>NC_133449.1:233119518-238119518 GCF_048565385.1 Saimiri boliviensis | reverse complement strand
CTATTGTCCTGTTGTCACTTTTTTAACTTTTTAAAAAAATGTGTAGTGACAAACATATTATAAAATATGTCATCTTAACCATTTTAAGATATATAGTTCAGTAGTGTAAAGTATATTTACATTCACATACAACTGTTGTCACTTTTTTTTGTTTGTTTTTTTGAGACAAGGTCTCACTCTGTTGCTGAGGCTAGACTACAGTGGCATAATCATGGCTCACTGCAACCTTGACCTCTTGGGCTCGAGTATTCTTCCACCTCAGCTTCCCGAGCAGCCTGAACTACAGGCTGGCACCACCATGACTGGCTAATTTTTTTATTTTTTGTAGAGACAGGGTCTCCCTTTATTGCCCAGGCTCGTCTCAAATTCCTGGTTCAAGTGACCCTCCCGCCTCAGCCTCTTAAAGTGCTGAAATTTCAGGTGTGACCCTCTGTGCCCGACCTCTTGTCACTTTCAGTATGTCATTTTTTTCTATACTTCAAATCAAGGTGATGTTAAAAAGAAAAAAACTGATGGACCTTCTGCTCCCAGCATCATGGTTCTGGGGAATCCTACTGGTATACACCAACCAATTCATGCATAAAACATAATTTTTGTTGCACTGCTACGATGACAGGAACTGAGGGAAATCTCAAAGGGAAAGGTTTTGAGGATTAAACATATTAATGTAGAGCAACTAGCTGAATAAATAACAGATATTAATAGTGAAAAATGAGAATCTGAGTCCAATAATACAGGAAGCAATTACTGTGATGAATTATTATGCCATTAGTGTTTTGAAAATATTTAATGGGTCCGGCTTGGTGGCTCATGCCTGTAATCCTAGCACTTTGGAAGGCCAAGGCGGGAAGATCACCTTAGGTCAGGAGTTTGTGACCAGCCTGGCCAATAAGGCAAAACCCCATCTTTGATAAAAATACAAAAATTAACTGGTGTGGTGGTGGGCACCTGTAATTCCAGCTGCTCAGGAGGCTGAGTCAGGAGAATTGCTTGAACCCGGGGGACTGAGGTTGCAGTCAAATGAGCCAAGATCAAGCCAATTCACTCCAGCCTGGACAAAGAGTGAAACTCCATCTAAAAGAAAATTATATATTTAATGACATGGAAAATGATCAAAATTTAATGTTACATTAAAAATAAAATAACGAGAGGTGGCCCAGTATGGTGGCTTATTCTTGTAATCCCAGTACTTCAGAAGGCTGAGACAGGAGGATTGCTTGAGGCCAGGAGTTTGAGACCAGCCTGGGTATTATAGCAATACTCTGTCTTTACAAAAAAAAAATTTAAAGCAGGGTCTCACTCTGTTACCTAAGCTGGAGTACAGTGGTGTGATCTTGGCTCACTGCAGCCTCACCCTCCCAGGCTCAAGCAGTGCTCCCACCTCAGCCTCCCAAGTAGCTGGGACTACAGACATGCAGCACAACAGCAGACTCGTTTTTTTTTTTTTTTTTTTTGGTTGTTGCTTATTTGTTTGATATGGGGTCTCTCTCTGCTGCCCAGGCTGGAGTGCGGTGGTACAATCTCAGCTCACTGCAGTCTCTGCCTCCTGGTTCAAGTGATTCTCATGCCTCAGCCTCCCAATAGGTGGAATTACAGGTATGCACCATCATATCCAATTAATATATGTATTTTAGTAGAGACAGGTTTTCACCATGTTGGCCAGGCTGGTTTCAAACTCCTGGCATCAAGTGATCCATCCACACCTCAGTGTCCCTAAGTGCTGGGGTTATAGGCTGAGCCATTATAATTGGTCCTGGCTAGTTTGTTTTGAATTTTTTGTAGACACAGGGTTTTGCCATGTTGCCCAGGCTTGTCTCAAACTCCTGAGAAGCAATCTGCCTGCCTCAGCCTCCCAAAGTGCTAGAATTACAGATGTGAGCCACAGTGCCCAGCCTACAAAAGATTTCTTAAAAAGTTAACTGGGCATGGTGGTACGCTCCTGTAGTCCCAGCTACTCAGAAGGCTGAGGCAAGAGGATCACTGGAGCCCAGGAGTTGGAGGCTGCAGAGATCTAGGTGACACGACTGTAGTCTGTCGTGGACAGAGCTAGACCCTATCTCTAAAAAAATTTTTTTTTGTTTGGGCGCAGTGGCTCACGCCTCCAGCACTTTGGGAGGCTTAGGCGGGCAGATCACAAGGTCAGGAGATCGAGACCATCTTGGCTAACACAGTGAAACCCCATCTCTACTAAAAATACAAAAAATTAGCCAGGTGGTTGTCATGTGCCTATAGTCCCAGCTAATTGGGAGGCTGAGGCAGAAGAATCACTTGAACTTGGGAGGCAGAGGTGTCAGTGAGCCGAGATCACACCCCTGCAGGCTATCCTGGGCATCAGAGCAAGACTCCATCTAAAAAAAAATAAGTCTTTTTTTAAAGGGGCAAAATTATGTAACACTATCAATAGAAATTATGTCATCAGGCCAGGTGAGGTGACTCACGCCTGTAATTCCAGCACTTTGGGAGGCCAAGGTGGGCAGATCACCTGAGGTTGGGAGTTTGAGACCAGCCTGACCAACATGGGGAAACCCTATCTCTACTAAAAATACAAAAATTAGCTAGGCATGATGGCGGGTGCTTGTAATCCCAGCTAGTTGGGAGGCTGAGGCAGGAGAATCGCCTGAACCTGGGAGGCGGAGGTTGCAGTGAGTCGAGATTGTGCCATTACACTCCAGCCTGGGCAACAAGAGCAAAACTCCATCACAAAAAAGAAATTATGTCATCAGCCCTTGATAAGTGGCAGGCACTATACAAAGTATCAGATGAGATTAAAGTTTGGTTCTGACCCTAATTTACTATGCTGAAACAAACAGTGTGAATAACAAAATACATACATGTGTGTATATATATATACGTATATATGTGTATATATGTATATACACACACACACATACACACATATAAACCTATGCATATTAGAAAAAAAGTACACAGAAATGCTAAGTGTGATTAGTTCTGGATGGTAGGATTACTTGTGTTTTGAGGTCTTTAAAAAAAAAAACTACCCTACTTTGGGTGCAGTGGCTCACACTTATAATCCCAGCACTTTAGGAGGCCGAGGTGGGTGGATCAACTGAGATCAGGAGTTTGAGACCAACCTGGCCAACATGGAGAAACCCTGTCTCTACTAAAACTATAAAAATTAGCTGGGCATGATGATGCGGCAGGAACCTGTAATCACAGCTACTCCTGAGGCTGAGGCAGGAGAGTCGCATGAACCCGGGAGGCAGAGGCTGCAGCGAGCCGAGATTGTGCCATTGCACTCCAGCCTGGGTAACAAAGTGAGACTCCATCTCAAAAACAAAACAAAAAAAAACTACCCTGTAATCCCAGCACTTTGGAAGGCTGAGACGGACAGATCACTTGAGGTCAGGAGTTCAAAAACAGCCTTGCCAACATGGTGAAATCCCGTCTCTACTAAAAATACAAAGATTAGTTGGATGTGGTGGTGCACACATGTAGTCCCAGCTACTCTGGAGGCTGAGGCAGAATTGCTTGAACCCAGGAAGCGGAGGCTGCAGTGAGCTGAGATTGCATCACTGTACTCCAGCCTGGGTGGCAGAGCGAGACATTGTCTCAAAAAAAAACTACATTCTCTACTATAAGCATGAGAACTGCAAATTGAGCCATGGTGCATGCCTGTAGTCCCAGCTACAAAGACTGAGATGGGAGGATTGGTTGAGCCCAGGAGCTCAAGGCCAGCCTGGATGATAATAGTGAGACCTTGTGTCAAGAAAAAAGTGTTTTTTAAGTGACTTGATCAGTTCAAATGGCTCCAGTTTAAAAAAATAAAAAAAAGAAGAAGAAGAAATAATTGGGGTAATTGTGGCTTTTTCATCCTCACCAGATTGTATAATATGTTGAAAACCCTAGTAAAGGAATTTTCATGTAAATTTTGTAAATATATCAGATTATTTTGTGTATATTTAATTTTATCACATTCTTTTTTTTTTTTTTTTTTTTTGAGATGGAGTTTTGCTCTTGTTACCCAGGCTGGAATGCAATGGTGCGATCTCGGCTCACCACAACCTCCGCCTCCTGGGTTCAGGCAATTCTCCTGCCTCAGCCTCCTGAGTAGCTGGGATTACAGGCACACGCCACCATGCCCAGCTAATTTTTTGTATTTTTAGTAGAGACGAGGTTTCACCATGTTGACCAGGATGGTCTCGATCTCTTGACCTTGTGATCCACCCACCTCGGCCTCCCAAAGTGCTGGCATTACAGGCTTGAGCCACCGCACCCAGCCAATTTTATCACATTCTATTGCATTTTGAGGGGTTTTTTTGTGTGTGTATGTATGTGTACATATATAGGTTGGTATATATCTGTGTGTGTATAGTGAGAAAAAGTAAAAACTTTAAAATACAACATGGTCAAAGTGAAAAAGTAAAAAAATGCAGTATTTAATATTTCCTGAAAGTTTACCTTAAACTGTAATAAGTCATTGATGCTTGTACCATTCATAGACCAGTGTTTAACATGGAGGCTTTTTAGTTTTTTATTATTATTTTAAGATAATTTTTTTTTCTGGCCTTATTGCCCAGGCTGGAGTCCGGTGGCAAGATCATAGATCACTGCAGCCTTCATCTCAAGGGCTCAAGTGATCTTCGAACCTTAGCCTCAAAAGTGGCAGGGACTACAGGCTCACACCACACCAGCTAATTCTTCTGATGTTTTGTAGAGATAAGGTCTTCCTATCTTGCCTAGGCTGGTTTCGAACTCCTGAGCTCAAGTGTTCCTTTTGCCTCAGCCTCTCCCACATTGCTGAGATTACAGGAATGTGCCACCGTGTCCAGCCCTTTTTAGTATTTAAGTTTAAAAGAATCTAATTTACTTTCATTAAGTTTAGAAAATAAACTTAATGGGTTTTTTGTTGTTGTTATTTTTAAGAAAATACTCTTTTTTTAATTTTAGAATGGAGGAAAAATTACTGTCCCTGATAAAAGTGCTCTAGAGTTGCTGTGTCAAGGATGTTCTGGTGATATCAGAAGTGCAATAAACAGCCTCCAGTTTTCTGCTTCAAAAGGTAACTATGGAAGATACAGTCATGTGGCATTACTGACTTTCTCTTAATTATTCATTCAAGAAATCAAAATAAACTTTTTTTTTTTTTTTTTTAGACAGAGTCTTGCTCTGTCACCAGGCTGGAGTGCATTGGTGAGATCTCAGCTCACCACAACTTCCACCTCCCTGGTTCAAGTAGTTCTCCTGCCTCAGCCTCCGAGTAGCTGGGACTACAGGCGTACACTGCCACACCCAGCTAATTTTTGTGTTTTTAGTAGAGACAGGGTTTCACCATGTTGGTAAGGTGTTGGTCAGGCTGGTCTCGAACTGCTGACCTCAAGTGATCCACCTGCCTCGGCCTCCCCAAGTACTGGTATTACAGGTGTGAGCCACCGTGCCTGGCCAATAAACTTTTATTTACAAATGAGACAAGGGTCTCGCTCTTGTTGCCCAGGCTAGAGTGCAATGGTGCGATCTTGGCTCACCACAACTTCTGCCTCCCAGGTTCAGGTGCTCTCCTGCCTCAGCCTCCTGAGTAGCTGGGATTACAGGCATGAGCCACCACGCCCAGCTAATTTTTTGTATTTTTAGTAGAGACGAAGTTTCACTATGTTGGTCAGGCTAGTCTTCCAACTCCTGACCTCAGGTGATTTACCTGCCTCGGCCTCCCAAAGTGCTGTGATTACAGGTGTGAGCCACCTTTCCCAGCCTAATTAATTTATTATTTTTTATTTTTTTAAAGTCGGGGTTTCACCATGTTGGTCAGACTGGTCTTGAACTCCCGACCTCAGGTGATCTGCCCGCCTTGGCCTCCACAGTGCTTGGATTACAGGCGTGAGCCACTATTCCTGGCCTAATTAATTAATTTTTTTGAGATAGAGTTTGACTCTTGTTGCCCAGGCTGGAATGCAATGGCGCGATCTCAGCTCACTGCAACCTCTGCCTCCCAAGTTCAAGCAATTCTCCTGCCTCAGCCTCCTGAGTAGCTGGGATTACAGGCACCTGTCACCATGCCCAGTTTTTTGTTTTTTTTTTTAGTAGAGGCAGGGTTTCACCATGTTGGTCAGGCTGGTTGTTAACTCCTGACCTCAAGTGATCCACTTGCCTTAGCCTCTCAAGGTTCTGGGATTACAGGCATGAGCCACCATGCCAGCCAAAATAAACATTTTAACTTATATTTGATCTATACCTATCTATTCTTCTTTTTTATTGAGACAGTGGCTTAAAAAGAAATATGTACACATGCATACATACCCTTATATGAATATGTTGTAGTATGTATCCTTGTTTCTGTTTGAGTTAGTTGACCTTTCAAAGTTAATTTAAAATGAGACTTCCTTTATAAAAATTCTGCCTCTGCCACTTACCAGTTATATAGGCCTATGCAGATGACTTTATCTTCTGTGCCTCTTTTTTCTCACCTTTTATGTGAGAACTTACCTCTTAGGGTTCTGTGAAGAATACGTAAGATGATACTTATAGAGTGCTTCTTACAGTGCTTGATTCATATTAAGTGCTCAATAAATGGCCAGCCATTAATCAGTTTAACAGTATTGTGCTGAGGTAGGTTTACTTTTTAAATTATTTTTACGATAATTTATGAGGTATATTTAATAAATTTATTTCCCGTTAATATGTAAAAAGTGTGAATAACCATGATGTAGCAAAAAGATAGCTTCACTAATGGCAATGAGTTACATTTGTACTGTAATGATCATGATTTACTGCATTGTCCTTATCGGAAGGCATTTAGCAGATACTTAATGCTTAATGTTAACAATTTGACCTTAAAGAGTGGGCCAGAAACTATGTTAGCAATTAGGTTTTTTCATTTAATTCTCATATCAGCCTAATGAGATAGACAGTACATTGATTCAAATCCAGATCCTGTGCTCTTTCTGCTGTTTTAAGCAGCTTTTTTTTTTTTTTTTTGAGGTGGAGTTTCGCTCTTGTTACCCAGGCTGGAGTGCAATGGCGTGATCTCGGCTCACCGCAACCTCCACCTCCTGGGTTCAGGCAATTCTCCTGCCTCAGCCTCCTGAGTAGCTGGGATTACAGGCACACGCCACCATGCCCAGCTAATTTTTTGTATTTTTAGTAGAGATGGGGTTTCACCATGTTGACCAGGATGGTCTCGATCTCATGACCTCGTGATCCACCCACCTCGGCCTCCCAAAGTGCTGGGATTACAGGCTTGAGCCACCGCGCCCGGCCCTTAAGCAGCTTTTAAGGCATGTACTTGAGTTCTAAATAGTAGACTTAAAAATGAAATTTGGAGCAGGCATGGTGACTCTTGTCTGAAGCCAAGGTGGCTAAATTACTTGAGCCTAGGAGTTTGAAACCAGCCAGGTCAACATAGCAAGACCTTGTCTCTACAAAAAAATTAAGGAAAAAAAAACAAGAAATTTGATCACATGCATATTCATAAATTGGGTACTCTCAACATCAATAGAGAGTTTGTTAAACATAGATTGCAAAACCAGACTGCCTGGATTCCAGTCACTCACTCACTGATGACCTTGAGCCAGTTATTTAACCTCTTTAAACCTCTTTATATCTCATTTCATTAACTGTCTAATAATAATTCTTGGTCAGGTACAGTGGCTCATGCCTGTTATCCCAATATTGTTGGAGACTAAGGTGGAAGGAAGCTTCAACTTCAGGAGTCTTATATCAGCCTGAGCAACATAGCGAGACCTCATCTCTAATTTTAAAAAATATAGCCAGCATGGTGGTGCATACCTGTAGTCCTGGCTACTTGAGAGGCTGAGGTGGGAGGATCGCTTGAGCCTGGAGGTTCAGCCTTCAGTGAGCTATGATTGTGCCGCTGTACTCCAGCCTGGGTGATAGACCCAGACCCTGTGTCAAAAAAAAAAAAAAAAAAACGCTGGGTGTGGTGGCTCATGCCTATAATCCCAGCACTTTGGAAGGGCAAGTCAGGTGGATCACTTGAGATTGGGAGGTCATGACCAGCCTGGCCAACATGGTGAAACCCTGTCTCTGCTAAAAATACAAAAAATTATCCGGGCATATGTCTGTAATCCCTGCTGCTTGGAAGGCTGAGGCAGGAGAATCACTTGAACACAGGAGGCACAGGTTGTGGTTAGCCGAGATCGCACCCCTGCACTCCAGCATGAGTTACAGAGCAAGACACCATCTCAAAAAAAAAAAAAATAATAATCCTCTCACAGGGTTATTATGAAGATTAAATTCATGTGTATCACATACCAAGAACAGTACCTTTCACATAACACCATGAGAAACCAAGGTGATATGACTAACAGGTTGAATATCCTTTATTTGAAATACTTGGGAATAGAAGGATTGTAGATTCTTTTTAGGTTTTGGAATATTTGCAGTATACCAATTGAAAATCCCTCATGTGAAAATCTGAAGGACAAAGTGCTCCAGTTGAGCATTTTCTTTGAACCTCATATTGGCACTGCAATTTTCATATTTTGGAGCATTTCAGGGTTTGAATTTTTGGATGAGGAATGTCAGCCTATTAGAGAGTGTGCTATTGTGCATGTGAAAGTTTGAAATCTGCATTATGAAATAACTTTCAAATAGCACTTTATTCTATTTTAATGTTAGTAACCCAAAGAGGACTCTGATTCAGTTAATGTCATTTATAATTTTTGGTTATTAGGAAAATATAGTTTAATTAAAATATTTAGTGTAACTTTATTTATATAACACTAAAAACACTTAAGTGTTTTTAGTTTTAATTTTCACATTTTAATTTAAATATTGTCACTTGGGTGTATATTATTCAGGAGAAAACAACTTACGGCCAAGGAAAAAAGGAATGTCTCTAAAATCGGATGCTGTGCTGTCAAAATCAAAACGAAGAAAAAAACCTGATAGGGTTTTTGAAAATCAAGAGGTCCAAGCTATTGGTGGCAAAGACGTTTCTCTGTTTCTCTTCAGAGCTTTGGGGAAAATTCTATATTGCAAAAGTAAGAAATTTTTACATTTTTTAGATCTGTTGGACGTCACATAGTCTTAAGATGGAAATAAAATGTCACCTTTTAAAAAACGTCATGTATTTTGGTTCTACTCTAAGAGCTAAGGCTAGGTCAGATGCTATTTGCCTAGGCCTAAGATGTAGTAGGAAAATAGAGTATTTTCTGACCATGAGCAGGATGATTAAAAATAAAAACATGGTATTGTAGACCATATCCATGCATGTAAATCTTTAAAATTACAGTTTGCAGAAGGTAAGAGTGCAGATCATCTAGACTTTTAGTGGCAAGTGTTGATAGCCTAAAGTCCTCTAAGGGTTTGGTAGCCTAAACCCCACTGGGCTCCAGCCACCGGGGGCTTAGACAAATGAGGTAGTTTAGGGTTTCTTTCAATCCTCTTGTATTTGTCTGGTTTACAAGCCTGGTGTCTCCCCAACAAGAGATGTTTATTGCCCTTTCTGTCTTTTTTGATGACTGCTCCCTCTCAGCTCCTCCCCTCCCTATTGCCCATCTGTAGTCTCCCAAATTGTCCCTCCTTTTGATAGCAAATGCCTATTTTCACTCTAATGATTCTAAATGAAAGAAATTAGGATTTTTTTTTTTTTAAAACGCTTAAGTTCTGGGGTACATGTGCAGAGCGTACCGGTTTGTTACATAGGTTTACACTTGCCATGGTGGTTTGCTCACCTCATCATCCACATTAGGTATTTCTCCTAATGCTATGCCTCCCCTAACACAGCCCCCCACCCCCACCAACAGGCCCCGGTGTATGTGTTCTCGTTGTTCAACACCTACTTCTAAGTGGGAACATGCAGTGTTTGGTTTTCTGTTCTTGTGTCAGTTTGCTGAGAATGATGGTTTCCAGCTTCATCCATGTCCCTGCAGAGGACATGAACTCAGAAATTGGGATTTCTAAATGGAAACCTTCATATCATCTGAGGAAAATGAAATGGGCACCACTTAGGTGGCAGTGAGGACACTCCTCTGCCACTGGATCCTCTTACTTTGAACCTGAGTGACTATTTCCACCTGATGCTTTTTCTTCCCCTAATTCTTTTCCTCCCCAACACAAATTTATCTTCTCTTTCTTGCATTAGTGAATGGAATTCTTACTCTTTCATGTAGAGAACACCATCTTCCTACATCATAAATAAAAGAGTAAAGACCACTGCATTGAGATGAGAATCAAGGGAAGAAAGCAACCCAAAGCTGGAAAAAGTGAAATGGGAATGCATTAGGAAATAGAATATTTTAAGTGTAGAAATGCCATAATCTAAGCATCAGAATTCTAAATTTAGCTCTTGCTAATATGGAAAAAATGGGTGCTTGCTTCCAGTTGTTTGTTTATTCTTTTTTGACAGTTTGCTTACTGTGTTGGCATTGTATGTCTAAAGTTTTCAAAAGGTTCAAATGAGAGGTGCTATATAATTATAAAGAATATATTTAATAATTTCAGAAATTTTTTATAGGAACATCTTTAACAGAATTAGACTCATCTCGGTTGCCGTCTCATTTATCAGAATATGAACGGGATACATTGCTTGTTGAACCTGAGGTAAGATTTTTAATGACAATTAGTACAGGTTACAAAAGATATGTTATTTGTGTGCATATATATCTGACCATTACATTTTTACCAAATTTATATATCTATGCTTTTTTTTCAATAGGAGGTAGTAGAAATGTCACACATGCCGGGAGACTTATTTAATTTATATCTTCACCAAAACTACATGGATTTCTTCATGGAAATTGATGATATTGTGAGAGCCAGTGAATTTCTAAGTTTTGCAGATATCCTCAGTGGTGACTGGAATGTAAGGCCATTTGACTTACATGTTTATGTACCAGTATTTCCTTAGAATTAAGAAAGTTTACTTTTATCCCTAATTGCCTGGCATACTTCATAACTATGCTGAAGTTAATGTATCCAACTCAGTGTTTATAGTGAAGCTTCAGTAGCAAATCTGATTTTGCTGCTGATAATATAGCACCGATTATTTCTAAAGTTTGTGTTTGTGTGTGTGTGTGTGTGTGTGTGTGTGTGTGTGTGTGTGTGTAGGTGCGTGTGTAGAGACAGGGTCTCACTGTGTTGCTCAAGCTGGTCTCAAATTCCTGGGCTCAGACAGTCCTCTTGCCTGAGCCTCTTAAAGTGCTGGGATTACAAGCGTGAGCTACCACTCCGATCTCTCAAATTATTTTCTGGTTTTGTGGTTATGGTTTTTCGTTTTATGAGAGGAGGCTCTAGCTATAGCTGTGTTACCCAGCCTGATCTTGAACTACTGGCTTTAGGGGAAACCTTTTGTCTCTGCCTTCCAAGTAGCTGGGAATTCAGGCACATACCACCATGCCCAACTTATTTTCTTTTTCTTTTATTTATTTTTTTTTTGAGGCAGTATCTCACTTTTTTGCTCTGGCTGGAGTGTAATGATACAAACACGGCTCACTGCAACCTTGACTTTCTGGGTTCAGGTGATCCTCCAACTTCAGGCACTCCCTCATCGAGTAGCTGGGACTATAGGCAAGCACCGCTATGCCCTGCTAATTTCTTTCTTTTTTTTTTTTTTTTTTTTTTTTTTAGAGACAGGGTTTTACCATATTACCCATGCTGGTCTGGAACTCCTGAGCTCAAGCGATCTACCTGCCCTGGCCTCTAAAGTGCTGAGATTACAGGAATGAACCACCACGCCTGACCCCAGCTCATTTTCTGATTTCAAAATTAATATATACTCAAAATTTGACAACCATTAAAAAGTAGATACAAGGCCAGGCGCGGTGGCTCAAGCCTGTAATCCCAGCACTTTGAGAGGCCGAGGCTGGTGGATCATGAGGTCAAGAGATCGAGACCATCCTGGTCAACATGGTGAAACCCCGTCTCTACCAAAAATACAAAAAATTAGCTGGGCATGGTGGCACATGCCTGTAATCCCAGCTACTCAGGAGGCTGAGGCAGAATTGCCTGAACCCAGGAGGCGGAGGGTGCGGTGAGCCGAGATCGCGCCGAGCCGAGATCGCGCCATTGCACTCCAGCCTGGGTAACAAGAGGGAAACTCCGTCTCAAAAAAAAAAAAAAAAAAGTAGATACACGAGAAAGAACTGTACATGTTGCTACATTTGGGCTAGTTTTAAAAATGTATTTCTTTTACATATTTGTAAGTATTTACTATAAAATTTATATATTTTTTTAACACCTTAACACTGCCCTTACCTGTACAACAGCCACCAACCACATGTAGCTACTGACATTTAAATTTAATTAAAAATTCAGTTTCTCAGTCATACTAGCCACATCTCCAGTACTTGATAACTGCATGTGGCTGATGGCTGTTTTATTTAACAGCCCAGATACAAAACATTTCCATCATTACAGGCAGTTCTGTTGGACAACACTGTTTTGATATGTTAATATTTCTGTGTGTTATAAGTATTAAATTAAGGCCGGGCTCAGTAGGGTACACCTGTAAACTCAGCACTTACAGAGGCTGAGGCAGGCAGAACTCACTTGAGCTCATGAGTTCGAGACCAACTGGAGTAACATGACAAAACCCTGTCTCTATAAAGAAATACCAAGAAAATTCCTTGGGCATAGGTGGTCCCAGCTACTCAGGAGGCTGAGGTGGGAGAATCACCTGAGCCCAGGAATTTGAGGTTATAGTGAGTTGTGATTGTGCCACTGCACTCCAGGCTGGGCAACAGACCAGGACCCTGTCTTAGATAATAATACAAAATAATGAAAAGACTGTAATTGAATTGTTTGTGACACAAAGGATAAATGCTTGAAATAATGGATACCCCATTTACCTTGAGATGATGATTATGCATTGTATGCCAGTATCAAATTACCTCATGTACCTCATAAATACGTGCAGCTACTAGGTACCCACACAAATTTAAAATTTTTTTTTAATGATAGTGCAATGAATAGCTGCATATCTTTAACTTTTGTTTGCCAGTTGCATATTTTGCCACATTTTCTTAATCTCTCTATATATTTACACATTTGTTTTTGGCTAAATGATTGGAAAGTATTAATAGTTGGGAACATCATGACACTTAATACTTAAGCATGCATAAGGACATTGTTCTAATACAACTACCATAGCATTATTATACCTAAGAAAGTTAACATTAATCTAGCAATATATTGTCCCTGTTCAGATTTTCTCATTTGCCTCAAAAATATATTTAAAGTTGTTTCCCCCACCCCCGTCCAAGATCCAGTCAGACTTTACACATTGCATTTGATTGATATGTCCCAGTGGAATTTGCTTTAAATAAGTTTGTAGTGCTGTTTTTTATAGGGCTGTAGTAATGTTGAAGAAAGTGAACACATAGAAACTAAATACAGTTAGTGTTTTTGTGTATGTCAGGAATACCAGTAGTGCTCTTTTATAAATCTATTTTATTTCACATCTTTCTCATTTGTTAGACACGCTCTTTACTCAGGGAATATAGCACATCTGTAGCTACGAGAGGTGTGATACATTCCAACAAAGCCCGAGGATATGCTCATTGCCAAGGAGGAGGATCAAGTTTTCGACCCTTGCACAAACCCCAGTGGTTTCTAATAAGTAAAAAGGTAAAAAAAAAAAAAAAAAAAAAGAATTGTATATTTTTAATATGTGAACTTTACCGTACATGAATTATAATTCAAAGCTGTTATTTTCTTTAAAACATAACAAAGGAAAAAATGTTTTTTTTTTTTTTTTTTTTTTTTTTTTTGAGATGGAGTTTCGCTCTCGTTACCCAGGCTGGAGTGCAATGGCGCGATCTTGGCTCACCGCAACCTCTGCCTCCTGGGCTCAGGCAATTCTCCTGCCTCAGCCTACTAAGTAGCTGGGATTACAGGCACGCGCCACCATGCCCAGCTAGTTTTTTGTATTTTTAGTAGAGACGGGGTTTCACTATGTTGACCAAGATGGTTTCGATCTCTCGACCTCGTGATCCACCCGCCTTGGCCTCCCAAAGTGCTGGGATTACAGGCTTGAGCCACCGAGCCCGGCCAAAAATGTTTCATTTTTAACAAAATAGTTGCCAAGGTCCACAATTAGATTCTGAGTTTTTATAAAACGTAGAAAGGTAACTCTTAAATAAACACTTGTACAATTTTTTAGAGGGAAAAAGATGATCAAAATTTGAATATAATACATGTTTTATTTATTAGTTTTATTGGAATCAAAGCATAGTTATAATTTATTTTTTATTTGTTTTTTTAAATTGAGACAGAGTAGCTCTGTCACCCAGGCTGAAAAGTGTAGTAGCTCACTGCAACCTCTGCTTCCTAGGTTCAAGCAATTCTCCCACCTCAGCCTCCCAAGTAGCTGGGATTGCAGGTGCGTGCCTCCATACGCAGCTCATTTTTTAATGTTTAGTAGAGACAGGCACAGGGTTTCACCATGTTGGCCAGGCTGGTCTTGAACTGCTGACCTCAAGTGATCCGCCCACCTCAGCCTCCCAAAGTACTGGGATTACAGGTGTCAGCCACTGCACCCAGCTGCATATTTATATTTTAGTTTCAATTAAACATAACTTTAGGGCCAGGCATGGTGGCTCACACCTGTAATCCCCGCAATTTGGAAGGCCGAGACAAGAGGAGCCCAAGTTTGAGACCAGCCTGGACAACATAGTGAGATCCCATATCTACAAGAAAAAGAAAAAGAAAATTAGAAATAAACAAACACTAGTTCAACCTGAAAATGTTGATTGGAAAACAGAAATCCCTAGTATATAAAATTTCAGTTGGACAGCAGGAATAAGTTTTAAGTTCAAGAGATATTTTATATAACATGGTGACTATGAATAACGACATGTCGGCCAGGCTCAGTGCTCAGGTCTGCAATCCCAGCAGTTTGGGAGGTTGAGGCAGGTAGATCATAAGACCAGGAGTTCAAGACCAGTCTGGCCAAGACGGTGAAACCCTGTCTCTACTAAAGTACAAAAAATTAGCTGGACATGGTGGTGGGTGCCTGTAATACCAGCTACTTGGAAGGCTGAGGCAGGAGAATTGCTTGAACCCAGGAGGTGGAGGTTGCAGTGAGCCGAGATTGTGCCGCTGCACACTAGCCTGGGTGGCAGAACAAGACTCCATCTTAAAATAAATAAAAACACTGTGTCATATATTTGAAAATCACTAAAACAGTAGATTTTAAGTGTTCTCACCACACACAAAAAATGTATGTATGTAAGGAAGGTAATGCATGTGTTAATTGGCTCCATTTAGCCATTCTACCATGTATACATATTTCAGAGCATTATATTGTATACTGTAAGAACATACAGAGCTTATTTGTCAATTTAAGTTAATCAAAGAAAGGAGAAGAAATCTTGGCCCTGCCTGTCTGGAAAAGTTACTCACCTCCTGTGCTCTTACTCTCCACAGCTAAAAATGTAGATGATTGAATTATTTAGAGGTAAAATATGGGTGGCCCACAAGTTGAAAACAAAATACACAACAGAGTTTTCAAAATGAATTGTCAGTCTTTAAAAATTAGAATGATTTAATTTTTAAAAATTTTATTTATTTATTTATTTATTTATTTTTTGAGGCGGAGTTTTGCTCTTGTTACCCAGGCTGGAGTGCAATGGCGCGATCTCGGCTCACTGCAACCTCCGCCTCCTGGGTTCAAGCAATTCTCCTGCCTCAGCCTCCCGAGTAGCTGGGACTACAGGCATGTGCCACCATGTCCAGCTAATTTTTTGTATTTTTAGTAGAGACGGGGTTTCACCTTGTTGACCAGGATGGTCTCTATCTCTTGACCTCGTGATCCACCCGCCTTGGCCTCCCAAAGTGCTGGGATTATAGGCGTGAGCCACCGCGCCCGGCCTTAGAATGATTTTAAATGATTAAAAATCAGATATGAATTTCTAGCTTCAGAATTTCTAGAATCTCTGGGGGGAAAAAAGACCAGAAACAGTGGCTCACACCTCTAATCCGAGCAGTGGAAAGCTGAGATGGAAGGATCACGTGAACCCAGGAGTTTGAGACCAGCCTGGGCAACATGGTGAAACCCCATCTCTATAAAAAGCATTTTAAAAATTATCTGGATGTGGTGGCACACACCAGGAGTTTGAGACCAGCCTGGGCAGCGTAATGAGATCCCAAATCTACAAGAAAAAGAAAAAAAAATTGTTTTTGTTTTTTCCATCTAGTCCCAGCTACTTGGGAGGCTGACATGGGGGGATTGCTTAAGCCTGGGAGACAGAGGTTGCAGTGAACAATGATTTTGCCACTGCACTCCAGCCTGGGCAACAGAGTGAACCGCTTGGAATGCAGTGGCGCGATCTCAGCTCACTGCAACCTCTACCTCCCAGGTTCAAGCGATTCTCCTGCTTCAGCCTCCCAAGTAGCTGAGATTACAAGCGTGTGCCACCATGCCTGGCTAATTTTTGTATTTTTAGTAGAGATAGGGTTTCACCATGTTGGCTAGGCTGGTCTAGGACTCCTAATCTCCAGTGATCTGCCCGTCTGTGACTGAATCTTTAAAAAATAAAAGGAAAGTGAAGCAACACTGGCTCATATTTCTGCATAGCAGCAATCACCTCACCATGTAGTATCTGCCCCTTTCATATGAGAGTAGTAGGCACCACTGTCCCCAGCTGGTTCATTCACTTATATTGCCTGCTTGACTTCTATAATATCTGCATTCATGACCCCTGGACTGGGTCATCTCTGAGATGTCTTCCAGTTCTAAAATCATACAGCTGAAAATCACCCTATAGTGTATTACCTTAGACATTTTTTCCAACAGATTTATTGGAAAATTTAATGACTTTTAAGCAGTTTGTATCTCACTGACTTGCTTTGTCTTTTATAGCACATATATTAATTTTACATTGTAGCTATATATGAGTTATCTAAGACTGTTAGCTTCTTGAAGGCAGGGATTGTGCTTCTCTCTTCCTCAGCCCAACATTGTGTAGACTAAAGAAAATAAATTATTTCATTGAAAAATAGTATTTTATGTAATTTGTGATGTGTGTGTGCCCATAAACAGAATTCCTTTGATTTTTAAATTTGTTTTTCTTATACATTCAATGTCTTTTAAAAATCCTTGTTCTATCAAATGTGAAATAGTTGTGTAGGTGAAATACTTTACTAAACAATGCTAGGAAGACTGTAAAGGACTACTTAGATAAGCTCTTAAAAGTATATTTGTGATCTATAAACCCATAACTTAATAAAAACATTATTATGTAAGTTTATGTAATAAACTTAGTTTGTCTAGAAATACATATTTTTAATTTCGTTTTTCCTTTATCTTTTTTTTCCTTTTCCATACAGTATCGGGAAAATTGCCTGGCAGCAAAAGCACTTTTTCCTGACTTCTGCCTACCAGCTTTATGCCTGCAAACTCAGCTGTTGCCATACCTTGCTCTACTAACCATTCCAATGAGAAATCAAGGTAATAACATAGGTTTTTCTTTTCTTTTAAGAAATAGGGTTTTATAGCAGTATCTTTTTGTGGACCAACTTACTGTTATATACAGTGAGATATGTTGTTTTTTTCTTGATCCAGATACTTATAAATCCTTCATGTTTTGTTTTGTTTTTTTTAAGCATCAAACAGGCCCGGCACAGTGGCTCATGCCTATAATCCCAGCACTTTAGGAGGCCGAGACAGGCAGATCACTGGAGGTTAGGAGTTCTAGACCAGCCTAGCCAACATGGTGAAACCCTATCCCTACTAAAAATACAAAAATTAGCCAGGCATGGTGGCAAACACTTGTAATCCGAGCTACTTGGGAGGCTGAGGCAGGAGAATCACTTGAACCTGGGAGGTAGAGGTTGCAGTGAGCTGAAATTGCGCCACTGCATTCCAGGCTGGGTGACAAAGTGAGATCTGTTTTAAAAAAAAAAAAAATCATCAAACCATATAGAAGTATATAAAGTAAAAATTGAAAGTACTTCCCCTACAACCACAGGTTGTTTTGACAGATTGATATAAATTCTTCCAGATATTCTTCTGTGAATGTAGAAACATGCAGAATGAGACAAACTTTAATTTGCTTATGTCACTTACCGTGGATAGCCTTTCATCTTTTATGAGTTAATGTCAAGGCAGCAATGCTAAAGTATATTGAAATCTAACTCATTTTTTTCAGAATGTATAATACTTTTATTTAACCTTATGGATATTTTGATTTCAGTATTACAAAAATGCCTATTAATAGTACATTTTCATGTTATGAAATTACAATGCTACAAACATTACTATGCCTGTGGTAGTATACACCTGCACACATTTAGAAAATATTGTGCATTCTTAGGCAAAAATGGGATAACTTTTGGGCAGTAGTCATGATTAATCTGTTGATCAGAATCCGGAGATTTCCCCTCTTCTTGCCAGTTGTTTTAAGATTACACTAGTTTTTAAACTTTTTTTTCTTTTTGCCCAGGCTGGAGTGCAGTGGCATGATTTCGGCTCACTGCAACCTCTACTACCCAGGTTCAAGCCATTTTTCTGTCTCAGCCTCTGAAGTAGCTGGGATTACAGGCATGCACCACCATACCTGGCTAATTATTTTTGTGGGGTTTTTTTTGTTTTTTTTTTTTTAGACGGAGATTCGCTCTTGTTAACCCAGGCTGGAGTGCAATGGCGCAATCTCAGCTCACCACAACCTCCGCCTCCTGGGTTCAGACAATTCTCCTGCCTCAGCCTCCTGAGTAGCTCGGATTACAGGCATGTGCCACCATGCCCAGCTAATTTTTTGTATTTTTAGGAGAGACGGGGTTTCACCATGTTGACCAGGATGGTCTCGATCTCTTGACCTCGTGATCCAACCGCCTCGGCCTCTCAAAGTGCTGGGATTACAGGCTTGAGCCACCACGCCCGGCCTGTTTTTGTATTTTTAGTAGAGGGGTTTCACCATGTTGGCCAGGCTGGTCTTGAACTCCTGGCTTCAAGTGATCCACCCACCTCAGACACCCAAAGTGCTGGAATTACAGGTGTGAGCCACCGTGCCCAGCCACTAGTTTTTAAACTTTATTTTGAAATTATTTTAAATGTAAAGATGCAAGAATAGTACAAAAGAATTCTTGTATATCCTTCATTAAGTTTCCTCATTGTTACATTTTTACCATATTTGCCTAATTATATTCTCTGTCAATATAAGCATGCACATATATGTATTTTGCTGAACCAGTTTTGAGTAAATTGCAGACATGATTTCTCATTATTCTTAAAAACTTAAGTCTGCACTTACTAAAAACAAGAACACTGGGCCGAGCGTAGTGGCTCACGCCTGTAATCCCAGCACTTTGGGAGGCTGAGGCGGGAGAATTGCCTGAACCCAGGAGGCAGAGGTTGCGGTGAGCCAAGATCGCGCCATTGCACTCCAGCCTGGGTAACAAGAGTGAAACTCTGTCTCAAAAAAAAAAAAAAAAAAAAAAGAACATGTTCCTGCATAACCACAGTATACACGTCAAGTCAAGAAATTAACACTAATACTATTTATTTTATAGTCCCCAAAGTTTGCCATTTGTCCTAATATCCTTTTATTTAAAAAATTAAAAAAAAAAAACTAATAGAGACAGTATCACTATGTTGGCCAGGTTGGTCTTGAACTCCTGGCCTCAAGCAGTCTTCTCGCCTCAGCCTCCCAAAGTGCTAGGATTATAGGCATGGGCTACCACACCCAGCCCTAATAATATCCTTTGTAAAAATGACAACTTGCTCCCCATTTCTTTTCCAGAATCCAATGAAAGATAACCTGATGCATTTAGTGATACAGTTTCCATGTCTTTTTCATCTCCCTTGACCTGGAACAGTTTTTTAGTCTTTCTTTGTCTATGACATTTTAGAGGCATATAGGACAGTTACTATGTATATTATCCTTCAATTTGAGTTTGGTGATTCCTCATTATTGAATTCAGGATATGTTTTTTTTGTTTTGTTTTGTTTTGTTTTGTTTTTGCAGAAATACCACAGAAGTAATCTTAAAAAGAACTGGCAAGAAAGGGAAAGATATCTGGATTCTTACCAACAGATAATTATGACCACTGCATATAGGTTATCTTATTTTTGCCTATGAGTGCCCAACATTTTAAACACTTTTTAAGTATCAATACTCATAAAAGCTATAAGATAAAACTCTTCATTGTATTAAAGTATATATTTACTCTTTAATCCTTTCTTCTGATAATTGGTAAGGTCAACTCTGTCTTTAAAATTTTGGGGCTGAGTGCAGTGACTCATGCCTATAATCCCAGCACTTTGAAAGGCTGAAGCAGGCAGATCACCTGAGGTCGGGAGTTCAAGACCAGCATGACCAACATAGAGAAACACTGTCTCTAGTAAAAGTACAAAATTAGCCAGGCATGATGGCGCATGCCTGTAATCCCAGCTACTCAGAGATTGAGGCAGGAGAATCGCTTGAACCCGGGAGGCAATGAGCTGAGATCATGCCATTGCACTCCAGCCTAGGCAACAATAGTGAAATTCTCAGGTTAAAAAAAAAAATTCTGGGCCGGGCGTTATGGCTGAAGCCTGTAATCCCAGCACTTTGGGAGGCCGAGGTGGGTGGATCACGAGGTCAAGAGATCGAGACCATCCTGGCCAACATGGTGAAACCCCGTCTCTACTAAAAATGCAAAAAATTAGCTGGGCATGGTGGCACGTGCCTGTAATCCCAGCTACTCAGGAGGATGAGGCTGGAGAATTGCCTGAACCCAGGAGGCAGAGGTTGTGGTGAGCCGAGATCGCGCCATTGCACTCCAGCCTGGGTAACAAGAGCGAAACTCCATCTCCAAAAAAAAAAAAAAAAAAAATTCTGGGCCAGACGTGGCAGCTCATGCCTATAATCCCAGCACTTTGGGCAGCCAAGGTGGGGAGATTGCCTGAGCCCAGGAGCTCGAGACCAGCCTAGGCAACACAGTGATACCTTGTCTCTACAAAAATATTTAAAAATTAGCTGGGTGTGGTGGCTTGCACCTGTAATCCCGGGTACTCAGGAGGCTGAGGCATGAGAATCACTTGAACCCAGGAAGTGGAGATTGCAGTGAGCAGAGATTATATCATTGCACTACAGCCTGGGCAACAAGAGTGAAACTCCATCTTTAAAAAAAAAAAAAGATAAAATTAGCTGGGTGTAGTGGCTCACACCTGTAGTCCCAGCTACTCAGGAGGCTGAGGTGGGAGAATTGCTTGAACTTGGGAAGGGAAGGTTGCAGTGAGCCGAGATCACACCACTGTATTCCAGCCTGGGCGACAGAGTGAGATGCCGTCTCAAAAGGCAAAGGACCAGTTAGACATTTCTTAAAAGAAGACATACAGATGGCCAATGTATATGAAAGACATACAGATGGCCAAGGTATATGAAAAACTGCTTAACATTAAGGCTTAACACTAATGATCAGGGAATTGCACATTAAAACCACAATGAGCTACCACATTACACCAGTTAGAATGACCATTATCAAAAAGACAAATGATAATAAGTGTTGACCAGGATGGGGAAAAAAGGAATCCTCACAAAGTTAGTAAGAATGTAAATTAGTACAGCTGTTTTGAGGAACAGTATGGCGGTTCCTTTAAAAACTAAAAATAGCTGAGGCAGGAGAATTGCTTGAACCCAGGAGGTGGAGGTTGCGGTGAGCCGAGATCGTGCCATTGCACTCCAGCCTGGGTAACAAGAGCGAAACTCCGTCTCAAAAAAAAAAAAACTAAACTAAAAATAGAACTACCATATGATCCAGCATTCCCACTACTGGATATATATCTAAAGAATATGAGGTCAAGGCCAGGCATGGTGGCTCATGCCTGTAATCCCAGCTCTTTGGGAGGCTGAGGCAGGTGGATCACTTGAGGTCAAGAGTTCAAGATTAGCCTGGTAAACATGGTGAAACCCCCTCTCTACCAAAAATATAAAAAATTAGCCAAGTGTGGTGGTGCAGTTTACTCCTGTAATCCCAGATACTCAGGAGGTTGAGGCAGGAGAATTGCTTGAAACTGGGAGGTGGAGGTTACAGTGAGCTGAGATCGTGCCACTGCACTCCAGAGTGAGACTCCATCTCAAACATACATATATATATGAAGTCAATATGTTGAAGAGATATCTTCCCTCCCTCCCATGTTTTATTGCCACATTATCTGCAATAACTAAGATATGGAATCAGTATAATTGTCCATTGGATGAAGAAAATATTGGAGGCCGGGAGTGATGGCTCAAGCCTGTAATCCCAGCACTTTGAGAGGCCGAGGTGGGTGGATCACGAGGTCAAGAGATCGAGACCATCCTGGTCAACATGGTGAAACCCCGTCTCTACTAAAAATACAAAAAATTAGCTGGGCATGGTGGCGCGTGCCTGTAATCCCAGCTACTCAGGAGGCTAAGGCAGGAGAATTGCCTGAACCCAGGAGGCAGAGGTTGCGGTGAGCCGAGATCGCGCCATTGCACTCCAGCCTGGGTAACAAGAGCGAAACACCGTCTCAAAAAAAAAAAAAAAAGAAAAGAAAATATTGGTGTATATACACAATGGAATACTATTGAGCCATATAAAAGAACAAAATCTTTTCCTTTGCAACAACATGGGTGAACCTGGAAGACCTTATTTAAAATGAAATAAATAAAATAAAATAAGCCAGGCACAGAAAGACACATATTTCATGTTCTCACTCATATAGAAGCTAAAAAAGTTCATCTCAGCCAGGCAAGGTGGCTCACACCTGTAATCCCAGCACTTTGGTAGGCTGAGGTGGGTGGATCACCTAAGGTTGGGAGTTCAAGACCAAACTGACCAACATAGAGAAACCCCATCTCTACTAAAAATACAAAAAATTAGCCGGGCGTGGTGGCACATTCCTGTAATCCCAGCTACTCTGGAGACTGAGGCAGGAGAATCATTTGAATCAAGGAGGTGGAAGTTGCTGTGAGCCGAGATCACGCCATTGCACTCCAGCCTGGGCAACAACAGTGAGACTCCGTCTCAAAAAAAAAAAAAAGTTTGATCTCGTAGTAGAGCATAGAATGGGATTACCATGGGCTTATGTGGTAGGAAAGATGTTGGTCAAAGAATACAAAATTTTGTTACGTAGGAGGAATAAGTTCAAGAGTTCTGCTTTACAACATGATGCCTATAGTTAATAGTGTATATTTTGTTGTTGTAGTTTTGTTTTTTTTTGAGACAGGGTATCACTCTTGTCACACAGGCTGAATTGTGGTGGTGCGATCACAGCTCACTGCAGCCTAAATATCCTTGGCTCAAGTGATCCCCCAGCTTAGCTTCCTGAGTAGCTGGTAACCACAGGTGTGCACCACCACACTCAGCTAATTTTTGTATTTTTTTTGTGAAGTTGGGGTTTTGCCATGTTGCATAGGCTGGTCTTGAACCCCTGGGCTCAAGCGATCCTCCCCACTCAGCCTCCCAAAGTGTTGGGACTACAGGCGTGAGCCACCACACCTAACCAATATATTGTATTCTTTTTTTTAAAATGAAAAACTTTTGAGAATATTCCAAGTAACATATACTGTATTCTTGAAAAATGCTAAGAGAGTAAATGTTAAGTGTCTTCCCCACAGAAATAACTCTGTGAGGTAATACATGTGTTAATTAGCTACAGTTAGTCACTCTACAATGTATATATTTTTAAAAATGTTGCCCACAATAAATATATACAATTTTGTTAATTAAAATAATTTTGATTGTATTGTATAATAGATTTTTTTTTTTTTTTTTTTTTTTTTTGAGATGGAGTCTTGCTCTGTCTCCCAGGCTGGAGTGCAGTGGTGCTATCTCAGCTCACTGCAGCCTCCACCTCCCAGGTTCAAGCAATTCTCCTACCTCAGCCTCCTGAGTAGCTAGAATTAGAGGCACACACCACCACACCCAAATAATTTTTGTATTTTTAGTAAGATGGCTTTTACTATGTTGGCCAGGCTGGTCTCCAACTCCTGACCTCAGGTGATCCGCCTACTTTGGCCTGTGTAGTAGATTTTTCAAAAGGTAAGTATCCAAGAGTCCTCATAGTGTTAGGCTTATGAATTTTAAAAGGTTTATAAAAATTAGTAAAAGTAAGATGTTTTGGTTTTTCTTATTTATTCTATTTTCTCTCTATATTTTGATTACATAATCTCTGTCAATCTATGTCCAAGGTGTTTTGTTTGTTTGTTTGTTTGTTTGTTTTGTTTTTGAGACAGAGTCTTGCTCTGTTGCCTAGGCTGGAGTGCAGTGGCACAATGTCCACTTCCCAGGTTCAAGCAATTCTCTTGCATCAGCTTTTTGAGTAGCTGGGATTATAAGCACATGCCACCACGCCTGGCTACTTTTTGTATTTTTAGTAGAGATGGAGTTTCGCCACGTTGGCCAGCCTGGTGTCGAACTTGTGACCTCAGATAATCCACCTGCCTCAGCCTCCCAAAGTGCTGGGATTATAGGTGTGAGCCACCGTGCCTGGCCTGTGTCCAAGTTTGATAATACTTCTGCTTAAAATCTAGTGTTGAGCCCCTTGAGTGAATTTTTCATTTTAGTTGTATTTTTTGACAAAATTTTCATTTGGTTCTTTTTATAATTGTCTTTTTATTGATGTTCTTTTTCATGAGACATTGTCATTATGGCTTTCTTTACTACTTTAAGCATGATTTCCTTTTCTACTTTGAAAATATTTATAATGGCTTATCTGAAGTCTTTTTCTAATTTAATGTCTGAGCCCTCTCAAAGGCAATTTCTTTTGCCCACCTTTTTCTTATGGGTGCGTCACACTTTCCTGTTTCTTTACATGTCGTAATTTTTTGTTGAAAATGAGATATTTTAGGGACTGTATTGTAGCAATTTTGGAGAATGTTTATCCTCCTCCTCTGGGCTTGTTTTTATTGTTGTGTGCTTGTTTGTTTAGTGACTTGGCTAAATTCATGTAATGAAGTCTGTCTTTTGCAATATGAAGCTTTTCTTCCTCTTCAGAGAGCTCAGCCTTGGCTGTGCCCACAGTTAACTTGGGATGATGGTGGTTTTAGCAGAGCTCACTTTGTCTCTTTCCCTGATATCTCTGTATAGCTCTCTGCTTCCTTTGGTATCACACTGTTGGCCCCCCTATTAGTTTATGGAAAGGGTCTCACTCTTTCACTCAGACGAGTGCAGTGGCACGATGGCTCACTGCAACCTCCGCCCCCTGGGCTCAAGAAGTTCTTATGCCTCAGCCTCCTGAGTTGCTGGGACGACAGGTGTGTGCCACTGTGCCCAGCTAATTTTTATGTTTTTAGTAGAGATGGTGTTTCACCATGTTAGCGAAGCTGATTCTGAACTCCTGACCTCAAGTGATCCACCCACCTTGGCCTCCCAAAGTGTTGGTATTACAGGGGTGAGCCACTGTGCCTGGCTACTCCCTAGCTACTATCTAATTGCTCTGTTTTCAGCAGTGCTTTAGGACAAAAATTTCTCCACAGTCTGATCCAATTTAATTTGGGCAGGTATAGACTTTCAAGCCAGTCTCTGAGGGTTGTTCTGAAACCAGAAGGGCTGTTTTTAGTTGTCTCTTTCACTGGTTCTTTCTTATGAAGCAGTTGGCTTATGTTTAGCTTGTTCTTAATTGAGAGAAGTTGGTTTCAGGGGTGCCCTTTAGGCTTGAACTTCCCCACACTATGTTTCAAATAAAGTCAGTTCCTTTGGGGAAAGCTTCAGGACTCTCTTTTCCTAGGGACTGCCTCTCCTCTGGGCAAAATCTCTAATTCACTATTCTGGGTGAGTGCCCAGCTGCAGAGGTAGCCTCTGATTATTTTCTCTTGCCTCTCCCAATAATGACCCTCTGCTATGTAACAAGCTGGGGTAAGGGAGACTGCAGTTGGGATGGGGGCAGTGCCTTAGGGTTACCCAGGCTGGAGTGCAATGGCGCGATCTCGGCTCACCGCAACCTCCGCCTCCTGGGCTCAGGCAATTCTCCTGCCTCAGCCTCCTGAGTAGCTGAGATTACAGGCACGTGCCACCACGCCCAGCTAATTTTTTGTATTTTTATTAGAGACGGGGTTTCACCATGTTGACCAGGATGGTCTCGATCTCTTGACCTCGTGATCCACCCGCCTCAGCCTCCCAAAGTGCTGGGATTACAGGCTTGAGCCACCGCGCCCGGTTGGGTTAGAACCTCTTATCTTATGAGTAGGGCTGGATGGAGAAAGGAAGCCTCAGACACCCTGCTGCACCCAAGTAGGAAGGAATCCTTAGTTCTTGGCTGCACCCACCTGGAATGAAATTTTCATCAAGCCGAGCCCTCTCAGTTCAGGGTTGGGAATGCAAGGGAGGAAATAGTGGCACAAATCCCTGAGATTCTCTCTGTTTGATTTTCTTGAATAAATATTTCCTCATTTCCCAGAGACTTTAAATGATTGATTTTGAAAAGTTTTCACTGATTTTCCTTATCTCTGGGAGTGGGTACACAAAAGCTTATGCTGTCATCCTGGAAGTCTACTATGTCATTCTTTTTCTTTTTGAATTTTTAATAATGGTAAAATATACAGAACATAAAGTTTATCATCTTAACCATTTTCAATTCTACAGTGCAGTAGTCTTTAAGTATATACACCTTGTTCTGCAACCAGTTTCCAAAACTTTTGCTTCCTGTAAAACTGAAATTCTATAACTCTTAGCATTAACTCCCCACTTTCCCTTCCCCCGGCAGCCACCATTCTACTTTCTTTCTCTATGAATTTATGACTCTAGATATTTTATGTAAGTGGAATCATACAATATTTGTTGTTTTGTGACTGGTTTATTTCACTTAGAATGATGTCATCGAAGTTCATTTGTGTGGCAGCATGTGTCAGAATTACCTTCCTTTTTAAAGCTGAGTAGTATTCCATTAGTTGTATATGCCACATTTGGTTATCCATTTATTGATGGACACTTGGGTTCCTTCTACCCTTTGATTATTAATACTGATATGAACATGGCATACAAATACCTTTTTGAGACTCTGCTTTTAATTCTTTTGGGTATATACACAGAAGTGGATTTGTTAAATCATATAATAATTCTATTTTTAATTTTTTGAGGGCCCACTCTATTGTTTTCCACAGCAGTTACACCATTTTACATTCTCATGAGTAATGTACAAGGGTTCCAGTTTCTCCACATCCTTACCCACACTTTTTGTTTTCTGGTTGTTGGTAACAGTCCTCCTAATAGATGTGAATCGGTTTCACACTATGGCTTGGATTTGCGTTTCTCTAAAAATTAGTGATGTTCAGCATCTGTTCATGTACTTATTGGTCATTTGTATATTTTCTTTGGGAAATTGTTTACAACTTTTAAAAAATATGTTTCAGCTCAGATTTCTTTTATCCAAGATATTGGAAGGCTCCCTCTAAAGCGACACTTTGGAAGGTAAGCTGATCATCTCAATTTTTAAAAAGCTAATAGTGAAATGTCTACTGAATATGTTCAATATGAATCAATAAGTGTTATCTGAAACGTCCAAGAAAGAAATACTGTACCGTACCTAGTAATTTATAAACATAATCATATTGTAGACACTTCCTTTTCTTAAGCAGCATATTATATTTAAGAAAAGGAAGGGTCTACAATACAATACAATTGCAGACCCTTCCTAGAGCACCTATTCCCAATGGACTATACCAGACTAAATGGAATCATGCAATCACAAAGGCAGAGAAATCTTTAAAATCCTCCAGTTCAGCAAGTCTAGAAACCCCTTTCCAGCTTTCCTGTCGAGAGATGTTCTTAGCCTGTGCTTGAAGACCTGCAGTGACTAGGAACTGCCTTAGAAAGTAGCAGTATCTTCTATAATTTCTTATTTTAGAAAATTTAGATGCCGGGCGCGGTGGCTCAAGCCTGTAATCCCGGCACTTTGGGAGGCCGACGCGGGTGGATCACGAGGTCAAGAGATCGAGACCATCCTGGTCAACACAGTGAAACCCTGTCTCTACTAAAAATGCAAAAATTAGCTGGGCATGGTGGTGCACGCCTGTAGTCCCAGCTACTCGGGAGGCTGAGGCAGGAGAATTGCTTGAACCCAGGAGATGGATGTTGCGGTGAGCCGAGATCGCGCCATTGCACTCCAGCCTGGGTAACAAGAGCGAAACTCTGTCTCAAAAAAAAAAAAAAAAAAGAAAGGAAATGTAGAACATCAAAATAAAGAGATGTCTATATATATGCTGTTCATTTTATTGAAAATAGCATCTATGCCATTATCAGTGATTAATACAAAACCTATATTTCAGTTTGACTTCACTTATTTGTAAAATCGAATTAAGCACTCCGGAATTATTTAAAGATTTAAAAATTCTGTCTGGGCACGGTCACATCTGTAATTCCAGCACATTGGGAGGCCTAGGTGGGTGGATCACCTGAGGTCAGGAGTTTGAGACCAGCCTGACCAACATGGTGAAACCTGTCTCTACTAAAAATACAAAAAATTAGCTCGGCACGGTGGCACATGCCTGTAATCCCAGCCATTCAGGAGGCTGAGTCAGGAGAATCGCTCAAACCCAGGAGGTGGAGGTTGCAGTGTGCCAAGATCTCACTGTTGTACTCCAATATGGGCAAAAAGATCGAAACTCCATCTTAAAAAAAAAGACTTAAAAAATCTTGCTTACTGGATGCATGGACAAAAGTGACAGAAATGGCACCTCTGACTCCTCCTGTCTTGTCTTTTATTTCTAGTCCCAAATGGAAAACTCCTGTGGTATGAGCTTTTCCCCCCTACCCTCAAAGATTCATTAAGGCCTTTGTAGTGTTAATGGTTTTTTCTGGATACTGGCTTATCTATGCAGAGCGCATCTTTCCTATCACAGAAAGACCATGATGGCTTGGCTCTTGAAGCATCATCCCACTGGGATGTGATCAGGGCTTACACATTTTATAAACATTGCTTTTCTTCCCACATCCCTCTGAATGAAAGCAGGACCAGGTCTCTCAATGGCTCCTTTCCTCCACCCTCCCAAGATTATGGCATCAAAATAAAGACAAGTATCTTCTATTGTCTTTTTTCTCCTGAGATGTATTGGGTTGCACCAACCTAAATTGAATGAGAGTCTTCACTGTTTTACTATTGGTTCAACTATTTATTTGATGTGGCTTGAGAGGCAGTATTTTCAGTGCTATATATTACAATGACTGGTACTATTACTTTTACTTATGTTGACCATATTTAAAATGACCATATATTTAGTACTATTCAGTATTGAATACTAATACTTAATATTTAATAGATGTTTAATTTCCTGTGATTCAACTTATATATTATTTTTGCCCATTTAGCTTCTTTTGAGCTTTTACTATCAGTCTTATAGATAAATCATCATGTACATCAAATACTATTTACTTAGGATGAATTCCTAGAAATGAAATTGCTGGATCAATAGGTATATTACCTTTTGAGGCTTTTCCTCTCTATTGCCAAATTGTTTGCAAGAATATTTTGCCAATTTTATATCCACTTACAGTGTATCAGTATGTTCTTTTCTGCTAACCCTTGCCACCACTGGGTTCTAAAAGTATCTTTGACATTTTAGAAGATGATAGTAGTAGGCCAGGAGGTCAGGAGGATATCAGCCTGACCAACATGGTTAAACCCATCTCTACTAAAAATACAAAAATTAGCTGGATGTGTTGGTTCATGCCTGTAATCCCAGCTACTCTGGAGGCTGAGGCAGGAAAACACTTGAACCTGGGAAATGGAGGTTGCAGTGAGCCAAGATCATGCCACCGCCCTGTAGCCTTGGCAACAGAGTAAGATTCTGTCTCAAAAAAAAAAAAAAAAAAAAAAATGACAGTAGTAGCTCATTGTGTTAATTTTCATTTTTAAAATTACAAATCAGATTGAAAAATTTATTTAGTATCCATTTGTACCATTTGTAGTTCTTTTTTTTTTTTTTTTTTTTGAGACGGAGTTTTGCTCTTGTTACCCAGGCTGGAGTGCAATGGCACGAAAGTTGTCCATGTTTTTGCCGACTTTTCTATATTTCATTTTTTCTTTTTAATTTGTAAAAAAAATTTTTTTAAAGATGAGGTTTTACCATGTTGGTCAGTCTGGTCTTGAACTTCCGACCTCAAGTGATCCGCCTACCTTGGCCTCCAAAGTGCTGAGATTACAGGCGTGAGCCACCGCGCCCGGCCAAAGGCTGGGCGCGGTGGCTCACACTTGGAATTGCAGCACTTTGGGAGGCCAAGGCAGGCAGATTGGCCTCCCAAAGTGCTGGGATTACAAGTGTAAACCTGACATCAGGAGTTTGAGATTGCCCTGGCCAATGTGGTGAAACTCCATCTCTACTAAAAATACAAAAATTAGCCAGGCAAGGTGGCATGCGCCTGTAATACCAGCTACTCAGGAGACTGAGGCAGGAGAATCGTTTGAACCTAGGAGACAGAGGTTGCAGTGAACTGAGTTCGCACCATTGCACTCCAGCCTGGGTTATAGAGAGATGGTCTCAGTTTTTTAAAAAAATCTTTACTGAAGACATTATTCCTTTTTACTTTTAGGTGGTGGTAGTTTTCTTGTTGTTGTTGTTGTTTGTTTGGTTTTCGGTGAGAAACAGAGTCTCACTCTGTCACCCAGGCTGGAGTCCAGTGGCACCATCTTGGCTCACTGCAACCTCCACCTCCTGGGTTCAAATAATTCTCCTGCCTCAGCCTCCTGAGTAGCTGGGATTACAGTCATGTGCCATCACACCCGACTAATTTTTTTTTTTTTTTTTTTTTTTTTGAGACGGAGTTTCGCTCTTGTTACCCAGGCTGGAGTGCAATGGCGCGATCTCGGCTCACTGCAACCTCCGCCTCCTGGGTTCCGGCAATTCTCCTGCCTCAGACTCCCGAGTAGCTGGGATTACAGGCACGTGCCACCATGCCCAGCTAATTTTTTGTATTTTTTAGTAGAGACGGGGTTTCACCATGTTGACCAGGATGGTCTCGATCTCTTGCCCTCGTGATCCGCCCGCCTCGGCCTCCCAAAGTGCTGGGATTACAGGCTTGAGCCACCGCGCCCGGCCCATGCCCGACTAATTTTTGTATTTTTAGTAGAGATCAGGTTTCACCATGGTGACCAGGCTGGTCTGGAACTCCTGACCTCAAGTGATCTGCTCACCTTAGCATTCCAAAGTGCTGAGAGTACAGGTATGAGCCACCACGTTCAACCCATTTTTGTATTTTAAGTTGTAGGAACTTATTCACAGTTTGTCGTTTACTTTGTAGTTTTGTTTGTATAGTTAAAGGGACTGGCTAAACAGCACAATGAAAGAAAATGAAAGATGGCTTCATAATCATCACACTCGTGGTGTAATTTAAGGAATATCCTCCTTTGGTTCTTATTAATGCCTACATTGTGAATCTGACAGATTGAAAATGGAAGCCCTGAGTGACAGGGAACATGAAATGATAGACCCTGACAGCGGAGATGAAGCTCAGCTTCATGGAGGACATTCTGCAGAGGAACCTCTGGGTGAACCCACTCAAGCCACTGAGCCAGAAACCTGGGTTCTTCCTTTGAGTCAGAATAGTGCTTCGAGTGAACTGCCTACCAGCCAGCCTCAGCCCTTTTCAGCCCAAGGAGACGTGGAAGAAAACATAATAATAGAAGACTATGAGAGTGATGGGACATAGAAGCCAGCCTGCAAATCAGATTGCTACTTCACAGATTAATTTTTGTTTAATTCAGTGGTACTTCAGCAGAGTTAATATGCTTTTCTGATAAGTTACACGACAGTTTGTTAATTCTTCATTCTTGTAGTATTTCATCACAAGAAACTGACTCTTATCTGAATTTTTTCTGTAGTATTTAAGTCTGTGAGTGGTTTAAACAGAGGTCAGTGTGTATAAAGTGTGTTTGAAGCCGGGCGCGGTGGCTCAAGCCTGTAATCCCAGCACTTTGGGAGGCCGAGGCGGGTGGATCACGAGGTTGAGAGATCGAGACCATCCTGGTCAACATGGTGAAACCCCGTCTCTACTAAAAAATAGAAAAAATTAGCTGGGCATGGTGGCGCGTGCCTGTAATCCCAGCTACTCAGGAGGCTGAGGCAGGAGAATTGCCTGAGCCCGGGAGGCGGAGGTTGCGGTGAGCCGAGATCACACCATTGCACTCCAGCCTGGGTAACAAGAGCGAAACTCCGTCTCAAAAAAAAAAAAAAAAAAAAAAAAAAAAGTGTGTTTGAACATTATGCCAAATATCAAAATGTGAAGGACTAATTCAGAATGCAAAAACGTTATGGGGGTTGTAAATATGAACTATTCAACAGTTTAGGATGCAATTATGAGTGTAAATAAACTGCGTGCCTTATTTACGCTTTATTGTCTCTAGCTTTCCAGATACCGTTTTGATGTGTTGTACAGTGGAATGTCTTAGATACTTTTTGGAAAGTATTTACATTATTTATATCAAAATTAAAATGTTGAATTTCATTTTGAGTCTACTGTCTTTTAACACTCTCTGCCACGGGTCCTTAGGCACAGTGCAAGAATCTCCCTCAACCATGTCAAACTTTTTTCAAAAGATAGGCAAGAGGATGGCAGTGTTGTTATGAGAACTCTCGGTGACTCCTACTCCAACCTGTAACTGCTTTTCCAAAGGAGCCCAGTGGGTAGTCATTGCCGCGAGGTACCGGTTGGGTGGCACCGAGCCACCTGAGCCCAGAGCGGTAGTCGGGCCGACAAAGCCGGGCGGGGCAAAGCCGGGCTCGTCCTGCCCCCGGTCCCGCCCCGCCCAGCCCCTGGAGCCCGCTCCCGGTTTTAGAATCCTGGGTGGCGTGCGCGCTCTTCCTGGCGGCCGCGCAGGTAAGTGGAGGGTAGCGCTGGGGGCACGTGACCCGGAGGAGAAGGGGAGGGGAGGGCCTGGTGCCCCTCGGCCCTGTCTGTGGAGATGACGGGAGGCCCGCGCTCCGCGCTCAGTCTGCCATAGCCCGCGGCGGAGGCCGGAGCCCCGCGGAGTTTCGCTCTCCGCTCCCAGGTGCGGCCGAGGCGCCGTCCTTCCGGGCGCTGGGCGGGGCGCGCAGTTCGCGGCGATCCCGGTGTTCATGACCTGTGGGGTCTCTCGGCTGAGTTCCGGCCTCGTTGGGGCGGAATCTCTAAAGACAGTGGGTTTCAGCCAGAAACACAAAGACGAACGCCCAGCCGGCGGGGGCAGAGCCGGGGACACAATGAGATTTGTGGCACCCGGCTCCCCGAGGCTGGCGCAGGGGAGACCCCACAGCAGAGAAGCTCGGTAGCCCCAGTCAGTCGTGGGTTAGTTAAAACCGCAGAGCCTTTTCGACCCCTCGGAAGCGCGTAAGTATTCGAAAGCTACCCCTTTCTTGAGTCCAGCAGAACTTTTAAGCCAGGCAAACCGGTGGTTCTGTTTGTATAAGGGCGACCAGGCATGATTGCTGTGACACTTTGCTGTGGGAGCCATTTCTCCTGCCACTGCCGCGGCTTTCCAAGACGAGTGTCCAAGAGTGGACTCAGGATCCGGGACCTGAGTGGGGCAAGGACCCTCGCTGCCTCGGCCTGCGGGACCAAAACGAACTCTGAGGTGACCTCCTGAAAGACATTAGGAGGAGTATCCAGATATTTAAGATTTAGTGAAATACAGCTAACCATTCCCTTCTAAAAATCACATTATCTTGCTTTTCCACAACTCTTTAATAATTGCTTGCTTTTTAAAGATTGATAAGATGGTTTGATTCAAATAAGCCACTTAACGAGGAGGTGTTAAATCCATTACATTGAATCATATTTTTACCAGTGAATTGAATTAAGAATATTCCGTAAATGCTGTGTAAAACTTGCTAAAATTATTTGTTGTGCTTTTGCTTCTACATTTCTTAGGAATGTACTTCAGAAACTATAGTGGTAATAACATTCCTAGAACTTAAACTTTTTTAGAGAAAGAAATAAAAGAGAAAGGTACAAAAATAACCGCTGTAAAGTACAGAGCTGCTTTGCGTTGGAAACCCTGCTGGGGCCATCACAGTAATTGCCCTATTAGAAGACTCTGGGTTTCCACCCCATTCCCTTGTCTCCATTCTGTAGATACCCTCTGTGCCTTGCTTACCCTATTAACATCTTTACCTGGATTTTTAATGCATCCGAAATACGCTGCATTCAGTCTGCTGCTCCCCAAGGCTAAGTTGGAGGGGTGGAGACTGAATTATAGAGATAAAACGATCAGATGTCTGGGGTTTACTGCGGAGGAAATAGTATGGGGAGTATAAATGAAACAAGTTTGGCCATAAATTGAGTGTAGAAGCTGGATGTGGGTACACAAGGGTTCATAATACTATTCTTTCTACTTCTTACTATGTTTGAAAATTTCTATAATAAAAATTTAAAATATCTGTCTCACATTTGACCTCTTCTCACGATCTCGGTCATCCATTGGATTATGTCAATGGCCTAGCTAGTCATCCTGTTTTGCCTCTTGCCTCCTGGAGTGTATTCTCAACACAGCATCCATAATGATACTGTTAAAACTAGTCGAATCATGTCAGTCCTCTATTCAGTATCATCCAGTGGCTTCTCATCTTACTCCCAGCAAAAGACAGAGTCCTTTCCAGTGGTTTTCAAGGCCCTACATGATTCAGATGGCCTCAGTTCTGTTGTTTACCTTCTTAATCACTTCGCTGCTGCCACAGTAGCCTCCATGCCTTCGTATTTCTTGAACGTAACAGGCACTCCTACCTTAGGGCTTTTGCACTAGCTGTTCCATCTGCTGGGAACACTCTTGTCCCTGATAATGGCCTGGCTTCCTCCTTCACCTTCAGTTCTATACTCAAATATCACTTTCTCTATGAAGATTTTCCTGGTCACTTGGTTTAAAATTGTAACATCCTGTCCCCATTGCAATCTTCACCCCATTGCTCAACTGTGTTCTTTAGCATACTGTATATTTCACGTACCTGTCATCTGTCAATCCCCCTGGCACTTCCCCAATTAAAAAGCACCATGAAGGCAAGGATTTCAGTCTGCTCTGTTCACCAGTGTACCTTCAGCATGCCTGATGCAAGGCAGGTTAAAGGAAGGGTCTGCATTTTCCAAAGTAAAATAAAATAAACCCGGCCGGGTGCGGTGGCTCAAGCCTGTAATCCCAGCACTTTGGGAGGCCGAGGCGGGTGGATCACGAGGTCGAGAGATCGAGACCGTCCTGGTCAACATAGTGAAACCCCGTCTCTACTAAAAATACTAAAAAAAAATTAGCTGGGTTTGGTGGCGCATGCCTGTAATCCCACCCACTCAGGAGGCTGAGGCAGGAGAATTGCCTGAACCCAGGAGGCGGAGGTTGCGGTGAGCCGAGATCGCGCCATTGCACTCCAGCCTGGGTAACAAGAGGGAAACTCCGTCTCAAAAAAATAATAATAATAATAATAAAAATAAAATAAATAAAATAAACCCTTTGGAATTTCCAAATCACATCAGGCACAGTGGCTACTGCTTGTAATCCCAGCACTTTGGGTGGCTAAGGCAAGAGGGTCACTTGAGCCCAGGAGTTCAAGACTACGTAACATAGCAATACTTCATGTCTACTAAAAATTTTAAAGATTTAGCTGGATGTGGTGGCATGCGCCTGTAGTCTAGCTACTCAGGAGGCAGCTGGAGTGCTTGAGCCAGGGAGATTGAGGCTGCAGTGAGCTATGATTGTGCTCTTGCACTCCAGCCTGCGAAACAGAGCAAGACCCTGTCTTGAAAATATAAAATAAACAAATGAGGCCGGGCGCGTTGGCTCAAGCCTGTAATCCCAGCACTTTGGGAGGCCGAGGCAGGTGGATCATGAGGTCAAGAGATCAAGACCATCCTGGTCAACATGGTGAAACCCTGTCTCTACTAAAAATACAAAAAATTAGCTGGGCATGGTGGCGCGTGCCTGTAATCCCAGCTACTCGGGAGGCTGAGGCAGGAAAATTGCCTGAACCCAGGAGGTGGAGGTTGCAGTGAGCCGAGGTCGCGCCATTGCACTCCAGCCTGGGTAACAAGAACGAAACTCCGTCTCAAAATAAATAAATAAATAAATAATAAAATAAACAAATGAATACATGAATAAGTAAAACAAAAAAAAAAAAAGATGGGGTTAGCCATTTTAATTTTGAGACCTTCATAGTATCAAGTACAATACCATGTGCCCAATTTGAGTCTTCAATAATGAGACTTGGCAGAGTGTGAATTAAAATTGTTTTAAGTCTTCAAACAAAATAACTTATAAACAGTTTGAGAGAGAAATGCAGCATACCTTAAACCTAGTAGTTAATTAGCAAATGGTTTACTTCTTTGCGTACATGGGTTCAGAGCATTGATTTCATGAATCAACAGGCTTAGTAAAAGTGCATTTTCTGTGCCTTGTTTTTGAGGTGGATTGAATACCTTCGGAGATACTTGAATCTCTCCTTGGCAACAGTAAATCACCTGTACGTAACTGCTCTGGAAAGAGTAATATTAATGGTCATTGCTGCCATTCTCTATTGTGCTTGGGGGAGCCTTTTACATCTAGTTTCTTTCTTTTTTTTTTTTTACATCTAGTTTCAAGTGTTAATATTTGAGACTGGAAGAAGCAACTCCTCTAAAAAGACTTTGTTGATTAGTAAGGGAAAGGGCTGTGCACTCCCTATGTTTTAACAGACTGCTTCTGCTAGTCTGTACCAAGTGAAAATGAAGAATATTTGCTGACCCATCAAATTTCACTACACTCAAACTCTTAGTATTTTGATTTAGATGTTTGAAGAAATGACTCTACTTGGGAATGTGTTCATGCTCTGTTTTGTTAAAGTTTTGTCAGTTTTGTTCTTTATTGTTTAATAGGGCTCACAGAAATTAAGTTTATAGATATTTCATTTTTCATTTTTTTTCCTTTTATTAGAGACAGAGACTTGCTGTGTCACCCAGGCTGGAGTGCAGCGGTGCAGTCATAGTATACTGTAACCTCAAACTCCTGGGGTCAGGTGATCTTCCTTCCACCTCAACCTCCCAAGTAGCTGGGACTGTGGGCACAGCACCACACACAGCCGATTTTTAAAAATTTTTTGTAGATACAGGGTCTCATTATGTTGCCAGGCTAGTCTTCAGCTCCTGACCTTAAGTAATCCTCCTGTCTTGGCCTCTCAAAAGTGCTGGGATTATAGGCACGAGCCACAATGCCCAGCCTAAGATTTAAAATCTTGATTACACTTAAAATGGCATAGAATGATGACTATATCCCTAGGTAATGTAATTGTTATAAAATATGCAAAATCTATAGGTTTATAGGTTTAAAGTCTCTAGGTATTTATTTATTTATTTATTTATTTATTTATTTTGAGACAGGGTCTAGCTAGCCCTGTCACCCAGGCTGGAGTACAGTGGTGCAATCTTGGCTCACTGCAACCTCTGCCTCCCAGGTTTAAGTGAGCTGTACCTCAGCCTCCTGAGTAAGCTAGTAGCTGGGAATACAGGCGTGTGCCGCCACTCCTGGCTAATTTTTGTATTTTTAGTAGAGATAGGGTTTCACCATGTTGGTGAGACTGGTCTCAAACTCCTGACCTGAAGTGATCTGCCTGTCTTTGCCTCCCACAGTGCTGGGATTACAGGCGTGAGCCACCACGCCCAGCCTGATATTTATCATTTTTGTATGTCATAATAATTAGACATGATTCTTTTGGTCTCCTAAATACTTTTTGCTGCTACATGAATAAAGTCAGCATCGAGAGGATAAGTAACTAATCATAAGTGATAACTTTACATTTGGCCACAGGTGTGAAAATCGCAAATGTCGTCAAATGATGGAAGATCCAGGAATCGGGACAGGCACTATGATGAGGTCCCAGGCAACTTGCCCTATCAAGATGATACCATAGGAACCCTTCACAATAGTGAGCGAGCAGTGAGCGCTGATCCCTTGCCACCACCCCCTCTCCCATTACAGCCACCATTCGGCCCAGACTTCTACTCAAGTGACGCAGAGGAACCAGCTCTAGCGCCAGATCTCAAACCAGTAAGGCGCTTTGTCCCTGACTCCTGGAAGAACTTCTTCAGAGGGAAGCAAAAGGACCCCAAATGGGATAAGCCGGTATCTGATATCAGATACATCTCCGATGGAGTGGAGTGTTCACCGCCAGCCTCTCCAGCAAGACCAAACCACCGTTCGCCCCACAACTCCTGCAAAGATCCTTACGGAGGGTCAGAGGGAACCTTTAGTTCCCAGAAAGAGGCTGACGCAGTGTTTCCCCAGGATCCCTATGGATCGCTAGACCGACACACACAAACAGTTCTAACATACAGCGAGAAAGTGGAGGAGTATAATCTGAGATATTCCTACATGAAGTCGTGGGCAGGCCTGCTGAGAATACTGGGTGTGGTGGAGCTGCTTTTGGGGGCCGGCGTCTTTGCTTGTGTCACAGCTTACATTCACAAGGACAGTGAGTGGTACAACTTGTTTGGATATTCACAGCCCTACGGCATGGGAGGCGTTGGTGGACTGGGCAGTTTGTATGGGGGCTATTACTACAGCGGCCCTAAGACCCCTTTTGTACTCGTGGTTGCTGGATTAGCTTGGATCACCACCATTATTATTCTCGTTCTTGGCATGTCCATGTATTACCGGACCATTCTCCTGGACTCTAACTGGTGGCCCCTAACTGAATTTGGAATTAACGTTGCCTTGTTTATTTTGTATATGGCCGCAGCCATAGTCTATGTGAACGATACCAACCGTGGTGGCCTCTGCTACTATCCGTTATTTAATACGCCAGTGAACGCAGTGTTCTGCCGGGTAGAAGGAGGACAGATAGCTGCAATGATCTTCCTGTTTGTCACCATGATAGTTTATCTCATTAGTGCTTTGGTTTGCCTAAAGTTATGGAGGCATGAGGCAGCTCGGAGACATAGAGAATACATGGAACAACAGGAGGTGAGTGATTTCATAATCCCTCATTTGTTTGTGTATGTTTGATTCTTCTGTTATTTGCTCCCTTGTTAAAAATGTATAGTACTGAAAACAGAAAGCTTTTGTAGAAATCTTTTCTTTCTTTCTTTCTTTCTTCTTTTTCTTTTTTTCTTTCTTTCTCTCTTTCTCTTTCTTTCCTTTTCTTTTCTTTCTTTGATCTGAGATTCAAAAAACCTGGCTCTCTATCTGACATGCTTTGACTGGGATAACCCACTCTGCTGTTTGGCTGTTATATAACATTACAAGTAGACACCAGATGTGTATGTTCCACTGGCTTCATTATTCTCTGAAGTAAGTTGATATTTTGCTTTCTTCCAAGAAGATGTGTGTAGTCGAATATCCTGTGTCACGGAAAATTTCAGTATTTACCTTAAATTCTTTTGTAATTTTAAAATAACTATATTATGAATTTTTCCTTTTCCATTTTTCCTAAGACATCTCAGATACTATACAATTGCACATGTTATGTATTGGGCAAAACTATAAATAAAAATTAAGTCTTGTCCTTAGCACACACTGACATATGAATTTTGTTTTTAATCTTTTGCATTAATCTGATGCATAACAACCAATAGCCCTTTGGTTTTTTAATTTACTTTTTTTTTTTAGAGATGAATTTTCACCATGTTGTCCAGGCTGGTCTCAAACTCCTGGATTCAAGCAATCCACCAGCATTGGCATCCCAAAGTGCTGGGATTGCAAGTGTGAGACACCATGCCCAGCCTGTCTTTTTTTTTTTTTTAATTTCCTTTTTTTTTTTTTTTTTTTTTTTTTGGAGACAGAGTTTCGCTCTTGTTACCCAGGCTGGAGTGCAATTGCGTGATCTCGGCTCACCGCAACCTCCGCCTCCTGGGTTCAGGCAATTCTCCTGCCTCAGCCTCCTGAATAGCTGGGATTACAGGCAGGCGCCACCATGCTCAGCTAATTTTTTGTATTTTTAGTAGAGACGGGGTTTCACCATGTTGGACCAGGATGATCTCGATCTCTCGACCTCATGATCCACCCGCCTCGGCCTCCCAAAGTGCTGAGATTACAGGCTTGAGCCACCGCACCCGGCTTTTTTTTTTTTTTTTTTTTTTTTTGAGACAGAGTCTCACTGTGTTGCCCAGGCTTAGTGCAGTGGCATGATCTCCGCTCTCTGCACCCTCTGTCTCCCAGGTTCAAATGATCCTCCTGCCTCAGCCCCCCAGTAGCTGAGATTACAGGCGCGCACCACCATGCCTGGCTAATTTTTGTATATTTAGTAGAGATGGGGCATTGCTGTGCTGGCTAGGCTGGTCTAGAACTCCTGACCTCAGGAGTTCTGGTCTAGAATCCACCTGGCCTCCCAAAGTGCTGGGATTATGGGTATGAGCCACTGCACCCGGCCTTAAATTTTCTTTCTACACCTACTGGAATGGGAAGCAAATTGGTTTTTTGTTATTGTTATTGATTGTTTGTTTTGAGGCAGGGTCTCACTCTGTCACCCAGCCTGGAGTACAGTGATGCAATCATGGCTCACTGCAGCTTTAACCTCCTAGGCTCAAGCAATCTTCCCGCCTCAGCCTCCCAGGTAACTGGAACTACAGGGACATACCACCACACCTGGCTAATTATTTATATTTTTGTAGAGACAGGGTATCACTATGTTGCCCAGGCTGGTCTCAAACTTCTGGGCTCAAACAGTCCTCCTGCCTCAGCCTCCCAAAGTGCTGGGATTATGAGTATGAGTTCCATGCTCAGTGGGAAAAAATAGTTTTATAGCCGGGCGCCATGGCTCAAGCCTGTAATCCCAGCACTTTGGGAGGCCGAGGTGGGTGGATCACGAGGTCAAGAGATCGAGACCAACCTGGTCAACATGGTGAAACCTACATGTTACACAGAGAACTTTGACATGTGTCAATGTGATATATATATAATATATATATAAAAAATATATATATATGTGTGTGTGTATATATATATAATTTTTTTTGTAGAGACAGGGTCTTGCTTCAGGCTGGTCTCAAACTCCTGGCCTCAAGCAGTCCTCTCCCCTCAGCCTCCCAAAGTGCTGGGATTACAGGCGTAAGCCCCTGTGCCTAGCTTGATTGTCACAAAACGTATTGTCTTGCTAGGACTCTACATAGATTCAAGTTGTTTCTAAAAATTTGTCTTGGCAGTTTAACATGTTTCTTACATTTTTGTTTTTTTTATGTAACAAACCTTCACATGTATTAAATTTGCGTTTCTTTTTTTTTTTTTTAAGATGGGGTTTTACCATGTTAGCCAGGCTGGTTTTGAACTCCTGACCTCAGGTGATCCACCCACCTCAGCCTCCCAAAGTGCTAGGATTACAGGCGTGAGCCACTGCGCCCAGCAAATTTGTGTTTCTTAAAGTTACAATTTATTTCTTAAACGTACATCTCTGTGTACAAAGTTTAAAGAATTTTAATTCTAATCAATATGAAATCCAGATAGTGAAACTCACATACTTCCTCATTTTATTCTAATTGCATGTTTTTTAATCTTAATATTTGAAAATTCTACATGAATAGAATGATCGGCATAATACTTTTATTTCTTCTTACTTTCTCAACAAAAACTTGTTTCTATGAGACTTGTTATATGCCTGATTAGACTTCAGTCACCTCTGATGTTGAAAGTTGTGCCTGTCTGTGTGTGGCTATAACTTCCTAAAGGTTAGAAAATGTAATATAGCCTATGGCCTTTTTCTATTAATTTTACAAAGTAATTGTCCTAACTCTTTAATCATGCAAGATAATGAGAGGCAGAAATAAATAAAATTTGGGAGTAGTTCAAAGTGGTTTATGTAACATTTTCCACCATCCCCATATTCCCAACTCCTCGCTATGCCCCTGATTGACCGGGAATTACAGTTATCCCTCTTCTCAGTTCTCCACTGACCCTTCAAAACCTAAGCAAAAAGACAATAAGAGGCTGGGCGCAGTGGCTCACACCTGTAATCCCAGCACTTTGGGAGGCTGAGGCGGGTGGGTCACAAGGTCAGGAGTTCAAGACTAGCCTGGCCAACATGGTGAAACTGCGTCTCTACTAAAAATACAAAAAAAAAAAAAAAAAATGTGTATATATATATATGCCGGGTGTAGTGGCGGGCACCTGTAATCCCAGATAATTGGAAGCCTGAGGCAGAGGATGGCTTGAACCCGGGAGACAGAGGTTGCAGTGAGCCGAGATAGCGCCACTGCACTTCAGCCTAGGCAACAGAGCAAGACTCTGTCTAAAAAAAAAAAAAAAAAATAGGATGAGAAACACCCACAAGTAGAGGATCAACCTCCTAAAATTGAGATTGGGCTATAAATGCAAATAGGCGAAAATATTTTCAAAGTAGTTTCACATGCCTTTGAAAAATTATTCAAACTCTTTTTATTTCAGATACATGAGCCATCATTGTCATCGAAAAGGAAAATGGTAAGAATAAAGTTTATTTCACATTATGCTTTAGATTTATTAAATACTTTTATCTTATATCTATTTATCTGCATAGTAGTATCATACATCTGTGAAATGTAGCTATTGGCCAGGCATGGTGGCTCACGCCTGTAATCCCAGCACTTTGGGAGGCTGAGGAAGGCAGAGCACTTGAGGCCAGGAGATCAAGACCAGCCTAGACAACATGGTAAAACCCCGTCTCTAGTAAAAATGCAAAAATTACCAGGGCATGGTGGCACACGCCTGTAATCCCAGCTACTGGAGAGGCTGAGGCACAAGAATCACTTGAATCCAGGAGGTGAAGGTTGCAGTGAGCCAAGATCGTGTCACTGCACTCCAGTGACAGAGGAAGACTCTGCTTTAAAAAAAAAAAAAAAAGGAAGCACAGTTATTACCTCGACTTCATATTTGGACTTTGAGCTTTTTTCCTGATACTAAAAGAACCAAATAGAACAATCCTATTATAGCTTCTTTTAATTTTGTAAGATGAAAATGTATGCAGGTGAACAAAGTTGGTTCAGGAGAACCAACATAATCCAACATATGTTTAAAATTTAATTTTTTAAAACTGAAAGTGACATCTCCCAAACTTTCTTCACTTGTGTTTAAAGGTCTGTGCTGTTCTTGCTTTCAGATGCCAGATTTTTTGCTACATACACTCACAGGACAATTAAAAAAGAAATTAATAGGTCGGGTGCGGTGGCTCATGCCTGTAATCCCAGCACTTTGGGAGGCTGAGGCTGGCGGATCACCAGGTCAGGAGTTAGAGACCAGCCTGACCAACATGGTGAGACCACGTCTCTACTAAAAATACAAAAAATTAGACGCCTGTAATCCCAGCTACTCGGGAGGCTGAGGCAAAAGAATCGCTTGAACCTGGGAGATGGAAGTTGCAGTGAGCTGAAAGACCTTACCATTGCACTCCAGCCTGGGTGACAGAGCGAGATTCCATCGCAAAAAAGAAAAAAAGAAATTAATAATAATGCTTTTTTTTAAAAAAAGATGCCAAATTTTGTAGTGTCTGGGAATTTATATTTCATAATTTATCAGCTGTGTGGCAGTAGACAAATTATTTAACCTTTCTATGCCTTCGTTTCTTCATCTGTCAGATCGCAATAATAATAATTCTGAGCCAGGCGCAGTGGCTCACGACTGTATCCCAGCACTTTGGGACGCAGAGGCAGGCAGATCATGAGGTCAAGAGATCGACACCATCCTGGCTAACATGGCAAAACCCCGTCTCTACTAAAAATATAGAAATTAGTGTGGTGGCCGGGCGCGGTGGCTCAACCTTGTAATCCCAGCACTTTGGGAGGCCGAGGCGGGTGGATCACGAGGTCGAGAGATCGAGACCATCCTGGTCAACATGGTGAAACCCCGTCTCTACTATAAATACAAAAAATTAGCTGGGCATGGTGGCACGTGCCTGTAATCCCAGCTACTCGGGAGGCTGAGGCAGGAGAATTGCCTGAACCCAGGAGGCGGAGGTTGCGGTGAGCCGAGATCGCGCCATTGCACTCCAGCCTGGGTAACAAGAGCGAAACTCCGTCTCAAAAAAAAAAAAAAAAAAAAATTAGTGTGGTGGCGGGCACCTGTAGTCCCAGCTACTTGGGAGGCTGAGACAGGAGAATCACTTGAACCTGGGAGGCAGAGGTTGCAGTGAGCCAAGATCGTGCCACTGCACTCCAGCTTGGCGATAGAGCAAGACTCTGTCTCAAATAATAATAATAATAATGATTCCTACCCCACAAGTTTTCTGAAAGGACTAAGATGCGGTTACCATTATTTACATATATGTAATAATTTATTTTCATAATCATAATTTTACCCTCATTGAAAATATCTTTTTTAAGATACTAGACCTTATTTCTTAGCGAGAAGTTGAGAATTCAATCTTTGGATTTGTTTTTCTTTGAAAAGGGAGCATATTTACTTGGTTGAAAATCCAAAAGGGTCTATAATACAAAATTATCTCATTTCTATACCCTAGCTTCCTAGTTCCCCTGCCTGTGTTACTTGCTCTCCCTTCCCTTTTACACAAACGGTAGCGTGCTGCACACGTTCTATCCCTTGTTTGTTTCACTTAACAGTATATTTCTAAGATGCTTTCTTCATGATATGTAAAGAGTTTCTGTATTTGTTTGTTTGTTTGTTTGTTTGTTTGTTTTTTTGAGACGGAGTTTCACTCTTGTTACCCAGGCTGGAGTGCAATGGCGCGATCTCGGCTCACGGCAACCTCCGCCTCCTGGGTTCAGGCAATTCTCCTGCCTCAGCCTCTTGAGTAGCTGGGATTACAGGCACACGCCACCATGCCCAACTGATTTTTTGTATTTTTAGTAGAGACGGGGTTTCACCATGTTAACCAGGATGGTCTCCATCTCTTGACCTCGTGATCCACCCGCCTCGGCCTCCCAAAGTGCTGAGATTACAGGCGTGAGCCACCGCGCCCGGCGAGTTTCTGTATTTTTTAATAACTGTATAATATTGCATTATGTGGATGTATCATAATTTATTTAACCATAATGAGCATTTAGGTTGTTTCCAGGCTTTTTTTTTTAATTATTTTTTAGACGGAGTCTTGCTCTGTCACCCAGGCTGGAGTGCAGTGGCGCAATCTTGGTTCAATGCAACCTCTGCCTCCCAGGTTCAAGCGATTCTCCTGCCTCAGCCTCCCAAGTAGGGTCTGACTACAGGCACCTGCCACCACACCCAGCTAATTTTTTTATATATATATATATATATATATATATATATATTTTTTTTTTTTTTTTTTTTTGAGACGGAGTTTCGCTCTTGTCACCCAGGCTGGAGTGCAATGGCGCGATCTCGGCTCACTGCAACCTCCGCCTCCTGGGTTCAGGCAATTCTCCTGCCTCAGCCTCCTGAGTAGCTGGGATTACAGGCACGCACCACCATGCCCAGCTAATTTTTTGTATTTTTAGTAGAGACAGGGTTTCACCATGTTGACCAGGTTGGTCTCGATCTCTCGACCTCGTGATCCACCCGCCTCGGCCTCCCAAAGTGCTGGGATTACAGGCTTGAGCCACCGCGCCCGGCTAATTTTTATATTTTTAATAAAGATGGGGTTTCACCGTGTTAGCCAAGCTGGTCTTCAAACTCTTGATCTCAGGTGACCCACCTGCCTCAGGCTCCCAAAGTCCTGGGATTACAGGTGTGAACCACTGCACCTGACCCAGTCTTTCACTATTAAAAACGATGCTACAGTGAATAACCGTATACATACAAATACATACTGGTACATACTTCATTCCATATATGTACAAGTACCTTTGACAGATAAATCCTGAGAAGTGAATTCCTGCATCAAAAGGATGTATCTTTTTATTTTGATTGCCAAATGGTCCAATAGAGATTTTCCCAGTTTTCACTTCAAACAGTGCTACAGGTTTCTTCACACCCTGACCAACACAGTTTGTTAGAAAATGTGTTGCCATCTGTCAGTCTGATAGGTGAACAGCAGTATCTTATGAGGTATAATTTGCATTTCTCTCCTTTTTTTTTTTTTGAGACAGAGTTTCCCTCTTGTTGCCCAGGCTGGAGTGCAGTGGTGCAATCTCGGTTCACCTCCACCTCCACCTCACCTCCACCTCCCGGGTTCAAGCAATTCTCATGCCTCAGCCTCCCAAGTAGCTGGGATTACAGGCACTTAATTTTTTGTATTTTTAGTAGAGACCGGGTTTCACCATGTTGACCAGGCTGGTCTTGAACTCCTGACCTCATGATCCACCCGCCTCAGCCTCCCAAAGTGCTGGGATTATAGACATGAGCTAACATGGCAGCCAATTACCATTTCTCTATCAGGTATGAGGTTCAACATTTTTCATGTCATCTTTGCCTTTTTCATGTGTTATGTTTACATTTTCCTTTCTAATAACTATCATTTGTGCAAGGCCTGTGTTAAGTGATTATTTTGAAAAAAACCTTTGATAACATACCTTTTAACTGTATTCTCCTATTATGAGACTCTTTTTGAATAAATGATTCATACTGAAATAAGAGATTTATGAAGTAGATAAAGGAGTCTGTCCAAGATATTGTGATTAATGCATCAATGTCATCATTCATTCATTCATTCATTGAATAGACATGTGCCAATTAGGCTGTGACTTGTGATATGAATGTTATTAAGAAGCATCATCTCCAGTTTCCAAGGGCTTACAAATCTAGTGGAAAGGAAAAAAAATACAGAAGATTAGCAGAGTGTGATGGTTGTGAAGATATGTATGTATATGAGAGAGATCATAAAAGACTGTAAAATTAAATAATTTGCTTACAGATTGCTGTTTCTCTCACCTCTCCTGGGGAAAGCAGTTTATTGGCTGTCTCAAATTCAACATTGTTAATTGGTCAAAGCATCTTTTGAAAACCTGTAATTAGTCACTTTTTTTTTTTTTAGCATCTAGAATACACACTGGAAGTCACTTTTTTTTTAATGAGTCATTTGAGTTAAATTATTTCTGATGTGTGTGGACCCATTTATTGCTGTTATGAAGGCTCAACAACTTTGCAAGGATTTTTCTGGATATCCATAAATTCTTAGAAATCAAGAGGGCCAGACGTGTGGCTCATGCCTGCAGTCCAAGCACTTTGGAGGCCAAGGCAGGTGGGTCACCTGAGGTCAGGAGTTCAAGACCAGCCTGACCAACATGCTGAAACCCTGTCTTTAAAAAAAAAAAAGGGAAAAAAAACAGAAATCAAGGGATACCTGACCAGTCTGAACTGACCAGGTGTGGGACAAGTAAGGCTGACATTAGCTGGTCTGCAGAAGATGGAAGCATTCCTCTCACAAGGCAGCATGGACCCACACCCACTGCTACAAATCCATATAGCTTAAACATTGGGCATAGAATTACAGTAATCATATTTTGTATGAAGGGGAGGGTTTGATTTGATTATGCCTTGTTTTAACTTCTGATTCTCCTACCCTTATGTTGTAGTTAGTTTTACATCCATTTATTCAGCATTCATTGCTCTCAGGATTTCAATTACACTTGTTCTAACTCAATGACAGTGGTACTAACAATCAGACTAAGTTAACTGAGGAAGATACTCATTTTTAAGCTGTCAAATATACTGTTAGATACCCTGAAACTCATAATAATGGTTTCCTTTTAGGTGGGCACCCAGCTAACTATGTGTAGAGATTACTTATTCAAAAAAATTTTTTAAGTTTTTTAAAAATTAAATTAATAAATACCTATTTTAAGTATCAAGATGAGCAATATAAGGCTGACATTAAGTAATTACTAACACTGGCCCTTTGAGATTTAAATGGAACTTCCATAATGATCCTATGGGCTGCTTTCCATTGTGACTACAGAGATATAAGTGATTTTGAGTAAATGGAAGGAGCTGTCTTCCCAGTTGGGGGTCCTCATAAGGATGGCTTTGGGAGGGTCATTGCCAGCACTCATTCAGCACTGTCAGTAATGTAAATCCCACCCCTTCTGAAGAAATTCATAAATTTCACGTGGCTAAGAACGATCATCATGGCTACGTCATGGCTCAGTGAGAGTCCTAAAATAGTGTTCCCTCCATGGAAAATAATGAGTTTAAAAGGACTTTGGTTTAGAAGGTGAATCAGGATTAGATAGACTGTTTATATTGAAACAGGGGACTTAAAACTTACCCTTAGGAAATTTGCTTTCTAAAAGCTGACCTTCTCGTTAACAGGCGATATCAAAATCTGGTCTCAGGGTTAGTTGGGCAGACTACTAACATTTTTTTTTTAATTTTTTGAGACAGAGTCTCGCTCTGTTACCCAGGCTGGAGTGCAGTGGCGTAATCTCAGCTCATTGCAACCTCTGCCTCCCAGCTCCAGGCGATTCTCCCACCTCAGTCTCACAAGTAGCTGGGACTACAGGCATGCACCACCACACCTGGCTAATTATTTATTTATTTATTTTACTTTATTTTTTGAGATAAAGTCTCACTGTGTTGCCAGGCTGGAGTGTAATGGCACGATCTCAGCTCACTGCAACCTGACTCCCAGGTTCAAGCGATTCTCCTATCTTAGCCTCCTGAGTAGCTAAGATTACAGGCATGTGCCACCACGCCTAGCTAACTTTTGTATTTTTAGTAGAGACAGTGTTTCACCATGTTGGCCAGGCTGGTCTCAATCGCCTGACCTTGGGATCTGCCTACCTTAGCCTCCCAAAGTGCTGGGATTACAAGAGCGAACCACTGCACTGGGCCTAATTTTTTATTTTTAGTAGAGATGGGATTCCATCATGTTGGCCAGGCTGATTGTGAACTCCTGACCTCAAGTGATCCACCCACCTCAGCCTCCCAAATTGCTGGGATTACAGGCATGAGCCATCGTGCCCAGCCCAGAGTACTAACATTAAAAAGTGTGTTTCAAACATCCTTGGGGCAGAAGAGAAGAATCCGTGTGCCTTAGGAGTTTGAAAGTATACACTTTGTAGAGGTTGACTACTCAGCACTAGGCTGGACAGGGCTGTCTCACTGGGCTGCGTTGTGGTAATGATGTGGCAATGGGGGTCATTTTTGGACAGGGTGGAATTTATGAGCTCCCTGGTCATTCTCTCTAGGTGGGATTAAGTACATAGTCAACCTGAATGGCCTGGGTAAGTTGGAGAAAGATGCCCCAAATGATAGGGTGGTCAGGGTCATTGTTTGGTAAGCATGTACCTGATGTAGGCTCATAGATGGGCAGGATTAGGAAGATCTCCCAGACAGTTCTAGGGTACCTCTTTCTGGCTGCCCTAGAAGGTTGGTGCTCAGAATGTTCAGGATGTATTGTAGGGTCCCAGATACTGAGAGGTTCCAGAATAATCAGGAATAACCTAGCCGATATGAGAACTCCCACTCCTAGGACTACATTGGATATCATATCAATCCAGGTAACTTCTAGTCTTTCAAGATATGGGAGCTAAAGCCAAAGAACATCCATTTAGAGGTCTCTTTTCCTGGAGGTGGATCACTGTGAATACTCTAAAAGCAGACCTATAAAGGGAACTTCATGACTTAATCAAGGAATCCCTATCGGACTTACCAGTGAGAAACTTGGCAGAAAATATCAGGACCAGGTGTGGTGGCACGCACCTGTAGTTCCAGTTATTCAGGAGGCTCAGGTGGGAGGATGGCCTGAGCCCAGAGGGAGAGGTTGCAGTGAGTTCAGATCGCGCCACCACACCCAAGCCTGGACGACAGAGTGAGACCCTGTCTTAAAAAAAAAAAAAGAAAAAAAAAAAGAAAGAAAGAAATATCAGGACATCCAGGTTTTCACTGGAATGGGCATGATTCTCACCTGTGTCCTTCGTAGTTCATAGTAGGAAAGAATTGTCAGACTAGCATGATAACCAAAAATGAACTTTATAATTTTTTTTTTTTTGGAGACCAAGTTCTCCCTCTGTCACCCAGGCTGAGGGCAGCCTCAAACTCCTGGGCTCAAACAATCCTCCCACCGTAACCTCCCAAGTAGCTGGGACTACAGGCACATTTCATCATACTCGTTCATTTGTAAATAATTTTTAGTAGAGAAACGGTCTCACTATGTTACCCAGGCTGGTCTTGAACTCCTGGCCTCAAGTGATCTTCCTGCCTCGGCCTCCCAAAGCACTGGGATTACTGTTCAGGTATGAGCCACCTTGCCCAGCCAGCAAGTGAACTTTAGAATCAGACAGTCTAGGCCGGGCATGGTGGATCACAAGGTCAAGAGATCAGATGATCCTGGCCAACATGGTGAAACCCCATCTCTACTAAAAATAGACAAATTAGTTGGGTGTGGTGGCGTGCACCTGTAATCCCAGCTACTTGGGAGGCTGAGGCAGTAGAATCGCTTGAACCCAGAAGGCGGAGGTTTCAGTGAGCCGAGATCACACCACTGCACTCCAGCCGGACAATGGAATGAGACTCCATGTCAGGAAAAAAAAAAAAGAGTCAGATAATCTAAATTTAACTGCTAGGTCAGCTACTTACTAGCTCTGTGATCCTGGGGAAATTGGTTACTTGCTCTGAGCTTCAGTTGCCTGCCTGCAATTTGGTCTAATACTAGGCTGACCCTGCTTGTTTTTTGGTTTTAATGAATATAATTTTTAAAAAGCAAATAAGATCACTTTTTTTTTTTTTTTTTTTTTTTGAGACGGAGTTTCGCTCTTGTCACCCAGGCTGGAGTGCAATGGCGCGATCTCGGCTCACCGCAACCTCCGCCTCCTGGGTTCAGGCAATTCTCCTGCCTCAGCCTCCTGAGTAGCTGGGATTACAGGCACGCGTCACCATGCCCAGCTCATTTTTTTGTATTTTTAGTAGAGACGGGGTTTCACCATGTTGACCAGGATGGTCTCGATCTCTTGACCTCATGATCCACCCGCCTCAGCCTCCCAAAGTGCTGGGATTACAGGCATGAGATACCGCGCCCGGCCCAAGATCACTTTTAAAAGAAATAATAGATATAAAGTAAGATCACGTAGAAACAACAACAAATTCTGACAAAACTCTTTAAGTGGTAAGCAGGTTTATATTATAAGTGAGAAAAGGCAGAATTTAATGTGGGCATGGAAGGTGATGGTATGGGTTTGAGGTGAGAAGTCTGTGCGTTAATTTGTTTTATATTCAAAGGGAAAGAGAATCAAGAATTGGAGAAATAAATGCATACTGAAACTAGTTCTCCCTGTTTCTAACCTGACAGATATTCATTCAGACCATTTTTAAGTTGAAAATTTTAATCATTGTATCCATAACATTACTTAGAATAGTTTTTGCTGGAAGCAAAGAATGGTCATATTAATCTTGGAGACTGGGCCATTTTCCCTCTTCCTTTGACATGTCTGTCATCAAGAGTACTGTCTAAGTGTGACCTTTCCCATGCTGGAGTCTAATGCAGCTTTCCCACAAAAGCCTAACAACGACTTAATTCTTTGTCTCATATGTAGTTTTCTATTTCTTCCCAATAGAGGCCGTGTGTGGTGGGTCACACCTGTAATCCCAGCACTTTGGTAAGTGGATCTCTTGAGGCCAGGAGTTTGAGACCAGTCTGGCCAACATGATAAAACCCCATCTCTACTAAAAATACAAAACTTAGCCAGGCTTGAAGGTGCACACCTGTAATCCCAGCTACTTGGGAGGCTGAGACAGGAGAACCACCTGAATCCGGGAGGCAGTGAGCCAAGATCATGCCACTGCACTCTAGCCTGGGTGACAGAGTGAGACTCTGTCTTAAAAAAAAAAAAAAAAAAAAAAAAAAAAAAAAAAACTTTTCCCAGTGGAGTTTTCCATACTGATGATCAGGAAGGTTAATCTAAAAAGAGCAGAAGAAAAAGGACCATAAAAATTTTTAAAAATTAGGCCAGGCACAGTGACTCATGCCTGTAATCCTAGCAAGGATCCAAGGTAAGTGGATCACCAGAGATCAAGAGTCCAAGACCAGCCTGGGCAACACGGCAAAATCCCATCTCTACCAAAAATACAAAAAATCAGCTGGGCATTGTGATTCGACGCTGGAATCCCACCTACTGGCAAGGCAGAGGCAGGAGAATCACTTGAACCCAGGAGGCGGAGGTTGCAGTGAGCTGAGATCGTACAACTATACTCCAGCCTGGGTGACAGAGCGATACTCTGTCTCAAAAATAAATAAATAATTAAAATAAATATAAAGCAGGTGAAATGTCTATGGATGTATTCTGATTTCTTCAGGCTCCCTTTCTATATTAAAAGGTAATTCTTAGAATTAGAGATGGGCAAGTAAGAAAAATGATTAGTTCTTGCTTGAAAAAGTTTTACCTAGAAAACAAATTAATAATGAACCCTCTGCTCAAAGTAACTTTGACCAGGAGATCTGGGATTCATGCTGGAGCTGGTGCCGAGGTCCAGAGAATTAATAAGCTCCTAGCAGCTTCCTCAGTGCCATAAGATCTAGATAGTTAAACATTTAGAAGTTAAACCATGTGTTCATATAGGGGTCAAAAAAAAAAAAAAAGGAAACAGAAGTTAAAGGTAACTAGAAATTCATTTATTCAAGCCAAAAAAGCTTCCCCTAATGTTTGATACCATTATTCATTTTCAAGACTAAATATATAGGAATTCATTAGGATGAAAAAATGGCATCCTAATCAGCAAGAAACACAGCAGAATAAATACTAACTTCCAAATGTATTCCCTAAAAATATCCTTGCTTAATTTCATTTCCTCGGGGTACTCTTCTCGCCACTTAGGTTTTCATAGATGTGGAGCCCCAGTGGTGAGGCATGCTTTCTGCATCTGGGTGATCTGGCTTCTGTCCCACCTAGAGCCAAGGTTGGAGAGCTTTTCCTTTTCATAACCTTCCCTTAGGGCTGGTTAGCAGCTTCCACACCTAATCCAATCTAAGAGATGGACTGTTAGGTAAGTTAAGTGCTAGTGGTTTTTAGAATGAGCTAATGTTAAACCAAAGCCCAAAGCCAGTTTCAGGATAAGGATATCAGGAAGCAAAGGAGTTTTAAAGCTGCCTGGCAAGATGAAGATGAAAGTTTTATAATCCTATGGCCTGGTGTGGTGGCTCAAGCCTGTAATCCTAGCATTTTGGGAGGCCGAGGCGGGTGGATCACGAGGTCAAGAGATCGAGACCATCCTGGTCAACATGGTGAAACCCTGTCTCTACTAAAAATACAAAAAATTAGCTGGGCATGGTGGCGTGTGCCTGTAATCCCAGCTACTCAGGAGGCTGAGGCAGGAGAATTGCCTGAACCCAGGAGGCGGAGGTTGCGGTGAGCCGAGATCGCGCCATTGCACTCCAGCCTGGGTAACAAGAGCAAAACTCCGTCTCAAAAAAAAAAAAAAAAAAGAAAGTTTTATAATCCTGTTTTGTTTTTTATTTGCAGTGAAATAGGGGCCCTCCCGAGCCACTCTCAGTTTAGTTCGGCAAGCATTTCTTGAAGGCTTAAGGGGTCAGTAGAGGGGAGGGAGGTTACAGCTCCTAAGAGGAATCATGTTCCCAAGCATGATATTACTTTCCAGTAGCAGTTGGCATTGCTTGCCCTGTCCGTCACAAGCTTGTTTCTAATGTGCTACTAGAACTTCCGACTTCAGGATATGAACAGTATACATTTAATTAAACAGGTTTCTTTCATTTAAATTATCAGTGAACTAGGCCAGGCATCGTGGCTCACACCTGTAATCCTAGTACTTTGAGAGGACAAGGAGGGAAAATAGGTTGAGCCCATGAGTTTGAGGCTGCAGTGAGCTGTGATCTTGCCACTGCACTCTAGCCTGGGTGGCAGAGCAAGACTGTCTCAAAAGAAAAGTATCAATGAACCAAACAGTTCTGGGATTTTTTTGTTTTTTTAATTATTACTTGTTTTTTGAGACAGGGCCTCACCCTGTCACCCAGGCTAAAGTAGAGTGGCATGATCATGATTCACTGAGGCCTTGACCACCTGGGTTCAAGTAAACCTCCCACCTGAAACTCCCAAGTAACCTGGACTACAGGTGCATGGCACCATGCCCAGTTAATTTTTTATTTTTTGGCTGGGCATAGTGGCTCCCACCTATGATCTCAGCACTTTGGCAGGCCAAGGTAGGTGTAATGCCTGAACTCAGGAGTTGGAGACCAGACTGGGCAACATGGTGAAACCCCATCTCTACTAAAATACAAAAAATTAACCAAGCATGGTGGTATACACCTGTAGTCCTAGCTATTCAGGAAGCTGAGGCAGGAGAATTGCTTGAACCTAGAGGCAGAGGTTGCAGTGAGCCGAGGTCATGCCACTGCACTCCAGCCTGGGCAAAAGAAGAAGACAAATCATTCTTAATTTTTTTTTTAGAGACAGGGTCTCGCTATGTTGCCCAGGCTGGTCTCAAACATCTGGACTCAAGCAGTCCTCCTGCCTTGGCCTCCCAAAGTGCTAGGATTATAGGCAGGAGCCATTGCACCTGGCCTAGTTCTGGGTTTGTTTGTTTGTTTGTTTGTTTGTTTGTTTGTTTGTTTTTGAGACAATGTCACCCAGGCTGGAGTGTAGTGGGGCAATCTCAGCTCATTGCCACCTCCACCTCCCTGGCTCAAGCCATTCTTCTGCCTCAGCCTCATGAGTAGCTGAGATTACAGGCACACACCACCACATCCAGCTACTTTTTGTATTTTTAGTAGAGACAGTGTTTCATCATGTTGGCCAGGCTGGTCTTGAACTCCTGACATCGAATGATCCACCTTCTGCCTCAGCCTCTAAAAGTGCTGGGATTACAGGCGTGAAGCACCTCGTCCAGCCCAGTTCTGGGTTTTAATTGTGGCTTTTCTACTTAATAATAGTTATGTGACCTTGGAGAATTTACTTGACCTCTCTGAACCTCAGTTCTGTATTTATTTATTTATTTATTTATTTATTTATTTATTTATTTATTTATTTTTGAGATGAAGTCTCGGTGTTCTCACCTAGGCTGGAGTGCAATGGCATGATCTCGGATACCTCCTTTCTGTCTGAGACTTCCTCTCTAGGCTATTTCATCTTGTGTTCTCTTTCTCTGTTTTGAACACATAATTTTTACTAAAAGGGCCTCTACTAAGAGCTCTGCTGTTTAGAAACCGTCGTGACTTGGCTGGGCACAGTGGCTCACACCTGTAATCTGAGAACTTTGGAAGGCCGAAGCAGGTGGATCACCTGAGGTCAGGAGTTCGAGACAAGCCTTACTAATATGGTAAAACCCTGTCTCTACTAAAAATACAAAAAAAATTAGCCAGGTGTGGTGGCTTGTGCCTGTAGTCCCAACTACTCAGGAGGCTGAGAATTGCTTGAACCCAGGAGGTGGAGGTTGCAGTGAGCTGAGATTGTGCCACTGCATTCCAGCCTAGGTGACAGAGCAAAACTCTGTCTCAAATAAATAAATAAATAAATAAATAAACTAGCATGACTTAAACCACCATCTCTTGCATCTAGGATTCTAATAGCCCTTTTCAGGGAATCACAGATTAGGAGCACTTGGACAAGTTGAAGACATCTTCTGCCCTTCCTCTGTGGTCCCAGCAACATCCTCCTTACATTTAAAAATCCAGGCCAGGCATGGTGGCTCATGTCTGTCATCCCAAGAACTTTGGGAGCTGAAGGTGGAGGCAGCAGGATCACTTGAGGCCAGGAGTTCAAGACCAGCCTTGGCAACATAACAAGACCCCTGTCTCTTTAAAAAAAAAAAAAAAAAAAAAAAAAGCCAGGCGCAGTGGCTTACGCCTGTAATCCCAGCACTTTGGCAGGCCGAGGTGGGTGGATCACGAGGTCAAGAGATCAAGACCATCCTGGTCAACATGGTGAAACCCCGTCTCTACTAAAAATACAAAAAATTAGCTGGGCATGGTGGCGCTTGCCTGTAATCCCAGCTACTCAGGAGGCTGAGGCAGGAGAATTGCCTGAACCCAGGAGGCGGAGGTTGCGGTGAGCCGAGATTGCGCCATTGCACTCCAGCCTGGGTAACAAGAGCAAAACTCCATCTCAAAAAAAAAAAAAAAATTAAGCCTAGGCACAGCAGCTCATACTTGTAATCCCAGCACTTTGGGAGGCCAAAGCAGGCAGATCACTTGCATCCATGAGTTTGAGACCAACCTGAGCAACATGGCAAGACCTAATCTCTACAGAAAATTTAAAAATTAGCCAGATTATCTGGCATGGTGGTCCCAGATACTTGGAAGTCTAAGGTGAGAGGATTGCTTAAGCCCAGGGGTGTGAGGCTGCAGTGAGCTGTGATCATGTTAGTGCACTGCAGCCTGGATGACAGAGCAAGAACTTGTCTCAAAAAAAAAAAAATTTTTTTTTAAATAAATATATTAGCCTGGGTGCAGTGGCTCACACCTATAATCCCAGCACTTTGGGAGGCCAAGGCGGGTGGATCACCTGAGGCCAGGAGTTTAAGACCAGCCTGGTCAACATGGCAAAACCCTTTCTCTACTACAAATACAAAAATTAGCCAGGTATGGTGGCACACGCCTGTATGTAACCCAGCTACCCGGGAGGCTGAGGCATAAGAATTGCTTGAACCCAGGAGGCAGTGGCTGCAGTGAGCTGAGATCACGCCATTGTACTCAGCCTAGGCAACAGAGCGAGACTCCATCTCAAAAAAAAAGAAATGAAAATAATATAAAATTACTGACAATCTGCCGGGCTAAGTGGCTCACGCCTGTAATCGCAGCACTTTGGGAGGCCGAGGCGGGCAGATCATGAGGTCAAGAAATTGAGGCCGGGCGCGTTGGCTCAAGCCTGTAATCCCAGCACTTTGGGAGGCCGAGGCGGGTGGATCACGAGGTCAACAGATCAAGACCATCCTGGTCAACATGGTGAAACCCCATCTCTACTAAAAATACGAAAAATTAGCTGGGCATGGTGGCACATGCCTGTAATCCCAGCTACTCAGGAGGCTGAGGCAGGAGAATTGCCTGAACCCAGGAGGCAGAGGTTGCGGTGAGCCGAGATCACGCCATTGCACTCCAGCCTGGGTAACAAGAGCGAAACTCCGTCTCAAAAAAAAAAAAAGAAAAAAGAAATTGAGACCATCCTGGCCAACATGGTGAACCCCGTCTCTATTAAAAACACAAAAATCGGGCCGGGCGCGGTGGCTCAAGCCTGTAATCCCAGCACTTTGGGAGGCCAAGGCGGGTGGATCACAAGGTCAAGAGATCAAGATCATCTTGGTCAACAAGGTGAAACCCCGTCTCTACTAAAAATAAAAAAAATTAGCTGGGCATGGTGGCTCGTGCCTGTAATCTCAGCTACTCAGGAGGCTGAGACAGGAGAATTGCCTGAACCTAGGAGGCAGAGGTTGCGGTGAGCTGAGATCGTGCCATTGCACTCCAGCCTGGGTAACAAGAGCGAAACTCCGTCTCAAAAAAAAAAAAAAAAAAAAAAAAAAAAAAAAAAAAATCAGGCAGGCATGGTGGTGCATGCCTGTAGTCCCAGCTACTCAAGAGGCTGAGGTGAAAGAATTGCTTGAACCCGAGAGGTGGAGGTTGCAGTGAGCTGAGATTGTGCCTTTGCACTCTAGCCTGGCAACAGAGCGAGATTCTGTCTCGTTAAAAAAAAATACGATCAGGAAGCATTTCATTCTGAAAGTGAATTTGCTTGCTTTCCCTCTTCATATAATGAAAACAATGTAACTCATTTCCTTTTGTAATCCACTCAGTGGCTATGTGCAATTAAATCACCCCAAATTGCCAGTATCATGACTTTCTCTTTGCATTTAAGTAGACTTGTTCCATTTTTATCCCTGAATTTATTTTGGGTTTTTTTGTTTGTTTGTTTGTTTTTGAGATGGAGTTTCGCTCCTGTTACCCAGGCTGGAGTGCAATGGCGCAATCTCGGCTCACCGCAACCTCCGCCTCCTGGGTTCAGGCAATTCTCCTGCCTCAGCCTCCTGAGTAGCTGGGATTACAGGCATGCGCCACCATGCCCAGCTCATTTTTTGTATTTTTAGTAGAGACGGGGTTTCACTATGTTGACTGGATGGTCTCGATCTCTTGACCTCGTGATCCACCCGCCTCGGCCTCCCAAAGTGCTGGGATTACAGGCTTGAGCCACCGCGCCCAGCCCCTGAATTTATTTTGAATTACATTTTTTATTCTTTTATGGTTAATTGGGATGTAAATTCTAAATAGGTAGGTTCTTAAGACTGCATATTTGACATTGCATCAACCACCTTTGACATGTCCACAGTTGGGGCTAGAATGTGTTTTACCTACTGTGTATTACCACATCCCAAATGTGATTCCCTTATCTATTACAGAAACATTCAGAACAACTTTGTGACTATAAAACATGTAATTGTGATGTGAAATGTTAACTCCTATTTTTACTTTTCTTCTTCCTGTCTTCCTCCCCATTTTCTCCTCCTCCTCCTCCTCCCCCTCCTCCTCCCCCTCCTCCTCCCCCCCTCCTCCTCCCCCCTTCCTCCTCCTCCTCCTTCTTCTTCTCCTCCTCCCTCCTTCCTTCCTTCCTTCCTTTCTTTCTTTCTTTTTCTTTCTTTCTTTCTTTCTCTTTCTTTCTTTCTTTATTCTTTTTTGGGTCAAGGTCTCACTCTTACCCAGGCTGGAGTAGAGTAGTACAATCACAGCCACTGTAACTTCCACCTCCTGGACTCAAGCAATCCTCCCACCTCAGCCTCCAAGACCACTGCACCTGCCAGATTTTTTTTTTTTTTTAAGATGAAGTCTCATTCTGTCGCCAAACTGGAACAGCGGTGCAATCTTGGCTCACTACTACCTCCACCTTCTGGGCTCAAGTGATTCTCCTGCCTCAGCCTCCCAAGTAGCTGGGGTTACAGGCGCCCACCACCACTCCCTGCTAATTTTTGTATTTTTAGTAGAGACGGGATTTCACCATGTTGGCCAGGCTGGTTTCGAACTCCTGACCTCAAATGGTCCACCCACCTCAGTCTCCCAAAGTGTTGGGATTACAGGCAGGAGCCACCGCTCCTGGCCTTAAGTTTTTTATAGAGACAGGGTCTTGCCATGTTGGCCAGACTGCTCATGAACTCCTGGCCTCATGTGATCCTCCTGCCTCGGCCTCCCAAAGTACTGGGATTATAGGTTTGAGCCACCCTACCTGACCTTCCTCCCCATTTTCTAAATAAATTCAGAGGGGTTTTTTTCTATCTCTATTTATTAATAAATCCTCTTTTTCTCCCTAGCTGCAGTGTGAAATGGCCACCAGTGGTGACAGACAAAGAGAATCAGAAGTTAATTCCAAAGAATTGAGAACAGCAAAAATGAAACCTGAACTACTGAGTGGACACATCCCCCCAGGTCACATTCCAAAACCTATCGTGATGCCCGATTATGTGGCGTAAGTATCAGTCTGAATTCTTCCTCAAGGTAGAAGTCGAGGGGCCCCATTTGGGCCTTTCATTTTCCAGTTTGTCTCTACGTTAATACTCTGTGCATAAAATCATGTATGCAAATAGTTGTTTATTATCTGAAAGGTGATACATTGAATTGAAGGTACAATATGATCAGTAAAGAATAAGCTAAGCTGATCTCCCATTCAGCTTCTTTTAGTGAAACAATTATACCTTTGGTTTATGTCTTTCCCCCAGAAAATACCCTGTGATTCAGACGGATGATGAGCGAGAACGCTATAAAGCTGTGTTCCAGGACCAGTTTTCAGAGTACAAAGAGCTGTCTGCAGAAGTTCAGGCTGTCCTGAGGAAGTTTGATGAGCTGGATGCAGTGATGAGCAGACTGCCACATCATTCGGAAAGCCGGCAGGTTAGTGTGTGCCACTGCCTAGGAGAACCACTGAAATCTAGAGGACGAATAAAATCTGGCTTTTTGTTTTTGTAAGACAGAGTCTCGTTCTGTTGCCAGGCTAGAGTGCAGTGGCACAATCTTGGCTCACTACAACCTTTACCTCCTGGGTTCAAGTGACTCTCCTGTCTCAGCCTCCCGAGTGGCTGGGATTACAGGCATGTGCCACCATACCCAGCTGATTTTTTTGTATTTTTAGTGGAGACACGGTTTCACCATGTTGGCCAGGCTTGTCTCAAACTCCTGGCCTCAAGTGAGCCACCCACCTTGGCCTCCCAAAGTGTTGGGATTACAGGCATGAGCCACTGCGTCTGGCATAAAATCTGGCTTCTAAAAAAATATATAACCATTTACATCTGCTTTCTGTGTCTAGGAAAGTATTTGAGATCCTCAAGGTGCCTAGTTAAGATAACAGTTCAAATTGTGTAGCTTAATATCTTTTGTTTTCGGCTATTAAACAGTATTTTTTCTTTTTTTCACTCTGTGCTGACTCATATTTTATATTCTTATTTAAGTAAAATATAAATTTGCCTAAGATACTAAGTCAGTCAGGGTCCCAAAGGAGACAGACGGCACATTCAAGCTAGGATAATTTACAAAGGTTTATTCACAAAGGGGAGGGCGGAGTGTAGGGAAGCCACCAGGGGCATTGCATTCCCCTGCTAAGCCAGAGCCCAGCAGTTAGCACCCCAGGCCCGAAGGCAGAGTGCCCAGTGAGTAAGAGTAGAGAGCAGATATGGCCGGGCACAATGGCTCATACCTGTAATCCCAACACTTTGATAGGCCAAGGTGGGCAGATGGCTTGAGCCCAAACATTCAAGACCAGCCTGGACAACATGGTAAAACCCCTTCTCTACAAACAATATAAAAATTAGCCAAGCGTGGCAACATGCACCTATAGTCCCAGCTGCTCAGGAGGCTGAGGTGGGAGGATTGCCTGAGCCTAGAAGGTCAAGGTTCCAGTGAGCCATGATTGTGTCACTGTACTCCAGCCTGGGGGAGAGAGTAAGACCATATCTCCAAAAAAATAAAAAAGAGCAGATGTGAGATATGATGCTACAAATGTGAGCTACTGGGCACACACCAGACTGACAGCTATGATCATGACAAAGAGGAGCACTGGGAATAGAAATGGTCGTTATAGGGAACTTAAGCTTTTTTGTGGTGCTCTTTTTTCCTCCACATTTTTCACATGTTTTTATCTCTGAAATAGGGATTCCTTATAACCTGTGCCATTTTTTTAGCCAGATATACTTTTTTTTTTTTTTTTTTTTTTTTTTTTTTTTTTTTTTGTGAGACGGAGTCTTGCTCTGTCACCCAGGCTTGAATGCAGTGATGCAAACTCGGCTCACTGCAGCGTCCACCTCCCAGGTTCAAGCAATCCTCCTGCCTCAGGGCCAGCCTCCCGAGTAGCTGGGACTATAGGCGCCCACCACCACGCCCAGCTAATTTTTGTATTTTTAGTAGAGATGGGGTTTCGCCATGTTGGCCAGGCTGGTCTCGAACACCTGACCTCAGGTGATCCGCTCACCTCAGCCTCCCAGAGTGCTGGTATTACAGGCATGAACCACTGTGTCTGGCCCAGATGTACTCTTTTTAGTTGAGATCTCATTTACATATCACAAATCCACCCTTTTAAAGTGTACAATTCAGTGAATTTTAGTATAGTTCCAAAGTTGTGCAATCAGCACCACTCAAATTCCAGAAGAGTTTCATCACTCCAGCACTTTGGGAGGCCAAGGCAGGAGGATCACTTGAGATCAGGAGTTCTAGACCAGCTGGGCCAATGTGGTGAAGCACTATCTCTACTAAAAATACAAAAATTAGTTGGGTGTGTTGGCGGGCTGAGTAATCTCAGCTACTTGGGAGGCTGAGGCAGAAAAAGAACTCAGGAGTGAGCCAAGATTACGCCACTGCAGTCCAGCCTGGACAACAGAGAGAGAACCTGCCTCAAAAAAAAAAAAAGAGAGAAAAGAAAAGAAGAAGAAACCCTATACCCATTAGCAGTTATTTCCCATTCCCACATCTATCCAACCATTGGCAACCACTAATCTCCTGTTTGTCTGAATAGATTTTCCTAGTTTGAAAATGTCATATAAATCCTTTGTGTCTGGCTTCTTCATTTAGCCTAATGTTTTCACACTCATCTGTATTTTAGCATAAGTCAATACTTATTCCTTTTTGTGGTGGAATAATATTTTGCTATATGAATATACCACATTTTGTTTGTCCATGCATCATGAGATAGACATTTGGTTCAGTTCAGCTCATTAGCTAATATAAATAATGCCGCCATAAATATTTGTATAATCTGTCTTTTTATTTATTTATTTATTTTTGTTTATTTATTTTTTTAAGACGGGGTTTCACCATACTGGTCTGGCTGGTCTTGAACTCCAGATCTCAGGTGATCCGCCCACCTTGGCCTCCAAAGTGCTTGGATTACAGGCATGAGCCACCACACCCATCCAATCTGTCTTTTTAAAAGAGGCTGTATAATCTATTACTTGTATGATTAAATTTTTAAAACACAGCTTTTTAAAACTTAATGTCAGGCCTGGCACGGTGGTGGCTCACGCCTGTAATCCCAGCACTTTAGGAGGCCAAAGTGGGCGGATCATGAGGTCAGGAGATGGAGATCATCCTCGCTAACATGGTGAAACCCAGTCTCCATTAAAAATACAAAAAATTTAGCTGGGTGTGGTGGCTCACATCTGCATTGAGCTGAGATCGCGCTACTGCACTCCAGCCTGGCGACAGGGCAAGACTCCATCTCACATACACACACACACACACACACACACACACACACACACACACAAACTAAATTCAAATTTATATATGTGAACACACACACACATATATAAATTTTTTACCCAAGAACCATTATTAATTGAGTGTCTTTGTTTCAACCACAGACTGTTAAATATACATTTAAATCACTTATCATTATGAGTTAGCTGTATTGCAGTGACGTTTTCCTAATCCTGGAGGAATGGAATGGTGTTGGCCAAGAGACGCCAGTACCAGGAAGCAAGAGAAATTCAGCAAATATTGAGGTTGAATGTCAGTACCATTTGGAAAGTAAGCAAGGCCCATAGGTCTAAGAAGAGTGGCCTGGTTTAGAGGCTCTCAAAGGAGTGAGAAAGGCATGAGGCCCCAGGAATCTGGATCAGCACAGATTGGGAAGAGCAGGAGGCTTGTTGCGGAAAATAATGCAGACAATCCTGACCTGTAATCTTTGAGCCAGCCCCCAGTGGTGTCTGGTTTGTATACTTTGTATCAATACACAAGGGCTGCAGCACGTGGTCTGCAGTTGGGAAATCAAGAGGGTCCTGATTACAGTACAGGCTGAGACCAAGTCTTCCCATGATGTTTCCACACAATATCAACAACAGCCATTACCTGTGATTTTTAACAAGACAGGGCTTGTAAGTAACCCAAATGGCAGGCCCATGGTTATTATTATCAGTGTATCCTCTAGTCCTTATCTAAAGTAGAAATATACATTGTATCACAAAAGTTAGCTTCTCCTTGGTCACAGGCTGAGCTTTGCCGGAGCAAGAGTCCACAGGCTCATTCATTTTCCCACCATGTCCCCATGAAGCATGTGAGGCATTTCAAAGCCCATTCAGCCTGTTTGGAGGCACAGATTGTCTCACAGACCTGGTTGTGCACCCTTGAAAAATAGTCACATGACTTTTCTGAGCCCATAAAATACAAATATTTACTCCAAATAATCCCTCTGGTCCTCACCACTCCTTAAATTCAGTGACAGACTCTAGATAGATGTTACAGCTCATCTCTGCTTGCGTCTCCAGCACAGCAGTGCTAACCACAGCAGCAAGTTTATTCCTTGTCCAGGACCTGTTGTTACAGATTACAGTTAAATCACCAGGTTTATCTTCACTGCTGGCAAGCATTCAAAACACAAATACTCATGATCTCAGTATGTAAAAGAGATTGAAGAATTAAAATATTGGGCAAGGGATCTCATAGCTGTAATCTCCACACTTTGGGAGGTCAAGGTAGAAAGGTTGGTTGAAGCCAGGAGTTCAAGATGAACTTGAGTAACATAGCAAGACCACATCTACACACAAAAAATAATAAAAATTAGCAGCCGAGCACAGTGGCTCACGCCTGTAATCCCAGCACTTTGGGAGGCTGAGGCAGACAAATCACGAGTTCAGGAGTTTGAAACCAGCCTGGCCAACATGGTAAAACCCCATCTCTACTAAAAATACAAAAAGTTAGCTGGGCATGGCGGTGGGCACCTATATTCCCAGCTTATCGGGAGGCTGAGGCAGGAGAATCACTTGGACCCAGGAGGCAGACGTTGCGGTCAGCCGAGGTTGCACCACTGCGCTCCTGCCCAGGGGACAGAGTAAGACTCCATCTCAAAAAATGAATAAATTAATTAGTAAATAATTAATTAATTGAAATTAAAATTAGCCAGGCCTAATGATATACCACTATAATCTTAGCTGCTTGGGAGGCTGATACAGGAGGATCACTTGAGCCCAAGAAGTTGAGGTTACAGTGAGCTGTGATCACACCACTGCACTCCAGCTTGGACAACAAAGACCCTGTCCCCCACCCAAAAAAAAAAGAAAATATGCTGGGAAAAGGGTATGGATCAGTGATAGAAAAGGTTCTCAGGGCAAGCTTTTATTTTTTTATTTTATTTTATTTATTTATTTTTCCTTTTTTTTTGTTTTTGAGAGGGAGTCTCGCTGTGTCTCCCAGGCTGGAGTGCAATGGCTCGGTCTCGGCTCACTGCAACCTCCACCTCCCAGGTTCAAGCAATTCTCCTGTCTCAGTCTCCTGAGTAGATAGGATTACAGGTGTGAGCCACCACACCTGGCTAATTTTTGTGTTTTTAGTAGAGACAGAGTTTCACCCTGTCAGCCCAGATAGTCTAAAACTTCTGACCTCAGGTGATCCATCCTCCTAGGCCTCCCAAAGTGCTGGGATTACAGGCATAGGGCAAGCTTTTAGAACTATAAATTACTGGCTGGGCACGGTGGCTCACACCTGTAATCCCAGTTTGGGAGGCCAAGGCAGGCAGATCACTTGATGCCAGGAGTTTGAGACCAGCCTGGCCAACCTGGTGAAAACCCGTCTCTACTAAAAATACAAAAATTAGCTGGGCATGATGGTGCATACCTGTAGTTCCAGCTACTTGGGAGACTGAGGCTCGGGAATAGCTTGAGCCAGGGAGGTGGAGGTTGCAGTGAGTTGAGATTGTGCCACTGCACTCCAGCCTGGGCAACAGAGCGAGACTGTCTCCAAAAAAAAAAAACAACTCTCAACTATTATATCTGTTTAGTTTTTAGGTTTGCAGTATCTGACAATCTCTATGCATAGGCTTGCATAGATGAAGGAGAGCATTGCTGTAGTAATCTGTTGAATAGACCGTTCAACTCCTTAACAAAGTTGGTATTTATTTTAAAACTTAGAATGAAATTACGAGGAACCTTATGTTAGCTATTTTCAAAAGTTGCATACTCTCAAACTGCTTAATCCCAACACCTAATAACTCGAAAAAGAACTTACCAAAGGGATAAACTTTCCAAAGGGGATGAACATAATAATAGCAAATGTGGTTATTATGTGGCAAGCACTTTATAAGGATCATTTCAAATAAGTGAATCTTCTTAAAACCCTTTGAGGTCATTATGATTATATTTCCATTTTATTAATAAGGAAACTGAGCCTGCCTGCTGTGTGGCCCTGGGCAAGCTATGTATCCTCCCTAAAGGGCCTGGGGCACGGGTGGTCAGGGCCCTTTCTCTCTTAGACACTCCTGGGCCTAGCAGATAGTAAGCCCTCAAATATTTGCCTGTGAATTAAATTTTTGTGTGTGAACATTTTCATTATTTTCTTGGGTAAAAATTGTTTTTTTGTTCTAATTCTCAGTGTGCTTTGAGATATGATTTGAATAAGTGGAAACTTTTAACTTAGGTATACAATATATTATTTTTAGGAACATGAGAGAATTTCAAGAATCCACGAAGAGTTTAAGAAAAAAAAGAATGTGAGTAAAACAGTTTTCTTCTTCAAACTATATTCTCATTGAGGTGCATACATAATTGATAGACTCTAGATTCTGTTAGCTAACATAGTTCCTTTTTTGTATTTCATGAGATGCTCCTTTTAAGGGAATATGGCTGCTTGATGCCATTTCTTGTCATGTCTGTCCTGAATACATTTTGCTGTGTCCTGACTAGGAACCTAGGGAAATGAGCATTGATCTGGAATTCTCCACCTCTTCCTTCCAAAAGATGAACTTTCTTTACATCTTTCCAAGTGTAACTTAATCTCAAAATCAGTAGAGGTGGCTGGACACTGGCTCACGCCTGTAATCCTAGCACTTTGGGTGGCCAAGGCGAGTGGAACACTTGAGCCCAGGAGGTTGAGACCAGCCTGGGCAACATGTCGAAACCCTGTCTCTACAAAAAAATTATAAACATTAGCCACGTGGCACACGCCTGTAGTCCCAGCTACTTGGGAGGCTGAAGTAGGAGGATCACTTGAGCCTGGGAGGCAGTGTGACTGCACTCTAGCCTGGGCAACAAAGTGAAACCCTGTCTCAAAAAAAAAAAAAAAAAAAAAAAAAAAAAAAATTAGTAGAGGCCGGAGAGACCGTTTATTAATATTTTCTATACTTACTGCTTTTTTTTTTTTTTTTGAGATGAAGTCTCTCTCTGTCGCCCAGGCTGGAGTGCAGTGGCACAATCTTGGCTCACTACAGCCTCCACCTCCTGGGTTCAAGCAATTCTTCTGCCTCAGCCCCTCGAGTAGCTGCGACTCCAGGCACCTGCCATCACGCCCAGCTAATTTTTATATTTTTAGTAGAGACGGGGTTTCACCGTATTGGCCAGGCTGGTCTAGAACTCCTGACCTTGTGATCCACCCACCTTGGCCCTCCCAAAGTGCTGGGATTAGAGGCGTGAGCCACCAAGCCTGGCCCCACTTGTTTTTTGTTTTTTGTTTTAAGAGATGGGGTCTTGCCGGGCGCGGTGGCTCAAGCCTGTAATCCCAGCACTTTGAGAGGCCGAGGCGGGTGGATCACGAGGTCAAGAGATCGACACCATCCTGGTCAATATGGTGAAACCCCGTCTCTACTAAAAATACAAAAAAAAAAGTAGCTGGGCATGGTGGCACGTGCCTGTAATCCGAGCTACTCAGGAGGCTGAGGCAGGAGAATTGCCTGAACCCAGGAGGCGGAGGATGCGGTGAGCCGAGATCGCGCCATTGCACTCCAGCCTGGGTTACAAGAGCGAAACTCCGTCTCAAAAAAAAAAAAAAAGAGAGATGGGGTCTTGGTGTGTTGCTTAGGCTGGCCTTAAACCCCTGGGCTCAAGCAGTCTTCCCACTGCAGCCTCCTGAGATGCTGGGACTACAGGCACATGCCACTGTACCTGGCTTTATTTCCTTTTTTATGTACATCAGACATTAAAATAAAAGCTCTTTGTACTTATGTTTAGTTTTACTGTGAAACTAAAACTGCTCTAAAAAGAAATGTACATTTAAAAAATCTGTAGAGAGCTTAACTATTACTCTGCGTTCAGAATCTGCTATAGAGAATATTGCTGTGTATGATCATTTCCTGGGTGACAATGTATGTTTCTGTGTTTTTCACAGAGGAAGCCAGGAGCCAAAGTAATACTTATATTTCTTTTACAGGATCCTACATTTCTGGAAAAAAAAGAACGCTGTGATTACCTAAAGAATAAACTTTCTCACATAAAACAAAGAATTCAAGAATACGATAAAGTAATGAATTGGGATATACAAGGTTATTCTTAGCCCTCTTTTTTTTTTTTTTTTGTAAGGTGGAGTCTCCTTTTGTCATTCAGGCTGGAGTGTAGTGGCGCAATCTTGGCTCACTGCAACCTCTGCCTCCTGGGTTCAAGCAATTCTCCTGCCTTAACCTCCTGAGTAGCTGGGATTACATGCACATGCCAGAGCACCCAGCTAATTTTTGTATTTTTAGTTGAGATGGGGTTTCACCATGTTGGTCAGGCTGGGAAACCACTTTTTTTTAGAAAATAGCAAGTTTACTATTTATTTACTGCCTTTTTAATGCCCGCTTCTGTGATAGAGAAGCAAGCGATTCCTGAATCAGCTTCCAGTTGGTTTAACCAGTCTGCAACATTGAAGATTTTACTCCGACATTTTAAAACAAATTCAAATGTACTAAGGGCCTTTACTAAGCATGGAACAAATCCTGTGTTCAGCTGTGTCCAATTTCATATTTGTCCATCTCATTTAAATGTGTCATCATTTCAGAGATCGTATTCTGGCAGCGTGATGGGCAGGTGGACTGCCAGTTCTGGTGCTACTTTCCTTTCTAACTCAGGCAGTTTCCTAGGATTTTTCTAGGACAAATTTCTCTTCCTATAGAAATTCCACGGGGATTTCTAAAGGATTTTTCTAAGGGTAAATGGGTGACATTTTTCAAAGGTTTCGTTTATTCCCTTGAATGGTGTTTGAATCCCGGATCAACATTTTCCAACATTGTGATCTTGGGGAAATTGTTTAATCTCTCTGCGCCTGTTTCCTCTTCCATAGAATGGGACCAATAATAGTCCCTTCCCCATAGAGTTATTATGAGGATTAAAAGAATCGCTAATATAGTAAGGACTATATTAGTGTCTGTGAAATCTGCAGAAGTGTTTGTGAAATGAATAAATTATAAAGAATGAGTCTCAAGAAGAGGTCCTTAATGAGTAAGCCCAACCTACTTAACCAAAAGCCCAAGTGTCTGGTGCCTTTCTTTTTTGTGGTGTTAACTTGTGGCCTTAGCCTGATGCTTCCCTGTGGCTCTGTGGCCCCCTGGGGTTCCACATGGCCTTCCTGTCTTTCATCAATGTGACTGCACATCTCTCCATCTCCCTATAGTCCAGCCTGCCCTGGACTTATTGAATTGTATGAATGGTATTGCCTTTCTCTTCCCTTTGGGCATCCACACTACAGTCTCACATGATGTAGCATTTCCTTGAAACCTCCCTTTGAATTTTTGGGATGCTTCATCTTTTTTTTTTTTTTTTTTTGAGGTGGGGTTTCGCTCTTGTTGCCCAGGCTGGAGTGCAATGGCGTGATCTCAGCTCACTGCAACCTCTGCCTCCTGGGTTGAAGCAACTCTCCTGCCTCCCGAGTAGCTGGGATTACAGGTGCCCGCCACCACGCCCAGCTAATTTTTTGTATTTTTAGTAGAGACAGGGTTTCACCATGTTGGCCAGGCTGGTCTCAAACTCCTGACCTCAGGTGATCTACCTGCCTCGGCCTCCCAAAGTGCTGGGGTTCAGGCATGAGCCACTGTGCCTGGCAGGGATGCTTCATCTTTCTAAGCATTATCCTGGCTTTGGAATTTATTCATGAGAAATGTTTTATTTTTGTTAGTATGAACAATAAACTGCCTTTAAAACATTTTTTTAAGAAACAAAATCATTCTTCTTGGATTTTATTCAGCAGCATCTAGTGTGTAGATAAATTCCCAGGTGTAGCATTTCAGCTTCTGCCTAATATAGCTGCCTTTCAAACAATTAATGTTCAAAGAGTTTTCTAAAGCGATGAAACCAAAGAAAAGCTTGTGGAAAAGCAGACGCTTAGGAAGTTATGGCCACTGAATGCACTCTCCAGTTTTTATGTGAGTGAAATCTTTATGCATTCATTGTTCATATTTTAATTCCATGGCTTCCCAGACTGTGCATCAGGCTGGGCTGTGTCTGAAGGGGTGACACCTAGGGAAGCGTGAGACCCTTCATGGGAACCCCCCAAATGGAACAACTTCACTTTCTCTTTTATGTATTGATCCCTGTGTTAACATTTTACTTAAGAAAAGCAACAGTGAGGCCGGGCGTGGTGACTCAAGCCTGTAATCCCAACACTTTGGGAGGCCGAGGTGAGTGGGTCACAAGGTCAAGAGATTAAGACCATCCTGGCCAACATGGTGAAACCCCGTCTCTACTAAAAATACAAAAAATTAGCTGGGCGTGGTGGCACACTCCTGTAGTTCCAGCTACTCAGGAGGCTGAAGCAGGAAAATCGCTTTAATCCGGGAGATGGAAGTTGCAGTGAGCTGAGATTGCACCACTGCACTCCAGCCTGGTGACAGAGCGAGACTCTGTTTCAAAAAAAAAAAAGAGCACCAGTGCTTAAAAAAAAAGAGGTAAAATATTACCATTTTGATAGACTGTAAAGAGTTACCGGCCGGGCGCGGTGGCTCAAGCCTGTAATCCCAGCACTTTGGGAGGCCGAGGCGGGTGGATCACGAGGTCAAGAAATCGAGACCATCCTGGTCAACATGGTGAAACCCCGTCTCTACTAAAAATACAAAACATTAGCTGGGCATGGTGGCGCGTGCCTGTAATCCCAGCTACTCAGGAGGCTGAGGCAGGAGAATTGCCTGAACCGAGGAGGCGGAGGTTGCGGTGAGCCGAGATCGCGCCATTGCACTCCAGCCTGGGTAACAAGAGCGAAACTCCGTCTCAAAAAAAAAAAAAAAAAAAAAAAAGCGTTAGATTCCTATTGAAATATTAAGGAAATTGAACATTGTGAAACTTGTAAAATAAAGTTTATAACTGTAAATGTTAATCTTTGAAAATCCAGTGCTGTAACACTGATTTGTAAATGTTGTGGTCAGTCCCTAGGTGTATTAAAGTTTCAGTCAGCTGTCGTGTGTGTGCCCTTTATGTTTGCTTTCCTAGCATTCCTGTGTTCACTGTGCATGTTCTTGAAAATATTTTCACTTATCAGAAAATAAACTGGAAAGTCATTGAAAACCTGTAGGTCACGATGCTCAGGTGACTCACTGTTTCCCCTTCCCCCATTATTTGCAAGAATTCAAAGTCAAGGCCACTGTGACAACGTACAGCAAACTGAGTGGCTCAAAACAACCAAAATGTATTGTCTAACAGACCTGCAGCCTAGAAGGCGGGGAGCAAGGTGTCGGCAGGACATGCTCCCTCGAAAGCCTGTAGGGGAGTCCTCTTCTAGCTTCTGATGGTTTGCTGGCAATCTTTAGCGTTCGCTGGCTTGTAGATGCACCTCTCCAATCCTCCATTCTCGCATGACTTCTGCCCTGTCTTTTTGGCCATACCAGTCATATGGAATGAGGCCCACCTTCTCCAGCACGACCTCCTGTCAACTAATGACATTTGCTAGGATGCTATATGCTGAGGTACTGGAGGCTGGGAACTTCAACGTTACCTTTTGAGAGGCCACTATTAGCCTGTAATAGCTACCTTTGGCAAGTTAACAAGATGCAGAAGGAAAAGTACTTCCCTGTACATTTCCTTTCTTCCACATGATTTTTTTCTTTTATTATTTAAGATGGAGTCTCACTCTGTCATGCCTCCTGTGAAGGGGCATAAGGGAGCCTCTAGGATATGAAAATGTGCTCTGTACTGCTCTGGATGGAAGTTACATGGATGCATACTTTTGAGGGGGGTGGTCTAACTGTGTCACGCAGGCTGGGAGTTGAGTGGTGCCATTATGGTTCACTGCAGCCTCCACCTCCTGGGCTCAAGTGATCCTCCTGCTTCAGCCTCCCGAGTAGCTGGGACCACAGATGCATGCCACCATGCCCAGCTACAGGATGCATACCTATGAAACACTGGTGGAACTCTATCCTTGAGATGCACGCACCTTGTGCATTTAACATGAGTCTGTTATGTATCAATTAAAAAATATTTTATTACTATTTTAAACAAAATATGAATTACCAAGCAAATAATTATTGACTATATATATATATATTTTTTTTTTTTGAGACAGAGTTTCGCTCTTGTTACCCAGGCTAGAGTTCAATGGCACCATCTCAGCTCACTGCAACCTCTGCCTCCTGGGTTCAAGCAATTGTCCTGCCTCAGCCTCCTGAGTAGCTGGGATTACAGGCATGAGCCACCATGCCCCGCTAATTTTTTTTATTTTTAGTAGACCCAGGGTTTTACCCTGTTGGCCAGTCTTGAACTCCTGACTTCAAGTTATCCACCCACCTCGCTCTCCCAAAGTGCTGGGATTATAGGCATAAGCCACCACACCTGGCCTGAATATATATGTATTTTTAAATATCCTCTTTATGTATGAAACCTATTAAATGGTTAAAGATATCTTTTAATACCTCATATTAAGGAAAAATATATTTAAGCATTAGAAATTTGTATGTTGGCTGAGTATGGTGGCTCATGCCTGTAATCCCAGCACTTTGGGAGGCTGAGGCAGGTGAATCATGAGGTCAGTAGATCGAGACCATCCTGACTAACATGGTGAAACCCCGTCTCTACTGAAAATACAAAATATTAGCTGGGCGTGGTGGCACGTACCTGTAATCCCAGCTACTCAGGAGGCTGAGGCAGGAGAATTGCTTGAACCCAGGAGGCGGAGGTTGTGGTGAGCCGAGATCGTGCCATTGCACTCCAGCCTGGGTAACAAGAGCGAAACTCTGTCTCAAAAATAAATAAATAAATAAATTTTAGGCTAGCCATGGTAACTCATGCCTGTAATCCCAGCCCTTACCTTTAAAAAAAATAACTAAATTTCAGGCTAGCCATGGTGACTCATGCCTGTAGTTCCAGCCGTTAGGGAGGCTGAGACAGGCAGATCGCTTGAGCTCAGGAGTTCGAGACCAGCCTGGGCAACACGGTAAAAACAGTCTCTACAAAAAATAGAAAAATTAGACAGGATGGTGGCACGTGCTTATAGTCCCAGCTACTTGGGAGGTGAGATAGGAAGATCACTTGAGCTGAGATCATGGCACTGCATTCCAGCCTAGGCAACACAACATCTGTTTTTTTATGTGTTCACTTAATTTGTTTTCTTTTTCTTTATTTTCCTATTTTTCTACCGTTTTTACCGAAGCATTTGACATGCATAATGAACACATTTATAAATGTCAATGTTTATAAACGATATTGTCATCTTATTAAAACAATGAACTTGAGTTAATCTTAAATAAGATTTTGCAAGATCAAATAGGTTTTGTTTATATTCTACTAAAAAATACAAAAAAGTTAGCCGGACGTGGTAGCATATGCCTATAATCCCAGCTACTTGGGAGGCTGAGGCAGGAGAATTGCTTGAACCCTGGAAGCAGAGGTTGCAGTGAACTGAGATTGTGCCTTTGCACTCCAGCCTGGGCAACAAGAGCAAAACTCAAAAAAAAAAAAAAAAAAAAAAAAAAAGTCAGCTGGGTGTGATGGAATGTGTCTGTAGTCCCAGCTACTAGAGGGGCTGAAGTGGGAGGTTCAAATGAGCCCAGGAGGCTGAGGTTGCAGTGAGCTGTGATTGTGCCACTTCTCTCCAGCCTGGGCAACAGAGCAACCCTGTCTCAAATAAAAAAATAAATAAATCTGTGTTTGAGTTATTTTCTTTTAAAAGAGTTATTTCAAGGCCGGGTGCAGTAGCTCATGCCTATGATCCCGGCACTTTAGGAGGCTGAGGGGGGCAGATCACGAGGTCAGGAGTTCGAGACCAGCCTGGCCAATACAGCGAAACCTCGTCTCTACTAAAAAATAGAAAAATTAGCTAGGCCTGGTGGCACACACCTGTAATCCCAGCTACTCAGGAGGCTGAAGCAGGAGAATTGCTTAAACCTGGGAGGCAGAGATTTCAGTGAGCCGAGAGTTGTGCTACTGTACTTCAACCAGGGCAACAGAGCAAGACTCCGTCTCGAGAGAAAAAAAAAAGTATTTTAAAACTCCAACCTCTGATGATAGAATTCAGAATAAATGTTACCTGTGAGAGATGTTTACTGCCTGGGAAGAAGCACAAGGGAGCCTTCTGGGTACTGTACCTGCATCTAGTTCATTGCTTACCAGGATATATACATATTTAAAATTCCATCAAGCTAAGCATTTAAAATTAGCACCTTTTACTGTACATATATTATACATGTATTATACCTCAATTTTTTTTTTTTTTTTTGAAAAGAGTTTCACTCATTGCCCAGGCTGGATGGCACGATCTCAGCTCAGCACAACCTCTTCCTCCTGGGTTCAAGCAATTCTTGTGCCTCAACCTCTCATGTAGCTGGAATTACAGGTGTAAGCCACCATGCCCAGCTAATTTTTCTATTTTTAGTAGGGATGGGGTTTCACCATGTTGATGAGGCTGGTCTCGAACACCTGACCTCAGGTGATCCACCTGCCTCAGCCTCCCAAAGTGCTGGGATTACAGGCATGAGCTACTGTGCCTGGCCAAAAAAAAAATGTAAATTTAAGAATACAATCCAGGGCCGGGCGCGGTGGCTCAAGCCTGTAATCCCAGCACTTTGGGAGGCCGAGGTGGGTGGATCACAAGGTCGAGAGATCGAGACCAACCTGGTCAACATGGTGAAACCCCGTCTCTACTAAAAATACAAAAAATTAGCTGGGCATGGTGGCGCGTGCCTGTAATCCCAGCTACTCGGGAGGCTGAGGCAGGAGAATTGCCTGAACCCAGGAGGCGGAGGTTGCGGTGAGCCGAGATCGCGCCATTGCACTCCAGCCTGGGTAACAAGAGCGAAACTCCGTCTCAAAAAAAAAAAAAAAAAAAAAAAAAGAATACAATCCTTTCATAAATTGAGAACTGCCTGTAGTGTTCTAGCGATCTTTGGAAAACATTCACAAAGTTCTAGGGAAACAAAAATCTTAACAACTATTGGCTTAATGAGCCATATTTGAAACCCAAGCCTGTGTGTGTGTCTGTGTGTGTGTGTGTGAGACTTCAAGCCAAACCTCACATCTAAAATGGTAGATGTAACCATTTCCTCTCCTTTTCCCTATGAGTGGTTCTAAAACAAAAAGTCTGCGCGTGAATGGACCTGAAGATTATACCTGTTTAAATGCTTTTATTCAACATCATGCGTTTGTGCCTATGAGTTCCCTTTGTGTACAGGGCAGGAGGCTGAAGGATGTATGACAGGTCAGGAAATGCTGTTGGTTAATGTGTGAACAATAGCAGCCCTTCCCAATTTAAATCTTGTTTGTGAGCAGTAAGGCTGCCAGTGTTAATATTCAAGGGTACTTGGGGGATTGTTATTGCCGAAGGGCAGAGCCAAGTTAAACCGAAAGACAGAGTTACTCAGAACTAGCTTCCCAAGTATTTGGAAGGTGCCTGCCACGTGATATAGGTGCCCAGATGCCACAATGAGGTAGAAACAGTCTGCTATTGTTCATGGAATTCATGGTGATATTCAGGATTTTTTAAGAAACCCTCAGGGCTAAGGGTTTGAAATTAGAGAATATGAGAGATTACATACTATAAGAACGTTATTGTAGGTGTTTGATGTCAATGTGCCAAATGTCCGTAACTCATGAGTCACTTTCAGAGTCACTGTTTCCCTACAGTTCCTTGATTTCTGCCTATTCTCTCGAGGAGGAATTGGTACTGAATGACTGTACTGTAGAAATTCCTCTTCCTCTTTGTGACATTCCCTCCAGCAATGCATGAGGGTTCCAGTTTCTCCACATCCTTGCCAACATTTGTTATTTTCTCTTTCTTTCTTTTAATAAGTAGCCATCCTGCTGGGCGGGGTGGCTCAAGCCTGTAATCCCAACCCTTTGGGAGGCTGAGGCACATGGATAGCTTGAGGTCAGGAGTTTGAAACCAGCCTGGCCAATGTGGTGAAGCCCTCTCTGTACTAAGAATACTAAATTAGCTGGGCATGGTGGTACACACCTGTAATCCCAGCTACTCAGGAGGATGAGGCAGAAGAATTACTTGAACCTGGGAGGTAAAGGTTGCAGTGAGTCTAGATTGTGCCACTGCACTCCAGCCTGGGTGACAGAGTGAGATTATCTCAAAAAATAAATAAATAAATGACCACCTTAACAGATGTGAAGTGGCATCTTATTATGGTTTTGATTTGAATTTCCCTAATGATTAGTGATGTTGGGCATTTTTTTCATGTACTTACTGTCCATGTGTAGATCTTCCTTGAAAAATGGCTGTTCAAATTTACTGCCTTTTTTTTTTTTTTTTTTTTAATTTTTATTTTTTTTGAGACGGAGTTTCACTCTTGTTACCCAGGCTGGAGTGCAATGGCGCGATCTTGGCTCACCGCAACCTCCGCCTCCTGGGTTCAGGCAATTCTCCTGCCTCAGCCTCCTGAGTAGCTGGGATTACAGGCACGTGCCACCATGCCCAGCTAATGTTTTGTATTTTTAGTAGAGACGGGGTTTCATCATGTTGACCAGGATGGTCTCGATCTTTTGACCTCGTGATCCACCCGCCACGGCCTCCCAAAGTGCTGGGATTACAGGCTTGAGCCACCGCGCCCGGCCAACTGCCTTTTTTTTTTAAACGAACTCTCGCTCTGTCACCCAGGCTGGACTGCAGTGGCACGATCTCAGCTCACTGTAACCTCTGCCTCACAGCTTCAAGCGATTCTCCTGCCTCAGCCTCCTGAGCAGCTGGGACTACAGCTGTCACATCCAGCTAATTTTTGTATTTTTAGTAGAGACGGGGTTTCACCATACTGGCCAGGGTGGTCTTGAACTCTTGACCTCATGATCCACCCGCCTCAGCCTCCCAAATTGCTGGGATTACAGGCGTGAGCCACTGCATCAGGCCCACTGCCATTTTTGAATTGGTTTGTGGCCTTGGCTAAATCCATCTGTTGGTTGATCAGAAGAGTTGTAAAAATATCTGTTGGTTCATCAGGAGAGTTGAAAAAACTAGAGTTCCAGAAAATAATCTCAGCTAAATTATCTTTGGATACAAAAATAATGTAATCTGATAGGGTGCTTAATGATGGTGGAGTTCATCTAGGTTAACAGATGTTACTGTTGGACTGCTGGTTGGGCTGGCCAGATTAGTTAAGTATAGTAGGTCACAAAAAAATTAAAAGTCAAGCAACAAGGCCAAGACTCCTTTGAGACCTGCAGCTGTGTTTTCTGGGTACCCAGTACCCAAGCCTTGTGCTTGGTACTTGTCTTCACTACTCCAAACTGAGTGTCCATTAACTGGGTAGAAAATGGCATAGATAGCTGGGCTTCACCTGAGGTCAGGAGTTCAAGACCACCCTGATCAACATAGTGAAACCCCATCTCTACCAAAAATACAAAAATTAGTTGGATGTGGTGGCACACATCTGTAATCCCAGTTACTCAGAGGCTGAGGTAGGAGAATCACTTGAACCCAGGAGGCAGAGATTGCAGTGAGCCAAGATCATGCCACTGTACTTCAGCCTGGGAGACAGAGTGAGACTCCATCTCAAAAAAGAAAGAACAAAAAAAGAAAATGGAAGAGAGAAGTTTCACACGTGTTTTTGGTTTGTAGCAGAGGGGAGGGCATGCTTCAGTGAATCATTCACAGAACCTCTAGGCCAAACGATTCGGAAGAAAACACAGCGCGTACTTGGTGAAATTATTGTGGGACATGTGAATGAAATCAGGAGTATGTTATGGGGGAGCACATTCAGAGAACTGGGAGAATGGAGATTCAGTTATAAATACTGAGTAAGAGAATGTAAAAATAGTTATCAGAAGCAAATATTTGGGATCAAGGGATTAAAATTATCATAAAACAAACATCCTGATTATATTTTCCATTTCCAGAGCTGGTTTCAGTATCCCTATTTTATGGGAATGTTGCACCTGGCAGAGTTAAGAGGGAATCTAAATATTTACTCTCATGCTGCAACCTTTGCCCTGTTTGCAGTCTAGTTTCTCTGAGCCTTTAGTAGACAAGATACTAGCATTTGAGTTTTGAGACAGTTTCATAAATATCGCAAATAACTGAAGCACCATGCTAACACAACCAGACCTTTTCAAAACAGCAACACAAAGATTGGTTATATCTAATGTTACAGAAAATTATTTTTATCTAGTTATCTCATTGTAATCATTCAACGTATATTCTGAACAAGAGGAAGGAAAACTACTTACAGTTTTACCAAAATCAATCAGTTAATAAGCCTTTTAGCCTTTTTTTTCTCTTTCTTTCTTTGTTTTTGTTTGTTTTTGTTTTTGGCTATTTGTTTTGTTTGTTTTTGTTTTTGGCTATTTCAACTCCAGATAAGCCCTTTAAATAAAATAAGCACTTTGGGAGGCTGAGGCAAGAGGATCACTTGAGCCTAGGAGTTTGAGACGTGTCTGGGCAACATGCGAAGACCCCATCTCTACAGAATAAAATATTTAAAAATAAGCTGGGTGTGGTAGCACATGCCTGTGAGCCCAGCTACTGGGGAGGCTGAGGCAGGAGGATCACTTGAGTCCAGGAGGTCAAGGGTGCAGTGAGCTGTGTTCATGCCACTATACTCCAGCCTGGGCGACAGAAGGAGACCCTGTCTCAAACCCAAAAAACACAAAGAAACCAAATTTTATTATGTTGCTAATTTTTCTTTACTGAGGGGCTAGGGTGGTGTACATTAGAGAGGTGGCCCACCAGTTGAAAAGACCAGGAGGGATGTTACTTCCTACCCTTTTCATTTTTTTTTTTTTTTTGAGACAGGGTCTCATTCTGTCACCCAGGCTGGAGTGCAATGGTGCAATCACAGCTCACTGCAGCCTCATCCTCCTGGGCTCAAGTGATCCTCTCACCTTAGCCTCCCAAGTAGCTGGGACCACAGGTGTACTTCACCACACCTGGCTAATTTTTTTTAAATGTTTTGTAAACACACCATCTCCCTATGTCAGCCAGACTGGTCTCGAACTCCTGGGCTCAACTGATCCTCCTGCCTCTGTGTTGGGATTATAAGCGTGAGCTTCTGTGCCCAGCCACTTCCTTTATTTTATTTTATTTTTTTTACAATTGTTAAAAGCTGTGGATAGCTAAGACCATTGCCCAAGAATAAAAGGAGGATGTGGCTTCAGTGTACTCCTAGTATAACTTCTTTTTTTTTTGAGACGGAGTTTCGCTCTTGTTACCCAGGCTGGAGTGCAATGGCGCGATCTCGGCTCACTGCCACCTCCGCCTCCTGGGCTCAGGCAATTCTCCTGCCTCAGCCTCCTGAGTAGCTGGGATTACAGGCACACGCCACCATGCCCAGCTAATTTTTTTGTATTTTTAGTAGAGACGGGGTTTCACCATGTTGACCAGGATGGTCTTGATCTCTCGACCTCGTGATCCACCCGCCTTGGCCTCCCAAAGTGCTGGGATTACAGGCTTGAGCCACCGCGCCCGGCCCTCCTAGGATAACTTTGAGGTAGAACCAGAAAAGTTGGAAGTGCTAGATTCAGTTTATTATTATTTTTACTCCAGGAAGAGGGAAGAGTCCATGACTCTAATTTGCAGCTCTGAATTTCCGAGGACATCACCTACCACACCCAGCCAGCATGCTCTTTCGTCTTGAAATCTCTGCTTTATTTCCAGCTGGCTTGTGGCAGCTGAGTCTGCCTCCTCTCTTCCAGGCTCCCTGTTGCCCCTTTCCCAGAATGACTGTCTTAATCCCATCCAAATACTCAAAGAGGCGGGTGCAGAGGTCTCAGAGAAGCTAATTTTTCCCTTAAATTGAAAAACTGGAGTGGGGTTGGAGCTATTGTTCTTCCTGAAGCTTACTTCTGCTGGACTTTGGAATTGTCCTCCCAGTGAAAAGGTTTTAAGTTATAAAGGCCAGCTCAGCAGAGCCCCACCCATGTGAATAAAACAAGAAAACACAGCCTCATGTTTTCTTCTCAGTCAGAAGCCTGTGCAAGTACTTGACTCTCCTTGGCATCCAATTCGTGACCTGCTTCTTACTTCCTAAATAGCCCTCCAACACTTGCCTACAAGTTCCCCTCCATTCATTTTTTCAACAAATTTATTGCCCAGCTAGTATATGTCAGGCACTGTGCTAACTCTTGGGAAAACAGCAGCAAACCAAACCTAGTGGAAAACCCAGTGGTGTTTATCATCTGGCGAACCCCTCCAGCGAACCCCTCCCCAGTCAAGCCAAACCAGACCAGCTGGGTCAGTCCCGCGCAGCACTCCTCACACCTCCCTGTTAACTCTCAGCATATACTTTTTGGGGTTTTTTTTTGTTTTTTTTTTGAGACAAGGTCTTGCTCTGCCACCCAGGCTAGGGTACAGTGACAAGATCACAGCTCACGGCATCCTTGACTTCTAGGCTACAGTGAGCTGTGATTGCACCACTGCACCCTAGCCTGGGCAACAGAGCCAGACCCTGTCTCAAAAAAAAAGTCTTTTTCTGTCACCCAGACTGGAGTGCAGTGGTGCAATCACAGCTCACTGCAGTCTCGACTTCCTTGGGCTCAAGTGATCCTCTCACCTCACCCTCCCAAAGTACTAGGATTACAGCCACAAGCCGCGATGTCTATATATTGTATATAAAGACCACATTACATTGTGCATACATAGAGCACATTTTCTTCATCCATTACCCACTGATGGACACTTGAGTTACTTCCACTTTAGCTATCGTGAGTAATGCTGCTATGAACTATGGGTGTACAAATATCTTTTGGAGTTCCTGCTTTCTTTCTTTGTTCTTTTCTTTTCTTTTCTTTTCTTTTTTTTTTTTTTTTTTTTGAGACGGAGTTTCGCCCTTGTTACCCAGGCTGGAGTGCAATGGCGCGATCTCGGCTCACCGCAACCTCCGCCTCCTGGGCTCAGGCAATTCTCCTGCCTCAGCCTCCTGAGTAGCTGGGATTACAGGCACGTGCCACCATGCCCAGCTAATTTTTTGCACTTTTAGTAGAGACGGGGTTTCACCATGTTGACCAGGATGGTCTCGATCTCTCGACCTCGTGATCCACCCGCCTCGGCCTCCCAAAGTGCTGGGATTACAGGCTTGAGCCACCGCGCCCGGCTCTTTTTTTTTTTTTTTTTGAGACGATTTTGTTCTTGTCACCCAGGCTGGAGTGCAATGGCACGATCTTGGCTCACTGCAATCTCCACTCCTGGGTTCAAGTGGTTCTCCTGCCTCAGTCTCCCAAGTAGGTGGGATTACAGGTGCATGTCATCATGGACAGCTAATTTTTGTGCTTTCAGTAGAGACAGGGTTTCACCATGTTTGTCAGGCTGGTCTCAAACTCCTGACCTCAGGTGATCCACCCATGTCGGCCTCCCAAAGTGCAGAGATTGCAGGTGTGAGCCAGCCACCACACCCGGACCCTACTTTCATTTCTTTTGGGTACATACCCAGAAGTGGAATTGCCGATCTATGGTAATTTTATGTTTAATTTTTTGAGGAATCAACATATATCCACCATGGCTGTAAAAAAATCCTCATCAGCAATGCAGGAGGGTTCCAATTTTTCCACATCCTCACCAGTACTTATTTTCTGTTTTTGTTTATTTAATAGGTGTGAAATGGTGTCTCATTGTGGTTTTGATCTGCATTGTCCAATGATTAATAATGTTGTGCATCTTTTCATGCACTTATTGGCCATTGTGTATCTTTTTTGGAGAAATGTCTACACAAGTCCTTTGTCTATTTTTCAATTGGGTTGTTTGCTTTTTTGTTGAGTTGCAGGAGTTCTTTATGTATTGTGGATAACAACCTCTTATCAGAAATACAATTTGCAAATGTTTTCCCCCAGTCTGTGGGTTGCTTCTTCACTGTTGATAGTGCTCTCTGATGCACAAAAATTTTTTAATTTTGATGTGGTTCAAATTACCTATTTTTTCTTTTGTTGACTGTGCTTTGGTGTCATATCCAAGAAATCGTTGCCAAATCCAATGTCATGAAGGCTTTCTCTGTGTTTCCTTCTAAGAATTGTATAGTTCTGGCCGGGCACAGTGGCTCATGCCTGTAATCCCAGCATTTTGGGAGGCCGAGGTGGGCAGATCACCTGAGGTCAGGAGTTCAAGACCAGCCTGGCCAACATGGTGAAACCCAGTCTCTCAAAAAAAAAAAAATTGTAAAGTTCTAGCTCTTACATTCAGGTCTTTGGTCCATTTTGAGTTAATTTTTGTATATGGTGTGTATTAGGGTTCTCCAGAGAAACAGAAGCAATAGGATATACATAGATAAACAAGAGGGGATCTATTATGGCAGTTGACTCATGCAAATATAGAGGTCATGAAATCCCACAGTGTAAGGTCTGTAGGCTAGAGCTGGAAAACCAGGAAAGCCAATGATATAATTCAATGTGAGTCCAAAGGCCTGAGAACCTGAAGCTCTAATGTCCAAGGGCAGGAGAAGATGGACGTTCCAGTTCCAGAAAAGAGAGCAAAGTTGCCCTTCCTCTGCCAGGTCCTCAACAATAGGAAGATGCTCATTCGCACGGATGAGGGTGATCTTTACTCAGTCTGATTCAAATGCTAATCTCTTCTAGAAACACCCTCACAGACACATCCAGACATGATGCCAGCTATTTAGGGATCCCTATGTCTAGTCAAATTTAACAGATAAAATTAACCACCACACGGTGTAAGTAAGGTAAGGGTCCAACTTTATTTTCTTGCATGTGGATATCCAGTATTCCCAACATCATTTGTTGAAAAAACTGTCCTTTCTCCATTGAATGGTCTTGGCACCCTTGTTGAAAATAGCTATATATTTTTAACAAAACAATAAACATGTTCTCAATATCATCACAATATGATACCATGGTGTACACTAGGGATAGAATTGCTATGCTTTTCCCCATAAACAAATTGTGGTGGATATGTTGCTGGATACAAAATATATAATCACTTGGTATTTACTTGATAAAAGAATATGACCTTGTCCACATGGTTTTATATTGTACAAAGTGCCTTATAAATATAAAAATAACCCAGTCATCAGCCAAGCCCAGTGGCTCACACCTGTAATCCCAGCACCTTGGGAGGCCACAGTGGGTGGATCACTTGAGGTTAGGAGTTTGAGACCAACCTGGCCAACATGGTGAAACCCCGTCTCCACTAAAAATACAAAAATTAGCCGAGTATGGTGGCACATCCCTGTAATGCTAGCTACTCAGGAAGCTGAGGCAGAAGAATCACTTGAACCCAGGAGGCAGAGGCTGCAGCGAGCCAAGATCACGCCACTGCACTCCAGCCTGGGCAACAGAGCGAGACTCCATCTCAAAAAAAAAAAAAAAGAAAAAAGAAAAACCCAATCATTTCATTACACCTACCTGGCTTCCATGTAATATAAATAGCACAAATTGGCCAGGCGCGGTGGCTCAAGCCTGTAATCCCAGCACTTTGGGAGGCCAAGGCGGGGGATCACGAGGTCGAGAGATCGAGACCATCCTGGTCAACATGGTGAAACCTCGTCTCTACTAAAAATACAAAAAAAAATTAGCTGGCCATGGTGGCCTGTGCCTGTAATCCCAGCTACTCAGGAGGCTGAGGCAGGAGAATTGCCTGAACCCAGGAGGCAGAGGTTGCAGTGAGCCGAGATCGCACCATTGCACTCCAGCTGGGGTAACAAGAGCGAAACTCTGTCTCAAAAATAAAATAAAATAAAATAAATAGCACAAATTCATGAGAAGCACATAACCAATAAAGTGTCATAGTGCAAGCATATTTTTATAAAATTATACAAACATTAGCCGGGCGCAGTGGCTCAAGCCTGTAATCCCAGCACTTTGGGAGGCTGAGGCGGGTGGATCACGAGGTCAAGAGATCGAGACCACCCTGGTCAACATGGTGAAATCCCGTCTCTACTAAAAATACAAAAAATTAGCTAGGCATGGCGGCATGTGCCTGTAATCCCAGCTACTCAGGAGGCTGAGGCAGGAGAATTGCCTGAACCCAGGAGGCGGAGGTTGCGGTGAGCCGAGATCGCGCCATTGCACTCCAGCCTGGGTAACAAGAGCGAAACTCCGTCTCAAAAAAAAAAAAAAAAAAAATACAAAAAATTAGCTGGGCATGGTGGTGCGTGCCTGTAATCCCAGCTACTCAGGAGGCTGAGGCAGGAGAATTGCCTGAACCCAGGAGGCGGAGGTTGCGGTGAGCCGAGATCGCGCCATTGCACTCCAGCCTGGGCAACAAGAGCGAAACTCCGTTAAAAAAAAAAAAATTATACAAACCTCTGAGTTAGCAATATGGATATAGAAGAATCCTATTAGAATATCAAACTGATATTACATGTATGTAATCCCAACACTTTGGGAGGCCGAGGCGGGCGGACCACCTGAGGTCAGGAGTTTGAGACCAGTCTGGTGGTAGGCTCCTGTCACCCCAGCTACTTAGGAGGCTGAGGAAGGAGAATCACTTGAACCCAGGAGGCAGAGGTGGCAGTGAGCTGAGATGGCATCACTGTACTTCAGTCTGGGCAACAGAGCAAGACTGTCTTAAAAAAAAAAAAAAAAGCCGGGCGCAGTGGCTCAAGCCTGTAATCCCAGCACTTTGGGAGGCCGAGGCGGGTGGATCACGAGCTCAAGAGATCGAGACCATCCTGGTCAACATGGTGAAACCCCGTGTCTACTAAAAATACAAAAAAAATTAGCTGGGCATGGTGGCGCGTGCCTGTAGTCCCAGCTACTCAGGAGGCTGAGGCAGGAGAATTGCCTGAACCCAGGAGGCAGAGGTTGCGGTGAGCCGAGATCGCGCCATTGCACTCCAGCCTGGGTAACAAGAGTGAAACTCCGTCTCAAAAAAAAAAATCAGACTGTACACCTCTTGACGTCTAATTCCTTGAAAATTATGGCCTAAAAAGCCTACTCGGCTGGGCGCGGTGGCTCAACCCTGTAATCCCAGCACTTTGGGAGGCCAAGGCAGGTGGATCACGAGGTCAGGAGTTCAGGACCAGCCTGACCAACATGGTGAAAGCCAATTTCTACTAAAAATACAAAAATTAGCTGGGTGTGATGGCGGGCACCTGTAATCCCAGCTACTCAGGAGGCTGAGGCAGGAGAATTGCTTGAACCCAGGAGGTGGAGGTTGCAATGAGCCGAGATCGTGCCATTGCACTCCAACCTGGGCAAAAGATGAAGACTCGGTCTAAAAAAAAAAAAAAAAGCCTACTCATGCAAATGAGCATTGCAAAAACTGTACAGTTGGCTAAAGGTAACACCAAGTTTATAATAATGAAGCTAAACTAATAATTGACATTTTAAAAGAAAGACTAAGCCGGGCGTGGTGGCTCAAGCCTGTAATCCCAGCACTTTGGGAGGCCGAGGCGGGTGGATCACGAGGTCAAGAGATCGAGACCATCCTGGTCAACATGGTGAAACCCCGTCTCTACTAAAAATACAAAACATTAGCTGGGCATGGTGGCGCATGCCTATAATCCCAGCTACTCAGGAGGCTGAGGCAGGAGAATTGCCTGAACCCAGGAGGCGGAGGTTGCGGTGAGCCGAGATCGCGCCATTGCACTCCAGCCTGGGTAACAAGAGCGAAACTCCGTCTCAAAAAACAAAAAACAAAAAAAAAAAAAAACAAAAATTTTGTAAAAAAAAATTTTTTTTTTTTTTTGAGAAAGAGTCTCACTCTGTCACCCAGGCTGGAGTGTAGTGGCCTGATCTCAGCTCAGTGCAACCTCCACCTCCTGGGTTCAAGTGATTCTCCCGCCTCAGCCTCCAGAGTAGTTGGGATTATAGGCATTTGCCACCATGCCTGGCTAGTTTTTGTATTTTCAGTAGAGACGGGGTTTCACCATATTGGCAAGGCTGGTCTTGAACTCAGGAGTTCCAGGCCAGCCTGATCAACATGGTGAAACCCCGTCTCTACTAAAAATACAAAAATTAGCTGGGCACGGTGATGTCCACCTGTAATCTCAGCTACTTGGGAGGCTGAGGCAGGAAAATCGCTTGATCCTGGGAGGTGGAGGTTGCAGTGAGCTCAGATTGCACCGCTGCAGTCCAGCCTGGGCGACAGAGCAAGACTCTGTCTCAAAATAATAATAATAATAATATTTAAGATATTGGCCGAGTGCCATGGCTCAAGCCTGTAATCCCAGAACTTTGGGAGGCTGAAGCGAGTGGATCATGAAAGCAGGAGTTCGAGACCAGCCTGGCCAATATGGTGAAACCCCATCTCTACTTAAAAAAAAAAAAAAAAAAAAAAAAGATACTACAGTGACAACTATATAAAACATCTGTATTTGTGACACATAGACGGTACTTAATAAGTAGCATCTTTGGCCGGATGCAATGGCTCATGCTTGTAATCCCAAAACTTTGGGAGGCTGAGTAGGTGGATCACCTGAGGTCAGGAGTTTGAGACCAGCCTAGACAATATGGTGAAACCCTGTCTCTACTAAAAATAAAAAAATAAAAAAATTAGCTGGGAGTGGTGGCACCTGTAATCCCAGCTACTCTGGTGGCTGAGGCAGGAGAATTGCTTGAACCTAGAGGAGGCAGTGGTTGCAGTGAGCCGAGATTGAGCCACTGCACTCTAGTCTGGGCGACAAGACTGAAACTCCATCTTAAAAAAAAAAAAAAGTGGCCGGGCGCGGTGGCTCAAGCCTGTAATCCCAGCACTTTGGGAGGCCGAGGCGGGTGGATCACGAGGTCAAGAGATCGAGACCATCCTGGTCAACATGGTGAAACCCCGTCTCTACTAAAAATACAAAAAAGTAGCTGGGCATGGTGGCACATGCCTGTAATCCAAGCTACTCGGGAGGCTGAGGCAGGAGAATTGCCTGAACCCAGGAGGCGGAGGTTGCGGTGAGCCGAGATTACGCCATTGCACTCCAGCCTGGGTAACAAGAGCGAAACTCCGTCTCAAAAAAAAAAAAAAAAAAAAAAAAAAAAAAAAAAAAAAAAAAGTAGCATCTTCAATTTATTTTATTTTATTTATTTTGTTTTGTTTTTTTTTTTTTTTTTGGAGATGGAGTTTCACTCTTGTTACCCAGGCTGGAGTGCAATGGCGCGATCTCGGTTCACCGCAACCTCCGCCTCCCGGGTTCAGGCAATTCTCCTGCCTCAGCCTCTTGAGTAGCTGGAATTACAGGCACGTACCACCATGCCCAGCTAATGTTTTGTATTTTTAGTAGAGGCAGGGTTTCACCATGTTGACCAGGATGGTCTCGATCTCTTGACCTTGTGATCCACCCGCCTCGGCCTCCCAAAGTGCTGGGATTACAGGCTTGAGCCACCGCACCCGGCCTATTTTATTTTATTTTTTACAGTATACAAAGTCAATGTGAGCACCAGAAAGTGACTTAACTGCCTGCAGCATCAGACCAGATTCCTGGATCACAAGTTTGAAAGCAGCTTCTAGATGATGCTTGTGGATATTTGAAATAATATCTACTAATTTCTTTTAAGCAGCTGTGTTTCAGCTCCACTTCAATAAAAACAGCCAAATTTCTCTTCTGTGAATTCTTATAACTCAAAGAAACTTTGATTCTTTCAAGTGTTAGTATGATGACCTAATTGACTGCCTAACTCCTCTTACATAGAAAGGAGTAAGGATTTGATATTCATCTTCATTGTGTTTTGTGGGTTGGTTTCCTGTTATGTTTTTCCCTCTGTCTAGGGGAAAGGAGTAAAGAAAACTTCCTTGTTGAACTTCTGCTGTAAGGAACACATTTGAGAAAATAAACACAGAGAACAAGTGAGTTTCTCATTAATATTATAACCAGCATAATTAAATTCTTAAGTACTTAGGGATAGTATTGAGGCATTGAATACTATTCATTTACTTACCTAAAGTAGCAGAAGTGCAAAGTCCCAGAAGGTGGGGCAGAGAAATCAGATGGAGGGAGCAGCCTCAGAGAGAATACAATCTAGGAGGAACCCACACACAATTGATATAATACAAGTTAGAAAGTGATTTAACTTCAGGCAGTCAAAAGAGTTATTTATTTATTTATTTCTGAGATAGGAGTCTCGTTCTATGGCCCAGGCTGGAGTGCAATGGTGTGATCTCAACTCACTTCAACCTCCGCTTCCTGGGTTCAAGCCATTCTCCTGCCTCAGCCTCCCGAGTAGCTGGGATTACAGATGTGTGCCACCACATCTGGCTAGTTTTTGTATTTTTAGTGGAGACGGGGGTTTTACTGTGTTGGCCAGGCTGGTCTCAAACTTCTGACCTCAGGTGATCTACCCACCTTGGCCTCCCAAAGTGTGGGATTATAGGCATGAGCCACTGCATCAGGCCTAAAGAAGCTTTTAAAAAATAATAATAAATAAAAGAGATAGTATCTGAGTTCAGTCTTGAAGCACTGGCAGTATTTTAGAATATGAATGAACTTCCAGACACAAAGTTGGGACGAGAATGTTCCAGGTAAAGGAATTAGTGTGGGCAAAGGGCAAGTCACAGAGACAAGAGTGGGAGGGACAGATGAGCAGCCAGGTGATCAGTTCCACTTAGTCACAAGAGAGAGTGGCCTCATCTCCACCCCTCATCTGCCACTTATCTGTCCTTTGATTTTATGTTTAATTTTTATGAGAGGATACCTCATCTTCTAGACCAGCAGTCCCTTTTTGGCCCAGGAATCGGTTTCGTGGAAGATAATTCTTCCATGGATCAGCGCAGAGGGGAATGGTTTCAGGATGATTCCAGTGCATTACATTGATTGTACTTCTTTTCTCTTTCTTTCGAGTTTCACTCTTGTTGCCCAGGCCGCAGTGCAACGGCGCGATCTTCTCTCACCGCAACTTCCGCTTCCCGGGTTCAATCGATTCTCCTGCCTCAACCTTCTGAGTAGCTGGGATTACAGGCATGTGCTACCATGTCCAGCTAATTTTCTATTTTTAGTAGAGACAGAGTTTCTTCATGTTGGTCAGGCTGGTCTTGAACTCCCGACCTCAGGTGATCTGCCTGCCTCGGCCTCCCAAAGTGCTAGGATTACAGGCTTGAACCACTGTGCTCAGCTATTGTGCACTTTATTTGCATTATTATTACATTGTAATATTTAAGAAATAATTATTTAACTCACCATAATATAGAATCAGTGAGAGCCCTGAGCTTGTTTTCCTACAACTAGATGGTCCGAAATGGGGGTGATAGGAGAAAGTGACAGATCATCAGGCATTCGATTCTCAGAAGAAGCGAGCAACCTAGATCCTTCAATGCCCAGTTCACCGTAGGGTTCGTGTTCCTATGAGAATCTAACGCTGCCGCTGGTCTGACAGGAGGCGGAGCTCAGACAGTAACTCGAGGGATGGGGAGTGGCTGTAAATACAGACAAAGCCTAACTTGCTCACCAACCCCTCACATCCTGTTGTGCAGCCTGGTTCCTAAATTAGCTATTTCCACTGTGCCAGTCCATGGCAGGAGGTGAGAGGCTCCATTTCTAAGAGGCCATGGTCCATGGCCTGGGGATTGGGGCCCCTTGTCCTAGAGAGTATATAAAGGAAGACTGCTGTACAAAAAAATATGCTTTAAGCCAGTTGTGATGGCTCACACCCATAATCCCTGTGCTTTGGGAGACTGAGGAGAGAGGACTGCTCAAGCCCAGGAGTTTGAGACCAGCCTGAGCAACAGAGGGAGACCTCGTCTCTACAAAACATTTTAAAAATTAGCTGGATGTGTAAGGATTGCTTGAGCTCAGGAGTTCAAGGTTTCAGTGAGCTATGATTGTGCCACTGCACTCCAGCCTGGGCGACAGAGCAAGACTCTGTCTTAAAAAACAAAAAACAAGGCCAGGCATGGTGGCTCAGGCCTGTAATCCCAGCACTTTGGGAGGCCGAGGCGGGTGGATCACGAGGTCGAGAGATCGAGACCATCCTGGTCAACATGGTGAAACCCCGTCTCTACTAAAACTACAAAACATTAGCTGGGCATGGTGGCGCGTGCCTGTAATCCCAGCTACTCAGGAGGCTGAGGCAGGAGAATTGCCTGAACCCAGGAGGCGGAGGTTGCGGTGAGCCGAGATCGCGCCATTGCACTCCAACCTGGGTAACAAGAGGGAAACTCCGTCTCAAAAAAAAAACAAAAACAAAAGCAAAAATATGCTTTGATTTCTTCCTGTATCATCTACCCTCCTTAGTAAATAAAGTAAAATATCTATTATGGAGATGAGGACATTGGTTGACTCATTAAAGGCAAAATAGAAAGAAAATATATCACAAGAATAAAAATTATGTCATGAAAAGTTGATATTTTAATGATTTTAAGTCTGTTCCAACTTCTTTTTCTCACACTTATAATTTGTTTTTTATTTCCCCTGGTAGTATTAAATAGTATTGATACTAATAGTTGATAGTATTAGAAAATAATCATAATGCAACAACCAATGCAATAATGGATCAGCAATAGATACTAAAAGCTTTCATTGGATGAAAGGTTGTTGGGGAATAAGATAGTCACACAGAAGCAAAGCATGGCTCCATGGAATCCTGACAAATTAAAAGAGAAAAGAGAGATCTGGAGAGTACCCCTTGAACCTAGCATTCAAACTTATCATCACCCATTCTGGGACAACTTGATAGTGATAGCCTCCTGATGTGATGCTCTGTGAGGTCTACAACATCACCTGTGTAGTATTTTTGCCAAAATGTTTCCTTTAAATCTAATAATGAGGAAGGAAAATACAAATCCTGGTTGTGAGACATGCAACAGGACACTGGACCAGATTCTTAAAAAATGGCAGCGTCATGAAAGACAAAAATGGTTATGGGACTGTTCAAGATTTAAGGAGACTTAAAAAGGCATGATGAGGCCGGGCGCGGTGGCTCAAGCCTGTAATCCCAGCACTTTGGGAGGCCGAGGCGAGTGGATCATGAGGTCAAGAGATCTAGACCATCCTGGTCAACATAGTGAAACCCCGTCTCTACTAAAAATACAAAATAATTAGCTGGCATGGTGGCATGTGCCTGTAATCCCAGCTACTTAGGAGGCTGAGGCAGGAGAATTGCCTGAACCCAGGTTGCGGTGAGCCGAGATCGCGTCATTGCACTCCAGCCTGGGTAACAAGAGCGAAACTCCGTCTCAAAAAAAAAAAAAAAAAAAAAAAAAAAAAAGGCATGATGGGCCAGGTATGGTGGCTCACCCCTGTAATCCTAGCATTTTGGGAGGTCAAAGTGGGCAGATCACTTGAGGTCAGGAGTTTGAGACTAGCCTGGCCAACATGGTAAAACCCTGTCTTTACTAAAAATACAAAAATTAGCCAGACCTGGTAGCAGGTGCCTGTAGTCCCAGCTCCTCAGGATGCTGAGGCACAAGAATTGCTGGAACCTGGGAGATAGAGGTTGCTGTGAGCTGAGATCGTGCCACTGCACTCTAGCCTGGGCAACAGAGCTAGATTCAATCTTAAAAAAAAAAAAAAAAAAAGGCACGATAGTGAAATGTGAGGACGATCCTTGATTGGTTCCTGGATTTACAAAAAGAACATGTTTATATGGTAGTTATGCAGAAGGATGTCTTGCTTGATTCTTAGGAGATACATGCTGAAGTATTTGGGGTAAGGTATTATTATATCTAGAAGTTAATTTTAGAAACTGAACAAAAAGGTATAAATGTTAGAGAGTATAAATGGTTGGGCAAAAATAGTGTATCATGGGTCAGGCATGGGAGCTCATGCCTGTAATTCCAGCACTTTGCGAGGCCGAGGCAGGTAGATGGCTTGAGCCCCGGAGTTCAAGACCAGCTTGGGCAACATAGCAAAACCCTCTCTCTACCAAAAATACAAAACTTATCCAGTCTCACAATCCAGTCTCAAAATAAATAATAAAAATTAAAAACTAAAAAATTATACTATGTATGCATTTCATGTATATGTAGGTGAGAGAGAGAAAAAACAAACGTGGTCAATGTTAACAACTGGCGAATTTAGGTGACAGATATAGTTTATTGCACTATTTCTCAACTTTTCTTTTGGTTTGTTTGTTTTTGAGACACAGTCTTGCTCTGTGGCCCAGGCAGGAGTGCAGCGGTACAACTGATGCTCGCTGCTGCCTCTGTCTTGGGGGGCTCAAGCAATCCTCCCACTTCAGCGTTTTGAGTAGCTGGGAGGGACTACAAGGGTGTGACACCATGCCCAGCTAATTTTTAAAAACTTTTTGTAGGCCGGGCGCGGTGGCTCAAGTCTGTAATCCCAGCACTTTGGGAGGCCGAGGCGGGTGGATCACGAGGTCAAGAGATCGAGACCATCCTGGTCAACATGGTGAAACCCCGTCTCTACTAAAAATACAAAAAAATCAGCTGGGCATGGTGGCACGTGCCTGTAATCCCAGCTACTCAGGAGGCTGAGGCAGGAGAATTGCCTGAACCCAGGAGGCGGAGGTTGCGGTGAGCCGAGATCGCGCCATTGCACTCCAGCCTGGGTAACAAGAGCAAAAACTCTGTCTCAAAATAAAAAAAAGAAAGTGCGTCTGTTTTAAAAACTTTTTGTAGAGATGGGGTCTCCCTATGTTGCCCAGGCTGATGTCAAATTTCTCAGCTCAGGGCATCATCCTGTCTCAGTCTCCCAAAGTATTGGGATCACAGGTGTGAGCCACCATGCTCAGCCAACTTTTCTAAGGGTTTGACATTTTCAACACAGTGAGTTAGGGAAAAAATTAAAATATGTTATTTTCCTAATTGTCAGAAATAATACATGCCTATTCATTGAGAAATTTTAGGAAATACAGAAAAGGCATTTTGAAACGTCACATGATTGTGGTAGAGCTTCTCCTACCATCTCTCTTTCCACCCCGGGCACTGTCATTGGACCTCTCAGGTGCAAAGGCCAACCTTTCTAATTAAGATTCATGTAGGAAGATGAATAGGAGTCGTCTGCATTTCTCCAGATCCTATCAGCTCGGTTTCAGATCACCCAGACTCTCTTTCTCAAGTTTAGTCCTTTCTATTCAGAAGCCACAAACTTTAAAGGTCAAATGCTCAAGTGTTACAAAACATTATTCTAAAAACAGGAAAATACTTAGGTTAACACTTAGAATTTCACAACATTCCAAACATAATTCATCACTCTTCAAAGCCTTCCTGTTGCAGTTAGAAGAAAACAGACACACGGCTGGGTGCAGTGACTCACGCTTGTAACCCCAGCATTTTGGGATGCTGAGGTGGGAGAATCGCTGAAACTCAAGAGTTCAAGACCAGCCTGGTTAATAAAGTGAGACCCACCAGTCAGGCGTGGCGGCTCACACCTGTAATCCTAGCACTTTGGCAGGCTGAGGCGGGCAAATCATAAGGTCAGGAGATCAAGACCATCATGGCCAACATGGTAAAACCCTGTCTCTACAAAAATTAGCTGGATGTGGTGGTATGTGCCTGTAATCCCATCTACTCGGGAGGGTGAGGCAGCAGAATCGCTTGAACCAGGGAGTCAGAGGTTGCAGTGAGCCGAGATTGTGTCACTGTGGCGACAGATTGAGAGTCCATCTCAAAAAAAAAAAAAAAAAAAAGTGAGACCCCTATCTCTGCAAAATAAATAAATAAATAAAATAAAAAGTTTGCCGGGTGCGGTAGCATGCACCTGTAGTCCCACCTACTCAGGAGGCTGAGCAGAGGGGATCACTTGAGCCCAGAAGACTGAGGCTGCAGTGAGCCATGATGGCACCATTGCACTGCAACCCCGGGCAAAAGTGAGACCCTGTCTCAAAACAAAGAAAAAGAAAAAGAAAAAGAAACCCAGACAATGGCACAGCATCCAAGATCTGACCTCTGCCTTCCTTGCGTTTTATCTCCCCCACACCCCCCTTCCTCTTCCTTCCTCTACTTTGAATGTCCAAAGCGGTCCTAGATTCTAGAACTCGAATGTTCTTGGCACAGACCTTTGCATGGCTGGTTCCTTCTCACTGAAAGTCTTGGCTAAACTGTCACCTCTTCAGAGCAACCACCTGTGACCACTCTACAGGGCAGCTGTTCCCCTACCTGCCTCTCCTAGCCTTCTCTGTCCCCTTACCTGGTTTAGTTTCTCCAAGTCACTTATTATCTTGTTCATTTTCGGTTTCATCTTGTTGTATTTCCTCCCCTATCTCCTCCCTAAACTTCCGTAGGGGACCCTGTCTGTCTTGAGTCCACTGTTTCCAGGGCTTAGAACACGGTCTGGTATACAGCAGGTACTGAGATAAATATTTCTTGAATGAATAAATATTCCTTTTCACATACAATTCCCATATGTGCCACTTACACTGCACCCTGTGTCAGCCACCAACATTTCAGGAGCTGTAGGGAGTTTTTGCCTGTAAGCTCCTCAGGTTTTTCGTAAAGAAATTCCAAGTAAAATCAGAAAAGCTGCCATATGGGGCCAGCTGTGGTGGCTCATACCTGCAATCCCAGCACTTTAGGAGGCTGAGGAGGGTGGATCATTTGAGGTCAGGAGTTCGAGACCAGCCTGGGCAACAGGGCAAAATCCCATCTCTACTAAAAATACAATTAGCCAGGCGTGTTGGTACGTGGTTGTAATCCCAGTTACTTGGGAGGCTGAGGCAGGAGGATCACTTGAACCAGGCAGGTGGGGGGTGGCAGTGAGTCAGGATTGTGCCACTGCACTCCAGCCTGGGCAACAGAGTGAGATTTCGACACTCTCTCAAGAAAACAAAAACAAAAACAAAAAACAAGAAAAGCTACTATTTGGAAATCCCCTATAATGAATAAAAGGAGTCCTGTACCTCAAGACCAAAGAATAACAAGAGAAATTTGTGATCTGCTTAAAGTGTACTGGTTTCACACTGACCCAGTTCAAGTGATTTTTCTAGGGTTAAGATTCCTTATGCTAAATTACGAGATAATTATTATTACCTTTTTCAGTTTGGAGACACAGGTGGTAAAGAGCCCCATGAAGTTCAAAGTAGGTAAGTGGGCTGGGCGCGGTGGCTCAAGCCTGTAATCCCAGCACTTTGGGAGGCCGAGGCGGGTGGATCACGAGGTCAATAGATCGAGACCAACGTGGTCAACATGGTGAAACCCCGTCTCTACTAAAAATACAAAAAAAATTTAGCTGGGCATGGTGGTGCGTGCCTGTAATCCCAGCTACTCAGGAGGCTGAGGCAGGAGAATTGCCTGAACCCAGGAGGCGGAGGTTGTGGTGAGCCGAGATCGCGCCATTGCACTCCAGCCTGGGTAACAAGAGCAAAACTCCGTCTCAAAAAAATAAATAAATAAATAATAAAAAATAAAAAAATAATAACAAAGTAGGTAAGTGAACACAGTATTTGGTTAACGTTTACTTTTTCTCTTTCATTTTTGAGCTTAAAAGATTCAGGAAGGGCCAGGCATGGTGGCTCATGCCTGTAATCCTAGCACTTTGGGAGGCCAAGGCAGGTGGATCACGAGGTCAGGAGTTTGAGACCAGCCTTGCCAACATAGTGAAACCCCGTCTCTACTAAAAATACAAAACCTTAGCTGGGCATGGAGGTGGGTGCCTATAATCCCAGGTACTTGGGAGGCTGAGGCAGGAGAATCACTTGAACCCAGAGGTGGAGGTTGCAGTGAGCTGAAATTGAGCCACTGCAGCCTGGGCAGCAGAGCGAGACTCTGTCTCAAAGAGAAAAAAAAAAGATCAGGAAGGCTAGTTCCTGAAAAAGGCTGCAAGGCCAATTTTCCACTGCAATAGATGACTGATGCAATTAAGAAGCTAACAGTCCCAAAGTTATTTTTCCGTATCGTCCTCATAATTGTGCCAATATTCTGTCCCACACCAAATCCCTTTACTCTCTCTTTAGATTATGATCTCAACTTACTCAGATCCTATGAAGGTATTTTCTCTTGGTATTTGAGAAATGTTGTTCACAAAACAAAAATCCTGGATGTAAGTTTCAACCATTTTCTAAGACTGTCTCGAAACCCTATTCTTAGCAAATTTTGGCTGGGCGTGGTGGCTCACACCTGTGATCCACTGAGGAGGGAGGACTGCTTGAGCCCAAGAATTTGAGACCAGCCTGGGCAACATGAAGAGACATCATCTCTCTCTCTCTCTCTCTCTCTCTCTCTCTCTCTCTATATATATATATATATATATATATATATATTTTTTTTTTTTTTTTTTTTTTTTGAGATGGAGTTTCGCTCTTGTTACCCAGGCTGGAGTGCAATGGCACGATCTCGGCTCACTGCAACCTCCGCCTCCTGGGCTCAGGCAATTCTCCTGCCTCAGCCTCCTGAGTAGCTGGGATTACAGGCACGCGCCACCATGCCCAGCTAATTTTTTGTATTTTTAGTAGAGACGGGGTTTCACCATGTTGACCAGGATGGTCTCGATCTATTGACCTCGTGATCCACCCGCCTCAGCCTCCCAAAGTGCTGGGATTACAGGTTTGAGCCACCGCGCCCTGCTATTTATTTATATTTATATATTTTTTGAGATGGAGTCTCGCTCTGTTGCCCAGGCTGGAGGGCAGTGGTGCAATCTCAGCTCGCTGGTCTCTGCCTCCCGATTTCAAGCGAGTCTCCTGCCTCTGCCTCCCAAGTAACTGGGATTACAGGTGCTGCCACCTCATTGGGCTCATTTTTTTTTTTTTTTTTTTTGTATTTTTAGTAGAGACAGGATTTCACAATATTGGCCAAGCTGGCGTGGAACTCCTTTTTTTTTTTAATACCTTTTTTTTTTTTTTTTAAGATGGGGTTTCACCATGTTGGCCAGGCTGGTTTCAAACTCCTGACCTCAAGTGATCCACCCACCTCGGCCTCCCAGAGTTCTGGGATTACAGGCATGAGCCACCACACCTGGCCATGGTGTGAAACTCCTGACATCAAGTGATCTGGCCACCTTGTCCTCCCAAAATGCTGGTTTATAGGCATGAGCTAAGGTGCACAGTCTGACCTAATCTTTGTTAAAAAAAAAAAAAAAAAAAATTCTAGGTCGGGTGCGGTGGCTCATGTCTGTAATCCCAGCACTTTTGGAGGCTGAGGCAGGTGGATCACGAGGTCAAGAAATGGAGACCCTCCCACTGCTTTACTTGACTAGCCTTAAAAAAATAAATAGGGCCGGGCGCGGTGACTCAAGCCTGTAATCCCAGCACTTTGGGAGGCCGAGGCGGGTGGATCATGAGGTCAAGAGATCGAGACCATGCTGGTTAACATGGTGAAACCCCGTCTCTACTAAACATGCAAAAAATTAGCTGGGCATGGTGGCGTGTGCCTGTAATCCCAGCTACTCAGGAGGCTGAGGCAGGAGAATTGCTTGAACCCAGGAGGCGGAGGTTGCGGTGAGCCGAGACCGCGCCATTGCACTCCAGCCTGGGTAACAAGAGAGAAACTCCGTCTCAAAAATAAAAATAAAAATAAATAAATAAATAAATAAATAGGCCGGGCGCAGTGGCTCAAGCCTGTAATCCCAGCACTTTGGGAGGCCGAGGCGGGTGGATCACGAGGTCAAGAGATCGAGACCAACGTGGTCAACATGGTGAAACCCCGTCTCTCCTAAAAATACAAAAAATTAGCTGGGCATGGTGGCGTGTGCCTGTAATCCCAGCTACTCAGGAGGCTGAGGCAGGAGAATTGCCTGAACCCGGGAGGCGGAGGTTTCTGTGAGCCGAGATCGCGCCATTGCCCTCCAGCCTGGGTTCACAAGAGTGAAACTCCGTCTCAAAAAATAAATAAATAAGCCGGGCGCGGTGGCTCAAGCCTGTAATCCCAGCACTTTGGGAGGCTGAGGCTGGTGGATCACGAGGTCAAAAGATCGAGACCATCCTGGTCAACATGGTTGAAACCCCGTCTCTACTAAAAATACAAAAAAAATTAGCTGGGCATGGTGGCGCGTGCCTGTAATCCCAGCTACTCAGGAGGTTGAGGCAGGAGAATTGCCTGAACCCAGGAGGCGGAGGTTGCGGTGAGCCGAGATCGCGCCATTGCACTCCAGCCTGGGTAACAAGAGCGAAACTCCGTCTCAAAAAATAAATAAATAAATAAATAAATAAATAAAGATTAAAAAAGAGAGAGAGCAAGAGATCGAGACCATCCTGGCCAACATTGTGAAACCCCGTCTCTACTAAAAATACAAAAAATGAGCCAGGGTGGTGGTGCATGCCTGTAGTCCCAGCTACTTGGGAGGCTGAGGCAGGAGAATTCCTTGAAACTAGAAAATGGAAGTTGCAGTGAGCCTGGATTGCGCCACTGCACTCCAGCCTGGCGATAGAGGGAGTCTCTGTCTGAAAAAAAAAAAATAATAATAATAAATAATAATAATAAAATAAATTCTCATGAGATCTGATGGTTAAAAAAAGAAAGAAAGAAATCAGCCACTTGTGGGTGTGTGCCTGTAGTTTCAGCTACTCAGGAGGCTGAGATGAGAGTATCGTTTGAGCCCAGGAGACAGAGGCTGCAGTGAGTTATGATCATGCTACTACACTCCAGCCTGGGTGACCGAGTAAGACCTGATTCCAAAAAAAAATTTTTTTATCGTAAAATACAAAATTCCTTCAAAAATGTATATAAAACATATATGTACAGCTTGATAAATTGTTGTAAAGCTAACAGTCATGTAACCTGCACTCAGGAAGAAACAGAATATTGCCTACATTGCCTATAGACAAAAAGTAGTCCTAAAATACAGTAAAACTGTTAAAAACATTCATTCAGGCTTGGCACGGTGGCTCATGCCTGTAATCCCAGCACTCTGGGAGGCCGAGGCGGGTGGATCACGAGGTCAAGAGACCGAGACCATCCTGGTTAACATGGTGAAACCCCGTCTCTACTAAAAATACAAAAAATTAGCTGGGCATGGTAGCACGTGCCTGTAATCCCAGCTACTCAGGAGGCTGAGGCAGGAGAATTGCCTGAACCCAGGAGGCGGAGGTTGCGGTGAGCCGAGATGGCGCCATTGCACTCCAGCCTGGGTAACAAGAGTGAAACTCAGTCTCAAAAAAAAAAAAAAAAAAAAAAAGAATATTCATTAATCAGATGACCTGTATTTGAATCCTGACTCTACAGCTTAGCAGATAACTTGAGTAAATGATCAATCCTTTCTGAGCTTTAGTTTTACAACGTGTAAAATGGGGAAAATAATAGTATATCATAACGTTGTTGTAAAGACCAAAAAATAAACATAAAAATTGGCTGGCATGGTGGCTCACTTCTGTAATCCCAGCTTTGTAATCTCTGTAATCTCTGTAATCTCTGTAAGCTCTGTAATCTCACTTTGAGAGTCTGAGGCAGGTGGATCACCTGAGTGAGGAGTTCAAGATCAGCCTGACCAACATGGTGAAACCCCATCTGTATTAAAGATAAAAAAATTAACTGGGCATGCCCATAATCTCAGCTACTCAGGAGACTCTGTCTCAAAAAAAAAAAAAAAAAAAAAAAAAAAAAGAAAGAAAAGAAAGAAAGAAAAGAAAAGAAAAATACCCCCCCTTCAAAAAAAATCTAAAACACATGTAAAATGGCCTGTCATGGTGGTTCACCCCTATAATCCCAGCACTTTGGGAGGCCAAGGCATGAGTATCACCCAAGGTCAGGAGTTCTCAACCAGCCTGAACAACAAGGTGAAATTCCATCCCTACTAAAAGTACAAAAATTAGCTGGGTGTGGTGGCAGGTGCCTGTAGTCCCAGCTACTCAGGAGGCTAAGGCAGGATAATCATTTGAACCTGGCAGGTGGAGGTTGCAGTAAGCAGATCACACCACTGCACTTCAGCCTGGGCTACCGAGGAGACCCCATTTCAAAACAAAAAACCAACAACAACAACAACAACAACAACAACAACAAACCACTTAGCATAGTACTTAGAACATGTTTCTCCTTGAGTAAATGGTGCTATTATTATTCTTCCACCTGTTGAAGTTCCTGTCCTGGTGCTGAGTCTCTGTTTAAATTTGGATTCCTTCCAAGAGGATCTTGCTTAACTCATAGGAATTGAGGAGATAAAGGTTTACTCATCTGGTGTAATTATCCTTTTAGAAATTGTCTTCCTGGCAGCTTCCCCATAAATTCTTCCATACACCTACCCAAGGAAACTGTCCTATGTGTACCAGGAGCCTCCCTCCTCATGACTGGGTGGAGAAACTACAGGCCTTTCAGGCCAGGCTCTCAGCAACTCCAAACTGAGTTGCCCTTGGACACATTCTCCTTGAATTCACTTGCTAAGCAGGCAAGGCAGAGTGGAAACAGTGGAACTATTTAAATCTCCCTTCTTTTCTCCTCTAAACCCTAGTACTAGAGATGTCTAGATGCTACTAAGAATGTGCAGGTTTCACAATGGCCATCTGAGGGGAGGACAAGACTCCACAGTACGTTGGATTTGGGAAGCAGGGCTACCAGTCATTCATTCATTCATCCAACTCATAGTTATGGAATTCCTATGTGACAGGAACTATTTCAGGCAGATGGGATACAGCAATGACTTGTTAACATTTATTGAGACTTGTTTTATGGCTCAGCATATAGTCTGTCTAGGACTAGGTGAATGTTTCACATTCCCACCAACAGAATTATAAAGATAGTATTGTTTATTATCCTCTCAAATTTAGGGTGGAAAAAATGAGGCTTATGTAGTTTAATGTCCTTTAGTTCTACCCAGCTACCAAGTAGCAACACTGAAATTTGAACTGAGATTTCTGACACCATAATCTGAGCTCTTAAGTTTTCTCCTTTACACATAAAAAAGGAGAAAATAATTGTTTTTAAAAAAATCTTATCCATTTGACTGCAGTGAAAGTCAACAAGTTTCTAATCATGGGGTTCTTCTGAAAATAATATTTACATTGCTCTGAGTCATGGGGATTTTTATCAAATAATATTCAATAGTGGATACTACCCAATATTACTGTGAGTTGCCAAGAAGGAATATTTGGTAAAAATAGTAATTAAATTTTGCTACAATCTATGATTACGTGACATGATTAAATCGAGCATGGCATCATTTAGCATCCAGCAAATTTTGTTTTGGTATTGAAGAATGATGTACTTAAGTTGTTTTTTTTTTTTTTTTTTTTTTTTTTTGAGATGGAGTTTCGCCCTTGTTACCCAGGCTGGAGTGCAATGGCGCGATCTCGGCTCACCGCAACCTCCGCCTCCTGGGTTCAGGCAATTCTCCTGCCTCAGCCTCCTGAGTAGCTGGGATTACAGGCACGCGCCACCATGCCCAGCTAATTTTTTGCACCTTTAGTAGAGACGGGGTTTCACCTTGTTGACCAGGCTGGTCTCGATCTCTCGACCTCGTGATCCACCCGCCTCGGCCTCCCAAAGTGCTGGGATTACAGGCTTGAGCCACCGCGCCCGGCTGTTTTTTTTTTTTTTTTTTTTGGAGACAGAGTTTCGCTCTTGTTGCCCAGTCTGGAGTGCAATGTCGCGATCTCGGCTCACCACAACCTCCGTCTCCTGGGTTCAGGCAATTCTCCTGCCTCAGCCTCCTGAGTAGCTGGGATTACAGGCACACGCCACCATGTCCAACTAATTTTTAGTATTTTTTGTAGAGACGGGGTTTCACCATGTTGACCAGGATGGTCTCGATCTCTTGACCTCGTGATCCACCTGCCTCAGCCTCCCAAAGTGCTGGGATTACAGGCTTGAGCCACCGCGCCCAGCTTGTACTTAAGTTTTAAGGCTGGATTTTCTTTCCAGACACTTTCGACTATCAAATATACACAACATTGGGCAATAGTTACAGCTCTTTTGATGTTGTGAGTGTTGTTTAGAAAATTAATCTCAAGTGAATAAACTATAATTCAACTTAATGAATCCTATTATTCCATATGGATGAACTCAGAACTAACTAGAAAGTAAGTTTCACAGAGATTTTTGAGTTTTGTTCACTCGCGTGTACAGAGTAGGCACTCAGAAAATAGTTGTTGAGGGAATGAATTGGGAAAGCAAATAAAATGTGAAAGCTAACCTTCTACCCAATACATGTCTTTGAGATTAGTTTTAGGGTGGGAATAAGAAAAATAACATGATATGCATACGTTATTACCTTAAAATGATAAAAAGTTACACCTGTAATCCCGGCACTTTGGGAGGCCAAGGTGGGCAAATCACCTGAGGTCCAGGCTAGAAGTTCAAGACTAGCCTGGCCAACATGGTGAAACCCTGTCTCAAAAAATAAATAGGTAAATAAATAAATAATAAAAAATTTAAAATATGATAAAAAGTGTAATTTAAAAACCTAATTTACCCAAGAGAACTGAAAGCATATGGCCACACAAAAACTTGTACACAAATGTTCATAGTAACATTATTCATAGTATCCCAAAAGGAAAAACAACCCAGGTGTCCAACAACTGATGAATGATTAAACAAAATGTGATACATTGATACAATGGAATATTCTTCAGATATAAAAAGGAATGAAGGGCCAGGCATGGTTGCTCACGCCTGTAATCCCAGCACTTTGGGAGGCTGAGGCGGGTGGATCACGAAGTCAAGAGATCCAGACTATCCTGGTCAACATGGTGAAACCCCGTCTCTACTAAAAATACAAAAAATTAGCTGGGCATGGTGGCACGTGCCTGTAATCCCAGCTACTCAAGAGGCTGAGGCAGGAGAATTGCCTGAACCCAGGAGGCGGAGGTTGTGCTGAGCCGAGATCGCGCCATTGCACTCCAGCCTGGGTAACAAGAGCAAAACTCCGTCTCAAAAAAAAAAAAAAAGGAATGAAGTACTGATACATACTACAACACGGATGAACCTTGAAAACATGCTAAGTGAAAGAAGACAGACACAAAGGCCACATATTGTATTATCCATTCATATAAAATGTCCAGAACAAGCAAATTAATAGAGACAGAAAGTACATTAGTGGTTACTGGGGGATGGGGGAGGGGAAATGGAGAGTGACTACTAATGGGCATGGGGTTTCTTTTTGGGGTGATGAACATGTTCTGGAATTAGATGGTGGTGATGGTCGTACAATCTGGTAAATGCACTAAAACCCACTGAATTGTACGTGCCCTTTAAAAGGATGAATTTTATGGTATGTGAACTCTCTTTTATAAAGTGGAAAAAAACTCCTAAGATCTCCTCTTCAGAACATGTCAAAATGCATTATGAAATAATAGACATGTGTTTACAAATCTGAGAGTATTAGGAAATGTTCCCTTGTTTAATTATAAACCAAGTGGAATGTTAGGAGATTTCAGTAATCTGACAGGGAACATTAAGAGGATTAACCTGACTTCCCTAGTGTTAACAATACCAATTTAAACTGCATCATTCAAAAACTACATAGTCATATTAAAGCATTTGTAGCAATGACTTCCATGAAAAAAATACCAATTAAATTAATTACCCATTAAAGCTGTCATCATCTGAAATACCTCATATTTATATAGTGCTTTTACTACCTTAAGTATGAATTGTGCCTTAAGATCTAATGTATGGGAGAGTCACATCTCTAACCATTTAATTAAAGGTAGAGAAGTGGATGGGATTGGATAGAAATTTATTAGCAATGCTGACATTCCAGACTGGAACACAAAGACAACCAGGATTTAAGAAACCTAAAAGTTCGTTTTCGGTGCAGATAGTTAAATGCCAAGAACTATAATTGCCACATCCTAGGGTGCAACTAAAAAACGTGTTGAATATATTGAAATACAACAAACATACATAAAAGTATACAGTGTTGGCCAGGCGCGGTGGCTCACGCCTGTAATCCCAGCACTTTGGGAGTCAGAGGTGGGTGGATCACGACGTCAAGAGATCGAGATCATCTTGGTCAACATGGTGAAACCCCGTCTCTACTAAAAATACAAAAAAGAAAAAAAAAATTAAAAAATTAGCTGGGCATGGTGGCACATGCCTGTAATCCCAGCTACTGAGGAGGCTGAGGCAGGAGAATTGCCTGAGCCCAGGAGGCGGAGGTTGCGGTGAGCCGAGATCGCGCCATTGCACACTCCAGCCCGGGTAACAAGAGCGAAATTCTGTCTCAAAAAAAAAAAAAAAAAAAAAGTAAACCAAGTTTATTTTGCTTTTTAAGTAGTATTCTTTTTCTTTTTTTGAGATGGAGTTTCGCTCTTGTTACCCAGGCTGGAGTGCAATGGCACGATCTCGGCTCACCGCAACCTCCGCCTCCTGGGCTCAGGCAATTCTCCTGCCTCAGCCTCCTCAGTAGCTGGGATTACAGGCATGTGCCACCATGCCCAGCTAATTTTTTGTATTTTTAGTAGAGACGGGGTTTCACCATGTTGACGAGGATGGTCTCGATCTCTCGACCTCGTGATCCACCCGCCTCGGCCTCCCAAAGTGCTGGGATTACAGAGTAGTATTCTTAAAGCACTACAGCTTGGTAAACAATGTATAAGGTGCTTTTTCTTAGGGCAAAGAGCCAGAATAGTTTAAATCTCCCCGTCCCCAAGAGCAGACTCTCGATCACACCAGTTGTATTTGGGAGCGGGTGGGCAGGAGAGGACCCTGAGGTGGTGATGTGTAAACTGTATTACGCACTTTAGCCTGCTGGATGGCAATTGACTGACACTAATAGCTACAGTAGTTAACATTCATTTTAATCCCCCTAAGTAATTGTCTTATTCTGAATCTAGAGATTCAGAAACAGCGCCAATATTTACACACGATTTTTGAAATTCTCCCAGGAGTCTTTCGTTGGAGCAACACATCTGGATGCCTTTTTCCAGCAACAGTTTAATCAAATTTTGGAAGCAGAAAAGTGTCCCAGGAGGACGTGCCTTTCCTAGCAAAGTGCTGAGTGTCTGGACCCTCTTTCCGGAGCAAACAGTCCCCCTCCGGACGTTGTTCTGCCTCTCCCTGTCAGACACCTCGGGGTTTCAACCGAAGCAGGCGGAGCACCGAGAGCGCCCAGAGGTGGTCCGGGACCCCCACCCGTGCTGCCCCTGGGAGCCCGCGCCTCTCCTCCGCGCCCCGCCCCTCGGGCCGGAACGCCGCGCGGTTCCTTTAACAGCGCGCTGGCAGGGTGTGGGGAGCAGGGCCGCGTCCTCCCGCCCCCTCCCATCCGAGTTTCAGGTGAATGGGTCACCAAGGGAAGAGGCCGACACACCACACCTTCACTCCCGCGCCCATCTCTCCCTCCCCGCTTCCTCCGACGGAGGCTGCAGGAACCCGGAGCGAGGGCCAGAGCGCCGAGGAGCCCGTCCGGGACGTAGCAGGTGGGACTCGCAGGCGCGGGCCCGCTGGTCTCCCGCACCCCTCCACGATGGTGCGCATGCCCGAGGGCAGGGCCGGGTGTAGGGAGGAGGGAGACGATGGGGGGGGAGGGGCGGGAGGAGGGCTGAGACGTCCCCAGCCCTGTCCCCGGCTGCGCGCTGGCGGTCGGCGCGGCGTCAGGTGCAGCCGCCAGGTGAGCGCGCTCCCTGGCTCCGGCGGCCCCAGGTCGGTCCGGCCCAGCTGCGGCGAGTGGGTGAGTGTTGGGCGCGGCGCGGGGGGCGCACGGGAGCCCGAGGGTCCCCGTGGGGGGGGACCGCGGCGCCTCTGTTAGGGGACGGGCGGGGTAGAACGCCCCGCGCTGGTTTCGGTGGCAGTTTCGTCCCCGGGCTGGGGCTCGTGGGAACCAGAGAGGCGCGGATCTGCGGAGAGAGCAGTGCCGGCCAACTTGGGAGGCCGCCTCCCCGGGCGAGGGGCGGCTTGAAGCCGCCGATCAAACCTTATTCCTCAGAAACGCTTAAAGCTGGCAGTGCCCCGGTAGCGCGGGCAACTTTTCACTTTTCTGGGGCACGACATTCCTGCATCAGCTCAGGGGCTGCCGTTTTGCGGGACGGCCGTCACGCAGAGGGGGGTCCCAAACCGGAGGCCGCAGCGTGGGGGCTGTTCGCTGGCCCCGGCGACTGAGATCCTAAGGGGGAATTTCATCCCTTCTGCCCGCACCCCACCCCTTTGGGTATCCCCGGAAGAGGGGTGCTGGAGTCAATCTGTGAAATATTCCGGGAGTCACGGTGTGGGCCACACTGGCTACTTCGAATGCACTTGTTGGGAGTCGTGTGAACCCGCGTCGATTTAAGCTGGGGGGCGGGGAGTTAATTTCGAGTGAGGCTGGACTTCGAGGGAAGCTGCTCACGCTTCGGATTCTCACCCGTGACAAAAGGCTGCCGTCAAGGGGGCGGAACTGCCTCCGGGCGGTGCCTGCAGGGCGAACGCAGGCGCGCGCTGCCCAGGTGCGCCGCAGGACGCACGGACGCCGGGACCCGTGCCCGGCCGGGCCACGGAGTTTAGGGACCTCCGGGGCAGGACCGGCCCCGCGCGACAGCCATGTTGCCTGCGTCGGAGGAAGCCTGCGGGAAGCGGGGGTCGAGGGCCAAGATGGCCTCTGCTCCTAGGGGTTGGGAGCGGCGCCGAGCCCCTGGCGTTCCGGGTGAAGCCACCCCGCCCAAGGAAAAACTGCGGCATCCTCAGGCCGGACCCGGGGCTCGCTGGCCACACTTCCCGCTTGGGAAGTTACCCCGGGCGAGGAGGCGGCGGCTTTCCAGGCAGATTAGTGTGTGGTCCTGAGACAACAGGTGTATTATTGGGATCCCTGGAAAAGAGAAACACTTCCCAGGAAGGCACTTAGGGTGATTCCTGCTGTGATAGAAAACTAGGCATTCCCAAGTGTAACAATAGTTCTTTTGCACTGTACATCTGAGTTGGTTTTGTATGTGTGTGTGTGTGACGAAGTCTCGCTCTGTCGCCCAGGCTGGAGTGCAGTGGCGCAATCTTGGCTCATTGCAACCTCCGCCTTCCTGGGTTCAAGCGGTTCTTCTGTTCAGCCTACAGAGTAGCTGGAACTACAGACACCTGCTGCAACGCACGGCTAATTTTTGTATTTTTAGTAGAGACGGGGTTTCTCCCTGTTGGTCAGGCTGGTCTCGAACTGCTTACCTCAGGTGATTCCCCGTCTCGGCATCCCAAAGTGCTGGGATTACAGGCGCAAGCCACCACGCCGACCTTTATGAATATATTCTTAGTGGTGCTTTAAAATAGACATCTTAAGGGGCGGGGGAAGGCACAGATATTTCCTCAGACAAAGAAAGCAACGCTTTTTTTCCCCCCGTTTTGCAATTTATTTAGTTATTAGGGCTCCTTTGTTGTGATGGAGAGGAGGATAGGGAGGTTGGTTGGTAAGACAGGTTCTCCTCCACCTTTCGGCAGCTTCCAGGTCATTTCGGGAAGTAATGGGTAGTGCCTCCTGCACGTGAGGCACTGTGCTAAAAGCATTCTGTATTTTGTCATTTAATCATCCCAACACCTGTAAAAGGCAGGTGTTAGCAGAACTCCATTTTAAAAGTGGACAAACGCTGTGGGGAAACGTTGCAGGTGGGCTTGCTTGCAAACTGCTTCAGCTAAGCAGGGAAAGAATATCAGAAGCAGCGGTCCTTGATGTTCCGCAGCCAGATTTGGGGGATTTTTCTCCATTGACTAGTACCTATCGCCTGATATAAGATTTCCCACATATTGCTTGATGTCAAAGGTAAAATTCTTGTTTTCTTCTAAAGGTAATGTTGGAATTACTGCCTTTTCAAAAATAATAGATTACTTTTAACCACATAAATGAACTGATGTAATATCTTTCACCTTCCCAGGAACCTCCCAGAGGGAAGTTTTCTTCAGTTGCGTTTTGAAGCATACTTGATTGGAATGTTAATGGACTTTTTTCATCAAATTATTTATAGAAATAAGAGAGTAAACAGACCATGCAGATTTCTATTAGGCTTTTTGTTTTAACCTCTAGGCTTGTTGCTGTGATTCCAGTCTTGGCTGTGGTATGAATCACCTAGGGATCTTGTTGAAGCACAGATTCTGACTGGGAGGTCAGGAGTGGGTCCTGGGATTCTGCCTTTCTAAGAGGCTTGCAGGTGATTTTCAGACTGCTCTGCCTTCTTTTTCTCCCTTCTCTTAGATTCTAAGCACTTAATTACATTTGACAAACTGAAGTTGGAAAATATACATCTATTGGGTGTTGTGTGAAGAACTTCAAGGCATTCGATGCTGGATTGAAATCCCAACTCTAATCATTGACTGTTAGTTTTATTAATTGAGTACTCATTGACAATCACTTTGTGCCAGGGCTAGTTCCGGGGACCAGGGATGTATGTACCCTATGGTCAAATAGACATTTGATGCCTGGGATGCTGGCATTCCAGATGGGGTGGAGATGATACCCCCCCAAAAAATTTTAGGTATGAGGGCAGAGAGGAGTTTGCTCTGAAAAAGCAAGTTTCATGTGATGGAGTGAGAGGGCATCTCCAGGAGGTGACATCTGAGCTGAGACCTGAACAACAGGTGTTTGCTGTATAAAAGATCTGGGCTTTCTAGACAGGAAACGGCAAGATCAGTGTCCTTTTTGAATTGACACCTTTATTGTAGACAACAATTCTCAAAATATGTGGTGTGCTTAAAAATCACCTGGAAGATTTATTAAAAATACAATTGCTGACACAGAATCTATTATAAAAATCTGCCTAACTTCAAATTTTTAGACAAGTTGCTAATGTGCCTATAAATAAATTTAATATAAGGCACAAGGCACAACTTTTTAAAGGCAAATTGACAGTTACTGCATGTGCTCTAGAAGGAACAGACTTCTCTTAAATAAAGTTTATTTTTCACTTACAGTTTTCTTTAAAGAATAATTTGAAGGCAAAGCATTTTCTTTCTTTCTTTATTTTATTTTATTTTATTTTATTTTATTGTTTTTGTTTTTTTGAGACAGAGTTTCGCTCTTGTTACCCAGGCTGGAGTGCAATGGCGCGGTCTCGGCTCACCGCAACCTCCACCTCCTGGGTTCAAGCAATTCTCCTGCCTCAGCCTCCTGAGTAGCTGGGATTACAGGCACATGCCACCATGCCCAGCTAATTTTTTGTATTTTTAGTAGAGACGGGGTTTCACCATGTTCACCAGGATGGTCTTGATCTCTCGACCTCATGATCCACCTGCCTTGGCCTCCCAAAGTGCTGGGATTACAGGCTTGAGCCACCGCGCCCGGCCTTCTTTTTTTAATAGAGATGAAGTCTCACTATGTTGCCCAGCCTGATCTTGAAGTTCTTGGCTCAAGGAATCCCTCTGCTTTGGCCTCCCAAAGTGCTGGGATCACAATGTGAGCTGCCTCGCCCAGCCTCAGATTGTTTTTTTCATCTTAGTTTTCCATTAAAAGACAGCTTTTGGTCAGTAAACATTGTCAAGGAGAACACTTTTTATATTTTATCATTAGCCCAAGATGCTGGTTTTCATATTAACATATTCAACAAGGATCTGCTGCTTCCCTTTTGCCCCTGACTCTAATTTAGCTGTCTGACTTCTGTCTTTGTCACTCTTGACATAAGTTCATGTAGGTGATAAGTGGCCTCTTCATTCCTCATTTTATTTTTTCCTTCACTCAACACATGTACAGATTGTTAATGTTGCTGTGTGGGCATTGGTCCTCTTTCACCTTTGGCTGTTGGCGTTAAAGCGCAGTCACAGATTCAGCTTTGAAAGAGACCTTAGAAGTCTTCCAGTCTGGTCTCCAAAATAATATCAGATAACTTAAGCTTTTCATAAATTGCATGAGCTCAAATTGTTCCTACTTATTTTTGGAGGAGTTGGGGTTCAGGGTGAGGGAGAGGCTTCCTAACATTGAGATGAAATCAGCCTGTGGTTTTTGGACTCTTTTTATTTTTTAAAAATCATTTCTAGGATAACAAAGACAGCTTTTCAGATAATTCAGGGATGCCAAAGTGATCCTTCTAACGTTCAGTTCTACAGGCCAAACATTTCCTGTTTTTGCAATCATTTGTCTTAACACATGATTTTTTCTAGAATTTTCTTTTTGGAGACTAGAGTCTTGCTTTGTCACCAGGTTGGAGTACAATGGTGTGATTTCAGCTCACTGCAACCTCTGCCTCCCTGGTTCAGGTGATTCTCCTTTCTCAGCCTCCCGAGAAGCTGGGATTACAAGCGTGTGCCACCACACCCAGCTAATTTTTGTAGTGTTAGTAGAGGTGGGGTTTCACCATGTTGGCCAGGATGGTCTCCATCTCCTGACCTCATGATCCACCCATCTTGGCTTCCCAAAGTGCTGGGATTACAGGTGTGAGCCACTGTGCCCAGCCAGGTTTTCTAGATCTTTAACGATCTTAGTCACCCTCCTGGAGAGGCACGTAGTTAGAACGTGATGTATAAATTTCAGGTTTTTTTTTTTTTTTTTTTTTTTTTTTTTTTCCCTCCTCTTTGAGACTGAGTCTTGCTCTACTGCCAGGCTGGAGTGCAGTGGCATGATTCTGGCTCACTACAACTTCTGTTTTCAGGTTTCAAGCAATTCTCCTGCCTCAGCCTCCTGAGTAGCTGGGACTACAGGCACGCACCACCACGCCTGGCTAAATTTGTTTTGTACTTTTAGTAGAGACAGGGTTTCACCGTGTTGGCCAGGATGGTCTTGATTTCTTGACCTTGTGATCTGCCCGCCTCGGCCTCCCAAAGTGCTGGGATTACAGGTGTGAGCCAGCACGCCCAGCCAGGTTTTATTATTTTTAATAGCCATATTATTCCTAGATATGAGCACTATTTCAGTGAAAAAAATTTGGGATAGCTTGTTAGCTCTTGTTGAAATTCTTACCAAAGGGCCGGGTGGGTGGTTCATGCCTGTAATCCCAGCACTTTGGGAGGCCGAGGTGGGCGGATCATGAGATCGATATCGAGACCATCCTGGCCAACATGGTGAAACCTCATCTCTACTAAAAGTACAAAAAAATTAGCCGGGCGTGGTGGTACGCGCCTGTGGTCCCAGCTACTTGGGAGGCTGAGGCAGGAGAATTGCTTGAACCCAGGAGGCGGAGGTTGCAGTGAGCCGAGATTGAGCCACTGCACTCCAGCCCGGTGACAGAGCAAGACTCCTTCTCAAAAAAAAAAAAAAAAGAAAAGAAAAAGAAATTCTTACCAAAGGAATGGACCCTTTAAAAAATCAATGATTAGGCTGGGCGCGGTGGCTCAAGCCTGTAATCCCAGCACTTTGGGAGGCCAAGGCGCGGGTGGATCACGAGGTCAAGAGATCGAGACCATCCTGGTCAACATGGTGAAACCCCGTCTCTACTAAAAATAAAAAAAATTAGCTGGGCATGGTGGCGCGTGCCTGTAATCCCAGCTACTCAGGAGGCTGAGGCAGGAGAATTGCCTGAACCCAGGAGGCGGAGGTTGCAGTGAGCCGAGATCGCGCCATTGCACTCCAGCCTGGGTAACAGGAGTGAAACTCCGTCTCAAAAAAAAAAAAAAAAAATCAATGATTATTCACTTGAACCTGGGAGGCAGAGGTTGCAGCGAGCTGAGATCGCACCACTGCACTCCAGCATGGGCAACAGAGTGAGACTCTGTCTCAAAAAAAAAAAAAGAATGATTATTAAGTTTATGGAATTGGCTTTTTAAAAATTCAGTTTACAACCGAGTAGTGGCTCACGCCTGTAATTCCAGCACTTTGGGAGACTGGGGCGGGTGGATCACCTGAGGTCGAGAGTTTGAGACCAGCCTGGCCAATATGGTGAAATCCCATTTTTACTAAAAATGCAAAAATTAACGGAGCATGGTGGCATGTGCCTGTAATCCTAGCTACTCTGGAGGCTGAGGAGGGAGAATTGCTTGAACCTGGAAGGTGGAGGTTGCAGTGAGCCAAGATCACGCCACTGCATTCCAGGTTTGATGACAGAGTATGACTCCGTCTCAAAAAAATAAAATTCAGGCCGGGCGCGGTGGCTCAAGCCTGTAATCCCAGCACTTTGGGAGGCCGAGGCGGGTGGATCACGAGGTCAAGAGATCGAGACCATCCTGGTCAACATGGTGAAACCCCATCTCTACTAAAAAAAAAAAAAATACAAAAAATTAGCTGGGCATGGTGGCACGTGCCTGTAATCCCAGCTACTCAGGAGGCTGAGGCAGGAGAATTGCTTGAACCCAGGAGGCAGAGGTTGTGGTGAGCCGAGATCGCGCCATTGCACTCCAGCCTGGGTAACAAGGGTGAAACTCCATCTCAAAAAACAAAATAAAATAAAATTCAGTTTACATTTTTAAAATGACTTAGTTATGCCACCAATACAGTCACCCTTCAGTATCGGTGAGAGGTTGATTCCACGACCCCCATGATATGATACTAAAATGTTAGGATGCTGAAGTCCCTCTTATAAAATAGCTTTGTATTTGCATATGGCCTAAATGCTCTTGTATACTTTTTTTTTTTTTTTTTCCGAGACAGAATCACTCCATCGCAGAGGCTGGAGTGCAGTGATGCAACCTCGGCCCACTGCAAACTCTGCTTCATGGGTTCAAGCGATCCTCCTGCCTCAGCCTCCCAAGTAGCTGGAATTACAGGCATCTGCCACCATGCCCAGCTAATTTTTATATTTTTAGTAGAGGCAGGTTTTCACCATGTTGGCCAGGCTGATCTCAAACTCCTGACCTCAAGTGATTCGCCTGCCTTGGCCTCCCAAAGTGCTGGGATTACAGGTATGAGCCACCACACCCAGCCCCTCTTGTATACTTTAATCTCTAGGTTAGTTATAATACCTAATACAATGTAAATGCTCTATAGAGTTGCCATACTGCATTTAAAAAATCTGTATTTTTTGTTTTATTATTTTTTTAGACGGTGTATTGCTCTGCTGCTCAGGCTGGAGTACACTGGTGTGATCATGGCTCACTCTAGCCTCAAGGTCCTCTGCTCAAGAGATCCTCCCACCTCAGTTTCTTGAGTAGCTGGAATTTATAGGCATGTGCCACCATGCCTGGCTAATTTTAAGAAAATTTATTTGTAGAGATGGTTTTTCTTGCTATGTTGCTGTGGTCAGTCTTGAACTCCTGGGTTCAATTGATCTTCCTGCTTCAGCTTCCTAGTGTGTTGGAATTACAGGTGTGAACCACTATACCTGCCCTGTTATTTTTTTTCCCCGAGTATTGTCTGTTTGAGGTTGGTTGATTCTGGATTTAGAACTCTTGGATGTGGACGGTCAGCTGTATTTGAAAATGGATACAATATACCTAAGTGTAAGCACTGAAAATTTTCACTTTCGTGATAACCACCTTTTGATGCATGCAGTTGCTCATTTTCTTTAAGATTTTCTTAGCCCAGCCTAGAGGTCAGGATTAGTCCCACATTTGACAGAAGAGTGCCCTGAGGCTTAGAGGAGATAAGGAATTTGTCTCAGATTGTGAGCCAGTAAATGGGGGTTGTTAAAACCACTGGATTGTTTTAAACTCATCCTTCTGACTTCACAGAGTTCTTTCTTAGTGTTGATGGCCTACCCAATGGGTTAGATTTTTTTTTTTTAAGTTGGGGTTTCACCATGACAGCCAGGCTAGTCTTAAACGCCTGACCTCAGGTGATCCACCCACCTTGGCCTCCCAAAGTGCTAGGATTACCGGCATGAGCCACCACACCCGGCCCCCCAATGGGTTAGTTTTATCATTTCCAGTGTGTTTGGTCAGCTGCAAATCTGGATAAGCCTATCTCCTCCACTTTGTCTATGATTACCACTGGAGACCTCCCACCAGGTGGACATAAGTGGTTCATTCTTTTGTGCTAATTGGGTGCCATAATTCAGCCCCTTGGGAATCCACCCACCCACACAAGGTTGTGCTCTAGATTCTTGGGATTCTTTCTCTCTGCATTCCCTTCATCCACCAGTCTGGTAACCTTCTCAGAAAAGGAAATGAAGTTGGAAGTTGGTGTGGCATGACTTGTTCTTATTCTTGTTCTTAACGAGCTTGCTTTCTTTTTTTAATGGAGTTTTACTCTTTTTGTGCAGGCTGGAGTGTAATGGCATGATCTTGGCTCACTACAACCTATGCTTCCGAGTTCAAACGATTCTCCTACCTCAGTCTCCCAGGTAGCTGGGATTACAGGCCTGCACCACCATGCCCAGCTAACTTTTGTATTTTTAGTAGAGATGGGTTTTTACCATGATGGTCAGCTGGTCTCGAACTCCAGACCTCAGGTGATCCATTCACCTCAGCCTCCCAAAGTGCTGGGATTACAGGCATGAGTCACATGATTTGCTTCACAATTTAAAATCCGTGCTTCTGGGAGAAATAACAACTCTGACTGAATCCAGGAAATAGCAGTTTGAAAAGAGATCTTGTTTGAATTTTTTGACAACTTAAGACTGAGCCTGGATTAATTTAGAGTTTTCAAAAACTACCACTGTACCTAGAACTTGGGGATATTTGACATTCAGCTTCAGCAGTAGGATCCCACATTTAATAATGCTTAACTTCAGATTTTCCTTTTTTTTTTTTTTTTTGAGACAGAGTTTCACTCTTGTTGCCCAGGCTGCAGTACAGTGGCACAATCTTAGCTCACTGCAGCCTATGCCTCCTTGGGTTCAAGCGATTCTCTCGCTCAGCCTCCTGAGTAGCTGGGATTACAGGTATGTGCCACCATTGCCTGGCTAATTTTGTATTTTTAGTAGAGATGGGGTTTTTCCCTGTTGGTCAGGCTGGTCACAAACTCCCGCCCTCTGGTGATCCACTTGCCTCAGCCTCCCAAAGTACTGAGATTACAGGCGTGATTTTTTTTTCTTAGATGGGGGTCTTGCTCCATTGCCCAGGTTGGAGTGCAGTGGCGTCATCTGTGCTCACTGCAACCTCCACCTCTCAGGTTCAAGTGATTCTTGTGTCTTAACTTCCCAAGTAGCTGGGATTACAGGCGTGCGCCACCATACCCCAGCTAATTTTGCCATTTTTAGTAGAGACTGGATTTTGCCATGGTGACCAGGCTGGTCTCAAACTCCTGACCTCAAGTGATCCATCCACCTGCGTCTGCCTCCCAAAGTGCTTATTATAGGCATGAGCCACCTCGCTTGGCCTAGATTCAGTTTTCCTTAATGTTCTTTTTCTTTTTTTGAGACGGAGTTTCGCTCTTGTTACCCAGGCTGGAGTGCAATGGCGCGATCTCGGCTCACCGCAACCTCTGCCTCCTGGGTTCAGGCAATTCTCCTGCCTCAGCCTCCTGAGTAGCTGGGATTATAGGCACATGCCACCATGCCCAGCTAATTTTTTATATTTTTAGTAGAGACGGGGTTTTACCATGTTGACCAGGTTGGTCTCGATCTCTCAACCTCGTGATCCACCCGCCTCGGCCTCCCAAAGTGCTGGGATTACAGGCTTGAGCCACCGCGCCCGGCCTAATGTTCTTTTTCTGAACATCAATTAGGAAGACTATCTGGACTTTTACCTTTTCTTTTTTCTTTTTTTTTTTTTTTTTTTTTTTGAGACAGAGTTTCGCTCGTTACCCAGGCTGGAGTGCAATGGCATGATCTCAGCTCACCGCAACCTCTGCCTCCAGGGTTCAGGCAATTCTCCTGCCTCAGCCTCCCGAGTAGCTGGGATTACAGGCATGCACCACCATGCCCAGCTAATTTTTTGTATTTTAGTAGAGACGGGGTTTCACCATGTTGACCAGGATGGTCTCGATCTCGTGACCTCGTGATCCACCCGCCTCGGCCTCCCAAAGTGCTGGGATTACAGATGTGAGCCACCGCGCCCGGCCCCTGGACTTTTACCTTTTCATAGTTCCATAAGATTTTGGCCAAACTCATTTGTATGTGTGTTTCACCATTAATAGACTGTAGAGAAATTGGCCTGGTATGTTGGCTCATGTCTGTAATTCCAGTACTTGGGAGGCCAAGGTGGGTGGATAGCTTGAGCTCAGGGGGTTGAGACCAGCCTGGGCAATATGGTGAAACCTTATCTCTACTAAAAATACAAAAATTAGCCAGGCATGGTGGCATGTACCTGTAGTCTAGGTACTTGGAAGGCCGAGGTGGGAGGTTTGCTTGGCCCTGGAAGATGGAGGATGCAGTGAGCTGAGATGATGGCACCGCATTTTATCCTGGACGACAGAGTAAGACCTTGTCTCAAAAGGAAAAAAAAAAAAATAAAGAGCTGGGTGCAGTGGCTCACGCTTATAATCCCAGCACTTTGGGAGGCCGAGATGGGTGGATCATGAGGTCAAGAGATCGAGACCATCCTGGTCAACATGGTGAAACTCCATCTCTACTAAAAAAAATACAAAAATTAGCTGGGCATGGTGGCACGTGCCTGTAATCCCAGCTACTCAGGAGGCTGAGGCAGGAGAATTGCCTGAACCCAGGATGCGGAGGTTGCGGTGAGCCGAGATCGCGCCATTGCACTCCAGCCTGGGTAACAAGAGCGTAAGTCCGTCTCAAAAAAAAAAAAAAAGAAAAAAGAAAAATGGACTTGACTGCTGGTTACAGGGATGTATACATTATGATTTGTGCACTTTTCTCTATTGTGTACGTTAATAAAGTGGTTTTTAAAAAAATGTAGAGAAGTCATCTTCCCTCATGTCTTTGGAAAATCATGCTAATTGTGTTGGTGTTATTAACATTCTGTATATTTCCATCTTTGAGAATTTATCTTACATGTTGTTGGGCAGGATTTAATTCTGAAAGGTTTGAAATACACTGTCCTAAAGGCTATAGAAGAGAGTTGTCAGGGCCGGTGCAGTGGCTCATGCCTGTAATCCCAGCACTTTGGGAGGCTGAGGCTGTCACATCACCTGAGCTTAGGAGCTGGACACCAGTTTCGGCAGCACAGTGAAACCTCGCCTCTACTAAAAACACAAAACATTAGCTGGGCGTGGCAGTTTGCATCTGTAGTCCCAGCTACTCGGTAGGCTGAGGCAGGAGAATCGCCTGAACCTGGGAGGTGGAGGTTGCAGTGAGCAACGATCATGCCGCTACACTCCAGCCTGGGTGAAAGTGCAAGACTCCAGGTCAAAAAAAGCAACAACAAAAAAGAGTTGCCGTTAATTTTAAAAAAAATTTTAAGAGTTTGAATTGATGTGCTGTTCTTAATATAGTAATGTATGATTTATAGACCTTATTAGAAAAGGAAAAAAATACCAGATACTTTAATATACTCAGTATAAGTGTTGGTCAAGTGTCATTCAGGGAACATACCTTTTAAAGATACTCTGATACTTTTCTGTTACCTTCAACTTGAAAGCACTAGAGGTTTTGCAGGCAGAGATAACCATGGTCCAATCTGGTTCCCGTAAACATTCAGCAAATATTTGCAGGTCTGCTATGTGCCAGACATTGTTTCAATTAGTGCACAAAACAGGCAAAAATTCCTGCTCACATGGAATTTACCTTCTAGTAGATCTCGAAGTTCTCTACTAATCATTGGTATCACCTGGAAAGAATTTATTGCTGGTTCAACATAGCTAAGGACTTGGCATGAAGTTCTGTAGCTGATGTGGGAAGTACCTTGCTTGTGTCTCCAGCACTGGGTTTTCTAGACTAATCCTCAAGCTTTATAGGTATGTGTGTTTACCATACCTTGCTGAGACTTGTCTTTTTCCTGGAGTGCTCTCAGTGCCCATGGATCCAACTACAGACCTAGGCAGACGATCTCCGGCTTCACTTTCTCATGGATGCTGACACCAGATGTGAATTACCCACAATAGCTGGTGTTTTCCAAGTGGAACTCATTGTTTCAAACTAGCACAGTGGAAAGCACATGAGATCATCTGGGTTCAAGTTACATCTGAGTGACTCACTGGCATCCATATAACCTTGTGCATATTTCTGACTCTCTCTGCATCTGTAAAGTGACTAATCAACCATGGAGGGTTGTTTTGAGGATGAAAGGATTTAATGTAAAACACCCAGCGCATCAGTAGGTGTCTGATGAATGTCAGTTTCTTTCCCATCTTCTGTCTGCTAAGCTAGTCCTTCATTGTCTCTTCACAAGTAGGTTTGCTGCTGCTGACCCCAGGTCCTCCTTTTTACTGTTGACTTTGTCCTTCAAATCAAACTTATATCTCCCTTGCTGAGAATCATGAACTGGCTCCCTGTTTCCTACCTGAATGAAGTGAGACACTCCCACTAGACTTTCAAAGCCCTCCCTTTTCTTACTCATCCTCTGTCCACTACATTCTTCCTATAACCTTATTTTAAAAGATGACACCATTTCAACAGGTTGCCACCTGGTCTCCTCCCTGTTCCATAAGTTAGCCATCTGTATATCAGTAACACTCCAGCCTGGAAAAACCAGGACCCCAGCGCTGGCTCTCATAGTTCACTCCCACAGGCTCTCCTGGTCTAGTGTAGGCACTTAATAAATAAATGCTTGTTGAATGAAATTGCTTCTCAGATGTTTAGGAACTTGTGCTAAAAATTTTTAGGACAAAATTTTAGAAAAGGACCAATTAATAATGCATATTGTTTTTTCTCCCCTTGTATAAAAATTATGCTCAGTTTTGAAGACTTGGAAAAGGTAAAAGAAAAATATCCACAACTCAACCATTCATAGATGCATTATATTACTATTTTTAATGATAAAGGTGTTTAACCAATTAGATTATTATTATTATTATTATTTTTTTTTTGAGACGGAGTTTCGCTCTTGTTACCCAGGCTGGAGTGCAATGGCGCGATCTCGGCTCACCGCAACCTCCGCCTCCTGGGTTCAGGCAAATCTCCTGCCTCAGCCTCCCGAGTAGCTGGGATTACAGGCACACACCACCATGCCCAGCTAATTTTTTGTATTTTTAGTAGAGACGGGGTTTCACCATGTTGACCAGGTTGGTCTTGATCTCTTGATCTCGTGATCCACCCGCCTCGGCCTCCCAATGTGCTGGGATTACAGGCTTGAGCCACCGCACCCGGCCCAATTAGATTATTTATTAGTTTGCATTGAGGAGGTAGTATGTGCTAGTGCTGTATGTGCACTTTCATATGCATTTTCGTTTTATTTGAACTTCCAAAGTAATATGAAATTACATATATTTTAAATTTTTGTACAAAAATATACAAGAATTAGCCAGGCATGGTGATGCACATCTGTAGTCCTAGGTACTTGGGAGGCTGAGGTAGGAGGAGTGCTTGAGCCTGTGAGATCAAGGCTGCAGTGAGCTGTGATTGGACCACTGCACTCCAGCCTGGGCGACAGGTGAGACCCAGTCTCAAGGGGGAAAAAAAAAGAAACTGTGAGCGTAGTAGTAATGCCATACCCCTACTTTTGTTGCTTAGATTGGTTTATCTTGAGAGCTCAAAGGGTTTTACTCAGCCTGAAGATCAGCTGACCACTGACATCAGCCATGTCATCGAGGCCTCTTGAAAGTCCACCTCCTTACAGACCTGATGAATTGTAAGTAAATAATTATTTAGTTATTCTCTTTTAAAAAGCCAATCACATGTAAACAAATATGGTTGAAATTTTCATTTTTAAGTGTTTGCTTTTAAAGATGATACGTGTACTCGTAAATTTAAATTGTATTGAAAAGTCTGCACTGAAAAGTGAATTTTTCTCTTACTTCTTAGCTTTCAGAATGATAGTTTTTCTCTGCTAGGAGGACTGCTGTCACCTATTGCCAACGTCTGTTTCAAGAGATTGCCAAGATTTATATTTGTATGTAAATGATCATGAAGCTTCCGTGTAAATGCCTTGTTCAGATGGCTGTTGGCAACATATTGTCAGTTTTTAAAAGTAACAGCTTTAGGCCCAGCTTGGTGGCTCATGCCTATAATCCTAGCACTTTGGAAGGCTGAGGCAGGTGTATCACAGGGTCAAGAGATTGAGACCATTGTGGCCAACATGGTGAAGCCCCGTCTCTACTAGAAATACAAAAATTAGCTGGGCATGGTGGCGCATGCCTGTAAGCCCAGCTACTCGGGAGACTGAGGCAACAGAATCGCTTGAATCCAGGAGGTGGAGGTTGCAGTGAGCCGAGATCACGTCTCTGCACTCCTGCCTGGAGACAGAGGGAGATCCACCAAAAAAACAAAAAACAAAAAACAAAAAAACACAGCTTTACTGAGATATAATTAACATACTTTACAACTTACCCACTTAAAATGGATAGTTTAATGGTTTTTAGTATATTCAGAGTTGTGCAACCATCACCACAATTAATTTTAGAACATTTCATTACGCTCCAGGGAAGCCTCCCAGTTCCATCAGCTCTAAGCAACCGTCAGTCTACTTTCTGTCTCTATAGATTTGTCTATTCTGCATATATTGTATAAATGGAGGAATCATGTAATATGTGGCCTTTTGTGTCTGGCTTCTTTCACTTAGCATAATACTTTGGGGTCCTTGGTCATGTGAAGATTTATCAGTGAATGTTTGAATTCCAAATTTGCTATCAAACATTGATAGGGATTTCCTCCTCTAAGTAGTTTGCAGCTTTAACCCTGATAAGTGTAGTGGAGTGTAATATAGGTGAAAACAAACTCAGTTTCTCCTGCTATTCTGTCGCAACACAATCAACGTAGAATACATCTGTGACCTCTGATCACCAGAATGTATGGGGATTTTTCTCCACGACCAACCAAGTAATCAGTTCTACAGTGGACACTAGCTGTGTGTCCTCTAATTCAGCTGAGTTCTGACTCTGCCCAGAGACAGCATCAGATCACAGGTTCAGGGCTCATTCCCTCAAGACTGCCCCCACTTCATACAGCCACAAGCTCAGGTTGTGGCCTGTGTTTCTGACCTACCTACAGTAAATTGGGATTTCCACAATTCTCTCCTTGGGTTCAATTAATTTGCTAGAGTGGCTCACAGAACTCAGGGAAACACTACTTATCTGGTTTATTATAAAGGGTATTACAAAAGCCAGGTGTGGTGGTGTATGCCTGTAATCCCAGCTACTCAGGAGGCTGAGACAGGAGGATTGCTTGAGCTCAGGAGTTCGAGGCCAGCCTGGGTAACATAGGGAGACCTTGTCTTTTAAGAATGAATGAATGAATGAACTAACGGATGATATTACAGTGGATGCCAACAAACACCACATGAAGAGATGGACAGGGTAAGGTATGTGGGAAGGGGTCTTTCCGGGCTGTGCCACCCTCCAGGAACCTACACATGTTCAGCTGTCCAGAAGCTCTGTGAACTCAGTCCTTTCGGGTTTTTATGGAAGCTTTATTACATAGGCATGATTGACTCTGAATCATTGGTGGTGGTGATCAGGTTAAGCTTCAGCCTCCCTTTCTTGTCTAGAGGGGGTTGAGACTGAAAGTTCCAACCATCTAATCCTGGCTCTCATCCTGAAGCTTCCTAGGGCTGCCAGAACCTATTGTCTCATTAGCATACAGGGGACACTAATTACTTTGGAGGCTGCAATAATCTTTTTTTTTTTTTTTTTTTGAGATGGAGTTTCACTCTTGTTATCCAAGCTGGAGTGCAATGGCGCGATCTCAGCTCACTGCAACCTCCGCCTCCTGGGTTCAGGCAATTCTCCTGCCTCAGCCTCCTGAGTAGCTGGGATTACAGGCACGCACCACCATGCCCAGCTAATTTTTTGTATTTTTAGTAGAGACGGGGTTTCACCATTGTTGACCAGGATGGTCTCGACCTCTTGACCTTGTGATCCACCCGCCTCGGCCTCCCAAAGTGCTGGGATTACAGGCTTGAGCCACCGCGCCCAGCCGAGACTGCAATAATCTTATGTTTTAACAAGCCCTCCAGGGCACTGATAAGCTTTGGTTTCATTTACCCAATAGTTTAAATTATTCCAAGTAATTTATGTTCTTTCTGCTTACTACCAAAAAATGCTAACTTGAAATTATTTTCATATTCATTTCAGCAAGCCGAATCATTATGCACCAAGCAATGACATATATGGTGGAGAGATGCATGTTCGACCAATGCTGTCTCAGCCGGCATACTCGTTTTACCCAGAAGATGAAATTCTTCACTTCTACAAATGGACCTCTCCTCCAGGAGTGATTCGGATTCTGTCTATGCTCATTATTGTGATGTGCATTGCCATCTTTGCCTGTGTGGCCTCCACGCTTGCCTGGGACAGAGGCTATGGAACTTCCCTTTTAGGAGGTGGTATAGGCTACCCTTATGGAGGAAGTGGCTTTGGTAGCTACGGAAGTGGCTATGGCTATGGCTATGGTTATGGCTATGGCTACGGAGGCTATACAGACCCGAGGGCAGCAAAGGGCTTCCTGTTGGCCATGGCTGCCTTCTGTTTCATTGCCGCGTTGGTGATCTTTGTTACCAGTGTTATAAGATCTGAAATGTCCAGAACGAGAAGATATTACTTAAGTGTGATAATAGTGAGTGCTATCTTGGGCATCATGGTGTTTATTGCCACAATTGTCTACATAATGGGAGTCAATCCAACTGCTCAGTCTTCTGGATCTCTCTATGGTTCACAAATATATGCCCTCTGCAACCAATTTTATACACCTGCAGTTACTGGACTCTACGTGGATCAGTATTTGTATCACTACTGTGTTGTGGATCCCCAGGAGGTATGAGTGGTGTTTTGGGTTTTTTTTCCCCTCTCCTTAGCAGAGGCTTTCAACTTGGAATATGTAATAGAATCACGCTGGAAACTTTTAAAAAATATTGATGACAAGGCTCCACTTCTAATTAAATCTCAAGGAGGGGCTCAGTGTCATTAAGATGTAATTAACACTGGCCGGGCGCGGTGGCTCAAGCCTGTAATCCCAGCACTTTGGGAGGCCGAGGCGGGTGGATCACGAGGTCAAGAGATCGAGACCATCCTGGTCAACAAGGTGAAACCCTGTCTCTACTAAAAATACAAAACATTAGCTGGGCATGGTGGCGCGTGCCTGTAATCCCAGCTACTCAGGAGGCTGAGGCAGGAGAATTGTCTGAACTCAGGAGGCGGAGGTTGCGGTGAGCCGAGATCGCGCCATTGCACTCCAGCCTGGGTAACAAGAGCGAAACTCCGTCTCGGGGAAAAAAAAAAAAAAAAATGTAATTAACATACAAGGTAATTTGGTTAAAGAACAGTTCAGAGGTTTTAAGTATATTCACAGAATTGTGCAACTGTCACCACAATCAATTTTAGAACATTTTCACAATCCTAAAAAGAAACTTGTACCCGGGCCGGGCACGGTGGCTCAAGCCTGTAATCCCAGCACTTTGGGAGGCCGAGGCGGGTGGATCACGAGGTCAAGAGATCGAGACCATCCTGGTCAACATGGTGAAACCCCGTCTCTACTAAAATACAAAAAATCAGCTGGGCATGGTGGCGCGTGCCTGTCATCCCAGCTACTCAGGAGGCTGAGGCAGGAGAATTGCCTGAACCCAGGAGGCGGAGGTTGCGGTGAACCGAGATCGCGCCATTGCACTCCAGCTTGGGTAAAAAGAGTGAAACTCTGTCTCAAAAAAAGAAAAAAAAGAAACTTGTACCCATTAGCATCACTCCCTATTTCCCTAACTGTTCTTAGCCCTAGGCAACCACTAATCGTGTCTATAGATGTGCCTGTTCTCTAGGTATTTCATATAAATGGAATCACACAATGTGGTCTTTGTGATGAGCTTCTTTTACTTAGCATGTTTTTAAGGTTTATCCATTACATCATGTACCATACCTTTATTCCTTTTTATTGCTAATATTCCAGTGTGTGGATAAACCAGATTTTATCAGTTGATAGACATTTGGGCTATGTCTACATTGGCTAAATCATGCTACAGGCATTCTTGTATATGTTTTTGGGTGAACCTATGTTTTAATGATTGCTTGAGTTGGGTTATACCTAGGGGTGGAATTGCTGAGTTGTACGGTGACTCTAATCTTTTCAGGAGCTATCAGTTTTTTCCCAAGAGTTTGCATCATTTTACATTCACACCAGAAATATATGAAAGTTTGTTTCTCCACATCCTCACCGACACTTGTTATTGTCTGTTTGATTCTAGCCATGGTAATGGGTAAGTTAAGTGGTACTTCATTGTGATTTTGATTCTTATTTTCTTTATGGCTAGTGATATTGAGCATCTTTTCATGTACTTATTGGCTATTTCTCTATTATCTTTGGGGAAATGGCTCTTTAGACTCTTTGCCTATTTTTTAATTGGGCTATTTTTGTTGTTTTTGTTTTGTTTTTGAGACAAAGTCTCACTCTATCACCCAAGCTGGATTGCAGTGGTGTAGTCATGGCTCATTGCAGCCTTGACCCCCTGGGCTCAAGTGACACTCCTACCTCAGTCTCCCAAGTAGCTGGGACCACAGGGACATACCACCACACCAGGGTATTTTATTTTTTATTTTTTTGTAGAGACAGGGTCTTGCTTTGTTACCCGGGCTGGACTGAGAACTCCTGGGCTCAAGTGATCCTGCCTTGACCTTCCAAACAGCTAGGATAATAGGCATCTTTTCACTTTCTTGATCATGTCCTTTGCATAAAAGTTCTTAGTTTGAGCCGGGCGCGGTGGCTCACGCCTGTAATCCCAGCACTTTGGGAGGCCGAGGCGGGTGGATCACGAGGTCAAGAGATCGAGACCATCGTGGTCAACATGGTGAAACCCCGTCTCTACTAAAAATACAAAAAAATTAGCTGGGCATGGTGGCGCATGCCTGTGATCCCAGCTACTCAGGAGGCTGAGGTAGGAGAATCGCCTGAACCCAGGAGGCGGAGGTTGCGGTGAGCCGAGATCGCGCCATTGCACTCCAGCTTGGGTAACAAGAGCGAAACTCCGTCTCAAAAAAAAAAAAAAAAGTTCTTAGTTTGGGGCCAGCCACAGTATCTCTGTAATCCTAGCATGTTGGGAGGGCAAAGTGGGAGGATCACCTGAGGTCAGGAGTTTGAGACCAGCCTGGGCAACAGGGTGAAACCCCATCTCTACTAAAAATACAAAAATTAGCTGGACATGGTGGCACATACCTGTGGTTTTTTTTTGTTTTTTTGCTTTTTTTTTTTTTTTTTTTTTTTTAATGAGAGGGAGTTTCGCTCTTGTTACCCAGGCTGGAGTGCAATGGCGCGATCTCGGCTCACCGCAACCTCCGCCTCCTGGGTTCAGGCAATTCTCCTGCCTCAGCCTCCTGATTAGCTGGGATTACAGGCACGTGCCACCATGCCCAGCTAATTTTTTTTTTTTTTTTTTTTTTGTATTTTCTTTAGTAGAGACGGGGTTTCACCATGTTGACCAGGATAGTCTCGATCTCTTGACCTTGTGATCCACCCACCTTTCCTCCCAAAGTGCTTGAGCCAGGCTTGAGCCACCGCGCCCGGCAGGTAGCGCATACCTGTAATCCCAGCTACTCAAGAGGCTGAAGGCAGAAGAGTTCCTTGAACTTAGGAGGTGGAGGTTGCAGTGAGCCAAGATCATGCCACTGCACTTCAGCCTAGGCAACAAGAGCGAAACTCCATCTCAAAAAAAAAAAAAAGAAAGTTTTTAGTTTTGATGATGTCCAGTATATTTAATTTTTCTTCTGTTGCTTGTATTTTTGGTGTCATATCTAATGCTTTGCCTAACACAGGGTTACAAGGATTTACTCCTATGTTTTCTGTTTTTTTTTTTTTTTTTTTTTTTTTTTTTTGAGACAGAGTGTCGCTCTTGTTACCCAGGCTAGAGTGCAATGGCACGATCTCGGCTCACCGCAACCTCCGCCTCCTGGGTTCAAGCAATTCTCCTGCCTCAGCCTCCTGAGTAGCTGGGACTGCAGGCACACACCACCATGCCCAGCTAATTTTTTTTTTTGTATTTTTAGTAGAGACGGGGTTTCACCACGTTGATCAGGATGGTCTCGATCTCTCGACCTCGTGATCCACCAGCCTCGGCCTCCCAAAGTGCTGGGATTACAGGCTTGAGCCACCGCGCCCGGCCTGTTTTTTAATTTTTCTATAGTTTCATAATTTTGGCAGGTGTGTGATCCATTTTGTGTTAATTTTGGGCATGGTGGAAGCAAGGGGTCTGAAAGCTTTTACATGTTTATATGCAGTTGTTTTAGTGTTACTTGTTGAAAGGACTATTCCTCCACTAAGTTTTCTTCATGCCTTTGTCAAATGTGAATTGATCACAAATGTGGACATTTATTTCTGGACTCTCACTTCGGTTCCATTAATCATATGTCCTTATTCCAGTACCATACTGTCTTGATTACTGTAGCTTTATAGTAAGCTTTAAATAGCAGAGTGGGAGTTCTCCAACTTCGCTCTTCAAAACCGTTGTGGCTAGATTCTGGATTCCTTGCATTTCCATGTGGATTTTAAGATCAGCATGTCAATTTTGGAAAAAAATGCCAGCTGGGATTTTGAAGGGTTATACTGAATCTGTAGATCAGTTTGGAATGTATTGTCAACTTTGCAAGTCTTCTCATTCATGAACATATCTTTCAATTTATGTAGGTCTTGTTAAACTTCTTTTAATAGTGTTTTATAGTTTTCAGAGTGTAAGTATGTTTAAAAGCTATGCAAATGATTTCAAATGTGCAGGTTGGGGTTGAGAAACCTACCTTAGTAACCATGAGTCATCCTGATTATATTAACATCTGAAACATTTCTGAGTTACTACTCCTTTTTCCCTTGTTTTTTCTTTTTTCTTCTTAAACTGATTCAGGAATTCCCATTCCTGAATGAGTCACTCCTTTGGAGTTAGACCTCTAGTATCTGTCTACCATTATTCTGAAGACTGAAGGTTTTACCTGCAGATGTAGTTTTCACAATGCTTGTTATTGCCATTTAGACATGTCCATGGTAGATGGGGACTGAGGGTTGGTACTCTTGTCCTATGACACCCCATCCCTCTTGGTTATCTTATCACTTGAAATCTGTAGTCTTTGAAAAATTATGTCACTGTCAGACAGCTGGAAGGAGAGCCTCTTGTTCCCATTAGCAGACATTCAGGGCAGAGACCTGGTACTTCCCTCAGCTTCATGTGCCTCCCAGGCCAGTATATCATTTAATATTCTGTCACTGCTGGGAGAACTGTCGAGAGTAAGAAGATTGTCGCAGGGCCCTTTCTAGTAAGTATGCAAGATTCCTAAAACAGAGAAACCTGCCAGACCAAATGATTCCGTCAATTTGCTATTTACAGATGGATTAGATTCATGGCTTCATTTTTGGTAAGATAGGTATCTATGGACTGAAATTTACATTCAGTGTAAAAAGGCTTGCTAAGCATGTGTTTTGAACAAGATTACAAGCATGATTGGCTCTTTTAAAGATGATACTTTTGAGAATAGCATTTTTCAGGCCCTTTAGAAATAGACCAATGATTGAGTTACTTTACTGACTGATCTCATCTGTTTATAAAACTGTGGCCCATAGGTACACAAGCTTTGGAACTAGTTTTCTACAGCTCTAAAGTGGGGATGATGATTGATAGTTTCTAACATTAGACATTTTCTGAGGATTGAATGAAGGTTTGTGTGTGTGTGTGTGTGTACACATACACATATGCTGGCCTTAGCCCAGTTACTGTGGTTTAGGTTTTATGATATGTCTAAAATGTAATTATTTGCTTCAGTTTTCTATCAGTTAAACCACATGGATTTAGTGGGACCTTCAGTAGTTTTAATAATATGTAGAGGGGGGATTGTGATAAAGCAATTAAAATCTGATTATGCCAATATTTTTCACCCCTTTTTAGGCCATTGCCATTGTACTGGGGTTCATGATTATTGTGGCTTTTGCTTTAATAATTTTCTTTGCTGTGAAAACTCGAAGAAAGATGAACAGGTATGACAAGTCCAATATTTTGTGGGACAAGGAACCCGTTTATGATGAGCAGCCCCCCAATGTCGAGGAGTGGGTAAGTGTTAAAATATAACTTTACATCTTTTATTAAAGCCCCAAATTTGTGTCTGAATTTTTAGTGCTTTGTTAAACTTTATTCTTAGAATTATTGTTTGTATATGTTGCAAAAGTTGTTGCTTTAGTTTTTACTCAGAATTTTTAGAGGTAGGATAAATGGAAATTGCTTTATTAAAAGGTGAAAATCAGATTTCCATTTTCAAGGAGTGGATCTAGGTTGTTGTTGTTTTTTTTTTTGAGACGGAGTTTCGCTCTTGTTACCCAGGCTGGAGTGCAATGGCGCGATCTCGGCTCACCGCAACCTCCACCTCCTGGGTTCAGGCAATTCTCCTGCCTCAGCCTCCTAAGTAGCTGGGATTACAGGCACGCACCACCATGCCCAGCTAATTTTTTGTATTTTTAGTAGAGACGGGGTTTCACCATGTTGACCAGGATGGTCTCGATCTCTCGACCTCATGATCCACCCGCCTCGGCCTCCCAAAGTGCTGGGATTACAGGCCTGAGCCACCGCGCCCGGCGTGGATCTAGGTTTTTAAAAGAAATGGCTTCAAAAAACATCATGCAGAAAGAACTTGACCTTTGCAAAACAAAAACTACTCCTTCCTTCTACTGCCTTTTATTTTTCTGCTTATCATTTTGGAGATAAACAGAAACCATTGCCCAGGGTGTTCTCTTGGGTCAAGATTGGTAAGGGTGTTTTTGGAATAGCAGGTGGCAGGCCTTTTAAACTTTTGACATAGATAACAGCATGAGAAACCACAGTGACTAATTCTGAGTTAACATTATGAAGTACTTCAGTGAGACAAAGACGTATTAGAAAAAATTCCTTTTAAAATACATATACTATTAATCTTACCAGGCTTTCTATATGATGTGATTTGCTGAAAGCCCAGAAAGTTCCTCTCTTTAAAAATGCCTCCCAGGAGAGCATCACACATGGGGTCTGTTGGGGGGAACTAGGGAAGGGACAGTGGTGGGGTAGGGAGGTTGGGGAGGGATAACATGGGGAAAAATGCCAAATATAGGTGACGGGGGGGATGGAGGTAGCAAACCACATTGCCTTGTATGTACCTATGCAACAATCCTGCATTATCTGCACGTGTACCCCAGAACTTAAAGTACAATTATATATATATATATATATATATATATATATAAAGAAAATATATATATATTAAAAGAAAAATACCTCCCAAATGAATGTTAGTAAAAATGGTCTTTAGAGACTTTTAGAGGCCAGATGTGGTAGCTCACACTTGGGATCCCAGCACTTAGGGAGGCCAAGGTGAGAGGATTGCTTGAGTTCAGGAGTTTGAGAATAACCTGGGCAACATAATGAGACCTGTCTCTACAAAAAATAAAAAAAAACAATTAGCTGGGCATGATGGTGTGTGCCTGTAGTCCCAGCTACTCAGGAGGCTGAGGTGGGAGAATCACTGGAGCATGGGAGGTTGAAGCTGCAGTGAGCTGTGATTCGATCACAGCACTCTAGCCTGGGTGATAGAGTGAGACCCTGTCTTGGAAAAAATAAAAAGAGATTTGGAGTGAAACTTTCTAAGAAATCCTGTTAGGGTCCTGTTAGAAGCTACCTCAGAAACTGACACCACAGAGTTCTTTGAGCAGATTGATTTACTATCATGAAGGTGTTGCCACTGGTTCCCAGGGAGGTTTATTTTGGCCAGTGGGAGTGGGAGTGGGGTGGGGAGTGGGCTGGCTAAAGATGGGTGCTAGATTGCTGCTGGTCAGGTCTGGTCAGGTAAAGACATTACTTTTTTTTTTTTTTAATTGAGAGTGAGTCTGGCTCTGTTGGCCAGGCTGGAGTACAGTGGTGCAATATCGGCTCACTATAACCTCCGCCTCCCGGATTCAAGCAGTTCTTTTGCCTTGGCCTTCCAAGTAGCTAGGACTACAGGTGCACACCACCACACCTGACCAATTTTTTTGTATTTTTAGTAGAGATGGGGTTTCACCATAGTGGCCGGGCTGGTCTTGAACTCTTGACCTCAGTGTGATCTGCCTGCCTTGGCCTCCCAAAGTGCTGGGATTACGGGCAAGACATTAATATCTTAAAGGCTCTTTTAGCTCTAGCATTCTATAAGTCTGATTTTTAAGGAAATTTAGGAACATAGAGGAAATTTTTTTCTGGTTAGTTAAGCAGCAAAAATGAAGCAGTCTTGGGAAAGCCAAGAAGGCTGTAGTATGTATGTATTTGCCACCGAGATAATGGTTCTTATGTCTTTGACTCAAAGCCCTGTTTTTTTTTTTTTTTTTTTTTTTTTTTTTTTGTCCTCACTTGAAAGTGTGAAGGTGTTAGGAAGTGTTTTCTTTCGACCTTTACCTCCAGGCAGGGCCACCTGTAGATGGAATAGGACAGGTCTGTATTATGAACTATGAAGTAAACGTTTCGCTGAGAGTTTCTGGGTGTGTTAGTTTTCATTGGCAGTTAGATTTGTTTACTTAAGGTTTCAGGTGGCTTAACAACAACAATCAAAGGAGACCAGTGCCAGTGATACTAGAGTCCCAGTGAACTTTGGCCTCTCATCTGATTTTACTATCGTGAAGTTTTAATCAGTTCCTGTTGCTTTTGGTAATTTGGCAAATTGATAGCTATTGTAACTTACAGAGGTGATGATGATTAAGCTGAAAGAATTACTTAGCTTTTAAAAAGGTATTAATAGAATTCCCCCTGAACCTCTGGAAATTTGATAGCCTGTGGGTTGTTGCACATGGACTTCCTTGTTTCTCTCTAGTAACAAGTATTTTCTTTGAATGAGATGTAAAGGAATTATCTGTTGAATAGCATATATATGATTTTGTCCAAACTAATGTTTTATGTGATACTTAACCAGATGCAAATCCTCATTTCTTTTCCTCTCCCCTTTGGTTTTCCAAACTGAAATGCGTCAAAAGCCTATTTAAAATAAATTATTTGGAAGCGGCTTTAGCTGCAGGTATTTTGCCTTTCTTTCTCTTCTCCCCTCACCTGCCCAAGGGCATGTCTGGGAACTCAATACCACGTTCTCATTCTTTCCTCAATTGATGGCAACAGCCAGATGCAGCCTGTTACTCTCCTTTCTCTGTTCTTCTGAGCCTGCCTTTCTGCTTGAATTGGTTTCACCCTGATAATGTGGCTGTCGCTGTGGAATTGTGTTATCCCGCATCTAAATTGTTCTACATTGGAGTAGATAAGGGAATTTTCTCTTTTTTTGGCCATGAGAAATTAATATCAAAATAATCTCTGCTTAAAATGATGGAAGAGAATCTAGAATCAACTACTTGGGGGGAGGGGGTGTGGATTAAGTACTTTTGAGGCCAAGGAGGATTGCTTGAAACCAGGAGTTTGAGACAGTCCAGGGCAACAAGGCAAGACCCCATCTCTACAAAATATTTAAAAAACTAGCTGGACGTGGGGACAGGTGCCTGTAGTCCCAGGTACTTGAAAAGCTGAAGTGGGAGGATCGCTGGAGCCTGGGAGGTCAAGGCTGCAGTGAGCCATGATCTCACCACTGCACTCCAGCCTGGGTGACAGAGCGAGACCCTGTCTCAAAAAAGCAAAACAAAAAACTTAACTACAGTAACAACTAGCTACTCAATATTAGTTTACTCCCTCCCTATAGATTGGGGTAGGTCTAGAATTTTATTATGTTAATGAATCATACTGCCTTTCTTTTTGGATTTTTAGCATCTTCAGGATTATAACACACCTCCTGCTCCCCCACCTCTCAGAGCAGAGGATAGTCAAAAGCTATGCCTTCAGCGTTTAAAACAGGTTTTAGCCCTTTTGTATAATCTGTGAGAAAACTTGGAGTTTTATAAATCTCTGTCCCTGTTGGCTCAACACAGAGGTTTCTCTGCCCTTCTTGGGATTTTTAGTGTTGTTTTTCCCCTTTCTTTTTCTGGATATCTTGTTCTTTGTAAAATAAACAGTCCATGTTTGCACACTGCTCGGTTTTTAACCTGGTCTTTTATAGTCACTCAGATGGATACCAGTTTGTATTTTAAATGTTTTAAGATTTGTTTAATTAAAATTTGCAGGTCTTTGTTTTGTTATGTCCTCAAATTTCAGATCTAATTGTTTTTTAATTAAATATTTAAGTATGCATGATTTGGAAGATGAAGTGAAATGCAGTCATTCCTTGGTATACTCAGTCAGGGTGTTGGTTCCAGGACCCCCATGTACACCCGAATCCATGCATTTTCAAGTCCTGTAGTCGATGAAACCCATGTGTATGAAAAATTGGCCCTCTGGATACCTGGGTTTTGCATCCTGCCAATGCAGTTTTCCATCTGTGTTTAGTTGAAAAAAAAGCCACATATATGTGGACCCATGCAGTTCACACCTGTGTTGTTCAAGGGCCAAGTGTATAATTTTTTTTTTTTTTTGAGATGGAGTCTTTCACTCTGTCACCCAGGTAGGAGTACAGTGGCATGATCTCAGCTCACTGCAACTTCCCGCTCCCAGGTTCAAGTGATTCTCCTGTCTCAGCTTCCTGAGAAGATGGGATTACAGGCATCTGCCACCATGCCCAACTAATGTTTATATATTTAGTAGAGACGGGGTTTTGTCATGTTGGCCAGGCTGGTCTCAAACTTCTCATCTCAGGTGATCCATCTGCCTCGGCCTCCCAAAGTGCTGGGATTATAGGTGTCAGCCACCTTGCCTGGCCTGTATAAAGAAAATTATATCAACTTCAGTTACAACTTTGGGATTCTTTAATCATATTTTTCCTTTCCTACTTCTTAAATGAGAAGTATGCTCATACTCCCTTAAATTTTTTTTTTTTTTTTTTTTTTTTTTTTTTTTTTTTTTAATGAGACAAGATTCTTGCTTTGTTGCCAGGCGCCAGGCTGGAGTGCAGTGGCGCAATCTCGGCTCATTGCAATCTCTGCTTTCCAGTTCAAGCAATTCTCCTGCCTCAGCCTCCTGAGTAGCTGGGACTGCAGGCATACACCACCACACCCAGCTAATTTTTGTATTTTAGTAGAGACGGGGTTTCACCATGTTGGTCAGGATGGTCTCGATCTCTTGACCTCATTATCCGCCCACCTCAGCCTCCCAAAGTGCTGGGATTATAGGCATGAGCCACCATGCCCGGCACTCCCTTAAATTTTTATTTAATTTTGTTGTTATTTATTTAGAGACAGGGCATAGCTCTGTCACCCGTGTTGGAGCACAGTGTTACAGTCACAGCTCACTGCAGCCTCAAACTCCTTGGGCTCAAGCCATCCTTTTGCCTGGACCTTCCAGAGTGTTGGGATTATAGGCATGAGCTGCCTGACCAACTTCTCTCTTTTTTTTTTTGAGACGGAGTTTCGCTCTTGTTACCCAGGCTGGAGTGCAATGGCGCTATCTCGGCTCACCGCAACCTCGGCCTCTTGGGTTCAGGCAATTCTCCTGCCTCAGTCTCCCAAGTAGCTGGGACTACAGGCATGCACCACCATGCCCAGCTAATTTTTGTATTTTTAGTAGAGATGGGGTTTCACCATGTTGACCAGGATGGTCTCGATCTCTTGACCTCGTGATCCACCCGCCTCGGCCTCCCAAAGTGCTGGGATTACAGATGTGAGCCACCGCACCTGGCTGCAAAAAGTTCTTAATATAAAAGGTATACAAGTTTATATAACAAAATGTAAATAATATAGGGAAAACAAAAGAAAAAAACCCAAGTGTTCCTTCTCTCCCTCAGTTTCCCCTTGTGGCCACTTAATATTTTTTAACAGATAGGTTTATATCTTTACTTGATTTTAAAAAGTTTTTATACAGTTATTGACTTCATACATTCTAAGACAAGTTCTCTTCCTCCCCCAATTCAGTTTTTCTGAGAGTAGCTACTTGCTGGTGTTAGTGTGGATGCGCCCCATGCCCTATGTTGACTCCATTGATGTGTACAGTCACAGACACAAGTTCAGTGTGGTATAGCAGAGTGGGTATTGACTGGAGCCAAACTACCTGTTCTATGATCCAGCCTGGTTCATATTTGTAAAGTACTTAGAATAATACCTTGCATGTGGTAAATAATGTGATGTTAATTTTTAACAGTCTGGTGTTACTTATTTTTTTGAGATGGAGTCTTAGTCTGTTGCCCAGGCCAGAGTGCAATGGCGCAATCTCAGCTCACTGCAACCTCCGTCTCCCAGGTTCAAGCGGTTTTCCTGCCTCAGCCTCCCGAGTAGCTGGGATTACAGGCTAATTTTTGTACTTTTAGTAGAGACAGGGTTTCACCATGTTGGTCAGGCTGGTCTCTAACTCCTGACCTCAGGTAATCCGCCCACCTTGGCCTCCCAAAGTGCTGGGATTACAGGCGTGAGCCATTGCGCCCGGCCGATTTGGTGTTATTTTTAAACCAAAAATAGGATCATAATGTACACATTGTTTGCAGTTTGCTTTTTAAAAAATTTTGCTTTGTGAACTTCTTTCCAAATCTATCAGCACACAGACCTAATTGCTCTTAGTAGCTGTGTGGTATTTCATACTATGAATATGTGATGATTCATTCTCCTATTTATGGACATTTTAATTGTGTCCAGTTGTTTACTATTACAGATAATGCTGCAGTAAACATTCTCTTATATGTCTTTATGCATTCTTGCTAGCGTTTGTGTAAGATAAATTTCCAGAACTAGACGTTGAATGAGCACACTTAAAATTTTACTAGGTTATCTGGCCATGGTGGCTTGACTATAGTCCAAGCTAGTCAGGAGGATGAGATAGGAGGATCTCTTGAGCTGAAGAGTTTGAGGCTGCAGTAACATATGGTTGTGCCATTGTACTCCAGCGTAGGCAATAGAGCAAGACCCTATCTCTGGAAAAAAAAGTTTTAGGAGGAATTACCAAGTTGCATTGTTTTTAAAAGGCCTTGCAGGTTCTACTAACACTGATGGTGTATGAAATTGCTCAGTTCCCAACATTTTTTTCTGCTCTGGATATTATCTGTCGTTAGTTTTTTTTAAATCCAGTTAAGTAAAAGTATCATTTTAAAAAATTTGGTGATTAAGCATATGCTTATCTTTTTTTTTCTGTCACCCAGGCTGGAGTACAGTGGCGCAATCCCAGCTCATTGTAACTTCTGCTTCCTGGGTTCAAGTGATTGCTCTGCCCCAGCCTCCCGAGTAGCTGAGATTACAGGCACGTGCCATCATGCCCAGCTAAATTTTGTATTTTTTTTGTAGAGATGTGTTTCACCATGTTGATCAGGCTAGTCTCGAACTCCTGACCTTGTCATCTGCCCACCTTGGCCTCCCAAAGGGCTGATTACAGGCGTGAGCCACCATACCCGGCCTGTCTCCTATTCTTAATCACTTGAAGTCTTTATAGCATGGCTTAGTTTTCTCTTGGATTGTGTGTTCTTTTCTAACTGGAGTTTTTTATATTATGGATATTAATGTTTTGTTGATGATAATTTTTCTCGCATTGTTGTGGTCTTTCACCTTTGTCTACAGTGTTTTCTTGTTTGTTTTAAGAGAGGGTCTCACTGTCTGTTTCTTTATGGCTTCTTTGTTCCTAGAAAGTTTTACACTTCCTTCAAGGTTTAAATAATACCCTTCTATAGTTTCTTTGGTATTTTAAAGTTTGTTTTAATTTCCTTTTTTTTTTTTTTGAGACGGAGTTTTGCTCTTGTTGCCCAGGCTGGAGTGCAATGGCGCAATCTCGGCTCACCACAACCTCCGCCTCCTGGGTTCAGGCAATCCTCCTGCCTCAGCCTCCTGAGTAGCTGGGATTACAGGCACATGCCACCATGCCCAGCTAATTTTTTGTATTTTTAGTAGAGACGGAGTTTCACCATGTTGACCAGGATGGTCTCGATCTCTTGACCTCGTGATCCACCCGCCTTGGCCTCCCAAAGTGCTGGGATTACAGGCTTGAGCCACCGCGCCCGGCAGTTTGTTTTAATTTCTAACCCCATGTATAGTAAATGTGTGCAGAGGGTTGAGTTAAACATATGTCAGTTCTTGGCACATTTTAACATCCTTGATTGCTGGAATGTTCCTCTCTCATGTTTGTTGGTTTTATTTTTGTCCAGTCTAGACTTTTAAGATAACCAGAAGCTTTAGGGCACCAGAAACTTTTTTTTTTTTTTAAAACAGATTTATTGTATAATTTATATACCATAAATTGTATTCACCCATTATAAATTTAGTGATTTTTAGTAAACTTAGAAGTGTTCACCCAATCCAGTTTTTGTGTTTTTGTTTTTTTAACATCCAGGATATACACTGGACCACTCCCCTTGTTTTTAAAGATAAATATTTCATATTAGAGTAGTTTTATTAATAGAGTAATAGAAAAGTTGCAGTTGTAGTACGTTGGATTTCTGTATACCACGGCACTCAGTTTTCCCTTTTTTTTTTTTTCTTCTTGAGGCAAGGTCTCACTGTGTTGCCCAGGCTGGAGTGCATTGGTGCAATCATAGCTCACTACAGGCTTGACTGCTGGGCTTAAGTGGTCCTCCCACCTCAGCCTCCCAAGCAGCTGCGACTACAGGCACATGACACCATGCCTGGCTGACTTTTTTTCTTTTTTTTTTTTTTTTTTTTTTTTGAGACGGAGTTTCGCTCTTGTTACCCAGGCTGGAGTGCAATGGCGCGATCTCGGCTCACCGCAACCTCCGCCTCCTGGGCTCAGGCAATTCTCCTGCCTCAGCCTCCTGAGTAGCTGGGATTACAGGCATGTGCCACCATGCCCAGCTAATTTTTTGTATCTTTAGTAGAGACGGGGTTTCACCATGTTGACCAGGATGGTCTCGATCTCTTGACCTCGTGATCCACCCGCCTCAGCCTCCCAAAGTGCTGGGATTACAGGCTTGAGCCACCGCACCCGGCTGACTTTTTTTCTTTAAGTAGAGACAGGGTTCGCTATGTTGCTCATGCTGGTCTCGAACTCCTGAACTCATGCACTTCTCCTGCCTTGGCCTCCCAAAGTGCTGGGATTACAGGCGTGAGCCACTGCACATGGTGCAGCTAGTTTTCCCTGTTGTTAACATCCTGCATTAGTATGGTGCATTTGTCACCACTAATGGACCAATATTGATATTTACTATTAAGCAAATGTCATAATTTTATTCAGATTGATAAGCTTGTTTTTGATTGTAGTATGAGATAAACACTAACTTAATTTTGTTCCTGAGTGGTCAACTTGAACACTGAAATTGTGTTTATGGAAATTTTACATCTTTTGGTGAAAGTCAAGTCTTGATTTTCTTCCTGTTTTGAACACATTTTGGCCAGAATAATTGTGTAAAAGGGGGCTATTGGCTGGGCACAGTGGCTCACGCCTGTAATCCTAGCACTTTGGAAGGCTGAGGAGGATGGATTGCCTGGCCTTAGGAGTTTGAGACTAGCCTGGGCAACATAGTGAAACCCTGTCTCTACTAAAATACAAAAAATTAGCTGGGTGTGGCAGTGTGCGCCTGTAATCCCAGCTACTTGGGAGGCTGATAGGAGAATCACTTGAACCTGGGAGGCGGAGGTTGCAGTGAGCTGAGATTGTGCCACTGCACTCCAGCCTGGGCACCAGAGTGAGACTCTATTTCAAAAAAAAAAAAAAAAAAAAAAAAGGTGGGGGGGGTGGCTATTAAGCCATTTTCTTACAGTAAGTATATGATAATATATTTTCTTACAGTAAGTATATGATAATATTTTTAGAGAATTGAGAAAATTGATGTTGAAGTTAAGTTTGCTTTTATATTAATAGAAAGCATTTTCATCCACATGCCTGGGGTCACATATGGGTGACAAAGCCAGGATTAGAACCCTAATTGAGCATTTCCATATCAACAGATTCTTAGGAAAAACCTTAGTGAGTACCTTTTTTTTTTTTTTGCCCTTCTCCTGATTATATCCTTTTTTTTTTTTTTAATTATTATTATTTTTTGAGATGGAGTCTCACTCTGTCACCCAGGCTGGAGTGCAGTGGTGCAGTCTTGGCTTACTGCAACCTCTGCCTCCTAGCTTCAAGCAGTTCTCCTGCCTCAGTCTCCCGAGTAGCTGGGACTACAGGCATGTGCCATCACACCAAATTTTTGTATTTTTAGTAGAGATGGGGTTTTGCCATGTTGGCCAGGCTGGTCTCGAACTCCTAACCTCAGGTGATCTACCTGCCTTGGCCTCCCACAGTGCTGGGATTACAGGTGTGAGTCACCATGCCCGGCCAATGATTACCTTTTTAAAAACTGGGCTTTAAGACTGAGTGCAATGGCTGACCCTTGTGATCCCAGCACTTTGAGAGGCTGAGGTGCATGGATCACTTGAGGTCAGGAGTTCAAGATCAGCCTGGCCAGTATGGTGAAACCCTGTCTCTACTGAAAATATAAAAATTAGCTGGGCATGGTGGCATACGTCTGTATTCCCAGCTACTTTGGAGGCTGAAGTGGGAATTCACTTGAACCTGAGAGGTGGAGGTTGCAGTGAGCCCCGAGATGTACACTTCAGCCTGGTTTACAAAGTGAGACTTTGTCTCAAAAGCAAACAAAAAAACTGGACTTTAGGTGCACAGAAGTAGATTACTTCAATTCTTGGCTTATGACATTCTCACCTTTATTTAATCCATGCATAGCATTCCTGGTACATTTATTGTTTCATAATGAACACCTACAGATCATCGGCCAAGCTCACCTAATAATTACATCACTAAGTTACATTTCTCTCTACATTTTTTACTCTCTGATCTACTTGTTTCTACCTGCTCCCAAAGGTAGCCTATCTAGAATTTTGAGTTTATCATAATTTGCTTTTTAAAAAGTTTTTACCTACATATATGAATACCTTAGCAATATGTGAATTTGTTTCATGTGTATTTTAACTTTGTAGAAGGTGTACCTGCATGTAGTATCTTGGCATTGGCCTTTTTATTTAGAGTTAGATTATAGATTAATATATGTTGACGGAGCTGAAGTCCATCTGATGTCGCCATTGTCTGGTCCTCTATTTTATAACATTTCATAGCAGTTTATCCAGTTTCTTTTTAATGGGGGTTTGGATTATTAAGACCATTAAAAATGCCAGGAACATTTTTATTTTATTTTATTTTATTTTATTTTATTTTGATGCAGAGTCTCGCTCTGTTGCCGGGGCTGGAGTGCAGGGCCTGATCTTGGCTTGCTGCAGCCTGCGCCTCCTGGGTTCAAGTGACTCTCCCACCTTAGCCTCCCAAGTAACTGGGATTACAGGTATATGCCACCACACCTGGCTAACTTTTGTCTGTTTAGTAGAGGCAGGCTTTCACCGTGTTGGCCAGGCTGGTCTCGAACTCCTGAGCTCAGGTGATCTACTCCACCTCAACCTTCCAGAGTGCTGGGATTACAGGCATGAGCCATCCTACGTATACTTGTGAATATTTCTCTTGGCTGTATACCTAAGAGTTCTAGGGTATAGCATTTGTGAATGTACATTTCTATAAGACAATGCCAAATTGTTTTCCAACTTTTACCCATATACAAACTAAACCAGCAACTCTTGGTGTGGTGTTAGACTTTATGTTTGCCAATCAAACGTGTAAAAGTGTATCACTGTTGTCTTGGTTTATATTTCTTCTGAACATGTCATGTTTTTGTTTTGTTTTGTTTTGTTTGTTTTTTTTTTTTTTTGAGACGGAGTTTCGCTCTTGTTACCCAGGCTGGAGTGCAATGGCGCGATCTCAGCTCACCGCAACCTCCGCCTCCTGGGTTCAGGCAATTCTTCTGCCTCAGCCTCCTGAGTAGCTGGGATTACAGGCATGCGCCACCATGCCCAGCTAATGTTTTTGTATTTTTAGTAGAGACGGGGTTTCACCATGTTGACCGGGATGGTCTCGATCTCTTGACCTCGTGATCCACCCGCCTCAGCCTCCCAAAGTGCTGGGATTACAGGTTTGAGCCACCGAGCCCGGCCTAACATGTCATGTTTATTGGCCTAATGTGTTTTCTACTTTTTACCTTTGGCAATTGCTAAGGTGGCAAAACTCAACCAGTTTCTCTGATACTCTTGATTTTTATAAGAGTTTTGATGGGGTAAAGGTCAACTTTTTATATGAGGCATAGTTCTGAGGAAGTGTAGTCTATTGCGTGATCATTAGTGTCCTTTTTGCAAATGACTAACCCTTTATAGATAAGACAAGCCCAAAGTGCCTGCTCTCCTTTAGTTAGGGAAAGATGTGTTCCTTTCCTTTCCCGTTGTGTTGATGGTATGATAGAGGCCTTTCTCAGGGCTGAGAATCAACTAATGTTTCTATTGTAATAAAAGTAGATGCCCTCAGCTGTTCTCATGCCAAGTGAACCTTCTCACTGTTGCTCTAGGTTAGTTTCCCACACCTAGGCCAGAAAACCAGGCATTGCCAACTTTGTGCACCACTGCAGGCAAAGGACCCTTTACTTGTAGGTCTTTATAAGGTACAAGTGGTCTGCAACATAGAATAGAATTGTATCTACATCAGTGGTTCTCAAACTTTTGCAAGCAGCAGAATCACCTGGAGGGTTCATTGAAACAACGCACTCTCTCCCACACTGGAGTTTATGATGTACTAGGTCTGGGTGGGGCCTATGTCGATAATGTTAATGTAGCTGGTCTGGGGACCATATTTTGAGAACCACTGTTTTATAGATTGAAGCTGCAACCGTTAAACTGCAAGCGAGTTATTATTACATCAAGGCACACTTGGAAAATGATAACTTAGTACAAGATACTGGAGTAAACTGAGGGGGATCTGGAACTGCAGATGATAACTGGCTCACAGGCTGGGAACCAAAGACATTTCATACCACCTGGCACACCTGTTGAGAAACTCTGGCATGAGGTCCAGGTATATTAAACTAACAGTCTTCGCAGGGATTTTCGTTTAAGTAAGCGGCCTTGAATGAGATCATTGATAAGCCTCACTCACTGAGTACAAGTTTTTTCTACCTCATCCCCTTCCAAAGCTCTAATAATTCATTGACTCTTAGGGAATTTCAGAATTTACCTTTGCTGGTGTCAACCTAAAGATGACACAATTATAAATTGAGAAAGGATCTCTAGCTGTGAAAGGAAAAAAAAAATAGAAAGTAGACTTTATTTCTTGTAAAGGCCTACAACCTGCAAGGTGGCCATCCTTGACAGGCTTGGAAGCATAGCTTCTGGCAGAGACTGAAAGGCACTTAGAAGGAGTTGGGACAAGAGCTTAATGCTGAACAGGTTGGCTGCACATTCCTATTCAACAGGTTACAGGAGGAGGAGCTGTGAATATTCATGAAAGGGATCCTGATGCATGCACACTGAACAAACATTCATATTGCATGCCTCTCCTGTTCACTTGGGGGTGGGGACTTAACATTTAAATGTATTACAATTAGGCCCTGTACATCAAAAGGTGAAGCAGGAACACAAGGCACACACATGCAGCCTCTGCAGGCTGGCCAGAGCCAGTCCACGGCTGCTAGTCTCTTATCAGGAGAAGGTTACTGAAATCAGTCTCTTGTCCAGTCAAAGCTGTATGGCTTGCGGAACAGGGGTCAGATTAGTATCTGCTGGTGGATGAGCTGCAGTTTTCTTTTTGTAAGTTGTTCATGTTTGTGGGTACATAGTAGGCATGTGCAGTTGCTTTAATCTTGCTTATCTCGAGGCCAGTGCTTGTTTGGCTGCTGGAGAAAAAGAGAAACCTTAGGGTGGTGAGAACATAGTGTATGATTAGAACAAATGTAGGAGTGTGTGATTTAACCCTTGCCTGGCATGGCCTTAGGTCTTGTTTATAATTTGGTGTTTTATTGCCACAAAGGGTCTATTTCTGTCAATCTTTTTTTTTTTTTTTTTTTTTTTTTTTTTTGAGACGGAGTTTTGCTCTTGTTACCCAGGCTGGAGTGCAATGGCGCGCAACCTCCGCCTCCTGGGTTCAAGCAATTCTCCTGCCTCAGCCTCCTGAGTAGCTGGGACTACAGGCACGCACCACCATGCCCAGCTAATGTTTTGTATTTTTAGTAGAGACGGGGTTTCACCATGTTGACCAGGATGGTCTTGATCTCTCGACCTCGTGATCCACCCACCTCGGCCTCCCAAAGTGCTGGGATTACAGGCTTGAGCCACTGCGCCTGGCTATTTCTGTCAATCTTAATGATCTCTGTGTTAACAATAATGCTGGTCAGTTGTGTCTAAACTGCAAAAGGGAGAGAGTAAATGAGTTGTGTCTGACCTCACGTTCTGTCATGGCCAGGAGCTCAGTTAAGATTTCTCTGGGGTACTCTTGGCCAAAAGGGAGGCTTCTCGGTTGGGGGATTAGGATTTTATTTATAGTTCTCATTGGTCTATATTATTACTATTTCTTTGGACAGTGTGCAGTTGGGTAGGAGGCAGTTTGTTTCCTAAGTCCTGAGTGCCATCTCAGCAAGGTAAAATAACCAGACTTGTTCAAACCTGGTCCACAATCTCTTTGTGAGATTAGCAGACGAGGGACCATTTGCCTTCAAGTGACCAAAGGTGGAAAAAAGTCTCAGAGAACTTTCCAGAGTTGATTTTGAGCTTTCATTGTGGGGAGTATGTGAGGGTGTAAAATATCAGAAAACAGGAAAAACGAGTTGGACCACTTACTGTTGAGAACCTGCAGTACGAGGGCATAGGGCTAATGGAGGGTGGAATGGGCAGGTTGTAAACCTGGAGATAATCCTTGAGATTAAGATGCTCCTCCCTCTGATGCCTGAGGTTATTTCTCCACTTTAATCACCCAGCTGGGAAAACCATACTCTTTCCCTTTTGAGGGAGGCGTTCCTCAATGCTGACCTAAACAAAGGCACCTGGTGACTGAAACGTACTCATAATAATTTTGCATCAATAGCTGCTCTTAGAAAGTTAAACTAATAAGCAAGTAAAATTCTTCAAAATGGCGAGGAGTTTAAGGAAATGAGAATGGTCTCCTTTGTTACAAAGACTGGTCTCAAAATACCCAGCCAAGATGGGTACTTTAAGCCATGTTTGAATTCTTGAGGTGGCAGTTTGTTATGCCAGGAAGAGCTGGGCTTTGGAGCTAGGTGGACCAGGGTTCAAATCTCCCCTCTGCTACTTTCCTTCTCTGTGACTTTGAGCAAGTTAATTTAACCGTGGAGGCTCAATTTTCTCATCTGAAAATAGAGATAATTGCATCTCACTTGGTGGTGGTGAGAATAAACAAAGTCAGGTTTGCCTGGCACAATACTAAATACTCAACAGGTGAACTTCCTTTTCCTTTGTAGAGGTAGATGGCTTTTGTCACGTTGCTAGACCACATGGATACAGGTTTAGCCTGACTCGTCTATGTGTGAACCAGGGATGAAATTAGGGTGAGGAGAAAAAGGAGTATTAGCTATCATTGCAATTTTTTGCTTTTACTAACTCCAAATGAAAAATGAAATTGATTTAAGTGGGGATAAATGTTTTTCCTAATCTTTGTTTTCGAGGAGAGAAGAGTTTCTTTTCATAGTAATCTAGAACATTCATTCTTGGCCTTCTTATTCCTTCTCTGACTTCAGGGAGTCAGGGTGGGGAAGGTGAGACCAACATGATGGTGTAGATCCATCTTAGTCTCAGGTGAGGAAGAATCATGGCAGGTATTTGGAGAAGAGCACCTGGGATGCCCAAGGAGGGGGGCGGAGGGGCGGGGTTAGGATGTCTTCATTAACTCTCCAAGGATTGTTAGATGTTATTTGTCACAAAGATTTTTTTTTCCACAGGTGACATAATCTAAAGACTTCTAATGAATACAATTAAACTTTGAATAAAAATTTATCCTCATAATTACCTCTTGTGAAGAACTTTTGATATTATATTTCGGAAACACCTTAAATTCTTTCTTGATTAGAATAAGAATCTTAAAACTTCCCTGCATATCCCCTAAATTAATAATTCATATTCCTTAAGCATGTCCAGTGGCCGGGCGCGGTGGCTCAAGCCTGTAATCCCAGCACTTTGGGAGGCCGAGGCGGGTGGATCACGAGGTCGAGAGATCGAGACCATCCTGGTCAACATGGTGAAACCTCGTCTCTACTAAAAATACAAAAAACTAGCTGGGCGTGGTGGCACGTGCCTGTAATCCCAGCTACTTAGGAGGCTGAGGCAGGAGAATTGACTGAGCCCAGGAGGCGGAGGTTGCGGTGAGCCGAGATCGCGCCATTGCACTCCAGCCTGGGTAACAAGAGCGAAACTCCGTCTCAAAAAAAAAAAAAAAAGCATGTCCGGTGTGAGTGCTTGTCCTTTCTGAATTTCATTTCAAGAGTAAGTCTGAGTTACTTTTTTTTTTTTTTTTTTTCTGAGATGGAGTTTGTTGCCCAGGCTAGAGTGCAGTGGTGGATCTCAGCTCATTGTAACCTCTGTTTCCCGGGTTCAAGCAATTCTCCTGCCTCAGCCTCCAGAGTAGCTGTGATTACAGGCATGCGTCACCATGTCTGGCTACGTTTTGTATTTTTATTAGAGATGGGGTTTCACCATGTTGGCCAGGCTGGTCTAGAACTCCCGACTTCAGGTGATCCCTCCTGCCTTGGCCTCCCAAAGTGCTGGGATTACGGGCATGAGCTACTGCACCCAACCTAGACAAATCTTTAATTTGTATTTTCATCCTGCTTTCTTCTGCCCCTAATTTCTTAGAGATATCCTCAAGTTACATAAGGGAAAATTGTCACAAAGACATTTTGCTGTTAAAAATTATGCCTAGTTGTTTTTCTCAAGTTCTCAATCTTTAAAAGTGAGATGTGGTATGAGCCTGTAGTTCCAGCTTCTCAGGAGGCGGGGGCAGGAGGATCGCATGAGCCCAGGAGTTCAAGTCCAGCCTGGGTAACATAGCAAGACTTCATCTCTTAAGAAAAAAAAAAGTTACTGTGAAAATTAAAATCTTTTTTGGTAGGGCGTAGCGGCTCACGCCTATAATCCAAGCACTTTGGAGGCCAAGGCAGGTGGATCACCTGAGGTTGGGAGTTCAAGACCAGCCTGACCAACATGGTGAAACCCTGTCTTAAAAAAAATAAAAAAATCAGCCGGGCACGGTGGCTCATGCCTGTAATCCCTGCACTTTGGGAGGCTGAGGCGGGTGGATCACGAGGTCAAGAGATCAAGACCATCCTGGTTGACATGGTGAAACCCCGTCTCTACTAAAAATACAAAAATTAGCTGGGCATGGTGGCACACGCTTGTAGTCCCAGCTGCTCGGGAGGCTGGGTCAGGAGAACTGCTTGAACCCAGGAGGGGGAGGTTGCGGTGAGCCGAGATCGCACCATTGCACTCCAGCCTGGGTAACGAGCGAAACTCCGTCTCAAAAAATAAAATAAAATTAAAAATTAAAAAATTAAAAAAAATCTTTTTAAAGATAACTTTAACTACATCATTGAGTTTGATGAGCTGACTGGGGATCGTATCAGTAATAACAGTGAAATTCAGAAGTCCTTTCTCATAATAATAGGAAATATAGGTTGGAGATTCCTTGTGGAAACGAGCACCTGTTCACTTTGTATTGCCCTCAACCCCCATTCTACTTTCCTACTGTCCTTCAAAAGCTGCAGATAATGGGTTTATACTTACTTTTCATTGGTACCATTAAGTGGATTAGAGGAAAAAATATTTTAGCCTTTTTTTCAGACAAGTTGAAGTGTAAAGAGGGGAAAAAAAAACTGATCTTACTCCTTGTTTTTCAAATATATTTTCCCTTTGCCTCTAGACTCTAAGCTCCTTTTGAGGAAAAAGGATGCTGCTTATTCTTCTTTGAGTCTGGCATCACAGCTGGCTCAGGATTTAAAATATATGTGTATATGGAATGTTCCATGAATTTGGTGCCATCCTTGTGCGAGGGCCATGCTAATCTTTTCTGTATTGTTCAACTTTAGTATATGTGCTGCCGAAAGGAACCCTGCCTTGGAATTTATTATGCATGTGTATAGAAAAGGTTTAAGTAATCGAAGATCTGTGCTGGAGGGTGGAGTCAGTGGTCAAGCTAGTCCAGTTCTGCTGACGCTGAGAGATAAAGGTCAGCTCGGTGTGCCTCACTGATAAGATACTTGGGTAAACAACGTAGGAATAGAACAGTAATCAATGAGGTAATCTTTATGTAGCAAACTTGGGGCTCCTGATTTGTGCCAGACACCGTGTGGGCCTTTGTAGACTCAAAGAGGAAAGCAAGACACTGCCCGCCCTTCCATTTTCTACGTCTAGTTTCTTGGGAAAGTTGTCTAACTCCTTGAGCCACAGCTTCCTCATTTCTGAAAAAGGAAGAATATTTGCCTGTAAAGCCATGCCTACTAAAGAATCTGTCACTTCAATATTTTACTCATTGTAAGCAGTCAGATAGTGGTAGCGTAAGCCGCCCACTGCCTACTGAAGTGAGATAGGTGAACAAGCCATTGTACTGTGAGTAAGCACTTGTTCGGCAGTGCATAAGCGATCTGGTGGGAGGTTTGTATGCACAGGGGTGGGGAGATAGCACAGGTTGGTGCCTCCTCCAGGAGGGCCTTGTATGGAAGGCTTCAAGGAGGAGGTGGTGGCCCTTGAACCTGGAATCGAAGCCCAAATAAAGAATAGCTTCCAAAAGGGGAAGGGTGTTCTAGCCAGTAAGAAATCTCTGACTCTTAGACTCTGCCAAAGCTCAGGCTGGGGGGAAGAGGTGGGGCCTAGAGAAGTATAAAATGGGCTTTCATCTAAAAAAATTTTTATTTTGGCAGTCATCTTTGACTATAAAATGGGTTTTTAAGCAAAGGAAGGATTTTTAAATTCTGATGAGGTATTGGATTAAGAACAGGCCTTTGGTTTGGTGAAGCATTTGCCTGTGAAGCTTGGCAACTTCTTTTGTAAGCTTTTGTTGTAAGGAATTCTGTGGGAACCAGGAGGGCTCCCCTACCCTCCCCCCTGTGGTGGGATCTGAGCACACTCCGTGGCAACCCACCCACTGGTTTCACAGTTGCTGCCAAATTCCACTTCCAGAGGGAAATGATTCTATTCCTTTCTGACTCTGAATGTCAAACAATCAAGAATACCCTAATGTACTTTAACGGGTAGGTAAATATCTTTCTGTATGTGATGCTGCCTGGTAAGTCAAGAGAGCCCATCTCATGTTTTAAAACTTAAGACGTAAGGAATGTGTATTGCAGGAAGGTACACTGTATTGATGCTGAACCTAATTGTAAGGCTTTATAATAGCAGAATAATCCAAATAAAGGTCTTCTGTCACTTCCAAATTCTTGTAAAAATGATTTGATCAGATCCAGTGGCCTTTATTCTAAAATCCAGCATCTTTTGCATTTTTACTGTGTTTAAAGGCACTGTGGTAAATGTGATACCTTATCATCTCATTTAATCAAAATAACTTTATGTAGTAGGTAGTTTTCTCCTTTTTTTTTTTTTTTTCAGATGAAAACTGAGGCTTTATAGAATTTGTGGTTGGCAGACCTGGGGTCAGCCCAGATAATCTGATGCTGTTGCCACTCTGTGTGTGTGTGTGTGTGTGTGTGTGTGTGTGTGTGGTTGAGACACGGTCTCATTCTGTTACCCAGACTGGAGTGTAGTGGCACAGTCACAGCTCACTGCAGCCGCCACCTCTCTGGCTCAAGAGATCTTCCCACAGCCTCCTGAGTAGCTGGCACTACAGGCACATGTACCTCACCTGGCTAAAATGCCACTGATCTTATCACCAAGCTAAAGTAGTTCAACCCTTTTGAATAGCTGCTTTTTTTCACAGAAATAATTTGTAGATTTATTTTTATTTTTTTCCACACTTTATTTCTGTTCTTTTGCTTTACAACAGCTAAGTGATTCATCTAGGGTTAGCACTTGTCGGAGGTGTTTGATTTTTTTTTTTTTTTTTTTTTTTAAGAATTCCAGAGTCATTGCCGGGCGCGGTGGCTCAAGCCTGTAATCCCAGCACTTTGGGAGGCCGAGGCGGGTGGATCACGAGGTCGAGAGATCGAGACCATCCTGGTCAACATGGTGAAACCCCGTCTCTACTAAAAAAACTACAAAAAATTAGCTGGGCATGGTGGCGCGTGTCTGTAATTCCAGCTACTCAGGAGGCTGAGGCAGGAGAATTGCTTGAACCCAGGAGGCGGAGGTTGCGGTGAGCCGAGATCGCGCCATTGCACTCCAGCCTGGGTAACAAGAGCTAAACTCCGTCTCAAAAAAAAAAAAAGAATTCCAGAGTCATAGGTAATAATTTAAAGACTATTAGGTGAAATTTAAAGACTGTTGGAACTGTTGCATAAAATCTAACAGTGTTGGGAGTCTAATAGGCTATACTTTTTATACTTAAATTTTTTCTCCCAAAGGTTCTGTGGTAAGCTTTCCATGTTAATGTTGACCTAAAGGAAGAAGCTGAGGCAAAATTAATACAGAGAATGTATTTGGGCCAAGGTTGAGAACAGCTGACTGGGACATGCTTCCAAGCTGCCTTGGGGAGTGCTCCATTCCGCCTTTTTTATAAGCAAGTTTTTAAAGGCAAAAAAGGGGACAAGGAGTGGGCAGAAACAAAGTTGTTCATCAGGAATTCTCGTTGATTTATGGAAATAATGTTGATAGGTTGTTGAGCTATAGCAGGGTAGCACTGTTAGGTTAAGCAGTTTCTGGAGATAACTACATAGCTCAAGGGGAAAGTAGGACTTTAATGCCTCTCTGGCCTGATAAGCTTTAAGAAAGGGCTTGCATTCCTCAGATAAGAAGTCTCTATATATGTATTTTACATTAACAAGGCATAGTTTCTAATGCATGTTACTTCTGTAGGATGAATTCACTTACATATCAGAATGAAATAAGGAAAGTGAAAAGGGAAGGCACTGATGTTGTGTAATACATTGTGTAGGTTATTAATAATAGAGCCATTGAGAACATACATTAAGGGAGAATAAACAAATCTCTTATTAAAAGAGCAGAAGTCAGCTTTGAGCTTCTTAATTTCTTCTGTGGTTTTAACATTCCAAGTTTAGAGATGAATGGATTAAGAACCACCAGTGTGCTTTGTTCTAGATTAGTGCTTTTCCAAGCATGGTGACAGCAACATTAGCACTACCTGAGAGCTTGTCAGAAATGAAAATTCTAACCCAGACCTAGCTTAGGTTAAATGAGACTGGTCTTTCTTTTTTTTTTTTTGAGACGGAGTGTCGCTCTTGTTACCCAGGCTGGAGTGCAATGGCACTATCTCAGCTCACCGCAACCTCCGCCTCCTGGGTTCAGGCAATTCTCCTGCCTCAGCCTCCCGAGTAGCTGGGATTACAGGCACGCGCCACCATGCCCAGCTAATTTTTTTGTATATTTTATTTTATTTATTTATTTATTTTTTGAGATGGAGTTTCACTCTTGTTACCCAGGCTGGAGTGCAATGGCGCGATCTCGGCTCACCGCAACCTCTGCCTCCTGGGTTCAGGCAATTCTCCTGCCTCAGCCTCCTGAGTAGCTGGGATTACAGGCACACGCCACCATGCCCAGCTAATTTTTTGTATTTTTAGTAGAGACGGGGTTTCACCATGTTGACCAGGATGGTCTCGATCTCTCGACCTCGTGATCCACCCGCCTCGGCCTCCCAAAGTGCTGGGATTACAGGCTTGAGCCACCGCGCCTGGCTATTTTTTGTATATTTTAGTAGAGACAGGGTTTCACCATGTTGACCAGGATGGTCTCGATCTCTTGACCTCGTGATCCACCTGCCTCGGCCTCCCAAAGTGCTGGGATTACAGGCTTGAGCCACCGCACCCTGCCCATGAGACTGGTCTTTCTAATGCAGGCATGAGATAATAAGACCAGTCTTCCTAATATGGAGGTGGAAAATTGCCATAGTTAATTATTCAAACTAAATCACATTAGGATGAGAATTAGGTGATCAGATTTTTCTTCATACCTGTTTAGCAATAGCACTGTTTATATGTCTATTAAAAAATGGATTTGACTATTAACCTGTATTGATTCCCTTATTATTAGTGTTAATGACATTTAACAAGCCACGTAAATATTAGATCATGTACATAAGATAATTTTCTTCAATGTCTTCCCCCTTTTCATTACAAGATAAATAATAACTATCTCTTGGGGTTTTTTTAAGGTTAAAAATGTGTCTGCAGGCACAGAGGACATGCCTCCACCTCCATCTGACTACGTGGAAAGAGTTGACAGTCCCATGGCATACTCTTCCAATGGCAAAGTGAACGACAAGCGGTTTTATCCAGAGTCTTCCTATAAATCCACACCGTAAGTAGCAACTCAAGACTGAGTGTAAAAATGAGTATTTGCACAATTGATTTTTGTTGTTTTTTGCCTTTATCCATTAAAAAAAAAAAATCCAGCATCCTCTAGGAATGCAGTGGGAAAATAAAGAAAAAGTAAAAAAGTATCCGGCCGTGTACACAAAAACTGGATCTGGATCTTGGTATTACAACAACCTTTGCTTTGTTGATAGAGAGGTCTTTGGCTACTTGGAAGAGGGAGATGAGGAGGGTGGGGTTCTTTTTCCCTTCTAAGTTGAAAATGCTTTTCACTTGCTTGTTTAATTGAAAGGTGGGTTAGGTTCTTTCACTCTGGAAATGTGGTTCTGTTTCTAGTTTTGAAGTTTAGGTCAGGGTGAAAGGAAGTTACTGAGCAGAGGTCAGTACTGTGCTCAACCTCTTCTTTTGCCTGTAATTGTTGGATCTCATAAACAGAAGGAGGACATTGCACATTAATCAACCTTGTCCACATACATTTCTTTTAAACTAGAAGACTTCATTTGAATCCAGGAATTGCGGTATTTCATTTGCTGTGCTAGGTCCTCGGTATTGCTGGGAGATGTGAAACCTCAGTGAGCATCTGGCCTAGGGTAGGTGCCACGTGATTATTGAAGTGGTGTCTCTGGTGGAAACACTTACCCTAAAGCCCAATTTTAATTCCACCTAATGACTAGTCAGAGAAGAATATTGGAGATAATTGGTATGGACGGGGATGTAATTTTTGCTTAAGGATGATAAAGTCGGTATTTTTACATATACAGTCATGGGTTGTTTAATGACAGGGATACTGAGAAGTGTGTCTTTAGGCATTTCATCCTTGTGTGAACATTACAGTGTACTTAACACAAACCTAGATGGATAGCCTACTACAAGCCTAGGCTACATAGTATAGCTTCTTGCTTCTACGCTGCAAATGTGGACAGCATGTTAATGTACTGAATACTCTAGGCATTTGTAATACAGTGAAATATTAGTATATCTCAACACAGAAAAGGTGCAGTAAATGTAAAAGATTAAAAAGAGGGTCCGTCTTTGTAAGGCACTTGCCATAAGTGGAGCTTGCAGGACCAGAAGTTGCTCTGGGTGAGTAAGGAAGTGAGTGGTGAGTGAATGTGAAGTACGTTACTGTACACTTTAAATTTACTCAACATTTTTCTTTCTTCAATAATAAATCTTAGCTTTCTATAACTTTAATTTTTTTAGACTCTTAAAACACAATCACATGGCTAGGTGCAGTGGCTTACGCCCATAATCTTTGCTTTTTGGTAGAGAGGCTTCTGGCTGCTTGGAAGACCAGGATGAAGAGGATGGGGTTCTCTTTCGCCTCTAAGTTGAAAATGCTTCATTTCACTTGCTTGTTTAACGGAAAGGCTGGGTTGGGTTCTTTCACCCTAGGAATGTGGTTTTGCTATTTCTGCTTAATCCTCATACTTGGGGAGGCCGAGGTGGGTGGATCACCTGAGGTCAGGAGTTCAAGACCAGCCTGGCCAACATGGCGAAACCCCATCTCTACTAAAAATACAAAAATTAGCTGGGCATAGTGGTACACACCTATAATCCCAGCTACTTGAGAGACTGAGGGCAGGAGAATCACTTGACCCTGGGAGGTGGAGGTTGCATTGAGCTGAGGTCGCACCACTGTATTCCAGCCTCGGTGATAGAGTGAAATTCTGTATCAAAAAAAAAAAACCAAAAAAACACAACAACAACAACAACAACAAAATAAAACACAATCACAAAGCCTGGCACAGTGATAAACACCAGTAGTCCCAGCTAATTGGGAGGCTGAGGTGGGAGGGATCACTTGAGTCCAGGAGCTCCAATCCAGCCTGGGTAATATAGTGACACTTAAAACAACAACAACAACAATAGACAAACCACACCTACATTTTATAGACATAGAGAAATATTTTCCTTATTCTGTAAGCATTTTATTTTTTTGGTAGAGACGTGGTCTCAATCTATCACCCAGGCTGGAGTGCAGTCGTGTGATCATAGCTCACTGGAGCCTTGACCTCATGGGGTCAAGCAATCCTCCTACTTTAGTCCCCTAAGTAGCTTTGCACCACCATGTCCAGCTAATGTTCTTCTATTTTTTCGTAGAGATAGGATCTCGCTATGTTGCCCAGGCTACTCTTAAACTCCTGGGCTCAAGCGATCTGCCTGCTTCAGCTTCTCAAAGTGCTGGAATTACAGGCATGTGCCACCATGTCTGGCCACCAGGCTGTTCTTCGACTCCTGACCTGAAATGATCCTCCCGCTTTCACCCGCCTCAGCCTCCCAAAGTGCTGGGATTACAGGCGTGAGCCACTGCACCCGGCCTACTTCCAAGTTTTATCCCCAATGCATTACTCCTGATTAGTGGGCCATGATATATGAGATTTACTCTGGGTACATAGTAGTTTGAGCCTGGAAACCCATAAGATGACACCAGCAGCTGAATTAATTACAGAATTAATTTGAAGACAATAGCCTTTATTATTACCCTGGGATCGAATTTGGGAAAAGACTGGCAGTCTGACTACTCCTCAAACTCTTAGATGTTTTGTTTTGGTATTCAGACTTGATCTTGCTATTGATTTCAGTTGTGAATGATTTGGAGAAAGCACTTTGTTTTTCCTTTTTTGAGACAGAGTCTCACTCTGTCATCAGGCTGGAGTGCGGTGGTGTGCTCTCTGCTCACTGCAACATCTACCTCGAAGGTTCAAGTGATTCTCCTGCCTCATCCTCCTGAGTAGCTGGGACTACAGGCAAGTGCCACCACACCCAGTTTTTTGTTGTTTTTTTTTTTTTTAAAGTAGAGACAGGGTTTTACCATGTTGGCCAGGATGGCCTCGATCCCTTGACCTCGTGATCCACCCACCTTGGCCTCCCAAAGTGCTAGGATTAACAGGTGTGAGCCACTGCACCCAGCAAGAAAGCACATTTTCACTGTTCTTTCTTCTCTTTGGATTTTGACAAAAATTAAAGCACTTGAGACTGTTAGGGAAAAGGGTACACAAGAGAGATGCAATCCTTATAAAGGTTTTTTTTTGTTTTCCCATAATTTGTTTGAGACGGTATTTCACTTTGTTGCCCAGACCTACAGTTCAGTGGTGTGATCACGTCTCACTGTGACCTTGAACTCCCGGGCTCAAGCAGTCCTCTTGCCTCATAGCTCACTTTAGCTAGGTCCACAGGTGTGTGCCACTATGCCTGGCTAATTTTTTATTTTTATTTTTTATTTTATTTATTTTTTTTTTTTTGAGACAGAGTTTCACTCTCCTTACCCAGGCTGGAGTGCAATGGCGCGATCTCGGCTCACCGCAACCTCCGCCTCCTGGGCTCAGGCAATTCTCCTGCCTCAGCCTCCTGAGTAGCTGGGATTACAGGCACGTGCCACCATGCCCAGCTAATTTTTTGTACTTTTAGTAGAGACAGGGTTTCACCATGTTGACCAGGATGGTCTCGATCTCTTGACCTCGTGATCCACCCGCCTCGGCCTCCCAAAGTGCTGGGATTACAGGCTTGAGCCACCGCGCCCGGCTTATTTTTATTTTTGTAGAGAAGGGGGATCTTGCTTTGTTGCCCAGGATAGTCTCGAACTCCTGGCCTTAAGTGATCTTCCTGCCTCAGCCTCTAAAAGTTTTAAGCTATGATTTGCAGAACATTTTTTTCCTCTTCTTTTTCATGTCAGACAGGTAATGTGCAAATATTGTAACAAGATCTGAGGGTGGCACATTTCACACGTGTGTGAACACCCAATCTTCACGCCCATGAACTATAAAAGGGCCAATCTGCAGAACTTTCATACATGCAAAATATCTATCTATAGTATGTCTTGTCACCAGCTGTGCCTCTAAATTGTAAGGCTTTTATGGTTCCACAGCATTTTCTGGTGTTGTCCCTTTTTATGAAAACCAGGATGGTTTCACATATTCATTTGAAAATCTTATTCCTTAATAAGGATTAATCTTAGTCTTGAAATGAATACTTTATTTAGTATAAAATTTGAAAGGGACAAAAGATACCAGCTACCTAGTTCCTCTCCCCAGAGGCAACTAATGTCATCAGTTTCTTTTGTATTTCTCCAGAGATTAAAAACAATAAAGATACTGGCCAAAGTACATTGATTTCTCCGCCCCCCCCCCCCGCCCCTTTAAAATACTAGCATACCAGAGCTGGGCACAGTGGCTCATGCCTGTAATTGCAGCACTTTGAGAGGCTGAGGTGAGTGGATTGCTTGAGCCCAGGAGTTCAAGAACACCCTGGGCATTATTGCTAAATCCCCTCTCTGCAAAAAATATAAAGATTAGCCAGGCATGGTAACACATGCCTCTAGTCCCAGCTACTCGGGACCAAGGTGGGAGGACTGATTGAGCCCAGGAGGTCGAGGCTGCAGTGAGCCAAGACTATGCCACTCTACTTCAGTCTGGGTGACAGAGCAAGACCCTGTTTCAAAAAAAAAGAAAAAAATAACTATCATATCAAATGTATTATTAGCAATATATTTTATCTTGGGTATTGTCCATATCACTATGCAATGAGTCGACTGAATTATGTTTTTTTTTTTAAATTATAACCAAGAAGAAGCACTATTCTTTTTTATAGCTGTATAATAGTCTATTAAATAGCTATACATGATGGATTGACTGATTGAGGTGGAATCTCGCTCTGTCACCCAGGCTGGAGTGCAGTGGCTCAATCTCAGCTCACTGCAACCTCTACCTCCCGGGTTCAAGTGATTCTTCTGCCTTAGCCTCCTGAGTAGCTGGGATTACAGGTGCCCACCACCACACCCAGGTAATTTTTAGTAGAGAGGGATTTTTGCCATGTTGGCCAGGCTGGTCTCGAACTCCTGACCTTAGATGATCTGCCTGCCTCGGCCTCCCAAAGTGCTGGGATTACAGGCATGAGCCCATGAGCCACTGTGCCAGCTGGTATGCTTAACATATTCATCCTAAATGATGTACACTTTTCCCCAATGAATGAACAATATCTTTCCCAGAGCATGGTAATGATGGAAGGGTTTTGGCTCACGCTTGCAATCTGAGCACTTTGGAAGGCTGAGGTGGGTGGATTGCCTGAGCTCAGGAGTTTGAGACCAGCCTGGGTAAAATGGTGAAATCCTGTCTCTTCTAAAATACAAAATAATTAGATGGATGTGGCAGCATGTGCCTGTAATCCCAGTTACTTGGGAAGCTGAGGCAGGAGAATTGCTTAAACGCAGGAGGCAGAGGTTGCAGTGAGTGGAGATTGCATCACTGCACTCCAGCCTGGGTGACAGAGCGAGACTTAGTCTTAAAAATAAAAATAAAAATAATAAGCTGGGCGCGGTGGCTCAAGCCTGTAATCCCAGCACTCTGGGAGGCTGAGGCGGGTGGATCACGAGGTCAAGAGATCGAGACCATCCTGGTCAACATGGTGAAACCCCGTCTCTACTAAAAATACAAAAAAATTAGCTGGGCATGGTGGCACGTGCCTGTAATCCCAGCTACTCAGGAGGCTGAGGCAGGAGAATTGCCTGAACCCAGGAGGCGGAGGTTGCGGTGAGCCGAGATCGCGCCATTGCACTCCAGCCTGGGCAACAAGAGCGAAACTCCGTCTCAAAATAAATAAATAAATAAAAATAAAAATAAAGAAAAATAAAGAAATTGTAAATTGTAGTTCGTAGTAGAGTACTGAGTGTTATAGAGGATTCAAAGGACATCTGCTTCAATGGGAATAAAAACACGTAAGTCATAGTGTATCTTTCCTAAAGCATTCTTGCAGGTGCTTAGTAACTGATGAGCACCTCTCTTCCTCACCACTCTAGTGGATAGAGAAGGAATTGGATGGAGAACATTGTGTCTGTCCATCCATGCTAAGGATGAGGTAACTCAGCATTAAGATGTATTTTTCTCCATAGCATATCGTACATTCCATGAAAAGAGCACTAATGTTGAGTATGCAGCTTGATGAGTTTTCCCAGATATGAGCACTTAACTTCGACCACCAAGATAAAGACATTTTGAGCCCCACATCAGGTCCCCATGGGCCCTTTCTCCATCAGTACCCACCCACACCCACCCCAAGGTAACTGCTGTTTTGATGTCTGTCATCATCTGTTTCTGTGTTATTACTGGACTTGATATAAAATGGAATCATGCAAATTACTCTCATATCTGGCTCCTTTTGCTTATAATGTCCTATACCTTAGAATTTTAAGGTAGTCAGCTTGGAGAATTAATCCTGCATTGGGGACGCCAGAATTTAGCTGCAGATGGGTGCCTCTCCAAGCTTACCAAATGAACTTGGGAGAGCCCTATTAGGTACACTCCCCACTATCCTGTCCACACACAGGTTGAATTACCCTTCGTAAGTCAAGAAAGTTGAATGTTGCTGCAGTGCAAAGCTTTCAAAGCAGGTTGACTCCTTGCAGTGTCAAATGAGATCATTTGGTAGTAATAGGCTGGTAGGATGATATTAGGACTTTATCCAAGTTAGAGGAATTATAGAAACCCAGTTTAAACTAGTTTACGACTGGGCATGGTGGTTCAGGCTGATAATCCTAGCACTTTGGGAAGCCAATGAGGTGGGAGGATTGCTTGAGGCCAGGAGTTCAAGACCAGCCTGAGCAACATTGGGAGACCCTCTCTCAATTGAAAAAAAAAACCATGGAAAAAAATAGCAGGCCGGGCGCGGTGGCTCAAGCCTGTAATCCCAGCACTTTCGGAGGCTGAGGCGGGTGGATCACGAGGTCAAGAGATCGAGACCATCCTGGTCAACATGGTGAAACCCCGTCTCTACTAAAAATACTAAAAATTAGCTGGGCATGGTGGCATGTGCCTGTAATCCCAGCTACGCAGGAGGCTGAGGCAGGAGAATTGTCTGAACCCAGGAGGCGGAGGTTGCGGTGAGCCGAGATCGTGCCATTGCACTCCAGCCTGGGCAACAAGAGCGAAACTCCGTCTCAAAAAAAAAAAAAAAAAAAAAAAAAATAGCTTAGGGAAAAAGGAGGAATTACCTGAGTCACATGAGGCCCAAGAATGCCGCTAGCTTCAGGCATGACATAATCAAGGGATTCAGAAGATGGCAGGGCTCTATGTGCTCTCTTTCATCTGTTGATTTGTTGGCTTTATTCTCAGATCAGCTTCTGTTGTGATGGGAGATCCACCTATGTTTTTTGTTTTTGTTTTTGTTTTTAAACTTTTTAGAGACAGGGTCTCACTGTTTCACCCAGGCTGGACTGCTGTGTTGTGATCATAGCTCACTAAATCCTCAAACTCCTGCTCTCAAGTGATCCTTCTGCCTCAGCCTCCTGAGTAGCTAGTACTACAGGTGCATGCAACCACATCTGGCTTGTTTTTGTTTTTTGTTTTTTTTTTGAAATGGAGTCTAGCTCTGTCACACAGGCTGGAGTACATTGGTGCCATCTTGGCTTATTGCAACCTCTACCTCCCAGGTTCAAGTGATCCTCCTACCTCAGCCTCCCAAGTAGCTGGGATCACAGCCATGCACCATCACACCCAGCTAGTTTTTGTATTTTTAGTAGACACAGGAGTTTCACCATGTTAGTCAGGCCATGCACCAGCACACCAGCTAGTTTTTGTATTTTTAGTAGAGACGGGAGTTTGACCATGTTAGCCAGGCGGGTCTCAAACTCCTAACCTCAAGTGATTCCCCTGCCTTGGCCTCCCAAAGTGCTGGGATTACAGGTGTGAGCTACCACACCCAGCTGGCTTGTTCTTTTTATTCTTCGTTCATTTGTTTTATTCTCACACACACTCCTCCACGCTGCCTTTGTTGCTCCTACCTTGCCCTGTCTCTCAGTGTAGTTGTTGGGCACTTTCTCCACCCCTATTTTGTGGCCTCCATGAGAACATGGACCTGGTCTTCCCACGGTCACCTGGCTCAGTACTCTACGCATGTTAGGGGTTCAGGATAATTACTGAATTGAAACACATGCATAAGAATCCTTTTCTTACTATCCACAGAGTCAGTGAAGGCAGAGAAACAATCCATGACTAACATCCAGTGCCATGACTGTTAGAATGATGTTTGTTACACACACTGTATTTTAGAGCTGCCGTCATTATTGGGAGGCATATCTGAGTCTTGCTTATCAGAGAACATTCTCCTGGCTTCAAGGATGATAGTGACCGGAAAAGGTCCAATCAGAACGTTTTTGCTGTATAAGCTTTGGGAAAGGGAACTTCATGCTAGACTGAAAAGATAATGCAGCTAGGGAAATGTGGATGGCCCAGCCTGGGCAACATAGTGAGACCCTGTGTCTACAAAAAAATTAAAAATTAGCCCAGTGTGGTGTTGCTGACACCTGTAGTCAGTACTTTTCTTGTGAAACATTTTGCTTTTAGCTTTCATGCTAGACCAAGTATGCTACTATTTTAAAGAGTGTAGGGGGAGGGGAGGACAACTTCCAAGGTGAAGACATATATCAGTGTCATAAAAATTCCGGCAGGAGGCCTGCTTTTGATGTTTCACTTTTGGTATTATGGTTTTTTTTCTAATTTATTTTGCCCTTTAGTTTCCTCTCTCTTTGGCCCCACCCCTAAAATAGATCCACTGCGTTCTAAACGTTTGGTTTTGCTCCCTTAAAGAAGCAGCATAAAGCCGGGCGCGGTGGCTCAAGCCTGTAATCCCAGCACTTTGGGAGGCCGAGGCGGGTGGATCACGAGGTCAAGAGATCGAGACCATCCTGGTCAACATGGTGAAACCCCGTCTCTACTAAAAATACAAAAAAATTAGCTGGGCATGGTGGCACGTGCCTGTAATCTCAGCTACTCAGGAGACTGAGACAGGAGAATTGCTTGAACCCAGGAGGTGGAGGTTGTGGTGAGCCGAGATCGCGCCATTGCACTCCAGCCTGGGTAACAAGAGCGAAACTCCGTCTCAAAAAAAAAAAAAAAAAAAAGCGGCATAGTACCTGGCAGTTTTGGCAGAGTGTCTAGGAACTTGTTAATCATTGACTCATGGAGAAAGTCACATTTTCCTTCTATTAGAAGTAACATTAGCATAGCACACAAAGCCATATTACCTGAATAAAACTTTTTTTTTTTTTTTGAGACAGAATCTCATTCTGTCACCCAGGCTTGTACCATCTCGGCTCGCTGCAACCTCTGCCTCCTGAGTTCAAGCGATTCCCCTGCCTCAGCCTTTCAAGTAGCAGGGATTACAGATGCCTGCCACAATGCTTGGCTAATTTTTATATTTTTTGTAAAGGCAGGTTTCCGCTATGTTGGCCAGGCTGGTCTTGAACTACTGGCTTCAAGTGATCCACCTACCTTGGCCTCCCAAAGTGCTGGGATTACAGGTGTGAGCTACTGCCTCTGGCCATAAATCTTCAAAGAAGAAATAAATACCACTCTCACCTGCATCTACACACATGTACCCCAAAGAGTCTGCAGGAAATTGTGTGCTTAGAAATCTAAGACTCTGACAACAGAGCAAAGCACATGTAGATCACTTAGAAGAGGGACTAAACCTGGTAGTTTATAAAGCTCAGTATGATAGTTTATGTAAACTGGCATCAAAAAGAAATGCTTCAGACATTTTAAATGGTTGATTAGAAAGCTAGGCTGTTCTTGCCCTTTTCTACAGGAAAATGAAACTTCGTATTTCTTTTACTCAGAAGTAGCTCCCACTTTCAACATTGGTATTTTATTCCTCAGGATTATTTTCATGTTTGTGGCTGAAACATAAGCTATTTAAATATGCAATTCTGATGCAACTTTAAATAATTTTATTAGAAAAAAATAGTAAGTGTGTGATGGTAACCCTTCTGTTCATTCTGCTGGCTTCAGGATTAACAACAATTTTAAAAAGAATCCTAAAAGGACTCTTAACTTTATTGCAATGTAAAGCTTTTCCATTTTTTAGTTTAGATATTTAGTTTATTCTGCGAGATTTTATCTTAATATGAGAATTGATATATGGGAGTATAAGATTAATATTATAGGCCGGGTGCGGTGGCTCACGCCTATAATCCCAGCACTTTGGGAGGCCGAGGTGGGTAGATCATGAGGTCAAGAGATTGAGACCATCCTGGCCAACATGGTGAAACCCCATCTCTACTAAAAAATACAAAAATTAGCTGGGTGTGGTGGCGCATGCCTGTAGTCCCCAGCTACACAGGAGGCTGAGGGAGGAGAATTGCTTGAACCCGGGAGGCGGAAGTTGCATTGAGCAAAGATCACGCCACTGCACTCCAGCCTGGCGACAGAGTGAGACTCCGTCAAAAAAAAAAAAAAAAGATTAATATTATAAAGAGCATATGTACATTCTTCCCCATGCAGCATTCCATGGAACTAGAAGAACCTGTAGAAAAGAATCTTGATCATTATTTTCCTGGTAGCCTTTGTAGAGTATGTCCCTGGCACAGGTTAAGTAAATGCTTCTTGTAGATCAGCCTGAACTTTTAAAATGAAATCTGAGATCCATTGTACTTAGAAGGTTTTAAAATGGCTAATCCCCTTTAAATTGGAAGCTACTGCTTGTGTGTATTAGGGGACCCTGAGCTGCTGTGAAATTGAATGCAGGAAACTAGGCATCTGGTCAGTGTAGAGCATGTGAAGTCCTTGTGTGAGTGCACCTGCATGCAGATGTCTCCTGGTGTTTGTTATTGCTGTGCTCTGTGATTACAGTGCACTGGCAAGCGGCTGTAGCGTACTCAACAATGATGCCTGTTTTTATTAGGGTTCCTGAAGTGGTTCGGGAGCTTCCAGTGACTTCACCTGTGAATGACTTCAGGCAGCCTCGTTACAGCAGCAGCGGTAACTTTGAGACACCTTCAGAAAGGACTCCTACAAAGGGAAGAGCAGGAAAGTCAAAGAGAACAGAGCAAGACCACTATGAAACGGACTACACAACTGGCGGCGAGTCCTGTGATGAGCTGGAGGAGGACTGGATCAGGTACCGAGTCAGCTCTCCCTTTCCTGGGCCACATGCACCTTCTGCTGATTCAAAGAGACCAATCAAGTTTTGGAGTTGTTGCCTCTTAAATTGAGGTCACTGGTGTAATTTCATTCTTTGCCAACCAGGACTGGAGACAGTGTTTTGTGTGGTATTGGTTGGTTTTTTTTTTTTTTGAGACGGAATTCCGCTCTTGTTACCCAGGCTGGAGTGCAATGGCGCGATCTCGGCTCACTGCAACCTCCGCCTCCTGGGTTCAGGCAATTCTCCTGCCTCAGCCTCCTGAGTAGCTGGGATTACAGGCACGCGCCACCATGCTCAGCTAATTTTTTGTGTTTTTAGTAGAGACGGGGTTTCACCATGTTGACCAGGATGGTCTCGATCTCTTGACCTCGTGATCCACCCGCCTTGGCCTCCCAAAGTGCTGGGATTACAGGCTTGAGCCACTGCACCCGGCGGTTGGTTTTTTCTTTAGCACCCTTTTGTGCTAAAGACTGAAGTAGAGGCTGGGCACGGTGGCTCACGCCTATAATCTTAGCACTTTGGGAGGCCAAGGTGGGTGAATCACCTGAGGTCAGGAGTTTGAGACCAGCCTGGCCAACATGGTGAAAACCTGTCTCTACTAAAAATACAAAAATCAGCTGGGCCTGGTGCCCAGCACCTGTAATCCCAGCTACTCTGGAAGCTGCGGCAGGAGAATTGCTTGAACCCTTAAGAAAGAGGTTGCAGTGAGCAGAGATCGCGCCATTGCACTCCAGCCTGGGTGACAATAGAATGAACTCTGTCTCAAAGAAAAAAAAGTGATGCCAAAGGAAAACCATAGCACTGTCTGGGAATTTTACAATCAGTAAAACAAAGTTCCTCTATACCCAGATTTTATTTGAAAGGCCTTTCTTTTTTTTTTTTTTTTTTTTTTTTTTTTTTTTTTTTTTTTTTTTTGAGACGGAGTTTCACTCTTGTTACCCAGGCTGGAGTGCAATGGCGCGATCTCGGCTCACCGCAACCTCCGCCTCCTGGGTTCAGGCAATTCTCCTGCCTCAGCCTCCTGAGTAGCTGGGATTACAGGCACGCGCCACCATGCCCAGCTAATTTTTTTTGTATTTTTAGTAGAGACGGGGTTTCACCATGTTGACCAGGTTGGTCTCGATCTCTCGACCTTGTGATCCACCCGCCTCGGCCTCCCAAAGTGCTGGGATTACAGGCTTGAGCCACCGCGCCCGGCTGAAAGGCCTTTCTTTGGTGCTTCCCCCCACCAACTTTTTTTTTTTTTTTTTTTTTTTTTTTGAGACCAAGTTTAACTCTGTTGTCCAGCCTGGAGTGCAGTGGCACGATCTTGGCTCACTGCAACCTCTGCCTCCCAGGTTCAGGCAGTTCTCCTGCCTCGGACTCCTGAGTAGCTGGGATTACTGGAGTGAACCACCACGCCCAGCTAATTTTTGTATTTTTAGTAGAGATGAGGTTTCACCATGTTGGTCAGGCTGGTTTTGAACTCCTGACCTCGTGATCCACCCACCTTGGCCTCCCAAAGTTCTGGGATTACAGGCATGAGCCCCCATGCTCGAACGGTTTTGTTTTTTGAGACAGGGTCTAGCTCTGTTGCACTGGCTGGAGTGCAGCCTCCCAAAGTGCTGGGATTACAGGCCTGAACCACCTTGCCTGGCCAGCAATTACTTTTTAAGTTAAGCTTTCATGATAAGACCAGAGTTTCGCCGGGCGCGGTGGCTCAAGCCTGTAATCCCAGCACTTTGGGAGGCCGAGGCGGGTGGATCACGAGGTCGAGAGATCGAGACCATCCTGGTCAACATGGTGAAACCCCATCTCTACTAAAAGTGCAAAAAATTAGCTGGGCATGGTGGCACGTGCCTGTAATCCCAGCTACTCAGGAGGCTGAGGCAGGAGAATTGCCTGAGCCCAGGAGGTAGAGGTTGCGGTGAGCCGAGATCGCGCCATTGCACTCCAGCCTGGGTAACAAGGGCGAAACTCCGTCTCAAAAAAAAAAAAAAAAAAAAAAAGACCAGAGTTTCTTTTAAAGTTTAATCCAAAGAACTTCGGCAAAGAGTTTCGTAAACAATTGAGGTAACAGTTTAGTGTTTGGCTATGGTTCTGGTTAAGCTTCTTTGTGTGTCGGTGGTTTTGTTCCGGTCTACCCACCATCACCAAATGTATTTGTGTATGACGTGTAGGCTTCCTATGCCTGAGTATTCTGAGGACTAAGACAACATCAGAAACATTTGCGATGTGAATGGTAATCAAAACATTGCTTCTCAGAGAGTGAGGAAGGATAGGTGGGGCATGGATAGCTTGAGATCCTCAATGATTTTGATACTTTATCTTCCCTTCTGCCCTCAAGAGTTTTTGGCCTGATTTAGCCACCTATCTGTAAAATATTCACCTAACTTGTATCATGGAAGATTTAATTGAAAACTTTGAAAATCCAGAATTCTTGTTTCCCTTTTGATCAAATCATTTAAGTTTCTCCCCTCTGTAAAATGAAGATATTAGAATGTTAGATCTACAATTTGAAATTCCACATCATTGTGAAACTCCAGCCCTGTGAAAGGATTCGAATTATTTTCTCTATGGATTATGTGTTGATGGCATCATCTTCCTGTGTCAGAAGTGCTGGTATATTGAGAGATATACGTGACACAGAATTTCAGTTTTTCTTCTTTATACTTTAATGAATTGTTTTAACAGTGAGCACATGTTTTTATACATGTACATTTTTAATGTCTATTTTTGTTATGAAAGGACTAGATAAGCTAGTTCCACTTTGGAAAAACAAGACCAAAACATAAATAAACCAGTTTGAAAACTATGGGTGGTGGCAGGAAACAGCCACTTCCAGTCAGCTGTGCTGCCACTGTGGTGATCAAAGCAGACTTTGTGTTCCAGAATTCCAGTTTTAAGACTTTTAAACAGGCAGGGCACAGTGGCTCATGCCTATGATCCAGCACTTTGGGAGGCCGAGGCAGGTGGATCACCTGAGGTCAGGAGTTTGAGACCAGCCTGGCCAACATGGTAAAACCCTGTCTCTTCTAAAATACAAAAATTAGCCAGGCATGGTGGCTAGCACCTGTAATCCCAGCTACTTGGGACGCTGAGGCACAAGAATCACTTGAACCCGGGAGGTGGAGGTTGCAGTGAGCCGAGATTGCACCACTGCACTCCAGCCTGGGCAACAGAGTGAGACTGTCCCCCACAAAAGAAAAAAAAAAGGCCTTGAGACATAAGTAGTCCATTACTGATATTGTGTATGGAGAATAAATGAGTTTCTATGACTTGTACCTTCAGTTTTGTAAATGATTTTCAAAGTTTCTTCTACAAATTATGTAGGCATAGTTTTAATTTTTTTAAAATGAGCAGTAATAATCATTCTTAATAGAACTTGTTTGTGTTCTAGCTCCCTTTCCCCATAAGAAACAAAAAGGAGGCCGGGCGCGGTGGCTCAAGCCTGTAATCCCAGCACTTTGGGAGGCTGAGGCGGGTGGATCACGAGGTCGAGAGATCGAGACCATCCTGGTCAACATGATGAAACCCCGTCTCTACTAAAAATACAAAAAATTAGCTGGGCATGGTGGTGCGTGCCTGTAATCCCAGCTACTCAGGAGGCTGAGGCAGGAGAATTGCCTGAACCCAGGAGGCGGAGGTTGCGGTGAGCCAAGATCGTGCCATTGCACTCCAGCCTGAGTAACAAGAGCGAAACTCCGTCTCAAAAAAAAAAAAAAAAAGAAACAAAAAGGAAACAAGAAAATGTCATTCTGCCTACTCCACCAGCTTTATTATCTTTGAGGAAGGAGTGTTGAATTTTATGTCTGCTAAGAATATATATGTAATTCTTTTCTCTCCCAACTTTTAGGGAATACCCACCTATCACTTCAGATCAACAAAGACAACTGTACAAGAGAAATTTTGACACTGGCCTACAGGAATACAAGAGCTTACAATCAGAACTTGATGAGATTAATAAAGAATTCTCTCGTTTGGATAAAGAATTGGATGACTATCGAGAAGAAAGTGAAGAGTATATGGTAAATTCAACCTGATATTTGTATATTATATAGATTGAATCTAATCTATGGAGATATACAGCATCCTTTATATTAATGTTTATTTTTTAAAAAGTGCTGGTAATTATCAAACTGTAAGTTCATTGAAGAACAGTTGAGATTGGGTTTTGGATGAAATTCTTTTCTAATAGAAGTCCGTACTAATGTATAATAGTTAAGAATTACAAAGCACTATTCTATTTACATCTATCCTATTTAAAATAAAATAGCCCGGCCAGGCATGGTGGCTCATGGCTGTAATCCCCCACACTTTGGGAGGCTGAGGCAGGTGGATCACCTGAGGTCAGGAGTTCGAGAATAGCCTGGCCAACATGCCAAAACCTCGTCTCTACTAAAAATACAAAAAATAGCCTGCTGTGGTGGCAGATGCCTGTAATCCCAGCTACTAGGGAGGCTCAGGCAGAAGAATTGCTTGAACCCAGGAGGGAGGTTGCAGTGAGCTGAGACTGCGCCATTGCACTCCAGCCTGGGTGACAGAGTGAGACTTCATCTCAAAATAAATTGAAAAATAGCCGTATTATCTTTTCTATGTATAAAGCCAATTCATTCTTTCTGTAGAAAAGAACTTAATAACACAGAACTGTATACAGAAAAAGAAATCACCTTAAATCCTACTATCAAGAAATCCTTATCACCAAAATATTAGTTGTTAAAATAACCTCTCCAGGCAGGAATCACATAACCTTCTTTAAGAAAATATCAGGCTGGGTATGGTGGCTCACGCCTGTAATCCCAGCACTTTGGGAGGCCAAGGTGGGTGAATATCGAGGTCAAGAGATCGAGACCATCCTGGTCAACATGATCAAACCCCTTCTCTACTAAAAATACAAAAAATTAGCTGGGCATGGGGGCACACACCTGTAATCCCAGCTACTCAGGAGGCTGAGGCAGGAGAATTGCTTGAACACAGGAGGCGGAGGTTGCAGTGAGCTGAGATCGCGCCATTGCACTCCAGCCTGGGTAACAAGAATGAAACTCTGTCTCAAAAAAAAAAAAAAGAAAGAAAACATCATCTTCCATGTTTCATTTACTTTCTTTCTGTCTTTTAAATCAGCAGTTTATGGTTATCTTTTTTTTCCTCCCTTGATCACCTGGCTGAGATCGTATTTGTCCATGTAAAGTTACTGTTTTTTTTTTTTTTTTTCCTAAATCCATCCTTTTCATACTGTATTTTGTATACAGACTGAAATTAATAAAGTTACCCCATCTTTTAGAGGGAGATTAGTCTCTTGTTTATTTGTTCCTTTATCAGTCACTTAAGTAAGTACGGACTCACGGATATCTGTTTTATGCTGTGAGTTATAATCCAAGGCTGCTTTATTTTGTAGCTCTAATTGTTCTCACTTTGACCATTGGGAACTCTTTCAGTCGCTTCCTGTGTCCCTTTGATGGGCTCTTATCATTGTGAGGTTTTATCTTTAAAAAAAAAAACATTCTTGCACTGTTTATTTTTGGCTTTTCTTACTCAATAGCAAGTTATTGTTTTATATCAATAATAAAGGCCTACTTAGTTTTACGTTTTCTAATGTGTTAAAATTAGGTAAACAATTTTCTTTTTTTTTTTTTTTTTTTTTCTTTTTTTTTATTGCATTTTAGGTTTTGGGGTACATGTGATGAACATGCAAGATTGTTGCATAGGTACACACATGGCAGTGTGCTTTGCTGGGTAAACAATTTTCAATTTGATTGTTGTATCATAATTTAAGAGTCATTTTCTATGGATAGATATTTAAGTATGTCTTCCCCTATTCCAGTAGTAGCAGTATATACTGGTGAACCTCTCTGTTTTTGCTCTCTTGTCTGCCTATCTAATTTTTTTTTTTTTTTTTTTTTAATGTGGAGTATTGCTCTGTCGCCGAGCCTGGAGTGCAATGGCTCGATCTTGGCTCACTGCAACCTCCACTTCCTAGGTTCAAGTGATTCTCCTGTCATAGCCTCCCAGGTAGCTGGGATTACAGGCATGCACCACCACACCTGGCTAATTTAGTATTTTTAGTAGAGACAGGGTTTCGCCATGTTGGTCAGTCTGGTCTCAAACTCCTAACTTCAAGTGGTCACCTTCCTCAGCCTCCCAAGGTGCTGGAATTACAGGTGTAAGCCACAGTGCCCAGCCTGCTTATCTAATTAGAACTAATTCCAGAATGTGAAATTGCTGAGAGTCAGAGGGTATGTACCTTTAAAATTCTGTTGCAAAATTCCTCCAGAGAGATTACACTAACTGCATCTTCCTAGTGATGCCATACAGGGCTCATTTGATGTACATCTCACTTATAGCTGTAAAATTTTTCTGCCATTTTCCAGTTGAGGTGATCTGCTTTTTAGTTTTGACATATTCACATCTTTATATAGTTAGACTTGTGTATTTCTTTTATGGTTTCTATATGGTGTTATAGATCTTTCTTAATTCAGTAAACATTTGTTGATCACCTATTGTTCATTGATGATGTGGAAATGCTGAGGTTAGAGACATAAAACCCTGTCCCCACCCTCAAAGAGCTCTCATATTTTAAGAAAAAAACTGACATCTAAAACAAAAGAGAACAAAAACAACAAAACAAAAAAAGCCACGACATCTAAACAATTTAGACAATATAATTAACGCTGTATTTGCATCACGTGTAGAAAGCACTGTAACTGACTGCTCTTAGGACAAATAAAGTCTTTGAAGGCTTCACAGTGAAGGAACCATTAACAATTTTCCAGACAGAAGGGTGGGGAGAGGTGCATGATTACAGTCATAAGGAAACATGATCAAAATCTTGAGGCATTTAACATGTTTCAGTTTTTTTTTTTTTTGAGACAGAGTTTCGCATTGTTACCCAGACTGGAGTGCAATGGCACGATCTCAGCTCACTGCAACCTCCGCCTCCTGGGTTCAAGCAATTCTCCTGTCTCAGTCTCCCGAGTAGCTGGGACTACAGACATGCACCACCACGCCCGGCTAATTTTTGTATTTTTAGTAGAGACGGGGTTTCACCATGTTGACCAAGATGGTCTTGATCTCTTGACCTCGTGATCCACCCGCCTCGGCCTCCCAAAGTGCTGGGATTATAGGCGTGAGCCACCGCGCCCGGCCCCATGTCTCAGTTTTTAAAGGAGTTGCTGATGATGGGTGCTGAGACTGGAAAGGTAGGAAACTGGATGAAGGGAGAAGTTAATGTGAAGTTCAGACCAGTTGTGTAGTGGGATATTACCTGATCAGAGCTCTGTGTTATAAAAGACCTTCCTGGTGTCAGTGTAGCATGGGGACTGGCATGAAGGAGAGATGAGAAGTAGCTTAACAGAGAGTTACCTGCCTATGTGAGTGAAATGTGAAAGATACAGTATCATAGATGTCTTTTCACTGAATTCCTTCAGACCTTCCTGCTGATCATGAGTTTTAGGAGCTTTATGACTTCATTGTTTTAATTGCTGTTATTTTTGTCATCAGCTGTCATTTTTATCTTCAAAGTATAACCGTAAGGAATATTACTTTTGAAAGAGAAAATGCTCCAATAAACATATTCCTTTGTGTCTTCATTAATAGGCTGCCGCTGATGAATACAATAGACTGAAGCAAGTGAAGGGAGTAAGTATCGGAGACTGTTTTTGAGAGAACTTTTCTTCTTTTTTTTTTATTCTTGTACCTACTCATCTGGAGGAAGAACTTTTCTGTGTTACTCATTTTTATTTTTCTTAAATTTTTTACATCGAATTTAGCATTTAGAATGACTATGAATTCCTTGCCAAATATGCACTGATTATCATAAAAAGCCCTTAAAGATGAAAACTATAACTGAGGTTTTGGAACTTTAATTTCAGCTATTTAAAGCTGCAACCAGTACTGAGTTTTTAAACCTTTTTATTATTTTTTTTAAATCCAATGTGTGTTTATTGAGATAGTTTCCCATTCATCTTGACTCAAGGTACTTTGGGTGCTGCTTCCTCCCTAGGGAGCATCTTTCGTTAAGCCTTGCTTTGCCTCCTGTAGGCTGTGAAGGACAGTGGAGCAGCCAACACACAAAACTACTGCTAGTGCCAGGCTGCCCCCCATGGTGATTTTATCACATCCTGGGCATTTACACCCATGAAGTAGGAGTAGGGGCTCTGTACCAGGCATTGCTTTTCCTTTTCTCCTCTTCTGGAGAGGGATGAAGGAGATCCTCTGTGAGAGACATGTTGTTGTGGGGGGATTGCCACCACTGGAAAAGCTGATGTTTTTTTTTTTTTGAGACGGAGTTTCGCTCTTGTTACCCAGGCTGGAGTGCAATGGCGCGATCTCGGCTCACCGCAACCTCTGCCTCCTGGGTTCAGGCAATTCTCCTGCCTCAGCCTCCTGAGTAGCTGGGATTACAGGCACGAGCCACCATGCCCGGCTAATTTTTTTGTATTTTTAGTAGAGACGAGGTTTCACCATGTTGACCAGGATGGTCTCGATCTCTCGACCTCGTGATCCACCCGCCTCGGCCTCCCAAAGTGCTGGGATTACAGGCTTGAGCCACCGCGCCCTGCCAAAAAGCTGATTTTTAAATATATTTTTTAAAAGTTGAAGTATACATACGGAAAAGTGCACAAATCAAAATATATAACATAGTGAATTTTCACAATGTGACCACATACCAGTGTGTGCAGATCAAGAAATGTATTTCCTCCAGTGCCTCCCCACCCTCAGCGCCCCCACCCCACCCCTTGTACTCCTTTCCAGCGTTTACCCTCTTTCCAGAGGGGTCCACCATGCTCACTTCTAACATCATAGATAGAGTTCTGTTTATCTTGAACAGAACATAAATGGAACCATACAGTATGTATTTTGTATGTGATTTCTTTTGCTGAGTACCGTGTTTGTAAGGGTCCATTCATGGTTTATTAATATTATTTTGAGATGGAGTCCTGCTCTGTTACCCAAGATGGAGTGCAGTGGCACGATCTCCGTCCACTGCAACCTCCACCTCCTGGGTTCAAGCAGTTCTCCTGCCTCAGCCTAGCTGGGATTATAGGCACGTACCACCATGCCTGGCTAATTTTTTTATTTTTAGTATAGACAAGGTTTCGCCATGTTGACCAGGCAGGTCTCGAATTCCTGGCCTCAAGCGATCCGCCTGCCTCGACCTCTCAAAGTTCTGGGATTACAGGCGGGAACCACTGCACCTGTCCAGTTCATTGATTTTTATTGCTGTGTAGTGTTGTATATAAAACACAACTTTATGCATCGATTCTATTGTTAGTGAACATTTGGATTGTTCCCAGTTTTGGGCTTTTAAAAATATTACAGCTTCAGACTAGGCATGGTGGCTCATACCTGCAATCCTAGCACTTTGGGAGGCCGAGGCAGGCGGATCACCTAAGGTCGGGAGTTCAAGACCAGCCTGACCAATATGGAGAAACCCTGTCTCTACTAAAAAAAAAAAAAAAAAAAAAAAAAAAATGCAGCTTCAAACATTTGTAAATGTTTGAACATAGAAGTGATGGGCATGTGTGTATCCAGCTTTCATAGATACTGTCTTGTTTTGTTTTGTTTTTTTGAGACAGAGTTTCACTCTTGTTGCCCAGGCTGGAGTGCAATGGCGTGATTTCGGCTCACCGCAACCTCTGCCTCCTGGGTTCAAGCAATTCTCCTGCCTCAGCCTCCCGAATAGCTGGGACTACAGGCATGTGCCACCATGCCCAGATAATTTTTGTATTTTTAGTAGAGGCGGGTTTTTCACCGTGTTGAGCAGGATGATCTCCATCTCTTGACCTTGTGATCCACCCGCCTCGGCCTCCCAAAGTGCTGGGATTACAGGCGTGAGTCACTGCGCCTGGCCTAGTAGATACTGTCAAACAACCTTCCAAGTAGCTGTTCCAGTTTACATTCCCACCAACCATTCCAGACTCCTGTTGCTCTATACCGTTGGCAACACTTGGCATGTCAGTCATTATTGACTTAAAACATTAAGAAAAGTTTTATGTTAACATTTTTGTAAATTATCCAGGTGCTGTGATACATGCCTATAGTCCTAGCTACTAGGGAGACTGAGGCAGAAAGATTCCTTGAACCCAGGAGTTCAGAGCTGCAGGGAGCTGTAATTGTACCACTGCACTCCAGCCTAGGCAATAGGATGAGACCCTTTCCCCCCCAGAAAAAGTTATAAATTACAGGCATCATGATTTTAAGTAAGAGTTTAAAGGGTATACAGTAAAATTTCCCGTCTCTCTTATCCCCTATTCAGTTTTCCTTTCCCCAGTCAACTGAGATCACCAGTTTCTTGTTTTACTTACAGTTTTAGATGATGTGTTAGCAAAAAGGCCCATAAGTTTTCTTGGTCATTTTACAGATTTTTAGAAATGAGGTTATCCTTTGTAAAAACCCAGGTTAGAAGATAGGATTGAGCAAACAATCAGCCGCCTGTGTGGTTAGTGATACTGCCAGACACCTTGAGTATATTACTTCAGTTAACACTCCCAACAATTCTCTGACTAAATCTTCCACTTTTTTTGTTCACCTCTACCTTCCCAGCAGACCTGCTTTTATTTTGTTGAATTTATGTGATTTATTTTCTCCCTTTTTAGTCTGCAGATTACAAAAGTAAGAAGAATCATTGCAAGCAGTTAAAGAGCAAATTGTCACACATCAAGAAGATGGTTGGAGACTATGATAGACAGAAAACATAGAAGGCTGATGCCGAGTTATCTGAGAAATTAAGTATCTGACATCTCTGCAATCTTCTCAGAAGGAAATGTCTTTGGACCATAACCCAGGAAGCCAAACCTTTGTGAGCATCACAGAGTTTTGGTTGCTTTAATATCGTCAGTATTGAAGCATTTTATAAATAGCTTTCAATAATCAACTGGCCTGAACACTCCAATTAAGGATTTTATGCTTTAAACATTGGTTCTTGTATTAAGAAAGAAATACTGTTTGAGGTTTTTAAGCCTTAAAGGAAGGTTCTGGTGTGAACTAAACTTTCACATACCCCAGACAATGTCTTAATACCTACAGGTGTTTGTTTGCATAGGTGATCTCATTTAATCCTTTCAACCACCCTTCAGATAACTGTTATTTATAATCATTCTTTTCCACATAAGGAAACTGGGTTCCTGCAATGACATCTCTGAAGTGAAACTGCTTGTTTCCTAGCACACAGTTTTAGTTAAGTCTGTTTTATGACTCCATTAATAATAAAGTCCCTGGCCTTTCATGTTTTAGCTACTATGTATGTAACAATCTAACAGCCTGTCTATTAATTTTTTTTCTGTTATGCGAGTGGTTAAAAGAGGTTTTTCTTATGTTATCCTGATAATAAAGATCATGTATAAGTAACAAATGTGTGAAATTTAAAGATTTTAAATATATATGTTTTTAAAATCAAAGTTTAAACCCAGTGGTTAGAATTTTGTGTATTTTTAAATACTTTTTATCTTTTATGGTTTACATGCATTTTTAAAAAACCAGCTAGAACTTTTCATTATATCAGAATATCTGATTACATTTATAATTCCATTGTGACTTGACCTGTATCTTATAGGATTCAATTTCTATACATATTTTATAAGGTATTAAACCTGATGTTTCCATAATAACCTGTTTGATATTGTTAGTGCTGTTGACATACAGCTGTGGAGAACCACACTCAGGAGTTGTCTCTGTCGTTGTTTATACTCTTTTGGGTGCTGTGCTGGTTGGTCATTTCCCAGTCCTTTGGCTGTAGGAATGCTGATGTGTCTGGAAATAGAATGCTATACCATGAGATACCAAATAATTTCAAATGGTGCCCTTAAATTATATCACTTTTTTTAAAATTCAGATTTTTTTGCGGGGGGGTGCTGTGGATTTGTACACATGCAATGTGTTGTATTACAGGAGAGGAATGCTACAACAGGAGCCTTGGGAACCCACCATCTTATAGCAGTCTGTAAGAAAGCCTGTTTTTTTGTTGGAAAAATTCAGATTCTTATTAGTAAAATAAAATTAGTTGATAGCACTGTGCTAAGTTAATTGTGATAATCCTAGTTTAGACTTTTCTAAAAACCTTTTTTAGAATAATCTATAAACTGCCTTTTGTATGCATTTAAGATATTTAAGTATATAATTTTTGATATATGATTTTCAATTATTTTCCAGAGATAAACTTTAAAATGTTTCCATTATATGATGTATTTCTTCAAATGGAATGAATTCTTAATTTTCTGCATGCTGTTCATACTTAAGTTTTTTTTTTTTTTTTTGAGACAGAGGCTTGCTTTGTCACCAGGCGCCAGGCTGGAGTGCTGTCTCGACTCATTGCAACCTCCACCTCCCAGGTTCAAGCAGTTCTCCTGCCTCAGCCTCCCGAGTAGCTGGGACTACAGGTGTACGTCACCATGCCCAGCTAATTTTTGTATTTTAGCAGAGATGGGGTTTCACTGTGTTGGCCAGGATGGTCTCGATCTCTTGACCTCGTGATCTGCCCGCCTTGGCCTCCCAACGTGCTGGGATTACAGGTGTGAGCCACCACGCTCGGCCTTTTTTTTTTTTTTTTTGAGACAGAGTTTTGCTCTTGTTGCCCAGGCTGGAGTTCAGTGCTGCAATCTCAGCTCACTGCAACTTCCACCTCCCAGATTCAAGCGATTCTCCTGCCTCAGCCTCCTAAGTAGCTGGGATTACCGGCATGCACCACCACGCCCAGCTAATTTTGTATTTTTAGCAGAGATGAGGTTTCTCCATGTTGGTCAGGCTGGTCTTGAACTCCCCACCTCAGGTGATCTGCCCGCCTGGGCCTCCCAAAGTGCTGGGATTACAGGTATGAACCACCACGCCTGGCCAATACAAAAGGTATTTTCATAGCTTTTGGGTTCATACCAATGAAAAGGACTCTCTTGATGAGCACCTTTAACTACCTTTTCTGTGTTAAATTTTTAACAACTTGTTCTGGAAGTCAGTGTACTTAATTCATGAAGGCAAATTTGTCAGTATTTTCACAAAACAAAACTATTCAGCTGTATGCAGAAAGTGAAATAGCAAGAATTTGCATTGTAAAGTTGTGCCATAAAATTGGACTTCGAAATTTTAAAAATGAGAAAAATTTTCACGTGTATTTATTCCAAATACTATTTTAGGAAACCAGGATCAGAGTGTTTCTGTTGGTGTTGGCATTAACCAGCTGGACATAAATTCGAAAAGCCACTCAGTCAGTTTCCTAGTCTAAAAAGTCAAAGTTAGATTAGATTTCTGACATCCCTTCTATTTCTGACCTGTGGTTCTTGTTGCAGTTCTGCTTTGTTATAAACCATTGTTCTTTTTTTTTTTTTTTGAGACGGAATTTTGCTCTTGTTACCCAGGCTGGAGTGCAATGGCGCGATCTCGGCTCACCGCAACCTCCGCCTCCTGGGTTCAGGCAATTCTCCTGCCTCAGCCTCCTGAGTAGCTGGGATTACAGGCACGCGCCACCATGCCCAGCTAATTTTTTATATTTTTAGTAGAGACGGGGTTTCACCATGTTGACCAGGATGGTCTCAATCTCTTGACCTCATGATCCACCCGCCTCGGCCTCCCAAAGTGCTGGGATTACAAGCGTGAGCCACCGCGCACGGCCGCAATAAACCATTGTTCTAAGGAGTTTGTTGAAAGCACATAGTTTATTTCATAAAGATTCCCTGCCTATAAAGTGATGTCCTACATGTGTGACTTTGTATTAAAAGTATATAGGATCATTATTTTATTTTGAAAAATTTAAAGAAATACGGAGAAGTATAAAATACAAGTATCAACTACCTAGAAATGACATGTTAATGTTTTGTTACATGTGCCTATTTTTTTTTGAAATAAAATGAAGTCAACTAGTATTTGTAGTAAATAAGTTATATATACATAAATACATGATATTTAATCCTCACGACAATCTTGATGTGACCATTTCTTGTTTTATAGACAAGGAATTAATGATATGATACACTAACAAGTGGCAAAACAAGGGATTAGGATCTTGGTCTCTTGGACTGTTAGATTCTAATTCTTTTTTTTTTTTTTTCAAGGACGGGATTTCACCATGTTGGCCAGGCTGGTCTCAAACTCCTGACCTCAGGTGATCCCGCCTTGGCCTCCCAAGGTGCTAGGATTAGAGGCATGCCAAGGTCCTAGGATTACACTACACCCAGCCTGGACTATTAGGTTCTATACTTCCATCCTGTGTTGACTTTGTTAATCAATGGATTGGCTAATGTGAGATGTAAATAAAGTATTCTATGTTAATATTGAGTGCATTTTAAGTACTTATAAAGGCTTCCTGGGAAATATCTGTAAAGACCTGAATGGGTACATGTGTGTAAAGAAGAATCGGGACAGAAAAGTGCTTTTATCATGGCTCCAGGGAACTTAGCTGCAGTTGATGTTGAGAATTCCTCACACAAGGACATTCTCCTTGCTTCAGCATCAGGATGGAAGCGTTTCCCATCTGGACTTTTTCAAAGACTCAGCTGGAGGAATCAAGACTTCATAATTTCCTGGCAGCTCATGATCCTGCTACACTACACCATGCCTCTCGTGTGAAAGGACACATTTGATGGAGGACTGCGTCATCCCTCAGCGTTTCTTACTGTCTACGTTTATTCTAATGGGAAGAAGTGGGCAAAAACACTTCAATAATTTGGGTAGTTTTTAGAAAACGTTGTGTTCATAAATTAGAATGGTGCCATTTTGGCGTCATGAGAAGCATGGATCCATAACTAAGGTTTTGTGTATGACTACAATGAAATGTGGAAGTGTGTCTCCGAAAGGTTTCCAGTTGCTGCCACAAGACCTCCTTGGTATTGCCTGCATGTGTTGTCCTATTTTTGCTTTGTCCTTCTGTAGTTACTTGCTGTGGGACCTTGGAGAAATTAGCCCCCTTTGCTTCAGTTTTTTTGTATATGTGAAATATATTTGTAATAATCTCACAGTTAATGTGTGACTCAGTCCTTGTCCAAAAGTAAATATGCCTAGCTACCCCTATCTTCCAAAGCCAGAAGGTGAAACTTTAACAAGTTTTCTTTCTTTCTTTTTTTTTTTTTTTTTGCCAGGGGAGGGAGAAAGCGAGAGGGCACTTGAACAAGTTTTCTAAAAGCAAATTGCGTTTTTTAAAGCATGGGTATCATCCAATCCCATATGATTGGTCTGTGCTGGGTGCAGCCTTAGAGTGTAAATTCTTTTGAATTCTAGACAGAGAATGCAGGTTTGGCATTCTAACTATTTTTACATAATAAATGCTTCTTTAGGATAGAGCAAATAGTTTGCATATCGATCACGATTGTTAGATACTGTTGTCAGTTATGGAGGTTTTCAATGAGGCCTTCTGGAATGATTTCGTTTTCCTGTAAGAGAACCTGTCTATTCAGGTTGCATGCTTTTTATATTTCAGTTTGATCCACTGGTTAAGATGATTGTGACTGTCCTAACCCTGTTGATTGTGTCTAGCCACTCATAGGCAAAGAACAGATTATTCCATTATTTATAGTTAGTTTTACAAGTTGAAAAAAGCATCTGAGTAGGTTACATAATTTATTCTACCACTTTGTACATGATTAGAATATTATGTCAGTCATATGCATGCCAAGAAGTATAGATTTATGCATGTTTTCTATTGTTTTGCTTTAGTACCATTCCTAGTTGAATCTTAACATCCATGTCTAGAATCTATACAGAGCAAGTATTACAGTTAGGAAAACTCTTTCAGTCTTATCCCTTCACAAATATGTTTTATATCTATTGGGTAGTCCTCTGTCCTTTTCCTGGTTTTCCTTAAAGTCTTTTCCTCTAGGCTGTTTGTCCTAGAGGAATGCATCCCATCTTGCAACAGGATGGTTGGAAGAAAGGAAAAGTGTGGATAGGAAGGAAGGGCACAAAAGGAAATGTGTGGAGTTTGTGAGTCCTCTAATGGGATTAAAGGTGGGAGGGAAGCAAGCATGCACGCTTCCTGACATTGCACAACTAATTTCCCCTTCTCTCCCTTTAAAAACTTTTTTCGGGCCGGGCGCGGTGGCTCAAGCCTGTAATCCCAGCACTTTGGGAGGCCGAGGCAGGTGGATCACGAAGTCAAGAGATCGAGACCATCTTGGTCAATATGGTGAAACCCCATCTCTACTAAAAATACAAAAAAATTAGCTGGGCATGGTGGCACGTGCCTGTAATCCCAGCTACTCGGGAGGCTGAGGCAGGAGAATTGCCTGAACCCAGGAGGCGGAGGTTGCGGTGAGCCGAGATCGCGCCATTGTACTCCAGCCTGGGTAACAAGAGCGAAACTCCATCTCAAAAAAAAAAGACAAAAAACTTTTTTCGCCGGGCGTGGAGCTCACGCCTGTGATTGCAGAACTTTCGGAGGCCAAGGCAGGCAGATCACCTGAGGTCTGGAGTTGAGACCAGCCTGGCCAATATGGTGAAACCCCATCTCTACTAAAAATACAAAAATTAGCCGGGCGTGGTGGCAGGTGCCTGTAATTCCAGCTACTCAGGAAGCTGAGGCAGGAGAATTGCTTGAACCCAGAAGGCAGAGGTTGCAGTGTGCCTAGATCATGCCGTTGCACTCCAGCCTGGCGGATAAGAGCGAGACTGAGTCTTTTTTTTTTTTTTTTTTTTTTTTTTTTTTTTTTTATAACAGAGTCTCGCTCAGTTGTCAGGCCCCAGGCTGGAGTGCAGTGACGGGATCTCAGCTTACTGCAACCTCCGCCTCCCAGGTACAAGCAATTCTGCCTCAGCCTTCCGAGTAGCTGGGACTACAGGCGCGCGCCACCACGACCAGACCAGCTAATTTTTGTATTTTTTTGGTAGAGACGGGGTTTCACCATGTTGGCCAGGATGATCTCAATCTCTTGACCTCGTGATCCGCCTGCCTCGGCCTCCCAAAGTGCTGGGATGCTGGGATTACAGGCGTGAGCCACCGCGCCCGGCGAGACTGAGTCTTAAAAAAAAAAATCATGCAAAGACAACACAAAAACTAAACAACAAAATCTTGCCTTCTGGGAAGAAATGAGACTTGTTACAGAGTTGCCACTAAGCCCTGTAGGGTTGGTGGAGACAACCCCATTTTACACATTAGTTCATAGACTTCGGTTGTGACTTGCTTGAGGTCACCCAGTCAGTGTGTTAGAGCTGGATTTTCAATCCAGGCCTGTTCTTTCCACTGCTATGCAAGATACCTTCTGTTTATATTTTTGAGGGAGACAACAGAGATGAGAAGAATTTTGTAACAAATAAAGACAATGGAGGGGATGAATATGCTGATAGAGAAGGAAAGAGGCCCCAACTTCTGCCATGCCTTTGTTACTCCTAATCCTTTTCTGATCGTCTGGGGGTGCCCTGCCTCTCTATTTCTCAGGCATGCCAGTGATTCCACTTGTATTAATCGGCACTCAAACGACTCGTCCAAAACTGAATTGATCTTACTGACTCTGCCAACATTTCAATAATTGCAACCCCAACCTTTCGGTTGTTGAGCTAAAGACTTTGGAGGTAGCTTTGATTCTTTTTTCACAACACACATCCGGTGTATCGGGAAGATTAAGAATTCAGTCACTTCTCACCAGCTGCTGGTCCAAGCCATCATAACACAATTCCTCCAAAGTTCTCAGCAATGCTCACAGCCTCTCCTCCCCACCTTACATTTTTGATTGCAGCTGCAACCACTTATCCCCTGCTCACTCCTGCAGTCCTCAAAGGGCCCAGTGCACTTCTACCTCAGGGCCTTTGCACTTGCAGCTGTCTGTCTGAAAAGCTTTTCCCTAGGTATCAGCAGGGTTAACACCCTTCCTCATCCAGGTCATGGCTTAACTGTCTTCTCAGCAAGGACTCCTGGCCACCCTATTTCACTTTATTTTATTTTTTGAGACGGCGTTTTGCTCCTGTCACTCAGGCTAGAGTGAAAATGGCGCGACTTCTGCTCACCGCAACCTGCCTCCTGAGTTCAAGGGATTCTTCTGTCTCAGCCTCCCGAGTAGCTGGGATTACAGGCGCCTGCCACCAGGCCCGGCTAAAATTTCGTATTTTTAGTAGAGATGGGGGTTTCACCATGTTGGCCAGGCTGGTCTCGAACTCCTGCCCTCAGATGATCCACTCCGCCTCAGCCTCCCAAATCTCATGCCTGGGATTACAGGAGTGAGCCACCGCCCCCGGCCTGGCCACCCTATTTTAAACTGCAAATTTTCCCCTTCAATGCTTAGTTTTTCTCCACAGCACTATCACCATTTCATATAATATATGTTTTTCTTCATACTGACTCCCCTTGGAGAAGGAAAACTCCACGAGAGCAAGGATTTTTTGTCAGTTTTTCATTGCTATTTCCTCAGTGCTTAGACATGCATCAGGTCCAAAGTAGATGATTAATGTTACCTGAATGAACAGCAAGAGCAACTGAGGAGTTCTGAAATACACAGCAGGAATCAAGGATAGCTCTGGCCTTGCTTCTATGGCCAGGATCCTCCATCCCAACCTATTAGAAGTAGAAAAACTAGATCGAGCTCCTCAGAACCCAGGTCGACGGCTGTAGAGCCTTCGACCTTCCGAGAACGAATGGCGATCCCTCTTCACGGTTCTCTGTGCATTCCAGCTGGAAGGCGGTCCCTTTCCGCGCCCCAGGTCAGAGCCGGGCATGCCCTGCACCCGAGCGCCCCGCTCCGGCAGCTGCCGCCTGCAACACCCGGAACGTTTCGGCTTGGCCGCAGCGCGCGGTGGAAGGACTTCGGGGTCGCACCTAAAGCAGCGGGGAGGAGCTTCCGGCTGAGCGTCCTTCCAGCGGGGCCGGTGAGTGCACGGGTGGAAATCTGTGAGGCGTAGAGGTGGGGCAGGACGTCTGGCTAGCTAGGTGTCTAGGAGGGTTTTCGTGGCGGAGAACAGAGGCTGAATTGCCCTGCCTGGGCTTGTAGGAAAGGTGGATGTGAGGGAGCCTGTGAAGGCAGAGGAAGGTAACTTTCGCCTGGGGAGCCGCCCAGTAGCATTGGAGGCTGCAGGCCTTCCCTCCCTAAGTAAAAGCGCGACTTTTAAAAATGATGGTTCAGGGTTCGAGTTTGTGACCTGATTGAGAAAGTGACCAACCTCTGACCCTGAATCCCATACCTGAAAAATAAGGACAATAATGACTCTTGCCAGTTTCATAGTACTTGGTAGAGTAAGGTGTGGGGAAAAGCTTCTTACATCGCGATGTTTGGTGCTCTCATTTGTTTGCAGATTAACATTCCGAGCTCATGTAGTGGGAATCACACCCGTAGGCATATGCTGAGGAATGTGGATTGTCAGGGGTTGGATTCTAGGAAACAGACCACTGATTATATGTGTGTGTGTGTGTGTGTGTATGTGTGTATGAGAAGTCCTTTGATGTGATCAGCCGAAAGTATCTCAGTTTCTATTTTTGTTTATTTATTTATTTAGAGACAGGGTCTCCCTCTGTCACCCAGTCTGGAGTGCAGTAGTGAACACGACTCACTGCAGCGACTCTCCTGGGCTCAAGCCATCGGGACTCCCGCTTTACCCTCCCAAGTAGCTGGGACTAAAAGCACTTGCCACCTCGCCCAGCTAATTTTTTGAGTTCCCAGGCTGGTCTGGAACTCCTGAACTCAAGTGATCCTTTTGCCTTGGCCTCCCAAATTGCCGGGATTATAGGTTTGAACCCCTGTCCTGCCAAGAATTTGATTTTAAAAACATTGAGAACGCTGCCACGCCTGGATTCCCAGCACTTTAGAGACTTTTCCTGTCTCTACTAGAAAGTAATCGGGGGCCGGGCGCGGTGGCTCACACCTGTAATCCCAGCACTTTGGGAGGCCGAGGTGGGCGGATCACGAGGTCAAGAGATCGAGACCATCCTGGTCAACATGGTGAAACTCCGTCTCTGCTAAAAATACAAAAAATTAGCTGGCCATGGGCGTGCCTGTAATCCCAGCTACTCAGGAGGCTGAGGCAGGAGAATTGCCTGAACCCAGGAGGCGGAGGTTGCAGTGAGCCGAGATCGCGCCATTACACTCCAGCCTAGGTAACAAGAGCGAAACTCCGTCTCAAAAAAAAAAAAAAAAAAAAAGTAATCGGATTGTTGGCCATTCATATAGCTAACAAATATATGAAAAAATGCTCAACATTACTGATCGTTAGAGAAATGCAAACCAAAACCACAATGCACATCAAAACCACAAAACCATCTCACCACCAGTCAGAATGGGTGTTATCAAAAGTCAAAAAATAACAGATGTTGGCAAAGTTGTGGAGAAAAGGGAATGCTTCTCCACTGTTGGTAGGAATGTAAATTAGTTCAGCCACTATGGAAAACAGTTTGGAGATGTCTCAAAGAACTATGTTTAATTTTGTCTTTTTTTAAAAAAAAAAAAATTATGAGCCATAAGCATTTACCCATTTATAAATAATAAATGTCATTTAAAAACTTTTGATTTTGAGAAAACTTAAACATACACAAAGATGGAGAGATAGTGCAATGAATCACGTATGTCACTCAGCTATAATAATTAGTTGTGTCTAATCTTGTTCAGCTACACCCATACTCCTCACAGTTCTACAGTTTGTCATGTGACACATCTATAAAGCATTTTTGTTCCTTTACAAATTGTAAAAAGATGCTTATTGTTATTGGTGCCAAGTTTGTGTATAAGTGTTTATATTATTTCTTGGAAATGAGAAATGGAATTCTGTGGGGATTTTTATCTAATGACAATTATTGAGTAAAATACAAAGAATAAGATGACCTGGCATTCTGATTTTTTTTTTTTTTTTTTTTTTTTCTGTATGTATCTAATTTTCTAATTTAATTGGATGCATTTTATAACAAACATCTTTAGATAACTTACATTCTAATGGTTTTTACAGATTATTGAATAATAAAATACATTTTAAAAAAATGGATGAAGAACCTGAAAGAACTAAGCGATGGGAAGGAGGCTATGAAAGAACATGGTAAGGAGAGCATCATTGCTCTTTTAGATGTTGTCTTCTTTTAAAACAACTTTATTAAGGTATATTTTACATATGTTAAAATTACCATTTCTAATGAATAATTCAGTGATTTTATTAATAGAAAATTTCCTGAGCTCTGCAGCCATCACCATAAACCAGTTCTAGAACATTTTAACCACTCCAGTAAGATCCGTCATATCCATTTACAATTAATTTTATTCCTGGCCGGGCGCAGTGGCTCAAGCTTGTAATCCCAGCACTTTGGGAGGCCGAGGCGGGTGGATCACGAGGTCGAGAGATCGAGACCATCCTGGTCAACATGGTGAAACCCCGTCTCTACTAAAAATACAAAAAATTAGCTGGGCATGGTGGCACGTGCCTGTAATCCCAGCTACTCAGGAGGCTGAGGCAGGAGAATTGCCTGAACCCAGGAGGCGGAGGTTGCGGTGAGCCGAGATCATGCCATTGCACTCCAGCCTGGGTAACAAGAGCGAAACTCCGTCTCAAAAAAAAAAAAAAAAAAAAAAATTTATTCCTAATTCCATCGTTAGGCAATCATTAATCTGCCTTTTTGTCTCTAATCTTTTCTGGACATTTCACAAAAATGTGACCATATACAGTCGTGTGCCGCATAGTGATGTTTTGGTCAAAGACTGCATAGATGACAGTGGTCCCATGATATAATACAGTATTTTTACTGTGCCTTTTCTATGTATGTTTAGATATATAAATACTGACCATTGTGTTACAGTTGTCTCAGATATTCAGTATAGTAACATGCTGTACAGGTTTGTAGCCTAGGCGTGGGATAGGCTATACCATCTAGGTTTGTGTAAGTATACTCTGTGATATTCACACAATCATGAAATTGCCTAACAATGTATTTCTCAGAATGTATCCCTGTCAGTAAGCACTGCGTGACTGTAATAAGTGGTCTGTTGTGGCTGGCTTTCACCTATTTTCAAGACTCCCATGTTGCAGCGTGTATTAATACTTCATTTAAGCTGGGCATGGTGGCTCACGCCTGTAATCCTAGCACTTTGGGAGGCTGAGGAGGGTGGATCACCTGAGGTCAGGAGTTCAAAACCAGCTTGCATCATGGTGAAACCCCATCTTTTAAAAAAAAAACTTCATTTTTTATTGCTGAATAGTATTCCCATCTATAGTTATGCCACATTATTGTTTATCCTTTCACGAGTCTGTGGATATTTAGGTTCTTTACAGTTTTTGGCTGTTAGGAAAATGCAGCCATGAATACTCACATATAAATCTTTATGTGGAGATATATTTTCATTTCATTTGGGCTAGTAATCATTTTAGCTTATCTTTTCAAACAAACAATTATGACTTATAGGGAGATTCTTAAAGAAGATGAATCTGGATCACTTAAAGCTACAATAGAAGACATTCTATTTAAGGCAAAGAGAAAAAGGTATGTAACCTTTTCCTATGTGTGTTAAAATTAAAACATATTCATTTTAAGCCTTTCTAGCTATAAACACTCCTCAGTACTTCATTTCAGCTGTGTTTCAGGGAACTGACCTGTTGCCTTCTGACCATGGGGAAAGAACTAGCTACCTACCCTTTGCTTCAGCAGGAAAATGGTCTTTAGAGACTATCTACAATACCTATAATTATGTGTATTCCATAAGTTAATTATTTACTCCACTAAAAAAAGCACATTATGACATTCTTAATCAGAACTAGAAAAAAAGAAAAAGCAGGTCAATTGGAAAGTTGTGGTTATTTTTTTGTATAGGGGATAGTATATGGAATTCCATTAAAATGTTTGTATAATTTTAACAGAGTATTTGAGCACCATGGACAAGTTCGACTTGGAATGGTATGTCATTTTTTCTTTTACTAGTACAGAACTAGTTTGGGTTAGAGAAACATTCTAGCTTACTAGAAAAAAACAATAGCAAAACAACAAACTTTTAAAAATAATACATTTAAAAATATGCATAGAATATATAATTATTAAATGTCATTTTTACTAGTCCAAATGGCACTTAAGATGTGAGCACAGTGGCTCATACCTATAATCCCAGCATTTTGGGAGGCCAAGGTGGGAGGATTGTTTGAGCCCAGGGGTTTGAAACTAGCCTGGGCAACAAAGTGAGACCCAGTTTCTGCAAAACAAAACAAGTACTTGAAATTGGCCCTTTCTTTTTTCTGGTAGATGCGTCACCTTTATGTGGTAGTAGATGGATCAAGAACAATGGAAGACCAAGATTTAAAGCCTAATAGACTGACGTGTACTTTAAAGGTAAAATTTAAATTTATACTAAATCATTTAAATTTGTACTAAAATTACTTTAATTTTTACTAAAAAAGTTGGGAAGAGCACTGGATTCTAAAGGATATTTTTAAAGAATGCAATTAAATAAATTTTTTTTGCTTTGTGTTTTTAGTAAATGCTAATGATAGCTAAGTAGAAGTACTACCAGGTCATTTAAAGAAATTATAAACCAACATAGCCAATTATTTGTATTTTAAATTTCTATCCTCCCACCCCACATCAGGATCTTGCTTTGTCAGTTATTCCTTTTCTTTATTGAATCTTCATTCTCCTTTGCCTTACTTAAATCTTTCTCCTCAGATTGCAAACACATTCATATTATTCCTAATTCAACGAAACCTGTTCTCAATTCTGCTAATTCTCCCATCTCTCTTCATTGGACCTTTCCCTTGTTTAAATTTTTTTCTGGCACATCCAAATGGTTCCATCTTTTAAAACCTAGCTCAAACCTCTCATCACCCACCATTTCAAATTAAGGTTTTTATTATATAATGTTTTTATTAACATATTTTGAAAATCTGTAAGTTTGCCGGGCGTGGTGGCTCACGCCTGTAATCCAAGCACTTTGGAGGCCAAGGTGGGCGGATCACCTGAGGTCAGGAGTTCAAGACCAGCCTGACCAACATGGTGAAACCCCGTCTTTAAAAAAAAAGAAAATCTGTTAAGTTTAAAAGTCATGTGAGTGAGGCTTGATAAACAGGTTTTACAAACATTAATTGGACATGTTTTATACGGTTGTTATTTTGCCTTTATCTAGTATGTCTCTTTTTTGTTTAAACAGTTGTTGGAATACTTTGTAGAGGAATATTTTGATCAAAATCCTATTAGTCAGGTATGTATATAAGTGATAGAATTCAGAATTAGATTCCTATTTTGCAGCCAAATGTTATTTATTTATTTATTTATTTATTTATTTATTTATTTTGAGACGGAATCTTGCTCTGTTGCCAGGCTGGAGTGCAGTGGGCTGATCTCGGCTCACCTCCCAGGTTCAAGCAATTCTATTGCCTCAGCCTCCCGATTAGCTGGGACTACAGGCGTGTGCCACCACACCCAGCTAATTTTTGTGTATTTTAGTAGAGTCCGGGTTTCACCATGTTGGCCAGAATGATCTCGATCTCTTTTTTTTTTTTTTTTTGAGACGGAGTTTCGCTCTTGTTACCCAGGCTGGAGTGCAATGGCGCGATCTCGGCTCACCGCAACCTCCGCCTCCTGGGTTCAGGCAATTCTCCTGCCTCAGCCTCCTGAGTAGCTGGGATTACAGGCACGCACCACCATGCCCAGCTAATTTTTTGTATTTTTAGTAGAGACGGGGTTTCACCATGTTGACCAGGATGGTCTCGATCTCTCGACCTCGTGATCCACCCGCCTCGGCCTCCCAAAGTGCTCGGATTGCAGGCTTGAGCCACCGCGCCCGGCCTCGATCTCTTGACCTTGTGATCCGCACGCCTCGGCCTCCCAAAGTGCTGAGGTTACAGGCATGAGCCACCGTGCCTGGCCATAATTTATTTTTTAAAAATTGGACATGTATTTTCTGAATTGCCCAGATTGTTTAACCAGTTTCTGGCATACTTATCAATGAAAAGCATAGTAACTCTAAAAGTTAAACAATGTACAGTGAACTCATAGCTAAATTTATTTGCCAAAAACACAATGAGAAAAAGTTTCTCACATGTTGCTTCTTTCTTTTGTAGTTACTAGCTTATTTTAGCTATATAAATTCTTTTTTTTCTGCCCCAATATTATCTACAGGAATAGTTATATGTATTCTTATTGGGAGGAAATAACTTATTATATTAATAATAATTTTTGTTTTTATTTCAAGATTGGAATAATTGTAACTAAGAGTAAAAGAGCTGAAAAACTGACTGAACTCTCAGGTATGCATAAAATTACCTTTACAGGACTCAGGGTCTTTGCTTTATTTACCCAACCTCATCACTCTGTTCGTATGGCTGCTAATAAGTAATGTGAAGGCTTCCTCTGTGCTCTCTAGGTGAAACGATTTAGTAACAGCTTCCACACCATTATATTTTTAGGATATAAGGTTAACTATTTTAAATTGAATTCTGCATAGTGGTAAATAATATTACATTGAATGTAAATGTTTTTATATAAAATCAATATGTGCTTATCCTGAAAATATTAAAATATAATTATTGTAACCATTTATAAAATCCAATTAATCTTAAAATTGCATTCTTAAAAAGTTAAGCATCTAATTTAAAAAGGAAAACGCACAAAAACTGAACTCTAGCAATTGCTAATGAATCAATTTTTCTGCTTCCATGACATGCCTAACTGAATTTTAGTTTCAAAAGATAGTTATGGCAGTTTTTATTTGCTTTGGTGTATATGATGTTACAGATTAGCAACACTGATTCTATTTTATTTTCCATGAAATACACTATCCCTTAAAAATGGTTCTCAACCTTTTATCTTTGTCCACACACATAAGGGAAATGATATACTTTCTTCATCAATAGTTTTTCATTATGACTGTGAGGAGTCAAATGTACATTGGCCTGGAGTGATCCAAGAAACTTAGTTGTGAGTAACCAAAAGAATGTCAAACTAGCTTAAGTGCAAAAGGAAAATTTTTGGCTTATGCTCAAAGGTGGGCTGATTTCATATATAGTTGCTGTGTATGTTAGGATCCTGGCTTTGTCTGGCTTCATCCTCTGATAGATTTTCTGGAATTTGAAAAGATGTCTCTTTTTTTTTTTTTTTTTTGAGATGGAGTTTCGCTCTTGTTACCCAGGCTGGAGTGCAGTGGCGCGATCTCGGCTCACCGCAACCTCCTCCTCCTGGGTTCAGGCAATTCTCCTGCCTCAGCCTCCTGAGTAGCTGGGATTACAGGCACGCGCCACCATGTCCAGCTAATTTTTTGGATTTTTAGTAGAGGCGGGGTTTCACCATTTTGACCAGGATGGTCTCGATCTCTTGACCTCGTGATCCACCTGCCTCGGCCTCCCAAAGTGCTGGGATTACAGGCGTGAGCCACCGCGCCCGGTGAAAAGATGTCTCTTAATAGTCCCAGGCTACATGGTACCGGTAACCTATGGCTTCAGCACAAGTCTAGGGAGGACCCTGATTGGCCTGACTTATGATCTGCCCATCCATGAACAAAGTGACCAAGGAATGAAGTATTTTGTTTGTGTGCTTGGATTACCTACCTATGCCCAGAGCAGGACAGAAGTAGAGTCAGCACCACATGAACTAAGCAGGATTATTATATAGTGGGAGAAGGATGGTTCCCCCAAGGTAGGGATATAGAGTCAGTCTTCTTTCCTCTCAGTTTACTTACTCCAAATAACCTGCAGTTTTCTTTTACTTTCTTTCCCTGCCCCCGACTCACCCCCGACCTAAAGCAAGGAGTCTCTTGCTCTGTTTCCCAGGCTGGAGTACGATGGCTCACTGCAATCTCTGCCTCCCAGGGTAAAGTGATTCAAGTGATCCTCCTGCCTCAGCTCCCCGAGGAGCTGGGATTACAGGTGTGTGCTGCCATGCCCAGCTAATTTTTGTATTTTTAGTAGGGATGGGATTTCATCATGTTTTCATCAGGCTGATGTGGAACTCCTGACCTCAGGTGATCCACCCGCCTCAGCCTCCCAAAGTGCTGGGATTACAGTTGTGAACCACCATGCCCAGCCTCAGCAGTTTTCTACGGATGTTAGTGAAGTCATACGTATAAAGATGAAAAATTCGGCCGCGCACGGTGGCTCAAGCCTGTAATCCCAGCACTTTGGGAGGCCGAGGCGGGTGGATCACAAGGTCAAGAGATCGAGACCATCCTGGTCAACATGGTGAAACCCCGTCTCTACTAAAAATACAAAAAATTAGCTGGGCATGGTGGCACGTGCCTGTAATCCCAGCTACTCAGGAGGCTGAGGCAGGAGAATTGCTTGAACCCAGGATGCGGAGGTTGCGGTGAGCCGAGATCGCGCCATTGCACTCCAGCCTGGGTAACAAGAGCGAAACTCCGTCTCAAAAAAAAAAAAAAAAAAAAAAAAAGATGAAAAATTCTGTGGAGATTCTGACAGGCCTTTGAAGGCACCTTTTTAAAACCTCGCTGACACTATTGTGGTGTGATTTTTTCTTATACCCATAACATAATGGAGATTAAAAATCATTTTGTATGATACCGTAGGAAAGTAAGTAGATAGCCACTTCTAGGTTTGAGTGCTGCTGGTTCTGTAGTTAAGTAGACATATGTCTTTGGGCAAATCATTTCATTAGTTTAGATTAATTTTCTCACTTGTGAAATGCGGGATTTGGACTTAGCAAGGTACTTTTCATCTCTACAATTTATGAATCTAAAATACTTGCAATAAATATTAAATATTACACATGGTTAGTATTTTAAAACTTATTCAGATGAATAAAAACTCTAGGGAGCTTGAAGTTGATGAATAGACAAAGAAGACATAATTCACATAGAAAAAAAATTAAAAAACCAGAAATTAAATAAGGGAAACTAGTGATCCAGAAAAAAAAAACTCCACCCAATTCCATAATATTTTATTATTTAATATATTTTAAATGAGCAAAAATAAGTTTTAAAAGCAACATGTTGCTTGTAGAACCACAGAGAAATTGTTATTTATAGTGCTGATAGTCTTAAAAATTACTTTAATATTTTTTAGAAAAGCATAAAAATTGCTCCTGAAATTATATTTAGGAAATGTTATGGAAGAAGAATGATCACTCTACAAAGATACTCTTTGTAACATTATGTATAATAGTGACAGATTAGAAATTGAATGTTTAATAATGTAGAGGTACTTTGATGAATTATATTTTAATTATATTGTATGATAAAATCAATTTGGCTGGGCGCGGTGGCTCACCCCTGTAATCCTAGTACTTTGGGAGGCCGAGGTGGGTGGATCACCTGAGGTCAGGAGTTCAAGACCAGCCTGGCCATCATGGTGAAACCCCATCTTAAAAAAAAAAAAAAGAAAGAAAAAGATAAAATCAATTTAATGATACTTAGATTATTGATTGATACAAAGACAGTGCTGAAATGGAAAATGTTTACAGAATACTATATTTCATTGAACCTCAGATTCTGTCAATTATAAGATACTTTTATGGGCCATTAAGAAGGAAAAGTCCTGGTAGTTAAATTTTTTTTTTTTTTTTTTTTTTTTTTTTTGAGACGGAGTTTCGCTCTTGTTACCGAGGCTGGAGTGCAATGGCGCGATCTCGGCTCACCGCAACCTCCGCCTCCTGGGTTCAGGCAATTCTCCTGCCTCAGCCTCCTGAGTAGCTGGGATTACAGGCACGCACCACCATGCCCAGCTACTTTTTTGTATTTTTAGTAGAGATGGGGTTTCACCATGTTGACCAGGATGGTCTCGATCTCTTGACCTTGTGATCCACCCGCCTCGGCCTCCCAAAGTGCTGGGATTACAGGTTTGAGCCACCGCGCCCGGCCGGTAGTTAAATTTTAACACAATATCAAATGATATGTGAATTGGTTATACTAGCTTCTTAGTAATTTGACTATCACTTTGGGGGCCTGGCGTGGCATCTTACATCTGTAATCGCAGCACTTTGGGAGGCTGAGACGGGAGGATTGCTTGATCCCAGGAGTACAGGAGTAGCCTGGACAACATGGCAAAACCCTGTCTCTACCAAAAATATACAAAAACATTTAGTCAGGTATGGTAGCCGGCACCTGTAGTCCCAGCTACTTGGGAGGCTGAGGTGGGAGGATGGTTTGAGCCTGGAGGTAGAGGTTGCAGTGAGCCAAGATTGCCCCATTGCCCTCCAGCCTAGGCAACGGAGCCAGATCCGATCTATAAAAACTTTTTATATTAAAAAGAAAAAAAAAAAGAATTTGGCAACTTTTCCCCCCTTCATTTGAATTGCTTGGTATAAGATAGGCAGTCTTTTCAGATGCTGTTTGGTAGGAGCAGATAACACAGCTTTGTCTCTTTGTGGGAATGCTCCTTAGGTCTTGTAAAGCTCTTAATTTCTCACCTTAAGAAAAATATGGAATTGCATACATTCTTTCATCAATGAATATTTGCTTCATTGATAATAAATTTATGCCTCACTGCTGTGTTCCACACCTTTCTACATAAAAATATAGACTTTTGTATTAAAAACCTATCTAAAAACATTTTATTGTTTGTTTTTGAGACAGAGTTTCGCTCTTTTTGCCTAGACTGGAGTGCAATGGTGCGATCTTCACTCACTGCAACCTCCTGTTCCTGGGTTCAGGCGATTCTCCTGCCTCAGCTTCCCAGGTAGCTGGGATTACTGGCATGCACCATCATGCCCGGCTAATTTTGTGTTTTCAGTAGAGACAGGGTTTCACCATGTTGGCCAGGCTGGTCTTGAACTCCTGACCTCAGGTGATCTGACCACCTTGGCCTCCCTACGTGCTGGGATTACAGACATGAGCCACTGCATCTGGTCCTAAAAACCATTTTAAATGGCAGTTAAATTCACTATAAAGAGGACAATGTACATAATGCAGTTGAAGCAACAGCATATGAAGACTTATTTGTAGGTTCACATATGAGCAGGCAAAGACAACTGTATTACAAGTGCTGCTGGCTACCAGTCATTGTTAAACACATGCTAATTTCAGAGATGTTAAAATGTGAAAATGTGTTGATCTTAAAAATGATGAAATATGGAAATATTAAGAGTAAAAATGGCTGGGCGTGGTGGCTCACGCCTGTAATCCAAGCACTTTGGAGGCCAAAGCAACCCCGTCTTTAAAAAAAAAAAGAGTAAAGATGCACTCTAGGTTAGTATTATTTTAAAATATGCTAGTCCATAAGGAGATTATTTGTATTTATAATATATAGGATTTTATTAAAGGATTATTTTTATTTTAGGAAACCCAAGAAAACATATAACATCTTTGAAGAAAGCTGTGGATATGACCTGCCATGGAGAGCCATCTCTTTATAATTCCTTAAGCATGGCTATGCAAACTCTAAAGTTAGTATTATACATTTTTTATAATTGATTTAGAAGTTTTTTAAAATGAGTTAAGTTGAAATGATGTGTTAATATGGGGCCCATAAACCCAGCTATAACAAAATTGTTAAGTAGGAAATATATGTAATGTCATTTATGATGTTTAATATGGTGTTGGTTGGTAATTTTTATTTTACATGTTAGTAGGATATTGTTGGTTTTTTGTTTTTTTTTAAGTAGGATATTGTTAAAGGTTTTATAAAAGTGTAATTTAAAACTATGCAGTATCAATAGTACAAAAGAAATATGTTGAAAAAAATTTTATTAAAATGAGATTTAGTGTAGTATAATAATTGTAAGTTGGTCATACCTTTATTAACATTTATTAATTTATCTTGAAAGTAATGGTCAAACCGCAATTACTTTTGAACCAACCTAATATTCCTATAAATTAGTAGCACTCTTGCATGGCAAGTTCAGCTATATGGAATAAAGCTAAGACCCCAAAGGAAATATTTGGTATAGTTAAAGCTCATGTGTGTTTTTTTAAATTTTATTTTTATTTTATTTTTTTAAGACAGAGCCTTTTTCTGTCATCCAGGCGGGAGTGCAGTGGCACGATCTCAGCTCACTATAACCTCCACCTTCTGAGTTCATGATTCTTGTGCCTCAGCCTCCCTAGTAGTTGGGATTACAGGTGTGTGCCACCATGTCCAGCTAATTTTTGTATTTTCAGTACAGATAGAGTTTCACCATGTTGGCCAGGCTGGTCTTGAACTCCTGGCCTCAAGCAGTCCACCCACCTCAGCCTCCCTAAAGCTTATATATTTTATCTCTGGATAGTCTGCCCTGGCTCAGACATTATACCTTTACATGTTAGATAGTTTTGAAGTGGATGAGAATGAGGTAACACATGTAATAGAGGTAAGTACATTAGCAGGGTCTACCAGTAAGAGCTGAGAAAATAACAAAGAAAATATAAACAGTAAAGCAATAACTATCTGATAAAATTGCTGCAGAAAACATAGAAACCACTGATTAGTATAAGTGAAAACTGGTCGCCACAAATCCACAAGCTATCATTTTAGTTAAACGGTATACAAGATTAATGTTTATGATTATTATGGCTATGAATTACTATGAGGTTAAATTACAGTAATCCCCCTTATCTGCAGTTTCACTTTCCATAGTTTTAGTTACTCTTGGTCTGAAAAATATTGAAAACTTCAATAATAAATAATTCATAAGGTTTAAGTTGCGTGCCATTCTGGGTGGTATGATGAAAGCCTACACGTCACCTCTCTGCCCTGCCCAGGACATGAATAATCCCTTGCTCCTGCAGATCCATACTGTATATGCTGCCCACCCATGTAACAGCCTAAGTCATCAGATTAACTGTTGTTAATGACTGTCAAACTATTGCAGTCTTTGTGTTATTTTACTTAATAATGACCCCAGTGTGCAGGAGTAGTGATGCTGGCATATTATTATAATTGTTCTATTTAGTTATTGTTGTTCATCTCTTATTGTACCTGATTTATACATTAAACTTGATCATAGGTGTTTATGTACAGGCACATCTCATTTTGTTGTACTTTGTTTTATTAGACTTCTCAGATGACTTTTTTTTTTTTTTTTTTTTTTTTGAGACGGAGTTTCGCTCTTGTTACCCAGGCTGGAGTGCAATGGTGCGATCTTGGCTCACCGCAACCTCCGCCTCCCGGGTTCAGGCAATTCTCCTGCCTCAGCCTCCTGAGGAGCTGGGATTACAGGCACGCACCACCATGCCCAGCTAACTTTTTGTATGTTTAGTAGAGATGGGGTTTCACCTTGTTGACCAGAATGGTCTCGATCTCTTGACCTCGTGATCCACCCGCCTCGGCCTCCCAAAGTGCTGGGATTACAGGCTTGAGACTTTTTTTTTTTTTTTTTTTTTAACAAACGGACAGTTTATGACAACTCTGTGTTGAGCAAGTCCATTGGTGCTATTTTTTTTTTAACAGTATGTGCCCACTTCATGCCTCTATATCACACTTTGGTAGTTCTTGGAATATTTCAAGCTTTCTAAATTATTGTTATGTCTGTTACAGTGATCTGTGATCAGTGATCTTTGATGTTACTATTGTAATTATTTTAGGGCACCACAAACTGGGTGCATATAAGACAACAGACATAATTGATAAGTGTTATGTGTGTTCTGCCTGTTCCACCAAAGGCCATTTCCCAGTCTCCCTCCCTCTGGGCCTCCCTACCCCTAAGACACAAAAACAGTGGAATTACACCAATAACCCTACAGTGGCCTCTAAGTGTTCAAGAGAAAGGAGGAGTCGCATGTCTCACTTTAAATCAAAAGCTAGAAATGATTGAGCTTAGTGGGAAAGGCATGTCAGAATGCAAGATAGGCTGAAAGCTATGTCTCTTGTGCTAAACACTTAGTCAAATTGTGAATGCAAAGGTAAAGTTCCTGAAGGAAATTAAAAGTGCTGGGCTGGGTATGGTGGCTCTTACCTGTAATTGCAACACTTTGGGAGGCTGAAGTGGGAGGATCACCTGAGGCCATGAGTTTGAGACCAGCCCTGGTAATATAACAAGACTCCCCCCACCACCATTTCTACTAAACAACAAACAAACAAAAATAGGCACAGTGGTGAGCATCTGTAGTCCTACCTTCTCAGGCTGAGGCAGGAGGTTCGAGCCCAGTAGTTCGAGCTATGATTATGCTACTATAATCTAGCCTGTGTGATAGAGCAAGATCCTGTCTAAAAAAATTTAAAAAATAATGGAAATTCGAAGTGCTACTTCAGTGGACACGAGAATGATAAGAAAGTGAAACAGCTTTATTGTTGATATGGAGAAAGTTTTAATGGTCTGGATAGAAGATTAAAATAGCCACAATAGTCCATTAAGTCAAATCCTAATCCAGACCCAGGCCCTAATTCTCTTCAATTCTGTGAAGGCCGAAAGCAGTGAGGGAGCTGCAGAAGAAAAGTTTGAAGCTAACAGAACTGAGCTCATGAGGTTAATGAAAGAAGCCGTCTCTAAGTGCAAGAGGAAGCAGCAAGTTATCCAGGAGATCTAGCTAAGATAATTGATGAAGATGGCTATACTAAATATCACATTTTCTTTTTCTTTCTTTTTTTTTTCTGTTGTTGTTTATTCTTGAGACAGGGTCTCACTCTGTCACCCAGCCTAGAGTGTAGTGGTGCAGTCATGGATCACTGCAGCCTCAAACTCCCAGGCTCAAGCTGTTCTCGCACCTCAGCTCCCCAAGTAGCAGGGACTTCAGGCATGTGCCACCACGCCATGCCCAGCTTTTTTTTTTTTTTTTTTTTTTGTAGAGGTAGGTTCACCATGTTGCCCAGGCTGGTCTCGAACTCCTGGGCTCAAGCAATCCTCCTGCCTCAGCTTCCCAAAGTGCTGGGATTACAAGTGTGAGCCACTGTACCTGATCTCATTTTTTTTTTTTGAGACGGAGTTTTGCTCTTGTTACCCAGGCTGGAGTGCAATGGTGCAATCTCGGCTCACCGCAACCTCCGCCTCCTGGGTTCAGGCAATTCTCCTGCCTCAGCCTCCCAAGTAGCTGGGATTACAGGCACGCACCACCACGCCCAGCTAATTTTTGTATTTTTAGTAGAGATGGGGTTTCACCATGTTGACCAGGATGGTCTCGATCTTGTGACCTCGTGATTCACCCACCTCGGCCTCCGAAAGTGCTGGGATTACAGGCGTGAGCCACTGCGCCCTGCCTGATCTCATATTTTTAATGTAGATAAAATAGCCCTCTGTTGGAAGAAGATGCTGTCTAAGATTTTCATAGCTAGAAAAAGTGAATGGCTGGTTTCAGAACTTCATGGGATAGGCTTCCTCTCTTATTAGGGGCTAATGCAGCTGGTGGCTTGATGTTGGCACCAATGTTTGTTATCATTCCGAAAATCCTAGAGTCCTTAAGAATTATGCTAAATCTACTCAGTCTGTGTTCTGCAAATGGAACAACAAAGCCCGAATGATAGGATGTCTGTTTATAGCATAGCTTACTGAATATTTTTAAGCCCATTGTTGAGATCTATCTCAGAAAAAAGATTTATTTCAAAATATTACTGCTCATTGACTATGCATCCAGTCACCCAAGAACTCCAATGGAGATGTACAAGGAGATTAATGTTATTTTTATGCCTACTAACACAGCATTCATTCCGCAACCCGTGGATAAAGGAATACTTTGATCTTTCAAATCTTGATTATTTAAGAAATACATATCATAAGGCTGCGACTGCCATAGATGGATCTGGGCAAAGTACATTGAAAATCTTCTGGAAAGGATTTGCCATTCGAAATGCCATTCATGGAAGGTGGTCAAAATACCTACACTGGCTGGCTGTGGTGGCTCAAGCCTATAACCCCAGCACACTGGGAGGCTGAGGTGGGTGGATCACTTGAGGTCAGGAGTTCAAGACCAGCCTGGCCAACGTGGTGAAACCCCGCCTCTACTAAAAATACAAAAATTATCCGGATATGGTGGCACATGCCTGTAATCCCAGCTACGAGGGAGGCTAAGGCAGGAGAATTGCTTGAACCCAGGAGGAAGAGGTTGCCGTGAGCTGAGATCATGCCACTGCACTCCAGCCTGGGTGACAGAGCAAGAGTCTGTCTCAAAAAAAAAAAAAAAAAAAAAAAGAATATCCCATAAACTTACTTGGTAAAGCATCAGTGGGGTTTCAGAGGAATGAAAGATACTATTGTGAATAAAATGCTATCAAACAGCATTACATGCCATAGAGAAATCTTTCATAAAAGGAAGAGTTGACCCACGTGGCAAACTACTTTGTCTTATTTTAAGAAATTGTCACAGCCATCTCAACCTTCAGAAAGTATCACTCTGATCAGTCAGTGGCCATCAACATCAAGGCAAGACCCCCCACCAACAAAAAGATATTATTCACTGAAGGCTGAGTTGATTTTTAGCATTTTTAGCAATAAAGTAATTTTGATTAAGGTATGTACTTTTTTTTTTACATGTAATGCTGTTGCACACTTATTAGACTACAGTATAAACAGAACTTTTATATATACTAGGAAACCTGAAAGTTCATGCAACTTACTTTATTGCAAATATTTATTGTGATATTTGCTTTATTGCTGTGGTTTGGAACCAGCCCTACAATATCTCCAAGGTATGCCTGTATAGGGAAAAACATAGTATAGTCAGCCCTCCAAATCCTGGATTCTGCTTCTGTGAATTCAATCAACTACATATCAAAAATATTTGGAAAAAAATTATACCTGTACTGGACAAATAGACATTTTTTTCTTGTCATTATGCCCTAAACAACAGAGGATAACAATGACTTACATAGCATACGTCGTATTAGGTGTTATCAATAATCTAGAGATGACTTAAAATATATGGGAGGATGTGCATAGGTTTTTTTTTTTTTTTTTTTTTTTTTTTTGAGCAGGAGTCTTGCTCCTGTTGCCCAGGCTGGAGTGCAATGGCGCAATCTCTGCTCACCACCACAACCTCTGCCTCCCGGGTTCAAGCAATTCTCGTGCCTCAGCCTCCCCAGCAGCTGGGATTATAGGCATATGCCACCATGCCCAGCTAGCTTTTGTATTATTAGTAGGGACGGGGTTTCTCTATGTTGGTCAGGCTGGTCTGGAATTCTTGACCTCAAGTGATCTGCCCGCCTCAGCCTCCCAGAGCACTGGGATTACAGGCATGAGCCACCACATCCAGCCTACTACACCATTTTGTATCTGGGACTTGAGCATCTGCAGATTTTGGTATCCATAGGAGGGCCTGAAATCAATCCCCCAAGGATACCGAAGGACAACTGTATATATAAGGTTCAGTACTATCCTTGATTTCAGGTATCCACTGGGGGTCTTGGAATGTATCCTCTGCAGGTAAGAGTGGACTACTATATAGTATTTGAGAAAGAAGTGTGTGTTACTATTTTTTTTTCATTGCATTTTAGGTTTTGGGGTACAGGTGAAGAACATGCAAGATTGTTGCATAGGTACACACATGGCAGCGTGATTCGCTGCCTTCCTCCTCTGTGTGTTATTATTTTTAAGCCACATTTATACACTTTGAAGTTGATCCATGTGATACTGCCACATTTTAGTTTAAAGTTTATTTATGTGATGTCGTATTTCTTAGTGTATACTTTAGACTTTGTATGAAACAAACCTACTAGAATGTAAGCTTCATGATGTTGGGAACCTTGTTTATCACTCTATCCCCAGAACTTAGGAGTGCTAAGTAAATGTTTATTAAATGAATCAATTAATAATTTTTTAAGTACATAGCTCATTTTAGAAAAATTGACATTAAAATATTTAAAATATGCTCACAACCTTTCCTTGCATTGTTGAAACAAATGAGGTATGCTATAGCCTAAATGTGTAATCCTATGTATACTATTCTTTCTGGGTAAATTTTTTGGTAGTGTAATTTGTTGTGCCTAATTAGAGTGTATTTTATCTTTCTTTTAAGACATATGCCTGGACATACAAGTCGAGAAGTACTAATCATCTTCAGCAGCCTTACAACTTGTGATCCATCTAATATTTATGATCTAATCAAGGTAGACCAAAAAATCAAAACCAAAGTTACAACTCTAAAGAGAATTCTATAGTAATTATATATATTTATGTATATATTTTTTGTGTGTATGTGATCCATCTTAGTGGTAGATGTAGTGAATTTATCACTAGTTTTCAGAGCATTCTTTATTTTTCAAACACATTAACTCTTAAATGTTTTTCTTCTTTCCTAAAACTATCTATCTACTTGGATTTTATGAAGACCCTAAAGGCAGCTAAAATTAGAGTATCTGTTATTGGATTGTCTGCAGAGGTTCGAGTTTGCACCGTACTTGCTCGTGAAACTGGTGGTATATATCTAATATCTTTAATATTTACTCATAATTACTATGTAGGAAATAATTTATTAAATTAGGATGTTTTAATCTGTTGTGAGGTATTAAAGTAGTCTAAAATATGGTCAGTCATCTTAAATATGTAATTAATTCTATAAGAAATCATCTCAAAATGCAAAGAATTTTCAGTACTTATGTCAGTATTTAGAGGAAGTATTATAACTCTTGGAAAACTGGAAGTTTTACTGTATGTTTTACTTTATAAAGATTTTGAATTGTAATTACAAGCCAGGCATGGTGGCTCATGTCTGTAATCCCAACACTTTGGTAGGCCAAGGCAGGAGAGTCACTTGAGTTCAGAAGTTTGAGATCAGTCTGGTTACCATACTGAGACCTGTCTATTTATATGTTAAAATAATAATAGAGCCGGGCGCGGTGGCTCAAGCCTGTAATCCCAGCACTTTGGGAGGCTGAGGCGGGTGGATCACGAGGTCAAGAGATCGAGACCATCCTGGTCAACATGGTGAAACCCCGTCTCTACTAAAAATACAAAAAACTAGCTGGGCGTGGTGGCGCGTGCCTGTAATCCCAGCTACTCAGGAGGCTGAGGCAGGAGAATTGCCTGAGCCCAGGAGGCGGAGGTTGCGGTGAGCTGAGATCGCGCCATTGCACTCCAGCCTGGGTAACAAGAGCGAAACTCCGTCTCAAAAAAAAAAAAAAAAAATAATAATAATAATAATAATAATAAATTGTAATACAGTTATTCCTAGAGAAGTTGATTTAGATATATTATTTAAATAAGGTTTTAAAAGTGATGATTTAACTAAAATTATTATTTTGAAAATTTACATTTTCAGATGATAAAACTTACAGGAATTACATAGAACGTATACTTCATTATGTCTACAAAGCTGTTTTTTTTTTTTTCTTTTCACCTTGTTAGGCACATACCATGTTATTTTAGACGAAAGCCATTACAAAGAATTACTCACACATCATGTTAGTCCTCCTCCTGCTAGCTCAAGTTCTGAATGCTCGCTTATTCGTATGGGTAAGTGTTCTTATATTTTTAAAAATATATATCTTGGCTCAAACTATGCTATTTTTGTTTTTGCACAAGTTGTTTTAACATTTAATTTTTTTTTAGGAAAAAATATGCTTGTTGAAGTAATTTTGAAAAGCAGAGAAGTTTAAAAAAAAAAAAGGAAACATATTAAAACTACCAGTAGTCTTCTCACCCAGAGAACACTGTTCGCTTTCTTTATTTTTAAGGCTAGAAAGGTATCAACTGTGTTTATAGAAAAATACATATATTAAGAAATTTTAAAAATAAGATACAAAGGTCGGGTGCAGTGGCTCATGCCTGTACTCCGAACACTTTGGGAGGCCGAGGTAGGTGGATCACCTCAGGTAAGGAGTTTGAGACCACCCTGGCAACATGGCGAAACCCTGTCTCTACTAAAAATATCAAAAATAGCAGGGCATGGTGGCGGGCATCTGTAGTCCCAGCTACTTGGGAGGCTGAGGTAGGAGAATTGCTTGAACTCAAGAAGTAGAGTTTGCAGTGAGCTGAGATTGTGCCACTGTACTCCAGTCTGGGCCACAGAGCAAGACTCTGTCTCAAAAAAAAAAAAAAAAAAAAAAGAAGTAAAATAAGCTCCAAAATCCTCTGTACTGTACTGTCTGATCAAAGCTGTGTAATATAAACTGCAAAGACAAAGCTTGCAGGGAAGTACACCAGATTGCTCGAAGGAGGGGAGATGATTGGTTTTGGATCACTTTTTTAAAATTTTGTTTTCAGCTGGGTGCGGTGGCTCACGCCTGTAATCCCAGCACTTTGGGAGGCCTAGGTGGGTCACGAGGTCAGGAGATCAAGACCATCCTGGCCAACACGGTGAAACCCTGTCTCTACTATAAATACAAAAATTAGTTGGGTATGGTGGCATGCACCTGTGATCCCAGCTACTCGGGAGCCTGAGGCAGGAGAATTACTCAAACCAGGGAGGCTGCAGTGAGCTGAGATCGCACCACTGCACTCCAGCCTGACGACAGTGAGACTCCTTCTCAAAATATATATATATATATTTTCTTCTGTTTTACAAAAATGTTGTGATGAAAATGTATTACACATCGCTTCTCAGCCTTTTGGCTAAGGTCAAGTGAAAATGTATTATATTTATATTGAAAGAAGGTATAACTTTTAAATAGAAAAAGAATCTCCTTATTTGATATATATATTTTAAAATGTCAGCGAAGTAGACTGCTTTTCTACTTTGTTTCTGGCCTTTTGTATTACTAGTCGACCTCTGTTTTCCATTGTCTTATGTGTTTAATGATGTCAGTAAGTATCTACTTTATTGTGTCTTGCAAGGATTGAGTTAATACAGATGAAGCATTTAGAATAATGCTTAATGTAAACATTCAATACATTTTAGGTATTATGTTGGCTAATCTTTTTGATTTACTGATATATTTTCTTATACCATTTTAAAGTTATTTAAATTTATAATTTATTTGTTAGAGTCCTTTAGGAATATTAACCCTTTCTCAGTCACCTGATGCAAATATTTTTCTAGTTGATTATTTGCCTTTACTTTTATTTATTTGTTTTGATATGTAGATATATTTAAATTTTTTATGTAATTTTTTAAAAATGGTTTTTGCTTTTCCTAAACATGTTTTCAGAATTTAAATTATATATAGAAAACATTATGTGAAATATTTGAGCATTCCAAAATTTTAAACATATAAGTATAAACTTAGATAAAATGAAGATGTACTATGATATGCTTCAGTTGTATCAGAAATGATGTAAAAAGTACAACCTCTTTAAAAAGTAGTGTTAATCATTATTAAGTTAGAAAATATATAGCTGGACATGGTGGCGGGCATCTGTAATCCCAGCTATGTGGGAGGCTGAGATGGGAGAATCGCTTTAACCTGGGAGGCAGAGGGTGCAGTGAGCCAAGATTGCACCACTGCACTCCAGCCTGGGCAACAGAGGAAAGACTCCATCTCAAAAAAAAAAAAAAAAAAAAAGGGAGAAAAGAAAACATATATGTGAACTTCAGAATTTGAAGTCATACATATAGATAGGTCTTTCCCCCATTTCCTCAACTTTTTCTTGTAGCTTGGAATTAGTTTAATCATGCTATAATAAGCTTATCTGAGAGGCAGGAAAGTGATATTTTGTACAACCTTATTGGCTTTTTGATAAGAACATTTTTAGGTTCTTAGTCCTAGAATTCTGCTCCTTGCTTGGAAAAAGAAAGTAATACATTTTCTTCTATGAAGGATTTCCTCAGCACACCATTGCTTCTTTATCTGACCAGGATGCAAAACCCTCTTTCAGCATGGCGTAAGTAAAGACCTTGAAATTATCAGTGATAATGTTTTTACATTTTTAATTCCTTCTTTTAAGTTATAAATTCAGAAGCTAGGCAATGAAGACTATCTCTGTGTAATTCTGTGGAATGATCTTATTACTAAGTAAAATAGTAAGTTTGAGAGAATTTTGTCGTATGCTACTAATCACCTAAGAAGAAAGTAGAGATGTAAGTGGATATATGTACTTGTTTATGTTAATAATAAAAACAACAGTATGGCCGGGCACGGTGGCTCACGCCTGTAATCCCAGCACTTTGGGAGGCCGAGGCGGGTGGATCACGAGGTCAAGAGATCGAGACCATCCTGGTCAACATGGTGAAACCTCGTCTCTACTAAAAATACAAAAAATTAGCTGGGCATGGTGGCGCATGCCTGTAATCCCAGCTACTCAGGAGGCTGAGGCAGGAGAATTGCCTGAACCCAGGAGGCGGAGGTTGCGGTGAGCCAAGATCGCGCCATTGCACTCCAGCCTGGGTAACAAGAGCGAAACTCTGTCTCAAAAAAAACAGGGCCGGTTGCGGTGGCTCACGCCTGTAATCCTAGCACTCTGGGAGGCCGGGGCGGGTGGATCACGAGGTCAAGAGATCGAGACCATCCTGGTCAACATGGTGAAACCCTGTCTCTACTAAAAATACAAAAAATTAGCTGGGCATGGTGGTGTGTGCCTGTAATCCCAGCTACTCAGGAGGCTGAGGCAGGAGAATTGCCTGAACCCAGGAGGTGGAGGTTGCGGTGAGCTGAGATCGAGCCATTACACTCCAGCCTGGGTAACAGGAGCGAAACTCCATCTCAAAACAAAACAAAACAAAACAAAACAAAAAACAAGCAGTATAGAAATAATACAAATTTAAAAAGGGGGTGGAGGAGAATTTTTTTTTTTAAATCTTTACTTCCGTGAGTGTGTAGGGAAAAGCAAAGGGATAGACCCTAGACTTTTTTGAATGCATCACTTTATGACAGGTATTTGTTCTGAGAAATGCATCATTAGGTGATACCATCATTGTGCAAACATCACGGTGTGCATACCTAGATAGTGCAGGCTACTATACATCTCAGTTATATGGTATAGCTATTGCTCCTAGCCTGCACACCTATACAGCATATTGCATGCCGAATAGTGTAGGCAGTTGTAATACGACACTTAGTATTTATGTAACTAAACACACGAAAGGTGCAATAAAAATATGGTATTATCTTATGGGACCACTGTCATATATGTGGTTCATCATTGACCAAAATGTTATATAGAATATTACTGTACCTTGTTTTTTTTTGTTGAGTTTTTTTTTTAGAGGATTCTCGCTTTGTTGCCCAGGCCGTGCAGTGGCATGATCTTAGCTCACTACAACCTCTGCCTGCTGGGTTCAGGTGATTCTCTTGCTTCAACCTCCAGAGTAGCTGGGACTACAGGAGCATGCTGCCACACCCGGCTCATTTTTTTTGTATTTTAGTAGAGATGGGGTTTCACTGAGTTGCCCAGGCTGATCACGAACTCCTGAGCTCAGGCACTCCACCACCCTTGGCCTCCAGAAGTGCTGGGATTACAGGTGTGAGCCACCGCACCCGGCCTACTATACCTTGTTTTAACTTTAGAGCTTTATATTTTACATAATTATAAAACGAAATTAAATTTAAGAGAGTTATTCTTAAAAATCACAAACAAGCCGGGCGCGGTGGCTCAAGCCTGTAATCCCAGCACTTTGGGAGGCCGAGGCGGGCAGATCACGAGGTCAAGAGATTGAGACCATCCTGGTCAACATGGTGAAACCCCGTCTCTACTAAAAAATAGAAAAAATTAGCTGGGCATGGTGGCGTGTGCCTGTAATCCCAGCTACTCAGGAGGCTGAGGTAGGAGAATTGCCTGAACCCAGGAGGCGGAGGTTGCGGTGAGCCGAGATCGCTCCGTTGCACTCCAGCCTGGGTAACAAGAGCGAAACTCCGTCTCAGAAAAAAAAAAAAAAAAGAATTAGTAGACAAAGATGTGGTAAGACAACAATTATAAATGTACTCCGTTCAGGAAATTAGAGAACATGATAATGGTAAGAAGAGATATGGAAGGTATAAAACAGACCCAAATCAAACTTCTGGTGATGAAGAGTACAGTGTTTTAGATGAATAATACATTGGATGAGATTAACAGTAAATTAAACACTATGGAAGAAAAATATTATTGAATTCAAGGATAGTAATGGAAACTTAAAGAGAAGGGCTGGGTGCAGTGGCTCACATATGTAATCCTAGCACTTTGGGAGGCCGAGGCAGGCAGATCACTTGAGACCAGGAATTTGAGACCAGCCTGACCAACATGGTGAAACCCTATCTCTGCTAAAAATACAAAAATTAGCTGTGCGTGGTGGCGCATGCCTGTAATCCCAGCTACTAGGGAAGCTGAGGTATGAAAATTGCTTAGACCCAGGAGACAGACGTTGCAGTGAGTCAAGATTGTGCCACTGCACTCCAGCTTGGGCATGAGTGAGACTCTGTCTCAAAAATAATAATAATGAAGAGAGGGGGAAAAAAATGAATGTAGCATAATTGAGCTATAAGACATACTCACAGATTTTAAAATAAACTTTTAGGCCAGATATGGTAGCTGACATCTATAATCCCAGCACTTTGAGAAGCTGAGACAGGTGGATCACTTGAGGCTAGGAGTTCGAGACCAGCCTGGTCAACATGTTGATTCCCCATTTCTACAAAAACTTATACAATTTTTAAAAATATAGCCTTTTTTTTTTTAGGTTGAGTTTTTGTTCTTGTCACCCAGGCTGGAGTGCAGTGGTGCAATCTCAACTCACTGCAACCTCTGCCGCCTGGATTCAAGCAGTTCTCCTGCTTCAGCCTCCCAAGTAGCTGGGATTACAGGCCCCCGGCTAATTTTTGTTTTGTTTTGTTTTGTTTTGTTTTGTTTTGAGATGGAGTCTCAAACTGTTGTCGGGGCTGGAATGCAGTGGCATGATCTCAGCCCACTGCAGCCTCCATCTCCCATGTTCAAGCAATTCTCCTGCCTCAGCCTTCCAAGTAGCTGGGATTACAGGTGTGCACCACTGCGCCCGGCTCATTTTTTTTGTTTTTGTATTTTTAGTAGAGACAGTTTTACTATATTGGCCAGGCTGGTCTCGAACTCCTGACCTCAGGTGATCCACCTGCCTTGGCCTCCCAAAATGTTGGGATTACAGGTGTGAGCCCCTGTGCCTGGCCAAAAATACAGACTTTTAAATAGATTTTTTTTTTAATTTCAATTTTAATTTTTTAATTTTAATTTTTACTTATTTATTTGCTTATTTTTTTAAGATGGGGTTTCACCAAGATGGCCAGGCTGGTCTTGAACTGCTGACCTCAGGTGATCCACCCACCTTGGCCTCCCAAGTGCTAGGATTACAGGCGTGAGCCACCGTGCCTGGCCTTTTTTTTTTTTTTTTTAAAGATGGGGTTTCACCATGTTGGTCAGGCTGGTCTTGAACTCCCGACCTCAGGTGATCCGCCCGCCTTGGCCTCCAAAGTGCTTGGATTACAGGCGTGAGCCACCACACCCGGCCTAAATAGATATTTAAGTAGTGTCACGTTTTAAGATCAAGGTAGTGTGCAGTCCTGCTCTAACTTTTCAGATCTTTATATATTCCCTTTTCCCCCCTACAGGCATTTGGATGGCAATACTGAGCCAGGGCTTACATTAGGAGGCTATTTCTGCCCACAGTGTCGAGCAAAGTACTGTGAGCTACCTGTCGAATGTAAAATCTGTGGTAAGAAACGAACTATTCATTATTCAGTAAATCTTGAATGACTTCTTATCTGTATTGCTGCTAAAATGCATGTAAATGTTAAGTTGTTCGTATGTTTCTAGATTTAATCTGTGCAAAGAGAAATAGGTCACTTTTTAAATTGTTATAAGTATAAAAGTAGCATTCTAGTTTCCTGATCCTTTTTCTGAAAAAAGTATATTCTTTAAAGGCAATGCAGTAGATCTAATAGACATTTTTCTGTCTCTTACCTTTATAAATAAAAGAATGAAAAATTAGGCCGGGCGCAGTGGCTCAAGCCTGTAATCCCAGCACTTTGGGAGGCTGAGGTGGGTGGATCACGAGGTTAAGAGATCGAGACCATCCTGGTCAACATGGTGAAACCCTGCCTCTACTAAAAATACTAAAAATTAACTGGGCATGGTGGCGCATGACTGTAATCCCAGCTACTCAGGAGGTTGAGGCAGGAGAATTGCCTGAACCCAGGAGGCGGCGGAGGTTGCGGTGAGCCGAGATCGCGCCATTGCACTCCAGCCTGGGTAACAAGAGCGAAACTCCGTCTCAAAAAAAAAAAAAAAAAAAGAATGAAAAATTAAATTGATAGAATTGTCTGATTTTATTTAATTTATAATATAAGCAAATAGACCAAGATAGTTTGGTTACACACTTAGTAACAGAACTAAGACTCCATCCTACAATCTTCTTTTATAGCCACAGGTAAAATTAATAACTGTCATCCTAAAAGAAACTGAAAATATTCTGTCTGAGTTGCATCTTTTGGCTTTTCAGCCATTGTCTTCATGGGTTTCAACTACTAAACATGTCTCTCTGCTTAATGTGTCAGGTCTTACTTTGGTGTCTGCCCCCCACTTGGCACGGTCTTACCATCATTTGTTTCCTTTGGATCCTTTTCAAGAAATTCTCCTAGAAGAATATAACGGAGAAAGGTATATCAGTTTGGATTAATTTATATTTGTTATAAGTGATAAGCTAATGTTCGAATAGATTGTTACTACCTTAAAATATAATCCTTCTAACTTGGACAAGAGTACTTATAATATGGAAGATGAGATGAAGAATGCCATGATTATGATTCAAATGGCTCATTGTTAAAATAGATCTGAATCTCCAGAATCCAGATAATTTCCATAAACCCATCTATGTATAAATAAGGGTGAAGATTATACTATTAAATCAGTTCTCCAGAAGGAAAAGGAAAAAAAAAAAAGACCCTGATTGGTAATATTTGCTGATTTCCATGTTTTTAATACCGTTATCATGGCCAGTTTTTGGTTTTTTTTTGAGACAGAGTTTCGCTCTTGTTACCCAGGCTGGAGTGCAATGGCACGATCTCGGCTCACCGCAACCTCCGCCTCCTGGGTTCAAGCAATTCTCCTGCCTCAGCCTCCTGAGTAGCTGGGATTACAGGCATGCGCCACCATGCCCAGCTAATTTTTTGTATTTTTAGTAGAGACGGGGTTTCACCATGTTGACAAGGATGGTCTCGATCTCTTGACCTTGTGATCCACCCGCCTCGGCCTCCCAAAGTGCTGGGATTACAGACTTGAGCCACCGCACCCAGCCTAGTCATGGCCAGTTTTTAGCTACCAGTTAACAACCAGCTGTCAAAATCCTTGAATATGTATTTAACAATTGATTCTCTTGAGCCAGTACAATCCAGTCCTAGCACACTACTAAAAATAAGAGGCTCATTTAGCACTTTGGGAGGCTGAAGTGGGTGGATCAGGAGTTGAGGACTAGCCAGGGCAACATAGTGAGACACTGTCTCTTAAAAAAGAAAATAATCCAAAAAAAAAAAAAAAAGAGAAACAACAACAAAAAAGAAAATAATTTGGCGTAACATAATCTATCTAAAATCTTTAAGTATTTTACAAGTGCTGTTTGTGTGAAATACAACAAATAAAGTCTGAAATAGAGGTGGGTCAATCTTTTGTAGAATAGTTTTCAGAAAATAAAGATTTACTACTTTTAAGAACATCCAGGATTTAGGAATCACATTAAACATTTACTGGCTAGCAGACAATTATGTATTCATCTTGCTTTTCACACTTAAATCATTTGGAAGTAATTTAATATCACCATATTTAGGTCAATGATGTTTTTAAAAGTGTTACATATTTCATGAATAATTATGGTTTATATAACCAATTACTTCCTGTTGGATTTTTTTTTTTTTTTTTTTTTGAGATGGAGTCTCACTCTGTCTTTCTAACTACAACCTCCGCCTTCCAGGCTCAAGTGATTCTCCTGCCTCAGCCTTCCCAGTAGCTGGGATTACAGGTGCCTGCCACTATGCCCAGTTAATTTTTTGTATTTTTAGTAGAGATGGGGTTTCACCATATTGGCCAGGCTGGTCTTGAACCTCAGGTGATCTACCTGCCTCGGCTTTCCAAAGTGCTGGAATTACAGATATGAGCCACCATGCCTGGCTCAGGGGTATTCTTAACTCTTTTTCTTGAAAGTCTTGTTTGAAAAGAATTACTTATTAATGAAAGGATTCTAGTTATTGAGATTTTGCTGAACTATTTTAATGAGTGAATTCTAAGAAAAATTCTTAAACTTTTTTTTTTTTTTTTTTTTTTTTTTTTCCAGATTTTGTTATGGATGTCAGGGGGAATTGAAAGACCAGCATGTAAGTTCATTGGCTTTCTAAATACTAAGAAATGTACAAGAATTATTGGAAAAAAATGGTGCTATAAGTTTTCAACAGGTTGAAAGACCAGGCTCATATCAGTTTATTTCTTGTAAAGATAATTATAATAAGAAGAGGTAAAATGGGAACAAAATAGTTTAAATAGTAGTTTTGTTATTCTGCATCCTAATTTTTGTTATAAATGTATTTTGTAACTTACGTTTTCAAACTTTTTTTTTTTTTTTTTTGAGACGGAGTTTCGCTCTTGTTGCCCAGGCTGGAGTGCAATGGCATGATCTTGGCTCACCGCAACCTCCGCCTCCTGGGTTCAGGCAATTCTCCTGCCTCAGCCTCCTGAGTAGCTGGGATTACAGGCACACGCCACCATGCCCAGCTAATTTTTAGTATTTTTAGTAGAGACGGGGTTTCACCATGTTGACCAGGATGGTCTCGATCTCTTGACCTCGTGATCCACCCACCTCGGCCTCCCAAAGTGCTGGGATTACAGGCTTGAGCCACCGCGCCCGGCCACGTTTTCAAACTTTTTTTATTAAAAATTTTTTTTCTGCTGGGCACCGTGGCTCAAGCCTGTAATCCCAGCACTTTGAGAGGCTGAGGCGGGTGGATCACAAGGTCAAGAGATCGAGACCATCCTGGTCAACATGGTGAAACCCCGTCTCTACTAAAAATACAAAAAATTAGCTGGGCATGGTGGCGTGTGCCTGTAATCCCAGCTACTCAAGAGGTTGAGGCAGGAGAATTTCCTGAACCCAGGAGGCGGAGGTTGCAGGGAGCCGAGATCACGCCATTGCACTCCAGCCTGGGTAACAAGAGTGAAACTCCGTCTCAAAAAAAAAAAAAAAATTTTTTTTTCTTCATTTTTTTGATGCTTTGATCATTTTGCCTACTTTGGTACACCCTTGTAAAACATGTAATTTACCTTTAGCTTTCAAGCTAAACTGCATTTAGTCTGGAAGTATTTAAAGTATTTTCTTCATACAGTTTTTTTTTTGAGATGTAGTCTCACTCTATCACCCAGGCTGAAGTGCAGTGGCATGATCTTGGCACATTGCAATCTCTGCCACCTGGGTTGAGGCGATTCTCCTGCCTCCGCCTCCTGAGTACCTGGGATTACAGGTGCCTGCTGCCATGCCTAGCTAATTTTTGTAGTTTTTCTTTTTAGTAAAGATGGGGTTTCACCATCTTGGCCAGGCTGGTCTTAAACTCCTGACCTCGTGATACATCTGCCTTGGCCTCCCAAAGTTCTGGGATTATAGGCGTGAGCCACCGTCCCTGGCCATATTATACTTTAAGCTGTGTGATAACACATTGATGTTGTTTAAGGTGGCCACAGATCATGGGTGATTCTTCCATTAGGCCAATGATAAAATTTTTTTTTTAGTTTCGAAGAGGGGCAACTTTAATATATAAACTTGTGTAGATATAAATAATATATATCGCTGTCTAGCTGTTAATTTTTTAGTTACATGTTCATATTTAAAACCATATTATATAAAATATTAATTAGAAGTATTGCTATTCCACTGTCACATTTTATAAAACAATTTTAAATACCTGTTTGACATCAGTAGCTTCATCTTTACTGGAACCACTTTTTGAATTGTTTGAAGTTTTTGATTTTATTTTTTGAGACAGACTCTTGCTCTGTCACCCAGGCTGGAGTGCAGTGATGCGATCTTGGCTCACTGTAACCTCTGTCTCTCAGGTTCAAGCAATTCTCGTGCCTCAGCCTCCCAAATAGCTGGGATTACAGGTGTGTGCCACCGTGCCTGGCTAATGTTTGTGTTTTTAGTAGAGACTGGGTTTCTCCATGTTGGCCAGCTGGTCTTGAACTCCTAGGCTCAAGCAATCTGCCTGCCTTGGGGTCCCAAAGTGCTGGGATTACAGGTGTGAGCCACGTTTGAGCCTCATTTGAATTTTTAGGAATAGAATAGGTCATCATCTATGTTAAATTTTTAGGCTTCTCTCTTTTTTTTTTTGAGTTGGAGTTTCGCTCTTGTTACCTAGGCTGGAGTGCAATGGCGCGATCTCGGCTCACCGCAACCTCTGCCTCCTGGGTTCAGGCAATTCTCCTGCCTCAGCCTCCTGAGTAGCTGGGATTACAGGCACGTGCCACCATGCCCAGCTAACTTTTTTTTTTTGTATTTTTAGTAGAGACGGGGTTTCACCATGTTGACCAGGATGGTCTCGATCTCTTGACCTCGTGATCCACCCGCCTCGGCCTCCCAAAGTGCTGGGATTACAGGCTTGAGCCACCGCGCCTGGCCACTAGGCTTCTCTTTTTAATTGAATCAATCAGGTGGTCTTGCTAAGCTTTCAAAAGTAGCACTGGTTTGAAGCTCATATATCTTTCTCAAATAGTTTCTTAGAGTGAAGTAATTGAGAGTGGACTATAATAAAATAGGCTTCAAAGACTCAAAAACAAAGTCATTCCCTCATTCTAAGGGATAGTTTTGCGGAAGAAATTAATTGCCTTAGATTTGAGAATCTAGAGTACATTGGAAGTAATAAAGTAGGTAGTGGGGAAAATTGATAGAGATATAAAAGAGCAAAGCACACCTTGAATGTCATCTAGATGTGCTGTAATTAATTTTTGGAAACCACTTTTGTTTATTCAATTTCCTGTTTTCACTACAGGTTTATGTTTGTGCTGTGTGCCAAAATGTCTTCTGTGTGGACTGTGATGTTTTTGTTCATGATTCTCTACACTGTTGCCCTGGCTGTATTCATAAGATTCCAGCTCCTTCAGGTGTTTGATTCCAGCATGTATACATTGTGTTAAAAACAAATTTGCAACCGTGAATAAAATGACTTCTTTAGAAGAAGGTTCATTTAAAACATGAAAGAAAAATCTGACTTAAGAAACTGTTTGCTAAGAAAAGGTAATATTTTATTAAATTTTAAATTTGTGTTCTGGAATTCAGTGCCTGGAATTCAGTAGTACTTCACTCAATTAACTTTGTTTTCTATTATTTTGAGTTATACTGTTTTCAAAGTCATTATGCATTATTATGTGTAAATTACTTATAATTAAATTGATGCGATAATTTTGTTTTTTTAATTAAATACAGAATCTTTATGATTTATGTTAATTCATTTTTAGTGTAAGAAGAAAATTAAGTCTAAATGTAAATTCAGTAAGTTTAAATGTAAATTTAGTGTAAGATGAAAATTTATCAATAGTTATGAAATTAGGCTGGGTGCTGTGGCTCATACCTATAATCCCAACACTTTCAGAGGCTGAGGTGGGCAGATCACCTGAGGTCAGGAGTTTGAGACCAGCCTGGCCAACATGGTGAATTCCTGTCTCTACTAAAAATACAAAACAATTAGCCAGGCATGGTACTTCACGCCTGTAGTCTTAGCTACTTGGGAGGCTGAGGCAGGAGAATCACTTGAATCCGGTAGGTGGAGGTTGCAGTGAGCTGAGATCGTGCCACTGCACTCCAGCCTGGGTGACGGAGCAAGACTCCGTCTCAAAAAAAAAAAAGGTATGAAGGTATGAAATTAATACCTATGAAATAATACACTGCTACATCCACCAGAGGGATCTTTTTAGGTTTAACCAAACATTTGGAATATATTTATCAAGTTAGTACATCTGAAATTATTTGTGGCAGTGACCAACAGAAGTCACTTTAAACATTCAAACTCCTAAGACTACCATAGTTGGTACCATACTTGGTACCTATACTTGGTACCATACTAAGGTACCATACTTGGTACCTACTTACTCAAAAGGATATTAAACAGAAACAACAGCCTGCCAGCACAGTGTCACTCAGTCCTCATTAGCAGTGGAAGTCCTTGTAGCAGTCCACTAGTACAATTTAGGTGCAAGGAGATCAGATCCTCCACAGGCATCAGGGAACCAGTATCTCTTAACAATTCCATAAAACGGGCTTCCAGGGTATCCACAAGGGATATGTCATTTTTAAGAGTCACCATATTCAGAAAAGCCTAAAGCTTGAAATCTCCCTTAGATTATTTATAGTGCATCCCAATCCAGATACAGCAACAGTTATGATTGATTTTTACTATGAACAAAGTTGCCTAAAACCATAGTTGATACCAACCATGGTCATCAGTTACCATGGTTAACAGAGCACTAAAAGTTTGACAGAAGGTGAGATTCAAAGCCTTTCACTCTCATATGCTAAACCTTTCGCTTTACTCTGGGTCATCGGAGAAACTTAGGTGAGATTGTGTTTTAGGTTTAATGCAGATATATCATTATAGACAGAACTCTTTTCTGGTTATATCCAATTAAGAGTAAATCAGGCTTTCATAGCAAAGGTACGTCTATTTTATATATATAAACTTTAGGTACTCTAGATTTAGTTTCACTATGAAATTTGTGATTTTATAACTGAGAATTTTTAGTAAAAAACATTCCCAGTATCGCTTCTCGGCCTTTTGGCTAATATTAAGTGTAGTATCTGTTCTTATCAGTTTAATCGGATACGTCCTCTATCCAAGGACAATATATTAAATGGATTTTTGGAGCAGGGAGATGGAATAGGAGCTTGTTCCATCCACTCTACACATCGACCTGGTATTTCAGTACTTCCAGGAACGGTGCACCCCCTCCAGTAAAAACAAAAAAACTTTACCCGTAAAGACAATGTAATCCCACCCTGAAGAGTCTATTTAGGGAGCCCAGGAATATGCATTTTTAGTAAGTACACACACACGCACACACACACACACACGCACACACACACACACATTATATGTATATATATAGTGACTAAAGTAACAGGAGTTTTTCTCAGAAGTCACTCCCAAGAACCTAGACCTAGTGCAGGCGTCCCCAAACTGCGGCCCCCTGAGGCCATTTATCCGGCCCCCCTCCGCACTTCAGGAAGGGGCACCTCTTTCATTGGTGGTCAGTGAGAGGAGCACAGTATGTGGCGGCCCTCCAACGGTCTGAGGGACAGTGAACTGGCCCCCTGTGTAAAAAGTATGGAGACGCCTGACCTAGTGGTTCTTTATGTGGAACAAATTTCAGCTATAGGTAACCTGGTAACTGCTATTTTCTCTCATCTCCTCTGTCAACAGAGGTATCAGTGGCTTGCAGGAGATGCCTTTAATACTCTCAGAGTATTCTATCTTCCCTTACCTGGTTTAGAAGGAAGGCCTTCAGTAGTTACCTACTAAAAATTTACTAGAACTCTATTAGAGACTCACCTCTCGACCTGATAAAAAGGGATATCCAGTGTGTGTTTTCAAAGCTTTATCTCTTTCTACAGTTTTGAGTTTTACTTGCATATTTGATAAGGTTAAGGCGAAATTTTAGTTACGCTTAAGGAGCTATTTTTTTCACAATTATAGAGAAAATTTTGGTCTGTTGAAGATTGCAGAAATAGAAATGGTGATATAAGACAGTTCTGGCTTTTAATTTTTTTCTTAAAACTCTACAGTAAGCCGGGCGCGGTGGCTCAAGCCTGTAATCCCAGCACTTTGGGAGGCCGAGGCGGGTGGATCACAAGGTCAAGAGATCGAGACCATCCTGGTCAACATAGTGAAACCCCGTCTCTACTAAAAATACAAAAAATTAGCTGGGCATGGTTGTGCGTGCCTGTAATCCCAGCTACTCAGGAGGCTGAGACAGGAGAATTGCCTGAACCCAGGAGGCGGAGGTTGCGGTGAGCCGAGATCGCGCCATTGCACTCCAGCCTGGGTAACAAGAGCGAAACTCCGGCTCAAAAAAAAAAAAAAAAAAAAAAAACTCTACAGTATACTGCAATAGTGAAGGAAACTATTAACATGAGAGATCTTCTGAATAGTATGTCTTTCTGAGTTCCACTGTTCAGTTACAAAACTCCTTCATGCTTAAAATTCATTATGAAAATTAGATTTATTTTAGATACTTTGAAGTGTATACATTTTTATTTCATAATTTTTATTATGTTAATCTTTGTCTTTGAACTAAAGCATTTAGTTCATTTATATTTACTTTGTACATTTTATATTTAATAAATATATTTATTTATAAAAAGATTACCACTGACATATTTGGGTTTAAATCTATTATCTTCGTGTTATTGGTTCCAACAATTCCATCATTCCATTTTTTAAAATAATATCTTTAACTGCATATTTGAACTATCTTTTCTTTCTTGCCTTCTTTTGGATTACTTACTTTCTAACATTCTGTGTTTTTCCTCACTAGTTTGAAAATTGTTTACATTGTTTTTATTCTTTCAGTGTTTGTCCTAGAAATTACAAAAAACAGAATTTCTTTTTTTTTTTTTTTTTTTTGAGACGGAGTTTCGCTCTTGTTACCCAGGCTGGAGTGCAATGGCGCAATCTCGGCTCGCCGCAACCTCCGCCTCCTGGGTTCAGGCAATTCTCCTGCCTCAGCCTTCTGAGTAGCTGGGATTATAGGCATGTGCCACCATGCCCAGCTAATTTTTTGTATTTTTAGTAGAGACGGGGTTTCACCATGTTGACCAGGTTGGTCTCGATCTCTTGATCTCATGATCCACCCACCTCGGCCTCCCAAAGTGCTGGGATTACAGGCTTGAGCCACCGCGCCCGGCTTAACAAACAGAATTTCTTAACCTAGGTCCCCTAGAAAGTAGAACCTGAGGCAAACATGAAAGTGTTGTTACTTTATTAGGAAGGGGCAGATCTAGGGGGGTGAGAGTGTGGAAGAAAAGGGAAAACAAGGCCAGGAAAAATGTGGTGCACTGTGTTACTACAGTAGCTTGGCTTCCTGACAAGCTGTGATGAGATACAGGAGCCTCCCAGCAAGTGTGTTCACTTAGGGTGTGGGGCTTCTCCAGAAGGTTTATAAGGAGAAACTGCCCCTCTGAGCAGTCCATTGAAGGGAGGAAGGAGAGGTAACTTACTTTCCTAACTTCTTCCATTTCCCATTGATTCTAGCTTGCCTATAGGGCTGTGTCATCTAGCCCGTCTCTTGCTCACTGGTGTGGCATTGCATCCACCTCTAGAAGGATTTCTCAATACTTTATTACTTCCTCATGTTTATGGTCATGTCTGTGTTCAGCTGTAACTCTAGAATGGTTGGGAAATTCATAGCACGAAATTATTTCAGGAGTGGTGAGAAGGAAAGGGTACAATCAGCCCTTGGGGAGTAGGTTAGTGGAATCCCAGTCCTGAGGCCATTAGTGGATGGCAGAGTTTAGGAGCAAAGGTGAGAAGTTTCAGTCCTTGGGCCCTATAGTAAGAAGAACAAGGATACAGGAGGTTGTCACACTTCTGAGAAGTAGTCTTAGAGTGCCCTAGTATCCCCTTTTGAGTCCAGTTCTGTAAGGGCAGAGGAGTCATTATTTCCAGGTAATCTAATTCTGTTCTTGGGGGAGGTATTACAAGATGAACTGGGATCCTGATGTGATTTAATTATTGATTTCACCTGACTGAATTGCTATTTAAGTCACACCTCAGGACCCTGGAAACAATAAACAATTTGCTCATTCATTAATCTATTAATTCAACAAACTTGGACATCTGCTGTAAGTCTAACAGGACATTAGTTATCAGGGATGTAGACACTAAAAAGAAGTATCTAACCTCATGCATCTGTGAATCTCCCCATCTAAAAAGACACAGCTTTGTAAAGAAGCTTGTGTGAAAGTGCTAACAACATCCCAAGTTTTACGGGGGTGTAGGACAGGCATGGTAACATGGGTTTGGAGGCAGCTTAGATGTCTAAAGGGCCAGGCAGAGTGCAGATAAGTGAGGGGGGCCATCTGATGCAAAGTGGGGACATCTGGAAAGCACTCGTCCCATCTAAAGGAGGCAGCCTCTGAGAGGCTGGGGATCAGGGATAGAAGGGAGATGTACTTTTCACTGTAAGTCCTTTTGTATCTTTTAAATTTTGTGACTTAATTCAAAAAAATGTAAAAAATTTTTAAAGTGAAGTAACCATTATTTGGTCCCATCCTATTTGTTCCTTCTGGGAATGATACTTAAAGAGAAACTAAAAACTGGATTTTTTTTTTTTTTTTTTTTTTTTTTTGAGACAAGGTCTTGCTCTGTTGCTCAGGCTGGAGGAGCACATTGGTACAATCATGGCTCACTGCAGCCTTGACCTTCCAGACTCAAGTGGTGGTTCCACTTCAGACTCCCTAGTAGCTGGTACCACAGGTGTGTGCCACTGCACCTGGCTAACTTAAAAAAAATTTTTTTGTATAGACAGGGTGCCCCTATGTTGCCCAGGCTGGTCTTGAACTCCTGGGCTCAAGTGATCCTCCCGTCTAGACCTAAAGTGCTGGGATTACAAGCATGAGCCACCACACCCAGCCTAAAAACTGAATTTTTTATGAGACAGGGTCTCACTCTTGCCCAGGCTGGAGTGCAGTGACATGATTTCTGCTCACTGCAGCCTCCACATCCTGGGCTCAAGCACTCCTCCCACCTCTGCCTTCCAAGTAGCTGAGACTACAGGTATGCCCAGCTAATTTTTTTTTATTTTTTGTAGAGATGGGGTCTTGCCATGTTGCCCAAGCTGGTCTTGAACTCCTGAGCTCAAGTAATTTGCCCACCCCCGTCTCCCGAAGTGTTGGGATTACAAGCGTGAGCCACCATGCTTAGCCATAAAAACTGGATTTTTAAAGTGAATTATCCCAAGTTTGAGATGTTGGCATCTAATTTAGAAAAACACAGAGGCTAAGTAAAATTTATCTTCAGGCTGCCAGTTTACAAACTTTGGCCTGGTCCTTTTTTTTTTTTTTTTTTTTTTTTTATCAATTATCATCAGGTCATCAGGGCAGATAATCTTTTGTTTTTTTTTTTTAAGATGGAGTCTGTCTCCCAGGTTGGAGTGCAGTGGTGCAATCTTGGCTCACTGCAACTTTCGCCTCCTGGGTTCAAGCAATTCTGCCCCAGCCTCCTGAGTAGCTGTGCCACCACGCCCGGCTAACTTTTTGTGTTTTTAGTAGAGACGGGTTTCACCGTGTTAGACAGGATGGCCTCGATCTCATGACCACGAGATCCGCCCACCTCAGCCTCCCAAAGTACTAGGATTATAGGGCAGATAATCTTTTCAGTTTCAGGTGTTATACTTTCCTGGGATATACTCCTCTTAGGGGATAATTTATTTTTTTGTTTTTGTTTGAGACAGGCTTGCTTTGTCACCCAGGCTAGAGTGCAGTGGCACGATCTTGGCTCTCAAGTAGCTAAGACTAAAGGTGTGCACAACCATGCCTGGCTGATTTTTTTTTTTTTTTTTTTTTTGTAAAGATGGTCTGTTGCTGTGTTGTCCAGTCTGGCCTCAACTCCTGCCCTCAAACAATCCTTTCTCCTAGGTCTCCCAAAGTGCTGGGATTACAGACATTAGCCACTGTGCCTAGCTTTAGGTCAGGTTTTAATCATTAAGAATTGACTCTAGGGCTGGGCGCGGTGGCTCAAGCCTGTAATCCCAGCACTTTGGAAGGCCGAGGTGGGTGGATCACGAGGTCGAGAGATAGAGACCATCCTGGTCAACACGGTGAAACCCCGTCTCTACTAAAAATACAAAAAATTAGCTGGGCATGGTGGCGTGTGCCTGTAATCCCAGCTACTCAGGAGGCTGAGGCAGGAGAATTGCCTGAACCCAGGAGGCGGAGGTTGCGCTGAGCCGAGATCGCGCCATTGCACTCCAGCCTGGGTAACAAGAGTGAAACTCCGTCTCAAAAAAAAAAAAAATTGACTCTATAGTCAGTGACTCTAAATGTAGTGTTTTGACCAGTAGGTAGCATTAGCATCACCTGATAACTCATTAGAAATGCAAATTCGGCCGGGTGCGGTGGCTCAAGGCTGTAATCCCAGCACTTTGGGAGGCCGAGGCGGGTGGATCACGAGGTCAAGAGATCGAGACCATCCTGGTCAACATGGTGAAACCCCGTCTCTACTAAAAATACAAAAAAATTAGCTGGGCATGGCGGCGTATGCCTGTAATCCCAGCTACTCAGGAGGCTGAGGCAGGAGAATTGCCTGAACCCAGGAGGCGGAGGTTGTGGTGAGCCGAGATCACGCCATTGCACTCCAACCTGGGTAACAAGAGCGAAACTCCGTCTCAAAAAAAAAAAAAAAAAAAAAGAAATGCAAATTCTTGGCTGGGAGTGGTAGCCCACGCCTGTAATTCCAGCACTTTGGGAGGCTGAGGCGGGTAGATCACAAGGTCAGGTGTTCAAGACCAGCCTGACAAACATGGTGAAACCCCGTCTCTACTAAAAATACCAAAATTAGCCAGGCGTGGTGCACGCCTGTAATCCCAGCTACTCAGGAGGCTGAGGCAGGAGAATCACTTGAACTTGGGAGGCAGAGGTTGCAGTGAGCCAAGATCGCACCACTGCACTCCAGCTTGGGACAGCACGAGACTCCATCTCAAGCAAACAAACAAAAAAAGAAATGCAGGCCGGGTGCGGTGGCTCACGTCTATAATCCTAGCACTTTAGGAGGCCGAGGCGGGCAGATCACCTGAGGTCGGAAGACCAGCCTGACCAACATGGAGAAACCCCATCTCTATAAAAAATTTTAAAAAAAAAGAAATGCAAGCTGAGCCCCATCACAGACCTGTTGAATCAAAAACTCTGAGGATGGCTCTGGCAGCCTTTGCTTTAACAAATTTTCCAGGTGATTATAATAAATGTTGAAGTATGAGAACTGCTGCCTGTAATCACATTACAGAGGTACTTAAGTAGCTTAAAAACAGGTCCTGATCATTGAATTCTACTAAACTTAAAAAACTGAATGCAGGTAACTTTATAAAAAAACAAATCTCAAACATGGAATTGTTTTTACACTTTTCTTAATGCTCTGTAAACATTAATGTATTTATATATGTACTTAGAATTTTTTTATTTTTTTTAGAGACAGAGTTTTGCTCTTATTACCCAGGCTGGAGTGCAATGGCACAATCTCGGCTCACTGCAACCTCCGCCTCCTGGGTTCAGGCAATTCTCCTGCCTCAGCCTCCTGAGTAGCTGGGATTACAGGCACACGCCACCATGCCCAGCTAATTTTTTGTATTTTTAGTAGAGACGGGGTTTCACCATGTTGACCAGGATGGTCTCTATCTCTTGACCTCATGATCCACCTGCCCCAGCCTCCCAAACTGCTGAGATTACAGGCTTGAGCCACCGTGCCTGGCTGTAGTTAGAATTTTTAAAAATCAATTTTATTCAGTTATAATTAACATACAGTAAAAATGTTTCCATCTTGAGTAATTCCTTGCCTTTTGACAAGTGTTCTGTACCCATGCAACGACCACCACAATCGAGAGAGAACATCTTCATCACTCCAGAAGGACTCCTTTGCAGTCAGTACTCCCTAGGAGTTCCAGCTGCCAGTGACATTGATCTGTTTTCTGTCACTGTAGATGAGATTTGTTTCTTATATACAATTTTTAAAAATTAAATGATATGGTATGTATGGTTTGTTTTGCTTAGCATAATGTTTTTGAGACTTACTGATTTGTTGCCTATATCAATAGTTTGCTGCTTTCTATAGCCTGTATTTCATTTATATCTGGTTGCTTTGTTTATCCATGTGTTTATCTCCAATGGACATTGGGTTGTTTCTGATTTTTTGGTTATTATGAATAAAGTTGCTATGAACATTATTGTATAGATCTTTGTGGGTTCATGTGTTTTTGTTTTTCTTGGGTAAATATGTAGGAATGGAATTGCTAGATTGCATGGCAAGAGTATACTTAGCTTTCCATGACACCAGTGAACTGTTTTTCCAAAGACATTGTATTAATACCATTTTACATTCCCACAACCAGTGTATGAGGGGTCCAGTTGCTCCACATCCTCAACTATCAGTTGATACTGTACAGTACAAATGTTAATTTTTAGAACATCTTCACAACTTGGGAGTAGTGATTTCTTAGAACACAACCATCAATCATAACAAAAATTAAAATCAGACTTCATCAAAATTAAAAATTCTCTTTGAAAGACATCTTTAAGAAAATGAAAAGACAGCAGATGACAGGATATATTTGCAATGCAAATATCTAATAAAGGACTAGTATGCAAAAAAATAATTTTTATAATTTACTAATAAATTATAAGGAAAACACAAAATTTTAAAATGGGTGAAGAAGACAAAATTCATATTCAGATAATACAAACAACTAAGAAAATTCAGGAGATTCTCAATCATATATTAAACAAGGCAGGAGTCCTATACATCATCAATGAATATTGAGAATAAAAAATAGTTTTTTAAAAATCCTCCAATTTTTAAGGGCAACAATATGTACAAGGTGTTAAAATAAATGGAATGTGTATTTGGGTATAAATGCAGCAGCATAATGAAAAGTAGGGTTTATTGGGGAAAAAAAAATTACAGGGAGAAAGGTCAACAACGTGAAGAGGTTCCTCTGCCCTCTGGACTTCCGGAAAAAGGCCTGCTGGTCTAGGAAGAGCTGGATGCACCATGGAAAGTGGTTTGCACGAACACTGGCACTGTAACGATTGTACATGTTGATACTTTGGAGGAAGCCAGTGAATACTTGGTCAATTATTTAACGATTGCTCCTCTGTTGAAGAAATGGCTTTGTTGGACTAGAGCTTAGCTATGGTTCACATACTATGCTGCTGGTAACAGCTAGAAGCCTTACTAACTCAGAAATTTGCTAAACCACCTACAAGAGGAAATGAACCTTCTAGGACACCTGGATTACCTTTTCTTAAAAATATACAGTGGCTCACACCTGTAATCCCAGCACTTTGGGAGGCCGAGGTGGGTGGATCACGAGGTCAGGAGAGTGAGACCATCCTGGCCAATATGGTGAAACCCCATCTCTACTAAAATACAAAACAAAATTAGCTGGGCATGGTGGTGAATGCCTGTAGTCCCAGCTACTCTGGAGGCTGAGGCAGGAGAATTGCTTCAACCCAGGAGGAGGAGGTTGCAGTGAGCCGAGATTGCATCATTGCACTCCAGCCTGGCAGCAGAGCAAGATGGTTAAAAAAAAAAAAATCCAGCCTTTATGGCAGCATAACAGAGGTTAAAAATACAGACTAGCTAGATCACCTGGGACTTGCAACCTCACCCCTTGACCTCTAGAGAGGGTAAAAGGGCTGCAGACTGACTTAACCACTAATGGCCAGTGATTGAACCAATCATGCCTAAGTGGCGGTACCGCCATTAAAATAAACTGCAGGTTTGGAGCTTTTGGTTTGGTGAACCCCAACCACATACCAAGAAGGCAATGCACCTCAAACTCCATGAAGACGAAAGGTCCTGTTCTCACCTGGGACCCTTCTGGACCTTGTCCGGTGTTCCTCTTCAACTGCCTGTTCATCTGTAATACTAAAGCAGTAAACGTGAGTAAAGTTTCTGAGTTCTCGGAGCCATTATAAGAAATAATTGAACCTGGGATTTTCCTGTTGGAAGCCCCACTCTCTTGAAAGGGAGAGAACTGTTCTCCTTTTTCTTTTGCTTGTTAAACCTCTGCTCCTAAACCCACTCCTCGTGTGCGTCCATGTCCTTAATCTTCTTGGTGTGAGACAATTTACCCCAGACAACAATGCCACTTCATATTGGGGACTTCGTCTGGGATCCCAAGGTACATTCATTAGAAAGGTGAGTAGGGAGTCCCAGATACTCGGGAGGCTAAGGCAGGAGGATTGCTTGAGGCAGAGGTTGCGGGAAGCTGAGATCAAGCCACTGCACTCCAGCCTGGTGACAGAACGAGACTCTGAATTAAAAAAAAAAACAAAAAAAAAACCAAATAGGGGAGCGGACCTCAACTCTGTCCTTTGATTTCGAGGCGCTTAGCCTCCATTTTCAAATCAAACCAAACCAAATACTGAGCCCTCTTCTGCTTCTGTGAATGGGAAAACTCTGCCTTTAACAATTAGCCATTTAAAAATTATTTGCGCGGCTGCCAGCCTTAGAAGACTTGGGGGACAGGGTGGCTGAGGAGAACACGGAGAATCCCTGGTACCCACGGGCTGCTGGGCATATTGGTCATGTTTGAACCAGTTTCCTTTCCTGGAAGACCAAGCCATCATGTGTAGGGGGCTGGAAGAGGTCCTGGAGCAACTGAGGATTTCTGGCTGGGGCTACCCTCTGGTCAAAGGCTTCTGGACTGACCCCAGCCTCCAACCACTCTATGGGGTGTTGGCAATAAGACCTCCCACTTTCCTGTCATAGTCCCCTCTTCTCCTCTCTCTGTGTGCGATGCCGTGGGAATTTTACAGTTTAGGAAGTAATCTTGTTAGGCAAGATCAGGGAATGCTGTAGCAACTGGGGATTTAGCACGGGGCAGCCATTGTGATTTTCTAGGAACAGAGGGTCCCTCCCCCACCCACAGTGAGCGTCACTCTCTGCCCTTGCTCTGGAAAGCACACGGTATGTCAAAGTCACTCTGCCCTTCGTCATAATAAGATTAGGGTGGGGTGACCAACCAACCCTCCCTGGTCTTGATGAATCAAACCCTTAGGATGACGAAAAAGCAGAATCTACAGTCACTTTAAAGCAGTGTGATGTAAAGAAAAGGGTGGCAGAGTGTCTCTAGGACCTAAGGACATTGACATTGTTGTGGATAAAATGCCTTGGAGTGATGAAAAACTTTATTGTCATCATTGGACCATGGTGCATAATGTATTGTTACACCTGCTAATAAAAAGTTAAAGGGCAATTAACTTAATTAGCTTAATATGACCAGCAACTGTAGGTTTAAGAGTGAAAAATGGGCCAGGTGTGGTGGCTCACGACTGTAATCCTAGTACTTTAGGAGGCTGAGGTGGAAGAATCCCTTGAGCCCAGGGGTTTGAGACCAGCCTGGGCAACATAGGGAGACCCCCCCACCCCCCCACCCCAATACCCACCCTGCCCCTGTATCTACAAAAAATAGTGGTGTGTACCTGTAGTACCAGGTGCTTGGGAAGCTGAAGTGGGAGGATTGCTTTAGCCCATGAGGTTGAGGCTACAATGAATGGTGATCAAGCCACTGCACTCCAGCCTAGGTGACAGAGTGAGACCCTGTCTCAGGAAATAAAACTGAAAAATATCCATACAAAAACTTGTACACTCATGTGCACAGAAGTATTTTATAAATAACCAAAAAGTATAAACAATCCACATATCCATCAATAGGCTGAGGAATAAAATATCCATATCTACCTTTCAGCCAGAACTGCCATCTTCCAGTAATTTGCCAAAATGACGAACACAAAGGGAAAGAGGAGAGGCACCCGATATATGTGCTCCAGGCCTTTTAGAAGACATGGAGTTGTTCCTTTGGCCACGTATATGCGAACTCATGAGAAAGGTGACGTTGCAGACTTCAAGGGAATGGGTACCCTTTGAAAAGGAGTGCCCCACGAGTGTTACCATGACTAAACCGGAAGAGTCTACAATGTCACCAGCATGCCGCTGGCATTGCTGTAAACAATTAAGGGCAAGATTCTTGCCAAGAGAATTAATGTGTGTATTGCACACATTCAGCACTCTAAGAGCTAATGACATGTGTGAAGAGATAGCTTCCTGACATGTGTGAAGGAAAATAAACAGAAAAAGAAGCCAAAGAGAAAGGGACCTTCAACTGCAGGACCAGCCTGCTCCAGCCAGAGACGCACACGGTGTGAGAACCAGTGGGAAGGAGCCTCAGCTGCTGGAACCTATTTCCTATGAATTCATGGCATAATCGGTATTAAATAAAAGACCTCTGGACTATAAAAAATAAAATATGGTATTTATATGATAATAAAATGTGGTATATCCACATAATGAAATACTATTTGACAATGAAAGGGAATATGAAGTACTGAAACAAAACAACATGAATGAATTTGGCTTCCTATTTTTTGTTCTTTTTATTTTTTGAGCACCTCTACCAACATGAACATTCTGCTAAGTGAAAGCAACCAGACAGGAAGGACCACAGATAGTATGATTCAATTTATATGAAATGTCTCCAGTAGGCAAATCTAGAGGCAGAAAGTAGCGTAGTAGTTGCCTCAGGCTAGGAGGGGACTGGGGAAATGGAAAGCTAATGCGTGCAGCGTTTCTTTCTGGGGTGATGAAAATGTTCTAAAATTGATTGTGGTGATGGTTGCACCTGTTCATGAATATACTGAAATCTATTGAATGGTACATCGTACTTACTTTTTTTACAGATGGGGCCTCACTGTGTTGCCCAGGCTGCAGTTTAGTGGTGCAATCATAGCTCCCACAGCTTCGTCCTCCTAGGCTCAATAGATCCTTCCACCTCAGCCTCCCGAGTAGTTAGGACTACAGGCATGTGCCACCATGCCCAGCTAAGTTCTTGTTTTCTTTTTAAAAAGATTTTTTAGAGACAGGATCTATCTAGCTGTGTTGCCCAGGCTGATCTCAACTTCTGGCCCCAAGCAATCCACCCACCTTGGCCTCAAAGTACTGGGGTTATCAGTATGAGTCACTGCACCCTGAGTTGCACATTTTAAATGGGTGAATTTTATGATGTGTGGATTATATTTCTTTCTTTTTTTTTTTTTTTTTTTGAGACAGAGTCTCACTCTGTTGCTCAGGCTAGAGTGCAGTGGTACCATCTCAGCTCACCAGTGGCTCACACCTGTAACCCCAGCACTTTGGGAGGCCAAGGCTGGAGGATTGCTTAAAATTGGGAGTTCCAGACCAGCCTGGCATGTAGAGACCCTGTTTCTACAAAAATAAAGAAAAATTAGCCAGGCATGGTGGCATGCACCCACAGTTCTAGCTACTTGGGAGGCTGAGGCAGGAGGATTGCTTGAGCCAAGGTAGCCAAGGCCGCACTGAACCATGATCAAGCCACTGTGCCTGGGTGACAGTGTGAGACTCTGTCTCTGAAACTAATCAAAGAAATAAGAATGATTTGCATATGGGTAGTATAAAATGGTGAATGCTGGAAGGTAAAAAAAAAAAAAAATTAAACATGGCTGGCTGCTGTCTGTGGTGTGATCTGTACCATCATGTCTGTCCTGACGTCGCCGCTGCTGCAGGCCCTGACAGGCTCTGCTCAGGGGCTCCTGGTGCCTCGTGCCCAGGTCCATTAGATGCCGCTGGAGCAGAGGCTTCGGGCCCTGGAATTGGCCATTGGGCTGCCCTCCTGTTTCATGACCTTCCTCCTGCCTGAGGGCTGGGTCCTGTCACACCTGGGGAACTACTGGAAGCGGGAGTGAAGGGGCCCGTTCTGGCCCTCACGGTGAGACCTGACCTGCCCCACAAGCCCATCCTGGTCACGTTCCTGCATTCCTGGCCCACCTCCCCTGGATCATGTCATTCAATTCCAGTCACCTCTTCTGCAATTGTGACCTCTCGCTGTCTCCATGGTGACCTCCTGAGACCACAAATATTGACCCTGCTTGGTAACATAAAATCTGTTTAAAGCTTAAAAAAAAATTAAGCGGCCGGGCGCGGTGGCTCAAGCCTGTAATCCCAGCACTTTGGGAGGCCGAGGCAGGTGGATCACGAGGTCAAGAGATCGAGACCATCCTGGTCAACATGGTGAAACCCCGTCTCTACTAAAAATACAAAAAAATTAGCTGGGCATGGTGGCGCGTGCCTGTAATGCCAGCTACTCAGGAGGCTGAGGCAGGAGAATTGCCTGAACCCAGGAGGCGGAGGTTGCAGTGAGCCGAGATCGCGCCATTGCACTCCAGCCTGGGTAACAAGAGCAAAACTCCGTCTCAAAAAAAAAAAAAAAAAATTAAGCATTATGATAAATGGTTTCATGTACTGCTAAATATATACCTAATGAAAACATTGTATTTTAAAACTTCCAAGAGAGTTTTTATTACTGCAATAGTCTTTACTTCCTGGCTTAGAAAAGGAAGTACATTTTAATTATTTTTGATGCTATTTTTGATGTATTTTTGATGTATTTTTGATGCTATTTTTGATGCTATTTTTGATGTATTTTCTACATGAGTTTGTTTCTACCAAATACAGATTCATTCCTTTAACAAGTTTTTAAACTTTCATTGTGTAAAATTTCATACAAAGATAGAATAGTGTAATAAATACTTGTCAACACATGGCCAAATGATATTTCATCCATCTCCTACCTACCTTTTTTTCCTGGAAATAACAATAACTATATTATCTATTTTATTTTATTTATTTTATTTGAGACAAGATTCTCACTCTGTTGCCCAGGCTAGAGTACAGTGGTGTGGTGCAATCTTGGCTTACTGCAACCTCCACCTCTCAGGTTCAAGTGATTCTTGTGCCTCAGCTTCCCAAGTAATTGAGATTACAGGCCATGCATCATCACACCTGGCTAATTTTTGTACTTTTAGTAGAGGTGGGGTTCTACCGTGTTACCAGGCTGGTCTCGAATTGCTGGTATCGAATTTCTGGCCTCAAGTGATCCACCTACCTTGGACTCCCAAAGTCCTGGGATTACAAGCGTGAGCCATTTGCGCCTGGCCAAGATTTTTTTTTTTTTGAAAGTGAGTTTTGCTCTGTTGCCTAGGCTGGAGTTCAGTGGTGCAATCTCAGCTCACTGCAACCTCTACCTCAGACTCAAGCAATCCTCCCTCCTCAGTGTCCTGAGTAACTGTGACCACAGGTGGTGCCACCATGCCCAGCTAATTTTTATATTTTTTATAGAGACAAGTTTTCACTTTGTTGCCCAGGCTGGTCTGGAACTCCTGGTTCTACAAACTCCTGGGCTCAAGTGAGCCTCCTACCTCAGTCTCCCAAAGTGCTGGGATTACAGACATGAGCCACTGTGCCTCGCCCCTTAAGATTTTTAATTTATAGATTTCCTTTTTCCATCTCTTTTTTCTTGTAACTTATTTGTTAAAGAAGCCATAGGACTCTGTCCTGTAAAATTTTCTCTATTCTGGATTTGGCAGAATGTGTTCCTATGGCATCATCTAACATGTTCCTCCACCTTCTGCATTTCCAGGAACCTGACAGTGCATCTAGCAGTTTGGTCAGGCTCAGGTTCTATTTCTGTGTGTGTGTGTGTGTGTGTGTGTGTGTGTGTGTGTGTGTGACAGAGTCTCACTCTGTTGCCCAGACTTGACCGCAGTGGTGCAATCTCAGCTCACTGCAACTTCTACCTCCCGGGTTCAACCGATTCTCCTGCGCAGCCCCCTAGTAGCTGGGATTACAGGTGTGCACCACTACGCCCAGCTAGTTTTTGTATTTTTAGTAGAGATGGGGTTTCTCCCTATTGGCCAGGCTGGTCTCAAACTCCTGACCTTAGGCAATCTGCCTATCTCGGCCTCCCAAAGTACTGGGATTATAGCTGTGAGCCACCACACCTGGCCTCAGATTCTATTTTCTTTCTTTTTTTTTTTTTTTTTTTTTGAGACGGAGTTTTGCTCTGTCACCAGACTGGAATGCAGTGGCTCGATCTTGGCTCGTTGCAATCTCTGACTACCTGGTTCCAGCAATTCTCCTGCCTCAGCCTCCCGAGTAGGTGGGATTACAGGCACGCACCACCACACCCAACTAATTCTTTTGTATTTTTAGTAGAGACAGAGTTTCACCATATTGGCCAGGATGGTCTCAATCTCCTGACCTTGTGACAGGCACTCCTGACAGGCACAGTGGCTCAAGCCTGTGATCCTAGCACTTTGGGAGGCCAAAGCACGTGGATCATTTGAAGTCAGGAGTTCAAGACCAGCCTGGCCAACATGGTGAAATCCTGCCTCTACTAAAAATACAAAAATCAGCCTGGCATGGTGGCAGGCACCTGTAACCACAGCTACTTGGGAGGCTGAGGCAGGAGAATTGCTTGAGCCTGCAAGGCAGAGGTTGCAGTGAGCTGAGATCGTACCACTGAACTCCAGACTGGTCAACTGAGCAAGACTAAGTCTCAAGAAAAAAAAAAAAAAAAAAAAAAGCCTGGGCACAGTGGCTCACGCCTATGATCCCAGCACTTTGGGAGGCCAAGGCAGACAAATCACTTGAGGCCAGGAGTTTGAGACCAGCCATGGCCAACATGGTGATGCCCCATCTCTACTAAAAATATAAAAATTAGCCGGTCTGTTCGGCCGGGCGCGGTGGCTCAAGCCTGTAATCCCAGCACTTTGGGAGGCCGAGGCGGGTGGATCACAAGGTCGAGAGATCGAGACCATCCTGGTCAACATGGTGAAACCCCGTCTCTACTAAAAATACAAAAAATTAGCTGGGCATGGTGGTGCGTGCCTGTAATCCCAGCTACTCAGGAGGCTGAGGCAGGAGAATTGCTTGAACTCAGGAGGCAGAGGTTGCGGTGAGCCGAGATCGCACCATTGCACTCCAGCCTGGGTAACAAGAGCGAAACTCCGTCTCAAAAAAAAAAAAAAAAAAAAAAAAAAAAAATTAGCCGGTCTGCCGGGCGCGGTGGCTCAAGCCTGTAATCCCAGCACTTTGGGAGGCCAAGGTGGGTTGATCACGAGGTCGAGAGATCGAGACCATCCTGGTCAACATGGTGAAACCCCGTCTCTACTAAAAATACTAAAAATTAGCTGGGCATGGTGGCGCGTGCCTGTAATCCCAGCTACTCAGGAGGCTGAGTCAGGAGAATTGCCTGAACCCAGGAGGCGGAGGTTGCGGTGAGCCGAGATCGCGCCATTGCACTCCAGCCTGGGTAACAAGAGCGAAACTCTGTCTCAAAAAAAAAAAAAAAAAAAAAAAATTAGCCGGTGTGGTAGTGTGTACCTGTAGTTCCAGCTACTCAGGAGGCTGAGGCAAGAAATTGCTTGAACTCAGGAGGCAGAGGTTACAGTGAGCAGAGATCATGCCACTGTACTGCACCCTGGGCAACAGAGGGAGACTCTGTCTCAAAAGAAAAAAAAAAGCGAATGGATATCTTTGATATGTTGTGATAGGTTATGTGGGAAAGCAGTGAGACTTTAAAAAATTTTAAAACCACTAAAACTTTACATGGAGTTGTTTGAAGATATATAGAAAAACTTGTGAAAACGTATATACCAAACTGTAGATACTTCTTTCTGCATCTGGATTTGTCGAGGGGGAAGTAGTGATGGATTTTCACATTTATTTTATTCATTGCTGTCTCATTTGAAATTTTGGAACAAATATATATTACTTTTGTAGTTGAAAAGAAAGGCGATGAGCGGGGAGGAAGTAAGAGAGGCAGGAAGAGGAGAGGAGAGAGAGAGGAGAGAGAGAGAAAAAGAGTTGCAATGGCATGCAAAGACAAAAGAAAAAAAGTTCTGGGCAAGCAGATGACATGGTTATAGGGACAGATGAAGCTAGAATTGTGAAATCATCTGATAGTCACTCTGGCTCTTGACGTATCAAAATAGCCACCCAGCCAGTCCTTGTCAGTGCTGATAGTGCACCATACATGTATGTAACAGTGAACAGCAGCCCCAGCTGGAGTACAAGCCACTGCTCACGGGCCCTGTCTCCGCTCTGGCTTCAGCTCAGGCTTCACTTAGCCTCAGGGTCACTATGTTTAGTCTTGCTGGGTTACACACTGGACAAGGTGTCACCATTCACACATTATCACATTATCATGTGACTTTCACCCATTAGAGCTGCATCTCCTATCGGGAGGTGCTTTTTTTTTTGTTTTGGAGACAGTGTCTCGCTCTGTCCAGGCTAGGGTGCAGTGGTGCGATCTCGGCTCACTGTAACCTCTGCCTCCCAGGTTGAAGCGATTGTCCTGCCTCAGCCTCCCAAGTAGCTGGGACTACAGGCACCTGCCACCAGGCCCAGCTAATTTTTTTGTATTTTAGTAGAGACGAGGTTTCACCATGTTGACCAGAATGGTCTCAAAATCCTGACCTCTTGATCCACCCACCTCGGCCTCCCAAAGTGCTGGGATTACAGGTGTGAGCCACCACATCTGGCCTGGAGGGGCTTTCATATGCCTTCTCTAACACAGGACGAAGGGTCAGGTAATAAGCACAGGGAGAGCAGACAGCAGTCTAGCAGCCAGTCCTAAAGCAGGAAGGAGCTCAGGCCGGCAAACAGGAGCAGGGGGTAGGGCAGAGGCTTAGGAGACAGAGCCGGGCTCGAATCTGCTGCTACCTGACTACCAGACCCTAGACAAGTGACTGACCTTGTCTGAATCTTGTATGTAAAATGCAGTGTCAACCTAAAAAAAAAAGTAGAGAAATATATGCCCATATATGTCAAATTTATTCAGGAATGAGAAAAGAGGTTATTGGCAGGGCGCGGTGGCTCACACCCATAATCCCGGCACTTTAGGAGGCCGAGGCAGGCAGATCACGAGGTCAAAAGATTGAAACCATCCTGGCCAACATGGTGAAACCTCGTCTCTACTAAAAATACAAATTTAGCCAGGCACAGTGGCGGGTGTCTGTAGTGGTGGGTGTCTGTAGTGGCGGGTGGGAAGCTGAGGCAGGAGAATCGCTTGAACCCAGAAGGCAGAGGTTGGGTGAGCTGAGACTTGCTCCATTGCACTCTAGCTTGGGCGACAGAGCAAGACTCTCACTCCCTCACACCACCCCCGCACCAAAAAAAGGAAAGAGGCTTATGATTTGGAAGGCACTATGGTAAACTACAGGCACACGCAGTGAGGGAAGGGGAAAGGGAAGTTTTCTTGGCAAAAGGGAGAAGTTCACATAAGCTGCTTAGAAACCGAGTTCATAGCTGGGCATGGTAGCTCACATCGGTAATCACAGCTATGTGAGAGGCTAAAGCAGAAGGATCGCTGGAGGCTAGGAGTTTGAGACCAGCCTGGGCAATGTGACAAGACTCCAGTTTCTTTAAAAAAGAGATGAGGCCGGGCGTGGTGGCTCAAGCCTGTAATCCCAGCACTTTGGGAGGCCGAGGAGGGTGGATCACGAGGTCAAGAGATCGAGACCATCCTGGTCGACATGGTGAAACCCCGTCTCTACTAAAAATACAAAAAATTAGCTGGGCATGGTGGCACATGCCTGTAATCCCAGCTACTCAGGAGGCTGAGGCAGGAGAATTGCCTGAACCCAGGAGGCGGAGGTTGCGGTGAGCCGAGATCGCGCCATTGCACTCCAGCCTGGGTAACAAGAGCGAAACTCCATCTCAAAAAAAAAAAAAAAAAAAAAAAAAGATGAGAGAAGTGGAGTGGAATTGGAATGGGAATTGGGAATGGAATTGATATGGAATGAAACAGGAATGAAATGGGAACAGAATTGAAATGGAATTGGAATTGGAATGGAATGGAATAGAAATAAAATGGAATTGGAATGTAATGGAATTGGAATGGAAAGCAATTGGAATGGAATGGAACGGAATTGGAATGGAATGGAATAGAATTGGAATTGAAATGAAATGGAATTGGAATGAAATAGAATTGGAATGGAATTGGAATTGAAATGGAATGGAATTAGAGTTGGAATGGAATGGAATAGAAATGGAATGGAATAAGAATAAGAATGGAATTGGAATGGGAATTAAAATTGGAATGGAATGGAATTAGAATGCAATGGAAATGAAATTGGAATTGGAATGGAACTGGAATGGAATTGAAATGGAATTAGAATGGAACGGAATTGGAATGGAATGGAATGGGAATCAGAATAGGAAGGGAATGGAATTGGAACGGAATGGAATTAGAAAAGAATGGAATCAGAATGGAATGGAATGGGAATGGAATGGGAATGCAATGGAATGGAAATTGGAATGGGAATGCAATGGAATAGGAATTGAAATAGAATGAGAATAGAATGGAATTAAAATGGTAATGGAATTGGAATGGAATGAAATTGGAATGGAATGGAATTGAAATTGGAATGGAATGCAATTAGAGTTAGAATAAAATGGAATTAAAGTTGGAATGGAATGGAATTGGATTTGGAATGGAATGGAATTGGAATGAAATTGGAATTGGAATGGAATGAAATTAGAGTTGTAATGGATTTGGAATTGGAATGGAATGGAATTGGAATAGGAATGGAATGGAATTGGAATGGAATGAAATTGGAATTGGAATTGAATGGGAATAAAATTAGAATTGGAATCAAATGGAATTAGAGTTGGAATGAAATGGAATTGGAATTGAAATGGAATGGAATTGAAACTGGAATGGAATGGAATTGGAATGGAATGGGAATGGAATTGGAATTGGAATGGAATGGAATTAGAAGTGGAATGGAATGGAATGGAAATAAAATTGGAATGGAATCAGAATGGAAATGAAAGTGAAATGGAATGGGAATGGGAATTAGAATGGAATGGAACTGGAATGGAATTAGGATGGAATGGAATTGGAATGGAATGAAATAGGAATTGGAAGGGAATGGAATTGGAATGGAATGTAATGGAATGGAAATGGAATGGAATGGAAATGGAATGGAATGGAAATGGAATTGGTATGGAATGGAATGGGAATTGGAATGGGAATGTAATAGGAATTGGAATGGAATGAGAATGGAATGGAATTGGAATGGGAATGGAATGGAAATGGAATGGAATTGGAATGGGAATGGGAATGGGAATGGAATGGAATTGGAATGGAGTGGAATTGCAATGGAATGGAATTGGAATTGGAATGGAATGGAATTGCAGTTGGAATTAAATGGAATAAGAGTTGAAATGGAATTGGAATTGAAATGGAATGGAATTAAAATGGAATGTGAATGGAATTGGAATTGGAATAAAATGGAATTGGAATGGAATGTGAATAAGATTGGAATTGCAATGGAGTTAGAATAAAAATGGAATGGAATTGGAATGGAATGGAATTAGAATGAAATTGGAGTTGGAATGGAATGGAATGGGAATAAAATTGGAATGAAATGGAATTGGAATGAAATGGGAATTAGAATAAAATAAAATTAGAGTTGTAATGTAATGGAATGGGATCGGAATGGGAATGACATTGGAATGGAATGGGAATGGGAATTAGAATGGAATGGAACTGGAATGAAAATAGAATGGAATGCCGGGCACGGTGGCTCAAGCCTGTAATCCCAGCACTTTGGGAGGCTGAGGCGGGTGGCTCACGAGGTCAAGAGATCGAGACCATCCTGGTCAACATGGTGAAACCCCGTCTCTACTAAAAATACAAAAAATTAGCTGGGCATGGTGGCACGTGCCTGTAATCCCAGCTACTCAGGAGGCTGAAGCAGGAGAATTGCTTGAACCCAGGAGGCGGAGGTTGTGGTGAGCCGAGATCACGCCATTGCACTCCAGCCTGGGTAACAAGAGCGAAACTCCGTCTCAAAAAAAAAAAAAAAAAAAAAAGAGGCCAGGCGCGGTGGCTCAAGCCTGTAATCCCAGCACTTTGGGAGGCCGAGGCGGGTAGATCACAGGGTCAAGAGATCGAGACCATCCTGGTCAACATGGTGAAACCCTGTCTCTACTAAAAATACAAAAAAGTAGCTGGGCATGGTGACGCATGCCTGTAATCCCAGCTACTCAGGAGGCTGAGGCAGAGGAATTGTCTGAACCCAGGAAGTGGAGGTTGCGGTGAGCCGAGATTGCGCCATTGCACTCCAGCCTGGGTAACAAAAGCGAAACTCTGTCTCAAAAAAAAAAAAAAAAAAAAAGAAAAAGAAAATAGAATGGAATGGAATTGAAATGGAATGGAATGGGAATTGGAATAGGAAGGAAATGGAATTGAAAATGGAATGGAATTGGAATAGAATGGAATGGGAGTGTAATGGAATTGGAATGAAATGGAATGAGAATGAAATGGAATGAGAACTGGAATGGGAATGAAATGGAAATGGAATGGGAAAGAAATTGGAATGGGAATAGAATGGAACTGGAATGGAAATGAAATTGGAATGAGAATGGAACGGAATTGGAATGGAACAAAACTGGAATGGAATTGGAATGTAATGGCATTGGAATTAAAATTGCAATGGAATGAAATTGGAGTTGGAATGGAATGGAATTGGAATTGGAATGGAATGGAATTGGAATGAAAGAGGAATGGAATCGGAATTGGAATGGAATGGAATCAGAGTTGGAATCGAATTTGAATTGCAATGGAATGCATTTGGAATGGAATGGGAATGGAATAGAATTAGAGTTGGAATGGAATTGGAATTGGAATGGAATAGAATTGGAATGAAATGGAATTGGAATAGAATAGAAATGGAATAGAATGGAACTGGAATGGAATGAAATGGAATGGAATGGAATTGGAGTTGGAATGGAATGGGAATGGAATTGGAATGGAATGGAATAAAAATGGAATGGAATTGGAATTGGAATGGAATGGAATTGGAATGAAAGAGGAATGGAATCGGAATTGGAATGGAATGAAATGGGAATTGGAATGGAATGGAAACAGAACTGACAAGGTATTGGAGTTGGAATGGAATGGAATGGAATTTGAATTGAGTGGAATTGGAATTGGAATGGAATGGGAATAGAATTGGAATTGGAATGGAATGGAATTGGAATGGGAATGGAATGGAATTGGAATAGGAATGGAATGGGAATGGAATTGGAATGGAAATGTAATTGGAATGGAGTGGAATGGGACTGGAATTGGAATGGAATGGAATTGGAATGGAATGGAAATTGGAATGGAATGGCAATTGGAACGGAATGGATTTGGAATGGAATGGGAATTGGAATGGAATGGAATTGGAATTGGAATGGAATGGAATTGGAATGGAATGGGAATTGGAATGGAATGGAATAGAATTGAATTGGAATTGAATGGAATGGAATTGGAAATGGAATGGAATTGAAGTGGAATGAATTCCTTGGTTCTGAAGGCTCAAAGCCAGAGTTGTTGCGTATTCATTGGTGGTGATGCCATTCCTGGGCATGTGTTCTTTTGAGAGTATCTCATCTTATCTGAATTGCTGCAGTCATAAAGAATGTGCAGTGATAAACCTTGTCATAGAAATATGTGCATACATGCAAGCAATGCAATGCAGATGTGTGACAGGCATGAAGGGATTTCTTATGGGATTTTTAGAAAGTCTTTGGAACCATTCCTATCTTGGACATATAACCTTGAACCTCACTCCTTCTTGCCTTCCCAACCCTATTTTGTCTGGATCTGAGGAAAGTGATTTCATCTTGGTATCTGCAACTTCCACAGCAAATAATAATGTACAGCTTGGGCTGGGTGCGGTGGCTCACACCTGTAATCCTAGCACTTTGGGAGGCCGAGGTGGGTGGATCACCTGAGGTCAGGAGTTCAAGACCAGCCTGGCCATCATGGTGAAGCCCCATCTTAGAAAAAAGATTAAAAAAATAAAAATAAATATAAATATAAATATAATGTACAGCTTGTCTGGTGGTTGTCAGGATGAGAAACAGCATATGAGCAAATATTTTGTAAAAATTACCATGTATAATGTGAGGATGACTGATGACCAATTGTTTTGCCTTTCATTTGTTTGTCATCATAAGCACATGGTCAGCCAATAAAATTTAAAAGCTGGAGTTAGAACCAGCATCCCCAAGTTTCTTGTTGGTTACTCTGTCTTTAGCTTTTTGGACTTCAATTTGTTACTTTCTTTTTTTTTTTTTTTGAGACGGAGTTTCGCTCTTGTTACCCAGGCTGGAGTGCAATGGCGCGATCTCGGCTCACCGCAACCTCCGCCTCCTGGGTTCAGGCAATTCTCCTGCCTCAGCCTCCTGAGTAGCTGGGATTACAGGCATGTGCCACCATGCCCAGCTAATTTTTTGTATTTTTAGTAGAGACGGGGTTTCACCATGTTGACCAGGATGGTCTCGATCTCTTGACCTCGTGATCCACCCACCTCGGCCTCCCAAAGTGCTGGGATTACAGGCATGAGCCACTGTGCCCGGCCACTTTCTTTTTTTTTTAATTAAAAAATTTTTTTTTTGAGACAGAGTTTCGCTCTTGTTTCCCAGGCTGGATTGCAATGGTGAGATCTCAGCTCACTGCAACCTCCACCTCCTGGGTTCAAGTGATTCTCCTGCCTCAGGCTCCCGAGTTGCTGGGATTACAGGCATGTGCCACCACGTCCAGTTGATTTTGTATTTTTACTAGAGGCGGGTTTTCTCCATGTTGATCAGGCTGGTCTTGAACTCCTTACATCTGGTGATCTGCCCACCTCGGCCTCCCAAAATGCTGGGATTACAGGCTTGAGCCACCATGCCCGGCCCTGTTGCTTCTTTTATAAACGATCAACAAAATGTCTGAGTATACTCTTACACTTTTAAAAAATGTGGCACTTGGCCAGGTGCTGTGGCTCACATCTGTAATCCTAGCACTTTGGGAGGCTGAGATGGGCAGATCACAAGGTCAAGAGATGGAGACCATCCTGGCCAACATGGTAAAACCCTGTCTCCACTAAAAATACAAAAATTAGCTGCATGTGGTAGCACACACCTGTAGTCCCAGATACTTGGAAGGCTGAGGCAGGAGAATTGCTTGAACCTGGGAGGCAGAGGTTGCAGTGAGCTGAGATCGAGCTACTGCATTCCAGCCTGGTGACAGAGCAAGACTCCAGCTTAAGAAAAAAAAGAAAGAAAGAAAAATGTGGCACTTCATAAATGTAAGCTGATTTCAAGTACTGAATTCCTTCTCAATCTATATAAATCATGAGGACAGGCCACCACCTTGTGCATTGTGTGCTGTGTGGGTTGTGTGCAGACTTAGGGAAATCCTTGGAAAGTTGTATACACCTGAAGACTGGGAACCCTGGCTGCCTATCATGTAGAATTGTGGCCCTAGGGAAACATGCAGATCATCTGATGGCCTCCATGTTCTCCTGTGATTGCGAGAGAATGATGGCAAGGTTGGTCACATCCGCACTGGTGGAAGGGCAGGGACAAAGGCTCTAGCCTTTGGGTTCCCAGCCCATTCTTTACTGCAGCATCATAGAAAAATAACTTAAATTTGATTTGGAGGCTTTTTTTTTTTTTTTTTTTTTGAGACAGAGTCTCACTCCGTCATCCAGGCTGGGGTGCAGTGGTGCAATCACAGCTCACTGCAAACTCTGCCTCCCAGGTTCAAGTGATCCTCCTGCCTCAGCCTCCCAAGTAGCTGGGATTACAGGTATCTGCCACCACGCCCAGCTAATTTTTGTAATTTTAGTAGAGATGGAGTTTTGGCCGGGCGTGGTGGCTCAAGCCTGCAATCCCAGCACTTTGGGAGGCCCAGGTGGGTGGATCACAAAGTCAAGAGATCAAGACCATCCTGGCCAACATGGTGAAACCCCGTCTCTACTAAAAATACAAAAAATTAGCTGGGCATGGTGGCGCGTGCCTATAATCCCAGCTACTCAGGAGGCTGAGGCAGGAGAATTGCCTGGACCCAGGAGGCAGAGGTTGCAGTGAGCCGAGATCGTGCCATTGCACTCCAGCCTGGGTAACAAGAGCGAAACTCCGTCTCAAAAAAAAAAAAAAAAAAAAAAAAAAAAAAAAAACAAAAAATTAGCTGGGCATGGTGGCGCGTGCCTGTAATCCCAGCTACTCAGGAGGCTGAGGCAGGAGAATTGCCTGAACCCAGGAGGCGGAGGTTGCGGTGAGCCGAGATCACACCATTGCACTCTAGCCTGGGTAACAAGAGCGAAACTCCGTCTGAAAAAAAAAAAAAAAGAGATGAAGTTTTACCATTTGTCCAGGCTGATCTTGAACCCTGACCTCATGAGCCACCCATCTGGGCCTCCCAAAGTGCTGGGATTACAGGCATGAGCCACTGCACCAAGCCATAGCAATTTTTAAAAGTTAATTTTAATTAGCTGGGCATGGTGGCGCGTGCCTGTAATCCCAGCTACTCAGGAGGCTGAGGCAGGAGAATTGCTTGAACCCAGGAGGCGGAGGTTGTGGTGAGCTGAGATCGCGCCATTGCACTCCAGCCTGGGTAACAAGCGAAACTCCGTCTCAAAAAAAAAAAAAAAAAAAAAAAAGTTAATTTTAAAACTGGTTCTCTTTTATAGGAAGTGAATGTTTTTTTGTTGTTCACATGTGGTTTTATAAATGCATGTGTTTTTTCAATATGCTTTTTAAAAAAAATAAAAAATCATAAATTAATATCCATTACTTTTTAACACATGATAATTTTTTGTTCAGTAGATAAATATATTATTGCTATTTTAAAAAGATTTTGTATATTTTATTTTTGAGACCAGGTCTCACTCTTTCTCACTCTTTTGCCCAAGCTGGAGTGCAGTGGCCCGATCATGGCTCACTGTAGCCTGTCTTCCTGGGCTCATGTGATCCTCCCCACTCAGCCTCCTGAATAGCTGGGACTACAAAGGTGTGGTACCATGCCCAGCTAATTTTTGTATTTTTTATAGAGAGCGTGTTTTGCCATGTTGCCCAGGCTGGTCTCAAACTCCTGGTTGTGAGCCACTGCATCTGGCCTATTATTTTAAATATAGTTCTCTTTATTGCCAGTAGCTTTCATATAATCACAGGAACTAGATTTAGCCACCACTGCTTAATTCCAAAAATTAAAAGCTCCATTCTTTACTGTAAATAACTCTTTGATTATATTATATGTTTCATTTCAAGAAAAAAGTTAACCTGGAGATTTAATTTTAAATAACGACACATGTTGTCACTAATAGGAATAAAAAATTATTATATAAGAAAAATGATAATTCTAAGTAAGTTTTGCAGTAAATTTTTGGGCAATTTTATTGAAGTATAATAAAATTCAACGATTCAATACATTTTTACAAATGTTCATTGTGATATAGAACAGCTTTATCACAGTATTGAGGTACATTTTAATTATATTCATTAATTACAGATGTGAATTTCTTCAAAGTAAGAAATCCTCAGAGGAAATCGCCCAGTATATTCAAAGCTACAAGGGATTTGTTGAATAACGGTAATGTGTAACAGCAGTTTTTTTCTCAAGTTTTTGGATTACCTGTAAGTGTCTGACTCAGAAGGGCGTAGGCATTCTTTTTATGTCATGGGTTTGATTTAGTTCTTCCTTTCTCCTTTCAGTCCCCTGCCGCCCATCTTCGAAGTGAAAAAATATCACATTCACTTGCTGACTTAGAGCCTTTTTCTTTCTCCAGGGCTGGCTTCTGATGGCCTCTGCTTGCCTTCCTGACAGTCTTCCCTTTGTGAATGAAGCCACTTGCCCCAGCTTCCCTCTGCTGCCTCTATCTGAATGCCTGCTAAGATCTCCTGACCTAGGCGCTGTCAACCACAGTGGGCCTCAGAGCTGGCTCTTCCCAGCTGGCTATCTTTAACCAGTAAGAATTTCCTAGTGGAGAGTGATGGGAAGTCTAATCCAAACTGGATTAAACAAAAATGAGAATTTATTGACTAACATGACTCAGAAGACCAGAACGCTATAGAGAACAGGCCTGATAGTGGGAGGAGGGGTGTTTTCTCAAAAAGAAATTGGGTACAGCTTTCCCAGAAGAAATCAGTTGCTCAGCATGTAATACCCTTATGAACTTAGTTACCATTCTGTGTCTCTTACTTCCTCATTTGCCAGAGTACATCTTTGATATCTAAATGCAAGTCTGTTTTCAAGGTCAGTTTCTGGAAAAAGTGACCCTGAGAAGGCTTCCTGCTGAGTACGGATAAACATTCACAGCATGTGTGTGTTTGTGTGTTTGCACTGCATAAAAACAATTCCAGCATCAACAGAAATCAAAAAGGAATAATTCTCCGATGACATTGCCATTCCATCCAATGAAACTCTTCATTCTGGGGGAGGGTTCTTTCAGTTCTTGTTCATAGCTAGGTATAACGGTGCTAACCTACCCTGTGTTAGCCAGACAGACTCCATTTTGCTGAGAGCCAGATAGACTCCATCTTGACCTCCACCTCACCCCTCCTGCCACTCTTACCTTAAGTGCATACCTGGGTCTTGCTACTGTGCTGGGTCATGCTGTAGTTAGAACTATAGACACATATAACCTTTGTAACCATATAACCTTTGTAACCTTGGCAAGCCCACTTGCCATTATGAATGCCCCCACCTTGACTGGTTATATGACAAGTATCGAATACCTGCCTGGTACCCGGCAATCATGGGACCGCTTGTGTATACCCTCCTTAAAAATCAACAATCATGAGAACCTCCTGCCTCCTAGTTACCAGCCTCCTTATCTAACTTGCTTGTTCTGCTTTTGTAAACTCTGCTCCAGCTAGGCTGCCCCTCCCCTACCTAAATCAAAGTATAAAAGATAATCAAGCCCCTTCCTTGGGGCTGAGAGAATTTTGAGTGGTAGCCATCTCTCGTTCGGCTAAAAAATAAAGGACTCATACTTTGAAACTCAGAGCGTGGTGTTGTTCCATCTAACTCGCCTGGGTATAATAATACTTCATAAGTCAAACAATCAGTCCAGGTGTGGTGGCTCACGCCTGTAATCCCAACACTCTGGGAGGCCGAGGCGTCCAGACCACTTGAGGTCAGGTGTTCGAGACCAGTCTTGAGACCTGCAGCATGGTGAAACCCTCTGTCTCTACTAAAAAAAAAAAAATTAGTCAGGTGTGGTGGCACATGCCTGTAATCCTAGCTACTCAGGAGACTGGGGCAGGAGAATTTCTTGAACCAAGGAGGCAGAGGTTGCAGTGAGATGAGATCACGCTACTACACTTCAGTCTGGGCAACAGAGTGAGACTTGGCCTCAAAAAAAAAAAAGTTACCCTTCTGATAAAGGAATGAAGGTGTATTAAAAAAAGAAAAAAGAAAAAAAAAGTCAAACAATCAACAACTTGAATTTTAATTTCCCTCAGGGAGAACATTTTATGAATTCCTGGGTCCAGAGAGAATTACCTATGGCATCAGGTAAAAACTCAAACATTTTCCAAGGGCTTTCTTGTTTATTTCTTCTTTTGATTTTTTTTGTCCTTATCTCTTTTTTTTCTTTTTACCCCCATTTATTTTGAAGGAAACTCTAGACATCATTCCATCTCTAACTGTGAAGGGACAGCTCGAACATTGATACTTGCAATATCAAAGCCCATTGGTCTCTTTAATTTGTACAGCAGCAATAAAGATATAGAAAAAAAAAAAAGATGAAAGCCTGCTGGTCTCACCCTGTGCCTTTTATTCAAGCTTATTGCAATGACTGCGTCTTTGCTAATGAAGAACTACAGCTGGACTCTTTTAAGGACTGGCCCTGGGAATCAGCTGTCGAGTTTCAGCACTGGCCAAGGCAGGTCTTTTCTACACAGGTGAGTCAGTGGGTTGTGCCCACTTGCTTGCTTGACCTTTAAATCTGACATAGACTTTATGCTCCTGGGCTTGCGTTTAGCTACACTCAACCATCTCCACTCCAGCATTTCTTACGGATTCTTTTTCTTTTCCTTTTTATTTGGTTTTGAGACATGGTCACCCAGGCTGGAGGGCAGTGGCAAGATCATGGCTCACTGCAGCCTCGATCTCCTGGGCTCAGGCAATCCTCCTGCCTTGGCTTCCCAAAATACTGGAATTGCAGGCATGAGCCACTGTGTCCAGCATAAGTCCCTTTTCTTTCCTGCATCATAAATCTTCTCCCAGTTTTCTGGACCTCCCTTAGATGGTAAAGCTTCAAATTTGAAACCTTAAGGTCTGGACTAACAATACAAACATTTATTTGGGATAACTATCATGTCTTCTCTTTCTACACATTACTCTCCCACCTCTTCTCTGCCCCCCCCCACCCCACCAAGGTGCTCCTAGAAACTGTCGCAGGACACTTCTACTTATATTTGTTTAATCAGAACTTAGTCACATGGCCGGGCATGGTGGCTCACTCCTATAATACCAGCACTTTGGAAGGCTGAGGTGAGTGGATCACTTGAGGTCAGGAGTTTGAGACCAGAGTGGCCAATATGGTGAAACCCTGTCTCTACTAAAAATACAAAAAATTAGCTAGGGGTGGTGGTGAGCACCTGTAATCCCAGCTACTTGGGAGGCTGAGCCTAGGAGGTGGACGTTGCAGTGAGCCGGGATCATGCCATTGCACTTCAGCCTGGGCAACAAGAGTGAAACTCCATTAAAAAAAAAAAAAAAAGAAAGAAAAAGAAAAAGAAAGAAAGAACTTAGATGACCATACCTAGCTACAAGAGGAGCTGGGAAACCTAATCTTTTTCCTGGGTGACAATGTGCCCAGCTAAAAATTGGGATTTCTCTTAGTATGAAAGGACGTGAGATACTAGAAATGTGGATAGCAATCTTTGCCACATTCTGCCTGCAGGAGAAAATCAGGAAAATCATATTCATGATTCCTAAACATGCAGAATCTTCCACCAGATTGTGGCATTTTCTCTTTAGCTGCTGGTCATCAGGAAGCACCTCTGTAATCCACCAATGATGGGGTGGTTCCTCTCAGTTAAAGCACTGCCTGAGATACAAGATGATCAGGGAAGGGTTCCTAGCTACCTCGCTGGTCTTGCTCAGCATGCGTAACTTACGGTGGAGGTTAACGCAGATCTTTGAGAGATCAAGTAGCTGTCACAAATATCACAGCAATACAGAGAAGGAGAAGACAGTTGTCACTCTACCTCACAGACATATTCCATGGGTACAGAAACACCTGACCGCCTCACAATCTTAAGCCTTTGGAAAGAGTGTTTGCCATGTCTCCCTACTCTACTGTATCTTCCTCTTATCAGCCTTCCTCAGGACCCTCTGTCTGGTGTCTCACCCTCTTCCTTTCCAATCCTCCACCTCTTCACGCAAATCCTAGTCCTCTGGCCTTTTTCAGATCTTGCAAGCTCTAGAACCTCATATTTCTGGGAGGTTTTCCTCTGCCCCCGCTTTCCCAGAGTGGAACGAAGATGAGAAATGCTGTTTCTAGTTTGATCCTTTTGCAGCTAAAACCCAATTTATTTCTGAAGAAATATAATCTCACCAAGAGACTTGATTCTATTTCTGGTGGAATAAACCTGGCAATAATGTGGTAAGAGGCAATTGCTTCATCATGCATTCACTTACATAAGGGCTGCTAGATTTGCTGTTTTTTTTTTTTTTTCTTGAGCTCTAAATATATTCTTTCTGATTTGTTCATTAAACAAATACTAATTGAGTGTCTCATGAGTGCTAAGCACTCTTCTGGTTCATGTCATTTAATCAAATAATGAGCAAAACAGACAAAAATCTCTTTCCTCATGGAACTTATTTTTTATTTTTCGAGATGTCGTTTCACTCTTGTCGCCCAGGCTGGAGTGCAATGGAGCGATCTCAGCTCACTGCCACCTCATTCTCATGGGTTCAAGTGATTCTCCTGCCTCAGCCTCCCGAGTAGCTGGGATTACAGGCGCCCACCACCACACCCAGCTAATTTTTGTATTTTTAGTAAAGACAGGGTTTCACCATGTTGTCCAGGCTAGTCTCAAACTCCTGACCTCAGGTGATCCACCCACCTTGGCCTCTCAAAGTGCTGGGATTACAGGCATAAGACACTGTGCCTGGCCCCCTCATGGAGCGTCAGTTCCAGATTCTGGTTGCCAATCTGTTTGTTGATCAAAGGAGAATGGGGCAGAGGGATGGTGCCTATCAAACTGCATGGTGTGTAGGAGCATTGAATGACTACTTGCTGGTTATCCTGTGGATGGGCAAACAGTCTTAGATAGAGTGCAATGGCGCCATCTCACCTGACCACAACCTCCGCCTCCTAGGTTCAAGTGATTCTCCTGCCTCAGCCTACTGAGTAGCTAGAATTACAGATGTGCGCCACCACACCTGGCTACTTTTTGTAATTTCAGTAGAGACAAGGTTTTACCATGTTGGTCAGGCTGGTCTTGAACTCCTGACCTTATGATCCACTCCCAAAGTGCTGGGATTACAAGTGTGAGCCACCGTGCTCAGCCCCTTTCGCATCTTTTGTAGCGCAGTTGTGCTGGCAATTAACTTTATTGGCATTTGTTTGTATGAAAACGTTTATATTTTACCTTCCTTCATAGTTCTTTTCCTTGATAGGCCTATTAAAATATATTTTTTCTTTTGTAAGCCACTTGACCCCTTCCTTAAGGGTCTGCTTTTATTTGGCTCTACATGGCTGACTTTGGACAGAAATATTAAAAGTTCTACTTGTTGTTTTCCTGAAGCTATGCTTCTATTTCTGGACTCATCTCCAAGTCATTTGAAGGCAATATAAATGAAGCATCTGGGCCAGGTGCAGTGGCTCACACCTATAATCCCAGCACTTTGGGAAACCGAGGTGGGAGGATACCTCAAGCCCAGGAGTGCCAGGCCACCCTGGGCAACATAGTTAGACCCTGTCTCTACAGAAAAAGAAAAAAATTGCCTGGCCTGGTGGCATATGCCTGTAGTCTTGGGAGAGTTACTTGGGAGACTGAGTGGGAGGATCAATTTAACCTGGGAGTTGGAGGCTACATTGAGCCTTGATCGTGCCACTACCCTCAAGCCTGGGCAACAGAGTGAGACCTTGTCTCACAAGAAAAAAGTGTCCCTTTGCTTTACTCCTGCTCTCCTGTGATTCCACAGCATGGAATGGGCCACTGACTTACTCACGTGTATAGTTCTCATCTGTCCATTTTAATAATTGCAACTAGAGCTCCTTTTGAACTTTCTCTCTTCTTCTTCAAACATACATCAAACCTGAGTTTAGAGGGTATTTGCATTCTGGTTTCATGACGTTTGGCAAGGAGTTTCTTTTTTTTTTTTTTTTGAGACGGAGTTTCTCTCTTGTTACCCAGGCTGGAGTGCAATGGTATGATCTCGGCTCACCGCAACCTCCGCCTCCTGGGTTCAGGCAATTCTCCTGCCTCAGCCTCCTGAGTAGCTGGGATTACAGGCACACGCCACCATGCCCAGCTGATTTTTTGTATTTTTAGTAGAGACGGGGTTTCACCATGTCGACCAGGATGGTCTCGAACTCTCGACCTCGTGATCCACCTGCCTCGGCCTCCCAAAGTGCTGGGATTACAGGCTTGAGCCACCGCGCCCGGCTTGGCAAGGAGTTTCTAGAGAGTATGTTTGTGGCCATTCTTTAGTTTTGATACCAGTAAAGGGTTTCTTTTTTTACTTTTTGTTTGTTTAAGACAGGGTCTTAGTCTGTCACCCAGGCTGGAGTGCAGTGGTGCAATCACGGCTTACTGTAGCCCCAACCTCCTAGTCTCAAGTGATCTTCTTGCCTCAGTCCCCCAAGTAGCTGGAACTATACATGTGTGCCACTCCCACCCCCTGGCAAATTTTTAAAATTTTTAGTAGAGATGAAGTCTCTCTATGTTGTACAGGTTGGTCTGATCTTGAACTTCTGGCCTCAAGTGATCTTCCTATTTTGGCTTTCCAAAGTGCTAGGACTACAGCCTGAGCTACCACACCCAGCTAATTTTTGTATTTTTTAATAGAGGTGGGGTTTCACCATGTTGGTCAGGCTGGTCTTGAACTCCTGACCTCAAGTGATCCACCTGCCACGGCCTCCCAAAGTGCTGGGAATACAGGTGTGAGCCATCACACCCAGCTTTGTTTTTTTGTTTTGTTTTGAGACAGCATCTCACTCTATCACCCAGGCTGGAATGCCATGGCACAATCTAGGCTCACGGCAACCTCTGCCTCCTGGGTTCAAGCGATTTTTGTGCCCCAGCCTCCCAAGTAGCTAGGAGTACAGGTGTATGCCACCACTGCCTGGTTAATTTTTGAATTTTCCTGTTCTCTATGAAAACAAAACAAAGCAAAATTTTTGAATTTTCTTTTTAACAGACAGGGTTTCGCCATGTTGGCCAGGCTGGTCTCAAACTTCTGGCCTCAAGTGATCTGCCCACCTCTGCCTCCCAAAGTGCTGGCATTACAGGCATTACACTGCATCCAGCACTTTTTTTTTAAATAAAGTTTTTATTTGAAATAATTTAGATTTATAGAAAAAGTGCAAAGTAATACAAAGACTTCTTAGATATTACTGTACCTAATTTACCCTTATGCTAACATCTAACACTAGCATATTTGTCAAATCATCAGTGTACCAATTCATACACTGGTACATTACTATTTACTATAATCCAGATTTTATTTGGATTTCATCAGTTTTTCCAGTAATGTTTTTTTTGTTCCAGAATTCATAGTTTGGTTCATTTTTGATTTATTGATTGATTTTTTTTGAGACGGAGTCTCTCTCTGTCACCAGGCTGGAGTGCAATGGCGTGATCTCAGCTCACTGCAACTTCTGCCTCCCAGATTCAAGTGATTCTCCTGCCTCAGCCTCCTTGAATAGCTGGGACTACAGGCATGTGCCATCACACCCAGCTAATTTTTGTATTTTTAGTAGAGACTGGGTTTCACTATGTTGGCCAAGATGGTCTTGACCTCTTTACCTTGTGATCCACCCGCCTCGGCCTCCCAAAGTGCTCTAGTTTTGATTCTTTAAGTTCATTTTTGTTGGTTTCATTTAGGAGTGTTAAATATGCACTCATTCCACCAAATTCCCTTGATATCCTTACCATTACTTTATAAACCATTTACATTTCTATTGCAGGGAGCCACTGACAGAATCACTGGAAATGATAGTTGTATACTTAATTCTTGTCACTAAAACTCTAATAGTGTTTTTAAAAACCTAATACATGCCCAGGCACGGTGGCTCACACCTCTAATCCCAGCATTTTGGGATGCCTAGGCAGGAGGATTGCTGGAGGTCAGAAGTTTAAAACCAGAACAGCCTGGGCAACATAGTGAGACCCTGTCTCTCGAAAACACACACACGCACACACACACACACACACGAAAACCTAATAGTTAAATGCATACAACTGTATTTACTATGCTGAAACAAACAGTGTGAATAACAACAAAATACATACATACATATATATATACACATGCACACATGCACACATACACACACACACACACACATACACATGAAAACCTAATAGTTAAATGCATACAACCATTTTTATAACTTTTAATTTTTACACTTAGTTGTCCAATTCTCCAAAATATGAAGTCCTCTGTAGAAGTGATTCCAGACCTTCAGAGCCATGGTGATCTTTGTGAATGAAAAATGTAATGAGCACCACCACCTTGTCTGTTTTAGCAGCACATGATCATGTAATTGAAAACTGTTTTGAACAGGAATATCTCATCATAAATAAGTTAATAGATTCTATAAAAATCTACTAAGCATCTATCATGTTCTAGGTGCAGACTGGGGAGATCACAGTAAACCAGTCAGTCACAATACCTAGCTTCATGAAATGTATAGTCAATCTCTTCTATTGTATAAGGCCCAGACTCTTTTAGACATCGCTGATCAGCATCCAGGCTAAATGGATCATCTCTGGATCTTCATTTGAAGGATAATAAGGCTGGATTGGCTACTTGGGCTTTTTGGGGGCTGGAAAGATGTTACTTTAACAAAAGCAAGTGTCCAACAAAATCATAAACCCAGTTAATAGACTGACTACTTTAAGCTGAGAAATCTTACATAGTTCTCTGGGATATAAACCACTACTAATGTAATACACACATGCCCCACCTTATTTTGAGGCTAAGTGTTACAGATGATATGCTTGTCATCCCCCAAAGAGAAAACAAAGCAACTTGCTATTCACTTGATTCATTTTTTATGTGACTTGAAAAATGACACTAAAGAAAAAAAGTTTGGGGATATGGAAATAGCTTATTTTTAAGGAAGAAACGTAACCTTTCTAAATCCCAGAAAATTACTATTACACATCTGGGATTTAGAAAGATGATGTTTCTTCCTTAAACAGTAAGTTTAACTACATTTTTACTATTACACATCCGGGATTTAGAAAGGTTATGTTGGCCGGGCTTGGTGGCTCATGCCTGTAATCCCAGCACTTTGGGAGGCCGAGGCGGGTGGATGACCTGTCAGGAGTTCGAGACCAGCCTGGCCAATATGGTGAAACCCTGTCTCTAAAATAAATAAATAAAGAATGTCTCAAAGTTTAAAAAAAAAAAAGAAAGAAAGAGAAAGAAAGAAAGAAAGGAAAGAAAGAAAGGTTATGTTTCTAAATACCAGGACAGAGACTGCAGCTAATGATTTTTGGAGGATCCTTCTCACTCTAGACATGATTCTCATTACCTGGATAGTATTCACCTATGGAATGTATCATATACGAACCACTGAGGAACACACACTCTTACAGATGTCTGTAGATTATGAATTGCTTTATATTTGGAGCACCCCTTTCTTCAGTCAGCATAAATATTTGAGGGTGGGCTGGGTTTAGAAGATGTTTGGTCCCCAATGATTATAACATGATGCACCACCCTCCTATGCAAATTTTGATTTAAGAAAGGCTTTTATTTTTCAAAGGAAACCACGTGAAAGCAGTCTTGAAGATTCAATAGCAGTTGATCCTACAGTGCCAGGTAAGAACTTTGAAGTAGTATGTGGGATTATGTGTATGTGTAAATATATTTGTATACAGGGAGGTTGCAAAAAAAGAGTATTTATACTTGTCCAAAGAGCTTCCAAAGAGGAGCAGCATTGCAACAGTGTTCTGTAGGAGCAAAAGTCAAGGTTCCTGTGACTTCTCTAGAGTGCAGGCAGGACCAAACTGATAGTAGACAACATGTCTCAGGTACAAGCAAACCGGCCCATAGAAGCACCAATCAGCAAGCTTCTTGCCTGAGATTTTTATTTTTATTTTTATTCATTTTATTTTATTTTATTGAGACAGGGTCTCACTCTGTAATCCCAGCACTCTGGGAGGCTAAGGCGGGTGGATTGCTTGAGTTCAGCAGTTCGAGACCATCCTGGGCAACATGGTAAAAGCCTGTCTCTACTAAAATACAAAAAATTAGCTGGGCATCGCGGCGGGTGCCCGTAGACCCAGATACTCAGGAGGCTGAGGCACGAGAATTGCTTGAGCCCAGGAGGCGGAAGTTGCAGTGAGCTGAGATCAGTCATTGCACTCCAGCTTGGGTGACAGAGCAAGACTCCATCTCAAAACAACAACAACAACAAAACAATAAATCTTCCCTCCCACCAGCCCCTGACAACTTCTCTTCTATTTTCTGTCTCTATGAATTTGCCTATTCTAGATATTATTTATAGGTGGAATCACTTGTTTGGCTTATTTCACTTTGGATATTGTTCAGGGTTCACCATGTTGTAGCATATATTGGAATTTCATTCCTTCACATGTACCCCATAAATATGTACAATTATTATGTATCAACTTTAAAAAAGAACTTCATTCCTTTTTATAGCTAATATTCCCTGGTATGTAGTACATTTTGTTTATCCATTGTCTGCTGAGGGACACTTGATTTGTTTCTACCTGCTGGCTATCATGAATAATGCTGCAATGAACACTGGCATTGTAAGTATCATTTTAAGTTCTTGCTTCTAATCATTTTGGGTATATACCGAGAAGCAGAATTGCTGATTCATATGGTAATTGTGTTTAACTTTTTGAGGAACTTGTACATCTTATATTCCCACTAGCAATGTACAAAGGTTCCAATTTCTTCACATCCTCTTGAGAACTTGTTAATTTTTGTTTTTGTTTTTGTGGAGACAAAATCTCACTCTGTTGCCCAGGCTGGAGTGCAGCGGCACAATCTCGGCTCACTGTAACCTCCACCTCCCGGATTCAAGCACTTCTCCTGCCTCAGCCTCCTGAGTAGCTGGCACCACAGGCGTGCACCACCACACCTGGGTAATTTTTGTATTTTTTTTTTTTTTTTTTTGAGACGGAGTTTCGCTCTTGTTACCCAGGCTGGAGTGCAATGGCGCGATCTCGGCTCACCGCAACCTCCGCCTCCTGGGTTCAGGCAATTCTCCTGCCTCAGCCTCCTGAGTAGCTGGGATTACAGGCACGTGCCAACATGCCCAGCTAATTTTTTTGTATTTTTAGTAGAGACGGGGTTTCACCATGTTGGCCAGGATGGTCTTGATCTCTCGACCTCGTGATCCACCCGCCTCGGCCTCCCAAAGTGCTGGGATTACAGGCTTGAGCCACCGCGCCCGGCAATTTTTGTATTTTTAGTAGAGATGGGGTTTCGTCATGTTGCCCAGGCTGGTCTCGAACTCCTGAACTCAGGTAGTCCACCCACCTTGGCCTCCCAAAGTGCTGGGATTACAGGTGTGAGCCACTGCACCCAGCCTATTTTTGTTTTCATTGTTGTTTTTCAGACAGGGTCTCACTCTGTTGCCCAGGCTGGAGTGCTGTGTTGCAATAATGGTTCACTGCAGCCTTAACCTCTTGAGCTTAAGTGATCCTCCTGCTACAGCCTCCCATGTAGCTGAGACTACTGGCATGTGCCACCATGCCTGGATAATTTTTTATTTTTTGTAGAGACAGTCTTGCTATATTGCCTGGTTTGGTCTGGTCTGTGGTCTGTTTGTCTCTCTTTCTTTCTCTGTTTCTTTTTCCCCCATCTCTGTTTCTCTCTCTCTCTTTCTCTGATTCTCTCTCTCTTTCTTTCTTTCTGAGACAGTCTTGCTCTGTTGCCCAGGCAGGAGTGCAGTGGCACGATCTTGGCTCACTGCAACCTCCACCTCCTGGGTTCAAGCGATTCTCCTACATCTTCCTCCCAAGTAGCTGGGATTACAGGCTCCCGCCACCACGCCCAGCTAATTTTTGTATTTTTAGTAGAGTTGGAATTTCACCACATTGGCCAGGCTGGTCTCGAACTCCTGACCTCAGGTGATTCACCTGCCTTGGCCTCCCAAAGTGCTGGGATTACAGGTGTGAGCCACCGGGCCCGGCCCCTAGTCTGGTCTTGAACTCCTGGCCTCAAACGATCCTTCCGCCTTGGCCTTCCAAAGTGCTGGGATTACAGGCATGAGCCACTGCACCCAGCCCATTTTGTTTTGTGATGATTCTCATAAAGCCATTCCAGTGGTTGTGAAGTGGTATCTCATTGTGGTTTTGATTTGCACTTCTCTAATGTCTGAATGATGTTGAGCATCTTTTCATTTTTTGAAAAAATATCTATTTGCTCATTTAAAAATTGTTGTTTTTGTTGCGTTGTTAAGAGTTATTTGTATATTTTGGATTTCACATCCTTATTAGATGGTTTGAAAAGATTTTTCCCATTCCATAGGTTGTCATTTCACTTTATAATGTCCTTTGATATACAAAAGTTTTAAATTTTGACAAAGTCCAATTTATCTGTTTTTTCTTTTATTGCTGGTTTTTTTGTTATCATATCTAAGAATCTATTGTCAAATTCAAGGTCATAAAGATTTCCTCCTATGTTTTTTTCTAAGAGTTGTATGATTTCAGCTTTTACATTTAGGTCATTGATCCATTTTGAGTTGATTTTTTTTACATGGTGAGAGACAGGAATCCAACTTCGTTCTTTCACGTGTGCAGATCCAGTTGTCCCCAGCCATCTGCTGAAGAGATGCCATGTGTCTTTTGTGAGTCCAAAGAGTAGCACAGTACATAATCAGTAAATGCTGCAAACAGCAATATCTTCACATATGTTCTTTAAAAAAAAAAAAAAGTTTTACGGTATGTGGGAGATTTGCATGTGAAAATAAATAGCTGGGTGAATCAAAATGACAGTTTTAAAATGTTCATTCAGAACTCTTTAGATTAATAATGGGAAACTGTGTGCTGTTTTCCAGACCAAGTCTTTCCTAATCTGGGTAAGTTCCTGTGCCTGAAAGAACTGTGATTCGGGAAGGCAAAATAAATATTTTTTCAATCATTCCTGAAGAATTTCCGAACTTCCATACGGAGAAATTATGATCCAAATTTCAGCTGACTATGATCCTTCCAAACTAGGTAAGGATGGCACTTTAATATACTTGTTTTTACATCAGTTGGAAAAGCTATTTGGCCAACATTTATTTAAGAGGTAAGGGTCCTGTGTGGTTCTAAGGGTATAGCCTGTATCCATGGTAAATTGTGGTGAAAAGCACTCTCTTATTAGGACAGCCAAGTGCTATTTGTAATTATTGAGCTTTTACTACATACAAGGAAGTGTCCTAAGCATGTCACAAATATTAGCTGAGTCTTCATACTCACTCTATGAAGTACAGTACTATTATTAATGCTATTTTGTAGCTGGGAAAACTGAGACATTAAGAGATTAAGTAATTTGCTCAAGGTTATCCAGCTAAGAAAAATGTAGATCTGTGTCTCAGACACAGGAATTTTGACTCCAGAATCAGAGCTCTTAATCCCTAATATAGGCCAAGCATGGTGGCTCATGCCTGTAATCCCAGCACTTTGAGAGGCCAGGATGGGTGAATCACCTGAGGTCAGGAGATCAAGACCAGCCTGACCAACATAGTGAAACCCCACCTCTACCAAAAATGCAAAAGTTAGCCAGACATGATGGCGCATGTCTGTAATCCCAGCTACTTAGTTGGCTGAGGCAGGAGAATCACCTGAACCCAGCAGGCGGAAGTTGCAGTGAGCTGATATTGCGCCATTGCACTCCAGCCTGGGCAACAAGAGCAAAACACTGTCTCGGGGGAAAAGAAATTCCTAATATTACCACTCCAAAATAATTTGCAGGGTTATTTTGTTTTTGCTTAGGCTGGTCTTACAGATCTGCCAGCTCAGCAGGAAGGAAATCTGCTGATCGGAAGCATCTCCCTGTTTCTCAACAGCCTATCCTAATAGTTCATAAAAATGGTGCAGCCAGGCCGGGGGCGGTGGCTCAAGCCTGTAATCCCAGCACTTTGGGAGGCCGAGGCGGGTGGATCACGAGGTCAAGAGATTGAGACCATCCTGGTCAACATGGTGAAACCCCGTCTCTACTAAAAATACAAAAAATTGGCTGGGCATGGTGGCGCGTGCCTGTAATCCCAGCTACTCAGGAGGCTGAGGCGGGAGAATTGCTTGAACCCAGGAGGCAGAGGTTGCGGTGAGCCGAGATCGTGCCATTGCATTCCAGCCTGGGTAACAAGAGTGAAACTCCGTCTCAAAAAAAAAAAAAAATGGTGCAGCCATCTTTCTTAAATATATCATTTAGCAAAATGACTTAGGCACCATCATTCCTTAACTTATTAAAAACTGGACACTAAAGATTGAAGAAATATACAACTGTATGGAATTGACATAAAGAGCTGCATGCAAAAAAATTAGTTGTTGGCCAGGCACAGTGACTCAACACCTGTAATCTCAGCACTTTGGGTGGCCAAGGTGAGAGGATCACCTGAGAGCAGGAGTTCAAGACCAGGCTCGGCAACATAGCAAGACATCATCTCTAATAAAAAATAAAAATAAAAATAAAAAAATTAGCCAAGTATGATGGTGTGCACCTATAGTCCCTAGCTACTCCGGAGGCTGGTAGGATCACTTGAGTTCAGAAGTTCAACCTTTCAGTGAGCTATGATCATGCCACTGCATTACAGCCTAGGTGACAGAGCAAGACCCTGTCTCAAATACAAATGTATATGTATATACATTGAAGCTGGAGGTGGTAGCAATTTTTAAAACAAATTTAGGTTTTGCTTCAGAGTTGTCATTCCTTTTAGGTTTCTTCTTCTTTCTTCTTCAGAGTGATGGAGTCTCATTCTGTCACCCAGGCTGGAATGCAATGGCACTGTGTCGGCTCACTGCAACCTCCATCTCCTGGGTTCAAGCAATTCTCCTGCCTTGGTCTCCCACAAAGCTGGGATTACAGGTGCCTGCTACCATGCCTAGCTAATTTTTTAAATATTTTTAGTAGAGATGGGATTTCACCATGTTGGCCAGGCTGGTCTCGAACTCCTGACCCTCAGGTGATCCACTGCACCTGGCTCTTTGTATAGTGTTCTTTTTTTTTGAGACACAGTCTCACTCGTTCGCCCAGGCTGGAGTGTGGTGGTGAGATCTCAGCTCACTGAAACCTCTTCCTCCTGGGTTCAAGTAATTCTCTTGCCTTGGCCTCCCGAGTAGCTGGGATTACAAGCACCTGCCACCCCCACTCGACTAATATTTGTATTTTTAGTAGAGACAGGTTTTCAGGGTGGTCTTGAATGCCTAAGGTCAGATTATCCACCCGTCTTAGCCTCTCAAAGTGCTGGGATTACAAGTGTGAGCCATGGTACCTGGCCTCTTTATACAGTATTCTTATTGTGCAAATGTCATCTACAAACTTAGAGATATTAGATGTTAAAGCTGAAGGTGATGTTACTGAATCAATGCCTGTATTTTATAGATGAGAAAATTGTTGCCCAGAGAGGGTCAATAATGTGTCCAAATTCATATCACTTGTTAGTTGCAGAACCTGAACCCAAGCCCAGAGTGACCTGATTCTTAGATCATGACATCATAGTACTTGGTTTTAATTCAATATTATTGAAACAAAGTAAGAAACTACTTGGCTAATTTTGATAGAAATTTGTAGTCTTTTCTAATTTCTGAAAATTCTTGATCTTTTACAGTAAAATTGATTCAAAATTCTCCAAACCTTCATGTTTTCCATCTGAAATGTAACTTCTTTTTGGAATTTGAGTCTCTCATGACTTTACTTGCTTCCTGTAAGAAACTCACAGAAATTTTTTCTGATTTTTTTTTTTAAAGCCGTCCCATTTGGTAAGAGTTATAATATTACAATTGTGGTTTAAGATGTTTCTATGGACACAGAATCATATTAAGCACTCTTTAAAAAAAGAGCCATATTTTGAGGCTGGCTCATGCCTGTAATCCCAGCACTTCGGGAGGCTGAGGCGGGAGACTCACTTGAGGTCAGGGGTTTGAGACCAGTCTGGGCAACATAATAAGCCTTCTATCTCTACAAAATCTTTTAAAAAATTAGTTGGGTGCTCGCTTCGGCAGCACATATACTAAAATTGGAACGATACAGAGAAGATTAGCATGGCCCCTGAGCAAAGATGACATGCAAATTCGTGAAGTATTCCATATTTTTAAAAGAAAAAAAAATTAGTTGGGCGCAGTGGCACCTGTAGTGTCAGCTACTAGAGAAGCTGAGGCAGAAAGATTACTTGAGCCCAGAAGGTGAGGCTGCAGCAAGCTTGAACCTCCACCTCCTGGGTTCAAGCTTTTCTCCTGCCTCAGCCTCCCGAGTAACTGGGACTACAGGCATGCGCCACCATGCCTGGCTAATTTTTGTATTTTTAGTAGAGACAGGGTTTCACCATGTTGGCCAAGACAGTCTTGATCCTTGAATACTATGCAGCCATGAAAAAGGATGAGTTCATGTCCTTTGCAAGGACATGGATGAAGCTGGAAACTATCATTCTCAGCAAACTGACAAAAGAACAGAAAACCAAACATCACATGTTCTCACTCATAAGTGGGTGTTGAACAATGAGAAAACATGCACACAGGGAGGGGAACACCGCACTCCAGCCTGGGTGACAGACACTGTCTCTAAAAAAAAAAAAAAAAAAAAAGAAAAGAAAAGAAAAAGGAAGAAAAGGAAAATTGTTTCTCAAATAATAAAGCATATGTCTTTCTAGAATTTTCTTTTTTACCTTTAAGCTCAATTGGATTTGAAATTTCTATAATTTTTTTTTTTTTTTGAGACGGAGTTTCGCTCTTGTTACCCAGGCTGGAGTGCAATGGCGCGATCTTGGCTCACCGCAACCTCCACCTCCTGGGTTCAGGCAATTCTCCTGCCTCAGCCTCCTGGGTAGCTGGGATTATAGGCACGCGCCACCATGCCCAGCTAATTTTTTGTATTTTTAGTAGAGACGGGGTTTCACCATGTTGTCCAGGTTGGTCTCGATCTCTCGACCTTATGATCCACCCGCCTCGGCCTCCCAAAGTGCTGGGATTACAGGCTTGAGCCACCGTGCCCGGCCGAAATTTCTATAATTTTAACTACATTTCTAGTTATCAGAATTTTCTGAGGAAAGATTTGTTTCATCTACTCAGTCATATGAATTCAATCTGAATTATTACATTGATTTCTATTTTCTTTTTTCTTTTTTTTTTTTTGAGACGGAGTTTTGCTCTTGTTACCCAGGCTAGAGTGCAATGGCGCAATCTCGGCTCACCACAACCTCCGCCTCCTGGGTTCAGGCAATTCTCCTGCCTCAGCCTCCTGAGTAGCTGGGATTACAGGCACGCGCCACCATGGCCAGCTAATTTTTTGTATTTTTAGTAGAGACGGGGTTTCACCTTGTTGACCAGGATGGTCTCGATCTCTTGACCTCCTGATCCACCCGCCTCGGCCTCCCAAAGTGCTGGGATTACAGGCTTGAGCCACCGTGCCCGGCCCTCTATTTTCTTTACTTTAAAGATGTTACTCTTTGCTGTAAGAGATGTAGCTGACATAACTGAATTTTATTTTTCCTTTTGTAGTTGCCATTTTGCCAAGTTTTATTTCTCTGAAGATATTAAATCTTGAAACCAGCAATTTCCTGAGGAGGAAACATCTGAAAAAGTTGGTATGTTTACAAAATACTGCTTTTTACATATTCTTATTCTTTCTGCCCAGAATTCTTTTTTTCCTATTTTGTATTAGCCACAAGGAAGCAAGATATGTATTAGCTGCCCTTGCTTATTAGGAGGAAGTGACAGTGATGCTCAACTTTTACCCCCTGCCAATGCCTTCACTATAGTTTTACCTCCAGAATTGATTTCAAAGCAGAATGACTTTTTTATTTTTATTTTTATTTATTTTTTTCTTTTTGAGATGAAGTCTTGCTCTGTCACTCAGGCTGGAGTGCAGTGCAGTGCAGTGGTGCAATCTCAGCTCACTGCAACCTCTGCCTCCCAGGTTCAAGCAATTCTCATGCCTGAGCCTCCTGAGTAGCTGGGATTACAGGCACCCACCACCACACCCAGCTAATTTTTGTATTTTTAGTAGAGACAGGGTTTTACCATGTTGGCCAACCTCGTCTTGAACTCCTGACCTCAGGTGATCTGTTCGCCTTGGCCTCGCAAAGTCCCGGGATTACAGGTTTGAGCCACTGAGCCCGGCCTCAAAGCAGAATGACTTCTTAGAATACACATCTAGTCATTATAGCACTATGCAATTTCATTGTCAGATATCTGTTTCAAATGAGACCTCACTGTTTCAATGGTTACTGAAATATAGGTAAAAATCTTTTTTTTTTTTTTTAAACAGAGTTTTACTCTTGTTGCCCAGGCTGGAGTGCAATGGCGCCATCTTAGCTCACTGCAACCTCTACCTCCAGGGTTCAAGTGATTCTCTTGCCTCAGCCTCCCAAATATCTGGAATTACAGGTGCCTACCATAATGCTCAGCTAACTTTTTGTATTTTTAGTAGAGACAGAGTTACACTGTATTGGCCAGGCAGTTCTTGCACTCCTGACCTCAGGTGATTCACCCACCTTGGCCTCCCAAAGTGCTGTGATTACAGGTGTGAGCCATGTGCCTGGCCAAAATCTATCTTTTAAGGTTAAAAAAACTCAATCTATGAAAACTATATTTCATAAAATGATAGCCATAGAATTTAAATTTTTTTTTTTTTTTTTTTTTTTTTTTTAGACGTAGTTTCACTCTTGTTACCCAGGCTGGAGTGCAACGGCACGATCTCGGCTCACCACAACCTCCGCCTCCTGGGTTCAGGCAATTCTCCTGCCTCAGCCTCCTGAGTAGCTGGGATTACAGGCACGCGCCACCATGGCCAGCTAATTTTTTGTATTTTTAGTAGAGACGGGGTTTCACCTTGTTGACCAGGATGGTCTCGATCTCTTGACCTCGTGAGCCACCCGCCTCGGCCTCCCAAAGTGCTGGGATTACAGGCTTGAGCCACTGCGCCCGGCCATATGTTTTGATTTTTAAAAAATGATTATGAAAGTAATGTATGTTCATGGAAAACATTCTAACAGAAAAAAAATATAAAGGGAGGCAGTGGAGATAGGGACTGCAGAGCTGTGCTATTCAAAGTGCTTCTCAAACATAAGCATGCATAAGGATTGCCAGGACCCTCCTCTTCTCTTCCCTTCCTTTGGAGGCAGCTAAGTGGGTGGGGGCTGAGGTGGCAGAGGTAAAATCAGGGTCAAGGAGATGGCTGGCATATATCACAGGCTGATTAAGCAAATAATACAGTGAATATTGATAGGCACAGTGGCACACACCTGTAATCCCAGCACTTTGGGAGGCTGAGGTAGGGGGGATCACCTGAGGTCAGGAGTTCAAGACCAGCCTGGCCAACATAGTAAAACCCTGTCTCTATTAAAAATACAAAAATTAGTTAGGCGTGGTGGCCAATGCCTGTAATCCCAGCTACTTGGGAAGCTGAGGCAGAAGAATCTTTTGAACCTGGAGGCAGAGGTTGCAATGAGCCAAGATCAGGCCACTGTACTCCAGTCTAGGTGACAGCGCAAGACTCCATCTTAAACAAAATAACAGTGAGAATGAGAGATTTCTTCAAGTTGGAAAAGGAATTTACAAATATTGAAAGGTGAGGCTAGAAAGAGCTTTGAGGTGATGGATTAGAATTGAAAATATTGGTCTGGCCTCATGGCTTTTAACTCATGAACATACATAAACAGAGATCTCTGTGTATATGCATTGATCTCCACATGTCTGTACACACACACATACATATTTCTCAGCTCAGTCAATGGAGAGACTAGAAGGCACTGCAGTAATAATGAACATACCAAGTACCCAGATGTTGATTTCTAAATCTGGTCCTTCCTTAAAGGAACAAGGGTACTTGCAGAATTGGCTGATGCAAGAACTGAGACAGGGAAAGAAAACAATAAGCCTGGGACATTGTTTTATGCTAGAAAGGACTCAATATATTTGTATGCGTCAGGCCTCAGAAGTTCAGAACTTTTAGTGATCAAGTGATCTATAGTGTACATACTAGGAAGGAGTGAAAGTGAAAAGGAAGGTTCTAAGAGTGGTGGACTATAAGGCTTTAGGGCCGGAAGGGAAGTGCAGAATCACTGAAGATGACAGCGGGAGGTGGGATGGGAAGGGAGGCTGCTGCAGAGCTGGGAGAGGAACCTGCAGGTCAGAAAAAGCTTCATTCTAGACGATGAAATGGAGATCTAACAGGCAGCCTGGATTTCAGTGCAGGAGAGACTGACTGGTAGAGGGTGGTGGGGGATTTGTATGGAGGTAGCGAGGAGGATGGAAGCACATGCTGACCCTTCTCTTGCCCTCAGAGAGTGACAGGAATAGCCTCTATGCCACACGGAGCTTCCTGGACCACGCATGTTTACACCTCACATGATTTTCAGATTACTGCTGCAAAGAAACAAAAAGTACAAAGAGAATAGCTTTTTGGTCTTTTCTGACAGCCTATGCTTTAGGTTCTTTTAATAATCTACCTCCTGGGGACAAACTACATCGGCTGGCCAAACTGATCATCCAACAGTGTCAGCAGCTTCACTGTCTCTGAATCCTCTCATTTTTCCAGACGTTGAACAATGACAGCGTGGTGAAAACTGGTGAGCTAAAGTGTTTCAGCTTGCATGGAAGCTAGTGGTATAGTCGAGCTTCTGCTGCAACGTGCCTAAAAAACATTTGCCCCTCTAGAAATTTTCAATCCGCTTCCTCATTTTCACTATCATACTGTTCCCTCTAGTGTCCTTCTGTGAATTTAGGTGCATTCTGGTCAGATTTGAAAGTAGAAAAAGGTCTCCCATTTGCAGATATACAAGCCTTCCAATCTGTGTTCTTGTCACCTGGTGTTTCAGGCCCCTGGCCACATAACCTCCTAAGTACTCTCTTGTAAAACTGACGATGAATATACACACAGAAAAGTACAAAAATCATATGTGTACTGCTCAACGAATTTTGTTTGAGATGGAAGTTTGCTCTTGTTGCCCAGGCTGGAGTGCAGTAGCATGATCTTAGCTCACTGCAACCTCCCCACTCCCGGGTTCAAGTGATTCTCCTGCTTCAGCCTCCCAAGTAGCTGGGATTACAGGCGTGCACCACCACCCCCGGCTAATTTTTATATTTTTAGTGAACACAAGGTTTCACCATGTTGGCCAGGTTAGTCTCAAACTCCTGACCTCAAGTGACCTGTCCTCCTCAGCCTACCCAAGTGTTGGGATTATAGGCGTAAGCCATCACGCCTGCCCTAGAAATGTCTTTTACTTTGCTTTTGAAATATATATTTTTTTAGTGAGTATAGAATTCTATTTTTGGCCTTGTTTTCTCTCACATTTCTAGCTTCCATCATATCTTTTGTTTAGGAAGCTGTCAGTCTTTTTGTTGTGCTCTTGAAGGGGAGGGATTATCCTTCCCCCCCCTCCTTTGGTGGCTTTTAAGATTATTTTCTTTGTTTTCTTTTGTGGCAGTTGCTATGAACTTGTGTGCCCCCAGAATCCATGTGTTGAAGCCCTAACCCCCAATGTGATTGTATGTGGAGACAGGACATTTTAGGGCATTTTCTTATGGCCAACTGAGCAAACAGCAGCAGCAGGTATACTCTAACATGTCCTAATGGATTCCTTTGTATTTACTCTGTTGGTGGTTTGTAGAATTGATTGGTTTTGTGCCTGATGTCTTTTATCAGTTTTGGGAAGTTCTTGGCCAATATGTGTATAGCTTCTGCCCAGTTCTTCTCCTCCATTCTTCTCTCTTCTCCTTGCATATTGCAGGACTCAACCTAATTTGGAACCAGGAGAGGCCTTTTTTAGAAACTGAGGTTTCTTTTTCTTTCTTTTTTTCTTTTGTTTTACTGAGGCGGAGTCTTGCTCTGTCACCTAGGCTGGAGTGCACTGGTGTGATCTCGGCTCACTGCAACCTTGACCTCCTGAGTTCAAGCGATTCTCCTGCCTCAGCCTCCTGAGTAGCTGGGACTATGCACCACCATGCCTAGCTAATTTTTGTATTTTTAGTAGAGACAGGGTTTCGCCATGTTGTCCAGGCTGGTCTCAAAATCCTTACCTCAAGTGATATGCCCACCTCAGCATCCCAAAGTGCTGGGATTATAGGCATGAGCCAATGACCAGCCTGAGGAACTGAGATTCTTTTTTTAAATTAATTATTATTATTTTTTTTATTATACTTTAAGGTCTGGGGTACATGTGCAGAAAGCACAGGTTTGCAACATAGGTATACACATGCCATGGTGTTTTGCTGCATCCATGCCCCCGTCATCTACATTAGGTATTTCTCCTAATGTTATACCTCCCTAATCCCCTACACCCTGCTATCCCTCCCCTAGCCCTCCACCCCCAACAGGCCCCAGTGTGTGATGTTCCCCTCCCTGTGTCCATGTGTTCTCATTGTTCAACACCCACTTATGAGTGAGAACATGCAGTGTTTGGTTTTCTGTTCTTGTGTCAGTTTGCTGAGAATGATCCATGCCCCTGCAAAGGACATGAACTCATTGTTTTTTATGGCTGCATAGTATTCCATGGTGTATATATGCCACATTTTATTTATCCAGTCTATCATTGATGGGCATTTGGGTTGGTTCCAAGTCTTTGCTATTGTAAACAGTGCAGCAATGAACGTATGTGTGCAAGTGTCTTTTATTAACAGAATGATTTCTAATCCTTTGGGTATATAACCAGTAATGGGATTGCTGGATCAAATGATATTTCTAGTTCTAGATCCTTGAGGAATCACCACACTGTCTTCCACAATGGTTGAACTAATCTACACTCCCACCAACAATGTAAAAGCATTCTTATTTCTCCACATCCTCTCCAGCATCTGTTGTCTCCTTTTTTAATGATTCCCATTCTAACTGGCATGAGATGGTATCTCACTATGGTTTTGATTTGCATTTCTCTATTGACCAGTGATGATGGGCTTTTTCTCACGTTTGTTGGCTGCATAAATGTCTTCTTTTGAAAAGTGTCTGTTCATACCCTTTGCCCACTTTTTGATGGGGTTGCTTTTACCTTATAAATTTATATAAGTTCTTTGTAGATTCTGAATATTAGCCCTTCATCAGATGGGTAGATTGCAAATTTTTTTTTCCATTCTGTTGGTTGCTGGTTCACACTAATGTTATATTTTCTTTCAGTGTGCAGCAGCTCTTAAGTTTAACTAGATCCTATTTGTCTATTTTGGTTTTTGTTGCCATTGCTTTTGGTGTTTTAGTTATGAAGTCCCTGCCTACACATATGTCCTGAATGGTACTGCCTTGGGTTTCTTCTAGGATTCCTATGGTGTTAGGTCTTACGTTTAAATCATTAATCCATCTAGAGTTAGTTTTTGTATAAGGTGTAAGGAAGGGTCCAGTTTCAGCTTTCTGCATGTGGCTAGCCAGTGTTTCCCAACACCATCTATTAAATAGGGAATCCTTTCCCCATTGCTTGTTTTTGTCAGGTTTGTCAAAGATCAGATGGTTGTAGATGTGTGGCGTTACTTCTGAGGTCTCTGGTCTGTTCCATTGGTTTTTTATCTCTATTTTGGTACCAGTGCCATGCTGTTTTGATTACTGTAGCTTTGTAGTATAGTTTGAAGTCAGATAGCATGATGATTCCAGCTTTGTTTTTTTTTGCTTAGGATTGTCTTGGCTATGGAGGCTCTTTTTTGCTTCCATATGAAGTTTAAGGTGGTTTTTTCCAATTCTGTGAAGAAAGTCAATGGTAGCTTGATGGGAACAGCATTGAATCTATTAAGTTACTTTTGGCAGTATGGCCATTTTCATGATATTGATTCTCCCTAACCACAAGCATGGAATGTTTTTTCTATCTGTTTGTGTCCTCTCTTATTTCCTTGAGCAGTGGTTTGTAGTTCTCCATGAAGAGGTCCTTCACATCCCTTGTTAGTTGTATTCCTCAGCATTTTATTCTCTTCGTAGCAATTGTGAATGGGAGTTCACTAACGATTTGGCTGTTTGTTATTGGTGTATAGGAATGCTTGTGATTTTTGCACATTGATTTTGTATCCTGAGACTGCATTAGTTGCTTATCAGCTTAAGGAGATTTTTGCACTGAGTTGACTGGGTCTTCTAAATATGCAATCATGTCATCTGCAAATAGAAACAATTTGACTTCCTCTTCCCCTAATTTAATATTCTTTTTTTTTTTTTTTTCCTTTTTCTTGCCTGATTTCCCTGGCCAGAACTTCCAACACTGTGTTGTATAGGAGTGGTGAGAGAGGGTATCCTTGTCTTGTGCTAGTTTTCACCCATTCAGTATGATATTGGCTGTGGGTTTGTCATAAACAGCTTATTATTTTGAGATACGTTCCATCAACACCTAGTTTATTGAGAGTTTTTAGCATAAAGGGCTGTTGAATTTTGTTGAAGGCCTTCTCTGCATCTGTTCAGATAATGTGGTTTTTGTCTTTGGTTCTGTTTATGTGATGGATTATATTTATACATTTGCGTATGTTGAACCAGCCTTGCATCCCAGGGATGAAACCAACTTGATTGTGATAAGCTTCTTGAAGTGCTGTTGGATTGGGTTTGCCAGTATTTTACTGAGGATTTTTGCATCAATGTTCATCATGGATATCCACTGGAAATTTTCTTTTTTAGTTGAGTTGCTGCCAGGTTTTGGTATCAGGATTATGTTGGTCTCATAAAATGAGTCAAGAATAATTCTCTCTTTTTGTATTGTTTGGAATAGTTTCAGAAGGAATAGTAGCAGCTCCTCTTTGTACCTCTGGTAGAATTCAGCTGTGAACCTATCTGGTCCTAGACTTTTTTTGGTTGGTAGGCTATTAATTGCTGTCTCAATTTCAGACCTTGTTATTGGTCTATTCAAGGATTCAACTTCTTCCTGGTTTAGTCTTGGGAGCATTTAATTGTCCAGGAATTTATCTATTTTTTCTAGATTTACTGATTTATGTTCATAGAGGTGTTTGTAGTAATCTCTGATGGTAGTTTGTATTTCTGTGGGATTGATGGTGATATCCCCTTTATCATTTTTTTTATTGCATCTATTTGATTCTTCTCTTCTTTTTTATTAGTCTGGCTAGCAGTCTGTCTACTTTGTTGATCTTTTCAAAGAAGTGGCTCCTGGATTTATTGATTTTTTTGAAGGGTTTTTTGTGTGTCTGTCTCATTCAGTTCTGCTTTGATCTTAGTTGTTTCTTGTCTTTGGCTAGCTTTTGAATTTGATCTTGTTCCTCTAGTTCTTTTAATCCTGATGTTAGGGTGTCGGTTTTAGATCTTTCCTCACTTCTCATGTGGACGCTTACTGCTAAAAATTTCCCTCTAGACACTGCTTTAAATGTGTTCCAGAGATTCTGGTACATTGTTTCTTCATTCTTTTTTTTTTTTTTTTTTTTGCATGCACTTAGGGCATAGTGTCTTTGTTCTCATTGGTTTCAAAGAACATCTGTATTTCTGCCTTCATTTCGTTATTTATCCAGTAGTCACTCAGAAGCAGGTTGTTTAGTTTCCATGTAGTTGTGTGGTTTTGAGTGAGTTTCTTAATCCTGAGTTCTAATTTGATTGCACTGTGTTCTGAGAGACTGTTATGATTTCTGTTCTTTTGCATTTGCTGAGGAGTCATTTACTTCCAATTATATGGTCAGTTTTAGAGTACATGTGATGTGATGCTGAGAAGAATGTGTGTTCTGTGGATTTGGGTTGGAGAGTTCTGCAGATGTCTATTAGGTCCAGTTGGTCCAGATCTGAGTTCAAGTCCTGGATATCCTTGTTAATTTTCTGCCTCGTTGATCTAATATTGACAGTGGAGTGTTAAAGTCTCCCATCATTATTGTGTGGGAGTCTAAGTCTCTTTGTAGGTCATTAAGAACATGCTTTAGCCGGGTGCAGTGGCTCAAGCCTGTAATCCCAGCACTTTGGGAGGCTGAGGCGGGTGGATCACAAGGTCAAGACATTGAGACCACCCCGGTCAACATGGTGAAACCCCGTCTCTACTAAAAATACAAAAAATTAGCTGGGCATGGTGGCGCGTGCCTGTAATCCCAGCTACTCAGGAGGCTGAGGCAGGAGAATCGCCTGAACCCAGGAGGCGGAGGTTGTGGTGAGCCGAGATCGCGCCATTGCACTCCAGCCTGAGTAACAAGAGCGACACTCCGTCTCAAAAAAAAAAAAAAAAAAAAAAGAACATGCTTTATGTAGCTGGGTGCTCCTGTATTGGGTGCATATATATTTAGGATAGTTAGTTCTTCTTGGTGCATTGATCCCTTTACCATTATGTAATGCCCTTTGTTTCTTCTGATCTTTGTTAAAGTCTATTTTATCAGAGACTAGAATTGTAACCCCTGCTTTTTTTTGCTCTCCATTTGCTTGGTAAATCTTCCTCCATCCCTTTATTTTGAGTCTATTTGTCTTTGCACCTGAGATGAGTCTCCTGAATACAGCACACCAATGGGTTTTGACTCTTTATCCAGTGTACCTGTCTATGTCTTTTGATTGGGGCCATTTTGATTTAGCCTATTTACATTTGAGGTTAATATTGTTATGTGTGAATCCTACCATTTTGATGCTAGTGGATTGTTTAGCCCGTTAGTTGATGCAGTTTCTTCATTGCGTTGATGGTCTTTATAATTTTGTATGTTTTTGTATTGGCTGGTACCAGTTGTTCCTTTCCACGTTTAGTGCTTCCTTCAGGAGCTCTTGTAAAGCAGGCCTCATGGTGATGAAATCTCTCAGCAGTTGCTTGTCTATAAAGGATTTTATTTTTCCTTCACTTATGAAGCTTAGTTTGGCTAGATATGAAATTCTGGGTTGAAAATTATTTTCTTTAAGGGTGTTGAATATTAACCCCCACTCTCTTCTGGCTTGTAGGGTTTCTGCCAAGAAATTCACTGTGAGTCTGATGGGCTTCCCTTGGTGGGTAGCCTGACCTTTTTCTCTAGCTGCCCTTAGCATTTCTTTTTTTTTTTTTTTGAGATGGAGTTTCGCTCTTGTTACCCAGGCTGGAGTGCAATGGCGCGATCTCGGCTCACCGCAACCTCCGCCTCCTGGGTTCAGGCAATTCTCCTGCCTCAGCCTCCTGAGTAGCTGGGATTACAGGCACACGCCACCATGCCCAGCTAATTTTTTGTATTTTTAGTAGAGATGGGGTTTCACCATGTTGACCAGGATGGTCTCGATCTCTCGACCTCGTGATCCACCTGCCTCGGCCTCTCAAAGTGCTGGGATTACAGGCTTGAGCCACCGCGCCCGGCCGACCTTAGCATTTTTTTCCTTTGTTTCAACCATGGTGAATCTGATGATTATGTGCCTCGGGGTTGCTGTTCTCCAGGAGTATGGTGGTCTTTGTATTTCCTGAATTTGAATGTTGGCCTGCCTTGCTAGGTTGGGGAAGTTCTCCTGGGTAATATTCTTAAGTATGTTTTCCAACTTGGTTACATTCTTCTTGTCACATTCAGATACATCAATCAAATGTAGATTTGGTCTTTTCACGTAATCCCATATTTCTTGAAGGCTTTCTTCATTTCTTTTCACTCTTTTTTCTCTAATCTTGCCTTCTCACTTTATTTCATTGAGTTGATCTTCAGTCTCTGATATCCTTTCTTCTGCTTGATTGATTCAGCTATTTAAACTTGTGTATGTTTCATGAAGTTCTTGTGCTATGTTTTTCAGCTCCACCAAATTGTTTATGTTCTTCTCTATGCTTGTTATTCTAGTTAGCATTTCGTCTAACCTTTTTTCAAGGTTCCCAGTTTCCCTGCATTGGGTTAGAACATGTTCCTTTAGCTCGGAGAAGTTTGTTATTCCTCACCTTCTGACACCTGCTTCTGTGAATTTGTTAAACTTATTCTCCATCCAGTTTTGTTCCCTTGCTGGTGAGGAGTGGTGATCTCTTGGAGGAGAAGAGCCATTCTGGTTTTTGGCAATTTTGGCCTTTTTGTGCTGGTTTCTTCCTATCTTTGTGGATTTATCTACCTTTGGTCTTTGAAGTTGGTGACTTTTGGATGGGATCTCTGAGTGGGCATCTTTTCTGTTGATGTTGAAGCTATTTCTTTCTGTTAGTTTTCCTTCTAACAGTAAGGCCCCTCTGCTCCAGGTCTGTGGAAATCCTCTCCAGATCCTGCTTGCCTGGGAATCACCTGTGGGGGCTGCAGAACAGCAAAAATTGCTGCCTATTCCTTCCTCTGGTAGCTTCGTCCCAGACGGGTACCTGCCAGATGTCAGCCAGAGCTCTCCTGTATGAGGTGTCTCTTAAGATAAATGGGGGTCAGGGAGCCACTTGAGGAGGCAGTTTGTCCCTTCAGAGCTCAAGTGCTGTGCTGGGAGATCTGTTGCTCCCTTCAGAGCTGCTGGGCAGGGATGTTTAAGTCTGCTGAAGCAGATCCCACAACCTCCCTTTTTCCCAGATGCTCAGTCCCAGGAAGGGGGTGCTTTATTTGTAAGTCCCTGATGGGCTGCTGCCTTTTTTCAGAGGTTTCCTGCTCAGCAAGAAAGGGGTCTATTCACAGTCTGCCTGTAGAGGCCTTGCTGCGGGTGTCCCTTATCAGAGCTGGGCTCCACCCAGTTGCTGTATAAAATTCCTGGAGTCTGTTTACACAGGCAGGTTAGGACCGCCTACCCGAGCCTCAGTAATGGTGGATGCCCCTCCCCACACTGAGCTACAGCTTCCTGGATGGAGCTCAGACTGCTTGGTTTGCTGCAAGAATTTCAAGCTAGTGGATCTTAGCTTGCTGGTCTTTGTGGGTGTGGGACCTGCAGAGCCAGATCACTTGGCTCCTTGGCTTCAGTCCCCTTTTTTTCAGGGGAATGAGCAGTCCTGTCTTGCTGGCATTCCAGGTGCCACTGGGGTATGAGAGAAAAAAAAAAAAACCGCTGCAGCTGAAATGGCTACTCAGTTTTGTGCTGGAAACCTGGGGTGCTGATGTTGTAGGCACAGGGCTGGGGGTGGGTAGTCTCCTGGTCTGAGGGTTGTGAAGACCATGGGAAAGAGCAGTGTCTGAGCCAGAGTGCCGGAGTGCCTGGAAAAGTCCCTAATGGCTTCCCTTGGCTAGGAGAGGGAGTCCTCTGGTCCCTTGTGCTTCCCAGGTGAGGAAGCAGATGATCCACCCTGCTTCGGTTTGCCCTCCTTGGGTTACACTCACTGTCTAACCAGTCCCAGTGAGATGAACCTGGTATCTCGGTTGGAAACGTGGAGAACACTCACCTCCTGGCTCGCTCTCGCTGGGAACTGCAGACCGGAGCTGTTCCTATTTGGCCATCTTGGCAGGAGTCCCAGAGTATCTTGGAACTGAGATTTCTACTGAGACCTGAAGAATGACCCAGGTACAGTTGGTAGAGGAGGGACTGAAACATTTCAGAGGTAATCACTTGTGTCATAGCCTGGAGTTAAAGAAAACCAGACATATTTGAAGAACTTAGGGGGAGAAAAGAGGAATGTCTGGAACAAGAGGCAAAAGTTGAGTTGTGAGAAAAAGACTGGAGAGGAAAGTAAAAGCCTGACTGGAGAGGGCTTTGTATTGTGTGTTACAAGGGTTGGATCTCATTTTCTTACTGCTCAGCACTGTTATTTTATAAATGTTACTAAAAAAAAAAAAAACAAAAAACAAAGACAACTTACAGCCTTTTTCCTTTTTTTTTTGAGATGGAGTTTTGCTCTTGTTGCCCAGGCTGGAGTGCAGTGGCATGATCTTGGCTCACTACAACCTCTGCCTCCCAGGTTCAAGGTATTCTCCTGCCTCAGCCTTCTGAGTAGCTGGGATTACAGGCATGCACCACCATGCCCAGCTAATTTTGTATTTTAAGATGGGGTTTCGCCATGTTGGACAGGCTGGTTTCGAACTCCTGACCTCAAGTGATCCACCCACCTCAGCCTCCCAAAGTGCTAGGATTACAGGTGTGAGCCACTGCGCCTGGCCTTACAGCCTTTTTCTTTTTTTTTTTTTTTTTTTTTTTTTTTTTTGAGACGGAGTTTCGCTCTTGTTACCCAGGCTGGAGTGCAATGGCGCGATCTCGGCTCACCGCAACCTCCGCCTCCTGGGCTCAGGCAATTCTCCTGCCTCAGCCTCCTGGGTAGCTGGGATTACAGGCACACGCCACCATGCCCAGCTAGTTTTTTGTATTTTTAGTAGAGACGGGGTTTCACCATGTTGACCAGGATGGTCTCGATCTCTTGACCTCGTGATCCACCCGCCTCGGCCTCCCAAAGTGCTGGGATTACAGGCTTGAGCCACCGCGCCCGGCTTCTTTTTGTTTTTTTTGTAGACGGAGTTTTGCTCTTGTTACCCAGGCTGGAGTGCAATGGCACGATCTGGGCTCACTGCAACCTCTGCCTCCTGGGTTCAGGCAATCCTCCTGCTTCAGCCTCCTGAGTAGCTGGGATTACAGGCACGCGGCACCATGCCCAGCTAATTTTTTGTATTTTTAGTCGAGACGGGGTTTCACCATGTTGACCAGGATGGTCTTGATCTCTTGACCTTCTGATCCACCCGCCTTGGCCTCCCAAAGTGCTGGGATTACAGGCATGAGCCACCGCGCCCAGCCCCTTACAGCCTTTTTCTTTCTTTCTTTCTTTCTTTCTTTTTTTTTTTGGAGACAGAGTCTCGTTCTGTTGCTCAGGCTTGAGTGCAGTGGTGCGGTTTCGGCTCACTGCAAACTCTGCCTTTCAGGTTCAAGCGATTCTCCTGCCTCAGTTTCCTGAGTAGCTGGTATTATAGGCACCCGCCATCAAGCTTGGCTTTTAGTAATGATGGGGTTTCATCATGTTGCTCAGGTTGGTCTTCAACTCCTGACCTCAGGTGATCTGCCCACCTCAGCCTTCCACAGTGCTGGTATTACAGGCGTGAGCCACTGTGCCCAGTCACAGTATTTCTCTTAAAGGCCTTGTTTCTTCCTCTTTATGAGGAAGAATTGAATGACATTAAATTTTATGGTTTCTTTCATCATTTACTAAAAATTATTTGTCTTATTCATCTCACTACATTAGGTCAAAGCCTTCCTTAGAACTTGAATCTCATACACAGATTTGAGCCAATAACCCCTGTCCCTCTCCCTCCTGAGAGGAGATGTTTTCTCTTCCTAGCCCCCAGCAGAGTATGCCTGGCCCATAGTGGGAACTCAGTTAAATATTTGTTGACTGAATAAAGCTTACTTTTCTGTTGCTTCTTCTGATGGACAGCTGAGAGGCCATTGTTTGCCAGTAGTCAGTAATGCTTAAACTTGACTGGTTGGAAACAGCATTCAGACACATCATAGAACCGGCTAACCACACAATATGAAGCAGGAGCTATGGTGAAGCAGAAGAAAGAAGGGAATGAAAGTGGAAGACCTGAGTCTTTATTCAAGGCCCTCTGGAAGTGTCTTTCATGTGGGGGAATGAGAAATACCTCTTGAATGTTACTGAAGATACCTATTCAGGACATAGCTGAAGACATTTCCCCAGTACCTCTGTTCTTTAACCTTAGTCAAGCTACAGCCATGGATCATAGATTGAAACCAAATGTAACCTTTGCCCAAATTAGAAAAAGAGGTTTAGCAATGAAAAACAAGGCTGGGCATGGTGGCTTATGCCAGTAATCCCAACACATTGGGAGGCCAAGGTGGAAGGATTTCTTGAGGCCAGGAGTTTGAGATGAGATTGGGCAACATAGCAAGACTTTGTCTCTATAAAAAATTGAAAAATTAGCCAAGCGTGGTGGCTAGTTCTGAGTAGCTAGGACTCAGAAGGCTGAAGTGGGAGGATTGATTCAGAAAGTATAGGCTGCAGTGAGTTATAATTCAATCACTGCACTCCAGCCTAGGCAACCAAGTGACACCCTGTCTCAAAACAAAAAACAAAAAAACAAACAAACAACAACAAAAAAAAAACCCACCAAAAAAGACCCCAAAACCAAATAACAAAAACTCTGCTCAGTACCCATTCCAAAGTCTAGTCAACCTATGTTCATTGAGAACACATGGTATGCCCAGCTTCCATTTCCTTCAGAGCCCTTAGTGTCAAAAACAGGATGGTCCCTTCTGGGCAACAGAAATAGGGCATAGCAGTGGACAGTCAGATAGCATGGCTTTAGGAATGTTACATCCCCTTCTCTATAAAAGGGGAGACATAGTTGCCACAATCTCTGAAGTCCCTTGTAATTTAGACCAGTTTATAGGCATGATGTGCCTTGGCATGTGTCCTCCTGTGAGACCAAAAGAACAGCTCATATTTGCCCAGGGTGGCGAAACTCTCAACACAATGGCATCAGTGCTTTAGGGCTTTGCAAATGAAGTCCTTCTTTCGCTGTACTTTTTTGGTTTCTGCTTCTCCATTAGATTTTTGCCAGTTGGTTCTTTATTAACCTATCAGCTCTTTGGGGTTTTTAAGGAGATATTTTAAAAATACTATATTGAGCTGGACACAGTGACACATGCCTGTCATCCCAGCTTCTTGGGAAGCTGAGGCAGGAGGATCACTTGAGTTCAGGAGTTTGAGACCAGCCTGTATAACATAGCAAGACCTCATTTCAAAAAATAAAACTATATTGAACACTTCCTACTAGTGGTGGTGGTGGGAAAGGAGGTTGGGTCAAATAACCTAGTCTACCATTATTGAAATGGAAGTTCTTATGATTCTATTTTCATGAATGTTTTGTTTTTGTAGCCAAGGCAGCAATCAATGGAGGGTTCCAGAAAATTGAGAACTTAAAATCTTTCAATCAATCACCAGATTATGGAGGAAAGATCAGAAATTTCTTTCAAGCACTGAACAACAAGTCAAACTTGCAGAAGTTGAGTATCTCCAGGCATTTCACGGACTGTATCAAAGTTCAGGCCTCAACAGTCAAGCCTTTGAGTCAATGTGTGTTAATGACTGCCGTGCCTCATCAGACTGAACATGTTAAGCTGGCTTCTAGATGCAGATGATATCACATTGCTTAATGTCATGAAAGAAAGACATCCTTAATCTAAGTACTTAACTATTCTCCAAAAATGGATACTGCCATTCTCTCCAATCATTCAGAAAAAAAAAACAAACAGATTCAGCCAAAAATTGCTGAATCAATAATTTGCCTTGTGGCACACTGAGGATGAAAAAAATTTGTCAAGTAATGCTAAAAACAGAATAAATGCCAAAAACATTTATTAACTATTGCATACAAAGAAAATGTGTACGGCTTGTTAAAAACAAACAAACAAACAAACAAAACAAAAAACCAGCCCTGCATACTCACCACCAAGCTCAAGAAATAAATCATCACCAATACCTTTGAGGTCCTTGAATAATCCTCCTCATCTAAAGGTAAATCCTTCAATTAAGTTTATACAGCTAACCCTCCACTGTCCATGGTCAACAGGGAAGGGGTTGAGGAAAGCTCTGCCAATCTATTTAAAAACTACAATTTATATAATAAATGGCTAACTTAATGACTGAATCAGTTTCACACATGGATGAAATGAGTTTAACACAAGATCCACATGAATCTTCTGTGGACCAAGAGATATTCCTTAATCCTTATAGAATCTGTTTTCTGTATTGAACTAGCTTTGATACAATAGAGTTAATTTACTTTCCCTTTATCCACTGCCAATGTAAAGGGGAAACAGGGGTTAGGGCAAAATGTCTTCATCTCAGAGGCTTTTCAGAGTTCAACATATGCTGTAATTTAGAATTTTCTTATAAATCCACTCTACTTGGGTAGAAAATAGTTTAGTGATTTCATAATACTATTTCCATATCACAGTACTTCATGATATTATATTTGATGTATCTATATCAATGTCAGTGTTCAGAATTTCATTCCTACCAGTTAAGTAGTTTTCCGAATGGCCAGAAGACCATTCTAAATTCATGATGCTACTATAAGTTGGTAAACAACCATACTTTTATCCTGATTTTTATTTTATTTATTTATTTATTTATTTATTTATTTTTTTGAGATGGAGTTTCACTCTTGTTACCCAGGCTGGAGTGCAATGGCGTGATCTCGGCTCACCGCAACCTCCGCCTCCTGGGTTCAGGCAATTCTCTTGCCTCAGCCTCCTGAGTAGCTGGGATTACAAGCACGTGCCAGCATGCCCAGCTAATGTTTTGTATTTTTAGTAGAGATGGGGTTTCACCATGTTGACCAGGATGGTCTCGATCTCTTGATCTTCTGATCCACCCGACTCGGCCTCCCAAAGTGCTGGGATTACAGGCTTGAGCCACCGTGCCCGGCCTCTGATTTTTATTTTTACTAAAATAGTCAACTCCCCTCCCCTTGCCTAAGTATGAAATATAGGAACAGTATGTATGGTATGGTCCCATTTATTTAGAAAACCACTTACGGCTGGGCACGGTTGCTCACACCTGTAGTCCCAGCATTTTGAGAGGCTGAGGTAGGCAAATCACCTGAGGTCAGGAGTTTGACACCAGCCTGGCCAGCATGGTGAAAACCTATCTCTACTAAAAATACAAAAATCAGCCACTCGTGGTGGCACACACCTGTAGTCCTACCCACTCAGGAGGCTGAGACACAAGACTTCCCTGAACCAGGAGGCAGAGGTTGCAGTGAGTCAACATGGTACCACTGCATTCCAGCCTGGGTAACAAAGCAAGAACCTGTCTCAGAAAAAAAACACAAAAAAACACACATTTTAAGCTGCATTAAGAATTTCTGAATATGTTAATGAGCTTGATTGTGGTAATTATCATATCAGAAAGTATATGTATATCAAAACAGGTTGAACATCCATGTTGTACAACTGAAATATACATAATTTCAACTTGTCAGTTATACCTAAACAAAACTGGGAAAAAAAATTCTGGAAGGATATAGCTAAAAATGTTAATGGTGTGTACGTCTAGGAAGTAGGCCTGGAAGGCATTTTTTCTTTTCTCGCTCTTTCTGTATTGTTTTTTGTTTTACCAGTGCCTGCATTGTTTTTATATTTAGAAATAAATCTAGTTTAGCACTAAAACATTAACTGGAGCTACCTCTGGGGAGCAAGAGTACTAGAAGGTGAGATGGATTGTCTTCTTGCTTGTCTGATTTTATACGTAAATATAAGTTTAATATACAGATGCTCTGCCAGATGCAGTGGCTATTACCTGTAATTACAGCACTTTGGGAGGCCAAGGTGGGCGGATCACTTGAGGTCAAGAGTTCGAGACCAGCCTGGCCAACATGGTGAAACCCTCTCTGTATGAAAAATACCAAAAAAATAAAAAAAGGAAAAAGAAAATTAGCCAGGCATGGTGGTGTGTGCCTGTAATCCCAGCTACTTGGGAGGCTGAGGCAGGAGAATTGCTTGAACCCAGGAGGCAGAGGTTGCAGTGAGCCAAGACTGCACCACTGCACTCCAGCCTTGATGACAGCAAGACTCCATTTCAAAAATAAAAATAAAATATACAGATGTTCTTCAACTTATGACAGGGTTATATCCTGAGAAACCCATCATAAGTAGAAAATATTGTACATCAGAAATGCATTTAATATACCTAAACAACTGAACATCATCGCTTAACCTGGCCTACCTTAAACATGCTAAGAACACTTATATTAGCTTACAATTGGACAAAATCATCAAACACAAAGCCTATTTTATAATAAAGTGTTGAAAAATCTCATGCAATCTATTGAATACTGTACGGAAAGTGAAAAAAGGAGGTTTTATGGATACTTGAGGAACAATTTCTACTGAATGTGGATCACTTTTCCATCATGGCAAAGTAGAAAAATCCTAAGTCAAGTCATCATGAGTCAGGGACCGACTCTAAAAGAGTTATTAATAGAGGATTGGAATGAGGATTGGGTAGTAAGGAATAAAGAGAAGCCGGGGCAGACACAGGTAACAGCCAATATGGGTTTTTCACCGTAGGCTGAGACAGAACAACTTAAAGGAAGCTCAGGGCTGAGATCCAGATTTCGTGTGGGAAGACACGAAAGACAGGTTTGCTGAGGTTGTGAAGTTGCAGCCTGGGGAGGTGCTGGGCTTGGGGGACTTTGCTGAGAAGGGGCCCTGTGCATGTCAAGGGAAGCCATTCACGTGTGGGGTGCTCTGTGCTGCTGACCATTAGGTGCTGCTAAAGTTAGGCACTACTCAAGAAGTGTGGTTTTCACAGCCAGAGCCAGGTGCTGCAGAAGCAGGGTGTATGTGCTGCAGAAGCTGGTGGTGCAAATGGCACAGGTGTTACAGGTGTCTGCTTGGAAGAGCACACTGGAACCCTTGCTCCTTCGGTGTGTCAGCAGCACCCTTGAGACAAAGTTTTACACTGTGCTTGCTGCCATGGGAGAGGTATTTACAGGGCCCAGATCTATTACTGCAGAACAGACAATGAAGGCTGAATGTGGATATAAGAGGCAACAATTAGCATAGCTCATTAAATGTAACAGTGCATACCTAAACACAAAATAACCTAATAATTTCTTAATATTGACTGACAGGATATATGTACATGTGATATGTTTATAAAATCATAGAAAACTTATTAAATGATATATAAAAAACAGGCAACCATAATTGAGTTTAGGGAGAACAGGATGGCTGGTGGATAGAGAAGGGGGAGAGGGAGGTTTGCTTTTTTTCTCCTGCATACCTTTTTTTTTTTTTTTTTTTTTTTTTGAAGTGGAGTCTTGCGCTGTTACCCAGGCTAGAGTGCAGTGGAAGGATCTCAGTTCATTGCAAACTCTGTCTCAGGTTCAAGTAATTATCCTATATCAACCTCCCGAGTAGCTGGGATTACAGGTGTGTGCCACCACACCTGGCTAATTTTGTACTTTTAGTAGAGATGGGTTTCACCATGTTGGTCAGGCTGGTCTTGAACTCTTGACCTTAGGTGATCCACCTGCCTTGGCCTCCCAAAGTTCTGGGATTACAGGTGTGAGCCACTGCACCTAGGCTGCATACCCTTTTATACCAGTTGAGTTTTATCCCACGTGTGCATACTATTAAAAATCACAATGCTAGGCCGGGCGCGGTGGCTCAAGCCTGTAATCCCAGCACTTTGGGAGGCCGAGGCGGGTGGATCACGAGGTCAAGAGATCGAGACCATCCTGGTCAACATGGTGAAACCCCATCTCTACTAAAAATACAAAAAAATTAGCTGGGCATGGTGGCACATGCCTGTAATCCCAGCTACTCAGGAGGCTGAGGCAGGAGAATTGCCTGAACCCAGGAGGCGGAGGTTGTGGTGAGCCGAGATCACGCCATTGCACTCCAGCCTGGGTAACAAGAGTGAAACTCTGTCTCAAAATCCATGCAAATTATTTGTCCAGAGCTTCTTCTAAGGGCTTTTAGTTCAAGTAGGGTCAGTAAAGTATGGCCCTGGACTGTCCAATCCTCAGGCTAAGAATGGTTTTCACATTTTTTAAAGCAACAAAGATAATCAGTGGCCTACAAAGCTAAAATATTTACTCTGTTCTTTTACAGAAAATGAACGATTTCCATGACAGAATACTTTTGAATCATAAGCTCATCATGCCCTTTATTCCAGTTTACATCAATCTTCATAGGACTCCTAAGTCATCCCTCATTGTCACAACACCTGTCCTCATGGTTGTAAGCCCTTTCTCCCTTCCTTTTTCTTTCTGTCATAAAGAAAAGAAGTTTACTTGACTCACGGTTCTGCAGGCTTTACAGGAAGCATGCTGCTGGCATCTTCTCAGCTTTTAGGGAGGCCTCAGGAAACATAATCATGGTGGAAGGTGAGGAGCACATGTCACATGACAAAAGCAGAAACAAGGGACAGAGAGTTGGGATGTAGGTTCTGTAAATTTTTAAATGACCAGATCTCATGAGAACTCAGTTATCAACACAAAGACAACACCAAGCCATGAGGGATCTGCCCCCATGACTCACACCTCCACCATGTTCCACCTCCAACATTAGGGATAAAATTCAACATGAGACAAATATCCAAACCATATCACTCCACCTCTGGTCCCTCCCAAATCTTATGTCTTTTTGAAATTGCAAAATACAATCGTACCTTCCCAACAGTTCCCTAAAGTCTTAATTCATTCCAGCATTAACTCAGAAGTCCTAAGTCTAATCTGACACAAGGCAAATCCCTTCTGCCTATGAGCCTATAAATAAAACAAATTATTTACTTCCAACATACACTAAGGGCTCAGGGGCTAGGTAAATATTCCTTCAAAAAGGGAGAAATCTGCCAAAAAAGGGGGCCACAGGCCCCATTTAAGTTTAAAACCAAGCATGGCAGTCATTAAATCATAAAGCTCCAAAATGATCTTTGTCTCCATGTGGCACACTGATATGAGGTGATGGCTCCCAAGGCCTTGGGGCAGCTCTACTCCTATAGTTTTGCAGAGTTCAGCCCCTGAGGCTGCTCTCATGGGCTAGAGTTCAGTGCCTGTGGCTTTTCCAGGTGCAGGGTACAAGTTTCCAGTGGCTCTACCATTCCAGGGTTTGGAGAACAGTGGCCCTCTTCTCACAGCTCCACTAGATAGTGCTCTACTATCCACTAGATAGTAGAGACTGCCCTCTACTAGGGCAGTCTGTAGGGACGCTGCATGGGGCCTCAAACCCCACATTTCCCCTACAGACTGCCCTAGTAGAGGGTCTCTGTGAGGGCTCCACCCCTGTAGCAGGCTTCTGCTTGGACATCCAGGCTTTTCCATACATCCTTGGAAATCCAGGCAGTAGCTACCAAGAATCCACCACTGTTGCATTCTGTTTGCCTGCAGGCTTACCACTTCATGGAAGCAGTGAAGGCTATGGCTTATGCCCAAGTCATGAAGTAATGGCCCAAGCTATACCTGGGCCCCTTTGAGCCCTGCTGGAGCCAGAGCCATCTGGATGCAGGGAGCAGTGTTCTGAGTCTTCATAGGACAACAGGGCCCTGGGCGCAGGTGAGGAAACCATTCAGTTCTCCTAGGCCTCAGGGCCTATGATAAGAGGGGCTGCCCCATAGGTCTCTGAAATGCCTTCAAGGACTTTTCCCCATTGTCTTGGATATTAGCACTTGGATCCCTTTCAGTTATGCAAATATCAGCAAGTGGTTGCTCCACAGCCTTCTTGAATTCCTTGATGAGAAAGCCTTTCTTTTTCTTTCTTTCTTTTTTTTTTTTTTTTTGAGACGGAGTTTTGCTCTTGTTACCCAGGCTGGAGTGCAATGGTGCGATCTCGGCTCACGGCAACCTCCGCCTCCTGGGTTCAGGCAATTCTCCTGCCTCAGCCTCCTGAGTAGCTGGTATTACAGGCATGTGCCACCATGCCCAGCTAATTTTTTTGTATTTTTGGAGCCGGGCGCGGTGGCTCAAGCCTGTAATCCCAGCACTTTGGGAGGCAGAGGCGGGTGGATCACGAGGTCAAGAGATCGAGACCATCCTGGTCAACATGGTGAAACCCCGTCTCTACTAAAAATACAAGCCCTTCTTTTTCTAACACGTGGCTAGGCTGCAAATTTTCCAAACTTTTAGGCTCTGCTTCCTGTTTAAGTTCCAACTTTAAGTCATTTATTTGCTCCCACATCTGAGCATAGACTGTTAGAAGCAGTGGGCCACATCTTGAATGCTTTGCTGCTTAGAGATTTCTTCTCCCAGATACCCTACGTTATAATTTTTAAGTTCAACCTTCCACAGATTCCCTAGGGCATGAAAAGAATGCAGCCAAGTTATTTGCTAAGGCATAACATGTGTGACTTTATTCCAGTTCCCAACAAATTCCTCATTTTTATTTGAGATCTTGTCAGCCTGGACTTCACTGTCAATAGCACCATCATCATTTTTGTCACAACCATTTAACCAGTCTCTAAGAAGTTCCAAACTTGCTGGGAGCAGTGGCTCACGCCTGTAATCCTAGCACTTTGGGAGGCCATGAGGGTGGAGCTCTTCAGATCAGGAGTTCAAGACCAGACTGGCCAACATGGTGAAACCTAATCTCTACTGAAAATAGAAAAATACTAGCGAGGTGTGGTGGCACATGCTTGTAATCCCTGCTACTCAGGAGGCTGAGGCAGGAGAATTGCTTAAACTTGGGAGGTGGAGGTTGCAGTGAGCCAAGATCACGCCACTGCACTCCAGCCTGGGTGACCAAGAGACTCTCTCTCTCAAAAAAAATAATAAATAAAAAATAAATAAAGTGCCAAACCTACCCTCATTTTCCTGTCTTCTGAGACCTCCAAACTCTTTGAACTACTATTCATTACCCAGTTCCAAAACTGCTTCCACATTTTCAGGCATCTTACTAGCAATGCTCAACTTCTCAGTACCAATTTGCTGTATTAGGGCATTCTTGCATTGCTTAAAGAAATACCTGAAACTGGGTAATTTACAAAGAGGTTTAATTGGCTCATGGTTCTGCAGGCTTTTCAGGAAGTATGGTGCTGGCATCTGCTTGGCTTCTAAAGAGACCTCAGGAAGCTTACAGTCATGGTATAAGTGAAGGAGCAGCAGACACATCACATGGTGAAAGCAGAGGCAAGCGAGAGAGCTAAACTCCTACTTTCTGATCACATATGCCAACCTGCTCCAACTCCCTAAATCCTTCCACTGTGTCCACATGGGTAGATATCCTATATCCACAACCTCTTAGATCAATAGTCCTTCTACCTTTTTGATCTAACTGCTTATTCTCAAGCTTTTTTAAACCATGACTCACAATTAATAAATTTCACATAAAAACACGACACACACACACACACACACACACATTATATTCATATACACAACTTAAGTTCTACAAAAACAAATCTTAGTAAAGCTATATCAAATATTTTAATATCCAAATAAATGAAAATTCAGAAATACAAAGTTCCTTGAAAGAGTTTTTATATGCACTGTCATTGTTTTACCTCCTCAATTCCATCCACCAAAAGAGCTCTTATGAGGGTCACCAATGAGTTCCATATTGCTAAATTCAGTGAATACTCATTTTAGTTGACCCGTTAGCAGCATATGGCCCATCAACCCTGTTCCTCAAAACACTTTCTTCCTTTGGCTTTCAGGGCATCCCTCTTGATTTTCCTCCTAACTCACTGAGAGCTGCTTCTCAGTTTCCTGCACTGTTTCTCCTCATATACAATCTCTAACCAGAGAGAACCCAGAGTTCTCTGACATCTTTCCTACTTGAATGCACTTCCTCAGCTATCTCATCTAGTTGAATGGCTTTAAATTTTATATCTATACTAACTCCTACATTTCCATCTCTAGCTCAAACCTCTCCTCTGAACTGATTTTTTACTTTAATAACATAGACAGGGTCTCATTTTGTTGCCCAGTTTTGTCTTGAACTACAGGGCTCACATGATCCTTCTGCCTTGGCCTCCCAAAGTGCTGAGATTACAGGCATTGGCCACTGCATCTGGCCTGGACTCTTTATTCATGTCCAATTTCTATTAGGGGGCATCTCAATTTTCATATGTTCAAAACCCAACTTCTTTCCTGCCACAAAAGTACTCCTTATGCAGCCCTCCATCTCATTAAATTTTGACTTTATTTTTCCTGTCACATTGTCACTTGTCCTTTTAGCAATTGTGCGATGATTCAGCTCTTCTAAGTACAGCTACAGGGAGAGCATTCCAGGCAAGGGAAATAAGTACAAAGGCCCTAAGACATGAGTGTGTTTCTTTTCTTTTCTTTTTTTTTTTGAGGCAGAGTTTCGCTCGTTGCCCAGGCTGGAGTGCAATGGCACGATCTCAGCTCACCGCAACCTCCGCCTCCTGGGTTCAGGCAATTCTCCTGCCTCAGCCTCCTGAGTAGCTGGGATTACAGGTACGCGCCACAATGCCCGGCTGATTTTTTGTATTTTTAGTAGAGACGGGGTTTCACCATGTTGACCAGGATGGTCTCGATCTCCTGACCTCATGATCCACTTGCCTCGGCCTCCCAAAGTGCTGGGATTACAGGCGTGAGCCACCGCGCCCGGCCCATGAGTGTGTTTCTTATGTTTTACCTCCTCCATTCCACCAAAACAGCTCTTATGAGGGTCACCAATGAGTTCCATTGGAACTCCAAAAATCTTGGAGTTTTGCTTGACATTCTTCTTTCATACACCACATGTAATCAATGTACTGGTAAATCGTGGTGGCTCCACTTGCAAAATATACTCAGATCCAACCACCACTACCCACCCTGGTTCTAACTAGTCAGTCTGCTTCCTCTCTTGAAACCTATGGTGTATTTTCAACACAGCAATCAGAAGTCTTTCTCTGTAAGTCAGATAATGCTATACCTTAGGTTCAAAACCTTTCAATGGACTCCCAGCTTAAAGTAAGTGTGATGACCTTACAATTGCTTAAATATGGCCCCACCCTTGACTACCTCTCTTAGCTCCATCTCCTAATCTCTCCTCCTTACCTCCCCACTCCAGCCACAATGGACTCCTTGTTATTCCCTAAACATGTTAAACACACTCATGTCTTAGGGCCTTTGTACTTATTTCCCTCACCTGGAATGCTCTCCCTAAGTAGCTGTACTTAGAAGAGCTGAATCATCACACAATTGCTAAAAGGACAAGTGACAATGTGACAGTGTTCTTTCATCTTTTATGCTTGTATACCAGAATTTACTTCAAAGTTTGTAAGTGGACAAGTATGGAAGACAGATATGTATACAAAACAACTGGAAGGTAAAGATGATGTGAAAAATAAAAACCAAATTCAGAGTCATTCTAATTGGTATTTATAAATGTAAAAACAGGCTGGGTGTGGTGGCCCATGCCTGTAATCCCCCACTTTGGGAGGCAGAGGCGGGTGGATAATGAGGTCAGGAAATCGAGATGGTCCTGGCCAACATGGTGAAACCCTGTCTCTCTCTAAAAAAAAAAAAAAAAAAAAAAAAAAAAAAAAAATTAGCCAGGTAGGGTGGTAGGCACCTATAGTCCCAGTTACTCAGAAGGCTGAGGCAGGATAATTGCTTGAACCTGGGAGGCTGAGGTTGCAGTGAGTCAAGATTGCGCCATTGCACTCCAGCCCGGGCAACAGAGTGAGACTCCGTCTCAAAAAAAAAAAAAAAAAAAAAAAAAAGTAGGCCGGGCATGGTAGCTGACGCCTGTAATCCCAGCACTTTGGAAGGCTGAGGCAGCAGATCATGAAGTAAAGAATTTGAGGGCCGGGCGCGGTGGCTCAAGCCTGTAATCGCAGCACTTTGGGAGGCCAAGGCGGGTGGATCACAAGGTCAAGAGATAGAGACCATCCTGGTCAACATAGTGAAACCCCATCTCTACTAAAAATACAAAAAAATTAGCTGGGCATGGTGGCATGTGCCTGTAATCCCAGGTACTCAGGAGGTTGAGGCAGGAGAATTGCCTGAACCCAGGAGGCGGAGGTTGTGGTGAGCCAAGATCGTGCCATTGCACTCCAGCCTGGGTAACAAGAGCAAAACTCCGTCTCAAAAAAAAAAAAAAAAAAAAGCAAAAGTACTGCATTTTGACAAAGTTCATGAAGAATAAAAATAGTAAGCCAGAACATGGTAGAGATGCACTTGAAATCCAGATTCAGTATTTATAACGTAGGTATGCTCCAGATCCATGCATAAAGAACAGCTGCTTTAAAAGGGTGTAATGCCTTTTAGATATAAAGAAACATTCAAAACTGGGAAAATATAGGAAAAAGTTTGGGTCTCCTATATTTGGATTCTTATTAAAATTGCTAACAAACTTAATTTTCACCATCCCTTTATTCTTCTGTAAATTGTTTATAAAATGACTTGAAAAATAATCTAGTCAATTGTCATTATTTGAGGTAGTCATGTTCTATAAAGTTGCCACAAACACTCAAATTAGTGAATACTGAGCCATTGCTCCTAAGAGAAATACAGAGTTAGGTTCCTGTTAAGCCTTTGGTCACATTTTCATCAACCTATTAATACATAACCTTGTTTTATGTCTGTTTCTGTTTAAAGACACATTATTTAATAAATATAGACCTGAGGGTGGTGGCTCACACCTATAATCCCAGCACTTTGGGGGGCCAAGGTGGGCAGATCACCTGAGGTCAGGAGTTCAAGACCAGCCTGGCCAACATGGCAAAACCCCATTTCTACTAAAAATAACAAAAATTAAGCCAGGTGTGGTGACAAGCACCTATAATCCCAGCTACTGGGAAAGCTGAGGTAGGAGAATCACTTGAACCTAGAAGGAGGAGACTGCAGTGAGCCGAGATTGTGCCACTGCACTCCAGCCTGAGCAACAGAGTTAAGACTCTGTCTCAAATAAATAAATAAATAAATAAATAAATAAATAAATAAATAAATAAAGTATTGTTGACTCATTATCTAACTCCTACTCAACAGTACTATAACTCATGCCTCAACAAAGGTTATCTAACATATGTATTCTATAAGATACCTCACAATCGACATGCACCTCAGAATACCATACTATATAGCACTTCGGCGCAATGCTTGGGGATCACTTTAAACCGTAAATCACAAACAGAAGATGAAAACGTGAAAAATATGGAAGTAGATAAACTACTTTCAAAAAGGACATTTGTTTATAGAAAGAGAGCTAAACAAAAAACAGAGCATTGTTCAATCCCAGCTGGGAATATCTGTGTAAGGTACTCAAATTTTTCACCTCTGTGTATGTCCATGAAAAACCATGAAACCGCCATGAGTACTGATGTTAGATCACAAATAAATTTTAGCAAGTAGGTACCTTTACAAATACAGATTCAACAAATAATGAGAATTGACTATAAATACTATTGCATAAGCAAAAACTCTGAAAATAAAAACAGCTAAAATGATAATGGGAAAACCATGTAAACAACAGGAAATTAAAAGTTTTTAAATACATGAAAAGGTGCTGAACTTCATAAGATAAAAATTTATAAATATGAGATAGTCATTTTCAACTATTCAACTGACCAAGATTCAAAGGCTTGATAAATTATTGGCTATTTTGCAGAAAACAAACTCTTGATGGTGGCATAAATATAAATTAATACAATCTCTACTGAGAACAATTTAGCAAACATTTATTAAAAATTTAAATGCAGGCCAGGCACGGTGGCTCAAGCCTGTAATACCAACACTTTGGGAGGCTGAGGTGGGTGGATCACGAGGTCAAGAGATTGAGACCATCCTGGTCAACATGGTGAAACCTCGTCTCTACTAAAAATACAAAAATTAGCTGGGCATGGTGGCGTGTGCCTGTAATCCCAGCTACTCAGGAGGCTGAGGCAGAAGAATTGCTTGAACCCAGGAGGCGGAGGTTGCGGTGAGCCGAGATCGTGCCATTGCACTCCAGCTTGGGTAACAAGAGCGAAACTCCATCTCAAAAAAAAAAAAAAAAAATTTAAATGCAATATCCTCTTCAACATTAGTAGTTCTAATTCTAGATACTTAATCCTAAAGATGCTGACTGTACTATTAAGTAGCAAATGATTAGAAACAAAGCTCTCCTCCACAAAAACTCAATTCATTAAGCATGGTATATATCTATATATAAGAATATCCTGTAAATGCTTAAAAGAATGAGTTTTAAATACTGATATGGTATGTTCTCCAAGATATACTGAGAAAAAAGCACTTATCTATTAAATAACATTGTATGAATTCTCTCTAAAGATAAAAAATTTTAAAAGTTCAAAAAAGGTAATGATATATCATGACAGATTTAAATTATTGTCCTTTTTTCTTTTTTTTGAAACAGAGTCTTGCTTAGTCACCCAGGCTAAAGTGCAGTGGCGTGATCTTGGCTTACTGATCTTGGCTCACTGCAACATCTACCTCCTGGGTTCAAGCAATCAGTCTCCTGAGTAGCTGGGATTACAGGTGCCCACCACCATGGCTAGCTAATTTTTTTGTAGTTTTAGTAGAGATGGGATTTTATCATGTTGGCCAGGCTGGTCTCATACTCCTGACCTCAGGTGATCCACCTGCCTCATCCTCCCAAAGTGCTGGAATTACAGGTGTAAGCCACCATGCCCAGCCTTAATTACATGTTTTTATAAATTCACAATAAATGTGCACAAACATTTTAAAAAACATAAAAGGGTATACTGTGAAAAGTGTACAGAAGGGCTGGGCATGGTAGATTCATGCCTGTAATCCCAGTTCAGGTGGGTGGATCACCTGAGCTCAGGAGTTCAAAACCAGCCTGCCCAACATGGTGAGACCTCGTCTCTACTAAAAGCGCAAAAATTAGGCAGGCATAGTGCCACATGCCTGTAATCCCAGCTGCTCAGGAGGCTGAGGCAGGAGAATTGCTTGAACCTGAGAGGCAGAGGTTGCAGTGAACTGAAATCATCCCACCGCACTCCAGCCTGGGCAAGAGAGTGAGCCTCTGTCTCAAACAAAAAGCAAAAACAAAGTTAACTCTGTGGTTTATTTCTGTTAATGGCAACCCTGCAGAAAAGCTAAACTTAGAATTATGTCTCAAAGTCATCTCTGTCTGATCCCTTAATGAAGGCTCTCTTCAAATATAGCACCTTTTGTCTTCTGAATGTAGGTATAGCTATGGCTGTAGAACAGACCATGCAATTTTTCATCTAGGATTCCTTACAACCACAAGGACAATTACTACAGTGAAAGCCAGAGAACTAGCTCAGTTTTAATTTTATTACTAGGATTAGTCTAGCCAGGACTGTGTTGACTTTGATATTTTCTGTCTGTATCTAAGGGGGAAGCTGCTTCATTACTAGATATTAAGATAAGATAAATAGGGGTCTAAAAATAGTCCTAGGTCAAACACCATTATGATTAACTCAACTTTCAAAACCATTTACCTAATATCTTCTTCAAAATTAGCAAGAAAGACAACTAATGCATAACCTGTCCTGATGAATTAAAGACTGACCCAAAAATAACTGAAATTTCTCTTCCATTTGCTCTCTTGACAATCCTATTCGTCTATGCTCTAAGCTCATCCTTTACTTCAAAAAATGGCCAGATATCGTAGACACTGTGAAGAATAAGATGTAGTACCTTTTCTCTAATGAAAGAGGAAAGACAGATATAAACAATATATAAACAATAAACATAACGTGAAAAACTATGTATAGAAATAAGTAGAGAGGCTGGGCACAGTGGCTCATGCCTACAATCCCAGCACTTTGGGAGGCTGAGGCAGGCAGAACACGAGGTCAGGAGTTTGAGACCAGCCGGGCCAATGTGGGAAAACCCTGTCTGTACTAAAAATACAAAAGCCAGGCGTGGTGGCACATGCCTATAGTCACAGCTACTTGGAAGGCTGAGGCAGAAGAGTTGCTTGAACCTGGGAGGCAGAGGGTGCAGTGAGCTGAGATGGTGCCACTGTACTCTAGCCTGCTTGGGAGACAGTGAGACTCTGTCTCAAAAAAAGAAAAAAAATAAGTAGAGAGCAGCTTCAATGAGGGGAAATGACGTAGATGGGGGTGGTGAATAAGAAGGCTGAGTGGAGGCCAGGTGTGACAGCTCACGCCTGTAATCCCAGCACTTTGGGAGGTCAAGGTGGGGAGACTGGTTGAGCCCAGGAGTTGGAAGACCACCCTGGGCAAAATTTTGAGACCTCGTCTCTACAAAAAAATAAGAGGCCGGGGAGTGGTGCCTCACACCTGTAATCCCAGCACTTTGGGAGGCCAAGGTGAGCAGATCACTTGACACCAGGAGTTTGAGACCAGCTGGCCAATAGGGTGAAACTCTGTCTCTATTAAAAATACAAAAATTATCAGGGCATGGTGCCACAGGCCTGCAATCCCAACTACTCAGGTGGCTCAGGCTCAAAAATCACTTGAACCTGGGTAGCAGTGGTTGCAGTGAGCTGAGATTGCACCACTGCACTCCAGCCCAGGCAGTAGAGCGAGACTGTCTCAAAAACAAACAAAAAAAATAATATGTAAAGATGAGAAAAATATGACATTAAGTGGAAATACACATGCACATACACAAAATGCCATGGTGGCATCCATATGAAAATATATACAAATATGGGCAAAAGTGCCAAATAATATGCAAAAAAGAAACACAATCAAGGCTGAACGTGGTGCCTCACGCCTATAATCCCAGCACTTTGGAAGGCCAAGGTGAGCGGATTACACTGTCAAAAGATCGAGACCATCCCAGGTGTCCTAGTGAAACACTGTCTCTACTAAAAATACAAAAATTACCAGGGTGCGGTGACATGTGCCCCAGCTACTCGGAAGGCTGAGGCAGAAGACTTGCTTGAACCCAGGAGGTGGATGTTGCAGTGAGCCGCTATCATGCCACTGCACTCCAGCCTGTCTCAAAAAAAAAAAAAAGAAATACAATCACAGACACAGAGCTAATTTTTTTTTTTCTCTTTTTTTTTTTTTTACATAAATAATGGAAGCACTGTGGTTTGTAGACACATAGCTAATTTTTAAAAAAATATTAAATATTTTTATTATATACTTTTAAACATACAGAAGATAGGAAAAAAAAGTAAAATGAATAGCCATATACATATCAGTTGGATTTGGTAACATTTTGCCACATATGCATCACATACATTTTGCTAAACCACTTTAAACATTTTATGAGACATCTAACACTTCATTCCTAAATGCTTAACTACGCAAATTAAGAGTCTTTTATAAACTACAACATCCTCACAGCTCATAAAATTAGCAATAATTATCCAGTATCATTTGAAATCTAGTCCATATTCGAATTTTCTCACCTGCCTCACCAGTGTGCCGCCCCCATCCCCGCACCCCAGTCTTTTACAATGGTTTTTCAAAATAGGGTCCAATAAAAAATTTCACATTGCATTTGGTTACTACGTAACTTTTACTCTAGAAGAGTTACCCATTCCACTTCCTTTTTTCTTTCCTAACACTGACATTTTGAAGAAATGAGGCCAGTTATCTTCTGTAACGTTTCACATTCCAGATCTGTCTGATCGTTTCTTCAGTGGTGTCATTTACTGCTGGTCTGTCCCACATTTCCTGCAAATGAGAAATTAGAACCAGAGGCTTGACAAATTCCAGTGAAACAAAACAAAACAAGAAAGACAAATTCCAGTGAAACCATGTCCTCTGTGGACACCAGTTAAACTTAACTAGAGCATATGTCAAATGTCATAAAGTGTACAGTGCAGTATGCCTAGGTCATCCTGTATCACAGTCAAAAAACATGTCTGGTTATCTGTCTACTAGTGATAGAAAACGGCATCATATCCTAAAGCTCTCTTCATGGTGAAAGTGTGTTTTTCTCCACACAACCAACCAGTATTTGGTGAGCTGATACTTTGACACCATGAGAATTCTAGTAGGGATGCAGATTAATCTTTTATCTAATAGTTGTGGCATCAAAATGTCTTTAATATTGTTTTACATTAATCTTTCAACTTTTTAACATTTCAACTTTTTTAATGCTCCAAAACATTTGTTTTCCACAAACCATAAAGTTTTACAAAAATTAACTTTCATAATGATGGCAGACTTACTCCTTAATTTAAGGAATGTGAGCACCTCCCTTCTTTTTGATTTTGTCTGAAACCCTGTAAGGAAATAAAAGTTAGAAGAACAGCACACACATTTTATACAGATGTTAATAAGCACTTTGTTTCACAAGACATTTTACTTATTTTATTCAATAAAATATCAGAAAATAAGTTTACAGTCTTTTAATGTGCTTTAAAAATTATCCCAAAGTAAACAACTGTTAGGCTGCAGTTAAGTTTTTCTTGCACTGGTGGCTCATGGCTACAATCCCATGACTTTGGGAACCTGAGGTAGAGGGATCACTTGAGACCTGGAGTTTGACACCACCCTGGGCAACATAATGAGACTCTGTCTCTACAAAAAATTAAAAAATTAGGCCAGGCATGGTAGCACAGGCTGGGCGCAGTTGCTCATGTCTGTAATCCTAGCACTCTGGGAGGCCAAGACAGGTGGATCACCTGCAGTCTGGAGTTCGAGACCAGCCTGGCCAACATGGCAAAATCCCATTTCTATTAACAGTACAAAAAATTAGCTGGGAATGGTGGTGGGCATCTGTAATCCCAGCTACTCGGGAGGCCAAGGCAGGAGAATTGCTTGAACCCAGGAAGCAGAGGTTAGTGAGCTGAGATTGCGCCATTGCACTCCAGCCTAGGTGACAGAGCAAGACACCGTCTCAAAAATAAAAGTAGCTCACGCTTGTAATCCCAGCACTTAGGGAGGCTGAGGTGGGTGGATCATCTGAGGTCATGAGTTTGAGATCAGCCTGGCCAAGATGGTGAAACCCCATCTTTACTAAAAATACAAAAATTAGCTGGGTATGGTGGCCAGCGCCTGTAATCCCAGCTACTCAAGAGGCTGAGGCAGGAGAATCGCTTGAACCCAGGAGGTGGAGGTTGCAATAAGCTGAGACTGGGCCACTGCACTCTTGCCTGGGTGACAGAGCGATACTCCATCTAAAAATAAAAACAAATAAAGAAATAAAAATTAGCCAGGTGGAGTGGCATATCCCTGTAGTCCAGCCACTCGGGAAACTGAGGTGAGAGGACTGCGTGAGTCCCGGAGGTCAAGGCTGCAGTGAACTGTGAATGTGCCCTTGCACTTCAGCCTGAGCAATAAGAGTGAGACCCAGTCTCTAAAATATAAAATTCAAATTTTAAAAATTCAAAAAAGATTTTTTTCTTTCAATATATCCAATGATATTCCTGAGCCCACTTACACCTTATTTTCATAAAATAAAATATATGACCTTGTGAGAGGAAGACATTTATTTCCTGCCTGTTGCTTGCTGGTAGAAAAAGTAAAATAGCAAGAAGCTCAAGTCAGTAAGTCAGGTAACTAGCTGCCGCCAGTGGCCTTGCTGCAGAGAGGCCTGAGGGCTGGGAAAATAACTCCCCTTCTGTAACAGGTACCTATGTTATTTATAAACCCTGAGAATGTAGCAGAGGAATGTTCTTCCTCTGACACAGGAACCTGCCTCCAGTCATGTCCTTCATGTCTGCACGGTCCAGATCCCCCACTTAGAGTTGCATCTGCCACCAAGTGATTTAGTGCCTTTGTTCAGCTCCTGTAACCCTTTCCCTTCTTCCCTTCCTGCGCATGCCAAATATAAATTAGCAAATCAATAAAAGCTAAAGACTGTGAGGTCAGCTGCCCAGCCAATGGGCAATGACACAGTTTCACAGTTCCCCCTTTCGAGTTGTAGGCCCTTAAAAAGGGAAAGAAACTGCCTTTTGGAGAGCTCGGCTTTTGGACGCAAGTCTACCAATGCTCCACAGCTGAATAAAGTCTCTTCCTTCCTCCCTCAGGTGTCTGAGGGGTTCTGTCAGCGGCTCATCCTGCAACAACCTTAAACTACTTGTGTCATACTCATGTATTAAAATGAGACCATTAAAGACCAGCACTCACTAAAAAAAAAAAAAAAAAAAAAAAAAATTAAAGCCAAACAAAAACTAAAACATCTGTTTTTTTTCTGGTCAGATCTAGCCCAAATGTCCTCTCTCTTCTGGCTTCAATGCCTTCTATCTCTCTGTATGTACATTAGCTTGCAGCAGCTTCCCATTTCATTACTAATTTACAGACTTTAAGATGTACTGAAAGATTTGTTACTAATGAGTACCACAGTCATAACCTATTTTATGTTATTTCAACAATATTATTCTTAGTTATTTGCATTCTGCTTAGATTTTTAGGACAATAAAATAGAGGTTAAGAGCTGGACTCAGAGCCTATCTCAACCACATGGCTTCTATAGAACAAAGGTTAAGAATTGCTAGCATAAGGCAATGACATCTTAAAAATACTTAAGCTGGGCCGGGGAATGCCTCCCACTTGTAGTTGCACCATTCTGGGAGGCCAAGGTGAGAGGATCACTTGAACACAGGAATTCAAGAACAGCCTGGGCAACATAGGGAGACCTCATCTCTACTAAAAATTTAAAAATCAGCTGGGCATTGTGGCTTGTGCCTGTAGTCCCACCTACCCAGGAGGCTGAGATGGAAGGATCACTTGAGCCCAGGCATGATTGTGCCACTGCACTTCAGCCTGGGAGACAGAGCAAGACCCTGATTCTATTTTTTAAAATGTGAAAAAAAAAAACAAAAAACCAAACCAAACCAACAACAAAAAACCACACTTAAGCTGTTGGGAAACCTAACAATCAGCAGTGGTTTGTTCTTTTTGTTTGTTTAGAGACAGTATCTCTCTCTGTTGCCCAGGCTGAAGTACAATTGAGACAGGGTAGGGATAGGACTCAGCGCCTCCTTCTCCTAACCCACCAAGGACCTCTACTGCAGGCTGGTGCAAGGGAGGCCCTGTGGCTGGTGGAGACCCCAACCAAACCATCTGGACCATGCACCATAAATCTTACTCAAGGGGCCATACCTACTGATTATGAGGCCTTGAAGCTGCAGCTCCCACTATAAATCTTTTTCAAGGGAGTTACTGTATCTCCAGCATACACATAAGGCCAGGAGAAGGAACAATCCTTAACCTTAGCTTCATTATAATACTAAAAATCAGACCTAGGGTGGAGATGTTAACATGCTAATGCGACATGCCAAGCATGAAAAAGCATGTTATGAAACTGCACAAGTGCTAAAAGTTTCCCGCCTCTACATACCTAAAAGTCACTCTTTTCCCATGACAGCCTCTTACAAACTGCCTTTCCACCTCCCTCTGGGGAGTCAGCGAGAAAATTGTATCTCTCTTGTGCTGCCTCCCTTATACCTGGGCATATGCTCCAAGAAAGCCTTATTTAGGAAAATTCCTTTGGCCTCACAATTTCTATTGTATTGAGAGCAGAACAACACACGGTCAGTAACACAATGGCGTGTTTGTAGCTCACTGCAGCCTTGAATTCCTGGGCTCAGGGAATCCTCCTGCCTCAGCCTCCTAAATAGCAAGGATAACAGGTGCATGTCACTATGCCCAGCTAATTTTTAAAAAAACTGTTTGTAGACACAGGCTCTCACAGCATGTTGCCCAGGCACGTCTCCAACTCCTGGCTTCAAGCAATCACCTCATCTCAGCCTCCCAAAGCACTGGGGTTACAGGCGTAAGCCACTGTGCCCAGCCGGCTTATTTTTTTTAATGATAAAAATTCCAAGAGACACCAGGTGTGGTGGCTCACGCCTGTAATCTCAGCACTTTGGGAGGTGGCGGGGGGCGGGGATCACTTGAGGTCAGGAGTTCAAGACCAGCCTGGCCAACATGGTGAAACCCTGTATTTAAAAAAAAATAAGCCGGGCGCGGTGGCTCAAGCCTGTAATCCCAGCACTTTGGGAGGCCGAGGCGGGTGGATCACAAGGTCGAAAGTTCGAGACCATCCTGGTCAACATAGTGAAACCCCGTCTCTACTAAAAATACAAAAAACTAGCTGGGCGTGGTGGCGCGTGCCTGTAATCCCAGCTACTCAGGAGGCTGAGGCAGGAGAATTGCCTGAACCCAGGAGGCGGAGGTTGCGGTGAGCCGAGATCGCGCCATTGCACTCCAGCCTGGGTAACGAGAGCGAAACTCCGTCTCAAAAAAAAAAAATAAAATAAAATAAAAAATAATAAAATAATAAAAAATAAAATTCCAAGAAACAAAAATGCAGGCTAAGGAAACTCGAATTTCCCAACATTTCCGAACTGAAGTTCTTTTGTTTATATTTTAATTAACTTTAATGAATATGCAGAAAATACTTCTGAAAATAAGGATCATTTCTCTAGTTAGCCAGAATTTGTAGCAAATATTCTGGAGAAGGCTCTGCCAACAATTGCTGCTCAAACTCAGGTAAAAGAAACAGAAACATCTGGATGTTGTTGGTCAAGAGGCTCACACCTGTAACCCCAGCACTTTGGGAGGCTCAGGTGGGCAGATTACTTGAGCTCAGGAGTTTGAGACCAGCCTGGGAAACATGGTGAAACCCCATCTCTACAAAAAAAATACAAAAATTAGCCACGTGTGACACATGCCTGTAGTCCCAGCTACTCAGGAGGCTGAGCTGGAAGGATTGCTTGAGCCCAGGAGGCGGAGGCTGCAGTGAGCCAAAATCGCACCACTGCACTCCAGCCTGGATGACAAGAGTAAGACCCTGTCTCAAAAAAAAAAAAAAAAAAGAAAAGAAAAAAAAGCCACCTGACTTTTTAGTAAGTCTACTGAAAAAGCCCACTAGGTTTTAATAACAGTACTATCAAGTACCTGAAACAGAAATGTTTAAGTACAATTTAACTCTAATTTTTCATCCATGTCATCCTTCAACTATATTCTAACACATAAGTGCATTCATATTTTTAAACTGTTGCTAGAACCATCAATAATAAGATCCATAACTATCAAGAGCTATGGTAAAAATAGGCATTTTCAAATTGTACAGGTGGCAATGCATATAGGAAGAATTTTGGAAAGCCAGTTGTCAGTATGTATCAAAAGCTATTAAAATGTTTACACTTTTTTTTTTTTTTTACCTGATAATGACATTTCTTAGCCATAAGGAAACAATCTACACAAAACTTTATATATATAAATGGTTATCTAATTATCAGCATTAAACCTTGTTAATGTTCAATACTTGGCAAAATACCAGCTTATTCTGAACCAAGTTTATTAGGAACCAGCCACTGTTCTAAACGCCACAGATGTAAGATATAAGGACTACAAGACAGACAGGGTCCCTGCTCTCATGACACTTACATTCTACTGGGCATAAACAGATACAACAGGCAAGAAAAATTATATCGGGGAATGACAAATGACAGAGAAGCTAAGTGGGGTAAAGTGATAGAAAGTGAGGGGTTATCACTTCTAGACTGAAGAGGGAAGGTAAAATTTAAGGTGATATCTGAATGGCAAGAAGCCAAGTAACTGAAATCTGAGGTAGGGTTTCCAGATGAAAGAACAGTGAGTGCTGAGGCCCTGAAGAAGCTATAAACCAGGTACATAAGAGGAAGAAAAAAGGCCAGTGTTGCTGGAGCAGAGGAAGACAGATCATGAAATGAGATTTAGATAAAGAAACACAACATGTTACACTTTGCAAACCAGGGTAAAAGGTTTGGATTTTAACCCAAGTGTTACTGGAAGCTATTGGAGGGTCTTTTAAACGAAGAGATGGGATCTACTTTACATTTTAAAATATTACTTTAGCTTCTGTATGAAAAATAAATTTAGCAGGGTGAGACATGACATTTGGGAACTACTGCAGTAAGGTAAGAGATTATGATGATGTCCAATTATCCAGAAAATATGAAGAGCTATTAATACCCAACAATAAAGACAAACAACCCAATTAAAAAATAAGCAAAAGATTTGAAAAGACATTTCTCCAAAGAAGATACATAAATGACCAGCAGGCTTATGAAAAGATGCAACATCATTCAGTCATTAGGAAATGCAAATCAATGCCACAGTATTGATGCCACCTAGTAGGTGTGCCACCATTTCACACCTACTAGGATGGCTATAATCAGAGACAATAACAACTGCTGAAGAGAATGTAGAGAAAGAAGAACCCTTATACACTGCTGGGAATGTAAAACGGTGCAGCCATTTCAGAAAACAGTTTCGAAGTTCCTCAAAGAGTTAAACATGGAGTTGGCCTAAGAGCCTACAATTATACTCCTAGTTGCATATCCAAGAGAACTGCAAACATGCCCATATAAAATTCTCCACACAAACATTCTTAACAGCATTATTCATCATAACCCAAAGAGAAAACAACCCAAATCCTTTTCTGGATAAACAAATTGTTGCATGTCTATATAATGAAATATTATTCAGCAACAAAAGATACGAAGTACAGACATATGGCTTCAATATGGATGAAACTCAAGAAACTTATGCTAAGTAAAAGAATCCAGGTATAAATGGCCACATATTGTAAAATTCCATTTATATAAAATGTACAGAATAGGCAAATCCATAGAATGTAAATTAGTGGTTGTCAGAAGCTGGGAGGAGAAGATATTAGAGAGTAAATTCTAAGATGTATAGGGTGCCTTTCTGGGTAATGAAAATATTCTGGACTGGGCATGGTGAAGAAGGGGCGTTTTTGAGCCCAGGAGTTTGAGGCTGCAGTGAGATATGATCATGTCACTGTATTCCAGCCTCAGTGGCAGAGCAAGAGCCTGTCTAAAAAACAAAACAACAACAAAAAAAAACCCCAAACCCAAACTAAAACCACCACCACCAACAAAAAAACAGTGCAAACAAATGTTCAAAGCCACATTATTCATTATAGCCCAAAAATAAAAACAACCCAAATGTCCATGAACTGGTGAATGGATAAAATGTGACAAAACCAAACAATAGACTATTCTTCAATAAGGATTGAAGTACTGATGCATGCTACAGCATGGAAGAATCTTGAAAACAGTATGCTAAGTGAAAGAAGCCAGACACAAAAGACCACAAATAGTGTAATTCCATTTACATATAATGTCGAAAATAGACAAATTCATAGAGACAGAAAGCGTAGGGCCAGGCAAAGTGGCTCACGCCTGTAATCCCAGCACTTTGGGAGGCCGAGGCGGGCAGATGACTTGAGGTCAAGAGTTTGAGACCAGCCTGGCCAACATGGTGAAACCCCGCCTCTGCTAAAAATACAAAAACTAGCTGGGCATGGTGGCAGGCACCCTGTAATCCCAGCTACCTGGGAGGCCGACGCATGGGAACTGCTTGAATCTGGGAGGTGCAGGTTGAGGTGAGCCAAGATCGCATCATTAGACTCCAGTGTGGGTGACAGAGCGAGATTCCATCTCAAAATTTAAAAAAGAGACAAAGGCCAGGCGCAGTGGCTCATGTGGTCAGGAGATCAAGAGCATCCTGGCCACCACAGTGAAACCCCAATCTCAACAAAAAATACAAAAATCAGCCAGTCATGGTGGTGTACACCTGTAATCCCAGTTACTCAGGAGTCTGAGGCAGGAGAATTGCTTTTACCCAGGGGGCAGAGGTTGCAGTGAGCCAAGATCGTGCCACTGCACTCCAGCCTGGGTGACAGAGAGATTCCATCTCAAAAAAGAGAGAGAGAGAGAGAGACAGAAAGTGTACTGGCTCTTGAGGGCTGTGTAAAATGAGGGTAATAGGGTTTCTTTTTGGGGTGATGAAAATGTTCTAAAATTGTAGTGATGGCTGCATAACTGTGAAAACCAAAACCACTGACTTGTATATTTTCAAAGGTAAACTGCACACCATGTGAATTATATCTCAAGAAAACTATTTAGAACATAAATTACGCCGATACTTTATATATACATTATATATTTTTTCAAATGTTTCATAATTTAAAAAACCATAAAAGCTTAGAGAGTTATAACTGATCTCAAAACAAAGTACAAGCTGCTGATTTGTTACTTTTTGGTCATGAAAATGAGGAATTCATAACACATACAAATATACCAACATTATACCACTACAACTGAAGAGAAACTTTTTTTTCCCCCAGAGTCTCACTCTGTTGGCCAGGCTGGAGTGCAGAAGTTCAATATTGGCTCACTGTAACCTCTGCCTCCGAGGTTCAAGTGATTCTCCTACCTCAGTCTTTCAAGTAGCTGGGATTATAGCTGCCTGTAACCACACTGGGCTAAGTTTTATATATTTAGTAGAGACAGGGTATCACCATATTGGCCAGGCTAGTCTTAAACTCCTGACCTCAAGTGATCCACCTGCCTTGACCTCCCAAAGTACTGGGATTATAGGTGTGAGCCACTGTGCCAGGCCTTTTCCTTTCTTTCTTTTTTTTTTTTTTTTTGAGACGGAGTGTCGCTCTTGTTACCCAGGCTGGAGTGCAATGGCGCGATCTCGGCTCACCGCAACCTCCGCCTCCTGGGTTCAAGCAATTCTCCTGCCTCAGCCTCCTGAGTAGCTGGGATTACAGGCACACACCACCATGCCCAGCTAATTTTTTGTATTTTTAGTAGAGACGGGGTTTCACCGCGTTGACCAGGATGGTCTCGATCTCTTGACCTCGTGATCCACCCGCCTCGGCCTCCCAAAGTGCTGGGATTACAGGCTTGAGCCACCGCGCCCGGCTTCCTTTCTTTTTTGAGATGGAGTCTCACTGTCACCCAGGCTGGACTGCAGTGGTACAATCTTGACTCACTGCAACCTTTGCCTCTCAGGATCAAGCAACTGTCCTGACTCAGTTCCTCAAGTAGCTGGGATTACAGGTGTGTGCCACTACGCACTAGGCTACACTCTTTTCTGTATTTGTAGTAGAGACAGGGTTTCATCACGCTGGCTAGGCTGGTCTTGAACTCTTGACCTCAAGTGATCTGCCTGCCTTGGTCTCAGAAAGTGTTGGGATTAAAGGTGTGAGCCACCACACCTGGCCTTAACTTCTAAATAAAAATATTAATGGGGGCACACACAGATGATACATTTAAAAACTTACACCTGCTGGGCATGATGGCTCACGCCTGTAATCCCAGTACTTTGGGAGGCAGAGGTGGGTGATCACCTGAAGTCAAGAGTTTGAGACTAGCCTGAACAACATGGTGAAACTCCATCTCTACTAAAAATACAAAATTACCCGGGTGTGGTAGCACATGCCTGTAATCCTAGCTACTTGGGAGGCTGAGGCAGGAGAACTGCTTGAGTCTGGGGGGTGGAGGCTGCAGTGAGCTGAGATCACACCATTGCACTCCAGCCTGGGTATCAAGAGCAAAACTCCATCTCAAAAATAAATAAATAAAATAAAAATAAAAACTTACACCTTTTAGTCAGTTGTTTCTTCTATATTAACTTACTAAAAATTCAAGTGTCTACAATATCACATCATAATTTTAGCAGGGCATAAGAGCTTCCTTTTAAAAATAATTTTAAATGTTTTGACTAAAATATAATAGAACTTGTCTGTAGGAGACTAATGTATAAAGTGACAAGTTTGAAGCCACAGGCCCCAAGGTTCAATTTGGTACATATTATCCCAGATCTTTGTACATAAAAATAATTTCATTTTTATTTTACAAAAACCATCTTTTCCATCCCCTACAATCAATTTCAAATGAAAGCAGAGATTAAAAAATATTATTTAGAAAAAGAATTTAAATATATTGTTAGATTTTATATAATCAAAATAACCTAAGAAAATCATGAAAGCTTTTTAAAATTAATTACAATTATACTAAGGGACAATGCAAAAGTAATTTAAGCCTCAGACAGATAGTTGTATTTTTTATTTTTAACTAATATAAAGAGAGAAGCAAGTAGTATTTTCTAAATTTACAAAACAAAGTCACATAACTACAAAACATTGTCAGGAAAAGATGCTAAGCAATTACTTACCATGTAATAGCCAGTATGATAGCCACTCATGTACCACGAGATTAACATACTTCCCAAAGCATCAGCGTCATCAAAAGAATCTGGACATATGGGAGGTGGTGGGGGAATTACCTGGAGCCAGAAAAAGGTATATTTTATATCCAGTAAACAAAAAAGTAAAGTCTGGAGATTTACATTATATAGTGAATGCTGGATATTAAGTGTATGTTTGCTTAGATCATCTCCTACTGCAACTTCTTTCTTTTTTTCCCCTAAACAAAAATGTGGTCTTGCTAAATTGCCCAGACAGGTTTCAAACTCCTGAATTCAAGTGAGCCTCCTGCCTCGGCCTTCTAAAATGCTGGGATTACAGGCATGAGCCACTGTACCCAGCCTTAAATTTCTTAATGTTTCTAGCATTTGGAGAAAGCCAACCAGTAACAACAAAAGACCAACAAAATTAAACAAGGATCAACTAACAGTGACATAAAATGTTTAAACATTTTTATTTCATTAGACTATATATCTGTTCCACTATGAAGCTATGAGTAAAAAAATCAAGTACAAATGCTTTCATGCTTTTCCTCAACACACACGTGCGCGCACACACACATATATGCACACAAAGAGCTCACGCAGCATTTCAAGAGCCATTTTAAGTAAAGGTCTTGGGTAGAACATCTGTCCTAACCCCACCCCAATACACAGTATGCCAAAAAGTATCTTTTTTTTTTTTTTTTTTTTTTTTTTTTTCTGAGACGGAGTTTCGCTCTTGTTACCCAGGCTGGAGTGCAATGGCGCGATCTCGGCTCACTGCAACCTCTGCCTCCTGGGTTCAGGCAATTCTCCTGCCTCAGCCTCCTGAGTAGCTGGGATTACAGGCACACGCCACCATGCCCAGCTACTTTTTTTTGTATTTTTAGTAGAGACGGGGTTTCACCATATTGACCAGGACGGTCTTGATCTCTTGACCTGGTGATCCACCCGCCTCGGCCTCCCAAAGTGCTGGGATTACAGGCTTGAGCCACCGCGCCCGGCCCAAAAAGTATCTTTGCATCTATTGTTATAGCTAAAAATCTACCGTTAGAAATCCAGTTTACAGCCAGGTAAGGTAGCACATGCCTGTAATCCCAGAACTCTGGGAGGCTGAGGCAGGCGGATCACCTGAGGTCAGGAGTTGAAGAGCAGCCTGGCCATCAGGGTAAAACTCTGTTGCTACTAATAATACAAAAGTTAGCTGGGTATGGTGACGCACACCTGTAGTCCCAGTTACTTGTGAGGCTGAGGCAGGAGAATTGCTTGAACCCAGAGGCAGAGACTGCAGTGAGCCAAGATCACACCACTGTACACTATCCAGGGGAACAAGGGCAAAACTGCCTCAAAAAAAAAGGGGGGACTGGGCGCGGTGGCTCAAGCCTGTAATCCCAGCACTTTGGGAGGCCGAGGCGGGTGGATCACGAGGTCGAGAGATCGAGACCAACCTGGTCAACATGGTGAAACCCCGTCTCTACTAAAAATACAAAAAATTAGCTGGGCATGGTGGTGTGTGCCTATAATCCCAGCTACTCAGGAGGCTGAGGCAGGAGAATTGCCTGAACCCGGAAGGCGGAGGTTGCGGTGAGCCGAGATCACGCCATTGCATTCCAGCCTGGGTAACAAGAGCGAAAACTCCGTCTCAAAAAAAAAAAAAGCCGGGCGCGGTGGCTCAAGTCTGTAATCCCAGCACTTTGGAAGGCCGAGGAGGGTGGATCACGAGGTCAAAAGATCGAGACCATCCCGGTCAACATGGTGAAACACCGTCTCTACTAAAAATACAAAACATTAACTGGGCATGGTGGAGGGTGCCTGTAATCCCAGCTACTCAGGAGGCTGAGGCAGGAGAATTGCCTGAACCCAGGAGGCGGAGGTTGCGGTGAGCCGAGATCGCGCCATTGCACTCCAGCCTGGGTAACAAGAGCAAAACTCGGTCTCAAAAAAAAAAAAAAAAAGGAAAAAAGAAAAAAAAGAAATCCAGTTTACATCAGAAACTAACATCCAACTATACCTAGAAGGGCAAATACTAAAATACTAATCCCTTACATATGGTATAATTAAATCCTTTCTAACAGGAACCTCCCTATAGAATAGATACCAACTTCTGCCAGGAAAGAAGCTGGCAACGTAAGAGTCTAGAGTTGGCACTATAAGAACACTGCATTTAGGTAACAGAAAAGAATTAAACACACACACACAAATAACTCAGAGGTTTAGTTCAAATTTCTACCCATTAGAATCTGGCCCTAGGGATGGTCTACAATGACATTTTCCAATCCTCTATTCTGCTAAATGTCAAATTGTACGTGAAAGCAAAATCTAATATATACATGGTTTTTTACTTACTGGTGGTCCAGAAGGAAATGGAGGCAGGCAGTGTGGTAGAAAGGGAGGTGGTGGTGGTGGTGGCGGGGCATTGAATTTTAGACCTGGCTATAAGGAATAGTTCAAAGGAAAATTAATTTACCCATTTCAATATGAAATGAATAAAAATGATTAAAAATCAAAAAAATAAATATACCCAGAATAATATTTGTATTATACGTATAAAAAAGATTAAGTGAAATTTCATGCCCCAAATCCTGAAGTCAAACAGACTCAAAATTCAAATGACAACCCCTAGACTTTTCTCATTTCTTTTCTAGGTAGACATTAAGGAAGTAAAACAAAGTAAGAGTGGTAACTACCTTATTTTGTGCTAAATCAGACACAGTCTATTTAGCAAGGTTATTTCAATCATAAAAGACTATACCCCCAATTTCATTAACTAAATTGTATAATGTTTTTATGGAAACCAGTTTAACTATATAAGCTAACTTAGAACACATATTGTGAAAACTAGCAAATCTCACACCTTATAAAAATCAGCCCCCTGAGACCAAAGAAGCAAAATATATATACATTCTAAGAGGACTTATCATTTTAGATTGAAGAAACTATAACATGATATCAGCCTCAATAAGAAAGTTATCACAGAAAATCTTAAGAAAAACTTTCGATGAATCATGCTTGATTTTAAAAAATGATTGCCTAGGCCAGGCATCTGTAATCCCAGCATGATGGGAGGCCAAGGTGGGCAGATGACTTGAGGTCGGAAGTTCGAGACAGCCTGGCCAACATAGTGAAGCCCCACCTCTACAAAAAATACAAAATTAGCTGGGTGTGGTGGTGGGCACTTGTAATCCCAGCTACTCGGGAGGCTGAGGCAAGAGAATCGCTTCAACCCAGGAGGTGGAGGTTGCAGTGAATCAAGAATGCGCTATTGCACTCCAGCCTGGGCGACAGAGCAAGACTCTGTCTCAAAAAAAAAAAAAAATTATTGCCTAAATACCATTCTCTCCACAGAAGAAAGCGCTGGTTTACACAAAAGAACTGGAAAGGGACAAGCCCTTAGGTTCCATGACATAATCTAACCTATAATACAAATCTTTTTAGAACTAGTTTCTTTTTTTTTTAAAACAGATGTTCAGTGTTTTCTCATAATAGACCTAGTTCTGTTACTTATAATCAAAGGATCATAAATGAAAACAATATTTACATTTGAACTCTACAAAACAATCTGAGAGCGCCAAGGAATTTTATCTATATTAGATGTAAATGATGTGTTCTTATTTTACATATCTTATACAGGTGACATGGGAAACAACAGCATGTCATCCAGCTGATGATAAAGTATTATACTTTCTAACTTAAATAAGTTGTGCTTATTATTAGTCTAATACCTAATACTCCACAAAAGAAGCTGTATAAATCTTTCGCATCAAGTACTTTGTGGCAGTCACTGCAGTGTCTAAGGTTTTTTTAAAAAAAATTAACTATTTTGCATCATTAACGTATTTCATTGTCTTATTTCTTGTGTCTTTACAACATCTAACAAGAGTTACAGAAGTTTCATGGGAGAGTTACAAATTAGTTAATAAAAAGGTTACACGTCCTGATATTAACTATTTTGTGGGAAACCTTTCATAAGTAGAAGGTTTACCTTTCCTGGTCCCAGTCTTGGCCCTGGCATAGGGGGTGGTGGAGGGAAAAAAGAGTTCCATGGAGTAGCTTTGGACTTGATGTTATCTGATTTATTTCCAGGAGACCTGGAGTTCTCACTTTCATCTGTTGAAACTTGACTTTCATTTTCATTCTTTAAAAAGAAAAAATATGTAGGTTTTTGTTATAAGGGTGTCATTAAGAAAAACTTAATGCCTCGGTGTATCTAACTGACAACTACTTATGTTGTTTAACAGTTTCTCATCTAGTCTCTGCTTCCAGAAACTGAATTTTTTTTTGTATCCTTACCTCTTGAGCATTTTGTTCTATATTATTAGCTGCTTCGGAGATTGGGGAAAGTAGATCAGACAGATTTTGCTCCTCCCTGTTTCCATATCCTGTGTAAACCACAACACAGGTTTCTCTCTTAAAGTCAATTGAAGCAATGGTAGCTGGGTAAATGCCACCGTCTTCTGACCAAATGGCAGAACATTTGTCCCCGATTTTCCACTACAAAAGAAATCAAAGATACATACGTGCAAACATTTCTTTTGAAGAGGGCAAACTATCATCTTGTTTTGATCAGTGGGGAGGTGAAGAATAGAGGGTAGAGATTTGGAAGGCAAAATGATGTAATGAGGAAGGCTTGGGGTCTAAACACATAAATCTGAATTCCAATTCTCTCACTTATATAATCATGGACAAGTTTCTGAATCTCTTTGAGTCTTCGTTTCCCCATCTTATTAGATGGCTATAATATAAGCTACTTCCCATATTTGCTGTGAAGAGCAGGAAGGACAGAAAACGCATATGGTGCCCAGCACTCTGATCTGGCCTACAGCAAGTGCTCATCAACTGTTAGCTCTCTTCCTCCTTGGTAATGATGAAACTAAAGTTGGCTAATGAGACACCAAAATATTCAGCTTTCAGGACTACTGTTTTTAACTAGCAGAAATAATCTACCTAGACTTCTGGGTTCCTTGGAATGAATAGTTCTAGAGTTTTTGAAGAAAAAAGGAAAAAAAAAAAATCCATCTCTCAGCTTAAGATGTAACACACTGCTAATTCAGCTTACAGTCGTTAGGTACTCCTCCCAAACAGCATCTCCTTCTCCCTGCCTTCCACTCACAAATGGAACACATGTCCTGATTTTAGATTTATCATTCCCACCTAATTCCTTATACTTTCATGAAGTATGTTCCTAAATAGAAAATTTAATAGTTTTTGATGTTTTATAATTTTATGTCAATAGAAACACTGTACTAATCACTAAAGTTAAAGATATTTTACTAACTTTAAATAAGGACTAACAAGGTATCCTTTGAAGTTAAATCTCAACATTTTGAAATAACCTGTTTTACAGGAGCTGCAGTATTCTTCTTTTGGCTTTTATTCTTCTTCGCAGGTTTTCTTTTAGGTGTGCTTTTTGGTTTACCTGAAGTTTCACAAACGTCACCATTCTTTAGAGCATGCTATAAAAATAGGAATAAAAATGTACATGTTACAGGGTGGTACATAAAATAAAAGTCACAACATAACTCAGTTACCACTATAAGCTGGTATTATCAAGGATCCACCACCTCAGAAAGCATCTATTTCCTTTTGACCACTTCCTACACTATAAAAACTGCTCTTAAAGGCATTATATCTGATTATCAGCTCTAAAGACCCTTTTAATCAAATCTCCTTGCTCTCAATCTCTCTGCAACATTAGGCCCTGTTAATTATCTTGCTTCCTGACATTCATGGCACCTTGGATGTCATAGCAATGTAGGGCCCCAATGCTTTCATTACTTCTGATCAAGCCTTAGACTTAGGCATTCCCAATAAATCTAGCCATCCTTCTTTATTTGCTTAAGGCCATCTATTCTTAATACTTTAATTACAACAGTCTGCAAACACACTTCTGAAGCTATTATCCAGATCTGACTTTGCTGAATCCAACATTTCCAATGGTCAATTTCACATCTTCATACCTCAACACTACTAAAACTATTGTTTTCCCAAATCAGTTATTTTCCTTCTTTACTCAGATTACTTCCCCCTGAAATATCACCAAGCCATCCCACATTGAGCCCCATTTCAATCTCTATTTTACAGAACTCTCTTGGGAATTCTTTTTTATTTGACTTCCAGTTTCAGTGTAAATTGGAAAGCACATTTAAAAATCTAGGCCAGTTGCAGCAGCTCATTCCTGTAATCCCAGCACTTTGGGAGGTCAAGGCAGAGGGATCATTTGAGCTCAGGAGTCCAGGCCAGCCTGGGCAACACAGTGAGACTGACTCTATACAAAGACTACAAAAATGAGCTGGGTGTGGTGACCCAAGCCTGTGGTCTCAACTACTCAGAAAGCTGAGGTGGGAGGATTGTTTTAGCTCATGAGCTGAAGGCTGCAGTGAGGCATAATCGCGCCACAACACTGCAGCTGGGGTGACAGGGCAAGACCACATCTCAAAAAAAAGAAAGAAAGAAAGAAAGAAAAAAAAAATCTAGAAGTCAGCTACAAAGGTGACACAGAGGTCTGATCCTTAGCTCATGTCACAAGAGTAATTATGAAAAAGATATGAACTCAGTATGCTTGGTGCTCTTTATACACTGCATGAGTATATGCTCTGTTTGCTCAAGGTAGCCTGGACTACTGATGACCCATATTTAGTTCTCAGTAAGACTAAACACTTCAGAGAGTGAAGAAGGTGATGATGTTGGCCAACTATTTAAGTGTCTTGTTTGAGCCACAGAACCACACTACGCTTCCTAAAAGAACTGTATATTCCTACCCAACAGGAACACTCGACTTCATACCCAACTCATAGGATTTGGGATGATTGGATTAATTTAACATGTGCACTGTCAGCAAGCTACAAGTATTAATTACTCTACTACTGCTATTTATCGTCATCATTATTTTATTAAATGCTTGTTAAATGTTTAAAATTATAATTCAGACTGTCCTTTTCCTACTAATCTCAATTAGAGGACTTCTACAGTTTGATACAATATAAAAATACTAAAAATAATACTTTTTTTTTTTTTTTTGAGACAGAGTCTCACTCTATCGTCCAGGCTAGAGTGCAGTGGTGAGATCTTGGCTCACTACAATGTCTGTCTCCCAGGTTCAAGTGATTATCCTGTTTCAGTGTCCCAAGTAGCTGGGATTACAGGCACGTGCCACCACACCTCGCTAATGTTTGTATTTTTAGTAGACAGAAGTTCACCATGTTGGCCAAGCTGGTCTTGAACTCCTGAGCTCCAGTGACCCACCCGCCTCAGCCTCCCAAAGTGCTGGGACTACAGGAGTGAGCCACCGCACCCAGTCAGGAATAAATGTTTTAAATTTTATTTAAATTGCCTCCACAAAAAGGATGACATATATAGGCTATCAACTTCTAAAGGTAGACACCACCTGATTTAATAACCCATATTACCGACTACTCTTCAAAATGAAAACTGAATAACATGTACTTTAACACTTTATGTTATCAATTCTTTTCCAAATGAGTAATAAGAGAAAATAAGAAAACGCGTAACTAAGTAAGCATTTCATACCTTAAATGAAGCCACAGCTTTATCATATGCTTTTATCAATGCTGTATCATCCCAAATGTCAGAATCATCACTCTGGAAGGGGTAAGAAATAAAAGCAACTCATGATCAGGTAGGTTTAATCAGAAAATGTATGTTAGTACCAAGAGTCATCACAATCCACACATAACCAAATTACACTGAAAATGAATATTTAACATCCCAAATAAAGCCACAGGAGACTTAACTGCTTAGAGGTTATGTGACTTGACTCCCAAAGCTGGACACAGGTAAATGAATGCCATCAAGTGAATGCCCCTACAATTTAATTCCTACCCACAGACCATGAGTAGATTTGTGCAAAGCCAGCTACATTTATTTAAATTAAGATAAGATAAAACTTGACTTCATTTAGACCAGGCGTCCCCAAACTTTTCACACAGGGGGCCAGTTCACTGTCCCTCAGACCGTTGGAGGGCCGCCACATACTGTGCTCCTCTCACTGACCACCAATGAAAGAGGTGCCCCTTCCTGAAGTGCGGCGGGGGGCTGGATAAATGGACTCACGAAGCCGCATGCGGCCTGCGGGCCGTAGTTTGGGGACTCCTGATTTAGACTACGGGAATGCTATTCTGACTTCAGAATCTATCATCCAAAGTAAATTTTTGTCTTGAAATTATAATGTTTCTAGATTATAAGGATACAAACTGTTAACAGTGACTAACCAATTTTTGTTTTTTTTCATTATTATTTTTTATTTCCATTTCCCTTTCCTGCTTTCCTGGTACCAGTTTTCTGTTTCTTTCCTTTTCTTTTCCTTTCTTTTGTTTCTTTCTTCCTTCCTTCCTTCATTTCCACCACACCTGGAAATATTTTTACCCAGACATGGTGGCTCACGCCCGTAATCCCAGCTAACTGGGAGGCTGAGGCAGGAGAATTACATGAGCCCAGGGGTTGGAGGTTGCAGTAAGCTATGATCATCCCACTGCCCTCTAGCCTGGGTGACAGAGGGAGACCCTGTCTAACAACAACAACAACAACAACAACAAAATAATAATAATAGTAATAATAAAAGTCACTGAGAGATATATGGAAATATGTTACTCTCCAGAGATACGATCTAACTAGGGATTTAAGACTGTCGCGTAAGACAAAACAAAAAACAGTATTAAGCAATTCTGAACAAACATCAAAATGTGAAATATAAACAGTAAGTATTTTAATTGCAAAGGAAAGAAATTAATGTATACTGAATGATCATACGAAGGAAACAGGCCTAAGAAATAAAAACCAACAGGATTTGGGCTGGGCATGGTGGCTCATGCTTGTAATTCCAGCATTTTTGGGAGGCCGAGGCAGGCGAATTGCTTGAGTCTGGGAGTTCGAGACCAGCCTGGGCAATATGGTAAGAAGCTCGTGTCTACTAAAAATACAAAAATTTAGCTGGGCATGGTGGCACATGCCTGTAGTCCCAGCTACTTGTGGGGCTGAGGTGAGAGGGTCATTTGAGTCCCGGAAGTCGAGAATGCAGTGAGTAGAGATGGAGCCACTGCACTCCAGCCTGGGTAATAAATTGAGACCTTGTCTCAAAACAACAACAACAAAACAAAAAACCAATAAGATTTGCATAGGTAGACAAAATAGAATGCATTCCAACTATAGCATGAACAACAACAGAGGCATGGAAGCAAAATCAAATACATTAACTGTAAGAATGCACTTAGGTGAGGTAACTAAAGGAGTCAAATTCATAGAACTAGAAAGTGATGATTAACAAGGGCTAAGTGGAAGGAGAAATGGGGATTTGCTAATGGGTAGTTTCAGGTTACGAGATGAAAAAGTTCTGAAGATCTGTGGCACAACAATACGAAAATACTTAATGTTACTGAACAATATACTTAAAAATGGCTAAAATGACCATTTTTTTACTTCAATAAAAAATAAAATACACTGTATGAGGGATTAGTGAGACAAGTCCAAATACAATCAAATTTATACTATAGAGCAGAGTTGGATTTGGTATACTATAAAGTATGCTGGATTTGTTACAGTATTAGTCAATGAATTCCAAAAAAGTTTGTTATAAAATTCATTGAGTTGTAATATTATTTTTTGTCATTTTCTTATTTTTTTTTCTTTTTGTTTTCTCTTGAGACAGAGTCTTGCTCTGCCACCTAAGCTGAAGTGCAGTGGCACGATCTCGGCTCACTGCAACCTCCGTCTCCCAGGTTCCAGTGATTCTCCTGCTTCAGCCTCTCAAGTAGCTGGAATTACAGGTGCCTGCCACCAAGCTAGGCTAATTTTTGTATTTTTGGTAGAGATGGGTTTCACCATTTTGGTCAGGCTGGTCTCAAACTCTTGACTTCAAGTGATCTGCCCGTCTCAGCCTCCCAAAGGGCTGGGATTACAGGTGTGTGCCACTGCACCCAGCCTTGTCATTACCCTGTTAATCTCTATTATATAGAAATAAATGTGTTCCAGTGTAAAACTGTCAATCTTGCTATATGATAAAAAGTACTTCTGGCTGGGCATGGTGGCTCACACCCGTAATCCCAGCACTCTGGGAGTCCAAGGCAGGCAGATCACGAGGTCAGGAGTTTGAGACTAGCCTGGCCAACATGGTGAAACCCCGTATCTCTATCAAAAATACAAAAAAATTAGTCAAGCGTGGTGGCACGTGCCTGTAGTCCCAGCTACTCAGGAAGTCGAGGCAGAAGAATCGCCTGAACCCAGGTGGCAGAGGTTGCAGTGAGCCAAGATCACACCACTGCACTCCAGCCTGGGCAACACAGTGAGACTGTCTCAAAAAAACAAAAAACAAAAACTATATCTATATCTATATCTATAAAATGATAAAAAGTACTTATAATCCCAGCCTGGGCAATGTGGCAAAACCTCATCTCTACAAAAAGTACAAAAATTAGCTGGGTGTGGTGATGCACATTTGTAGTCCCAGCAACTCAGGAGCCTAAGGTGGGAGGACTGCTTGAACTGGAAGGGGAGGCTGCAGTGAACGAGTATCAGAGAAAAAGAGATTATGCCACTGCACTCCAGCTTGGGTGACAGAGTGAGACCCTGTCTCCAAAAAAAAAAAAAGTCCTTAAAATCATTAAGCCATTTTGCAAATAAGAAAAGTAATCACATAGGTCTGTTAATTTATGAAATTTAATCCAGTAAAAAAAAAAAAAAAAAAAGAAAAGTAATCACAAAGAGGTTAACTGACTTGTTTAAGGTTACATTCCCACTTGGAAGGGGAGATGTTCCTTGGAGATTTGGTAAAAGGAATAAAAACGGGCTGAGTCCAATGGCTCACTGCTGTAATTTCTGTCTCAAAAAAAAAAAGGCGGGGGGTGGGCAGGCATGGTGGCTCACGCCTGTAATCTCAGCACTCTGGGAAGCAGAAATGGGTGGATCACTTGAGGTGAGGAGTTTGAGACCAGCCTGGTCAACATAGTGAAACCTCATCTCTACTAAAAATACAAAAATTAGCTGGACATGGTGATGCATGCCTGTAGTCCCAGCTACTCAGGAGGCTGAGGCAGGAGAATTGCTATAACCCAGGAGGCAGAGGTTGCAATGATCCAAGATCACACCATTGCATTCCAGTCTGGGTGACATAGTAAGACTCCGTCTCAAAAAAGAGAAGGGAAGCAAACAATAGAAAATGAAAGGTGGTCCTGAAGAAATAAAGAAATCACAAAATTAGAGGACACATCTGTAAGGTCTTTTAGGCTGACTGATGGTGCCATGGATGCCATGGCGACCTCCGTGACCCACATATACACCTCTGGATAGCCTTCCTGAATTAGAAAACCTGAAATAACTGGAAGACCATGAAAAGCAGAACAATCAACCCCTGTGGCGCCTCACTAACTTGAGATGTTCTTCTACTATTTCTTATTCCAGCCTGAATTGATAAGGCCATTGGACTTTGTTTTTTTTTTTGTTGTTGTTGTTATTTTGTTTTTTTTGAGACGGAGTTTCACTCTTGTTACCCAGGCTGGAGTGCAATGGCACGATCTCGGCTCACTGCAACCTCCACCTCCTGGGTTCAGGCAATTCTCCTGCCTCAGCCTCCTGAGTAGCTGGGATTACAGGCATGCGCCACCATGCCCAGCTAATGTTTTGTATTTTTAGTAGAGACGGGGTTTCACCATGTTGACCAGGATGGTCTCGATCTCTTGACCTTGTGATCCACCCGCCTCGGCCTCCCAAAGTGCTGGGATTGCAGGCTTGAGCCACCGCACCCGGCATGGGACTTTGTAACCGACCTGTCAACTTCATTACTCTAGACTCTACGGCCCTCTCCCAACTTGAAAAAAAACACCCTAAACTGTAACTTCTGTAACTTTCCACTGCCTGCTGCAAACCTATAAAACCAATTTCTATCCCACCACTCTCTGCTGACTCTCTTTTTGGACTCAGCCTGCCCACACCTGGGTGAATAAACAGCCATGTTGCTCACATGTTGAGGGGTCTCTTCATTCAGAGTGTGCATTTTAACACCTGGTACAGAAAACCCAGGACAGGGGTACTCCTTTGGGGAGACTGGCCCCCTGTCAACTGTGACATGGTAAAAGCCCCAAAAACCTGCATACCTCAACCATACCTTGGCTTTCTCTTTAATCTGCTCTCTGTAACCCTAATGTGACAGGCAAGCAGTCCAAACCCATGCCATCATGGCCCCTGTGACTTGTAATAAGTAATTAAGGTCTGTGATTTCCACCCTACCCAGACAATGTGTAAACAAATGCTTATCTTGACTTTTGTGAACTACTTAAGTAACAATCAGAATGTCAAAAGTCCCCTGGCCCTCGGAATGTCCAGAGCCCCTCACCCTTGAAGCCCCTCACCCCCAACCCTGCCCTTCACCTTCACCCCTGAGGTGGTTTTACAGGTATAAAATGCCTTGACACACTCCTTGACACACTCCCTTCGGGGCCACGGGTTGGAGAGATGCAAGTCCTCCGTGGCCACAGGCAATAAAGACCCTGCAATTTGGCACACTTTTGTCTTGGTGTTAACTTTCTATGCTCGGGCCAGTACAACAAATGCTCCCTCTCTTGGAAGATACCAGAGACCTCAACATAGCAGACCAGACCAGCAGCTCTCATTTAGTGTGCCAAACATCTCTCACCACCTTCAGATCGGGTAAGCAGTCTCCCTCTCTCTTTTCCTTTAAATCCCAAGGAGACAAGTCTCCCTCTCTCTCTCTTTTCCTTTAAATTCCAAGGAGAAAAGTTTTCAGAGACAAGTCTCCCTCTCTAAGTAGAGGCAAAGGAGACACTCTATCTACGTGCTCAAAAGCTCTGACGTCAGTCAAGGATTTGGGATGAGGATCTTCCCTTGGTGTGTGGTCAATCACGTGGACGCCTGCCTTGATCACTCACACACTTCACAGCCCAGGAATCAGTCAGGGACTCTTGCTGAAAACTCTGGTAGCTGCTCGCTCCTCCTAGTTTCTACTCTACTCCTTTCCTTAACTTACCTCCTTCGCTAGAGCAATATTCCGCCCTCTAGTCCCATCTTCGCCTCTAGCCTACGACCTAAAAAACCTAAAACCTCTTCAACTGTTGCCGGATCTGAAACCTAAATCTCTCTCTCTCTCTTTTTTTTTTTCTGTAACATAGCCTGGCCTCAATACAAATTAGACAATGGTTCCAAATGGCCAGAAAATGGCACTTTCAATTTTTCTTTTTTTTTTTTGGAGACGGAGTTTCGCTCTTGTTACCCAGGCTGGACTACAATGGCGTGATCTCGGCTCACCGCAGCCTCCACCTCCTGGGTTCAAGCAATTCTCCTGCCTCAGTCTCCTGAGTAGCTGGGACTACAGGAGCACGCCACAAATTTTTGTATTTTTAGTAGAGACGGGGTTTCACCTTGTTGACCAGGATAGTCTCGATCTCTTGACCTCGTGATCCACCCGCCTCAGCCTCCCAAAGTGCTGGGATTACAGGTTTGAGCCACCACTCCCGGCCTCAATTTTTCTACCCTTGAGACCTAAACAATTTTTGTCAATAAATGGGCAAATGGTCTAAGGTGCCCAACGTCCAGGCAGTTTTTTACACTCCAATCCCTCCCTAATCTTTGCTGTCAATGCAACCCGTCCCAAATTTTCATTCTCTTCTTTCCATCTGCCCCTCCTGCCTCTGCCAGTGACCCAGAGTCCTCCTTGTCCATCAACCCTTCTGACCTTTCTCCTCCTGCCTGTCTAAACCAGGCCTTAATCCAGGCCCACCCCCTACCCCCAGAGTTTCCCACCTCTTCTTCTGCCCACAACCCACCTCCTTATGCCCCTCCTGTTACTTGCCCTGCATAAGCCCCGCCCTGTCTGTTCGGGCGCCACTGGAAGTTGGACTGTCTGACTCACGTCCCTGCAGTCTGGCAGCTGAAGACTGATGCTGTCTGAACCTCTCAGAGGGCCCCTGGACCATCACAGATGCCAAGCTCCTCATACCCGTCCAGCTTACAGTTTAGTCCCCCGGCTAACTCCTCTGGCCCTGCCCAACAATTCCCCCTTTGAGAGGTGCTGGAGCCGAAGGCATAGTTAGGATGCACATTGCTTTCTCTTTACCTGACCATTCCCAAATCAGCCAACAGTTAGGCTCCTTTACATCAGATCCTACTATATATATACAAGAGTTCCAATACTTCACCCAGTCCCATTACTCACCTGGAGTAACTTAAACGTCATCCTTACTTCTACTCCACCCCTGAAGAATGCTTAATATGCATTTTATCACCCAATCAGCCCGTGACATTACAAAAAGCTACAGATATTAGAATCTGGCCCTCAAACCCCACGACAGAATCAATCTCGCCTTCAAGGTGTTCAGTAACAGGGAAGAAGCTGCCCGGCAGCAGGGCATCTCAGAACTGTAAATGCTTGCCTCTGCCATACGACAAACCCCAGCCACACCACCAGCTCACAAAGACTTCAAAGTGCCCAGACTGCAGCATCCAGCCACCCCTCCCAGACCTTGCTCAAAGTGTCAGAAACCTGGCCACTGGGCCAAGGAATGCCCACAGCCCGGGATTCCTCCTGAGCCCCGCCCTGTCTGTGCGGGCGCCACTGGAAGTTGGACTGTCCAACTCACGTCGCTGCGGCCTGGCAGCTGAAGACTGATGCTGCCCGAACCTCTCAGAGGCCCCCTGGAGATGCCATCACAGATGCCAAGCTTCAGGTAACTCTTACGGTGGAGGGTAAGCCTGTGAGGCGAAGCCATTTATTTTCTGCCTGTTGCTTGCTGTTAGAAAAGGTAAAATAGCAAGAAGCTGAAGTCAGCAGTCAGGCAACTAACTGATGCCAGTGGCCTTGCCGCAGTGAGGCCTGAGGGCTAGGAAAATAACTCCCCTTCTGTAACTGGTGTCTATGTTATCTACAAACCTTGAGAATATAGCAGAGAAATGTTCTTCCTCTGACCCAGGAACCTGCCACCAGTCACATACTCCATGTTTGCACAGTCCAGACTCCCCCCTTTAGAGTTGCATCTGCCCCCAAGTGATTTACGGCTTTTGTTCAGCTCCTGTAACCCTTTCCCTTCTTCCCTTCCTGTGCATGCCAAATATAAATTAGCAAATCAATAAAAGCCAAAGACTGTGAAGTCAGCTGCCCTCCCAATGGGCAATGACACAGTTTCACCTCTGCTCCTCATTTTGAGTTATAAGCCTTAAAAAGGGAAAGGAATTGCTCTTCGGGGAGTTCAGTTGTTAAGGCATTAGCCTGCTGCAGCTCCCAGATGAATAAAAAGTCACTTCCTTACTCAGTACAGTGTTCGAGAAGTTTTGTCCACTACATGTTCTCCTATAAGCCCATCCCCTTCTTAATCAACATGGAAGCCACCCACTCCATGCTGCCTTCTTTTCAAGGACCTGACTCCTTGGCTCCAAAATTGTTGTGGGAATGAACGGCTAGGCCTCCAGGCCTCTCAAAACTCCCCAAGTCTGGTGTCAGATAGGCCAGCACTCCTTTCCACATTCTGTCTTAATCATCCCCACTTGTCTAGTTCTCCTATTAGGCCGAGATATCCTAGCAAAACTGTCTGCCTCCTTAACTATTCCTGGGCTACCAGCCACACCTCATTGCTGCCCCGCTTCCCAAACCCGTACCTCCCTCAATAGCCCCCCGTATGTCCCCCTACCTTAACCCTAGGGTGCGCGACAGCACCTCCCCATGCCTTGCTACAAGTCACTCACCTCTCATCATCCCCTTAAAACCTAATCACCCTTATCCCATCCAGCACCAGTACCCCATCCCAGCACAAGCCTTAAGAGGCCTAAAGTCTGTTATTATTCACTTACTACAACACGGCCTTTCAGTTCCCACTAACTCTCCCTATGACACCTCCATCCTACCTGTCCATAAACCAGACAAGTCCTACAGGTTAGTCAAAAACCTTTTCCTTATTAATCAGGTAGTGCTTCCCATTCACCTGGTTGTATACCAATCCCCGGTGCCCTCCTATCTTCCATACCCCCTTCCACAACTCACTATTCTCTTCTTGACCTCAAAAATGCTTTTTTCTAAAGCCCAAATTTCTACGCATCTGTCATAATCCTTCACTAGCATACATGTACTCTCCCTGCCAACCATATCCAGTTAATTTCCCAAACCCCAACCCCATCCACGAAACAGCTGCTCTCCTTCCTAGGTGTTGTAGGATACTTTCACCTCTAGATACCAGGTTTTGCCTCTCCTAACCAAACCACTTTATGAACTTACAAAAGCTTCCCCCATTCTTCTTTCTGTTCTTTAAAAAAGGCCTTAGAGACTGCTCTTACTTTAGTGCTCCCCAACTCCTCTCAACCCTTTTTCTCTCTACACAGCAGAAATAAAAGGCTATGCCATTGGAAGTCTTACACAGGAGCCAGGCCCACAGCCTGCAGCCTTTTCATCCAAACAACTTAACCTCACAGTCCTGGGCTGGCCCTCATGCCTAGGTGCAACAGCAGCTGCCCCCACCCTGATACTCTTAGAATCCCTCAAAATCACAGGCTATGCCCACTTACCCTCTATAGCTCTCACTACCTCCAAAGTTTAGTTTTCACTTCACACCTTACACACATACTTTCCACCTCTCGCCTCTTCCAACTTCATTCGCTATTCATTGAAGCACCCACAGTAACCACTGCTCTCAGTCCTGACTCAACCCAGCCTCTTTGGTAATACATAGCACAAACCCTGAACCCCATGACTGTATCTCCCTGATCCATATACTATCCTCCCCATTTCCCCATATTCCTTTTTCCTATTCCAGACCCAGACCACACATGGTTTACTGATGGCAGTTCCCCAAGCCCAGTCGGTTGGCACAGCTAAAGCTGGCTATGCTGTTGTATCCCACTCATCTATTATCGAGGCTGCCACACTCCCCTCCTTCCACTACTTCTCAGCAAGCTAAACTAATTGCCTTAACCCATGCTCTTACTCTTGCCAAAGGACTACATATTAATATCTATACTATGCCTTCCACATCCTACACCACCATGCTGCCACATGGGCAGAAAGAGGTTTTCTCACCACACAGGGCAGCTCTATTATCAATGCCCCCTTCATAAAGGCCCTCCTTAAGGCCACTCTCCTCCCAGCCAAGGCCAGAGTTATCCACTGCAGGGGACTCAGAATTTGAGCCACTCCTGAAGAACCCACAGGGTACAGCCCCTTTGAACTCCTATATGGCTGCATGTTTCTGCTTGGGCCTAACCTTATTCCAGACCCCAGTCCTCTTGGTGACTATCTTCCAGTCTTCCAACATGAAATCCGCCAGGCTGCTAATTTCCTCTTACCCACTTCAGATACCTGGCCATGTGAAAACACCCTAGCTGGAAGGTCAGTCCTAGTTGAAAGCCTAACTCCTCGGTCTCCGCAACCTCAGTGGACAGGAACCTTCCTGGTCGTCTACAGCACCCCAAATGCTGTCCATCTACAAGACCCTCCCCAGTGGGTCCATCATTCCAGGATAAAGCTGTGTCCATCAATCGGCCTGACTCCTCCATCTCCTCCTGGAAGTGGCAAGTACTCTCTCCCTGACTTATCTTAAACTCACTCGTATCCCCGAAGTGGAAGACTAACCCGATATAAACCTAAGATAACTTTTACTTTCAGTAGGCATCTTTTTCCTAACACCAATATTTAATGCAGTTGCCGCTACTACTTAAACCACACCTCAGAAAATCTGTTTCTATTACGTTCTGTCTAACTGTGCTCAAATTCACTGTACTCAATTACTTTTATATGCCTTGCTTTTGTTTAAGTTGCCGGTTTACACTTTTCCTCCAGGCAATTCTGATATTTCATGGTTTTACCCTCAGGCTGCCACCCTTAATTCTTAGAGTGGATAGACAATCTTCAGTGGCAGGGAACTCTCCAATTCTTCCACCCCAATAAAGTCCTCTTCTTTTCTTTTATACTCACTCTTAATCTTGTTCCCATTCTCTGCTCATGCCCAATCTTATTAATGAAAGTGAGTAGTTACTTATAGATACCACATGCTTCCTCATACACCATGAAAACAAAAGCTCTCCCTCCACAGTTACCCTGCCAAACCCTGCTAGAACCTTTAACAGCCACAGCCCTTGCTGGTTCCCTTTGCATTTGGGTCCAAAGCTCCAGCCCCCTCAAAACACTGTCTCACCTTTTCAGTTTACACTTCCAGTTCTGTCCAAGCCAGGGACTTATTTTCCTCTGTGGTTCTTCTTACATGTGGCTGCCTATCAACTGGACAGGCTCTTGTACCCTAGTTTTCCTTACTCCCAAAATTCAGTTTGCCAAAGAGGGAGACAAAAGCCTCCCTGTTCCCTTTGTGGTCCCGACATGACCCAAGAGGATCATTCCATGGACCCCCTTATTTGTAGGGTTAGGAATTACTACTGCACTTGGCACAGGCACAGCAGGCCTTACCACTTCAATTGTCATCTTCTGTAACCTCTCTAATGATTTCTCTGCTAGCATTGCAGAATTAACTCAATCACTAACCCTTCTTCAAGCTCAAGTAAATTCCCTAGCTGCAGTTGTCCTCCAAAACCAGAGGTCTTGATTTACTGACTGCTGAAAAAGGAGGTATTTGCCTATTCCTAAATGAAAGATGTTGTCTTTATGTAAACCAGCCCAGCCTCATACATGATGCCATCAATAAATTAAAAGACAGAGCCCAAAAGCTCGCTAATCAGGTAAATGGTTATTCTGGACCTGGCTGGACACTCTCTAACTGGGAGTCATGGCTTCTTCCAATCCGTAGTCCTCTGATACCTATCTTTCTCATTCTCTTATTTGGACCCTGTGTTTTCTGATTAATCTCTCAATTCCTACAAAATCGTATACAACAAATAACCAATCATTCATTATGACAAATGCTCCTCCTAACAACCCCACAATATCACCCCTTGCCCTGAGATCTCCCAGCAGTCTAAATTCTTTCCCATTTTTAGCTTTCCATACCACCCCAATCCTACTTAAAGAAGCCCTGAGAAACATCGCCCCACCATCCCTCTGTGTTGGCCTTCCTAATATTCCACTGCCCTCCACTCTTCATTTTTTTGCCCTTTATATTACTAATGTAAAAAGACAGGAATGTAAGGTCTTTTAGGCTGACTGACAGTGCCATGGATGCCATGGTGACTCCCGTGACTGGCACGTACACCTCTGGATGGCCTTCCTGAATTAGGAAACCTGAAGTAACTGGAAGACCGTGAAAAGCAGAAGAACAATCAATCCCTGTGGCGCCTAACTAGAGACATTCTTCTATTTCCTATTCTGGCCTCAACTGATAAGGCCATTGGACTTTTTAATCAACCTTGGTCAACGTTTGTGACTCCAGACTCTACGAACCCCTGCCAGCTTGCAACCCACCACCTTAAAATGTAACTTTTGTAACTTTCCACTGTCTACCACAAACCTATAAAACCCTGCTGACTCTCTTTTTGAACTCAGCCCGCCTGCACCTGGATGAATAAACAGCCATGTTGCTCACGCAAAGTCTGTTTGGGGATTCACTCAGAGTGTGCATTTTAACATTGATCCTCCTGTAACTGCAAAAGGCACTAATGTTAAGGGAAACCAAAGTCCATTATATCAGTAGAAGAGTCTTTTCTTTTTTTTTCTTGCAGCCCCAGCTGTTGCAAAAACAGATTTCTTTCTTTCTTTTTTTTTTAAGATGGAGTCTTGCTCTGTCACCAGGCTGGAGTGCAGTGGCGCAATCTAGGCTCACTGCAACCTCTGCCTCCTAGGTTCAAGCAATTGGGTAGTTGGGACCATAGGCACGTGCCACCACGCCCGGCTAATTTTTTGTATTTTTAGTCGCAACAAGGTTTCACGACGTTGGCCAAGATGGTCTCGATCGCTTGACCTCATGATCTGCCTGCCTTGGCCTCCCAAAGTACTGAGATTAAGGCGTGAGTCACACCTGGCCAACAGTGCAGTCTTTTTTTTTTTTTTTAGACGGAGTTTTGCTCTTGTTACCCAGGCCGGAGTGCAATGGCGCGATCTTGGCTCACCGCAACCTTCGCCTCCTGGGTTCAGGCAATTCTGCCTCAGCCTCCTGAGTAGCTGGAATTACAGGCACACGCCACCATGCCCAGCTAATGTTTTGTATTTTTTTTTTTTTTTTAATGTTTTGTATTTTTAGTAGAGACGGGGTTTCACCATGTTGACCAGGATGGTCTTGATCTATTGACCTCATGATCCACCCGTCTCGGCCTCCCAAAGTGCTGGGATTACAGGCTTGAGCCACCGCGCCCGGCCAAGAGTGCAGTCTTAAAACAAGATACATAGACGTAAGGCAACTCAAACTCCTCATATCTCAACTGTCATTGCCAGACCAGGAAACAAGTAATTTTGAAATGAAAAGAAAACGAAAATATCGAAACGAAGAAGAGATGAAGAAGAGATGGAAGAAAAAAAATCAGTGATAATGATTACAAGGTACCCAAGGACAAATATATCTGACTGAAAACCTAAGGAGCACCGAAGCAAAGGCATGAAAAAGAACCAAAAGAAGCCGGGCGCGGTGGCTCAAGCCTGTAATCCCAGCACTTTGGGAGGCCGAGGCGGGTGGATCACAAGGTCGAGAGATCGAGACCATCCTGGTCAACATGGTGAAACCCCGTCTCTACTAAAAGTGCAAAAAATTAGCTGGGCATGGTAGCACGTGCCTGTAATCCCAGCTACTCAGGGGGCTGAGGCAGGAGAATTGCCTGACCCCAGGAGGCGGAGGTTGCGGTGAGCCGAGATCACGCCATTGCACTCCAGCCTGGGTAACAAGAGCGAAACTCCGTCTCAAAAAAAAAAAAAAAAAAAAAAGAACCAAAAGAACAAAAATAAATAAAAAGCAAAATGGTTAAGTTGGCAAACAGTATTTAACCTATGTATAAATGGGGTCCCTGAAGAATAAAAACAAAAACAAACAGTCTCCCTAGTGGTCTAGGGGCTAGGAATTAAAAAAAAAAAAAAATTCTTAAGGATGGGAGGAACAACCCCCTCCTATCCTGGGAACCTCTACACAAAAAGACCAAGTCATTTACAAAATAAAGAAAATCACTTATCATTAGACTTTCTCACAGAAATTTATGAGGAAAAAGTATGAGCCAATAATTTTATATGCAGCCTAGCAGTCCTTGAAGTAGCAAGATTAGGAAAAGTTTAAAATGTGGAAGAATACTGTACTCACTAGTCTTTCCAGGGGAATCTACTGAAGATAAGCTTCATCCAGCAAAGATATAACCAGAGAAACTTGGGTTTTAAAAATAACAGAACCGTTAGCATCAAATATATTTAATTGTCGATCTAAGAGAAAAGTAGTGTATTAAATTGAAAAGTTGATTCTAAAATTTATATGGAAATACTAAGGACAACAAGAGAGCAAAGCTGGATAATTTTCATTACTTAACTTTAAGATTGTAAACTAAAAGTATCTGAGACAGGTCTCATCAATTTAGAATTTATTTTACCAAGGTTAAGGATGCACCTAGCACATGGCCTCAGGAGGTGCTGATGACAAGTACCCAAGGTGATGGGGTACAGCTTGGTTTTACACATTTTAGGAAGACATGAGACATCAATCAATATATGTAAGATGCACATGGGTTCCGTCAGGAACGGGAGGACAACTCAGAGTGGGGTGGGAGGGTTTCTAGGTCATAGGAAGATTTAAAGATTTTCTAATTGGCAGCTAGTTGAAACAATTATCATCAACAGAAAGGAATGTTTGGGTTACCATAATGGGTTGTGGAGACCAAGGTTTTATCATGCAGATGAAGCCATCAGGTAGCAGGCTTCAGAGAGGGTAGATTGCAAATGTTTCTTACCAGACTCTAAGAGTCTATTTTATCAGTAATTCCAAAAGGGAGGAGGGTATGATGAGACATGTCCAGCTCCTGCTTTCCATCATGGCCTGAACTAGTTTTTCAGGATAATTTTGGAATGCCCTTGGCTGAGAGGATGGGTCCATTCAGATGGTTGGGGGTGGGAGGCTATAATTTTATTTTTGGTTTACAAGACATATTCTTGAAGCTATAGTAATTAAAAGTGTAGAACTGGCATCAATATAGACTAATAGACAATGTAGAACTGAGAGTCAGAAATAGCCCTGTGATATACATGACTGATTTTAACTGAAGTTACAAAGGTGGTTTAATAGAGAAAGCATAGTAGTTTCAACAAATGATGGTAAGACTATTAGAAATCCTGATGCAAAAACAAATGAAATTTCCGCCTACATAGAGCCATATACAAGAATTAACTCAAAATGGATTTCAGACCTATGTGTAAAACTAAAACTCCAAAATGTTTAAAAAAAGAGAGAGAAAAAAAAATCTATGATCATGGATTGCCCATAACAAAAGAACAAACTGAAATGGCCTTTTTGCCTGGGGTGGCACCTGAAGGTCTTTGTCTCACAGCCAAGGAAATCAAGGATGCTGACACACCAAGGGTGAGGTTAGAGCAGAAGTTTAATAGGCAAAAGAGAACAGCTCTCTGCTGCGGAGAGGGGTTTCCAAAACGGCTGCCATTCCACAGTGAAATGCAAGAGTTTTTATAAATGAGCTAATGGGGAAGGGATATCTTATCTACATAGGGAGCAAAAAACCAATTAGGATCAAGTGTTCCAACTGCAGAGAGTGTGAATCTCTGGCAGCCCCCACCCCAAACTATTATTATGCAAGCAAGTCCTCGGCGTGAGCTAAAAAAGGGGGAGGTGGAGCCTCCATGGTGGGCATGCCTGGCCCCAGGTATGTCCCCCACCATTTCTCTCCATGCAGCTGTACGCATCCCTGCCAACCCACAATGTGCAAGCTTCCAGCCTCCTTATCTGAGTACATTAAAAAAAAAGAAAGAAAAAAGAAAAAAAAGGAATGTGCTCACTAGGTCCACTGTGTTACTGGGATCCATCATACGTATGTGAAGCTTGCTGATTACCCAGGAAGCTCCCACTCTGTGCCTTATCCATGTTTGCAGCCTGATCTTTCAGGCTGCTCTTTATTAGAAGAGAAATGATTTCTTGGACTGCTTTTTATTAGAAAGGAAGTTCCACCAAGGACTCTTTGCGTAACTATCGGCCTAGCTAGTCTCTTTTTACCTCCTCTCTCAAAACCATCAAAGAAAAAACGGAAAGATTAGATAGCAGCAAAATTAACATTTTCTGTTCTTAAAAAGACATTGTTAACAAAATGAAAAACTAAGCTGTAAACTGGGAGAAAATACATCCAAGTTACCCGTCTGATAAAGCTATTGTACCCATCAAATATGAAGAACTCTCAAACCGCAACAACAAAAAAATCCAATTAAAAGATGGGTAGGCTGGGTGCGGTGGCTCACGTCTGTAATCCGAGCACTCCGGGAGGCCAAGGCAGGTAGATCACGAGGTCAGGAGATCAAGACCATCCTGGTCAACATGGTGAAAACCTGTCTCTACTAAAAATAGGTGCGTTGGCGGGTACCTATAATCCCAGCTACTCGGGAGGCTGAGGCAGGAAAATCACTTGAACTAGGGAGGTGGAGGTTGCAGTGAGCCGAGATGGCACCACTGCACTCCAGCCTGCTGACAGGGCAAGACCCCATCTCAAAAAAAAAAAAAAAAGATGGGTAAATTGCCAAGTGCAGGGGCTCATGCTTGCAATCCCAGTACTTTGGGAGGTTGAGGCAGGAAGATCGCTTCAGGCAACATAGCAAGGCAGGCAGGAAGACTGCTTGAACAACCCAGGCAACATAGCAAGACCTCATTTCTAAAGATTTTAAAAAATAGCCAGGCATAGTGGTGCGTGCTTGTAATCTCAGCTATTCAGAAGGCTGAGGCATGAAGATTGAGTGCAGAATGTAGAGGCTGCAGTAGGCTGTGTGACTGCACCACTGCACTATAGCCAGGGCAACAAAGTGAAACAGTCTCCCTCCACCAAAAAAAAAAAAAAAAAAATCCAGATGATTTTAACAGACACTTCACCAAAGAAGATATATAGATGGTAAATAAGCTCATAAAATAATCAACAACAACACTGGTCACTAGGAGATGCTAATTAAAATCACGAGAAGCCACTACACATCTATTAGAATGCTTAAAACAAATGACCATACCAAGTGTTTGCAGGGACACTGAGCAAATGGAACTTCATACATTGCTGGTCAAAATGGAAAATGGGGGAGCTGTTCTGAACCTATTCTAGTTTTGGGGGCTGTCCAACTTTTGAACTAATCTTTGCTCAATTAAACTCTGCTATATTAAAAAGTAAAATGGTAAAAACTCAAAACTTAGCAGAAGACAAGAAATAACTAAGATCAGAGAAGAACTGAAGGAGACAGAGACACAAAAAAACTCTTCAAAATAATCAACAAATCCAGGAGCTGGTCTTTTGAAAAGATCAATGAAATAGACCACTAGCCAGATTAATAAAAAAGAAAAAATAATCATATAGATGCAATAAAAAACAATAAAGGAGATATCACCACAGATTCCACAGAAATACAAGCTACCATCAGAGATTACTACAAGCAACTCTATGCACATAAAACAGTAAACCTGGGGCCGGGCGCGGTGGCTCAAGCCTGTAATCCCAGCACTTTGGGAGGCCGAGGCGGGTGGATCACGAGGTCAAGAGATCGAGACCATCCTGGTCAACATGGTGAAACCCCGTCTCGACTAAAAATACAAAAAATTAGCTGGGTGTGGTGGCGCGTGCCTGTAATCCCAGCTACTCAGGAGGCTGAGGCAGGAGAATTGCCTGAACCCAGGAGGCGGAGGTTGCGGTGAGCCGAGATCGCGCCATTGCACTCCAGCCTGGGTAACAAGAGTGAAACTCCGTCTCAAAAAAAAAAAAAAAAAAAAAAAAAAAAAAACAGTAAACCTGGAAGAAATGGATAAATTCCTGGACACTTGCACCCTCCCAAGCCTAAACCAGGAAGAAGTCAAAACCCTGAATAGACCAATAACAAGGGCTGAAGTTGAGGCAGCAATTAATAGCCTACCAATCAAAAAAAGCCCAGGTGCAGATGGGTTCACAGCCAAATTCTACCGGACGTACAAAGGGGAGCTGGTACCATTCCTTCTGAAACTATTCCAAACAATCCAAAAAGAGGGAATCCTTCCCAAATTATTTTATGAGACCAACATCATCCTGATACCAAAACCCGGCAGAGACTCAACAAGAAAAAAACTTCAGGCTAATATCCATGATGAACATAGATGCAAAAATCTTCAATAAAATACTGGCAAACTGATTGCAACAGCACATCAAAAAAGCTTATCCATCACAATCAAGTAGGCTTCATCCTGGCAATGCAAGGCTGGTTCAACATACACAAGTCTATAAATGTAATTCACCACATAAACAGAACCAAAGACAAAAACCACATGATTATCTCAATTGATGCAGAGAAGGCCTTCGACAAAATTCAACAGCTCTTTAGGCTAAAAACTCTCAATAAACTAGGTATTGACAGAACATATCTCAAAATAATAAAAACTATTTACGACAAACCCACAGCTAATATCATACTGAATGGGCAAAAACTGGAAGCATTCCCTTTGAAATCTGGCACTAGACAAGGAAGCCCTCTCTCACCACTCCTATTTAATATAGTATTGGAAGTTCTGGCCAGAGCAATCAAGCAAGAAAAAGAAATAAAGGGTATTCAATTAGGAAAGGAGGAAGTCAAATGTTGTCTCTATTTGCAGATAACATGATTGTATATTTAGAAGACCCCATTGTCTCAGCCCCAAATCTCCTGAAACTGATAAGCAACTTCAGCAAAGTCTCAGGATACAAAATCAATGTGCAAAAATCACAAGCATTCCTATACACCAATAACAGACTTAAAGAGAGCCAAATCAAGAATGAACAGCCATTCGCAATTGCTACAAAGAGAATAAAATACCTAGGAATACAACTAACAAAGAATGTAAAGGACCTCTTCAAGGAGAACTACAAACCACTGCTCAGCGAAATAAGAGAGGACACAGATGGAGAAACATTCCATGTTCATGGTTAGGAAGAATCAATATCGTGAAAATGGCCATACTGCCCAAAGTAATTTATAGATTCAACGCTATTCCTATCAAGCTACCAATGACCTTCTTCACAGAACTGGAAAAAAACCACCTTAAACTTCATATGGAATGAAAAGAGAGCCCGCATAGCCAAGTCAATTCTAAGCAAAAAGAACAAAGCTGGAGGCATCACACTACCTGACTTCAAACTATACTACAAGGCTACAGTAATCAAAACAGCTTGGTACTGGTACCAAAAACAGAGATATAGACCAGTGGAACAGAACAGAGGCCTCGGAGGCAATGCCACACATCTACAATCATCTGATCTTTGACAAACCTGACAAAAACAAGCAATGGGGAAAGGATTCCCTGTTTAATAAATGGTGTTGGGAAAACTGGCTAGCCATGTGCAGAAAGCAGAAACTGGACCCCTTCCTGACACCTTACACTAAAATTAACTCCAGATGGATTAAAGACTTAAACATAAGACCTAACACCATAAAAACCCTAGAAGAAAACCTAGGCAAAATCCACTCAAGACACAGGCATAGGCAAGGACTTCATGACTAAAACACCAAAAGCATTGGCAACAAAAGCCAAAATAGACAAATGGGACCTAATCTAACTCCAGAGCTTCTGCACAGCAAAAGAAACAATCATTGGCCGGGCGCAGTGGCTCACGCCTGTAGTCCCAGCACTTTGGGAGGCAGAGGCGGGTGGATCTGAAGGTCAAGAAATCGAGACCATCCTGGTCAACATGGAGAAACCCCGTCTCTACTAAAAATACAAAAAATTAGCTGGGTGTGGCGGCGCATGCCTGTAATCCCAGCTACTCAGGAGGCTGAGGCAGGAGAATTGCCTGAACCCAGGAGGCGGAGGTTGCAGTGAGCCAAGATTGCACCATTGCACTCCAGCCTGGGAAACAAGAGCAAAAACTGTCTCAAAAAAAAAAAAGAAAGAAAGAAACAATCATTAAAGTGAATCGGCAACCAACAGAATGGGAAAAAATTTTTGCAATCTACCCATCTGACAAAGGGCTAATATCCAGAATCTACAAAGAACTAAAACAGATTTATAAGAAAAAAACAAACAAGCCCACTCAAAAGTGGGTGAAGGATATGAACAGACACTTTACAAAAGAAGATATATATGAGGCCAACAAACATGAAAAAATGCTCATCATCACTGGTCATTAGAGAAATGCAAATCAAAACGACATTGAGATACCATCTCACGCCAGTTAGAATGGCGATTATTAAAAAAATCTGGAGACAACAGATGCTGGAGAGGATGTGGAGAAATAGAACACTTTTTCACTGTTGGTGGGAGTGTAAATTAGTTCAACCATTGTGGAAGACAGTATGGCGATTCCTCAAGGACCTAGAAACAGAAATTCCCTTTGATCCAGCAATCCAATACAGGGTATATATCCAAAGGATTATAAATAGACAAATGGGACCTAATCTAACTCCAGAGCTTCTGCACAGCAAAAGAAACAATCATTAAAGTGAATCAGCAACCAACAGAAAGGGAAAAAATACTATAAGGACACATGCACATGAATGTTCATTGCAGCACTGTTTACAATAGCAAAGACTTGGAACCAACCCAAATGCCCACTGATGATAGACTGGACAGGGAAAATGTGGCACACATACACCATGGAATACTATGCAGCCATAAAAAATGAGGAGTTTAGGCCGGGTGCGGTGGCTCAAGCCTGTAATCCCAGCACTTTGGGAGGCCGAGGCGGGTGGATCACGAGGTCGAGAGATCGAGACCATCCTGGTCAACATGGTGAAACCCCGTCTCTACTAAAAATACAAAAAATTAGCTGGGCATGGTGGCACGTGCCTGTAATCCCAGCTACTCAGGAGGCTGAGGCAGGAGAATTGCTTGAACCCAGGAGGCGGAGGTTGCGGTGAGCCGAGATCGCGCCATTGCACTCCAGCCTGGGTAACAAGAGTGAAACTCCGTCTCAAAAAAACAAAAAAACAAAAAAACAAAAAAAAAAAAAAATGAGGAGTTTGCGTCCTTTGTAGGGATATGGATGAACCTGGAAACCACCATTCTCAGCAAACTGACACAAGAACAGAAAATCAAACACCGCATGTTCTTACTCACAGGAGGGTGTTGAACAATGAGAACACATGGACAAAGGGAGGAGAGCATCACAAACTGAGGTCCGTCGGGGGGAACTAGGGGAGGGACAGCAGGTGGTGGGGAGTTGGGGAGGGATAACATGGGGAGAAATGCCAGATATAGGTGACAGGGAGGAAGGCAGCAAACCACATTGCCATATATGTACCTGTGCAACAATCTTGCATGTTCTTCACATGTACCCCAAAACCTAAAATGCAATAAAATACATATATATTTTTTAAAAAGTAAAATGCTACAACTATCACTTTGAGGAAGAGTTTGACAGCTCCTTAAAGACTTAAAATACGCCTTTTGCGGCCATCAACTAAGCGGCAGCTGCCAAAATGAAGTTCAATCCCTTTGTGACTTCCGACCGAAGCAAGAATCGCAAAAGGCATTTCAATGCACCTTCCCACATTCGCAGGAAGATTATGTCCTCCCCTCTTTCCAAAGAGCTGAGACAGAAGTACAACGTGCGATCCATGCCCATCCGAAAAGATGATGAAGTTCAGGTTGTATGAGGACACTATAAAGGTCAGCAGATTGGCAAAGTAGTCCAGGTTTACAGGAAGAAATACGTAATCTACATTGAACGGGTGCAGCGGGAAAAGGCTAATGGCACAACTGTCCATGTAGGCATTCACCCCAGCAAGGTGGTTATCACTAGGCTAAAACTGGACAAAGACCGCAAAAAGATCCTTGTACGGAAAGCCAAATCTCGCCAAGTAGGAAAGGAAAAGGGCAAATACAAGGAAGAAACGATTGAGAAGATGAAGGAATAAAGTGATCTTGTATACAAGCTTTGATTAAAACTTGAAACGAGGAAAAAAAAAAAGACTTAAAATACATCTACCCTGTGGACCATGTCTATACAAATTTAAAAAAAATTTTTTTTTTTTTGAGTCGGAGTTTCGCTCTTGTTACCCAGGCTGGAGTGCAATGGCGCGATCTCGGCTCACCGCAACCTCCGCCTCCTGGGTTCAGGCAATTCTCCTGCCTCAGCCTCCTGAGTAGCTGGGATTACAGGCACGCGCCACCATGCCCAGCTAATTTTTTGTATTTTTAGTCGAGACGGGGTTTCACCATGTTGACCAGGATGGTCTCGATCTCTTGACCTCGTGATCCGCCCGCCTCGGCCTCCCAAAGTGCTGGGATTACAGGCTTGAGCCACCGCGCCCGGCCCTAAAAAAATTTCTATAGAAAAATTTTAATTTTTGATTTTAAAATAAAAGTAGACAGGGGTTTCATCATGTTTCCCAGGCTGGTCTCAAACTTCTGGGCTCAAGTAATCTGCCAGCCTTAGTGATACACTACTACTAGTCTTATACACTAAGATTCATAGTGGCTCTTCTTGTTAACAGTTCCAAGCTGGAAAAATCCCAAATGCTTTACCCCAAATGCCCAAATGGATATAGTATAATATATACATGCAATGGGATACTGCTCAGCAATAAAATGAATGAAAATCAAAATAGCTATGCTAAGTAAAAGATACCTGACCAAAAAAAGGTATTGCATCATTCCATGTTTATAAAATTCTTAAATATACAGACTAATCTATGGTGACAGAAAGTAGATCAGTGATTGTCTGGGGATGGGACAAGGAGGGATGGGAAGGATCACAAAACAGCAATCCAACTGAGGCCACCACGCTATAAGGAAATCCAAACCAGCCCACACATTGAAACCACATAAAGAAATCTTCATGAGACTACATGAAGAAAAGAGATAGCCTGCCAAAATCTCTAGCTGCTCAGTTCCCAACTACTATAGCTCTAGCAACTATGCAGACACAACCACGAGACAGCTGCATGAAAACTGCCCAGCAAGCCCGTCACAAATTCCTGACTCACAGAAACTATGAGAAATACTAAAATGTTCTTTATTGTTTCAAGCCACCAAGTTTTGGCAGATTGATCACATAGCAACGGCAGGCAGAACAGACCATCAGAACTACCTTTATATCTGATTCTCAGTCACTTCCAGTAGCTCAGATTTCTCAAATTATTCCCAACACCCTGCCATCTTCTACCTTTTCCTACCACTTCCTGAAAATTCTACTGTGCTGTCTTAAGTAATCAACAAAATCCCACTCTTTAACCTCTGAATCATCCCTTCGTTTCTTGCTCTAAGTAAAATCTAACTCTCCCTGAGGATGTCTTTTCCTTTGAAGCCATCTCAAATGACAGGTGTTTCTCTTCTCTCCTCCACACTCTTCTTATCACTGTCCCTACCAGAGGTGAGGGGAAGAAATCTTCCCTGCTCCTATTTGCACTTCCAGATTATGACCATTCTTCCCTAAAAATTCCCAGCTTTCAAAATCCTGACAAAAATTAGCCAGGCATGGTGGTCAGCACCTGTAGTTCCAGCTACTTGGGAGGCGGAAGTGGGAGAATCATTTGGACCTGGGAAGAGGTTGTGGTGAGCTGTGATCACACCACTGCACTCCCACCTGGGCAACAGAAAGGGACCCTGTCTCAAAAAAAAAAAAAAAAAAAAGGGAAAATCTTGTCACCAGACTCACAGTCTATTGTTGCTTCCTATTGAAGTAATCTACAGCCTCCTGAGTCACTCTTTCTCATTCCTTAACACAGGCGTCCCCAAACTTTTTACACAGGGGGCCAGTTGACTGTCCCTCAGACCGTTGGAGGGCCACGACATACTGCGCTCCTCTCACTGACCACCAATGAAAGAGGTGCCCCTTCCTGAAGTGCTGCAGATAAATGGCCTCAGGGGGCCGCATGTGGCCTGCGGGCCGTAGTTTGGGGACACCTGCCTTAACATTTACATTGCAGTTCTCTCTCCAACACTATGCCTGTCATAATTTTTGGTGACTTAAATACCCATGTAGACGATCCCTTTAACTACCCTATATTTGCAGGTCTCTAGACTCCTCTCCAAAACAATCTTGTACATCCCCTGATATGGTCTGACTCTGTGTTCCCATCCAAATCTCATGCTGAATTGTGATCCTCAGGGCTGGAGGTGGGCCTGGTAGGAGGTGACTGGATCCTGAGGGTGATTTCTAATGACTTAACACCATCCCCCTAGTGCTGTCTCCTGATAGGCATTCTCACAAGACCTGGTTGTTTGAAAGTAAAACAAAACAAAGAAAGTATGTAGCACATCCCCCTTCTCTCTCTCTCTCTCTCTCTCCTGCTGGCCACGTGAAGACTGCGCCTGCTTCCCCTTCACCTTCCACCATGATTGTTAAGTTTCCTTAGGCTTCCACAGAAGCCTGTACAGTCTGCAGAACTATGAGCCAATTAAACCTCTTATCTTTATAAATACCTGATCTCAGGTATGTCATAGCAACAGTGTGAGAATGAACTGACACATCCCCCAATCTCAGCTACTCACTTCTTTTGTTTTGTTTTTTGAGACTGAGTCTTTCTTACTCTGTCCCCAGGCTGGAGTGCAGTGGTGCGATCTTGGCTCACTGCAACCTCCACCTCCCCAGTTCAGGTGATTCTCCTGCCTCAGCCTCCTGAGTAGCTGGGACTACAGGCACGAGCCACCACACCCAGCAAATTTTTTGATTTTTAGTAGAGATGGGGTTTCACCATGTTGGCCAGGATGGTCTCAATCTCTTGACCTCGTGATCTGCCTGCTTCAGCCTCCCAAAGTGCTGGGATTACAGGCATGAGCCACCATGCCCAGCCACTACTCGTTCACTTCTACAGTATTTATTTATTATAACCAATAACCAAAACCTCTCCATAAATGCAGTTTCAACAATCTTACTCTAACCACCACTTTCTAGGCTCTGCAGCTTACTCCTATTAGTAGTTTGATGGGGACAATCATTCCACTTTACTAACAGCTGGCAATACATTGATCCTCCCACTTTTTAAACTGTCTCTCAGGGTCTTAAAGTCCTCATTTCCTTTCTTAGCCAGCTTAAATTCCATGGTCTTTGGTTCAATTCATTCACTTCAGAGAAAAAAAAAAATTCCATGGTCAATCATTAAGATAACTCATTTGTACTTCCCCCCTCACTTCTTCATATCCACGTGGTAAAACTACAACCGTATGAATTTCAACTCTCCATTTACTCTGTGGGTGTCCTCATATACGATCTTGCTATCTGGTCTCCTTCAACTCATGGCCACAAATCTCTAGCAGGCCTTCACGTTGCCTAGCAACATTTCCATTGAACTGTCCTAGACTAACCCTTGCCCCTTCTTCTAAAGAACTATCTACTTCCCATCTTCTCTCTCCTCTCCCATCCTAGCATCCTAACTGATAACCTTGCTTCTTTTACTAAGAGAACAGTAAAAATCAAGAGAACTTTCACACTCTCCTGCCATCATATCTGCCCATTCACATATCACATATGTGTAACTATATAGCTGTCACCACAAGAACCAGTAATGTTTTCAACAAAGGCCAAATCCATCCCTTCTTACCTACCCGAGGACATTGTTCTTGCAATTCTCTTTCTGACATCAATTTTCCTATTCTTATCTTTCTTATCAATCCACAAACATGCTGAAACATGTTGCTCCCATCTTAGTGCAATGGCTCACACCAGTAATCCCAGCACTTTGGAAGGCAGAGGTGAAAGGATCCGGGATTTCAAGGCTGCAGTGATTCACGATTGTCCCACTGCATCCGGGCAAAAAAGCAAGATGCTGTTTTAAACACACATACACACACACATTAAAATCCCTCTTAACTCACTTCCCCCTCCATTTATTGCCCGATTTCTCTACTCTCCATTTATAATAAAATTTCGTGGTGGCTCACTCCTTTAGACCCAGTCACTCCAAAGGCTGAAGCAGGAGAGTCGCTTGAGGCCAAGAGATCAATGCTGCAATGACCTATGATTAGCCACTGCACTCCAGCCTGGGCAACAGGGAGTGACTTTGTCTCTAAAAAAAAAAATAATTTTTTTTTTTTTTTTTTTTTTTTTTTTTTTTTTTTTTTTTTTTTTGTGAGACGGAGTTTCGCTCTTGTTACCCAGGCTGGAGTGCAATGGCGCGATCTCGGCTCACCGCAACCTCCGCCTCCTGGGTTCAAGCAATTCTCCTGCCTCAGCCTCCTGAGTAGCTGGGATTAGAGGCACGCGCCACCATGCCCAACTACTTTTTTGTATTTTTAGTAGAGACGGGGTTTCACCATGTTGACCAGGATGGTCTCGATCTCTTGACCTTGTGATCCGCCCGCCTCGGCCTCCCAAAGTGCTGGGATTACAGGCTTGAGCCACCGCGCCCGGCCGAAAAAAAATTTTTTTAAATAAAATTCCCTTATATGTCTACAGATGTTTTTGTTTAAGGCAGGGTCTGGCTCAGTCGCCCAGGCTGGAGTGCAGTGGCACAATCACAGCTCACTGCAGCCTCCAGCTCTCTGAGCTTTCCAAGGCCTCAACCTTTCAAGTAGCTGGGGACACAGGCGAGCACCACAAAGCCCATCTAGTTTTTGTATTTTTAATTTCTGCAGACTTGGGGGTCACACTACGTTGCCCAGGCTGGTCAAATTTTGCGTTGAATTTCTCTTCTCCTACTCTCACTCCAAATTCATCCCCCCCCATGCTATGCCCAAGACTGAACTCCTGAGAAACCTGCTCTACCGGCAATCTTCTCTTTCCCATCTCAGCACATCTCAGTAAAAATCAACTTTATCTTTTCAACTATTCAGGAAAACCTCCATCATCGAATCTATCTGAAAAATCTGTTGCCTCCGATTTCAAAATATATCCAGAATCCAAACACTTTTAACTCTGTTAACATCTTGATCTAAAGTTCGGATAATTTTAACAGACTCCTAACTGGTTTCCCAGCTTCACCCTGGCCTAATGCCCCCACCTCCCTCACACCCGCCAGAGAGGAGTGGACAAAATAAGTTACAGCTAAGTCGCGACAGGGCCTCGACTCAAAGCCATCAAGGCGCCGAAACTGCTCGAGGAAGCTTATAGATGCAGTTCGCAGCGAAAGAAGTGGGAAAAGACGGAGGCGAACGCCGACCACAACTCCAGTGAGCGGATCCAGTTGATGCTGTCCCGCGGCTGGGGAAGGAGCGTGGTGAGAGCGCCAATAGTGAGGCTACACTGGTCGCGACCTCACCTGGCCGGTGCCGCGCCGGAACAGCACGGAATCCTCCTGCTCAGGGACGCCGCCGCCACTGCCGCCGCTGCTCATCGCCATAGCAAACCCGCTGGTGCGCGGCGTGGGGCCCCTCCCTTCTAAAACGACTTCCGCCCAAGGGGCTTCTGGGAGCGGAACAGCACGGTGGCCTGGAGGGCCACTTGTAGTAACTTCTCACGCTTTTTACGTGTGGTTATCGCCCTCCCACCTTTGTGGAGTGTTTTCTCTCAAACCTTTCATTTCACGGTGTTATATTTCCCAATCTTAACTTAATTTAATTATTTAATTTTCTGAGAAGGAGTTTGGCTCTTGTTGCCCAGGATGGAGTGTAATGGCGCGTTCTCAGCTAACCGCAAGCTCCGCCTTCCTGGTTCAAGCATTTCTCCTGCCTCAGCCTCTCAAGTAGCTGGGATTCCAGGTATGCGCCACCACGCCAGGCCAATTTCTTTTTTCTTTATTTTGTGCTTTTAGTAGAGACGGGGTTTCTCCATATTGGTAAGGCTCGTCTCTAATTCCCCCACTCAGATGATCCGCCCACCTCGGGCTCCCGAAATTCTGGGATTACCTGCGTGAGCCACAGCGCCCGGCATTTCTTGTTTTTTCTTTTGAGATGGGGTCCCATTCTGTCGCAAGAGTACAGTGGCGCCATTGTCATCTCGGCTTATTGCAGCCTTGACCTCCCGAGGTAAAGCGATCCTCCCCCCTCAGCCTTGCAGGCGCCCGCCACCACGCCCCGCTAATTTTTGTAATTTTAATAGAGACAAGAGTTTCACCATGTTGGCCAAGCTAGTCTCAAACTACTGACCTCAAGTGATCCACCTGCCTCAGCTTCCCAAAGTGCTAAGATTACGGGCGTGAGCCACCTTGCCCAGCCTCCAGTGTGTGTGTGTGTGTGTGTGTGTGTGTGTGTGTGTGTGTATATAATTTTTTTTTTTTTCCAGGCAGAATCTTGCTCTGTCACCCAGGCTGGAGTGCAGTGGCAGGATCTTGGCTCACTGCAACCTCTGCCTCCCAGGTTCAAGCAATTCTCCTGCCTCAGCCTCCTGAGTAGCTGGCATTACAGGCGCCTGCCACCACACCTGGCTAATTTTTGTATTTTTAGTTGAGTTGGGGTTTCACTGTGTTGGCCAGGCTGCTCTGGAACTCCTAACCTCAGGTGATTCACCCACCTCAGCCTCCCAAAATGCTGGGATTACATGTGTGAGCCACCGTGCCCAGCCTCCAGCAGTATTCTTTATTAAGCACCTAGGGTTGCCAAATGGCTCACATATACATACGTAGTATAATTTTTTTTTTTTTTTTTTTTTTTTTTTTTTTTTTTTTGAGACGGAGTTTCGCTCTTGTTACCCAGGCTGGAGTGCAATGGCACGATCTCGGCTCACCGCAACCTCCGCCTCCTGGGTTCAGGCAATTCTCCTGCCTCAGCCTCCTGAGTAGCTGGGATTACAGGCACGCGCCACCATGCCCAGCTAATTTTTTGTATTTTTAGTAGAGACGGGGTTTCACCATGTTGACCAGGTTGGTCTCGATCTCTCGACCTTGTGATCCACCCGCCTCGGCCTCCCAAAGTGCTGGGATTACAGGCTTGAGCCACCGCGCCCGGCCTTTTTTTTTTTTTTTTTTTTTTGAGACGGAGTTTCCCTCTTGTTACCCAGGCTGGAGTGCAATGGCGCGATCTCGGCTCACCGCAACCTCCACCTCCTGGGTTCAGGCAATTCTCCTGCCTCAGCCTCCTGAGTAGCTGGGATTACAGGCACGTGCCACCATGCCAAGCTAATTTTTTGTATTTTTAGTAGAGACGGGGTTTCACCATGTTGACCAAGATGGTCTCGATCTCTTGACCTCGTGATCCACCCGCCTCGGCCTCCCAAAGTGCTGGGATTACAGGCTTGAGCCACCATGCCCGGCCTTGTGCATCTTCTGTTTAAACTCCTCTGGGTCCAGCTTCTGGGCAAGGTCCTTTAGCCACTATGCTATGCTCTCCCTAGTGGCCCTCTCAGGCCCGGAACTTGGCCTATCCCCTCCCTTCAGCGAATTTTTGTATTTTTAGTAGAAATAGGGTTTTGCCATGTTGCCCAGGTTGGTCTCAAACTCCTGGGCACAAGGGATCCACCCACCTTGGTCTCCTAAAGTGCTCAGATTACAGGCATGAACTGCTGTGCCTGGCCCAATGTGGTTATTTTTAAAAGTGCTAAATTATGGCCAGGTGCAGTGGCTCATGCCTGTAATCTCAGCACTTTGGGAGGCTGAGGTGGGTGGATCACAAGGCCAAGAGATTGAGACCATCCTGGCCAACATGGTAAAAGCCCATCTCTACTAAAAATACAAAAATTTGCTGGGCATGGTGGTGGGTGCCTGTAGTCCCAGCTACTCAGGCTGCTGAGGCAGGAGAATCACTTGAACCAGGGAGGCGGAGGTTGCAGTGAGCCAGGATCACGTCACTACACTCCAGCCTGGCAACAGAACGAGACTCCATTTTAAAAAATATATATAAAGTGCTAAGTTACATCGAAGTTTCCTATTTTTGTTTAAAAAACTCCTTGTAGTGGATTGAATCACCAGACCCCAAAACGATACATCTGATATCCGTGAATGTAACCTATTTGGGAAAATGGTTTTTGTAGATGCAATTAAGGATTTCCAGATGAGATCATCCTAGGTTAGAATGGAACCTAAATCCAATAACAAAAGTCGTCATAAAAAGAAGGAAAGAAGATAGAACAGAAAATCACAAAGACAAAGGCAGAGATAGGAGTTAAGTTGCCATAAGCCAAGTAATACCTGGAGCCACCAGCAGCTGGAAGAGGCAAGCAAGGATTCTCCCTTGGAGCCTTCAGAGGGAGTTGTGGCCCGGCTGACACCTTTCTCTCAGATTTCTGGCCTCCAAAACTGTCAACAGAAATATTTCTGTTGTTTTAAGACACCAAATTTGTGGTAATTTGTTACAGCAGCTCTCAGAATCAAATACACTCCCATATCCCTTATTTATGTGTATGTGTGTGTGTGCATGTTTGCATGAGCACTGAGAGAAGTATACAATTATTAACAGTAGTTAACTCAGGAGAATGAGACTGGCTTATTGAAGGCTGAGAGAGTATATGTGTTGTGTATATAAACTGAGTGTATTTAAATTAAGTATATGTAAGTAGACCAGGCGCGGTGGCTCACGCCTGTAATCCCAGCACTTTGGGAGGCCCAGGCGGGTGGATCACGAGGTCAAGAGATCAAGACCATCCTGGTCAACATGGTGAAACCCCGTCTCTACTAAAATATAACAAATCAGCTGGGCATGGTGGCGCATGCCTGTAATCCCAGCTTCTCGGGAGGCTGAGGCAGGAGAATTGCCTGAACCCATGAGGCGGAGGTTGCAGTGGGCCAAGATCGCGTCATTGCACTCCAGCCTGGGTAACAAGAGTGAAACTCCATCTCAAAAAAAAAAAAAAAAAAAAAAAAAAAAGGTATATGTAAGTAAATTAAGACCACAATGACATATGACTACCTCCCACCAATGTGGTTAAAGATAAAAGGTCTGACAATACCTAATGCTAGTGTGGAGCAATGGAACCTTCATTTGTTGCTGGTGGTAAAATTGTATGGTCATTAAAAACAAACTAAAACAAAAACAACGAAGATGCAATTGTTTGATGGTACCTACTAAAAAATGTGTGTGTGTATGTATGTCTATAGACACAAATCCTATGACCCAGCAATTCCACTGCTGTGTATATATTCAATAGATGAGTGTTTAAGGCCATCACAAGATATATAAAAATTTATGGCATTATTATTCATAACAGCCCCAAAGTGGGAGCAATTCAAATGTCCATGAAATGTAGAGTAACTAAATTATAGTATATTCATATAACAATGCTACACAGCAGTGAAAAAGGCTGAACTGCTGTGTAGCAGCAAAATAGAGGATTCTTGCAGACACAATGTTGAGCAAGTGGAGCCAGACTCACTACAGCACATACTGTGTGATTCCATTTATGTAACATTCAATAACAGGCAAAACTAATCTATGGTGATAGTCAGATGAGAGGCATTATCTAAGAGGGTGCTAGAACTGTCCTTTACTGTGATCTGAACATAGTATTTATATTCGAGTCATTGAAATATACATTCCAGATGTTGGCTGTTTATTATCATTTCACTGGGATAAATGCCCAAGGAATTTTCAAAGCAGTGCTATTTAGAATTTACAGAAATTTAGAATTTATTGTATTTTTCCCAGATTTTCTTTTTTTTTCTTTTGAGATGGAGTTTCACTCTTGTTGCCCAGGCTGGAGTGCAATGGCACAATCTCGGCTCACCGCAACCTCTGCCTCCTGGGTTCAAGCAATTCTCCTGCCTCAGCCTCCTGAGTAGCTGGGACTACAGGCATGTGCCACCATGCCCAGCTAATTTTTCTTTTTCTTTTTTTTTTTTTTAAAGACGGGGTTTTGCCGGGTGCGGTGGCTCAAGCCTGTAATCCCAGCACTTTGGGAGGCTGAGGCAGGCGGATCACGAGGTCGAGAGATCGAGACCATCCTGGTCAACATGGTGAAACCCCGTCTCTACTAAAAATACAGTAAATTAGCTGGGCATGGTGGCATGTGCCTGTAATCCCAGCTACTCAGGAGGCTGAGGGAGGAGAATTGCCTGAACCCAGGAGGTGGAGGTTGCGGTGAGCCGAGATCGCGCCATTGCACTCCAGCCTGGGTAACAAGAGCGAAACTCCGTCTCAAAAAATAATAATAATAATAATAATTAATAGAATGGCTAGGCATGGTGGCTCACACCTGTAATCCCAGCACTTTGCAGGGCGGTCGGGGTCAATCACCTGAGCTCAGAAGGTTGAGACCAGCCTAGGCAACACGGCAAAACCCTGTCTCTACAAAAAATACAAAAATCGGCCAGGTGTGGTGGTGGGTGTCTGTAGTCCCAACTGCTTGGGAGACAAGACTGAGGGCAGGAGGATCACTTGAGCCCAGAAGGTTGAGGCTGCAGTGAGCCATATTCATACTACTGTACTCAGCCAGGGTGACAAAGCAAGACTCTCTCTCAAAAAAAAAAAAAAAATAGTATTAATGATTGATTAGTTCATTGAGATCTTCCTTATTCTAATATTCCACGTTATTTTGGAAACTTTAGCTTTCCCTCAATTTATAAGAATTAAAGGGTCTAAAGTTCTTCCACTCCACAGGATATTTTAAACTACAGAAATTATTCATTTAAAAAAAAAAAACAAAAAAGCAAAGAAAAGAGCTTAAATCATGAGAAATTTTTTTGTGCTTATGGCTTATTGCTCTGTAGAAATTCTGGAGACAGAATTACAGATATTAGATCCACAAAGAATCTTTGTAGTACAATCATTATCGTATATTGTGTATGTATACTGTATACACAGTAATAGAATAATCTTCATTATTCCTTTTATTACAGTGTAACTTAAGCTACTTTTTAATCTTTTTGCCTTTATTCTACCATCATAGAATATTCTGAAGACTAAAGTTAACCCAAGATCCAGAACAATGTATTAATTTAATGAAAAATCTAGACCAATATGAAGATAAAAACTCAGACTAAAAAATTTCAGCTGGGTGGGATGGCTCATGTCTGTAACTCCAGCTATAGAGCTGGGGAGGAGGAGGCTGGTGGATCACCTGAAGTCAGAAGTTTGAGACCAGCCTGGCCAATGTGGTGAAACCCTGTCTCTACCAAAAATATAAAAATTAGCCGGGTGCAGTAGCTCACACCTGTAATCACAGCACTTTGGGAGGCCAAGGCGGGTGGATCACCTGAGGTTGAGAGTTTGACACCAACTTGACTGACATGGAGAAACCCCATCTCTACTAAAAATACAAAATTAGCCAGACATGGTGGTGCATGCCTGTAATCCAAGCTACTCGAGAAGCTGAGGCAGGAGAATGCCTTGAACCCAGGAGGTAGAGGTTGTGGTGAGCCGAGATCACACCATTGCACTCCAGCCTGGGCAACAGACCAAAACTCCATCTCAAAAAAAAAAGTAGCTGGGTGTGGTGGCATACACCTGTACTCCCAAGCTCCACAGGAGGCTGAGGCAGAAGAATCACCTGAACCCAGATGGCAGAGGTTGCAGTGAACTGAGATGGCATCCACTGCACTCCAGCCTGGGTGACAGAGCAGACTCAGTCTCAAAAAAACAAAACAAAACCAAAAAACTTCATAGTTGTCTCATTCAATATTAGACACGTAAGATTCCAGCCTATTTATGGGTGGTACCACTGGTAAGAGACAAGTCACAAGACATTATATTAGGCTCGCTCTTCAAGATCTGTCCAGATAGTGGCTGACATATTGGATGATCAGAAAAATTTGTTAAGTTACATTATGTGAAAAATCAACTATTTGTAGAATACTTAAAAGTTATCCTATTTACTACTACAATGGCATTTTTATTCTCTTTGACGTAATTTTGCATTTACTTCAGAATGTAACAAGGTCTCAAACCTTGCTTCTCCAGGATACATATTTCCAAATTTATAACTACCATCAAGACTCAAGTTTTAGAAGAGGCCGAGGACAGAAAATATGGTATTCATTCCAAAAAATGTTAAAGCTATAAGTAGAACTGAGATCTCAGTTTACATCCATTTAGTTTCTATTCCGTGGTTTATATCATCTGCTGTAAATTCTTCAAGCAAGCTTTGTAAGTTGATTTCTTTTCTTTTGAGACAGAGTCTCACTCTCTTGCCCAGGCTGGAGTGCAGTAGTTCGATCTCTGCTCACTGCAACCTCTGCCTTGGGTTCAAGTGATCTTCCTGCCTCAGGCTCCTGAGTAGCTGGGATTACAGGCAAGTGCCACAACACCTGGCTAATTTTTTTTTTTATTTTAATTTTGTTTTTAGAGATGGGGTTTCACCATGATGGCCAGGCTGGTCTTGAACTCCTGTCCTCAGGTGATCCACCCACCTCAGCCTCCCAAAGTGCTAGGATTACAGGTGTGAGCCACCGTGCCCAGCCCAATTTTTTTATTTTTATTTTTAGTACAGGTGGGCTTTCATTATGTTGGCCAGACTGGTCTCAAACTACTGATCTTAGGTGATCCGCCTGCCTTGGTCTCCCAAAGTAGTGGGATTACAAGCATGAGTCACTGAGCCTGGTCCTGTAAGTTGATTTCAAAGCAAAATTACACAAATTGTTCTTAGCTTCTATTATACAATAAAGTTTACTTTAAAGATCTACTTTATGCTTATCCTTAGAAACTGAGGGAAGAAAAAAAATTACATTAACAAAGCTGATGACAAAGAATCTTTATTATATGAGAGATCCTATTATCTGATCATATTACCTAATAAATTATATATAAATGTTAACTAATAAAAATCATGTTCACCAATATGCCACATGCATGTAGTGTTTTATTCTTTGAAGACTGCTTCTAAAACATTGCACTAAGTCAAACTGAAAGGTAAAGTTCAAAATAGTTTTTAAAGGATAAAACATATTTAATGACTATCCACTCTACAAAGTCTTGAAGTTAGAGCTTATGATACACCCAGTTGGCAGTAGCACCCAGGTTTTCCAAATAGCCAGTCATCATTTTTCTCTTGTCTGCATAGACTTCTTCTCATTAGCTGCCTTCTGCTTTTGTTGCATGATCTCAGAGTCCCTACAATGGGGGAAAAGGCTGTAAGTTGTTACAGCAAGACCAATTTTATATTCTCACTTGTTTTCTACACATAACCCATTCAGTATATTAGAAGACAATTTAAAAGATTATATAAACATTCTTGTCTTTCCATTTTCATGGTTGGAGACAAAATGGAAAGACAAAGACGAAACGCTTTGAAGTTAGATCTTATTCTGAAAACCATCTCTGTTATCATGATCTTGGACAAATAACCTCAAAGCCCTTTCAAAATCTGAGCAATATGTATCAAGATTTTTCTGAGGAATAGCTATGAATATATAAAAGTGTCTGACATTAGGCAGCTACATGTAGGAATAATAATAATTACTCTTGGTTGTTAACAAGTGAATTCATTTAACAAGAGGCATTTAAGAAGTCTCCTAGATATCCTAACTGGTATCTATGACTAGGACATAGATATTATTAAGCAATTCCGTTTCTTACAAGCAAAAAAGCCCACAAGCTAGTCACTAAAACTGGATTACACTAAAGAAAGGCTGGGACCTCAGGGTACCTTCTTAACCCTTTTCATCTCTGGTCAAACTGGCATGTGCCATATGAACTGTGAACTATGACCAGACTACCTGGGTTAGGTGATCCATGAGTCCATGAAACTATTTTCGAAATAGACTAAATGGCTATGTATTCAACACCTACTGTGTGCCAAACACTTCCAGCTCTGGTTAAAATTCCACAACTCTGAGTTATTAACCTCATGTCTCAATTTTTTTTTATTTTTTATTTTTTTGAGACAGAGTCTTGCTATTTTGCCCAGGCTGGAGTGCAGTGGCACAATCTTGGCTCACGGCAACCTCTACCTCCCAGGTTCAAGCGATTCTCCTGCCTCAGCCTCCCTAATAGCTGGGATTACAGGCGTGTGCCACCATGCCCAGCAACTGTTGTATTTTTAGTAGAGATGGGGTTTCACCATGTTGGTCAGGCTGGTTTTGAACTCCTGGCCTCAAACTGATTTGCTTGCCTTGGCCTCCCAAAGTGCTGGAATTACAAGCATGAGCCCCCGTGCCTGGCCGGTTTTAACTTTCTGAGGAACTGCTAAACCGTTTTCCATAGTCCATGACAGTAAGACATTTCTGTAAAGCCAATAACAAAAGCAAAGGAATGGAAGAAAGGCAAAATAGCACAGCTATAGGCTGTTTTGCCTATCTCTTATCCTTATCTCTTTACTTTCCTAATAAACTTGCTTTCACTTAAAAAAAAAAATATACAACTACAAAGAAAGGAAGTATGAAAAAGAATCATGACAGCTACTTTTCTATTTGAAACCAAGCTCTGCTGTGCTTGTTGCATGACCTTAGTAACGTTACTGAAGTTCAGAGCCTCAGTTTCCTATTCTACACATTAGTGCTACTATCATTTTTGGGGGCTATGATGAATAAAAAATAACGCATATAGAGCATCTAGCACAGAGCTCTATAAGGACAGCTTACTTGGTAAACAATGACAATTTCTGAACCAAGCTAGACTAGGTTCTCCAGTAAAAATATTATTGCAGGGTCATTGATCCATACCATGTTCATTTTTACTCTAATGTGAGTAAACAGAAATTGAAAGCAAAGCTTATCACTTTAATAATAAATGTCAGGGCCAGGCATGGTGGCTCACACCTGTAATTCCAGTACTTTGGGAGACTGAGGCAATCACTTGACCCCAGGAGTTTAAGACCCACCTGGACAACACGATGAAATCCCATTTCTACAAAAAATACAAAAACTATCTGTGCTTGGTGGTGTGTCCCTGCAGTCCCAGCTACTCAGAAGGCTGAGGTGGGAAGATCACTTGAGCCTGGAAGGCAGAGGTTGCAGTGAGCTGAGACTGTGGCACTGCACTCCCGTCTGAGACACAGAGTGAGACTCAATCTCTGAAAAAAACAAAACAAAACAAAAGGGCCGGGTGTGACTTGGGAGGCTGTGGTGGGTAGATCACAACATCAAGAGATCAAGACTATCCTGACCAACGTGGTGAAACCCTGTCTCTGCTAAAAATACAAAAGTATTAGCTGGGCATGGTGGCATGTGCCTGTATTCCCAGCTACTTAGGAGACTGAGGTAGGAGAATCATTTGAACCTGGGAGGTGGAGGTTGCAGTGAGCTGAGATCATGCCACTGCACTCCAGCCTAGCTGACAGAGTGAGACTTCACGCCAAAAAAAAAAAAAAAGTGTCAGGAGCTTTGCCTTAAATTAAGGTCTTTAATCTCATTAATCAATGATTCTTAATAGTGGCTGCACATCAGAATCACCTGGGAACTGTTTCAAGTTCAGTTTAAGGAATACCTGGGCCGGCATGGTGGCTCATTCCTATAATCCCAGCACTTTAGGAGGCCAAAGTGAGTGGATTACTTGAGATCAGTAGTTTGAGACCAGCTTGTCCAACATGGTGAAATCCTGTCTCTACTAAAAATACAAAAATTAGCTGGGCGTGATGTCAGGCACCTGCAATCCCAGCTACCTGGGATGCTGAGGCAAGAGAATCTCTTGAATCCGGGAAGTGGAGGTTGCAATGAGCTGAGATCACGATACTGCACTCCATCATGGGCAACACAGTGAGATTCTGTCTTTATTTAAAAAAAAAAAAAAAAAAAAAAAAGGTATAATCTACGTACAATAAAATTTACCTAGGGTGCTTTTTTTTTTTTTGAGATGGAGTCTTGCTCTGTTGCCAGGCTGGAGTGCAGTGGAGTGATCTCAGCTCACTGCAACCTCTGCTTCCCAGGTTCAAGTGACCCTCCTGCCTCAGCCTCCCAAGTAGCAGGGACTAGAGACGTGCACCACCACACTCAACTGTATTTTTAGTAGCGATGGGGTTTCACCATGTTGGCCAGGATGGTCTCCATCTCTTAACTTCGTGATCTACCCACGCCTGGCCCCTAGGGTACTTTTTAATGCTTGACTTCAAACCAATTAAATCAGAACTTGATGAAAGTTAATGAGGGTAGAGATATCCCAATTACCCCAATTTGATCATTACATATTGCACACATACAGGTTTTAGGTTTATTTTTCTTTTCTTTTTTTTTTTTTTTGAGATAGGGTCTCATTCTGTCACCCAGGCTGGAATGCAGTGGCAAGTTCTTGATTCACTGCAACCTCTGCCTCTCAGGTTCAAGTGATTCTCCTGCCTCAGCCTCCTAAGTGACTGGGACTACAGGTGCACCACCATGCCTGGCTAATTTTTGTAACAGACAGGGTTTCACTGTGTTGGCCAGGCTGGTCTTGAACTCCTGGCCTCAAGCCATCCGCCCGTCTCAGCCTCCCAAAGTGCTGGGATTATAGGCATGAGCCACTACTCAGCCCACAAACAGGTATTAAAATATCACATGTATCCCCAAAATATGTACAACTATTATAATTCAATTTTTAAAAAAACAATCAGAACTGAGCATAAGGCAAGGGTTGAGCACCTGTCAAGGTTTCCCAGGTGGTTCTAATGTGCGGCCAGGATTGAGAACCCTTAACAAGCCACACTGAAGCATAGTCAGTTATTCACTTAACCTCCAAGTTCCATATGGACAAAATAATTTGAGAATAAAACTAAGCTTTGAAGCCGGGCGCGGTGGCTCACACCTGTAATCCCAGCACTTTGGGAGGCCGAGGCGAGTGGATCATGAGCTCAAGAGATCGAGACCATCCTGGTCAACATGGTGAAACCCCATCTCTACTAAAAAATACAAAAAATCGGCCGGGCGCGGTGGCTCAAGCCTGTAATCCCAGCACTTTGGGAGGCCGAGGCACGTGGATCACGAGGTCAAGAGATCGAGACCATCCGGTTAACATAGTGAAACCCCATCTCTACTAAAAATACAAAAAATTAGCTGGGCATGGTGGCGTGTGCCTGTAATCCCAGCTACTCAGGAGGCTGAGGCAGGAGAATTGCCTGAACCCAGGAGGCGGAGATTGCGGAGAGCGGAGATCACGCCATTGCACTCCAGCCTGGGTAATAGGAGCGAAACTCTGTCTGAAAAAAAAAAAAAAAAAGAAAAAAAAATACAAAAAATCAGCTGGGCATGGTGGTGCATGCCTGTAATCCCAGCTACTCAGGAGGCTGAGGCAGGAGAATTGCCTGAACCCAGGAGGTGGAGGTTGCGGTGAGCTGAGATCGTGCCATTGCTCTCCAGCCTGGGTAACAAGAGCGAAACTCCATCTCAAAAAAAAAAAAAAAAAAAAACCTAAGCTTTGATTAGCTCTCTTAGAAACATGAATGTGAATGTGCTTTTTTTTTTTTAACTTAAGCTGCAGTCTGAAGTATTTCTGTAGCAGTTTTACATTGGCACATATAGTCATATATCAAGGTTATGTACATGAATTATCTTCAATCCAATGGATCTTCAGAAATCAGCATAGCTAGCTATTATACTCTTTTGTATGTTCTTCAGAACTATTATCATTATATTAATAATTGAGTCACTTGTCATCCAGAGTAGTTTGGGTAGGTTGTCTGCTTTGAAAATGTTGTACATCTAGCACCTCACAGTGTTTTGCATATGGATGGTGTTATTTTGCTGAATAAAGTTCTTATGATTGTAGGAGCTGCACTCGCCTGTGCAAAACAAATAACAGCTTCAGAACTCTACATTTTTCATCTATAGGTTGGGATGGCTACCCCATGTGGATTTAGTCCGCCTGGCACAAAACATATTCATTAAGCCCTGTTCTACCAAGCACTTAAATGCATTTTGTTTTCCAAAATGAGGATTTTTTGAGACAGGGTCTCACTCTGCCACCCAGGATGGAGTGCAATGGTACAATCACAGCTCACTGCAGCTTTGACCTCTTGGGCTCAAGCGATTCTCCAGCCTCAGCCTCTGGAGTAGCTGAGACCACAGCCATGTGCCACCATATTTGTTTTTTTTTGAGACAGAGGCTCACTCTGCTGCCCAGGCAGTGGGGCGATCTCAGCTCACTGCAACCTTTGTCTCCCGGGTCCAAGTAATTCCCTGCCTTAGCCTCCTGAGTAGCTGGGATTACACAAGCCCGCCATCACGCCTGGCTAATTTTTGTATTTTTAGTAGAGACGGGGTTTGGCCAGGGTGATCTTGAACTGCTGACCTTGTGATTCACCCACCTGGGCCTCCCAAGGTGCTGGGATTACAGGTGTGAGTCACCACCCTCGGCCACCTGGCTAATTAAAAAAAATATTTTGTAGATACAGGGGCTGGCTATGCCGTCCAAATTGGTCTCAAACTCTTGGCTTCAAGAAATCCTCCCAACTCTCCCAAACTGCTGGGATTACAGGCATGGGGCACCACAGCAGTCTAAAATGTGTCCTCAATCACAACATCAGTGACTCTAGAATTAAATTAGTACCACTTACCTCTGCTTTCTCTGAGAGGTAGTCAAGCTATCCTCTTTTCTTTTTCCCTTGCTAATTTCCTGGGTTTTCTTCATATTTTTCTGGCGGGCAAGTTCTCGTTGATTTCCACCTACAAAGTCAAACAATCATGATCTTTTCCCATCTACAAAATTATTAATGATTCCATAAGACAGGTCTTTTTAAAATGCATCTTTATTTTGTGTTTTAATGGATAAACCAGCAGAGTAACAAACTGATGGTGTTCCCAGATCTGACAATAAGAAGGTGGCTTAAAGGTGAACACTTAAGCCGGGCGCGGTGGCTCAAGCCTGTAATCCCAGCACTTTGGGAGGCCAAGGCGGGTGGATCACGAGGTCGAGAGATCGAGACCATCCTGGTCAACATGGTGAAACCCCATCTCTACTAAAAATACAAAAAATCAGCTGGGCATGGTGGCTCGTGCCTGTAATCCCAGCTACTCAGGAGGCTGAGGCAGGAGAATTGCCTGAACCCAGGAGGCGGAGGTTGCGGTGAGCCGAGATTGCGCCATTGCACTCCAGCCTGGGTTACAAGAGCGAAACTCTGTCTCAAAAAAAAAAAAAAAAAAAAAAAAAAAAAAGGTGAACACTTAAAGACTATTATCATACCAATCTAGTGGTCACTAGCTACAAACACCAGATATTTTAAAACAGACATTCGAATCTTCTGGGCCAGTATCCCAAAACAAGTTCTGGCTTTATGAGGCGTGTGGGTGGAAGGAGAAAGCCAGATACAGAGATCACAAGTTCAGCCCATTACTTGAGAGTTAACCCTTATCCCCATTCAGAGTAGGAGAGAGGTGGTTGGGTACTGAACAGATTAGGGTACCTGCGAAAGGCAGTGTGGGTCCTTTACATCCTTATTCTAGCCACAACCCTGCAAGGTAGGCTTCATTGTTCTCATTTTACACAACAGACTAACCTAACACGTAGGACTGGTAAAAACGCGCAAATTTAGGACCGGCTCTAAAGCCTCCTGTTTATTCGACTATTACCTGCGAGGGCCAAACAAAAGAACTAGGGAGGCGACTCACCGGAGTCCCGGTCCTCATGAGGCCTTAGGCTACCACCCTCCCCAAACAAGGACCCTCCCGGGGCGGCCGTGTCCACATCTTCGGGGTGTGTTCTTTACGGCACAAACTCGCCCCCGAGGGGCAGGCACGCGCCCGGCCTGAGAAGGCTGACCCGAGCCAGCCGCGAGCGAGCTCTCCGCCGACGGAAGCCGGGATCCCCGCCCTGCGGGACCCCAGGGGATTCTCCGGTCGGACCCCGCCTCCCCCGCCGGCCGCGCCCGAGCGCTAAGCTACCTAGCCCGCCGCTTCCCATCCGCGTCCGCACACTCACGTGCCATGCCGACCACTGACGGAGCCTGGAAGACAGCGACTCGGAAAACCAACCGCTCCCCGGCAGGCTGGGCTACCGTCACCACTGCCGACCGGGAAAGCTGAGCCCGCGTGGGCCCTCCGCCCGGCGGCGCCTCCGCTCCGCTCAGCCAGCGGCCCCGCCCACGGAGGCGCGGCAGCAGCTGCCCGCCCGGCCGGAGCGTCACTGCGCGTGCGCGGCAGGGGCGGGGCGGCAGCGCGAACTCCGACAGTCCCGGAGACTTAGCAGCGCCCGGCACCCTCCTGTAACCCACGCTCCGGAGACCCGGGAAAGCGAGTTCTCTTTGACGGAAGGATAGGCGTGGATGGATTTTCCCCACCGTGCGCCGGGCACAGGGGCTCAACCAGCTCCAACCCTTTTTCTTTTTAATAGGAAATGACAACAAACGCTACAATATCTTACTTTTTGGTAAAGAAAGTTAGCTTTCAGGCCGGGCGCGGTGGTTCAAGCCTGTAATCCCAGCACTTTGGGAGGCCGAGGCGGGTGGATCACGAGGTCGAGAGATCGAGACCATCCTGGTCAACATGGTGAAACCCCGTCTCTACTAAAAATACAAAAAATTAGCTGGGCATCATGGCACGTACCTGTAATCCCAGCTACTCAGGAGGCTGAGGCAGGAGAATTGCCTGAACCCAGGAGGCGGAGGTTGCGGGGAGCCGAGATCGTGCCATTGCACTCCAGCCTGGGTAACACGAGTGAAACTCGTTCTCCAAAAAAAAGAAAGAAAGAAAGAAAGAAAGTTAGCTTTCATTCATCTCCTTCCGGAGGCGGAGAAGCCTGGGTGGGGACTGAAAAGATTGAGGATAACTCTGCGAAAGGCAGTGTTGGCCCTGTATTTTCCTTCCTTATTCTAACCACAACCCTGCAAGGTAGGCTGCATTGTTTTCATTTTGCAGAAGAGACACTGACAACGCGTAGGAATTGATGAGAATAAAATTTAAGACGGACTCTAAAGCCCGTTTATTTTCCAGTTTATCTCTGTGCTCTTGTCACGATCCACAGTGCTTTAGGAGTTTTAGGTTACTGACTGCTTGGGTTGTGTGGTGGGAAAATGTCCGGGAATGCAGTCTTACCACGATTCAGAATAGCCCAGAATAACCTCGGAACCTACGTAAAAGCTGTGGACCATCTGCCATTGCGGAAAAACACTTAAATAGAGATGCTTCTATGGCTCATCTGGCATATACTTTCTTCTCCTCTTCCATTGTTACACACACACAGACACACACATAGACACAAAAAGATAACATTGTTACAAACATGATTTGGATACTCCAAATTGCCCTATATTTTAAAAACTTTTATTTGGGAAGATCTGAAATTTATGCAGTATAAAAGCATTAGTAACAAGGATAGCGAATCCTCAAGGAGATACTACCAAACTTCAATTATTACCTCATAAAATCCTCTATTTCAGAGAAGGTGGAGAAAGTGAAGACTGAGAGGCTCTGGAGACGAACTGTCTGGGTAGAAAGCCCAGCTCCACCAATTAGTAGCTGTGTCAACTTGGACACTATTTCGTTATGTTAAAGCGTTCTTACCTGTACCTCCTTCATTAACTGCATTATTTATTATATGTGAAGTACTAGGTCCCCAGCGTACGGTAACAATACATTAGCTCTTACTGTTCTTTCAAATTCGGAGAGCCTTGCACACATCACTATCCTACCCCTGCACCCCACCTGTCTTCCTTAATACTGCTAACATCTGTTTCCACTTAGTGAACTTCTTCTTGAACCTGAGTAAAGGGAAAAGATTTGACTTTCTGACACCGTGTTTTGTTTTGTTTTTGGAGACAGGGTCTCACTCTTGCCCAGGCTGGAGTGCACTGGTGCAATCTCCGCTCGTTGCAGACTTGGCCTCCCGGCTTCAGGGATTCTCGTTTCCTCAGCCTCCCGGAGTAGCTGGGGTTACAGCCATGTGCTACGCTGCCCCGGATAATGTTTGCATTTTTAGTAGAGACGATTTTTTGCCGTGTTGGCCAGGCTGATCTCAAACTCCTGGCCTCATGTGATTGGCCTGCCTCGGACTCCCAAAATGCTGGGATTACAAGCATGAGCCACTGAGCCCAGTCTCTGGCACAGTTCTTAATAGAGAGAAGATTATCTAAAGAAGGAATGGAGTGGGATTGGAAGGTAAGGGGTAGAGTTGTTTTTGTATGTGCTCTCAATTTAATCTAATTGAGCATTTTTCTTTGCAGCTAGAATTTTTTGCAGTTTTTAAGTTGTAGGGGTACACATGATATACTCCATTTACACGAGATGTGTTAGGTGTGTCTCTCAGAGAAAAGTGGAGACTTTAAAAATTACTATGATGCCACTAAGAATTTACTCCACAAACTTGTGTAACAAATGTCTTATGTCTTTATATTTAATAAAGTTTAATCTGATTCTGTTCCCTTCCCTTTACTAGTGGGAAATTAAATCTTTTTTTTTTTTTTTTTTTTTTTTTTTTTGAGACGGAGTTTTGCTCTTGTCACCCAGGCTGGAGTGCAATGGCGCGATCTCGGCTCACCGCAACCTCTGCCTCCTGGGTTCAGGCAATTCTCCTGCCTCAGCCTCCTGAGTAGCTGGGATTACAGGCACATGCCACCATGCCCAGCTAATTTTTATATTTTTAGTAGAGACGGGGTTTCACCATGTTGACCAGGTTGGTCTCGATCTCTCGACCTTGTGATCCACCCGCCTCAGCCTCCCAAAATGCTGGGATTACAGGCTTGAGCCACCGCGCCCGGCCGGGAAATTATATCTTAAGTCACTACTTTCTCATCTGTAAAAGCTTGGGAAAAGGCCCTAGTCTTTTAGGTAGAACAGAAGACCATCTGTGGAAAGGCCCTGTGTCTTCAGTTTGTTTTGGAATATGCTGTTCAAATCTGTGTAGTCCTGGCAGTGGCCCCAAGATTCCTGACACATCTTTAGCAGGGGATTCTCTAATTCTTGAGCTTCTTTAGGTAAAACTGAGATCCTGTTCCTTTTCCAGAATATTGCAGGGAGCCCACAGAACTCACAGACCTTTTCTTTCTTCCTTCCTTTTTTTTTTAGATGGAGTTTCGTTCTTGTTGCCCAGGCTAGAGTACAATGGTGTGATCTCAGCTCACTGCAACCTCTGCCTCCTGGGTTCAAGCAATTCTCCTGCCTCAGCCTCCCAAGTAGCTGGGATTACAGGCATGTGCTAACATGCCCAGCTAATTTTGTATCTTTAGTAGAGACAGGTTTCTCCACGTTGGTCAGGCTGGTCTTGAACTCCTGACCTCAGGTGATCTGCCCGCCTTGGCTTCTGAAAGTGTTGGGATTACAGGTGTGAGCCACCATACCCAGCCTTTTTTTTTTTTTTTTTTTTTGAGACAGGGCCTCATTTTGTCACCTGGGCTGGAGTGTGGTGTGCGATCTCGGCTTACTGCAACTTCGGTCTCTGAGTTCAAGCAATTCTCCAAACTCAGCCTCCTGAGTAGCTGGGACTACAGGCGCAAGCTGCCATGCTTGGCTAATTTTTGTATTTTTGGTAGAGATAGGGTTTCACCATGTTGGCTAGGCTGGTCTCAAACTCTTGGGTTCAAGTGATTTACCTGCCTTGGCCTACCAAAATGCTGGGATTACAGACATGAGCTATGCCTGACCTCCAGACTTTCATTTTCTTCATAGTCTTTTCTTTTTTTTTTTCTTTTTTTTTTTTTGAGACGGAGTTTCGCTCTTGTTGCCCAGGCTGGAGTGCAATGGCGCGATCTTGGCTCACCGCAACCTCCGCCTCCTGGGTTCAGGCAATTCTCCTGCCTCAGCCTCCCGAGTAGCTGGGATTACAGGCACATGCCACCATGCCCAGCTAATTTTCAGTATTTTTAGTAGAGACGGGGTTTCACCATGTTGACCAGGATGGTCTCAATCTCTCGACCTCGTGATCCACCCGCCTCGGCCTCCCAAAGTGCTGGGATTACAGGCTTGAGCCACCGCGCCCGACCAGTCTTTTCTTTTTCTTTTTCTTTTCTTTTGAGACAGAGTCTCGCTCTTGTCTCCCAGGCTGGAGTGCAATGGCGCCATCTCTGTTCACTGCAACCTCTGCCTCCTGGGTTCAAGCAATTCTCCTGCCTCAGCCTCCTGAGTAGCTGGGACTACAGGCGTGCGCCACTATGCCCGGCTAATTTTTTGAATTTTTAGTAGAGATGGGGTTTTACCATGTTGGCCAGGATGGTCTTGATCTCCTGATCTCGTGATCTGCCCACCTCAGCTTCTCAAATTGCTGGGATTACAGGCATGAGCAACCGTGCCAGGTCTGATACATTTTTAAAATATCTTGTTCATTTTTTTTTTTGTATTTTTTCCTCTCAAATCCAGAACGCCTTGTTTAGCTACCTCTTGAAGCAGATTAAGAACACTCAAAATAGGCCAGGCATGGTGGCTCACACCTGTAATCCAAGCACTTTGGAGGCCAAGGCGAGCAGATCGCCTGAGGTCGGGAGTTCAAGACCAGCCTGACCAACATGGTGAAACCCTGTGTATTAAAAAAAAAAAAAAAAGAACACTCAAAATAGTGGCCGGGCAAGGTGACTCATGCCTATAATCCCAGCACTTTGGGAGGCCAAGGCAGGCGGATCACGAAGTCAGAAGATTGAGACCATCCTGGCTACCATGGTGAAACCTGTCTCTACTAAAAATAAAAAAATTAGCCGGGTGTGGTGACATGCGCCCGTAGTCCCAGGTACTCGGGAGGCTGAGGCAGGAGAATCGCTTGAACCCGGGAGGTGGAGGTTGCAGTGAGCAGAGATCGCACCACTGCACTCCAGCCTGGGTGACAGAGCAAGACACCAACTCAAAAAAAAAAAAAAAAAAAAAGAATACTCAAAATAATTTACAAAGTTTCAACTATAATTTTTAAACAGGCTGGCTGTGCAGTAGCACAATCTCAGGTGATACATTCATGTTAAAAAGTACACAAGGAGGCCAAGCGTGGTGGCTTACGCCTGTAGTCCCAGCACTTTGGGAGGCCAAACCGGGTGGAGCGCTTGAGCCCAGGAGTTCAAGACTAGCGTCGGCAACATGATGAACCCTGTCTCTACTAAACGCTAAAAAAAAAAAAAAAAAAAAAAAAAAAAAAAAAAAAAAAAAATTAAGAGGGTGTGGTGGTGCGTGCCTGTAGGCCCAGGTACTTGGGAGGCTGAGACGGAAGGATCGCTTGAGCCCTGTAGGTGGAGGCTGTAGTCAGCCAAGATAGCCCTACTGCACCACTCCAGCCTAGGCGACGGAGTGAGACCGTCTCAAAATAAAAAAACAAAAAAGTACACAAGGGCGTACGGTACATGATCTTTCTACCACGACGTGTTTCCCAGAAACTCAATTCCTCTCCTAGGAAGTAACCATTATCTGTTTCTTCACACCAGCATTTCTTTTTTTTTTTTTTTTTGAGACGGAGTTTCGCTCTTCTTACCCAGGCTGGAGTGCAATGGCGCGATCTCGGCTCACTGTAACCTCCGCCTCCTGGGTTCAGGCAATTCTCCTGTCTCAGCCTCCTGAGTAGCTGGGATTACAGGCACGTGCCACCATGCCCAGCTAATTTTTTGTATTTTTAGTAGAGACGGGGTTTCACCATGTTGACCAGGATGGTCTCGATCTCTCGACCTCGTGATCCACCCGCCTCGGCCTCCCAAAGTGCTGGGATTACAGGCTTGAGCCACCGCGCCCGGCCACACCAGCATTTCTAATATCTACTCAATTTAGAATTTCTAAGCCCTTCAGGACCTCAATCGGCCAGCGATTTTAATAGTTCCAGTAAAGGTCTGAGCTGAAAAGTCGACTTTCTTCTTTTCCTCTTTTCAACTACTCCTAAGGAGTCCTCGAGAGGAAAGAGCACACATCTCTGCATCTCAATTTCTGATCCGCAGGTAACCCAGTCTCGGTAGCTTGGTAGTTACCATGGCTCCCAGTGCTGTGCGTCTGACGTCATTCCGCGGCGCTGACTGATGGCGCGATCAGTTCCGGCGCCCTGTGAGGGCGGGGGAGCTGGGAGGAGAGGGGAATTTGGCCGTCGGTGTGTGGCAGGGTCATGAAAAAGCGGCGGCGGTGGGAGAGAGGAGGAGGTGGCGGCGGGGGAGTGAAACTGCGGTAGCTGCCCGCTGGGCTGGTGGTGGGGCTTTGTGGGGAGGGCGTAGTTCCTAACCCCCTTTCCGGGCAGCCGCCGGGGCTCGGGGTTGTGAGTGGCCGTCAGGCTGCCTCCCCGGGCCCCCTGGCTCCGCCATGTTCCGCAGGGCACGCCTTAGCGTGAAGCCGAATGTCAGGCCTGGTGTGGGCGCCAGGGGCTCCGCCGCTCCCAATGCCCAGCGTGGCCGGGAGTCTCCCAGGCCGCCGGAGCCTGCCACGGACTCCTCTTCTAAGCCAGCGGAGCCCAAAGATGCGTCCGCCGTCCATTTCGATGCAGCGGAACCCCAAGAAAAGGCTCCTAGGATCAGGTAAGAGCTTGCAGAGGGAAGAACTTTCATTTACCCTGCCTCTCCGGGTCTGTCATCTGGAAGCTGAGCAATGAATCAGGAGTCCGCTCTCGATTGCAGTTTGAAACCATTCCAAACTGCAATTTGTTGTCTGACCTGCAGAGTGTGGCTTGTGTGGATTTTGTCAGGGTCTGTAGATTGTCCGAGAGGAGAAATCATGTCTTCTAGTGGTGGAGGGGACAATCGGGATATGGCAGTCCTGAAGTGAAGAATAGCCACACTATTCATTTGAGAATTTAGTTACCATAGTTTTCATCCTTCTGAGTGCTTTGCAGGGAAGTGTTTTTGTTTTTAAGTTTATAAAATATTTATTTTTAAAAGAAGATAAGTATTGTTTTGGCTCTGCTGACTTAGGCCAGTAAGAGTTCCAGTTACTTGATTGAAGTGTGCCCCTTTAACTCTGGTGACCATGTTTCCCGAATAGAGAAGCATGGCTTTAGCGTCATGTATTATATTTGGATTCAGGACTCTTTTAGTCTAAAGGTAGACTTTTCTCGGGCAGCATTTACTCATCTGCAAAATGGGAATAATATTGCCTACTTGAAGCATTTTGGTGGAGATTAGAGATAACTCATATAAAGTATCTTACAGGGGATAAGGCAGAATAGTTGCCCACAAAAGATTATTACCTTTTTAAAAAGGTGATGGAGTAAATTTAAAACATGTTAGGCTAAGATGGCGTCTGTTTCTATATGTGAAGAAATCAGTAAACAACCTTAAGTGACAGTGAGATGGTACAAATTCTGTTTATGCTGCGGTAGGAAGGTGAAATTTTTTTTTTATTTTTGACACATCTTCCTCTATTGGCCTGTACTGGTGCTGAATGTAGGGTGTAATGTTGATACCTCAGTGATGTTTAGTAATTTCCAAGTTTCTTGCATGAATCTGTTTTAAAATTTCTACACCAGAATGGAGACACCAATACTAGTTGCTGTTAAATTAATAAAGTTCTAAGAGATTTCGTTAATTATGTATGAGTGCATGATGGTTGATAATTTAATAAATTGCTTAAATATTATCGTTTAGAGACATTTGTGGTCAAGTATATTTAATTTTTTTTAAGAGTTGACATTTACATTTGGGGAATATAATTTATTTTTTAGCCGTGTTTTTTTTTTTTTTAGCCGTTACTGACTGTGAAAGTGTTTTCTTTTTTTTTTTCCCATTAAAAATTTTTTTTTTTTCCTTCAAGATGGAGTCTCACTCTGTCGCCCAGGCTTGAGTGCAGTGGTGCAATCTTGGCTTACTGCAGCCTCCACCTCCCGGGTTCATGCAGTTCTCCTGCCTCAGCTTCCCAGTATCTGGGACTACAGGCATGTCCCATCATGCTGAGCTAATTTTTGTATTTTCAGTAGAGATGGGTTTCATCATGTTGGCCAGGCTGAACTCAGACTCCTGACCTCAAGTGATCTACCTGCCTCATCCCAGAGTGCTGGCATTACAGGCATGAGCCACTGTGCTCGGCCTTTTAAAATTTCTTTGTGGGTTTTTACTAGTTGTAAAAATCTGTAGATATATATTGTCATTATGCATTCAACATAATTGGGTGAAATGCAGATAATGCATGTATCACATTGTCATAACAGCTAAGATACAAATTTAAATATAAGTCTTCCTGCAAAGGTTATTCTGTAAGTTAAGGCATTTTCTAATTTTTTGTAAATAACTGTAAAATGTGAAAAAAGCAGATTATTTTTAATTAGTAACTTATACCATCTCTTTTTTTGACTTAGTCACATTTACAGATCATTCCTGAAATATTTATATCTGAGGTGTACCATACCTAATATAAAATTTGGGGTGACTGAGTACTTTTTTTGACTGAAGAGTTTCTTTTGATGGCTGTATAAGTAGAGTTGTACCTGACGAAAGATAAATGATTTCTGCCTCAAAGGGAATTTGATTTGGCTAATGTAACTAAATGTTTTTCTTCAAATACTGCAATACAGGTATTTCAGAAGTTTGAAGTTTTGCATATTTGATTTGACTGACCTCAGGTTAATAAGTAAAGTAAAATGCCATTAGTTTAGACCAGTGTAAGATGTCAGAGTGAATTATAAATTTTTAATTTTATATATAAATTATTACTCTAAAAACTCTGTTACTTAGTAATACAAATTAGGCTGATTAAGGTTTGTTCTGTAAATTGGTTACTTTTTGTTTTGAGGGAGCTAAGCCTGCAATTATGTGCTCTAATGTGCTTAGGGGCTTTTATGTTTGAAAAAGATTAAGAGTCTGTTAGAATTTGCATATATTTAAAAGATTTACTAAACAAAAATTTTTTTTTGTAACCTGTCATAATTAACATAAATCTCAAGTTACTGGTTGTTTTTAAAAATTATGAGATTACAGTTTTGGATTTTTACCAGACTACATTTTAAAACTAGCATGTATAACGGCAGATTCATGGTGCCCTCTTTTTTCTTTTTAATTTCAACAGTACTGAAAAGACTGCTAGTGACAATGATGTTAAAGAATCCAGTAAATCTTCCTCCAATGTTTCACAGAGAAGAAAGCGAATATCAAGTACTCCTCTGGTTAAGTCTAGCGTCAGTGTTTCTTCAGAATCCCATCCCTTATCTACTGTTAATCAAGCAGCTCCACAGCAAGTTGCCACTCCAACAAAAGAGAAACAGCCATGCTCAGACAGATACCGAATATACAAAGCCCAGAAACTGAGGGAAATGTTAAAAGAAGAATTGAGAAAAGAGAAGGTAAGGGAGGAGAATCAGGATTTTGATGTTGGCTGCTGGATTTCTGTTTATGTTCGTAAGGAATCATTTGCCGGGTGCGGTGGCTCACGCCTGTAATCCCAGCACTTTGGGAGGCTGAGGTAGGTGGATCAGCTGAGGTCAGGAGTTCGAAACCAGCCTGACCAATACGGTGAAACCCCATCTTTAAAAAACAAAACAAAACAAAACAAAATTAAAAATTAGAAGAAAAAAAAGGAATCATTTGAAAGAAAAACACTGTAGCATTTTGAAGGGGTAACAAAACCACATAACATGCCTTAGTCAGTACAAAATCCCCTCTTGTTAATGGATGACCGATGCACCATGCACTTAAACTACATTTTCACCGAGTGTAATTTTTACATATTTTATTTATTTATGTTTGCACTGTTTTTGGTAGAGGCCACCGATAAGTTTTATGTACATACACACAGATATACATACACAAACATATGTATAAAATAAGCCTTCAACCAGACTTTTCGTAGAAAGATGTCCAAGTGACAAGTGATGTATTTATTTGAATTAAGACAAGTATAGGCTGGGCATGTTGGCTCATGCCTGTAATCCCAGCACTTTGGGAGGCCGAGGCAGGCAGATCACTTGAGGTAAGGAGTTCAAGACCAGCCTGGCCAACATGGCAAAACCCAGTCTCTACTAAAAATACAAAAATTAGCTGGGCCTGGTGGTGCACACCTGTAATCCTAACTACTGGGGAGTCTGAGGCATGAGAATTGCTTGAACCTGGGAGGCAGAGGTTGCAGTGAGTCGAGATTGTACCTCTGCACTCCAGCCTGGGTAACGGAGTGAAACTGTCTCTGGGGGAAAAAAAAAAAGACAAATACAGTTGAGCAAAATTAATTAATAATGTTTTCTAAATTGACAATATGGAAAATTACAAGTGGGAAAAATTTGTGATATGCATATAGTAGAGTCCATGTTCTTTTCAGTCTTGAGGATTGATTTTTTTTCTAGAAGGGCACGTAACAGTAGTGGAGCATGCCAGCCCTGGAGTTAAATACTTAAAGATTGAATCTCAGCTTCATTTTTTTTTTTTTTTTTTTTTTTTGTGCTCACTACACATTTTTTATTATGGTCATTGAGAGGCTCCAAAGCATCAGTCCAATAAACATTTTTCCAGCCCGATAAGCATCCTTCTTAAGAACTAAGAGGTAAAATTATTCACACAACTATTTTTTTCCTTTATTTTATTATTATTATTTTTTTTTGAGACAGAGTTTTACTCTGTCACCCAGGCTGGAGTGCAGTGGTGCGATCTCAGCCCACTGCAACCTTTGCCTCCTGGGTTCAAGTGATTCTCCCTGCCTCAGCCTCCTGAGGATTATAGGCACCGACCACCATGCCCGGCTAATTTTTGTGTTTTTAGTAGAGACAGCATTTTGCCATATTGGCCAGGCTGGTCTCGAACTCCTGACCTCTTCCACCTGCTTCAGTCTCCCAAAGTGCTGGGATTACAGGCGTGAGTCACCCTGCCTGCTGTAGCTTCATTTCTTTACTAGCTATGTGACCTTGGGTAATTTAATTTTAAAAAGGTTCTATGTTTTATAGAAAATGCTTGTTTAATTTATTTTGGGGGATTAAAGATTAAACATTTGCTTCAAGAATTTTATAAAATAGGGAATTTCAATTCACTACAGGGTTGAAAAAGAAAGCTGTGTAAGCACAAATTCTCAGTGAGCTGTTACGATGTTTAGTTAGAAGGCATCAGTAAGCATTTTATACATTGAGCTTTATTAGTTTTTTTCTTTTATTATTTATGTATTTGGTTTTCAGACAAGGTCTCACTATGTTGCCCAGGCTGGTAATTCCTGAGCTCAAGTGATCTTCCTGCTTTGGCCTTCCTAAGTGCTGGAATTATAGGCATGAGCCACCATGCCTGGTCACACTGAGCTTTTGTCTAGTCTTAGTCACTTTAATTGTTAAAAAGTAAATACTTGCTGGGTGCGTGGTCACTCCTGTAATTGCAGTGCTTAAGGAGGCTGAGGTAGGAGAATCACTTGAGACCAGGAATTTGAGACCAGACTGGGCAACATAGAGAGACTCCATCTCTGCCTAAAAACAAAAAAACTAACACCCCCCCCACCGCCCCCGCACCGCCCCACATTTCCTGAGCAGGATGTCTCTTAAAAAAAAAAGAAAAAAAAACCCTACAAAATTAGCCAGGTGTTGTGGCAAGAATCTGTAGTTACTTGGGAGGCTGAGGTGGGAGGACCGCTTGAGCTCAGGAGTTCCAGGCTGCAGTGTGGACAACAGAGGAAGACTCCTTCTCAAAAATAGATATATAAAACCTCAAAACTATTTTTTTTTTTTTTTTTTTGAGACGGAGTTTCACTCTTGTTACCCAGGCTGGAGTGCAATGGCGTGATCTCGGCTCACCGCAACCTGCGCCTCCTGGGTTCAGGCAATTCTCCTGCCTCAGCCTCCTGAGTAGCTGGGATTACAGGCACGCGCCACCATGCCCAGCTAATTTTTGGTATTTTTAGTAGAGACGAAGTTTCACCATGTTGACCAGGATGGTCTCGATCTCTCGACCTCGTGATCCACCCGCCTCAGCTTCCCAAAGTGCTGGGATTACAGGCTTGAGCCACCGCGCCCGGCCAAAACCTCAAAACTATTAAGGGTAATGTGCTACAATTTTTTAATAGCCCATCTGCAAAATTACATAATTGGGGTAAGAATAATATTAAAGCACTTACAGTGAATGCAACAGTGGACTGTATATTTGCATATAGTACATCTGAAATTCTTTAGTATTTATAAAAGTGGATCTGTCTGTTTTTATGTATACAGAAACAATGGAAAAACAAATATGCTGTAAATGAAAGTCAGAGGCCACCAGATCGTTCAAAAATGACTATGAGAGACTTCATATATTATCTACCAGATAATAATCCAATGACGTAAGTAAAATTTATTTCTGCTTTACTATCTCCTTTTTTTGTTTGGAGATGGAGTCTCGCTCTGTCACCCAGACTGTACTCCATTACAGTGGCACAGTCTCGGGTCACTACAACCTCTGCCTCCTAGGTTCAAGCGATTCTCCTGCCTCAGCTTCCCAAGTAGCTGGGATTACAGGTGCCATCCACCATGCCTGGCTAATTTTTGTATTTTCAGTAGAGACGGGGGTTTTACCGTGTTGGCTAGTCTTGTTTCAACTCCTGACCTTGGGTGATCCACCCACTTTGGCCTTCCAAAGTGCTGAGATTACAGGTGTGAGCCATTGTGCCTGGTCTTTTGTTTTACTTTCTTTGGGTATATAGTGATATAAATACTGTTTTTAGAGTACAGTTTTTTGTTTTCCAAAAGCATGTTGACAAAATTTAGAACATATATGATGTCCTTTTAAATAGAATTTCATAACAAAATTAACAGGATTTCAAGTAACTACTTCCTAGGAATGGTAAATTATGCCCTTTATTTCTGGTATTAAAAATAAATTTCCTGGCTGGGCATAGTGGCTCATACATAATCCTAGCACTTTAGGAGACCAAGGCAGGTGGGTTGCGTGAGTCCAGGAGTTTGAGACTAGCTGGGGCAACATGGTGAATCTCTGTCTCTACAAAAAATACAAAAATTGGCCAGGCATGATGTCATGTGACTGTAGTTCCAGCTGTTTGGGAGACTTAGGCAGGAAGACTTCCTGAGTCCTGGCCGTTGAGGCTGCAGTAAACCATGTTCATGTCACTGTACTCTAGTCTGGGTGACAGTGAGATCTTGTCTCAAAAAAAAAAGCTTCCTTTCTTATGTTTCATTACATTAATTACTAAGGTGTAGTAAAACCAACTAAGCAACTTTTTTGTAATCAAGATTGCAATTTTGGCCAGACCAACTGACTCATACTTGTAATCCCAGCATTTTGGGAGGCCAAGAGGAGAGGATTGCTTGAGTCCAGGAATTTGAGACTAGCCTGGGCAATGTAGTGAGACCCCATCTCTACAAAAAAATACAAAAATTAGCTGGGCATTGTGGTGCACAGGAGGCTAAGGTGGGAGGATCACTTGAGCCTGGGAATTCAAGGTGGCAGTGAGCCAAGATTGCACCACTGCACTCCAGCCTGGGAGACAGCAAGACTCTGTCTCATTTAAAAAAAAAAAAGTTTGGCCGGGCGCGGTGGCTCAAGCCTATAATCCCAGCACTTTGGGAGGCCAAGGCGGGTGGATCACGAGGTCAAGAGATCGAGACCATCCTGGTCAACATGGTGAAACCCCGTCTCTACTGAAAATACAAAACATTAGCTGGGCATGGTGGCGCGTGCCTGTAATCCCAGCTACCCAGGAGGCTGAGACAGGAGAATTGCCTGAACCCAGGAAGCGGAGGTTGTGGTGAGCCGAGATTGTGCCATTGCACTCCAGCCTGGGTAACAAGAGCAAAATTCCATCTCAAAAAAAAAAAAAAAAAAAAAAAAGTTTGAAAAGATTGCAATTTCTATGTCTAACATCTATAACCTGATATAAAGGATTGATTTAAGTTTTATGTCCTGCCTTCTCATAGACATTAGTAGTTTGATTAATAAATCATCCAAGAACAAAGCTTCTCTACTAAAAATACAAAAATTAGCTGGGCGTGGTGGTGTGCACCTGTAATCCCAGCTACTTAGGAGGCTGAGGCAGGAGAATCATTTGAACCGGGGTGGCGGAGGTTGCAGTGAGCCAAGATTGAGCCACTGCACTCCAGCCTGGCGATAGAACAAGACTCTGTCTCAAACAAAACAAAACAAAACAAAACAAAACCATGGGAGGCAGAAGGTTTGTAATCTCATCATTGTATTGTTGATGGTTTAGCAGGTAGGGGTAGGAATTAGGGCCAGTTCTTCATCATAGCCTTTTTTCAGATTTACCAGGTCTTTGGCCCTGTTGAAGAAAGGGCCAGAAACCTAGGTCTTGAGTTGTTTAACATCTGGGAGTTGGAAACAAGACACCTAGGTTGCTTCATGCTTCAGGACTGGGAGCCTCCTATTCTCTGCTGGGTGTGGTGGCTCATGTCTATAATCCCAGCGTTTTGGGAGGCTAAGGTGGGAGGATTGCATGTTCCCAGGAGTTTGAGACCAGCTTGAGCGATATGGTGAGACCTCGTCTCTGCAGAAAATTAAAAGACAGGAATTAGCCTGGTGTGGTAGCACATACCTGTAGTCCAGCCTGCTTGGGATGATTGCTTGAGCCCAAGAAGTAGAGGTTGCAGTGAGCTGAGATCACACCACTGCACATCAGCCTGGGTGACACAGCAAGACACTGTTTTTTTTTTTTTTTTTTTTTGAGACGGAGTTTCGCTCTTGTTAACCCAGGCTGGAGTGCAATGGCACGATCTCGGCTCACCGCAACCTCCGCCTCCTGGGTTCAGGCAATTCTCCTGCCTCAGCCTCCTGAGTAGCTGGGATTACAGGCACACACCACCATGCCCAGCTAATTTTTTGTATTTTTAGTAGAGACGGGGTTTCACCATGTTGACCAGGCTGGTCTCGATCTCTTGACCTCGTGATCCACCCGCCTCGGCCTCCCAAAGTGCTGGGATTACAGGCTTGAGCCACCGCGCCCGGCAAGACACTGTTGTATTAAAAAAAAAAAAAAAAAAAAAAAAAGACTGGGCGCGGTGACTCAAGCCTGTAATCCCAGCACTTTGGGAGGCCGAGGCGGGTGGATCACGAGGTCAAGAGATCGAGACCATCCTGGTCAACATGGTGAAACCCCGTCTCTACTAAAAATACTAAAAATTAGCTGAGCATGGTCGCGCGTGCCTGTCATCCCAGCTACTCAGGAGGCTGAGGCAGGAGAATTGCCTGAACCCAGGAGGCGGAGGTTGTGGTGAGCCGAGATCGCGCCATTGCACTCCAGCCTGGGTAACGAGCGAAACCCTGTCTCAAAAAAAAGTATTTCCTACTTAGGACCTAACAAATTAGCTATACTTGATGACCAGCTTTTGACTGAAAAATTCATTGTTGGATTGCACTGTCATTAACAAACTGCTGTGGTATATCATTAAAAAAATAGAAGTTAGAGGCCAGGTATGGTGGCTCACGCCTGTAATCTCAGCACTTTGAGAGGCCAACGTGGGTGGATCATGAGGTCAGCAGTTCAAGACTACCCTGACCAAGATGGTGAAACCCTGTCTCTACTAAAAATATAAAAATTAGCTGGGCACAATGGCAGGTGCCTGTAATCACAGCTACTGGGGAGGCTGAGGCAGGAGCATTGCTTGAACCTGGGGGACAGAGGTTGCGGTGAGCCGAGATCGCGCCATTGCACCCCAGCCTGGGGGACAGAGTGAGACTGCATCTCAAAAAAAACCAAGTAAAATAATTTTCTTCTTGCCTACAGATAGAATTGAAAGGATATAAATTAATAATTTATTAAAGGTATTGTTATTTATGTTCAATAGCTCTTCACTGGAACCGGAAAAGAAAACCGAAAAGCCATTGACTTCAGTCCAGAAAAAAGAGTAAGTATTTTATTTTATTTTTGAATATATTCTATTGCTACATTTTAAAAAAATGGAATCAAATGGTGTTTCCTGTTGTGGTTGGATTACATTTGATTGGGGTTGGGCACAGTGGCTCACACCTGTAATCTCAGCACTTTGGGAAGCCAAGATGGGAGGATTGCCCAAAGTCAGGAGTTAAGACCAGCCCGGGCATCATAGTGACATTCTGACTCTACAAAAAATGTTAAGAGTAGCTGCACATGGTGGCAGGTACTTATAATGCCCTGCCTTTTAATAAAAACAGTAGGAGTTATTCAGGAGGCTGAGGTGGGAGGATTGCTTCAGCCCACATATTCAAGGCTGTAGTGAACTATGATCACACTGCTGCATTCCATCCTGGGTGACAGAGCTAGAGCTTATCTCTTAAAAAAAATTACATTTGAGGCCGGGCGCGGTGGCTCAAGCCTGTAATCCCAGCACTTTGGGAGGCCGAGGCGGGTGGATCACGAGGTCGAGAGATCGAGACCATCCTGGTCAACATGGTGAAACCCCGTCTCTACTAAAAATACAAAAAATTAGCTGGGCATGGTGGCACGTGCCTGTAATCCCAGCTACTCAGGAGGCTGAGGCAGGAGAATTGCCTGAACCCAGGAGGCGGAGGTTGCGGTGAGCCGAGATCGCGCCATTGCACTCCAGCCTGGGTAACAAGAGCGAAACCGCGTCTCAAAAAAAAAAAAAAAAAAAAAAAAAAAAAAAAAAAAAATTACATTTGGGCTGGGCGCAGTGGCTCACACCTGTAATCCAAGCACTTTGGGAGGCTGAGGCGGTGGATCACAAGGTCAGGAGTTCAAGACCAACCTGACTAACGTGGAGAAACCCCGTCTCTACTAAAAATACAAAATCAGCCAGGCGTGGTGGCACATGCTTGTAATCTCAGCTACTGGGAAGGCTGAGGCAAGAGAATCGCTTAAACACAGGAGGCAGAGGTTGCAGTGAGCCAAGATTGTGCCATTGCTTTCTAGCCTGGGCAACAAGAGCAAAACTCTGTTTCAAAAAACAAAAACAAAAAAAAAATTACATTTGGTTGGACTTCTGTTTTCGTAATTTAAAAAATTTAATTTAATTTTTGAGACAGGGTGTTGCTGTGTCATGCAGACTGGAGTGCAGTGGTGTGAACACAGCTTGCTGTAGCCCTGACCTCCTGGGCTCAAACGATCCTCCTGCCTCAGCCTCCTGAGTAGCTGGGAGTACAGTTGTGTGCCACCACACTTGGCTAAACTTTTTAATTTTTGAAGAGTTTTTTCCATAGAGATAAGTTTTACTCTGTTGCCCAGGCTGGTGGTCTTGAACTTAAGCTCAAATAATCCTCCTGCCTCAGCCTCCAAACGTGCTAGGATTACAGGCATGAGCTGCTGCATCTGGCTATTTTCCTTAAGGCTCAAATAAGTATGAAAATACCTTGAAGGATTATACTGAAATGTTAATCAAATAATGTAGAAACTAATGCTATATAACTATAATCATTATTATTATTATTATTTATTTATTTTTTTTTGAGATGGAGTTTCGCTTTTGTTACCCAGGCTGGAGTGCAATGGTGCGATCTCGGCTCACCGCCACCTTCGCCTCCTGGGCTCAGGCAATTCTCCTGCCTCAGCCTCCTGAGTAGCTGGGATTACAGGCACGTGCCACCATGCCCAGCTAATTTTTTGTATTTTTAGTAGAGACGGGGTTTCACTATGTTGACCAGGATGGTCTCGATCTCTTGACCTCGTGATCCACCCGCCTCGGCCTCCCAAAGTGCTGGGATTACAGGCTTGAGCCACCGCACCCGGCTATAATCATTATTATTATTTTACAGATAGAGTCTTGGACAGTCTCCCAGGCTGGGGTGCAGTGCTGTGATTAAAATCTTAGTCTCAAGAGATACTCCTGCCTCAGCCTCTGAGAAGCTGGGACTGTAGGCATATATCACCATGTTAGGCTAATTTTTAAATTTTTTTGTAGAGATAGGGTCTTGCTATGTTGCCTAGGCTGATCTCAACTCCTGGCCTCAAGTGATCTTCCTGCCTTGGCCTCCAAAAGTGCTAGGATTACAGGCATGAACCACCATGCCCTGCCTGTTTCTCTTTATTTTAAAAGAGATTAATGACTTTTTACTAAGTGCCTCCAGATAAAACTGAAGAAAAATCCTGTAATTGTGTCCTTAACAACACATACTGTTTTCATTTGGATTATAGGGAAAGTTGGAAATAGCTAGAATGTTGAGTTTGTAATCATTTATTTTAAATTTTATACTATTCAAGAAATACTTCTCATGCCTATATGAATTAACTTATCTTTATATTTGGTAGGCAAGAAGGTAAGAGAACTCCTAATGCTGAAGATAATGAAATGGAAGAAGAGACAGATGATGGGGCATTACTGGTTCCTCGGGTAAAAGTGGCAGAAGATGGTTCTATTATTTTGGATGAAGAAAGGTATTTTAAAAAGAGAGAATGTGAGATTGTGCTTTCATGAGAACAAATATGCTTTGTCCAGTGAGAGAGATCCTCTTTCTATATTGTCCTTTGTCACTTAGACCTTGATGTTTATATTTGCATAATGAATATTATAAATAGAAAAATGGGTGAGATTAATTTATAAATTTTAGTAATTTTTTTCTCTCCCTATCCCACCCAGTTTTAGTAATTTTTATAACTATTTTATATGAGAAGATGACCTATCATCTATTAACCTAACACCGTTGTTTTATCATCTTTGCTGGTCATTGAGTCAAGCTATTGAACTAATCATATGCTGTCTTCCACTGAGGATAAATTTCTAAGATTGACGCAGTCTTGAAGTCAGTATTCAAGTTCTCATATTATTAAGAGCATATCCTAGCGTGTGGTAATAACTAATGAATATGCAATGAAATGTGGGTTTAATATATTTTGTGATTTTTGTTACGGTGAGGTTTAATTCATCTTCTGGTTTAATTTCTCAGTTATAACATTAAATTTCTCACATTGTGCATTGTGGAATTTGGAATTTGGTTGTCTTTTTTAAGGTTTTTTTTTGGAGTCTCGCTCTGTCTCCAGGCTGGAGTGCAGTGGCACAATCTGGGCTCACGGCAACCTCTGCCCCCTGGGTTCAAGTGATTCCACTGCCTCAGCCTCGCTAGTAACTGGGATTACAGGCACACAACACTATGCCTGGCTCATTTTTGTATTTTTAGTAGAGACGAGGTTTTGCCATGTTGGCCAGGGTAGTCTCGATCTTCTAATCTCGTGATCTGCCTGCCTCGGTCTCCCAAAGTGCTGGGATTACAGGTGTGAGCCATCACACCCGGCTAGGATATTTTTTTTAAAAAAGATGATAAATTAGTAAGTAAATAAATACAGCATTGGAAGGCCTTTTGAGAGTTTAGTTAGTGAAAAATAATTTTACAATATTGACATTCTATAATTAAGCATTAATACTGCTAATAATAGTTGTTTTTGTGTGCTGTTTTCCATTAGTTTGTAATGATGATTTTACTGGTCATTAAATAGTTAAAAGCATATTTAACTGCTTTGTCTGCAGGAATGTAAAACATAAGTGCTTCTGTTTTTCAAAATTTCCATTGAGTCCAGCACAGTAATACATACTGAATATCAAAGATATGTGGAAGTCAATAATACTTTTTTGTAATAGGTAGCCCAAAGATATTTTGTAAATATTATGTTGCTGTTAACGGATTTTGAAAATGAGTTGACATTTCTTTCTGCCCTCTTGGAATCACGTTTGAAAGTAAAACTTAGCAGGTGCTTGGAAAATACCTGTATTTCACGTAAATATTGTGCTTTTGATACGATTGCCATGCTAAATTTCAAAGTATAATTATTTAAATCTCATTTACTATTTGTTTCTTTACTCGTTTTTAGTATAGATCTATTTAAAAATGTGTTTATTTCAGTTTAACTGTAGAAGTTTTAAGAACAAAAGGCCCTTGTGTTGTTGAAGAAAATGACCCCATATTTGAGCGTGGTTCTACAACTACTTACTCCAGCTTTAGGAAAAACTATTACTCTAAACCATGGTCAAATAAAGGTAACTAATTTTCATTTAAAAGTGTGTAAATTATTTATTTGAAATGAAGTGACTGTTTTTGAATTAAATCAGGTCTCCCCTAAGTAAATAAAATGCAAACTACCATTTTATTCCAACTAATTTTATTAACACCTATATCTTTTTTTTTTTTTTTTGAGACGGAGTTTCGCTGTCGTTACCCAGGCTGGAGTGCAATGGTGCAGTCTCGGCTCACCGCAACCTCCACCTCCTGGGTTCAGGCAATTCTCCTGCCTCAGCCTCCTGAGTAGCTGGGATTACAGGCACGTGCCACCATGCCCAGCTAATTTTTTGTATTTTTAGTAGAGACGGGGTTTCACCATGTTGACCAGGATGGTCTCTATCTCTTGACCTTGTGATCCACCCGCCTTAGCCTCCCATAGTGCTGGGATTACAGGCTTGAGCCACCGCGCCCTGCTAACACCTATATCTTTTTAAAAAATTTAAAAAAAATTTTAAAAATAATATAAAAAATTTAATTTCTTTTTTTCTAAGACAGGGTTTCACCATGTTGGTCAGGCTAGTCTCCAAGACCTGGCCTCAAGTGATCCACCTGCTTCGGCCTCCCAAAGTGCTGGGATTACAGGCATGAGCCACCACGTTCAGCCTAACACCTATATCTTATGCCCTCCATGGAACGGTATCTCTGACTTTGAGGTAGTAGGATCACTAGAGGCCAGGAGTTTGAGACAAGCCTGGACAACAAAGCAAGACCTCATTTTTACAAAAAAATTAAGGAAAAAAATCTGGAAAGTAGAGATAGGGTCTTGATTGATTGCCAAGGCTGGAGTGCAGTAGAACGATCATAGTTCATAGCTGCAGCCTTGAATTCCTGGGCTCATGTGGTCTTCATGTCTCAGCCTTCCAGAGTAGGTAGCACTATAGGTGTGTGCCACCATACCCACTATTTTTTTTTTTGAGATGGTATTTAGCTCTTGTTTCCCAGGCTGGAGTGCAATGGCACAATCTCTGCTCACCGCAATCTCTACCTCCCAGGTTCAAGCAATTCTCCTGCCTCAGCTTCTTGAGTAGTTAGGATTATAGGCAGCTACCACCATGCCCAGTTAATTTTTGTATTTTTAGTAGAGACAGGGTTTCACTTTGTTGGCCAGGCTGGTCTCAAACTCCTGACCTCAGGTAATCTACCCACCTCAGCCTCCCAAAGTGCTGGGATTACAGGTGTGAGCCACTGTGCCAGACCTGTTTTTTGGATTTTTTTTGTAGAAATGAGGTCTCAGTATGTTGCCCAGGCTGGTCTCCAACGCCTATGCTCAAGTGATCCTCATGCCTTCACCTCCCAAAGTGTTGGGATTACAGGCATGAGCCACTGTGCCTGGCCCTGAAATATATTTTTTTTCTGTTCTTTTTTATTTTTATTTTTTAAGTTTCTTTTAGTCACTATTCTGCTGAAAGAAATCTTTTTAAAGAATTAACTTTATAGTCATTTTGGCTGGAATCTTTCTCTGTCAAATCCCTGTACAACAAATACCAATTAAGTAAAAGTTAACAATAGACTATTTCTTTTTTTTTTAAACCCCATTTTGCCGATAACAATAGAGTATTTCTAATGGTCCTAATGTTCTACCTCAGATAAAATTGTATAATAAAGTCTCTAGATAAATATTATGCTGTTAAAAATCTGTTGCATGCTGGTGCTTATTATATTTATTTTAAAAACAGTAGTTTTGGGGAAAAATTCAAACAGCAGAATATAGAGTATAAGGAAAGACTCTATACTTCCCTTCTTTGACTTTCCTGTTCCTGTTCTTCTGAGGTGTAACTTCTGTTAATGGTTTTTTTTTTTGAGACGGAGTTTTGCCCTGTCACCCAGGGTGGAGTGCAGTGGCATGGTCTTGGCTCACTGCAACTTCCACCTCCCAGGTTCAAACTATTCTCCTTCTTCAGCCTCGTGAGTAGCTGGGATTACAGGCATGTGTCACCGAGCCCAGCTAATTTCTGTATTTTTTGCAGAGATGGGGTTTCACCATGTTGGCCAGGATGGTCTCAAACTCCTGACCTCAAGAGATCTGCCTGCCTTGGCCTCCCAAAGTATTGGAATTACAAGTGTGAGCCACCGTGCATGGCCTCTTGTGTGGTTTTCTAGCTACCTTCTTCATATACTAAGCACATTTTAGTTGTTTACATAGTGTAACCTTATCCTGACTATGACTTACAGTTTTCTTCAGGGCACTTTGAATAAATCAGCAAGGCAGAATGAATGTCTTAAAAAAAAATTCCGCTGCTTTATATGATCTCTTTTCTTTTCTCTTTTCCCTTTTTTGTTTTCCCTTTCCTCTTTTCCTGTTTCTTCCCTTTCCTTTCCTTTCATTTTTCCTTTCGTCTGTCTTTTTCGAGGTGGAGTCTAACTCTGTTGCCCAGGTTGGAGTGCAGTGGCGCCATCTCAGCTCACTGCAACCTCTGCCTCCCAGGTTCGAGCTATTCTCCTGCCTCAGCCTCCCTAGTAGCTGGGATTACAGGTGCACACCACCATGCCGGGTTCATTTGATTTTTAATTTTTAGTAGAGACGAGGTTTCGCCAAGTTGGCCTGACTGGTCTTGAACTCTTGACCTCAAATGATTTGCACTCCCTTGGCTTCCCAAAGTGGTGGGATTATAGGTGTGAGCCACCATGCCTTCATATGATTTCTTATACTGAAAAGTTTTTATTTATAAGGTGTTTTTAGATATTCCATGGTGAGCTTTCCAGTCAAATTAACTACTGTCAAATTTTGTAAGATTTATTTTTTCTGAAATGTTGAGAGGATTAATTTTTTAGTCATTCTAAATCTTTTGTTTTCACAGAAACAGATATGTTTTTTTTAGCCATCAGCATGGTGGGAACTGACTTTTCTATGATCGGACAGCTTTTCCCTCACAGAGCAAGGATAGAAATTAAGGTAAAATAAACCCATCACATTTGTTCATTGCAAAGAGACCATACATTACAAATGTTAGTAGTATTACTTGTTTACCTTTGGTTTAAATCTCAGTTCTTCTATTTTTTTTTAATGGAGACAGTGTTACACTTTTTAAAAAAATTTATTTTAACCATTTATCTTTGATTAAAAATAAAGGACTTGTTTAGTCTTCTATTGCTGTATAACACACTATTATGATTTTATTTATTTATTTGTTTATTATACTTTAAGTTCTGGGATACACGTGCAGAACATGCAGATTTGTTTCATGGGTATACATGTGCCATGGTGGTTTGCTGCATCCATCACCCCATCATCTACGTTAGGTATTTCTCCTAATGCTATTCCTCCCCAATTCCCCCACCCACTGCTATCACTCCGCTAGTTCCCCATCGCTGGACAGGCCCGGATGTGTGATGTTCCCCTCCCTGTGTTCCTGTGTTCTCAGTGTTCAGCACCCACTTATGAGTGAGAGCATGTGGTGTTTGGTTTCCTGTTTTTGTGTCAGTTTGCTAAGAATGATAGTTTCCAACTTCATTCATGTCCCTGCAGAGGACACCACAGAATTTCACTTTGTTGCCCAAACTAGAGTACAGTGGCACGGTCTCGGCTCACTACACCCTCCATCTCCTGGGTTCAAGCAGTTCTCATACTTCAGCCTCCCACATAGCTGGTATTACAGGCGCCTGCCACCACATCTGTCTGATTTTTTTTTTTTTTGTATTTTAGTAGAGATGGGGTTTCACCATGTTGCCCAGGCTGGTCTCGAACTCATGAGCTCAGGCAGTCTGCCCATCTCGGCCTCCCAAAGTGCTAGGATTACAAATGTGAGCCAAGTTTTTTGGTTTTGTCTTGCTTTTAATGATTATAATTTTATTACATTTATCCCTCCTTATTGATTGATTTGGGAAGAAAATGCTTTCTGATGGTATGAAAGGCAAAATTAAAAGTTTTTTCTTTCTTTCTTTTTTTTTTTTTTGAGATGAAGTCTCACTCTGTTACCCAGTCTAGAGTGCAGTGGCACAATCTGATCTCACTGCAACCTCTGTCTCCTCATTTCATACGATTCTCCTGCCTCAGCCTCCTGAGGTGCCTGTCCACCATGCCTGGCTAATTTTTGGATTTTTAGTAGAGATGTGGTTTACCATGTTGACTAGGCTGGTCTTGAACTCCTGACCTCAAGTGATCCACCTGCCTTGGCCTCCCAAAGTGCTGGGATTACAGGTGTGACCAACCATGCCTAGCCTCCAGTATAAAATTTTAAGAATTAGGCCGGGCGCGGTGGCTCAAGCCTGTAATCCCAGCACTTTGGAAGGCCGAGGCGGGTGGATCACAAGGTCAACAGATCAAGACCATCCTGGTCAACATGGTGAAACCCCGTCTCTACTAAAAATACAAAAAATTAGCTGGGCATGGTGGCACATGCCTGTAATCCCAGCTACTCAGGAGGCTGAGGCAGGAGAATTGCTTGAACCCAGGAGGCGGAGGTTGTGGTGAGCCGAGATCGTGCCATTGCACTCCAGCCTGGGTAACAAGGGTGAAACTCCGTCTCAAAAAAAAAAAAAAAAAAAAAAAAAAAAAAAAATTTTTAAGAATTATTATTACTGATTAAGGTTATAAAACGCATAACACTAATTACTTGCCAGCTATTGGTAGTCTTTTTCTTCTCTTCTTCATCCAGGGAACCGTTAAATTACATTTTTGGCAGAATAATTTTTTTCTTTTTTTACAGAATAATTTTTTTTTTTTTTTTTTGAGAGTGAGTCTTGTTCCATCACCCAGGCTGGAGTACAATGGCACCATCTCAGCTCACTGCAACCTCTGCCTCCCAGTTTTAAGCAACACTCCTGCCTCAGCCTCCCAAGTAGCTGGGATTACAGGCACCTGCTATCATGCCCTGCTAACTTTTGCATTTTTAGTAGAGACGGGGTTTCACCCTGCTGGCCAGGCTGGTCTTGAACCCCTGACCTCAAGTGACCCGCCCAACTCGGCCTCCCAAAGTGCTGCAATTACAGGCTTGAGCCACCACGCCTGGCCTGCAGAGTAATTCCTTTTTTTTTTTTTTTGAGACAGAGTTTTGCTCTTGTTACCCAGACTGGAGTGCAGCGGTGCGATCTCAGCTCACCACAACCTCCGCCTCTTGGGTTCAGGCAATTCTCTTGCCTCAGCCTCCTGAGTAGCTGGGATTACAGGCACACGCCACCATGCCCAGCTAATTTTTTGTATTTTTAGTAGAGAGGGGTTTCACCATGTTGACCAGGATGGTCTCGATCTCTTGACCTCGTGATCCACCCGCCTCGGCCTCCCAAAGTGCTGGGATTACAGGCTTGAGCCACCGCACCCAGCCTCAGAGTGATTCTTAAGTGTACTTTATTTTAATTTTTTTGAGACAAGTTCTTGCTCTGTTACGCAGCGTGGAGTACATGGGCATGATCACGGCTCACTGTAGCCTGTATCTTGGCTCACTGCAGCCTCTATCTCCGGGCTCAAACAATCCTCATACCTTAGCTTCTTAGGTAGCCTGGGCTGCAGGCACATGCCTGGCTAATTAAAAAAATTTTTTTTGGGCCGGGCGTGGTGGCTCAAGCCTGTAATCCCAGCACTTTGGGAGGCTGAGGCGGGTGGATCACGAAGTCAAGAGATCGAGACCATCCTGGTCAACATGGTGAAACCCCGTCTCTACTAAAAATACAAAAAATTAGCTGGGCATGGTGGCGCGTGCCTGTAATCCCAGCTACTCAGGAGGCTGAGGCAAGAGAATTGCCTGAACCCAGGAGGCGGAGGTTGTGGTGAGCCGAGATTGCGCCATTGCACTCCAGCCTGGGTAACAAGAGTGAAACTCAGTCTCAAAAAAAAAAAAATTTTTTTTTTGTAGAGACTAAGTCTCACTATGTAGCCCAGGCTGGTCTCGAACTTCTGGACTCAAGCGATCCTCTTGCCTTGCCCTCCCAAAATGTTGGGATTACAGGCATGAGCCACTGTGCCTGGTCCGTAAATGTACTTCATAAGCAAAATGAGAGCTTTTGTTTATGTAGTGTTTTGGATTTTGCTGTTCCTAATTTTATTCTGAAACTCAATTTTACTCCAAGCCATAAATTACATACTATGTAATGCACAGTTGTTTGTAATTTAGCAAAGCAGTAGTTCATCATCAGAGGTTGTATTCACCTAGAGGTTAGGAAAACTGGGATTGGTCACACCATTTAAAACAAGTCTATCTCATGTTATTTGCCAATGTGTAGTTTCAGTCTAATTTCTGACTATGAAATTATATAGCTATGTGTCTGTGAGATGAGATATCTTGATTTTCAAAAGTAGCCAAAGGAGTTCCTCATAGCTTACCTTTGCCTGGCTGAAGCTGAAAACTTTGTGACTTCATAGCCAGACCCATGTTGCCAGTGATTTTAACTCTGCCTTGAAAGAAGGCAAACTGAGAGTTCATTTTACCAGTTTATTCACTAAAGTCAGTAAATCCTCGTCAGTCTGTGATTGTGTGGTCAGCTTTCTTTCTTTCTTTCTTTCTTTTTTTTTTTTTTTTGAGACGGAGTTTTGCCCTTGTTACCCAGGCTGGAATGCAATGGCGCGATCTCAGCTCACCGCAACCTCTGCCTCCTGGGTTCAGGCAATTCTTTTTTTTTTTTTTTTGAGACAGAGTTTCACTCTTGTTACCCAGGCTGGAGTGCAATGGCACGATCTTGGCTCACCGCAACCTCCGCCTCCTGGGTTCAGGCAATTCTCCTGCCTCAGCCTCCTGAGTAGCTGGGATTACAGGCACGTGCCACCATGCCCTGCTAATTTTTGGTATTTTTAGTAGAGATGGGGTTTCACCATGTTGACCAGGATGGTCTCGATCTCTTGACCTCGTGATCCACCCGCCTTGGCCTCCCAAAGTGCTAGGATTACAGGCGTGAGCCACCACGCCCGGCCGGTTCAGACAATTCTTTTGCCTCAGTCTCCTGAGTAGCTGGGATTACAGGCACGTGCCACCATGCCCAGCTAATTTTTTGTATTTTTAGTATAGACAGGGTTTCGCCATGTTGACCAGGATGGTCTCGATCTCTTGACCTCGTGATCCACCTACCTCAGCCTCCCAAAGTGCTGGGATTACAGGCTTGAACCACCGCGCCTGGCCCGCTTCTTTTTTTTTTTTTTTCTTGAGACAGAGTCTCGCTCTGCGCCAGGCACCAGGCTGGAGTGCAGTGGTGTGATCTCGGCTCACTGCAACCTCTGCTTTCCGGGTTCAAGCAATTCTGCCTCAGCCTTCTGAGTAGCTGGAACTACAGGCATGTTCCACCACGCCCAGCTAATTTTTTGTATTTTTTAGTAGAGACGGGGTTTCACCATGTTGGCCTGGATGGTCTCAATCTCTTGACCTTGTGATCCGCACGCCTCGGCTTCCCAAAGTGCTGGGATTACAGGCGTGAGCCACTGCACCTGGCCAGCTTTCTTAGGAGTTAGAAAGCGCTGATCCTTTGCTGTTCTTTACATCCACCACTAGGTGGCTTCTTTACCCCCTGGGCCATTCATTCTTCACCTCGACAGCAAAAATACCACCCATTTTCTTCACAAACTGTCCCCTTTCTTCTTCAGGCTTCCTCTCAATCTTTGTAAACACAAGATTTGCCTTAAATCCATTCCCTGTAAAGCTGGTTGGGAGTAGCCTCAATTTGATGAGTTTTTTGTTTGTTTTTGAGATGGAATTTCTCTCTTGTTGCCCAAGGTGGAGTGCAATGGCACAATCTCGGTTCACTGCAACCTCTGCCTCCCGGGTTCAAGCGATTCTCCTGCCTCAGCCTGCTGAGTAGCTGGGACTACAGGTGTGCACTACCATGTCCAGCTAATTTTTGTGTTTTTAATTGAGACGAGGTTTCTCTGTATTGGTCAGGCTGGTCTTGAACTCCTGACCTCAGGTGATGTGCTTGCCTCAGTCTCCCACAGTGCTGGCATTACAGGTGTAAGCCACCGTGCCCAGCCTTTTCAATTTGATAAGTTCTAAAAGAACTGGCAGCTTTGAGAAAACACATCTTGTAAAGTATTAAAACCATAGCCTCTTCAAGGCCTAAATTATGCTGCATAGCAACCTTTGCACCAGGAACTTACTTCTTTCCAGCTGCCTTTCTCAGCTGCTAGCAAAGTTCAGCACACTGAACCAGCTGTTCATTGGTTTATTTTAAAGGATGTCATAAAGGATACAGATGAAGAGATTCATAGGGTAAGATTTGGAAGGGTCTTGAATGCTGGAACTTCTGTCCTGGAGGAGTTGGGGTGCACCGCAACCTCCCAGCTTGTAGTTGCATTCACCAGCCACAAAGCTTCTGAAAATCTCAGCCTTTTATTTGTTTGTCAGTTCAGTAGTCCCAAAGAACATGGCCACCTTTGCCTCCCGCACCCCCAATTTTAGACAGAGTCTTGCTCTGTCATCTAGGCTGGAGTGCAGTGGCACGATCTCAGTTCACTGCATCCTCTGCCTCCCAAGTTCAAGCCATTCTCCTGCTTCAGCCTCCTTAGTAGCTTGAGGATTACAGGTGCGTGCCACCACACCTAGCTAAATTTTGGGATTTTTTTTTTTTTTAAAGTAGAGGTGGAGTTTTGCTATGTTGGCCAGGCTGGTCTCAAACTCCTTACCTCAAACGATCTGCCTACCTCAGCCTTCCAAAGTGCTGGGATTACAGACATGAGCCACCAAGCCCAGCCTCTTTTTCCTTTCCTTTCCTTTTTTTTTTTTTTTGAGGCTGGGTCTTTGTTGCCCACACTGGAATGCAGTGGTACGACTGTAGCTCGCTGCAGCCATGACCTCCTGGGCTCAAGCAGTCCTGCCTCAGGCTCCTGGATCACAGGTGTACGCTACCATGCTTGACTAAATTTTTTATTTTTTGTGCAGAAGAGATCTTGCTATGTTGCCCAGGCTTGTCTCAAATTCCTGGGCTCAAGCGATCCTCCTGCTTCAGGTTCTCAAAGTGCTGGGATTATAGACATGAGCCATTGTGCTTAGCCCTATATATCTTTACACCTTGTAGTGAACTTATTTTGTGATTGTTTTTTTTTTTTTTTTTGAGACGGAGTTTCACTCTTGTTACCCAGGCTGGAGTGCAATGGCACGATCTCAGCTCACCGCAACCTCCGCCTCCTGGGTTCAGGCAATTCTCCTGCCTCAGCCTCCTGAGTAGCTGGGATTACAGGCACGTGCCACCATGCCCAGCTAATTTTTAGTATTTTTAGTCGAGACGGGGTTTCACCATGTTGACCAGGATGGTCTCGATCTCTTGACCTCATGATCCACCTGCCTCGGCCTCCCAAAGTGCTGGGATTACAGGCTTGAGCCACCGCGCCCGGCCCACATTTTGTGATTGTTTAATGAGGCAGCTGGTCCAGGTGCATTGGTGTTTACTACTAAAGGAACACAACTAGTTACAGATTTCTTTCTTTTTTAATATTAAATTTTTTAATTTTAAACCAACCAACTCATGTTCAGACAAATTTCTTCTTTGAGACAGAGTCTCACTCTCTACCACCCAGGCTGGAGTGCAGTGGCATGATTGTGGCTACCTGCAGCTTCTCTGAGCTTAAGTGACCCTTCCACCTCATTATCCCAAGTGCCCAAGTACAGGCACAAGTCACTATGCCCAGCTAAGTTTTGTATTTTTTGTAGAGATAGGGTTTTGCCATGTCACCCAGGCTGGTCTCAAACTCCTGGGCTCAAGTGAACTGCTGCCTCGGCCTCCCAGAGTACAGGGATTGCAGGCCAAGCCGCCATACCTGGCTCAGATAAATTTCTTTCATCCTGCTCTACTTCTGCTGCTTTACTTGACTAGCCTTAAAAAAACAAACAAACAAAAACACTCTCTCTCTCTATATAGATATTTATGAGTCTTTTGTCTCTTAAGGAAATTTAGTAGAAATAAAGCTAGTTTTTAACATTTATGTATTTACCATATTTGGTGTTTTCATTCCTTCCTATAGGTCTGAATGACAGGTCTACTGTTGACAAATTTTTTGAGCTTTCATTTATCTGAATGTTTTTATTTTAGCCTTTCAGCCTTGTTTTTGAAGGATATATTTTGCTGGTTTTACATTTTTTTCTTTTTGGTCTTTTAAGCATTTCATTCTACTGTCTTCTGGTTTTCAGCGTTTCTGATGAAAAGTTGACAGTAATCATATCGTTCTTGCCTCAGTATATGATTAATTGTATTTCTCTGGCTGTTTTCAGGATTTCTCTTTTTTTTTCTTCTTCACATTTTAGTATTTAGCTGTATGATGATGGTATATATGCCTAGCTTTAGTTTTCTTTGAGTTTGCTGAGCTTCTTGCATCTCTCATTATATTTGGGAAATTTTAAATTATTTCTTTTAATATTTTGTATGTTTAATTCTTTCATTCTGGAACTCCACCAACATAGTTTAACCCATGTAATACTGTACTACAGATTACCAAAGCTCTGACCACCTTTTTCCAATCTTGTTTTCTCCATTTCAGTTTTGATAGTTTCTGCTTTCATAGCGTCAAGTTCACTGACCCTGTCTTTTTTTTTTTGTTTTTTAAGACGGAGTTTTTGCTCTTGTTGCCCAGGCTGGAGTGCAATGGCGCAATCTCGGCTCACCGCAACCTCCGCCTCCTGGGTTCAGGCAATTCTCCTGCCTCAGCCTCCTGAGTAGCTGGGATTACAGGCACGTGCCACCATGCCCAGCTAATTTTTTGTATTTTTAGTAGAGACGGGGTTTCACCATGTTGACCAGGATGGTCTCAATCTCTTGACTTCGTGATCCACCTGCCTTCGCCTCCCAAAGTGCTGGGATTACAGGCTTGAGCTACCGTGCTCGGCCGACCCTGTCTTTTATCTTCAATCTGCTGTTAAACCCATTTAGTAAATATTTTATTTCTGAAATTATATTTTTTATTTCTGTAATTTCCACCTGGTTATTTTTTATAGTTTCCATTCCTCGGCTGAGATTTCCCCATCTGTTCACTCTATACTTTCCTCTAAATTCTCAAATATTTGTATAATGGATAGATCCTTTAACTTTTTTGTCTGTTCATTCTAATATCTCGATAATACTGGGATCTGTTTCTTCTTTTTTTTTTCTGAGTCTGCTTGCTAGGGAATGAGATCTGTTTCTTCTGACTTTTTTTTTTTCTTTTCCTAGCTATCACATTTTTGTATCTTCTCATGTCATGTGGATTTTAAAAAATAATTAATTTTTTGATCTCTGTCATGTATTTGTTTGTTCTTGTTTGAGATGGAGTCTCACTCTGCCACCCAGGCTGGAGTACAGTGGCCTGATCTTGGCTCACTGCAACCTCTGTCTCCCAGGTTCAAGCAATTCTGCCTCAGCCTCCCCAGTAGCTGGGACTACAGGTGCATTATCACCACGCCCTACTAATTATTATATTTTTGGTAGAGATGGGGTTTCATCCTGTTGGCCAGGCTAGTCTCGAACTCCTGACCTCAACTGATCCACCCACCTTGGCCTCCCAAAGTGCTGGGATTACAGATGTGAGCCACCACACCTGGCCTTTCTTTTTTTTTTTTTTTTTTTTTTTAAATTAGATGGACTCTTGTTCTGTCGCCCAGGCTGGAGTATAGTAGCATGATCTTGGCTCATTGCAACCTCCGCCTCCTGGGTTCAAGTGATTCTTCTGCCTCAGCCTCTCAGGTAGCTGGGATTACAGGTGCATGCCACCATGCCTGGCCAATTTTTGTATTTTTTTTTTTTTTGAGACGGAATTTCCTCGTTACCCAGGCTGGAGTGCAATGGCGCGATCTCAGCTCACCACAACCTCCGCCTCCTGGGTTCAGGCAATTCTCCTGCCTCAGCCTCCCAAGTAGCTGGGACTACAGGCATGCACCACCACGCCCGGCTAATTTTTGTATTTTTAGTAGAGACGGGGGTTTCACCTTGTTGACCAAGATGGTCTTGATCTCTTGACCTCATGATCCACCCGCCTCGGCCTCCCAAAGTGCTGGGATTACAGGCATGAGCCACCGCGCCCGACCCAATTTTTGTATTTTTAGTAGAGACATGGTTTCACCGTGTTGGCTAGACTGGTCTCTAATTCCCGATTTCAAGTGGTCTATCCACCTAAGCGCCTCCCAAAGGGCTGGGATTATAAGATATAAACCACCATGCCTGGCCAGCCATGGGTTTTTGAAATTTCATACCAGACATTGAAAACAATGTGTTGTAGTGTCTGGATTATGTTTTTTTTTTTTTTTCCTTTAAAGAGCATTGGGCCAGGTGTGGTGGTTCACACCTCTAATCCCAGTAATTTGGGAGTCTGAGCTGGAACGATTGCTTGAGCCCAGAATTTCAAAACCAGCCTAAGAAACATGGCAAGATCCCATCTCTAACAAAAAAAAAAAAAAAAAAAAAAAAAGCCAGGCATGGTGGCACACTCCTGTGGTCCCAGCTATCCAGTATGCTAAGGCAAGAGGATTGCTTGAGACTGGGAGGTCAAGGCTGCAGTGAGCTGTGATCACACCACTGCATTCCAGTCTGGAAGACAGCAAGACTATTTCAATAAACAAAACAAAATTAAAAAGAGTGTTGACTTTTGTTCTGGAAAGCAGTTAATTTACTGCCAACCTCTTTTTTCCTATTGAGGCTTGGCTTAAAGGTTTGTTGAGGCAGATCTCAACTGGTCTTTAATCTAGGACATTCTTTCTCCAATGGGATTTCTCATCTGATTTACAGAAAATAATTTGAGTCCCTATTTTATTTTATTATTTTCTTCTTTTTCCAGAACAGTCTCATGGTAGGCATGAGTTACTATTTTCTTTCTTTTTTTTTTTTTTTTTTGAGACAGAGTTTCACTCTTGTTACCCAGGCTGGAGTGCAATGGCGTGATCTCGGCTCACTCACTGCAACCTCCGCCTCCTGGGTTCAGGCAATTCTTCTGCCTCAGCCTCCTGAGTAGCTGGAATTGCAGGCATGTGCCACCATGCCCAGCTAATTTTTTTTTGCATTTTTAGTAGTAGAGATGGGGTTTCATCATGTTGGCCAGGATGGTCTGGATCTCTTGACCTTGTGATTCACCCGCCTCGGCCTTCCAAAGTGCTGGGATTACAGGCATGAGCCACCTTGCCCAGCCATGAGTTACTATTTTCTAAGTTCTAAGTTCTCTAAGAATGGTTATACTAATACCATTCTATTCATAGACAAATGAGAGAAAGTAATGCATTTCATACAGTGGCTGCTTTAATGCATTAGTACTTAATTCTCATGCTACATCCCTGTAGAGAAAGGCTACTTTAGGGTATCATCTTTATCTCTAATGATGACCTTTCTGTTGTCTGAGATGAATGTATTTGAGTATTAATGAGGTCTTTCCATTAGGATGCACCTGAACTCTATTGTCTGATGGTGTTTTATGACTTTTAGCCTCTTCCTTCTGTTCTCATCCCTTTAGCAGCTGTTCTCTTCTAGGCCTTCTATTTTGGACATAGGCAACCTATACGTAGGCCAGGGAACCATGGGGTACTTCCACCAGGCTTGTGAGGTGCCCCTCTCCACAGTTCCATTTTAGAACTGTGCTCCTAAAGATTCCCTACTTCTGCAGCTTAGTTGGAGTGCTGTACCATCCTTGGCCTTCACCTCCTTTTCCTTGGTTAGGAAATTGAGCCCAGGCAGCCAATCAAGGTAAACATGGGGACATCTTGTCTGTTTTTTTTCTCTTCATGACTGTAGTCTTGCTCTGTTGTCCTTTGTTTGAAAATAATTGATGCATATATTTTGTCAGTGTTAAGTCATTCGTGGTGGAGTTGGGTATGTAGGATATGTCCATAATGAGTTACTTTGTCAAGGCCCAAAGTGGTATTATGGGATTTATTTTGTGATCATGGAATTTGGCCTGCACTGGTTCTTCCTACGAAATCATTGACTAATTTCAATACATTCTTCAAGAAAATTTTAAATTGTTCTGAATTATCTTACCAATTAAGTAAAATATGAAGTAGCACTGTTTTAGAATTGAATGCTTGAAGCCTATTGGTATTTCTTTTAGGACATTTAATTTAGTGTTTATAGCCAATCACTTTTTGGGGAGTTAACTTTGTTAACTTTTGAGGAAATGTTTAAATCATAGTATGATCTTTTAAGGCAAAAATAAGGTTATCCTTGAAAACTTCTGTATTGGTAATGAGTTTTATGAAGAAAAATGAAGAAAAGAATGGGAAAGAAGAGTAACCTGTATATTAAAAGATGTTAAAGTCATATCAGGTTTTAAAAATATGGTGAAGGCTAAACTATAGCATCTAAGAATACACACTTGGGTCATAAGCAATAAGGAAATATAAGAAAGTGATTGCTTTAAAGATCATATTAGTGATGAAGCTCTTCTTCTTCTTCTTTCTTCTTTCTTCTTCTTTTTTTTTTTTTTTTTAAACACAGTCTTGCTCTGTCACCAGGCTAGAGTGCAGTGGCGTGATCTTGGCTCACTGCAACCTCTGCCTCCTAGGTTCGAGTGATTCTCCTGCCTCAGCCTCCTGAGTAGCTGGGACATTTACAAGCACATGCCACCATGCCTGGCTAATTTTTGTATTTTTTAGTAGAAACGGGGTTTCGCCAGGTTGGCCAGGCTGGTCTCAAACTCTTAACCTTGTGATCTGCCTGCCTGGGATTATAGGCGTGAACCACTGCTCTTGGCCTTGTTAAGTTCTTTTGAAGGGAGGAAGCGGGCATGAAGTACTTCATTTGTTTTATGTGATAGTCTGTCTGTCTCTCTCTCTCTCTCCCTCCCCTTACTCTCCCCCTCCCTCCCTCCCTCCTTTTTTTTTTTGCAATAAAAAGCTTTATTTTTATACTTTTAGTAAAAGTACTTTAGATCTAAAAGTGATCTAAAAAAGTACTTTTAGATCACTGACCTATAGATGGGAAAGACTGGCTAATTGTTTCATCTCTTACAATGTGTGTGCATGAGACATCTTTAGACAGAAACTCATGGTCTCAGTCTTCCTAATGACCTTAGGATGGATTGAACTGAGGACAGGGGGTTTTTTGTTTGTTTTTTGAGACAGAGTCTTACTCAGTTGCCTAGGCTGGAGTGAAGGGGCATGATCTCAGCTCACTGCAACCTCTGCCTCCTGGGTTCAAGCAATTCTCCTGTCTCAGCCTCCTGAGCAGCTGGGACTACAGTTGCCGGCCACCGTGCCTGGCTAATTTTTATATTTTTAGTAGAGACAGGGTTTTACCATATTGGTCAGGCTAGTTTTGAACTCCTGACCTCCTCGGGTGATATGCCCGCCTCAACCTCCCAAAGTGCTGGGATTACGGGTGTGAGCTACTGCGCTTGGTCAAGGACTGGAATTTTTGGGGCTGAGAAAATGAGTAAATGTGCCTTAATATACACAAGATTGTCAAGATAAACTTGGCCCACTTCAAAATCTCACTTAGTTGTTTCTCTGTAGTCTTCTCTCCATGCCACTTGAAATATATTAGAACACCAATGTCAGAGGTTCAACCTGATATGAATGCTTAATTTTTAAAAATTTAGGACCAGTTAGCTTAATCGTAGGTTTGATCTGCTTCCATGTTTGTTGACTTCATTTTTTTCTGTTCTCTGTAAATCCAGTTTCCATTGCTGATTCACGCTATTGGTAATGAGAATCAGGAAGCTCAGTAAAAATCTTTCATCCTTATTTTTAAAAAGCTAAAGGTTTAAGTTTTAGCCTCTTGCAAAGATGCATTGAGTAGAGAACAGTATGTTGTTCATAAGAGTTTCATTTTAATGCTTGCTGTATTTTTTTTAAAAAAAACCTTGTTTTATGGGAGAAAATTACCATAGGGTTTTTTGTTGCATTAACAGAATAAATTTAAACGTGAAGAGAAAACCAATGGATGGAGAATAGACAAAGCATTCCGTAAGTATTAAGACCTCTTTTATACAGTATTACTTGGAGAGCTTGAAAAATAACCAGTCTTTTGTCTTTCGCTCTAGCATGTTTTAGATTTGTTTTGTCCCTGTAGTGGCGTAAGAGGAAACAGTCTGAACTTTTTCTGTGTAGCAGTATGATTCTGGAAGTTGCTGCAAATATATAGGCAGGAGATTATCCAGAACATCTAGGTGCAGGTAAATAGTTCTAAGTCCAAGAAGTTATAGAGGGATTGATGCTACTACTTCTAAGTGTTATTTATTCTGAAGAAACTGTATTGGAGGAGATAATTGTTTCTGGAAGACAGTAGTATCAGTATACAGATGGCTCTTTTTGGTTCTGAATGACTAATCACTCATTCAGTCAGTAACACTGACCACCTGCTATATGCTAGTCATTGTTCCAGGTATTGAGTATGTAGTGGTGGAATATACATGACAGATGAGAATCCTGAATTTAGAGCCTTAAGTCTAATTGGAGGGGAAAGAAATATAGGAGATAAGCATAATTTTAGGTAGTCATTCATTTCTAAGAAGAAAAAAGAGAGAGGGTGAATGTTTAGATCTCTTTTTCCTACTGATCATTGGATCATTAGGGAAGTTCTGTCTGAAGACGTATGCTAGCATTTGAATTTAGATCTCATCTGAAGGAATGATAGATACCTTTCAATTTTTAACTAAAATCCTGATTAAAATTAACATACTTTTCTTTGAGTCTGGAGAAAGACATCAAAGGATCTGTAAAGGAAAATAAATTTACTGTTTAAAACAGTTCTTGTATTTTTAGATTGGAAGATATGTCTTTTTCTTTTTTTATCACCACACTTATGGACAGGAATATATTTTTCGTGGATTTATAATTATCAGTATTTTATGATTAAAAAATGTATTCAATGTCCGTTTAGTCATAAGATTAGCCATAGTGCTAATTTTAGAAAAAACAATCCAAATGTAGAGAGTTCCTACATTATGTAGCATGTACATTTATTTTACGAGTAGACACTAAGGTAGGTGGGTGGATCCTGTATCCAGTGTTTTATTGGGTCTTTAGGGAACCTGCTTTTTGGAATGGCTCTTAGAAGATCTGGAATATTGTGATCCTCAGCCCATTCCATGTTAGAGAAATGATCCTGGAACTTTTCATTAAGTTTAACACATTATAGTCAGAAAATAATTCATGAATCTATAAACTGTCTATTTGGAGTTTGGAGCCTTTTAAATAGACCATTATAATAGATATCTTTAAAATGTATTGATCTTAGGCTGGGCGTAGTGGCTCACGCCTGTAATCCAAGCACTTTGGAGGCCAAGGCGGGTGGATCACCTGAGGTCAGGAGTTCAAGACCAGCCTGACAAACATGGTGAAACCCCATCTTTAAAAAAAAAAGAAAAAAGAAAAAAAATGTATTGATCTTAAACAGGATACAGTGTTGTATGCCTGTAGTCCCAGCTACTCTCAGGAGTTACTGAGGCAGGAGGATCCTTTCAGCCTAAGAGTTCGAGCCCAGCCTGAGCAACACAGCAAAACCCTATCTCAAAGCTAAAAACAACTCACTGATTTTGGGGTTTTGTATTGGAAATCTTCTAAAAATTTAAGACCCATTTAGGCTTTTTGAGGGAACTTAGGTTTTGAGTTTCTCTGCGAACCATGTGGAAATCCTTTATGATTCTTTGAGTGCTATGTCTTTCAGAATCATTGTGGAGAGTCAGAACAAATAAGTCTGGGTCAACATTGAAATAAGGCCTTCAGGAATCCCAGATTTGGGTTTCGTTTCCTGAGATTCTTTTTGTTTTAATATATACCTTCTTTTCTGAGGCTGTCTTGCAGTCAAACCAGTCTTCAGCTTATGTGTATAGAGCACTATTTTCTCTACATTCACTATAAGAATAGCTGTAAAGTTCAAGCAAGGATTTGTGTCCTGGCCTGGATTCATTCCTCGAGTGATTACTTTCAGATACAATGATTACTTTCAGATACAATGCTGTTGATAGGTATTTAGTGTTCCTGATTAAATTCATTTACTTCACACTTGATACTTATAAGAGCAAGTGGTGAAATGGTTGTGATAAAGGTAGGGCAAATGGTGGTGAATAGGCATTCGAGGACTTCTCAGTCCATAAAAAAATTAATTTATACTTACACATAGCTCAAAGTGTTAACGAGTTTTGACAAAGAATATATGCTATCCTAAACAATAGAGGAAATGTTTTCATTACTTCACAAGGCCTATTATGTTCCTTTCTAGGCAATCAAATGTTGTCCTCCTGGCCCAAGGCATCCGCTATTTTCATTTTAATTACCATAGATAGCTTAATGTATTCCAGAATATCTTATACATGGTATCATGCAGTATGTACCCTTGTATCTGTTTACTTCCACTCAGTATATTTTTGAGATTCACTCATATGATTGCATGTATCAGTAGTTCCTTTAGTTTTAAGCTAATTTATTCCTTTCATTGATGAGTGGTGGTCTGATATGTAATTATCTATTTCCCTGCTGATAAGACACACCTATTTTATTGCTGAGTAGTGTTCTTTTGTGTACTTGTTTATCTGTTCTCCTAGTGATAGACAATCCCATTTGCTTTTTTTGTTATGATACTTTAAAAGCTAAAAACAGTTTTTTAAAATAAAAACTTGAAAGCTCTTTTCTTTTTTTTTTAAACAGAGGAAAAGCGCCCTTTTGACTTCGATTTTTTTGCTCATTTGCTTCAGAAAGTTCTTGCTGAAGAAGAGAAAAGAAAACAAAAATCTGTTAAAAATCACAGTTTAAAGGAGAAGAAATCCACTAAACCACGGAAAAATGTAAAAGGTATTGATTTTAAAGAAAGCGTGCTAGTTTACTTAGTAGTAATAAACTTGCAATATTATTCCTCGGTATTTGAGAGTTAATGTGTAGCTCAGGTAGTTAAGATCATCAAAGCATCCAGTTGGAGGGAATGTATCTTTTTTCAATCCACTAGTTAACTGGTCCAAAACAATAGCTTTCTTTTAAATTTTTTAACAGGTATGATTGGGTTATTTGACATCTTTTTAGTATAGAGGATAGTTGTAGCCAGTCAATGAACATCAGAATTTGGAGTGTCTTATTTCATGTTTGGTTGTTTATTATCATTTTCCTCTATGAAACAAATCTGGTATAAAATTGTAGTTTTAAAAAAATGGAACTCTTATCTTTTGGAGTTGTGACTAGACTATTGGTTGAGTATAACTTATTTCTGAAAGCTAATGTTGACTTGTAACAGGTAGAAAATTGTATATGTGTGCGGGTGTGTGTATACATATATATATATATATATGTATGTATTTATATGTATTTTTATTTTTAGGCTTATGTTTTCTTAACTATTTGAACTCTGGTCTAGGAGGACAATGTTTAGCTATAATCACATAAAGAAGATGCTTGGAACTGTAGGGAACATTATATGTTATTTAGTTTACATTTTAACCCCTTTTCTATTGCTTTTAATCACCAAGAAATAGCCCCAGAGGTTGTAAGACAGTTTTTCCTAAGGACTCACAGTGTGAGTAGTGGCAGAGGCAGAACTGAAACCTAGGATTGTGAGAGCCTATGTTGGGGGTCCCCATGACCATCTCCCAGGGTTTAATTATTCACCAAGAAGACTCAGGATTCAGCTTCCTCTGCCTGGAACATATTACACTTTCAGACTTCCAGAAGGAAAGCAGTTTGGCATAAACCACATTGTACAACTAAGGCACAGTAAGCCACTAATAATCAGGGTGGTAGGAACCCTTCCCAGAACCAAATTCTGAGACATGGCCCAAGGGCCAACCTTATAAGAAGGATTTTCAAAGGATAGCAGTCAAGCCTGCTAAATTAACTCTTTTCTGTTCAAAGCCAGGCTAGAATTTCTTCTTCTGGGGCATGGTGCCTATATCGTTTAAAAAGTAGTATTGGCCGAGCGCTGTGGCTCAAGCCTGTAATCCCAGCACTTTGGGAGGCCGAGGCGGGCGGATCACGAGGTCGAGAGATCGAGACCATCCTGGTCAACATGGTGAAACCCCGTCTCTACTAAAAATACAAAAAATTAGCTGGGCATGGTGGCGCGTGCCTGTAATCCCAGCTACTCAGGAGGCTGAGGCAGGAGAATTGCCTGAACCCAGGAGGCGGAGGTTGCGGTGAGCCGAGATCGCGCCATTGCACTCCAGCCTGGGTAACAAGAGTGAAACTCTGTCTCAAAAAAAAAAAAAGTAGTATTGATAACTGCAAAATATCTTTATTCTTAATAGTCATTTTTTTTTTTTTTTTACATATTATACATTATCCTAGAAGATTAAAATATATATCTTCTTGTGATTATCATGTTACAGGTGATAACATGAGTAACTCACTGTTATCCTATTTAATATGAGGACTTTTTTTTTGAGACAGGGTCTTACTTTGTCGCCCAGGCTGCAATGCAGTGTCAATCTTGGCTCACTGAATCCTTCACTGCTAGGGTTCAGGCAGTTATTTCACCTCAGCCTCCTTAGTAGCTGGGATTACAGGCATGTGCCACCATGCACCAGGCTAAATTTTGTAATTTTTGGTAGAGATGAGTTTTCATTATGTTGGCCAGACTGGTCTTAAACTCCTGACCTCAAATAATCTGCCCACCTTGCCCTCCCAAAGTACTGGAATTGCAGGTGTGAGCCACCACACCCAGCCAGAAAGTTTTGTTGTTGTTGTGGTTGTTGTTTTGAGATGGAGTTTTGCTCTTGTCTAGGCTGGAGTGTAATGCACAATCTCAGCTCACTGCAACCTCTGCCTCCTGGGTTCAAGCAATTCTCCTGCCCCAGCCTCCCAAGTAGCTGGGATTGTAGGCATGCACCACCACACCTGGCTAATTTTGTATTTTTAGTGGAGATGGGGTTTCGTTATGTTGGTCAGGCTGGTCTCGAACTCCTGATCTCTGAGGTGATCTGCCTGCCTCAGCCTCCAAAAGTGCTGGGATTACAGGCGTGAGCCACCACGCCCAGCCAAACTTTTTAGATATGTTATTATCTCTCAGATTTTTAAAAATGATTATTCTTATAAAATAGATTTATTTTCTCAATTTTAAAATCCTAATCTTTTAAGTTTAATTTTGTTTACCATTTACTTTTGAGATAGAGTCTTGCTCTTTTGTGCAGGCTAGAGTGCAGTGATGCACTCATAGCTTATTGCAGCCTCAAATTCCTGGGCTCAAGTGATCCTCCTACCTCAGCCTCCCGAGTAGCTAGGACTACAGGTTGTGTGCCACTATGCTCAGCTAATTTTTTTTTTTTTTTTAGATGGGGTTTCACCATAATGGCCAGGCTGGTCTTGAACTCCTGACCTCAGGTGATCCACCCACCTCGGCCTCCCAAAGTGCTAGGATTACAGGCGTGAGCCACCGCGCTTGGCCTATGCTCAGTTAATTTTTTTTTTTTTTTTTTTTTGAGACGGAGTTTCACTCTTGTTACCCAGGCTGGAGTGCAATGGCGCGATCTCAGCTCACCGCAACCTCCGCCTCCTGGGTTCAGGCAATTCTCCTGCCTCAGCCTCCTGAGTAGCTGGGATCACAGGCACGTGCCACCATGCCCAGCTAGTTTTTTTTTTGTATTGTTTTTAGTAGAGACCGGGTTTCACCATGTTGACCAGGATGGTCTTGATCTCTCGACCTCGTGATCCACCCGCCTCGGCCTCCCAAAGTGCTGGGATTACAGGCTTGAGCCACTGCGCCCGGCCAGCTAATTTTAAAAAAATTTTTGTAGAGTCAGAGTCTTGCAGTATTGCCCAGGCTGCTCTTGACATTGAATGTCATTACCCTTTGAGATTAGATATTTTTAGAGAAAATGTCTGATCAACCATGTCTATGAAGTTAAGGTTGCTTTTGCGTTGGAGACTGACTTAGTTTTAGGCTGCTGTATCAGGTAATTTACAGAGAACATAAATTTATTTCTCTAAGATGAAGGCACTGTCATCTGGCAAGGGTATTCTTGCTGTGTCATCACATGACAGAAAAGCAAAGAGAGAGCAGGAGGGGGCCAAACCTGCCCTTTCATAACAGCACTAATTCTAATGAAGGCAGAGCCCTCATGTCCTGTCACCTCTTAAATGTTCTACCTCTTAATAATGTTACAATGGCAATTAAGTTTCATCATGCATTTTGGAAGGGACATTCAAATATAGTAGATACTGTTTCTTGGTGATCTACAGTTTTTTTAAAAAATTAATTCATGTTTTCACCTTTTGATACAGTTGATTATTAATAGACCTTAACAGGAAGGGCAGTAGAATTTATTTTAAAATATTTGTTCATTGAAAAAAAGTATACAGAAGATAAAATTCTTAAACTCTCCCTACTATCTCCTGTCTCTGAAAGGAAATTCTTCAGATTTCCCAGAGATAACTATTGTGAAATCCTTTTCTATGCATATGTATGTATTTATGTGTGTGTCTTATAATATAGACAGCCCCCAGCTTACGATGGTTCAGCTTATGCATTTTCAACTTTACAGTAGTGTGAAAGTGATATTCATCAGTAGAAGCCATACTTCCACTACTCATAAAGCCATTCCATTTTTCACTTTCAGTATAGTATTCAGTACTTACATGAGATATTCACCATTTCGTTTTAAAATAGGCTTTCTGCAAGATGATTTTACTCAACAGTAGGCTGATGTATGTGTTCTGAGCACTTTTGAAGTAGGCTAGGCCAAGATGTATTAAATGCTTTTCTTTTTTTCTTTTCAGACAGAGTTTTCCTCCTTTTTTTTTTTCTTTTTTTTGTTTTGAGATGAAATCTCATTCTGTTGCCCAGGCTGGAGTGCAGTGGCATGATCTCAGCTCACTGCAGCCTCTGCCTCTCTGGTTCAAGCGATTCTCCTGCCTCAGCCTGCCAAGTAGCTGGGATTACAGGTGCCTGCCAACACACCCGGCTAATTTTTGTATTTTTAGTAGAGACAGGATTTCACCATGTTGGCCAGGCTGGTCTCAAACTCCTGACCTCAAGTGATCTGGGACTTCAAGTGATCCACCTGTCTCAGCCTCCCAAAGTTCTGGAATAACAAGTGTGAGCCACCACACCCAGCCCAGAGTTTTGCTTTTATTGCCCAGGCTGGAGTAAAATGGCATGATCTTGGCTTGCTGCAACCTCCGCCTCCCAGGTTTCAGTGATTCTCCTGCCTCAGCCTCCTGAGTAGCTAGGATTACAGGTGCCAAGCAAATTTTTGTATTTTTACTAGAGATGGGGTTTTATTATGTTGGCCAGGTTGGTCTCGAACTCCTGACCTCAGATGATCTGCAGCCCTGGCATCCCAAAGTGCTGGGATTACAGGCATGAGCCACTGCATCTGGCCTGTGTTAAATGGATTTTCGATTTACAGTATACTCAACTTATGATGAGTTTATTAGGATGAAACCCAGTGTAAGTCAAGGAACATCTCTATATGTAATTGTTTTTGTTTAATAAAAGAGATTTTATGTGTATCTGCCACTTGATTTTTTTTTTTTTTTTTGAGACGGAGTCTCACTCTGTTGCCAGGTTAGGGTACAGTGGCGTGACCTCTGCTCACTGCAACCTCCACCTCCTGGGTTTAGGCAATTCTGCTGCCTCAGCCTCCCAAGTAGCTGGGACTACAGGTGTGTGCCACGAGACCCAGCTAATTTTTGTATTTTTAGTAGAGATGGGTTTTTGTCATTTTGGCCAGCATGGTCTCTATCTCCTGACCTCGTGATCTGCCTGCTTGGCCTCCCAGAGTGCTGGGATTATAGGCATGAGCCACCACACCTGATTGCCACTTGATTTTTAAAAATGCAACAATATGTTTTGAAATTTTCCACATGAGTATGTATAAATTTACCTCATTATTGTTTTTGGCTGCATGGATTTTTATATATTAGTTAGTCATTTCCCATTGGACATTTTAGGTTGTCTTTAGGTTTTTTGTTTATATAAATAAGTACTACAGAGGACATCTTTGAGTATCTCCTCCACCTTTACAAATTTTTCTTTAAGTTGTTTACATATTTATAGCCATTTCTCTTGTTTTCAGTGAAAAAAGTTGCCTGTGAAGGAGTGAATGATGATCCAGATGAGTCTATGAGTTCTAGAATTTCAGACACAGAAAGATCTCAGAAGGATGCTCAGACAGTTGAAGAAGAGTTTCTGACTTCATCAGGGGAGGATGCAGAACAGGTTGCATTAGAAATAGACCTAAATCAAAAGAAACGAAGAAGGAAGAATCAAGATAAGGCTAGTGAACTGGAAGTAAACAATCTTTTAGAAAATGCCCCTGGTGAAGCGGGTCCTTCTAAAGGAAAAAAACACAAGGGTAAGTTATATTTAAAAAGCTTTTATATGACTTGAGAAGACGTGTACAATAATATGGTATGTAACTTAATTTTCTGTCCAGATAGCAATTAATGATGCTTATTAATTGATTCTGTATTCATGATACTACACTAATGCTTTTTATTTTTAATTAAAGGAAAAAAGGGTTATTGTAAAAAAAAAAAATTAAAGGAAACAAATTAAAGTGGGGAGATTTTTCTCTAAAGTTTGTTTCTTTTTTTTTTTTTTTTAAATGACCCCCGCACCCAACCCAGCTGCCTCGTGGGGCGGGGCGGAGGCCTCTAAAGTTTGTTTCCAGGATGTATCACCTCCTGTGCCTTCTCATTAACTATGATTAGAAATCACATGTCTGTATATTTAAAAGTATGTCGCTTATATCTGTTAATGAAACACAGGTTTTCATGTTGTACCTCTACAGTGCACCTCTGTGAACTCACAAGGGATTGTTTAATTCCTATAAAAGAACTAATTGAATATGTATTTCTTCCATTTTTCTTTTTTACTCTTCTAATGCAAGTATATTGCCACTTAGGAGTTGCTTGGGGATGAGGGCCAAGAGTTTGACAGGGAGTCGTGGTCCCTTTTCTTAAGAGTTCATATATAGATTATTTAAAGCTGGTAAGGAAAAGGTAGGAGCAGACCAGAACAACCTTTCTACAAAATTTGTATTTTCCATAGTTGAGATTTACCCATCTGATTTTATTTTTATTTATTTTTATTAATATTTTTGAGATAGAGTCTGGCTCTGTTGCCAGGCTGGAGTGCAGTAGCACGATCTTGGCTCACGGCAACTTCCACCTCCAGGGTTCAAGCGATTCTCCTGCCTCAGCCTCCCAAGTAGCTGGGACTACAGGCGTGAACCACTGTGCCCAGCTAATTTTTGTATTTTTAGTACAGACGGGGTTTCACCATGTTGGCCAGGATGGTCTCAATCTCTGGACCCTGCAATCTGGCTGCCTCAGCCTCCCAAACTGCTGGGATTACAGGCGTGAGCTACCATGCCGGGCCTACCCATCTGATTTTAATAAAAGAGTCCTGGTAGCTAACTTAATATGCTTTGTAGACATCACAGTATTATGCTCTTTTTTTGGCTTACCCTTAGAGTCATTACATACAGTGCAGAAGAGCTTAATGATTCACAAACAGGTTTTAGAAATCAAACAGAACTTGCTTTAAATTCCGGCTTTTTTACTTGCTTAAGTATCGCATTGGGCAAGTTTTTAAGATCTCTGAACTCCGGTGGTTCTCTATGAGATTAATATTAATACCTTTTAATAGGATTATTTCAAGTATTAAATGAGATAATGTATCTTATGGACTTAAGGGTTCCTGCCACTTAGTAAGTACTCAATAAGTGATAGCTATCACTGTGTTATTAATTAGTACACTTCTAAAAAAAAAAAGTGCACTTTTAAAGGAACAAAAAAATAGTTTAAATCAACTTTTAGTTTCCTTACTTGACATATAAAATAAGTCACTTTAAATACTTAAAATTTAAGATAAAAGGAAGATGCTACAAATTGCCTAAGAAGCTTGGACTGATCCTCATGTATGTTAAGTTTTTATTATGGTCTAAAAATAAGATGTGTGCCTTGCAAATAGGAACTTGAATGTTGAATGGATTAAGGTTTTGTAGGAAAGGACCGTGTTATAGGTAAATTCCTTTGTGCCTTAAAAAAGGTGTTTTTGCTGTCATTTTTAGAATAACATGCATTTTATATTTGTAGATAAATGTCAGTCTATAAGTCCTGATGTAAAGGAAGGTGAATGCAGTAAGGAACAGATGCCTTCCATAGATGGCATTGTGGGTTCTGCCTCCAGTGAAAAAACTGAGAAAGGAACTGACCCCATCCTTTCATTAAGGTATTTTCTACGTCTGGTTTTATCCACATCTGTTGATTACTGAGAAAGGAGTGTTGAAGTCTCCATCTGTAATTGTGGATTTGCCTGTTTCGTTTTTTCAGTTTTATTTGTTTTTGCCTTATCTATTTTGAAGCTCTGTTGTCAGATGTGTATGTATCTAGGATTGTTTTGTCTTCTTGGTGAAATTCCCTTTATCATTGTGTACTGTCCTTCTGGTATTGCTCTTTTTTTCTGATGTTTACTTTGCCATTGTAGCTTTCTTTTGGTTGTGTGTTTGCATGGGTTTATCATTTTCTGTAACGGTTTTCTCTATCTTTGGTTTTCATTAGTTTGAATATGATGTGTCCTGCTGTGTGTGTGCTTTATAATTTGATTTAGTTTGTAAAATAACAACATGAGATTTACCCTCATAACAGATTTTTTTTTTTTTTTTTTTTTTTGAGACAGAGTTTCGCTCTTGTTATCCAGGCTGGAGTGCAATGGCGCGATCTCGGCTCACTGCAACCTCCGCTTCCTGGGTTCAGGCAATTCTCCTGCCTCAGCCTCCTGAGTAGCTGGGATTACAGGCATGTGCCACCATGCCCAGCTAATTTTTTGTATTTTTAGTAGAGACGGGGTTTCACCATGTCATAACAGATTTTTTTTTTTTTTTTTGAGACAGAGTTTCGCTCTTGTTACCCAGGCTGGAGTGCAATGGCGCGATCTCGGCTCACCGCAACCTCCGCCTCCTGGGTTCAGGCAATTCTCCTGCCTCAGCCTCCTGAGTAGCTGGGATTACAGGCACACGCCACCATGCCCAGCTAATTTTTTGTATTTTTAGTAGAGACGGGGTTTCACCATGTTGACCAGGATGGTCTTGATCTCTCGACCTCGTGATTCACCCGCCTCGGCCTCCCAAAGTGCTGGGATTACAGGCTTGAGCCACCGCGCCCGGCCCAGATTTTTTATGTGTAGGATACACTATTGTTAATTATAAGCACAGTGTTATATTGCTGATCTCTGGAATTTTTTTTTTTTTTTTTACCTTGCATAACTGCACTTCTATACTCATTGAACAACTCCCATTTCCTCCTCCCAGCCCTTGGCAATCATAATTCTTTCTTTTTCTCTTTTGTTTTGTTTGTTTTGTTTTGTTTTTGAGATGGGGTCTCACTCTGTCACCCAGGTTGGAGTGCAGTGGCACGATCTCAGCTCACTGCCACCTCAGCCTCCCAGGCTCCCAAGTAGCTGGGACCATCAGCATGCACTACCACCCCAGCTAATGTTTTGTATTTTTAGTAGAGATGGAGTTTCACCATGGTTTTCAGGCTGGTCTTGAACTGAGCTCAGGTGATCCACCTGCCTTGGCCTCCCAAAATGCTGGGATTACAGGCATGAGCCACAGTGCCTATTGGAATATTTTTCTGTAACTGCTTATTTCACTTGGTGTAATATCTTGAAGTTTCATCCATGTTGTAGCATATGACAAGATTTCCTTTTTTTTGAGACTTGAGTCTTGCACTGTCTTCTGGGCTGGAGTGCAATGATGTGATCTTGGCTCACTGCAACCCCTGCCTCCTGGGTTCAGGCAGTTCTCCTTCCTTAGCCTCCTGAGTAGCTGGGATTATAGGTGCACACCACCACACCCAGCTAATTTTTTTTTGTATTTTTAGTAGAGATGGGTTTCACTGTGTTGGCTAGACTGGTCTTGAACTCCTGACCTCATGATCCACCTGCCTCGGCCTTCTGAAGTGCTGAGATTACAGGTGTGAGCCACTACTCTGGGGCAAGATTTCCTTTTTTATGACTGAATAATATTCCATTACATGTATATGCCACATTTTCTTTATCCAGCCATTGGTTGACAGACATTTAGGTTGTTTCTGTCTGTTGGCATCACTGAAAATGGGAGTGCAAATCTCTCTTCAAGATCCTGATTTCAATTCTTGTAGATAAATATCCAGAAGTGGGTTTGCTAGATCATATGGTCATTCTACTTTTTAATTTCTTGAGGACCCTCATACTGTTTACAATAATGGGTGAACCATTTTACTTAACCACCAACAGTGTTCAAGGGTTTCAGTTTTTTTCACATCCTCTTCAATTAATACAGCCTTTCATTTTATTAATAATGTCTGTCTGAACAAATAGAAGGTGATATCTTATGGTTCTTTTGATTTGCATTTCCCTGATTATTTTTGATGTTGAACATCTTTCTGAGCTGTTAGCCATTTGTGTGTCTTCTTTGGAGAAACGTCTATTGAGGTCCTGTGCCCAATTTTTAAATTAGGTTATTTTATTTTTTGCTGTTGAGTTTTGAGAATTATTCATATGGTTTGGATTTTAGCCCCTTATCAGAAATATGACTTGCACATTTTCTCCCATTTCATAGGATGCCTTTTCACTCTATCTACCATTTCCTTTGGTGTACAGAAGCTTTTGAGTTCAGTGTAGTCCCATGTCTAATTTTGCTTTTGTTTCCTAAACTTTTGGGTGTCATAACTAAGAAACTATTGCCAAAAACAAACTTAAAGTTGTTAATTATTTTTAAGCATATAATTTAGTGCCGTTAGTTACATTTACATTGTAGTGCAGCCATCAACACCATTTATAAATCTATTTTTATTACTGCAAACAGAAAACCTGCACACTTTATGCAGTAATTTCTCATTCTCCCCTTGCTGCAACCACTGATAATCTCCAGTCTGCTTTCTGTCTCCCATCCAAGTGCTAACCAGGCCCAGACTTGCTTAGTTTGAGATCAAATTAGACCCATTCAGAGGGGTAAGGCCGTAGACTACTTTCTGTCTCCATGACTGTCTAATCTAGATATTTTACGTAAGTGGAATCATATGCTATGTCTCATAGTTGTTTGTTCCTAGTTGACAGATATCTAAAGTGTGACTTCAGAGATACACCTAATTTCATAAACTACACAAAACTGTACTCATGGCTTTTTCTAATTTTTAAAATAATTTTAAAAAATCATCGTTAATGGCCGGGCGCGGTGGCTCAAGCCTGTAATCCCAGCACTTTGGGAGGCCGAGGCGGGTGGATCACGAGGTCGAGAGATCGAGACCATCCTGGTCAACAAGGTGAAACCCCGTCTCTACTAAAAAAAATACAAAAAATTAGCTGGGCATGGTGGTGTGTGCCTGTAATCCCAGCTACTCAGGAGGCTGAGACAGGAGAATTGCTTGAACCCAGGAGGCGGAGGTTGCGGTGAGCCGTTGCACTCCAGCCTGGGTAACAAGAGCGAAACTCCGTCTCAAAAAAAAAAAAAAAAAAAAAAAATCATCGTTAATTTTAATAATAGCCTCCCGAGAAGCTGGGACTGCAGTCATGGGTCTCCACGCCTAGCTAATCTTAAAAATATTTTTTAAGGCCTGGCGCGGTGGCTCACACCTATAATCCCAGCACTTTGGGAGGCCAAGGCGGGTGGATCACGAGGTCAAGAGATCGAGACCATCCTGGTCAACATGGTGAAACCCCGTCTCTACTAAAAATACAAAAAAAATTAGCTGGGCATGGTGGCGCGTGCCTGTAATCCCAGCTACTCAGGAGGCTGAGGCAGGAGAATTGCCTGAACCTAGGAAGCGGAGGTTGAGGTGAGCCGAGATCACGCCATTGCACTCCAGCCTGGGTGACAAGAGCGAAACTCCGTCTAAAAAAAAAAAAAAAAAAAAAAATATATATATATATATATATATATATTTTAATAGAGGAGTTTTCCAGGCTGGTCTCAAACTCCTGGGCTCAAGCAATTCTCCCACCTCATTGTGAGCCACTGTGCCTGGCCCCAACTTTTTCTAATTTAGGAGAAAAAACAACCCTTTAATGACCGTTGAAGTCCTACTTGTTTTTGGAAAACAAAGAGTTTATTCTAAAATTACCGTGTACACAAGAACAAAGGCTCACCAATGATAGACAGTTTTAGAAAACACCAACTTTGGAGAGGGACTCCCTGTCCTAGACTAACGTTCAAGCTAGAATAACTCCAACAGCATGGTATTGGTACAGAGTTAGACAAATTGACTCAGTGGAACTGAATATAGAGTTTAGGAAGAGACATTTAGGAATCTGTCATATGGCAGAGGTAGCTTTAGAAATTGGGGGGCAAAGATTGAACTAACTATTCATTAGATTGTGTTGAGATTTGAAAAATATAATATTTTATCCTTGGTTGGATTACCATAGCCACTAACTTCCTGATGGATTGAAGACTAAAAACAAATCTTTACAACTTTTAGAAGAAATGTAGAAAAATATCTTTGTAATGTCAAGGATTTGTAATGTCAAGGATTTATTAAGACATAGAAAACACAGACTTTAAAAGATAAGATTGATAAGTTTGATGGTAGTAAAATTAAAGAGGTCTGTTAACAAAGGCTCCATAAAGAAAATAAAAGGCAAGTTACTGATCAGGAGGTTTTATGTGTAACATCTAGACAATAAAAATATATAGAAAACTCTTGCTGATAAGTCAGGAAAAGATAAATAACTGGTAGAAAAATTGAGCCAAAAAAAAAAAAAGCAGTATGGTTAAATGTGAATATGTGTTTAAAATGGTAGTGTATGGCCATCAAATATGTTATTGTTAGTTGAAATTTATTTTGTGACAGGATCTTGCTTTGTCGCCTAGGCAATCTCAGGTCACTGCAGCCTTGACTTCCTGGGCTTAAGCAATCCTCTCACTTCAGCCTTCTGAGTAGCTGGGACTACAGGCATGTGCCACCACACCTGGCTGATATTTGAAATATTTTTTAATATTGTAGTTCTCACTTTGTGTAGGACTATGTTAACTGCAACTTGAGCTTATTGGAGCTGTGTCCTCCTCACTTTATATGACTTGATTACACAGTACCCTGCAAAGCAAGGATTGCCTATATAAATTTTAATGAAAGCTAATTCCTAAATATTACTATTATTTTACACGTTTGATTTGTAAACCCCATTTAATAATTTCTCATTTTGAAGCCTTTTTTTTTGAGATAGAATCTTGCTCTGTCACCCAGGCTGGAGTACAATGGTGTGATCTTCACCTCCTGGGTTCAAATGATTCTTGTGTCTCAGCCTTTCAAGTAGGTGGGATTATAGTTCCGCACCACTATGCCCAACTAGTTTTTGTATTTTTAGTAGAGATAGGGTTTAACCATGTTGGCCAGGATGGTCTCAAACTCCTGGCCTCAAGTGATCTGCCTGCCTCGGCCTCCCAAAGTACTGGCATTACAGGCATGAGCCGCCATGCCTTCCATTTTGAAACTTGAGCATGTTCCTAAGCATGTAAATTTGTGGCTGTTGCTTCTCTGGTGGTACGGTTTTTAATAACATGATGCAAGATGGATCATAGAAAAGCGAATACAGCAGTTTGTATTATTCTATAATATGAAGGAGCATCTTGCAAAATGGTGATTTTGTGTGTTTAAAATTTTTAAAAATAATTATTGTAAAATATGTATTATTAGGAAATCTCTCTCTGATACAGTTTCTTTTTTTTTTTTTTTTTTTAAGTCATCAACAAGATGTCACATCAGTAGCAACTGCTGAGGCTTCAGAATCAAGCACTCTAGATTTGCCTTCATTAGAAGTTGGAATTAGAGCATTGTGTGAAGTAAATAATGCTGTAGGTAGCTGTACAGAAGAAAGAAATATTGACCTAAAAAAAAATTCACTGTAAGTATTTTATATAATAGGATTTATTCTAAAATTTTGATAAGGTTCTTAAATGATAATAATGTTGCTTTATTTAAGGATTAGAGGGGACCATTAATACATAGTTTATTAATAGTAGAGGGGATTATTTAATATGTAACTATACTGTGGTCTGTTAAGAGTGTAACATCAGGTGTTTAACTTTGTATTTCATTGCAGAAAAATTCTCTTTCATATCTGATGTATAATATGAATTTTAGGAAGGTGGTAACTTAAGAAATTCTAAAACTATTTGGAAGCCTAAATATTTACCATGAAATTTTACTTTTACTTGATTTGAGTTTTTTTTTAATGCTTGGTGTGAAAATAATGGATTTTGATATTAGTGATTTCAAGGAAGTATATCTTCTAATATGTAGATACTTGTTAAATTAATATCTTCCCAAGAAACTATTTTTTTTTTTTTTTTTGAGATGGAGTTTCGCTCTTGTTACCCAGGCTGGAGTGTAATGGCACAATCTTGGCTCACCGCAACCTCCGCCTCCTGGGTTCAGGCAATTCTCCCGCCTCAGCCTCCTGAGTAGCTGGGATTATAGGCACGCACCACCATGCCCAGCTAATTTTCCGTATTTTTAGTGGAGACGGGGTTTCACCATGTTGACCAGGTTGGTCTCGATCTCTCGACCTTGTGATCCACCCGCCTCGGCCTCCCAAAGTGCTGGGATTACAGGCTTGAGCCACCACGCCCGGCCCTCAAGAAACTATTAACAGCGTTATAAAAATCTCCCTTTGAAGAGATACCTGAAGATTTTATACTTACTTTTAATATTCCTCATAACTCTTCATCTCATATGGGCTTAAAGGGTGTTCAGTTTATTTTTCAGCAAAGTACTGTCACAATAGAAATCAAACCTTTAAAAAATCAAAATGTAAATTAGTCTTTGAGATAGGCAATACATTCATAGGGTTCAAACATCCAAAAGTATAAAAAGATATGATTGAACTCTCCCTCTTACCTGTCCCCTTACACTCAGTCCATGTAATTTCTTATATTCTTTCAGAGATTAGAAAAAACTACATTCAAGCTAATACAAATTTGTATTTTTTGCTCTAATGATAAACCTAATGACAGTATACTATATATAACATTTTGTAGTTGTTGTCTTCTGTCTTTTCATAGTCTTACGTAGATACTCTCCTTGTTTTTTGTAGATTAATAGTGTTCTGTGTATGTATGCATCATAGTTCGTATTATCAGTGCCCTATTGACTGCTATGTAGGTTGTTTTGCTAAACAATGTTTATAGTCTTGCACCTCTGTCTTTTCGCCTATATACAAGTATATTTGTAGGATAAGTTCCTGAGCTGACAGAATGTATGGTGTGTACACACACACATGCACCTTTAAACATTTATGGTATTTATTTATTTGTTTATTTGAGACAAGGTTGCACTCTGTTGCCCAGGCAAAAGTCCAGTAGTATGATTTTTAACTCACTGCAACCTCAACCTCCCAGGCTTAGGTGATCTTCCCACCTTAGTCTACCAAGTTGCTGGTGCACACTACCACATCCAGCTAATGATTTTTTTTTTTTTTTTTTTAATTTGAGACAGTCTTACTCTTGTTGCCCAGTCTGGAGTGCAGTGGCGCCATCTTGGCCTACTGCAACTCCGCCTCCCGGGTTCAAGTGATTCTCTTGCCTCAGCCTACTGAGTAGCTGGGACTACAGGCACGTGCTACCACATCTGGGTAATTGTATTTTTAATAGAAATGGGTTTCACCATGTTGATCAGGCTGGTCTCAAACTCCTGACCTCAGCTTCCCAAAGGTGATCCACCCACTTCAGCTTCTCAAAGTGCTGGGATCATAGATGTGAGCCACCGTGCCCAGCCTTCCCATCTTCATTTAATCTTAGTTAGTATTTATTAATTTTATCCTCACTGTATTGTATTGCATTTCATCTAATCTTCCTTATTGTGAGATGCTACCTTCAGTATATGCCAAATTCATGTCTATTTTGGAGTCATTTTTTGGATTTTAAATTTGTTTTATTTGTTTATTCATCTAATAATAACACTGTTTTGATTTCTAGTGATGAATAGTATATTTTTAATATCAGATAGAACAAGTTGTTTTCTTCTTTTTAAGTTTTTTTGCTACTCTTATTCTAAGTAAGCTCTTAAAGGAGTTCTTCCTGGTTCTCAATAGGTTATTTTAGAAGTTCATTTAGACATGATTGTATGTTGGATGCTATTTAAATAACGTTAATTTTTCAGGGAAATTGATCAAACAGAAAATGTTAAACCTATGTTGAGAGGTCACCTCCAGAGACCTAAACCCAATTTGTCAAGGGCTGGGAAGAAATCAGTTCTTTCAGAAGGCAAAACAGAGGCAGAGAGCAAGAATTCACACTCAGAAACTTCAGTTGAAAAGGTATGGAATAAGAGACTTTATGGAAATTAAAATTATAAAAATTTTCCCTAAATAGGAATACAGATTTTTGACTTGTAATTACAAAGCACTGTTACTGATATTAAAACAGTTACAAGAACTTAACATTAGATTTGTTCCTATCTTAACACTTTTACACTATTGGTAGGAGTATAAATTAGTCAACCAGTGAGGAAGACAGTGTGGTAATTCCTCAAGGGTCTAGAAATAGAAATACCATTTGACCCAGCAATCCCAATACTGGGTATATACTCAAAGGATTATAAATCATTGTAAAGACATATGCATACGTATATTCATTGCAGCACTGTTTTCAATAGCAAAGACTTGGAACCAACTCAAATGCCCATAAATGATAGACTTAAAGAAAATGTGGTACATATACACCATTGGAATACTATGCAGTCATAAAAAAGGATGAGTTCATGTCCTTTGCAGGGATATGGAAGCCATCATTCTCAGCAAACTGACACAAGAACAGAAAACCAAACACCGAATGTTCTCACTCATAAGTGGGTGTTTAACAAGAGAACACATGGACACAGGGGCCATCACACACTGGGGTCTGTTGAGGGGTGCAAGAGCTAAGGGAGGGATATCAGGGGGTGGGGGAATTGGGGAGAGATAACATTAGGAGAAATATCTAATATAGATGATGGGGGGGATAGATGCAGCAAACCACCATGGCATGTGTGTACCTATGTAACAGTCCTGCACAATCTGCACATGTACCCCAGAACTTAAAGTATAAAAAAAGAAAAAAGATTTGTTCCTATCTTACTAGTTTTTTGTTTATACCTTTTTTTTTTTTTTTTTTTTTGAGACAGTGTCTTGCTCTGTCACCAGGCTGCAGTGTAGTGGCATGATCTCAGCTCACTACAACCTCCACCTCCTGCATTCAAGCAGTTCTCCTGCCTAAGCCTCCCAAGTAGCTGGGATTACAGGCATGTGCCTCCACGCCCAGCTATGTTTTGTATTTTTAGTAGAGACAGGGTTTGACCATATTGGCCAGGCTGGTCTCAAACTTCTGACCTTGTGATCTGCCCGCCTCTGTGTCCCAAAGTGCTGGGTTACAGGTGTGAGACACTGCACCCAGCCAAAACCTTTTGAGCTGACCACAGTGGTGCACACCTGTAATCCCAGCACTTTGGGAGACCAAGGCAGTTGGTGGATCACTTTAGGCCAGGAGTTTGAAACCAGCCTGGCCAACATGACAAAACCCCATCTCTACTTAAAAACACAAAAAAATTAGCAGGGTATTGTGTCACACACCTGTAATCCCAACTACTCGGGAGTTTGAGGCATGAGAATTGGTTGAACCCAGGAGGGAGGAGGTTGTGGTGAGCTGAGATAGTGCCACTGCACTCTAGCCTGGGTGACAGAGTGAAACTCTGTCTCAAAAACATAAAAAATAATAAAAACCTTTTTCTCTGAAACTATTAATTTACACTTTTTTGGGTCCCATTGATCTTTTTAATAGCTATATCAGGTTAACATAGTATTGATTTACATAATCAGTATTCACATGCTACATTATTCACATGCTACTGATGGATGTTTAGGTTGTGTCTATTTTTGTTTGTTTTTTTAAGTCTTGTATATTAGAAGCAAACAATTTCGTAAATAAGGCTTTCTCAAGGATACAGACAAAGGATAAACTTCTAGAGATGATGGGATTGTTGGGTCAAACAATATTTTAAATTTTTTTTTTTTTTTTTGAGACAGAGTTTCGCTCTTGTTACCCAGGCTGGAGTGCAATGGCGTGATCTCGGCTCACCGCAACCTCCGCCTCCTGGGTTCAGGCAATTCTCCTGCCTCAGCCTCCTGAGTAGCTGGGATTACAGGCACGAGCCACCATGCCCAGCTAATTTTTTGTATTTTTTAGTAGAGACGGGGTTTCACCATGTTGACCAGGATGGTCTTGATCTCTTGACCTCGTGATCCACCCGCCTCGGCCTCCCAAAGTGCTGGGATTACAGGCTTGAGCCCCCACGCCCGGCTCAAATATTTTTATGACTCTTATGCATTGTCTTTTATTGTTCTTTGTATTACTTTAGAAAATTTTCTGATGTCTGAGTTTCCTGAATTGTTATGCATTGTCAAACTGTCTTAAAGAATCTATTTGCTGGCCGGGCGCAGTGGCTCACGCCTGTAATCCCAGCACTTTGGGAGGCCGAGGTGGGTGGATCACAAGGTCAAGAGATCGAGACCATCCTGGTCAACATGGTGAAACCCCGTCTCTACTAAGAATACAAAAATTAGCTGGGCATGGTGGCGCACGCCTGTAGTCCCAGCTACTAGGGAGGCGGAGGCAGGAGAATTGCCTGAACCCAGGAGGCGGAGGTTGCGGTGAGCCGAGATCGCGCCATTGCACTCCAGCCTGGGTAACAAGAGCGAAACTCCGTCTCAAAAAAAAAAAAAAAGAATCTATTTGCTAAAACACTTTTTAAGATGTTGCTTTGCTTCTTTTCCTGTTATGTCACGTATCTTTTATCATGATCTTTATAGTATAGTTATATTATTTCTAATCTTATAATTATTGAATTCTAGAAAATTTGGAAAATGCAGATTCATGTAAAAGTTAAAAATTAGTTGTAATTTTTTTCTTTACCTTTTTTCTTTGAAATGTTGTAATCTTGTTCCTTCTAATACTTGTAATTTCATTATTCACATGTAATCAGTCTTTTCACATATATCCTTACAGATTTTCTTTCACAAATCTGAGCCATGGTTTGTTTGGTTTTGTATGTTTGTTTGTTTGTTTTTCCAAGATGATATCTCACTCTGTTGCCCAGACTGGAGTGCAATGGCATGGTCTTGGCTTGCTGCAACCTCTGCCTCCAAGGTTCAAACAATTCTGCCTCAGCCTCCTGAGTAGCTGAGACTACAGGCATTTGCTACCGCACCTGGCTAATTTTTATATTTTTAGTAGACAGGGGATTTCACCATGTTGGCCAGGCTGGTCTTGAACTCCAGACCTTGTGATCTGTCCACCTTGGCCTCCCAAAGTGCTGGGATTATAGGCATGAGACACCACACCTGGCCTGAGTCATGGTTTCAATTTAGTTTTGTATCCTTTGGTAATTAACATTTCAGAAATGTCTTTCTGAAATATTTAGTGTGATTCCATTTTTGTTCAAAAAAAAAAATATACACCAGGTGTTGTGGCTCACACCTGTAAGCCCCGCCCTTTGGGAGGCTGAGGCGGGCTGATCACCTGAGCCCAGGAGTTTGAAACTAGTCTGGGCAACATGGCGAGATCCCGTCTCTACAAAAAACAGAAAAAAACTAACTGGGCATGGTGTGCACCTGTAGTCCCAGCTACTCAGGAGGCTGAGGTGGGAGGATCATCTGAACTTGGGAGGTTAAGGCTGCAGTGAGCTATCACTGTACTCTAGCCTGGGCAACAGAGTATGACCCTGTGTTAAAAAAAAAGAAAAAAAATTCTCATCTGCATTTAGGAGTTTTAGAAAATCTATTCTAGTTAGAAGTACAAAAATTGTAGTTCATATTTATTTATTTTTGGAGGCAGAGTCTCACTCCGTCACCCCTGCTAGAGTGCAGTGACGTGACCTCAGCTCACTGCAATCTCTGCCTCCCAGGTTTAAGCAATTCTCCCGCCTTAGCCTCCCAAGTAGCTGGGACTACTGGGACATGCCTGGCTAATTTTTTGTGTTTTAGTAGAGGTGGGGTTTCACCTCGTTGCCCAGGGTGGTCTCAAACTCCTGAGCTCAGCCAGTCCACCTGCCTTGGCCTCCCAAAGTGCCAGGATTACAGGCTTGAGCCACTGCTCTGGGCCAGTTCTGTTGTTTTAATTTATATTTATTACAAAGTTTGAACTTTTTATGGCAAGTAGATAAATTGTAGGAAATTAAATTCACAGAACCACATGGAAAAGGATAAAACGAATATGTTGGACAATCTGAGAACGGAGACTACAGAGAGAGAGACTCCAGAAGCTGAAACTGTATCTATGTAAGTATTCAGGAAGTAGTATGAAAATAGTATCTCTTAGGAATGATTGTAATAATTTATTTTCTACTTAATAAGGTCTGAATTTTATTTTCAAGTGGTGTACCTTGTTTATTTTCAACAACTGCTGGTTTTGAAACATTAATAATTCTCTGATATTGCTTGTGTAAATTTTATGACTCTATTGAGTTAGCTGTTACATTTCAGTGGTTACAATATATGTTCTTGGATAATTTTATTTATAGCAAGGGATTTCAAAAAGGAATATTTAACTTGAAATGGAAATCTAGAATAGGCTTCACTCCATTGTGAATCTGACTGGTGGATTCTGGGCTGTTCCAGGGGTTACCATTTATATCATGATTTGTGATTATTCCCCTGGAGTTGTACATTATCCTATAGCATCCTTTGGAATAGTATTATATGTTTGTCAGTTGTAGATTTTTCCAATTTTGTAATAAAATTCTATTTAAAATTGCTTTTTAAAATAGGCTTCCAGGATCATGTCTTGTCTCTTTCTTTTTCTTTTTTTTTTTTTTTTTGAGATGGAGTCTTGCTCTGTCTTGAAGTGGTTCAGTCTCTGCTCACTGCAACCTCTGCCTCCCAGGTTCAAGCAATTCTCTTGCCTCAGCTTCCCAAGTAGCTGGGATTACAGGTGCCCACCACCATGCCTGGCTAATTTTTGTATTTTTAGTAGAGAAAGGGTTTCACCATGTTGGCCAGGCTGGACTTGAACTCCTGACCTCAAATGATCCTCCCGTTTTGGCCTCCCAAAGTGTTGGGATTACAGACAGCCACTGTGCTTAGCCGGATTATGTCTTTTCAGGACACTTGTGAATTATTTAATATTCCAAATGGTTTATTAATTCATGCCAGGGAGAAGGAAATTTGTGACTTCAAAATAAACATTTATTTTACTCCTTTGTGGTTCTAGTTTGGGTGAAAAAAAGTGTCTGCAGGAAGGTAATCAACTAAAGGCGTTCAAACCTGCACAAGTGAGGGGCCGATTGCAAAAGCCAAAGCCAAATGTAGGTAAAGCTGCTGAAAGAAGAGAAATTCTCATATCACAGCAAGAAATTGGGGCCAATGTAGAAAAGAATGAAAATGAATCCTGCGTTGATAGAGATGAAAAGAATCAAAATGAGTCATGTGTTGGTAGAGATGTAAGTACTCTGATTCCTCCTCACATTTCTGTTAGAACAAGTACATGAGCCTTAATAAAAGCTTCCCTTCACCCTTACTTACTTATTTTTTTGAGACAGAGTCTCTTCTGTCACCCAGGCAAGAATGCAGTGGCACGATCTTGGCTCACTGCAACCTCTACCACCCAGGTTGAAGCGATTCTCCTGCCTCCAGCCTCCCTAGTAGCTGGAACTACAGGTGCACACCACCAAGCCTAACTAATTTTTGTATTTTTAGTGGAGATGGGGTTTTGCCATGTTGGCCGGACTGGTCTCAAACTTCTTACTTCATGTAATCCACATGCCTCGGCCTCCCACAGTGCAGGGATTGTAGGCGTGAGCCACCATGCCCAACCCTTCTACACCCTTTTAAAAACATTACCTCACAATTTGTGTGAATCATTTATTAAATTTATAGTCAAATCTCATAGCCAGCAGCCTTGCTGATTGTAAAGCCATTTTAGATTTTGAGCATTTACATGATAGGTAACCTGTGTCACCTGACCTCATATTTGGATTTGGTTTCTCCTGTCACTTAGTGGATATTTGAATTAACCTCCTCTTTTGAAGAGATTAGTACATATGTGAGTTTTAACATTGGCTTAAACAGCATAAAATGTTAAAAGCTCCCTACTAAGATACAATTCCAAGAACAGACTGTGAATTTTAGATTATTTACATAATCTTTGTGATAAAGGTAAAAGTTGACATGTTTTGAGATTTCAGTTTCTTCTCTTATAATTTCCATGGTCCATAGGCCAGGCATGGTGAACTCATGCCTGTAATCCCAGCATTTTGGGAGGCTGAGGTGAGAGGATTGCTTGAGGCCAGTGTCTGAGACCAGTCTGTCAATATAGTGACATTCTGTTTCTACAAAGTAAATTTTTTTTTATAATTATACTTTAAGTTCTGGGGTACATGTGCAGAACTTGCAGGATTATTACATAGGTACACACATGCCATGGTGGTTTGCTGCCTCCATCCCCATCACCTACATCAGGCATTTCCCCCAATGTTATCCCTCCCCAACCTCCCCACCTGCTGCTATCCCTCCCCTAGCCCCCCACCCGACAATAGACCCCAGTGTGTGATGTTCCCCTTCCTGTGTCCATGTGTTCTCATTGTTCAGCACCCACCTATGAGTGAGAACATGAGGTGTTTGGTTTTCTGTTCTTGTGTCAGTTTGCTGAGAATGATGACCATCATTCACAGCAAAAATTTTTTTTTTAGTTACCTGGGCTCGGTGATGTGCTCTTAGTCCCAGCTACTTGGGAGCTGAGGCGGAGGGTAACTTGAGCCCAGGAGTTAAAGCCTTCAGTGAGCTATCTATGATCATGCCATTGCACTCCAATGTGGGTGACAGAGTGAGACCCTGTCTTTAAAAAAAAAAAAAAAAAAATACCATGGTCTATGATGCAATTACAATAATCAAAAGAATTCAGAAAAATAGGTCCCCATGGGGTATTTCTAATAGATAAGACCAAAGTAGTTACTTTGATTAGGAGGAAAAGAATGGGGCTTTGAGATATACTAAAAGGAGTAGCTCATGAAATTTTCTCAGAAAGCTAAAGTAAAAGCATTAAAAGTATTTTACAGTCACCATTTTATAATTTTAAATTTTTTGCCGTTTTATACTTAAATTGAACAACATTTTCAATGAAATCTGTTATGCCACGTTGTGAAACCCAAAACATTAAAAAATGTTGTTTGTTTTCAAGACTCCTCAGTACATGGAATATCAATTGTGTAAAGATTTTGAAGAGGAAGATGTCATATTACAGCCTGAGAAAAATTATTCTTTGCAAAATGTGCAGCCAGATGAGCCCAAAGTTCTTAGTGAATATCTAAGGTAAGCATCATTTTTGTTGATTATATAATCTTTGGATTTTTGTAAAAAGTTTTAGAACTCTTTAATCAGGTTTTTAAAACAGAATCAAATTAGATGGATTTGTTATCTGTATGTCTAGTTAGTGTTTTAAAATATAACTTCATCTTTCAAGAAAATTTATGTCATAGCCTTTATGTGAATTTCTCAGATGGTTTGAAAAAAGCTACTCATCATAAATTAGTACTTGAATTAACATAAATAGCCTTTTTACTTGTTTTTTTATTTTTTGAGACAGAGTTTCACTCTTACTGCCTTGGCTGGAGTGCAGTGGCACAATCTCAGCTCCCTGCAATCTCCTCCTCCTAGGTTCAAGCGATTCTTCTGATTCAGCCTCCCTCGTAGCTGGAATACAGGCGCCTGCCACCACGCCTGGCTAATTTTTGTATTTTTAGTAGAGACGCAGTTTCACCATATTGGCCAGGCTGGTCTCTAACTCCTGATCTCAGGTGATCCATCCGCCTTGGTCTCCTAAAGTGCTGGGATTACAGGTGTGAGCCACTGCGCCTGACCAGCCGTATCACTTAACATGCATATTAAATTGTATGTTTATGTTCAAATGTAAAATGGGACTTATTTTTTTTTTTTTTTTTTTTTTTTTGAGACGGAGTTTCGCTCTTGTTACCCAGGCTGGAGTGCAATGGCGTGATCTCGGCTCACCGCAACCTCCGCCTCCTGGGTTCAGGCAATTCTCCTGCTTCAGCCTCCTGAGTAGCTGGGATTATAGGCACGCGCCACCATGCCCAGCTAATTTTTTGTATTTTCAGTAGAGACGGGGTTTCACCATGTTGACCAGGTTGGTCTCGATCTCTCGACCTTGTGATTCACCCGCCTCGGCCTCCCAAAGTGCTGGGATTACAGGCTTGAGCCACCGTGCCCGGCCAAAGGATTTTAGACAGCTCACATATATCTTTTTTTTTTTTTTTTTTGAGTTGGAGTTTTGCTCTTGTTACCCAGGCTGGAGTGCAATGGCGCGATCTCAGCTCACCGCAACCTCCGCCTCCTGGGCTCAGGCAATTCTCCTGCCTCAGCCTCCTGAGTAGCTGGGATTACAGGCATGTGCCACCACGCCCAGCTGATTTTTTGCACTTTTAGTAGAGACGGGGTTTCACCATGTTGACCAGGATGGTCTCGATCTCTTGACCTCGTGATCCACCCGCCTCGGCCTCCCAAAGTGCTGGGATTACAGGCTTGAGCCACCGCGCCCGGCGCCGCGACTTATTTTTTAAATATTTGTTTCTTTGGAATTAGATTGAGCACATACTGCCTTTGTTTAAGATAAATAAATTTTATTTAAAACTTATGTATAAAAACCCATACTGCTCATAGCCAAAGCCTTTTCTGCTTTTTATTTCTTCCTTGGAGGGTACCAAGCCAGGCTGATGGAATTACTAGTTTACTTTTTAAATTTTCGTTTTAGAAATGTTTCATGTGTGTGGAAGTGCAACCATGGACTCCCATATGTCTGCTATCCAGTTTCAGTACTTAGTATTTTACCAGTCTTTACGCTTAAAGGCTGGCTTATGCTATACTTTCTTCCAGCTGTATTAGCCTATTTAAATAGTACGTAGCTGTGCATGGTGGCTCATGCCTATCTAGCTACATGGAAGGCTGAAGGAAGACGATTGCTTTAGCCCAGGAATTTGAAGCTGCAGGGAGCTAAGACTGAGCCACTTTAGTCCAGCCAGGTCAACAAAGTGAGACAGACTCCTGTCCCCCAAAAGAAGAAAAGTACCTAACCTGAGAGTGAAAGCTAGGTTCCCTGAAGTCTTTGTTGGAAGACAGAAAAATTTATTTCATGTTGCCTTCACTATTCCTTTGCTTCTTTGTCCTCCCCACTGTCCCAATTATTTTACTAATGAGCACATAGTCTCTAGATAGAAGCTTGTATGACTACATTGCTTGTTACATGTCTCTGATACAGATTTTAATTACAGATAGCTAGCAAATTATTCTTTTTATTTATATCTTTTTAGTTTAAGCTAGAGTCTATTACTTGGTACTATGGCTTAGTAGAAAATTGAACTTTTCTGAGTGGCCTCTCAGTTTTAGAACACTGGTGGATATTGTCTGTAACTAATATTCAGTCTGATCTCAACAGCTTTCTTATCTATGGGCAGTGTCATTTCTGCTTTATCATGTCGTCTTTGTGGCCTTAGAATCTCCAAAATCCTCAAAAACAATTCTAAGATGCTGTGTTTTTTTTTTTGTTTTTGTTTTGTTTTGTTTTGTTTTTTTGAGACAGAGTTTCACTCTTGTTACCCAGGCTGGAGTGCAATGGCACGATCTTGGTTCACCACAACCTCCGCCTCCTGGGTTCAGGCAATTCTCCTGCCTCAGCCTCCTGAGTAGCTGGGATTACAGGCACGTGCCACCATGCCCAGCTAATTTTTTGTATTTTTAGTAGAGACGGGGTTTCACCATGTTGACCAGGATGGTCTCGATCTCTTGACCTCATGATCCACCCGCCTCGGCCTCGCAGAGTGCTGGGATTACAGGCTTGAGCCACCGCGCCCGGCCAGATGCTGTGTTTTATCAAATTATATACCTATGTCTAACAGAAAGTTTTCCTCCTCCCCTACTCCAAATATGTTGGCCTGTTTGAGATGCTATGTAAGAGAAAGAGATAGTAGGATAACAGTCTCTCAGAGAATGCATTAAAAATTCTTTAGGCTGGGCATGGTGACTCACACCTATAATCCCAGTACTTTGGGAAGCTGACACGGGAGGATCACTTGAGGCCAGGAGCTCAAAACCAGCCTGGACAACATTGCAAGGCCACATCTCTATAAAAATAATGTATTTTATTAGATAAACTAGTGGATATTTCTTTAAAATTTAATCTTGTAGGTTAATTTTGCATCTTATCTATTCCATATAAACATTTTGAGGTTTTTGTCATGATTAGTGATGTTTCTTTCAAATACACACACACATACACACACACACACACACACACACACACATTTATATATACATACATATATATTTGAAACAGACACACACAAACACACATGGACATTTTTTTTAAGACAGGGTCTTGGCCAGGTGCGATGGCTCACGCCTATAATCCCAACACTTTGGGAGGCCAAGGCGGGTGGATCATGAGGACAAGAGATCGAGACCATCCTGGTCATCCTGGTCAACATGGTGAAACTGCATCTCTACTAAAAATACAAAAATTACCTTGGCAGCTACTCGGGAGGCTGAGGCAGGAGAATTGCTTGAACCCAGGAGGCAGAGATTGCGGTGAGCCAAGATCACGCCATTGCACTCCAGCCTGGGTAATAAGAGCGAAACTCCCATCTTAATAAAACAAAACAACAACAACAACAAAAAGACAGTGTCTTGCTCTGTCACCCAGGCTGGAGTGCAGTGGTTCGATCATGGCTCACTGTAACCACAACACCCGGTCTCAAATGCTTCTCTTGCCTCAGCATCCCAAGTAGCTGGGACTACAGGTGCATGCCCCCCACCTGGCTAATTTTTTAATATTTTGTAGAGACAGAGTTTGCCATGTTGCCCAGGCTCGTCTTGAACTCCTAGGCTGAAGTTATCCTTTTTCCTTAGCCTCCAGAAGTGCTAGGATTACAGATGTGAGCCACCATATCTGGCCATGAATATTTTATAGATTCTTAAACTCCTTGTTTTAGAAAAACACATATACAGACCTTGAAGCAGATTTATAGTTTTCTGCCCAATCCATATCTTATTTTCTCCGTTCTTGAGAGCTTGTTTGGAGGTTCTAGCAGGGGAGCACAGCTACTCATATACCCTTGACCGAAGACCAGTCCTCCTCTATTGGGGATAGTCATCCTCTTCGACCGAGCACACAGCTTCGGGAGAGACGCACATGGAGCGGTGAGGGAGGAAGGGGGCATCTGCCTAGCCAGCCAGATCAGCCAAATCAACCCTGGCGATCAATGGGGTGACAGATGTCGTAGCCAGATCACCCTCACACCCGATTTTCTCCATTCTTAATCCTCTTGCTTTGCTTTTATTCTCAGATTTGTGATCTGAGGAGTTTGTGGATCCACTATATATTTTAAATTGAGAAATAATCTAGTTCAATTTCGTATCTGATATCCAGTCTCATATACTGCCCTTCAGTTAATTGTACATCCCTTTTGTTACTTAGAAACAATCTAATGCTATGCTGTAATGGCAGTTTTAAAAACCTAAGCACATAGAATACAATTATAACATTGTATATCTGTATCTTATCATCTGAACCAATATCAAAATAATGAAATTATTAATAAAGCCTTTGCTTCAAGCATTTACATGTTTAAAGAATATGCCTGTTTTCAAAATGTGACTTTATAAAGAGTTTATCTTTCTTCCCGTGATACCCAAACCAAAGATTGCTAGCACAGTAATTTCACTACAGATGTTTCTGGATGGTGATGAAAAGTATCATAAATCAAATAATGGAATGCAGTCCATTTAGGACTGATCAAATTAAATTTCCTCTATGGATTGCTATTAATTTTACATTGAATGTTGTCAGTTACTAAAGTTAATGATAGATATAAACACTTAAGTTATGTAAAAAAGTATAGTTTGACATCTTATTCCTAAGGACCTGCCTTATATTATCAAAAATTGCAATATTGAAAACAGTTATTTCAGTGAGGAAGGATGGTTTAGGACCTAGAGAAGTTGAAACAAGCAATAGCATACTTTTTTTTTTTTGAGACAGAGTCTTGCTCCGTTGCCCAGGCTGGAGTGCAATGGTATGATCTTAGCTCACTGCAACCTCTGCCTGCTGGGTTCCAGCTATTTTCCTGCCTTAACCTTCTGAGTAGCTGAGATTATAGGCTTACGCCACCACCCCTAGTTTATTTTGTATTTTCAGTAGGGACAGGGTTTTTACCTTGTTGGCCAGGCTGGTCTTAAACGTCTTACCTCAAACGATCCACCTGCCTCAACCTCCTAAAATGCTGGGATTACAGTCTGAGTTACCACGTCTGGCCTAGCATACTTTTAAATAAATATTTTGCTTATTTGTTTTGAGATGGGATCTTGCTCTGTCGCCCAGTCTGGAGTGCTGTGGCATGATCGTGGCTTACTGCAGCCTCATCCTTCCTGGGCTCAGGTGATCCTCCCACCTCAGCCTCCTGAATAGCTGGGACTACAGGTGTATGCCACCACACCTGGCTGATTTTGGGTCTTTTTTTTTTTTTCGGTAGAGATGGGCTGCCTCAGCCTCTCAAAGTACTAGGATTACAGGCATGATGAGGCATCGTGTCCAGCCCAATACATCTTTTTTTAAGCTGTTGAATGTATAGTTATATACCTGTTCAGTCTGACATGGCTGAATAAATCTAGTGTTTCATTTGATCTAGCTTTTGCCCAATATTAACTTTTCTGGTGAGTCATTTTAAAGCTCTTTCAGTCATTTATATGTTTATTGATTTTCCTATCTATTGTAATAAACAGAACACAAAGCAAAAAGTGCTGCTGCTTTTCTGGAGAGCAAGGTGCTTGCTTTCGATAGTGATTGTGTGCCCAAAGCATTCAGCAAAATATTGTGTATTTAATCTGTCCTTTTATTTTTGACTTGTGTTATCAAATACTTGTATTATCAGATAACAAGCTCTTAGAGAAATATCTGTATAGAAAATCTCATTTAAAATTAGTTTTGTTTTTTTTTTGAGACGAAGTTTCGCTCTCGTTACCCAGGCTGGAGTGCAATGGCATGGTCTCGGCTCACCGCAACCTCTGCCTCCTGGGTTCAGGCAATTCTTCTGCCTCAGCCTCCTGAGTAGCTGGGACTACAGGCTTGCGCCACCATGCCCAGCTAATTTTTTGTATTTTTAGTAGAGACAGGGTTTCACCATGTTGACCGGGATGGTCTCGATCTCTTGACCTTGTGATCCACCCGCCTCGGCCTCCCAAAGTGCTGGGATTACAGGCTTGAGCCACCGCGCCCGGCCCTAAAATTAGTTTTAAAAGGTGAGGAGAGCAGACCTCATTGTTGTCATAAGATTTAATCTTAGTCAAGTCATACTTGTATCTAGGTATTTGAGGTGGTCGGGTCTATTATGGCAAAGCATTTGTCTGGGTAAAAGATAGAAGGGATGAAGAGGTAGAAATAGCAGACATAACATTGATCTAGCTCTAATGCAGAGAACTGGAGAGTGTTTCCCAGCCAGTATTTACAAACAGTGGTATGAATGACAATTGGAAAGAGACTATTAGAATTAAATAGCTTCTATACCGATTGACCTTACTAGATATATATGTTTAACATTTTTGCTGTGATTTTGAAAGGGTGGGATGTTTTTCTTTTAATTTTTAAATTTTACCCGGAGATTCCTAGGGCTTCCTTAATTTTTTCGAATTTGAGAGTTTCTGTAGTGATTTCTCAAACATCATCTCTTTCAGCAGGCAGTCTGGTTTAAAACTTGATTGTGTGCCCCCCCTCTTTTTTTTTGTAGCATTCAAGAGAATAATAAAGCAAATAAACATGACCAAGTCTCAATTCTAAGGACTCGATTTCAGAAACCAAAGCCAAACATAGGAAGAAGAACTGGAAGAAGAGAAATTTCCTCAAAGGAAGAGGTACTAGAGAAGATTGCTGTGTCTGGGGAAATGACAGCAGCATTGAGAGAAACTATAACACCAGATACGTCACCAAGGGAGATGGGACCAGCAGATACTAGTACTACTAAAGAAATGCAGTCAGATTTAAAAGAATCGGGAAGAAGAGCCATTTCTCCCAGGCAGAAGATTGTAGATGTGATTGATGTCACCATGGAAATGGAGACAGGTTTGAAAGCAGCTGGAAGGGAGATTTCCCCAAAGGACAAGACACCAGAGGTGATTGATACCACTAAGGAAATAGACAATTATTTGGAAGAAACTGGAGGAAGAGAAATATCCCCAGAGGAAAATGGCCCAGAGGAACTCAAGCCTATAGGTGAAATGGAGACAGATTTGAAAGCAACTGGAAGAGAGAGTTTCTCAAGGGAGAATACACCAGAGGTGATTGATGCCACTAAGGAAATAGACAAAGATTTGGAAGAAACTGAAAGAGAAATATCCCCCCAGGAAAAAGGCCTAGAGGAGGTCAAGCCTGTAGGTAAAATGGAGACAGATTTGAAAGCAACTGGAAGGGAGATTTCCCCAAGGGAACAGACACCAGAGGTGACTGATGCCACCAAGGAAATAGACAAAGATTTGGAAGAAACTGGAAGAAGAGAAATATCTCCACAGAAGAATGGCCCAGAGGAAGGCAAGCATGTAGGTGAAATGGAGACAGATTTGAAAGCAACTGGAAGAGAGAGTTCCTCAAGGGAGAAGACACCAGAGGTGGTTGATGCCACTAAAGAAATAGACATAGATTTGGAAGAAATTAAAAGAGAAATTTCTTCACAGGAAAAAGGCCTAGAGGAAGTCAAGCCTGTAGGTAAAATGGAGACAGATTTGAAAGAAGTTATAGAAGAAATTTCCCAAAGGGAAAAGGGGCTAGTGGAGATCAGTGCTGTAAGGGAAAGGGAGATTGATTTGAAAGAAACCGGAAAAGGCATTTCCATGATGGAGAAAGTATCAGGAGAGATGGCTGCCATTGAAGAAATGAAGGCAGATTTGAAAGAAACTGGAAGAGAAAATTTTAGAGAAAGTGGATCTGAAGAGATCTGTGTTACTGAGGAAACGGTGGCAGAATTGAAAAAAACTGGAAAAACAGACATTTCTCCAAGGGAAAATGAACTAGAGGAGACCAGTACCTCAAGACAAACTGAGACACATTTAATGCAGAGTGGTAGCAGTGACTGCAGCGCTATGCCTTCACTAGATACTAAAGTATGTATTTTTCTGTCCTTTAAAATTTTTTTGAGTGCTTTTTTTCAGAGAAAAGTTACCAAAATAGTTCCATTATTTTGTCCTTAAGTCCAACAACACTTAAAAATCTCTAAAAGTCTAGCCTTTTATAGCCCTAAGTTTCTATGTTTCAGTGCCTTGAAGAGTTTTCTGAATTTCAGGTTTTAACATTTGGAAGTTAAATTTTATTTAAAAATTAAAAACTTCTAAATGTTTAAGGAAAGTGTTTAGAATATATTAGACTGTTGTTTTAAATATATGAGATGTTTAAAGAATATTTTATTTGTGCTGATTTATTTGACTGTTTTTCTAGAACATCAGCAGCAAAGTACTGTCGATAATGCATACACCTGTAGAAGAAAAAAGAAATCCTGAAAAAGAAGTATCAAGTTGCTTAAGTCATTTCAAGGTTTCTTCACAGACTCATGAATCTGATAAAACAGAAGTCCAGGGGCTTCAATCTCCAGATGTTCCAGAGCAGTTTTCAGATATTAATTTAAGGTACAAGTGTGTTTTTGAAGACACAGATATTAAGCTATATTTGCAGATTATGTTTAAGTGAGATTTCAAGGTATAACATATGCAAGATAGTGTTGGAGATTTAAGATAGTTTTGGGGTCTATGGCCATACCACCTTGAACGCGCCCGATCTCGTCTGATCTCAGAAGCTAAGCAGGGTCAGGCCTGGTTAGTACTTGGATGGGAGACCTCCTGGGAATACTGGGTGCTGTAGGCTTTAAAAAAAAAGATAGTTTTGGGAAGACTGGGAGAGGATTGAGGTCACTCTGACAGTTGTGAAAGTTACTGACATACAAAGTTGTATGTAACAGTCTTAAATTGATACAGGTTTGACAGACTCATATTTTTTTTGTGCAGAGATGATATAATTCCTAAGCTCATACCTGGATTGTACCACTCATGTTTTTCAGGATTACCAGATAGTTCGATTTGTTTTCCTGTTAAGAATTAGAATTAGGCCAAGTATGGCGGCTCACACCTGTAATCCTAGCAGTTTGGGAGGCTAAGGTGGGTGGATCCTTTGAGCCGAGGAGTTTGAGACTAGCTTGGGCAACAGGCTGTAGAAACCCATCGCTACAAAAATACAAAAACTAGCTGGGTGTGGTGGCATCCCAGCTACTTGGGAGGCTGAGATGGGAGGATCACCTGAGCCCGTGGAGATCAAGGCTGCAGTGAACTATGATTGTGTCATTGCCCTCTATCCTGGGTGACAGAACAAGACCCTGTCTCCAACAAAATAATTAAATGTTTACTGCCAATCCCTAAGGTTGTCCTGAGACTCCGTTGCCACTGCCCCTTCAGTTCATTCTAAAGCTTGATAATCTTTGTTCCAAAAGCAAATCTCTTCCTCAAGAACAGAAGCCACTTGAAATTAAACCAGCACCTTTTGTGAGAAGTCGATTCAAAAGACCAAAACCAAACTTAGCAAGGGCAGCTTTGAAGAGAGAGACTGCAGAATCAGAAAAATATGTATCTGGGAAGAAATCAGAAACCAAGAAAATGGAGACTATTGTGTTGCAAGAGAATAATGAACAACTTGATATGGTCCCTTCTCAATATGTGAGTGATATTTAAGATGGAAGTTCTGTGTGGGTATTTTTTTTTTTAAGGTAAGGGCTACTAAAAGCACCTGGCATTAAAATTTTACAAATATTTCTGTGTAATTTTTTGATATTATTCCCATGCTTAATGTGCCTCATTATTACACGTAATTTATGTAAGAATATCAGATATCTGATAATAGGCAAGCCTGTTGTGGGAAAGCGTTTAGGAGGTCTGGGCTCTGGTTCCAGTTCTGGTTTTGTGACCATTGATGAAACAATTTTCTTCATAGGAAAAATGAGAATAATAGTTTTTTATTGGGAGATGGAGGCAGCAAACCACATTGCCATGTATATACCTATGCAACAATCCTGCATGATCTGCACATGTGCCCCAGAACCTAAAGTACAATAAAAAATATATATGTATATAAATAGTTTTTTATTTATTTTTATTTTTTGAGACAAAAATCTCACTGTCACCCAAGCTGGAGTGTGATCTCGGCACACTGCAACCTCCACCTCCCGGATTCAAGCGATTCTCCTGCCTCAGCTTCTTGAGTAGGTGGGACTACAGGCATGTGCCACCATGCCCCACTAATATTTTCTTTTTGTATTTTTAGTAGAGACAGGGTTTCACCATGTTGGCCAGGCTGGTCTTGAACTCCTGACCTCATGATCTGCTCACCTCAGCCTACCATGGTGCTGGGATTGCAGGCGTGAGCCACTGTGCCTGGTGACAATAATAGTTTTTTATTTCACTCTGTTATGAAGGTGAAATGTAAGTTTGATTTGAGTTAAAGGTAATATTTTATTTACTTTGTTGACTTTCTCCATAACAGATTAAGATTGTGTAAAATATCATCAAAAACATTGAAATGAATAATTAAAAACTGAATGTTGTCCACATATAAAGTCCTTTATAGAATTAAAATTCTTAATTTGACTTTTTTTTTGTATTTTTGGTAGAGACGGGGTTTCACTATGTTGACCAGGATGGTTTCGATCTCTTGACCTTGTGATCCACCCACCTCAACCTCCCAAAGTGCTGGGATTACAGGCTTGAGCCACCGCGCCCGGCAATTTGACATTTTTAAATAGCTCAGTACTTTACTGTGTATCAATATTTATACTTTTTTCTCCTAAGCTTATAGTCATAAAAGATAAGTTACGTTTGTATTATATTTTCTGATTATAGCAATTTCTTTTTTTTTTTTTTTTTTGAGACGGAGTTTCGCTCTTGTTACCCAGGCTGGAGTGCAATGGCACGATCTCGGCTCACCACAACCTCCGCCTCCTGGGTTCAGGCAATTCTCCTGCCTCAGCCTCCTGAGTAGCTGGGATTACAGGCACGTGCCACCATGCCCAGCTAATTTTTTGTATCTTTAGTAGAGACAGGGTTTCACCATGTTGACCAGGATGGTCTCGATCTCTTGACCTCATGATCCACCCGCCTCAGCCTCCCAAAGTGCTGGGATTACAGGCTTGAGCCACCGCACCCGGCCGATTATAGAAATTTCAGTTTGGAAAATTATATGTATTCTAAAAAGTGAGTCTTTTATATCACATCCCTTTCCCCCAAGTTAATCATACAGCAATTTGGAATATATCCATTTAGGCTTTTTGGTATGTTTATAAAATAATAAAATGGGCAGATATTTTTATTGTTTTCCAAAATGACACTAATTCTTGCCTTCTGATTTTTCCAGTTAAAATATTGTGAGCTTCTTTTTAGATCAGTACAAAGAGACTTATCTTCTTTTAAATGGTTAGATACTATTGCATTCTAAATAAATTAGAATTTATTTATTTAGTCTCTTAATGACAGATCTGTCTTATTTCTGATTTTTTTGTCTTTTCCAGTGGGGGAGGTGGCATTTAAATTATTACAATAAATATTTTTATATGTATGTTTCTACTTGTTAAATATTTATAAGATACATTTCCAGAAGTGTAATTGCTCGGAATTTAGAATTTTGGTATAGACTAACTACCCTATTGTTTTTTACAAAGATGATATCAGTTTATACTTGTATGAATAAAATAAGAAAGTTCTTATTTCTTTATACTTTTAGCAACCCTGGATGAAATTTTTTTCCTGCCTTTTAGGATGAAACTTCCCTAGTGATACCAAGAGAAAAAGACACATTGGGCCACAAGAATGAGGAAGCTGTTATATTGCCATGTATACAGCCTGAAAATAACCTTTCACCTTCAAATTCTCCTGAACCTAAAGAGGACTCTCAGTCAGCACAAGCCCAAGAAAATGACTTAGTTGTTTCTGTGGGGTAAACAGTTACTTTCTTTGAAAATATAAAATAAGAGAGACACTTCTTTTAAATATTTCTCATTTTTATTGAGATATGTTAATGCATTTAAAAAGTGAACATAAAGAATATTATTGATTTAGCAGACTGCCTAAAGTATAATATCGGATTTAATTCAGTGCCTTCTAATGGTTGCCTGCTGTGTGCATTGTTACCTGCTTAAGAGTCTATATGAAGCAATGCATTTAAAAAGTACAGGTTGAGCATGCCTAATCAAAAATTCTGAAATGCTCCACAGTTTAAAACTTTTTGAGAGCTGGCCGGGCGCGGTGGCTCAAGCCTGTAATCCCAGCACTTTGGGAGGCCGAGGCGGGTGGATCACGAGGTCAAGAGATCGAGACCATCTTGGTCAACATGGTGAAACCCCGTCTCTACTAAAAACACAAAAAATTAGCTGGGCGTGGTGGCGCGTGCCTGTAATCCCAGCTACTGAGGAGGCTGAGGCAGGAGAATTGCCTGAACCCAGGAGGCGGAGGTTGCGGTGAGCCGAGATCGCGCCATTGCACTCCAGCCTGGGTAACAAGAGCGAAACTCCGTCTCAAAAAAAAAAACTTTTTGAGAGCTGATGTGGTGCTCAAAAGAAATTGGAGCATTTCGGATTTCCAAAGTAGGGATGCTCAGCTGATAAGTATAATGCATATTTTTCCAAATCTAAAAAAATCTGAAACCTGAAACATTTCTGGTCCTAAGCATTTTGGATGAGGGCTACTCAACCTGTATGTATATAAGCTGTATATATCCATTACCTTTTAAAAATTGATGAAATACATATAACATAAAATTTACCATTTTAACTATTTTTTATTTTAACTGTTTCTTTTTTTTTTTTTTTTTTTGAGACGGAGTTTCGCTCTTGTTACCCAGGCTGGAGTGCAATGGTGCGATCTCGGCTCACCGCAACCTCCGCCTCCTGGGTTCAGGCAATTCTCCTGCCTCAGCCTCCTGAGTAGCTGGGATTACAGGCACACGCCATCATGCCCAGCTAATTTTTGTATTTTTAGTAGAGACGGGGTTTCACTATGTTGACCAGAATGGTCTCGATCTCTTGACCTCGTGATCCACCCGCCTCGGCCTCCCAAAGTGCTGGGATTACAGGCTTGAGCCACCGCGCCCGGCCTTAACTGTTTCTTAATGTACAGTGGCGTTGTGTATTCACATAGATGTCCCATAGCCACCACCATTCGTTTTTAGACTTTGTTTTTCATCTTTGTAAAATGAAACTCTGTACCCATTAAATATTAACTCATTCTCCTCTTCTTCCAGCTCCTGGCAACCACTATTTAGCTACTCTAGGTATATCATATAAGTTTATTACCTTTTGAGAATTGAAACAACTGCTTTCTTTTGTAAAGTAAGATGTTTATAATGAGAAAGCAATTTCCCTTTAATGGTACAAAGTATTTTTTAGAGCCTTTATTAGAGGAGATCCAAATTTTACATTTCTACATTAGTTTTCAACTTTTTACAGTCAAGTGCCCTGTCTTTCTCCCTGTCCCCTTGTTTAGGACTAATAATATAAACACTTGCCAGCAAGAAATGAAGGAAAGTGTCATTCCAACTGCTCGACCAGTAAGGGGTCGACTTCAGAGACCAAGACCAAATGTAAGAAAGGCAGGACAAAGGCAAATAGAAAAAAGTGAAGCCAAAGACATAATTCAGGAAGAAAGAACAATATTACAAAGGGATGAAAGTGAAAAGAAAGTCTTAATTGTGGTGAGTTATTGTTATGTAATTAAATTGAGCCTTTTAATGCATTTAGAATATCAAGTTACAGCTCAGATATGGCTTAGAAATACAGGCATCTGACACTTACTCTGCTCAATGAATACAGTATCCAGTTTTTGTCAGATTTGCTCTTCTGGATTTTTTTTTTTTAAGTGAAAATAGATATATGTCTTTTTTAACTAATGAAGCTATTCATCTTGAAGTGTTCCATTAAGACAAAATAATGTAATAAATAACACAAATCTCACTCTGAGATAACCACTGAAAATCTTTTGATATATCTTATGGGATCTATTTCCATGCACACATATATGCACACTTATGCAAATTTAAACAATAAAATCATTACATATTATAACTTTCTGTTATTCACTTAATACTATGTTAAGTGGCTTTCTGGATTAAGAAGTATGGAGTTGCATTGTTTTTGCTGGATAACGTTATGCTGTTTTGAATGACAGTTTAATCTCTTATTGATGGGTCTTTTGGTAGTAGGAAAAAGGCCTAAGCAGTATAATGCCTAAAAGTGCTCACTTTAGGTAGTTCTTTTCTGTTCATTTCTCTACTAATGCAAAGTCTAGATTTAAAATAATCTTTATTTGAACCAAAAAGCTCTTTCTTAAAAAAAAAACAACCATTAGACTTTTATTTTTAGTTTCATATCAGGTCACTATTACAATTTTCAAAGTATTATATTAACATATTATTGCAGTAATCTTTGAAACTTTTCTCTGAACTAGGCATCCTTGTTTTGGCAACAGAATATAAACATTATATATCTAGTTTGAATCTAATTTTAAAGAATTAACCACACATGGTGGTATGTGCCTGTAATCTCAGTTACTCAGGAGGCTGAGGAAGGAGGATCACTTGAGCATAGGAGTTTGAGACCTGCTTGGGCAGCATAATGAGACTATCTCAAATAAATAAATACATAAACATTTAAAAAAGAAAAGGAATTCTTCAAAACTAAGTATCTTTCTTAATGATGGAAATATTTTAAGAGGTATATTCTGCTGTAAAAATAACATACGAATATGATTTTGTCTTTTCAGTCAAATTCTCAAGTTGAAACAGAAATTGAAATTCCATCCTCCACAGTTTCAGAATACAGAATGTATGAAAATCAAAGTCAGGTGGTTCTTGTAGAAAACCTTCATGTTAACAAAACAAACAAAACAGTCAGGTGAGTTTGCTTTTAATGAAACACAAGATTTTTCAAAGACAAAAGTTATGTTTTTGCATAATTGATTTTATACATTAGTAACTTCACATCATGAAAATGTTAAAAGGATAAAGTAATAGATACTTTTGATGCTACAGTCTTTTAAATCTGCTTCTTGAATACTGTATGAATTGCATGGCTGATATTCTCTGAAGTATATTCTCTTAAGTGTATGATATTCTTTTTTTCCTTCTTTTTTATCTTTTAAGTTGGTACAAAAGCAATGGTGTATGATACTCTTAAGTATATGATATTCTCTTAAGTATATGTAATTTCTCTGAAAAGTTTGATCAGCGCCCTCATTTTTGGTACCAAAACTAAACTTTTAATATTAGGCAAAGATTCTTAAGTTCTTTTTATCTTTTTTAGAAATTTAGGCCAGGTGCGGTCATGCCAGTAATCCCAGCACTTTGGGAAGCCAAGACAAGAGAATCACTTGAGTCCAGGAGTTCAAGACCAGCCTGGGCAACATAGTGAGACCTCGTCTCTATAAAAATAAAAAACAAAAAAAGAGTTTATAACCTACTGACTAAAATTCCTCAATAGGGAGTTGTATGAAGTACTTACTGTATGCTATATTTAGAGGTAACTAAATCAAAGCCAAATGGTAAGAATGGTGTCTTTTAAATGAGATGAGCTAGTAGGGTGAGGAAGTTTTGACATTACTACTTTTATTTATTATTTGCGCTCTGCCTTATTATTATTGATATTAAAGCAAGATGTGTTCTTTAGTAAAAACCTTTCTTTTCTTTATATAGTTCATGGTCCATCTAATTTACTGTCTTTGTAACTAGAACATGTTTTAGTGAAGTATTTACTAATTTTCATTCAGGATGTTTTAGCACTTATGAATATACTTTAAATATTTCAGCTTCCTTTAATTAGGTAGACTGGCCTTCTGGTAAATGCAGAGGAAATGTTATTGTATCCTTTTTCACCCTCTCTGGTTAGGTGAAGCTAGAATTTGGGCATGTTAGGTCATCTTTCAAAATGTGGTGCTATTGATTTGTATTTTCTTTTATTATGTTTACTTTTTTTTTGTTTTTAATAGAGACAGAGTTTCACTGTGTTGGCCAGGCTGGTCTCGAACTCCTGACCTCATGATCCATCCGCCTTGGCCTCCCAAAGTGCTGGGATTACAGGCTTGAGCCACCGTGCCTGGCCTTATTATCTTTACCTTTTGAGACAAGGTGTCTCACTGTGTTGCCCAGTCTGTAGTGCAGTGATGCAGTCACGGCTTACTGCAGCCTCAATTTCCTGGGCTCAAGTGATCCATCCCCCTCAACCTCTTGAGTAGCTGGGACCACAGGCGCACACCACCACACCTGGCTAATATTTTTGTATTTTTTTGTAGAGATGGGGTTTCACCCTGTTGCCCAGGCTGGTCCTGAACTCCTGAGCTCAAATGATCCACCCCTCTCAGCCTCCCAAAATCTTGGGATTACACGGTGACCCACTGTGCCCAACCTCTGTTAATTTTAGATGATTGAAACAGTTGTCTTTCATTTAGACAAGCTTCTAATGTGAAGCTTTTATTTTAGTATGGATTACTTTTATTTTTTTATTTTTATTTTATTTTATTTTTTTGAGACAGAGTCTCTCTCTGTTGCCCAGGCTGGAGTTCGGTGTCTCCATTGTGGCTCACTGTAACCTTCCACCTCCCTGATTCAAACGATTCTCATGCCTCAGCCTATGGAATAGCTAGGACTACAGGCAGGCACTACCACACCTGGCTAAGTTTTTGTATGTTTAGTAAAGACAGGGTTTTACCATGTTGGCCAGGTTGGTCTCCAGCTTCTGACCTCAAGTCATCTACCTCCTTGGCCTCCCAAAGTGCTGGGATTACAGGTGTGAGCCACCGTGCCCAGCCTTTTTAGTCTCACTCTGTCACCCAGGCTGGAGGTGCAATGGCATGATCTCGGCTCACTGCAACTTCCACCTCCCAGCTTCAACAATTCTCCCTGCTGAGTAGATGGGATTACAGGCACCTGCCACCACACCCTGCTAATTTTTGCATTTTTAGTAGAGACAGGGTTTTGCCATGTTGGCCAGGCTGGTCTCAATCTCCCACCCTCATGTGATCCGCCCACTTCGACCTCCCAAAGTGCTGGGATTACAGGGGTGACCCACCTTGCCCAGCCTTGATTACTTTTATTTTCAATATCACAGCCCCTACCGCACCACCCGCCCCCGAGCTTTTTATCTTAAAAAGCCTTAAAATTTTTTTGGATATATAATAGTTATACATACATATTTTTGGACTACATGTACTATTTTAATGCGTTATACACAATATGTAATTATGAAATCAGAGTAATCGGGATATCCATCACCTCATACATTTATCTTTGTATTGACAACATAATTTTCTAGCTATTTTGAAATATATAATAAGTGATTGTTAACTATAATTTTCCTGCTATACTATTGAATAACAGAACTTATTTCTTCTATCTACTGTATTTTTGTACCCACTACCCAGCTTCACATTACTCCCTTCCCTCTTGCCTTCCTAGCCTCTGGTGAGCACCATTCTAATCCCCACCTTCGAGAGATCCACTTTTTAAGCTGCTACGTATGAGTGAGAACATACAATATTTGTCTTTCCATGCCTGGTTTATTTCACCTAACATAGTGACCTCTAGTTTCATCTATGTTGCTATATACCACACTTTCTCACTTTCTTTACTCATTTGTTGCTGGCTATTTAGGTTGGTATTATGTATTGGCTATTGTGAATAACACTGCAGTAAACATGAGAATTCAGATATCTCTTTGATAAACTGATTTCCTTTCTTTTGGACATGGCTGAAAGGATGGCTGAATCAAATGGTAGTTCTATTTTTAGTTTTTTGAGGAATTTCCATACTTTTTTCCATAATGGCATTTCTACTTTATATTCCTATGAACATCATATGAGTTTTCCCCTTTCTCCACATCCTGACCAGTATTTGTAATTTTTTTGTCTTTTTAATAGTAGCCGTTTTAACTGCAGTGAGACGATATCTCAGTGCAGTTCTGATTTGCGTTTCCTTGATGATTAATGATGTTGAACATTTTTTCAAACACCTTTTGGCCATTTGTATGTCTTTTGAGAAGTGTCTATTCAGATCTTTTGCACATCTTTTTTTTTTTTTTTTTTTTGAGAGAGAGTTTTGTTCTTGTTGCCCAGGCTGGAGTACAATGGCATGATCTTGGCTCGCTGCAACCTCTGTCTCCCGGGTTCAAGCGATTCTTCTGCCTCAGCCTCCCGAGTAGCTGGGAATACAGGTGTGCACCATCATGCTCAACTAATTTTGTATTTTTAGTAGAGATGGGGTTTCTCCATGTTGGTCAGTGGTCAGGCTGGTCTCGAACTCCTGACCTCAGGTGATCTGCCCACCTCAGCCTCCCAAAGTGCTGGAATTACAGGAGTGAACCACTGCTCCTGGCTTTGCCTGTTGTTTAATCAGGTTATTTGTTTTTTGCTATTGAGTTGTTTTTGTTCCTTATATATTCTGATTATTAACTTTGGTGAGATGGATAGTTGGGAATTCCCTTCTCCCATTCTGTAGGTTGTCTCTTCACTTTGTTGATTGTTTCCTGTTCTGTGCATTGAAAAGCCTTTCCATATTGCTTTCATTTTAAGATTAAGGCCAATTTTTACTTCACATGAATATTTAGGTTTCCTTAGCCATTTTTCAGTTTTTAAAACTGGATATTTAAATGAAATGATTTTTACTGAAATGCATTACACTTGTATTACAAATTCTACGTAGGATTATGTTGATGAGTAATTTAACTCTGATAATATCCAGGAAATGTTACAGGTGAATTTGTTTACATCATTCACTTCTCCTAGTTACTAATTATGGGATTATTCGTATGATCCCTTTTTGGTCCTTTATGATTATTTTGGCAAACAATCATAAAAATTTGCCACTGAAAATAACTTTACATATTCATTTCACAAACATTTTAGTGTCTGCTATGTTTCAGGCGTTGTTCTAAGTGCTGAATGATATAGGAGTGAACAAAGAAAAAAATTCATCACTGTGGAGTTTATATTCTAATTGGGAAACATTATAAACAAGAGAAATAAGTTGAATAAATAAGTAATAAGTAGAGAAAAGTAAAGAGTTTGAGTAGGGAGTATTGTGATTGGGGATTCAGTTTTTAATCAGCAGTGACCAGAGTTTGCTTCCTTGAAAGGGTATAGTGAAAAGAAGTGAAGGGCCAGGTGTGGTGGCTGATGCCTGTATTCCCAGCTTTTAGGGAGGCTGAGATTGACAGATCACTTGAGCCCAGGAGTTCGAGACCAGCCTGGCCAACAAGGGGAAACCCTGCCTCTACAAAAAAATACAAAAATTAACCAAGTAGGGTGCTGTGTGCCTTTAAAAAAGGAAGAAGAAAGAAGTAAAGGAGTATGTTGAGTCTAGGGGATGTCCTGGGGAAGGGGGAGCAATTCAAAGCACTAAGGCAAGAGAAGAATATGCTGGCATGCTTAGAGAACAGCAAAGAGGCCAATGTAGGACAGAGTGCAAAAGAGGAAGAATAGTAGATGTATGAGATGTAAAGGCTGAGGGTGAAGATGGATAGATTATATAGGGCCATTATAAGGATTTTGATTTTGATTCTAAGTGAGCCTTTAAAACACTAGAGACCTCGAGGTCAGCCTTCCCTAATGCTTTCATTAATAATTGACTAAATAGATCTAGGGCACTTAAGTGACTTACATAAAGTGATATTGGCAGTTTAGGTTTTTTTATTTTTTATTTTTATTTTTATTTTTTTTTGAGACAGAGTCTTGCTCTGTCACTCTGGCTGAAGTACTGTGGCATGAATTCAGCTCACTGCTACCTCTGCCTCCTGGGTTCAAGTGATTCTCCTGCTTCAGCCTTCTAAGTAGCTGGGATTACAGGTGCCCTTCACCACATCTGGTACATTTTTGTAGTTTTAGTAGAGATGGGGTTTTGCATGTTGTCCAGGCTGGTCTCAAATTCCTGACCTTAGGTGATTCACCCACCTCGACATCCCAAAATTCTGGGAATAAAGGCATAAGCCAGGCCAGGCACGGTAGCTCATGCGTGGCACGGTAGCTCATGCCCAGGCCAGGGTGGATCACGAATCAGGAGTTCGAGATCAGCCTGGCCAATATGGTGAAACCCCATCTCTACTAAAAATACAAAAATCAGGTGGTGTGGTGGCATATACCTGCAGTCCCAGCTACTCAGGAGGCTGAGGCAGGAGAATTGCTTCAACCTGGGGGCACAGAGTTTGCAATGAGCTGAGATTGCACCACTGCACTCCAGCCTGGGCAACAGAGCAAGACTCCATTTCAAAAAAAAAAGAAAAGCATGAGCCACTGTGCCTGGCTTCTTTTCTTGTTTCTTTTCTTTTCTTTCCTGTTCTTGCTGTGTTACCCAGGCTATAGTTTAGTGGTGTGATCTTGGCTCACCGCAAACTCTGCCTCCCAGGTTCAAGTGATTCTCCTGGCCCAGCCTCCTGAGTAGCTGGGATTATAGGCGCCTACTTCCACACCTGGCTAATTTTTGTATTTTTAGTAGAGATGGGATTTCACCATGTTGGCCGGGCTGGTCTTGAACTCCTGATCTCATGATCCACCCTCCTCTGCCTCCCAAAGTGCTGGGATTACAGGCATAAGCCACTGCGCCCACCCTCTTTCCCTCTCTCTCTCCCTCCTTCCCTTCCTCCTCTTTTCCTTCCCCCTACTCCCCTCCACTCCTGTCCCCACCCCTTGCCTGTCCTCTCCCCTGTCCTGGCCCTTCCCCTCTCTTCTTTCTCTTCTTTCATCTGTCTTTTTTTTCCCCACAGGATCTCACTCTGTTGCCCAGTCTGGAGTGCAGTAGTGCAGTCATGGCTCACTGTAGCCTCAATCTCCCAGACTCAAAACGATCCTCCTGCCTCAGCCTCCCAAGTAGCTGAGACTGCAGGTGTGCACCACCACACTTGGCTAATTGTTTTAGTTTTTGTAGAGAAAGGGTTTCACCATGTTGTCCAGGCTGGTCTTGAACACCTGGGCTCAAGTGATTCCCCTGCCGTGGCCCCCACAAAATGCTGGGATTACAGGCATGAAATTGTTGTGTCTGGCCAAGCAGTTTAGTTTTAAATTTAAATTTTCAGGATTTATAACTTTCAGACTAGCAAATTCTACAGTTACATAGACAGTGTTTCTTGAAACAGACTTTTCGTGTTTCAGATTATTATGCTTAGCCTTTGTATTTCTTGATGAGATAGCCCTAACTTTAAAACGTCCTATATGGAAACCTGTCACGCTCCTTGTCCCCCCCTTTTTTTTTAACCTTTTCTAGTTCGTGAAGTATATTTCAGCTGTTAGCTGTACAGTAATTGAAAGTAACTATCTCTGTACAGTTTTTGTTTGTTTGAGACATAATCTCTCTTGCCCAGACTGGAGTGCAGTGACGTGATCTCAGCTCACTGCAACCTCCATCTCCTGGGTTCAAGCAATTCTCCTGCCTCAGCTTCTTGAGCAGCTGGGATTGCTGGCGCCTGCCACCATGCCTGGATAATTTTTGTGTTTTTAGTAGGACAGGGATCTGACCATATGGTCAGGCTAGTCTTGAACTCCTGACCTCAAATAATCCACCTGCCTCAGTTTACCAAAGCACTGGGATTATAGGCATGAGCCAGTACTCCTGGCCTCTCTCTGTGTAGTTTTTAAGTTAGCTTATTCTTAGGTTCAGCAGCTTGTGGTTGTTTTGTTTTCGGACAGAGTTTCACTCTTGTTGCCCAGGCTGGACTGCAGTGGCATGATCTTGGCTCATTGCAGCCTCTGCTTCTCAGGTTCAAGCAGTTCTCATGCTTCCGCCTCCTGAGTAGCTGGAATTACAGGTGCCGACCACCACACTCGGCTAATTTTTGTATTTTTACTAGAGATGGTGTTTCACCATGTTGGCCAGGCTGGTCTCAAACTCCTGACCTCAAGTGATCCACCTGCCTCGGTCTCCCAAAGTGCTGGGATTACAGGCGTGACCCACTTTGCCCAGCCTGGATTACTTTTGTTTCCAAGATAACAGATGTGAGCCACTGCACTCGGCCAGGTTCGGTATTTTGTTGTCCCTTTTGACTTCAGTAGCACATTGGGCTTATTTATATTTTATTCTTAAATACCTCTGCAGAATCATACTTGATTGTAAATAGCTTATACTTAAATATGATTGTTTTACCAAATGCATTAGTCTACATGAGCCAGCATTGTAACCTTGTTAGAACTTCCTGTGAAATTTTATGTTGTTTACTGCCAGAAGAATGTAGGAGGGTTAGTACATTTGGAAATGTGCTAAGTACTCCTAGGTAATTTATTTAGAAATATTGCTTAAGATTAGTTTTGGCTGACTCTAGACACACTGCCTATGAGTTAGCCCTGCTAAAAGAAGGGAAAAAAAAGATTAGTTTTTAATCTCTCAAGGGTGGATTCCCTATTTTAGAAAGAAAAAATAAATAAATGAAGATTAGTTTTTAATGCAGATCTTTCAGAGAGCTCATGATAGGTACTTGTATACTCAGTCATTCTTTATAAATATCCAGATTTATATTAGTTTTTAAGCTTCCTAATTTAGATTCTTGACAGTTGCTAAAATATTTTCTAGGAAACCTTTAGATAGCTATTGAGGTTAACTTGTGAGCTGTGGCTACCTATTGAATGCTAAAACATTGTCTTTTTCTGATTTGGCAGGTATAAACTGATTATATTGAGAACATTATTATATTGGCTGTCAGTAAACCCTTCTTCATGAGATTTCAGGCATGTGGTGGGAGAATAGACTCTAGCCTTCAAGCCTACTCTTGAACTAGAAGGACCAAGTTGGTTATAACTGTCATATATTTGTTCATGCTTTGGCAGCCCAATTGAAAGCATTTGTTTAAAGTACCATTATAAAATCCATCTTCAGCTACTGGCATTTTTTTGGTATCTTGTGATTTCTGTGAAAATTAAAGTAGGATGAAATCACATAATAGAATAAATAAAGTTTAAAAAGATTAATATAATTAATATAATTAATATAAATGTAAAACCTCCTCAAGCTGTATAGAAAATGGAATATAGGACCGGGCGTGGTGGCTCACGCCTATAATCCCAGCACTTTGGGAGGCCAAGGCAGGTGGATCACAAGGTCAAGAGATCGAGACCATCTTGGTCAACAAGGTGAAACCCCGTCTCTACTAAAAAAAATTAAAAATACAAAAATTAGCTGGGCGTGGTGGTGCACGCCTGTAGTCCCAGCTACTCAGGAGGCTGAGGCAGGAGAATTGCTTGAACCCAGGAGGCAGAGGTTGCGGTGAGCCGAGATCATGCCATTGCACTCCAGCCTGGGTAACAACAGCAAAACTCCGTCTCAAAAAAAAAAAAAAAAAAAAAGAAAAACAGAAAAATAAAATGGAAGCTATAAAAGCTTTATTAGTTCTTCCTTTCATATCAGCAATGTGATTTCACTGTACATGCTTGATTTTATTGCTAATTTATTTATAGTCCTTTGAACATAGAATTTATTTGTATCCAAAATTGTTTGATGTAACAGCTGTTTTATCAACAAGAAATTCTGATTTTTGTTCTTCAACATGATTTGTACTTCATTCTAGCCATGAAAATAAACCGTATGTTCCTAGTGCAGTACAAATGACAAGGAAATTCCAAAAGGCTAAGCCAAATTTGGGAAGAGCACAAAGTAAGAAAGAGGAACCAGTTTTAGAAAAAGGCACAGCAGATCAGAGCAAGGCAAGCAAGCCAGACAATCATTTGCTGCAGAAAGGAGATTCCAACACCCAGTTCCTTCTAAAAGTAAGTTTGGGCAAAAAAAGAAAAAAAATTTTTTTTCTCAATGAGGTCTGTTTTGTCAAGGTCATGAAGAGCATGATGAGTAAAATATAATTTTGACTTTTGTACTGTAACCATTATGAAAAGTGACTTTCTAGTATTGTAAAAAATGACTGATTGCTTGTATATATATGTAAGCTTAGAGATTTTGGCCCAAGTGCCAAGCCCAATTAACATAGAGATTTTTTTTCTGCAGTAATACTAGCTAATTTCTTCTTAAATTTAAGGAAAAAACTGAGCTTCTGACATCTCTGGAGGTTTCAGCAAGAAAAGATTATGTAGGTCCTAAAGAATCTGCTTTGGCAAAAAGAGATGTTGAATTAGAAGTTGGACCATCAGGAAGGGTTGGAGAGGAAACTGTAGGAGATAATAATTCAGTATCTTCAGTTGTTGAAGAGCAGCTCAATAAACTAACAAGGTAACATTTTATTTACAAAAACTTTCACAATAGGAAATAAAAATCACTTAACTTTTAGCCTAACTTACTGGTAGAATGAAATTTCTGCGTGTTGGGTCTGTTAGACTTGGGTGGAAACTTGACCAAAGAGGAGGATGTATTAGCTGAGTAATTAGGGTGCTCATTCAAATGGAGTCACAAACACAAATGAAGAATACCCTACTTCTGTAGTTGTTAAAGAAAATGGAAAGAAACTTAAGTTGTAGAAATTAGCACTGCTCTGGTGGGTTTCTGCTGCCCGTTTCTTTTAACATAATCTGTTTACCCAATAGGATAAACTAGTATTACTTTTTGATCTCATATTCTGTATTTATTTGTTCTGTCTTTTTTTTTTTTTTTTTTTTTGAGACAGAGTTTCACTTACTCTTGTCACCCAGGGTAGAGTGCAATGGCGCAATCTCAGCTCACTGCAACCTTTACCTCCTGGGTACAAGCGATTCTCCTGCCTCAGCCTCCCGAGTAGCTGGGATTACAGGCGTGCATCACCACAACCAGCTAATTTTTGTGTTTTTAGTAGAGGTGGGGTTTCATCATGTTGGCCAGGCTTACCTCGAACTCCTGACCTCAAGTGATCTGCCTGTCTCAGCCTCCCAAAGTGCTGGGATTACAGGCATGAGCCACAGCGCCCTGCCGGTTCTGTGTCTTTTAGCTCTCTTTCTTCTAATAATTTTCAGTTTTGTGTTTATTTTATTTCACTTTCATATTATAGGAAAGAATGACCCAGAATTAAAAACTTACTATGAAAATTTTGTAGGTAGATAAATAAGAATTAACTCTGAATGATAAGCTAAGTAGCAGTTAATTCCTTTTTATTTTCACAGCATAAGATTTTAAAAGAATGAGTGGTGGGAATTTTTATTTTTATGACTGGAACTGGAATTTCACTCTAAAATGCATATGACCTTATTGTTATTTTGATTAAACATCTAGCTGTCCACAACTGTTAAAAGAATCAAATTACTCAAAAATTGCCCCGGATGGGAAAACCACTATCTCTTCTGCATCTGATTATGAGAGAAATCATGGTGAAAGGAGGATGCCTAGAAAGATCAAACCAAATGTCACCAGAGGTCGTGGATCAAAACGAGTTCGGGGTAAGAATTCTAAGAAGGAACCTAGAGCTCCCAAGGCCATGCTGGTGACTCTTCGGGCTTCCCAGGAAGAAGAAGATGATGCTGATGATTTTGAGTCTGACTATGAAGAAGAAAGCTATCATCTTGCTCCTGAAGAAGTAAACAAAGCTCCAGTGTTTGTACCTGTTGGTCTGAGATCTCCTGAACCTGTTTCTGCTCAGATTGAGGAAACAATGGAAGAGGTTCGGTTTTTTTTTTTTTTTTTTTTTTTTTTTTTTTTAAATTCTTGGTACTTTATCTTACTTGGCTTTCACTTCTTGTTTCTTTTAGGGGATCATTATTTCTTCTCTTAGTGATTATTAGGATTTGAACAGTTCATTTTCTAAGTAACTTCTACCAAATATAATTTGGGGCCTTGTATAACTTTTTGTGATTGCTCAGCCCCTATGGCTCAGGCCCAACAAGGGAGGCAGTATAACAACAATGAGAGAAATCTGCTTACCCTTGTACCTGTAAACTGCTTAATCTACTTTCTGATTAATTTTTATTTTTTCTTTTTTTTTTTTTTGAGACGGAGTTTCGCTCTTGTTACCCAGGCTGGAGTGCAATGGCGCGATCTCGGCTCACCGCAACCTCCGCCTCCTGGGTTCAGGCAATTCTCCTGCCTCAGCCTCCTGAGTAGCTGGGATTACAGACACGCGCCACCATGCCCAGCTAATTTTTTGTATTTTTAGTCGAGACGGGGTTTCACCATGTTGACCAGGTTGGTCTCTATCTCTTGACCTCGTGATCCACCCACCTCGGCCTCCCAAAGTGCTGGGATTACAGGCTTGAGCCACCGCGCCCAGCTCTGATTAATGTTTCAAACACTTTGGCAGGTGTTTTCTGGTTGATAGAGAAGGTAAAAGGGACATACTTGTTTTCTTTGGCTTTGTGGCTCACATCTGTAATCCCAACACTTTGGGAGGCCGAGGCGGGTGGATCACCTGAATTCGGGAGTTTGAGACCAGCCTGACCAACAAGTTAAAACTGTGTCTCTACTGAAAATATAAAAATTAGCCAGGCGTGGTATCAGGCACTTGTAGTTCCAGCAACTTGGGAGACAGAGACAAGAGAACTGAACCCAGGAGGCAGAGGTTGCAGTGAGCTGAGATTGAGCCACTGCACTCCAGTCTAGGCAATGGAGCAAGACTCTGTGTCAAAAAAATTAAAAAATCAAATAAAATTGTGCTACAATACATGTAACATAAAATTTACCATCTCTCTGTTTTTGCTTTGTTTTGTTTTTGAGACAGGCTCTCACTCTGTCACCCAGGGTGGAGTGCAGTAATGGGATCTCAGATCACCACAACTTCCACCTCCCAGGTTTAAGTGATTCTCCTGCCTCAGCCTCCTGTAGCTGGGACTACAGATGTGCACCACCATGCCTGGCTAATTTTTGTATTTTTGGTAGAGACACAGGTTTACCTTGTTGGCCAGGCTGGTCTTGAACTCGACCTCAAGCATTCTACCCATCTCGACCTCCCAGAGTGCTGTGATTACAGGCATGAGCGACCATGCCCAGCCATCTTAATTCATTTTTAAGTGTACAGTTCAGTGGCATTAAGAACATTCACATGCACACGTTCTCATGCTGTCATCATTACCATGCATCCACAGAATGGATTAATGAATCTTTTGCAAAATTAATTTAGAGATAGGGTTTTGCTGTGTTGCCCAGTCTGGTCTCAAACTCCTGAGCTCATGCAATCCTCCCACCTCGGCCTCCCAAAGTGCTGGGATCATAGGCATGAGCTACTGCATTCTTTTTTAGGATGATTAAGACATCCCACAATGAATGGTTGTCCGCTAGCCTGGCAAAAAAAAAAAAAAAGATAAAAGCTACAAACACCCAACACCTGTCCTGAGAGCCCCAGCCCTGTCCCGTCTGGCCTGGTCATTCCCTAGTCACTTCCAGCTCTGCCTTGCACCCTTGTGAACTCTTATCAAAACTGAAATTCTATACTCATTAAACAGTAACTCTCCATTCCTTCCACCCCCTAGCCTTTTGGCAACCATTTTCCTACATCTTCTCTCTGTGAATTTGACTCCTCGTATAAGTGGAATCATACAATATATATATTTTTTGTGACTATTTTATTTCATTTAGCATAATGTTTTCACAGGTCATTTATGTTGTAGCATATGTCAGAGTGTCCTTCATTTTCAAGGCTGAATAATATTCTCTTGTGTGTGCATATCACGTTTTGTTTATTCGTTTATCATCAGTGGACACTTGGGTTGCTTCCACCTTTTGGCTGTTAGAAATAATGCTGGTATAAACATAGTTCTATAAATGCCTCTTTGAATCTCTGCTTTTTACTTTTGGGGGGATATGCCCAGAAGTGGAACTGCTGGATCCTATGTTAATACTTTTTGTTTGTTTTTGAGATGGTGTCTCTGTCACCCAGGCTGGAGTCGAGTACAGTGGCGTGATCTTGGCTCACTGTAACCTCTGTTTCTCAGGTTCAAGCAATTCTTCTGCCTCAGCCTCCCAAGTAGCTGGGATTACAGGCGTCTGCCACCACACCCAGCTAATTTTTTTGTATTTTTAGTAGAGGTGGGATTTTACCATGTTGGCCAGGCTGGTCTCAAACTCCTGACCTCAAATGATCTACCTGCCTTGGCCTCCCAAAGTGCTGGAATTACAGGTGTGAGTCACTGCACCCAGCCTGGATTGTATGTTAATTCTATATTTAACTTTTAAAGCAACCTTTATACTCTTTTTCATTGGGCTGTATCATTTTACATCCCTCTCAACAGTGTACAAGCATTCCAGTTTCTCTACATCCTCAACAATAGAAGTTATGTTTTAAGTTTTGATAGTAACCATCCTAATGGTTGTGAAGTAGCTTCCTTACACTTTTGCCTCTCAGTCTTCCATTCCAACTTTGTAACTTCATAGTTTTCTGTTCTGCCTCACTTTTAAGTTATTCCTTTGGCTTACTGAGCAGCATATCTGAGTCAGTTTTGTGTAAGCATTCATGATAGTCTCTAAGTCATTTGAAACGAATCAGAGTTAACTAAGATAGTGGTGACAATAAAAGAAGTAGTAAGAAACATTAAACAATTAATGTTTAAGATAATTAAGGTAAACTTTAAATGTTAATTTAATTCCATTAAGAATTAATGGATCGGCCGGGCACGGTGGCTCACGCCTGTAATCCCAGCACTTTGGGAGGCCGAGGCGGGTGGATCACGAGGTCAAGAGATCGAGACCATCCTGGTCAACATGGTGAAACCCCGTCTCTACTAAGAATACAAAAATTAGCTGGGCATGGTGGCACACGCCGGTAGTCCCAGCTACTAGGGAGGCGGAGGCAGGAGAATTGCCTGAACCCAGGAGGTGGAGGTTGCGGTGAGCCAAGATCGCGCCATTGCACTCCAGCCTGGGTAACAAGAGCGAAACTCCGTCTCAAAAAAAAAAAAAGAATTAATGGATCTCCTGAATCTGTAAAGTCACATTTATGAAGGGAAATTAAAACCTTTTATTTTATCCAATGTTAATAACCTGTTAAATGTTTTAGAGTAAATGAATTAATAATATGTTTGAAGCTAATTTAAATGATGCAAAATGAGGTTGTTTCTTACAATTCAAAGTAAAGAACAGAGTAAAGAGTGAATGTAAGCATTATGTGAATCCAAGAAAATGCAGAAGGAAGGGTAATTTTGTGGAAAGACTTCTGGTTAATGGTGCATGAGAGTTCGTTTAGCTATATATTTTGTGTTTTTATTTCTTTGAGTGAAGGCAAATTGCTAGTGAAAACTATATATTTTGTATTTTTATTTCTTTGAGTGAAGGCAAATTGCTGGTGAAAACTGTTATCAGAAATTAATTTCTGAAAATTAAATTCCAGACTGTATCCTTGAATTAATACAGGCTTTCTTCTTTTTAAAATTAAAAAAAATTTTTTTTTTTAAGCAGAGTTTCACTCTTGTTTCCCAGGCTGGAGTGCAATGGTACAATCTTGGCACTCCTGAGTTCAAGCGATTCTCCCGCCTCAGCCTTCTGAGTAGCTAGGATTACAGGTGCCCACCACCACACCTGGCTAATTTTTTATATTTTTAGTAGAGAAGGGGTTTTGCCAGATTGGCCAGGCTGGTCTCGAACTCCTGACCTCAGGTAATCTGCCTACCTCAGCCTCCCAGAATGCTGGGATTACAGGCATGAGCCACCGAACCCAGCCTATAAAGGCTATCTTTTTAAATAGCATTAATCATAATAATTGAACAAAGCTTTCCTTAAATTCTGTTCCTTATGACCAGTCTACTAAATAGGGAAATTCATTTATATGTTAGAAAAAATTTCCTTTAAAAAGCCTTGAAAGGCCAGGGGTGGTGGCTTGTGTCTGTAATACGAGTGCTTTGGGAGGCTGAGGCAGGAGGATCAGTTGAGGCCAGGAGTTCAAGACCAGCCTGTGCAACATAGCAAGACCCTGTCTCTACATTCAGTCATTAAATTAGCCAGATGTGTTGGTGCATATCTATAATCCCAGCTACTCAGAACGCTGAGTGGGGAGGATTGCTTGAGCCCAGGAGTTTGAGGTTACAGTGAGCTACAATTGTGCCACTGCATTGTAGCCTAGACAACAGGAGGAGAAGGAAGTATTGAAATACAATGCAATGTTTTTCAGCCATAAAGGAATATAAATTATTGATACGTGTCACAACATGGTTGAATTTTAAAAACCTTATGCCAAGTGAAAGAAGCTAGTTACAAAACATCACATACTATATGATTCCATTCATATGAAATGTCCAAAATAAGGAAATCCACAGAGATAGAAAGTAGATTAGTGGTTGCTTAGGGATTGGGAGATGGGGAAGAAAGAGATTAAGCGAGAGATAGCTAATGGGTATAAGGTTTATTTCTGAAGTGATGAAAGTGTTCCACATTTGAATGTGGTGATGATTTGCATGTATCTGTGAGAATAGCTCAAAATAAATTGAATTGTACACCTTAAGTGGGTGAATTGTATGTTATGTGAATTATAAGTCTTTTTAAAAAAATAAACTGTATAATGCTTAAAAAAACAACTTAAATTACTTTATAGAATATTCCCTCTTCCCATCCAGTCCCAACTCTTCAAAAAGTATTTTTCTTCTCAAATCACCTGAACTTTAAAAATTTTTAAATCATATTTCTTTTTCTTTCTTTCTTTCTTTCTTTTTTTTTTTTTTTTGAGAGAGGGTCTCACTCTGTTGCCCAGGCTGGAGTGCAGTGGCACAATCTCAGCTTGCTACAACCTCCACCTCGCAGGCTCAAGCAGTCCTCCCACCTCAGCCTCCTGAGTAGCTGGGACTACAGGTGCACATGACCATGCCTGGCTAATTTTTTGTTGTTGTTGTTAATTTTGGTAGAGACTGGGTTTCACCATGTTGCCCAGGCTAGTCTCAAACTCCTGAGCTCAAGCAGTCTACCTGCCTCAGCCTCCCAAAGTGCTGGAATTACAGGTATAAGCCACGGCTCCCGGCCTATTGCTTTTAAATTCATTTTTTAAAGAGACAAGATCTTGCTATACCAGGCTGGCCTCAAACTCCTGGGCTCAAGTGACCCTCCCCACCTCAGTCTCCTGAGTAACTTGAACTACGGTTCCCTGCACTCGCTTGAATTTTTTAGTTCATTCCAGTCCTACTAGAAACTATCAAAGATTTTTCTCTAAATTTTGTGTCTGAGGAATCAGATGTGGCACATACAAATGTAATTATAGCAAATATGTTGGCTGGACACAGTTGCTCATGCCCATAGTCCCAGCACTTTGGGAAGCCAAGGTGGGCAGATCGCTGAGTGCAGGAGTTCAAGACCAGCCAGAGTGAAACCTGTTCTTTACAAAAAATATAAAAATTAATCAGGCATGGTGACACATATCTGTAGTCCCAGCTACTTTGGGGTGCTGAGGCGGGAAGATTGCTTGATCCTAAGAGATCGAGGCTGTAGTGAGCCCTGATGGTGCCACTGTACCCTGGCTTGGATGATAGATTGAGACCATGTCTCAAAAAAAAAAAAAAAAAAAAAAATATATATATATATATATATATATATATGTCTTGAAGGCAAATTCTCAGACTTGACTCTGTACTCACAGTTTCTACTCACCCATACAACCTTTTATACTCTTCTTTCTGTTAATAAGACAGTAGGCCTCGGCGTAGTGGCTGTCATCACACCACAGCAGCTGGGGTGACAGGAGTGAGACCCTGCCTAAAAATAACAAAAGAAAAACAAAAAAATTAAGACAATAAGAACCAGAGTGTATTATATATATTCTAGTAGGTAAATACCTTTTTAGTGCTCAGATTACAGGGCTCTTTAACAAATAGGACTGAAAAATGAAGAATAAATGTGAGTGAACTTCTTATTTTACGTGGCTGATGCCCTGGCTATCAAAAATCATGCAGGCTTTGGGGTTGTGGGAGAGCGGAGTTGGGGTAGTGGTGGTGGTATGATAAATATTTGTAGGGGGCCTTCAACACATTATAGATAGCATTTATGACAGTGTATTGTTAGTTGACTACATGTATAATTTTCTGTAGGATCGTGACTTCATTGAGGATAGGGACCAAACTTGTCTTCTTTGACTTTATATCCCTATACCCCTAGCCCTTTTGTTTTTAGGAAGCTCTCTATAATTGTTAACAGACTGATCAGAGAAATTAGGGGAAAGTAAGGCCGAAGTGAAGAAAACGGAAAATGAAATGCCAGGCAGTAAGAAGATGAGTCTTAGAAAGCTTGCTTACTGGTTGTAATGGTCACAGCCCCCTCAAAAATTTTAAATGTTTTACTTTTGCCACGTTGCTGTCAGTCAATATAATAATTACTCCTTTTCATTTTTTAAGTTATGTATGAATATGGATTATTTCTTTATTTTAGCATTTAATCTTATTCATGTGGAAGATGAGGTTTTCTTTTGCTCTCCATAATATGCCAAAATGAAATGATAAAATTTATTTTGACAGCTTGAAATAACTGTGAATGTCCCAGATGTAGGATCCATAGCTGTTGTTGAACATCAGCTCCCAAACACAGATGTGACTACTGAAGAAATGAAACAAGAGAATTTGAATGCACCATCATTTGTAAGTATCCATTTTAATATGTTTTGGCCTTTTATTCTTTGTTTACTTGGAAAAGACTGGAGGTTTATTTTGATATCTTTAGGTTTACAAACAATTCTTAGCTAATTTCTCTTATATAAGGAGCTGTTAGTCTGAATAGTTAAAAAACTAGTGAAAGCATTGATTTTGTTTGTGGGCAGAGCTCTTAATATCCTCAGACTTTTACATTAAAATTCAATTGCATTAAATTTATGCTAAATGTAAACTAGTTAAAATACATTTTGTTGCATTTTATTTGGTACTCTTCCATTATTGGTATTTATTTGCCTTTGCAAGTAGAGGCTTGAAATTGTAACTTTTAAAAAAACAGCTTTATTGACGTATAATTCACACACCATATGATTTACCCATCATTTAAAGTGTACAATTCAGTCATTTCTAGTGTTGTGTAAACATTATCATAGTCACTGTGAGGATGTTTTCATCACCTCAAAAAGAAACCTCATTAGCAGTCACTACTCATTTTTTCTCAAACCTCCCTGGCCTAGGGAACCAATAATTTGCATTTTGCCTTTATAGATTAGCTTGTTCTGGACATTTCTTAGACATGAAATTATAAAATCTGATCATTCCTGTCTGACTTCTTTCGCCTATTGTAACATTTTTACTGTTCATTTATGTTGTAGCATGTAGTAGTACTTCATTACTTTTTGTAGCCAAGTAATGTTTCATAAGGATATGCTAATTTGGTTTATCCATTCATTCATTCATGAATATTTGGATTATTTTGATTTTTTGTCTGGTATATATAATGCTGCTGTAAACATTCATGTAGAAGTGTTTGTGTGGATATATGTTTTTATTTCTCTTGGGTACTTTTTTTTTTTTTTTGAGGTGGACTTCCTCCCAGGCTGGAGTGCCGTGGTATAATCTTGGCTCACTGCAACCTCCGCTTCCCTGGTTCAAATGATCCCCCTGCCTCAGCCTCCTGAGTAGCTAGGATTACAGGCATGTGCTACCATACCCATTGTATTTTTAATAGAGATGGGGTTTCACCATGTTGGCCAGGGAAGTCTCGAGCTCCTGACCTGTGATCCGCCTGCCTTGGCCTCCCAAAGTGCTGGGATTACAAGCATGAGCCACCGCACCCAGAGTCTCTTGGCTACGTTTCTAGAAATATAATTGCTGGGTCATATGGTAACTCTATGTTTCATCATTTGACCAACTGCCTAACTGTTTTCCGAAGCAGCTATACCATTTTACTTCCCCACCAACAGTTTATCAGGGTTCCTGTTCTTCCATGTTCTTGCCAGCACTCCTTATTTGACTTTTTGGATTTTTTTTATTGTTTTTTTTCAGACAGCCTTGCATTGTCACCCAAACTAGAGTGTAGTAATTGTAGCATACTGAAGCCTTGACCTCCTGGGCATAAATGATCCTATCCATTCAGCATCCCAAGTAACTGGGACTATAGGTGTGTGCCACCATACCCAGCTTTTTTTTTTTTTTTTTTTTTTTAATCCCAGCTACTCAGGAGGCTGAGGCAGGAGAATTGCCTGAACCCAGGAGGCGGAGGTTGCGGTGAGCCGAGATCGTGCCATTGCACTCCAGCCTGGGTAAGAAGAGCAAAAACTCCGTCTCAAAAAAAAAAAAAGAAAAATTTGGAGGCAACTTTTCATTAAAAGGCTATCAAGTACCAGCATTCTTACATGTTGATAGGCTGTTAAATACTTCCACAATTTACAATTTAATAGCATATATACTACATACTCAAATTTTCAATCTTTCACAGCACACTAACAAAGTTGTTAGGAAAACAGGACTACCGCAACCAAAGACTTAAAGAGCACACACAATTCTGACAGGGAAAGCCATGATCAAGGAGTGGTTTTCTTTAGGAAGCAATTTTACTAAAAAACAACATGGGCCCAGGTGAGGTGGCTCATGCCTGTAATCCCAGTATTTTGGGAGGTGAGAGGATAGCATGTGTCCAGTAGTTCAAGACTAGCCTGGGCAACATAGGGAGACCCTCTCTCTACAAATATGTTTTTGTAAAAAACATATTTTCTAAAAGTTGACTGGGCATGGTGGCATGTGCCTGTGGTCCCAGCTACTCTGGAGGCTGAGGCAGAAGGATTGCCTTGGCCCAGGAGGGTGAGGTTGCAGTGAGCTGTCGTCGCCACCATTGCACTCCAGTCTGGGCATCAGAGCAAGACTGTTGTCTCCAACAAAACAGAACCAAACCATGGGAATAAAATTTCAAGACATCAGATATAGGACTGTGACTCCATATTCCAGTTAATATGGTGGAATGTTAAGCTGATACCCAGGATAGTCAGAGCCTCCCATAATTCAATATCCCACACTATTTCTGATTGCACCAAAAAATATACAATGGCAAATGATTTTTACCTCTTGAAAACATTTACACTTAAAAAATGGAATGAGGTGGGATTCCCTTCTTCTTTTTTTTTTTTTAAAGACGAGGTTTCAACATTTGGTCAGGCTGGTCTTGAACTCCTGACCTCAGGTGATCCACCCTCCTTGGCCTCCAAAGTGCAGGGATTACTGGCATGACCCACCATGCCTGGCCTCCCTTCTTCTTAAAAGTGTTTCTAGAGTTACTAAAAAGCTTGCAATTATGAAATAGTTTATAAAAACATTCCTCTGGAATGTACAAGAAGGGAGACAGACTGTTGGTAAGACATGCTCTGTATTAATTGGACTTGGGTTTTTTTCTGTCGGACTTCATCAGAGGTTGGACTCTCCTTGGTTTCTGTTTCTTAGTTTTATGTAGGCAAATCTAGTTTCGTGGTTAGCCACTTTGGTCTGTTTTCCCTTTGTTCCCCTTTTTTCTTTCGTTTGCACATTTTTGTCTGGAGATTTATCCTTTCCTGCTTTCTTTTTTGGCTTTGTTTCCACTTTGGCAGGAGGAGGTTTAGCTGATAGTCATACCAGTCTCATCTTGGGCTCTTTCCTTCACTGCCCTTCTGCTGAGCTGATCTTCCTCTTGGGCATCCTGCAGCCCGGCGAAGGGTGCATGCTGGGTGCCTGTGAGCCACACCATGCTGAGGTCTTCTCAGAGCTGGGCGGTCTGGCTGCTACCACTCATCCCATCCAGTCTTATCATTACGTATGATGTTAGCCATGGGTTTTTCATAGCTGTCCTTTACCAAGTTAAATAAGTTACCTTCTATTCCTAGTTTGTTGAATGTTCTTGTCGTTAAAGAGAGTTAGAATTTGTCATGTACTTTTACTTGATCTATTGAGATGATCATGTGAATTTTGTTTTTTATTGTATTGATTTTTGGAGGTTAAACCAACCTTGCTTCCCCAGGATAAATTCTAGGGTCGTAATGTCTAATTTTTATACATTGCTGGATTCAGTTTGCTCCTATTTTATTGATGATTTTTATATCCATATTCATAATAGATATTGGTCTGTACTTTTCTTGTGATGTCAGGACCTGAAGTCCTGCTCCCCTAGGGAAAAATGCTCTCCAGGTGGGAACTTGGGAACAGGGGGCCTTGTTTTTTTTGGTGCAGCAGTTTGAAGTGAAGTCTCTGCCACACTGAGCTGAGAGGAAAGAGAGAGAGAGAGCAGTTTTGGTTCACATAGACTCTCACCTTTGTTAGCAAATTTTCAGATTTTCTTGAATAGGTATTTATTTATTTGCTTTTTGTCATTAGGATCATTTTCAGAGGCTTTCAAACGTTTTGTTTTTTAAATCAGTTTCCCTAAGGAGTGGGTCAATGAAGCTTCTCAAGTTGTCGCCCTTTACATTGATTTTATAACTTCTTAATTTATTAAAATGCATTTAAGTTTTAAGCTACGTAGTAGTATACCAATTTTGCAATACCCTTCAGGCCTTGGTTTCCATTGGGTAAAAATCGGCAACAGATATGACTAGAGTTGAAGGATTATGAAAATGAAAAAGTAAAGTAAGAATGGTAGATGTATATAGCAATATGATCAGAGTTAAAATTTGCACATAATACAGAAAAAAAGATAAAATCAGGAGCAAGAGACACAAGAATTTGGCCTTTAAATTAATTTCTGTTCTTGCTGGTGAAATTTGGTGAATAATTATAAATTAAGACAAACCGCTCTCTTCCTTTCTCCGCCGTCGCGGTTTGTGCTTTACCCCGTTTCTCGCCATGTCTTCTCACAAGACTTTCAGGATTAAGCGATTCCTGGCCAAGAAACAAAAGCAAAATCGTCCCATGCCCCAGTGGATTCGGATGAAAACTGGTAATAAAATCAGGTACAACTCCAGAAGGAGACACTGGAGAAGAACCAGGCTTGGTCTGTAAGAAATTACGCATGCGACGGCACCCATGCTTACGCTGCCTGAAGGTCACGATCGTGTTACCAAACCAAGCTATCTGGAAACGTTTGAACAGATTCCGTTCTGTATCTGTTATGAAGGCATTAGTTAGTACGACCCACAGTGCTTCCATTATTCATGTTTAAAAAAAAAAAGGGTTTTGGTTGCCTGGGTTCAGTAATAAATATGTGAGACCTTTCACTTCTAAAAAAAAAAAAGACAAACCAGTTTACACTGTTGTAATGAAAAGTATGGAAAGACCTCTAAAAATGTAGTGCATGTTGAAAAACAGAACATGTTTGGGTAAATATTTAAGATGTTAATTAATTTTTTCTTTTTTAGGAAATGACCACAGGTGAACATATCCAAGATGAGCCAGGTAACTGTTATCAAGGGAACTGCTAAGACTACCTTGCTTAACACTAGTACAATGATATAATAGGGGGATAATAAATGAATCAGTTTGCTGGAGAGTTTTAACCAAAAGATTCACCTACTGATTATGTTATATCTGTGAGAAATGTGGATTCTTAGAATGTTATTTTAGAAAGTGAATTAAAAGTTAAATGTTTAAATAAGAAGTATTTGAGCATTTCCTCTGGATCTGCACAAATTGGGGAGCATTTTCCTTGAAGATATTATTTAATGGGAGGGTGGCATGGTCAGTGAGTCAAAACCAACAGTGATGATTTATTTATAGCGTATCACCTGAGCAAAAGACTACCCTAGTAAAGGAATGATGATTCAGAGGATATTGGAACCTGATACTAGGAGAGAAACACCTCAATTAAAAATCTTTTTTAAGTCAACAGATTTCCAGATTTGTTCTTCTGTTTTAATGTCGATAAATTTCCTCACAAGGTACCAATGATGGAAGCACCGAAGCTGCAATAACTTTACTTACAATGGGAGATCTAGTATTGCAGTCAGAGATCAGTACTGAACAGGATGATGGTAAGAATGAAAGCTAAGTCCTACCAAAAATAGAAACTTCTAATATCTAACTTTTAGGAAATTATACCCACATTTGGTAATAACCCTTTTACATTTGAAGTTGTCTTCATTTTGTTGTTCTTCCGTAAAAGGTGGTATGTGTGTATTGATTCACCTGTTATTTTACTACTGTTTAGGTGTAGCGACAGCTCATTCTAGATCGTGCACTTGGTTTATTAAGAATAATTTGTATTCATGGAATAGTTGCCTAGTGAATACTACCTTTACCATCATGAACATGATTGGTTAATGAGCTCATTGATCACTGATCACTTTATACATGTGTCTTATAACAAAGGAGTTGCTCCTTGGGATGGTATTCACAATTAGATGACAAATACAGCATAAAGAGGCAATAGAACTCATTGAAATAATTTTAAAATAATTTTAACTGTTCTCAATCTGGACAGAGCCAAAAGATATATCAACCAAGATTCTTAATTTATCAGACGGAAATCACAGACAAGTAATAAATCTTTACCATCTCAGTTTTTTTTTTTTTTCTTTTTGAGATGGAGTCTCGGTCTGTCATCCAGGCTGCAGTGCAGTGGCGCGATCTGCTCACTGCAACCTCCGCCTCTCAGGTTCAAGTGATTCTCCTGCCTTAGCCTCCCGAGTAGCTAGGATTTTAGGTGTACACCACCACACCCAGCTAATTTTTGTATTTTTAGTAGAGACGGGGTTTCACCATCTTGGTCAGGCTGGTCTTGTATTCCTGATGATCCGCCCGCCTCGGCCTCCCAAATTGCTGGGATTACAGGCATGAGCCACCGTGCCTGGCCAATCTCAGTATCTTTTAACTACATGAAATGAATAATTATATTATTCCTGGTAATTATTTTGCCTGGTTATGAGTAGTCTACCATTCATTCATTCATTCATTCATTCGAGATGGAGTTTCACTTTTGTTACATAGGCTGGAATGCAAGGCACGATCTTGGCTCTTTGCAACCTCTGCCTCCCAAGGTCAAGCAATTCTCCTGTCTCAGCTTCTTGAGTAGTTGGGATTACAGTTGCCTGCTACCATGCCCGGCTAATTTTTGTATTTTTAAAAGAGATAGGGTTTCACCTTCTTGGTCAGGCTGGTCTCAAATTCCTGACCTTAGGTGATCCACCCGCCTTGGCCTCCTGAACTGCTGGTATTACAGGTGTGAGCCACTGTGCCCAGCCTCCATTCATTTTAAGTATTAGACTTTTAGGCTGAACATGGCAGCTCATGCCTGTAATCCCAGCACTTTGGGAGGCCGAGGCTGGTGATTGCTTGATCTCAGGAGTTTAAGACCAGCTTGAGCAACATGGTGGTACCCCGTCTCTACAAAAAAATACAGAAAATGAGCCAGGCATGGTGGTGCACACCTGTAGTCCCAGCTGCTAGGGAAGCTAGGTGGGAGGATCGCTTGAGCTCAGGAGGTTGAGGCTGCAGTGAGCTGAGATCATGCCACTGCACTCCAGCCTGGGCAACAAAGTAACACCCCATCTTAAAAATAGATAGTATTAGACTTTTAGGCTTGGAGACATATTTATCAGGAAAATCTCTTGATTTGTGTTCTGTGTGGGGCTCCTTTCTTAGTGGGAGAGTATTGCAGTGGAACCTGTCAATAATGTATGGAACATAAAGTATATATAGAACATAAGGTTTTAAAAATTGTAAATGATGGCAGTGCTATCTAACTTGAAATCTATCTGAGATTATATAATTACCGAAAGTAACAAAAAGACTCATTTTTACTTATAATTGAATAAAATTTTAGTCTATAAGAATTATTAGGCTCGGCCAGGCGTGGTGACTCACACCTATATAATCCCAGCACTTTGGGAGGCAAGGTGGGTGGATCACGAAGTCAGGAGTTCAAGACCAGCCTGGCCAATAAATGGTGAAACCCTGTCTCTACTAAAAATACAAAAATTAGCCGGGTATGGTGGCGCATGCCTGTAATCGCAGCCAATCGGCAGGCTGAGGCAGGAAAATCACTTCAACCCGAGAGGCAGAGGTTGCAGTGAGCTGAGATCGTGCCATTGCACTCCAGCCTGGGCAGCAGAGTGAGACTCCGTCTCAAAAAAAGAAAAAAAAGGAATTATTAAGATCACAATAGGTCAAATCCCTGGCATGAAATAGGAGAGCATAAATTTAAATTTATAACCAACAAGAGCAAACTTTTATTATATTTATATTTTTTTATCTTTTTCTATTGCTGCTGCGCAAATAAAGCAAACTTTAATAATACAGAATTTTACAGTTACTAAATGTTGAGGAATTTATTTTGAGCATCTGTAATTTGGTTTGTTTTAATTTTCTGTTTTTTTTTTTTTCTTCAGTAGGAGTATGTATACTTCCTCATGTTCATTCAAAGGATAAAAGCCATATTCCTTTTAGTCTAGATAATGTAAATCACAGAATTGTTCATGAATGTCAGGAGCTTTCTTCACCTGTCATTACTACATCTCTTGCATCATTTGAAGAAAACAAGATTGTATTGGAGGAGCAAAGTTCCAGAAAAGAAACTAGTTTAATGGAGAACGTAAAGGAGAATGCTACACCAACCAGGTTTATTTTAGTATTATTTTAGTATTCAACTAATACATATTAGTAAAACCGCCATCAAATTAGTTAATAGCTTTGAGTAATGCTTGTAAATGTGAAGTAGGCAATGCTAATTTCTTACTCTTTAAAGATTGATTTTGATTTTAGGTTAATGGTTTGCATATTTAAATTATAGTAGTGAGTGTTGTGTGTCTTTGAAGCGTTAATGAAATAGTTTTATGTAAATGGTCTGTTTTACAAATACAGACTAAATTCTCTTCTCAAGACCTCTAGTAAAGTTACTACTTTGTAGTTTTAGTATTAATGCATGAACACTTGTAGACAATGTGGCATCTAACAGGTTGGTCATTTCACTTTATCAGTGCTAGATAGATGGTATTAACGTGAAAGAGCAACATGTAACGTGATTCATAAATTTCTCTATCTTCTGTTTTTAGGAATACAACTTCTAAAGTGACCAGTAATTCGAGAATAAGTAGATTTGCTAAGCCTAAACCAAATCTTGAGAAGATTTTAGGGACCAACAGGTTAGATGATTATCAGGAAGTTTCCAGTTTGTGTGTAACGAAAGGGGAAGAACCGGAAGCTCAAAGAGGTAAATTTTATTATTATTATAATATATATATTTTTAAATATATATATTTTATTGCACTTTAGGTTCTGGGGTACATGTGAAGAACATGCAGGATTGTTGCATAGGTACATACATAGCAATGTGGTTTGCTGCCTCCATCCCCATCACCTATATCTGGCATTTCTCCCCATGTTATCCCTCCCCAACTCCCTACCCTCCACTGTCCCTCCCCTAGTCCTGGACAACAGACCTCAGTATGTGACGCTCCCCTCCCTGTGTCCATGTGTTCTCATTGTTCAACACCTGCCTATGAGTGAGAACGTGCGGCGTTTGATTTTCTGTTCTTATGTCAGTTTGCTGAGAATGATGGTTTCCAGTTTCATCCATGTCCCTACAAAGGACATAAACTCATCGTTTTTTATGGCTGCATAGTATTCCGTGGTGTATATGTGCCACATTTTCCCTGTCCAGTCTATCATTGATGGGCATTTGGATTGGCTCCAAGTCTTCGCTATTGTAAACAGTGCTGCAGTGAACATATATGTGCATGTGTCTTTATAACAGAACAGTGTATAATCCTTTGGATATATATACCCAGTAATGAGATTGCTAGGTCAAATGGAATTTCTCTTTTTAGGTCCTTGAGGAATCACCACACTGTCTTCCACAATGGTTGAAATAATTTACACTCCCACCAACAGCGTAAAAGTATTCCTATTTCTCCATATCCTCTCCAGCATCTGTTTTCTAATGATTGCCATTCTAACTGGTGTTAGATAGCATCTCAAAGTAGTTTTGATTTGCATTTCTCTAATGTCCAGTGATGATGAGCATTTTTTCATATTTTTGTTGGCCTCACATATGTCTTCTTTTGAAAAGTGTCTGTTCATATTTTTCACCCACTTTTGAATAGATTTGTTTGTTTTCTTATAAATTTCTTTTAGTTCTTTGTAGATTCTGGATATTAGCCCTTTGTCAGATGTGTAGATTGCAAACATTTTTTCCCATTCTGTAGATTGCTGATTCACTCTAGTGATTGTTTCTTTTGCTGTGCAGAAGCTCTGGAGTTTAATTAGATCCCATTCGTCTATTTTGGCTTTTGTTGCCAATGTTTTCAGTGTTTTAGTCGTGAAGTCCTTGCCTATGCCTATGTCCTGAATGGTTTTACCTAGGTTTTCTTCTAGAGTTTTGTTTTTTTGAGATGGAGTTTTGCTCTTGTTGCCCAGGCTGGAGTGCAATGGCGCAATCTCGGCTCACTGCAACCTCTGCCTCCTGGGTTCAGGCAATTCTCCTGCCTCAGCCTCCTGAGTAGCTGGGATTACAGGCACGCGCCACCATGCCCAGCTAATTTTTTGTATTTTTAGTAGAGACGGGGTTTCACCATGTTGACCAGGATGGTCTCGATCTCTCGACCTCATGATCCACCCGCCTCAGCCTCCCAAAGTGCTGGGATTACAGGCTTGAGCCACCACACCCGGCCTTCTAGAGTTTTTATGGTGTTAGGTTTTATGTTTAAGTCTTTAATCCATCTGGAGTTAATTTTAGTGTAAGGTGTCAGGAAGGGATCCAGTTTCTGCTTTCTGCATGTGGCTAGCCAGTTTTCCCAATACCATTTATTAAACAGGGAATTCTTTCCCCGTTGCTTGTTTTTGTGCAGTTTGTCAAAGATCAGATGGCTGTAGATGTGTGGCGTTGCCTTCGAGGCCTCTGTTCTGTTCCATTGGTCTATATCTCTGTTTTGGTACAAGTACCATGTTGGTTTTGATTACTGTAGCCTTGTAGTATAGTTTGAAGTCAGGTATCATGATGCCTCCAGCTTTGTTCTTTTTGCTTAGAATTGTATTGGCTATGCGGGCTCTCTTTTGGTTCCGTATGAAGTTTAAGGTGGTTTTTTCCAGTTCTGTGAAGAGGGTCATTGGTAGCTTGATGGGGATAGCGTTAAATCTATAAATTACTTTGGGCAGTATGGCCATTTTCACAATATTTATTCTTCCTAACCATGAGCTTGGAATGGTTTTCAAAGAGGTAAATTTTATTCTCTTAGAAATTGCAAAATCATTTTGACACAAGAAATTACATTAACATTTCAAAGAAATATTTGGTCATTAAATTGTTTTAACTTATTATAAAATAGTTTCAAATTAAAAAGTAAGATGGGCTGTAAAATAAATATCCATACATCTACCAAGTGGTTTTACTAATTGGTACCATTTTGCTGATTTGTTTGATCAATTTTTTGTCCTTTTATTCTCTCTCTCTCTCTCTCTCTCTCTCTCTCTCTCTCTCTCTTTCTCTCTCTCTTTCGTTGACCCTTGAAGTAGGGGCACTGACCTCTCCATTCAGTCAGAAATTTGTGTATAGGCTGAGTGCAATGGCTCACACCTGTAATTCCAGCACTTTGGGAGGCCAAGGTGGGAGGATGGCTTGAACCCAGGAGTTCAAGACCAGCCTGGGTAGCACAGACCCTGTCTCTTATGAATTGAAAAAATATGTATTTATGTATAACTTTTGACTCCCCCAAAACGTACATACTAACGGCTTACCATTGACATGAAGCTTTATTGATATGATAGTTAACACATATTTTGTATTTTATATGTATCATATACTATATTCTTATGATGAAATAGGTTAGAGAAATTTTTTTTTTTAATTTTCTTTTTTCTGTTTTTTTTCAACTGATGTCCTTGAGCCATAGAGAAAAGAAAATGTTTTTAAGAAAATCAGGCTGGGGCTGGACACAGTGGCTCATGCCTATAATCTCAGCACTTTGGGAGGCCAAGGCAGGCAGCTCAATTGAAACCAGCCTGGGCTGAGCAACAAAGCAGAACCCCATCTCTACAAATTTAAAAAATTAGCTGGCCCGGCACGGTGGCTCAAGCCTGTAATCCCAGCACTTTGGGAGGCCGAGGCCGGTGGATCACGAGGTCGAGAGATCGAGACCATCCTGGTCAACATGGTGAAACCCCGTCTCTACTAAAAATATAAAAAATTAGTTGGGCATGGTGGCTCGTGCCTGTAATCCCAGCTACTCAGGAGGCTGAGGCAGGAGAATTGCCTGAACCCAGGAGGCGGAGGTTGCGGTGAGCCGAGATCGCGCCATTGCACTCCAGCCTGGGTAACAAGAGCGAAACTCCGTCTCAAAAAAAAAAAAAAATCAGCTGGGTATGGTGGCGCATCCCTGTAGTCCTAGCTACTCAGGAGCCTGAGTTGGGAGTATCACCTGAGCCCAGGGAGGTTGAGGTTGCAGTGAACTGTGATCATGCCACTGTACTCTGGCCTGGGCAACAAAGTGAGACTCCATTTCCAAAAAAGAAAAGAGAAAATCAGGCTAGGCATGGTGGAGGTGCACACCTGAAATCCTAGCTATTTGGGAGGCAGAGGCAGGAAGATCACATAAGCCCAGGAGTTTTGAGACCAGCTTGGGCAATATAGGGAGACCTTGTCTCTACAAAATAATTTTTAAAAGCCAGACGTGGTAGCACATACCTGTGGTCCCAACTACTTGGAGGTTTGAGCTTGCAAGATGAAGGCTGTCGTAAGTTGTGATCATGCCACTGCACTCCAGCCTGGGCAACAGAGCAAGATCCCGTCTCAAAAAAAATATAAAAGGAAGAAAATTATAAGGAAAAGAAAATACAGTTTCAATACCGCATTGTATTTATCAGTACCAAAAGTTTATGTCATCTGTTTATAAGATGAAACATCTGTCTGAAATGGTGGGCAACCACAACTGCAGGTGTCAATCTGTAATACATATCAAGCAATTCAGCTTTTTCTTAAAATGTTACAACTTTTTTCTATTTCTTGGGAGTGCTTCCAGCATCATTAATGGTACTTTGGATGGGTCCCATGGTGTTATTCATGGTATTGCACTAAACATGTGTATTTAGTGTTGCACTAAACATGATATAAAACACGTGAGAACCACAAATGATCATCTTTTCTAAAACGTCTCTCAACATGTAGGCTCAAGTTACCTCTTTTGTATGGAAGACTTTTTTCCCCATTTGTGATATTATTCTTTGCAGTGCAGCTCCTTCCCCAAAACTTCCTCTAAAGTGGAACTAGCCAAACCTCCGTGTACCCACCTCTAAGCCTCTTTTGTATGTGAGTTTCTAATTATTGATGCTAGTACCATAAAGTAAAGATACAATTGTAGCAGCCTGGAGTGAAATATTTGCAGAGCAGGATTTATTAATCATCTGTTTTACTATTCAAAAATCTGTTAGCCAGAACTTTCTACCATGTGTGTAAGCCTGATCTGTGGATTAAGAGAAGTTTGGAAGAGTCACTATATAGGGATCTTCCTTTTAAGATGAAATATGATTCTAATATAGGGATTTTAGCTGTATTATTTTGGTCTATATCTTAAGTGTGCTTTTTGTTTAAGAAACAGAGAAAAATGCTTCCAAAGCAACAGAATTGGAAGATAAAAACCTTGGACCAGTTACAGCAGCAGAGAATAAGGAGCAGAGCAAATTGGCATGTGTGCATGGTATCAAAGGGACCAGTATTCCTCAAGAAGTAAACCTAACTGAAAGGTAAAAGAGGGAAGAGATTCTGAGATTCACTTTATATTGTTTCATATGTAGCCCTTGAATTGTGGCTGTAAGAATTTGAAAAAGAAGTTTTGTTGCATTAAATATGTTTTAAAAGTTTGAAAACCATTGAATTACATGATCTTTTACACACCTAGCTCTAAAAATACTTCCATGATTTGCCTGATTTTAAATGATGTACTAAACTGTCTTTCAGAAATGAAAATCAAGAAGAGAGCTTTCAAGAGGTTCACATGTTTTCAGCTGCTCCAATTGCTTCCTCTGAGACAGGGCCCAGCACACTTGGTTTGGATAGGGGTCTTGGTGAAAATTCTGTTGAAGATCCCCAGATAAAGGACCGTAAAGGAGGCAGTGTACTTACACTTCCTGTGCCAGAGGTAAAAGAATGTACAGTATAATAAGGGATAGCAAGGTGTTTTTCTCCGTTTAAAAAAAATAAGGTATAATTTACATACAATAAACTTCACCCCTTTTATTTTCATTTTTTATTTGTTTTAATTAACATTCTGTTGCCCAGGCTGTGGTATGATCTCAGCTCACTGCAACCTCTGCCTCCCAGATTCAGCAGATTATCCTGCCTCAGCCTCCCAAGTAGCTTGGACTACAGGCATGCACCACCATAACCAGCTGAGTTTTGTTTTTTTAGTAGAGACAGGGTTTGCCTTAATGGCCAGGCTGATCTTAAACTCCTGGCTTCAAGTGATCTGCCTGACTTGGCCTCCCAAAGTGCTGGGATTACAGGTGTGAGCCACTGCAACCAGGTAACTTTACCCTTTTTAGTGTTCAATTATTCAGGTTTTTATAAATGTATGCAGTTATATAACCACTATGTGAACAGTTCAATAAAAAGTTCTCCAGGTGAGAGAAGCCTTTGACTTGAAGAACATGCATACATTATCCAGTTAAAGGGAAAGGAACATGTGTAAAGAACAGATGTGGACTAGGTCAGTGGCTCACACCTATAATGGCTTAAAAAAAATAAAAATAAAAGCCAGGCATGCTGGCATATGCCTGTAGCCCCAGCTGCTCAGCAGGCTGAGGTGGGAGAATCACTTCCGCCTGGGAGGTAGAGGCTGCAGTGAGCTGTGGTTGCCATACACTCCAGGCTGGGAGACAGAGTGAGACCCTGTCTCCAAAAACAAACGAATATGAAACAGCATGTAATCGTGTGAGTGGAATATTAATGAAGGAAGTGATTAGAGATGAAGTTAGAAAGGTAGCCTGTAGACAGATCATAAAAGGATTTTTATTACTTGCTAAGGAGTTTGGTTACATCTAAAGTTACAAGATTCCTCACCCCACCCTGACTTTTTATTTTTACTTTTTATTTTGAAATAATTTTAAACTTAGAGAAAAGTTGCAAAAATCTTAAAGAGTTCTCCTATACACTTCACTTTGATTCATTAATTGTTAATACTTTGCCTCATTTGTGTTTTTACTCTGTCTTGCTCTCCATCTGTATAGATACATACTTGGCTCAGTGGGGAAGCTTCCCAGCACTTTGGGAAGCTGAGGTGGGCAGATCACCTGAGGTCAGGAGTTCAAGAACAGCCTGGCAGGCAAGGTGAAACTCTGTCTTTACAAAAATACAAAAATTAGCCAGGTGTGGTGGCATGCACCTGTTTACCCAGCTACTCCCGGGAGGCTGAGTTGTGAGAATTGCCTCTAGCCAGGAGGTGGAGGTTGCAATGAGCCATGATTGCACCATTGCATTCCAGGCTTGGGCAACAGAGCAAGACTCTGTCTCAAAAATACATAAATAAATAAAACGGAATCATTTGAAAGTAAGTTGAGCCCATAAATACTTCATCTTGTATCTAATAAGGACAAGAAAATTCTCTTACAGAGAAAGGACAAGTACTGTTGTCAAACTCAGCATTACTGCGCTATTTAACATTGTCTCAACAATATGTAATACACAGTTTCCATTCCAATTTCCCTAATTGTCCCAATCTTCTCTATTATAGCTTTTTTCTTTTCTTTTTGAGACGGAGTCTTACTCTGTCACTCAGGCTAGAGTGCAGTGGCACAATCTTGGCTCACTGCAACCTCCACCTCTCAGGTTCAAGTGATTCTCATGCCTCAGCCTCCCAAGTAGCTGGGATTAAAGTTGTGTACTATCACACCTGACTAATTTGTTTGTATAATATTTTTAGTAGAGATGGGGTTTCACCATGTTGGCCAGGCTGGTCTTGAGCTTCTGGCCTCAAATAATCTGCCCACCTCAGCCTCTCAAAGTGGTGGGATTACAGGTGTGAGCCACCACAACTGGCCAGCTTCTTTTTTTCTTAAATTCAAGATCCAATTGGAGCTCTCACATTGCATTGATTATTATTTCTCCCTATTTTTCTTTAATCTAGAGTGCTTTTTCCGTCTTTTTATTCACAAAAGAGAAAGAACAAGAGAAGTTTAGACCAGTCTAGGCTGGCCTACAGTCTGGATTTCTTTTTTTAAATTGCGTCCTCATTACTAGATTTAACTTAAATATTTTAGGGCAAGATTACTATATAGGTAATGACATATTCTTCCATTTACATCACATCAGGAGGTACATAATGTCATTTTGTCCCATTATTAGTGATGATCACTCATTACTTGGCTAGAATGGTACCTGCCAGATTTCTTCATTATAATGGCATCTTTTTCACTCTGTATTAGTAATTTGACAGATGAGACCAACCCAGCAAGCTGTCACCCTATAGTTTTAATATCCATTGATGATTCTTGCCTTAATCAATTATTGACATTGTTTGTTGCAAAATGAAAGTTTTAAGATTTTTTTTTTTTTTTTTTTTTTTGAGATGGAGTCTCACTCTGTCACCCAGACTGGAGTGCAGTGGTGCAATTTCAGCTCACTGCAACCTCTGCTTCCCTGGTTCAAGTGATTGATTCTCCTGCCTCAGCCTCCCGAGTAGCTGGGACTAGAGATGTGAGCCATCATGCCTGGCTGATTTTTATATTTTTAGTAGAGATGGGGTTTCACTGTGTTAGCCAGGATGGTCTCGATCTCTTGACCTCATGATCCGCTTGCCTTGGCCTCCCAAAGTGCTGGGATTACAGGTGTGAGCCATCATGCCCAGCCAAGTTTTAAGATTTTAAGCAGTAGAAGCCAGGCATAGTGTCTCATACCTGTAATCCCAGCACTTTGGGAGGCCTAGGTAGGTGGATCACTTAAGCCCAGGAGTTGGAGACCAGCCTGGGTAACATGGCAAAACCTCACCTCATCGCCCCAAAAATAAAAAAAAATTGGCCAGGTGTGGTGGCATGCACCTGTACTCCCCACTACTCAAGACGTTGAGGTGGGAGAATTGCTTGAGCGCAGGAGGCCGAGGTTGTAGTGAGCTGAGAGATTTTAAGCAGTAGAGAATTACAGTCAGGACTGTATTTTAGAAAAACAATGTTTGCAGTTTTTTGGAAAACAGATTGGAGGGAACCATACTGGATGCAGGGAAAGCAATTGTCACCTACTAATAGTACAAAGGCTGGTGTGATGGGAGTAGAGAAAAATTGTGTGGTTTGAGTCTTCCTATCCTGTCACTTCAAAAATCATTTCATAAAATGCACATATTTAACAATTTAGTTAGGATTCCTCGTATTTATATTTATTTAAATGAATCAGAAGTTTATTGGAACAGTCTAAAGCTTTAAACACTTGATAACTATATATGGTTAGATGTTGTTAAGTTAATCTCTTCAGTATATCATATTGGCAGGAAAACTTTTCAAATCTAAGATTTGGCCAACTTCACTCTTTCATTTTAATTTTTTATGGCAGTATGCACCAACAGGTATTCCAGAAGTCCAACAAGAGAATATAATCAATCCTCAAGACCTAACAGGTATGATAATATGCTTCAGTGACATGTCGTAGAACCTAATTGTATGATTTTTACCCCTTATTTAACTATGGGAAAACACAAAACAATTTTTATTTTAGTCTATGCTGGCCTTGAATTTAAAAACTTTTATAAAAACACTTTGAAGTATTTTTTGTATCAGTTTTATTTCTTAGAGACATAAATCTTCTCCGTAGTATATCATCTTTATCCTTTATGAAATTACTTCTTGGGCCAGGCATGGTGGCTCACTCCTTTAATCCCAGCTCTTTGGGAGGCTGAGGTGGGCAGTTACTTGAGGCCAGGAGTTCAAGACCACCCTGGCCAACATGGCAAAACTCCATACTACTAAAAACTCCACCTGTACTAAAAATACAAAAACTAGCCAGGCGTGGTGGCACACACCTGTAATCCCAGCTTCTTGAGAGGCTGAGGCACAGTACTGTGCAGACATAAAAAACGGTGAGTTCGTGTCCTTTGTAGGGACATGGATGAACCTGGAAACCATCATTCTCAGCAAACTGACACAAGAACAGAATATCAAACACCCCATGTTCTCACTCATAGGTGGATGTTGAACAATGAGAACACATGGACACAGGGAGGGTAGCATCACACACTGGGGTCTGTGGGGGGGATCTAGGGGAGGGACAGTGGGAGGTGGGGAGGTTGGGGAGGGATAACATGGGAAGAAATGCCAAATATAGGTGATGGGGAGGAAGGCAGCAAACCACACTGCCACATGTGTACCTATGCAACAATCTTATATGTTCTTCACATGTACCCCAAAACCTAAAATGCAATTAAAAAAAAAAAAAGAATCGCTTGAACCCAGGAGGCAGAGGTTGCAATGAGCTGAGATTGTGCCACTGCACTCCAGCCTGGGCAAAAGAGCGAGACTCTTTTCTCCTTTAAAAAAATTAAAAAACGAAGGAAATTACTTCTTTTGCTTTAGGCTGTTGGGGGGTTTGGATGGGGAGCATTTATTTAGTCTTAATAAGTTGTCCTGAGAATGTCTTTTTAGAAATGAGATGAATTAATGATATTCTGTTATTTCAGAGTTGAGCTTTTTGATTACTAACTTTTAAACTTTGATAGTGAATCTAGTTGCTAATATATCTCAAGATGGAGAAGATGAACAAGCATTTATTTTAACTCTGGTGGAAATCCCAACCAATGCAGTAGAAGAATTTACTGATGCCGCTGCACAGTTAATGCCAAACCCTTTACTGCCAGCTCCCATATTGGTCAAATCCATGAATACTGAAGAAGGGGGTGATGTGAGGTAATGAATGAGTGAAACTTTTTGCTAGGTGGAAAAGTGATTTATTTATTAAATAGTATTGGTTGAATAAACCATTCACCAATATTAGTTGTTATTGTGGAGATCTTATTTAGCATTTATGTGGTAAGTTAGAGAAGAAATGTAATGTGGTAGATTTTTTTATCTGATAAAGGTGCCATTTAAATGTTCCATATATTAGTTTTGTATGAAACTTGTTTATTATTTTAAGTTACTTTGAAAGCTAAAGAAATTAATAGTCTGGATCATAATATGATACCTGTTAAAAGTGTGGTTACTTTATATAGATACATATATATGAAACTGTGAAATACACATTCACAGAAAGTTGTGAAAATAATACAGTTAATGGTAAAATAGAGATTTTTTTATATAATATAAAAATATATGTGATGTGTGTGTGTCTGTGTGTGTGTGTGTGTGTGTGTGTGTGTGTGTGTGTGTGTGTGTGTTTTAAGAGACTTGCCTTTGGTGGCCAGCCTAGAGTATGGTGGTGCTATCATAGTTCACTGCATTCTGAAACTTCTGGGCTCAAGATATCCTCCTGGCTGGGCATGGTGGCTCATGCCTGTTATCCCAGCACTTTGGGAGGTTGAGGTGGGCAGATCACGTGAAGTCAGGAGTTGAGGACCAGCCTGGCCAACATGGTGAAGTCCCATCTCTACTACAAATGCAAAAATTAGCTGGGCATGGTGGCATGCACCTGTAATCCCAGCTACTCGGGAGGCTGAAGCAGGAGAACCACTTGAACCCGGGAGGTGGAGGTTGCAGTGAGCTGAGATTGTGCCACTGCAATCCAGCCTGGGCAAGAGTGAGAGGAAAAAAAAAAAAAGAGCTCTTCCTGCCTCAGCCTTTCATGTAGCTTTTCAGCTACAGGTACGCACCACTGTGCTTGGCTAATTTTTTAAAAATTATTTTTTTTGCAGAGGTGGAGTCTTGCTCTGGTACCTAGGCTGGTCTGGAACTCCTGGCCTTATGCATTCCTCCCACTTTGGCCTACCAAAGTGCTGAGATTATAGTCATGAGCCACTGTGCCTGGGTATTCTTGATACTCTTATTTTAATTCTTTATTTGGAAGTGTTAAGTTGTATCTTAATCACCATTAATTAAGATAATTGTGTATCATGTAACATTAGAAATTGAAGCCTTTTACCTTTTTTGGTGGGGGTGGGCAGACAGTCTCACTCTTGCCCAGGCTAGAGTGCAGTGGAGGGATCTTAGCTTACTGCAACTTCCGTCTCCCAGTTTCAAGCGATTCTCGAGGCAAAGCCTCCCAAGTAGCTGGGACTATAGGTGCGTGCCACCACACCCGGCTAATTTTTTGTATTTTTAGTAGAGACAGGGTTTCACCATGTTGATTAGGCTGGTCTCAAACTCCCGACATCAGGTAATTCACCCACCTTGGCCTCCCAAAGTGCTGGGATTCAGGTGTGAGCCGCTGAACCTGGACTAGATTAAAAGTTTAACTTTACAGTCAGGGAAAATACTGTTAAATATTCAGATTTAATTCAGCATTGCAGAATTTAAGTTATGACCCTTTAAGTATGAATGGAGCCCAAAACTGTTAATAGCATTTTGATGGCCATGGCCATGTATCTGTTAGTTAATTTGGAGTTTTTTGGAATTTTCATTGGAATACTCCAGCCTTTAACTTTATTATTGGAAGGATTTCTAGGATCACGAAAAAAAAAGTAAATAACTTCTGATTTAGAGATTTAGTATGTATTTCTTTTCTATGCAGTATTTGTTTACCAGCAACTTCAGTTGGTCAGGATGCCATGGGTTTATCTATTTCTGGAAGAGATGATTCTAAAAAGCCTTCTGATAATTTGGATCTTGTATCCAGGAAGAGATTTCATTGCAGGCTTGATGAAAATGACCACATTCCTCCTGCCAAAAAATGTTTGCTCGCTTTAAGAGATGATTGCCAAGAATATACTTCTGAGGTAAGATAGAATCATTAAGTAAATAATAGATGGCCATATTGCAACAGATCTGTTTCTATTTTCCCCTCTATTTTCTTTAAACTTTTAGATATACCTAAAGATAGTTCTGACGCTTATCATAAGTTATTCAAGTAAAACTGGTTTTGGATTATCACTTTTAACCAATGGTAGATGAAAATTGATGGACAGTGCCGGGCATGGTGGCTCAAGCCTGTAATCCCAGCACTTTGGGAGGCCGAGGCGGGTGGATCACAAGGTCAAGAGATTGAGACCATCCTGGTCAACATGGTGAAACCCCGTCTCTACTAAAAATACAAAAAAAAATTAGCTGGGCATGGTGGTGCATGCCTGTAATCCCAGCTACGCAGGAGGCTGAGGCAGGAGAATTGCCTGAACCCAGGAGGCAGAGGTTGCGGTGAGCTGAGATCGCACCATTGCACACCAGCCTGGGTAACAAGAGCGAAACTCCGTCTCAAAAAAAAAAAAAAAAAGAAAAGAAAATTGATGGACAGTAATCAAGAAATTTATTCCCAGCTCTGTGTTGGTGGCTAAAAATAAGACAAGCATTACATATGTCTAGATCTTGGCTCTACCACCTAGTAGTTGTAGCACCTTAGGCAAGATACTTCACCTCTCTCTCTCTGATAGGTTTCCTAATGTGTAAAAGATGATACTAATACCATCATCATCGTGCTTGAAGCTACCCATTGCTTTTAGGACTAAACCCACAGCTTGCTGATTTTTGCATTATACTTGTCTTATACTTCCCAGTTCCACATCCCAAACCTGAACAGCTAAAATCTGAAATGCTTCAGTGAGGATTTCCTTTGAATGTCTTGTCAGCACTCAAAAAGTTTAGAATTATCGAGCATTTCAGATTTTCAGCTTTGGGATGCTCAGCCTGTACAAAATTCTAGAATGCACACACACTGTATTCAGATAGAAGACATTTTTTATTTTCTGTAATCAGATTTATCAGTCTTTTTGTGTATGGCCTCTGGAGATTATGTTATACACTGGAAGTCCTCTGAGACTTAAATTTTCTAGTTAATAATTGTTAATATTACCAATTTGTTGAGAATTTGTTTTGGTATAAGGAATAAGGCCAAGTTAATTTTCCTTATATGACTTTCACCATTTACTGAGTAATTCATCTTGTTTCCACTGATAGGAAATTCTACTTTTATCAATAAGATAGTAAACCTTCTTTTTTTTTTTGATATATTCCTAAACTTCCTTTTCCTTTACAGTGATTCATCTATTTGTTCTGGGGCTAGAATCATACTGTTTGAATTTGTAGCTTTATAATGTACTTTGATATTTATAGGGATAGTGTCTCTCCCAAACCCGTACAGTTTTCTTCTTTTTTCAAGTTTCTCATCATTGCTTCTATGTTCTAAAGTTAATATAAATTTTAGAATTAACTTGTTTAGCTCTTTAAAAAAATTATATTGGTATTTATATTAGAATCATTAACTTGACAGATTAATTTAGAGAAAATCGACACCATAATTATAATATTGAATCTCCCTATTCAAAAACATGGTATGTCTATCCATTTGTTTAAGTCATGTTTTGTGTCTTTCTATTTTATGGTAAACTCGTCTTCATCTAGATCTTACATATTTCTTATAGGTTATCCCTATGAGTTTTATCTTTTTTGTTGCCATTATCATTGAGTTCTTTTCTGTTTAGAGAGCTTACTGAGTTCCGTCATTGTATGCAGTAGCTTTTCAGCTGATTCTCTTGGGTTTGTAGGTAAACAGACATATCATCTGCAAATATAATTTTAATTTTTCTATATATATATTTTTTTTCTGAGATGGAGTTTCACTCTTGTTGCCCAGGCTTGAGTGCAATGACTCAATCTTGGTTTACCACAACTTCTGCCTCTTGGGTTCAAGTGATTCTCCGGCCTCAGCTTCCTGAGTAGCTGGGATTACAAGCATGTGCCACCATGTCCAGCTAATTTTGTATTTTTAGTAGAGATGGAGTTTCTCCATGTTGGTCAGGCTGGTCTCGAACCCCCAACCTCAGGTGATCCATCCTCCTCAGCCTCCCAAAGTGCTGAGATTACAGGTGTGAGTCACTGCGCCTGGCCAATTCTACTTTTTATAGCTCTTAATTTTTTCTTTTGTAATTATATTGGGTAATATAACTCAAAAATAATGTTAAAAAGTGGTCCCAATAGTGCATATCTTTTTTTGGTATTTCTGATTTTAATAGAACTTCCAGTGTAGACTATATAGGATGCTAGCTTTTAGATTGCAATAGTTATATTTTATAGTGTTAAGAGAATGTCTATTCCATTTTATAAGTTTTTTTTTTTTTCAAGAATGAACATTATTGGATGCCTTTTCTGTAAATACTGATGATTTTTCTCCTCAGAGCTGTTGGTTTGTATTAGATTTCATAATGTCAGACCATCTTTGCATTCTTGAAACAAGTTCTACTTGATTGTGATGTAGTCTTTTGAAGTGCTGCTTGTACTATTTCTTTGATACTTTTGCACTGATATTGAGACGGATTATAAAAGGCATTTGGCAGCTTTCTCTCTTCCAGTGGGCTCTGGAACACTTTAAAATAGTAGCAATATTTTTGCCATAAATGTTTAGCAGAATTTCTCTTAGAGCATTTTGGGGGATACATGCTTTCTTTACTTAAAGAAAAAAGGAAATAAAATTAATTTCAGTTTTACTTGATAAATAGATTTCTAAATTTTTTTGTAAATTTTCTTAAAACAGGTGCGCTCAAAGGAATTAACAAATGTTGGGGAAACAGGTAATTGAAATATATTTTAACATATTGTGTTTTCTAAACTCCTGATTATTTGGGATGTACCTTGTTCAAATATGAGATTGAAGCTGAGTATTACTTTTCTCTAAGAGTAGTACTTTTATTATCAGCACTTCTTTCCTACAAAGGCCTTGAATTTGGCAGTTGGGGAGGCAGAGGCAGCTCTTTTCATCCGGTCATCCGTTGAAGACTATGTGGCTACAAGGATTTTCTGCATAAACTCAACAACTACGTTTTAGGAGTTAGCCGAGTAATGGGTTTTTTGTTTGTTTGTTTCCCTGAGACAGGATTTCACTCTGTCACCCAGGCTGGAGTGCACTGGCATAAACACAGCTCACTGCAGACTCCACCTCCCAGGCTCAAGTAATCCTCCCACCTCAGCCTCCTAACTAGCCAAGACTATAGGCATGCACCACTATGCCCAGCTAATTTTTGTATTTTTTGTAGAGACAGGGTTTTGCCATGTTGCCCAGGCTAGTCTTGAATGTATTTTTTGTAGAGATGGGTTTTCACCACGTTGCCCAAGCTGGTCTTAAACTCCTGGCCTCAAGCTATCTGCCTGCCTCAGCCTGCCAAAGTGCTGGGATTTTAAGCATGAGTCACCACCTGTGGCCCGTAATGGCATTTGTAGTAGATTCTTTACCCTGAAAATTAGTTTAGTTTTAGAGATCTTTTCAAGCTTAAGCCACCTATGGAGGCTGAAAAGATCTTAGAGTCTTATATTTTTATAGGAATCTAAAATTTCTGTGGGATATTAAACCACTTAGGGTCTATTTCCCTCATAACTAAAACCACCAGTCACATTTATCGTGTGTTTTGTACAACTCTTTATTTTTTGTTTTTGTTTTTGTTGTTTTTTTTTTTTGAGACAGAGTTTCACTCTTGTTACCCAGGCTGGAGTGTAATGGCACAATCTCGGCTCACCGCAACCTCCGCCTCCTGGGCTCAGGCAATTCTCCTGCCTCAGCCTCCTGAGTAGCTGGGACTACAGGCATGTGCCACCACGCCCAGGTAGCTTTTTGTATTTTTAGTAGAGACGGGGTTTCACCATGTTGACCAGGATGGTCTCAATCTCTCGACCTCGTGATCCACCCGCCTCGGCCTCCCAAAGTGCTGGGATTACAGGCTTGAGCCACTGCGCCCGGCTATTTTTTGTTTATTTTATGACATTATTTTTATTTTCTCTCAAACTTAGGCTTATCATTCACACCTATAGCCGTTGCTTTACCAATGCAGTGGCACTCAAGAATAAAAAATGTTGCTGATGGCATCTTATAGAGTTACAAGATAGAAGAGTTTGATAACCTATTATGGTTCTGGTTCTTTAAAGACACTTTATAATGGGCCAGGCGTGGTGGCTCACGCCTGTAATCCCAGGTGTGATACTTTGGGAGGCCGAGGTGAGTGGATCACCTGACGTCAGGAGTTCAAGACCAGCCTGGCCAACAAGGTGAAACCCCATCTCTACTTAAAGTACAAAAATTAGCCAGGCGTGGTGGTAGATGCCTGTAATCCCAGCTACTTGGGAGGCTGAGGCAGGAGAATTGCTTGAACCTGAGAGATGGAGATTGCATCAAGCCGAGATCACATCATTGCACTGTAGCCTGGGCAACACAGCAAGACTCTGTCTTAAAAACAAACAAAAAAACCACACTTGGCCAGGTGCAGTGGCTCACGCCCGTAATCCCAACACTTTGGGAGATGGAGGTGGGTGAATCACCTGAGGTCAGCAGTTTGAAACTAGCCTGGCCAACATGGTGAAACCCTGACTCTACCAAAAATATAAAAATTAGCTAGGCGTTGTGGCAGGCACCTGTAATCCTAGCTACCCAGTAGGCTGAGGCAGGAGAATTGCTTGAACCTCAGAGGCAGAGGTTGCAGTAAGCCCAGATCATGCCATTGCACTCCAGCCTGGGCGACTAAGAGCGAAACTCCATCTAAAAAATAAAAAACAAAAAAAAACCCCACTTATAATGGGTTAAGTGCAGTGCAATCGCAGTACTTTGGGAGTCCAAGATGGGTAGTCACTTGCAATCGCAGTACTTTGGGAGTCCAAGATGGGTAGTCACTTGAGGTCGGGTGTTCAGGAGCAGTCTGGCCAACATGGTGAGACACCATCTCTACTAAAAATACAGAAATTAGTTAGGCGTGATGGCGTGCACCTCTACTCCCAGCTACTCAGGAGGCTGAAGCAGGAGAGTCACTTGAACCTGGAAGGCAGAGGCTGCAGTGAGCCGAGATCATGCCACTGCACTCCAGCCTGGGCAATAGAGAGAGACTGTCTTTTTTAAAAAAAAAAAAAAAGAAACCACTTATTATGTTAACACAATCTTAGACTTAATTGTCCCAACTTTGACTGTGAAACTGTAGTATGGTTACAGTTTCCAGCCTCGAGAGATGTTCTAAGATTGCTCCCATCCATCTGCTCTAATAAAAGCATTAAGCAAATTACAACACAGTGAAGTTTTAGTGAATTTGTTGTGTGCTATCTTTAATTGGCTTGTTTCTTTTAGCAAGTATACTTATTGACTTAATTCTCCCTTTATAGAGCTAAATGCTTTGAGAACAAGGCGCTTTAGTTATTTTGTCCTAATTTTTGGCTACTTTGGCTTTTGTCTACTGTTTAGTTAAGGAAAGAGAGCTCTTTAGCTAAACTTGAGTATTTGAGAGTCTGTAGGTTTTACTTTTCAGGAGACCACAGACACCCAAGTTACCACCTATATTTTGGATTGGTTTAGCTGCTTAATTTTAACGAACCTTAGATTTTTTTAGAGAGTGATCACTTGTCCGTTTTGATTGCTGAAGAAATATTTCTGGGAAAAGATTTTCTAGGCCAAAATATATTGATATAACTATTTTGTTTTTGAGTGCAGATGCTGTTAGCATATCTTTTAACCAATTATTATATTCTTAACAATCTGAGTAACCACTAATTCTAATTTAGCTTACTCTTATTAGAGTAGGTTTCTTATAGAATACCATGCATTTTTTTTTTTCAAATGCTGGGGTTACATGGAATGTATTAACTTCAGTATCCTTTCTTTCAACTTGTTCTCTCTTTTGAAGGGGAGTCTCCCAAGGGACAAGATATTTTTCTTACCTCAGGAAGCACACTGACAACTCCAGAACATCAAAAAGAGCAAGTTGAACCAGCTTTTCAGAGTATAGGATCTAGATCTCCTGATACATGCAGAGACAAGAATGTGCCTCAGTTACCTCAGAATGAAATGATTGTGTCTGATAAGGAAAAAAGAACTGATGCTGCTCCTAAGTCTGAGCAAATGGATAAAACATCATCTACAAAAGCCCCACTATCCAGGTATCATGAAAAAATCTAATAAATGTTTCTCTGTTGTAATAAATATAATCTATACAGAACAGATATCTGTATACATAAAGATTAGATCCGGTACTAAGGATGGTGTTCAATAAACATATTCCTCCATCAGTAAAGGAAGAAGTTTCAGCCAAGGAAATATAGTAATATTGCAGATACACAGTTTGTACACTAAGAGCTTAAATTTAAGTGCTAAAACTTTTTTAGATAGAAAATCTTTAGAATATTTTATGCACTTATTTTTTCAGATTGTCCATGATTACTTTGATCATTACATATTCTACCATGTACAGTAGCTACTAATACACATCTATGTGGTATGAGACATAGGGCTGATATGATAGGGTTGTTTTATTGAAGTCTCAAATAATGTGTCATTTTTCTCCCTTGCGGCAAACCAAAGAGGTAAACCATGGCTTTCTACCTCTAAGAATAAGTGTTGGAATTTAAGCCCAAAGCCAACTTCTGTCCCATTTTCCTCATATTCTAGAAGCAGTGGTTATCAGTAATTGGCTTGTCAGCAGCATCCAAAAGATGAATGTGATATTGCTGAATTGAAGGATGGTGGGGAACATATACTGGTCTCCACTAAGGGGAAGGGGTAGGGGGAAGGACACATGTAGCTTAAAAGACATACTTGATAGATCTATTGTTTTTGTTATCTAAGTTATAGAAAACAAAGCTCAGCAGTATCTTTTCTGGCCTTAGAGATGTGCTGAAAATGGAATGGGCCCAAGTACAGTGGCACATGCCCATAATCCCAACTACTCAGGAGGCTGAGGCCAGAGGATCTCTGGAGGTCAGGAGTTTGAGGTTGCAGTGAGCTATGATTGTGCCTGTGCATAGCCACTGTACTCCAGCCTGGGCAACATAGCCAGACCCATTTCTGAAAAAAGAAAAATAAAAGAGGGAAACATCAGTAGAGTTTGGATTAAAACTGGTTAAGAAGCTGTGTTCTAGAGCAGAGGTCAGCACACTTTTTGTAGAATGGCATTCGTACATATTTTAGGCTTTGTGAGCCATATGGTGTCTCTTAACTATTCACTTCAGCAGTTACAGCACAAAAACAACCATAGACCATATGTAAACAGATGAACATAGCTGTGTGCCAGTAGACTGTACTCACAGAATCAGGTTGGGGGCTCCATGTGGCCTAGAGAGCAAGCTGTGCTGGCCACTGTTCCACAGCTTTGCTACTCAGTGTATTCCTTGCACCAGCAGTATGGACATCATTTGAGAACTTGTTCAAATGCAGGACTCAGGCCATACCCACTACCAAATGTCAGAATCTTCATCTTAATAAGATCCCCAGTAATTTGAATGTCCTTTTAAGCTTGGGAAGCACTGCTCTAGAGTAAGCCTTGACCATTATCACAAATAGATGTCATGGCATACTGGTAATGGGTATGCCAATTTAGCATTAATGGAAAGAAGGTGGTTTGGGGTTTTTTTTTTTTTTCTTTCTTTTTTTTTTTTTTTTGAGACAGAGTTTCGCTCTTGTTACCCAGGCTGGAGTACAATGGCGCAATCTCGGCTCACCGCAACTTCCGCCTTCTCAGTTCAGGCAATTCTCCTGCCTCAGCCTCCTGAGTAGCTGGGATTACAGGCACGCACCACCATGCCCAGCTAATTTTTGTATTTTTAGTAGAGACGGGGTTTCACCATGTTACCAGGATGGTCTCGATCTATTGACCTCATGATCCACCCACCTTGGCCTCCCAAAGTGCTGGGATTATAGGCGTGAGCCACCACGCCTGGCCAGTTTGGGGGGTTTTGTTTTGGATTCTTTTGTTTTGAGTCAGAGTCTCACTTTTTTTTTTTTTTTTTGAGACAGAGTTTCGCGCTCTTGTTACCCAGGCTGGAGTGCAATGGCGCGATCTCGGCTCATCGCAACCTCTGCCTCCTGGGTTCAGGCAATTCTCCTGCCTCAGCCTCCCTAGTAGCTGGGACTACCAGCATGCGCCACCATGCCCAGCTAATTTTTGTGTTTTTAGTAGAGACAGGGTTTCATCATGTTGACCAGGATGGTCTCGATCTCTTGACCTCATGATCCACCCGCCTTGGCCTCCCAAAGTGCTGGGATTACAGGCGTGAGCCACCACGCCCAGAGTCTCACTCTTGAGGTTTAATAAACATACTCCTCAGTAATGTAAAAGAAAGTTTTGGCCAAGGAATACAATAATATTTCAGATACACATTCTGTACAATGAGAACTTAAATTTAAGTGCTGAGACTTTGTTCATTTTAGATAGAAAACGACAAAGATTATTTGACGTTGCCTGAGGTTCCCCAGGCTGGAATGCAGTGGTGGACCATAACACACTGTAACTTCCTTTTTTTTTTTTTTTGAAATGGAGTCTTGTTCTGTCACCTAGGCTGGGATGCAATGGCCTGATCTTGGCTCACCACAACCTCTATTTCCCTGGTTCAGGCAATTCTCCTGTCTCAGCCTCCTTAGTAGCTGAGATTACAGGCAGGTGCCACCATGCCCAGCTAATTTTTATATTTTTAGCAAAAACGGGGTTTCACCATGTTGGTCAAGTTGGTCTCAAACCCCTGACCTCATGATCTGCCCGCCTTGCCTCCCAAAATGCTGGGATTACAGGCGTGAGCCCCCGCGCCTAGCCAGCTCACTGTAACTTCTAATTCCTGGGCTCAAGCGATTGTCTCATCTCAGCTTCCTTTCTGAGTAGCTAGGACTACAGGCATGCGCCACTACACCTAGCTAGCCTTTTTTTTTTTTTTTTTTTTTTTTAAACTAGAGATGGGGTCATGCTAATTTTGTCCAGGCTGTTCTTGAGCTCTTGGCCTTAAGCGATCCTCCCACCTTAGCCTCATGAAGTAGAAGCAGGTATTAAGAATGTGTCTTCCTGGATATTCTTGAATATATTTACATTTGTATTTCTAGACCTGGCAGAAGACCCCTGGGATTTTTGTCTTTAATATGTTCAAAGAATAGTTTGGAGTCTGATGAACCTACTCAGTTTCATAATAAGAAACGCCTAAAGCCTCTTATACCTGCATTAAGACAGAAATTTAAAAGATCCAATCCAGTTAATGAAAGCCAGAAAAAAAATGGAGAGTCCTCTGATCCAGTTCCATCTCCAAGTGTTATTAATACTCAATCTGAGAATATTAGCAGTTCAGCAACTAAGGTATGTGATAACTACTATATTTTATTGTTCGTATGAGATAGGTTGGATATAAGACTCAACTAGGGAGAACATAGTAATTTGTTATTTTTATTTGATGTCAGAAATTATTTTAGAGCCCCATCCTTCTCTCCGCCATATTCCTCCATAATGGAAGAAGCAAAAGTGTTGAGTCAGGAAGTTGCAGTTAGGTTAGTACAGAGCCATTGAACTAACCATAAATAGATACTTAATAGCCATTCCTTTAATCCAGAGACCCTTCTGATTTGTGGAAGCAAAAGGAAGCAGTGCTGACACCCACAAGAATTTAAGGAACTATAAAGCTAGAATTTGTTCACATGTTTCATTTCTGTGTCTCCTGAAGCTGTCCAATGGCAAGTACTGGGATGGAAAAAAACTGTAAACCTGTATCAAAGACTTTGTAAAAGTATTGGGGTGACTTAAGATCTTAACAAAGAAAAGGCTGGTGAGCGTTTATTGAATAGCATGAGCCTTTGAAGGGGGTACTGTTGTAATTAACATCTTTAAACTTTTTTTAAAGATTTCATATTATTTACTAGAACTGTTTTCTGAGACCAAGATTTTACCAGTCTTGCTTATCATTGCCAAAGTTGTGGGGGCTTTTTGGTTTTGTTTTTTTTTTTTTGAGACAAAGTCTCACTCACTCTGTCACCCAGGCTGTAGTGAGTGCAGTGGGTGATCTTGGCTCAGTGCAACCTCTGTCTCCTGGGTTCAAGTGATTCTCCTGTCTCAGACTCTCAAGTAGCTGAGATTACAGATACATGCCACAATGCCCAGCTAATTTTTGTATCTTTAGCAGAGATGGGATTTTGTCATGTTGGCCAGGCTGGTCTCAAACTGCTGGCCTCAAGTCATCTGCCAGCCTTGGCCTCCCAAAGTGCTGGAATTACAGGTGTGAGCCACCTAGAAGTTATTATATTCAGGGTAAAAGGCCTTTGTCATAAATATTGCAATTTTTTTTTCTCTGTATGTCATCGGTCTTTTGATTTTGTGTAAGGTGGTTTTTGCCAAGCAGACATTTTTTATTTCTGTTTAGATTAATGTATCAATCTTTTATTTTATAGCTTTCAGCTTTCAGGTAGTTTAAAAAGGCACTCTTCCCAGCCAGGTGCAGTGGCTCATGCCTGTAATCCCAGCACTTTTAGGCCAAGGCGGGTGGATCCCCTGAGGTGAGGAGTTCAAGACCAGCCTGGCCAACATGCCAAAACCCTGTCTCTACCAAAAATACAAAATTTAGTTAGGCATGGTGGCATGTGCCCATAGTCCCAGCTACTCAGGGAGCTGATACCTGGGAGGTGGAGGTTGTAGTCAGCTGAGATCATGCCACTGCACGCCATCCTGGGCACAGAGCCAGACTTTGTCTCAAAAATAAAAATAAAAAGATGCCCTTCCCTACCTACCCCCATCCAGAATTATAGAAGTGTTTTTCCATGGCATTTTTATAGTAGAGTTTTTTAGAAATAGTTTTACATTTAAATCTTTTGATACATCTAGAATTTGTTTTGGTAAGGTATAGGTCTGACTTTTTTTCTCCCTGAGATGGTTAAATAGATGTCCAACATAATCTATTTAATAATCAAATAACTTTTTTTGAAATAGCACTTTTATCAGATGCTAAATTTCCATATAGATTGGGGTTGTTTCTAGTCTTCTGTTTCATTGATACATCTATTATTCCTGTGCCAATACCATGCTATCTTCATTTATTTGTAGGTTTGTGAGTATGCTAATTTCTGATAAGATATCTTTATATATTTTCTTTAAGTGCTGTTTTGTTTCATGGATCTGTCTATTCTTATGCCACTAGTCAATGTATTTTTACTTTAATTACAGATTTAACCATATTATATTTTTCTTTATTAAAATTTTTCATGGAAATTAGGATAAAGTAATGGATTATGGGTACACTATAATTTGCCTAATTATGTCTAGTTTTGTATATTTAGTTGCTTCCAATTTTGTTATAACTAATGCTACAAAGGTTATCTTTGTCATAAAACCCTTACCATGTTTAGGATTATTTACTTAGTATGACAGCATAGAAATGAAATTTTTAGGTTGGTGATTGTGAACATATTTAAAGCTCAATATTTATTGCCACATTGCTTTTCACAGATCATATCAGTTTAGACTACTATATATACACACATACACATATATGTAAATGTTATATTACAGTTTTATTTTACTTTATTTTTATTACCTTTTTAGGTTTCTTGTGATCAGCCCTTACTGAAAGGATATAAAAGTGGCCAAAAGTGGGCCCCTGAAGGGGAGCCAACCACAGTCTCTGAATATTTCTTCAATGATATCTTCATTGAAGTGGATGAAACAGAATGAAACAATCTTTTGTCTTTTTCTTTTTAAAATTAAGTCTAGGATTTCCAGAGTCAATTACATCAACAAAACAGTATTTAGAGCAAAACATCACTGTCTATTTTTCTTTAGGTTGATTTTGAATATTTAATGAGCTTGATTTGAAGCTTTTATAATCAGTGGAAAACATTTCTGAGGTTCCTTTCATTCTAATTGTTTCAGCATTTTGCAAATAGCAAGTGATTAAGACTGCTTTCTCAGACAGAAGTAATAACTCTTGTTTACATTTTGACTCTTCCTATGCTAAGCACACATGGACATTTGGGAATGTTGTGGATATATGTCTCTGTATGAATTGCAGTGCAGGCAAATTTGGGGGTTGATTGTATCATATTTAACACTCAGCAACTTATTTTTTCTTTTTTTTATTTTTTACTTTTATTTATTAATTTTTTTTCTTTTTTTCGCTTAGCAACTTCTTTTGTGAATTTTTTTTTTTTTTAATTTTTAGGGGGAGATGATGAAGGAAGAAGGCCTTTTCAGTTGCTTCTAAGTACAGTCATGTATCACGTAATGAGTCAGTGATGGACCACACATATGACAGTGGTTTCATACAATTAAATGGAGATAAAAAATTCCTGTCACCTAGTGACATAGCCACCATAACACAGTGCATTGCATTTTTATGTTTAGATACGTTTAGATACACAGATGCTTACTATTGTGTTACAGCTGCCTACAGTATTAAGCATAGTGACACACTATGTTAGAGGTTTGTAACATACGATCACCTAACAAGGCATTTCTTAGAAAATATAGTTAAGGGACACATGACTGTATATGAAAACAAATTTTCAGACTCCAGTTTAGTATGGTAAATGTTAAAAAACTTTTCCATTATCAGCTGTTTGTCTGACTGAAAAATACATATTTTTCTAATTCATTGTGATGTAACATTAGTCGTAATTGAAAAACTAGTATTTAAAGATAATTATTTATAAAGATGACACATCAAAGAGCTTATTTATTTTTAAATTTTTATTTAAAAGCATATTGTTTTAGCTCTTTTTACCCTCAGATTGTAGATAAAGAAGACATTAACAAATTTATGTTTGTTTCTTCTTTCTCTTTAATTTTAAAGATATTTAAAATGATATAACTAAAAATGGTTGGCTAGTTATATGTTTTGAATACCTTTTTTTCCCTCAGTTTAGTATATTGACTTTGTACTGTGAATTTTTCTGTTTTTCTTATTTCTTGGATAATCAGGATTTTCGTGAGGGTAAGGGAACTCAACTTTATGAGACAAATTTGCATACAGAACTCAATCTCCTCTATACACACTCAGACATATATTAGTTTTTTAAAAGCCAATTTCTTAATAGTTTTTTTCCCGTTAAATTCTCAAGAAACACTTAGATTGGCTGGGCGTGCTGGCTCACGCCTGTAATCCCAGCACTTTGGGAGCCAGAGGCGGGCGGAAATTCTCAAGAAACACTTAGATTGGCTGGGCGTGCTGGCTCACGCCTGTAATCCCAGCACTTTGGGAGCCAGAGGCGGGCGGATTACCTGAGGTCGGGAGTTCCATACCAGCCTGACCAATATGGAGAAACCTCATCTCTACTACTAAAAATACAAAATTAGCCAGGCATAGTGTGACACATTCCTGTAATCCCAGCTACTTGGGAGGCCGAAGCAGGAGAATCACTTGAATCTGGGAGGCGGAAGTTGCGGTGAGCCAAGATTACGCCATTGCACTCCAGCCTGGGCAACAAGAGCAAAACTCTGTCTCAAAAAAAAGAAAAGAAAAGAAAAGAAAAGAAAGAAACACTTAGATCTTTAAGCATGGAACGTAATCGTGATGTTAAAAACAGAAAATAAGACTTTATGAAGTTAGCTATTATCCATGTAAATTTAAGGGTTTTTTTAAATTTCAAGATTTGATGATTTGCACATGTAATTCTATTATCTACCCAAGCAGATTGAACAGCAAATTTATTTTGATTTTATTTGAAAAACCTCTTGGATTGATAATATATTAGCTCAGGAGTTGGAAACTTTCTGTAAACTATTTTGGGCATGCAGGCCAGGTGGTCTCTCTGGCAGCCGCTCAGCTCTGCAATTTCAGCATGAAGGAAGCCATAGACAGTATCTTTGAATGAAGGCCTGTGGCTGGATTGGCCTTTTAGTTTGACCCCTACCCCAAATTGTCTTACCTAAGGTGCTGATATCTGTATGTATGAATTACTTGTCACTGAAGTTATGAATTGTGCCTAAAAGTTAAAACTGTATTGATTGTATTATGTAATTATCAGTATTTCAATTGGAAAGATATTTTAGAGTCTAGATAATTATGTTTTTATATTGAAAAAATGGTGGCCAGTTTTTAAATCCCCTAATAGAATTATGTCTCAGCAGGTATAATAGTAATGCTAATTTATTGAAACTACTGCTGTTAGAGCTATTCTTACTGACTTTTAATGAAATTTGCAGCTTAGCATTTTGTCTGAGACAAGGCTATATGATTCTAAGTGGAAATTGTAAGTAGCCATTTATTTCATGATTAATATGTCACAGAAATCATGGTAGTAAATCACATTGCTATTTTAATGCCCTGTTTTTATAAGTTTTTAAAATTCATATTCTGAAAAGATGTCATTCTCTTACTGTTAGCTTGGGAGTTAGATTCCCGTGATTAACTATTATTTAGCCTTGGGTAATATTAATTTTAACTTTATCTGTCTCTCTTTATAATAAGCTAGTTTTATGGAAGGTTGAATTTCTCACTGTATAAAGAATACAGGAACTCGTATTAGAGAATCAAGTCAGCCAGCTAAATTATCCTATTGGTATATCCTTAAACCTAATTTTGGAAAAGAGAAAAGTTAATCAGTGTATTTACCTTATATGGTAGAAAGAACTGTATTAGGTCTGATTCATGTAAAGAAGATGTTGCAAAGAATTTATTTTATAAAGCTTCAAGGAGATATGAGTAAAGGTTTTTATCTTGACTTTTTCTCCTGAACACTTACGTCTTAGCAAGTGATCAGCATGAGGGTTTGAACACCTAGTGGTTGAGGCATGGCAGAAATATTAATATCCACTGTTTACCATCATGTTATTTGAAACAAAAGTGACCATGTTTGCTATTTTGCTTGAGGAAGTCTTTGACAAAAAAAAAAGCAACATCATGTCATTTATAAATTTTCTTGTTCTAAAGAAAGCATTTATATATATATATACATATATAAATTATGTAAATAAAAGTTATTTTATACCATTGCTGTTGTGTTTTTTTAAGATAACTAAATAAAGAATTGGCCCTGGTATTGTGGCTTACACCTGTAATCCCAGCACTTTGGGAGGCCGAGGTGTGGGTTTGCTTGAGCCCAGGAGTTCAAGACCAGCCTGGACAGCATAATGAGACATCATCTCTACAAAAAAATTAAGAATCAGCCAGCTGTGGTGGGGTATGTTTTGGTCCCAGTTACTCAGGAGGCTGAGGTAGGAAGATTGCTTAAGCCCAGGAGGCTGAGACTGCAGTAAGCTGTGATTGCCCCACCGAACCCCAGCCTGGATGACAGAAGATGACTCTGTCTTCGGTGGGAGGAGAAAAGTTTTTGACAGGTGTGCATGTCCTTATGTTAAAGCTGTAGGAGTCTGCACTGTGATTGTTCTATTGGGAGAGACTCCATATAGCATCTCTGTTTGCTATAGCACTGCATTCTGAATCTGCTGCAGAGCCCTGGCTTACATTGGGTTCCACTAACAATTGGCAGTCTTAAGGGCTAACCAGTAAATAGGTTAGGGTAATATTCCCAAATAAATTTTATCTCAAATTCAGAGGGCCTCTTCAAACATTGTTGCCTCTGTCGGCATGGTGGCCAGTGCAAGGTACAGGATCTCTATATCCTTCTCCCACTGCCTTTGTTTAAGAGATGGGGTCTCACTTTGTCGCCCAGGCTGGAGTGTAGTGACATGATCATAGCTCACTGCAGCCTTGAACTTCTGGGTGCGAGCAATCCTCCCAGGCAGGTGAGCCATCATGCCTAGATAGCTTGTTTCTTCCCTTTAAAAATAGATACCATGTCCTCAGACCACTAGACCCTTAATAGCTTTGCCTATGTGGCAGGCTCCTGAACTTTCACAGGATTTACCTCCCAACTTTTTGTACATATATGTCTTCCTAAGACATCTAGGTGCTTGCTAATATCTGCTTTCCAGCTCCAATTAGCATAGTGTTATCCATGTCACATTTCATTCTGGCTTGTCAAAAATCAAGAAAATAAAAGTCTCCCCAGACTATACTGTGAAAGACAGTAAGACAGTAAAATCAGCCGGGCGCAGTGGCTCAAGCCTGTAATCCCAGCACTTTGGGAGGCTGAGGCGGGTGGATCACGAGGTCAAGAGATCGAGACCATCCTAGTCAACATGGTGAAACCCCGTCTCTACTGAAGATACAAAAAAATTAGCTGGGCATGGTGGCACGTGCCTGTAATCCCAGCTACTCAGGAGGCTGAGGCAGGAGAATTGCTTGAACCCAGGAGGTGGAGGTTGCGGTGAGCCGAGATCGCGCCATTGCACTCCAGCCTGGGTAACAAGAGCAAAACTCCGTCTCAAAAAAAAAAAAAAAAAAAAAGACAGTAAAATCAGTTGTCCCTGCCACATAAAAATAGAGGTTCTTTTCATTTTTCTTACTGGAATGGAAAAGGTTGCATTTTTTTCATGGCACTAACTTTATTCCAGGTGTTAGGAGTTGTGTTGATTTTCTCTAATAAAGGTACCAATCTTGAACTGCAGCTGTGATTAACATATTCATCTGTTAAATCTGTGAGTGTTGATTTTCTCTAATAAAGGTACCAATCTTGAACTGCAGCTGTGATTAACATATTCATCTGTTAAATCTGTGGTAACTTATTGTCATTCCCCAAGACCAGTGGTTCCCAAACTTTATCGTACATCAGCCTCAAGCTTTAAAAAGTCTGTACGTCGCAAGTTACATCCCATATTGTTAAATCAGTGTCTTGAGTGCAGTGGCCCATGTCTATAATCCAAGCCTTTTAGAAGGCTGAGGCGAGACATAGCAAGACCTCATCTTTACAAACAAAAACTAGCAGAGCATGGTGGTATGTGCCTGTGGGTCCAGCTACTTGAAAGGCTGAGGGAGGAAGATTGCTTGAACCCAGAAGTTCGGGGTTGCTGTGAGCTATGATCATGCCAGCCTGGGTAATAGAGTGAGACCCTGTCGCTAAAAAATATTAAAACTTAATAGGGCTGGGCACAGTGACTTACACCTGCAGTCCTAGCACTTTGGGAGACCAAGACTGGAGGATCGCTTGATCCCAGCAGTTTGAGACCAGCCTGGGTAACCTGGCAAAACCCCTCGTCTACTAAAAATGCAAAAATTAACCAGGCGTGGTGGTGCACACCTGTGGTCCCAGCTACTTCAGAGGCTGAGGTGGGAGGATCACTTGAGCCCGGAGGCAGAGATTGCAGTGAGCTGAGATTGTGCTACTGTACTTCTGCCTGGGTGACAGGGAGACCCTGTCTCAAAAATAAAATAATTAGAAAATGCACATTACAGCACCTGGGGGTGGAAGTTGGACGTTACCATTTAAAAAAATCTTCAGGTGATTCTAAGGTGCAACACCAACAGCAACACACAAAACAAAAAAAAAGTGGACCGGGCGTGGTGGCTCACGCCTGTAATCCAAGCACTTTAGAGGCCAAGGCAGGTGGATCACCTGAGGTCAGGAGTTCAAGACCAGCCTGAACAACATGGTGAAACCCTGTCTTAAAAAAATAAAATAAAAATTAAAAAAGCGAAACATTGTCCAGGACCCATTTGACTTTTAACAACTGGCCAAGCTAGTGAGTCAAATGGGAATGTAGTAGGAATCAACAGATCTTACTCAATATGTGGGTCAGAGAATGGGGGTGGTTTAAACCTTCTACTTGGCCCTTCCTTAATGCCTTATCTCATGGGTTAAGGAAACTGTGATGATTCTCCTATATCCTACTTCCCACATTCTGTGAGAAGTCAGACCAAGAATCCATCTTTCACACAACCTCCATTAGCCTTCACTCTGAAAACGATAACAGAGGCTTTTCAGGTTTCTGGAAATCAGTATCATTTCAGAGTCATTATCTTAATAACTATGGAAGAGCTGAGTATTTGTTTCTCCAGTGCAAAGTCTCCCTGATAAATAACCATAGTTCTCTCTGGGGAAAGCTTGGGGGAAGATTTATGGTATACCCATGAAGCCACAATTATAAAATCCTTCCTCAAAGGCTCCCAGCCGCCCCCTCAGTCAAGGGATTTTGGGTCTGTAATCTGATTTAGTCTGGAAACTAGATATGAGGCTGTCTCCACTATGGAGACTTGAGTTTGGTTCTTGCACAAAGACTTGGAATTGTTTTGCCTATAGGTGCCATGCAACACTTCAGAAGGCTGTCAGTCTGTTTAATAGGAGCCTTGGGATCAGTAAGCCATAATCACAGATCCCCACATGTAAAAATACACGGTGTTAATCCTTTGCTATGGCTTATCATAGTCATTGTGCCCACTTGGTCTAAAACAGTTTGGCATTGCTGCCTGGCTTCTAGTATTCCCACTGAGGTCAAGGGACCTAATTCCTTGCAATACCTGTCACCATCATCTCTAGTGTGCAAAGGACAGCCATCATAGTGGCTGCATCAGCTCTTCAAAGAGGCCGATGCTTCTGTTACCAAGCCTTTAAAGGAAAGAGTGATCTCCAGGCCCTCCTGAGAGTTATGCTTAGGGGGTGTCTGAGTCAGATGCACATAAATACAGCCAGTCCCCCTTTATCTGCAGGTTCCATATCCTGAGATTCAGCCCACTAAGGATCAGAAATATTTGGAAAGTAAAACCAAAAAAATGCAACTATAACTAATACAAATAAAAAATACAATATAACAACTATTTACATAGCATTCATATTGTATTAGGTATTGTGAGTAACCTAGAGATAATGTATATAGCATAGTGCTATGTTATATGCAAATACTATGCCGTTTTGTTTTATTATTTTTTGAGACAAAGTCTGACTCTGTCGCCCAGGCTGGAGTGCAGTGGTGCAATCTCAGCTCACTGCAGCTTTGACCTCCCGGGCTCAAGGGAATCCTCTCGCCTCAGCCTCCCAAGTAGCTGGGACTACAGGTTCATGCCACCATGCCCGGAGAGTATATTTTTTGTAGATACTGAGTTTTGCCATGTTGCCAAGGCTGGTTTTGAACTCCTGAGTTCAAATGAACCACCCATCTTGGCCTCCCAAAGTTCTGGGATTACAGGCCTATGCCACCGCACCTGGCCCCTGGAACCAATTTTTCTCAGATACACAGGGACAACTGTAATCCATTCCAATGTCCTCATTTTCCTGAGTATTCAGGTGGCTTCCCAAACATGGCTTTCTCTTTGAGTGTGAGCATCAGAATCACCTTGGAGGGCTTATTAAACATGGATTGTTGGGCCCTGATCCTGATGTTTATTTATTTAATTAATTAATTTATTTATTTATTTTTGAGATGGAGTTTTGCTCTTGCACCCAGGCTGGAGTGCAATGGCATGATCTCAACTCACTGCAACCTCTGCATCCTGGGTTCAAGTGATTCTTCTGCCTCAGCCTCCTGAGTAACTGGGACTACAGTCATGTGTTGCTATGCCTGGCTAATTTTGTATTTTTAGTGGATGTGGGGTTTCACCATGTTGGCCAGCCTGGTCTTGAACTCCTGACCTCAGGTGATCTGCCCACTCAGCCTTCCAAAGTGCTGAGATTACAGGCGTGAGCCACCACACCCACCACACCCCAATCCCAAAGTTTGTGATTCAGCAGATCAGGCTGGGGCCTAAGAATTAGCATTTCTAACAAATTCCCAGGTTGAGGCTGATGCTGCTGGCCTCTGAGCACAATTTGAGAATCACTGTTTTATAGTGGATTATCAAATTTGACTGCCGACTGGAATCACCTGAGATGTTTAAAAGAATACTCATTCCTAGGTTCCAACATCAGAAATAATCATTTCACTAGTATGGAGTGCTTGGCTTGGGATTCCTTTAAATTGCTTTATTGGCTGTATTTGACACACAACAAACTTCAGATATTTAGAATACAATTAAATTTTGACATATGTGGCCAGGCGCGGTGGCTCAAGCCTGTAATCTTAGCTCTTTGGGAGGCCGAGGCGGGTGGATCACGAGGTCGAGAGATCGAGACCATCCTGATCAACATGGTGAAACCCCGTCTCTACTAAAAATACTAAAAATTAGCTGGGCATGGTGGCACGTGCCTGTAATCCCAGCTACTCAGGAAGCTGAGGCAGGAGAATTGCCTGAACCCAGGAGGCGGAGGTTGCGGTGAGCCGAGATCGCGCCATTGCACTCCAGCCTGGGTAGCAAGAGCGAAACTCCGTCTCAAAAAAAAAAAAAAAAAAAAAAAAAAAAAAAAAAAAATTTGACATATGTGTACACCCATAAACCATCACCACAATAAAGATAATAATCCTTCATTTCCAAAGTTGCTGCTTCTCCCCTGGCCTCCTGCTCCTCCCTCTCTCCCACACACCTCCCAGATCCCAAGGTAACAATCTGCTTTTGGTCACAATGGATAGCCTGCATATTCTAGAATTTTATATAAATGAAATCATATATAGCCTTTTGGTTTCACTTCTTCCCTTTAGCATGAGGTTTTTTTTGTTTTTTGTTTTTAATGTTTAAAATTTTTTTTTTTGAGACACAGTTTTGCTCTTCTTGCCCAGAGTGCAATGGAGCGATATTGGGTCACTACAGCCTCTGCTTCTTGGGTTCAAGCCATTCTTCTGCCTCAGCCTCCTGAGTAACTGGGATTACAGGCACCTGGCACCATGCCTGGCTAATTTTTGTATTTTTAGTAGAGATGGGGTTTCACCATGTTGGTCAGGCTGGTCTTGGACTCCTGACCTCAGGTGATCGCTCACCACGGCCTCCCAAAATGCTGGAATTACAGGCATGAGCCACTGCACCTGGCCTTAACGTGATTATTTTGAGATTCATCTACCTTGTTGAATATATCAATAATTAAAAAGTATGATTAGGCCGGGCGCGGTGGCTCAAGCCTGTAATCCCAGCACTTTGGGAGGCCGAGGCGGGTGGATCACGAGGTCGAGAGATCGAGACCATCCTGGTCAACATGGTGAAACCCCGTCTCTACTAAAAATACAAAACATTAGCTGGGCATGGTGGCACGTGCCTATAATCCCAGCTACTCAGGAGGCTGAGGCAGGAGAATTGCCTGAGCCCAGGAGGCGGAGGTTACAGTGAGCCAAGATCGCGCCATTGCACTCCAGCCTGGGCAACAAGAGTGAAACTCCATCTCAAAAAAAAAAAAAAAAAAAAAAAAAGTATGATTTAGGCCTGGTGCAGTGGCTCACGCCTGTGATAGCATTCCTATTTCCTAGTCCTATGGAAGGATAGGAACCTAACTTTAGCTGGCACTTGTTAAGTTACAAACCTACCATAAAGACATAAGAAATTCAATTTTCCTTTGGCTAAAGACAATTAACAAACACAGGTGGCTACCCTGATTCTCACGTGACAAGTGATGCTGTCAGGTCATCTTACTTGAGGACTAGTTGTTTATCTTGAAAACATGTATGACATGGTTTGCATCTGCCTGGTTATATAAGGGGGTGAAGGTATTTTTAATTTAATTTAATTTTGAGACAGAGTCTGACTCTGTCACCCAAGCTGGAGTGCAGTGGCTCGATCTTGGCTCACTGCAACCTCTGCCTCCCAGGTGTGAGGGTTAGAGTTCTGTCTTTGCAATCTCTTTAGCACATTGCCTGCAATGAACATCACACTCTGGATTGATGAGTTTTCAAATAATAAAATTGTTTTTCTTCTACTTTTGTGGAGAGGTTTTTGGAATGGCAGGAATTTTTGTTTTAAATTATATTTTCCCAGCAACATCTTATGTAACCCTAGTATAACGATGAAAACCAGGAAATTGACATGTGCACAATACTATTAACTAAAGATTTTGTTCAAATTACAGTCAATTCTCAATATCCTCAAGGACTGGTTTCACAGCTCTCCTCCTCCACCAAAATCCCGGGATGCTCAAGTCCTTTATATAAATTGGTACAAGCATATGACTTGTGCACATCCTCCCATGTACTTTAAGTTATCTCTGGATTATTTCTAATAACTAATACAAATGCGAATGCTATGCAAATAGTCATCATACTGCATTTTAAATGTATATTATTTTTCATTGTATTGTTGCATGGTTTTTTTGAGACAGGGTCTCACTATTCAGGCTGCAGTACAATGATGCCATCATAGCTCACTATGGCCTCAACCTCCCATGGCTCAGGTGTTCCTCCTGCCTCAGCCCCCTGATTAGCTAGAATTATAAGTGCCATCATGCCTGGCTAATTTTTGTATTTTCAATAGATACAGGTTTTAGCCGTGTTTCCCAGGCTGGTCTCAAACTCCTGGGCTCAAGTGATCCACCTGCCTTGGCCTCCCAAAGTGCTGGGATTACAGGCGTGAGCCACTGTGCCCAGCCTGTACTATTATTTTTAAATTGTCTCTCCCCATCCAATATTTTCCATCTGTGGTTGGTTAAATTTGCCGATGTGAGACCTGGGGATACAGAAAGCTCACTATATATCACATTTACAGGTAGTGCATGTGTATATACAATTCCATGAAATTTCATCCCATGTATATGTTTATGTAACAGGGTACAGAGCTGTTCCGTCATCACCAAAATCGCTTTCATGCTGTCCCTTACAGTCATTCCCTCCTCCAGCTCTATCTAGCTCTTGGCAACCACTTATTTGCATCACCCAGCCTGGAATGCACAGCTCACAACAGCCTTGACCTCCCATGCTTGAGCAATCCTCCCACCTCAGCCTCCCAAGCAGCTGGACCGCAGACATGTGCCACCACACCCAGCTGTTTTTTTGCTTTGTTTTGTTTTTTTTGTAAAGACCAGGTTTCGCTATGTTGCCCAGGCTAGTCTCTAACTCCTGGGCTCAGGCGATCCCCTCCTGCCTTGGCCTCCCAAAGTGCTGGGATTACAGGCGTGAGCCACTGTGCCCAGCCTGTATTGTTATTTTTAAATTGTCTCTCCCCATCCAATATTTTCCATCTGTGGTTGGTTGAATTTGCAGATGTGAGACCTGGGGATACAGAAAGCTCACTGTATATCATATTTACAGGTAGTGCATGTGTATATACAATTCCATGAAATTTCATCCCACGTATGGGTTTATGTAACAGGGTACAGAGCTGTTCCATCACCACCAAAATCGTTCTCATGCTGTCCCTTACGGTCATTCCCTCCTCCAGCTCTATCTAGCTCTTGGCAACCACTTATCTGTGTCACCCAGCCTGGAATGCACAGCTCACAACAGCCTTGACCTCCCATGCTTAAGCAATCCTCCCACCTCAGCCTCCCAAGCAGCTGGACCGCAGACATGTGCCACCATATCCAGCTGTTTTTAAAAAAAATTTTTTTTGTAAAGACCAGGTTTCGCTATGTTGCCCAGGCTGGTCTCTTAGCTCCTGGGCTCAGGCGATCCCCTCCTGCCTTGGCCTCCCAAAGTGCTGCGATTACAGGCGTGAGCCACCATGCTGGGCCCACAGCTTTTCATTTCATTAAAATGGGATCGTACAGTATGTAACTGTGCAATAAAAGGCTAATTCAGCAGGTTTGGGTTGTGCATATTCCAGAGAAAGAACTGACACTTGACCAGCTCCTTAAACTATAAGCCCTTGAAATAAATATCCTGCCTTTTAAGAGTGTTTTTGTATACCTGAGGCCTTCGGCCATGCCAGATAGTTTATGCTAATATTATGCTGATTTAAGACTGTATCCTTTCACTGTAATAAACCATAATTGAATATAGTGTTTAACATACCATAAACTTAAAATGGTCTTGGATCATCTTTAGAGATTGTCTTTTACATAAAATCTAGTTTTGTTTGTTTGTTTGTTTTTTGAGATGGAGTCTCGCTCTGTCACCCAGGCTGGAGTGCAGGGGTGCAATCTCGGCTCAGTGCAATCTCCGCCTCCCACATTAAAACAATTCTCCTACCTCAGTCTCCTGAGTAGCTGGAATTACAGGTGCCCACCACCATGCCTGGCTAATTTTTGTATTTTTAGTTGAGATGAGGTTTCACCAGGTTGGTCAGGCTTGTCTTGAACTCCTGACCTCATGATTCACCCACCTCGGCCTCCCAAAGTGCTGGGATTACAGGTGTGAGCCACCATGACTGAACTTTTTTTTTTTTTTTTTAAAGAGTTGGGGCCTCATTCTGTTGCTCAGGCTGGAGTATAGTAATGCAACTGTAGCACACTGCAGCCTCTACTTCCTAGGCCCAAGTGATCCTCCCACCTTGGCCTCCAAAGTAGCTGCAACTACAGGTACACCCATTATATCAGGCTAATTTTTTAAGAGTGGGGTCTTGCTATGTTGCCCAGGCTGGTCTTGAACTCCTGGGCTCAAGGGTCTCAGCCTCCCAAGTAGCTGGGATTGTGGGTCTGAGCTACCATGCCTTACATAGTTTTTATTGCAGACAGTATTGTGTCATATGGATTTACCATAATTTGCTTATTCACTCACCTGCTAATGGACCTTTGGGTTGTTTAGAGATTTTGTGTATTATAAATAAAGCTGTTATAAATATATTTGTACAAGTTTTTGTATGCACAACTAATTTTTTACCTTGAGTAGATTCTTATGATAATAGTGACAAGTGAGAAAGCCTTTATCACAGCTTGGAGTCTGTTATCTTCTGTAAATGCAGGGCAGTTTGGCTGAGGATCAAGCCAGGACTTGACAAGAAGGGAGTTGAGGGGTCAATGAAAGGTACAATATGATTTAAGGACACTACACAGGAAGGAATGGAAAGCTGAGAAATAGGATGGACACATTTGGGCAGATGTGGTCAAGATCCAGGATCGCAAATGCCCAAAGCCCCTTGAGCCTTTCTCAGAGGTGCAGGCAACCTACCTTCATATCCACTCCCCATTCCTGACCAGCCTTTCTCTGTGTAAAAGTCACTCAGTCATTTTCTCTGGAGCATTTGCCTTACGAGCTGATACCAGTTCTTGTGAGGGACCAATCCTACCATGCCTCCTTGCTTCTGGATCTTAACAGAAGTTAGTTATTCCAGTGCAAACCAAAAAGTACTGAACACAGTCCAGAAGGAAATAGTTTCATGCCAATTTGCATTGGCAAGAGTTAGGGAATATGGAAATGGATTGTTATACCAAGGAAAAGAAATATAAGATTGGATTGGGATAAATGTATCAACATGAGTGAATGTACCTGGTATGTCAGTAGTGTTTTCCAAAGATAATCACACAATATCTCTCATCTTTTCTGCAAGTGGCCTAGACACTCCTCTCATTGAGCAGTGGGGTCTATGTCCCCTTCCCTTGAATCCAACAGAGTTCAACCAAAGTAGTGCCATGTGATTTCCCAGGAAAGGTCATCAAGTTTCTTTCTTTCTTTCTTTTTTTTTTTTTTATAAGATGGGGTTTCACCATGATGGCCAGGGTGGTCTTGAACTCCTGACCTCAGGTGATCCACCCATCTCGGCCTCCCACAGTGCTAGGATTACAGGCGTGAGCCACCGCCCCTGGCCAGTCATCAAGTTTCCACTTAATGCCATGTGATATCCTAGGTAAGTTCATCAAGTTTCTACTGAAGAGATTTGATAGCAAAGGAGAGCCTGCCAGGCTGTCTCCCAATCCTGACCTCCTAGCTTGTTGTCCGGCCTTAAAATAACCCTCCCTCAGGTGTCCTGGAATGTCTTCTTGCTCTGAGTCCACAGCAGTTATTTTTCACGTATTCATCCAACAAATTTAGCATCTGTAGTATGCCGGGGATAGGCCATAGAGATGATGACACTGACAAGACCCCAAGTTGGAGAAACAAAATGAGTTCTAACAACAGGTGCTGACCCGAGCCACAATAGAGGCCTAAAGGGGGAAAGAGCTAATGAGGTGGGGTCAGGGAGGGCTTCTGGAGGAGGAGATTCCTGAGCCAAGTCCTAAAGGATGTGTATGGGCTTACCAGGTAGAGAAGATGGAACGGGCAAGTCTGGTCGTGGGAAGATGCCCTGGGCAGAGGGATTGGATTGGTGGTTAAATGAAGGAGAGCATGTGGAAGAAGGCAGCCAATTGAATGATCAACTCACGGGAAAGAACTGAGGGTGAGATGAAAGGCAGCGCACCAGGCTGCAGAGATCAGCCCTGGCGGTTGAATTTTTCAATTTATTCTCTTATTTTATTACATAAAACATTATTTTTACTTTACTTTTATTTTTTTTTTGAGATGGGGTCTAGCTCTTTCACTCAGGCTGAAGTGCCATAGCACTGCAGTCTCAAACTCCTGGACCCAAGTGATTCTCCCACCTCAGCTCCCCAAGTAGCTAGGACTCCAGGAATGTGTCACCATGCATAGCTATTTTTATTTTTCAGAGACATGGGCTCACTCTGACTATGTTGCCTAGGCTAGTCTCAAGTTACTGGCCTCAATAAAACATTATTTTAAAAAATCAGAGGTGGCAAAGATTATGCTCTCTATGATCTCAGTAGTGGGGTAAAGAGACACTGGACACTAATAGATGCTAGGTGACATTGCTTTTGACCTTCTGTGCATTTGCACTTCACCTTTTGCATATTTCTACTTAGCTGTTCTGGGAACATTACACATTTCCAAAGAGCTTCTTGTAACGAAAGTTACAAGAAATAAGAAACATGTATGACTGTTTTTTTTTTTTTTTTTTTTAGGCAGAGTCTTGCTCTGTCACCCAGGCTGGAGTGCAGTGTTGTGATCTCGGCTCATTGAAGTCTCTGCCTCCCTGGTTCCGGTGATTCTCCTGCCTCAGCTTCCCAGGTAGCTGGGATTACAGGCATGTACCACTGTGCTTGGCAAATTTTTGGATTTTTAGTAGAGATGGGGTTTCACCACATTGGCCAGGCTGGTCTCAAACTCCTGACCTCAGGTGATCGGCCCGCCTCGGCCTCCCAAAGAGCTAGGATTACAGGTGTGAGCCACCACACCTGGCCGAAACACGAATGACTTTTAAAGAAAGCAAGGAATCATATCCTATTGTGTCTTTTCTGCCTTCAGGTGGTGATTTTAAGTACTTTGCATGATCGAAGAACTATTTGGAGAAAAAATGTGGCAATTAAAATATCAAACATACTCTCCTGCTACTTTGTTGTATATGAAAAGTAAGTTGTTACTGGCTTTTTTTTTTTTTTTTTTTTTTTTTTTTTTACCATGGGAGGCAAGCACAGTGTAAATCATACCTTTGCAGTTTAGCTCATGCTCTCCTCCATTTTTACAAAGCCTGGCCGTGTTCATGGCTCAGTCCACCCTCAATGCTTCTGCAACACTCGGTTGCAACCCTTTCACAATTGCATTTTGTTCCTTAAATGTCTATCCTACGCAGTCCAGCAAGAAATTATGTGGCCATTTGTATTATTTTCTCATAAGTACCTTGAAGTCTGAAACTAAGTTTACCTCCAGGTGTAGACGAACCCTTTCTGTACCTCTCCTCCCCCTTTACTTTGCCCTGCTAAGCAACCGATGGAGTAGAATTAGTAAGTACTCAATACATATTTGAACAAAAAACCTTAAGTTCAAGACCTTCTGTATAGAGTTTTAATTTTATGGGTATATTTGGACTTTAAGATCACAGTGTTGATGTCCACAATCTATCATTAAATAGTGCCTAGTGTGGTGGCTCACGCCTGTAACCCCCAGCACTTTGGGAGGCTATGGCAGGTGGATTGCTTAAGTGCAGGAGTTCAAGACCAGCATGGCCAACACGGTGAAACCGCTACAAACATAAAAAATTAGCAGGGCTTGGTGTCATGCGTGCCTGTAGTCCCAGCTACTCCAGAGGCTGAGGTGGGAGGTCAAGGATTCAGCGAGCTGTGATCGTGCCAAAGCACTCCAGTCTGGGGGACAGAGTGAGACCGTGCTTCAAAAAATGAAATAAAATAAAGTAAAAAATAAAGAAAAATAATTACATAGCGAAAACAATCAGCAGAGTGTTTAAGATCTCCAGTGAAAGGACAAGAGACTTGTGCTGTACACAAGCACATGTTAGATGTGATTGACCCATGTTGTTGGTGTGCCAGCGGTAGAGGGTCGTGACTTCAAGTTGTCCAGGTTTTGACGTTTTGAACAAATAATTTGAAAAAACGCCCCGCAAGGCAAAGAAAGAACGAGGCAACGAAAGAACGAGAGAGCAGGGATTTTCTGAAAACGAAATTACACTCCACAGTGTGGGAGCAGACAGAGCAGCAGCTCGAGGGACCGGATACAGATTCTTCTCGGGTCCAAATACCCACTAGAAGTTTCCCATCATGTAAATGAAGTGGTAGTCCACAATCAGTCTAATTGATTCGTTGTAGAAAGCAGCCAACCAGAGGCTGAAGTGAAGTCACAAAGGTCACACTCCTGTGCAAACAGCAAAAAACAACCAATCGGAGGCAAAGGTGAAGTTACAAAGTTATACTTCTACGCAAACGAAGACTGGGCCCCCAATCAGTCTGACTGGTTGTGAACAGCAACCATTCAGAGGCTGGAGTTAAGTTACAAAGTTGCAAAGGAAGACTCCACCAGCAGTCAGTCTGATTTGTTGCAGACAGCCAATTTCCTATCTGCCCTGCAGAAAAGTTGGGGGGTTTGCAAAGGGAGTAGCCTCTGATCCTGTTGTTACTTAGACACAGAACGTTAGGGTTTTCCTTTCAGTTTAGCTCTATGAAGTCAGTGTGAGACAGCCTTAGTTTCCCTGCCTCCAGACCCTTATTCTCCTGCCTCAGGTACAGTGTCACCATCATGCTATTATCTCTCGCTGAGCCAACACAACACCAACCCAAGCCCAAACGCAGCTCTTTCAGCACCGCGCCGTTTCGGGGCACCCAGCTGGTCACGTGAGGGTTGCTCAGCCCGGAGCCCCGCTCTCCTACGCTGCAGACCGGACGCGATCTCGTGGGGTTGAGCCTCTGTTCCTTATTGGTTGGCTCAGGGGGCGTGGCGCGGCCTGACCAATCGCGGGCGGGGCGCTTAGGCACGTGCGGGGGCGGGCCCGCCTGAGAATCCGAGAGGCCTTCGCTAGGGCTACAAGGACCTGAGCCCAGCCCCAGCGAGTGAAGCGGCAGGGGAAAGCACCGGCTCCGGGCCAGCGCGGGCCGCTCTCTCGCTCTCCTCGCTCGCTCGCTCTGTGCCAGCCGCCATGTGGGCCGCCCGGAGGTTAGCCCTGTGGCCTTGTGCCCGCGCCGCTCCCGCCGGGCTGCGCGCCTATCACGGGGATTCGGTGGCCGCATTGGGCACCCAGCCGGACGCGGACTCTGCAGTCTACCAGGTAGGCTGCGCGCCCCGGGGGGCTTGGCCGCGAGTGGAGGACGCAAGTGGAGGAGGGGCAGGCTTCAACAGCTGCGGCTGTCTTCTCGGGAGCCCCAGTCGATTCTGGGATCCATGTGAAGTTTGAAGAAGAAAAGCCTAACAGATAAAAGAAATTTTAGTTCACTTTTAGAGCTGGCACTGTACTTTATGTCTTTGAAATCAGTGCTTCTTAAAGCCGGGTTTAGAATTCTCACCAGGGGAGCTCGTTGAATAGCGGCCTGAGCCCCACTCTTGACATTCTGGGTCTCAGAGCCATGGTGTTTACCCTGTAGTGAAGTCCTTAGGGTACTTTTGGCAGCCAGCTTTGGGAACCACTGGCCTAGAACACCCCAACCAGGGACGCTGTGCTTACGAAATATTAGTTTAAAAGTTGGTTATGATGGCCGGGCGCGGTGGCTCACACCTGTAATCCCAGCACTTTGGGAGGTTCTGGCGAGTGGATTACCTGAGGTCAGGAGTTTGAGACCTGACCAACGGGGTGAAACTCCGTCTCTACTAAAAATACAAAAATTAGCCGGGCGTGGTGGTTTGTGCCTGTAATCCCAGCTACTCAGGAGGCTGAGGCAGGAGAATCGCTTCAATTCGGGAGGCGCAGGTTGCAGTGAGCTGAGATTGTGCCACTGCACTCCAGCTTGGGTAACGAGGGAAACTGTCTCAAAAAAAAAAAAAAAATGTTGGTTAATAGAAAACATCCCACAGTATCTTTGAGAGGCTTTTCTTGCAATTAGAGGCATCATAAGGTCAGAAAACTTAAAGCTTGTGAAATGTCAGAGCTGGAAAATTTAATTCCATTCCCATAATTTCTAAGCCTGTACAGATGACATCTAATAGTGCAAACAACACAAAACAGAATGTTTAATTCAGAATTATTAAGTGGTTACTGTGGTCTAGGCACTATTTTAGATATTTGGTATAGATGTGTAGGAATGGAACTAATTTGTAGGGAAGATGGACAAGAAAGCAGGTAACTGGTACAGTGTAAGAAGGGGTGTTTAAAGCTTGAGACGGTGGTTACAATAACTACAGATAGGAAGTAATAGGTGAGATGAATCTTGGGTAAGAGCTGGCCAACTTCAGGGTGCAGGATGGAAAGTTAAGACTATACAAACCAGGAGAGTTACAAGAACATAGGTACCAAGTTATGAAAGTGAATATCTGGCCAGATGCGATGGCTCACGCCTGTAATCAGCTCCAGAGGCCGAGGCACGTGGATCACCTGAGGCTGGGAGTTCAAGACCAGCCTGACCAACATGGATAAACCCTGTCTCTATTAAAAGTACAAAATTAGCCGGGCATGTTGGCGCATGCCTGTAATCCCAGCTACTCAGGAGGCTGAGGCAAAAGAATCGTTTGAACCTGGGAGGCAGATGTAGCGGTGAGCCGAGATCGTGCCATTGCACTCCAGCCTGGGCAACAAGAGGGCTTGGAATTTATGGAATAGTGTCTGGTGATGGGATTGATTGATTATGGGGCCAGATAGAGGAGGGTCTTGCATGCAAAAGCCACATTTAGATTCCGTTTTGCAGGTTGTCCATTAGAATATTTAAGTAGATAAGTGGCATGATCCTGTAGATATGGTAGAATCATCAGTGTGGTGGTAATGTGAAGGATGGATTGATGTAGGGAAAAGGCTAGACCTAGGTGACAGTGGAGAGTTGAGTCTTGAGATGAAGGGGTCAAATTAGACTTGTATTTGGGAGGGGCGTTATCAATACCTGAGGAATGATGATTACAGAGTTAATAACTGAGTGGAAGGGAAAGATGATGACTTTGGAGTTTCCAACTGGGCAGAATATTTAGGTTGGTGGAACTGTCATTAATACAAACATGTCTTTAGGACCAAGAGTGAGGTTTGGCAGATGAGAGATAGGATATTTGGTGATGGGTTTTGTATGAATCACCTGTTGCTAGGTTGCGCTTTGTAACAAACAATCTAAAAATCTCAGTAGCTTACAACAGGAAATATTTGTTTCTTAATCTCTCACTCATTTGTGCCGGTGGCTTGTAGTTAGCTGCTGTGACTGTTCCACTGCAGGGTGGGTTCAGGTCTGCTCCTTGTGTCTTCCCATTCCTGGACTGAGGCTGAAGGAGCAGCCCTGATTTAATCATGCCATTCTCATGCTCAAAGGCACAGAAACAAGAGGCTGAACACAAATTGGATTTAAAGGTCTTGTTGGGCTGGGCGCGGTGTTGCCTGCCTGTAGTTCCAGCTACTTGGGAGGCTGAGGTGGGAGGATTGCCTGAGCCCAGGAGTTCTGGGCTGTAGTGTGCTCTGCTGATCAGGTGTCTGCACTAAGTTGGGCATCAATATGGTGACCTCCCAGAAGCAGGGGACCACCAGGTTGCCTAAGGAGGGGTAAACTGGCCCAGGTTGGAAGTGGAGCAGGTCAAAACTCCTGTGCTGATCAGTAGTGGGATTGCACCTATGAATAGCCACTGCTTTCCAGCCTGGGCAACATAGCGAGACCCCTATCTGTTTAAAAATAAAAATAAAAATACAAAGTAAAAGTTCTTGCTGGGATATGATGAAATTCATGTGTGCTCATATTAGACAAAGCAAGGCCATGAGGGTGGGGGAGAATGGGATGAATAATGCAGTTTAGCTGTGTTTCCTAATTGCAAATAACAGCACTATAATAAGTAATACTAATGGCAGAAATTTTATAGTGTGCCCACCATTTTTCTAAAGGCTTTATATGGTTTTACCCATGTATTTATCATAATGATCCTGTGTAGTAGGTACAATTGTTATTTCTGTTTTATAGATGGGAAGACTGTGATATATAGTGTCTAGGTAATTTGTCTGAGATAACACAGAGCCTGAATTTGAAGTCAGGTGGTCTGGCTCGTAACTATTGAGTCCAGGTCTTAACTGTTGCTTTATAATGCTTCTCACTCACCCAACTCTACCTAGGTAGGTTCTATGGTTGAAAAGACGGGAGCCAGGCGCGGTGGCTCAAGCCTGTAATCCCAGCACTTTGGGAGGCCGAGGCGGGTGGATCACGAGGTCAAGAGATTGAGACCATCCTGGTCAACATGGTGAAACCCCGTCTCTACTAAAAATACAAAAAATTAGCTGGGCATGGTGGCACGTGCCTGTAATCCCAGCTACTCAGGAGGCTGAGGCAGGAGAATTGCCTGAACCCAAGAGGCGGAGGTTGCGGTGAGCCGAGATTGCGCCATTGCACTCCAACCTGGGTAATAAGAGCGAAACTCCGTCTCAAAAAAAAAAAAAAAAAGAAAAGAAAAGACGGGGTGGGAACTTGTCAATGGCTTGGCTCCAATTCATTTTAACTGTCAGGCATTACCCTCTCTGGTTGCTCAACTTCACAAGAAAATTATTAGATTGTAGAAACTGTTGTTTGGTAGGTGATTGAAAAACAATAACACACAAACCTGGGGCCCTGAGAGATCAGTATGTAGGGAAACTAAAAGTTAAACTCAGGTCTGTCTGGCTTCCAAGTGTGCCCTCGTGCCACTAAATTACACTGTTTTTTGGTTAGTGAGCCTCATCCTCAGGAGGCTAGGTTGGTTGACAAAGGATTACCTTGGAGGTGAAGTGTAGCCAATACTGGCTCTTCTATGATGTAAATCTGATGGCTGAGCCTGGCACAGATACTGCCTAGTCTGTGGAGGCAAACGTCAGCCTGAGTGGATCGGTGCTTTTCTTCTTGACCCACTGGTTGTTTAAGAGCACGTTGTTTAATTTCCAGATGTTTGTGAATTTTCCAGTCATCCTTCTGCCATTGATTTCTAGTTTCATTACATTGTGATTGAAAGGATACTTTGGGCTGGGCAAGGTGGCTCACACCTATAATACTTTAATACTTTGGGAGACTGAGGCAGGTGGATCACCTGAAGTCAGGAGTTCAAGACCAGCCTGGCCAACATGGTGAAACCTTGTCTCCACTAAAAATACAAAAATTACCTGGGCATGGTGGTAGACTCCTGTAATCCCAGCTACATGGAAGGGTGAGGCAGGAGAGATGCTTGAACTTGGGAGGCGGAGGTTGCAGTGAACTCAGATGATAGCACTGTACTCCAGCCTGAGCTACAGAGCCAGACGCCAGACTCCTTCTTAAAAAAAAAAAGAAAAGAAAAGGATAATTTGTATGATTTTAATCTTCTAACATTTATTAAGATTTGTTTTGTGGCCTGACATGTAGTCTGTGTTGGAGAATGTTCTCTGTGCACTTAAGAAAAGTTACATACTTTTTTCTGCTGTTGTAGGGTGACATGTTCTGTGTATATTTGTGTTAGGTCCAGCTGGTTCTTTCCTGAACACTGTGCTGCTTCCTTGTCTTTTGTTTTCTGGATTTTGCAGAGCAAGAGAATGTAGAGGAAATCATGACCTCCATAGCTCTTGGAGCTGTAGAGAATAGGAAATAATGGAGCCATCCTATAGACTGAATATTCATCTAAGATTGAACAGTTAGGAAGTTGCTTAGGGTTCTATCAGGTAAAAGGAACTAAATAACTAGAGATGCTAATCACATGGGAAGCAAAATGTGTTAGTGGGCCGGACTCTGAATTTCAAAGGTAATTAGCTACTTAAGTGTTGTTCAAAAGTAATATGCTGACCAAACAAAGTTTAGAAATACAGAAGGGTGAAAAGTTAGTCCCTCTACCTTTTTTCTACTTCTCACTGTCAATATTTCCTAGTATATTACTTAGAAAATTTCTGAATATATCCCAGCATAGGGTTTTTTTTTTTTAAATTAATTAATTTATTTGAAACAGTCCTGCTCTGTCGTGCAGGCTGGAGTACAGTGTCATGGTCCTAGTTCACCGCAGCCTCCAACTCCTGGGCCCAGGAGATCCTTCCACCTCAGTCTGCTGGGTCGCTGGGACATACCACCATGCCCAGATAATTTAAAAATTCTTATTCTTTTTATTTTGTATTCTTTTTGTAGAGATGGAAGTCTTCCTATGTTGCTCAGGCTGGTCTCAAACTCCTAGCCTTGAGCAGTGCCTCTGCCTCGACCTCCTGAAGCGCTGGGATTACAGGTGTGAGCCACCACACCCAGCCCGTGCTTTTTAAAACATAAAGTAGGATCCTTGGCTAGATGCGGTGGCTCATACCTGTAATCCCAGCACTTTGGGAGGCAGACGTGGGTGAATCACTTGAGCTCAGAAGTTCGAGACCAGTCTGGCCAACATGGAGAAACCCTGTCTGTATTAAGAATGCAAAAATTAGCTGGGCATGGTGGTGTGCACCTGTAGTTCCTGCTACTCAGTAGGCTGAGGCAGGAGAATGGCTTGAACCTGGGAGGCGGAGGTTGCAGTGAGCCGAGATTGCGCCATTGCCCTCTAGCCTGTGCAACAGAGCCAGACTCTGGCCCAAAAAATAAAAATACAAAATACAAGGCCGGGCGCGGTGGCTCAAGCCTGTAATCCCAGCACTTTGGGAGGCCGAGGCGGGTGGATCACGAGGTCGAGAGATCGAGACCAACCTGGTCAACATGGTGAAACCCCGTCTCTACTAAAAATACAAAAAATTAGCTGGGCATGGTGGTGCGTGCCTATAATCCCAGCTACTCAGGAGGCTGAGGCAGGAGAATTGCCTGAACCCAGGAGGCAGAGGTTGCGGTGAGCCGAGATCGCGCCATTGCACTCCAGCCTGGGTAACAAGAGCGAAACTCCGTCTCAAAAAAAAAAAAAAAAAAAAAAAAAAAAAAAAACAAAAAAATAAAAAAGGATCTTTTTTTTTTTTCCCTCTGGGATTTGTTTTTATGTGTAATTTGTCAGTAAGCAAGCCTTGGTTGGAATCTCAGATAGTGACTGATGGGACAGGAAAAATAAGATGGTATTTTAATCTTCAAAAAGCTTAAAACAGGAAAACAAATAGAAATCAATTTAAGTTCAGAAGGTGTTTAAGGAAGAAAGATGTTAAATTGAGTAGGAGTGGCCAGAAGTGGAGTTGAAGATGAGATGAAACATGAATTAGACTTCCAGAGGGGTAAAATTTGGAAAGATGGATAAGTGGGGTGGTGAAGAAGAGCTTGAACAAGACAAGAAGGGGTGAGTTTTTCCATGGACTCCAGTGGCCCAGTGTGGCTGCCATGGATAGGGGAGGCCCAGTGCGACGGTCACACAGAGTTGGCACAGAACAGTGTTTTGTTTTGTTTTTTTTTTGACCTTTATTTTGGTAAAAAGGAATTGCTTTCTAATATTTCTCTCCCCCACTCCTCTATTTCTATTTTAGGAGAACTACGAGCAGATGAAAGCACTGGTAAATCAGCTCCATGAACGAATGCAGCGAATAAAACTAGGTAAACACAGCATTTATTCTTCAGTTTGTCCCTTTACTTAAGATGTCCTTTATAGTTATTGGTTTTAGGAAAAACTAGTGGAATTAAGCTCTTGACTCTTTTTGTTTTTTGAGATGGAGTCTTGCTCTGTCGCCCAGGCTGGATTGCAGTGGCCCGATCTTGGCTCACTGCAACCTCCACTTCCTTGGTTCAAGCGATTCTCCTGCCTCAGCCTCCCAAGTAGCTGGGATTACAGGCACCTGCCACCATGCCTGGCTAATTTTTGTATTTTTCTAAGAGACAGGATTTCACCATGTTGTTCGCACTGGTCTTGAACTCCTGACAAGAAGTGATCCATCCACCTTGGCCTCCCAAAGTGCTGCAGTTAAAGGCGTGAGCCACTGTTCCTGGCCAAGCTTTTGACTCTTAAGACTATGCATTTGTTGGTATGCAGGCATTTAATTTTATTTTTTCTATTCCTTGGCCAGGTTTTCTCCTCATAGCACACTATCACTTTTGGGGTGAAAAAGTAAAGATTCAAATTCATAAATTTTATGAATAAATAATTTACTTTTTATTTTTATTAATCTTTTTTTAAGAGAAAATTTTTTTGAACCCCTGGCTCAAGTGATCCTCCTGTCTTGGTCTCCCAAAATGCTGGGATTACAGGTGTGAGTCACCACACCTAGCCGGTGATTTCTTAATAGGTGTTTAATATATTTTTCCTCAGTGCTGAATCTCAGATGGAAAGCATTCTTCATATTTGATAGACTGTTTCAGATAACTCTTTTATCAACAAATACTTAATACTTAATATATAATATTTTTAATCTAAAATTCTACATTGAGAGTGGAGTAGTGTAAATACTAGATCTCAGGAGTATGAAAATAGTGAAGAAGACTGGATTTGCAAGTCTGGTCTAGAATTGCTTATTTACTTATTTATTTAGAGACAGGGTCTCCCCACCCTGTTGCTCAGGCTGGACTCGAAGTCATGAGCTCAAGTGATCTTCTTGTCTCAGCCTCCCAAGTAGCTGAGACTATACATGTGCCCCTGTATCCAGCTATGGAATTCATACTTTTGAAGCCGTTTTAGATTGAGGTGTTGTCTCCAGAAAAAGAATCTAAACTTGCTGAAATGAAAACGCATCGTTAGGGGTGATAACTCAGTTGTCATGCCCATGTTGAGAGTTTGATTTGGTGAACTCACTGTCCCCCTTAGACATTTAAGATGGTGGGTTTTGGGGCCGGGTGTAGTGGCTCATGCCTGTAATCCCAGCACTTTGGGAGGCCGAGGTGGGTGGATTACATGAGGTCAGAGGTTTGAGGCCAGCCTGACCAACATGGTGAAACTCCATCTTTACTAAAAATACAAAATTAGCTGAGTGTGGTGGCTCATGCCTGGAATCCCAGCTACTTGGGAGGCTGAGGCAGGAGAATCGTTTGAACCCAGGAGGAGGAGGTTGCAGTAAGCTGAGATTGCGCCATTACACTCCAACCTGGGAGACAGAGAAAGACTTCACCTCAAAAAAAAAAAAAAAAGATGGTGGGTTTGACTCAGTGAAGGAGTGAGTTGTCTTGTGATACTGGGTGCCTTTTGGGGATGGTGGGTGCTGAGGAACCATGGTGAAGGCTGATGGCCATGGGAGGGGAGAGCACTGAGCCGGGCTCCCTGGGGAAGGAGGTAGGGAGAAGGGGGAAAGGACCAACTTGGCCTTCACAGTTTTGGCAAGAATTAAATGTCAGGGGAACTTAATTCTGTGCTCTGTGATCCTGCATCAAGGATAACTCTCCTTCTGGTTCTTCCTAATAAAACCAGAATTCACCAGCTGCTCCAAATTGTAAGGCCCCACTCTAGGCAGAATTGCTGAAGAATGATGTTGTCTGAGATAGAGTCTTGTTCTGTCGCTCAGGCTGTAGTGTAGTGGTACCATCTTGGCTCACTGCAACCTCGGCTTCATGGGTTCAAATGATTCTCCTGCCTCAGCCTCCTGAGTAGCTGGGACTACAGACATGCACCACCAGGCCTGGCTAATTTTTCATATTTTTAGTAGGGATGGGGTTTCATCCTGTTGTGCAGGCTGGTCTCAAACTCCTGGCCTTGAGTAATCCACCCACCTCGGCCTTACAAAGTGCCAGGATTACGGAAGTGAGCCACTGCACCCGGCCTTCTTTTTTTTAGTGTGTCTTGCCACACCTTTCTGTCACCCCCACCTTCCCCTTCTCCCCTTCTCCTGCTAGCCCCTTAGTGGGCACTTAACGCTGATTCTCCAAAGACTTTGACCCCAGTCTGGATTTCCTTACAGTGCCTTAGGTCATTTTTCTTTTAAGATGTATTTTGTTTCTCTTTCCAACTTTTATATTAGGTTCAGGGGTACATGTGCAGGTTTGCTATATGAGTAGATTGCATGTTGTGTTCAGATAATTTTGTCTCCCAGGTAATCAGCGTAATATCCAATGGGTAGTTTTTGAATTAGTACCTTCCTCCTACCATATATATGTATGTGTTTTTTTGTTTGTTTGTTTTTTGTTGTTTGCGGTGGGTCTCACTCTGTCACCCAGGTTGGAGTTCATTGTGATCTCAGCTTACTGCAGTCTCCGCCTCCAGGGTTCAAGCAGTTCTTCTGCCTCAGCCTTCTGATTACAGGCGCACGCTACCACGTCTGGGTAATTTTTGTGTTTTTAGTAGAGATGGGGTTTCACCATATTGGCCAGGCTGGTCTCCAACTCCTGACCTCGTGATCCACCCGCCTCAGCCTTCTAAATGCTGGGATTACAGGTGTGAGCCACCGTGCCTGGCCTTCATATATATATATATATATATATATATATATATATATTTTTTTTTTTTTCTTTTCTTTTTTTTTTTTTTTTTGAGACGGAGTTTCGCTCTTGTTACCCAGGCTGGAGTGCAATGGCGCGATCTCGGCTCACCGCAACCTCCGCCTCCTGGGTTCAGGCAATTCTCCTGCCTCAGCCTCCTGAGTAGCTGGGATTACAGGCACATGCCACCATGCCCAGCTATTTTTTTTGTATTTTTAGTAGAGACGGGGTTTCATCATGTTGACCAGGATGGCCTTGATCTCTTGACCTCATGATCCACCCGCCTCGGCCTCCCAAAGTGCTGGGATTACAGGCTTGAGCCACTGCGCCTGGCCCATATATATTTTTAAATAGATTTATTGTATATAATAAACTGTTATTTGAAGTATGCAGTCTGATGAGTTTTGACATTTCTGTACATCCATGAAACCATCTTGGCAATCAAAATAATGAATATATCATTCCCCAAAGCTTCCTCTGCCCTTTGTAACCCCTTTGTCCCTCCTTCTCCCTCCTCTCAGTACATCTCAGCAGGGACTCAGCCAGTAGTTGGAGAAAAGAGAAAAGCAGTATGACGTAACTCACACTATCTTATAAAGAGGTCTGTCTTTCCCTCCCAGAAGTATTTTCATTTTAAAAGAATATTAGACGTAATACAATTTTCTTGGCAAACTAAAGGCAGATTTAATCTTAAAAATATGCTATGTACCCCTTCTGGGAAAAAAATTCCTTTTGGGTATAGCAGAGTCTTGGTTTGAAAAATAAGGTCATGGCCGGGTGTGGTGGCCCACACTTGTAATCCCAACACTTTGGGAGGCTGCGGCAGAAAGACTGCGTGAGTCCAGGAGTTTGAGGTTACAGTGAGCTGTGACCAGCCTTGAGACCAAGCAAGACCCTGTGTCAAAACAAAAACAAAAAATGGCTGGGTGCAGTGGCTTATGCCTGTAATCCCAGCACTTTGGAAGGTCAAGGCAGGAGAATTGCATGAAGCCAGGTGTTTGATACCTGCCTAGGCGACATAGCGAGACCACATGGCAAAAATTCAGCTGGAGTGGTGGTGCATGCCTGTAGTCCTAGTTGTTGGGAAGCCTGAGGTGAGAGGATCACTTGAGTTTAGGAGTTCAAGACTGTAGTGAGCCATGATGGCACCACTGCACTCCAGCCTGGGTGACAGTGAGATCTTGTCTCAAAAAAAAAAAAAAAGGTCACACTTGGAAGATTGTTTGAAATTATTTTCTTGCTCAAATAAACAAAGAAATAGCTTTCTGAAAGAGCTGAACATTTCATTAGACAAAGACTATATTAAGATGAAATTCTTGGGCACCAATAAAAATAAACTAATGTTTTAATTATTAGAGGTACAATTTGATACTTCTGTTCTTGCTCCATTACCTTGGTTTGCTGAGAATGGGTTATAGATATTCCCAAGAATACAGATACTCCAGTGAGCTCTTCAGTTATAATTTTCTTTGTCTGTCATGATGTGAGCAGTGCTGGGAAGCACGGAAGACGATCTCTGAGTCAAGTAAGGGGACTTGTAAATCGCTAAAGTGTTCAGCTCTTCCAGTTGCAAGCTGGAAAAGTTATGGATTACTAATGTCATCTTTAGGCAAATTTACTGTGCTTGTCATGGAATTTCTAAAATCATATTTTTACCTGGGACAAATGAAAATAGGAATTTTCCAGATCTATCATAGCATGTATTTAATAAATATGGTGGCGATGAGGCGATATTTGCAATATGTGAGCTGCAGAGAAAATACTCTGTAATTTAAGTAATTACTAGTGAATTAAGAACATAGACTCTAGGATATGCTCTAGGATCAGGGATAGATGGATTTTTTTTTTTTTTTGAGACAGAGTCTCACACTGTCACCCGGGCTGGAGTGCAATGATGCAATCTGGGCTCACTGCAACCTCTGCCTCCCGGTTCAAGCGATTCTCCTGCCTCAGCCTCCTGAGTAGCTGGGATTACAGGTGCCCTCCACCACACCTGGCTAATTTTTTGTATTATTAGTAGAGACAGGGTTTTACTGTGTTGGCCAGGCTGATCTGGAACTCCTGACCTTGTGATCCACCCACCTCAGCCTCCCAAAGTGCTGGGATTACAGGCGTGAGCCACCGCGCCTGACTTGATTTTTTTTTTTTTTAATACAAGTGTTAAAATTTACTTCAGAAAATTGGCAGCTTGTAAATTGAGTGAATGATTAGCCTTTTCTCAGAGGACATGTTGAACTTTTAAAAAGTACTATAGTTTGGATTAAGTATTAGGTTTTACTGGCATTGAGACCTTTTTATCGTGTCAATCTAATCTAATCTAATCTAATCATGTTTTCATCACAGGAGGTGGTGAGAAAGCCCGAGCACTTCACATATCAAGAGGAAAACTATTGCCTAGAGAAAGAATTGACAATCTCATAGACCCAGGGTGCGTACACAGCCAAGTGCTAACTCAGAGTGTTCTCCATTCCGTGGTACTTTATTAGACAGTCTTGTAAATTAGTTATTTTGAATTCTAGTTCTCACTGTAAGATTCAGCAACATGTGTTTATTGAGAGCCTACTAGGTGTCAAACACTGTTTCAGGTACTAGTGATATATGAGTGACCAAAACAGACAGATCTTTGCCGTACTGGAGTTTACATCATAGCAAGGGGAGACAGAAAACAACAGTAAACATTGTGAATTATGTAGTGTGGCAGTAAGTGATAAATGTCATCAGAAAAAGAAAAGGTAGCCAAGTGTAAAAGAGAGGAAGATGTGGGGCAAGTTGCAGTTTTTTTTTTGACAGAGAGTCTCACTCTGTCACTCAGTCTGGAGTACAGTGGTGAGATCTCGGCTCACTACAACCTCCGCGTCCTGGGTTCAAGCAATTCTCTGCCTCAGCCTCCCGAGCAGCTGGAAATACAGGCACCTGCCGCCACACTTGGCTAATTTTTGTATTTTTAGTAGAGACAGGGTTTCGCCATCTTGACCAGACTGGTCTTGAACTCCTGACCTTGTGATTCACCCGCCTTGACCTCCCAAAGTGCTGGGATTAAGGTTATGAGCCACCGTACCCGGCCGCAAGTTGCAGTTTTAAGGAGTGGTGCCAAGGTAGGCCTCATTGAGAAGGTGACGATTGAGCAAAAATTTGAAGGAGGAAAGAGAGAGAGCGTTGCAATTATCTGAGGAAAGAGTGTTTCAGGCAGCAGGAACGGCCAGTGCCAAGGCCCTGAGGTGGGAGTGTGCCACATATCCTGGTATGCTCAAGGGGTAGCCAGGAGGCTGGGTGGTTGTGCTGGAGGGCGTGAGGGGAGAAGAGTAGGCGATAGGTCCGATCCCATAGGGCCTTGTGGGTTATTGTGAAGGTTTTGGTTTTCACCATGGGAGAAATGGGGTGCTATTGTAGGGTTTGGAACAGGAGATGATTATGATCTGACATAGTTTAAAAGAGTTATTCCAGCTGATGTGTCGTGAGTAGACGGGCAGCAGGAGTGGAAGCCCTGTGACCAGTTAGAGGATGATTGCGGGGATTTGAGGCAGACGTGATGGGGACTCGGCCTAGGGTGGTGGTAGCGGTGGCAGTAGGAGTGCGTTGTTCTGGATGTGTTACGACAGAGCCAACCCAAAAGGATTTCCTGAAGGATTGGATATGGGATGCAAGGGGGAGAGGGGTTAAGTGAAAACTCCCAAAGTCTTTTTTCTTGTGACAGGTGCACCCACATCCAACCTGGAGACAAGCACTGTTAACACCTAATATATTATCCTTGTAGGCCGTGTATATGCATATATATACCAGACACCTATTTTTTTAAAAACAAAAATGAAATCATACTAATGTGCTGTTTTGTAGCCAGCGCTCTTTTTTCCCTCCTAATGTGTCTTGACTATGTAAGTAAGTGAGAGGCAAACTAATGGTTAAGATACTGGTCCCTGGGAGTAGATTGCTTATGAAGCTCCCAGCTCTGCTGCTTGCTATGTCACCGTAGACAAGTGACTTGATCTCTGTGTGTTTCAGTTTCCTCATCAGTAAATGAGGATCATAATAGGATCTATCTCAGAAGGTGATTCTAAGCAGGACATATGTGAGTGTTTCTTTCTTTCTTTTTTTTTTTTTTTTTTTGAGACAGAGTCTTGCTCTATTGCCCAGGCAGGAGTGCAGTGGCGAAATCTTGGCTCAGTGCAACCCCCGCCTCCCAGGTTTAGGCCATTCTTCTGCCTCAGCCTCCCAAGTAGCTGGGACTACAGGTGTGTGCCACCACGCCCAGCTAATTTTTGTATTTTTAGTAGAGACAGGGTTTCACCATATTGGACAGGATGGTTGCAATCTCTTGACCTAATGATCTACCCGCCTTGGCCTCCCAAAGTACTGGGATTACAGGTGTGAGCCACCGTGCCCCGTCATGAGTGAGTGCTTCTAAAGCCCTTAGAAGAGAGCCTGGCACATGGAAAGGATTTATTTATTTATTTATTGAGATGGAGCTTTGCTCTGTTGCCCAGGCTGGAGTGCAGTGGCACGATTTCAGCTCACTGCACCCTCTGCCTCCCAAATTCAGATGATTCTTCTACCCCAGCCTCCTGAGTAGCTGGGATTTACGGGCACGTGCCACCATGCCTGGCTAATTTTTTTTTTTTGTATTTTTAGTAGGGACAGGGTTTCACCACGTTATCCAGGCTGGTCTCAAACTCGTGACTTCATGTGATCCTCCTGTCTCGGCCCTCCGAAGTGCTGATTACAGGTGTTAGCCACTGCACCCGGCCATTTGTTTGTTTTTTTGAGACAGCATCTCATTCCATTGCCCAGGCTGGAGTGTAGTAGCACAGTCACAGCTCACTACAGCCTTGATCACCTGGGCTTATGTGATTCTTCCACCTCAGCCTCCCAAGTAGCTGGGACCACAGGTGTGTGCCACCATGACCAGCTATGTTTTAAAAAAATTCTTTTTTGTAGAAACAGGGTTTCACTATATTGCTCATGCTGGTCTTGAACTCCTGGGCTCAAGCAGTCCACCCCCATGAGACCCACAAAGCGCTAGGATTACAGGCATGAGCCACCGCACCTAGTACCAAAAGTTTTAAACGACAGGGTCTCAGCTGGGCGTGATGGCCCATGCCTGTAATCCCAGCACTTTGGGAGGCTCAGGTGGGCAGATCACCTGAATTCAGGAGTTTGAAACCAGCCTGGCCAACATGGTGAAACTCTGTCTCTACTTAAAATACAAAAAAAATTAGCCCAACATGGTGGTGTGTGTTTGTAACTCCAGCTACTCGAGAGGCTGAGGCAGGAGAATTGCTTGAATCCAGGAGGTGGAGGTTGCAGTAAGCTGAGATCACACCTCTGCACTCCAGTCTGGGTGACAGAGCAAGACTCCATCTCAAAAAAAAAAAAAAAAAAAAAAAAAGAAGAGAGAGACAGGGTCTTGCTATGTTGTCCAGGCTGGCTTCCAACTCCTGGGCTCAAACAAGCCTCTTGCCTCAGCCTCCTGAATAGTTGGATTACAAACTTGAGCCACCACACCCATCTTAGATTTTTGAAAATAGATTTTATGTACAGCATGCATATTTGACACATTTTCTCATTAAGAAAAAATCGTTTCCATATGTAACTGTTTAAGTGTGTATTTTTTTTTTTTTATACAGAACATCCATTGATCTTTATTTGGTTTGACAAAATTTGCATTATTAAAAGACAGGTAACAAAATTTGAGCTTATACTGAATCTGACAGATTGAATTCTATAGTATCTGGAATATCATATGAGAAATATCAAGTGAGGGAAAAGAGAAGTACCACATGGAGGTGCACCTGGCAAGGGGGGACCTGTATCTGCAGGTGAGGTCCAGAGTGTGCAGTGCATAAGGAAATCCTAGAGAAAAGGCCATGTACTTACTCAGGTGAAATGTTTTTCTTCTGAGGGGAAAGAAGGGGTGGTAAAGAGGGGCAAGAATTCAAAGGCATATGCAAAATGGCCTCTCCATTTCAAAATGGTAATAAAAATATTTAAATCATGGCACTAGGGCACCTTTGAGGAAAAGAACATCTTAACCAGAGTAGGCTCATTGCATAATTCTTTAGTAATATGTACACTTTTCAAGTAATTAAGCAGACTTAAAGGATAATTTCATTTTAACAGCAGCTATCTATTTTTCTTCTCGCCCTCTGGAGCTTGATCTGTTTCAGTATCACAGGGACACTTTTCCACACATTTTCTAGGGAACAATCCCCTTATTTTTTTATTTTTATTTTTTTTTTGTATTTTTAGTAGAGACGGGGTTTCACCATGTTGACCAGGATGGTCTCGATCTCTTGACCTCGTGATCCACCCACCTCAGCCTCCCAAAGTGCTGGGATTACAGGCTTGAGCCACCACGCCCGGCCGAGTCCCCTTATTCTTGAAACGCCTTCTATAAAAGAATCATCAAGAATTTTGTCTTCATATAGCCAGTATCGTAAACCTCTTGTGGCTAAAATGAATTCCCTTTTTCTAGCTGTATTCGATGCTCTTCAGTGCAGGGGCTTGTGAAGAAGCTTTTGATTACTTTATTCAAAGGGCAGCAGGCACCACTATAATCTTCTATTACTTTATAGCGAACACTTCTGACTCTCTTACCTGCTTTTTGTTTCAACTGTTCTATTGTTAAGCTGTATTGGTGACAGCCGTCTCTTACTGGCCACTCAAGTCCATCTCCTTCAGCGACCCCTGACCATGTAAATACCTGTTTAAAGTTTCTCCATCTACTTCCCATATCATAAGGAAAAACAAAGACTTCATCTAGTCGATAATACTGAATTCAATCTTTAGCCTTCTCTTCAATCCATGATTCAATGGAAGTTTAGTTTCTGAGAATTATTTTCATCTGGATAACAAACAACGTCCTGACAGCTATGGTTGTTCCTAAAGCTAATCCCAAGGCAAACAAGGTGGCAGGAAATGCAGCTAATCCAAGTGGAACAATTGGAAGAGGATCTCTCCGGGCTGTACTCATGTTAATCTTCACTATGTTCCATCCAAAGGAGAGCCGATTATAAAGCTGTGTGTACATAGTCATCACAAAAATGAAAGCAGCATGGATACAATCCAGTGGTGCTAAAAGGAGAAACAGTGTGAACAAAGCATGATTTCGGTAAACACAACAGTTGTTGATCCAGGGACAGTGATGGTCCGTCTTCATCACACATCTGTTAACACTTTCTGCAGTGATCTGAACCTGGTGCCTTGTATGCTTGGCAGATTTTACAATACTAGAGATAAATGGTATCCTGAGAAATTTCCAGTTTCCACCCCAGAGGGACAAAGCCCGGACTGACAAACATGGCATTGAAGTAATTATAAAGAATCACGACAGTCCAGTTTATCAACATGATGAAATTCACACTTCTTCCAGTTGTATGTAAGGGCCAATACCACAACACAGAGTCAATCATGGCCATTGTAGAACATATTGCTATAACACCAAGGGCTATGATGGGACCCCAGTGACACAGTCTCTTTAATTCTTGGAGATTTTCAAACTTGATAACTGAACAGAATGTACCCATTTTGGCAAGGAAGAATGCCTTCCTACTTTTAAAGAATTATAGATTTCCCTTCTTTGTGCACACATTTCCATGTGCCACAAGTCCATGTGTGTTGTTTAACTGTCATGACTTCAAGCTGTGAACTGTTAACGCAGATTATGCCATTTTCACTGTCAGGCACCGTTTTCACTGTCAAGCTCTTTCTCTTAACTAGGAGAATCCAGTGTCTTGGTTTGAAACCCAACCTCAGCGTGGTCCCTGGTGTCTGCTCCTCAGCTATCGCGTATCTGGGGTGGCCTAGGCTCACCCGGAAAAGATTTTTTTTCCTCCTTGGATGACTCGATCATGGGCACTTCAGTCCGGGACAAGCAGACAGCACACTCTGGCCTTGAGAGGCCGGAGTGTGGGACCTGCTACGACCCGCGTGCCCCTCCGCCAGCGTCCTTGCTGTGACCTAAATGTGTATTTTTTAATGACATTAATTCAAACGACATCCTTTCTTCCCTTCAGGTCTCCATTTCTGGAATTATCCCAGTTTGCAGGTTACCAGTTATATGACAAGGAGGAGGTACCAGGGGGTGGCATTATTACAGGCATTGGAAGAGTATCAGGGTGAGTATTCTACCTGTGTTTCATAATATGGGTTAGGAAAAAGACTGATGAACCACAGGCATCCAACACTCACTTTGCATATTAGCATGCAATTTATATGCTATTTATATTATGTAGGACTGGCTGGGTGCTGTGGCTCACACCTGTAGTCCCAGCACTTTGGGAGGCCGAGGCAGATGGATAACCTGAGGTCAAGAGTTTGAGATCAGACTGGCCAGCATGGTGAAACCTCATGTCTACTAAAAATACCAAAATAAGCTGGCATGGTGGCACATGCCTGTAATCCCAGCTACTTGGGGAGGCTGAGGCAGGAGAATCATTTGAACCCAGGAGGCGGAGGGTGCAGTGAGTCAAGATCATGCCAGTGTGCTCCAGTCTGGGCAACAGAGCAAGACTCTGTTTCAAAAGAAAAAAAAAAAAGATTTCTTTCCATGGAGACAAGGGCAAGGAAGGAGACCAGTCTTTATCTTTTCACTAGAGATGCTCTAGTATTGGATATTATGGCTGAAAAAAGTTCAGTCATTTAATAGGTATAAAGTAGCACTTAATTATAAATGCTTTTTTCCTTTTTTGTTGTTTTAGAGATGGTGTCCTGCTCTGTTGCCTAGGCTAATCTCAAACTTCTGGGCTCAAATGATCTTGAATATAGGCCAGCACATCATTATAATTTTTTTTTGAGTTGGAGTCTTACTCTGTCACCCAGGCTGAAGTACAGTGGCATGATCATAGTTTTCCATAGCCTTGAACTCCTGGCATCAAGTGATCCTTCTGCCTTGGCCTCCCGAAGTGCTGGGATTACAAACATGAGCCATTGCCCTGGCCTTCATTATAGTTCAAAGTGACCTTTGCATAAAAAGTCTTGTTGAACAGTTTATATCATCACCATTCTTTCCCTGACAAATGACAGATGAGCTGAGTTTTGCTCAAATTAAGCGAAAAAGAGAATATATTGATTCTCTTATCTGGTAAGTCTGGGCATGGCTGGATCTGGGAGCTCAAATGATCTTAGGTATTATTAGGTCCCAGGCTGTTTTCTGCTCCTGACCCTGACTTGCTGTGTGTCAGCTTTGTTCCTAGGCAGGCTCTCAATCCAGAGGCAATGATGGTCATAGGCAGTTCCTGGTTTATGTTCTGTAAGTTTAGCAGCTGCAGTGGAAGGCAAGATTCTAAGTGCTTAGGCTTAGAGCCTGTCCCATTGCTGAGCCTCATTGGGAACTGAGTAGAAAGGCCTGGTCCCTGTGCCTCTCTTTAAAGTGGGCGCTGGGGTCAGTCCTACTCGACCCACCTGGATTAAAGATAAGAGGTAGTTTCTGAAGTAAAGTCTAGTTTTATTGCAATAGATGAAAAGCAGCTCATCAACACTGGTCATTAGAGAAATACAAATCAAAACCATATTGAGATACCATCTCACGCCAGTTAGAATGACGATCATTAAAAAGTAAGGAAACAACGGATGCTGGAGAGGATGTGGAGAAATGGAAACCTTTTTGCATTGTAAATTAGTTCAACCATTGTGGAAGACAGTGTGGCAATTCTTCAAGGATCTAGAACCAGAAATACCATTTGATCCAACAATCCCATTACTAGATATATACCCAAAGGATTATAAATGATTCTACTATAAAGACACATGCACATGTATGTTTATTGCAGCACTGTTCACAATAGCAAAGACTTGAAAACAATACAGAGACTTGGAACCAACCCAAATGCCCATCAAGGATAGACTGGATAAAGAAAATGTGGCGCATAAACACCATGGAATACTATGCAGCCACAAAGGATGAGTTCATGTCCTTTGCATTGACATGGATGAAGCTGGAAACCATCATTTTCAGCAAACTAACATAGGAACAGAAAAACCAAACACCGTATGTTCTCACTCATAAGTGGGAGCTGAACAATGAGAACACATGGACACAGGGAGGGGAACATCACACGCAATGGGGAGTGTCAGGGGATGGGGGCCTAGGGGAGGGATAGCATTAGGAGAAATACCTAATGTAGATGACACGTTGATGGGTGCAGCAAACCACCATGGCATATGTATACCTATGTACAAACCTGCACGTTTGGTACGTGTATCCCAGAACTTAAAGTATAATTTAAAAAAAAAAAAACTTTAGTTTTGTTACCTAAATAATAAATACTGGGTAGGCAAAACCAATAGATAGGCAATCTAGTCTTTTTGTGGGCTCATTTGATTTCTCATTCTGTAACGTCTGTAACCTTTAATACACAAGCAGGTATGGCTATGTCTCTTGTCCATAGTCACATGTCCAGCAAGTGGCAGAGCCAGAATTTCAGCCTAACTTTGTCTGACCTCACAGCCCGACCTCTTTCCAGTCCCAGAGCTGCTTTTTTTTCTTTTTTTTGAGACGGAGTTTCGGTCTTGTTACCCAGGCTGGAGTGTAATGGCACGATCTCGGCCCACCGCAACCTCCGCCTCCTGGGTTCAAGCAATTCTCCTGCCTCAGCCTCCCAAGTAGCTGGGGCTACAGGCACACGCCACCATGCCCAGCTAATTTTTTTGTATTTTTAGTAGAGAGGGGCCTTCACCATGTTGATCTTAAACTTTCTAGCATAGCACCCCCAGTGGTAGGAAGTGCAAGCACACACTCTGGAGAGAGGTTATAGCCCAGCAACCTACGATAAACTTACATTTCTGTTGAAGTCTAGTTTGTTTACTGTTAAATCATTAAAAGTGTGCCTTCTATTCTATAAAATGTCCATTGAAGTACAGAAAAAGGTTTTATATGACCTAGGGAATAAAATTGACGCTCAAAGAAGAGTCCTGTTTGTCTTGTGGTGAGCCATGCTGGCCACATTTCCTGATATGAGAAACCCAACACTCCCCTGTGCTGGGTGCGCAGATGCTGTTTTCAACTTTATTTTCAGCAGGGATTTAATGAGTCGCTCTTTAGAGTTGTAGGCAGTATAAAGCGAGGTAACACAAACATCACAAACATAAAGAAGATTGAATTTTGTGAAGAGCACACTGTTGTCATCTGAGATTTCAGGGGAACCTCTGACCTTAAGTCTTCCTGCCAGTGCTGTGAAGTTTGCCCAGCCAGCCGTGGTTGTCGGCCATCCTGGTCTTCGTGACTCATACCCAATAAACTGGTTTTGGTGAGAAAGGGCACTGTTGATGACTCATTATACCTTTCATGTGTTTTTAGTATATTGTTTTAGAGTTTGCATTCACTGTGACTTAAGGCAAGATAAATGTTACTATATTTTAGACTGCTTTTAGTTTTATAGAAAACCATTGGGCTGTAATGTTGAAGAACTTTGGAAAATACAAAAAATAAATCTTAATACTCTTGACAGGTCAGTTTCCATTTTTGCAAATTACCCTCCTAAAAGGAAGTTTTGAAGGTTTATTATGAGGGAATTATTTTCCCTTGAGACTTGAAGTTTTTTCTCATTATTATCATCTTGTTAGGACCATTTCATTCAAAGAACCATTATGACACTTAGATTAGGTTGTTAGGTTTTTATTACTAATCTAGGACTGATGACTCTTTAAAAGTCAAGTATGAGTTTATAAACTTGTTAAAAGTAATCTTTTTGTATTACATAAATGAATATGTGAACTGTGATTAAAGTGTGCATTTATGTCCTAAGATTGTTGTCTGCTAATGGTTGTGAATAGTGATGTGTACTAGAAGTTGAAGGTTGTATTGGAGTGTCTCATAATGAGTGTACTTAATTTTGAAGAAATCTTTTAAATTCTCTCTCCAATGAAATTTCTGCCTTTCAGAGTAGAATGCATGATTCTTGCCAACGATCCCACTGTCAAAGGAGGTACCTACTACCCAGTGACTGTGAAAAAACAATTACGGGCACAAGAAATCGCCATGCAGAACAGGCTCCCCTGCATCTACTTGGGCAAGTCACAAAAGTTGTAAAATAAACTCTGATTAGCTGGTAAAATGCAAGACAGTTTGGAAGGCTGTAAGTATTACATTAGGGATGGGTATTTTAAAAACCTGTTAATTTCTCCCATAATTATAAAGGAAACACAGGTTCTTTGCTGAAAACTCTGGGGGAAAGTAAATAAGAACTGTTTGTAATAGTAGTGCATATAAAAAAAATTTAAAAAGCAAGTAAAAGAAAAAAACCAAAAAATTTAAAAAACAAAAAAATAAAAATATAAAAATATATATAAAAAATAAACAAATAAAAGAAAAAAAAATAGTAGTGCATAATACTCAAACATGTTGATGCCCAGTTTTTTCTCTACACATTGTGTGTGGTTTTTTTGCTCTCTAGATTCTGTTTCTCTTTTAACCGTTTTGGATTCAAACTATGAGAAAAATAATAACCAATATTTGTAGTCTCTTGAATGCCAGGTACTGTGTTAAATGTGCAAGTATTTTATAATTTGAGCAGATATAATTTAAAGTAAATTTAATTTCCAATGAAAGTAAATTTATATTTGAAATTAAAATACATTTTTTTTTTTTTTTTTTTTTTTGAGAAGGAGTTTCGCTCTTGTTACCCAGGCTGGAGTGCAATGGCGCGATCTCGGCTCACCGCAACCTCCGCCTCCTGGGTTCAGGCAATTCTCCTGCCTCAGCCTCCTGAGTAGCTGGGATTACAGGCACGCGCCACCATGCCCAGCTAATTTTTTGTATTTTTAGTAGAGACGGGGTTTCACCATGTTGACCAGGATGGTCTCGATCTCTCGACCTCGTGATCCACCCGCCTCGGCCTCCCAAAGTGCTGGGATTACAGGCTTGAGCCACCACGCCCGGCTGAAATTAAAATACATTTAAATCAAAGAACCTGAAAGCAAAGCAGTTTAAAATAGGCTTTTCCTGGATATTGGGTTAGTCTGGAAATTTCCAGCATATGTTGTTCCTTTATGCAGATATTTGATGGGTACTGATGTAGCGGTATATTTTGTTTTTGTTTTTTTCTGTGAAATTGGATTTACCTCATTACCTCACAATATAGCAGTATATTTTGTTTTTGTTTTTTTCTGTGAAATTGGATTTACCTCATTACCTCACAATATGAACTGCTCTGCACATAGAGAAAATAGCAAATGAGGCCCAGCTGCTTGCAGGTGCTGTGCCGGTCACCATAGGGGACACAGGGAGGAGGATTTTGTTGTCTCTGTCTTCCGTGAGCTCCTAATGAATTGGAGACAGCATATAATGTGCAACCAACAAAAGACTTAATGGTTGCAGATTCTGAACTAAGTGCTTTCTATACATTTTTCAGGTCATCCTAATATATGATATGGCTACTTTTGTTATCTTCATTTCTTGGGTGAGGAAACTGAGGCATAGGATAGGTAGGAAACACACCTGTAATCATACAGCTATGAAGTAATGAGCTACTCTTTGAACTCAGCTAATATATGTACCCACCACTCCAGTTTGCAATAAAAACAGTATCAGAAGCCAATATATATAAATTGTCATATGAATTCTGTAGATTGCTTTTGTATTGGTTTAGAAGAAGGAAAGATACTTTTCCACTTTCACTGTTCAGGAATTTATGATGTTTCTGGGGCTTTAGCTGGCCCTCAAAGGAGAGAATGGTATAAACATTTCAAGGAAAATTTTGCAGAGGTAGGAAAGCCTAATGGATTTGGGGCAATGGATTCTTTTGGCTGCATTAGGGGTTCGGAAAACGAGGCTCTGTAATAGTTTAGAAAGGCCAAGTTTTTTGTAAATATGATCAAAACTGATATTGTCATTGATACAAGTTTTCCTTTGTGTAGCACATTTTGTTCATAGAGATGCTTATTTTTCTCATTTTCCTTGTCCTCAGTTGATTCGGGAGGGGCATACTTACCTCGACAAGCAGAAGTGTTTGCAGATCGAGACCACTTTGGCCGTACATTCTATAATCAGGCAATTATGTCTTCTCAAAATATTGCACAGGTAATTTTTCATTAATGAAGTATACAGTGGTGCTTTTTACTCCAAATGTTGTTATTAATTAGGCACCCTGGGATGGCTTGAAAGTGAAACAGTTTAATACAAAATCTAATCTTTTTCCACAGAGAAGATCTTAAGGTTGTCTCCAGTTAGAACCTTTTATTAACTGTAGGAATACTCCTATATTATAATATGATTATTAAAACAGGTTTCAAAAAGGAAAACGGAGTTTAAAAAGAAAGGGCTCCAGTAATTCCTTTTCTAGGGCTCCACCCTGCAGAAACTACAATATCTGTATGAACAGATACTTAGAAGAAGAGTTCATGGCCAGGCACTGTGGCTTGTGCCTGCAATCCCAGCACGTTGGGAGGCTGAAATGAGAGGATCACTAGAGTCCAGGAGTGAGAGACCAGCCTGGGCAGCATAGGGAGAGAGACCCTGTCTCTACAAAAAAAAAAAAAAAAAAAAAAAAAAATTAGGTAAGTGTGGTGTGGCACATGCCTGTGGCTCCAGCTTTTGGGAGGCTGAGGTAGGAGGATCACTTGAGCCTGGGAGTTTGAGGCTACAGTGAGCCGTGGTTGTGCAGCTGCACTCCAGCCTGGGCAACAGAATGAGACCCTGTCTCCAAAAAAAAAAAAAAAAAAGAAAGAAAAGTTTATTGTAGCATTGTTAGAGCAAAAGTTAGAAAATTAATGGGAGATTAATAATACTGTTTTTAGCTGTTAAAAGGAATGAACTAAAATTGCATCTGTCAACATAAGTCTCAGAAAGTAGGTTGAGTAAAACAATAGTCAAATAAATGTATAGCTAATTACTATGTATATAAAGGTTGAATACATGAAATCATACTGTGTATGATTTGTCTATAAACACGCGTGTGGGAATGATAACTCAGCTTTAGAACAGTGGTTGCCTCTGAGGTGGAGGAGACAGGGACCAGGTAGGAGGTAGACAGGTGCTTCAACTATATGTCAGATATTTTATTCCTTAAAAAATGATCTGAAGTAAATTTTGCCTGATGTCGAGATTAATACTAGGTATTAGATGAATGGATGTTTGTTATTCTGTAATCTTTTTTTTTTTTTTTTTTTTTGAGATGGAGTTTCGCTCTTGCTACCCAGGCTGGAGTGCAATGGCGCGATCTCGGCTCACCGCAACCTCCACCTCCTGGGTTCAGGCAATTCTCCTGCCTCAGCCTCCTGAGTAGCTGGGATTACAGGCATGCACCACCATGCCCAGCTAATTTTTTGTATTTTTAGTAGAGATGGGGTTTCACCGTGTTGACCAGGATGGTCTCGATCTCCTGACCTCGTGATCCACCCACCTCAGCCTCCTAAAGTACTGGGATTACAGGCTTGAGCCACTGCGCCCGGCTTATTCTGTAATCTTCTTTGCATGGTTGAAATACTTTATAATACAGATGCTCCTACTGTGTTTTCATTTCCTTATTGGATTTCTTAACTTTGAATATTTTTAATATTCTAATTAATCTGCACCTGCAATTATTATGTATCTTTTTGATTTTTCTATCAACATAGTTGGTTGTAATTGTTTATTGTATATTCTACTGTTACACAGTGACCTTGCCTACTTACATACTTTACTTATCTAAATAGAAACTTCAGCTTTGCTTACTTTTGCACAGATGGCCATTGCATTATCTATATGAAATTCTTATTGTGGTTTCCATTTAATCTGGTATTATAGTTTTTTCTTTTAGAGAAACAGGATCTTGCTATGTTGGCCAGGCTGGTCTCAAACTCCTGGTCTCAAGCAATCCTTCTGCCTCAGCCTCCCAATGTTCTGGAATTACAGGCCTGAGCCAGCATGCTGGGCCTGATACTGTAAATTTTATAACTTACCTTGTGTTGGTTTTCTACTGCTTTTGTAACAAATGACCATATACTGGGTGGCTTAAAACAACAGAAATTTATGTATTTATTTAGAGATGAATGTCTTGTTATGTTGCTCAGGCTGGTCTTGAACTCCTGGCCTCAGATGATCCTCCCACTGTAGGCTTGCGAGTAGCTGGGAATATAGGTGAGAACCATCATGCTCGGCTAACAGAAATTTATTCTGGAAGCCGTAACTCTGCAGTCAAGATAGCAGAGGGGCTGTGCTTCCAGGGGAGATTCTGTTCCTTTCCTTGCCTCTCCTAGCTCCTGGTGGCTCCAGGTATTCCCCCTGTTTATGGCTCCATCCCTCCCATGTCTGTGTCCATCTTCACATGGCCTTTTCTGGGTATCTGGGTCTTCTCCTTCTCTGTCTTATAAGAGCACTTGTCATTGAATTTAGGGACCACCCAGGTAATCCAGGATGCTCTTCTCTCAAGATTCTTAATTATCTACAAAGATCCCTTTTTCAAATAAGACCACCTTTACAGATTCTGGGGATTAGGGTACGGCTATACCTTTTGTTGGGGGAGGCTGCTCTGTAAGCACTGTAACCCTCTGTCATCTCACATGTTCTTTGCTGTGTCTTTCTCCTGCCAGGTAGGGTCTCTACTCCTGTGGAACTTAAAGTTTGAAGTGCTTTAAAATCAGCTCTTTTAAAAATTAAAGGTGTACGTACTTCTTGGAATAAGCAATACCTGCTTATGATAAAAAATTCAAAATGCTTGAAGGGCATTTGATTATCTATTTTCCTTTTACTTATTTTATTTTATTTTAATTTAAATATTAGGGCTGGGCGTGGCGGCTCATGCTGTAATTCCACTGCTGGGGGAGGCCAAGGCGGGAGGATTACCTGAGCCCAGGTGAGACCAGCCTGGGCATACACCTGTGGTCCCAGCTGTTTGGGAGGCTGAGGCAGAAAGATTATTTGAGCCCAGGAGTTTGAGGCTGCAGTGAGCCATGATTGTGCCACTGCACTCCAGCCTGAGTGACAGAATGAGACACTGTCTCAGAAAAAAAAGAAAAAAAAAATACATATATGTATATGTACACACACACACACACACACACACACACACACACGCGCACGCGCGCGCGTGTTTATTTGAGCCACTTCTCTTAGTCTTTATTTTTTTCTATTTCCCTTAAATAGGAATAGGAGGTTTAGGGTTAAGGTTTGCCTTCCCAAATTTGTGTGAATCTCTTGGAATTTAAAAAGAAATTTCTGTTATCTTATATTGAGTCTCCGTAGTATCTTTTCTGACCCTTTCCTGAATATATGAGCCCTCAACCTGATTTCTGCACTGAAGATGTCATTCTATATATGACATTCTACATATGAGCACTTTTCTTCTTGTTGTAAACACTAATACTTACTCCATCTTCCTTCTTTGATCCCAGAAGGAATTGTTTCTCCTCTTCTCAAAATCCAAACCTGTCATTTATGATCTTAATACTAACCTCTCCTTTTTGCTTTATCATTTATTCCCTTTCTCTTACTGTGATATTTTCCTGGGCCAGGCATGGTGGTTCACACCTCTAATCCTAGCACTTTGGGAGGCTCAGGCAGGAGGATTGCTTGAGGCCAGGAGTTCAAGACCTAACTGGCCAGCATAGTGAGACCCCCATCTCTCTCTCTCTCTCTCTTTTTAGATGAAGTCTTTCTCTGTTGCCCAGGCTGGAGTGCAGTGACATGCGATCTTGGCTCACTGCAGCCTCTACCTCCTGGGTTCAAGCGATTCTTCTGCCTCAGCCTCTCGAGTAGCTGGGATTACAGGGGCCTGCCACCATGCCCAGCTAAATTTTGTACTTTTAGTAGAGATGGGATTTTACCATTTTGGCCAGGATAGTCTTGAACTCCTGACCTCAGGTGATCTGCCCATCTTGGGCTCCCAAAGTGCTGGGATTACAGGCATAAGCCAGTGTGCCTGGCCATCTTTTTTTCTTCTTTTTTTTGACACAAGATTTCACTCCTGTCACCCAGGCTAGAGTTCAATGGCACACTCTTGGGTCACTGCAGCCTCTCAGGCTCAAGGGATTCTCCTGCCTCAGCCTCCCAAGTAGCTGGGATTATAGGCCTATGTCACCAGGCCCAGCTAATTTTTGTATTTTCAGTAGAGACGAGGTTTTACCATGTTGCCCAGTCTGGTCTTGAACTCCTGAGGTCAAGTGATCTGCCCGCATTGGTCTCCCAAAGTACTGGGATTACAGGTATGAGCCACTGTGCCCAGCCCAGACTCCATCTTTTAAAAATGAAAAAAATAATTTTTTTAGTCTGCTTGTTTATCTTCTCATACCAAAATCGTCTTGATACCTTTTCTTTATAGGAAAAATAAAGCACCAAAGTGATGCCAAAAGATAAAGACCTTTTCTAACTTCTGCTGTTTTGTAGCTTTTCTCTCTCCTTGGGGGTGGCTACATTTTTTTTTTTCCCTTTGAGATGGAGTCTCGCTCTGTTGTCCAGGTTAGAGTTCAGTGGCACAATTTCAGCTCACTGCAGTCTCCACCTCCTGGGTTCGAGCAACTTTCCTGCCTCAGCCTCTTGAGTAGCTGGGACTACAGGTATGCACCATCATGACTGACTAACTCTTTTATATTTTTAGTAGAGGCGAGGTTTCACTATGTTGGCCACTCTGGCCTTGAACTCCTGACCTCAGGTGATCCACCTGCCTCGGCCTCCCAGAGTGCTAGGATTATAAGCCTGAGCCACTGTGCCCAGCCATCATTCTTGAGGATTGACACAGGTCTTCATTTCTGACTGCTCACTCACTCCTTCAAACCTCCGTGACCTATGAGAGTTTCACCAGCGTAGAGAACAGATTCTCAGTCTGCACAGCCTCTTGGTATCATCATTTTTCCCTTTTCCTGAAATTCCGCTTATACTTCATGCCACTGGGGTTCCCTTATTAATTTAAGCGATTTAGCCAGATCTCATGTTATTACCTGTCATCTCCCTGATCTTTCTCTAGCCTTGACACCGTCTCCCTCTCCTTTTCTAAACCTCAGGGGTTCTGCTCTCTCAGTCAATTTCCTGCTGGTACCTTAGTGTGAAATAATAAAGATAGACACATTGATCTCTGCCCCCAGTTCCAGGAACAGAGCTCATAAAACCCTCACAAGTTTCTGAACAGTAGGGGTATGAGGAGTCTCTTTTGTTCCAGTATTTGGTGTCTGCCCCAGTTTCTGAGACAGAGTTCCTAATTCCATTGTACATAGGGGTGCCAGCAGAATCTTTTGTTCTGTGATTTGGTCTTTGACACCCGTTCTTGCCACAGAGCTCCAAAATCCCTTGGAATTTCATGGGTGATAGGAACATCTTTTGTTCTAATGAGGTGACTCTTAGTGGGCTCCTGGATGGTGCTGGTCACCATAAAGACCAAGCCATGACTGTGAACTTGGAGCTTTCAGTCCCAGCCCTATCCTCCAGGGAGAGAAAGGGGCTGGAGATTGAGTTAATAACTGACCATGCCTCTGTGATGAAGCCTCCGTAAAAATCTCTAAACTGTGGCGTTCGGAGAGCATTTGAACTGGCAGACTCATCCAAGTGCCAGGAAGATGGTGCATTCCCACCCTGTGGGGACAGAAGCTCCAGTACTCAAGACCTTTCTAGACTCACCCTATGTATCTCTTCATCTGGGTGTTCGTCTCTATCTTTAGATTTCCTTATTAACGGATAAATGTAAGTAAAGTGTTTCTCTGAGTTCTATGGGCCACTCTAGCAAATTAATCAAACCCAAGGAGGGGTAGTGGCAGCCCCAGTTTACAGTCAGTCAGAAATGTAGGTGACAACCTGCTCTTTGTGATTGGCATCTGAAGTGGGGGCCATCTTGTAGGACTGAGCCCTCAGTCTGTGGGATCTGATGTGCCTCTAGGTAGACAGTGTAAGAACGCAAATGGATTAGAGGACAGCTGGTGTCTGCTGGAGAACTGCTTGGAGTGTGGAGAAATACCCCCACATATCTAGTGTCAGAGGTATTGAGTGACTGTGTCAGAGAGTAGGAAAACACTTCTTCCTCTGTCTTTTCAGACTTAGGCTCAAACTAGACACTGAACACACATTAACTTCCCCTACTCATTCACCTGAGTTCCCATCTACTGCTAGTGCTACCTTGCCCTTTCCCTGAGACTTGATGCTATTCTTGGCTCTTTTCTCTGCATTTTCCCTTACTTAATCCTTTTAGGTCAAACATACACATCTTTGTCATTTTTACACCCCCGTTAGTTGCACTAATGCTGGGCATAAAATCAGCACATCCTAAGCCTTTGCTGAATATGCTGATGAGCCCCGTTGGTTTCACCTTTGGGTAGGTCCTCTCCACTCCGTTCCTACTGTCACTCCTGGAGGTAGCTCAGGCCGTTGTTACCACTGCACTGTGGCTCTAGCCTCGCCTGCCTGGCGTCCCTGCCTGCCTTGTCTGTCCTTTCCCATACAGTGTACACGAGCTGCAAGGTCATTCTTTATGTTTCTTACGTGGCTCCCCTGTTACCAATTATTTGCTACAAAGCAAAGCTTGTACTTCTTAGCCTGATACTTAAGCCCCCATGTGATGGGATTCCAACCTCACTTTCTTACTGCTCCTGGACCCTAAACTGCAGTCAATCTGATGCAGTCACTGGTCTCCATGTATACCATGGCCTTTTTTGACCATCTGCTCAGGCCCATGCTGGTCCTCTTTCCCTTCATCCTTCTGGGTCTGAGTCTCCAAACCATCTTCCAAGGCACATCTCACTTGCCACCCTTTTAAGGGAATCCTAGAATCCCTTACTGGAAGTAATCTTTTCCTCCTCCTAGCTCCCATAATTCTTGCTCTGTGCCTTACTAATGGGATATCTGGACTAACTTCCCCTATTCGACTGTTAGCTTGTTGAGATTAGAGACAATATCAGATGAATTTTTATATCCTTACACATTTTCCTGAGATGTACTTACTTAATATTTATTAAAAGATGAATCTGGCGGGGCTCAGTGGCTCATGCCTGTAATCCCAGCACTTTGGGAGGCTGAGGCGGGTGGATCACAAAGTCAAGAAAGAGATCAAGACCATCCTGGCCAATGTGGTAATCCTGTCTCTATTAAAAATGCAGAAAATTAGCTGGGAGTGGTGGCGTGCGCCTGTAGTCCCAGCTACTTGGGAGGCTGAGGCAGGAGAATTGCTTGAACCCAGGAGGCTTGAACCCAGGTTGCAGTGAGCCGAGATCATGCCACTGCACTTCAGCCTGGCAGCAGAGCAAAACTCTGTCTCAAAAAATAAAAAAAAAATTTAAAAAGATGAATCTCCTTATAACTATTGAAGTTACATGATAGATATTGAGTGGTTCTATTTCCTAATTTTAATTTTTGCTTTATTGTTTAGTTAAGACTTTTGTTTAGACAGACCGATGAAACAATTCCTTATGTTTATTATATAAGTGAATCACTTCTAACTTCAATTATGTTATGTATTCATTTCGATAGTAAGCACCAGCTTCCTTACTCAGATTTAATTGTTGTTTTTCTCTCCAAGATTAGTTTTTATTTAATGTTACTAGCCTTGCCTCTTGTAAATGCATTTACCCAGGTATGTCGAAGAATATGTCTATTGGCAATCACATCTCTATCGTTTGCTGTATCTTTGCTGCTATAAAAATGTGCACAGATTTCCATAGACCTTTCAGGTTTCAACATTTTCTTTGGCTCACAAGGAGAAAGGTAAACTAGATACATATCTTTATGTTCTTTTCTGTTTCATCTTTCCTTCATGGCAGGTTTTAAGGCCCCTTACGTGTTTCTGGAGTTTAAATAGTTGGTGTGTTGGTGTCTGCTGGTCTTTCTTTGAATCTCATGTCATGAGGATGCCTTGTCTGGGCCTTCTCCATGTCTGAGGCCTGATGACATGATGATCTTTGCCATGTGCTTCTTTTATTTTCCCAGTGCTGTGGTTTAAATGTGCCCTCTAAAAGTTCATACGTTGGAAATGTGGTTGCCATTGTGGTGGTGTTAAGTGGTAGCACCTTTGGGAGGTGATGAGGTCATGAGAGCGCTGCCCCTATGGATGGATTAAGGCTATGACTGTGGGAGTCTGGCCTTCTTTTCCTCTGTCTCACCCTTGCCCTCCCACCGTCCACTTTTCCACCGTGGGATGACCCTTGTCAGATGCCAGGGCCATGCTCTTGAATTTCCCAACTTCTAGAACTGTGAACAGTCAATTTCTTTATTTTCTTTCTTTCATTTTTGTAGAGATAAAGTCTTGTTGCTCAGGCTGGTCTCGAACTCCTGGCTTAAGTGATCCTCCCACCTCAGCTTCCCAAAGCGTTTGGATTGTAAACATGAGCCAGTATGCCAGGCCAAGTTTCTTTATAAATTACTCAGTCTTGGGTATTGTGTTGTAGCAGCAGCAAACAGACTAAGACACCGATTATGGTTTTTGTGTCTGGCTTTTTTTTTTATGGAGCTAGAGTCTTGCTCTTGTTGCCCAGGCTGGAGGGCAATGGCATGATCTTGGCTCACCGCAACCTCTGCCTCCCGGGTTCAAGTGATTCTCCTGCCTCCCGAGTAGCTGGGATTACAGGAGCCTGCAACGACACCCAGCTACTTTTATACTTTTGGTAGAGACAGGCTTTCCTCCATATTGGTCAGGCTGGTCTCGAACTCCCAACCTCAGGTGATCCACCCACTTTGGCCTCCCGAAGTTCTGGAATTACAGACGTGAGCCACTGTGCCCAGCCTCATGTTTAGCTTTTTAAGCGTGAGACTTAGAAAACTCTCCAGAAGGCCGGGTGCGGTGGCTCACGCCTGTAATCCCAGCACTTTGGGAGGCCAAGGCGGGTGGATCACGAGGTCAAGAGATCGAGACCATCCTGGTCAGCATGGTGAAACCCCGTCTCTACTAAAAATACAAAAAATTAGCTGGGCATGGCGGCGCGTGCCTGTAATCCCAGCTACTCAGGAGGCTGAGGCAGGAGAATTGCCTGAACCCAGGAGGCGGAGGTTGCGGTGAGCCGAGATCGCGCCATTGCACTCCAGCCTGGGTAACAAGAGCGAAACTCCGTCTCGAAAAAAAGAAAACTCCCCAGAAGTGGGATCTTCATGTTTGTTTTCTTTAGGTCTCACATTGCTTTTCATTTTTATAATTTAGTGATAGTCTAGTTTGCTGTACCTTGATCTTTGCTCTGGTACATTGGTTCTTTTTCTTGTTTTACTATAAGCAACAAGGTGTTTTTGTTTGAACGAACAGTTTATTTCTTCTGAAGTAGGAATCAATCATCTAGCCATGTTTAGTTGCAGTTCCCTCAGGCCTTTCTCTTTTCCTTTGTGTATGTTCTGCCTATTTGCTCTTCTTTTTGGAGAGATACTTAAAATTATTCTCAGGTTTCCCTTTCTCCCTCTTGCCTTACTTCCCGCCTGCTCCCTGCTTACCTCAGGTTATTATTTTTGAAATGTATCTCGTCGGTTTTCACTAGTTTGACCTCGGCAATTGTTTTGAGGGACTTAGTCCCTCTACATCCTTTTTCTTTTTTTTTTTGAGACAGGGTCTCACTCTGTTGCCCAGGCTTGAATGCAGTGGCACAGTCACAGCTCAATGCAGCCTTGACCTCTCAGGTTCAAGTGATCCTCCTGCCTCAGGCTTCCAAGTGGTTGGGACTTCAGGTGCACACCACCATGCCCGGTTAATTTTTATTTTCATTTTTGTAGAAATGGAATCTCACTATGTTGTGCAGGCTGATCTCACACTTCTGGGCTCAGGGGATCTTTCTGCTGTGGCCTCCCAAAGTGCTGGGCTTACAGACATGAGCAGATGTGCCTTCTCATTGTTTTATTTATTTATTTATTTATTTATTTATTTATTTAATTTTGAGACAGGTCTCATTATGTTGCCCAGGCTGGTCTCCAACTCCTGGGTTCAAGCAATCCTCCTGCCTTGGCCTCCCTCGTTGCTGGGATTACAGGCATGTGCTACTCTACTTGGCTTGTTTTAAAAATGCATTTCAGGTGGGGTGCGGTGGGTCATGCCTATAATCCCAATCCTTTGGGAGGCCGAGGCAGGCAGATCATGAGGTCAGAAGATCGAGGCCATCCTGACTAACATGGTGAAACCCCATCTCTACTAAAAATACAAAAAATTAGCTGGGTGTGGTGGCATGCTCCAGTAGTCCTGGCTACTCAAGAGGCCGAGGAAGGAGAATCGCTTGAACCCGGGAAGCAGAGGTCTCAGTGAGCTGAGATTGCACCACTGTACTCCAGCCTGGGTGACAGAGAGAGACTCTGTCTCCAAAAAAAAAAAATGCATTTCAACCTATGATGGAGATAGATAGGGCCTAGAAGAAACAAAATCACTGTTTGATTACTTTGAGGCTCTCCCACAAAAAGATGGAGGAGGAAACAGAACATCCTGGGTAAGACGGACTTTTTGTATTCCGTGTGCATTTCAGCCTATCCAGTTGGCATAGATAAGCGTGACTACTATAGAATCAGTGGTATTGATCAGTTAGTATGGTTGATAATGTTCTTAAATTCTTGACAGCTATTGAATTCAGATGTATATTTTGTGGTTTTTATATTTTAATGGTGGCTCTTCTGATAGGGGCAGGAAAAATGTGATGTGGACAGTAGTATCTGTTTTCCACTTTGAATTGAAAAAAAAATAAGGTGACAGATTTAAAAAAACTTTATATTTTTAATGGCTTTTCTATCAAGCCGTTGGAACTTTTTTCTTTCTCCAAGTTATATTATGTTTATCCCAGTTTTTCTACAGATTGGATAGTATTGTACAATTTTGCAGGGAGGAATAGAGGTCTAGAGTTCACCTAGCTTTTCAGATTTAGATAAAAAGCCTCTTAGCTCCCTGTCAGAGACCCTTTACATGGGGCAGGCTGCTGACCTACAATGTGTCATTTGCTTTTGGTGCAATGAGACCCAGTCTCTATTAGTTCAGACAAGACCTGGGGGTAATGAAATTCTATCTAAAGCTCTTCCAGATGATTACCTCTGTTTTGTAGTATCTTATTTCCTCTGCTCAGAAGTTTTGCCTGTGCCTTCTGTGGAGGGGATGACAAGTAGTATTACTGTCAGGTGTGTCTCATTCTCATCCTTCTTGTACTTTCTTACTCTGGGTTCAAATCTTAGACTCACAATATCTTGCAAGAGTGATGTCTTTGTTCCTGTCACAGAGCAGGCCCACCTCACTGGTGACTGTGTGGACTGTCGCCTCGGTGGAGTTCTTTGGAGTTCACCTCTGTCCCAATGCAGATGCAGGTCCCTGTGATGTCTGCCCTGCACAGTTCCTGTGTTGTACCACATCACAAGCCAAATCTCTACCTCCGAGTCTGGTCAGAAAAGTTTCTGCTCATGCATCTTAGGTCCTTTCAGTGTCCTCTTAGTGGCGAATGCAGCAGAATTTTCCTTCTAGGGTTTTAGATCACTTGTCCAATGAGCTTTGTCCAGTGTGGCCTCATGTAATGTCTTTGTGGTACCACCAATAAATGCTTTGGGACGTGGCAAGTTGTTCATGCTGTTTAGCTCTGAGACCCCTGTACTTTGTGAGAGGAAGAATCAGATTCAGCTGGGCACAGTGGCTTATGCCTGTACTCCCAGCTTCTTAGGATGCTGAGACAGGAGGATTGCTTGAGCTCACAAGTGCTACCTGGGCAATATTGGAAGGCTTCATCTCAAAAAAAGAAAAAAAAAAAAAAAAAGGAAGCAAACACAGTGGCAGAACTCTTGATTCATTCACTTTGCCACCTTTTATGAGTAAGTGAGTGACTCAGAACTAAATGATGAGGATTATTAGTTGGGCATGGTGGTGCACCTGTAGTCCCAGCTACTCAGAAGGCTGAGGTAGAAGGATCGCTTGAGCCTGGGAAGTCAAGGTTGCAGTGAGCTGTGATTGCACCACTGCACTCCAGCCTGGGCGACAGAGTGAGACCCTGTCTCAAAACAGAAAGAGATTATATGACATTGCATGACAATGACTGATCATTACCTCCGTTTTTTTTTTGTTTTTTTTTTTTTTTTTTTTGAGAGGGAGTCTTGCTCTGTTGCCCAGGCTGGAGTGCAGTGGCAGGATCCTGGCTCACTGCAACCTCCACCTCCCAGGTTCAAGCGATTCTCCTGCCTCAGCCTCCTTAGTAGCTAGGACTACAGGTATGTGCCACCACGCCTGGCTAATTTTTTGAATTTTTAGTAGAGGTGGGGTTTTGCCATGTTAGCCAGGATGGTCTTGATCTCCTGACCTCGGCCTCCCAGAGTGCTGGGATTACAAGCATTAGCAATGGCACCCAGCCTGTTTTTAAAATTTAATTTTTATTTCTGTGATCAGAATTTGCTTTTAGCAATATTAAGATTTTGCCTGTTGGTTACCAGAGGCTGGGAATGAGAGTAGAGGGTTGGGGGAATGTGAGGATGGTTAACGGGTCCAAAAAAAAAAACCAAAAACAATAGAATGAATAAGATCTACTATCTGACAGCACAACTGGATGACTGTAGTCAATGATAACTGCACATTTAAAGTAACTTAAAGTGTATAATTGGATTGTTTAGAACTCAATGAATAAATGCTTGAGGGCATAGATGTTTATTCTTCATGATGTACTTATCTCACATGAAAGCCTGTATCAAGACATCTCTGGCTGGGTGTGGTGCCTCAAGCCTGTAATCCCAGCACTTTGGGAGGCCAAGGTGGGAGGATTGCTTGAGTACAGGAGTTCAGGACCAGCCTGAGCCAAGTTTCTGGTCACATGTCTTAGATCCCTTCAGTGTTCTCTTAGTGGAGAATGCCACAGATTTTTCTTTCTAGGGTTTCAGATCACTCGTCCAGTGAGCTTTGTCCAGTGTGGCCTCATGTAACGTCTTTGTTGTACCACAAATTAATGCAACATGGCAAAACCCCATCTCTACTAAAACACAAAACAAAGCAAAACTCACACATCCCGTAAATATATAGACATACTATGTACCCCAAAAATTAAAAATAAGAAAAAGATTTTGCCTGTTAGATACTTGTTTGAGAATTTTGACTCCTTGGTACTTTACTTATTTTTTTGACTCTTATTAAAAAAATTTTTTTACAACAGCTTCAAATATCATGCAACTTACCTATGTGGTGTGTACAATTCAAAGGCTTTTAGGATGTTCACAGAGTTGAATGAATCAATTTTGAATATTTTTATCTTCCCATTAGCAGTCACTCCCTGTTTCTCTCCAGTCCCCCCATCCCTAGGCCACCACTAAGCTACTTTCTGTCTATAGATTTGCTTGTTCTGGACATTTCATGTAAAGGGAATCTTATATGGTAAGTGGTCTTTCGTGACTGGCTTCTTTCACTTAACACAATGGTTTCCAGGTTAATTGATGTCTTGCTCCTGGTTTTCCTTCACTCTCTGGGATGGCACAGAAAGTTGTACATATTCCTGCTTATGTTTCATAAACTGTTCATGAAAAAAAAAGTTCTGTATGTGGTCTGCCGTCTCTGGAATAGTTGAATAGTTTACAGATTCTTAAAGAACATCAATAAAAAAGTGCTTCCAAATAGTCATCTCAGGTCGTCAGATGTACTTCAATTGTAGTAAACTTAAGATAGATATTTTTTGATCATTGTATTAATTGTTCTATTGCAGCAAAACAAATTGTCCCAAAACTTGGGCGGTGTAAAACAAGACACATTGATTATCTCGCAGTTTCTGTGGTTTGGGAGTCTGAGCTCAGCATAGCTCTGGGTCTGTCACGTGGCTGCAGTTATCTCAGGGCTTGACTAGGAAGGACCCACCTCCTGGCTCACTCCCATGGCTGTTGGCAGAGTCCAGCTCTTTGCACGCCTCAGTTTCTTCCTCAGTTGCTTGCCATATGGCCTCTCCCTAGAGCGTCTCACAGCATGTTACGTGGCTTCATCAAGGCAAGAGAGAGACAAGACAAGAAAGAGCGCCAGCAAGAGCTGGCTTAGGGCCAGCAGGATGGTCGACAGTTTCCTATGGCCTGACCACAGAGGTGACAACCCATCACTTGGCGTATTCTGTTTATTATAAGCAAGTCACTGGACCCAGCACATACTCAAGAGGAAGGGACTGCACAGAATGTGAATACCCAAGTCAGGGGCTTTAGGGGACCATTTTCAAAGCCTGCTTGCCAGAATCCCCTGTCCTTTTCTGAGCTTGTGTAGCTCGTGTCAGAGAGGTGGATTGCTGATTTCCTTGGCTGTTGAGGAACTGTGGAGAAATGTGTCGGAAGTGCCCTTAGCCATATGGCAAAATTCCCTGAAGTAGATATGCTAATAATTTGTCAGCTGTTCCCTTGTGAGACTTTTCTAGATCTCGTTTCCATCCTTCTTCCCCACTCAAATCTTAGGCATTTCCAGCTGTTATACCAAATTATCATAGACAACTGGCTGTCTTAAACAAGAAACATTTATTTCTCACAATTCTAGAGGCTGAAAGTCTCCAGAAATAAGGGTATGAGCATGGTCTGGTTCTTGGTCAGGGCCCTGTTCCTGACTATGTTCTCACATGGGGGCCAAAGAGGTCTCCTGTCTCTTCTTGATGTTATGAGGGCACTAATCCCATCCGGGGGCCCTACCTTGTGACCTCATCTCACCAAATTACTCTCCAAAGACCTCCACCTCGCATACCATCACACTGGGGAGCAGGGCTTCAACAGATGAGTTCAGAAGAGACACCAACATTCAGTCCATAGTAGACGGTATGATGGCATTTGGTTTCATTTTTCTTTTTCTTTTTTTTTTCCTGTTAAAAAGTTGTTTATTGGCTGGGCGCTGTGGCTCACACCTGTAATCCTAGCACTCTGGGAGGCCAAGGTGGGTGGATCACCTGAGGTCAGGAGTTTAAGACCAGCCTGGCCATCATGGTGAAACCCCATCTTTTAAAAAATAATAATAATAGTAAAGAAAAATAAAAAGTTGTTTAGTTAAAAATACCTTCTTCCAATTCTGATTCCATATAAAATTAAATCAAGGAGTGATAGTACAGCAGTAACTCATAAAATTCATGAGTAGGCAGGATGGCAATGACCCCTTTAGCTCATTAGTATAATCTAGTAAGTAGTGAAATACAAATTCAGCTCATTCACTTCTTCACAAAAAGCAAATGTAATTTGTATACTTCATATAAACTAATTTATAAAGCTTGTCTTCGTATTTCAGTTTAAGGTTCAGCTGATATAAAATGCCTAAAAGATCAAGCAATGCTTTGGATTTTCTTTTTTTCTAAAATTCAAGAAAAACAGGTTTCATATTTCTTTTTTTTTTGAGATGGAGTCTTGCACTGTTGCCCAGGCTGTAGTGCAGTGGCGTCATCTTAGTTCACTGCAATCTCTGCCTCCTGGGTTCAAGCGATTCTCCTGCCTCAGCCTCTGTAGTAGCTGGGACTACAAGTGTGCACCACCATGCCCAGCTCAGGTTTCATTTTTCTTACTTTGTCAGTCTCCCTCCCTCCCTAGTCTTCCTCCCTGCCCCTCCTCCCCTCCCCTTCCCCCTTCCTCTCTCTCTCTTCCCCTTCCTTCCCCTTTCCCCTCCCCCTTCCCCTTTTCCCCTCCCCCTCCCCCTCCCTCCCTCCTTTCCTTTCTCTTCCCTTCTCTTCCCTTCTCCTTCCTTCTCTTCCCTTTTTTTGATGGAGTCTTGCCCTGTTGGCCCAGTCTGAAGTGCAGTGGCACGATCTCAGCTCACTCCATCCTCTGCCTCCCAGATTAAGTGATTGTACTACCTCAGCCTCCTGAGTAGCTGGGTTTACAGGCATGTGTCACCGTGCCCGGCTAATTTTTTTATTTTTAGTAGATACTGGGTTTCGCTGTGTTGGCCAGGCTGTTCTTGAACTTCTGGCCTCAAGTGATCCTCCCACCTTGGCCTCCCAAAGTGCTAGGATTATAGGCATGAGTCACCGCAGCCAGCCTGTCTTACCATTTCAACACAGTAATTCCTCTTCTGTTTCCTCCCCCACTTCCCTCCCTCATCTTTGTCTGAATTCTTGCTGATAGTTGCTTTCTTTCCCTTCCTTTTGCTCTCTGGTTGTCTTCATGGGACTCTGCCATGCCTGTTTATTTTTTTAGGTATTATTTTTGAAAACTGTTCCCTTTTAGATTTGACATCGCTGTGACTCTTCGGTTAAGTTTCTTGATTGTTTTTCTATTTGGGTACTGAAATAGTTTGAGCTGAACTCAGTGTTCTGGTACAGGGAACAGGATGCTAAGGTAAAATTGTGTCCTTTGCTTCCCACAGAAACTTGAAAAAGAAAGCCCATAAAATACTTCAAACATGCAGAAAGTATACGGAATAATAGAACTGAATACTTGTGTGCTCACTACCCGGATGTATTAAGTGTTAACATTACATTTTGTTATTTTTGCCACAGATTTGAAAAGAACAAACTCATTTAATGAGTTTATCCATTCAAAATGTGTTGATGGACATGTAGGTTATTTACATATTTTGGCTATTGTGACACTGCTATGTGAGTGTTTCCCTGCGCTCATAGGCAGGTTTATGTAGCCATAGATATCTGTAACACAAACTTCTGGGTGATCGATAAGCAAAACCATAAGTGATTGATAAGCAAAACATCAAGTGATAAACACTTCCATAATATGTTGACAAATAAATGTTGAAGCCCCTTTTAATAACATACATGAACACTTTAGATGAGGAAGAATGCTTTTTGTGTTAGCCATTTGGATGGAAAAGTGTTAACTCATGTTACCTTTCATCTTTTCGTTAAGACTAGTATGGCATGCTGTTTTTCCAAACAGATTTGTGCATGCTTGTAAGGAAAACTGATAGAATATTGGAATTGGTAGCAAAAATTGCTTTCATATGATAATTTAAAAATATTCATTATATGCTTTATTTTTCTTTGGTGATATTGTTTATTCCTATTTAGGAGTAATCAGCCAAACCTCTATTTATTATTATTTGTACCATACTAATTTCTGAGCAAGATTTTTTAAAGCTTTTTATTATGGAATATTTTAAGCACACAAAACTAGAGAAAGTAGTACTGTGAACCCTATCTGCACATCACCCAGCTTCAGTACAATCGACTTTTCTTTTGAGCAAGGTTTTGTTTGTTTGTTTGTTTTGAGACAGAGTCTTGCTCTGTTGCCAGCCGCCAGGCTGAAATGCAATGGCGCGATTTCAGCTCACTGTAACCTCCATCTCCTGGGTTCAAGCAATTCTCCTTCCTCAGCCTCCCGAGTAGCTGAGACCACAGGTGCGTGCCACCACACCCAGCTAATTTTTGTATTTTTTAGTGTAGACAGGGTTTCACCATGATCTCGATATCTTGACCTCGTTATCCGCCCACCTCAGCCTCCAAAAGTGCTGGGATCACAGGCGTGAGCCACCGCGTCCGGCCTGAGCAAGGTTTTAAAGTACAGTCTTAATATTAGTTTTATATTTAGAAAGTATTACATCCAGGGTAACACAAAATATTAATAATACCCATTTGAAGAGTTATTTCAGTGTTCCTGTGAGGTAAGTGGTGAATGTTTAGCGGACTTATTATTAGACACAAAAGTTGTCCTTTTAATACAGTTTTGCAAAATTATGGGTATATTGTGGGTTTCTTCTCTTCATTAGTTTCTCAGACCAGTAGTCTATCAGGCCAGTCTTCTTTCTGACAGGAAGATTGTCCATAAGTTTTGTAAAAATGAGACATAAGCCGTTTAAAATGTTTTGATACAAGAAGTCAGAAAACTATTTCAAACATTTAGAGGACTTCATTTTTAAAATGATGTTCAGGGACCAACCAGTCATGTCCCCTGGTCACTGCAGTGTTTGTGGGATTCTGGATCAAACACTTTACAAGTCACTGCATGAGCCGCATCTCATGTGTTTGTCATGTGCTTGGATTCCAGATCGCAGTGGTCATGGGCTCCTGCACTGCAGGAGGAGCTTATGTGCCTGTCATGGCCGATGAAAACATCATCGTACGCAAGAAGGGTACCATTTTCTTGGGAGGACCCCCCTTGGTAAGAACATAAGAACGCTGGTTGATAGAAATTAAATATATATAACATAAAATACACCATTTTAAATATTTTTTTGATGTTTAAAAAAATTGTGATAAAATATGCATAACATAAAACCGTTTAAACTGTTGTTCACTACAGCTTGGTGACATTTAATACATTCATATTGTTGTGCAACCATCACTATCATTTATCTCGAGAACATTTTCATCTTCCCCAACTGAAATTCTCCCTATTTCTGTCACCTCTGCCACCTCAGCACCACCGTTCTACTTTCTGTCCTTATGAATTTGACTATTCTAGGTACCTCACATGGAATCATTTAGTATCTGTCCTTTTGTCATTGACGTATTTCACTTAGCAAAACATTTTCACAGTTCTTCTGTATTGTAGCGGGTGTCAGAGTGTCCTTCATTGTTAAGGCTGGGTAGTGTTCCATTGTATGTATACACTGTATATTGTTTATTCATTCATCCATCAATCGATCTTTGGGTTGCTTCCACTCTTGGGCTATTATGCATAATGCTGCTATGAACATGGGTGTACAAATCTCTGTTCAAGTTCCTGCTTTTATTTCTTTTCGGTATATACCTGGAACTGAAATTGTTGATCATATGAAATTCTATGTTTAATTTTTTAAGGAATCACTTCATTTCTTTTTATGGCTGAATAATGTTCCACTGTATGGATGTGCTGTGCTTTATCCATTCATCAGTTATTGGACATTTGGGTTGCTTCTGCTTTTGGGTTTTTTGTTTTTGTTTTTTTTTTTCTGAGAGAGAGTCTCTTATACTGTTGCCCAGGCTGGAGTGCAGTGGTGTGATCTCAGCTCACTGCAGTCTTCGCCTCCCAGGTTCAGGTGATTCTCCTGCCTCAGCCTCCCAAGTAACTGGATTACAGGTGCCTGCCACCACTCCCAGCTAATTTTTGTATTTTTAGTAGAGATGAGGTTTCACCATGTTGGCCAGGCTGGTCTTGAACTCCTGACCTCAGGTGGTCTGCCTGACTCAGCCTCCCAAAGTTCTGGGATTACAGGTGTGAGCCACTGTTCCCGGCCAAAGCATCTTTTCATGTGCCTATTGGCCATTTGTATGTCTCCGGCCAAAGCATCTTTTCATGTGCCTATTGGCCATTTGTATGTCTTCCTTGGAGACACATCTATTCAGGTCCTTTGCTCATTTTTTTTTTTTTAGACGGAGTTTGGCTCTTGTTACCCAGGCTGGAGTGCAATGGCGTGATCTCGGCTCACTGCAACCTCCGCCTCCTGGGTTCAGGCAATTCTCCTGCCTCAGCCTCCTGAGTAGCTGGGATTACAGGCACGCGCCACCATACCCAGCTAATTTTTTGTATTTTTAGTAGAGACGGGGTTTCACCATGTTGACCAGGATGGTCTCGATCTCTTGACCTCGTGATCCACCCGCCTCGGGCTCCCAAAGTGCTGGGATTACAGGCTTAAGCCACTGTGCCCAGTCCTTTGCTCATTTTTAAATTGGGCTAGATGTCTTTTTATTTAGTTGTAAGAATTCTATATATATTCTGAATACAAGTCCCTTATTAGATTTGCAAATATTTTTGCTCATTCTGTGGGTTGTCATTTTCACTTTCTTAGTGATGTCTTCCTTTGAAGCATAAAAGCTTTATATTTTGATCACATCCAGTTGATGTATTTTTTCCTTTGGTTGCTTATGCTTTTGGTATCATATCCCAGAAGGCTTTGCTCAACCCAGGGTCATAAAGATTTACTCCTCTGTTTTCTTCTGAGAGTTTTATAATTTTAGCCTTGCATTTGGGTTCATGATCCATTTTGAGTTAGTTTTTGGGTGTGGGATAAAGAAGGGGTCTAGCATTGCTCTGATGTGGATATGCAGTTGTTCCAGCATCGTTAGTTGAAAGGACTCTCCTTTCCCCATTGAATGGTCTTGGCAGAAAAAAGTTGTACTTATTTTTTTCTTTTATCTCAGCTATACTATTGTTTGACTCAAGGTCAATAACAAGTTGATAAGTTGTTAAGAGAAAGCAGTAAGTTTCCTACAGTATATTAACTTTTGTGTAAAATGGAGGGAAATATACATTTGTATGCTTGTATATGCATAAAGAAGTTCTAGAAAAGTTACAAAAATACTACTTAAAATGTAGAGGAGAGGAAACAGAGTGGAAGAAGGACCTTTCATTTTTTTTGAGCCTGAGGCTGGGCGCAGTGGCTCACACCTGTAATAACAGCAGTTTGGGAGGCGGAGGTGGGCAGATCACATGAGGTCAGGAGTTCGAGACCAGCCTGGCCAACATGGTGAAACTCCATCTCTACTAAAAATACAAAAATTAGCCTGGCATGGTGTTGCGCACCTGTAATCTCAGCTACTCTGGAGGCTGAGGCAGGAGAATTGCTTCAACCTGGGAGGTAGAGATTGCAGGGAGCTGAGATTGTGCTACTGCACTCTAGCCTAGGCAACAGAGCAAGACTCCATCTCAAAAAAAAAAAAAAAAAAAAAAAGAAAGAAACAGAAAAGGACAAGTACATGATTCTACTTCTATGAAATATTGAGAATAGACAAATCCGTAGAGGCCAAAGTAGATTAGTGGTTGCCAGGAACTGGGAGGAGGGTGGAATGGGAGTGCCGCTAATGAGGATGGGGTTTCTTTTGGGAGTGACGAAATTTTCTGGAATTGGGTAGTGGTGATGGTTGCACAACTTTGTGAATATACTAAAAACCACTGAATTGTATGCTTTAAAATAGTGAATTTTATGGTATGTGAATTCTATCTCAAAAAGTCTGTTGCTTCAAAACTTTGTCCAAGAATCATCTTTGGTTATGAAATACTAATACAAATTCACTAGAAAGAATGTGTTAAATAGAGCTTATCCTTTGGTGTAAAATAAGTATATTTTCCAAGACAGTGTTAATTTTTAATAACTTTTATTGAGGATCAGGTAGGCCTGAAGGGCTGCCATTTCAAATGTAAAAGTCTCAAGGCATTATTTTAAAAGCCTGAAGTATTATTGCTATTATTATTTTAACATATCTCTTGTATGTGATAGCTGTCATTTGTTAATGAGAGGAAAATGCACTCAGAATTTACCTTTGTCTAGTAAAAGGCACAAACTTTCATGGGCCATTCTTATTTATTTTTTGGCTAGAAAATAAGTAAAGATATGATTAAAATTGAAAGCATCTTTTTGGAAATATAGGCAGATCATAATGGTGGAATAACATGAAGGGTTTTAGAGAGAAGATTTTTGTCTCAGGGTCGGTAGTTACAATGTCCATTCAGTTAACTTGTACATTATAAAGAAGCCGCTTGGCAGCCAGGGAAGCCTAAAGTTCTAAATTCTGACACGCAAACCCTCCAAAGCCCTTTCTCAACTTTCAGTAAAACGCGTGTCAGAATTTAGAATTCTCTAAAGGATGAAGTTGCTGCTACTGCTGCATTTTTTCTCCTCCTGAACGTGGTCTTTTAAAGGTAGATTGCTGGATGGGATCCAGTGTAGGGTTTAGTTGCTGTAGCTTTTAGTAGCTTAAATGGCTGAAAAAAATGGATAGTAACACAGGTTTCTGAAGGAGCTTTTTGTTCTCCTGTCTTTTGTTTATCTTTTGAACTTGTCATTTAGTCGAATGAGCTGTTTTAATTTTCTCTGACTTCTATCATCTTTGTACCTATCACACTATAAAGAGTTGTGGGTGTTCAATAAATATTAACCGATGACAAATTCTTATTTTTTTGGTGGATATTAGATTCCTGAAAATAAATATAATTTTATCTGTTTTTTATTCCTTTTTGTAACTTTAAATATCCAGACACCTCTTAGTTATTGTCTGGACTGAATATTATTTTACACTAAATGTTTTAGAAGAAAGAGAAGCAATAATTTAGTTCTGGGGGTGGAATAATTGGAGGTGGAAATTTTAACTAATTCTCTCTGCAGAAGGATATTTTATTTAAGACGAAGCTTTTGATGTGGTGAGTAACAAGTTGTTTCTATGCTGTATTTTATTTCTTTTCTATTTTCTTTTTTTTTTTAGAGCTCCCCTCAAGAAAGACTTTTTCTTTACCTCTAATCTCTCTGTGCTGTATTTTAGATTAATGTTCATTATACTAATAAAAGCTTTTCTTATTTAGGTTGATGAATTTGTTTCTTTTTCTTCAAAGAAGTAGGAATCAATAAATAATTCCTAAGGGGTTGGATTGGCATTTAGCTCTAAATTATTTTTCTTTCTTGTTCCTGGTAGAATTTCTCAGGCTATAATTAAGTTATTCTTAATTTATTACTGGGGTTTCTTTCTTTTTGGCCACTGCTAGATCTTAGATTATAGGACATCTTGGAGATTTTTTTCCTACCTCTCTTTGCTATGCTGAGTTTGTGATAGTAAATGGAATTTTTCAGCATGTTCTTGAGTATTCAAAGATGAGTAAATCACAGTTCCTGCCATCAAGGAATTCACAGCATAGAGGAGATGACAGACATACATACGCATTACCGAACTACATTCTGACACATACCATGTTGGAGGTGTAAGTGCAATGCCTTTGGCCCATGGATAGGCAGGCAGTCCTTGATTAATGTCATGGAGAAGGCATGGGTGGGTCAGGAAAGCTGCTAGAGCAGGCGACTTGAGGTGAGACTTGAAGAGTAAGTGGGAGTTAAGAGATCCCAGTCAGTGGGAGGAACACACACACAGGCACAAAGGCTTGACCACGTGTGTCAAGGCAGCATGATGTAGGGAAAGAGGATGCCCTTTTGGGTCTTTTAAGCTGGAAATGAGCAGGCTTGAATTAGGCTCCATTGCTTGCTATAGACTATAGGCAAATTCTTTCTGACTCTGGGTTCAGATTTTTCACCTGTAGAGTAGAGATAATTTAAGTCTCCAGATTTCCTAGGTGCATAGAATGAGAAAGCACAGTGTTCTTTAGTTCTGCGGAGGAAAAAGCGTAGGTATAGTCAGGTTAAGCGATGTGCATGTTGAGAAGTGTTTTTATATCTCTGATGGGCTGGTTTCACTGATGACTTCTATCCTTGTTGTAGGTTAAAGCGGCAACTGGGGAAGAAGTATCCGCTGAGGATCTTGGAGGTGCTGATATTCATTGCAGGTGAAACAGAAATGGTTGTTTCTTTACAGGATTGAGTGTCATTTTGTTTGTTTGTTTAAAGGAAGTGTTACATATTTGTTTCTGATGCTAAACTTGCCAGACCAAACCACAGTTTATTTGTTCTTGATCTACCGGTTTAATGTTCAGTTCTTTGAACTGTAGAGTTACATTTCCGAGCTACAGCATCAGCCAAGAAGGACTGGAGAAACAGATTTCTTATTTATTTAACAAACATTCATTGAGCACCTGTTACATAGCAGGCACTGTTCTGTTCTGGATGCCTGAGATAAGAAGGTAGATACTGTCTTTGACCTCAAGGAGCTTATATTCTAGTCAGGGAGGTAGGCAATTGCAAGAGAATTATGTAAATGTAGCTGATATGTGATAAGGCTTACAAAGGAGAAGAGAGAAAGAGGTCTGCCCTGGCTTGTGCAGGTAAATGTTTAGTAACTGGTTCTTTGGGGAGGAAAAAAACCACGCGATTTGTGGCATTTGCCAATTTCTGTGGTACAGGTGATCCCCCACCGTGGCTGATTTCAAGCTGCCAACATGATGCCTCTGTGGAATCAGACACAGATGCACATGGTTGGTTCCTGTGAGTCACGTGCAAGCTGGCTCCATCACATCACTGGTCTGACCATGTTAGATAAGAGTTCAGGGTAAGAACCTCTACCTCCTAGAGTCAGGAGTAAATGAGATACAGTACATGTGGGTTGCTGGAAACGATACCTGCTTTAGATAAGTTAGCTATAAATGTTGATTGCCATTAATGATTATTTTCCTGTTTGTTTATCATCATAGTTGCTCAATAGCGTTTTTAGACTCTTTTTTTGTTGTTGTTGAGAAATTGTGAAACAATTAAGGAGAAGTTTTTTGTTTTTTTTTGTTGTTCTCAGTTTTTTTTACAATTTTAAAAAATGTTCTGTAGAAACAGGAGTCTCACTGTATCGCTCCGGTTAGTTTAAAACTCCTTGCCTCAAGCAATCCTCCTGCCTTGCCCTTCCAAAGGGCTGGGATTACAGGAGTGAGCTGCTGTGTCTGGCCTAAATATTTAAGCAGTTTGAGTATTTTTAAAAAGTAAAGCTGTAGGTAATATATTAGGTTAAGGATGTAGATTCTGGAATTTATCTTCTGTTTATCTCCCCTGGGACAAACTGCTTACCCTCCCTGAATCTATTTCCTCATGGATAAAGTGCAGATTGTGACTAGTGCCTGCCTCATAGTGCAGCATCTACTACATATAACAGTAATAACTCTATTGCTCTTATTCATAGTATTCACAATAACCTGTTTAAAATTGTGAGGAAATGATTAGGGGTGATGACTTTTGTTTTTGGAAGGTACCATGAAATTTCTTAGTTATAAGTTGCTCTGTGTTCTCTTTGTACCTCTCTTAAGTCATCCTTAAGAGCTAATTTGACACAAAGACTTACATATACAGTGTCTCATTCAACGTTTTCCTTTCCTGCTGTTTTGGTAAATACTAGACAGTTTTCATAAGAAAGCATTTTATTTTAAATATTTACTGGTTTAGAAGATGTTCCTTCTGCTTCTGTTTGACTTCTGACAGTGTAGTTAGAAGTCAACATTTATAACTGATATTATGTGTGAAGCATTGAAATGATATGGTCAGTCATAAAATGGTAAAATGTATTAAATTAAAGAAATTGAAAAAGGTCTATCATTTGCAAGGCATCTGTGGGCTATGAAAAGGAATAAACATGGTCTCTGCTCTTACTCTGGAACTCCTGGTACTGAAGCACAGTGTCATGAAATCACTGAGAGCCTAGCTCTAAGATACGTCTCCCAAGGAGTTTGGTGTTTTTTCCTATGCATGCCATAAAATTTTAGATTGCAGCAGCTGAGTCCTTATTCATAAAATTAACACTTTTTTTTTTAGATATGTTTTTCACCTGACTTTACAAATTTTTAAATACTTTATTAGAAAGTCATAGTTTATCCACATCTGAAATAGCAGACCATCGAATTGGGACAGACCTGATAACCAGAGCAGTCCCGTGCTTCATTCACTGCCCTTGATATTGAACAGGAACGTCTGTGGCCCTTGCCACAGAACCATTTTATCAGTTCCGATTTTTACCCATAATCCAAGGGACAGTGTATTCAAGCCTTTTCATTTGTTGCCTGTGGCCATTGTCAGTGTAACTTTGTAGGGAGGGGGCTCAGAGTTCTCTCAGAAATGAGAGACCAGAGTTGGCGTCTCCATTAGGAGCTCGGTTACGTACACAGTTTATGCTGTAACCAACTACATCATGAAAGCGTGCCATCTGTGGTTGGCCATTGTCACATGCAATTCCGCTTAAGGTAGAGGGGATAAGTACTTAATAGACGCCTTCGTCAGCAAGGCCCCTTGATCTAGCAGAGGAAGGGTAAGGTTAGAAAATAGAATGCTTGGGTTTTTTTTTATTTTTATTTTTAAGATGGAGTTTCGCTCTTGTTACCCAGGCTGGAGTGCAATGGTGCGATCTTGGCTCACCACAACCTCCACCTCCTGGGTTCAGGCAATTCTCCTGCCTCAGCCTCCCGAGTAGGTGGGACTACAGGCAGGAGCCACCATGCCCAGCTAATTTTTGTATTTTTAGTAGAGACGGGGTTTCACCTTGTTGACCAGGATGGTCTTGATCTCGTGACCTCGTGATCCACCCGCCTCGGCCTCCCAAAGTGCTGGGATTATAGGCATGAGCCACTGCACCTGGCCGGGTTTTTTTGTTTTATTTTTAATTGTACTTTAGGTTCTGGGGTGCATGTGTAGGTCATGCAGGATTGTTGCATAGGTACGTATGTGGCAATGTGGTTTACTGCCTCCATCTCCCCCGTCACCTGTATCTGGCATCTCTCCCCATTCTTACTCAGCTATTTGTGGTCTTAGGTCAAGGTCCTTATGCATACTTCAGCTTTTCTTGTTTGTAAAACAAGGAAAATACAGTTTTGCCAGGGTTCTTAAAAGGACATTTATTAAAGATGACAAATGTTTTAAGTGTTTTAGAAGTAAAAGTGCTGTCATCCTCAGATGAGAGAAGATACTTGGGACTTAAGATATTTAATTATTTTCCTTTTCCCTGTTCTGACGTGTTTAGTTTGCCTCCTCTCTAGAAAGTCCGGAGTAAGTGACCACTATGCTTTGGATGATCATCATGCCCTTCACTTAACTAGGAAGGTTGTGAGGAATCTAAATTATCAGAAGAAATTGGATGTGAGTACAATAGGTTCTTGTATCTTTTATTTTCCCGAAATGCATTTTTGCTCACTGCACGTTGAAATCAAGTCTTTAAACGGGTTAACATGGTCTCTATGTCTGCAGGTCACCATTGAACCTTCTGAAGAGCCTTTATTTCCTGCTGATGAATTGTATGGGATAGTTGGCACTAACCTTAAGAGGACCTTTGATGTCCGAGAGGTATGTGAAAGTGGAACTGTGAACTTTTTGACCAGCTGTGGTCAAAAAGTGTGTGGATTTCTTTGTATGTGTGTCTATTTTCAAAGCTCAAGTTTGTTAAGATATGTTCATGCCTCAAAATGGATGTGGATCTCAGTAAGGAGTGATGTATGCGGCGATGATACCTTTCCATATTGTAGATATCATTGGTACAGAGTAAATACTGAAAGAGGGGACAGGGGGACCTCAATGACTGGGAAGTCTTCATTGCACAAAGTGTGATTTGGTCACAAGTAAGACTCCATGTCCTGTGCACATTACGAATGATGTAAGGCAACTTAGCAATTTTCAGCTATTTCTTTTCATTGTTCTTGTTTTGGGAAATGGATGAAATGTCAGTAAGTTGTTGGAAGAAAAAATATGCCCTTTTACATCAGTATGGCATTTGCAGTGATTAGACCTGATTATAGTTGAAAATATTTCTGTGGTTACACATTGTTGACATAGTGTTCTGTAATTGAGATGGACAACTTTTAGGGTTTAGAACAGGTAGTCTTTTATTTTGTTCAGTATCCATAGTTGGCAGATTAGTTTTTATTTGTTTTTTTTTTTTTTTTTTTTTTTTTTTGAGATGGAGTTTTGCTCTTGTTGCCCAGGCTGGAGTGCAATGGCTCGATCTCGGCTCACCGCAACCTCCGCCTCCTGGGTTCAGGCAATTCTCCTGCCTCAGCCTCCTAAGTAGCTGGGATTATAGGCACGTGCCACCATGCCCAGCTAATTTTTTGTATTTTTAGTAGAGACGGGGTTTCACCATGTTGACCAGGATGGTCTCGATCTCTTGACCTCGTGATCCACCCACCTCTGCCTCCCGAAGTACTGGGATTACAGGCTTGAGCCATTGCGCCCGGCCGCAGATTAGTTTTTAAATGAGGAAATTATCTATTTGTGTGTGTGGCAGGGTCTTGCTCTGTCTCTCAGGTTGGAGTGCAGTGGCATGATCTTGGCTCACTGCAGCCTCCACCTCCTGGGTTCAAGTGATTCTCCTGCCTCAGCCTCTCGCATAGCTGGGATTTTAGGTATGCTCTACAAGCACCTGGCTAATTTTTGCATTTTTGGTAGAGATGGGGTTTCGCCATATTGGGTAGGCTGGTTTGAACTCCTGACCTCAGGTGATCCACCCACTGTGGCCTCAAAGTGCTGGGATTACAGGTATGAGCCACCGCATCCGGCCAGGAAATATCTTAGTATCAAATTCTATGCTGGAAGTTTTAATACTCTAATTTGCTTTTCCCCCTTGACCATAAAACTATTATATATTTATTGTGAAAAATATAGAAAATACAGAAAAGAAAGTAATCAAATTGCTTGTAATGCTACCATCTAGAGAAGGTGGCTTATATTTTGATATTTTAGTTTAATGTGTATGTATGCACTTTATATATATATATATAAATACTTTTTTGTACTTTAGGTTCTGGGGCACATGTGCAGATCATACAGAATTGTTGCATAGGTACATACATGGCAATGTGGTTTGCTGCCTCTATCCCCCTGTCACCTGTATCTGGCATTTCTCCCCATGTTATCCCTCCCCAACCTCCCTACCCCCACTGTCCTTCCCTAGTCCCCCACAACAGACCCCAGTGTGTGATGCTTCCCTTCCTGTGTCCATGTGTTCTCACTGTTCAACACCCACCTATGAGTGAGAACATGCGGTGTGTGATTTTCTTTCTTTTTTTTTTGAGACGGAGTTTCGCTCTTGTTGCCCAGGGTGGAGTGCAATGGCGCATTCTCGGCTCACCACAACCTTCGCCTCCTGGGTTCAAGTAATTCTCCTGTCTCAGCCTCCCAAGTAGCTGGGATTACAGGCATGTGCCACCACGTCTGGCTAATTTTTTTTGTATTTTTAGTAGAGACGTGGTTTCACCATGTTGGCCAAGATGGTCTCAATCTCTTGACCTCGTGATCCACCCTCCCTGGCCTCCCAAAGTGCTGGGATTACAGGCGTGAGCCACCGCGTCCGGCCTGTGATTTTCTTTTCTTGTGTTAGTTTGCTGAGAATGATGGTTTCCACATTCATCCATGTCCCTACAAAGGACACGAACTCATCATTTTTAATGGCTGCCTAGTATTCCATGGTGTTTATGGGCCACATTTTTCTTGTCCAGTCTATGACTGATGGGTATCTGGTTGGTTCCAGGTCTTTGCTATTGTAAACAGTGTCGTAGTGAACATATGTGTACGTGTGTCTTTATAACAGAATGATTTATAATTCTTTGGATAAATACCCTGTAATGAGATTGCTGGGTCAAATGGAATTCATATTTCTAGGTCCTTAAGGAGTCGCCACACTGTCTTCCACAATGGTTTAACTAATTTACACTCCCACCAGCAGTGTAAAATTTTTCCTATTTCTCCACATCCTCTTCAGCATCTGTTGTCTCCAGATTTTTTAATGATCGCCATTCTAACTGGCGTGAGATGGTATCTCAGTGTGGTTTTGATTTACATTTCTCTAATGACCCATGATGATGAGCATTTTTTCATATGTTTGTTGGCCTCATATATGTCTTCTTTTGAAAACTGTCTGTTCATGTCCTTTACTCACTTTTGAATGGTTTTGTTTGTTTTTTTCTTGTAAATCTGTTTTAGTTCTTTGTGGATTCTGATTATTAGCCCTTTGTCAGATGGGTAGATTGCAAAATTTTTTTCCCGTTCTGTAGGTTGCCAGTTCACTCTAATGATTGTTTCTTTTGCTGTACAGAAGCTCTGGAGTTTAATTAGATCCCATTTGTCTATTTTGGCTTTTGTTGCCAATGCTTTTGGTGTTTTAGTCATGAAGTCCTTGCCTACGCCTATGTCCTGAATGGTTTTGCTTAGGTTTTCTTCTAGGGTTTTTATGGTGTTAGGTCTTATGTTTAAGTCTTGAATCCATCTGGAGTTATTTTTAGTGTAAGGTGTCAGGAAGGGATCCAGTTTCTGTTTTCTGCACATGGCTAGCCAGTTATTCCAACACCATTTCTTAAGCAAGTAATCCTTTCCCCATAGCTTTTGTCAGGTTTGTCAAGGATCGGATGATTGTAGATGTGTGGCATTGCCTCTGAGGCCTCTGTTCTGTTCCATTGTTCTATATCTCTGTTTTAGTACCAGTACCAAGCTGTTTTGATTACTGTAGACTTGTAGTATAGTTTGAAATCAGGTAGCATGATGCCTCCAGCTTTGTTCTTTTGCTTAGAATTGTCTTGGCTATGTGGGCTCTCTTTTGGTTCCATATGAAGTTTAAGGTGTTTTTTTCCAGTTCTGTGAAGAGGGTCATAGTTAGCTTGATGGGGATAGTGTTGAATCTGTAAATTACTTTGGGCAGTGTGGCCATTTTCATGATATTGATTCTTCCTAACCATGAGCATGGAGTGTTTTTCCATCTGTTTATGTCCTCTCTTATTTCCTTGAGGAGCAGTTCGTAGTTCTCCTTGAAGAGGTCCTTTACATCCTTTGTTAGTTGTGTTCCTGGTTATTTTATTCTTTTTGTAGCAATTGTGAGGGGAGTTTGCTCTTGATTTGGTTCTCTTTCAGTCTGTTATTCGTGTATGGGAATGCTTGTGATTTCTGCCCATTGATTTTGTATCCTGAGACTTTGCTGAAGTTGCTTATCAGTTTAAGGAGATTTTGGGATGAGACGATGGGGTCTTCTAAATATACAGTCATGTCATCTGCAAATAGAGACAATTTGACTTCCTCCTTTCCTAATTGAATCCCCTCTATTCCTTTTTCTTGCCTGATTGATTTGGCTAGAACTTCCAATATTGTATTGAATAAGAGTGGTGAGAGAGGGTATCCTTGTCTAGTGCCAGATTTCAATTGGAATGCTTCCAGTTTTTGCCCATTCAGTATGATATTGGCTGTGAGTTTGTCATAAATAGCTTTTATTATTTTGAGATACATTCCATCTATACCTAGTTCATTGAGAGTTTTTAGCATAAAGTGCTGTTGAATTTTGTCAAAGGCCTTCTCTGCAGCTATTGAGATAATCATGTGGTGTTTGTCTTTGGTTCTGTTTATGTGGTGGATTATGTTTATAGACTTGTGTATGTTGAACCAGCCTTGCATCCCCGGGATGAAGCCTACTTGATTGTGATGGATAAGCTTTTTGATGTGCTGTTAGATTTGATTTGCCAGTATTTTATTGAAGATTTTTACATCTATATTCATCATAGATATTGGCCTGAAGTTTTCTTTTTTTGTTGCGTCTCTGCCGGGTTTTGGTATCAGGATGATGTTGGTCTCATAAAATGATTTGGGAAGGATTCCCTCTTTTTGGATTGTTTGGAATAGTTTCAGAAGGAGTGGTACCAGCTTCTCTTTGTATGTCTGGTAGAATTCGACTGTGAACCCATCTGGACCTGGGCTTTTTTTGATTGGTAGGCTATTAATTGCTGCCTCAACTTCAGCCCTTGTTATTGGTCTCTTCATGGTTTCAACTTCTTCCTGGTTTAGGCTTGGGAGGGTGTAAGTGTCCAGGAATTTATCCATTTCTTCCAGTTTTACTGGTTTATGTACCTAGAGTTGTTTGTAGTAATCTCTGATGGTAGTTTGTATTTCTGTGGAATCGGTGGTGACATCTCCTTTATCATTTTTTATTGCATCTATTTGATTCTTCTCTCTTTTCTTTTTTATTAATCTGGCTAGGGGCCTGTCTATTTTGTTGATCATTTCAAAAACCAGCTCCTAGATTTGTTGATTTTTTGAAGGGTATTTTTGTGTCTCTATCTCCTTCAGTTCTGCTCAGATCTTAGTTATTTCTTGTCTTCTGCTAGCTTTTGAGTTTTTTTAAATCTTGCTCCTCAATTTTAATCTAGCTCTTTGAATTTTGGTGATAGGGTGTTGATTTTAGATCTTTCCTTGCTTCTCATGTGGGCATTTATTGCTACAAATTTTCCTCTAGACACTGCTTTAAATGTGTCCCAGTGATTCTGTATGTTGTGTATTCATTCTTTTTGGTTTTGAAGAACATCTTTATTTCTGCCTTCATTTCATTGTTTATCCAGTCAACATTCAAGAGCCAGTTGTTCAGTTTCCATGAAGTTGTGCGGTTCTGAGTTGTTTTCTCAATCCTGAGTTCTAATTTGATTGTACTGTGGTCTAAGAGACTGTTTATTATGATTTCCATTCTTTTGCATTGCTGAGGCGTGATTTCCTTCCAATTAGGTGGTCAATTTTAGAGTAGGTGTGATGTGCTGCTGAGAAGAATGTGTATTCTGTAGATTTGGGTTGAAGAGTTCTATATATGTTTATGTAGAAACATATTGGGTTTACTTGGTCCAGATTTGAGTTCAAGTCCTGGATATCCCTAATTTTCTGTTTTGTTGATCTGTTTCCTTCATTTTGATACTAGCTGGTTGTTTTGCCCATTAGTTGACGCAGTTTCATTGGGTCGATGCTTTTTACCATTTGGTACGTTTTTGCAGTGGCTGGTACTGGTTGTTCCTTTCTATGTTAAGTGCTTCTTTCAGGAGCTCTTGTAAGGCAGGCTTGGTGGTGACAAAATCTCTGAGCAATTGCTTGTTCGTAAGGGATTTTATTTCTCCTTCACTTATGAAGCTTAGTTTGGCTTGATACGAAATTCTAGGTTGAAAGTTCTTTTCTTTAAGGGTGTTGAATATTGGCCTCCACTCTCTTCTGGCTTGTAGGGTTTCTGCCGAGAGATCTGCTGTGAATCTGATGGGCTTCCCTTTGTGGGTAACCCGACCTTTCACTCCGGCTACCCTTAGCATTTTTTCCTTCATTTCAACCCTGGTGAATCTGATGATTATGTGCCTTGGGGTTGCTCTTCTTGAGGAATATCTTTGTGGTGTTCTCTGTATTTCCTGGACTTGAATGTTGGCCTGCCTTGCTAGTTTGGGGAAGTTTTCCTGGATAATATCCTGAAGAGTGTTTTCCAGCTTGGATTCATTCTCTCTGTCACATTCAGGTCCACCTATTAAACGTACATTAGGTCTTTGTGGAGGCTTTGTTAATTTCTTTTCACTATTTTTTCTCTCATCTTGCCTTCTTGTTTTATTTTACTGAGTTTATCTTCAATCTCTGATATTCTTTCTTCTGCTTGATCGATTCACCTATTGAAACTTGTGTACTTGCTGTGTTTTTCAGCTCCATCAGGTCATTTATATTCTTCTCTAAGCTGTTTATTCTCATCAGCATTTCGTCTAACCTTTTTTCAAGGTTCTTAGTTTCTTTGCATTGGGTTAAAACATGTTCTTTTAGCTCAGAGAAGTTCACTATTACCCACCTTCTGAAGCCTGTTTCTATCAATTCATCAGACTCATTCTCTATCCAGCTTTATTCCCTTCATGGTGTGGAGTTGTGATCCCTTCGAGGAGGGGAGGCATTCTTGTTTTTGGTGTTTTCATCCTTTGTGTGCTGGTTTCTTCCTATCTTTGTGGATTTACCTACCTGTGGTCTTTGTAGTTGGTGGCTTTCGGATGGCGTCTCTGAGCAGATGTCCTTTTTGATGATGGTGAAGTTATTTCTTTCTGTTTTTTAGTTTTCCTTGTAACCGTCAGGCCCCTCTGCTGTGGGCCTGCTGGAGGTCCACTCCAGACCCTGCTTTCCTGGGGATCACCAGCAGGGCTGCAGAACAGTAAGGGTTCCTGCCAGTTTCTTCTTCTGTTATTTTCATCCCAGAAGGATACCTGCCACATGTCAGCCTGAGCTCTCCATTATGAGTGTCTCTTTGGATATACAGGGGTCAGGGAGCTGCTTCAGGAGACACTCTGTCCCTTTTAGGAGCTCAGCAGGTGCTGAGCTGGGAGCTCCATTGTTCCATTTAGAGCTTCTGGGCAGGTACATTTAAGCCTACTGCAGTGGAGGTCATAACCGCCTTTTTCCCCAGGTGCTCTGTCCTGGGAAGGTGGACTTTATTTATAAGTTCCTGAAGTGCTGCTGCCTTTTTTCAGAGGTGTCCTGCCCAGCAAGGAGGTAGCCTACTCACAGTTTGCCAGCAGAGGCATTACTGAGCTGCTGTGGGCTCTGCCCAGCTGCTGTGTGAACTTTCTGTTAGAACTGCCTCGGTAATGACAGATGGCTTCGGTAATGGTGGACTGCCTCAGGAATGGCGGACTGCCTCAGTAATGGTGGACACCCTTCCCCCCACTGAGCTGGACTGTCCTGGGTCCAACTATGCTTGCTGTGATACTGTCAATCCAGAGCGTTTCAGATTGCTGGTCTTTGTTGGGGGTGGGACCCACTTAGCCAGATCACCTGGCTCTTTGTTTCAGCCCCCTTTTTTCAGTTGAATGGGCAGCTCTGTATCCCAGGCATTCCAGGTGCCTGTTGAAATGGCCACCCATATTTGTGCGAGTTTTTGTGCAGAGACCCAAAGTGCCAACACAAACAGCCATGCTAGACCACTCAAGGAGTCCTCCTGCCAAAGCCTCCCAAAGTGCTGGATTACAGGTGTGAGCCACCATGCCCAGCCCCTTATATGGAAGTCTTAATAGCATATGAAGCTGTGGGACAGTATTGGAATCTGAGTTAGAAAACCTCGGTTCCAGTTCTCATTCTCCCAGTCAGTAGTCCTGGAATTTAATCTCTCTGAGCATTGTTTTCTGCTTCTAGAAATAGGGATAGTATCATATTATCTGTCTGCTTCCTTTAACCCCCCATTCAACAGCTAAAAACTTTACATTCTTCAAAAAAATGTATTAAAGTCATAGCTTTTAAGTTCAGCTAAAGATATATTATTCTATGTATAAATCTAGGAAATTTTTAACATTTCCCCCTTCTTCCTAAGAAATTTTCAAATATGCTGAGATGTTCAAAGAATAATACAATGATCACGTGTATATGAACCTTTTAGAGTCAACAATTGTTAGAATTGTGTGCTATTTGTGTGTGAAATACATTTTCAAGTACAGGTATACCTCAGATACATTGTGGGTTCATTTCCAGACCAGTCCAATAAAATTAATGTTATAATAAAGTGAGTGAGTCATGTGACTGTTTTGGTTTTCCAGAGCATATGAAAGTTATGTTTACAGTATACTGTAGTCTATTAAGTGTGCAGGAGCACCTTGCCTTTAAAAAGTACATACTTTAATTTTAAAATACCTTATTGGTTTTAAAAATATTAGCGATCATCTGAACCTTCAGTGAATCATCTTTTGCTGGTGGAGGGTCTCGATGTTGATGACAGCTGACTAATCAGGGTGGAGGTTGCTGAAGGTTGAGGTGGCTGTGGCAATTTCTTAAAATAAGACAACGATGAAGTCTGCAATGCTGACTGACTCTTGCTTTTATAAAAGATTTCTCTGTAGCATGCAATACTGTTTAGTAGCATTTGATCCAGGGTAGAACTTTTTTTCTTTTTTTTTTTTTTTGAGACAGTCTCACTCTCACCCAGGCTGGAGTGCAATGGCATGATACTGGCTCACTGCAACCTCCACCTCCTGGTTTCAAGTGATTCTCCTGCCTCAGCCTCCTGAGTAGCTGGGACTACAGGTGCGCACTACCACGCTCAGCTAATTTTTTGTATTTTTAGTAGAGATGGGGTTTCACCATGTTCGCCAGGACCTCGTGATCCACCCACCTCTGCCTCCCAAAGTGTTGGGATTACAGGTGTGAGGCATCACACCTGGCTCAGAACTTTCAAAATGAGTCAGTCCTCTTAAACCCAACTATGTTATTAACTAAATTTATGTAGCATTCTAAATCCTTAGTTGTCATTTCACAGTGTTCAAAGCATTTTCACCAGGAGTACATTCTTTTTTTTTTTTTTTTTAATTGCTTTTGTTTTGTTTTGTTTTGTTTTGTTTTGTTCTTTCTTTAGTTTATGCGGGAGTACATTCTATCTCAAGAAAATGCTTTTTTGGCTGATTCATAAGAAGCAGCTCCTTATCTGTTCAAGTTTGAACATGAAATTATAGCAGTTCAGTTACATCTTCGGGCTCCATCTACTTCTAACTCTAACTCTGGTTCTCTTACTAATTCCACCACATCTGAAATGACTTCATCCATTGAAATATTGAACCCCTCAAAGTTACCTATGAAGGTTGGAATCAACTTCTTCCAGTATCTTTAATTTAATTAAATATCTTTAATGTTGATATTTTGACCTCCTCGCATGAATTGTGAATGTTCTCAATGGCATCTAGAATGGCGAATCCTTTCCAAAAGGTTTTTGATTTACTTTGCCCAGATCTGTCATAGGAATACTATCTATGGTGGCTATAGACTTAGGAAATGTATTTCTTTTCTTTTCTTTATTTTTTCTTTTTTTGAGACAGAATCTCACTGTGTTGCTCAGGCTGGAGTGCAGTGGTGTGATCTTGGCTCACTGCAACCTCTGCCTCCTGGGGTCAAGCAATTCTCCTGTCTCAGCCTCCCAAGTAGCTGTAATTACAGGCCAACACCACCAAACCCAGCTAATTTTTGTATTTTTAGTAGAGACAGGGTTTCACCATATTGGTCAGGCTGGTCTTCAACTCTTGACCTCAGGTGATCCACCCACCTCGGCCTCCCAAAGTGCTGAGATTCCAGGCATGAGCCACTGTGCCCAGTGTTGGAAGTGTATTTCTTAAATAATAAGACTTAAAAGTCTTAAAAGTGACTCCTTGATCCATGGGTTACAGAGTGGATGTTATGATAGCTGGCGTGAAAAGAACATTCATCTCTTTGTGCATCTCCATTAGAGTCTTGAGTGACCTGGTATATTGTCAATGAGCAGTAATATTTTGAAAGAAATCTTTTTTTCTGAGCACTGAGTCTCAACAGTGTCCTTAAAAATGTATTAAACCATGCCACAAATACATGTGTTGTCATCCAGGGTTTGCTGTTACATTGATAGAGCACAGGCAGAGTATATTTAGCATAATTCTGCAACTTAAAGTCACCAGCTGCATTAGCCTTTTTTTATTTTTTAATTTTTATTTTTCAGACGGAGTCTTACACTGTCACTCAACCTCCTACGTAGCCAAGATTATAGGTGCCCACCACTGTGCCCAGCTAATTTTTGTATTTTTAGTAGAGGTGAGGTTTCATTATTTTGGTCTGGCTGGTCTTGAACTCCTGACCTTGTGATCTGCCTGCCTGGGCCTCCCAAAGTGCTGGGATTATAGGTGTGAGCTGCCACACCCAGCCTGCATTCGCTTTCAGTAAGAGAGTAAGCCTGTCCTCTGAAGCCATGCACTGACTTCTCTCTAGCCACAAAAGTCCAGATGGCATCTTCTTCCACCAGAAGGCTGTTTCATCTACACTGAAAATCTGTTGCTTAATGTAGCCACCTTCATCAATGATCTTAAGTAGATCTTCTGGATAACTTGCTCTAGCTTCTATAATACATCAGCATTTGCTGCTTTACCTTATACTTTTGTGATGCAAATAGCTGTTTTATTTTTTAAACCCAAGAACCAATCTCTGCTAGCTTTGAATTTTTCTTCTGCAACTTCTTCAACTATTCAAGCCTTCAGGGAATTGAAGAGAGTTAGGACCTTGCTCTGGATTAAAGGGAATGTTGTGGATGGCTTGATTTTCTATCCAGACTACTCAAACCTTCTCCATATCAGCAACAAGGCTGTTTTTGCTTTCTTAACATTAGGGATTTTTTGTGAAGATAAGTGAATGTATTTTATATGGCCAGGTGGTGTTAAGTGTAAAGCAAATACAATATAGTTTTTTGTTTGTTTGTTTGTTTTGTTTTTGAGGTGGAGTTTCACTCTTGTTTCCCAGGCTGGAGTGCGATGGTGCAATCTCGGTTCACTGCAACCTCTGCCTCCTGGGTTCAAATGATTCTGTTGCCTCAGCTTCCCATGTAGCTGGGATTACAGGCATGCACCACCATGCTTGGCGAATGTTTTTTATTTTTAATAGAGATGGGGTTTCTCTGTACTGGTTAGGTTGGTCTTAAACTCCCGACCACAGGTGATCCTCCCACCTTGGCCTCCCAAAGTGCTGGGATTACAGGCATGAGCCACTGCACTCGGCCTACAATATAGTTTTACATGAAATGGCCCTAGATTTTTGTGCCCTTTGTGCAGCCGTATCTCTGTGTGGAAGAATGATAGTTGTTAAGTGCCGATTGCCTGGTAAACGTACAATTTTTAGAGGTATGTAGCACCCAAAACAGGTATCTGTTATATTCCATTATATTATTGGATCTTTTAGGAAAAGAACTAAAAAATAATTTAGAGTAAACTTTTACCTGATGGTGAAAAAGATGTTGGGAAGCATTCTCTCAGTGTTCAGCCCTTGCATCTTACAAAACAATTTTGATTGATGTGGTAAACAGAAAAAGGGAAGTGCAAACTATGTAGAAAAATAGTATATATTATTTAAAACAGTTTCTGAAATTGAAAATGTGTTTCATGTTTTGAACTCCTTGCAGTAGTCCTGGTATACAGTGATAAGCCCCAGGGATAAACTACTTAGTAATTTACACTCCTTTATACATGTGTGGATGATCCTTCAAGTATACCAGATTCAGAATCAATGAGTCTTTATTAAGGGCTTAATAACAGTCATAGCTATACTTTTTAAAAATTTTTATTTGTATTAAAACATTTTTTTTATTATACTTTTAAGTTCTGGGGTACATGTGCAGAACGTGCAGGTTTGTTACACAGGTATACACGTGCCATGGTGGTTTGCTGCACTCATCAACCCATCATCTATATTAGGTATTTCTCCTAATGCTATCCCTCCCCTGGTTCCTCTCCCCGCCACAGGTCCTGGTGTGTGATGTTCTCCTCCCTGTGTTCATGTGTTCTCATTGTTCAACTCCCGCTTATGAGTGAGAACGTGCGGTGTTTGGTTTTCTGTTCTCATGTTAGTTTGCTGAGAATGGTTTCCAGCTTCATCCTTTAAAAAAACCTCATCTTTTTATGGCTGCATAGTATTCCATGGTATATACATGCCACATTTTCTTTATCCAGTCTATCATTGATGGGCATTTGGGTTGGTTCTAAGTCTTTGCTATTGTGAACAGTGCCACAGTAAACGTATGTGTGATATGCCCTTTAATGAGAGTCTGGCAGTATGCTTTAGTTAGCATATTATTTTATTTTATTTTACCTTTTAATTTCTTTTGTACACTGTTAACTAATAGTGCTGTTTATTCTTTTATTTTATTTTTTCTAATTTATTCTTGCTGGAAGGAATAGCAGTTTTTATATTTTTTTGTTTAGCACTGTTTACATTTTTTTTTTCCTTTTTTAAACAGATGAGGAAACTGAAGCTTAGAGAATTTTCTAGTTTCTCAGTGGGAGAGCTAGGAGTCAGAGCTGGCTCTTCATCTCAGCATGATGTTTATATGTTCCTACTTCCTTAAAAGTAGATCGTATCTTCACAGCTCTGTTCCATCCTTCCAGAAATGTGAAGTGACTTACTCCAGGGCACACCATGGATCCAATCTAGGGTATTCATACCTGATACCTTAGATTGGAGCCTGAGTCTTCTGACTCTGAACCCTGTCTTTCCACTGGCTTTCTGATTGTATCCCTGAATCTCTGCTGGTGCTTTCAAACGGTCTTTGAAGCTCTAAGTCTAGCAATCAGCCCTTGGAGCCTTTCCTGCTTTTCTTGCATACAGCATGGTGCTGTTGCTTTCAAAGTGAAGTATAATATCAGAACCCAGAATGACTTCAGGGAATTAACCAGGCGTGTCAAATAAAATCCTAGTGCGATTTGCTGTGTAGTGTGAAATTTTGTGAAAGTGACAACTTCACTGTGAATTATTTTCCTATAAGTAACTTTAATATAAAAATTCTTTTGTAATATAATTTCTCAGGGCTATTGTTTTTCCTCTTAGGTCATTGCTAGAATCGTGGATGGAAGCAGATTCACTGAATTCAAAGCCCTTTATGGAGACACATTAGTTACAGGTATAAAGGTGAAGAATTGAAAATACGAACGTTTTCTGCTGCTTTGAAAATCAGGAATCTCTTGTCTCAAGACTTTGATACACTTGGCATGGGCTTTGTCATTGAGAGCACTACAACTGTGTGAGCCAGTTTTCAAAAGGAACTGCTTTATAAAGACAATTTGTAGCTTAATGGCTTCACGGATCCAAATAGTTTAAAATGGTAATAGCTAGATGCTGTGGTGTGGGTCCCTATCTGTGACTTTGTAACATTAGTTGTATAAAAAGGTTCTTACAGTAAAATTAGCAGAAAATACTAGTAGTTATTTTTGTTTTTCTGGATAACTATAATATTTGGAAAATTTTAGCACCGTTTTCTTTATTCTTTAGTGTCCAATTCAACAAGGAAATTAATGTTGTGCTTAGCTTCCCAGAAGAATATAGAATGAGTTAATTCTCACAGCCTCTGTGTAGGTCTTAAGCTGATTCATGCAAACATTAGATTGAGAATTCAATATAACAGGTCAGGAAAAACAAAATAAGGATGTTTATAAAAGTTAATTTTTTAAATCTAAAGTGCTTGTAGGCCTTTGAAGAACAGTATTTGAGATAGATGCTAGACCTATAATAATCTATTTAAAACAAATGGAAGAACAAATTTTGTGAATTTTACTTGGTCATAAAAAGCTTGAAAATACAGTAGTTAGTCAAAGATGATATCAGAGTAGGAGAAAAACTAGCTGCAGAAATCCAAATTGCAAATATACATTGAGGCTTAAGCAGAAACCACAGTGCTTTGTCCTAGTTTGATTTGTGAACAAAAGAAGTGTTCACACTGAGAGTAGAATTTATGTTTTTGTACTTAGGTGCTTAAGTGATTAAAAGCTTTTTGTTTGATATATAGACAGGATTTGTCACCAAATTGTTCAGGATGTAATGGTCGTGTAGCAGTTTAAAGCAAGTCAAAGCTGTTTCTGCTTTCTCTGAAGATGGATGGACTGTCTTTGTCATCTGCTTTTATGGATTTGCCCCGTACTTGCTAAAAGCCGTGTGGTACTTTTGTCCCCTAGAATACACACCTGGTTTCCTTCATCTCTTCTTGACTGTGCTGGAGTTCAAATATGTTTAGGGACAGAGAAGGGGAGTGAGAAGGAGAAGAAGGGAATGAGAGGGGGGTGGGGGTAGGGTGATGGATAAGAAGGGTGGGAGGAATGAGAAGGTGGGAGGCATAAAGTGTGAGGAGGTGAGAGGGGAGGACAGAGTTTTCCGGAGCTCAGGTATCTCTGGAAGCTCCTCAGGGTTTCCTCCTGCTTCACCACTTGCCATGTGTAGCCTCTAGTCCTTTCTTGGACACTGCTTTCCCATTGTAACTCAGGTTTGGGTCCGGCAGGTGGCAAAGGCCCTCCCTCTGTGGGTGTCCCTAATAGTGTGAGGACATGTGCCCTACTCAGCATATCCTGTCTGCGCCTGGAGATCCCTAAGTGGGGCTTAGTGTGGGTTGAATCTAAGTGGTTAACAGGGTTCCACATTTGCAGGGGTAGCATCTTCCCAGTGAGTGATGTGTTACATTCCCATGTCTTTGTGCAGTGAGGTAAGAGAGGCAGGACTAAGAATGGATTGTTGGGCTTTTTGGAAGTTTACCCCTTTCTGAATTGCTTCTGTAAGTGGCAGTGCCATTTAGGATGTGCTGCATAGGTTTTTGGCTGGGATTTTAGGACTGAAAGACAAAGAGACATCTAGGTGGCCATCAAATCAGTGTTTCATTGTATCACATTAAATAAACATGATAAATTAGCCAGGCATAGTGACTACTGGGGCCTGTAGTCTCAGCTGCTTGGGAGGCTAAGTAGGGAGGATCACTTGAGCCCAGAAGGTTGAGCTGCAGTGAACCATGATCTCATCACTGCACTCCAGCCTGGTGACAGAACAGGACCCTGTCTCTAAATAAAAAAACGATGATTTTTAAAAAGTCATAAATCTAGACAAGTCAGAGTAAAGAAAAAAAAAAAAACCCACATCTTTAAAGATTCAGGCTGGGTGTGGTGGCTTATGCCTATAATCCCAGCACTTTGGGAGGCCAAAGTGGAAGGAGGATCACTTTAGCCCAGGAGTTCGAGACCAGCTTGGCAACATAACAAAACCCCCCTCTACAAAAAATGCAAAAACTAGCTGGACGTGGAGGTGAGTGCCTGTAATCTCAGCTACTCAGGAAACCGAGGTGAGAAGGAGGATCACCTGAAGCTCGAGAATTTGAAACTGCAATGAGCCATGATTGTCTTAACTGCATTCCAGCCTAGCAACAGAGTGAGACCCTGTCTCAAAAAAAAAAAAAAAAAAAAAATTCAGTTTTCTGGCTTATCAGTGTGTCGACGCTCTCCCTTATCTGTTAATTTTTCTTCAATAATTACTTTATATTCAAAAAACATTTTTCTAATATCCCTAGTGTCTGGTACATAGGGGCACTCAGATATATTATTAAATGAATAAATGGATAATACACTAAAGCCACTCATGTAACCAAATCAATCAAGACAAAAGGATAACTCTGCACAATCATGACCCTTTCTAGAAGCAAAAGAAACCAGACTCAGGGACCTTAGGAATAAGAAGACCGTGACATGAGCTATTTTATACCATAGACATTTACATTTTAAACTTGGATCTGAAATTAAAGAATGTGTAAATATGCCTCTTCTTGTGAATTAAAAGCCCTTGGAAAAACACATAACATAAATCTTCTCTGAATTTTCTTTGAGGATTTGCTCGAATATTTGGATACCCAGTAGGTATCATTGGAAACAACGGAGTTCTCTTTTCTGAATCTGCAAAAAAGGCAAGTACTGTTAAAAATAATTCAAGATTTTCTGTTTTAGTTTAACTTAACATTGAGGGTCAAATAATGAATTAAAATGTATTGCATAAAAGTATTAAAATGCTTAATCAGGTGCCTCAGCAACCAGAACACTATGTGTGTTTGTGTGTTTGTGTGTGTGTGTGTGTGTGTGTGTGTGTGTGTGTGAGGGAGGCATGTGTGTATATGTGCATGTATGTTAGTATTTGAAACAGTTTTTATGGTGGTTTACATTAACGTGCTGTGATTAAGCATCTGGAGCACTATTAAAAATGTACTCATTTTGGCCAGGTGTGGTGGCTCACTCCTGTAATCCCAGCACTTTGGGAGGCCGAGGCAAGTGGATCACGAGGTCAAGAAATTGAGACCATCCTGGCCAACCTGGTAAAACCCCGTCTCTACTAAAAATACAAAAAGTAGCTGGGCATGATGGCGCATGTCTATAGTCCCACCTACTCTGGAGGCTGAGGCAGGAGAATCGCCTGAACCTGGGAGGCGGAGGTTGCAGTGAGCCAAGATCACTCCACTGCACTTCAGCCTGGCGACAGAGTAAGACTCTGTCAAAAAAAAGAAGTACTCATTTAAAAAAAATTCTCATGAAATACTTGAGTTATAATTGCTATAGAGGACATGCACATATTCTCAGATGATAGAAAATACTTGTCCTGAAAGTGCTTCATGTCCTGGAGGGACTCAGAGGTCTCATGGTTCAAAGATTCAGGTGGTTCTGAGACATGATCTGTTTATTCTCTTCTATCCCATTATCAATTTAACTTTATTGTATTTTTGCCTTTTGGAAATGGGAATAGTGGGTCTTTGTTACTGGACCTGTGGCTTTAAAAGAGGGAGTTCTTATTTGTTGTTATTTAATCCAGTCCTCTAAGACATCAGAAAAAAGAGAGAGTTCTTGAATATCTTTTGGTTTAGTTATTATTTGATTTCCTAGATTGTCTCAGATTTACCTAAACTTGGATAAATATAATTCATATAAAAATGTTTTTTTAAAAAATTTTAATTCATCAAACTGCTTCAGGAAATAAAGTGTTTTCTTAAGAAAAAATATGTTTAGTATTGCATTTTCTCTTGGAATAACAGGGTAAAACGTCTCTCTTTTTTTTTTTTTTTTTTTAGACGGAGTTTCACTCTTCTGCCTCAGCCTCCTTAGAAGCTGGGATTACAGGCACATGCCACCATGCCCAGCTAATTTTTTATATTTTTAGTAGAGACAGGGTTTCACCATGTTGACCAGGATGGTCTCGATCTCTTGACCTCGTGATCCACCCCCCTCAGCCTCCCAAAGTGCTGGGATTACAGGCATGAGCCACCGTGCCCGGCCAAAAGGTCTCTTTATTGAGGCAGGTAACAGGCATTTAAGCTCTTTCAGACCCTAATTGAGGAAGAATTTGTCTTTGGTGAAATTTTTTATCAATAAAATTGGTTTTGGTATTCTGCTATTTATTATTACTCCTTCAACTTGATTTTAAAATGAGAACACGAAATTACAAGTAAAGAAAAAAAAATCCCTTATGATTCCTTATATACCAGAAATAGCTTTTAGTAACATTTTATTATTTTTTCTTAATATTTTCTTTTTTTTAAAAAAAGATATGCTGTAAATGGATAGGTTTTGCTTATTTTCATTTAATAGTTTATAGTCAGTATTTCTTAAAATAGTAAATATTCCTGAAATAATGACTTTTAATGAATATATAATATACTTATTTCAATAGCGGAAATGTCAGACTGAATCCAAACAAACTCTGCCTGATTTTATTTGTCAATTTGGCACAAATAAACCCCAGAGGAGTTATGTTTGGCCTCAGCCTGACATTTCATTTGTTGAAATAAGCCCCAAAGGTCTATGTGATTTTCTCATTCCTGTAAACGTAGTCATATTGAAGTTGAGCAATTACTTTGCAATTTTGTACCTGACAAGGCATTTCCAGCAGAGGTTAAAGAGATCTTCAAATAGAATAAAACATAAAGGAAATTGTTTATAAGAGCTTCCTTACTCATATAATCTTTAGGAAAGGAATAGTTGTATTTTTGTATCATTAAATAATTTCCTAAACTCAAGGTTAGAAGATCTCTATCACTCATCTAATCTAAAATCCCATTTATTTGGGGGATGTTGGTAAGAAAGATATATGTACTGTAATCTCGATTCATGAAAGAATTTCAGATGATCATCAAAATGGAAATGTCAGCTTTCATATCCCAGGAGGGTTTTTATATTCTGGCTTTTCTCAAGTGGAGAACTAGAGAATTATCTGGTAGCAGAGTTCAGCAACTCTCATTGGCATCAGTTCTTTCTTTTCTGTTACTTAAGTTTCACTTGCTGTTCAGAATGTTAGTGATTGATGTCATCCTTGACACAACAGTAGTCTTAACAGCCATGTGCTAGTGATTATACAGACAGGTGATTGTGCAAAACAAGTATAGTTCAAACCTACAGTTACATGGCCTATTGATGATGGAGTAGCACTATATTACTATATTAGTATTGTTACTCTTAATATGAGGTAAGACTAGCCAAACAAAGGATATTCTTAGCCAGGAGTGGTAGTACACACCTGTAGTCCCAGTTACTTGGTAGGCTGAGGCAGAAGGATTGCTTGAGTCCAGGGGTTTGAGGCTGCAATGAGTTATGAATGTGCTGCTGCACTCCAGCATGGGCAACAGAGTGAGACCATGTTTCTTAGAATAATAATAATAAAAAGAGAGCAATTTTTCAAGTGGGATATTCTTTCTTGTCTTTGGCTGAACTTGTAGTGTTTGTAAAATGCATGATGATTAGAGTTAATTCCCTTTTAAAAAGATTTTTATGTTATTTACTTACAGGGTGCTCACTTTGTCCAGTTATGCTGTCAAAGAAATATTCCTCTGCTGTTCCTTCAAAATATTACTGGTAAGAAAATAACTTAATCAGTTTGGTTGTATTGATTCCAGAGCCGTGCCATCAGTGTGCTCATGTATTGGCCTTGCACACATGCAGACCACTTCCATCAGAGCAGGAAATTCTACTGGACATGTTCTTTCTGCAGTCCCTTTAAGGGTTAGCGCTTTTCTCCATGCATGGTAAATATTCTGAGATTACTCATATTTTCTTTCCCCCAAGTAGCTTGGCCTACAGGCATGTGCTACCATGCCTGGCTAATTTTTGTATTTTTGTAGAGATGTAGTTTCAATTAGACCGTGTTGCCCAGGCTGGTCTCAAATTCCTGAGCTCAAGCTATCTGCCTGCCTTGGCCTCCCAAAGTGGTAGGATTACAGGCATGAGCCACCGCCCCTGGCGGGTTATCCTTATTTTCTAAGCGAAGCCATTTCTGAGTCATGTACATCATCAGCATTCACGTGACCGCCCTTTACTCCTGTGTGTGCACATCATACGCCCAGAAAGCAGCAGGAGCACGATCTGATCACCGCAGAGAGGGCTACGCTTTTCCCAGGACTCTGTTACTCCTCGAGATTTCAAGCACCTGCTATGGTCTTCCCTTTTATTGTACAGTTAATTCTACTTGAAGCAACAGCATTTTAAAATATATGTGTACTACCCTGAACCAAAGTCTGAGGATTTGAGTTTTGGCCCCAAAGAAAGGTGTGACTAAAGTGAAGCATGTCACCTCTCTGGACTTCATACTCCAGAGATGACCTTAACATGGTGGATAAATTGATTTTTAACATCTGTTATGGTTCGAGAGAGTTCTCTTTCATAGAATTCTAGGGTTCTCTGGTATCCTTCATTGTATGTTGCAGAGTGTCTGACATATACAAGGCACTCAGATGTGTTGGTTAGCAGAAAACTACCTCCCCAATCCCAGGCTACCTTAGCTTCAAAGGGAGGAGAGGCCCTTAGTAGTTGTTGGGATCAGGCAGGCCTCTATGGGAAGGAAAAGTAGGCTCTTGACAGTCAACAGGGCTTGAAATAGTACTGGTACTAAAGCATCTTCATCCCGTGTGCTACTTAGGTTCATGATATTTGGGTAGATGAGTGTTGAGAGGAGTTATATCCAAATGACAGTCGAAGGAGGTCCTGTGTGGCAACCCATGTAAAAGGGCAGATAGAAAGGGTTCTGAGCCTAACTATACCTGAGTTCTTGTTTCTAATCATGATTCCTGGATTATTAACCACCAGGCATTAAAACTCTGTTGTTTGAAGATACCTATATTTTTGTTTTGTTTTGGCCCTCTAGGGTCAGAGAGCAGAGGTTGAGTTTATTTTTTTCAGCACTGCATTTGAGGTTCCTGTGGGATATTCACCTGGAGGCATTATAGGCAGGTGAATAAGTCTCAGCACACAAGAGGTATTTATTAGAGATGAAAATGTAGACATCATCAGAATATGGAGGTGGCTTTAAAGCTGTGGGAAGAGATAAAGCCGTGGGAAGAGATAAGAACATCCCTGAGAGAAGAGAAGAAGGTTCAATGACAGTCTTCAAGTATCTCTTATTTATTCCTTTTTTTTTTTTTCAAGAGTAAAGGAAGATGGGGAGCATGATTATGCAGTTTTCTTAGGAAGGAAAAGGATTTGAGAAAGCCAGATGAGATGCTTCATTCTTCTTTTTTGAAGGCAGGATCCCCTCCAGGGAATAGAGGGGTGGTAAGTCAGGTTGAGGTGGGTGAGAGCTTGAAGACAGCTGTTATTTGGGGTAGATATGGTGGGAATGTTACAGGGAGTCAACGCTGGGGAGATGAGCTTTTCTGAGGGCCTGGCTGAGTAGGGTCGCTGCAGCTGTGCTGCCATTCGTGTGGTGACCGCAGGAGGAGGCACATGTGCTCTGGAGGAACTGTTTGGGTTGAATTGGATGTCCAGATACCAGAGTTTGGGAAAGCAGGGATAGTCAGTGAGGCAGGTGAGTCTGCAGGTCCACAGATGGAAGAAATGCCTTCACTGGAGACTGGTGGGGGAAGGAGGCAAGCGAAGCCCAACTCGGTGTTATAAGGTGGAGAAGGAGGAACCCAAGGTCTGGAAGGCAGTGAAGCTGCAGAGCACCCTCCACAGAGCCAGGGGCTTGAAAAAGTAGAAGGATCCTGTATTAAAATGAAAAAGTAGTTTTTTTAACCTTGCTATTAAGTCACTGGCAGGGCCTATTAGCATCCCTATGAAACATTCATCTTTTTGTCATCAAAGTTTCAAAGCATCACTTTGGAAAGAACAGTCTGTTTTTAAACCAGGTCAGTGCATGCTGAAGCCCTCATGGTTGGGCTCATTACAAGTACTTTGTCCTTAGCCAGCCATGTCACATTTTTTTCAGCATCAAGCTGCTGCTTTGAGGTTGTCTCTTTTTAAAAATTTTTATTAATTTTTTTAATAGAGGTAGAGTCTCTCGATGTTGCCCAGGCTGGTCTCAAAGACCTGGCCTCAAGTGATCTTCCTGCTCAGGCTTCATAAATTGTTGATATTATAGGGGTGAGTCACCGCATCCAGCCAAGATCATCCCTTGAAGATAGATTGCAGCCTCATATTGTTTGAAGGTTTCTGTCTGCATCCAGATAACCTGCTTTAAGAAAATTTAGAAAGTGATTAGAGAAAATTTTATTTTATCCTTTTAAGGCAAACTTTTTTTTTTTGAGATGGAGTTTCGCTCTTGTTACCCAGGCTGGAGTGCAATGGCGCGATCTCGGCTCACCGCAACCTCCGCCTCCTGGGTTCAGGCAATTCTCCTGCCTCAGCCTCCTGAGTAGCTGGGATTACAGGTACACGCCACCATGCCCAGCTAATTTTTTGTATTTTTAGTAGAGGTGGGGTTTCACCATGTTGACCAGGATGGTCTCGATCTCTTGACCTTGTGATCCACCTGCCTCAGCCTCCCAAAGTGCTGGCATTACAGGCTTGAGCCACCGCGCCTGGCCTAAAGCAAACTTTTTAAGAGTATGTTTCATATATAAACATTTTCTTAAGGTGAGAGGCGTTTAGTAAAATCAGTAAAGCAAGATGTCCTTTTGGTGGAATTGTATTCTGCATATTAATCCCGTCACCCAGAGGCTCTCTTTCTGATCTTTCTCTCAGGATTTATGATTGGTAGAGAGTATGAAGCTGAAGGAATTGCAAAGGATGGTGCCAAGTTGGTGGCTGCTGTGGCGTGTGCCCAAGTGCCTAAGATAACCCTCATCATTGGGGGCTCGTATGGAGCTGGAAACTATGGGATGTGTGGCAGAGCATATAGGTAGGTTGTTATAATTTTCTCTGAGACAAAGAGACACGCTTCAAGTATAAAATACACTTGTCAGTTTATTTCAGGTTTATTTGTTACAGAATGGCATCCCCAGATCCCAATCAATTATACTGTAATTGTATCATCTGGAGGGGTGAAATGAAATTTAATGTTAAAGGTGTTATTTGGAGGAAATCGACAATGGGAATCAAGAAATGCTTGAAGTGGTTGATAATGAAAATGCCACACATTAAGATCTGTGCAATGCAGCTAAAGTCTGGCTCTGAGAAAGGTTTGAAGCCTTAAAGGCATACATGGGAAAAGAAGTAAGACTGAAAGTCAGTGAGCTAAGCCTTCAGCTGTGGGAAGGTCAAAGAACAGCATGTTAAACCCATGACAAACAGAAAGGACATAATGAAGAACAGACATCAGATAGAAGAATCAGGATGGCCCAAAGTTGGTTGGTTTGAAAAAAGGTTAACAAAGTCGATAATCCTACACTTAAACTAAAAAGTAAAGAGAGATGGCACATATAACCACTATCAGGAATGGAAAACAGGACATGACCGCAGATCATGAGAGGATATCATGAACACTTTCATGCCCAGAATCACGTGGAGAACTTAGAAATCGCATCTGTGTTCAGGCCGTTCCTCTGGAGTCTAGTCTGGGGGTGGGTTTCCAGCTATTTGCATATTTGTGAAAGCCCCACAGATGATTGTAATGTGCAGCCATAATCAAGAACCACTAATTTAAAAGGCACACATGGGCCTCTGAAAATCTAGGTTGTATATTGACTTAATTTGTTTATTCTTTCTTTTTTCCCCCCAGCCCGAGATTTCTCTACCTTTGGCCAAATGCACGTATTTCAGTGATGGGAGGAGAGCAGGCAGCCAATGTGTTGGCCACAGTAGCAAAGGACAAAAGAGCCCGGGAAGGAAAGCAGGTCAGTGCCGTTTTCTCTTGCTTCTCTCTGGGTTTGCCTCTCACCGTAAACACCCTGAATCCAAGGAGCAGTGTGCCCAGAAACCCTTGGTATTCGTGGACCTGGTGCATTCCACCTGGCCGTATTTAGATGGTGCTGCCCTGGAAATCATTCCAGCAATTGAGGCTCACATGTTTTCTATCTTTTATCTTTTTATAACCATTTCATATGGGATACCTTCTTTGTGGTCATTTAAATTTTTTTCAGAATTTCCAAGAAAACACTTTGTTTAAACATTTCTATTTTTTTTCAATTTTGGAGATAGAATCTTGCTCTGTCACCCAGGCTGGAGTGCGCCCCAGGCTGGAGTGCGCCCCAGGCTGGAGTGCAGTGGCGCAGTCTCAGCTCACTGCAGCCTCTGCCTCCAGGGTTCAAGCAATTCTCATGCCTCAGCCTCCTGAGTAGCTGGGATTATAGGCGCCCGACACCATACCAGGCTAATTTTTGTATTTTTAGTAGAGACATGGTTTCACTATGTTGGCCAGGCTGCTCTTGAACTCCTGACCTCAAGTGATCTGCCCACCTCCCAAAGTGCTGGAATTACAGGTGTGTGTCACCATGCCCAGCCAAGAAAACACTTTAAAAAAACTGCCAGTAAATATCTGAGGCATAAAGATGTTTGATTCTTAGTCATTTGTACTTAGTGAGATTTAAATAAGTCAGATGTACTATTTTGATTTTATGACCAAAAGCAGCAGAATTTTGTTCTTTCTATTTTACTTTTAGATTGTTGTTAAGGATACTCTGAGTGGGAGGTTTCCGTCACCTATTGAGAATTGAGTGACATTATCCTGTGTATAAATGAAGAAAAATGGAAAGGGCAGTGGAAACTTGATGAAAGGCAAATCAGCAAGCGGCTGCTTTTAAAATGAATTCTTTTGTTTTTGACTCTGTTGGAGATTGTTTTGAAATTTTGCATTAATTTTTATTAGTTCTAACTGTTAACTCTTGCGTAAGCACCAAGCATGAAGATGACGAATGTGAGTTCCTGAAGTTGCTTAGGTGCACTCTTGTCTCACTATGGGAAGGCATGGAATGGAGGGAGCCCTGTCTGCTGCATGCAGGAATCCTCAGGTCTTCCACCTAGATGGTGGCATGCAGTATCGTAAAGCCAGAGGGTGGTTTCTGCCTCCCCAATGCATCCACCCATGCCTCACACCCCTAGTTGTGTTTTCCAAGCACTGGGAACTCTGGAGACTTAAACTGAGGTTTCAGATTCACTTTAGTACCTATTAGTATCAAAGGAAAAGGATAGCTTTGCTTTTGTGCGATTGGTTGGGGTGTGGGAGTGTGGGCGGGACAGGTGGGGTGTTAAATTCTACCTGATACTTCAAAGACATGTCTGAAACTCTGTGAAGCTTAGCATGGTGATGTCTTATTAAGTAGTTGTTTTTTGATTACTTTAATATACAGGTACCTGAATTCATTCATTTTTATATATTAAACGAAAGCCCAGTGTGTTAATGGTTGTCCCTCAGAATTCGTGACCTAGATAATGATATTACGGTATTAATGTATTTACATAAAAGAAGGTAGGGTTTATTTGAAATAAGTCATTTGTTTCTGGTGTCAAGTTGCTTTTTAAGTTGAAGATAGTTTTCAGGGTTTCAAATTAAGTTCTGAAGATTTTTACATCTGAATTAATTATCACTTTATCCTGGTAATACTGATGGGAAGGCTGTGAAATTCTTAATTAGGGAAAAATATCTCTCAGTTCTCTGGGAACTTGACTGAAAAGGTTATTCAAGGTTTGGTTGGTATTTTACCCCTTTAAGCTTAAACATTTAAGCTTACGTTTTAAACTTTGCCAGTTTTGAGTGAAAATCTCATACTTGTTCATGTTCTTAACCAGAGGCTGCCAAGTGAAATGCAGCCCTTTTGTTAGGTTGTGTAATTCACATCCATTATTGTACCCTGCTGTGATACGAAGCAGCCTTGATTTTCACCTTACGTGAACTATCAGGATGTCGTCTCAGCTAGGAGAGATGGGATGGGGCACTAACTTGATAAGCATGTCTTAGATGAGAGCATATATGTTAATGATCACTTGTAATTTATACAGCACCATGCATATGTTAGTTGTAACATTATTATTGATGAAATCTGTTGTTTCTTTTGAGTTGAGGTGATCTAGACAGGGCCAGTTGTTCACTGAAGCTGACTTGCTTATGGCCTCTTTTCTTTTAGTTCTCCAGTGCTGAAGAAGCAGCTTTAAAAGAGCCCATCATGAAGAAGTTTGAAGAGGAGGGAAACCCTTACTATTCCAGTGCAAGGTGGGAGCCAGAACATCACTAACTCCCTGATGGGTGCATCTGGCGGTCAGGGAGCACCTTTACAGAGCTCTATGTAGTCAGAATGGTCCAGCACTCATAGGAACTGGAAAGTAACATTTGGACACACTGAATTTTGTACTGTTGTTTCTTTCTTTTTTTTTTTTTTTGAGACAGAGTTTTGCTCTTGTTACCCAGGCTGGAGTGCAATGGCGCGATCTCGGCTCACCACAACCTCCGCCTCCTGGGTTCAGGCAATTCTCCTGCCTCAGTCTCCCAAGTAGCTGGGACTACAGGCACACGCCACCATACCCAGCTAGTTTTTTGTATGTTTAGTAGAGACGGGGTTTCACCATGTTGACCAGCATGGTCTTGATCTCTCGACCTCGTGATCCACCCGCCTCGGCCTCCCAAAGTGCTGGGATTACAGGCTTGAGCCACCGCGCCCGGCTGTTGTTTCTTTATGATGTGAATGGCTGCTGCTGAAATGCCACCCCTCCTCCTAGTGTCCCTGTGCTGTCAACTCACCGCCACTGGTCTGATTCCTGCCTTCCCTTGTCTTGCCCCTAGTTGATGTGTCTGGGACCTGGAGGGGTCCTGTAGCCCGAGGTGGGCCATGCTAGGAGCCGAACATAAGTTATAAGCTTCGCTATGTTACTTCAGCAGTTAGTTCTAGTTTTTGCTTAAAAACCCCTCTCCTGGATCACTTTGTTTTTACCCCATTTTAAGCATGAGATTGGTTGAACACTTACTGGCATTTGTTGACAAGTATGCTCGTAGGTTTGAAAGGTGATTAGTCACCACCGGGTCTGTGTGTCAGTGCCAAATAATTACCTCACACACCATTGCTGCTGTTGGCTCTGTTTGTTTCTTATACCACTTAATGAAGTAATAAATTATCACGCCTGTCCCAGCTGGAGACCTGCCGGTACCTGCTTTCACATCTTTCTTCAGCAGCTTCAGTGTTCTGCATTCCAAAGACTGATCTAAGCATCATGTTTTTTTTTCATCCCTTGGGCAGATGGAAAAAAGAGAGTAACTCTTTCTGCATCTTGTAAAATTAGCTTATGTTTTAATTTATGCTGGCGAAGGCAAACTGAAGAGGAGAGGGGAGAGAAAAGAAAATCAGGCCAGGCACAGTGGCTCATACCTGTAATCCCGGCACTTTGAGGGATCAGGGTGGGCAGATTGCTTGAGCCCAGGAGTTTGAAACCAGTGGGGCAACATGGCGAGACCTGGTCTCCACAGAAAATATACAAAAATTAGCCAGGCATGGTGGTATGCACCTGTAGTCCCAGCTACTCAGGAGGCTGAGGCAAACAGATCAGTCGAACCTGGGAGGTTAAGACTGTAGTGAGCTGAGATCATGCCGCTGTGCTCCAGCCTGGGTGACAAACAAGGCCCTGTCTCAAAAAAAAAAAAAGCAAAAGTTAGAGTCCATTTCAATCATTTGAATGCTTCCTTGGTGGCAGGCACTGCTCTTGGCACTGGGGATACAAAGACAAAACATACTGATTTTTTGAAAACATAATTAGTTTGAGCAGACAGTATCATTTGTGTGTGTGTGTTTTCTTTAAAGATAGAGTCTCACTCTGTTGCCCAGGCTGGAGTACAATGATGTGGTCTCAGCTCGGTGCAATGTCTACCTCCCGACTCAGGTGATTCTCTTGCATCAGCCTCCAAAGCTGGAACTGCAGGCTGGTGTTGAACACCTAAGCTCAAATGAGCCTGCCTCACCCTCCCAAAGTGCTGGAATAACAGGCATGTGCCATCTGTAATTGTGGCTGGCCAGCATTTGGGATTTTTAAAAGGCCTGTTTCTTTCTTTGCTAAATATATATTTTTACAAAGATTTATGGATATATTTTGTTGTTGTAAGTTGATTCATTTAATTAAGAACAAAATATTTTAGTCTTTGATTTGAGAACTAAACATGTTCCTGATTTTATCATCGTGTAACAGACATAGAATAGTCAGTAAATGGAAAGAAGCCATAGAAAACCATATAAGAGGTTTAAGATGAAATATAAAATATATATTGTTAAGCTTTTCTGTTTTTTTTTCCACATAGGATTTTGATTGAAACACATAGGGACAGCTGAAATATTAAAGTTTGGAAAATTGTGTATTTTGTGTGAACCATTAGCTTGTTTTTCAGCCCTGGCTAAGATAAATCATGTCTTCAGAAAGATTGCATCCTTTATTGTTTTCATACTAACATTATTATTATTTTTTAATGGACTACATTCAAAGCAGGGGAGCAGATGGCTTAGAAAGACTTATCTTTGGAAATAAATGTTAACAGACAGTAGGTTTTCTGAGGATCTGTAGATGTTTAACCCTTCTGTTGAAACATTTGGTGGCATGGAGACAGCAGCGTTCTTTCAAAGATGAAAGGATTTCCAAGCCAGTTTCTAGTACCTTCCTTGGGTTTAGTAAATCTCAGCTTCACAATAAAATTCCCTGGGCTGCTTAGGTTTGAACATGGCTAGATCTGTCTTTTCAGAGACAGAGCTTGTCATCATCAGTTACTGGAACCTACAGTGTTTTCCGTAATCCTAATAGGTTACATACGTAGCGTGCCAATTTACTTCTGCTCAGTTGTTCTTATAATCAAACTTTTATTGGGCATTTCATTAGCGCCTCTTACCTGGGGCAGTCTTTTTAACAAACATTATTAAGCAGCCCCTTTATCACATGCTCGCTGTGCTGCAGGCTTCAGAAGGGAGTGTAATCAATTCACCTGATTGCAGATGACAAGAGTAGCTTTCTTTTTATTGGGTGTTGATACTTTAGGGTCCCTTTTATGAATGTTTTATGAGCAAAGATTTGATTCCTGTCTGTCAATGTAAGAATGGTTTAATAATTGATGCCAGGTCCAAATACCAAAGGCAGTTTGTATAAAAAAAGCAGACTGCCACCTACTAATAACCTTTAAAAAGTAATATTTCTCAGTCATTTTTCTGTATACATTTGAGGTTGTCAATGAAAAGCAAACTAAGATTTCTACTTAACAGTTTCTTCTGCAAGCAGTTTAAAGTTATTACTTGTTTTTCCTATTGTAGCAAAATATAAAGACCTGCATTTGAAGGTATCTATTTTATTAATAAAATGTACTGAAGCTGCCCAGGTGCGGTGGCTCACGCCTGTAATCGAAGCACTTTGGGAGGCCAAGGCGGGTGGATCACCTGACATCAGGAGTTCGAAACCAGCTTGGTCAACATGTTGAAACCTCATCTCTTCTAAAAATACAAAAATCAGTCAGGCATGGTAGCACATTCCTATAATTCCAGCTACTAGGGAGGCTGAGGTAGGAGAATTGCTTGAACCCAGAGGGCGGAGGTTGCAGTGAGCTGAGATCATGCCATTGCATTCCAGCCTGGGTGACAGAGCAAGATTCCATCTCAAAAAAATAAAAAAATAAATAACAAAATTTACTGAAGCCTATTCAGTGATTTTCACAGTTTCTTAAGAATTCAGAGGGGAGTTGGGAAAGATACCTTTTCCAGTAAAATTTAAGGTTACTACCTGGGTTTATATGGTTCTCCATATTAATGACAGAATACACCAAGTTGTTTTGTGTATCTGTGTGGGCAGAAAATGAATAGGAAAGTTTTTCCTGAAATAAGTAAACATATTGTCCATCCAGGGGTTACTTTGAGATCTCTTGTAAAAGCAGTTCCTTAAGCCTTAAACCTGACATGACATTCTGTGATAGCCTGGGATAAAAGTCATGTCATTTTTCCCACCTTTTCTTCCTCTGTCTTGAACATAGTTTCTGTTGTGAGATCATAGTACATGGATGCTCATCAGTGGATCCATATACCTGAAGAAAAACGTCCTTGGCATTTTGCATGTGGAATGTATAAATGGTAGTTTGGTGGTAAGTTCATAACTGTTTTTGTTCTTTTGTCAGGGTGTGGGATGATGGGATCATTGATCCAGCCGACACCAGACTGGTTTTGGGTCTCAGTTTTAGTGCTGCCCTCAATGCACCAATAAAGAAGACTGACTTTGGGATCTTCAGGATGTAACCGGAGTAAAGGATGTTTTCTGCTGGACATGTACCAAAAGTGAACACATGTAATAGCCTTAAAATTTTAGACTTTTTGTACATGTGGCTATTACAGTAATTTTTTTTTAACACAGTGCATTGTGCTTTTTTCTACCTTACAAAAATCAATGAGTGTATTTATTTAACGAACATCAATTCCTTTTAAATTTTCTTAGAGAAATTTCTCTGTGGCTCAGTTTCACCACCCATAAAGTTGAGACTAATTTACAGCTCCTTTCTGACCCACAAAGTATGAAAAGTTCTGTCATCTGTAAACTCAGTCTTGTAATCTGTATTACTGAGATGGTTAATATAAAGTTGTACTTTCACTGCGATGATTGTTTTGCTGATTCTGCTTGTGATATTTGTGCACTTAGTTTTGGAAGGTGTCTGTTACTTCAGTGGTAGGAAGTGCCCTCACGCTGCTGTGCAGCCATCACCACCATTCAGCTGCAGACTTCATTCTCAGTGCCAAACTCAAACTATACTCATTCAAACAGTAGCGCTCCCCACTTCCCCTCCTCCGAGCCCCTGACATCTTATTTTCTTTTTTGACTGTTTTGTATAATCATTTATTTACAAAATTTTACCACATAATAGGAACTACCTTTAAAAAAAAATCAGCATTGGTCCTATAAAGGCCATTAGGATAAATTCTTTTTCTTTTTTTCTTTTTCTTTTTTTTTTTTTTGAGACGGAGTTTCGCTCTTGTTACCCAAGCTGGAGTGCAATGGCGCCATCTCGGCTCACCGCAACCTCCGCCTCCTGGGTTCAGGCAATTCTCCTGCCTCAGCCTCCTGAGTAGCTGGGACTACAGGCACGCGCCACCATGCCCAGCTAATTTTTTGTATTTTTAGTAGAGACGGGGTTTCACCATGTTGACCAGGATGGTCTCGATCTCTTGACCTCGTGATCCACCCACCTCGGCCTCCCAAAGTGCTGGGATTACAGGCTTGAGCCACTGCGCCCGGCTATTAGGATAAATTCTTAAGCCTACAAAAGAAGATGCCTTAGTATTACTGTTCCCAGGCTCATCATTAACTAAAATCTGACCCCAAAGTCCAGGTGTAGTTTCTAGTTCCAGTTCTACAGTCATTCACTGTCCCCTGTCAATCTAGTTAGACATGCTTCTGAATGACGTATTATTACTATTTTTTGAGACAGAGTGTTGCTCTGTCACCCAGGCTGAAGTGCAGTGGCGTGATCTTGGCTCACTGCAGCCTCTACTTCCTGGGTTCAAGTGATTCTCATGCCTCAGCCTCCTGAGTAGCTGGGATTACAGGCATGCACCACCTTTTGTATTTTATTAGAGATGGGGTTTCACCATGTTGCTCAGGCTGGTCTTGAACTCCTGACCTCAAGTGATCCACCTGCCTTGGCCTCCCAAAGTGCTGGGATTCCAGGCATGAGCCACATGCCCAGCCACATATCCTTATTCTTAAATGTATATGTTTCTCCTGGTTTGATTTATTCTTGCTGGGCCATTTCAGCACCCCACCCCCTCCCCGCCATGGCTTCAGTTGTCATCTAAATGCAGGTGATTCCTTCCTTGACAGTTCTTAACCCAGCTGTCCCCTGAGCTGCAACCTGCATATCCAGTAAGTCTACTGGACATCTGCACTGGTTGTCGTGGAGGAACCTGTAGCTTGCTCATCAAATCCTACTGATTTTCATGATCCCCTGAGTTTCTTCACTTATTTTTTAATTGTCACAGGCCTTAGAAGAGGTCTGCGTGCCTCCAGTCTTACCTAGTCCAGTCTGTCTACCTGCTGGAGTGAGAATGGCCATCCTGAAGCGATAACGTCACGTTACTCCCTTCAGTGATTTCTTATAGAAGTGCCAGTCCCTGAATGCCACCAAGATCTTAATCTTCACATCTTTAATCTTACCTCTTTGTCTCCTCTTTACACAGAAGAATGACTCCAGCTGTTCCAGCTCTCCTTCAGTTCTTTGAACCTTCCCACCTTGGGTCTGTAAGGTTCCCTCTGCCCAAATTGTTCTACCCTCCCTTCTTCAACATATCCTTCAGTTTAAGCACTCACATCTCTCAGTTTAAACTCCACTTCCTTAGGGATATTTCTGTGACCTCCCCTGTGCTGGATTAGCTTCCCTACTCTATGCTCTTATAAAACACTATCTAAATCACTCCTCAGTAACTGCATAGCATTTCACGGGTTCAAGTGAAATATTGGTTGGCTGCTTGTTTGTTATTTACCTCCCTTATTCCTTCCTGTCTCCATTGTTAAGCACAATTATTGGCATAAAGAGGTTTTCAATACCCATTTTTAGACTGTATTCTAGCCTGGGCAATAAAGCAAGACTCCCGTTCTCTCTCTCTCTTTCTTTCTCTCTTTCTCTATTCCCCCCACCCCCCGGCAAAAAAACACTATCTACTTTCTTTGTCATAAACTCAACATTTTACTATAAACATTTCTCTAATATTGTCCTCCTGCTAGAATGTAAGCTCCATGAGAGCAAGGATTCTCCTGTTTACCCTGTACCTCCAATGCCCAGCACTTGTAGATGCTCAAATATTTGTTGAATGAATGAAAAGTCCATATTGTAACTGATGTCCTCAGGCCACATAGTTTTAAAATTAGGTGATTGATTATATGACTGAATAGCACTATCGAATGTTTTCCTAATAAAATCAATATTTCAAACGTTTGTGTGTGATATTTAATATTTCAAACATCTGTATGTGATATTTAACATTTCACACATTTGTAAGTGACGTTCAGTGTGTTTGAGGAAGTAAACTGAGCTTTTTTTTTTTTCTTTTTTTGAGACCGAGTCTCACTCTGTCACCCAGGCTGGAGTGCACTGCCTTGATCTAGGCTCACTGCAACCTCCAACTCCTGGGTTCAAGCGATACTCCTGCCTCAGCCTCCTGAGTAGTTGGGACTATAGGCATGCACCACCATGCCCGGCTAACTTTTGTATTTTTAGTAGAGATGGGATTTCACCATGTTGGTCAGGCTAGTCTCCAACTCCTGACCTCGTGATCCACCTGCCTTGGCCTCCCAAAGTGCTGGGATTACAGATGTGAGCTACTGCAGCCGGCCTCAATTTATTTTTTTCTGGGGAGTATACAGATAGATGATCAAATACAGTTGTAGGTTACATTTTTAGAAGAAACACATTAAGTGTTTTAAAATAGTAAGTTATATTAAATTTTTTTTTTTTTTGTTTGTTTTTTGAGACGGAGTTTCGCTCTTATTACCCAGGCTGGAGTGCAATGGCGTGATCTCAGCTCACCGCAACCTCCGCCTCCTGGGTTCAGGCAATTCTCCTGCCTCAGCCTCCTGAGTAGCTGGGATTACAGGCACGCGCCACCATGCCCAGCTAATTTTTTGTATTTTTAGTAGAGATGGGGTTTCACCATGTTGACCAGGTTGGTCTCGATCTCTTGACCTCGTGATCCCCCCGCCTCGGCCTCCTAAAGTGCTGGGATTACAGGCTTGAGCCACTGCGCCCGGCCTAGAAAAAAGAATTTTCTATATCAAGACTAGGTAATATTCCTTTGGTAGGAACCATGAACAAGTCAAGGATTCATGGATATTTTAGGAGCCCTTTTGCCTTTCTGGGAAGAAGCTGGTCATCAATAAAACTACATTTAAGTGAATTGGCTTTTTATTTATGTTTCTAAAGGCGGGATCTTGCTATGTTGCTGAGGCTAGACTCAAACTCATGGGCTCAAGCAATCCTCCTGCTTCAGCCTCCCAAGTAGCTGGGATTACAAGCTCGTACCACTACACTTTGCTCTATTTTGTGTATTTTATCCAACAATAAACATTTGTAATTGTTTTACCGAAATAGGTAGTATTTAAAAAAACTTTTGATTATCATAAATATGAATTCCAGCAAGGAATTTATGAGCCACTTGGAATCTGAAGAAATAGGCAGCAAGTTAGGCTCTAAATTTGCCCCTGCTGGTACTTAAAGAATGAAAAAGACAAGATTACTTCCATTTTTTCAGTTTATAAGAACTGTGCTTTCAAATAGAATTTGTTTAAAAACAACAACAACAACAACAACAACAACAAAAACTACACCAGCAGAAGGCACCATTGAATGTTTGAGTGACACTTGATTATTTGCCAACAAGCTTATGTGCATTTCTCTCCAGAGAGAGACCATATGTTTCCTTCACAGGGATAAACCAAAGCAGGTTTTGGAATGATTTCATTAATAAGATTATTTTTGAGAGGCCACATTAGCTCTAAAATGCATTGAGGGTGGTTTTCTGGAAGGTCAAATCTCCACTAAGAGTATTACTGATATTTTTTCTTAGTGATCTTTTAATGATTGTTTCTGAAGTTTCATATATGGAAAAATGGCGAGAAGATGAACTAGATTATAACAGCCAGCTGTCATTAATAACATTTTTAAATGTTACCAATAAGGTACAATTAATATTTAATGATGACATAGATTTTAATCATTTTGACAAAGTTTCGTGCCTTTCCACTAAACACTTAAAATAGTTGGTTTCTGCTGGGCACCGTGGCTTACACCTGTAATCAGCACTTTAGGAAGCTGAGGCAGGAGGATTGCTTGAGTCCAGCCATTTGAGAACAGCCTGGGCAACATAGCAAGACCCTGTCTTTACTAAATAAATAAATAAATAGATAAATAAATAGTGCTTTTATTTTATGTGCTTCGAGTTTTCTAGTAACTGGAACCAGAGGATCCTGAGGATTAAGTTGAATGAAATCTCTATGGCCCCTTTATCTTTCTAGGCAAATGTACATTCCAGATGGGGAGGCCTGTAATCAAGTTGACTGTGTAACTTATCCACATTGGGGCTTTTGAGAGTGAGAAAAAGGGGGTCTTAGTAATGACTACATTGGGAAACAGGTCTGAACTGGGACCAATTCGTCCCAGTGTGAACTGGGATGTGTGATCGCTGCCTGTAACATCATGACTGAATACGTTGACTACATGTCAGCTTTTGAGAATTCTTAGAAGCCATCAGTTCAGATACCTGCTTCATGACTTAATATGGACTTTAGTGTGATACCAGTCATGTCATATGTGTGCATTAGCCTTCTAGGGAGACATTTAATTGACTCTAGAGGAGACTTTACCATAGGGCAGGGATGACTTTATTTCCCAACTGTTAGTTTTCTGAGATCAGTGGTTCAATGTTTGGCAGCTTTCTCTTTCACAAGGGTGACCCAACTCACAGGTTTGTGCCGCTTTTTAGGGTAAGGGAGAGAGGCATCTTTGAGGGAGAATAAGGTCTTTGAAGGTGGTGATTTCACAGAGAAGTTATCAAAGGGAAAATATATCCAGAACTAGATGTTAGGAAGTAATCTGGAGGAAAGAAAAAAATTTTTTTTGAGACAGGGTCTCCTTCCAGTGTGCAGGCTGGAGTGCAGTGGCATGATCTTGGCTCACTGTAGCCTCTGCCCCTTGGGCTTGAGTGATCCTTTAATCTCAGCCTCCTGAGTAGCTGGGACTACAGGCACATGCCACCACATCTGGCTAATTTTTGTATTTTGTAATTTTTGTTTTAGTAGAGACAGGATTTCACCATGTTGCCCAGGCTGGTTTCAAACTTCTGGACTCAAGTGACCCACCTGTCTCGGCCTCCCAAAGTGCTGGGATTACAGGCATGAACTGTCGTGCTCAACTGAGGAAAACAATTTTTTTTTTTTTTTTTTGAGACGGAGTTTCGCTCTTGTTACCCCAGGCTGGAGTGCAATGGCGCGATCTCGGCTCACCGCAACCTCCGCCTCCTGGGTTCAGGCAATTCTCCTGCCTCAGCCTCCTGAGTAGCTGGGATTACAGGCACACGCCACCACGCCCAGCTAATTTTTTGTATTTTTAGTAGAGACGGGGTTTCACCGTGTTGACCGGGATGGTCTCGATCTCTTGACCTCGTGATCCACCCGCCTCGGCCTCCCAAAGTGCTGGGATTACAGGCTGAGCCACCGCGCCCGGCCGGAAAACAATTTTTTTAAGTGTAATTCAGTAAGTGTTGATTGTAAGAAGTGAACTTAGAAGAAAAACAGGTAGAATTTTAGAATACTCAGGTTAATTTTAAATGTTTCTGTAGAAAACGTATTCAATATTTTCAGCCACAGCACTGTTAATGACATTTCCATTTCTATCGAATAATTAGAAATAATTTTTGTCTTAAAATTATTTGGAATTTAAAAATCTAACGTTACTTGTGGAAAATTTGTGGAAGACAAAGGAAAGAAAATAAAGTGAAAAAAATGCTTCATAATCTCACTACCTAGAGTGCTATTAATATTTTTTGTATACTAGTCTATCTTTTTCTATCTTTAAGAATTTTTTGCAGAAATGCTGTACCACGTTATTCTGTAATCTGCATTTTCACTCAATGTGTTGTAAATATATTGAACTGTTTACATGAAATTTAATATTCTGCAATAATTTTTTGTTTATACATTCTTTGGTTTAACAACTTTATTGATATATAATTGACATACAGGAAACCATACATATGTATTATTTATTTATTTATTTGAGACAGAGTCTCACTCTGTTACCCAGGCTGGAGTGCAGTGGTGCAATCTCAGCTCACCGTGACCTCTGCCTCTCGGAATCAAGCAATTCTCCTGCCTCAGCTTCCTGAGTAGCTAGGATTGATTATAGGTGCCCGCCACCATGCCCAGGTAATTTTTGTATTTTTAGTAGAGACGGGGTTTCTCCATGTTGGTCAGGCTGATCTTGAACTCCTGACCTCAGGTGATCCACCCGCCTTGGTCTTCCGAAGTGGGATTACAGGCGTGAGTCACTGTGCTCGGCCTAATATTTTGCAGTGATTCTGATGTTGCATGATAATACATTACATGAATGCTCTCTTTGATTTAACTACTCCCCTATTATTGTATGTGTAGGTTATTTCTGGTTTTCCACATTATAGTTAATGAGGCAGTGAACATCTGTTTAGTTTCTTTACATATCTGTGATTATTAGGATACGTTTTAAGCAATGGTATTGTTGGATAAAAGTGTACAGGTTAAAGTATATGCAGACCTTTAAGACATGTTGGTAAGTTTTGCTCTGTAAGTGTACATTATGATATAAGTATTGCTGGATATAATGTTGAACCTGGTGTTTTTAGATACAGAAATAACTTCCCATAGAATTAAATTGTTTAGCATAAAGCAGTGTTCCCTTTTATTGTTAAAAGTTAAAAGTTGTATCTAGACCAGCGTTCATGCCTGTAATCCCAGCAATTTGGAAGGCTGAGGTGGGCAGATTGCTCAGGCTCAGGAGTTTGAGACCAACCTGGGCAACATGGTAAAACCCTGTCTCTACAAAAAAAAATAAAAATAAAGGAGGCTAAGGTGGGAGGATCACTTGAGCCCAGGAGGCCAAGGCTGCAGTGAACTGTGATTGCACCACTGCACTCCAGCCTGGGTGACAGAGTGAGACCCTGTCTCTAAATAAATAAATAAAAGCTGTGTCTAAGTGACCATGTCATGTTAGCAATGAGTTGTGAAGACTGGGCATAAATGCATGGGAGGTCACGGTCACGGAGAGCACACTGGCTGGGGTGTGGACCAGTTCTGCTCTAGTTCAGCTTCTAATGCACTGTGTGTACCTGAGAAGGATGGGAGGGGATTAAGATCAACTTTTTCGGCCTGTAAGTTGTTTTCCTTCCCTCCTTTTACGTGCCCAAGTCTTTTCTCCACCTCTCCAGATTCCCTCTTTCTCTGCTAGTGGACAGTGCTAGGGAAGGTGGGCTGAGGGGTGAGGACTGGAGGGAAGAGTAGACAGAGTATGCTGAGAGCCTTTCTTCTTCCACAGGAAAGCAGGTGCTGCAGGGCTTGGTGGGACTCGTGCTGGCATTTACCAGGATGACCCATTCTCCAGTGGGTCACACCTTGTTTTGTTCAAGTGAGCATATATTTACCGAGGGCTGATTATGTGTCGGGCTTTGGGATGGTACACAAAGATAAGAAGACGTGGCTCCTGGCCTGGTGCAGCATCTGAACAGTGACTCGAGGGGATCTTCACCCTCTTGGAACCCCTCTGTCTTCTTTTGGTAACTGTACTTTCATTCTCCTTTGGGAACTACCCTTCTCCTGTTCTGTGCAGTCTTGACCAGCATGGCCAGCAAAGAGCCCTGGACACCAGGAGCTGGACACATATTGTGGCTTGGCTGGGTGGACTCTCTCAAGTGCTTTGACTCATGAGCAAAGGGACACAGATGGAAGTCGAATGACCCTGAGTTCAACAGACCCAGAGAAGCTGTTTGTTCTCTCATCTCTGCTCCAGGCTCCCTGGCATAACCCTGATTACTGAGAATCTATGAGTCAGAGGTATCTGTATCCTTCCAACAATCTTATTTATTGATTGATTTAGCGGACTCATGTTTCAATGCTTGTAGCAACCAACCCTACCTGACAGCACAGTCTGCAAGTTAGAGGTTCCGGTAAGTCACTCTGTATTTGCAAACTTGGCGAAAGAACAATGGTATAGCCAGAAGAGTAAACCGAGGGTTTTGGTCCTCAAATACACAGAACATTCAAAATGAGGAGGGTTGTGGCTTCTCACCACCATCCCCAGTGAGGATGGATTAAATGTTTATTTTTTTAATTTACTTGTTTATTGACTGTTTGAGACAGGGGCTTGTTCTGTCACCCAGGCTGGAATGCACTGGCATGATCAGAGATAGCTCACTGCAGCCTTGAACTCCTGGGCTCCAGGGATCTTCCTGCCCAGGCTCCTGAGTAGCTTACAGGCATGGGCCATCATGTGGGACTCCTGGATCAAGTGTTTACATTGTCACATGGGAAACTCAATTTATGGCAATGTTTTGATCGCTGAAATATATTACTGAGCAAGATTTTAGGTTACTTTTAATTGGAAATCTGGCTAAAAATCTGAAAGTCTTCCACGGGGAATAGTTTAAAGACATCCAGACAGAAGGTAGTGACTTCTTAGTTAGTAAGTGGCTTTTGGATAGCTTTAAGGCCACAGAGATGGTTTTATGAATGATAAAGAAATTATTGCCCAGGCTGGTCTTGAACTCCTGAGCTCAAGTGATCCCCCGACCTCAGCCTCCCAAAGTACTAGTACCACGCCCAGCCCGGAACGTGCATTTCTAACAAGTTTCCAGCTGACACTGGTGCTTCTAGTCTGGGGAATCCCTGGAGCCCAGGAGCTCAAGGCTGCAGTGAGCTATGATCATGCCGCTGCATTCCAGCCTGAGTGATAGAGCAAGCCCCTGTCTCAATCAATCAATAAGTAATTAAATTTAAAAAATAAACATTCATTCCATCCTCCCTGGGGATGGTGGTGAGGAGCTGCAACCCTCCGCCTTTGAATGCTCTGTGTATTTGAGGACCACTGCTCCCTACGATCTCTAAATCCTTTCCTAGCTCCAAAATTTTAGGATCCTAAGGTACATTTCTGCTTTGGTGATATTATCATTCTTGCATATTTGATAGGTAATTGTACATTTCTCTCCCCCATTTTCAGGGAAGGGTGAATGCATATTAACTTCTCAGTAAGTAAGTGTTCATTTAGGTCAGTGATTCACAGCCCAGGCTGCACATTAGAATCACTCGAGAAACTTGGAGTCAGAAAAATCCTGGCCAGGAGCAGTGGCTCACACTTGTAATCCCAGCACTTTGGGAGGCCTAGGTGAGTGGATCACAAGGTCAGGAGATTGAGACCACCCTGGCCAAGATGGTGAAACCCTGTCTCTACTAAAAATACACACACACACACACACACACACACACACACACACACACACAAATTAGCTGGGTGTGGTGGTGCATGCTTGTAATTCCAACTGCTCAGGAGGCTGAGTCACTCGAATTGCTTGAACCCAGGAGGCAGAGGTCTTAGTGAGTTGAGACTATGCCACTGCACTCTAGCCTGGCAACAGAGCAAGACGCTGTCAAAAAAAAAAAAAAAAAAAAAAAAAAAAAAAAAAAAAAAAAATCTGATGCCCTGGCTGCATGCCAGGTGAAATAAATAGACCTATTCAGATTAGGACGGAGTTATCAGTAGTTTTTAGAATGCTCTCAAGTGACTTTGCTGTGCAGTTGAAGCTGAGAGTCACTTCAGAGAGGAAGGCTAAATCAGCAGATTTCAAAATGGGGCACCTGTTTATTTCAAGACATTTTTGTGAATTTAAAATCTTAAATTTTACCTTGTGTATATTTTTTCCAGATAGAGCTCACAGTGTAGATAAAAGTTGACCTTATTTTGGTTTCTTGACCTACCTCATTTCAGGCAAACTGCTGGAAGTGGGTACCAATAGCTAAACGTTTCCAATGAGATCCCCGGTGATGGAAAAAATAAGATCAGAGCAAAAACAAGCAAAGACAGAAGGATTTTATATAATGGGCCATCACAGCAGCTGGCATTTTGCTTCCAAAGGATCATCTCCAGAGTCATTTATTTCTGCCCTGGTGCATTTGTTGTAACTTCTTAGTGGATTAAACAGAGGGTTTAGGTTTCTGAGGATTCTTGTCTATTCATTTCCAACCGACCATGACTAGACTTTTAAAAAAGGGAATATTAGGCCAGGTGCAGTGGCTCACACCTGTAATCCTAGCACTTTGGGAGGCCAAGGTGGATGGATGGCTTGAGCTCAGGAGTTCGAGACCAGCCTGGCCAATATGGTGAAACCCCGTGTCTACTAAAGATACGAAAATTAGCTGGGCGGGGTGGTGCTCACCTGTAGTCCCAGCTACTTGGGAGGCTGGGTGGGAAGATCATTTAGCCTGGGAAGAGGAGGTTGCAGTGAGCTGAGATTACACCACTGCACTTCAGCCTGGGTGACAGAGTGAGACTCAGTGAAAAATAAAATAAGAAATATTAATCACCAACATGGATGACTGATAACGTGATATTATTATTTTTTTATTGTGGTAAAATACATATAACATAAAACTTATCCTTGTAACCATTTTTAAATGTACAATTCAGTGGCATTAAGTATCAGTACATTCACATCGTTGTGCCACTATCACTGCCATCCATCTCCGGAACTATTTCCTAATCCCAAGCTGCAACTCCATACCTATAAAAAAATCACTCCCCATTCTCGCCGTTCCTTCAGACCCTGGAAACCACTGTTGTACTCTCGATCTCTGTGGATTTGCCTATTCTACCTCATATGAATGGAATCATACAGTATTTGTTCTTTTGTGTCTGGCTTATTTCACTTAGTTTAATGTCATCAAGGTTCAGCCACAGATTATTTTTTGATCAAATATATTTGTGTCACAATTAAATTGGGTCCATAAAGATGTCAGTCTCATATCAGTTAAACAAACACACAGGTGATGAAGAGAGCAGCTATTTCCCTGGAGCTTTTAGGAAGTCCCGGGGATGGGCTGGGGTGGCGTGCAAATTTAGTCCTGCTCCTGGCCAGCTGTATCCTCTTACTTGCTCAGTCCAGAAACATGAGGGTCATTGTGATTCTTCCCTCTCCCTTAACCTGACATCCAATTGCTCAGTAAGTCTTACTGCTTCTGCCTCACCAAAAGCTCCCTTAAGTCTTCCTCCATTATCACTGAACTAGCCTCAGTGTAGGCCTTTATTCTCTCTTGGATCAGTGTCAGAGCTCCCTAACCAGTTTCTCTGGTCATCCGCCAGGAAGTTTTGATAAGAATTTAGTAATACTGGGAGCTGTGTGGTTATGAACCACGTTCTCTCAGGAAAGAAGAAAGAGGAACCCAGATGTCAGGGATGCTGTAGAGAAGTACTTCAAACTTGAATGCTTGAAGTCATGAATTCATCCAACAAAAATACTGCATGAACATTTCTCATCTGGCCTTGAGCCTGTCTCTTCAATTACCGTCTTCCACATAACCCCTTGAGCCATCTGTCTCAAACAGATCTGATTTTACCCAAGTATGTCTGACTCCAGAACCGCACTTTCCCCAGTGCACTCACAGCCTCCCAATAAAGGATGATTCAAAACCCTTGACAGATTAAATCAAGGGCTCAGAACAAGATGAAATTTAAGAGTAATACGTACAGAATCCTACCTCTAAATTTAGGAAAATAAAGAGCTTCCAAACAGAACTGGCGAAATCTGGCTTTGCAATAGTTCATATGGAAAAATAAAATGATCCTGGAGTTTTGTCAACAAGCTTGACATGGGTTAATGCTGTGATGACATGACTCATGATAGTTATTTATTTTTCTTTTCTTTTTCCATTTTTTCTCTTTTTTTTCATTCTATTTCTTTTCTCTTTTTTTTTTTTGAGACCTAGTATCATTCTGTCACCAGGCTGGAGTGCAGTATCGTGATCACTGCAACCTCTGCCTCCTGGGTTCAAGTGACTCTCCTGCCTTGGCCTCCTGAGTAGCTGGGACTACAGGCACGCCCCATCACACCCAGCTAATTTTTTTTTTTGTACTTTTTAGTAGAGACAGGGTTTCACCATGTTGGCCAGGATGCTCTTGCTCTCTTGACCTCATGATTCACCAGCTTCTGCCTCCCGAAGCGTTAGGATTACAGGCATGGGACACTGCACCCGACCCCCCTTAAAAAAAAAAAAGATAAAGTCTCACTCTGTTGTCCAGACTGGAATGCAGTGGCTGGATCTCGGCTCTGTGCAACCTCTGCCTCCTGGGTTCAAGTGATTCGCATGCCTCAGGCTCTCAAAGAGCTGGGATGACAGGCGCATGCCATGGCACCTGGCTAATTTTTGTATTTTTAGTAGAGACAGTGTTTCACCATGTTGGTCAGGCTGGTCTCGAACTCCCGACTTTAGGTGATCTGGCTGCCTCGGCCCCTCAAAGTGCTGGGATTATAAGTATGAGACACCGCGTCAGGCCTTTTAAAAAATTTTTCAAAACAGAACCTCACTATGTTGCCCATGCTGGATTTGAACTTCAGGGCCTCAGCCTCCTGAGTAGCTGACAGGTGTGCGCCACCACACCCAGCTTAGCTATCCACAGTTTAGACTATAGCAGTTAATGTGTCCTGCTCATGGGCCATAATAATCCCTATTCTTTGGGCTGATCATTCATTGCCTTCAGCTCTATAAGTCATATTCCCAGAAGAATATTAACCAACTGGAGGACATGCGGGGCAGTGTTTCTGAAGCCCAAGAAATGCACCGTGGCTGTACTAGGGGAGCATATAAAATACAGAGATTCCTGGGACCTACCGCTGGATATTTTCAGGTGATTTTAGTGCACATCTTAGATTGGGTATCATTGATCTGGAGGACATAAATGACATGATGGTAAAGATACTGAAGGAAGTGTGTGTTTAGCCTACAAGGAAAGGACATGGGGAGATGAAATTGGGCGTTTCTAATCTCTGCAGCACTGTTATTTGTAAGTTAAGATGGCAGAATGGGAAAAGGTGTGGTGTTTAGGGAAGTTTTCTTAATAATTTAGTAATACTGGGAGTAAAGAGGAGCCCAGATATCAGAGATGCTATAGAGAAGTACTTCAAACTTGAATGCTTGAATTCACTGGGGATCTGATGAAAATGCAAATTCAGGCTAGGCAGTGGCTCATGCCTGGAATCCCACATTTGGGAGGCTGAGGAGGGCAGATCATGAGGTCAGAGGTTCAAGACTAGCCTGGCCAACATAATGAAACCTCGTCTCTACTAAAAATACAAAAATTAGCTGGGAATGGTGGTGTGCACTTGTAATCCCAGGTCCTTGGGACAGTAAGGCAGGAGAATTGCTTGAACCCGGGAGGCAGAGGTTGCAGTGAGCCAAGATTGTGCCACTTACAGCCTGGGAGACAGAGCGAGACACCATCTCAAAAGAAAAGAAAATGCAAATTCTACTTAGTAGGTTTAGGGTAAGGCCTGAGATTCTGCATTTCCACTGAGCTTTCAGTGATGCCAGTGCTGCCAGGCTGTGGACTATGCTTTAGTAGAAGGCTGTAGTAGGCGATTCCAATACTGGTTTAGGCCAGATGACCTCAGTGATCTCTCAGGTTAGAGAGGGTATTCAGCAAAGTTAATTGAAGATAGAGAGGAATCCTTCAGAACTTTTGGGGTAGAACATTTAATTAGATTAGCTTAATTCTTCCATTTTTCTAGAAACTTGGTGTTAGAGATGAGTGTTCAAGAGCATAAGGGCATAAGCTTTAGAATAAAATAAACTTGAGTTTATGCCTTGCCCTCACCGTTACTAGGATTATGAAGCTAGGAAGTAATGACTCATCTGAGCCTCATTTCCTCATTTTTAATAACCTCTCACTGGTTTTAATTTTTTTTCTTTAGAGACTGGGTCTCACTCTGTTGCCCAGTTACAATCACTGTAACCTCAAATTCCTGGGCTCAAGTGGTCCTCCTGCTTCAGCCTCCTGCGTAGCTAGGATGATGTGTGCACCACCACACCTGCCTAAGTTTTAAAATTCTTTGTAGAGTTGGGGGTCTCGCTATGTTGCCCAGAATGGTCTTGAACTCCTGGACTAAAGCAATCCTCACAAAATGCTGGAATTACAGGCATGAACCACCGTGCCTGGATTTTTATATGAGTATTTGTTGTGTTATTGTATGTAAAGTACTTAGCATAGATAGGTGCTGTTAATTGATTTTTATTAAGTTATTAATTTAAACAAGCATCAACTCTCTACTGCTACCCTCCCTACTCCTCCTGTGCTCCTGGAGGATTCTCGAGAGCTCTGTAAATGTCATGGAGCATGATGGTGCATTCTCAGGGGCCAGGTACTCTCCCCGGGTTTCTGTAAGGTTACTGGGAATACCTTTTTTGTGTGTGTCTCATGTCTTGATGATTGGCATGTTCTTAACTTCACCTTCACCAATTGAGAACTAAATATTTTCTCTACATATTTTGATCAAAATTATCAGCGGGTATAATTTGATTTCCTGGACTCACAGCCATTTTTTGGATTTAGCGTCATAATCGAGTGGGTGTCTGCTGGGTGTCTGCCCAGCATCTGTTCCTGTTTCTCTCCTGCAGAACTCCAGTTGTTTTTTCTTTTGTTATTCATACGTACAAATGTATCCACGTGCTTGGGAAGCCAGTTAACCCACAGCTCCAGGTGGGCCTGATTGGTGAAAACTTCCCATTCTCTTTCGCAGGGATTGGCCCTGGGATTGGCATGGAGGGAAGCCTGTTGAGGGGTGGTTGGAGGCATTTTCTTGCCCCAAGGAGAAGCCAGAAAATTGGATCTCTTTCTTCTCCTGGATCTTGTCATGTGGCGATGTGACTCTGGGGTCTGTGGAGCCTTGTCGCTGCCACCTGGAGGATGAAGCTAACATTGAGGAGGCCGAGCAGGATGAGGGATCTGTCTCCTTAATCCTGCGATGGAACCAGAGCCTTGAAGCTGCATCTCTGGACTTTACGCTGCATGAAATAACACATATCTTCAATGTTTGAGCCATTTTAGTTGTGTTCTCTATTACTTTAGCTAAAAGCACTGTTACTAATACTGATGTCTCTTTGCTTTCAGCAATACGTCCCAAAAGCAGTGGGAGGATTTAAAAAAATTCTGTAATCGCAATGAATTGGGGAAAGAATTTCTCCTCTTGTAAGAAAGAACTACTTTCTAAAAAGTTTTTCAAAAGCTGTTTTTAAGAACTTAACTCTAAAACCCTTCTTAAAATAGAAACTGTCTATATACCTGTATTATGCCTAATATGTTTGATCTATATCTCTAAACTTTTTCTGAGACAGGGTCTTGTGATGTTGCCCAGGTGGAATTCAAACTCCTTGGCTCAAGCGGTTCTCCCCCATCAGCCTCCCAAGTAGTCGGGACTACATGTGTCCACCCCCAAGCCAGGCCCTGTCTGTATTTTTTGGAGAGGTGATACATAAAGTTAGTAAGCCTATCATAATTGGGGACATATCAACTCATAGAAAACAAACACTTCAGGATTATGTTAGTCTGTTGGTAAATTCTTCCCTTTTTCCTTCTCTTTCTTCCTCCTTCCTCTCTCTCTTTTTTTTTTTTTTTTTGATGGAGTTTTGCTCTTTGTTGCCCAGGCTGGAGTACAATGGCACGATCGTGGCTCACTGCCACCTCTGCCTCCCAGGTTCAAGCAATTCTCCTGCCTCAGCCTCCCAAGTAGCTGGGATTACAGGTATGTGCCCCCACACTCAGCTAAATTTGTATTTTTAGTAGAGACGAGATTTCTCCATGTTGGTCAGGCCGGTCTTGAACTCCTGATTTCAGGTGACCCACCTGCCTCAGCCTCCCAAAGTGCTGGGATTACAGGTGTGAGCCACCACGCCCAGCCCGCCTCTCTTGCTTTATCCATACATTCTACATAAACATTTTGGGATAAAATTTGAGGGGGAATATTTTAAAAGATGATTTGCAAGTTGGATCAGTTTTAACACTGAGTTTGCTAGCCCCTGATTATCTCCCTGTCCACACCTTTCCCATGCATGGCAGCAGGGAAGGGGCATGGAAGCAACGAAGGCCTTTTGAAGGGCGCTCCCCCCCACACCTGTTCTGTTCACCCATTTATCTCATGGCTGTTAAACCCCAGGCATGCACCCTGGACTCTGGTTCTTAGTGAAAGATTGTTTCCCCCCACTAATCATCCAGATTGAGTTCAGTGCAATCTGGGGTTATTTACGTCTCCATATCCCAAGGCAATGACGGTAACCTATAGCATGTGAATCCAAGAAGCCATGTTAGCAAGCTGTCCCACTACTTGACAGCAGTCTGAGGGATTCACTTACATACCCTCACTGCTGGAGCTTCAGCAAGGGTGACTGAAATCACATGGTGAAATCGATCCTGAGCCATTCGGTGAGGGGACTCACGCATGTGGGAGGCTCATGTCCCGACCAGTCTCTCACAGTCCTGTGTTCCACACCGCCCCCTCCCCGGGCCTTCAATGCTCTCTTCACATTGCAGACCCTCCTGGCATTCTTAAAAATGAGTTTTGATCATGCCACTCTCTTTTGCTTAATAGATGAGCACTTAGGTTGCTACCAAATCTTTTGTTAGCTCCCAGTCACTTAAGGATAAAATTTAAATGTCTTTCCTTGGCATCCCTGAGTGTTTTGAGCATGGCTTAAACTTGATAAAATTTTCAGGAAATCAAATAATACCTACCAATGGTTAAAAAATAAAGAGGCTCAAAACAGTCCCCAATCCACATTTCACATTGTCCCTTATCCACAGACACCCACTTTTTTATTTTTAATTTTTGTGGGTACACAGTAGGTGTATATATTTATGAGTTACATGAGATATTTTGATACATGCATGCAATGTGTATTAATCACATCAGGGTAAATGGGATATCCATCCCCTCCGGCATTTATCCTTTGTGTTACACATAATCCAATGACACTCTGTTAGTTATTTTAAAATGTGCAATTAAATTATTTTGACTAAATAATTTTGAATAATAAATTATTGTGACTACGGTCACAACAGGCTAGCACGCTGTTTTGCTAGCAAATACTAGGTCGTATTCATTTTATTTTTCTATGCCCATTAGCCATTCCCCATGTGCCCCCCCACCCCACTACCCTTCCCAGTCTCTGGTAAACATCCTTCACTCTCATCTACATGAGTTCACTTGTTTTAATTTTTAGCTACCACAAATAAGTGAGAACATGTGAAGTTTGACTTTCTGTGCCTGACTTATTTCACTTAGCATGATGACCTCCAGTTCCAGCCATGTTGTTGCAAATGACAGCATCTCATCCTTTTTCTGGCTGAATAGTACTCCATTGTGTATATGTACCGAATTTTCTTTATTCATTCATCTGTTGATGGATACTTAGGTTGCTACGAAATCTTGTTATTGTGAATAGTGCTGCAATAAACACGGGAGTGCAGATATTGCTTTGACATACTGATTTCCTTTGTTTTGGGTATATACCTAGCAGTGGGATTCTAGACCATATGGTAGCTCTATTTTTAGGTTTTTTTTTTTTCTTTTTTTTCCTGTTGTTTGTTTGTTTGTTTTGAAACGGAGTTTCACCTTTGATGCCCAGGATGGAGTGCAATGGTGAGATCTCAGCTCACTGCAACCTCTGCCTCCCAGGTTCAAACAATTCTCCTGCCTCAGCCTCCCGAGTAGCTGGGATTATAGGCAAGTGCCGTCATGCCCAGCTAATTTTTTGTACTTTTTAGTACAGATGGGATTTCTCCATTTTGGTCAGGCTGGGCTGGTCTCGAACTCCCAACCTCAAGTGATCTGCCCACCTGGACCTTCCAAAATGCTGGGATTATAGGTGTGAGCTACTGAACGTGGCTTTTTTTTTTTTTTTTTTTTTTCCTATATAGGGTTAGGTCTTCCCTATGTTGCCCTGGGTGATCTCGAACTCCTGGACTCAAGTGATCCTCCTGCTTTGGCCTCCCAAAGTACTAAAATTACAGGTGTGAACCATTGTACTTGGCCAGTTTTCTTTTCTTTCTTTTTTTTTTTGATGTGTCTTTGTCTACTTTTGGTATCAGGATAATACTGGCATTGTATAATCAGTTTGGAAGTATCCCCTAGTCCTTCATTTTTTGGAATAGTTTCAGTAGGATTGGTATTCCTACTTCTTTAAATGTTTGGTAAATGCAGCAGTGAAGCCATTGGGTCCCAGGCTTTTCTTTGTTGGGATATTTTTTATTATGGCTTTGATATAATTACCTGTTACTGGTCTGTTCAGGTTGTGCATTTCTTCATGGTTCAATATTGGTAGGTTGTATGTGTCCAGGAATTTATCCGTTTCTTATAAGTTTTCTAATTTGTTGGCATATAGTTGCTCATAATATCCTTTAATAATCCTTTGAATTTCTGTGGTGTTGGTTGTAATGTCCTCTTTTTCCCCTATGATTTAATTTATTTGGGTCTTCTCTCCTTTTTTTATTAGTCTGCCTAAAGGTTTGTCAATTTTGTTTACCTTTTCAAAAAACCAGCTTTTTATCTAGTTGATTTTTTGTATTGCTTTCTCCATTTCAATTTCATTTATTTATGCTCTGATCTTTATTATTTCTTCTACCAATTTTGGGTTTGGTTTGCTCTTGACTTTTCTAGTTCTCTAAGATGCATCAAGCCGGGCACAGCGGCTTGCTTCTGTAATCCTATCACTTGGGAGGTTTACTTGAGCAGGAGGATTACTTGAGCTCAGGAGTTCAAGACAAGCCTGGGCCACACAGTGAGATCCTGTTTCAGCAAAACATCAAAGAAAAAAAAATTTTCTGGGCATGGTGGATTGTGCCTGCAGTCCCAGCTACTTGGGAGGATTGCCTGAGCCAGGAAGTCAAAACTGCAGTGAGCCGTGATTGTACCACTGGGCAACAAGTAAGACCCTGTCTCAATAATAATAACAATAAAAGGTGCACCATAGGTTGGTTATATGAAGATTTTCTACTTTTTTGATGTAGACACTTATAGCTATAAACGTCCCTTTTAGTGCTGCTTTCATTGTATTCCATAGGTTTTAGTATGTTGTGTTTCTATTATCATTTGTTTTAATAAAATTTTTAATTTCCTTCTTAATTTCTTTATTGATCCACTGGTCATTCAGGAGCACATTATTTAATTTCCGTGTGTTTGTATAGCTTCCAAAATTCCTCTTGTTATTTATTTTTAGTTTTATTCCATTTTGGTCAGAGCAGATACTTGATATTATTTCCACTTTTCAAATGTTTAAAGACTTGTTTTGTGGCTGAACATATGGTCTGTCCTTGAGAACGATCCACGTACTGAGGAGAAGAATGTGTGTTCTGAATATCCATTAGTTCCATTCAGTCTCTAGTGCAGGTTAAATCTCATGTTTCTTTGTCGATTTTCTGTCTAGATGATCCATCCAGTGCTGAAAGTAGGGTGTTGAAGTGTCCAGCTATTATTTTATTGAGGTCTCTCTTTTTAGTTCTAATAATTCTTGCTTTATATGTCTTGGTGCTCCAGTATTGGGTGCATATATGTATACAATTGTTATAACCTCTTGCTGAATTAACCCATTTATCATTATATAATGACCTTCCTTTTCTCTTTTTATAGTTTTTGTCTTGAAATCCATTTCAGAGACACCTAATTTTAACCATTTCTATATTTTGTTCTTTTGGTGGTTACAATATCGCTATATGAATGTCTATATTACAATTTCATTGCTTTTCAAATTTAGAAATTTTCTGTTTAATTCTTGCTATGAAAAATAAAAATTTGAGCTTAGTTACACAGTCAACGCCCGCTCCTCTCCATTCTCCCTTCAAATATAGTTATAATATCCCTTGCAGAAGGCAGAAGAATCTTGGAGAATAACCATGGGTAATGGTCATTTATACTCAACTTCCATTCTACCTGCTTATCCAGCTATGGCATGTATACTGGAGCAAATTAATACAGCTCCTAGCATCTGGTATGCAGATATTGACCTGGAAAATGCTTTTTTTCTCTTTACCAGTTTGCAAGTATCACCAGAAGCCATTTGCTTTTAACTGGCAGAAACAACTATATTTTCATGGTCTTTTCTCAGGACCACACCATGAGTCCTGCTTCTGTCATAATGTAGTTCACAAAAGCCTTGGTGATTTTGACATGCCATACAACATTAATTTTGATGACTATGTTAATTAGACCTGATAAGAAGGAAGTAGAAAGTACTCATGATACTTAAATAAGACAACTGTGAAGCTATCAGAATTTAGGGGTCTGTCTCCTCCGCGAAGTCTCCTCAGGGAACTTTCTGTTCAGTTCGGACACCCTCTTGCAAGGTGAAAGGTTGCTGTACATTTCAGTGTCTACTGACAAGAAGAGGCATAACACTTGGTAGGCTTTTTTTGGATTTTGGAGGAAACAATAGAAAATGCTATTTCTACCTTTTTTTGGAACCTTTCAGTAATAGAGCAAGAATAGGGGAATTGTCTGTCTGTAAAGGGTTGTGGGAGAGCGTTGCTTGGTGAACCGATTCCTGTTCCAGATCTCCTTGCTGCTCTTTACACCTTCTGGTCACTGAATTTGGAGCCTATTGTAGAAGAAACGATTATGCCTGGCACCACATCTGTGCAGCCCACCTCTGAGTTTACCCCCAGTCACCATTCTGTGTATGTGCGTGTGTGTGCGTGTGTGTGTGTGTGTGTGTGTGTGTGTGTTTGTGGGGAGAGAGAGAGAAAGAGAAAAAGACAGGGTTTTGCTGTCTTGCCCAGGCTGGAGAGCAATGCTGTGCTCATAGCCTACTGCAGCCTTGAACTCCTGGCCTCAGACAATCCTCCTGCCTTAGTCTCCAGGTCACCATGACTACGGTCACGATGCCCAGCTAATTTTCATATTTTTTGTAGAGATGAGGTCATTTCTCTTTAGATCGACAGTTTCTTATCTGAAGTACCTGCCTCTCTCTGCATGGAGTCTGCTTGGAGGCTATCTCCTATGCTCAGCTTCCATTCTACCTGCTTCTCCAGGTATGGCATGTATACTGGAGCAATTTAATACAGCTTCAGCATGAGAGCTTTGCTCAGCATGCAGAGCAGCTTGGAGGTTTGGGGAACTTTTTTTTTTTTTGAGACAGAATCGTGTTCCATCTCCTAGGCTGCAGTGCAGTGGCTGATCTCTGCTCACTGCAACCCCCGCCTCCCTAGTTCAAGCGATTCTTGTGTGTCAGCCTCCCAGGTAGCTGGGATTACAGTCATGCACTACCATGCCTGACCAATTTTTGTATTTTTAGTAGAGCTGGGTTTTCGCCATGTTGACGAGAGTAGTCTTGAACTCCTGGCCCACCTTGGCTTCCCAAAGTTCTGGGATTGCAAGCATGTAATGCCTCCAGGGGCAACACTTAGCCTGTGAGAGACGAAAGTCATTGCATAAATCTTCTACCTCCCTGGTCTTGCTGTGAGATGACTCTGAGGTGTGTTCTGTGTCTTCCAGTGGTCTTGAGCTCTAGTTGCCCACAGCAATATTCTCCATATTAACATGGACTCTTAGCTTTTTCTTCCTTTTTTTCCCATTTCACTTTGTCCATTCTCTTACGTTTTTTTGAGATCACCTTCCAAATAAACTACATGTTTAAAAGCCTTTTTTTCTGAGTCTGCTTTTGGGAAACTGTAAACTCGGACACCTGTCAAGAGCTCTGTGTATAGATTGAGGCTTCCTCAGCTCTGCTTCGTGGGTCAACATCCTTTCCACCACTTTCTAGCTTGATGAATTCTTCTGTACATATACTGACAACCTCTCTCCTATGCTCTGTTTTCATTAGCTTATTCTGTATATGCTTCTTCCTGTCATTTTATTGGCATATAGAAAGGGTGAGGAACCATATAGCTGTGCTTATTTGGCCTTCAGTCAAAGCCCACCTTATCTCTTTAACCTAAGTTCCTATTATTTCATCTCTTGTCCACAAGCCATCCATCATGGGACCCTCAAATCTGCTTCCCTCTTTCAAGCTTTTGCAGATGCTCTCCTCTTGCCTGGGATTTCATTCTCCTTTCATGGCCAAAAAAACTTCTTACCTTTTCCTCAAAATTCTGGTCAAATGGTAACTCTTCTATTAAATTCTTCCTACGTTGTTCTCTCTCTTCAGCAGGTAGTAAGGATGAGTTCCACATCTGTCCTTTAGTTGCTGTATGTTCTGCAAGGGCAATGTCTCTGCCTCTTTGTTTCCCGCTGTATTCCCGGTCACTGGCACAGTGCCTGGCCTGGCTCAAATATTTGCTATATGAGCAAATAAATCCATTTCTTAAGGGTAAGAAAGCCAGTTTAGGTGGACATGCCAGCATCTAGAACTTACCTGGTATGCAGATTGACCTCTGTGGGGTGACTGTAGGAGAGCGGTCTATTTCCAGCCACTCTTTAGGGGAAGTGCTTACAAGACGGACCTTTGGAGCAGTCAGTGAGAGACTGAGATGGCAGATGTGGCGGTAGAAACATGAGCGAGAAGTCAGGTTACTGTGCTCTGCCCCAGTTTTTGTCTATTGTCACCTTGGAATTGTTGCTGGAGTGAGTTGATTCTATGACATCTCAGTCCAATCATTTCTTTACCAGAGGCCATTTGGTGTGCATGTTAAGAGCTGTAGTAAGGCTGGGTGTGATGTCTCATGCCTGTAATCCCAGCACTTTGGGAGGCCAAGGTGGGAGAACTGCTTGAGCCCAGGAGTTCAAGATCACCCTGGTGACATAGTAAGACCCTGGTCTCTACCAAAAATAAAAAATTAGCCAGGTGTGGTGGTGCATACCTGTAGTTCCAGCTACTTGGAAGGCTGAGGTGGGGAGAGTCACTTGAGCCCAGGAGGTCAAGGCTGCAGTGAGCCAATATTGCACCATTGCACTCCAGTCTGGGTGACAGAGCAAGATCTTGTCTCTTAAGAAAAAAAAAAAGGAGCCAGAGTGAATCTTGGGTTTGAATTCCTAGCTCTATCACTTTCTAGTTTTGTAATTTTGGGGCACGTTACTCAAACTCTTTTTGTCCCGGTCTCCTTATCTGTTGTGAGGATCAGGTGAATATATTATTACATCACATTTTTATTATGTTATTTATTTTATATACATATTATATACAATCACTTTTAACCCATGTAGGGCACATACTGAACCCTATGTAACTGTTGGCTATTGTTAATATAGTAATTACTAGGTGAATCATGCAAGTTTTTAGGACAGGTGGCTTGCCTGAAGCCACCAAGGGAGTCTACGCTGGGGCTTGGGTGATAATCTGTATATTCTGGGATTCAAGGACCATTGAAAAGATCTTAGCTGCCAGAGGATGCAACAACTAGCTGCACCTCACTGAGCAAGAGGACTTGTTACAGAGTCAGAGCTACGCCTGGATCCAAGCAACAGGATGAGATGATTCAGAAAGTCTGTCTGATTTCCGTCACTGGAGTTCTGTGTTCCCTGAAGGGCTCATTCAAATCCAAGCTATTGTGTTTTTGGTCACTATGGACACACGGATGCAAAAGGAAGTGAACCTTAAAAAATGATCCCTTGGTATTGAAAGTGTCAGCATGTTTCCTGTGGTTATTGGTGTTTGAAACTATTAAAAAGTAAATCCAAACATATTTCTTCACCAGTGAAAATAAAGGTGGTTGGTGTCAAGGCTGTAGACTCAGGCGTTTCTGGTTAGGTTGTGGGCTTATAATGAAGATACTTGATTTCTCACACAGTTCAGTTCTCTCTTTGGATCTATCCGGACTACTTGTTTATGTCCGTTTCCTTTAGGAGTTTTCTCAGGTGGGTTTTGTTGTCCCCATATTTTCAGTTGAAGGGTGGGTCCAAGGATTTAGACTAGAGTCAGCTTGTAAGAGGACATTTCTATTCCTGGAATAGCAGCAGGTGAAAACCCTGGAGAACTCTGACAGCATCTCTCAATGATCCTTTTTTAAAATACTAGTTCTTGCTTTGACTCATGTGTTCATTGTCTTATGTTATATTTTTTAGTTGTTCCTTTCATATTCTCCTGTAAATAATATTACACTACTCCTTAATACTATAAGAACCTTACAATAGCTTGTTTCCATGTTTCATGCCATCTTTTGGGCTATTATTGTCATATATTTTGCAGGTGTTATAAACTTCAAAACTCTTTGTGATGATTGTTTGCTTTAAATTATCTTATTAAAAAAGTATAAAATAACAACAAGAAAGCATTTTATATTTACTCCCAAAGCTGCCATCTGACGCTCTTCATTCCTTTTTTAGATCTGAGTTTCCATCTGGAATAATTTTTCTTCAGCCAAAAGAACTTCCTTTAGCGTTTTTGTTTTTTGGCGATGTGGATATGCTAGCAACAAGTTCTGTCCACTTTCATTTTTCTGAAAACGTCTTTATTTCATCTTCTTTTTTACGTGGGTGCAATAACAGTTGGTTCAATATGTGTGTCAATAGAATACAATATATTTATATATTATATATAATGTCTTTGTATATATTTTATATATTTTAAAATATTGTAAATATTTTATATATATTTGCAACTGTTTATAATATTTCAGAAGTATATTTAAAGGCATTTACTGTACATCAAGTAGAAAACAGTAGTTTACGAAGCTGGATATATAGTATAAGGCTATTTTTTCTACAAAAGTTATATAAGTATATTTAATTATAGAAAAGCCTGGCCAAGTGCAGTGGCTTATGCCTATAATCCCAGCATTTTGGGAGACTGAGGCAGGGGGATCACTTGAGCCCAGAAGTTTGAAACCAGCCTGAGCAACATGGTGAAACCTTGCCTCTTGGTGAAACTCTCGTCTCTTTCTGTATTTTCGTAAATACAAAGAATAGCTGGGTGTGGTGGCATGCACCTGTGGTTCCGGCTACTCAGGGGGTGGTAGGGTAAGGGTAGGATTGAGGTGGGAGGATTGCTTGAGCCCAGGAGACTGAGGCTGCAGTGAACTCTGGTGGTGCCACTGGGCTCCAGCCTGAGTGACAGAGCAAGACCCTGTCTCAAAACAACAACAACCAAAACCAAGAAGGAGAGAAAGAAAAAGCTTGACACTGTACACATGGGCATGTAAGCAGTGGCAAATCAATGAAATATCAGTGAAGTACTTTTTTTGCTTATTGGAATTTTCTAAAATTTCTAAAATGAATCTGTATCATTATTATAATAAGAAAGTATAATTTGTTTGTTTTAGCCTATTTGTTTCTTTTCTTCCAATCCTTTCACAGTATTAAAATGCATAGCTTAACAAAATTTGCTTAACAGTAAATGTCTAGGATTGCTTGAACCCGGGAGGTGGAGGCTGAAGTGAGCCAAGATAGTGCTCCAGCCTGGGCAACAGAGTGAGAATCTATCTCATGAAAATTTTTTTAGTATGGCTTCCGTCATGGTGGATAGAAGGCAGGACGAGACTGCAGCTCTAACTATGAGGGACAGAGCAGGGTGTGGAGGCTCGCGTTGTGAATTTTAGCTCCAGAACAACTGCAGGAATAAATCAGGAAACCTGAGAGAAACCACAGACCCACTGAAGGAAGCGGATTTCTCTTACAGAATCTGGGAGACACCTCAAATATTGTGAGTTCACAAACTGTAAAAGTGGGAAAGGGAGATTGTCTGCCCCCCCACCCCACACCCTCACTGGGGAAACTGAAGGTCTACCTTATGGGAGAAGATTTTGACCTTACCTAGAGCTGAGTCAATTTAGAGAACTCAGCAAAATACAGGGGTAGAGGAAGCACTGGGAAAGGCTCTATGAGCTCACTGGGTCCCTAAGCAGGCCATTCCTGCCTGGCATCACAGGAATCTTTTGGGAGGGCGGCCAGAGGCATGGGGGAAAGGAAGAAGGTCACAGGGAGAAGGAAGTCTCCAGTTGAACTTTTTAACAATTTGAACTGGCCAAGAAGCCTCCTGGTGAGATCTCAGGGGAGAGCGTGCATCTGGAGATGGGGGAAGAACTAAAACCCTACTTTTTCCCAGCTGGGAGATGGGTAGTTTGGGGCAAGTTCTCAGCCCTGCTTGCCTGCTACCTGGAAACAGGCTTGGTGCTATTAGAGGGGGCATGGTGGGAGTGAGACCCGCCCTTCAGATGGTGTGGGTGCTAGGTGAGGCCCGTGACTGCCAGCTTTCTTCCACTTCCCTGACAACCTACATGACTCAGCAGAGGCAGCCACAATCCTTCTAGGTACGGAACTCCACTGATCTGGGAACCTCACCCCCACCCCCAGGGCAGTCACATCAAGACCTGCCAAGGAGAGTCTGAGGTCAGACATGCCTAGCCCTGCCCCCACCTGATGGTCCTTCCCTATCCACCCTGGGATCTGAACACAAAGCATATACTTGGGAGTTCTAGGGCCCCACCCACCACTAGTTTCTCTCCATACTACCACAGCTGATGCTCTCTGGAAAGCATCACCTCCCCTCAGGTGGCCAACCAGCACAAAAATAGAGCATTAAGCCACCAAAGCTAAAAATTCTCAGAGTCCATTTCACCCTGCTGCCACCTCCACTGGAACAGGTGCTGGTGACTGAGAGACCCATCACAGGACTCTGTGCAAACAACCCCCAGTACCAACCTGGATCTTGGTAGACTTGCTGGGTGGCTAGATCCAGAAGAAAGATAATAATCACTACAGCTTGGTTCTCAGGAGGCCACATCCATAGGTAAAGGGTGAGAGTACTACCTCAGGGAACACCCATGGGACAGAAGATCCGAATGACAGCCTTCGGCCTAGACCTTCCCTCTGACGGAGCCTACCCAAATAAGAAGGAACCAGAAAACCAACTCTGATAATATGACAAAACAAGGCTTTTAACCCCCCAAAATCACCAGCGATGGATCCAAACCAAGAAGAAATCCCTGATTACCTGAAAAGAAATTCAGGGAGTTAGTTATTAAGCTAATCAGGAAGGCACCAGAGAAAGACAAAGCCCAATGCAAGGAAATCCAAAAAATGATACAGGAAACGAAGGGAGAAATAGTCAAGGAAATATATAACATAAAGAAAAAACAATAAAAACGTCAGGAATCATTGGACACACTTATAGAAATGCAAAATACTCTGGAAAGTCTCAGCAATAGAATTAATCAAGTAGAAGAAAGAAATTCAGAGCTCGAAGACAAGGTCTTTAAATTAACAATCCAACAAAGACAAAGAAGAAAGAATAAGAAAAGATGAATACAGCCTTCAAGAAGTTTAGGATGATGTGAAATGACCAAACCTAAGAATAATTGGCATTCCTGAGGAAGAAGAGAAATCTAAAAGTTTGGAAAACATACGTGGGGAAATAATTGAGGAAACTTCGCTGGCCTTGCTAGGGACCTAGACAGCCAAAGACAAGAAGCACAAAGAAAACCTGGGAAATTCACTGCAAAAAGATCATTGCCTAGGCACATTGTCAGGATGAAGGAAATCATTTTAAGAGCGGTGAGACAAAAGCACAAGGTAACCTATAAAGGAAGACCTATCAGATTAACAGCAGATTTCTCAGCAGAAACCCTACAAGCTAGAAGGGATTAAGGCCCTATGTTCAGCCTCCTAAAACAAAACAATTATCAGCCAAGAATTTTGTACTCAGAAAAATTAAGCATCTTATAGGAAGAAAAATATACAGTCTTTTTCAGACAAATAAATGCTGAGAGAATTTGTCACTACCAAGTCACCACTATGAGACTGCTAAAAGGAGCTGTAAATCTTGAAACAAATCCAGAAACACATCATAATAGAACCTTTTTATAGGTCCTGTGAGATTTATGCTTTCACATAAAATCTGAAATCACCACTAAAGAACTTACCCATGTAACCAAATACCACCTGTGCCCCAATAGCCTATGGGAAAAAGTTTTATATTACACATATTAAAATTGAATAATAATAAAAACAAAAATGGTAAATGTCATTTAAGCTTTCTACTAATAATACAAATGTTAATTGGTAGGATTAAAATTAAAGCATATTTCTAGATTCTGGGCTTTGAAAATACGTATTACAGGAGGAAACTGGGCAAATTAAGACTATTATGAAAACTGAAAAAACAGTGCACTGACTTCATTTCCCCATTGAAGTTGCATCATCAGCTCAGGAGTCAGAGCACTGAAAAGGCTTTAGTTTGTAGACTATATGTAAACATTGTAGAATACCTAATTTATGCTAATTAACCCATGCATTATCTCACATACCTTTTTTGCGCTGAGAATATTTAAAATATGCTATTTCAGCAATTTGCAAGTAGACCATCTATTGTTAGTAGCCATAGTCACCATGCGTCAGAGTTCTTGATTGCAAATGATGAAAGCCAACTCAGTCAGTGGGTATCGGGTTCATTAACAAGAGCAGTGAGAACCTGGCTTGAAAGATGGGCAGGAATGAAGGGGGGCCGGGTGGCAGGAAAGGCACGAGGGCCCTGCTCCAGGACACCCGCCCAGGGTGCTGCCGCCACCACCCTTGCATGTTTGGCCAGTCCCTTTGCATGCCGGGTGTTGCAGCTGCCACTGCCAGAGTGAACTCTGAACTGCTCTGCCTCTTTGCAACTGTTAATCTAGAGTGAGGGCCCCAGTTGTCACAGCCTAGATTATCTGCCGGTGGCCCAGAGGTCAGCTGTCCCATAGAACAAGCACCTCAACTTTGGGCATCTGTGGAGGGAGCTGGGGCCCTGCCTTCTGTCAAGACGTCTACAGTGGTGAATTTCCCAAGCACAGGAAGCTGGTTGAGATGCTGGGAGGCCAAAAAGACAACAGCTGATGGTCGCTCCAAGGACCATATACATACTGGTTGAATGACTGGTCAGCTGCAGGCTGGCTTCTCTTTTAGACTTATAATGAAAATAAAAAATTTTTTTAGGTTTGCTTTCTTCTTTTCTGATAAAGCCAGTCCAGCACTTACCTCACCTTTTCCTCTCTTTTTAAAGTGCTTCTCATGTTGCAACATTGTAAGAAAGCAATTCCATAAAACCAAAGTCATCACACTCTTTCAGCTACTTTTGTCTCTATTATGTTACAGTAGTTAGATCTGGGTGACTTAGTCTCAAAAATAGTAGCTACCATTTCCTTGGCACTGAAACAAAGTTCTTTACACACATGATCTTGTTTAGTCTTTGCAACAGCCCTAGGAGGTGTTTAATAGTCTTAGCAGCTCTCTTTTATAGATTAGGACCCTGATGCTCAGAGCTGACTCAAGATCCTAACTAGTGAACAGTGCAGCTGGAATTTGTGACGTTTTTCCTTTTGTTAATTTTTTCGCTTAAATTATTTTTGAGAAATTAAAAAAATTCAGAAAAGTCCAAGGAAAAATAGAATAAACACTAGTATTTCTTTCTTTCTTTTTGAGACAGAAACCACTTTATTACCTAAGCTGGAGTGCGGTGGCATGATCTCTGCTCACTGCAACCTCTGCCTCCCAGGTTCAAGCGATCTCTGCTCACTGCAACCTCAGCCTCCCTAGTAGCTGGGACTATAGGCACGTACCACCACAGCCAGCTAATTTGTGTATTTTTAGTAGAGACAGGGTTTCACCATGTTGGCCAGGATGGTCTCGATCTCTTGACCTCACAATCCACCTGTCTCGGCCTCCCAGAGTGTTGGGATTACAGGCATGAGCCACCACGCCCTGCCAGACACCTGTATTTCTATCAATAAGAATTAACTGTGCTAATTTATATTTGCCTTCTAGCTTTCCTTTTTAAAGGGATAAAACATTAGAGAGACAGTTATATCTCTTTTGTCATTTCTTTTCCCCTTCCAGTCCACTTACAGATACTTTTGCATAATATATTTGTACATTAGTAACAATACATGGTTTTATTTTAACATACATGTGCTCTTAAAGTTTTCATAGTTATGTGAAATTCTGCATCTTGCTTTTTATCTGCTCATATTTTTATTTTGACATCTCTCCCTGTTAATTCATATAGAGAAACAGACAACAAAGTGGTTAAGATCACAGGATCTAGAGCCAGACTTCCTGGCTGGGTTGAATCCAGCCCTACCATTACTAGTCGTGTGACTTTGGACAAATTTCTTGTTTTCTCTATGCCTTAATTCTTTTATCTGTGAAATGTGGATTCTAATTGTGTCTTCTTTATTGGGTTGTTGAGCAGATTGAGTTAAAAACATGCAAAACAGTTAGAACAGTGCCTGACACAGGAAACAGTCAGTAAGTGGTATTTGCTGTTGTTTTTAAAGATGGCCCTGTGTCCGTCTGTAAGACAAATGTTGAATTGTTTATATTCATTTCCACTGAATTCTTCTGTTCTTTAGCAAGCATCACTAACATTGGTGCATGAAGGTGAACTTGAAATCATTAGCTACTGAACGGAATTTGTCCATTTATTCCATTGTGAGCTCTTGCTAAATGTGAGCTACTGACTTTATCTCAGTTACTTCTTTTAACCCTTGCATAACCTTCCATCATATTCATTCATTTCTTTAGGGATGGAGATTTAGGTGGTTTCTTAAGTTTTTCTATTAAAAGCAATGCTGCAAACTTCATCCAGGTACATGTCCCCTTACACACATGTGGGCATGTGGAATTGCTGGGTAGGGATTGAACCCAGGCCTCCTTAATGCCAAAGACCTTATGTTGCTCCCACTTACAGAGTCATATGCAGAGACAGACAATAAATTTTGAGGGTGATGATGTTACATCTGAGCAAGTTAGAAGGAAAGCGTCACACTCTGAATTCCAAATTAAGAGTCCTTTATTTGCCAGTGACCAAGAGATGGCTAATGCTCAAAATTCTCTCAACCCCGAGGAAGGGCCTTGATTTCCCTTTATACCTTGATTTAGGTAGGGAAGGTGAAGCCTAGCTGAAGTAGAATTTTACAGAAGCAGAGCAAGCAAGTAAGATAAGGAAGCTGGTAACCAGGAGGCAGGAGGTTCCCAGGATTGCTGGTTTCTAAGGGTATTTCCGTACAATCATCAAGCGGGGTAGCAGGGGGAGCTTTCCATACAATCAATTACCAAGGGGGGTATTCACAATAGCAGGTAGACTTGCCAAGCAGGATGGGGTTTCAGTGGTTACAGGTGCTGTGAACAGTGTGAACCACTCTTAATGGTTCAAAGCTTTGAGTGCAGCGTGACCCAGTAATGCACCTGAGGGGGCCGAGGCAGGGAGGGAGAAGCTAAGATGGAGTCAATTAGGCTAGCACAAATTAGGCTATCACAGTGATGCTCCATGGCTAATGGAAAAATTCTCCAGAGATGCACATTATCCCTAAGATCACTCAGAGGAACCTTTGGCAGGGGAGATATTAAAGGTCTCCTTATCTCATAAATGAACCCACGATGAATATTTAGTTGAATGCAATACATATTAAGACAAATGAAAACAGTTTTACAGGGATATTGTTAACATAAATAGTTTATATTGCTCTAAAAATTAGAGATGTTTTAGAAAAAAATTACTTTTTTAATTTTTAGAAATTTTATTTATTCAATGAACATTTAATCATAGACATTTGTTGCAGGCTTGAAAGAGTGGTGATTTGTGGGGGCAAGATGCATTGAAACAGTATTTCTTTTTCAGCCCGACATAGTCTCATTACTGAGCCAATAACTATTTAATTGTCTATCTATCAAAGTGCTCAAGAAAGTATTAGATGGTATGACTACGCAAGCAGTGGAATATTTCAAAATGTCAAGTAAGTGAAGAATTGTAGAGAAGGAGAAGGAAAGGAGACAGACAGGAGAAAAGAAAGGAGGACTTCATTGGTGGCAGAGGTGGGGCAATGGCAGGAAGTCCTGGCTTGATGGAAGCAAGTTCAACACCCAAGAGAGGACCGGCTGTTCTCTTACCAAGTTCATGTCCAGGGACAAACTCTTTAATTTTCCCGAAGCAGACCCTTCTCAGCTTTCAGCAGCCCAAAAACAATGTGGAAATTTAGATTTAGTCACATTGCTTCTTCTTCGGGTGTCTGAGGACTCAGATGGTAGCTTGAAGACAGGTCTGGGAGCCGCTATGTCCCTTCCCGAGGCCCTGTGGGAAGAGGATGTGGTCCAGACACGGAGCCCTTTTCTTGGTCCTCGGTCCTCTGCCCTGGGCTTTCCCTTTTTTTTCCCCAAGTTTTTAGACTTCCGAGATTGAATAATCTTCCCTATTATTTTACCCAGTGGCCCAAGACACCTGTGGGGGACCTGGTGGTGGGCTCCGGAGCCCGCTTGCCTGGTTTTGCCATCCCAACCTGAGCTTCCTTTTCTACACCTGGGAAAGAGCGCAAATCAGAGCACTCCTGGCCTAGTGCTGCTGGGTGGTGGGTGAAGGGCTTGGCATGTCTGGCATATGCCAGTCACATGCTTCCTGGGAAGCAGCAAGTAGGGAGTCACCTCAGCCTGTGAAAATTCAGGGCATTGCTTTGGCTTGTCCCTGTCCCTGACCCTAACCTTAATCCTTATCTATGAAGTAGTTTGAGAGAGAGATGCAGGCCTTCCCAACAAATGGGTCCCTTTGTTCTTTGAGCTGGTGGGAGGCCAGAGCAGCCAGATCCCCCACTCCAGGCATGTCAGTTCTGGTCAGGAGCAGCCTGAGTCTTTAAGGTCATAGTTGTTATTCTTGACGTTATCTTTTTTTTTTTTTTTTTTTTTTTTTTGAGTCTCACTCTGTCTCCCAGGCTGGAGTGCAGTGGCGTGATCTCAGGTCACTGCAACCTCTGCCTCTCAGGTTCAAGAGACTCTCCTGCCTCAGCCTCCGGAGTAGCTGGGATTACAGGCACCGGCCACCACACCTGGCTAATCTTTTGTATTATTTTTAGTAGAGACAGGGTTTCAGTATGTTGGCCAGGCCTGCCTCAGCCTCCCAAAGTGCTGGGATTACAGGCATGAGCCACTGTGCCCAGCCAGAGTTATCTTTAGTGACCTCAGGATTAGCCAGCCAGCTGGAGCAAAGGGGTAAGTTTAGAAACTTGCCTCAAAGTGTGGTTAAAGGCAAAGAAAAGCAAACTGTGCTTTTATCTAAGGCATTTTGAGGCAGGACGTGGTGCTCATGCCTGTAATCCCAGCACTTTGGGAAGCCAACATGGGAGGATCACGATCACTTGAGCTTAGGAGTTCATCAGCCTAGGCAATGTAGCAAGACCCTCATCTCTACAAAAAATTAAAAAATTAGCCAGGCATGGTAGCATGCATCTGTAGTAGTCCCAGCTACTTGTGAGGCTGAGGCATGAAGATTCCTTGAGTCCAGGAGTTGGAGGCTGCAATGAGCTATGGTTGCACCACTGCACTCCAGCCTGGGTGAGAGAGTGAGACCCTATCTGAAGAAAAAAACAAACAAAACGAAAACCCAAACACACACATTTGGAGGAAGGACCACAGTTTAGACATTTTGCTCTGTCTTTGTGACCCAATTACAATGAGGTTAACCATTTTCCTTCTCCTTTCCTTTCTCCCTTGGCCTGTTCTGCAGACAATGTCTTATTTACAATTATCCTGTCAGTCACTGCTGTGATAAGGGTCATGCTTTCTATGACTAACAATAGGCAATACATGAATAACAATATCCACAGATATGTTTCCTGTGTAACTCCTTGGTTTCTGTTGCTACACATTTTAGTTAAGAATAAACCACTTAGAAAAAGAAAGAAAGAAGTAATTAGTCTACAAGAAACTAAAAAGAAATACTGCAAAATGTAAATTCCAAGCTTATTGCAAATTTCACACTAAAAAGCAATCAATTCATGATAACCATATGAATATGATTTACAAAAGACCCTGAAGATACAAAATTCATGGAGGATAGAAAATTAATAGAGCAAAGAATAGCAGGTCAATTATACTTTGTGAATGTTAGATCTGTTTATCCCTTCTTGATAAATAGCTTTAAACATAAATTTAGAGTTTTTTGAAATGAAAACACAACTGAAATTCTTTCTTATTCCATTCTTTCAGGAAGGCAGGATAGCGAGTAGATAGCACATGGGCTTTGGAGCTGATCTGCTTTAAATCCAGGCTCTACCACTCAGGTGACTGAGTGACAGTGAACTTATTATGTATTCTACCAACTCTGCTATTTCCCATCCATAAACCTTGCAGGCTGCGGTATGTTAGACATGTGCGTACAGATGTATCCATATACACAGACATATCCACGCACACATGTATTGATAAACTATTTATATATGTTTCCCAAGATTCATCGTGTATGAGATTTAGCTAATCACCCACTGACTGTGCGAACATCCAGTGAATACATCACAAACGATTCTTGTTGGTTTATAAACGGTGACAACAAATGACAGTTAGAAATGCTTATAAATACTGCAAGCATTTCTAAGTCTTTACTTAATCTTAAAAAATTAGAATCTGTGTAACGTGTATAACGTTAAATACTTACCGTGTATTTTTATATCAGCAGTGTTTAAAGGTATTTCTATGAATTATACATGATTCTGACTGTCACAGGATCAACTCAACTCTTGTCTGATCTGCTAATCCCTTTGTTATTGTCTTTTTAAAAAATTATATTATTGTTATGCACTTATTTTTTGCTCTCTGAAGAGTTCAGCCATTGGGATCATTAAACATTGGATGCATCAGAGCATAGAGGTCACAAGCTTCGACTCTGAAATCAGAGTGCTAGGGCTCAAGCCTGTATTAGTCCATTTTCACACTGCTATAAAGAACTGCCTGAGACTGGGTAATTTATAAAGGAACGAGGTTTAATTGACTCACAATTCAGCATGGCTGGGGAGGCCTCAGGAAATTTTTACTATCATGAGAACAGTATGGGGGAAACTTCCCTCATGAGTCAATGACTTCCACTTGTTCTCTCCTTTAACATTTGGGAATTATGGGAATCATGGGGATTAAAATTCAAGATTAAATTTGGGTGCGGACACACAGCCTCAGCCATACCAAAGTCTCAGCTCTGCTACCTTCAAACTGTGTGACCTTGGGCAAGTTACTTAGCCTCTCTGGGCCTTAGTTTCTTCAACTACAAAAATGGCATCATATCATAGTCTTGTTAGGAGAACTAAATGAATTAATCTTTATAGTACATGGCCCTGTTCTAAACTGTAATTGCTATAAGAGTTTGAAAGGCTGAAATTGTTAATTTTGCTAATGATTAAAAATGGATAAATAAAACACTTTAGTATTATATTTGTAACTGTTAAGATACTAGTTATAACTATTAAATTAATAGATTTTAAAATATTAACATAGTTTGCAGTATTCCTGATACAGTTATTTAAGAGAAATACCTATGTAAAGTATCTGACACATAGCAGGTACTCAGTAAATAGTAGACATTTATTATTATTGTTATTCTTTCAGAAAAGAAACCTATTCTAGATTATATTTAAAAGGCACCCATTAGATTGAGCTCTCTCTATGGAGCTTTGAATGGAAACATTGTTTTTTTCTTTTAGAAGTACAGTGTTTTCAGGTTCAGGAAAAACATGATGACTAAAGCGGAGTCCTGTTAATGTGTCAAAGCCAAGTCATCAGGTGTCCTTGGTGGCAGGAGGCCCTGGGTCAGGGTGATTGGAGTAGTATGAGTGGGTGACAGGGGCCTTTGAGGCTTTTGTCCTCCTGCCCTGGTTTTCTTTTTCTTTTTTTTTTGAGAGGGGGTTTCACTCTTGTCACCCAGGCTGGAGTGCAATTGCGTGACCTCAGCTCACCGCAACCTCCGCCTCCTGGGTTCAAGCAATTCTCCTGCCTCAGCCTCCTGAGTAGCTGGGATTATAGGCACGCGCCACCATGCCCAGCTAATTTTTTGTATTTTTAGTAGAGATGGGGTTTCACCATGTTGACCAGGATGGTCTCGATCTCTTGACCTCGTGATCCACCCACCTCGGCCTCCCGAAGTGCTGGGATTACAGGCTTGAGCCATCGTGCCCGGCCCTGGTTTTCTTACCACTCCTCAAGGTCCTATTTCGGAGTGGAGCAGCTGCCTTGAGTACTATTTGCCCAGAGTGGCTACTGATGAGGCCGTCTAGATGGTGGCAGCATGGCAGCGAATGGCAGTGGATGGTGGCTTTTAAGCTGTCACAGGAAGAATTGTAGAGCCATGTGGCAAAGGCCTAGGCTCTACCACTCAGAAGTTGTGTGGCTACCTAACTTTTCTGAGTCTTCATATCCTCATCTGAAAATGGGAGAATAATTCCCGCTCCTCAATTTAAATGAGAAATGTTGGCCGGGTGCGGTGGCTCATGCCTGTAATCCTAGCACTACGGGAGGCCAGGGCAGGAAGATCCCTTGAGCCCAGGAGGTTGAGATCATCCTGTGGGCAACATTGGGAGACCCTATCTCTATTTTTAAAAATTACTTAAATGAGAAATGTCTGTGCTTTGCTCAGTGCCTGGCTCAGAGTAAAGCCTTTGTTGGTAATAACACAGTGGGGTTCTGATGGCCAAATCTATTGAATATCCCCAATGGCGCTAATGCATCTGTCCTTCAGGACTGCTGTTCAATAAGCTGCTCCATGCTAGCCTAGAAATTAATTAAGTTTTTCTCTACCCTACCTCTTCACTATAAATTATAAAAGAATTTTGTTTTTTTTTTTTTTCCATTTCTCTAATGCTATATATTTTAGAACTGACATTTCCCCAGTGGATGCAGCTATAAAGGAATAAGCTTTTTGACAGTAAGACTCAGGCTTAGTTCAGGGAAATGGTCCTTGAGATGAAATCAGTAGGTATTACCAACACCCATTTCAGCTCAGTCTGTCTGATCCCCAGGAAAAGAGAACTCAGTCATTTCATTCTGGAGGTATCAAATCAGTATTTTCTGGACCTCAGGATGAAGCCCTTGCTGTGTGGTATTAAAGTCCCGAGCTTAGGTCATGTCTGAGGTCATCCAGCTGTCCTCCATCACTGACTGCACCGTCAGCAGCTCTGGTCACACTTGATGTCCTGGGTGACAGTGGAAAGTTTGTTCCCAAGGCTGACTTGCTGCAGGCTTATGCAGGCACCCCTGGGCAAAGGCCCAACAAACTTGCTCAGGAGTAAGGGGCTGGGAGTTTGATCTTAGAATAAAGCCCAAATTGTACCTCACAGGAGATGTTCTTGGGTAGGTTTGTGTCTCCCTCTGCAGAACCCAAGGTGTGTTCCTTCAGTGGGTATGTGTGTGAGAGGCAGCCCAGGAGGGGTGTGGGATGTGGAGGGAGGGGAGAAAGAGCCTTTTACTTCCCTGCAGTCAGCTCTCCAAAGGCTTTCCTGGAGAGGAAGGGAACCCTGGAGTGCAACTGCAAAGGAACCCTGAGATATGCTGGATGTGCCAGGGTCTATGGGGGCATCAGCCACCTGCTGTGCTGTGACCAGGTGAGGGGTGGTTGGCTGCGGACAGCACAACCCTAGCATGCAGGGGAGGAGGTGACCAGGGGCTCGCCTGCCCAGCAGGCTGACCTCTTGCTCATTCCCTCATTCCGAACTGTTCACTTTGTGGACGCTCTGTGCCTGTGCCTGGCCCTTGTTGACTTTACAGTCTAAGAAAGAAGATGAACATTTAACAAACAAATACATCAGGCTGGGCACAGTGGCTCACTCCTGTAATCCCAGCACTTTGGGAGCCTGAGGTGAGCAGATCACTTGAGGTCAGGAGTTTGAGACCAGCCTGGTCAACATGGTGAAACCCTTGTCTCTACTAAAAATACAAAAGCTAGTTGGATGTGGTGGCATGTGCTTGTAGTCCCAGCTACTCAGGAGGCTGAGGCAGGAGAATCACTTGACACAGAAGTCAGAGGCTGCAGTGAGCCAAGATCATGCAACTATGCTCCAGCCTGGTCGACAAAGAGAGACTCTGTCTCAAAAAAACCAACCAACCAAGCAAACAAAAAACCCCCAAAATACATCAATCACAGAGAGAAATAAGTGCTCTGAAGAAAACTGAGTTTTGTGATAAAGAATAACAAAGGGGAAGTAGTTTTGAGCAGCTGGAGAAGGCCTCTTTGAGGTGATATTAGAGCAAAAAACTTCGAAAATGAGAAATCATCTAGGAGTACGTATAGGTCAGGGGAATGGCATGAAATAAGACAAGCCGAGGCCCACAGCCTAATAGATGCTCACAAAATGAGTGAAGATGGAGAGGTTGGCAAGGGCTGGATCACTCGGGTCTTGTAGGCCTTGAAAGGAGTTAGGAATCAGCACTTGAAGGGATTTAAGCAGGGGAACCACAAGGCTCGATGCATGTCTAAGAAAGGCCACCATGGCTGCTGTGTTGCAGACTGGAACTTGAAGGAGGCTAGAAGCATAGCTTCTGAGTTGAGTTTTCCTCTTCTCATCTCACGCTGTCCTGTCATTGTTTGCTGTCCCCCCCATCTCCGGCCAACCTCCCACCACACACCTAGGAGACTCGCCATTGCTAAAGGGCAGAGAAGTATTTGTAGCCCTCCATCAGCAGCCTTTACCCACAACGCAGTAATTTCTTGCTAATCAGCTAAGATGGACCTTCCTGGGAAAGAGGCATAGGTCCTGAGGCTTTGAGTCTAAGTATACTGTCTCTTAGAATGCCTGTTCTGAAGGGGACCTATTTGGGCATCAACATTCGTTGTTCAAAATGAATCAGTTTTTTTTAAAAAATATGTTTGTTGGCTGCATAAATGTCTTCTTTTGAAAGTATCTGTTCATATCCTTTGCCCATTTTTTGATGGGGTTATTTTTTTCTTGTAAATTTGTTTAAGTTCTCCATAGATTCTGGATAGTAGCCCTTTGTCATGCTGTTGGTTGTTGGTTCACTCTATGCAAATCAAAACCATATTGAGATATCACCTCATACCAGTTAGAATGATCGCCATTAACAACAGATGCTGGAGAGGGTGTGGAGAAATAGGAACGCTTTTACACTGTTGGTGGGAGTGTCAATTAGTTCAACCATTGTGGAAGACAGTGTGGTGACTCCTCAAGGATCTAGAAATAGAAATACCATTTGACCCAGCAATCCCATTACTGGGTATATACCTAAAGGATTATAAATTATTCTATTATAAAGACACATGCACATGTATGTTTATTGTGGCACTGTTTACAATAGCAAAGACTTGGAACCAACCCAAATGCCCATCAATTATAGACTGGATAAAGAAAATGTGGTGCATATACAGCCTGGAATGCTATGCAGCCCTAAAAAAGGATGAGCTCATGATCTTTTCAGGGACATAGATGGAATTGGAAACCATCATTCTCTGCAAACTGACAGAAGAACAGAAGACCAAACACCGCATGTTCTCACTCATAAGTGGGAGTTGAACAGAGAACACATGGACACAGGGAGGGGAGCATCACATACGGGGGCCTGGGGATGGGGGTCTAGGGGAGGAATGGCAGGGGATTGGGGTGTTGGGGAGGGATAGCATTAGGAGAAATACCTAATGTAGATGACGGGGTGATGGATGCAGCAAACCACCACCATGGCACGTGTATACCTGTGTCACAAACCTGCACAATCTGCACATGTACTCCTGAACTTAAAGTATAATTAAAAAAAAAAAAAGAAAAGAAAATCAGTTATAGTCTTACCTGCTCCACACTGGCACCAGGGACTCTGGTCAGAGATGGCTTGGTGAAGAGATAACAGAGCAGAGAAGTATTAATAAAGAGCAGTCTAACTCGTGGTGAGGTGTCATCCCCACAAGCAAACTTGGTACACTATCTTAATACTGTGGGAGCTTGGGCAAAAGGCTGTGCATTGTTCAGCTTTTCCTCCTCAGCACCTTAGGAGAGTGGTCGGAGAGAGAAATCACTGCATGTTTGGGGAACTGAACTGAATTGTAGACAGAAGGTGGAGCACCCTGACTGCAGCTACTTTGTGGAATGCAAACCCCACCAAGATGAGATGGGAAACGTGATCTTGGAACTGGCTAGTGGGTGCTAGAGGCAAGATGGGATTTTGCATAGTCTGGGAGAAAGTGCCTTGGGTGACAGTTCATCTCCTGAGTGACATTTGTGCATCTAAAGAGGATGGAAAGATGAGCAATGCACCAGTCTCTTCTCTGAGGATAATTATGTCAGGCGACCATAGCAGACTGCTAAGCTGTGGCGTTCCCATTCCAGTGGGCCAAGTGGCAGGTGATACGGTAATGCTGTGATATGCTTGAGGTGTGTGGAAAGGTGGGCAGAATTCAGAGGGCAACAGGAATCGTGACAGCCTTGGTACAACACTGGCAGGAAGAAAGAGCTATGACTGAAGAAGGCATTTGTCACCTCTGTTCCACACACATGGAAAGACAGTGTAGTTGTCAGCTGTTGCAGAAAAAGGAAATTAGAATTACATTCAATACCTGGAAGGACTCTCCAGCTGTAAGGGTTCTGAGAGGCTGTGATTAGATTACAAAGGGAAAAAAATGGTTGCTTTATGTGACTGGGAATTCGTGGGTTTCGTGCTATGTGCCGGGTACTGTGGTTATTGTATCTGTCATTGCAGCTTCATGGAGCAGGTATTTTCATGCCTGCTTTATGGCTGTGAAGTCTGAGGTTTGTGACGGTTTGCCCCGTGTCACACAGTGGGTAAGTGCGTGGTTTCAGTGCCTGTGTTCTTTCTTCACCATACTTTCTAACTGATGATTTTAACAAAAAGCCTGACCAATGATCTTTTGGGAGTTTAATCATTCCCCTATGTATTTTTATTGCGTTTCTCCCAGTGGCACATTCCTGAGACGCCTGGGGAAGCTTCTTAGGGCCAGGGTCACCCATCTTGGTTATGGGGACATTCCTGTGTCTTCCCTGCAACCACAGTCTTGTTAAATGTCCATTGAAAACATGTTTGAATGAGATCTCCCCCGACCCCTGCCAGCATTGAGCAGGTCGCGCAATCAAGTTCTGCAGACGGACATGCTATTTCTTTCCTCATGAAAGGGATATTCGGGTTATCTGGGGACTTAGCATAGAAAAAGCTCTAGATGGGAACCAAGGCAGTGCATTTGACATCTTCAAAGAGTTTAACTTTAAATTAGTTGTGTAATTTTTTTTAATTGGGAATTTTTCACATAAAAAAATAAGTCTTCATCTCCTTTTGAAAAACTAGAAGCCCCACCACTCTATTTCCTGGTATCTGGCACTCTTCATCCCTTAACTTGCTTGTAGAAATCTGAGTTTGTAACCCTTAAGCTAGAACAAAGCTAACTGACCCCAAAGGCCAGCTGATGTTCTGTGCATAAACACCAAAAGAGCCATACTGATCGTTGCAAGTGTGAGATACTTCCTACCCCAGCTGGGGAGCTTTTAAACTACCCTTACCTGGGCACTGCCCTGTACCAATTGAATCAGTATATCCGAGGGTGGAGTTCATACTAGTATTTTTCTTTTTTTTAAAAAAAAACTCCCCAAGTGTTTCTAATCTGCAGCCAAGTTAGGAAGCTCTGCTTTAGGGTTTCCCCATAAACAGCTCTCCAGCCTTGGGTCTCTTTGTCAGAGAAATGAGCTCCTGAAGTCTTGTATGCAAAGTGGCTGTTTACTCCGCTCCCAGCACCTCTCAGGCAGCCCCATTCACCCTGTCCTGACTGACATGTAACTGGATCTTCGTAACTTTTACTATAACTTTTACGTCTATACTTCCAGAGCTAAGCCATGTTTTTACAGAACTGTGGGTGGGGAAAGAGAGTAGATGAGGGACAAACTGAGAATGATTTCCTTTTTCCTTTGAAAGGCTTTGGACATTAAGACAATCATATGGCAAACCTTAAGCTTCCTAGGAAACAGGTAATGACATTTTGAGCTACTTGCTCTTTTAGATGCATCCTTGCTTCAGAAGTAAAACACATAATAAAAAATAAAACAAACGTGACAGCTTTCTTTGAAGGCTTTTTCATCTCCTGAGGAGAAATTTCATCAGCAAGCACTGGGAGAGCTTGGTCTCTGTGGGTGTGTGACGGCCGCTGTAGGCGAAGCTACGGTTATATCCATTCCAACCAACCCCTGCTGCAGGGGGCTGGGCAAAGGCCGTGTCTGTCAGTGATGTCTTCATGCAGGGCTACCCTAGTCAAGAGTGCAAATGGCAGAAAATGACATTTGCGTCTGGGCAAAAAGCATCATAAACATTCACAGCTGTGGTTCCTCAGGGTCTTCCTTATCAGTCAGGCATGGTGGATTTTGTGTCCATTCAGGGTGAGCCCTTTGCGCTTCCATCAGCCAAAAGGCCTCCAGGGCTTCCTCTGTCTACTCAGAGGGAAGATATTTGCTGGAGCACCAAGACAGGTCTCAGTCCAAAGTTCAAGGTTTTTGTCATAAAGTGGCCAGTCTCGTTTCACATTTGGAAAGTCAACACTTGCACTTGAAGAGTCAGCCTGACATTTATTTCCAGCTTCCCGTGGAAAACAACTTTGCTTTTCAAGAAGCAAGGAGGATCTTAACCACTAGAGAATCTCTTTGCAATATTTAAAGGTTTTTTTTTTTTTTTTTTTTTTTTAGAATTCAATTTTATTTTCTCTTTTGCCCCTTTGTTTTCTATCTCCTTTAAAAAACAATAAAATTGGGCCGGGCACGGTGGCTCAAGCCTGTAATCCCAGCACTTTGGGAGGCTGAGGTGGGTGGATCACGAGGTCAAGAGATCGAGACCATCCTGGTCAACACGGTGAAACCCCGTCTCTACTAAAAATACAAAAAGTTAGTTGGGCATGGTGGCACGTGCCTGTAATCCTAGCTACCCAGGAGACTGAGACAGGAGAATTGCCTGAACCCAGGAGGCAGAGGTTGCGGTGAGCCGAGATCGCGCCATTGCACTCCAGCCTGGGTAACAAGAGCGAAACTCCGTCTCAAAACAAAACAAAACAAAAAAACAAAAAACAATAAAATTGATAACAAAATAGAGGGGCAATGTAAATTTAAAAAGCACTAGGTTTTCAGAGGATCTGGATCCAACCTCCTTCCTACTTACCTGGGGACCTGCTTACAGTTACTTAAATAATCAGTTTTATCACCTGCGAAACTGGGAGCAGAATATCTGCTCAAGGTGAAGATAAATAAGTCTTTCATTAAGGTTTGATTACTTACTATTTGGGGGGCTTATCTCTGCATGCCAGACATTCTTGGGAAGCCCCTTGGAGTGTGTTCATGACCACTTAAATGAGAGGACAGTGGAAATCTCTGCTGAACTGAGAATGACTTGACTTTACCCATTTATACTGGCTTAGCTGTGGAACTGTTCATGTTTTACAAGGGCTGATCTTGAACTTCTGGGCTCAAGAGATCCTCTTGCCTCAGCATCCCGAAGAGCTAAGAATACAGGCATGGATCAAGAATGTCATCTGATGAATTTAGGTTAAAGAGAGAAGAGGAGTGACATTGACATTTCTGTGTGGTGCTTGGTAGCCCTGAATAAGCCTCGTCTTGGCCAGTCCCTTGCCAAGAACACCGTTTCTTTCTTCTCTGCTCAAATAATTCCACCCTTTGAAGCCTAGTTCATCCCATGACCTAATTTTTAGATTGCCCCAGCCTAAAGAGCTTGCCTTTTCTGCATTTTTCATTCACTCGTTGTCAGGATGATTTATTTAACAATTAAATTAGTGATTCATGGCTTAGCTTCTGTTTCAGTTGAATGCAATTTGTCTCATATTGCTATTCAAGTTTTCATTTATCTCTGTCTAGTGGAAATAGCAATGATCTGAATTTTAGTTTTGACTTTACTTCAAACTGTATATACCAGGAAAGATATGTAATCTTTCTGGGTTTCATACAATTCCATAATTCTCTTTCTTATTTTACCATTGAGGCTTAGTTTCTTACATGATTCTTGTTGATTTGTTTTATTTTGTTGTCAGAGTCATTGTAGTAGGCAGTTTCTAACATGGCTCCCCATGATCCCTGCCTCCTCCTGTTCACACCATTGTGTAATCCCGTGCCCTTAAATGTGGGCTGGACTCAGTGAATTGAATATGGTAAAAGTGATGGGATGTCAAGTCTGTAATTAGTTTGGAAGAGACTGTGACAAAACAGTTAGTATCTTCTTTCATGCTTGCTCCAATGAAGAGGGCCACCTGAAAAGGAATTGAGAGTGGCTTCTGGTCAAGATTCAGCAAGTAACTTAGTTCAACAGCCTGTGAAGAACTGAATCTTCCCAACAACCACTGAGTTATCGTGGAAGCGAATCTGGTCTCAATTGAACTTTGAGATGACTGAGCTCTCATTAACATCTTGTGATTGTAGTCTTGTGAGAAACCCTAGGCTAACACCTTGATTGTAGCATCATGACAGATTTTAAAGCAGAGAACCCTGCTAAGCCATGCCTGAATTTCTGTCCACAGCCATGCCCACAGCAATGGTGAGACACTAAATGTGTGTTGTTTTAAGCCACTAAGTTTTGGAGAAATTTGTTATGCAGCAGTAGATAACTAATACTATCAATGAGATGTCTACCTGTATTGATCAGATTAGGCTAAATTATGATGCAGTAACAAATGACCCAAAATCTCAGTAGCTTACATCCACAAAAGTTTATTCCTTGCTCACACTGCATGTCCATTGAAGGTTGGTTGTAACTATGCTTAACATTTTCTTCTCTCCTGAACCCTCCAGAACTCAGAGTGACAGAGCTGTCTCTATCTGGAACATTGCAAATCATCCTGGAAGAGACTAAAGAGAGCAGGGCAAAGTATGCACTGGTTTTCACAGCTTCCCCATAGGAAGGTTACCTCATATGTCTACTTGCATTTCACTGGCCAACACTAGCCACATGGTCACATATCAGTTTAACAGGGCCCAGAAATATAATCCTCCTCTAAGAAGGGGCACAACATATCTGTGAACAGTAACACAGTGTAAATGGTACATGGTCGTGGGGAGTGGTAGCCAGGCAGTGCCATGATTTACAGAAAAGAGAAGGAACAGCTTACATCCACAGATGGATGGTATAGAAGGCCCAATGCTTGTCTAAGAGAAAAGTCTGTGATTTAAGAGCTATTTTTCCTGGAGAAGAATGAAAAATTAAGAGTTATCTTTCCTAGAGAAGAGTGAAAAATTAATGGAATGTGAAATAGTAAGAGAAGTTGAGGTTTTTTACCAATCCCATAATCTCCATTGTCACTTACCTAAATCTCCCTCAACCAGTGAATTCTCTGTGACCAAGGCAGCTTCAAGACATGTCTCCCAGCACCCTTTGTCTGATTGGTTAGATTGCCTTCTCTAAGCTCTCTAAGCTTTTTCTGTATAGAAATATAAGCACCTCCCTTGTCTTTATGACTTTATGAACAAACCTGTTCATGAAGTTAAACTGTGTTTTCAAACAACTGTCTTGTAGCAATCAATTAATGGGAGAGGAAACTTGACATATGACCCTGGGCAAGCCTGCCATCCTTTGGACTTCAGTCTTTTCAATGTCCCACTCTAATCTTAACTTCCTGAGTAATAAGCACAGTCCCTGTGGGCTTTCTGCAAATGTTGGAGGAGCTTAAGAAATGATTGCTAGCACTTCTACCTCAGAGCCCTCACCAAGCTGGCTTTAGAGAAGCAGCTTCGTGGGAAGTGTTGAGATCTGAATGGTAATACATCTAGCTTGCGGAGAAGTTTGCAGCAGAAGTCGGACCCTGACTTAACTGATAAGCCAAGCCAACATGATGAATCTATTGCTAAAACCAGAACCAGATGAAACTTCTGCTGACACATAGCAGATAAATGTCAGGGCCAGAGATCCCCCTAAAAAATAAAGGAGAGACTGATTGATGATCTTTCTTCCCATAAAATATACTTTTGCCCCCAGGCCCTGCCTCTCTGGAACATGCCAGATGGTATTCCGGTTTTCCTGAGGTTATAATTTATGTCAAAGGAAATAGACTTCACTTAGATGAGTTCTGAAGGAAGCATAGAAGAGTCCCAGAATTGTGGTTTAAAAAGTGACCTAAGATGCCTTTAAAGACAAACTTCTGTCCAGCACAGGAATAATTTTCTTCAAGTCCATAATCTAAGCTATATAAAAAACGCACTTGAAATTGGTGATCAGGGACAAGATTTAAACTTCCCGGGATTCTTTAGGATCTGATCCTGCCCAAGTTTCTTCCCCCTCATATTGCAACATAGAGTGTGAGGGGAAAGCATTGCAGTAGAAGTTTGTGGCAAGAGTGTGAAGACTATACCTCTTCCAGTGACACAGCAAGTTTTGTATCTAGGAAAATTGTTCCATCTTGCAATTGAAATGTACTTAGTTGTCAGAGGAACTGTTGAGAGAGGCCATAGCCTATACTTCACATATCCTCCTTCTGAGACTGACTAGCTGTTGAAGAATTTATTCCTCTCTGGCACATTTATTTTTCCTGATATGAGGATGATAATGGTGTTTCTAGACAGTAAATTGGCAGTGCTTTGTGAATTACAGATTATGTACTTTACTGAATGGTCATCTAGTTAGTGTCTATAGGTTATCTTTCATTTCATAGCAATTAACTTTCCCCTATACATCTGGGTATCAGGCACTATAATAAATACTGGGAATATAAGACTAACCGGTTAGATACATTCTCTGCCCTCCAGGATCTCCTTGTCCAGTGAGTGAGCTAGATATATGATTATAGGATGGAACACATTAGACATATTAATAAATAAGTGTATAAAGGTCTATAGAAAAAAAGACAAGGCAGATCTGGTGGTGTGGTGGAGCCGTGGGTGAGGAAGACTTCAGATAGGATGTGTGTCAGAGTATGAATTTTTTTTTTGAACAGATGGTTCACAAAAGAAAATATATGTATATATATATAATATATATTATATATATTATATATATATTTCTTTTTCTCTTTTCTTTGTCCTTCTAGAGTAAAAGAAGATATATTAATGGCCAATAAACATATGAAAAGATGCTCAACGTCATTAGTCATCAGATAAATGCAAAACAAAACCACAAAGACATACCATTTTACACTCACTTGATCAGGTAAAATGATAGACCAATCATACCAATGTTGGCAAAGACATAGAACTCCCATAGCTTACTGGTGGAAATATAAAAGGATACAATGTCTTTGGCAGTTTGTTAAAAAATTACACATACATCTACCAAAGGAACTAACCATCTTACTCCTAAGCACTTACTCAAGAGAAGTGAATACATTTGTTCGTACAAAAACTTGCACATAAACGTTCACAGAAGCTTTATTTGTTATATCAAAAGCGGAAACAACGCCAATGTCCATCAACAGATGCGTGGATATACAACTGTGATATATTCACACAAAAGAATGCTGCTTAGCTACGGAAAGAAATGAATCATTGATACACACAACAACATGTTTGAGTCTCACAATAATTATGCTGAGTGAAAGAAGCCAGACAAAAAGAATGCATATTGTATGACTTCAATTATACAAAATGCTAGAGAATGCAAACCAATCTGTGATGATGTGAAAGTGAGTCAGTGGTGGCCTGGGGACAAGACTGAGGAAGGATGGATTGCCAAGGGGCAGAAGGAAACTTCTGAAGGTGACTGAAATTTTCATCTTTATTATAGTGATGGTTTCACCTTGTATATATGTGTCAGACAAAAACTAAGGTGACTGCAGTGATCTCTGCTGCTTTAGTCACCCCTTTGTCTGATCCCCTGTCCTTGAGTATGGATGGGAACTGTGAACTGCTTCTAACCAATACAATATAGCAAAAGCGATTGACTGCTACTTCTGCAACTACATTACACTATGTAAAGCTCCATCTTTTCTTTTTTATTACACTTTAAGTTCTGGGATACATGTGCAGAATGTGCTGTGCAGTTTTGTTATGTAGGTATACATGTGCCATGGTGGTTTTCTGCACCTATCAACCTGTCATCTACATTAGGTATTTCTCCTAATGCTATCCCTCCCCTAGTACCCTATTCCTCATCAGGCCCCTGTGTGGGATATTTCCCTCCCTGTGTCCATGTGCTCTCATTGTTCAACTCCCACTTATGAGTGAGAACATGCGGTGTTTGGTTTTCTGTTCCTGTGTTAGTTTGCTGAGAATGATGGTTTCCAGCTTCATCCATGTCCATGCAAAGGACATAAACTAATCCTTCTTTAAGGCTGCATAGTATTCCAAGGTGTATATGTGCCATATTTGCTTTATCCAGTCTATAATTGATGGGCATTTGGGTTGGTTCCAAGTCTTTGCTGTTGTAAACAGTGCTGCAGTAAACATACGTGTTCATGTGTCTTTATAATAGAATGATTTATAATCCTTTGGGTATATACACGCTAATGGGATTGCTGGGTCAAATAATATTTCTGTTTCTAGACCCTTGAGGAATCGCCACACTGTCTTTCACAATGGTTGAACTAATTTACATAAAGCTCCATCTTAGCAGACTGCTCTTAGAGACTTACATTTTGTCCTTAATGAAGTGGCCATGTTGAGGGAACCCAGATGGTAAAGAACAAAGGGTGGCCTCTAAAAACTGTGGGTGGCCTGCAGCCAACAGCTAGCAAGAGGTGGAGGCCTTTAGTCATACATCCACAAGGAATAAATTCTGCTGATAGGAAGCATGAGTTTTTTAGATGTTCAAGGTATGGTAAGGACATTTGAGGAATAGGAAAGGGCATGAACAAAGGCAGAGGCATGTGTAGTCATTAATGCTGTTTCACAATATTGCATTGTAGGCACTTGGTAACACTGTAATTCTTAGTCCTTTTTACTTTGGTGAAGCCGTGTGATTAGTTCAGGTGAATGAGTTGGAAGCCAAAGTGAAGTATCATTTATGAGCCAAAGTTTTTAGCTGTTCATTAAAGACTCTTTTTTTTCCCCTTTGGAACAAAATTAACCACTTTAGAGATGATGGATAATCTGTCAGTCCGGGTCCCTGAGTGACCGCGATGAACAGAACACTCCACCAATTCTTGGTGCTCATGGGACACAAGTGAGAAATACGGCTGCGTATTTTTTTTAAGTCACCAAGATTTGGAATTTTTTTGGTTAAAGCAGTGTAACATAGTCTATTGTTCTAATTCAGTGCAAAATTAAGAAATAAGGATGATGTACCCACAAAGTAAAATATATCTGATGGGATTGGTTGGGAGTAGAGAAAAATGAGATTAGAAATATGGCCAGAACCATATTATAAGAAACTTCGACACCATACTGAGAAGTTGACTTTAACCTATAGACAATGAATAATCATTGAATGATTCAAAATTGCTCTCTATTAAGTCATATGGTTAATCTCTTGGATATTCTAGTCAGCTGTTTTAGTGTTAGTTTTACACTTTCTATAAGGTTAGGATATTTTGATCCAGAACAGTTAGAGGAGAAGATGGGGTTGATGGTGGCATGGGAATTGTGGGTTAGGCATGCCACTCCTGCTGTACTCCAGCAAGGTGAGCTGTGCTGGGATCCAGGGAAATGTTTCCTTGTCCTAGGAAACAGTCTGTCTCTTGATCAGTGCTACCTCCCCATATCTGAAAAGTGGCCTTTCAAGCATGAGTAAGAAGAGGTTTTTAAAATGTTCTACTCAGATAGCTGTATGTTGTAAGATCTTACTGGCAGTAGTGTCTTGGCTCTCTGCTTATGAGATTTCTTTGCTTGGTCTATTTCAAAGAGAAGGACTGGAGGCCTACTCTATCTCAGAAAAGATGGTTAAGAGAGATTTGTTCACATTAAATCTCCAAAGACACATCCTGGCCATTGCTTGTCTTTCATGAGATGACCTGCCTCCCTTTTCTATATCTGAGGTGAGAAGTAGTAATTGAATTCCACCGTGATTTTACTTGCTTGGGGCATCAAAGATGGGCTTTTTCCCCCTAATGGAGTCATTACAAAGTAGTAAGAATATGCAAATTCTCCTAACAGGAGACATTTCATGTCTTTTTAAAATTTATTTATTTATTTTATTTTTTTTTAGTTTTAACTTACATAAGTTGTCATTGGGAAGAAGATAGCCTAAAATATACTATACCATCCTTCCTAAAGTCAGTTTATAAAGTCATTCTGTTCAAGACAAAAAAAGCATGTGGTATGTGAGTGACAAAAATGCCCCTGGCTTGCTTCACAGGTTTGTCCAAGGCCTTTCCCTAAGCCCTTGACTAAATGTGGCACCCTCCTTATAAGAAAATGATAACACCAATTAAAGTTCAGCAAGACTTAAACTTTGGGGTTATTTTTCCAATAGATGTAGCACAAAGGGAAAGCTATTATTTGTGTCTAGGTAGAACAAAATTGGAGAGAAAGTACTGGATTGGCAATATCTACATCCTTCAGGAAGAATGGGCTAAGATCTTTTTTTAAAATTGCATTTTAGGTTTTGGGGTACATCTGAAGAACATGTAAGATTGTTGCATAGATACACTCGTGGCCGTGTGACTTGCTGCCTTCCTCCCTATCACCTATATCTGGCATTTCTCCCCACCCCTCGCTGTCCCTCCCCTATTTCCCCCCAACAGACCTCAGTGTGTAGTGCTCCCCTCCCTGTGTCCATGTGTTCTCATTGTTCAACACCCGTCTATGAGTGAGAACATGCAGTGTTTGATTTTCTGCTCTTATTTAAGATTATTTTTCTTTTGAAACTTAGAATAGTTTAAAGATCACTGCAGATAGTTTTTGCAGTGAGTGCCAATATGTCTCTGTAAGGTTTTAACAGTAAAATGTGCTGCCACTGAAGTTTTGTTGTGCAGAATCAAAAGGTATGTGTGGAAGGCAGGGCTGAGGAAGGTGTTAGATGTATTTTTAGGTTGGAGTTACCCCACAGCAAAATATTTTGATGCTGTTAATATGTGTGCCATTCATTAGAAGAGATATCACTCTTTGAATTGCTTCTCAGTGTGTATTTAAGTACCAATTAAATACTTGATAGCTGATGTAACCAGATACATATTGTGTATTAACTATCTTAATGACCCACATCATCTGCTAAGCAATAAACTCGTGGGAGAAAAAAATTGGTAGATGCTTGGGATTGAGTAGTCATAGACATTTTACACTGAGATTTAAATGACAGAAGTAGTGAGCCATTTGGAAATATAGGAAGACCTTTGCAGCTGAGGTGAGTGCAAAGGCACTAAAGTAGAAATGAGATTGGTCTGCTAGAGGACCAGAAAGAAAGCTATGTGAGGCTGGAGTGAAGGAGTCTGAGGCAAAGTGGTAGACCATGAGGTAGATAGGGATGCAGATCATAGAATGCTTTCCAAGTCAGGATGAGGAATTTAGATTCAGTGCTTAGAAAGATTAGAAGTCATTAATGTATTTTAAGGGGGAAAATACTCTGGCTGGTGGTGAACTATGGATTAGAGGAAGGCAAGAGAAGACAGAGTGGGAATTAAGCGCTAGACATTACGTTGACTGGGGTATCTGTCCAGGACTGGGTTGTAGTAATGGGGATGGAGAAGAGTGGATGAATTTAGGAGCAGTTGAGGGAAAGAGGGTGTGGTGAAGAAAGCCAGGTGAGCAAGCAGGTGGGACCGGTCTCTAGGTCTAAGTGGAAAGCCTTGCTTCTCCTACACAAACTTTCATGTGCATTTAGGCTGTAAGGACCTCAACTTTTACAAAAGCCACAGTGTTCTCACAGGTTGCTGGGATCCAGGTCACCATTGACTTCTGATCTCTGGAGATATTTTCAAAATCAGGGAGCTGCCTTTCTTTTTACTCTTTTACTCTGTTTCTAGACAGGCTGCTTGGATACCAGGGGTGGATGCTGGGTAAGGGGGTTATGGGGATGGTTAAATTTGTCTGAATAGCCTCCAAGTTCAAAAAGGAGGGACAGGGAACCTTAGCTGAGAACCAGGAGTTTGACATACTTAATCTCTCATTTCATCCTACTGATTACTTTGTGAGGTACATCTTTTTAATCCTAGTTCTACAGAAGAGAAAGCTGAGGCTTGGAAAGGTTCTTCATTTTGCTCAAAGTCATACAGCTTGTACGTGGTGTAGACAGGACGGGAACCAGAGCCTGGTTCTCTGCACTTCCCACACCACTGCTGAATCGGGGTTTGTCTGTTTTTCTTCTCTTCTTTTAACTGTTATCACACAGTTTCCATCAAAGAATCCATCGTGGGAGGGCCACTATTTCTCTTTCTTTTGTGTACTATGTTTACCTCCCCTATCCCACAGAGTAAGGTGCTCAGCACACATGGCTGTCTGGAGGCAACACCCCTTTCTCGCCGCCACACTTGGGGTTGGGGTACCAGAAGGAAGGGCTGACGAGGTGGATGGTGCGGCTGCCACCGCTGCTAGGTGATGGGAAATGACTCTCTTGCCTGTGCATTGCCCCGAAGGCATTTTCCATTTCTTAGGCCACTTCCGCTCCCCACCCCTCACCTCTAGCTCCCTGGCTTCAGCTCAGGCCCCTCGGGGAGCGTCCTTCGCCTCGGGGCTGACCGCATTTGGGGGCGCGGGGTCCTGTTCTCTGCGCTGTAACCCATCTGTGCGCAGAGCCTCGTTCCCAAGCGCCTGGAGCCCGGCGGGCATTGACGTCAAGCGCCAGCGGAGCGCTGCCTACAGACGGTTGACCCGGGCCCTCCTCCACACCCCCTTCCTTCTTCGCCCCCTCCCTCTTTCCTGCACGGGGGCTCTGGCTCACTATAAAACGTGGGAGCGCGGGGTGCCCCAGCAACGACGAGTTTCAGAACCATGGAGAGCTCCCGCGTGCGGCTGCTGCCCCTCCTGGGCGTCTCCCTGCTGCTGCTGCTACCTCTGCTGGGTACCCGTGCCCAGGAGGACGCCGAGCTCCAGCCCCGAGCCCTGGACATCTACTCTGCCGTGGAGGATGCCTCCCATGAGAAGGAGCTGGTCGGTATTCCCCTCGCTCCCGACCCCTTTGAGCTGCCGCGCTCTCCCTTCCTTTGCACGCCTCCCTCCTCCTCCCACCCCCCACTCCTATTCCCAGAGTCAGGACGCGGGGAGCTGAGCGCAAAGCCCGGGCACTCTTTGCGATCCGAAGAGCGTCTAGAGCCCAAGGGCTCCTGGCAATCTGTTGAGCGAATCCCTCATACCCGCCCTTCTGAGCAACAGGAGCCTCAGAGGCTCGGAGACCCGCGGTCAGTACATGGGACAGCGCCAGCTAAGTTTCCACCCCTCCACCATTCCCTGGTCCGCTGAGTTCCACCGCAGAGTGCGTGTGGGTCCCGGGCTCCTTATAACTAGGGCTAGAAGTGAGCACCTGGGCTGGGCTCGCAGCCAAGGCGGCAACTTTGGGCTCCGGGGCTGTGTGTTGCAGATCGAAGCGCTGCAGGAAGTCTTGAAGAAGCTCAAGAGTAAACGCATTCCCATCTATGAGAAGAAGTATGGCCAAGTCCCCATGGTAAGGTTTGTGGTCACTCTCTTTCTGTGTTTTTTCGAGAGAAAGTACACTTCCTTAAATCATACTCACAATCTTTTCTCTACCATGTGGATACATAACTTAGGTAAAGGGTTTGCAGGGTTCTGTGGGCTCTTTCTTTCTTCCTGGGTGAGGAAATGGGAAAGCAGGAACAGGGGTTGTAAGAAAATGTAGGTCTATTGTTTGTTTCTCAGAAAAAAAGTCTGATCGATTTTTTTACCCTTTGAATGGGCAAGAAAAGGAGCCAGGAAATGTAATGCTCCCCTCCCCCCCCCAACCCTTGCCACCTAAAGGTGGAAGAAATTAGGATAAAACTAGGAAGAAACTAGGATAAAATAACGTAAGTTTCTTTAAAAAAATGTAGTCTCACTGAAGTCATAAACACAAGATTCCCTGTTTCAGACCTGACTGTACTTAGACCTCCTCTGATGGTGATGGAGTCCGATTGGCCCTTTCGTGAGACAGAAATTGCGTTGACTGTGAGACTTGCCTGTTGAGAGTCTGGGTTTGTTCATACTCGATGACCACACTTTGTGTTGTTTGCAGTGCGACGCCGGTGAGCAATGTGCAGTGAGGAAAGGGGCAAGGATCGGAAAGCTATGTGACTGTCCCCGAGGGACCTCCTGCAATTCCTTCCTCCTGAAGTGCTTATGAAGGGGCGTCCATCCTCCTCCATACATCCCTATCCCTCTACTTTCTCCAGATGACCACATCTTCATCGCTGGAGTTTGGTTTTAGTAACAGATAAAGTTTTCATTTTCCTCTGAAGGGAAGGGGCTCTTTACCTGCTGTTTCAAAAATAAAAACACATTAGATATTACTGTGTGAAGGATAATGCCTTGTATGGTGTTGATATGTGTGCAAAGTATTCTTATTTTATTTGTCTGATAAACTCTTGTGTACCTTTGTGTAAAGAAGAGAAGCTTTGCTTTGAAAATTGTATTTTTGTATGTGGCATGGCAGAATGAAAAGTAGATCTAGCTAATGTTGGTAGATGATATTACAATCTAAAAAACAAATCACCCTAAGTAACACAAACTGAAGCATGTACAAATTATACATAATAAAGTGTTTTTAATAATTGCCCATATTGCATTGTTGTATCCATGTAAGTAATTTAAGTGGGAATGGTGAGATTAATCATGCTGTTGTTTTCAATGAGAAATATTTTAAAAATAGTAGTCTATAAGGACAGTGGCACCTTGGCTTCAAGGATTTTTGATCGTTACTTAGGAGTTTGCCAAGCCCGTTTTGGTATACTCTATTTTTCTTTGATTGCAGCGCTGTGGGCTGTGTGTGCATGTGTGTGTGTGTGTGTGTGTGTGTGTGTGTGTGTGAGAGAGAGAGAGAGAGAGAGAGAGAGAAAGAGAGAGAGAGAGAGATATGAAATGATTGGAGTTGAGGTGATATGATTTTGTTTACTTACACCTTTTGCCAGACCCTTTACTTTAAACAGTGAGGTCAATAAAATATAAACTGTTTCATGTTTTCATCACATTAAAAGCAATTTGAAAAATCAGAACTTTTGACAACTCCATTATTAGAAAACATGCTCTGCTTTAAAGATATGGACTGTTTAGGGGTTCTTATTTGTCTAAAGTCTCTAAGGTTATGAGACCCATTCATTCCCATGAGTAAATTCACACTCTTGGAAAAATTCTCTGTTTCAGGAAAAGCAGACATTTCAGAAAATAATTTTGAGGGGAGCAAATAAAAATTGGGGTAGGTGAGAATTCAACTCAAGAAATTAAAACATTAAATCTAAAGTTAAGTAGCCTTTAAATGTTTTTGAGTGCTTATCTGAGGTCACCTTTCCAAGGGTTTAAACCAGACTAAGCAACATCTAAGTAGCAGCATCATGAGAGAAACAAATGTTAATAGCTTCCTAATCCAAACTCAAGAAGCTCTTGTGTAATAGCGGAATTTAAAAATAAAGCCCCTCCCTGTATTCATAGGGAGTTTTCTGATAGAAAATATTCGTATACACAGTTACCATTTGCAGTGTTTTTATTATTATTAGCATGCCTAATCTTGCAAGATATTGTTACTATTTTTCAGAGTAGAAAACAGAGGGCAAGAGACATTATAGAATTTGCTCACATCATACAATCCTAAATAATAATTTTAGCTTTAATCCCTTTGACTCCAAAGATTTGTCCTTTTTCTCCATGTCACTTCAGGCAATCAACAGACTGGGCTTCCAATTCCCCAGAAAGCACATCTTTCTTTAATAAAAATTGCTCACTGGGGCCCAAGGTATATTTTTTGGGAACCGCACTTGCATTTGAATTCTCCTATACAAGTCTACATATGATTAGAATGTGGTAGTTTTTTGTTTTGTTTTTTTTGAGACAGGGTCTCACTTTGTCACCCTGGCTGAAATGCAGTGGCACAATTACGGCTCACTGCAGCTTCTATCTCCCAGGCTCAAGTGACCCTCCCATCTCAGCCTTCTAATTAGCTGGGACTGCAAGCATGCACCACCACACCTGGCTAACTTTTGTATTTCTAGTAGAGATGGAGCTTGCCATGTTGCCCACGCTGATCGCAAACTCCTGGGCTCAAGTAATCTGCCCTCCTTGGCCTCTGAAAGTGCTGGGATTACAGATGTGACCTACAAGGTCCAGGCAGAATGTGGTATGTTTTAATCTTTAATAGCTGCAAGTAGTTATTTAGTAGTTTCACAGTTTGCTACTTTTCCAGAAATCATTTCAGTTAGAATATTCTTGAGCCCCTTAACTATTCCTATCTGTATCATTCCTAAATAAATCAGATCAGGAAATTGCTTTAGTCATTGACTAGTGAACAGGCAGGACGCTCAGGGCTAACACACAGAATTGCTTTCTCTCCTTATTATCATTATTATTTTTAGAGACAGGGTCTCACTCTGTTGCCTAGGCTGGAGTGCAGTGGTGCAATCCTAGCTGCATACTCAAATTCCTGGCCATAGGGAATCCCCCCACCTCAGCTCCCAAGCAGCTAGTGTGCACACCACCACAGTTGGCTGATTTTTTAAAATTATTTTTTTGTAGAGATGGGGTCTTGCTTTATTGCCCAGGTTAGGTCTTGACTCCCTAGGCTCAAGCAATCCTTTTGCTTCCACTTTCCAAAGCACAGTTATAGGTGTGAGCCACCATGTCTGGCCAGAACTGCTTTCCCTTTTAGCCTGGTGTGTTTCCCCAAAAGCAAGAGATGCTGGAGGAATTTGGAGTTCAAAGAAAGGAATACAAACTTGTCTCTTAGCCTTTTTAGCTTGTTCCCCTCATGCCTACCTCTACTCTGTCGTCTCTCCTTTCTTGTTTAGTAAGACTAACGGATATGGACAAGTGGTTATGGGAAATTGGTAATGGGGGATCTGTGGGTTCTGTATGAAGAGCTTTTCCCAAAAATTTTGTCTAGGGGCCCAGATTTTAAGTTAATCGTGCTAACATGTTCTGCACTAATAATAGCAGCACTTAATCTTCAATGACTTGTTAAAAGTAACTTTGCCTTTCTATTTGATTGATAATAGAGTGATCGATCTTGGTGAGTGTTGGGGTAGAAGATCAGGGCTAGAGTCCACGGTTCTGTCCTGTCATACAGCCATAGCTGCTGATCCCATGGCGTGAGCAGCTCATACATTCCATAACCCAAGGACCAGGTTCCTTTCTCAGTGGTTGATGTCTAATCCCTCTATATCCTGGACATTGCTCAGCATGCAAGAGGCAGTGGAAAACCACACACCTGCTCCTGCACTTGTACCCGTCATGAGTCCCTCTGCCCCCTTAAATGATGTTGTAGATGGGCTATATGTGCTGCCTGGTCATTCACCTTGTCTGCCTGATAATGGTACAGTTTAACTAGTAGATTTTATAATGACTTTATAATACATGTAATTAACTCTAATTAGTTATGACAAATTTTGTAACATATTTTTGGCTTTGATTTGTTTGTATATATACTAGAACTTTAAATCTGTTTTCCTAAGAAATATTGATTTGTAATTTTCTTTTCTTACACTGTCATCATTGCTTAGTTTTGGTATTAGACTGTAACAGCATCAAAAAATGACTTAGGAAGTCTGTTTTCTCCTTCCCTTTCCTTGTCTTTGGAAACAGTTTGTAAAGAGAGATTATCTGCAACTATTTGGTTAAATTTTTTGTGGGTGGAAGACTTTGATTACTGACTCAATTTCTTTAATGATTTTTAAATGACCTTAGAACTGTGACTGGGAGCAGATGAGACATGAGAGATTTGCACACTTCAGTTGGACTTAATTTAAATGAAGTTAGGAAGGATGTTAAAAAGATCTGAGAATAGAATAAGAAAGAACTAAGTTTTTGAATTTATAAATTGAAGAATAACTTTAAAATCCAAGATAGCACTTGATTAATCTTTGCTGTGCATAAAAACTACTCTCAGAGATACAAAAACCAACCAAACAAACCACTCACATAGATAACTACTGTTTTTTTCTGTGTTCCTGAGCTCATCCTAAAGATTTTATATTTTTCTTGAAAATTGTCTTTTTCATTTAAGTTATGAAATTAATTGGCATTGGATTCAAATCTATTCTGCAAGTGTAATTTTGTCACACTTTCATTTCTAACATTGCTTAAATACTTTTTTTTGGGAGGATTTGTATATTTATTGTTCATTTTTTGGTGTTATTAATCCTCTATAGTTGCTTTGTTTTCTAACTTATTGATTTCTAGTATTATCTTTGTTTCTTTTTTTTCTGTTTTCTTTGGCTTTACTTCCTGAAAATTAATTTATTCCCAATATTCTAGAGTCTTAATACATGTTTTTAAAGTTGTAAATTTGCTTTGAAGTAGCAATTCTTTAGTGCAGTGGTGTGATTATAGCTTACTGCAGCCTCAAACTCCTAGACTCAAGTGATCCTCCTGCCTTAGCCTACAGATTAGCTAGAAATACAGGTGCACATCACCATACCTGGCTAATTTTTAATTTTTTGGTAGAGATTGGGTCTCACTATGTTGCCTAGGCTGGTTTTGACCTCCTGGCCTCAAGCAATCCTCCTGGCTTGGCCTCCCAAAGTTCTGGGATTAGTGCTGTGAGACACTGCACCTGGCCTTGAAGTACCACTGTTGCTGTGTATTGGGATAAGTAATACTAGCCACTGTAAAAAATTACTCCAATATCAGACCCAAATCAGATCCTGACACTGGGTTGTGGGGCTTCCTCATGTGAATCTCCTCCAACAATGACTGAGAGGGTCTAGTTTCTTCTTTTGGGATGCATATATATAATATGTATATATATGTGTGTGTGTGTGTGTGTGTGTGTGTGTGTGTGTGTATATATATATATATATATATATATATATATATAATTTAATTTTATTTTTTTGAGACAGAGTCTCATTCTGTTGCCCAGGCTGGAGTGCAGTGGCATGATCCTCGCTCACTGCAACCTCTGCCTCCCAGGTTCAAGCGATTCTCCTGACTCAGCCTCCCTAGTAGCTGGGATTACAGATGCCTGCCACCACATTTGGCTAATTTTTGTATTTTTAGTAGAGACAGGGTTTCACCACGTTGGCCAGGTGTGTCTTGAACTCCTGACCTCAGGTGATGTGCCTGCTTTGGCGTCCCAAAGTGCTTGGATTACAGGTGTGAGCCACCGCACCTGGCCTGGGATACTTTTATGTTAAAAAGGCTGGCTATTCCTTCTCCCAACTCATGGCATCTTTATTTGGATGTGTAGTAGGAGTCTTTAAGTTGAGACTTCCTTCTGCTTTCTAGTCTCTTTTAAAATAAACTGATATTTTAGATCCAGATTTTTAATATTTAAATTTTTATATACTTCACTTTAGGAGTGATTTGTTAATATTTGCATTAAGCTTCACAATCACATGGCAAAAATTTTCTTGACCTAATTCTAAGTTTTATTGCTCATCATTGATTCTTTCATAAAATCATCTCAGTTCTTGAGTTTTTAATTTCAATTAATTGGAATCTTTCTTCAAGTAGCTTTCTGAGGATGAGTACTTGGGTGTTATGTTTCTGAATTCTTGAAATTGGATTTACTTTGCTCTTGCAAGGAACTTTTTTCTTTTCTTCTTTTTTTTTTTAACAGAGATGTCAAAACGTCTTCCCATGTTATTAGTCCATTGTTTTCTGGCATTGGGGTGAGGGAAATCTTTCACTGTAGTTGCCTTTTTTCCCCAGGTATCTTGTCTCTGTCAGTCTCTGAGTAGGTTCTTTTTTGCTGTATTTGAACTTCATAAATGTCACTCAGGGTATCTTGGTATAGGTCTGTCTCTGTATCTTGTCTGAGTCTTGCTGAGCCCTTTCAATGGAAACAGTCAAGATTTGCTTTGGATAAGTATAAGGTATTTCTCTCATTTCTTTGCTTATTGTTTCTCTGCTGTGTGCTCAGTTTCCTTCTGGGATTCCTTTTATGTAAGTATACGATCTTTCATATCCATGATTATGTAAATTATTATCTTTTCTTTTCTCCTTTTCATCTTGGTCTTTGTCCTTTGAGTCCTGGGGGAAAAATTCTTGGGACTGTAGTTCAGTAAATAATCTCATATCTACTGAATAAATTTCTACAATCGTTTCCCCAGACTTCCTTTTCTCATAGATCTGGTGTAAAAAGCAAATACTCCTGAAAGGCCAGACCACTCCCTTACTCAGACTTTACTGAGGGCGGGTTTTCCACAGCCTCTTTTTCGGTGACTGCACAGAAGCTGAGCTCTCAGGGCTCTGTAGGGAGGCATTGGGACCAGCTTTATTACATTTCATTGGTATTCTCCTGGCTGGAGATTCTCCTGGCTGGAGATCTCAAAGGCTAGCATATGCCCTCAGAGGGAGTGAGGGTACCATGAGCTCTGAGATGGCATGTGGGAATGGTACCTCTTGTTCCTTACATCACATTATGATTATAAGAGCAGTGGATTTTTTTTTTACATAGGCAATAATAAAATCCTGTGTTCTGAGTTAGGGAAGGGTTGAAGGAGAGAAGACATCTGGAGAAGGAATTTGGGGAAAAACATAAATAGTTAATGAGCATTTATTCAGCGATTTGCTGTGTGCCGTATATTGGAAACCTCTCTTTCTGTCCTCCAATGAGATTTTCAGTAAATTCTTTGTTACTTCAAGTAACAATTAATGAGATTTTATTGAAAAAAAAAATGCTAGGCCAGGTTCAGTGGCTCATGCCTGTAATTCCAGCACTTTGAGAGGCCAAGTTGGGCAGATTGCTTGAGCCCAGGAGTTTGAGACCAGCCCAGACAAAATTGTGATACTCCATCTCTACAAAAAACACAGAATTTAGTGAGGTGTGGTGTCATGTGCCTGTAGTCCCAGCTACTCAGGAGGCTGATTGAGAGGATCACCTGAGCTTGAGGAGCTTAAGACTTTGAGACTGCAGTGAGTTGAGGTTGTACCTGGGTGACAGAGCTATACTTTGTAGCAAAAAAAAAAAAAAAAAAAAAAAAAAAAAAAAAAAAAAAAGAAAAAAGTTGCCTATCAAATTTACTTTCTTTGACCAATATCCAGTATAACAAGATAGATATATTCATTCATTCATTCACTCATAATTCCACAAACATTTTAAAGCACCTTTTCTGCATCAGGCACTGGCAGGCTCCAGGGATACAGCAGAGAAGAAAACAGTAAAGACTTCCACCCTCAAGGAGCTTATAATCTTATGCAACAAGAAGCCTCTGTTTAGATGGGACCCATAAAGGTGAACCTATGAAGGGAGAAAGATTCCTACTGTGGCATTGAATTCCTCTTCCCTGGGAATTTGTCCTGGTCCTCACTTCTCTGGCCTGTTCCCACATAATACTCCTCACTTTCATTTTCGCTGGTTGTCTGGATCCCTTGGGTTTGTGTATCTCAGCTCCTGATACTGGTTTCCATCCCTTTGGTTCTGATAACCCATTTTGGATACACCCTCCAGCTACTCTTCAACGTTGATCTAGGGAAGTTCTCAACTTTGTCCCCTGGTTTCCAATTGCTGTGGTTGCTCTAAGAGATCAGCCCCTACCCTTAGCTTTCCAAGGTCCCTGGAACCCATCCTAATTCCCACATAGCCATTCTGTAGGGAGAATCTGATAGTATCCACCATCTGCAAGGGGGACCTGCTCCCAGTTTTAATACATGAACACTTCTGCATGAAAACCCAGCCAATTTGGATGAGAACAGCCAACTCTATGTGTGCAGGCTCCAGAAGGCAGAGCTGCACACATGGCCTTGCTTCTTGGCCCACCGTCCCCGTGTCCCCAGAGCACTTCTACGTTGTCACCAAGGACAACTGCTCCCAGGGCTGTCTGCTCTCTGAATGATTGAAACCATTAATAATTTACCCAACTCTGGCTGCTGCTTTCATTAATTATCACTATGTTAATGATGTCCCTCAGGAAAAGGGAAAAAATAATAATTCTCTCTCCAATGTAGGCGGTGTAGAGACAGACCATATTTCATAAATAAATCAGGGATGGTGGATGTTTTGCCTTGAATTCCTTTGAACTCTTCCCTCACAGAGACAGAGGAGGTGGAAGTGGGCATAACAGGATCAAATGAAGCAGGTGTTTAGCCTGTCTTTCTTTCAGTGAGAAGGTGGGGTCACCTTTACTGACATGTCTTTCTCAGTAAAGGCAGAGACTTTCTTAAAATGTAGCAAAAAGAACTGGATACAGCCCTGAAAAACAAAATTGTCTAGTGAAGCCATGGATGCACAAAGCCACTGATACCCTGTTTAAATCACTACACTTGAGATTTAAGAAGACATTTTCCCCCATTTGATCTGACCTTGTAGACTCAAGGAGTAAATGAGTTAACACATATGAACAGTACCTGAACACTATACGAACTCTATAAGAGTTAGCTTATGTAATAAAGCAAAGAATCAAGCAAAGTTCAGCAGCGTTTTCCGGGCTCTGAGTTTGTGAGTGACTTCTATAGGATTTGTTCCATGACGTGTTTCTTGTAGACATGGTGGGAAATAATGGTCGGGTTTCCCTATTGAATCTGAGCAACAGTTTGTTCACTCCTGTCCTCTTAGCAAGACAAAGCAGATAGGCACAGAGTAGACTTTCAGGTGGGATGTCTAGATCAAGACAGATAGGGAGCTTGAAGGTAAATCCTCTAAAAGTTTTAGCAGCCCTTTGGATCTAGTGGGTAGTTAGTTATTGTAGAATCCTAAACTTGTTCTGGAATTCTGAAAATTTTATTGAGTAGTTGAGAGGAGACCATACAATCATCCAATAACTCTTTGAATAACAAGCATTTACTCAATTTATGGTGAAAATTTTTCTGTTTTAGTTTTTTATTCCTAACTTTATTGCTATTTTTCACAAAAATTGAATAAAAGAGAAAATAAGAAAATCATCACTCCTGTTCATTTTTCAAGTTGTTGGGTTTTTTTTTTTCCTTCCTGAATCTTCCCTATGAGGCGGAATCTTGTATTATCTGTGAGTATTCTTTTTTTGTCCCAAAATTAGAGGCCAGGTGTGGTGGCTCACACCTGTAATCCCAGTACTTTGGGAGACTGAAATGGGTGGATTACTTGAGCCCAGGAGTTCAAGACCAGCCTAGGCAACATGGCAAACTCTGTCTCTGCAAAAAAAAAAAAAATACACAAAATTAACTGTGGTGGCATGCACCTGTAGTTCCAGCTACCTGGGAGGCTGAGGTGGGAGGATCACCTGAAACTGGAAGGTGAAGGCTGCAGTGAGCTGAGATTGCACCACTGCACTCCAGCCTGGGTGACAGAGTAAGACCCCGTCTCAAAAAAGTTATAGTAAAATATACAAAACATAATGTTTTCATTTTAATCACTCATAATTGTACAATTCATTGGCATTAAATACATTCACAATGTTATGTAATCAACACCATTATCTATACTCAAAACTTTTCCACCACCCCCAACAAAAACTCTGTACTCATTAAGCAATAACCCTCTCCCTAGCTCCTGGAAACCTCTGTTTTACTTTCTGTTTCTACAGATATGCCTATTGTAGGTAACTCACGTAAGTGGAATAATACAATTTTTATCCTCCTTTGTTTGGCTTATTTCACTTAACATGTTTTAAAGGTCCATCCATCTTGTAGGATATATTAAGATCTCATTTCTTTTTATGGAAGAAAAATATTCCCATATATGTGTATGTATATATATATATATATATATATATATATATATATATGCCACATTTTCATTATCCATTTATCTGTTTACAGGCACTTGGGTTGTTTCCACCTCTTGGCTGTTGTGAATATGTTGCTGAGAATATTGTAATACAAATATCTGTTGGAATTTCCCCATGTGTGTTCTTGCTGGAGCTGGTCTCTTTGGAATTCTTCCCTTCCTCAGTGCTGTGAGATAGGTTGGGAGCTTGTGTCCCCTGGGAGCCTTCTTCTTCCTCATGGCCCTTGGAAGACTTTAGGCTAGGCAACTTCAGGCTGATACTGAAGACCTTAGGAGAAAGGATTCCCCTTTTCTTTATTACATTTCCCCACAGGTTTATCTTTCCTTTTCTCACCACTGGTGAGATTGCAAGGAACTAAGAGAAAGTATGAGCCTAGGGGCAGTGGAACAAGGAGCTTGCTCAAATGATTTTCAATTTAGGCTACTCAAGTCAAACTACACCAGCCAAAGTGCGACCTTCTGAAATATGATTCAGTCCACCCCTCCTGGCTTCTGCAGAGAAGGTTGAGGGCAAGGCCATACTTGGTGATACTTCTCTGACTTTATTGTCTCTGTTCATTTCTCTCATAGGAACCTGGTTGGGGCTCCTTAAGCCTTAGCAGGCAGGTGCTAGAGAGTTTAGAGATCTCACCCACTTTTTTCTATTTCTTTCTTTCTTAGTCACTTGACTAACATCTGATGTATTCTGCAGAGTGACCTGAGTATATCCTCAAGGAAAAGCCGTACACAAAGAGTGGGGCTCCTGTACTGGAAGAGACCTTACAGGGACACTTCAAACCATGCCTGCAGCTGGACGCCATTGAGCAGAGCCCCCTATGGAGCTGGGCTGGTCATATTTGGGTTTTGAGAGGCGAGGAAGCAGTTTCTGGGTGAGGGCGGGTTTCTTACTGACCTGACTGCCAGTGAAGTTGTGCCTCTTTGTAGGTGAAGGCTTAGGTAGAGATGAAAGCTCTTTTGTACTAGGTAGAATCTGGAATCTGGTTTTTATGAAGCCAGAGATCCATTCTGGGGCCAGAGTAGGCTTATCTGGAACTGTAACCTGCGGGGCAGTCTTATTTCTTTGGCAAGGCCATTGCAATTGGTAGAGGGTTCTGTGGCTGCCTCTAGTTAGTGGGCTCCAGTGCTGCTGCTCATTTCATTTTCTTTCTTTCTTTCTTTCTTTTTTTTTTTTTTGAGACGGAGTTTCGCTCTTGTTACCCAGGCTGGAGTGCAATGGCGCGATCTCGGCTCACCGCAACCTCCGCCTCCTGGGTTCAAGCAATTCTCCTGCCTCAGCCTCCTGAGTAGCTGGGATTACAGGCATGCGCCACCATGCCCAGCTAATTTTTTGTATTTTTAGTAGAGATGGGGTTTCACCATGTTGACCAGGATGGTCTTGATCTCTCGACCTCGTGATCCACCCGCCTTGGCCTCCCAAAGTGCTGGGATTACAGGCTTGAGCCACCGCGCCCGGCCTGCTGCTCATTTCTAGAACTACAACAGGCTCCCCTCAAACTAGACTGAGCTTCTTGGCTTAGTGCCAGCTGTTTGACTGATGATTATATTTTTCTTTGCCCTGTTTCTCAACCTGTTTTCCACAATCTTTTTTTTTGGTCTGTCACTCTAGATAAAATAGATGTTTCTGCAAAAGAGAGATACATCACAAAGGGAATATGTATGTTTATAGTGTCACAAAGAGGTAATACTTGGAAAAGACTGATAAGGCCAAATACAGTGGTTCACACCTATAATACCAGCATTTTGGAAGACCAAGATGGGAGGATCACTGGAGGTCAGGAGTTTGAGACCAGCCTAGGCAACATAGCAGGACCTCATCTTTAGAAAAAAAGCAGCAAATTAGCCAGGCATGATGGTGTACACCTGCAGTCCCAGCTGCTCAAGAGGCTGAGATGGGAGGATCACTTGAGCCCAGGAATTCAAGGTTACAGAGAGTTATGATCATGCCAAATACTACAGCCTGGGCAACAGAGCAAGATCTTGTCTAAACAAACAAAATCACTAAAACCAAAAAAGACAGATAGCACAAAATTTGGACCCTGACAGCCTGGGTTTGAGTACTGGCTCCATTACCATTTAGATAGACAATCTTGGGCAAGTTATTTAACCCCTCTGAACCTCATTTTTCTCATCTATAAAATGGGTACATAAATAATAACAACTTTTAGGATTTTTTGGAAAATAAAATATGAATGCATGTTAAGTGCTTATAGCAGTGCCTACTTAAGTATTTGCTTCTACTTTTTAGTGATGGTTTACCACTCTTTCCCTCAGTAACTTCCCAGGGATAAGGACAATGTCTATTTTGCTTACCATTAGATCCCCAGAGATAAGTACAATGTCTGAAACAAAATACAAGTACAATAAATATTTGTGGTATGAGAGGACACTTTTCAATGGTTCAAGGCTCTTTAAAGTCAGAGGAATGAAATAGCTGAGGAAGTGCAGGGTTTTGGAGTTAAGCATATGGCCAAGGTTATGTTGTGTTTCTGACTTCCTGAGAGACAGGCTTGTCATGTACCAACAGCTGCAGCAAGACCGTGTGTTCTGCTCTTTACAGAGAAACAGAGAAACAGAAAAACCACAGGAAATGGAATTGTGAGGGGCTGTGTGCATGGCTCACAGGAGAATGGGAATTATGTTTCCAGGTGGAGTCTAACAATTCAGAAAATCAAGGTTAAAGGGGAAAAAATGAAAATGACACTGGAGATTTTGAATAAATGAGATGGGCCTAAAGGAAAGAAGGGGCCTTCAGGAATGAAGGCATTACCAGCATACTCTTTTTTTTTTGACAGGATTTCACTTAGTTGCCCAGGCTGGAATATAGTGGCATGATCACAGTTCACTGCACCATCAACTTCCAGGGTTCAAGCAATCTTCCTACCTCAGCCTTCCAAGTAGCTGGGACCACCGGTGTGCATCACCATACCCAGCTATTTTTATTTTTATTTTTTGTAGATATAGGGTCTCACTATACTGTCCAGGCTGGTCTCGAACTCCTGGGCTCAAGTGATCCTCCCACCTTGGCCTCCTCAAATGCTGGGATTATAGGTGTGAGCCACTGCACCCTGCTGTACATTTCCACTGGGCTGATTGGGATGCCTACAGAGGAGCAGGTCTCTCCACCTCCAGGACATAGAAATCTTAGTGTCACAGACTTTTGTCAGCTATGTCTCCCAAGGGATCTCTGATTGTACCTGCTAGACTCCAGACAACAGATGTGAATTAAGTGATATCCTAGTGATAATAAAAAATAATCACTTCTGACTTCCTACTCACCCCAGCCCTCTCTTTATTTTTCTATGATCTTCCCCTAGCTAATACTAAATTTGTATTCTGGCCCATAATAACAGCAATGTGAATCTTTCCTCTAGACAGCAGCATTAAATGGTTGCTGGAAACATTATACTGGAAAATAGGCCTTTAGGTTTTAAGCTCAGTAGTGATTGAGTTGATTCACGAATTACCTTCTTTGACAAATCTTGTAAGTCAGGCTCAATCTGGTCGTTCTTGGAAACTTTGGAAAAATTAGATGTAAGAGAGGCTTAGGTTTGAAGCAACCTGGTTTCGGCCTAGCAAAGCGAGCTACGTTTCGGAAGACATCCCAGGCCGTGTTTGCTACAGAAAGAACCAAGCTCCTGATGGCCATTTGGGCAGTGATTAGGCTGAATTAGAAGAAAGTGGGTGAGGAGAGAGATTTTTCTTAGCAGTTTAATTTGCGCCATAGTTAATTTATATTGAGACTGGGTAATTTATAAACATTAGGAATTTATTTCTCACAGTCATGGAAGCTGGGAATTCCAAGGTTAAGGCACCAGCAAGTTTGGTGTCTGGTGAGAACCTGGTCTCTGCTTCCAAAATGATGCCTGGTTACTGTGTCTTTTGGAGGAGATGATTGCTGTGTCCTCACATGGTGGAAGTGTGGAAACAAAAAAGGGCATAGTTAGTGCCCTCCAGCCCTTTTACAAGGTTGTTAATCCCATCATGAGGGCCAAGCTCTCGTGACAATCGTCTCCTAAAAGTCCCACCCCAGTACTATCACATTGGTGATTAAGTTTCAGCATATGAATTTTGGGGGACACATTCAGACCATAACATCATGCAGTTCACACATTTAAAGTGAGAAATGGTTTTTAGTGTATTCACAGACCTGTGCAACAATCACTATGATCAAATTTTATTACCCCCCAAATAAATATTTTTAAATCCCTAAAAGAAACCAGATATATTACTTAGTATTTATAAGTTCTAGGGATTGGGAAATCGTCGGGGGAGATATTGTTCTACCTACTGTAGTCTATGATCTATCTTGAGTTAAATTTTATATAAAGTGTGGGGTAGAGGTCTGATTTTATTCTTTTACAAATGGGTATCTAAGTTGCCCAGCACCATGACTATTGTTTATCCATGGAATTGTCTTGGTACCCTTGTTGAAAATCAGTTGACTAAAAATGCAAATCTTTTCTTTTTTTTTCTTTCTCTTCCCTTTCTCTTTCTCTTTTTCTCCCTCCCTCCCACTTTCTCTCCCTTCCTTCCTGTTTAATTTTTTTTTTTTTTTTAAAGACAGCTTCTTCCTCTGCTACCCAGGCTGCAGTACAGTGATAATGATCTCGGCTCACTGCAAACTCCATCTCCTGGCCTGAAGTGATCCTCCCGCTTCAGCCTCCAGAATAGCTGGTATGCTGGTACTGCAGGCACACGCCACCATGTCTAGCTAGTTTTTGTGTTTTTTTTTAGAAATGAGGTCTTGCCAGGTTGCCTAGGCTGTTGTCGAACTCCTGGGCTCAAGCGAAGCTCACCTTGGCTTCCCAAAGTGTTGGGATTATAGGCATGAGCCACTGGGCCTGGCCAAATGGCACAGTTTTCTTAATTTCATATTTGGATTGTACTTTGGTCTTTGTGATATTTCTTTGGAAAATTTCAATCTTTCTCAGCTGTGCCATGGAAAAGGAAGAAAAAAAGGCCTGTAATGAGCCAACATTTTAAAGGAAAGTTCGTGGAGAACAGAGTATCTGTGAGGGCTGAGGGTATCAGCAAAAGAATAAGCACTCAGCTTTAGCTGCAGGCTTGCCATATTGCACAACTCCACCGAGTATTGTTCTCACTGACTTCTGTATGAATGGTGCTCCCTGAAGTTGTACAACACAGGAAGTCCTCGTTCAGCTGACCCTTGCAGCTACTATTTATAGAGTTCTTATTATGAACTAAGCACTTCATGTGCATGATCATTTTAAATCCTGCCCTAAATGCATGGCATAGATCATTTCCTTGTATTTGCAGATGAAGGAACTGGGACCCAAAGAGTTCAGTGAGTGAACCTAAAGTCTCACACACCTGGTGAGTGGCTGAAAGGGGATTTGAACCAAAGCCTGTGCCTATAACTACAGCTCCTTCCACCTGAAGATTTTTTTTTCTAGTTCCTTTTTATTTAAATCTTGGCAGACTCTAGGCTTTACTTAGAGAGGAAGCTGCTCTTTCAAACCAACTGTGAGGGCTGTAGGTGATTCATCATCCTAAGTTCTAGATTTTCTTCTAATGAGAAGGATTATTTGTGTGTTGGTTTCTCTGCCTAGACGAATCCCCTGTCCTTACCTACTGGGCTGGGGTGTGGCTCTGCCCTTCCTGATAGCTGAGCCAAGCCACCAGCTCGGTGGTCTAACACACCTCTCAACCGCCTCCACGGTCACTCTGAATCTGGTCAGACCCAAACCCCACTGCTCAGGCTGGCTTCCACAAATGTACCCAAGTTTTCTGTCATACATTTATAATTTTGATTTTTCCAGTAAAGTGTTACTTTCTTGACATGAAATTAAATAAACTTTTTTTTTTTTTTGAAGGGAGTTGGCGCTTCTAAAGACTTGAAATTATCACTGAAGTATAAGAAAGGTGGAAAGAGAGACAAGGAGAAACACGAAGCTCCCTACGGGCCTTGGTGCTAGCTTGGGTAGAGGAGATGATATATTTGAGGATTTTATTAAAATAAAATGAGATAAATTGCTTGGTGATGACTCAGGCCACTTTTGGTTGAAAAGCAAAACCTGTGGATGGAGGGGGCCTCAGTATCCCAGCATGACGCTGCTTAAAAAAAAATCAACCTCTATTTCCCATTGTATTTTGCAACTTTGATGACTGATTATCTCAAATCAAAGATAAAATATCTACGCACATGAAAAATGAGAGAAACAGTCATATAACTTTCTCTAACAGTGAAAAAGCTAATGGCTTTTGCACTCTTTTCTTTGAAAGGTGAACGAAATTGCAGGAGTCTCTGGTGCCTGAGGAAGCTGAGGGCTTTTTTGACCCTGACCACTGCTGACATCATTCAGATTTCTGCTTGTTTTGATTATACTGAGAATAGCCAAACACTGCTCATTGAGACAGATATTGATTTTGGTCAGGAAGTTCTGTCATTGGCGGTAATTACAATTGCTTGTTTTAATTTATCAGATCAGGAAATCTAATAAATTTTCCATGAGTCCTTTCCCCACGTTTTGTTGGTATGTAGAAAATATCACCAAGCTGTTTCTGAGAAAGTGTGCCATAAAATAGGACTTAGTTATGAAATGCAAACTCTTGCTTTTCCCTTCATTGATACCAACGATGGGAAATCACCTTCCTCGCGATATGTCCTGGGAGGAGCAATTTAATCAAACTATTAAGCATCAAACCTCCTTTTCTATGCTTATAAAATGAGAAGAATATATCGTACCTAGCTTTTTTGGTAAGAATTAACCAAGTTTATTCATTAAAAACTTAGAACACAAGAACACATGGTAGGTACTCAATAAAAGTCAGCTATCACTGTTACTGTTAACACTAATAAAAACACAAAAAGTCCTCCAAGACATATGTTGTAGATAACAGAAGTGGGTTATTTTTGAGGTTGGTACCGAGGTGGTACAGAAATGAACAGAGGGTTTGGAGAATAACTGAGAACAGCAAGTTGAATTCCGTATGTGCTGAAGATAAAAATAAACAAACTTGTCTAATTATAAAGCAATGCATGTTTATTGTAGAAAACATATTTTATGGAGAAAGAAAAAACATATCCAAACTCTACAACCCAGAAATAACCACTGTTAACATTCTATTTTTGTAGACTTTTTCTTTGCATCTATAAATACATGAATTTTTAAAACATATTTGGAATTATGTGATATATAGCATAATTTTAATTTTTCTATTTTATTTTCTTCACTGTGTCATATATGATACTTCAAAATAACATGACATGTATGTAAGTTATAAAGCATAACAATAGAATAAACATTTGTGAATCTAGTCTAACCTTTATGTCTCCCCTCTATCCCTTGAGGCAACCACTATTCCCAAATTTGTGTTTTTTATTCCTTTGTTTTTTAAAATAAAAGTTTAAAAAAATTATTTCCACATAATATATAATTTCTTTCTGAGTTTTATAAAAAGAGCAACATACTGCCTGCAGTCTTCTAGAAATTCCTTTATTAAAAATATCAATATTATACTTATAAGTTTTATCCCTATTGTTTCATTTGACAACATACCATTTTCAGTTGTGTATAGTATTCTATTGTGTGTTTATACCATACTTTACAAAAGTTCATTCTTCTGCTATTAGGGTTGATTATTTTGCTATCAAAGAGTCTGCAATAGACTTTCTCATACACATGATTTAGGGCAGTTTCGGTATCATTTGAGAAATAGTTAGAAATGCAAATTATCAGACCCTATATCAGACAAATTGAATCAGAAACTCTGAGGTGGGATGCAGAAACCTGTGTCTTAACCAGCCCTCCAGATATTCTGATGCTTGCAGAACACTACTGATATTGGGAATTTGTTTGGGAGTAGAATTAATGGGTCAAAAGGGTGTCTTAGTTCATTTTACGTTGCTATAACAGAATGCCACTGGCTGGGTAATTTGTAAAGAAAAGAATTTTATTCCACTCATGATTCTAGAGCCTGGGGAGTCAAAGGGCATGGCACTGGCATTTGGTGAGAATCTTGCTGTGTCACAACATGGCAGAGGGCATCATGTGGTGAGAGGGCAAGCACATGCATGTTAGCTCAGGTCTCTCCTCTTCCTATGAAGCCATCCCACCCTGACAACCTTATCTAATCCTAATTGTCTCCCAAAGGCCCCACCTCCAATAAACATATGAATTTGGGGACTACATTCCCCACACATAAAATTTGGGACACATATTCAAACATAGCAAAAGGTATGTAAATGTCCAACTTTGAAGACTATGGCTGTTCAATACTGTAGCCACAGGTAGCTACTGAGCACTAGAAATGCAGCTATCATTAATGATGAACTGAATATTTAATTTAATTCTAATGAATTTTAATTTAAATACTGAAATGTAGTTATTTGAAAAATTTTAAGTATGTTTCGAACAATTTTAGTATGTACATGACTTTTTCAACTGTAAATTTTATAAAAGCTAAAGAGAGATCAAAGATTTCCAGCGATAATTCAGCCTCTGAATATGTAAAATGCATTCTGGATTTTTTTTGAAGACATTATGAAAAAAAATCTCATTAATAATTCTTGTAATATTGATTCCATGTTAATATTAATAACATTTTAATATATTGCCAAAATAATATTATTTTAGATATGGTAAAGTGCCATATATGATTACAATTACTTTCATTTGTTTCTTTTTACTTAATATGATTACTCAAAAAGTTAAATACTGACTTATAATGCTAACATTTTTTCAAATGGTTGCATCAATTTACACTTTCACCATCATTGCATGAGAGTTCTTGTATGCTGATAAACTTTATATTTTTCTCTTAACATTGGGAATTGTCATAATTCCTAAGTTTTGCTAATCCAGTAGGTGTAAATGCTATCTCATTGAGTTTTAATCTGCATTTTACTAGTTTATAATTATCTGAGGCATTTAAAAATATGTCCAGTTATCACTTGTGTTTTCTCTTTTGTGAAATGGCTATTCATGTGATTTGTCTATTTTTTTATTGGATTTTTTGTCTTTTTTATTGATTTGAAGAAGTACTAAAAATATATTCTGGATACTAGTCCCTGGCTGGTAATATGTCTTGAAAATATGTTCTTTCAGCTTATGGCCTGTCTGTTCACTTTTCACATTCTTTACATGGCATTGGAGCTCTCACAGAAAAAAAAAAAAATGATGATCCAAAGAAGTGGATAGAGCTGAGATCTTATATACCATTTCAACAAAGAAAAATAAATTGTGGAGTTGTGACAAGACAAAGGAAAGAGGAGTTTGGCTTAGGGATGGTAAATTTTGGGAAAGTGACTAGGAAATATGTGGGTAAAACTAATGTAAGATAAGAGTTATTTCAGTAGGTTTCTTTATACAGATTAAACTTGGTGTCAATGCTCCATCTCTGGTGATAAGAAACAACTTCCAGGTATAGGAAGGGTACCTTTCTCACGCAAAAGTTTATGTCCTGCTTTCAGGTAGAAAGGAGGTGGTCTGAGAGTCCTTCTTGCACCTGCTGTTTCTCAAGTGACTTCAGCTCAAGATACATCAAAGTGGCATATTTTGGAATGGCATGTTCTGATCCCTTACAGCATCGAAACTTGTCTAATGGAACAAAATCCCTGAGAAAATCATGGCACACTCTTTTGAGAAATGCATCACTCATTTTCTCAATAGCACAGAAAATAAGATGTAAAAAAGTCACAAATACTGACAACTTGAAGTTGAAAAATAATTGAATGATACTATGCTGATAAAACTGTACCTAAACAAGCCTAAAAATAAGTTTTTAAAATTTCTAAAATGTCCCTCTTCTGCTCTTGATATATAAAAAACAATGCATAAAATCAATAGTGTCTTAAATTAAATGAAATATATCTTCTCCTTTTGTTCTACTTGGGTTCATTTTGCTGCTCTTTTCTAATGTCTTACGTTGAATACTTACCAGCTAGAGTAACTTCATAGTGTTGTTTTCCTAAGCCCTAATCCTATGGAGCGAAACAGTGAGGGTATCATGGTACCTGTAATGCAATGGGGAGCATTCAAAAGAAGAACTTTGAAATTAAAAGACTCTAAACTCGTATAAAACTTCTGGGATCTGTCTATCCTCCCCTTCAAAGAGAGAGAGAGAGAGAGAGAGAGAGAGAGAGAGAGAGAGAGCGATTACTCATTCTGAAATGTAAGTAAATCTCCTCCAGAAAAGTAGAAAGAGGTCTTTATTTATTTTTTTATTACTAGAACATAATGTTTTATATAGAGAATTATTTTTTTTTATACTTTAAGTCTAGGGTACATGTGCAGAACGTGCAGGTTTGCTACATAGGTATACACGTGCCATGGTGGTTTGCTGCATCCATCACCCAAGATGTCTTTATCTTTGTTATCTTGGGTTATTTCTAGGGAGTGAGATGTCTCTAAGCGTTGCTACCCTGAAATGTCTCTGTATGCAAACATTGGCTGTAAATGCCTTCACTCCGAGAACTCAGGCTATGCAGAAACATGAGCTGTTCACGGATAATTCACAGCTATATGTTTCCATGTAAATACCGCTTTTGACACATGACACAGTTTTATTTTGTTTTAAATATAGATTATAAATATATTTATGTATTTGTAACACAATGGGAGAATATATTTATAATTTTATTTGCTTATCTTTCCTTTTTGCATCTTAGTTTGTCTTCATGGAAAAATGTCATTCTTTCCAAGGTTTGCTCTTTAGAATTTTACTTATTTTTTATTTTATTTTATTTATTATACTTTAAATTCAGGGGTACATGTGCAGAACATGCAGGTTTGTTACATAGGTATACACATGCCACGGTGGTTTGCTGCATCCATCATCCCATCATCTACATTAGGTATTTCTTCTACTGCTATTCCTCCCCAATCCCCCAACAGTCTGCTATCCCTTCCCTAGCCCCCGACTCCCCAATAGTCCCCAGTGTGTGATGCTCCCCTCCCTGTGTCCATGTGTTCTCATTGTTCAACTCCCAGTTATGAGTGAGAACATGTGGTGTTTGTTTTTTTTGTTCTTGTGTCAGTTTGCTGAGAATGATGGTTTCCAGCTTCATCTATGTCTCTGCAAAGGACATGAACTCATCCTTGTTTACAGCTGCATAGTATTCCATGGTGTATATGTGTCACATTTTCTTTATCCAGTCTATCATTGATAGGCATTTGGATTGGTTATAGATATAGACCAATGGAACAGAACAGAGGCCTCAGAAACAACACCACACATCTACAACCATCTGTTCTTTGATAAATCTGACAAAAACGGCCGGGCGCGGTGGCTCAAGCCTGTAATCCCAGCACTTTGGGAGGCCGAGGTGGGTGGATCACGAGGTCAAGAGATCGAGACCATCCCGGTCAACATGGTGAAACCCCGTCTCTACTAAAAATACAAAAAATTAGCTGGGCATGGTGGCACGTGCCTGTAATCCCAGCTACTCAGGAGGCTGAGGCAGGAGAATTGCCTGAGCCCAGGAGGCGGAGGTTGCGGTGAGCCAAGATCGCGCCATTGCACTCCAGCCTGGGTAACAAGAGCGAAACTCCGTCTAAAAAAAAAAAAAAATCTGACAAAAACAAGCAAGGGGGAAAGGATTTCCTGTTTAATAAATGGTGTTGGGAAAACTGGCTAGCCATATGCAGAAAGCAGAAACTGGACCCCTTCCTTACACCTCATACAAAAATTAACTCCAGGTGGATTAAAGATTTAAACATAGGACCTAACACCATAAAAAGCCTAGAAGAAAACCTAGGCAATACCATTTAGGATACATAGGCATGGGGGAGGGAGGACTTCATGACTAAAACACCAAAAGCAATGGCAGCAAAAGCCAAAATAGACAAATGGGATCTAATTAAGAGCTTCTGCACAGCAAAAGAAACTATCATTAGAGTGAACTGGCAAACAACAGAATGGGAAAAAAAATTTGCAATTTACCCATCTGACAAAGGGCTAATACCCAGAATCTATAAAGAGCTTAAACAAATTTACAAAAACCCCCACAAACAACCCCATCAAAAAGTGGGTGAAGGATATGAACAGACACTCTTTAGAATTTTTAAAAAATGAATTTTTTGTGTGTGTGTGGTAAACTTCCTCCATCATTAAACTTTAGGTCTGATTTAGATTTTAAGGAGAAAGAATTTTAAAAGAGCTGACCTTGTTAGGTTCGGATCTCAAGTTTTGGCCTACTTTCTGTGCACTGTGGTTCCTGTGTCGCTTCTGTTTTCAAAGCCTGTGTAGTACTATGTGGATCTGTCCGGCAGATACTTTAGCCCACCTGGGACCTAGGAAGTGGTCTGCCTTACGTTGGAGATCTCAAAGCTTCTAATATACTGCTTAAGGTCAGATCCATGCATACACAGCCTGGAGTTTTACACACACTTTCTGTTGACTCTCTTGAGTTCTTTCTTCTCCGTAATCTCTGTAACATTTTCTAGCTGACTGGGGGCTCCATTCTTAGTCTTCTGGCTAGAAATCTGGGGTCTTCGTTTCCCTGTTCTGCTTTATACTTCTTTTACTGTATCTCTGTCCAAGGATCCAAGGACAAGCAATGGGAGGAAGGGGTGTGTGTGTGGGGGGGGAGAGTGAGACAGAGAGAGAGAAAGAGAGAGAGAGAGAGAGAGAGAGAGAGAGAGAGAGAGAGAGAGAGAGAGAAAGGAATTCATCCCATGCTCTTGAAATCACAATTACTCTGGTCAGAGAGAAGGATTCCTCTCTTTCTGCTGCTATGGGTAAGAAAAAATGGAAGAAAGCGAAAAAGGACATGGGTTTCTTTTCTATTTTCTCTGACTTTTAGGAATCTCCTTTCCCACTCCTTGGACCAGCAGAAGAGGACTTCTCTTGGAGCTCTTTCTTTCCTCACCCAGCTTTGTGCTGCTTTTGAATCCAGGCCAGGAGATATTAGAAAGGAAGAAAAAATGGGAAACTCATTGCCAGATCAAGTCTTAAAATTTTGGCGTCCTTCCTTAGTCTCGCGGTTATCTATTATTTACTTTTCATATTCCCGAGACAGCTGCTCATGAATTCTGCCCATTGTTTAAGTTGTGTTCATTGAGAGCGACAGAGTCAAAATGTTACAGCAGATAGCTAGTCAGACATGAGCAGGGCAGGGCAGGGCTCACACCACCCCCAACCAGGAATGTCAGGTGACCATCAAGTAATGGTCAGGCAGTTGTTACACTGTTTTTCTAAAATAATAATTGGTTGCAGCCTGTGCTAGGGAAAGGCAGCCTCCTAACAGATAGAAACCGCCTGAAACTAGCGATCAGCGGCTTCCCGATAAGTTCTCAGGAATTAGGCGAGCAGGCTCAAGCAGTGTACGAAGAGGCAAAATAGCGAAGTTTAACTGGGCAGAATGCCTCAAAGGAGCTTGCATGCAACTTCAGTAACCGCACGGTGCATGTGGCCCCTGCCAAATGCTGGAAGGCCACTGCACATGTCTGCAGCCCATCCCAGAGACGAATAGCAGGGGAGAAGTAATGCAGAAAGAGTGCCAACATATGACAACCCAAATCAAAGGCCGAATCGTGCTCTGCTCTCAAACAGACTGCTTGGCCCTCCTCCAAGTGTACTTTACTTCCTTTTGTTCATGCTCCAAACTTTTAAATAATCTTTCACTCCTGCGCTAAAACTTGCCTTGGTCTCTCACTCTACCTTCTGTCCTTTGGTTGAATTCTTTCTTCTGAGAAGTCAAGAATTGCGGTTGCGACAGGCGCCTATGGATTTGCCGCCAGTAACAAAATGTACTCGCTCTAAATTGTCTGGAATCAGGACCAATGGTATTCTTGAATGATAGTTTTTTGAGCACACAGGTCTAAGTGGATAGTATTTCTCTTTATTTCTAAATGTCCGTTGTTACTTTTGAGAAATTTGCGTTCAGTCAAACTGTCATTATTTTGAAAGTAATCTATCAGTTTTCTCTGGCTACTTATGAAAATCCTGTCTTGTCCTTCTTGTTTTGTTTACCACGATATCTCTAAGTGTGGATTTCTTTCTTCTTTTTGCGATATGTTGTGCTTCCTGAATTTTTGGATTCATGTTTATCACCAGTTCCGGAATTTTTAATATTCTTTTGTTTTGTTTTGTTTTGAGACATGGTTTCACTCCTGTTGCCCAGGCTGGAGTGCAATGGTGTGACCTTGGCTCACTGCAACCTCTGCTGCCTCCTGGGCTCAAGCAATTCTTCTGCCTTAGCCTCCTAAGTAGCTGGGGCTACAGGTGCATGCCTGGCGGATTTTTGCATTTTTGTAGAGGTGGGGTTTCACCATTGTGCCCAGGCTGGTCTTGAACTCCTGAGCTCAAGCAATCCAGATTGCAATGATATTTTTCCTGAATCGCTCCAATAGCCTAGTAACAGGTATTATCTCCTCCAAATCATCCTTCCCCATGTAGGAACAGTCATCCTCCAACATGGCAAAACTGATTATTTGTTTTTCCTTAACGCATATGTCAAATGTGGAGCTCAAACAACCATGATCACGAGATCATGAAGCAGTAGTTCAGCGGTAATGTGGTGGAGCAGCAAGAGACAAGCAAGTCCAGGTTGGTGAATACTCCACAGGGCCGACATATCAACTAAGAAGTGCCCACTTTTGGACTTTCACTTAAGACAGAAATAAACTTATCTCTTTTTTCCCCCATGGTGCCGTCTTTGGTTCCAGCACTTCTCTCTTATTTTTCTCATTCACTTTATTCTGTAGAATTGGTTAAACTGTCATTTCTTTCTCTTTCATGCTGAGTCCAAGGAACTGGATGACAGCATGCTGGGTGGCTGAAGGTTCACCCACCTCTTTATACCTCTTTGTAAACACATCTGATCTTGTTAATTCCTAGATTTAGGTTTGGCAGGGAGGTTGTATGCCCTGCTAAGGTCTCAAGCAGAACTGACTTGTTCTAATTCAGCATTTATTTATTTATTGCAGAGGTGGGGTCTTGCTGTGTTATTCAAGCTGGCCTCAAACTCCTGGCCTCAAGTGATTCTCCCTCCTCAGCCTCCCAAAGTACTGGGATTATAGGTGTGAGTCACTGCACCCGGTCATAACTCAGTTTTTTTTTTTATTTTTTTGAGACAGAGTTTTGCTCTTGTCACCCAGGCTAGAATGCAATGGTGTGATCTTGGCTCACTGCAACCTCTGTCTCCTGGGTTCAATCAGTTCTCCTGCCTCAGCCTCCCGAGTAGCTGGGATTACAGGTGCCTGCCACCATACCTGTCTAATTTTTGTATTTTAGTAGAGACAGGGTTTTACCATGTTGACCAGACTGGTCTTGAATTCCTGATCTCAGGTGATCCACCTGCCTTGGCCTCCCAAAGTGCTGGGATTACAGGTGTGAGCCACCACACCTGGCCAATTCAGTATTTTTAACAGAGCTCTCTTAAAAACACCAGGTATTTGAGAGCAATTAATAAAATGATTTTTTATTCTCATTCTGCTATTGCACCTTGCATGTATCTTCCTGGAATCCTTCTTTAGGGAGCAGATGTGATGATGGGGCAGGATTTGTTATTCCTGGGCCTCTGATCATATGACCATGGATAGAGTTGAATGCAAACACGCTCTTCTTTCCAGTAATCATGGTGATGTAAGAACTCATGCAGTTATGGCTCCCAGCACTGACTGGCTGTTGCTGGTGCTTCTGAAGGAGAAGCAATAGAGAAGGAAAGAGAGAAAGAGGTTGTGAGTTGCCAGAGGTGATTAGAACATGATTCTAATCACATTCTTGTAATTAGAATGTAGTTCTTTACTGAATGCCGGATACAAGTTTGATAGGTTACCTTCAGGAATATTTTTTTGTGATCCAAGCATGGTCCAATTTTGCCCAAGAGAGGACCAACTTATATTAAGTGACTCAAAGATGACAAGCTGTGAAAAGCAAGTTAAAAGACTGGCCTACCTGGGCGTGGTGGCTCACACCTGTAATCCCAGCACTTCAAGAGACTGAGGTGGGCAGATCACCTGAGGTCAGGAGTTTGAGACCAGTCTAACCAACAAGGAGAAACCCTGTCTCTACCAAAAATGCAAAATTTGCCGGGCGTGGTGGCACATGCATGTAATTCCAGCTACTTAGGAGGCTGAGGCAGGAGAATTGCTTGAACCTGGGAGTCAGAGGTTTCGGTGAGCCAAGATCGCTCAATTGCACTCCAGCTCAGGCAAGAAGAGTGAAACTCCATCTCAAAAAAAAAAAAAAAAAAAAAGAGACTGGTCTACAACTGAACTTTCCCCCACCACTTGGGTGGGCAGAAGTCTTCACTAACCATTTCTGTTGGCCACGAGCCTCTCCATCATCCCCTGCATCAAAAACAAACTCCACAGAAAATCTCAGCAGTATTAATGGAATGAACACCACAGTGCTTGGGAGGCTGTCAATGAGGTGACGATGTCTGGCTTTTATTAAGCATCCTAAGTCAATTACTTATTGGTAGAAATAGAAGCACAGCATTATTTGGTTATGAGCAGTGACGATACAAAATGGCCTTCAGACCCACCCCCCCGGGGGGCCACAGTGCTGACGGGCCTGTGGGTGTCTGCATCCTCTGAGCTGCCTGCGGGAGCTGCTAATGTCTCTGAGGAGAGGCAGAGGATGTGGGCTAACGAGGACGTGCTGTTCCACACAGGACACCCATCAAGGGCTGCCAGGCTTCTCATTAGGGACTCCTCAGCCCGGCCCTTGCTGGGAGGCAGCCAGTGTTCTTAACCACAAAGGAAGAAGGTGAGGCAGACAGAAAACAAAGTCCAGAGCGACCTTGGGACAAAATCAAGGTTGGGAAAATCAGTGTTCCCAAGGCCTGTGCCTGGCCCGTTCTGATGCTTGGCAGCTGTTTGCCTGAGTGGGTGACACGTTCTCTGCCATCACTTGAATCACTCTTCCCACTGATAGCCTCTGGCCCAAGTAATTCAGAAAAGTAATTGGCATGACTTTGGTCCTAATGCTGGACTTGTTAAGATGGTAAGAGGAGCTATGTGTGTTTCTAACTAGCTTAGCTTGATTTAGTGAGGCAGACCACTTGGGCTGTGTTATTTGTATTTCTGTATCATATTAAATCTTTTACCTGCCTGAGGATTATGGGATGGGCCAAGAAAATGGATGTAGCAATAAAAGATCCATACCCCGGATCTGAAGAGGCAGATAGAATCTGGCCATGGGGCTACTTAGCAACCTCCTTCCTCTTGAGGAAAGAGGCCACCACCATTTCTTACAGATACAGATATTGGGGTTGGTGGGCTGACCAGTCCTATCTATTCCCCTGGAATGGAGTGACTAAGGGCAGGAGGGAGGGGGCTGGGGTGTGAGCAAGGGTGCATACCTGTAGAGAATAGTATCAGTATAGAAATCCTGCATTTGCTCCAAGCTGCCTCCATCTTCAGTCTCAGTGGAGAAACTGAGGCAGTTTAGTAGCTTTGCCAGGGCCAAAGATGGTCATAGCCTTTCTGTATATCCAGGTTCTCAGCAGACGCCCTGGTTTGGGTTTCATTTCTGCCCTGTTTGCGGGGAAATGGTGACAATAGATTTGGGGCTTCTCTAACTTTTCTTGAGGCTGTCTGCAAACAGGGCTGGAATACCTCATGCTGCCTCCTCTGCACCTGCCAGGGTTGGTACAATACCTACCAGACCCTAGGAGATTGTCCACAGGCTTACATTAATTACACAGGACTGTTTCTTTCATCTGAGCACATCAAAGGCTTCTACAAAGCCCAAGGAATGTGATGGTGCCTTGTAGGCTTTTTTTTTTTTTTTTTTTTTTTTCCCAAGTCCTCTTGGAAATCACTTTTAAAAAGTTGACAACAAGAAATTGTTCCTTGTGTGATATATGACACACGGCATTTTCTAAGATCCCCAGCCATTCATTACAGATTGGGCCATGGGCAGTGTGGGTTTGGCTTGGTCCCAGAAACTTGCTTCACGCCTATTGTCTATTCATTGGTGGGATCATCTGGGTCTGAGGAGCTACAGGCAGGCTCGGTGGGGAGGATGTGGAGGGAGGGAGGTGAGAGAAGGTTTGTTATGACTGCATTCCAGGCAGAAGATTATTATGGCCTGGAGACAGCTCTCATGTTTACCCTGTTAAGTGTCTGAATTTTATCTGTAATTGAGACAAATGGGCTGAGATGTCTGTTCACATTATTTAAAAAAAGGTGAGAAATGCCAGATATAGGTGATGGGGAGGAAGGCAGCAAACCACATTGCCATGTGTGTACCTATGCAACAATCTTGCATGTTCTTCACATGTACCCCAAAACCTAAAACGCAATAAAATATTAAAAAAACAAGTGATGGACTCCCATATGATGAGGCATGGAGGCACTCATCAGGGCCAGTTGGGAAGTGCCTCTGAGCAAAGTATGAGTCTATGTGTTGTTAGTGCTATGGCCCCAACCTCTTGGCATGCTTGGGGCTCTCAAGGCGGAGGGGCAGAGGGCAGGGAACAGACTAAGTTGGCATAGGGCAGTGGTGGGATGGGGAAGGGGACCAGTAGGGACCAATGAGCTGGTAGTGGCAAGTTCCTAAAGCAAGGTGGTGTACTGACACGCTTGGTTTTGCTGTCAGCCACACCTAAGGTAGCCATAAGTCAGGGCTTCCAGGAGATGGCTGCAGTTCTCGGTCATAGCTAAGTGTCCAAGGCACAAATCAGAGATTTACCTAAGCGAATGTAAGGAAGCAGGGACCAACCCTAAGAAAGGGAGCTGGCAGCGGGTAGCTGAGAGAGTCCAAGCCCCCAGTTCCTGAGGCTTGGGGGCAAGGGGCTGGGCTCCAGACTCAATGAGGTTACACCTAGGAACTGGGGACATGAGCAAAAGGCCTACCAAGTAATCTGACTGCATATCTTGGGGATGAGGTAAGCACTGTTTGCTTTTTCTGTGGGCTCCAGACACAGGCAGCAACCATTCCTGGTGGACCAGCTGGTGTAGGAGTTCTTCTTCTCCTCCTTCTCTTTCTTCTTCTCCATCTCCTTCTTTCCCTTCCTCTTGTTCTTCTGCTTCTGCTCCTGCTGCTTATCCTTTTTCTCGAGATAGGATCTCATTCCATTGCCCAGGCTGGCACAGGCGAGAGGGCAATGCAATCCTGGCTCAACTGCAGCCTTGAACTCCTGAGTTCAAGTGATCCTCCTGTCTCGGCCTCCTGAGTAAATAGGACTACAGGGATGCAACACCACACTTGGCTAATTTTTAAATATTTTATAGATACTGGGTCTTGCTATGTTGCCTAGGCTGTTCAGGAACTCCTGGCCTCAAGCGATCCTCCCACTTTGGAGGAGGAGCTCTGAATGTTCTTTCCAGCCCAAAGCCTTATGGCCCACAGCTGGACTAATCAGGCCAGGCTGCAAGCCCTGCAGGGGCAGAAGGCAAAGAACTCCTCCCTGCAACGTGTTGCCTGCCTCTCTCCTTCATCTGAAGTTGTCTCTTGGAGGCTGCCTCATTGCAGAGGATGTGAAGGGCTTCTCTCCCTTCCCTGCACTGTGCCCTTCTTTCCAGTTACACTGCAGACCACCCCTGCTTTCTTCAAATCTCCTCTCTTGGCACACTCCTAGTTTTATTTCTGTTTCTCTGGGGGTTTGTTTGCATCATCTCTGGATCTCTTTGCTCTATCCTGCTTTCAGTGTAGGGTCCCCGAGGCTCAGTTATAGATGTATGTCTCATCTCCCTCCCTGCCTCTCCTTGTGTAATCTGGTTCTTTCCGTGGCTCTAGTATTAGTCAGTTTAGGCTGACATAACCCAATATCATTAACTAGGTGGTTTAAACAACATTTATTTTCTCACAGTTCTGGAGGCTGAAGTCTAAGATTAAGGTGTCAGCACAGTCGATTTCTGGTCATGGCCCTCTTCCTGGCTTGTAGGTGGCCTGCTAGCTGTGTCCTCACATGGTAGAGGTTTTGGGGGTTGCAGAGAGCCAGTATGCTCCCTGGTGTCCCTTCTTATAAGGGCACTAATCCCATCATGAGGGCTCCACCCTCATGGGTTTATCTAAACCTAACTATCTCCTAAAGGGCCCATCTCCAAATATGATCACATTGGGGGTTAGGGCTTCACCACAGGAATTTTGTGGGGTCATGATTCTGTGGGCAGCAGCTCTTTTTAGTGAGTTCCTAATGCACATCCTTAGCCCAGCAGTCTGTCCTGAGTGATTCATCTATATTTCTAACTGGAACATTCTGACATGTAGTTGATCCACACACCCACAGGAGTCTCACACAAAATACATTATGTTCTGCTCAGACCAGCCACTTCTGCCATGTTTCCTAGATTAGTTAATGGCACACAGTTGTTCTAGCATAAGCCTCTTCTCTGTGGCATAGTATGGCATAGTACTTTGGGATTTATTGCCTTCTCAAGTCTGACGTTGGGCAGCCCAGAGGAGCTTTCCACCATGGCTGAGCGTAGTCATTCCGCGCACAGCAGTTACACACCTGCACAGGGCTGCAGTCACATCTCTTTTTTTCTACTCCCGCTGATTTGACCCTTAAGGGCTATGGTTCTCAAGGGAGGCTAACTTGGGAGGTTTTAAAAAATACTGACACCTGGACTTCACCCCGGACCAAATGAATCCATTTCTCTGAGAGGGACCCTGGTATCCAGAGGTTTTACAGTGAGAGTGGAGAATGTGTGCTTTAAGCCACTCAGCCTGTGCACCCACGTACATGCGTCCTGTGGCTTTTATTGAAGGTCGGGACCTCCCTCTCTGGAACAGCAAGCTCCCAGGGCTTGCCTTCTTTCACTTTCCACCTTTCTTATCTTTCCAGGTCTGTCCATGCCCTAAACTTTAGGCTGCCTCCTGTCTTTAGTCCTGTCCCTGTCCTTTGAACTGGTCAGCTGATCCACATTACCTTGACTGATCATGACACACTCCCAAGGCATCAGCTCCTCCCACCTCCGATCTCCTCCCCTGGCGAGCTGATCTGGTCTTGCTTCGCTCCTTTCTTCCCCAGGAGGGTCTGGACATTTCTCTGCTATCGTCTCAAAACATCACCCTCATTGCCGCACATACGAGGATGTTTAATACTTGCAGTTGCCATCAGGACCTGAAACTGGTTTTGACTATTATTGAGTCCTGCTGAAAAAACCAGCAGCTATTTTTTTTTTGACTTTTTTTTTTCTATTTCTTTTATTTATTTATTTATTTATTTATTTATTTTATTATTTATTTATTTATTTATATTGCATTTTAGGTTTTGGGGTACATGTGAAGAACATGCAAGATTGTTGCATAGGTACACACATGGCAGTGTGGTTTGCTGCCTTCCGTCCCCTCACCTGTATCTGTCATTTCTCCCCATGCCATCTCTTCCCACCTCCCCACCCCCCGCCCCTCCCCCATTTCCCCCCAACGGACCCCAGTGTGTAGTGCTCCCCTCCCTGTGTCCATGTGTTCTCATTGTTCAACACCCGCCTATGAGCGAGAATATACGGTGTTTGATTTTCTGCTCTTTTTAATGATCAATTTCCTTCTTTGTTTGAATGGCTTATTTAGAGGAGGAAAGAAGAGGTATGTGGCTTTTGCTAGACAAGATAACTAGTGTATCACCTGGCAATATTCTGTGCTTTATTCTAAGTGTACAACACAGACCAGGGACAATATGTTAACCCCAGCACTGACTTGGACAAGAGTTTAATTTAGATTGTGGTATCAGATTGGGTTTGCTGTCAGAAAACCGACTGCACTTTGAGACCCCTAAACAATAGTAAATCTCAAAAAATTAAATATTAATAAGACAAGCAACCCAGTTAAAAAAAAAAATGGCAGGCTGGGTACAGGCTCATGCCTGTAATCCCAGCACTTTGAAAGGCCAAGACAGGCAGATAAAGAGGTCAGAAGGTCTAGACCAACCTGGCCAACATGGTGAAATCCTGTCTCTATTAAAAATTCAAAAATGAGCCGCACATGGTGGCACCTGCCTGTAATCCCAGCTACTCAGGAGGCTGAGGCAGGAGAATTGCTTGAACCCAGGAGGCGGAGGTTGCACTGAGCCGAGATTGTGCCACTGCACTCTAGCCTGGGTAAGAGAGCAAGCCTCTATCTCAAAAAAAAAAAAAAAAAAAAAAAATTGGCAAAGGATAGACACAAGCAATTCACAGAATATGAAATAAAAAATTACCAATAAATGTGAAAAACTGCTTATTGTCACTTATAAGCAGGCAACTGCAAATTTAAAGGCATCATTTTTTACTAGATCAGTAAAAATTAATATGTTGGCCAAAATATGGGGAAATGGTCACATACAAGGACATACATATGTTACTAGTGGGATTGTAATATAATACAATTTAGGATTGTACTATATTCCGGAGGGCAATTTATCAGTGTATATTAATATTTTTCTCAGTATATATTATACTTTTTATCAATTTAAAAGTTTATTTTGATTTGGAATCATGTGAGTAAATGCATTTTCTCCTGAGCATCTTGGAATCACCAAGTGGTAAAACTGTCCAATGTAAGATTCTAAATGACATCTCTTATTAACCCTCACCCAGGAATATTTTAGGTAGTATTTGACCAAAGCCATGAAATAGATCCACTTGCTTATTATAGGCATATTAAAAAAGGAAAATAATTGGAACCCTTTGGTGCATCAATTTTACTTAAAGAGCCCACACAATGTTAGACTTTTTAGAATAAAGTTAGAAGCAGTGTTCTGCAATGGAGCTCAGCAAACTTTTTCTGTAAAACACCAGATTTCAAACATTTCAGTCTTCATGGTCTATGCAGTCTCAGTTGCAGCTACTCACTTCTGCTGTTGAAACACGAAAGTAATCCCAGATAATATGTCAGCTAATGGGCAAAGTGGTGTTCCAATACAATTTATTTACAGATGCTAGAAACTGAATCTCATATAATTTTCATATGTATGATATATCATTCTTCTTTTGATTTTTTTCCCAAATGTTAAAAAAATGTACAAACTCTTCTTGCTCAGGAGTCATACAAAATCAGGCAGTGGGCTGGATTTGGCCTGCAGGCCTTAGTTCACCAAGCCCTTATTATTATATTTCTTAAAAATTAGAAATTGCCAGTGCACTATGTATTGTAACTTAAAGAACCATTTTTAAGTTACATTATTCCAAAGAAGACATGAAAGGTCCACTTCTGAGCAAGCGAAATGAGTTCCTTTACACGTATTTTAAATTTATTATTTTGTTAAACAAAGATTAGGTTTTGAAACATTTAATCTTATGACCCATTTTTGTACATGCTTTTTTTTGAATTGGTCCCAAATCCATTTGTATTGTCATTCCTATGGATAATTTATAGGTCAGTATCAAACCAGGACAGCTGATGGTGGTCACCTGAGGCAGCCCATTCATAAAGCTCTGGGCATGTCCCCGATCTGGCAGCCAAATAGCTGGCCAGTCACCATCTGGATAGAGGTCATGATCTCTGTTCCAACACAGGCCCATCCTCAAGGCATTCTGGCTCTATCCACAGCCAGGGTCATCCTGAAAATAACCAATGAAGTGTAAGACCAATGGTCTCATTCTAAACCACTGGTTCCATTCTTTTTTTTTTTTTCTTTTGTGAGACAGAGTCTTGCTCTGTTGCCAGGCTGGAGTGCAGTGGCATGATCTTGGCTCACTGCAACCTCTGCCTCCCGGGTTCAAGTGACTCTCCTGCCTCAGCCTCCCAAGCAGCTGGGACTACAGGCACGTACCACCATGCCCAGCTAATTTTGTATTTTTAGTAGATAAGGGGTTTCACCATGTTGGCCAGGATGGTTTCGGTCTCTTGACCTCATGATCTGCCTGCCTTGGCCTCCCAAAGTGCTTGGATTACAGGAGTCGGCCACCATGCCCAGCCACCACTTGCTCCATTCTGAAGAGAGAGCTAGTCAACTCACCTGAAAGGCAGCTTATCCTTACACATTTGGAACAAGATTGTAACCTCAAGCTGCCATTCTTATGTTTAGAGTGGAGGAATTGTGTCAAGAATTACATCTCCTTAAATTTCAGCAGCCCACACAGCTTCCTTGTCCTGAGCAAGTTCATAGAGAAGTTATTTTACTCAACCAAATAAATGTTATGTTCTTGGTTGTTATAGGAATCTTCCTCACTTTTGGAGGCAGAGGCAGAGGTGGGAGGATTGCTGGAGATCAGGAGTGCAAGACTAGTTTGTACAACATAGCAAGACCCCATCTCCATTTAAAAATAAAAAAGCAGCTTTCTTTAGATTTTTTTCTTACAGCAACCAGGAAAGCATACTGATAATTCTGGCTAGAGCTGGGCCCAAGAGATATACGTAAATATACTGAGGTTCTACATTTATAAGAAACTGCAGACCATAACCAGGGCACTGAAGATGCCGTATCACTCCTTTAATAATAAGCTGACTATTATGAAAAGTGGTGGAATGCAAACCCTAAGGTTTCACCTGAGATATTCAAACCCATCATTGTTTAGAACTGTTTTGGAACTTTCAGCAAATCTTTCAGGTGGTACAATGAAACAGGAAAGAAAGGGAAAGTCTTCATGGTACTAGTGTTCATCTTCTAGATTTACACGTGGTCAATTTGTGTAGGATGAATTCATTCTAACCTTACTTGCAATAATCCAACAACATGAAGGTATGCCCAGTAGATATAGAGGAGCGGACAGTCATTTGTGTTTGCTGTCCTTCATGCTGGTGACTGTGAGGACATCCCTGAGCCCACACCTGCAGTCTTCATCATATGATCATCTGACACCAGAGGCAGTGATGGCCCAGAATGCTCCTTCCCTTAATTATGGGCTCTTGGTCACAGTTAAACTACCACTCACCAGCTCATTGATCTCTGGCGAAGACTTATAGGAAGCTATTGTGCTTATAGGAAGCTGTGCCTTCTGCCCAGCAAATCGTGCACCTTTGTGTGAACAGTATGTCATTTCACAATTTGTCAGTTCCAGTCAGTTTACACTTGCCCACTGTCATTCTCCTGTGGGTGGAACACAGTGGAAGTGGCAGAGGGCATGCTTGTGGAAGAAATAATGAGCGGTGAGGGGAGCCCTTCTCATCCTGGCTCAAATGTGCAATGGAGTCAGGCACTCAGGCTGTCGCTAAACAGGGTCTGTTTAAGGATCAACATCAGGACTAAACATAATTCCTTTGTGTGTGCAGCTTCATTCTTATGCCTCATCTTGGCAGTTTAATTAGTTTTACGGTGGTGTGTTTTATCACTTATAATAGTTCTGCCAGATGCCGGCCATTAGTTGGAAGAGCTGCATCAAGCTGTGTAGATGGGACCCACAGACTTCCATCATGTCTCAGCTTGTACTCACTGAGCTTGTATCACATCATACTGCCCATCCGCCAGCCACTTCTTGAGGGAACGACTGAAGATTCTTGTTCCTATGTCTTCTGTAGGACCTGGATGGCGTGCACATCTACTTCCTCAGAACGTCCTTTATCATTCAGGGGCAGTTATTGCAGCCCCACAGTGGATCCCCGTATGGAGGTGGGTTTGTGGCCACCTGGACTAGCAGCTCCTTTTCTGATGAGCTCCCTGGCTGTGTCCAATTCTACCAAATCAGCATGAGTAGCTCTGTCCACTGAGGGGTTTCAACACGCTGTTGTGGAGCCCACTTCAGAAACTCTAAAGGGAACAGGTTCTCCCCCCATGCAGGCAGAGGCATCCCAGGCCTGTTGCTGTGGGGCTCTGTGGACACTTTCCCACCTGCTTATCATGCCCAAGGTCAGGTAGAGAGAGGCTTAAAGTCATATTGAAAATTTAAAGGTGTGTATCTTATGTCCAGCAATTTTACTTCTTAGAACTTATTGTGGCAAAATAGTTACAGATGTGCAGCTATTCACTGCATCATTATTTATGATAGTAAAAACTAGAAACAACCGGCTGGGCATGGTGTCTCACGCCCATAATCCCAGCACTTTGGGAGGCTAAGGTGGGAGGATCACTTGAGGCCAGGAGTTTAAGACCAGCCCGGCCAATATGCTGAAACACTGTCTGTACTAAAAATACAAAAATCAGCCAGGCGTGGTGGTGCTCACCTGTAATCCGAGCTACTTGGGAGGCTGAGGCAGGAGAATCACCTGAACCGAGGAGGCAGAGGTAACAGTGAGTGATGATCACACCACTGCACTCCAGCCTGGGTGACAGAGTGAGACTCTATCTATTAAAAAAAAAAAAAAAAAAAAAAAAAGAAACAACCATAAACCAGGCACAAAAAGACAAGCTTTGCATGTTCTTATTTATTTGTGGGAGCTAAAATTAAAACAATTGAACTCATGGAGCTAGGGAGTAGGATGGTTACCAGAGACTGGGAAGATTAGTAGGGGAGGTGGAGGAAGTGAGGGGGTTAATGGGTACAAAAAATAGAAAGAATGAGTAAGACTTAGTGTCTGCTAGCACAATAGAGTGACTATAGTCAAAAATAATTTAATTCTACATTAAAATAACTGAAAACATGTCATTGGATTGTTTGTAACACAAAGGATAAATGTTTGAGGAGATAGATGGATACCTTGTTCATCCCGATGTGATTATTATGCATTGCATGCCTGTATCAAAATATCTCATGTATCCCATAAATATATACACCTACTATGTACCCACAAAAAATTAAAAATAAAGAAAACCCAGGATAGAAACACCCAAATATTCAGTGGCAGGGGAGCACTTTAAGCACGTAGGGAATGGGTACAACAGGTCCAGAGGATGAGCCAGACACACAAGTTCGCAGAGCTGCATGAAAGTGGCTGCAACCCGCTGCTGACTGAGCGAAAGGAAAGTCCAGATCCTCAGGAGGAGTTTGGTGCCATCTCTGCAAAGTATCAACTAATAACAACAGCAAGAGTGTCCTTGCTGCTTAGATCCACAGCAGGGGCCAGAGCTGTTCTGGAGCGATGTGCCTGCCCTGGACTCAGGGTTACCAGTTCTCAGCTGGAAAGTGAGACAGTGATAGTGATGAATCTGTTCAGCATGAGGGGCATGAAGGATGGGAGGGTATTATTCTAAGGAAAATGGCTATGGTGAAAATCTTGTGTGTGTGGAGAAGGAGTAAAGGTGTCCCTCTTGGGTGTGAAGAAGGCTGTGCCACAGACAGGAAGAGAACTTCCTTGAAGACATATCCCTAGGGCCCCCACCCCTAAGAAACGTCATATTCGCCACTTCCAGAATTTCAGACTTGGCAGGGCTTAATCATTTTTATTTTAGCAGCTCTTGCTTTTAATGTCTGACTCGTATAGGAAGAGCGGGGAAACAGGCCCAGACTCTGGGGTCATGGCATCTTTAACCTCACCATGAACCTGCTGTGGAAGAAGAGTTGTCACTTTGAACGCTGGCCTTGATGCAGTGGCTGGCTATGAGTAGTCCTGCTCTAAAATGCTGAAGCCAGGCACCGAAGAGACTGGTCCTCTACTGCCCTCTGCAGCAGAAAGAGGACATTGCAGTCAGGGACAGGCCCTACCATCAGCTGTGATTTATTTTTTATCTTCGAAATTGACAAACACAACTTGTATATATTTATTGTGTATGACATGATGTCTTGATATACATAAATATTATGGGATAGGTGAATCAAGCAGATTGACGTATGCGGTACCTCACATACTTAGAATTTTTTTGTGCTGAAAACTTAAACTCTGCTCTCAGCAGTTTGCAGATATACAATATACTGTTATTAACTATCGTTAACATGATATGCAATAGATCTCTTGAGCTTATTCCTCTTATCTGACTGAAACTTTGTGTGTCCCCAAAGAGACCCCCGCTTCCCTGCCCTCCAGCTCCTGGCGACCACCGTTCTACTCTCTATTCTATGAGTTCTACTTTTTGAGATTCCACATATAAGTGGAATCTCTCATGCAGTATTTGTCTTTCTGTGCCTGGCTTATTACACTTAGCATAATGTTTTCCAGGTGGATCCATGTTGTTACAAGATTTTCTTTTTTTTAAAGCAGAATAGTATTCTATTCTGTATACGTACTGCATTTTCTTCACCCATTCATCCACTGGTGAACACTGAGGTTGATTCCATACCTTTGTTATTGTAAATAGTGCACAATGAACATAGAAATGCAGATATCTCTTAGACATACTGATTTCACTTCCTTTGGATGTACACCCAGGAGTGGGATTGCTGGATCATATGGTAGTCCTATTTTTAGTTTTTGAGGAAGCTCGATACTGTTTTCCATAATGGTTATGCTAATTTACATTCTCACTAACAATGTACAAGGGTTCCCGTTTCACCACATTCTTACCAACACTTACTGTCTTTCATCTATTTGATAGTAAACATTCTAACAGGTGTGAGATGGTATCTCATTGTGTTTTTGATTTGCATTTCCCTGATGATTAGTGAGTGAAGTTGAGTTGTGAAATATACCTGTTGGCCATTTGTATGTCTTTTTTTTTTTTTTTTGAGAAATGTCTACTCAGGTCCTTTGCCCATCTTTAAATTTGGTTATTTGTTTTTTTACTATTGAGTTATTCAGTGATTTTCATTATTAGGGATCTCTTTGCTTTCTCTAATTCTAGTATTTAGATTTCTTTTGCATGTTATACATGATCATTGCAATGTATTGAATGTTTGTTTCACTTGCAAATTCGTATGTTGAAACCCTAATCCCAAAGTATTAGGAGGAAGGGCCTTTGGGAGATAATTAGTTTATGGAGCTTCCATTAATTGGATTAACATCTTTATAAGAAGAGGTCAGTGATCTCTCTTTTTTTTTTTTTTTCTTTTGAGACGGAGTTTCACTCTTGTTACCCAGGCTGGAGTGCAATGGCGCGATCCCGGCTCACCGCAACCTCCACCTCCTGGGTTCAGGCAATTCTCCTGCCTCAGCCTCCTGAGTAGCTGGGATTACAGGCACGTGCCACCATGCCCAGCTAATTTTTTTTTTGTATTTTTAGTAGAGACGGGGTTTCACCACGTTGTCCAGGATGGTCTCGATCTGTTGACCTCGTGATCCACCTGCCTCGGCCTCCCAAAGTGCTGGGATTACAGGCGTAAGCCACTGCGCCCGGCCAGTGAGGTCTCTTTTATGTTGCACTATTTTCGGTTACAACAAGAGGTCAGCCATCTGCAACCTGGAAGAGCGTCCTTACCAGAAGCTGGGCATACTAGCACCCTGATCTCAGACTTTAAGCTCCCAGCACTATGAGAAATAAATTTCTGTTGTTTAGAAGCCAACCTGTCTATGGTAGTTTGTTATGCAGCCTGAACTGATTAAGAAAAAAAAACTTCATTAACTATTTCAGAAGAATTAATATCATACCTGTGGCAACTGGATCTCTGCTGTTATTTGCCACCTTCTTCTTCCCTGGCTTTTTGCACACAGGAAGACATTTCAGGACCATCCGACTTCATATGGGTCATGTGATGTGTTTTGGTGACGTGGTGACATGGTGAAGTGGTATGGGTCATCTAGCTTGACTTAGCTTGGGTCTAAGCACTACTGTCTCTATATCTTGATAGTGGCTACTGCCGATCAACAGATGTGACAGTGTAAATGGCCAAAGGAGGGTGGAAGGACCTTGCACTTGGCAGTTCAACAGACGGTTTGTGTGCAGTAGTGGACTGTCCACTTACTTCACGGAAATAAGAATCTTTCTATGCTCCTTGTGGGGGAAGACCTCTTTCTGTTTTCTGTGAGGGACTGTGTCCGTCTGCAGAAGTCCAGCATTTTGTTTCCCAGTCCATCTCCACTGACGGTGCAGCCTAGACTTGGGGAACGGTCTTTCCTTATCGTTAGTTACACTATTATTACCAATATACAGTCCTTTCCATTTTGTTGGATACTTTATGAGAAGTTGGAAAGAGGGGTTTCAAGTACTGCTAGCCTGACCTCATGGTGCCTTGTGTGTCATCATTGGTTTCATTACTATGATAATGAAAATATTTACAATCTTTTTTTTTTTTTGAGATGGAGTCTCGCTCTGATGCCTAGGCTGGAGTGCAGTGGTGTGATCTCAGCTTGCCTCAAGCTCTGCCTTCCATGTTCAAGTGATTCTCCTGCCTCAGCCTCCTGAGTAGCTGGGATTACAGGCGCATGCCAACACGTCCATCTTATTTTTGTATTTTTGGTAGAGACGGGGTTTCACCATATTAATCAGGCTGGTCTCGAATTCCTGACTTCGTGATCCACCTGCCTCGGCCTCCCAAAGTGCTGGGATTACAAGCCTGAGCCACTGCACCTGGCCAACATTTACAATCTTAATGCCAATGCACTTGGAGGCCCCAGTATAGTGCCCCAACTGTCTCCCCTATAGTGAAGTCTGCTAGTCAAACTCCACAGACACACATGGAGCATCCAGCCAGCCGTCTTGGTGGTGGGAATGACCTGACAGGGATAGAATGGCAAGAAAAACTCTTACCGGTCACCTGGTCTCCCATTCTTAAGCATAAATGCACAATCAAAAATCATGCATTTTGGATGTAATTATCCTTTAGCAACAAGACTAACAGTTAGCAGAAGCTAGGAAGTAGAAGCTTAGAGGAGGGGAGGAAAGGTGGGGCTGCTAATATCTCTCCGTCGCATGATAGAGAGTTAAGGGATAACCGTGTATGTACCAAGGGATAGAGATGTAAATTTATAAAACGACATGAATGATAGGTTTGAAAAAGACTTTAAATTGTACTGAACATTTAGTTAATTTTCCTCTGCTAAATGATGGTAGGAAATTGTAGTAGGAAGATCAGATTAATTATGGACAAAATAAATAAATCAGATTTCCTCATTAAATCCAAATTGTAGTATGAATTAACTACTACCCTATTATAGGACATTTTTTTATAGACACAAACAAAACCATGTCAATATTTCTAGTCACCAACAGAAAATGGAAGTGGTTTTGAGCAGGCATTTTAGCTTTCGCTATTCTAAAATATATTAGCCTATAGGCTCTGTTTGCTGAGTATAGAGTTGTTTTGTAAAATTTTAATACAATCACATCTGAAAGCTCAAAAGCAGAGTATCACATTTGCTAGTACGATGAGAAAATGACAAATTCTACATGTAAATATGAAATAAATTGTTCAATAAAAGAATGTTTCTGATGAACAAAGTCAGTCATGCAAAATGTACAAAGTGCTGTGCTTGTGCAATTGACAATAAACAGGAAATGAATAAGAGTCACAGATGAATTAGAAAACTGTATGAGCTGTCGTTTCAGAATACTGTCAGTATCAAGACTGATGTGCTTCTCTGGAGCAGGCTCTTCAAAAACTTCCTTACAATAGGATATGTTGGTAATTAGGCCCTCAGAAGAAAAAACATCTCTGATTTGTCACATTTGCCAGTTTCTACGGTGTAAACACTCCCATCGTGGCTGATTTCAAACAATGATCCTGACGTCAATAAACTTGGAGCTGGGAGAAGACGTGTGCAATAGGCTCCAAAGCCAGCTTGAGCTGCCCGGCTGCCCCATGCCACCGGACGAAAGGATTTTCTGATATGCTTCTTTTCTCTGCACTGGACGATGGCAAATCACACCTAGATGCTATTCTACTTTTTTTTTTTTTGTTCTTATGGTGAGATAATATTTTTTCCGGGTGTTGGCATACTTATGAACTCTGCTTATATGTTTTATGGGGCGGATACAACTAAGTAATTCCTTCAGAATGGGAGGAGCTCTGACCTCTTTTCTTACTTCCTTGGGAAGAAATTAGCCATGGTGGCATTTGGGGCATCTAAGTGTAGCTTTTACCTCATTTGAGGTGGGTTTAATGGGAAATTCTTTTCCTCTTTATTTTAAAAATATGTTCATTAAATCAGTAAGAGAGCATAATTTCTGGACTGAGATTTCTCACTGGAATTTGGCAAACACGAGATGATCTCATCTCTTGATGAGTTTAGTATAATTTATTTTCTGAAAGATGGGCACGCAAGAACAAATAAAAATCACAATGAATAAATAAAAATCACAATGTTCTAATTCCCCATGTTTCCCAAGAAAAAGAAAAAAGTCATTAAGTTTCCCTAGCAATGGCCGTAGGGTCATCATCAACACCAGATGCCTATTAACCTATTGCTAATTTCAGAGTTAGGAGTTAGCAGTTGGTTTGAGGAGTTGGTTTGAGGGATTACAGATTAAACATGGCTGAGGCGCTGATGCAGCAAATATTGTTGCAAACTCTGCATGCCTTGGAGGCTTCTAAGAGCCCAAGCCTCGTTGGAATCTGCCTAACATTAAATTAAATCCCGAGGTGGAAGACCACGTGTCTTAGGCTGGGTTTCCCAGGTGCGGATACTGAGTTTACCATTAGAAGCCGGAGCGGTGGAAGCTGGACAGGGACGCGGAAGCTGCGATTTCAGGTAAAGCCTCAGGGGAGGTAGTTTTTGCCTGATGTATCCGCGGAACTCTGGTGGGTAAGTCACCCTGAAAGTTTGAGCAGACTCAGGCCAGGGAGCTGGGTTTCATATTCCAATGCAAGTTGATCATTGGCTAAGGGCCAAAAATGGAGATGTAAATTCCCAAGTGTTCCTTGTTCTCTGCTTGTTGGGGCAAAGCGGCCTTTGTAGCCTGATGGCAGTCCTCTAAAAGAGTCACAGGATATGGGCTGTTAGAAGCAAAACCACACAGAAGGTGGAGGAGTACACTCACACCACACACACAGATCCCAGGAGTTCTGTTGGAACATGAAGGTGGTTTACACCATGGTTGCTAAAAATTCTGTAGACTACTGTTGGAGATCACCCAAGGGTTGAGAGGGAGGTGGCGGGGATGACGCTTGCTTGGGGAGATTTGCAATGTGGATGCAACAGTTTAATTTTAGAAGATGCCTGACAGAATGTAGGTAAAGCAAGGAGAAGAGCACAGCCAGTTCTGAAGGTTTAGAAGCCCTGCTCACACGTGAGTGTGACTCTTCTTGACCACGTTTAACTCACTGACAAACGCACTAATGAAAAGCCTCTGGAACTAACTAGCTGCTGCTTTGTGAGTCGGAGGAGACAGGATGAGCCTTAAAAGTTGCTCGTTAGGCCACCCCTAATACTTGCAGGACCTGGGGCAGAGAATACAAGGTTAGGTAAAGTAAGTTCCACCACTTTACCTTGACAAATGTGCTTTCAAAATAATCTGGGAGGCCAGGTTCAAATTTTGAATTTTCAAACTCCTTGGAGTTCCATGCTGAAACGTGGTGGCTTGGAGAAGGCTGGGCCCGAGCCCACTGGCCCCCACCTGGGCCCCCTTCCCTTTCCATCACTATCTCCTTTATTGGAAGCAGCTTTGCGTATGTGTGTGGATGTCCCAACTGGAATGTCCAGACCCAGGTGTCCCCAAACTACGGCCCGCGGGCCGCATGCGGCCCCCTGAGGCCATTTATCTGCTCCCCCGCCGCACATCAGGAAGGGGCACCTCTTTCATTGGTGGTCAGTGAGAGGAGCACCGTATGTGGCGGCCCTCCAACAGTCTGAGGGACAGTGAACTGGCCCCCTGTGTAAAAAGGCTGGGGACGCCTGGTCCAGAGCCTCTGCAATGAGCTGCCCTGACCATTCTTTGGGTCTGGAGTGTAAATACCAGTGGTGTGGTTTACCCCTAGGAGGATGCACCTGAACCTGGACAAGGCCTGTGCAGGTCCTGCACGCAGGCTTGGGGTTGTTTGAGCAGAGAATTTCAGCTCTTGAGCTTCTAGGACCCACAGTCTAGAAGGGCTGTGGGTGGGTACATGCCCTTGGTCTTGCAGATTCCTCTTGTGGTAGGGAGAGACATAATCCCCAAAAATGCTGGAGTGGGGCTTTCTAAAACACTAGGGCTAGGCACTGGGTGATCCTACCGAGCAGTATGATTTTAAGTCACAGTGTAGCTTATCATGAAGAACTGGACCATGGAGGTAGGGAAAGATGCTACTTCACTAGTAGGTTGTTTCTCAAGATGACTATCTATCTGGGAAATAAACTATGGCCTGGACACACTGGTTTGTCCCTTAAAGACCCGAGTGGATTATTTGATTCATATCAAAGTAGACACAGAATGGGGTCAAAGACAAATACCACATGTCTGTTAGCTTTCAAAGAGTGTGGATAGATCTTGCCTCATTTGAGAATGAGTAAGCATCAGCAAAACATGATCCCAGTTAAAAATACTGCAGAACAATGGGTAAAGGACAGTACTCTGGGACCTCATAGAAAGATCCTATCTCCAAAGAGCCTATAGGAACCAGAAGAAAATTACAGGAGATTGTTTAGAATCTGTAATAATAGAATTCAATGAGGCATTATGTTATGAAACAGGAACATAACACCATGAAGAGACAATAGGCTGAAAGAAGATAGCACATTGAGATATGGAAGGCTTTCAAGTAAACCAAGAGGACAATAACATCATCGGCATCTATTTGTAAATCAGAATCGGTTACGTACTGAACAAATTTGAGAAGCTTTTCTAGGATGCAGAAAAAAAATGCACAAGCAGAAGGAAAGAGAAAATGAAAGCTCGAACATATGATTACTTTGTGTTTCTAGGGAAGATAGCACAACACATGGAATAGAAGCAATAATAAAAGATGAAATAAAACCTAAGTTTGCAGGCTGCAGGGGCTCACTGCGTTTCAGATGAAGACAGAAGAGATCTGCATCTACATATATCCAAATAAAAATTTTGAATTATACAGGGTTTTTAAAAGTTCTGTGAATCTATTTAGAAAAGACAATTTGCCTATCAATTGCAGGAATGATTGAGCAGTTTTTTTTTTTTTTTTTTTTTTCTAAAAGCACTCTGCTGTTATTTTGGGGAATTGGCTCCACTCTACTTGAGTCATTACAGTGGAACTGTAATGTAACATTCAATATATTTTGTCCTTTTTTGCCAATAAATGGGAATGCAACCTGAGACTGATAGGACCGTCTCTCTGGAACTGAAACTTTAGCAGAGCAATGCAATGACAGAATATAGTTGCTTCTGTTCATTCATCCTAGTTGCAATGCTGTAATATCTTTTATCACTTCTTACGAATGCTAGGATTGGTCCTTGTTTCTTTTTCAAGCCTGCTGGTTTACCTTTTCTAGGTTCTGAGTTTCCCCCATATTCTGCTTACAAATTCCACTTTTGCACCAGTTGGCAAGAGACCCTAAGAGAAAGGCAGATTTTTGAGGCGTGGGGAACTGGCCAGAATGGAGAAAAGGGGGAAAATCCCCTTTCATGTTGCGGGTTAGTATCCCAATAGTGCAAAACAACTGTTATGTTCCCCCTGTGTGCGTCAGAGGGTGGTGCTCAGAAAAACTGAGTAGCTGATGGCAAAAGATAATTTAAACATTCTGCAATAACAGGGTGGGATAGCTCCTTCTGGTGGCATTGGATAACATAAAGCAAGAGAATAGTAAAATCAGATCTCTAAATTACCACATCAGGCTAATTTTCTGTGGCCTTTCTGTTTGGGTCTTCAACACTCACAGTTACTGATGTGATCAGGTTGGTATGGGTATATTTCATATGACCTTCTTTCCTTATTTTATTACTTTGGATAAGCTGTGAGTGCATTAGACCAGACAGTTTAGCTGTTGGTCATTTTAATGACAGAGGCAGGTCTTTTTTTTGAGACAGAGTCTCACTCTCTTGCCCAGGCTGGAGTGCAATGGTGTGATCTTGGCTCACTGCAGCCTCTGCCTCCCAGATTCAAGTGACTGTCATGCCTCAGCCAACCAAGTAGCTGGAATTAGAGGTGCCTGCCACCACGTCTGGCTAATTTTTGTATTTTTGGTAGAGACAGGATTTTGCCATGTTGGCCATGCTGGTCTCAAACTCTTGACCTCAGGTGATCCACTCGCCTCAGCCTCCAAAGTGCTGGTATTACAGGTATGACTCACTGCGCCTGGCCAGAGAATTTATGTTTTAATTTGCTGTATTTATATTCTAACACACACACACACACACACACACACACACACACACACACACGGACACCCCTTTACACATAATCCTGGGAAAAACGTAGGGAGCAGAGCACACAATTATGGAGGTTTAAAAACACCTTCTTTTTTTCTTTCCTCTTTTTAACTGCCCCTGCTGGGATGGGAATATTTTAAAATACCTTCTAATGACACCAGCAAATAAACAAGAGTTGGTTGTCTTCAGAATTACTATATACTGGAAGGCTTTAAAAACTTCAGTGTCTACAGAATTTGGAGGGAGAGAAGTAAAGTTTAAAATGAGCAAAGTTGTCTTTCATGTGTGATGGCAATAGAAAGTAATTCTTAGACATGTGTGGGTTCAGGAATCACACCATCCACACTATCTTCTTGAAAAAAACTGCTCTAGCCAAGCAAGAGAAGCAAAACAGAGAGCAACACAAGGGCAACCATGCCCTGAAAGGACTGTGGTTCTCACCTCAGCCTAATCCCAAACCTAACTGTCACCCTGACCTCCTGTGGAGTCTTTATTTTCGGGGAGATTTTGCAGGTGAAGGCGAAGCTTGGTCCAGCAGGACTTCCTCAACCTGCTTCCTTGCCCTGCTGCTCATTTCTTGTATCGGGAAATGTGCCTCTCACCATACATCCTTTGCTCCATAGTGCAGCTAGAATTTAAAGCTTTGTCTGGTAAACATGTGTAATTTGTATTTTGTTTATGTATTTGCAAACAAAACCTTAGCTATACACAGGGTGATGATTCAGTGCTGAGAAATAAATACCTTTCCCCCTGATGCCACCAAGCAGGATGCTTAATGCAACATAACACACTTTTTAATTGCAAGCTAAGTAATAATTTTCTGTGTCTTTAAAACTTACATTGAAGGATTTTATCCTAAAAAAATAAAAGAATTAATTTATAAGGATACGTATAAAGATACACATTGAATGTGACGAAGCAAAGTAAGACAACTTGAATGCCACCAATAGGGAGTGATTGAATAAACTGTGGCATGTCCATATTTCTGGAATATTACATAGCTGTTAATAAGGAGGAATTAGATTTATATGCAATGACTGATAGGAAAGGCCACCAGCAAAGTAGAGCACTATACATTGCAGAGAAATGTATGATCGTATTTTTTGTAAAGTCGGAAAATCCTTCTATTGTGAATATTTTCAGTTGTGTGTATTCATATGAAGGTAGAAAAAATGCGGACGCTAAATTAACATTTCTTGTTTTCAGGAAGAGATAAGAGTGGGAGTGAGAGTCTTGGGGAAGGCAAATGTTGTTGGGTTTTTCTTTGATACTCAGGATTTTTTTTTCTTGGCTTGTCATAAGCAGCAATACAAGCATGTATTGCTTTCAGTTTGAAAGAAATCTGTTGGAGTAGATAATAAAGATAACTTATCCCGAATGACTTCAGTATTTTTTTTTTAATTGGAAGAGATAAATACATGATCCAGGGACAGAAGTAATGTCAAATTCCTTTGCACATCATTTTCTATCTCTGATTTGTGAAAGTTCTACTCTGCTTAAAAATTACTGGATATTAAGTGTTCTCTACTTGATCATTTATATACCATATAATCCATCCTTTCTATGGGTGCAGTGTGGTGATTTTTCCTATACTTGGAATTGTGCAACCTGCAACCATTACCACTATCTAATTACAGAAACTCTGTACCCGTTAGCAGTCATTCTTCATTCTCTGCCCTTCTGCCCGCCCAGCCCTGGGCAGCCACTAATCTACTTCTGTCTGTATGGACTTGCCTATTCTGTAACTTCATGAAATGATCATGTAATATGTTGCCTTTTGTGTCTAGCTTCTTTGACTTAGCATAATGTTTTCAAGGTTTATTCACGTGGTAGCTTGTGTCAGTATTTCATTCCTTTTATAGATGAATAATATTCCATCGTATTGGCATATTACGTTTTGTTTATCTGTTCATCAGTTGATTGACATTTGAATTGTTTCCATTTTTTGTCTATTTTTAATATGCCTGTTATGAACATTTGTGGACAAGTTTTTGTGTGGACACATGTTTTTAATTTTTTTTGTATATACCTAGGAGAGAAATTGCTAGATCATGTTAGCCCCATGTTTAATACGTTGGAAACCACCAAATTATTTTCCAAATCTGTGGTGCCATTTTGTAATACCACAAGGAAAGTATGAGGGTTAAAATTTCTTCATATCTTTGCCAACACTTGTTTTCAAAAAAATGTTGGTCATTCTGATGGGTATGAAATGGCTTTGATTTTATTTTTCCCAATCACATGCCATTGAACATTTTAAATGTTCTTTTGGTTATTTGTATTTCTTCTTCAAGTCATTGTTTTTTTAAAAAATTCTTTGCCCATTTAAAACAGTTGAGCTCTTTGTCTTCTTCTTGTTGAGTTGTAAGAGTTCTTTGCTCTGTGTAGAAGTCCCTTGGCAGCTATATGATTTGCCGAGATTTCTCCCATTCTGTGGATTCTCTTTTCATTTTCTTGATAGTATCATTTGAAACACAGAAATTTTAAATTTTGATACAGTCCAATCTAACTATTATTTTACTTTTCTTGCTTGTACTTTGTGTTTTATCTAAGAAACTATTGTCTAATCCAAGGTCATGAAGACTTAGTCCTGTAAAATTCTTAGATGAAAGAAGAATTTTACAGGACGGTTCTCTCTTCTAAGAATTTTACAGTTTTAGCTTTTGCATTTGGTCTATGATCCTGAGTTCCTTTTTGTGTTTTTGAGATGGGGTCTTGCTATGTTGCCCAGGCTGGTCTCAAACTCCTGAGTTTGAAATCAGGGATCCTCCTGCCTCTTAGCCTCCTGAGAAGCATGGACTACAGGTACATATCACTGTTTCTGAGTTAACTTTTATATATTGTGTTAAGGAGAGATCAAACTTGTTTTCTTCTTCTTTTTTTTTTGGCATGTGGATATTCTTTTGTCCCAGCACCATTTATTTTAAGAAAAAACCTATTCTGCCCATATTCAAGTATCTTGATACACTTGTCAAAAGTCAGTTGATGATAAGCATCTAGGCTTATTTCTGGACTCTCAATTCTATTGATCTGTTTGTCTATCTTTATGACTGTACCATATTTTCTTTATTACTGTAGCTTAGTAGTAAGTGTTGCAATTGGGAATTGTGAATCTTCTCAATTTTGTTCTTCTTTTTAAAGATTCTTTGCGGCTATTTTGGGTCCCATGCATCTTCATGTAAATTTTAGGATCAGCTTGCCAATTTCTGCAAAGAAACCAGATGAATTTTTATAGAGATCACATTGAATCTGTAGAACAATTTAAGAAATATTACCATCTTAACAATATTAAGCCTTCCAATCCATAAACAGGGGATGTCTTTGTATTTATTTAGAACTTAAATTTCAGTGTACAAGTCTTGCATTTCTTTTGTCTAATTTATTCCTAAATAGTTAATTTTTTTGATGCTATTGTGACTAGAACTGTTTCTTAATATTATTTTCATGTTGTTCATTGCTAGTGTATAGAAATACAGCTGCTTTTTGTATGTTGATCTTATGTTCTGAAGCTTGCTGAACACTTTAATTAGTTTTTATAGTTTTTTTGCATTCTATATACAAGATCATGTTATTTCTGAATAGAGATGGTTCTATGTCTTCCTTACAATTGGATATTGTCTATTTATCTTGCCCAGGCAAATTTGTGTTCAGTACAACATTTAACAGAGTGGTGAAGTGAGTATTTTCTTGTTTTTAATGGTGGGGGAAAGCATTCAGTCTTTCCCTATTAAGTATGATGTTAACCTTAGATTTTTTAAAAGATGCTCTTTATTGGACTGAGAAAGTTTCCTTCTATTTCTACTTTGTTGAATGCTTTTTTATCATGAAATGGTGTTGAATTTCATAAAATGTTTTCTTTTTTCTGTATCTATTGAAGTAATCATATGGTTTTTGTCCTTTATTCTATTAATATTGTATATTACATTGATTGATTATCAGTTGTTAAACAAATGTTGCATTCTTGTGATAAATTCCAATTAGTCATGGTGTATAATTCTTTCTATGTGTTGCTGGAGTCAGTTTGTTAGCATTTTTGAGTACTTTTGCATGTATATTGTGTTAATCTGTTTTGCATTGCTGTAAAGTAATACTTGAGTTTGAGTAATTTATAAAGAAAAGAGGTTTGTTTGGCTCGCAGTTCTGTAGGGTGTACATGAAGCATAGTGCTGGGATCTGTTTCTGGTGAGGTGCTCAGGAAGCTTACAATCATGATGGAAGGTTAAGGGAAGCCAGGATGAAGATGCCAAAAGCAATTGCAACAAAAACAAAAAATGACAAAAGAGATCTAATTAAACAAAGCTTCTGCACAGCAAAAGAAACTGTCAGCAGAGTAAACAACCTACAGATGCTGGCAAGGTTGCAAAGAAAAGGGGATGCTTATACATTGTTGGTGAGATTGTAAATTTTTACCTCAGAGAGCTAAAAACAGAGCTACCATTTGACCCAGCAATCCCATTATTGGACATACACCCCAAGGAATATAAATCGCCCTACCACAAAGACACGTGTGCATATGTTCGCTGCAGCACTATTCACAATAGCAAAGACATGAAATCAACCTAAATGCCCATCAATGGTGAGGTAGACAAAGAAAAGGTGGTACATAGACACCATGGAATACCATGCAGCCATAAAAAAGAATGATATCATGCTTATTGTGGGAACATGGTTGGAGCTGGAGGCCATTATCCTTAGCAAACTAATGCAGGAACAGAAAACCAAATGCTACATGTTCTCATTTACAAGTGGGAGCTAAATGATGAGAACTCATGGACACAAAGAGGGAAACAACAGACACTGGAGCCTACTGGAGGGCAGAGGATGGGAGGAGGGAGAGGATCAGAAAAAATAACTGTTGGGTACTAGACTCAGTACCTGGGTGGCAAAATAATCTGTATAACAAACCCCCATGACAAGAGTTTACCTGTGTTACAAATCTGCACATATACCCCAGAACTGAAAATAAAAGTTAAAAAATGAAGAGCGTGTTCTTCAATTTCCATAGTTGTATATTTCACAAGTTTCTTTCAGTCATTATTTCTAATTTCATTCCACTGTGGTTTGGGAACATATTCTGTCTATTTTTAATCTTGTAAATTTATTGAGGCTCATCTTATGGCTTAACATATGGTCTATTCTGGAGAATTTTTCATGCGCATTTGAAATTATTTGCTGTTGATGAGTAAATTGTTCTGTTAGAACTAGCTGGTTTATGATGTTGTATATTCCTTTTTTTTTTTTTTTTTCCTGTCACCTAGGCTGGAGTGCAGTGGCTCAATTTTGGCTCACTGCAATGTCCGCCTCCCTGGTTCAAGCGACTCTCCCACCTCGGCCTCTTAAGTAGTGGGGACTACAGTGCCCACCACCACACTTAGCTAATTTTTGTATTTTTAGTAGAGATGGAGTTTCACAGTGTTGGGCAGACTGGTCCTGAACTGATGTCAGGTGATTCACCCCCCTTTGCCTCCCAAAGTGCTGGGATTGCAGGCTTGAGCCACCTCCCCTGGCCTGATGTTGCATATTACTTTGAAATGTCGGCTTGTACAATTCTAGATATATTACATAATTGCAATTATATAAAAATTCTCAGCAAAATATTGTGAGGAAACATAAAGATTTTAATAATTACTTCTACCTAGTGAGACTGTGGATGGCTTTTCCTCCTTATTCTATTTCTCTATATTTTTCAAATTTCTTGTGATGAGCATATATTTTCAAATAATAATAAACTTCAGTTTATGAATCAGTCAGGATAGGAGAGTACATCTGGGAAGGCTTTCTGAAGGAGGTGATAAAATTGTGGTAAGATTTATCCAGACATATTTATTACCACTCTGAGCATTGTGCAAACAGCAGGTCCTATGTAGCTGTTTGCTGAGTTGAAGATAACACTTTTGTGAAGATGATTTGAATTTCCATCTGTTCAAATATTAAATATAAATATAGAGTTGACTGGTGGCTTTGGCTTTCACACTAATCTTGTAGACTTTCAGCAGCTCATAAGTAAAATATCAGAAAAAAAAATCCCTAAGAATTGGAATCTTCAATCTTTGAGATAAATTTCCTAATATCTGCCAATCGCCTTTTTTTGCTGTTGCCTATTTTAGTATTTGGCAGCTCTGTCGTCAATATTTTTAACTTTATGTTGGAGGAATCTTAATTAAGTAAAGTTTTGAAAAGTTTTCCTGGATATATTTTGCTAGATGTTTAACCTATTAGGTCCTTTTAAGTTCCCACCCTATGAAATAATTATGCTTAATTGTGATTACATTAGAGAGTAACAAAAACACTTACTGGTTTATATGCACATTTGGTCTAAAGATTTGCAATGGCTTGAAGAAGGAAGAGTTATTTCCTATAACTTATAAGAACGTCTTTAATGTCCATTTTGTAGAGTTTACATAGAGTATGGCTCTGCTGTGATTTCTAAGAGCTCCCTTTTGCTCACAGGCAGAGAATCTATGGAATCAGCATATCTCGTACTAGGTTTGGGTTGTAAATTGTAGTGCCATCTGCAAATAGACTAATAACATGTGAGGCAATGCCAGTTTTTATGCCTTATAATTTGGGATGATTCTCATCACAACTGTGAATGGCTCTATTGTGAAAGCAAAAGGAACAAATAGATTATAGCCTCATTTCTCTGTAGACTGCAGTCTAGACTGGAAAATTTATTTTAGAGCAAGCTTTAGCTTTCTTGCCCAGATAAATAATCGCCTAAAATACATTTCTCCCAAATCATATTTTCTTTTGTTTTCTGAAGAAATATTCCCTCCAGGGAGCTTCTAATGCATGGTCACGTTTATGGTGTTTGTGATAGTAAATTAAATTGAATTTTCCTTTATTTGTGTCTGCCAAGTTTCTGTTCCTAATGTCTGCTGCGTTGGAGAGTGGCAGGAGTTTGTAAGACTGTTTTTGTTGCTCTAACTGTGTTGAGTTAGAACAAGAGCACAAAAATAGACATTTTTCTATTTGCTAAAATGCACAGTGATAATCCAAATAAAAATAAAAATCTATGAGGATCCCATCTTGCCCCATTCTCTTGCTGCTGTTAAGATTTTTAATGATTTTTTTCCTAGTTCTTTTTCTTTGATCAGATATTGAAGTCAGAGTGAGAGTTTTGTATTTAACAAATTTCAGAAAAATGGTTATATGTCTCAGGAAGGTAAAGTGACAAGTTCTTTTTCTTCCCTTTCAAATTCTCATGGTACCTTTTTTACTTACATAGGAAGATCATGTGTGTGTGTGTGTGTGTGTGTGTGTGTGTGTGTTATTCATATGAAACTAGGAGATACTGTATATTGTTAAGTTGAAAATATTTGGCCTGAAATTTTATTCTTTATTTTGTCTCTAAAAGTTTATCATAGAACTTTCTTTGAGTTGTTAACCTGGAGTTTCAGGATACCAAGAGGGCTGCTCTACAGCAAAAGATCTGATGGTTATGTCTCCATTAAGTTTTAAGACTGGATGTGTCAATTCAAGGGCTGAAGGAGACACAGAGGTGTCCTGGGCAGAAGAATGATCAGATGCACCTTCAAACCAGTGCTCTTGAGATGTTTAATCAAATTTATTGAGAAGAAATGCTGATCATTCTGCCCTTGGTTTATTAGATCTGGCTCCAGACTTGCAAATTATACTTGGCATAGCAAAGATTCTGCAGTGAATCAGATCAGCCTATTTTGCTTTTTAGTGGAAAAAAGAAAGGATAATATGAAAAACACTTATGTAACCACCATACAAAATTATAAAAATGTTTAATATTTGGATATATTTGCTATGTTTCCTCTTCTTTCTCTCCTTCCTCTTGTTGCTTTTTTTTCTCTTAAAAAAAGAAAATAGTACATGAAAGTGAAGGTCTATATATTTCCCACTTTCCCCCGAGGAAACACTATCATGAATTCGAGCATCCGTACGTTTATACTTTTATGAATCTGTGAACAACATGCAATATTGCTGTGTGTTTTGAAGTTCACATGAATTACGGTACACGCCATTCAATACTCTGGAACTGGCTATTTTCTCTAAATGTATTTTCAAGCTCTACCCATGTAGATCCAAGTGGTGAATTAATTTTAACTGCTATTTAGTATTCTACTGTGCAATAACACCACACACAATTTATCTACTCTCCGATTGATGGATATTAAAGTTTTCCAAATTTTTCACTATTACAAGCTATTATTGCATTGCACTTAATATTTAACCACTTAATATGATAATTGCTAATGATTTTTGGTAAATGCCCTTTATCAGATTAAGAACGTTCCCCAGAAGTGTGAGTAACAAAGGCTGAAAACTGCCTATTGGGTCTTTGCTGAGTGCCTGGATGATGGCATCATTCGTACCCCAACCCCGGAGTCACAATATACCCATGTAACAAGTCTGCACATGTACACCATGAATCTAAAATAAAAGTTGAAATTATAAAATAAGAAAAGAAATTTCCCCTCTATTTCTAGTTTGCTGAGTGTTTCAAACTCTTCTTACAATCAGTTTTAGCTTCCTACTTGGGGGTTTTCCTTCCAGATGCAAAAGGTTTATCACAAATGTTCCTTCAAATTAGATATAATAGTCTATCTGAAATAGAGACTTCATAAATTCATTTAATTACACTTTCCTTGATGTTTCAGTTCTTCTGGTTGATTGGTGCCCTGGAAAGCTGCCCAAATAACTCAACCCTGCACCTGCCTCTATTAATTTGGGAAGTCAACCATTATTCTTTAAATATCCAGTTTAAGAACTGGATATAAATTAAACAAAGACTTTTATTTACTTTGTAAGAGCTCTTAATTTTGGGGGGTAGGAATATTCTACCTAAAAACAACGCTTAGCTTAAACAAAAAGGGAACCTCTCGTAGAACAAAAATTGTCATCACAGACTGAGATATTTTTGCACCCTAAAGCAAAAATGCTACTTTCTTTGGACTTAGTATATTATTTTTAAAATTAGGTATAAAAACACATATCAGATCTGAATTTTAAAAAGTAGTCTTGCCATAAATACAAGAAAAACTAGATAGTTAATACATAAGGTAAAATGACAATGAAATTATGTAGCTGCCATATCTTCAGTACATTCGTGCTGCACAATGCACTTGCAATTACATGAAGTATTCTGTGAGTGCTATTTATTATAATTGTTGTTAATTTGAGAGCACTGAGAATAGAAATTGCACAGACAGTGAATATTTTACATTTTCTCTTTGACTGGAAGCAGGTGACACTTCCTGTGGCTGCCATTTCAGCAGACCCCACTGAATGGCAGCAGCAGCCTGCTCAATCCCTCAGCATCCGCAGCATTCAGCATGGCATGCTTTCCTTTTCTAGGAGCCAGAAAGCCTGTGATTATGTGCATGAAGTGATAGAAGAAAGGATGGTATTTAGAGTAAGTCCCTTAAAATACAGCATTGTGTAGTCCCAGTGATATCGACGCATGTATCGTGAATGCATATATCCTTCTAATTTCTTTTCTTTTCTTTTCTTTTTTGAGATGGAGTCTTGCTCTGTCACCAGGATGGAGTGCAGTGGCATGATCTCAGCTCACTGCAACCTCCGCCTCCCCAGTTCAAGCAACTCCCCTGCCTCAGCCTCAAGAGTAGCTGAGAATACAGGCATGTGCCACCATGTCTGGCTAATTTTTTGTATTTTTAGCAGAGATGGGGTTTCACCATGTTGGCCAGGATGATCTCAGTCTCCTTCCTGACCTCATGTTCCACCCGCCCCGGCCTCCCAAAGTGCTGGGACTGTAGGTGTGAGCCACTGCACCCAGCCCTAGTTTCTCCCTCACCCGCAAATAAACACTATTCCATCTCTACAGGCAATTGTGTATGTACAAGTAACCATCTTAAATGAGCCAGGATATTGTCAGATATTAAACAATACAATACGAAAAACATTGCCACTCAGAGATGCTGCAAACTACCACTTAGGTGAATAGAAGTGTCAGTTTGTGAATGCTTTTCATATTCACTGCAACAACATTACTTTCCAAGCTATGTGACACTGAAGGAATGTACCCACACTTGTGTAATGGCTATGAGGCTGCCATGTTGTGCACGCTATTCTCATTGATGCCTGCTGATGTTCAGAGATGGTTAAGATGCATAATATTTCCAACTTGTATTGGTAACTCAACCCATAGTTGAAATGGCTTGTGCTTTCCTAAGATTAACAACTGTGCAATCAGGCCTGGCATTAGGGTCTTTATTTAAGAAGACACCCAGATCTGCCTTAGAAGCCCTCTGCTTCATATATTCCCTCGGTGAGCCATGATCTTTGAAATCCCAAATATTAGCAATGACTTAAGATCCTCCTGGAGAGAAGAGTGCTTTAATTGGGTTAAGTTTAGTTATCAACTTTATCAACTTAATGCTTTTCAACTAGAAAAAGTTGTGTTTTTTCCAGTCAGAGGGACACAGTAGAGTGTGCGAGGTGTGTGGCAAAGCACAGAATAATGTATGTGGCGTATTTTCTTGGTGGGTCGTATTTGCTCATTGAGTAATATAAAACATTGCTGTTAAGTTCTTACAAATAAAGCTGGAATAGAATGCAGCATTCACATGAATTTTATGACAAAACATGAGTCTTCAATTAAATTTCTTGCTTGCAACAGACTGCTTCTTACCTTATACCTTCCTGATGCTCTGGGGCCACAGTTTTCTCTCTTCCACCTTAGTAGATGTCTAGGAAATTTGGGAAGCGCTAACCAGTTAGCTTGGATTTATTTTACATTAGCAACTACTTGTAATCTACAGTACAGATAACAGTGGCAATGAAACACAGGAGGAAGAGGTTTCAAATGGCAGGTTGGCATTTAGGAGCACAGGACCTTGCATGGCCCTAACAGGGCACCATGTTGAGAGTCTTTGTCCAGAAGAGAGACAGCGTAAGGGACGGGCTGCCTGAAGAGACAGCGTAAGGGACGGGCTGCCTGAAGAGGTCAGTTGCACAGTATATTTCCCAGTTTGCTCAGGAAATGCTTGGGACTCTCTTTGGTCTCTGAACCTCTAACTCTGATATTTTTTCGACTTGCTTTGGTTACCTCCCTAATTAAGTGACTCTCTAACTGCAAAGGAGCCCATACCGTTTTAAATGTGAGTACTTAGCATTTGTATTCCTCTAGTCTAGGTCCTACTCATTTAGGATGGTCCTGCTCTAGTGTCAAGGCTTAGATTCAGAGGAGGTTCAAGATACTCTGGGCACACACACTTTTTTTTTTTTGAAACAGTTTCACTTTGTCACCCAGGCTGGAGTGCAGTGGTGCAATCTCATGTCACTGCAGCCTCAACTTCCTGGGCTAAAGCGATTCTCCCACCTCAGCCCCCCAGGTAGCTGGGACTATAGGTACTCACCACCATGCCCAGCTACTTTTATTTTCTTATTTTTTTGTAGAGGTGTGGTATCGCCATGTTGTCCAGGCTGGTCTCGAACTGAGCCCAAGCAATCCACCCATCTTGGTCTCCCAAAGTGCTAGGATTACAGGCATGAGCCACCACGCCCGGCCTGGCACGCACTCTAAAGCCTTCAGAGGCTTCCCATCCGAGCTCCTCCCCAGGGCCTGCCAGGCCCTCCATTGTCTGGCTCCTGGGAGCTCCTTATTTCCTGCCACTCCCCACTCTCCTGGTGACCCAGCTACACTGGTCTCCTTGCTGCTCCTTGGCCACGTTGCGTCATTACTATTTCAGGGTTTTTTCCTCCCTGCTCCTTCTTCCGGGAATGCTCTTCCTGCAGGTTTGAGTTTGAGCTGCTCCCTCACTTCCTCCACACCCCTGCTCTAAGGTTATTTCGTCAGGGAGATCCCCCGACCTCCCTTTCTGGTACCCCCACTGCTACTCGCTATCCTTTTACCCTGACTGACTTTTACTCGTAGCCTTTATCGCTACCTACCACATAACATATCTATTCATTTTTCTCTTTATTGTCTGCCTTCTCCTTCTTCCCCACCACACTATAAAATCCATTAGGACAAAATCATTGTCTTGTTCCACACTGTGTCACTAGAACCACAAAGTGCCTGGATTATGGTCAGTGCTTGAAAGGGATTTGTTGAGTGAACAACTGAGCTCTGTCATTTAACAGGCCAGGTACTGAGGTCAGGCAAGGTATAAGGAGGGCAGGGGCAGAGAGTGGCAGGAGCAGTGGGCGTCTCCTCTGACCGCTCCCACCAGGCCAACCATTTCTATTTCTGAGCATGAGTAGAACTCACTATCTGTACCCCACCACCCCATACCTGACTGTGTACTGCCCTTATTCTCAAATCGCTTCATATGTGGCATGTGCCACCCTTGGCATTTTTGTATCAAAAGCAATGTTTACTTTAGTGGGATCTGGCAAACCCAGGGTCCCCAAAGACCACTAAGCAGCCACCGGCACAGAGTTTTAGAAACGGCCGGCTAGTTTTATTACCAGTTAATAGCATTTGTATTTGTGCTTTTGCAAATAAGCATGAGAAATCAGTCATCAGGCCTGGGTGGTATGAGAAAATTGTGGACAGGGTCCTAAAAAATAAGCTGGGGATGAGGACTGCGGTTCAGTAACTGGATCAAGCGTGTGAAGACTCAGGGGAAAGAGTTTACTTTGTGTATGTGCTGTTCAAGAAGGACTAAAATTTGGGGCCAGATGCTACTGCTTCTCCTCCTCCCGCACCACGCACACACATTCGAAGGACTGTGAAATGCACCTTTTTTATTTAGGGAAAATTATCCCATTTCATTCATCCTGCAAATATGAAGAGCGGCTGTGTTTTCAGCAGTGCCTATGAAAATCCCAAGTCCTGGGTCTCTAAGAGATACTTTCTTATGTGGTTAAGAGGAATCAGGATGCATAAACTTGAATTCCTACCTCTACCATTACTTGTTGTAAGATCTTGGGCAAATTATTTAAGCTCTCTCTCAGCCTGTTTTCTATCTGCTAAATGGAAATAAAAATGGTACCAGTCGTATGGGTTGTTGTTGAGATTAAATAGGCACTGCTGGCAAAGTGCTTTTCACATGTCCTGCCCAGCAGAAGGGGCTCAATGCATTTAAATAAGTAAATAAATATCCCTGAGTAAAGCAGGGAGGAAGCAGTCCAGCCAATGACTTCCCTATTTTCAAAACCACCCTGCTTGTCCTTCCAGAGGAATAAGACCAAATTCCTGGGCATTTTGGTTAACTCTTTGGTCAGCAACCCTGCAGATTGATTTTTTCTAGTCATTTCAGGCTCTGTGTCTAATGACGCCAAGTTACCTGGCTTTAATGGTGTGTATGGAGGTGAACGTAAACTGTGGTAGCTCCCCGGGCCAGGCGGCAACCTTCTTCCACTAAAGCCTTGGAAAGCGAAAGTGGCCATGAAGGCAAAGGTGCCACCTGGTCTTTCCCTAGGGAGAGCAAAACCCCAAAGTGATCCTTATCATGAGATTCTGGGTACTGAGGTGAAGTTAGGCTGGCAGCTCTGCGGTGAGCTTGGAGCCCAACTCTTTGAAGGCTCATTACATGCATGCTTTCTTTGTGTAAAGTATTTTGAGAAAGTAGGTGTATTTCAGGATGTTAATTTGGGTAGAGGACTATCCTCAGGTAATGCTGGGTGCACTGGTGGGAGTGGGGCCAAGCACCAGCTACTGCAGATAAATGTGCTGTCTCTGATCTCTGGTACCTCTGTTGAGTGACAAGCTCCTGCAGAAACAAAGGAAGTGGCGGTATAGCAGGGACAGTCCCTTGTGGGTACTGTAAATGGCTGAGACTGCTACCATCTGCTCTTCTCAATTCAAATATTTAACAGGAGGTTGAAAATACAGAAGCTCCCATGAAATTACCAGTTTTTCCCCCCCGAACTTAATTTCTGTCAAGGAGAGGGAGGGGTCCCTTGTGTTAAACGTCTGCTTTTCAGTTTTCGAGACTGCCAGGAGATGGCGCCAGGGCTTGGTTCTTAATGGGATCCTTGGCGTACCAAAGAAAAGAAACGCTAGGCGTGGGGGTGGAGGCCTCCGACTAGGCATTTCGATGAAACTCTCGTTTCTCAGGAAATCTGAACAGAAACCCTGGCCTTGGGGTTCCTTGGGTTAAATGGGCTTCTCTTTTCATCTGGCTGGGAATTGAGTTTCTGGTCAGGGCGCCCTGCATTTTCAGTCATCCATTCGACTCAGAAGATCGCACGACGGATGTTGTCTCTGGACATATGCTAACAGGAAACCAGAGAGAGCTTGGAGAGGCAGTTTGAATGTATTAGATTAGAACTTTCCAGTGTGCCGCGTAAAATAGAAAGTAGAGATCGTGTTATTTGGGAAATAGTAGATGTTTTGGATCATACCTTTTTTTTTTCTTTTCTTTTCAAACCCTTTTCACTGATCCGTTGCTCTCAGCCCAGAAAACAGTATAGCTGATGCCAGAGATTAAAGCATGTTCTGCTACGAAGTGTTTACACTTCAGGGCTGAACTCCTAGCACAATTAATAAACATCACCACCACAGCGTAAGAACTAATGAGCACGTGGTACTTATCAGCTCATTTAACCCTCACAGTAATCTGGGATATGTCCTTTATGATGTCCTTTTTTTCAGGAAAGAAAACTGAAGCTTAGGTTCAAAAATTTGCCTAAAGACATTCAACGTGTGAGCAGAAGAGTAGAGATTGAAACTCACACTATCTGATTCCAGGCCCACAAGGTTGCCCATGGCACCCCACTAGAACAGCCATTTTGGGGGTAACGTGGCACCTGGAGATCGTGCTCAGTGGTTGCAGGTAGCTTGGTTAGCAGAGAGGCACCCAGGTATAGAGATGTGGGAGTCATTTAGTGTTCACTGGGGACTCAGCACTGTGGCTTCTTCCAAGGCAGTGTGCAGAATCCAAACTTCCGAGACCAGCAAGATCTGAGCTCTGTTCTCTTCTCCTCTCCTCTCCTGCCTGATCACCCTCCAGGCATCTTTCTCTTTCCGGAACTTGCCAAGCCCATTTCTGCCTCAGGGTCTTTGCACCTGCTGACCCTCTGAGTGGAGCTCTTCCCTCAGCTCCTCACTGGCTGGCTCTGCTTCCTCGGGACTCAGTGCAGGCAGCCCTTTCTCACCACATGATAGAAGGAGGCTCCCTCTGCCTCAGGGCCTCCTGACTCCCTCATTCTGTTTTATTTCCTTTATCATACTTGTAATGATCTCTAATTATCTTTTCAGTTGGTTAGTTGGTTTCCCTGGCTATTGTCTGTTTTCTCTCATTGGGATGTAAACGCCATAAGGAGGGGATTGGACAGTCTGGTTCACTGTTGTATTCCTGGAACCTGGAATATGGCAGAAATATAAGAGGCGCTTAATAAACATTTACTGAATAAATATGAGGAGGTGATGTGATAAAAGCAGCAGGAGTCGTGGTCCCACCTGTCAAGAGGCTCCCAGTACAACGGGAGAGGTCAGGCTGGGAAGAAACAACTGAAGATCAATCATGGCAAGGGTGGTGGTGGCCCAGAATAGTGGTTACCGAAGAGGATTCTGGGGCTTACCCATGTTGGGAGGCTGAGGCAGGAAATAGCTTAAGCCCAGGAGCTCGAGAATAACCTTGGCAACAAAGTGAGACCCTGTCTCTACAAAAAATAAAAAAATTATCCTGGTGTGGTGGTGTGCCCCTGCAGTCCCAGCTACCGGAGAGGCAGAGGTAGAAGGATTGGTTGAGCCCAGGAGTCAAGGTTGCTGTGAGCTATGACTGTACCACTGCATTCGAACCTACATGACAGAGTGAGAACTTGTCTCTAAAATAAAATAAAATAAAAATAAATAAATCATGACTCCAGTACTCCCTAGCTGTGTGACCTTGGCCAAGTTATTTAGTTCTTTCATGCCTCAGTTTCCTCATCAGTAAGTTGAAGATAATAATAATATTAGTAATAATAATACCCACTCATGGAATTGTTTAAGGATTAAATAAGGTATATATAAATGCTTGGAACGGTGCCTGGCACACAGTGCTCTATAAGTAGTTTTAAAAAATAAATACAGATATAATGAAGCAGAAACTTGTGGCTTTAGAAATTCAAAAAAATGAAAATGCCAGTGTCGGGGAAAGCCCTGTTTCTTGGAGGTGGTTGGATTTAGACTGAAGAAGCTGAGGCGTCTGAGGGGATATCTGCACTTGCTCTGGTCGCTCACTTCTATGTAGGTATCTATTCAAGAAAGATTTGTTTATTGATTTATTTTTCATTTAACAAATATTTATTGAGCGCTTATTATGTGTCATTGCCTAGAATGTAGCAATAAAATGGTAAACAGTACAAAATAAATTTCATTGATTCCTTTTTTTTTAAATTTCATTTTAGGTTTTGAGGTACATGTGAAGAACATGTAAGATTGTTGCATAGGTACACACATGGCAGTGTGGTTTGCTGCCTTCCTCACCATCACCTATATCTGGCATTTCTCCCCATGCTATCCCTCCCCAACTCCCCACTCCCAACTCCCCACTGTCCTTCCCCTATTTCCCCCCAACAGATCCCAGTGTGTTATGCTCCCCTCCCTGTGTTCATGCATTCTCATTGTTCAACACCCACCTATGAGTGAGAACATGCAGTGTTTGTTTATCTGTTCTTGTGTCACTTTGCTGAGAATGATGGTTTCCAGGTTCATCTATGTCCCTGCAAAGGACAGAAATTCATCATTTTTATGGCTGCATAGTGTTCCATGGTATATATGTGCCACATTTTCCCTGCCCAGTCTATCATTGATGGACATTTGGGTTGGTTCCAGGTCTTTGCTATTGTAAACTGTGCTGTAATGAACATTCGTGTGCATGTGTCCTTATGATAGAATGATTTATAATCCTTTGGATACATACCCAGTAATGGGATTGCTGGGTCAAATGGAATTTCTATGTCTAGGTCCTTGAGGAATCTCCACACTGTCTTCCACAATGGTTGAACCAATTTACACTCCCACCAACAGTGTAAAAGTGTTCCTATTTCTCCACAGCCTCTCCAGCATCTGTTGTCTCCAGATTTTTTAATGATTGTCGTTCTAACTGGCGTGAGATGGTATCTCAATGTAGTTTTGATTTGTGTTTCTCTCATGACCAGTGATGATGAGCATTTTTTCATGTTTGTTGGCCTCATATATGTCTTCTTTTGTAAAGTGTCTGTTCATATCCTTTGCCCACTTTTGAATGGGCTTGTTTGTTTTTTTCTTGTAAATCTGTTTTAGTTCTTTGTAGATTCTGGCTATTAGCCCTTTGTCAGATGGGTAGGCTGCAAAAATTTTTTCCCATTCTGTTGGTTGCCAGTTCACTCTACTGACTGTTTCTTTGGCTGTGCAGAAGCTGTGGAGTTTGATTAGGTCCCATTTGTCTATTTTGGCTTTTGTTGCCAATGCTTTTGGTGTTTTAGTCAGGAAGTCCTTCTACACCTATGTCCTGAATGGTTTTGCCTAGGTTTTCTTTTAGGGTTTTTATGGTGTTAGGTCTTATGTTTAAGTCTTTAATCTATCTGGAGTTAATTTTAGTGTAAGGTGTCAGGAAGAGGTCCAGTTTCTGCTTTCTGCACATGGCTAGCCAGTTTTCCCAACACCATTTATTAAACAGGGAATCCTTTCCCCATTGCTTGTTTTTATGAGGTTTGTCAAAGATCAGATGGTTGTAGATGTGTGGTGTTGCCTCCAAGGCCTCTGTTCTGTTCCATTGGTCTATATCTCTGTTTTGGTACCAGTACCATGTTGTTTTGATTACTGTAGCCTTGTAGTATAGTTTGAAGTCAGGTAGTGTGATGCCTCCAGCTTTGTTCTTTTTGCTTAGAATTGTCTTGGCTATGTGGGCTCTCTTTTCATTCCATATGAAGTTTAAGGTGGTTTTTTCCAGTTCTGTGAAGGAGGTCATTGGTAGCTTCATGGGGACAGTGTTGAATCCGTAAATTACTTTGGGCAGTATGGCCATTTTCGTGATATTGATTCTTCCTAACCATGAGCATGGAATGTTTCTACATCTGTTTGTGTCCTCTCTTGTTTTGTTGAGCAGTGGTTTGTAGAATTTTTTTGTTTTTTTAAGAAAGATGCTCTTTCTTATTTCTTGAATTGGATTCTTGACTCATTTACTTTCAGGAACTATTTATTAATTATGAACAAAAAATGGTTAATAAATGGTTAATAAATTATCCTGCCCAGTCTCACCCCCAAAGTATGCTCTAAGAATTTATTATATATAATGGGAATTTTTTGAAAACATTAATATTGGTTAGACTTAACATACAGACTGATGCTCTAAATAGCCTCTCTTATTCCTCCAGCTACCATCTTTCCTATCCCAGTTAGGGTACAGGTTCTGAGATGAATCTCAACTGGCTCTAGGGTGACTCTGCTTGAAAGAAATTCAAATTCCTCACTCTCTCCTCTTAGTTCAATTCAACTAACATGCATTGAGAGCTAACTTTATGCAAGGCAGACATGGGGTGTAGAGAGGGTAATAAAAATGACATCCTTGATAACATAAGCATCTAGAAGAAGTTTAAAATGAATAGTGGCCCAGGGCCTGCAGTGCAGCATATGGAGGAGAGGGGAACCATGATGGGAGTCAGAGAGGAGCAGACAGAAGGCGCAGGCCCACGACAGGACTTCATGCCACAGAGTGAAACTGGCTCTCAGTCCCCAGGTGGAGGTGGCTCTGAGAGATGACAGTGCCTAAAAACAGCAACAACATTGAAAAAACAATGAAATGCTCATTTTGATGTCAAGGGAGGGTGAGTTTTAGAGAAGGGCTTTGTGCGTTTTCAACAAGGTAGGAGATAAATGGAAAGAAGCCTTCTCTTGGCTGTAAAGACAACATCAAAGCTTCTCTATTGATCCAAGGGAAATAATTACAGTGATATCCTGAGAAGAGTCAATAGACTCCCAACACAGAATTCTATGTCTGATTTATGCAATCTCACCCATTCCTAACACATGGCCTCAGGACACAGCGGCAAATAATAACATTTAATTAAAACACATAAAACAGAAGCATCAATGACAGCCACATCAAAATCAATATAATGCTAATTTCTAAAGATTGTGCTTACATGAGGTCCAGGGGGTCAGCAGCAAGCGATTTCTCGACAAAGAGCCTTTGTGAAAGGGAGTAGACTTCCATTTCCTAGGCTGGAGTTACAGACCTCAGAGATCCTATAGCTCAAATCCCTCACTGTATAGAAGATAAACGGAGGTCCAGAGAACTGAGAATTTCGTAACAGAGTCAGTAGTAGCATAATAAGCTGACTTTCAGGCTTGTGTTCTTTGTTCCTGTGTCACTGTCCCTTTGAGTCTCAGGGTTGTTGGTAAGAATGCCCTCTGTCACTTCAGATAGAGTGCCCAAGTCAGTGGAAGAAAGCCACCCATCAGTGGGACAGGTGTCTCTAAATCTCACAACACATGACATCCTCCATGCCTGACTGCATCTCAACAAACGTTTTTAATCGGCAGCCCACAGTGTGACATTTCTAAGTAGAATTGCTTCTTTGTGCCTGTAGGTCCCCTTCCTGTCACTTGGATTTGGACAGTATGCTCACAACCTCAGCTGTACAATCTGCTTTCTCAGAGGACAAGGAGGCCCTCATGGCCCAGATGAAAGGGCAAATGAAACAAATTCTCCTTGAATTCATTTAGAATGTAATATAATTCTGCAACAAATAGAATGTTCTTTTCATCCAAATGAGGTCACTTGGGTGATAAATGTTAGAAACTGAGTAGGTTGCGTGGGGTTAAGATGCCATGGTGTTTTCATCAGTTCCCAGCTCTTGGTCTGAAATTTGGGCACAGAGTTCTGGAAACTCTGACTTTTTAAACACGTTGCTTGGCATGGTTCTCTTTGACTAAAATGGAGAATGGGAGATGCTTCAAGTCTTAATTGCATGTGCAGTCTTTGATTGGTAGATCTTATTAAATTGCAATTGTGAATGTCTGGGACTGAGGTGGTGGTGGAAGTGTAGACTCCAGGATGGCTGATTTCTACTTGATAGCAGACCCTATCTAAAAATGCTAACTTTCCCCTTGCTCACAGACTGGAGAACAGGCAACACAGCCTGTGCTCTTCTGGTTGCTTGGTTCTCTACTGACTGCCCCTTGTGTGAGGGTGTTGGGTAGATGGTATTGCTGTGCTGACGGTCTCACAGCATGAGCAAATAGATGTCTCCTTTTAAGAGCCGTTGGATTGGTGACTGTAGAAAACTGGAAGTGCTTGGCAAATCTTGTATAATCAGGGATTCTCCCAAACTTTCTAAATAAAGGGGCTTAGGGTGCCAATCTGGTTCAAAGGGGGACAGCTAGGGAACTTATTCTGTAGCAGAGTTTGCATAATAATTTAAACTACCATTTATTGAAAACTTATTTTTCAGTGAGCATGCTTCATTGAATCCTCAAAACAACCCTATGATGGATGTTTTATGATTGACCTTACTGTGCTGATTTCCAGTTAAGGCATTGTGAGTAGCTTGCCCAAAGTCATACATGGGTGGTGAAGAAAGGGCCCAAGCCAATGAAGTCTCACTCCAGAATCTGTACACTTGACAACCCTGCCTTCTAGTTGTGAGTGTGCTACCTATTACTGCGATGTGATGCTTATTTGGGGTGGCTGATGGAGATGATGGGGGTGGTAAACTTCCTCCACCCAAGCCACTTGTCTGAAGGTTTTTAGCTGCATGTATTTACTCTGGAGAGCTTAGTTTATAAATGAAAACAGGATGAATCCAAGCAGGTCTCCTGGTGAACCAAGAATGTGCTGGAGCTATCAGTGATGAAATCAGGGAGAAGAGCTAGGTGCCAACATCCTATTGTCAGAGTTTAGCTAATAGCACTGGCACTGTCTACGAAAGAGTTAAAAGCCAGTAGAGTGGTAGAGAGAGTTCCTGGCACGTAAATAATTATTTTTTTCTGTCTTTGTCACAGAGTAAGACATACAAAGTATTTCAAGGGAACCTTGTTCAAGAACCTTAGAACGGCCAGTTGAGGCTGTTCCTCTCTTTGTTTTAATAGTTGAAGCAGACTGAAGAGAACATTTGTGGCTAGTGCTGCAGAGAAATCACCAGTGGCTGAAAAAAAAAAATCAGCTGAACAGCATTTGGTATCAGGATAGCTGTTGGACCTGGAGCTGTGGATAAACTTAAAGGGTGATGATATCAAATTAGGAGATTCATAGATTTAATTCTGTTGAAGGAGAGAACCCTTATGGGATTAACCAGTCTTTGAAAAAAGGTGACAAAAATGCCTATTGTAGACTTGCAAAAATATTTTATTTATTAAAATGATACATGCTAGTGAGATATTGATAATATTTACAAGGAAGAAATTCCTTAATTTACTCTATAAATAATTAAAAATTATCTACTATGTGCCAGACATGGTTTAGGCACTTGGGACTCAGCCGTGAACAAAACAAACAAAGGTAGCTGCCCTTGGGGAGCTGATCCCCTAGCACAGGAGCAGATAGAAAAGGTAATAATTAGGTAAAGTACATAACTAGTATATGAGAAGAAAAAAAAAAAGAAACAGAGTAAGGGGGAAAGAGAGGTGAGGCAGAGAAAGGGGCAGATTTCTAATTTGAAAGGATGGCTGAGATAGGCCTCTTTGAAAAGGTGTCAACTGAGCAGAGACTTGAATGAGGTGAGAGTGAGGCTTGAGATACTGATGGGTAGGATGTTATGGGCAGAGGCAACAGTAAGTGCACCAGCCCTAAAGTGAGCAAAGTCCCCTGTGCCTGAGGAGATTGTGTCAGGGAAAGAGTAGGCAATGGTGAGGTCAGAGGCAATGAATACCAGGGCATGAGTGAAATGAAGGCCCTGGGAGGGTTTCCCATTTTATCTCAGAGGTGTGAGGTAACCTGACTTTGTATTTTAAAAGCTTTATTCTAGCAGCCATGGTGGGGGAGCAAGGTACAAGCAGGGAGACCAGTCGGGAAGCTCATATAGTCATCCAAAGGACAGAAGATGGTGGCTGGGACCAGGGTGGTAGCAATGGAGATAATAAAATAGGCCAGAATTCTGGATAATCTTGAAGTTACAGCCCATGTAATTTCTGAGGGACTAGATGTGGCAGATATAAGAAAGGGAAGAGTGAAAAAAATGACACCAGCTGGGCGTGGTGGCTCTTGCCTGGTATCCCAACACTTTGGGATGCTAAGGTGGGTGGATCATTTGAGGCCAGGAGTTCTAGACCAGTCTGGCCAACATGGCAAAACCTGTCTCTCATAAAAATACAAAAATTAGCAAGGTGTGGTGGTGCATGCCTATAATCCCAGTTACATGAAAGGCTGAGGCATGAGAATTGCTTGAACCTAGGAGGCAGAGGTTGCAGTGAACTGAGATTGTGCCATTGCTCAAAGGGGGGAGGGGGGTGGGGGGAAGAAAGATTTCTCTGGATTCCCGAGCAAGATGGTTGAATAGAAACAGCTCTGGTCTGCAGCTCCCAGTGAGACCAACTCAGAAGGTGGGTGAATTCTGCATTTCCAACCGAGGTACCCAGTTCATCTCCTTGGGAATGATTGAACAGTGGGTGCAGCCCATGGAGGGTGTGCAGAAGCAGGATGTGGTGTCCCTCACCTGGGATGTGCAAGGGGTTGGGAGACTCCCTCCCCTAGCCAAGGGAAGCTTGAGGGATAGTGCTATCCAGCCCAGATACTATGCTTTTCCCACTGTCTTTGCAACCCGGAGACCAGGAGATTCCCTCAGATGCCTACACCACCAGGGCCCTGGGTTTCAAGCACAAAACTGGGTGGCCATTTGGGCAGACACCAAGCTAGCTGCAGGAAGGTTTTTTTGTACTCCAGTGGCACATGGAATGCCAGTGAGACAGAACCATAGAGTGGGGACAATATTCAATATTCTTAAACAAAATAATTTTCAACCCAGAATTTCATATCTAGCCAAACTAAGCTTCATAAGTGAAGGAGAAATAAAACCCTTTACAGACAAGCAAATGCTGAGAGATTTTGTCACCACCAGCCCTGCCTTACAAGAGGTCCTGAAGGAAGCACTAAATATGGAAAGGAAAAACTGGTACCAGACACTGCAAAAACATATCAAATTGTAAAGACCGTCAATACTATGAAGAAACTGCATCAACTAACGGGCAAAATAACCAGCTAGCATCATAATGACAAGATCAAATTCATACATAACAATATTAACCTTAAATGTAACCAGGCTAAGTGCCCCAATTAAAAGACACAGACTAGCAAATTCGATAAAGAGTCAAGACCCATCAGTGTGCTGTATTCAGGAGACCCATCTCAAGTGAAAAGACACATATAGGATCAAAATAAAGGGATGGAGGAATATTTACCAAGCAAATGGAGAGAGAGAGAGAGAGAGAGAGAGAGAGAGAGAGAGAGAGAGAGAGAGAGAGAGAGAAGCAGTGTTGCAATCCTAGTCTCTGATAAAACAGACTTTAAACCAAAAAGTATCAAAAAAAGACAAAGAAGGGCATTATATAATAGTAAAGGGATCAATGCAACCAGAAGAGCTAACTATCCTAAAAATGTATGCACTCAATATAGGAGCACCCAGATTCACACAGCAAGTTCTTAGAGACCTGCAAAGAGACTCAGACTCCCACACAATAATACTGGGAGACTTTAGCAGCCCACTGTCAATATTAGACAGATCAACAAGACAGAAAATTAACAAGGATATTCAGGACTTAAACTCAGCTCTGGACCAAGGAGACCTAATAGACATCTACAGAACTCTCTACCCCAAATCAACAGAATATACATTCTTCTCAGCACCACATGGCACTTATTCTAGAACTGACCACATAACTAGAAGTAAAACACTCTGCAGCACAGGCAAAAGAACGGAAATCATAAAAAAACAGTCTCTCAGATCACAGTGCAATTATATTAGAACTCAGATTTAAGAAACTCAGTCAAAATTGCACAACTACATGGAAAAGGAACAATCTGCTCCTGAATGATTATTGGGTAAATAACAAAATAAGTGCAGAAATAAATAAATTCTTTGACGCCAATGAGAACAAAGATACAACATATCTGAATCTCTGGGACACAGCTAAAGCAGTGTTTAGTGGGAAAATTTTTTTTTTTTTTCAAGACTGAGTTTCACTCTTCTTACTCAGGCTGGAGTGCAATGGCATGATCTCGGCTCACTACAACCTCCGTAGAGGGAAATTTATAGCACTAAATGCCCACATGAGAAAGTGGGAAAGATCTAAAATTGACACCCTAACATCACAATTAAAAGAAGTAGAGAAGCAAGGGCAAACAAATTCAAAAGCTAGCAGAAGACAAGAAATAACTAAGATCAGGGCAGGAGTGAAGGAAATAGAGATACAAAAAACCCTTAAAAAATTAAGGAATGTAGGAGCTGGTGTTTTGAAAAGATTAACAAAGTATACTGCTAGCCAGACTAATAAAGAAAAAAAGAGAGAAGAATCAAATAGACACAATAAAAAAATGATAGAGGGGTATCACCACTAATCCCACAGAAATACAAACTACCATCAGAGAATACTATAAATACTTATACACAAATAAACTAGAAAATCTAGAAGAAATGAATAAATTCCTGGACACATACACCCTCCCAAGTCTAAAGCAGGAAGAAGTTGAATTCCTGAATAGACCAATAACAAGGTCTGAAATTTAGGCAGTAATTAATAGCCTACCAATCAAAAAGGGTCCAGGACCAGACAGATTCACAGCTGAATTCTACCAGAGGTACAATAAGGAGCTGATACCCTTTATTTTTAGCAGAGGCAGGTTTCATCACATTGGTCCAAACATTGGAAAAAGAGGGACTCCTCCCTAACTCATTTTATAAGGCCAGCATCATCCTGGTACCAAAACCTGGTAGAGACAACAAAAAAAGGAAATGTTAGGCCTGTATCACTGATGAACATCAATACGAAAATTCTCAATAAAATACTGGCAAACAGAATCCAGCAGCACATCAGAAAGCTTATCCACCACAAACAAGTTGGCTTCATCCCTGGGATGCAAGGCTGGTTCAACATATGCAAATCAATAAATGTAATCCATCACATAAACAGAACCAATGACAAAAACCACATGATTTTCTCAACAGATGCAGAAAAGACCTCCAATAAAATTCAACATCTATTCATGCTAAAAACACTCAACAAACTAGGTGTTGACGGAAAAACAGTAAGAGCTATTTATGACAAACCCATAACCAATATCATAGAATGGGCAAAAGCTGGAAGCGTTTCTTTTGAAAACAAGCACAAGACAAGGATGCCCTCTCTCATCACTCCTATTCAACATAGTATTGCAAGTTTTGGCCAGGGCAATCAGGCAAGAGAAAGAAATAAATGGTTTTTAAATAGGAAGAGAGGAAGTCAAATTATCTTTGTTTGCAGATGACATGATTATATATTTAGAAAACCTGGTCAGGTGTGGCGGCTCACGCTGGTAATCCCAGCACTTTGAACGGCTGAGGCGGGCAGATCACCCGAGCTCAGGAATTCAAGATCAGCCTGACCAATATGATGAAAACTGTCTGTGCTAAAAATGAAAAGTTAGCCAGGCGTGGTAGCATGCACCTGTAATTTCAGCTACTCAGGAGGCTGAGACAGGGGAATTGCTTGAGCCTGGGGGCTGGAGGTTGCAGTGAGCCGGGATTGTGCCATTTCACTTCAGCATGGGCAACAAGAGCAAAACTCTGTCTCAAAAATAAAGAAAAAGGAAAAACCCATCGTCTCAAACCCGAAACTCCTTAAGTTGATAAGCAACGTCAGCAAAGTCTCAGGATACAAACTCAATGTGAAAAAATCACAAGCATTTCTATATTGTGAAAATGGCCTACTGCACAAAGTAATTGATAGACTTAATGCTATTCCCATCAAGCTACCATGAACTTTCTTCACAGAATTAGAAAAACTACTTTAAATTTCATATAGAATTAAAGAAGAGCTTGTGTAGCCAAGAGAATCCAAAGCAAAAAGAACAAAGCTGGAGGCATCAGGCCACCTGACTTCAAACTATACTACAAGGCTACAATAACCAAAACAGCATGGTACTGGTACCAAAACAGATATATAGACCAAAGGAAAAGAACAGAGGCCTCAGAAATAACACCACACAGCTGCAACCATCTGATCTTTGACAAACAGGACAAAGACAAGTAATAGAGAAAGGATTCCCTATTTAATAAATGGTGTTGGGAAAACTGGCTAGCCATATGCAGAAAGCTGAAACTGGACCCCTTCCTTACACCTTATTGAAAAATTAATCCAAGATGGATTACAAACTTAAATGTAAGAACTAAAATAATAAAATCCCTAGAAGAAAACCTAGGCAGTATCATACAGGACATAGGCATGGGCAAAGACTTCATGACTAAAGCACCAAAAGCAATGGCAACAAAAGCCAAAATAGACAAATCAGATCTAATTAAACTAAAGAGCTTCTGCACAGCAAAAGAAACTATCATCAGAGTGAACAGGCAACCTACAGGATGGGAGAAAATTTTTGCAATCTATCTATCTGACAAAGGACTAATATCCAGAATCTACAAAGAACTTAAATAAATTTACAAGAAAAAAAAAACCTCATCAAAAAGTGGGTGAAAGATATGAACAGGCACTTCCTAAAAGAAGACATTTATGCAGCCAACAAACAAATGAAAAAAAGCCCATCATCACTAGTCATTAGAGAAATGCAAATCAAAACCACAATGAGCGATCACCTATGCCAATTAGAATGGCGATCATTAAAAAGTCAGGAAATGACAGATGCTGGAGAGGATGTGGAGAAATAGGAATGCTTTTACAGTGTTGGTGGGAGTGTAAATTAGTTTAACCATTGTGGAAGGCAGTGTGACAATTCTTCAAGGATCTAGAACTAGAAATACCATTTGACCCAGCAATCCCATTACTGGGTATATACCAAAAGAATTATAAATCACTCTACTATAAAGGTACATGCACATGTATGTTTATTGCAGCACTATTCACAATAGCAAAGACTTGGAACCAACCCAAATGCCCATCAGTGATAGACTGGATAAAGAAAATGTGGCCCATATACACCATGGAATACTATGCAGCCATAAAAAGGATGAGTTCATGTCCTGTGCAGGAACATGGATGAAGCTAGAAACCATTATTCTCAGCAAACTGACACAGAAACAGAAAACCAAACACCACATGTTCTCACACATAAGTGGGAGTTGAACAATGAGAACGTATGGACATAGGGAGGGGAACACCACACACTGGGGCCTGTCGGGGGTGGGGTGCTAGGGGAGGGATAGCATTCGGAGAAATACCTAATGTAGATAAAGTATTGATGGGTGCAGCAAACCACCATGGCACTTGTATAACTATTTAACAAACCTGCACATTATGCACATGTATCCCAGAACTTAAAGTATAATAGAAAAAAAGAAAGAAAAAAAGAAGATTACTCCACATTTTTTGGCTTGAACAATTATATGGTTTTACCTTCAACTGTGATGGAGAAGACTGTGAACAGAGCAGATTTTTGAGGGGAATATTAGTAGTTCAGTTTTGGACATATTAAGATTGAGACATTCACATGATGTTGAGTAGGCAATTGGATGGATGGATCTGGGGTTCAGAAATGAGGCTGGGCTGAGTTGCTAGCTTTTAGATAACGTAACCAGCCAGGCATGGTGGAGCATGCCTATAATTCCAGCTATTTGGGAGGCTGAGGCAGGAGGATTATTTGAGTTTAGGAGTTTGAGCAACATAGCAGGATGACTCTCAATATGTATATTTTAGGCAAGGTGTGATGGCTCATGCCTGTAATCCTAGCACTTTGGGAGGCCAAGATGAGCAGATCACTTGAGTCCAGGAGTTTGAGACCAGCCTGGGTAACATGGCAAAACCCCCTCTTTACAAAAAGTACAAAAAATTAGCCAGGGCTGGTAGTGTGGGCTGCCTGTAGTCCCAGCTACCCAGTAGGCTGATGTGGGAGGATCACCTCGACAGAGATGTTGAGGCTGCTATGAGCCATCATTGTAGCCCTGCACTCCAGCCTGGGTGACAGAGCAAGGCCCCATGTCAAGGAGAAAAATACATACATACATATATATATGTATATATATATATAATGACTAGATGAGATTAGTGAAAGAGTAATGATCAGTATTAAATCCTGTCATCTAGAGATAGGCAAGGTTAATATGACAGCAATTTCTCCTCCAGATTTCTCTCTCTAGTATGTAATTAAATAATACAATGTATGCTTTTGTTACAGTCAAAATAATGCTTCATAATGTACCAACTAACATTCAGTGGGTTACAACACAGATTTATTTTTATTGCTCATGGTCTATGATTTGACTTGAGTGCCTTTTTTTAGACTGTGGGTTAATTTGGCTTGATTCAGGATTTGGGTTGGTTTCATTCTGTTTCACTTGTTTTTACATTCCTCTTAAATCAGCAGTTTCCCAGAACATGTTTTTCTTGTGGCAATAGCAGATATAAAAGTATGTGAGCAGAACCATGTAATGCCTCTTAAGGGCTTGGCTTAGAACTGACACATTGTCACTTTTGCCTACATTCCCTTGGCCAAAACAAATCAAATGGTCAAGCCAAAGATTAATGGTGATGGGAAATGCAGTCTTTCCACTCCAGTGCACTACAAGGTCACATGGCAAAGGAGAAGTGAAGAATTGAAATAACAATCAAACCTAACACAATATATAATACAGAATTTCATATAATATATTGTTTTACTTAAGTGAGATGACAACATATAGACCATTTTGTACACCTTTTCAGTATACAGACACCCCCCAGGATAATGTGACTTTGTTTCACACCATTGCAATAAAATGACTATTGTAATACAGCAAGTCACATGAAGTTTTTGGTTTCCCAGTGCACATAAAAATGATGTTTATACCGTACTGTAGTCTAGTGTGCAACAGCATTATGTCTAAAAACAATGTACATACTTAATTAAAAATACTTTATTGTTAAAAATGCTAATGATCATCTGAGCTGTCAGTGATGTGGCACCTTTGCTGGTGGATGGTCTGGCCTGAAGGTTGATGTTTGCTGATTGATCAGGGTGATGGTTGCTGAAGTCTGGAGTGGCCGTGGCCATTTTTAAAAAGAAGACAATAATAAAGTTTGCTGCATCGACGGACTCTTTCTTTCACGAACGATTTCTCTGTACCATGTGACACTGTTTGATTGCATTTTACCCACAGTAGAACTTTCAAAATTGGAGTCAGTCCTCTCAAATCCTGATGCTTCTTCATCGAAGTTTATGAAATATTCCAAGTCCTTAGTTGTCATTTCAACAATGTTTATAGCATCTTCTCCAGGAGTAGATTTCATCTCAAGAAATCACTTTCTTTTCTCATTCATAAGAATCTTTGTTGGTGAGTTTGATCATGAGAGGTCAGCAATTTGGTCACATCTTCAGGATCCACTTTTAATGCTCATCATCATCTTGCTGTTCTGCCAAATCTGCAGTCACCTCCTCCACTGAGGTCTTGAACCTCTCACAGTCATCCACAAGGGTAGGAATCAACTTATTCCAAACTCCTGTTAATTTTTTTTTTTTCAGAGACAGAATCTTATTGCGTTGCCCAGGCTGGAGTGTAGTGGCTCTTCACAGGCATCATCATAGCCCACAACAGTCTTGTGGGCAATCCTCCTACTTCAGCCTCCGTGTAGCTGGGATTACAGGTATAGACCACTGTCATTGGCTTATTAGTGTTGATTTTTGACCTTCCTCCACAAATCACAAATGTTACTAATGACATCTAGATAATGCTTTACAGATGGTTTTTAATTTACTTTGCCTGGGTCCATCAGGGGAATCACTATCCATGGGAGCTATAGCCTTATGAAATATATTTCTTAAATAATAAGACTTCAAAGCCAAAATTACTCCTTGAGCCAAAGAATGGATATTTTGTTAGCAGCTATGAAAACCACATTAATCTTGTACATTTCTGCCAGAGCTCTTAGGTGATCAGGTGCTTTGTCAGTGAGCAGTACTATTTTGAAAGAAATCTTTTTTCTCTGTAGATTTCAAAATTGGGCTTAAAACATTGAGTAAACCATACTATAAACAGAGGTGCTGTCATCCAGGCTTTGTTCTTCCATGTATAGAGCACAGGCAGTGGAGATTTAGCATAATTCTTTAGTGTCCTAGGATTTTCAGAATAGTAAATGAGTATTGGCTTCAACTAAAAGTCATGGAGCTGTGTTAGATTCTGACCAGAGTGTCAGCCTGTCCTTTGAAGCTTTGAAGCCAGATGTTGACATCTCTCTAGCTATGAAAGTCCTGGATTTCACCTTCTTCCACCATAAGGCTGTTTCATCTGCATTGAAAATCTGTTGTTTAGCACAGCCACCTTCATCAGTGTTCGTAGCCAGATCTTCTGGATAACTTGCTGCAGCTTCTCCATCAGCACTTGCTACTTTACCTTGCATTTTTATGTTACGAAGATGTTCTCTTTCTTTAAACCTCATGAACCAACCTCTGCTACCTTCCAATTTTTCTTCTGCAGCTTCTTCACCTTAGGTGTTGGCTTAAGGGAATGCTGTGGCTGGTCTGATCTTTTATCCAGACCACTCAAACTTTCTCCACATCAGCAATCAGGCTCTTTTGCTTTCCTATAATTCGTGTGTTCACTGGAGTGACATTTTTAATTTCCTTCAATAACTTTTTCTTTGCATTCACAATGTGACTAACCGGCACAAGAAACCTGACTTTCAGCGTCTCTTGACTTTCAACCTACCTTCCTCACAAAGCTTAATCATTTCTATTCAATCTGAAGTGAGAGACACATGACTCTTCCTTTCACTTGAACACTTAGAGGCTATTGTAAGGTTATTAATTGGGCTAATTTCAGTGTTGGTGTGTCTTTGAGAGTAGGAGGCCCAAGGAGAAGGAGAGAAGTAGGGGAATGGCTGGTTGATGGAGCCATCAGAACACACCCATTTATTAATTAGGTTTGCCGTCTTTATGAGCGTGGTTCTTGGCATCCTAAAACAACTACAATAGTAACATCAAAGCTCACTGGTCACAGATAACCATACGATATAAGAGTAATGAAAAAGTTTGAAATACTGTGAGAATTATGAAAATGTGACATGAAGTGAGCACATGCTATGAGCTAACTGGCACCAGTAGGTTTGCTTGACCCAGGGTTGCCTGGGTCCAGGAGTTCGAGACCAGCCTGGACAACATAGCAAAACTTCGGTTTGTAAAAATTGCAATATCTGCCAAGTACAATAAAGCAAAGCCCAATAAAAGGAGATATGCGTGCATATTTTTTCATGCCAATGATATTTTTAGTGCCAGTATGTATTCTATTATACAGATATGCAATAACTTACTTAGTCGATCTCCTATTTATAAACATTTAGGTGGTTTATGCTTTTTCACTACTACAAATAATGTTAAACAAATAATTCTATAGGTATTTACATAACTTTTGGAATTGCAACTTTGGGTAAATTCATAAAAGTAGAGTATGTAAATTAAGGTGTAAACCTGCTGATAATTCGGAACCATTTTGAAAAATTGTTATTCAGAGATGTTATATGAGTTTATACTCCCATCCATAGTATAGTATGCAAAACTGCCCATTTTCCAACATGTTTCTCAAGATAGAGTATTAGCAAGCTTTTTCTTTTTTTGCTAATCTGAAAAGTGAAAAATATTTGTTCTTTATATGTTTGATTATTAAGAAAGTTGAATTTTTTTACCTGTATGTTGGCCAATTGCTATTTTTTCTTTTGTATATTGCCTGTTAGTTTCTCCTGTATTTCTATTAATATCGAAGTGTTTTTCAAATTGATTTTTTAAAAACTATTTACATATTAGGGCTATAACATATTGTCATTTTGTTAAAATATTCGTGGTTGTTTTTGAAATACAGAATGTGTCAGTTTCCTATTGTTACTGTAATGAAGTATCACATGCTTGCAGCTTTAAGTAACATAATTTGATTCTCTTACCTTTCTGGAGGCCAAAAGTCCAGTTTTATTGGGCTAAAGTCAAGGAGTTGGCAGGGCTGATCCCCCTGGAGGCTCTGGGAGAGTGTTTTCCTGTCTTTTCTAGCTTCTAAAGGTTGCCTGGTGTTTTTGTCCTGTACCCCTTCCTTGCCACACTTCATGCTTCTGTCTTCACATCTCCTACTGAGTCCTTTGACCTTCTTGCCTCCCTCTTATAAAGACCCTTGTGATTATGTTTAGGGCCTACCTAGACAATTCAGGTACTCTCCCCACCTGAAGATTCTTAACTCAAAGGACATAGAAAATCCTTTTTCTATATAAGATAATATTAATATTCATGGATATATTTGGGAGGCAATTGTTCAGCCTACCACACAATATTTAATTTGTAGGTTGTGCAGTCAATCATATAATAAAATATAATCAGATTTTTTTTGTTTCGTTTTGGTTTTTTTGAGCTGGGGTTTCACTCTTGTTGCCCAGCCTGGAGTGCAATGGCACGATCTTGGCTCACTGCCACCTCCGCCTTCTGAGTTCAAGCAATTCTCCTCCCTCAGCCTCCAGAGTAGCTGGGATTACAGGCATGCACCACTATGCATGGCTAATTTTATATTTTTAATAGAGACGGAGTTTCTCCAAGTTGGTCAGGCTGATCTTGAACTCCCGACCTCAGATGATCCACCCACCTTGGCCTCCCAAAGATTTTTTTTTAATTGCATTTTAGGTTTTGGGGTACATGTGAAGAACATGCAAGATTGTTGCATAGTTACACACATGGCAGTGTGGTTTGCTGCCTTCCTTCCCCTCACCTGTATCTGTCATTTCTGCCCATGCTATCTCTTCCCACCTCCCCAAGAAGGTTCTTTATAGTCTTCTGCTTTTGTGTCTTGCTTATAAAAACTTCCTTCCTTCATATATATATATATATATGTATATATACACATATGTATGTATATAGCAGCTAAATTTTATTTGAGGATTGCTATGATTTTATAGTTTTATTTTTTTGTAAATAGTTTCTTTTTTTGCATCTAAGTCTGTGATTCATCTAGAATTTATTTTGACATAAGAGTTTGGGATTCATGTATATTTTTCAAATTTCTAGCCTGTCTCCAACACATTATTGAATAGTCTATATTTTTCTTACTGATTTATAAACGCCATCTTTATCACATGATAATTCAATTTTTGAGTCAATTTCTGGAATCTTTATACTTTTATGTTCCATTTTTCTGTCTCTTTTCTTATATCATTATCACAATATTTTAAAGGTATATATCACATCTAGTAAGTCAAGTTACTTCTCATTATTTTTCTTTTTAGCATTTTTGACTACATTTATATTTTTAAAAGTTATAAATATACATACACACATATTATGTAGTATAAAGATAGCATAAATGATATTAATAAAGTTAACACCCATGCTTCCATCACCCATCTTAAAAAAATAAAACATTACCAGTCCTTTGAAGCTCCTGGCTTGCTCACCACTGTTGTGAAGGTTGAATTCAGCATTCCTTTACTTTTCGTTGTAGTTATAACACATGTGAACCCACTTAAAACCATCCTTTTTTAAATCACTCTCCTATCTGGCTCCTGCCAAGTCTCTTGACTATCCAAATGAACCATTAAGCACTTGTTGGTTTCAGTGTAGATTTTTGCCTAAGGTCATCTCTTTTTCTGAGAAATATAAACAGGAGATCCAATATTTAAAGTTTGGTACGCAGGCCATTTTGAAGAGTTTTAAAAAATTATTATACTTTAAGTTCTGGGGTACATGGGCAGGTCGTGCAGGATTGTTGCATAGGTATACACACGCCATGGTGGTTTGCTGCATCCATCCCTCCATCACCTATATTACGTATTTCTCCTAATGTTAGCCCTCCCCAATCACCCTACTCCCTGCTATCCCTCCCCTAGTCCCCCACCCAACAACAGGCTTGAGTATGTGATGTTCTCCTCCCTGTGTCCATGTGTTCTCATTGTTCAACACCCACTTATGAATGAGAACATGCAGTGTTCAGTTTTCTGTTCTTGTGTCAGTTTGCTGAGAATGATGGTTTCCAGTTTTTTGAGATGGAGCCTCACACTGTCGCTCAGGCTGTAGTGCAGTGGTGTGATCTCAGCTCACTGCAATCTCCACCTCCTGGGTTCAAGCAATTCTCCTGCCTCAGCCTCCTGAGTAGCTGGTACTACAGGCATGCACCATTTTTAAGGGTTTTAATTCTGGATGGCCAAAACCCAATAAATGCCCACAACATTTAAGAAGGGTTGGTAGCAGTTGAAAGTTAACCAACATTTTTTCCAACACTGACCAGTGCTGTTAAAATGGGTTTTCTTTCTGGCATCAACATTGATATGGTTGTTTTGATGCAATGATCTTGACCCAGGAATGTTTTGATGCCCACTAAACGCAAATCGTTAAGACTGCAGCTTAGAAAGGAACAGAGCAATTCCACTTCTGTGAATTCATCCTTCAGATATACTTGCATAGGTATAGAATGAATTTATACGTCCTTATTCATTGTAGCATCATTTGAAATAATAAAAGATTGGAAGCAACACAAAAGCTTATAATACAGACTGATTAATCATAGTATATTTACACAACAAAGTATTACACCACCATGAAAAAGAATGTGCAGGACAGTACACATAATACGCTACTTTTAATTTAAAAAGGTGGTGGAGGGATAATGCATATTCTTGACATATGTATAAAGAAACTCTAAGAATTCATAGGAAAATAAAAATAGTAGTTACCTGAATAGAAAAGCAATTGGATAGAAGACAGAAGTGAGAAGACTTTTCACGGGAGACATTTTTGGTTTTTTAAAAATATGTTTGAATCATAAGAATGCATTGCCTATTTCATGCCTAACCATGCCCTTCTCTGAACCTCACCCTGTCCTGGAGGGATATTTGTTTTGCATACTATTTTGGTAATTAAAACATGATGAAGTTGTTATGAACATCTAATTCAAAATGTCACCCCTTTTGCTGGGACCAGTTCAACAAAGATGTGAAAAATGAAACGAAATTTCTCCCCACGTTAAGAAAGCTCTGAGTGTTTGATGTAAGATTTTATCCATGCATATTTTCACTTAATCAGTGAGTAGACATTTACTCAGACATTCTAATGTGCTGGCCCCTTTGCTGGGTGTTTGGCTTTGTGTTTAAATGGATTGTGCTAGTCATTACTGAGCACTGATGGGGGAGTTCTTAGCTTGGTGGCAGGGCACCAGCTAGGAGGTTGCTGCAGATGTGGGTCTGGACTGGGAGCCGACAGTGAGGAGGAGGTAGGGTGAGGGGCTCTCTTGAAGCCCCTTTCACTGAGACATTTAAGACTAACTGTCCAGCCACTCTGGCAGGCTCAGAGAGGAAATTTTTGTCTAATCTTGTGAGAATCCTGTTCCCTGTTGTGTGAAATGGACTTCACCTTCAAAGATGTCAGAAGTAGATTAAGAACCACACCAAGGCAAAGTAACAGCAACGACTTCTGATTTTCCAAAGAACAAAATGCTGATTGCTAATTCTAGTTGGATACTGAATTATTGGCTAAATTTGCTTTGTTGTGTTGTACCCTTTCAGCTCAGAGGTATATTAAGATGGTAAAAATACAGAGCCGCACTTTGCTGTTGAATAGATTGAGCTGATAAATACTGGCATTAATGGAGAGAGTTGCTGAGGACACAGGCATGCTTTTTGTTGTTGTTTTGGTAGGTCTTCTCAGGGTATCTACAGCTGTAAAAAGAGTCTTGGGAATTGCAGAAACAAAACTATGATGTAATCCCAGCCACTTGGGTTATTTGTTATGCCAGAAAGAATTTTCTCTGGGATAAATGGATGAAATTGTCTTATGTGTAGGAAGATTAGGTCACAGTTTGCTCTAATTTTGGGATACATTACGTCTCAAAACTGATGCCTGATATTTCACCATTAGCAAAATCACTCTTTGGGGGTGATATAGCCTCTAATTAAAATATACACGGACATTGATGTAGAGAGCAAGGCTTTTGTTAGTGGCTGGTGGCGGGGGAGTCAGTGGGAGGGTGAATGGAGTGGGCAGGGGATTTTGAACCATGGGGGTTGGGGGGCTGAGCACTGAGTTGGGCAAGGAACAGAATCTACAGAGAATCTGCAAAGGTAAGGGAGTGGGGACAGTTACTGAAAGAGGTAAGGGAGGACCTAAGACAATTTCATTTGCTTTCCAGTATTGAATTTGGCATCGGAAAGACTGCATCAAAGAAAGGGTGAGGCAGAAGCTTAATACTGCTTTCCCCATTGCTCCTGTATTGCAAATTCTTCATAGGAATGTTCTTTAGAGACCTTGTTTACTTGCCTGACGTGTATTGTTGTTAGAGATCTTCGGATGTTGAAGTAATTGAAAACTGCAGTGTGAGGGCACACTTAATATTCTTGAGGCACAATGCCATCTTAGAGATGCTCTCTTATTTGAAAAGCCACCTGGGGGATTGTGGCACATCTTGGTTTAGCTCAGATGCTCTGTCAGTAAAGATTATGAGTGTAGATATCACTGAAGAACTGGAAACTTAGCCAATTAATTTTTATGGCTTGATATTAACAGTGTTATTAGATGTGTATAAACACCATGTGCAAATGTTGGGAGAAAGAGTGATCTTTTCCCTTTAACAAAGGGTTCTTTCGTGGCAGTGGTGGCAAGGTGGTAAGCAGTAAGTAGGCGTCGGTGGGAGAGGCAACACTGGCTTTCATCTTTGAAATCAGTATTTTCACTTCTGCATCAAGGTTAGAAACCCACGTATAACTTTTTGGTTAGTACTACAATAGCCTTTAAATATGTAGGTCTGCCATGCAAAAATGTATGCTACGCAGAAGACAAATCCATTCATTCATTCAATGCATACTCAGTGTGAGCCTATTATGAGCCAGGTGCTGTGCTGGGCATTTGAGATGCAGTGATGGACAAGAACAGATCCAGTCCCCATCCCTGGTAGAGTTTATAGTCAGTCAGGGAGATGGATGTTCACCGAATAGACAAAAATAAACATATTGTTTCAAATTATGGTAAGTGCTATAAAAAATAGGTACACAGCTGTATGAAGCATATAATAAGGAAAGAGTTGTTTACATTGATGTCTGAAGAATGAATGAGTTAACCAGATAAAAAGGTGCTTGGGGGTACAAGGTGGGGAGGGAGGGTGCAAAGAACATTCCAGACATAGGGGAGTTTGAGAAACTGAGAGACTGCTGTTTCCAGAGAGCAATTCTTTGTAGATAACTTTGGCCATGTCTTTGAACTTGATTGTGTTTTCAGTTTCTTATTTGAAAAATGAAGGTTTTGATACTGGCTCCCTATCATGATAAATAGCAACTGTCCCATAATTAATGAAAAGTTGAGTCACCTTGTTGAATTCTCAAATGAAAGGTGCTGTAATGGCTTGAGCCCTGCCAAAAGCTACATCGAAAGACAAAACACTGCTAGCTTGGCACTGAGCTCAGCTCTATGCATGCAAATAGATAATAAGAGTTCTTTAATTAGGTTTGGCTTTGCGATGAAATCACAATTGAATTTTTCTGTAAATCAGAACTTGATTCCTATAAAGTAAAATTGTGAGCTTCATTGCCTGGCCTGGATGAGTGAGTCATCAGGCCCACACTGGTTAAGTCCATTATATTCTAGCATACAGATAAAAATTTTGCTGTTTAAAAGATAATTACTCAGAAAACCAAAATAATTCACCCCATTAGCTTGTTCAAAAAGAAATAGCTTTATTTTTAGACCGAGATATATCTGCATAGACGTTTCTAGCCTTATGTATTGTGTATGCTGAGCTAATTTGATTTTGTTGAGGCTCCTTTTGTGAATTTCTCTGTGAACTGCTGATTATTACACACAGCTTAGGGCCTGGTTCATTTTAAACCAGGTGAGTATGTAGCAAAAATGAGCCCCTGTACAAATGTTCATTTTAGTGTAGAAGCAGGTCCTCACTTCACCAAGATATGGCCTCCACAGTGAAAAAGACGCTGAATTCAGTCCTCAGAACCTCTTGCCTTACTGTTTGTGACAGAGGCACACCTCGGTGGCTAAGGGTGCTGCTGTTGATCTCCTCCCTGCTGCTGCCACGTGAGTGACTGGGCAGTGTGGCAGCTCCCTCCCTCCACCGGACACTGCCATTCCCCACCTGGCCTTTATGACCCTTGTGAAAAAAAGCCCTGAGCTGGACCTTCCTGCCCACTGGAGGGACTGATCCTAAGACTGTGTGCTTGCTCCTGCAGAAGAGCTGTGGGCGACAGCTACTTCAGTCTCTGGCATCTCAGCCCCTCGGCCAATTAACTCTGGGAGCTGTTGGCCAAGTAAATCAAAGGGCAGGAAACAGCTAAAATTAGATGTGGAAGGGGGATGAAACCACAGCTCTTTTGAACTCAGCAGCATCCATTAACCCCACAGAATAAGGTATATATTTTTTTGTTTCTTTTTTCTAACAATATTTTGCTTCGCAGTTTGTGTCAGGTAATAGTTCAGTTGATTATAAAGATTTGGGACTTTAAAAATAGTTTTCCTTGACTGCTAGGTTGGGAAATGAGAAGCCATGCTCCTGTGGGTTATTGTGGCTCAGGCTGATTAGTGAGCGATCTGGGCACTGAATTACATTTATATATAAAAAAATAAGCCAAGAGGATATATCAGTAATTGCTCCTCAGTGTGGGCTCCCAGTCACATACTTATGGAACTGGAAGAACTGACTTCAGCCTTGTGCTTGGAGAAAGCTGTGTAAGAATATCTTGAAGAAGAAATCCTTCCTTCCATCCACTCATGGCAGAGTGGCAAGGAGTATGAGCTCCAGGGGTTAGACTGAAGTGGGGCCAAATATTAGCTTCACCCCCACTGACTGTATGATTTCAGATATGTTTCTTCTTTCACTCCCAGTTTCCTTATCTGTAAAGTGGGGATCATAGCACTCACCTTGTTTTGAGAAATAATATAATAAATGTATTTTTCTGGGGTCTGGCATTTAATAAGCACTCAATGAAGGCTGCATTATTATTGTTTAATCAATATATGTTAAATGCTTGCCATGTATTACGCATTGTAAAAGATACCAAGGACTACTAACTACAGAGAGTTGGAGAGAGGAAATATAGGAATATGAAAAACAAATATGAATAGAATCTATTAATACCAATTAGGTCTTAAGTAAAATGGAACTAAGTGAACAGGACAGGTGACAATTAGGAGTTCAAAGTTCCCTGAACTCTAGATTGGAGAAGGCTTCAACTAATGGGTAGGATTTAGGGTTGGGATTCTATTCTTGCCACCACTCCCAGACTCATGAATATGCTGTTGACAGAGTGGATAAGAGACACACCGCTTATCCACTGAGTGAGGTAGGGTCACAAGAAGCTGCCATTCCCAGGTTATTTTAACTATAGACCCAACTGTCAGCTACAGGGATGGCAATTCTGTGAGGAAAATATTCCATGTGCCTGCAGATGACACAGCTTTCCTTCTGTAGCAATCTACTTTGCAGAGAGAGAAATAATTCCCTTTCCTTGGTCTTACATTTATTCAGATCATGTTCACTGATGACCTAATATACATCCCTATGCTAAGTGCTAGCTAGAGACAGAGATGGAAAGACCTGAAAACCAGTCTCTTCTGCTTCCCTTGGACACCCCAGTGTTCAGCCCTTGGTTGCTGATGGAGTCAGTGCCAGAGGCCTCCAGATGGTCAGCCTCCCACACTACCCAGGCTGCTGCCGTGATGGCAAAGGTGAGTGGAGATGTCACATGGCCGTAGCAATGAGTACTGGGGCCCTGTTGAGGTTTGAGTAGAAGAAACTTGTCATAAGCAAGGGAATCACAAACTGACATTTTAAAAAATCACCCACTTTCTTAGAGGGAAACTCCTCCATTCTCTCTTCTTCCTTCCCGTTTGCTTGCATATTGACCTCAGCCCATAGAGGAATGGACTTTTGTCTCTTCTCTTTTCTCAAGTGAGTGTTGGAGAGAATGCTTGTGAGATTAGTCTTTCTTTCTCTCTCTTTCTCCTTTCTCTCCTTCCTTCCTTCCTTCCTTGACAGGGTCTCACTCTGTCACTCAGACCTAATCATAGCTCACTGCAACCTTAATCTACTGAGCTCAAGTGATCCTCCTGCCTCAGCCTCCCAAGTACCTGGCTAATTTTTTTTATTTGCAGAGACAGGGTCTCACTGTGTTGGGCAGGCTGGTCTCAAACTCCTGGCTTCAAGTAATCTTTCCACATCCACCTCTCAAAGTGCGGGGATTACAAGTGTGAGCCACTACACCTAGCCCAGTCTTCCTTTAGATGAGCCTCCTTAGCTGCCAATCTGATCAGTCAGTCACCAGGCCATATTTATCTTAAGATGTGGTTCCGACCCCACACTTAGTTTCCTCCGTGCTGAGGTGCAGAAAGCTCTACTCCACTCCCACTCATGTGGACTTAACCCTATCACCTTCTTGGAGAGCCTGGCTATTCTCCCAGTTCTTTCTGTTGGGACTTTATTCAGGTGGGTGACACAGGTCTTCTCTCATTGTCCACACTGCTGGTTGGGTTGGGTCATTCTGTCTCTCCCAAGATTGATGTTCAGGAAGGAAAGACCAGGAAGAACGAATTAGTATTGTTTTTGTGCTCTCCTGCTCACACCTGGGGCTTGGTCCCTCTCTCTCAGGTAGCTCATTCCAGGGAGTGGGGCCCTTGGTTTGCTCCTCTAATCCCAGCCCGTAGGCTGCCTCAGGCTCTGCAGCTGCAGCAGACTTGTTAACAGGTCCCTCTGCTGACTTGTTACTCTCAGTGTTTACTTTTGTAAATTCTCAAACTTCCTTTTCATGGGTTAGTTCTCAGCTATTTGCAGGTGCCTCTGTCATGTACTCAGAACTCCTTATGAAGTAAGCAATATTGGCCCCATCTTGGAGGAGAAGGAGAAGGGAGGCCGGGACATAGAGAAGTTAAATGTATGATTCAATGCGGTGCAGCAGGCAACAGCAGATCCAGACATGGAACTCGGGGCTATCCCAGTTCAGTCCTCATCCCCACTGTCTGCTTGTTTTTCTCTCCAAAATTCACTCTGTAGGTTGTAATTCTGATACATTTTCCACCTCCAATTACATCTTTACTTCTAAAGCTAAGTGAGACCTGAGACCCATGTAGATACCCAAGAAGCTAGTGGAATCTGATGCGTTTGGCTTAGACTTCTGACATATGTGTTCATTCCAGATCTGACATAATTCACATAATATTCTGCTCTTTCTTCTTTTTCCCAATTCAATTCAAATATTTCCGAGTCAAATTTCAGTGTAACTCCAACCTCCTGCTATAAAGCCTTCTCCAGACACTGCAACCTGCGTGGATCTCTTTCTTCTTAACATCAGGAGCCAATTTAGCATTTCAGTGTTCTTTTCAGATTTCATGGGGATGATGTAATCACTTCTACTTTGTTGAGGACAGGGACAGTATCTTCCTCTATTTTTGACTTTCCGGTAATGACTAGAACAGTGCTAGGCAAATTAGGTGCTCAATGAGTTAGTTGGTCTTTTTAGTCCTTGGGATAATTTTTACATTGAAAGCAGCTTGGATATAAAGGGCCAGTTGAAAAATGTGATCAAATCTTCAACAGCCATAGGTATATGGATGGGATTAACCTGTCTCATTCATCTCAGATGTTCCATTTGCATTTCTGTGACCTTTTAATAATGATATATTAAATCATGATGAAGCTTTAGGTCTTATCACAGTTCTCAGTTTCAACTTTTAGACACTGGAACTTTTTTAAATTGTCGTGTTTCTTTATCATTCACCAAATAAGACTATATATATATATATATCAGTGCATTCTATAGTAGGGATACCAGACTTAAACACAAGTCCATTATCCTGAGTCTAAAGTGCCTTCCACTTCACCACTCAGAAAATCCAACTGCTTAGAAAAATTCTACAGTCAAAATCTGGTTTGTGTGGGAAGAGTATGTGTATGTGGTAGGGAGATGAAGAGAAGTTGGTTCATGGGTACAAACGTACAGATAGATAGATAGGAGGAATAAATTCTAATGTTCAATAGCAGAGTAGGGTGACCATAGTTAACAACAATGCATTATACATTTCAAAATAGCTAGAAAAGAAGACTCAAAATGTTCCCAACACATATAAATAACTAACAGTGTGGTAATGGATACCCTAAATACCCTGATTTGATCATTACAATTCTATGCATGTAACAAAATTTCACATGTATCCCATAAACATGCATAAGTCTTATGTACCAATTTTTAAAATCTGGCTTGTATATATATATATATATATATATATATATATATATATATATGTATACACTTTTATTCTAAGTTCAGGGGTACAAGCACAGGTTTGTTACATAGGTAAACATGTCATGGCGGTCTGTTGTACCGATTATTTCATCAGCCAGCTATTAAGCCTAGTACCCATTAGTTATTTTTCCTGATCCTCTCACTGAAACTTTTAAAGCCAGAATTCAGGATAAACTTGGTCCTTATTTATTTAAAATGCAGATTCTTAGGTCCGACCCCTGCCATCAGAGCAAGAATCTCAGGCTGGGCTTGAGATTACCTCTCTATGTAATCTTAATGCTCACTAAAGTCAAATAAACACTGTTTTATGAGATTTTTGTAACTGAATAAGAAGATGTGATTTCAAGTGTATCCCTAGAGAGTACTAAATGGAGAATTCAGGGAAATCAGGTATCTGGGTGACTCAAATGTTTTATATTAAAATGTATAATGAATCTTATTTGCTAGCCATGGCTCATAGGGTTTCATGATCCTCACTTCCTAGCACTTTTTAGGTACAGCATGCTGACTATGCGCTTGAATCTTTAAACCAACATCATCAGCCCCAGAGTAAGTATTGGGAGTCACAGTGGGAGTCTTTGGAAGTGTTAAAATAAGATTTCAGCTTGAGTTAGAAGCTCCTTGGATTTTCAAAGTGCACTTTTTTCCCCTTCCAGTTTAGATTAAGTTTCTCTCAATTTTTAGAATAGAAAGATCACAAAGAACCGACTGTTTCCTACAGCTGTTAAAGATAGCTAATTAGGATAGGTGTGAACTGGGAGCTCATTAGCCCCTTTGGGTTTCCCAGCTGCAAAGGTCAGGGCAGACTGGCTACTATCACAGGGTCAGAGTGTGAATGGCAGCTGGTCAGGAAAGATAAATACGACAAGATGGGGAGCAAAGCAAGGTTATTATTACAAGAGGTGTCACCCAGATAATAATGGAACTTAACCAATGAAAAATCACTCAAATCATGACCCAGCCCAAAAGGAAAATAACCCCTATGCTTCCAGAATTTATTGCAGCATTGTGATTGTTTGGCCATTAACATGTCCCTTGCAGAATGAAATAGTTGGGAATGCTGACTATAAAGTGAAATTGTTTCTTAATTCGTCTCAAAGTATTCCAAGCATTATTGAATGACCAGTTTATTAGGTCTCTAGGGAAATAATTATGACTTGCATCCTCTTTGAAATGTAGACCCACCGTTCTCTTTTTCTTCTCTCTCTCTGTATGTGCTCACTCTATTTTTTTATCTCTTTTTCTATGTCTCTCCAAGCTCATGAATAATTTTCTTAGGAATCATTGAGGAGCCATGCTAATGAGGACTTGAATTTCCAGTGCTTTCCGCAATGTAGCTTATTCTTGTTGACAGTACATCTCTACTGTGGCTCTATTTGAGAAGAATGCCTTATTCCAGGAGGCAGGTCTTCATGAACTTTTGGAACTCCATCTTTCATCTTATCATGTCACCACTTCATGAGATGGAATACTGCGGTGTTCAGATCAAAATATCATATGACCAGCATCCTCCACCATGCAGTCTCATTCATTAAATATCTTTCATTAAAATAGCTACAATAGCACAGAAAATGAAGACAGAGAAAATATGGAAATGATGCCTTTAAAAGAATAAAAATGGATGACACATGCCAGATTTTTGGAGGAATCTCTGTTCATCATATGAGACAAATGGAGTAGAGTTAAGAAATGCCTTATGGCACAGCCAGGTTTTAGGTCACACAAGAGTGACATGTGAAAAACGTAGAGTTTAGACCTTCTCTGTTCTCCCTTAGGTAGAGACTCAAGGCTTTTGTCCATCAGAATATAGTGTAGCTGCCTTATCTTGCAGGTGTTGACCCATTAAGTGGCCAAAGTATTCACTTCCCATAAATTCTGCAGCCCATAACTTTATTTTTCTGCATGTATAAGAGGGAGTGATCCCAGACAACAGTGGGAAGGAATTAGGAGTGTGTTGTTGATTAGAGATTATTTATATTTTGAGCCAGGCTTAGAGGCTCGCACCTGTAATCCCAGCACTTTGAGAGGCCAAGGTAGATGGATTCCTTGAGCCCAAGATTTTGAGACCAGCCTGGGCAAGGTTAAGGTCTCCCAGCATGGGAGACTCCATCTCTACTAAAATACAAAAATTAGCTGGGTGTGGTGGTGCATGCCTGTAGTCTCAGCTACCTGGGGACTGAGGTGGGGGAATCACCTAAGGCTGGGCTGCAGTGAGCTGAAATCACATCACTGGACTCCCGTCTGGGTGATGGGAGTGAGACCTGGGAGAGAGAAAGAGAGATAGACTGTCTATATTTTTATAGGAGTAGTGTCTTACCTTGGTTTGGGTTTTCCCAGCAGCAGACATTGAGACGGTAAAGACAATCACTTTTTTGCGGGGTGGAGAATAGAGGAAGGATCACAAAAGGTGTGGTAGGGAAGAAACGACCAGGGGGAGAGGGCAGCAAATAAAGGTTCTTACAAAATGAGTTACCACTACGGTAACAGTTTAATTTCTCTGAGGAACACTGAGTGGTCATCTAAAACATGGGCCTTGGAGATATCTCACCTAAGAAGTGAGGGACCTGGGATATTTATTTGCCAGTTCCCATCAGTTATTAATCAAAGGCTGCTCCTGAGGCCATGGTGTAATTTCCCAGACACATCTGGCCTGCTGTGCGCAGGATCAGAGTTGCTCTGTAGGTCAGAGGAAACCCCCAGGCAAATGAACCTAGGTGCTGACAAGTAGAAGGTTGCTGTGCTCTGAAGTGTTAAGGGTGAGGGAATCTGGGCAGGGCACTGACAGTGGCAACAGCAGTCAAGACCTTGTGCCACTCAGATCCACCTGTGCCCTGTGTTAGGTTTACTCTATCCCATCACTGTTTCTTCAAGGTCACAAATACAACTTTAAAAAAAAAAATGCAACGGGTGCATTAGTGGGCCAGGATCTCACTGTCTACTGCCACAGCATTTCCCACGATGTTCATTGATCAGCTCTCTTCTATTCTACCTTTTGTAGACCCTCCTCTTCCTTGGCCAGCATTTCTGCTGGTTTAGACTGCTCACCTTGTGGAATAACTCATATCTTTGTCTCTAAGAGGTCTAAGTGCCAGATTAGGATGGATTTTTTTTTCTGTGCAATCTGATGTCCTGGTGGGTCTGATATTATCCATGTCATAAAAGGCAGTGCTGGTTGCACGGTCACTTGATGTCCCATGCTCAGGTACTTCATGGCCATAGCAGCACCCGGGAGCTGCTTTCTGAATAAAGAGCTGTCTCTGCGGGTGGCATGGACCTGCTCTAGACATCTGGGGCTCTGCATTATGGTTCTCCCGTTGAGGCTTGTCAAAGGTCCTAGAGAGCCTAGCAGCATGGAATCTTCTGGGTCACAGAGCCTAAACACTAGAGTTGCTTGTGCCACAACCTGGACCAGTTCCAGCACCCTCACTTGCTCTGGGCCTACTGTATTAGTTTGCTTTGGCTGCCATAACAAAATACCACACACTGGGTGGCTTAAACAACAAAATCTTGTCCAGTTCTGAAGGCTAGAATTCCGAGATCCAGGTGTCGGCAGGTCTGGTCTCTTTGAAGGCCTCTTCCTGGCTTGCAGATGGCTGCCTTCTTGCTGTGTCCTCTCAGGGCCTTTTCTCTGTCTCTGAGAGGTCTAAGTCTCAGATTAGGATGATTTTTTTTTTTTTTTCTGTGCAATCGTATGTGAGCTTCTTGGCACTTCCTTGTATGTTCATATTTCCTCTTCTTGTGAGAACATTAGTCAGATTGGATTGGAACCCATTCTAACTTATTTTAACGAATTCATCTCTTCAAGGGCCTATCTCCAAATATAGTCACATTCTGAGGTACTGGAGGTTAGGGTTTTGACAGATACATTTTTGGGGGATGCATTTGGCCCATAACACCCACTCAAACAAAACTAGAAGCCTTCTGACTCACTACCAAATGGTTGGAGCAGTATTCACAAGTGCGATGGGTGTGGTCTCCAAAATTTGAAGAGGTTCCCCGGGCATCGTACCATTTTCTTAGTGGTAGGAGGTACAAAGTGCACAGATTTGTTTTCCTCTTGGAGCAGTGACCTGGCATGTCCCAAACCACGGGGCTCCTGAAAGCTTTACTGACCACAGCAAAGCCCTTGCATGTGTGTAAGCTTCCTCTTCCACTTCTGATCCCGATGTATCTGACCAGAATGCTTACTCCTTCCTGTCCCCCAGGCACGATTAAATGATGTTGCCAGCACAGTGAAACCTTGCAATTGCCTACAGAATATCCTAATGATCTTGATCCTGTTAACCTTTATTGTAACCTAGCCATGCGGGCATGGCAGTGAATGTACGTATGTGTCTGTTCTAAGTGACAGCAAATTGGTTTTGATGCTCCTTTCTAGTAGGGGTTGAAGAGAATGCATTTTCCAATTCAGTAGTGTTATACCAAGTACAAGAGACCATGCTCATCTGTTGTAGTAAAAATACTGTATCTGGAACAGCAGTTGTGGTTGGGGTTAATACTTGGTCTTGATAGTCTGCCATAAAATACATGACCCAACTGGCTTTTTCTAGAAGACACACTGGTGCGCTAAATGGGGATACGATGGGACCACCATCCTCCCCTCCTTTACGTCTTTGAGGATAGCCCCAATCTCTGCCCTTCCTCCTGTGATGAAGCATTCTTCTCATTTTCTTGTCAGGGCAGAGGGGCGCAATTTCAGGGTTTTCACCAGGCTTTTCCTATGATATCTCAGTCAAGAGACACCACACATGCTATTTTAACGGACAGAACTGAATGCAAAGAATTATTAAGTAGTTATTGGAAAACTGGAAAGGCAAAGAGAGAACACTAAAATATCTCAGCCACAGCTGGGGAAGAAGTTAAAATTACTGATATGTAAAAGCTTGCAGTAGGAGCTGAATCTCAGACCTGATGGGGCCACTACTCAGCTTATGTTGATGACTCTGTGCTCAAAGGAGGCATTCCTCGGGACTGTGACCCAGAACTCTGAGGAAGAGGTCCTGGTCAGTTATGCCAGTGTTTCAGAGGACCACGGTGAAATTTGTCCTGCCAGTGTTGGAAATCCTGCAAACTGAATGTACGCTGCGACTGCAGCAGACTGTGAATGCCGAGGGGAGCAATGAGCCTGAGGTGCAGCGACAGGAACACGAAGCACACGCCTTCTTATTCCTCAAGTTTCCCATATTGGAAGAGCTGAATGTAGAGCCAGCTGGCAAAGCAGAAATGTGGCTTGCAGAGCCCCAGCCCTGGCATCACAAAGCAGAACATAAAAGTGTGTGTGTGGGAGGTGGAAGAGGTAGGGGTGGGTTGAAGCTGAGAGACAATAGCTTAAGAACTATCACAGGGCTCTTATTCCAGAGATCAGGCAATTAATACAAGATTCTACCAGCCCATATTGGTCCAGTTTATGTACTCAAGAACTAGAGAAATGATCGCAGGTGGCTCTACAAACACATTGAGTCTATAATAAGACAGACGTGGGCCCAGACTCCACTTACCGCCTGACCTTCAATGTCCCCTCTGTAACAGGGATGCCCTGCTGGTGTTTTGGGTCCCCAAGTCAGTGTCAACTTAGATCCTGTATCGAAGAACCATTGAAAAATCATGCAGATAGTCTTCTTTCTCCAGTGTGTGATTACTCAGGTAAATGGCTCTGTTGTTTTGGGAAGGACTGGTAGAATCATGACTGAGGACACTTGCTGTGACATTGCAGAGTTCTCCACAACGGGACTCAGCCACTCCTTCAATTGGTCGGTTCTAGGTCTGAGAATTGGCTCAGGTCTGGAAACTGGGTGAGCCATCATGACTTCCCACTGGGGAGTGCATGTCAACTTTCTGCTCATCCACTTTTAACATCTTGTGATCCTCTGTCTCAAGCAGTACACCTGTTGGTTGACCATCTATTTTGTCCTTGGGAACACTATGGCTGCCCCAGCTTCCATTGTGACCTTGCTGCCCATTATGGTAATTATGCCCTATGCTTGTCCCTGGTGGTTACGTGTTACTACCTGGCTTGAGCTCTTTTGGAATCTCATCATCTCATTGACACTGGGGAGCCTGATGGTGGCTGTTCTCTGCAGGCTGGCATTAGCAGTATGACAGCTAAATGTACGGCTAAGGATTCAATCCATGGCTGGAGAGAGTTATCAGGTCATCATCACCAACCTATTCATCAGAATGCCTTGATTGAAATCTTGGCTCTGTCAGCTACTTACAGGATGACCTTGGGCAAGTTGCTCAGCATCTCTGTGTCTCAGTTTCTCTTTCTGTAAAATGGAAATATTAATAGTACCTACCTCAAAGAGCTGTTGGGTGGATGAAATAGGTGAATCACTAAGTTGCTCAGAACAGTGCCTCACATATCATAAACCCTTACAGAATGTTAGCTATTATCAGGCCAGGGGCAGTGGCTCATGCCTGTAATCCCAGCACTTTGGGAGGCCAAGGCAGGAGGATCACTTGAGGTCAGGAGTTTGAGACTAGCCTTGCCAACACAGTGAAACCCCATCTCAGCTTAAAAAAAATAGCTATTATTATTCCTATGAAAATTAAAAAACCAGCAAGAAAGCTAACCATTATTGTTCAACATCATTCTGGAAATTATAAAAAACAATTAGACATGAAAAAAATATGTGAGGTCAAATACTGGAAAAGAAGACACAAAATATTTATTTATGGATTATGTAGTTGGCCACCTAGAAAAATTCCAAAAATATCAGTGAAAACCATATAAAATTAAAAAGAGAATTTAGTAATATGGCCAAATCAAGAGTTTCCTTACCCATTGCAATAGTCTCTAAAATGTAAAATAAATAGGGGGAGAAAACCTTACAAGAGCCAAAGTATTTTTATAAGGGAAACTGCAGACATTTAAGAGCAGCTAAGACGAATGGGGTACTACTTCTGGATGGTGATTATCACTATTGGAGAGATAGCAATTCTCCCACAATTAATTTAAAAATTTATTACACAGTTCTAATCAAAATTCAAACATAATTTTTGTAACTTAAAAATGATACCCCAGTTTATTTTGGAGAATAAACAATGAGAACAGTAATAACAAATGTTAAAATAAGAATCATGGGGTATCTATTACCACCAGATGTCAGAACACATTTATAATGTGAACATGGTTTAAATATTTTTACTGGTGGATAGATAAAAAGAGAAAAAGTAGGAAAACCTTAAAAGTCTGTAAATAGATCTTACATATATATTTAAAAGTATGTGACAAAATTTCCATTTCAAATTAGAGAGGAAAAGGTACATAGACTTTTCAGTGACTGACTACTCGCCGGGAAACAATTGTTTGTTTTCTGATCCCATGACTTACTCCAAAATAAATTCTTAACTGCTTAAGAATTAAGCATATAAATATGAAACCATAAGAAAAGGTAAAATTATATAAATTTCATACAGTCTTAGGGTGAGGAAGAGAAAAGACTATGTAAGGTAGAAAACAAAAACAAAAACAGATTTAAACACACAAAAATTAGACATGTATGGTGTCATAAAACATGAACAAAACAGAAATTGGGAAACATATTTATAAAATAAATGACAGACAAAACATTCATATTTGTTTAGAAGATTTTTTATTTTTTAATTGACATATAATAGCTGTTCACATCTATGGAGTATCTAGTGATGTTTCAATACATATAATGTATAGTTACCAGATCAGGGTAATTAGCATATCCACAGTCACAAACATTTATCATTTCTTTGTGTTGGGAGCACTCCTCCTTCTAGCTATTTGAAAGTATATAATATATTATGATTAATTATGTCATTCTGCAGTGGTATAGAACTTTAGAATTTATTCCACTGTCTAGATGTAAATTTTGTATCTTTTAGAAAAAACTCACCCTATCCCTCTCCCCTTCCCCTTCCCAGCCTCTGATATCCTCTGTTCTACTTTTTACTTCTATGAGATCAACGTTTTTAGCTTTCACATATGAGTGAGGACATGCGAATGTTTAACTTACTGTTCCTAGCTTATTTCACTTAATGTCCTCCGGCTCTACTCATGTTGCTGTAAATGACAGGATGTCACTCTTTTTTGTGGTGGAATAGTATTCCATATGTGTATATGTCACATTTTCTGTATCATCTGTTGTTGGCACCTAGGTTGATTAGATAGTTGGCTACTGTGAATAGTGCTGCAGTAAACATAGGGGTGCAGACCTTTCTTCAATATTCTGATTTCCCTTCCTTTGGCTAAATGTCCAATAGTGGGATTGTTAGATTATGTGGTAGTTCTACTTGTAGTTTTTTTTTTTTTTTAAATTTTAAAGGGACCTTTATACTCTCTTCCCTGTGGCTGTACTAATTTTCATTCCCACCAACAGTGTATAACAGTTCTCTTTTCCTTGTATCCTCACCAGCACTTGTTATTTTTTGTCTTTTTGATTATAGCCATCTTAACTGGGGTGAGATCATACCTCGTTGTGGTTTTCATTTGATGTTGAGCATATATATATATATATATATATATATATATATATGCATATATTGTTGGCCACTTGTATGTCTTCTTTTGAGAAATGTCTACTTCGATCATTTGGCCATTTTAAAATCGGATTTTTGTTGTTGTTGTTGAGTTGTCTGAGTTCCTTGATATTCTGGATACTAATCATCCATTGGATGGATAGTTTGCAAATGATTTCTCCCATTCTTTAGGTTGTCTTTTCATTCTGTTGATTGTTCCTGCTGTTCTGCAGAAGCTTTTTAGTTTGATATAATCCCATTTGTTTATTTTTGCTTTTATTGACTATGCTTTTGAGGTCTTATTCATAAAATCTCTTCCCAGACCAATGTCCTGAAGTGTTTTCTCCAAGCAGTTTTATAGTTTTGGGATGTACATGTATGTCTTTGATTCATTTTTAAAAAATTTTAATTTTTGTGGGTACATAGTAGGTGTATATATTTATGGGTCATATGAGACATTTTGATACAGGCATGCAATGTGAAATAAACACATCATGGAGAATGGGATATCCATCCTCTTAAGCATTTATCCTTTAAGTTACAAACAGTACAATTACACTCTTTAGGTTATTTTAAAATGTATAATTAAGTTATTATTGACTTTAATCACCCTGTCTTGCTATCAAATAGTAGGTCTCATTCGTTCTAACTAAATTTTGGTACCAATTAATCGTCTGCAACTATCCCCCAGCCTCCCACTACCCTTCTCAGCCTCTGGTAACCATCCTTCTACTCTGTATCGCCATGAGTTCAATTGTTTTAATTTATAAATCCCACAAATAAGTGAGAACATGTGATGTTTGTCTTTCTGTGCCTGGCTTATTTCACTTAATGTAATGATCTCCATCCATGTTGTTGCAAATGACTGGATCTCATCCTTTTTCTGGCTGAATAGTACTCCATTGTGTAGCTATACCACATTTTCTTTATCCATTCATCTGTTGATGGACAACTTAGGTTGCCTCCAAATCTTAGCTATTGTAAACAGTGCTGCAACAAATGTAGGAGTGCAGATATCACTTTGATATACTGATTTTCTTTCTTTGGGGTATATACCCAGCCCTGGGATTGCTGGATCATATAGTAGATAAATTTTCAGTTTTTTGAAGAACCTCCAAACTGTTCTCCATGGTGTTTGTACTAATTTACATTCACAACTACAGTGTACAAGGGTTCCCTTTTCTCTGCATCCTCACTAGCATTTGTTACTGCCTGTCTATTGGATAAAAGTCATTTTAACTGGGGAAAGACAATATCTCATTATTGTTTTGGTTTGCATTTCTCTGATGATCAGTGATGTTGAGCACCTTTTTATATACCTTTTACCACTTGTATGTCTTTTTTTGAGAAATGTCCATTCAGATATTTTGCCCATTTTTAATTGGATTATTAGATTTTTCCCCCCAAAATTGTTTGAGCTCTTTATATATTCTGAATATTAATACTTTGTCAGATGGATAGTTTGCACATATTCTCTCCCATTCTGTGGCTTGTCGGTTTACTTTATTGATTGTATCCTTTGCTCTGCAGAAGCTTTTTAACTTGATGTGATCCCATTTGTCCATGTTTGCTTTGGTTGCCTGTGCTTGTGGGATAGTACTCAATAAATGTTTACCCAGATTAATGTCCTAGAGATTTTCCCCAATGTTTTCTTGTAGTAGTTTCAAAGTTTTAGGTTTTAGATTTAAGTCTCCAATCCATTTTGATTTTATTTTTGTATATGACAAGAGATAGGGGTCCAGTTTCTATTCTTTTGCATATGAATATCTAATTTTTTCCCAGCACTATTTATTGAAGAGACTGTCTTTTCTTCTGTGTATATTCTTGGCACCTTTGTAAAACTTGAGTTTACCGTAGGTGTGTGTATTATTTTTGAGTTCTCCATTCTATTCCATTGGTCTATGTGTCTGTTTTTATGCCAGTACTATGCTGTCTTGGTTACTATAGCTCTGTAGTATAACTTGAAGTCAGGTAAATATGATTCTTCCAGTTTTATTCTTTTAGCTTAGGATAGTTTTGGGTATTCTGGGTCTTTTGTGGTTCCGTATAAATTTTAGGATTGTTTTTTCTATTTCTGTGAAGAGTGTCATTGTTATGATAGGGATTGCATTGAATCTGTAGATTGCTTTGGGTAGTATAGACATTTTAACAATATTGATCCTTCTCATCCATGAACATAGAATATTTTTCCATTTTTTGGTGTCCTCTTCAATTTTTTTCATCAGTGTTTTAGAGTTTTCATAACAGAAATCTTTCACCTTTTGGTTAAGTTAATTCCTAGGTATTTTATTTTATTTGTAGCTATTATAAATGGGATTACTTTCTTGATTTCTTTTTCAGATTGTTAGCTTTTGGCATATAGAAATGTTACTGATTTTTGTATATTGATTTTGTACCGTGCAACTTTACTGAGTTTGCTTATGAATTCTAAGAGTTTTTCGGTAGAGGCTTTAGGTTTAAGATCTTGTCATCTGCAAACAGGGACAGTTTAACTTTCCCTTTTCCTATCTGGATGCCCTATATTTCTTTCTGTTGACTGTTTGCTCTGGCTAAGACTTCCAGTACTACGTTGAATAACAGTAGAGAGGGCAGGCACCTTTGTCTTGTTCTAGTTGTAAGAGGAAAAGCTTTTAGCTTTTCCCCATTCAGTGTGATGTTGTCTGTGGGCTTGTCATTTATCACCTTTGTTATATTGAGGTGCTTTCTTTCTATACCTAATTTATTGAGAGTTTTTATCATGAAGAATTATTAAATTTTATCGAATACTTTTCCTGTATTTATTTTGTTGATCTTTTAAATTTTTTAATTCTCAGTTTTGTTTAGTTCTGCTTTAATTATTATTGTTTCCTCCTAATTTTGAGTTTGGTTTGTTCTTGCTGTTCTAGTCCTTAAATGCATTGTTAATTTATTTGAAATCTTTCTAGTTTTTTCTTTTTTTTTCCCTTGAGACAGGATCTCACTCTGTTTCCTGGGCTGTAGTGCTGGAATGGCATGATCTTGACTCCCTGCAGCCTCAACCTCCTGGGCTCAAGTGATCCTCCCACCTCAGCTTCCCAAGTAGCTGGGACTATAGGCACATACAAACACACCCAGCTAATTTGTGCATTTTTTTTTTTTTTTTTTGTAGAGACGAGGTCTTATTATGTTGCCCAGGCTGGATTACACTCCCGAGCTCAAACAATCCGATTGCCTTGGCCTCCCAAAATTCTGTTATTACTGAGACCGGATTGTGGGACATGGGGGAGGCTCAGCTCCCCAATAGGATGTGTTCTTCCAGGCTCTTGGTCCCTCACTCAGTCAAGAATGGGGGAGAGAACCCCACTAGGCATAATTAGCCCATTTAAATAAATATCAGATCCCAAAGAATTTTGCAGAAAGTGATTTATTTAGGCAGAGACAGAGAAACAGAAGAAAGAAATAGAGAGAGAGAGCGCAAGCTCTGATGCCGTTGTGAGAGGGGAATCCAGAAATGGAGTTGTGGGAAATGTGGGAGAAGGGGACTTTTAACCTGGGAGTTCTTCCTGCCCTATTTAAGTTTTCTGTCCTATGAAAGGAGTTCTTTTAAACTTTCACTGGGTGATTGATCTTTGATTTCTGACATCTGATTTGTTGTTTGGCCCAGTCCTCCCATAATTTCTCATGGGCTTTTCTAAACAAAGGAAGCTCACCTAGGCAGTCTGTGTCCCACGTGTGCAAAAGTTATACAAAGACCTCTAAGCTCCTGGATGGAGATGTGAAAGAAGGCAGGTCAGGTCGGTCGCTGGGAAGTTCTTGCCTTTGAAACCACGCCCCCTTGTGGACCTGAGGAGAGAATACATTTCCTCATTACAATCATGTGCCACCATGCCTGCCGCTTTCTAGTTCTTTGATGTAGACTATACATAAAAAAGATTATTGTTATAATCTTGCCTTTTAATACTGCCTTTGCTTTATCCCACAGGTTTTGGTATGTTGTGTTTCTATTTTCATTGGTTTTAGGAATTTTTAAATTTTATTCTTAATTTTTTTCTTTTCCCATTGGTCATTCAGGAACATGTCGTTTAATTTCCATATGTTTGTTTAGTTTTGAACGTTCTTAATATATTGATTTCTACTTTTATTGCACTGTGGTCAGATAAGGTATATGATATGATTTGCATTAACAAATTTTTTTTAAGACTTGTTTTGTGTCCTAACATATGGTCAGTCCTGGAGAATATTCCATGTGCTGATGAAAAGAATGCATATTTTGTAGCTGTTGGGTGAAATGTTCTGTGAATGTCTGTTAGGTCCATTTGCTCTATGGTGTAGTTTAAATCCTACATTACTTTGTTTATTTTTTGTCTAGGTGATCTGTTCAATGTTGACAGAGACATATTGAGGTCCCCAGCTATTATTGTATTAAGAACTATCTCTCCCTTTAGATCTAATATTTGCTTTATATATCTAGGGACTTCAGTGTATAATGGTTATATTCTTTTGCCAAACTGATCTCTTTATTATTATATAATCTCATTCTTTGTCTCTTTACAGCTTTTGACTTGAAATGTTTTGTCTGATATAAGCATAGCTATTTCAGCTCACTTTTGGTTTCTGTTTGCATAGGATATCCCTTACCATCCTGTCCCTTTCAGTCTATGTGTGTCTTTATGGGTAAGGTAAGTTTCTTATAGACAGAACATAATTGGGTCTTTTAAAAAAACCTATTTAGCTGCTCCATATCTTTTAAATGGGAAATTTAGTCTCTTCAAATTCAAGGTTATTATTTGATAGATGAAGGTATACTCCTTTCATTTTATTGATTGTTTTCTGCTTGTTTTGTGTACTGTTTATTTCTTACTTACTCTTCTATTTGATTTTTTTGTGTCTGCAGTTTTCTATAATGATAAGGGTTGGTTACCTCCATTTCTTTCTTTGTGTATCAGCTCTACCAGTGAGTTTTATAATTCTGTTTTTTAATGATGGTGATTATTATCTTTTCATGTCCAGATGTGAGACTGCCTTGAGCATTTCTTGTAAGGTCAGTCTAATGGTGATACATTCCCCTACTTTTTGCTTGTCTGTGAAGGATTTTCTCTTTCATTTTTGAAGAATAGCTTTGCTGGGTATTTCTTGGCTATGAGGCTTTTTGTTGTTGTTGTTGTTGTTGTTTTTTCTGTCGGTACTTTGAATACATCTCATTCTCTCCTGACCTATAAAGTTTCTGCTGAGAAATCCACTGTTAGTCTAATGGAGATTCCCTTATATGTGACTTGATGTTTTTCTCTGGCTGTTTTTAGAATTCTTTTTGTCTTTGACTTTTGGCAATTTGACTGTAATGTTCCTTGAAGAGGATCTGTTTAGGTTGAATCCACTTGGGGTTCGTTGAGCTTCCTGCATCTAGATATCCATACACCTCTCAAGACTTGGAAAGTTTATAGCTATTATTTCATTAAATATGTTTTCTGTATCTATTCCCTTCTCTTTTCCTTCTGGAATACTGATAATGTGAGTATTTGTTTGCTTAGTCATGCCCCATAAATCCCGTAGGCTTCCTTCATTTTTTTTTTATTCTTTATTCTTTTTTTGTGTCATTTCAAAAGATTTGTCTTCAAGTGCAGAAATTCTTTCTTCTGCTTGGTCTAGTCTGTGATTTAAGCTCTCAATTGTATTTTAAAATTTCATTGATTGAATTTTCCAGCTTTAGGATTTCTGTTTGTTTTTTTAAAAATATATCTGTTTGCTGCATTTCTCAGTCAAATAATAAATTGTTTTTCTGATTTCATTGAATTGTCTATCTGTATTCTCTTGTATCTCACATAATTTCCTTAAGATTATTATTTTGAATTTCTTTTCTGACATTTTGAATATTTTCTAATGATTGGATCTGCTACAGAAGAATTATTGTGTTCCTCTGGAAGGCTGATGTTTCTTTTTCTTTGCTTTTTCATGTTTGATGTGTTTTTAGTTGATTTCTATATATCTGGTAGAATTGTCGCCTCTTCCAGTTTTGTAAAGTAGGTTTCATAGGAAAAAACTTATTCATATATGTGGGTCTTGGGTGTTGTTTGGAGTGTGTTGGCTTTGGTTCTAGGTGGACACAGTAGTATAGTCTCTGTGTAGTTTCTTCAGCTGCAATCCACACTAGCAATGTTTGTGAGTGTCTCAGTAGCCTAGGCTGAGAGAGTTGTGATGGTGGTGATGTGGCTTTGCTAGGAGTGGGCTCATTGGATCACTGAGCTGTTTCTCAGGTTAGGGGCACATGTGTGCATACAGTGGGTCAGTCACCCTGGGGTCTGGCTTGCTGGGGTTGGAACCATGGGGCTATTACACTGGCTGGGAGCATGGGCATATGGTTGCTAGGTTAGCCTAAGACAGTATATGCCAGAGTAAGCCTGTGGAACTGTTTCCCAGGCCCAGGACATGGCTGCATAGCTTCTTAGCTAGCTTGGGTGCATGTCTGTTGAGGCTGACCCATAGGGTGTTTCTCAGGCCTAGGATGGGGGTGCACAGCTTCTCAGTCAACCTTGGGATATGCCTGTGAGGCACAGCCCATGGGGCTGTTTCTCTGTCCTGGGCCACAAGTGCACAGCTGCTCAGCTGGCCTGGAGACATGTCTTCTGGGAACTGCCTGTGTGGTTGTTTCTCAAGCCTGAGACATGGGCATGAGGCCTTTGGGCAGGCTAGGGATATGTCCAAGGTGGGCAAGTGGATGCCACTGGGCTGTTTCTCAGGCTCTGGGCACAAGCATGAAGCTACACCACTGGCTTTGGGGTCATATAAGCTTCTTGATAACTCAGGGACTTCTCCAGCTCAGGGGAGGACACACAGTGGTTTGGCTAGCTCAAGGGTGGGTTTGCCCTGGGTGGGACTGGCAGACTATTCCTCTAGCCGAAAGTGTTATGTGTATGGGTTTGTTTCCTGCTGTGTAGGACCAGTCTCAGCTGGTGATCAGCTCAGGCTGGGGTTGCAGCATTCAGCCACCCATGTGGGCTTGGTGTAATGAAGATGGAGCCCCAGCGTTGGACAGGTACAGTAGCTACTGGCCCCCAGTGAGGCACACTCCAGAGGTGGCGCTGGTCTCAACATGGCACCATGTTGCTATAGCTTAGCTCACAGGGGCTGCATGGGGTGTGGAGAGAGCACACCTTGTGCTCCTAATACAGAACAATGTAGCTGTGTGAATTCCTGGCAGCTCTCCAAACTGGGTTCAGGGCTTGTGAGGACTGTGGGGTTCTCCTGTTGTAAGAACTGTAAGTGTCTGCAGTGGCAGTGGGGGCTGGTGGGGTTCTTACCCTTTCCCTGCAAGGAGAACTACCTCCTGTCTCTGGGCCAACTTGATCTGGGTGAAATAGATGGGGCTGCATGGAGGTGCCTCCACTCCCACTGCACTCCAGTGCTGTCCCTTCTACACTCCAGGCATATTTTAGCTGTTTATTCATTGCCTTGGTCCTTTCCTTGGCAGAGATGAGTGCCAACTGCCTCTATTCCACCATCTTGCTCATGTCATTTTGATTTTTTTAATGAAGAGCTCCTGCAAATCTGTGAAAAATATATAAACAGATCAGTATAAAAATGGCATATGGCACAAATGAACAAGTCACAAAAGAATAAATATTAATAAATTATATGTACAATAAAGTCTGTTTAAGAAACAAAATGTGAAAGTGAAAGCAATGAGATGTTATTTCCATTTTTTTCTTTTTGGTATCAACCTGACAAGTTGTCATTCAAAAATTACAATATCCAGCCATGATGGGGTGTTGGAAAAATAGCCACTTTAATACATAGTTGAGGGAGGGTCAGTGCTACATCATTTCCTGATGATACTATGATGAAAGCTTTAAAAGTATGCCTTATGGAATTCATCCTAAAGAAATTTGTGGAGTTATGGCCAAATATATATGCAAAAGGATATTCAACATAACGTTTTTGTAATAGTGACACCACCTAACACATAGATATAGTGGATTTGTTAAGTAAGTTATGGTACACCCATGTGATAGACTACTGTATAGCCATGAAAAATCAAATGTACCACTTTAGAAAAATGTTTATAAAATAATTTACTAAGTGACAAAGTTATATATAAAATAAAATATTGAGTATGTCATCAGTTTTGTTAAAAAATGTGCATATATGTATAAAGGTATATCTGCATATATAGACAAAGAAAAGAGCCTAGAAGTACATACAACGTTAATGTATTAGTCTGTTCTCACATTACTATAAGGAAATACCTGAGACTGGGTAATTTATAAAGAAAAGAGGTTTAATTGGCTCATGGTTCTATAGGCTGTACAGGAAGTATAAGTGGCTTCTGCTTCTGGGGAGACCTCAGGAAGCTTCCAAACATGGCGGAAGGCAAAAGGGAAATAAGGTACTTCATATTCCTGGAGAAGGAGGAAGAGAGATTGGGGGAGGTTTAACGGACTTTTAAACAACCAGATCTCACAAGAACTCACTATCACAGGAATAGCACCAAGGGAATGGTGCTAAACCCTTCATGAGAAAACCACTCTATGATCAAATCACCTCCCACCAGGCCCACTTCCAGCAATGAAGATTACATTTCAACATGAGATTTGCGTAGGGACATGATCCAAATTGTATTAGTTAATAATAGTTACCTCTGAGTGTGGATTATAGTGTTTTCCAAATTTTCTGCATGACATATATCAGTTCTATAATTTGAAAAGAAAAACAAATATGAAAAGAAAAAAATATGAGAAAGATATGAAGGAAATCTCAGGGCTCCGTGACTTGGTTGACTTCTACTGTCAGGCTGTGGGTTTCAAGTTTACATATAAATTCAGAAAAATAGAATAGCAAATATGTAATGTGGCTTGATATTGTGGCAACACCTTATACTATAGCAAATAAGTGTTGAAAGCCTGTGAGGTTCTAGGCCACTCGTTTGAAAAATTGTTTTTCAATATGATACATTCTTACTACTAAGAAATTCATTTTGGTGTTACCTGGGTCACTAGTTACCCACCAAAACTGATATTACTGTAGATTTTTATGTCACGTAGCCAGAAGGAAAACACTGAGAATAAGTGTTTCTCTTTTCCCAGTCAACTCATCCTTGTGCAAGATAAGCCCCCCAAAAGAGGATTTAAGGGTCTCTTATCCTTAGTTCCATGAGGTCTGTATCTCCATTACCTTCTTCACTTTTGGTGACACTTCAAGGCTAGCCTAGCAAGCCCACACTTTCCCATCAAATAAAAACACACTCCTTATCAGGGAGTGGCTCTGGCAGCTGGAGCTGTTTTTATCAATAGTCTCTTTGAGTCTCTGAAAAAACAATTTAAGCTGGCTGCAGTATTTCATCAAAACCTTTCAATATCAGTGACTGGGGGCCTCAGCGGAAGGTATATCCATAATTCATAACGCCATCTAAATTGGGGAGAGGAGATACTGTAATCTAAGAATTCTTATTAAGGGAGAGGAGAAATATTAGAACATTCTTAAAACAAGCACAGTTGAAGCCATTGTTACAGATGGATTTTTTTCTTTCCAGGAGATGGAAAAGGCGAAGTCAGTGACAACGAAGCTAAATATTTCTCTCGTAATACAAAGGAGAACAATGCATGTTTACTACTGACTAATTTATTTTACTCAGTGGAATAAACCAGAATGACTAACATCGTTTTAATCTATGCATTCAGTGAGACCTAGGATATTGATATGTAAAAGCACTTAAACACACACGGTTATGAGCCAGGGCTGTCAAGAGCTGTTTTGAATCAGAAAGAGTTGGAAATATCCATGTAGAAAGAGAGCTACCCAACAGCCCAGCTCTATAAATAGCCCTGAGTGAGCCTGGCTTGTGGCTCGGGTTGGCCTGAGTCCTAAACTCCTCCCTGGGGACAAAGCCCATGAGGAATGAGACAGAAATGGAACCCGGGCATTTGTCTCGCTGCTTTCCTGGTCACTATCGATTTCTCAGGAAAAGCCTATTTGCTGCCTGTAAATATTTCCTCTCCGCTCTACTTCCCAGCCTTCCTAAAAACAAAGCAAAACAAAACACATGAATAAAATTCCAAAATACAAACATAAATAAAGCAAAGCTTTCCCAGTTTGGGCATTAGTTGCTAAGCACTGGAAATTTACAGCCTATTTGTTGGTAATCTTTAAATTCATGTTTCAGGAATCCCTGAAAAATGATTTGGGTTAAAGAATGCAGTAGATCCTATGTTTCTTTGTTTTCTTTCTGCTGGTGCTATTTTATTTAACCCTCACAGTGCTCTGTAGAAGGTATTATTAGGTTGGTTGTGGTTTTTGACATGAAAAGTAATGGCAAAAACCGCAATTACTTTTGCATGAACCTAATAGGATGCCTATGTGATGTATGAGGGAAGCAAGGCTTGGAGAAGTGCAATGCCTGTCAAAGGTGCACCATTCGGTCACCCCACTCAGTCAAGTGGTTCTCCCACTATACCAGTGATCGATCAGTTTTAGGCAGCCGCAGACTTCCTCAACTCCTACTATGCATAGCCTCCGCTCGTGCAATGTACATGCCGGAAAGTTAACTGAAAAGTTGTGCCAAGTTCCTCTGGATCACTGTAGTTTTCAAACCTTTTTCCTTCATTATGACCTGCTTCACATACTGGTGAACAGATGACCCAGTGGGTCAGTGTGAGGTGCTAATGAGGTTTAGGTCATCGGTTTTACCATCAACACACGTTAGCTAGTCTTTATGTTGAAGGAGATCAGGATATGCCACCTCAAAATATTCCTTTTTAGCTTAAGGATTATTTTGAGCTGAAGTCAGTCAAAGATCAACATATATAGGAAGTGGTCTGTGCTCTCCCTTTATCTGCCTAAAAGCAGAACATGAATTTCCCTTGGTGAAGGTGGTATAAGTTTCCCTTTCCCGAACCAGGATGAGGAACATGATCTTTATCACTGGAGATGGAGAGCCGGCATCAAGTCTGCATAAACAAACTTTACTAAAATCACCCCTATTTTCCATCAGTTCTCTTATATATTTCCTAGTTATTTTCACTGAATTTATTGTCCTTGAAACCCAATTCCTCTTTCCTTTGTTAAGAAGGATATATAAGCTCCCTAGTCTAACCACTTCTTTCAGTGTCACTTCTTTTCTGTGAATTCCCAGAAGTGTAAAATTAAAAAAAATTAATACATTTGTATTTCTTTTCTGCTATTAATCTGTCTTGTGTCAGTTAAATTCACAAGCCCCCACTGACTAAACCCAAGAGAGTAGAGGAAAAGTTTCTCCTCTTCAACATGTAGTTTTATATACTTACAACTTAATCTCAACAGCTGGGTCACAATGGGGAGAGAGAACAGTAGTCATGCTTTGCATAACAAAATTTTGGTCAACATTAGACCACATATAGAATGGTGGTCCCATAAGATTATAATACCATATGTATATTGTTCCTTTTTTATGTTTAGATCTGTATATATACACAAATACTTACCATTGTCTTACAATTGCCTGGTATAGTGCAGTAATGTGCTGTACAGGTTTGTAGCCTAGGAGCAGAAGGCTGTACCACATAGCCTAGGTGTGTAGTAGGTTGTACCACATAGGTTTGTGTAAGCACACTCTACGATGTTTGCACAATGATGAAATCACCAAATAATGCATTTCTCAGGAGATATCCCCATTGTTAAGAGGCTCATGACTGTACTTTGATTCAGGCACTGTGTTAAGCACTTAAAGCTCTTTTAATACTTTGAACATCCCTAGGATGTAGCTACTATAGTATTAGGTTGGTGCAAAAGTGACTGTGGTTTGGCCATTACTTTTAATACCTCTATTTTAGAAATGAGAAAATTGGGGCCTAGAGAGGTTATGTAACTTTCCCAATGTCCCACAGCTTATAAGAGGCAGAGGCAGGATTTCCAGCCAGGCAGTCTGATGCCAGAGAGTATGCTCTCCATTATTGCACTACAATACCTCCAATCCACGTGGATGGACTCATTCCCTACCCTTGCCTGCTCCTAGGTTGAACTGTTGCTAAACAGAGTAGCGACCTGGGCCAGTGTTGGCTTTCTGCCCTTCACTTTCAGCCCCCTCTTTCTCTCACCTGCCCACCCCCTCCACTCTTGTTTTTCTGGTTCTTCCCTATTACTTACAACAACATTGCTCATCTCTGTGCCTTCCTTGGCCTCGGCTTCAATGCTGTTTAGGGACGGCACAGTCTAGAGTACCATTGACCAATGGTTCCCAAGTATGGTTGATCATCATATTTTTAGAGGAACTTCGAAAACATGCAAACTCCTAGGCCTTTAAAACTTCTTGTGCATTGTCAGCTGTCCAGATAATGGTGTTCACTTAGTTTGGGAACAAATACCATGGTACACAATGGTCAGAGTTCTGACTGTGACGGTAGTGAAAAAGCCTTTAAGAACCTGGCTGAACACAACATAGTTCATCTGGTTCCCTAAAGATAAAATTCTCCTATAGCCCTGGTCTCTTGTCTGTAGAGAATAGCTGTGTTTCTGCGTCCATGTGTTTCAAAGGGCCAACATTAGTGCTTTGACACCTGAAAAACATCCTACTGTCTTATATTTGAGTGGCTGAAATGTGAAACATCTTGGGCGGTGAAATCTTCCATGATATGTTAGTCCTTTGGAGTAGAATTGGAACTGGTAATGGTACTTAGTGGAGAGCTACTGCTAATGATGTAGAGCTGTTAGATATTGTAAACATTTAATTAGCTAGTCCTCCAGAGGCCTCTCTAGAAATAGGTAATTAAACAAGCAATTTAAATGAATTTTAAAGATCAGAGTCATTTCAGGTTGAATACATTCTGAAAATCCATTGTACAGCATGGTGACTATAGTTTATATAACATTATTTAAAAATTGCTAAATTTTAATCATAATGTATTATATATTTGAATTCTTTTTGCACCACAAAAAATAAGTATGTGACATGATTGGTATGTTAATGGGCTCAATTTAATAATTTCACAATATATACATATATTAAAAATCACATTGTACACTGTAAATATGTATGATTTTTATATGTCAATTTAAAGAATCAGAGGATTTTTTTTTTTTTTTTTGAGATGGAGTTTCGCTCTTGTTACCCAGGCTGGAGTGCAATGGTGCAATCTCGGCTCACCGCAACCTCCGCCTCCTGAGCTCAGGCAATTCTCCTGCCTCAGCCTCCTGAGTAGCTGGGATTACACGCACGCGCCACCATGCCCAGCTAATTTTTTGTATTTTTAGTAGAGACGGGGTTTCACCATGTTGACCAGGATGGTCTCGATCTCTTGACCTTGTGATCCACCCGCCTCGGCCTCCCAAAGTGCTGGGATTACAGGCTTGAGCCACCGCGCCCGGCGGAATCAGAGGATTTAAAGGCAATGTTTTCCTCTTTCAAATGTCTTTAAGGAAGTAGATAAATGCATCTTGTGTTTTGAAATAATGCATCTGCCATCAAAACCAGATTAGCTGCTACTTCTGATAAAGTTAATTCTGCTGATTTCTGGAAGACTTTTTTAGAGACAAATGATTTCTTTGAGGTTTCTTTAAGTTCTCGTTACTCAAAGCTTGGATGTTACATAAACTTTTCCACCTCAATCCATCTGGGCCATGGATTTCAGACCGCAAGGAACAGAAACTGTTTATTCATAAGAAAAGTGTGTCCTTGGTGCTTTATGAATCTCAAAAGAGGATTAACTGGGGTGATGGCAGTAGTATAAATGTCATGTGTAAGACCTCCATTTTAACTGTGGCACTGAACAACACAACTGAAACAATCTGAATATGTAAAGAAGCTGGAGATTATCTGCCAAGGACAGGTCTCTTCCAAATTACTGATGGAAAAATCATCTTCCTCTTTGTGGTTAGGAATACTACACACACGCACACACACACACACACACACACACACACACGCACACACACGCATGCATGCATACAAACACACATGCATACATGCGCACACATGGTCAGCAATCCTCAACCATATAAAAAAATAGGAAGCATTTGTTATGATTTCCCCTACAACAAAATAAGGGAAATTGGGCTTGCATTGCAATGGAGGCATTAAAATTAAACTTGAAGAAGAACTTCCTCATAAGAAGGGTTAGGAAACACCAAGGATTCTACAAAGAGAGTTTGCAGAATCAACTGATTTAAAGAATGATTAAAAGAATGTGCAGCTTTTAGACACTCAAAATACTTGCTAAATTGTATTGAAATAAAGATGGCATGGATTCATGTGAAAAGAACAAACACAACAACAATAAGAACACACTTCTGTTACTTACAAGGACCCTCTGGGATAGCAGTGATACCTGTATTTGAACCTTACCGCGGCCACTGGTTTGGATGAGTTTTTGGAACCTTTCTTAACCACTTCTATGAATTGGGAATAATAATAATAATACCTCATAGAGTAGTTATTATGTAAGTGAAGTACTTAATGTAGTATGAGGCACTTTTCTGTTAGTTTTATATAGTATTCATATTTACATATGTATATGTTTATGTATACATATATTATGTAATCTCTGTAGTTGTGCATATGGATTAGATGTGACTACTATCCCAAATGGCTTCTGTGCACTTCTGTCTAGAATTGGGGAGAATGAATTGATTAACATTTTGGCATCCCTCTGAGCCCCATGATTCCATAGTTCTATGAAGATTCTTTCATGATTATTCAATTTTATGCGAGATAAAGCCAGGTTGTCTCCTAGATTGTCCAGAAGAAGGCTGAGATAGGAGACATTGCATACAGCTACCTAATCATATTAGATTATTTGACATTTTTGGATGAGCAATAAGTTGATAAATGAGAAGGGCTGGTCACTGTCATGGTTATTAATGAAGAAACCTACCATCTTGATGGTGATGAATCTTGATGAGGGAAAAGAATCACCCCTGGGTAAAACCTGCAAACTTGCAGTTACTGCCTGATTATTGCCTCTGCATTTTCCTAAGCTGGTGTTAAAAGAGGAAACTTGGAGATTTAAACCTGGATAAATATCATGCAAACATGAGTCCTGAAGCCATCGTATCTGAGAGTTTGGCTTAAGGCAGAGCAAGCCAGTGCCGTAAAGCTCATTGTTGAGCTGCCTTTTTCCCCTAGCCCTCCAGAGACAGGTCAGAATGGAAAAAAACAAGCATATGTTTAGCCTTGCAAGGTTTTAGTAGGAAATTCTGCAACTAAAAGCCCCATCCCTGACAGTGTTTTGACATGAAGTTTCATGTAATTGGAAAAGACATTGCAATTTTCTTCCCATAAAATGCTTCTGAATGTAACTAGCCATGTGACTTAGGACGTGGTCTTAGCAAGTGTGCAAGCTTCTCTGTTGCTAAAGACAAAGAAGAAACCACTGGTATTACTCCATGCACATCACAGGTGGAAAGGAATCCCAGAGGTCAGTAGGTTGAGTCTCCTGTCTCAAAGTCAAGTCTGCTTTTCAGACTAGGCCAAAGACACAATGTTCAATTCTATTTCTTGGTCACCTTCCCTAATAGCTAATAAAATGGTTGCTCAGTCCAGACTGCTGAAGACTAGAATTGTGGTTGCTCCTTATCTGTATTTTGTAATTTCTAAGATTCCCTCTATTGGAGAAATACTACCCAGCGAGATGCAGAGAATAGTTTCTTTGATACCAGACCATGAAAATGTGGGGTTTTTTTAGAGTTAGGAATGAAAACCTCACAGTATTTGTAGACTTGGGGCATCATTTTGTTACCTCTACCCACACATCACAGCCAAACAGCCCTCTCTTCCTTTTGCCAACTTGCCCACTCCCCAGCCTTTTCTGTTTAATTCTGGAAAATCTGGCCCTTGAAGCAAATGATAGGCTGAAATGTTCTGGGTAGGAGCTATCTGAGGAGTGGGCCAGAAGAACTCATGGATCTACAGCTTGAGGGAAGGGAAAATAGAGGCAGGTTCCTTTCTTCTCTCCAAACCATTTTCATCCAAGAACGTTATGAACTTCGTAACTAGTATGCTTTCAGAATACAGCCCTTCTGTTTTAGAAATGGATTTTCTAGCTGCTTTAAAATCAGCATAGCTGTACACCAAGTAAATCAATGAAAAGTACTTTGTGTGTCAATTTGCGCTGGAGATATATAGCTCTTTCAGCCACTACCAAGACTAAGGGGATCGCCTGCTTTCCCATCTGGTTAAACCAAGATTACCTTTCAGGTATGCATGTGGGCTGTGGCCTTAGAGGAGGCTTCTTAGCCTACACTTCCATGTTGATGCAATGGCACCTTCTAAGTATAGGGGAAGCCCACTCAATACAGTAGTCCATCTCCCAATCTTTCCCTCCCCCACCTGTCTTCCCAGACATGCTTCTATGTATAATACTGGCTCACTAGGGAAGTAGGGTCTATATTTTGTGTATGCATGTATTGGCATATTAGTTTCCTAGGACTACTGCAACAAATCAATATACCCTGGTAGCTTAAAAGAATACACATTCATCGTCTCACAGTTCTGGAAGCTGGAAGCCTGAAATCAAGGTCAGGGCCATGCTCCCTCTGAAGGCTCTAGGGGAGGATCCCTCCTTGCCTCTTCTAGCTCCTGGCGCTTGGCTTGTAGATGCATCATTTCAGTCTCTGTCTGTGTCTGCACTTGGAATTCTCCTGTGTCTATGTCTAAGTTTCCCTTTTCTTATGACATTAATCATTGGATCAGGGCTCACCCTAATTCAGTATGATTTCACTTTAACCTGATTACATCTTCAGAAATCTTACTTCCAAATGAGGTCACATTTATAGATACTAGGGGTTAGGATTTGAACATCTCATTTTAAGGGACATAATTCAACCCACAGCTATCAGCAGCAGCTACCCTCCAGGACAGGGAATGACCTGCGTGTCCCTTCCCTGGCCCATGAGCTAGGCGTTTGGGAGATGAAACTGCTCTGGAGGCAGGCTCTGACTCTGCCCGTCTCCTCCATCTCCTCCACGCCTCCGGTTATACTCAGCTACTGCCACTCTAGCTGTCTTTGGAAACCTGCCAGGTGTTCTCCCATAGCGTTCTAGACAGACAGCAGTACCCAAAGCCCCTTTCCAAAACCCATCCCAGACCGCCACCCCTGACCTCGCGGGTTTTGTTCCCAGAGGTGTTCATGTGTCTAATCCTTGCCTTTGCCTTCCTCTCTTCCTTTTCCCACTCCTCAGAGGTGGCAGGTGGGGCGGACTTCTCTTTCCTTCGATCCTGGCAGAGACCTCCCTTCTGCTACATTCTCTTAACTTCCTGCACCGGTATTCACCTTCGCCTTCCTGGGGTCACAATGTCAGATTGGACACACAGAGAGAAACAACAAAGGGAAGAGCTCGATCTCTTGTCCCTACCACACAGGCATGAGTATAGCACGTGGTCACATCGAAGTCTAGGCACAGAGAGCTGAGGGTGACCACTGCAGCTTTTCTTCTGTCAACCTTAGCTGCTGTGGCTTTTTCTTCCCCCCACCCCACATCCCCTTCTCTTCCTAGACAACCCTCTGGTTTTCTTTTATTATTCATTTGTAAAGGAGCAGAACGCTAAATGTAAAAGGATGAAAGTGAGGCTGCTCTGGTTGTGATGGAGGTGGAAGCCAGAAGCCCACCTCTATCTCACAGCTTTGGAGTATTTCCCCCACACTCTCCTCTCCTTAGAACACAGCTCGAAAATCACAGCAATAAGATGCACTGCTTCTCATCTTCCATACCTTGAACTTGTTACTATAAATAAAACAGGGATGTTACCATGACAACCTGGCTGTCTGTTTAAACTGCTCCTTATAGACCAAATTAGCCAGGATCAATAGTGCTTCCTGAATGCAGAATTACTTTCCTTTTGCAACAGAAGTTTGAACAAATTATAGAATAAGCCACTTGGGGAAACAAGGCCTGAGTCGATGCAATGAAATTGCTCTCTGCAGCTCCTCTTCAGCGCCCATCCCAGGGTGTTCCTTACTGCGGCATGGTTTCCAGGCTTGTGCTCTCCAGGCTGCTTTGTTAGTCAGTGCTCACTTCCGTGGCCTCTTCCCTGGCAGGCTCTTCCTGCTGCTCTGCATGTGTCATTAGAAAGGACACTTCTGTCTGTAACGTCCTGCTCCCCCAGGCTCAGCTGTCATGTGACAAGATGCTGTCCTTGGAGATGGACAGATTTTAAATGACATTCCCTAAGCAGGCTTGCAAAAGCAGACCTCAGAGCAGATGCAGGCCCAGGCCTCACCCCAGCGAGGAGCTTGTTCTGGGGCATGAGTTGACCCTGAAGCCAGTGATGGTCAGCCCGTTGTCTCCCAGGACACAAGAACCAAGAATTCCTTTCCTGAGCAAAACCTGAGAAGTTCAAGGAGGACAGCAATGCTGAGTTTGGTTGCATTTTTGCCTAGGAAGAGTGGAATATGACCTCCTCCCATGATCTGAGAGTCTAGACAGAGTCCCATATTCTCTTCCAATTGATCTCATGCCTGCAATTCTGTGTCTTTTACTTAAAATGCAGATACTGCTGAGAAGGGCAGCAATGTAAACTAATTCCCACTATGGTGTCAGGCTGGAGTCTTGCTGGGTATTGTGGAGAGTTGGGGGACACCTAAATGTCCCATGCATTTTACCAACATCTTTATTTAGTCCTCACAACAGTTTTATGAGGTCTAATCTGTGGCTTCGGGATCTTTTCTCATTACATCCTGGTGACCCAATGTTTTGGGTTTGGACAAAGACAAGCTTGGGTTCCAATTCCAGTTCTGTTACCATCTATGAGTTATGAGACTTCAGACAAGTTATTTGCTCCTTTGGATTCTGTTATTTGACATCTGTCATTTGATCAAATCAGTCATTTGGTGACCTTTATAGACATCTCATCAGAAAAATTTACAGCATATGTTATTTTGCATAAGATATCAAGGGTTCAGGAAGCCACTGTAGTTAGAAACTCCTGGTATGTGGCAGATCTTGGGATCACAGCGAAGGAATAAATGAGTGTGGATGGGGGAGAAGCAGAGCAGATGGTATCAAAGAATTAAGTGGTGTTCATGTCTGGTGTGAGTATCTTTATAAAATCGCCAAAATTAGTCTTTAAGTTATATCTCCTAGTTGGTAAGAGAAACAACAGATTCATTCCAAGTACTATTTAATATTTTAAAAATAATTTTAAGAGTTCTAATTGTGGTTAACAAATGTAATGCAAAACTTACCACCTTAACCATTTTTAAGTGTACAAGTCAGTAGTGATACATACAGTCATATTGTTGTGCCCCAGATCTCCAGACTTTCTTCGTCTGTATCTATGAAACAACAACTTTGCATCCCCCCTCCCCCCAGCTCCTGGCAACCATCATTCTACTTTCTGTTTCCATGAATTTGACTACTTTAGATATGTCATATAAGTGAAGTTGCATAGTATCTGTCTTTTTCCACTGTCTGATTTCATTTAGCATAACCTCCTCAAGGCTCATTTATGTTGTAGCATGTGTCAGATTTTCCTTTCTTTTTAAGGTTGAATAATGTTCTATCATCTGTATGTACTATATGTTGTTTATCCATTCATCTGTCAGTGAATATTTGGGTTGCTTCCTCCTGTTGGCTATTGTTGGCAAAGGAACGGCCAAGATTGCCAGCAACAAACCGGAAGCTGGGTGAGAGGCATGGGGCAGATTCTTCTTCACAGCCCTTAGAAGGAACCAACCCTGCTGACACCTTGATCTTCCAGCCTACAAAACTATGAGACAATACACTTCTGTGGTTTAGGCCACCCAGTTTGTGGTGCTTTGTTATGACAATGCTAGCAAATTAATACAAAACACAATCCAAGCAACTGGTAATCTTCTTAGCCCCTAACAAGAGGTTTGTGGTCCCCACCTCGGAGCTCCATAACTAACAAAGCTTGGGTCTTTTCTCTTCCTCCGCTTCTCCAGGTATATCATTTTGTCTCTCTGTGTGTCGTCTCCACCCATATTTCCAGTTTGAATTCCTGAGAAAGAGAAGCCGATGGGCAGACTGTGTATGTTGGTTGTCTTTAGGGCAAGTGCCTGTCCTTGATCTGATTAGTTGGGTCCAGGGTGACCAGGATAGCAGGATGGGGATATATGCACAGAAGGAAACACCTTTAAGAGAATATTAGCATGAAAAGCATTCTGAGGCTTGGCCTGCCCGTTACATTACAATGGTATACCATCATGGGCTTAGCTTGATTTGTATAATCTCATCCTACTTGCTGCCAATGCTTTAGGAAAAATTAAATAGCCAGTTTAATGCTAGGTTATACTGTGGTAACATATTAAGTCTGAAATATCAGTAATTAATACAACAAATGTTTATTTCTCATTCATAGTACACATGCACTGAGGGTCATGGGGGTTTCTGCCCTACACAGTTGCTTGGCAGATCAGGCTAACAGAGGCTTTACTCACTTGTACTTGCATTGCTGGTAACATAGGGCCTCCTTGGCTATCCATAGGAGAGGAGAGAGACTGGAGAATCTGACTTCATTTCCACAGGCCAGAAGTGACATACATCTCATCCACCCTCATTTCATTGGTGAGACCTAGTCATGTGACCCACTTAATTACAAAGAGGCCAAATAAGGTTTTCTTCCTATGTGCCAGGGACGAGGAAGAGGAGAACTAGATATTAGTGATCACTAGCAATGTTTGCTTCTACTGTGTAGTTCTGATGTGTAGTTTCCATGTGTGCATATGTGTGTGTGTGTATGTTTCATGGAAAGAAGTTTATAGTCGTTTGATTAATAGTACATTGATACTGGAGTGCTTTCTGGGCTGTGATAGACCTAAGATTGACTAAAGATTATGTGAAATTTTCCTAAGCATCAGTTATATCTCATTCAAGAGAGCATGTTACAATCCAAGGGGGTACAATTACAGGGATAACTCACTAAATCGACTTAGCAGGATCCTTGTTTTTCTTTCCTTTCCTTCTTTTTCCTCAGTGTTCTGTATCTCTGATCTTTGACATCCAGTCATTTACATTGAGATGACCAGAGGCTAGATAAATAATCTAAATAAGTAAACAAGCTAATATTCCTCCAAGGAGTATAAGAAGCATTCACCCTTAAAATGATGACTACAGACTTTTTTCCCCCTGTCACCATTGTGTATCAGCAAATTGCAGCTATCCTTCAAATCTTCCTGGAGTGGTCTACAGCACTCAGCTTCTGTAGAGGGTGTGGTACCGCATTATGTCGTGCTCAGATGTTCAAGTGCTTATCTTCCCTCCTTAGTTATAATCACAACAGCGGGAATCTTCTCTTGCAGCTGTCAGTGTGTAATCATAGAGCTTGGATAGTGTTTGGCACGTGGCTAGCCACACTGCAAATGATCATTATTGAATTTGACTCAGAAAATAGCAATTTTCCATCCAAAGGATTGAATCTATGTGCCTGTATTGGGGTTCATGGCTGCCTCATCAACTAACCTGAGGTACCAAGAAGGCACAAAACAAAGGCACTTGCTGATCCTGGTGTAATTTATGAATTTTATGAAACTCAAAATCAAAGTTAGCTTACATTGTCAAAGTGCTGCCCAAAGACCGAAAGTCCTTAAAATCTTTTTTTAAGGTAAAAACTAAAAATTAATTTTTAAGGGTAGTTCAGATAGTTTTAACTTCTTCCAAAGAAAAGATCTGCTTCATTTTAAATTAAATTTAGTTAGATGAAGACTCCAGAATTTTCCTTTCAGTGACTTGGGCCCCTCTTTGGAGAGGTTAACCCAAAGAATCCTTTTTGGAAACATAAATATTGCACTGGGGTATGGTAGAGGGGTTCTCAATCAGGAGTGAAGGTATTTATATATGTATCTAAACTCTGACCCCCATGAGTTCAGTACCTGTCCAAGTTGTTGAAGGTTCCCAGCCTTCAAGTTCCACAGCTGTAACATGAGAGAAATTCACCTTCTAGCTATAATATGAGAGAACCAGTTTAAAGTTTGAGTTTTTGGGTTGCTATTTTCCAGATAGCACCTTAATTTCTAGGTTCTCAGGTTTTGGTGTTTTCTTACTTTTCAGTCTGTCGAGATGTTGAAGTATCATAATTATAGACATTTCTCTTCAGTTTCTCATGATATGAAGTAGATGTAAGTGGATGTTATTTTAAGAATATGATTTGCATTACACAGACAGATAGATGATAAAGCTATCATAATAGGGAATAAATAGCAATGAGGATATAGTACCCACAGAGAAAGGAAACAAGCCATGGAGGAAACAGTTGCTTTGTTGGAATGGGTTCTTGATTTGGTTAACATGACAATAGATGAAAAAGCTTATAAGAGAATGAAAGAGTCTCTTACTACTGATAATATTGGTGGCAATAGAAAAGAAAGGCCACTACTTTTGAGCAAAAAGTAGATTTATTTAGACACTGGATTTGCTAGGGATATTAGGTGTTGTAGCCATGTATTTATAGCAAACATCCTCCATCAGTGAAAATTTTATAGGAAAATGTCTTTGATGAGTCTGAAGTTCTCTAGTTTACAGCCTCTTTTTTCCAATGAAGAAACTATTTTTATAGTACTTTTTGTTATTATGTGTGATTTCTTAAGAATTATAATTATTGCATTTATTGTATTGTGGCAGAATAGACTTCATCTCTCAAGGCCAGCTACATAATTTGTGGGGTCTAGTGCAAAAAAAATGGCAGGGCCTTTTGTCTTTTCTTAAAAAATAGAAAGTAAGTGGTGTTAAAAGTATACACTAAAATGTAAAGCTTTTTCCTTTCTTCCATGGCCTCTCCCTTGACTTGGCATGGTGGTATTTTTAAAAAATTGCTATTTAATGTCAGTCTAAGTAAAGAAAGATTAAAAATTTAAATTGTTAGCATGAATTTTACAGTTCATCTTTATATGGTGCAATGCTAGTTTTAAATGCAAATATATGAGCATTTAACTGTCACACAGAGTCCCCAAAATTACACAAATTGTATTTCATAGCTCATACATGAATATGTATTTTGTTCTTACCAGAACAATGGAAATGCTACACAAAACTAAATGAACTGTTTTTATTTCACTTATTGATATGCATGCATTCTACCAACACTCTCTACCTTTGGCTTAGTGGTGAGTAAGAAAGGTCTGAAAGACAAGGAAACTATGTATTGCCCTATCTTTCTTTTTCTTTGTATGCAATCATTTTCAGAGTAAGTGGTTTACTAATACAGGGAAGTAACCTGGGTCAGGAAAAATATGATTGGGTTCCTTGGTGGTTTGTGTTCCTTAGAATGCTATTGCCTTCTTTCAGCATCTGAAGCAAGATCTGATTTGACATGAAAGCATGGTCTCTTGGGGCTGTTCGCACCTTCACTCATTCAGTCTTAGATATAACACATTCATCTTATATTCCCTTTGAGTCTCACTGAACCCTCACAAATTGTAGGTCTATCAGAGGTCTGTGCTGAAAGAGCATCAACAATGATCTATGTGAAAGCGATGGTGAGGAATGGTAGCAAACATGCATATTGCATGTGTGTCCTCTGCTCATGAGACTCCTCCATCAACCCAATGGATTTTACTTATGAAATACAATTTTAAAGAGAAAATTACTATTATTAACAAAATAGTAACAGAAAAGCGTAAGATGAAAGACTGGGCCCTTTCTTTCTTTAAATTTTGTTTTATTTCCATAGGATTTTGGGTAACAGGTGGTATTTGGTGATATGAATAAGTTATTTAGTGGTGATTTGTGAGCTTTTGGTGTACTCATCACTTAAGCAATATACACTGAACCCGATTTGTAGTCTTTTATCACACACCGCCTCCCACCCTGACTCCCCAAAGTCCACTGTGTTATTCTTATGCCTTTCCACCCTCATAGCTTAGCTCTCCCTTATGAGTGAGTAAATACAGTGTTTAGTTTTCCATTCCTAAGTTATTTCACTTAGAGTAATAGTCTTCAGTCCCATCCAGGTTGCGTGAATGCCATTAATTCATTCCTTTTTATGGCTGATTAGTATTCAGCCATAAAGAAATACACACACACACACAAACACACACACACACACACACACACACACACTGTGGTTATATATATATATATAAACTGTGATATAATACATATGTTTATATATTATATATATATTATATATATATAATATATAATATATAATATATAATATATAATATATATTAATATATAATATATAATAATATATATGTTATATATCTAATATGCTCATTGTATTTATATATAATTTATAAATTTATTTATATTTATCTTATACATTTGGTATATACAATATACTCATGTATATATGATACTATATATGTATATACACACACACACACGCCACAGTTTATGCACTTGTTTGATGGGCATTTGGGTTGGTTTCAGAGTTTTGCAATTGCAAATTGTGCTGCTATAAACATGCGTGTGTCAAGTATCTTTTTCAAATAATGACTTCTTTTCCTCTGGATAGATACTTAGTGAAACTGCTGGATCGAATGGTAGTTCTACTTTTAGTTCTTTAAGGAATCTTCATACTGTTCCATAGTGGTTGTACTAGTTTATATTCCCACCAGCAGTATAGAAGTGTTCTCTTTTCATCCCTGACAATATCGATTTATTTTTATTTTTATTTTTTGATTATGGCCATTCTTACAGGAAGGAGTAAGGTGGTATTGCATCGTGGTTTTGATTTGCATTTCCCTGATCATTAGTGATGTTGAGCATGTTTTCATGTGTTTGTTGGCCATTTGTATATCTTCTTTTGAGAATTGTCTATTCATGCCCTTAGCTCACTTTTTGATGGGACTTTTTTTCTTGCTAATTTGTTTGAGTTTGTTGTAGATTCTGGATATCAGTCCTTTGTCATATGTATAGATTGTGAAGATTTTCTCCCACTCTGTGGGTTGTCTGTTTACTCTGCTGACTGTTCCTTTTGCCTTGCAAAAGCTCTTTAGTTTAATTAAGTCCCAACTATTTACCTTTGTTTTTATTGCATTTGCTTTTGGGTTCTTGGTCATGAAATCCTTGCCTAAGCTAATGTTTAGAAGGGTTTTTCTGATGTTATCTTCTAGAATTTTTGTAGTTTCAGGTCTTAGATTTAAGTCCTTGTTCTATCTTGAGCTGATTTTTGTATAAGGTAAAAGATGAGGATGCAATTTCTTTCTTCTACATGTGGCTTGCCAATTATCCCAGCACCATTTGTTGAAAAGCATGTCCTTTCCCCACTTTATGTTTTTGTTTGCTTTGTCAAAGATTAGGCTGGCTGTAAGTATTTGAGTTTATTTTTGGGTTCTTTAACCAGTTTCACTGGTCTATGTGCCTATATTTGTACTAATACCATGCTGTTTTGCTGACTATGGTCTTATAGCAGAGTTTGAAATTAGGTAGTGGGATGCCTCCAGATTTGTTCTTTTTGCTTAGTCTTGTTTTGGCTATGCAGGCTTATTTTTGGTTCTATATGAATTTTAGGATTGGTTTTTCTAGTTTTGTGAAGAATGATGATAGTATTTTGATGGAGATTGCACTGAATGTGTAGATTGCTTTTGGCAGTATGATCATTTTCACAATGTTGATTCTACCTGTCCATGAGCATAGGATGTGTTTCCATTTGTTTGTGTCACCAATGATTTTTTTTCAGCAGTGTTTTGTGGTTTTCCTTGTAGAGATCTTTCACCTTCTTGGTTAGGGATATTCCTAAGTATTTTACTTTTTTTTGCAGCTATTTGTAAAAGAGATTGAGTTCTTGATTTGATTCTCGTTTGGTCGCTGTTGGTGTATAGCAGAGCTACTGATTTGTGTACATTAATCTTGTATCTGAAAACTTTGCTGAATTTATATATCAGTTCTAGGAGCTTTTTGGAGGAGTCTTTAGGGTTTTCTAGGTATACAATCATTTCATCAGCAAACAGTGACAGTCTGACTTCCTCTTTACAGATTTGGATGCTCTTTATTTCTTTCTCTTGTCTGATGGCTCTGGCTAGGACTTCCAGTACTACATTGAATAGAAGTGGTGAGAGTGGACATCCTTGTCTTGTTCCAGTTCTCAGAGGGCATGCTTTCAACTTTTCCCTATTTAGTATTAGGTTGGCTATGGGCTTGTCATAAATGGCTTTTATTACATTGAGGTTTGTCAGGACTGGCTCCTTTCTGATTGACTGCACAAGTCATGTGCCCAAAAAGCTTGTCCTGACTTCTCTTAAATTGCAATTATAATTGTGCTAATACTAAATTTAATGACGACATTTATTGAAGAGTTATAAGTACTAGGCTCTGTGCCAAACATTTTTACGTATTTACCTCTTTTGATGTATACATTGTCTGTTTTACATAGGGAATGAGGCAACTTTTCCAGAACAAGAAAATGATACATCCAGGATTTGAAACTGGCTACTCTGAATACACTACAGTCTACAGCTTGCTGGTCAAAGAAGGGAGCTGAGAAATGAAAAGAAAGAAAGAAGAGAGAGAGAGAGAGAGAGAGAGAGAGAGAGAGAGAGAGAAAGAGAGAATTCTAATTTGAATGGTACAATTGGAATATTAGTGGGGGACCTAGAAGAAAGTTATGTCAGCCTTATTTTTCTGAAATTTTTCAGCTGTTTGTTCTCTTGCCTACTGTTTAAAAAAATTGTCCAGAGACAGGGCCTTGCTTTGTTGCCCAGTCTAGAGAGCAGTGGCACAATTCTAGCTCACTACAGCCTTGAACTCCTGGGCTTAAGTGATTTTCCCACCTCAGCCTCCTGAGTAGCTGGGACTACAGGTGTGTACCACTGCACCTACCTAATGTGTATATGTATATGTATGTGTATATATATATATATTTATACATGTACAAACATATACGTATATACATATATATATGTGTATATACACACACGCATGCACACAAACACACACACACACACATTTGGTGGGTGCAGAGAATTTGGAGAAGAAAAAGCCACAGAATTTTTAGTATATATGTGGTCTCACTTTGTGGCCCAGGCTTCAAGTGATTCTCCCCTTTGCCTCCCAAAGCCTTGGGATTACAGTTGTGAACCAACATGCTTGGCCTTTCTTATCATCTTTTGAGTGCATGCTATAAACCCAAGCAGTATAAATTGTTGGCATACTGTTATCTGGTATCTATTGTCATCTCAAGATATTAAATGTGATGATTACTGGCAGCAGCTAGGAATGGAGTGGAGAAAGTTGTGGTGATCCATTGCAAAGATCACTCCAGAACTTAGTGGTTCAAAGCAATAACCTTATATATCTACAATTTGAGCAAGGATTGGTGGGAATAGCTTATTTGTGCTCTATTGGATATGAGCTGAGGCAAATCAAAAGTAAGAAATTGGTCTTTCTCCCTCACATGTGCAACAGATCACACTGGCTGTTGGCTGGGGCCTCAGGTGGAACTGCTTAGAACACCTACATTTAGTCTTTGAGAAAGAGTCACTTTTCTTCTCCAACTTGACTCAGCCCTTACAAGAAGTTCGCCTCTCTTTCTGGGTTTTAAATGACCCCCTAATTGGTAACATTGATCAAAAATTACTTCAAAAGTATTTGAGCATTAGACTCTATATGGGACTGTCTGCTCCAGATAATTTTGAGGATGATATAGTCATTCCAGTTTTCTTTTGATTTTGAGCATAGTATATCTATTATATCCCTTTACTTATAATTTATTTGTTTTCCTAGTTAATGTGGGTGTATTAGTCTGTTCTCCCACTACTAATGAAGACACACCCAAGACTGGGTAATTTATAAAGGAAAGAGGTTCAATTAACTCACAGTTCTATAGTACTTGGAAACTTATAATTATGAGGAAGGGGAAGCAAGCATATCATTGTTCACATGGCTGCAGGAAGAAGAATGAGAGAAATGCAGAGCAAAGGAGGGAAAAACTTCTCAAAAAACCATCAAATCTCATGAGAACTCACTCACAATCATGAAAACAGCACAGAGAAACTGTCCCCATGATTCAGTCACCTCCTATGAGGTCATTCCCCCAACCTGAATTACAATTCAGTTTATAATTCAAGATGAGATTTGGGTGGGAGCACAGGGCTAGACCATATAATTCTGCCCCTCCCCTTCCCAAATCTCATATCCTCACATTTCAAAACACAATCATGCCTTTGCAGTAGTCTCACAAAGTCTTAACTTATTCCGGTATTAAGTTGAAAGTCTCATCTGAGACAAGGCAAGTCTCTTCCACCTATGAGCCTGTAAAATAAAAAGCAAGTTAGTTACTTTCTAGATACAATGAGGGTGCAGGCATTGGGTAAATATACCCATTCCAAGTGGGAGAAATTGGCCAAAACAAAGGGCTACATGTCCCATGCAAGTCTGAAATCCATTGGGGCAGTTGTTAAACCTTAAAGTTCCCAAATGATCTCCTTTGACTTCATGTCTCACATCCAGGTTACGCTGTTGCAAGAGGCAGGCTGCCATGGCCTTGGACAGCTCCAATCCTGTGATTTTGCAGTGTACAGCCTCCATACCCCCGCTACTTTCACGGACGACATTGAGTGTTTGTGGCTTTTCCAGGCACATGGTGCAAGCTGTCAGTGAATCTAGCATTCTGGGATCTGGAGAATGGTAGCCCTCTTCTCACAGCTCCACCAGGCAGTGCCCTGAGGAGACTCTGTGTGGGGGCTCCAATCCCACATTTCCCTTCTGCACTGCCCCAGTAGAGGTTTGCCATGACGGCTCCACATCTGCAGCAGACTTCTGTCTGGACATGCAGGCATTTCCATACATCCTCTGAAATCTAGGCAGAGGTTCCCAAACCTTGATTTTTGTTTTCTGTGCACCCACAGGACCAACATCATGTAGAAGCTGCCAAGGCTGGGGGCTTGCACTCTCTGAAGCAACATTGTGAGCTGTACCTTGGCCCCTTTTAGCCATGGCTGGAGTGACTGGAATGCAGTCCTGAGGCTGATACAGCAGGGGGGCATTGGATCTGGCCCAGAAAATAATTTGTTTCTCCTAGGCCTCCAAGCCTGTGATGGGAGGGACTGCTGTGGAGATCTCTGACATACCCTGGAGATACTTCCCCACTTGTCTTAGTGATCAACAGTTGACTCCTCATTACTTATGTGAATTTATGCAGCCAGCTTGAATTTCTCCACAGAAAATGGGTTTTTCTTTTCTGTCACATCATCAGGCTGCAAATTTTCCAAACTTTCATGCTCTGCTTTCCTTTGAAACATAAGTTTCAATTTCAAACCGTATCTCTGTGAATACATAAAACTGAATGCTTTTAATAGCACCCAAGACACTTCTTGAACACACTGCTGCTTAGAAATTTCTTTCACCAGATACCCTAAATCATCCTTCTCAAGTTCAAAGTTTTAGGACAGAGTCAAAATGCTGCCAGTCTCTTTGCCAAAATACAGCAAGAGTCACATTTATTCTAGTGACTAGTTTCCAACAAGTTCCTCATCTCCATCTGAGACCACCTAACCCTGGACTCTGTCCATATCACTATCAGCATTTTGATCAAAGTCAATCGACAAGTCTTAAGGAAGTTCCAGACTTTCCCATATCTTCCTGTTTTCTAAGCCCTCCAAGTCTCCAGGAAGTTCCAAACTTTCCTGCATTTTCCTGTCTTCTGAACCCTCCAAACTGTTCCACCCTCTGCCTGTTATCCAGTTCTGAAGTCACTTCTATGTTTTCAGGTATCCTTATAGCAGCACTCCACTTTATGCAGTATCAGTTTACTGTATTAGTCTGTTCTCATGCTGCTAATAAAGACATACATGAGACTGGGTAATTTACAAAGGAAAGAGGTTTAACTGACTTACAGTTCAGCATGGCTTAGGAGGCCTCAGGAAACTTGCAATCATGGCAGAAAAGGAAGCAAATGTGTCCTTCTTACAGGGTGGCAGGAAGGAGAAGAATGAGAGAAGTGCAGAGCTAAGTGAGGAAAGCTCCTCACAAAACCATCATATCTCATGTGAACTCACTCACTGTCATAAAAAATAGCCTGGGGGAACTGCCCACATGATAGAGTCACCTCCCATGACATCCCTTCCCCAACATGTGGGGATTACAATTTGAATTACAATTCAAGATGAGATTTGGGTGAGGAAACAGAGCCAGACCATATCAGTGAATTTTTATATTCAGTTGGGTCTTGCTTATTTATTTATTTATTTATTTAGGTCCAGTTTGGCAATCTCTGCCTTTAATTAGGGTGTTTAGACCATGCATATTTAATGGAATTATTGATATAGTTGGGTTTAAATCTACCATCTTACTTTTTGTTCTTTGTCTCCTCCGCTCTTTGTCTTTCTTTTTCTGCCTTATTTTGATTTAATTTTAAAAAAATAATTTCATTCTTTCTCCTTTGTTGGCTTATTAGTGAAAACTATTGTGCGTATGTGTTTTAGTGATTGTTTTAGGATTTGTAGTATACTTTTTAATAAGTCAGAGAGCTATCTTCAAATAATATCATGCCACTTCATGTATAGTATAAGAACTTACAATGTGATATACTTCCATTTCTCCCTTTCTGACCTTCATGCTATTGTGACACATTTGTAAACAACGCAGTGCCTTGCTTTTATTTTATCATTAAATAGTCAATTATCTTTTAAAATGATTTATAAAATAAGTAAAATGTCTTATATTTATCCAAAAATTTGCCATTTCTGGTGCTCTTTATTCCATTACATAGATCCAGATTTCCATTTTGCCTGAAGAATTTCCTTTAACAATTCTTATAGTGCAGGTCTGCTGGCGATATTTTTCTCAGCTTTTGTATGCTTGAAAAGTCTTTATTTAAAATAATTGTTTTAAAATAAAGACTTTTCAAGCATACAAAAGCTGAAAAAATTATTTTTAAAATAAATTTTTTAAAAAATTTAATTTTTTTATTTAAATAAAATAAATTTTTTTTAAATTTTATTTTTAACACCTATAATGAGGTATAATTCATATACCATATAATTCACCTATTTAAAGTGTACAATTCAGTGACTTGTAGGATATTTACAGAGTTGCATAACCATTACCACAATCAGCTTTGGAACATTTTTATTACCTCCAGAAGAAAGCCTACACCCATTATCAGTCATTCCCTTATTCCCTGCAAACTTTCCCAGCTCTAGGAAACCACTAATCTATATTCTGCCTCTATAGGTTTGCTTATTCTGGAAATTTCATATAAATGGAATCAAAAATACATAGCCTTTTGTAATTGGCTTTCACTTAGCATTCTGTTTTAAAGATTCATCCATGTTTTAGCATGCATCAGTATTTCATTTCTTTTTATGGCATATGGCTATGTCACATTTTGCTTATTCATTATTCAGTTGATGGGCATTTGGGGTGTTTTTATTTTTTATTTGTTGTGAATAATGCTGCAATAAACATTTGCATAGAAATTTTTGAATGAATGTGTATTTTTTATTTATCTTAGGTATATATCTAACAGTAGAATTGCTAGATCATATCATAACTGTTCTTTCATCTTTATTTTGAAAGGTATTTTTGCTGGATATACAATTCTAGGTTGACAGTTTTCTTTTTCTTTTGGTACTTTAAATATGTTGCTTCGCTGTCTCCTTGCTTGAATTTTCTTTTTCCTGACTTAAAAACTGCTGTTATTCTTATCTTTGTTCCCCTGCCTTCTTTTTCCTCTGGACACTTTAAAAATTTTTTTCTTTTCACTGGTTTTAAGTAATTTAATTTCAGGTTCCTTAATGTATCATTCTACATGTTTCTTGAATTTATGGCCTTTTTAAAAATCATAATTGGAAAATTTTTGATTATAATATTTTCAAGTTTTTTTCTTCCCTTCCCTCTCTCCTTTGAGGGATTCCAATTATCCATATTTTAGGTTAATTGAAGTTTTTCCACAGCTTACTGAGTCTAATTTTACTTTTAGCTTTTTCCTATTACTTTGTCTTCAAATTTACCAATCTTTTCTTCTGTAATGTCTAATTTACTGTTAATCCATCTAGTGTATTTTACACAGATTGTAGTTTTCATCTCTAAAAGTTCAATTATTTATTCTTTGTATCTTTCTGGCTAATTTTTTCTCTAGTTTCTTGAACATATTGAATATAGTTATAATTGTTTTAATGTCTTTGTGTAATAATTCTCTGTGTTGGTTATGGGTCAGTTTCTATTGATTGATTTTTGTCCTCTTGTGAGCTGCATTTTTTGTTTCTTCTTGTGTCTAGTAATCTGGTAATTGTTGTTTAAATGTCAAATAGTGTGTGCTAGTTTTTGTTTTGTTCTTTTAAGATACAATGTCTTATTATGTCACCCAGGTAGCATGATTATAGAGCTTACTGTAGTCTTGAACTCCTGGCCTAAGTGATCCTCCTGCCTCAGCCTCTCAAGTATTTAGGATTATAGGGCTATTTTTTTTTTTTTTTTAAGATGGAGGTCTCATTTTGTTGCCCAGGCTGGTTTCAAATTCCAGATTTCAAGTAATTCTCCTGTATTGGTCTCCCAAAGTGTTAAGATTGCAGGTATAAGCCACCTTGCTTGTCGTTTATTTGTGTGTGTGTGTGTGTGTGTGTGTGTGTGTGTGTGTGTGTGTGTGTGTATGTGTGTTTCTATAAAGATTCTTGAGCCTTGTTCTGAGGTGTGGTTTAGTTATTTGGAAATAGTTTCATTATTTCAGATACTGGTTTCAAGCTTTGTCAGGTAGGACCAGAACAATGTTTAGTTAAGGTTAATTTTGCCCCACTACAGAGATAAATCCCTTTTGAGTACTCTGCTTGATATTGTTTGAATTATAAGATTGTTATAGTGTTATAGCTCTGGTTTTTGGGAACAAGAACTATTTCCAGTTCTCTTTGAGCCCTCTTTTCTTCTAGGAGGGTTTTTTTTTCTGTTTCAATTATTTTCCTCACACACATGCACTGATCACGATTCAGCTAGGCTGAGCATAGTGGCTCATGCCTGTAATCCCAGCACTTTGGGAGGCTGAGGCGGGCAGAGCACTTGAGGTCAGGACTTCAAGACCAGCCTGGACAACTTCACAAAACCCCATCTCAACTGAAAAATACAAAAATTAGCCAGGTGTGGTGGCACATGCCTGTAAGCCCAGCTACTCTGGAGGCTGAGGTGGGAGATTTGCTCAAACCCAGGAGGTGGAGGTTGCAGTGAAGTGCGATTGTGTCACTGCACTGTAGCCCGGGTGACAGAGTGAGACTTCATCTCAAAAATAAATAAATAAATAAATAAAAGATTCAGCTAAAAATTCAAGGAGAGATTTCATAGTTCTCTCCCTCTCTGTGTCTCCCTTTCCTTCTGTTTCTTGAGCTCTGTCTTCTCTAGTACTTGTACCTGAAAACTCCAACCATCTTTGCTTCTTTAGATTCCCAAGTTCATCTCTTGAACTTGCGAGACCCCTCAGCTTTGCCTAATTTCCCTGTCCCTGATCCACATACTAGAAAATTTCTTCACATAATAAGCTGGTGAAACCACAGGCTGTCTTATTTACTTTTCAACTCTCAAAGATTAGTGTGCTTCATTGCCTCATACCCAGTGTCTTTTTTCACATGTTGTGTCTGGTTCTTCTGTTGTCCAAAGCAGTAGGCTAAAGCCAGTCCCTATTATTCCATCTTCCAAGAAATGGAAGTGTCATGCAATTTAAAGGTAATATATCCCTATTGCATCTAATGCATAGACAACTTGTGGATATTTACATAAGGAACAATTAATAGTGAGTTATTCTTGAAAATGGCAATGGTGATTGGGAAAAGGGCCTTTACTATTCACTTAATAGCTTCTTGTTTTTTTTTTTCTTTCTTAAAATCCATGATATATGTTGCTCTTATTGTATTAAATAAAACTTGTTCATGAAATGAATTTGTCTTGAAAGGATCTACTGAGCCGTGGAGTGCTGTTGGTATTCTATTGATTCACTTTGCCCTCAGTGTCTTGGCTGATGGACAACCAGTTGCACTCATCTTTCATCCTCTTGCTTGGGTCAGAGGTGATACAGAGTAATAACATTTGCTTTTTGATCCAATTATCCTGGAAGCATGGTGTTTCTGGACTCTTGGTTATTATCTAAGTTTGAGGAGGGTCTGCATAAGTCTATTAGGGCAACATTTAAAATCAGTTCACTGGCTCTATCTGTTGGTGGGATCTAAATCCACACAGCTTTCTAGGAGTCATTTTGGCAATAGGTATAAAGAAACTAAAAATGGCCAGGTGCAGTTGTTCACACCTGTAATCCCAAAAGTTTGGGAGGCCAAGGTGGGCGGATTGCCTGAGCTCAGGAGTTTGAGAACAGCCTGGGCAACATGGTGAAATCCTGTCTCTACTAAAATACAAAAAATTAGCTAGGTGTGGCAGTGTGCACCTGTAGTCCCAGCTACTTGAGAGGCTATGGCAGGAGACTTGCTTGAACCCAGGAAGTGGAGGTTGCCGTGAGCCACTGCACTGCAGCCTGGGTGACAGAGCGAGACTCCATCTCAAACAAAACAAAACAAAACAAAACAAAACAAAACAAAACAAAACAAAACTAAACTAAACTAAACTAAAAATGTGTTTACTCTTTGACCCCCAAATTCTACTTCTATTAACTTATCTTAAAGAAATGATAAGGATAAGTGTGCAAAGATACACAGTCAAGGATATTATTATACCATGTTTGTAACAGTGAAAAGTTGGAAGGTAAAAATATTTAATAATGAATTTTAAAATTAAATTTAGCACATAAAGAGAATGGAATATGCTGTGATTACTAAAAATTGAAAATGACATATATTTATTGACATACTTTACTAGATTAAAAAAGCCTGTTTACATAAAAGGATGTACAGTATAATTCCGATTTTAATTCCCTTTCTACCTCACAGCTACACTGCCACTTTGCAAAAAGTCTAGCTCTGATTTTGCAAAACCACAGTTAGGATCCTGAGTCTGTGAGACATACCTATATCCCCATTTCACCCTAATGGGCTTTATATGTTACTGACTTTTCTTCAACGCTCTTCTGATTTTGAGATGTGATCACTGAGAAAGTACTCTGGGGAGAAAATCCAGTATGAAGGCCATACAAGTAGTGAGGTAGATTGATTGGATGTTATTCCCAATTCTTTGCTTCCTTCAGGTTACAGAGTGGAGTAACTGTGCCCTTGGCTTTGTGCCTCCGTGGTCTCTGTGAGGACTGATTCCCTGCTCCACTGAAGCTTGACCTGGTCACGTGACTTTGATGAAAGAAAGGTTAGTGGAGGGGATCTGAGAAGTTTTGCCTGTGCTTTCGTTGTTTGGCATAACTCCGTGGGCTTCTGGCATCTGCAGTGTGAACACAGAAGCTTCTCAAGTGGAAGCTAGTACAGTTGCATTGAGAGACATGTGGAGCAGACCAAGTACAACCTCCAGCTTGTAGTTAAGTCTAGCTGACCCACAGACCCAGGAGGACAGAAAACAAAAGTTGATTGTGAGATTTTGAAGTTGTTAGGTGCAGTTATGCTATTAGGTATATAGCAGTCAGTTATGGATTTAAAAGTAATACAGGTAGCAATAATGGCACTGTCCTTTAATTGCTGAGGTCACAGCAATATGGGTTTCAATGAGATATGAGCTATTCAATTAGATATAAGTATGTCATCAGCACGCTCACATCCCTTTGAACTCTTTTGCCCTCCTATATGTGGCATTTAGTAGAATGCTGAAATATAAACAATGAATAAAAGTGGTAAAAAAAAAAAAAGGTAAAATGGCCATCATCCTTTTCCCTCTTCCCTCTTTATGTTGTCCCAAATGTTATTCAAAGCCAAACCTTCATTTCATTTCTCTTACCTGCATACAATATGCTGCTGGAACGTGGTGTGATCAGGGTGGTCATTTGTACATAACCATAGCAGAGCTGAGGAGGGAAGAGGATGCAGGATGAAGGAGAGACACAGCATGCCTACCTCCGATAAGCAGATCATGCGGATGTCCCTGGTCCTCAGCCACATAACAAAGAGGGACTCTCAACGGTGGGAGGTCAACCTGTCTTCTCTCTGCCCTCTAGATGTTTTTGAGACAGGTTCTTGCTCTGTTGCCCATGCAGGAGTACAGTGGCACAATCATAGCTCACTCTAGCCTTGAAATCCTGGGCTCAAGCAGTCCTCCCACCTCATCCTCCTGAGTAGCTGGAACTGTAGGTACCTGCCACAATGCCAGGCTAATTTTTAAAATTTTTATTTCTGTGGAGATGGGGTCTCACTCTGTTGCCCAGGCTGGTCTCAAACTCCTGGCTTCAAGCGTTCTGCCTGCCTCTGCTTCCCAAAGCAGATGATTACAGACATGAGCCACTGTGCCCTGCTCTGTCCTCTACCTTTATTTCCCAAAGCATACTCAAAAAATATTCTATTTCCTCTGGGCTGGTCTGTTCCCTAGAGCATAAGCTAACGAAGTAAGAAGAGGCTTGTGTCTGTGCCCACGCAGCCTTGGTAACTCTTTGATCCAGGAATGGAATCACAGAAGGAATGTGTGTATAAGAGTGTGTTTTGTGTGTGAGTGCACGTGTGTGTATGTGAAAGTGTATTGCGGAGGACACACATTTCTTTTCTCTTATGAGCAATGTGCTATTGGTATGCATTATTTCCTCATTGCCTTTGTAGGCGTTGGGCCATTTCTTGGGTAAATCACCAGGAGGCTTGAAAGCACAGTGGTTAGGCTTAAGGCAATGTGCTCTGGAGCCATGCTCTGTGGATGTGAATCCCAGATTTGCCACTTAGTAACCCTATGAGCTTGGGTAAGTCACTTAACTTCCCCCAAAGAGTTCAAAGAGATATGAGGGTGCTGATGACATACTTATGTCTAATTGAATAGCTTGTATCTCATTGAAACCCACATTGCTGTGACATCAGTGTCCTAAACTGTGAGATGGGGATAATAATAGAATCCACCCCATAGTTTTGTTGTGAGGAGTAATTGAATGAATTCATGTAAACTGCTTGGCACATGATCATGGCTCTGTTCATTTCTATTGTTGTTTTTCACAGAGCAGTGACTCAAATACTAAAATCTCTTTTTGAAGATTTATTCTTACATATCATGAGGTTTGGAAGAAAGAGAGAAAAAGAAATTAATACCACCACAGCTTGTGTTTCAGCAGAGTAATAGTATTCAACAGATGGCATTGGAGAAAGAAAAAAAATGATCAAATCAGGGGTAAATGCTCTCCCAAATGGTAGGACAGATTTCACCCTGAGTCTCATGAGTAAAGTCACATTACGGTAGACAGCTGGGCTTCTCGGATCAGTGGGGCTGGGCAGCAGCAGCAGCTCTGTGGGTGGGGGAGAGCTTGATTGATCTTGGAGATACACTAAGGCTGAGAGGTTTCCTTCCTGGAGGTGGGGCTGGCTGGCAGGACCCACTTTGATCTCCTGATTTCTTCTCTTTCTCATAGTACTGTTTCTACCCTGGTACTAGTGTCTTTTGCAAGTTGACTTGTACGAGAAGGATTATCCTTCAGACTGGGTTATATCTTAAGTGGCATTCTGAAAGAGACTGGAATTGGTGCTGAGATAAGGTTTGGGCTTGGAGGAGTAATGCAAGAGGCTCATGCGTGTGTATGTGCACATATGAGTGTGTGTGTGTGTGTGTGTGTGTGTGTATGCGTGCACATACAGTGTGCATATGGGGCTTTGGGGTGATTGGATAGACAAATGGATGTTGTGGTATTTATCCAGATAGGGAAGCATCCAGGGAAATGAACCTCCTTTAGCTCCCTAGTCCTTACTCTATTACTCTTTCCTGTATGTGAAGTTCATGAACATCTACTGAAATTTCTGGAAACACAGGCCTAGATCATGGTTTATTATTCTTAATCTTTGCATTGTAACCTTTAAAATGGAGTACGGTTCCCTGCTCAGTGCTTGGGCTGTTTGGAGAATAAGATCAGTTTTTATAATTATTTTACCAGATGGGAAGATCTCTTGGACTCTCTCAGAGCCTAAAGGCTCTTGATGACCATACCATGTCTTTCCCCATGGTGGATTATCTGGTGTCACCCCTGTTCTGCTTCCCCAGCCGTCCGTTTCCCTGGAGCCTGGGCTGGCAAGAGGTGCTTGCTAGGAGAGGGTCAGAGGTGTGGGATGAGCGTGAGTGACATTGCATGACTCTGTGTAGGCAGGGAGAACTTTCCAGAGCTAGAGGAAGATGACTTTTGGATGTACTCTTAAATTTTGTTTTCTTTTCTCTTCCTGTTTATGAAAAATAAAATTTAATGGTATAATCTCATTATGTAAAGTTGAGAGCTGGAGAGGGTAGGGTTAATTTTCAGTTTTGACCTTGGAACTTCAAAGGGAAGAAAGAGATGAGGGGGAGAGAGGGAGCGAGAGAAAGCGAGAGCGAGAGAGAAACAGACCATCCGCTTTACCCATCCTTTACACATCCTGGGTTTAGAACCCTTGGGCACAACCTGAGTGTTCTGCTAGTTTGGCTCTATGGGATGGAGAGTGAAGAATGGAGCTCAGCCCTGACTCCTGTGCCAGTTGAGCCTCCCAGGTGACACTTGGCAGCCAGTCTGGGTCATTTGCATTTTCACAGCCAAAGGGCTGCTCACAAGATGTTCTGTGCAGATATTTAAGTTGCTGAATTCCAAAGCATCCTCAGGGCACTCCTGGCCCCTCCTCTTCCATATGGCTGTGGAGCCAACTTGACATTTCCTAATTTATGAAGATGGCATTGTTGGGGGTTAGATGCCTTTGGGAGTTATAGTAATGACAACATCAGGGCCAGTTCTTTTCCTTCCTTCCTTCCTTCCTTCCCTCCTTTCCTTCTTCCCTCCCTCCCTCCTTCCTTCCCTCCCTCCTTCCCTCCCTTCCTTTTCTTTCTCTCCCTGTTTCTTTCCTTCTTCCATCCTTCCTTCTTTTCTTCTCTCTCTCCCTCCTTTACTCCCTCCCTTCTTCCTTTCTTCCTTCTTCCTCCTTCCTTCCCTCTTTCCTCTCTCCCTCTCTCTCTCCTTTCCTCCTTCCCTCTGTTGTTTCTCCTTCTGTCAAGCTTTTGAAATATGTCAATTTCTGGGAGCAAGACAGAGCTCAGTGGCCAGGAATAGCACAGCTCCTGGGCCAGCATTTGCTGTTCCGCTATCAGATGCAGAAGGAGGTGTTCTGGAATGACAAACTTTTCATGTTAAAGTAATTCAATTGTCAGGAACATCTGTAGGTTAGTTTTCTATGGTGGCTATAATAAATCACCACAAATTTAGTGGCTTAAAACAACACCCATTTATTGTCACACAGTTGTGTAGGTCAGCAGCTAGGGTACAGCCTGGCTCAACTGGGTCCTCTGCCTAGAGTTTCCCTGGTGTTGTAAGGGCTGAATTTCTTCCTGGAAGCTCTGGGAATGACTCTGTTTCCAAGCTCATTCAGGTTGTTGGCTGAGTTCAGTTCCTTGTGGTTATAGGACTGAGGTCCCCATTTCCTTGGTGGCTGTTGGCTGGGGGCTGGTCATCCTCTGGAAGCTCATGCTTTCCACTTGGCCTCCTCCAGCAATGGGGAGCCAAGTCTGTCTCACGCTTTGACTCTCTCAGGCTTTTCCTTTTCATCTTCATTTCTTTTCCATCTTCAATGAGAAACTTCATTGCTTTTAGGGGCTCATGGCTAGATTGGCCTAACACGGGTAATCCAGGATCACCTCCCTATTTTCAGGACACTGGTTAACAACCTTAATTCCACCTTCAAAGTCCCTTTTGTGATTAAGGTGACATATTTATAAGTTCCAGAAATTAGGATGTGGGCATTTTTAGGGAGAGTGTAATTTGGGCGACCACACTCTATAAATAATGTGTTGATTGTGTTGGCCACCTGAGGGTAGCTAACTGCTGTGACCTTTGTCAGGGGCTCTGCCTAGCATTTCCACTAGATTTTGGGCAGGGCCAAAGAGAGAAAGTGAGGAAACCTGAAGCTAGAGGCAGGGGTTGGGCATAAGGCAATTTCATCCTCCAGAGGGAAGCACGGGCGTCTTCTGAAGCTCAGAACTTCTAATCTGGACTAGGTTTGTGGGGATTGGAATCTATCTCCTCCCTCAAGATGGGGCCATGAAAGCCTGGAGGGGTGATGGGACTTGGCCAAAGTCAGTGACCACACCAGAGCTGAAGACTACTGGGGAAGTTTCAGAGCTGAAAGCAGCCACTGTAAAGCCTGATCAGTGTTTTTCAGAACATGGACACATCTCTCAGATCTTTGATCTTTTTAGCACTTAACCTCTGTATTAGTTCATTTTCACGCTAATAATAAAGACATATCTGAGCCTGGGTAATTAGAAACAGATTTAATTGACTCACAATTCCACATGGTTGGGAGGCCTCACAGTCATGGCGGAAGGCAAATAAGGAACGAAGTCACATCTTACACGCGGCAGGCAAGAGAGAGTGTGCAGGAGAACTTTATAAAGCCATCAGGTCCCATAAGACTTATTCACAAACATGAGAACAGCACAGGAAAGACTCACGCCCATGATTCAGTTACCTCTCACTGGATCCCTCCCATGACACATGGAAATTATGGGAGCTACAATTCAAGATTAGATTTGGGTGAGGACACAGCCAAACCATATCAACCTCCAAAGCCGGGTGGATCAACCAGACTGCACAGCCTTGAGAAAATAAATGACTATGGCTTTCTTGGCTTTAGGAAATACAAATCAGTTAACATTATGAGTTGGGACACATATGAACATGACGATGTCTTTCTGCAGCCTGAGGAAAGTTGGTCTTGATGGCCAGCAAGACATACTCCTAATACAGTTCTTACAGTTTCTTCTTAGGAGTTCCTGGTGCCCTGGTGGCCAGATCTTCTAGTGCCTCCTTGGCATAGCCACGAGGCTCCACGTTGATGGATAGACATGGAGCACATGGTATTAACTGTTCTGACACCTCTGAGAGAGGAAACTTGGAGAAGAATCCCTTCCTTGTGCTCACTCCTCTCTGAGAAAAGGCAGGTGTCCTACAGGCTAGTGGCTCTATTTTAAATCTGCAGGCAGCAAGCATGTTCCATAGGAGATTGGCTCCTTGTTCAGGGGTTTCATTCTCTTGCCAACTCTGCTCATTCTGGTCTCCTCTTTGTCATAGCCTAGAGGCATCCATCTCCTGGGGGTTTACATAAGACAGAGCAAAGTGCTCTCCAGGCTAAGAATATATCCACCCCCTTCCCTGGGCGATGTGCCTGGGAGGTGAGGAAATTGACTCACTGCATCTCTGACTATATGAAAAGACAAATATATGAAAAAAAAAAACTACTAGATTAATGAGAGGGGGAGAATAACCTGAGTATTTTTAGCACATGAGGACCGAGTTAGCTGCTATGAAGTCCTAGAGGATGGAAGTTTTAATTTAAAATAAGAGCTCTTTATCTTGAATGTTTTAATTAGCAGTAGGGAGCTTTCAAGTGGCCATTGTGGCACAGAGAGGGTGGGGGACTCTGAAATAGGAAAATGCCCAGTGATAATCTGATCAGTAGCAGTGCAGACTGGTTGGGGGATCTGTCTGTGAAATCCAGGCATGGCTGGTTTTCTTTTCTTTTCTCTTTTTTTTTTTTTTTTTTTGAGACGGAGTTTCGCTCTTGTTACCCAGGCTGGAGTGCAATGGCACGATCTCGGCTCACCGCAACCTCCGCCTCCTGGGTTCAGGCAATTCTCCTGCCTCAGCCTCCTGAGTAGCTGGGATTACAGGCACGCACCACCATGCCCAGCTAATTTTTTGTATTTTTTAGCAGAGACGGGGTTTCACCATGTTGACCAGGATGGTCTCGATCTGTTGACCTCGTGATCCACCCGCCTCGGCCTCCCAAAGTGCTGGGATTACAGGCTTGAGCCACCGCGCCCGGCCGGCTGGTTTTCTTACAAACCAAAAACTTCATGTGATTCCCAGGGTGTGCCTCTGCCAATGCATGCGAAATGCTGGGTCAATAGTCCGGCACTACTTACGCCTGAATAGAAAAAAGCACTGAAACTTGGGCTGCAATTGAACTGTGGATATGTGGTAGCCTATGAGAGCACCTGAATCTTCCATGAGATCCGAGGCTCCTGCTCCCATTTTTCCCCTAGGAGGAAGCACGTCTGCTCCCTGGAGTTCATCACAATGTCCCCTGAAAGGCATGGTGACTACGGATTTGGAGATTTCTGTAGATGGAGCTGGGGCTGCTGTTGCTTTTAGAAAGATCCCAGTCATTGCCCAAGGTGTTTTCCTGCCTGATAACTAGAGACACAGGTCTAGAGAGGACATGGGGAGATGTTCATGAATCACACACTGATGGGGTGGTATGTGCCAATCAAGGGCTATAATTTGGGCAATCTGTTTCTAGGGAAAAATATTGCTGGTTGCATATCCAATAGCCATTTTTCTTCCCTCTTCCTTGCTGATTATAGCAATCAGCCTTTTGCTATAGATATTCAAGATTTATTTTCAGGTAATATACATAATAGGGATCACTGGGATCACTGATTTTTGAGCCAGTATTGCGAAAGCATGAGTCTCAGCTCCATCACTTTAAAACTATGTGACCTTCAACAAGTTATTTGACATCTTAGTGCCTCAATTTTTTTGTCTGTAAAATGAATGTAATAAAACTATTTCTCTAACTGGTAGCTTTGAAATGTAAACAAGTTAATGCATATACAGTGCTTATGTAGTATCTGGAGCATATAAAGTGCTCAATAAATATTAGCCACTGTTCTTTCTTTTTCTTTTTTCTTTTTTTGAGACAGAGTCTTGCTTGCTGCCTAGGCTAGAGGCAGTGGCGTGATCTCGGCTCACTGCAAACTCTGCCTCCTGAGTTCAAGAAATTCTCCCGCCTCAGCCTCTTGAGTAGCTGAGATTAAAGGCATGTGCTAATTTTTGTATTTTTAGTAGAGACAGGGTTTTGCCATGTTGGCCAGGCTGGTCTTGAACTCCTGACCTCAGGTGATCTGCCCGCCTCGGCCTCCCAAAGTGCTAGGATTACAGACATGAGCCACTGCACCCAGCTTAGTGATTATTCTTATTGCTACTACACCCCAGTCTCTGTTGCAGCTTGGGTATGAACACGTTACACATTAGTGGCCAATTGGCCATGAGAGGAAGACTATTGGGAAACTTCTGGGCCATATACAAGAGGACATGGACAGTATTTATTTTGGCTGTTCATGGTCAGGTCTCTATGTGATGCTTGAAACTGCAGAAGCAATTCCAGCCCTGGGGTAGCTGACTTTGGATATTTTGTTAATTGAGGTAATACATTGTCCTCCTACCATTTACAGTCAAAACCATCCTAACTGATGTACCTAGTAATAGCACAGAGGCCTTGCTAGAGTTACATTGCATTTCAGCCTTGTGTGGCAGTAAATGTATTTGATGGCATTGTTAGGCTGGTTCTTTGCATTAAGATATTTTTAAATGTTTTGGAAGTGTAATATATTTACATAGTAAAACATCAAAAGAATAAAAAGTCTTACAGTGAAAAATCTCCTTTTCACATTGGACATTCATGTTGCCTTTTTCCAGGCCCCAATAGCCAGTTAACTACTGCTTTTAGTCTTTTACTTACCCTTTGAGAAATTTGGAAAATAAATATGGCTGGGCATGGGGACTCATGCCTGAAATTTCAGAACCTTGGGAGGTCAAGGTGGGCAGATTGCTTGAGCCCAGGAGTTTGAGACCAGCCTGGGCAACATGGGGAAAACCTCATCTCTACAAAAAATACAGAAATTAGTTGGATGTGGTGTTATGCACCTGTAGTCCCAGCCACTGGGGAGGCTGAGCTGGGAGGATCACTTGAGCCTGGGAGGTCAAGGCTGTAGTAAGCTGTGATTGCACCACTGCACTCAGCCTGGGTGACAGCGTGAGACCTTATCTTTAAAAAAAAAAAATCTATCTATCTATATTTATAATACAAATGTTTATTTTCCCTCTTTTGTAATGTAAATGTTAGCATGCTCTACACATCATTCTGTACCTTGCTTTTTTCACTTAACATACCTTAGAGAGCTTTCCATATCAATATGTAAAGCGCTTTCTTAGTTATTTTTACTGTTACAAAATACTCCACTGAATTTATTTAACCAGTCCTTTACTGACAAGTATCCAGGTTCCTTCTAATCTTTCGCTGTTGACTGCAATGCTACAATCAATAGATGGCATACATGCCGTTTTGTAGATATGCAAATATATCTGTAGGGTAAATTCCCCCAAAGTGTAGTTGTTGAATCCAAGAGCACATACATTTGTAATTTTGATAGCTCTTACTAAGTGCAAGCCTCTGTATGGGTTGTATACATTTATGCTCCCACCAGCAAGGTATGAGAGTGCCTATGTCTCACAGACTTGGCAACAGAACATGCTATCAAATTTTGGATTTTTGCCAATTTTACAGTGACATATGATATCTTAAGTAGTTTTAATTTTCATGCTTCTTATTGTGGGTAAAGTACCATTGAAATATATTTAAGAATAATTTGCATATTCTTTGAATTATCTTGTTTACAGTATTTGTCCATTTTTCTAGTGGGTTATCGGTCTTTTTCTTATCCATTTCTAGAACTTTCTACATGTTAGAAAGATTATTCTGTCTATGATTAGTTATAATCGTGTTTCCCAGTTTGACTTTATTATTATTACTATGGTGAAGTTTACTTTTGTCATGCAAAGGTTTAAACAAATTTTTTATATAGTTGAATTTATCCTTTTTATAGTTTTGGATTTGGGGATAGTTAAAAAGCCCTCCACATTCTGAGATTATGAAAAATTATCCCATCTATTTATTTACTACATTTGTTGTTTTTTTTTTAAATATTAAAGATTTGGCTCATTTGGAATATATCATGGAACACAGAGTGATAAATGAGTCCAACATTAGTATTTCCCAGGTAGCTACCTTGTTGCCCCACCACTATTAAAAAGTTAAATTTGCCCTACTGATTTGCCATTTCAGTCCTTTTTCTGTACTTTCTTATTCCATTGCTTCATCTATTCATGAACTGCTACTACCTTGTTTTAATTACTGAGCCCTTGTAGAATATTTTATGTCTGGCAATTCCCTTTCATTGATTTTTTTTTTTTTTAATTAGAGCTGCCTTTGAACTTTGCTTATTTTCAATATGAACCTTGGGATTTTTTTTTTCTACCTTAAAAAAAGAGAACTATTTATTAGGTTTATTGAAATTATGCTAAATTTAAAAATCAAATTAGGAAGATCAGCATACTCTTGATACAAGAAAGCAGGCAGCATTGAGTCATCTTGTCAAAAGACATGGTATGCTTTCCCATTAGTTTATGTCTTCTGTTGTGCGCCCTGGAATATTTGAAATAGTTTTTTTAGGTCCACGTCTTACTCATTTATTGTTAAAATTATTCCTAAGAAATAATATCATTTTGTTGTTGTTGTAGTTTTGGCTAATGTAAATGGACTCTTTTTCTCCATTATAGTGTTTTTTTCTGATAGTGACTTCTTTATATGTTTTCTACCCCACAACATTACTGCATTTTCTTATTGTTTTTAGTAGTCTTTTTAAAAAAGTTGATTTCCTTGGGTTTTCTAGGTAAACAATAATCTCATCAGCAAATAGGGATAGTTTTATCTCTGCCTCCCCATTTTTATACCTTAAAGTTCTTCTCTCATGTGCATTTTATTAGCTAGAGTGCCAGTAAAAATTGACAAAAATAATAGGAGAACTGGATAAATCTACAACCATAGTGAGCAATTTTAACACATATTTCTCAGTAACTATTAGAGTAAGCACACAAAAAATTAGCAAGCAGCATGATTAGCAAAGTTGATCTAATTGACATGTATAGAACCCAGAACTCACAACTCCAGAGTGCACATTATTTTCGAGTGCACATAAAACATTTACCAAAATTGATTATATGTTGGGCAATAAGTCAAGTCTCAATAAAGTTCAAAGGACTGAAATAATACAGAGTATGTTCATTGACCACAATGATATTTAGGTAAAAATCAGTAACAAAGGTAACTAGGAAGTTCCTAATTGTTTGAAGTTTAAACAATGTACTTCTGAATAGCCCATGGGTCAAGGAAGAAATTAGCAATGGAAATAAAAAGCTTTTTTTTTTTTTTTTACCTGAATGGTAATTAAAATATGACACATTGAAACATGTAATGCAGCTAAAATTGTGCATAGGAAGATATTTATAGCATTGAATGTGTATACTTGGAAAGAAGAAAGGCTGATAATCAGTAATTTCCATTCCTCTTAATAAGTAGGAAAATAATAGCAAATTAAGCCCAAGGAATGCAGAAGGAAGAATATACAAAAGTTAAGAGCAGAAATGAATGATATAGGAAAACACTGTATGAGAGATAATGAATGATATAGGAAAACACTGTATGAGAGAAAATCAACAAAGCCAAAAGGTAGTTCCTTAAAAATCCTGATAAAATTGATAAACTCTTGGTGAGACCAATCACAAAGAAGAAGGCACAGTATAGCAATATCAGGAATGAAACAGAGGACAAAACAAATATTACAGACATTCAAAAAATAATAAACAGATATAATGAAATACTTTATGCCAATACATTTGACAACTTGGTTGAAATTGATAAATTCCTAGAAAAAATGTTAGAATTTCTATGTTTTGGTAATGAGTTCTTTGTTTTCGGAGATGTTTGCAGCACATACAGCAAAGAGCTCATTACCAAAATATAGAAAGATACCTCATATCAATAAGGAAAAGACAGATAATTAAATAAATACAGTGGAACCAGGACATGAAAAAGAACTTCACAAATGAGAATATTCAATGTCTACTAAACATATGAAGAGCTAATCAAGTCATTTTAGTGGTCAGGGATGTTTAATTAAAACCACAATGAAATATGCCTGCACATCTACCAGAAAGACTAACATTAAAAAGACTGACAATACCAAGTGCAGTTGGGGATGTGAAACCACTGGAACTCATATGCGCCTGGTGGGAATGCAAATTGACACCATTACTTTGGAATAGTTTGGCAATTTCTAATGAAGTTAAATATACATATGCCTTGGGATCTAGCAACTCACTCCTGGATATATGTCTAATAGAAATGCACATATAGTAATAAAAAGACATACAAGAAAATGCTCATGGCTGCATTGTTTGTAACAGCTCAAAGCTGGAAACAACCCAAAAGTCTTTCAACAGAAGAAAAGGCATGTGTGTGTATCATGACATATGCATGCAATTGAATACAGGGGTAAAGAATAAATAAACTACAACTATGTGCTTTAACATAAATAATTTCACAAACAAACATACTTTACAATTTCATTTAAATAAAATTCAAAAACAGGCACATCTAAATGATGATGTTAGAATAAACACGTATTGTCTCCCTTGTGTGAGGTGCCATGGACTAAACTATGTTTTTAGAAATCAGAATAGTGTTTACCTTTGGGGAGTAAAAAGGAGCTTTAGGGAGGTTTGTGGGTTGCTGACAGCATTCTATGCCTTCATCTGAACTGTGGCTACTGGGATATCTTTACTTGAGATAATTTATGGAGCTTATTAATTGTGTACTTATCTGCACATAGCTCAAGCAGCAAACACTTGTTAAGCACCTAACATGTATATGTAAGATCGTGTGGGCACTGTGGTCCCTCTTCTTTTCACCCCCTTGTTAACATCACCCTTTCTGGAGGGAGCTCATTATTACTAATTGGCCCAGGCGACAGCACATTAAGTGAGTGCAGCAAGGCTCTGCAAGTCTATGCTGAGAATGGAAGTCGGGCCCAGTTGGGCTAAGGCCAGATGTTTTTTTTACTTTGATTGGCAGAGTCCACTTTAGTACTTCCCAGTTCATGACAGCTTTTCTCTGCCACATTTAAATTTCTAAAGATAATTGTGCTGCTAATGGCCAGGAGGCCTCTGCTCCAAAGCTTGAGTGACTCTCCTTGATTCAGGTATCTGACTGCCATCTGGACGTGGCAGTTGGTAGAGAACTAGAGGAAGAGCTTGCTGAGATCCCAGCTTGCTCGAGGGGGTAGGAGGTAGGGTCAGGTCTGAACTTGTGCAGAATTGTGCTCTGGCTGCACAGTAACTAAAGTACTTATTTTCTTAACTATAAATCTGTGAAAATGATCATACACCTGTGCGTATTTGAGTAGGAATTACTTGCATAATTAAATTGTTCATGACATCATGTGTGTGTGACAGTCTTACCTATATCCAGATGGAAGTGTCCATTATAAAATAAAAGAAATAAAAACATGTTGATTTGTAGAGGTGGTGAAATTGTTAGCAAATTTTTCTTTTAATATTGTTCCAATATTTTTGTGTATGTAATCAGTAATAACAACACAAACAAAAGAATGCTTTTCATTGCCTGGATACTCAGACGACAGGAAAAACACTCTAGTCAACCAGTATTTTACACAAATTATTATACATATAGACACTTCTTAACTAATTTGGAAATTTAACCAGGGAACGTGGTCAAGTTTGAACATGCCATTTGTGTATTTTCAGTGTCAGTAACAGAAAAATAACCTTCCATTTATAAATATGAAACTGAATTTAGATCAGGTTTCTGAACTCATCATTCTGACAGCCTTAGATGTGTCTTAGATGTGTGACAGTCTGAGGTCTGTCTCTGAGCCTTACTGGCATTCACTGCTGAAAATATTTCTTCAAGTTTATTTAACATATGGCCTCCAGCTATTGAGAAGATTTTGTTGTTGCTATCAAAGGTGGCTTCTGAGTTGATGAATGAATGTTTTAATCACAGTCTGGTCTAAACTTGGCCATTACACATGCTAGAATGAATTTGGTTAGTTTCTTTGTGAAGGAATATACTTACATAGAAGAACTTCAATGCATTTATTTCTTTCTAAGAAAATAATGTTTAATGAGCTTTAGTATGGGCACTGCATACCGGAGTCTGCACTAAGAAAATAGTGGCTTGGAATTAGGAACTCATTTTCTTACAAAAGTAGTGTTATACACAGCGGCACATTCTTAGGACAGTCCAAAATAGGAAATTTAACTTAGTATGTAGAGCCGTACTGCTTCGAATCCTAAGCTGATTCCTGGTATCTGGGAGCAGAAAGCCCTTAGTGGAGGCCAGTAGGGTAAGTAGAGGCAGAGAAAAGAAAGAAAAGGAGCAGATGAAAAAGAGGAGAAAAGACAAAGGAGAAGACAGAGGAGGCAGAGGAGAGGGAAAAAAGGAAAGTCGAAGAGGAAAAAAGAGAAAAATAACAAGGAAGTAAAGGAGGAAAAGGTGTTCCTATCTTTCTTTTCTACTACAGGACTGTGCTCAGTGGCATTTTCCTGGAAGCCTCTCCTACTTCTGCCTCTTCCACTTTCTGATGCCGCTGTCACAGCTTCCCAGGCCTCCAAGAGCTCCTGGGCTACTCTAAACTCCCCGTGGAGGTGCCACATTCAGAGTTGTTCACCCTCTGAAGATGTCTCATGCCTCTGCATTATCATCTTCCTTTTTTATTGGTGAAAGGTTTTGAAGTCACTGTTGATCTGAGTTATGTGTTAAGAGCAAAGCTATATGATCAAACAATCTCTAAGATGTGATTGATGGGTAATCTATCTTTGAATGTTTGAATTTTTAAAAGAAAAACAGAGATTCTCTAATTGGTAGAATTATGAATACCAGTAAAAAAAAAAAAAAAGTGAGTGGGACATTCTGACCTTTTGAAATTGGAGGTTAAGATTTCTGGTCAAGGTAAAACCTGCCAGTGTCACTGGCTTGTGACACTGCCTAGAATCTGCTATGTTCACCTCCCGTAACTTGTTCTTGTTCTTCAAGTTCTCCTCTATTTTCATTTTGGAAGCCCTAGATTATCTAAAAGCTTTGTGTCAGAAGTGGGCACCTGCATACATTTGTCTTCGTAAGTTGGCTGTTGGTGAGTTAGTAGGAACCTGTACACGTGCTCTACATTCTTGGCTCCAATTTACAGATGAGGAAATGAGGCATGCTGTGGCCTGAAAGTATGTGTTTCATATTCATATGTTAACAGTTAACCCTCATTGTGTAGAAGTAGGGCTTTTGGGAGGAGGGCTCTGCCCTCATGAATGGAATTAATGTCCTCAGATAAGAGGCATGAAGGAGCTTGTTTGCTCCTTCTGAAGACACAGCTACAAGGTGCTGTTTATGAAGAGTGGGTCCTTATCATACATCAAATCTGCTGGCACCTTGATCTTGGACTTCCCAGCCTCCAGAACTGTGAGCAATAAATTTCTATTGTTTATAGATTACCCAGACTAAGGTATTTTTGTTATAGCAGCCCAAATGGACTAAGACAAGGCAGTTAGCAACTAAAGCCATATCCTTTTTAGCACAAGGAATACATACATGTGATTTTTTTTTTTTTTTTTTTTTGAGACACAGTCTGGCTCTGTTGCCCAGGCTGGAGTGCAGTGGAATGATCTCTAGGCTACTGGCATGTGCTTAAACTTAACCAATTGGATATTCCCATCTGGGACTTTGAATCTGGAATTAGTGGGGCAGACATTTATTTTGCTAGTGAGGGAAGTATTCAGAGTTCAATGGTGGTGGAGTGATGGTGATCTTGGAAGTGGTTTGCACACCCCAGCAATAGCACCAGCTCCACTGTCACCAAGCTCTTTCTGTGGCATCATCTTGACTCTATTCTTGTTTCTTGGCCTCCTTTTGTTTCTGCTCGGATTTTGAGCATTTTTTTCTATAGCTCTAACTCTTCAATCCATAGATTTTTTTTTCAACCAAAAACCTCTTATCTCTGGATGCATTTATGATTTCAGTTTGTCCTTCATGTTCTAAAGTGTCACAAAGAAGTGATTAAACAGAGGGCACTTAAAAATGGTTGGTTTTGAACCATCAGGAAGACCTTCCAACCCGAGCACTTGTACCCTTCTACAGCTCTGGAAAATGTCTTGTTATTTCACTCGTTACTTCCCTGCTTTCAAGTCCGCTATCCGTCCTTCTGGGAATCCCATTAGTTGGATTGTTCCTATGTACCTCTTCTCTTTTCTCTTATTTTTTTTTTTTTCTGTCTTAAGGTTCTATATTCTGGCATATTTTCAAGAATGTAGTCTTTCAACTCTTATTAACTTTTAATAAATATTAGCAGTTATGGCTGGGAGTGGTGGCTCATGCCTGTAATTCCAGTGCTTTGGAAGGCTGAGGAAGGTAGATTGCTTGAGGTCAGTAGTTTGAGACCAGCTTGGACAACATGACAAAAACCTGTATCTGCTAAAAATACAAAAAATTAGCCAGGTGTGGTGGCGCACGCTTATAATTCCAGCTCTTCGGGAGGCTGAGGCATGAGAATTGCTTGAACCAGGGAGGTAGAGGTTGCAATGAATTGAGATTGTGCCACTGCACTCCAGCCTGGCAGCCTGGGTGACAGAGTGAGACTCTATCTCAAAAAAACAATAAGCAAAAACAAAACCAAAAAGAAACCCAAAACAACAACAACAAAAACCACCAAAATGTTAGCTGTCGTAGTCTTACTTTCTAAATTCTTTTCTTTTTCTCTTATGGTCTGTTTTCTCTGCTTATATTTTGTGGATACAGCATCTTTTCATAGCTCTCTGAAAGTCTAATTAGAGTTTTTTCACTTACTTCTTTTCTGTTTTTTATTTTTCTTTCAAGGCCATTTATTTTATTTTTTTCTCTTGGTGCTTTCATTTCATGTTGGACTCAACAGTTTGGCGATCTTGGATATTTAAGAATGAGATGATAGGTTGGCAAGGAGCCCTGTGTTGGGGGCGGGGGAGGGCTGGTTACAGTGAGTGGGAAGGCAGACACTTATTTTTTTGGAGGGTCTTTAAATGTCAGATTGAGAAGGATTTACTGCAGCAAACAGTAACCCCATGCTATAGGCCCTAGTTCTTCTCAGAAAGTCCATTTATGTTTCTTGTTGAGACAGAATTTCAGCTTTATTTTAGTCTTTTTCCTGCCCTGGACTGGGATCTAAATACCTGGCTACCAACGGTTTTGTGAGCAGGGATGCTAGAGACATCAAGGGGATTGTTCTATACACAGACTTTCAATTACTGACCCCGTCTCCACTCTCATATCCCACGCCTGCCCTCCATTGCCTTTACCTTCTCAGCAACCTTTTCTGCTCAGCTCCTGGTTAATACTCCTCCGTCTGCTTTGTGTCTTACAGAAGGATTTTGAAATCTTAAGTCTCTTGATGGGGCTCCCTTGGATTATTTGCAGAGACAGGAGAAACCCAAGGGCTGAGCCTGTTGCTTTGAACTAGAAGCCCTAGGGCCTCTGGGTTTTAAACGGCTCTTTAATATGCTCAAAGTTTAGAGTCAGTGTGATGACCCATGACAACGTTCCCTAGACTGGTGCAATGTCCTGCGATTTATAGAAGTGTTTCCAGTTGGTCCTTACAACCCTGGAGTTGCAGGGGAGTCTGGAATGAATGAAGCTGGAGAAGATATCTGAAAGGCTTCACTGCGTAGGAAATGCTTGATCACAAGGGCAACAAGAGCCTCTACTATTTGTCAGAAACCTAATGGAGAGGCAGTCCAGGCTGGGATAAGGCTCAGGTTAGGGCTTGGAGGAGGAAACAGATGAGAGGCTATAGGAACAGCAATGTCTGCTAAGCTGTTGCTCACAGCCAGAGTTGGTAGTAGGGAGAGATGAGAGATGAGCTATGTGGGCAGCCAGTGGTGAGGCTTGAAGAGTATAAGGTGATGTAAGCTATCAGTTCCAGAAGAAATTTGTGCAAAAATTCTGCTGATGAGGGTAAGTTTGAAGCCAGAAAATAACACTGTCAGCAGTGTCACCAGCACATACAAAGGACAGTGATAGATTGCACAGCTCCCCTCTCACATTTCTGGGCTAATGGAAGCCACAGCTTGCCCATTAGTTTCAACTTCCTTCCCCAAAGTCTTTCCACGGGAACTTGTAAAATGTACATTTCACCTCTTTGCCCTTCCCTCCCCAGCCTGCTAGGAAGAGATGAGAGAGACCCTCAAGTTGTGTAATCGGCTTCATCCCACCGGAGACTGGGCTGTTTCACAAGGTGCTTCTCTCTCTCTCTCTCTTTTTTTTTTTTCAAGAGAATTAAATCATTTATTGATTACACATGATAATGGATGATACACAAGTTTCATTCCCATCTGTAATTTTATCTGGTACCATTATTCAATTTAGATATATTGCATAAGATGTGCCAACAATCATTTTTATAACCTATAATTCCATGATTTTGCTTGGGTAATCCCTTTTAATGGTGAACTTCAGGTCACAACAGTTTGTAACTATCAGTTCAACTACACCAAGGTTTCTGAAGACAATGGCTTCTCCACCCAAGCAGGTTATATATAAATTCCAAATAGAACCTGGCATCACCCTGAAGGAATTCTAACTTTATACTCTTGGGGAAATTTACCAAGATGGCTTCAGAGCTGCTACAAAGAAGATATATTTTAGACAAGTACTCATGTGTATGGGCAAAAAACTCAAGGACTGTATTTGTGACTAGTTGTATAACAGGTTATTTTAGTTTCTCTTCCGTGGAAAGTGTAAAGCATTCCAACAAAGGATTTTATTGTGGATTTTTTTTTTGCGCCCATGCTGTTGAAGGTGCCACTCTTAATCTAGTTTTTAGATGGGGCCTAGGTCGGGGGCAGGCATTAGGCTTACTGTTTGAGAGGTTTCCTTAAGGCAGTAGTGTCTGTGCTTTCTCCATTGCCTCCCCTCTGGCACAGGGAAATCACACACCGAAAGTATACCAGGCCCTGGGGAAGGGCCCCACATCTCACTGGGCTACAGCCGCGCTGAGCAGGTCTTTCCCATGGGCCTCTGAGGTGCACCTTGTGAAGGCAGAAGTGGGTTTTGCCCTGCTGATCAGAGGAATTCTATTTGCTCCGTGCAGTTTACACAGCGCTTTTTTCTTTCTCTCTTCCGATCCTCCCTTGAGAATTAGCTAGAACAAGTGCCTTTTTCTCCTTGCCGATTCCTTGCAGCAACCAACACCATTCAAAATCTCTCCGAATGTGCTAAGCGTATTTGTAATACCCCTAACTGTGGCTGAACTTTCAGCTTTACCTGTGCCTGGTCTCTGTCTCTGAGTCTCACTTTGTCCCTGTCTGTGTCTGTATTGTCTCTCTGTTTCTGTCACTGTCCCTCTTTCTCTGTCTCTGCTTTTCTGTTTCTTCCTCTTTCTCTCTCCCTGTCTCTGCCTCTGTCTCCCTCTCTGTCTCTGTCTCCCTCTTTCTCTGTTTCTGTCTCCTTCCCGCTCTCTTTCCCATACATCTGACCAGCGGCGCCAGGGCTCTTGTCACCCTGTGCCTTTAGGAAAGCAGCCTGAGTCATGTCATCCTGTACTCAGCCACTGGACATGATGCTTACTTCCCCATGAAGCACAAAAAGTTTCCAAATCCACCTGGTCCCCTCAATAAAAATACCCCATAAATGCTTTCCTCTGGCCAGAGGGAGCCACGTCTGTGCAGAGGTCCCTTCCCTCTTCTGGGCAAGCCCCTGAGCAGGTGAACCATCACTCATTTATGAAAATGAAAAATTCATGAGGAACTCCTCTGGGTTGCCAGCAGAGTTTATGCAGGTTCCGATCTGACTTTAATTTAATTAAGCTGTGTTTATTTAATCAGCCCAGAGATATGTATCCTCAGGCAGGAATTTGATGACTGCTTCTGAATCATGTTTTTGTCTGTGGGAGGAGGGCTCTGACCTACTTGGTATTTTTAAAGGATTGCGGACCCAAGAGGCAGGCTGGCATCGAGGCTCAGACTGGGCCCTGCAGGGACACTACATTCAGCAGCTGTAAATGTGAGTGCCTGTGTGAGTGTGTGTGTGTGTCTGTGTGTATGTGTGATTGTGTGTACCTGTGTGAGTGTATGTGTGCCTGTGTGTGTACCCGTGTGTGTGTGTGCCTGTGTGTGCGTGTACATGTATGAATGTGTGTGCATGTGTGAGTGTGTGTGTGTGCCTGTGTGAATGTGGACACATAAATGTGCAGGTGCAAGTATGTGTGTGTGCATGTGTCCAGGCACCCAGGGGTGAGCGTGTATGGGCAGAGCTCCTTTTGCTCAGTGCCCCAGGACTTTGGGGAAGTACTGTCAGAGAAGCCAGACCTGCCAGTAGTCTGTGTTCTCAGACACCACAGGAGAAAAGCATTAGAGAAACAAGGTCATACTGAGTCTTGAGGACAGTGTTGTTCATATTGTGCTCCATAAATCTCCATGGGCGCTGGTTAAGCATGCTGATGCCCAGGTCCCACACCAAAGCTTGCTGAATCACACTGTAAATAACCTCAGGAGTGTTTGCATTTTAAGAGTGGAGGCGGGGCAGGTAAGAGAACAGTAACTGAGACCAATTTAGTGGGAATCATGATGCTGGTAGTGGCCATGGGTGTCTAAGCCCCACACCCAGGTCTGGGCACTGCTCAGCAGAGTCATTTATGGGTGGGGCTGAGCCAGGGTCCAGGCAGGAATGTAGTGCATTATCAGCTTCTTAGTTTTCAGAACGGCAGAGTAAGAGGGAAGGAGTTTTTTGTGGTCGGAGGAGCAAGGCCAGTGATCTTCAGCTGGGAAGAAAGCCGGCTAGGACCCCACAGGAGAAGCCCTGAAGAACAAGCTCAGGCTGGTCTGAGAGTGGCCAGAGATGGCAGAATAGACAGACTGGCCAAGTAGCGCAATTCTGGGGCTAATTCATGGAGCACAGATGGTCTGCTGTAATAGCCAGTGTGTGGCATGGGAGGGACTGTGATCCTCAGGGTCTAACCCAGGCTAGACTGTGGCAAGCAGAGGGAGAGAATAGATGTTAGAGATCCTTCAAAGGAAGAATGACAGGATTTGGTGACTTTTTAAAGAAAATGGGAATGAAAGGAAAAAGAGGGAACTTTCAAGTTCAGGAAAAAATAGTTATATTTGGGTCTAGCACTGTGGGAATCCATTTTGGAAAGCTGATGACATTTGGAAATACCTGGCCACCCCTTTCTGAGCTCTCTGACTCCTCTTTTTCAGCTTTGTTCCTGTCTCCTTAAGAGAGCACATCCATTAATATAGTTAGAAAAACAGAGACTATCCTGTTTATGCTGTTGATTTCAGTTCTTATCTTTCAGTAGGAGAGCAGTTCTGTATGTCTCTAAATGTCTCTGGGTTAACTTCACCTTGATAGTTTTCCATAGTCTCAAACCTAACATGATGCAAACCACATCACATCAAGTTTCTCGTATTGTAGCTTGGGCAAGCTCTGTGGTCAGGTCTTCTTCGATATCTGAGGTCCATGAGCTGATGGGGTTCATGAAAGGCTGGGAATGAACAGGAACCCAAGGGACAATTGCAGATAATTTTTAGGGTCCAGGGGAGGAACCTTGAAAAGGTCTGACAGATCTAGACCTCTTCTTATCACATAGATTATGTTCAATGTAAGTGATGACACAAATAAGCAATAATACTGTGATGTGTGTTAGAAACAAATAAGAAACTTTTCCAGAATTAATCATACTGAAAAAACAAATAAGCCCCCATTTTCAATGAGCATCAGTTGACAATTGTGGCAGACAGTCTCCAAGATGATCTGCAGGATCCTGGCTTCCTGGTATTGATATCCTGTGGAGTTCCCTCCCATTTTGAACGGGGCTGAAGATATTACAGAAATGGTGGTATGTGACTTCTGAGCCTGGGTCGTAAAAGACACCGTGGCTTCTGCCTCACTCTTCTAGATCACTCATTCTAGGAGAGACCTTGGGAGGAGAAGTCATGAGGACAGTCAATCAGGTCTTTGAAGAGGTCCATATGGTGGGAAACTGAAGCCTTGTGCCAACAGCCATGTGAGTGAATCATCTTGGAGGTAGATCCTCCAGCTCCTGCTTCAGATGACCACAGGTCTGGCTGACATTTTGACTTCAGTGTTATGAAAAATCTTGAGGCAGAAGCACCCAACTAAGCCAATCCTGTATTCTTCACCTACAGAAACTGTTAGGTACCAATACATGCTTATTGTTTTGAGCTGCTAAGTTTTAGAGTAATTCGTTATGCAAAAGTAGATAACAAATAAAACAATGTTAACAATAACCTGATATTCACCAATGAAATATTCTATCCAGAAAAAATCAAAGTGTTTATGTATGCACTGCATTGTTGTGTTTCTTTATAGAACAAAATGAATCCTGTGTTTTTTGGATCCTTTTCTCTAGTCAGTGCCAGTGATGCAGGGCTGGTGAGCCCTAAAACTGGGGCTCAGCCTGGGAGGGTTCTTGGCTTCACCCAGGAAAGTATTCAAGGGTGAGCCAGTGGTGCCAGATAGCAACTTTTATTGAAAAGGCCATGTACAGCAGCAGCAGAGGCACTATTCCTTGTGGAGCAGGGATATCTCCTCAGCAGTGTGCCCAGAGTAGCAGTTCAGAGGCAGTTTTTCAGTCATATTTATACCCCCTTTTAATTACATACAAATTAAGGTGTGAGTTATTCAGAAATTTCTAGAAAAAGGGTGGTAACTTCCAGGTCATTGCCATGAAAAGGGGCGGTAACTTCTGAGTATTGCCAGGGCAATGGTAAACTGACATGACACTGGTGGGCGTGAATTATGGAGAGGTGCTTTTGCCTCTTTGCTGTTTCAGTGAGTTTTCAATCTGGTCTGAGTTCAAGTCCTGCCTCTGGAGTCATGTCCCACCTTGTACCTCACTAGTACCTTCCCTCTCCTCCTAATTGGTATGAGGACAGCTCATTTCAGAGTCAACACTGCTGGGAGGGCAGAGGAAATGTGCCAGATTTACTATTTATTGTTTTGTAATACAAGGTAACTAAATGCTTTCACTCTACAACGTCCCCCAGCCAAACTCCTCCTTAGATCTGAGAAGGAGTCAACTAGGATTCATCTATGGACCAAGAAAGTGAGTCCATTTTTTTTTTTTTTTTGGCCTTCTTTTGCAGAATAACTCTGACATTAATGATTAATGGGGGAGAAAAGTGTGCTAGAACCTGTTAACACACTTTCTGCTAGCATATCTCTCTTTTAAAATAAAAACCACATTGTTTTATACTTAACATTTTCACTTATATTAGTTCTAGAATTCTTCCCCAAAACATTATGAAGCAGATAGAATTAGTTCCATTTTTTTTTTTTTTAGTAGGAAACTGAAGGTCATAGTGTCCTGGGGATTAGCCTAGGACAGAACTTGAACACAGTCTAATTTAATATTTTTTCCTCTAAAACTACACGGTGCAAAATGAGAGTCACTAGACACATGTGGCTAGTAAGCATATGAACTTACAGCACACTTAAGCACTTGAACTTACATGTAGCTCATATAAGCACTTGAATTTATATGTGGCTAGTAAGCACTGGAAATGTACTGAATTGAGATATGTTTTAAGTATAAAATCCACGTGGGATTTCAAAGACAGTATGAGAAAAATAATGTAAAATATTTTGTTAAGTTTTACACTGATTACACATTGAAATGATATTTTGAATGTATTTATAGTCTTAAAATGGATTTTATCAGTTTTTTACTTAAATTTTTAAAAATTGTAAATTATTATGAATACCTGACAGTTCTTTTTATTTTATTTTATTTTATTTTTTTGAGATGGAGTCTTGCTCTGTCACCCAGGCTGGAGTGTAATGGCATGGTCTCGGCTCACTGCAACCTCCGCTCCTGGGTTTCAATCGATTCTCTTGCCTCAGCCTCCTGAGTAGCTGGGATTACAGGCACGCACCACTATGCCTGGCTAATGTGCTTTTGTATTTTTAGTTTCACCATGTTGGCCAGGCTTGTCTCGAACTCCTAACCTTGTGATCTGCCTGCCTTGGTCTCCCAAAGTGCTGGGATTACAGGCGTGAGTCACTGCAGCTGGCCGGTTCTATTTACTTTTAAATGTGGTATGGTTACTATAAAATGTGAAGTCATATGTATGGCTTGCATTTGTGGCCCAGGTTATGTTTCTACTGGACAGAATTGCTCTAACCAAGGCTGATATTTTCAGACTCACAGCCTCAAGTTACCCCCAAGACAGCCCTCATATCACCTCAGTGACCCTAGAAGGGAAGAGAAACATATAACATATTATATGATTGTTAACTCCCTGTTTTTCATGTTTTGAAATTTCATTATGAAAGGGAAGAAATTGAGCACCCTGGTGGTGCTGGGGCCAAAGGATCAGATGCTATCCAATATCCTGGTGACTTTCTTTGAAGTACAATCTTGTGTCAAAAGGCCTTCCCAAACTTATTCAGGTGTATAAAGCACTAAAGAAAAGTTCAGATCCCTGAGCCAGAAAACTTCATTTTCCAATTAAGATCAAGGGAGTATGTGGGAAAGATGTGGCACCTCCAGTACTGGGCAGTCTGTTATAACAGGGTCAGACAGAGGGCCAGAAAGGGGTGGGAAAAGCAAAAGACTGCCCAGTCAGCCAGCCAGTGAAAACAAGTGACTCATGTATACTTTCATGTATTCATTCATGTAGCCACTTATTGTCTGTTACTTATGGCCTAATGTGTCCTTATTATCTACAGGCATGGCTCCAAATTCTAGGGATACAGTGGTGATCAAGGAACAGGGTTTCTGCTCTCTTAGAATTTGTTTTCTAGAGGCAATAGAGAATATACAGTGAATATAATGACAAAGTAAGTAAATACGGTAAGTTCAGATTCTACTAGTTAGATTATAGGTTGGCTGCTATAACACAGGGACCCAGATAGCAATGGCTTGAGCAAGAGAGAACTTCATTTCTTTCTCGTGTATAGTAACAGTCTGCAAGTGAGCAGTCTAGGGTGGGATTAGCACTTTTTGGTGTCAGAGACCCAGGCTCCTTCTATCTCACTGTACTTACTTCCTTCTATCTTACAGCACTGGATCTGTGGTCATCTACAAGGTTCCAGATAGATCACCATCTCCTCAGGCAAGCAGGAAGGGAAGGAGAATGTGGAAGCCACTCCTCTTCCTTTAAAGGATATGACCTAGAAGTTGCACACATTGGTTATTTTACCCATTAGTTGATGCAGTTTCTTCATAGTGTTGATGGTCTTTACAATTTGATATGTTTTTGCAGTGGCTGATACATCACAATGATGGGATCAAATTCACACATAACAATATTAACCTTAAATGTAGATGGGCTAAATGACCCAGTTAAAAGACTGGCAAATTGGATAAAGAGTCAGGACCTGTTGGTGTGCTGTATTCAGGAGACCCATTTCATGTGCAAAGACACACATAGGCTCAAAATAAAAAGATGGAAGAATATTTACAAAGCCAAAAAAAAAAAAAAAAAAAGCTGGGGTTGCATTTCTAGTCTCTGATAAAACAGACTTTAAACCAACAAAGATAAAAAAAGACAAAGAAAGGCATTACATAATGGTAAAGGGATCAATGCAATATGAAGAGCTAACTATCCTAAATATATATGCACCCAATACAGGAGCAGCCAGATTCATAAAGCAAGTTCTTGGGGACCCACAAAGATTCTTAGACTCTCACAGAATAATAGTGGGAGACTTCAATACCCCACTGTCAATATTAGATCAATGAGACAGAAAATTAACAAGAATGTTTAGGACTTGAACTCAGCTCTGGACCAAATGGACCTAATAGACATCTACAGAACTCTCCATTCCAAAACAAAAGAATACACATTCTTTTCAGCACCACATTGCACTTATTCTAAAATTGACCACATAATTGGAAGTAAAACACTCCTCAGCAAATGCAAAAAGGGAAATCATAACAGTCTCTCAGATCACAGTGCGACCAAATTAGAACTTAGGATTAAGAAACTCACTCAAAACCACACAGCTATGTGGAAACTGAACAACCTGCTCCTGAATGACTACTGGGTAAATAAAAAAAATTAAGGCAGAGATAAATAAGTTCTTTGAAACCAATGAGAAGAAATACACAATATACCAGAAGCTCTATGACACAGCAAAAGCAGTATTTACAGGGAAATTTATAGCACTAAATTCTCACAGGAGAAAGCAGGAAAGATCTAAAAATTGACACCCTAACATCACAATTAAAGAACTAGAGAAGTAAGAGGAAACAAATTCAAAAGCTAGCATAAGACAAGAAATAACTAAGATCAGAGCAGAAATGAAGGAGATAGAGACATGAAAAACTCTTCAAATAAATCAATAAATCCAGGAGCTGGCTTTTTAAAAAGATCAACAAAATAGATAGAATGCAAGCCAGACTAATAAAGAAGAAAAGAGAAGAATCAAATAGACACAATAAAGAATGATAAAGGGAATATCACCAATAATCCCACAGAAATACAAACTACCATCAGAGAATACTATAAATACCTCTACACAAATAAACTAGAAAATCTAGAAGAAATGGATAAATTCCTGGACACATACACCCTCCCAAGGCTAAAGCAGGAAGAAGTCAAATTCCTGAATAGACCAATAACAAGCTCTGAAGTTAAGGCAGTAATTAATAGACTACCAACCAAAAAAAGCCCAGGACCAAATTGATTCACAGCCTAATTCTACCAGAGGTACAAAGAGGAGATGGTGTCCTTCCTTCTGAAACTATTCCTAACAATAGAAAAAGAGGGACTCTTCCCTAACTCATTTTATGAGGCCAGCATCATCCTAATACCAAATGTGTCAGAAACACAACATAAAAAAGAAAATTTCAGGCCAATATCCCTGATGAACATCGATGCGAACATCCTCAATAAAATACTGGCAAATGGAATCCAGCAGCACATGTAAAAGCTTATCCACCACAATCAAGTCAGCTTCATCCCCGGGATACAAGTCTGGTTCAACATACACAAATCTATAAACATAATCCATCACATAAACAGAACCAATGACAAAAATCACATGATTATCTCAATAGATGCAGAAATGGCCTTCGATAAAATTCAACATCCCTTCATGCTAAAAACACTTAATAAACTAGGTATTAATGGAGTGTATCTCAAAATAATAAGAGCTATTTATGACAAACCCACAGCCAATGTCATACTGAATGGGCAAAAATTGGAAGCATTCCCTTCGAAAACCAGCACAAGACAAGGATGCCCTCTCTCACCACTCCTATTCAACATAGTATTGGAAGTTCTGGCCAGGGCAATCAGGAAAGAAAGAAAAAAAACATTTAAACAGGAATAGAGAAAGTAAAATTATCTCTGTTTGCAGATGACATAATTGTGTATTTAGAAAACCCCATCGTCTTAGCCCAAAATCTCCTTAAGCTGATAATCAACTTCAGAGAAGTCTCAGGATACAAAATCAATGTACAAAAATCACGAGCATTCTATACACCAATAAGACAAACAGAGAGCCAAATCACGAGTGAATTCCTATTCACAATTGTTACAAAGAGAATAAAATACCTAGGAATACAACTTACACGGGATGTGAAGGACCTCTTCAAGGAAAACTACAAACCACTGCTCAAGGAAATAAGAGAGGACACAAACAGATGGAAAAACATTCCATGCTCATGGGTAGGAAGAATCAATATTGTGAAAATGGCCATACTGCCCGAAGTAATTGATAGATTCAGTGCTATTCCCATCAAGCTTCCATTGACTTTCTTTACAAAACTAGAAAAAACTACTTTATATCTCATATGGAACCAAATAAGAGCCTGTATAGCCAAGACAATCCTAAGCAAAGAACAAGGCTGGAGGCATCACGCTCTCTGACTTCAAACTATACTACAAGGCTACAGCAACCAGAAGAGCACACTACTGGTACCAAAACAGATATAGAGACCAACAGAACAGAACAGGAGCCCCAGAAAGAATACCACACATCTACAACCATCTGATCTTTGACAAACCTGACAAAAACAAGCAATGGGGAAAGGATTACCTATTTAATACACAGTGCTGGGGCCAAAGGATCAGATGCTATCCAATATCCTGGTGACTTTCTTTGAAGTACCATCTTGTGTCAAAAGGCCTTCCCAAACTTATTCAGGTGTATAAAGCACTAAAGAAAAGTTCAGATCCCTGAGCCAGAAAACTTCATTTTCCAATTAAGATCAAGGGAGTATGTGGGAAAGATGTGGCACCATGTTGGCCAGGATGGTTTCAATCTCTTAACCTCATGATCTGCCTGCCTCGGCCTCCTAAAGTGCTGGGGTGACAGGCGTGAGCCACCATGCCCAGCCATCATCATTTTTTAGGACATAAAATGGTGAACACAAAATCCTTTCCAAGAGAAAATGCAGTTGCAGGTGAAATTATGTGAAAGCATAGAGGTCACATTAAATTTTCAGGAAGCCTAACTCATTCCCTCTGGACCCAGGGCATATCCTGTAGAGACAAAATAGGGTGATGGAATGAAAGAGAGTTGGAGTGGGGGGGTGTCAGGTGACTTATTAACAAGTATGTACAAGGATGGTGTCTCTAGGGAACTAACATTTGAACAGAGAGAAGGGTTAGACAGAGTTCCTTAGAGAAAGCTTTACAGGAATAGATAACAGCAGATGAAAAGACCTTGAAACTAAGATTGACCTTCGCAGGTACTAGAAACCAAGTTTTCCAGAGTATCTGGAGGGTCCTAAGTGAGGCCGACAGTGGAAACGAGAGCAGGGAAAAAACGGAGAAGATGAGGAAAGGAAAGCAGCTCTCAAGTCTAGCACCGGAGGGACATCTTTATCAGAGAAGATGGCAGAGTCTACCTCCTTCGGGTATTCCCTAACGTTTGCCTTTGGCCACTTTCCATACAAATTTCCCCAAACCAGTGCTGAGAAAAGAACTTGGCATCAATTTTCCCCAAGCTCAGAGTCCTATTCTTTCTTTTCACTCATTTTCCTTGTCTGTTTACCCAGGATGCGAATCCCTGCCCCTCCCTGCCCTTCTCCTAAGGTTGTCATGAGATCAGATGAAAAAGGAGGTGTGAGGGTGGCTGTCATGTGAAGCGCTGAGTTCTAGGACAGGGAGGCACAGCCCCTGTCACCCAGTAGGACTCAGTACTATTATTTCTTTTATGATGGTGGCAGTGGTTGGTTTCCTCAATTTCTAGGCCTTCAGTACAGATCTCAATTATGATTTCAAAATGCCTTTCTTTTTCCAGCATACTAATTAACGATGGTTTGTTGTTTCTTGTCAAAGCAGGTGCTTGGATATTTTTAGAAGATTCCCCTTTGTCAAAGATCCCGTGGTTTGGTGTGGAGTGGTGTGAGTTGTGCCTAGTGGAACATCTAGGTCATTGGTTGGGTGAGAACTCTGCAGCTCTCTGGATGCTTGTGGAATGTACATGTGGATATGACTTTAAATAAAAGTCAGCATTTTCTGAATTTCTTTTTGTGCCAATCAGGACAGACCCCTTATAAAAATCGTAGCTGGTTATTAAACTCTATTTGTTTTGTTTCTCCATCTGTGCTTTGTGCTTTCCCCAGATAGCCTGTAGAACTTTGCTTACACAGGGCTTTGGAACCATTGTGCATGGTTCCACTTTCATTCCTGGAAGATGGGGAGTTGAGGGGGGAATTTGGACAGAAGACTTATTTAACTCCGGTTTCATCTTGGTTTCAATTATCTGCATACTCATTCATATCCACCCATCCATCTGTGCCTTCCCACCCATCCTGCTACTGAGCATCTTCTATATACCAAGTTTCACAGCAGTGTGAGGGTTTGCAAGCACAGAGATGAAAAAGATAGCCTATGCCCATGAGGACCTTAAAGTCCTATAATGTGGTCTTATAGAGCAGCGTGTTAGATGCTATGAGAAAGGAATGCATGAGAAGGATGAGAGCCCAGAGGACAGTCCCTGTTCTAGGATTGAAGGTTCGTGGAACTCTTCCTATAGGAGGTGACACTGAACTGAATCCTGAAGGATAAAGGGGGTCAGGGAAGGCTCTCCAAGTAGAGGAAACAGCAAGTACAGAGATACATTGGGGTGAAGAGTTTGGCATGGTGTGGGAACTGCAATCTGTTTTCATAGAGCATAGAATGCAGGATGGGGGTGGGGTGGGTAGAGGGTGAAAGAAAATGATGCCAGAAAGTTGGGCAGGGGTGGGAGTGTCGGTAGTCCCAGGTGCTGCGGTAATGAGTTTGAGCCAAGGGGAAATCCTCTAAGAAAATTTAGAGCAGAAGAAGCTTCTTCCAGCTTCAGGGTGGAGGCTGGACTGAGGGGGATCAGACCCACTGAGGGAAATGGGATCTGTCAGTGGCTGTAGCAGTGATGGCGGGACACAATGGTGAGGCCCCAGCATCAGGTAGTGGTCATGAAAGAGAGAAGGACGCAGTTCAAGACATGCCTGTGTGGAATGGATGGGGCTTGCTGCTAGATGCAATGTGGGGTGAGGGAGAAGGAGGAGGCTTCAGTGTCTGAATGACAAAGGTGTCGCTAATTCTTGCACGTAACATAGGAAAGAGGACAGCCTTGTGGGAGGGAGCCTTGAGTTCAGGCTCACCGTCTGAATGTTGAGTGACATAGAGATTTGAGAGCTGAGTGTGAGCGTGGTTGCCCAGGGAGAGAGTAGAGTTGAGGAGAGGAGAAAGCCTACACCAAAACCCCAGGAAACCTGTGTTTACTGAGAAGCAATGGAAGAGTAATTAACAAGGAACCAAGGAGGAACAGCCAGAGATGTAGGAGGAAAGCTGGAGTCCTGGCAGCCTGGGCAGCAGAATTTCCAGGAGTCACATGTTGTGAAAGAATAAGGAGAATGAGTATGGAAAGGTGCCCACTGGATTTAATGACAAAGAAGCTTCTGGCTGTCTTGAAGAGAGCATCTCTGGTGGGGTGAGGAGTGAATGGCATCCAAGGAAGCTGACGTGGAGGGTGGGGCAAGCCTAAACTTGTGGCTGTGAAGAGGGAGAGGTGGCTAGAGAGGAAGATGGGAAGGATGGGTGACTGGTCCAGGGGCTCACAGTGGGTTAGTATATTAAGTTAGTTCACCCACCTAATTATTAAGTGCCTGCTATGCAGCATGTTGTGCTAGGCACCAGGTATAAAGAAACTTAAGACATGCCTTTCAATTGCAAAATTTAATGAGGAAAGCCCCAAAAATGCAGGATCAAGAGACCCATTTTCCTGTGTTTGCTAAAACATGATGTGGTTTAGTAAAAAGGACACAGATTTTAGGTGAAAATAGATGTGGGCTCAAATCTTGACTGTTTCTTTCTGACTGTGTGATCTTGGAGAAATTATTTAACCTTGCTAAGCCTCAGTTTTCTCAGCTGTACAGAATAATACAGAAATAATAATATCCCCCATATAAATTCCTTGAGAAGTTCTGAGATAAGGTCTATTAACTCTGTAAGGGTAAGGGGTTTGTCTTTATTACTCAATATTGTATCCCCGGCACCAAGCACAGCACAGGTGGGACCCTTTTAGCTGGCCCAGGCAGGGAGTCAATAGTAGATATTTGCAGAATGAATGGATGACAGAAGATACGTGAAGGTCCTGGCATAGAGGAAGTGCTCTGTAAAGGGTAGCTATTCTTCCTCACTGCTCTGGGACCTGTGAGGATCTGTTACTGGATGTGTGAGGATAAGATCATAAATTACCAGGAGAAATGCCAAAGCCTCTGGTTGGCAATGAGATGTAGGGTGGGTATCCTCTTCTGTAGACTCGGCTCATGATGGATGTGAATGGACAAGGGAAGCAGCCCCTGTCTGGCCAGAGGCAGGCCATGGACAGTCCTGTGCAGTACAGGGAGGTTGAAGGGAGGGAATGTTAAGCATGTGCTGACCTCAGGTGAGAGGGACAGGCGGTCCCAGTCATCTCATCTAAGTGAGCAGCTTCTAGCTCTCAGGCCTGTGACTCTCAGTGGCCTGGGCCAGCTAAACGGGTCCTGCCTGTCGCCTTTTCTGGCTACTCTTCCTTGTTCACAATTTAGATGCTCAAGACATCTAAAGATAGCAGCAAGAAGCGGAGGCAATTTACCTCTTTGTTAATTCCTGCCTGAATGAAAACAAAAAAATGGTTTTGTGTGTTTTCTCTTTGGAAAAGTCATACCTGCTCAATATTTTAAAAAATCATAGGACAACAAAAAGAAAAAAAAAATCACCAAATTGATGTGGTTTCAGGGTCATGTTTTTCTTTGTTTCTGCCTGGTGTTTAATATGCTCTCTGCCTAGTTTCTTTTGTTTTTCGACTTAGAGAAAGGCCAGAGCTGCTTTTTCTGGAAAAACCATGCTCCCTGACTGGCAAAACCAGTGAGAGACACTTTGGCACATTAAGAAGCCAGAGGCTTGTTAGTGTCTATTTACTACCTTGCAGAATGCTCCAGAAGAAGAATCTGAGACTGTCATCTCCTGGAATTGGGTTCCCCAGAGCTTCCTCGCTCAGGATGTGCATAATGAATGCAGCAGGCTGGGCAGGAGAGGGCGTCCCATGCTGGGCCTGTGGCCCCAGGGGCAGCCTCATCTTTCCCTGGCTCCTTCAAAAGCAAGGCATTCTGGGCAGAGAGGGATTTATGATCTCCTCTCCTCAGGCTCAGCGTGGATACTGTGGGAGGAAGGAGGCTGCTCTGTACACACCATGCAGAGGATCCCTGGACACATCTCACATAGTCAGGGCTGAAGAAGGCCTCATGATCACCTGATCAGGTCTCCAGTCTACAGAGGCAGAAGCTGAGGCACAGGGGAAAAATGGGGCTGAATGAAGGCCCACCATTAGCCCATGCCAGAGCAGAGGAACATCCACTCATGCCTAACCCAAGGCATTGTGCTGCTACACCTCTCTCAGTGGTGAATTTTCCCACCTGGAAAACTAGGCTGATATTGCCTGCCTCTTCCTAGCTTACAAAAGCATTCTCAAATGGAATGTGAAAGAATACACAGCTGGGAGTCAGAAGACATTGGTCTTCTAATCCTGTGGGATCTTGGGCCAGGCCCTTTGCCTATTTGAGTCTCAGTTTCCCATCCATGGTGCCTTTTTCATGTCATACAGACAGGCTGGGGAGATGCAACCTCAAAAAACACATTCAGGGATAGCTCACACAATTCTTACAAAGATTCTATGAGGGAGATAATATCAGCCAGCAGTGAGACCTTGGGCACGTTGATCAAACTCTGATCCTCAGTTTCTTCACCTATAAGATGAGGATAATAGTGGTACCTCCCTCATAAAGTTGTTTTTATAAAAGAGTAGCCAGGATAGAGGAAGGCCCTTTGATGCTGGCACATGTGAAGGCTCATGCCCACCTCCAGTCAGCTCTGCCAGGTCAGCTGTATCATGCCTTCAGTAAATGAAGTCACACCTAGGCCAAGTGAAAGGATGTGCCATTAGCATTCTAGCCAAGAGGGCTTGCTAATTCTGAGCCCCCAGATGAGGAAGACCAGTGTTGGCTGGAGGCAGGCCTAATCTAGGGAGGAGGCTGCTCTTGGAGCAGAAATGGAGACTGACTCCTTCCCCCAGTGTCAGGCAAGAAGATGGAGTTGAACATGACCACCCATTCTCTCCTCATTTACCAAGCAGAGGAGTTTCCATCTCCCCATGTGCAGTGGGAGTACAAAGGTGAAGAGAATTTAGAAGTGTCCCACTGAGGAGGTTTCCTCTAACCAGATACACAACACAAGTGGGGAACCTCCACCCCCTCCCTGCCAACATCTTGCACATGAAATCCTGGAGTTTTAGAACTAAAGGTACTTTAAAGATCATCTAGACCAACCCACTCATTTACAGAAGAGGAAATAGACTCAGAGAGGGAGAATGATTTGATGAAGAGGAAGAGCTGAGACTAGAACAGCATCTCCTGACTCCTGCCCCATGTCTGTTTCATGTCTGGGGTGGAGCAGGCAGGGCTTTTTCCAGGTCATGCTCTAGGGGCATGAAGATCTCCAGCCAGGCTCATCCTTATTAGCATTGCATGTAGGGGATGGTGCTCAGCCTTGCCACTCCTTTCTTTAGTTAAATGTTTCATGGATGAATGAGATGAGATATATCCAGGTGACATCTGTTCTGTTTAATTCTAATATTATAACTGTTTATCAATACATAACTTTACATATGCGTCTATCAAACAAATGTCTATTCTTTAACATGTACTTGTCCTTAGGTTTTATGCATAATGGAACCAAATGGAAGAAACATTATCACCTACCTGCTGGATCTGCTGTCTTCCCCTCCCAATTCTGCCTTTATAACTTGGCCTTTGCCTTTGACAACACATCTAGGACAATGCCACTCCCAAATTGGCTCAGCTCACAGCAGTGCTACTCCCTGCCTCATTCTGGCCATGTGGGAGTCTTTCTAGTCATAACGTGTCGGAATTGGAAGGGATCTTACAGACTATATCTGGCCTCATTTCCTTAGTGAAACTCTCTTATAAAACACAATCTTATGTGTAAATCTAAAGGTGGAACTCTTGGGAGGCACCAGGGGATCCAGGGCCAGAGGCTCACCCACTTGACTTCCCTTTCACCCTGTTCTCTTCCATCTTCCAGCCCTCTAAGATAAGGTGCCCATTTTGCAGATGAGCAAAGTGAATTCCAGAAAATGAAGTCACATAGTTGGTGAGCCTAGATTCTAGAGTTTGATGACAAGTTGCTTACAAAAAGTTAAGACATGCCTTTTTTCATTTGTGAAAATTCTAATATTTTTGGCATTAAATAAATGAGTAAAATGAGCCTTTACTTATGGAGTTAGTCATTTAGTTAGTTTGCCAAACTCTTGTTAAGCAATGATCTTACCAGTTGCTTTAAAAATTCATTATCTGATTGTAAATACAATAAAGATCAGCCTTTGGTGCTAATGAAAATCAGAGAGTGCCTGTAAGTAAGATTAAATTCTATTGCAGGTAATAAATACTCTCAAGTAATTGTGGCTTAAACAAAACAGAACTACATGTCTGTGATAGTTAATACTGAGTGTCAACTTGATTGGATTGAAGGATACAAAGTATTAATCCTGGGTGTGTCTGTGAGAGTGTTGCCAAAGGAGATTAACATTTGAGTCAGTGGGTCAGGGAAGGTGGACCCACCCTTAATCTCGTGGGCACAATTTAATCAGCTGCCAGCAAATATAAAGCAGGCAGAAAAACGTGACAGCTGGGACTGGCCTAGCTCCCAGCCTCCATCTTTCACCCATGCTGAATTCTTCCTGCCCTCAAACATTGAACGCCAGGATCTTCAGTTTTGGGACTCAGATTGGCTCTCCTTGCCCCTCCAGCTTGCAGATAGCCTATTGTGGGACCTTGTAATCATGTAAGTTAATACTTAATAAGCATATATATATCTCCTATTAGTTCTGTCCCTCTAGAGAACCCTGATGATTTTGGTACCAGGAGTGGTTCTAGAGGAACAGAATATTAAGGATGGAGTTCTTTTGTTGGATTTGGGGTTTCTGGAGTTCATTGCTTAATATGATTGTCTCCCAAATGCTAAGGACTCTGAACTGTTTAGAGAGTTATGTAAAATAAATGTATTTGATACTCCTGATTCACCACTTATAAAAGGCAAGGAGTTTAATGACTCTATATATAATACCTTTGACCATATATGGAGAACAATTGAAGCTGGTTGGTTGCTCCCAATTCAGTGGATAAAGTGATGAAAGAAAATAATGAACTCAGGGATTCTGTCTCCAGGCCTCAGAGACAGATACTGAGCCTCAAATCTGCTAAGATTTCCCTGAGTGAGAGTCTTTTCTTCTGTAAGAGAAATTAATAATTTCAGAAAGAGCTGAAATTATGAAAGAACAAATACAAGCTCTTATCATGCAAGTGGCTGAACTGCAATGAAAGATACATGCACAGCTTCACCAGGTGTCTACTGTTAAAGCAAGGGCATTGATTGGAAAAGTATGGGACGCTGAAACTTGGAATGGGGATGTGTGGGAGGATCCTGATGAAGCTGAGGACACTGAGTTTGTAAACTCTGATGTAACTTTTTTGCCAGAAGGAGCAGCTTCCCCATCCCCTGTAGTGGCAACATCCCCTCCCCAACCCATGCTGCCATCAGCCTTTCCACCTTTGTCTGAGGACATAAACCCTGTGCTCCCTGAGGCAACAGTGATGGCCTCCCCTGAGGCAGTTGCCAGGCAAAATAATCTTGATTCTCCTCAGGACTCACCCCCAACACCTCTGTTTGCTTCTAGACCTATAGCTAGACTAAAGTCCTGGTGATCCCCTAGAGGTGAGGTTGAGAGGGTGACCCATGAGGAGGTGTGTTACACTTGAACTGTTTGAATTCTCTAATTTATATAAACAGAAATCTGGAGAACAGGCCTGGGAATGGATATTAAGGATATAGGATAAAGGTGGAAGGAGCATAGAGTTGGATCAGGCTGAATTTATTGATTTAGATCCACTAAGTAGGAACTCTGCTTTTAATGTTGCAGCGTGGGGTGTTAAAAAAGGTTCTAACAGTTTATTTGCTTGGTTAGCCCAAATGTGGATTAAAAGATGGGTCACTGTGAGTGAGCTGGAAATGTCTGAACTCCCTTGGTTTAATATAGAGAAAGGGAGCCAAATGCTTAGGGAGATTGGGATGGTGGAGTGAATTAGTCACTTTAGACCTACTCATTCTAGCTGGGAGGGTCCAGAAGATATACCCTTGAGCAATACCTTCAGAAATAGATTTGTGAGGGCAGCACCTGCATCTTTGAAGAGTCCTGTAATTGTTCTTCTCTATATGTCATATCTAACAATGGGAACCACAGTCACTCAACTATGAAACTTAAATATAATGGGAATAATTGGATCCCAAGGTGGCAGAGGCTAAGTGGCTGCACTCAATCGTCAAAGGCAACGTGAGTGTAGCTACCATAATGGACACCAGAGGCAAAGTGTCAAACAGAATAGTCTGACTTGTGTGAGCTCTGGCACTGGCTAATTAATCAAAGTGTTCCTAGAAGTGAAATTGATAGGAAGCCTACTGCATTCCTACTTAATTTATACAAGCAGAAAACTTCTAGATCAAATGGACAAAAGACTAATTTGAATTATAAAAGCAGAATCATGGCCCCCTCAATCAATTTACTTGAGCCAATTTACAGACCCAGAACCCCTTGAATGAAGGGGAGGCTGGGTCCCCTTGAGGAAAGACCCCACTATATTACTGACAGTTATGCAGTGAATCTTTCTCCCATCCTGCCCCAAGGGGACTACCAGCCTTTTACCAGGGTAACTGTGCACTGGGGAAAGGGAAATGATCAGACATTTTGGGGACTATTGGTCACTGGCTCTGAGCTGATACTGATTCTGGGGGACTAAAAATGTCATTCTGGTTCTCCAGTTAAAGTAGGGGTTTACAGAGGTCAGGTAAATAATGGAGTTTTAGTTCAGCTCTGACTTACAGTGGGTCCCTAGACTCATCCTTGATCATTTGTTCAGTGCCAGAATGCATATTGGCATAGACATACCAGCTGGCAGAATCCCCACATTGGCTCCCTGACTGGGAGGGTGAGGGTTATTATGGTGGGAAAGGCCAAATGGAAGCCATTAGAGCTGCCTCTACCTAGAAAATAGTAAATAAAAAAACAGTATCACATCCCTGGAGGGATTGTGGAGATTAGTGCCACTGTCAAGGACTTGAAAGGCACAGGGTTGGTGATTCCTACCACATCCCTGTTCAACTCTCCCATTTGGCCAGTGGAGAAGACAGAAAGATTTTGGAGAATGACAGTGGATCATCATAAGCTTAACCAAGTGATGACTCCAATTGCAGCTGCTGTACCAAACGTGGTTTCATTGCTTGAGCAAATTAACACATCTCCTGGTATCTGGTATGCAGCCATTGACTTGGCAAATGCGTTTTTCTCCATTCTTGTCCATAAGGCCCACCAGAAGTAATTTGCCTTCAGTTGGCTAGGCCAGCAATATACACTTACTGTCCTACCTCAGGGATATATCACCTCTCCAGCTTTGTGTCATAATCTTATTCGGAGAGAACTTGATCACTTTTTGCTTCCACAAGATATCACACTGGTCCTTTACATTGATGACATTATACTGATTGGATCCAGTGAGCAAGAAGTAGCAAACACACTGGGCTTATTGGTGAGATATTTGTGTACCAGAGGATGGGAAATAAATCCAACTAAAATTCAGGACCTTCTTCCTCAGTAAAATTTCTAGATGTCCAGTGGTGTGGGGCCTATTGAGATATTCCTCCAGAACAGAAAAGGGCTCTGCAACAGGTCCAGGCTTCTGTGCAAGCTGCTCTGCCACTTGGGCCATATGACCCAGCAGATGCAATGGTGCTTAAGGCATCGGTGGCAGATAAGAATGCCATTTGGAGACTTTGACAGGCCCTCATAGGTGAAGAACAGTGGAGGCCTCTAGGATTTTGGAGCAAGGCCCTGCCATCTTCTGAAGATAACAACCCTTTTTTTGAGAGACAGCTGTTGGCTTGTTACTGGGCTTAGGTGGAAACTGAATGTTTGACTATGGGTCATGAAGTCACCATGTGACCTGAACTGCCTATCACGAACTGGGTGCTTTCTGACCCATCTAGCCATAAAGTGGGTCATGCACAGCAACATTCCATCATCAAATGGAAGTGTTATATATGTGATCAGGCTCGAGCAAGTCCTGAAGGCACAAGTAAGTTACCTGAGGAAGTGGCTCAAATACCCATGATCTCCACTTTTGCCCTCAAGCCTTCTCTTCCCCAGCCTGCATAGATGGCCTCATGAGAAGTTTCCTATGATCAATTGACAGGAAAAGAGATGACTAGGAAGGGCCTGGTTCACAGATGGTTCTGTACAATATGCAAGCACCACCTGAAAGTGGACAGCTGCAACACTACAGCTATTGAGTGCCCAATTTGTCAGCAGCAGAGACCAACACTGAGCCCTTGATATCACACCCTTCCTTGGGGTGATCAGCCAGCTACCTGGTGGCAGGTTGATTATGTTGGACCTCTTCCATCATGAAAAGGGCAGAGATTTGTCCTAACTGGATATGGGTTTTCCTATCTTGCATGCAATGCTTTGCCAAGACTACTATCGGTGGACTCATGGAATGCTTTATCCACTGTCGTGGTATTCCACACAGCATTATTTCTAACCAAGGCACTCAGTTTATGGCTTAAAAAGTGTGGCAGTGGGCTTGTGCTTATGAAAATCACTGGTCTTACCATGTTCCCTATCACTGAAGTAGCTGGATTGATAGAACAGTGGAATGGCCTTGTCACAATTACAATGCCAACTAGGTGACAATATTTTGCAGTGCTGGGGCAAAGTTCTGCAGAAGGCCATGTATGCTCTAAAGCAGCATCTAATATATGGTACTGTTTTTCCCATAGGTAGGATTCACAAGTCCAGGAATCAAGGGGTAGAAGTGGAAGTGGCACCACTCACCATCACCCCTAGTGATTCACTATCAAAATTTTTGCTTTCTGTTCCTGTGGCATTGTGTTCTGCTGGCCTAAAGGTCTTAGTTCCAGAGGGAGGAATACCGTTACCAGGAGACAGAACAATTCCATTAAACTGGAAGTTCAGATTGCCACCTGGACACTTTGGGCTCCTCCTGTCTTTAAGTTAACAGGCTAAGAAGGGAGTTACAGTGTTCATTAGGGTGGCTGACTCTGGACTATCAAGATGATGAAATCAGTCTACTACTTCATGACAAGGTAAGAAAGAGTATGCGTGGAATACTCCAGAGATCCCTTGGGGCATCTCTTAGTATTACCATGCCCTGTGATTAAGGTCATTGAAAAACTACAACAGCCCAATTCAGGCAGGACTACAACTACAAATGGCCCAGACCATTCAGGAATGAAGGTTTGGGTTACTCCGCCAAGAAAAAAACCATGACCTGCTGAGGTATTTGCTGAAGGCAAAGGGTATACAGAATGCGGAGGAGAAGGTAGTCATCAACACCAGCTACGACCACATGATCAGCTGCAGAAACGAGGACAGTAACTGTCATGACTATTTCGTTCTTCTTTTGTTAAACACATGTTTGTGCATTATACACTTTTACTAAGAAAATATCTTTGTTATTTTCTTCTCTTTTTTTCGTGTGACATAAGATTTATTGACTTCATATCAGCCTTTAAGTATTGTTAACTTTATGTAACAGTATTTGGAGTGGGAACTGGTGCATTTCCAGTTGTACAAAGAATACTTGTGTTAGGCATAATTACGACCTTATTATCATCTTTATTTGGAGATTATGTATGATCTCAGGAGATGTGTATGGGTTCAAGGTGACAAGGGGTAGACTTGTGATGGTTAATACGGAGCGTCAACTTGATTGGATGGAAGCATACAGAGTATTGATCCTGGGTGTGTCTGTGAGGATGTTGCTGAAGGAGATTAATATTTGAGTCAGTGGACTGGGGAAGACAGACCTACCCTTAATCTGGTGGGACAGAATATAATCAGCTGATGTATATATTTTTTCTGTCCTTCTAGAGAACCCTGACTAATACAATGTCTCTTTCACATTAAAATATGGAAGAGGACAATCCAGGGCCAGGATGGTGGCTGTTTCCTAGAGTTCTCCACCATACCTAAGGTATGGCTCTCAATTTCTTGCACCAAGACGGTGGCTGGAACTCTAGCATTCATATCTACCAGACAGCAGGATGGAAGAAAGAACAAACAAGAAAGGAGGTTAAGAGCCCAGGCCAGCAAAGTGGTAATGGATTTTCCCAAACATTGCAAAAAGAAACTTCTGTTTATATCCTATTGGCCTGAAATAGTCGTAGGTCATCCTAACTATAATGAAGACTGAGACATACAGTCTATTCCAAGCAGCCATGGGACCTCCTAAAAATTAGGGTTCTGTTGTAAGGGGAGAAGGAAAGAGTGAAGACCAGGGAATGCTACAGAGTGAGTCCCTCATGTTTATGCCCCTATTCTACAATTTTCATAAGCAAAGGTTGAGGGAGCCTAAAGTTATTAAGTGTGTAGGAGACGTGTAGGAGGGGAAGTAAGGTGGACTTAGGAGATGGTAGGGCTGTTAGCAGCTGAGGGAGGCAGCCTGAGGTGTGTGCAGTTCAATGGTTTACATCAAGTGCTCACCAAATTTTGTGCCCCCAAGCTTTCACATACCTCATGCCCTATGCCTGGTTTTCTAAGCAAATCATGTTATTAAAATTGAACAATAACGTTACTTAGTGCAATAGAACATTATCAGACCCTAGATCTTGTTTTGGGGATAGAGGGATTTGTGGCAAAAATATTAAGAAAATGAAACAAAATGGACAAACATACAGGAATATTTGATACTAAACAGTCAAAACATGCCCAAGACCAAAACTACTTTGCACAAAAGCATAGAAAGCTAATGTGGAAAAGAGAAAGCCAATGTGAGGTGAGGGTGTGTAAAACCTCACGTTTTTTCACTTTGGGACTAATGTGGGCAGTTGTGGACAGTCTGACTGCTTTAGATAATGAACAATGATTATTGAATTTAAGACCAGGTTATAGAGCACTGAGGTCTTATCTCCATGTACAATGTATGAAGCACGGACAGTTTCCTAGCTGCTAGAGCACATCCCTGGATCTGAGCTAGGAATGCATTTAATAGACTGAATCAGTGCAGCTTTCTTTGGAAATTTCAATTTCACTGCAAGCAATTTACATAGAAAGTCTCAGCTTGAATTCATAGCTCATATCTTGGTTGCTTTGGAGATAGCTTCTCTGTTGGAAAGGCAATTACGATCTGCAGGAGAAGCCTGTCTGCCATTAGTCTCCAGTTTTAAACGTTGACAGGTGGAGATGGAGGTGGGGGTGGGGGTGATTAATAAAGGGCTTTGTCTTTCTAGTCCATGGAAGGAAAGAGATTTAAGTGTCACAATTTCCTGGTGTCCAAAGATATTTTTTGTTTTTACATTTCAAGCTTTTCACCAAAGTGAGAATATGTCTTTTGCAATTGGGAAATTTGTTACACTGAATTTACAGGGACCATGAAATGACAAAAGCAGTCTCTTGAAGTTTTACTAAGCCATAGAAAAGAAATCTAGTGAGACTGTAAAACTCATCTTTAGCCCCTGGATGTGGATAGCCTTAAAACCTATACAGAGATTTTTTGCTATACTCTTTGTTCTTCTTATGGAAAATGGAACAGGACTCTGGTTGTTGGTCCCCAGTGCCATTGTACCACAAAGCAGTCCTAATGTTCGTGAGATGACTTTTCCCCTTAACAGCTAATATGGTGAAATTGTTGTGTCTGCAATTAGATCATGGTTCAGCCAAACAAATCTGTATTTTATGAGTGACTTACTCTCTGTGAGGCCCTGACATAGCCCAGAGGCTTATGCATTCAAATCAGAGGCCTGAGTCGAGACCGGCCAGCATTTTCATCTAATTGACTTGGGCACAGGGACCCTTGATTCCTCTCCTTTAATCATCACCTTATATTCAAGGCTAAAAGCTGTAATTATTTGAAGTAGCTGAAATTTGAGTGACCCAGATAATTATCTCAGCAAGACGGGCTTAAAGTTTATTGACACAAATGCCAGTTTCATTAAAGGTTTGGTACAAAAGGCAAGTCTGTGAGACAGCTGGTTGACTGAGGTGAATTGAAAATGAACAGCACCAAAGACCCAAGAATCACCAGGGACTTTGAAGTAATTACCATCATTTCCATAATACAGTTGGCAGAGGATTATGGGAAGCCAGAAAAACCTTTATATTGATATTTTGCTTTGACCAAATTGAGGCTAAGCTGCTAAGAATCAGAGGTCTTCTTCTCTGATCATTTCTCAGTGACCATGACTCAGACTCCTCTTAGGCTACAGGTAGTCAAAAGAAAGCTTGATGAGTCAAAATGAATCAAAACTAACCTGCCCTAGATTGTGAGTAGCAAGAGCTAACCCTATGACAGTAGTAAAATTTGCATAAAGATTTTTTCAATCTTACCTTATACATCTATTTCTTTTGTGTGTTTAATAGATGACTAAAGATAGCACAATTCCTGCCTGCTATAAAGTTGATTTTTTTTAAAACAACTAACATCTGAATTTAAACACATGCAATTAAGGCCTCAATACTGTATTTTAGAGTTTATTAGTTATCATTAAGTATTAATAATTCCTCATATAGATTAATCATAGGCAGTTTGGAAATTAAGCATTTTTGTACCATTTATTAAATGGTACTTCCTACTGTTGGCTAACTTGTAGTAGGTTTGTCATGTTTCCCTAAAGAGATTGTAAGCTATTAGAGGCAGTTGCTTCTATTAACAATATCACAACCAACTCAGTGTCTCAAACAATGCACATTTATTATTATTCCACCATTTCTGTGGGTCAAGAACTCAGGTATGACCTAATTGGGGGCTACATATCAAGGTCTCTTATGAGGCTACAATTAATGTGTCAATACTGACTGAGGTCTTATCTGAAAGCTTGAATGGGGAAGGATCCACTTCTAAGCTCATAAGTCTTATGGGTTTTTTGTATCTTCCAGCACCTGGCATTATGCTTTGCAAGTGTAAGAGGCACTTGTTAAGAACAAATGGTCATTTTGACTTCCAGATACAGAAATATGTGAATGGGTAACTAAGTATGAGTAAAGTCACTACTGAGGGATTGATCTCTATGTTGATGGAAAGGATGGGGATCAGAGATAATAATTTTATAATCTGGGTGAACTATACCTCAGTTTGCAATAGTGTGTCTGGACAGATTACACCTCTGGGTGAAAAAGTCTAAGTAGCAATAGTAATAGCGCCTATTTGTTGAGCAACTAACATGTGCCAGATACTGTTCTTAGCAGATGAGAATGCAGAGGCCTAGAGCAGTTAAGCATCTTGCCTGAGAGTCATAAAGCTAGTAAATGGCAGAGCTGGGAAACCTTATTCTATTAATGACAACGTGCATGTTCCCGACCACTATGCTTTATGCCCTGTGATAGATGGCCCTTTGGGTAGGGCACAGAGCAGGTTAGCTCTGTTGGGAGTGAAGCATAGGGCTGCCATAATCTCACAGTTTTTTTTGTCCAAGAGAAGGGTTAAGAAAGGATAAAAACTCTCACAGCAAGGTACTATTTAAATTGTTTTCCTTTTTATGTAGGCTAGTTTTAACAGCAAACAAGCCATAAATCAATGCCTAACCCCTGGCACAATTTAGTAGTTAGGGTTGGGGAGAGGAGACAATTATCACTCACAGTCAGCAGCAGTGTCTGGAGATGGGCAGTGAGGCTGGTCTTATAGAGTAGGCTGTCAGCAGAGCATAATGCCACAGAACAGAGCAGGAAGCCAGTGGCACACATGAAAGCCCAGGCTGTGTTGCTTATCAGCTGTCCCCTTGGCTTCCAGCCAGATCAGGATTTTCTCCCCCAAGTCAGGTTATTATGGCCTTGTGGTTTGGGGGCTTCAAGGTCCCAAACCATTAACATCATAATCATATCACTGTCAGCAGATTTCTGTCCAGTGTCCTCCATGACTATTGTGAACACAAATAAGAAACGCACTTATCAGTCAGGACAAGCCAGCTACCAGCCATTCTAACTAGTAAAAATAAGGAAACAATTTGATATTTCTATATACTGCACCCATATATGCACAAACATATGCCCTTAAATACTGGCACTAAGGAAATGACAATCATGATGCAGTGAATTATCAAGGGAAGGAGAAAGGCCATTGTTCCTCCAGAATTTTTCAGACTTAGCATTTACTGTATGTCCTTCTGATGGTTGCTCTTCCTCTATTACTTGTTATACTCTAGAATACTTGATGGTTTCTTGAAACTTCTTAAACTGTGTTAGGATGTGTCCCTCATGGCCCAAAAGTGTTCCATCTCATCCCAGATTTTCAGCTCCTCTTTCTCTCCTGACAGATGCTGCCATCCTACACCTCCCCAGCTGAGTATTACTGTGTGGAGGGGCAGAAGCCACAGAGACTTATTATTCCTTTTCTGAGTGTCACTGTCTATAGACACCCTATGAAGATCTGGGCTTGTCAATACTATATAACTAGAACAAAGTACTAAAGTGTGGGTATGCATAAGGGAAGGAAGGGCTGTGCATGCCCAGGCAGGCCAAAGAGCCAGTATTGAGGCAAAGTGATTTATAGAAGAGGATCTGAGAATATAAAAAAAGTGACAGTTGAAAAAGAAGAAAATCACGAAAAACTGTCTTTACGGTGCTTCTTAAACTTTGCTGCATGTTAGAATCATCTGTCATTTTGAAATATTCTAATATCTAGGCCATAGCTCCAACTAATCAAGTCAGAATCCTGGTAAAAATATTCTTTAATTCCTCAAGTCTCCTACACTAATGACCTGACAGAAGAGGAGTCTCACCTGTATTTAGATGTAAAAACCATATTAGTTGTTATCTATCACTGCCTAACAATGTTATCACAAACTCAGTGGTTTAAACAATACATTTATTATGTTATGACTTCTGTGGGTCAGGGATCCAGGCAGAATTTAATTGGCAGCTGTGCTTCAAGGTCTCTCATGAGGCTGCAATAAATGTGTCAGCTGGGGCTGAGGTTCTCATCTGAAAGCTGAATGGTAAGGATCCATGTCTAAGCTCACACGATTGTTGGCAGGATTCAGTTTCCTGTGCCTGTTGGACTGTGGACCCTATTTTTAAAAAATTGTACTTTAAGTTATGGGATACATGTGCAGATCGTTCAGGTTTGTTGCACAGGTATACACATGCCATGGTAGTTTTCTGCCTCCATCACCCCGTCACCTACATTAGGTATTTCTCCTAATGTTATCACTCCCCTAACACCCCGCCCTCCCACAGATCCTAGTGTGTGATGTTCCCCTCCATGTGTCCATGTGTTCTCATTGTACAACATCCACTTATGAGTGAGAACATGTGGTGTTTGGTTTTCTGTCCTTGTGGCAGTTTGCTGAGAATGATGGTTTCCAGATTCATTCATGTTCCTACAAAGAACATGAACTCATCCTTCTTTATGGCTGCATAGTATTCCATGGTGTATATGTGCCACATTTTCTTTATCCAGTCTATCTTTGATGGGCATTTGGGTTGGTTCCAAGTCTTTGCTACACATACATATGCATGTGTCTTTATAATAGATCAATTTATAATCCTTTGGGTATATACCCAGTAATGGGATTGCTGGGTCAAATGGTAATTCTATTTCCAGATCCTCAAGGAATAGTCACACTGTCTTCCACAATGGTTGAACTAATTTACACTCCCACAAACAGTGTAAAAGTGTTCCTTTTTCTCCACATTCTCTCCAGCATCTGTTGTCTCCAGATTCTTTAATGATTGCCATTCTAACTGGCGTCAGATGGTATCTCAATGTGGTTTTGATTTGCATTTCTCTAATGACCAGTGATGATGAACATTTTTCATGTTTGTTGGCTGCACAAATGTCTTCTTTTGAAAAATGTCTGTTCATATCTTTTGCCCACTTTTTATATTTTGTGTGTGTGTGTGTGTGTGTGTGTGTGTGTGTGTGTGTGTGTGTGTGTATATTTGTTTTAGTTCTTTGTAGATTCTGGATGTTAGCCCTTTGTCAGATGGGTAGATTGCGAAAATTCTTTCCCATTCTGGTGGTTGCTGGTTCACTCTAATGATTGTTTCTTTTGCTGTGCAGAAGCTCTTAAGTTTAATTAGGTCCCATTTGTCTATTTTGGCTTTTGTTGCCAATGCTTTTGGTGTTTTAGTCATGAAGTCCTTGCCTATGCCTATGTCCGAATGGTATTGCCTATGTTTTCTTCTAGGCTTTTTATGGTGTTAGGTTTTATGTTTAAATCTTTAATCCATCTGAAGTTAATTTTTGTATAAGGTGTAAGGAAGGGGTCCAGTTTCTGCTTTCTGCACATGGCTAGCCAGTTTTCCCAACACCATTTATTAAACAGGGAATCCTTTCCCCATTGCTTGTTTTGTGAGGTTGGTCAAAGATCAGCTGGTTGTATATGTGTGGTGTTACTTCTGAGGCCTCCGTTCTGTTCCATTGGTCTATATCTCTGTTTTGGTACCAGTACCATGCTGTTTTGATTACTGTAGCCATGTAGTATAGTTTGATGTCAGGTAGTATGATGCTTCCAGCTTTGTTCTTTTTGTTTAGGATTGCCTTGGCTGTGTGGGCTCTCTTTTGGTTCCATATGAAGTTTAAAGTGTTTTTTTCCAGTTCTGTGAAGAAGGTCAATGGTAGTTTGATGGGGATAGCACTGAATCTATGAATTACTTTGGGCAGTATGGCCATTTTCATGATATTGATTCCTCCTAACGATGAGCATGGAATGTTTTTCCATCTGTTTGTGTCCTCTTTTATTTCCTTGAGCAGTGGTTTGTAGTTCTTCTTGAAGTGGTCCTTCATGTCCTTTGTTAGTTGTATTCCTAGGTATTTTATTCTCTTTGTAGCAATTGTGAATGGGAGTTTGCTCTTGATTTGGCTCTCTGTTTGTCTGTTATTGTTGTGTAGGAATGCTTGTGATTTCTGCACATTGATTTTGTATCCTGAGACTTCTCTGAAGTTGCTTATCATCTTAAGGAGATTTTTGGCTGAGACCTTGTTGTTGATCTATTCAGGGATTCAACTTCTTCCTGGTTTAGTCTTGGGAGCATTTAAGTGTCCAGGAGTTTATCCATTTCTTCTAGATTTACTGGGTTATGTGCATTGAGGTGTTTGTAGTAATCTCTGATAGTGGTTTGTATTGCTGTGGAATTGGTGGTGATATCCGCTTTATCATTTTTTATTGCATGTATTTGATTCTTCTCTCTTTTCTTTTTTATGAGTCTGGGTAGTGGTCTATCTATTTTGTTGATCTCTTCAAAAAACCAGCTCCTGGATTTATTGATTTTTTTAAAGGGTTTTCTGTATCTCTATCTCCTTCAGTTCTGCTCTGATCTTAATTATTTCTTGTCTTCTGCTAGCTTTTGAATTTGTTTGATCTTGCTGTTCTAGCTCTTTTAATTTCGATGATAAGGTGTGAATTTTAGATCTTTTCTCACTTCTCATATGGGCATTTAGTGCTATAAATTTCCCTCTAGACACTGCTTTAAATGTGTGCTAGAGATTCTGGTATGTTGTGTCTTCTTTCTCATTGGTTTCAAAGAACATCTATATTTCTGCCTTCATTTGATTATTTACTCAGTAGTCATTCAGGAGCAGGTTGTTCAGTTTCCAAGCTGATTATTCTAGTTAGCATTTTGTCTAACCTTTTTTCAAGGTTCTTAGTTTCTTTGCATTGGGTTAAAACATGTTCCTTTAGCTCAGAGAAGTTTGTTATTACCCACTTTCTGAAGCCTGCTTCTGTCAATTTGTCAAACTCATTCTCCATTCAGTTTTGTTCCCTTGCTGGTGAGGAGTTGTAATCCCTTGGAGGAGAGGTGTACTGGTTTTTGGTGATTTCATTTTTTTTTTTCCTGCTGGTTTCTTCCCATCTTTGTGGATTTATCTACCTTTGGTCTTTGAAGTTGGTGCGGTCTCTGAGTGGACATCCTTTCTGTTGATGTTAAAGTTTTTTTGTTTTTGTTTTTGTTTTTCTGTTTTTTAGTTTTCCTTCTAACAGTCAGGCCTCTCTGCTGCAGGACTGCTGGAGGTCCACTCCAGACCCTGCTTGTCTGGGAATCACCTGCGGGGGCTGCAGAACAGTAAGGGTTGCTCCCTGTTCTTTTTCTGGTATCTTCATCCCAGAAGGGTACCCACCAGATGTCAGCCAGAACTCTCCTTTATGAGGTGCCTCTTTGGATATACAGGGGTCAGGGAGTTGCTTGAGGAGGCAGTCTGTCCCTTATCAGAGCTCAAGTGCTGTGCTGGGAGCTCCATTGTTCCATTCAGAGCTGCTGGGCAGGGATGTTTAAGTCTGCTGCAGCAGAACTCACAACCGCCTCTTTTTCTAGGTGCTGTCCCGGGAAGGTGGGGCTTTATTTATAAGTTCCTGACATGCTGCTGCCTTTGTTCAGAAATGCCCTGCCCAGCAAGGAGGGAGTCTAGTCACAGTCTGCCTGCAGAGGCATTGCTGAGCTGCTGTGGGCTCTGTCCAGCTGCTGTGTAAATGTCTTTGTGGTTTTGTTTGCAAAGGTCCTTGTGGTTTTGTTTGCACAGTCTGCCTCGGTAATGGCGGACTGCCTCGGCAATGGTGGACACCCTTTCCCCTTGGGAGCTCAACTGTCCTGGGTTGAGTTCAAACTGCTGTGCTGGCTGCAAAACTCTTAAGCCAGTGTGTTGAGATTGCTGGTCTTTGTGGGGGTGGGACCCACCAAGCCAGATCACCTGACTCCCTGCCTTCAGCCCCCTCTTTTTCAGGGGAATGTGTGGCTCTGTCTCGCAGGCATTCTGGGTGCCAGCTAGAATGGCTGCCCAGATTTGTGTGGGTTTTTGTGCTGGAAACCTGCAGCACTTGTTGGCTAGTGGAAATCTCCTGGTCTGTAGGCCATAAAGACTGCAAGAGAAGTGCAGTATCTGAACTAGAGTGCCAGAGTGGCCAGAAAAGCCCCAGTGGCCTTTGTTGAGTTGAGGGGAGGTGTCTGCCAGTCCAGTGTATTTCCTGGGTGAGGCAGTGCCCCACCCTGCCTCGGCTCTCCCTCCTTGGGCTACACCCACTGTCTAACCAGTCCCATTGAGATGCACCTGGTACCTCGGTTGGAAATGTGGCAATCACTCGCCCCCTCTGTCACTCTCACTGGGAACTGAGCTCTGGAGCTGTTCCTATTTGGCCATCTTGGTGGAGCTCTCCTCAATTTTTTTTTTTTTTTTTTTTTTTTTTTTTTTTTTACTGGTTATTGGCCAGAGGCCGCCCTCAGTTCCTGTCTATGTGGGCCTCCTAATGGCCACTTGTTCATCAGAACAAACAAGCTGAGTCTGCTTTAGCATCATGGAAGTTACTATGGAGTCTAATTGCCAAAGTGACATCCCATCATCTTTCCTGTATCTGCTGGTTAGATGCCAGTCATAGGTTCTTCCCTACCTTAGGTAGGGGGATGACATAGAGGTGTGAATACCAGGAACTGGAGATAACTGTGGGCTATTTTAAAATCTGTCCACCACAATACTATATGACACAGTCTCTATTATTCTAAGCACAATGTGCTTATTGTGCTTAGAATAATAGAGACTGTGTTATATAGAATTTTTACCGGCAGTCAGTAAAAAAAACTCTAAGGTACACAAAAAGGCAAAGAAAGAAACAAATGATTGTCAATAGGTGAAGCAATTAACAGAATAAGTTTCAGAGATGATCCCAGTGTTGGTGCTAACAGAGAGAAACTTAGTAGACAGGCTTATTAGTAGAATCACCATAGTTATTACAACTCCATGAACTTGAAGATAGAGTAATAAGAACTATCCATAATGAAACACAAATAAGAAAGGAGTGAAGAATAAAAATAACATCTAAGATCTGTGGGGCAACATAAAATGGAAGCTCAGAGAATTCCAAGCAGGATAAACACCATAGATAGACATGCATGCACACACACACACACACACACACACACACACACACGACTTCTTATATCCAAACTGCTAAAAATCAAAGGTATAAACTATTGAGGACAGCAAGAGAAGAAATACTTTACACATGAGGAGAAATGGTAAGAAGTACAGCATAGTAGAAACGATGAGAACCAGAAGACAAAGGTGTGACATCTTAAGGATTTTTTTTTAAAGCTGTTAGCCCAGAATTTTATACCCAGAGAAAATACTTGTAATAGGTGAAGATGAAGTAAAAACTTTTTCAGAATGAAGAAAACAAAATAATTTATTGTCAGAATTATATTACAAAGAAGTTTTGTAGGCAAAGGAATATTAGACCATTCAGGAACTTAGAGTCACACAAAGAATTTAAGAACTCCAGAAATGGTAACAATGAAGATAACTATAAAATACTTTTTTTCTTATTTTTCATTGCTATAAAATACTTCTTGCTCCCTAAAGCAAAATTCACGACTTGTGTTATGAAGTTTATAATACATGAAAATAAAATTATAGAACAAAATGTGGGAGGGAAGAATTGGTAGTATACTACCATAAGGTTTTAATGCTATAGTGAAGTAGTATAAGATTATTTGAAAGTGAGGTTTGATAAATAAAAATTTATACTGTAAACCCTAGGAAAATCAATAAAAAAATTTAAAGGAGGTATAACTAAGATGCCTAGGATGGAAATAAAATGAAATCATAGCAAATATTCAATTGATTCAAAAGAAGACATAAGAAGAATGGAAACTAGCAACGGATGGAATGAATAGAAAATAACTAGAAAGATGGTAGATTTAATCTAATAATAAAAACATACTTAACACTTGTCAGATGCAGCTAAAGAAGATGCAAGAGGGAAACTTACAATATTAAGTGCTTGTATTGAAAAAGAGAAAAAATGTCAAATCAATAATTAAGCTTCCACCTTAAGGAATCAGAAAAAGTAAAATAAACCTAAATCAAGGACAGAAAAGGAAATAATAAGGATAATATCAGAAATCAATAAAATTAAATGCAGAAGTCATAAAGGTGAATGCAGAAATCAATCAAGAAAAATCAATAAAATGCAAAGTTGGTTCTTTCAAAAGATCAGTAAAATTGACAAACCTCTATTCAAAATGACCAAGAAAAAAAATAATGACATTGCAAATGACTTACATCTGAAGGAAAAGGAAAGCATCACTACAGATCACATCAGAATGATAAGAAGAAAATATTATAAACAACTTTATGTCAACAAATGTGGTAAGCTAGACAAAATGGAAAAGTTATGTAAAAGATGTAAATAACTAAAACCTCTCTGGAGAAGGAATGAATAAACCTGAAGAGTCTATATATATGAAGGAAATTGAAAGGAAAATTGCTGGTACAGATGGTGTGGTAGGCAGTCCCTAGGATGGTCTCCAATTATCCCCACCTCTGGATATTTACATCATTGTGTATTTTCCTGTCCTTGAGTGTCAAATAGGTTTGTTAATTGACTTTCAAATAGAATATGGCAGAAATGATGGAATGAGATAACACTTCTGAGATTAGGTTATAAAAACAAAAAACAAACCTAAAATGGCCATTATCTTGTGGCATCTCTCTCTCTCTCTTTTTTCTCTCATTATTTGCCTTGGGCAAAGCAAGCTGTGAGCAACTCAAAGACTGAGGCCCACATGGTATTGTGAGAAAATGAGGCCCCCAGTGTAACAACCTACAAGGAACTGAACCCTGCCAACAGCCATGTGTGTGAGCTTGGAAGCAGATCCTATAGCTCTGGTACAATCTTAAGATGACTGCTGTCCTGGCTTATCACAGGACTACAACCTCATGAGAAACCTAAAGCCAGAGCCACCCTGGCTTAAGCCACTCCCAAATTCCTGACCCACACAAGCTGGGAAATAAAAAACGTTTGTTGTTTTAAGATGCTACATTTTGGGTTTTTTTTTTTTAATGTAACAATTAATAGAGACAGCTTCTCTGGTAAGTTCTACCAAACATTTAAGGCAGAAATAACAACAATTTTAACCAAACTGTTCCAGAAAATAGAAGAGGAGAGAATACTTCCCAATTCATTTTATAAGGCTAGCATGACCTTGATACCAAAAGTATATATAGACATTGCATAAAAGATAATTAAAGACTAATAACCCACATAAATGTAGACACAAAAATTCTTAACAAAATATTTGCAAATTGAGTCTAGCAATATGTAAAAAGGATTATATATCTTATCCAAATGGGGTTTATCCTGGGAGTATAAGATTTCAAAATTTTAAAATAAATCGATTTCACATTATTAACAGACTAGAAACAAAATGTATTATCTCAATTGATGCAGAAACATTATTTGAAATATAACACAATATCTCTTTGTGTTAAATACTCTCAGTAAACTAGTTAAAAAAAAGATAACTTCCTTAAATTGATAAAGAACATTTACCAAAAACCTGTAGCTAATATCATACTTAATGGTGAAAGATTAAAATAGTTTCATTGAGATTGGAAATAAAGCAAGGATGTCTCCTGCTACTATTCCTATACAGTATCATTCTGGAGGTCCCGGCTAGCACAACAAGGCAAGAGAAGGAAATAAAAGTTATATAGATTGGAAGGAAGGCAATAAAATTTTCTTAATTCACAAACAGTGTAATTGCACTTGCAGAAAATACCCCCCAAAACCTGTAAAGATGTTTTTAGGTCTTATAAATGAATTTAGCAGGATCATTAGATACAAAGTCAATATTTTAAAAGTTAAGTATTTTTCTATTTACTAGCAATAGATATTTGAAAATAGAAATCTAAAAAAAAAACCATTGCTATATATAAAAGACATAAAATACTAGAGATAAATGTTACAAATACTGACTAAATTTGTATGCTGAAAATGGTAAAACATTAATGACAGATAGCAAAAAGAACTAAATAAATGAAGAATTATACCCTGTTAATGGATTAGAAAACTCAGCATTGTTAAGATATTAGTTCTTCCTAAGCTAGTCTATAGTTTTAATACTTAATCAAAATCTGAGCTGGCATTTTTATGAAAATTGTCAATCTAATTCTAAAATTTATGTAGAAAAGCAAAGACAATGGAATAGCCGAAGCAATTTTTTTAAAAGAGCAAATTTGGAGGACTCACACTACCGAATTTCTGTATTAATATAAAGCTACAATAATTGAGACAGTGTGGTAATGGTGAAAGGATATACATATACATCAACAATACCAAATAGAGTTTGTGTGTGTGTTATGTGTGTTTGCATATATACAACTTCACAAACCATATAGCTGTAAAAGTGATTTTTTACAAGAGTGTAAAGACAATATAATGAAGAAAAAAATATACATTTTTTTCAACAGATGATGCTGGAAAAACTAGACACTCGTTGTTGTGACATTGTGAAATATATATTTGATCTTTGTCCCTGGTTGTTGGCTCAAAGCTCCTAAAACTTTCAGAGTGACAGGGGTGAAAGAAACAGCTTTTGTTATAATATTTGGTCTTAGTCCTGGTTCCTGACACAAGAGCTTCAGGACCCTTGGAATCTCTGGAGTGATAAGAGTGTCTTTTTGTAAACTAACGATGACTGAGACTGTGGGTTCTTAGGTAGCTTCAGAATGAGGGCTGGCCACCAGAAAGGCCAAGGTATGGTTAGAGATTTGGAACTTTCAGCCCCATCTCCTGACATCAAGGGAGGAGAGAGGTATTGGAAATTGAATTAAATCACCAATTATTCAAAGGCTAATGATTTAATCAATCATGCCTATGTAATGGAAGCTCCATAAAAACCTTTAAGCATGGGGTTCAGAGACCTTCCAGGTTGCTGAACACATTAAAGTTTCTGGGAGGGTGGTGTGCCCTATACATCTCTTCCATCTGGCTATTCCTGATTTGTATTCTTCATAATAAACTGGCAATAGTAAACAGTTTTCCTGAGTCCTACGAGGCATTCTAGCAAATTATTCAACCCAAGGATGGAGTCATGGAAATCTCTGATGCATTGCTTGTTGGTCAGAGGTACAGAAGGCCTGGAACTTGTGAATGGCATGTGTAGTGGGAGGCAGTTTTGTAGAACTGACCCCTTAATCTGTGGGGTGTGGTGTTAACTTTGAGTTGTTAGTGTCAGGATTGAATTGAATCATTGAACATCCACTTGGCATCCTGGAGAGCTGGAGAATTGTTGTTGGTGTGGAAGAACTCCACACATTTGGTTTCAGAAGTGTTCCATAGGAAGAATGAATAATAATAATAATTGGAAAAACAGACAAAAAACTAAACAAACAAATGAAAAGAATCTCTATCCATAACTTGCACCATGTAACTTGAAAGACTATACAATGAAATGTAAAACCCAACAATACTTTAAAAATTCTTGATGAAAACATAGGAAAAACTCTTTGTGAACTTGATTGAGGCAAAGATTTCTTAATGGAGACAAAAAGCACAAACCAGAGAAGACAAAGTTAAACATCATCACATCAAAAACTTCAACTTTTTGAAAGACTGCTAAGAAAATTTGAAAAACAATCCAGAGATTGGGGGAAAATACTTAAAAGACAGAATCTGAGGAGAATCAGTATGTAGGATTGATAGAGAACTCTGAAAACCATAATAAGAAACAAGGTTGGGCATGGTGTCTTATGCCTGTAATCCCAGCATTTTGGGAGGCCAAGGTGGGTGGATCACCTGAGGTCAGGAGTTTGAGACCAGCCTGACAAACATGGTGAAACCCCATTTCTTCTAAAAATACAAAATTAGCTTGTGTGGTGGCACACACCTGTAATCCCAGCTACTTGGGAGGCTGAGGCAGGAGAATCGCTTGAACCTGAGAGGCAGAGGTTGCAGTGAGCTGAGATCATGCCATTGCACTCCAGCCTGGGTAACAAGAGCAAAACTCCATCTCACAAAAAAAAAAAAAAAAAAAAAAAAAAAAAAAAAAAAAAAAAAAAAAGAAGGAAAGAAAAAGAAAAAGAAACCAAAAAAACTAAATTTAAAAAAATAGGCTAAAGATTTGGATAGATCTTTACCAAAGAAGAAATATGGATGGCAACTAATAAGTAAACGAAGAGATGTTCAGCATCATTAGTAATTAGGGAAATGAAATTAAAATTACAAGTGAATACCACCATATACACCATAAATACAAGAATGATGACATTTTTTAAAATCTGAAAATACCAAGTGTTGACAAGGATGTGGAACAACTGGAACTTTCATACATTGCTGGTGGAAGAGCCATTTTGCCAGGTCCAGCAACTTTGGAAAACAGCTTGGCAGTTTCTTATGAAGTTAAATATTCACTTATTGTACAGCTCAGCAATCCCACTCCTAGTTATTTATCCAAAATAAATTTAGACGTACCTCCACAAAAATCTTGTATATGAATATTTATAGCAGCTTTAGTCATAATTGTCCCAAACAAGAAACAACCCAAATGTCTGTAAACTGGTGACTGGATGAAAAAAAAATTGTTACATCCTTAAAATGGAATACCATTCAGTTGTAAAAAGCAATAAAGTATTGATTTAGGCAAAATTACAGAGATAAAAGCATATTAATGATTGGCATGACCTGGGGGTAGGGAAAAAAGTGGATTGACTATAAAGGGACATGAGAAAAGTTTTTGGGCTGATGGAAATATTCTACATCTTAATTGTGGTTATAGTTACCCAAAGATCTGTACATCTACAAAGGACAAATTTTACCTTATAAAAATTATTTCTCCATACATGTGATTTTTAAAAAATTGTGAAGACATAGATGCTTAATTATGATATTGTTGCTTCTCACCAATATTGTACTGGAGGTCCTGGCTTTTACACTAAGACAGAAAGAGGAAATACAAGCCTTCAAGATTGTTACTATTGGCTGGCATAATTTTCCACGTAGAAAATAAACCAAAAGTGGTCAAAGAAAAACTATTAAATTAATAAGACAGTTTAGCAAGTTCACAAGTGATACAATCTATATACAAAAGTCAATTCCAATTCTGTTTGTCGAAATTTGTACTTTAATAAAGATATTATTTATAATTCTGCTGAAGAAGATTACCTGTGACTAAACCTAATGAAAGATGTAAGGAAAATTGAAGACAGGGAAAGAGAAATGCCTGCCTAACTCATTAACAGAAGTGCTTCCCTGTTAAAGTACCCATGAAATTATTAATAGGAAAATGATTATGCCATTGCTAGAACTACGTTGGGGCAGACTGAGAGGTTGTGTTGGGAAACACAAGTTCACCTAAGACAATATGAGGAAGGTATAAAACAGTGTAAAGGAAAATAACTTTGGACATGTATCCAGTAGCTGGGGCAGTCAGCTCTTCGTACCCAACAGAGAACTCCAATATTGGCTTTCATCTGGGTGTCCATGCAGCCCAGGAGCCACTGGTGAGTAACTGAGTTGGAAATAAAAACAAAAAACTCAGACTAACTTATTTTCTGTTAATATTTGCTTTATTATGAAATAATAAAAAGCCACAAAATGTTTACCTAGAATACTACAATGATCACGCTTGTATCCACCACCTGGCTTCATGAAAATTTGCCATATTCTATTAATGTTTTCACTTCCCTCTATTTCTCTTCATGAGGAAACAATTGCATGGAAGAAAAGGCAGATGGGTGACAGGACAAGTTTGCTTTTACCTCTTTTTTTTCATGGTTATAATGGGAAGCAAAAATCCCATTCACAACTCCAGACATAGCATGATGCATGTTAACATGGGTAGCTAGAGAGGCAGTATCTGGAGGATTCAGAGAAAAGGCAAATGGTGATGGGTCTTTCAAATGGTTTTCATAGGTGAGCAAGGTGTGTCAGCAGGAGGGCAAATGGCCTTGGATTAGGACCACTGACCGTGATGATATGTTGAATGGAAACCCAAGGGTAGACCTGGCCCCAGTGTTGACAAGTATCACAAGCTGCTAACTGTGGACATTGGTGAGCAGAATTTACTAACCCTGCTCACTTGGAATTTCTGGTGTGTCTCTACTTCTGTCTCCTCATTTTAGCCTGAGTAACCACTAAGGGTCTTAAGTTCTATATGAGTGGTTAATCAAGATCAAACCACAAAGATTATAGGAATATTTGCAGAGTTTAAGAATCTACATTGACACTGTTAGGGTTCCAGATAGTGCTGGGAAAGGGTGCTAAGTAAATCACAGGGCCTTCACTGCCCAGACTCAGGGACACAGACTCATGGAACAAGTAGGGTTTCTAAGGGGATTTCAACCTTGAGGGGTCACAAGAAAGCCCAACTGGTGTTGGGAGGTATGGCATCTTACTGCTCAAATGTTGGGCTCTTATTTTAGATATTTTTGCCCCATGATTTAGCTGCATTACTTCCTTACTCAGTTAAAAAATTCTCACTAGGTTCAAACTTCATAAGAATGTTTAAACCTACTTCACTGATCCAGGAAATGGTGCCTGGTAAGAACTAAAAATAAACCAGAAAGGCTCAGGCTGGGTTTCAATGGCAGATTCCAAGGAGTTCGAAGGATTTCTAAACTTGGCCAAAGGCTTTCCTGCTATTCTATTTCAAGTTCATTCACTTGAGAATTTTCAAAATCTGAAGATCATTCCTTCCTTTTCCTGGAATTGAAAATAGAAGAACCCTGGCTTAACTTTGGAGCAGATTGCAATTTATATTTTGGTCCTCTGTGATGCGATTGTGATTGTATAATGAGGTAGTTAAGGGTATGGACATTGGAGTCAGACACCTGGGTTCAAATCCCAGCTGTTTACGGACTGCCTATGAGGCCTTAACCTCTCTCATTCTCAGTTTCCTTGTTTGCAAAGTCAGAGTTGATATGAGGATTACATACAATAGCGTGTGTGTTTAACAAAGGTACTAGAACACAGTGAGTATTCAGTAAATGGTAGCTCTTACCTTACTCTTATTATTTCAAATGTAATAATCTCTTAATTTTCTGTACTCATCTTGGAAATGAAGCAATAATATTCCAGGTTATGTGTGTTAGTGTATATCTGTGTGTGGGGCAGGGGCTGGGGGGTGGTCAATACATTTGTTTAACTTTTGTGTCAGAGATGTTACTGACTAAAGTCTGTTTCCTCATATTCCTGGGCATATGAGCTAAGGCCACCTTTCACAGACTCCCTTGCAGTTAGGTGATGCCATGTGACTAAATTCTAGCCAAAAATGTGAACAGAAGTGATATGTGACATTTGTTGTATTGGCCCACAGATATTTCCCGTAAGTCCTCTTCCATGCTCTTTCCCCTGGGATAGAGAGGACTATGGTGATCTTAGGAACTGCAGATGAGGATGGCAGAGCCCCTGTCAGCCCGAGTCCTTGAATGACAGGGGATGAAAGGAAGACAACCTCCACTGACAAAGAACTACCTTGGGCTAAGATAAATAAACTTCTACTGTGTCTGAAACATGTATTTTGTGTTTGTTATAATAACTAGTTCCAAATGCCTAGTGCCTTCTTGATCACCTCCTTCCTTAATTTATTCTTCTTTTTAGCTTTCCACTTAAAAATCTTGATTTAAGAAAAAGTTAAAGTAGAAAGTTTCCTGAGAGGCCAATTAACCAAAATCAATATCTAGGAGTGTCTATTGATTTTATGGAGCACTTCTGCTCTTTATTTCCTAGGACCCAAGCGTCTTGGGAATTAAGCCTCACTAAAACAGAATTTTGAGGGCGGATGTGGGAAGGTTCAAACTACCCGGATTTTTCTGTTCTTGACATCAGTGACTTAACTGTAACAAGTAGAGTTCACTTAGCCATGTGTTTCCCTTTGAACATACTTGAAAGTGTTCATGAAAATGAATAAAGTCTTAGTTGAGAATGACTAGAATCACTAATGGAAAGTAGATTCAATTTAAAACACACAGTTAATTGCAAGAAGTATAAAGAATATACAGCAGGTTTTCACATCAGTCTCTAGTTCCTGCCTACTTACAGAATAGTTAGTTACCCTTAACAAATGAGATTGAGGGAAGAGTCTCTACTTCAAGTCTCCATATCCTCTTTTGTGGATTCCCTGTTGCTATTGTCCCCAGGCCACTTTGCACCAGAATCTTTCTTTAAGTACTTGCTTTATGTGCTATGCCTTACTAATTGTCTCCAGACAACTCTGCTTTTTCCCAATGTGCCTGGCAAAATGTTGGCTGCTTCCTTTACCTGTTAATAAAAATGGTTGCCTATTAGCACCTGTATACACCACCAGGGCGCCGGAGGGAAGGTCTGCCCAGCTTGGTGCTACTTCCCAACTCCCCAATATCTGAGCAAACCATCCAGGGGCCTGGGGATTGCCCAGCCGAGTCCACCACAAGTGGCACCTGAGTACTCTTCTTGGGGTCTGAGGTTGGCCTCGTTCAACCTGGTGCTACCATCAAAGCTGGCACTCACCTGTAGGTCTGAGGACTGGACCACCCAACTTGTTGCAATGACTGCCAACACCAGTGTGGACCACTTGGGTCCCAGAAGGTTGTTGCACTACTACTATTGTCATCAACCATGCCACACATCTGCTTCCCAATAGCTTGAGAACATGCTTACCCACCCAACTCACTGCTGTCCTGTCCAGCATCCAAGCAAGCCACCTGGAGGCTCAAAAATTGGCCAGCTTGGACCTGCTAACACCAAAACTAGTGTATGCCACCCTGTGGCTTAAGGACAAGCATGCTCAGCCCACTGTTGCCACCACTGGGGCTTCAAGACTGGCCCAACTGATGTCCCAGTCCCAGTAAAACTTTACCACAGCCCCCATTAACACATGCACCCTAAGCCACCAAGGAAATCACAGACACCACTGATGTAATCATACAGAAACTACAGTACTGCATGCACCCAGAATCAAATCCAAAGTGCCCAATCAACACAATAGATATAACTTCAGGAAAAATTCCTCACCTATGAAATCAAATTTAAAAAATTGGAAGAAGTGACTGTGCAGTTATCAATGTACAAACACAGGAAATATTAAAAAGCAAGGAAATATAACAACTTCAAAGGAATATAATCATTTTCCACTAACAAATTCCAACCAAAAAGAAATTTACAAAATTCCAGAAAAAGAATTAATAATAAATGTCATTCAGGATATAGGCATAGGCAAGGACTTCATGACTAAAACACCAAAGGCAATGGCAACAAAAGCCAAAAAAGACAAATGGGATCTAATTAAACTTAAGAGCTTCTGTACAGCAAAAGAAACTATCATTAGAGTGTCTCAGCCCCAAATCTCCTGAAACTGATAAGCAACTTCAGCAAAGTCTCAGGATACAAAATCAACATGCAGGCATCACAAGCATACCCATACACCAATAACAGACTTAAAGAGAGCCAAATCAAGAATGAACTGCCATTCACAATTGCTACAAAGAAAATAAAATACCTAGGAGTACAACTTACAAAGGATGTAAATGACCTCTTCAAAGAGAACTACAAACCACTGCTCAACGAAATAAGAGAGGACACAAACAGATGGAGAAACATTCCAAGCTCATGGTTAAGAAGAATCAATATTGTGAAAATGACTATGCTGCCAAAAGTAATTTACAGATTCAATGCTATCCCCATCAAGCTACCTATCACCCTCTTTACAGAACTGGAAAAAAAACCACCTTAAACTTCATATGGGACCAAAAGAGAGCCCGCATAACCAAGTCTATTCTAAGCAAAAAGAACAAAGATGGAGACATCACACTACCTGACTTCAAACTATACTACAAGGCTACAGTAATCAAAACAGCATGGTACTGGTACCAAAACAGAGATATAGACCAATGGAACAGAACAGAGGCCTTGGAGGCAACACCACACATCTACAACCATCTGATCTTTGACAAACCTCATAAAAACAAGCAATGGGGAAAGGATTCCCTGTTTAATAAATGGTGTTGGGAAAACTGGCTAGCCATGTGCAGAAAGCAGAAACTGGACCCCTTCCTGACACCTTACACTAAAATTAACTCCAGATGGATTAAAGACTTAAACATAAGACCTAACGCCATTAAAAACCCTAGAAGAAAATCTAGGCAAAACCATTCAAAACCTTGCATAGGCAAGGACTTCATGACTAAAACACCAAAAGCATTGGCAACAAAAGCCAAAATAGACAAAGGGGACCTAATCAAACTCCACAGCTTCTGCACAGCCAAAGAAACAGTCATTAAAGTGAATCAGCAACCAACAGAATGGGAAAAAATTTTTGCAATCTACCCATCTGACAAAGGGCTAATATCAAGAATCTAAAGCAGATTTACAAGGAAAAAACAAACAAACCCATTCAAAAGTGGGCAAAGGATATGAACAGACACTTTTCAAAAGAAGATATATATGAGGCCAATAAACAAATAAAAAATGTTCATCATCACTGGTCATTAGAGAAATGCAAATCAAAACCACATTGAGATACCATCTCACGCCAGTTAGAATGGCAATCATTAAAAAATCTGGAGACAACAGATGCTGGAGAGGTTGTGGAGAAATAGGAACACTTACACTGTTGGTGGGAGTGTAAATTAACTCAATCATTGTGGAAGACAGTGTGGTGATTAACATCACTTAGTTTGATTAACATCAAACAACATCACTTAGTTGCTTGAGTTTCTGTGTGTGTGTGTGTGTGTATATATAAAATTAGGGGTATACAAATCAAAACCACAATGAGTTATCATTTCATTCCAGTTAGAATGGCTACTAAAAAGACATAACAATAGCAGGTGCTAGTGATGCAAAGAAGAGAAAACTTTCATGCAGGGTTGGGGGGAATGTAAATTAATACAGCTGTTATGGAAAGCAGTATGAACATTCTCAAAAAGTAAAAATGGAGTTACCATACGATCCAGTAATCCCACTACTGGATACTTATCTATAGGAAAATAAATCAGTATATCAAAGACGTAGCCATACTCACATGTTTATTGCAGCACTGTTCACAGTAGCAAATATATGGAATTAACCTAAGTGTCAATGGATGAATGGATGAAGAAAATGCTGTATATGTACACAATGGAATATTATTAAACCATTAAAAAGGAATGAAACTACATCATTTTGAGCAACATGGATGGAACTGGAGTTCATTATGTTAAGTGAAGTAAGCTAGACACAGAAAAATAAATTTTATATGTTCTCCCTCATATGTGAAAGCTAAAAAAGTTGATCTCATGGAGACAGAGAGTAGAATGATAAGTACCAGAGGCTGGAATGAGGTGTGGGGGGGAGGGGAGGATGATGAGAGGTTGTTTAATGGATACAAACATACGGTTAGATAGAAGGTATATGTTCTTATGTTTGATAGCAGAATGGGATGACTATAGTTAGCAACAATGTATTATACATTTCAAAATAGCTAGAAGAGAGAACTCAAAATATTCCCAACATACAGAAATGATAAATACTCAATGTAATGGATACCCCAAATACCCTGACTTGATCATTTCACATTCTATGCATGCAACAAAATATCATATGTACCCCCATAAATTTGTAAAATATTATGTATTAATATAAAAATGGCTGGTTGTTAATGAAAATGACTAACTTACCAGAGCCCTCTAGCTGCCCTCTTTCTGCAATAGTGATAAGGCAGAAGTTCTAAGCTTTTTCCCCCTTGTATAGCACCTTGATATTTCCTGTGTGAATCACACCATTACTATTTCTCCAGCAACAGAGGCTGAAAAAAATTACACTCCAGGCCTTGTTTCTCACAGAGCAGAGCTTGGCAGCATGCTCCACCCTCAGATTCTATTCCTAGCGTTTACCATGCAAGGAGTCTGTGATGGACTGGATGTTTGTGTCTCCCCTTCCCCCTCCACCCCGGCCCAAATTCATACGATGAAACCCTCATCCTAATGTGATGGTATTTGGAGGAGAGATCCTTAGGTCTTTAAGGTGGAATCCTCATGAATGGGATTCAGGACATTATAAGAAGGGGCCAGAGAGCTAGCTATTTCTTGCTCTTCTATGTGAGACACAATGAGAAGTCAGCTATCTTCAAACCAGCAAGTAACCTCTCGCTAGACACTGGATCTGCTGGCTCCTTGATCTTGGATGTGTCAGCCTCCATAACTGTAAGAAAGAAATGTTTGTTGATAAAATAAATGTTTGTTATCCTAGTCTATGATGATTTGTTATAGCAGTCCTAACTGACCAAAACAGTAAATATATTATGTATAAGACATGAACACAAACCAAAACCCCTTATTGAGTCCACTTAAGCTTTCCATGAGGGTTCTGAGAACAGTTCTGGCAAAACAAATGTTGGAAGGAATATGAAGGGGTTGTTGGAGCTTGGAGGTAGTGACCTATCAATTCAAACTAGATGTTATGTAGCTCACTGGTAGATGTGTAGGTAGACAGCTAGTGCCCTTGATTGTCAATGAGCAGCAATGTTAGTTGAAAAGCAGAACTAGAATTAAGGGTAGTTCTGTAGTTAGGCATACAGATTCTCAGGATACTCCACTATAATCCACACTGTACTTGCAAAGACTAAAATCTTATTCAAAAGAAAGAAAATCATGTGAAAGAAAATTCCAAAGTCCCATAGCCTTCATATTCCAAAAGCAGTTTTTCTTGAAGAGAATTCCGGGATACATTGCAAAACAGAGAAGTTTCTAATTGTCAGATCCTTATTCATTCTGAAATTATGACAAAGCAGCAATCTATTTGAACAGGTAATGCATAATTAATTGAAGTAAAGCCCTGAATTATAATTCCACTTAAGACAGAATCAGTCCTTCTTGTCCTGAAGCTTTTGCCTGTTTTCGGCAGTTTCCTATTGAGCTAAATTGGATCGAAGTTCTCCTTAAGAACTTCCAAGGAATGGGAATAATAGTTAATACTTGGGAGTACATTGTCCTCAGGGTAGGAGAGAAGGGAATGTAGGTTGCATAACTAATATGCAGTAGGTGCTTTACAGATATAATTTATTCACTTTATTGTTGATCTTATTCATTTTGCTTAACTATATATGCAAAATAGAAATAATAACACTAACTTTGACAATTAAATAGAAGACATAGTATTCAAATGTGACCTGCTGGGCTTCAAAACTTGTTTCCACTGTCATATGCCCTGATATCTATTGCAGAATGTGAGTTATCTTCCTACCAAATGCAGATGGTTTAAGAAAACAATGCAAGAATGATTCTTCTGAGGTCAACAACAAATTCTAGTTCTACAACTGAGCTCTAGAACTTTCTTCTAAATACTTCAACTGGAGTCCTGTTTCTTCTAATGCTCAACTACCTTCTGACCCAGGCTGAAGTGTTCCTTTGTAATTAGTAGGGTTTCTAGTCATAGTGATTTAGTAGTATAGAGAAATGGGTAGGCTTTGATTTTTCAATCCATTTCAGTCATAAAAGCTCACACTCCTCTCCTTTCTTTGGCTTCTAATGATGTTGTTGCTGAACGTTAGTATACATAAAAAAACAGCTGATGGAATTGTTTAAAAATGAATGCTTTGGCTTCTATCCTAGAGAGCCAAGAGGTCTGGGGTGAGGCCAAGAGTGTGCATTTTTTGCAAACATCTCAGGTGATCAGGGAAATTTGAGTTTGTAAGTGTCTTAATTTTCCTTATTACTCTCATTTTCCATTTATGTTTTTGTTTTAATCTCACATCCTGTTGGGATCGGAATTTCTTTTATAAGCCATGCTCTTTTGTTCTCTGCACCTTTAGAACTGCTCTGCTAGTGTGTGATTTGGGCTTATGAAGGCTCAGGACTAAAATCAGAAAAACAGAGGTAATATCTCATAGCCAGAGGCTCTAAGAGGAAAATTGCTTCAGTTAGGAAGCATAGAAGAGGCTGCTAAATAAATTGTTAGTAGTGTCATATTATTCTTCTGGAAAAAGTATGGACATATAGTCAAGGCAAACACAAAACGATGACTCAAACCTGCTGGAATCATGCCAAAAAGGTAACATCCCAGAAGAAGCTGAGGCCTGTGAAAAATGTTAAGGGCGAAAACCAAAGGCTTTTAGAAAGCTACACAAGGATTAAAAACAATGAAGAAATAAAGGCCAGGAGCAGATGATGTAATGTTGACAGACAGCAAGACAAGCAGCTCTGCTCATTTCCTGTTTTTCTTCCCTGCTCCATCAGGGAGAAGGATCTTCAAGCTGAAAATTTACAGAATAAACATTTCTTAGGGAAGATGTAATCCAAAGATGAAGGTGGGGCTTGGGAAAGATCTAATTGTAAAAAGTGAGTGCAACTTTCATGACCAGTTGAACGACATCACAGAGACTCCAAACTGGCATTGGAGTTAGAAGGGTTAATGGTTATCTTTAAGGGCTATGGAGAAAGAGGTGCCAAATGACCAGAGGCAAGCAAATCTCTTGATTTTTCTGAAGTTCGTTTTTTAAAACCACTGGTCTTACTGCTGGTAGAGTCCTAGAAGAGATGAAAATTCAGTTGGGGAAAGGAGTGTCTGTAAAGGAATCAGCCCTTCCATAGGCCTAAGTACCTATCGAAGGCAATGCTTAGAAGGATCCATTTTTAGGCCAGGCGCGGTGGCTCAAGCTTGTAATCCCAGCACTTTGGGAGGCCGAGGCGGGTGGATCACGAGGTAGAGAGATCGAGACCATCCTGGTCAACATGGTGAAACCCCGTCTCTACTAAAAATACAAAAAATTAGCTGGGCATGGTGGCGTGTGCCTGTAATCCCAGCTACCCAGGAGGCTGAGGCAGGAGAATTGCCTGAACCCAGGAGGCGGAGGTTGCGGTGAGCCAAGATCGCGCCATTGCACTCCAGCCTGGGTAACAAGAGCGAAACTCCGTCTCAAAAAAAAAAAAAAAAAAAAAAAAAAAAGAAGGATCCATTTTTAGCTTGGCCCCTTGGTGCCAGGCTGCCTGGTACTGTGAGGCGGGTGGCTTACTTCAGACTCCACTCAGAGGAAGGGCCTGCCAGGAAGACCCAGGAATGCAAAGAATTTGGCATTTATGTTTCACTGGCAACAGTGATCTCCTTTACCCTGCCTGTGTCTGGTGAGAGAGAGAGGTGGAGAGACAGGGAGGGAGGGAGAGAAAGAGAGAGAGAAAGAGGCAGACACACACACACACACACACACACACACACACACACACACCCCAGAGTTACGAGTGAAAGAGAGAGAACAGAGTCAGGGGTAGGAGGGAGGGAGAGAGGCAGGGAAGGGGGAGGGAAAAGAGCCTGTCTTCCTGCATTTGGTCTAGCATTTGGCTATTTGTTGGCATCTGAGTCCCATCAATTTTTGAGTTGTTGATCAGAGTTCAAAGCAAAGGAATAGCTCAACAAAAGGAAAAGTATGGGTTTGTCATACCATCCCGATCCCTCTCTGATCCTCCCAGCTGGTCATATTATCAGTAAAGAGACAGGGACTTCTGAGGAAGGAGCCACTGACCACCAGAACCTCTGTAAACACTTATAACTGGACTACTTAAGGTAGAGCTTCTCAATGAGCAAGAGACAAAAAGGTGGAGAAGGATTTCCCCACACGGGAAATTAAGCAATGCCTGGAGACACTTTGGTTGTTGCAACTGAGGAGCGGGAATGCCACTGGCATCCAGAGGCTAAGGACGCTGCCATAATTCCTACAACGCACAGGACAGCACCCACAACAAAGACTTATCCAGCCCAAAATATTGATAGTGCTGATGTTCAGAAACTATGCCTTAAAGGGATTTAACACCAGATGCCTCAGTGCCTAGTGCCCAGGGCCACCCACTAGTGTTGTTGAAATCAAGAGGACCTTATCATAGTTCCCTCCTTTTTTACAGGTGAAGTGTTTGAGGCTCAGGGAGTGAAGTGGCTTGTCCAGGGACCCAGGCCATGGATTGAGGTGATTAAGAGCCTTGGAGTAAGACAGACCTGGTTTTAAATTTCAGTTCAGTTACTTAACATCTGTGTGGCTTGGACAAGTTACTTCACCTCTTGGAGCCTGAATTCTTTGACCTCTTCAATGAGCATCCTATAATAATTCCTGCAAAGCATAATGTCAAGAAATATGTGAGAGGATGCATATAATAAATGCCACATCTAATTACGAGTGGTAGAGCTCTTGGCTCCTATCCACAGTTCTGTTCCAGTTCCACTGTTTTACTTTAATATATCCCAAATCAGGACCGCCCATCAGTGCTAAGAGGCATGTAGTATTGTAATTGTGAGCTCTGCCACTTGGTCCTAGTAAATCTGTATTCAAAGTCCAGCTCTACCATTTTCAAGCTGATAAATAATTAACCTGCCTCTCACTCAGCCTCAGTTAACTTATGTGTAAAATGGGATAATGATATGATCTACCTTACAGGCTTCTGGTGAGAGTTAACATCAGTACCCATATTAAACACTTAAGGCTAGAGTCTAGAAGAGGGTAAGAACTCAGCATGTATTAGTTATAGCTAATGTTTGTGGCATGTTGTATTTTCCTCCCCAAATTGCTGCCACAGCATCTTCCCATTCAATATACTCTTCTTACAATGTGACTGTAACTCTCCTCTCCTCCAACAGCAGTGGTGGGGTGGGAGTGGGGTGTGGTGTCTGTGTTCTCTTTATTTGGATGTAGATGGACATGTAGCTATGAGGCAAGTGATACTTTGTGACTGCTGGGGCTAGGTCATGAAAAATGATTCATCTTTTTCCTGCCTATCTTGGGATACTCACCCTTGTAACCCTGCCTCCATGCTGTGAGGAAGCCCAAGCCACACCACGGAGAGGCCCATTTGAAGAGAAACTGACAGACAGCACTAACTTGCCAGCCATATGAATGAGGCATCTATAAGTGGAACCTCCAGTTCCAGGCAAGCTACCCCAACGGATGCTGAGTGGAGAGAAGTGAGCTGGCTGCACTGAAACCTGTTCAAATTACAGATTAATGAACAAAATAAATGATCAATGTCAGTTGAAACTGTCAGAGGTGTTCAAACCAGAGTAACTCCATCTTAACTAGGGGCTCGGTAAAATAAGGCTGAGACCGGCTTGTTCCCAGGAGGTCAGGCATTTTTAGTCACAGGATGAGACAGGAGGTCGGCACAAGATACACATCACAAAGACCCTGCTAATAAAGCAGGATGCATTAAAGAAGCAGGCCAAAAAAGTTCGTGGCCAAGAACCCAAAAGCAAATGCAATAAAACCAAAGATAAATAGATGGGACCTAATTAAGCTAAAAAGCTTCTGCACAGTAAAAGAAATAATCAGCAGAGTAAACAGAAAACCTGCAGAGTGGGAGGAATATCTTCAAAAACTCTGCATCCAACAAAGGACAAATAGCCAGAATCTACAAGGAACTCAAACAAATCAGCAAGAAAAAAAAAATAGTACCATCAAAAATTGGCCTAAGGATATGAATAGACAATTCACAATTCACGAAAGAAGATATGCAAATAGGCAACAAACACATGAAAAATACTCAGCATCAGTAATTATCAGAAAAATGCAGATCAAAACCACAATGCAATGCCACCTCACTCCTGCAAGAATGGCCATAATAAAAAAATAATAGATGTTGGAATGGATGTGGTGAAAAGGCAACACTTTTACACTGCTGGTAGGAATATAAATGAGTACAACCACTATGAATAACAATGTGGAGACTCCGTAAAGAACTAATAGTAGAACTACCATTTGATCGGCCAGGCATGGCAGCTCACGCCTCTAATCCCAGCACTTTGGGAGGCCAAGGTGGGTGGATCACCTGTGGTCAGAAGTTCCAGACTACCTTGACCAACATGGAGAACCCCCCTGTCTACTAATAATACAAAAATTAGTTGGGTGTGGTGGCGCATGCCTGTAATCCCAACTACTGGGGAGGCTGAGGCAGGAGAATTGCTTGAACCCAGGAGGTGGAGGTTGCAGTGAGTCAAGATTATGCCGAAACTCCATCTCAAAAAACAAAAACAAAAACAAAAACAAACAAACAAAAAACTACCATTTGATCCAGCAATCCCCCTACTGAGTATCTACCCAGAGGAAAGGAAGTTTTTATATGAAAAAAGCACTTTTTAGCAGCACAATTCACAACTGCAAAAATATGGAAGCAGCCTAAATGCCCATCAACCAACAAGTGGATAAAGAAAATTAGATAGATAGCTAGATAGATAGATAGATAGACAGATAGATAGATACACACTATGGAATACTACTCAGCCATGAAAAGGAACAAAATGATGGCATTTGCAGCTACCTGGATGGAGTTGGAGACCATTATTCCAAGTGAAGTAACTCAGGAATGGAAAACCATACGTCATATGTTCTCACTTTTAGGTGGGATCTAAGCTATGAGGATGCAAAGGCCTCAGAATGATGTAATGGACTTTGGGGACTCGGGGGGAAGGAAGGGAGAGGGCTGAGTGCACAGTGTACACTGGAGTGCACCAAAATCTCAGTCAAAAATCATCACTAAAGAACTTATTTATGTAACCAAAAACCACCTGTTCCCCAAAAACTATTGAAATAAAAAATATATATATTGCCAACATCTTCTCCTATGCTGTGACTTTTCATGGTTCTAAGGGTGCTTCGATAAATAAAGTTGACTTTTAAAGAAAAAAAAAAAAAAAGGAAGCTGGCCCAAATCTGCCAAAACCAAGATGACCACAAAAGCGACCTCTGGTCATCCTCAGTGCTCATTATACACTAATTATATTGCATTAGCCTCCCACCAGGGCCATGACAGTTTACAAATGCTATCGCAATGTCTGGAAGTTACCCTATATGGTCTAAAAAGGGAAGGAATCCTCAGTTCTGGGAATTGTCTGCCCCTTTCCTGGAAAACTCATGAATAATCCACCCCTTATTTAGCATATGATCAAGAAATAACCATAAAAATAGCCAGCCAGCAGCCCTTCGGGTTACTCTGTTCTATGAGTAGACATTCTTTTATTCCTTCTACTTCCTTAATGAACTTGCTTTCACTTTATTCTGTGGACTTGCCTCAAATTCTTCCTTGCATGAGATCCAAGGACCTTCTCCTGGGGTCTGGATTGGGACCTTTTGTTACCTTTCCAGTAACAAAATCCCTAAATTTCAAGACAGCTTGTTATGCAGCAACGGTTCAATATTATTTTTATTAATCTCCAAAAGGAAATTCTCCTTCTTAAGCCTCATCATCAACACCAAGAAGAAAACCAGGCATAGTAGGAAATGTTGCAGCTTCTTGCCAGATCTTCTGTGATTCTTCTGTACATCTGGAGAATATGATCAAACGCCATTACCGGTTGAGGATGTGACATGTGGAGATTTGGGAATCTGAGGGTTTATCTGGGGACATAGTTCAACCAATCTTTTTTGGGAACAGGTTAATTCCAGGGCCTGACAGTGTTCTTGAAACTTGTGAACAAAGTTCTCCAAGATCACATACTCCAGTGTTACTTCTCCTGTCCCTTCTTCCTTACTTTCTGCCATGAGTGTAAGACATTTGTGGGAAGGAAAATCAATGTTCTCTTCCATTCTATGTGAGTTTTTACCTGAGTCTCTGTCTAATAAAAGACAGATTAACAAAAGAAAAGCAAACAGATGTTGAATAACCTGCATACCTCCTGTAGATCTCAAATTAGACTTCAGGCTTAAATATTTTGTTTCTCTGAAACAAAAAAAAAGGAGTAAATAGGAAAAGGCCCTGTTAAGATGCAACGACCAGGAAAAGCACCATAAACCAAGGATAAGATTTGCTATGCAGATTTAAGCACATGGCTTCTCCACTGATTAAGAGTCTGATAATTTAGCAATCTTTCTCCTGGTGCAGAGAGGGAGGCACCCTTAAAAATGGGAATTTCTTTTGTAAATATAAATTCCTCTTACAAAAAGACAATTTTTCAGAGCTACTGCTGTGTCTGCAGTTTGTCAAAAGAACAGCTTCAAATAATCCTTATGCCAAAGAGGCATGTTTGAGGGTGACATATTCTGGTCTTCTACAGCCACATAAAAGATTTTTTTTCCTTTTGAGTTTATTCACTCCTTATACCTCATTTATGGTTTTGAAGAATGTAAGGTCAGGATAGAGAACAGAGCCTGATGATGAATTGAAGAAGATTTTTGCCCTTGTTAGGAAAGCAAACAATTTGTTATATCCATAATTGTGCATACATGGTGTGTCTGTGTGTCTGTCCATGTATGTGATAGAAGAAGCGGGAGAAGAAGTGCTGCTTGGATTATAAGTTAAAGAACTTCCCATTCTTCTTCCTGAGAACAGTCGTTGTTCAGATCCCTTTTCTGTAGCCCCATTGGAAAGTTATCCACTGTGACTACTCAGAGTCACAGGATGACTAAACCCAGCAAGGTATCTTCTTGAGGGGTAAGTAGGGCTTGTAAACCAAAAATTCTCTAAGACAGGTCTCAATCAGTTTAGAAGCTTATTTTGCCAAGAGTAAGGACATGCCCAGAAGAAGAGAACACAAAAATCACAGCAAGAGTCTGTGGTCTGTGCCTTTCTCCAAATGTGAATTTGAGGGCTTTGCTATTTAAAGGGGAACAGCAGGCTGGAGGGGAAAGAGGGAGGATATGCTGATCCACATGTTGTAAAAGAAAAGGAGCAGGTAGGGGGACAGTCAACTATGTATTTGCCTCATGCTCAGTAAATTGCCACCTTACATAAGGTAAGGTGAACATGGAGTTATCACCTGTGGAGATACTTAACCTTTTATCTGTAGCTGTCTGTTCAGGAACAAAAGGGAAAGCAGTTTCTTTCATGATTCAGCTTTCAGCTTAATACTTTTTTCTTTTAGCATAGTGAATTGGGGTCCTGAGATAGGTGAAAAAGAACTCTATGTTTTATTCGCAAGACAATCTAGCCCTTCTAGGTGTTTTACCGAAGGATGAAACAGTAATGAGCTACAGTCTCCCTCCCTCTGGGAACTTCATAGCCTAGATGCTGAAGATGACCCCATCTCTCTTGGGGTGGATGTTCAAATCTGGGAACTCAGGCTAGGCGAGGGGCAGACATAATACTTGCTGGTTTCCGGAAAAAGGACAATATGTTAGGTACATGGCTTTCTCCTGCATCAGGTAGGAGACTTTTACATTTCTGAAAGCTTCGTGTGCCCTGTCTTTTGCCTCCTCAACCTGTGTCTCTCCCCCTTCCTTTGGGAGAAAAGAAGACCTAAAGGAGAGCTCTGGATTCTACTCTAGAGTATGCTCAAAGGAAACAAGTAGGAAGTGGACTTGATACTTAGTCTTCCCTAGTGACCTTGGCATTGGAAATGCCTGGGAGAAAATGCTAGAGTAGCTGAAGGATGCTTTTAGTCTTCAACAGAAAGGATCTGTGAGCTTCTCAGTGCCTTTCCAGGTCCAGTTGTTATGAAGACTCAGCCTAAAACCTTTACCTCTGTAAAGTGGTATTTGAGTCATTTGTCATCAGAAGCAATTCAGGTGGGAGCTGTTTCCTGGCCTCCTCTTCTTAGTTCTTCCTGTAAAAAAAAAAAATGGCATGTTTCCTAATGACGTTAACTTATTAAAGAATGATTTCAAGCATGACACTGGCTGTCACTCACGTAAGTTATGAAAGTTAAGAATCTGGCCCATGAAAAGTGTCCAGCAAGGCTGTTTACTGAAGGTCGTGCCGTGTAACATTTTCGAAGGTGGCTAAATGGTCTGTGAGCTGGATGGGGCAGTGTGGTGGGAAGGACGGGCCTCTCTGTTATGTCACTAGCCGGGGAGGAATGTGCCAAGGAAGGCTGCCATGGAGGGGACTGAACTGTGACTCACGCCAATGCTAGTGGGCTTGTTGGCAGAGAAGGAAGATGCGCCTGTCCTCTGAATGTTGCATGCTTTCCTGGGGGAGTGGATAGTGTCTGACCCTCTTTGCTGGGTCACAATGATTTCATTTTTTTTGGCTTTTTATAGTTGGCTGTGAAAGTAGCCTTTCACCTTCAATGAATCACATTTAAAGCAGACAGGGAGTATGGGAGACTAATGAGATTAATCGGCCTCCTTTGGGACTTCCTGAAGTCCAAGGGACAAATTTGTGATGCGTCACCAGCAGCAACACTTTGCTTATTGATCTTTGGACAGAAATGGTGACAAAGCAAATACCTTTGAGGAAGGCAAAAGGGAAGCAAGACGAGGAGATCCCTCTCACCCCACCAGCTAACTGCTGATCTCTGCACAAAGGTCAGACTGAGCTGGAGCTGGGACATGGTCTGAGGATGCTTGGCTTCACCCCTGTTGGCCGAGGCCTGCCATGCTGAGCTGTCACAGGAGGCTGGACTTTCCCAGAGAGTGAGGCTGGACTCAAGCATGACAGGAGGCTTCTTATCTGCCCCCACCAGGTTCTTGGGGCAAAGCCAAGCTGCTTGCACCATGTGGCTGGGAATGGCAATGATTCAGGAGAAGCAGCAAGCTAGAAGGAAGGAAGCGCTGGTGTCCTCAGCCATTGTTAGGGAAGAACGGAGGAGTCCAAGGGGAAGGCTTCAGCGCTGAGAGGACCACAGGCCTGAGGCAGTTGCCTAGCAACAGTGCCCCAGTGCTTCCCTCCACCAGCCCGTCAGCTGCCTGGGGCCTCTTACCAGCTCCTACCCTCCAGTTTCTTCCTTCAAAACCGCCATCCATATACCTTTTCAGCAAATTCCACCTGTGCAGAAATCTCTCGGGGCTGTGGGTCAGGGGGAGCTTCCAGATCGCAGAATGCCTTAGCTGTGCTCTGGGTTGCTAACAGGGCTTAGTAACTCAGACGCTAGAGCAGACCTGCATGCAAATTCCAGGGCCAACACTTATTAGCTCTGTCATCTGGGGCAAGTTTCTTAACCTCCCAATGCTTGATTTTCCCCATATGTAAAAGATAGAGAATAATAGTACCTATCTCAATTGAGGCGATCTGAGACTTAGTGTGGATGGATGGATGAGTAAACAGATAGACAGAAATAGAATTAATTAAAATAGTGCCTGGCATATAGAATGTCTATGTATGCATCTGTTACTAATAGTCCTGGAGGATAGTTGGACACAATCACTTGCTCCCAGATGGGACAGAGATGCTGGGGAAGAAGCCCTAAGCTCCAGTTTCGTGAGGGCATGTGGTGCTAGAATATCTGTTTCCAGGCCACTGTTCTAACACTGGCTTGCTGTGGGCTCTTGAGCAAGCAGCAATTTTCACCTCGGAGGATACACTGAAAGGGTCTGGATTGCTTCACTCCTCCTTGCCTCATAGCATCCTGGATGTGACTGAGCTGAGTCACCTTTGTCTCTACAGCTACAGGGGTAATTAGAAAATGTGACAATAGGAGGGGGTTCCAGCTGAGCCCCAGAGGGAAGGTTTGGGTAAGCAATGGGTGCATAGCCTCAGATTGGGGGGTGTTTAGTCCAGACCTGGGAAGAAGCAGGCACCCAGGCTCATATTGGTATCATCTTGTATCTATTTATTTTTGTAGTTGCTCTAGGGATTATGTATACATTATATATACACACCTAACTTCTCATATTCTGTTTAAATTTCCTATTTTACCACTTCAAGTAGAATGTAGAAATCTGACAACCATGTATGTTCCTTACCCTCCTCTTCCTCCCTTTATGTTATAATTGCCATATGCATAACACCTATATATATTGAAAACTCTCCCTTTCAACAATGTTATAATTTTGGCTTCTAATAGTCATATATATTTTTAAAGAAGACAAAATGGTTTATTATATTTACATAGATGTGTACAATTTCTGTTGCTTTTCCTTCATTCCTGCATTCCTGAGGTTCTGATTTTCTTTCTGGGATAATTTCCCTTCAATCTGAAAAACTTCCTGTAACATTCTTTTAACATATATATATACACACACACACACACACACACATATATATATATATATATATATATATATATATTTGAGACAGGGTCTTGCTCTGTCGCCCAGAGTGGAGTGCAGTGGTATGACAGCTCACTGCAGCCTCTGCCTTCCAGTTCAAGTGATTCTCCCACCTCAGCTTCCCAAGTAGCTGGGAATACAGGTGTACACTCCACCCCAGCTAATTTTTGTATCTTTTGATAGAGATGGGGTTTTGCCGTGTTGGCCAGGGTGGTCTTGAACTCCTGGCCTCAAGTTATCCACCCCCTCAGCCTTAGAAAGTGCTGGGATTATAGGCATGAGCCACTACACCTGGCCTAAAGTACATTTGTTGGTAATGAAATTTCTTAGTTTTCTTTCATCTGAGAATGTCTTGATTTCATGGGATATAGAATTCTGAGTTGACAGTTCTTTTCTTTCTGGCTTGAAAAAAATACAGTCAATTAAATTGTTAATCTATATGAAATGAGTCATTTTCTTTGGCTGTATCGATATTTCTTCAGCCTTTGGTTTTCACAGTTTTCTTCTGATGGTTTTATTTGGATTTGTCTTGTGTGTGGTTCCCTGAGCTTCTTGTTATCTGCAAATTTATGTTTTTCACCAAATTTGGGAAATTTCTGCAATTATTTCTTCAAACATTTTTTTTCTGCACCAATTCGTGTCTTCTCTTATTTAGGGACTCCAGTGACATGCATGCTAAACTTCATATTGTCTCACAGGTCCTGAGTCTCTGATCATTTCTTCAACCTACCTTCTCCCTGTCCTTCAGATTGTATAGTTTCTAATGAGTTTAAGTTAATAGACTCTTTTTTTTTTTTGTCATATCTACTTTTGTGAAGATGGACTGCAACTTTGAGTCTATCTGGTGAATTTTTTATTTCAGGTATTATATTTCTTAATTCCATTTGGTTCTCTTGTTAAGATTTCTGTTTCTCTTCTGAGAACATTTCATTCATTGCAAGAGTGCTCCCTTTCTCCTCATGGAGAAAGGTCATAATAGATGTTTCAAGGTCTTTTTCTGATAAATCCAGTATCTGGGTCATCTCAAAGTTGTCATCTGTTGATTGACTCTTCCCTTGAGAATTAGATTTTTTCTGGTTCTGGGCATGGTGATGATTTTGGATGATAGCAAAGACAGTTTGTATATCGTGTTGTGAGACTCTGGGCCCTGTTAGAGATTCTCCTCTGGAGAATGTAGAGGTTGTGTTTTGGCAGAAAATTATACCAATCAGGTTTAGACTGTGAGTTCTGTCACACCTTTGGTTGGTGGTGGTACCAATGTCCATACAGTTTTAAAAGCTGTGCTTTTGGGGGAAACCATTGGCGTTTAGTTCTCCGAGCCTTTGTTATACTTCTTTGGGTGTGTTCTACATATGCACAATTGTCTGTGAGCTCAGGATTTGTGACAGCTCACAAAAATGGGGATCTCCTATTTCTGCTCACTCCTCTCAATGATTTTTCTCACAACTTTCCAGCATCTGGAGTCTCCCGTTTGGAGTCTTCTCACTAGAAAGATGGAGTTTGCCTCTGAATTATATTCATCGAAGCAGGAAATAAGTGAGAGAGAAATAATAGGAAGTCCCCCTACACTTTGCAAGACTGAGGTGCCTCTCCTCAGTTCCTGTATCTAGAGGGGTGATTCTCAGAACATCAGATGCCCACCACACTGCCACATTTGGCAATTGTGCTACTATGGGGCAGGGACTGGCTTTCAGGCAGGGCTTTGAGAGAAAAAGAGAGAAAATGAACAAAACAAACCCTGGCTTCTCCTTACAGTCTCCAGCTCACAGGGGCTACTTTCCCCAGTCCTCTGGCCAGAAAGACAGGCTTTCCTCAGGGCTGGGCTTTTCATGGCATGGCACATTTTCTTGATTTGGCTTCTCCTTGGCTCAAACCTAGTAGATAATGGAAGGAAACAGAAACCACGAAACTTACCATGGCTGTCCTGATAGTTCTTCAAGTTTTGGTATGCCTTCCTATTTCAACTATTATGATTTACTTTTATTTTTTTAGACTCTTCAAGTGGCTGTATTTTCTATTTTGTTCAAGGTTTCATTGTAACCAGCAGGAGAGATAAAACTGCAGAAAGCACATTCCATCTTGCCTAGCACTGAGAGCCTCTAGTAAGAGCATTAAAAAAAAACAAAAAAAAACAAACAAAAAAAAAAAAAACAAAAAAAAAACACTTTTTATTTTGAAATAAATTTAGATTCACAAAATAATTGCAAAGATAATATAGAGAGTCTTATATACCACTACATAGCTTCCATTTATACGAACATCTTATATAACCATGGCACATTTATCAAAAATAAGAAATAAACATTTGATACAATACCATTAACTAAACTACAGATTTAATTTAGATCTCCTTAGTTTTTCCATTAATGTCCTCATTCTGTCCCAGGTGCTAGTCTAGGATACCACATTATATCTCATCATCATATCTTAGTCTTACCAAACGATGACAGTTCCTCAGTCTTTCTTTGACTTTCATGACCTTGATAACCTTTGACTAGTAAGAAATGCCCTCATTCATCGACGAAGGTTATGGATTTGGGGGAAGAATGCCACAGGAGGAAATGCCTTTCTCATCTCATGTCAGTGGGCCTGTGGATATCAACATGGCTTATCATTGGCGATGTTAACCTTGATCACTTTCTTAAGGTAATATTTGCCAAGTTTCTCTGTGGTAAAGTCACTATCCGTCTCCTTCCACAAATAACTTGTTAAAAGCGAGTCTCTTTGTCTAGCTCACATCCAAGAGCAGGAGAGTTAAGCACCACGTCCTGGAGAGCAGGGTATCAAAGAATTTGTTATATATTACAGCTGTTAAAGTAATTAGTAAATTTTGAAAGAGTACTCTGAAGCTGTTTTCCTCTGAACATTTCACCCACTTATGATCATTTATGAAGGGTTCCTGCCGGCAACAATTACTGAGGTGTTTTAATGACGATTTTCTATTTCATTCATTCTTACTACATTTATTCACTAGAATTCTTCTGAAAGAAAAGATTTGTCCCTTGTTTCCCATTTATTTATTTATGTAAGCATTCGTGTCAGAATAGACTCACAGATACTTATTCTTTAGGGTTATAATCTAATATTATCATTTTTTAGTATGAAGCACAAATTGTTGTGCCTTTGGCTAATGAGAGCTTCTTTAGTCTGGCTCCTTTATTCCTCTGCCATGCCTCCATGCTTTGTTCTCTAGAACCGACCATTGCTCGAAACAGCCTTGGGTCCTTTTATCAGAGAAAGATATTTAGAAACCAAACATGGTCACTGGGCTTGTGATATTTAGATACCAAAAATGGTCCACTGGGCATGCCTGTGGCCACGAGGCTGTCACTGTGTCCAGACCCTCTCAGCGGGCAGAACTTGGAGATACATATGTGTATGCTAACCCATGTGTGGCCATGGCATTTGGCTCAGATCTTGCCTATAAGAGACGTCATGCAAGATGCCCCCATCTGTCTTGTTTTGTGGTCATTTGTGGCCACAGCTTACAGGCTCTACTGCCCCCTAAGCTCTTGGAGAGCAGAGTTCATGACTGAGGCATCTTTATACCCATATGGGTGCCTAGCACCTATGGAGAACTCGGTGCGAGTTCCCAGCTTGCATAAATGAGTTCTGGGGAATCACAGGCCTCATGATCATCTTTGTTTTTCATTCTTTCCATTTTTTTTTTTTTTGGTGGTAAGAGTCACGGGTGTTCATTTGAGGGAGATATTTAAAGTTATTAAAATAAAAAAGTTTTGCCATTTAAAGGGTGATCTCACTCATGTAGAACAACTCACAGTCCTTCACAATGCTGGAAGCATGAAGAGTTCCTGCATTGTTACTGAAACAGCTGCTGTTTGGGGAACTTTGATTGGCTGCTTGGCAGGGGACAAGCTGTGCTTTGGTTTGAGGTCCCCATATTTAGCTCTCCCACAGATGCCCAAGGCTAGTGCTTCATCTGCCCTGCCCCCAGCAGGCCTGGCCCCACTGCCTCAGGTCCCTGATTAACCAGCCACTCTCAAACATATGGAATAAATGTTTTGTACTTTCACCAGGCTACTCATTGTATGCTCCTGAAAGCCAAGGACTGTGATTATAATACCATGGCTCGGAAAGCCTCTCTACCTGTCAGCTTGGTTTCTTATTTGCAAGCCTAATTGTTTTTAGTTTCTGGTTTTCTGTAAGGCCTTCCAGGTGAGAATCTACTCCATCCCTGTATCTAGTTGTGATGCCCCTGCTTTGTCTCTTGGATACCGGTGTCCCCACCTGCTCTCTCCTCATCCTGTTTGATATCATCAGGCAGGCTGTCCATAGCAAGTGCTCAGCCTTGGGATGAGTGTGCATGCAGTCTTGGCTTGCAGGGGAAAGGTGTGGCCAGGGCTGCTGGGCCCATGTTGAGAGCTATGAGAAGGATGCCTAGCCCAGACAGAGGCGTTTCCCTCCTGCTGGACTTACTTCCTGCCTGCTAAGAGGCGAAGCAGAATGCACTTTCAAAGCCCCTGGGTTGGGCACCAGAACCTGCAGTTTCAGAGTCAGCTAATGTTTGATCTGCTTGAACTTGGCTCAGCAGCAGCCAGGGAGCTGCCAGGCAGGCACAGTGGCTCCTTGCAAGTATCACAGAATCACACGGGTTGCTGTGAGCCACCGCCTGGTATTTGCTGCAGCTATTTGCTCTACGGATGTCTGTGAGTAGCCAGGGTGTCTCTCCTCGCACCCCCAAACACTTATAACAAAGATCTCAGGGATGGAATAGGATTGAAAGAGAGTGAACTTTCTGGGGAGGCAGAAGGGGCATTCAGAGTAAGAATGGGCCTGGGAGATAGAGGTCAGGCTCAACAAGGGGCTGGGAGGAGTCATGAGCATCTTCCCAGGACCTCCAGATCAGCAGGAGCTGAGAGGGATGCCCAGATCAGTGTGACATGGCATCTTTGTTGCTCATCTTCACACTCCCTCTGAGTCTCATTTCCCACTCACTCAGAGGACTGCAATACAGAGTGACAGAGAGCAGCACCCTATTCATGCCCTGCATGTCACCAATGGAAACAGAGGGATTCCTTCTACCACTACCTGCCTCTGGCAGACAGCTGAAGTGTCCCTGGGAGCTGTGGGACAGCTGGCCCTCCTGCCGTCCCCACCCCAGGCAATCTCTAAAGAGCTCTGCAAGGGACTGGCTTGCATTTGCTTCTTGCACACTCCAGCCCTCCTTGTCCCCCAGGCTCTACCCATCTGTTCCATCTGAGCTGATGGGAGGCTAGAAGGCAGAGAGAGACTTTGGGATAAGGCTGTATTGCCCCAGGGGCAGGGCCACTACTTTGTGTCTGAGCACTTAGCTCACTTTAAATGGCTCCAGCCTGGGGTTCCTCTCCTCTGACTGAAGAGAGGATCCCACAATATTAATTTCTTTGCATAATGTTCTTCCTGGGCCTGGCTCTCAGGCTGTTATCCTGAGAATATAGACAAGCAGCATCAAAACTCCACCCAGACTTAGCAAATTCTTCAATGCCAGCAGATGATTTTCTAAGGCAACTTAACTTGAGAGAATTCCAAGACACAGAGTTTACCAGGTACCACTGGGGAAATGCCTGATTGTCCTGGTGGTAGCCTGGGTAACCCTGGATTCAGGGAAAAGAGAAGATGGTAATTCCTCAAAGAGCATGTAAATGAAAATTCTTGAAAAATATATATATTTTTTGGTAAATATTTTTTCAAGGTTTTATTGCAAACCAAAATTGAGTTGTCACACACACAAAAAGTTGTGTGATGGGAAGAGGGAAGGATTGTACATATTATAACCATGTTAATTACAGTACTTTAAAATGGTGATTTACATGACAAATAAGCCTGTAAGTTTAAACATGCTAGTGTTATAACCCAATGTACAGACTTTCTTTATACAACACATACAATTACCAGGAAGGCAAACAAAAACAAAAACCAAACCCATAAATAATGCCCATTTTACAGGTGACATTTTAAACAATAAAAACAGCAACAGCTCTGACTGACAACTGGGGCATTGGTCTATAGAAACCCTTTCTAGACATAGAAATACTTGTAGAAGCAATGCTCTCATTAAGCATCTGAATACAAGTCATTGGCAGACCATTTCAATACATTTTAGTTATTAACTATATCTTACCCAAAAAGTCTACACATAAATTTGTCTTCCAAATATGGAAGAAACAATGTCCCGCATTGTAGTGTCCCATAAGTGTCACACTGATGCTTGTAACGAAATCCATCTGTGATCAAGCATACCACACTCATATGACTGTCCCACAGCATATCCGTAAGGAAAAATAAAGAACTGAAATGCTCTGCCACAGGAAAAAAATGTATTTTATCAAATGTTAAAACTTCAAAAATATTACTATTTTAGGTGGACAGACATATGTATTTATTTTTCTCAGTAGCAACCATTGAATCTAATTTAATCTTTTTTTCTTTTGGAGCAGCTAATTATCATGGAGTACTAATGCCATGGTGTCCGCAGTGGTTTTGAAGAGGTGTGGAACTGCTTACTCCTACCTTAAATGATCTCAGACTGACTCTCCAAAGTTCTTGTGTTTTTTTTTTCTGTTTTATTTACTCTAGACTGTAGGGAAACTCTTAGGAATACCAGTGCTCCTGTTTCTTGGGCTGCTAGTTTCCTTAATTTATAGCTTCTAGTCTGTTGTGAGCTTGAAAACTGGATTTACAGACTTATGATTGTGCTTAAAGTGAGAATGATTAGATAAAAACCCTAAGGAACACACACACACACACACACACACACACACACACACACACACACAATTAGAATTAATGAGCAAATTTTTTTTTAAGCAATTATCACAGGATACAAAAATCAGTTATATATGACCAGTAAATGATCCAAAAATACAGTTGAAAAAAATTCCATTCTCAGTAGCATTAAAAAGGCTAAAATGATTAGGAATAAATTTAACAAAAGAAGTATAAGACTTATACACTAAAAATTATGAAATATTGCTAAGGGAAATGAAAGAAGATCTAAATAAGCAGGATATGTCTCATCTTTATGAATTAGGAGGCTTAATATTGTTAAGGTGGCAAGTCTTCCCAGATTCATCTTTAGTTCCTGTAAAAATTCCAGCCCCAGGCCAGGAGCAGTGGCTCAAGCCTGTAATCCCAGCACTTTGGGAGGCTGAGGTGGGTGGATCAATTGAGGTCAGGAGTTCAAGACCAGCCTGGCCAACGTGGAGAAACATCTCTATTAAAAATACAAAAATATGCTGGGTGTACTGGTGGACACCTGTAATCCCAGCTACTGGGGAGGCTGAGGCATGAGAATTGCTTGAACCTGGGAGGTAAAGGTTGCAGTGAGGCGAAATTGCACCACTGCACCCCAGCCTGCATGACACAGCAAGACTCTGTCTAAAAAATAATAATAATAATAATTCTAGCTCCTGCCCCAACTTTTAAAAAATGTATTTATTATTCTTTAAGTTCTGGGGTACATGTGCAGATCATGCAGATTTGTGACATAGTTATACACGTGCCATGGTGGTGGTTTGCTGCATCCATCACCCCATCATCTACGTTAGGTATTTCTCCTAATGCTAATCCTCCCCTATCCCCCCACACCCTGCTATCCCTCCCCTAGCCCTCCACCCCCTAGGCCCCAGTGTGTGATGTTCCCCTCCCTGTGTCCGTGTGTTCTCATTGTTCAATACCCACTTATGAGTGAGAACATGCAGTGTTTGGTTTTCCATTCTTGTGTCAGTTTGCTGAGAATAATGGTTCCCAGTTTCATCCATGTCCCTGCAAAGGACATGAACTTATTCTTTTTTATGGCTGCATAGTATTCCACGGTGTATATGTGACACATTTTCTTTATCCAGTCTATCTTTGATGGGCATTTGGGTTGGTTCTAAGTCTTTACTATTGTGAACAGTGCTGCACAGAGAGATTAAGTAATGTGCAACGTCACACAGCTGATATGCAGCAGGCCCCTGTGATCTGCCCTGTGGCTGGGCTGGACTTTTAACTCTGGTCTGCCTGCCCCTACTGGCCAAAGCCTACCTTCAGTGGTTATGGCACTTCTGGCTATTTCCACAAAGTCTAATGTTGAGGTGTCCCCCAATTCTTCCCTGAATACACGCTTATTTATCCCCCCAGATTTTAGGCTACTTGAGGGGAGGACTGTTTCTCACACATTGTGTAGTTGTAGAGTGACCGGTGGAAAGGGATCAAGGACAATTGTATTCGTGTGAGCCAAGGACAGAAATGATTAACTATAGGCAGATGGTTATGCGTGGCTGGAGACCCAGAGGGATTCTCCCAGCAGAAGGGCCAGGCCTCTGGTCTTCCAATCCCCACAGAACTATCCCATGGTCAACGATGCCACCCAATCAGGGAGAGGATCCCTGAGGTCTTCTGAGACTTCCTTACCAGCAGGATCATAGAAAACCTCATCAGCAGCCACAGAGCACGGAAACTGGCCAGTCAGAACAGACATCTGAATGGACGTCGGCCCTGCCTGAGGAATGATTATATCACCCTGACCTCTTTGGACTGTCTGGAGATTTGGTTCAGTTGGTGTTCTTTTAGGTGATGGTCAGTCAGGTGTGGCCACAAGGAGAGGGAACACAGGAGAGGTGAGGGGGGAAAGTTTATTATTCTCAAAGTTCCTAAAGAGACAGAGCAACTGCACAGTGAGTGAGGTCACAGGGGCGGGAGCACCAAGGAAACTGTGGGGAGAGGAGAAAGAGGAGGAACCACGGGCAAGGGCCTTTGCTGGGGAGGAAGAGGCACCAGGGGCTTTCGTGGGTGCCTTTAAGTGTTACTAGAACACAGCCAGGGGAGTGTGGGAGGGGAAACTTGTGGCAGGGACCACTCTTATCACACGGGTGCACCTGGTTACCTGAGCCGGTGCTCATAGTCTGTTTGTGAGGATGTTGAGGCAGCAGAGAAATATGAAGTTTTAAAGTTGTTCCGCTGAAGAACGATAAGATTCACACACATAGAAAGGAGAGCTTTATTTCTCATAAAGGGTTGCAGCCTGCAGGCTGACCATTCTGACTGGCTGGGAAGGGTAGCCTCCAGCCAGAAGCCAGAACCCTGCACTTTGAGGGTGGTAAGAATAAGACAGAGATTCATGCTGAAGGAGATGGCCAAATATACATATTCAATAAGCGGCAGAAGGATTCATGAATATTTATGAGAGAAGAAACATGAGCATGTGCAATTGAGCTTCATGCCCCTTCATGGGTCCCATGTACAAAAATGGCGGCATTAGCATGATCCCAGGGTGGAGACTTCAGCCCTTTGACATCAAAAGGAGAAGCAGAAGAAGCAAAACCCTCACTGAATATTCTCCATAGACTGGTGAGAAGCACTCCGTGGTTTGTGGTCTCTTAAAAAAGAATGCTGATCAGTTGTTGTATCAAAACTGCAAAAAGAATGCTTGGTTGTGTTAAAACTGAAATTGCTGTGTCAGGCAGTCTTTCGCAAGCACTAGTGCCTATTAATTCCTGGGGAAGAAAGCCTAGTGGCGATTAGTGAGGGAGGGGGCAAAATGAGGTGTGTCTGACCTCCCATTCTGTCATGACTGAGAACTCAGTTTTAAGATTTCTCTGGGATCTCCTTAACCAAGAGAGGGTCTATTCAGTCAGTTGCGAGGCTTAGCATTTTATTTTTACTTCTCAAAGTTTACAGTACCTGGCTCCATGTTTGCCTATGCACTAGGGGCAGGTAACTGGTAACAACATCAGTGCCTTAATGCTATAGCAAGACTGGGCAAAGGGAAAATACGTCTTTCTCAGGGGCAGATTCCCAGCGAATTCTTCCTTCATAGGTCCCTTCAGGAGAGTCACCTCATGATCACAAGATGGCTGCCACACTTCCAGGCATCACATTTGAGGAAGAATTAGATCCTTGCTTGACAGCTTTCATCTACCCTCTGGGTATTCTCCCCTTTCTTCTTTACCCTATGTGATGATTAATATTAAGTGTCAACTTGATTGGAGTGAAGGATGCAAAGTATTGTTTCTGGATGTGTCTGTGAGGGTGTTGCCAGAGGAGATTAACATTTGAGTCAGTGGAAAGGAGAGGCAGACCTACCCCTCAATGTGGGTGGGCACCATCCAATTGCCTGTCAGCCCAGCTAGAAAAAGCAGGCAGAAGAAGGTAGAATAAGACGGTTTGCTGAGTCTTCCGGATTTTAATCTTTCTCCTGTGCTGGATGCTTCCTACCCTTGAATACCAGACTCCAGGTTCTTCAGCCTTTGGACCCTTGGATGTACACCAGTGGTTTTGCCAGGGGCTCTCAGGCCTTTGGCCCCAGCCTGAAGGCTGCACTGTAGGCTTCCCGGACTTTTGAGACTTTGGAACGCGTGCTGAGCCACTCTACTGGCTTCCTTGCTCCTCAGCTTGCAGACAGCCTATTTTGGGACTTCATCTTGTGATTGTATGAGTTAATTCTCCTTGATCAACTCCTTTTCGTATATTCTATTATTTCTGTCCCTCTGGAGAACCCTGACTAGTACACTCTACCTTCTGCCCAGGAGGCTGAACTACATGAAGGTTGTCTCCAGGTTTGGGTTGGGATAGGTCAATGGGGAGCCCCAGCAGATGAGAGAGGGAGGAGAGAAAGGTGGGGTTATGTATTCCCTTGTTTCCTCCCTCTGGAATTGTCTGGAATTGACTGTGCTTTTCAAGGAAAGGCCATAGCGCCTCTCCAGGTAGCCCTCCTGACACAAGTCTCTCCGGGTTGAGGTAACCGCTCCTTTTCCTGGGCCCTTTGGGTAGAGATGGGAGCAGCTCTGCTGTTACTAGCCTTAGGTACTGCACTCCCTTTGTGGTCTTGTAATGTCCCAGTGGGTTCACCTTGCCCGCTGCCTAGACAGAACTGATTTCTGAAGATAGGGGAATTGCAATAGAGAGTCATTCATGCAGAGCCAGCTGTGTGGGAGACCAGAGTTGTATTTTTACTCAAATCAGTCTTCCCGAGCATTCAGGGATAAGAGTTTTTAAGAACAACTTGGTGAGTGGGGGAGAGCCAGTGAGTCAGGAGGGCTGATTGGCTAGGTAGGAGATGAAATCATAGGAAACTGAAGCTGTCCTCTTGCAGTGAGTCAGTTCCTGGCTGGGGGCCACAAGATCGGATGAGCCAATTTATCAATCAGGGTGGCGCCAGCTGATTTATCAAGTGCAGTATCTGCAAAATGTCTCAAGCACTGATCTTAGGAGCAGTTTGGGGAGGGTCAGAATCTTGTAGCCTCCAGCTGCATGACTCCTAAATCATATTTCTAATCTTGTGGCTAACTTGTTAGTCCTACAAATGCAGTTTAGTTCCCAGGCAAGAAGGAGGTTTCTTTTTTCTGGGGGAGAGGGCTGTTGTTGTCTTTGTTTTAAACTATCAACTATAAATTAAGTTTCTCCCAAAGTTAATTCAGCCTATACACAGGAATGAACAAGAACAGTGTGGAGGTTAGATGCAAGATGGAGTCAGTTAGGTCAGATCTCTTTTACTGTCTCAGTTACAATTTGACAATGGCGGTTTTAGTCTCCTTACCTCTGCTAATTCAGAAACTATTTCCTTGAGCTAGCCTAGTTTGAGTGTGCCCTCCGTTTCTGTTGGGACCTGAATGCCATGGGCCTCACAAGATTCCCCTCTCTTCTGAACACTTTTATTTATATTCATGGACCACATCTAGCTGTAAGGGAGGCTGAAAAAGCAAGAATTCGACTCTTCCAAACTCTATAATGGAAGACAGCAAGGGAGAAGGCAGTTGGGAATTGCCGTTGAATCTGCCAACCAAAGTATCTGCCACCAACAGTAAAGATGTGAAAATAATGAAACAAGTGAAAAGATTTCCAGGCCCAAGATAGACTCTGATACTCTACCCTCTTGTGAGCTCAGCATTGAAGCTGAACACTGGTCAGATTTCAGGGCTATGAGGAACCTTAACGTTCACCTGATCAGGACCCATTCATATTATTGGAGCCCATTTGGGACAGCACTGTGATGTGGCCATCCAGACCCACACGTTTACAGAAACAGGAAGTGAGCCACTCCAAAGCTCTAGTCAGTAGAATGCGCTTTCTCACATAGAGCAGAAATCTTCCAAACTCACTGCCTCTCCTTCTGCTCTGCCCTTGGGGTTAAGGGTTAGACACAGACACCTGCCTTCTTCTCGTGTCAGCCCTCATAGATGTGAGGCCCTGGCATCCTCTGCCTAGGCCTCCTCTTCTCCAGGTTGCATATTCTCAGTTCCTATAGTTTCCTCTTGCTCCTGCAATACTGTACAAAGCCCTTTGCAAAGAAGACTCAGCGTTGCTTTCTTTTTTTCATTTCAAAGACAAATTTAAGTCATTTTCTCCCAAGTAAGCCAGGTTTAGAAACCAGAATTCTGGAATTATCGCTGACTCAATTGCCATGTCTCTGCCATCACCTCACTGCAAAACACTTCTGTCCTAGAGGGATTCACACACAACATGAAGCAACGAGGGCACTTCTCTGTCTGAAGCACACTCTGTATCTGCCCTTACAGATGCCTGCCTGGCTGCACCAGGCAGTGATGGAGGGGCCCTGAAATCTAATTCGCACAGTGCTCTGGAACTCTCTTATTAAGGCCACTAGATGGAGGGAGTGGACTCAAGAATTAGCAGTGCCCAATTAACAGTGTGCATGGTGGAATGGTGTTAATTAGTAATATTTATACTGCAGCATGTTCTCCAATCTATTTGTTCAAATATACTAACAACATCCCACAGTGGCAAATTAAAAATTAACCCTTCACGGATGTCTCTCCATATGCAATGGGTGTAGGGACAGAGACTAACATTTTAGGACAGAGACTAGCATTCTGATTAGAGGTGTCTCAGCTCTTCAGTGGATCCTGCCCACAAGAGTGGGACAAATGGAGGGATATTATCTCGAGGACCAGGTCTGTTGGAAGAGAGGAGTGGGTCATTAGGAAGCAAGCTGAATTAGAAAGAGGCTGGAGTGAGGATCAAGCCAAAAGGATGTGGCAGGCATGTTGGTACAGGGGTAGAGAAGGGGCCGAAAGGCCACTTGGTGGGCAGAGCTGGGGGGCTGGCCAGGCCAGGAAATAAGTCCTTGAACTCTAGTCTGTGGAGGGGCATTAATGCTGAGCATGGAGCACCGTACCTTGAAGCAGGTGGCTTCAAGAATCAGGAGTCACATGGATTCTGGCTCAGCCTGGATTCATAGAATGCCAGCATTGAGTATAACCTTGAGGAGCTCCAGTCCAACTTCCTTGATTACAGATAAGACAACAGAAGCCAAGATAGGTTAATTGATTTGTTCCAAATCACGTGGATAGTATGTAAGGCGGTTGGAGTGGAGGGCAGGATTTCTAATTCCACATTTAGTGTGCTCTCCATTGCATGAAGCCACTCCATTGTTATTTTGTTGTCTATTTTATTTATGAAATGTTTTAGGTCACTCATTCAACAAATGTCTATTATAAATCAGACATTGTGCTGGGAATAAATACAAAGTTTCCCCCCACTTACACACTACTCTCCCAGAAAGGAGCTTACAGTGTTGCAGGAAAGGCCAATAAGAATAAATAATTACGAGCGGTATGATGTGAGCCACCACAGGGGTCAAGAATGTGTCTGACATGAGCCCAGAGGAGGGATCTGGGGTTAGTGACAGCTTCCTGAAGGAGAATCAATAAAACTAAAATTCATTTTCATAATTTAAGCTTGAATTTAATCTCAACAATGTTAGACACTGGAAATAGCCCAATAGCAAAAGAAGGGTAAGCTAGGAGAAGGCAGTCTGGCACACAGGTGGGGAGCATGGTGCAAGGGCTTTAATTCAGGCAAACCTGTCTTCAATCCCATTCTGCATTGCTTCTGCACTGGGTAGCTGTGGACAGTGATGTTTGCTCATTGGTAAGGTGGGGCACGCACGTATGTTCATTGCAACCCTGTGTACAATAGCGAAGACCTGGAACCAACCCAAATGCCCATAAATGACAGACTGGACAAAGAAAATGTGGCACATATACACCATGGAATACTACGCAGCCATAAAAAACAATGAGTTTGTGTCCTTTGTCGGGACTTGGATGAATCTGGAAACCATCGTTCTCAGCAAACTGACCCAAGAACAGAAAGCCAAACACCATATGTTCTCACTCATAGGTGGGTGTTGAACAATGAGAACACGTGGACTCAGGGAGAGGAGCATCACACACAGGGGACAGTTGGGGGGAGTAGGGGAGAGACACTGGGGGGTGGGGAGGGATAACATGGGGAGAAATGCCAGATATAGTATGCACCTAAAGTAAAATAAATAAATTATAAAAAATAAAAATAAAAAAATATATCACATGGTGGTGTTGCTAGGATAAAATGAGAGAATGCAGGTAATGAATTTAGCATAGGGCCTAGCACACAGTCACACAGTCAACCCTCAATCACTGCAGGCTTCACATGACTCTTGACTTATGTGGATTCCAGGTTCTGTGGCTCCAGCTGCGTATTTGGTTGGCTTTAAGAATGAGTACTCTGTTGTGGGGGGAGCACCAAGATGGCCGAGAGAAGCCAGCACCGACTGCAGCTCCCAGTCAATGAGAGGAAGAGGGCTAGAGGACCTCATGATTCCAAACGAGGTGCAGGTTTTGTTTCTGTGGGACTGATAGGGTACTGCAATTAGGCCCAGGGAAGGAGCCACAGGGTGAGAGCCACCCACGCGGGCAAATCAAGATGGCGGGGTGGGGGTGAGGGTGGGGGGCGCATACCCACCTGAAACGTGCAGCTGGCTGGGAGGGTGGGGGACTTAACCCCCTCGGTGCTCTGTTTTGGATCCTGTACTTACCTCATCCCTCCTGCAACCCATGGTCCACGAGAGCCCTGTCAGACGTTGGGGCGCCCTGGGGCGCCCTGGGTAGTCGATGCAAATCTGAGCAGCGGCTACCACTGGGTGTCGCAAGTTGTTGCAGGGACCTGGAAGGGAGTTTGTATTAACGTCAGTGGGAGGGACCGTCCCACAGAGGGAGGCAGAGTTGAAAACAGGGAAATAGACCGCAAGGCCTGGCAGGCTCCACCTCCACAGAACTCAAGCTGAAGCTTTCTCTAGACAGCTTGGCAGCAAATACACCAGCTTGACCCCAACCAGGAAGATCCAGCAGGGGAAAGAGAGACGCCATTGGGAAGGTGGGGCCAATCTCACCTGTAAACAAACTCCAGGGAAGGACCACCCACCCAACAACCTGACTGAACCAAGAGAGCCCAGCAACGCCCTCTACAGGCCAAAAAAGATACAGCTCCAACCTCAACAGAAAAAAAGGCCACTCAGAGACTCCTTCTGAAATCACCAACTTCAAAGATTAAAGGGAGATAAATCCACGAAGATGGGAAAAAACAAGTGCAAAAAGGATGAAACCATCAAAGAACAGACCACCTCTTCTCCTCCCAGGGATCACAACTCTTCACCATCAAGGGACCAAAAAAAGAAAATGAATCTGACGAATTGACAGAAACTGGCTTCAGAAGGTGGGTAATAACAAAATTCTCTGAGTTAAAAGACCATGTTCTAACCCAATGCAAATAAACTAAGAACCTTGAAAAAAGTTTAGACGAAATGCTAACTAGAATAACCAGCTTACAGAAGACCATAAACGAATTGATGGAGCTGAAAAACACAGCACAAGATCTTCACGATGCATATACAAGTTTCAATAGCTGAACTGATCAACCAGAAGAAAGGATATCAGAGATGGAAGATCGAATCAATGAAATAAAATGAAAAGGCAAGATTAGAGAAAAAAGAGTGAAAAAAATGAACAAAGCCTCCAAGAACTATGGGATTATGTGAAAAAACCTTATCTATGCTTGATCAGCGTACCTGAATGTGACAGAGAGAATGAATCCAAGCTGGAAAACAGTCTTCAAGATATTATCCAAGAGAACTTTCCCAACGTAACAAGGCAGGCCAACATTCAAATCCAGGAAATACAGAGAACACCACAAAGATATTCCTCAAGAAGAGCAACCCCAAGGCACATAATTGTCAGATTTACCAGGGTTGAAATGAAGGAAAAAATCCTAAGGGCAGCCAGAGAGAAAGGTTAAAATCACCCACAAAGGAAAGACCATCAGACTCACGGTGGATCTCTCAGCAGAAACCCTGCAAGCTAGAAGGGAGTGGGGGCCAATATTCAACACCCTTAAAGAAAGTAACTTTCAACCTAGAATTTCATATCCAGCCAAATGAAGCTTCATAAGTGAAGGAGAAAGAAAATCCTTTATGGATAAGCAATTGCTGACAGATTTTGTCGCTATAAGATCTGCCTTACGGGAGCTACTGAAAAAAGCATCAAACAGGGAAAGTAACAACCAGTGCCAGCCACTGCAAAAACACACCAAATGGTAAAGAATAACGACGCAATGAAGGAGCCACGTCAATTAACCAGAAAAACAATCAGCCAGTAACAAAATGGTAGGATCAAATTCACACATAACAATATTAACTTTGAATGTAAATGGCCTAAACACCCCAATCAAAAGACTCAGACTGGCAAACTGAATAAGAAGTCAAGATCCATCAGTGTGCTGTATTCAGAAGACCCATCTCACATGCAGAGACTCACATAAACTCAAAATAAAGGGATGGAAGAAGATTTACCAAGCAAATGGAGAGCAAAAAAAAAAAAAAAAAAAAAAAAGCAGGGGTAGCAATCCTAGTCTCTGAAAAAACAGACTTGAAACCAACAAAGATCAAAAGAAGGGCATTATATAATGGTAAAAGGATCAATGCAACAAGAGAGCTAACTATTCCAAAGATTAATGTACCCAATGCAGGAGCACCCAGATACATAATGCAAGTTCTTAAAGATCTACAAAGTGAATTAGACTCCTGCACAATAATAGTGGGAAACTTTAACACTCAACTGACCATATTGGACAGATCAACAAGACAGAAAGTCAACAAGGATATCCAGGACTTGAACACAGATTTGGACCAAGCCAACCTAATAGACATTTACAGAACACACCACCCCAAATCCACAGAATACACTTTCTTCTCAGCACCACATTGCACTCATTCCAAAACTGACCACAGAATTGGAAGTAAATCACTCCTCAGCAGATACAAAAGAATGGAAATAGTAACAAACAGTCTCTCAGACCACAGTGCAATCAAATTAGTACTCAGGATTAAGAAAAGCACTCAAAACTGCACGATCACGTGGAAACTGAACAACTTGCTCTTGAATGATGAATGGATAAACAATGAAATGAAGGCAGAAATAAAAATGTTCTTTGCAACCAACGAGAATGAAGACACAATGTACCAGAATCTGTGGGACACATTTTAAGCAGTGTTTAGAGGAAAATTTACAGCAATAAATGCCCACATGAGAAAGAAGGAAATATCTAAAATCAACACCCTATCATCAAAATTGAAAGAGCTAGAGGAGCAAGATAAAAAAAACTCAAAAGCAAGCAGAAGACAAGAAATAACTAAGATCAGAGCAGAACTGAAGGTGGTAGAGACACAAAAAACCCTTCAAAAAGTCAATAAATCCAGGAGATGGTTTTTGAAAAGATCAACAAAATAGACAGACCACTAGCTAGACTAATAAAAAAGAAAAGAGAGAGGAATTGAATAGATGCAATAAAAAATGATAAAGGGGAGATCATCACCGATTTCTCACAAATACAAATGACCATCAGAGATTACTACAAACAACTCTATGCACGTAAACCAGTAAACCTGGAAGAAATGGATAAATTCCTGGACACTTGCACACTCCAAGACTAAGCCAAGAAGAAGTTGAAACCCTGACTAGACCAATAACAAGGTCTGAAGTCGAAGCACCAATTAATAGCCTACCAACCAAAAAAAGTCCAGGTCCAGAAGGGTTCACAGCCGAATTCTACCAGACATACAGAGAGGAGCTGGTACCATTCCCGTTGAAACTATTCCAAACAATACAAAAAGAGGAAATCCTCCCTAACTCTTTCTATGAGACCAACATCATCCTGATACCAAAATCTGGCAGAGACACAACTAAAAAAGAAAACTACAGGCCAATATCCATGACAAACATTGATGCAAAAACTTCAATAAAATACTGGCAAGCCAAATCCAACAGCACATCAAAAAGCTTATCCACCACAATCAAGTAGGCTTCATCCCAGGGATACAAGACAGGTTCATCATATGCAAATCTATAGATGTAATTTATCACATAAACAGACTCAAAGACAAAAACCAAGTAATTATCTCAATAGATGCAGAGAAGGCCTTTGACAAAATTCAACAGCCATTCATGTTAACAACTCTCAATAAACTAGGTATTGATGAAACATATCCCAAAACAATAAAAGCTATTTACAACAAACCCACAGCCAATATTATACCAAATAGGCAAAAATTAGAAGCATTTTCTTTAAAAACTGGCATTAGACAATGATGCCCTCTCTCACCACTCCTATTCAATATAGTATTAGAAGTTCTAGCCTGAGCAATTAGGCAAGAAAAAAAAAATAAAGGGCATTCAATTAGGAAAAGAAAAAGTCAAGTTGTCCTGATTTGCAGACGATATGATCGTATATTTAGAAGACCCCATTGTCTCAGCCTAAAACTTCCTTAAGCTGATAAGCAACTTTGGCAAAGTCTCAGGATACAAAATCAATGTGCAGAAATCACAAGCATTCCTATACACCAATAACAGACTTAGAGATCCAAATCAAGAATGAACTGCCATTCACAATTGCTACAAAGAGAATAAAATACCTAGGAATACAACTAACAAAGGAGGTAAAAGATCTCTTCAAGGAGAACTATAAACCACTGCTCAAGGAAATAAAAGAGGACACAAACAGATGGAAAAATATTCCATACTCATGGTTAGGAAGAATCAATATCGTGAAAATGGCTATGCTGCCCAAAGTAATTTACAGATTCAATGCTATCACCATCAAGCTGCCATTGATCTTCTTCACAGAACTGGAAAAAAACACTTTAAAGTTCATACGGAACCAAAGAGAGCCTACATAGCCAAGACAATCCTAAGCAAAAAGAACAAAGCTAGAGGCATCACGCTACCTGACTTCAAACTATACTACAAGACTAAAATAATCAAAACAGCATGGTACTGGTACCAAAACAGAGACATAGACTAATGGAACAGAACAGGGGCCTCAGAAGCAATGTTACACATCTACAACCATCTGATCTTTGACAAACCTGACAAAAACAAGCAACGGGGAAAGGATTCCCTGTTTAAAACATGGTGTTGGGAAAACTAACTAGCCATGTGCAGAAAGCAGAAACTGGACCCCTTCCTTACACCTTATGCAAAAATTAACTGCAGATGGATTAAAGATTTAAACATAAGAACTAACACTATAAAAACCCTAGAAGAACCGGGCGCGGTGGCTCAAGCCTGTAATCCCAGCACTTTGGGAGGCCAAGGCGGGTGGATCACAAGGTTGAGAGATCGAGACCAACCTGGTCAACATGGTGAAACCCCGTCTCTACTAAAATACAAAAAATTAGCTGGGCATGGTGGTGCATGCCTGTAATCCCAGCTACTCAGGAGGCTGAGGCAGGAGGCGGAGGTTGCGGTGAGCCGAGATTGCGCCATTGCACTCCAGCCTGGGTAACAAGAGCGAAACTCCGTCTCAAAAAAAAAAAAAAAAAAAAAAAAACCCTAGAAGAAAACCTAGGCAAAACCATTCAGGACATAGGCACAGGCAAGGACTTCATGACTAAAACACCAAAAGCAATGGCAACAAAAGCCAAAATAGACAAATGGGATCTAATTATACTTAAGAGCTTCTGTACAGCAAAAGAAACAATCCTTAGAGTGAACCAGCAACCAACAGAATGGGAAAAAATTTTCACAATCTACCCATTGGACAAAGGGCTAATATCCAGAATCTACAAAGAACTAAAGCAGATTTACAAGAAAAAAACAAACAAACCCATTCAAAAGTGGGCAAAGGATATAAAAAGACACTTTTCAAAAGAAGACAAAGATGCACCAACAAACATATGAAAAAATGCTCATCATCGGTCATTAATGTAATTCATCAGAATTACAGAAATGCGAATCAAAACCACTTTGAGATACCATCTCACGCCAGTTAGAATGGTGATCATTAAAAAATCTGGAGATAACAGATGCTGGAGAGGATGTGGAGAAATAGGAACACTTTTACACTGTTGGTGGGAGTGTAAATTAGTTCAACCATTGTGGAAGACAGTGTGGCGATTCCTCAAGGGTCTAGAAATAGAAAGTCCATTTGACCCAACAATCCCATTACTGGGTATATATCCAAAGGATTATAAATGATTCTATTATAAAGAAACATGCACATGTATGTTCACTGCAGCACTGTTTATGATAGCAAAGACCTGGAACCAACCCATATGCCCATCGATGATAAACTGTACAAAAAAAATGTGGCACATATATTCACAGAATAGTATGCAGCCATAAAAAATGATGAGTTAATGTTCTTTGTAGAGGCACAGATGAAACTAGAAACCATCATTCTCAGCAAACTGGCACAAGAACAGAAAACTAAACACTGCATGTTTTCACGCATAGGCTGGTGATGAACAACGAGAACACTTGGGCACAGTGAAGGTAACAACACTCACAGAGCTAGATGGGGTGGTGGAGAGGAGGGGAGGGGGGAACAGGGAGGATGAGGAGCAATAGCACTGGGAGAAATGCCTGATGTAGGTGAACTGGGGGGTGGGGATGGAGACAGCAAACCACCATGGCATGTATGTACCTATGCAACAATCCTGCAGGATGCAGGATATGCACATGTACCCCAGAGCCCAAATTAAAAAAAATAATAAAATGAGTACTTTGCCCCAGCCCTCAGCCTGCCCTTCATTTGAAGTGGTGAGAGGCCTCTGAATTCACAGGATCTGGAAGCATCAGCCTGTAGCTTCCCTGAGAAGAGACTACTGCTGGGAGAACAGCTGCTTCCAAAAATTCTGATGTGCTTTCTCTCTCGCTCAGAGCCTGCCGTGTTAATTAGGAAGACTGCACGCTTTTTTTTTTAATCTCTAAAAAAAAAAATCCTCTTTTGATCAGCACCATGAGTAAATTGCAAGGTCTCAAGTCTTGCAAAGATGTGTTAAGAATACGAAGGAGGTGCCGCCTCCTTTGACACCTGCCTCTGCACACCCTGAGATGGAGTTTCAGGGCATCTTGTCCTCTGTTCTCTGTTCCCAGATGGCCTTGCACCTGGAACAGCTCTCCTACTTTCTGCTCCCACCTGAGCCCGGGCCTAATGTGTTTGTGCAGAATTGGAAAGGTCAGGCCTAGCGGGTCCTCTCAGAAGCATGGAAGAGCATGCTGATAAGCAGCGACCAGGTGAAACAGACTTCACCTGGGTCTGTGGCAGCCTAGGCTCATGTGGTGAGGCTGTGGTTCCCCAAAGTCCTGGGAACTACCCTTGACAATGACCACCTGGGTTTGCTTCCCTTGGGATGGGAGGTAGGGAGTGGGGGAGAGGTGGGCAGTGGGGGGGCACTGCACTGCAGAGTGCGAAGGACAGAGGTCAGGGCTGCTAAGCAGGTGTAAAGGAATGTGGGATCAGGGTTTCAAACTTTCATCTTCCTTTTGCACCCCCATCAATTACACTGATCTTGTTTTGTGACTACAAGAATCGGAAGAGGATGTATGTGCCTAGATTTCTCTCATACCACTCCCAAAGCAGGATTTAGGATTTTCTTGCTTCCCTTAGAAGAAAAGTCATACTACAGGCATTCATGAGAACTGTAGACTTTACTGATGATTTATAGTTGGCCAGTGAGGGTCTGTATTGCATAGCACATAGAATTTTATGAAAGAAACATTATTCATGTGTGTGTGTGTGTGTGTGTGTGTGCGCACGCGCGTGTGATTGAAAGGGAGGAAGGTAAGTGGAGAAGAAGGAACGAAAAAGGGAAGGAAGGAAGGAGGGAAGGAAAGAAGGAAGGAAGGGAGGAAAAATGAGAGCAAGAAACGATGGTCTCTTTCCATCAGGACCGTGCTTTTCCCACGTCCTCCTTCTCTGTGTTCAGCCCCAGGGTCTGCCTCTCTCTCCAGTGCTTCTCCACGAAGCCTCCAATTCTCCCTTTATTCCTGTCTGCCACTCTGAGAACTTTCTGAAAGATCTCCCAGTTTCTTCCTGTCAGATCTGGGCATTTAGTTCAGGCTCCTCCAGCTTGCATTTCCCGTCTCACCATTGGCTCAGTCTTCCCCAGGCCTCAGTCCCATACCTGGCTTCCCTGGGCCCTCTGGCTACCTCCTCTTGCTCTGTGTTTCTCGTTTCTGCCGGGGCTGCTTGTAAATGGTACGGGCTCCCTTTTGTCTTTTCATGGTGCATACACGTTTCTATTTCCCAGGACCCAGGAGGTTTTATTCATGGTTGCTGTTTTTTCCAAAAGAGAAAATTTAGAGAGTTTCTTTAGCTCATAAAGAAAAATCACCAAAAAGTACTCTGATCTGCCTTCCAAATAAACATAGAGTAACTATCTCACAAATGTAGTGGAACTAATCACAGCACATTAGTTTTTCTGGTACAAAACAGTCTGTCAAAATATGCTGGAGGCCTTGTGCTATACAGATTCTTTCTTGGAATAAAGCAAAAGACAGGGCTCACCTAGCCTGCCCTCCCTCTCTGTCTTGGCTGTCAGTGCAGTGTGTCCAGGTATTAACTTTGCTGGGGGCAGGTATTTATCAGACAGCTGAGTCGCGGGAAAACAATGGTGCCATCTTCCTGCTCAGCACAGCCCTGAGGAAGATGGTCCCAGGGCCGTCTTTACCTATCTGTCATCCTCAGGTCTGGAGTCCATGCTGTGATTCATCACGATGCCCTCTCAGAGCTGGGTTGGAGCGGGGGTAGTCCTGGCAGGGACTTGAGAAGTGGCCTGAAGTTTGTCCATGGCAGCAATCCAACACAGTCACTCGTGGGATACGTCAGCGTTCAGACTGCAATAGCCTGTAACCAAGAAGATGAAGTGTTTGAATTAGTCCATGGGAATTTAAGTTGAAACAAAAAGGGGATGTCGGACAAAATTTTCCTCAAGGATTTTGTTTTTCTTTGGAGAAAATTAAGATCTAGTTTTCGATTGATATGACGGAGCCCAAGCATACAACCCACTCATTTCAGGGGTTTATTTGCAGATATATATATATATATGTGTGTGTGTGTGTGTGTATGTATAACATTATATCATATATAGACATGAATTATAATACAAGAACATATATTACTGTATGTATTACTATCTATATCTGGACATAGACCATTTCAATAACACTTTTCATTAAGTATACCCATCCCCTTACCAGCTCTTACAGGTGTCCAAGAGTGTGTTTGTTGTTCCTATGATGGGACAATAATTAGAAATGCTGGCAGACGAAAGACCAACCCCAGATCGCAGCTGCTTTGGGAAGAGAGGATGAAAGCATCAATTTCATGAAGGTTTAGCTGATGACAGCTAAGCAGCACGTTTCCAACTGCCCTTTCCCCATGTGGCTTTCGGGATTCTTCTCCCCACCAAGAGGCACAGCTCTACAGGGCTCCAGGTCCTTGCCCAGCGAAATGCAAAGCTGAGGGCCTGATGCCTGGGCTCGGCCCCGCCAGCCCCTGCTGGCTGGGCATGCATTCTCAGTGCTCCCGTGGGCCGCCCAGCCTGCTGAGCTAAGTGGCTGGGGCCTAGGAGGGGAATGTGCAGAGGCTTGCGGTGGAGGTGGTGCGGGGCCTCCCTTTGTCTGCGCCTACGCAAAGTGGGATGGTTCCCCACCATGTGGCTCCCCTTCTCTGAGGCTGCTTCTCCTCGTGGGGTTAATTATACCAACCTGAATCTCAGGGAGTGTGAATTAATTGCCAAACACTTTGCAATTATCAGGAGCCCACAAAGTGCTTCACCACCATAAAGCATTACATCTAATTATTGTTTATAATTATAAAGGTTCAGAAGCACTAAGGGCTCCCATGGCAACCTTAACACACTCTCTCTCTCTTTCTCTCTCTCTCTCTCTCTCTCTCTCTCTGTCTCTCTCTCTCTAAATCACACACACACAGTGATAGACTTTTTCACTGCAGTATTAAATGCAGCTCATAAACCTGCCATATTATTGGGCAAATATTTATTTTTATAAGCTGCGATAAGTGGGCACCACTGGGGTAATGATTCCTTTTCTAAATGCTTCAGACAGACCAGGCCCTCAGTCTGATGACACACAAAGGCCTCTGAGCACCAGCCAGTGAGACTCACTTAATCTGCAGCAACATCTTCATCAGATAGACGTCATGAGGACATGAAGCGTGACTATGTTTTTCTGGTTTGTCAGTAAGAATAGCTCAGAATGATCAAAAGTATTATATAAATATAGCAGAAGCATATTCCTAAATAAACAGTGTAGGAGAATCTAAACCATCGATCAATTGATGGGCTGATTTATAGGGAGGTGATGTGTCCTAAAACAAAAGCACAAGGGTATGAGCTGTGGCAAGTTTATCAGTTTGGCTTAGTGACTGCTGAGATAGAAGTTGAGTTTAAAAGCAGTTTGACATACACAGCCCTTCCTTGGTGTCCACTGGGGAATGGTTCCAGGACCTCCCATGGATGCCAAATACGTGGATGCTTAAGTTCTTGAAACAACATGGTGTAGTGTTTGCATATAACCTACGCATATCCTCCCGTATACTTTAAATCATCTCTAGATTACTTGTAATATCTAATACAATGTAAATGCTGTGTACATAGTTGTTATACTGTATTATTCAGGAATAACCACAAAGAAAAAGATCTATACATATTCAATACACCTGTAATGTTTTCCTCTCAAATGTTTTCAATCTGCAGTTGGTTGAATCTGTGGATATGAAGAGCTGACTGTGTCTGTGTGTGTGTATACGTATATATATGGCTTCATTTCTTTCATAGTAGTGGTGCCATCAGTGGAATGAAATCAACCTCATTCACGTGGAAGTACTTAAAATTCAGCCATGTGTCTAGCCTGAGGCATCTGCCGTATGAAGTTTCCTAAAGGGAAACTTGGTTTTATAATAGATGTCTGGAAATCCTGCTGCTGCTGGAGAAGTCTTGTTTGGATGCTCCCCTCCTACCATTTGGTTGAGGAGTGTATTGGTAGGCTTTGTAGTCACTAGCGGGGACCAGTGGTGTCACTTGGCTTTCTTCTGTTCTGCATACCTGGAGCCTAGAGCTCCAGGGAGAGGAGCAATTTCGTCTGCTTCGTTTCACTGCAGTTTGGAGAGAAGAACACTAGGTGCTACTGGTAAGGTCTCTGGGTCTGGGTGATGGCCAGTGCTCTTAACTCCAGCCCATTGACCCAACGAGGTGGAGTGTGGTGCAGGCAGCAAAGGACAGACAGGAAAGCCTGACCACGAGCCAAAAAAAGGAAAAGTTAACAAAAAAAAAAAAAAAAAAAAAAAAAAGAAGAGAGCCATGGTGCTCTGATGAAGGTGCATTCCGGAAGACTGGAGTTCTTTGACTGTGTCACGTGACCAGGGTAAGTGACTCTGTCGGTCAAGAGCATGTGGTAGGTATACTCTATCTGTACTGTCCAGGGAGGAATTCCAAAAGAAATAAAAATAAAAAGTGGGCTGCATTGCAAGAGGTCCCAGACTAGATGTGATAAGTGGGAATGCGGGGTGGAGATCCAAACGGAAAAAGACCTCAGTAGACTACAAAAAATAGATAATTATTAGCGAGCTGATCAAGGGCAGGTTGTCATGGAGCTGCAGGTCTGCAGTCAGAGCTGAGATGTGGTTCATCAGGCTCTGCACAGGGACGAGGGGCAGCATAAAGTAGTGGTTGGGCTGCACAGACCTGGGCTGGAATCCTAGCTCAGCTACTTCACCAGTGACTTCACTTTGCCAGCCCTCAGTTTCCTCTGCTGCAAAACAAGGGACAATTATAGTCGTATATCTCAAGAGGTAGTTATGAGAATTAAATGAGATATTGTATGGGAAATCTTTGCCACGTCGCCTGACACACAGTGAGTGCTCCATAATCATTAGTGATCACTAATGTGAATCAATAAGTTTGAAAAGGCGGAGAGAGGTAGATGAGCAATGAGAGAGTGTGTAGATTAGAGACGTTAAGATTTAAGAATGGGGCACGGCCGGGTGCGGTGGCTCAAGCCTGTAATCCCAGCACTTTGGGAGGCCGAGGCAGGTGGATCACGAGGTCGAGAGATCGAGACCATCCTGGTCAATATGGTGAAACCCCGTCTTTACTAAAAATACAAAAAAATTAGCAGGGCATGGTGGCACGTGTCTGTAATCCCAGCTACTCAGGACGCTGAGGCAGAAGAATTGCCTGAACCCAGGAGGCGGAGGTTGCGGTGAGCCGAGATCGCGCCATTGCACTCCAGCCTGGGTAACAAGAGCGAAACTCCGTCTAAAAAAAAAAAAAAAAAAAAATGAGGCACTGTAAGATTTGCTTACTGTCTTAGTAAGTGTTGAAGCACAGGGTTTTACAGCTTGGACTCAGACTAAGATCGTCTGGGTTTGCATCCTGATTGCCTCTTACTAGAGGTGTTTGGTAAGCTATTTACCTCTTTGTGTCTCAGTTTGCTCATCTGTAAATGGCAATGATTAAGATAACATCTACCACATAGGACTCTTATGAGAAGGAAATGAGTTAAGATGTAAAACACTGGCAGCGGTGTCTGGCACAAAGTGCTATGTAATAGTGGCTATTATCATTGATATTATTATGTGGTTGTTTTGCATATAACTGGTGAAAATATGTCCCAGTGCTAAATAAAACCGTTACTGGCTATTAATTATAAACACAAAGTATTCAATCCAAAAGTGACTGACAATCTGTGAACTACTCAAGTCATGACCAAGTGTCTGAGGGGTTACTCATAAACATAAAGGATGTTGCTAGGCATGGTGGCTCATGCTTTGCAATCCCAGCACTTTGGGAGGCCAAGGCAGGTGGATCACGAGGTCAAGAGATCCAGACCATCCTGCCCAACACGGTGAAACCCCGTCTCTACTAAAAATACAAACATTAGCTGGGCATGGTGGCGCAGCCTATAGTCCCAGCTACTTGGGAGGCTGAAGCAAGAGAATCAGTGAGCTGAGATCATGCCACTGCACTCCAGCATGGTGACAGAGCTAGACTCTATCTCATAAATAAATAAATAAATATTAATTTTTTAAAAAGAGGATGTTGTTGGCATTAGCAGTTCATGTCTACCGCTATGCTGTCATGATGGCAGTGGAAGCACTCACATTTAAATTATGTTCCAAGTGAAATCCTGGCTGTAAATGAATGCTGGAGGATAGGCAGCGATATTCAGGTGCAATAAGAATTCAGGAGCACATGGTAGTATAGAGCTCAGTGGTAAATAGGGTCGAGTAACAAAGAGTAGAATATGAAGCTTCTTGGGCACCTTACTTCATGCCAGCCAGGGGCACACCACCGTCCTCATGCAACCACTGGTGGTGACGAAAAGGAACAGCCATGACAGCTTAGACAGCAGTGCTGAGGTACATGTCCAGTACATGGGGTAGATGTCTAGTAATGTTGAGTCACTAGTTGGTTGGGATATTGCTTACACATTACCAAGCCCTTGATTTGTTTTTATATCATCAGGAGTTACCATGCAAAGAGGTCCAGGGCCGGAGCAAAAGTGACAGAATCTGCACTTTTTCAAACGCAGAGACCAAACCCAGAGTGATGAGGAGCTGATGTGGACAGTCCTCCACCAAGTGGATCATATATGAACACACTATAGAGCTGCTAGCAACATGGAGGGAGAGTTGGAGAAAAGTTGGGACCTGCATAGGAGAAGTGACATCATTCGACTGTTAATTCACTCCTCTATTTATACAACAGATATGTATTGAGCATCTTTGTGTGCCAAACTCTGTACCGGGCTCTGGATTACAACAATGAACAAGACGAACGTGGCCCCTGGGCTGTCGACGGGCCACCATGGTAGAGTTGGTAGATGTTATGGGGGGAAGAATGGGGCCGCAGACCATTTCCGAAGAGGGAAGGTAGAGATTTGGGGCTACCCAAGGTGGCTGAAAAGTCCAACTCCCTGAAGAAAAAGAGACAAACCATCCCTATTTGGTGTCTGTCTTAAGCAGAATCAATACATGTTGCAGCTGTCTGATGGAGTTGTTTCAACCCCAGGGCTTGTCCCACGATATGCGCAGCCTGTTTCAAAGCATGGCACGGCTCAATTAGGCTGACTCCAGCAAAAGCTTCACCTTCTCTATGTCATGAGCTCCTGGGGCTTAGGCGGGGCAATACAGAGGGAGTTCCACGTGCAAATGCAGGATAGGGCCTGGAGCCAAACAAAGGCTGAACAGTTTGTTCCAGTCTACAGATCTCGCCAAGGAACAGATGAAACTGCAGAGTGGTATAAAGACCATTGACATTTTTTAAAGACCACTGACATTTAAAAGCAAGATTTCAGTTTAATATTTCTGAAGAGCCTCAAAGACATACACAAAAGTTTCGAATAAAATCCATAATAAAATCCACAATGAATGGCTCTCCCCACTCCACCTCTCACCTCACACCACAGTGCGTTGTCCAGTTATCTGCTAGGGAACATGAGAAGTTGCAAAATGAAATGGGAACCTGTGCTATTAGCAATGCTCTGGTGTCTGGCACACTGTCATTTGTTTCCCCCCAAAAAAGCAGAAATCATCTTTTTTGCATGTTTTTTTTTTTTTTTTTTTTTTTTTTTTTTTTTTTTTTTTTTTTTTGAGACGGAGTTTCGCTCTTGTTACCCAGGCTGGAGTGCAATGGCGCGATCTCGGCTCACCGCAACCTCCGCCCCCTGGGTTCAGGCAATTCTCCTGCCTGAGCCTCCCGAGTAGCTGGGATTACAGACATGCACCACCATGACCAGCTAATTTTTTGTATTTTTAGTAGAGATGGGGTTTCACCATGTTGACCAGGATGGTCTCCATCTCTTGACCTCGTGATGCACCCGCCTCCACCTCCCAAAGTGCTGGGATTACAGGCGTGAGCCACCGCGCCCGGCCCTTTTGCATGCTTTTCATGCCAACCTACCAAACCTTATGGAAACCTCTCAACCATGCTATCCTAAGCTTTATCTACTGTACCTAAAGAATTTTTTGGTTGTGTATATTATGTTCAAATTGGCCAATAGCATTTTCTCCATTTTACAAATTCTGAAAAGCCAGAATGTAAATCTCTGTAGCACCTGAGAAAATAAAGGGGAGGGTGGGGAACTAATACCTCTAAAGGAAAATAGCACTGAAAGAATCGAGATTCATAATTCACACAGATTAAATTACTCATTAACTGCTTGATCCGAAACGCCGTGCTATTGCTCCATATTTTAAGCATCTCTTAAATAAGATTAATTTTTAGAATGACAGGTAATGTCACTCACAAGGGGAAAATAACTATTTACTCATCATTCTAGGTTACATGTTAAAAAGCATTTCATTGCAATTTAATTTGGTGAGTCAGAATCTTCATCCAGAGATGAGTTATTACCATCCTGGTGTGGTGATCATTTACTGAGGGAAATGAGGAAGCGCGAAATGGGATGGGGGGATGAGACCTGGAGACCTGTGGGCTTTGTGTGGGCTTTGAATGGAGACTGACTATCTGGGTTGCATGTGGAGACTGCACCTATATGACAGCCCTTTTACAGGGGGCTTAATCAACAGTGTTGAAATAAGCAACGCTGTCTTTTTGTGATCTTGATTTTTAATTTTATATTTAGTTTTCACTTACAAAAATGAACACATTGTATTCATTGAAAATAATTAGAAACTTTTTTTTAATATGGAATCTTGCTCTGTTGCCCAGGCTGGAGTACAGTGGTGCAATCTTGGCTCACTGCAAACTCTGCCTCCCGGGTTCAAGCAATTCTCTGCCTCAGCCTCTCAAGTAGCTGGGATTACAGGCACCCGCCACCATGCCTGGCTAATTTTTGTATTTTTAGTGAAGACGGGGTTTCACCATCTTGGCAAGGCTGATCTTGAACTCCTGACCTGCCTCAGCCTCCCAGAGTGCTGGCATTACAGGCGGGAACATTTTTAAAAGCGACTTTCAAGATCCTACCTTTGGAGACACATATTGCTAACATTTCCCTTGTCTGATGAGTTTACATCCATAACATTTTGAAAGAGGGACAATGCTTGATGGGAAAGGTAAAGGCCATGGGGTGGGAGTATCTTGATATATCCAAGGAACAGCAAGGAGGCTGGCAGGTCTGGAGTAAGATGGAGAATGTGAGAAGAGGCTCAGAGAAATACATAGGTGCTTTTGGTCAGAGGAAGTAGTTGGGGTTTTATTCTGAGTGAGATAGGAAGCCACTGAAGAATATTCATCAAAGGAGTGACATAATTTCTTAAAAGGATCTGGCTTCTTGGGAGAGGGTAGGAGGGTGACACATAAGGGTAGAAACAGGAAGTCATTTTAGTAACCCCATCAGCAATAGATGATGATGGCTGAGAGGGAAATGGAAGTAGTAGAGGTAGAAAAAAAAAATTTAGAATCTGGATGTAATTTCAAGGTAACGCCTAAATGATTACTGATAAATGGCCCTCCAGCTCCACTGTCCATGAAGCTTGGCCACCACGCCCTTTTTGGTATTATGGCTCAACGTGCAATAGTTTCCCAGTGGAGCCCCACACTTACCCAAGCCATCCTAGACATATTCTGTTCCTTGCACACTTACCATGCACCCTAGAAAGCCCTTTGGTTCCTCCTCCCCCTCACCTGCATTGCTCCAACTGAATGGAAAGGCAGCAGCCACTTCTCACATTGATGACCTTCTGTCATATTCTGTCAACATCTTCTGTGATATTATAATATGCAGTTGAATACAAAGAGAATCAGTTGAAATAAAACACCACCAAGTGTGTCCCTTTCAAAGTGAAAGGCAGAGATGTTTTGCAGACTGTTGATTAGCATGCGTAGTCACAGAACTGCTCAAGATTTAGCCCTTATGGCAGACACCTTAGGGAAGGTATGAGGACATCGTGCTCTGGGAGAGGAAGCTGCAGAGGCATGAAAGGTGGAAAGGGACATTAGACTTCAGAGATTGTTGTCTCCCACAATAAAGTGAGCACAATGGACACTTTGGCATTCAGAAAGGATATTCCAATTTCTCCTGAAAGTGATAGTAACAAATGAGGTTCTTAATATGTCCCATTTTGAAACCCGTGTTTCATCATTCTTAAAAGCAAAATGAGTCATTTGTCTTTCTCACTCTCCTTTAACCATGAAAAGAGCAGTTTTGGTTCTATTGTACTTCCTTATTCCATATCGGTAACATGAATGCAGAGGCCTCTGTGGACCACAGGCACTAGTGGAAGCCATAATTGTGACTCGTGGGATGTTAGTTCATGGTGTCTCTTTCCCTGGCCCACCAGATATGGGCAGTGTGTGGGCCTCCTCCATGGATCGTGTGTCTGGCACCTAAGCCTGGATATTTAAATCCCAGGGATTTATCTTGGTGTGTCTATATGAAAGACAAGAAACTATTTATAATAACAAAACAAACTGGTTTATTCCCTTATCAAACAAATAATCAAGTAATGCAAAGTAGCATAAGTAACATAATTTTTCTACATGTAAAAATGGTTTGGATGGAACCCAAGGGCATTATGCTGAGTGGAAAAAGAAGCCAGTTTTGAAAAATCATGCACTTTACAATTCCATTTATGTAGCATTTTTGAAATGACTAAATTGTGCGGATAGAGAAGAAAGTAGTGATTACAGGCATTACAGATGATGGGGGGCTGGAGAAGGGGATGGGTGTGACTATAAAGGAATGGCATGAAGGAGGTTCTTGCAGTGATGGAATAGTTCTGTATCTGAATGCAGTGATACACGAGATAAAATGGCATAGAACTAGACACATATTGTACCAATGCCAATTTCCTGGATTTGATATTGTACTGCAGTTATGTAAGATATAACCATTGGGGAAACTGAGTGACCTCTCTGTACTATTTTTGCAATGTCCTGTGAATCTATAATTATTCCAAAATAAAAGTTAAAAACAACAACAACAACAACACTACAGCATACTGTGATTAAAAGACTGAAAAGGCAAGCCACAGGCTGGGAAAATCTTTTGCAATACATTTATCTGACAAACAGCTTACATCCAAATATGTAAAGAATTCCTAAAATCAATAAGAAAAAGACACACAAATCAATACAAATAGGCAAAAGAGGATATACAGATGTCCATCGAGCATTTGAAAAGGTGCTCAATATCATCAGTCATCGGGAAAATGCAAATTAAAACCACAATGAGACATCACTGCATACCCATCAGAATGGCAAAATTAAAAAGACTTACAAGGTCAAGTTTGATGAGGATATAGTACAATTAGAGTTTTCATCTATTGCAGATGGAAGAGTAAATTAGGTCAGCCACTTAAAAAATTCTGGAGGTTGAACTCTCCAGGAAGCGAGTTCTGTGATGAAGATTGCAATGTAGGAAGTTTATTAGGAAGTACTTTTGGGATCAACACTTGGGAAAGGAAGGGAAAAAGAAAAGAAGGAAGGAGGATTGGGTAGAGAGTTGATACACAGGCAGTCTCAGGAAAGACTTCAGCTGACCTCACAAGGAGCTCTAACCCTGCAGTGGCCATTCAGAGTTGTTCTGAGCTGGAGCAAGGGCACCTGGTTTTATACTTCTGTGCTGATCAGCCATTGGATGTGGGCTGGCCTGGGAAGAAGGTGTGACCTTTACTGAGGCACCTCTATTCAGCCAGGGAGATTCTTGAAGGGGACTGACCATGAAGGGCTGTGTGCCAGCAGCACTCCCAACAGCTTGGGAAATGGTCTTCAGCTCCGAAGGGAGACCTGGGTAACACCTCACAGCTCCACCACGGTCTACCCCTTGTACTAATTGGATTCACTTCATCATGAGGTTTCAAGTGTACCTCTTCCAAAATCCTGATGGACTTCTTGAACAAACTGTAGTCTCTGATATTTCAGCTGGGACTGAGGCTCATCCTCCCCCATTTGCCACTACCCAATCTAGAGTTCTTTCACCCACAGTTAGCTCCTCTGGGGTATCCATGGCTTATTTCATATGACCCAGATCCCCATTTCCAAGGCAGCCTAGTCTCTGGTTACCACGCCCTTCCCAGGCCAGTGTTGCTGTACTTGTCCTTTTGTCACCAGAATTGGGTATAGGAGTATTAAGTGTGTAACCCAAATGGATTACATTGGTGTAAATGAGATTGTTTCCTGCCCTCCTCTTGATGATCTGTGCCAATTATCCTTGTCAGTATAGTGGTTTCTTTTCTTTCCAGCTGATCTCTTGGCAGAATGAGCCTGAAATGTACAGCCTTGTTTAGTGGTACTCTCTCTGTGTTCCTTCATATATCCCTAGCTCTGTAGAATTTCTAAACCTACAGAGCCCAGAGTTGCAGGGATGAGAAACAAAATCTCTCAGCATGTCATTGGGAGTCATGTTGGTGAGGCTTTTCCTTTCTATTCTCTGGCTCCTGGACCAGTATGTTCAATCTATTAGGAACATAGCACCATATAAAAGTCATCGATTAGAGTATACACTCCATCCTTGCAGGGTACCACATCCAAATTGGCACTTCAGCTGTGTCTGCAGTAGGTCGTTCTGTCTCTATCCAGGCTGGCTGCTTTTGGTTTATGTGGTATTTGATATAATTAGTGGATCCCATAGTGATGTGGATATTCACACAGACTCTGTTTTAAAGTGGTGTCTCACTCTGTAACTCTTGGTTAATGGAGTTGGTTTACACTCTGTGGGCAGAAAGACAAATCCATATCCAAATATGTATCTATTACTGTCAAAATGAAACACTCTCTTAATTTCATTTATTAGCTTGCAGAGGTGCAATGTAATCAACCTGCTACCAAGTGGCTAGTCAATCTAATTAAGGGATGGTGCCATATTAGGGACTTATCGTTGGTCTCTGTTGTTGGCAGTTTGGATATCTAACAGCAGTGTTAGCAAGATCAGCTGTTGCAAGTGGGAGGCATGCTGTCGGTACTATTCGTAGTCTCTATCCCCTCCACTATGTTCACCCCATTCATGTGCCCATCGTGCTGGCTCTATGTGGCCAGTGATAGGGGTGGCTGATGTCAACTGGTTGAGTCATTTTGGTCTATCTTGATTTTTGATGTTTGTTCCATGGTGAGTGATCTCTGGTAGGTGTTAATATGCAGTACTAAGAGATTTTCACACTTCATGCTCACTACCACATGTCCATTTCTCTACCCAAGACTTCTTTTTTTAAAATTTCTTTTAAATTTTTAAAATTATTTTATTTTTTTTATTGCATTTTAGGTTTCGGGGTACATGTGAAGAACATGCAAGATTGTTGCATAGGTACACACATGGCAGTGTGATTTGCTGCCTTCCTCCCCTTCATCTATATCTGACATTTCTCCCCATGCTGTCTTTCCCCAACTCCCCACCCCCATGTGTTCTCATTGTTCAACACTTGCCTATGAGTGAGAACATGCGGTGTTTGATTTTCTGTTCTTGTGTCAGTTTGCTGAGAATGATGGTTTCCAGGTTCATCCATGTCCCTACAAAGGACATGAACTCATCGTTTTTGATGGCTGCATAGTATTCCATGATGTATATGTGCCACATTTTCCCCATCCAGTCTATCATCGATGGGCATTTGGGTTGGTTCCAGGGCTTTGCTATTGTAAACAGTGCTGCAATGAACATTCGTGTGCATGTTTCCTTATAGCAGAATGATTTATAATCCTCTGGGTATATACCCAGTAATGGGACTGCTGGGTCAAATGGAATTTCTATTTCTAGGTCCTTAAGGAATCGCCACACTGTGTTCCACAATGGTTGAACTAATTTACACTCCCACCAACAGTGTAAAAGTGTTCCTATTTCTCCACATCCTCTCCAGCATCTGTTGTCTCTAGATTTTTTAATGATCGCCATTCTAACTGGTATAAGATGGTATCTCAATGTAGTTTTGATTTACATTTCTCTAATGACCAGTGATGATGAGCATTTTTTCATGTTTGTTGGCCTCATGTATGTCTTCTTTTGTAAAGTGTCTGTTCATATCCTACCCAAGACTTCTTTTTTCTAATCTTTCTATCTTTCTCCTTTCCAAACCTTTGATCAGCTGACTAAGCCATTTGTCACTGCTCATGACATCTTTGTATATTTAAACTTCTAACCACTTCTCTTATTACACAAAGTAGATGACCAGATTCACTGCCTGAAGATCTGTTTATTAAAACAATTTCCCCTTACCACTGTCTTCAAGTTCACCTGTAAGTGTGAACCATCAGCCATTTTTGGCTTATACTCACATCTAAATAAACTCATCTATGAATGCAATTTAGACTTTTTTCTTCTTCTTGTTATCTGATCATAGCGGACACCTATGTGGTTATAGAAATGAGCTGAAGGAGAAGCAAGTTCTTCAGCCAAAGCAATTTCCAAAGAGGGTTGAGAGCTGGCAGCAGTCCTGCAGCTGGGAAGGAATGTCCTTCAGGAGAATCTCAGGGGCATATTGCAGTGCCCACCAACAGTATCAACTAGCGCCAAACATAAACCTGGCCTGTCACTCAGATATGTACCTCTTAGGTATATACGAAAAAGAAAGGAGTGCATTCATTCGTTAAAAACTGACATTGTAATTTTTGTAGCCACTTTATTCATAATAATCCTAAGCTGGAAACAATTCAAATGTCCATCAAAAAGAGAATAAATAAATAAATTATGCATCAGGTCATACAATGGAATATGAAACTTCATTTAAAAGAGCAAACTACTGAAATACATGGTAATGTAGGTGAATCTTACAGACATCATGTTGAGTGAAAAAAGCCAGAACCAAAAGTACATACAGTCCGATTTTATTTATATCACTTACCAAGGACAGGCAAAACTAACTTAGGGTATTAGAAGGAAGAACAGTCTTTACTTTTGGAGGAGGCTGGTGGGTATTGCCTAGGAGCCTTCTGGAATGGTAGAAATGTTTTGTATTGTGATCTAGATGTTGGTAATGTAATGTGTGTGTGTATGTGTGTGTGTGTGCATGTGTATGTAAAAGTTTATTAAGCTTATAAGTTTATACATGAGAGTCCTATACTTTACACATTAACTATTTTTTGTATTTTATACTTCAAATTAAAAAAAAAAATCACAGCCCAAGCACAGTGGCTCATTCCTGTAATGCCAGCACTTTTGAAGGTGGGAGGATCACTTAAGCCCAGGAGTTTGACACCAACCTGAGCAACATAGTGAGACTCTGTCTCTACAAAAAAAAATTAAAAGTTAGCCAGTCATTGTGACACATGCCTGTAGTTCCAGCTATTCTGGGAGGCTGAGGTGAGAGGGTCACTTAAGTCCAGGAGGTTGAGGCTGCAGTGAGCCATGACTGCACCACTGCACTCCAGTCTGGGCAACAGAGTGAGACCCTGTCTCAAACGAAAAGAAAAGACCCACAAATTAATAGCATCTGCAACTGAAACAGAAATTGAAAGTATACAATAAAAGGCGTACTATGTGGTTCCTTAATTTGTGATGCCTCTGTTTTGGCCTTCTTAGCCATCTTTAAGAGGCAAAACTTCAGGACATAAATACCATGCAGATGCCACCTGGCTATGGATAAGTTACATCGAGTCACAGTGTCCTGAATTTACCCAATGTGATTCTTTTTTGGGTTCAAAGGTTTCTGCTCAGCTCTGTCTCTTCCATCTATAGCAGCCTCTTCTCTCTGACCTTCCTGGAATAATTTCCATTTCTACAGATAGCTATGTTCAACAAAACATATGCTCCACTTCCCTTCTCTCCACCTCTAAATCTTCTGCCACTGGTGTCCCTTTTATATTAAATTATATGATGTCACTATCCCTTATCTATTTTCAAATACCCTGTCGCTTCCCTTTCCCCACCCCACAAGGTGTGAATGATTTAGCAGGGCTCAGTAATCAGATATTTAAAGGGAACAGGTTCTTTAAAAATAGGACATATTTTCTACACAATATAAACCCTTTATATGCTGTGATACGAGTTATATACAGCCTTGTTCCCATGATGACGATGCTAGGCAATGATGTGTCAGTGGAGGTAGACAGGTGTGATGGAAGCATTTTATTTAAATTATTGAACCATTTGCTTCATTTGTAAAATAGAAAAGTAATAGGGTTACTGTGAAAATTATGTCAGTAGAAATAAAACACAAAAACAGTTCCAGACAATGGTGAGTACCTGGAGGAGAATCTGATCAGAATCATGATGTTCACTGAGCATGTGCAGAATACATTCGTGAAAACGAACAACAGCAGGAAAATGTCTCATGCGAAAATAAATGCACCTCACTTGGGAAGGACAAGTCCCAAATGGGAAATGATCTCCTATTGTTAACAGGCAAAACAGAGGATGTGATTTAAGTTACACAGGAAGAATTTTGTTTTAAAGGTTGAGCTGAATTAATTATTAAAGACACGTTATGAGCAAGCAGGATAATATCAAGGAGGTCTAAATTATTTACACTTTATTGCTCTCAGTCTATGGGGACATGTCTCACCTATTGGGGAATTCTGCAAAGTGTTCTTGGCTCAGAATATTTTCTGATAATGCATCTTTCTAAGATAATATTGAAGTATCTTATTCATTTAAAATCATCAGAAGTTCTTAAATTCCCTATCACCAAGATTCTGCTTTTAGAAATAGCTTCTTTCAGGTTGCAGAATGTAGCCTCTACTTTATGAATTAGCAGAGGGAAGAGATCTTTCCAATGAACATGTTAGTTCTGAATGTACAATCAACACTCTACCATTTCCGAAAATCTTAATGTAGATGTAAAAGCAAGATTGAGAAAGTCTCACCTTCCACATCCCCTTACTGCTTCCTCTACTTGTGTCATCTACTGCTGCCTTGGAATTCCAAAGGGCCCAAGTATGCCCGGGTACCAGATTGTATTCATTAAGTTCAGCAACCATCGTATCACGCCTACACATCCCCCAGGCTGGATGCATGTGGATGGGAGGGGACCAAGATGTTCCCATGGTAACAAGCTGTACAAATATGAAAATGGGAAGAGTATCTGAGAACAACTACAAAGAGAATCTGATGAGAGATGAGGGCTCACTGGCTAATCTCATGCTCTTTTTCATCTTCACTTTTAAGCAGAGTTAGGGGAAGAAAAGTCCTACACCAGGCCGGGCGTGGTGGCTCACACCTGTAATCGCGCTATTCCCTAGAATGGGGTGTGGACTGGGAACTGTTAGGCATGACAATGGACTGAGATGCTTTGTCTGAGTTAGTTCTTACATCTTAACTCCAATATGTGTGTCTTAGTTTATTTGGGCAGCTGTAACAAAATACCATAAACTGTTTGGATTATCACAACAGAAATTTATTTCTCACAGTTCTAGAGTCTGGGAAGTCCAACATCAAGGGCCCAGAAGATTCAGTGTCTGGTGAAGGCTGGATTTCTGGTTCATAGATGGTGCCTTCACACTGTGTTCTCACATGGTGGAAGGGGCAGGACAGCTCTCTAGGGCCTTTTTTAGAAGGGCACTAATCCTACACATGAAGGCCTGTTGATTTAATAACCTCCCAATGGCCCCACCTCCTAATGCCATCACCTTGGGGGATGAGATTCTAACACATAAATTCTGGGGGAACACAAACATTCAGACCATACAGGTTAATTCCCAGACTCTCAGAGAAATCCTTATCAAATAAATTAATTAGGAAGATAATCCCCAAACTAATTAGTGTGGATCGTTTTTACTGTTCCTCTGAGTCAGAGCTGATGTGTTCACTGGCATGTCCTCTCCTGTCCTTACCCCGCACTGCAGGGAGATAACTGAGCCCTGCCTTTTGCCACCCACTTTTTGTATCTTTGGCTGGCATCCCCAGAGTGCTTTCCAGATCCTGTGCATTTCTCTTCACCACATCTCCGGCCATTCCTAATTCGACATTCTGGACCGTTCTGGCCTGTTGCTCTTGCTCTTCGAAGGAACGGTGGAGGAGGCCTTGCCAGAGCACAGGTGGTCCTCAGTGCCTGTCACTCAACAGGCTGGTGGGCTTTCACGCAACTGAAGCCCCATTATGTTCTTAAGCCTCAGTTTCCATCCTCTCAGTGACTTCAGGAAGTCTTTCTGTATCTTGGCCCTTGTTCTGTGATGGTGTGTTCAATCTGTAGGGGTAGGGTTTGGTTTTGTTTTGTTTTGTTTTTTCCTTTTTGCCAAACCTCAGCATTTTTCCTTTTCATTACACTGGAGGCTTGCTTTCTGCTTCTTTCTCCCTCACCATAGTTTCTGTTACAGCAGCCCTGACGTCTATCTGCAAGTGTATGAATGAGTCTGGGGAATGGGCAGGTAGCACCCTGGGCTCAGCAGTCACCATTTCTTGCTAAATTAGTGTGGTCCTAGGGGAAGGGGCTTGGCCAGATGAGGAGCCACAGAGGAGAGAGTGCAGAATTCCCCTTTCCTGGCTTGTTTCTATTTCACCTAAAAACTATGTGGCTGTGATACTAGGGCACTGCTGTCTCCCCAGACACCAAGTAGTAATAGCTCTCCTTTATTGCTGGCAATGGTAATGGCTAACACGTGCTGACTATTCATGATGTGCTAAGCTTGGTACAGAGCCCATCTTATTTAATCCTTGCTTTGAAGCAATTCTGTTATTCTCCCCATTTTACAGACAAGGACACTGAGGACCAAGGAGTGGCAGAGCTTTGCTAGAAACTCAGCTCTGACCCCAGAGCTGGAGTGCTTCCCCTAACCCCATGCTGAAAACAGTCACGGCTGTTCTGAGACTGCCCTGCCAAACTCCTTAGTTGTCAGATTATTTGGGTCGCTGTGTCAACTTTCTCAAGTGGAGGGGACACTTTGAACAAATAAATGTTGACAAGCACTGTCAAAATAGCAGGGCATTCTGACCCTGTCAGGCTAATCTCTGTTCTCCCTGTGAAAGCTCTGGCCGCGTGGCTCTGGGCCGCATTCCGGCCTGCCTTCCTGTCAGAGTCCTACAGTGCTCTCTCCTCCACAATCTGCATATTACAAGATGGTCATGCTGTGTGTGTCCTTACTTGCTGTGGCCTGTTTGGGTTCAGTTTTGAGGGTTCATTTGCCTTTCCCAGACAATATCAGATCCCGCCTTTCTGCCCCATTCCCTTTTGGAGGTACCGCTCTTTTCTACTCTGTAAATGATTGACCAGTTGGGACTGAACTTGGCTAGGACCATCTCTGTTTTCGCTCCCCTTCTATGTTCATCCTCAATACTTTCAAAGTCTCCTGGGTACCCTCCTTCTTTCCTATAAGGTTGCAACTGTGTACCTTCCATCGTACCTTTATTTATAAGATGGAAATTCATTCACCTAACAAATATTTGTTGAGGGCCCACTTTGTGCCCAGCACAGGCTCAGTACTAGGAATCTAGCCTTCTTTCGTATCAGGTTGCAACTGTGTACCTTCCATTGTGTGCCTACAGCACAGCCAATAAATGTTTGGTTAATGAATGGATGAATGAATGTAGATTTCAACATGTACAATCATGACACTCTGACAAAACTGCTGTTATAATCCCTTTGTAAAGGAGCCACATGCTTGATTTTAAGGTAGAAGGGTTGCAGCAACGACACTGTACTGAGTTTTTCTCTTTTGACAGTTTCTGGTTGATCCCAGATCCCTGCACCTGCTGAACAGAAGCTTACATGCACTCACACACCAGTTAGGTAAGAAGTAGCTGGCTAAGTATCGAGCTATTCTTACTCCAGCCCACCATTCCCACATAGGGGTTTGAAAGTAAGCTAATCATTTTCCTGTGTGGTTTTTTTTTTTTTTTTTTAAGAATGTCCTAAAAAAAAAAAAAAAAAAAAAAGAATGTCCTTTGGGCTTTTTAGCATCCTTGGCCAGGCATCATGTTCACCTCAAGCTGGTTGGTGAGTACAGAGAGGTGGGTCCCTGTGCCAGGTGCTTGTTGAGATACAAAAACTTCAATTCTCAGCTCTCCAGCCCTGGAGGGGAGAATAAGGTCTTATCAAGATTGCCTGGCAAAGTGTGTTATTTATAAACCCACCGAGCTTAACACCAAAAAGAATGTTATGTTCACTGAGAGATGCTCCTAAAGATTTCTCTGCTAATATTTGCTTCGTCATGTCAGAAAGCCTTTAGCTAGGCCTGATCAGACAGTTATTTCTGGCTGAGCATAAATTCTGTTTTCAGAATGTTGCTTGGCTCTTTGTTCCTTTCCCCTCTGTGCTGCCCACCCCCTTGCCTGACTCATCTCTTCTAGAACCTTCTCTGTCCTTTCCCAAACCACTGGGAGTGATTTACTAAATGCATTTCCCAGCCAGCTTCCAGACACTGGCTAGAAAGACCAATTTACAGGAACAAAATGTCCCCACATTGTAACTGGGTCATGGTCCAAAATTTATTTGAAAATCAGCCATTGGAATTAACAGTGTTTTTTTCTCATAGAAATAATGGTGGGGAGAGGGTCTGAAGAGATCCCCCAGAAGCCACTTAATCTACAATGAAGCTTAATTATAACACAAATAAGGGATCTAAGAACAGAATATGTGTGGGTGCAGAAGAGGGGACTGGTGGGGCACAGTAGGCGGGGACAGGAAGAGAAATTGGAAGAGGAAGATTTTCCTTCGTCTCTTTATGAATGCAGTTCTAGTCCTGGGCCACAGTTCATAATAATCGGATCATGTGCACACAGCTTGTTGTGGCCTTAGAGTCAGAAGTGCTTGGAGTTCAGAGTCTGACTCAGGTTAAACAGACTCTTATCAGCTTGATGTGCAAACCAGAATGGCAGTTACAAACATTGCTGGTTATCAAGCCCCCTAGATAAGCGTGTTGCTACCAGTGCATTTCCTCCCTGGAAGCAAATCTGCAAGGAAAGCTGGAGTGCAAGCAGACAACTGTGTGTTGATTCTCACACAGGTCAGGGATCAACTGTCACAGGACTAGACAGGACAACTTTAAACCCTGCTAGTCTCTCTTCTGGCACTTTGCGCAATCAAGGCTTGGAAGTTGTTTCTTTCATGTTTTCTTTCTTTTCTTTTCTTTTTCTTTTTCTTTTTTTTTTTTTTGCCAGACACATTGTTGCTTTAATTGTACTCATGTCTTCAATCAGATCCTAGCTGAAATTGGTAGCCTGGGAGCCATTCTGTTTTTGTTTTGTTTTATTTAAGTTGATGTAGTATTGCTCTGTTCTGATCCAACACGTGTGGATTTTGTAGTATAACCAGTGGGAAACAATTTACTTTCTATGTTCTCAGGGATCACTTTAAATGTCTCCAACCTTCCAAACATGTTCCAACTATACCTTCAGCTATAGGCAGCACCACTGTTTTGTGCGGAGGAGGCGGAGGCAGTAGAAGAAAGAGTGGAGTCAGTCCATCTTATTCCACAAGTTTTCAAAATTTAAAAATATTTGCTGCCTCAACTTTCTTGCAAAAGCAGCAGGGAAATAAAGTAGAACAAGACACATGGAAAACTACAGAGTTATGTATTATATTTTACCCTTAACTGGAATACTCTTTCCCCCAGAGAAAATTATATCAGCTAGATGTTAGAAAGAAAGGCAAACACACTCATTTATATGAATATGCAAGTGACTAGGTAACACTTCTAGTCACATCTTGAGAGTTGGTTTTTTTAATTTTGAGAGTGCATATAGTGATACATATGTGTCTTTAAGTAGTAGAACTTCAGGCAGTGTAAGCAGCTATTTTACAGAGCAGGAAAACTCAAGTATTGTGGGAAAGATTTCAGGTTCAGGCTGGCCTCTTGCTCTGGAGTTCAGCTTCTCTCAGTTAGTTATATCTTATTTTCTTTCTGAACATAAATCTAAAAGATTTGGCAGCCTCCAAGGTTATCACAAAAATTTTCATTCCAGTACTGCGAGGATCTGTAGTTGTGGAAGAGGGGAACCAGGGTGCCCAGGGGGAGAGTGAGGGCAATTTTGGGCACATTTGCACAATGGAAGGTCCCTGTACTAGCTTAACTTAATCTTTGATCCATTTCTGTCGTTCACATTTCTTACCTCTTTCCAGATGCCCTCTTATTTCGCCTCTTTCCTGCTTCCTTACGCTGAGGAAAGCAGGATTGCTGTGGCAATTTCTTCTTCTTCTTTTTTTAATAGTGACCACGAGCTCCCTGGCCACCTTGCCATTGGTTGACTATGACAGGTTGACAGGTGTGCTCTCTCATCTCAGGGCCTGTCTTGGAATGCTCTTCTCCCAGATTGTCACAGCGACCCTCTATCAACTTACTCGAATCTCTACCCAGTGCTACCTCTTCAGAGAGGTATTCTCTGACCTGCCAAAAACCACATCTTCCTCCATTTACTATCCCCTCATCCTGCTTTATTTTTCTTCATAACACTTATCACTACCTGGCATATGATGTCTCTGTTGTTTAATTTTCAACTTGTCTGTTAATATCTGAATGTAGCTGCATTTGGGAGAGATTTTCATCCGGCTGGTCTGAAGCTAGATTTCTAGCACTGAGTCTGTGCGGGCACAAAGTAGGCCCTCAACAAATATTTGTTCGATAAATGAATTTCCGTCTTATAGATGAGAGTTTGAAGTTTAGAAAGATTAAATGACTTAGTCAAGGCCACATAGAAAGTGCCAGAGATGGGATTACAACCCAAGTCATCGGATGCCAAAGCCTATATTCTTAACCATTGCACGTGTGTGTTTGTGTTTGTGTGTATGTACCTCCTATTCTTCTCCACTCAACTCTCAGATTCTCCATAATAAGGAGTATTTGTATTATATCTTGTAACCTAAATGCTTAAAGCGTTCAATATGTGGAAGGGAGACGATAATCATAGATGAAAAATATATGGTTGGCTAACGGATGACTGCTTGAAGAGAGAGAGAGAAGCATGTTTACGAAGAGGGCACAGTACAAAGACAAAAGGCCTAAGAAACGCAATGGGAATCGCCGAGTTCAAATGACTTCTTAAATGGCTAGCCTATCACCAGGGGCAGCCTGGGCAGTGTGAAAATAAAGTCTATTAAGTATAACCATTGCACACTCCCTTTTAGCGGCTGGAGTCATTGTCCCACAGCTTGCCTCACAGTGCACATGCAGGTTTAAATGCTTGAGATTGCTAATCTTCCAAAGACTTTATTATTGTGAGATGGGGCCATGGCAAAAATGTGCCGGTCTTTAAAACAAAGACGGATGACAAATTGATAGCACTGTAAAAGGGCCACAGGACTTAACTCTGGATCTGAATGTCTAACAGACAGCAGTTGCAATATATGTTCAATGAGAAGGTTTGATCTCAAAGATACCAGTGAATTTGGAAGTGTCTGAGCAACAAAAGGATTTATTTTGTTTCTTAAATGCAGAACTCTGGACTCTCCAGGGAAGATAACGGTTTGGTAGAAGCAGTGATAGGATATTTGCTTCCATTGCCACAGCAATCCTGCTTTCCTCAGTGTAAGGAAGCAGGAAAGAGGCGAAATAAGAGCCCTCCCTTGAAATTGGCTCATGTGAGCCAAAATAGTCAGATCCTTCCAGTGGGCCGGCTAGAGGAGGGTCCATAATTGTCTCCTAGCATCAGGGCTGTGCACAGTGACATGCACATCTTCTTTATCCACCAGGGAAATTGGTCACTTACAATGCGTCCCTCTTGTAGGCTAAAATAACTGACATCCTTCTCTCCCAAACAGTTTATATCGTCTTTTCCCTCATCACTCATCATTCTCTGCCCTTCTCTCATACATATTGTTCTTGATTTTTATTAGCTCTGAATCAAAGAAAATGTGCTGGAGAATTTTTCACCAGGGAAGCAACATTTCAATGTTTAATTAGTTGAGGTGCTTCCTAAATTAAATCAGCCTGTTTCCCGGCCTCTTTAATATTTTTCCTTTCTGTGTAAAGATGAAGTAAATCTCCTGCCAAACGATTGGAGAGAAGGAAGCAGCCATCTTTCTCTCGCCCACTTAGAACCTCTGGAAGCCCTGACTGCCTTTCTTTAAGATCAGCTGAATGGAAAGAGACGAGGGCTGCTGGCCCTGACAACAGAGGACGTGGAGAACACTGAGGGGCCAGCACAGAGAGGTGTGTGAAGAAATGGAAGCCCTGTAGGGTGTGCACACCACAGCTTGGCCCCTTTGAGAATGTGAGCATTTAGATCTGTAAAATCTGTCTCTCTGGATTAATGATAAATAGATTTGTACATTGGACTGATGTAAATAACAAGGTTAACAGAATGTATTGAGAAAGGACGTGTCTTACCAGACCAGCAAAACAACAGACACATGTCCTTGTCCCTGGTAGGGAAATGGGAGTAAAAGGTACCCTCATTCATAACTGGCAGAAATATGAATTGTTACAGCTTTTTAGGAAGGCAATCTGGTCATAGCTGTTACAGTGAGCCACCTGCTCAGAGAGGCCTTCCCTGACCATCCTAAGGCAGCATATTCTGAGAGTCTCTAGCATATGTCCTATTTAATTTTTCTTTGTAAAATTTCCCACTGTCTGAAATTATATATATATGTATAATATACTCTGTGTACAACTTTATTAACCTATAATTAGCATACATAAATTGCACATACTTGAAGTGTACAACTGAATGTATGTACACAATGATGAAACCATCATCACAATCAGGATAATAAACAAGTCCTTCACCCCCAAAAGTTCTCTCCAGCCCCTGGATAATCCATCCCACCAATCCTCCACAGGCAACCACAGAACTGCTTTCTGTCTCTGTTGATTAGTTTGCATTTTCTAGAATTTTATATAAATGGAATTATACAGTAGGTTCTCTTTTTTATCTGGCTTCCTTTACTCAGCATGATTGTTTTGAGATTTATTCAAAACATAAGATTTGTTCAAAATATGCTGAGTATAATGTGTTATCAATGGTCCATTGCATTTTATTGGGTAGCATCTCAGTGTATGGATATAATTTGTTTATCCATTTGCCTGTTGGTGAAGTGGGGGGCGGGGGGCATTTGGATCATTTTCAGTTGTTATTGCTTATTCCAAAGAAAGCTGCTTTGAGTGTTTGTTTCCAAGTCTTTGTATGGATTCATGCCTTCATTTCTCTGCGGCGTATACCTAAGAGTAAAGCAGCTGCATCATAAGGTAGGTTTAATGTGATGTTTAAAATTTTAAGAAACTACCAAACTGTTTTCCCAAAGAAACATACGACTTTACATTCTCACCAACGGTGTATGAAAGGTCTAGTTACCCCACATCAAAAGAATGTATAAAACAAATATGTACAGTTTAATTTAAAATAATGTAAGAATTGCTTTGGGATGTAGCCACCACTCAAACATGAGAAAGAGAACACTTCCTGGAACTTAGGGGCTCCTGGACTCCCTCTCTCTATCCCACCCTTCCCTTCCCACCAGAGATAACCTGTGTCCTGAATTTTGTGTTAGTCATTCCCTTGACTTTCTTTATTATTTTACCACTTACTAGTATATATCCCCTACACATTAACTGGATTGATTTTTCCAGTTTCTCATTTTTGAAATGAAATCTAAATGACTTAATTCCTTCATTCAGTATATTTTTGAGATACAAACGCATATATATGCATAGATATTGATGACTTAATTTAACAGCTATTTATTATTCCATTGTATGAATGAACCTCAATGTTTATATCTGCTGTACTGTTGGTGACCATTTGAACTGTGTACATTTGCACAAGTACCTGTATATATTCAAGAACGTTTGAACATATATATGTATATACATGTATTACATACACACATTATATATACATATATGTACATACATATACAGTTGACCCTTGAACAACATGGGTTTGAACTGTGTGGGTCCACTCAGAGAATTTTTGAGGGTGAAGGACTGGTTTATTATTGTGCACACACATTTGAGTTTTTTTCAACCAAATATGGGTAAAAAAAATACAGTATTTGCTGGATGCAAAACCCATGTTTATGAAGAGCCAAATTTTCTATACATGGATACTGCAGGGCCAACTGCAGGACTTGAATATGTGTGCATTTTGGGATATTCTGGTGTGCTGGAACCAATCTCCTGCATATATCAAGGGATGACTCTATAAATACATATATCATAGAGAAATTGCTGAATCATAGGGTATGCATATGTTCAATTCTGTAAGGTCCTGCCAATTGTTTTCCAAAGTGTTGGTAATAACTCACACTCCCATTAATAGCATGAAAGTTCTTGTTTCATAAAAACAATACTTAACATTGTCTGATCTCTAAGTTTTTGTCAAACTGCAAGTTGTGAAATGGTATCTCATTGTAGTTTTAATTTTCATTTCTGTGAATACAAAAAGTTTAATAATTTTTCATTGTTTATCAGCCTTTTTTGTGAATTTTTTCCCATTTTTCTACTGAATTGGCAATCTTTGTGTTACTAATTTGTAGGAATTTTGTATAGATTCTAAATACTAAATCTTTGTTTATATTAGTTGCAAATATCTTGTCACAATTTGTGGCTTGTCTTTTCATTGTCTTTGTAGTGTTTTTTAAAGAATAAAAATTGCTAATTTTGTATATTGTTTTATCAGTCTTCTTTATGGATTATACTTTGTACATTCATATTTTCAAAATTTTATTTTTAATTAGCAAACAATAATTATATGTACTTATGGGGTACAATGTGATATTCTGATATGCTTATAATGTGGAATGATTAAATCAGGACAATTAAATCCATCACTACATACTAATCATTTATTTTTGTGCTGAAAACATTTAAAATCTCTTCTAGCAATTTTGAAATTTACAATACATTATTATTTCTTACAGTCATGATTCTGTGCAATAGATCACTAAAACATATTTCTCTTGTCTAACTGAAATTATGTTATACATCATATTTAAGAAATAATTCCCTGTGCTGAGTTAATAAAAAATTTCTCCTATGTTACCTTATAAAGATCTTTTCATTTTACCACAAACATTTAAGTCTTTGATCCATATGGAATTGATTTTTGTTTATGGTATAAGGTAAGAATCAGATTTCATTTTTCCATATAAAAAACAAAGTGTGTAAATCCCATTTATTAAATAGCTCATCATTTCTCTGTGATGTACAGTTACTATTCTGTTAGACTATAGTTTCCATATATACATGAGTTTGTTTTGAGACTCTCTGGCCTGCTCTAGTGATCAGTTTGTCTCTTCCTGCACCCACCACCACAGTGTCTTAATTTCTATACCTTTATAATAAGCCTTTCTAGGAGTAAGACCAATCCCTCACTCCACCTTGTTTTTTTTTTTTAGTAGTGTTAGCCTTTGCTCTTTGAATATGAATAAAAACATATGCATAAACACACATATGTATATTTTAAAATCAGCTTTTTGAGTTCATAAAAAATGCTGTTGGAATTTTGATTAGACTTGCATTGGGTCTACAGAATCATTTTTAAGAGAATGTGCATCTTTATGGTATTAGTTCTTCCTATGCAATAACATTGAGTATCATTGCCTTTGTTTAGTTATTCTCTAGTGACTTTCAGTACACTTTTACAATTTTCTTTAAAATGCAGCACTGTTTACGATAGCAAAGACCTGGAACCAACCCAGATGTTCATCAATGATAGACTGGATAAAGAAAATGTGGCACATATATACCATGGAATACTACTCAGCCATAAAAAATGATGAGTTTGTGTCCTTCATAGGGACATGGATGAATCTGGAAACCATCATTCTCAGCAAACTGACACAAGAACAGAAAACCAAACATCGCATGTTATCACTCATAGGAGGGTGTTGAACAATGAGAACACGTGGACACAGTGAGGGGAGCATCACACACTGTGGTTAGTTAAAGGTGGCTAGGGGAGGGACAGCAGGGGTGGGGAGGGTGGGGAGGGATACTGAGGGGAGAAATACCAGATAGAGGAGATGGGGGGATGAAGGCAGCAAACCACCTTGCCATGTATGTACCTATGCAACAATCCTGCATGATCTGCATGTGTACTCCAGAACCTAAAGTACAATTTAAAAAAAAAGAGCTTGTACATCTGCTTTTAATTTTTTAAGGAACTCAATTCTTTGTTGTTGTAAATAATGAATTTAAATAAATTACACTTTTTTGTTTTGGCTAATGTATAGGAACACAATTGACTTTTGAATATTAATTTTATATTCAGAAATTTTGGACTAATTCTATAATTCAACTCTATTATTTCTTTGTGATCAACCATATGGCACCGACAAATGGTGACAATTACATCTTCTTTTCAAATGTTGACCTTTTTCATTTCCATCTACATGGATAGGACATCTAGTCCAATGTTGAAGAAGAGTAGTAAAAGCAGACATTTTTGTATGTTTCCTGATCTTAAGCATTTTTACCATTAAGTATGATTTTTACTGTTACTTTTCTTTTATCACGTTAAGGAAGTTTCTTTTTATTCAAAGTTTCATAAGAATTATATTTTTGTTAAATCTGAATGAACGATATATTTTATCAAAAGCTCTTTCTGTGTCTCCTCTGTTGATCATGTGTTTACTCTTACAATTTATGACTATGATAGATTGCACTCACTAACTTTTAAAGGTTCAACCAGCCTTACATTCTGGGAATACATATAACTTGATCTTGACTTTTTATCTTTCTTTATATATTGCTGAATTCATTTTGTTAATATTTTGTTTAGGATTCTTGCCTCAACTTTTTCAGTGATAATGGCCTGCTATCTGCCTTTTTATTCTTATTTGAATATGTTATGATGGATATTCTAGATTCATAGAATGAATTGGATTATGTCCTCTTTTTTTTTTACAGCTTTATTGAAGTATAACTTATATAAAGCTAGCATCCACCTTTTTTTTTTTTTCATCAGAAGGCAATGAAGAAAACATCTACCTTTTATTAAGTGTACAGTTGGATGTGTTTTGGAAAAACGTATGCCTCATGCAGCCATCACCACAATCAAGTTTTAGAATACTACTATCACTGAAAAATTGTGGACAATTACAGTTAGATCCTTTTTATTTTTTTTATTTTTTTATTTTTTTTTTGAGACGGAGTTTCACTCGTTACCCAGGCTGGAGTGCAATGGCGCGATCTCGGCTCACCGCAGCCTCCGCCTCCTGGGTTCAGGCAATTCTCCTGCCTCAGCCTCCTGAGTAGCTGAGATTACAGGCACGCGCCACCATGCCCAGCTAATTTTTTGTATTTTTAGTAGAGACGGGGTTTCACCATGTTGACCAGGATGGTCTCGATCTCTCGACCTCGTGATCCACCCGCCTCGGCCTCCCAAAGTGCTGGGATTACAGGCTTGAGCCACCGCGCCCGGCCAGATCCTTTTTAAAAAAATCCAGTATATCAAGCTGTGTCTTTTGATTAGTCAGTGCAGTCACATTTAGTGTAATAATTGATATGTTTGGATTTATTTATTGTCTTTTTCTATTTTATATTTGTCTAATCTCACATTTTTTCTTACATAACTGCTTTATTTCTTACTTTGTACTACACAAATATCTTTTATTGTGCTATTTTAACTCCTCTACTGACTTTTAGCTGTATTTATTTGAATTATTTTTGGTGGTTATTTGGGGGATTAAATATGTATTTTTATCTTATCTACTTTATCTTACCTATAGTCTACTTTAAGTAAATATTGACTTATTTTCCATAAGATATAATACATTTGGCCCAACATAGCTTCATTATATTCCTCTCCTTTGTGTTATTATTGTTATATATGTTATCTGTTCAACATGAAGGACTTCCTTCAACATTTCTTGTAGCACATGTCTGCTTGTATTGATTTCCTCATGTCTTGTTTATCTTGAAGTTTTCTTATTTTGCTTTCTTTTTGAGGAATAACTTTATTAACCATAAAATTCTTAGTTTGCAGTATTTTTCCCTATGCACTTTGAAAATGTTTGTGCAATGTATTTTGATTTCCATTTTTTAGGGCAAGAAGCCAGCCATTAGATGCATCATTGTTCACCTATATGTAATGGTCATTTTTCTTGTTGCTTTCAATATTTTTCTCATTAGCTTTCAGTAGTTTGAATATGATACATCTAGATATGGTTTTCTTTGTGTCTATACTGCTGGGATATATTGAGCATCTTGGACCTGGAAGTTAGTGTTTTCACCAAGTTTGGGAAATTTTGTGTTATTATCTCTTCACATATTTTTCCTGCCTCTTTCTCTCTGTTCTTCTGGAACTCATTTAGATATATGATAAAATGGTTCATATTTCCCAATAGATCTCTCAGTCTGTTCATTCTTCTTCCATCTTTTTTCTCTGTGTTCTGTGTTCAAGGTCACTGATTCTTTCCTCTGCTATCTCAAATCTGGTGTTGAGGCCATTTAGTAAAACTTTTATTTTAGTTAGTGTATCTTTCAGTTTTAGAATTTTCATTTGATTCGTTTTTATAGTTTCCATTTTTAGGGTCCTTATCTGTTCACTCATTATTAGTATATTGTCCTTTATTCTAAACATACATTTTCTTTTAATTGGTTGAATATATTTATAGTAACTACTTTCATATCTTTGTATGCTAAATTCAACATCTGCTCCTGCTTAGAATCAGTTTCTATTGACTTTCTTTTTTCCTGAGTATAACACTTTCCTATAATTTGCCTGTCTAGTAATTTTTGGTTAAAACCTGGATATTGTAGGTAATACACAACAGCAACTCTGGATTTGGGGTTCTTTTGGGTAATTGCTTTCTTGTTTGTTTTAATGGGCAATTTAACTTTCTGGACTAAAACTTCAAAATATGCCTCCCTTATGGTGTGAAATTGCTGATGTCTCTGCTCAGACTGGCTTTTTAAAAACCTGGCCCCTTGGGGCTCTCTTTTGTGCTTGCATAAGTTTAGTGGTCAGCCAGCAATTAGTGCAGAGGGTGTGTTCAGACACATCAAGTCAGTAACACTTCCAACTTGTGACCTCAAGAAAATTCAGACTTTTACTCTCTGCCTGTGCACACTTGTAATGGTGTAGTTTAGCAGTCAGAACCAGGATGTGTAGAGAATTTATTATTTCAGCTATTCCATGACTCTTTTGCCTCCAAAATGCCCCCTTTAAATTTCTAGCAGTTTTCCACTAATCCTGAAACAAACCTGCCACTTCTTGCCAATAAAGCTGTAGGGTTTCCCTGCAGAGATGTAGAGGATAGGGAAACCCCACACAAGAAGGCTCAAACTCACTGTTTTATGGAACAGTCTTTTTGTTCTATCATTCTTAGAACTAAAGTCTTAGATATGCTTTTCTTGATACAGCCTGCATGTGCTATCCCATACTTTTCTGTGGGTCTAGAAAAAAAAATTTTTTTTTCTACTAGGGAATTGCTGGACAAGCTCTTGGAGGTTTTCTTCATGCTTCATTTGTAAGTGCACATCTGCTGGACATTCATAAAACATAGTCTGTGAGTCCTAGGGACTTAGACTGTAACTCCTCCCAGTACTCTGGCAGGTTCTCGAGGTTTAAGCTACAACTTCTTCTAGTTATCCTGCACCTCAGAGTACATTTTGGCAAGAATTCCAGGACATGGCCAATAAGTAGCACCAAGGGAAGTTTGTGTAGAAAAGAATTAGAAGGCAGCCGATAAAAAGCACTTTTGTGGGATGGTCCAATCACAAGTTTATGGAGAGCTCAAGATGAGAGTATCCACTTGGTCCTCCAAGAACTGGTCCTGCTCTAGAGCCTTGGGTCCTGCATTCTTCAGATAGCCTGGGAAGCACAACTCTTTTCCTCTTAGTGATCCTTGTCTTTTCTCCCTCTTCTATAACTGTCAGAAAGTGTTTGTGTAAGTTTAGAATCATATTTTCTTTGAATTTTTGTAGGTTTAAGTTTTAAAGCCACCCAGGTTTATGGTTTTCTTTGTGTGACTATTTTTGTCTATGATTTAATATTATATTTAGTTTATAGTTAGAGGACATTTTAGGTGTTATATTTTACTGTGTGCATATTGGATAAGTTGCAAGTTTCTGTGATTTTGAAATTTCATTTGTGTTTTCAAGAGTATTAATTAAAGTTATTTATACTATTTTGTATTTATTTGCTCAATTTCTATATCATCTGTGATTTTGTCCCATGTACAGGATAGGCCTAGAGGGTTTCCCTTTCAACAAGGCCATTATGAAGACACTAACGAGACATGCATTGCTGAGACATTCAGTGGCCTCTCGTGCATAGGACAGGATGATGGCAGGAAAGGTAGTTACTGAATTGGCTCCTTAACATCCATAATTAATAAAACTCAGAGTTAGAGAGGCCAGTGGGGCACTTAACTCCCAGAAGCTAGGGTCCACAGTTATATTAACTGGCAAGGTTGGAAAGACAGTCAAGAGGTTTTGATCTGTGGGGAGTTACGGACATGGTAAATAGAATATGGGGTATCTTAGGGCCAGCTACCATAGGGTGCTCCTTAACAACAACAAGAAGAAGGCAGGAATGGAGGAGCAGAAGTTTGAGTGCACTCATCCTAATAAAAGTCCAGATCGCTTGCTCAATTACTAGAAGTGAGTCAGTTTTCTAATCTGAACCTATTGACTAAAAAAGGGACAAGGTCCCCAGAAGGAAATCTCCAGTAAGCACATACTTTAATAATTTCTCTATTCCTTGTTCAAAGGGACTTGTGGCCACTTAGGTGAATGTACACTGGATACAGAGGACTTAGATACAAGGTTGGAGTAGCTATTGGCACCTAAAGATACCATTTCATCATGGCCCACCTGGTAGAGTAGGGGCTAGCAGGGGCCAAGTAACATGAAATCCTGACTAAACTCTTGCTTACAATGGGCCAACAGAGTTTGTGGACCCACTCAGTGGTCATTGTCCCCAACTCCTGTGTGCATAATTGATATCAACATACCTGGCATTGGATCCTCAGCCTGTGAGAAAAGAGCTATCATCGTGGGGCCAAATGGAAACTTCTGAAATTGCCTCTTCCGCCAAAATAGGAAATTTAAAAGTATCTGTCACATTTCACAAGGAGATGGGAAAGAATAATGCTACCATTGAAACTTTAAAATATGCAGAGGTGACGGTCCTTATCATATATCCATTAATTAGTCTGGACCCTGCAGAAACCAGATTAATCTTGGAAAATGAAAGCAGACTACTGCAAGCTTAAATAAATAGGCACCTAAATTACAGTTGCTGTACCATACTTGGGTGCCCTTGCTAGAGCAGGTTGATAAATAAGGCTGCAGACACATGCATGGTATAAGACTAATGTTTTGTAAATGTGTTCTTTTCTGATCAGAAGAAGTTTAGAAATAGTTCATGTTTATTTGGAACAGACAGTGAATATTCATTTATAGTTTTGCCCTAGGACTGTTAATTTTCCTGCCCTCTGTCATAATATATTCCAAAGAGAGATCTAGACTGTCTGAACATCTTGTAAAACATCACATTATCCCATTACATCATGCTTATTGAGACAAATGAGCAACAGGAGGTACTATATTGAGGTTCATTTAAGACCCATGGGCTCCAGACAGTGGGAGAAAAACTATGATGATTAAAGAACTTGCCACTTCAGTAAAGTTTTTAGGAGTGTGGTAGTCAGAGACATGCTAAGATATCCCCACCAAAGTAAAAGAAAAATCATTGCATCCTGCATCCTTACCACAAGGAAGGAAGCACAGTGCCTGGTAGACCACTTTTTAGGTTCTGGAGACAGCACATTCTGCAGGTAGGAATATTGTCCTGGCTTATGTACTTGGTGCAGAAGGCTGCCAGCTCTGTATGTCACTCAGTGTAGGAAAGAGCTCTGCAGCAGGTCCGGGCTGTGGTGCAAGCAGCCCTGCTATCTTAGGCAGTTCATGCGGCTATGACAAATTACCATAGACTGGGTGGTTTAAGCATCACAAATTTAGTTCTCAAAGTTCTGGAGTCTGGCAAATCAAAGCTTTAACACCAGTAGATCTATCTAGTGTCTGATGAGAGCCTGCTTCCTACTTTGCAGATGACTGTTCTTCTCATTGCTTCCTTTCATGACAGAGATAAGAGAGTGAGAGAAAGCTCCAGTGTCTCTTTTTTGTAAGGGCTCTTCCCATTTATGAGGACTCTACTACTCTCATGACCTAATTATTTTCCAAAGACCCCACCTCCTAATATTATCACATTGAGTTTTAGGATTTCAACATATGAATTCTAGGTGAGGAGACACAAATATTCAACCCATAGCACGTACCACTCAGGCCATATAACACCTGTTAGAGTCTATGGTGTTGGAGGTATCAGTGGTGGGAAGAGATGCAGTGTGAAATTCATGGCAAGGTTTTGTGGGCGAATCACAGCATAGGCCTTTGGAGTTCTGGAGCCAGGTTATGCCACGTGTAGCACAGAATTATATGCCTCTGGAAAAACAGCTCTTGGCATGATACTGGGCCCTGGCAGAGAGAGAATGCTTGGTTATTTGGAACACAATGGCCCTGCACCTGGAACTATCCATTCTGATCTGGGGTCTATCAAACCTGTCAAATCACCAAGTTGGACTGGACCAGGTTGTAAGATGGAAATGTTATAAGTTTAAGCCTAGGTAGGACCAAAGGGCACAAATTGACTGCATGAGTAGGTTATCCACACTTCCATGTCACTCACTACTATGGTTGCACCAGTACCCATCTCCCAGCTCATATCTATGGCTGCAGGAGGCTCTCCTATGATCAGCTGAGGCAGGAGGAAAAAGCCTGAACTTGGTGTATAGGTGGGTTGACTTGGTAAGAGGAAGCTGCAAACAGATGGTGCTGCATTACATCCATATTCAGGGCTGACTTTGAAAAGCAATGAAAAGGAAAATCTTCCCAGAGGTGGAGCTGCAACCCTTGGTCATTCACTTTGAGTGTAAAGAGATACTTCTTTTTAAAATACATTTACAGATTCCTGGGTAGTGCCTGATGACCTGATCAGTTTGTCAGAGATCTGGAAGGAAAACAACGGGAAGATCAGAGACAAGGCTGTGTGGGGCAAAGGCTGTGGATGGACACATGGGAGTGGGAGCAAGGTGTGATTTTCCCAACACACTTTAACACCCACCAGAAAGCATTAAACAGAAGAACCACTGAATAATAAAGTAAACAAAATGATTCACTTAGTTGACATTAACCAGCCCTCATCCTTGCCACCCCAGAAATGGAATCATGGGCTTATAAATATAGTTGCTATGGTGGCAGAGATGGAGGCACCTGTTCTGGGAACCCTTTTCACCACAATTTGTGGGAATGGACCTTGACCACAGAATCCACTCGTTGTATCATACACTACACCATACAGTGTACAGTGGTCAGTGCAGGCAGCCGCATAGAACACAGGAATGGCCTACTGACAGCATAGCTGAAAGCACAGCATGAGCTCTCACTTGCAAAGGCCAATCTAACTCTTGCTCCTTCTGAAAGTGCAGACTGACAGCAGCTACCAATGTTTAGCCTTCAGTATTGCATTATTCTCAGAGGAGACCAACCGGCCACTAGTGGCAAATTAGACAGCTTAGGATCCCTTCATCTTAGAAGGGCCAGTAGCTTTTTTCACAGGGATACCTATTCTGGTTTGGATTTGCCTTACCTGTCTGCATAGCTTCAGCCAGCCCCATGATTCAGGGCTTGCAGAATGCCTGCCATGCAGGTATGAAAATCCATACAACACAGCTATCCAAGCAACCCCCTTCAGAGCAAAGGATTTGTGGGAATGGGTTTCTACAATTTGTGTCACATATTGTACTATACATTGACAATCAGTCTCATAGAACTCAGGAAAGATCTGTTGAAAGCAGAACTAAAGCATCAGTTTAGAGCCAATACTCTCCAAGGAAAGGTGCCATTGCTTAAGATGCAGTATGTATATCAAAAAGACCTCTGTGAGGTGCTTGTTCCGAGTAGGAAGAATACATGTGCCTGGGAGTCAGGAAGCAGGAGTGGCTCTATTTGACATTACGCTCAATGATCCATTGACGAGCTTCATATTTTTCATTCCCACAACTCTGGACACTGCGAAGTCAGAGGCCCCGGGCTCTAAAGGGGGTGTACTTTTGCCAGGATGCAGAGCAAATATCATATTGACTACAAGCTATGACTGTTGTTAGGGTCCATTGATCACTGGGTGTCCAAGGTCCAGCAGAAAAAAATGAGGAATTGCCATCTTAGAAGGGACAGTTGAGCCTGATCAGCAGTGAAATGTTGGGCTGCTCTGACACAATGGAGGCTGAGAAAAATGCATGTGGGAGTCACAGCTGTCTTACTTGGGGAAGCTCCTGGTATTCTCTTGTCCAGTTTTCACTGTGAATGGGTATATGCAGTGAACCTGGCTTGAGACATCTCAAACCCTTCGGTGATGAAGTTTTGGGGCACATCAACAGGTAAAGTACCATGATTTGCAAAACAGCTGAAGATAATGAAAATTTAGAATGGATACTGAAGAAAGGAGAGGATACATATCAGTTGCAGCTTTATGACCAACTGCAGCAGCAGGGGCTGTCATTATCCTACTAATGTCTCTTTTCTAAGTTGTTGTTGTCATTGTTGTTGTTGTTTTTCCTGAAAGAAAGAAGCCCATAGGAAGCCTGAAGGAGCTGATGCAGCACAAAGGGTAGTATATGACAGCCATGGAGGCATGCTGTTCAGACTTCCTTCAGGAGAGTCAGGTGTGGGAAGTCATAGCTGACTGATGATTTCTAGCTATGGCCCCTTTGTATCCACAAGTTTTCATGCCTATGCCATGCTTTTCCTGGCTGCTGTCAGCCAATGACTGAATATCATGGGGAGTACCACAGTCAGTCTCTATTTTGGCCCAATGACAGACACATGCAGTAGGGAATGTTTGTTCAGAGATACCTCTTCAGCCTGATCTAGGCTTTCTTAGAACTCTACAGCAATTGGAGACCCCACTTACCTAATTATTTCTTTACTCCCTCCTGTTATAGTTGTCAAACCTACATTGCAGCCTGAAGGATGTCTTCACTTCCTCCTGCTCCTTTTCCTTTTATCCTTCATAGATTTTTTCCACAATAAATCTTTGCACGTCTAATCTCATCTTGGTGTATGCTTTTCAGAGAATATTAAGTCAAGATATACTGGGTTAAGGATGCACATTGTATTTCTTATAGCAACCACTAACAATATAAAATAAGGATACATAGCTTAAAATCCTGTAGGTGAGGTAAAATATGTTTAAAAATTAAAATATGTTCTAAAATATTTTTAAAATGTTTTAGAAAACAAAGGAGTCAAGAAAGAAGCGATAAGTAGAAAGAAGCAACAAATTGGTGAAATTAAGCCTAACCATATCAGTAAAATATAAATGAACTAAATGCTTCAATTAAAAGTTAGAGATTGTTGGATTGAATAAAAAGGAGAGATTCACTTATATGTTGTTTATGAGACATATACTTTAAATACAAAGCCACATAGAGTTGAAAAAGAAGAATGGAAAAACTACCATACAAACACTAATTATAAGAACATTGATTTGACTTTATTAATATCAGACCAAATAAACATCAAGTCCAAAAGCAATACAGGAATAATGCTAAAAATCAATACAACTAAATTAAAAACTAACCAAATCCACAATTATGAGCAGAGATTTTAACAGTCTTCTCTCATTAATTGAAAGGATATGTAGATTAAAAATCAGCAACAATATAGAACAGGGGTCTTGAAACTAAAATCATCTAAAAACTACAGCCAAATCTGGTTATCTTATTTGTTTAGGTATTGTTTATAGCTGGTTTTGTATTACAGGAGCAGAACTGAATGGTTGCTATTGAGAGTGTATTGCCTGCAAAGCTGAAAATACTGACTTTCTAGCTCTTTGCAGAAAGTTTGCTGACTTCTGCAAAGATTTTAATAACTCAGCCACCAAATGTAATCTAATTCATATTTATAAATCACTCCTCCTACAATTACAGAGTTTACATTCTTTTCAAGTGTCCATGGAACAATGTGTTTAGCAATATAAAACAAATCTCAATGCATTTCAAATGATTGTATATATGTTCTCTCATAAAAAGAGTTAGGGAGAATTCCCTCTTTTTGTATTGTTTGGAATAGTTTCAGAAGGAATGGTACCAGCTCCTCTTTGTATGTCTGGTAGAATTTGGCTGTAAACCCGTCTGGACCTGGACTTTTTTTGGTTGTTAGGCTTTTAGTTGTTGCCTCAACTTTGACTCTTGTTATTGGTCTATTCAGGGTTTCAATTTCTTCCCGGTTTAGGCTTGGGAGAATGTAAGTGCCCAGGAATTTATCCTTTTTTTTTTTTTTTTTCCTGATTTACTAGTTTGTGTGCATAGAGTTGTTTGTAGTAACCTCTGATGGTAGTTTGTATTTCTGTGGAATTGGTGGTGATATCCCCTTTATCATTTTTTATTGCATCTATTTGATTCTTCTCTCTTTTTTATTAGTCTCACTAGCAGTCTATTTTCTTGAGCTTTTCAAAAAACCAGCTCCTGGATTTGTTGACTTTTGAAGGGCTTATTTGTGTCTCTATCCTCCTTCAGTTCTGCTCCGATCTTAGTTATTTCTTGTCTTCTGCTAGCTTTTAAGTTTTTTTGATCTTGCTCCTTTAACTCTTCCAATTTTGATGACAGGGTGTCGATTTTAGATCTTTTCTTGTGCCTCATTTGGGCATTTATTGCTATAAATTTCCCTCGAGACACTGCTTTAAATGTGTCCCAGAGATTCTGGTACATTGTGTCTTCCTTCTCATTGGTTTCAAAGAACATCTTTCTTTCTGTCTTCATTTCATTGTTTATCCAGTCGACATTCAGAAGCAAGTTGTTCAGTTTCTATGTAGTTGTGCTGTTTTGAGTAAGTTTCTTAATCCTGAGTTCTAATTTGATTGCACTGTGGTCTGAAAGACTGTTTGTTATGATTTCTGTTCTTTTGCGTTTGCTGAGGAGTGACTTACTTTCACTTATGTGGTTGATTTTAGAGTAAGCTTGATGTGGTGCTGGGAAGAATGTATATTCTGTGGATTTGGGGTGGAGAGTTCTGTAAATGTCTGTTAGGTTCTCTTGGTCCAGATCTGCTTTCAAGTCCTGGATTTCCTTGTTGATTTTCTGTCTCATTGATCTAATATTGACAGTGAAGTGTTGAAGTTTCCCAGTATTATTGACTGGGAGTCTAAGTCTCTTTATAGGTTGTTAAGGACTTGCTTTATGTACCTGGGTGATCCTGTATTGGGTGCATATATATTTAGAATAGTTAGCTCTTCTCGTTGTATTGATTCTTTTACCATTATGTAATGCCCCTCTTTGCCTCTTTTGATTTTTGTTGGTTTAAAGTCCATTTTATCAGTGACTAGGATTGCCACTCCTGCTTTTTTTGTTTGTTTGTCTTCCATTTGCTTGGTAAATCTTCTTCCATCCCTTTATTTTGAGTCTACATGTGTCTTTGCCTGTGAGATCTGTCTCCTGAATACAGCACACTGATGGTCCTTGGCTTTTCATCCAATTTGCCAGTCTGTGTCTTTTGATTGGGCATTTAGTCTGTTTACATTTAACATTAATATTTGTTATGTGTGAATTTGATCCTGCCATTTTGTTACTGGTTGGTTGTTTGGCCCTTTGTTTGGTGTAATTTCTTCATCGTGTCATTGGTCTTTACTATTTGGTTCTTTTTTGTAGTGGCTGATACTAGTTGTTCCTTTCCGTGTTTAGTGCTTCCCCCAGGAGCTCTTGTAGGGCAGGTCTGGTAGTGACAAAATCTCTCAGCAATTGCTTGTCCATAAAGGATTTTATTTCTCCTTCACTTATGAAGCTTAGTTTGGCTGGATATGAAATTCCGGGTTGAAAGTGCTTTTCTTTAAGGATGTTGAATATTAGCCCCCACTCTCTTCTGGCTTGTAGGGTTTCTGCTGAGAGATCTGCTGTGAGTCTGATGGGCTTCCCTTTGTGAGTGTCCTGACCTTTCTCTCTGGCTGCCCTTAGCATTTTTTCCTTCATTTCAACCCTGGTGAATCTGATGATTATGTGCCTTGGGGTTGCTCTTCTAGAGAAATATCTTTGTGGTGTTCTCTGTATTTCCTGCGTTTGAATGTTGGCCTGACTTTCTAGTTGGGGAAGTTCTCCTGGCTAATATCCTGAAGAGTGTTTTCCAGCTTAGATTCATTCTCCCCATCATCTTCTGGTACACTGATCAGGTGTAGATTAGGTCTTTTCACATCATCCCATATTTCTTGGAGGCTTTGTTCATTTCTTTTCACTCTTTTCTTGCCTTCTCATTTTATTTCATTGAGTTGATCTTCAATCTCTGATATCCTTTCTTCTCCTTGATCGATTTGTCTATTGAAACTCTTGTATGTTTCACAAAGTTCTTGTGCTGTGTTTTTCAGCTCAATCAAGTCATTTATGTTCTTCTCTAAGCTGGTTATTCTAGTTAGCATTTTTGTATAACCTTTTTTCAAGGCTTTTAGTTTCTTTGCATTAGGTTAGAACATGTTCTTTTAGCTCAGAGAAGTTTGTTATTACCCACCTTCCGAAGCCTGCTTCTGTCAATTCGTCAAATTCGTTCTCCTTCCTGCTTTGTTCCCTTGCTGGTGAGAAGTTGTGATCTCATGGTGGGGGAGAGGCGTTCTGGCTTTTGATGGTTTCATTCTTTTTGTGCTGGTTTCTTCCCATCTTGTTGGATTTATCTAGCTTTGATCTCAGCTAGCTGCTTGGGGAGGTGGCCTTTCCTTCGTTTGCCTGCAGAGGAGCTGCTGGGCTGCCACAGATTCAGTGGAGCTGCTGCGTATTTTTCCAGAGTATTTTATTTACTCAGGAAAATTAGGCTGGCTTCTGCAATGGCGATTGCCCTTCCCCCCACCAAGCTTGATCGTTCCTGGTCACTCTCTAACTTATGTTCTGGCTGCAGAACTCTGAAGTGAGAATTTTTTTAGCCTGCCAGGCTTTGTAGGGGAGAGAACCATCCTGCCATATGGTCTATTTTCCTGCTTTCAGTTCCCCTTCTTTCTGGGGGTTGGGTAGCGCCATTCCGCTGGCTTTCTGGCTTTCCCAGTGTCAGCCAGTGCTTCCACCTTCCACCTAGATCTTTAAAAGTTTATATTTATAATAGCATTACAAAGCATAAAATACTGAGGAATAAATTTTTTAGAAGATGTGCAAGACTGCTATATTGAAAACTATCAGCTATAAAACATCACTGAAACAGATGAAGAAGACATAAAGAATTGGAGAGATGCATCATATTCATGGATAAGAATACTTAATATTGTTAAGCTACCATTTCTCTCCAATTTAATCTAGAGACTTGATGTAGTATTAAAATCCCAGTAGGTTTTTAAAATAGAAATTATCAAGTTGACACTAAAATTTAGGTCATAATAGAAAGTAAATAGAGTAGCAAAAACAATCATTAAAAACTACAGGCATTGATCGACTTATGACCTATGCAACTTATGACCATTCGACTTTACGACCACAATTGCTAGCCATGACTGCTCTGGGTCTGGCAGCGCAAACATTGCCCAGCTGGGCATACGACAGTGTGGACCAGCTTCTGGCAGCACTACCATCTCCACGTACACCATTTCAACTGTAATCCCAGACTCGGTACAGCAATTTGTGTTTTGTGTCTTGGATATTTTTCATCAAACCCCTCGCAAGATGTCTACCAAGAGGAAATTATCTTTGTCTATGCCTCAGCCTGCCAAGAAGGAAAGAAAGGCCATTGATCTCAACACGAAAATGAGGATTGAAAGGATGTGTTCCGTCTGAATCGTAAAATTTATGAAGAAAAAAAGAAACATACAATTCAGACAAAGCTCACCATGTTTATGAAAAAACCAACTCTGGTAACCCCAACTGCTGCCTCAGATGACGACATCGACAATCCACAGCCAAGCACCAGTGGCCAATAAAATGTTTCGTACATGTTTATATATTTTGATATGTTTTGCAATTGGGAAAATGTTTCCTGTGTATTTTTTACACTTGTGTTTTGTATTTTTGTATGCATCTATATTTTGTAATTTTGTATGTTTTGCAAATATTAAGCCAGTTGTATTGGTAATGCAGTGTTTTACTTAAACCTGATGAAAGTAAAAATAAGAAACAAAATGGTGTAGAGATGATACAACTGGCATAAAACGAACAAAGAAAATTATGATATATAATAGTAATGAAAGAAAATTATGATAAAATATGACTTAAAGATTTTAATAACATCATTTCACAGTACTGTACATATAGCCTACTCAACTTACAACCAAAATCGTGTTAGGACTGGTCTGTCAGAACCAATCGTGGTCGTAAGTCGAGCACCAGCTGTACAAAGTTGGAGCATTTACACACCCTACTTTCATGTGCAAATACGAAACTATAGTAATTAAGACGGTACTGACATAAAGGCAGACAGATAGTTCAAGAGTACAGAATAAAGTTCAGGCATTCATCTACACATATATGGTCAGGTGATCTTCTAAGACATCATGGTGATTCCATAAGGAAAGAGAAGCTTTTTCTATAAATGATGCTGAAACAACTGGATAACGGTATAGCAAAAATGTACCTCAACTCCTACCTCACACCATGCACAAGAATTAATTTGAGTTGGATTGCAGATTTAAATGTAAAGGCTAACCTTATATAGCCTCTTCAGGAGAAGATAAGAGAATATCTTTGTGAGCTTGGGATAAGCAAAGATTTTTTTAAACAGGACACAACAAGAACTAACCATTAAAAAAAAGAATTTATAAATTTGACTTCATCAACATCAAAAACTTGTGCTCTGATTTTCTTCCAAGTCAGAGGCTGACTTATTTATTTTCTGACAAAAGATTTGCAACAAAAACTATTTAAAGAAGTCTCTAATATAAATAATAAACAACCAAACAAACTAACACAAAAATTAGCCAAAATGTTGAACAGAAACTTCACAGAAGAAGATATCCAAATTATCTGCAGGTTATAATGATATGTTTGATATTACTGTTATCAGAGAAATATCAATTAAAACCACAGTGAGATTCTGCTTCACACCAATGAATGAAATTAAAAAGGTTACCAACACCAAATATTAGTGAGAATACATATTGTGGTACCATCCCTTTAGAAAATTGTTTGGCTCTTTTTCATCAAGTTAAATAGACACCTGTCCTATAACCCAGCAATTCCATTCCTAGGTATCCAGAGAAACAAACACATATGAATCCATATGCAAAAGCACTTGTACAAGAATATTCCTAAGTGCTTTAATCGTTATCAGAAAAATCTGGAAATAACTGTCTATTAACATGAAAATACATTAAAAACTTGGGTACATTCATTTATAATGTAATCCGCTTAGCATTAAAAAGAAATGAATCACTGAAACCTGCAACAAAATGGATGAATTTGAACTATATTAAGTTGAACAAAAGAAGTCATATGTGAAAGTGTAAATACTGTATGATTTCAACGATATAAAGTCCAAGATGATCTAAGGTGGTAAAAATCCACACAGCAGTTGCCTCTAGGAAGGAGCAAGAAGATAGCTTGGGAAGGGACACTAGAAAATATTTTGAGGTGATGGAAATGTTCTGTATCTTGATTTGGGTTTGGATTAGATGGGTACATACATTTGCCAAAACTCATCACCCACTTGATTTGTGCAGTTGGTTACCTGTAAAATATAGCTCAATTTTTAAAAGAAAACAAACAAGAAAAATATTGAGTGCTTGCTATATGTCAGGCTTTGTTCCAGGTGCTGGGAATATAGCTGTACACAACCAAAAATATCCCTGCTCTTGTGAAGGCTAATTCTAGATTATACATCAGATGTGGGAATTAAATTATAAACATGCTAAATTGAATCTCTGCCATCACAGAGATGACCCTGACGGTCAAAAGTGGCTCACGATGTCCCACCTCCTCCCCAGTCCTTACTAGCCATCTTGCTACCCTGGTGGAAGGTACTCTCAGGATGTGAAGACAAGCCAGCCCACCTGGTTGGGAAGTGGTGTTTTGGCATTTGGGATTCCCCATAGGCCAAGACATGCTAACTGACCTGAAAATGAACCATGGAAGAAAACTCCTCTGGGCCATATTTTATTTCTATGTAAAACAGGATCCATTCCACGACATGAGAGGAATGGGATTCAGTGGGACTGGCTTGGGTTTGGGCAGGTACTTCAGGGGAGGCAGTGGCAAGGCAGCCTCAGAACCTGTGATTCTGTCAATCTGCAGAGGCTGGTTTCCATGCTGACTTATTAACAGTGTGCTTTACAAAGCATATTCTGCAGACTTCACGAGGGTAGAGGAAGAAATGAACTTCTTGCTGGGACAGAAGTTTAAATCCAAATAGCCTCCTGGGCATCTCCAGGCATCCTGGGAGCTGTCAGCCTTTTGTGGAGTTGCTAGGCCCCCTTGGTTTCCCTAGAATAGCTAGGTCCACACTTGATATTAGACATGAGAAAGGAAGAGATTGTTGTGGAGACGTCTCTTTCTCTGCCCTAGTCTGCCTCAGAAAACTACTCACTCATATACTATTATACGGGCAGGTTCCAAGGTGCAGGTAGTATGAATGTGCTGGGCTGCAGGGCACTGAGATGGACAAGCATGGAGACTGCTGGTAGGAATGAACCAGAGGACTTTCAAGTCCTTTCTGGACCTGTTAGAGTTGATTTGATGTTGTGAGATGCCTTCTTTTTCTACTAAGAATTTGACGAATATTTTGATTAGTTCTAATATTTCTACATATAGTGGTTTGTATTTTATAAAACACATTTTGTGCAAAAATCACAGTTAGATTTGTGTGTTTGTGTGCGTGTGTGTGTTTGTGCCTGCCTATCTTACATGCCCCCAGAAGCAGACCCTGAGACAAGAATTTAAATGCAAGCATTTTACTTGGGAGATGAAGGAAAAAATGGTAGGGGAGTAGGGAAGTGAGACAGAGAGAGAAAGGCAGCCAATTAAAAGTGCATTATGAGGTTCGTTGCCATTAGGGAAACATGAGACTCTCACCTGAGTTATCCTATTCCAGAGGGATGGTTACAGGGGTATTTACACACCAGTTACCATCAGACATTGGCCGAGGGCCATTCTTTGGGGGACATTCATTCCTTGGAGTGTTTGGCCCACCTCCTAGCCAGCAGAACTAGTCTGGTGGCAAGAAAAATCGCTCAGAGAAGAAATGCCGGTTCCCCAGTTGCAAGCAGAGCTCACCGAAGTGTAAGGCAGGAAGGGGCACCACTAGACGTCCCTGTGATAAATACTCTGTGTGCATTTTGGACTTAATAATCACAACAACTCCGTAACCCTGGGATCAACAACTCCATGTTAAAGAGTGCCACTGAGGCTCAGAGAGGGTCAGTGACTGCTCAGGGAGAGATGGGGTTTCTAACTTCAGCACTGACTCTTACCAGCTATGCCATGCTGTTTTGCTTCTTAATTCTTCTAACTACACCGGAAACAAAGGTATTTTCTTACTGTGTTTTATTAATAAGGAAATGGAGGCTCACAGGCATCAACTGCCTTGCCCAAAGTCTTCCAGCTGCCTCTAAGTAAGGGAGTGCCTGCTCTCGGAAGCCCGTGCACACCCTGGTGTCCATGCACACCCTGCTGATGCACGGCCTGGTTAGGCAGCTTTATATTCCCTGTTTGTTGCCTCATGACAGACTCTGGTCTTTCTTTTGCTCTAGGCCAGGCGTCCCCAAACTATGGCCCGCGGGCAGCATGCGGCCCCCTGAGGCCATTTATCTGGCCCCCCGCTGCACTTCAGGAAGGGGCACCTCTTTCATTGGTGGTCAGTGAGAGGAGCACAGTATGTGGGGGCCCACCAACGGTCTGAGGGACAGTGAACTGGCCCCCCCGTGTAAAAAGCTTGGGGACGCCTGCTCTAGCCACTAGAAGGTTGTATTTATAACTTCCTTGAGATGGGCTACCTGAAAAATCCGTTGTCCCGCACAACGATGTTTAGAGCTCATTGCCCAGGCAGTCTCTCTTGTCGGTCTCTTCTTAGGGAGAATTTAGTTGATTTACTTGCTTTCAATTTCTAAGCCTTCATTTTTCTGATCCTTAATCAAACAAATTAGACCTCTAATCTTTGCAGACACGCCTATCAGAGAGGATATTTAATGCAATCTGTATAAAAATTAAAGTGGAGTCCAAGATCAAGTGTTTAGAATGGTAGTTTGGCCAGATTTGATTGTAATAAGCCAGCCCTTTTATGGGCTTGAAGCCAGTTCCCCTTGAGCCTAGAGGAAAAATACTTCCTTGAGTATCCCAAACCACCAGGTTTGGTCCTAGCATTCCAGGAGAATTTCCTGTATGCTGAGGGCATACAGGAAAACCTTGTTCTGCATACAGAAGCTCACCCTATAGGAGTAAGAATTCTGACAGGGTCAAAGGAAATCAGGAGATACTACTGATATAGAACTTACTCCCAAAAATGGCCTGAGAAAGGCCTCACCCATGGCTTGAACTCTTCCACATAGCCAGTGGGAAACTAATGCAGTTCTCCAAGTTTCTGTCTCATTGGAGGTTGGTGTGACATCCCGATGTCTGGCTTCTCACTTCTGTGGGCAGATGCATCAAACATGGGTGCTCAGTTCAGATAACCTTTTAAGAGAGCTTGTTGGGAGGAGGGCCATGGCAGACAATTTCCAGCAACTGCTGATTTGGATCTCCAGCGGAGTTCACATTGAGGCTGTGTGTGTGGCCCTGGCCATGATACCAGCCAGGACTGGGCACAGTAGGGATACCAGCCCCGTACCATTCCTGTTGGACGTAGGACTCCTGTGATGGCCAGCTTTGCTCTGGGCTTCTCTTCTGCCTTGCTGAGCCCTCCTCAGATCTGCCTGCAGTCTGGGATTTACCTACCCATCTTCCTTTCTTAGCTGCCTCCTTCAGTTTGTATCATGTTCTAATGGCCTTTCCCACCCACTCCTGCTCTTTCTTCCCTTCACAAATGTTTCCCCAGTTAATTTCCAGCACATCTAGTTCCATCTGGTGTTGCTCTTGAAGGACTCAGAATGATAATAGCTGGTACACAGAATGTGGTTTGGGGTTCAGCTCACTCACCACACAGCTGGCAAAAGACTATCATCCTGAGGGAAATGTCGGGTGCAGATAGTCCCTGGAATGAGGTGGTGTGACTCAATTGCTGGTGATGGCATTGGTAATGGCCAGGAAAATATATTCCAATAGAGGAGAATGCCATTGCCAGCGCAGTGATTCAGGCATTTTAGATATCTGAGAGCGCAGTAGCTACAAGGACTCTTATTACTATATTGCATTGACACCCCATGGAGGGATAATGGGAAACAGGGCAGTTAATGAACAATTCAGAACTAAGTGTGAGAGCCAGAGGGCTCTCATCTACTGCAGTAGGAGGATGATCAAAGTTGAAGAGAGGATGCAGGATTCTGTTTCCCAGAGCTCCAGAGATATTTAACTGCTCAATTAAGACAGGACTATTATCTAAAGTCAGAGGCCTGGTTGGGAAAAGCTGGGACCCTGGAATCTAAGATGGGGACTTTGTGGCGGATGCCCTCAGGACCTTTAGTCATGTAGACTCCCCTGCACCTTCGGAACTTGCTAAGGCAGCCCAATCATCTCTATTAAGAGCTGGTATTTCCCCTTGTGGGAAGATGCTGAGGAAGCCCTTCCCTTGGAGGCAACAAGTGCCCCCTCAGTAGCTGCCCACACCTCCTTTGCTGGTGAGCAGGCCAAGAATAGAGTTAAATCCCAGCATATTGTGACTGGGGACATGATGGGCTTGATAAATCAGGGAAGAGATTATACCCAGAAAGAGCTGAAAAATTATGTAGCATGCACTAGCACAAGAAAGGGAGTACCCTTGGGATTGGATTTTCAGGGTGCTTGATCAGGGGGAGCAGAATGTAAAACTATATTAACAAGAATTCATGGTCTTGGTGCATTTTCTTAGGACACAGGCAAGAACCTCCCCCCTCCCCAAGTATGAGGGCCAATGCCTGGCTGAGATGGCTCTTAGCAGCTTAAATAAAGCAATGGCTAACACTGAGCAAAGTGGATTTTCCTGAGTTGCCCCAGCAGATGGTGGAGGAAGAAATAAAAAGACTTGAGGAGGAAAGAATGTTGGAATCAACAGGATTTTATTGCATAGGAAAGTGCAGAAGATAGCATTCACTACGATCATCAGGAAAGTACTGGTGAAGCTCATGGTGGCAGGGGAGAGCTGGGCTCTTGGATACGAATGGGAGAAATGGAGCCCTGAAGTCACAGAGACCAGGAGGCAGCATTAACCACTGGACGCCAGGGGCTGCCATTACCGCAATGACTGGTAATGTCAGGGGCAGCCAAAGGTGCTTGAATACAGGAAATTGTGGAGATGGTCAATGTAATATGGCCAAATAAGTGGGAAGCCAAGAGTGCTGCTTAATGCCATTAGACGAAGGTAAGAATAGAGGAGAAGGAGGCTGAAGTAGGTTGCTTCAATGCAAGGTCATGATCACTTGCTCAGTTACTAGCCCTCAGCCAATTTTCTGATCTGAAACCCATTGACTGAAGAGGTGGCTGGGTCTCTAGGAGGAAGAACCCTGCTATACCACAGCATGTAGACACTGTAATGATTCCCTCAACCCTTCCTCAAAAGGACCTATGGCCATTTACTTGTGTGACTGTATACTGGAAAAGAGGAATGGCTAGACATTTCAAAGAAGTGTTGGACACAGACTCTGAGTTAACACTGAAACCCAGAGACCCAGAATGTTTCTATAGCTCCCTAATGAATGGAGATCTGGCAAGTCAGGCTTCCTACGGGTTTACAGGGACCTATATTTTGTATTTGGAATATCTCTTACATTGAACCCCTGGCCTGTGGGTAAGAGCTAGCACAGTGAGGAAGGCCAAGTAGAAGCCTCCAAAACCTGTTTTTGTCATCCTGGAGAAAATAGTAAATAAAAACAATATTACATTCCATTTTTTTTCCAGGAAGTCAGGGTAGGGGTGATGTGAATGATGGAGATTGGTGGCACCGTTTAAGATCTAAGGAATGCAGGGATGAATGGTGGTTCTTATCATATCTCCATTTAATTAATCAGTCTAGACCTTGCAGACACATGATGGATCATGAAGAACGGCTATAGACTACCACAAACTCAATTAAGCAGTAGCCCAGATTATAGTTCTGTGTTGAACATAGTATCTTTGCTACAGTAGTTTAATAAAGTCTCATATACATGGTATGTGGCTGTTGATTGGGCATTCTTTTTTATTCCAATCAGAAAGAAGGAGCAGAGACAGTTTGCATTTACACGGAACAGGCAACAATATTTAGTTTTACCCCATGGCTATGCTAACAGTCCCACTCACTGTCATAACATAGTCTGAATAGGTCTGAACTATCCAGGAATCAAGGATTGCAAACATGAGTAGGCCCACTTGCCATCACTTCCAATGACCCATCCAGGGACTTTGTGCTTTACACTCCCACAATACTGAGCTTTGCAGAATTAGAGGTTCTAGTCTCTAAGTGTATTCTTGTGGGGATATATCACATGTCCCATTGAACTACAAGTTATGGTTGCTACTTGAGTTCTTCAGACTGCTGATGTCCAAACACCAGAAGGTAGAAGTGAATTCATCATTTTGGTAGGGAAAATTGTCCGTGGTCAGCAGGAGGAGGTGAGATTACTTTTACACAATGGAACAGGGAGGAATATATGTGAAACTCAGTGGAGCCAACTGGGCACCTTTTAGGATTATTTATCCAGTTGTATCAAGGGTTCAGATAACTTAGGAATGAGAGTGTTGGGTCATACCACTGGGAAAGTTCTCAAGACCTGGTGAGGTGACTCTGAGGATGAGGGGAATTTAAAATGGACAGCAGAGAAGGGACACAATGACCAACAGCAGAGACGGGATTAAGTTTGCCCAACTAACCTGAGTTTCTCCGCAGGAAGAAAGTCCACAGGAATGGGAGGGAAACTGCTCACTGAACACACGTGGAGAAATGGACGTGTGTGGCACAAGGGGTGACTGTGGTAGCCATGGAGGTGCTCCACTCAAATCTCTCTTCAAGAGCACCTGCTACAGGGAGAGCAAGTCGTGGGCAGTGCTCAGCTGTGCACCTTTGGATCTAACGCAGCATTCCTGCTAAGGCCTTGCTCTCCATTGGCTGTTTCTATCCAGTGGCCAAACATGGTAGAGCTGCTAGAACCAGCCATACCTGCCCAACTTGGAGTCCTCTAACAACAAAGCTTTGATCTGGGGCTTCCTCTTGGCCTGGCTCAGAGTTTATCAGTTTCACTCCTGCCTAAACCTCCTCCTATCCAGTTGTCCTTTTATCTCTTTCTCCTTGCACAGGTCTCAGCTCTGCATGGGGTCCTAAAAGCTCTCCCTGCCTACTCCTGCTCTGTCACCTGGACACTTCACAAACATTTCTCTTCACTTATTTTATTCTGATTGGCATCTGCTTCCTGGATGACCCAAAGTGGCACAGGAAGTCTCAGAAAATGGTAAATAAAATTCCTCTTTGATGCCCCCCAATCCACTACACACAAAAAATTAGAAATAAAATTCTTCACTTCAATATGGATGAGTAACTGGGCAGGGCCCTGTCTGGACATTTTCAGAAATGCAAGTAAATAAGAATGACTGTCATGAAGAAAATCCTTAGTCCAAAGCTATTTTCAAGTGGCTTCATAATTCCAAGTTCTATTAACTTGTGTGAAAGCTCTTAAACTTGTCAGATCAAATTCTTGTTTTCTGCCATGATTTAGAAGTTTTCATGCAAAGTGGCAGAGGACAGTAATTGAACTTGCAGTCCTGAATCTCTACTGGATGAGGATTGGCCCAAATCAGATCTCGAATTTCAAGTCTCTCTGGGATCACCAAGGGCAACAGTCCCCTTGACTTCCAGAGAAAATCATGAAAAAGCATTAACATGTACTATACAGCTAGCCTTAATGGACTGAAGACCACTTTCTTATCCTTCCTCTTCCTCCTAGTTGGACACCCACCAGGTAAAGGGGGGTGCTCTCTGCTAGGAAGAGTGTTTCTTTCCCCCCATCACGGGCAAGGGAAATGGATACAAACAAGGCAGGAGTGTTTAAACCCTTGATGACTTCTGGAGATGATGTTTCTTCCATCTGTCACCACCAGCCAGGGCTTCAGTGAGCCAGAAGAGTATAGCACTCTTTGGAGAGAAACATTCATTCATCTGTTGATAGGAATTGTCTGGAGCTCCTGGTTAAATTGCATTTTCCTCACTGTCTCTACCTATGTCTAAGAGAGCTGTGAGGCTGAAGCAATAGCAGTAACTTTGACTTGGTCAACTTGTGTGCATCCTAGTAATAGTGAATATTTGTTGTTTACAATACATCTTATATACACTTTTCACACAGTTTCCATCTTGCCTAGATTCCCAATTAAAGTTATCAGTTGGGTTAAGGCAATCCTATTAAAATGTCTATTAAAATGTCTCCTGAATGGTATGCATTTGGTGAATGTGTATTGCATGAAATTGAGTTGAATGTAATTTAGTTGCTTATTTGTCAGTCTTCCCCACTGGTCTGAGTTCCTTGAAGATACAGGGTGTGTCTTTTATCTCTGTGTGTACAGAGCCTAGTACAGAGCCGCACATATGAGGCAATCAGTAATTGTCTGTTGAAAGAGTGATTGAATGAATGAATGAGGGAGCAGAGCCATAATACACTAGCAAAGATGAATTTATTGGAGTATTTATAAAGCAACATAGGAAAGATAAAGCTGAGACTGTAAGGAATGAGACTCAAGAAGTTGACACATTGGAGGGCTTACACTCAGAGAAATCGAAGTCCATGCACTGTGGCTCCTGGACCACGAAGACTGGCATGGCTAATGACAGGGGGAAGAATATGGGTTGGTGCAAAGCTTGACCCTAACTGCTGCTCTGCCTCTGCTTCCACCATAAGGCCAGGCTAGCTGGCATCAGCATCAACATTGCTGAATGAAACAGAGACCTTTCCTTAAAATTCTCACTTCTGCCCCTGACTCTAGCCAACGTTAGTTGCATCCAATGTAAGCAATCATAGCTTCCTTCAGCCACAGTTTCTCTTACTCTAAGTCCTTGGCCTGACATTTTATGTGACACGGGCTCATTTGATAACCTGTTACTCCTCAAAGTTGGCAATAGTAACTCATAGTGCTTTTTCCATAAAAATTAGTGGCTGTTGCCTATGCATGGAAAATCTGTGCAATGCTTCTTCCATCTACTCTTCTTGACAGTGCTCAATAAAGTAAACTTGCCAGTGATTTCCTACGTGGTAGAAGCGTTCTTGTGGGTAAGCTTGTACTTTGTCATGGGAACCTACTATTCCTTCAGAACAAGTCAGCAGGAATCATTTCAGAGGATGTGCACCCTGGGGTAGGAGCAGAGGAGGAAAGTGCTCATGTCAGGTATCACTGAATTACACTACAAAATGTACCATAAACTTCTAGTTTCCAGTTTCATTCTGTAAATGAGCAAAAACTTAACAGATGTTCATAGAATTAATTAATTAATTAATCTGATGAGCTGTGAGGCAAAGCAGAGTTTTTAAAAGTCTGCAAATATGTGTTATTTGAAATTTAATTATGAGAAAAAGGGAGGTGGAATGGATGAATGAATAAAGAATAAATTTCCTAAATAGGATGACCCTATTCATTAGAGTTCCCACACATGCCATATTGAAATGTGACCTATAGCATTTTTATTACAATCATTTTTGTACTTGAAGTAGGAGTTGATTCAGTCTACATGTGAATTTGGGAGTAACAAGGAAAATAATGGCTACATATATGCTCAGTGATCTAAACTATGTGAAATGAACAAAGAAAAAATAATGCATCGAAAAGTTGCAAGACCTTTTGGGAAAACCATAAGACTTAGTAGAAAGATATTAAAAAGTATGTTTAACTATTAAAAGATACCTAGATTTATGTCTTTACTTTTTAAACAAACGGGGAGATACACCACAAACATAGATAGGAAGACTCAATAACATAAATAGATAATTCTCTCCCAATTAGTCTATGAATTTGATGCAATTTAAACAAAAATTTTGATTATAGAATTTATAAAATCAAAGGGCCATGAAGGACAGTGTTAAAAATAGAGAAGATTGGATTTAAAAAATCAGTCTCAGATTCAAGATGGCTGAATAGAGACAGCTCCGGTGTGCAACACCCAGCAAGAGAGATGCAGAAAGTGAGATCTCCTACCTCCAACTGAGGTACCAGGTTCATTTCAACAGGTCTGGTCAGACGGTGAGCAAAGCCTAGGTAGGGCAGACCAAGGTGGGGAGGGGTGCTGTTTCATCCAGAAAGTGCATCTGACTAGAGACTCGGAAGTGCTCCCCCTGGGCAACCAGGTCCAGTTACAGCACTACCCCAAAGCCTCAACAATCCATAGAACAGGGGATCTTCACTGGTCAAGCACCTCTGGGAATTACAAGCACAGACTGCGCAGAGTTGAATAATAATCCAGGCTGGTGCCGTGGATTGTTGGCACAGATCTATGCAATCACATAAGCCCATAAGCTGGCTGGGAGAGCCTGTGGCCTCAGCTACCACTCCCTCTCCACCACAGGGAGAGAGAGGGAGCTGAAAGCGGACAGACAGACAGTGTGGCTAGGCAGGTCCCTCCTCCAAAAACACCAGCAGACTGAAGAACTAATATGTGGGGGTTTTGCAGCCAGTGCCTCAGTCTTAGCTGAACCCTGATAATCCAGCTCCCTGGAGAAAATGGCACCCGCCATTAAAGAGGAGGGCCTAGTCTTCATGTGTAAACAAAAAACACAGGAAGTCTACATAGCAACCTGACGGAGTCCTTGACAACCCAGCAGGCCTCTAGGTCAGCCAAAGGAGAGGCACCTGCCACTAAAGAGGTGGGCCTAACCTCCCAGTGTAAACAAAAGGAAGACACAGGAAGTATAGGTAGCAACCTGACAGAGTCCCTGGAAACCCAGCAAGTGACCTCATTAAGCAGCTCCCTGAGATCAAAGCTAGATGAATTAATGAAGATGGGAAGAAACCAGCACAAAAAAGATGAAACCAGCAAAACCAGAATGCCTCTTCTCTTTCAAGGGATCACAACTCCTCACCAAAAAGGGCTCAAAACATGACAGAGAACGAGTCTGATGAATTGACAGAAACAGGCTTCAGAAGGTGGGTAATAACAAACTTCTCTGAGCTAAAGGAACACATTCTAACCCAATACAGAGAAACTAAAAACCTTGAAAAAAGGTTAGATGAAATGCTAACTAGAATAACCAGCTTAGAGAAGAATATAAACAACTTGATGGAGCTGAAAAACACAGCACAAGAACTAAGCGAAGCAAACGCAAGTTTCAATAGCTGAATTAATCAAGCAGAAGAAAGGCTATCAGAAATTGAAGATCAAATCAATGAAATACAATGAGAAGGAAAGATTAGAAAAAAAAAATAGTGAAAAGAACAAAGCCTCCAAGAAATATGAGATTATGTGAAAAGACCTAATCTACACTTGATCGGTGTACCAGAATGTGACAGGGAGAATGAATCCAAGCTGGAGAACACTCTCCTGGATATTACCCAGGAGAACTTCCCCAACCTAGCAAGGCAGGCCAGCATTCAAATCCAAGATATACAGAGAATTCCACAAAGATATTCCTTAAGAAGAGCCACCCCAAGGCACATAATTATCAGATTCACCAGGGTTGAAGTGAAGGAAAAAATGCTAAGGGCAGCCAGAGAGAAAGGTTGGGTCACCCACAAAGGGAAGCCCATCAGACTTAAGGCAGATATCTCAGCAAAAACCCTACAAGCCAGAAAAGAGTGGGGGGCCAATATTCAACAGCCTTAAAGAAAAGAACTTTCAATCCAGAATCTCATATCCAGCCAAACTAAGCTTCATAAGTGAAGGAGAAATAAAATCCTTTATGGACAAGCAAATACTGAGAGATTTTGTTAACACCAGACCAGCGTTACAAGAGCTCCTGAGAGAAACACTAAATATGGAAAGGAACAACAAGTACCAGCCACTGCAAAAACATACCAAATGGCAAAGTACAATAATGCAATGAAGAAACCAAGTCACCTAATAGACAAAAATAAACCAGCCAGTGACAAAATAGCAGGATCAAATTCAGACATAACAATATTAACTTTGAATGTAAATGGCCTAAGTGCCTCAATCAAAAGACACAGACTGGCACACTGGATAAAAAGTCAAGACCCATCAGCGTGCTGTATTCAGGAGACCCATCTTATATGCAAAGACACACATAGACTCAAAATAAAGGGATGGAAGAAGATTTATCAAGCAAATGGAGAACAAAAAAAAGCAGGGTTGTAATCCTAGTCTCTGATAAAGCAGACTTTAAACCAACAAAGATCAAAAGAGACAAAGAAGGGCATTACATAATGGTAAAAGGAATAATCCAACAGGAAGAGCTAACTGTCCTATATATATATACACCCAACACAGGAGCATCCAGATACATAAAGCAAGTTCTTAATGTCCTAAAAGGACATTTAGACTCCCACCCAACAATAGTGGGATACTTCAACACCCTACTGTCAATATTAGACAGATCAATGAGACAGAAAATTAACAAGGACACCCAGGACTTGAACTCAGATCTGGACTAAGTGGACCTAATAGACATCTACAGAACACTCCATCCCAAATCCACAGGATATACATTCTTCTCAGCACCACATTTCACTTACTCTAAAACTGACCACATAATCAGAAGTAGATCACTCCTCAGCGAATGCAGAAGAACAGAAATAATAACGAACAGTCTATCAGACAACAGGGCAATCAAATTAGAACTCAGGATTAGGCAACTCACTCAAAACCACACAACTACATGGAAACTGAACAACTTGCTTCTGAATGGACTGGATAAACAATGAAATGAAGGCAGAAATAAAAATGTTATTCGAAACCAATGAGAATGAAGACACAATGTACCAGAATCTGTGGGACACATTTAAAGCAGTGTCTAAAGGGAAATTTATAGCAATAAATGCTCACATGAGAAACAAGGAAAGAGCTATAGTCGACACCCTATCATCAAAATGGAAAGATAATGGGCAAGATCAAAAAAATAAAAAGCTAGCAGAAGACGAGAAGTAAGTAAGCTCAGAGCAGAACCAAAGGAGATAAAGACACAAAAAACTCTTCAAAAAAAATCAATAAATCCGGGAGCTGGTTTTTTGAAAACATAACAAAATAGACAGACTGCTAACCAGACTAATAGAAAAGAAGGAAGAATCAAATAGAAGCAATAAAAAAAAAATAAAGGCGATATCACCACCGATTCCACAGAAATACAAAACCACCATCAGAGATTACTGCAAACAACTCTATGCACACAAACCAATAAATCTGGAAGAAATGGATACATTCCTGGACACTTGCACTCTCCCAAGACTAAACCAGCAAGAAGTTGAAACCCAGAATAGACCAATAACAAGGGCTGAAGTTGAAGCAGCAATTAATAGCCTACCAACCAAAAAAAGCCCAGGTCCAGATGGATTTACAGCTGAATTCTACCAGACGTACAAAGAGCTGGTACCATTCCTTCTGAAACTATTCCAAACAATACAAAAATTCTCAACTCATTTTATGAGACCGACATCATCCTGTCAACAAAGCCTGGCAAAGACTCAACTAAAAAAGAAAACTTCAGGCCAATATCCATGAAGAACGTTGATGCAAAAATCTTCAATAAAATACTGGCAAACTGAATACAACAATGCATCAAAAATCTTATTCGTCACGATAAAGTAGGCTTCATCCCGGGGATGCGAGGCTGGTTTAACATATGCAAGTCTATAAATGTAATCCATCACATAAACAGAACCAAAGACAAAAACCACATGATTATCTCAATAGGTGCAGAGAAGGCTTTTGACAAAATTCAACAGTCATTCATGTTAAAAACTCTCAATAAACTAGGTATCAATGGAATGTATCAAAAAATAATAAAAGCTATTTATGACAAACCCACAGCCAATATCATACTGAATGGGCAAAAACTAGAAACAGTCTTTTTGAAATCTGGCACTAGACAAGGATGCCCTCTCTCACCACTCCTGTTCAATGTAATATTGGAGTTCTAGCCAGAGCAATCAGGCAAGAAAAAGAAATAAAGGGTGGGGAAGTCAAATTGTCTCTATTTGCAGATGACATAATTTTATATTTAGAAGACCACATTGTCTCAGCCCCAAATCTCCTTAAACTGATAAGCAACTTCAGCAAAGTCTCAGGATACAAAATCAATGAGCAGAAATCACAAGCATTCCTACACACCAATAACAGACAAACAGAGAGCCAAGAGTGAACTCTCATTCACAGTTGCTACAAAGGGAATAAAAGACCTAGGAATACAACTAACAAAGGATATAAAGAATCTCTTCAAGGAGAACTACAAACCACTGCTCAAGGAAATAAGAGAGGACACAAACAGATGGAAAAACATTCCGTGCTCATGGTTAGGAAGAATTAATATTGTGAAAATGACCATACTGCCTAAGTAATTTACAGCTTCAATGCTATCCTCATCAAGCTACCAATGACCTTCTTCACAGAACTGGAGAAATCCACTTTAAACTTCATATGGAACCAAAAGAGAGCCTGCATAGCCAAGACAATCCTAAGCAAAAAGAACAAAGCAGGAGGCATCACACTGCCCAACTTCAAACTATACTATAAGGCTACAGTAATCAAAACAGCATTGTACTGGTACCAAAACAGAGATATAGACCAATGGAACAGAACAGGCCTTGGAAGCAATGCCACACATCTACAACCATCTGATCTTTGACAAACCTCACAAAAACAAGCAATGGGGAAAGGATTCCCTGTTTAATAAATGGTGTTGGGAAAACTGGCAAGCAATGTGCAGAAAGCAGAAACTGTACCCCTTCCTGACACCTTACACTAAAATTAACTCCAGAAAGATTAAAGATTTAAACATAAGAACTAAGACCATAAAAACCCTAGAAGAAAACCTAGGCAAAACTATCCAGGACCTAGGCGTAGGTAAGGACTTCATGTCTAAAACACCAAAAGCAATGGCAAGAAATGCCAAACAGACATATGGAATCTAATTAAACTTCAGAGCTTCTGTACAGCAAAAGAAACAATCATTAGAGTGAACTGGCAACCAACAGAATGGAAAAAAATTTTTGTAATCTACCCATCCAACAAAGGGCTAATATCCAGAATCTACAAAGAACTAAAGCAGATTTACAAGAAAAAAAAACAACCCCATTCTAAAGTAGGTGAAGAATATGAACAGACACTGCTCAAAAGAAGACATATATGAGGCCAATGAACACATGAAAAAATGCTCATCATCACTGGTCATTACAGAAATGCAAATCAAAACCACATTGAGATATTATTTCACACCATTTAGAATGGCGATCATTAAAAAAATCTGGAGGCAACAGATGCTGGAGAGGATGTGGAGAAATAGGAACACTTTTACATTGTTGGTGGGAGTGTAAATTAGTTCAACCATTGTGGAAGACAGTGTGGCGATTCCTCAAGGACCTAGAACTAGAAATATCATTTGACCCAGCAATCTCATTACTGGGTATATACCCAAAGGATTATAAATCATTCTTCTATAAAGACACATGCACATGTATGTTCATCATGGCACTGTTTACAATAGCAAAGCCCTGGAACCAACCCAAATGCCCATCACTGATAGACTGGACAAAGAAAATGTGGCACACAAACACCATGAAATACTCTGCAGCCATAAAAAATGATGAGTTTATGTCCTTTGTAGGGACTTGGCTGAATTTGGAAACCATCATTCTCAGCAAACTGACACAAGAACAGAAAATCAAACACCGCATGTTCTCACTTATAGGTGGGTGTTGAATAATCAGAACATGTGGACACAGGGAGTGGAGCAACACACACCAGGGGCAGTTGCAGGGAGCTAAGGGAGGGACAGCATGGGATGGGGAGGGTGGGGAGGGATAACATGGGGAGTAATGACAAATATAGATGATGGGGAATGGAGGCAGCAAACCACCTTGCCATGTGTGCATCTATGCAACAGCCCTGCATGATCTGCACATGTACCCCAGAACCTAAGGTACAAAAAAAAAAAAAGAGACAAGGTTGGGCTGAGAAGGAAGATGACTTTGGGCCCATGTGATGCAGTAACAAAGCTGTTTGCTAAGTCATATAGCTCTTCCCTTCTGGAAATCTGAGCACATGTCCACTGATAGTGAGGCTAATCAATTGCTAAGATTCATGGGATTTGATAGTCAAGTGTACAGCTCAAAGTATGAGGAAAGACCAATTTCAGCCCAAGGATACCTGACTAAAAGCAAACAGAGAAAAAGCAAGATCAGAAAATAAGATTTCCAAGGTCCAGAATAAGACATTAGTCATGTGTCTTACTAAACTACATATATCAAATTATCAGTTTTGCACCTTTCCTGTGAACAAGGTAGGTGCTCTGACTTGGAAAGTTTGATAACTTCAAAATTATAGCAGGGCTATCAAAGATGTTGGAGCACCCTGATCTCATATACTGTCAAACCACTTTCTGCTAGGCTCCCTAGTTGGATGAAGAAGGATGTAGAGGAACAGGTTCCATACATCAGCTTTTATTAGTCATAAGCAAAGAGGATATGGCCATCATAACAGGTGGCCAAGCTGATGTACCTTCAGAAAGTACCTAGTTATGCAGGGATCTTATTTGTTTAGCAACTGAACTCTCTCAAAATAAAATAAACAATTAGCTAGGATTTTCATGGAAGCTAAAGCCCAAAAGCCCAAGCCGTGTTGATCTTGGGCTGCATGGGAGGTCCCTCAGCCCAAGTACAAAAGGTATTGACAAAACTCAGAAGTGCTCTGAGGCTCTGGCTACGTATCCCCAGGTGGTATGAGTGACTGGTAACAACGTCAGCACATCCCTGAGTGCTTTTGGGAGGGGCATCAAAGGTTATTTTTAAGGAGCCAATTCACAAGACATCCTTTTACTGATTACAGGGTCGTTGCCCCGTCTACTGCCCATACTTGCATCCTCCTCCACCTTAGGCTCACTGTTCTTGCAGCATCAATTCAGCAGATTTAAGTCTGTCTTTAGAAAGCATCTTTTTACATTGTAGGCAGAAAATTAAACAAATAAATATGTCTATTACTATGATAACTGAAACGAGTATAACCACCAGGGAAGAAAATGTGTTGTATTAAATCAAGGTATTTTATGTTTTACAATTAGATGATTTGCCATTCCCTTCTCATTATGTGCTTAAAAGTAAGATGTAATTGTTAACTGCATTATTGAAATGAGAGTGGCCAAACCAAACAGGTGACATCCCCTGCTTTTGCAAAGATGCATAAACCATGCCATATGGGAACTGGTTGAGAAAAAACTAGGGCTAAAAATTGATTCAAAAGAAAGGGGAGTCTGTGATTCTGTAATTCTAGGGATCATAAAAGAAGGAGCAAGTGTTTTACCTATTTATGTCTGTTTTCTCATGTCTATAGGTCTTGAATGATTGGCTTAAAGTCTACTGAAAAAAATTTAAATCATACGTATTTTTCTTCTCCCAAATCAATAAATTTAAAAAAAACCCATGACTCAGTTAAATCAAATCCTCTATCAAAACCTGAGTCATTACATGAATGGAGGAAATGAGGCAGATGGATTAAAATGGCCTTTGTTACAAGGATAATGGCTGCAATTGCTCAGCCTGTTCAATATGCCAGAAGCTTTACATAAGCTGCTCTCAGCCCTATGTAAGGCACTGTAAGGTTGGTGTAATTTCCCCCACTGCACAGGGATCACCAAGACAGAGATACTATGCAACTTTACTGCCCTGCTTGAACCAGGGAGAGGCCAGGCAGGTCTGTGTGCCTCCAAGATTGTCCATTGTCTCAACTTCTCATCTTCAAGCGAGAGAAAGAGGGAGGTGGGCCAGGGAGAGGCTGGGATAAACAAATAATAAGATCCTTGTAATGAAAGGAATTCAACCAATGCATAGTGAGTTTTATTTAGTAGTTGAAAAAATGAGAGCCACCCTGATCATCATAGGGATTCTATAAGATAGGGAGAATAATTGTAGTGGGGGTGGGGAGGATTTAAAGAACCCACGGCTTATTCTTCCTCTTCTAAACCTCTTTACACTTCATTCGAGCACGTCATCTTAGGGCTCAATGGATATTTGGAACCAATAAGTAAACTTGTGTCTCTATCAAAATAGCATTGGATTTTTTTTTTTGTCTTTGTGAAATTAATTCAAACCTAAAGCTGTTGGAACTTTATTCTGAGCCTTAAGAGGAATGTGGCTATGTAGCCTGAGTCATGTGGGATCCAGTTGCAACTTCTGTCTCTTCTTTTCCTATAAATGATTAGGAATGACAGAGTGGCACCAGAGATAAGAGTCCCTCCAAATACGACTCTTCTTTACAGCAGTCTTTCCTGGAATGTAGCACAGTGTACTAACCAGATCGCTGCAATGTATGCATTGGCCTTATGTGAAAAATGCTTCAACTCTGCTAAAACTGTTTCTGCCTATGTAAGAAACAGTTTTACATAGCGTCCCTACTTGGGAGCACTGACCCCATCCCTTTGGAGTCACTGTTTCCCAGGTGACTATCCTCAAGTTTTGTACCCAAATCAATTCTATATCTAATAATATTTTTGAATCTCATTATTAATGGTTGGCACCCTAGATGATGGGTATTTCTGGGTGCTTTAAATCTCCCCTCCTGGACAGTAGTATTTTAATATCAATAGCCTCTTGCATTTATGCCACACTTTATGGCCAGATTTGGTATACATTATCTTACTCAGTGCAGACATTATTTACCATCATTTTGAGGACTTTGAGTCTCAGAGAGGTTAAGAGATTTGCCCAAAGTCACACAGCCAGCAAATGGGAAAGCTTAAACTTAAATTAAGGATTTCTAACTTCTGTTCTCTTTCCAACATGCAGAGTCCTCTTATGAGAAATTTCCCCTTTGATTCATTTTTGCAGTTTAACACAGCTAAGCCCTACACCTTGCTCCTAATAATGTTCCATAAATGTCTGTTGGATGATTTTTGTGAATAAATGACTGAAAGAGGGAAGAAATGAATGAAACACTGTGAACTGGTCTAATGAGATTTGCATTTGGACAATTTGACTTTCAGATCTGGATGGAAAGTGTTCTAGAAAATTCCTTTGTCTACTCACATTTCATGTAAATATATGACGTCTGGGAAGTCCTTAAGGGAGACCGCTTTACTGCACTTTCTAGTTGAACAATGTTTGGTCTGGGTCCTTTCAGAGGTCATAAATCTCTCTAATTAGTGCCTAATGGTTTTGGGGATGATTCTGAGCAAGTAACCCATTAATTGAAAGAAGAATGTCATCTGCCACAGAGATTTCTCATTACATTCCATCAAATTCAAAACACAGCCCTATTTGGAATTCTTTTATGAACAGTGTAATTACACCACATCCTATGGTGTTTGAAAGTAGCTCTCACATTAGCATCTCTGTCGTGAGTGGGAAGTGATCCATGCTAAACAGGAGCTGGGCCAGATGGGTCTCACTAAGACCCTCTCCCCACCTCACTTCAGCTCCATTAAATTGAGCTACCACTATGTGTGTGCAAAAGATATAAATCAATCCTTTACCACTGTATGTATTAAAGAAATGCATCCTCTTCCGTTAATTAAAAATCACTGTTGCTTACAGTGATTAGGGTAGAACAGACGTTTCTTCTGAAGGATTCCAGGGCAACAGATCCTGGTGAGATACCACAGGCATGAGGCAGACTGGGCAGCAAGCAGAGTTCAGACATGAACCAGCTTGTCTTTGACCTTGTCCTTGTCCTGGGAGGGAAGGGGCAGCAACCCAGCAAACCCAGGCCTCTGTTTCTTTACTGCAAAGGGACACCATCCAGGGAAACATGGCAGAAACCCTCCATGGCTGTACAGATCACGAGCCCCTGCCTCATGAGTGGGACTCACTGGGCTTGCCAGTCCCATGTAGCAGCATTCCCTTTACCTTGAGGTCTCCAGTTTTCTCCTAACTGTGATCGTTTTTTGTGATTTTCCTTTTCATTTCACCGCCTACCTCCCATCCCTTCCCCCGACCCCAAACATAGTCTTTTCAGGCACTCAATGTTATCTTGCTCTTTTTTTTGTTTTTCTGCTGCAATTGCTCCTAAGTCATGTATCAATCACTTGCATCTTAGCAAGACGAGTATAGCCAGTGTGACTCTGTATACTACATATTGTATGTTTGTACATATACATATACATATACATATACAGTATGTAGTGTGTATATATTATATACTCCATATGTAGTACGTATATACATGTGTGTGTGTGTCCTATTAAGTTTAGCACATTGTTATAGGAAAAAATGTTTTGTGTCTGATTAAAGAATTTTTCAGACTTTCTTCTTATATATTAATGTCCTTCTTCTGTCATAAGACAAATGCCATAAAAGACAAATAGGGGAAAATTTTTAAAAGTAGAGGAATCTCACCTATAATTCTTATACCCCATAATTGACTGCTAGAAATATTTTGGTATGTTTTTCCTATTCTTCTTCACTTATAAAATAATAAAATAGGTTTTCTTACCAAAAAATACAAAGAATAATCTAATAGGCATCCGTATGTTACACCCAGTTCAAGAAAAAAAGAACATTTGACATATAATTTTCTTTCTTACTCACTAGAGCTAACAAATGTCCTAAATTTGGTGATTTTTGTGTTTACTGTTCCCATGCAATTCTTTGTTGTTTACTACGAATGTATACATCTATAAACAAAATATGATATCGCTTGCATAACTAAGTTTCAAATAAATGGCATTATACTACAACTTGCTTTGTTAAAATCTACAACTTTCTATTATGCTCAAATTATGGTTTTAAAATATAAGTATGTTGTTACACATGGATCTTTTAACTGTTGTATAATATTCTACTGTAAGAATGTTAGAACCCTCATGGAAGGGAGGAGGCAGTGCTCAAAGGATGGGCCATGATACCAAAAATTGTCTTCTGATGCTCAGAATTCATATCCCAGGCAGTAGGTGAGTCAGAAGTTGATGATTAAGCGTTTTAAATAATTTACAAAAATCTACACACTCAGTATAAATTTACGCTAGGCATATAGTTCACCTCACTAGCCTGGAGTCCCTGATATCTACCTCTGGCACAGAGCAGTTCATCAGGAAAAGCCTCTGAGCAGTCGAATACGTTAGTCTATGATGACGCTCGGGAGCTATAGTTAGAAAAGGATGACGCGGCTCTCACCTGGAAACTATTCACTCTCTTACTTGAAGCATGATTCTGACAAGCTTGGTTTCCTTATTTCGAGTCCCCAGTCGATTAGGATGGTAATTTTAGAGCAGGGACCCTGACAAGGAAGACAGCAGGTAGAAAGGAAGTGTGACTCCCCAGCTCTGTCCTGCCCTGTTTATCCTCTCGCATACAGGCTGATAAGCAAGAAAAACGAAGAATCAGACAGAAGAACTAGGGGGGCTTTGGCACAAGACAAATGGCTCTTTAACTACAACGTAAAACTGAGTCATCAGGAAAAGGCTGTACACTCTAGAGAAGGCGGCACAGTGTGTGATATGTTTTAGCGGCATTTCCATTGCAAGTCAGGTATTTAGAAATTTTAACTTTGGGGAAAAAAAAATGCTTCATGTAAGCAGAGTTTACAATCTAGTAAACATTTTCACAAAGTTTGTCTTCACCACCAGTCTGTGAGCCCAGATGGGCAAGCATTTTGCTTAGGAGCAAGGAAACTGAAATCCCAATGGCTTCAATGTCCTTCCCAAGTTGTCCACCCGTGGTTCACCTGGCTCTCCACCTTGCACGTTTCCTCCTAGCAGTGCCGCCCTCCTTTCCTGGAACCCTTCCCTGCGCCAGAGCACTATTAAGTCAAAACTAATAACACTGCTTTGCTGTAGGTGACTTCTCTGTGAACACACACTTGAGAGCTGGGCAGCCAGGTGTGACTCCTGGCTTAGCCACTCACGAGTAGTGTGAACTCTCTGAGCCTCGATTTACATATCTGCAACATGAGGATAAGAGTTCTACCTACACTTCAGAGTTATTTGTGATAATTAAATGAGTTCATTTACATAAAGTATTTAGACAAATACATCTTATGCAGTACATACTATACCCCATTCCCAAACCTATAACAGAATAAATGTGAATTCACAAAGCAGTTAGGACAAATATAGAAATGATTTGAGAGTACAAACTTGAATAGGATAAGGCATGCCTGCTCTTCACAGAATATTTTAGTGCTTCTGTCCTAATCTTACTTGATTATTAAATAGGTTTTATTCCAATTTAAATTTATTTACTTATATTTTTAAAAGTTGGGTTTATGGTCCAATAAGCTAATTATGTTTGAGCTCCAGCAAACTGGTACAGTTTGTTCCTGTTTTTAATTTATGATGCGGTTTGAGTCACTGCGTTTGCAAAAATTTGGGAACATTGTTAACAACACTGTAACATAAGAAGATTTTAAAAATATATATATTTTATTGCACTTTAGGTTCTGAGGTACATAGGAAGAGCATGCAGGATTGTTGCATAGGTACATACATGGCAATGTGGCTTGCTGCCTCCATCCCCATCACCTAGATCTGGCATTTCTTCCCATGTTATCCCTCCCCAACTCCCCACCCCCGACTGTCCCCCTCTGTGTCCACGTGTTCTCATTGTTCAACACCAGCCTATGAGTGAGAACATTCGGTGTTTGATTTTCTGTTCTTGTGTCAGTATGCAGGGAATGATCCATGTCCCTACAAAGGACACAAACTCATCATTTTTTATGGCTGCATCATAGTATTCCATGGTGTATATGTGCCACATTTTCCCTGTCCAGTCTATCATCAATGGACATTTGGGTTAGTTCCAGGTCTTTGCTATTGTAAACAGTGCCACAATGAACATTCGTGTGCCCGTGTCTTTATAATTAAACAATTTCTAATCCTTTGGATATATACCCAGTAATGAGATAGCTGGGTCAAATGGAATTTCTGTTTCTAGGACCTTCAGGAATCGCCACACTGTCTTCCACAACGGTTGAACTAATTTACACTCCCACCAACAATGTAAAAGTGTTCCTATTTCTTCACATCCTCTCCAGCATCTGTTGTCTCCAGATTTTTTAATGATCGCCACTCTAACTGGCATGAGATGATATATGAATGTGGTTTTGATTTGCATTTCTCTAATGACCAATAATAATGAGCAGTTTTTCATATGTTTGTTGGCCTCATATATTGCTTCTTTTGAAAAGTGTCTGTTCATATCCTTCACCTACTTTTGAATGGGTTTATTTTTTTCTTATAAATCTGTTTTAGTTCTTTGTAGATTCTGGATATTTGCCCTTTGTCAGATGGGTAGATTACAAAATTTTTTTCTCATTCTGTTGGTTGCCAGTTCACTCTAATGATTGTTTCTTTTGCTGTACAGAAGCTCTGGAGTTTAATTAGATCCCATTTGTCTATTTTGGCTTTTGTTGCCAATGCTTTTGGTGTTTTCATGAAATCCTTGCCTATGCCTATGTGCTGAATGGTTTTGCCTAGGCTTTTTTCTAGGGTTGTTATGGTGTTAGGTCTTATGTTTAAATCTTTAATCCATCTGGAGTTAATTTTAGTGTAAGGTGTCAGGAAGGGGTCCAGTTTCTGCTTTCTGCATGTTTCTAGCCAGTTTTCCCAACAACATTTATTAAACAGGGAATCCTTTCCCTAGTGCTTGTTTTTGTGAGGTTTGTCAAAGATCAGATGGTTGTAGATGTGTGGCATTGCCTCCAAGGCCTCTGTTCTGTGTCATTGGTCTGTATCTCTGTTTTGGTACCAGTACCATGCTATTTTGATTACTGTAGCCTTGTAGTATATTTTATAGTCAGGTAGCGTGATGTCTCCAGCTTTGTTCTTTTTGCTTAGAATTGTCTTGGCTATGTGGGCTGTTTTTTGGTTCCATATGAAGTTTAAGGTGGTTTTTTCCAGTTTCTGTGAAGACGGTCCTAGGTAGCTTGATGGGAATAGCGCTGAATCTATAAATTACTCTAGCTATTTTCACAATATTGATTCTTCCTAAACATGAGCATGGAATGTTTTTACATGTGTTTGCCTCTTCTCTTATTTCATTGAGCAGTGGTTTGTAGTTATCCTTGAAGAAGTCTTTTACATCCTTTGTTAGTTGTATTCCTAAGTATTTTATTCTCTTTGTAGCAGTTGTAAATGGGAGTTTTCTCATGATTTGGCTCTCTGTCTGTTTTTGGTGTATAGGTATGCTTGTGATTTCTGCACATTGATTTTTGTATCCTGAGACTTTGATGAAGTTGCTTATCAGTTTCAAGAGATTTTGGGCTGAGATAATGGGGTCTTCAAAATATATAATCATGTCATCTGCAAACAGAGACAATTTGACTTCCTCCTTTACTAACTGAATACCTTTTATTTCTTTTTCTTGCCTGATTGCTCTGGCTAGAACTTCCAATACGATATTGAATAGGAGTGGTGAGAGAGGGTATCCTTGTCTAGTGCCAGATTTCAAAGGGAATGCTTCCAGTTTTTGCCCGTTCAGTATGATATTGGCTGTGCATTAATACATTCTGTCGATACCTAGTTTATTGAGAGTTTTTAGCATAAAGGGCTGGTGAATTTTGTCAAAGGCCTTCTCTGCATCTATTGAGATAATCATGTGGTTTTTGTCTTTGGTTCTGTTTATGTGGTGAATTACGTTTATAGACTTTTGTATGTTGAACCAGCCTTGCATCACCAGGATAAAGCCTACTTGATCATGACGGATAAGCTTTTTGATGTGCTATTGCAATTGGTTTGCCAGTATTTTATTGAAGATTTTTGCATCTATGTTCATCATGGATATTGGCCTGAAGTTTTCTTTTCTTGTTGAGTCCCTGCCGGGTTTCGATATCAGATGATGTTGGTCTCATAAAATAATTTGAGAAACATTCCCTCTTTTTGTATTGTTTGGCATAGTTTCAGAAGGAGTGGTACCAGCTCCTCTTTGTCCATCTGGTAGAATTTGGCTATGAACCCATTTGGACCTGGGCTTTCTGAGGGTGATAGGCTATTAATTGCTGCCTCAACTTCAGCCCTTGTTATTTGTCTATTCAGTGTTTTGACTTCCTCCTGGTTTAGGCATGGGAGGGTCAACTTCAGCCTTTTTTATTGGTCTACTCAGGGTTTCAATTTATTCCTGGCATGGGAGGGTGCAAATGTCCAGGAATTTATCCATTTCTTCCAGGTTTACTGGTTTATGTACATAGAGTTGTTTGTAGTAATCTCTGATGGGAGTTTTACTTTTGTGGAATCTGTGGTGATATCCCCTTTATCGTTTTTTGTTGCATCTATTTGATTCTTCTCTCTTTTCTGTCTATTTTGTTGATCTTTTCAAAATACCAGCTCCTGGATTTATTACTTTTTTGAAGGGTTTTTTGTGTCTCTATCTCCTTCAGTTCTGCTCTGATCTTAGTTATTTCTTGTCTTCTGCTAGGTTTTTAGTTTTAGTTTTTTTGATCTTGCACCTCTAGCTCTTTCAATTTTGATGATAGGGTGTCAGTTTTAGATCTTTCCTCGCTTCTCATGTGGGCATTTATTGCTCTAAATTTTCCTCCAGACACTGCTTTAAATGTGTCTCAGAGATTCTGGTGTGTTGTGTCTTTGTTCTCGTTGGTTTCAAAGAATATCTTTATTTCTGCCTTCATTTCATTGTTTATCCAGTAAATATTCAAGAGCCAGTTGTTCAGTTTCCATGAAGTTGTGCGGTTCTAAATTGGTTTCTTAATCCTGAGTTCTAATTTGATTGCACTGTGGTCCGAGAGACTGTTTGTTATGATTTCTGTTCTTTTGCATTTGTTGAGGAGTGATTTCCTTCCAATTATGTGGTCAGTTTTAGAGTAGGTGGGATGTGGTGCTGAGAAGAATGTATAGTTTGTGGATTTGGGGTGGAGAGTTTTGTATATGTCTGTTAGTTTTGCTTGATCCAAATCTGAGTTCAAGTCCTAGATTTCCTTGTTCATTTTCTGTCTTGTTGATCTGTCTAATATGGACAGTGGAGTGTTAAAGTCTCCCACTATTATTGTGTGGGAGTCTAAGTCTCTTTGTACACTGTTAACAACTTGCTTTATGTATCTGGGTGCTCCTGTATTGGGTGCATATATATTATATATTTAGGATTGTTAGTTCTTCTTGTTTCATTGATCCTTTTACCATTATGTAATGCCCTTCTTTGTTTCTTTTGATCTTTGTTGGTTTAAAGTCTATTTTATCAGAGGCTAGGATTGTGACTCCTGCTTTTTTTTTTTTTTTTTTTTCTCTCTCCATTTGCTTGGTAAATCTTCCTCCATCCCTTTATTTTGAGCCTACGTGTATCCTTGCATGTGAGATGGGTTTCCTGGATACAGCACACCGATTGGATTTGGTTTTTTAATCCAATTTGCCAGTCTGTGTCTTTCGATTGGGTCATTTAGCCCATTTACATTTTAAGGTTAATACTGTTATGTATGAATTTGATCCTGCCATTTTGATGCTTGCTGGTTGTTTTGCCCATTAGTTGATGCATTTTCTTCACTGTGTTGATGCTCTTTATCATTTGGAATGTTTTTGGAGTGGCTGGTACTGGTTGTTCCTTTCTATATTTAGTGCTTCTTTCAGGAGCTCTTGTAAGGCAGGACTGGGTGATGAAATCTCTCAGCAATTGCTTGTTCATGAAGGATTTGATTTCTCCTTCACTTATGAAGTTTAGTTTGGCTGGATATGAAATTCTAGGTTGAAAGTTCTTTTCTTTAAGGATGTTCAATATTGGCTTCTACTCTCTTCTGGCTTGTAGGGTTTCTGCTGAGAGATCCGCTGTGAGTCTGATGGGCTTCCCTTTGTGGGTAACCCAACATTTCTTTCTGACTGCCCTTAGCATTTTTCCTTCATTTCAACCCTGGTAAATCCAACAATTATGTGCCTTGGAGTGGCTCTTCTTGAGGAATATCTTTGTGTTGTTCTCTATATTTCCTGGACTTGAATATTGGTCTGCCTTGCTAGGTTGGGGAAGTTCTCCTGAATAATATCCTGAAGAGTGTTTTCCAGCTTGGATTCATTCTCCCCGTCACATTCAGGTACACCTTTCAAATGTAGATTAGGTCTTTTCACATAATCTCATATTTCTTGGAGGCTTTGTTCATTTATTTTTCACTCTTTTTTCTCTAATCTTGCCTTCTTGTTTTATTTCATTGAGTTGATCTTCAATCTGCGATATCCTTTCTTTTGCTTGGTCAATTCAACTATTAAAATTTGTGTATGCTTCACGAAGTTCTCATGTTGTGTTTTTCAGCTCCACCAATTCATTTATACTCTTCTCTAAGCTGTTTATTCTCATTACCATTTCATCAAACCTTTTTTCAAAGTTCTTAGTTTCTTTGGATTGGGTTAGAAAATGTTCTTTTAGCTCAGAAAAGTTTATTACCCATTTTCTGAAGCCTGTTTCTGTCCATTGATGAGACTCATTCTCCATCCAGCCTTGTTCCCTTGCTGGTGAGGAATTGTGATCCCTTGGAGGAGGAGAGGCATTCTGGTCTTGGGTGTTTTCATCCTTTCTGCACTGGTTTCTTCCCATCTTTGCAGATTTATCTACCCGTGGTCCTTGTAGTGGGTGACTTTCAGATGGGGTCTCTGAGTGGATGTCCTTTTGGTTGATGATGAAGTTATTTCTTTCTGTTTTTTAGTTTTCCTTGTAACAGTCAGGCCCCTCTGCTGTAGGACTGCTGAGGTCCCCTCCAGACCCTGCTTGCTTGGGGATCACCTGCAGCAGCTGCAGAACAGTAAGGATTGCTGCCAGTTTCTTCTTCTGTTGTCTTTGTCTCAGAAGGATACCTGCCAGATGTCAGCCTAGGCTCTCCTTTATGAGGTGTCTCTTTGGATATATGGGGTTTGGGGAGCTGCTTGAAGAGACAGTCTGTCCCTTATGGGAGCTCAAGTGCTGAGCTGTGAGCTCCATTGTTCTGTTCAGAGCTGCTGGGCAGGTACATTTAAGTCTGTTGCAGCAGAACTCATAACTGCCTTTTTTCCCCAGATGTTCTGTTCTGGGAAGGTGGGGCTTTATTTATAAGCTCCTGATGTGCTGCTGCCTTTTTTCAGAGATGCCCTGCCCAGCGAGGAGGTAGCCTAGTCACAGTCTGCCAGCAGAGGTGTTGCTGAGCTGCCGTGGGCTCTGCCCTGCTGCTGTGTGAACTTCCTTGTGGTTTTGTTTACAGGGATATAGTTAGAACTGCCTCAGTAATGGTGGTCTGCCTCTATCATGGTGGACTGTCTCTGTAAAAGCAGACTGCCTCAGTAATAGGGGATTGTCTCTGTAATGGCAGACTGCCTCAGTAATGGCGGGCTGCCTCGGTAATGGTGGACTGCCTCAGTAATGGCAGACTACCTCTGTAGTGGTGGACTGCCTTGGTAACGGCGGATGCCCTTCTCCCCACAGAGCTGGACCATCCCAGGTTCAGCTGTGCTTACTGTGAAACTCTCAATCCAGAGCGTTTCAGATTGCTGGTCTTTGTTGGGGTGGGACCTGCCAAGCCAGATCACCTGGCTCCCTGTTTCAACCCCCTTTTTTTCATTTGAATGGGCAACTCTGTCTCCCAGGTGTTCCAGGCACCAGTTGAAACGACCACCCAGATTTATGTGAGTTTTTGTGTGGAGACCCACTGTGCTGGCTGAAACAGCCATTCTGGAGACCCGGGGTGCTTTTCCACCGGGGAATCTCCTGGTCTGTGGACAATAAAAATTCGTTTGGAAATGCAGTGATCACTCACCCTCTGTGTTCTCACTGGGAACTGCGCTCCAGAGCTGTTCCTGTTCAGCCATCTTGGATTGTTTCCAGAAGAAGATTTTAATAAACAAGTTTCAAGCATAAACAAGGGCTGTGCCACAGCCCCACACTGACTTCAGAGCTTGGTGAAGGGTCCTGCTTTAAGAAAATGAAGTTGCCATTTTTTTGCATTATAAAAAGACCCTTATTTAACGACACCTGTCCAATGTTTATAGGAAGCCGCTGTTCTACTGGCAGCTGGTAGTTGGGGTAGCAACTGGGAAGATGTCAAAACTTCACACTTGGTTTTTAGCAAATAAATGTTTCAGCGTCATTTGATGCAAAACCCTTTATTTTTCTTACAGTATTTTGGAATTGGCTGGGAAAGGAGGAAGAAAGCGTGAGCTGCTCAGTGGGAGCCCCTCGAGAACACCTTCCTTTTTCATGCACTCTGTAGTATTAAAACAGCCCCACAGCAATCGTGCCTCCTCTTTCCTCTCTGGCCCCGTCTGATCATTTCTATTTATGAACATAATTGTATGTGATTTTAATCATGATGTGGATATTGTTTTGTATTCTTAATTTTTCATCTATCTTAAGCAATGCAAAAATATTTCTACAAAGTCTTCACTTTTCTCCTTTAAAGTTGTGTGTTATTTCTCTCATACATCCAGCACTAGTTTATTTGACCCTGTCCTTGGACATTTTCCGGTATTTTTCTGTAACTATCTTTTTACAAGTAGTTTTTTTCTTCTTTTTCTTCTTTTGAGTTGCTATCCTGAGACTGTTGCCCAAGGTTGGGATGAAGGAATCAAAGAATGTGAATGCTTCTGTTACATCGTGCTATTGGGACTTCCAAAAAAAATGTGAACTAATTTATCATTGTGGGAGTGATTCTCTTTAAGGGAAAATAAAGGGCAATTCTACATTTTCAAGAAAAGAGAGACAGGGCAAGAGAAGTATCAAAAAGGGAAAGAAGAGATTAGAAATAGCATTAAAGGTCCTTTACAAATAGGATATTTTTAAAAAACCTGAAACCCACGAGGTGAGACAAAAGGAGATGTGGAAGAGAAGAGAAAACCTCTTTACCTTTTAAAAGGAGCTGGCTGATCTATAAAGATACCTCACCTGACTGCTTTTCTTTCTGAAAGCACATGGGGAAGGTAAGCAGGAATTCTTGCCATCTGCAAGAATCCCAAACTCTAGGACATGTTGGATTTCAAAAGCTGCAGGTCGCATGTTTGTAACTTAAAATATAATTTCCCATGAGAAAAAAAGTGATAATAATGACATTTCAGTTTGTAATCATTTTACGGTTTGGGGATATGGTACAGTTGTTCCAGTGTAAATGGATATGCAGTTTCATTTGAGCCTCACAACAATTTTGGGCAGTAGGGTTGACTCTGTTTGGTTTGACACATACTAAGAAACTCAGAGCAAGAGATTCAGCATTGTCATAGCAATACATATGTGGAGTGCTTTTTTTATTTAAATGAAATTCACTAGTGGTAAACCGAAGCCCAAACTCTTCCAAAAACAGCATCTCGCTCCTCCTTCCATCTTCCTCCTCTAACCCCTGTCCTCGGGGCTAACCTTCCTCCTTCCACTTCGATACACTTGGCCACATTCCTAGTGTAGCACTTAAAAGGCTGTTTTACTCACAATTATTAATACTATAGGAAAAGGGCAAGTTAGAAAAATATTTGTCTTCTAATTTCAGGATTTCAGGCAGTCTGTAGGCAATGCCGTGAAATAAACTATGCTAAGGTTATCTTTCAAGCCCTAGGGCCTGTTTGGCTGTAACTCTGATGCTCTTTTCCCTGGCCCAGCTCCAAAGATATGAAACGAGATGGTCTGGAGTTGTGGTTCAAGACTTTGCATTATAAGAGAAACAGACAAAAACAAAACTCTAACACAAAAGGAGATCTAAGCAAATGAACAGGTAAAGCATTTCTAATGTAAATAACAGGAAAACAACAACATAGAGGTGTCATTTCTCCCTAAATGAACTTTATGTTAAATACTTCAAGAAGATACTTGAAGAAGAAAAAAAAAACTGTGAAGGGATTAACTGTTGCTAACGTTTGCTTGGGAAAATTAACAAGCATGAGCAGGCTGGAATTTCTGAAAAAGAAAAGTAGTTGGGGGATTTGCCTTATGGGATTTTATAGCACGTTAGGAAGAAGCCAGCTCCTTCTGTCTTGTGGCTCTGGCACCTTCCTCACGCAGAGACATAAGGTGACCTAAAGTCACTGTGCTTGTCTTCTTCATGCCAGCATTGAGTTTTTGAGGAGATAAGTCTGGCTGTGTGCAGAGCAGGTGGAGCCAGACATGAGGAATGACTTCATTCTATAAGAACATTAGAGAGACTGTGGCTTATAAGATTGAAGAAGACACATGTTGGTGAGGGTGTGGGGAAACGGCCACTCTCCTCTGTTGGGGGTGGGTATTTATTCTTCAGAGACACATGTATGAAGTACTATGTATACAAGAATCTTCTTGAAAATCTGCTAACCCCTTAACTCATTTCTTTCTTCTCTTCTGAACCACCATGTTATTCAAAAACTTCCAAATCCCCCAATGTCTCAATTTTCAGGAGCAGTGGACTCTTCTGGGGAGGCGAGGTGCAGGAAGCCATTCTCTCTCGTGAATTGTTTGTTAAGCATATATTTACAAGTTACAAGCGGATCAGACAAACGTCCTCGTTTGCCCAGACAATCTTGGTATATGACATTGTCCTAACGTAATTACTAAGAGCTCCTCTTGTAGGTGTCCTGATTGGGATGATAAACTGTATGATCACCCCATTTAAAAGGCAAAGACTACCTATATTGTAATGCGGGAAGGTGACGGCTTTGCCTGGAAGTTAAATGTGTGAGCTTGCATGTCTGTTTAGGAAAGGAAGAGGGTCCCACAGCTCCAGCTCACTCAGTGTGAGCTTCCTTTGAAGCCTCACTCCAGGGCTTTTGGGGAGGCTGACTTGAGTTAGCCTTGAGTCCTCATAAACATGGAATTCCTGAGTGTTCCATCAAATGAGTCCCTTCCAAGCTGCCATTTATGTTACCAGAACTGAGTGTGTGCATGTGTGTGTGCATGGGTGTGGCAGCAACCTCATCTTTCCATGGGTAAGGAGAAATGTGGACGTGCAGAGAAATGCTCTGTATTACTGCAATTGCTTTTGCATTCTGTTTGCAATGAAGACGGAGGAGAAAGAAGAGATGGAGGAGGGGCGTCAAGGAGGGAGAAGTAGGGAGAGGGAAAGGAGCGGGGGTGGGGGGAGAGATACTTAAAGCCACTGACAACACCAGGGTCCTCTCCCTCCCCAGCTCCAGGCACACATTTCAGTAAGAGGGACCTTGATATAAACTATTCTGGAAGAGGCAGCCGAAGTCTCAGACGCTGCTGTGCAGAAGCCCTGTGACGTGGCAGTTTCTATAGCGACGAGTCTGTTTCATAGGAGAACGCTCCGTAAAGCAGGATACACAAAACCTTAGCAACCAGTTGAAGGTTTTTTTTTTTTTTTTTAAAAATGAAGATTTTTCTGTACTTGAATTCAAAAGGACCCTCCCTAGAAAAGCAGCTTCGTGGCAGGAAAAGGGCTGGCTAGTGTGTCCAGGGGCGAGGATTTGGAAAGATTTGAAAGATGTTGGGGACAAGAGTAGGGAAAGGGAGGAAGGGAGGTTGCAGTTTACTGCTGCTTCAATGGTTCCAGTCTGAATTCATCTTCCAGCCTCTTGTATAGGAACCCACCACCATTGCCAATTAATCCGTGAAATGAATCCGCCAGGGACGGAACAAAACTGCTACTGCCTCAGCAACTCCATCATGGTCTTCCTTTTCACCTGGCGAATTCCATGTTTTGCAGGACTCAGGCATGCACAGCTGAGAGCTGGGTAACAGTAAGCCTGCTTACTTGGCACAAAATAAACGCCCCATTTAGCTGATGCTTAATTCCTGCCTCTTCGCATCAACTCAGCACAAACATCTCTTCTTCAGGAAAGTCTGCTAAATAAAAGATTGCATTTGGCAGCCTGTAAAGAGACCCAACTGAGTAGTTTAACCAAATAGGAATTTATTTTCCACCTAAGAAGAGGCCGAGAGGTGGGCAGTCCGGGTGGGCTGCTAGCTCCGTAATCATTCCTAGCTCCTCTGGTCTCTGTCTGGCAGTTGTTCTTGGCATGTTTCCCCTCATGGTCCCTTCCTGGTCACAAGATGGCTGTTCCACATCCAGCCAGCAGTCCAGGCAGGGACAAGGGGGAAGGGGCGGTGCCCATATCGAGAAGCTAAACTCTTCCCAGAAATTTGCTGCAGATTCCACGTCCATCTCATTGGCCAGGGCTGGGTCACGTGGCTTCAACCCCAAACTGCAAGGGAGGCTAGGCTATGTGGTGACATAGCTGGGCAAATTGCCAGCCTGCACAAACCAGTGGCTGTTTTAAGGGCAAGCTGAGAATGAGTGTGTTCGTCTCTACACACCTGCTGTCTTCAGGTTAGATCGCCCCTCCCTTCTACACAGCCTCATGCAGCGGTGTGCTGGAAAATGTTTAATAGTCAGATGTTTGAGACAACAAAAGCCACTGATCTGTAGTGTTGGCTCATATCTGTGATATAAATACTCCCACCATAGCCAATTTTAAGCTACCAACATGATGTGCAACAGACTTAGAGAGACATAGTAACACATCATTCTATAGTATTTCCATCATGCAGACATAAAAGATATAAATAACCTCAAAAGCATAAATAATAGTAAAATGTAAAATAATTAGGGAGTAACGGGTTTAAAATGTGTATCTCATTTTTAATATGAATTATGTAATTTCAGTATATATAATTTAATATATATATTTTTTGAGATGAAGTCTTGCTCTATCGCCCAGGCTGGAGTACAGTGGCGCGATCTTGGCTCACTGCAACCTCCACCTCCCAGGTTCAAGTGATTCTCATGGCTCAGCCTCCAGAGTAGCTGAGACTACGGGCACACGTCACCATGCCCAGCTAATGTGTGTATTTTTTTGTATTTTTAGTAACGACCAGGTTTTACCATGTTAGCCAGGTTAGTCTCGAACTCCTGGCCTCAAGTGATTTGCCTGTCTTGGCCTCCCAAAATGCTGGGATTATAGTCGAGGCATGAGCCACCATGCCTGGCCTATAATTTAATTTTCAATACTGTCTGCATTTTTATTTATTTGTTTATTATACTTTAAGTCCTGGGGTATATGTGCAGAACATGCAGGTTCGTTGCATTTAGAGACTTACAACATCCTTGGAAATGTAACCATCCACTCTTATTAGCACATTGCACACTGACTCCCACACGCCACACCTCGGTGGATCTCTGCATTTCCTACACCGTGCCTATCAGTTTATTATCATTGTGCTTTATAAAGTGTGATTTGCTGTTAATATTTGTTTCCCCCACAAGACTGTAAACTCCTCTAGGGTAGTGTTTGTGTCTCGTTTTGCTTGCAATGTCTGGAACACAGCAGGTGCTCAATATGTATTTGAATGAATAAGTGAATCAATTCAATTTGGAACATGGAAGTACATATATGCATGTATACATGTATAAACAAACAAATAAATAAATTGGTGATTTCTGTAAAAGATCCCACATCTCAGCCTCCAGTTCTCTTTTTTTTATTTCCCTAGTTCTGGGTGTTCTTCTTTTAGTATCTTAGTTCCAGAACTTTGTTTAGATACAAATGGCTGATGAAGCTCTGACATCCTTTTGTTTCTGTTTTTTTTGGACATCTGTGGCTGGCACTAACTGCTTGCACAGAAAGACAGATACCGGAGCAGCTGGTCTTTATTTTATGACTGCCCTGATAGGGGATGCCTCCCTGGAAGTTAGAGGGAGATTTTAGGAGGCCCATTAAGTGGCAACACATAGCCTAGGGCTGAATGCCCACAGGTCTGGGACCTTGTCTGTTCTGAAAGAAACTGGAGGCAAAGCACTGCTAGGTTTCCCCTCTTAGAAAAACAGTCTCCACCTCTGCTCTACAGACATGCAGCAGACATACAGGACGGCAGGCAGAGCTTTCCTGATTAGGGAATCCTCAGCTTAGCCCCACAGACCTCAGCTTGCCATTTAGCTCCTACTCAAAGGGCATCTTTTAGAGGACCAGCACCTGGTTGCCACTCTAAATGAGTCTAGCCTTTGTACAGACTTCAGGAGCCCACTCTCCCAAACCCAGTACTCAGGCAGGAATGAAACTATGGGAGAAATGGCACCCCTACCCCCAACTCTCTGGAGACAGGGGAAGCATAGAAATGAAGTAAAGAAGGAAAATGAAGATAGAATAAAGGATCACTGAATTTTCTTAGTATCCAAAGCTGGTGCCAAAGAAAGAGAAAGAAAGAGCTGGAATATCTCCTGCCTGTGTCTGAGTTTGGATTTAACCTTAAGACTCCGGTGACTCTCAAGGTTTTTGGAGTCCTGCATCCCCTCAGCGGGCTTAAAAGTTGCTCCTCATTTTCTGCCGTTAAAGCCAAACCCTATGAGGGATGGGTTTCAGGGTTTATTGCCTGCCTGTACCACATTAATAATTTTTCTCTTCTAAAATGAGACACAAGTGTTGGCAAATAAATAGGGGATGCAGTGACTGGTGATGTTGCATTTTGGCACTAACCGCTGCAGACTGGGCTATTTTGGATGCACTCAGGGAAAGCTTAAACAAAGTCCAGCCTATTACATGCTCACCTAAGACAGAAAAGTCTGGCTGTGTGAAAACATTAGCAGGATGGCACTAGCAGCCTGATTTTCAGGATGTGAATAAACTCGATTTGTCAGTGACAAGAGAAAGAGTCCAGGCCTGACTTATTAAAAACCTTTCCTCTTGGTTTTCTTAACCACTTTCAGGGAGTAGAAGGTTCTAACAAGAAATATAGACTTAATACCAAGTGCCTGATGTGGAGCAAATGGAGTTCATACTATTTGAAGGGGCTGTTAGCCAAGCCTGGCGCCCCAGCATGCATGGAAACATCTAGACAACTGCAGTTAGACATCAGCAGACGTGCCAAAGCAGTGTGGACGGTAACGGATTTTTGCAGGCTAGCAGACAACGCTGTCCCTCTAGTGGCAGGTACCTGAATTGCAGGCCCAGTGCCTTGGGACCCATCAGCACAAGGAAGGCGTTAGAGCTCACAAATTCAAGTATTACCACAGGCTTACCATTTTAAAGGTTCTTTCACATGCACTTTCCCTCTTGAGTCTCACAACAGCTCTGTGAAAAACAGGTGGTAATTTCTTTTACAAATGGGGACGCAAAGGATAAGGGTCCATGTAGCTCTTTATGGACTCAGGTCTCCCGCCATTCAATTTAAACCTCTTTCCCCTTCTGCCCATTGAAATGAGCTTGTTTGGTGTCACATTCAGGTCTGAGGTGTCCACAGTGTGAAAATGAATGGTCTGTTGTCCGGGTGTTGAATTGCTCCTTTTCTAGGTAATGGCTCTGGAAACCGTGGTTTGAAAAGGAAATGCTTTAATCCTAAAAGATACATGTTGACAGTTTCAGGGACTGTTGATGGAAATTGGAGGAGAGGTTCCCAACTTGAAAGGCCAAACCTTGGGAGCAGCCTCCTAGTCTTCTGAGTGGGACTGGAGTTGGAAGTAAACTACAATTCTGAAGTCCAAAAGATACTCTTGCTCCTGCAACCTCTCTCCTGTCTCTGAGCTGATATGTGTCATTCCTTTAGAAGTGGAAATGGCTTTTATTTAGTAATTGGGGCTAAGGCTTACAATGCAAATAACCCTGGGAGAGATAATAAGTTGGCTTCCATTTTGAGTAGGTTGGAAATTATTGATTTCCTGAGAACTGGTTTGCTGGACTCTGGCAGGGGAAGGGGAGATTCAGAATGCCATGGAGAGACCAAGAATGGAGAATGGTGGCGCAGAAGCCTACTTCCGCAGGAGCCACCATATTGCCCTGCCTGCAGGACACCTCCTGGGAGGTGAAGCAGCCTCAGCTGTCCCTCACCCTGCCACCCTCTCACCACAGGCCTAGGCCGTCCAGGTGGAGCTTCAGCCTTTTCGCTTGCCTTTCCTGACTCCAGGGTGAGCTCTACATTAAGCTCTCGGCTCACCAGACTGCTTCATGCTCTTCTCTTTCATGGCTGCTTGGAGGGTCACTGAGGGAGAAGAGATGGCAGAGGAGGAAGCGGTTGCAAGTTTCTCTGCATCCTCTTATGCTCCAGAGGGTAGATCAGAGCTTTCTCTCCCAGATCTTAAGGGAAATAAGATCTTGAATTCGAGATACTGGAAGGCCCCGTTTGACATACAGAAAGAAGAACGGTTTTCTTGGCAGAGAATGTGTAAGAGAGTGCGCACCCATGAGTCTATTCGTGTGTAAGAAGAAAGAGCAAAGAAAATGTTTTTGACACATTCTCTCACCCTAAAATAAAAGTCACTAATATCACAAGTATATCACACACACACACACACACACACACACACACACGCACGCACACCACATCCCTAATAGCTGTGACAGTTTTCCTCCAGCCATTGAGCTTCTTTCTGGTATCTCATGAACTTTGTGCCACAGTTCTGGTCTATTTCATGACCCAGAACAGGCTGGAGAAGAAAGTAATCAGGCAGAAAGCCTGGCCCTCTTCACTATTGATTCTTCTAGTGCCCAGGGCTGCACCACCAAGGGCTTCCACTCTCCACAGGGCCCAGGGCACCAGCTGCTGCCCAGCACAGATCAGGTAGTGAGTGAGGACAAGGCCTGGCCAGTTACCTGGAAAGGAAGTCCTTCCTAACCGCTGAATTGTCCTCATTTGCATGTATTAGGCTGGTGTAAAAGTAATTGCAGTTTTTGCAATTAAACGTTGTACCAAAAACCACAATTACTTTCACACCAACCTAATACATAGCAAACCACTCCCCGAACGTTAGATGGACAATTGCTCTTTTCTATGTAATAAGATCATTTTCAACATGCAGCCACCGAGTTACAGAGCCCCAGGAAAGGCACAGGGCAAAATTGCGCAGCCTGTCCTTAGTCTGGCTCCCTGCTTCTATGGGAAATTCCCAGAGGGGAGAGGAAAGGAACCTGGAAATCCCTTCTTCTGAAGACAGATCGCTGGTCTAGTGCTCACCCCACCAATGCCACCGTCCAGGGCTAGTTGGCAGGGTGGTGGCGGGGAGCATGGGAGTGTGTGTTTGTAATACTCTGGTCTGATTTACACTCCTCTGATCTCATCTCATATATCCCAGAAGTAGCCCATAAGGTAAGTGCTCAGGCAGAGGAGGGTGGGGAAAGGTTGCTGAGCTCTGAAGAGGGGGAAAAGGAATGAAAACACTTCGGTGGAAAAGAAAGATGTGGGCAGCGGGTTGAATGAAAGAGAGCGAGGGAAATAAATTACTCTTCCAACGACATGGGGCAATAACTAGATGGGCTTGTCCCCTGCAGCGCGGCAGCAAGCAGCTGCTCAGAGCATTCTGTATCCAGGCTTGTTGCAGTCCGGAATGGAGGGGCTGAGGCTTGGTGTTCTGCTGGATAAACAGGAGAAAAACCTTGAAAATTTGCTTGATTCCATCAAATGTTTTTGCTGATTAAAGGCTTAGAGGCTGCCAGAATTCCTCAACTTGTCTCTACCAAACTAGCATGGTACAGGAAACCAAGCAAACAGTGATCTGAATTCGAAGGGAATATGAAAGATGTGGTCCTGAAACCTCACCCAGCGGACGTCACAGCGCTGGGGTCTGCCACTCTCTCGGAGAGGCTGAGGTTCTGGAGTCTGGAGAGGGAATGGGGTGCAAGCTGAGTCCCAGGGTATAAGGTGAGAGACGTGGAACCACCAGCTGATACTAAAATAACATTCTGCTTTGGGTGGAATCACTGTTTGCTGTGAGATGCAAAAGGAAGACAAACACATCCCCGAAGCTCGTGCTGATTCACGGGTGGCCTCTTGGGCGGGCAGAGTGAGAAGGGAAGGCAAGAGGAACAATCCAGCCAGCTGAGGCGAAATGGCCTTCCTGCTGGAGAATCAGCACCCTACCTCTGTCAGGGTCGTGGGCTTGGACTGATGGCCCAAGCTCCTCTCAGGAAGAAAGTGATTCTTCCAGCTGAGAGGCTGGATTGTGGGAGGCACAGAAAAGATTCTACGCCCAAAGAGCAGCCCCAACACCTACTCTGAGGAAGGACCAGAACTCACAGGCCCCCTTGAATCTGGACCAAACTTCTAGACTGGAGGGAGCCCTGAGGGTCTCGAATGAGAAAACAAGGTCTTTTCTTTGTACCCAGGTATCCCTTTATTTCCCAGGCATAGTGTTTCTCTCAAGAAGATAGAATCTGGAAAAATATATTCCCTGGAGACCATAAAATCCTAGATCAGGTTGCAGCTGTGGGTTCCCAAGCCCATTTACAGGTGAAGACACAGAGGTGAGGGCCCTACACGTAGCAGAACCTGGGTGACAGCATAGGCTTCCTCACTCCCATCCAGCCCTCAAAGCGCCTCACCCTGCTCTGCCTCCACTTTGGGCTCCTGTAGGAACTCCCAGCCTGTCCCCCACGCACACAGATTTTTTAAATAGATCTTATTTATTTATTTTCTTTTGTAACTGTTACTTTAGGTTCAGGGGTGCATGTGCAGGTTTGTGACACAGGTAAATTGTGTGTCACGGGGGTTTGCTATGCAGGTTGTTTCATAACCCAGGTAATAAGCATAGTACCCGATAGGTAGTCGGTTTTTTTTTGTTTGTTTGTTTTGAGACAGAGTCTCACTCCGTCACCAGGCGCCAGGCTGGAGTGCAATCGCACGATCTCGGCTCACTGCAACCTCTGCCTCCCGGGTTCAAGCAATTCTCCTGCCTCAGCCTCCTGAGTAGCTGGGACTACAGGCGTGCACTACCATGCTCGGCTAATTTTTTTGTATTTTTAGTAGAGACGGGGTTTCACCACATTGGCCAGGATGGTCTCGATCTCTTGACCTCATGATCTGCCCGCCTCGGCCTCCCAAAGTGCTGGGATTACAGGCGTGAGCCACTGCGCCCAGCCGTTATTATTATTATTTTTTTTATTCTTACCATCCTTCCACTTTCCACCCTCAGGTAGGCCCTGGTATTTACTACTCCCTTCTTCGTGTCCATGTGTACTCAATGTTTAGTTTTCACTTAAAAGTGAGAACATGCTGTGTTTGGTTTTCTATTTCTGTATTAGTTTGCTTAGTATAATGGCCTCCGGCTTCATCCACGTTGCTACAGAGGACATGATCCCATTCGTTATCTAAGCAGTTTTTAGGTTCATAGCAAAATTGAGGAAAGTGTACAGAGATTTCCCATGTTTTCCTTGATCTGGCACGTGCACAGCCTCCCCAGTGGTCAACACTCCCCATCAGAATGGTACATTTGCTACAATGGATGAGCCTACATTGACACACCAGTATCACTCAAAGTCCATAGTTTACATTAGGGTTCACTCTTGGTATTGCACACTATGTGGGTTTGGACAAATGTTTAATGATGTGCATATGCCATTACAGTATCATGCACAGGAGTTTGCCCTCAAAATCCTCACATAAACAATTTTCATGACAATTCCAATAATAGAGAACTAATTGCAAGGCTTAGTTGCCATGAGTGTGGAAATCCCTCTCCGGTGAATGACTTGCTGGGTGCTCACTGGCTTGAAGACATTTCTCTGCCCCACATTCCTTGTTGCTGGCACCCAGGATGGAAGTGTTCAGTATATGCAGGTCCAGCATTAGGATGTGGGCACCTCAGACTGATGGATTGGCTCAGGCAGGACCAAGCTGTGGTGTGTAGAGTTGACATTGGAGACAAGCTTCTGCTTCCACCTGAAGACCCCTTCTTCCTTCAACACACACACTTCCTCTATCCCTTTCTTCCAGCGCAGCAAACTTCTCTCTATCCTTCCTAACACATCCAGTGCCCTTGGCATTATAGTCCCTTCTGACTGTCAAAGTATGAGCCCAAGAAGGAGTTCCAGGTCAATTATTTGCTGTTTAGTGTCAGTTGAGGCCTTTACCTTTCCAGGGGCATTTGCAGCACAGATTTTAGCTCTTCTTATATAATGAAAATTGTGTCTTAGAAATTTGGGATTTCTAAAAGCAGGTGGAAAGAATAAGACCCTTTCCTGAATCCCTGAAATCATCCCAAATTAATCTGCTCCTCCTACTTCGCATAGCTCGGGTTCTGGCCTGCCTTCAGCCAGAGACAATGGTGGAGAGCCAACACAGTATTTGAATAAAGAGGAAGATTTGAACTGGAAATAAATAACCATTTGGAGCAAAAGCTAAAGTTTTATTTTTCCAAAATATAAAACAAGTGAGAACTAGATAAATCCCTGGCTCTCAATGCTGTCATGCAGATGTGCTGGTATTAGAGAAAAGAGTGCAGGAAAGACCTGGATTCTGGTTCTGGGTCTATGTGCCAGTCGCTGGATGACATTGCAAATCACTATTTCTCTGAGCCTTGATTTCTTCTTTTCAAAAATGTTCCCACTCCAATACTCTATATAGTTCAGAAGAGAAACAAAAAGCAGACCAGATGAATCCAGGTCGCCAGATGTTTCATATCTTTTGCTTTCAACAAAATTGATTATAGGGGCTTGGAGAAGCTGTTTCCATCAAACCTTGGCCTGCCCTATCTCAAAAAGAAGGTGCTAGCGCCCAACAGATTGCAAACACCGCTATGACAAAGAACCCAGCTTTATTTTCAAGGAAAGCATATTGATTTTTGGAATAGCCATATCCATGTAACTTTGAGTCAAACCAATGAAATTTATGAGGGCTCAACTTAATCTTATAATATTTTAAGATCGATAACAGCCACCTGAAAGAACCTGACCATTATGGTGGTTGAAAAAGGCAGCTATAAGAATAATGCAACAGTTAAGGCATGTTATGTAACAAAGGAGAGTTCTGAGCTGCTCTATCTTGTGGAAAGCACCTAAGCCTAGGACTAAAGTTGAGACTCTAAGGTACAACTTCTGGTTCTGATGCCAACCATAGATAAGCATCATCACTAAGACAAGAACCACATTTATACTTGCTAACTATTATAACCAGTACCTGGCTTATAGTAGGTACTCAATACATATTATTTGAATCAATGTCTTGCAATGTTACTTAATCATTGAGCGTCAGCTATCCTTTCTTACGCACCCTTTCATTTAATGCTTTCTTCAGTTCCCCTACCACCACCTCCTTGTCTCGGTCACCATTATCTTTGCCTAGATTGTTGCAGTAGGCTTCTAACATTCTCACTGCCTTAGTCTTGCACCCACCTGATCTGTTCTCCACGCTGCAACCAAAGTAATCCTCTGAAATGAAAACCTGATCATGATACTCTGTATTTAAAAGCCAGTCTTCTAAACTGTCAAATGTGTTAGAATAAAATTTTTGATAATATACTTATTTTATTTTAATATCTGTAGTGTCTATAGTAATGTCTCTTTGTTTTATAGCCCAGCACATGGTATTTACTAAACACTTCATGTGAACTTGAGAAGAATACATTCTGAAGTTGTTTGGTGCTATGTTCAATTAAGTTAAGTTGTCTAATCAGATTGTTCAAACTTCTATTTCCTTAATATTTTTTCTGTTTGTTCTACCAGTTACTGAGAAAGGAGTTCAAGGTCAATTATTTGCTGTTCAGTGTCAGTTGATTATAAGGAGCAGACAAATGTTATAATCATAACTGATATCAGTTATGATTATAACATTTGTCTGCTCCTTATAAAAATGGCTTCAAAGTATGTAAAGCAAAAGTTGAAAGATTAAAAGGAGCAGACAGTGATTACATGATTATAAGATTTGTCTGCTCCTTTTAATCTTTCAACTTTTGCTTTACATACTTTGAAGCTGTTATTAATTTTATACAACTTAGAACTACTACATCTTTCTGTTGGATTTACCCTTTTGCCATAATGAAAATTTATGACAAAGGGTAAACTCTCTTTTTTCTTTTTTATTGTATTAGTTTATCTAGAGAGTTATGAATTTTATTAATGTTATGACTTCTAGTAATATTTCTTGACTAAAGTCTTTTTTTGGTCTGAAATTAATATAGCTACACCAATCTTTGCTTTGCATAGTATATCTTTTTCCATCTTTTTATGGTCAGGTTTTCTGTATCCTTATATGTAAAGCTTGTCTTCTGAAAACATATTTAATTGGGTTTTAGTTTTTAATAAGTATTTAAATTTTTCTTTAAGTTCAGTGCTTAGTCTATTTATAATTACTGTAAGTACTGAGATATTTGGATTGAGGTGAATATCTTTGTGGCAATAAATTTGACAATTTAGGGAAATGTACAAGTTCCTTGAAAAGCACACTTTCGTGGTTCACGCCTGTAATCCCAGGACTTTGGGAGGCTGAGGCGGGCGGATCATGAGGTCAAGAGATCGAGACCATCCTGGTCAACATGGTGAAACCCCATTTGTACTAAACATACAGAAAAATTAGCTGGGTGTGGTGGTGTGCACCTGTAGTCCCAGTTACTAGGGAGGCTGAGGCAGGAGAATTGCTTGAACCTGGGAGGCAGAGGTTGCAGTGAGCTGAGGTTGCGCCACTGCACTCCAGCCTGCCGCCTGGTGACAGAGTGAGACTCTGCCTCTAGAAAAAAAAAAAAAAAAAAAAAAAGCACAACTTTCTAAAATTAACAGAAAAATAAATAGAATATGTTTTTATCTGATAAACAATTTGGATTTCTAGTTAAAAACACTCTTACAAAAAATTTTGGGATTAAATGACTTTGCAAGTGAACTCTTCCAAATATTTATTTTAAAAATAATACTCTTCTTACACAAGTTATTCTGGAAAAGAAAAAAGTAATGAAGAATTCTCAATTTGTTTAATAAAACCAGCATGACTTTCACTAGGTGAACACCTCAGAATGGCATTTCAAGAAAAAAGAGTCACAGACCAATCTTACGTATGAACATAGATGGAAAAATCCTAAACAAAACTTTGGTAAATTAAACCAAGTGACATATAAAAAGATAAGACATATTGGCTATATTCCAAAAATGTAAGGTTGATTTAAAATTCAAAAATCGATGTAGTTCATCATATGAATAGAATGATGGTGGGAAAAAATCACATAATTATCTCAGTAGTGTTGCTGGAAAGGATTTGACAAGACATTCATTCATGATAAAAATTATCAGCAAACTAGAATTAAAAGGACATGTTCTACAGCAAACATATTTAATAATAAAATATTACATGCTTATCCCTGAGTTTAGCAATAAAACAAAGATGTGGCCGGGTGCGGTGGCTCAAGCCTGTAATCCCAGCACTTTGGGAGGCCAAGGCGGGTGGATCATGAGGTCAAGAGATCGAGACCATCCTGGTCAACATGCTGAAACCCCGTCTCTACCAAAAATACAAAAAAAATTAGCTGGGCATGGTGGCGCGTGCCTGTAATCCCAGGTACTCAGGAGGCTGAGGCAGGAGAATTGCGTGAACCCAGGAGGCGGAGGTTGCGGTGAGCCGAGATCGCGCCATTGCACTCCAGCCTGGGCAACAAGAGCGAAACTCCGTCTCAAAAAACAAACAAACAAACAAACAAACAAAAAACAAACAAACAAACAAAACAAAGATGTTCACTGTCACTACTATCATTAACATGCTACTAGATCCAAGCCAGTACAATAAGCTTAGCAAAAAGGAGGTATGAAAATTGAGAAGGAAAAAATAAAACAAGCATTATTTACAGACTATATGATTGTATACATAAATAATTCAAAAGAATCAATAGAAAAACTATTAAAGGTAATAAATAATTTAACAATATCACTCTACACAAGGTCAAGAGAGAGAAATCACTTATATATACTAGCAACAAACAATTAGAAAATGAAAAAAATTCAAATGCCCATTTTATAATAGTATAAAAATACCCCAATTGCCTAGTAATAAAAGTAACATAAGACACACAAAACCTATAAAACATTATTCAGAGACATTTTTAAGCCCTAAATAAATGGATAAATATACCAAGTTCATGGATTGGAAGACACATATACTTTCGATATTATCATTAAGATGTCAGTTTGTTTCCAAATTGATCTACAGACAAAATGCAATCCCATTCAAAACCCCAGTAGATTTTTTTATAGAAATTACTAAAATTCTAAAATTTACATAGGCATGCACAGAATATAGGGTAGTCAAAACAATTTTGAAAGATAAAGAACGTATTTGGAAGACATTTCATGATTTTGAGAGTTACTATAAAATTATAGAAATAATTCAGTGTGGTATTGGCATAAGAATCAACAAATAGATCAATGAAACAGTAGAGTTCATGAATTGATCTGCACATATATGGCCAGTTGATTTTTGACCAAAGCCTCAAGGTAATTCAATGTGGGATTCCAACAAATTGTGCAGAAACAACATGATATATATATGAAAAAAAATCTAAATTCCTATTCCAAACCAGAACAAAAATTTATTTGAGATAGATTATAAATCTAAATGCAAAAGAGAAAACATAAAACTTCTCGAAGAAAACAAAGAATTCCATACCTGTATGTTAAACAATAATTTCTTAGACAAAGCCCAAAAACACTCATCATAGGAAGAAAATTCATACTTTGTATCTCAAAATTAAAACTCTTCCCTTTGCTCTTCAAAATATGGTATTAAGAAAATGAAAAGGAAGTCACAGATTGTAAGCAAATATTTGTATATACCTGACAAAGGACGTGTGTCCAGAATACATAAACAACTCCTTAATAACCATGAAAAGCAAACAATCCAATTTTTTAATGGACAAAAGACATGAACAGATGATATATATGTAAATGGCCAGTAAAAAGATTCTCAGCATAATTAGTCATTAGAAAAATGCAAACTCAAAGTGCAAAATGATTTCACACTCAGGAAAATAGCTAAAATTTAAGACAGACAAGACCAGGTGTTGATGAGAATGTGGAAAAATAAGAACTCTCTAAATTGTTGGTAGAAGTATAAAATGATATAGTCACTTTGGGATACATTTTTCAGTTGCTACTAAAAGCGAACTTATACATACCCTATAACCCTGCAATTCCACTCCTGGGTATTTGTCCAACAGAAAGGAGCGCATACACCCACTAAAGATGTGTGCAAGAATATTTATAACAGCTTTATTAATAATTGCTAAAATCTGGACTCAATCCAAACACCTATTAACAGGTGAATGAATAAACAAATTGAAATATGGTCTTACACAAAATATTACACAACAATGAAAAGAAAGTATAGCAATAACAAAGATGAATCTTGCATACATAAAGCTGAATGGAAAAAAACTAGATTCAACAAAGAATGAACTTCCATTTATATAAAGTTCCAAAAGAGGCAAAACCAATTCACGGTGAGAGGTTTTTGGAATAGTGGTTACTGTAGTAGAGGAGTAGTGATTGACAAGGCATGAGGAAGCCTCCTGAGGCTTGATTTGGGTGGTGCGCACATGGTGTATATATACATAAAAATTAAGGCCGGATGCGGTGGCTCACGCCTATAATCCCAGCACTTTGAGAGGCCGAGGAGGGTTGATTACGAGGTCAAGAGATCGAGACCATCCTGGTCAACAAGGTGAAACCCCGTCTCTACTAAAAATACAAAAATTAGCTGGGCATGGTGGTGCATGCCTGTAGTCCCAGCTACTCGGGAGGCTGAGGCAGGAGGATTGCTTGAACCCAGGAAGTGGAGGTTGCGGTGAGCCAAGATCGCACCATTGCACTCCAGCCTGGGTGACAAGAGTAAAACTCCATCTCAAAAAAAAAAAAAAAAATTAAGCTGTACACTTTAGATAGGATGAAAAACTTGGTCTGGATTCTCTGAAACTGTCTAACCTTAGATTTGTGCACTTTCTCACATGTATGCTACCCCTCAATGTTTACACATCTGGAAAAGAAAAAAATTCAATAGGAAGAATAAAAAAGGTTTTCAACAGCTCCCCTCTGACCTGACAAAGTCCAAACTCCTCACACAAGTAAGTTTTTGCGGTGTGGCCCCCGTAGGACTCTTTAGTTTCACATCCTGCCTCATTGGGTACACCGTCTCCTCCAGCCACACTGATGACGCCTGGCAGCTCCCTGTACCTGCCATGCACCCCCTCTCTTTCTCAATCGACAAATAGAAATTGTATATGTTTAGGGTGTACCATCTAATGTTTTGAAATATGCAAATAAATAAATCCAGCTAATGAACATATGCATCACCTCATATACTTATCATTTGTGGTGAGAACACATAAAATCTACTGTCTTCACAATTTTCAAGAATACAATACATTGTTAAAACTCTCATCCTCGGTTTCTTCACCTACAAAATTGGTATGACAGCAGAAGTTACTTCGCAGGGTGCTGCAAGGATTAAGTGAATCAGTGTACATAAAACGCGTAGAACAGTGGCTCACAGACATGGAGTCAACACTCCAAAAGTGTAGCCATTTTATGTGGAATATGTAAAAAAAACTCGGTAACATTACAGATACTTCTCCACGCATCAATACCCCGTATCTCCCCACCTGTCCTCAGCCCCAGGCTCACATTTTTCACAGCCTATTGGATAGTATCACCTGACTAAAATGTGAGTGACTCAGACTCAAAAGCCACGAATCCCAGATCCTTTCTTGATTTGGGCTGATTATCTGTTACCCAGCCCCAAAACATCCAGATCATTTCCTGGTACCACCCTCTTCCATATCCATTATTCAACAGGTCCTGACAATTCAATTCTCACAGCCATTTCCTCTTCCCACTTCTCCTCCTCGCTTCTTCTTCGCCCCCTCTTCTTCCTCTTCTCCTTCTCCTTCTCTTCTTTCTTCTTCTTCTCCTTCTACTCTCATCCTCTTCTTCCTCCTTCTCCTTCTGTTTTTAATTTTTTTTTTCTTATTCCCACTGTCTCTTCCAGAAATTGAATTTTAGCTAATCACACATTTGAGTTTCTTCCACGGCATCTTAACTCACAACCTCCTAACTCAGACTGATCTTTCTAGAACATCCCTTGATCCCATACTCTCTTGCTTAAAAATCTTTAGTGGCACCTAATTGTTTTTGGCATCAGTCAGACTCCACAGTCTGACATCAGTGCCCACCACAATCTGACCCCAAACCTACCCTTTCACATAGATTTCTTTTATCTTCCACACAAAATTTCGCTATCAAGTTGTCTACCAATTTATGGCACTGAGTAATAAACCAAGCTCGAACTAGGACTAAGGCCTGAGGCCTGCAAGGGACCTCTTCCTTCTTTAAACACAAACTAAAAGCTTAGCATCATGCCACAGATGGTGGCTAATGCCTCTAATCCCAGCACTTTGGGAGGCAGAGGTGGGCAGATCACTTGAGGCCAGGAGTTAGAGATCAGCCTGGACAACATGGTGAAACCCCAATCTCTATAAAAAATACAAAAATTAGCTGGGTGTGGTGGTGCATGTCTGTAACCCCAGCTACTTGGGAATCTGAGGCATAAGAATCACTTGGACTTGGGAGGCAGAGGCTGCAGTTAGCTGAGATCATGCCACTGCACTCTGGCCTGGGCAGCAGAGCAAGACTCTGTCTCAAAAAAAAAGCTTAGCAACAGCCATTAACCTAATCATTGACCTAATGTGAATGAAACAGAGTACCCAAATGTCAACTACTAAAGAGAAATGAAAGCAGGCAAGATAGGTCCTCCCAAGCCCAGGCCACGCCGACCTGCCCATCTCCAACCACCTGGAGAGACAAGGTAGAAGAGAGTGTCACATCCCAGGGCATCAACTATTAAGAGTTACAATGTCTCTACCTATCAACAAAGCCTGGACTTGTTATTGTCCTGGAATCTGACCAAACAGATGTTTCAGTCCTCCCAGAGTGGAGGGAGAAAATGGAGCTGTTATATCCTTTCACCAGAGGCCTGAGCGTTACAATGCTTCTCAACCACTGGACCCTTGCTCATGTTGCTAACTCTGCCTTGACTAGCCTCCCCAGTTTTACCTGTCAAACCTCATTCATCCTTCAAGATCCAGAACAACATTCTGCTTCCTGATCACTTTACTTCAATCTCGTATCTTCTAAATTCGAACAGCATTGACTGTACTTCTAATTTGCTACTTATCATCTCCTGCCTTACATTATTGGCTGTGCTTTCTTTTCTTTCTTTCTTTTTTTTTAGAAGGAGTCTCACTCTGTCTCCCAGGCCTGAGTGCAGTGGCGTGTTGTCCGTTCACTGCAACCTCCGCCTCCCGGGTTTAAGTGATTCTCTTGACAGACACCCAGTTGGCTGTGTTTTCTTGGGTATATATATATTTAGTCTTAACTGCACTGACAACTTTTTAAACTGTAGATTGTGTCCCCACTGCAAGTCTGGGGCTGTCAATTAAGATTGCCCTATCCGATTTTTGACACTAATACCAACTCAGCTTAATAAATATGTGTTGATGAGTTTAATGTTTTATGCATTAGATAGATTTCAGTATGAAAGAGATCTGAAGATACGGGTCACAAAGAAGGGTGTTCATTGCTGCCATCCTTATGATGGCAAAAAATGGAAAATAACCATGTGTCCATTAACAGGACAATGGATAAATTTAAAAACGTTAAAACACTATACTGATAAAAATAACAAACTAGATTTATATGTATCAACAGGGACAAATCTAAAAACATAATAATGAAAAGGGCATATTTTAGAGCTATAACCTTCCATGTATATAAATTTAAAAGCACAGACAAAATTACATATTCTGTAAATGAGTCCATGGAAAATCCTGGCTAAAAGAAATGAATCAAATTCAAGTTAAAAGTGGCCTCTAGAGGGAAAGAATTGTCAAAGTCTTCAAACATTTTCCTCTAATTTTTATTTTATTAACTGAAGTAAAAACAGCAACATGAGAGCAAGAGTGCTCATTATGTTGTTCCTCGCCTTTTTCTATATTTTTAAAGCTTCTCAAAATGAAGAGAAACAAACACAAAGATACCATTTGGTGCAGCCCTGGCCCTCCAGCGGGCATGCTGTTATTCTTCCTATTGTGTAAATATAAAGGTCAAGGAAGCGGGGAGAGGAAGCTGAATGGGAGCTAAGGCGTGGCCCAGGGATGGTCGCTAATGAAGGTTCACTGATTCCTTTAAATCAGCTGGTTTTCTTCGAATTTTCCTCTTTTTTTTTTCTGCATAAAGTGAGGGGCGAGGGGAAGGAAAAAAAATAAAACCCTTTCCTGTTGCTTGGTTACAGTTAAATGAGATTATTGTATGTTGTTTTACAACCTACTATAAAGACATGTCTCATTCTTTGTTCCTCTTTTGGATTGAGGCTGTTTCCAGCAAGGGTCTGCATGTGGCTCTCACACTCTGTACCAGAATAATAATAGAACCATAACAATAGCTAACAAGAACTTACTATGTGCTGGGCACTATGCTAAGTATATACAGCTTTATTTACAGCTTTGGATCAGCATGAATACTTTCAGCTGCAAATATCATAAAATCCTGTTCATACGGAGTGACATAATAAAGAAATGCATTAAACCACATAACTTGGAGTCTACAGATTGGTAGCTTTCACTGATTCATGCAGAGCCTCAGTGATATTGGCCAAGTCCCAAGGTTCCTTCTGCCTTTCTGTCCTACGCTTTGCAGGTGCCATTAGAAGAAGCTGGGGCTTTGTGCTTCCATGTTGCTAATAGGAGAAACTCACTTTGGCTCAGCCCTGCCCATACCTAGCAATTCACTGTGGAAGAGACAGAGTTTCTAGCCACTGGTTAAAGACTTACACAGCTGCAGCAGAATGGATGCTGGGAAGAGGACACTATGCCTACCACAAATATGCTCTTTTTTTTTTTTTTTTTTTGAGATGGAGTCTTGTTCTGTCACTGGGCTGGAGTGCTGTGGCATGATCTCAGCTCACTGCAATGTCTGCTTCTTGAACTCAAGCAATTCTCTGCTTCAGCTTCCTGAATAGCTGGGATTACAGGCACCCACCACTACACCCGGCTAATTTTGTATTTTTAGTAGGCACGGGGTTTCACCATCTGGACCAGGCTGGTCTTGAGCTCCTGACCTCGTGATCCACCCACCTCGGCCTCCCAAAGTACTGGGATTCCAGGCATGAGCCACTGCGCCCAGCCAAATATGTTCTTATTAATTCTCTTAACACTCCCATGAAGTAAATACTATTATGATCTGCATTTCACAGAGGGAAAAACAAGATATCGAGATGTTAAGTGGTTTTACCAAGGATATGTGGCTTGCTAAGTGCCACACTCTCCATGGCACATGATGCTGCCTTCCAAGTGCCTTATGCTGTGTGTTGACTGAATAAGGAACAAAGATGTCCACCCTGTGGTCCACTTAAACCCTAAAGTGATGATCGGTTACTGGCCATCTCCAGGCCTCCACGGCTCCCATTCTTCAGCTCCTGAATCTTCTTTTCCTTTTCACTGACACCATCTTTTCTTCCTTCAGGGCATCTTCTCTCTGCCATCGTGGCTGTGAGTGCTAGGTGGACTTGCCAACTCCCTGATTACCTGCCATCCATGGAAAGTCAACACTTAAATGTGTCATCTTATGCTACTATATTGCAAATAATCTTTTTTGAAGCAAATTATAGGAGTTTGTTATTGTTCTTCAAAAAAAGATTTGCTTTTTTTGAAGCAAATAGAGACTAAGAACAATAATAACAAACTTGGGAAATTTACAAAGACATCAAAATTTAACAATTATCTCGGACATTGAGCTGGATTTTTTTCCCCAGCAAGTAGGTTCTGGGGGCCTATGCCAGGGGGAGGACAGGAGGCATCCTGAAGCTTATATCTCTCTATCTTAGGGGTCTATCTCAGGGTTTTCTCTGACCCCAGGGCAGGCTCCTTAAAGGACATCCTCAAAGCACTCCCCTACTGTCTATCTCATCTCTGTGCTCTTTGAAGACACTGCCATCCCTGTGGAAGTCCAGCTTTCTGAAGGGGATCGCTGATTCCCAGTCGGTAGCTGTGCACCGTATTCTGAGACCCCAAGTCAGGCACACAGAATCAGGGTGCAAAAGTCAGCCAGAATTTTATATGAGCAAGTGAGGATGTGCAAACAAACGTGCAGATGAATCATCTGCTAAATGGATCTTGTGGAAGTGTAGATTCTGACTCAGTAGGTCTGGGTTAGAGTTCCAGATTCTTCATTTCTAATAAGCTCTCAGGTGATACCAATGCCACTGTTTCAAGGCCCACACTGGTAATGGCAGAGGCTCAGGGGCTGTAAATGCTGGCTTTCGGTCAGCCACCCCACTGTGAACACTACTACTGTGTTGGGGGCTTAGGGTCAAGGAAGCAGCATGTCCTCCTGGGAGCCTGCTAGGTAAACAGGCCATCCATTTTGGTCTGGCTTGATGTTTGGTTGTCACAGGCTGCCAGAGATGAGTAATCCCCTCGTCACCTCAGAGCTCTGAGAGACCAGTCCCAAAGGGTGCTAGCTGGAGGAAGACAGATTTCCTCTTAATATGAAGGCTGGCTCTCAGAGCAGACAGCTCCCCAGGCCTGGGTGCAGCCAAGCAGAGCCAGGCTTGCTGAGGGAGGGACAGATTTGGGGGAGAGGGGATTGGACTCCGAATTGTGAAGGCTCTCCTCCATCCCTAAGGCTCTATAAACTGTAATTCAAGGGCAGGCTCCTCATCAGAAAATAATGATGAGTCAGAGCTTCTTGCCTTCTCAACGACCTCCCATTCAACCAAGTTATTCAAAGTGATTTGTGCCAGAGACCCAGATTTGTCATTCTAGCCCTGTTTGTTTGGCATTTGCATTTTCTCTCTCAAAATAAAGCCCTTCCTCCTTCTTCTTTCAAAGGTCACAATGGGTTAACACCATCGATACAGCAGCAGAAGAGAAAGTGCAGTCTTAATGTGAGAAGGAAAATATTGACAAGTTTGTACAAGAGACGTAATTAACTCTATGCTCTGGTGATCTGGCAGCACATCTTTCTCTCCTTCCAACCTTGTGCACTTCCATAAGTCTTAAATATCCTGCTTCAGCCTTGAAAAAATATATATACACTTTGGCTCTCAGAAAATATCCTAATCATATGCAATTTAAATTTGGTGTTTTCTTTAAAAGATAACCCAGTACAGACACTGTGGGTAATAAGCCACTTCATACAGACTCCTACCCTTATACCATCCATCTTCTCCTTCTGACAATCCAGCTTTCTCAAATGCTTCCTGTCTCAGCAAAGGTCAAAATTAAAAGTCAGAGAGCTCAGAAATCAAATGAACACTATCTAAGCCTCAGCAACAGAGGCTCTTTGAGAAAGACGATGCAAACACCAAAGAGTGTAAGAAAAAGCATGAAAGCAGCAGCATCTCTGGTAATCAGTAGCAAGCTCTGAAGCCTGTCTGTCCCTTTTAGATGCTTCACAGTATTATTAATCCACCAGTGACAGCAGAGCTTGGTTAGGAGGGACATTTTTCATCTCTGATCCTCTCCCTGACAACTAAAATAGGGTGAGCACATTTGCATAACACAAGAAAGGGACAGATTGCCACTCCAGAAGGACCCGCAGGACACCTGTCAGAAATATTAAAAAGCAGGATAATCTCACAAAATGTGAAATACTTCATATATCAATCTGGAGAGAGTTGATGGAAAGGCTACCATGGAAAGAAAGAAAATATGGGCCATGTCCCATCTACAAAACCTCATCTTGTGAATTACTTGGTGACTATTCAGCATCCTGAAGTCCTCTCTCTCGGTCCTTTGTCCCACCCATTGAAAATACCTCCAGGCTGCTATCTTTTCTTACATAATACAAGAATGGTTGAGTTAGGGAAGCTCAGGAACAATTTCCTTGGCTCTCCTCCCCACCTGAGCCAGAACATCACATCCTCCACTCCCCACACACTCCTGACCTTCACCCATCCCAGCCATCTCACCACGAGAAGGAGAACCCTACCCACTGATGGGGCTCTGGGATATGTGTTCCTGTTCTCAGGTCTCATTCAGACCACAAAAAAACATTATTTTCAGTAGACAGAACTAAAATAGTGCAATTTAGAACAGTATTCCAATTCAGGCTCACTGTGAGCTAAACAGGCATTCATGGCAGCCTGTGTATTACATTGTTTCTTGACAAATGCAATCCAGGTAAACAAACCAATTTTGGGAATCTGGCTCCTTTGGTCAACTGCACCCAAGAAAGGTAAAGTTATGTCTCCCCAAAAGACTACAATCTAGAGGAAACAGAGCAGGAGAATGGTGGAGCAATGGGGAATTGTCTGGGCATGGCCAAGGGAAACACACGCCTTAACATTTTGTTGTGTTGAACTGGCTGTGGTCCATGGCCCTCGCTGCTCAACAGGACAATGGTTGAGGATTAAACTTCCTGCACCCACACTTAGAGAGGGGAAATTTTGCTATCCCCCAAAGATGTTTTGGGCTACAGAGACAAACAACTGGAAAGAATTGCTGCACTTGGGCGGGGGGCGGGGCAAGGAGTGCAGAAGAAGACAAGAGCTGTAAAAGGGAAGCCTTGAAAGAACAGCAAAGCAGATCACCTTGTACCCTCAGCAGCTCCAGGCAGCCAATCAAGGAGGAGAGGCTGGGAGAGTCTGAGCTTGCGAGGTGGGAGCTGCCCAGAGCCGCCTGCTTGTGACTCAGGATGGAATTTTCCTTCTAGGCAAGGAAAATAGGTTGAGGTTTTTGTTGTTATGGGCATTGATATTGATCTGCTATTGTTAGATCTCTCTCTCTCTCTCAGCATACACACACACAGGGAAAAACACATGCACATGCATTTTTAACCTTATCTCGACTTTACTAAAAGAATCTTCAACCTCTTTTCTCAATTGCTGTCTCAAAGCTGACGTCACATTTTGGGATCACAGAATCAGTAATTTGAGAGGAAATGGGATGGTGATTTTTTTTTCCTGAGTCTGACAATATGTGTAGACTAAGGAGGAAGGCCAAATGCACACACGCACGCACACGTACACACGCACACACGCACATGTGTGTAGTCATTTAGGACACGTTAGACTGAGCCTGAAAGAAATGAGGCTGCTAAGCTTCAGACTGTTGTTGACTGAAGGAAGGGAACGGCTAGCCAGAACCCAGCTGCTCTTTCTCTAGGGCAATTCTCTAACTTCTGGGAGTATGACAATCACCTGGGGAGCTTGATAGACATGTGAATCCCCAGTCCCTTCCTCAGTGGTTCTGACTTAATTGGGTCTAAAACCTTTTTCACTAGTTACAGTATGATTAGTTTCTCTATAAAATAGACATTTGCCAGTGACTGAAGAGTGTATATGCAAGGTCTCTCTAAGCAGCAAGGTAAGTGGGGGAAGGAAATCAGACATCCACAGCTCCAGCATGCATTCATTTTCAACAGAGATGCTCAGATCCAACCCAGCCCTTCTGGTTGACATTCACATGAAGCCACTAGGTCAATAGAAAGTGATACTTGAAGTAGGAGGTCATAATGTTGCACCTAAGGAACACTGTTGAGGGTCTTAAAAGTGTGTTTTTGATGATGATGGAGGAAAATCAGTCTCTGATGGCTGGAACAGTGGCGTCTCACAAGCCATGTCCAGCTATTGGTTGTTGAGGCTTTAATGGGCCAAACTCAGAGTTTTCTGCACATGAGCAAATGGCTCATTTCTTTCAAAGAAAGAAGCATACGAGGCTCTGAAAAACACGTCTTTTGGAAGTTTATGGCTCTTTATCATTCTTAAGTAGGAGTTTTAAGTTTGCCTCTCCAGTATTGAAAGACTAAGCCCAGGAGAACCCTTAATTCAAATGTGACCATTGGTCTCTCAAATTTCTTCTGAACCAGTGCTGTCCAATTAAAATATAAAATACAATGTGAGTTATATGTGTAATTTTAGATTTCCTATTAGCCATATCAAAAAGTCAAAAGAAATATATAAAATATATTTTAATTTAATATAGGTATAATATCACATCAACATGTAATCAATATTTTTTAAATTAACAATAAAATATTTTACATTCCTTTTTGGGGATACAAATGGTGTGTTTTTTATACTTAAAGAACAACTCAGCTCAGACTAGCTACATTCAAGGATTGCATATAGCCACATGTGGTGGTAGCTACTGTACCAAACAGCACAGATCCAGACTGGGAGAGAGAGAGGGCCGAAACAGCATCTACTCTGCACCCAGGGGTGGGGAGGCATGGAGGAAGAGAAGCTCATGAATGTGGATGTATGCCCCACACCCATCCCACAAAGAAATCCCATGCTGGCTCTCCCTTTAAAATGCATTCAGAATCCTGCCACTTCTCACCATGTCCACTGCTGCCACCATGCTCCAAGCCACTATTCTCTCTCATAAAAGACTCTACAACCTAGCAGCACTTCTTACTGATCTTCTTCTTTCCACCTTTCTCCCTACAGTCTATCCTCAAGGCAGCAGCCAAATCAATCCTACTGAAGTATAAGTCGGATCATGTACCTTCTCTCCTCCAACACTTCAATGGATGTCTATTTCACTCCGAGGGTCTTACAACAGACCCCCAGAGCCTACCTGGCCTGCCTCCCCCTCCAGGAGTCACCTCTTCTTCTACTTACTATCCCTTTTGTTTACTCTGCTGCAGCCCCACAGGCCTCTTTGCCATTCATCAAATACTCTTGTGCCTGCCCATATTAGGAGCAAGCTTCCTGTTGCTTATGTGGGAATGCTCTTCTCCCAGATACGAGACATCTTCAAGGCTAACGCCTTCACTTCCTTGAAGTTTTTGATCAACTAACACTTGCTTTTTGAGATTTACCCTATGCGGTAGGACAAACTGCCTGCATTCCATCAAGCTCCTCTACTCTGTTCTATACCACTGTATAATATACTTGTGCCGTGTTTATTTTCTTCTCTCCCGTAAATGTTTCATAAAAGCAGGAATCTTTATCTGTTTTTGTTAATTGCTGTATCTGCAAACCCTGGGTTCATGCCTACCATATGGTAGGTACTCAATAAATATTTGTTGAACAAATGACTGAATGAATGAGGTTGGAGGCATCTTGCATTTTGCCTCCCAGTAGCTCAGCCCCACAACAGTGAAGAGAACTCTGGATTCCTCTCCCCAGTCATCTTCCTCATCTTCCCAGCACATTGCAAAGCCTTGGGAAGAAACGGGATCAGAGTTAGATAATTATCTTAACTAAACGAACTCTTCCCTTGGAGCAATGATTCTTTCCTGGTTTTCTTTTTCTTTTTGTTTTTTCATCACAGACTCCCTTGTGAGGTTGGTGGCAGTTGTGAATGTTCTTCCCCAACAATTTCACATACGATTTTGTGGAAGTTCATAGACCTCTGATGCTCACCAGAAGAATCCAGGGACCTCAGATTAATAATTCATGCCCCAGAGGCTCACCCAAGCACAGTTTCCCTATCCATCTTTGAAATCAAATCTTTCTGCTGCTGCAAAAATAGAAATCGTACCCAGAAAGAAATTACAGAGCCAAAAGCAAACTTGAATGGTGATATAGTTTATCTTTTCACCTGCAGATAGCTTTGAACTGTCTGCTCTTCCTTGGAAAACTCTACTTCATGGGGAGGTAGACCAGTATTTCACATCCAAAGGTTCTTTCTTTTTCCTCATCTAAATTGCTCCTGTTTTAAGATGAACCTGCTTTCTTTAGCCAGATCTCCTGTTAAAACAAGGAACCAAGTGCTCATTTTTAAAAAGTGTTAGGATGTCCCTATTCCCTTCCCCAAGGCAAAATAAACAGTCACTGGCCTATTGTCTAAACAAGTTCACTGAAAATGCCTTTTCTCAGAAGGGTTAGAGCTCTGGCCTGATTCAGCCCAGGAACGTATCCAAAGAGACCCAGAGGAGCAAGCACTGAAGGACAAACGGAGACCCTGGGGTCCCCCCACAGACCCCTTGAAGAAAGGGTGCTCATCTTCTTTGCCTGGAAATGCGGCATATGATGATTGAGAAAGACACAAAGCGGGGGTTCTTTAACACCCTTCCCTAAAAGTGGCTGCCAGATGCATGATGCTGTCCTGCAGACTCTGCCTGTCACTAAAGCCCATTCTTAGTATGGGGACAGTTAATCAGATGGTAATCTTCAAACACGCCTTTGGTCAATGGAATGAGAAAAAAGATGAGTTTATGTTATTCTGAATTTTAACTATTCATTGACTGTAGTCTAAACGCTTTAAAAATGCTTTACAAAATAAATCCACAGAGCTCCTTTTCTGAAGGATGGTTAAGTCAGAGAATAGTAAAACTTTCTGGCCAAGAACAGAAATCTTCCCATAATTCTTGAAATCAAATAAAAGCATGCCAGTGTGTCTTCCAAAGCAAAATCTATTCATTAAGCAATAAAAAGCAGTCTAGAATCAAACTCAGAGTTATATCAGAGTCTCATCAGAGGGTTTGGACAGAAATTGTTCCATCAATACTTTTTGTTGGAATTGCAGTTTATTTATAAGGGAATTGCCTAGAGCCTTTGATAAATTGTGAAACTTGCAAGATGAACCAGTATTGTATAGTCAATGAAAGGGAGGAAATACTAAGGAAATACTAAGTTTCCTGAAAAACTGAGAGAGTGAGTGGAAAGTGGAATCAAAATATTGATTGTTTATATCTGTCTCTCTTTTGCCTCCTGAGGCTAACTAGAGATTCATGGAAGCATGGAAATTTTTACAAACCTTAAACATTAGCTAGCTCCCACACAGTTCCCCTCTGCTGTGCTTACTGAGTATGACTCTTCCGTAACCTCCTCAAGGGGAGGCTGCTTAAAGTTCACTGATTCCTTCAGTTAACTACGTACTACTGATGTAGCTCCCAAAGACCCTGTTCAGGATGCCATAACAGACTACTCTAGACTGGGTGGCTAAAACAGCAGAAATTTATTTCTCATAGTTCTAGAGTCTGGGAATTCCAAGGTCAGAGTGACATCAGATAGAGTGAATGACAAGGGACTGCTTCATGGTTTGCAGATGACTGTGTTCTCCTATCCTCATCTTGTGGGGAAGCCAGCTCTCTGATGCCTCTTCTTATAAAGGCACTAATTCCTTCAAGCAGGCTCTGCTCTCATGACCTAATTACATCCCAAAGTTTACATCTCCAAATATCATCACTTTGGGGATTAGGGATTCAACATGTGCATTTGAGAGGATACAAACATTCGGTTCATAGCAGACCCAATTCTACTAAAAGGGCAGCTCCAATTGGCGTATTATACATATTCTTCTCTGGACCCAAAACTGTTGAGAAATAGCATTAATAATCATAAAAAGCCACATAATCCTTTTAAGGAAGTTGAATAGCTCAGCCAAGCAAAACATTTTCAAATACTTCATCCTCCTTCTTTATCTGACTTTAATTTCTCATGCAAGAGGGTTTTGAGCAATTACAACTGAGCACGCTTTTCTGTGATGGCATCCTTTTTCTTTCTGTTTGTTTTTGTAATGCCCAGACTAATTGCTTTAGAATAACACTGCTATTGTAAACAGTGATGTGATGAAGGGGAAACTGAAAGCCTTCAAAAAATATTATAAATATATATATATTTTAGAAACAGGGTCTCGCTTTGTCACCCAGGCAGGAGTGCAGTGGCTCCCTCTTAGCTCACTGCAGCCTTGAACTCCTGGGCTCAAGCTATCCTCCCCACTCATCCTCCCAAGTAGCTAGGACTATAGGCATGCACTATTAAACTCAGCTTTAAAAAAAAAAAATTGTAGAAGCAGGGTCTTGCTCTCTTGCCCAGGCTGTTCTCAAACTCTTGGACTCCATCAGTTCTCCCACCTTGGCCTCCCAAAGTGCTGGGATTATAAGCGTGAGCCGCTACGCCCACTCATAAATATTTTTAGAAGGAAATTTTCTGACTCCCATGTCACAAGGGACAATAATTTCTGTATTCCTTTAAGTTACTCCATAGGACCTAATGAACAGGTAGGGTGCATTCTGAGAGCTATGCAATTTGGACTGAGTTTTGGTGGAATTGACTCAGGCTAAGGCAGAAAAATCTGGACATATTAGTGGCATCCAAAAGTAGATTTTTAAAGAACTCATCACATGGGGATGAGATCCTGTGGAGGGGTTCAGGTTAACATATGGGTGAAATCATTAAAAGAGTAACTGAGAAAGACATTTTAAGAGACACGCAAGTTGGATGCATTTTTGCACAGAGGGTGTATTAAGCCTGAGCAACATATGTTTCGAACCCAGATTGAAGATCATCCTTGATTACAGGACAAATCTCTCTGGCCAGAAGCTGGAGTGGGGACACAGGATTAGATGGAAAAAGTAGACTTTGTTTCCCTCCTGGGTAGCACTAACAAAGGTGTCCACCCCCAGAAAGGTTGGAAAGGAGAACGTGACTTTGTTAATAACCAATCTTAAATGAGCCAGTTAAGGAAATAAAGGCTTTGGAGACACCACACTCTTCTTAATGGGAGGAATTGGACTCTGGAGAGTTACTGGAAAACTCACCTTCTGGACCATGCTCACTGACTCTACCGGAAATGGAAATCTGAAGGGGATAAGGATGACCTGGAAGAAAACTTCCTGGACTCAGACCAAGTCTGGGGATTGTGCACAAGGATTTGCCTTGACTTTAAAGTTCTGTCTATAAATGTGTCTAACCCCTTGTTTTGCACATAGTTGGGAAGCCTGAAAAATTATTCTTGAGATTATAGGTTACATCAATTGCTCAGTTTAGAGAACTTTAATCCCTCCTTAAGAAAAAAAATCAGTAATTGTGTTCATTTTGCGGAATTTTAATATTTCTCATGTAGACATATATGTACATACAAACCACATAATAAAAATCATTTTTTTTCCTTTAGCTGTTGGAATCCAGTTGTTGGAGTATCAGGGTCATAAAGTTTACTAATTAGATATTATAAACAAGTTCTTCATCAGAATAAATGGAAATTTTACTTTGCTTTAAAGAAAATACAAGGTGTGAATATGCACTATATTTTGAGATCTGAATAAAAGGAGAACATTTCTATACTATTTTAATAGAAATATTGCTCAGTTTTAATGTAGTTCAAGTTTAAATGAGCAGTATTTTTCCTTTCTAAAGTAGGATTGAATCTTCTGCTCTCAGCCATCAGTTCTGGAGAAATCCAACCTGTTTAGCTGGCTAAAAAAGAAGGTGTGGTTGTTTTGACCTAACGGCTACCTCTATCTGTAATCTTCTTTATGCAACTAAAAATCAGTACGAACAAGGCACTTATTTTTTCCCTCTATGTCCTAAAAGCAGACCTTTATACTATGCCTAACAAGACAGGGACAGAGCGAGGCATCTGGAGATGTTAGGACAGATTGGAAGTCAATTAGAACATCCTAACAGTGGGAATGCAATCTGAAATCAGATATGTTACATAGGGGATGTTGGTGGAGTCTATAAGGCCTGTGAGAATGAACAAGCTGATCAGGGCTGAATGCTGTTGCCAAAGAATGGGCAAGGGCAGAAGTGAAAGAAGAAATGGAGAAAAAAGTAGGGTCAAATAGTGAGACTCAGATGGGAGAATCTATATCTTTATAACAACATTTTTGCCCATTCGAAAGAAGAGACAGGATAAGATTTTAGATATTAATATTCAAAATTGTTGTCATGAATATTCGTAGCAGCATTATTCACAACAGGTAAAAAGTAGAAACCATTGACATGTCCATCAACTAACGAATGGATAAACGAATGTTCTTTCTTCATATGGTGGAATATTATTTGACAATAAAAAGGAATGAAGAGCTGATATATACTACAATGTGGATGAACCTCAAAAATGTTATACTTAATGAGAGAAGTCAGAGCAAAAGAACACAAACTGTATCATTGCATTTATATGAAATATCCAGAAAAGGCACACTCATACATTCAGAGAGTAGATTAGAGGTTGCCTAGGGCTGCGGGCGGGAATGGGAGCAACTGTAAATGAACATGATATTTCTTTGGGAGCTGATGGAAATGATGCATGATCAGATAATGGTGATGGCTGCACAATAATATGGCTCAACAATAAGAGTAACATTTTGCAATCTTACTGAAAATTATTAAATTGTACATTTAATATTGGTGATCTTATGGTATGAAAATTATACCTCAAAAAGCTTTTATAAAAAATTACTATCGACAGTATTATCGTTATTCTGTATTGGGTGTTCAAGAACTCTATGTATGAGTTTTTGTTCATTGTGGCTTTAAATAAATTCCTTACTTTCCTTTAAGGGAGAGGTTTTGCTTTATTTTTCTTTTTAGGTAACCAAGGCTGTACTTAGATATTGCTAAAAAGAAAGAAAAGCTGGTCTCCTGTTAACCTGAGGACACTAGGGCCAGAGGTCAGGAAGAGGAATCACCTTCCCCATCAACACAACATCCTTCTAAGAGTGCTGCCTCTCCTTTTGTAATTGTGAAGCACCTATTACTATTCCTCAAAGCCCAAAGCAGGGTTAGAAGGATGATGGATATAGGAGATGTTAGGGTTTCAAGGATGAAGAGCATCTAGCAGTGAAGCAGAGAAAACAATGATGTCTAGAGTGAGAGAAAATGTGAGGGACTGTTGGAAAATAGCATCAATATTCATAGAGACTTGATATTAGTGACAAGGAGGGATGATACTCACCTAGGTGGAAAATGTTCACATCCCCTCAGCTGAAATTACTTCTTGAAGCAGATGGTTTTGAATTGCTGTGAATAGCCTCACATTTGCATAATGGCTTTTCTAGTTTTTTTTTTTTTCCTGTTACTCCCAACTAATTGCTTTAGAATAATGTTGTTATTTCTATTAAACTCCTCCTCCTAGGAACGGGTGCAGACATATGTAACACTTACGGGTTTTTTTGTTTGTTTGTTTCTTCGCTATTTAACATTAAACCTCCTAGTAGTGTTACAAATCTTTGTCTATTAAGGATCAGAGATGTCTCCTATCCCTTTTTTTAAATGTCACATTGAGAAAGGAGGTAGGATTTTGAGCAGAGTTCAATTTCGTGGCTTTTAAAATCTTCATGAAATTTTTCTTGATCTGATGTGGGCTGGAGCAAGGGTATGATCTGGTTTCCATTGCAGGGGATCACATCATACCACCTCAAAATATGGCATTTTTCCATATTGATTCATTTTAGATGAAGGCAATTGAGTAAGAGCGAACGCAGAAAGAGCTCTCTGACCTTCCTCTTTCCATTTGTTTATTTTTATTTTTAATTTTTTTTTATTTCAATAGGTTTTTGGGGAACAGGTGGTGTTTGGTTACATGAAAAAAGTTCTTTAGTGGTGATTTCTGAGAATCTGGTGCACCCATCATCTGAGCAGTGTACCCAGTGTGTAGTCTTTTATCCTTTACCCCCGCCTCACCATTTCCCCTGAGTCTCCAAAGTCCAATGTATCGTTCTTATGCCTTTGCATCTTCCTAGCTTAGCTCCCACATTATGAGTGGGAACATACGATGTTTGGTTTTCCATTATTGAGTTACTTCACTTAGAATAATAGTCTCCAATTCCATCCAGGTTGCTGCAAATGCCATTATTTCATTCCTTTTTATGGCTCTCTGTGTGTGTGTGTGTGTGTGTGTGTGTGTGTGTGTGTGTACATATATACCACAAATATATTTACTACATATATCACAAATACATATATCACATTATATATATATAAAACCTTTTTTTCCTTTCCTTTCCTTTCTTTTCTTTTCTTTTTTGAAGTGGTGTCTCACTCTGTCACCCAGGCTGGAGTGCAGTGGCACTGCAAACGGCACCTGCTGGTTTCAAGTGATTCTCCTGCCTTAGCCTCCCGAGTAGCTGGGATTACAAGCATGCACCACCATGCATGGCTAGTTTTTGTATTTGTAGTAGAGACAGGGTTTCACTATGTTGGCCAGGCTGGTCTCAAACTCCTGACCTCAAGCGATCTGCTTGCCTCAGTCTCCCAAATTGCCGGAATTACAAGTGTGAGCCACTGCACCCACCTGATATCACGTTTTCTTTATCCAGTCATTGATTGATGGGCATTTGGACTGGTTCCATATTTTTGCAATTGCAAATTGTGCTGCTATAAACATGTGTGTGCAGGTATCATTTTAGTATAATGCCTTCTTTTCCTCTGGGTAGTTACCCAGTAGTGAGATTGCTGGATCAAACAGTAGGTCTACTTTTAATTTAAATGCAGGGCACAAATTTCTTGTGAGAAAGGTATTCTCCCTGTACCAGGAAGAGAAGAACATTTTTATCATTGGATATAGAAAGTCAACACCCAGATGAATCTATACAAAAAAGCCTACTGAAATAACCTTATTTTCTATTAGTTTCTCATTTATTTCCTAACCACTTTCCAGAATCTGCTGCTCCAGCCCAACCCCCCTTTTCCCTCATCTTATTATTTTGTCTTCTCACATCTTCTGAAATGTATAATTCTCTGTTAATGTGGTATATAAGCTCTCTGTTAATGTGGTATATAAGCTCTCAGGCCAGTCTGCTTCTTTGGATCTTCATGTTTTACATATGAAAGCCTCAATGTACACATAAAATATTAACATCAAATAAAATTTGGATGCTGTTTCTCCTGTCAATCTGTCTTTTGCCAGTTTAATTCTCAGGCTAAGCCACAGAACCTAAAAGGAAGGAAGAAAAGTATTTCTCCTCCTTCATTATGTCTCCTAAATTTTCAAATCAAAAAAGTCAGTACTTCCTTAAGTTTTCCAGGGATTCTTGTGAGCCACATTACTAAAGCAGGTAGCAACAACAACAACAAAAATCATTTCTACAGTCCTTTTACTCCTTGTTCTTATTGTTACCTAGACGATCAAGTCAAAGCCTTCTGGATGTAACAGCCCTTTTTATAGTTAAAGACATCTACCAAATATTTGTCATCTAAGATGTTGCTAGTCCAGGTTAAACATTCCCAGTATATTGGCCATTTGTCAAAAGATGAATTTTTCTTCTTGGCTGGAAGAATTTTGGTATTGTCTCAAAGTGTGTGGCCCACTTTAAGATACAATCTGATGGAAGATGTACCTGGTGTGACTATTACCCTCCTCATTAAATAACAGTGACAATTATTCATAGGATATATAAGCAGTGCTGAGAAAAAATTATGTACTGGCAGGAAGAAAAGGCTATTTACGAGTGTTTGCTCTGAGAAGACTCTGTTAGGTGCTTTATAAGCATTAGGCCATTCAGCTCATTAAGCAAGATGGGAAGAGGAGAGAGGATTTCTGCTCACCTAGTGGGGTCCACTCTAGAGATGAGAATTTTTATGAAAATCACTAATTGGTTCCACCCACTTCAGATAGCATCCTGAAAGGGCTCTTTCACTTGAAAATGTACAAAGGCAAAAAAAGGAAAAGTCATAATCCCATACTATGAAATAGAAAGTAAGTGTAATTTCCTCAAGAGTTGGTTGAGAATGATCATGTCTGATAGCAAGCAACAAGTAATGTGGCTCTGAGGTTAACTTCTAATCCTTCTTCACTGAGGATCACAGGAAGCCTTCCCCAGGGGTGAATGGAGAAGCAGGCTGTGTCCTAGTCTGTTCATCACCCTAGGTCTGAATCACCCACACATTCCCCATCTGGACCACATGATTCTGGGCCTGGAGCATCAGTCTGAGGTGTTATAGTGGGTTTAATTAAACCAACTGCTGAGAAATCACAGGCATTATATGTGTAATGGCTTCAAGTTTATTCCTTAAGTGTAGCCTTCAGGAACTGTATTCTGTATATATTGGGTTCCTTTAATAAGCACTCCGCCAAATGCCAGCATCACTGCTGCTCTCTATGTAATTGGTATGCTGGTGGAGGCTCTAAGCTGTAGCTATGGGGATGAGTTTAAGATCCATGGACTTTAAGGGGAAGAGAGGCACTTGCTCGGTCAGCCTTTTCCAAGTCAGGATCCCTACGCTATTCACAGGTAATTCTTGAAGGAAAAATCAATACCAGAAGTTGTTTTTCTTCTACAGTGTATTTTATCATGATACATAGGAACAATATAAGCGTATTTAGACGTGGCCTGTCGTACCCAAGAATGTGAAGACATCACCAATGCAAAGCACCTTGACAGCACTGGCCATGTAAACTCTGAATTGACATGTGTCATTGGGATAGTATGTCTCATAAATTTAACACGGATTTGTGATGTATAAAAGTTAGGGAGGCTTTTAATACCAAGAAATAGAAAACTTGGTTAACAGTGGCTTAAACCACAGAGAGTTTGGTTTTCTCACCTCCTAAGAAGCTGGGAAGCAGGCAGTGGCAGGCTTCATTCAGCTGCTCGGTGGCATGCCAGGATCCCCGGGCTCTCTCATTTTCTGCTCAGGCATCCTCAGATGTTGCTTCAGGGTCACAGACAGAAGTTGCCTCACCACAAGATGCAAGGAGAAGGAAGACAAGACATGGCTCCAGTAAGCTCTTTCTCCTGTGTCTCTCCCTTTATCCGAAAATAAAATCTTTCCTAAACCCCTCTAGCAAACTTCCCCTGTATATCTCATCAGTCAAAATTAGATCTCATAGTCACTCTGGCTGCAAGGGAGATTGGGAAGGGGATATCTGGCAAAAGGCAATAGGATTATTATAACTGGTTTAAAAACATGAAGATTCATGAGGGGAGCCAAGCACATCTTCTCCTTCAAACAAGAAAACACTGGCAGGAAGGAGAGCCATGGACACCCATGAGGGCATGCAGCAATCTGCTGTATAGTAAGCCTGTCTACCACAAAGACTCATTTCCTGTGGATCAAATTCTGAGAAAAGAAAGTCTTCAGTGAAAGACCGACTCTTATTCTCAAATTATTTCTAGATCAAATAATACAAAATTGGGATTCTACGAAGAAAAAATACATAATTCTGGACTTGGGTTTCTAAAAGAATTCAGAGCTGAGGTACATAAGGTAAGACAATGAATAGTTTTTACAGCAAGCTGTGTTCAGAGTATCAGAATATCACCAAACATGCAGCTACTGCTTTTCATCACTTTTATGCAACGTGTCTTTGAAAATAGAATTATGCTAAGAAACAAACAAATTTTAGACAAAGATCTGATGAGAATAAATGACAATGCTCCCTATAGCATACAAATATTTGATTAAAACACATTTCCCATTCTTAAAAAGTTGACGGTTTTAACATCATTATTTATAAGAAGAAAAATTTTACTTGCAAAATTAATATCGTTTAGTGACAAAAATAATAAGCTGTGAATCTTAAAGGTGCCAATGCATATTAAAACTTTGCATATTTCAGGCACATAAGGCCTCAGCATTAGCTATCTCAAGATTTTTCTTGTTTTTGTTTTATAAAAGCATTAGGACCTAATTTTAAATGTTAATTATAATAAATAATTTATTTGTGCCATCTTTCTCTGTTGTACTTTACTTGAACCCAGGCATGCATTGTATCTTGTGACCTCTTCCTATTGGTGTTCTGCCAAGAAAGTATAATTTTTAAGATATTCTGTGATATGTTTTGATAGCCCTCTAATTAGACTATGACTTTTAAAAGTCTATGGAAGTGGACTGGACCATACCTAATGAAGTCCATGGTATTTCCTAGGTGGCACTTTTCACCTCCTGGACCACTGCACCTGGCTGCAGCAACTCTAGTTTGCTGTTAATCCTCCATGCTCTGGACTATAGGCTCCAGACACAGTAGTTTGGGGCTGTGAAGTAGAACTGTGAGTTATACTGACTTTTCTCTCCCAGATTCTCCAAGTCTCTTCCAAGAAAACTTCTTGTATTAGTCTGTTCTCCCATTACCATAAAGAAGTACCTGAGACTGGGTAATTCATAAAGAAAAGAGGTTTAATTGGCTCAAGGTTCTGCAAGCTGTACAGAAAGCATAATGCTGACATCTGCTTGGCTTCTGGGGAGGTCTCAGGAAACTTACAATCATGGCAGAAGGCAAGGGAGCAGCCAGCACTTCACATGGTTAGAGCAGAAGAAAGAGAGCGAGGAGGGAGGTGTTATACACTTTTAAACGACCAGCTCTCACAAGAACTCACTCACTACCTGAGAGCAGCACCAAGAGGGAAATCCACCTCCACAATCCAATCATCTCCCACCAGGCCCCACTTTCAACATTGCAACATTGGGAATTACGATTCAACACGAGATTTGTGCAGGGACACAGACCCAAATCATATCACTTCTTTTGGCTGCATGCTCTCAGGTCTGTCTTTGAATAGTTCATTTTTTGGACCTGAGTATAAAGTGAGACCATGATATTATCCAGCCACATTATTACATTTTGCCTTCTGGAATACCTGGATAGACTTTGTTGCAATATTCCCTAAATCTGTTTATCATATTTGCCTAGTCTAACAGGCTGGCAAAGGCATTGAGGTTAACTTGGAATGCTTATTTCCGTTACTGCCTCTCCCCTTTGTTAGATAGTAAGAGCTAATATGACAAAAATCTTGTCTGTTTTGGCCACGATACCAGAGATAAAATGAATAATTTTTAATGACTCATAGACCAAAGGACAAATTGACTCCATCTGACTCTGAGTGATCACTATTTTTTTTCTCTACATGCTCCCATCTTTAACAGTTATTTTCAATAAAATGCCCATGATCAATGTGAAAGTCACCACCACTGTGTGGAGACAGTCTCTGATACCTCCAGCCTCACTCTTCCTCGCTAACATCACACTCAGAAGGAGATCTGGATGCTGGTAAAATGGCTGACCCAGCAGAGCTCATGGAGGACAGCATTCTTTCCAAAGGCAGTCTAAGCAAGGCAAAGTTTCCTAGGAAGAGACAGGGGCTGAGTGGTCCAGGGGTTTGTTTCAGTCTTTTTAATTCCAGGCTCCAGCATCTCTGATATGGTCAGAGTGGTATCCAAAAGAAAAAAAAAAAAGAAGCTGTATTTATTCCCCTGTGGAAAATGTTTTTAAAAGAAATTCTTTACCAAACATGAAGCAAGGGGAAAGTGGAGTCTGGGAACCAATGTCACATGATCGAATGTTGTTCTTGGGCTTCTGTAGTCACCCAAATATCCTCCTTGCCCAAAGGACTTTTTATTTTCTATTTTATTTTATTTTATTTATTTTTGAGACAGTTTTGCTCTGTTGCCCAGGCTGGAATGCAGTGGCACAATCTCAGCTCACTGCAACTTCTACCTCCCGAGTTCAAGTGATTCTCCTGCCTTATCCTCGAGAGTAGCTGGGATTACAGACGCATGCTGCTATGCCCTGCTAACTTTCATATTTTCAGTAGAGATGGGGTTTTACCATGTTGGCCAGGCTGGTTTTGAACTCCTGACCTCAAGTGATCTGCCTGCCTTGGCCTCCCAAAGTGCTGGGATTACAGGCGTAAGCCACTTCGTTCAGCCCCCAAAGGACTTTAAAGCAGAGCTAACTTTAAATTTCTGATTAGAAAAGACCAGAGTAAGCAAGCAGTCATTGCATGTGGCATTTCTGTCCCACTCAGAACTGAGGAAATGTGGCTAGAAATAAAGAATTAAATGTTCTGGTTATCTATGACATTCTGCAAAAGGTGCAACTACAGAGACAGTAAAGAGTTCAATTGTTGCCAGAGTTGCTGGGGAGAGAGGGATGAGTAGACACACATCCATATACATCTGTCCAAACTCAAAGAATGTATGACACTGAAAGTGAGCCCTAATGTAAACTGTAGACTTTGAGTGGCAATGAGGTATCAATGTAGGTTCATTGATTACAATAAATGTACCACTCAGCAGGGTATGACAGTGGTGGGGGAGGCTGTGCATGTGTGAAGGTAAGGAGTATATGGGAAATCTCTGTACTTTCCATTCAGTTTTTCTGTGAACCTAAAACTACTCTTAAAAAATAAAATTCTATTTAAAAAAAAAAATTCTAGTTGTCTAATCTGAGTATGGAGAAGAAAGCAGAATGTGTGCTTCTTCTGAGAGGCGTCAAATGTGATCCCAGGTTTCTGTGCAAGGGTCAGGTGGAAGCTGCTCCCCAGAAACAATCGATAGCCTAGGACAAAACTGGTAGCAATGAAAATGGAAGGTGGCCATGAAAATGCACCACTCAGGTCTCCTGCTAGGGGAGCACAGTTGAGCGATGGCCCCGCTGCTCCCCCTCTGGACCCACTTGCACACTCATGCCAAAGCCCTGAGCTGCTCCCTAGCCACCATAGCAAGGGTACTAAGGCAGGCCCATTTCAGTGAGATGCAGGGCTCCTCCAAGGAGAACTTTGTCTCAAGGACTCTCCATAGATCTGCTTAAATCTTTCTTGAAATTTTAGTATAGTCTGAGATTCTTCTTACCCAATCTTCCTTCCTTCCTTCCTTTCTTCCCTCCTTCCTTCCTTCTCTTCTCCTACTGGTGTTAGACCTGTATTGTAGTCCAAAAGCTCTTCTTGTCTTTCTTGTTCTCTTCTCCAAGAAATTTCTTGCACATCTAATCCCATCTTGGCATTTGCTTCTTGGCAGACCTGAACTAATACATGTATCATTTTTGTCCAACAGCTGAGTGCTGTTGTTGCTACAAAAACAAAACAGATCACACAGAGAGATTGGCTGTCTTGTTCAGGGTGAGACAAGACAAAGACCAAGTATATTTCTAATGTGCTAGAGAAGGCAAGAGTGAGAGTCTCTCTTTTTTATCATTGAGAAATCATAAAATAATTGTTTCTCCTATAACTTATTTGTAATACAGGGACATAATACTGTATTGGGAACTGACAAACTTGTTAGCCATTTACATGCTGGAAAGACAAGAAGAAACAGGGCATCATCAGCATTGATGTTGGAACCTCCTTAAACCAGAATGTACAGGATACAAAATCAATGTGCAGAAATTACAAGCATTCCTGTACACCAATAACAGACAAACAGAGAGCCAAATCATGAGCGAACTCCCATTCACAATTGCTACAGAGAATAAAATACCTAGGAATGCAACTAACAAAAGAGCTAAAAGATCTCTTCAAGGAGAACTACACACCACTAATCAAGAAAATAAGAGAGGACACAAACAGATGGAAAAACATTCCATGCTCATGATTAGGAAGAATCAATATTGTAAAAATGGCCATACTGCCCAAAGTAATTTATAGATTCAATGCTATCCCCATCAAGCTACTCTTGACTTTCTTCACAGAACTGGAAAAAAACAAACTTCATATGGAACCAAAAGAGAGCCTGCATAGCCAAGACAATCCTAAGCAAAAAGAACAAAGCTGGAGGCATCACACTACCTGACTTCAAACTATACTACAAGGCTACAGTAATCAAAACAGCATGGTACTGGTACCAAAACAGAGATATAGACCAATGACACAGAACAGGCCTTGGAAGCAATTCCACACATCTACAACCATCTGATCTTTGACAAACTGGACAAAAACAAGCAATGGGAAAAGGATTCCCTGTTTAATAAATGGTGTTGAGAAAACTGGCTAGCCATATGCAGGAAGCTGAAACTGGACCCCTTCCTGACATCTTATACAAAAATTAACTTCAGGCCAGGTGTGGTGGCTCATGCCCGTAATCCCAGCACTTTGGGAGGCCGAGGTAGGTGGATCACAAGGTCAGGAGTTTGAGACCAGCCTGACCAACATGGTGAAACCTCGTCTCTACTAAAAATACAAAAATTATCTGGGCATGGTGACACACACCTGTAATCCCACCTACTCAGGTGGCTGAGGCAGGAGAATTGCCGGAGCCTGGGAGGCAGAGGTTGCAGTGAGCCAAGAGAGTGCCACTGCACTCCAGCCTGGGCAACAGAGTGAGACTTCGTATTAAAAAAAAAAAAAAAAAAAAAAAAAAAAAAAAAAAAAAAAGTGAACTCCAGGTGGATTAAGGATTTAAACATAAGAACTAACACCATAAAAACCCTAGAAGAAAACCTAGGCGAAACCATTCAGGACATAGGCACAGGCAAGGACTTCATGTTTAAAACACCAAAAGCATTGGCAGCAAAAGCCAAAATAGACAAATGGGACCTAATTAAACTTAAGAGCTTCTGCACAGCAAAAGAAACAATCATTAAAGTAAACCAGCAACCAACAGAATGGGAAAAAATTTCTGCAATCTACCCATCAGACAAAGGGCTAATAACCAGAATCTACAAAGAGCTAAAACAGATTTACAAGAAAAAAACAAACAAACCCATTCAAAAGTGGGCAAAGGATATGAACAGACACTTTTCAAAAGAAGACGTTTGTGCAGCCAACAAATGTGAAAACTGCTCATCATCACTGGTCATTAGAGAAATGCAAATCAAAGTCACATTGAGATACCATCTCACACCAGTTCAAATGGCGATCATTAAAAATTCTGGAGACAACAGATGCTGGAGAGGATGTGGAGAAATAGGAACACTTTTACACTATTGGTTGGAGTGTAAATTAGTTCAACCACTATGGAAGACAGTGTGGCAATTCCTCAAGGCTCTAGAATAGAAATTCCATTTGACCCAGTAATCCCATTACTGGGTATATACCCACAGGATTATAAACCATTCTATCATAAAGACACATGCACATGTATGTTCATTGCATCACTGTTTACAGTAGCAAAGACCTGGAACCAACCCAAATGCCCATCGATGATAGACTGGACAAAGAAATGTGGCACATATACATCATGGAATACTATGAAGCCATAAAAAATGATGAGTTTGTGTCCTTTGTAGAGACATGGATGAACCTAGAAACCATCATTCTCAGCAAACTGACAAGAACAGAAAACCAAACACCGTATGCGTTCACTCATAGGCGGGTGATGAACAATAAGAACACTTGGGCACAGGGAAGGGAACAACACTCACAGGGCTGGGTTGAGGGGTGGAGAGGAGGGGAGGGGTGAGGAGGATGGGGAGGAATAACACTAGGAGAAATGCCTGATGTAGGTGATGGGGGTGGCAGGGGAGGAATGGAGACAGCAAACCACCATGGCATGCATGTACCTATGCAACAATCCTGCAGGATGCAGGACGGGCACATGTACCCCAGAGCCCAAATACCAAAAAAAAAAAAAAAAAAAAAAAAAAAAATCAGAATGCAGCACTTTGTCTTCAGCTCTCCAAAGAAGCCCAGATACTGGTGAGCTGTGAGTGGTCCATAAGTGAGAGGTAAAGGCTGGTATCTTACTTGCCTCAGCAGTTTCCCTGTCCACTCTTGTATCATTTATCCATCAACCAGATGTACACTCCACAAGATCTGTTTACATCTCTCTGGTTCACTACCATAACCCAATTGTGTTTTAAGTGCATGGTACATGTTAGGTGTGCTCAAGAAAGATTTGCTGAATAAACATAAACTTGTAGGTACTGGCACACTTTCTTTTGTTCAGGGCACTGGTTTCTGCTACCTGTGGAAGTTGGGTGGGCGAAGGTAGGGAGCAGAGTGGAACAGGGTATTTTCACCTTGCATTTTCCATAACTGAGAAGTAAATGACCAGTAGCAGGCTGTCATTTGGGTCTTTCTATGACTGCCAATACTCAGGAATTAAAAAGGGACCAGGGTCCTTCTGCATTACCTTGCCCAGAGCCCCTTTCAGGGTTGGAAAATGATTTCTTTACAAGTTTTGAATGAATCCTTCTACTCCATTCTTCCCAGAACACCACCCCACTAGACACATACACACGCGATGGCAAGGGAAGAGTGTGCAATACTGTTACAAAGAGTTGAGTGGATGTTCTAAAGCATTACTGTATTAGTTGGGATTTATTTCAGTTCTGAAAAACAAAATATCCCCAAATTATAGCTGCTTAAACAAGAAAGAAGTTTATCAAAGTCTGAGTAATCGCCCAGCCCTGGTAAGGCGTCATGACATGGTGTCAGGAACTCAAGCTGCTTCTAATTTGTTGTCCTGCAACACACAACTTTCTCCAGTTTACCTTATAATGCAAGATCACTCCAGCTCCACTACCACAGCTGCCTACCAGAAAGAAGAGAATGGATAAAGAAGGGAATACCTCCTTCCTTTAAGAATACTTTCCAGGGCCGGGCGCGGTGGCTCAAGCCTGTAATCCCAGCACTTTGGGAGGCCGAGGCGGGTGGATCACGAGGTCAAGAGATCGAGACCATCCCGGTCAACATGGTGAAACCCCGTCTCTACTAAAAATACAAAAAATTAGCTGGGCATGGTGACGCGTGCCTGTAATCCCAGCTACTCAGGAGGCTGAGACAGGAGAATTGCCTGAACCCAGGAGGCGGAGGTTGCAGTGAGCCGAGATCGCACCATTGCACTCCAGCCTGGGTAACAAGAGCGAAACTCCGTCTCAAACAAAAACAAAAAAAAAAAATAAAAATTATTTCCAAAGCTGTCCCATCACTTTTACCAACACCCTACTGTCCTGAGCTTCTCACATGGCCACAACTAATTGCCAGGTAGACTGGAAAAACTGTAGTTCGTATTACGGGCAATGATGTGCCCAGTAAAAAGGAGGACATATATTAGGACCACTAGCAGTTTCTAGCACTTTGGCTTCTTGGCTAAAAGATATACCTGAAATAATATCCTCTTCACAAGGAGTTACTGCAGCCTGCCCAAAGCCCAAGATCACTTGCAGTTTCCTGCATTGAATCCAGTGTGACTACTTGTGACCTGGTACTATAAAGCTATCTGCTACACACACTCCCAATGTCTAACAATGGAGTAGGAAGAGAAAAACACAATAAGACTCCCACTTGGAAAAGAGGAGAATAGAGCATGGGAACAACAAAGCAGTCACTGGTCCATTGCAATTCTTCAATCTTCAATCTCACCAGAAGAACATGGCATTCCTTTTTTTTTTTTTTTTTTGAGACTGAATTTTGCTCTTGTTGCCCAGGCTACAGTGCAATGGTGAGATCTCAGCTCACCACAACTTCCACCTCCCAGGTTCAAGGGATTCTCCTGCCTCAGCCTCCCAAGTAGCTGGAATTACAGGCATGTACCACCATACCTGGCTAATTTTTGTATTTTTAGTAGAGACAGGGTTTCTCCATGTTGGTCAGGATGGTCTCGAACTCCCGATCTCAGGTGATCCACTTGCCTCAGCCTCCCAAAGTGCTGGGATTACAGGCATGAGCCACTGTGCTGGGCCATAATATGGCATTCTTGAGGGATCCTTATTTTTGATAGACCTAGGGGTTACAGAGTCACATGATTTAGCAGGCCAGGCATTTGATTTATTTGACAATACAACTCTCTCAAAAACTTAGTAGATTTCTGATCTACTTTCTTCTGGTCAGTTCTATGCATAAATTATAAGAATCTAAGACCTTACTAGATGTGTTTTTTAAGACAAAGCACTCTTTTCTTTTCTTACTGCTCTCTGTATTCTTCCCACCCCCAGTCCCATCTTACTGGCAACTGTCCTAAGGCTAGGTGAACCAATCAGCTGTTGACGAAGAAAACACTCCTAATCTAATCTTACACTCTTAATTTAATCTTTACTGCTAGACTGGCTCTTACCATCCAGCAGAGCATTCTTAACAGAAGGTGACTGAAAAAGCCATATGAGCCTTATCTCCTTCTAAGGCTGTTACTCAAATTCACAATTTTGAACTCCTTCAATTTTGGGTGCAGAGACAGCTGACATCAAACATGTGAGGACCTAAATTACATCAACTTAGCTGCAGATAACAGGCAGAGTGCTTCCCCTAGCTGATCTCACTAAGGGTATGTGTTTGTTCTGCAGAGAGCTGTGGGCATCCCTACTGTACAGTTCCCTAACTTGAGAAATCTAGCTGTGGCTCCATCTCTTAACAGCCATTAACAGTACACCCCAATGCCTCTTGCTGCTAGGGTTCCCTTTGCCTAGCAGGATAGCCTCTTGGAGATTTACTAGGGAGCTGGCTAACACCCAGCCACCTTCCCCAGCCAAATGAGCCAGTGTCAGGCTGCTCCAGCCACCCTTCCTTCTGCCTGTCCACTTCACCTGGATTCTCTTCTCCCTAGCAGATCAGCAAGTCCTTGTCTAGACAGATGAGTCAGCTGGGGCAAGGAATACCAGGCTCTCTTTCTCTCTGGTGCCTCCAGTCTTGCAAGTGAGTTTCCGCAGCTACCTCAGCACCCTCTCTTGGCTTTGGTGTGAAATAAAAAGTCATTCACCTGGAAAACAGTACTCCTGAAGATTCTGAACACTCATCCTTCCCGGTTGTCTGCTTATGAAGACCGTAGACCTGTAGTTGGGTGTGGGGAATTTCTGTGGTAGATTCCAGTCTGCAAACACTTAGTAAACTCTGAAAGAGCTACCTCTTCACATTGTGGAGTATTTAAGGCACCTTTGTCTTCAGGCTTTGGCCTTAGTTCAAAAGCCAGGGCATGGGTATCCATGTGCAAAAGAATGTATTTAGACTCCTGCTTACATTATATACAAAAAATTATTCAGAAGGAGTCAAAAACCCTAAATTTAAGAGCTAACATTATAAAACTCTTAGAAGAAAAATAGGTATAAATTTACATGACCATAGATTAGGCAATGATTTCTTAGATACGACACCTAAAGCACAAGGAACCAAACAAAAAGGGAAAATTTGTATGTCACCAAAATTAAAAACTTTTGTGCTTCAAAGGATGCCATCAAGAAATTGAAAGCCAATCTACAGAATGAGAGAAAACCTTTGCAAATAATGTATCAAATAAGGGTCTCCTATGCACAACATATAAAGAACTCCAACAACTCAGCGATAAAAAGACAAATAGACTTACTAAAAATTAGCAAAGAATTTGAATAGACATTTCTCCAGATAAGATATACAAATGACCAAGGAGCACATGAAAAGATGTTCAACATCATTAGTCAGGGAAATGCAAAGCAAGACCACAGTGGAATGCCACTTCACACTCTCTAAAATGGACAAACAACAACAACAACAACAGATGCACACTAACAGGCATTGACAAAGATATGAAAAAATTGGAACCCTTATACTTTGCTGGTGAGAATGTAAAATGGTGCAGTCACTTTAGAAAACAATTTGATAACTCCTCAAAAAGTTAAAGAGTTACTGTATGATCCACCAATTCCTAGGTATATACCCAATAGGACTGAAAACTTTTGTGTACCCAAAACCTTGTACATGAATATTTATAGCCAAAAGGAGGAAACAATCCAGATATCTACCAGATGATGAACAGATAAATAAAGTGCAGTATATTCATAAATAAAATATTAGCCACAAAAGGGGATGAAGTGCTGATGCATGCTATAGCATGGATGAACCTTGAAAATGGTATGTTATGTGAAGGAAGCCAGACATAAAACGTCAGATATATGAAATATTGAGAATAGGTAAAACCAAATCAGACTTTTTGTCTTTATAGATAAGTGGTTGATAGGGGATAGGGGAGGGAGGAATGAAAAGTGATTGCTAATAGGTATGGGGTTTCTTATAGGGATGACAAAAATGTTATTAAGTTACATAGTGGTAATTATTGCACAACCTTGTGAATATACTATAAACCACTCAAGTAAATACCTTAAAAGACCATATTTTATGGTACATGAATTATATCTCTTTTTTTTTTTAAAGTTGGACAATAGGAAGAATCCCTTTCAACTTCCCAGTTACAGATGGAAGCAATTTGGTATAAGTGGGTTGGATTTTATCTGAGAAATTGATTATAGCTTCCAAACTGGAGGACGTTTTTAATACATGTTTTAATGCATTTACTAACTTTTTTTCAAAGTGAGGCACCTACAAGAGCATATATTCTATATAGGTACATGAATTGTGCCACTTAAAACAGCATTCCTCATTTCCGACTGCTTTGAGTGGACAGATGAACACACTTTGTTTTTTCTAAGCTATGCACAAACCCAAAAGCTTGAATACACCATACATACACACTAATCCTCCTCTCTTCTTTCTTTCACCATAGTTCCTATAATCCCAAATCAGTACCTGTTCAAAATTGGCCAAAAAAAACTGATAAATCTCAGGATATTGCAATCTATGGGTGAGTCTCCAAGATGTCGACAGCATCCAAATGAAAATCAGAGTTGTGATAGAAGAATGACTGTATAGACTCCAACCAAAAGATTAATTTTTGTGTAGATGTTTTTTTAAAAAATTCTGAAAAATTATGAGTTGCCTTTGAGAAACAGAGGGCTATATTGAAGGGTATAAAGGAGCTAGACAATACTGAAGGGTAAAAAGGAGCTAGTCAAGAAGAACAAAAATAATCTCTTGGTAAAATGACTGAAGTTTGTGATACATTTACATCATAAAGACCACAATGTAAAAAATAAAATCAAAATAAGTGTCTAAAATCAACTGCAACAGCTCATTTCTCTTTTTAAAAAAGGAACTGAGCATCTTATTTGAAGCTATTTTTATTTGCATTAGTTGTTGCAAATAAACATTCTGAATGATAGAAAAAAGTTGTAATCATATAATTTGCTTTCAGTGTTTTTTGTATTAACTCATTAGTCAAACCCTCCAGTGAAACATACTTTACAAAAACATATCCATTTGTTTGTAAGCATATTATGAATAACATAGAGATGCTTTACTAATTTGATGATTAAGACCCATTATCTGGCTGAAGAGGACCAATTAAGTAAGAAGACTTTAACCAATTTAACTCTCTCTCTCTCTCTTTCTCTCTCTCTCTCTCTCTCTCTCTCTCTCGGCTGACTAAGCTTGAGGGAGTATAAAAGAATAAAATCATCACACTGTGTTAGAACTAGTAGAAGACCTTAGAGATTATCTGGTCCAGGACCCTTAACTTGAGAGCCATGACTATCTAGGAATTCAATGAGTTGGCTTCATGGGCAGTCTGTGTAACCCCTAAGTTAGATGCAAAATGTTGTAGGAAAGTTCATAGTGTATTTTTAGGAGTAGTGAGAATGTATAATTCTAGAAGATTAAGAAACCAATGTGCTGAAGAGTAATGGATGAGGACAATTGTCCTGGGACTTTGGGGACACTGTCAGATGGTCCTGGAAATACAGAACCAGTCCACTGCACAGCCAGAGATGACGTAGGCTCAGTGATCCCAAAGCCCTTATAGGCAAGAATGTGAAATGCAGACAGACCAGAGAAAAGAGCAATAGACAGTTCCTGATATATTCAGCTTACTCCGCTATACAATCTATAAGCATCCACATGTCCTCATAGGCTATGGAGATAAGTTATCCCAAAATACCACGGTTCTATCAGCCTAGAAGACCTGGACTACTGGGAGTATATGTATATAGGGCAAGGAAGAACAAGAGGTCAAATGTAGGAAGAATTGTGGTGCCATGGACAGAAGCAGAAAAATTAGCAAATGTTGGTTTAGTAGGATAAGCAAGGATTTGGCTTTTAACACATGGTATTCAAGGAGCAGACAGAACACCCAGGTTTAGTTGTTCAAAAAGCAGCTGGAAAGATAGAAGTAAAACTAGATGCTCCTACTATGGGAAAATTCATTCCCTGTAAGTGTTTCCTCCCTTTGGGGTTTTCCTGATTCAAGCCTATGACCACCACTGCATTCAACCCCAGGATTGCATATGCCTTTTCTCTCTGACCTGCAGCAGTGTGGTAACCTGGTTTATTTGGGTTCATGAGAACAAAAGTTTAGCCTTTCCCAATTCTGCCTTCAGTAAGCTCACATTGGTAGCTTGCAACTGAGTATGGTGGTGCAATTTCTATTTGCATCATAGAATTCAGCAAATGCTACAAATTAAGATCTCTCCTCCAGATTAGTTGTTAAATATTTATCAACTTTTACCAATCACTGCCTAAGAATGAAAAGAGATACAGAGTGTGTGAGGCCTTATGCATAATGGTCAAGGAAGATCTCACTGTTAGGGCAGCATTTGGGAAAACTAACAAGAGGTGATAAAATGAACCATGCAGGCACCTGGGGGAAGGGCATTCTTGCTACAGGAAACAGCAAATGTAAGGTACCCAGTGCAGGAGTGTCCTTGGTGTTCAAGGGACAGCAAAGAAGGCCAGTGTGGCTGGAGCAGAGTGAGTGAAGGACAGATGAGGCTGGAGATAGATGAAGAAAGGAGGGACAAATCATGAAAGACCTTTTAGATGACTATAATTAGTTTGGTTTTTACTCTGAGAGAAATGGGGAGACACTGGTGAGTATAGAGCAGTAAAGTGATATGAGTATGACATAGACCTTAAAAGAATTACTCCTTTTAATCCTTCATGTCAACTTTATAGAGGCTAGGGCCAGAGGGCTAGTGATGGAGGATGGAGGGGATAGGAAGTGGTCATATTCTAGATCTGAATATAATAGAATTGTTATTAACAAGCAGCTTTCGGCTCCATAAAAGAAAGATACTTCTAATAGAATTTTTGTAATCTCCAGTGAAGTACCAAGCTTCCTGTACCTGGAAACAATCAGGCAGACACTTGATATCCCTCACCAGAGATACTATAGGAGGTTTTCCTATGTTGGGAGGAGTTTATACACAGTGACCTCTAATGTGCTTCAATGTCCTGGGGCTTGGCCACACAAGAAAATGTGGCTGAAGATTGAGTTAGGGCTAAAGAAGAAAATAGTGTTCGATATACAAATTAAAATATCTTCATTTCTGTAATAAAGATGTTAATGGTTATTTTAGAGATATATTTTTGACTTGGACATAGGCATATCCAAATGTTTGGGGGAGTAGTTTCACGTTTGTGTCGCTCTCCGTGGTGCTGAAACACCAATGGTTAAGGGATAATGTTCTCCTGACTCATTGACTCTTCTGCCTTAGAGATGAGGCCACCTGACTTGTGCAATCACATGAGGTAGAGGTGGGTTGAGTTGGGGAGGTTTGAGAACAAAGAAAGTAAGGATGTCTTAGAATCCGGGATATCACTAATCCGATTGCTTAATTTTACAACTGAGAAAACAGGGAGAGAGAGCAAGTCCATTTGTCCTAAGCAGCAGAGGTACAGAACCCAGTGTATCTCACCCTGGAATGAAATAAAAGTGAGAGGGAGCTAGTCCTGTGGGGTTATTCTTAACATTTCCACCAGAAGTTTCTATCCGTTGAGTTCTCCCTCATCATGTGACCCTATTCACCAGACCAGTGAATAAGCTTCCTCAGAAACATGTTCTAGTTTGTTCATGAATTTCCCTGAGTTTATACCTGGAACCCTCCAATCTGGATTTTACACCCTTAGGTGTAATGGAATCTCTGGTTGATGTCACCCCAACTTCCCAGATCTCTGCAAATGACCTCTACATTTTACTAATGTTACCATGTATCTAATTGGTTTGTCATACTTTCTGAGGGACTAGAACTTGAAGGAGCTGGGTATGTACTAACATATTTGTCCTTGTGTGGCTGTTTATTGAGGCTATAGATCTGCCACTTGGTAGAATACAATTAATGAGGTTTCAGGATGGGGGAAGAATACATGGGTAAAGCATCTAGTAACCTGTCATGTAGAGGTTCAGTGAGGTAAGAACTCCCACTGTAATCTGGTTTTTTTTTTTTTTTTCATTTTTTTTGAGACAGGGTCTTGCTCTGTTGCTCAGGATGGAGTGCAGTGGCTTGATCATGGCTTACTGTAGCCTCAAACTCCTGGGTTCAAGCAATCCTTCTGCCTCAGCCTCCTGAATAGCTAGGACTACAGTTACATGTTGCTATGCCTGGGTCATTTTTTATTTTTCCTTTTTGTAGAGACAGGAATCTCCCTATATTGTCCAGGCTGGTCTTAAACTCCTGGACTCAAGTGATCCTCCCACCTTGGCTTCCTAAAGTGCTGGGATTATAGGTATGAGCCACCATGCCTGGCTGGTTAATTTTTACAAGTGAAAAATAAGAGCAAGGGTCTGCCGAGGTAGGTAATCACAGTGAGTCAAGCTGGTGTGAGTTTTTCTTGCCTGAATTATCTACATAAACACAGACACGCCTAAGAAATAAATGATTTATATAGGTAAAAGAGCTACATTAAATCTTCATTTTTAAATTCTAATTGTGTGTGTGTGTGTTTTTAACTGGGCTGACAGACATTAATAACTACTGAACTAGTGAATTGTCGTTGGCTCTGGATCTGTAAATAGAACAAAGCCATCTGTGGAATAGAGATCATGGAAGCTCCTGTCTGGCCTCCCAGAGGCTCATTGTAACCTTGGGTCACAGATGGATGTGGCTCAGCTACCCTGAGTACTAACTTCATCTGGCTTCAGAGCCCCAGAGCCAAGAGCAGGTGTGAGCCACATGCCTAGTTTCCCCAGGGGCTAGGAAGAGCCGCCTTGAGACCCAGGCTGCAAACAAAAGCTGGTAGAGGAGACGTTCGTAGCTGTTTCAGACTCTACCATAGATGCAAAGCTCAAAGGGGAAGGGCAAAATCGGCCTTCCTTATTCCAGCCCCTCCTCCTGGTCTGTGTCCGAGAGTGCTTAAAACCCAGAGATGCTTTTACCAAAGTGCAGCTCCAAGTTTGAGCCCTGGTGTTCTTACCATTTTGCTATTTAAAGTCTGCACAAGTGTCTAGAGAACTGTCTGGATGGCCACCTCCCCCAGCATCTCCCTAACTAACTCACTCAATTTTTGTAGAAAGTCCTCTTCCAAAGAAACACCTCTGGCTGGGTGTAGCAGGGCATGCCTGTAATCCTAGCTACAGGAAGCTGAGGCTGGAGGATCCCTTTCGCCCAGGAGTTTGAGGCTGCAGTGAGCTATGGTTGTGCCACTGTACTCCAGCCGGGGCTCTGTCACCCAAAATGGAGATGCCAGCTCCAAAATGGGGTCTCTCTATTTTTTAGAGAGCCTATCTCTAAAATAATAAATAAGTAAAAAATTTTAAAAATAGAAAAAGAAACACCTCTGCCTCTGCTAATCTGCCTTTCTCCCATTCTAGAAGGCCTTTTGTTTTTCTTTTCTCAATTTTATTTCCCACTTGAGTAAATGTATTATTTCCTTCACTGTTGTAGGAAAATTCCCTCTTACAAATGACTTTTAGCAAAGGAAAAAAATGCACTTGCAAAGATAGGGACTTCCATCTCTCATGCAATCCAGAGAGAGTATTGTGAGCTGAGGTTTGCTCTTGAGACGCCTATTTGGATGCAGAGGGTTAGAATGAGAATGAAGCTAAAGAAGGACTCTTGCCCATCATCCTCAAGTTTCCACAGCTCAGAGTATGTCTGACATGAGGGAGGTTTGAAGGGGGAGTAGGGGTGTCCAGGGACTAAGTAAACGGCTGGAGGTGAGGGAGGCTCTGGAAGGGCTGAGCCGTGTTCCCGTAAGGTCCTCAGGAGGCCAGGGCGCAGTGCCTGATCCTGTATTGCAGGCTGAAGCGGCTTAATTGCTCGTAATTAAGGCAGGATCTACAGTTTCTGGGCATGCCTAGTGGGGGAGGGGCTGGGTTTCTGGCCTTGGATGAGCTGCAAGAAAGCATGTGGCTGTGCCTCCGAGCTTACAGTTCAGACACTCCCAGCAGGGCCTGTTGCTGGGCAATTTTCAGCACTAGAAATCTTTGCAAACCTGCTATTCGAGGATGGAGACTTGTCTGTTCAAAGGAAATCGAAGTAGAATACGAATAGTTAACCTTTACTGAGAGTTGACCATAGGTCAGGAATTGTGCTAAACACATTTAATTCTCAAAACATCTCAATGGGTGAATTTTTAATTGATGACGATGATAAAAGATTGGATAATTTGCTCAAGGTCCACAGTTCACATAGAATGCAAATTTAGCTAATTGGATTCCAGAGTCTGTGTTTGCAGGCACCAGGCTCTTCTGCAGAGATTGCAAGCTGGTAGCCTATGAGCCTTCAATGTGCCCGATCCCCACATTGCTTTAAATATGAAAATGTTCAATAACATTCAGGATTTCTGGCTTTTTTAAAAAAACGATAATGTCTGCCAACACTGGCCCAATTTTTGCATGGCAATGGTGAGTTGGGGCTGAGTAGGTGTTGCCCCTTCTAGAGACGGAATCTCCAGTTTTTCTGTTTGTACTGCTCCTTCTTGCCTAATTCCTAGCCCATTTCAGTCATTTACGAAAATGACATGCCTGGCCCTCGGTGTTTTAAAATTGTAACACTGCCTTTTGTCAAGCAAAATAGAATAAGACATAAGAGTATGAGCTGTAATAGAAAAAATGAGGTGGTGAGACCCAGTTACACGAGCAGCAAGTGTCTTTACACTTAGTCACACACTCCGAGAGCACAAGCTCATCACCGAGGCCAATTTATCCCTAGTCTTATTTTCAAGTTCACAGATAAGCAGAGAAGGGCTGGCTCAGGGTGGGGGTAGAAATGTACAGAAATTTCAAGAAGCATTTTAGTCTGAGACAAGCAACTTTCCCTGTCTACCTTTAGGGTATTGCTTTTCATAAAGCTTTACCATACGTTCTGCTTTATCATCTCTGCCTGAGCTTCCAGCTGGACAGACTCCGAAATCTAAAAGCCTGCAACTTCCAAAGGAGGACATTTAGCTGCCCAAGGCTGTACAGCCACACCAGTCTGATTGCTTCTGGGTAATCAAGTGGGAAATTTCATCTGCGTTTAGGGTTTCCAGTGCTATCAGTCTTCTCCAGACGCCTGCAGAGTTGAGATTCACATACCCACACCAGCAACACTGTCTCTTAAAGGGTTGTAATGCTTTTTGGGAAGTAGAGTAAACCAATTGATTTATTAGGTTTTTTGTTTTTTTCCAGAAGAATCAATCATTCTGGTTAAAGGCAAGGACCATCATGTGATGACGTGATGCTGAGGTCCAGCTTTTGAAGGCTTTAGAGTAAGCCGAGAATGATCTCACATCAAGCACCTCCAGAGAAGCATGGACCCCTCAAGTCAACTGTGACCTCCAAGCTGAGGCCATGAGACTCCGGAAAACTTTATCTTAGAATATGTCTTCTTTGCATAAGAGGAAGAATTAAACTTGGCTTCCTGACACTGGAGGTGACGAGGCTTTTCCTTAACGATCAATAGGGCTGCTGGCATTTTCATGCTTTCACAAACTGAAGACTAGCCCCAAAGTGTGTGCTCTAGTCTCTCTTCCAGACAAGTCTTTTCAGAATTATTGACTAAAATATCTCAATGAAGTCTGCTTTTTTCTAAACTTCAACCTCAGAGCTTCCCTGGAGGATGACTCATCTTGAGCAGAGGCAGCGCAGCAGATCTTATGAGCAGGGTGTGGGCTTGGGCAGCCCTGAGTTTGCAACTGGCTTTGCTGCTTGCTAGCTGGGTGGGCCTACAATTCGGTCACCTCACCTCCCTGGGCAAAGGTTTGTTCATTAAAGGAATGCATAATGACCCGGCCTCCCAGCATTGAAATAAAACCTCTTTAAAATGATGCAGCACAGAAAAGAGCTTAGAAGGAGGTGTGCACGCAGTAGTCTTCAAGGGAATACAGGAAAGGTTTAATAAAAAGTCTTCCTTGTTCTGCCCCCTGCCTGCCTCTCTAACTTTCTCATTCCCATCACCCTCTCTCACTCGGTGTGGTGTTCCTTCTGCTAAAAAGCATTCTTCCTACCCCTCACCCCACACGTGCCTCACTCCCCCTTCCTTCCTCTTCAGGTCGCTACCTTCCCTGGCCTTCCAGACTGGATCAGGTCCCCAGGTTGAACTTTTTGGAACCAACTTGCACTTTCTGTTCACAGCATTTCCTGCTGCATCCAAGGTGATGTCACTATCTGTCTCCCATTATTCTTAGCAATTCCTAAGAGCAGGGCTCTGCTGTTTTGCCCACAGCTGTATTCCAAATGCCTAATAAGAACCTGCCACATAGTAGATCCTCAATAAATATTTGTTGAATGAGTAATAAAACTTAGCTTGAACTTTCTTTCGATTATACAATAGTCAACTGACATATGTTAAGAAATCATTCTTGGCTAGGTGTGGTGGCTCATGCCTGTAATCCCAGCATTTTGGGAGGCCAAGGTGGGCAGATCACCTGAGGTCAGGAGTTTGAGACCAGCCTGGCCAACATGGAGAAACCCTGTCTCTACAAAATATACAAAAATTAGCAGGGCATGGTGGCGGGTACCTATAGTCCCAGCTACTTGGGAGGCTGAGGCAGGGAGAATTGCTTGAACGAGAGAGGCAGAGGTTGCAGTGAGACAAGATTGTGCCACTGCACTCTAGCCTAGGTGACAGAGTGAGACTCTGTCTCAAAAAACAAAAACAAAAAAAATCATTCTTAACCATCTATAAAAATTAACTCACAATGGATCAAAGGCCTAAATGGAAGAGCTAAAACTATAAAACTCTTAGGAGAAAACACAGGGGTAAATCTTGGTGACCTTAGATTTGGCAATGGAGTCATACAGTATGACACCAAAAGCACAAGCAAAAAAAGAAAAAAATAGATAAATTGAATATTATTAAAATTCAAAGGTTTTGTGTTTTAAAGGATGTCATCAACAAGGTGAAAAGGTAATTCACACAATGGGAGAAGTTTTTTCAAATCACAAATCTGATAAGGAACTCGAATACAGGATACATTTTTTAAATTGCTATAACTCAATAACAAAAAGATGAATGACGATTTAAAAATAGGCAAAAAATTGAATAGACATTTTTCCAAAGAAGATATAAAATGGCCATTAAGCACATGAAAAGATGCTCAACATCATTAGATATCAGGGAAATAGAAATCAAAACCGTAAGGAGATACTACTTAACATGTACTATAATGGCTAGAATAAAAAATTCAGATAATAACAAGTATTGGTGAGGACAGCTGGTGGGAGGTAAAATGATACAGCCATTTTGACCTGTAATCTAGCAGTTCCTCAAAAAGTTAAAGACAGAGTTAGCATTTGACCAGTGATTTTACTCTGACATATGTTTTATATGAAAAAATGTCCATGCAAAAACTTGTGTATGAATGTTGATAACAGAGTTATTCATAGTAGCCAAAAAACAAAAAATAATCCAAATATTCATCACCTGATAAGTGGATAAATGAAACGTAGTCTATCCATACAATGAAATATTATTCAGCCACAAAAGGAGGAAGTACTGATATAGGCTATGACATGGATGAGCCTTGAAAACATTCAGTTAAGCGAAAGAAGCCAGACCCAAAAGGCCACGTATCGCATGATTCGATTTATATGAAATGTCCAGAATAGACAATTGATAGAGTCAGAAAGTAGATTAGTGTTTGCCTTGGGTGTGGATGAAGGGATGGGAGAATAAGGAGTAAAAAGCTAAAGGGCATGGTGTTTCTTTAGGGCATGGTGGGAATGTCCTAAAATCGATTGTAGTGATCATTTCACAATTCTGTGAATATACTAAAAAAACCACTTAATTCTGTATTTTAATGGGTGAATCATATGATACATGAATCACATTTCAAACTGCAAAAAAAGGGAGGAAGAGATCATTATATGTTCATTAATTTTTAGGAATTAAGAGAAGCATGTGAATCTCACCTGCAATGAGTTAACAAACCAGTTGGGAAGACAAACATAAATGAAACAGTAAGCAATACTAAATCAGCTATAACCAAACAACCACACCAGGAAACAAAAGCTGTGATCCTAAGAAGGTGTGCAATCTATGGAGATAAGGCTTCTTGCATAGGAGATATTTCAAACTCTGAATACAGAAACTACATCCTGTGACACTTGGTGTTGACACTAGTTATTTTCTAGCACTGTTGTCTGTTTTCTCATATGTTTTAGTCAGGCCTCCCCAGCTAGACCGACTGTTTCATCATTGCTTTCCCCTAGCTGCAAGCACAATGCCTGGCACTCAATTAGGGTGATGGGTTCTCTGACTGGAGGTGGAGCCAGAGTCGGGCTGTAAAGCTTCCTGTCTGAGCTGACCTGTCTCTTTTCATCATGCCTATGTCAACAAGGGATTTCTTTTTGCAAGCAGCTTTCCCACGTTTTATTTGTTAGCCTATCCCACAGGCCAGGAGGGCAGAAGAGCATGCTAATGTTACTGTCTGGGGAAGTAACTGGAGAATAGGAAGGAGCAGGGAGGCTGGTCTTAATTCAAGGTTATCCAGGGGGCAAGCACCTGGCTGATCAGGGATTAGCATAGATGTTACTGTCCTGCTAAACCCAGAAAGCTAGGTTGTTTTTCTATTTGGGAGGTAGGTTTATAGTCACGGAAAGGAGAAAAAATTGGTCTAAACCAACCTTTTCTTTAGCAGTAAAATAAGGGTGAGTGTATGCAGTAGTATAAAGGGGGCAGATCATGTCTTCAAGGGAATAAAAACTCAAACAAATGGTAAAGTTACAAAAAAAGTGTTTGTGATCCCCAGTATCCCTGAGACCCTCTAACATCTACAGTTCTGAGGTGGGGAAGATTACCTTAAGCCAGCCTCAATGTTTCTTTGGAGATTCTGTTTCATTTAATATATCATTTAATGTATTTGTTCATTTAGGCCATGACTCATTGCTTCTCTGAATTCTATTTTCAGTTGTTGTTTCTCAGTTGGATTTTTTTCCACATATCAGATGTTCAGCTATTTGTCTAATGGGACAATGCCTACTTTGGGGCTGATAAACTGACCACATAGTTTTATTATTTGTAAGTTGTAAAATGTTGTAGTAAATGTGTCCTCCCCTAAATTTGCTAAGATTGAGAAATCACCCTAAAGGCAACATGTGATAAATGCAAATTGCGTTACGTATTTTCTCAATTATAATTCTGAGACACCCAGAGGAAGATGGTAGCTACCTACCTGTATGTTATTGTCTAATATCTGAACAAACTCCTAACCCCTGTCCTTGGAAGAGCATCTGGTAGGAACATGAACAGAGAAAGATGAGTCAAACGTGCTGATGTAGCTGAGGATTGAGACTCTGAAAAGTTAAGAAGACTTTAGAGAAAATCAGTGGCTTTATCAGAAAGATGGAGCAGTAGCCAGAGAACACATCAAGAGAGGGTCCATCAGGCTGGGGAAAGCAGAGAAGGAACCTGAGCCGAGAGAGTAGAAATTTCATGAAGGGACAGAGCAAAATGGAGACTAACCAAGATGGTGAACCACATGGCTGCCAAGAAATAATCATTTGTTAACTTTTATATTTTTCTGAGTTTATAGTTGATATATGCATAAATACAAATGGTATATTTATAGGTAAATGCATAGAAAAATTCTATAATAATACACATCAAACTGATAAATTCTGGAAATAATATATTACATTGGGGCCAAGGGAAGTGAAATGATTCCCTTTGACTTTAAATACCTTAATGTCTTTGTTTTAAATAACAAAAAAAATGAAATATATTTTAAAATATATTCATAGAATCCTTACATAATTTAAAAAAAATAAGAGACTAAGGGGAGAGGGTATAAGATTACATGCCGATTGCTAAAATAATAAAGTTAGAATAGTGTAATTAGGAGAGAATAAAAACCATCTGTAATCTTGCACTCAGAGATCGTTGCACTGGGAGGCATTCCTCACCCAAATCCAGAACAATGGGTTGCAGTCCAGGCAGAAGAAGTCTCTACTAGTAGAGAACTAGTATCACACCAATAGAACTGAGGACAAGAGGCCAGAACTGGGAATCATCCTAAGGTCTGACCAGATGGAGCCATTGGTTAAGTCAGGAAGAAACAAGCAGCTGGTCAGGCAGTGGGGTTGGGTTCAAGAGTTAGAGAGCGGGGCTTAGAGGGAACAGCACCAGTAAGGTGGAGAGGGCGGGATTAGGGACTCAGATACTGGAGTGAGATGTTCCCCCTCACTACTGTTTTCATTCTGTGCCCATAAATGGTAAGAGTCATCTGCAGGAGGTCAGGAGTTACAATTAGATCTTGGCCAAATAAGATTCTGGGATTACACACAGAGTTAACACTATCACACAGAGACCTCACCCTAGGTTGTGGTAGAAATGAGGCTGGGAAGAAGCTCCTAAAAAGAAAAGTTAGTGGCCTTAGATGTCAGTCTTAGATAAGGGAAGAGAAGCCTGTGACAGAAAGAAGAGTGACTTGGAAAGAGTCTGGGAGAGCCTAGAGGCAATGGGGATGCCAATGGCATCCGGACAGTCCTTCATTGTGTGGACGGTTCATGCATTGCTGGAGGCTGGGCACCCTGGCCTTCATTCACTGAAGGAATAGGGCCATCCCCTCCCCTGCTCTAGTCAGAAGGTGACCCAACCCAACAGCACAGCACACATCCAATCATCCCTATAGATAGAAAGCAGCCTTATTTGGAAAGCACCAGATCCAATGCCCAGCTATACAGATGGTGGAGGGCTATAACCCTCCAGTTCTCCCCTGCTGCAGAAAAGTGAAACTGTGGGTTCGACCTGACTTTGTGTGCCTGAACCTTAGAGAATGGGCTAGGTTAGAAAGACTCTGAGGAACAGGAAAAAGAGGGGAGAGGCCTAGAACCAAGAGGCACAGCTAGTGTGAAAGGCCCATCCTTACTTTACCTTCTGATGGAGACAGTGGAAAGTCTGCGACGCCCTGAATAGCGGCAGGAAGCACTCGGGGGTTCCCGAGAAAGGCCCTGCTTCAGACCACCCGTTATGAAACGAGGCATCTATGTCAGTCCTTGAGCCTCCAGGGCTCTAGCTTTTGGATTTTCTGTATTTTCAAGGAGGTCGAAGAAAGCCGGTTGTTAGATCTGCTGTGACTATTTAAAGAAATGTGCTCTTAACTTATCACAGCATTAAACTTGAGATAGGTCTGCCGTATCAGTAAGATGTGAACTCCTCTCTCTCAGGATCTCTCCATATTTAGCCATTTAGATGAAAAGACAATTTTCATATTTACATAGGATATAGATAGTAATCATCCAATAAGCCTTGGTTCTAATTTTAAGTGCACGTCTCTAGGCGTCTCAATAACTGGACAACATTGCAGTGCTTGCAATCTTAAATTAAGAGCTCAGTCTCTCATTCTATGTGGGAAAATGCATTGCATTTCTGGGTCTGCTCATTTCATTCTCACAAGCAAGTTAATCGCTTGGGTATATGTATGGATGCATTTTTCACCTAATGCTAGCCTACCTCAAACCGCTCAAGGAGAAGTTGAAAACATTTTTCTTTTTTAATTTGTGAAACAAAAACCAACAAGAGTTTAACATGGTAGATTACAAATGTAGGGCCTTGATAGAAACAATAGGTACTCCAGCCCTTAGATAGTTCTAATCTGATTAAAAGGGAGGTCCCACATTCTCCCACCCATTTGTAGAGAAACTGAGGCAAATTGGCTGATTGCCTCAGTTTCTCTATAAAGAGGTAGGAAATGTGCTGATTTGCCTCAGTTCCTCTATAAAGGATGGAAAATCTCTGCTTTTCTCTATTCTTTGGGAACCACATTGGCTCTGGGTATAGCCCTATATTATCAGCTCAGAGACCTGTCAGCGGTAGCAATAGCCGTGAATACTTTTTTGAGTGGAGAATTTACTTCCTATGTGGGGAATTGCACTAAACACTTTACAGGCATTATCTCATGTAATCATCACAGCATCTCAGTGAGGTGGATGCTATTCATTTTACAGATGTGAAACTGAGACACCTATCAGGAAACAGTAAACAGCAACACAGTTGAGGTCTCTAGAATGCCTACTTTCTATTCTCTGAAGCATTCCCTGTTTCTGGCCTTGAAAGACTAATCCCACACCTTTTGGTGAGGGATCCCAGGACACGTAGGAAGAACCAGAGATAAATGCAGGGCCTGGGTCAGGTACTGATACTATGGTAGTCCCCCATTCTGTGTGATCCCCCAATGGCAGGATCAAGTATTCATTTATCCAGCGCTCTTAGGCGCAGGCTTGCAGTGCAATTTTTGTTGTTGCTGCTGTTGAGGGTCATGTAAGCCTTCCCGAGTGAAAGAAAAGAATTAGTCCCCTCGGCCTGTCCCTTCCTTCCTTGCTTATTCAGCACCTTCTTCCTGATAGCAGGGAGCAGCTGGAGTTGGTGAACTGGAACCCAAGCAGATCAATACCATGTGCTCAAGAGGACGTTGTTAGCAGAGCACTAATGCTCATCATGGATACATCCAGTGTGTCAGTCATCACGTAGAGGTTAAGTAGACTCTGTCTAATGTCAGGAGATTCATCTTACTGGAACATGGGACATTTTTTGGCCTCGCTCAGCCAATACAAATTTAAAGAAAGTAAACTACATGTTATTTTTAAATATTTGGAATAAGGCTTTGTAGGCAGTGTTTGCATAAATAATAAAAACATTTATTTATATATAATACATGCAACACATACAGTTAAAACTTTAGACAAATGTCTTCCAATCACATTGTATGCAAAACCTTTTTAAGAATTTTGAATACAGCTTTACTGTGCTAGGGAAACATCCGTAAGGTGCCCAGGTGCCAAATCCTTTTGCAAAATGACACCTATGCTGGTAGTTTTCACTTAAATTTTTTGCAATATCAGGTTTTGCATTTTTGTTTTTTATTTTTTTGGTTGTTCTTTTTTAAATGAAAGCACAAGACTATTGCAATTAATAATGACTAACAACCTAAGCAAATGTGAATTCCCTTCCTGATGCCGCCATGGCCTGCCCATGCAGGCGTGCCCTTCTGCGGTGGCGAGCAGAGGTGGAGGTCTGCACCACGTGTGCCGTCTTCCCTCCACATGGTGCCTCCCTTCGTTACATTGCGTTGGGAGGCCTGGTTCTTTGCTCAAGCTTAAAATTATCTATGGCCCTTTAAGGAATGTGGAAACAAACAAACAAATGAAGACATGAAGTAACTGATACTTTTTTTTAACCGACAGAAAATTTCTAAGAATATCTCTTCTCAAAATTAGAGTATTTCACCAAATTTAGTTAACTGAAGCCATTCATACAGAAATAATAGCTATATTACAGGCCATGGACTTTGCTTTTCTTAAAGGATCTTACATTCTCATAAAAACTCCTATGCAAACGCAAATGCAGAGAGCGACATTTTGTCAGACGTCTAGCCACACAGATAAAACGGCCCTGCTTGTCATTTTTCACACCCACTATCCTAATAGGAAAGGAGAAATTATGAACTTCTGGCGCCAAAGGCATCCGTAGGCCCTAGCACACAATGACACAAAGAAATGAAAATCCTTTTAAAGTCAGCAAATAATGACTGATCCCCAACTACTTGGAAAGATAGAACTATCTAGCTACCCCAGGATTCAACACCTTTCATTCAAAGCCCCCAGTAAACTAGAAGGCTGGAGTCAGAGGGTTTGTGCAAAACACTGGTCCTTAAAAAGAGCCCACAGATCTCAACTCCTTGCTGAGCTATTCAACAGAAAGTGCTGCGTAAAGCTGGAATGCTGAAGCATCCCTATGTGATGCTGGTGTAAGTGGGTAGCACTAACGCTGCTATGAGCTATTTATTTATGCAGCTGCTATCTTTCTGGGGCATGTTGGACCAGAGGTGGACTAGGATCTGTTTATCTTGCTACATTGGTCGTCTGCTGGATTAATTTAAAACTGCTTTTAAAATAAACTACAAGGCCCTTTAGATACCTTTAAACTGTGGCTGCATATATAAATATTTAAAGGAAGTAACAACAGAAACTATAATATGCTTCTAAAGGCTTTCACAAATACATGTGAAAGTGCTTAGTACACATTGACAGGCTTGTTCAAATAAGATATTCTCTATATCACTGTTATTTATAAACAAAAAAGATATTTCTATATCACTGAGATTTATAAACAAACAAGATATTATTCTCTATATCACTACTATTTATTTTTTTAAAGGACTTTAAAAAGAGCTGTTGCATAAAGGCAATGATTAGGCTTCATCGTGTTAGAGATCAGGTTTGGAAGGAGTTCTGGGACACATAACTGGTTCTATCCAACAGAAAGGCAAAGAAAGACCTCCATCGTTATGGTTCTGAACTCATCTGAATTGTTCTGAGTAAATCAGACAATCTAGGTAACAAACATCACAAGCACGTTAACCCTGTTTGAGCTGGTTTGCCTGTCTTTGTAGTCCAGGCAGGATATTTACCCCAACACTGTTTCTCTGTGTTCTGTGGGTCTGGGCTTGGTGTTCTCTGCAGGACATCAATCACATCAGCAAGAAGAGAGGTGTTGTGCCCAAAACACAAAGGAGTTGTGGAAGGGCTTGTGATTAAAAATTACTGCTGCATTGTCTAGAGGGCCTTTAAAAAGTCCAACAGAACCTTCTACCCTTCTGGCCCAGGGATTTGTTTACACATGGACAAGGACAAGAAGCCCATTCTCTGCCAGGTCATTGCATTCAGACGTTCATCTTTCAGGGGATGCTAGAAACTCTTATCAGGGGAATAATCTTGTAGCCCATAAAACTGAGAGCAACAGTCTTTTGCCTTGAAGTGCCTTTTAAGAAATTCTTTGACTGAAATCCACCCATATTCTCATTACAAATATTATATAGTCCCCTAAATATTTTCTAAGAACAGCTCTCCCCATTAGCGTTATGAAAGACCACAGCAGAGAATCCCTGCCTCAGACAAGGGAAGGCCAGGCTGCTTAAAGGAAGGAAAGGGAGTCGTAAAGGAAAAGAAGCAAGTCATAAAATCACATAAAAATGTGATGTGTTGTTTCGGTTTATGTGTTTTCCTATAGTTGTGGTTTTTTTTTATCCAGATGATTTATTCATATTATTTTCATTGAACATAACACATCCTTTAGCCTATCTTCACCTTCCTCTGACCTTGGGTTTTATGGTATGATAACAGTGTCGATTACAGTCATGCTGGATACAAATCAACTCTGGAATAAACTAGTTGACAGCGTGTGGCAGAGAGCTGTGGATAAACAGGGAGGGCTGTTGTTATTAGATGCAAAGGGGTCGCTGTTCACATGGGAGTTATTGGCTGCATGGTGGGGACACCATGAACCCCAAGAGCTAGTCAAAAGGGACGTGAGCTGCACAATCATCCTCTTGCTGACTTTTCCATTTGGTTTCCAGGCCTACACTTGAAAAAACAAAACATAATCATGCCTCTGAATATAACTTGGGCTTCTCCCAGCACAAAGCTACTGGAAACGTTATACTTCGCTTCTTCCCGGACTTCTGCATATTTTTAAATGAAATTTTTATTTATTTATTTATTTATTTATTTATTTATTTATTTATTTATTTTGAGATGGAATATCGTTCGGTAGCCCAGGCTGAAGTGCAGTGGTGCGATCTCAGCTTGCTGCAACCTCTGCCTACCAGGTCCTGGTTCAAGCAATTCTTCTATCTCAGTCTCCCAAGTAGCTAGGATTACAGGCACGAGCCACCATGCCCAGCTAATTTTTGTATTTTTTAGTAAAGATGGGGTTTCACCATGTTGGCCAGTCTGGTCTTGAACTCCTGACCTTGTGATCCACCCACTTCAGCCTCCCAAAGTCCTAGGATTACAGGCGTGAGCCACCGTGCCCGCTCCTGCCTTGGCCTCCCAAGGTGTTGGGATTACACTCATGAGCCACTGTGCCCAGCCACTTCTGCATAATAATAACGAAAATAGTAGCTCCCAATTTTTGAGCATTTTCTCTGTGCCATGCAATATCTATGTGCTTTGCAGACATTGATTATCTTAGTTCATCCTCCCATCAGCCCTGCGAGGTGGGCTGATATTATCCCTCATTTACAAGTGAGGAATTGAGTATAGAGATTGGAGGGCTTAATCTGGTAGGTGGCTGGGATACACGGGGAAATTTAATGCTTACCTTAAGCAGAACATTAGAGCATTTCTTTCTTCTTCAATTTTTTTTTACCTCCCTGGCTTTGCCTTGGTCTTCAGCCCCCTGAACTTCACCTTTCTAGCACTGATTCTTAAATTCTTACTGAAAGAAATGACAATCCACTGATCTCTGTGAACATCAGCTTTGTTTGTGACAACGTCTCGGGGTGAGATGTCCTAGACAGCAGCTGATGCTGGGGTGACAGCAAGAGTGAGCAGACACTTTTTTGTGTGTATTGCCCACCAGTGGCATCATATTTGAGCTCTTGAACGTGCTGAGATGCACTGAAATAGCGGACATTTAGAAGAGCCTGAGGCCTCAGGGGGCCTCTTTAAAGAACAACCACCTCGGAGGAGTTTTCAGATACGAGCCAAAGAATCCATTTCCTCCCACAAGCATAGAGCTTTGAGGGCATATTTTATGCTGTGGCTTCTGAGAGCCTATTTTTATCACTGTCCAGTTATTGATGAACTGAAATGTCTTTTATTTTCCATTGACACTGTCATCTTTTGCTATTTATTTTGGGTAAACATAACATTGTGAGGGCAAAACTTCACCTCCATGTCCACAAAACAGAAGAGGACAATTGATTAAGCTCTTTGATTCATTTTCAAGGAGATTCTTTCTTAGGTAATAAAGATGGTTGCAGTCCTGTTTTGAGTTTCTGGGTGGGACTTTTCAATATGAAAGATCCTGGATTTTTTTTAAAAGAGTTTGTCATTTGCCTCTGCTGCTGTGTGGAGATTTCCATTTTGGAAACATTTTCCTCAGCATCGGGACTATGTGAACTGCTACAGTTATGTGACCTCCTTCCCTGTCCCTTCCAGAGGGCAAGGATTTCTATTTCTGCGAGGAAGGGCTGAGCAGCCACAGCTACAAGCTCCTGCACTGTCATTCCTCAGCCCCAGCAGGAGAATGTCCTAGAGCAACTTAACAGATCGGAGAGCTGCTCTGCCCCCTGCAGTTACTGGGGAGACGGTGGGGGGTGGGGAGCCCAGAGCTGTCTCCAACAAGGCTGCCCATCATTGTGGCAATTCAGAAAGCTGACCTGAGATCCAGCTGGACTTCTGTGCTGGTGTCTTCCCAGCAGCTTCCTGAGAAACCGGCAGGCACCATCTTCCCTTCCCCTGGGAACACTAAAGGAGTGATCCAGAAAGATCAAGACCCTATGCCCCCTAATTCCCTCCTATTAATTTTCCCAGGAGGGAGAAACTTCTCAAAGATAGTGTTTGTCAAGGAAAGTCAAGAGGGCACTTTGCCCCATGGTCTATTTTTCTAAGGGAAAAGCTTACACAGTATGTGAAACCACCTGACTTTTAAGCCTGGAAATCAAATTTGAAATGTAGTATAAGAAATGTAGGATTTCCTTAGATAAGGAATTATTCTTTTATTTTAAACTTAACTTTTGAATAAGTAATGCGGTCACATGGATCAAAATTCAAACAGGTAGACAATAAAAGGTCTCTCATGCCTCCCTATGCTGTAGCCACTCAGTTTCAACCTTCTTGTGTATCCATTCAGAGATCTTTCATGCATTCACAGCACATATATATCCAGTCCCCACTGTTCCCACAAATGGTAGCACATTACGTTAAGCACCTTGCTTTTTTTCTTTCTTTCTTTTTTTTTTTTTTTCTGAGATGGAGTCTCACTCTGTCACCAGGGTTGGAGTACAGTAGTGCAATCTTGGCTCACTACAAACTCCGCCTCCCAGTTCAAGCGATTCCTGTGCCTCAGCCTCCCAAGTAGATGGAATTACAGTATTTTTAGTAGATACTGGGTGTCACCATTTTGGCCAGGCTGGTCTCACATTCCTGAACTCAGGTCCTCCTCCCTTGGCCTCCCAAAGTGCTGGGATTACAGGCGTGAGCCACCGCGCCCAGCCACACTTTGCATTTTTTTTCATTTTACAGTATATTTTACAGGTCTTTTGATATCTGTCCATAAAGAGCCTTCTCTTCTACATGACCATATAGTATTCCACCATGTGAATGTACTGTTAGTTTCCTATATTCTCCCCTACGGTGGGGCAATTATTTCCTATGGTTTAGCTATTTAAATCTGGACTAGTCACTGAGAGCAGCTGGGACTCTGTCTACTTGGAGATATTTAAAAATGAACGTTCTCAAATGGACACATAGATGGGAACAACACATACTGGGGCCTATCAGAGGGTAGAAGGTGGGAGGAGGGAGAGGATCAGGAAAAATAACTAATGGATGCTAGGCTTAATACCTGGGTGATGAAATAATCTGTACAACAAGCCTCCATGACACATGTTTACCTAGATAGCAAACCTGCATATACACACCTGAACTTAAAATAGAAGTTAAAAAAAAAAAGAAAGTTTAAATCGTACCCACAGAACAGTGTCCCTGACAGTTCCTTTTCAATAAAGACGATGTCAGCTGAAGATTGCTGCGAACCTGGACTCCAGAATCCTCCACAGCAGGCCCTGAGGCACTAAGAAGGATTCATTCACTTCTACAGCACTGAAAAAAATGAATGTGAAAACTTTAATATAGTATTTGATAATAACTTAGAAACATATCAATGTGTGCTTAAATAAGGGTTATCCTACCATTTGTGTTTAAAGCACCGTAGTTAACATGTTAAACCCCAAAACACATTTGACATCTGCTCCATGCTACCATTGCACTCACACAGGGAACCTCCCTTTACCTTATGGTGTGCATTTCTAATGCGGTAGAAAAGGATTAATTACCTACTAATTCAGAACTTTAAAGAGTCAAACTGAAGCTGTAGTGATCAGCCTTAAACAACATTTGAGCTATGTTTAATTATAGTCTTCAAATCAATTTCCCCCATTTTGGAGCTACATGATTTATATCACCAGTATAATAACATCTATTTTTGATAGATCTCAGGATCTCGCCCCATCAGCCATATTGCTAGAACAAAGGTTCTTGGAACATGTGCTATAGAGGGGAAGTGGGGACAGGTGGAACAGCTCATCCTCCTGAAATCCAGTTTGGAGAGCTGGACTTGAAATAAATGGCTCAAAACAGATGGTTCATGTTCTCAGCTAGATCATAGAGCACAGTGCTGCTTCCGGGCTCACCCTTAGGAGCCTGTGAAGTAACGGAATTGTTCACAGACCATTAGGAGATGCCAGCCAAGAGGTCACTTTGCCTGTGTGCTGTGATTCCTTTATGGATGAGAACTGAGGCCAGGTGCCTCTGCTTTCTGTCATTGAAGTCCTAGTGCCAGGCATGTTTTTATAAGACGTGGTTAAGACAAGCAAGAGCGCTTCTTTTTGCCACATGGCATGGTTCTATCTCTAAAGTCCACTAGTCCCACCAGCCATCTCACTCACATGGTTATGTTCTTTCACCCAAGTGCCTTTGGTCATGCTGGCTTATGGCTCTCACCGTCACTTAGAGAGGAGGATGAACTCCAAAAACTCAGGTTCAGCCGGGCATGGTGGCTCACACCTGTAATCCCAGCTTATCGGGAGGCCGAGGCGGGTGGATTACCTGAGGCCGGGAGTTTGAGACCAGCCTGACCAACACAGGGAAACCCCATCTCTACTAAAAATACAAAATTAGCTGGGCGTGGCGGCACATGACTGTAATCCCAGCTACTTGGGAGGCTGGGACAGGATAATTGCTTGAGCCTGGAAGGTAGAAGTTGCGGTGAGCTGAGATCATGCCATTGCACTGCAGCCTGGGCAACAAGAGCGAAACTCCATTCTCAAAACAAGGCAAAATAAAAGAAAAACTCAGGTTCTAAGGAGGGCAGCTGGACTTCATGTCTTTGTCCACAAAACCCAAGGCTAGATATACATGAACACTACCGTCAACAGAGGCTGCATCCCCTGAGCTCTAGTCTTCATTAGAGAGTCTTAGAATTAGAATCTTAGAATTACCTTTACCAACAAGAACTGGAGATGAGTTATGTCAAGCACTGCTCTTTCTCACTCTCCCACACCTCCACTCTCAGAGCCTGGTCCTCTGAAATGTCTAATTGCCTTGAGTATTTTACCTGTCCCACCACACCCTGGGTGATAGAGGGCTAGCAACCAGGCATGATCAGGGGATGGTAACACGAACATTTTCCTGGGTTCACTACTCTTGTTCTGCAGTGGTCACTGTGACCCTCGACGAAGACCACAGGAGAAAAGACCACACTGTGAGTGGGTGGCTCTGGTATCAGTGGGTGTAACTATGAGTGAAGAAATGAGGTAGAGTCAAGTGTGAAGGAGCTGGCTTGGGGACCACAACATCTCTCTACAGAAATTTCATCAATTTATTCATTCACTCACTCATTTCGCAAATATATATCATGTCCTTACTATGTGCCAAGAACTGTTTTATATGCTGTGAATATAGCTGGGGATGAACAAAATATATAGTAACATTGTATTTAGGTCACAATATGGTGAAATCATTTTCTGGCCATTTTCAGTAGTTTTAATTTTTCTAAAAATAGGCAGACACAGAAATTTACATACCAAAATGCAGAATAGCCATCTTTTTTACTTTCTAATAAAAGTTTATTGCAAGAAGGTGTATACTGTAAAGATATAGGCATGGGCTGAAAATGCCAGGCTTGTAATTTCAGGTCAGTACCACATCGCAATAAGACTAGCCTCCCATAGAAGACGAGAGAAGACACAGCACTGCTCCAAAAAACTGGAGGTACTTCTGGAAAATAGTTAATAGATGTCAATACTTAGAACAATAACAGCCTCATGGCAAGCATGCTATACGTGTCAACTAACGGCATCATCATCATCTTCATCATTATTTTAGGCAAAAAGAGAAGCATACGCAAAGGTCTGGAGGTGAGAAAGAGCATGGCATGTTGAAGGAGCTTAAAGAAACTTGTGACCAGTGCAAAGATGGTGAAATAATGATATTGTGACCAGGAGGGGACAGATCATGAGGAACCTTGTAAGTCATGTCGAGAGATCTGGACTTTGGCCCTAAGGAGCCACTGATAATGTTCTCACTGTCCTCTACTTACCGCTAAGTTAGGGTCCCATATCCATTCCCCTTCAATTTTCAAATGGAATATTATTTGGCCTTTCTGCTTCTCCTTTTCCTCTTCTTCCATATCCTCATTGTAGCTGTTATAACTTCCTATCATTCCTAAGATAGGGCTCCCATTAGCTCTCTTACTCTAAACCTTGAGTGGCTATCCATTGTCCACAGAATCCAGCCAGCTGTCGGAATCTGTCACGTAAGCAGTGCTGTGTTTTACTCTCCCTGGCATGTCCCCTACATCCAGCCGCATAGAGCCATTTGCTTCCGAATGCCTCCATGCTTTCAACACCCTCCCTAAATGCCCAGTTCAATCCTGAAATCTGGCTGATCTCTGAGTCCAAGGAAATGGCCAGCCAGGATATTGTTATGGAATAAAAACAAAGCCAGTCATTATGGCAGTAGGTTGGACATAAAGTGGGTAAAAAGAGGTAACTACATGGCAGGACTTCCCTCCCTCTCCCCCTCCCTCCCTTCCTCCCTCCCTCACTTCCTCCCTCCCTCCCTTCTTCCCTCTCCTCCTCCCTCACTTCCTCCCTCCCTCCCTTCCTCCCTCTCCCCCTCCCTCCCTCTCTCCCTCCCTTCCTCCCTCCCTCCCTCCTTCTCCCCTTCCCTCCCTCCTTCTCCCCCTCCCTCCCTCCTTCTCCCCCTCCCTCCCTCCCTTCCTTCCTTCCTTCATTTCTTCCTTCCTTCCTTCTTCTTCCTCTTCTGACAAACATCTCTGCCAGGTGGTTAAAAATACTTGGCCCAATGCCTTGCAACTCACTTAGATGCTCTGGTATTGTCATATTTCTCTGTTAATTACTGTTATCAACTTTCTAGATTTTTGTAAACTCAGCACAGTGAATAATGAGGTTAATAAAACCCATGAACTCCTTTGCCATGTACACAGACTATTTCTTTAAATATGTCACACATATTATTAGCTTAGATTTAATCTTCTTTTCTTGCATCTTACAAATTGTTCTTGATGAACATATTGGCTTTCCAGTGGGGCATTATTTACTTCGTATTAGATTTTTAATTTCCCTGGACTTGATTGCAGTCTGTATATTTATAGCTTCCAACATTTCTGCACTGGATTATCTCCCCCAGTGAATATGCAGCTGAAATTCAACAAATCAGACAGGCCTGAAGCCTGGGGCAGAGCATCAACTGGTTCTGGCCAACCCTGGACCTTGGCTCAGCTACTTACCCTCTGTAGTCAGTTTCTTTACTTCATCCAAAAAAAGCTTTCCACCCACTCTTAGTTCACAGAGTTGCCAGAGGACTAAATAATGCAAAATATTCCTGTAAAGGATTTTTTAAATAAAAGGGCCAGTCTTTAAAATTGCACATCTTCATTCAACAATTATTAGGAGCCTCCTATGAACCAACTGGACTGAAGGGACTCAAAATGAATCAGTGAGGTATTGTTAGACCTCCTTCCCCTCACTCAGCCTTCTGAAGATTATACACTAATGAGACAGACAGGCATTTAAACAACTTTTTTATCTTGCTTTCAAGCACATAGAGAAATTAGCAATAGGGGAGTTTATTTTTGACAGAAAAAATAGGCTCAATCAGATGACAGTTTTAAAAACAAAGTTCTTTGTTGAATGCAAAAAACCTCTAGAAGCAAAAGATACTTTTTGGCTTTCTTTGGACTGCAAACTGTCCCTGAAAAACAGCAAATCTTTTGGATTGAATTCCTGTATTATTGAAAAGCATGCCAAAAAAGTAAAAACAAACACTGAAGGTCAAAAATGGGGATGTAGAAAAATAGAGCACGGGTAAGTCAGGGTTCTTTCAGGGAGAAAATTATTGATGACCGTAGGCACTGGACTTAATGAAAGATCTAAATACAGAACCCATAAGAAATCTAAGATAGCCCAAAATTTATCAGTTAGGTTAGGCTCTACCAAACTGTGACCAGCACCGAAGCCTGGAAATGCATGCTGCAAAGGCATACTTGGAAAAGAAAGTATTCTTTGCTTACTCTTTCTGCAGCTGTCTGGGACAAGCATTCTAGAAATAACTTCCAAGTATGGGCGGGATGACAGGAAAGCTCTAAAGCTACACTCACACTTTGCGATGTCCCCATCATCAAGGCATAGTGGAGACTTAGACACATAAGGCACTGGATCCAGTCCAAGAAGAATGAAGTTAAGAGAAATAAGCCCCAATGCCCAAGGCTTGCAGAAGGTGCTGACTTAGGAGGGACCCTTTTTTCATCTCCTCTAACAATAGTTAGCATCTACTGAGCACGAACTATGTGCTTTACACTGTGCTAAGCACTTTAGTTGTTTTTAAATATCCTTCAATACTTATTTGAAATAAGTACCGTTCTCACTGCATTTTAGAGATAAAATTAAGGCACGGAGAGGTTAAGCAACTTGCCCATAATCAATTCAGCCGCTGAGTCCAAGACCCAGAGTGAACCCAGTGCTTCTGAGCTGTAAGGGGTGGTTCCTCCCTTCGAAAGACTATCCATTTTCCAGCCTGGGATGAAAGAGACACTTCTTGCAACATTTGCCCTGCTGCCCACTCTACCATGATGAACTTTTCTGTGTTTAGGTTGCCAGGGTGTTTGAAAGAGGATATGAAAGAAAATTAATCAATTCTCTCTCCCAAAGAGTTAGAGCTGGGTAAGGGTGAGGTCAGGGGAAGTTTTAACAGGAGCCAAATAAAATAAAGATAAAAACATGAGCAGAGGCAGAAGCCCTCAGAAACGGAATGATCAGGAATCAGCAACATGGCCCAAATAGCAACAAAGCCAATCAGCCGGACTCCTGGTGCACTAGGGCGAAAGGGAGATTCAGACAGGAGGGTGTTATGAACTAGGTTCAGAATCGCAAAACTGCAGGGGCATGTTGAGAAAAGGGGTTATTCCAGAAAACGTGCTGGGGGTGGAGACTGGGAAGAAAGAGGTAAACAGAAGAATGTCAGGGACTCCCCCTGGACACAGGAGGCACTAAAAGAAGAAAGAACCTGGCCTAACCAGTGCTCAAGAGAGATGCATCGCCAGGACTGAGGCAGGCAGCCCAGGCTTCCTGGGGTACTGCCATCTGACAGCCTCCCCATGAGGCTGGACCCTCTGTGGATTCCATCGCCTGAATCGGAGAGTTAGGGCCCTACAAACTGGTAGTGTCACTGGGAGGGGCCCTACAGATCGTTTGTGTCACTTTGTCACTAGGCAAAAAAGGAGACTCCGCCGTCTTCCATCAAGACTCAGAATTCCTGCGGTAGCCAAGTCGCCTCCCAAAGCATATGCTCAGGAGCCACTGAGGGCTTCCCTGTGGTGGAGGAAGGAAAGATGGGGATGAGCAAAAACAGGAAACCTAAACCTCCATTTCAAGAAAAGTTGTTCTTTTAAAAAATCTGCAGTTTACTGAGTGCCGATCAGGAGGTGTTTTCCTTGGCGAAGAGGGAGATAGGGATGCAAGATCGACATTCAAAAGGTGGTTCCTCTTGTCCTTAAGCTTTTTCTCCTCTGGTATGCATGTTCCCTGAGCAGCCCTGCCAGGAGAGGCCAAGGAAGGAAGGTGTGGGGCCTGCCGGGTGCACTGCTTGCACCTGCTATGAACACCATGTGCCTGAGCTCATTGAATGAAGAGCTGTAGGGCTCCTGGCCTAGAATTAGAGACAACCGTATTTGCAATGATCTTTTCTCCTGGTTGGGGTGTTGGGTGCTGGGGAGGACAGATTAACATTGAAGGACCCGGGTGGAGGCGAAGGACTAGCCACCCAGGCTTCTGCCTGGTCTATCCCAGTTAAGTCTGCAGGGAAATCATTAACCTAGATGTATTTATGCTCTAGATACCCCATGGAGCAACTGGACTGGCATGTAATGTTTGTTTACATATCTATTCTATAGTTTATAACCACGTAGGAGCTGTTTGCTGTGGACAGTGAGCACGTATAGACATGTGAACATGTGTTGACATAGCTTATAAGCATGAGCGCTAGAACCAGTGGAATCCCAATGCTGTGTGTTCTCAATGGCACATCTCTGACCCTCAGTTCCTTCATCTGGAAGATGGGCCAATGAGAACATGCACCACGTGATTTCATCCTAGTCTACCTCTTCAACTCCATCTCATGTTCCCCTGCTGTGTTCATCTACACAGGGCTATGCTGCCTTTTGTTCTGTTTCTCACACACATGGGGCTCAATCTCACCACAGAGCTTCATGTGCCAAGGCTCTCCTCCAGTTCTCCCCATGACGGGTGGGTCTTCTCACCATGCAGGTCTTATTCAAACGTCACCTTTCAGTGAGGCCTTCCTTGGTTCAACAGTCTCAAGTACCTTCTCACCTCCAAGTTCTCCGGCTCTTATTCGGATCTATTATTTCACAAAACTTGCTACTCTTTGAAATCATCTTGTTCATTTGTTTATGTTTATTTTTCACCGACTCAGTGAGACTTCCCTTAGCTCACCACCTTATCTAGAATGCATTCCCCATATTTCTCCATTGTCTTCCCTTTTTTAGCTTCCTCCTTAGCCCTTATTTTATAACATACTGTATAATTTACTGGATTCTTTATTTTTTGTTCATCTTTCCCCCCATTAAAATGTAGATCTGTGGAGGCAGGTATGTTCGTTTATTTGCTTGTGTCACTGCTGTATTCCCCGTGGTTAGCACAATGCCTGACACATATTAGGTCATCAGTAGCATCTACTGGATGGAAGAATCCATGAGCTCATTGCCTGTCCTCCTCCAATAAAAGTAAGCAGGATTATGGTAGGGACCTTATCAGCCTTGTTCACTGTCACACCCAGCAACAATTAGAAAATGCCCCCCACACAATATTATTCAGTGCATGAGTGGCAATGACCTCATAAAGATATTTGAATATTAAAATGAGAGAATTTTCATAAACTTAGTATAAATGCCATGCAAAGTAACAGTTCAAGAAAAATTAAGGTGCAGTTACTATAAAATTTTAGTTTTTGGCACTGAAGCTGTAGAAGCTCTTGCCTTTCTTGATCTGGGTTTCAGAGCACAGGACACCTCAAATTTGTATACCAGGAGGTCTGCCTGAGGCCCTTCTTACATACGCTTCTGGTTCACAGAGGCCCAGACAGGATGGGATCTTAAAACCTTACCTTGATCTAGGAAAAACTCTATCTCTTTATTACTTTCTCGTTGTAACCAAATATTTTTGTTGAGCCAACCTGGAAAACTAAGGCTCAACTAATAAGTGCTATGATAAATATATTAATATTATAGTCAAAGTTTGAGCGTTTCAAAGAAACAGTTCCTGGTCACCCACCACTTGGAACCCTGACTGTTTTTCTGTTCAAGTTGTGTCTAGCAGGAATCCTCCCAGGTTAGACACAATCTGGTTCTTCCCATGGCATTTGCCATCTTTTTCTTTTCTTTTCTTTCTTTCTTTCTTTTCTTTTTTTTTTTTTTTTTTTTTTTTTTTTTTTTTGAGGTGGAGTTTTGCTCTTGTAGCCCAGGCTGGAGTGCAATGGTGTAATCTCAGCTCACTGCAACCTCCACCTCCTGGGTTCAAGCAATTCTCCTGTCTCTTATGTTCAGTTAATTTTTGTATTTTTAGTAGAGACGGGATTTCACCATGTTGGCCAGGCTGGTCTCAAACTCCTAACCTTAGGTGATCCATCTGCCTCGGCATTCCAAAGTCCTCGGATTACAGAGGTGAGCCACCATGCCTGGGCTTGCCATCCATTTCTACTCCTGACTGTTTGTTCTCTGGTGAATGACTGTAGTTTCCTATGCACGGGGAACATCACGGAAGCAGAGAACATGAATGGCAGGGAGGTCAGCAGTTTTAGAGTAGACTGTGATTTTCTCAAAAGAGAGAAGTTCAGATTCAGGCCCACTATACTTTGGATTACCAACGGGAACAGTATTCCTTAGGAACGAGAGGCCACATTAAATTTTAATCCCATATTTAGGAGACTCCTCTGATGCAACAGATACATCCTTCCCCAAAATGGAATTGAACAGTTTGGTGATCTTGCACAACCTCTAGTTGTGGCCTGAAAGTAGGCATGAAAACCTTTGAGAACCCACTTTTCAGCTGATTTTAAGTTCCTTGTATAGCCCTCAAAGAGCAACTTGAGCCCTTAGTTAATTCCTTACCCAAAGCTCACTGATTGCCTTTGGATGATGTTCTTCTCCCAGGTGTAGCCACGCTCAGCGAGGAGAAACTGGATGAATCCCCTGTCAGACTAATTGGCTATACTTAGCTGCCTAAAAATAACAGGTATGCCATATCTCCAAAGCTTTGGAAATAGGGTGGCAAGATTTTTATTTTTTAATTCCATGTTCCTGCATTTGCAAATGTCTGGAAAAGAATGGAATTCACCAGTATACCCAATGGGCCCGTGAGTTGGCAAATGCTTCACATCCCAGTCTACTGGACCTCACCCCTTGGTATGCCCAGGCTCATTGCAGACTTCAAGGTGAGTATCTGGGCTTTCCCAACTCACTCCTCCTCCAAGAGACTTCAAGGCTTGAGGAAAATGTGGAAACCTATGATGCTTAACCAGCAACAGGAATCCCTCCACTAGGAAATGTCTCAGATTCCTTTAATGTGAGTAGAAAAGCAAAGACTAGGTTGGACGCAGTGGCTCATACCTGTAATCTTAGCACTTTGGAAGGCCAAGGTGGGCAGATCACCTGAGGTCAGGAGTTCGAGGCCTGACCAATATGGCGAAACCTCGTCTCTACTAAAAATACAAAAATTAGCTGGGTGTGGTAGCATGCACCTGTAATCTCAGCTACACGGGAGGCTGAGACGGAAGAATTGCTTGAACCCTGGAGACAGACGTTGCAGTGAGCCGAGGTCTCGCCACTGCACTCCAGTCTGGGTGACAGAGTGAGACGAGACTCCATCTCAAAAAAAAAAAAAAAAAGCAGAGTGAACTCAGTGCCCTTCTCATTTTTTGTTAGACTGTCTAATTCCAGCCACAACTCAGATGTTTTATCTTCATTCAAACCTGAAACCTGAATAATTCTCTCTTCTTGCATAGTTTACTAAAGTTCCCCCTGCAAAGAGAGATCTGTGACGGAAGTTTCTTTTTTTTTTTTTGAGATGAAGTCTTGCTCCATTGCCCAGGCTGCAGTGCAGTGGTGCAATCTCGGCTCACTGCAACCTCTGCCTTCCGGGTTCAAGCGATTCTCCTGCCTCAGCCTCCCAAGTAGTTGGGACTACAGGCATCTGCCACCACACTCAGCTAATTTTTTGTATTTTTAGTAGAGATGAGGTTTCACTATGTTGGCCAGGCTGGTCTTGAACCCCTGACCTCGTAACCTGCTCACCTCAGCCTCCCAGGGAAGTTTCTTTCTGCATTTATGGACTAAGTCAGGTAGCCATGAGAAGTGATGAAATTGCTAATCATGAAATGTAAACAACTTTATCTAAACAAAAATGTTTGTTGCTGTTTGCTGTCCATTCATTTGGAAGTCACAGTCATTATTCCATAGGCACAATTTTGAGAGACTTATCTGAAATAAAAACAACTTTCTCTTTGAAAATATTTCCATAAACACAATGTTGGTGTTAATTTTTAAAGTAGTATTTTAAAATGAGTTTAAAGCATCATTAATCTGTAGTCATATTATAAAATAATATGACTGTGTAAATTAACACAGTATAAGCTGAGTTCACAGATTTCAGGATTAAATTTTTGAAGATGAAGCAGTGAACATTCAAATTCTGTTTAAGCAGAATCCTCTGATGTTCCCATGGTAGCTCTTCTTGCCCTCTTCCAATAAGTTGAATTTAATTACAACAATTTGAATATTTTTCAAAGTAAGGTCTACTTTCGTCTCTGTAACAACAGACATACAGTTTCATTTAACTTAAATTATTAATTGATGTATTTTGGGGTTTTTTTTGCAATCACACACAGAGTGAAACTTCATGTATACAGAAATCAGCTACCCTAAAATTTAAGGAGACAAGAAATGGCTCAGGACCAGAAAAAAAATAAAAAGAGTTCTCTAGTTAACCAAAGAAATCTTGGAAAATTCATGCAGGCTCATGTATTTTACTCAAGGGGCAACACAGAATCTGTTTAGAATCTGTTTGCCTTACTATTCTAAACTTATAGATTGTAAACTACAGAAAAAGGATGAATAATTAGGGGTATTTCTTCAAGGTCATAATGTTAACATTATCAGTAAGTGATGGCTGACTGCCCATCAACAATGAAGGAGGCAAACAAAAAAGAAACCAGAAAACAACAACTAAAATCTCCTCTATGAAGTAGATACAGAACAATTTATTACAGGGGCAGCATTCCAATATTCCATCACTGTATTTCAGCCAATAATCACAATGGTGACTCTAAGCGATCAAAGGAAGGTAAGCTGGGTTTAGAACACTCTCTGCAAGCGAAAAAAAAAAAAAAAAAAAAAGACTACGTATTGAGTATACTGCTTGGGAGACAGGAGCACTAAAATCTCAGAATTCACCACTGAACAACTCATCCATGTAACCAAAAACCATCTGCACCCCAAAATTATTGAAATAAAAACAATAAAGTTTAATGATAGAAAAGTTAAAAAAACACTCTCTGCAGAGAGAGAAATGTTTAGGATATTTTAGAAATAGTGTTTTGAAAATATTAAAGTTACAAAATATATAAAAGGACCAGTAACAGGTGTTTGCTAAAGGGAAAATTGAGTTATTCATTCATTCAGCAACTTAGTGAGTATTTCTATTTACCAGGTACAGTGCTAGTTAGGCCCTGGGGACACCAAGAGCAAATCCTGCTCTTAAGAAATGTTCTAAGTTGAAGGCTTCAAAGCATAGTCAGAACCCCCTGGGGGTTCATGAGATGCTTCCAGGGATCTTGGAGATACATGCTGTTTTCCTAATAACATTAAGATGGCATTTTATTCATGATGCAAAAGTAGCGGTGGGTATCCTTCGTCTGAATCAGGCAGACAACACCAAACACATTGGCAGCTGTTGTATTGTTCACCCCCCACCCCACCCCACACACAAAATGTCCAGAACAAAGCAGAAAAAATGATTAATTTTATTACATTTCAACCTAAAGTATATATTTTTTAAATATTCTGTGTAATAAAATGGGACGTGGCCGGGCGTGGTGGCTCATGCCTATAATCCCTTTGGGATGGCTGAGGTGGTTGGATCACTTGAGGTCAGGAGTTTGAGACCAGCCTGGCCAACATGGTGAAACCCCATCTCTGCTAAAAATACAAAAATTAGCCAGGTGTGGTGGCACGTGCCTGTAATCCCAGCTACTCGGGAGGCTGAGGCAGGAGAATCACTTGAACTCGAAAGGCAGAGATTGCAGTGAGCTGAGACTGCATCACTGCACTCCAGCCTCGGGGACAGAGCGAGAGTCCATCTCAGAAAAAAGTAATAAAATAAAATGGGATGTAAGTATGAAGCACTTTGCTGCATAGTGTAGTACGATGGCTGTTTGGAAAAAAAACACATTTGTTTGATTGAGTTGCAAGCTGAACTAACCACTTTTCTCACAGAACGTAATTCTCACTTGAGAGAATGATGGACAAACTGTGGTGAGTCAAACTCGAGTATTTGGCAGATATTTTCTCAAAAATGAACAAAGAGAGACTGCCACATTACAGAAAACAATTGACAGTATTTGTTGTCAATAGTAAAATTTCATTTTTAAGTGAAATTTAGAGGTTTTGAAAACTTGAACTTACAGCTCCCCAATAATTAAAGACTTTTCTAATAAAAATAATAGTGATTTCTTAATATTATATAATAAAATTATGAAATTAGAATGATGTGCATAACTCAGTTGACCCATCTTTTTCAAATGACCAAGAAGCATGACATTACAAAATCATGCATGGATAAAAGATTCATTCAATGTAAAAAATAGGATAGATGGACTTTAATGTAACAGAGCACAGAGAGTTCATTAATTTGCTTTCAGATTACACATTGAAGCTAAACTTTAAAAATCTACACCTGTCAAGTTTTAGCACAGTATCAAAGAGGAATATATATATAATTACTTTAAAAGATAACTAAAATATCCTTCTCCAACTCTGTGTGTGTGTGTTTGTGTGTGTGTGTGTAAATGACTCAATTTTCTTCATATACTTCAACCCAAAAAAATTTATTGTAACATATTGAACACAGAGGCAGATATGGAAGTCTACTGTAAATATATAAAACAAGGCCATTTTTCTATCTGGAATTTTTATTTTGAAGAGTAGTTAATTTTCTACAAATATGTTCTTACATGCTAACATGTAATAAATAGGCTTATTGTTATTTTTAAGTAAATCAACAATTTTAAGAACTTCTCAATTTAAATTTCTAGTACAGTAAATATCAATAGATGTAATCCACAAAATGAAAAAAAAGTCAAGGTTCTCAATATTTTTTTTTTTTTGAGACAAGGTCTCACTCTGTCACCCAGGCTGGAGTGTGATGGCACAATCATGGCTCACTGCAGCCTCAGCAACACTGGGCTCAAGAAACCCTCCCATCTCAGCCTCCCAAGTGGCTGGAACTATAAGCATAAGCCACCCGGCCTGACTAATTTGTATCTTTTGTAGAGATAGGGTTTTGCCATGTTGTCCAGGCTGGTCTCAAACTCCTGGGCTCAAGAGATCCACCCACTTTGGCCTCCCAAAATGTTGGGATTACAGGCATGAGCAACCGCACCCAGTACCCAATAATTTTTAAAAGTTGAAAAGGTTCTGAAATCAAAACATTTGAGAACTGTCTAAGAAGACATAGCTAGATGCATAAACACTACAATAAGGGCTGTGATAGGAAGAAGCACAGGATAACATGGGAGGATACGGGAGAGACACATAGTTCAGTCTTGGAGAGTCAAAGAAAGCTCCCTAGAGAAGCCTATCTTTAAGCTGAAACTTGATAGATGAGAAGTTAGCATGCTCAGAGGAATGGCATGTCCAAATCAGAAGGAAGAGATTCTGAAGACTTCTGGAGAAAAGAGAGAATACGGTTCATTCATGAAAATAAAAGTTATTTGGTAAAGCTAGAAAACAGTTTGTGATAAACTAGGTTGTGCAGGTTGTATCATTGTTTTAATAAAATAAGCATATATGTATAGTGAAGGGTTAAAAATAGACTCTGGTCTCAAATACACATAATGCAAATAGCAAAAAAATAAGCTGGACCTGGTCTCTGGTATACTGTATCCATTTATAAAAAGTTTTAAAGGGCCACCTTAATAAGTTGCCAAAAACATATAATTCAAAGTTGTAATCTATATTCCATGGTATCTAAATATAAGCCAAAATTTAGATTCTCTTTAAAAGTTTTCTTTTCATATTTAAAGGAACACTAATGAGATATTTAAAGTTTGACTTGAACTGGAAACAATACATGCATAAATTTAAAGTCTCATATTCTTTATAAAAACTCTATTTTTGGCCGGGCTGAGTGGCTCACGCCTGTAATCCCAGCACTTTGGGAGGCTGGTGGATCACAAGGTCGAGAGATCGAGACCATCCTGGTCAACATGGTGAAACCCCGTCTCTACTAAAAATACAAAAGATTAGCTGGGCATGGTGGTGTGTGCCTGTAATCCCAGCTACTCAGGAGGCTGAGGCAGGAGAATTGCCTGAACCCAGGAAACGGAGGTTGCAGTGAGCTGAGATCGCACCATTGCACTCCAGCCTGGGTAACAAGAGCGAAAATCCATCTAAAAAAAAAAAAAAAAACCTCTATTTTCACTCAGATCAGTGGAACTTATCTAGTGACTTTGGGTCATGGCCGACAGTGATTTCCTGTAAAAGTGGTATGCGTTGTAGAATGGACGCCTCGGTGGGCTCTTTGTCATCTTTGGCATATGGTTAGTTTCCTGATTTTCCATTTCTGTTGTTTTAATAGTGTATTTGTCCTTCCACACTACAAAAAATCTTTCAATCTAATAACCCCAAAACCTCCACTAGGAGTGCTGTGTTGGCAGATTTCAAGGTAGACACACCCTCTGCAGATGAGACCAGATAACCAGCAATATTAGGGGCACCTCCATACTCAATGCTCCTGGCTTGTTCTACGGGCATTCCTGAGCTGGAACAGGGCTTCTGTGAGTGATTTTTCTCTTTTGGGTGAGAGTTCAAGAGAAACAGAAATAGATATTTCTTACTCAGAGGTTAGGTCTGGTATTTTGATATCTTGGAACAGACAGCCACCTATAATCATATTGCTGCAACCTTTGGATGACAGGCTGCTATTATGTCTTAAGAATTTGGATTCATTGTCAGGAAAATGCAGTGGCCAAAGCCACATTGCTACATTTTACAACCCTTTTCTTAGGAGCTCTATTTAATTTGTAAATGTTGTTTGTAAGTAAGGTACTCTAGAGAATATTTTGCTGAGGATTATTTCTGTTAACTTGTTTGTAAGTCTGCATACATGTTGCTTTGCCAGTATATCTTTTCTATTATCTGTTAATTTATTTGTCTACATATTTTGTAGCTCCTGAGAACTCTGAAGGACAAAATAATACAACTGTGGGTGGATAATAGTGTGACAGTTTTTACAGTCTATTATATTTTATGTTAAGGCATTAGCAAACAAAAAATATGGCATCAAAAACATGTCAAAGCAAATAAAACTAGTTTGAAAATAAGATCAACTCTGGAACTGTAGACCCTGCACATATCTCCCAAAAGATTTTTAAAACAGTAGACATTTAAATATGCTGTATCTCCCACAACTAGCATTGTTTCTGATACCCACTGGGTACATAATAAATACTGAATGAGTAAATTAATGAATCACTACTCTGTGACATAGAGATGCTAGTTATCCACATTTTTCAAATGAGAAAATTGAGACACAATGCAGTAAAGTAGCTTGTCCTTGTCCAATAGCTAATAAACAGGACTGGGTTTAAAGTTGGGTAACCTGACTATAAGCTCACTTGATTAACCTCTGCATCATACTATACATATTATAACACTATACTAGTGACGTCTTTTGGAGATTCTTTATATTTAGGTAGTGTGACATTTTCCCATCAAATATATTGGTTGAATATTTAATAATTGTTTTTTAGTATGGAAAGAAGTCAGGTACACAAATATTAGTGTAACTTCCTTGCCGTCAAGAATCACTTACTGGGATAATTCCACCAGTGACAGTGTCAAGCTCTCAGAGGACACCTTGCATGGGTGGAAGACAAGCACAGGGGCCCTCATGTTCCAAGAACCTCAGTAACCCCCCTTCCACACTCCCACCCTGCGTGCTACTACTTAATGCTGCTGTCACTATAAAAGTAAAATACCTTTCCAGATCAAATCCAGAACCATCTTTTACAATTACCCTTTGTTTCGTTTTGGTTTGCTTTTAGTCATGATAATTAACATATTTTGAAGTTTCAAATACTTAAAAGGCAGTAGATTTTTATATTTACCACAGAAGTGCATCTGGTTTAAAAGGTTAAGAAACAACAGTCTGGTGATATTTTCTCCAGGCTGTGATTCTCCCTATGAGTGAGAGTCATTATAACCTTCCTGTGCTGTTTTGTGTTCTGGAGTGCACAGGCATGAGAGAGCAGACCCCATGTTTCTGAGGCCTACTGCACACGGGAAAGGCTGAACTAATCCCAGGCACACAGGGGCTGTGATGAGTCTGGGTATCATCTCACGCTGCTTCTCTCTGGGTAGATTCCTCACACTCTGTACTACAAGTGGAATCTTTCTGATGCCACGGCCACTAGAGTGGCCAGACTCTCGCTTCCTCGTGTAGATGGAGAAACCGTGGCTCTGGGGTATTCAAGAAACCATGTCAGGCCGAGCCCGGTGGCTCATGCCTGCAATCCCAGCACTTTGGGAGGCTGAGGCAGGCGGACACCTGATGTCAGGAGTTCAAGACCAGCCTTGCCGACATTGTGATACCCCATCTCTTATTAAAAATACAAAAATTAGCCGAGCGTGGTGGCGCGTGCCTGTAGTTCCAGCTACTCTGGAGACTGAGGCAAGAGAATCGCTTGAGCAAGGAGGCGGAGGTTGCAGTGAGCCAAGATTGAGCCACCGCACTCCAGCCTGGACAACAGAGCAAGACTCTGTCTCAAACAAAACAACAACAACAACAACAACAGAAAGAAGCCATCCCATTCCACATGGAATCTGGGCCACTTCACAATCTTCTGAGCTGCATGTTGGCCAGTGAACTTTCCTTTATTCTCCTCTAAAGAATGTCAAGTTATCACCATACACAAATACAGATGGTAGCCATGTGTGGTGTTGGAGACATTAATTTGATTGTGGTAATCATTTCACATGTCTATGTATATCAAATCATCACATTGTATTACCTTGAATATGTAAAATTTTATTTCTCAATTATACCTCAATAAAGCTTGGACAAAAGATGTTTAAAATATCCTTTCTCCGCTTTTTCTAGTTTCCCATATCTGCACTTCTTCCTCTCTGGAGAGTAAGGCCTATGAGGGGAGGAACCAAGTCTGTTTCTCTAATCATCGCATCTCCAGCGACTCCAGCCGTATCTGCTATATGGCAGATGCTTGCTAAAGATGCGTTCATTGAATGAATGTCTGAATGACCAAATAAATGTCTATCCCTTTGTGCCCCGATATCACAATTTGAAAACTTTGTTTTTCATTTGGTATCTATATATGGCTTTACTTTTAAAAGCTCACACACACATAGAAAGACTTCATGTCTGCAGTAACTAATCTATAAACAACTATAGAATTCTAAAGAACCAAGCTCCGTTCAGAAACGGCAAATAGAAACGCCATATGAGAGGCAATCAGATACATGCTGACCATGGAATTTGAGAGAAACTGCCCACAGTTTCCTAAAGCACAACTTCAATTGTATCACTATTTTAAAACCTGTGGTTTTCAGATGCTCTTGCCCAGCTCCTACTGATTTCGAGGGTGAATGCTGCGTATGCTGACCATGCTGCAAATGCGAAGCACAAAGAAGAGAAGTGCCAAGGCAGGGGGCTTCACGGGATCCCCCATCTTTTGTTCTGTTCCTGCCCGATTCTACCGTATTCTAGCCCGTAACATGGAGCAAGATTGGGGCACAGCTGAGCTGTACTAAATGACAGCCTTCATGGAGCTCCCCAGAAGGAATTACACAAAGAAATTACATCTCCTGAAGTGTCTGACCCACCTGTGCTAGTTTCCCATGGCTATTGTAACAAATTACCACAATCTTAGTGTGTTTAAAACAACATAAATTTGTTACAGTTCTGGAGGTTGGAAGTCCTACCTTCAAGGTGTCAGCAGGGTTTTGGAGTCCCTAGGGGAGGATCCATTTCCTTGCCTTTTCCAGCTTCTAGAGGCCACCCACATTCCTTGGACCACGGTCTTCTCCTTCCATCTTCACATCTCTCTCTCACTTTTGCTTCCATCATTGAATCTCATCTCTAACTCTGACACTCCTGTCTCCCTATTATAAGGATCCTGTGATTATATTGGGCCTAATGACATATTCCAGAATCATCTCCCCAGCTCAAAATCTGTAATCACACCTGCAAAGTCCCTTTTGTCAGCTAGAGTAACATATTCACACATTCCAGGGATCAGAATGTGAACATTGCAGAGGGTGAGGGCGTCATTCTGTCACCCCCATCCCCCACCCCCAACCCCACTGTCTGCTTTCTTCCTATCAGCCTCAAAAAGTGGCCTTCAGATCCTCCACTCTCCAAGGCACCTGTGACAGACAGAGTACACCTTACTGGCTGCTGGAGGCGTCCTCCTTCTGAGCTTTCCTGGTGCTCCCAGCTGGTTGCAACTACTTCTTTTTCCACATTCCTTTATGCAACCTGGACTGTTCAGAACATCCCTTTCTGCTGCTGGATACTTTATTTGTATGTGCCTATGTCACTTTCCTGATAACCTGGGCCAAGAACCAACTTTGTGCCCTCCTAGGGCCTAGAATGATGTGGAGCAGATTGCTGTTACCCAATTATTGCTGTTAGTGCTTATCAGGACACAAAAGACACATCTCCCTGAGTCTGGTGCCATCCAGATGTTTCCCTCAGAGTCCAAAGACAGCACTCCTCACTGCCGCCCCAGAGCACTTCTGCTAGTGAGTGATATCTTCAGTTCCTGTAAGCTGGGAGGACACCACAACAGCTGCCCATTTAGAATACTTCATCCGCAGGGACCGCTGGTAGCCTGGGAAGGGAGCCTGCATTTGTGTGGGCAGCTTCCCACCTTCTGCAAGCCAGCTTGTTATTGTTTTGCTGTTTGCTGTGGCGGTGGCTGCTGTTCTGCAGTGCCAGCTGAGAAGCTTGTCTCCAAGCAGCCTTGGCTATTTCCACCACAATTCTTTTCCCCTCAGGATACCATCCTCTACATGTGTCAGTATGACTCATTTGGTACTTGTACTTGGTAAAAGCCGGAGTTTAATGAAAAGACATGGGTTGAGAACTTCCCAGTCTCATTTGCAGTCACATCCTGGGTAGGACTTACCTTAAATCAGGTGGAATCTTTTCTCCTCAGCAGTTAAGAAATGCTGGAGAACTATCTAATTGCCAAGTACTAGGTGAGACTTGGGGCTGGGGTTGAAGTGCATTAAAGAGCAGGCATGTGAGAGAATAAAAACATGAAATAAAAGTTTCTGCTCTTAGAGATTTCAAAATCAATGGGGAAGAAATATAAGTTACTAAGTAACTACAAAATTTTGTAAAATCTTCTGGCAGCAAAACGTTGTAGATCTGGGGAAAAATGTGGATTGCTATCTTATAAACTATATGTGGAAAAATCCAAAATATTAAAAGTCTTAAAATTACTAGAAAAAAACCCTGAGAGAATTTTTCTTATATAATCTCAGAGTGGTAAAGGTCTTTCTAAGTATAACACTTATGAATACTTACAGAAGCCATATGAATGAAATAATAGGTAAATTTAATGACAAAAAAAAGTTCCCATGGCAAAATTCACAATATGAAAAGTCAAAAAACAAATGTAAATCTGAGAAAAACATTGTAAATCATATTACAGAAAAAAGTTAATTTCCCAAATGTATAAAGAATGTGATATGGTTTGGATTTGTGTTCCGCTGGCAATCTCATGCCGGACTGTAATCCTTAATGTTGGAGGAGGGACCTGGCAGGAAGTGACTGAATCATGGGGGCAGATTTCCTCTTTGCTATTTCTATGACAGTGAGATCTCACGAGATTTGGTTGCTTAAAAGTGTGTAGCACTTCTTCTTTATCTCTCTTCCTCCTGCTCTGGCCATGTGTGGATATGCCTGCTTCCCCTTTGCCTTCTGCCATGATTGTAAGTTTTCTGAGGCCTCCCCAGCCAAGCTTCCTGTACAGCCTATGGAACTGTGAGCCAATTAAACTTCTTCATAAATGACACAGTCTCAAACATTTCTTTGTAGCAGTGTGAGAAAGGACTAATACAGAATACATACAAATCAATAAGAAAAACACTAATTGTCTACTAGAAAAAATGGGCAAAGCGTCTAAGCTGACTGCACAGAAAAGGAAATGCAGATGGCCCTTAAACATATGCCAAGATGTTCAGCCTTACATATAATAAGGGAAATGGAACTAAAATCACACAGAGACATAATTTTTAAATTATGCTAAGTGGGTTAAAATTTAAAAGTTTCAAAATACTTATATTTTGAGGAATCGGCAGCCTACCCGTCTATTACCGGCAGAAGTACATATTGGTACAATACCTATTGGAGGCAAGTTTTTAAGATCTTCCAAAATTGCAAACATGCATATCCCGGACTCAGTAATTTACCAGCAATTTATACTACAGATAGTCTCTAACCTGTGGAAAATGACATATACAGAACTTAATTTAATAGAGCACTGTTTATATTATCGAAAGACTGGAAGTCATCATAGACAGAGGAGTGATAAAAATAGAAGAGTGATAAATTATGATATTTACACAAAATGAAATTCTATGCATTGCTCAAAAGCAATGGGGATACTCCTTATGATGATTATGGAAATATTTCAAAGATACGTTAAGTGATAAAAGCAAGATGACAGAACAGTTTGTTCAGTGTGCTGCCGTTAGCATACAAAAGAAAGGAGGAGTGAACTGCTAGCTATTTTCAAGAATAAGCTCAGTATATTTCTACCGGTTCTTTCTGCTCGTGCTGTTCTCTTCATTTAGATTGTGCTTTCTCCATCACTGCCTGCTGAAAAATGTTGGTCTTCCAGGACAATTTCAAATATTTCTTCCTCTATGAACCTTTATTATCTCCCAGATTAAGCACTCTCTCAACTGAACAACTCTAAAATTATTAGGAGAATAGTTTTAAGGTTTGGGATAAGAGAGCCTTTCTAAAACAAGACAACTCCAAATAGCTCATAAAGAAAGAAGCTTGGCTTAACCTTATAAGAGATGTAATAATTTGTATGGTCACAGACATAATAAATAGACATAAATACAAAGTCTGACACACTGAGAGGAAGTATCTGCAACATATATTGATGACAAAAGCTTATTATCCAGATTATATAAAAAGCTTATAAAATCCAGTAAAGATAAAAACAACAGTCCAGGAAAAAAGACACATCTTAAAGAGTTAAACCAAAAAAAAAAAAAAGCAGTTAAAAAGGTGCTCAGTTTTAAACAGTAAATATATCTCTCCCTCTGATGAGTAAAAAATAAGAAGACTTACATTATGATGTGAGGAAAGAGGCAATCGTGTGGCAGGAGTATAAACTGTTAAATTCTTTTCAGAGGGTAATTTGGCAGGAGTCATCAAATGTTAAAATTAGGTATCGCCTTCAACCCATCTATTCGGCTTCAGATCTAGACATCTGTGCTCAGAGATATGCATATGAGTATAGAAGCATTTACAAGTATGGTCATTGCAAACTATTTATAATAGAAAAAAACCAAAGACCTCCTATAGAACCATCAGGAGTGGAAAGAATAAATGAACTATGGCAGATTCATTCTATGAGCTACTGTGCAGCAGTTTTAAAAATAGATTTTTACATATTTGAAAAGAGCTCTAAAGGGAAAATGCCATTTGAAGAACAGTATATAAAGTATTATTTCATTTATATGGGGAAGATACATGTATACAGTCAGCCTTCCATATACACTGGCTCTACATCTGTGGATTCAACAAACTTTATATATATATATATATATATAATCCATATATGTAGGGAATTGTCTCTAGGACCCCTCTCTATATATAAAGTTTTACATATATATATATATATATAAAGTTTTATATATACAAAGAACGGTTGAATCTGTTCTATGTGCAGACTTTTTTCTTGTCATTATTTCCTAAACAGTACAGTATGACAACTATTTACATGACATTTACATTGTTTTAGGTATTATAAGTAATCTAGAAATGATTTAAAGTATATGGGAGGATGTGTATAGGTTATAAGCATCATTGTATGTACGGAACTTAAGCATCTCTGAATTTTGGTATTCACAGAGGGGTCCTAGAGACAATTACCTACATATATGGGTACATAAAGAATATATATAGTATGTGTGTGTATACACACACACACACACACACACACACACACACACACACACAAAATAGTTTAGCCTCTAGGAAGGGGAATAGAAATAGGGGTAGCAAAGAAGAAATTTTCATTTCCTGCTTTATACATTTACAGGGTGCGTTTCGTTTTGTTTGCTGTTGAAGGGTAGTGATGGGAAGGACCCCGTTCACACAGTTAGGAAAAGGGAATTGATCTCAGTCAACTGGCCTTCCAGTGTGATATTTTTTTCCACTATTGCACCAAAAGAAAAAAGAGGCACTTTCAGAGTCAAAAATGATTAAATAGGCCGGGCACAGTGGCTCAAGTCTGTAATCCCAGCACTTTGGGAGGCCGAGACGGGTGGATCACGAGGTCAAGAGATCGAGACCATCCTGGTCAACATGGTGAAACCCCGTCCCTACTAAACATATAAAAAATTAGCTGGGCATGGTGGCAGGTGCCTGTAATCCCAGCTACTCAGGAGGCTGAGACAGGAGAATTGCCTGAACCCAGGAGGCGGAGGTTGCGGTAAGCCGAGATCGTGCCATTGCACTCCAGCCTGGGTAACAAGAGCAAAACACCGTCTCAAAACAAAACAAAACAAAACAAAACAAAACAAAACAAAACAAAACAAAACAAAACAAAACAAAAAACACACAGAGAATAAAAATGATTAAATAGAAAGAAGTATAAGACATGTTCCTCTGGCTATGAAGTTCACTATGGGATTTTCAGAAATATCCCTCTTCTAACTAACCTAACAGCCACTGTTAAGAATTAGACCCATTTATTTTATGGGCATAGAGAATGGCTGCACCCATCAATGATACAGCATATAGATTATCCTTTTAAATTGTTCTCCAATACTTTACACCTTGTAAGCCTTTTCCATAATTTTCCTTTTGTTTCTTTCCCCCAGGCTCTCTGCAATTTTTCTATAGCTAGCTTTAAGTTTGGAAAGAAAGGACTGACGAATGCTGAGTAAACAGACTATTTCTTGACACTTAAATGACATATTTCTTAAATTACACTCTAGAGAATCACTTTCATTCTAACTAACAACACAATACTGGAGACTCATTCAATGTGAGATTTACCCTGACTCTGTTATTCTTCCCACCAATCAACACTTGGGCTGTGCCTTCCTTTATTTGCTTTAATTCCTATAGCTAGAGGAAAAGTATCACATAAAGGAGGTCACAGACTTTGAAATATGACATAGCAGAGTTCTTTCCACAAGTTTTTGATGTCCTATCTTTGTGATTTGGATGAATTGCCTAACTTTTCTCCATGTCAGTTTTTCATCTGTCAAACAACAATAACTAACAGCAAAAAAGAAATCACAATGACATTAGAAAATATAATGAAATGAATGATAATGACAATAAAACATCAAAATGTGCACAGGACAGCTGAAGCAGGGCTTAGAAATATTTAACCTTAAATGTATTTATCAGAAAAGAAGGAAAACTGACAATCAATTACTTAAGCTTCTCAGGCGCTAAAACAGAAAGTAAGATAAAACCCAAAGAAATTAGGAGTAAAATAGAATAGATAAAAACAGATTCAATGAAAACATATATTCATGTACATAAAATAGAAAACTATCAGTAATGTCAAATGTAGCTTTTTGTAAAGATTAATGAAACTGATAAGCCCCTAGCTAGACTGATCAAGAAAAAAAAAAAAAAACAACCACAAAGAAAACACAAAGTGTCAAGATCAGAAATTAAAAAGGGACAGCAATACAGACTTTAAAGCTTCAAAAATATAAATAATACCAATTTCTTAGAAAGTCTATGTGAATTCACTGAAGTACTTTAAGCACCTAGCACTCTACCATGGCTCATAGAAGTCATTCATTTAGTCATTGAATATGCTTTGACTGAGCATATGCCCTATGCTGAGCAAGAGGAGTACTAAGGTAGGTGGGGTGAGTGTGAAGAGGGTGTGTGGGAGTGGAGATAGACATGTTCTTTGCATCTGTAGAGCACAGAGTTCAATGGTGAAGTCTGAGACAAATTTTTTAAATTGCAGATACAAATGCAAAATTACAATAATGAAAAATGTCAGCCAACTAAAGGTGCATTTAAAAAGGTTAAATGACTTAGTGAGGAAGGTCAGAATGGGCTTCCCTAAGAAAGTGATAGCTGAGATGCTATCTATGAAATGAGAAGATATTAATTAGGTGAAGTTAACGAGTCAGTTTTGCTGTGGTTTAAATGTGTCCTCCAAGGTTCATGTGTTGGAAACTTAATTCCCATTGCAACAGTGTTGGGAGGTGGGGCCTGATAAGAGGTGATTGGGTCATGAGAGATCTGCCTCATGAATGGATTAATGTTGTTAGCTCTGGAGTGGGTTAGCTATCCAGACAGTGGCTTTGTTATAAAAGTGAGTTCAGCCTTCACTGCTCTCTGCTCTCTCACTCCTGCACTCTCTTGCCTTCTGCCTTCGGCCCTGAGAGGATACAGCAAGAAGTTCCTCACCAGATTCAGTTCCACCTTGGACTTCACAGCCTCCAAAATAAATGTATTTTATTTATAAAGTGTCCAGTCTGTGGTATCTGTTGTAACAACAGAAAATGGACGAACATAGTGCTCTCCTTACAGGGAGAAGGAAGGGAAAGGCCCTGTATTGGAAGGAAGGATGGCCTGACACAAAGTCATTGTGGCTGATGCTGGAAAACAAGGGCAAGTGGAGGGGACAGATGAAGTTGCTGAGATTAATGGGACCAGACTTGTAGGGGACACTGAGAAGCCTGGTTTTTATCCTAAAAACAATAGGAAACCATTTGTATCTTAAGTGGAGATGGGTAACATAACCAGATTAGAAAAGATCATTCGCCATGTGGTATGAAGCATGGAATGGGTAAGTCATTGTGGATATACAGATGCCAGTAGACTACTGAGCTTGCACAGGGGAAAAAAAAATAGCTAGACCTACTGTTTACAATATAAATTAAACTAGAAATAGCTCAAATGTTCACCAAAAATGGACTGGTTGAGTAAATTACAGTATACAAACATAATGGGTTACTATGCAGCTATAAATAAAAATGAGAAATATTAACATATATTATTATAAAGTTATAGCCAGAATACAGTGTTTGATAAAAAAAAAAGCAAAGTGGAGAAAATTGTATGTATATGCTGTTACTTGCATTTTTAAAGTGAAAGGCTAAATCAAGGTTAAAAAGTGTTACCCACAGGAATAGACAGGGAGAACAGCAGAGGGGACGGGGATAGAGGCTAAAGTTCTCCAAATACAAATTGTTTTGTGGATTTCACCTTGAAACCATGTAGATATCTTACATTATTATAAAGCAAAATTAAATTTTGAAAATTAATCTATGAGAACTGAAAACAAAATGAAACAAATGAACATAACTATACATTGAGTTAGTGGCATAATCATATGCAACAGAATTAATTAGATTTTAAAACTATATACCTTAGGTCAGTGCCATGGCTCACACTTATAATCCCAGCACTTTGGGAGGCCGAGCTGAGCAGATCACCTGAGGTCAGGAGTTCCACACCAGCCTGGCCAACATGGCAAAACCCCCTCTCTATGAAAATTACAAAAATTAGCCAGGCGTGGTGGTGGATGCCTGTAATCCCAGCTACTGAGGAGGCTAAGGCAGGGAAATCACTTGAACCTGGGAGGTGGAGGTTGCAGTGAGCCAAGATGGTGCCACTGCACTCCAGCCTGGGCAACAAGAGCGAGACGCTGTCTCTCAAGAAAAAAACAAAACAAACAACAACAACAAAAACTATATACCTGAAAATGTTTTTGGAAATCACATTGTTGGCAAAAGTGTTGCTTTTTTGTCTAAAACTACTGTGAGAGTAATTTGTATATATTATAGAGCAAGAAAAATGGGAAATTATCTGCTGTTCTAATTCTGTCACCTTTGGTGTCTTTGAAAACTGGAATTTGAGGTGTAGGATGAAGAAAATACAGATGCATGATAAAATGTTAAGCAAAATCCCTGTAGTCCTGATTCTGAATTAGAGGTATAAGCATGAACTCATGCTTGAAAACAATTTATTTCATACTTCTGTCGACTGAAAACATCTAGAAACAATGATCAAGATAGTAGTAATATCTGGTATACAGGGGTCTCCAAATACCATTACCCACTTAAGGAACTTGCATTCCACAGAGAAACGGCTAATTCCAGGTTCTGAGGCCAGATATGTGCAAGGTAAGCTGGGGATGCCTTATACTACTGGCCAAAGATCAAAAAATGAATGCATCAACATGAATAATGTAACAGTGACTTATATTTGCAATGATACAAAATAATTAGTCACCTTTAGAAAATGATTTGGAATAAATTAATTACTTTGAAAATTAGTAAATAAAGAGCAAAAATCATGTGTTTGTCCTTCTTTTCCTGTACATACTGTACATCAAGGTAATCAACTGACAGGATAATGCTTCTCCTAACAGAAGTCTTCTAGCTGTCAAATAAATAATAACAAAATTAGAATATTATCATTTTTTCAATCCATAGTGAAATAATGGATCTAGGTAATGATCATCAATACCTGCTAAAATCACAGAATGAGGGTCAAGCAGCCTTCAGGTGCCTTCTGATGGAAGACTACAATATTATCTATGAAGTATACTTATAACAAAATATCAAACCTGCATCTGATCAAGCCTTTAGGGTTATCAGTACACAGAAAATTCAGAAGATAGAAGAACGTGTTAAATAACACAACAGGGGATGCAACTGGCAAAATTCAGGGTTTATGAAACTCTGCTGAACAAATGTTGCCACTATTTAACAGAAAATTACAAGGAAAAAATAGTAGGATTGCAAAGATCAAAAGAGTTTAAGACTGATCAATCAGTTGAAATATATAGACATTATTTCAATCTTGATTTAAAGAAGCAAACTAAAAATCTATTGACTGGAGATAATGGGTATGTGGGGGTTATTCATATTATTCTCTCTAATCTCTGTTTGAAATTTTCCATGGTAAAATGTTAAACAGTAACAGCAAAAAACAACTAACTCTATGAAGTGCTCATTATATACAAGGCACTGTTTCAAGCACTTTACATAGCTAATCTGTCACCCGGTCCATGAGGTGGGTACTCACCTCTACTATACAAATGAGAAAACCAAGGTATGGAGTGGTTAAGCACCTTACTTAAGGGTGCACAGCTAATATATTAAGGTATTAGGATTCAAAACCAGGCAGTCTGATTCTGGAACCCATTGGGTGAGTACCTCTCACAATGATGGCAGCTTGAACTAGGGTGGTGATAATGGAGAAGAGTGGATGGACTGAAGAGATACCAAAGGTGAAACTGACCAGACTCCATGCTAGATTGCACACAAAGTTAAGGGTCAGGGGAGAGTCCAAAGTATTTGTGAGGTTTTGGCTTGCATCATGGGATACATAGTGTTAGGTTTCATTGAGATAACAAGAGTGAGAGAGGATCAAGTTTGGAGGGTTAAGATGATTTGGGTTTGCACCACGTCAAGGTTCACGTGCCTTTGGTATATCCAGGTGATGTCAGCTGGGGAGCTGGCAATACTGGTGCTCTTATATGCTAGTTTTCCCCTTTCCTCCTCCTTAGAAATGCGTATATTTTCTTAGGATGAAGAAGGGAAAGGGTATTTTCTAGTTTTGAAGTACAATAAAGTAATATTCTGTTCTTGTTTCAGAGGTGTTGTAGCAGTATCACTTGCACATTTTGTAAGATTGCTTTTACTGCACTCTTAGGAACTGCTAGAAAACAGGTCAATTAACCAACCATCCCTCCCTTGACTGCTTACTATGCCCAACCAGTGTATCAGGTGCTTACACATTCCATCATTTCCTGCTTTCTTGCAGTTACTTAAACAGTTATAAAGATGTTATTCTTCTCATTAAATGAGGAGATGGAAGATCGAAAAGAATAAGTCACTTGCCAAAGTTATAGAACTGTAAAGTAGCAGTCTGCATCCCTAGTCTTTCTCCCATTATGCCTCTATTTTTCAAAGTGTGGGTGATGACTTAGGTGGTCATGGTCATGGTGTTTAATTGCACAGACACATACAGGAAGAAAGTGCTTTAATATAATTTTCATCCAACCTTCGGTTATAACATGGAGAACAACTCAGTTAGGTGTTGGTATGTCTTTAACACCTAACACTTGGCCAATCTCCGTTTTCAACCAAGAAAGGAGAGCTTTGGACTCAGTTTTGAGCAAATAATAACAGTATGTAGCAGGACTTTGATTACATCTTATTTTCATTGTGTATATTTTTAGGTACACTTTTTTTTTTTGAGACAGAGTTTTGTTCTGTCACCAGGCTGGAGTACAGTGGCACGATCTCGGCTCACTGGCTTACTGCAACATCTGCCTCCCAGGTTCAAGTGATTCCCCTGCCTCAGCCTCTGGAGCAGCTGGGACTACAGGAATGCACCACCACATCCGGCTAATATTTTGTATTTAGTAGAGACTGGATTTCACTACATTGGCCAGGATGGTCTCGATCTCCTGACATCATGATCCGCCCACCCCGGACTCTCAAAGTGCTGGGATTACAGGCTTGAGCCACCGCACTGGCTTTTACGGATACTTTCTATTAATAAGTGGTATTAGTGCTTCCGTTTACATAGAAACACAGAATTGCATTTAAAAATAAATTTTAGTAAAAGAAATAAACTGAGTAAAGGAAAACTATTACATACAGAAAAGTAATAGTGGTTCAAAGAAAGGAAAAACAAACACACACTACATGAGGCTGGAATCCAATGGATGACTTCTGGAAAACAGTGCACTTCACCGTATCTCCTGCCCCTCGCCCTGATGTTGGGCTTTGGTGATGGCCTTATCTCTCTAACCGCAACTGAGTATCTTAACCAAAATATGATGTGAAAACACTTCATCTAGTTACTGGTGAATGCAATTCTCTAGTGAGCCTGTCACGGACCCCGAATACTGCGGGCCAGACAGTATTTTTATTCTATATTGATCAGATTGACATGTTGGATGGGACACCCCAGCCCTTGGCTGCCCAGATGTCTCCCATGCCAGGGTTTCAGGAAAGATATGAGAGCAGAGTACATAACCAGGAAGTCATGGCAGCTAACACCTAAGACACTGGGTTATTTTGGAAATCTTAAGAATATCTAGGTGATTATCTATCTACCATCTATATTCTACTAATATGCTTTCTGGTATTAAGGCTGTGTTCACTAATTTCCATCTATTCCTCTTCCTTAAAGCTCGAATCCCCCATCTTTCATGACGGTACCATGTCTGCACATTTTGTTCTTTCCTCCTCCCCTTTTCTGGGACAGAAGCTGTAATCAGTATGTTTGTGAGAAACGGTTGTAAATAGGCTGCCTTAAAAAAAAAATTTTTTTTTTTTACGAGTTCTTCTAAACATAAACAAAGGCAATAAAAATTCCAAATGCTACATATATTTTAAAAGACATCATTGTCACATGAGATAAATTTGCTCATGTGTTCCCCAAGGAACTGAAAAGTACATTATAGTCACTGTAACCCTGCTGGGTAGAGACAGTATCTTCTCTTTATTCTCTGTTATTCCTGAGACTATCTGTTCAGCATATTAAGGAAAGAAATCGGTATCTGAGATAATGCATCTGCATTTCTCTCATTTCCCATGGGCACCACAAAGCCAGTACTTTTTCACCCCTGGCCCTGGCAGAGTAGAATCCAAAGCCTGAACAATAGCAGGCTTAAGTTTTGCATTTTTGAGGTATTCTTTAAGTGAAGGTGGTAAATATTGATATTGGTAAATACCAGTAAACTCGTCTTCTTAAAGCCACAAGGTCAAAGAAAACACAGGTTCCACCTTCCTAGGCGGGGTACCCACAGTCCCGAGTCTGCTCACTGTGGCTATGTCAGTTCCTGCGAACCTGCCTACATCATAGATGGCACACCAGGCAAAGGCCTGACTAGTGTACCTCGAACAAGGGAAAGACCCCCTACTCTGAAAATGGAAACTCATCCCATTCCCATGCATAGACAGGGTGAGGGTGTGGAATGGGCAGTGGGTGTGTACGTGGCAGGGCGTGTAGGCTGGGAGCTTTTTTCCCCTTCAAAGCTGTAGCAGGAGCCCAGCGGGCTCCCCAGCCCCTTGGCTCTCGGCCCTACCCCGACCATTGTCAGCACACCTCGTCCCTTCAGCTTCCGGGCCGCGGGCGAGATGATTTGCTGCAGATGACATCAGCCCCGGGCCAACGGCTGGAAGAGCGGAGGCAGCCACCGCGTGAGGATGTGCCGGGTGGTCCTTTCCTCCTCCTCTTCCTCCTCCTCCCCGGCTCCCTGCCTAGTCTCCATATAAAAGCAGCGCCGCCTCCCCGCCCTCTCTCACTCCCCGCTCCTCTCCGCCGCGCACTCTCCGCGGCGCTAGGAGAGGGCGGAGGGGGAGGCGGCGCGCGGCGCGCAGCGCCAGAGGAGGGGGGACGCAGGGGGCGGAGCGGAGACAGCACCTTCGGAGATAATCCTTTCTCCTGCCGCAGAGGAGAGGAGCGGCCGGAGCGAGACACTTCGCCGAGGCACAGCGGCCGGCAGGATGGCGACCGTGGTGGTGGAAGCCACCGAGCCGGAGCCGTCCGGCAGCATCGCCAACCCGGCGGCGTCCACCTCGCCTAGCCTGTCACACCGCTTCCTTGACAGCAAGTTCTACTTGCTGGTAGTCGTCGGCGAGATCGTAACCGAGGAGCACCTGCGGCGCGCCATCGGCAATATCGAGCTCGGTAAGTGGCCCCGCGTCCCCAGGGACGCGCGCTGGGAGACGCGCAAACACGACCCCACCCAGGGCGCGACGGTCACCGCGCTCCTCTCGCGTGCCCCGCACCCAGGCCTCTCCCCACCACCTCCCATACTTGGTCCAGACTCTTTTCTGGACTAATTAAGAAGAATAATCCGAATTATTAGATATGAGACCCAGGGGGAGTCTCCCAATAACCTTGAGGGATCTGTCACCACGCTGGGTCCGCATCCTCTGCTGAGTTGGCCACCGCCTCTCCCGCTAAGTGAAATGCAGGTGTCAGGGGAGCAGAGGTCAGAATAAAGCCGCAACTGCAGGAGGCAGCAGGGTGGGGGAGACCTGATGCAAACACTCCTTTCAACCCCCTCTGGCCTCAGGAAAAGGCTGGGACTCCCACAACCGCAGACCTGGGGCCGAAGTCCCATGTGCCAGGGCTTGCGTGGGATTCATCCTCACCACGGCTAGCTCAGCCCCTGAGAAACGCCTTTTCCGATTTCAAACCTTCCGATCCTTTCTTTCCTCAGAATGACTAGGCTAGTCCTAGGGCCACGCCCGCTCCCCCCACCCCTCCTGGGATGCTGGGATGCAAAACCGCCTGCGCTTTACCACCAGACAGAGCCCGCCTCGCTACCGCCCCTGGGGCCTTGGCTGCAGCTCTCAGAAAGGACAATGGGACCCCAAGTTGTGGGGTGGGGCTGCTGCTTTTAAAAGTCCCAGCCTCGGGAGTGGTAGCTTGAAGGGGGTCGGTGGGGGAGACGTCAGCGGGTAGGTCAGCTCCTCGCCCGGTGCGTGCACCCTTGGCGCTCTCTGCGGAGGCCGAATAGCGGTTCGCCCGCGACCCTGGGCGGGGTCCTGAAGGTCCGACAGGCTCAGCCTCGGGCGCACCGAGAGACCCGCCCCCAGCCCCACCCGAGCTGCCGCAGTGCCCCCGGACCGCCCGACGCACCTGCCCCCCCACACTGCGGCGCCCCAGTCGGGCTCGGCTGTCGGGGCGTGCGCTCCGCCGGAGCCTCGGGCTGGCGGGGGCTGCGCGCCCCCACCTCTCCCTCTGCCTGGCTTTGTTGCGCTGGGAACCCCTGGGTGGGCAGCTCTGGTCTCTGCCTTTCCCTTTATCCCCCAGCGTCCCGGCCCTCCCCTCGCCCCTGACGGAGGTCGCCGGGGCCCTCCGCAGCCCCAACCCGCGCTCTATTCTCCTGGGGTGGTACTGAAGCGTTTCTCCGGGAGACACCGGTTGGTGGGCGTGGTGCAGTCCGCACTGCGGTCTCTACGGCAGCCCGAGGCGGACAAAGGGCGTTCACGCAGGCCTCGTTCTCTGCTCCCCCTCCCCAATAAAAGACGAAATAAAAACCTTGCTTTAGATTAAAAAATAAATAAATGCTTGTCATCTGCCTCTGCAGTTGGAAACGGCCACTTGTCCCCAGAACAAAAGGCTGCAGGGTGGGGACTGGAGTTGCGGACCTGGTTCTTTGTTTAACTTTAAAGCACTTGATTTTTCCCTTTCAGTTAAAAAAAAAAAAAAAAATGTGAGCTGAAAGTCATGATATTTTATTCCCAAAAATTCAAGAAGAGATATTTAAATAGTGAAATGTCTTATTTGAGCGGCTCAATAACCATTCATTTTCCGATTATAGGCCTTTGGTTAATCAGTTCTAATTTAGTTGTTTGCACAATTTTCTCCTTGAAAACATTTACACGTATTGACTTTGGGTGTGGCTATTGCAGGAATCAATGACTTTGGATTTTTTTCTTTAAAAAATTCTTTGTAAGTGGCACTCCTGGGAAATAAGAATATATTAGGAGGTGCTTTTCTATCTGCAAAATCCTCATAACCATTCGATGTGGCGGTGCTAGAAGGGGGATCATCAACCCCGCTTTAGAGCTGGGGACCCAGAGAGACAGGAAGGGTAAGAGAACCAGCTCAAGGTCACAGCACTCATAAGTGACAGAAGTGCCGGTACTGCAGCGTCACTCGTTTTCTGATCCTGTTATGATGTTGGTGGAGGGAGAGGTTTCAGTAAGACAGTTTTCAGGGCTTGCCTTTGTATGGCCATCCACTTGTGGGCAGCGCCCCATGCCGGGAGATGGTTCAGCAGTCACCTTCGGACCATAATTACCTTCCTGCTTTGTTACTCAGCTGATGATCATTTTAGTGCCGTATTCCTCAGAGGGTTTATTCAAGCTACTTCTGTTTACGGAGAAAACAGAGGAATCCACATCCTGCTATGAAGAAGGGCTCCCTGCCTTTACTGTTTTTTACACGACTAGCTTTTAGTGATAAAATTCAGATTGGTCTTCTTGACATTAATGTTTAAAAAATTATATTGAAGAATTATATAGAGAGGAAATGGCACAAATCAAAGATGAGCAGCTCAACACATTTTCACAAAACAGACACAACCTTGGTTACCCAAATCAAGAAACAGGCATTACTGGAACCCCCCTCCAAAACCCCCTCGTGTTCCCTTTGCAATAATCAACATGCCTTCCTGATGTTTAATTCCCTAGGTTGGTCAGGTTTTTGCATGGAACTCCGAAATGACTGTATTGATCCCGTTCAGAATCAACCAAGTGACTGAGCAGAGTCATTTCCATACACACCATAGCAGATGCTGCTTTTCCTCTGGAGATGGCTTTCCTAGCTCCTAGGGTGTTGGATGCAGCTTAAGATGGCAGGTCCTTACAATGCTAAGTGAAAATCCTGCTCCCATAGCTTTTCAGACAGTCTGAGATGACTTAGCAACAGGGCAGGCTGGCCCTGTTTTCCTGTGCATGACAAGCTGATGTTTCAGCCACGGGGTCCCAGCTGGGCCTCCTCCAGAGGTCACTCTGATGCCACTGCTGTTGTTGCTGGTGCCTTTGGGCCGTGTTGTGCGAAGCAAGATGGAGTTGCTCCAGGGGGCCAGCTCTGACGATTGTGTGCTGCAGGCTGGGAAAGCAGTTCCTCATCTATTACTCTTTCTTCCTATTTCCTTCTACCTTAACTGAGAATCTGGATTTGGAGACCCTGGCGACTTGGATTCTTGCCATCTGATTACTGAGGGCTCTCTGGGAAGCCTAGAAAATAATCTATAAATCTGTAGAGACATGGTAGTAATGCAGTAAATCAACAGGCCTGGAACATCCCAATGTGGATGCTTCCTAAATGCTTCTTGAAACCAAGGAAGAGAGATGCTCTTGTTTTCTCAACTATATTCGGAAGACATAATGAAGGCTTTGGACATGTCTCCTCCAGAGTTTGGAACAATAGTGTTTCCTCAGACTAGGCTAGCTTCATTTATTTAGTTATGCAGGACTTTATTCCAAATTGTTTTAGCAACCACCAACTACTACTTTTTGGAGCCTTTTTCTCCTCCCTAATTAGCCCCCAACATGGATTTATCTAGTGGTACTCATTTTCAGCAAAGCCCTGCTTCTTGTTTTTATTTTAATGCATAGAGGACATACATCTGTCCCTTGCAAACTGAATTCTAGAGCCTTGTGAAAGTTTTCATTTCGTTGTTTTTATTTTATTTATTATTTTTTAAAAGAATCTAAAACATATAAGGAATACTAAGTATCTGTTTGATGTTTTCAATTACCATTAGATTGCAACTTTTCCTTTAGTTAACATTGGGAATCAGCAAGATTTGTTTATGAAAAGATAAATGTATGTAACATCTACTGCTCTGCATTTTTAGATAAAAGTTTAGCTGATTACATTGTAATATTCTGATGTCACTTAATTGAATGTGTTCAGTCTAAGATGCTCAGAGAATTTAAAACCCAGGAAAGATTTGGGGTTTAGTTTTCGTTTTTTTTTTTTAACAGGCGAAATAAGAAACTAGTACCAAGGCCGGGCGCGGTGGCTCAAGCCTGTAATCCCAGCACTTTGGGAGGCCGAGGCGCGGGTGGATCACGAGGTCAAGAGATCGAGACCATCCTGGTCAACATGGTGAAACCCCGTCTCTACTAAAAATACAAAAAATTAGCTGGGCATGGTGGCGTGTGCCTGTAATCCCAGCTACTCAGGAGGCTGAGGCAGGAGAATTGCCTGAACCCAGGAGGCGGAGGTTGCGGTGAGCTGAGATCGCGCCATTGCACTCCAGCCTGGGTAACGAGCGAAAACTCCGTCTCAAAAAAAAAAAAAAAAGAAAAAAGAAAAAAAGAAACTAGTACCGTATGTGGTGAGAATTTAATGTTAGAGAGTCTTAAATTTATTATATTTGTCTTTATACTTTTCAGAGTCAAAGACAGATGGATTTCTGCTTGCACTGCTTAATTGGTATTATCTACTAAGGGCTTTGTGATCCATGCTGAAACACAAGCCAGTCCCCAAATTTAAGGTCATTAAATTGTGACTCATTGTTCACTTTCTCTAAGGGCTTACTTTAAGAAATAAGTTCTAACTTTTTAGACAAGCAAATAATTATAAGTCACTTCTCATTTGCTTCAATTGTAAGATGTTATCTCAGACCTAAATTATTTATTATCAATGCTTTGAAACTATGAGCGCTGTATGTAAGATATTATCTGCATTACATATAACACATTATGAACATCAAGTTGCTGTCTTTAAAAAAAGAAAAAAGCAAATTAACGATGAGTTCAAGGGAAAAATAATTTTTTTCCTCTGAGAAATAAAGCATTACTAAACTTAGAATTTCCTTTCATTTATTTATTTAATTTTGATTTCAATCTGATTTCAAACTACTTTTTAGCATAGTTTTACAAATGTAATCTTATGATTGTAGGTTAATCATTTAGGTACTTGCAAAAAATACTCAAAAGCCTGTTTTTCAGAGAGAGCAATTAAATCCTATGAAGGAAAATCAACTTGCCAAAGGCCCAGATAACTGTCAGATAGAACCCATGTACCATCAACATGCAATGCATAGTCATTTCATTTTGCTTTCTTCAATCCACTGTCACCTTTAGAAATACGGATTTTAGCCTTTAAATGGGAGATGCTTTTAAAATTGTTGGTTATATTAAACAATCCTGTGGAATGCTTACATGATCGGTAAACTTGGAACAATGTAGTCTATGTATACCAAGAGTACCTGACTCTTCCTCATTTTTCACCCTGACTTGTTCTGTGATGACCGCTCTCTGCCTCTCTACCCCATAACCTATTCTTTTCTCCTTTTTTCATCTGTGTATATCATGTGCATGTTAGCCTCCCTTTTGTGTACTGCTACCACCTGGGGTCAGAGAACTGAGAAGGAAAGATCTTTTGTTGCTCCCTGGTCCCAAGGAGCTCACTTTCAGGGCTGGGCAGTAGCCACAGAGCAGGCCCAGATTGTTCTCAGGGATGACGGATGCCTTTTGGCTCCAGACATTGAAAGAATAGAGCTCAGTGCCTCCAACTGCCTGGAGTTATTCTGCCCCCGACCTGGGTAAGCCCAGAGGGGTACAGTTTTATAATGGTGGAGAAACAAAGCCTCAGGGAAGAGCTTGACTTGGGGCATATTGGGGTGATAATCAGAAAGAGGGCTTCCCTGCACCCCCCCCCCCAACAGAGACCAGGATGACTTGTTTCTGAAAGCCTCTCTCTTCACCAACACCTCAGGATCCCCAGCAGCCAGATTCAGAGAGAGGAGACTATGGGAACTGCCAAAGGGATATTTTTCTGTCCTATGACCTTTAGAGGGCTCGCTGATGGCTCCCTGTTAGGCACAAAGGGGAGATACATAAACCTAGTAAATGCAATATGAACCTTCATTGACAACTACTCTTAGCCTTTAATATATCCAGCAGGAGATACAAAGTAATTACAAATTATTTTATTTCTAAAATTGGTATGGAAAGTGGCCTGATTCCAAAATTTTCCTTTCCAACTCGAATAGCCGGTAAATCCATTGTAACTTTTATTTTTATAAGTCGTAGTAGTGATTGTGCATTGCTAACAAATAATTTGGCTGGAAATTGCTCTCTTAAAAAAAACCCCTACATTTTTAGTTTTATTAAGAGTGTAAAAATGATAAATATTTTTATCAGCTGTTTATTAGTATAATTTAAAAATTACTAAGTGGATTTCTTATCATTTAGTACTTTTTCTATTGCTAAATAACAAATCTATGCAAAATAAAATATGTATGTAAATATAAAGCAAACATTTAACTGTGTGTGTCATGACAAGTTAATTGAAGCCAAGGGAAAATGGCAAGTAACGATGTAAGAGCAAGTCTGCAGATAACCCTGGATGAAGTCATTCAAATAATGTACCAATTTAGACATTACTTAGAACAAAGAGAGAAACATTGTATGATTTTAATTTAAATGCATATGTCTCATTATTAACTTATTGACCCAGCTTGACAGGTTTGAAGACAAAATGGAGCTGAGACCTGGAACATGGAGAATTCAGTCAACAATACCAATTAAGCAGATCAGACAGGAACTCCATTTTTTTTGCACTAGACCAGTATATAGTGTATACGTTGAAGTAAAATATTCTAATGAATTCAGACCTCTCAACCTGTCAAGCTCTCTGTGAAACAGAAAGAACCCATTTATCATTTCTGCACTAAAAAGATCTGTGAAATCTCAACATGCCTTTCCTGTTAAAATTTAAATACTCCATTAGCACAAATGCAAACTGAGGCTATTAATGTTTCCAGGGAGAGCCATAAAATTCTCCCTTATAATTTAACCTGTCCTTAAGCATGTTAACTCTTCCACACCTGAATTCTTCCCATTGATCATATGAGAAATTTGTGCCTCTATTTAGTGGACACACACCTACTGGAAAATGTTCTTCATGGTTGAAAAGGTCTCTGGTGTGTAATCTAAAGATATATCAGATGTGCAGTGAACTGAGTTTCCATAATCTTTTTTTGTAATGTATAAGTATAACCCACCTTGATTCTTTACAGAATAGGAAAACTGAATATAACATAACCAAGGGTAAATACAGATATGCATTAAGGATCTAGTGTGTATTTAAATAACACACTGCTATTTATTCTCCCAAGTCTGTATACATGACTAATGTCCAACAAAAATGATTAAATGACTGGGTGTTAATTTAGAGATGACTCACCTGCTGTGTTATACCTAGAGGTTCAAGCCCTTACCTTTAGGAAGTATGCAATAAATGTTTGTTGTTCCAGAGATTTGTTCCTGGCAATTGAGAAAGCTCTATACAAAGGTACAATTAGGGACACCACATACTGGCTCCACCACGAACAACTTATTAGGAAAGATATAATATATAATATGTAAGCATGTAACACACACACACCCACACGCGCACACACCAGAGTTTTCGGGTTCCCCATCTCTTCCTGGTTTACTCTCCAGGCCTCCCTTCTATGATGCTCTCTGGGTTTCCCGCTGGGCCGTGCCCTTTGGGAGAGCGGGAGACGAGGACAGCAGGAGGAAGAAGGAAGAGGCTAGAGGCTGGGGCATGAGCACGGGAAACCGCCCTCCCACTGCCTCTCGCCCTCCTGTTCCTCTCACCCTGGATATGCCTTTCAGCCTAGGGAAAGGAAGTCTGAACTTTTGAAGGAGTAACTGATTCATGCCCCCAACTCCAGAAAGGTTTTATAAAGGGTAAAAAGTTGCCATTTTTCTTTGCCTCTGGATAAGAAAATTCAATACAATGAACAATTATGAATAAAAGAGCTGCCTGCCAAAGTACTCAGGTGACAGAAAAATGCCTGGAAGGACAACCAGGCCAAGTCTCAAGTCTCGAAGACTGAGATCCAGCCTGCTTATCAACGATCACACAAATCTTGGATTGATAGCTAAGAATTCAGAAACCAAGGTCAAAAATGGGATGGGTAAAGGAAAGAAACTGTATGTGTACACACCCAGAACATCATTTTAGAAACAAAGGCCTGTGCTTGTGGCAGCCCCCATATACCTTCTTTGCTTTCATTCTACATATTCTTGCCCCCTACAAGTGGACCATGAGAAAGCTAGAGTTAGGCTGTTGACCTCTTAGCTGCTGAAGAACTAATCATCTTCCTGGCCTTTCTAGTCCCTCCCTAGAGTACAGCCTGTCATTTTCCTAATAACTGTTTTCTTTGACTCTTCCAGAAGAGCTGCATTTACATTTTATGAGGGGCAGAAGTTCAGTTCACACTGCTAATTATCCCTCCCCTGTGGCCTGGTGGAGAGACCTCCCCGGCCCTCCCATTTTGTGGGCATCTACTGCCAGCCACCAAGCTCTTCAGAAAAGGAGTTCCCACATCCTCCCTGAAAGCCTGAGAAATGTTACAGTGATGTTGTCCAAACCACTCTGAAATGACTAACTGGAAGTCTGTCAACTGTCTTTCTTTCTCTCCCTAGGAATCCGATCATGGGACACAAACCTGATTGAATGCAACTTGGACCAAGAACTCAAACTTTTTGTATCTCGACACTCTGCAAGATTCTCTCCTGAAGTCCCAGGTGAGGCTTCCCGTTCAGTATTAGCCAGCCTAGAATTCCAAAGGACCAGGAGCAAGCTAGAAAGCTTTGTCTGGGCATCAAAAGACTATCTTATTGCTAAAAGGATACTTTGTATTTGTTATTATCAACTAGCTTAGCCAGCAACCACAGTTAAGGAAGCTACTCTAGATTATCACTGTGTGGGTTATATGTTTTGTGGATTCTTAATAAGAAGTTTTAAATTATAGGGTGTGTGTGTGTGTGTGTGTGTGTAAGTGTGACACACACACACATACCAAAGATCATACAAATTTTGGATTGATACCCAGGGCCTGAGAAAGTGTGTGTGTGTATCTCACTGTATTCTGAGCTCAAGGGACTGTAAACTATTTAAGTGTTAATCTTACCCAGATAAAATTAGAAATACAAATTGGATGCTCCTAGGATCCCAGAACTCTGTTTCTGCAAAAGAAAAGGAAACGTACTGCATTTCAAAATGAAATTTGCATCATCATTTCATAATTGCATTATCACCTGCCATTGTATTACCACTTTTCTTTCTTAGTGTGGGTAAAAAAATCTGGTGTTACAAACTGCTGTTAAAATAGCCTTTCTTTCAGAGATGAAACGAATACCAAAGAATAAATTAAAGGTAAGGATGCAAAAATTTGTCTTATGTGAAGATGTTCCCACTAACCAGCCACCTCCACGTCTCTGGGGTTGCACTCTGACCCGTGCCTCGGGTGCTGGGATGGATTCATGCTGACCCATCTCATCTTGCTCTTGTGAGCCATAACCTACATGCCTCCTATCTGGTCACATTTGGGAATTATGAGACAGAGTTTCTGGCCCATAGTGACTCCAAACCTGGAATGTATTTCTCCAGACCTTTGCCATTGACCCATCAGAAACACTGCATTGCATCTTATTTCTTGACTATCACTTGAATTTTACATAAGAGAAAGCTATTTTCTGTCCATATACCTTTGTTATATGATTGCTAATTTTATTGGCACTGATATAACATCAGGAATGAGGTTCAGCCTTTTTTGACTGATTAGATCATGTTTCATTAGTCTTGTACACACTAATATTTGAAATCACTTTTAGAGAATATCAGTGCCTTCACGAATCACATTTGGCTGCAATAGTATGCCCACAGGACTGTCTCGGCTCTTCCTTTTGAGTTTGATATTAGAATAAAATCTGATACATCTCAGTTATTGAAATGCATTGTAGCTATCAAGTATGGAATTGAGTAAATGTGCTGGCAAGGAATGGTTTATAAAAGGTTAAACTTACTGCAAAGTCACATGAAAAATCAGTTTTTAAGTAACTTTGCTTTGAGAAAAAAGGAATCCAGAGACTGTGTTGCCCAGACAGCACATGATTTGCTGAAGCAAAGGTACAGTATAAGGTTATTTCTCTTACTATTTTATTGTATTTTTGTCTTGCAATATCTGCATAACTTTTAAAACCATCTCATTAAAAAAATGATGGAAGTGCTCTTTTCCAACAAGTACGATTGTTTCAAAACATAAAAACTACAAGCTTTTATTTTTTCTCTATATGTTGTTCTGGCTTTCTTACTATGCTTGTTTGTAAGACTACTATTTTTTTTTTTTGGGTGTACAAGTCATGTGATTCTCATTGTGTTCATTCATAGTTGGATTGACTTTATAGAGTAACAACTGCTTATTGCAAAATGAAAGGCTGCAAGCATTGCTGAAGAATTAACCATTTCTATACCCAAGACCTAGTATTGTCTTGTGGAGTAGGAAGATCAAGTTTCCCCAAACTGTCACTTTAGCCTAATGTACTCCATTCTCCTCTCCTTTTTCCTGCTATCACCTTCAGTAAGGATTGGTTACCTACCGAGTTGTATCAGTGTTATGCTAGATGCTGTGTTTGGAGATTGGCCTCTGGCCATACAGCATCTTTACCAATCTTGCCAACTCCAGAAAGGACTGATATTGTGACTTCCCTCACAAGCCTATGAGTACATTGTACAGGCCAGTTTCCCCTCTGGAAATAAAGCATCTAGAATAGACCCATTTTAGTAATGTTCCTGGGTGGGGAGCATGAAGGTTTCTAACCAAGACTGTAAGGTAATAAAAGCACATTGTCAGATTCAGTTTCAGATAAGCGTGTTTTAGAGAGAAGAGATCTTAGAGGATAAGAAGATGAGGTTGGGAGGCATGGAGATCACAGGATGATCACTGGATTGGGCCTAAGGAAGACTTTAGCTTTTCCTGAACAAACTGGAAAGATTTTATGGGAAAATTTGAAATCTGTTTTTAAATGGGTTCAAGTCTAGTGGTCTTTTCCTCTCTCACTTGAAATAATGTAAAAGCTAACTTACGTACCTCAGTTCCCCTAAAATGGAATTAGCTGAACCTTTTCCTTTAGAGTTTCAAGAATCTTTGTTTGTTTCTTTGAGACAGGGTTTCACTATGTTGCCCAGGCTGCTCTCAAACTCCTGGGCTCAAACAACTCTCCACCTCAGCCTTCCAAGTAGTTGGGATTACAGATGCATGCCACCACACCTGCCTAATTTCAAGAATTTTACATTAATTTAGAGACAAGGAGTAAGATGAAGGATGGATCCCCTAAAGAAAATGAGCCATTTTTCAGCCAGGTAAAACATCGTTAAGTAACACCTACAATATGCCAGGCAGTATGGGGTGCTTGGTAAGTGAGGACACTGTGAAGAAAAAAAAACAAATACAGTCATTACCTTTATTATGCTTATATTCTCGTGAGAGGAGAAGGCATTTAGCAATCATATGCAGATCAACATAAAATCTAGCCCCTTGCATCAAATCCAGGCTTCAAACAGTCTTTGGGGATTTGGTTAAAAAAAAAATAGAGACAAGGTCTCACTATGTTGCCCAGGCTGGTCTTAAGCTCCTGGGCTCTAGCAATCCACTTGCCTTGGCCTCCCAAAGTGCTAGGATTATAGGCATGAGCCACCACACCTGGCTAGGGTTTTATTTTAAGGCCAGCAGTTATGGTAAATTATTCATTGCCTTCTATGATATAAGTATATTAAGGCTTAGGTCACCAATATATCTGTCTTACATTCCTGATGGTTATTACAGCTTTTGTTGTTTTCAATAATTAGAGATCACTCATAAAAACTGAAGGTAGCCTCAAATTATAACTAACAGATTGCGCAAATGGCACAAGATTGATTCCCTAGTACTAGTTTACCCCTTATACTAGTTTTTAAATATGGTTTTTGAGATTTGGTTTGGCTGTTTCTTCAGGACTGTAGGTCTCATTCAAGATCACTCTGAAAGATTTAGTCATCCTCTAAGCAGGAATCTGAACTGTGAGTCCTTTCTCTACACAAGGTGGGTGGTAGGTCCCTCAGCTCCCAGAATGTTAGTCCTGTGATCTTTAAGCCCTATCCAACTCTGGCATACCATGATTCTTGGAGTGGTCAGTCACCTGGGTCCATCTTACTATTACTTTGCCTTACTATTGCAGCATTGCCTTTCCTAAAGATCACTCAGCAAACATTTGGCATGTGCCCAGGGCAGATCTCTGCTGATTTGCCTTGATGTAAAGCCATTCCTGGCCTCATCTAAGCTGGCTCAAGTGAGAACAGTTATCTTGAAAGAAAAAATTAGGTGCTCTTTTCTGAACACTCTCTAATCTTTCTGTCAAAGTAAAGTTGAGTCTTTTCAAAATAGAGCAACAGTCTTTTTTTGTTTTGGTTGGTTTTTGAGACAGTCTTAGCTATGTTGTTGCCCAGGCTGGAGTGAAGTGGTGTGATCTTGGCTCACTGCAACCTCAACCCCCTGGGCTCAAGTGATTCTCTCACCTCAGCCTCCTGAGTAGCTGGGACCGTAGGTGTGCATCATCGTGCCCAGAGAATTTTTTGTATGTTTTGTAGAGAGTGGGTTTTGCCATGTTGCCCAGGCTGGTCTCGAACTCTTGAGCTCAAGCAATCTGCATGCCTTGGCCTCCCAAAGTGCTGGAATTACAAGTCTGAGCGACTGTGCCTGGCCAGAACAACAATCTTATATTTCCTTAATTATGAATTTAAATACTATTATAAAATTTTTGTTTACCTATTATATCATATGTTTTTTTGTACCCTAATCACATTGGATGAGAGTCATCTTGGTTAAGTCTGACCACAAAAGTAAAGCTAGACTTACCATGCTGTACGTGTTTTATTTCATTTTCCATTGCCATTTTCTTCTTTCCCAGATTCAATTTTAGGACTGTCTACATATAGTAATAAAGAAGGGTATCTCCCAGAGGTTGTAGGAGGTACCCCATAATTATCTATGGTAGACAGACACAATTTCAGAACAAAAAGTAAACAAATAAAAACTATTCCCAAGACAAGTGACATCAGACTGAAAATCAGTTACATTTTTATTTTTTTCCCATCATTTTGCCACTTTTATCTGCCTACTAAAATAATTAAAAATTTTTTATCATCTGACTCCTCACCAACACCCTAGTGTAATGATTAAGAGTGCAGATTCTGGGTCAGGCGCAGTGGCTCATGCCTGTAATCCCAGCACTTTGGAAGGCCGAGGCGGGTGGATCACGAGGTCAGGAGTTCAAGACCAACCTGGCCAAGATGGTGAAATCCCGTCTCTACTAAAAATACAAAAATTAGCCAGATGTGGTGGCAGGCACCTGTAATTCCAGCTATTGGGGAGGCAGAGGCAGGGAATTGCTTGAACATGGGAGACAGTGAGCCAAGATCGCGCCACCACATTCCAGCCTGGGCAAAAGAGCGAAACCTGGTCTCAGAAAAAAGAAAGAAAGCGTGCAGATTCTGGAGTCAAACTGCCTTGTTTGATCGTAACCCTGCAGTTGATTTGCTGTGTCATGTTGAACAAGTTACCTAACCATTTTCAGTATTCTTGTTTGTAAACTAAGGATGATCACTTCAACCTCATAGTTTCAATGCAGATCAAATGAGTTAAAGTGTGCGAAGCTCTTCAAACAGTGTTTGTCACATGGAAACCAGTGTGAACTAGTATTGTCTCCCTTGTGGAAAATCTTTTTGACCTTCATATTTGGCGATTGTTATTATCTGTGGGAAATACTGAGTATTGATATTTGGCTGGTTTCCTTTTGGTGGTAATTTTAAACTTGTATTAAAGATGTTTCTCAGAGAAACGATTGCTTTCAGCATTCTCAGAAGGCACAGAGCTGCTGCTTATGTGTAAAGGGTGGTAACATTCTATGACTGAGCTTCTAAGGTCCTTTGGGCTTGAAAGCAAAGCACTGCCAATGCTTTAAAGTGCTGGCTGGTATAGCAGAGCCTGAGAGCAGGGTTGGAGACCATTTGCAAAATGTTCCTGTGGGTGCCCACGCAAGGGCTATCAGGGAACGTGTGCACAGTCCGAGAGCTGGGCTGTTTTCTCGCTGTGATAACCCATCATGGTCACTCCCTCTATGCCATTCTACATTTGGTTTTCTCTTCTGCTCTCATCAATCAACAGGTGACTATGAATGCTGCCAGGTTTAAGAAATAGATTTCTTGTGGTTTATTTTCTTAGGCGGCTGAATACACAGTAAGACCTTGATACATTTACATTTTGTCACTCGTTTTATAACTTTTAGATCATATTCACAAATAACCATCATAAAATGTGATGGATAGTGTAATGTGTATATGGGCAGTTTTGTTCTGAGAACCGATACCTTTTTCCTAGAAGATAAACAAACCACAGCTGAGCATCTTTAGATTTGTACTGAGTGATTGCTAAAAATATCTCCCCTGGAGATAGGTTTTTGATAGAGAATTAAAATCAGCCCTTTGAATTTCAGTCATGCGAATCTTCTCCCTTTGACATTAATGAGGCACGGTTTACAACTAATATTTACCAGTGAGTGATAAGAAGATGAGAAAATGCTCTTAGAAAAGGTCTAAGAATATTTTAAGTCATCTTTCTCTGTCTAGACTTGTGTGTTTAGTCTGTCCTGTGTAGAATTACAGCTTAATTGCATGTGCCTAGAATATATCAACTGCCCTATGACAGGGAGTAATGAATGTGTTTTCAGCCTTGCTCCAACCTTTAAACAATAAGGCACACAAATATATGTTCCACTGGCATTCAAGGGCCTGACTAACCCTCAGGGAACCTGCAATTTCAGAGGGAAAGCCGATCCTTTATCCTCGTGTTTTCTGTGTTGCTTGTGCAGATGCTCAGGTCTAGGTACTTGTCCCCACGTCCACGCGGCTCGGCTCATCTTTCCTCATTGCATCATCACACAGGATTATGGGAGGAATCCTGGTATGTTAGAAGAAAATGACAAATAGCGTTATTTTCATTAAGGTAACCAGATCTCTGTTTAATATTCCTTGAGGTCATTGCTGCCTGCCTGGGAAGGAGACTCCCATTTTAATGCAAATCCCTAGCCTTGCTCCCACTTGCCCCGTGCCCTGAGCCCTCCTGGCACAGTTGCAGGGGAGAAAGTGATCGGCAGCTCCTCATGCTGTCTGCTCTCACCCCAGTGCTCCCATTGAGACTCTGCCGCTCAAGCAGCAAACTCCCATCCTTTTGCAGCAGTGAAAGCCAGACCTTGCAAGGAGAGGATTAGAATTTTATAGTGTGTACAGCACGAGGCAGAATTCCTGAGATCTTGGTCAACTTTCAAATTTCAGGATTCTTTATATCCAGATCCTCACATACCATGTGATTTTTTTTCCCCTTGGTGCAGGTGTGGCCAGCAGAAAGGAATAAAATGGCGTTTCACTGCCATGTTCAGGCTTCCTCATTCCTCAGGGTCGTTAATGATGGCTCATTCAGACCACCCTAGAAATACCTATTCATCTCACTTTTTTTTTTTAAGAGTGGAAAGGATGTTTTACTCTGCTGACTGTAATGGCTCTCACGCAGTTCCTAATGAGCACTGTGGAACCACTCAGCATAGACAGGCAGAGGCAGGAAGGTAGCAGAAAATTGGCTGCCTGGGCCCAGGAGCCATTTTACTAGATGTCAATAACCCCTCCATTAAACCCAGCTAAGTGCGTTCCACAACAGCTGCTAACCAAGGACAGTACCTCATGCTGAGTGTCAGTGCTTTTGTTTTCATTTCCAGAGACCAAAGATAGCTCATGGTTTTTGAGGTTTTTTTTTTTTTAAGTTTTTTTTTAAGTATGCAACAACAGCAAACCATCAAGCAAGCACAGTCCCTTTGCTTTTTCTGCCTGCTTTTTTTGTTCAGCACCTATGGTAGCATGCTAGAAATAATGGTGGAAGATAAAGAATAAAAGCATCAACTAATAGATCATTGTACAAATGCCAAGTCATGTTTTTGAGTGTTTATTAATAAGCAAGCAACTGTAAGGGAATATTTGGAAGCACAAAGTATTTCCCACGTTTATAATTTTATTGGGAAAATAAGCCATTCACGGCTTTAAAATTCACTGTGGTGTTCAACAAAGAAATAGAATTTCTTTTTCTTTATCTTTTCGTTCTTTCTTTCTTTCTTTCTTTTTTTTTTTTTTTTTTTTTTTTTTTGAGACAGGGTCTCCCTCTGCCACCCAGGCTGGAGTGCAGTGGTGCAATCAGAGCTCACTGCAGCCTCTGCCTCCCAGGATAAAACTACCCTCTTGTCTCAGCCTCTCAAATAGCTGGGACTACAAGTCTGCCACTATACACAGCACATTTTTAAATTATTTTGCAGAGGAGTCTCGCTCTGCTGCCCAGTCTGGTCTTGAACTCCTGGCCTCAAGTGATCCTCCTGTCTCTGCTTCCAAAAGTGTTGAGATTACAGGTGTGAGTCACCCTGCCTGGCATGAGAGTTCTCTTAATTTGCAAACTGTGTGTGTGTGTGTGTGTGTGTGTGTGTGTGTGTGTATGCGTGTGTGTGCGTGTGCGTGTGTGTGTGTGTGTGAGAGAGAGAGAGTCTAACTTTTAAAGAAGAAAGGGTGAGAATGGATAGTATAATAAGCATCACATTTTGATTGTTCAACCGTGGGTTTAGTCACAATGACAAAGGTTACCCAGGTACCAGCACCCCACCCCCAGCTGCAACCCAGGACTAATTAAACGCTACCTAGGCAACCATCAAGTATCCCCAGACATCATACTCCAGGACTTACCCCTTTTGTTTTCTTGGCTGTGATCTAAGGGTAATTTCTATTGCATGTGAAGTCAGATTTCCTTGGTCCAAGAAAAACGTGAGAAAGTAAGAGGTACTCTGGGGAAGCACACTTAATGCACCGCAGGGACTGGAGAAATTAACGTAAATACAAGACAATAATAATGTTTTTTTAATAAACTCTTCTAGGTTAAAAGATTGCTGATAGTCAGGACTTGTGAAATGAATGCTTATAGAAAATGCAACAAGAGAGTCTATACATGATTTAAAAATGAAAGTATGTAATTAGGAATGAACACGGAAAAGCTAGGGTAGTGTTTTATTGAATGTGGCTCTCCTCTGCAGTTGTACTGCCCCGTATTTGAAGCACTCAAGCTGAGGTTGCCTCTCAAAATTGCTGCCTTGCATTCCTGAGGGGTAAAGACAAAATATGAACATCTTGAGGACTGTCTTTGTTGTCACAGAGGAAAGTCCTCTAAACATGCACTTTGCCATTAATCTGGCCGTTTCTTTCTTAATAAAACACGTTTTCAGCAGGAGCTGTGAGTAAACACGCCACTGTGGAGCATTGTGGCTCAAAATCAGATTTCTTGTTGGCATCTCACATGGATAGTGTGAGGAAGAAACAGCTATTCCCCTGAGGGAGCCACACTTTGCTAGTGCACCTGGCCCCAGGGTCACCACTCTACATAGATGTGGCTTTTTGGATCCTGAAGGATCCATCAATGGAAATTGATGGTGCACATTTGGAGAAGTTATCCTTAGTGCAATAAGATTAAAGATCAAATATGTTCTGCAACCCAGGCCAACGATGCTTTCTTAGTGCAGGGCCATTTTGAGCAGTTGGCCTTCTGCCTTTTACCTCTCACCTGGAGGTTTTGACGTGTGAAAGATGTGAAAACACCTAATAGAATTCTTCCTCTTTTTAATTGAACTCAGTGCCTGTTTAGGGATGATGTAGCAACCGCTCTTTTATCTAGAATTCCAGTTTGTTTCTTAGCTTAAATACTAGGAGTTTTTGGCTGTGCAGTTCAATTGGAAATGATATTTGGTGTGAAGTTCCAGCAGCTTCACAAGATGCTCAAGTGCTTTGTGCTTAGTTTAGTATATGTGTGTGTTTGTGTGTGTGTGCTTGCATACGTGAGAGAGAGAGAGTACCTTATCACGTTCACATCTATTGTAAAGGAGACAATCCTTTCATTTTATATGGTATCTCTTTTTAGAAGGTGTCCTATTATCAGCCAATCTGTCATTAAATATTTATGTTTCTGCAGCAAGGCACAGTTCAGTTCCTAGCTCTGCAGGCCATAAGAAGACTTGTAAGTAAAGCCTGTCCTCAGAGTTGTTTACAATTGAGTATGGAAATTAGATAACTAATGAAACAAGTCAGTCTATAATAAGTGCCAAATGAGAATTTTGCAAGGAGATCCTTCTGTAAATTCTGTTTGTTCAGGCTATTTTTAAAAATCTATGTTCATAAAAAATAGCATTAAAATAATATTATCCATGCAATTGGGGCATAACTGCAACAGATCCTAATGTACTGAATTCTCTTTGTGACCAGGGAATTTTGAATCTAGCCTGAATTAAAATATTTCCTAATTTGGAGCTACATTTTAGATTAAGCCCATTAATTCGATGATGAGGAGTTTGAATTGGTAATTTAAGGATTCACCCCTCTGAAATCATGTGAGAACAAAACTTCTGACCTGAATGTATAAGTTTAATTTCAAAATTGTCTTCATCTTTGAGTGCTGGAAAATTGTCCATTGGCAGACTCTGAAGACATTAGGGAAGAGACTATGAAAGTGAAATGTTTCAGGAAATAAATGTGAAGTAATTGGTTCACTGCCCTGAGGTTAGAATGGACACTTTGGAGAGCGTCTGATTCAGCTGTCCCTGTGTAGGGGGAAGCAGGGAGAGGACATCAGTTGTGAGCTGCTTTCCAGGACCATTCCCCATCCAGAGAGCCCAGGAAGCCTGACCTAGTGCTGCAGCTCTGGGCCACACCTGAGCTGCCCATGTTGCTCCCTGAAAAGTCTGTTGCCCATGGTGCACCCTGAAAAGTTGCAGTCAGTCCTTTCCTTTTCTGTAAAATAAAGGGATTAGGCTAGATCAGGTCATCTTAACTTTTTCTGCCAGCTATTACTTCTGCAAAACATTAATAGTCAGTGGAAAATAATTTCATGGTGACATAAGTTTGAAAACTGTGACATAATCTAAATTTTTGAGGAGGCATAAATTATATGTGCATAAACTTGTTCAATTTTATCTAACCATACATTTCCTTAGCCTATTTGACAAGTCACTTCTATCACCACTCTCTCCCGTGAATCTAGATTCCTGTAGAACACAATTTGGAAAAGGATGGCATAAATGATTGCTGAGTCCCTTCCAGTTTTTTTATTCCATTATTCTGTGAATTTTTACTACTCATCACTCGTATGGAGTCGGGAGCTTGTCCTACTTCAGTCAGCTTACAATGGCTTTTAATCCAGGCTTTCAAATATCAATAAAATAATTTCATTTGGAAAAAGCTGCCTGTCCCATCCATGAGGATTCTTAATCTTAGGGAAAGATACACAGCTTTATGACACTCAGGCTAATTTCCCCGTTTGGGGATTCTTGGCCCTTGGCTTTTCCCATCGGTCTTTACCTTGCAGACAAACCAAATAAGACGAAGTTTAATCATGTTTGCACAGTGTCAAACACTTGCAGGAAAGTATCCCCAAAGTCAATTCATGGGTGTTTTATCTACACAATGCCAAATAGAAAATAGCTACATATTTTTCCCATTAAAATGAGAATTTCCATGTCGGTGTCTGGTGTTGCATGGAGCCTCAGGTTAGCTACTTATTCACAGATCTTTAGAAGAAGGCTGAAGATTGAACTTAAAGAGTTCTAGGGATTATCTGCAGGTTGAGGGTGTTAAAAGTCCCAGGCATATTGTTTGTTATCACTAACTGTGGATGGCCTGAATTTTAATAAGCATGGTTAACTGTGCATATCTTGTCATGTGAACTATCAATTAGCACACCATAATTTAACAAGTTAGTACATGCAGATATGAACACCCTTGGGAAGGAAGCAATTTTCAAATCAAATTATTACTGACAGTGTACAATTTACACTCAGGTAATCATTATCAGAAAGTCATGATTATCCAGAATGAAAAGTGATTTTTATGGTAATATATCTTATGACTGACTGTTGATATTTAATACCTTTAATGTAACAATTTCAATTTGTTCCATCCCTAATTCAGTCATATTTGCAAAAAGTGTTAATTCACTCATTAAGACCTAGGTGTCTGATGGGTGCAGCAAACCACCATGGCATGCATATACCTATGTAACAAACCTGCATGTTCTGCACACGTATCTGAGAACCCAAAGTAGAATTTTAAAAAAGTTTAAAAAAACCTAGCTGTGATATTATGTGTTTACAGCAAATCTTACAAAGTATTCTAAAGTAACAGAAAGAAATAATTTATATACAATAACAACATTAATGATAAAAATCTCTATAGAAAATAAGTTTTAGTTAATCAAATATTCTAGCTAATTGAGAGTTGCCAATAATCCCTTGTGGGATTATTATTTTTTCAAAGTTTTAGAATCCAATAATACAAATACCTCAAATTTATCTAGAATTTATCTTAGAATTTTCTAAACCAAATTTATACATTAGCCCAAGATATACTTAAATTATTTATGGAAGACATAAACTTACAAATCTGTTATTTCTTCTCCCACCCAAATAGAATAATATTTTCAAAGAGAGGTTTTGTTTTGAAGCAATATTGTTCCCCTTAGGTATATATTGACATTTTATTGAAATATAGGCCAAGAGACATGCATTCAGGCTAGATGAAAGCACACCTGGTTACCTACTTGGAACCCAAACTCAACAATGGAATTGAATCTTCCTTGGAAGATTCAGGAGGAAGATCATCACCCTGTGCCTCAGGGTCCTCATGATGAACCCTATTAGTAAATATACTATAAACATGAGGGTGTGCTGATTAGTAGCGATTTCTTATTACTGCAACATTAGTGAGCAAACCATTTATTTTGAGGTGATGTCCTAAATACTAATACGATTGTGCTTCAATATGGAACAATGAATATCCTGGGGTGTTATAGTGCTTCTGAAAAAGAGTCATTGATGCACATATTGTTTTTTAAAAAAAAACACTCAAAACTGCTACAGAGAAAAAAGAGACCATGGCAATCTTCTAGGTTATTTGAAGAAAATATCTGAGTTTGCAAAATATGCACTAGCCTATTAAATTTACACTGTCCTGATGTACATACAGTGGGTGCACCCACCTCTAAGTCCCAACCATGTTTTTCTTTCTGCTTCCTGTATCCCCTTGCTTATGAAAACATAATTTTTATTTTATTTTATTTTTTAAGACAGGGTCTCACTCTGCGCCCAGGCTGGAGTGCAGTGATGGTTCACTGTAACCTCAAACTCCTGAGCTCTGGTAGTCTTCCCACCTCAGCTTCCCAAGTAGCTAGGGCTGTAAGCATACACCAATGCAAAGAGCTAATTTTATATTTTCATTTTTTAATTTTTGTAGAGACAAGGTCTTGCTGTGTTGCCCAGGCTGGTCTCAATCCCCTGGCCTCAAGCAGTCCTCCTGCCTTGGCATTTCAAAGTGGTGGGATTACAGTGTCTGAAAATGTAGTTTTTTAAATTGACAATTGCCTTCTCTGTTGTTCCGTCTCCCTCCAAATAAGCTAATAAATACAAAAACCCAATCAAAAGGTACAAAAGATGAGAAGTGAGATTGTTTGTGCTCTAAGATTCATCTGGAATATCTTTAGATCCTAGGAAGAGACAAGGTTGTACAGCTAATTGTGTAGCCTTTTGCATGTACATATATAATTGCGCATGTGTGCATGGCTTTGTTTTTATATTATATCAAAAATATATTTCCCTTTTCAAGAAGCATTAGAAGATCCAAGTAAATAGGGCTGGGCACAGTGGCTCACACCTTTAATCCCAGCACTTTGGGAGGCCGAGGTGTCAGATCACTTGAGATCTGGAGTTCAAGACCAGCCTGGCCAACACAGCAAAACTTCATCTCTACTAAAAATACAAAAAATTAGCCGGGCATGGTGGCAGGCGCCTGTAGTCCCAGCTACTCGGGAGGCTGAGGCAGGAGAATGGCTTGAACCTGGGAGGCAGAGGTTGCAGTGAGCTGAGATTATGCCACTGCACTCCAGCTTGGGTGACAAGCAAGACTCCATGTCAAAAAAAAAAAAAAAAAGAAAGAAAGAAAAAGAAAAGGAAGAAAGGTCCAAGTAAATATCTGTTGATGAAAAAAGTGACATTTCCTATGGGTTGACCGCCTTTCCTTCCGTTGTTTTCCCTTTGGTATCACTCGCGTTTCTCCCCACTATTGCAGTCACCCATTTCCCACTTGCTTTTCTTCCCTCCTTCTTTTTCTTATCGTGTCCTCCCCGTCACCAGTCACAGGCTTGTGGTCTACAAATAACACTGGCTTCGGTTTATTTTAAAACATCTAACATGAGATCAGTGTCTTTTTAAAGAAGTATTACATTATGTATTAGTTATACAAATTATTAGACAATGTCTTATCTTTATTTTATTGTTTTAAACATAGAACAGAGACTTTTTGGAGCCTGTGGAATAACATTCCAGCATATAAATATAAATGAAATAGTTTGGCAAATTAACTCTCTCTAGGGGTCATCTAGAAATATGATTCTGTCATCAGATAGAAATTCTATTGCTAGAATCCTTTAGCCAGAAAATGAATTTTGTATGCTTCGTAAGCAAATTCATCAAAAATTTGATGTTAGTTACAAAAAAAAAAATCCCAACTTACAGTTTAAAAACAAGAAAAGTGAAGACCGAGCGCGGTGGCTCAAGCCTGTAATCCCAGCACTTTGGGAGGCCAAGGTGGGTGGATCACAAGGTCAAGAGATCGAGACCATCCTGGTCAACATGATGAAACCCCGTCTCCACTAAAAATACAAAAAATTAGCTGGGCATGGTGGCGCGTGCCTGTAATCCCAGCTACTCAGGAGGCTGAGGCAGGAGAATTGCTTGAACCCAGGAGGCGGAGGTTGTGGTGAGCCGAGATCGCGCCATTGCACTCCAGCCTGGGTAACAAGAACGAAACTCCATCTCAAAAAAAATAAAAAATAAAAAAAATAAAAACAAGAAAAGTGAAAAAAACCACATGAACAAACAAAAACAAAAGATAAAAACAAAAAGATGAAAGAGCTTAATTTAAATAATCATAGGGATAATTTGTTTAATCTTTTAGAATTACAACTTTTCAGAAATGGCTTTTGCCCAATGGCAACTGAATTGTAAGAAAAAAGGAATGCAATTATCTTTTAACCATCAAAATAAGGAGGCCTTAGGCTAATGGCCCTTGATAAGGAGCCTTAGAATAGTGCCAGGCATGTGGGCTTAGTAGGTGTATGACAATGAGTGATGAGGTGTCATGGGCTTGAGAAACTGAAGTTAGCTCTTAGGTTTGAAAAATGAACTGCATAAGAAATCTCACAATTTTTATTAATTATCTGTATTGCAAACGATTTCTTTGTTGCAGATTTCCATTAAACATTAAGATGTGGTAAAGTGTTTATTTACAAAAACTATCAAGTACTTTTCAGAGACTTGGCAGTCTAGAAGCTCTGGTAAAGATCCAGTGTCTTGAAACTTCATGGACAGAGCGCTTAAGGAATGGAATCGGGGGCAGAAAATCTGAGCTTTAATCCCAGTTCTACTGCTAAGTAGATTTGTGCCATTGTGGACAAATTACCTAGCATTTATGAACTTTAGTTTTATTATCTCTAAGGTCCTATTTATATTGATATTCCTTGGTACAAGTGAAAAAAGTCATTCAACTATGTTTTTTAAAAAATAGTTCACAAGTGAAGTTGGCAAACATAGCTGATGTTTAAACCAAGATGTATGGTTTTGCAGAAAGATTTTTGGATTCTTAGAACACAATTACTTGCTTGGCTGAATATATTCATTCCAGCAATATATTGTTCGTCTAATGGGATCTGGTACTGTGTCAATACTAAGGTTAATAAAAATAAGCAAAATAAGTAAATAAGATATAGTCCCTATACGATCTCCCATGGAGCTCTCAGTCAAGGTGAGGAGACAGGCACTGATGAAATAGTCACACAATATGTATTACAAGCTGTGCTAAGTAGGAGGGAAAATAATATGGTGCTATCTAAATATGTAAGGGAAGAAACTGATGTGATCACGGGTCAGTAACTAGAGCTGAGATTTATGAAGAGTGCTTTTTATTTTACGTTTAAAACCTTGGACAGTGTATTTATGTTTCCCTTTTAATACAACATTAGCAATTAAGTCTAGTTTTATAGGTATAGAGTATGCAGATTTATCCTGGACTTCATATGGATCAATGTGGGGTTATAGTAGCACATTTCTGAGGAAATAGGAATGATTTTAAAATATTTTCATTTCATATATATATATATATATATATTTTTTTTTTTTTTTTTTTTTTTTTGAGACAGAGTCTCACTCTGTTGCCCAGGCTGGAGTGCAATGGCACCATCACAGCTCTCACTCCAACCTCTGCCTCCTGGGCTCAAGCCATTCTCCTGCCTCAGCCTCTTGAGTAGCTGGGATTACAGGCACATGCCACCACGCCCAGCTAATTTTTGTATTTTTAGTAGAGATGGGGTTTTACCATGTTGGCCAGGCTGGTCTTGAATTCCTGACCTCAGATAATCCATCTGCCTGGCCCCCGAAAGTGCTGCGGCTTATGAGGATTCCACTACTCTGCTCTGAGTTAAGAATCAGTAAAAGAAAACTATCTGAATATTCATTGGCCTCTTAAAAACGTGGGATTGATTACAAGTTTACTGGGCTGCAAAAATTCTGATGATAAATGAAGAAAGGCAAGCAACCAAAATTTCTGACATCAGAGTGAAAAGGTTTGTGTTCTCACATAATTATGGCTCCAGAGTCCTTACAGAATCATAGCTTATGTCCATGGTGCTTAGAGGTTCATTCAGTACCTTCCTCCCAGTGTCTTCTGTGTACTCACTTATGGGTTCCTTACCCGGTAATGTTAGGCCAGTCATCTCTCAGAGTATTTGCTTTCTTCAGGCCAACAGTTTGCAGCCTTCTCACATCACATCTGATTATCTTTCATACGTCATTTACTTTCTGGTTGAAATATCCGCTTCTTCTCTACGATATTGATTGATATCTCTTGGTCCTGTGCGATGAAGTATCTAAAATTTCAACTTTTGTATATAAAGGTACTTCTATTACTAGGAGGACATTACTGAAGCAAATAACCTGTATATTATTTGGAACCAGTGGCCCTTACTGGAAAAAATAAAGCCTACCTTTACCATTAAATCTAATGAAGAACAGATTTTCTTCTTCTGTGTACTATTTTACTTGAGGTGTTCATAATTCAGTTGCAAAGTAACTTTCTCAGTAGCATTCGCACAAATCTCAGCTGATCTGAATCTGTCTAAAATTAAAATATGTTGTAAGGAAATGTTGAGATACAGGTATTTTTCATTAATTATTTTCTGAAATGCTCTGAATCCTTTCAGCCTGAAGACTTTTTTTCAGGTAGCAAAGTTCTTTCCTATATACTCTTATCACTGTTTCTCTTCCTGTTCTGATTTCAGCCTTAAGAATGTGTGTAATTTAAAAAATGGAACTTGTTCTTAGATCTCAGCCTCCAGCTCATCATTTCCTCTTGGGTCGTCTGTGTGTTCTAGGAGAACATTTCACATTTGTCCTGTACATCACTGAGTCAGCATTCTGCAGGATTTGTTCTGCTCTTTATTGCCTTAAATGCATACTTAAATTCTGCTATTGAATTTGTATTTCCTTGAATTTTTTTGTTCATTCCACTGGGGACTTCTTTGTAAATCTCTGCCTGTCATTCAGTCCACCCTGTTTTTATTGTTCTCTGTTATTTCATAAAGACAATGTCTGTCACCTTTTGTAGGAACCAAGTATCATTTTCTAAAATTTTATTTTGTTCTTATGGAAAGTCATTTTTAAAGATAAATTTTTTTCACCAAATCTCAAGACAGTGCTCATTTTTTCTTGTGCTGCAGAGTTTTTTCAAAGGTCCCATTTAGAGTTCTGTTTGTTTCCTCCTTCCTGCATGAGAAGTCTGTCCAGGTTCAGCATTTGCCAGCAGAGGGTTGTAGGGACTCCTTGGCAAGTCTTGCTGCCCACTTGGGTTTTGGCAATTTCACTCTCTCATGTAGAACCTGGAGGTCAGATTCAGGTGCATACTCCCCACCCTGGGTCCATGGCCCCTGAGCAGGCATGTATCTGATGTGGGATGCTAGCCTGGGAAGAAATTGTCTGTCTTTACTGTCAAAGCTTCTGGCTCCAATCCTGGAGAATTAGATAGAACTTTCATTTCTTCTTTGTACAAATATTACAGACCATGACCAGCATGGACTCCTCTCCAGGATCCTCCTGCCTCTGCTTGTACTTGCAGGTGTTTTTCCTAAGACAACCATTCAGCTCAGGCTGTAATGCAGAACAGCTCTCTCTTCTACCCCCAGTTCTGCTGGGCTCTGAGTGAGGCTCTGGATGAGGAGTGGAGAGTGGTGGGAAAGGAGGTATCAGATACCCTTTTTCCTATCTTGCATCATAGGATTGGGGGCAGATATTTGAAGAGTATGTCAAAACCTCTCCAACCTTGGAGTCCAGCACAATGGTTAAGGGTGGAGGCCCAAGGGCTACAGTGGCCAAGTTCAAATACAGGCTTTACCTCATGCATATGTTCCCTGTGCCTCAGTTTCCTTATCTGTGAATCTACAGATGATTTATGAAAATTCAGTAGTATAGTACGTGTAAAGTGTGGAAATAGTGGCTGGAACATATTAAGTGTTAATAGCTATTATTAATATAGCTACTGTTGGGGTGGAACGTTTATTTGAAAACATGTATTTCAATTCCCTTTGGTGCAGTCTTTTTTCACCCCTGAATCTCCCCGACAAACTTTTCAGAATTTAGTCAACTGTTTATTTTACATCACCATGGTGAGTTTTTTGTTTTTTGTGTTTTTGTAAATTTTTCAAAAAGTCATAAATTTAAATAAGAATATGTTAGGGTTTTCTGCTCTACCACCATGTTAACCAATCAGCCTTCCTGATTCTGACCCAAAGCAATCATTAAATGATATGATCTTCATTTGTAAAAATCTGTAATACTTAGGGAATGTGGTACACTTTTTGATTTTGGTACACTTGAAAATCATATTTTTAAGAGAGACTTACACATCATTTTTTTTTAGAAACTCTCTGATACAATCGATTGGATTCATGGTAAACAGCATACTATTCTTATTCTAAGAAATATGTAGCTATTTTTTGCTATAAACCAACGGTTTACCAAATACATTTTTAAGAGATGTTTACATAACACCGCTTTTATTAAAAAACAAAGAAAATCTTTATTAACGATTAATGCTTTTAACTTTGCATTCAAGGAAATGACTAAGCAATGTTGGCAAAGCAGGAAAAGCTGATTCATCTTGACTCAGTGTTCAAACCAACTGTACCATTTGCCACTCTATAAAGTCTACAGTATTATTCAACCATAATTGGTTCAGGATTATGGTTTCTTTATAGCATTATCAGTTCTCTATATTTGAAGTTCCAAAGAGCCAGACTTTTCCATTTTTCTTTATCTAATTAATCTAATCAAAATCTTTCACATTTCAAACTTTATATTAATTCTTTTCTTTTTTATGGATATTGTGTAAAATCCCTTCCTGTAACCTTCAGCTTCCCCCAGAACTGCCACATGCATTCTCATTGTTACTATGTGAACACCTTGTGAATGAGGGCTTTCTTTTTTAACTTTAGTTTTTATACGTTTGCGAGCGAGAGTTTTGTGTGTGTACATGTCTTTTGTGACACCACAGTTTGACTTGATTGAATAAGCAAAGTGCAATTTTATTTAAATTGCTACTTGGGGATATAAACGTTACGTCAGAACATCAAGCCTGAATCCATGGTCAGTGAAGTCCTTTGATTTCTGCTCCTTTTAGTATTGTCACAGCAAGACTTCCCCACTGCATTAGTGGGCTCCATTGTATTCCCAAGGAGGGCCTAGTGGGAAGGGCTTGCCTGCATGTCATGGCCACCTCCCTTCTTCTGCAGAGTAAGCCCTGTAATTACAGCAGACATTACATTTGTCTCCAGCTTCTATGGGATGATGTCATTGCATGTCAAACAGGGGATTAGCATGTAGAGAGAAGTCCTATTGACATTTTCATTTTCATTAAGAAGAATTTCGTTTTGCTTCATTTTGTTAATGGAAACTCTCGTCTTACTGCACAGGAGAATCTTTTTTTTTTTTTTGAAGAAAACTTGAAAATGTAGAAGCAGGCATGGGCTGACTGCATGAATAAAAATATACTCCATAGCAGCACTCTATCAATTAGTGAAAGCGTCTGGGACACAAAGCATGCCTGGGAAATCTCCTCCTTTTCTTACAAAAGCAGAATATCCTTCTTCTCAAAGCTCACAATGGCCTGGGCCCTGCTGCAGAGGGTTCATGAAAAAGGAAGGCAGAGACTGGGCCACTGCTGAGTGGAAAGGGAAGGCAGGCGGCTGGTCCCATCAGACCTCTGAAATGTTTTGCTTTTTTGTAATGGCATTGATCAAGTATGTCTTAAAGTCTCATTCCTTATGTCTCAGGATAAGGCTCTTAGTTCCCTTTCCATATAAAAAAAATAATAATGAGCGAGGTGGAATTCCGACGTTTCAGATGCTTTGAGCCCAGAGCTGAGATGATGGAAGAATATAATTTTTTATCAGTCATTTCCAACTCATCCTACAAAAATAACATAGGAAGAAAATCATTTTCAGAATTGGGAAAGGGAGTCGTGGCCTCATTTCAAGCAATCTAACAGTAACTCTGAATCAGAAAATCTAGGTTCAAATACCAGCTCTGGCTTTTACTGGGCTGTGTAACTGTGGGTAGCTTGTAGTATTGCTCCAAGCCTTAACTTTGTCATCTGTCCAATGGCATTAACCAGCAATAGTACCTGCATCTCAAAGGGTTATGCCTGGTACTTATCAGCCATTGTTTTTCACCTCTAAAAATGATTTCCTTTCAAAACATGGACTAGTGTTCTAAGGTGACCTTATTACTCAGATAAGTAAAGGTGGTGGTTTTCTTTTTCTCTTCTCTCTCATTTCTATCAGCGTTTTGCAAGTACAGATCAGGTAGCCAACTCTTGCCAATCTAGATTTCCTCCTTGTGGAGTAGACACACTAGGTGTCAGATTGAGGGTCTCCTGGATTAGACTGGCTTTGGAATTTCAGGGTTTTTGAATTTTCCCAAAGCACTGGAAGAAGGAGTCCTTATGAATTTTTCTTGGGAGGTTTTTTAGAAACCCTTACAATAGTTCTCAGTTCTCTATATTTGGATTCCAGAATGTTCCTAGCATCTAGTGTCCCTGCAACAGAGTCACCCCATAAAGAAGGATGAATCCAATCCAGACCAGACCCTCTTGCGAGGTGATAATTTTCCATCCAGATTTCCCTGGGACCTTTTCATTTGCATTCTTGTTTTGCCTTGAAAGGCAGCTGGTGAGCTATTTCTTTTTCCTCACCAGACTTTTCATGTCCAATTACCTAGATGATTGTTGCTCCTGTGAGACTGATATTTTAGAAAGAATTCTGAATCACACTGGGTTTTTAGGTGTAGCCCAACTGCATTTGACCAGAAGTCTCTATTTACGGTTCTTCAAGGTCAGTGCATTTGGTCATCTGATTGGAAGGAAACTTTGTAGTGTTCTAGAAAGAAATGGACCATCTGAATCTTGCCCTTGTGCAGAATGAGAAGGGAGAAGGCACTGAGCACCTATGTTTGCTGAGCACCTAGGTCCTAAGTAAAGTGCTAGTTACTGTGTCAAACATACCCATGGACATGAGTTTCTCCTGAACTTATGGAATATTGCCCTGTTACCTCCATTCCCACCCCCAGCACTCCTTGAACTATCTGACATACAGGACAGCTCTCTTACCACAAGCTACCTGAGTGTAAGTGTAATTCAAGGGAAGGACATTACAAACAGGAAATCAGCAATTGACTGTGGAAGCTGAAATTGCTGCCTGGAGATGGCCAGATGCTGCTTTCCTGGGTGGCTGTGCGGGCATTTGGGTCGTTTTCCCACTGCCTCAGTTGTGCTCTCTCCAAGCTGTCAGTAGGACGCTGTCATCTAAGACTTGTCCTCATCTGCGGGTTCGGTTCTATGGCATATCCTTCTCCACCAAGACCTCATAACCCAGATGGTAGGAAAAGGGAGGCATTCTCAGTTGTTTTTCGTAATTATTTTACTACTACCCTCTGTCAGAACCTGCCCCAAATCACACGCAGCCTAATGTTTTGTCCCTCGACTCAACTGTTGGTCAGCCACTCCCTTTTCCTCCCATTAGGGTATGTCTTTGAGTTCTGTTGTATCCTCCTCTCATTATAAACTGTAAACATATACATTTTGACTGCTGAGTCCAAGCCAACTACAGGGAAAATCTTGTCCAGAGGGTGCTAATATGGCTGCTTAAATAATATGTGAATTATTATTTTTTTTTTGCCAGGATAATACCAAAGTTTTTTTTATCATTAAAAATTTATGAACTTCATTTTGAATATTTTACCTTTGGTCATTTTGAGCTGCAGGGAGATTCAAATTTCTGCATCTTCTTCCACCCAATGGGCCAAGTGCTCTTCACTGCTGCTGCAGGCTTGTTTATGGCACATGAAATTGGCTAGGTTATTAGGAATGATTTGCATTTCTGTTTACATCAGAACTCTAAGGGGTTGAGTAATAATTCACAATACAAAAAAGTCAATTCAGTTCATTCACAAGGATGGCTTATTACAAAGCAGCAATTCCTGTTTTATCTTCCTAGGCATGTGAGACCATATGCTGATAGATCCTGTGGACTGGTGTTGACCTTCACATATTTGAGTGAATTCAATGACCTATTGACCTTATTGCTATAGTTAGTTGATCATCTCAACAGCCTAAGTTTCTGTAGAACCTTGAGCGTATTATTTTCTTAGACCAGTCTACAGGGATGATAGGCAATAAACATGTTCCTGACTATTGTTTTATGTAAGCCACAAATTAAATCATATTTTCTAGTTGAATTACGTAAAAAGCTTATGATCTTTAACTGCTCAGACCCATCTTCATCCAGAATTAAATGGCAGCAGTTTCCCTTAATTTACTTGGCCAAATCAAGCAAGTATTGATTTTAAATGATCTGTGTAGGTCTGAAGCTGTGGTTTGAAGATGTGTCTTTCAAAATGCCTTTCGTGAAAATAAATAATAAAGTTACTTCTCCCTGTTTATCTGACTGTTAAATGTTGTCAATACTTATGATTCCTTAAAACAAAGTACAGAATTGACAACAGAAATGGCTTTGAGATTATTCAGAACTAAACTTTACTTTCTCTTATTAGCATCTAATATGAATCAAAGCCTTCTTCTTCCCATTTAAGTGAAGAAGTAACCTTAAAAATATTTAAACTTGATCAAAGGATCTTGGTCATAGGATCCATGTGTATGAAACGTCATACATAGTTTCAGTTCATTACTTATTTTTCATTTCCAAAGTTTTAAAATAATTGACATGGAAAAAGTATTAATATGCATCATATCCTGGAAACATGAAAACAACTATTCTGTTTTTTTACCAGCAGGTGGCATGACTTGTTGCTCTGACGGTGACAGTGTAAAACCCAACCATCCTATTACTTTAAATTGTTACATAATTGAAAGTGATTCCTAAAGTATTTGCCACAAATATAAAAGTCGATAGTTTAACATCCTTATGATATAAAGAGTTCTTACAAATAAATAAGTAAAACCTTAACATTTCAGTAGAAAAATGGGTATAGGATATGAACATTCAGTTTACATACACATGGGAGGTGGGTAAAGAAAGACATGCATATACAGACACCAAATGGCCAATAAACATATGAAAAATGTTCAACCTCTTTATAAATTAAGAAATACAAATGAATGAACACAGGAAGATATACATTTTTGCCTCTAAGTTGCAAGGCTTTAACAAATGTTACCACTGATCACTGGCAAAGAGTACAAGATAGACACCTTCATATTTTGCTATTTGGATATAAACAACCTTTCTGAAATGAAATTTTTCAGTACATATCAAGAGTCATAGAAATGCTCACATACTTCACCCAGTAATTCCTTGCCAGGAATTTATTCTATGGAAATAAGCAGAGATATGCACAAAAACGTTATGTAAAAAAAATCCTTATTGCTACATTATTCCTCCATATGAGAAACAGGAAAAAAAAAAACCCAGAAGTTCTTAATAAGCCATATGTAATCAATAATGATTAATCAATAGAATTCAATACTTGGCCTACTTTGTAAATGATATATTTGGAGAATCTTTACTGATGTGTAATGTTGAGTGAAAAGGGAAGGGTTCATGAAGGTATTTTTCAGTTTGATCACAATTTAGTACCAAAAGAATTTTTGTCTTTTCATAGACAAATGACACCTAAATTATAATATGGGATATCACTGAGTAGTAGGTGAACGGGTTATTTTAATTTTCTTCCTTATCTTTTTCTGTGTTTTTTATGTTTTATGTATTGGGCACATAGTATTTTACAGTCAGGAAAAAGCATACACATTTTCAAAAATGGTAAGCCTAGCATTGGAGACGTGAATCACTATCGCTTTTGTATTTCTCATGAAAAATGAGATTCAATAGTAAGTTATGTGTCTGGGGAAAATAGAGCTCATTTGAGTCAGAGGTTGGAAAGCTCTTATGAATACTAACCTCAGAAACCTCAAAGTAGTATGTGGTAGAATAATGACATGACACAAAAAAGCCACGGATGTCAGTATGAGTTAAGGTTAAAGAAGATACATACAACAGTCATAAGAGAAAAAAATTTCCTAGTCTATGATCGCCAGCTCTGGTAACCTCTAGGGTCGGTCTGTGCCTCCATAGCAAACCTTTATCACAGTGCATTGTACTGGGGCTGCTGCAACTTAGAAGCCTGGGTTCTCGTTCTGGCTGCTCTGTAAATATATTTTGTACTTAACCTTGGGCAAGTCACCAAACTCTCTGAACTGAGAGTTTTCTTTTAGTACTAGATTGTTATTCATTTTTGGAGTTTGGCATTCTGATGCAGTTTCTACCTCTGAAAGGTAAGATGTAAGTCTCTGGGGGTGTCTGACCAATGCTTAAGCAGATTGAGGCTCCTTTTGGGCCAATCCTTGGATCAGAGGTGTCTGAAGTCATCTTGGTTCTCAGTCATTTTTGAATAATGAGTTACCATGACGTAAGTTCTTGGAAAGGACTACAATGGAGGGTAAGAAAGGCAGTTTGATTCTCTTGTGGAGGTCACAAAATGAAAGCAGAGATCTGTCCCTGAATATGAAGAAAATTGGTATATAGTTTAACAATGTATTTTTTTCTTACATAAAAATTTAAGTTTGAAATTACCGTCACACTAAATTTCTTCTCATCTGTGGTAGAGATGGTTTTAAAATTGAGACTTTAGAGGCAGCAGATCTTTATCCTGTATACCTGGTACCTAAGAAGAGCTCAGTTCCGAGAACTTTAGTTTTTAACCTTAAAGACAAACATATTCACATATATATTGTATAAGAATGTTTTGCAAACTTTTTTTCTTCAAGTTAGGGTTTTGTTCTGTCACCCAGGCTGGAGTGCAGTGGTGCAGTCTTGGCTCAAGCAGTCCTCCTGCCTCAGCCTCCCAAGTAGCTGAGATTACAGCTGCACACCACCACACCAGCTAATTTTTGTATTTTTTGTAGAGACAAGGTTTTCCCATGTTGCCCAGGCTGGTCTTGAACTCCTGGGCTTAAGCGATGTGCCCTCCTTGGCCTCCCAAAGTTCTGAGATTACAGGCAAGAGCCACTGGACTTGGCCTGCAAAATGCTTTTACCTTAACCACGGCATAGAAAATACAGGGCGATCCATGCATCTGTCTAAAATTGAAACAAAAGTTTAACAAAAAAATACCTTTCCTTATTATTCGCAATGCATTGTGACAGTTTCTACTGTATTTTATTCTATAATTTTAAAAAATACTGGTTTTGACCCACTACTTCCATTTCATGCCACAGTAAAGTATTACAGCCTTCATTCTGAAGAACACGGTAGAGAGCTTTTTGAAGAGGTATACGTAAGGGGAAAACAACTGCTTCTCCTGACAGCTATTAAGTATCACTCATAAATTTATTTTCAGCAACATGTGAAAGCAAAACAGATCCTTTCTTTATTAAACTAATTGTGACAGAAACCGGGACAAAAATAACGTGGGAGGAACATGTGAAAAGAGGAGATTTACACATATCCAGTATTTTCCAGTAAGAGGAATGCATCTGAAAGAGGCAAAGCTATGCTTATAGAAGCACTCCTGTGACACCTACGCAGATAAATGACATCACCAACTTTAGACAACATGAAAAAAATAAAAGGGCCAAGATTGAAGTGAACCTGGTTTTATTTCTAGCATCCATCTTGGATTTTTCCTTTTTTGTCTGAATCCTCATCTCAGGATATGAGTGGTTATAAATCAAATGATCATCACCCAATAAAACCATTCTAGACAGAAACCTTTTGGGGTGCGGGGTGCATACTCCACCTCTTCCACAGCTTCCAGACCGCACATTGCCCACGAAAGCCCACCAGCCTCCCACGTTCAGAAGATCCTACCTGCTTTTTCTAGTGTCTGTGTCTTCTGGAGCATTGGCCAGGCCAGTGTAGGGTGCCATTCCCTGCACCCAGAGTTTCACTCCCACCCCAAACTCTTTTACCTCCTGGGGTGCATTTCCACACTTTACTCCTCTCCTGCCCTCCAGCTTCTTTCCTTCTTTCCTCCCATTTCTCCTCTCTTCCCCTCCCTTCTGCCTTTGTTCTGCAGAGTCACTGGTGCCGTGACACACATCTGAGCCTGGCTGGTGGGGCTGACCAAGGGTCACCCTATGCAGGATTTAAGCACTTGAAGCTTAATAGTAGCTGCAAGGCTTTAATTTCTTCAGCAGGTTTGTAATGATTTTTGATGCCCAGTTAGAAAAAAGATGGAAAGTCCTGAATTGAGAGCCTTTGCACTAGGTATTTTATAGTCAGACCAGCCCTGTCTCTGGGCTGAATGGGTTTCTTCAAATCGTAAATGCATTGCTTGGGGACCAGTAGCCTCAGAGTGACCTTTCTCACTTCTGGTGGTCCAGAGGCTCTGAAAGGCCAGGCCTTGTCCTGAGTGAACCAATCTCTCCGTACCCCCATGGCATGACTCAGAAAGCTGGACAATGCCCTAGAATGACTTTCTCCATTAAGCCTAAGAAATATCACATAGAATCAGTTTGTCTGGAAACTCCTTATATGGAGAGGTTCTGAGATGACTGTATGTTTGGTTTGCAAGAGGATCTTGGTTTAAAAAAAGAAAGAAAAGCCTAAGGCAATAATATCATATTACTTAGAGGCTTGGTTAAAAAAGAAAGAGAAAATACTCCTTCAAACGTTTCTACCCTAATTCTGGATTACACTGGGGATGATAGCAAATCCAATTCCACTGGTTCTGGCCGACTTCCCTGCATCCTGGAGCATGGAGCTCTCACTGTCTGCCTGCTTCTCCCAGCACAGTGCTGCAGGGAGGCCCAGAGGCTATAAAGCCTGCCACGTGTTTCTCCAAGGGGTGGTTTTTATTATTTCTGGAACGCAGCCCCCAGCTCCAAATCATAATATGCTGACAAGGCAAAAGCGAAAGAGACCTGTGTAGCCCCACCCAGTGACAGTTTGGTGGCCCTCACCTCCTGGGCTGCGTGCCCACCCTATGACCCTCAGTCTTCCTGCTTCCCCCAGGGTGCCTGGGAGTGGAAGGTGAATTGGAGCTCTTTCAAGGCAGAGTGGAAGAGAATGATTTAAGATGGAGTCCTGGGAAGTTGCTTATTATGCAGACAGGACTGTGCTGTGAGATCTGCTCTGCCTTTGGAGGGGGCCTGCGTTTCTACATCCACCTCTTTTCGTCAGGCAGGAAGGAGGGGCAGGCAGTCTGCAAAGCTCTACCATGTGGTTTAACACAGTGAGGACTTGAAACCTCCTTGATCACCAGGAAAGAGGTGGGAAGACTGGACGTAGGCATTTCTAAGCCGGGAGACCAGGGCTCGCTGAGGAATAATTATGTGAAAAAATAATTATGAGGAATAATTATGTGGAAATGTAAAGTCAACCCTTAAAATGACAATTTTAAAAATATTTACATAAAGTTATATACTCCTTATTTTAAAAGTTGCTTTAAGGAGATTTAGGACTCAGTAAGGAGACATGAAAGAAAAGAAAAAAGGGATTTCTTTTCAGGAAAAAAAATAGCTCCCCAAATAGAACAAGAAAAATTCTCCAGCATAAGTTTCATCAAAAAAACAAAAGTAAATTGACTCTAGTACATGGTGTGGGGCTAAATGATTAAAGAGTAAAGCGGAACTGTTATGGGTCATTTTTATATGGGCTGTAGTCCATAAGCATTTTCAACTGTGGGTTTTATTTTCCATTTCTTAATAGATGGGAATGGCAGTGAGACATAGATATAATCATTCTTAGCCCAGCTTCATAGTTCATTCTCCAGAAATAAGATTTTCTCGTTGTTGTGTGAAATCCATAGCAAAAAGTCTGATTGCACAGGTGTTCATATGCTAGAATTCTAATCATGGATGCTTCCGTTGTGTTCTTATGTTGTGTGCGCCTGAGTGTGTGTGCAGTTGCTGTGGAAAGACAAATACCAACTAAGTGTGGAAACATCTTTGCACATATCATAGATAAGCTGTATAGTTTCATCAGGATTCCCAGAGAAGGAAATGTGAAATGTTAGTCCCAGTAAGTTAGTAACAAAAGTATACACTGCCATGTTGAGATGCCAAATAGAAAAGAGAATGTTTAGTACGATCCAAGTGGCAAAAAAATACATTTCCTTTTCAGGGCTATGGGGTGAGGCAGTGCAGTGAGGCCTTGTTCAAGTACCCTAAACAGAATCCAGCGCTTTAAAAACGAATTCAAGGTCATGATTATGAACGTTGTCCACGATTGGATTGTCTTTATGTCTGCAATGTCTTCTTGGAGAGGACCTATTAGTTTGCCACCAGACAAAACGTTGCCAGCTCTGGTTTTTAAATTCATATGTCTTTGAAAAAACATATCTGTCTTGGTATCCTCCCTTGATATCACATTGCTGGTAGTTATTTTCTAAACTACCTTCAGTGTGCTTGTTTCTAAGTATTCATCTATATTAGTTCCCTGGGACTGCCATAGCAAAGTATCACCAACTGGGTGGCGTAAGCAACAGAAATTTATTATCTCACAGTCCAAGGGGCCGAAGACTGGTTCCTTCTGGAGGCTCTAAGGGAGAATCTGTTCCATGATTTTCTACTCATTTCTAGTGGTTTCTGCGATCCTCCCTCCTTAGCCTCCCAGGTAGCTAGGACCACAGGTGTGCACCATCATGCCCAGCTATTCTTTTAAATTTTTTTGTAAAGACAAGGTCTTGCTATGTTGCTCAGGCTGGTCTTGAACTCCTAGCCTCAATACTTGGCATCCTTGGCTTACAGGTGAATCATTCCAGTATCTGCCTCCAGTGTCACATGGCATGTTCTCCCTGTTTGTCTCTGTGTTTTCTCTTCTTATTCAGTCATTGAATAAGGCCCACCCTCATCCAGTGTGACTTCATCTTAACTAATGACTTCTATAAAGATCCTGTTTCCAAATGAGGTCACATTCTGAAGTTTCCAGGTGGACATTTGGGGGGAATAATGTTCAATCCAGTACGCCTTCCTTCTATTTTGTTCTGAATCTGCTGTGGATTGGAAAACCTAGTAACTAAGCTTGTTAGACCTCCTCTCTAAAGAAGAAAAAGAGAAAATCTTGATTCCAGTCTTCCCTAAGGAGTCTTCCACGGTATAAAGTCTTTGAGCTGTAAGTACTTTCACTTGGTATCTATTTTGCCTGCTCAGAGGCTTCCCCTCCCTCTACCTTTTATTTTATTTTTTTACTGAATTGAAGGCTGAATTTTTAAATTTTTTTTTTCAGAGACAGATAGTGCAGTGACGCGATCATGTCTCACTGCAGCCTTTTCAAGAGATCTTCGCTCTTTAGCCTCCCAAGTAGCTAGGACCACAGGTGTCCACTATCACTCCCAGCTAATTTTTTAATTTTTTTTTTGCAGAGACAAGGTCTTGCTATGTTTCCCAGGCTGGTCTTGAACTTCTAGCCTCAAGCGATCCCCTACCTCGGCCTCCCAAAAGTACTGGGATTACAGACATGAGCCACCGTGCCAGGCTCACACTGAGTTTCTCACAGCTGATGCTGCTGTATAAAGAACTTCTGACACACGAAGTGTTACGCCTGGGTCTTTTAAACAGAGTTTTTTAGAGTGCTGGGGAGAAAATTAGCTAAGTAATGCTTCTGAGGGGTAGTCTAGGCCATGACTAGAAATGCACAAGAAGAGGCTGCGTGGGAGAGGTACTAGAATACATTCCTTCTTGTAACTGAAACACAGATCCTTCTCTTCCCCTGGCCATCTGAGTTGTGGGAGACTGTTGCTGCTTGTGTGAGATTCTACGGGGCCCCATCCCTGCCTATCTCTGGTGCTGCCTGTGAATTATACTCTGTTTTGGTGAAAATCACGCTCTGTACAGCTGTGGGGAGCACTGTCTGGTACAAATTCCCTTCTCAGTTGAGTTCGCTAATAGTTTTTAAGAACTACCTTTGTGCAGATTTGCTCCCTGGGCTGTCGAAGGAGAGGGCACTGGTCTCTAAAGACAGTGATAGAAACCCTAGTGGAAAGTGTTCACCAACACAGTATGAAATGATAGAAAGATACTCTTAGGAATTCGGGATCTCTTGCTTCAACCTTTTTATTTCTCTGCCAAAAGAAAATACGCAACCTCAGAGGAACACAAAGAAAGAGAACGATATTAAATACAGAATGATTTTAATCTTTGGCAGCAGCCCATATGCTTAAAAAAAAAAAAAAAACCCATGTTTCCATTGTCATGCACCTGTCATTACACTGAATGAGTTCTTTTTTTCTCTCTTGATGGATGGTGGTCTTAAAAGCTTGCTGTTTTTCATTAGCAAAGTGAAATGGGGTGCCAGTGCTAATGCTTTGTCATTCTGTTGGAGAATAATACATGAATCAGTGTAATTATTCAGTGTTTGCATAATCAGCAAGATTTTGAAGGGGAATGTTGCACAACTCAGAAGTGGCCTAATTTCACCTGACAATATTCCATTCAGACTCCAAGTATCTCCTTCAAGAAGCGGTGAAGTGTTGGTGGATTTCCTCAAGGCCCCATACAATGATGGTGGGAAATTGAGTTGTCCTAAATCACTAGTTAATTATGATATGCCCAGTTGTCACTTGGAGGGTCTCGCTCTGGATCTCAGTTTATATTCACCCCTATTGTTTTAGAAATGTCATTTATTTATTATGAATGAAGCATGACATATTGTTCCACATGAATTCAGTAATGAACCACCAGCCAAACCCATTAAATGTCATTGAGGAGTGAAATAAGACCCAGAAATGTGGGCAATTTGAGAGTAATCCTACCAGGATGGCTGAAGTTGGATAAAGAGATAGGTCAAGGAAGAGACGTATTGGGAATGATATTAAAGCTATGCAAATTACATTTACACTCTTTCTTTTACTAGAGTCTCTTTTACAAGAAAGTAGTCTGTTAGTTTAACTGTTTTAGGGACCTTTGCAATACCAGTTGGAAGGAGGAAAGACTAAATTTTTTATTAAGTCTTTTAAATCAATTTATTCCAGCCCAGCATGACACCACAACCGAAAATCTGAACAATGCCCCAGGGCTAGATCTCACAGTCACCCAGCTCATCTAATTTGGACTAGATTGCTTTTTTCATTAAAGCTAAAAATAATTTCATGCAGGCCACCTTTCTAGGGATTTCTGTGGGTGAATCATATCCTAGGGAGGAGCCCTTGCCTTTCTCAGACAGAGCCAGTGGCATTTCAGTCCGGGTTTGTTCCCCTTTTCTTTGTGAAGCCAGCATGCATTGATCTTCGTGAGGGGAATGAACAATAACCATAGATAACGTTTACTAACTGCTCCTCATGTGCCCTGTGCTGCTCTAAGCACTTTCGGTGTATGCCCCAATGTCGTCCTCATAGCCTTCCAAGAGGGAGGCCCTATTATTATTCTCATGCCAAACAGAGGAGGATCCAGTTTGCCAAGGCACAGTGTGATTAAACAGCATGCCCAAGGTCACACAGCCAGTGAGTAACGGAGATGGGGTTCAGATCCCAGCAGTCTGGTCCTCGGAGCTCACTTCTCAATTCTGAAGACCTTCCAATACCACTGGGATGTTCTTTAACTGAAGAACTTCTGTTTTCCCAGGCAGAGTGCCTAAGAACCTTGTAGGCTTGGGGCAAATGCATTCCACGTACAGGAAGTATGTGCTTTTGACACATAGCATCAGTTCCTTTCTGGGCAACTAAAACCTTTTTCAAAAGCAGCACCTCCTTGGCTATGGGATGCAAGGAGACTGACATTGACGTCTGGTGGAAAAATACATTTTATTAAAATCTTTTTTTTTTTGAGATGGAGTCTTGCTCTGTCACCCAGGTTGGAGGGCAGTGTCATGATCTCGGCTCACTGCAACTTCTGCCTCCCAGGTTCAAGCAATTCTCCTGCCTCAGCCTCCTGAGTACTTGGGACTATGGGACTACAAGTCCACACCACCACACCTGGCTAATTTTTGTATTTTTAGTAGAGACAAAGTTTCACCATGCTGGCCAGGCTGGTCTCCAACTGCTGACCTCAAGTGATCCACACACCTCAGCCTCCCACAGTGCTGGGATTACAGGTGTGAGCCACTGCACCTGGCCCAAAATCTTAAAAAAAAAAAGCCTAGGACCAAGCTGTTGGCACGTTTCTGGGTAAAGCTGAATCACAAAGGCCCGTCTTTGTCACTTGGCCAATATCTTAAAGATTACCCATGCCTCATCACTTGCTCTGTAGCTATTTGTATTCCAGGAAATATGCATCACTGGATGAATCATTTTTAAATAATTAAAAAAAAGAAAGGGGGTCTCTACCCTTATGGGGTGGTGAGGCATTAAGTGGATAATCACAAAATGCAGAGAGAGAAAGGCAAGCCCCTGGCATAGACGTTTGGTCCCTGGAAGCCCAGGGCCAGGCCTTTGAGGACACTCCCCAGCTGTGCATCTGTTTGCTGGGCAAGCAATTGGCCAGTATTCCTGTGCCCTCCCAGGGACTACCCATCCTCACCTCCAGTACAGACAGAAGGTAAGTGATGTGCTGATGGCCAGCTGGGAGGGAGGTCTTGGGAGACATGTCAGGGGAGAAAATTGGTGACTATTTGATGGACTGGGCTTGATGGCTTGTTGCCTGAGAAACTTGCTGACTATAAAATGAAGCAGAGGAGGATCCAGTTTGCTGTTTGCACTGACAGATTTATAGACAGAAAAACAAAGCCTTCTAACTGGATCCAAGTTAATGTGAAAATTTAAAGGAGTCTATGCAAAGCAGCATTCAGGACAGTGGTTTCTAAAATTTCTTTTACTTATACAGGAAAGAAAATCATCCAAATTAGGAAAATGGTAAGTTTCTCTAAATTTCAAAACAATCGATTATAAGGTGTTACTCAGTTTATAGTCAGTTATCTATATTAAGTATAAATTTTATGATAGTCACGAGGCATAGGAAGATTTCAAAAACGAAAAGTATTTCATAAAATACTTTTAAAAACACATCTTTTGCAATGCACTTATGGAACCAAACAACGGCTTAGTCAAGCCACTTCTGAAACTTTCTTCCATGAAAATTTCACCCTGAGGCTGCGCAGGGCTCCTTACCATCCTCTCTCCTATCTGTCTTCTGAGAATTCGGTGGACAGTCCCTCAGCCCCTCTGTTCCTGGAGACCAGCTGAGACCTGCAGAAAGGCTCATACACAGAGAGATCTTTGCTGAGAGCATCCAGGAAATCAGCCACCTGTCGGTGATGTTATCCTGCCAGTTTTAAATATTCCCCTTTTCAAATTAATTGCATAAAGACCAGGATAGCCAAAACATGCATCAGTACCACTTGGCAGGGCAGGGAATGTACAGTTTCCAGAGGGTCTTCCAGGGTAGGATCTGGGAATCTGCGTTTTGAACAAGCTCACAAGATGATTCTTATGCTTATCATCTTGGAAATCCACTGATCTAGGATGTGGACCCACTTGCCACACACCTAAGAGATGTTGAGGTGGGAAAAGGAAACAGGAGCGGGAAGGAGGTGTGTTTGCAGTAGCACAGGAAAATACTCCTTGCTCTGTAATGCTCTTCGAAAGAGCCGTGGCCATGAGTTTGGGCTGTGTAGAAAGGGAGCAGCCACACTGTGGTGTGCCGAGGTAGAGGAGTTAGGAGATGGCAGCCTCTGTGCCGACCCCTCTGTCTGTCTCCAACTTGGAGCATTCACATGGCTGATCTTTCTCCTTGAACTTACTGAGGTTCTTCCTTGTTAATTTCACTTAGCTAAGAATTACTACTCCCTCTTCAGGACCCAGCCTTCCCTGACACCTGGATTAATTTAGGTCCCCTGTCACGTACCCTGCAGCTTGTGATTATCTGCTTACGACCTCACCCTCCATGTCTTATTCATTGCTATATCCGCCAGCACCTAGCGCAATGCTGGCACATAGTAGGTGCATGTAGATATTTTTTAAAAAGTATTATTTTTAAGAATAATCTTTTTTAAAGACTATGTTTTTAAAAATTGAGTATAGTACTCTCATGTAAATCCCTGCACAGTTTTTGGCTCTTTCTAGATTTTAGAAAACTGTTAAGTTGGTGCAAAAGTAATTGTGTTTTTGCCATTAAAAGTAATGTCATAGACCACCTCTGAGGTCTTTAGCATCACTGTTCCCTCAAACTAACTTGGAAAGAAATTTCCTGTTTCTAACTAAATGATTTATTCCCCTTTGGGTAAAATGTGCTAATTAAGCCTGTTTAGACTTAGGAGGGGTAGTAAGCAAAATCTCCAATTTTTCTTTGTTCACAATAGACATATGCTCTCATCATCTATCAGGTGCATACTGAATTTTACAAGACATGTTTGGTGATTTGTTGGCTTTATTGAAAAGATTGCTAGCTCATTAGTAAGAACTCTGGCACAGCCTTCTAAGGCTGGAGAAGAACTTGATTTTTTAAACAGTTTGTTGAGCGTCTCCAGGACACCCTCCGGACAGAGTCTGTTTGCCCAGTGGTGATACTGCTATCCTCTGCTGTCACCCCTCTGTGCTTTTATTCAGAACCATGGAGATAGTGGGCTGATGGGTTGGAAGAGAAAATGGGATGGGGTGAGGGTGGGAGGTGAGGGCCAAAGGGAAGAACTTCTCTTCATTTTCTACTTCCAGACACATCCTGTATCCAGAAGGGAGGACATGGGACAGATGAAATAGAAATACAAATTTAAATGTATTCCTCAAAGCTGGCTTCTCTATGCATGTTTGGTTTTTCTTCCTGAATATTGATGTAGCCACTTGAGTGCACCATGGGGAGGAAAATCCTTAGCAGGATTAAGTTTATTTTAGGATTTGGCTGTGTGTATGCATCTGAGTGGGTATATCATGTGGGATCTCATTTTCCGGGATAAGAGTTAAGCCTCAGCCATTTCTGCATCTTTTACATATCTAGGTTTTTACCCGTTTTTTGAAGTTGGGCTGATATTAAGTCCAAATTAGTTTTTAACAAAAATAAATATGTTGACTTGGTGTGCAATATAAACAGATTGGCCCAATTAAAACAGCACCATAGTTTCCTAGGTCTTGATATCTGCTGTTTTTACTTTATTATCTCTGAATCACTGACTCGGAATCCATTTGATATTTTATACCATTATTACTCCCAGAACTTAATTTGCATTCTCATCTCTCATGTTTTAAATTTTTCCCTGGTAGTAACTGGCATGCATTACTATTTTAAGCATCACTGGCTGGCTGCAAGCCGAAATGGCCCCAAATATTCTGGAACTACCTGTTCTGCCTAATTTGCCAGTGAGGGATAACTTAAGCCCAGAGAGGGCTGGCTATAGGACAGATTTTTTTCCTTAAGCACCCATAACTTTTTTTTTTTTTTACTTTTATTTTAAGTTCAGGGGTACATGTGAACGTTGGTTACATAGGTACATGTTTGTCACGGGGGCTTGTTGTGCAATTATTTCATCACCCAGGTGATGAAATTAAGCCTAGTGCCCATTAGTTATTTTTCCTGACCTCTCCCTCTCCCACCCTCCGTCCTCCGATAGGCCCCAGTGTATGTTGTTCCCCTCTGTGTGTCCATGTGTTTTCATCATTTAGCTCCCACTTATAAGCGAGAACATGCAGTATTTGGTATTCCATTCCTTCGTTAGTTTGCTAAGGATAATGGCTTCCAGCTCCATCCATGTCCCTGCAAAGGAAGTGATCTCATTCTTTCTTATGAAGCAGGAATATCTTTCATGCACCCTAATAGCTGGTGTCTGGGTAGGTCAGCTGTGGAGGTGATGTACAGTGGAGTTAGTGGGCTGCTGTTGAGTGCCATGTTTACAAAGCTTTGGATAAATGGAGGTGTCTTGGTCCATTTTGTGTTGCTATAAAGGAATACCTGAGGCTGGATTGTTTATTTAAAAAAAAAAAAAGAGGTGGGTTTGGCTCATGGATCTGCAGGCTGTACAAGAAGCATGGCATTGGCATCTGCTTGGCTTCTGGTGGGGGCTTTTGTGCTTCATCAAGATGTGGAGGAAAAGGCCAAAGTGAAAGTGGGCATATTTGAAAAGGGACCAGACAGAAGGAGGAGCCTTGCTTTAACAACCCACTCTCCTGGGAACTAATCCCATCTCACCAGAACCAGGTCTCACTCACTTCATGAGAACAGCATCAAGCCATTCAGGAGGATCAGCCTCCACGACCCAAACCCAAACGCCTCCCACTAGGCCCCACCTCCAACACCCTCACACTGGGGATCAAATTTCAACATGAGATTTGGCAGGAACAAACAAATCATGTCCAGAGCATGGCAGTGGGGAAGCCACTTATCATAGAACATAAAGGGAATAAAACAGGACCAAAAAATTGTATTTCCACGGTGCCCTCAACTATGTAAAAAATGGCTGTGTGGAACAAGTGCTGGAAGAAAACATGGTCAAAGATGAACAAGAATGATTGTCCGTGGGTAAAGTGATTACACAGCTGCTAGCTGCTTCTTCATTTGTGGCATCCATATTGTCCACAATGGGTGTGTATTTGTTTTCGTTATTTTTTAGAGGATTTTAAAGAAAAACTCTCTCTGTGAGACTGAAATAGGTGTGGTCCCAAACTGGCAGTACTGAGCCTGGGTGACCCGGGGGCCAGCCTCTCTCTCTGTGGTTTTTACAACTCCCTCCCTGTTCTTTAGATAGTAAATAATCACTGTGTCATGACTGGGTTGTGTTTTTAATCACTTTTGACATTTCACAGTGATTTCTTTTTCTAAACACATTTTTATTTTTAGATAATTTTAGATGTTCAGAACAGTTGCAGAGGCAGTACAGAGAGTTCTTGTATCCCTTCACCCTGCTTCCCCTACTGGTAGCAACTCACATAAAACCGTGCTACTTTTTATCAAAACTAAGAAATTTACATGCTGTTAACTACATAGCAGATTTTTTTCCCCATTTCCCAGGTTTTCCACTAAATGTCCTTTTACCATTCCATGATCCAATGCAGGATCCCACATTGTATTTAGATGGTGGTTCTTTCTAAAGGTATACACCAGATCAGCATTCTAGCAGAGTACGTTCCTAAATTATCCTGTCTGTGGATATGCTTGATTTACGTAAAAAGCAGATGTTTTTTTCCTCCAGGATTGGAGAAGGGATACAGTGAAGCAATTGGCCTCCAGCTTTTTGAAATAAATGGGATTCCTTGTTCTGCAAAACCTGGGATCTGACCCCGTTCACTCCCCTTCCTACCCTGAGCATTATGTTGACTGACACCAGGTCTGTGAAGGAAAAACTGAAGAATAAAGAAAGCATTTGGAAAATCCCATGGTTGTATTATTTTATTTTTTTAGACAGACCAGCATGGCCAACATGGTGAAACTCCATCTCTACTAAAAATACAAAAACTAGCTGGGCGTGGTGGCACACACCCATAATCCCACTACTTGGCTCTGTTGCCCAGGCTGGAGTGCAGTGATGTGATCTCAGCCTACTGCAACCTCCACCTCCTGGGTTCAACCAATTCTCCTGCCTCAGCCTCCCGAGTAGCTGGGATTACAAGCGCCAGCAAACACGACCAGTTATTTTTGTATTTTTAGTAGAGACGGTGTTTTACCATGTTGGCCGGGATGGTCTTGAACTCCTGACCTCAAGTGATCCGCCCAAAGTGCTGGGATTACAAGCATGAGCCACCATGCCTGGCCCTATGGTGTTTTTATAGCATTTCTTATAAATCGACCAGGTTTCTTAAACACTATGATTTTTGTTCAGAAGTGCTGTTGTGAGTGAGGAGAACATCGTGCAGCTGAGCCTGTGGACATACGGTGGCTCCAGCATGGGTCCGGGCTGCTCTTGAGCTCACTGGGCCTGCTGGGCCTGCTGGAACAGGAAGCAGCAATGTGATTCTACCAGAGGAACCACAGGGAAACCAAGGCTGACTGAGGTCTGAGAAGGAAGCCTGTCCAGGATCCCAGGAGTGAAAATAAGAAAACAAAGTTTAGTCAGGAAATTGCACTATGGAAATGTCTGGCGTCAGGTTCTATAAATTCCGAGCCGACTATAGTCAAGCGTTTGCCGAGCCACCTCGTATTTGCTTCAGATCTGTGTTTGCTGTTTTGTTTTGCACAGATTTGTGTTTTCTTTCCTTCCCGTTGAAAACAGGAGGCGGCGGGTTAGCTGTGCTTGGTTACACAGCAGCAGGCGGTATTGCCCACCATGGGCAGAGATCTCCGAGACAGCAGGCAGGGAGGGTGCATGTGCCACGCCCATGTCATCTTCCTGCTGGATACCCTACTTCACATATGCAGGGACTGCACTGGATTTGACAGGAACCACTCATGTTTAAGTTCAGGGGTACATGCACATGTTGGTTACATAGGTAAATGTGTGCCATGGGGGTTTGTTGTGCAGATTATTTCATCACCCAGGTATTAATCCTAGTGCCCATTAGTTATTTTTCCTGACCTCTCACTCCTCTCACCCTCCACCTTCCAATAGGCCCCAGTGTGTGTTGTTCCGCAGTAAGTGTTTTAATTAGCTAAAATCTGGAACTATGTGTTAGAAGCAGTGGTCTCTTGCCATTTTTGTGGGTACCAATCTTCCATATAGTCTTAGCCAAAGCTAATCAAAGACAAAGCAGAACTGAGGCCGAGAATCAGTGTGGTGGTGATTTATTTGTAATGACAAGTTGGAATTGAATCCTGGTGGGACATCACACTCCTGGGTGATATGTGGCTTCTGGTGGTGACAATGATGGGTGAAGAAGATAAGTTCTTAGGAATATAAACCCTTGAACATGGCAGATTTGGTCTACTTTCCCTTCTTGATTCTCTGGGGTTTTTTTCTGTTAGCCTTCAATCAGGTCATTTTTGGAAAGATCCCTTTCTGTTTGTCTAGAGAATATTTATCAACTTTGAATAACAAATGAGAAGAGTAATGATAAAAACATCTCCAGCAACAGCTCTCAGCTGTGGGAACTTATGAGCAGAGTGTTGCACAAAGACTTTCCCCTCAAAGCTTGCTACTGTTACGTTTATGATGTTTTTTTTTTTTTTTTTTTTTTTTTTTTGAGACAGAGTCTTGCTCTGTCGCCAGACTGGAGTGCAGCGAGCCACCTCCTGGGTTGAAACGATTCCCCTGCCTCCATCTCCTGAGTAGCCAGGACTACAGGCGAGTGCCACCACACCCAACTAATTTTTTGTACTTTAGTAGAGACGGGGTTTCACCATGTTGGCCAGGATGGTCTCGATCTCCTGACCTTGCGATCTGCCCACCTCAGCCTCCCAAAGTGCTGGGGTTAGAGGCGTGAGCCACTGGGCCCGGCCTTTTTTTTTTTTTTTTTTTTTTTTTGAGACAGAGTTTCACTCTGTTGCCTAGGCTGGAGTGCAAGGGTGCGATCTCGGCTTACTGCAACCTCTGCCTCTCAGGTTCAAGCGATTCTCCTGCCTCAGCCTCCTGAGTAGCTGGGACTAGATGCACGTGCTACCACGCTGGAGGCTGAGGTGGGTGGATCAAGAGGTCAGGAGACTGAGATGTTCATTTTTTAAAAATCTCTTTTCCCTAGGATGGGAAGATGATCTTCAAAATACAACTTCTGACTAAAATCTGCAAATTGTAACTGTAGTTGGGAAGCAATTCTTGATTAAAAGACCCTGCATTTAATCTTTCACATATTGAACAAAAGGGAAACCAAAACAAAATAATACTAAATGGTAAGGTAATATTGCTTTTTTATTTTGCTAAAATTCCACTGGGAGTTCATTTTCTTTATTACTTGTCTCATATTCCTAGCTCATTCTCGTGTGTCTATCACAGTGAAGATGCGGTAGACACCCTTCAATTTCTAGAAACAGTATCTGAAGTGTTCCCAGAGGGAATAGGATTTAGGGCCAAGGAATTAGGATGGACCCACTCTGTACCCATGTATAATGCCGCACAGACTGAGTGACTTTCCTCCAAGTGTATGTTGGGCTGGCATATTTTGGGACCTATTTAATGTTTTTGGTCCCATTCCAGTTTACTGTTAACAACCTCATCTGTTTGTGATCAGACACACAAGTAGTATCTATATGACACAAAGGGATGTTTGACAGCTTTTAGCTAATTTGGCCAATACAAATGGCCATGGGCAGGTGAGAGTCAGAACAAAGTGTTGGAGCAGTGAGGTTTTGCATTCACGGGGTCCCCGGAATCCTGCCTAGCTGAGCTGATAGCCTTTGCCAACCAGAGTTTTCCTGAATAAACAAACATAGGTCACCTACCAGATGAAGAGGTGCTTGTTTAATAGAACCAGGCTGCCAGGCCTAGTGATTGTGCCACTCTCTGTGACCAGGCTTGGGAAATTTAGAAGCTGCATCTTGTTTGCTGGGGCCTCTTTCCCTAGATTTGCTAGTTCTGGAGATTCCAGTAGGTACCGAGCATCCCACTGGTTCGGCCGTGTGCATTTTTCTTTGTGCTGTGAACCAGCATCCTAGCAATTCCTGTTCATCTCTGCACTTCTTCAGAGTGTTAGGAATTCTTTATCTGGGGAACTTTTACCCTGATAAATACTGGTGCACTGCAAATGTTTGAATGTCATTAGAGTGTCCCAGAAGCTAGATTGTTCTAGACTCCAGATTGAACAATGGCTTAGGTATTTTTCTGAGGAGGTCATATCCTGTGAAGGGAAGCCTGGACGTTCTGGTGAGTTGGAGGAGCGTCCTTACCATGTCCTTACATACTGTGTCCCTTCACTGTTAGCACTTGATTGTAACAGCATATATATCTTCTAAACTTTTTTTATGCAAACTCTGGCATCATCAACTAAATTGTTAAACTCCTCAAGAGTAGTGATCTCATGTTTTGTACCTTTTGTTCCTCCTAGAGTACTGTATAGCAGAGAGTTAACTGGTAAAATGGCTTAAATTCTAGGACAAGGAGCTGGGATTTAATCCTGAGGGAACTGGGGAGCCACTGGTGGTTCTTGAGCTATGGACCAACTTAACAAAAGCAGTAACTGAGAATGTGATTTATTGAGAATGTGTTGGCACAAAAATGGAGGTTATGGTTTTGTGTATTCCTGTCCCTGGAAGTTTCTGGTAGTTATACTAACCATAAGAATATGTGACAGATTAAATGAAAATCTCTCTGTAAATACAGCAGGATGTTTAAGTCTGCACAAAGGTAATGTCCTTCATTGTGAGAATATGCAGTTTTGTCCAGGAACATACAACCACATTTGGGGCCTGTTCACACCGTGTTCCCAGCATCAGTGGAGTCAGGAGAGTGGTGATGTTACGACCGACAAGGGCCATTTTTCAAACATTTTCTAAAATTGCTTCATTTGTTAACAGTTTCCTCCCTACTTTTGAGTAGCCTTTCTGTAGACAATCTGAAAGAGTACAAGAGGTAATTGATTGATTTCCTTTTTTTTTTTTTTTTTTTTTTTTGAGATGCAGTCTTGCTCTGTCACCCAGGCTAGAGTGCAGTGGCGTCATCTAGGCTCAATGCATTCTCTACCTCCCAGGTTCAAGTGATTCTCCTGCCTCAGCCTCCCAAGTAGCTGGGATTACAGGCACTGGCCACCACACCTGGCTAATTTTTATATTTTTAGGAGAGACGGGGTTTCACCATGTTAGTCAGGCTGGTCTCAAATTCCTGACCTCAGGTGATCCACCTGCCTTTGGCCTCCAAATTGCTGGGATTATAGGCATGAGCCATTGCTCCTGGCTTGATTTTCATTTTGAACATGCATATGGCCCCCTAAGCTTGTGTCCCTGCCTTTCTTTCCTGTTTCTCACCCCTGCTTTGGAATCACTGGTTTTCCTTTATGGCACCTGCCACCACGCTTGCTACTCCTGGCTGCGGCTGAGTGAAGGCAACAGGAATGCCCAGCCTGGTCCGGGCTGACCCACGCCTATGTACCGACCACTCCTGCTCCTCAGCCTCACTTCCGTATGGATCCAATTTCTTAAGCCCTGTCTTGGGATAAGCATTATTACACTTAGGAGGAAAAATAGAAATTGTCTAAGGGAGCAAAAAGATGATAGAGCAAAGCAGGACGTTTTAAAATCTCATCCTCTTAAAACATCAACAAAAATGAGGCAACCTGAAAATGAAATAGCACGGCCACAAAATAAGAGCTATCATGTGCAAACTGAGCAGTAAAAGCACAAACTGTGATAGAGATGCTTAAGCACAGTAGAAAGATGAGCTATCCATTTCTGACCCCAAATTCCATGGATGTTTGTGATAACTCTGATTTGGGCAGTGCTTTCCAGTACAGTTCCCATATATTACCTCATTTAAATCTCAGAGCAACCCCGATATAAGAATTGTCATTGTTCCCATTTTGCAAACTAGGACTTGGTAAGATTTAGGGACTCAAACGTGGTTCATCTGGTTCCAGCTTCTGTTGCCGTGCACAGTATGGGAAGCGGTGTTTGCTCTGACACACGCACAGACACAAAACAAGACCAAAGTACACCAGAGGTCCCACGGAATATCAGAGCAGAAAAGAGCTCTCAGGAGTAGCCAGTCCAAACTCACTCCCCGTTCCCCACTGCCCTTTTACAGATGAGGAAACTGAAACTCACAAAGACCCTGTAAGTCATGAGTCAGAACTGAGTAGTAGCAGCATCATTATGAGCTGGTCGACCTTAAGCCTTCCCAGTGCCTAATCCTTGTAGGTTTATTTGTAGAAGGCAATAAATGATAAGCCAGCTCCTCACAGCAGCCCAAGTGGCCAGTGACCAGCACTTACTCAGTGCTTAGAAAATGTGTGTTAAACAGATGGATGAAGGATTCACTGACTTTAATTGTAACCGTATGCAAATCAGTGCATTTCTTTTATATCTGTCTTGACCTACTTTTCCTACCCAAAGATATTTTTCACTCAGTTTGGAATGAGAGGGTAATGTTTGTAGAAATCCCAAGACACTCAGCTGAGAGGCCCTGTAAGTGCATAAAGTACCATTAGTGGTATTATTGAGTCGCTTTTCTGTGGTACTGTGGGTTAATCAAAGGCCTTTGTCATTGTTGTTTTAAACACAAATCTCCGATTTTATTATTTAGTTCGTTGCTTTTATTAACTTATTTGAAATGCAAATAGCAGCAAACACAGGTCAACAGCTGCAGCTGTGGGATGCAGACAGTGAGAGCCAAGGGATGAGATGGAGTTGGGATTCCCAGGGACAGTGAGCCATGGGCTTCCCCACCCTCCCTGGGGACTGCCTGGGGAGGACACCTTTGATTACAGGGATGGGGGAGGATGTCTGGGCAAATGGGCAGCAGAATCTGAAAGGAATGATTGATCTCAGTCCCTGACAGTGGAGAAAAATGACTAGATAGCCGGTACCTTCCTGATAAGATTCATGGCCATCCCCTAATAGATTCTTGCTGTAAAAGTAAAGCTCTAAACCTTTCAGTAGTTGCTACTGGACTGGGCGAAATGACAGTGCTGAAGGATATAATACAGGCAAAGCAGTTTCAGTAAGGCCTTGCACATAGAAAGCAGTTACTAAATGCTAACTATTATCACTCCTTCTCCCCTGATTCTTACGATAGCCGTTGTAATCATCTGCTGTATTAGTAAGAGATAATGGGAGACTCTAAATGATGCAAACCTAAATGAACCTTAAATCTTGTCTCACTTCATACAATGATTTAGGTGATCAAAGCAATTGGAGAAAATAAAGAAGAGAGGTGTTTGGGAAAATGTGAATAGATTCCTTTAAACACAGCGAGGGGGCTGCTCTATGGTTGAAGGGGAAGGAGGTTTTCAGTGGTATTTGAGCTATGTGATTTGAGTATGACTGATTTGGAGCGGACCACAGATGGTACCCATTGATTGGTAAAGTAATGACATCTTGACATTTTGGTGATTTCCTAATGAGATCCAAATCCTGGGCTCAGTGGAAATTAATATGGAAGGTGACAGGTAGGATTGGTACAATAAAAAGATGGTGCTCTTCTTGTTCTAGGACTCGTATGTGGTGAAGCAGTTTGAGTATACGTGCTGGTGGGCAGAGGATATTTGAATGAAGCATACCTAGAAACAAGAATCTGGGCCCAGAGAGGTTTTATATACATGTATATGATTTGATGTTGAAAGGGTTCACTTATGCAGAAAGTTAGAGATTTGGGCAACGTGGCCTAATCACTAGAGTGATTATTGCAACACCCATTATAACAGGCTTCTTATCTGTAAGACCTCACTTAATCCTCATAACAGCCCTATGGGGTATGGGTATAGTTATTCCCATTTCCCGAAGAGGAGCCTGAGGGTCAGAGAGTAAATGATCAGCCCAAGGTCTTAGCTAGCAAGTTGCAGGGCTGGGATTTGAACTTGAAGTTTGCCAGTCTCCAAAGCCTCTTTCAGAGCCTCTAGAAGAGAAGAAATCTTGTGCAATCAAGACTGGAAGGAAAAAAAAAAAACAGACCTTGATGAAAGACTGTAAAAAGGCTGCTTTTGGAACTCACAGAGAGGTACTAAAAAAAAGATTGTAGAAAGATGATCTTTCTTTGAAGAAGAGTGTTCTGATATTAGTATGTGTCTACACATATTATAAGAAGTAACTCCTATGTTTGGACTTATTTCTTAGGAGTCCTTTGGCGATTCTTTGGAATTTCTTGGAATACAGCAAAAATGCCTGATGTCTGGAAGCTAAAAAGGCAGATAATGTATGTTAATATAATGAAAAATATCCCTAGGTGCCTTCTTCCTGTCGACTAGCAAGCAGTTAACACTGGGCCATCTTCAAGCTTGGCTGTGTATGTACAGATATCTGTTTAAGTTGACCATCTGCTGTTGTATTGTTAATAAACACCATTACACCAGTGATTTAACTTACGCCCTGGAGGAAGACGTGCCTTCTAGACTCTCTTAATAGCCATAAAACATTGGCATTGACAGATTTTAGAGGCAGGCAGCCGTCAAGACATTCAATGATTAAAATAAAGAAAGGAACATTTGTAAAAATTCAGTGAAGATTTCAGAGGCCCTCCAGGAAGCAGGAGCTTCATACCAAGTTCACATTTGAGTCGAGTTCAATTTTAAAGGAAACGACTTTCCGTGACAGGATTGTGTGAGCTCCAGGCCTTACTCATGGTTGTTGAGTACATGCAGTCTCCAGCCACATGAAATAATACGTTCACCTGGTAGAGAACAGGGGCTTCATCAGAATCACACCCAACTAGCTCCTCCTCTTTGCCTTGTCTTCCGCCGGTGTCTTGTAGAGCTAAAATTTGATGACTCTTTTAGTTTTTATGGAGGACGGTAAAAATGTGTTTTTGAACTGAGTAAGGGAAGAAGTTTTAGCCATTCCTTTATCTTCTTCCCCTTTTTTTGTCTTTCCATTTTCACTTAGAGCATAAATGGAAATCGGAAGGCAGGAGGGAGGATGTTATAATGGATCAGGAACCGAGAACAAAGGGCAGTTTTCAGCTGTATGTTGGAAACTAAAAAAAAAAGAAAAAAAAATTCCAAACCAAAAAAACTGTCTGTATCCATTCCGTTTTAGAAAAGACTCTGAAAAAGGAATCACATCTTTAATCGGGAGCAATAGTATTAGGTCTTTTACTACAAGTTATACTTTTCTGTGAGCCTGTATTTATTTTGCCAGGCTCAAAATAGCTGATGTTATTTAAACAACTGTGACTATTGTCTAGGAAATGAGTGTAGGCTGGGAATAGCCTGGCTGATTACATTGTTTAGAAATGAGCCTTATTTTTTACAATCCCTTTAGGTGGGAGGGTTCATGAATGTTCCTGCCGTTGGTTGTTCCATGGTGTCTTCTGTTTATATCAATTCAGTAGCTTCATTATATCATCAGTTTATTCTATAATGTATCACTTTAAGCCTACTGAAAAATAAATAGAGCTAGTTCTATTCCTTGAGACAGATATATATATAGGCAACATCAAAAAAGACTAATCTTTGATTAGTCTTTGAAATCTCCTAATCTATAGAAAGTAGAGACTAGGGCAAACAGTGAGGCTCCCACCCTCTCCACCTCAGGGACCAGAATCCTCATTGTGACTTGCTACAAGCTTCTTTGTCTCTTGAGAGCTTCAAGAGCAAGCTAGGCTGACCACAGAAATAAGTGATAGTTCACTGGTCCTGGGGCTCAAAGTGTTACCTGGATGGATGAGTTGGTCTAGCCTTAGGCCCAGAGAGAGCTGGCGATTTCATAGGCCAGAAAGACCCCAGAACATATTATAATTCAGTTGCCTAACTCAAGTGTACACCATTTCCATCATGTGACTAGTGAGTGGTACCCTTGGGCCTGGGGAGAACATGTTGTTTCTCCTTAAGATTCTGGTACATCCACCTTCTAGGATCCTAGGCCAGGGGACCGAGAAGAGTGCAACCCTGAGTCAGCCAGAGTGTTTGACCCAATGGTACTCAGGAAACAGATAGAGAAGATGAGCTTCCATGCCAGATGCCTGTGGGTTTGAGTCGCAACTTTGGCACTCACAGGCCACCTGGCTTTGGACCAATCACTTAATCTCTCTGTACCCTGGTTTTCCATGTGTACAGTGAAGTCAATCATACAGCTTTCGTTGAGGAATGGAACAATGTCATAATAATACTCTAACAACACATAATAAACAGTCAATATATGCTAGCTGTTATGGCTCATATGAATAATACTACTTGTACTGGTGTGCCAGTGAAAGGATGAGCAAATGAAAAACACTGCTCTCTATAAGTCTCTTTTCAACTCAAAAGGCATCTTGCCCCCCACAGCCAGGATTCTGCAGACAAATGGACAGGGAAGTTGCAGTTGGTGAAAAGTCACGGTGGCATTTCTGACTTCCTCTGCCCCGAGGGACTTTTGCTCCCTCAGCTTACACGTAGGTTCTATTGATGGTGTGCCGAAAAATTTGGTGTTGAAAAAAAAACAGAATTGCCTTGGCAAGGTGGCCCACACCTGTCATCCCAGCACTTTGGGAGGCTGGGGTGGGCAGATCACTTGAGGTCTGGAGTTCCAGACCAGCCTGGCCAACACGGTGAAACCCCGCCTCTACTACAAATAAAAACATTAGCTGGGCATAGTCGTGGGTGGGTGCCTGTAATCCCAGCTACTCCGGAGGCTAAGGCAGGAGAATCGCTTGAACCTGGGAGGCAGAGGTTGCAGTGAGCCGAGATTGCACCACTACACTCCAGCCTGGGTGACAGAGTGAGATTTCATCCCAAAAGAAAAGAAAAAAAACAGAATTGACAGCCAGTTCAGAAACCTTATGATGAACTAGTACTAAATTATCACTAGAGAGTGAAAAGGACCTTCAGGTCTGAGACAGCACTGCAGACACATCACACCATGCCAGGCAGGGGACTGGACTCAATGCTGCATATCAATCTAACATTCTGTGATGAAGGGTTAAGTCATGCCACTAGGAAGGTGGGTGTGATTGGCGAGAGATGAGTGTCTGAGCTGGGGAGAAAGGAAAGAACCAAAATAGTGGCAGAAATATTTTTACCCTGTAAAAGTCATTGTCAGTGTGACAATTGAAAGACCTTTTCATTCCCTCTGAGATATTTTCAAAGTGATTAACTTGAAAAATCTTCTATGTAAGGGCCGTAACATGACTAGGGGTGGGGAGGGCATCTTCTCTTTCTTTCTTTTTTTTTTTTTTCCTCCTTCTTCTCTTACTCCTTGGAGGAAAGATGAAATAAAATGGTTTTAAGAAAAAGAAAGTTAACAAAAAAACAAAAGGAAAAAGCTCCTCACAGAAAGCTCACTACCTGCTCCCTGCGGTTACAGGTATCATTTTATGTTAGTGCTTATGGAATATTTCTAAGCAAATACAAGGATGTTCACATGGTTTTTGTTTCCTTGCTTAAATTCTGTCACCTCTGGGAGCCCAGGGTCTTTGCTGCTTAGATGCATTGTGTGAGACCCAACACAGTAGGGACTTAGTAAATGTTAAATCATCATCATTAAAAAACACTTCCCCTTCCACTTTGAGTCCTCTAAGTTTTATGAATGCATGTGGGTAGAATATTAATTACAGCACAGTGAGTGTTGCTCAGGAGTGATTATGCCGCCCGGCTTGAAACCTTCCAATGCATTGCGTGGGGATTTTCATTTCATTCATTATTTAGAGTTTGCCATGAGGGGTCTCTGTGAAAGAAAAATATAGAAGAGCCTAGGCTGCACAGTGGCTCACCTCTGTAACCCTAGCACTTTGAGAGGCTGAGGCGGGTGGATCACAAGATCAGGAGTTTGAGACCAGCCTGGCCAACATAGTGACACCCCCTCTCTACTAAAAATACAAAAATTAGCCAAACATGGTGGTGCGTGCTTGTAGTCCCAGCTACTCGGGAGGCTGAGGCAGGAGAACTGCTTGAACTTGGGAGGTGGAGCACTGCACTCCAGCCTGGGTGAGACTCTGTCTCAAAAAAAAAAAAAAAAAAGGAGAGGAGACTTACTGGACATTCTGTGTGAAGAGTTCCCTGACTCTAAATAGCTTTGTAAATAAGGCAGCTGTGTTTATTTCTTTTCCAAAAGAAGAGAGGGTGTGTGACCACCTCTAGCCCAACATTTGTAGCCAACTGGATGAGATTCCAGGCTTTTACCATCATTGACCCAAATAGGTAACCTAAGAATTGAGTTTAAACTGCTTCTCTTGCAGCTCATCTGTGCTTCCAGTAAAGAATCTGAGTCATGTCTAGCTTAAGAATCAGATAACGTTTTTTGCCACCTGAGATCTTAATAGAATGCTTCCATGTGGTATGGGATAAAGTATGGATGTAGGAGGGAGGTGTCAGGGTCATAGAGCTGTCAGGGCATGAGGTCCTGCAGGAGCAACCTCAGTCTCTGTAGTGGTTGCTCTGGGGAGGATGAGTGTCTAGATACCTGCACATTACTCCTGGCTCTGCCATTATCTTGCTGTGTCACTTGGGACAAGTCACTTAGCTTGTCTGAACCTTAATGTCTTCATCTGTAAAACAGAGATTTGGAATAGGTTCATATAAATTCACATTTCTGTAAGCCTGAGTTACAGGCTATAGGACTTTCTTTTCTCTCTCTTTCTTCCTTCCCTTCTTTCTTTCTTTCTCTTTCTCTCTCTCTCTCTCTCTCTCTCTCTCTCTGTCTCTCTCTCTCTCCCCACCTTTCTTTTGACAGGGTCATGCTCTTTTGCCCAGGCTGGAGTGCAGTGGTGCAATCATGGATAACTGCAGTGTGGACCTCCCAGGCTCACGTGATCCTCCCACCTCAACCTCCCAAGTAGCTAGGATGTGTACTTGGGATGTGTACCACCACCCCTGGGTAACTTTTTGTAGAGACAGAGTCTTGTTATGTTGCCCAGGCTGGTCTTGAATTCCTGGGCTGAAGTAATCCTCCTGCCTCAGCTTCCTAAACTACTGGGATTATAGGCATAAGCTGTCACACCCAACCTGCTATAAGACTTCTAATTGGACTGCATCATTTCATCCCAGGGATCTGGTTCCCAGGGTTTTCAAGAGTTAGAAAACAAGAATAAAGAAAAAACAGATTGCTAGTGATCACTGTGTTGACAGGTAATGTCCTTCATTTAATCCAAAGCATATTATGGAATTTGATAAGAGGAGAACTTTTTCAGAGGAGCTGCTTATTACGAATTCAATTTCAAATGTGATCAGAATTGTGGTTCTAAGTCATTGAAGCTTACAGTTGAAAGCATCCCCTAAAGAAGCTATTAGGGAGAACAACCTTCCACCGAGCACTAGAATAAGCTCTAGAACAGAGGTTCCCAAACCTGCCTGGCGATCAGAATCATCAGCAGAGCTTTTTAATCATACGCTTCCACCCTGCTTTGAGAGATCTGGATTTAGCAGGTCTAGATTGGACCCAGAGGTATATAAATTAGCAAGCATCCCATGTGCATCTGATGGTGAGCCAGGACCAGGAACCACCATTCTAGAACTGTTGACAGGTGGACCAGTGGCTCCTGTTTCCACAGTGGAGGTTTCACTACCACATGAGTGTTTAAATCCAAACACTTTAAAATAGGTAGGTAAAATATAGTAATTTATTTAATGACTAGATTAAGTCAGGTACCTATTTTTCATGACTTGTACTGAGGTATTTAAGTATAGGTGGAATTATTTATGAACAGGTGGAATTATAGTTTATGTAAGGCACATTTATACAACTATTTAAAAATACAAACTATAGCTTTCGGTCTAAGTCAATCTCTGGTCCAGTCTGTCTCATTTGCCAAGCCTCTTTTTAACTGTTCTACATCCATTTATTTAATCGATATCATTGTACTGTTTTTTAAAACCTCAAACTACAACTTCAATTAGAAAGACTTTTCCTCACAGTCATCTTCACTTATGAATAGTAAATAAATGCCAAACAACTAGCTGTAAGAAAGCACCAGGTGCCATCTCAAAACCTGATTTCTTTCCCCCTTTTTTTTTTTTGAGAATGAGTCTCGCTTTGTTGCCCAGGCTGGAGTGCAGTACCTCAATTTCGGATCACTGCAACCTCTACCTCCCTGGCTCAAGCAATTCCCCTGCCACAGCCTCCCGAGTAGATGGGATTACAGGCATACACCACCACACCCGGCTTACTTTTTTGTATTTTTAGTAGAGACGGGGTTTCACCATGTTGGCCAGGTGTCAAAGTTGGGCTCAGCCCTGAGTGTGCAGAGAAACAGGGTGGTGTTTTTGACCATAGGAGTGATTTCCTATACTCTGGTGAGAGGGCCTTCAGAGAAGCCTCTCAAAGAGTAATGTCTCTCCCAGACCTGAAGGACAAGTAGGAAACAACCAGATGAATAGGAGGAGATGCATATTCTAGACAGAGAACAGCAAAGGGGGCTGAGCACGGTGGCTCCCACCTATAATCATAGCCCTGTGGGAGGCTGAGGTGGGCAGATGGTTTGGGCCCCAGAGTTGGAGATCAGCCTGGACAATGTGGCAAGACCCCATTTCTACAAAAAAAAAAAAAAAAAAAAGCTGGGTGTGTGGTGCATGCCTGTGGTTCCAGCTACTTGGGAGGCTGAGGCAGGAGGATTGCTTGAGTCTAGGAGTTGGAGGCTGCAGTGAGCCATGACTGTGCCACCACACTTGAGCCTGGGCAAAAGTGCAAGACTCTGTCTCAAAAAAAGAAAAAAAAAAGAACAGCATAGGCAAAAACCCAGAAAGGCCAGGTAGAGCAGAGCAAATGCAGAGAAGTACCAGTTGTTTCTTTTGGTTTTCCATCTTAAAGGAGTGAGATGATGTCTGAAATAGTAAGGGTGGGCCTTGTGAGCCATGTGAAGGAGCTTAGATTCATCGCAAAGGCAACAGGAATGCCTGAAATTATTCAAGGAGAAAGGCAATGTGATGATGTTGAGGATCATGATTAAGTGGAGTGGTTGCATCAGACACTTACATAGTGGTGACACTTATCTATCACTATTCTACTGTATAGGCATTACCCAATAATCCATTTATTCCCCACAGCAACCCTGCAAGGTGGGGACTATTACTGTTCCCATTTTACAGATGAGGAGATGGAGTTAGTGAGAAGTTAGGTAACTTATCTTGAGGTGATATAGCCAGTAGATAGTGGAGCTGGAATTTAAACCCATGAAGTCTGGTTCCAGAGTCTGAGCTCTCTTAACCTGAGTAAACCTGTACATAAACCATTCTGCTGGCTGTAGTTTGTAGAATGGATTGGATAGGTGCATACCTGGATGCAAGGAGTCAGGTAGGAGGTGTTGTTTCACCGTTCAGGTGAGGGGTGTTGATAATCTAGGCCAGGACTCTGACAAGGGTGACATCATCTATGGTCTGAAATTTATTTTTAGCATCAGAATTTTGGGGGCATCTTGACTTGAAGAGCAGTGGTTCCTTCATTGGATGACACTAATTTGGCTATTCTCTGGGTCTCTTTTTACGGTTTAAAAAGGGACTGATGATGGGTTAGATGGGAACCGTTTCCCTGGTGATGTTGCCAACTCATCTCTTTGCTGGTGCCAGCTTTCTTGTCTGAGCCGTAGAGCTCATGCCCTGATATGACAGTGGCAAAGGATCATGGAAATCACGTGCAGGGTAACCAGGGAGCCAATACAGTTGCCTTCAGTAATTAACTAAGACATTCATTCTGAGGTTCTGGCTCTCCTGTGCATCCTCAGGGACAAGGTAAGGCTTGTGGTCTTAAACAGAAGAGCTCTCAGTCCGCTGGGTGAACATTGCTTTCCCTGCATGCTTTTGCTTACAAGAGTATTGTGTTCAAACAATTTCAGTATTTATTTGTTAGGGAGTTTTCTCTTTTCGGTGATATTTACCTATGAATTATTATTTTTCTTGGAAGAGCCTCTCTTTTCTTCCTTGTTTTATTCCCTCTTTTCACCTGGGTTCACCTGTTAGCAATTGGACATGTATATCTTATATGATACACTGCCCTACTGTTGCTATTTTAATACTATGAGAACCTTGAAAGGCTAAAAGCAAAGTACAGGATGCACTGAAGCAAAAACTTTAGAAATAAAAGGTAATTTTGTCAGCTAATTTGCAATGGATTTTTTTTACCTTAATCTTTCTTGGTCCCCTGGTCAAAATATAGTCACCTAATCTGTTTTTTTTCACATGGCCATATTTTAATTCTTTGACAATCACTGTCAGATAATTTTCTTAATTATTTGTTTATTTTTGCTCTTCTGCCCCTACTAGAATGTAAGTCTTGCTGACCACTTTATCTCCAGGACCTGGCATACAGGAAGTCTCATATATGTATATATATATTTGTTGAATGAATGGATGACTGAATAGATACTTAGGTCATACAATTTAGGTCAAGTCCACAGACCCAGCATCTAAAATTAATCAGGATTTTAAATGTTGTACACCATCAGTTGGTTAAAACGCTGATAGGATAGAGATGTTACTTACGCCATTCAATGGACCCGAAGGAGTCTGTGGCCAGGAGGAAGAACCCAGAACAACCAACAGTCCTGTTTCCAGCCAAAAACCAGTAACGGGACTTCGAGCAAGTCACATGGCCTCTCGGGCTCAGGTATCTCATCCACTGAACAGGAGGATAGGATGTAATGATCATTAGATCACTTAGCCATTTATTGAACAGGATTATATCACTACTCTAGATGAAAAAGCAGTGTCATATAACCATAAGCATATTCATTATATACAAAATATGCATTACTATTAAAATGTGAAAACGCTCATCAGTGGATCACCCCAATCATGCATACTGCCAGTAGAACATGTACCACGTGTTGGGAGACATCGTGAGAGAGCATGCTACATGCTATGATAGAGCAAGCTGCAAAGCCTAACTGTAGAACCAGGTAGACTAGGAGGGAGAAGTCCTAATGATAGCAAACATTTCAGTAGCTCTGAGATCCCATCATGTTCTGCCTTCACGACAACTCTTAGGGTAAGCATTATTATTATCGCCATTTAACAGACAGGGCTCAGTGTCACTTGGTCCAAATGATACTAGTGGCAAGAGGACTTAAACTCAGGTCTTTTGGTTGCAAGTCCCAGGCCCAGAGATTTTACCCTGTAATATCCTAGCTGTGGTTTGGCGAATGTAGGAGAAACTACATAATGTACGAAGTCTGTGCCAGCACTTTAAGCCTCAGAGTTTGCTCCACATTTTCTCCTAGAGTAATAGCTTCTGTGGCTTATACAGAGCCTCCCCAAGCAGCATTGACTTTTTTTTTTTTTTTTTTTTTTTTTTTGAGGCGGAGTTTCGCTCTCGTTACCCAGTCTGGAGTGCAATGGCGCGATCTCGGCTCACCGCAACCTCCGCCTCCTGGGTTCAGGCAATTCTCCTGTCTCAGCCTCCTGAGTAGCTGGGATTACAGGCACACGCCACCAGCATTGACTTTTTAATGATCATCAACAGGGTCCAGGGAGGTAAGGGCAGCGTGCAGACCCCTTTCCAGCCTCTGGAGAGAGAAATAAGTGGCCACTGGAACCTTGGTGGAGAGGAGTATCAGGATCCTGATACACAATGGGCGTCTGTTTGTCAAAATGCGTGTGAATTTGGCCTCCAAACTATTCCCCGTAGTCTAGTTCTCACTGAACTATGGCCCACTGATAACAGAGCAGTGTTCACTCCCTAGAAAGGTGGAGACAGTAGCTTCCCAGCACTCAGAAGGGTCTCCCTGATTCTCCTCCTGGCTCTGTGAGATAACTTCCTTTAGCCCTGTTTTTTGTCTGCAGCTAGCAAGGCCTGGCGAAAATGTGAGGCCTGAGGCCGAGCTAATCTCCCTGTAGAAATCCAGCAGTGAAGCGTCTTGTCTTTATGACTGTTCGCTGAGGATGTGTAAAGGGAAATGCAAGTCCCAGGCAGCAGTAGCTGGCTGGCTTCCAGAGTCAAAACTGAATTAAAAACTCATTAAGTAGTACTTTGAGCCGGGCAGCTGACTGGCCAAGCAGTGCTGGGAAAGCTGATGGCAGAGGAAGGGAAGGGGTGGCATCTTTGGTTGGCAAATGGCAGGCTATGGGCAGGACGGGGCAGTCCAGAAAACAAGACGAAACACAGCTCACTTGTCTGTCAGGCAGACGTGTTTGTGACTATAGCGTTTGATACCGCCACATAATGTATGCTAATTGCTGTATTCCTCCCGCCTTTTTTTTTCCACGGAAATGGCTGGGGGAGAAAGCTCTGAAACCAAAGGGGCAATGCAGAAATGCCAAAATGCAGACATTACAAAGAGAGAGGAGGAACAAAGGGAAACAGGGGATCCAAATTTACATGATGGTTTAGTGTTCTGCTAAATCGGCACTCCCTGGTCCATGCAAGTCGTAGGGAAAATAAGTGAGCAGAATTTCTTATTTGGGTTGAGTTTCACTGCATCTATTTCATCAATAGATGAGATTTGCAATTTGTTAATTGGATTTTTTAAAAACAAGAAGCAAAAATTTTATCCCCAGCGACTGGAAACTTAGCAAGTTAAGAGGAAACTCCAGAGTAATTATCAGAGCTTCCAGAAAATACTAATAAGACACTATGAGCTGGTTCTCTCTCTACTACTGTTCTGAACAAGACACTTCTCAGTTGACCATAAGACTCAGATGCAAGCTAGGGAGAGCACACAATTGAACCCACTTAAAAGAATCATCCGTCTAGAATGAAAGACTCATTCAGAATATTTTGTATGTGCCAAGCTGTGTACCTCTAATGTTCCTTTTGCAAATGTCATTCTTTAAATCAAGTAAAGATAGACCAAGATATTAAAGGAATGCTTTGTCTAATGAAGCAAGAGTGCACAGACATTTTATATTGAAAGAAAATGGACCAGAAATGAGAAATATATTTTTGTCATTGGAATCAAAAGAAGTATTGATAAGTAGACTTTCTATCTTTCCCCCAATAACCCTTAATTTTTTTAAATAAAAAAGTAACATTCTTATAGAATAGTTTTGTATATATGAAACAGGAAATTGCATAATGAATCTGATTATATGACAGAAGGCAATACAGGTATTTTTCGGAATGATATAGGTATCATTCTGATATAGGTATCATTAATGATATAGGTATCATTAAGGCATCATCTTCTGTCGTTTAAGAATCATAAGAAAAAAGTGGATTGGAACCGGGAATGTGGTTAGGCTCTCCTCTGGAGGGATAGCTGACCCACAGAAAGCACTGCTCCTCTGCCGGGCACGGTGGCTCAAGTCTGTAATCCCAGCACTTTGGGAGGCTGAGGCGGGTGGATCATGAGGTCAAGAGATCGAGACCATCCTGGTCAACATGGTGAAACCCCGTCTCTACTAAAAATACTAAAAATTAGTTGGGCATGGTGGCGTGTGCCTGTAATCCCAGCTACTCAGGAGGCTGAGGCAGGAGAATTGCCTGAACCCAGGAGGCGGAGGTTGCGGTGAGCCGAGATCGCGCCATTGCACTGGGCAACAAGAGCGAAACTCTGTCTCAAAAAAAAAAAAAAAAGAAAGAAAGAAAGCACTGCTCCTCTGCTTGACTCCTGCCCCTGTCCAGCTCTTGTTGCTCGGCCAAGGCCCTGAGCTGAGGACAGCCTCAGGCTTGCTCAGCGCCTGTGTTTCCAGTCCTTAACTTGAAGCCTTGCATTTCCAGATATCTGAGTTTACACTGAGCAGTGGTGCCCTCTGCAACCTTAGGGTACTCCATCTTACATTCCAGCTTCTCCAGAGACAGCCTCTGCTCCAAAATAAATGAGGTGTTTAGTGTTGCTTTCTTGGCAGGAATCAGATGTTGTTTCTTTCAGTTATACTCTGGAGCTCTGGCAGAGCCTAATTTGATCCATTTTTCTGTAGGGCCGGCTAACCTGTTGGCATTTTTACAGGGACAAAATATGCTTTCCAGTTTACACTGTTTTATTTGTGAAAGAGCAAAGAGTAATACATTGTAAGAACTCTGATTAGCATACATATGGATAATTGCATATATTCCAAGTATATAAATACATAAAAAATATCCAGTAGAGAATAATACAAGACAGGAATGTAGAAAGTGATTTTTTGGGCGCGGTGGCTCAAGCCTGTAATCCCAGCACTTTGGGAGGCCAAGGCGGGTGGATCACAAGGTCAAGAGATCGAGACCATCCTGGTCAACATGGTGAAACCCCGTCTCTACTAAAAATACAAAAAATTAGCTGGGCATGGTGGCGTGTGCCTGTAATCCCAGCTACTCAGGAGGCTGAGGCAGGAGAATTGCCTGAACCCAGGAGGCGGAGGTTGCGGTGAGCCGAGATCGCACCATTGCACTCCAGCCTGGGTAACAAGAGCAAAACTCTCTCAAAAAAAAAAAAAGTGATTTTTTGCATGCTGCCTTTCTTATGAGAACCTGTTACTTCTCATGGAGATTAAAATCTGGGGATTTGCTCAAGGGCAAGTTTCCCCAAAGTCCCCAGATTATTTCCTTCCCTCCTTGAACTCAATTTAAACTGAAATTTCAGTCTTTCTTAAAAGAAGATTTCGAGGATGGAATTTATTTGACTTGCTCTCCGTCATGGGGTTCAGACCTGTCTGTCAGGGAACTCTATCTGTTGGTTCACGGTCCATTTATCAATGCCTTGAAAATGCCCATTGGCCAGATTTGGTTGAATTGCCTCAAAAACAAAATCTCTGTTAAGTAAACGATTAATTAAATATATGACCCAGAACTTAATTCCTTTGGTTTACTATGTCACGTTTTCCTAAAGAAGCAGATGTATTCTTTTGGTTATAATCTCCCAGAGGTCAATGGTATTCATCTAAAATCAATTAAAAATACATTGTTAAAGTAAGAAATGAATCTTCAGCAAAAAAATGTGGCTGTGGCACCCCATTAATAGTGACCTTGTGAAGACCTTGTAGTTGAATGTAAAATCAAAATGAACTATTTCTAATGACGCCCAGTGTTAATTCCTTAAGAGATCTTGGCCGGGCATGGTGGCTCAAGCTTGTAATCCCAGCACTTTGGGAGGCCGAGGCGGGTGGATCACAAGGTCAAGAGATCGAGACTATCCTGGTCAACATGGTGAAACCCCGTCTCTACTAAAAATACAAAAAAAATTAGCTGGGCATGGTGGTGCATGCCTGTAATCCCAGCTACTCAGGAGGCTGAGGCAGGAGAATTGCCTGAAGCCAGGAGGTGGAGGTTGCGGTGAGCCGAGATCGTGCCATTGCTCTCCAGCCTGGGTAACAAGAGAGAGCGAAACTCCGTCTCAAAAAAAAAAAAAAAAAAAAAAGAGAGATCTTAAGGGGAGGGAGAATAACCACAGGCAAAATCCAATGTGCTTGTGAGAAAACCAAACACATGAACAACTCCTGACACTTTGGGGCAGTTTTTAGCCCTAATCACTTGAAAAGAGCTAGGCAGCGTCTCCTTTTCAATTATTTATGCATGGCAGTGGGCTTTCTGCTAATGATGGCCCAGGTATATGTTTTTCAGATCCTGAAGGTAGCTCACCTGATTTGCTTACTTATAAAGACAAAGTGTGATTTACACCTTGATTGCTTACTTTGCTTGTTAAATCTCTCTGAGTGGGATTTAACATAATTATAAGGTTTGAAATGTGTGTGCTCTTTCACAAAGTGGAGTGAGTGTGTGTAACTACAAGTATCTATATTTTTAGTTGTCCTGTTTTGCAAAAGAATGTCATCACCTGAATCACTGTAAGTGGAAGTCTTAGAGTTAGTCTCTGTGAGATTTACATAGAAATTGCCACCTTCACAGGAAGTTCAGTGAGGTGTACATGAAAGTATGTGAAAATATTTTGTTAACTAGAGTGTTCTTAGTTGGTTGGAGACAATAGCTCATATAAATACTGTGTACTTCCTCTCATTGAATTATATGATATAGAGACTGTTAACTGTTAGAATTTGGGGTAAGAGACAACTCTGGGAATTGAAGTGGACAGGGAAGATATTCTCAAAGGAAATAAAAATGTGAGCTGGACCTATAAGGAATGGATTAAATTTAAGTAGGTATGATGCCTTATATTTGTGGCACAGTAAATTCTATCACCAAACAGCACTCTTTATTTAAAATAACCTTCAAGCAAAGTATTCCACTAGGGCAAAAAATGAATGCAGTGACCAACTGGCATGACTATCTGATTTGCTAAAAATTTATATTCCCATTAGTGGAACTTAAATGAACACATCAGCATTGCAAATTACCAGTTTATTTCACATAAGCTTTAAATCGAATCCTATCAGATGAAATGAAAAACTCAATGGCTAATTTAAAAGTCAAGGGTCTGCATTCTACCCATCAAAGTATGATTCTCCATAGGCCTGAGTCAGCAGCAAGCTGGATTTCACATCCTTTTATCTGCTCTAAAAACAATAGTATGAAGGGAAGCTTGCAAGAAGGTCAACTCTGTGTATGATGTTTCCAAGAGAATACTCACCAGTTCATGCAAGAATTTACTCTTTACTAAATATTTTATTTAGCCTTCTAATAAATATTTTACTGCTGAAATACAGGGTTTGGATTTGGTTGAGGGAGAAGTGATGAAGGGTTTAGCTGGAGAAGGTTCCAACAGATTTTTCCCGTTTCTGCCCACCAAGAGGAGCTGGGACGATCCCATACACAGTGGCTCGGTATCCCTTTATCCCTGTGGCAGAACCTCTGAAGAGGTGGTCAGAATAGTTAACCTGCCAAGACCTTGTTGCACGGTCTTCTTTAATGTTTAATATAGCCGAGCACCTGTTCATGCCTGCAATCCCAGCATTCTGGGAGGCTGAGATGGGTGGATCACCTGAAGTCAGGAGTTCGAGACCAGCCTAGCCAATGTGTTGAAACCCCATATCTACTAAAAATACAAAAAAAAATTGGCCAGATGTGGTGGTGGATGCCTGTAATCCCAGCTACTCGGGGAGCTGAGGCAGGAGAATAGCTTGAACCCAGTAGGCAGAGGTTGCAGTAAGCTGACATTGTGCCACTGCACTTAAGCCTGGGCAACAAGAGTGAAACTCCATCTCAAAAATAATGTTTAGTATATAGGGCTAAAATATCTACCCAAAGTTTATGTTCATGTAGCTTATCAAAATGAGAAGGGCTTCAAAAATGATGCCCTTCTCCTGCTGCTATGTGTCAGTACAACATAAAGAGAGTAGGAAAGGGTAAGTGAAAGGGAGAAAAGACTTAAGTCTTCCCTGGTCAGAATAAGGAAAATGAGTAAACAGGAAAATACCAGTAAATATGACGGCTTTCCTGGGGCTACTTGTAATATTAACATAGCAAAGGATAGGGCCTGAAGATACAGTAGAGGTCTTGAAAGACTATCTGTTGGCCAAAAGTTTAAAGGAAAGGCATTTAACAGTGTTAAGAACAGCCACAGTGGCTCATAATTGTAATCCCAGCACTTTGCGAGGCTGAGGTGGGAGGATCACTTGAGCTCAAGAGTCTGAGACTAGCCTGGGCAACATAGTGAGACCCTATCTCTACAAAAAAATCTAAGAAATTAGCCGGGTGTGGTGGTGCGCACCTGTAGTCTGAGCTTCTTGGGATGCTGAGGTAGGAGGATAGCTCGAGCCTGGGAGGTCGAGGCTGCAGGAGGCCATGCTCATGCCACTGCACTGTAGCCTGGGTGATAGAGTGAGACTTTCTCTCAAAAAAAAAAAAAAAATTTTTTTTTTTTTTTTCGAGACACTGTCACCCAGGCTGGAGTGCAGTGATGCGATCTCCACTTACTGCAACCTTTGCCTCCTGGGTTCAAGTGATTCTCCTGCCTCAGCCTCCCGAGTAGCTGGGATTACAGGCACCTGCTACCGTGCCTGGCTAATGTTTATATTTTTGTATAGATAGGTTTTCACCGTGTTGGCCAGACCAGTCTTGAACTCCTGACCTCAGCTGATCCACCCGCCTCAGCCTCCCAAAGTGCTGGGATTACAGGCGTGAACCACGCATCTGGCTTTTTTTTTTTTTTTTTTTTTTTTAAGTAGTAGAGGAAACATGTTTGGGATTCAGTCAAATCCAAATGAGAGAAGGTGAGAACTAGGCCATAACTGAGGCATCGTTTTTGATTTCCTGGACAGAGCTGGTAACTGAGGGTAAAGAACAGGAAAGCAAAGAGGAATCAGGGCTGTGACCCTGTTGTGCCGAGAATCACTGGGAACTGGGTGTGCCGTTCTGGGCAGCCAAGTATCCAGCCATGACTGAACAACATGGCACTGTGTAATGTGGAAAGGCACAGGCGCTGATTCCGTCGGCACTTACAGATGAGCCATCTGCACCTCACCTTTTGAAAAGATGCAGTGTAGGGATAAACACGATTCATACAAATAACAAAAATCACGGGTCGCTTGGGTGGAGCTAAGGCTTTGTGTCAAATCCTTTAACGATATGACCAGATTTACTCATCCTAGCTGGGGTGCAGGACCTGAGTGTCCACTGTACATTATTTATTACAGATGGTGGCAGCTGAGGCACCCTTCAGCCAGGACCAGAGCTCAGATCTTAAGCCTCATCGTTTTTGGTTAGGATCTTGACCTTAAGAAGTCCCTTCCGGCCAGGCGCGGTGGCTCACGCCTGTAATCCCAGCACTTTGGGAGGCCGAGGCGGGTGGATCACGAGGTCAAGAGATCGAGACCATCCTGGTCAACATGGTGAAACCCCGTCTCTACTAAAAATACAAAAAATTAGCTGGGCATGGTGGCGTGTGCCTGTAATCCCAGCTACTCAGGAGGCTGAGGCAGGAGAATTGCCTGAACCCAGGAGGCGGAGGTTGCGGTGAGCCGAGATCGCGTCATTGCACTCCAGCCTGGGTAACAAGAGCCACACTCCGTCTCAAAAGAAAAAAAAAAGAAGTCCCTTTCTGGCTGATCACCAAGCTGGCTGCTGTGCCCAGCCCGATGCTGCCACTACCAATGCTATTGCCTCCTCACAGCTTTATCAGGGAAAAATCAACGCATACTATTTCTCAGATTCTAGGTTTAATACGTGTTATGTCAGCCATTTGCATTTTTTTTTGTTTTCTTTTCAATAGCCAAATATCAAAAAAGACTAATTTGATTTTTGTTTTTAAAAGGCAGCTGGCTTTGAGACCGAATAATAGTTTGACGATTTGGTTTGATAGTAACAGATGAAGGTGAAAGGTCAACCATTTCCCTAGATTTGATCAATGGCAGGAGTTTGATGGCAAATTAAATGTCAGATAAACCTGTCAAATGACTCGAAGAATCAATATTTACCGGGAAAAGTTGTTTGAGCCTTTAATGATACATTTGCTCCCAAGGGAAATAAAGCTAGCAGTATGTTGAGGTATTAGGATAGTAATACATAAATACCATGTGAGGATGATTTTAAAGGAGGTCACTTATTATGTTGTTATTGATCAGTAAAGTATTTATCATCTGTGTTTCTGGCCAAACCTAGCTCCAAGCATGAGAGCCACTTTTGGCCTGCTTATTGGACAGAGCCATCTGGAGATTCTGCAGGGACCTCAAAGTCAGCATGCCCCCAAGCAAACTCTCTGTCATCTGTCTACCTGCTTCCCTGTGGAATTGCTTATTGGTTGAAAGCCAGGACTTTGGAATCTGATTACCCAGTCTCCATCCCAGCTCCACTACTAACTAATGCAGATCACTGGGCTGTTGCTTCACTGCCCTGTGCTGTCTTTTCCTCTGTCGTGAAATGGGAAGAATGGCTTCCTCATGGCATTAGTGTGCCATTACATCAGATCACAGACAAGAAGAGCTTATGTCAGGTCTTGACCCAGGGCAGGTCTTGAATATACCTTAGCCATTTTTCTTATTCATTCCTTTATGAAATATTGATTGTGCATCTGCTGTGTATCAGACCCTTCTTAGGACTTACGATTTCTGATTTAGAAACTGCCAAAACACTGTCTCTTTAAACTGAATCTCTTCAGGATAGGGGTAGTATCTCACTCATGTTTTAATCTCCGTGCTCAGTTTAGGAACATAGCACTAATTTGCCTGAATTTAACTCCAGAAAACCATGTCCTCTATAAGTAAGTCGCATTGTTTTAACAAATAGGGAATACAAAAGCAGGAGAAGACCATTCACATTTTTTAAAAAAAGATCTCTGAAACCTACTCTAGTCTCAAGAAAGTCAGGTCTAATTGTTGAACTATGTGAAAGTGGTTTTTCTGTGGTAAAAATAGCTGATATTTGTAGTCTCCTGGTTTTGCCTAATACTGAACAGGGCACCTGGCATATTGCAGGGTTTCTTCAAAACAAAAATAATTCCTAGATCCATATCCCAAATGCTGGGAGTGTTCTATAACATTCTGAGGGTAATGTATCTCAGATCTTATTCTTAAAAATTAAGGATCTGGACCTTGTAAACACAACAGTCTGAGAAGCAATGAGGGAAAGTGAAAAGAGAGCGAGGCTCAGGAGTTCTGCGGACTGGATTTAAAACCTAGCTCCAGCCGAGCGCAGTGGCTCAAGCTGTAATCCAGGCACTTTGGGAGGCCAAGGCGGGAGGATTGCTTGAGCCCAGGAGTTTGAGACCGGCCTGGGCAACATGGCAAAATTCCATCTCTACAAAAAGTACACAAAATTAGCCAGCCATGGAGGTGTGTGCCTGTGGTCCCAGCTGTTTGGGAGCCTGAGGTGGAAGAATCACTTGAGCCCAGGAGATCCAGGCTGCAGTGAGCCATGTTCACACCACTGCACTTTAGCCTGGGTGACAGAGAGCAACTTGTATCAAAATAAGTAAATAAATAAAACCTAGTTCAGTAGCTTATTTTGCCTCTGTGATGCTGGACAAGACAGCTAACCCTTATTAAGCAATCTGTCCTAGTAGCTTCTATTTGTCCATCTATAAAATAGGAAGAAGGATAAGCATTGACCTTTGTGATGCGCAAATGAGGTAATATGAAAACAAATTTTTTTTTTTTTTTTTTTTGAGACGGAGTTTCGCTCTTGTTACCCAGGCTGGAGTGCAATGGCGCGATCTCGGCTCACCGCAACCTCCGCCTCCTGCGTTCAGGCAATTCTCCTGCCTCACCCTCCTGAGTAGCTGGGATTACAGGCATGTGCCACCATGCCCAGCTAATTTTTTTTTGTATTTTTAGTAGAGACGGGGTTTCACCACGTTGACCAGGATGGTCTCGATCTCTCGACCTCGTGATCCACCCGCCTCGGCCTCCCAAAGTGCTGGGATTACAGGCTTGAGCCACCGCGCCCGGCCCAGAAAACAAAAAATTTTATGAACCATAAAGGCCATCACAAATGAAAGGTGGTGTTAGTATTTTAGCACCCACTCTCCAATAGAACTGACCACGATATGCATAGGCAGTGCCTATGACAGGCCATTGCTCATCTCTGAGATTCAGCTTTCTCTTCTGTAAAATAAGAGGGAGAGAGGGAACAAGATTGTCACCAGGACTCCTGCAGGTCCTCCCATTCTGTGAGGTGAGGAAATTCTGATTTCTTACACCGTAAGAGTGACAAATCCTGCTAGGCTTGTGGGGAGCACATTTCCTTCTTGGCTGCTGGACTCCGCACATCTTACATGCAGGGGAAGAGACTCCTTTCTTGTGCTTCAGGGGCATGAGTATTTTCCTTTGTCTGCAGCAGATTTTACTTAGAGAACAGGGCACTCACAGATCCCACCTTGTGTCAGCCTGGAGGAAACCAGATCAGAGACTTGGAACCCTGTCATTAGAGCCAAGTGAGTGGACACAGAAGAAGGTGCTTTGCAAACGGTGAAGCAAACACTAATACGAGCAGGTGTTGATCTCTCTTTCCTTCCTTCCTTCCTTCCTTTCTTCCTTCCTTCCTTCCCTCCCTGCCTCCCTCCTTCTCTCTTTCCTTCCTTCCTTCCCTTTCTCCCTCCCTCCCTCCCTCCTTCCTTCCTTCTTTCCTCCCTCCCTCCCTCCCTCCCTTCCTTCCTTCCTTTCTTCCTTCCTTCCTTCTTTTGACAGGATCTCACCCTGTTGCCCAGGCTGGAGTGCAGTGGTGGCATCTCAGCTTACTACAGCCTCAGCCTCCTGGGCTCAAGTGTTCCTCCCACCTAAGCCTCCCGAGTAGCTGGGACCATAGGCGTGCACCACTATGCCTGGCTAATTTTTGTATTTTTTGTAGAGATGGGGTTTCACCATGTTGACCAGGCTGGTCACTGTATTTAAAGAGACCTGGAGTTGGCTCCCCTGACAGGTTACTACATCACCCTTCACATGTGCCTTTTATATATTTATTTTTAATCTGTAGGTCCTGTACTTTGTTCAAGATGTGACCCTCAGGCTATTTTATCAACCACAGCTGGTGCCAGGATCAGGCTTTACTGATTCTACTTAGGTATCACTCCAAAGAAGGACCATCTATATTATTTATTTCCACTTCTTTCAGCCAGAGGATAACACAGAGAAAAAGGGAGCTAACTTATTCCTCCCACTGTCTTTCACCGTAACCCCTGATAGCCTTGATTCTCATCCCTTTGCTTTAAGGAGTTTTGAAAGGGAGAAGATAAAACGGAAGAGGAGAACCTGAGAGAGTGGGACTGGGTAGCAGAGAAACAGCAAAGAGAGGACTTAGAAAGCAGGTCAATGAGAATCCTGCACGTGGAAAATCAAACTGAAGCCAATGACAGCAAAAAAGAAAACTCACAACCACAAGGTCCAGGAAGTGTGGAGAAAATTAGATAGAGACTCAAATTAGGTAATAACTAAAGTCTCTGTAACGCGAAAGATATCCAAGGTTAAAAAAAAAGAGTGGTCTAACTCACAAGCAATGCAGTTTATTTAAACTAAAAAAAAATTATTTGCAAAGTCTCCTGAACTTGTTTACAATGGAATTTGAGTTTTTTATTCTTTTAAAAAAACAAGTGTTCAAAATTTGTGGAGCCATCGATTCAGGAACATGTATCGGAGATGAAACAGATGCAGAAACAAAAATTTATTTCACACAGAAAAGAAATGTCATTTCTAGAAATGTTGGGGGAAGGTGGGAAAGAACTTGGCTGATGGTTCAGCAGAAACCAAGAAGGAATTGGCCTTAGGGTATGTGTGGGGGGCCATAGTACCCTCCTGGGTACACACACACACACACACACACACACACACACACACACGCATGCACGCACACACTCAATTCAGCAGGTGTCGGCTGACCAGCAGCTGATCCTGGCTGCAGACTTAACGTCTTAAAAGGAGAATCTTGGCATCACAACTTGAAAATATTTATTTTGGATGGGAGTGGATCAGGAAAAGGAGAAAGGAATAGTGCCACAGCACTGACCTTGCCCTTGAGTGGCCTCATGGAGCATGACAGGGGTCCCCAGGCCTGTTCTTCCACACTGTCAAGTCAGTAGACCTCAGATCTTTTGTCCATGAAGAGAGGATGATAATATTTGTCCCCGCTACTTCCGAAGAATGCTGTGAGACTAAACAAAGAACTACCTGAAGGAGGCGCTCCTCACCCGTAAGGTTTTATTGCTGTGTTCTGGTGATGGACTCTCTGGTGATCAAAGGATTGGATTTTGTCAGCAGCCACTTCTGTGTGTTAGCCTTGCGTTCAGTCATTTTTGGACCCAGGTGGGATGACACCTGGCACACACGTGCTCCAACGTGTGCGTGACCTTAAAACCAGATGCACGTCGAATTATGCTTTTGCCACCTTTTCGCTCACGTTCCCTGTTGCCTCTGAGACACCCAGCCTAGAAGAGGTTCTTTTCCAAGCCTCAGACTGAGATGTGCGAGAGTGGATGAATGTGAAAAGGTGAGTGAGTTGACTGGAGTTGTTAATTTGATGTGGAGGACCCCTGAGAAATCCAGCTCCCTCCAGGGCTAGGAGTTTTACTTCCCTGGAGACAGATTCTGTGTCATTTCCTAGTCACAGCTGGCTTTCTGTTTTCTGTGCTGATGCAGTTGGTCTTTGGGGATCCATGGAATTAGAACCAAGTCTCCTAGCACCTTTGTTTTCTAAGGGCACCTCTGTGGCAGGGGTGAGGCTTCTGCATCTCACTCTGCCTTGGGATCATATCCTCCTCAGGGCCGAGGTGCGTTCTTGCCCCAGGGGAGCCAAGGGAGGCTTCTGTTAGACTGGATTGACTCCGTCCTTCTCCTGGACCCTCTCTGGAGCTCTAAGCCAGGGTACCTGGGACGAGAGCGGCTCATTGTAGCTTCTCAGAGCATGGCTCCTAGGTAGCCTCTGTTTACCCTTTACTCTTTCTTTCTGTTTTCCTTGCTTAGAAATGATGTGGTGGGATAGAGGGGCACAGGGAGAACACCCCGGGGGCTCTCAGGAACGGGCTTCTGTGCTGTTTGTGAGGCTTCCTTACTTGCTGGTACCTTTCTTCCCTCTGAAAAGGAAGTTTTGGAGATGCCTTCCTGCCAGGCCTCTGGGCCCCAACGTTAGTTCCCATGGATAGGGAGGACTCCTTTGAAGGGCTCTGGAAGAAAAGGTTCACTAGAAAACTCTGCTGCTCTAGGAGTCTCCCCTCCTGCCTCACCCTCTCCCGTTCTCTTCAAATCAACCCCACATTTGCTTTACCTGCCAAGTGGGTTTCTACAGAAATGAGGCCTGGATATGATTTCACACCAAAAGCTGCTATTAAAAGCTGCGGGGAGACCTGTTGGTTGGTTAATAATTCTTAGTTACTGTACCAAGCACCTTTCATTTCTTGCTCTTATCCATTTGCCTAAATTTTAGCCTTGGGAGTGTTTTTTTGTATATGGGGTTAGAGGTTAGAGGTTTCCTCTCAAAAAAGTCCACGTTGGTGACAAGGTTGAGTTGAATAAATCTGACCGCTGTCATTCTCTCTTAATTCCCTCCCTCCCTTTTTTTCTTCCTCCCAACCTATCCTCCTTCCCTCCCTCTCTTCCTTCCTTTCTTCCATCCTCCCCCCTCCCTCCTTCCCTCCCTCCTTCCTTCTAATGAAAAGAGACTTTTTTTATTTTTGGTGATGGAATCTCACTCTGTCACCCAGGCTGGAGTGCAGTGGCTCAATCTCGGCTCACTGCAACCACTGCCTCCCGGGTTCAAGCGATTCTCGTGCCTCATCCTGCCGAGTACCTGGGATTACAGGCATGCACCACCATGCCTGACTAATTTTTGTGTTTTTAGTAGAGACAGGGTTTCACCATGTTGGCCAGGCTGGTCTCGAACTCCTGACCTCATGATCCATCCTCCTTGGCCTCCCAAAGTGCTGGGATTACAGGCATAAGCCACCACGCCTAGCCTGAAAACAGACTTTAAAATCAATATATGTAGTGTTTGTGGTCTTTCTTGATCAACCAAACTTTACTTTTAGCTAACTCAACCCAATCCTTTTTTATCTCACACATTTTTCTCTCTAACTTCAGAGTCTTCACGCTGTAAGTTATTCCATTGTTGGATCTGGGCAGGGGGCTGGAAGGGGTTGGTAGGTGAAGACAGGGTGGCAGCAGGAGCTGCCAGAGCAGAGAGGCAGAGATGGGGGCAGGAGGGCTTTTCTCCTGGCTAAAGCCCGTGTCCCTGCCCTGCCCCTCAGCCCTGGTTACCAATTGTTCAGGACCCTCATCATTTCCCTTTCATACTGAGGAGAAATCAGAGGCTTTATTCTTCAATTACCATTTCTATTTCCTTCTTCCAAAACCAGGGTGAAGCCTCTGAGGGGTGTGTGTGTGTGTGTGTGTGTGTGTGTGTGTGTGTGTGTGAATCCTAAATGCTGTGGAGAATAGATCCCGCAAGTATCCTAGAAATTTACACACATAGAAAATAATATTCTGTTTTAAGAGATTTCAGAATCACCTGAATATAGTAAAACATAAGCTACTAAAAAAGCCCAACCTTAGAAGACACATAGGTTCAATTAATCTGTAGCATTTTCTAAAAGGAAGAACATCCCAGCCATAACTGAAAACTGCAGGCTTCCTTTTGAGTTCCAAACACAGCTTTGGGAGAGCACAAACAAAAGTCTCATTGTCTGCAAGGCCCCTGCTGCGTCGCGGGTCCCCAGACCGTCCTCTTTTGATTTGGAGGTGGCGCAGACCCCTTTTGTCACACGCAGTCCTCTCCACTGCCCGCACCCCCGCCCCCTACCCAGGTCGAGGCTTCACAAGCATGCCGAGTTGTCGGGGAAGCCCTCAAAGGCTTTTTCTTATGAAGCAATAGGTGACACAATCATTCCAGGTCGAACCCCCGCTTTTGCTGCCCTCAGACTGATGCTGAGGAAAGTTAACTATTCATGGGGCTGCCTAAGGGTTTCCCTGTGAGGTGTTGAAAGGAGAATGCAGAATGCAGATGACAGTGGTGGGGAGAGAGAGTGGAACCGGCTGCCTTTCTTTCCTGGGAACTTCTTTTCTGAAGCAACTGAATGAGACCTTTACAAGCCAGGGTGGTGGCCTCCCTTCAGAATGCCTGGCCCGTTTCCCAGTGTGAAACATTCCCCAAATATGCAACTTTGTGAGCATCTCAGCCGCCTGCGCTGAGAACCCGCCTGCCTGCCGCAGGAAAGCTGGCACCCACAGGGATGCCAGGGGTGGGGGCGAGTCAGGGCCCCTCTCTCTGCCAGGCTTGGCCAGATGCTGGGGCGGCCCAGCCCCAGGTTACGTCGTCCCGGGAAAGAATCTGGCCAACAGTCTGGCCGTGACAAGAGCTAGAAGCTTCTCTCTCTTCCTTTAAATCCCCTCCTTTATTCAAATCCGATCCTATAAAAAGGCTTTTGTTGAAGGAGCAGCCATGGCATCTTGGTGCACGTCTGTGCCATTCCTCTCGATATTTCCAAAGATGGACAAAAGAGAACATCGTTAGTTGGATTCCTGGGCAAACTGGTCTGAAGATTGACTTGGAAGGAGTGGAGGTAAATGGCAGCTGTCACGTGGCATTTGTTTTGTTTGCAAGTGATGAAGTCAAAGAGGAAAGAAACTGCTGGTGGATGGTAAGAAGCCTCCTGCCAGGGGCCACCTCGGCAGCAGGCGAGCTCACCGTGTGTTTGGGGAAGGGCGTGCTGTAGAGGCAGGAGGTGGGCTGCGGTCACCTGAACGTGGGTGTTGAAGGGTGCCGTTCGCGGGGCTGAGGCGTTGGTAGAATCATTTCAGGAAGAAGGGGGCTCTGATTTCATTACCATCAGGGGCAGAGGGAGCCACTTCATGTACCTTGCTCGAGTCTACTTGTATGGATTCCTGCAGAATATAGACATGATGACAGTCATTCTTGGATATTGCGCTGCCTGAAACGCTTTGGGTGCTCACAACAACATTGTGACCAAATAAATGACTGTTCCTGCTCCTTGGTCTGAAGCTTTTGCTTAATTTCGTCTCAACCTAGTGCCTTTGAAGCTCTTGAAATCTTTGTTTCAAGGAGGCCACTGAAGGAAAGACCTAGAAAGAGGACAGTTTCATGTATTTTGCCAATTTTCATTTTATCATTTGCTTATTTAATTTGATTTTCTTTTGTTTTAGCTTTAAATGCACATGGTTGTCAAAACCAAAAGCAACCAAAAAGCCAAAAAGCAATGTCCATTGAATGACAGTCTTTAGCATTCATAATACAGGAAATTTCTTTCCTGTGGTTTATTCTTAAGCTTCAGTTCTTTGTCTGCTCAAACTGTGGGACTTTGTCCTGTTTTGGTATTTATTTTTAGGCTTTTGGAATAAGACATCACATACTTTCTCTCAATTTTAACTTCTTGTATGTGGGATATTCTGCCAGCCTTGCCTTTTTTGGCCAATATTCGTCTTCTAATATTTTCTGGTTTCTTGCTTTTGTAAGCGCATCTCTGATTTTATTCCTTTGGACCATTCCCTAACTGTCCCTTGGCATTTAGTGTCTGTGCCTCATCTGTTTTTCCAAATCCTAGTGCCAGTAGCCAACCCCATAAGGCAGTGAAGCAGAAGGACTCTAGATCCAGGTGACTGGGGTCCAAAGCCTGGCTTGACCACTCACTAGTTGCGTGACTTTGGGGAGGTTAATTATCTTCTGTAGACTCACTGCTCTCAACAGTAATGGGGGATAATCATAGTACCTATGTCACAGAGCTCTTCTGGGGATTAAATGAAGCCTTGCGTATGAAGTCTTAGAACAGTGCTTGACACCATTATTGTTCCATTTAGGCTTCTATCTGGGATGTGGGATTTATTGGTAAATGTTAGCTGTTAGGGAAAGTAAGATGGAGGAGGAGAATGGGCTTGGTAACAGTGATGGTGGTAAGTAATGAATATTTCAACATGTTGCTGTTTCTGTAGTGCTTCTGATCCTTCCTGATTTAAAGGAAAAAGAACCAGTGTATCCTGGACTGCTTTATGTTTTTTTCTTTTCTTTTCTTTTCTTTTCTTTTTTTGAAACGGAGTTTTGCTCTTGTTACCCAGGCTGGAGTGCAATGGCGTGATCTCGGCTCACCGCAACCTCCGCCTCCTGGGTTCAGGCAATTCTCCTGCCTCAGCCTCCTAAGTAGCTGGTGTTTTTTAATTTTCTAACTGCTTTATTGAGCTCTAGTTTTTGTACCATATAATTTACTCATTTATAGTATACTAGTGAATGTTTTTGGTATATTATATTATTAATTCTTTAAGTTGTGATAAAATATATATAAAATATAAAATTTCCCATTTTAGCTGTTTTAAAAATATACAATTTGGTGTCATTAATTACATTTACAAGGTTGTATAACCAGCACCTCTATTTTTTAAATTTTATTTATTTTTTGAGACAGTCTTGCTCTGTTACCTAGGCTGGGGTGCAATGGCATGTTCTTGGCTCACTGCAGCCTCGACCTTCTGGGCTCAGTTGATTCTCCTGCCTCAGCCTCCCATGTCACTGGGACCATAGGTGTGTGCCACCTCACCCAGCAAATTTTTCTATCTCTATGTTTTGTAGGCATGGGGTCTCACTTTGTTGTCCAGGGTAGTTTTGACCTCCTGGGTTCAAGCAATCCTCCTGCCTCAGCCTCCCAAAGTGCTGGGATTTTAGGCATAAGCTACTGCATCTGGTCTTTATCACTTCTATTTTAAAAACATTTTCATCACTCCAAACAGAAACTGTACCCACTAAACAATAACTCCTCATTCCCCTTCCCTTAGTTCCTGGTACCTTCTAACCTACTCTCTATGAACTTGCTTATTCTAGAGATTTCATATAAGTGGAATCATCGTATTTGTCCTTTTGCATCTGGCTTATTTCATTTAGCATAATATTTCCTAGGTTCATCCATGTTTTGGTATTATCAGAACTTCATTCATTTTTATGGCTGAATAATATTCCATTGTATAGATATACCACATTTTACCCAATCATCCATAGATGGACATTTGGGTTGTCTCACCATTTGGCCATTGTGAACAGTGCTGCAATGAACACTGGCATGCATCTGTTCGGGTTCCTGCTTTCAATTCCTCATGGAAGTGGGATTTGCTGGGTCATGCAGTAATTCTATTTGAGCTTTTTGAAGAACTGCTGAACTACTTTTCTGGAAAACAGTTGCTTTTGATCACTCTCTCCTCTTGTATTTCTCTCCTCTGGTGTCTGTCTCCCTCAGATTCTGTTCCATTTCCTCCTGTTGCCTGACTGTCACTGTACTTCCAAGAAGCAGACATGTTTGTATCTACTCACAACCATGTGTCTCCCTCCCACATTTCAGAGGGAACACCCCCTTCCCTGTCCTTAGCAGCTGCCGGAGCATGTCTCATCAACTCTAGCCACACATCCGCCTGATCACTTCATCCCATTGTCCAGGGAGGGAGAGTCTTCATAGAAGGTCATGCACAGGTCTCTGTCCCCTTTGGCTGGAGGGCTGATTCAGCCACCAGATAACCGTAGGACCTGTGGCGGGGAGGGGGGAATCCGGATGTAAAACCACAGCCCTGCAGGGTTTCAGCTCATCTTAGACAGGCGGTCATCACATGCAGTGCCTCGCTTTGTTGTTCTCTGTCCACTGTGCATATTTTTAGGGGGCACTTTGGCCACTCTGTTTCGTGGGAGGGTTGTTCTTCATTTTCCATTTGCTTACAGTGTCTCCAGTTTCCTATGAGCAAGTGGATTAATTAATGAATACTCCAGCAGACTGTAAGCCTGCCTCAGACAGCCATTCTGGTTGTTGGGCTAATTGTTAGCTGGGGTTTCTAGATGTCATTCATTTCACAATAAGGCTCCTAATTAATCTCGGTGCAGTTCTCACCAGAAGAAAGGCTGATATGGAGAAACATCCCCAATTACCATGAGAAAGGAAATGTCAAGAGCCCCGTTGAGTTTTCCTGGCACCCACCCTTGTCTCAGATGAAAAAACCGCCATTACTGCAAGGAGGCTGCCTAGACCAACCCTGAAAACTGGAGAGTGTGAGAGCGGGAGGAGCTCCCGCCACGCAAACCCAGCTCCGGGAGGAACCTGCTGGTGGCTACACCCTCTTTTTTAATAGCACCAATTGTGTTCCCAGGATGATGTAGAGAATCCCGGTGCTGCGTACCACCTCAGAGGTAGAAATTCCTCTGCCGTCCCAGGAGCAGGCAGGGCAGTTTTCATCTGGAAAAGCTAAAGGTCTCCCCTTTTGTGTGTGTTTTGTGCCTGCAGGACAAAAGATCCTTCATCACCGAAGTGACATTTTAGAAACAGTGGTCCTGATCAACCCTTCCGATGAAGCAGTCAGCACCGAGGTAAGCATTCAGCTCTGCAGAATCTGGGACCGGGCCCCACACGCTGGACAGGAACCCAGCGGATTAGAAGGGCTAGGCAAATGGGGGCAGGAGAGGGACACAACAGAGAGAAGTCCTGGGTTCAGAGTTCTTTCTTCACCCCCAATAAGTGGCTGGCTCCCTGCATTGGTGCCACCCAGACTGCTCCTCCTGGTGAGGACAAAGTGGAAGACAATAGCTAGAACTGTAAGATTTTGTCCAGGCAAGGGAGTATGGAATTTGGGGTATTTATGCGGGGTCGGGGCGTGGGGGAGGTGGGGAGTGCTGCCGGGATGGAGTCTGGTAGGGATGTATTAGGGGAAATAGACTGCAAGCCCTCAGGCCAGGACATACAGAACAAACCTGGAGAATAGCGTCTCAGATGCAAGCCCCATTCAGAGCTCTCCTGCACACTCCTGTTGAAAGACAGGATAGCATAGCGGTCAGGAGCATGGGCCGGCACCAGGTCGCCTGGGTTCATAGTCTCACATCTGCCTCTTACTAGCTGGGGGCCTCAAGCAAGTTATTTACTGTCTTTGTTTCGGTTTGCACCTCTGTAAAATGGAGGTCCTAATAGTTCCTACATTTAATGCTCATATTTAGTCTTGTGCTTAGAAGTGCCCAGTACTTGGAAGAGAGCGTGGCACATAATGACTGAAATATACATATTAGCTGTGATTGCTATTAGGACCACCATATGAAGTTGTTGCTATAGTGAGTAACTGGGTATTTCGGAGCCCAGTGTGACAAGAACCTGGTTGAAGCCAGGAGCTCCTGGTCACCCAGGCCAGAGGAGTTGTTCCACTTTCCACTTCCTTTATTACAGTCGAGTGCTTTTGAGACTGAGTTGCTTCTTGGACATTAAAGTAGCCAGAGTCCCTGGGAGCCTCCATTAACTGCAGTATCCCTTCTGCCCACGCTTTGAGCATCTCTGTGACTGTATCCTGTTTTTGTTAATGGAGCTATAATTCAAGAACCATAAAATCCATCCCTTTAAAGTATATAATTCAGTGGTTTTTAGTGTATTTACAAAGTTTTGCAACCATCACCACTATCTAATTCCAGAACATGTCCATCATGCCCCAAAAGCCCTGAGCTCATCAGCAGTTACTCTCCCTTCCTCCCCATGCTGACAACCACGAACCTGCCTGTCCTGATTTGCCAATTCTGGACATTTCATATAAATGTAATGATATACCAGGTGGCCTTTTGTGTCTGGCTTATTTTAGCCTCACGGTTTCAAGGTTCACCCTTGTTGTGGCATGTGTCAGTTCTGCATTCCTTTTCGGGGCTGAGCAATGCCATCGTACAGACAGCCTGCATCTGTGGATCCATTCCTCAGTTGATGGACACTTGGGTCGCTTCCACTTTTTGGCTGTCGTGATGTCACCTGCTCTGACTTACTTCTGCCTGCTTTAGATCAGCAGGACCTCTGACAATCCATGCAGCTGCAAAGTTGAGGAAAGTGATGGGATAGCAATCTGTGTTACTAACAGAATCAGGAAGTAATTACAACTTGAAAAAAGCTGGAGAATTACAGCCTGGGCAACATGGGGAAACCCCGTCTCTACCTAAAATACAAAACTTAGCCTGGCATGGTGGTGAGTGCCTGTGGTCCCAGCTACTCAGGAGGCTGAGGTGGGAGGATCACTTAAGCCCAGGAGGCAGAGGTTGCAGTGAGCCTAGATGGTGCCACTGCACTCCAGCCTGAGTGACAGAGTGAGACCCTATCTCAGAAAAAAAGCTGGAGAATGAATATAGGGCCAGGCAAACTGCCCGGAAGAGTTGTGAGAAAGGAAAAATAAGAAATTTTATAAAAGGAATTCAGGCTTGCCTGTGGAGCAGGCAGGGCTGAAACAATGACTTAGGTACATGTGCTTTTCCATGATTAGACTGTGAGGTGCCTGGGTAAGGGGTCATGGTCTGTTTACTTTTGTATCCTCCCCTCAGTGGTTAACATGGTGCCTGGCAAGTAGTATGTGCTGCACATTCATGAACCGGGCTCAGAACGGATACCTTTGTGCTTAGAGTGGTGTTTGCTGGAGGACAGCTGGCTTCCTGCCACTTAAAAGTTCACAGAGAGTTCTTTAGCGCAAACCATTTGCAATTCTCTCAAAGACTGCTATTTAGGGGCCGCCCCTTTTCTTTATCTTCAATGTCAAGCACCTTGCTGGTGCCACTGGAGACTGCACTTGGAGCTGCGTGCTTGCTGCACACCTTGGAAGGGAAGAGATGCTATTTGGGAGGGGCTGGTTTGGGACCCTAGTTTGGAGCCCTGTTCTTCCTGAGGAGGCCACTGGGGAACCTGGACTGCACATGATGACTCAGCCTGTGAGGTATTTCCAAGTCTTCCCTGGTTTTGCAGACTACATGCTGCTAGCAGACATTTCCGAACAGCTGTGGAACAAATGATTACCAGCTGTGAAGACTGCTTTGAAAAAGAGGAAACTAGGAGGAGAAAGTCAACTATCACTACTGTCTTAGTTGTAGAGAAACATTGGAAATGGCATTCGGCCGGGCATGGTGGCTCACGCCTATAATCCCAGGACTTTGGGAGGCCGAGATGGGTGGATCACTAGGTCAAGAGATCGAGACCATCCTGGTCAACATGGTGAAACCCCGTCTCTACTAAAAAGACAAAAATTAGCTGGGCATGGTGGCGCACATCTGTAGTCCCAGCTACTCGGGAGGCTGAGGCAGGAGAATTGCTTGAACCCAGGAGATGGAGGTTGCAGTGAACTGAGATCGCGTCATTGCACTCCAGCCTGGGTAACAAGAGCAAAACTCCGTCTCAAAAAAAAAAAAAAAAAGAAAATGGCATTGATGGCCAAACTGATAACTACACTTTTTGGCTTTGTGGATGATCCTATAGCCAGGGATCCATTCAACCCTCCTGGTGCTCTTCTGGCCCCCAGGAGAAATTAGACCTTTGGGGAATGAATGCTCTTTGCTGGTAATAAACTCCCATGGCTACAAAGGCTAGCCCTGTCCTGACAGTGGGATGGCAGCCCTGCCCATGGCTCAAGGCCTACGCGCTGTGCTTTATTTCAGGTGCGCTTAATGATCACTGATGCCGCCCGACACAAGCTGCTCGTGCTGACCGGGCAGTGCTTTGAAAACACCGGAGAGCTCATTCTCCAGTCAGGCTCTTTCTCCTTCCAGAACTTCATAGAGATTTTCACCGATCAAGAGGTAGGTTCATGTCTGAGAACGTCTGTGCTTCTAGTTGCTTGGTTGCCTTAGATTCCTCTCTGAGAGCACTGGGGGAGACCGAAGAGGAAGGGGAAGAAACCTCACAGCTCTCCTGAAATAAGCAACACTGCGTGATCTAAAATACTTTAGTTCTACGGCTCATTGCCAAAAGAATTTAGAGCACTCATTTACAATTAATTGGAATCATTCTTAATGTGCCTGAGATATAGATGGGAGGGTCTGGAACAGTCGACACTTTACAGATGGTAAAAATGATGGAGAAACTTGAAATGTCAGTGCCCAAAAGAAAACCTATGTTTCCTGTTTTCTAAAAGAATACTCCAAAGACATCTTGGGCTTTTGGCACCTCCTTTTCCAGGCCTAATAATTTCAGATTTCTCTTACTTTACAAAAGAGAGAGGGCTCTAGAAAAGAAGGCACGTAGGAAAATGGGGCATGCCTGTCACTCAAGTAAAAGATGGCTAATGTAGCTGGACTGAAGCTGGATCATTCGTATTTCTAATGCGTATCTTATTCAAAGATGACACATGTGACTTATTGAAAACTGTGTGAAATTAGTGGTATTTTGTAAAACGAGATCAAAGATTTTGATGTGCTTATTTCTGCTTGGGAATTTATCCTGGCTGGGAAACTTTCCAAAGTAATGCACCTTGTTTATGTAGCTTATCTGTTTATAGCAGTTACAAAAACAATTCAGACCCATCCCCAGAGCAGGTAGATTTCTACATGGAGGGACTGAGGGGTGCTCTGGTAAGAAGAGTTACCACGTCTGTTTAGAACTGTCTTCCTGAGATGGTGGCTTGTCTGTTTCACACGTACTGTAAAGGGCCACGTGTCCTTATGCATTTAATCTTCCTTTGCCCTGTGGTTCACAGAGAGGTCTCTTTGTACTTTTCATCACTGGCAAGAACTGTAAGCACACTGCCCAACTTCATCTGGCTCACCTGGAGGCTTCTTTAAATAAACACTGATCAGGCTGGGCACGGTGGCTCATGCCTGTAATCCCAGCACTTTGGGAGGCCGAGGCGGGTGGATCATGAGGTCAGGAGTTTGAGACCAGCCTGGCGAATATGGTGAAACCCCGTCTCTACTACAAATACAAAAAATTAGTTGGGCGTGGTGGGGTGCGCCTGTAGTCTCAGCTGCTCGGGAGGCTGAGGCAGGAGAATTGCTTGAACCCGGGAGGCAGAGGTTGCAGTGAGCCGAGATTGTACCACTGCACTCCAGCCTGGGCTGGAGATGGATCAAGACTCCATCTCACAACAACAACAACAACACTGATCAGGCCAGGTGTGGTGGCTCATGCCTGTAATCCCAGCAATTATGGGAGGCCGTGGCGGGCTGATTGCCTGAGTTCAGGAGTTCATGACCAGCCTGGGCAACATGGTGAAACCCTGTCTCTACTAAAATACAAAATAAATTAATTGGGCGTGGCATCCTGCACCTGTAGTTCCAGCTAGCTGGGAGGCTGAGGCAGGAGAATTGCTTGAACCTGAGAGGTGGAGGTTACAGTGAGCCGAGATCGTACCACTGTACTCCAACCTGAGCAATAGTGAGACTCCGCCTCAAAAAAAAACCCAAAAACAGACAAACCACTGATCAGATGGCATAATAATGTTCACTCTCCAGCCACTGGGGAGGGAGAATGCAAAAGCATGAAAAGGACCATTTTGAAGCCCCAGTTCTCAGAAGGTGTGGCGTCATCTGCATCTTGAAACACATACCAGGACGGGATCCCCCGGGCAGGCAGCTCTTTTCTCAGAGGCTTCAGGGCTCACTCACAGTTGGTGCATCTTTACCACTTCAAAATGCAAGCTTTGGCCCTGCCTTCCTCTGAAGCTGCTAGAGTTTACCCTCCATGTATCTCATTCATCTCAGTATCCATTGTACCTGCACATAGTGAAGGCCTAATAAACCACTGTTCGATTGCATTGAAAAGCTAGGACTACAATTCTCACTCTATCTACTGTCCTGAAGTTGTTGTTTGATCACTAAAATGTCAGAATCTTTTGCAAGATTATGTCCCCATGTGCTTGTTGTACCCAGAAGCAGGTGAGCATTTGTCTAGTAGCTCTGGGCTCACACATATTATTAGCATCTTGCCTCAGGGAAGAGAGAAAGCTGCAGAAGGCTGGAAGTGGCCCAGTGACATGGTAAGCAGTTAAGTGTCCTGCTTGTAGCTCATTTGCATGCACATGGGCACCTTGCCACATTCCTGTGCAGTTCTGTAGTTATTTTCTAGTGGTTGGTTTCTACCCAAGTCATTGGTATGTCTTTTTTGCTGAAAAACGAAACAAAGGAAATATGTAAAGAAAAGTGTTTGTCATGCTTAGATTTTAAAAGGAAGTAACATGATTCAGCATATTTGCATCTCAAATAATCTCTCTCTTCACCTTCTTTAAATAAGGTTTTATGAATATTGCTGCTTCATCATTTTTACTAGATTGTAGAAGCAAAATTTTAGCACCATGGAATGTGCATGTATCAGATTTTGCCACTAATTACAGTAGAAAAAAATTGTCCTACCTGAAGAACTCGAGTTCCCTGGAAGGGCAGAATCAAATGTGTGTCCTCCAGAACCTACCCTAATGATTATAAACCCCAGACAGATTATAAACCCCAGGGTTTATAATCATTGGGGTAGGTTCTAGAAGACACACACATTTTCATTATTCTCAGGCAGGTATCATTACGGTCAGAGACTGTTATATTCTCTTCTGACACTCACAACCTCCCTTTGCTGGTACTTTGGAGAAAGTAATCATTAATATATATGGGAAAGGATCTCTGTTAAGGATTTTCCCTAACAGACTAGGTCAGTGGTGTCCGTGTGGTAGGGGAAGGCAAGGGAAGAGGAAGGACACTGGGTCAAATTCACTCTTCCTCCTGCCCCAACCAAAGCAGCTTGGCCTCTATTTTACATTGTGGACTTTGAAGAAGGGGTACCACAGCTGAAGTGAATTGAAAATCACTGGACTGGACCAGTGGTTATCAGCCTTGTGGAGTTAGGATTGCCCATTGTTGCCTTGGAAAGAGGGTTGAGTAACTGAATAACAAACAGACCTTGAAGACCACTTGGTGTCCGGCTCTGTTCCTTTTATCCAATCCTTGAAACATACTAGTTAACTCCAGGGAAACCAAAACCACAATTTGGGACAAACAAAAATGATACCTTTAAAAAAAAAATACAAAAACAGCTAAAAAAATAAATGGACTGAAAACATAGAACTATCAGTACACTTTGAGCTTCAGGGTTTGGAGTCTTAATCACCTGAAATCAACTAACAAAACCAGAACTACAGAGGGTACAATTGTCTGGCTAACCCTACTCCTCCCCGAAATCCAGGGATGGTGAAATCATCATCTCCTGGGGGCATTTTTCAGTCTCTCTGTTGGAAAGTGTTACCTTATTTGTCTCATTGTATCTTCAAGGAAGGAATGTGATCCCTTTCCCACCTACAGTGTCTTAGATACCCTTCACCAACACTGCCAGTTTTTCCCCTTTCAGATTAATCATCTTCACTTTTACCCACAGTTCTTTATAACCCTGTTCACTGTCCTTCAAACTTGTTCCTCTGTCAAGAAAGGGAGATGAAGACCAGGTGCCATGGCCCATGCCTGTAATCCCAGTACTTTGGGAGGCGAAAGTGGGAGGATCACTTGAAGCCAGGAGTTCTAGGCTGCACTGAGCTGTAATCCGCACTGCACTCCAGGCTGGGCAACAGAGCAAGATCCTGTCTTTAAAAAAAAAAAAAAAAACAACCAACTAGGATTTAAACATAAAAAATAAAATAAAAAGGAGATTGGAGGGGCATGGGGGGGAATTCAGGAGTTTCGTTCTGGTCATGTTTTAGTGCCATGAAATCAGGCAGTTGGATTTATGATAACAGAGCTTAGGGAACTCAGAGTTGGGCTGGAGATAATAATTTGGAATCCATTAGCATATTAGAGGTATATAAAGGCAGGAAGACATGTGATGTGACCTAGAGTGAGAAACATATTAATGGAAGAGAAAGTGTCCAGGTCCAGTGTTTAGAGGTCATAAGGCCAAGAGGAAGGAGCCAGTAAGGGAAACTTGTTTCAGGTTTTTGCTTGTTTGTTTTTGGTCTAATTTCTCTAAAATGTCATGACTCAAACTGGACACCCTACATTAGAAGTCATTTGACCAGATTAAGATTGTGAGAGTCAATGACGTCTACAGTTTTCAATACAATTTTCTATTAAAGAAGTCTAAAAGTGACTTTTGACCATCACTATACACCATTAAATGTTAATGGAGAAAAAATGCAGGCTTGGAGGGGCTCTACAATTTACATTATTTAAGATGCTTTTTAAAAATTATTATTACACAATTAAGTACAGGCCATGCCAATGAGGTACCTTGAAGTTTAAGCTTCTTCAGCTTCATGATAAATCCATCTGACTGTCAACTAAAATCCCTGAGTCTTTTCCATGGATATTATTGTTAAGCCACATCTCCCAATCCTATAGTTTACCCTGCTGGTTTATTGAACCTTACATTTATCCCTTTAGAATGCCATCCCATTAGAGTTGACTTAGCCACCATCATCCCAATGTCAAGAGCTTTTATAAATACCTTAATTCTCCCATCCCACATTGTGCTGTGTCTCCCATGCCACCCACAGATATGATATGCAGGACTTTGCCATTTTGATCCAAGTGAATACAGGACAGAAAATGAAACTCGAGGCAGCCGGTCATAGACCTCCCTCCAGCTTGACATTAAGCAGCACTATTTATATGGCTGGCTGGAAATCCACCTAATTCTGCTACCACACTGTTCAGGGATCCTATTAAATGTCTTGCTAAAACCCAGAGATACACTATCTACTGTATTTCCTCATCCGCCAAGCTAGTAACCTAATCAAAAAGGAAATGTAGTTAGTGGGCCATGGTTTAGAAATTCAAATCTTGTTTCATTAATATCATCTGCAGTAAAACAATTTATTTCTTACATCTTCCTTCCTCTTCCAGTATGCCTGCATTTAATCAGAAAAAGTAATTAACAAAAAAGATTATCTTTGTCCCAAAGCAGTATTTCTCCTGGTTGCCTCTGTCATCAGTGTGGGTGCATCTGAAGAATCACTCCAGGAAGACAACGTGTGTTGAACTAGCCAAGTTTGGCACACAGATCAACAAATATCTACTGATCCTGATGATATATTAAGGAAACAAAGATAGCTAAGATACAAAGATGCAGAAGATATATTTCCTGCTATCAGAAACGTTTAGAGTAGTGGGTTATAATAGTTACTGTTTACTGTGATGATGATTTCTCAATTTGTTCGGAAGATGCCTTAGTTTCCAGGTCTAAGAACTAGTCACAAGTTTCCTTGCCACCGATAACACTGTTGGAGCCTCCTCATGCTTCTCATCTATTCATTGAATAAGCTTGATTGGGTGCTGCCCTGGGCTGGCCACTCTTAAGATCCCGTCTTTGCCGGTGAGGCACTCTCTACTGTGCCTTTTGGCCCATACTGTGCCTTTTGTCCCTTTTGGAAAGAGGCTGTGGGGGAAAACACGGGCTTCCTTCTGTTGTGTAGTTCCATGAATGTAGGAGTTGTTCTTCCTCCTCTGCCCTCTGCCCAGTTCCATCTGTCTGTTTTGTGACTGAGGACTCTGTCCAGCCCTGACTCTGCATTCTTACCTTACCATTCAGAGTGTGCAGCTGTTTCTCTGGAGGGACCAGATTTTCCTTCTCTGGAAAGAAACCTGTCTGAGCAATGCTGACCTTCTTTTCTGCTTTCCCTTCTACGTCACGGTTGTTCATTCACTAGTGTCTCTTGGCTGTCTTTCATGACCTCTGACTTCTCAGAATTCTGTGCAACCTTGCTTGGTTTTTGGATCATTTCCTGCATTTCATAGAAAGTCTCTGAATAGAGGTGAAAACATGGAAAGCAGAGAGACATTCCTTAAGTCTTTCTACCTTTTGTTTCAACCTGGTGATTACACACTTTACATGAAAAGAGCTAGTGACTGAATGTCCCTTATAGCTGGATTATACCCTTGGCTGCCACACCTCTCAGCTAGGGTAGAATTTCAAAAATTAAAATGAACTAAACTTAATTTTTTAAGTTTCCCTATTAAAGATTCAGCAGTTATCCTGGATTTTCCCCCTAAAATATAGTATAAAAGGTGAATAGTTTGCATGTCCTCTGTGTTAAAATTGGGATCTAGAGACTTTTAATTGTGCTATAGTGATCATGATGAGAGTCTCTGCTAATTATTGTACAAGAAACCATATTTGGTACCCTATATTTGCTTTGGCCAGGAAATCATTTGAGCAGAGTTGCCTGTCCCCTCCACGCAAAGATGGTTACCATTTGCCTTTTCATTTTTCTTAGCTCCCAAAACAGGAGTTGATTGATTCTTATCTTTTTTTTATAGAAAATTGTGGAGTTAAGTCACAGAAAAACAACAAAGTTTTATTATTTTGTTATTTTGTGACCCTTCACATAAAATGTTATGCTTTGGACTGATACACTAACAAAACAAAATGACAGTTTTACTGCAATATTGCAGTCAAATGTAGGAAAATTCAGATTCTATAAATTACCCTTACACACATACATAATAGCAGCCTCAGAATGCTGACAGTCAGGAGGTTATGTGAGACAGAGGAAACGAATACGAGAAGGTCAGAGTTCAGACCTGCTGGCTTAAGGATGCCTGGACCAAATGATATCTTGGCTTTGCCCCTTGATCATTTGTCCTCCGGGACACAGAGCCCTTTTCAGTTGAAACTCTGAGCTGATTTGTGAGCTTTACTGAGAGAGAAAGAAGACTGGAGTTGATGGCATAATTCTCCATCGCTAAGACCATGAAACATACGGCCATACTATGCAGTGAGAGAGAAAGTAGTGTTTTTATTAAACCACAATTTCTGTTTTGGTCCTGCTTTGCTTTTCTGTGTTTGCACCCGTGGAAAGTACTAAACAATGGGTTGAAAAACGTTTCAGCCATGTTTGATCTTAGCTGCTCACACCTAACTTGCCCTGAAAAGAAGGGGAGCAGTAAGACAACAGAGTGGCTCGCCATGGAGTTAAACATGAGCAGATGAGGAACGAATTTGGCCACTGGCTTTTATAATTACCCAACCACTTTCATGTCATGGCTTTAATGAAGAAGCATTTGTATTTGCAGAGAATCTGCTGGATGAACCACTCATGTTTTAATCAGTGTGTACTGATGCCAGAAGCCAGTAGTTTTTTGTAGTAATAGGCAATCCATAACTTCTTGTCTCCTATGGGGGAAAACCCACCATAGTTTTTTCTTTTTTACATACCAGATTCTAAAAGGATGCCGCAACAAGTGCCCTGTTGATCTGAATTTCTTTAATGTGTCAATCAGGCCTTTTTTGCCAAGTACAGTGGAATAAAAGAAAATATTTTTTTTTTTAGTGGTTAAATAACTCAGACAGCTTTCTCTTGTGATAGTTTAATGTTTTTCTAAAGGGCATCTTTGCATGGCAAGTCTCTAGGGGTAATATTCAAAGTGTTTCATAACCACTGCAGCAGAATCCTCAATCGCCCAGGTGGTCACTGGTCTTAGAACTGGAGCAGAGTTCTGTCATTCCCCTGCTGGGCAGGAATGGATGGTGGAGGGGTTGTGGGGGAGGTGCTGGGGTGAATGGGTGCTGGTTGAGGTAGAAACCAGTAGTAGCTGGGCTCAGGACCAAGACTGTTCACCTTCCAGTAGGGAAGTATTTCAGCATTTATGCAACCAGCATTGCTACACGAGTGCATGTCTGAAACTGATCCTATGTGCATCCCGTGATCCTGTAACACGTAGTTAAGGCTGAAGATGATGGATCAGTGCTGATAATCACTTATACCTTTTCCTTCTTTCTTTCTTTTTTTAAAACCCAGATTGGGGAGTTACTAAGCACCACCCATCCTGCCAACAAAGCCAGCTTAACTCTGTTCTGTCCCGAAGAAGGGGACTGGAAGAACTCCAATCTTGACAGACACAATCTCCAAGATTTCATCAATATTAAACTCAATTCAGCTTCTATCTTGCCAGAAATGGAAGGACTTTCTGAGTTTACCGAGTATCTCTCAGAATCAGTAGAAGTCCCATCTCCCTTTGACATCCTGGAACCTCCCACATCGGGTGGATTTCTAAAGCTCTCCAAGCCCTGCTGTTATATTTTTCCAGGAGGGAGGGGCGATTCTGCCTTGTTTGCAGTGAATGGTTTCAATATGCTCATCAACGGCGGATCAGAGAGAAAATCCTGCTTCTGGAAGCTCATCCGACACTTAGACCGAGTGGACTCCATCCTGCTCACCCACATTGGGGATGACAATTTGCCTGGAATAAACAGCATGCTACAGCGGAAAATCGCAGAGCTCGAGGAAGAACAGTCACAGGGCTCCACCACAAATAGTGACTGGATGAAAAACCTCATCTCGCCTGACTTAGGAGTTGTATTTCTCAATGTACCCGAAAATCTCAAAAATCCAGAGCCAAACATCAAGATGAAAAGAAGCATAGAGGAAGCCTGCTTCACTCTCCAGTACCTAAACAAATTGTCCATGAAACCAGAACCTCTGTTTAGAAGTATAGGCAATACGATTGATCCTGTCATTCTTTTCCAAAAAATGGGAGTGGGTAAACTTGAGATGTATGTGCTTAATCCAGTTAAGAGCAGCAAGGAAATGCAGTATTTTATGCAGCAGTGGACTGGCACCAACAAAGACAAGGCTGAACTCGTCCTGCCTAATGGTCAAGAAGTAGATCTCCCTATTTCCTACTTAACTTCAGTCTCATCTTTGATTGTGTGGCATCCAGCAAACCCTGCGGAGAAAATCATCCGAGTCCTGTTTCCTGGAAACAGCACCCAATACAACATCCTGGAAGGACTGGAAAAGCTCAAACATCTAGACTTTCTGAAGCAGCCACTGGCCACCCAAAAGGATCTCACTGGCCAGGTGCCCACTCCTGTGGTGAAACAAACGAAACTGAAACAGAGGGCTGACAGCCGAGAAAGTCTGAAGCCAGCCACAAAACCACTTCCGAGCAAAACCGTGCGCAAGGAGTCGAAAGAAGAAACCCCCGAGGTCACAAAAGTGAATCACGTGGAAAAGCCACCCAAAGTTGAAAGCAAAGAAAAGGTAACAGTGAAAAAAGATAAGCCGGCAAAAACAGAGACCAAACCTTCAGTGACCGAAAAGGAGGTTCCCAGCAAAGAAGAGCCATCTCCAGTGAAAGCCGAGGTGGCTGAGAAGCAAGCCGCAGATGTCAAACCCAAAGCCGCCAAGGAGAAGACGGTGAAAAAGGAAGCAAAGGTAAAGCCTGAAGACAAGAAAGAGGAGAAGGAAAAGCCAAAGAAAGAAGTGGCTAAAAAGGAGGAAAAAACACCTATCAAGAAAGAGGAAAAACCAAAAAAGGAAGAGCTGAAAAAAGAAGTCAAAAAAGAAACCAAAAAAGAGGAGAAAAAAGAACCCAAGAAAGAGGTTAAGAAAGAAACGCCACCGAAGGAAGCCAAGAAGGAAGTTAAAAAGGAAGAGAAGAAGGACGTGAAAAAGGAAGAAAAGGAACCCAAAAAGGAAATTAAGAAGCTCCCTAAAGACACTAAGAAATCATCGACTCCTCTGTCCGAAGCAAAAAAACCAGCTGCTTTAAAACCAAAAGTACCCAAGAAGGAAGAGTCCGTCAAGAAAGATTCCGTTGCCGCCGGGAAGCCAAAGGAGAAGGGGAAAATTAAAGTTGTTAAGAAGGAAGGCAAGCCCGCAGAGGCTGTCGCTGCTGCTGTCGCCGCTGGAGCCACCGCAGCAGCCGCGGCCGCTGGAATCGCGGCTACTGGCCCTGCCAAAGAACTTGAAGCCGAGAGGTCCCTTATGTCATCTCCCGAGGATCTAACCAAGGACTTTGAAGAGTTAAAGGCCGAAGAGGTCGATGTAACAAAGGACATCAAGCCTCAGCTGGAGCTAATTGAAGACGAAGAGAAACTGAAGGAAACCAAGCCCGTCGAAGCGTACGTCATCCAGAAGGAGACAGAAGTCACCAAAGGTTCTGCCGAGTCCCCAGATGAGGGAATCACCACCACTGAAGGGGAGGGCGAATGTGAACAGACACCCGAGGAGCTGGAGCCTGTCGAGAAGCAGGGAGTAGACGACATTGAAAAATTTGAAGACGAAGGAGCCGGTTTTGAAGAATCCTCAGAGACTGGAGACTATGAAGAGAAGGCAGAAACGGAGGAGGCTGAGGAGCCAGAAGAGGACGGGGAGGAACATGTGTGTGTGAGCACCTCCAAGCACAGCCCCACTGAGGACGAGGAAAGTGCCAAGGCAGAGGCTGATGCATACATCCGGGAGAAGAGGGAGTCTGTGGCCAGTGGGGACGACCGAGCTGAAGAAGACATGGATGAGGCCATTGAGAAAGGAGAGGCTGAACAATCTGAGGAGGAGGCTGATGAGGAGGACAAAGCTGAAGATGCCAGAGAGGAGGAATATGAGCCGGAAAAAATAGAAGCTGAAGACTATGTGATGGCTGTGGTCGACAAGGCTGCAGAGGCTGGTGGTGCCGAGGAGCAGTATGGATTCCTCACCACACCAGCCAAGCAACCAGGAGCTCAGTCTCCTGGCCGAGAACCTGCATCTTCAATTCACGATGAGACTTTACCTGGAGGCTCAGAGAGCGAGGCCACCGCTTCTGATGAGGAGAATCGAGAAGACCAGCCTGAGGAATTCACCGCCACCTCTGGCTACACTCAGTCTACTATTGAGATATCCAGTGAGCCCACCCCCATGGATGAGATGTCTACCCCTCGAGACGTGATGAGTGATGAGACCAACAACGAAGAGACTGAGTCCCCATCTCAGGAATTCGTAAATATCACCAAATACGAGTCTTCATTGTATTCTCAGGAATACTCCAAACCTGCTGCTGTTACACCGCTCAATGGATTTTCTGAAGGATCCAAAACAGATGCCACTGATGGCAAGGATTACAATGCTTCAGCCTCTACCATATCACCGCCCTCTTCCATGGAGGAAGACAAATTCAGCAGATCTGCTCTACGTGATGCTTACTGCTCTGAAGTGAAAGCCAGCCCTACGCTGGACATCAAAGATGCCATCTCAGCAGTGTCGGGTGAAAAGCTCAGCCCATCAAAGAGCCCATCCCTGAGTCCATCTCCACCGTCACCCATAGAAAAGACCCCCCTGGGTGAACGTAGTGTGAACTTCTCTCTGACGCCCAATGAGATTAAAGTCTCTGCAGAGGCAGAAGTAGTCCCGGTGTCTCCTGAGGTGACCCAAGAAGTAGTTGAAGAACATTGTGCCAGTCCTGAGGACAAGACTCTGGAAGTGGTGTCGCCATCTCAGTCCGTGACTGGCAGTGCTGGTCACACACCTTACTACCAGTCTCCCACCGAGGAGAAATCCAGTCACCTCCCTACAGAAGTCATTGAGAAACCACCAGCAGTTCCAGTGAGTTTTGAATTCAGTGATGCCAAAGATGAGAATGAAAGGGCTTCCGTAAGCCCCATGGATGAGCCCGTGCCTGATTCAGAGTCTCCTATTGAGAAAGTTTTGTCTCCTTTACGCAGCCCACCCCTCATTGGATCTGAGTCTGCCTATGAAAGTTTCCTAAGTGCTGATGGCAAGGCTTCTGGTAGAGGTGCCGAAAGCCCCTTTGAAGAAAAGAGTGGAAAACCAGGCTCTCCAGACCAAATAAGTCCAGTTTCTGAAACGACTTCCACTAGTCTTTACCAAGACAAACAGGAAGGGAAAGGCACAGACTTTGTACCAATAAAGGAAGACTTTGGCCAAGAAAAGAAAATTGATGATGGTGAGGCCATGAGTGCTCAACCGGCACTGGCTCTGGATGAAAGGAAATTAGGCGATGTTTCTCCAACACAAATAGATGTCAGCCAGTTTGGATCTCTTAAAGAAGATACTAAGATGTCCATTTCTGAAGGGACTGTCTCAGACAAGTCAGCGACTCCTGTTGATGAGGGAGTAGCAGAAGACACATACTCTCATATGGAAGGTGTGGCCTCAGTGTCCACAGCCTCAGTGGCTACGAGCTCATTTCCAGAGCCAACAACAGATGATGTGTCTCCTTCTCTGCATGCTGAGGTTGGCTCCCCACATTCCACAGAAGTGGATGACTCCCTTTCTGTGTCTGTTGTGCAAACACCTACCACATTCCAGGAAACAGAAATGTCTCCATCTAAAGAAGAATGCCCAAGACCGATGTCAATTTCTCCACCAGACTTCTCCCCTAAAACCGCAAAGTCCAGGACACCAGTTCAAGAACACAGATCTGAACAGTCCTCAATGTCTATTGAATTTGGCCAAGAATCTCCTGAGCACTCCCTTGCTATGGACTTCAGTCGACAGTCTCCAGATCACCCTACAGTGGGTGCAGGGGTGCTTCACATCACTGAAAATGGGCCAACTGAAGTGGACTACAGTCCTTCTGACATGCAGGACTCCAGTTTATCACATAAGATACCGCCTATGGAGGAACCATCCTACACCCAAGATAATGATCTTTCTGAGCTCATCTCAGTATCTCAGGTAGAGGCCTCTCCATCCACCTCTTCTGCTCATACCCCGTCTCAGATCGCTTCTCCTCTCCAAGAAGATACTCTATCCGATGTTGCTCCTCCCAGAGATATGTCCTTATATGCCTCACTCACCTCTGAAAAAGTGCAAAGTCTGGAAGGAGAGAAGCTTTCTCCAAAATCTGATATCTCTCCACTCACCCCACGAGAGTCCTCTCCTTTATATTCACCTACTTTTTCAGATTCTACCTCTGCAGTCAAAGAGAAAACAGCAGTTTGCCACACTTCCTCTTCTCCACCAATAGATGCAGCATCCGCAGAACCTTATGGCTTCCGTGCCTCAGTGTTATTCGATACAATGCAACACCATCTAGCCTTGAATAGAGATTTGGCCACACCTGGCATGGAGGACAGTGGAGGGAAGACACCTGGTGACTTTAGCTATGCCTATCAAAAGCCTGAGAAAACAACCAGGTCCCCAGATGAAGAAGATTACGACTATGAGTCTTATGAGAAGACCACGCGGACCTCAGATGTAGGCGGCTATTACTATGAGAAGACAAAGAGAACCACAAAGTCCCCAAGTGACAGTGGCTACTCCTATGAGACCATTGGGAAAACCACCAAGACCCCTGAAGATGGTGACTATTCCTATGAAATTATTGAGAAGACCACACGGACCCCTGAAGAGGGTGGATACTCGTATGAGATAAGTGAAAAGACCACCAGCCCCCCTGAAATGAGTGGTTACAGCTATGAAAAGACTGAGAGGTCTAGAAGGCTTCTGGATGACATCAGCAATGGCTACGATGACTCTGAGGATGGTGGCCACACACTCGGGGACCCCAGCTACTCTTATGAGACCACTGAGAAAATTACCAGTTACCCTGAGTCTGAAAGTTACTCCTATGAGACATCTACAAAGACGACACGAACCCCCGATACTTCCACATACTGCTATGAGACTACAGAGAAAATCACTAGAACCCCTCAGGCGTCCACCTATTCCTACGAGACTTCAGACCTATGCTACAGTGCGGAAAAGAAGTCCCCGTCAGAAGCCCGCCAGGATGTCGATTTATGCCTCGTGTCCTCCTGTGAATATAAGCACCCTAAGACAGAGCTGTCACCTTCCTTCATTAATCCCAATCCTCTTGAGTGGTTTGCCAGTGAAGAGCCCACTGAAGAATCTGAAAAGCCCCTCACTCAATCAGGGGGAGCCCCACCACCTCCAGGAGGAAAGCAACAGGGCCGACAGTGTGATGAAACCCCTCCCACCTCAGTCAGCGAGTCGGCCCCATCCCAGACCGACTCTGATGTTCCCCCGGAGACTGAAGAGTGCCCCTCCATCACGGCTGATGCCAACATCGACTCTGAAGATGAGTCGGAAACCATTCCCACTGACAAAACTGTCACATACAAACACATGGACCCACCTCCAGCTCCCGTGCAAGACCGCAGCCCTTCACCACGCCACCCTGATGTGTCCATGGTAGACCCAGAGGCCTTGGCCATTGAGCAGAACCTGGGCAAAGCTCTAAAGAAAGATCTGAAAGAGAAGACCAAAACCAAAAAGCCAGGTACAAAGACCAAGTCATCTTCACCTGTCAAAAAGAGCGATGGGAAGTCTAAGCCCTTGGCAGCTTCACCAAAACCAGGGGGCTTAAAAGAATCCTCAGATAAGGTGTCCAGGGTGGCTTCTCCTAAGAAGAAAGAATCTGTGGAAAAGGCAGCAAAACCTACCAGCACTCCTGAGGTCAAAGCTACACGCGGGGAAGAGAAAGACAAGGAGACCAAGAATGCTGCCAATGCTTCTGCATCCAAGTCGGCGAAGACGGCCACGGCAGGTAGGTTGAGAAGGCTGGGCACTGACATAGGCCACAACCATCCTACTTGCATTTGCTGACTTTATATTACCCTGTTTGGCTTAGTACTGGGAAGATAAGGGAGCACAATTGATGCTTTACCTTCCCTTTACTCTTCTTCTCTGCCCAAAGGTATGTATCTCAGTCCAGTGTGGCCTTAAGGCTTGGAAATACCTCAGTGTATAGCTCATAGCAGCTGTGATTAATCACACGGGATTCCTGATTTTGTGCCATTTTGGAACACAGCAACTACAGCCCTGTTCTAAATCTTCAGAAGCAAGGATGTGTCTTTCAAGTGCTTCTGGAAGACTGGTTTCAGCCATGCTGGCCTCAGAATCCAGCAGGGTAACACATGCTGGGAGCTCCCAAAGGCCTAAGGAGAACCAGAGATTTCACACCACGAATGGAATGACCAATCTAGACCCAAGATTTAGAGTCCTTTTTTTAAAAAATTAAATTCTAAAATTAAAAATTTTAACGCTTTCATTTAAAACATCACCAAGTTGGAGATAAATCCTCACTAAAGGCACTGTTCCATTTTCTTGTCAACCAAAAAATACTATAATTTCAGTTGACCAGCAAGTACCCAGTGAAAATTGAGAGAAAAACATTGCCGGCTCTTTTCTTACCCCTCTCGTACCCCGTGGCCTCATTAGTAGAGACTCAATGCTATTTCAGATTAAAATTCCACTTGGAGGCTGGGTGCATTGCCTCATGCCTGTAATTTCAGCCCTTTGGGTTGAGGTGGGAGATTAGCTTCAGCCCAGGAGGTTGAGACAGCCTGTGCAACATAGCAAGACCCCGTCTCTACAAAAACAAAGAGTTTTTTAATCAGCTGGGTGAGGTGGCACATGCTTATAGTATTAGCTACTTGGGAGGCTGAGGCAGGAGGATCACTTCAGCCCAAGAGGTCAAGGCTGCAGCGAGCCATAATTGTATGTATTACTACACTCCAAGCCTGGGTGACAGAGCAAGACCCTGTCTCTCAAAAGTAAGCAAGCAAATAAATAAATAAATAAATAAATAAATAAAATAAACAAGCAAATGAAATTCCACGTGGCAAGAGCAGATATCCCTGATTTTTGATCATTCATGTTTTGGTCACGATTCCCGTGTTTGTCAGGTTCTCAGCAGTGACCTGGGCTTTTGATGGAACTGGTCTCTGGCAGTATTGCTTCATTTTGTTGCTTCACATCAATCACAAGGATTGGCATTCAGACATTATTTGTTTTAGATAATTGTTCAGAGATTTTAGATTACACTTCACAAAGTAATATAAACGGACCCAAACATGTAAGGCACAACATAATTTACATTGCCCTATTTATTAGAGAAAATCTGAGAGTAGTCTTTGGAGATCTCCAATTCAGTACACTTTAGGATACATTTGCTACAACTGCAAATTTTTACTTTAAACAACATGGATTATCAATTTTTAAAACTCAGTTCTCAGCACATTTGGGCTTTTTACAGGCATTGAGAAAAAAACCGGAATTTTTTCATGTTTAAAATGAATGAAAAACCACGAGATAATTAACCCTCATCTGAAAGAGTTGACAACGGAACTGCGCTTAGGAGAAAACATGAAATCCATTTAAGCAGATAAAACCAACAGAAATTTGCTCCTAAATTTGCCAGAACATATACACCCTAGCCCACACAATTGATTTTTTTAAAAACTTTTTTTTTTTTTGGACACTTAAAGGGATAATTTAAAGGCAAAGTAATGAGTGAAAATGAGTTTATTTTCATTTATTTTGGAGATGCTTTTAGATTTCTAAAAAGGCAAAGTTGCAATACTAATTGACTTTTAAAACAAACCGGGGCCAACTTTGGGCAGTTTTGTAAGCATGTGTTTCTATGAGCAATATTCATTTGGTGTTGATGGTAGTGATTTAGAGTACAGGGGGAAATTGCAGACATGTTTAATTCCTGGAAGAACTGTAACTCACAAACTTCTACTACAGGTCAGAATTCTTTAGGAGGCCACCATTGGATATTTTGAGGGCTTTCAGCTCAGATTCATTGAAATAACCTATTGATCTATTCATAGAATGAATCAGTTTATCCAATTATTACTTTGGCTGATTCTCACCACTTCCTTACCCCTCTAAAAATAAAACTGGACAGTTGATAGAATTAGCTGGTGTTTTTGAATCTGGGATGCTAGTCTTTAAATATCCTATGAAGAGGATTAAGCATATAGAATCTAACTGGTGTTTTAATTGGCTTTACAGCAATGAAACTAGCTGCATATTGGAATCGCCTCAGGTGGTTTTTAAAGACAGGCCCCAACCCAAGCTCACTTAAGTTGTCAGATTCTGGAGAATGAGGCCTGGGTGTCAGCATTAAGCATCCGAGGTGATTCTAATTATGTGGTCAGGCTGAAGAACCACTGCCTCAAAATGCTAGTTCTATTAATGTTTCAAAAGCTTTAAACCTCCCAACTGGAACAAGTTTTCCCAGGCCTTTGTGATTTGACTGAGGGTTTTGGTTGCAGTCTGCTATGTCCTGATTAGTTAGAGAAAGTCTAGTCTTTCTGAACCTTCCTTTGCCCAAGTTTGGCATCCAGCCTTGTCTAAGGAAAGAAGTATCACTTTTCAGAATACTGTGCTAAGGAGAGAGAATACGGTGTTTCATCAGTGTACGAATGAGATTGAGGTGCTGAGGGCCTTGGGAATTATATAGGGTTAAGATCAAAACTATTTACTAGGTAGAATGTTAGGGCATAGTATCCAGCTGTGGACAAAATTGCTATCAAACGAGACCCTAAAGTGGATTACTAAGATCACTTAGCTATGTTTTGCCAAATCCAGAAGTTTTCTTTTGACTGTTAAAATCTACTACTTTTTTTTTTTTTTTTTTTTTGAGACGGAGTTTCACTCTTGTTACCCAGGCTGGAGTGCAATGGCACCATCTCGGCTCACCGCAACCTCCGCCTCCTGGGTTCAGGCAATTCTCCTGCCTCAGCCTCCTGAGTAGCTGAGATTACAGGCATGTGCCACCATGCCCAGCTAATTTTTTGTATTTTTAGTAGAGACGGAGTTTCACCATGTTGACCAGGATGGTCTCGATCTCTTGACCTTGTGATCCACCCGCCTCGGCCTCCCAAAGTGCTGGGATTACAGGCTTGAGCCACCGCGCCTGGCCTTTAAAATCTACTTCTTAATCACTTACCAAATAAAAAAGCACATTAGCAACTTCTTTAGGAGGGCCATTACATCTAGTGCCTTCTTGGGAGAGGCCTTCAGACTCTTCTTGCTTCCTAATGGTGATTGTCCACAAAGGGAAACCATCCCATTCTTCATTTTTCCTATTGAGATGGTAAACAACCTTGTTATGTTTTGTCACATTGCTAGTACAAATGCCCTTGACAGATTACCAGGAAGATGGAAATGCTGTCACCTCTTTGCATGTCCCAGAGGACCTGCTTGTGATTGAATAGGGAAGGCATGATAGAGAAGGGAAGGTGTGCTGGATGTATGGTCTCTTTACCTTGCTATGACCTTGCTTTGTCTTTGTGTATTTGTCCAAGGACCAGGCACCACCAAGACAACAAAGTCCTCCGCGGTGCCTCCGGGCCTCCCTGTGTATTTGGACCTGTGCTACATTCCTAACCACAGCAACAGTAAGAATGTTGATGTGGAATTTTTCAAGAGAGTGCGGTCGTCCTACTACGTGGTGAGTGGGAATGACCCTGCTGCTGAGGAGCCCAGCCGGGCTGTCCTGGACGCCTTGTTGGAAGGAAAGGCTCAGTGGGGCAGCAACATGCAGGTGAGAACTCCTCAACAGTGTCTGCACTGCAGATCGAGCTGTGTCCAGAGGCAGCGGGACAGAACCATGTTTAAAGACGCACCTCATGTAGATGGTTATGGATCCACAGGAGGTGTCTCCTGTGTCTGCCACACATGACATATCCTGAGAACAAAGTCAGTTTAACACACAGCAGGTAGTCTGAAATAATATTCTTGGCACCACCACCAACCAGAACTTTGGAGGAAAGCCACCTTAACTAAAGCAGAAATCGTTTATCCGCAAAATGGGCCCAAGATTAATTGTCCCTCCAGTGTGCCGAGAGTATTGTGTGTGTTAATCAAAGCAGTCATATTTCCATATGAGAGCTGCTGAGGAATTGCCTTTCTTCCTTTGTGTTTTACGAGTAGACTGCAGCTAGGAATGTGGCCATTTAGAAAATGAGCTGTCCATGTGAAATTCCACAGTAGGAGCATTGCTGAATAGAGTCCCTTACAGGACTCTCCCAACTCCCAGACATCGTGCCTGACCACAGACCATCCCTTATTTATTTAGAGACAAGGTCTCGCTATGTTTCCCAGACTGGTCTTGAACTCCTGGGCTTAAATGGTTCTTAGAACTAGCCATTATTAATTCAGCTGTGATCTTTGCTTATTAAGTTTTATTTGTGGTTCTGTACAGAATTACCTAGTAAACTGTGCTTGTTACTACATAGAATTACTTGTTATTTAATCACATGAAATCTAATGAGAGGCACCCACCCGGTGGCTTCTTACTGAATACTAGGTGGAATTTATACTATTCAGGATATTACCTACCCACCCCATATCTCTATCACCAACCACAAACATAAAGTAAAGGTGCATATCTTTGTTCTCAGGACAAAATGTTACGCCCAATGAGTGGGCTTTTGAGGGCTTTAAAGTGCTTGATAAAACTCTTTGGATGAGCCGGGCGCGGTGGCTCAAGCCTGTAATCCCAGCACTTTGGGAGGCCGAGGCGGGTGGATCACAAGGTCAAGAGATCGAGACCATCCTGGTCAACATGGTGAAACCCCGTCTCTACTAAAAATACAAAAAAATTAGCTGGGCATGGTGGCAGGTGCCTGTAATCCCAGCTACTCAGGAGGCTGAGGCAGGAGAATTGCCTGAACCCAGGAGGCAGAGGCTGCGGTGAGCCGAGATCGCGCCATTGCACTCCAGCCTGGGTAACAAGAGCGAAACTCCGTCTCAAAAAAAAAACAAAAAAACAAAAAAAAAACTCTTTGGATGAAATATGCAGTACCTTTTATACAAGACTTACCCGTTGTGTTAAAGGAAATACAAGAAATTGTACCCTAACAGAAGCAGTTTTTTTAACAGTAAAGAACTGAGAAACTGACATTGGATCTAGATGAACTAATTGACAAGTGAATAGTTGCTTTTGGTTCCAGCCTTCAACTTCCCTTAGAAACAACAGCTTTTCTTTGCAGCTTTATCTGGCTCCTGGAAAATGTATGTTGAAAAGTCCTTTGCATTTCTTGAGGAAAACAGAAAATTTTTCTCTCATTTCCCTTCTTCTTCCAGTGATCTAATGCCTTGCTATTCAATTTTTTTCATATGGTTTCTGTTTTTGCCCTTAAAGAGCTATTTTCTTCTCTACCCACAGGTGACACTGATACCAACTCATGACTCAGAAGTGATGAGGGAATGGTACCAGGAGACCCATGAGAAACAGCAAGACCTCAACATCATGGTTTTAGCAAGCAGCAGCACAGTGGTTATGCAAGATGAATCCTTCCCTGCATGCAAGATTGAACTGTAAAAACCAAGGCCAGCCACACCACAGGATCTGAACTTTGTTTCCAGAAATTCTTCAATTTGAAATCACCTTTTCTAAAAAGTCAATTCATCTAGTTAAGTCGCTGAACAATTACCTGCCAAATGCTATACTGTGTCATGGTGATGCAAGTCACTAAATTTCTCAGTTTTTGCTGATTGCTAAGGGAAGTAACAGTATTCCCATAATAGGGTTCAAGTTCCTGCGAAATTACCTACCCCAGTTCATCTCTGCTGAACATTTGGAAACCATGCACTAGCCAACCCAACTGACTTCTGCTAGGTAGAGGCATTTGTCTTAGAGAGAGAGAGAGAGAGAGAGAGAGCGCAGGAGAGAGTGAGAGAGAGTGAGAGCACAAAGAGAACGCAGGAGAGAGAGAGAAAGAATGAGAAAGAAAAGGAATGCAAGAGAAGGAGATGTAATGACAGAGAGTTCTGGTGAGATACCCAGAGAGAAAAAGAGAGAGCAGGGTGGGGTAAGGAGGAGAAAATAACCAACAATTAGGTCTGCATTTTCTCAGGCAGTAGGCATTCTTCAGTCTACATAGGCAAAGTTTTCCGTTTTTTGTCAGTCTGAGTCATCAAAAAGAGTCTTAATTTTCTAAAACAAGTTGTCTAGAAGAAAGTAAAAAGAAGAAAATTTGTTATGAGGGCATGTGATACTTTCACATCTTAATTAGGCTCCTTCAGTTTGAAGCCCGCACACTGACATGATGTAGTGAGTATAGACTGGCCATGCAAGTGGTTTGGGCCCCATTCAGAACTCTCAGACTCGAAACACACAAGTAGATTGATCTAAGGCATGCTCCCAGCATTTGTCCACCCACGTAGTCCACTCTGAGTCGATTCACCTGCATGCAGCAACACCCAAGTCCACCCCAATTAACTGAAGCAAATACCAAAGCAGTTGGGAGTACATACGGTAGACAATTTGCCTTAGGAAGTGACTTGAATGTACAAAGATACTTGATGCACTTATTTTTTAATGTGAGACAGCAAGTTTATAAAACATCCATATAGGATTATAGATACTTAAAGGAGCACGTGGGTGAGCGCCTGTGGGGGTACTAGAAGCTGATCTGATTGGTCCAACAGTTTGATGCTGAGTCATGCGTGTTGAATCTCACTTCCGTGCACCTGTGGCCTCTCAGTCAAACAGGTTGTGCCTTTCACAGCTTCTTTACTACTGCAAGTTCAAGACTGAAATGGCTTCTATGATCAGAACTGGGAAAACAGTGAATCTTACGGTGGAAGAGGTTCTCAGCAAGTGTACAGTATTTACTTACCTTCCTTTGTCTTACATTGGCTTTTTAAATTTTCCATTAATTTCAAGATAATTATGGGAACAAGTGTACAGAAGAATTTTTTTTTAAGATACGTGAGAACTTTTCATAGATGAACTTTTTAACAAATGTTTTCATTTACAGGAAATTGCAAAGAAAATTCTCAAGTGATAGTCTTTTTTTTCTTTTTAAGTGTTTTGTAAGACAAAAATTGAATAATGTTTTTTGAAGTTCTGGCAAGATTGAAGTCTGATATTGCAGTAATGATATTTATTAAAAACCCATAACTACCAGGAATATTGACACCTTCCACCCCTTGATTCCCATAACATAAAAATCTGAATATGTGCTTCTTGAGAGTGGGGAGAATGGCATGGTAGGCTACTTTTCAGGGCCTTGACAAGTACATCACCCAGTGGTATCCTACATACTTCGTTCTAGGTCTTCAACCTTGAGGTAAAAGAGCCAAGTTCAAAGCTAGCACAATTTGCTTTGGAATTTTCTTTTCTGGAAAAATAAAATAAAAGAATACATTGAAAACAAGTGAATTCTCAACTCCTACGGTTCATGTAGAGTTTAGAGAAAATTTCCATCAGTGTCATCATTGAACTGTGAACCTGGGACGCCAGATCATGATTAAAACTGACATCAAGTTCACGTTGCAGATCAATGCACCCAGTGTTCAGATGCGGCAAACTTCTCTGTGACAACTGTGCTGTGCTCTGTCACGTTGCTCTGTCACGTTACACTTCCTACAGACTCTAAGATCTACGGAGTAGAGAACAATGACCTCATTTTATTTTCTATGTTAGTTATTTATTTCAAAATTAACATTTTAGTTTATTTTTATCTGATAAGTGTGTGTTTTGCACTGCTAACTATGATGAGGGTTTAAAAAAATGCTTCTTCAGGGTCCTTTCACTGAGGACCTGTGCAGTCTACTTAATGCTGTGAATTACATTTTTCAAATGTTTAATTTTTTAAAGAAAATTAATATTCTATTTTTGTTAGGCTTCTCTAGAAATGCAGCTTTTATTTATTACCCCACTTCTTTCAAGTCCTTGAAAAATAACATATTAAGGGTACAAAAAATTAACACATGATGGAAGTCATTGTGACGCAAATGAATTTCATTGAGTATCAATTCATCTATTTCAAACCTATTGTATAAGACAACCTGAGATACTCAAGATAATTATTTAATGGTTAGCTCTTAAATTGAGTTGGTCTACATAATGCATGGGAAGAAAACCAGATTTTTAGCCTCTTGCCAAATCCAGACCTCTGGTTGATTTTTCTTTGACAGAAGATGAAGTTATTTTCCAATTTCCCAAATTAAGTGTATTTAACATGTATATTATTTTAGTTTAAAAACTATAAACATTTTAGGAGAATTATAGCCAGTCTTCAGTTACAACCAATCCACCCTCCTCCCTTTCTTTCTCTCTCTCTCTCTCTCTCTTTTTTGTTTTTTTTTGCTATGGGATTTAATGGGAAAAATATATATAAACTGTCACTAGTCAGCTGGCTCTTTTTCCTATGAAATCTATCAGTACCTTTCTCCATCCATTGTTCTCAATGATGACCACAGAGCCTGAGTATACCAAGAAAACCAATATTTGCATTACAGCTTGCTCCTGTCCTTCCAGACACCTTTCCTGCCTGTGTGACTAACCTAATTTTGCTAGTTCCATAAATACACGATTAGTTTAGTTACAGCCATCACAATGTACCTTCATGGTGAGAGCAAAAGATCGACACAGACTTCTAGGAGCTTTGTTCATACTGATTACTTAATCCAGTTGTATAGATTGAAGATTTGAGTGGAAGGAATTTACACTCTGTTTAAATGATGGGATTCCATCGAGATAGCACTCATGATCATGACCTTTTTGGTAGTATTCTTAAACAAAATTCTACAGAGACTAAATGTTAGAGATGATCCTCCATTTTCAATTTTAACCAATTCTGTCCCCTTTCTCAAAACCCCGAGCCCTGTGCATGCTTTCTCAGTCTTGTGGTGGGACTGGATACAGTGACTAACTTCCCCTTCCCCCCCCCTTAAACACCATTTTCCATGGAGTTCAAAAAAATTTTTTTCTTAACGTTACATATCATAGTGAATGGTTTCCCCAGTGTATATGAATGTTTTAAGTGTCTCCAATAGCTTACGCAGTCTAGGAGCTTTCCAATACTCATTTAATTAAGATTTAATCATTTGCTAATGGAAATCTTACCACCTTTCATTTTCCCTCTGTTACCAAATTTCAGCTCTTAGGAGCTGCTCTACAATTTTGAAATTGCTTTTCTTGCCTCTCTTTAGTCACCTGTCACAGGAGGTTCCTGCTCAGTAATGATATTGTGAGTTAGGATAATAACTGTTTTTTTTTTTTTTTTTTTTTTTTTTTTTTTGCGCTTCAGATTTAGAAGAAAAGATCCTGTTTCCATTTGAAAGGAACTGTAAGCTTGTATCTTTTAACCAACTGAACAATACACCAAAAGCAGCCTAGGGATGAGCATTTCTTTGAAAGCAATTAGGTTATTCACCTGGTATTAAAACTATTTACTGTTAAAAAAAATCTGTGACTTCATGAAGTTAATTTTTAAAGGCAGCATCAGAAACTGAAAAGGAAGGGAAAAAATAAGCAGCTTCTCTGCACTTGTTTGGAGCTCCCCAAAACGGGAACCATGGAGAAGTGGCATCGAGACCGGGCTGCCCTTATGAGAACATCCTGTGGCAGTTCAGAGACACGCTTTTCCTACACTGCATGCAGCCCCTCTTCCCAGCATTGGGAAGAAGTGGTCTTGAGCCCGGCTGAGAAGCACTTCACACTCCTCTCTCTTGTTCTGAATGGTGTTTGTGTCAGTCTGCAGCTGTGTATGGTATTATGTCTTATAATCCTGCATCACTTCTATCCTATCCAGTCATATCTAATGTAGAAAATTAGTTTCCAGTGAAAGTAATATGTAGTGCTTTTATGATATTTGTGTGCAATATCCCCTCTTCCATTGAGGATATTTGATGTAAAGGAAAAAAAAAACAAAAACAAAACAAAACTCAGTTCCACAATAAAATACAAAAGTGGCAAAAGTTCCTGTGTGAGCTGTGCTTTCTTTTGCTTTGTGTTCCTGAGTCGGGCATTACCACTCACGCAGAACGCTGGGCAGCCAGGGCATGACGGCAGGGGTGACGATGTTCTTTTCAAGATGGGCTCCCTGACTTTGGGCAAACTGCCGAAAGGGTCTTGCTAATGTTTGCAACTGCCACCTCATTAACTTTTATAGCCAAGTCCTGGAGGATGTGAGAGTCTAAGGACAGAAACTGGGAGGTGAAGGGAAGGAACAATGAAAATTATTGCTTGAAAAGAAAAAGGATAGCTGGGTGCAGTGGTACAAGCCTGTAATCCCTGTACTTTGGGAGTCCAAGGTGGGAGAATCACTTGAGTCCAGAAGTTCAAGGCTGTAGTGAACCATGATTGTGCCACTGCACTCCAGCCAGGGCAACAGAGAGAGACTGTCTCTTAAAAAAAAAAAAAAAAAAAAAAGAAGAAAGAAAGAAAAGAAAAATAGACCAGACCAGAACCTGGCATATTCAGTTATTGTGCTCAGTACCTTATCTTTCTCTTAGTTCCTTGCTCTCTATTAAAGATCCTCAGTCTAAATAACATAATATGGATTTGACTCATACCCAGGAACTAAAAGTTGTTTAGAAAAAGTGATTATATATGTAGCAAAGACTATCTAACAAAAGGAGGATTTCCTCTCTGTCATCCAAAGGATTATTGCAACATTACCCTGTACCCAGCAGTGGATTATATTGTGGGATTTAAAGGCGAACAAAACCTAACCACTACCCTAACTGATTGGGGGAAGGAAGACAGGCCAGTAGAGGCAATGACACCACATAGTGACGAGGCTCCTAAAATTCAAGAGCGAGCTTAGGTGACCACAGGAAAAGTACCACAAATGATGTCTCGGCTGAGCTCTGGAGAGTGTGTGTGTGTGTGTGTGTGCGCACGTGCACATGTGTGCACTGGTTGGACAGAAAGTAAATTCCAGACAGAGGCAAGAGCTCACACGGTGGCTCAGCAGAGAGCAAGATCAACATATGTTAAGGTGCACAGACTCCTTACAATGGCAGCGAGTAGACAGGGAGGCCCTGGCACTTCAGTTTCCCCCATGTGGCCATAGAAAACATCCCCATGAGGTTCTCAATAGAGACCTCCAGGACCTGGCCCTGCCTGTCTGCAGAGATGGTCCTTTAGCCTCGAAAGACTACTGCAGACTGTCCTGAGTCATTATGATACCCTTTGTTTGTCATATCCACTCCTTTTGATCTTAGATTTCCCCTTCAAACCCTCCAGACCATGGGGAGGGTATTGAACGTCCTATCAGAAATCACTGCTTGCTGAAATCCTTCCAGAAATTAAAGGGTTAAGCATGTGAGCACTCAGGGTGGGAAATCATCACTTACAGATTTTAATTTTATCTATCAGACTCAAATTAAATGTAAATAAGTTGTTTTCTCTTTCACTGCCAAATTGTTCAGTTCCAGGAAGCCTTCCTTCTGGCCTGAAGCCAGGGTGGCCAACTATCTTGGTGTGCTCAGGACTGCCCTGATTTCAGCACTGAAAGTCCTGTGTCCCAGAAAACCCCTCAGTCCCTGGGAACCAGTGAGGACTAGTCACCCTACCTGAACCCTGCTCTGTTGTTTACATCTCCTTCTTTCCCCATCTAGGCACAGTGGAGGGGGGAAAGTTGGTGACAGCTTTCCTTCAGTTTCTTTTTTCCTGTCTTCTGAGCAAATCAACAAAGGTCTGATGAGGTCCTGTGACCATATTTTCTCTCTCTTCTTAATTATACTGCTCATTCTGGATGATTATCTTTTTTTCTTTTCGAGACAGAGTCTCGCTCTCTGTCTGGGCAACCAGGCTGGAGTGCAGTGGCATAATCTCGGCTCACTGCAGCATCCAACTTCCCTGATTCAAGTGATTCTCCTGCCTCAGCCCCCTGAGTACCTGGGAACTACAGGCGCGCGCCACCATGCCCAGCTAATTTTTCTATTTTTAGTAAAGACAGGGTTTAACCATGTTGGCCAGAATGGTTTCGATCTCTTGACCTCATGATCCACCCAGCTCAACCTCCCAAAGTGCTGGATTACAGGCGTGAGCCACCACGCCCAGCCCCTGGATGATTTTCTATATCCCTACAATGCTTTTTTAACACACTCCTGACTCATGAATTCTTGGTCGCTTGCATAATTCCAGATCAGTATTTCCTCTTTGATCTTATATTATATGTCTTGGAAATTTACCAGAGTCATAGATACAGTTTTGCTCACACCCAGTTCCTTTAATATGAGCAGTTCTTCTGGATACTTCTCTAGGGGTTACTGGCAATGTTTTCACAGATGGTGGAGCAGGGCTTCTAAGGCTTGATTCATAGGGAGATTTCTCCATACACCAACAGACACAGCTCTACTTCATGGCTCAGTCTGTTCCCACTAAAACCAGAAATGCATGCTGTTTCAATGCAGCCTCAGGGATTTAAATACCACAAGCAAACTGATGATTTTTATAGTCACATCTGCAGCCTGTACATCATCGCTCATCTCCACATTCGTATGTCCAGTGCCCATTAAAATCTCTATGTGGATGTCCAATAGGAGTCTTTAAAATACCCTAAATCAAATGTAACATGTCCCGAAACAAACCCCTGATCTCCCTTTGCAAAATGCTTTTCCCCTAGGCTTTTCTACCTCGATAAAAGGCAAATAAATATTCTTGTGGTTTAAATAAAAAATGTTGGCCCATCAGCAAATCAGCTGGCTAGCAAGTACTGCTGCTGGCTTGACCTTCAAAATACATCAGTCTGATACCTTCTGCCCACATTCACGGTTACTACCCTTGTCCAAGTCAATCATTTCTCTCCTGGTTTACTGCAGCAGCATACTCATCGACCTTCCTGTTTCCTATCTTTGCCCTCCTAGGTTATTCTCCATGTCACAGCTACAGTAGAGTAATCCTCCAAAAATGTTAAGTCAGATCATGTCACCCATGCTCAAAGCCTTCGAGTAAGTTCTTATCTTAGAGTAAAAGCCAGTATCTTTACTGATGTGCTAAGAAGGTTTACACAATCCATCCCTCCTCTACCCCTTCTCTCTGACTTCATTTCCCACTTCTTTCCATCTTATACATTCAGCTCCAGCCATACTGGCCTCCTTGTTACTCCTCAGGCATTCAGCCTTTTCTCTCAAGGCCTTTGTGCTATTTCCTTTGCTGGACATGCTTTTTCTCCAGGTGATTCCATGGTTTTCAATCTTACCCATATGGGTTTTTGTTAAAATATCATTTTCTCAGGAAGGCCTTCCCCTAACGACCCCATTTTAAGTTGCAACCTCTACCATTTACCTAGCACTCTCTTTTTCTCTACCTTCCTGGTCTCCACATGACATATTATTTTTGTGATCAAGGTGAGGGCAAGGCCAGGCGTGATGGCTTATGCCTGTAATCCCAGCACTTTGGGAGGCCGAGGCGGGCAGATCGCTTGAACCCAGGAGACTGAGGTTGCAGTGAGCGGAGATTGTTCCACTGCACTCTAGCCTGGGCAACAGAATGAGACTCGTCTCTCTCTCTCTCTCTCTCTCTCTGTCTCTCTCTGTCTCTCTCTCTCTCTCTCTCTCTCTCTCACACACACACACACACACACACACACACACACACACACACACACAGTGGGAGCATGGGAGCATGACTGCTAATGAGCCAGAGCCTGGGAAACACCTGCCCCCAGCAGTGGCCCAGCATGCTGTCAATGGAGGACATTTGTAATGGGCATTCATAGTCTATTCTACTTACTATCATAGGCATATTCTCTTTGGAGGGTGTTTTAAGGATTAGAAGTTAGATGAAGCATCAGTAGGAGTCTTTAAAATACCCTAAATCAAATGTAACATGTCCCGAAACAAACCCCTGCTCTCCCTTTGCAAACTGCAGAGATGAAGCATCATGGGAAACAAACAAACAAAAAAACCAAACAAGCCTCCTACCCCTGGGTACGTCAGAGGGCATAATGCCCCTTGTATGTATCTTCAGCATAGTCCTTGATCCAGCATTTAAAATCCATAATGAAGTTTATTTTCAGGTGCTTTTTACAAGAATAAACTTCTTGATTTCTGAACATGTCCAGCTCAGATACGGAATCTTTCACACATAACAAACACATAGCCCAGGCAATGATTTTGTTTTAAACAAAAGATTCTGGTGGTTACTGCCACAACCTCAGAAGTGTTGCCACCATCGTTTGTTTGGGGTTCCCTGTTACCACACAGATGATAACATCCTCAAGGCAGTATGCAGTATCAGCAAAAAGGCCAAATCAATAGGGAATAAGTGGTTATTTTTGCCCAGTGTGGTGGCATGTGCCTGTAGTCCCAGCTACTAGGGAGGCCGAGGCTGGAGGATTGCTTGAGCCTAGGAGTTCTGGGCTGTAGTGTGCTATGCTGATCAGGTGTTAGCACAAAGTTTGGCTTCAATATGGTGACCTCCCGGGAGCAGGGGACCACCAGGTTGCCTAAGGAGGGGTGAACCGGCTCAGGCTGGAAATGGAGCAGGTCAGAACTCCTGTGCTGATCAGTAGTGGGATTGTGCCTATGAATAACCACTGCACTCTAGCCTGGGCAATATAGTGAGACCCTGTCTCAAAAAAAAAAAAAAAAAAAAAAAAAAAAAAAAGAGGTTATTTTCAAGCTAAGACGCTGTTATTTAGAATAAAAGGCAATTTTCCTTTGTTGAAAAGCACTCCTTCCCAACCATTTCCTAAAGCAAAATTTTAAAAATTCTTTTCAGAGTTTGAAAAGTTCATGAAAATACAACCACAGCACATTTTCTGCCTCGATGACTCACTAAAGCCAAAGCTCTCTGAGCCCTTTTTACACTCCATCTCTTTCTCACCTATGCCCAGGGTGCCAGTGGAATCACCTTCTACTGACTCACGCAAGGTCACTTCACAGCATCTGCATTTTGGAACTCAAAACTCCTGTTCCAGTTACAACCAGACAGCAAAATCATATAGATCACCATTTGTCCTTTTCCCTAATGGACCTTATTTAGGAAGAATAATGGCCTACTCTGCCTCACTGCATATTTTATACTTATATTCAGAGTTAGACAAGAAACAGCTACAATTAGTTTTTCTTCTAGCCTGGAATATCACATGTAAATGAGCTATTTGCTACAAATATCATTGTTGGGTCTCATCTACATTCCCTGAAAAAGTCCTGTGAGTGCCCCATGTGGATACCCTAGGCCAGAGTTTCTAATGTCGGCACTACTAATGTCTTGGACCATCTAGTTTTTGTTGTGAGGGACTGTCCTGTGCACTGTAAGATGTTTAGCAGCATCCCTGACCTCTACGAATGAGGTGATAATAGCAGCCCCTTAGGTGTAATAAAAAATATCTTGACATTACCAAACATCCCCTGGAAACAAAATCACTCTGGGTTCAGGACCACTGCAGTTCTCCACCAGCGGATGGTGTTTCTCTAATGACGCCTTTCAACTGTGTCATGACAGGTGCGAATGTGACAGCCTCCCTAGAATCTAAGTTCTTCCTGATCTCTACCCGAAGGTGTTTCCTGGTCATGGGAGCGTGATGGCGCTGCACTAGGAGTAGGCTGGAGTGGTCCCAACCAATGAGGGAATGGACTGAATGGGCAAATACCTAGCTAGCTTCCTTGCCTCTTGGAGGAAACTGTTGAGGTGTGTTCTCCACAGTCTCTCAGATGGTTCACAGCAGGAATGAGCAGGTCCCCACAATCTACTCAGTGATGCACCCTTCACTGGCTCTCCTTCCTTCCCTGTCTCAATTTCTTCCTCCCTCACCTGCTTTCGTAAGATCACCTCTAACTAATGTACTTGCACTCAAACTTCTGTCTCCTGTCTTGCTGTAGGGGGAACTTAAAGAGACGGTGATCTCCCCTAAGGTGGGAGTACACCTTAGGAGTCAGATACGGGTTTGACCCTGGCTCTCCAATTCACAGAGGAAAACCCTGGGATTTAATCACTTCTTTAAGTCTTTGTTATCTTGTATATAAGAAAAGCTGTAATAAGGGTCGTATTCTTGTGGGTTCAATAAGATCACGTGTACAAAAATTTAATATGGCACATGGTTATAAGTCACCAATAAATAGTGGCTTTTATTATTGGTCTAGAAATGATAAGATTTATGTTATAGCTTCATCATTTCCTAATTCCCTGCTTTGAGGCAGGTAAGTGGGATATAGATAAGTAGAGAGAATTCTGATATGACGTACCATCCTCACTCCCTATTTTTTTCCCATGAACCTTCCTCCTAGGGTCAATTTTGGCTTACATTATACTTTGCAGGAATCCAACCAGGCTTTTGTTGGCATTAAACCCTCAGCTTAGGACATATGGCTTCTAGCATCTCAGTATTTCTTGCTGGGAATTATACCTCAGTTGGAAGACTTTCCTTTCAACCTAATAAAAAAAAATTTATTCAATAAATGTTTATAAGCCCCCTCCTCAATGCCTGTTCTCTGCGTTGAGCCACAATCATGAACAAGATACACAGAGTGCCTGTCTTTGCGGAGCTTAAAGTCTGGGGCCAATCTCACCAATTAGTTCTAAATAATTAATTCAGAATCTGTAAAACACTTAAGGGGTTTAACACTCCAGAGGGCGTTGCAGACTTGCTGTGATGATGACTCATAAAAAAAAGCCTGGAGAAAGGGATAGCCTGAACTGAGAAACGCTGAAACACCCAAATTCACCTGGCAGACCCAGGAGAAAAGGAAGAAAAGTCTCAGGGCAGGCTTCTGGAGTGGATACATATATCACAGGAAGCCAGAAGACCCAGCAGAGGACTACATTCCCTGGAGGGCCAGGTAGCACACCATTTGTCAAGGCCATCGGGAATGCACTAGGAGATGGCACTGGTGAGCAGGCCCCTGTGTCCCCAGGTTTGGTAGTAGACTAGGACTCCCCGGAGCAAAGGAGGTTGCTCTCTGTGTTGCTGGCAATAGGGATGATGGGTGTTGAAAAGTCTCCCCGCTTCCCAAGCAACGGAGGCTAGGCGGTGGTGCTTCCTCCCCTTTCCTTTTGCAGATGTAAGACCTCCACCTGAAGACCTCCCCACCCAATCCTAATTCCACCTTCATTCATTTTTCACAGGCTTTATCCGCCCCCCAAAACTGCTTTCACTGCTACCTCTGACTCCAATGTTGATCTGCTTCCCGGGGGGCCAAAGTGACACAACGAGCTTCTAGAAATGCTTTTCATACCTAATTCTAAGTTCTGTGTTCCACCACAGCTGCTATTTTTCCTCTCCTCAGTGGTTAAAAAAGAGGGTTTCCCAAAGCTCATCAGATAGCTGCAGCAAAAAGAAAAAAACAGAATGCTGCAGTGTATTTCCAGGGAAGACACGCAAAGTAAAGACAACAAAGAATGTCAAAGCTAATTGTTTTCAGTGTGGAAAAAAAAGTTTTAATCAACTTTTTTGGAGTCTTGCTCTGTCACCCAGACTGGAGTGCAGTGGCTCAATCCCAGCTCACCACAACCTCCGCCTCCTGGGTTCAATTGATTCCCTGCCTCAGCCTCCCAAGTAGCTGGGATTACAGGTGCCCACTACTATGCCCAGCTAATTTTTGTATTTTTAGTAGAGACAGGGTTTTGCCATGTTAGGCAGGCTGGTCTTGAACTCCTGACCTCAAGTGATCCTTCTGCCCGGCCTCCCAAAGTACTGGGATTACAGTCATGAGCCACCGTGTCTGGCATAATCAACTTATTTTCAAGGCCTCTGACTACTTCTTGTAGAATCTAAACCAATCTTCTCACACACCTATCTGATTCCACAGCCAACAAGAAGGTCAGAAAAGAAAATGCAAGGTTGGGTGCCAAGGCAACATAGCCCCAGGGCACACAGTACCTCATCATTTTTCCTTCCTCTCTTCTTTCTACCACTTTGCCTTTTTATTCCTTTTTATGGCCAAGGTAAGTATGGGATGTGGGCCAAAACAAGTTTAATCTGAATTGTTCATTTTAGCTTAATTTAAAATATTTTCTCATGAACACACTGCATAAGCCTCTGTAAAAAAGAGGACCCCAGGGCAGCTTGAGGCACTCATATGTAACTAATTAATGCACAAAGCAGGCAATTACTTCCCTTCATTAGAGCTCTTCCCATCTCTGGGCTTAAAGTGATCTTCCTGCGAACTCCCACATGCATTAACTGTTTGTCTAACGACACCTTTCAGCTCTGTATTGACAGGTGTGAATGTGCTAGCCTCACTAGAATCTAAGTTATTTGAGGGTGGAATCTATAGTATATCCATCCTGGTAAATTCCACAGCGCTTAGTGTAGTGCCTTGTACATAGTATATGCCAAACACTCGAGAGCTTGCAAAAGCAGTGCTGGAACAAACAGTATGACTGCTACAGACAGCAAGCTTCTAAGGGGTGGTCAGTGGCACCGAATGGAGCAGAGCATTTAAAAGGGGGGAAAACAGATCACTGTAGTTGACGATCATGATGTGTTGCAGCGTGGTAAAGCTGTAAGCCAAATCCTCAGCATCTAATGAATGAGCAATGAGCCAGTAAGTGTAGACACCCTTTAAGTTTGGATACACGTAAGGAAGAAGAAGACATAGCATAACAGCTTGACTGATGGCAGGGTAAATGCCTTTTTGTTGTTAAAAAGCCTTGAATAAGGTCTTGGATGACTACAGAATTAGAAGAAGAAATCAACAGAGATGCTGCAAGATGCTACAAGAGTGTAGAACAGGTGGGCGGGTATGGGCCAAGGTCACAAATGAAAAGTCTTGGAAAGGAGGTGGGGATACCTATTATTTGAAAGTAGGAAGGATGATGAAGAGAACATCTGCTTGTAGTTCTGAGGGCAGGGCGTCAAGCTAATGCAGGATATAAAAGCTATGGAAGTAAAAATGACAGTCAATTAAAGGAAGGACTACTGAGTTAAAGAGAACAGCCACAATTGTGTAGAAGAATCTAATCAGCCAAATATTATGACTTTATGTATCAACACTTAGTAAGTCAGAATCAAACAGAAAATGAATGGTGGTGTTATCAGTTTCCCAGGGCCGAGGTAGCAAACTACCAAAAAAGTGTTGCTTAAAATAGCAGTTCTGAAGGCAAGAACTCAGAAATGATTGTGTCTGCAGGACCAAGCTTTCTCTGACAGCTCTAGAGGAGAATCGTCCTTACCACCTCTAACTTCTGGTGTTTGCTGGCAAGCCTTGGCGTTCCTTGGCCTGTAGAGTCACAAGCTCATCTTCCCTCTGTGTCTGTGTGTGCAAACTTCCCCTTTAAAAAAAAACACCAAATTAAATCAGACTGACCCTGATGATCTCATTTTAAATTTGATTACCTCAATAAAAGAACTTATTTCCAACTAAGGTCAGATTCTAAGGGACTGGGGATTAGGGATACAACTTACCGTTTTTAGGAAACACAATTCTACCTATAGCAGATGGGTGCAAGGGTGTAGGTCAAAGGCTGACAAGTGAGCGTGGATAAAGGGAGTGAGAGAAAATGAAGCTGCTAATGAGAACATCAGGGGAATGACTGACCATGGCGCCTACACTGGGAGAGAAGCAAATTCTGGAGATCAAGAGTTGGAGTGATGGGGTGAAGGGTTAACAGGAAGGAAGTTACAGGGCAAGCTGGTTCAGCTGCAGTCATGGTACGAGACAAGATTGAGAGAATGGGGAGTTCAGGGTCTAAGATCTTAGATTCACGGCATGAGGCTGGAGGTTTGCCTGTGACTATGGCAGGTCATTGTTACTGACAGATGACCCAGTTGAGGTCATCTCCAGAGGCCAGGGCACCAAGAGCAGTTTCTCCATCCACATGGAAGAATATGGAAGATGACATGAGGGAAGGGGACAAAGGACAACTGTATTGGGAAGTGCTAATTGTGAAGGTGAGATAATATCCTATAGCTCAGGAGACAAGGACACAGTGAAAGGACAGACGATTTGGAGGGGAAAGACTCTAAGAATCCTCAGAAATGGGGCTCAAGTGTGGAAGGAATCCTAAGGCGCAGGGAACATAGGAATTCCTGTGGGACCACAGTCAGTGCAGAAGTGGTCTCTTTTGGTGAAGACCGGGAGTAAACGTTGCGGCTGGAGGGGGAGGAAAAATGAAGGCAAAATGATGAGCCAAAGCCTTAACCAGATACTTCATGTTGTGACAGTCATTACTGAGCAAAAGTTGCCTTTTGATTTGTCTTGAATGTCAAGTGGCTGCAAAAGCCCCCCTGTTGTTGGTAAACCAAAACGTCGGTACTGACTTTTGGTCACGGCCCTCTACCTAAGTAAGCCTGCAGCTTTGCTAGCCTCAAGGGCCCTATGTTGGCTCCTGACTGCAGTTCCACATGGAGGCCGCAGGCAGTGAGAGGAGCAGAGGAGAGTTGCTAAGTTATGTAAAATAGGGACACTGGTACCTCCCTCATAGGGCGGCTTGGGTTTTTGGCCTACAGTTAAGACCTTAATAAATATTAGTGGTGGTAGTTATCATTATTACAATAAATCCCACCGTCTAATGGAGGAGCGTTGAAAATATACTCCTCAAAATCTTAGTAACAGTAATGATGAGTCCTTCTCTGCTTCCTCCCTTCCCCCAAAGATAAAGAATACACCAACATAATCCCAGAACATTTATTTCCAGAGGTTTTTCATCAAAGGGCACAATCTTGAATAAAATTATACCACTATACCTAAAAGCAACCCTACGCAGTAAGCAAAATCTGCCCTGACCCCTTTCACAGAAGAGAAACTTCAAAAAGGCATTTCTCGTCTCCTGACAGTTTTACAATATTCATACCTTCTATGCACTTCAAGACCCATCTCTCATTTTTTACCTTCTTTAACAGAAATGTCTGTTCACAAGCTGTGTGTGTGCACATGTGCCTGTGTGTATACAAAGGGCTCATTTTTACCTACTTGATAAAGGAGTTGAGACAATGTTTTGGAAAAAAAAAGTTGGAAAAAAAAAAATGTTACCCCAATAAGATGGCGAAGGCAAGCTAAAAAGGCTTCATGCCAGAGCCGGCTTTCTGCTCAAACTCTTACATCCTAAAAACGTCCCTGTGGGGGGCCTAAAAATTGAAATCCACTGGGTTCATGGCCTTGAGTTCACTCCTGTCCTGAATTTCCCCAGTGCAGGTCCAGAAGGGCGAGATGTGGCAGAAAGAAGGTGGGAATGTGTGAGCCTCCCACAGTCAGCTCACAGTGCAGCTTGCACTCAGAGAGGAGACTCAGGGACACAAGGTCTCAGGATGCACAGTTCACCTTGGCCTCATGTGCCTGGGCTGGGGAGACGGAGACTATTCAATAGCCTGTGCTTGGCTGGGTGCAATGGCTCACGCTTGCAATCCCAGCACTTTGGGAGGCCGAGGTGGGCAGATCACTGGAGGTCAGGAGTTTGAGACCACGGTGAAACTCTACCTCTGCTAAAAATACCTGTAATCCCACCTACTCAGGAGGCTGAGGCAGGAGAATTGCTTTAACCCGGGAGTCGAAGGTTGCAGTGAGCCGAGATTGCACCACTGCACTCCAGCCTGAGTGACACAGCAAGACTCCGTCTCAAAAAACAAAAAACCTAAAAACAAAAGCCTGTGCTTTAGACCTGACTCTTTAGCCTTGGTTTCTCCCAGTACCTTCACTGGGTCTTAGGAATTTTAATGCTCAAAATGAATCCCTGTGCCCCAGGAACTCCATCATGAACCTCGAGAGCCCTCCTGAAGCTATTCAGTCGGTGACTTCAGTCTGTCCACAAGCCACCTGCATAATTCCACAGCCCTTCTTGGCATCTCAATGGGGAGTCATGGTGCCTTGCCATGTAGAGCACATAGCCTGCTTTAAGAAAAGGAGAAGGTGGGTAGAGGAAGCTGAGGCTGCTGTGCAGGTCACTGCCGAGTCCTGGCATGGGGTCCAGTGAAGTTCTGTGGGAGGGGTTGGGCCCCGGAGGACCGTCTTAGGCAGATGCCTTTGCTGCTTTCCGAGCCTGGAACTCCTGTTTCGCTTTCTCCCTCTGTTCCTGCTCTCTCTGGATCAGGTGTACACGGTCTAGATGCCACCGCTGTAGTTGCTGCTCATAGGTGGCGATGTCCTCTGCTTCACAGGAGGAGAGTTTTTCCTTCACAAGCTGCGTGGTCACACTTAAAAGACTTTCGGACTCAATTTTGCCCAGAGCCTGAAGCTTAGAATGTAAGGCCTGTTGGAAACAAAGGGGAAAAAAGAGAAAGGTAGAGAAGTGAGAGAAGGGTACAAAGAGGAAAGATGAAGCCACCTGCAACATATCTACACGTTTTGCTTGTAGAAAAAAAACATTTTGCTAGGAAATTGTCATGCTGCCTTTCTTCTAGGTGCTGTTAGCTTTTGCTATGTTTTTCAGCTCAGCAATTTTGCTAAGATGCAACACATGTGATTTCTCCCTTTTCACTCACAAATAGTAAATGGAACTCCATATGCTCTGTCTCCCTGTGTTTTAAACCACAAAGACAGTCAGGCTGTAATGAATCTATGTTTCCACCCTGACCTAAACCAAACCAAGCAGCAAACTCTAAGAATAAGAATTCTAATATGCAACAAAATGGCAGAAGCATCTGGTACCTGGAGCAAGCCCGTCCGTACCTGTGCCTTCAGAATAACTGAAACAAATATTTGCCTTCTTGGCGTTCCTCTCAACAGATGGAAATCAGTTCAAGGAACAGCTCCCCTGAGTGCCTGCAATGCTCGAGGCGCCCACCTGCTGTGCTCCAATGCAGGTCAGCCTTTACGCACTGCCTGCTTACAGCTTCATCAAAATGGCAGCTTGGTTTGGTTGGTGTTCTGTTCCGGGAGAAGTAAGTATTAAACCGTTAATCTATTTGAGTACTTCAAGATGCACTCTCTCATTAGAGAGAGGCACTTATGGGCCCAGCTGTAGCTCATACCACACACCCCCATGTTCCACAAACAAATGCCACTCATTGGCACAGGGGAGGAGGCTTGCTCCAGTAACAGGGTTGGGGGTGGGCAGGGTGCCTAGGCTCCAGAAGGGGCCAGAGGTCTAGTGTGAGTCAGTCATATAAAAATGGCTCCTAAACAAATGGCCTCAGACTAACAAAATTCAGGCAATGGGAAGAAAAGGAAATGTAAAACGAAAATGATTTCTCTCTGATATCGCTCTCCATGTGGTTTGAGGCCAACCAGACAGCTTGGGATGCCAGAATGAGGACTCAACTGTGAGTCAGCAAACTTTTGTTCAAATCTAAAGTAAGTCACTATGGGCTAGTTTTTCTTGGCTTTGCTGTCATCTAACATGAGAATGCAGTCTCTAGCATCCAGAGCTCTTGCGAGGAGAAATGAAATGCACTGGTGCCCAACACACAGTTAGGAGTTAATAAACACTTGTCCTTTTTTTCGATTTTCATAAAAATGCATTTGTAGAGGAATAGGGCTGAGAACTTAATGCAGGCACGGGTTTCTGTTCTCTGAGGCAAAGTATGTAAGAAATAAGAGAAGGAAGTTTTAATTTTTAGGATGGTGTGGCAACCTTGGTCAATGTGAATGCAATGAATCATAGTAAATGGGGCTAAGTGGATTTTTTTCTTTAGCTTTTCCAAATATACAAGGTTAAGCAAACAGCTTGAAGGGGAAGGCATGCAAATTCTCAGCCCCGCTATACTGCCAGTTCTCCAGGTACCTTGGGAACACTGATTAACCTTTCCTTCTCAGTTTCAAATTTTAAGAGGGAAGTTGAGCAATGACTTTATAGAATTGCCGGGAGAAACTGCTGCTAAAAATACAACAGGATCCCCCTTCCAACACTGGGAAATAGGTCCAGTCTAACTACTGAAAAGATTTAAACACAATAATCTAGCAAAGTTTACATATTAACAGTACCAAAGTGACCCAACAAATGGGAACTTTTTTTGCTCTGTACAAAGAATTCCCATTCTGGCAGCACATTATTTTCCCTTTGCACGGGACAAAAATCAAAGCAGCTAAGAAGCCAAGCATTCAAACGCTGAACATGGTTCTTTCCTGACACTGATCATAGAGCATTTTGGGATGTACAGAGTTAGAAGCTACCAAAGATGGCTTGAGTGCTCAGGGCTGTTCTGGAAAGAAACAGTCAAACTGTTTACAGCTGCCATGCAGTATTAAGTAAACAACATAAAGCTGCCAAAGATGAGCAGAGAAAAATGCCTGCGTCTTACCTCTACATACTCAAATATGGCATTATAACGTCTAACTGGGTGTCTGGGTTATCAAGCACATTTAGTGCAAGATGGAGAAATGGCCACTTTCCACCTGGGGTGGGAGTCAGGTTATTGCTATGAGGAGGCAAGCAACTATCTAGCCAACAGGCGCAGCATATTAGGAATGAGTGGGTAATTACATGCTACCTTAGTGAACAAAACTGACTAATTTGCCCCAGTACAAAAAGGAGCATAAAAATTCCATTGGTTTCTTTTAAGACCACTTCCTGTGCAAAGCAATAAAAATGTAATTTCTGGTGTCAGTTTTTAATGTCTCTTTGTGTGTGACATTGATGCACGAAAAGAATGCTTGTCCATCACCACAGGAGAGGAGTGTGTTTTATGCACCGCTGAGGAGACACAATTCTGCTATGACTCACCTTAAATCGTTCCAGGTATTGAGGAAGCTTGGACTGTTCTGTTTCCTCAATGTCTAACTGCTCCACCAGTTTTTCTGACTCCTGGTTGTCTTCACCTTTTTGGGACTGTTCCTCTGAAGCCCCATCAGCCGGAGAAGTCAGAGCCTTTAGCACAGCATCCAGCACATCGAGCTGTGGAGCAGAAAGAGGGTCAGCAACTACATGTCTTATGGCCCAAAAGCACATGATGAAGAGAGACTGAAGAAGGCGAAAGGAAGAATGAGCTCTAAAAAACTGTGAGAAGATCGCTCTTATAAAACTGTAGGAAATATAAATGGTTATATTTTTTCACATTATAAACACCCTATCAGATGGCATCAAAAATAGTACAAAACAAATAGTATAAATAAGCAAGCTAGGCTGGGTATGGTGGCTCATGCCTGTCATCTCAGCATTTTGGGAGGATGATGTGGAAGGACTGCTTGAGCCCAGGAGTTTGAGACCGGCCTGGGCAACATAGGGAGATTCTGTCACTTAAAAAAAAAAAAAAAGCCAAGCATGGTGGTGCAGCCCTGTGGTCTCAGCTACTCAGGAGGCTGAAGTGGGAAGACTGCTTGAGCCTTGAGCCTAGCGGCCGAGGCTATAGTGAGCCATGATCACACCACTGCACTCCAGCCTGGGTGACACAGTGAGGCCCTGTCTCAAAGACCAAGCAAGAACAAAATACCAAATAAGTGAGCTAAGAATTATTTGTGCAAGTGAATCAGTACAACGGCAGCTAAGTTCACTTTTAGTTAGCCAGGTAGGAATCCAGGAATTATGCTTGATGGGATAAAGTACTTCCCTCTTCCATGTCTTTTTTCCTCAATCAGTTTGGATTTGGGACAAAGGGATAGATCATTACAGACCACAACCAACCAAAGGCCATTTTAAGGGTATGTTAAAGCCTCTGGAAATAAGCAAGGGCCCCCACTCAGAGAAAGATTTTAGCTCACGTGGTATATGTAAATTAAGGATCAGTATAATCCACATAAGCTGCTGGCAAAGACCAGAGACCCATGTATGAAATTCATTTGAGTGAGGTAATTTCTGTGACTTAGGAAGTTAATTTAAAAATGGAGGGTTTCTTTTTGTTCTGACCCCTCTCCCCTCCACTTTCACTTTGAGGCACACCTCCCCTGACTCACAGAGGGCCTCATCATTAGAAATGGGATACTAGCAACAGCAAGGCCAGCAGAAACACCTGCCTGGAAACCAGTTAATCCTGTCCATGTCACATCAGAACAGAAATCCTGAAAATACGCCAAGTCCTTTTAATACCACTAATATATAACAGCCAAACTGGACACATAGCACATTCTTGCCGACATGTGCACTCATTTTCTACTGTTAGAATGCAAAGAATGCAAATCTGGCTCAGATTGGAAGGAATATTTCCCTGGAAAAGGATTTATGTATAATTTTGTGTTTTCAATCACCAGTACTGACTACAGCAGGGTTAAAATAAGTATATTGAGAAATGTACATGCTTTATCCTTTGTTATAAATGTCTGGCTACCAGCATAATGGTTCACTAGACATAAGTATAAGGTGACAGTACAGACACCAGACCTGACCATCTCAGGACTGAAATGAAAGCCTAGGGGTAAGCCCTAGTAACCAGAGTCAAGACAAAACAAATACGTGGCTCTATGGTCACCTTTACACCATGGTAACAAGACAACCAATGTCCTTCTAGGCCTCATACTGGCTGTAAAAGCTGCTTGGACAGGAGCAGACACTGCAGTTGCCTGTGTGATGTAAGGCTCATCATGTCTCCTGGAGTTCAAGCAACCCTATACTGTCAAGGGTCCTAGGTGACCAAGAGGCATGACCTTTGGGGCTGGTGGGAGGGTAGTGTTCTTGTCCTGGTAAAGCGAACGCCTTAGAACTTTGAAAGAAATATCTAACCCAGATCTCATCAGCATCACACATTCACACAGAATGGTTTAAGATGGTTCCATCTCAACCCAGATTAATTTCTTGAGGACTTTTATGGAGAAAAATGCTATGTACCCTCTCAGGACTACATGGGGGTACAGAAACACCCAAACATATTTAAAATGAAATTTTACCCTCTCTTGAGTTCCCACTGAGATGCTTTTGGGTGAGAGGTGAGGGATGAGGCAGTGGAATACTTTTTTCCTTAGACAATGAACTATAAATCAATGTTAATCATATTTTCTACTGCCTTTGGTCAGGAGCATTGAAAATGTCTGTGGTTTTTCATTTTTTCAGCTGGCTAAGTATCTACTCTATAGAAATAAAGAAAGTGGGGGCAGGGGAAAGACAAAACAAATTCAAAGTTCAGGTTATGGGAAACAGATGGCTAAATCTCACCATATTAGTCTGAGGAACATACCGCTTCTCTACACAGCTTTATGTCTTCTGGGGAGGCAGCTACTTTCTCCATCACTTGAAGGGCTCTGTCAAGGTAGCCTGGCTTCCATATCAGAGGCATGTTGTGGTACACAGCCCGTAGCCCTTGCTGCAATTCCACCTTTCCTGTGATCAGAAAGAACAACAAAGAATGTTCAGCCATGTCTTCCTACCATTTCTAAGACTGAGGACCTGAAGCCCCAAGTGAATGTTCACCTGGCAGCTCACTTCTAATCTGTGCCAAGAGACTCATCTCATCCAGTGACATTTCAGATGTATAATGAAGAACGTGGTAAAATTCACCGAATCCATTTTTCAATATAAACTAGATGAACTTGTTTTTCTTCTTTCTCTTTTGGGCTGGTGGAGATTTTCCTGAAGATGTATAAACCACTGGGCTGAGGGCAATTGAGAAGCTGATATATATGCCTTTAGATAAGGACACCCTTAAAAAACAAGTCAACTGAGATACAATTTTTGTTTCAAAAACAAAATCTTCCCCAGAAAAAGAAATCCCACAACATTCCTACTGCGAAAATCTTGTCAACCTCCGACAACTTTCCCTGCTAGGAAATGTTTGACATTTTTTGAAATCCTTCAAAACACCCAATCTACTGTCCTTATAAAAAACTCTCATCTTTCCCTTCTTTCCTTTGAGTTTCATCAGTTTTAAAATCACAGAGTTCTCATGATCCCTTTGGATCTCTGTACATGAATGCTTCTCTGGGTACCTCAAGCCATCACACCTGGAGTTCAAGTTGTGGACACCCAGACAGCAGGGTCTTCTGGAGATGGCTGTCTGTATTCCTGTGGCGTAGAACCTCTCTGCACTAATGACCAAAGTCACCTTGAGCTGCCCAGTCTTAAATCCACCTTCTTTTATCTTTCCTGGGAAGGAGGATTGGGGAAAGCCAGAGTAGGACACAAACAGACAAAGCTTATCAGGCGACAGCTAATTTTAGACCTTTAAGGTGCTTGGGGCTGGACTGCAGTTACATTGTGGGCAGCTGCTTCCATCAGGGTTGAGTGAGGCTGCATAGCATATGACACAATGAGAGCAAAGAGCTTCTGATCTGATGGCTGCCATCACAAAGAACCAGAGCCTCTGCTCACAAACAACCACAAAGTATATTTTCTTTGCCCTGTCAACTTCTGACCAATCCAGGCTGTATGACAGTCCTGAATGCTAATCTGAAAGCAAAGGAAAATGCATGTGAATCAATATTAAAAGGAGGTGGCAAATTAGGAAAAAATGATTTTTAAAAACAGTGGTCAAATACTTTGTTAATCCGACAGTCAATAACATCAACTTCAAAAGCAGTCAAACTGCCATAACTTTGTGATTTTCAAAAAACAAAGGTAGCAGAAGCAATGTATAATTGACGGATGCCTAATTACTTAAGAGATGATGGGACAGTAATAAAATAATATGCATTTAATAAACCTTCTGTAAATAAGGACAACATTTTATGTATATTTAGGTTGAATCTTTTTTTTTTTTTTGAGACAGAGTCTCTCTCTGTTGCCCAGGCTGGAGTGCAGTGGTGTAAACTCAGTTCACCATGACTTCCTCCTCCTGGTGCAAGCGATTCTCCTGCCTCAGCCTCCTGAGTGGCTGAGACTACAGGCACATGCCCAGATGATTTTTGTATTTTTAGTAGAGACAGGGTTTTGCTATGTTGGCCAGGCTGGTCTCGAACTCCTGACCTCGTGAGCCACCATGCCTGGCCTAGGTTGAATCTTATTTGCCCAGATTCCATACAACCCAGGTTCTGAGGCCACTCTTCGGGAGGCTTTGTCCTCTTAACCTGTCTGATTTTCAGTGGAATCAGGGCACAAAAGGAAAGCCACCATCATACCTCCTGGTGCAGTTACACGGGACCCATAAGCTATTCCGCTTTTCCTGAAGTGCTCTACTTGTGCTCTCAGTTTCTATTCCCTAAATAGGGTTAGAACGTCCCTTTCTTTATCCCTTCTTCACATTGATTGCCACTAAATATTATTATCTATGGCCATCAGAACTAGTTCTTGCTTTACCACTGGTGACAGATTTTAAGAACCCTTTTTACTCTCTTATGGAGTAACTGTAAGGCCGTCAAGGTCTATTTTTATGTCTAAAAATGAAGGCTAATTGGATTTCACTGGTAACTTAAATCAAATTATAATTTTATTATGAACTAGAAGAATGCAACAATTCTGCCAAAGAACAATATTTGTAAGGATCATTTAGCTTACCAAGAAGTGCACAGCCATATAACTGGGAACTGAAACCCACTGAGTTTTTCTGTTTCAGACCTGGAAGCAATAGGGATGCACCGAAGTTCCTCTCCTCTTCCCACTGCAACAGAATATACTGGATCATGGTCCATCCAAGCACTGAGTACTTTATACAAAAATGGGACTTTTAATGAATGACATGAGGAAAAGAACATGTTATAACATTAAGTAAACAAAGAAGCACAAAGCTATATATACATCATAATCCTAATTTTGTAAATAAAAGTATACATGCCTAAAGAAAAATATAGGAAAGAAATACTCTAGATGTTAATGGATTTTTGGGTAGTGAAATTATGAGCAATTTTGGTTTTCTTTTCTGTATCTTTTATTATTTTCCAAAAATTCGGCAATGAATAAGCATTTCTTTTACAGTAAGAAAAGCAAAACAAAACAAAAATAAAGAGTACACCTTAAACCAACAGTCACTTGAGACGATCAGTACTGATTCAACATGCTGTCGGCCCGATAGTCACTCACACTGCTGTGGCCTGATGGAGCAAGCTTTTGAATTTTAAACAATTTAGCAATGATAAGACTTCTTCAGAGTGTTAGGATAAATACCACTATTAAGTTGCTTTTAGATAGATTTGTGCCTCTCAAACACAAATTAGGCAATCAGAAACACTTAGTGATCATTTCTTTCAACCCAGGGTGCAAAATTACGCTGCAATAAAATTGAAGCCTTTTGAGACAGCAGGGAAACAAAGAGCAAAAATACAAGCATTGCTAAACCTGCTGCAGACTAGTAACAACAATGACTAGAGGACTTGCTGGCAATGCAGCCAGGGGAGAGCCTTGGCAACTCCCCAGTGGGATCTGTGATCTTCTTGGTCCCACATTAGTATACACTGACTAGGGCTGGAGCCTTAACTCTGGCTTCAAAACATAGAACATTAAGCTCAGGTTGCCCTGCACTGGTTTCTGTACCCAGAGGTTAGGGAGAACAGAGAATGAATAATGTCCGCAGCCTGCAGGTGCAGCCATGTGCAAGTGAGGCACCCCAGGTGTTAACAGGCACCTAAACGTCTTTACTGTGAATAGCCTTTGTGTAATACGAGTATCGTTTCTTGAGGTTGTTCCCCAGTCTTCGAGAAAAAAAAAAAAAACCTTGGGAGAAAAACAAAACTCCCCCGCAAGGATTTCTGCAGCACAGGTAAATAAAAGAGCTGATAATTAAAAACCAGGTCATTTTACTTTCAAAAGCAAATCACTCTAAGAAGTTTGATTCTCCCCACCTAAAACTGCATGAAAAGTGGGGCCCGTGAATAATACATAAGGAGACTTAAAAACATGATTTCCCCCCCATAGGGAAAAACATGAGCAACAGCATCAGGATGTAGTAGGGGTTAAAGCCAAATGAACGCTACAATATCTAAGCAATAGATATCTTTGATGTGTTAGGAGTCCAGCAAGGGTGGTGATACTTCTAAAGGACTTCAGAAAAGATGAATGAAAACAAACAGATGACTGTCTTAGAAATTTTCTGATCATTGTCTGGGAATACTGCAACTACTGCTGCTTATATGAAGCTATTCATGTGTCAACATAAAATAACAGATCTCTTCCAAGCCTTTAGTTTCTTTTCTCTTTTTTTTCTTTGGAGACAGGGTCTTGCCCTATTGCCCAGGCTGGAATGCAGAGGCGTGATCACAGCTCACTGTAACCTCAAACTCATGGGATCAAGGGATCTTTCCACTTCAGCCTCCTGAGTAAATAGGACTACAGGCATGTGCCACCATGCCTGGTTAATATCTTTTTTATATTTTCAATTTTTGTAGAGATGAGGTATTGCTATGTTGCCTAGCCTGGTTTCAAACTTTTGACCTTAAGCAGTTCTCTTGCCTTAGCCTCTCAAAGTACTGAGATTACAGGCATGTGCCACTGTACCTGGCCCAAGTCTTTAATTTCTATTGTAGATACTATAATGGACTAATTCAGGTACAGTTTCATCAATGCCCTCAAAGTTTTCCAATTTTATGCTTTGCCTCTTCTATTAATACAAAGCAAATCCTCATTCTCCCAATTTCCCCTCTTTACTCTCTACTTCATAGCTAGACATCCAAAAGACTTGTCTATACCTCTAAATCATTCTACAAACCATTCCAATTTGGTTTCCTGCTCCATTACTTTTAAGGAAACAAGGTTACAATTTAGTGCCTCTCATGCCACTAAATGCAATGAACTTTTTTTATTCCTCATCTTACCCTACCTCTTTGGAAGCATTCTACATAGTAGACGCTGTCTTCCTGAGGATTCTGTGGCCCCACACATTCCTGATTTACATTTGCTTTCTGGCTTATTTGCAAACATTTACTCATGGATATAAGTCTCCAAAATTATATCTCCAGTCTATCTTTCCATTAAGCCCCAGTTCCTTGGTGAAATCTTGTGACTGTCTCAAATGAATTTCAACATGCAACATGTTCAGAGCCACATTAATGATTTTTCTTAAAATATCCAGTCTTTTCCCAAAGTTCCCTTTTGCAGACAACACATGGAAACCCTTCCATCCAGATGTATAAGTCAGAAACTGAGGAGAGAATATGTGACCCCTGCTTCCCTGCCTCATCTTATTATTTACCTCCTAAAGATGCCCACTGGCTACTCTCTAACTGCATCACGTCCTACTCTCTATGCTACCATTATCCCTTGTACAGATTCATGGTGGCCTCTCAAATGGTCTGACCATAGCCATCCTTGCCCTGCTCTGATAGCTTATCCAGAGTACTGCCAGAAGGACCTTATCAAAACAGATTGGATTATTACATACCCTCTGTTTCAAACTTTTCAAGGGCTTCTCACTATTTTTAGGATGAACACAAAATGGCTCAGTATGACCTACATTCTCCAGCCCTATCTCACTCCACATCCTCCCTACCATCTTCTGTTTGTAACTACATTGACTTTCTTCTTCCAGCTCATTTCTGCTCACTAAGTTTTCTGCCACAGAGCATTTGCACATGTTATTGTCTCTTTTTGGACTGTTCTTCCCCTCCTTAGCCAGTTAATTACCAGTCATCCTTCAAATAGTAACCTAATAAATATTTCCTTAAGGAAGCCCTTCCTAACCAATTTAAGTTTAAAAGACAAAACTCCCTATAATATAGTCTTTTCATAGATTTCTCCTTTGGAGTGCTCATAATAGTCGCAGTTTTATGCCTGTGTGATTGTTTCATTTAAATATCTGTGTTCTTCCAAGATAGTAAGCAGGAAATGTTTGCTCACCATTATATAGCTAGCACTTGCCAATGTATGGAATTTGTATGTGTTCAATATAGCATATCTAATGAATTAATAATGAATGTGGGGTATACTGTAAGACTATGACACTCAGAAGGGCATAACATAACACCTACTCTTTACAATGTGGACTAGACTAAATGACCTCTTCAGTTCCTACCCAAACTGGGATTTTTTTGATGTTACAACTGAGGTTAAGGGGAGATGGCAGAGGCAGACTGCCTGGCTTTACCAGGTGGCTCTGTAACATCTCTAGGCCCCAGTCTCCTTATCTGCCTAGAGTTGTTGTGAGAATTAAATGCATTAATACATATATAACAAGAACATAGGCTGGTGTAAAGTAAGTGCTACATAAAATATCAGTTATTGCTGTTGTTATTCTTAGGACGACAATAAGCATTAAATACTCAAACCTAAGACCTGAAACCAAAACTTGATATTCTAGACTCTCCAGAACGGAACTGCCCTAGAGCAACCTTAGGAAAATACTGATACAAATGAAATAATCAGTATTTAATACCCCAGGTAATGGTCAACGTTAGCTGCCTCACTGCCTCTTTGACATGCCATGTCCAGCTCTCAATGATTACCAATGACCTGTTTCTGAATGTCTGAGGTGCACTCGGCGTAGCTCAAGTTTCAAAATATGCACAAGGACTTTCTTTTGAGACTCTCTCAAGTGGAAGAACAACCAATTCCATTAGTTAGAAGCCAGTAACTAAGATGTATAGCATGAACACTCATTCCTGGTTGTGCCGGCAGACGGCTTTTTCTAGCTTTTGAGAGCAAGCCCCTGCTTGCCTTTTCTAAAGTTCTTAATATTGCTTTCGGGAAGATCACTTACACTGAAGTCTGTCTTCTTTGCCAGGCAATGAAACAAAACATAGAGGGAGAGAAGTTGGGTGGAAGGCACTTCAAAGGCTTCTTGCATCATGACCTCAAAAACCACAGATAAAGCATCTAGCAAAGAAGATGAAAGTAAAATGAGAGAAAATTAGTTGTAGGTAATATTACCAAATCTCTATTTGACTATAAACACTCTTAAAAAGTGGGGCATGGTTAAAAAAAAAAAAAAAGGCAGAATTAAGAAGTAAAGTATGTGGGCTCTGGCCCTAGCTCTTCCACAAACTAGGTTTCTCCTAAGCCTTCAGCTTCTATTTTACATACCACAATGAACTAGATCAGATGCTACTGCACCAATGTCCTGAAGGACATTAAATAAACCATTCATTTCTCTTGGTTCCCAGTATCATCTTCATAATAATAAAATACTATTTGCTTTATCTATTTCAAAGGAATTTTGGACAGTTCAATAAGATAATACATATGAAAATGGCTCATACTGTGATACAAGTTTAAGGCACTGTACCTATTAGCTAGAAGAGCTAAGGCATAAGGGAGAAACATATATTCTCAAGGTCACCCTGACAAGCAGAGCAGAGAGGCTGGTCTGACTGCTCTATTCTCTGCTCTGGTACCTTTTCACTGTTAAGGCAGAAGAGGACAAAACACTAAAGGAAACCCTAAGTCTCAGAGATTATTTCAAAGAAAGCAAGATAATGACTATAAAAAGGACCGTAAGGCTCAGTTCAAAATACTTGTTGGAAGGGAATGGGAAATGTTCATTCATAAATTAAAAGCCTCTGAGTATACATGAATGCTGGTCATAGGAGAGCAGGCTTGCAATTTTTATTTTTTCTTGACATTCTACAACATAAATGGAGGCCAAGAAAATCAAGTCAAACAATTTCTTTTCTGTAGTTATTTGGTTGTAAAGCAGATAATATTAACAATGCCTTGAAATACAGTGCCTGTTCATATCACAAGCACAACAAATGTTTTTGACTGAATTATTTTTTTAACCAATTTTTACATATATTCATAACTATAAAATAGCACTGATTTGCAGCTGTTCCTAGCCAGCTGTTTTTGCACATGTTGCCAAGGTTCTGAATGGGGCCACAAGCATGAATTTCTATGTTCTTTCTGCAAACGGGGAAACTGAGATAGACAGGCAGACCCGGTAGTCAACTAATAAGTCAACAGAAAAGTAAGAACCTGGAAGGGATTTTCTTTTACATAAACAAACAAACCAGTAATATTTTAAAAGAGCATAGGCTCAAAATTCAGTTAAAAAAAAAAATCTCATTTCTGCCAACCGTTCGTTACTGAAGCCAAAATTATACTTGAAAAATAAATTTACTTTATCCTTTATTTATAGTCTGGATTTCAGTCAGTTTGGGAAGTGAAATTAGATTGGCCTGTATAATTAACTTACTTTTCCTCTATAATCATTTATGTACTTTGATATTTTCTTAGTAAAAATAAAAATAATAATATTTTTTAAAATTTTGCATAAATGATAATCATCAAAACTTTTCTGACTAAAAGAGTGATGAAGAGATGTTATTAGGGAATAAGAAAGGGGAAGGTCTTAGATTTGTACACCTCCCTTTGGGAGTTGGAAGCCCTATACACACGGAATCTGGGCTTAGTTTCTTACCTTTGTAATTTTCTTTCTTTATGAAAGAATCCATCAGTAAATTGAATGTAAAGTTATCTGGAAAAATTCCATATTGAACCTATAATGAAAATGAACATAACAGGAAACAAAAGAGAAAATTATCTAATTTAGTCTGTAATGTATGTCTATGTATTACTCAGAATAAAACTTGCCAGCATTAGCTTTAAAATATTTGACTATCCTTTTACAGCATCTGTAACAGTGAAATAGTAGCCATGACTCATGAGGTTTGATAACCAGAACTGCTGGTCAGAGAGAGAAAGTTTTGAGTGGGTGTCTGATAAGAGAACTGATATGTAAAAAATAAAGCCCCAATTCTAACACCTCATCATAGCTTTAAAAAAAAAGAAAAGAAAGAAACCCACATAAGCCCCCAAATGGTTCAGTGGCTCTTTTTATAAAGTATGAATAACAATGCCAAAACAGACTTTTATGGGAAAGCACACATTACACAGCATTTTCTGGTTCTTAGTTTGGCTTTTAAGGTCCCAAGAAATATGCCAACAAACATTTACTCCAAATTTTCTAGAATGCTGTGTCACACAATTCAATATTTGAGAATTCAGATTTCTTAAAATATGGATCCCTTTAGCAACTGCAGAATGTTGATTTTCTAGGAGCTGATAAATTCCTATGTCTTAGACCTACAGAATCAGAATCTCTGGAAATTGGGCACAGAAACCTGAAATTTTAGTGAGGTTCTTGTGATTTTCATGCATACTCATTTTACTACCAATGATCCAGATTATGGCTGCATTTTTATTTGTTTCAAATTCTTCAGTAAGGTCAACCACCATACCCCACAGGGCTCCATTCCTCCCTCTTGCAACCAGTAGAAACACCTGAGGAATTTTTCCAAATTATATCCATATCCCCTTGGGAGATTTTAATACAGTCCTAACACCTGAATTGTGAATCACCGCTGAACTGATTCACTGTTTCCAGGAGTTATATATAGGAGTCTCAGGTGTGCTGAAATGAAAAAATTGTCTAAAAACCACTGTTTCATAGGTTGTAGCTCATGGCCAGTGTCTATATTTCTCAAAGCAGTCATCCAAATCAGTATTAATCCCTAAGGCAGGGTAAAAACAAAATATTTAAGGTGATAAGTCATTAAAGCTGAAAGCGATTTTAGAAATCAAATGGTCAGTGATTCTCAACCTAGGCTGTAAACGAGAATCAAATGAGAGCTTTAAAAAACAAACAAACAAAAAAAACTGATGAGGGATGAATAGGCGAGGCACAGAGGATTTTTAGGGCAAACTATCCTGTATGATACTACAATGATGGGTACATGTCATTATACATTTGTCCAAACTCACAGAATGTACAACATCAAGAGTGGACCCTAATGTAAACTAGAGCCTTTGGGTGACAAGAGTTTGTCAATGTAAGCTCATCAATTGTAACAAATGTACCACCCAGGGGCACGATGTTGATTATGAGGGAGGCTATGCATGTGCTGCGGCAGGAAGTATGTAGAAAATCTTCGTACTTTCCACTCAGTTTTGCTGTTGAAGGAAACAAAAATATTTCTCCCCAAAATAATTGAGGATGTTCAGTGAAAGACACTGAAAATGCAGGGGAACACTCTTCTTTAGCCTCCATTTGCCCGATGGCAGCACATAAATTCTTCCTTCCTAGAACAGCACTTGTTTCTCAGCCCAGAGAAGGCACCAGCAGGAACCAGAGGAATCTGAGAACAGATTTTACTATCTTCCCACATTTTCCCACCTTTAAAGACTAGAACTTTTCCCTCCTTTGTCTTGTCACTGTATAGGATTTATGGCTCTTGGCTGAAATACTATTTCAGCAAAATACTACACTACTGCCTTGAGATAGAAATGCTTTTGAACTGATGCCTTTCCTGTGTGATGAGTACAGCATGTGTTAATAAACTTTTGCTTGTTTTTCTTTTGTTAATCTGACTTCTGTTTTCAGCAGAGCGTCTCAACTAAGAACCTAAAAAGGGAAAGAAAATAAATTTCCTCCCCTACACTGTGAACCCAAAACTGATAGAAAATTTTAAATTTATTAAAAAAAAATTTAAAGTTCCAATGCCTGGGCCCCAGACAGATCAATTAAACTAGAATTTCAGTAGCAGAGGCAAACATCTACAATTTTTAGAAAGCTTCTTGAGTGACCCTAATGGGCAGCCAGAGTTAGAAATCATTGATATACTACAACCCCCTTGACTTAGAGTTGGAAAAACTAAGATCTAAAATAATACAATTATTTGCCTAAAGTTACCAGCAACCAGTGGAACCTGTGAGGCTACAGCCTGGATTTTCTGATTTCTAGTTTGATGTCCTTTCTACTAAAAGATTCAAGCAGCAGCAAAAATGAGACAGGTGTCGGTCTGCTGTTCTAGACCCTCCTAGTTTTGTTATCATAGAAATCTTTGAGTGTGATCTGTGTCACTATACTCTAAACGGAAGAAAACAAGATTTAATCCATTATCCAGGGACCTAGCTCTCTTACTCCCTTCCTCACTTCCCCTTAACATACCTATACCCCAGGCAAAAAAGCAATGTATTACTGCTCAAACTGAGTCTTTGTTTTCACCCAGTTATGCCTCTGCTAATACTGTTTGTGTCAGCGCATCTCCATGTGCAAGCATGCATCTTTTCGTGACCATCTTAAATGGTACCTCATGTCTCTTTTAATTATTTCCTTCCAATCGGATTCCTTCATCTTAATTCTCCAAGCTGTTTTTACTTTTTTTTTTGGAGACAAGGTCTCAATCTGTTGCCCAGGCTGGAATGCTGTGATCTCATTACAGCTCAACGCAGACTCGACCTCGTAGGCTCAAGTGATCCTCTTACTTGAGCCTCTAGAGTAGCCGGGACTATACGCCTTGAAATCCTGGGCTGATGTGATTCTCCCATCTTGGCATCCCAAAGTGCTGGGATTACAAGGCATGAGCCACAGTCCCTGACCTTTACAAATATTCTTGCATGGCACTTACATTTGCCTAATATTAAATTTATAAGTAATCCTGCTTATCTGCCTTATTAAATTATAAGTTTCCTGAGGACAAGGACAGAACGTTACTCATTTTTGTATCCACTATCAATAACCAATGTCTCACAAACTGTGCATAATATATATTAATTTGAATTTGGCCAAAGTCATGGAAATAAAACTATTCTGCACAGAAGGGGGACTCAAAAACAAAATCAGTATTCCTTTTCAATGCTAACTTTCAGGGTCCAGTGACATTACAGGCATAATACATTTTCATAAAAAGACTGTTAAAATGTCTTTATGGTTCAAACTAATGTTTAGCTTCAGACTCACAATAATAACATTCTAAACTTCTGTTTATTTTGTATTTACTGTATACAGTAGGAAGGTAAGAAAGACTCAACTCTTGGGTGGTGTAAAAGTCAGAAAGATCCTAATCCTAGAGTGTTCTCAGGCTTGACGGGAGCAGTCAGGGACTCAAAAGACATAGGAGCAAACATGGTCAGGTTCTCCCCCTGAACTTCAGCAGAGGACACAGGCAAGAAATTTAAGGCTTAGCAATAAAGAATGAAATGACCACCAGTGCAGAGTTCTTCTGATTAGACTACCTTTTGCTTATTCCTGTCCTTTTCTGAGTCACTATGTTTAGAAAAGCAGCAGCTACGGGATTTAAAAAAAATTTATTAATGAACTTATACCCACCTCATTCTGTTAATAAGAAGGATATTTAAGGCCAAATAATTTTTAAAAGTTACTTCTGGTGTTATTCTTTGCTGTGTCATAATAGGTACAAACACCATGTCATCTAAACTCAGGAAAACAGGCTGCAGATCCGCAGAACCACTCACCTTATTTATAAGGGTATATAAGGCTTTGTCTTGTGCATCATATTTTAGACACTGCCTAATCCAGGTGTGGATGGTCCAGTTTCTCAGGTACCAGCTGTTGGGGCTGTGTCGAAATCTAAATAAGCACAAGAAGAGAGAAAACTGGTGTTCTCTTATATATCAAAACACATCTTCCATCAACAGGTTCTTCTCTTAGATATTTACAGAGTGTAATGTGACAGAAATTCATAAACGTTAACAGCTGACAAAAACTTGAGAATGAAACTCATTAACCACAAAGTCTGAAATGGTAAAGAGAAGGCAAACTAACAAATAACAAAAAAAAAATTTACCAAAATTGTATTCCTTATACCCCTTGCTTCAACATCTTATTTTAACAGAATTATGAAAAATAATTTGGGAAAAATACTAATCATGGCATTATGTAAACAGATGTTTCATTAGAAAAGAGATGCGAAGCTTAAGCTGAAACTTTGGAAGTTTAAAACAGATGAAGAAAATGAAAAATAGGATAGCACAGCAACTCTGTAGAGGAGAATCAGCTTTGAGTAACAGTGGGATTTCTTGTGGCTCTTAGGAGAGACGGGAGTCAAAGGAAAACAGAGGAAATAAAAGGAATAACAGGAAACCAAGAAATAAAAGTTGAGTAAAACTTAACATTCATGCCCTCCAGGATCCACAATCCCACACTGTTCTTCATAGCTCCACTGCAGCTTGTCAGTTTATCCCTTACTTCCTATAGCTCCCCACAGGGTCTTAAAAGTCTGAAGCAGTCCAGGATGAGTTACATACAGTAATAGTATACCCACAAAGGAATGGTGCTTGGAAAGGAATTCCAAATGCTGCTTTTGCCTGAGTTCACACACACTGCTAACACCTGGAATGGAAGCTGCTGCTCCTAGTTCCTGGGGTCCGTGACAAGACTCAGAGCAGAGACTGGGCTGTGAGATGGGGTGGAAAGGGCTCTGTAGTCCCTCTTTTTATTTATCTACTTTGATTAGGATGGACCCTCATATACTGTATCATGTTAGCTGAAGTCCCCAGGTTTTCCTTAATCATTCGGGAAGCAGGCCAATCGCTGGGCCCCCACAAGTTAAGAGTTTAATCAAACTCTTCTTAAAAAGAAAAAGGTGAAACAAAAACCTAAAGGAGTCCATGCCATATTTGGGAGTCATGGGTGCAGATGAATTGTAGTGGCTTTTAGAGGCTGATTATTCAGTCTGCTTCCTGTTATTTCCTGCCATCTGCTATCGGGATAGTTTCCACTGAACAGGTTCTCTGCCAAAGTAATAGCTAAGAAAGGAAGAGGACGTGAGAAATAGTATTTAACTTAGGATATCTATTAGTGCTCTGGTGAGAGATTTGGCAAAAATAAGATCCAAAGATGTTTTATGGATTTAGGGTCTTCTAGGTCACCTGATTCTCTTAAACATGTTAGGTTTTGCTGGAAAATGTCTCACTCTATTTTTCTCTACAAATTAGCCCATTAAAAAACAGAATTTCGTCAAATTCAGTTTAGGATGAGTGACCTGGCCAGAGAAAGACCCTGTACAGGGGCCCTAGATTCTCAATCTTATAAGTTCCTCTGCAAAGAAATGAAACAAAATATACCTTTTAGTATTTCATGCTTTTGCTCACATTTGTTTTTATATTTGTATTTTTATTTTTTGAGACAGGATCTCACTGTTGCCCCAGCTGGAGTGCAGTGGTGCAGTCCTAGCTCACTATAACCTCTAACTCCTGGGCTCAAGCGATCTCTCCTCCTCAGCCTCCCGAGTAGCTGGGAGTATAGGTGCATGCCACTACACTCAGCTAATTTTTTTGTAGAGATAGGGTCTTCCTGTGTTGCCCAGGCAACATTTTCAAATCAATAGTTTAGCTACTTGATTCTTTTTTCTCTGAAAAATCTGAGATTTAAAATGAAATGACCAACTAAAAATTAATTTAAATAAAGAAAAAAAGTCAAGTAAAATATCGGGTATACTGCCTCAATGATGGTGATGCCTACTCATCACCCTGTAAATTCCTGGGTTAACAGAGACAGAGACTGACTTGCTCAATACTGATTTCTGTACTGACACAATTCTTGGCCCATAGGTTTTTAGCTAATTTAAAAAAGAGCTTTAATCAACACTGGTATTAAATGCTACTATGCACCAATCATTTTGTTAATGTCTATGGTATATATGAAGACATGTAAATTCCCTGTTTGGGGCATTTATAGTCTCATTACAAAAAAGATGCACACATAATTTAATAATAACAAACGGTGGGGCATGATAAGTACCAAAGACAAAAAGAGATCGCTGGAGACTGAAGGGTTTTTTGGTAGTAGTAGTTGTTGGGTTTAGTCAATTTTTCCTTTAAAAAGAAACAACAAAATATGAATTTTTTGGTAATGACTTCAGGAAAAAAAATATATCGAATGCCAATTACCACTCTCACTCAAGATTATTTTAGACCTAATCCTCATTTTACATCTAAGCATCTGGTTCAGGATGCTTCCAGTGACCACTAAAGTTGTAATTTTTTCTTTGATAATGAACTTTACAATAAGAACACCAGGACCATATCTAACCAAATACCTTTCTCTTATTCATGATCAGCAGATCACTTTTAGGCTTTGAAAAATAACAAAGACTGATAATGAGAGCCTAGCTTTAGACCTTCAAAGTTCAAATTAAAACGCATTTAAAGCCATTTGCTAAGCTTCTAAGGCTAACTTCAGCATATAGAAGAGCAGTAAAGTCTTTTCTTCTCAAAAGCCCTTCCTTCACAGACTTTCTTAGAAGCCTGAAGGGAAAGTTACTCAAGACTTCACACATTGAGTATAACCATCTCTGCACAGCAGCCCTTTGAGATATTTGTCAAGAGACTCAGAGAAGTCTTTAATAAGTCTCCTCCCTCTCCTATCCTGGACAAGGCTACTTGGTATAAGCTCTGCTCTCTAAGCCCTAACAATCCTAGACCCAATTATGTCTAGGTCATTTTCTTTCTTTTTTATTTTATAAACGTTTTGAGAGATAAGGTCTCACTCTGTCACTCAGCCTGGAATGCAGTTGCAAGATCACAGCTCACTGCAGCTTTGAACTCCTGGACTCAAGCGATCCTCCTGCCTTTGCCTCCTTCTTTATTTCTGTAGAGACAGGGTCTTGCTATGTTGTCCAGGCTGGTCTCAAACTCCTGGACTCAAGTGAGTCTCCCACCTTGGCTTCCTAAAGAGCTGGGATTGTAGGCATGAGCCACTGTGCCCAGCCTAGGATATTTTCAATGAACTCTCACAAGAAATATATTGAGGAATAGCAGTGAAATACACACATACCATAAAATGTGCTGCCCAAAGGGCAATTCCTGAATTTCCCACCCAGGCAGTAAATGAACTCCTTTTTAGGCCCCCATCAGCATTAAAAAGAGAAACTTATCTGAGTGGCTATCTGGAATATAAACAAGTCAAAACACTGGGCCAGCAAGGTTCAATTTTGGATGGCAAGTTTGAGACAAATTCCTGTTGGTGACTTTTTAAGCAGTTCAGACAAATAAACTTAAGGACTTCTTAACTTCCAGTAGTAATATGACAGGTGAGTGAGTCTTTGGAATGGGCACTTGCCTGGAATTATTCTGTGGACTGCTGGAAGAGCATTCTCCTTTCCTGCCAGGAGAAAGGCAAAGAGAAAATACAACTAACACATTGATTTTCCAATTTGACTGCAAACAGACTGGCTTTTGTTCTTGCCTGCTCTGACCACCAGCCTGGCAGATTACAGACAGCCACTGTAGGAGCCCCCTCTGTGCGCCTAAGCCATCAGCTGTTTGCTCACCTCGACAGAAGCTTTATTATTGCCGAGGCCAGCAGGCTGTCAAAATAGGCAAACTGTTTGAGTGTAGGAAAGATTAACTAATACAACCCAAATAACCCCAATAAGGTTGTGCTCGTGAAGGGTAAAGGTACTCTGAGCTTTCAGCTTATAAAATGCAAGTACACTTACAATTCTAAGGAAATGTGTATTTCTTGGAGGGGCACAAGAAAGAGCGACAAAGTGAACTCTCAAGTTCTAGCTCTAGTTCTAAAAGTTGGTATCCCATGGCTAAAGAGATCTCTGTCCCCAGTGCTGAGTAGGGTTTTCAGGTGAAGACAGAGCTGGCCTAGGAAGCCAAATCATGGCCAACCAAATGGCAGGAATTGAGAAGCTTCCTCTTCTCAAAACTCAGGCCATACTCAGAACTCTTCAGGGCATCTGCCTGCACTGCTGCTCATTCGAGACTGATGTCACCAGGAGGAGAGCAGAATCACAGGCTGCCAAACTTACATGGGAGTGAAAGTCTTGGATATCACAGAGATTTCTTAGAAGGGAAGAGAGGTTATATAAAAGAGATCAAGAGTGAAAAGAAAAACACCAGAGACTGTGATAATATAGGACGTACTTGACTGTGTGTAAAGTTGCATGGGATTTCCTGTTTGACCAATTTCATCATTTAATTTAGAAAAAAAAAAAAAAAAAAGGCTAGGCACAGTGGCTTATGCCTGTAATCCCAGCACTTCTGGAGGCTAAAGTTGGAGGATGTCTTGAGGCCAGCAGTTTGAGAGCAGTCTAGGCAACACAACGAGACCCCATCTATACACACACACACACACATGCAGCACTCATGGCACACATATATACCAAAAAAAAAAGAAGAAGAAGAAAAATAAAAGAAAAGAAAAAAAGTGAGCTATAACCTTTCTTCTATGGGGCTGAAATAAAGAGTTTTGTTTTGTTGAAATAAAGGTTTTGTTATTGTTGAATGGCTGAAGTGGCAATGCTCATCAACTCTTTTGGTATCACAAATAAAAATGCTCCAGGCTGACCAGGCCCAACGCACAGATGCCAGAGCCTGGAGCCCAGCAGCTCACAGCTCCACCATTTAGCTGCAACACTGGCTCTTCCACATGAATGAGCAAGCTTTCTACAATGTTTATCTGATTCCAAGAGCCACCAACCTTAAACACACACATGCAGCTTTCCCTCCGCCCCAGTGAATTCTGTATCCTGTGGCAACAGGCTTTACAGACGGGAACCTCAGCCACAGAGCTGAGTAGACACAGAGATGGGAGAGGGGGCCAGGGTAAAGGGTGGAAAAAAAGAATGCCAAGAAGAAAATATGGCTGGCTCCAAAGCCTATAGTGTGGACCAAGGATCTTATCAATGAAATAAAGTTAGCAATTTTCAAAAGGAATGAGTGCTTCCTTGAACTAGAACCGGAAGCAAGAGTGTCATGTGACTATTTAACTCAGAATCTGATTCAATCACTGCTACTCACTTTCTCATTTCAAAAAGAGAATTATTTTCTTTTTCATCCTTCTAGAAATTCTGCTTTCAGAATTTTTAATTTCAAAATATTTATTAGTTGCCCCTTACTACCACAAATAAAATCAAATTTTGATGAGATAATTTTCTAATGACTATTTTATTTTTGTCAAATACTTAAAAAAAGAGAGCGAGGTTTAATACAGAAATCGATAATAAAAACATCAGTATTATGGGATAAAATTTCCTGCTATGGATCTCAGAATCTTACTCTAATAATTTAAGCTAATTTTAACTTTCCACATACACATTCTTAGCCTGCACAAAATAAAAGCACCAAGTGCAAGAATCACCTCCAAAACACCTCCCCTGCCCTGACACCAAAAGTCAACCACTTTGGGATTGAATATTTTCAATGAATTCACTATCTACCTTCACAATGCAGATAAAAACATTTTTCTTTAGAAGTTCTAATTTTAAAAAATTAAAGTTTACAGAGATACAAAGTACAACAGTAAAATTCATACTTTCAGTTTACAGTTTTATGAATCTTGACAAATGCATCCAGTTGCATAATCGTGACCACAATCTAGATAAGGCCCCTTTGTAGTCAACCTCTCCAGGGTTTGCTGGTCAATTTAAGCAAATTTTATATGAGTAACCTCTTTGGGCTCCTTTCTAGATCTAGAGTTATTAATTTTATCAAAGGAAAAGCAAATAAGGCAATAACACTACCACAATATCTATTGGTTGGTTTATAATTTATAATCTGTCAGTTTCCAAGAAGAATTTGGAAAAATTAAAACTCAGCTTGTTAGCAGTGTTTTTCTGAGCCCTACGTATAGTCATTAGACCTTCTGGAATCCCTGCGGGCTAGTCTAAAAAGGGTGATGAGTAAGCAGATTTTTGATAGAGAATAACAGGGGCATAGAATTTTGCAAATGTGGAGTGCTAAATAAATGCAGCATAACAACACATGTTTTGAAATGAAGATAGATAACAGAGGGATTTTTTAGATATCAAAGTCTGAATTTGTCAGACCAAGGGCTTAAAAAAAGAGGCCATTAGCATTTCACCTGGAAAGACACTGGTAATAGATATGATATACTAGAAACTACTCCAGGAGAGTTATTCTTATCATCCGTGTCCTCTCATGAAACAGAAAGCAATCAAAAGTAGGACACATGTCACCAAATTATTCTCTCTCCCTGCTCTCTGATCAGTCTGCTGTTTTGCCAGATCTAACTCTCTAGAGTCTAGAAGGCATATTTCTGCTTCATTCAAGTATTCACTGAGTAGCTGCCTTTTGTTTAGGCACAGTGATTTATATTCTTTACCCACTGATCTACTAATTTCCTTTAATTCCATTTCTTTCTTTTTTCTTTTTTTTGTAGAGATGGAAGTCTTGCTATGTTGACCAGGCTGATCTCAAACTCCTGACCTCAAGAGATCTTCCTGCCTTGGCGTCCCATCACGCCTAGCCTTAACTCCTATCTTAAAGATGGCATCTCTCCCTTTCTGATACAGAAAAAAAAAAAAAAAACAAAAAAAAACAAAAAACCACCTATAGACAAACTCTATGCTCTGCTGCTCTCTTTCTCTCTTACTTTCCTGGTATATAAGGGAGCCAGTCAGAATAAAGCCAGTTGTTCTTTGTCTAAAGCCTGGACCACTATTTCATCAGCCTCCAAAAAGCAGTATGTGTAGATAACCAGGCAGAATTATTTGTGGGAAGAATGAAAGAAGAAACAAGTATTTACAGTGATTGCTGAGGTGCCCTTCTGTAGATGGTCCTAAAAGCAGAAAACGGCTTTGTGGCCACCACCTGACCTATCAGTGAAACTGCACCCAGAAACAGCCGGTAAGACTTCTCCAGCCACTCTAAAGCTGTACAAATACTGACTCACAGGTCAGCTTCATGACTGAGAGGCAGCTGCTGAAGGCCAAGGTTAGGTTACAGAGGGCCTTTAGTTAGGAACACCAGGAAGTTGAGAAAAACTGGATCCCGGGACCGGTCCTGTTTATAAAAGCATATAAAGTTGTGGAAACTGGCTTGGTTTGCGCAGAGATAAGAGAAATATTTTGGTTTTGAGTAGGAAATCTATGGGCAATAAATCAGCTAGTTTTAGACAGATGCAAACATTTCCTGATTTATTCTAAAGCTCTGGCTAGAAACTACAGATAAAACTTCTGTAAAACCATAAATAATACAATGAATAAGATAGGAAAATCATATATTAATTAAACACTGGTTTTGAATAATTCTGGGAAAATGAAAGATGAGAAAGGAAAAAAAGGAGGAAAACAAAGGAATAGAATAGAAATAAAAACCAAATTTCTGGAGTATGCTAGGCTTAGTGAAGTTGTCAGGATTAAGTCTGCGACAAAAGAAATGAGCAGGCAAAGAGCCTGGCCCAGGAGATGAAGCACACCAGGGTAAAAGCAGAAAAGAATTAAGCCGGTATTGAGCAGATTTATATGTGTTTGTGTGTGAGATTATGCATTTCTTTAGGGGTATTTCTCAGGAAAGAGAAGCTCAGTACTAATCAGGATTTCTAAAGAATCAGATTTTTTTAAAAGAAGAAAAGCATCTCAGTATTTTAAACATTCTGATTCTCTAGCACATGAAAAAGTTGAATACTTAGGCATTCTTTGTAGCAAAAGTGAGGTTGGACATACTTCCATTGATACAATCCAAATTCATAGCTAGTTTCTATTTCTGTAACTTTACTGACTTCTCTAGTAAGCTTTTAAGCTCTTAAAAGGCAGGAGACAAGCTATCACTTTGCATCCTACAAACAAGTGAATAAGGACTCAAGTAGGTGCTTGATGATTTGGCAACAGTGACTAGGCCCGCTAAAACGTATGAATACCAATAATGCATGCTGAAATTCATGAGGATTTTTTTTATACTTGAAACAGTAATTCACTTCTGGTTGTGAAGTATTAGCCTGCCTAAATATAAAGTTGAAGCCAAGAAGAAATGCTGCCTTTTTTGTATAAGGCAGGAGGAGATCAAAGATGGCAGAGGAAGTGGCGTAGTATGTGGTCATTGTAGAAAGCCACGGAGTCCTCACTTCTTCCCCCTACTGTTTCCTTCCCACAATACATAAAAGGATGATACATGGATTCTGTAATGCAAGCTGAGGGAACAGACCAGCTGCTAGCAGAGTGGAAACCAGTAAGTTGAGGACAGAAGCCAGAGTACATGGGTTCAAAGAATTTCTCTAACAGGAACTCAGTCAAAAAATAGACTCCTTTCAACACCGGAAGAGGCTTTGAAAGCAACCTAGGCCAAGTAAACTGGGGATAGGAGAGAGAAAACAAGTTAACATTGAATTAGACAATCTTTAATTTAGCGCTGGTAGGGACCTTCAATATATATTGTATACTGGACTACTTATGAGAATTTATTAGTCCTGTTCTAGGTGACGTAAAATTGTTTAGTCTAATTCTTTACTTTATAGATGAGGAATCTTGAAGTATGTAGTGAGATAAAATGATATAAGCAAGATAAGCATAACAGGACCTGAATTAGACCCTTCACTCTCATTATTTCACCATTGCCTCTCAACTTATTTTATTTGTAAGACATCTTTAAAAAACATCTTTGTGGTTTCACAAAGGTCTCTAACAGTGAAAAATAAACAACATCTATTCTAAATTTAGGAGCAGAATCGAGAAAAAAAATAAACTTAATGTAAAGCAGTTCTGGAATTGCCCTGAACTAGCTGTTTAACTTTGGAAAGTCACTCAATCCTGCAGGGTTTCAGTTCCTGCAACTGTAAAATGAAGAGGTAGGATTATCTGGATCACAAATTCAAACGTCTACAGGGGCCAGTCAGTTAATATAAATGCATGAATCATGTAAGACAGTAGGTACAAAGCTGCTTGTATTACAAGACCAAGCAAAGTGATTTCATTATACTGTTTATAAAAACACAGTTTATGGGCCAAACAAAATACACCTGAACTCGGGACTGGACCAGACCCTTGGAACTCCTTCCAGCACTTAACTTTAGTTACCCTAAGAGACAATAAACATATATCCACTCATTAAAACATCAGTCATTTACAAGTTTCTATTAAACCAGAAAAATGGCAGTGATACAAACAAGTGAATAAAGACTCAAAGATAAGCAAGCAACCATTCAGTCCACAGCTGACTTTATTCCACTAGCCTCCATTCCCCCACCAGATGGTACCCACTTTGGGCAACCAACAGAGATTATTACGGGAATAGTGGACCCTGCAAGTTGGCATCCAAAATTTCAAGGTGAAATGGTACTAAATCATATGATACTAAATCAACTAAAGTTAAATTTAAGGTCCCTAAAGTACATTCTAACTGAAAATCGAATTTTATACAAAATAAAATTTTCAGCAATTGATCACTCCCTTAGTAAAGCATTTTATTTTCTACTCAAATACTTCAGTGCAGTTCAACCTATATCTAAGAGCATCATCCAAAGTAATTTTCCTACATCATATAAATTATTGTTTCATATATGGTTACTTTATCAAACCTCTGTTGTCTGGCAATTCCTACAGCATAAATGGTTGAACTCTTTAAAAAAGAGGGAGTAGGATAGGGTGGTTACAGAGATATTAAGAAGTTACTTGACAGTTTTTGGAACATAATCACTATTTGCAGTTTAAAAAGGAAAGATATTTAAAAATTGAGATTTATATTTGTCAGTCCAATTGGTTTTTAGAAAGGTTTACTCTACCACTCACCAAACAAACAAAAACCCTTAGTTGTTCATATGTGAAGACAGAAAAATTAAGACGACCTTTCTTTCTTATGCTGCCAAATAGTAAAAACCAGTATGACTACCATACATTTACTAGGAAGCTCCTCTATTTAGTTCAAGCTAGTCTCTCATACCAAAACCCAAACTTTTAAAAAAAATGAATATTTGAAATTGTACAAACATAATATGCTAAGAAAATTCTTAACAATGAGCAAATGCAAACTTCACGTCATAGGAAGGCTAAAGAACAAGGCAATTCCTTTTAATAGGATACATAACAATCATAAGAAAGAACGTTTCAATTTTGAATATGAAAAGAGCTGTTTCTTTAGTAATAAACCAAATACAAAATTCTGGGTTCATCTGTTCTGGCTGGCAAATCTCACATAAAAAAAGCCATACTTTAGCTAAACAAAAGCTCTTCGGCTGGCCCAGAAAGAGGGAATGAACAATTTGAAAAACATCTTTTATTGCCTGAGAAAATTTTAAAAAAATATCTGAAAGTGCCAGGAGACCTGACTCAATGTGACTCAGGCAGCTTTCCAAAGTCCCTCAGCTTTCCTAAGTATGAGTCATAGGGGAAGAAGAGAGAGAGCTCCTTGGCAAAGATACAGTTTTTCCTCTCTGGTTCCACCCCCACCGTTTTCATTAAAAAAAAAAAAAAAAAGCTTTGATGTATAATAGTTAAATAGATTCCAGACAGGCTTAACTGAAGAAGTTTGAACACCACGGAGGCAAAATATCATTGCAGAACTCGCTATTGTTTGTCATTGTGATCCACAGACAAAGGGAGCATCTTCTGCATCCTAAAAAGGGCTGGGCCCATTGATCATGTGTCAGATCATGGCCGCACTCTTTGGGAGAGGAGAGGATAACAAGCTATGAAAATACCTCTGTCTTCCCAGTTTCTTAAACATCACGAGCTCATACACTGAACAATTACACTGAGTTCGAAGGGGAGCTTGTCCTTTATGAGTGCACATTAAGTGGAATTTCAAGTGTGATAGCATGTAGGCTGTCCACATATACGTGGCTACTACAATGAATGCAGCCTTTAGTGAACAGGTACAATTTTTCCTTCATTAATCTTAGGCAAAAAAGAAAGCTGGTTTTTTTTTTTTTTTTTTTTTTTTTAAAGCATGAATAACATTAAGGTGAAGCTGAATGTTAAAACTGCAGAGAGAATAGTTCTACTTCTATACCTACATGAAACTACTTTTAACAACAGAATGGAGCATTTGATGAGGGCAAAGCTCCTCTCTTCTACATTTGATCATTCATCAACCTACTATGAATCAGGGTATTGTGTTGGGCACTAATAGACAAAAATAAACATCTCCTTACTTTCAATGAGGTTAGACTGGGATGATCAAAAACATGTATTTTCAGCCTGGCACAGTGGCTCATGCCTGTAATCCCAGCACTTTGGGAGGCTGAGGCAGGTGGACTGCTTGAGGTCAGGAGTTTGAGACCATCTTGGCCAAAATGGTGAAACCCCATCTCTACTAAAAAAAATATAGAAATCAGATGGGTGTGGCAGCATGTGCCTGTAATCCCAGCTACTTGGGAGGCTGAGGCAGGAGAATCACTTGAACCTGGGAGGCAACAGGTTGCACTGAGCCAAGATTGCGCCACTGCACTCCAGCCTGGGCGACAGAGCAAGACTCAGTCTCAAAACAACAACAACAACAACAACAACAACAACAAAAATCCAAGTATTTTCTAAGCATTGACAGCAAGTATAGAAGGTTAATTTATAAGCATCATAGGTATTTCTGATTTTTATAACACTGATTATTTCATAACACCCTGATAATAAATTTTGAAAAACTGGCTCTCAACAGGAAAATAAATCCAAGTTCCCTCTCTTCTTCCCAATAGTCTGTCTTGTTTCTTTGGGTATACTTAAGAAGTAAAAATGATAGAGATAATGCTGTATCCTCCTCTCACTTTCTAGAGCAAGAAAGTTAGTGTCCATCATTCTCATGTGAATTTTTATACCTTTACTACTTAGGGATGTGTTCTGTGTTGAGTTCTTCAAGGTGCATGACCTTTTGACTCTGCATTCAAGGGCCTGACTGATAGAGGATGGAACCAAACCACAGTAACGCTGTCTCTCTAGGGGCAGAAGAGTAGGGACAGAAGTGACAAACTTACTGTTCACTTTCACTGTGAAAACTAATTGCACTGCCACTGGGGAAATCTCTGATAAAGGGCTGCTTTGTTTGATTAGAACCCAGCCCTTACTCACCAACTGAGCCATTTAATCTGAGAATCAGTTTTCTCATTTATAAAATAGAGATGATAATATCTTAATCACTGAGTTACTATGAAAATCACATAGGAGTTATTTAGCTCTTTTGCCAGCTTATAATTCTTTTTGGAACCAAACAGTAAAAATATGCACACATACAAACAATATTAAGATATATATTTTTAGAGACAAGGTCCCGCTCTGTCACCCAGATGAGAGTGCAGTGGCAAGATCATAGCTCACTGCAGCATTGACCTCCTGGGCTCGAGGGATCCTTCCACCTCAGCCTCCCAAGTAGCTGGGACTATAGGTATGCCACTATGCCTGGTTAATTTTTTAATTTTTTTTGTAGAGAGGAGGTCTCATGTTGCCCAGGCCAGTCTTGAACTCCTCGACCTCCCAAAGCGCTGGGTTTACAGGCATGAGCCACTGCGTCCAGTCTATTATCGTCATTATAATCTACGTGATTTAGCACTTGATGATATTCTGCCTGGTACTGCTTATGTGCATCCTTTCTAAGGCTAAGGCTTGCGGCATAACTGTCTTTGATAGTAGAGAAGTAGTTAATATATAAGATTTGGCATCAGACAGAACTTCTTCCTATGTTAGAACCTCATGAAGCTGACTCTAAAATGGACTCAGGATTCTAACTGGTAAAAGTTGTATCCAGTTTATTTGGTACAACTCCGGACTGATATGAGGATTAAAGACATAAAACATGTAAAATGAAAATGCCTGGCACATGGTGCTTTCAGACAACTTGGACAGAGCAGTCAACCGCAGCTTCATTCTTAGGTCCACTGAGTTAAATGTGAACTTTTATGACTATTTCCATCTACATGGCAGGTGACTTGCAGAGTGCTGGATACCTGTGTGCAGCAAAGACCTGAATGCCATTAGCCAGAGGGGATGGAATACAGCAGGAAGGACAGGGTCAGTAAGAAGATGAAGAGTCCTTCGCCCTCCCATTCCTCTCAAGATAGTCTCAAATAAAGAGCTGGAAGGTGAAGGAAAGGGGATAACAGAGAGGCTTTATACAACCACAGAGACCCAAAGGCAATCAGTAAAGGTTTGCCAGTCAGGCTGATGACCAGTGGCAGGGTTTCTGATCTTATTTATGACAGAAAAAGGTCTAGTGAGGAGAAGGGAGGGTGACCTAAGGAAGAGTCAATTTACCTATCATGTTTTGCTCTTGGGCTGGTTTCCACAAGCTTGGCAAGGCATTGTTATAATGCAATGGGGTTTATACCTTGAGCTCTGTGTCAGCTCAGTGCCCACCAGCCTCTGATTGAAGTAGACAGCTAAGGGGCATGGATGCCTATGGAGGATAAATCGAACCACTCAAAATAGAAGCTGCTAAGTGCTGCTCATGGCTTGGATCTGTGGTTGGGGCAAGAACTCAGAAGAAGAAAGTAGTGATCTGTGTAGAACATGCCACCCATTGAAGGCTGGGAAATGTAAGAAAACAGCAACAAAAGCAAAGCATTTGCTGCTGAGCAAGCCACTGCCCCAGCTTTGCTTCCCCAGAGCTGTCAAGAACTCCCATCACACACCCACCACCGGCAACCTGAAAAGAGTTTAAGGCTGAAAGCACCTTTTCCTGCTCCCAACCTAAATGGAACCATCAGCTCTTTCAGACAACTTGGACAGAGCAGCTGACAGCAGTCACATGACAGCAAAGGGCCACTAAGCTAATAGAATATCTATGAAAAACAAATATACAATAGTTTTTCCCATGTTGAAAAAAAAATATGGGTACAAATAACCACTAACAACTTTTAGGATCCTGATTTAAGACAGGCTCAAAAAAGGAAAGACAAGGGTGAACTGCTGCTATAGTGACCAAAGCATTCGATTATCTCTAGGGTTTCACATTCCCATGCAACCACAGGAAAGTCTAATTTGTCAGCAATACTTGTACTATCAGTATATTTCTGGGAATGAATAGTTATTAAAAATGCAGCATACTGAAGAACTTGCTTTTTTTTCTGAGCATTTAGAACTTTTAAAGAAAAATCATACTGAAGGAAGGCTTTTTTCAGTTTGTGCAAAATCTTTAAAGGTGACTGAAAATGAGGATTATGATGATAAATATTAACTAAAATGTGCTGAGCACTTACTATGTGTCCTAAGTACTTTATACACATTTCCCCTTTCTATAGAGTAGGAAAGTGAAATTGAACGGAATTAAAAACCTAGCCGAAGTGCCCACAGTGAACCTCACACAGGTCGTTTTCCCTATAGCTTTGGAAACACACTGTTGGTTGTTGTTGAGCACCAGAAGTAGGTGGCTTGCATTCAGATGGCCTGATTTAAAGAAATGTGTCACTCTGAATACTGGAATTGTATTCGGCATGACGGGAAGTTCATATTAGGAGAGGAATGTAGAAATGAAAACAACAGGTTTTCATCTTTCACCTCATGTCTTTGTCAGGGTACCCTGGCAGTGCTGTTCTGCAGAGGGACTGCCCAAAACCCGACAGAACCCGACAGGTCTTTTCTCTTTGTACAGTCCGAGTCCCCAGAGAGGACTCCTCCAATTTCTCCACTGAAAGGTAAAATGAGCCTTGTATACCCAAGTCCAGAGTCCTTCCAGCTAATTCTCTCCAGAAAGAAAATGACCACTCTTCTGCTAGGGCTGGGTATTTCACTGACTTGTATTAAGACTTCCGGTCAATCCTTCTGTCTTAGCTCCACTCACATCTCTACTCTGGGAATCATGCTGCTTCTCATTTACGAAGCTTTCCGGGGTCCTGTGGTTTGACTGCCTTGCTTCCAGACTTCCTCTCCTGACGGTTTAGGTTGTGGCTTTCTTTTTCTGCTAACTTTTGTTTTCTAACTTCCAAGCTTTGCTGTTGTCTCCTCGCCTACTCTCTTGTTTTTGTCAAATTTTGCCTCTTCTACCCTTTAGTGTCATATTTGTGAAGGTTTCTGTAGGAAATAGAGATAAGCACATATGATCGATCTACCATGTTTAATCACAAGACTTCCACAGGCAGTTTGACCTATAAACTAGTCAATGGATTATACAATAATCTAAAAGTAATGATAAAGAAAATGAAACATTCAAATATATTTCAGTAGTAATAGCCCTCTTCTTAAAAAGAAAACATAAAATTTCTTGAACAAGACACTCAACTCATCTGGATTTCAAATTAAATAAGTTATAAAACAAAAGGCAAAAGATCTCTTTCACCTTTAACATCCTTCAACAAAGGACAAAAATAAATCACTGTACTATATTTTGAATTCTCTGTTCAATCTAAAATATTTTACTGAAAATACTTTTATAGGGACAGAAATTAAATAAAAGTCAAAATTATTTTAAACCGCAAAATGCATATATATGAAAATCCCTGTATATGGATGGTATGCCCAGTGTTAACAAGAAATACTGTTAAGATACAGTCTTTAAACTGTAATACATCTTTTTTTTCCTGGAAAAGTCACTATTCAGGATTATTATGAGTAGCAAAAGATCCTTAAATCAAGCTTGGGAAATTTTCTTTTAAGAAGATAGAAAATTATGTAATGTTGCAGTCATTTCCTTCTTTCCTTTCTCCCTCCTTCTTTCTTGTCTTTCGTTTTAGAGTTTGAGTCTCACTATCCTGTCTAGGCTGGTCTCCAATTCCTGGGCTCAAGCACTCCTCCTGTCTCAGCCTCCTAAGCAGCGAGGACTACAGGTAGGTGACACTGTATCTGGCTTAATTTTTCCTGAGAGTGAAACTCCAGTAATATTCATAGAATCATCTTTGCTCCGATGATTTTTCAAAAAGCAAAGTTTTATCTACATGTGAAGGGCCAAGAAGATGGAGGGATGGCTCCCACAAGATTACCTAAGTCGGAAGTCTAGGAGAGAATCAAGGCACTTACTTATGAGGCAACTTCTCATACACAGCCAGGTCACACAAAACCTGGGAAACTACAGAGCATACATCATGCCACAGCCTAGCTTCCTGGCGTGTGGGGGTGTGCACACACACGTATATAGTAATATATACAGAAGAGATGGGAAGAAAAAGAGACCAAGGGAGAAAAAAGACAGGGGAAACGAAAATACAATAAGCATCCCCCCTTATTATCCTTGGGATTGACACTAAGCTAAATACTGTTTCCCCCTCCTGGAATTATATACGTGGAGCCCTTTGCTTTACATAGGGGGAAAGTGATAGTCTAGAAAGAGAAAAATGGTAGAATTTAGTGAATTCAGTACCACATCACAACAGGAACAAATATCGCTTCCTTATTACTATAGCAATATAGCACATAATAGCACCTGCTTCCTCTAGCAAATATGATTGAACTTTTCCTTCCTAGCAAATGCAACATGGGATGTAACATTACATATAAGCCATGCCATTAGGTACATTTTATTTTGTACCAATTCAAGGGATTAAAAAAGACTAAAAAGTTGAGTCAAAAATTTTATTTGAGAGAATTCAGGTCATTCAAGAATCAGTTCTGTTGTTTGAAACATTTAATGGTCTTCTGCTTTCTGGTTACCACTGTTCTTTTCTTCAGTGAAGTGTCTGCTGCCAAAAAATCTGAATGTTATATTTAAGTAAAATGCAGAATTCAGTAACTCTATATAGCAGAGCTTACCTACCACATCTAAAATGTAAACCTTCTTTTCTCCCACCCATCCTCCCCTCCCCTCCCCTTCCCTCCCCTTCTTTCTTCTTCTTTTTCTTTCCTTTCCTCTGTTGCTCAGGCTGGAGTGCAGTGGCACGATCTCAGCTCACTGCAACCTCCACCTCCCAGGTTCAAGCAATTCTCTTGCCTCAGTCTCCAGAGTAGCTGGGACAGGTGTGTGCCACCATGCCCTGCTAATTTTTATATTTTTCGTAGAGACAGGATTTCGCCATGATGACTCTTGAACTCCTGACCTCAGGTGATTCACCAGCCTCAGCCTCTCAAAGTGCTAGGATTATAGGCATCAGCCACTGCGCCCAGCCTGTAACACATTTCTTGATATACAATCAATATAAATAAATACATCTGAGATAAGAATAGCAGAAGTGGACATAGGGCTAAGAGCCTATTAGATCAGTACCAACCTTTCCCTGACATAAACACTCAAGCTAAGAACATATAGGTGATATATTCAAAAATAAGTGCTTCATCATTTTCTGAACTCCTACATTATTTTAGTAACTATGCAAATTGCTTTTTAAAGATTATTTCATGTACTTATCAAAACAACCCTATATAAGGTTATAGAAGGTATATATAACCCTATATACTCTTCCCCACTTTACAGATGGGGAACCTGAATATCAAACAGTTAAGGAACTTTCTCAAGGTTCCACAGTTAATATTGAATAAGGCCAGAATTCAAATCCAGACAATCTGACTCCAGAGCTCTTGACTACTAAGCTGTCCTGCCGGACACTAAAATAGGTGATCTAGGGAGCAAAGTCTCTATCAACGTTGAACCAACAACTGGGGCTTCTTCACGACCCAATCAAGGAATCAGCAATAAATCTTAACTGCTATCTCAATTAAGATTACTCTCTGAAAGAAGGGGCGTTTGTCTAAAAAACTTTGTCATTTCAAATGTTAAAAGACAAAATCATTTAGTTTCATTCATATTGAATGAAAGCCATTAATGTCTTGTTTCTCTCGTGATCCTGGAATAAAATATTGTAAGCAGATTTGGCAAGCTACCTCAGTCCTAGACTTTCCACTATTATTTTGACAATCAAATGTCACCATTTTCTATTACATCCTTTCAATGAATATAATATCTAAGGTTATCACACATGTGTATATCCGATATATTCCATGTATTATGAAGTTCTATGTTTTGTTTACCTATAGGCGTATGCAGAAACTGCTATCAAATGGAATAGCATGTACTTTACATTTAAGAAGCATAGCTGTAGACATTTCAAAATTTTAAATACTTACAAGTATTAAAAAAAGAATGAGTAAAATAAAATTTAAGGCGTGGAGTGGGTTGGGGAAAGACCTGTGCTGACTCAAGACAGCATAGCAAGACACCCTATGATTGCTGAAATGGTGCTCTCTTCAAACTATCCATTAAATCCTTACACTTTCATTTATCAACAAGTTTTTTGGGCTAAGAACACTTCAACAATTTCATAATGCAAATTATATTAACTGAGCCTTAATGTATTGCTCTCTTTCTTTTCACCCGGCTATCCAAAGTCACTTTCAACCTGCAGTGGGTAGAAGTGCAGAAATGGATGGGTGAGGCAGACAGGAAGCAGTTTAGAAAGGCTCACTGAGGTCAGCGAATTATTCTATGTGATCTGATTTTGTGTATTTACCTAAGCGGTCCTCAAAACAAAACAATACGTCTGTTATTTTCTCATCTTCTCAGAGCCTCTACGCTGACTCATGTTATGTTATCAGATCTCCAGACTAAGAAGAAAACATTAGTAGACTCTTTATAGCCTTAAACATTTATCCACTGATCATGAGAAGATATCACCATTCTTGTAAGATGCCGTGGTATGATCCTGTACAGAACTAGACATGCCATTCTTAGCACAGGATTTGAGACAATCCCTAAGACGATTTCCTGAAGAAATGTAAATGAGAGAATAAGTATAGGAGATGTGCAATCATGTCACATATATACTACTGACAGGAAGGAGAATCATACCTAAGATATCCCAGGTACCTGAAGCCTTGGCTTTGATTCTCCACCTTCCACCCAATTTTGTAATTGTAATGATTTTTGGTAGAATTTTCATATAACTGTACACATGTCAGTCCTATTACAAATAGCTATGTGTCTTTGAGAAAGTCTTATGTTCTTTCTTTGTTATCACTTCCAGCTCTGTAAAATGAGAGGGTTAAATGAGAAGATCTTGAATAGCTTGAGCAGACTAAAAATCAGTAATATAATCCTGCCTTTGGAGGACCACAAGTGCTTAGATTATTTTTTCCTTTCTGTACTAAAATGATGACAGACTCCTTCCTCCCTAGCTGGTAAGTTTTCTGTTTCTTCTCTCTCAGAGGACTGCTAGTGAAAAACTGACCACTACGGCTGCTATGTTCACCCATAATCCTCCATCAGTTGAATCTGGTGGCTCCATTGCTCCCATGAAGACTCATGTGCATGGGTTTTATGAAAATTGTTTCAGAAGACCAAAATTTCATATTCTTGGCTGTGGTGGGAAGAAAGAATAAGAACAGGATTTTCATGACACTCCAAATGTACTAGTATTTTACTGTTGTCCTTATTTATTTAGGGTGGATTGGGGAGGTGGTAGTAAAAAGAGCAGGGATTTTAAAGGTGGCTATCTCAGTTGAGACGGGATTATGTGAGTAGCAGGATGTATCGTTTATCTATCCAAGGACTTGATCTACAAGAGTAAAGCATTGGAGAGTGACTGCGAAGCTTAAAAAGTCCCAGGCATCAGAGCATCTTTAAAGATTAAGAAGTTCAAAACAAAGAGAGATGGTATTAAAACAAACAAACACTCTGCTCAGAGAAGCTGCTGGGAAAGCCCACATGTATAGGAGAAAGACCTGCTGTTTCAATATGCACTGACATCTAATGTGTGATATAAACAAGTCTACTATGTTTCTCTTATTTTTGTTTTTAGAGGCTTATCAAGCAAAGGGAGATAACAAATTTTGGGCTTTCTATGATCTAGGATCTGGGCTGAATATGAATCATCTTGTTTTCATGATTTCAATGCCCAAAGACCTTGGAAGAAAATGTAGGCATTATGGTTGGAATGTTTTTGTTCTCTCCAAAACTCAAGTTGAAACAACCACCAGTACAATACTGCTGGGAGCTGGGGGCTAATGGGAGGTATTTAGGTCATGAGGGTTGAGTCTTCATGAATGGACTAATGCCACTAGAAAAAGGTCTTGTAGACATAGGTTTGCTTTCTCTTCCACTCTCTTCTGCTATGCGAAGAACAGTGTTCCTTTCCCCGATAGAACGTGGCAATCAAGGTGCCATCTTGGAAGCAGAGAACTGGCCATCACCAGAAACCAAACTGTGTGTATGCCTTGATTTTGGACTTTCTAGCCTCTAAAACTGTGAGAAAGAAATTTCTGTTCTTGATAAATTACTCAGTCTCAGGTATTCTGTTATAGTGGCACAAAATGTTCTATGACAGTAGATAAAATAGCTTAGTTACAGTTGACTATTAAATCTTGGTGTCCAGCCTAAACATCTCTCTCAGCTGTAAATCCGTATGTTCTACGGCCTCCTGGACATCTCCACTTGGACCTCACACAGGCTCTTCGAACACATTATAGCTAGGACTGAGCATATTTTACCTACTTTCTCTCTCTCTCCCTCCCTCAACCACATGGTTCTTCATGCTGTGTATTTGATCTCTATTGGTCTAAGATCACTTAAGATCACACCCCCCACCATCCAGAAAGCTCCATGGTCTAAATTCTACCAGACCTCCTAAATATCTCTTAGCCTATGTTCCACTCTGTTTAAAAATCTAATTCCCAGCCACGTGTGGTGGCTCACACCTGTGGATCACCTGAGGTCAGGAGTTTGAGACCAGTCCAACCAACATGGTGAAACCTTGTCTCTAATAAAAATACAAAATTAGCTGAGCATGGTGGTGCATGCCCGTAATCCCAGCTACTTGGGAGGCTGAGGCAGGAGAATCACTTGAACCCAGGAGGCAGAGGTTACAGTGAGCCAAGACCACTCCATTGTACTCTAGTCTGGGCAACAGGAGCAGAACCTCCTCTTAAAAAGAAAAAAAATAAAATCCAATTCCTTCAGTGGCTTCTTCACAAGCTTCCATTTGAAAATCTTTTTTTAAATTGCAAAAGACTATCTTTTCTAATATAAATATGGTAATTTTCATATAAATTTAATCATTATAGAAAAGCAAAGAGAAATAAAAATCATTTGGATTCTCACCATCCAGAGCTGGTATTCTGGTGTTTATTTGACCAATTCCATAATGATGAACATTTATTCAATAAGATGCTTTTATTTGTTTTCACTATTATACACAAAGCTATAGTTAATTTTCTTGATTTATATATAAACTTCCTTAGAATAAATTCCTTCAAAAATGTACCAATTTAAGTTACAACCATTGTTTTCCGAGAATATGTTTTCATGAGAATAGGTATTGTTTAATTTTAAATTTTTACCAATATAACAGGTGAAAAGTATTTCATTGTTATATATTTGCATAATTTCTTTAATAGGTAGGGTGATGGACATCATTCCTGGTGCTTATTGGCTACGTATTTGCCTTTCTTCTTTCTGGAACTGCCTTTCCTGTTTTTTCTATTGTAATATTTATGTTTCTAATATTGATGGCTAAGAAATCACTGTTTAATAAGTTTAGTAAACAACTAATGCTGTAATTACTATTTCTCATTTTTTGTATCATTTCTTAGACTAAGGCATTTTACTATATTTGTCACTTTAAATTTTCATATGAATAAATATGCTTTATCAAAATGCTTTTTGGTATTTATGTCATGCTTAACAAGGTCTCTATGCTTCAAGATTACACAAATATTTCCTTACTGAATTTTCACATAGATTGAAATTTAAATCCTTTGTCCACCTGGAATTTATTTTGATGAAAGGACAGAATATTGCCCTAAAAATCCCTTTGCATTATGTATTTTCTAGGTTATATTTTCTGTCTTCCAGGCATTGATCTGTTTTTCCCACTGTTTTATTTAACCTTTCAACCTACAGACTCAGAATTTCAAGATAATCACATTTACTTTTCAGCTATTATGGTCTAAGTCAAACGAGGCTATACTTAAAACACATATCACAGAAAAGTTTACCACAATATGACTGAAAAAGGAAGACGGTGCCACTTGCTCCTTATCCTACAAATTTTTCATCTGTGTTTCTTTTTTGTACTAAAAACAGTACAGAGACAAGTGGCTATTTACTGACACAGAAGGTAAAATTACAACATAATAAAATATGTGTCAGGTTAAAAAAAAAATCTAGTCTAACAATGAAATGGTCAGTCAAAATGTCACAAGTAATTAAGTGACTCAAAATATACACGAAATGATGAGTTGTTTCCAGGGCAACAAAATGCCAAATTTCATACTACTTCCTACAGTAATTAAATCATTTACATTAATTAATTGTTTTTGAGACACAGTCTCGCTCTGTAGTCCAGGCTGAAGTGCAGTGGTACGATCTCAGCTCACTATAACCTCCAACTCCCGGCTTCAAGAGATTCTCATGCCTCAGTTTCTCGAGTAGCTGGGATTATAGGTGCGTGTTGCCACACCCAGCTAATTTTTGAATTTTTGTATGTTTAGTAGAGACAGGGTTTCATCAAGTTGCCCAGGCTGGTCTCAAACTCCTGGCCTCAAGTGATCCACCCACCTTGGCCTCCAAAGTGCTGGGATTACAGGTGAGAGCCCCTGCACCTGGCCAATCACTTACATTTAAATAGAATCTTTTACGTACTCTTGAAAGTTGCTACATTGGTGTGATTATAATGCTAATCAGGAAACAGATTTTTACTTTTATTCATTCATTCATTTAGAGACGGAATCTCACTCTGTTGCCCAGGCTGGAGTGCAGTGGCATGATCCTGGCTCACTGCAACCTCTGCCTCCGGGGTTCAAGTGATTCTCTTGCCTCAGCCTCCTGAGTAGCTGGGATTACAGATGCTTACCACTATGCCTGGGTAATTTTTGTATTTTTAGTAGAGATAGGGTTTCAACATGTTGGCCAGGCTGGCCTCGAGGAAACTGATTTTTAAAAAACCCCAGCTGCTATAGTCTCAGGAAAAAACCAACAAAAACTGTTAGTGTACTTGGATGCTATCCTACACTTTTGTACTAGATTATGAAAGAATAAAATAGAAGTAGAAAAATTGAAGTAAATATTAATACTTTTCAGAAGCAATGGCTGATACTCATGAGCGTATTTATGAGTATTATGAGATAATTACTGATGTAATGATTAAAGTCTGTACCATGTAATGTAATGTCTGTACCACAAAAGAGAACAAGGGAAGTCATCATAATCCGTAACTTCTTTCCTGTCAATCACCCATTACTCCATACTCCAGCATGGCTGTAAGGCAAGACAACATAGTAAAGATTTCATCTGCAGGCCAATTTTAGCCTCTTGGTAGTGGCTGCCACATTGCTATATTGAGCAGGATTCTGAGGCTGAGTCATGATTGCTGAAATGAGTCCCAGGACCAAAGGGTGATGTCTGCCAAGAGCAGGTATCAACTGTGGCAGGAGGAATGCAAGTTACATGCCATATGTATAAAAACACCAATCTCTTCTGCCCCTAAACCCTCTCTAGCCAGCAAGTTCAAACGCATGTACCTATGCACATGACACTCCCTAACCTCTAGTGGGGAAAACAGTATGACATACTAGGGAAAATTTGGCCTTTAACTCTCTGGTGAGCTATTTGCTAGCTAGCCGTATGTATTTTCAGGCAAGCAACTTAATATTTTCTGATTCTTGGTTTTCTTATCTATAAAAGGAGAATAAGAGTACTCACTGAAAAGGCTGTGTGGGGACTCAATCAGTAACATATGATCATGTGCTTAGCACTCAATGAAAGCTGCTGCTGCGGCTGCTGCTGCTATTATTTCTATGTTGAGGGTTTTTGTGAGGGCTGTTATCTTATAGCATCCCCTCCCCCACAAAAACCCAAACAAACCCAGAAAAAGCATCCCAAAGCTCAGCAAACAACAAATACTCAGTATATGCTGAGTACTGCTGAATGCTAGAGATATAAAGGTAAATATGACAGGACCACTTCTAGACTGCTATTGGACACCCCATTAAAGGATAAGCAAGGGCTATGTGAAAACATCTACACTATAATCAATGTAATAAAACAACTCTCCAGAATGAAGAGGGGTAATGAAAGCAAATGGACAGAAAAAAAGGAGAGTTCCATCTTGCAGACTGAAGGGAGAATATATATGGTAAAATTTCTTCCTGGAACAAGTAAGAGTTCTTTTTTTTTTTTAATTAAACATATTTTAAATTTATTTTATTTTAGAGACAGGGTCTTGCTCTGTCCCTCAGGCTAGAATGCAGTGGCAGGATCACAGCTCGCTGCACCCTTGAACTCCTGTGCTCCAATGATCACCTTGGCCTCCCAAAGTCCTGTGATTACAGGCATGTATCCCATGCCTGGCCCAAAGTGAGATCTTTATGCCTGCCTTTGATATTCTGTAAGTACTGCATGGAACTGCTATTTAGTTCAATTATTTTTACGACTGGCTTAATCATATATTCAGAAAAAAAGCAAAGATAAAGGTTTTCTCATTTGGTCACAAGATACCACATGGTTATAAAAGGCAAACTCTGGTTTGTAATGTCTAGTAAAACAAAGGATTTCTCCCTGATTATTTCTTAGGGCTTTCCTTTATCTGTAACAAAGTGAATTAAAGAACATTAGATCATAGGCGTTTGAGGCTAGGCACTTGCAGAATTTGTGAACATTATCCACTACTGTGCACAGCAGTAACATGAACTCAAATGAAGCAATGACCATAAGACTTAAAGCCATAAAATCCTCAGAAAAACACACAGGGTAAATCTTCATAATACTGAATTTAGCAATGGGTTTTTAGATATGACACCAAAAGCATAAACAACAAAATAAAAACTAGAGAAACTGGAATTCATCAAAATTAAAAACTTTTGTGCATTGAGATATTCTCAAAAAAGGCAAAAAGACAACCTATAGAGTGAAATAAATATTTGTAATTTCTTTAATAAAGGTCTAGTATGCAGAATATATAAGGAACTCCTAACAACAAAAAGATAACTCAATTAAAAAATGGCAAAGCACTTTAAGAGACACTTCTCCAAAGATGATATACAAACGGCCAAAATAAGCACCTGAAAAGATGTTCGACATCATTAGTCATTAGGAAAATGCAAATGAAAACCACGGTGAGGTATCACTTCATACCAATTAGTACGGCTATTACTAAAAAAATGGAAAAGCATTGGTTGAGAATGTGGAAAAATTCGCACACTGCTGGAGCAAAAGCAAAATGGCGCAGCTGGCTGCTATGGAAAACAGTTTGGCAGTTCTTAAAACACAGCTAAAGACAGAATTGCTGTATGACCCAACAACTGTACTCCTAGGTATATACCCAAAAGAACTGAAAATATGTTCTCAAGCAAATACACGTACATGCATGTTCGTAACAGCACTGTACACAATGGCCCAAAGACAGAAACAACCCAAGAATTCATCAACAGATGAGTAAATAAACAAAGTGTAGTATATACATACAATGGAATATTATTCTGCCGTAAAAAGAAATGAAATACTGATACAAGTCAAAATGTGAATGAACCTTGAAAACATACTAAGTGAAAGAAGCCAAAAAAAAAAAAAAAAGAAGTCAGACACAAAAGGTTTATATGGTATGATTCCATTAACATAAAATATCCAGAATAGGAAAATTCACAGGAACAAAAAGTAGACTATAGTTGTGAGCAGCCCGGGAAGCGGGTAATAAGGAATAACTGCTTAATGAATATGAGCTTTCCTTTTGCGGTAATAAAAGTATTCTGGAAACAGGGATAGTTATTGCATAGCATTGTGAATAACTTAATGACACTGAATTGTTTAAAGTGGTTAATTTTACATTATCTGAATTTCATTACAAAAAAAAAAAAAAGAGAGACTTATAAATTCAATTGTGTCTCCTAAAAATATAGGCTTAAGTTCTAACCTCCAGAACCTGTAATGTGATTTTATTTGGAAACAGAGTCTTTTACAGACATAACCAAGTTAAGATGAGGTCCTTTGGAAGGGTATAACGGGCTTAATCCTATACAACTGACATCCTTAGAAGAAGAGAAGAGGCACACATGCATGCACACACAGAGGGAGAGTGCCATGTGATGGCAAAGGCAGAGACTATAGTGGGTGCATCTATAAGCCAAGAAATGCCAAGGATTGCTAGCCACACCAGAGACTAAGAGGAAGACATGGAACAGACTGTCCCATACAGCCTTCAGGGAAAGGACGGCTCTACTGACATCTCTGATTCCAGACTTCTAGCCAGAACTATGAAATCATAAATTCTGCTGTTTTAAGCCACCCAGTTTATGGTACTTTGTTACAGCAGCTCTAGGAAACTAAAACATAATGGAAAAAACAAGGGAGGAAGTAAGCTTAGAGAAGAAAGTTAAATATGAGAGGTATGTGGAACAACTGGACTGTGAGGGGAGCTCAGACATGAACTTCAGAGTACTCCTATGGGAAGAACTTGAGAAAATTATTCTAACCTTGCAGCTTAAGGCAGCAATAAGATTTCAAGAAAGAAGAGTTGTAGATATTTACTTGTGTAATACGTAATTACTGAATATTTATTATCTTTTTAAGGACCTTTGCTAATTATGAGTTTTTATTAGACAAGTTTTCTTTAAAATGCTGATAAGCTCACAATTTAATAATATTACAAATCTAGGCCACACATGACCAAAGTAACCTGAGTAACACAAACCAAGTGCTACCAGTGTACAGTGTAACCTGAGTGATACAAACTAAGGCTGCTTGCTGGCTGAAGTGATCTGAAATGGCATCACAGAGTTTGGGCACTTAAGATTTGGCAGAATTTAGAAGTAAGGGAATGATTCCTCACAGCGAGAGCAGTGCTCAGTTTACAAAGGAAATACAATTAACATTTATCGAGCAACACTGAATAATCTAGAAAAGATAATTCCATAAATGCAAGGTTTCCATTAGAGATTAGTGATTATCTGGGTGGAAAAGTAGGCTGGAATCGAATTATAAAAACAGTCTGGGCTATTCTCTATCCTCAAAATACATGGTATCAAGAACAGGACTGAGCCTTGGGGCAGTGGGGAGGTTCGATAATCACTTTATTTCTTTACTAACTTCTAAGCCAGTAAATTATAGTGGATTTTTCTTTGTCACCTCAACAAAGTTTGGACAGATGTCTCAGAGCTATAAATGAAGTGGATGATGATGTTCACATCTCTGTTTTACAATGGGAATTGCAAATCTAAGAAACCATTAATATAACTTGTAAAACACAAGGAATCTTGAGTGTCTTAACTGAAAAAGGAGCCCGCTTCTCTTATGTAAACAAGGAATATGACTTTAGGTAGACCTATGACATTAATGAATTTAACTAAGGCAGAATAGCTTATTTTAAACTAATGATTAGCTCACTAAAATGAAAGCAAGACTAATTTGAAATATGTTAATTATTTTTTCCTCCTATGAAGGTGCTATGGCTGAAATTTGAATACAGATGCTAGAAAACAAAGCTTCACCTAGGATAGTATCTCACAGGACAGAGAAGGGGAAGATATAAGAAAGTAGAAGGAGAAACAATAGGTCTCAGTGAAGTAGATTATGCAGCAGTCCCTTTATTTTCACAGACTTGAGAAGACATTCTCAGAGGCCTCCTTCTCTGACTTCTGAGACCCACACTTTACTTATCTGACCCATCTGTAACATGGTAAAGTGGGTATCTGTCTCTACTTCCCTCAAGGATTGCTAGATGTAATAACCACATGACTGCCCCAAATCCTAGCTCAAGTAAAGGAGTTAAACACCAATCTTCCTGAGACCAGATTTGAATCTAAGTAAAGGCTGCCACAGTGGCACTGTGTGCTTTTTCATGCTCTACGTATGTACTTGCTGCTGCCCAGTTCCTAGCTTCAAGTAGAAAAACAACAAGGAAAATGTTATTGAACTACAGGAGAAGCAGCAAAAAAGATGAAGTCAGAAATGTGGTTATCACTAAGTTCATGAATCTTTCCTCATCGTAGAAAACATGCTGAATTTTATGGCTGCAGGGTCCCTAAATCTTCCCAAAGCGAGGCTTAGGGCTTCAGAGATGGCTATCTACAGAGCAGTGTCCCTTTGTATCTACAGTGCCTCAACTTTTCCATAGCATTTCTACATGTATGAGGTGAGTGATTCCTACACAACTTTATATGTTTATTTTAAAGATGAGAAAACTGAGGTCAGCAATGCTAAGGAATCTGACAAGAATCAGACTATATTCATTTTGCATAACTACATGGAGTCTTCTAGTTCCAGTCCAGTGCTTACTGCTAACCACACTACTTCTCTGGACTGGTATTCTAATTTCTACTATGTAATTAATTTGAAACTGCCTAAAAATTTATCCTTATTTGCTTATCAAATAAGTTCAAACAACATATGAACAGAGAAAGACAGTATATACACAGTCAGGATTTTAAACGGCATTAACTTGCTTATAGACTTCATTCCATCATTCATTCAACAAATATTTATTGAGGCTCAGCTACGTTCCAAGCACAGCTAAGTGCTGGGAATATAAAATCGAATAAGATAAAACCATTATCCTCAAAAAGTACAACTTAGTTAGGTGGTGTCTCCAGAAATAAATTTTGTCCAAAGTAAAAAATGCCTGGAGTCAAAATCAAATTTATGACGGCCAAAGATTCAGGTATCAAAACAAACTAAAAAGAATCTGTGCTGCCTTACAGTAATAAGATATCAAGATCCTTAAGAAAAAAAAGTATGCTCTCAAAAAAAAAAGATGCTGCCTTCCAAATAAATGTTCAGGGAACTCATGTGAGTAACTGCAAAACACCTGGCCAAAAAGATCTGAAAGTAGAGCCCAAATGATGACTATCTGCAAAGAAAGGTAATACTTAGAAATGAAAATTCAGAGAAGAATGATTTTTAGAGACATTAAAAGCACTTCTTGCAGTGACTCCCAAACCCAACAAACATGTGCACCAAGATCAGCCTCAACAATTTGCCCCCTTGGTTTCAAACCTAAATTCTGTCCACAATTGAAAGCTAACTTTGTTTCTTAGGTGGGGAAAGAGCACCCTAAAAAAAAAAAAAAAAAAAAAAAAAAGTCAAATCCTTAAAACATAAGAATTATAACTGTAACAAACTTGATTTATCATAGCACTATTATCAGAATACAATCTTATCCTCAAAGTCATTGTCTTTCTTACAATTTTCTAAAAATCCAGAGGCTTTATAGACTTCTACAAACAAGTAAAAACAAATACTCAGCAACGTTTGCATTTGTCCTTATTTTTCTCTTTGCTCTACCAATGTTTCTGAACAGGAAGAAAAGTGTTTTGGCACCACTAGGGAATGTGGAAGGAACATGCCAGAGATATCAGAGTGTACTTTCAGGAGGATGAAACACACTAGCATAATTCTGTGATAATTTAAGTTTAACCTGCTTGGAAATCTGTGGAGCTGACAAACAATGTGTTTATGAAATTGAGTGATGATGGGAAATAAGTGTTCCTTCAAATTTAGAGAAGAACCCCAAACTTAAAATCATGGAACAAGGCCTTCTGTCACTCATTAACTGTTTGATTTCAGGTGTTTCTTCTTTGATTTACTGTCTTCTACAAAAGAGCAGCAAAAATAGCATCTGGCCTTGGAATATTGCAGGCTCTTATATGAGGATGAGAAAAATGAGATGACAATGTACTCTTATATAGATACAAGTAACTATTACTTGACCTTTATCTTGATGTGATCCACAATGTCACTCTAATTGATAGGGGGCCAAGTGAACTTTAGAGAGGCTTCTTTACTCTCACTTCAATCTAACTAAGCATCTCGGAAGGCATCTCGGAAGGCATGGGGTCAGTGTAAACAGCTACTTGTACATCCACTTAAGGAAGCACATTACTGAATGATGTAAACTAGTCAGTTCTGGGGCTAGCAGCTCAGATGGGGGGGAGGAGGCAAGGGAGGAAATATGCATCTCGTTTTCCTGGTATTCTTGCTCTGATTACATTATTTGCAGGGTACAGTATAATTCAGGATTGTTGCATACAAGTTTTCCTTGTAAAGTGGTTTATTTCGAGCACTGCCCAAAGGTGTGAATAGGAACTAAAATTGGCCCTAGCCACTATGTACTAAGGTACAAGGCTGCATCTCTCAGAAAAAGGTACTTTTCCCTAATTATCTGCCTAGAAGAGGCAGTCTTTTTTGTGCTTGCACAAAGATGCCCTAAAGGCTACTTGAGGTCCTGGTCATATATCTGAGACTTTCAGCCATCATCTAGCCCCCTGCTGGAGAAAGGGAGGAGGAAATGTATATTCAAACAGATATCTGACTAATATTTCTAACAATTAATGAGGCTGTTAAACACAGTTTGAGAAAGGAGGATAATGGAGGCTGAGCAAAGAGGTGGCCAGAATTGTAAACTTTTTCCTAAATATTAAAATATACTAGCAAGCTATAATAATTAAAACAGGTATGATACTATTGAATGAAAGGCAGATCAGTGGAGGAGCAGAGAAAATTCAGAGACAGACCCAAACTCAAACAATAAATTAGTATAATAAAGGTAGCATATTATATTATCAGGCAAAGGATGGATTATTCAATAAATGGCATTTGGATAGCTGGGTAGCCATTTGCTTTACACATGTGTGGGAGTATGCGTATGCATGGATTTGTACCTCACATAAATCAAAACAAACTCCAGATGAATATTTACATGTTAAAAACAAAAGCATACATTTACTGGAGGAAAATATAAAAAAATGTCTTGGGATGGATAATGTCTTTCTTAGTCTAATATAAAAGCCATAGAAGAAAAGACTGATAAATTCAATTACATACAAAATAAAAATGCAGCTGGGCATGCTGGCTCACACCTATAATCCCCGCACCTTGGAAGGCTGAGATGGGTGAATCATCTGAGGTCAGGAGTTTGAGACCAGCCTGGCCAACATGGTGAAATTCTGTTTCTACTAATGCTACAAAAATTAGCTGAATGTGGTGGCGCACGCCTTTAATCCCAGCTACTCAGGAGACTGAGGCAGGAGAATTGCTTGAAGCCAGGAGGCAGAGGTTGCAGTGAGCCAAGATTGCTCTCCAGCCTGGGTGACAAGAGCAAAACTCCATCTCAAAAAAAAAAAAAAAAAAAAAAAAAAAAAAAAAAAAAAAGCCTACATAGCAAAAACTACCATAAAGCAAAGTAATTGCAAAAAAAAAAAAATGTTCATGGACATATAAATAATTCTTAAGCACCTAAGAATATGCCTGTGAACTTATGAATTGGTTGAGTTAAAAAAAGAACATGCCAACCTCACCAGTAATGAACAATACAAAATAAAACTACACTGAGAAGTCATATCTATTTAAAAATGTTAATTTATAATTTAACATCTCCTTAAGAAACCTCCAGGCCCAGAGAGCAAGAATGTTATAAAGTACCGAATAAATAATATAACTCTTAGACAAACTTTCAGAAAATAAAGAAAGGAATGCTTCCCAATACATTTTATGATATTATATAATCCTGATGCCAAAACTACACAAGGCATCATAAGCAAAGAAATCTGGAGTCCAGTGTTACTGACAACATAGTGTTACTGACAACTAAAAACAATTAACAAATTAATAATACATCAGGATGATACACTCTTGGGAATTCATCCCAAGAATACAAGGCTGGATTAACATTTGAAAACTGATCAAAGTAATATACCATATTAAGAAAATGATAAAGAAAACTCATGTAATTGTCTACCTTTGTAGAAAAAGCATTTAACAAAATTCAATGCCCATGTTTGACTGAAAACTCTTAGCAAACCAGGAATGAAAGGGAACTTCCTCAACCCAATAAAGAGCATCTATGAAAAACCTACAGTTAATATCATTCTTAATGGTGAAATATTAAATACTTTAAGTCGGAGACTGGGAACAAAGCAAAGACATGTCTGCTCCACTACTTCTATTCAACACTGTATCAAAAGTCCTAGCTAGTGCAATAAGGCAAGAAAAAATAAAGGGCCTGATATTTGGAAAGGAAAAGTAAATGTATTTCTAGTCACACACAATATAATTGGATATGTAAGAAACACTAAGGAATCTACAAACAATTACTAGCATTAATAAGTGAGTTAATCAAGCTCTCAGAATACAGGGTCAAGATACAAAAATCAACTCTTTCTAGCAGCAAGCAATTGGAAAGTGGAATTTAGGAAAACAATTTCACATATAATAGCATCAATATACCATAAAATACTTTGAAATAAATTTAACAACACTTGCAAAATGCCTACACTGAAATTTATAAAATATTGCTGAGAAAAAACAAAGGTGATCTAAAAAAAAAAAAAAAAGCATTAAACCCTGTTCATGTTGAGAAACACAAATGGCTGAGGAACTGCTCTAGACTAAAAGAGACTAAAGAGACTAATGAGATATAATGAATAAATATAATCTGTGATCCAGGTTTGGATCTTAGACTAGGAAAAAACTATGTCCATAAAGAGCATTAATGAGACAACTGACAAAATTTGAATATGGACTGCATTACAGTATTGTAATTTGCTAAATGCTCTGAGTTTAATCATTATATAGTAGTTACATGGGTGAAATGCCTACATAAAGGTCAAATAATAAGTATAAACAAATAATATCCATGCAAGTTAGACGTCTATTGATTAACAAGGTCATCTTTCTGCTTCTGAAACTGTAAAACAGGAGCACATGCCAGCCATCTGCTGATATCCAGCATCTGTTGCAGGGTTTGTAAAAATTATATATAGGCTCACACTGAGATACAAAATAGCCATCTAACTAATTATTTCTCCTCAGCAGTAAAGTGCAAAATCAAATAGCTCAGGAGTTATTTTAATCTCCAGTTTTTACTTTTTCCCCCTCCAAACAAACAGAGTAAGGATGGTTGAAATGAAATACTGGGATTCCCCCCGCAATCCCCTGTCACATTTTAAAGACCAAGGAATTTGTGAGGATATAGATCAAGGGTTCGCAAACCAGGGCCTATGGGATACATTAGGCCTGTGGTCTGCCTGTACAGTCTGTGAGCCAAGAATTGTTTTTACATTTTTAAAGGTGAAGAGCCATTTATCAGGCCTGATACTGTTATCCTTAGAAAGCCCTACTTGCAAGGATGGCCCTTCACTGGTGTCTAGAAATTTGGATTTTGAGGACGTTCCCACCATTTCTTAAAACTGGTAAGAGCAGCTCACTGTGCATAAACTGTATGAACAACGTGGTTTACGCTGAACACTTCTTTCCTTCAGGGAGTATGGAATTTTGTTATGTGCTAGGCAGAGGATGCCTATACAACCAGCTCTCAATAAAAACCTTGGACACTGAGTCTCTAATGAGCTTCCCGGGTAGACACATTTCATGTGTGTCGTCACAATTTGATGCTCGAGGAATTAAGCACATCCTGTGTGACTTCACTGGCAGGAGGAATTCTGCAAGTTTTGCTTGGTTTCCTCCAGACTGCCCCTAACCTTTCCCCTTTGCTGATTTTGCTTGGCTGTGGGTATGGCTTAGCTGCAAGTATGACTATAGGCTGTGTCCTGTGAGTCTGCCATGAAACCTGAAGATAGTACTGAAGATTACTGACACAGATTCAGGGAAGAAAAAAGATAGTAATGACTACAACAGAAACTGTGTGTGGCCTGCAAAGCCCACATTATTTACTTTCTGGTCCTTTACAGAAAGTCTGCTAACCCCTGGTATAAATGAAACAAAGATGGGATAGGGATTGAAGGTAGGTGTTGAGTACATACACTATTTTGTCTACTTTTATATATGTTTAAAATTTTCTGTAATAAAAATAAGTCAAAACCATTCTAAAGCTGTGTATCTTATGATATTAACAAATTTATTATTTACATATTAGAGTTCTAGTCAACTAGGATATTCTAAGATTTATCTAGCATCTTACCCGCTTTTCTCCCCAGAAATTCAAGTCTTATCTCATCCCCGGAAGCTACCCTGTTCTTACATGACCACACCTCTCAGTGGATTGGTCTGGAGGTAGTTACTTGGCCCAAGCAAATGTATAAGCCTATGCTTCTTGCCAAAGTGAACCATCACTCAAGCTGGGCCATTGGTCCAGGATTTTTCAAGAAAGCGAGAAAAAATTACCCTCAAACATGTTCAAGTAATTTTGTTTTTTTAACAAATGTGAAAACTGATTTTTTTTTCTGTGTAAGAAAAGTTAATAAAACACTATAAAGTACACTCACTCACTGCTTAACAACAGGGCCATGTCCTCACTTTCTAGGAAATGTGTCATCAGGTGATTCTGTTGTTGTGTGAACATCACAGAGTGTACCTGCACAAACCTAAATGGTGTAGCCTACTATACGCCTAGGCTATATGCTATAGCCTATTGTTCCTAGGCTACAAATCTGTACAGCATGGGACTATACAGAATACTGCAGGCAACTGTAACACAATGGTAAGTATTTGTGACTAAATGTAACTAAGCATAGAAAAGGTACAATAAAAATACAGGATAAAAGACATAAGGTATATCTATATAGGGCACTTATCATGAATAGAGCTTGTAGCACTGGAAGTTCTGGGTGAGTTAGTGAGTGAGCAGTGAGTAAATGTGAAGATCTAGGATATTACGCTACTCTAGACTTTATAAACACTACATCTCAGGCTACACTAAATTTATGAAAAAAAATTATCTGCTAATAAATTAATCTTAGCTTCCTGTAACTGTTTTACTTTAAAAACTTAATGTTTTAGAAACTGTGGACTTTCCTGTAATAACAGGTTAAAATATACTGTACAGTTGTACAAAAATTCTTTATAATCTTATTCTGTAAGCATTTTAATATTTCAAATTTTTTCTTATTTTTTTAATAAACAGGCATGAGTCTATGTCTGAATTTAAATTTTTATTTTATTTTATTACTTTTTAAAATTCTTAGTTAAAATTTAGTTAAAAACTAAGACACAGGCCTGGCACAAAGGCTCACCCCTATTATCCTAACACTTTGGGAGGCCCAAATGGTTGAATTGCCTGAGGTCAGAAGTTCCAGAGCAGTCTGGCCAACGTGGGAAAACCCTTTCTCTACGAAAAATACAAAAATTAGCCAGGCGTGGTAGCTCACACCTGCAATCCCAGCTATTCAGAAGGCTGAGGCAGGAGAATAACTTGAACCCGGGAGGCAGCAGAGATTGTGCCACTGTACTCCAGTCTGGGCGACACAGTGAGACTCCATCTCAAAACAAAAAACAAACAAACAAAAAACAACCTAAGACACAAACACAGACCTTAGCCTAGGTCTACACAGGGTCAGAATCACTGACTTCCCCCTCCACATCTTGTGTCACTGAAAGATTATCAGGGCAGTAACAGACATGGAGCTGGCATCTGCTATCCTATCAATGCCTTCTTCTCCTATCAATGCCTTCTTCTCCTATCAATGTCTTCTTCTGGATACCTCCTGAAGGACCTGCCTCAGGCTGTTGACGGTTATTTCTTTTTCTTAAGTAAAGTTTCTTAAACTGATAAGCAACTTGAGCAAAGCTTCAGGATACTAAATCAATGTGCAAAAATCACAAGCGTTCCTATGCACCAGCAACAGACAAGCAGAGAGCCAAATCATGAATGAACTCCCATTCGCAATTGCTACAAAGATAATAAAATGCCAGGGAATACACTAACAAGGGATGTGAAGGACCTCTTCAAGGAGAACTACAAACCACTGGTCAAGAAAGTAAGAGTGGACACAAACAAATGGGAAAACATTCCATGCTCATGGTTAGGAAGAATCAATATTGTGAAAATGGCCATATTGCCCAAAGTAATTTATAGATTCAATGCTGTTCTCATCAAACTACCATTGATATTCTTCACAGAATTTGAAAAAAACTATTTAAATATTCATATGGAACCCAAAAAGAGCCCATATAGCAAGACAATCCTAAAGGGGGTTAGGGGGAGGGGAGGAAGCTGGAGGCATCACACTACCCAACTTCAAACTATACTACAAAGCTACAGTAACCAAAACAGCATAGTACAAAAACATGGAACAGAATAGAGAACTCAGAAATAAGACCACACACCTACAACCAGCTGATCTTTGACAAACCTGACAAAAACAAGCAATGGAGAAAGAATTCTCTATTTAATAAATGGTACTGTGAGGACTGGCTAGCCACATGCAGAAAATTGAAACTGGACTCCTTCCTTATCCCTTATACAAAAATTAACTAAAAATGGATTAAAGACTTAAATGTAAAATCCAAAACTATAAACACCCTAGAAGAAAATCTAGGCAATATCATTCAGGACATAGGCACAGGCAAAGTCTCACGATTAAAATGTTAAAAGCAATTGCAACAAAAACATTTAAAATGACAAACGCGATCTAAGTAAACTAAAGAGCTTCTGCACAGCAAAAGAAACTATCATCAGAGTGAACAGACAATCTATAGAATGAGAGGAAATTTTTGCAACCTATCCACCTGACAAAGGTCTAATAGCCAGAGTCTACAAAGAACTTAAAACAAATTTACAAGAAAAACAAAATCCCACTAAAAAGTTAGCAAAGGACATGAACCAACGCTTCTCAAAAAGAAAAGTATGTGGCCAAGAAACATATGAAAAAAAGGTCAACATCACTGATCATTAGAGAAATGCAAATCAAAACCACAATGAGATACTATCTAATACCAGTTAAAAATAGCAATTATTAGAAAGTCAAGAACAACAGATGCTGGTGCGGCTGAGGAGAGATAGAAATGTTTTTACAGTGTTGGTGGAAATATAAATTAGTTCAACCATTGTGGAAGACAGTGTGGCAATTCCTCAAAGACCTAGAACCAGAAATCCCATTTGAACCAGCAATCCTATAGTGGAATGTCTGCTCAGTTGGCAGGGGTTGGGTCCAAATGGAAGAATATTGGGAAATCTCCACTATCCTTTTCAGCCAGGAACTCTTTTCTTATTTATTCATAAAATAAGTTATAGTTCATTATACCCACAGCACCTTTAAATCCAGTGTTCTCCGCAGCCTTTTGTCTATTTATATGTGTAAAAGTGTTAATTATTGTTGGGCATTTGAACTTTGTTTTTCTTTAATGTAAAGAAATGCTGCTATTAAACATTTGTAAATGGTTAAAAAAAAAAAAAAAAAAAAAAGCATATACCCTTACTGGGTATATGCTCAAAGGAGTATAAATCACTCTATTATAAAGATACATGCACATGTATGTTCACTGCAGCACTATTCACAATGGCAAAGACATGCAATCAACTAAATGTCCATCAATGATACACTGGATAAAGAAAATGTGGTACAATACACCATGGAATACTATGCAGCCATAAAAAGGAATGAGATCATGTCCTTTGCAGGGGCACTGATGGAGCTAGATGCCATTATCCTCAGTAAACTAACGCAGGAACAGAAAAGCAAATATCACATGCTGTCACTCCTAAGTGGAAGCTGAACAATGAGAACACATGGACACACAGGGAGGGGAACAACACATACTGGGGCCTTTGAGATGAGGGGATGGGGGAGGAAGAGCATCAGAAAAAATAGCTAATGCATGCTTGGCTTAATACCTAGGTGATAAGTTGATAGGTGCAGCAAACCATCATGTCACACATTTACCTATGTAACAAATCTGTGCATCCTGCACATGTACCCTGGAACTTAAATTTTAAAAAGTAGGCAGAGCATAACACTCAGGTACTCAACTACCTATCTTCATCCAATTTTAAGATGTCATACTTGTTTGAGATTTTCTTTTTAAGCCAATGAAGTATTATAGATACAACTGATGCTCCCTCATATATATCTCCGTATCCTACTCCAACGGCATCCTCCTTCACAGGTAGATAATAACCTGAATTTGTTGTTTACCATTTTTCGGCATTTTTTTTTTACCCTTCACTTTATACATGTATCCACATAAGTGATGATACTGGTTTGCATATTTTCAAACAAATAAATGGTATCATATTGTATGTATATTTCACCACTGTTTTACTCATTATGTTTTTTGAGATAATCACTCTTATATGTGTATGTGTATATAGACATGTATGTATCTACAGATAGCTTTGGTTCATTCTTTCTCACTGTTATATGGTATTTCACTGTAAAAAAGTCTATCACATTTTTCTTCTTTTTCTATTGGAGAATATTTAAGTTGCTTCCAGTTTTTCATATTATGAACAATGTTAAAATGAACAGTCTTATAACTTAATCCTTATACATGCCAGAGTTTCTTTAATATACCACAGAGCAGAAGATTGAGTAGATGATCAAGCCCATCCTCTTTTACTTCATATTGCCAAACCACTCAAGGTGACTAGACAATTTTAAAGTCCCACTAGTAGCGAATCAGACTTCCTGCTGCTCCTCTATGCCACAATTATTACGAAAGCCTTTCATTTTTGCATCTAATAAATGTGAAAATGTATCTTTTTAATCTGTAATTTATTTGATTATTGACAGTGAGCATCTATTCATACGTTAACTGCCATTCTGGTTTTTTATTCTGTGAACTGCTGGTTCATATTTTCTACCCACTTTTCTAAAATTCTTATCTTATTGGCCTACAGATGTATCTAGATACTAATCTTCGTTACCTACATGCAACGCAAATATTTCCCTTGTCTTTTAATTTTGTTACTGGAGGTAACGAAATTTTTGCAGAAGAGAACTTTAAAATTGTAATGCACTAAAACTTATCAGAGCAGTGGCTCATGCCTATAATCCCAGCACTTTAGGAGGGAGTTTAGATGGGAGGATTGCTTGAGGCCAGGAGTTTGAAACCAGCCTGAGCGACACAGTGAGACATCCTCTTTTTTTTTTTTTTTTTTTTTTGAGATGGAGTCTTGCTCTCCAAGATGCGATCTTGGATGAGATCTACAATGATGCGATCTCAGTTCACTGCAACCTCCACCTCCCAGGCTCAAGCGATTCTCCTCCCTCAGACTCCTGAGTAGGTGGGATTACAGGCGTGTACCACCACATCCAGATAATTTTTGTATTTTTTAGTAGAGACAGGGTTTCACCACATTGGTCAGGCTGGACTTGAACTCCTGACCTCATGATCTACCCACCTTGGCCTCCCAAAGTGCTGAGATTATAGGCATGAGCCACAGTGCTCAGCCAACCCCGTTTCTTATAAAAACTATAACCACCATAAAAAAAAAAAAAACAACAAAAAACCTTTCTGAATCATGGAAGACAAAACAAAAACCAAAAACCCAAAAAACCAAAAACACCCCTGAAAACAATTATCATTTAGTAATAAAACAAAACAATAACATTTATCAATCTTTTATCTGTTCTGTTTTTTTGTGTATTGTTAAAAAAAATTCTTCAGTGTCCCCAGTGTCATACTACTATTAATATTCTCCTATATTTCCTTCTAAAAGTTTTGCTTTATCCATTTTGGTTTTTAATCTACCTAAAAAAAAATGAGTGTGGGTATGTGCATATATTTTGAAGAATGAACAATTTTCCCATATAATTGTTAGATTATTAATTATCCAAGTAGCATTTATTAACTAATCCATTCTTTGCCCTTTGATGTATAAAATCTCTCAGGTTTCCGAATATGTACAGATCCATTTCCAGGCTCTATTCTGCTATACTAGTCTATTTGTCTACATTTAAGCCAATATCTTCATTTGTATTTTTCATAGCTTTCTAGTAAGTCTTGTTGTCTATCTTGTGGACCAATCATTTTATATTAGTCTTCTTAAAACTGTTCTATTCTTGGTTCTTTATTCTTTCACTTGAATTTCAGGGTCATCTTCTCAGGTTTCCCAAAAATTTCTGCTGAGATTTTGGCTGGAATTACACTGAATTTTTAGATGAAGTGTGAGAGTTACTGTTTAATAGTTTAAAACAAATAAAATGGAAAGATACTTAAAAGACTGATAGGAAACATACTAAAACCAAGTAATTTCTCCGTTGTATTTTTAAAAAAAGAATATGTAATTATTTTTTTCCATTAACAAGAAATGATTTTAAAACTATGAAAAAAATTATGTATTTCATTCTAACCTGTAAGGCCACAGCAACCCAGTTTTCTGTATAAGAATCAGGCATACAAATAGAAACTCTTGCTCAGTTTCTACAAAAACCAATAAAATAAAAGTGAAGAATGCTGACATTAAACAACTTCATTTTGAGCTGCTCTTGGGTACACCAGATATCAAAACTAAAATCTCTGGACGCAGTCCCTCAATTTCTGTTTCAACCGCTTACATGCTCCAAGCCCACAGAACAGACCTCTCTTTTTGTATCTAATCTGTATTCTGATTATTGGTTCAGTAACATCTTATTAGAGATCAGTTATGGTGCAGTTCTTTTCCTAACCGGGAATCACTTTCTTGAGGCTGCTCTCTTCTTCAGATAGTAAGCAGATGACTTTCTGCTGCCCCCTTCTGGTTTGTGTTCACCGTAAATTTAGCAATATGAGTACATGTATGACAGCTTTGATTAGCTGTCTTTTAGGGTCAGGAAGCTTCCCTCAAAACATGATATCCTTTCTATCTGTGTGTTGAATTACTAGTGTTCCTAAGCATCTACTTCTCCATATTCCTGAACCCTGATGACCCTTACACCTTGATGCCCATGGGGTGGGGTGGTGCAGATGGTCAAGGAATAAGGTCTTAGAAACCTAAACTGGAAATCAAATTCATTTTCCCTCAATTGAGAAGTATGGGAAAGAAATACTCTTTGCTTTTCCTGATGTTACAGTCTGGTATGGTCGACATTAAAGCTAAACTTTATTGAGCACTGACCTTCTTTGTCCCAAGACTATTCCAAGGGCATTATAATGTATCAATTTCTTGGAGTCTCATAAATACCCTAAGGCATAGGCACTATTTTAACACTCATATTATGAGGAAAGAAACGGATGGCACATTTGAGATTCAAATCCAGGCACTTTGGCTCAAGCCCATACTCTATCTACTATACTATACTGTGTCTCAAGTGAAGAGAAAGAAACAGATATTTTTGATTAGTCAAAAGACAAAACAAAATAAGTAATTACCCCTGAATATCTAAAAGGAAAGTTTATAGATGGGTCAGAGAGATCACATTCAGTGGTGAAAATCAGGGTCAGTTTATGGGTGTGGCGGAATCTGGGACAGGCCTTAAAACACAGGTTGTATTCTGTTAGAAACAGACAGTGGGGTGGGGGGAAGAGCATAGGCAAGACATGAAAGCAGAAGGCACATTCAGAGAACAGTCGTCCATTCCCGTTGGAGTCCGAAAGCACTGTGTTAAGTATGTAAGTCTTTTATTACCTGGTATTACTCAGCAAACAGAGGACTATATAATCTACATGTATGAGCTGCACAAAGTTCTCACTTGAACAAATAATTTCAGTGTTTGACTTATCAAAACTGCCAGGATTTTACCAGTGAAGACTAATGACTGATTTGAGTTTCAGCTCTTGGTAGTGTCCATCATTGAACTATGTAACAGTCAGTGCATAATGAATATACTATTCATGTGCTGTAATGGTCTGGTGTTAGAAGACATAGTTTTAAATCCCAGCTTTGGCTATGACCAGGTATCAAATGGTGATACTGTTTGTCTTAAAATCAGCATTGCTATTAAAAAAATGGAACAGACCTCAAATTGTAAAATCTGCCTGTTCAAAACAAACATATCTGGAAATCTATCATGAAAATGAAAGCAGCCAAGACCACTAAAAAGAATTCACATCGGCCGGGCGCGGTGGCTCAAGCCTGTAATCCCAGCACTTTGGGAGGCCGAGGCGGGTGGATCACGAGGTCAAGAGATCGAGACCATCCTGGTCAACATGGTGAAACCCCGTCTCTACAAAAAATACAAAAAATTAGCTGGGCGTGGTGGCGCGTGCCTGTAATCCCAGCTACTCAGGAGGCTGAGGCAGGAGAATTCGAACCCAGGAGGCGGAGGTTACGGTGAGCCGAGATCGCGCCATTGCACTCCAGCCTGGGTAACAAGAGCGAAACTCCGTCTCAAAAAAAAAAAAAAAAAAAAAAAAAAAAAGAATTCACATCAAACACTTCTAGCTCCTCAGATGTTCTCTTGCCTAGACACACAGCATCTGGAAATACTCAGGAATTTAATTGCCTTTGGCCTCAAAAACCATGATGCAATCAACTGAAACTTCTGTTCCCATAAATCTTTCCTTGAAGCTTCTGTTTATCTACTCGGCTCTCCCTTAAATATTGTACCAGTTCCTGAAAAGATCTCTTAATTATCTTCAAATCAAACTGCCTTCCATGTAGAACACAGTGATGTACGGTTTATATAATAAATATAAGACTGTATTTTAATTATGCCTTTCTCACTGCTCTACAGCTGTAATTCCTGATACCCTGATTTGACTTTACAATTATAAAAATAATCAGGAGAAATATTTTTGAATAAAAGTGCTTTATACTGTAGAAAAAAAGAACTTGAGATATATATTCTTATATGAAATTTTAGGAGTTTAAGGTTTAATTTACAAATGGTTCTGCAACTATTAGAACAGATTTACTTTAGCTTTCTTTTAAATCTCATATATATACAAGGATTCAAAAACACGTGGTTTGTGGGCCTTTCAGGAAAAAAACAAGTATATATGGTATAAAAATTAGTTCTCTAGAGGATAAATAAGAGTGGATACTCAACTTCTCATGCCACAAAATTTACTAAATATATTCACAAATAAGATAATAAATGAAGTTTGTCACCTAAATACAGAAGAGATTAAGAGACACCCTACCCTTTCAGTTGTTTACTTTTACGTCTATTATTTTTCTCTTGATATTCCTGGTTAAGGTGGCTGGAACTTCAATTTTATGGTTTAAATGAATGAAGTTCTACATGAGAAACTGAACAAAAAGCCAGAACTTCATGCTTTCAAAGTCTGCGGCATCTGGTCATGAAGTCTTATCAGTGACATTAAGAAACATTATGTTTTAGCTATGAAAAGTGCCTTGGGAGGCATCCAAGATGATCTGCTCATCTAGAAAGCTGAGGTCCAGAGAGTTCACTAACTAGGGACCCCAGTCACCTCTTTCCTCCCATCCTGACTCCTTCAGGTTCTCTTTAGGACCTCCCCCATAAGGTAATACATTTTCATTTCTGAATTTCTTTACATGTTATTTTTTTTTCTAGATTTAATTAATTCTATGTCATACTGTTATGAGGTTTTAAAATATTCATTGAGTCTGTATCTTTTGGTATATTACTGAAACTGCTTAGGAAAAAGAACTGGCACAAAGAGATACATTGGGCTAGCTGATGAGCTCTCAACTTGAAGTCAGACCTCATCCACAGCTGCAGCTTGGACTTGTCACATGGCTCCAAGGAAATCACTTAGTCTATCCAGGCTGCAATTTCCAAAAGTCGGCAGGACTTCAGAGGTCATCTGGTCCAAAATTTTCCAACTAGTACCAATACACCAGAAAGACCCAATGGGTATGTTTTGGCAACTGTTCGAACAGTCCAAGTATGGTCAGTAGGCTTAAGATACGATACAGCAAACTTAGAAAGAAACATGTATGTGTACAATGAAAAGGGAAAAGAAAAACTCACTCTCTTGCTGCCTTCTAAATCTGCTTCCAATTCAATACTTCTATCACATACCAGCCACTTTCTCACTGAGGTTCAATTTTTAGTTCATTTTTGACCTTCCTTGTCTTCTGTCTCTACATTCAACCTGCCATTAATCCTGCTGATCCATTTTTCCCCTATGTACATTTCTCTCCTTACTGCTACTGTCAACTACCATAGGATAGGTCTTTTACCTCTGTGTGCACAGATAATTTCCCTCCAACATTTAAGTCTTCAATAAAAAATTTACCCTGTTATTAATCTTTCTGAAATACTTTTATTATGATATATACTTCTTAAGAATCTACAGATGACTATCTTGAGAATTTTTTAAAAAATACTTTTCAGGCCAAGTGTGGTGGCTGATGCCTATAATCCCAGCACTTTGAGAGGTTGAGGCAGGTGGATTGCTTGAGTCCAGGAGCTTAAGGCAACATGGTGAGACCCCAGCTCTACTAAAAAAAAAAAAAAAAAAAAAAATTAGATGGCCACGGTGGCATGCACCTATGGTCCTAGCTACTTGAAAGGCTGAGGTTGAAGGATTGCCTGAGCCTGGGAAGTTAAGGGTACAGTGAGCTGAGACTGTACCACTGTGTGCCAGCATGGGTGAAAGAGTGAGACCCTGCCTTGGAAAAAAAATTGTTTAATTTCCAAGAGAAAGAGAGTGACAGAGTGAGAGAGTGAGAGTGAGAGTGAGAGAGAGAGAGAGAGAGAGAGAGAGAGAGAGAGAGAGAGAAAGAGAAGGAAGGAAGGAAGGGAAGAAACAAAAAATACATATTTTTTGATAAGTTATATACCCAGGATATAAAATTCAAAATCTGGATGAGAAGTCATCCAGATTTCTTTCCCAAGAGAAACCAATGTTACCAGTTTTTGTGTGTATCATTCCAGAGACATTCTATATACATACATACATATATACACGTAAGCATCAAAGCACATGTACACACATTACACATAAACCAGGGTGGCTACATCACACACTAAGTCCTACACTTGCTTTTTTCACTTAATACATTTCACAGTGTATTCAATAGGAAATACATATAAAGCTTCCTCATTCTTTTCAATCACTGCACAGTATTCCACTGTATGGCTGTAGAATAATTAAATAGGCCACTATTGATGGACATAATCCTTTACTTTTTGCAACGGCTATTTTTGGCATGAATATGAATATATCAGGAGGTTAAATTCCCAGAGGTGGAATTATTGGGCCAGAGGGTATGTATACTTGTAATTTTGATAGATGCTGCAGAAGTTTTCTCTATAAAAGTTGTGCCAATTTATATTGGGTTCAAAATCATTATACATTGCTTGTGGATCCACTAGCAATGTATAATGACAGATTTTGAACACTCCCTTCTCTCCTGCTAACATTCTATTCCCTCTCTTATCTGTGTTCCTTATTTCTCATTACTCTCCACAAACTTTTGTCACTGGTTAGGGCAGTTTCCATAAAGCTAGTTATTACTCCTTTCCATAAAGCTAGTTATTACTCCTTTCTTCTAACTCCAGCTGTACGGTTTGTTCCATCTTGAACACTTGCGTCTGTTTCCTCTACTCTTCTAAACTTCAAGGCTATATATCTAACCTTCAAGGCTATCTTAAGTTCTACCTCTTTTATGAATGTTTGCCAATAACAACATCAATCCTTCTAGGCTGCTCTAAACATGTTTTCTCTAAAACTTAACATTTTGTTACATAAATTCTGTACATTTATCTACTTATCATATCCTGAATTTGTGTTGATTTTGCATTGTTTCACATATCTAATGATTTTCAACCATCTAATAATCTTTTTTTTTTTTTTTTTTTTGGTTGGGGGGACAGGGTCTTGCTCTGGTACTCAGGCTGGAGTGCAGGGGCTTGATCATAGCTCATTGTAGCCTTGAACTTCTAGGCTTTGCCTCCTAAGTAGCTAGGACAACAAAGCCAAGCCTTAGCCTCCTGAGTTGCTAGGACTATAGGCACACAACACCATGCCCAGCTAATCTTTAAATATGTTTTTGTAGAAACAGAGTCTATGTTGCTTAGGCTGATCTCACTCCTGACCTCAAGGGATTTTTCTACCTCAGCCTCCCAAAGTGTTGAGATTACAGGCATGAGCCACTATGCCTAGTTGTAATTTGTTTCATTGTAGGGGTTATATAATCTCCTTCATTTGAATATACCACAGTTTTAGTGCATTAAAAAATACTCTTAAAGCCTCTAATGGCTTTAGAATTTCCCATATAAACAGAGCTGAAAATCATTTGTCTTACAGACATGAATCTGTCCTCATGTATTTCCATCTCAAATCCTGTTAGGGCAGTTTAAATTTGCCTGCAATGGAAAAAGAATGACTTTTGCAAAATCAGTCTCTCCCCTCACATTCCTTATAATCTGTGTTAGTTGCTAAATACATACTAGACATTCAATACCTATTTCTTGAATTGATATTGTTCCTAACTTCTCTACATTAATAATGCATGTAAGTGCGTATGTACACATATCTAAGAGATGATTCTAAAATAGGCTAGTATAGGAAAGGACCTATACTGGTCAAAATAACTTTGAAAAATAACATGCAAAAGTTACTACCTAATTTTAACTCATTTAAAAACTACAGTCATCAAGACAGAGTAGTATTGGCATTAAAATAGATAATAGAACAGAGATCAATGGAACAAAGAAGTCCAGAAATAGACTCACACAAATATAAAGGGATTATCAACAAAGGTACATACACAGGCAATTTAAAAATAGCCCTTTCAACAAGCGGTGCTGACACAGTCAGGCATTCCTATGCCAAAAAATTAGCTTTGACCTTTACCTTACACATAAAAAATAATTCAAAATCATAAACCTGTAGGGAAAGAAACAATTTTGCTCAAGTGAAAATTAACATGGGATATAAAAACTCTTTTAAACAAATATAAAAAATAAATGCAGTTTCTTTATGTCCACTGAACAGACATTTCCCATCAGCTGCTGTTAGCTGAGCTGTTCTCTTACCTCTCTTTTCTGTGTCACAGAACCTTTGCCGCTACTGCTGGGAAATAGTATGGCTTCTCATCTCACCAAGTACTGGGTGATGGTGATACCAAAATTAAGCTGATCATAGACCTAATTTAAAAACCTAAAACTATAAAACTTCTGAAACAAAATCTAGAAGAAAAATCTGTGAGATGCTGGATTAAGCAGATTCCTTACATCAGGGGTCCCCAACTCCCAGGCTGCAGACTGGTACCAGTCTGTTAGAAACTGGGCTACACAGCAGCAGGTGAGCAGTGGGTGAGTGAACATTACCACCTGAGCTCCACCTCCTGTCAGACCAGTGGTGGTATTAGATTCTTATAGGAGCAGGAACCCTCCCTTTATGAGGGATCTAGGTTGCACGCTCCTTATGAGAATCTAACTAATGCCTGATGATCTAAGATGGAGCAGTTTTACCCTCAAACCATCCCCCACAACTACCAGCTGTGGAAAAACTGTTTTCCACAAAACCAGTCCCTGGGGCCAAAAAGGTTGGTGACCCCTACCTTACAGAACACCAAAAGCACAAGCTATTAAGAAAGTTGATAAATTGGATTTACATAAAAAATAAAAACAGGCTGGGTATGGTGGCTCATGCCTGTAATCCCAGCACTTTTGGAGGCCAAGGTGAGTGGATCGCCTGAGGTCAGGAATTCAAGACCGGCCTCATCAACATGGTGAAACCTTGTCTCTACAAAAACACAAAAACTAGCCAAGCGTGGTGGCAGGCACCTGTAATCTCAGCTACTTGGTAGGCTGAGGCAGGAGAACTGCTTGAATACGGGAGGTGGAGGCTGCAGTGAGCCAAGATCATGCCACTGCACTCCAGCCTGGGTGACAGAGACTCAATCTCAATAAAATAAATAAATAAATAAAAATTAAAAAATTAAAACAGTATTTCAAAAGCACTGTTAAGGGAATGAAAAGATAAAACTATAAGAAAAAGAATTCTCAAAACCCAGTAAGAATATAAACAACTCAATTTTTTAAATGCACAAAAGATTCGAACACTGTACCAAAGGAAATTATCATTAATCACTGGACAAATGATTAAAGCCACAGTAAGGTATCACTAAACACACGCTGGTATGGCTAAATGTGTCGGCAAAAATGTGGAGGAAGTGGAACTGCTGTTGGGACTACAAAATGGTATAATCACTTTGGAAAACAATTTGGTAGTTTCTTAAAAAGTTAAACATATGCTTACCATATGCTCCAATCACTCTACTCCTAGATATTTACCCTACAGAAATGAAAGCACACATCTATACAAAGACTTGTATACGGATGTCTGTAGCAGCACAGACTCCTAGGGACTCTTGGAACTGGAGTCCTCAGAGGTACAGTCAGCGCACCAGAGGAGTAAAATGGAAGGTATCTAAGTGACCTCATCTAAGGTATGAGAATAAAATGGAAGGTATCCTAAGTGATCTCATCTAAAGTATGAGATCACTCTGGGAAAGCTAGGTGGAATGTTTAAACCAAAGCCAAAAAAATACCTTGAAGGTTCATCCCTACACTCCTCCTGTGATGAGGCTCCACATGAAATAACAAGACCAGTGGGAAGAGAAGTAGAGTCTGAAGCAGTGGAGGCCAAGAATTCTAAGCCTTATCACAAAGCTCCCGTGCACCTCTGGCAAGGCATGGACTATGACCAATGATCTGCTATTTTCCCACACAGACCTATTAAAAAGCTATCTCCCAGGCCTGTGGTAAGAACCAGCAAATAAGAACCAAATAAAGAACCAGGCGATATTCAAGTACAGAAGTGTCACTAAAAAAGGCTCTCAGGCTCATTTCTCTCCCCTTGGGTTGTTACTCTTTTATTAATAATGTTCAGGCATAATGGGACCTGGTAACAGCCTAACAGAAAAATTTAAGATTACCTTTCATTGCTGTGAAACACAAACAGTGTCTATGACCTCAAAAGAAAATTACTGCTACATAAACGAATGCATGCTGTTCCCTCTTAATAATCCCTCTTAATAAACTCCCGTCTTCCCTTTTCTCTACAGTCAGAAAAGGATTTTTACAACATAGGGCTGGGGTGGTACTCTAGCCTTCCAAGGAACCACTGGGTATTTTTGCTTCATGAAAAATGAAACTATTTCAGTCCTTCCTTTTTAGGCTGGCTGCCAACCCAGGACCTGGAGACATGCAGGCTGCCATCTGCCTTGCCCCAGCTGTTCCTGACCAGCAATCCATCTCCAACCAGGGATGCCTGGTATCTGCCAGGTCAGCCAAGCAAATAGTGAAAGATACTTGAGACCCAGGTACAGCATGGATGATATGTGTTGGCAGTACACAGCTTGCCATGCAACCTGAACTTCTTTTCTTACTGGGTGGCATGCCACTCTCCATGACAATATAGAGAGCTGTATTCTGAGAAGAACTCACCTTCCACAAAGCTTTGCAACAATCTTTTCTTACTGTATGACAATTAATTCAGCATTCCCCATATTTTTGCTAAAATCCAAAAGGTTGCTTTAAAAGAATGCTATAGGGCCGGGCGTGGTGGCTCATGCCTGTAATCACAGCACTTTGGGAGGCCAAGGTGGTTGGACCACCTGATGTCAGGAGTTTGAGACCAGCCTGGCCAACATGGTGAAACCCCATCTCTGCTAAAAATACAAAAATTAGCCAGGCGTGGTGGCAGGCACCTATAATCCCAGCTACTTGGGAAGCTGAAGCAGGAGAATCACTTGAACCCGGGAGGTGGGGGCTGCAGTGAGCCAAGATCATGCCACTGCACTCCAGCCTGGACAACAGTGAGACTTTGTCTAAAAAAAAAAAAAAAAAAAAAGACAAGGGTTTCACTCTGACACCCAGGCTGGAGCGTAGTGGTGTAATCTCAGTTCGCTACAGCCTCAACCTTCTAAGCTCAGGTCATCTTCCCACCTCAGTCTCCCAGGTAGTTGGGATTACAAGTGTACACCACTACACCTGACTGATTTTTTGTATTTTTTTTTTTTAATAGAGACAAGGTGTGTTGTATTGCTCAGGCTGGCATTAAACTCCTGTGCTCAAATGATCCGCCTGTCTCAAGTGCTGGGATTATAGGCATGAGCCACTGTGCCTGGTCTATATTTGTAATATAGAGAGTATATGTTGGAAATTTCTATGACTTATCTTTCAGAAATGACTGTTATATTGTAGACCAAATTATCAGTTCTGATTACTGGCGTCCTGATAGTAGAAGAAGCAAGTTTAATTTCATGCATCTCTAAACTACCATGATCTCAACATGATTCGAAGGCCTAAATAAGTCTTTAAAAATGCAGTTTGCAAATATCCTCAGTGAAGATGAGGACGCCAAATGGAAAGAAGACATTTTTATGGCTTGAGTTCGCATTCTAGCAATGCAATCATCAAATACTAACACAGAAATGGTTAAAGCCTGTCATAACCATGAAAATAATAGTTTTTACTGATGACACAATTTTACCAGTAACATGCAGTTTTATCTCCTGAAAATAGAGACATAGAGCCTGCGGACTTGGAGGCTCCAGGGGAAAAGCTCAGAACTACAGACTAGGTAGCCCAGGAAAGATGCTCTCTACAAGATTAAGGATCCCATTGTATAAAACTCTACATACACTCACCATAACTGACTCCAGGGAGACAGATCCCAAAAGGGGATCTCCTGGAGAGGAACAGCTAAGCTTGGTCTTTCTGGAATTTCTTCTGCCTTAGTTTCCTATAAAGAAATTGTAGCCCCATCTGGGATCCTTAATGACAAAACCTTGCACTGAGACAGCACTGCATTGTTTTTATAGCATTGCCCCCCTGCTCACATCTGACCCTTGTGGTTTCCCTCCCTGGCTCAGGACAGATGGTGGCTTATACTCACACAGTCTCTATGTTGTGTGTGCTCAGCCAATCTCTATGTCCTAGTCTCTGCATCAGTAAAATAAAGATGCAAATCTAATTCTTAGGAATGTTGTAAGTATACAATAAAGCAAAGGTAGGAAGTCTTTTCTCTTCCAGATACCAGTGAGAGGGCATGTGGACAGGAAGTAGAAATTAATCCTTTGCCCAGAAAAAGAAAGTGTTTTGCTCAACTGTTTTTCAAATTAACATGGGAAATAAAAAAAAAATTTAGACACATATAAAAAGCAAATGCAGTCTTTAAAAATTTGTTTTTATTTTTATTTTTAGATGGAGTCTCTCTTTGTTGTCAGGTTGGAGTACAGTGGCACAATCTCAGCTCACTGCAACCTCTGCATCCCTGGTTCAAGCGACTCTCCTGCCTCTGCCTCCCAAGTAGCTGGGACTACAGGCATGTGCTACCACACTCAGCTAATTTTTGTATTTTTAGTAGAGACGGGGTTTCACCATGTTGGCCAGGATGGTCTCGATCTCTTGACCTCGTGATCCACCCACCTTAGCCTCCCAAAGTGTTGGGATTACAGGCATGCGCCACTGCGCCTGGCCAATGCAGTTTCTTTATGTCCACTGAACAAACATTTCCTGTCAGCTGCTGTTACCTGAGCTGTTCTCTTACCGTCCTTTACTGTGTCGCAGAACTTTTGCTGCTACTGCTGGGAAACAGCATGGCTTCTCACCTCACCAAGCACTGGGTGACGGTAATACCAAAATAAAGTGGAAATGCTCCCGCCTAGGTCCCTGCCAGCACTGGTCTCCTGACAGGTGGCATTTCAGGGCCTGTCCAAATCTTCTCACTCGTCACCACAGCTTCTTTCTGGTGTTGTGGGGAAACTTGGGAAGACTGGCTATATCTAAATTTTCATTGTGAAGACAGAAAACCTATCAATCAAATGCTTGTCTGACTTGGTAAGGTCTAAACTAAGAAAAGAAAGTCTTCTTTGTAAGAAGAGAAAACAAAGAACCACAACAATACTTAAAACCAAAAAAACCTGAGGGAAGAAATAAAAATAAGTCTAAGCAAAAGAATCTATTTTCCAAATGATCTCACAGCAGGGTTTCTAACAATTTTTTGTCTTAAACCCTCTGGCAAGTCTGATGAAGGCTTCTCGGAATTAGTTTCTCGCGACAGAAACGAATTATATTGAAATACAATTATCAGGATATTAAGAAATCCTTGGAATATGGTAACATATGTGCTGCTTTATTAATGCATGAAATAACACTTGCTAGCAGGTTTAATTATTAACATAATTTCTAAGCAGTGATGATATCTGTAACAAAGGTAATGTGATATGAAAAAAATCAATGATTTTTACTGGCAAAACAGACACAGATGCTGTTAATATTATAGTTATCTGTTGCCTACACTCATAATTCAGAGAAATGCTAAATATTGAGGTTAGTGAAAATAAAACTATAATTTTATTCTATTCAAGTTCACAGTCCTCTGAATTTTCTCTGTAGACCTAGACAAGGCAGCTGGAGGCACAGCTTCTCTGGCAGAAAGAGGAGCAGAAGCAAATGGCCTGCTGCATGCAGCATGGTCTGACCTCTCTCCAGACCTACTCTTCCCCCAAGCCACACCCTACAGGAGCTGTGAGAAACCGGCTCCAGGGCTTCTCAGAAAACAGCTTGAAAACCACTCATAAAGCAGTTTACCATTTAGCCTGCTAGTAATATCTGTGCACGAGCATACCTATGCCTATTTTTCCAACCTCCCAGCCTAAACTATATACATCATATAAAGTCCAGAATTTCATTTCACTGTATTTTTTATCTTATTTAAGTTTTATTTATTTGTCACAGCCCTACAGTATGCCTAGTTTTCTTATTTTGTTTATTTTACTTTGTTTTAACCTTGTTAATATTTTAATCACGTTCGCTCTTGATTCTTGGTTTATTTTCCCTTTTTTTTTTTTTTTTTAGACGGAGTTTTGCTCTTGTTACCCAGGCTGGAGTGCAATGGCTCGATCTCGGCTCACCGCAACCTCCGCCTCCTGGGTTCAGGCAATTCTCCTGCCTCAGCCTCCTGAGTGGCTGGGATTACAGGCACATGCCACCATGCCCAGCTAATTTTTTGTATTTTTAGTTGAGACGGGGTTTCACTATGTTGACCGGGATGGTCTCGATCTCTTGACCTCGTGATCCACCCGCCTCAGCCTCCCAAAGTGCTGGGATTACAGGCTTGAGCCACCGCGCCCGGCTTATTTTCCCTTTATATGAGTATTATCAGCTTTTTTTTTTTCTTTTTTGGCCAATGAATATAGTTTCTGGCATTGTCTTAATCGTTTTTAGTTCATGTTATTGTTTAGTTAGAGCTTCACCTTTTCCTTTGCATTTTCATTTTTTATTTATAACTAGAAGGCAGAAGTTGATCATAGGATTGACTCCCAGAGAACAGACCATGGCCCAAAGAAAAGTACTTAGACATTTGTTCTCCCTCCTGCTCTCTCAACAACAGCCTTTCTATCTCTCCTTAAAAGATCTCTTCAATGTTGAAGTCCCTAAAAAGCCCATGTACTTTGAGAGATTCAGAACTTCAAATCTTCTGTTGGGATGACAAGGTGATAATAAGCTGGCAGGTACCAGCAGTACCCTGAGCTGCTGGAACTTGAAACTGTTTACTTGCCTGATGCAATGGCAGAAGCTCAATCAGCTTTTCACTTATCATTCAAGGTTTCCAAACTTCTTTGGCTGTAGACTTTACATAATCATTGCGGAAATTTGATCATTGTAAGAGGAGATGTAGTGGTTACACTCCTGCTAGCAGAGCCTGGTGTCGAAAGGCCGCGGCAGAGAAAGAGTTGAACCAATGCAAAAGTTCTCCTGCGGGCTTCACTGTTAAAGATGGAAATCCTAACGACAGGCCTGCAAGCTGTGAGTTGTCTAAAATTAAGAAGTTCCTTCTTCATTTGCTCACCTTATACCTGGAATTGAAGTTGACTCCGAGTTGTCTAAAGTCATCCCATAAGGAGATGTTAGGCATCATGAACTGGCAGAAATACCACACGGCACTAGGTCCTTGGTGTCTTCAGGATTAACATCCCTAATTTTGATTACTTGAGAGAAACCCCAAGAGTTTATAACTTGTAATTTTTAATTTTGCTAAAGCATAAGTACGTTCTGTATATTCCCTAAGGCTGGAAAGCAAAAGTGAGGCACTTAGCTAATGAGAGAACCCAGCCAATCTCCATTGTTTCAATTCAGCTTTGTAGATTTCTACCTAGTCTCATATATTTATGTGCTCATGAAGTCATAAAAACAATTCTGTCTTTAAAAAAAGTAATAGATAAGAGATAAGAAAGTCAATTTTCTTGGTAATGAAAGGGAGGAGAAAGAACTAAGGTAAGTGATAAATCATAGCTAAAAAATTAGTTTTGATTAAAGCAAAGGATGGGATGTCCAATTAAACACTGGCTCAGATTTATCATGGATGAGAGTCCTTTATTTGAGCTATATGGAAATAGGACATAGAGTTTTTATGAAACTTTCAGTTACACCCCAGGTCACACAAAACTGAACATCATGTGAAGAACTCATCATAGAATGTCTTAAAGAAAGAACTTCAACTCTTTAGTAATACTAATACATGAGGACAGGGAGAATTATTCAACATTAGATATCCAGCACCCAGGACAGGGCCTGGGCACATCATAGGCGCTCAGCAAATATTTGTTGAAATGCTGAGTCACTGAAATCAATTATATGCTACAGAAGTACTTATGAATTTGGAATATACTTCTCCCAGCACTATGGCACTATATCTTACAGGATGAAATTCTGAAAAACAGTTTACATTTAGAAATTGAAATTATGTTCTGCATTTTGCTATAAACAAAAATACGAGAACTGGCCAGATGCCAGCCCAAATACACCCTTCACCACGGACCAAAAACAACTACCAAAGCAGCCCGACAGTCCCAAAGAGCCACTAAAGGAAGGAAGGGGTAGCTCTTATCAAGGGGTCCATTTATCTTTATCCTAATGAAGAGGGCACTTACAACTAAGATCACTTGCAACTAAGTTAGGACCTAGAATTTCAACTTAGGACATTGTTAAAGCCAATCTTAGATTTAAAATAAATGTTTTTTTAAGATGTGGAATCTAGCCTACTTGAGGTTTACATTTAAATAGAAAATACCCAAAAAGTGGTAGCATCTACCCAATTCAGAAACTTAAAAAAAGAAGCCTCATTATTATTTAGCAAAATAAAAAAAAATTAATAAGTTTTCATTAAAATACAGTAAGCTTTAAAAGATACATCTAGAAAAAAACGACACCCCCCAAAACCCCAAAAACAAAAAATAAAAATGCATCTAGACAGAAATAACTAAAAATTCTCTTGATCAAAACAAGCAAGATCAAATGGAAAACTCCAATGTAATGCTTACTGGAAACATTTAAAATTTCAATCTGAGTCTATTTTTAGAACATAGGAATTGGAACAAATAATAAATCAGATTTTAAAAACTGGAATCACAATAAAAATTTAGTTGTAAGGTAGCATTCTGACAGATATTTCTTTGACCAGTTCTTTATTTAATATGCATTAGGCCGTTTCAGTCATTTGCTACCATATATGATGCTGTACTGAACATACTTCTTGTACACATGGGTGAGTTTTGTGAGTAGTTCACAATAGAATTGTTCGCAGCTGTGAGAAAGAATGAAGTAAATATGTTCATATAAGAAAGGTTTGCAAACAGTGTTAATTGAAGGCTGGGCGTGGTGGCTGACACCTGTAATCTCAGCACTTTGGGAGGCTGAGGCGGGTGGATCACGAGCTCAGGAGTTTAAGATCAGCCTGGCCAACATAGTGAAACCCCATCTCTACTAAAAATATAAAAATTAGTCGGGTATGGTGGCGTGTGCCTGTGGTTCCAGCTACTGGGGAGGCTGAGGCAGGAGAATTGCTTGAAACCGGGAGGTAGAGGTTGCAGTGAGCCAAGATTGTGCCACTGCACTCCAGTTTGGGCAACAGAGCAAGACTCCATCTCCAAACAAACAAACAAACAAACAAACAAACAAACAAAAAACACCAGTGTTAATTGAAAGTAGGTACCTAACAGTTCATATAGGGTATAATTCCACCTATTAAAAAAAAAAAGAGAGAGAGAGAAGAGATATACATACAGATTGAGTATCTCTCATTTGAAAAGCTCCAAAATCCAAAATTTTTTGAGCACCAGCATGATTTTCAAAGGAAATGCTCACTGAAGCACTGCGGATTTTCAAATTAGAGGTTCTCAAACAGTAAGTATAATGCAAATATTCAAAAAATCTAAAAAATTCAAAATCCAAAACACTTCTTGTCCCAAGCATTTTAGACAAGAGACACTCAACTTGTGCATGTGTGTGTGTAAATTTTCACTGATCAGATTGGCAAACAAAATGCAAACATGTGAAAATACCTAACTGCTGGCCAAGCTGTAAAAATACGCGTCTCTCATACATTGCTAGTGGGAAGGTAAGCTGATAAAACTTTAATGGAAAGCAATTTGTCAATAGCGATTAAAACTATAAATACACATACTCATGAAAATGAGGTGCAAAATTACATATGTACAAGGTTATCAATGATAACACTATATACAATACAAAAAAGAGAACAACCTAGAGGTACATCAACTGGGAACTGGTTTAAATAATACACTCACAATATGGAATAGTATGCAGTTATAAAAAATGAGACATCTCTCTATATACTCATAAGAAAAGATCTTTAAAATATAAACTTAAAAGGTATCAAAATTATATATAGCATATATCAACTTTTATGTAAAAAAGGGGTGTGAAATCACAGAGTACATAACCAAATCAAATCGAAAACTTACTTGTAAAGGTAATACTCTGCATGATCTATCTCTTCCCGAGAGGAAATGTTGTCTACAAACTAAAAGACAGAAAAACAAACCTTTGGTTGAATATAAATTATGTCATATATTTGGCCTAGGGCCTAGATCATGCATTAACCTTAGAAAACACAGGACACCCATTTTATTGGAACGATGGTGATACTTGGTAGAACAATGTTCACGTGGTATGGCTCCATCCTTGAAACCCCTTTATGATAACACAAACAAAGAATACATAATGACTTCTCTTTCTCTATATGTAGAACAACTTGGATCAGAAAATGGATTGAAAGCCACACATAAACCTTGCTCAGAACAAGGAGAGTGTTCCACTGATTATATTTATTAACTAGTTACCTATTTTTTTTTCCTTTATCTTTAAACTCCGTTATTTTCTTTATGTTCTAAACATAAGAATATATGGCTGAAAGAATGAAGACTCTGATGGCTAAAAAAATGTTGCCTAGAACATAAACATCTAAATTTAGAAAACTCAGTCTTGCAACCATTTTTCCTACTCTGATTTAAGTTCTGCTATACAACAGTAAAACTATGATTCCTCTACCAACAAACTCTCCCTTCAAACTATAAAATCCCTGAATATGTTCAAATAAACATATGGTCCAAATAAACAAATAAAAAGGATTATTCCAAAGACAGATTCCATTCTAAAGCAGAGACTCAGAGGCAAAAAAGAAAAAAAAAAAAAAGAGTAGAAGACAATGCATGCTGTGAATATAATGAAAACCTCATTATAGAAGGAGAAGAGAGTAAAAAGTGGGAAACTTTCTACAATGTCTAGTACTTCTGGATTTGACTTAGAAATCTATTAAGGGCATATAAAATGTGGTTCAACACAAAACCTGAGCTTGAGTAACAGCTCTGATTATTTGCTGTATGGCACAAACAGATGGCCTAGCCCCTCTGGGATTTGGTTGCTCCATCTGCATAAATAGGATAAAAGCACCGGCCCTGAAGAGTATAAGGCTCCAATGAGAAAATGTCCATAAAAGCTGTAAACCTTTGAAGTACACCTAAATAAATAACAGGTATAATGGCATACAGAAGGTTTACCCATCTTGTAAGGGATGAATCAATGGCCTTTCCATTTTCCTCCAGTATGCCAATTATGAGTCTATTAAATGTAACTTATGGCCAGTAAAATTGTTTCTCAACTAAAAGGCAGAAAGAAAGGACCAGGACTCAAAACAAAGGTAATTTCTTTCCTCTCTCTCTTCCAGATTTAACAATACTTTAAATTTTATGGTGCTCCATAAAAAGTTTTCACAGCTAAAATCTCATTTTAGCATCACATTATTCCTGGGAGTAAGATGCAATGGTACCCATGATGAAAATGAGGAAATTGAGAGGGGCCTCATTGCCAAATGTCATAAAGTGAATTCATGATAAAGACAAGCCCAGATATATTTGAAGCAGGCAACAGAAGAGAATCTAGATATCTGAGTTTGAATCTCAGCTTTTCCACACTTACAAGCTGTGTGAACTTGGGAAAGATTAAACCATGTCTTACATAGACTGCTTATTGCATAGGGAGCAGTGAGAATTAACAAAAATAATGTATGTTAAGGAACTAATACATTTAAAACTGGCACAGCAGGTGCTCAGCAATGGTTACTATTCCTGATTCCTAACCTAACATTATGCTTCCACCCATCACATTGCTGCAGTTTAACTTTAACATTAATATCCATTCTTTCACAGACTTTCTCGGCCACCAAAAACACTTCCAATACTAAGTAAATATCATTACTTTGAAGAATATATCAACTTAAAAAAAAACATGGTATCATACAGCAGAATATCATACGGAAAAATTAAAATAGATACAAAAAAGTGATTACTGATATCAGAATCTGGTAAATGTATTAACTTTTATTTCAGCCAAAGAAATCCGCTACTACACTGTTACCTGTTAGTAACTATAAAAACATACTGTACTCTGAAAAAATATTTCCTATGAAAAGTATCCTTTATTTACATAGACTTATCTACGTGAGTGGCCTTTCTGGCTTTCTTCTTAGAAAATATATATGTTAATATTTTCTTACCCGTGATATTGTTAAAGAACTAACAGGCAACTTTCTCTGAAATGTTTTATCCATTAAAGATGCGAGATCAGCTGTGAAGACAAAAAAAGAAAAAGAACCTTGTTAAAGATACATACTTCTTTTAAAAAAAATCTAAGATACGATTCTTGCCAGATGGCTGCCAACATTATGAAGTCAGTATTAAAAGAGAGGCTCTTTCTTGTTTTTTAGAAATTATTTTTATGTAAATTAAAGAGGAAAAAAGAATATTCTTTAAAACATTTTAAAAATGATTTAATTCAGTTGAAATTAAAAAAAAAATCTTTACGGCATGTATTTAGCTTTTAAAATATGGATCAAATGGCTGGGTGCAATGACTCATGCCTGTAATCCCAGCACTTTGGGAGGCTCAGGAGGGCAGATCACAAGGTCAGGAGTTCGAGACCAGCCTGGTCAATATGGTGAAACCCCATCTCTAATAAAAATACAAAAATTAGCCACGTGTGGTGGTGCACGCCTGTAGTCCCAGCTACTTGTGAGGCTAAGGTAGAAGAATCCATTGAACCCACAAGGCAGAGGTTGCAGTGAGCTTAGATTGCACCACTGCACTCCAGCCTGGGCGAGAGGGCGAGGCTCTGTCTCAAAAAAAAAAAAAAAAAAAAAAAAAAAGAAGGAAAGAAAGAAAAGAAAGAAAGAAAGAATTTACGACTAGGTTCTCGAAAGCATTGCAACAAAACCACAAATTGACAAGTGGAACCCTAATTAAACTAAAGAGCTTCTGCACAGCAAAACAAACCACCAACAGGGTAAACAGACCATCTATCGAATGGGAGAAAATATTCACCAACTATGGATCCGACAAAAGTGTGACATCCAAAATCCACAGGGAACTTAAAACAATTCAACAAGTGAAAACCAAATAGTCCCATTAAAAAACAGGTAAAAGATTACTGAACAGATACTTCTCAAAAGACATACAAGCAGCCAACAAACATGTGAAACAATGTTCACCATCACTAATCATCAGAGAAATGCAAATCAAAACCACAATGAGATACCATCTCACACCAATCAGAATGGCTATTATTAAAAAGTCAAAATATAACAGATGCTGGCAAGACTGCAGAGATAAGGGATTGCTTATGCACTCTTGGTAGGAATGTAAATTAAGTCAGCCACTGTGGAAAGCAGTTTGGAGATCTCTCAAAGAAGTTAAAACAGAACTACCATTTGATCCAGGAATCCCGTTACTGGGTACATACCCAAAGGAATATAAAACATTCTACCAAAAGGATATATGCACTCAATGTTTACTGCGGCACTACTCACGCAAAAGACATGGAATCAATCTAGGTGCCTACGAATGGTGGATTGGATAGAGAAAATACAGTACACATACACCATGAAATACTACACAGCCATAAAAAAGAATGAAACCATGTCCTTTGCAGCAACATGGATGTAGCTGGAGGCCATTATCCTAAGTAAATTAACACAAGAACAGAAAACCAAATACTACATATTCTCATTTACAAGTGGGTGCTAAGCATTGGGTACACCTGAACACAAAGACGGAAACAATAGACACTGGGGACTCTTAGAAAGAGGAGAGAAGGAAGGGGGCAAGGGCTGACAAACTGTTAATGCTTAGTTCCTGGGTGATGGGATCACTTATACCCTAAACCTCCGCATCATGCAATATGCCCATGTAACAAACCTGCCTATGTACTCCCTGAATCTAAAATAAAAGTGGAAATAAAGAAGTCCAATATAATTAGCTCATGAAAGCAAATAAAAAAAGAAAAAAAAGGCCAGGTAAGGCGAGGGGTGGGAATATGGTCAGCAAAATATCTCTGCAGAGAGACACAAGCAAGTGTTCTTTCTGATAGGTTCCAGAAAAAAAAAAAAAAAAAAAAATGAGATGATGGGAGAGCCAGGGAAGATGACTCTTCATTGCTTACACATTTATTCCTTTTGTATTTTAAGATATATTAGCTATATATTAGGTTATAGATATATATTAGCTATTCAAAACATTTAAAAACTGAAATTTATCAAGTTACTTTTATGCCTACTCTGAACGAATCAGAGCAGCACTCTGGCTATCTTTAATGATTTTTGGCCTGAACCATTCCTATTTTGGTTCTGTGGGTCAAGATGGCCAGGGGGAGACCTATGTTAATTCTAGCTAAATAATATAAGCTTGCTTGGCTCAGAGTATACAAGTTTATACACCAAACTAACTATATTATTGGTGCAGTTAATTAGAAATCAAGCGGCAACAGGAGGCCTAAGGTAAGGACCATCCAAGAGCACAGTAACACCAACACCTAGGGGTGCTTGCAGAGCAAGGGATACGGCTCTGGTCCCATGAATGCCTTCTCAAGATGGAGAATGCATGAGGGTCTCCTGAAGAGGGCTTATGCAAAGATCTCTGAGAAGGGAGGTGACCTCTGCTCACAAGATCCAGGAGGGTCTTTATCGATGAGAGCTGGCAAAGAGGAGAAAGGCCTTGCAGGGCAGAGATCACAGAATGCCTCAGGCTCTGCCTAGGTTCTGGGAATATGGAGCGATTTTAATTGCTCTATGTCCTCAATGCTTGGGAGATAAAAGCCTCTTGATGCATTGGGTATGGTCAGACAGGGTGGCTCCTCATCCTCTATACTCCAGAAGCAGCTGCATCCTAATAACAATCAGTGATAAACTCAGACTACTAGTTTGGCATGTCTTAGAAGGATCTCAAGTGCCCCCTCATCTTACCTACCCCTTCACCCTCCCCTTCCACGCCCATAAGCTCAATGAGATTATGCACATAATCAAAGTGTCTGGAGCCCATAGCTCCCCGCCAATTCGGTTCCTATTCTTGTGTTGGTCCCCTGGACCCATGCTGTAATTTCTACTCTTGTGTCTCTGTCTTTATTTCCTTTTCTCAATCCCTCGTCGCCGCTGAGACTAAGGGCACCCATGTACGGGGTTGGGGCTAGTACCCAACAGGTTCCTTTTAGCAGAACATCCATAGGAATACTTGGTATTTCTGAGATCACACTTTTATCATAGTCTAACAATATCTAAAATCTTAGGCAGCATACTTTCCAAAATGTTTACTTCACATCTTGTGATTGACTTTCAAATTTACAATATCCTCTTTCCCCTTCTCCTAACACTCAGCTTATGATTTTTTTGTCTCATTTCACTGAGAAAACAGAAGCAATCCAAAGAGAACTTTATCCTTCTAGCATCATGTCTACCAGACTACTAGCATCTGTGCCCATATACTCTGCCCTCTATTCTGTTATAAACGATGAATGGTGTTAAACAAAAAAGCCCTCCCCTGCTCTCATACTTCCTAGTTATGTTTCCTTTTCTCAGCTCCTTTTAACAGCAAGACAGCTCAGAAGAGTCATCTCAGGGCTGGGCACAGTGACTCACGCCTGTAATCCCAGCATTTTGGGAGGTGAAGGCAGGTCAAGAGTTTGTGACCAGCTTGGCCAACATGGTGAAACCCCCTCTCTACTAAAAATACAAAAAGTTAGCCAGGCGTGCTGGTGGGTACCTGTAATCCCAGCTACTAGGAAGGCTGAGACAGGAGAATTGCGTGAACGTGGGAGGCAGGGGCTACAGTGAGCCGAGATTGTGCCATTGCACTCCAGCCTGGGCAACAAGAGCGAAACGCCATCTCAGGGAAAAAAAGAAGTCATCTCAAATATAGCTGAGTTCCCAGTCTTCAACATATTCCACCGACACCAATAACCATCTCCACACTGTTAAAATCCAGTGGTCAATTCTGTCCCCATCTTACTTAACTTCTCACTAGCATTTGATACAGCTGACCATTCTATCCTTCACAAAATATTCTCTTTTTTCTCTCCTTCTCGTGTTCCTTTGCAGGATCTCCACTTCTTGACGTCTAAATGTTGGAGTGCCTCTAGGTCCCAGTAGTAGACTGTAGACTTCCCTTCGCCATCTATGCTCAGTCCCTAGGTGATCTCATTCTCTGCCACGGCTTTAACCATCACCTACAGATAGTTGGCTTCACATGTACATACCTACCCTGACTTCTCCCCTTTAACTCCAGACCTGCATTCCAATTGCATAGGTGATATCTCCATTTGTTTGTCTAACAGGTATCGAAACATCACATGTTCTCTTATTTCCTCAGATTTCCACTCTCAATCTGCTTTTCCCATCTCAGTAAATGAACACTATATTGGCTGGTTTACTCAAGACAAAAATGTAGGCATCATCCTTGACCCCATTCTTCTCACTTTATAACCAAGTTGTTAGTAAATCCTATAGGCTCTAGATTTGAAATATAAGTATATATTTCTCACCACCACCACCAGCACCACTAAGCCACCAATATCTCTTTTATCCTGACCTTGTTTGAATTATTGTCCCCACTCTTATTATCTAATCTCCACCCAGCAGTCTGAGTGAGCTTTTTAAAAGATAAATCAGCCAATCAGAACAAAAACCAACAAATGCTAATCTGTGTTGTTTTTTTCTGTCTCTTACACTAAAAATAAAACCCATGTAATTACTAATACACACATTCTCAGTCTCTAAAACAGTTCCATAAAAGGCACCTAGTAAATACCTAAAGAAATGAATCGAAGGAAAAAAAAAAAAAGGGATTGTGTTTCCAAGGTTTGTTTACTCCCTGGTGGAAGAAACCGGTACAAGTAATAACGACACACTCAGAAGTGATCAAGTAATAAGTATTTGTTGAAAAACTATTGTGCATTTAATCATTTTTTCTTTCTTTTTTCCCTGAGGGATGGATCTCAATGACTCAGTGGCTACTGGAGGAAAAGAACTTTATAAAACCTTTAAAACTTGATATAATATAAAAGTAATTAGCTTTTCTTATGACTTATTTTTTAAAGAGATTGAAGCCAAGTGATTAAAGCAAAATAAAAACAAAAAAGTCCTTCAACTCCCTTCACATTAAGGCAAATTAACAGCATTAAATCTACTTGCTTACAGATTTTTTTTTTGTTTTTTTTTTTTTTTAGACGGAGTTTTGCTCTTGTTACCCAGGCTGGAGTGCAATGGCATGATCTCGGCTCACCGCAACCTCCGCCTCCTGGGCTCAGGCAATTCTCCTGCCTCAGCCTCCTGAGTAGCTGGGATTACAGGCACGTGCCACCATGCCCAGCTAATTTTTTGTATTTTTAGTAGAGACGGGGTTTCACCATGTTGACCAGGATGGTCTCGATCTCTTGACCTCGTGATCCACCCGCCTTGGCCTCCCAAAGTGCTGGGATTACAGGCTTGAGCCACCGCGCCCGGCTTCTTACAGATGTTAAACATCTCTCTCATAACAGCAAATCTTTATGATCATTTCAATAATGGAGGCTCTTGTGTTTGGATGATAGACAATATGAGAAATTACCTCCCTCTACTCATAATTTACAATTTAACTTAAAATAGCACGATCAGGATGTATGGCCTGATTAAAATGAAAAACTCATCATATCTTTGTAAGTTTCACACCGTGCACAATGTATAACCAAACTCTGGAATGAGGTGGCTTCACTAACTACCACCTCGGTAGTGTGGTAACTCAAGATTGCACGTGAATCCTTCACATCAAGCCATCTTCAGTCAAGTGAAATCCGCTGGGACCTCAGAAAAGATAACAGCTGCAGAGCCAGCATCTAATGAATAACATTTACATATTGCAAGTCAGAGAAAGGTTTGCTGCCAAATATATTACGTGGTAAATCACCTCACAGAATAGCGCTGCCATGATGAATGAGGCAGAAAACTGCACAGAGCAGGGATGGCGAGGAAAGCTGGGACAGCTGTGGTGTGCAGAGGGCTAGCGCCACAGGCTTCTGGACTGTGGGCTTCTACAGTCAAAATCCCACCTCATGTTTCAGTGAGGGGCCAGCAGATGCCCAGGTTTTGTTGAAAGAGATATGCCAAAGAAGATACTTTTTTGCTTGCTACTCAGCTCCTCAGGAATAAATACTGTAGCTGATGGCTGTGGACAACAAAGACTATATGGAAAAATGGATCTGAAATTTGAATTCTTCATTTAACAAAACTTAAAGCTAGACAGACAATGTGGAAGTATGTTCAGAAAATAAAATGTATACTAAAAATTCCCTTCCCATTGGAAGAAACCAATACTATTAATGATCTCAGAATATACAAGATTTTTATTGAGAACCCTGCACTATTCCCAGTATGAGTGCAGTGGCACACAAGCGTGGGTGAGGAGTCAAACTGCCTGAGGGGTTTAAAACTTCAGATTCCTAGGCTTCTTTTCACCTAGAGGGAGAATCTAATTCTCTGGGTTTCAGGTAGCATCAGAAACTTTAATAGCCCCAGAAGATGATAGCCAATCAAGCATCAGTCAGTTATGTTTGGGAACAATCATGAGAGGGAGCACAAAAGAAGTCTTAGATGTTGCTCCTAAGCTCAAAGATACTGAATAGGAATTCTATTGCTGGAATAAGATGAATTAAATATATTTTTAAAAATCCCTCCTAATATAAAAATAAAACAAAATATTAATTTTCCCCCAAATATATGACTGAGCTTTTAGGAAGGTAGATGGGTGTCAGAGGCTAAAGGCAAGATGGGAGCATAAAATTAGAGTGCTTAAGGGAGCAGTCCCTTTGAGAGGAACAGTCTCTTTTAGAGCATGTGATGATCTACAGTGATGGAGAGCTTTAGTTTGGGGAACAGAGGATGAAACCAACACTTGTAACGTAAGAAGCCCATTCAGAGAGCCTCAGGTAAAGTCAGGACCATCTAGGGGAACTACACCTGAAGTGAAAAGGCAAAACTTTTCACTGCAATAATGTACCCTACAAAGTAAACAACTAGGACTCTTGTCCCTCGAGGATTATAAACTACAAAGTCAGCCCTCATACCTCTTTGGGGGATTTAATCTACTCTCCTTTTGTGATCTCTAATATACCAAGCTGAGAATTTTGTTTAAAGAGTTGACTTTACTACATAAAATTCTAAAAAATGTAAACTATTCTATAGTGACCAAAAAAACATATCCATGATTGCCTGGGAATTCGGGGTATAGGGCAGGAAGAGGATGGAGAAAAAGGTTATAAAAGAACTGGAGAAAACTGGCAGGTGACTGATATGCTCATTTCTGGGAGTTGAGTCAGGGTGGTGGCAAAAATATTAAGGCAGGCGTCCCCAAACTACGGCCCACGGGCCACATGCGGCCCCCTGAGGCCATTTATCCAGCCCCCCGCCGCACTTCAGGAAGGGGCACCTCTTTCATTGGTGGTCAGTGAGAGGAGCACAGTATGTGGTGGCCCTCCAACAGTCTGAGGGACAGTGAACTGGCCCCCTGTGTAAAAAGTTTGGGGACACCTGTATTAAGGGAAGAACATTAGAGAAAGTTATAGATTATAGTCTCAAACCATTTTGGAAGGCCTAAGGGTTTTTTCTATAGTTCCTGGCTGAAGGTACCCAAAATCCCGTTTACATTTAGTTAATAAGTAAAGCAAATAGCTAGGGTATATGGGGGAGTTTATCTGAATAACTTGTTTACTCACATGATCTTAAAACTAAACTTTGATTCTGATGGCTCTCTTGAGGGGAGGCTGACTAGGGATATTACCCACTTACGGTGTTTGCTTTGGGCATCAGAACCTGTCCTTTAATCTCTAACCTCTAGTGGTGTTGACTCAAGCCTCTGTCAATTAAACTTCACTGAATAAATGCGAGTCTCACTGGCTGGTGGGGGCCAGTAGTTGCAACTATTTACAGCACTCTCCAGAGAGTCTGTAAGCAGCCACGGATACCTAGCCTGCTCATTCATTGTATTCTGTGTGTGAGTGTACTTTATTCATTCATCGCTGAATCAGGGTCTGCAGGACAGACCCTCACTGGTTGTGACCCTGATAGTGGCACCCAACTTGGAGCAGCCTTGACATCATTATCTTGATGATGGTGGTGATGACTTTATGGACATATACATCTGTACATTGGTCAAAACTGATCAAACTGTACATTTAAATATGCACAGTTTATTTTATGTGAAGAATATCTCATTAGAGCTGTAAAAACTAAACAATGAATAAGTTAAAAAGTAGGTTAGACACAGTGAAGTGAGAATTAGTGAACTGAAAGTTAGATTAAAAAAAATTACACGGAATGCTGCAAAGATAAAAATGAGAACTGTAAAAGAGTAGAGCTACAGAAAAATGAATAACAATGTATAAAATACATTCAAATTAAATTTCCAAAAGAAGTTAACAAAGAGAATGGGAAAAGGTTATACATGACGAGACAATGACTGAGAATTTTTTAGAATTGATAAAAACATAGGTTTCTAGATTTAAGAAATGCAATCTCAAGTCAAAAAGTAAAATTATTCCTGTATCTACTAAAAATACAAAAATTGGCTAGGCATGATGGTGCATGCCTATAATCCTAGCTACTCAGGAGGCTGAGGCAGCAGAATCCTTTGAATCTGGGAGGCAAATGGTATGGTAAGCCAAGATCACATCATTGTACTCCAACCTGAGTAACAACAGCAATGTCGCCAAAAAAAAAAAAAAAAAAAAAAAAAAGAAAAAAAAAGAAAGAAAGAAAGAAAAAGAAAATGATAAATAAAAGGATCTCAAAAGTGGCCAGAAAGAAAAGAGAAATTACAAAGAAAAAGCAACTATACTAATAGGCGTTTTCTCAATAGGAATGATATAATACAGAAAATAGAATACAATGTTCAAAATGTTGCAAGTATAAACTATCAACCTGAAATTGCATATGTAGCAAAACTATCTTTCAAAACGAAGGGCAAAATACAGGTGTGCTGGCATGTGCTTGTAGTCCTAGCTACTCAACAGGCTGAAGTGGGAGGATCACTTAAGCCCAGGAGTTGGAGGCCAGTCTGGGCAACACAGCAAGATCTTGTCTCAGAAAAAACAAAAATGGCCAAGTGAAGTGACTCACGCCTGTAATCCCAGTACTTTGGGAGGCTGAGGCGGGAGGATCACTTGAGGCCAGGAATTAGAGACCAGCCTAGCCAACATGGCGAGACCTCGTCTCTAAAAAAAATAAAAAATAAAGGACAAGGGCAAAAAAAGAGACATTTTTAAACAAACAAAAACAGACAATATATTAACAACAAATACTAAAGAAACTTTTTAGAACTCACTAAAGGAACTTTTTACAAGTTTCTTAGAAACTTCTTTTAGAAAGAAGGAAAAAACATCCTTTAAAGAAAACTTGAGATGCCAGAAAGAACAATGAGTAAATAAAATTGGTTAAATTGGGGGCAGCGGGGGATTGACTGTTTAAAATAATGGTATGTATGTGTTTTAAAGGATAAAACTTTATTATTCGACAGGAGCACATGTGTGTGTATGTGGACTTAAAGTGCTCTAAAGGATAGTAGAGTGTGATGAGCATTAGAATAAGCTAAATATTCATTTTAGAAGTTAAAGGGCAACAATCTCTGAAAATGTAGAGGACATAATCTCCAGACCAGTGGAGGAAAAACAAAAAAGTAAAAAACAAAAACAATCCAAAAATAAAAATCAATCCAAAAGTAAAAATAAAATAAAATAAAATAAAATAAGAAAGATGAAACCAATCACAAAATATGACAGAAATAAATCCAATTATATTGGTAATCATGAAATGACAATGTAAATAGAAGAAACTTTTTAGTTAAAAGATAATGATTAGGGCCAGGCGCGGTGGCTCAAGCCTGTAATCCCAGCACTTTGGGAGGCCAGGGTGGGTGGATCACGAGGTCAAGAGATCGAGACCATCCTGGTCAACATGGTGAAACCCCGTCTCTACTAAAAATACAAAAAAAAATTAGCTGGGCATGGTGGTGCATGTCTGTAATCCCAGCTCAGGAGGCTGAGGCAGGAGAATTGCCTGAACCCAGGAGGTGGAGGTTGCGGTGAGCCGAGATTGCGCCATTGCACTCCAGCCTGGGTAACAAGAGCGAAACTCTGTCTCAAAAAAAAAAAAGATAATGATTGTCAGATTGGTTAAAAATACAAAATCCAGCTATGTAAATCATATAAACACAGAAGAGTTGAAAATAAATGTATTAAAAACATACTAGGCAGCCAAAAGAAAGCTGGTACAGTTGTATTAACATCAGATAAAACAGACTGGGGCAAAACGCAGTTTTATAGATTATGTGAGTCACTACATAATGACCAAGAACTCACTTTGCCAAGATAATTTTAACCTGGTGCACAACAAAGTAACACAGCTTCACAGTACATGAAATTCTGTCACAAAATCTGTAGTAGAGATGTGTTGAAAAACAAGCCTCTTAAAAAAGAGTGTGGTCTCCAGGGCAAAGTTGTGATAATGAAGGTCACTGAAGAAAAAGATGAATCCTTTATTGAATCCTCGTAGCTTCAGGAGAGAAATGGTTTCAGTTTTTCTTTTCTATGTAACTGCACATTACTGTTACACTTTCAGGCAACACTAAACTCTTTCTGGGCTTATGGCCATCTGCATACTTTATCTAATTTATGTAATAAAGAAACAGATATAGATTATTATTGTACTTCCTAGAAGAAGTGATCTTGAAAAATACAGGCTGAAACTGTTTTTATTTCCCACATTTTAAAAGAAAAACGAAGACATGTGACACATATTATGCATCGAAGATGCAGAAAGATGTATGGAAAAGTAGCCTGGCAATGAATTTGGACATAGATTTTAAGAGTTCCTTGTATTTGTCCGTCACCAGAAGCTTTAAAATAAATAGATCCAATAAAGGAAAAATATGAAAGCAAGTTTTGTGTACATATATACTAATAAGACTAAAGAAGGGTGACAAACACAAGTCAGACCCATCTCTAGAACTTGGCAAATATGAAAAGTGGAAAATGAATAGATACCACAGAGATACAAATACAGAACTGACGAAAGCAGACTTCAGAAAATCCCCATCAGGCCTCAAGAACAGGATTTGAAATATTCATGCAAAAAGCCAAAGGCCTCTACAGCTGAAATGACACAGCAAAACTAAATCTCAGTTAAAATGGAAGAAGTGCCTGTAAAAGACAGACCTGACTGCAAATGTGTCAATGAAATACTCTTCAGATTCAAAAAGAATGTTCTCCAAAAACAAACCAACCAACAGAAAAGAAACCAATAAACCAACAGAAACAAGCAAAACAGTAACCCAAACCAAAATGTGTCTCATACTCTGTGATATGAAAAATCAGAAATAAAATATTTACTCCAGCAGGGCTCATGAATCCAATTCAGCTCCAGTCATCTGGGTGCTTGATCCTTGGTAGACAGACTCAAGAAAACTTCCTCTCATGGAACCCAGGGAGTTTCTCCATCAGCCCTGCCGTTATGCCAGCACCCCACCCAGTTCCTCAGTGGTTTTCTCTGTGAGTCCTATTCATAGTGGATCCTAGTATGTTAACTAGTAAATGTTGATGACTTTCACCCTGTACCTCCCCAACAGATCAGGAGGTTAGTAGAGGAATTTCAGAGACAATGCTTTCACACAGTGTTTATTTTAGCCAAAGGAATGTCCAGTACAGAAACAATCAAAAGTTGAAATCTGACTGAAGTAGGAAAGCCCAAGAGCACAGCTGAACTGCCCTATCAATAAGAGTATCAACCGCAATGAATTAAAATGTCTCAATTATTTAAATCCATGAGTCTTTAACGACATTTTAAAAAGTCCTCATTCATCATTTTTGGAAGTTATTTTAAAAACTAACACATATACAAACTGTATCTCAGGGTAAGTAAACTGTTGATGAATGAAAGCTCACTCATAAAAATTTCCTAGGTAGTAAATGAAAACAAATGATATAATTTAAATAGCAATAGTATGCAGCTCCGAATGAAATAACTTTAACTTCACAGAGGGGCAACCAAACACTGTGTGCTTCCTGACAAAAGTAAACACTTCCTATGAAGTATTCATGCCAAAAGAAAAAGAAAACAAAAAGTCAGTCCTGAACCTGATCAAGCCCTTTTCTCCAACTGCCAGATTCACAGGACATATGGAAGGTAGAGGAACACGCTGAACACCACCATAAGGATGAAATCAGCAAATCTAGAATGTGGGAAACGCCACAAAAGACTGGTTTTCTTCAATAAATAAACTGAAGGAAACTTACAAACTAAAAATACATCTCAACACATTGCAAGGTATGAACCTTATCTGGATCACATTTTCAACAAACTAAAATAAAAATAAATTTATACTACATTTGGGAAAATGTGAATATTAATGGGATATTTAATAATATTACAGAATTACTAGTTTAGAATAGTATGATTAATTACGTTTTAAAAAATCCTTATCTTTTAGAGGTACATATCAAAATACACATAAAATAACCTGATAATTAAATTAGTTAAAAAGTAATCTGGTGAAGGCATGGGAGTTGATGAAACCACATTGGTAGGGAATTGATAACTGCTGAAGCTGTGTGACAGTATATGGGGGTTTATTCTACTCTCTCTACTTCTGTTTACATTTCTATTAAAAAGATTCGGAAAGAGTTAAAGGGGTCACATAGCAACCAATTGTATTATAAGAGCTTTATTTGGATCCTGATTCAACCAAATCATAAAAAAAAATTTATGACAGTATCAGGGATATGTGATCACTAACTGGATCTTTCGTAATATTTACAACCCTATTTAATTTTTTTCTTTTCTTTTTTCTTTTTTTTTTTTTGAGATGGAGTCTTGTTCTGTCACCCAGGCTGGTGGGCAGTAGTGTGATCTCGGCTCACTGCAACCTCAACTTGCCGGGTTCAAGCAATTCTCCTGTCTCAGTCTCCTGAGTAGCTGGGACTACAGGCACGCACCAACATGCCCAGCTAATTTTTTTGTATTTTTAGTAGAGACGGGGTTTCACCATGCTGGCCAGACTGATCTCGAACTCCTGACCTCGTGATCCACCCCTGCTCGGCCTCTCAAAGTGCTAGGATTACAGGCATGAGCCACCGCGCCCTTCTAAAAAGCACCCTTATCTTTTGGAGATCTACATCGACATACTTACAGATGAAATGATTTACTGCTTGGGATTCCTTCAAAATTATCCAAAGCATTGGGATGGGGAAACAGTAATAAAGATAAAATAAAGACTAAGAGCTGAAAATTGTTGAAGCCTGGTGAGGGATAAAGGGGGCTCCTTATACCAAGGTGTTTACATATTCAAATGTTAAAACACGAAGAACAAAAAAAAAAAAACGCGTGGCGTTATAAGTCAGGATACCATCACCTTTAGGGAGAAAGCGGGGCATCTGGAGTGGTAGGAATGCTCTGTTTCCTACACAGGTTTACTCGCTTTGTGGTAATTCACCAATATTATGATTTGCACACTTTTCAGTATGTATAGTATACTCCAATAAAAAAAGTATTTTAAAGAAATCGACTACTTTAATGTAGACAAAGACCCTATGGTGGAGTCGCAGGCACTACAGCAATCACCGAGAAAGCTTTTTGGGCGGAAAAGAAAGTGAGGCTCTCGTCCCCTTTCCTCCTCTCCACGGTGGAACGGGCGGCGGTCCCGGCTGGCTGCTGCCAGCGCGGAAAGGGATGGCGATCTGACGTTAGCACCGGGGCCCTCGGAACGCAGCGTGGGCTCAGGTCCGAGACAGCCGCACTGGCGTCCACCGTGACCCCAGCGCTGCAGAACTGCCCTCACGCTAAGGCCCTCCCCGAGGGCTTTGGCACCATCAGCCACCAGGACGAAGAGGGGGGGTACCGGAACAGCACGCCCACTCTGAGAGGCCAGAAGGTCTCCCTTGCAGTCCTCCCCGGCGGGGCACGGCTCAAGGGCGACAGCGCTCCGGCACCTGGAAGACACACAGACACAGACACACACACACACACACACACGCTGCAGCGTCACACACACACACACACACACACACACACACACACACACACGCCGCAGCGTGCATCCCTTGCTGCTTCGCTCTCCAATGCGGATAGGACCCGCGAATGTCTCATATCGGCCCTCCTCCCTCCCCCAATGAGCGAGCCCGCTCCAAGCACCTCACGGCCCTCCGGCAGGCATCGCCCAATCACAGCGCTCCACATGCAGGGCGCGGTCCTGCGCCCGCACGCTCCGCGACAGCCCTCGCGCTCACTCCCCGCCCTTCATGCAAGGGGCGGCAGATTCCCGCAGGGGCCACACTGCCACCTACTGCCCCATCTCCACCGCTGCAGCCACGGGCGCTCTCCCTACCGCTCCACCGCCTCCCAGCTCAGGGCCAACAGCTTAATCCAAACGCTTAAATAAAAATTAAGGAAAGCGAGTAGTGATGTCGAGTAAAACCGGTAACAATCCCCATTCTGAAAAGAAAGGCAACAATTACATTCCAGTACACACGAGGAAAAAGTCTCAAAAGGTCTCTTTACTCCAAGCAGTGTGAGTTCCAAAACCTTATTTCACCTGTCTTACATAGGGCGAAAAATGAGGGGCCTAGGGACTCCTCAGTCCACAGGATCCTGAAGCACCTGCATGTCAGGCGAGGCAGGCATTACCATCATCCTTAATTTATAGGCACAGAAACCAGGGGTGTCGGCTGAAAGCCGCAGAACTGGGGCTGACACCCAGAAGTCGGCCTCCCAAGTGCAAACTCTAGCACATCACAGGCAAGGAAGGCACACAGTGCTGAAATAATGTAAGGCAGCAAACATGGATTCTGACTGGAGAGATTCAAGGCAAAGGGGACAGCTGCCATGGTGGCAGGCAAGAATTCAGTAAACGATAGCTAGTACTGCTTTTCCAAGAAAATTAGTCTTAACCGAGAAAAGGTAACAGATGCCTCCATGTGATATTTGCGCATTGCCGAATTTTTTTTTGTTTTTTTCTGAGACGTTTCGTTTTTGTTGCCCAAGCTGGAGTGCAATGGCGCGAACTCGGCTCACTGCAACCTCCGCCTAACAGGTTCAAGCAACTCTACTACCTCAGCCTCCCAAGTAGCTGGTTACAGGCATGTGCCACTACGCCCAGCTAATTTTGTATTTTTAGTGGAGACAGGGTTCTCCATGTTGGTCAGGCTGGTCTCGAACTGCCAACCTCAGCTGATCCGCCTGCCTTGGCCTCCCAAAGTGCTGAGATTACAGGCATAAGCCACCGCGCCCGGCATTGTTTTTGAGGTGGAGTCTGGCTGGAGTGCAATGGCGTGATCTCGGCTCACTGCAACATCCCGGGTTCAAGTGATTCTCCCGCCTCAGCCTCCAAAGTAGCTGGGATTACAGGCGCCCATCACCACATCCGGCTAATTTTTAGTAGAGATAGGAATTCACCAGTTGGCCAGGCTGGTCTTGAACTCCTGACTTCAAGTGAGCTGCCCTCCTTGGCCTCCCAAAGTGTTGATATTACAGGTGTGAGCCACCATGCGCAACCCCGTTGCAGGTTATACTCATGCATTGGCGAACAGTTACTGCTTACTCAGGTATCCATGACAATGTTCCCTGGATTTGTGTGATTGACTATACCCAACACAAAGACACCAAGCATAGTGACCTCATTTCTTAATCTTCCCTATATACCTAGGAAAGTGCTAATAAGCTTTCCTAGAATTCATCATTCCTTTATCTGTACACTTCACTGTACTTTGCTTATAAATTCAAATACGGCACATCAGAACACGCCTTGCCGTGTAACTATGAGTCCATGCTGGTCTTATCACTAGAACAGTGTGGTGCCCTAAAGGTATAGCATTAGCCCTACAGAGCATTTTAGGGCATGTGGAGGTTTTTCTTAACTGTCACAATGACTGGAAGGCATTACTGGCACTTAATGGGCAGAAGACGGGAAATTCAGATGACCCGCAATGCTGAGACTGTCCTGTATGTCAAAGCACTGTCTCTAGTGGGAGCCAGGGCTCTCAGTATGAAAGACGGGAGATACAAATACGGACTGGAGCAAGGCAAGAAGAATCCCATGGGGATGAACTTGGGATTGGTATGAACTCATTATTTGCAAAATATATATAGTATGTGTACATGCATATGTGTACATGTATGTATTTATGTGTATGTGCATTCATATTTTTCCAAAATCTGTCCATTGAATGGGGCAAGAAGCAAATATTTCACAGTAGCAAAAGGACATCTGGCACCTAGATCTTGTTTTCTAATGTCATTCCTCACCAAAAGTAAGCAGAGCTCCTTGGAAAAATGGTTGTTTCCAGGGCTAGGCTAGAAAAGGTGCAAAATGACCCTGAAACACCTTGTTATATGAGAGAAAGTAAGTTATCAAAAAAGAAGGGAGTCGGGGGAAATGGAAGTCAGCTTGAAAGGGCTTCTATCAGCCAAGTATGGGATAATTAGACCACCAAAATAACTGAGGAGGGTAATGAATCATTAAAAAAACTCTCAAATAGATAATTTAAACATAATGCATGATAATAAACAGATGAGAAAGAAATGAGAGAAAATGAAGGGTTCTTGCTTATAGTAGATACTGAGTGTTAGCCAGTAAATCTGGAGAAATTTTCAGAGTTGGAAAATCATTACTTTGCAGCCATCATAGTAAAGATTGATTCAGGCTAAAGCCATGAATTGATGCTAAATATAAGAGCAAACTTTTGATAAGCAACAGCTCTTTGCATTGTACTAAAGTGTCTCCCCATGAATATCCTATTACTCAAAAGGGAGAAAACCAGTCTGATTTCTACAGTGGAGAAATCAGACACAGTTGACTCGGTGATCAAAGTTAATATGACCAGCGAAGGCATATGGTATCAGGTATGTCCACACGTGATACCCTGGCGGGGGCACAACATCACTGAGAGTATTCTGGCTGGGGAAGCATCACAACAATGAGAAAATAGCAGAAAAATCCAAAAGAGGAATATTCTATAAAAAAAAAAAAAGAGAGAAAGAGATTGAATTCTTTAAAAATATATAGGACAATGTTGTAAGAAACAAAGAAAGGATAAGGAACAATTTCAGATTAAGGAAGATTAGACAGACCTGACAACTAAATGTACTAGATGATCCTAGACAGCATCCTGTACTGGAGGAGGAAAAATGCTATCAGAGACATTATTGAGTCAATTTCCAAAACTGGGATATGAATAGTAAAGTATTATATTAATGTCAAAACTTCTGAAGTGGTAAATGTGCCATTATGTAACAGAATAGCCTTATCTCAGGTAATGTACAATGAAGTATTCAGGATAAAGAGCTATATATACTATATGCAACAAATGCCCAAATGATTAAAGAAAGTACGTATACAGGGGGACGAAGGAAAGAGAAAGCAAAAACGAATGAATCAAAATGGTAACAACAGGTGGACATGAGTAAAAGTAGTGCTATGGTTTCAATATTTGTCTCCACTGACACTCATGTTGAAATTTAATCCCCAGTCTAACAGTATTGATAGGCCAGTGGATCATGAGGGCTCTGCTCTATGAATGAATTAATCCATTCATGGACTAATGGGTTAATGGATTAATGGATTATCATAGAAGTGGGACTGGTGGTTTTGTAAGAGGAAGAGAGACCTGAGCTAGCATGCTCAGCCCCCTCGCCATGTGATGCCCTGAGCCACCTCAGGACTCTGCAGAGTCCTCACCAGCAGGAAGGCTCTCACCAGATGCCACCTCTCAACGTTGGCCTTCTCAGCCTCTCTAACTGTACAAAATAAATTCCTTTTCTTAATAAATGACCCAGTTTCAGGTATTCTGTTATAAAGGACAGAAAACACACAGGTATAGAGGAGTTATTTGCAGTTTTTGTAAGTTTAAAATTATTTCCCACCAGGTGCAGTGGCTCAAGCCTGTAATCCCAGTACTTTGAGGGGGCTAAGGTGGGCAGATCACCTGAGGCCAGGACCAGCCTGGCCAATAGGCAAAACCCCATCTCTATTAAAAATACAAAAATTAGCTGGGCATGGTGACACGCACCTGTAATCCTAGCTATTTGGGAGGCAGAGGCAAGAGAATCACTTGAACCCAGGAGGTGGATGGAGGCTGCAGTGAACTGAGATCATGCCACTGCACTCTAGACTGGGTGACAGAGCAGACTCTGTCTTAAAAAAAAAAAAAAAAAAAAAAAAGTTTCTAAATAAAAAGATAAATTTGCCATGCCATTTATGACATAACAATCACACCACCAAAAAAACAACCGTTTATAAGTAATGGAACTCCATTCTTTCATATAAGCAAAGTATTCTTTTCTTATGGAAAATAAACTGAATTTTCTGTAAATGCAACTCCATCTTGAGGGAAGACAGACCTTTGAATGAATCAGAATTTTACTAAGAGTTTTTCATTTTAAAAATAAAATTATGTCATTATGATATTGCTACTCCTGGTATTTGAATTCACCAGTATACCACATCCGGACCCATCTAGATTTCTTCCATGTCTACAGTGATTCCACATTTATATGCAATTTTGACTAACTTCATTGTTGCTTACTGTAGTGTTGCTTAGGCATTTGTTTACACACTGAAATACATACTATTTAAGTTACTTCTCTTTTGTTTCTCCTCTGTATCATGGTGAAGGAGTTATATTGATTTTTAAAGCTATGAATTTAGTTTCAAGATGGTAGAGGAAGAGTATGATAAAGTATTTGTTACAAGAAGGCTAACTAGGGTCTCTTGCAGAGAGAATGAAACTGTAAGTTTCTCCCAGAGAAGCTATGATTACTTATTTCAGATCTTCCACATCTTTGCTTTAGCTGGCCTGTGCACATACACCCACTCCAAGCTCACAAGTTCTGCTTGTGCAGTCACGTCATCAGGAAAGAGAAGGGTGAGATCTCTGAAAACCCCAATAAGGTGACCATTAGAGACAGCAATGTCTCCTGCACTTATGGGAAAAATTCATCAACACAGGAGACTTTATTCTTATGTGACACAAGCCCAAAAAACAGTAAAAGAAATCTGGGGGAATATATTAGATCAGCATTGGAATTGATCCAAAAATTACATCAGTCTCATAAAACTATCACCAATCTATTTACTTTATTAACGTTCTGATGATGTTATATGTACCAAAGGGCAAGCAGAACCAAAAGTCTAAAATATGTACATCTTTAAAAACTGTGCACTGAGTCAGTGATTTCTTTTACGGCTTGGTATTCTATAAAAGAAAGGCTGTTGTCTGTGTAATATATCATAGGGAACGGGAGAAAAGAAAGTATAATTACAAGCCCAAAGCCTGGGAAGAAGTTAATCAACTATCTTCCCTAAACAGCTTACATGAGATTGTGACATCGCTTTCAAACCTGTCACCTGGCAATGAAATAGAGACGAGTCAAAAAGGGCTCTGAAGACCACAAGAGGAGTTAAGAAAATGAAGAGATTGATAATAAGTCAGAATGAAATATGAAATACGAAATTCTGTAAAACAGGCTGAATGAAAACCATTTGGTGAAAATGGACAAAAAAAAAAAAGAACTGTTTACACAGTCTAATAAGGAGACTAATCATGGAGGCAAAAAATGAAATATTAGAAATAAACAGGATAAAAATGATTTTGCCATGTATAAAAGTCTAACTCTTTAAGACTTAAAATGTGCTTATTTGAATTGAATCACCGTAAAAGCAAAATTTCATATATGTATAATATACATAAATAGGACGGGCACGGTGGCTCAAGCCTGTAATCCCAGCACTTCGGGAGGCCGAGGCGGGTGGATCACGAGGTCAAGAGATGGAGACCATCCTGGTCAATATGGTGAAACCCTGTCTCTACTAAAAATACAAAAATATTAGCTGGGCATGGTGGCGCGTGCCTGTAATCCCAGCTACTCAGGAGGCTGAGGCAGGAGAATTGTCTGAACCCAGGAGGCAGAGGTTGAGGTGAGCTGAGATCGGGCCATTGTATTCCAGCCTGGGTAACAACAGCGAAACTCTGTCTCAAAAAAAAAAAGAAAAGAAAAGAAAAGAAATACAATATACATAAATAATGGAAGACATATGGAGTGACTGAAAATGACACGTAACAAATAGTCCAATAGGTACCTACCAAGATGGCAATGTTCTTTTTCTCTTGCTTCCCATTTGTGGCTGTCTACATAGGCTGCAGAAAGCAGGCATCTTTTACCTGAAGAAACAGGCAATTATTTCAACATGAATGGCTTTACAACAGGTTCATTTTATATGTTTTATTAAATACATCATTGCTATCCTTTCAACTACTAGATTATATATTTGTAAAAATCTAATACAATACAGCAACCAGTATTGCATAGTTCACAATTCAGTTAAGAACAAAATGCATTCAACCCCTAACAAGTATAAGACGCAGAAAAACAGAATTTTCACAACAATTTTTAAAATAAAAATCAACAGGGTCTTGCTATAAAGCCCAGGCTGGAGTACAGTAGCTATTCACAGGCACAATCCCACTATTGATCAGCAGAGGAATTTTAATGTGCTCTGTTTCCAACCTGGTTTATCCTTCCTGAAGCAGCCTAGTAGTCCCCTGCTCCTAGAAGGTCAGTCACCATCAATGCCAAACTTAATGTGGACACTTGATCAGTATAGTGCACTACAGCCCAGGACTCCTGCACTCAAGGAATCCTCTTGCCTCGGCCTCCCAAGTAGCTAGGACTAAACACACATACCACTGCACTATGCCTATAATTTTATGGATAAAAATGCTGATAATTTTGTTCCTATAACTTTAAGACTAGGAACCACTTGTTCCTAGTAAATTATACCCCAGGCAAGCCCTAGAACACTTTCTTAAAACCAAAAACACCTGCTGATGGTTGCTTAACTCATGAATTAAATACCTTATAATTATTACGCCTAAAAACATTTTCATCTTACATTCGCAGGTTTAACTCATGTCACATAGAGCAAAGAGTAGCATCTTACCCAATGACCCAGTAGCCTAGTGGCAAATAAAAGACACTCACTAAGCCAAAGCTGAGTAACATTCAAGATAGCATACCAGTATTCCTAGCTCCTGGCATAATGCCTAGCCTTTGGCAGCGTTTAACAAACACGAGCTCAAGAAGTGAATGAGAAAGAACGAATGGTGAGTTCATCAAAATTTAAAACTTCTGCTTCAGAGTACAATCTCAGGAAAGTGAAAGTACAACCTAAAGAATGGGAGCAAATATTTGCAAAACATTTATCCAATACAGGACTTGTATCCTAACTATTTCAGTAACTTACAATTCAAAAATAAAAAAGACAAACCAAATAAAAGATGGGTAAAGGATTTAAACAGATATACCTTTAAAATTATATATACAGAGGTGGGGGGGATCACTTAAGCTCAGGAGTTCGAGACCAGCCTGGGAAACATGGTAAAAACCCATTTCTACAAAAAATACAAAAATTAGCCAGGCATGGTGGCATACACATGTAGTCCCAGCTACTTGGGAGGCTGAGGCGGGAGAATTGCTTGAGCCTGGGAGGTGGAGGTTGCAGTGAGTCAAGATCATGCCACTGCACCCCAGGCTGGGCAACAGAGTGAGACTGTTCCAAAAAGAAAAAAAAAAAAAAAAAATTATATATATATATATATATATATATATATATACATATATATACATATATATACACACACAGCCAAATCACAATGACAGATGCCATAATTTGCCATTAGAGAAATGAAAAACAAAATCACCTATGGAAACGAATGCACTCACTGCAATGACTACCATCAAAAAACTGATAATGACAGCTGCTGGGGAGGATGCAGAGAAACCAGAAACTCATACCTTACTGGAGAGAACACAGAACAGTGCAGCTGCTTTGTAAAGACTTTGGCAGCTCCTCAAAATGTTAACATGGAGTTACTCTATGACCTAGCAATTCGACTTCTAGCTTTACAGCCAAGAAAAGTGAAAACTTGTGTCCACAGAAAATTTGTACACAAATGTTCACAGTAGTATTATTCATAATGGACAAAAAGTGGAAACAACCCAAATATCCATCAACTGATGAACAGATAAACAAAAAGTGGCATATCCTTACAATGGAATAGTATTCACAATAAAAAATGAAGTACTAATACATGCTACAACATGGATGAATCTTGAAAACATAGTAAGTAAAAAAGATGCCAGTCACAAAAGACCAAATATTATATGATTCCATTATATGAACTACCCAGAATAGGCAAGCCTGTAGAGACAGAAGTCGATTCACGGTTGCTTAGGGCTAGAGGTGGGGATCAGGAAAGCTAGAGGGGAAAGGGGGAGCAACTGCAAATGGGCATGGAATTTCTTTTTGGGAGAATGAAAATGTCCTAAAATTGACGATGACAATGGCTGCAGAACTCTGTGTTTCTACTCAAACCTTTGAATTGTATACTTCATTTGTTGTTTTGTTTGTTTTTGAGACAGAGTTTCACTCCTGTTGCCCAGGCTGGAGGGCAATGGTGCGATCTCAGCTCACTGCAACTTCCTCCTCCCAGGTTCAAGGGATTCTCCTGCCTCAGCCTCCGGAGTAGCTGGGATTACAGGCACCTGCCACCATGCCTGGCTAAGGTTTTGTATTTTTAGTAGAAATGGGTAATCCACCAGCCTTGGCCTCCCAAAGAGTTGGGATTACAGGTGTAAGCCACCACGCCCAACCTGAATTGCATATTATATATGGAAGAATTGTTTGGCATGTGAAGTATATCTCAACAACCGTGTTTTAAAAAAACAGAAAAGATGACAGATAATTATGTTGAAGTCACAGCAGACCAAAAGCCCAACATAACTAGATGGCGTGGGGGTGGATTAAACACAATACTGAAATGCTGTTGTTACTCTCTATCTACCTTCCAACTGAAACAAACCAATGCAAACATATCTGTGTGAATTTATATACAGTCCAATCATTCCCTTACTATAAACACAAATCTTTACTAGACTAACATATCTAAATCTGAGTTCTACAAATAAAATAATGAGGCAACAATAAGGTTTCCTAAGACAGTTTCAAAAGGGGAACTAAGACTATAATTATAATTACTTAATTTATTTTTTATATTTTATATATATATATATATATATATATATATATATATATATATTTTTTTTTTTTTTAGACAGTCTCACTCTGTAGCCCAGGCTGGAGTGTAGTGGTGTGATTTTGCCTCACTGCAACCCCCACCTGCAGGATTCAAGCAATTCTTCTACCCAGCCTGAGCAGCTGGGATTACAGGCGCTCGCCACCACACCCAGCTAAGTTTTGTATTTTTAGTAGAGATGGGGTTACAACACGTTGGCCAGGCTGGTCTCAAATTCTTGACCTGCTCACTTCGGCCTCCCAAAGTGTTGGGATTACAGGCGTGAGCCACCACACCCAACCGGAAAAGACTATAATTATGTAAGTGCCCATATTTCAAATAGAGTGTGATTTTTAAAAAATTAGATGTTTGGAATTTAGAAGGCATTTTCAATAGAAATAATATTATAAATTATTATATTCCTAGATCTACCAGCAAAGATGGATAAAAAGCTGATGGCATTATGTTAGATGTATGGCTGTCCACCAATTCATAGTAAGGATACCTGAGTGTTAACGAGTTTTACTAGCTGTTAAAAAATTTCACATCCTACAGTTGCAAATAAAGCTAAACTAAGTGATATCCTGCATCCCTCTATGCTCTGACAGTCTTAGAACCAAAAGCATCAATTCAGAGAACCCATTTATAACTGATAGTTGCATTTCTACACAAACTGAATTTCAATTTTAAAGCCAGGAGGATCTCTTATTTCTCTGGGGAACAAGAGCAGCCTTCTCTATGTAAGTGTAAGTTGAGGAGAGGTGGTTAAGCTATATATAGTTGTTTCTGGATATCCATAGGGGGATAGTTCTGAGATACCCCCTCAGATACCAAAATCTGAGAATGCAGAAGTCTCTTACATAAAATTGCGTAGTATTTGCAAATAATCCACAAACAGCCTCTTGCATTAAGTCAGGGGTGTCCATTTTTTTGGCTTCGCTGGGTCACATTGGAAGAACAATTGTCTTGGGCCACACGTACATAAAATATACTGACACTAATGATAGCTGATGGGCTAAAAAAATTAAAAATGCTAAAAATCTCATATTTTAGGAAAGTTTACAAATTTGCTTTGGGCTACATTCAAAGCCGTCCTGGGCTGAGGGTTGGACAAGCTGCTTTAAGTCATCTCTGGATTTCTTATAATGCCTAATACAATGTAAATACAATGTACGTGGTTGTAATATTGTATTTTTTTAAATATCTTTGAAAAATATTGTTGTATTGTTATTATTATTAGGGTTTTTTTCCTTTTTAGTATTTTTCATGCGCAGTTGGTTGAATCTGCAGATGCAGAATGCTCGGACAAGGAAGCCAATCGTAATCCTCAATGCCAATGACTTGCTTACTCTCTACTTATTATTAGCTCTTATTCTCTATGCCTTCATTCTAGCACAGGCGTCCCCAAACTATGGCCCACGGGCGGCATGCGGCCCCCTGAGGCCATTTATCCCGCCCCCGCCACACTTCAGGAAGGGGCACCTCTTTCATTGGTGGTCAGTGAGAGAAGCACAGTTATGTGGCGGCCCTCCAACGGTCTGAGGGACAGTGAACTGGCCCCCTGTGTAAAAAGTTTGGGGACGCCTGTTAGCATATGCTTCAGTCTAGCACAAGTAGTCACCCTTCTATATTGTGGAGTCAGAAAGGACAGTACCTAGATCATTGCTCAACAGTTCTGAACTGGAAGATTAAAAAGCCGGGGAGGTGATGGTGAGGAAAGACAGTACTCTCAGAAGGCCTTCTGTGTGCAGTCGTTCATGGAAACCACATGAACGGAAAATAGCTACACAGCTAATTCTTACTAAGGTGGCAAACACTGTGCATAACTTTTCACCAGGTCAACCACTGAATCTTCAGAAAACTGGTGGCCAACTATGAGGTTTCACATTGATGTTTAATGGCTGTTCCTAAAGAAGTGTGAACCTTGCTTTAAAAAAAAAAAAAAAAAATAGGGCATGTGAGGTAGGTTGGAAAGGGAAGATAAAAGGCACCAGAAAAATCGAGTGTGATTATTGCATTTTTATCAAATTATCAAATACATCTGTCTGGATTATGTGGTTAGAATCACTGCCAATTTGGCTTTTGTAAATACTTTAAAACTTTTTGGCCCAGAGCGGTGGCTGACGCCTGCAGTCCCAGCATTTTGGGAGGCTGTGGCAGGCAGATCACCTGAGGTCTGGAGTTCGAGACCAGCCAGACCAACATGGAGAAAACTCTACTAAAAATACAATACTAAAAATACAAAATTAGCTGGGCGTGGTGGCACATGCCTGTAATTCCAGCTACTTGGGAGACTGAAGCAGGAGAATTGCTTGAATCTGGTTGACAGAGGTTGCGGTGAGCTGAGATAGTACCATTGCACTCCAGCCTGGGCAACAAGAGCGAAACTCAGTCTCAAAACAAAACAAATTTTCCCATTGTTTTCATTATCAGATCCAGTATGCAGGCTTTGACTCGGCTGCCATTTCGTTATCAAAGTACTTTACAAGTAACTATTAGCATTTATTGTCTACACGTGAAAAACTAGCAAAGAAAGGTCAATCAAAAGCTGTGCTCAAGGTCATCACATAAAATGATATAAAGTAAGATTAATATTGAAAAATTATTCCACGAAGACCAGGGGTCCAGCTAAATGTGAGGTGGTAGGGGAAAATGCTTATCTAAAGTCCCTCTAAAGAAACCTCAGAAGGGAGAAACACTTCACAGCCTGAGGAATGGACACATTTAAGTTTTTCTTTTTCTTTTTCTTTTTTTTTAAGACAGTGTCTCGCTCTGTTGTCCAGGCTGCAGTGGCCCTATCTCTGCTCACTGTAACCCCCGCCTCCCGAGTTCACGCGATGCTCCTGCTTCAGCCCACCCCCCACTCCGCCCCGAGTAGCTAGGATTACAGGCGCGTGCCACTATGCCCAGATAATTTTTTTGGATTTTTTAGTAGAGATGGGGTTTCGCCATGTTGGCCAGGCTGGTCTCGAACTCCTGGCCTCAAGCGATCCGCCCGCTTCGGACCTCCAAAGTGCTGGGACCACAGGCGTGGGATACTGTGTCCGGCACACATTTGGGTTTTTCGTCGTCAGCAAAAAGACGACCACCCCAACACATAAATCTGGTGAATCATACGCAAATTCCCTCATGCCACAACCTTCCACGGCTCTTCATACCTTTGGAGAGGCACACACTGTTATTTGAGGGGAGGAAACGGATCAGAGACCTTGTCTCCTTCTGCGCTACCAAACACCCCAAATGGCTTCCCTAGCAATCTTTCTCTTCTCTTGAAAACCCTCCGCTCCCTTCACTCAAGAACAGAATAATCAGGGGCCTTAAATGAAGCTGTCCCGCCAACCTGCAGGGAAGAGCTCAGACCGAACCACTTGCCGCGCCAGGAAAATCCCGCGCCGCACCATGGAGGCAGCCATCTTGGAGCGTACCAAAAGGAATGGCCGGGGAGGGGGGGTTAGGACAGAGGAAGGGGCGGGGTTACTCGACCTCTGGGGCGCCCAGAATCCTGTTCGTCGCCTTCGGCGTCAGGACCGACGCTCCGCCTCCTCGCCCCGGTTCCAGCAGTTGGTGTGGTCCGTGGCAGTATGGCTGCTGCACTTCGGCCTTCCTGTGGAGTTCTCCTGCAGGCCCTGCAGATTTCGGTGTATCCCGGGGTGGGAGGCTCCGGCTCTGCGTGCTGCCGCTGCCCTTTCGGAGGTATCGGCGGCTTTAGCCCAGGGAAGGAGGGGCGAGATGGGAGAGAAGGGAGTATTAGGCCCCAGCTAGCATCTCTTTGGAGTTCCTAAGTCACTCACTGACCTGGAGCTCACCCTTGCCATCTAGTTGCACGTGGATTCAGTGGTGACCCCTGCATTGGGGTCGTGGATACCCCCAGTGCCTGCAAATCGAAGAATGGCTGGGGTCTTGACCCTGGGGCTGTAGTACTCAGATGGGGCGACGTTGCTCTTCAGGAACACATGTTTCTTCATTTTTCAAAACTATCCTTTAACATCTCTATGAAAAAAAATAAATTAGAAAATGCTAGTGAGTGACGGTAAAAATATTTAACACTGTCAGGCCTTATTTTAATGTATTTTACATACATTAATTCCTTTTTTGTAGACAACACCCAGCAAGAGAAGTACCATTCGTTTCTCTGTTTACAGAGAAGGAACAAGGTTAAGTAATTTGCCCAAGGTCAGAGGGAAGTGGTAGAGGCGGGATTTGAACACAGCCAACAATAGAGACATGTTCCTAACCACTTCACTGGACTGCCTGTCTGTAAATAAATAGCAATTTTTATTGTTACCTTGTTATTGCAGCTCAGAACTCTTGGTGTATGATTCTTTGGCCAAGCTTCGTCCATTTTATGTCATACACAGCTGAAGATCCTAAAGAAAGGTTGATGTTTCCCAAATCTACTCAGCTGTTACCAGTGATTTCCATGCATCTCAGATGTGTTTCGAGTTCACATCTGAGAGGCCTTAACCCTCATTTCACAGAAGACGAAACTGGGAATTCCACTGGTCACACTGCAGCCTTTTCCACTACACTATGCTTCTCCCTGGATAAACCAAAACTAAATATACCTGTTTTACATTTAAATGTTAGTTATTAGGTTTTTTTTTTTTTAATGCCCTTGTTACCCTTTAATTAAATGGCAAATGCCTATTTGTACTTGAAATCCCAACTTCCTGTCAACCAGTCCCCACACGGTTAATCACTAACTTCTTTTGTGCACACAAGTAAAACTTCTTTTGGTGAGGATTTGCATTCGCTGGTAGTCCAGAAATGTTTTTTCCCAGGAGTTACTGTCACCTGTCTAATGAATTATTTATAATAGGTGAAGATAAGATCAGTTAATCAGAGAGTCAAGCTCTACTCATGTTATTTGCTAACTTTTAAAACAGTCAAAATGACTTTACTTTTTTCTTTCTCTGATTTTTAGCTAAAAGATACCTACTTACAGATAACATTGTGAAACTAAAAGAATTTCAGCATAAGAAAGTGGCTGTTGCATGTAATCTTCCTGGCACTAAAGGTAATAGAATCTATTTTGTTAATTCTGTCATCTGTCATTTACGTTTCTCTGTCTTCATCCCTATTCATGTGTCTCCTTCAGTGATTTTATTATGCCTTAGAAAAAGTTGAGACCGTTTATATTTAGTTTCATAGTGTGCTCTTATATTCAGCTCACATCTCACAGTTTGCTGCTACAAAGTTTACAGCTCTCCTCTTATCCCTTTTCTTACAATCCCAGGGAAATACTAAAGCTAGTGCTGCCATTGGTCCTGTCTAGATCTATGCCACTTAAACTATGGTTTGAGGACAAGCAGCGTCAGCATCTGTTGAGTGGTTGATAGAAATGCAGATAGAAAGGCCCCAGTTTGTTCATATGCACAATAAAGTTTAAGAACTTCAGACGATTGGCTTTGAAACTTTTTAATGTAACCTTCAGTGAGAATGCATTTTATGTTGCATCTCAGTACACACATACATATCTATATATAAATGAAATCAAATGAAACAAAACAGTACTGTGTGTGATGGTACTTTTTGATATTTTTCACTCTGCTAGAAGTCAGTAGGATCAAAAATTTCTTAAAAAAAAAAAAAAGAGAGAGAAAACTGACCATCAAACCTAGGATTTCGCTGGGCATCGAGGCTCATGCCTATAACTCCAGCACTTTGGGAGGCAAAGGCAGGAGGATTGCTTGAGCCAAGGAGTTTGAGATCAGCCTGAGCAGCATAGACCCCCATCTCTACAAATTTTTTTAAAAGTTAGCTGGGTGTGGTGGTACATGCCTGTAGTCACAGCTATTCCTGAGGGTGAGGTGGGAGGATTGCTTGAGCTTGGGAGGTCTAAGGTGCAGTGAACCATGATCATACCACTGGACTCCAACCTGGGTGCCAGAGTGAGACCCTGTCTCAAAAAAAAAGAGAAATCTGGGATTTGCTTTGGGAAAAAAAAAAAAACCAAAAAACAAACCCGTGTGTTTGTGGATTGTAGAGTAGAGGAAACATAATTAGCAAAATACTGATAATTATTGAGGCTGGATAATGGCACTTAGGGGTATTATTATACTGTTCTTTCATTTTTGGGGTATGTTTGAAGATTTTTGTTATAAAAAGCTAAAAACACAAGAACACCACCCTAGGTCTTACTACCTTTCAGCACCTGAGAAATCTTGTTTCATTCATTCTCTCCCTCCTGCACAGAGTTTTTCCCAGCACTTTAAACCCATTTATTGTGTTTGGGTGCAGCAGTGGTCCCTGGGAGTTGTGGATGCACCCGTTGATCCCCAGTTATGAACACATCAAGACTTTCTTTTAATAACTCTTGGTGTCCCTGTTGACTTTTTTCATCCATAGACCCAGCTCTCCTTCCTCTCACTGGCAGATGTTTGTGAGCTAATTAACATATTAACATTCTCTTTATTTTGTTTTGTTTCTTTTTTAAGAGACAGGGTCCCGCTTTGTAACGTAGGTTGGAGTGCCATCGTAGCTCACTGCAGCCTCAAACTCCTGGATTCAAGCAATCCTCCTGCTTTAGCCTCCTGAGTGACTAGGACTACAGTGCCACCGTGCCTGCCTAATTTTTAGTTTTTTAGAGGCAGGGTCTCACTGTGTTGCCTAGGCTAGTCTCGAACTCCTAGGCTCAAGCTGTCCTCCCTCCTCAGTCTCTTAAAGTACAGGCGTGAGCCACTGCACCCATCCTGATACCTTCTGTCTCCATTTCCTCACAATTCAGTTCTCCAGAAATCAGTGTTCTCTTGCTGCTCCACTAAACATACTGTTATATAACATGACATTTGGGACAAAAAAATAAACCTTTGGAATGTGGGGAATATATTTATCCCCAGGTTAGTAGGCTCAATCTAGATTTCACTTATCTTTTCTTTCTACCACAGGTATTTTAGATCTTTGTGAGGTTTGCAGTTAGGGCTTTATGTCATCCAGTTGCGATTTCCATTTGTCGTAGTCTTCATAAGGTTGTGGCAGTTGTGTACAGGTTTAAAAGGCAATTAATGTAATCATTGCCAATCTGCTCTGTTGTCAGACTGATGCATATAAAATCCTGTCAACCTTTCGTCATTTTGAGATCCCACAGTGGTACTCTGTTGTATACCACACCATTAATGTCCTCATCCCTCTGGCATCCTGGCTGTCTTATAATGGACTCCATCCTTTCTAGAGTTCAGCATGGTTTCTGGTTCATCTATCATGGCTCTTCCCTCCACACCTTTCACTCCCAGTTCTCTTCTGTCACTCATGCAGATTCCCATACCTAGAATGCCTCCCTCCTCCATTTCTCCAACCCAATTCAGCCCTTTTTTTTCCTCATTGGTACTCCTCCACTTTCACCAACCTGGTCTGTCCTGAGTCATAATAGTAAAGGTCGTAGTAGGACCCTTCTGCCCACTCTGAGTTATGCTAGGTATCCTAACAGGACAGAAGAGTCCTATTATGTTTCTAGTCATTCCTGTGTCACCTCCTCCATTATTGTTTTCAGGTAGCTTTGTATAAGTAGAGCTTTTGCCTTTCCAAATAGGCTTTAAGTTCTTTGAGGGCAGGAACTATTCCTTATCCTTCTTACTGTCTCACACACAAAGAAGGATACTTCTGAGTATGATTATATGATACATACTTAAATGTTGATTGATTTGTTTTAAAACACAAGTTACGTCTGTTGAAATTTTGGATTCTTGTTTTTTTGGGTTTTTTTTCCCCTGAGATGGAGTTTCGCTCTGTCACCCAGGCTGGAGTGCGGTAGCACGATCTCGGCTCACTGCCACCTCTGCCTCTCAGGTTCAAATGATTCTCGTGCCTCAGCCTCCCCAGTAGCTGGGATTACATATGTGTGCCATCATGCCTGGCTACTTTTTGTATTTTTGATAGAGAGGGGGTTTTACCATGTTGGCGAGGCTGGTCCCGAACTTGTGACCTCAAGTGACCTGCCCACCTCAGCCTCCTAAAGTGCTGGGATTACAGGCATAAGCCACTGCACCTGGCCTCTTAAGGTTTATTAAGAAGGATTAAGAGGTACAAGATGTAATGTCATCCCTTTGATGACTTTAGACTTTCTAGATTGGAAATCACTTAGAAATATTTAATAGACTAAATCCTCATAGATCTGACAGAAGGAATGAAAATAAGAACAATAATGTTTCTATTTACTGGCAGTCACCCTATGGCAAATGCTTTACATAGATCATCTGAGGTGGCCCCATGAGGAAGGTACCATGATCCTTAATTTACACACGAGGAATCAAGTCTCACAGACAAGGGTCTCCGTCAGAGTGCAAGTGGCCGAGCTTAGATTTCAGCCCAGGTGCTTCCATCTCTGGAGCCTGTAACTATTACGTGGTTCTGCAAATAAAAATGGGAAGATCCACTGCATTATCTCAAACGTAGTGGGTCTTTTCTTGTAAATCGAGAAGAATGCCTCTGCTTCTAGTTCTTGTGTTTTACATGTATTTGTGCCCCTCCTTTCAGCAGCATTCCTTCATAGCTCTGTGCTTTGGAACAAATCTTGTAACTATTTCCTGGCAGCTTCTGATACTGACAACAGTTCTGCCTTCTGGAAAGCAGATGCTTGCTTGGTGCCTGCTTTGCTTTTCACCCCACATTTTGGTGGGAATACAGCCCCTTCTTGATGCCAAGAAGAGGTGCTTCCTTTTGGTTTTTGTCCCCACAGTTGATCAGATACAAAGACAAGGGAGAATGATAGACTGTAATGATGCTGAAATGATTCTGTCACTAAAAAACTGTTTGCTGCTGTTTGGAGGACTGTTTTCCCCCCTGCCCATTGCATAGTACTTGAGCATGCTTTCTAACAGCTGAGTAGAAAGAAACCAAGAGGAATGAAAAAGAGGTAAAGTTGAATCAAATTAAAGAAACATGAGTCATGTGAGTCCACCACTGTGGACAAACCTACCTTCAACTCACATTTTCTTTTTAGTTTTCCTGTGTGGCTCTCTGCCAATTGATGGTTTGAGTGTCTGGCTACATTTTCTTTCTTTTTTCTCATGAGTCACCTGGAGATTCAGTTATTTGAGCCAAGCCTCTGGGACAGTAGTTCTCAAACTTCAGTATACCAGAGGATTACCTAGGGAATCAAAAATGCCAACTCTTGAGCTCTTACCCCAGATATTTTATTTTACAGAGTCTTGAGTGAGCCTGGCCCTGTGCCCATGCCCCAGCTTCCTATGACAGATGCCATCTGCTGACACATTTCTAGAGGAAATTAGCCAGTGATGGCAGCTACGTGTCCTGAGCCCCTCTCAGTGCCCTTTTGCAGTGGGCTGGAGTTGGGCTTCCCCATCTTCCCTAGGTCAGACTCCTTATACTGCCAGTAAGCCTGATTGATGGCCACCATACTATGTTTTCTTCCAGAAAGCTATTTTAGAAACTTGGAAGAGAAACTGACCCAGAACAGGCTCATCTTGAAGGAGGAGTTGATAACCTTACTTCATTTGTGTGAGTCCCGGGACCATGTGGAGCTGGCTAAAAATGTCATTTACAGGTGAGGCATTTCCTTAGAATGCTGCCACCCTCATCCCTTCTTACTCTGTTCCTTTCTGTGAGCAGTCTCATCCTCTTCCAAGATTTTGCCACTTCTACCCTGATGACTTTAAATCTCTTTTTCATATGCCTGCTTTGAATTCAAGACACTTAGACATTCACTCATTGAGCACACACTTACTGGGTTCCTACTATATGCTGGGTGTTAAGGATAGAAAAGCAGATATTTTATGTCTAAAGAAGTTACCAGCCTATTCACTAACTCCACTGACATATCCCCTGGGTCTTCAAATTCAACATGTGCAAATTCACTCCTCTTCCTCTGTTTTCCTTCTCACTGGCCAGTCACTCAGGATAGATATTTTGCAGCCTCTTTACTTTCATCTCATTTGCCTCTGTTTCCTGATAGGGTAAGAAATCCTGTTGCTTCCACTTCCTTGGTATCTCCCTCAGCTCCAGCCCTCCTCTTTCTCTCCTGTTACCAGTGTCTTAGTTCAGGCTTTAATGTCTTTCACCTGAATCTTTTCGGTGACCCTAACTATTCTCCCTCCTCCAGTCCTGCTATACCTTTCTGATCCATTATTAAAAGTTTCCCATGTCAGAAGAAACTCACACGTAAGCATAGCCTGCCACTGGGAAAGCTAGTAAAGGCTTCACTTACCAGGGAGGAGCATGACATCAAATCAACAGACTTCATTTCTGAAATTAAGTTAATTGCTCTTTTCAACTTTTTTTTTTTTTTTTTTTTTTGAGACGGAGTTTCGCTCTTGTTACCCAGGCTGGAGTGCAATGGCGCGATCTTGGCTCACCGCAACCTCCGCCTCCTGGGCTCAGGCCATTCTCCTGCCTCAGCCTCCTGAGTAGCTGGGATTATAGGCACGCGCCACCATGCCCAGCTAATTTTTTATATTTTTAGTAGAGACGGGGTTTCACCATGTTGACCAGGATGGTCTCGATCTCTCGACCTCGTGATCCACCCGCCTCGGCCTCCCAAAGTGCTGGGATTACAGGCTTGAGCCACCGCGCCCGGCCTTTTCCACTTTTTAAAAACTATTTTCTTTTTCTTTCTTTTTTTTTTTTTGAGATGAAGTCTTGATCTGTTGCCCAGGCTGGAGTACAATTGCATGATCTCTCAGCTCACTGCAACCTCCACCTCCAGGTTCAAGCAATCCTCCCTGTCTCAGCCTCCCAAGTAGCTGGAATTATAGGTGCCTGCCACCATGCCTGGCTAATTTTCGTATTTTTAGTAGACATAGGGTTTTGCCATGTTGGCCAGGCTGGTCATGAACTCCTGGACTCAAGTGATCCGCCTGCCTCCGCCTCCCAGAGTGCTAAGATTACAGGCATGAGCCACCGTGCCTAGCCCTCTTTTCTGTTTTTTAAAGATCTGTTTCTATACTTGAACCTGGATTTTATATGTACATTTATAGAGAGAAATACAGGATAATCATACAAAGAATACTAGGAGATTATATAACAAGAGTTAACTGTTCTCTGGGAATTATGGATTATGTATTTTTTGTTTGTCTAAATGTATATTTTTCTGATTTCTCAAACTTGTCTACAGTGAACATTTTATAACATGAAAAAAATGTCTTTAAGTTAAAAAAAAAGAAAATTAAAAAATTCATTGAAAAATTGAAAAACACCATTAAGTAGAAAGGAGAAATATATCACAAATTCTGCTGTTTCAGTTGTCTGTTGCTGCATAACAAACCACACCAGAACTTCGTGGCTTAACACAGCAACTGTTTATTAATTCTCATAATTCTGGCATCAGGAATTGAGGTCCATCTCCACTGAGCAGTTCTTTGTTGGTGTCAGATGAAGCCACTCACTTATCTGCAGTCAGCTGGTAGCTGGGCTGTACTGCATGGTCCAAGAAGGCCTCTCTTGAGTTTGTGATGCCTCATTGCCCCTCCATGTGGCCGCTCCCTATCTTTCTGGAGTGCCTCATCATTCGTTTGTTGGTTTGAGCTGCATTGGCCCACAGCCCAGATGGGAGCTGCCAGGCATGACAGAGTTGCCCAGAATTGGCATGGCTTCTCTTGGTCAAGGCAAGATAACCTGTCCAGATCCAAGTAAAGGGGAGGGGAAAAGGATTCTACCTCTGGATTAATTTGAAGAATTGATGACAGCCATCTTTGGAGCCTGCTGCTTACATCTAAGAAACCACCGTTGAGATTTTTGCATTTTTTTTTTCACTGTTGCAAAGATTTCATTATTTTGATAGATTTTATTTTACATTGTTATAATTATTTCTGTGTAATTATTTTCTAAATTAATATAAATTTTTTTCCTTGTTAATCATATCCTTAGGAGTCATAGTTTAATGGCAATACAGTATTTCATTGTACATTGGATATTTTCATTAACCATGCTCATGTTGTTGGACATTGAAGTTATTTCTAATTTTTCACCAGTGTAAATAATGTCATGATGAGAAACTCTCTGCATAAAACTTACTGTTTGTTTCCTTTTGGGGATCAGGGGGTATGAACTTTTTAAAAATTTATCAATATAACTGTCAGATTATTTTTCAAAAGCGTTATGCTAATTTAAAGTCACTATATCTGCAAACTTAATTCTGTATTTCAGTTTCACAAAGTTAAATCATTTCCCTCTGGCATGTTTTCTTCTCACATATTTTACTACACAAAGCTATTTGGTGTTTATAAGAGTAGTAAAATGAGATAAATAATCTGAACACTCTTTCTACTTCTATTTTTATCATAAATATTCAAAGTGTGACTCAGTTCCTTCACTGATGCTAATAACTCTCTACCCAGTTGCTGACCTTTCCCTCTCTACTTGCAGACAGCTGGACAGGATGGGTAGATCCACGACTCAACCATCATGTTCTCTTTCTTCCTCAGTCAGGCAGCTCACGGCTGGGAAAGGAGAGTCATGAGCTGAAACATAAGCTTTTTATTGAGCCAAAAATGGGAAACATCTTAATACCCTTATTGTGTTGACCAAATGCTGTTTGGTTTATTGAGGGATTTTAGATCCTCTTCAACATTTCTTGCCCAGAAGGCAATTCATTATCTCAGTGACTTTCTAGCACTTCTATTAATGTGAATGTCATTTAGAATGTTCACGTCAAATCAGAAAACTTGTTTTTGCTTTCTTTTGCTTTTAATCTGGCACAAGTTTCTCATGAGAATATTTACTGAAATATGTTGATTTTTAAAGATTTTTTTTTAGCATGCCTTACATTTTATAAGAGCTAACATATGTTGAAGACTTGTGTGCCAGGCACGTCATCTCATTTAATCTTCACACACACACACACACACACACACACACAAAACTGATTGGGTTCTTTTCTTCCTTCCGTTTTACAGATGAGGAGACAGGGGCAGAGAGTAGTTAATTAACTTGCTTATGGTCACACGGTTTATAAACAGAAGAGCTAGGATTTGAATGATCAGTTTGGATTCAGAGTCTCAAAACCCTTTACCACTATCCTATATTGCCTTCTAACAACTTAATTTATGAGTGTTATAATGAAGTGGTAAATATTATTTGTAAGTTCTGTAAGTGGATTATGAAATGTATCAAAGTATACATCATCATCCTATTAGGGTATCATTGTAGTGCATGTGTTTAGAATAGACTAGTGTAATGCTACTCTGATTCCTTGATGATTTTAGCAGAAGGTAAAAAGCATTCTGTTTTGTTGTCAGCACTTTTCCACAAGGTATTTTAGATTCATTCATCATATTATAATCTAAATCTAAAAGGAATATGAATATGAAGATTTATAATGAGTACATCTTTCTAAAATCTGATTTACATGTAATAAAGTGTTCCTTTTTTTCACATATTGTCCTCTTGATATCTATAGCAAAAAGAGTTGGTTATTGAAAGTAAATTTACAGTAGCGATACGCAGTTCTGACTGGCAGGCTGGCTGCCTGTAGAAGTCTCAAGCCACATAGAAGACATCATTGTCTTTGACATTAGCTTCTTTTTAAAAGTTACAGGCCAAGTGTCATGGTTCACCCCTGTAATCCCAGCACTTTGGGAGGCCAAGGTGGGCAGATCACAAGGTCAGGAGTTCAAGACCAGCCTGGCCAACACGGTGAAACCCTGTCTCTACTAAAAATAGAAAACTTAGCTTGGCATGGTGGCATGTGCCTGTAATCCCAGCTACTCAGGAGACAGAGGCAGGAGAATTGCCTGAAGTGGGATCCATAGGCAGGGGTTGCCGTCAGCCAAGATTGTGCTACTGCATTCCAGTCTGAGCTACAGAGCAAGACTCCATCTCAAAGAAAAAAAAAAAGAAAAGAAAAGAAAGAAAAAGAAACTTAAACGTTCAAAACCACATTTAACTTGTTTAGCCAGGTGAACGTAGCTCTTGTGTACCTTTCCCAAACTTAGAAAAGCAGAGAGATTGCCATAAATTGTAAATGTGTCTGTTGGTTGTTTGCCATCCTAAATAAGGATGAAGCCAGCCTCCAGGAGCGTAGAGCGTCACCCCACTCCTTTCCTTTGTTCTCTGGGTGGGGCCTATTCTGATGCACTTACAGATGCTACTAGACTCCTGCTTTTTCCTAAGATGTGCTCACACTCAGTCTCAGGGTTGTTTTTAAATTTAGAGAATGATTACAATGTACATTTTCCCTCTGTTTCTTGTATTTTATGTCAGCCTGCTATAAACTCTTGTTTATTTAAATGCTTGGTATACTTCTGCACTCCAGGATTTCTGATTGTTGGAAATCACTTCTCCCCGTCCAGACTGTGAGAGAACCTCATTCTCTCTTGTGTCCCAGCGCATGCCGCAGTGTCTGTCCTTTTTCCTGTTTCCTACCTTTTGGCTCATTGAATCGTTTTGATTACCAGGTACCATGCAGAGAACAGAAATATCACTGTGGGGGAGTATAAGTTCGGACCACTTTTCATGAGGCTGTGTTACGAGTTGGATCTTGAGGAATCTGCAGTGGAGCTCATGAAAGACCAGGTTATTGTTTCCTAATTGTTTTCTGTGCCAATGTGTGTATTTTTGGTGATACTGGAAAAGGCATCTCTTCCATGCACATTATTCCTGGATTAGATTTTCAAAGAAAGGCTGCTGGGCTGAATGAATAAGCACTTCTTTGCATTTTTTAGTTTCCTTGCAGTCAGTTTTTGTGAAGAGGGGTGGAGTGATATAGAACAAGTGTGGAAGAGGTATAGGCACAGATGATCCTACTTTGGATGTGTATCAACATGGGTTGTATACCTATTCTTTCAAGGGCTTTCAGTAGAGAAAAGCTTAACACCGCCTCCATTTAAAGACTGACATTCCTATCCTTTACCTGTGTTCCCTCTTTATTTTCTATTTGTATTTTTCTGGTTGAAGACTACATTTGGAAAGTACTTTTCCATTTTCAAAATATTTTCACATATTCTGACTTTCTTTTCCCTAAAACAAATGTAAAAAATTTTTACAGCTACTCATTGAATATTTACTATGTTTTCAGCATTGTATTTAAGTACTTAAAATGTTTCATTTTATTTGTTTCCCACAATAGTCCTGATGAGGTACATTTCCATTTTGCAGATAAAAAAACTGGGACCTAGAGACATTATAAATTCATTCATTCATTCATTATAAAGTCATTTTGATTACCAGATACCATGCAGAGAACAGAAACATCAGTTTGGGGAATTGTAAGCTTAGACCGCTTTTCGTGAGGTTGCAGTTCCCATAATCAGAAATAATTGCTAAATTTTGGGCCCGCGGCTGGTGACCAGGTGCATTTTTGTGTATTTAGGAACTTATAAGCTGAGTTGTTCTTCAGCTTCTTACACTTTCTTTTAAAAAATAAAAATGAAAAAATATTTACTTAGAAGCATTTAGACCAGGCGTCCCCAAACTTTTTACACAAGGGGCCAGTTCACTGTCCCTCAGACTGTTGGAGGGCTGCCACATACTGTGCTCCTCTCACTGACCACCAATGAAAGAGGTGCCCCTTCCTGAAGTGCGGCGGGAGGCCGGATAAATGGCCTCAAGGGGCCGCAGTTTGGGGACGCCTGATTTAGAATGTCAACAAAACAGCTGCAACTTTTTTTTTTTTTTTTGCAATTACAGAATGACAGTTAACAGAACAATTATTTCATATAAGCTGCATCAGACTGAAGATGACAAAACTACTATCCCCATGTATAACTAATTTGTGCTGTGCACCAACAACAGCCTGCTTTAAATTTCCATGCCAGTTTGCAGCCACCATACTATACCAGGCAAGGTTAGTGGCTATCGAAAATACCGTCAGGACAGGGCTATCTAAAGACATTCAGTAGCGTGTTAACTATACCAAAAAAAGACACTGTACAGTTTTAAAACAAATCTTAACACAGCCTTACATTTCAATTTTCTTCTTTAAAAAGAGTGAGTTGTGTGCAGGAGGGTTAGATGCTTTAAAGACAAGAAAAAAACTGCACTAGTACCAACTTACTCATTATCATCTTCATCTTCCTCTTCATCCTCTTCATCTTCTTGTTTTCCTCCTCTTCCTCCTTTTTCTTACTTTTTTCAGCCTTGACAGCTCCCTTTTTGGCTGCATCAGGCTTTCCTTTAGCTTGATACAAAGCAATATCCTTTTCATATTTTTCCTTCAGCTCCACAGCCTTCTTTTCATAAGGCTGCTTGTCACCTGCAACAGTGTCATTCCACGTCTCCCCCAGTTTCTTTGCAACATCACCCATGGACAGGCCAGGATGTTCTCCTTTGATTTTTGGGTGATACTCAGAGCACAGCAGGAAAAAGGCTGAAGGAGGCCTCCTGGGTGTGTTGGGATCCTTGAACTTCTTTTGTCTCCTCTTTAGGAAGGATATAGGTTTTCATTTCTCTTTCATAACAGGCCTTGCTGCCTTTGCCATATCTGCATATTTTCCTTTCTTTTTAGCAGTCATGAACTTCTACCTTTCTGATCCCTTCTTAGAAAAGGAAGGAGTGAGGAATTGACTGAAGCATCTGGGTGCTTCTTAAGCTTCTCGCAACAAGTTTGCACAAAAAATGCATATAATGACATTTTGCCTGTCAACTTCTTAGGATCTCCTTTGCCCATGTTTAGTTATTTTTCCTCAGTGAGGCACAGAGTCACCCAGTGCCCATCTGGCTCTCACTTGCCCCAGCACTGTCTCTGTGGAGCTGAATGTACTTCAGTCTCTTACTCTTTTTTTATACAAAGTGTTTTCTGTACATGGTGGGTGTGTTAACTCTAGGCTTGCCCCTCTTTAATGACACCTGTGTATTAGAAAGATGATCAAGATATATTAGTAAGCAGGGAAAAGATAGTCTCAGAACAGTACAGATAGTTTGATCCTGTTTTTTCCTTAAAAAAAAAATAGACACGTATCAACATTTTAACAAAATATAGATACATATATGCTGGAAAGATATACACTAAATCACTTTATCTTTAGGGAGTACAGTTATTAAAAATTCTCACTTTTTATTTTGTATGTTTTTGTATTATTTGACTATAAACATAATGTTGCAGTTAAAGGAAAACAAGTTTCCCGCTGTAATAAATCATAGCCATGACTATGATGATAAAAACAAAACTGTAAAAGAAAGATGAAAGCAAAGGGTTTTTTTTAGCCTACTTGTGTATGAAAAATTTGTGTATAAGTAAGTTTTCTGGAGTAGAATGAACAAATTTGAGTAAGTGACAGAGGACCTAATCCTGCTTCTACTAGAAGTGTTATATTCCCTACTTAAAACCCTGTAGTGTTGTCAACATGGTAGCCATATGAGTCATTGAACTATGGCTAAGTCAACTTTACATGCGCTGTATAAAGTGTATGATTTAGTTTAATTACTTGGTATAAGAAAGAGAATGCAGGCTGAGCATGGTGGCTCACGCATGTAATACCAGCACCTGGGGAGGCCAAGGAGGGCAGATCATCTGAGGTTGGGAGATAGAGACCAGCCAGACCAACCTGTCTCTACTAAAAATACAAAATTAGCTGGGCGTCGTGGTTCATGCCTGTAATCCCAGCTACTCAGAGGCTGAGGCAGAAAAATTGCTTGAACCTGGAAGGCGGAGGTTGCAGTGAGCTGAGACCACGCCATTGCACTCCAGCCTGGGTGGGCAACAAGAGTGAAACTCTGTCTCAAAAAAAAAAAAAAAAAAAAAGAATCCAATGTATTTTAATAATTTTTATATTGATTACATGTTGAAATTACATCTTGGATATAGTGGGTTAAATTATTTAGTCTATTTCTGTTTACCTTTTTTTGTTGTTAACTATATATATATATATATATATATATATATATATATATATATATATATATTTATTGCACTTTAGGTTCTGGGGTACATGTTCAGAAGATGCAGAATTGTTGCATAGGTACCTACATGGCAATGTGGTTTGCTACCTCCATCCCCCCATCACCTACATCTGGCATTTCTGCCCATGTTATCCCTCCCCAACCTCCCTACCCTCCTCAGTCCCCCCACAACAGATCCCAGTTTGTGATGCTCCCCTACCTGTGTCCATGTGATCTCATTGTTTAACACCTGCCTATGAGTGAGAACATGCAGTGTTTGATTTTCTGTTCTTGTGTCAGTTTGCTGAGAGTGATGGTTTCCAGATTCATCCGTGTCCCTACAAAGGACATGAACTCATCGTTTTTTATGGCTGTGTAGTATTCCATGGTGTATATGTGCCACATTTTCCTTGTCCACTCTATCATCGATGGGCATTTGGGTTGGTCCCAGGTCTTTGCTATTGTAAACTGTGCCACAGTGAACATATGTGCGCATGTGTCCTTATAATAGAATGATTTATAATTCTTTGGATATATACCCAGTAATGGGATTGCTGAGTCAAATGGAATTTCTATTTCTAGGTCCTTGAGGAATCGCCACACTGTCTTCCACAATGGTTGAACTAATTTACCCTCCCACCAACAGTATAAAAGTGTTCCTGTTTTTCCACATCCTCTCCAGCATCTGTTGTCTCCAGATTTTTTAGTGATCACCATTCTAACTGGTGTGAGATGGTATCTTAGTGTGGTTTTGATTTGCATTTCTCTAATGACCAGTGATGAGCATTTTTTCATGTTTGATGGCCTTATAAATGTCTTCCTTTGAAAAGTGTCTGTTCATATCCTTCACCCACTGTTGAATGGGTTTGTTTGTTTTTTTTTTCTTGTGAACCTGTTTTCATTCCTTGTAGATTCTGGATATTTGCCCTTTGTCAGATGGGTAGATTGCAAAAATTTTTTCCCATTCTGTTGGTTGCCGGTTCACTCTAATGATGGTTTCCTTTGCTGTACAGAAGCTCTGGAGTTTAATTAGATCCCATTTGTCTATTTTTGCTTTTGTTGCCAACGATTTTGGTGTTTTAGTCATGAAGTCGTTGCCTATGCCTATGTCCTGGATGGTTTTGCCTAGGTTTTCTTCAAGGATTTTTACAGTGTTAGGTCTTATGTTTAAGCCTTTAATCCAGGCGTCCCCAAACTTTTTACACAGGGGGCCAGTTCACTGTCCCTCAACCGTTGGAGGGCCGCCACATACTGTGCTCCTCTCACTGACCACCAATGAAAGAGGTGCCCCTTACTGAAGTGCGGTGGGGGGCTGGATAAATGGCCTCAGGGGGCCGAATGCGGCCTGTGGGCCGTAGTTTGGGGATGCCTGCTTTAATCCATCTGGAGTTAATTTTAGTGTAAGGTGTCAGGAAGGGGTACAGTTTCTACTTTCTGCACATGGCTAGCCAGTCTTCCCAAGGCCATTTATTAAACAGGGAATCCTTTCCCCATTGCTCGTTTTTGTCAGGTTTGTCAAAGATCAGATGGTTGTAGATGTGTGGCATGGCCTCCGAGGCCTCTGTTCTGTTCCATTGGTCTATATCTCTGTTTTGGTACCAGTACCATGTTGTTTTGATTATTGTAGCTGTGTAGTATAGTTTGAAGTCAGGTAGCATGATGCCTCCAGCTTTGTTCTTTTTGCTTAGAATTGTCTTGGCTATGCAGGCTCTCTTTTGCTTCCATATGAAGTTTAAGGTGGTTTTTTCCAGTTCTGTAAAGAGGGTCATAGGTAGTTTGATGGGGATAGTGTTGAAACTATAAATTACTTTGGGCAGTAGGGCCATTTTCACAATATTGATCCTTCCTAACCATGAGCATGGAACGTTTTTCCATCTGTTTGTGTCCTCTCTTATTTCCTTGATCAGTGGTTTGTAGTTCTCCTTGAAGAGGTCCTTTACATCCTTTGTTAGTTGTATTCCTAGGTATTTTATTCTCTTTGTAGCAATTGTGAATGGCAGCTCGTTCTTGATTTGTCTCTCTTTAAGTCTGTTATTGGTGTATAGGAATGCTTGTGATTTCTGCACATTGATTTTGTATCCTGAGACTTTGCTAAAGTTGCTTATCAGTTTCAGGAGATTTTGGGCTGAGACGATGGGGTCTTCTAAATATACCGTCATGTCGTCTGCAAATAGAGACAATTTGACTTCCTCTTTTTCTAATTGAATACCTTTTATTTCTTTTTCTTGCCTGATTGCTCTGTCTAGAACTTCTAATACTATATTAAATAGAAGTGTTGAGAGAGGGCATCCTTGTCTAGTGCCACATTTCAAAGGAAATGCTTCCAGTTTTTGCCTGTTCAGTATGATATTGGCTGTGGGTTTGTCATAAATAGCTTTTATTATTTTGAGATACTTTCCATTGATACCTAGTTTATTGAGGATTTTTAGCATAAAGGGCTTTTGAATTTTGTCAAAGGCCTTCTCTGCATCTTTTGAGACGATCATGTGGTTTGGTCTTTGGTTCTGTTTATGTGGTAGATTACAATTATAGACTTGCATATGTTGAACCAGCCTTGCATCCTGGGATGAAGCCTACTTGATCATGATGGATAAGCTTTTTGATGTGCTATTGCAATCGGTTTGTCAGTATTTTATTGAAGATTTTTCATCATGAATATTGGCCTGAAGTTTTCTTTTTTTGTTGAGTCTCTGCCAGGTTTTGGAATCAGGATGATGTTGGTCTCATAAAATGATTTGTGAAGGATTCCCTCTTTTTATATGGTTTGGAATAGTTTCAGAAGGAGAGTAGCAGCTCCTCTTTGTCTGTCTGGTAGAATTCAGCTGTGAACCCATCAGGACCTGGACTTTTTTTGGGTGGTAGGCTATTAATTGCTGCTTCAACTTCAGCTCTTGTTATTGGTCTATTCAGGGTTTCAACTTCTTCCTTGTTTAGGCTTGAGAGGGTGCAAGTGTCCAGGAATTTATCCATTTCTTCCAGGTTTACTGGTTTATGTGCATAGAGTTGTTTATAGTAATCTCTGATGGTAGTTTGTATTTCTGTGGAATTGATGGTGATATCCCCTTTTTCGTTTTTTTTAATTGCATCTATTTGATTCTCTCTTTCCTTTTTTTTAATCTGGCTAGCAGTCTGTCTATTTTGTTGATCTTTTCAAAAACCCAGCTCCTGTATTTATTTTATTTTATTTTTTTTGAAGGGTTTTTTATATCTCTATCTCCTTCAGTTCTGCTCTGATCTTAGTTATTTCTTGTCTTCTGCTAGCTTTTGAGTTTTTTCTATCTTGCTCCTCTAGCTCTTTCAATTTTGATGATAGGGTGTAGATTTTAGATCTTTCCTTGCTTCTCATATGGGCATTTATTGCTATAAATTTCCCTCGACACATTCTATACAGTCAACATTCAAGAGCCAGTTGTTCAGTTTCCATGAAGTTGTGCGGTTCTAAGTTAGTTTCTTAATCCTGAGTTCTAATTTGATTGCACTGTAGTCTGAGAGACTGTTTGTTGTGATTTCCATTCTTTTGCATTTGCTGAGGAGTGATTTACTTCCAGTTATGTGGTCAGTTTTGGAGTAGGTGTGATGTGGTACTAAGAAGAATGTATATTCTGTGGATTTGGGGTGGAGAGTTCTGTAGATGTCTAATAGGTTTCCTTGGTCCAGATCTGAGTTCAAGTCCTGGATATCCTTGTTAATTTTCTGTGTCATTGATCTGTCTAATATTGACAGTGGAGCGTTAAAGTCTCCCACTATTATTGTGTGGGAGTCTGTCTTTGTACATCATTAAGAACTTGCTTTATGTATCTGGGTGGTCCTGTATTGGGTGCGTATATATTTAGGATCGTTAGCTCTTCTTGTTGCGTTGATCCTTTTACCATTATGTAGTGCCCTTCTTTGTCTCTTTGGTTCTTTGTTGGTTTAAAGTCTATTTTATCAGAGACTAGGATTGCAACTCCTGCTTTTTTTGCTTTCCATTTGCTTGGTGAATCTTCCTCCATCCCTTTATTTTGAGCCTGTGTGTATCCTTGCATGTGAGGTGGGTTTCCTGGATACCAGGAATGGGTATTGACTTTTTATCCAATTTGCTAATCTGTGTCTTTTGAGTGGGGCATTTAGCCCATTTACATTTAGGGTTAATATTGTTATGTGTGAATTTGATCCTGCCATTTTGATGCTAGCTGGTTGTTTTGCCCATTAATTGATGCAGTTTCTTCATTGTGTTAATGCTTTTTACCATTTGGTACATTTTTGGAGTGGCTGGTACTGGTTGTTCCTTTCCATGTTTAGTGCTGCTTTCAGGAGCTCTTGTTAGGCAGGCCTGGTGGTGATGAAATCTCTCAGCATTTGCTTGTTTATAAAAGATTTTATTTCTCCTTCACTTATGGAGCTTAGTTTTGCTGGATATGAAATTCCAGGTTGAAAGTTCTTTTCTTTAAGGAAGTTGAATATTGGCCCCCACTCTCTTCTGGCTTGTAGGGTTTCTACTGAGAGATCCACTGTGAGTCTGATGGGCTTCCCTTTGTGGGTAACCCGACCTTTCTCTCTGGCTGTCCTTAGCATTTTTTTCTTCATTTCAACCCTGGTGAATCTGATGATTACGTGCCTTGGGGTTGCTCTTCTTGAGGAATATCTTTGTGGTGTTCTGTGTATTTCCTGGACTTGAATATTGGCCTGCCTTGATAGGTTGGGAAAGTTCTCCTGAATAATATCCTGAAGAGTGTTTTCCACCTTGGATTCATTCTCCCCATCACATTCAGATATACATATCAAACATAGATTAGGTCTTTTCACACAATCCCATATTTCTTGGAGGCTTTGTTCATTTATTTTCACTCTTTTTTCTCTAATCTTGCCTTCTCATTTTATTTCATTGAGTTGATCTTCAATCTCTGATAGCCTTTCTTCTGCTTGGTTGATTCGGCTATTAAAACTTGCGTGTGTTTCATGAAGTTCTCTTGTGTTTTTCAGCTCCATCAGGTCATTTATATTCTCCTAAACTGTTTATTCCCGTTAGCATTTTGTCAAACCTTTTTTCAAGGTTCTGAATTTCTTTGCATTGGGTTAGAACATTTTCTTTTATCTCAGAGAAGTTTCTTATTACCCACCTTCTGCAGCCTGTTTCTGTCAATTCATCAGACTTATTCTCCATCCAGCCTTGTTCCTTTGCTGGTGAGGAGTTGTGATCCCTTAGAGGAGGTGAGGCATCTGGTTTTGGGTGTTTTCATCCTTTTTTTGCTGGTTTCTTCCCATCTTTGTGAGTTTATCTACCTGTGATCTTTGTAGTTGGTGACTTTTGAATGGGGTCTCTGAGTGGATGCCCTTTTTGTTGATGATGAAGTTATTTCTTTCTGTTTTTTTTTGTTTTTCTTCTAACGGTCAGGCCCCTCTGCTGTAGGACAGCTGGAGGTCCACTCTAGACTCTGCCTGGGGATCAGCTGTGGTGGCTGCAGAACAGTAAGGGTTGCTGCCAGTTTCTTCTGTTATCTTGGTCCCAGAAGGATAGCCACCAGATGTCAGTCTGAGCTTTACTTAATGGGGTTTCTCTGTGGATATATGGGGGTCAGGGAGCTGCTTGAGAAGACAGTCTGATCCTTATAGGAGCTCAGCTGCTGAGCTGTGAGCTCCGTTGTTTTGTTCAGAGTTGCTGGGCAGGTATGTTTTAAGTCTGCTGCAGCGGAACTCATAACTGCCTTTTTTCCCATGTGCTCTATCTTGGGAAGGTGGGTCTTTATTTATAAGTTCCTGACATGCCGCTGCGTTTTTTCAGAGCTGCCCTTCCCAGCTAGGAGGTAGCCTAGTCACAGTTTGCCAGTAGAGGAGTTCCTGAGCTGCTGGGGGCTCTTCCCAGCTGCTGTGTGAACTTCCTTGCGGTTTTGTTTATAGAGGTATAGTTAGAACTGCCTCAGTAATGGCACTGTGCCTTAATAATGGCGGACTGCCTCTGTAATGGCAGACTGCCTTGGTAGTGGCAGACTGCCTTGGCAATGGCGGATGCCCTTCCTCCCACAGAGTGGGACCATCCTGGATCCAGCTGCACTTGTTGGAAACTCTCAGTCCTGAGCATTTCATATTGCTGGTCTTTGTGGGGATGGGACCCACTGAGCCAGATCACCTGGCTCCTTGTTTCAGCCCCCTTTTTTTCAGTTGAATGGGTGGCTCTGTCTCCCAGGTGTTGCAGGTGCCGCTTGAAATGGCCGCCCAGATTTGTGTGAGTTTTTGTGCGGAGACCTGCTGCGTTGGCTGAAACAGCTGTGCTGGAGACTTGTAGTGCTTTTCAGCCTGGGAATCTCCTGGTCTTTGGGCACTAATAACTCGTTTGGAAATGCTATTATCATTCACCCTCTGTGTTGTTCTTGCTGGGAGCTGCACTCCAGAGCTGTTCCTGTTTGGCCATCACTATACATTGTGATTCTGAAATATCCTAGGTGACTCAAAATACTTTTCCATTGCCTGGGGCTCCTTTGGTGGCTTTCTCTCACACTTAAAACCCAACCCTGACTCTGACCTACGGGGCCCTTTGTGTCATCTCCCCACTCTCCCTTGCTGACTTTACCCTGGACCTGTGTGTTCTTCCTTGGCCATGGCGAGCTCACAGCCTCTAACTGGAATCCTGTGCATCCTCATCCTTGAGGGTCCCACCTTGACCTCACTGAGGTCTCTTCTCACAGTGCCTCCCCTGACTGCCTTCCGTCTCTCTTCTCTACTTACTCTTCATAGACCTTACTAATAGCTGAAATTAATATTTTTTTCACTTGTCTTATTCGCTGTCTCCCCCACCAGAATTTAAGCTCTACGTACTAGATTACAAGCCCTAGTAGGGTTTGGAGCAGGGTGTATGTCTTGTTTATCTAATTTCTTTATTCTCAGCACCTAGAACAGGGTCTGCATAGTAGGTGCTCATGAAAGAGTGAACTTGAGCAAGGCATTTAATGACACATTTGAATACCATGTGTCACATTATCTTTGCACACAAAATGTTGAGAAGATGTTGGTCAGAGGATACAAAATTTCAGTTAGATGGAATAAGTTCAAGGGATCTCTCTGTACAACATAGTGACTATAATTAATGACAATGTATTGTATTCTTCAAAATTGCCTAGAGAATAGGTTTTATGTGTTCTCGCTGAGGGAATGTGTTCTCTTTCCGGGTCCACAAGGGGGCATAGTTTTAAGGGCAAGAACTTCCCAGCACCATGCCCCTCTCCCATGCCTCTCCATCCAGGGTAGGAAAGGGTCAAAAGTTAATCACTCCAGTGGAAGTTTAAGGGAACTCTTTTCATTGGCCAGGGAACTTGGAGAAGGTGGGAATGGCCCCCATGTTAAAAGTCCCTGTTTTCTGGGCAGATTTCCTCCCTGGGGTCCCCTTCTGTACTCTTCGTGGAAGCCTTTTTCTCTCTCCTTTTTCTTTTTCTTTACCTAAATAAATCACATTCTGCAAACACTGTTTTGGGGTTCAATATTTACTTTACAAGTGTACCTGCTGTGGTCCCCTCTCTCATTCTTGACGGAGCAGGAGACCAAGAGCCTGGAGCCCACCGGGAAGCAAGTTGAGCACTCTCCTGAACCCCAAAACCCCAACGTCAGCACACAAAAATGAATATGTGAAGCAATGCAAATGTTAATTACCTTGGCTTAGGCATTCTGTAATATATACATATTTTAAACAACATACTGTTTTGGAGGGGTTTCTTGGATACAGGGTCTTGCTCTGTCACCTTAGGTGGAGTGCAGTGGCACTATTATCATAGCTCATTGCAGTCTCCAACTCTTGGGTTCAGGCAATCCTCCCACCTCAGCTTCCCAAGTAGCTAGGACTCCAGCCCTGTGCCACCACACTCAGCTAATCTTTTCAATTTTCATTAATATTTTTAAAGAGATGAGGTCTCGCTGTATTGCCTGGGCTGGTCTCGAACTCTTGGCCTCAAATGATGCACCTCTCCCTCCCAAAGTGCTGGGATTACAGGTGTGAGCCACCACACCTGGCCAAATATATACAATTTTAATTTGTCAATTAAAATAAATAAAATACATACAACTTGGAAAAAATGTTCAAAAGGCAAGTAATCAATTCTGTGTAATCTGTTTGCCAATGAAAGACCATAGTTGTATATGACCCTCCTGCCTTAGTCTTCAAGTGTATTTATAGCTGCCATTTCATGTTAATAGCTGGCACCTAGTGTCCAGGACCACCCCTCCAGGGTTAATTGGCTTGTTTCTTTTCTCCCACGCATGACAGACGACGTTTCCTTCAAGATGTCCTTCATGGTAATTATGAAACCCCGAGATCTCTTGCTTTACCTCTTGCCTCTTGTTCAACATGCCCAGTACCGAAGGCATGACAGCCAAGAGAGTGGACAGCATTTGAACTTTTTTCAAAAATAAAACCTTGGTATATAAAATACATTAGAGAATTCAGAAGGCCACATGAGTAAAGTATACTGAAAAGTAAGGCCTGGATAGATAAGAGACAGTTGGGAGGCCAAGGCAGGTGTATCACCTGAGGTCAGGAGTTCGAGGCCAACATGGTGAAACTCTGTCTCTACTAAAAATACAAAAAAAAAATTAACTGGCAGTGGTGGTGCGTGCCTGTGATTCCAGCTACTTGGGAGGCTGAGGCAATAGAATCGCTTGAACCCAGGAAGCAGAAATTGCAATGAGCCCAGATTGCACCATTGCACTCCAGCCTGGGCCACAGAGAGACTCCGTTTAAAAAAAAAAAAAAAAAAAAAAAAAAAAAAAAGACAGTAAAAGTACCTCCTCAATAGTTTTAACTTTTAACCAAACTGTATTGTTCTTCTGCATTAGCATTTGCAAGGTTTCTTCTCAGACCCCACATCATTCAACATTTTGATGGATATGTTATTTATCAAAGGCAAATATAAAAGTAAGTACTGCAATTTCTATTTGCTGAAAAATTCTGCTATGTTTGCTGGTGTAGGAATTAGGGGGAAAATGAGTCATGCAAAAATGATTCTTATATTCTTGATAAGTGGCTGAATTATGGAGACCTAATGAAGTTTGAAAACACTGCATTGCGTGTCATCACTTAAACTAAATATCCCAGATTTTACTTACGCTAAAATTGTAAAGCAGCTTTTAAAACGTTAGTTCTTCCTTTATGACCTGATAGTTTAACATTCAGTTAATTGCTAAATGACTTTGAGAAATAGCTTTTATTTTGTCAAAATACACTTTTCAGTTGATGGTGCTAAACAGATGAGAGCTTTGAGGGCCAGCAGTAGAGGAACTCTGGCTAACACCGCCATCCACTCTTCACTATTGGCAGGTGCTTTGGAAGTATTGATGGAGATGAAAAACCAAGATGTGAGGTTCACCACAGATACCTATATTCTTGCTTTTGCAATTTGCTACAAACTGGTAAGATTCTTTCCCCTTAACTTTGAGAGCATCGTGGGTAGTCTTTGAGAGAGGGTTTTTTTTTTTCTCTCTTCAAATAAAATTTAGTTCCTCTGAAGTCTGTTTTCCATCTGGTGCAAATGTTTTAATTTTAAATGTATTCATTTTTAGAAAACTCAAGTTAGCCATGTCAGACAGTATTGTCATGGGAAAAGTAATTTTTTCATCTTTTACTCTTCTCTGGTGATTGTGTAGATAGTGAGAACAAGAGGCAATGTGTTGGGTTCAGGTCCTGCTTTAGAGTCATCTCTCATGCTGAACTCCGCTAGATCCATCTTCCCTGTTGTCCCCTTCTGTAGAAATCTTAGCTTCCTTCATTGGTAAACTCAAGGACAACTTTGTCCTCATCTGTGAAGTTTTTTATAATCACCGAAACTGGAAGTGATGTTTTTCACCTCCAGATATCCCTTATTTATGCTATATTTGTATCACTTCCCTGGTACTTTAGACATAGCCTAATGCTGTACTTGGCAGATCCGCGTTCCATTCTACCCACTTGACTGTGAGATCCTTAAGGCTTCTTTGTATCCCACCACGTAACACAGTGCCCGGTATCCAGTTGTTTTTTTAATAAATGTAGGTGACATGAAAATGAACTCTGAGGACAGAGACCATGACTTACAAGTTCTTTTATCAATAGAAAAAGTTAAACGGGCATGGTGCCTATAATCCCAGTTACTTGGGACGCTGAGGCAGGAGAATCACTTTAACCCAGGAGGTGGAGATTGTAGTGAGCCGAGGTCATGCCACTGCATTCAGCCTGGGCAACAAGAGTGAAACTCTGTCCAAAAAAAAAAAGTTATTTTATCATTACTGTACCAGGATTATTTCTTGCCCATAGAAACTATTTCTTCAGTGTTTCGTTTAGTAAATGAATGTTAATTGGAATTGTGAAATGGTCAGTGTTTAACGTATTACTGTTGTCATTCAGACATTGTTAACCTGGCACACAAAACCTCTTTAATACTGAAAACAAAGGAACACCAAGTGAAGTAGAAGAACGTGGGCTGCTGAAAAACACCCATGAAGAGTGTGGCAATACCAGTTTTCCAAAACGGGGGGACAGCTGGGTTATAGTGGAAAGAAAACCAACTGGAAATTGAGAAACTTGGAGTCTAGTTGCAACTTTGGTATTAACTGGCTTATGTAGCTTAGAACTCATCACCTATCTCATTTTACAAAGGAGAGGGTTAGATTTGACCTTTTTTAAAATAAAAGTCCAGACAGTAAATATTTTAAGCTTTGGGGGCCACATATTTCTCTGCCTCATATGATCTCTCTCCTCTCTGTCCCATATTTGTTGTTTTTGTTTTAACAGGCCTTTAAAAATGTTAGTCCTTCTTAGCTTTGGCTACATTTAGCCTGAGGGTCATAGCTTGCTGACCTCTGGATTCAGAAATGCTTTCCATTCATACCATTCTATGATTCTAGGAGGCCAAAAAAAACACACAGCACTAGAGCATCACTTACTCAGCATTGCAATTCCCAGTCTTCCTGTGTTCTACTTAGGGATGCCTCCTTGAGTGTATACTGCAGTGAAGAGAATTTAAATTTTACTTAGAGACTGGGCGAGGTGGCTCATGCCTATAATCCCAGCACTTTGGGAGGCTCAGGTGGGTGGACCAGCTTGGCCAACATGGTGAACCCCGTCTCTACTAAAAATACAAAAATTAGCTAGGTGTGGTGGCACATACCTATAATCCCAGCTACTTTGGAGGCTGAGACAAAAGAATCATTTGAACCCAGGAAGCAGAGGTTGCAGTGAGCCAAGATCATGCCATTGAACTCCAGCATGGGCAACAGAGTGAGACTGTGTCTCAAAAAAAAAGTAAATAAATAAATAAATTCTACTTAGGAAAGACCAGAGGACTTTTCTCCCCTGTGTCATGTCTGAGAATAACTTGTTTCACCCAGTGGAGATGAGTTGAAAAAGTGATCTGGTCAGCTAGTACAAATTCCATGTCAATTCTGGCCCTCTCTCATCCCATTTGGACTTTATTTTGACAAGAGTTGCAACTTGGTCATGACAGATGACCTAGATGCACAGCCAGGCTGCTCTCATAAACCTAATCCCCCGCAGCATGCATAAAGGAAGAGGATTTGGTTTTACCCCTCCTGTCTTTATGTCATTCACATTCTTGGATTTTTACTTAAGGTTTCTATTTTCATGGGATTCTTTTATAATGTAAGTTAAAATTAGTGTTGATGTTTTCAAATATTTGACATATGAATATTTTTAGATTGGAAATTCCCCCAGGAAAAGTTTCCTTGTGTTGTTGAACCTTATTCTGGTAAAAACTGTCCCAATTCAGAAAATTGAAAATGAGCTTTAAAAATAATTTAGATTTGAGCTGCTAACATTTCAGTAGCCTGATCTATTTGCAAATAGTCTCTATATAGGGCTTAATCTTTTAAGTGGCTTGAGGGAGGCTGTAGGAAATCCTTACAAAAGGAAATCTAAGTACTGAGAACTATTAATCATTTTATTGAACTTAAAGGTTTATGACATTAATCGAACAATTCTGTCTCCTCACAGAATAGCCGTGAGTCTTTTAAAATCTGTACTACGTTAAGAGAAGAAGCCCTACTCAAAGGAGAAATTCTCTCCAGGAGAGCATCCTGTTTTGCTGTGGCATTAGCTCTGAATCAGGTAAAGCTTTGGGGTGCGCGTAAGTAATTGGGAATGGCCAGGACTTTACTACTTTCATGTGTCTTTGCTTTTATTTTCTTCCTTCTGACTGTATCATAAAGAAGTAGTACCAATAAAGAGACCAGTGCCCTTGTTGCTATGGAAACCTATAATCTATACATATAACTGCAAAGAATGTCTTCATTTGCAATTGGGAACCTAACATGCATTTCTAAATAGAAGGGTAGAGAAAAGTAATTAAAAGGAAAATTGCAAATCATCAGTTTATGTTGTAACGTTCTCAGAGAACAGTTTAATTTAATGCTTTCCAAAGTTGAATTTGCCTCAGATGAATGAGGTCTGCTGAGTCAGTCCATTGTAGACGTGGGATCCGTCATATATTTCATAGTTATACCCAACTACTACCGTTATTATTGGGGTAAGTCTTTAGTGATCATTTAGCCTCATTCCCCTCAGTGGACAGATGGAGGTAGCAGAGACCCAGAGATAAGAGGGGAGCTCCCTAAGGTCCTGCCTCAGTGATGGACAGAGTTAGTGCTGGAACCCTGGAACGTCCTCTCTTGGAAGAGCCTCTCCTCTGAGATTTCCTGTTCCAAGGCCTAAAAAATATGAAATGCTTTACATGTTAGTAAAAGGAAACTTTATAGCAGAAAAATAATAGCCAAGCCAGGTTATTTTCCTGGCAGGTAAAATATAGCTGGAGAACTCTTATTATTAATTAAAAATCAAAATATGAGAGTGATCCATTTCTATATACTGTTGGGAAGAGTCATTGAAGAACAAAGGCTTAAGAGATTATATACTTACCAGGCCTCCACTGGGTCAAGAACATTTCTTTAACTTCCTAAGTTTCCCTTGGTATCCAGGGGAATTATTTTGTCTTCTTCATCTCTCATGAGGTAAGTGAGGTCTCTTCTAAGGTATGTGTTTTTCTTTCTTTGTGTAGCTCCTGTAGTTTTTCTTTATGTGCAAGTTATACTGTTTGGTGCACAGATACAAGACGTTACCTCACTGTAACGTCATCATTGTAAATCCCTCACTTTAGCATTGTAAAGTGCCTGTCTAGGTCATGTGTTCTGTTTTGCCCTGAATTCAACCTTATCCAACATTAGTATCTCCACCCCTCTTTTGCTTGTATGTTTCTTTGTTTTTATCAGGTGTGCATTTGCCTGACGTACAGCTTTTCCTGTCCCTTATTTTTGCAGTCTTTCTGAATTGTTTTGTTTTAGCTGGGTGTCTTATCTACTACATAAATTTCTATGTTGCTTTGTAATATGATGCTAATCTTTTAATATCTGTTTATATTAATATGACATATATTTGATCTTAGGTCTCATTTGGTGCTTTCTGTTTCGATAACTTTTTCTACCATCTTATGCCATGTGGTTATTTTCTCTAGTTGGTATTTTTGTTCTAGTGGTGACTTAAAAACCATAGTTTTGATTTTCTTAATTCTCTAATTCTTTAATAATACCTGTTAATTCCCTAATATAAGTAATGGTGAAATGAGTATATTCCCTCTGTTTTTTGTCTTATTTTCCTGCTCTCCGTCCACACCCAATTTTAGTTGGTATTTCAGTTTGATAGTGCTCACTTTACTCTTAAATGTACTTGATTTGTCAGTTTTAAGTGATATTTTTTGGGCCACTGGTGATAAAGATAAGGAAATGGGAATGCATTCTCTACCTCTCATGTCTTTCCCTTCGCTTTCTAACTTTTGTTAGTATTAACTTTGCTTCGTGGTCCAAGCATGTAACATTTACACACTGTTTTATAGCCTCACTCCCCACTTGTTGGTCCTATGTGTAGTTAAATAGGTGGTTTGACACTGCTTGTTTTTCCAGTCTTCTCTTTGTTGGCTGAAGTGAGTATTCTGGTAAATTCTTTGGAGGAACAACGTCCCCTGAGTTCTTGGTATTTTAAATTATTTAATTAGCCTGTTGTTTTTGTACTAGAACTACAATTTGGCCAGATTTACAATTTCAAGGTGACAGTGCTTTTCTTGAGGTTTTTTTAGGCATTGCTTTTCTGTCTTCTAGTATGGAATATTGCTGTGGAGAAATCTAAGGCCTATCTGATTTTTTTCCACTTCTGATTGACATGATCTTGTTCATTTTTCTCATTTCTATCTGCTATGTCCACGGAAATGTTTTTCTCTTAGGGTTTCTTCATCAGCCAGTTTTTTTTTTTTTTTTTTTTTTTTTTTGGAGACAGAGTCTCACTCTGTCGCCCAGGCTGGAGTGCAGTGGTGCAGTCTCAGCTTGCTGCAACCTCCGCCTCCTGGATTCAAGTTATTCTCCTGCCTCAGCCTCCCGAGTAGCTGGGATTATAGGCATGCACCCAGCTAAGTTTTGTATTTTAGTAGAGATGGGGTTTCACCATGTTGGCCACACCCAGCTAATTTTTGTATTTTGGAAGAGATGGGATTTCTACTAAACCCATCTGGGTTAGCCAGGCTGGTCTTGAACTCCTGACTTCAAGTGATCTGCCTGCCTCTGCCTCCCAAAGTGCTAGGGTTACAGGCGTGAGTCACTCTGCCGGTTATTTTCTTAATTTTGTTCTACTGTGTTCCTTTTCCCCTTTTAAAAATACAATCTTTATCAGTGTCATGTGGTGGTTCTTTTTTGGCTATTCATCACTGAAAAGTAAGTTTAAGGCCTAGCACAGTGGCTCCTCCCTGTAATCCCAGCACTTTGGGATTGGGGAGGATCACTTGAGTCCAGGAGTTTGAGACCAGCCAAGACAACATAGGGAGACCCTGTCTTTCCAAAACAAAAACAAAAGCTAGTACAGCAGTATGTAGTACGTGCCTGTAGTCCTTGCTGCTCAGGAGATTGAGGCGGAAAATATCTTGTGCCCAGGAGTTTGAGGCTGCAGTGAGCCATGATTACACCACTACACTCCAGTCTGGGTGACAGAGCAAGACGCTGTCTCTAAAAAATAAAAATTCAAAAATAAAAGAAAAATGTAAGTTTCTTTTAGACCTGTCACTTGTAAATTTATGTTGAGACAGAGAGAGCAACAGAAAGGCATACCAGAGCTCTATTATAGACTAGCAGGATTTTTCTTCATATAACCCAGAGTTTTGTCAACAAGTATACACAGGCTTTCTTTCTTTTAAGCCAACAGAAATAGGCACTGAGGAGATTTTTGATGAGCAGTCTCTTCTCTGCCTCTGCTGTCTTAGGAACATACTGCTTCCAGTAAATACGGCTTGTCTGTGGAAACGCTTGACTAGCCTCATCTCTGCCACCACAAGGATCTGCAGAAGTTCTCTTTACTAGTCCTACACTCTGTTCTTTCTCATCATTGTAAACAGGAATTAGATTTTGTACTTCAGGTTGTGTCCTTCCTTTGAGAGCTGTCCTGTTGTGGGTTCTTTCTGAGATACAGAGCACGGTCCACCTCGGACTGCTTTCCCCTGAACTCGGCCAGCCTCCATCTCGTGTTTCCAGCAGTGTTTCCAACTCTGCTGTAGTTGAGGTTTCTATGTTCTAATTTCCTATGTTAAAGATAGGCTTTTCACTTTGTTCCTCATTCCTATTTTTTTAGAAGCTGATTCCAGTAGGAAAAGGGGAAATGCCAACTTTATGCCTGCATCTTAAAAACGGGACTCAGGCAGGTTGTTAAAACATTCAACAATATGCTATTGGAGGGAGCATTTTATGGAATGTTTAGTTTTAATTTCCAAAACATTTTTTCCTTGTGGACTTCAAAACCCTGGGGTCACTTTAATAGGAATATACCGCCTTCTCTAAGTAATCTTTTACAAGAACATTAGTTCATCTGATATAGGATATGATTTGTTTCTCTTCCTTCTAGAATGAGGTGGCAAAAGCGATGTCCATTTTTTCTCAAATCATGAATCCAGAAAGCGTAGCCTGCACTAATTTAAATGTAAGTGACTTCTTTATGGTATAAGGTAAGCCTTGAAATGTATACATGTATTATAATAAAATGATGCCTAAAGTTTTGGCTGTGTACAGTGACTTATCTCCCAAGGTTTTTATTCAATTCAAATCAGCAGTCATTTATTGAATTCTTCTCTGTGAAAATTACAGTATCATCCTTGTAAGAAGAGTCAACACAGCTGTTGCTTCCAGGATTTTGTAAACAGGTAGGAGGGTGGTAGATATGCTCACATATAAGACATGGCTAGATGCTGAAGACATGAAACATGGCTAAGAAAGCTGTAGATGTAGAGAGGAGAAGGGAATGGAGACATATCCTCCAGGCTGTTTACTGAGCCTTGAAAGAAACCTGTGTGCTAACTGCATCTTATTGGTGGTCCCTAACTCATGGCAATGTTGCAGTTAATGAGCTTATATACCTATGGTACACAAAATAGTGCCTGACATGTGGTAAGCATTCAATAAATGTTATCTATTGGTATTCTTACTATGTTGCCAATATGCCCGTGGCCGCCTTCCCCATTAACTTCTCTGGGCCACCAGGGTCACTTATTTGGGGCCTTGTGGTCTGGATCAGCAAGCGGCTGCACACATATCACCAAGACATGCAAAACCTTAATCCCTGAAACTAAAAGCAAAGGGAAAAAATTATCACAGATTCAGAAGATTATAATAATAAATAAAGTTTGAGGCGTATTACCACTCCCAGAGTTTGAGCAGTGAGTCACAAAACCTTCCTGGACCAATTAAAAAAGACTGTCTTGTCATTAAGACCATTGAGACTCCTTGCATACTGTGACTACTTATGTGTGGGGAGTTGCAAAAGAAAAAACTTTCAGGAGCTTATAGTTTTCTGAAACAGTCAAAAGGTTGAGAGGAAGAAAACATTTTAAGAAGGATAGAAATGTGTAAACATTAGCATGACACAAACTAGGATAACAGATCACAGTAATTAATTGAGTATTCTAAGATGAGTAGATGAAGAGGATCAGGGGGATCAGGGGTGGCTGGCAGGAGCAACGTGAGGGGCCTTTAGGGAGGGTACAGCAGCTTTTACATGAGAGAAAGTTCAGTCCGAGGAACCAGAAAGATGGAAACAGTGACAACAGAGAATTTGAAAAAATGAAATGAGTTTGGAATGGAAGAAACAAAGTACTAGAAAAATATTGACCAAGACTTTTCAGTTCCAAAGGGCATGAGCTTGGAGGGCATGAACTCAAGTATATACACCTGGTAAAGGATTTGATATGAACTGATGAATGCCATAAGCAAGCAGGGAAGTAAGAGGGCTCAGAAACGAGTTTGTAAGGCATTAATGGTGAGGCAGAGGAAGCACCATTAAAGACAGGAAAGGACTCATAGCCGTGTAGAAATCCAAATGGCTGAGAGCTGTCCCTGTGTTAGGCTGCTGCAGGTAGCTCCTGTTCATCCTGGGGGCCGAAGCAGAAACTGTAGGTTTGAGCAGGTGGATCAGCCTGCAAAGCTCACAGGCTAAAGCAGGTCCGAGAGGCCGAGGTTGGCAAAGGTCCAGAGTCCAGAAGGTCAGGTCATTTGAGCAAGTGATACTAGTAAGCTAAACAGACTGGGAATCCTGGTCTTCCAACAGGCACAGTACATCTTTGACTTCTCTGCTTCCCATTGGATATGGACAGCTCTGATATTCCAGTAACTGGTTCTGAGAGAGACAGTGGCCTTCAGAGGTCCCATCTATCATAATGTGACAGGGTAGAACTGCTGGGATTAGCAAGATGCTCTTCCACTAAAGCTAAAGCTATTCAAGTCTCTTATAACATCAGGTAGGAAAGAAAGACAGGAGAAACTGGGGAGAAGTGTTTTACGTGGATCATTGGTCACTTTTCCTAGAGTTGAAGCAAGGTTAAGGATTTCAATAAGCATTAGTAGTAAGAAGTCAAACAGTGAGGTAAGCAGAGTTTTAATTTAATTTATTGAAGGTATCATGCTGGGTACTTTATATTTGTTATACAACAAAAGTTCTATCAAAACAATTTTTCTCCACATTATAGCTGTGGAAAATGAAGATTCAAGAGTAAATAAATTACCTTAGTTCTCCCAGCTAATTAAATAGCAGTGTCAGGGTTTTAACACCAACAACTCTGACTGCAAAATTTAGGGTTTCCTCACCACTCCAGACCTACAGAGATAAAAAGGGTGTGTCTCTTTTATCCAGGACTGGGACTAGCGGCTCCTCGTGAATAAAAAGAACACAAGACTGGATGTCAAAAAACACGATCCCACTAGTGCATATAATCCACCTCTGAATTTAGATTTATCATCTCCTCCCATCCTGGCCTATCTCTCACAGTTATAAGAATCTGTGCATGGGCTGGGTGCGGTGGCTCATGCTCCCAAATCCCAGCACTTTGGGACGCTGAGGTGTGCCGATCATTTGAAGTCAGGAGTTCAAGATCAGCCTGGCCAACATGGTGAATGAAACCCCATCTCTACGAAAAATATGAAAATTAGCTGAACGTGGTGGTGCATGCCTGTAATCCCAGCTAACTTGGGAGGCTGAAGCAGGAGGATTGCTTGAACCTGGGAGGCAGAGGTTGCTGTGAGTGGAGATTGTACCATTGCATTCCAGCCTGGGCAACAGAGAAAGGCTTTGTCTCCAGTAACAACAGAAAGAATCTATTAATGTTTTTTTTTTTTTTTTTTTTTCCCAATGAGAAGGTCCTTTGGTGGAGTTAAACATGAGCCTGCTGAGCATGAGGCTGTCCATTCCCAGTAGGAAGAGCAATGCAGGGCATGGTGGAGAAAGCATATGCGCGCCCACCAGGCAGCTGGAACAGCTCCTTTCCGCTGAAGGCTAGAAAGGAAAGTCAGCCTATGGATGCAGTTGGGATGGGCGTGTTTCAGGCAAGGACTCCATAGGAAACCTTGAAGAGATACTAAGTATGAATCATCCTCTCTGAACTGTATCACAGAATTACCCACTGTCAAGAAACTTAAAGATAGTTTCAGTGTTTAAAAATTCTCAGGAAATTCTTTCAAATGTTCAACTGAAATTTCTCATGTTGTAATATAAGCCTATGTCATCTTCCTCAGAGTTGATGAAAATTATATGGTTGCCGGGCGCGGTGGCTCAAGCCTGTAATCCCAGCACTTTGGGAGGCCGAGGCGGGTGGATCACAAGGTCGAGAGATCGAGACCAACCTGGTCAACATGGTGAAACCCCGTCTCTACTAAAAAATACAAAAAAAAAATTAGCTGGGCATGGTGGCGCGTGCCTATAATCCCAGCTACTCAGGAGGCTGAGGCAGGAGAATTGCCTGAACCCAGGAGGCGGAGGTTGCGGTGAGCCGAGATCGCGCCATTGCACTCCAGCCTGGGTAACAAGAGCAAAACTCTGTCTAAAAAAAAAAAAAAAAAAAAAAAAGAAAATTATTTGGTTGCCATTCTCAAGTTAGTAATTTTTTCAGATTCTAGGTCTCTGTTAATAGAGAACATTTTTTAAAAATTACTGCATGGCTGGGCGCAGTGGCTCATTCCTGTAATCCCAGCACTTTGGGAGGCCAAGGCAGGTGGATCATGAGGTCAGGAGATCAAGACCAACTTGGCTAACACAGTAAAACCCTATCTCTACCAAAAATACAAAAAATTAGTCAGGCATGGTGGCATACGCCTATAGTCCCAGCTACTCAGAGACTGAGGCAGGAGAATCACTTGAACCCAGGAGGCAGAGGTTGCAGTGAGCAGAAATTGTGCCGCTTCACTCCAGCCTGGGCCACAGAGCAAGACTCTGTCTCAAAAAAAAAAAAAAAAAAAAAGACCGCATGGACCTTATCTTCTTCTCTAAGACTAACTCATCTACTTGAAATTCTTAAAGACAGCTTGTTAATTATTGAGAGGTGGAAACTGACAAGCTGAGTAGAGTCTGGTTAGTCAGTATTCACAGAAATAAATGAAACTTTTTTCTGATTAACTTTAAAAATTAATGCCGTATGCTAAAATTTTTTGCTAATGTCAGTTGAAATTTGAACTTAATTTTCTCCCTAACTTGTTATATTAAATTGCTCCTGTTCCCAGTGTGACCCAGAGGGCCCAGTTTGCTGTTTTCCCAGCCAATACTTAATACATACTGCATTGGTGTAACAGATCTCATCAAAACACATGTATGTTGACTCTACCTTTTCAGTCTGAATTGAAACCTCTCAGTCTCAAACACAGATCCTCTTTAGCAATGCTGCTTCACATCAAAGGATTAATTACTACTTCCAAATATGTCTGAAAGTAGCAGAGACCAATGCAGGGTAACTGTCCACTGATTCTATTTGATTTTTAATCATTTCTCTATAAAACCTGGCATGTCTCCAATTGGAGATCCATTTAGGAATTGAATTTACCTTGCAAGGAAACTGACAAGTGGTTTTGCTGCTTTTATCATTTATTTTTTAATACAGGTGACTGTCTTAATGCCCCTTTCTTCTACCCACTTAGGTCACCCTAAAGTTCTAACTTATGCTAGGAAGTCTGGAGTGCACAGGGAGGAAAGGAGACAGGACTCATTTCTCACAAATTTCCTCATGGCAGGGTCTTACTCATATGTGTAAGTTAAGAATTGCATTTGTTTAGGAGCAATGCAATATAGACTCCAAAAATAAAAATAAAAGCTTATACAAATTAGACCCTTTATTTTCTTCCATGTAGAAAAGCAGTCTGGTCAGTCCACGCCTGATACGGCATTCCATGATGTCATTAGGAACCCAGCCTCTTTATATATTTCTACTGTACTATCTTTACATGTGACTTCCATTAATTACATCCCTAGTCCAGCAAGAAGTAGGAAAAATGGGAGTGGACCAAGAAGTTCATCCCTTTTAAAGATACCTTCTCAAATGTCTTCATCCAACAACTTATATTGATGGTGTTATTGGCCATAACTTAATCCCATGACCACGTCTAATCGCAAAGAACCCTGAGAAATAGACTTTGAGTTTCATACATGAAAGAGTCTTAAAGTTAGGGAGTCCTGTTATCAAAAAAGGAGGAGAGAATGGATATTGGTTAGAAAACTGGCAGCCTCTACCACACTATGATATTCTTCAAGTATAGCAAAAGTAAACCGAAAATAAAAGAAATAAGAAATGTAAAGTTCTGCATGCTCAGAGCTTCTGTTCCCTTTTTTGTTCAAAGGTATCTAGTAAGTTATTTCCTGAGGCCTCAGAAAATCAAAGAGGCAGGAAGCACGTGTTCTTTAAATAGTTTTTCTTACGAAAATTTCCCGTTGCTTACTAACTGAATTTCCCTAGTCTTTTGTTTGAAATCTGTAAGATTAAGGCAATGTGCTGCACTCTACTTTCGTTTTCTTTAGCTGCACCCTGAGACTGGTTTGAGATAAACCCCTGGCTTTAAACTTTCTCTTTGCCTTTTCAGTGACTGCCTCATATACATTGTCCTTCACCAGTGTATTTTAAGGTAGTGAGCCTTATTCTTGAAATCCCTACTGAATCAGAGATAGTTGCTGGAGGGAGGAAGAGAAGTTGGGAAAACTTAGGAAGAAATATTGAAATCTTCCAGGGAGCACATCATTTCTAGCAGAGGGCTCTAGATGGTTTATTTTTGTAAATTGCTGGGGGAGCCAAGCACCCCTTCTTGTTTATTGTTACTTAGAATTGGCTGGGTGCCTTGTACTGGAAGCATAGCATTGCATTGGACAAGGTAGACTTGTCTTTGCCTTTGGGAGGACACCACCATCAACCAAATTGGGATTGGTTTTTATTAACAAGGGTGCTAAGAACTGTGAAGGGTCAGAGATTTTATCCCACTTGGAAGCTAATGAGTTAGCCTGCCCTACTTTCATGAATGCTAGTGGAGTATACAAGACACTGAGAAATAAAGGACAGATTATTATATAGCAGACACCAGGATATGCATGTTTCCCGAGCCCCAGGTCCTGCTGGGAGACATGAAGAGTTCTATGTGCCTCTTGCACATAGGAAGTTGCTTTTAAGAGAAGAACCTTGAGCTTAGGTAACCCAAATCTCTCATAGTGGCCAGTAAGCATGCCTTTAACTTTGCTTTGGATACGACACTGTGTCTGTTGTATACAAATATCCTTAAAAAGATAGTCTGGAATAAAAGCAGTGCTTTTGCTCTCAAGGCATGCAGAAATTTGAGAGACTCCATGGAGAGTTGTCTCCCAAAAAAGGTGTGCTCATGATTTTGCCTGGGCTTTAGAACACTGCATTTAAATTGAGTTCTTTGTATTTCATCTACCTGGGATCATTTCTATTCTCTTCAGAACCAAAGACAACCCTGCATCCTGATAAATTATTCAAGTATAAAATATTACCAAACAGAATGGTGAGAAAACATAGCTGGTTTAATATAAAAAAGGTAAATCTCTTCCAGGAAAACTACCTTTTGTAAGGATCAAGAGCCTTAAAAACATCTCTATGCTTTGACTTAGTAATTTCACTTCTGGGAATCAAGTCTCTAAGATATTACCAGTTTTAAAAAATGCAAATATACACATTGGTCAGTATAATAAAGTATGGTATATTTCCATGATGAATTGCTATACATGTGTGAAAAATAAGATTTCTTTTTTCTAATATTAATGCTATGAGGAAATAAATGTCTATTGTGTGGTAATTGACCAAAAGTAGGATCAAATTTTGGGGATAAGTTAATATATTTGGAAGATTTATACATCAAATTATAAACTGGATGTAACATTGGTTGGTGAATTCTCATTCTCACTTTCTTTAAACTTTTTCTTGAATTATACTAGTGAATATTGGCAACTGGGGGGAAACGTGTTCTTTTTTCTTGTGTTAATTGTACCTATCTGGTGGAAGATAGGTAGTAGTAGCATTTTGAAAGCACAACTACAGTACCCAGTTTTGAAAGTTGCTTAATAGATAGTGTAAATAGGAGTGCCTCATTAAAAGTTCAGCCAGTTTCCACTCTATGCCTGCAGTAGCCTGTGTGCCTACAACTTCCTAATGACAAAAAACGTTGAAGGTGGCCAGACGTGGTGGCTCACACCTATAATAACAACATTTTGGCAGGCAGAGGCAGGTGGATCACCAGGTCAAGAGATTGAGACCATCCTGGTCAACATGGTGAAACCCCATCTCTACTAAAAATACAAAAATTAGCTGGGCATGGTGGTGCACCCCTGTAGTCCCAGCTACTCGGGAGGCTGAGGCAGGAGAATTGCTCGAACCCAGGAGGCGGAGGTTGCGATGAGCCAAGATTGTGCCATTGTACTCCAGCCTGGGTAAAAAGAGAAAAACTCTGTCTCAGGGAAAAAAAAGTTGAAGGTACCATTTCTCCCTAGCCAGTTCTGGTTGTCCATTTTTACACTGCTATAAAGAAGTACCAGAGACTGGGTAATTTATAAAGGAAAGGGATTTAATCGACTCACAGTATCATGTGTCTGGAGAGGCCTCAGGAAACATCATCATGGGGGAAGGCAAAGGAGAAGCAAATTATCTTCTTCACAAGGTGGCAGGAGAGGGAGAGAGCAAGGGCAGCTGCCACTTAGGAGATCATCAGATCTCATGAGAACACACTCACTACCATGAGAACAGCATGGGGGAAACTGCCCCATGAGCCAGTCACCTCCCATCAGGTCCCTCACCCAACACCTGGGGATTACCATTTAAGATGAAATTTGGGTGGCAAAAGCCAAACCATGTCACTAGTTTTATGAGATTGTCTGATTGTCATATCCTGTGAATCTGGAGGATATAGAGAGGAGGAAACCAATATTTTTGTTCATTGAGTACCTTCTGTATACTGGTATTTTATTTAATGTTCATAAAACCTAAGATATGAGATCTAAACCTACTTTCCCCATTTTACAAATGAAGGCACTGAAATTGAGAGATTACATACATGGTCCAGAGTCACTTAGCTAGTACTTGCCAGTATCTAGATTTCAGCCCAACTATCCAGACACCAAAATCTCTGCTCTCTCCATTGTTACCCTTAAACAAATTTTGAAGTTATATTGTTGTGACTAACTATTGGAAAGCACATTTTGGCTGGTGGGTTTACATTTAGCGCACATTTTTTTAACTTGTGCAAGCAAATAAATTACGAAGTAGGATCAAAGCAGGGTGGGTACCTGTAAATGCAGGCTTATCTAACCAGGTACATTTCTTAGCATTGAGACAGTAACTTCATTTTGGTTTTGCTTGTGTCTTCTTAATATTCAGATTATACTCCATATCCAGTTAAATATGTTGGAAAACGTGATAGAGACACTAAAAAATGCTACAGAAGGAAATTTATCAAAATATGTGAAGAGACAGATGTTCTCAGACGAAGTGGTGAGTATGCAAGTGCTGCAGAAATCATTTAAAAGTGAAAGGGCACTCTTAAAAAATGCCCACTAATTTCTCAATTCTAAAGCTTACCTTAAAGAGATTGCCAAATATGGCAACTTCTCTGTTCCTGTTTTAAGACATCCATGTCTATATGCAAAGATTTTTTTTTTTTTCCCAACAGAATATATTCTTTGAAATTATAGGAGACTTTTCCTTTTACCTTCTTTTTTTCACACTGTATTCATGGGCCCTGGCTCACTCATTTTCTTCTAGATGCCAATTTTACACCTTTTTTCTTTTCCCTCAAGCCTTCAAAACCTTTTCCTCACTTCTCACTCTCAGCTGATCACCTTATTTCTTGTTTCATGGAGAAAATATAAGTAATCAGAAGAGAATGACTGCTCCATTGACAGCCTCTGGCCCCTTGCCCTGTTTACCCATGATGACTATGGATGCACCGCTCACGCCAGCCTCTCCAGTTGTGCGCTAGAGCTCATCCCCTCTCACCCGCTCCACAGCGTCAGTCCAGAAGTTGACTCACTCTTTTGGGCATCATCAATATCCCCTTCTCTGTGGGTCATTCTTGTCAGCAAACATTAGGATGTAGTATCTCTCATCTTAAATAAGAAAAAGAGTCTCCTGTACAAATGAAAAGACAGATCATGTGTTTAGATAAGAAGACCTAGCCTCATGAAAACTTTTTTTGAAGTTACTTTGATAGTGTAACATGAAAATATCACTTTTTTTTTTTTTTGTAGTTAAAGGTTGGTTGAAAAAACAAGATTATCTAGAAAAACCCTGTGAAAGGGGCAGTAAGCGTTGCTAGATCTAGCAGATATCAAAGCATGTTAAAGTTTCTGTAATTCAAACTGTAGCTTAGGTCACGAATAGGGCAGCTAATGGGACAGAATAGAAAGTCCAGATACAGACCAAATCACAGATACAAATTTAGTGTAACATAAAGGCAAAGGCAAGCATCTGAAATCAATCTAAATGGATAGACTGGTAAGGAGTACTAGGGTAAGTAGAGAGCCAATAGAAAAAGATACACTTGTATATGTTTTTATACCACAAACCAGGATACATTCCAAATGGATGAGAATTTAAATTTTTTAATTGAAACATACAAGTAGGAGATATAAACATTAATGGATTCTTTAATGTCCTGGGAGTGGAAAAACTTATCTTTAAATCAAAATCCAAATCAATTAAAGAAGTGATAAATTTGACTACATAAAAATGTTCAAACCTTTTTTTCGTGTGGCAAAAACTCCATAAGCAAAGTCAAGAGGTAAATAACAAACTAGAAGAAAGTACTTTCAGTTTTTAATCATACTGACAAAAGGATAACTAGCCCTAATATTTAAAGAGCTCTTTTTGAGGCCGTTGCAGTGGCTCACACCCGTAATCCCAGCACTTTGGGAGGCCGAGGTAGGTGGATCACAAGATCAGGGAGACCATTGCAGCCAACACGGTGAAACCCCGTCTCTACTAAAAATACAAAAATTAGCCGGGCGTGGTGGCGCGTGCCTGCAGTCCCAGCTACCTGTGAGGCTGAGGCAGGAGAATTACTTAAACCCAGGAGCTGAGATCATGCCACTGCAGCCTAGCAACAGAGTGAGACTGTCTCCAAAAAAAAAAAAAAAAAGAACTCTTTTTGAAAATTGTGAGAAAAGAGCCAACAACGCTAAAGAAAAATGGGTAAGAGATGTGGACAGAACTTACTAAAAATGAACTGTGAATGACCCTTAAACATTTGGAAAGATTCTCTTGCCCATATCAAGAGAAATGCAAAATAAAACTATGATCTTTCTCATGAGTAGAAATCTGCCAGTTTGCCAGCCTGTTTGGTTGGTGAGGCTCTGAGGAAATGGGCACTATCGTCCGATGCTGCTAGAGGGAAAACAGATTGGTATACCCTGTGCAGAGGCATTTGGCAGTATCTCACAAAACTACAAATAATTTCACCCCTTGACTCAATCGTCCTACTTGGAATATATTCCAAAAATATACCAGCAAATACAAGGAAGTTGTATGTACAAGGCTATCTGTTGCCGGCCGATTTGTAATAATAGTAGACTGGAAAAAAGCCCAAATTTCCATCAGTAATGGACTAGTTGTACAAATTAGGGTCTGTTCGTACAAAGGACTGCTATGTAACCCGAAGGAAGTGAGGAACAGCTACATCATATACTGCTATGGATCACCATTTATATGGATCACTTAAATTTTTTTTTTTTTTGAGATGGAGTTTCACTCTTGTTACCCAGACTGGAGTGCAATGGCACAATCTCAGCTCACTGCAACCTCCGCTTCCTGGGTTCAGGCAATTCTCCTGCCTCAGCCTCCTGAGTAGCTGAGATTACAGGCATGTGCCACCATGCCCAGCTAATTTTTTGTATTTAAGTGACAAAAGCAAGATGCAAATGGGTGTGTGTGGTTTGCCTTAAGAAAGCGATACCATATATTTATATATATATTTAGGATTTTGAAAAACACTATGGATGAAAAACCCAAAATTTAAGTGGTTATGTTGACTTCTTTTTCAGATCATTTTTTGTATAGAAACACTGCTGATTTTTGTATGTTCATTTTGTAACCTGCAGCTTTACTGAATTGATTTATCAGTTCTAAAGGTTTTTTAGTTGTCTTTAGGAACTACAGTTAATTGTAATGCATATTTCAAAAATACCAAAGGAGTAGATTTTTAATGTTTCACTGCAGAAAAAGATACATTGTAGGTGATGGATATGTTCATTAACTTGATTGAATCTTTCTGTAATGTACACATAGACTGAAACATCACATTGAACTTTATAAATATACACAATTGATGACAATTATAATTTGACAAATTATTTTTTTAATTTAATTTTTAAAAATTAAAAAATTTTAAAAGAGAAAGGAAAGTGAAGGTGAAGGATAGAAGCATGATTTCTCTGAATGTACCTTGTTTGTATATTTAACCTAGGAACCATGTAAATGCTTTTCAGAACTTTAAAGCAGAGTTAAATAAAAATGAAGAGAAAAAGTAATTCCTAAAAATGGAGCGTGAAATGAAACAAATGAACCCATGTGTCACGTTGATGGCTTAAGTACACAAATTGGAATTATTGTAGGTCATTTGAAATATAGTAATTTGTACCTCTCTCATAGCATAATACTTAAGGTGAAAAAAAGAAGTGTAAAGAAATTGTACATTATGACAGTGATCATATTGTTAATAATAACACTGATAGTGTCATTTTGATCAACCAAGTGGCCTGTTGGTTGGTACTCCTTTTCTTCCTCATTTCTCCTGCCTCTCCTTTTTATAGTTAGGTCCAGGCTGACGGCTGAGATGGCAGGCTTGGCATTAAAGGGCAGTGGCTGCTTCCTCCTCCTGCCACACTGTCGCCTTCCCAGCCCTGTGACATTTCCTCACTTCCACCCAAAGGCTTCTTCCTGCTGATAAAGGGAACTTGTCAGGAAAATGACTAACTGAATATGACTGATTTCAAGCTTCTTTATATTTGTGGTCTTAGCTCTGTTTAGGTTGTGACCCACCCAACCCTTTTGGAGTAACTTTAGAAAAGTAGGGAAAGTGGAAGCATGAACAGATTTTAAAGTGCATAGTCGTGTGTATGCATACATGTGAAATACTCATACAACTTCCATTTTCTCAGCAGCATTGATGTTAACAATCTTTCCTTAGACCTGATCCATTAATACATTGTCACCATTTGTATGGCTGAAGCACCCAAACAAACTTCATATTGCAAAATACTCATATAAGACTGTTTTACTTAGAAAATGAACCCTCTAGTTCAGTATCTTCTCTCTGGTTACTGGGGGACACTCAAGGAACTGCTTGATGAGAAATGGATTGATTCATATAACTCCAGTAGCTTTTGAGCTAGTTCTAAATATATATGTGTGAGATTGCAAATGCAGTCTTATATTGTAAAAGTCTGCATTTTACAAATGTTGCATTTAATGTTTATGCCAACAGTTACTTAAAATGTGTTATGTATGGAGATGAGACTATAAACTACCATAGGTGCTATTATACCATCACAGGACTATCGAAAAGAATTGTTGATTTATTTCTGTAGTTATGTAACAGAACTATTACAGTTTTTAGATCAAAATGATCTCCAGCTTGGCATGTTTGTTGTGCTGCTTTTAGAAGCCATACGCTGCACATTAAGTCATTTTCACCTTGAACGTGAGGACTAAACAAGCTGTTCTTTTTTAAGAACATTAAGAAGTGCTTAAGCTGCTTGTCTGCAGGTATGGTTGGGAGCCCTGTCTGAAAGGAAGATGTGCAGGTGCAAACAGTGTTACAAATTTAGAAAAGGGCCAGAGGATTTGTTAGGAAGCTTGATCCCAATTAAATTCCGTCAAGAAATGTGTTTAGATTATACCCTTGATAAGGATTGAACGAAGTAAAATATTGATTTTATTCAGAAAGTAGCTTCACATTCTCCATTCTAGTTCACCCATTTTGGGGGTTAAATACCATTCATATACTTGTGATTCTAGTATGTATGTCTCTAGTCTAGACCTCTCCTTCATGCCCCAGATTTGTATATCTAACAGTCTTCTAGACATACCCATTTAGATGTTTCACAGCTATCTCAATCAGGTCCAAATACAGCTCTTGATGTTCCCTTCCAAATCTCACCCTCCCTGTTCTGTGTCTCAGGAAATGGTAGCACCCATCATCCAGTTACTAAAGCCCCAGTTGAGAAGGTAACTTTGACTCCTCCCTTTCCTTCACCCGTTCAAAAATAAGTCCTTTCAGTGTAACCTCCAAAATGTACCTCCCAAACATGCATTTCTCCATCTTTTCTGTACCTTTCCCAATCTTAAGCCACCACCCTTTCTTATCTGGGCTATGGTATGGGCCTCCAGAAGAGTCTCCACATTTCTGTACATGCCAATCCATTATGCAACTTTTTCAATGTAAATGAAATCTTGTCCCACTTTAGATGCTTTGATGGCTTTTTTAGAATAAATTTCAAAAAGCTTCTTGTGGGATATATATAAAGTCCCATGTAATTTGGCCCTGCCTCCTCCTGCTCTAATCATTACATTGAACAAAGTTGATTCTGCTGGTATATGACCTCCTTTAGTTGGTGTGTTTCATTATATAAATGTGTTATTTGAACCCTCCTTTATATTAGGTATGATTTTCAAATACTAATTTTGAATTTTGTGTGTAGCTTTTGTAATCTCTCATAGTAATACTTCTGTGTTCCCCAATTCACTGGTTTTCACTATTTTAGCTGTATACCATATATATATATTTTTTGAGATAGACTCTCCTCTGTCACCCAGGCTAGAGTATAGTGGCACAATCACGACTCACTGCAGCCTCTGTCTCTTGTGCTCAAGTGATCTTCCACCACACCAACTAATTTTTTAAATTTTTTTTGTACAAAGTCTCACTGTGTTACATAGGCTGGCCTAGAAATCCTGTGCTCAAGCGACCCTCCCACCTCAGCCTCCAAAATTGCTGGGATTACAGGCATGAGCCACTGGATCTGGCCTACCATACATTTTTGTTCATTTCCATTACTTTTTCTTAGAGTTATAGTAAGAACAAGGAATAAAACTTGAAGAGATATAGTGATCTGTTCTTGCTTTTTTCCAGCTGGCCAAAGTGAGGGAAAAAGTGAAGGATGTGCCTGCCCTTGTGGACAAATTTGATGAGCTCTATGGGAAGCTGCACTTCAGTGGCCAAGTCACCACTTATTCTTTGGATGCTGTGCTCTGCCACGTCCCAGCAGGCAGGAAGTCCCACATGTTTCTATTAAACAAGAGGACGGTCAGCCATCGCACCCTCCAGCCACTTAGCCAGTCCCTGTTGGCTGAGTAACCCTGGTTTCAGTTCATCTGTGGATCTGAAGGGCCTGCTTCTAGTGAGTTATCGCCTTTCCTAAGAAGCCAGGCATTGCACTTCAGCAGACACTGTGCTGACACTTGGTCTCCTCCTGAAATTCCCAAGTTCACTGAATGGTGGCATGCCAATCTCTGAGAAGTTATATTGCACCGCTGTGAAGGTCTAGATGCAAGCGTGGCTCCCTCAGAAAGGCGCTTCCCTTGTGCACTGCTGAGAATTCTTGAAGGAACATGGTCAGTCTCTAGTCCAGCTTCCGGCACCAGAGTGTAACCCAGTAAGCACCATTAGGAATTAATTTCACGACAAGTGTGGTCAACTCTGATTTTCAAGGGAGTAGTTACTTGCAGATTACATCCTTGCTGAATTCAGGAGGTCTGAAACCCTATTCTACCATGTTAGAAAACAGCCCAGGATTTTCTCATTGCTCTGCCATCATATATGTCTATGACTTGAGCCCTCATTTTTTCATCTGCAAAACAATAATGCCTATGTGTATTTGCATACAGATTTGAAATCTACATTCAAGTTTCAGTAGGATCAGATTTTTTCAAAAATAAATAAGGTTCATAAGCAAACTTGATGGGATTGTGGTGGGTCTGTCTTTTCAGCAGCACAAGCAAAACCAGAATTTAGCCTTTAGAACTGCTAAGCTAAATATAAATGATTACTGTTTTGATCATGGGCAAGCCATGTGCTTTTCAAAATAAGTGCCACTAAAAGCCACATAATGCTTAGGTTACTATGTGGATAATAAATAGTCCTACAGTTTATCTTATATGTTAATGATTTTTCTCTCTTGAATGCAATATTAAAAAATATGTAGCATGGGAGCAGTTCAAAGCTGCTTCATACTTATGATGGTCTGAAATACAGTATGTGCTGAATTTTACTTTACCTGGTCACCAGTGAGCAGAAAATACACGGTGACTGCACCTCACTTGCTCCTTGTGTTTCAGAGAGCCCAGAGGGTTGCTGCAGACTCCATTGCCACCTCCAAAACTAAGACTGTTCACTTGATGGTTGTTCTGAGGCAAGGATTATAGAGTCAGAAATTGTAGACTAGGAGGAGTCTTCTGAGTCTCCTAATTACTGCCTTCATCTTTCAGGTTAAGGAAATGATCCATTCAAGACAGCCCCAATATCACCTATAGATCATGTCTCAGAGAGTCTTTGCCAAATCCAGGTCTGAGATCTCAGCTCCACCTGAGGACAGGATCCAGAGATGAGAGTCACCAATTGGCATAATTGATTTGTGGTAGAGCTGAGATAGAATCCAGATTCCTAATCTAGTATCCTTCCCACTGTACCACATTATGCCTTTTCAGAGGGGAAAAAGGAGCATCTCCTAAGAAATAGAATACTAAGGGTTCCAATGACTTACTGTGTGGTCCTGGGCATCCTTAGCTTCCTTATGTGATAAATGGGAATAATAGTACCTACCTCTTAGGCTTGGTTTGAGGATGAAATAAGGTAGGGAATATAAAGCAAGCAGATAGTGGCTGGCACATAGTACATGCAATATGTTTGCAACTAGTTAAGGAATTATAAAAACAAATGAGTTCTTCTTTCTGCTCAAAAATATTGAAAGAATTTCTTTTCCTTGTGCTCTGTGAAACACTGGACAGCCCCATTTAGAGAAACAAATTCTATGCCCTCATAGAATCCTAATTGTTTCTGTGTGTGTCTGGTGTTTTGCACATGCAAAAAAAAAAAAAAAGGTGCTTGGATTTCTCCACCTTCAGTCTTAGGGAATAATAGGGCATGCTTCCTGTCCCCTCAGCTTACTTTTTATCTTCACTTCTCACAGTTCAAATCGCTGTAATGCTCTGGGTCAGTGTGGCCCTGGTTTTTAGCTAACAACCATTCATTAGCAAAATCACCAAATTTTGTGAGCAGTAAATAGCAACAAGCTTCCCAGTCCCTGCTCTAGGAGGTGGCTGTTGCTTAGCCAACTGGAAAAATGTCCATTCTACCTGTTCTGCGAAGCCTTAGTACAGAGGTAACTAATGTATATAATGTTCACCCCAAAGTAACAGATGATTCTAAAGTCTTAACAAATAATAGTGTTCAATATAGGTTATGGTGGGCATTTCATTCTTTAAAATTCAGTAATTCATTTGAAAAAAATGGTGTTCATTTGAAAGCAGTAGTTTACTTAAATCATTTGCTTATTCTGTTTTTTTCTGTTTGGGGTTTTGTTTTTTGTTTGTTTGTTTGTTTGTTTTTTAGATACAGTTTCACTCTGTCACCCAGGGTGGAGTGCAGTGGTGTGATCTCAGCTCATTCAACCTCCGCCTCCCCTGTTCTCATGCCTCAGCCTCCCGAAGTAGCCAGAATTACAGTTGTGCACCACCACACCTGGCTAATTTTTTGTATTTTTTTAGTAGAGAAGGGACTTCACCATGTTTGCCAGGCTGGTCTCGAGCTCTTATCCTCCCTCAAGTAATCTGCCTGCCTTGGCCTTCCAAAGTGGTAGGATTATAGGCATGAGCTACCACACCTGGCCTACTTAGTCTATTAATGAGAATATTTGATTGGACAGAACATCTTATTCCTTAACTCTGTCACGTGCTTTTGTAGATTGTTTTTACTTACCATAGATGTCTGTTGCTCCAGAATCCCAACAATCAACATGGTAAGTTTAACACAGTTACTAAAAGGAGACAAAAAGAGATCTTTTTAATTAGGTGATATCAGGAATAGTTCTGGTTATTGATTGCTGTGTGAAAACACACTCCCAAACTCAGTGGCTTTAAACAACACCATTCATTGAGTTATTCTCATTATCCTAGGTACTGACTGGGTTCAGCCAAACAGTTCTTATTTAGGTTCTCCTGCAGTTTTAGTCATCAGATTATTGCTGGGACTGGAATCATCTCAAAGGCTTTCTTAGTATTTCTGGCAATTGATGCTAGGATCTCAGCTAGTGCTGGGGCTGGAACATCTACATGTGCTTCCCCAAAGAAAGGTGGTTAGGTATTAGGAGTGACTGTCCCAAGGGTAGGACCTTTTATGACCAACTCTCAGAAGTCATAACATCACTTCCACTAAAGTCCCAATGCCCTGCCACCACCAGATTCAAAGGGAGAGAGCACATATCCCATCTCAGTGGTAGGAATGTCAAAGAACAAATTCTGTGAAACTGTCATAGATAGTCTGTTTTCTCCCCTGTTTAAAACCTCCTGAGGACCTCACATGCTTCTGGATAAAGCTCAGCCTCTTCAACATGATTTAGAAAGTCCTTCCTAATCTGGCCCACGTTTGTCCATCCAGCTCCAACTTTTGCTATTCCACACCCCTCTTCCCTCCTTGTGGGATGGCTAACTCCTACTCATCATTCAGGTCTCAGCTTAGACATCTTTTTGTCTGGGAAGGCTTTCTGGTCTAGCTCACCTGGTTAGGTGAGCTCCCCATGTGCCCCATGTACCACTTAGCAAAGCACTCATCATATGCCTGTCACTGTCTGTTTTCTTCACTAGACTCAGGTACCATGTCTCCTTTTCTCCTCTGTTTGCTGGGTGCCTAGCATGGTAGGGGATGTGTGAGAGGATTATATTTAACTCACCAGCTCATTTAACCATATAATATAATAATGTTGGTGATCATTTTGGTCCCCCATGGACAACTTTTCCTCTCTAAATACCATGTACCCAGTGCAGGGTCTAAATGTCCCCCTAAACTCATATGTTGAAATCCAAATCCCCAAGGTGCTGTTATTAGATGATATAGATTTTGGGAGGGAATTAAGGTGAGACCCTCATGAATGGGATTTGTGCCATTATAAAACAAGCCCAAAGAAATTTGGTAGCCCCTTCCTTTAAGCGAGGACATGGCAAAAAGGCACTATATATGAACCAGAAAGTGGGCCCTCACTAGACACCAAATGCTGGTGACTTGTTCTTGGATTTCCCCGCCTTCAGAACTCTGCAAAATATATTTCTGTTGTTTATAAGTCCCCCGTTTTTGGTATTTTGTCATAGCAGCCTGAAGGGACTAAGTCAGCCAGTCCCAACCTTCCACATTTAGACCTGACTCCAGGTTTTGCTGAGACCACTGTGTATCCCTTCCTCCTCCCACCTAAAGTGTCCCCACTCTTTATCCTGTTCTGCCCATTTTCAAGGTCTAACTTTTGTCACTTCTTCCATGAGGCATTCACAAGCTGTTTATATCCTCAGGGATTATCCATTCATTCATATCTCTATTGAGATCTATATTGAGCATCTACAAAGGACAAGCCACTATGAAAGTCTCTTCGCATGCCACAGGGAAAAGACAGACAAAATCTCTGTCCCAACATGGAAAATTTTAGCCTGCCACATCGACTCCGAGGGACCTTTTGTCCTGTTCATTTGCTTATTGTTTCTGTAGGTGTTGCTTATTACAGAGTGATCATTTCTACTGAAGAATGGACTTCATTGTGAAATAGAACAATCCTGGGCAGTTTTTCTTGATAGTTTTGTTGAGGATGATCCAGGAATTAATACAAACTTTTAACTACTTATAATGAATATCGTTGGGATATTATAATGAGGAAGTAAGGATTTTCCTGCTACAATTCAGGCAGGCAAAATTGTAAGCTTCTCTATTTCTTTGCAGTGAGCTAAAACTTACTGTGAACTCTAGTTATACTGAAAACAGGAGTCATGGGAGACTTGCTCTTGCTTCAAGGATATTTTAGTCATTGATTTCTTTGAAGTAAATTTTCAATCTTTCTGCATATCTTCCTCCTACCTTTTCATAGCCACAATGATAGCTGAGTATAAGGCTGTGGCTCTCAAACCTGAACATGCATCAGAATCACTTCGAAAGTTTGTTGAACTACAGATTGATGGGCCCCACCCCCATAATCTCTGATTCCATACATATGAGTCAGGGCCCAAGAATGTGCATTACAGATGCATTCTCAGATGATGCTGTTGCTAGTCTGGGCAACACATTTTAATTGTTGGTATAACAGAAAGCTTGTGTGTCCATGTGGACAGAAGGTATAGACTTCAGATCCAACCTCTGGATCCTCTGGTCTCAGTTGTGAGGAGGGGGAAGAGTGGGAAGTCTGGCCTTGTCCCTGGAGTCCTGAGTAAATATGTCTGAGGCAGTGTTGGACCCAACAGCACCCACTGCTAAGGTCTGTAGTCTCTGCCATCTGCCCTACACATAATAAGTACCCTTCCTCTGCTGTTCTCTCATGCTGACCCCAGGCCCACCACTGAATTAACTGAATCAAGAATCCCAGGGCATTAGGATTTGGAGACAATGAAAAATATATCCATTTATTTTTTCAGATACACATAAAGAAATCCATACAAACTAAGACCAATTGTGGCAAAACTACTCAAGACTCAACTAAACCCACAATTCAAATTTCCTTCATAACATTTCTATCTATACATTTGATTCATAGAAATTACACTTCATAGATAAACTAGCCATAAAAATGATTACAGTGGCAAAAGCTATCATCAGTAACATTTGATATGCATAAGAAATTGTGAGGAACCAAATCATGGTAAATTGATTCTAAGGAAATGATTGCACAAAAGTAAAAGCGAAATATTTTTTAAAAGGAAGTGGTTCAACTCTATTGCATAGAAAATAAATCAAGGAATTACATTGGCTTAAATGGCCTTAGTTCAAAAAAGTGTTCTCTCAACAAAAAGTAATGTATATTGGTGTAATGGAACTATGGTTATACTGAAAACAGGAGTCATGGGAAACTTGATCTCAGTATAACCAGAGTTCATAAGATATGTTTTATTCAATAACATGGAGTGAAAAAAAGGAGATTTTTAAAATGTCCTCTGTTTTCATGGAGCTTGCAGTCTGCACGAGGAACAGACATCAAAAGGATAACTGGGCAAATGACCACATGATTGCATTTGGGATACGTGCTAACTCTAGGGTAATATTCATATCACCCTGTGGCCTATATAAGTTGTGTGTGTGCATGTTGTGCATATGCGCACATGTACACACGTAATAACAGGAAGACCTTTTGCTGGTGTTTTATAATCCCAGTTGTCTGTGTCATATATTTTAACACTTAAAATGCACTGCCTCGTATTGTTACAGATGTTCTTTTCCACATCTGGTTTCTCCTGAAGAACAGAGTATTCTACATTTGTCTTATGTGACCTCAAGGTGCTTATGTAGCATATTATTTATACATTTAATGGGGTCTTAGTATTTTTTGGAAGAGTGATTTGATTAATGGCAGATTTTAGTTAATATGTACAGTCTGTCACAATATACTTCAGATAAGTCACAGTTTTCTCATGAACTGGTTGCTATCCCAGGTTTACATAAGACAGAGCCAAGACACAGAGAAGTGGAATGGCTTGGCCTGCGCAGGGGTCTTGGGTTGGCCAGTACATTCTTGTACTGGACCAGAGCCCCTGTATCTTGCAGTAATGTAACCATGGGATTTTTTCCCCCCAGACATCCGTAGCACTCAGCTAATCAGAGAAAGAAGTAATTCGGGAAGAGGTTGGGGGAGTAGGCAGTGGGCACAGTGGTTCTAGGTGATTTTCGAGTTGCTAATGAAAGAGGATCAAAACGCTGCTGAGCTGCTTGCCCGCCCCCCTCCCCACTTGGCCTACCTTGCCCAGCTGACTTTCATTACCACAGCCATTAAAGATGGGGATGGGGAAAGAAGGCCCAGAAGGAAAGAGAACCACATGCTTACCTGCTAATCAGTGCCCTGCAGCTGAAACACTGCAGAGCTGCCTGCTCTGGGATAGGAGGGGAAGGCCTCATTTAATCAGGAGGAGACAAAAGAGATCCAGGGGCCCCTGAGTTGGCCTGCAAGGCATCATGGTCTGGACTGCAGCCCTGCCTGAGCATTGTCGGATTAGGGTGATACTTTGTAAATCCCTTGTCTTTCCTGATTCCTTTTTCCTGACCTAAGTCAGGCCAAGGTGCTCACCTGGAAGAGCACAGCATCACCCTGTCTTAGTCCCCCAAGTAGCCCTTACGCCCAGACAGCAACATCATCTGTTACAATTGACAGCACAAGGAAGGCATAACCCCTGCAAAGGGACTCCCCTACAACTCGATTTGATTTCATATCCACAAATGCAAGTCTCATTTCTGGTAACCAATAGTAGCAGAATCTGCTGATGTATTCTACTGCATCCCAGGGAGACACATGTAGTCATGAAAATTGAAGAGGATTAGGTTAACCTTCAGTTTTATAGCTAGAGATTACTGGGTTGATGTCAGGTAGGGTGAGGAGTACATTCTGGTTATAACTGGTAGCTGCATGCATCATGAGGCTTTGGCCAAAAAAGCTTGTCGTTATACAAAAAAGATAACAGAGAGCAGAGGAAATATCATTTCCAATTTAGATGAGCATAATCAATTTTTAACACATTGGTCCTTGGGTGATAGAGAGTTCAAGAAAAACTGGGCTTATGAAAAGCTAGGGTTCATGAAATTACAAAGACTATAAACAAAAAGAACATAATAGTCTTACTGGCCGGGCATGGTGGCTCATGCCTGTAATCCCAACACTTTGGGAGGCCGAGGTGGGCAGATCACCTGAGGTCAGGAGTTCTAGACCAGCCTAGCCAACATGGTGAAACCCCGTCTCTACTAAAAATACAATTAGTGGGGTGTGGTGGTGGGCATTTATAATCCTAGCTACTCAGAGGCTGAGGCAGGAAAATTACTTGAACCTGGGAGGTGGAGGTTGGAGTGAGCCTAGACTGCACCATTGCATTCCAGCCTGGATGACAAGAGCAAAACTACTTCTTAAATAAAGTAATAATAAGAAGACAACATTTGCCAGGTCCTCTGCAAAGCATTTTATCTCATTTAATCCCTGGGAAACCCCATAAAATAACATTACCCCATTTCACAGATAAACTGAAGCTCGGAGAGTTTAGTTACTTGCCTGTGGATATAACACTAGGGAGCAGGAGAGCACAGTATTTGAACCCAGGAGGTCTGATGTTTTTAACCCCATCTCTGTATTGTCTGCCCAAGTGGCAGCTACGTGCATGTATTCTCAGTAATTCCTGGCCAACTTCATGCTTTGCTCTCAGTAGCAGAGCTGAAGAACTTACAATAGACGGCAGAGGGCGTCCAGAGTCACCATTTTTAAAAGGTGCTGCTTTTCAAAAGCATTTCTGGAATTCAGAGAGAACAGAGGGCCACATAGCAGGCTAGGCAGGAAAGGCAGCCGTAGATAGACTTCAGGGAATATGTAGAATATTGCCTTCGTGCTGGTTAAGAATTATTTAGTGCTGAAAAGGAACTTTTAGAAGAGAAAAAGCAATAAAGTTGATCCTCTGCAGCAAGTAGACCAATGTAAGCATGCAATGTGTACGTGTGTGTACACGTGAGCACATATGCACACACACATTACATGTTTCATGAGAAAACATACAACTTAGTTTCTTATTAAAGAAAAAGGATGGTCATTTGTCCTACTTGGGAAAGGGTTTCTTCCCATATTGAGAAGGAAAATCCCCACAATTTAACTGTTTGCCTTTATTAACTAAAATCACATTTGTGTTTGAGAGAAGTAAAAGGGAATTAGGATCGTGGTTATTTTGATTGTCTCTCTAGCCTTCCAAATTCATCAAATAATAGTCAACCTGACTATCTCTTCCTGCCATCATCAGGAATGACTAAATCTTGGAACATTCTCCATTTAAGTAAGGAAAGTGTTGGTTTCCTGGTGTATTTATCACCCATCTCTAAGAATAGGTCAAAGATCAAATTTCCATTATCATGAGCCTTTAACATATATTGAGACTTTGCAGAGCACCAACAATACTGGAGCTGGAGTGGGTATTCTTATGAAAGATATCCCTGACAGAGACAAGAGCTTGGGAGGAAGAAAGGGCAGATGTCCTTGCTCAAGATGACTTCTTCATGGGCATCGATAGATAAATTGTTGAAAGCTGCCAAAGTATCTGGAGGAGACCCTAGTGCTCCTGTGCATTGTACAACATCTGATGGGGTGAAAGAAACAAACTGTTAATCACTCTAAACTCTGTGGCCCACAGAGTTGGTATGTTTGGCCACACCAGCTGAGGGATAAAGGAATTAGAAAAAAATCTTGGGGAAAATCCTATTGTACATATTCCTTACATAATGTCTATGATTTACCTCACTTATCAAAAAAAAAAAAAAAAAAAAAAAAACACCTTGTTGATGGTCGTTCATTCAAACACCTCTAGGAGTCTGTAGTTGAATGGCCAGAACTCAGTCTTTCTTTATATGCTGTGTGAAGAAGGCTTTTATCGCATTCACGTGGTAGAGGTGTAGGGAGGACCACGGTTAGGCTGTGTTCTTCTGTGCTGCGTAGGGAGGAGGGATATATGATAAATAATAATCAGTAGCTTTATGCTACTGATCATTTATTTGCAAAGCGCAATACCCACTTTACAAATAAATAATCAGTAGCATAAAGCTCACTCCTGAAGTATCTGCCATGACGAAGTAGAGAGCTGGGTGGTTAACCAGTGAACCAATTGGATGGCTCTGGGCTCCTATACCCCTTTCATTCCACAGCCTGTGATACGCCTTTTGAGTCAAAATATCGAACTCAGGGCTGGGCGCAGTGGCTCACACCTGTAATCCCAGCAGTTTGGGAGGCTGAGGTGGGCGGATCACCTGAGGGTCAGGAGTTCAAGACCAGCCTGGACAAAATGGTAAGACCCTCATCTCAAAAAAAAAAAAAAAAAAAAAAAAAAATTGAACTCAGTGGGCCATAAGTCTGACCCAAAAGTATATATTTTTTTTCATGTGGACTATTTGGGTCTGTTTTCAAAAATCCCTTTTTCTTCTCTAAACTATCTCAATTCCACTTTTCACTTTGCAGGTGTAGACATGACTTTTAGTTACTGATGCTTTAATGCTATTGAAATGTTCTTATATGCAAAATACCTAGGTGGATGCTGATTTGGGGACAAAGACAACCAGCACATTTCTAAGCCCAAGTAGCACATTTCCTGACCCCATTTTAAACATTCTGAGACACATAGGTGGAATGGGTCCCTGTGTCTTTGAGTTGAAGAGTTGGCAAGCAGGCTGGACTAGAATGGGCCATGTGCAATTTTGCTGTCTGTTCACATTTCCAATAAACTAATGTGTTATGATTTTTTTCTCCTTAAATTCTGCTTCCTCTTTCTTCTTTCTCTGTTCTTCTATTTTGTGTCTTCCCCATCATTTTGTTAATGCTTCTCCCTTTGAAAGAAAAAATATTTTAGGTCCCTTTTTCGGGTTCTTTTGTGACGGAGCTTGGCTTCCTGTGTTCTCATTCTTTCGCTCACTGACTCAGAGTAGGGGCTGCTTTACTGGAACTTAGGAGAAGCCAGAGATTTGCTTTCAGTCCTGTTTTCTCCCTAGCCTAAAACTCTTATTACAAGGGAGAAGATGTATAGGTCAAGTTGAGAAAAGCAAGCAACAAGCCTACTTATTTGCAAAGTGCAATACCCACTTTGCAAATGAATAATCAGTAGCATAAAGCTCACTCCTGAAGTACCTGCCATGATGAAGTAGAGAGCTGGGTGGTTAACCAGTGAACCAATTGGATGGCTCTGGGCTCCTATACCCCTTTCATTCCACAGCCTGTGATACGCCTTTTGAGTCAAAATATCGAACTCAGGGCTGGGCGCAGTGGCTCACACCTGTAATCCCAGCACTTTGGGAGGCTGAGGTGGGCGGATCACCCACCTCAAGCCTAAAAATCATTTTCCTCACCAGTTGCCCTTGGGCTACATCCTGTAGAAAGCTGACAAGGACACTTGGAGCTGCCCATTTTCTCCCCAAATGTGTCTCCCACGCCCAGCATCTTGTGCAGCCTTTGACATGAGTTAAGTCCCTCAAAGTCAGGCGCGGGAAAGATCAACCTGGTAAAACTATCTTTTACTGAAGCCCAAGGTACATTTTAACTTTCCCAGTTGTTTAGAAGAGAACATTAATAAATATCATTTTTTTCCCTTGGAAAACAGAGAGGAAAGATTAAAAACAGAAAAATGTTTGCCAATTCAACATTTCCAGGCCAACTATTCAGATACCTCCTAATAACAATGAACTTTAGATGTAGGTTTAAAGCACAACTCTGGAACTGCGTGTCTCATCCGCTCCATGTAGTTACAGCTTAGAAGATGCTCACTACAGCTTAGAAGATGCTTACTACCGCAAAATTAATTATATTATATTATTATTTTCATCTTGATTGTTTTAAGTCAAAGCAGCCAAACTGTATTTGTCTGCAGCCATTAGGGAAGGAATCTTCATTTGTAAGTTAATTCCAGTAACTAGTTCTTAGAATTGACAAATGAATAGAAAATACTCAACCAAACCTCTGGGTAAGAATTTGAAGACTGTTTGCAAGTGAGATCAGGGAAAATTGTACAGCTAATTAAGACAACCATGGGAAAGAGTTAACCATGAAGTTCATTATGACTCAGTTGATAATACTAGGTAAAGTCCACTCTGTCTGGAAAGCACTGCTGCCTTCCTGGTGTCAAAACCTTCAAAAGCACATTAGAAAAGTGAAAGATGTTGGCCCATGATGAGCTCATCTGGAGTTATTTTAGGAGTGCTGTAGTCACCTGTGTTTGGTATTTAATGATGATAACAAAAATGCCTTTCATTATTTATCCCTGGCTTTCATGCTCTCCATTCAAAATAATAAATAGAAGAAAAAACCAACTAACAAACAGCTCATGATTGGATTTGTTCCAGTCAGTTCCAATAGAACCACAAGTTGCTAAAGAAATTTACCCATTGACAGTAACCACAGCACGGTAGTGAATCCCAAGCCTTTCATTCACACTTCCCACTGTCACTAGCTGTAGGGGCGCAGGTTTTGAGAAATTTAACCTGCATGCAAATGTGTGACAGTGCTTTCCTGGCAACCTGCCATTTAATAAAGAATAGGAAATGAAAGCCCTGACTATTGCCACAAGTTTCCTTTTATGCAAGTTTCCATAACTTAGAGAGGTGCCTCTGCTACTGACTCTTCGTTTCCCTCATTCACACCGCTGTGCATTACCTCAAAGCGAAGAAGGGGGACTGCTGGTCCCAGTGGTGAAAGATCTCAGGAATGGGTCAAGATTCCTTTCAAGGGAAAAGGAAGGGCACCCTCAAATTAGATGTCCTCCAATCTGCCCTGGAACACTGAGCTGGAGCCCCAGAAACTACTGCCTGGTGACAATAATTTGCATACCAAATACATGAAAGTCGAAAGAATACCATTTGCTTAAAGTTTAAGTACCTTCAGCAGCACTTAAGACCAAGGACTATAATGTACAGCTGTGCAAGGTATACCCCAACTAAGGGCACGTGCTAGAGGTGGGGAGGGAAGCCAGGATCCAAGGCTGCTGCTGCTGACAGGGAGAGGCACCTTTCGCTAATTCACCCAAACCCATGTGTGGATGAATGGAGGCCATGAAAAGTCACCTGACCTCTTCTGCTTAACGATGAGAACGTGGAACATGGATGCCTCTCCCAGAACCGCCAAGGCTTCCCAGCAACCTGAACATCAACTCCAAAGTCCACATGCTAACATGACCTGGCCCCACTGACCTCTCCAACCTCAGATTCCTCACACCTTCCGTGTGTTATTCCCGCCACCCTGGTCTTCTTTCTGTTCCCTGAAGACACCAGCACATTCCTGCTTCACTTGCTGTTCTCTCTGGCACAGTCCTGTGTGTCATTCAGGTGCCTGATCAAATGTCACCTCTGCAGAGAGGCCTTCCCTGACCACCTAGTCTAAATTCCACCTTTCTGCCTCTCTATCCCTTAACCTGCCTTTAAAAAAATAGATAGCACTTACTACTCAACTTTGTATTTGTTTGTCAATGATTTGTCTTCTCCCTAGAAGAAAAGTTTGCAAATTACAGCCTGAGGGCCACACCACACCAGCTGCCTGCTTTTGTAAGTCAGGTTGCACTGGGGGGCACAGCTGCTCTCATCTGTTTGCACATTGCCTTTGTCAGCTTTCATGCTGCGATAGAAACTGCATGGTCCACAAAGCTGAAAATATTGATCATCTGGCTTTTTACAGAAAAAGTTTGTCAACCCCTGCTCTATACTATAAGCCCCATGAGGGCGGGGACTCTGCCTTCTGTGTCCACGCCTGTATCCCCAGCACAGAATATTGCCTGGCACTTAGTAGGTACTCATATCCACTGGATGCCAGTAGCAGTCCCCGGATCCTGACAACCAAAAATGTCTCCCTACTTTGTCAAATGCTTTGTGAGGGGCAATATCACCCCCTGTGGGTGGAGAACTGCTGCGTTAGCCAGAGTCAGGAAGACACAGGGCAGCTTAAAAGTAAAGTATGTTGGCCGGGTGCGGTGGCTCACGCATGTAATCCCAGCAATTTGGGAGGCCGAGGCGGGCGGAACATGAGGTCAAGAGATCGAGACCATCCTGGCCAACACGGTGAAACCCCCTACTGAAAATGCAAAAAAATTAGTCGGGCATGGTGACACACACCTGTGGTCCCAGTTCTGGAGGCTGAGGCGGAAGAATCGCTTGAACCCAGGATGCGGAGGTTGCAGTGAGCTGAAATTGCACCACTGTGCTCCAGCCTGGTGACAGAGCAAGACTCCATCTAAAAAAAAAAAAAAAAAAAAGTGAAGTATGTTAAGAATTCACAGATGCCACATGGAGGAAGGGGGCTATTGAAAGCCTGACGTGATTGGGCCTCAGCTTTCTCTGGGCTTCTTTTGCTCTTGAATAAAACCCGTGGTGCCTCTTCATCTCCAGATGATCACCCAACATGACGATGACAGGTAACCATAGAATTTGAAGAAGGAACTTCAGCTACTTCCTCGCTTGGTCACCCAACTGGCCTTTCTTCCCGGGACTGATCCCGGGACTCATGGGGTCTGTATTATACTGAAAACTGCTCAGTTCAATATGCACATGGACAATCGAATCCTAGTAATCAGTAAAAAAGAACTAGTTATGGATAAATACAGCATGGATGAATCTCAAAGATATGATGCTGAGGAAAATAAGGCCGTCTCAGAAGTTGCATATTGGCTGATGCCAATATATAACTAACTGGCTAGTGTCATTTACATGACTTTCTGGAAAAGGCAAAACTGTGATGAGAACAGATCAGTGGTTACAAGGTTTGGGTGGGGAAGAGTGGGACTATAGGGGGCAGCATGAGAGTTCTGGGGGGGGATGAAACTGTTCTATACCCTGATTGTGGTGGTGGTTACATGACTCCATACATGAATTAAAACTCATAAAAATGTACCCCAATAAAGATTTTACTTTTTAATTAAAAAGCAAAACAAGTAGTCTTTGAATGTATGTGGGCTTTTAATGCTTGCACATCTTCTAACCACAATAAAGCATTGAAAGCCATAGTTTAAAAGATGCACCAGGCAACAAGGCCTTGACTATTCGTGACAATTGAAAAGCTCAAGAGGAGAGGAGAAAGTCGATCTTCTGGAACTACATGAAGAACTTTAGCTTCCTTGCTTCAATTCCTGTTTCACTTTCCATAGAACAAGGTGATCTTCACTTCTCAATCCGGCGTTACCAAATTCCACCCCAGAATTGTCTGAGCCTTCTTGACCAGAAGAGAGAAGATGATTTTAGAACTCCATAGACACTGGAACAGATTGGCCAGTGCATTTTGAAGTTGTGTGCAGGTCACAATATTGTGTCTGATGCTCTTGTAGATGAAAAGGGCTCAGGGAAGTGATAAGGGAGAGCCTAAAGGAATGTGTGGGATTAGTTTCCAAGGCTCCAGGCAAGAGAAGGAAGAGAGCAAAATGAAATGAAAATGACTCTTGGGAGATAAGTATTCTGTGTATTATTCATATGAATAGTATCAACAGATTCATGCATATATGAAATGATCAGTACTTCCAGAGATGTTTTTACTTGCCCACAATACCCAGTTGCTCACCTATGCTGTTGGTGAGGATGTTGGCCCAGGGGATGCATGGGAAGGCAGTGGTGATCTTTGTATGGAATTGGACCCTATATCTATCCAGTTGAGAGTAAGAATGTTGAGCATTCCTCTCTCTTTTTGTTTTGTTTTGTTTTGTGTTTTGTGTGTTTTTTTTTTTTTTTTTTTTTTTGAGGAATTGCAGACTGTGGTTTACATATACATGACAGTCCTATTCACAGGAAAAATATTGCTCAGTTGCTTCTGCAATAACAGTAATAAATCACAGCATTGTTGCATCAAAAAAAAAAAAAGAATGCGTTTGACGTCTCAGAGAATGAAATGTATAGCAACTGTAGGAATCATAGTGTCATCCACCTGATGGTTGTCCTGAAAGAGCTGCACAAAACACAGATGACGACAGCACAGTTGCAAACAGGAGACTTCTTTCTCTTCTCCCATCACCCACCTTTTTTAGTAACATAATTTTAGATGGGTAACTGAAGCATCTGCACATTTTTTCAGAGGGAGCTTAGTCTACGAAACATCCTCAGGAGCTGTTGACTTTTCCCTGGCTAAAAGTAACTGAAAATGAAATTTTAGCTATTATAGCCCTTCTGTGTCTGCACGGTGCAGGTAGAGTGGGGTGGCAGAGAAGAAATGTGTTGCAGCAGGACCAGCTCTGACTTCAGATCATGTAGAAAGGAGAGCTTTGAGCTTTTTAGTAGCACTTGACATCCTCACAACCATGCTCCCTGCTCCTCCCTCTCCACAATGTGAAGAAAGATGGTTTTATTCTCATTTAACAGAAGCCAGAACCAAAGCACATGCAAGTTAAGAATTTGCCAGAGATCACACAGGGGGTTGATGAGGAAACAGCACGTAAAACCCGAGTCTCCTGGTTCTAGCCCTACCCACACCCAACCCCAGCTCCATTAGGCTGGCCATATGATAAAGCATCATCTGGCTTCACCAAACCCAGACTCAAAGCTAGAAGATGAAAATGAGAGATTCCCACGTGCTCTGTAGGAATCAGTTGGAACTCCCCACTCCCACTCCAGGCCTAAAGATCTGGCACATTTCCACTTGAGAATGTTCCTGATCCTTTAAGACTTACCTCAAGCACTGGCCCCACAATAAGTCTTTTCTGATCTATTCCTATCCTCAAATAATTGACAACTGCCTCTGTAGAGCCGGATTATACCTTAAACACGGGGCCATCTTGGTGCCTATGACTTTTTCACACACCTCAGGGCTTGGGTCTGGCTGTCACTCATATTCTCCAGCCGAACACAATGCCTGTTTCATAGTAGACACTCCATGCCTGTGTGCTGAATGAAAACGTGACTTAAGCTTTATTTCTTCAAGGTGCAAACCATGGGCAAGCTCAGCATAGAAAATCCTTGGGGAAGTTATGTACTCTGTCTAGGCTTCTGTGTCATCTGTAGAAATGGGGAGAATAAGAAAACAGTAACTCTGAAGAATTACTGTATGTAAGGTTATTGGCCGGTGCCTGTCTCTCAGTAAACTCTTGATAGGTAGTGGCTATTTTTGGTGGCCAGTCTCCAAGGTGGGCCCAGTGACTCTGACCTCTCAGTATTCATGCCTTTGTATAGTCCCCTTCTACACTGAATAGGACTGATCTATGTGAACAATAAGGTATTGGAGAATTGCCAGAGTGTGACTTCTGAGACGAGGTGGCAAAAATTCCTGAGGCTTCTGTCTTGTTCTCTTTTGGATCACTTGATCACATGTTGTGAGAACACTTAAACAACGTCCATATGGAGAAGTCCAGATGGTGAGGAGCTAGGCTTCTTGCCAGTATGAGTTTATTATTCAAGTGAGCCACCTTGTAGACCGATTCTCCCGCCCCAGTCAAGCTTTCAGATGACTACAGTCCTGGCTGATTTCTTGACTTCAATGACTTCAACTTCAGGACAGCCAGTTAAGCCACTCCCGAAGTCTCAATAAATGTTTATTGTGGATTTAAGCTGCAAAATTTGGGGGTAACTTGTTATGGAGCAATACATAATTAATACACACTTATTATAAATGGCTGTATGAATATCAATGGAGATACCTCCTGCATGGTCAGTTTTGGCTCTTAACTAATCTCAGTTCACAGGAGCTACAGGGCAAGATGACTGCTTTGGCCAAATCAGGACTTCCCCTTCCCCAAGTGTGAAGAGGTAACTAAGGAGGACATTCTCAGCAACTTAGTATTTTCAGATCCTCACTTGACCTGAGGAAGGTGAGAATGTCTGTCATCTTGCTGCTATTTGCCGTCAAACTGTCATAGAATACCACAGGACACCAAGTCAGATATTCTACTCTTGCGTAACTGTGTCAGGTATGTAGGTCATCTCTTCACATAGCTGGACAAGTCTTGCCCCACGTGCTTCTGGTCCTTCTCTGTTCCCCACCTCCAGCAGCTGGCAAACTGGACAGATGAATCCCTTGCATGAGTCCACCTTCCCAAGCCTTTCACATCACAAAACTGATGAAAATGGTAATATGTTTAAAGTAGCCAGTATTTGATGAAGATTGAGAGAAACCCTTGGCTTTTCAGGCTACGTAGGCCTTGGTGATAGTCACAGCTTGGATGATGGACACAGAGACATTTGGCTTTACATTCTCACATGGCTGTGTTACTGTAACTCCCCTGCATTCCCCGGTGATCCTTGCTATCTCCCTAGAGTTTCAGCCGCTGCTTCAGGGGTGTTCCATTTCTCAACAATTGCTGTCATTCTTTCCTCCTGTCCTCAGTTCTCCTGCAGCCCCCGATCTGCTCTGTTCCTGCCAAAACTAAAGAGATTAGACCCCAGCCCCACCCCAAGCAAATACAATTCCTTCAGATAACCTTGAATTGTCTGACCCTTAAGTGACCACAGACTGTTAAGGTCCCTTGAGAAAACCTCAATATAGGAATTTACAAGTGCCATGGGCAGAAAGACCGCTCTTTGTCATACTCAAAAGCATCTCTTGACTATGAATAAAAGGTCTCTCAATATGGGGAATATGAACTATGTCCCTCCTTCACCTCAGAGGGTGAATTCTCTGCCTGCTTGGGGCGCTTCTTCCTTCTGAGTGGTTGACACAGGCCAACTTTCTTTCTTTGTTCAAGAATCCCAAAGTTCCCACTATTTGTTTTCCAAGGACTTTAAACATCAATAGTCATTTGTCCTATTATGGTTGGTCTGCCTTGGTTCTCCCAAATTCCCAGAGGTGCAAATATACAGAGGAGACCCCACCATGATGACCTTCTTGGATTTGAACTAGATACCAAATAGGACTGTACACAAATCTGGTCTTGACCAATTCAATTCTGTTTGAATGATTTCTCACCATTCCTACCTACAACCCTAGTCCACCCAATCCAGCTGTGATGGGACCAAGAGGTGATCCTAACCAGCAGAGCATTCCCAGGTGTCGGTTTGAGAATCACCCAGCATCTGGCCTGATCCATGCCTGACAGCAAAGCCCCGTGACTTGGAGCCAGAGGTTGCTTTCACATCTTGACATCGTCAAAGTCCCCTGAAAATGTAGCTATTTTATTGAGTCCCTGGGTGTAGTAAGTCTAATGACCTATGCTTTAAACACTAAAGAATGCAGTGAGGGTTTTTTTTCACACTCAGCAGAGAAAGCACTGGTTAAAGAGTATGCTCTTGGAATTATTAAATAGAACAGCTCACCTCTGCTTCAGTGCAGATCGTAGCTATTATAGTAACCCATTTCTCTGACCACAAACTCCTAAGGAAAAGTTCTCTTAGCACAGCGTCTTCCACATTGAGGGCAGCCAATTAAGCTTTCTGATTTGGTTGTGTTGCTGTTTCCTTAGATGGGAGGACAACAAGTTTAACTTTTGATTGAAGGACCTCTTCCACTGGTTTTGTCAAAGCTGTAAATCTCATTGCTTCAAGTATGTCAAGGAAGAGGGACTCCAAATTTAGCCTAGGGCAAAAGGAAAATGCAGATCAACCTGTTGCCATTTTTCTTTTTTCTTAGAAACAGAGTCTTACTCTGTTACCCAGGCTGTACTCAAACTCCTGGGCTCAAGTGATCTGCTCACCTCAGCCACCTGCGTAGCTGGGGCTATAAGCATGTGCCACCATGTCCAGGTGATTTTTGGTTTTTAGAGGTGGGGTCTCACTACATTGCCCAGGCTGGTCTCAAACTCCTGGGCTCAAACAATTCTTCCGCTTCAGCCTCCCAAGTAGCTGGGACTACAGATGTGCTACAATCCTGCTGCCATTTTTACCTACTGGATTTCCACCTACTGAGCCCCTCAGAGTCTAGGGGTTAAACTCCACCTCAGTTTTTTCACCAATAAAAGTGGCAAACTAATTCATTGCCAAACTTGATACTTAATCTCTGGTGACAGAAAGACATGTTTCAGCACCAATACGCGTTATATAATTACGTAAACGCCCTCAATAGCTGCAAAAGGCAGGGAAGAAAATAACATTTGCTGATTTTCACTCTTCCCAAGGCAAATCCACAAGTACCTTAGCCAAATTGCCTGCAACTTCTTATAATTTCATGGTGATTTTACTTTGGAAAAGAGAAAGGAGAACTAGAAGGTAAAGTCCTAGGAACTGGACTTTATCTTAATCATCTATCTCTTCTCACACTTGGAGTGACAGGAACAGAGAATGAGGATGGAAATGGTATGATTGATACACACACAAAATCTCACCCGTGGTTAAGACTTTGAGGGGAAATTTAGACCACAGCCCCAGCTTCCCAGTACTCGCTACCCTTTGCAGCAGTTTTGTTTTTAAAAATCAAAAGTGCAGCATTTGGAGGCTTCAGATAAAAATTATTACAAAAAAGTGACAGCATTTCTCTTCATCAAAGGTAATACTGTATAGCAAAGCTTAGTTTCTGTGGAGGACAGGCAACTTTGAACTCGTGACTATTAAAGTGATGAGGAGGGAGAGGGAATAAAAAGGGTCCTTGCGTGAGAAGACGAAGCCAGCTGTGAAACAGTCCCTGAGACTGCAGGGCCTCCATAGCTATGCGTGCCTAAATCACCTCGGATCTCTTCCTATTCCAATCCATCTGTCACCTGTCTCCAGGCTAATCCTTCTAATCTGAACAGCTGCCTCGGAGACATCATGCCTTGCCTCGCCTTCAGTGACTCCCCAAGGCCTCCAAAAATGTCAGTTACGCCCTAGCCTGGCCTTTGCATTGTGCAAGAATCTGGCTGCCTCTGACAGTTAATCTTGCTGTATTCCAACAGAAATCTGTCACTCTAGTGCGTGCACTGCTTTCTATTTGCCCACCTTCACATCTCTACCTGTAATGGTCTCCATTTTCTTCACCTGGAATATCTCCCTCTACCGGCTTCTCAACCACCAACTCCAATGCATGATGCGAAGAGTGTGATTTGGAATCAGAGAAATCTGGGTTAAATTCTAGCTCTACTACCTGCTCACTGTGTGTTGTTGGGCAGGTGTCTCACCTTCTCTGAACCTCAGGTTCCTCATCTATTTAGTGAGAATACTCACACCAGGTTCATGGTAGATGCTCAGTAAAGGTTAACTCTTTTTTCCTACATGTCTACCCAACTCCCATGCATCCTCCCAAACTCCTAAATCAACTAATTTCTATCATATGGGCCATAGCATAGGGTTTACATGTGAGCATAAGGCTTATATTCAGTGTTGCAGATTCACATCTATTCATTAAAGGTGTCATAAAGGAATGGGCCAGGTCAGGAATACAGAGATCATAAGACATTCTCAAGTCAAGGCTCAGAGGCCGAGGCATATATTCATTCTCTGCCAGTGGCATGCTGAAATTTGAGCCTCAGGGGAGTGGAACCCAATAGGAGTACTTGGAAAATAGCCAAGCAGTTCACGGATGGGAAATTATAGCATTGCCATGACTCACTGTTAGATAGTTGAAGGAGTTCCGGAATAACATTTTTTTTTTTTGTAATTCCCAAGAAATGTATAAAAGACACCAATTAGCAGATTCAGTTCCATGGCACTTGAAGCTTAATTTTTTTTTAAAGGCAGATACATTAAACATGCTTACAACGCCTCTGCCCCTTCTACAAACATTGCTCCACCAACAAATTTGCCAGATAATTTGCCATGTGTTGAAACCCCTCTTTGGCCATATCTGATTGGTGCATGAGTAGGCACCTGACCAAAGGGCAGCCATTCCCATAGGCTGGACAGTAACTATGAGCTATGTCCTAGTGCAAGAAAGATGAGCTGAGCCAATCACATTCTCTGTCTTTCAGGAACGAAAAGTAGGAAACACAGAAGGAATGAGCCCACAGCAACAAGAACAGAAACTGCAAGGCTGCTGTGATATTATAAAAAATATATTTGATTTTTGTCTTGTTTTCTGATATACATCTCCTAACATCCTTGAAATCTCCAAAGTTGATAAGAGTATCTTTTGTATGCAAATGAGATGACTGGCGGCTGGCAGCCCTAGGTTGATTCAGGATAGGGGCTGATCCCATGAAAGACCAAGGGAGGATTTTAGGGTTGGGATGTTCAGCCCCATTCTCTAACCTCTGGGGAGGCTGAAGGTTAAGTTGATCATCAATGGCCAGTGATTTAGTCAATCATGCCTAAATGAAGCTTTCCTAAAACCTCAAAGTACTGGGTTTATGGAACTTCCAGATAGCTGCACCTCCAGGGGAAGGTTCCTGGAGTGTGGCTCGCCTGGGGAGGGCTTGGAAGCTCCTTGCCTCTTCCCACATACTTTGCCCTACGCCTCTCTTTCATCTGGCTTTTATCTATATTTTTTGTAACACCTTTTATGATAAACCGGTAAACCTAAGTGTTTCCCTGAGTTCTGTGAGCCATCTAGCAAATTAATCAAACCTGAGGAGGGGGTAATGGGATCCCTGATTTATAGCTGGCTTGTCAGAGCGCAGGTGAAACAACCGGGAGCTTGCGATTGTCATTGGAAGCGGGGGCAGTCTTGTGGGACTGAGCCCTCGTCCTGTGGGACCTAACCCCATCTCCAGGTAGACAGTGTCAGAACTGAATTGAATTAGAGGACACCTAGCTGGTGTCTGCTGCAGAACTTACTGCTTTCCTGAAATTGAGAAAATACACCCACACATTTGTTCACAGAGGCATTGTATATTGTGAGAGCATAGTGGGAGAAACAGAGTTTGGTTTTTTCCTGCATCCTTAGAGATGCCCTGAGGAAGAGTCTGGGACATAGCAAGCAAAACTATGAGTAAGTCACAGTTCAGAAATCTCTGACAAGCAGGATAAGCCAGGTAGTAGAGAAGAGATCTGAGCAGAAGCACAAGGAAGGAGAAGCAGCCGTGAGAAAGCGATGGAGACAGCATGTGGGTCCCCGGAGCTGACCAGTTTCTCAGGCGGCCTCAGTCCCCAAAGCTATTTCAGTTCCTGCAGTAAAACCCCCTTGTCTCAAGCTCACTTACAGCAGTATTCCTTAAAAACAAAAGAACCCAACTTAGGAGGAAAACGGTGACATATTTTACTACAAGAAAATGAAATACAACTATTCTGAACACACCCACTATTACGCAAGTCACAAACACAGCAGAATCAAAAAGATTTATTTTCAATAAGATGTAAGGTGTAGGGTTAGACTGTCTTAAAGGACAGACTGTTTTCTCAGAGTACTGAAAGAAGGGAGGCCTCTTAGGATTTCTGAGACCAGCCACCAAATTGTGAGACTTCAGGAATGTTTCCACCTGCTCCGAGAGCTTTGGCCATCCCCAGCAGAAGATGCCAGAGTGACTTGGTAGAGCTCTCCTTGGCAATGAGAGGCAGTGCAACCTATGCCCCAGGATGGGCATGTGCCTGCCAGCCCTGTGACCCTCAGTGAGTCGCTTCATCTCCTTGAGACTCAGTTCCTCCCTTGTGATAGGTGACCAGCAAAGTGACTTCTGGGATATGAATCTTCTAAGTAAATGTCTTCTTCCAACCAGATGAGGAAAGGAGGCAGCCTCAAAGAAGAACGGCTGTGGACCAGGAGTCAGGAAAGCTGCATTTCAGCTCTGTCACTTGCTGGCTGGACAGCTGAGCAGCTGTCTGATCTGCCTTGGTCTCACCCACAAAATGAGGAAGTTGATTTGTGTCTCATCAAAAGGGCATTTCACTCCAAATTCTATGATTCTAAGACCTACTCTAAACATTCCTCAGTCTATGATTCCAATGGCTCTTGACATCTGTATTTAAAATTCTTTACTGTGTTTTTTAGCCCACCCTTGACTGTGCAGAAAGAAGTCTGTACCACAATTTCTAGGATAACTTATTTCTTCCAATTTGTCCAGCTACAGACTAAGTATAAAAAATGTAGGGGGAAATCTGGTGTGAGTTTCACTCCAGCACTAGTTGGAACAGACATGTGGACTCTAATTTGGATTCCAAACAGCACAAGATCAGGGCTGGTTGCTGATGGAGAACTGTGAAGTCTAAATAGGAAGACAGACCAGGCCGTATTCAAAAGAAGAGATGTGTCTTCTTCCCAGAAAACGACAAATCCATAAATGGAAAGTGAAGGTGTGATTCCCAAAGCAATCCTGAGAAGCGTTTTAAACGTCCTTCTCAAAAACAATTAAATGCATTGGTGGAAATCGGCAGTTCTGAGGTCCATAGACAAGGCAGTAGAGGCCAACAGACAAAGCCAAGAACAAACATGGCTAGTTATGAAGGAAGTTCAATGTCCTGCAATTTCAGTAAAAACCTAAAGGCACAAATGACTCCAAGATACTGAAGGTCACTGACTTTCATTGTTTCACCAACATAGCAAACTCTTTAGTTAAATGAAGGTGCAAGACTCAACAGTAACGCTCTTTTCTGGTTTCTGTGGCATGAGACACCAAGAGCAGCAAAGCCTCTTGAGACACTCTGTACAAGGCGCCACACAAGAACCAGTGCAGGCACTGGACATTTCTGGGTGTAGCTGAAGATCACTTTGAAGAACTATGACACTCAGAAGGACAAGCACTTCCCCTGCAGGCTTTCGTCCACTCCCCGCCCCAGGCTCTCCATGTGTGCCCTGGGGTCCAATAACACTGTGTGGAAGCCAAGGCTGTGGCTGTCACCACATGAGCTTCGACATCCTGAAGAGCATCCTCGGCCTCAGCCTGAATACAGCTAGCAAATGTGCTACCCTGTTCATGCACAATGAAAACATAGTGGCCAGAGTTGATGAGGTGAAGTCCACAGTCAAGTTCCAGATGGAGGCGCTGTGTCTGGCCATGACCTTTAGCCGTGTGAAGATGACAGACGATGACCTTGTTTACAACATCCTTCTGGATGTTAGCTTCCTAGTATCACTGCTCATTGTGAATTGTCAGATTGTCCAGGCTTTATACATCAAGAGTACCATGGGCAAGCCCAGCACCTGGACTAAGGCATGGCCTGGTAAGTCCTAGTGCCACCAAAAAACAAAAACAAAAACTAATCAGCTCTACAGTAGCCTATTGTATCTGATTACTTTAGGTTAACCATCTTTCTGTGTGGTTGATCTAAAATACTCAGACACAGGATGGGTGCGGTGGCTCACACCTGTAATCCCAGCACTTTGGGAGGCTGAGGTGGCCAGATCACTTGAGGTCAGGAGTTTGAGACCAGCCTGGTCAACAAGGTGAAACACTGTCTCTACAAAAATACAAAAATCAGTCAGGTGTGGTGGCCTGTGCCTGTATCTCAGCTACTTGGGAGGCTGAGGCAGGAGACTCACTTGAACCTGGGAGGTGGTGGTTGCAGTGAGCCGAGATTGTACCATTGAACTCCAGCCTGGGTGACAGAGCAAGATTCTGTCTCAAAAGTAAAATAAAATGAAATAAAATAATCACATAAAAAAGGCATGGACTAGTAATTCGCAGGTTATCTGTAGGCAAGAAAGATATGAAAAGGTATTCAATTGCAATGGTCATTAAAATAACATTTAAAATGACCTTCGCTTTTTGCCCATAAGAGTGACAACAAATAAATAAATGGCATCCAGTGCTGGGAAGGATGTAAGGAATTAGCCAATCCCATGTGCAGTAGGTAAGAAAAATTTTAAATAGCCATTGACCTAACAATATCAATCCTAGAAGTTAAGCCTTGAGATATTCTTCTGTGGGTATTTACTTAATAATGTCGATTTGCTCTTAATAGCAAAAACTGGAAGCTACTCAAATTGGTAGTGGGTTGGTTAAACAAACTTTGTCCATCCAAATAATAGACTACTATATAGCCCTTTTAAAAGGATGAATTATTAAATGCACTGATGTGGGAAGATTTCCACGTGGAAAAATAAGTTTTAGAAGATAATGCATAGTATGATCTGATTTTCTTAAAAGGTGTACACGTGTGCACACACACTCTAAAGGGTCCTTGCCAACCTCCATTCCTTGCAAATCGCCATGCCCACCTCACACTTTGGATCCCAGCGCCACAGGGAACCTCCAGCTTCCCCGATGTGTCGTGCATTCTCTTAAGAACACATGCTCTCCATCTGCCTGGAGCCCTGACCTCCTGCTCAGTGCCTGCCTAATTCCAAGCTTCAATCCTATGTGACTGCAGGAATCTGGAAGAGTATACATCAAACGGTTAACATGTATGTTTCTCAGGCTAAGGTGTCAGGATATTTTCATACTGTGTCATACTTCCCTGAATTGTTTGAATTCCTAATAATGATAATAAATTGTAATTATTTTATGATAGGAAAAAAGAACACTGCAACTATACAGACTACGACTGAAAAAGAGAGAGATCAGAAGATCAGATTTTTGCCTCTTGTCTAAAACCATTGCTACATTCTGTCCTTCATAAACTTCTCCAGTTCCAGCTAGACAGCACCCATCTGTGAACTCACAGTCTCCAAATAAAGCCTGCAAGATCTAGGATAGAGCAAGTAAGACAGAGAGGAAAAGGAGGAGATGACTTGCCAGTGATTTAAAAAGACAGTGCTTACTTCCAAATTTGAAGTTAGGAGACTTGAGTATTTTCAGTACGATGGAATGAAAGCCCAGCTTCTCAGAGAAGCTAAAGAGAAATACTTCACTGGGATCCTAGATACATTGTTTTAATTTACTTTATATTATTTAGCACCCCATACCAAAAAGAATTTCAATGAATGTCCTTTTGTTTGTTATAAAATAAATAAAAACTCTACCACTTAATTGATTTTAGGAAAATGGAGTATATTTGAAAAACCTTAGGTATCAGAACATCAAGGTTATAATCTAATGGTAACAAGTAGTGTTCATGTTAGCACATCCCACCCGAAATACAATAAGTTCTTCTTTATTTTATTCCCCTCTATCACTTGCTGACCTCCCCACCCTCCATTCAACGAGGCTCTGGGCTCCATCTTTCCTAAGTGCCTCTCAATCCATCCATGGCCGCTGCTCTACCTTGGGTGCACGTCCTCTCTCACCTAGACCACTGCTGCACCTGGTCTCCTTTGCCTTAGTGGTCTATTCTCCACATTGCTGCTACATCAATCTTAAAGTGCAAAATGTAGGCCGGGCGCGGTGGCTCAAGCCTGTAATCCCAGCACTTTGGGAGGCCAAGGTGGGTGGATCACAAGGTCAAGAGATCAAGACCATCCTGGTCAACATGGTGAAACCCCGTCTCTACTAAAAATACAAAAAATTAGCTGGGCATGGTGGCGTGTGCCTGTAATCCCAGCTACTCAGGAGGCTGAGGCAGGAGAATTGCCTGAACCCAGGAGGCGGAGGTTGCGGTGAGCCGAGATCGCGCCATTGCACTCCAGCCTGGGTAACAAGAGCAAAACTCCGTCTCAAAAAAAAAAAAAAAAGTGCAAAATGTGAACATGTTCTTTCTCTGCTTTAACCCTTTTGGTGTCTCCCAAAGCTCACAAAACAAAGTCTGAACTCTGAGTCTAGGATAAGGCTTAAGATGGCTTTCTTATTAGGCACTACCTTGGTTAGATCATTGATTCTCAACCCTGAGGTTTAAAAACATTTGCTTTTAATGCCAATACATTTTGAAAACTCATCCCAGATGATTCGACCCCCAAGTGGCCAGATGCTTTTAGTGTGAGAAATGCTGATGAGGGACAAGGTGCTGCGTGAAGCCAAAAAGAAGGCAAGTCAGAGGTCCAGAAGTGGGTGCAGCCTGGAGTTTGGCATTAACTAAAGCTGGCTTTCTAGTCTGAATTAAGCCTTTGTTCCTAGGATTTGCATCAAATAAGACTCATTTCATCTCATCCCCTGGGTCAAGAGGAGGATGCTGGTGATACGCTCTAGTCAGGGACTCTTTGAAAGAACAATTTAAATATTGAATCTGCTCTGCTGTAAATAATGCATCAACTTATTTTAAAAAGTGAATAGTTAATAAGTTGCAGTGCAGCAATTTGAATGTGGAATTAATCTGCTTATAAAATCCACAAGGGAAAAACCAATTCACATAAATTCCTATAACGTTGCCATCACTTCAAACATTCCTGTATACCGGTTGTGCAAACACATACTGTGGTTGTAACAGGGGCAGGGCAGGAATTAGGTGTCATAGTTTGCTTTTACATAGCATTTCACTTATTTTTTCTTTGCCTTCACACAGGACTGAAAAATGAGTCCAAATAGAATACCTCTGTTGAGTATTTGTTTATTTATTTATTTTTTGAGATGGGCCAGGCTACAGTGCAGTGACATGATCTCGGCTCAGTACAACCTCCACCTCCCTGGTTCAAATGATTTTCTTACCTCAGCCTCCCAAGTAGCTGGGATTACAGGTTCGCACCACCTCACCAGGCTAATTTTTGTATTTTGGGAGAGACAGGGTTTTACCATGCTGATCAGGCTGGTCTTGAACTGGTGACCTCAGGTGATCCACCTGCCTCTGTCTCCCAAAGTTCTGGGATTATAGGCATGAGCCACCATGCCTGGTCTTCTGTTGAATATTTCAAAATGAACTTGAGAGAGACCAGTGACTCTTAGGTAACTGGGCATTCTAATTTCTTTTCTTTCTTTTTTGAGATGGAGTCTTGCTCTGTCACCAGGTTGGAGTACAGTGGCGCAATCTTGGCTCACTGCAACCTCCACCCCCTGGGTTCAAGCGATTCTTCCACCTCAGCCTCCTGAGTAGCTATGACCACAGGCACGTGCCACCATGTCTGGCTAAATTTTTTTTGTATTTTTAGTAGAGACAGGGTTTCACTGTGTTGGCCAGGATGGTCTCGATCTCTTGACCTTGTGATCCGCCCGCCCCAGCCTCCCAAAGTGCTGGGATTACAGGCATGAGCCACCATGCCTGGCCTCTAATTTCTAAGTCTTATTACAAGGGTCTTTTCATTTATTTTTATACTAATTATGTATCATTGTTATTATCCTTGAACTAGACAGACCTGCATTTAAACACTTGAGAGTTTAAAAATCCCTGAGAGTTACTAGTTGGGTTACTAGTTGGGTTTGAAATCCCTGATAGTTACTAGTTGGGTGACTCTGATCAATTGACTTACCCTCACCAAGCCTCTAGTTTTCTGGTTATTGTCTGTGCAAGGTAACTATGCAAGACTTCTCAAAAACAAGCTAGACACTGAATGCATGTCAGTCCTTCTCTCTTTCCTCCCTTTCCACTCCCCGTCACACACTGTGGCATAACCTCTGTGCTGTATTTGTGCAGTTGATGATCTCCTGTTAGTCTAGAACTGAAATGTATTTTCTTGCAGTTACGTACTCCTTGATAAGGTCAATTCAGAAGGAAACATTGGTCCCAGTGTAGTACAGGGGTGTACTGTAGAACAGGAGAGCTGCTGCTTGGCTGTCAAGAGGCCATTCCAGGTGATTTATCCTGTAGGGATTTACAAGGGTTCAAGGTATTCTGTCAGCCATCCAGACATAGGACTTTATTTGTACTATATACAGATGAAAGGTCTCTCCTCTTGGAGAGTATGTATGTCAACCAAGGATACAGAGACTGATATATACAAACCAGAATGCTGATTCTTTTAATGTATGATGAAAAATATACCATTGCTAGTGAGGGGGTGGGCAGTGGTGAGGGTAGGGTGAGACAATTTATTAGAGGTCCAAACCAAGGGAAATTGGCTCCACAGTGTCAATGCTTAGGTCACCCTGACAGATCTCTCTCTCTCTCTCTCTGTCTCTCTCTTTCTCTCTCTCTCTCTCATACACACTGTTTTATTTTCTATGTTCTAGTCTGTGCTTTTCTGTTCATGCATCTTTCTCCAACTGAAGTCCTATAGCATTCCAGCCCATTGCCTTGAGTTCTCCTTGATTGCTCTCCTGGGTGTCCCAACGCTCAGATCGTCCTGTCACACTCCTGTGGCTTTACTGCCTGGTTTATGTGGGGATGCCTCTTTCCTGCCTGCTGTTTCTCTCTTTGTGAGTGAAGATCAATTGCTATAATGGCCTGACCTTTCTTTCGTTCCCACTTTCACTTTCCCAATTTGCTTCTGTTTAAGTCCCCAGGAAGACGGAGTGGCTTCTCTCCTTAGTAGATTTGGGAAATATAAACTGGATGTACAAAGATCAGCTTTCACCTCTGGAGCTCCATTCTCCTTTTCTATGTTTCCAAGGGTAACCAGCCTCTCTGATGACTGATTTAAATCTTTATTGTAATATGACATTATGTTCTATCAGCTCTCCAAGATTATATATACCTGGGAATTATTTCTCTTTTTAAGCTCCCCCAGTGCCTCTCAGCTCTGAGTTAAAATCTGTTGCTTTAAAAGCTTAATTGTCAGACGCCATTCATTAAAAAAATACTAATCAGTACAGACACTGTCCTGAGTTTGGGAAATAAAATGAGAAACAAAATGAACCTGGTCTAGCCCTCACACAGTTCGTGTTTTCATTTCATTATCTGGTCTTAGTTTTGCATTCTTTCTTGGGGAAAGCCTGAACAGTATCTCCTAACCACAGTGCATTTTTGATGGTAGAAAGAGCTCTGGACCTTTGTGTCAGGCAGATCTGGATGGAATTCTAGCTCAGCCACTCACTAGCTGTATGTCAGCAGACAGCCAATGAATTGCTCTGAGCCTTAGTTGTCTTAAAAGTTAAATTGCTATGTAGTTAAAGTACATGATGGCGGTTGTGAGAATAAAATGAAATAGGGCAGGTATAAAGTCTTAGTAGAGAACTTGGAACTGGTAGGCACCTCATAAATGTAAGAAGACACTTACTAATGTAATAAACGTGTAATACACTAGCCTCTGTGCTACCTTCCCACCCCCCTCAACTTAAGCTTCTTGTGAGCTGGAATCATGTCTTATACTTCCTAAAGTCATAATAGAAACTCAATAAACATGTCAATTTAACTGATTAGTTAAATGAGATTCACAATAGGCTATTTTCTTAGTCAGCCTTCTATTTTCTCAGTGGTGACAACATGGCTGGTTTTTCCCCCTCAAAGCTGTGTAACTATGTAGCTGTTGTAAAATATGTCTTTTAATAGCTTCATGCCTGATTTTCTGTTTCAAATATGTCTTCATAAAATAATAATAATTCTTAGCTGTGACCTTGATTAAATCTTCACTAATGTATAAATAACTTTATTGTTAAAAACTATGAAAATTTAAACTGGTTATTTTAATACTTTTATTTATGTGTTATAAGAAATCATACTGATTATGTATTTGAATGGAATGAATTATGTATTTGAATGGAACACTTCATGTACATTGACACAAAGAGTTGAAGAAAAGGTTAAAATATTTTCCTTAAGATTTTTTAGTACGGATGTTCCAATGATCCTGGAATTCTCATTGTTTCAAATAAAATGATGAGGTCATTGTGAAAACATCTGAACTGAGAGAGCAGAGTCATGCTTTTGCATCCTGTTCTGTTGAACTGCACTCTGATCTTTACCTTATCACAAAAATCAGCTATCGCACCTTCAAACTGACGGAAAGCTCACCTAAGCCACACTCTTGTGTCAAAACTGGCTGTTTTTGGCATCCTGGCTTCCTTGCTGTTGACTTAGAAGTTTACTTATTAGATTTTTATTGGAAAAGTCAGCAATTTTAGACTATCGGCAAATTGTCCGGTAAAATTAGGTTGATGGTGTTAACAAGAACGTTAAAGCAAATTTTGCAGGTGATAACATACTGATGGTATGGTAGGAATTGGGAACTGGTTTCTAGACCTCTCGGGGTTTCAGTGAATGCTTGAAGGTGTTTGAGGTACAAGCGCTAATAGTCCACACCCATATGGAATTTTCAGTCAAGTGGGGGAGGTAGACAATAAACTTGTAATTATAGATAATATATGTTAAAAGAAAAGTGAATAGGAAAGGAAGCTGTAAGGAAAACAAGGAGAGGTTAGCTTCGGTAGTTGGTCAGGGGAGGCCCTCCTGAGGAGTCTGAATTGAAGAAAGAGAAGGAGTCAGTCCAGGAAGGACCTGGAGGGATGATGCCTCAGGCAGAGGAGAGCAAGGCAGAGGCTGCGCGGGACAAGCTTGGCACAGTCTCAGAAGCATGGCTCAGCCGGGCTGGCTGGAGGACAGGGAGGAAACACCCAGCACCAAGTTCTGTTTTGTTCCAAGCGCAGTGGAAAGCCATGGAGGGGTTTGTAAACCAAGTCGGGATTGGAACTGATTTCCATTTTTAAATGGTCGTTCTATATTTGATGTGCAGAACATTGTAGTGGGGCCCACAGGGAAGCAGGGAGACCGGTTAGGAGACAAAGCAGTCGTCCAGTGAGAGACGATGGTGGCTTCTATAGGGCTGGTGGTGGTGGCCCTCAGGAAGACAGGTGGTGTCAATCTAAAGATGCATACCGGCCGAACGCGGTGGCTCACACCTGTAATCCTAGCACTTTGGGAGGCCAAGGAGGGTGGATCACCTGAGGTCAGGAGTTCAAGACCAGCCTAGCCATTATGGTGAAACCCCACCTTTATAAAAAATAAAAATAAAATAATAATAATAAATAAATAAAGATGCATACCTAAAAATGTTTCCTAGTTAGATCACTGCTTTCTTAAAATAATGAGAACCGAGTGTCTTATAGGCATCATCCTCAAAAAACACACTGACATTACAAAACAATGTCTCATTTCCATATAAATGCATAGATTTGACAGACACTTTCCATGGAATCCTCACATCTGAGCAGAAGAGAACACTCATACCAGCCATTAGCATAGGAACTCAGAGATGGTGACTGATCCTCTTGCCAAGCAAACTGCTGTTCTTTGTGATTGGCAGAGGCTGCCATGCGGGCAACAGGTTTGTCTATGCACAACTGTCTTAAAATTGGCTGGGGCATTGGGTGTGTGTGGGAGGTGTCTATTATTAAAGGTATATTGGGAAGCAATTCTCCTGTCTCAGCCTCCTGAGTAGCTGAGATTATAGGCACCCGCCACCATGCCTGGATAATTTTTTGTATTTTTAGTGCAGACAATGTTTCATTGTTGACCAGGCTGGTCTCGAACTCCTGACTTCCTTTTCTTCTTATAAGAAGAGAGAGCAGAGAGCTTGCTTTGTCTCTCTACCATATGGGGACATGGCAAGAAGGTGGCCATCTGCAAGCTAGGAAGAGAGCCTGTATAGAACCCAAATTGGCCAGCATCTTGATCTTGGACTTCCCAGCCTCTAGAATTGTGAGAAATACATTTCTGTTGTTTAAGCCCCCCAGTCTATGGTTTTTGTAAAGATAGCACAAGCAGACTGTGAGAAACCAAGTCCCTTCCTCTGTCTACTTGTAACTTGCAAATGGGAGGGAGAAGAATGTTTTAGCCTTAAACCAACTTTAGATTTTCAGTGATTATATAAATCTGAATATTTTTTTCTTACTGAATTGAGATCATAACTTGTTATATTTTATTCCTAGAGAGTAACCAGAAATAGAATGGAATTGTTTGAGACATCTTCCAGGAACTGGGGAAGAACTAGCCTGAAAAGTTAATTTAGGGTCAGTGGGGGAGGAAGATAAAGTTGCTTGAACAATTCTTACATCCTAAGAATTGTTCTTGTTCAGCATATTGGATTATAAATTAGCCTCCCAAATCAACACATCATGTTTCATACTAGAGATACTGAGATATCCTAAAGGAGATAGAGTGACTCCAGGTTCCTTAGAAATGACTACCTGGCAAAGCATGCCGACTGGAACCAGATTGGCCCATCATGGAAACAAAGGAAAATGGAAGAGCCAGCTGGCTGACCGCACTTTCGGAGACATTAATTATCAGATTTCTTTCCATTTCCAAATGTACAAAAGATCGCTCAAGACACAGGGGAAATTAATGTTTGTGAGCGCTGGAGTCCATGCAAACCATAGCATTTAAGTTAGAGTTGTTTAATAAATCATAGCCTAACTTCCTCTGTTGCTCATGGCTGCTTTGTTGTTGTTGCTTAAAATGTCTGCCAAACAAAGGGTTATATAACTTTTTACCTTACCGTGGTAGAGCTTATTTAGTAGGTGATGAGTAAACTGCCTCAGCTGTGCAGCACAGAGCCCAGTTATAACCTATGTGCAACTGGCATGTGTGTAGATAGTCTGACAAGAAAATTTAATTTCACTATGATTACTTAAAACCTAACAAGGAGATTCTGTCTGTTAGCCACTTCTGGTTTGGTTTCTTCAGCTATTCTGGCCTCCTTCCCAAGTGGATAATTCTCATTACTAAAATAGTGCAGCTCTAAGGCAGGCCACATGATGTTTGAATGGAGTCAGGGCAGACGGCAAACATTTTTGACCTTCTATCAACATGAAACCAGAGTAGGTTAATACCCTCTACGTGGCAAGAAGACCAGTCTGCTAAGTAAAAGAGGACCCAGATTTTGATGAAAAAAGTTAACGCTGATAAATGCAAAATACGAGGCCTCTTTTTACTTATCTTTAAATATTTTAATTGAATGGACAAAGTGACACCATTCTTTAAAGTTTAAGAGAGCATTTCAAATGTGTTTGTTTATTCAGGATTAGATTTTGCAGGCATTGACTAACATTGTCAAAATTTGGTATACCACTAAAGCAAATCAACATTCACTCTTAAAAGTCTATTTGGAGTATAAGTTGCTCAGTTTTCATGCAAGAGTAAACAGCACCAGGTGATAACGTACCGTGTTTTGACCCTCTCCTGTGATGCTAGTTTGCCCAGAAATGAGTATATGCGTAGCAAATTAAGGCGGCTCATAGGTTCAAAAGCTGATCAATAAAGCTAAAGATAAGCACTTAGCAAAACTGAAATAAGGAAATTGTCTGAGATGAATTTCTATACCATAAAATTCAGCTATTTCAAGTGCTCAATTCAATTTTTTTTTTTTTTTTTTTTTTTTTTTTGCAGAATTGTGCAACCATCGCCACCACCCAGTTTTACAACTTTTTCATTGCCTCAAAAAATTACTTCATGCCCATTTGCAGTGAATCTCTACTCCACCCTCCGCCCCAGGCAACCACTAATCTAATCTCTGTCTCTACAGATTTCATAGAAATGAGATACAATATGTATTCATGTGTACATCTGGCTTCTTTCAGTTAGCATAAAGTTTGGCTCTTATGAATAATTATGCAATGAACATTTGCTTACAAGTCCTTTTTGTAGATACTTGATTTTCTTTCTCTCAGATAGGTACTTCAGAGTGGAATTATTGGTCTGTATGGTGAGTTTATGTGTAACTTTTTTAGAAACTACCAAACCATTTTCCAAAGTAGCTGTACCATTTTCCATCCCCATCAGCAATGTTCCAGTTGCTTCATATTCTCCCTAACATTCCTTATTGCCTGTCTTTTCTATTTTAGCCATCCTAGTGTATAAAGTATTAACTCATTGTGGTTTTACTTTGCATTTCTATAGTGAGCAATTACATTCAACCTCTTTTCATATGCCTGTTAAACATTCCTGTGTCTTCTTTGGGAAAATATTTATTGAGTCAATTTTTAAATTGTGGTGTTTGTGTTCTTGTATATTGAGTTATAAGAGTTCTTTATATGTTCTAAATCAGGTCCTTTGTTAGGTACATGCTTTGCTAGTATTTTCTTTCAGCCTGTGACTTGCCTTTTTATTGACTTAGTGGGGTGTTTTGAAGTGCAAAAGTTTTTGATGGTGCTGAAGTCCAATTTATCAATATTTGTATTTTATGGATTGTGCTTTTGTTGTGACTGACTTTTTAAAAAATAATGGTTCTATCGTAAATGGGTGCATGGGAACATATGTCTCCTCTTCCTGTTTGCTATATCCCTAAAATGGCCCAAAAGTATTCTACTAAAGAAAAATAGTGATAAGGGAGTTTTAGATAGGCATAGTCTCTAAAAGATTGTTTTTTTTGAGAATGTAGAATAATGACCTTGCTTTGAATAAAGGGTAGGAAAAAAACCCAAAACACAGCAAGAAAGTTATTCTGAGAGAAAAGTTGCATTAAACATAACATTAAATTAATATTAACAGTTATTAACAATCTAGACAAGCAGGAGGAGAAGAAGTGGTTAAAACTTAATATCGTTATTGCTTGGGCTCAGGAGTTCGAGACCACCCTGAGCAACATAGTTGGATCCTGTCTCAAAGAACAGTTGGATCCTGTTTCAATAAACAAAACACATAACATCATTGATTCTTTCTGGGGACAATACGTGAAAAAAACAGAAGCCTTCGCTGTTTAACGGGTGGGTCAGGTCTTAACTTCAGACGGGCCAAGGGGAGGGACTGTCAGTGCTTTCTTCCTTGTTATTCGCTCATCTGTTTCCTGGCAGCACACGATGGGGCTGGTTAGTAGAGTGTAAAAGAGAGGAGAAAAAAAAGCCTAGCAATAGATAAAGAAAATAGCGATGTGAATAAGTTGGAGTCAGAAAACCCAGGCTTATATCCCAGCAATAGACCCAACTAGAGAAATTCCATCAGGACCGTGATCTCACAGTCATTGTGTCTTCCCCTTTAACATGCAAACAGTAATTCCTTTTCATAGCAGAATCAGGTGGCGATGAAGTTGGGGGAGCCGCTTGTGAATGTGCCTGCTGCACTGTAGGAACCCAGTTCCTACCACAAAGATCCAGAAAAGTTCTGGGCCAAAGCACCTCTAGGTGGGGCAAGAGTGTGCTAGCATGAGGTCCCAGAAGATTAGAGATTAAGACCACCATTCGCGGCAAAAGTCAACATTTCCTCTGAAAACCTGACTAGACGCTAAGAGAAAGAATCCCAGGCTCATCAGTCATCTAATATGGGGAGTGGTGTACAGGAAAAGCTCTCTGAGAGAGAGAAACCCCATAGATTTCTGTTTTTATCTTATTAGAGGTACAGGAGACCTTAAAGAATAACTGAAAGATAAACAATATCAGAGAACAAAGGAGAGCAGAAGAGTTTTGTTGAAATCTAAGCACTATCATTAAAAAGAGAAAAAATCATGAAGAATTTTTCTTATCCGCCAATTGAAGACGTTGGTTTACATAACCTCCGAGACTACTTCTTGTTTATGATTCCACCGCAAGGAAGAACTCTTCATAGAAGTAAGACTTTACTTGCCAGAAGGAGCATTTCCAGAAGACATTTTAAGGTGGTTGATAACATGGAGTTGCCCGAAAAATTTCCTTAAGAGGAAAGTATTTTGAATGAAGTAAGAAAGCAAGGTTCCTACCTTAAGACACATGCCAGTACTTAAAAATTCACACGTGGACTGGGCGTGATGGTTCACTTCTAATCCCAGCACTTTGGGAGGTCAAGGAGGGCGGATCACCGAAGGTTAGGAGTTTGAGACCAGCCTGGCCAACATGGTGAAACCCCGTCTCTACTAAAAATGCAAAAATTAGCTGGGTGTGGTATTGTGAGCCTGTAATCCCAGCTACTTGGGAGGCTGAGGCAGGAGAATTGTTTGAACCTGGAAGGCGGAGGTTGCAGTGAGCTGAGATCGCTCCCCTGCACTCCAGCCTGGGCAACAAAGAGTGAATCCTCTTCTCAAAAAAAAAAAAAAAAAAATCACATGTGGAAAATACTGAGGACAAGTCTTAATTCTGCAGATAGAATCTCCTTTAGCTAGGAATCCAGAAAAAGCTGATAATTTGGAATGTGATACTGGGGATGGGTAGCTTCCAGATTACAATGTTAGACATAGTAATGAAATTTGGAAAGACCTGGAAATTTGCAAATAGATCTGGACCTACACCTGGGCCTGGAGAAATCCTGCTAACCACAAACATCACAATTAAATCGATTGTCATGGAAAAGATTATTTTCAGAGATTGGAAATCTCCTCATCATTCTCTGGGCCTGCTAATCTAGTTGTTAGCCCCCAGCTTAGACTTATTTGGGGCACAGAAAATGGCTGTGACTGAGTTTTAAATTGTATGCTTTGATAGTTGAATACAGTGTTGTATAAAAACTACTAAAGTAACTCTGACATTCACACTCTAGCTGAGTATTTTCTGTTCTTCCTCTCCACTGGTGACTGTGCTGCTCTTGGCCCTGGGAGGCTTGTTCTCTGTATATCCCATCAATCGCGGCTTTTGCTCTCTGGTTTCCTGTGGGACCCTGATGAATACCACCACATCTTAGTGTTAGGCGTTCGAAGAAAAAACCCCGATTACATTTATCAACCTCAGGAGAATGAGAATGGAAGTTCCGGTTAGAATGTGTGTCTGTGGTGTGTTTTGTATGAAAGTGCATTTCTGTAAATAACATTTGTGCCTCCTCAAGGCCAAACTTAAGGGAAAGAAGGAAGGAGAAAATAGATAAATGAACCCCAATTCTAGGCAATGACACCTCTGTCAGAGAGCTCCTTATGTTATGGATGCAAGGCTCTTTGCCTTTAGTGTATGTAAAATAGTACGAGTTTTATTGTATATCTTGTTAATCCATACTAACTGCAAAAAGTCCACACAATAGTGAGTTATACAGTATTTCTACAAAGTAAAAACGACTTATAATTCCATTAGCCAAAGCTGACACTTGACAGTATGTCCTTTGAGACTTTCTCTTTTCTCCATTTCTCCGTTTATTTATTTGCGTGTGTATATGTGTGTGTTTAATTACTACAGCAACATGGGCTGATTTGAAAAATATCATGAATATATCAAATTGTAGAGAGAAAAAAATTGAGTCAGATTTTTGTTTTGAATCAGAAGTTTGTAAAGGGGAATCAAAGTTACTTAAATATTTTTTATTTCATAATAACCTAACCTAAACTTTCTCCATACTCAGCCTTCAAAGCCTGATACTCGCAGAATGTGGTTATACATTCACAGCCTGAAAACAAGTCCAGGGACACTGGCTTGGCACAATTCCCTGAAACTCCCCCAGTTTCACTCTCCCACTAGCTCTGTTCCCCTCTTCTTTTCAACGAGTAACTATTTATTGATGAAAAATTTAATAGCCATAATCTTAGAGGAGTTTTAAAAAGCATTAGGTAAGGCCGGGTGTGGTTGCTCACACCTGTAATCTTAGCACTTTGGGAGGCTGAGGAGGGCAGATCACGAGGTCCAGAGATGGAGCCAGCCTGGCCAACATGGTGAAATCCTGTCTCTACTAAAAATACAAAAAATTAGTATGTGGTGGTGCGTGCCGGTAATTCCAGCTCCTTGGGAGGCTGAGACACGAGAATCACTTGAACCCAGGAAGCAGAGGTTGCAGTGAACCAAGATCATGCCTCTGCACTCCAGTCTGGTGACAGAGCAAGACTCCATCTCAAAAAAAAAAAAAAAAAAAAAAAGCATTAGGTAGAATTTTTCTTTTCTTCTGAATAACGTAAAGGTGTTTTTAAGGAAAAAAAAAAGGGCTGGGCACAGTGTCTCACACCTATAATCTTAGCACATCGGGAGACCAAGATAGGTGGATCTATGAGTTCAGGAGTTCAAGACCAGCTTGGAAAACATGGTGAGACCCTGGTCTCTACACACACACAGAAAAAGAAAAAACAAAACTAGTCGGGTGTGGTGGCACGTGCCTGTAGTCCCGGGTACCCTGGAAGCTGAGATGAGAGGATCACTTGAGCCTAGAGAAGTTGAGGCTGCCAGTGAGCCCTGATCACGCTACTGCACTTCAGCCTGGGCAACAGAGTGATGCCCTATTTCAAATAAACAAATACAAAAAAGAAAGATTTTTCATTGTAAAAATAATGTTATTGTTATAAAAACCTCAAGTAACAGAAAAATAAATATAAAATGAAGTTCAAAAACATGCCATTCCCCTGTCAATTCTTACCTAAAACCATCCAATTCCCATACCTCAGAAATAACCACTGATTAAGCATATTTTTATAAAAAACTGAATAAACAGGACAAATTTTCTTCAGATGTTTTTAAGAAATGTAAACCAAAAAGTATCTGAGACAGCTCTCAATCAATTTAGAAGGACACTCCCAGAAGAAAAACAAACCCAGAATCACAGAAATGGTCGGTGGTCTGCGCCTTTCTCCAAAGATGAATTTGAGGGCTTCGCTATTTAAAGGGGGAAAGCAGGCTGGAGGGGAAAGAGGGAGGATATGCTAATCCACATGTTGCCAGAGGAAAGGAGCAGGTAGCGGGACAGTCAACTGTGTATTCCTCTGGTGCTCAGAAAATCGGCACCTTCCCTAAGATAGGATGAAGGCAGAGTAGCTACCTGTGGAGATGTTTAACATGTTATCTACAGCCATCTGCTTAGGAAGAGAGGAAAGGCAGTTTCTTGCATGACTCAGCTTTCAGCTTCATTTTTTTGCCTTTGGCATAGTGAACTGGGGTCCTGACTTTTTTTTTCTTCCTTTCACAGAAAAAAAATGAAGGTTGGAGAAAAAGAATTAGCTTTTGTCTTGCCCATTTTAAATTGGCAGAAAGGAATCATACCTACATACAATGGATTCAAAGCTAGAAATACGCTTACAGAATGGGTAGCAAAAAGAATGAGACAAGTTTTTTCTGTTTTTTGTTTGTTTGTTTGTTTTTTAATTCTGAGAGAAAAATGTACCCATAGAGAGGAATTCAGCTTGGGGGGAAACTAAGAAAAGATTCAGTATTACCAAGTTTTAAGAATTGAAACTTCCAGGGAGAAGTAGAGACAGAATGTGGTTGACACACCATGGGAATGTGAAGGGAGGGCTTCAGCCAGAGGGTGACAAGTGTCCCCCATGGCTGGCAGTGGGAATGAAGAAAGGTGGCCTTGATTGCTGGGTGCTGAATGTTAAGCCCTCAGGCATGACCCATTTAGTGGAGAGACAAAGGAGTGGTGGGATGGACTGAAACCCAATGGTAATATGAAAATATGAAGCAGACAATAGAAGGCATGATATGAGAAAAGGGACATGAATGACTCCAATGGTACATTGTCTTTTTTTGATAATTAAAGAAGATGATGATATTTTGAGGGTCTGGCTAAAAAGATGAGAACCATTGATGTTTACTAAGTGCTATCATCTGTGAAATTGCTTCTGTTCTAGTTTATGGTTATAATTGTTTGCAGAACCTTCTAACAATTGCAACCAGCCTTCTTAGAATTTATTTTTTTCTTTCAAAAATAGCCACTGTATTTTTGAAGATCTTTGTGTTGTGATTAAAGTCCTAAAAGCACTGTACATGAGAAAATAAGATCCTGCATAAGCTTTTAAAGGACAAATTTGGAGTTTGAACCCATTTAGGAAAGAGAGAAAAATCCTCCCTAAGGGGAAGTGGGAAGAAAAATGAGGAACAAAACTGTAAAAGAGGTAGACTGGAGATGTTTATGCTCACTAACTGTTATCGGTTTCTGAGTGCGGTGTGAAAAAAAGTTAATAGATGATGATTGACTAGGAAGTGGTAAAATGGAGAGAAAAGAATGCATTCTTCAAAATGGGGTTAAGCTATTTTTGTTATTATTGTTGTTAGACAGTTATTCATTGAACTAGGTTTACATATTTTGATTTTTAAAGTACAGGAATTATGAAGATAAAGTAAATGATATTTGGGAAAATATAATGTTTGCTTTGTCATTTTAAAACTTCTTTTGTAGGACTTTTCCCACTAGAATATGTTGCCTTGTTAAGTTGAAATCTGATTTAAATCTGCTGAAAAATCCACAACCAGTATTTTCTCTAGTTATCTATGGGATAACAATTACGGGATAACTAGAAAAAATACTGGTTGGGTGCTCAACAGTTGAGCACCCAAGACTTAGAAGGGAGGAATTCAGAACAAGCGTTTTTTCAAGTGGGCAGATGTAAGGCAAAGTAGCAGAGAGGATGCCCAATGTAAAGTGCTGGGAACGAATGTGGCAAAACAAGCCGTGTGCGTCTCCAGTCCTCAGGAGTGGTTTGTACTCAGACTATCAGAATGGCAAAGTTGGAACTACCCTGTTCAAAACCATACTTATTTACTACCTGCTAAAAGATGAAGAGGCCTACTTACATTTCAGTCTGTTGACTATCAAGAGCCCCGGTTAGGACTGTGATTTCTTTGATTGTAAGGAACGTTGTGGTCACATGCAAATGCAGGAGAAGGATTCAGGCTGAAAACGCTACGATGTGGGGAGGGTGAGAACCAGAGCAGCCTTGGGCTCTGGCTAAATCTTCTCCTCTGTCCTCTTGCTCTGTCCTTCCTTTCACTCCCATTTCCTTCCCACCCCTCCCTTCCCCCTTCTCTCCTTTCTTGGCAACTCTCCTTTCCTCTGTCTACTCAGCGGGTCCAAAACGGCTTATGCGGGTTATCCCACCTCGTCTCCCTCTTTTCCTTGAATTTACATAGGCTGCATCATAACTCTGGACTGTTCTCCCTCTCCTTACCCTAACTAGGTCCCGTCTATTCGTTCAGAGTGTCCTCAGGTACTGCCTCTCCCAGGTAGCTTCTGTTGATCCCCTAAGGCTGAGATAAGTGTCCCACCTGTGAGATCCCAGGATCACAGTTGCTAACCATGCCATCTTGGGTATTTCCACTCTGTATTGAATGGCCTGACCGCTTGTCCCTTCCCACACTGCACCATGAGGCCCTTGAAGGCAGGGATGAAACCCCCTTGCAAAAATTATAACAGTGAGAAAACTATGATAGTGAAAGAGATCTATCTAACCAACTTCCATCATACCTTTAACCTCCAAACTGCCCTTGGTCATTCTTGGCTTGGGCCAAGTTAATTTTGGGAGAAATTTAGTTTATAGCTTAAATGATAACTGCCCTTCCCCAAATTAAAGTGCCTTTGCAAAATTAGTGGAAGACTACCAGGTTGGAGAATGAGAGGAGCCTGAATTCTGCTAAGATATAGGCATAAAAGATTACCAGCAACTATTCTGGAGGTCACAAGGTTTGCAACTTCCCCTAATAATTCCTGTAGATAACATGGCAATTATAGAACCTAGGATTGGCCTTTTGAGATGTCTTTTCAGGCTTTTGCATTTCTGCAAATGTCTCCACCCAGACCCATAACTTTTAACTTAACTGGTCCTATAGCCCCCATCCAGAAGTGGGCTCAGTGTGCAAGGACTGTTTTTCACACTCTTATGATTGCATCCCCAAACAATCAGCAGCACCAATTCCCCTGCTGATCAAATTATTCTTGTAAAACCCCAGCCTCTGAATTTTTGGAGAAACTGATTTGAGTAATAAAACTCCTGTCTCCCAGTCAGCTAGCTCTGCATGAATTAAACTATTTCTCTATTGCAATTCCCCTGTCTTGACAAATTGGTTTTATCTGGGCAGCAGGCAAGGAGAACCTGTTGGGCAGTTATAGGAAATGTTTCTTCTCTTCCCAGAACTTTATACAGAGTATGAAAGTATCTATGAATGGTATGCCCTGGGGTTATGCAGTGGCCCCCTGACCAGAAGCTCACTGGACATTTATTGAATGAATGAATGAATGAGTGAATAAATAAATATATCACTCACATTTCTAAATTACACAGAAATTGTATTGTCATAATACCTATTCTTCTGTGTTTGTCTTTCTCATTATGGTATGCATCAGATTTGTTTATTCTAGAGTTTAATTTCAGAATTCTATACTGCAGACCAGGCATGGTGGCTCATGCCTGTAATCCCAGCACTTTGGGAGGTCAAGGCAGGCTAATTGCTTGAGTTCAAGAGTTTAAGACCAGTCTGGGCAACATGGCAAGACCCCATCTCCATATAAAAAAATACAAAAAACTAGCCTGATATAGTGGCATACCCCTGTAGTCCCAGCTACTCAGTAGGCTGAGGTGGGAGAATCATTTGAGCTTGGTAGGTGGAGGTTATCATGAGCCAAGATCGTGTTACCACACCCCAGCCTTGGCAACACAGCAAGACCCTGTCTCAAAAATAAAAATTATTTTTAAAAAAGTATTCTATAGTGCAAATTAGTACAGGTCTAGCATTAAGTAAAATTGGACTGACACCAATAAAGAAGGACCCTGACTTATTTCTTGTCTTGGATTCCTTGATTGAGAATTTCAGTAGCTGATGTATCTCAGCTGGCTAAGAAATAGCCTACTTTCAGGAAAACGGCTCAAGATGAGTGGTTTTGTTAATATCCAGGACACAAGCTCTGCTTTAGATGTCAAATGACTGAACTACTTGGTATTCCTCCTAAACACTTTCACCCTCAACTGGAGAAATTCATTATGTAAAGAAAATGTGTTCATGTTCTCACCAGGCTTATAAACTCTTGCTTTGCATCTTCAGCTGGACTTGAGAAACTGATTCTAATGTTCCTGATTTGATTTCACCATGGTCTGTGAACACCACAAATTCACCATGTCCACAATGTGAAAGTGATCTATTTCAGTTACTGCTTCATTCAAGAGTTCATTACTATGCACTTCAAGCCAGGCTCATACTCACCCGCAAAAGGAGGGTGAAGAGGTGGTTTTGACCCCTGAAGTATTTTGCAGCCTAGCACAGCAAACCTATTCTAGGTCTTTCCCAGTAGCACCAGATCTGACTCCGCGTTCAGGTGTCACATTCTCAGTGGGGCTTATTATGAATTCTTGGGATACCAACATCAAGAAATATCATCTTCCATCTCCAGTAAGTAGAGGGGGATAAACCCCATTTCTTAGATGAGAAAGTGGAATTTCCCTCCCAGAGCTCATGGAGAAATTTTTGACTTATATGATTTTGCTACCACACCCACGATGGTCTGAGTGTCCTTAAGTATAAGAATCCCATTTCCAGTTGTTGAACTCTTGTGCCAGGTTGGGGATTAATTTCTCACTTGGCTAGTTTCAGTGGCCTTGTCCATAGTTATGTTCCTCTCAAATATCTTTTACTTAAAATAAATAAGTACAAAAAATCCTCCATGGAAGCCTGAGGGGCATTCCTTACACATGTGCTCACGGGGAATTTCCAAGAAGCTAATATGGTTCTAGGATGGGAAGGTCAGAGAAAGAATCAAATCAGTCTTGATTAAAAATGGCCGCTTAAAACAGTGAGCATCTGTCATAGGCAACTACATGGAATTGTGAATTTATAATAGGAAGCTATGCGATGTCTGCTAAATATTTTTTGCTAATTTCAACCCCAGGTTTTGCTTTCTGGAACAATATTTTGGATTAGGCATGAGCTGAAAAGAACTAGCTTGCAAGTAAATCATTTCCTTTTGCAGTATAAATAACCTAACGGGTAGTTTGTTGGCTGGTGGCCATCCCCACTTATAAAGGTCCAAGCCAAGATTTGTTCTTTCCTGGGTTAAGATTTTCCCAGAGCCACATTTAGGAACAACCGCATCCTTTCCTTATTAAGGCTCGAGCTATAAAAGAAGGAATGGAAAAGGTGGAAGCTTGTCTGTCAGCAGGGTCACTAAATATTCCATTCCAAAAAGCCAGCTGGCACTTGGTCAGCCATTCAGAGTTGAAAGGCCGCAAGACACCTGGATCAGGTGCATCCTTTCGTAAGTTAACTGTACAGGAGCCACAGAATCAGACCCTGTTGTATTAGAACTAACCAACAGAATCAGACCCTGTTGTATTAGAACTAACCAATCAGCCTCCCAGATTCCCATGCAACTCATTCATCGGACATCAGGTGGCGCCAACGGTAATCATCTAGGCAAAAATATCTCCCATTTTCCTGTCTCTGATGCCTAAAATATCACCATTAAAGATTTTTATCTTCATATTGAAGAGCTGAATTCACAAGCCAGCGGTCTGGGATCTAGCTCTGTTGCTGTGGCAAGTCATTTAACTTCTTTGAGTCTCAGTTTCTCATCTATAAGATCTGATTAATAACGCCATCTTTTAGGTTGTTGTGAGGATTACATGAGATATTGTTTGGTTTCAAACTTTGGTGCATATGAAAATTATTTTGGATGTTTGTTAAAGATGTGTATTCTCAAGTTTCCTTCAGAAGATAAAGTATATTGGTTTATTTTGTAAATGTAAAGAGTTGCATGTATGTAAGTAATTGCTCATATTATCTTGGGAATTCCTGAACGAGTTAACACTTCAAGTGGTAACCAGCCCATTGTATATCAAGAAAGGGATTGAGGTTAAAGAAACTGATGTTCATGGAATATCTAACGTGGTCTAGGCCCATTACACACATTATTTAATTATACGAGGTAGGTATTCCCATTTTACAGATGAGGAAATTGAGGCTGACAGAAGTTAAGGTTCTTGCTCAGCATCACATGGCTAACAAATGTTGGGGTCTGTCTGTGAATCTGGCTTTACTTGCCTCCAGCTTCAAGATCTTTCCGTCATACTAGAATTAATTCATTGATGAGATCCTTTCTAAGTGAGCAAAAGTAAAACCCACACTTTAAGAAGAGGAAAGAGAAAGATGAGTAAGACGTTCTCAAAGTGGGATTCCCAGGCCAGAAGTTTTAGCATCCCCTGGGAACTTGTTAGAAATGCAAATTCTTGGTCCCCACTCCAGAACTTCTAGATCAGACACTCTGGAAGTGGGACCCAGATACATGAGTTTTAACAAGCCCACCAGGTGACTTGACTTCCACTCCCATCTGACAACTGCTGCTATAGAGGTGAGGTGGAGTGTGGGTGTCAGTGAGCTGGGGGAGTTGTGTCTGGGAAGGATGGAGGCTCAGGGCAGCATGAGGCAGGAGACACCATGAGAATGAAAGGGTGACTGAAGGCAGAGGATGGCAATCTCCGAGCATACACCTTTGCTTCTGCTCTTGCTCTGTTGTTCTCAGGCTAGTCTCACTGTGAGGCTCCAGGCAGGATGGGACCCGCATCCTCCATGCCAAGGAATGGCATGGTCCCAGGAGAGAGTCTTCTATAGAAAGAAGAATCTGCTAAACATTGGAACCAGTCATTCATTAATTTCAGTGACTGAAGATTTAGGGCAAGGACAACAAGAAAAGTTCAAATATCAGAATGATCTCACAATGAATGGAAACAAGAAAATAGGCACTAAAAAAGCTGCCCCTTTTCTTTATAGTTTTGCCTTGCCTCTCTTCCCCTACCACCTATCTGGAAAATAGTATCTAACCATCAGAACTATCTTGCAGTCTTTCAAAGTCAAGAATTCTGCCCTCAAAAGTTTATGAAGATTAAAAAAAACGTGAATGTGGACCTCGATAACCTCAATAACAGGCAAAAGGCTTAAAAGAGTATTTAAAAATAAATACCCATTATTTGAGCTCAAGAGTTTGAGACTAGCCTGGACAGCAGAGTGAGACCCCATCACTAAAATAAATGAATGAATGAATGAATGAATGAATATCCTTGGGAATGAAATGACCAAAATGTAGTTTTTGAATTGATTAGGCCATGAATGTAAATGTAATTAACCACAAGCATGTGCAACAAATAGGCAAGAGACTTTAGCAAATTACTAAATGTGAAGAAATTGATTCTTTCATTTCATTTTTTAAATTTAAAAACTGTAGTTTTTGACAAGCAATTACATTCACATTGTTCAAAATTTTCAAAGGTTCAAAAAGGCACACATAGAAAGTCTTCCTCTTATCCCTCACCCTTGATCACCCTGCTCCCTTTCCAAAGGCTACCAAGGCTATCAGTTTATCATAAATCTTTCCAGACATGGCCTACACATTTAAACATTTTTACATGAGTTTCAGCACACTATACAGTCTTCTGCATCTCACTTAAAAAAAAAACCCTAATATCTTTCAAATCACTAAAAATAAGATATTTCACACAAAAATATGGGCCGGAATTATCAGTGTGCCTTCCAAAAGAGTATTCCCAGAATGAAAGAGTATTCTCATATGACTTGTTCCTCTGTGAAGTAATGCTGACTTTCTAAGCTTCACTCTATCTGATTCTACCATCTAGTAGTGGTTTTTGCTGTTAAAGAGAAGCAGCAGGTGAGCTGATACCTCTGGTAAACACACTTTGGCTGAGTGGCCAGATAAGATGGGGTGCTCTGTACCAGTATCAGGTCTTGACATTTGCAGGTCCAGAAACACCCCTTTTTGTCACCAAGAGCTGTTCCAACTCAGTGAGGCTCTCAGAGGAAATTTATAAATGCCTGCCCAGTTTCAACAAGACTCAAAAGTCAAGTGGTCTCCCCTTGGCTGATAAGTCCCCTTTCTCCTCTAGATAAGCCTGTAGAGGAAACCAAATTACTATCTAAAAGGTACTTGGTAAAAGTAGAGTCAAAGCTAGAGGCATAGTTGGTGGTGTTAACAGCTGCTGCTATAGACGTGAGGTAGAGTGTGGGTGTCAGTGAGCTGGGGGGTGTGAGTCTGGGAAGGATGGAAGCTCAGGGCAGCATGAGGCAGGAGACACCATGAGAATGAAGAGGGTGATTGAAGGCAGAGGATGGCAATCTCTGTTTGTCGTTATATCTTTTGGTAAGAAGACTCTTACTTGTATAGTTATTATTTATGCTGATTATGGGCCAAGCACAGTACTCCTGTTATTGCATTCAATTCTCTCACGATGTAAGGCAAGTTGTCTTATCTACATGTTACAATTGAAGAATCTGAGGTTAAGAATGGTGAAACAGCTTTCCCAAGTTCACACAAAACTCCTAACTATCCTCTCCACTCCCTCTATGATTTTCAGGAAAATCCGTCAAAGAATGCCTTCACACAGGTTAAAATTCCTTGAAGGTCGGGGTGGGGGATCGTAGTTCTCTTGATTACATCCCAGTCCTGATGACGCACATTCAGCTCTCGAGACACCATTCATACATCCAGCCAGCATCACTGTGGCTCTCTGGGTGCTAGAGATGCAGGAGGAAGAGGCTCCCACCTAGGGGCCTGGTCTAGCAGCGAAGAAAGAAAGGTAAGTTGGTATTTACAATGTAGGATGTTTCATAGAGAGAAGGTGTATCAGACATTACCTGAGGGCTAGGAAATGGTTATAATAGCTAACATTTATTAAGAACTTGACCCCAAACAGAAACTGCTCTGAATTTTTGACACTTATTTAATTTTCCCAACAATCCCCTGAGGGAGGGATTATTATTATGACATCTCACTGGTGAGAAAACGGTCCTGGAGAGGTTATGTAACTGGCCCCAATGGCACACAGCTAGTGTGAGCTAAGCCCTTCCAATAGGTGTTTTTCTTAGTTCAGTTCGGAGGACAACATGTCTGAGATTCATGGCGCCTTTTCATGACTCTTAAGAGCTAACTGTGTCATCACAATTAATAAAGTTTGATGATATGACAGCTAACATAGTTTCTGCGGAGAAAGAATAAAGTAGGAAGGTATCCAAGGAAACCTTAATTTTTTTGACAATGTACTCATCTCATCCTTGAAGTACTGAATGGGGGCAAGAGAGTTGACTTGATATTGATATAGACATATGTTATTTTCAAAATTGATAACTCATTCAATTTAAGGTGTCATGCTGTTGTGCCTGAATTAGCTTTCCTTCTCCCACAGTGGCCAGCCATCTTTCCACTGGGAAAAGCCATGTTTTGTGGTGAGCTGTAGACTATATCCCAGGCTGCTCTTCATTGTGCAATAGCAGTCAAAAGGGAAACTGATACGGGTGACTCAACTCGACCCATCACTGCCACTAGAAAAAATAACCCGAAACCAGAACTTACTGGCTCTGATTTCCTGGTATCATTTATCCAAAGAGCAGTATCATCTCATTGATCTTAAAGGAGTTCCCTCTAGAGAGGGGATTTCACCAAAATGCATGAATAAGCAGGATGAGCAAGCGACTATATTCACCATGGATGGGACCTGTGGGGAAAGGGAATGTGGGAGGCATTTCAGAAATGCCTTGAGCTGGAACGGAGTGTGGAGAACTGGAAAGGGAAGACAGGAATGGTTTATTCTAGGGGAAAGTTTAAGATCTGTTCTCAGAGCATGGACTAAGAGTTAGGAGTTAGAGAAGGGAGTCGCGAGAGTAGAGGCTTCTTGGAGAAGTTGCCACTCTCTCATTTCTCCTTTTGTGAGAGCTAGCCCTCACTCACATAAACAGACTCCAAACTGCTACATCTGAATCCCAGGAAACTATTCTTTCTTAAGCGTAACTGATTGGTTCAGGCGAGTGGAGCCAATTAGATTTGTCTCTGAGGAATTTAGAGGTTTGAAGTGAGTGGTTTCAGGAGTCCATGTGGTCGAGGGAGGTTAATGGCCTGGAATTGACACTGATGCTGATGATTGAATCTGCCCTGGGCCCAGTCCTCGCTCAGTCTGGCTGTTTGGATTCTCCTTTGAGTTCTTTCTTTCTTTACTTATTTACTTATGTTTAAGTTAGGGAGGGTTGGTTTCTGTAATTTGGGACTAGAAGAACCTTATCTAAGACAGTGAGAAAGCTGGAAAATGTCACTTCAGTCTTTGATGACATCTTTTCAACACTGACTGAAGAAAACTAATTGATTTTTTCCTTTTATTTGAGACAGAGTCTCACTCTGTCACCCAGGCTGGAGTGCAGTGGTGCGATCTCGGCTCACTGAAACCTCCGCCTCCTGGGTGAAAGCAATTCTCCTGCCTCAGCCTCCTCCTGAGTAGCTGGGATTACAGGTGCCTGCCACCACACCCAGCTAATTTTTGTATGTTTAGTAGAGATGGGGGTTTCAGCATGTTGGTCAGGCTGGTCTCAAACTCCTGACTTTGTGATCTGTCCTCTTCAGTTTTCCAAAGTGCTGGGATTACAGGAGTGAGCCACTGCACCCGGCCAGAAAACTAATTTCTTCTAAGTAAGATTGACAGGTCAATTTGCTTGAAATTAAGGCTCCACTGAAGTCTGAGACTACTTGAAAGTAGAAACCAAGAAAAGTGGCTTCTCTCTCTCTCTCTCTCTCTGTCTCTCTGTCTCTCTCTCTCTCTCTCCCCCCCCTCTCTCTCTCTTTTACCTTCTTAAATCATTTAAATTATATCTCAGGAAACAAGATTAAGGTCTGTGACTGACTCCAGCCAGGGGTGGCCCAGAAGCCTACCTCTGGGTAGGCTAAGATTTCCAGAACACATTACTGGCTGCTAAATCAGGCTTATAGCATCAGAATACCTACAGTGAGGCCCAGGAGACTGCATTGCAATATTGTAAACAAGCTTCTCATTTAAGTTTTGCGTCATTATTTCGATAGATTTTATATATGTGTGGGTGTATATATGCATATATATTTAACAGCAATGTTGGAGTAAATTCCACTTCTGAAACATTTATTAATTATTAGCTTACTATACTAGTTTCCCAGTGTTGCCTAACAAGCTAACATAAACCAGGTGGCTTGAACGTACAGAAATGTATACTTTCAAAGCTCTAGAGGCTGGAAGACTGAAATCCAGGTGTTGGCAGGCACGTGCTCCCTCTGAGGGCTCTAAGGAGAATCTTTCCCTGTTCCTTCTAGTTTCTGGTGTTTGCCAGCAGCCCAAGCGTTCTTTGTCTTGCAGCTGCATGACTTCACTCTCTGCCTCCATTGTCATGTGTTGTTCTCCCCGTGTGTCTGTGTCCCTGTGTCTCTCAGTCATTGGATTAAGTGGCTTAAGGTCCACTCCAATCCAGTAGGACCTCATCTAAGGTTGATTATGTCTGCAAAGACACTATTTCCAAATAAGGTCACATTCACAGGCATGGGAATTGAGTCCTGAACGCTTCTTTTTGGGAGAACACAATTTAACCCACAGCATTTCCTGTAGAACATTTATGCTTATTTCTATTTTTTTTTCCAAATGATAATGCTGCAATATTTTACATAAATCTTTGATGTCACCCCCTCCATTTCTCTATGACTGATTACTGGAAAGGATGACAAGTCAGATAGAGTATCAATTCAAGTCCAACCAGGAAAACAGAAAACTCCTTTTAAATTTTTATAGCAGTGGGGAATTAATGCAAAAAAAAAAAAAAAAGAAAAGAAAAAAGAAAAAAAAAGAAAAAGAAAGAAAGAAAAGAAAAAGAAAAAGATTACGCAGGTGCTGGAAGTGGCTGCAGAGCCAACAGGGAAGGCGAGGCAACCCAGAGTTTGGGAGTGAAGCCACTACCATTCCTGTGAGCATCAGGATTCATGGGCATCAGATGGGATCTAGAATCATGACAAGCCTGGTGGCCAGGAGTTGGATCCTCAGCAGTGACTTTCAGAGGTGCCACCTGAGGTAGAGTGTAAGGACCCACCTTCTCCTTCCCTCCCACCTCCCAGCTCCATACCAGTGTCTCCATGGCACTGTAATAAATAATATTTCCCCGAATTTCAAAGGCAATATATACTACTATGGGAAATTTGGAAATTAGAGAAGCAACCAGAAAAACATTGAAGTTCCCTTACCATTCAGAGGCAACGACTATTAACATATAACTGTGTATATATTTCTTCTATGAAGTTATAGTATTCTATACATGCTATTTGGTAGACTCACTTTTAGTCTCAACAATACGTTGAGAAAATAATAAAACATTTTTAATATTAAATTGTTTGATAGCATTCTACAATATGGGTATATTATGATTTTAACCTGTCTCCTGTTATTAAACTTTCTGGTTGTTTAAAATCTTAAAAATAAAGAAGATGATAATTTCAGATGGTGATAAATGCTGTGAAAAAAACGCAAACATGATATTTTGGGGAAAAGACTACCGTAGACCCAGCAGTCAGGGAAGGTCACGAAGGGTAGCATCTGAAGCTCGAGCCTCGCTGGAGCATGCTTGCTGATTGGCACTTTACCGAGTTCCACATGGTAGTCCCTAGAGCTGCGCTGGTCAAATTGGAGTGCTTGTACTCACTGTTTTGTGTCACGGCTATTCAAAGCCACAGTATAAGCACCTATTTGGAACACCCCATTTTACTGAAGGTTTTGGAGAAAACAGTATTTTATATTAAAACAGACTGACCTGTTATTGAACGAAAGAAGATAATTAATATGAATACTTAAAACAAAACACAGAGACTCAGAGAAATGTCAAGTTTGCAGCAGACCCCACACACTAAGACCCCTAACTCCCAAGTCTGTGGGTCTCCAGTTCGTTTCCTGTGCCCTTCGGAGCACTTCCTTGGGAAAGTCTGAGAAATACTGCAGCCCTGCCACGTGCCTCATACGCATCGGTGAGTGCTCAATAAATATTCCAGACTTGGAATGGAATCATGTATTCATTGCCCTATTACATGCAAAGTGAGAGTTGCCATTCACAAGTGGCTCGTTTTATTTCTGAATGTTGGAGTTTCTCTAGGACTTAGTATTTGCTCTCCTGAACTCTAGAGCTTACACCACTGTTAAAATATACACTATGATGCAACTCAAAATCCAGCAAGAAACCTCACAGATTCTGCCTTCAGGCCCCTGACTTAGTGATTCCGCTTGCTGGAGCATAAGCTCTGGGAAGACCCTTTCTTCTTAGCTTTCCTTTGGGGAATATCAGCCCTGTTCGAAACTCATAGTAGGTGTTCTGTGTGTGTGTGTGTGTGTGTGTGTGTGTGTGTGTGTGTGTGTGTATTTAATGATGAGAGAATGAATGACATGAGAATGAATACTGTCTTTGAAATTAACCACTTCAGCACAATTAGTGTTACATAAATGCAAATCTAACATAGGAATACTTTTCTCCTAGAATAGCATAATGAAATTACTGCCCCTTGGTAATATTCTCAGAAACAGAGACTTGTCCTAAGATATGAAATATTCCACAGGTGCTAGAGTTTACTCTCCCAGGGCAAGGCAGCCCCCCTAGGTTTGTGTTTAAATAGATTTCAAATAAAGCAAGCCATTAACACATCCAGTATTCAGACCAGAAGACAAGTATCCTTAAGTAAATAAAAGCCTCCAGGAACCTACAGAAAGGCAAGCCATAGGAGAAATTTGCTTATCCCCATTTGCAGACAGTTCAGCAGAGACAACAGCTTGCTGGCTGTCCACCCTCAGCCCACTCTAGGTGAGAGAGATATCAGAGACTCAGGCAAATCAAAGGCACAGACTACCTTTAAGTTCCTATCCAGGGAACTTAACTTATTGGGACTCCTGATTTGTATTTTACTTTCCCATGTTAAGAAGGCAATGACAGAAAGGGCTCATGGCCACTATAAGGGGTAGGAGGCATTTTGCAACTTCGTTGAGGCTTTTACAATGAATATCAGACACTTGTTTCCCAAAAAAGACAGACCTAATCTGCCATAATGCTTGCTGTCATGGTCAGATGACATGCAAGTTGTGAAGGATGTCAGATAACAGAAGTGATGAAGGAAGACGGGAGAAGAATGCTTTCTGGTATTAGGTATAAACCAGGTAGCTCAGAGGGCACCTAGGAAAACAAGGCTGGGTAAAGGGAACAAGGGCCAAGACATTATGGTTGCAGAAGTGTGGCTGTCCCTAAGCAGGAGTGGAGGAAAAAGGGTCATTTGTACTGCAGACACCTCTGGCTGTTCTTGTCTAGAGTTTTCATGAAATTGAACTGATTTCACTGAAGTGGTCTGGAGCTTGCTGTTCAAGAGTGTCTTTTCTTTCTTTTCTTCCATTTGAAGGCGAAACTGTTCAATGGGAAACGTCAGTGATCAACACCTATGCTAAGAGACCCCACCCCCAAACCTAGACTGGAGGTGCTGGGCTCTTTACCCAGAGAGTTTCTGCTGTTCCTTGCTCTTCTTGTCCCATTCGTATCCTGTAGTTGACCGAGACTTCCAGAAGAAGGGGTTACAGCTCCTATTTCTCACTCTGCCCCATTTTTCTATCACTACTCACCTCATCTCACAACCCCAAGGTATTAAAACCATAGAGAAAGTAGGAAGAGTTTCCTCTAAATCTAAGAAAAGTCTTAGACTGACAAGTCCTTCATTCCACACATATTTGTTGCTTTCTTATCCTGTCTTGGGTTTTGTTCTAGGAGCTGGCAGTGCAGCAGTGAACAGCAACAAAAAGAGATTTCCTGCACACATGAGACTTATAATCTAGTTGGGAGAGGCTGACAATAGCAAATAAATGTATGGTATGTTAGAAGGCAATAGGTACTGTGGGTAAACTAAGGCAAGACAGTGGAGGTGAAACTGGGAGGGACTGTTTATCTTAAACAGGGTGGGCGGGAAAGGCCTCTCTGATAAGTGGCATTTGACCAGAGGCCAAAAGACAGTTAAGAAATGAGCAGTGGGATGGATATCTGAGGAAAGGAAATTCTAGGCGGAGGAAATAGCACCACAAAGGCCCGAGTCCAGAATGCACGATGTCCTGTCCAAGGAGCAGCAAGGAGAATATGGTAGCTGGGAAATGAGGAGCATGGGAGACTTTTGCAGAGTTCTACCCAGAGCAGGATGGTGCTAGCTTGGACTCAGGTAGCAGTGGTAAAGGTAGTTGAGACACTATCATATGTATGCTCTATTTTGAAGGTAGAGCTTTCAAGATTTGCTAACAGGTATGAAACAGTAGAGGATCAATAGGTTAGAGAAAGACATCTTTTAGACATCCAACTCTGTAGAGAACAGAGTTGGTTATCAAGGTCTAGAATGCAGAGGAGATACTAATGTGGGTATTGATGGAGTCTAGGCAGCTGGTGTTGGGAGCGCAGAGAGAGGAGGCCCAAGGACTGGGCTCTGGGCACTCCCACAACAAAAGGTCAGGGAGATGAGAAGGGATCCGCAGAGGAGACCGAGAAGGAGTTGTTCATGAAGAATGGAGAAAAGAGAAGGGAGCGGTGTCTCGAAGCCAAGTGAGGAAATGTTTCAAGAAGGAAATTGTGATTAGCTCTGTCCAATGCTGAGGAACAAGTAAGATGAGACCAGATGGGGCAACGCGAAGGTGAACGGCGACATTAACAGAATAGCTCTGGCGGAGTGTAGGGGGACGGACGGCTTGGAGGAAAGGGGAGGAAGGAAGCAGAAACAGCAGGTAAAGATTTGCTATAAATGGGAGCAGAAAATGGGCAGAAGCTGGACGACATGGGGTCAAAGGAATGTTTTTTCATGATGGGAAGTGTTATTTTTTTCTTCTATGTGGTATTCATTTATTTATATATCAGACAAGGGAGATAGGTTTGTTGTAGCCACATTAGAAAATACAGATAAGAAAACAGGAAGAAGAAATTTATTGAAGAAACCTTTAATCGTACCGTGAAGACATATGAACTCTGTCAGCATCTTGGTGGGCAGCCTTCCGGACGTTTTTCCATGCTGTGCAAGCCGTTTAGTAACCTCTCTTTTAAACTGCACAGTATAATCTTAACATCTCTTGTGTCAGCATGCATTTATGGCGTCTTTATTAAATAGCTGCATAATACTTCATTTATTTGAATATACCTGGATTTGCTTAGCCAATCTTTTATTACTAAACATTTAAATTGTTTTCTTCTTTTACCTATTAAAAATACTCCTTTGTACCTATGTTTTTGTGTACCTGTCTGATGATTTTCTTAGGATGAATTTAAGAAGTAGAACTATGAATCTATGCACATTTTAAAAAGAAGTTTAAAATACTTTTTTTGAAAAAAGATGAGATGTTCAGCATATTTTTTAAAAAGATGTTTAACATACCAAAGCATAAGCAGCAGTGTGATATGTTTTCCATGGCTGCTGGAGAGTGGAAAATTTAAAATCTCCAAGTTTTTAAAGTCAGAAATCCAAGCAAAGACAAGGTCCCAAGGTTTTAAATAGCAGAATCTTTCAGGAAGGGAGAAACATTGATTTGTTGGCACAAGTCTTTAAGAATAAAGCTTTTATACAAATGAAGAGAAAAGAATATGTTTAAATCAGATATTTTGAAGACTAAGAAAACATAACTTAATTTGAGGAAAGTTTTGTTTTGAATTGTCAAATATATACTTATACTTGTCATCGTAGAATTCAGTCTGGGCTTGTTTGTGAGAAGCTTTCCGAGGAGATGCTGCCATTGCTTACTGTTGCATAACCTTGTCCTGAGATGATGATGCTTTCTTGTTTGTTTTTGCAGGAAATTTTATTGACGTAGCATTTTTGTTAAAGGAAACTAAATTTCAATTTATTCGCTAACCGTGTAACTTTTAACCCATTATCTATCTCTGCACATAATTAATCTTGGTTTAATAAAAACAGGAACAAGTATAAAACTTGTTCTAATTCTCCCGGAAATAAGATATTTTCCTTTTTATCAGTTATGGTAGATTCTTGGCTTTTTGTCTGAGATCACAAAGGCTAACTTTTTTTTTAATGATCTGGCACTGAGCAAGCAGTATAGTTCAGTAGAAAATCTTCGTGTCCTCATTCCACTAATTTGACTGAGATCTGCAAAATGGAGATAATACCTGTCTCTAAGGTGTTCCTTTCTATTTACTTTTAAAAGTATGTGAAAGTCTGGAAACTTTTTTTTTACTTGCTGCGTGATTTTATTACTATAAATATACAGTAAAAACAAACGGGCCCATCTGAGCGCATCAAATGGCAGCACGTAGGAGTCCCAGCGGGCCATTCTGCAGCCCGAACTTCACGCAGAGCCCTGGCACCAGGACTGATGGCTAGAGGCTGTGGCCTTGGCGGAGCGGGAGGAGAGGTGGGGTTGTGGGGAGGTGCGTTGGGGAGAGGTGTGTGGGGAGATGCCAGGGCTGAGTGCACACACACGAGGGAGCATATGCATATGTATATGTGTATGTGTGCGCATGTGCGGGAGAGCATGTGTGTATGTGTGTGTGCAAATGTGCCTGAGCATGTGTGTGTGAACGTGTGAGCATGTGTGCGTGTGAGCATGTGTGCATGAGCATGTGCAAGTGACTGCATAAGCATGTGTGCATGAACGTGAGAAGTCGTTAGTCACTTCATAGGCACTCAATAAAGAGCTACTGATTTATAGCATCTATCAGTCACATCAGATCATGTCAGCGTCAAGGAGTGACAGATGTCTTTATTTTCCAAAAACAAATTGTGACCCGAAGATCCCAACTGGGGGAGTCAGTATCAGTGTAATATTTGTCATTTTTCATGTTCACCCTTTCCTTTGGGTTGCACTTGGACAGTGGCTCCTTATCAATGTGTCTCTAATTATGTGTGCATACACACATCCGTGTGTGTGTGTGTGTGTGTGTGTGTGTGTGTGTGTGTGTGTGTGTATTTGGAGGAAACAGGAAAGGAATCTGCCTATCGGATCACACTGGTCACTCTCAACATCACAGCTCATTCTGCTGCATGCTGCTGTGGTGGAGAGCTGGCCCCCTGTTCATTGGTAAGACCATTCTCAAACATAAGAGTAAAAGCCTAACTGCCTAGCTTTTATTTGTGGGAGAAGGGAGTATAATCATTTTTGTTTCTTTAGAAAAGTCTAGACTAAGGAGGAACAAAAACAGGGCCTATTGCATGTGTGAATGCTAAGGTCTAGACTCCCGGATTCTAAAATGTGGACGGAATCACTGAGACTTGAACTTCCTTCCCCACTTACAGATTTGTGTCTGACATGCTTTGCAAATAACTACTTTGTCTCAGACTATGTACGTAGGGTAGGAAAGAGTTGGCTTCTTCAGGAGACAGCTCATTCCATCACCGGACAGAACAGTCTTTAAAGTTCTTCTGATCTTGAATTAAAAACTTCCCAATTGCCATCTTTTATAATTAGTTTCGCTTTTCAGGAGTAATGAGGAGCAAGGGAAGCCCAGTGTTGAAACATTTAAAGCCAGTTGTTACATTCCACTTCCTGGATGGCTGAGTTCCCCAGTTTCTACAGCTGGAACCTCTTATCTCTCACTACAGGCCAGTGAGGGACCAAGATGAAACGACCTTGAATGCAAACTTCTGTGCTTCCACATCAAGCAGTGTCATGGGTGGTTCTGCTTCACCTGAATATCCTGATAGTTCTGATGACTAAAGAGAAGAGCAACATTAGCTGACAATTATATGTGCTGGAGTCATTGTTCTAAGTACTGTGTGTGTGTGTGTGTCTTAGTCCTTGCAACTTCCCCATGAGGTAGGTACCATTTTTATCCCCAGGAAACTGAGATCACATGGCTAGTTACTGGCACAACTGGGATTTAAACCCAGGCATGCTGGCTCTAGAGTCCATGTGCTTACTCTCTAAGCCAGTGGTTCTCAAACATGAGCATTCCTTAGAATCCCAGAAGGCCTGCTCAGACATAGACTGCAAGGTGCTTGAGATTCAGACGTCTTGGGGCAGGAAGAGTCAGAATTTGCATTTCTGGCTGGTTCCTAGGTGCTGCTGCTGCTGCCAGTGAGATGGGCATTGTGAGAACCACTACTGTGTGCTGAGTCCAGCTCTTGATTCCCCTTCTTGAGTGGCTTCCTTTGTTGCCTGCCTGGTACCCTGACACCTCAGGGCCTAGCTCCCTTTTCCCTGGAAGTCTGCCGGAACATTCCTGAGTCCCCACTCTGCTCTGAGAAGCCCCATACCGCCTGCTTTCCTTGGTCTCTACCTACTCTCATCTGCAAGACGTCCCTGTTCTCCATCTGCCTTCCTGGCCTTCCCGGTGCTAGAAAACTTCCTCCATCATAGCCACTTCGTCAGGGGTTTATCTGGCCTGTGGATTCTACTGCGTCCTGTCCCTCCACAAACTGAGCTGTGGCGATGGCAGCTGTCACATGTACCTTAAAACTTCTGAGCTGGTGGGTATGAGAGTGGGGAGTTGACTCTAGAGACCCTGAGCAGCCCCACCGCCCCCCGGGCCCGGTTGCCCTCTGGCCCAGCCCGGGAGGAGCCTCGAGATCGCAGCCGACGCCACTAGCCGTCCCGCACCCATGAGCTGCGAGGCTGAGGTCCAGCAGCTGCCGCGACACCAAGCCCAGCACCAGGGGCAGCCCGCAGGCAGCGGTGGCCAGGGACTTCACCTCGGCCGCCCCTGCCCGAGGGAACAAGAAGGATGCGGTTCCATCAGCGGGAACCACACTAAGGAAGACGCATTTTGTACAGCAGACTGCCATAAAGCAGCAGCAGCTCAGGAAGCACCTTGGCACCTTGGACATGGAGAACTGTGTTTGGTGTTGACGGAGCAAAAGGTGTGGAGGCGGCGAATGCCACGGGTCCTGGTAGCGGTCCAGTCCAAGGCAGTACATGCAGAGACCGCAACCCTCCACCTTCCGAGACCGGCAGGGGCCTCACGCACTTAGCAGCAGAATCAGCAGAATCATGGGCACAGACGACGAACAAGGGATGGGAGCGCGCACGCCCGAAGGCCAGGCCCAACCATGCGCTGGCTGCAGGCGCAGGGCCGCCCTTACCACCTGCGGAGACCCGCGGGCGCGGGCCACCACGCCAGCCCTCCTGCAGGAGCAGGGATGAGGGTGCCCACAGCCAGGCGCAGGAGAACAGGGTAGACCAGGGAAGCAGGAGGCGCATCCGGGACTCACACCACGATTCCGCAGGGCCCTCCTCTGCAGTGCTCAAGGGGGTGAGACCCAAGGTCAGCAGCGACCTCAACGTCACTTACCGACACCAGATGCCCAGAAAACCCTAAACTACAAGACGGCAAAGAGACAAAAGCAGCGGATCCATCAGCTGAGAATCCGGCTCCCGAAGCTGAGTAAGTGCGGGCTTTCCATCTCTACCATCATCCTGGTTATCATCCAACCAGAAGAAAGGAACGCAAAATTCCAGCCACAGGAAATGAACAAAAGTTGAAGATCTTAAGAGCTTGTTATTTGTCGGTTGACCAGACAACTGGAACTATCTGCAGTGTCCATGCAGCATAGCGGGGGTTTGTTGTTGTTGTGAGACAGGGTCTCACTCTGTCACCCAGGGTGGAGTGCATCGTGGCTTACTGCAACTCCCGCCTCCCGGGTTCAAGAGATTCTCCTGCCTCAGCCTCCCGAGTAGCTGGGAATACAGGCATCCACCACCACGCCCAGCTAATTTTTTGTATTTTTAGTAGAGACGGGGTTTCACCATGTTGGCCAGGCTGGTCTCAAACCCCTGACCTCATGATTCTCCCACCCCTAAAGTGCTGGGATTACAGGCGTTAGCCACTGGCCTGGCCGTTTTGTTTTGTTTTTGAGACAGGGACTCATGCTGTCACACAGGCTGGAGTGCAGTGGTGCAATTTCACTCACTGCAACCTCCTCCTGCCTCAGCCTCCCAAGTAGCTGGGACCACAGACATTTGTACCATGTCAGGCTAATTTTCATACTTTTTTGGTAGAGACGGGGTGGGGGAGTTTCCCCATGTTGCCCAGGTTGATCTTGAATACCTGAACTCAAGTGATCAGCTAGCCTCCAGCTAGTTTTTTAAAAAGTTATTATTATTGTTATTATTATTATTAGAGACAGAGTCTCTTGCTCTGTTGCCCAGGCTGGAGTGCAATGGCGTGATCTCAGCTCATAGCAAACTCTGCCTCCTAGGTTCAAGCAATTCTCCTGCCTCAGCCTCCCAAGTAGCTGGGATTACAGGTGTGCACCACCACGCCCAACTAATTTTTGTATTTTTTATGTAGAGACAGGTTTCATCATGTTAGTCAGGCTGGTCTCAAACCCCTGACCTTGTGATCCACCCACCTCAGGCTCCCAAAGTGCTGGGATTACAAGTGTGAGCCACAGCGCCTGGCTTAAAAAATTTACCTAAAGATGTCTCTTTGTGAATAATAAACATTTTTTAAGCTCCCCCTCCCCCTTTTAAATATATCTTTAAAGGTTTTTAAATTGTTTCATATCTGGTCAAGTTGGGATTTTCAAGAACTTCATTTTTAATTTGTAATAACGGTTTACGACTTGATTTTTTTCAGAAAAGTCAACAAACTGCAAGGACCTGTTAATAAAGATCTTAAATAATTTTTTTAAAAAGACTTCTGAGAACCTGTGATCTAGGTTAATTGTCCTGGGTCAGGAAGTCTTAATGAACAGTGATTTCAAACCTGTGACTGTTCAGGAGACCCTCTTCTGACCTTGCTCTAGGCAATCAAGGTGCAGAACTGTACACAGTGCTCCACGTGGAATCTGACTGCAATTCATTGGACATGATTTTTCTTCTTTCAGAATTTGATATTCTATTAATACTGCCTGTGATTGCATTAGTCTATCCCTTTGGTATGTATCCACTTTGCGTCCAAGATTTCCAAATATTTTTCAAATAAACTGTTTTCAGACCGTTCTTGCTTCCATCTTATGCTTATGTAAGTAGTTTTTTTCTCCACCTTGACAAGAGACTTTACAGTTATCCATGCTAACTTTCATCTGGTTTGTTTTTATATTGCATTAGCCAACATAATTTTTTCTTTTAGAAATAAATCTTTTTATTGTTTTTTAATGAAAGGAATATTTGCTCATTACACAAATACTATAAAGTACAGATAAACAAGCAAACAAAAAAAGAACATTAAAATTTTATTATGCCACCCACCCAGAGTTGATCATTGTGAATACTTTGGGGTGTATCTTTCTAGAATCTTAATAAACATCTTTCTAAATTATCCATAAACAAATTTCCATACATAAATGACCTATAGCAGTAATTTTGTAGATTCAGTCTTACCTCTAGTGTATTTACTATTTCTTCTAGCTCTGAGTCAGCCACAAAGTGGCTTCTGTGTTTTTGTGCATGTTGTTGATAAAATATTGTATAATATAAACGAAAACAGAATCCTGCCTCATAGTGCAATATTTTGCCCTCTGGAAGACTACTGATTCACAGTTCAGCACTTCTTGGGTAGAAGTTTTCAACCCGTTAGAAATTCATGATAATATGTAGCCTGCAGATATGGTGATCTAACTCTTGGAATTCCCAAATTACCAGGCTTCACATTAAATCTACTATTTGTAGATTCCAAACTTCAATATTGTACTAGGCTGGGCACAGTGGCTCATGCCTGTAATTCCAGCACTTTGGGAGGCTGAGGCAGGTGGATCACTTGCACCCAGGAGTTCAAGACCAGCCTGGACAACGTAGTAAGACCCTGTCTCTATTATATATAATTTTGAAAAATTTGCATTACTTTACCTGCTTTCAGAAATAAAGTCATTTGTCCATCTCTAACTTTCAGGCACTTTTTCTATTCTGTTTGATTTTTCAAAAATTAATGGCAACAATTCTTTTTTTTTTTAAATGAAACATGAAACGATATTTTATTTTCCATCAAAACATAGGCTATCACAAGTAAACATATTAAAAATATTAACTAACAATAGCTATTGATTTTAATATAAACAGCTCAGCCATGAGCCTTCCTAAATTTGATTTTTGACTGGCCAATCTCAAATTGTAGGAATATTTCATAGTTTGGGTCCCAGGTCTGTGAATCTTACTTATTTCGTCTTTCTTCAATGTTAATGATAAATCCTTGCACGGCATCCTTGATTCTTGCTCGCACAAGGTTGTCCAAAAACTTGCAGTCATGGTGCTGGTCCCACTCAACTTTCAAGCGATCCCGCGCATTTGACTTAATGGAAGCCAAAATAGCATTATGCTTCTGATGGGTACGTTGAATTCTTTCTAGATGTTGCTCAGCCCTTTGGCCTTTAGGAGGTTTGCTTCTCTTGGCAACCAGACCACTGTGTCTCGGAAGCGGGTTCCACCCAGGCTGAAAATCTCCGTGATCATGGGTGTGCCAGCCCCTCCTGCCTCCTCCTCCTCATTATTCTGATTAGTTCTTACATCTTGAGCTAGAATTCATCCAAGTCTAAAGAATCAAAATCTTTCATGAAGTCTATTCTGTTACTAACTTGGCCCCCATCTTGGACTTCAGTGCAACCATGTTTGTTCTACACCTTCAGGTTTTGAGGCTCTCTCACTGTCATAGAGAAGGTAGAAGCAAAATAAAAGCTGTAAAGAAGTTTTACTTCCCTGGTTTTTTCCATTAGCTTTAGAATGTGAGCCTCAATACACAGTTCCGGCCATTGTCACTCTGGTTGTAGCCAAGAAAGCCATTTCGATGCCTCTAGATTTTTTCATAAGCTTTGATTCATTTGTTTTCTTGGCTTCAGCCTTCTGGCTATGATTTTGGCTCTTCTCCACCAATCTGTCTTTTCTCTCCTAGTCAGGTACTTTTCTTTGATCTTGTGTGCATGTCATATTTTACAATCTGATTCCACTGACATGGACTTAGCTACTCATTTGCTTCCTTACCTTCCTGTCTCTTTTCCTTTACTCCACGATCATTTTTTAAAAATAATATCTTCAGATTTTTTATAGACTCTTAGGCAACTTCTCCTTTTACATGAAGGCTCTATCTGCATTAACATACTTGAATATTTGAAATCTCAGACAGATGCCTCATTCTGCTTTCCATTTTCTTCTGGGCACAATGGAGAGTGTATGGATATCATTTAATAAGGTTGTAGGTTAGTAGTAGCAGAAACAGACTATGGCTAAGGGAAACAAAAATGGAATTTGTTGGAAGCGTTATCAAGAAGCTTAAAGACAGATGGTCAGAATCAGGCTATGCAACAGACAGAACTAGGGTGGCTCCAGGAGTTTATTCAGCAGAAATTAATCTGCCTTGTTGCTAATAAAAGAAGACTTCAAAAGTTCGTGGAAGAATAAAATTAAAAAATAAAAATGAAAAAATATTAACTTGATGGCTCACCATAAGTTCCATCAAGGTCAAGACACTTTTACAAGCTGTGATACCAGCCATTCAGTCCATCCCTAAAGAACTGAGGGCCCTGGAAATTTCACCATGTCAGTGATGTCTAATTTATATTTTTAACTGAATAAAAATCGTGTCCTCTAAAGATTTTGTTTAAAGATTAGGAAACAGACGGAAGTTAGAAAGAGCCAAACCAGGAGTCTAAGGAGGATGCCTAAAGATTTTTCACCAAAAGTTTCAAAAATTACCCATGTTTGATGAAAGGCATGAGCAGGAGCATTGTTGTGGTGAAGTAGGACTCTCCGATGAAGCTTTCCCAGGTTTTTTTCCTGCTAAACCTTTGGCTAACTTCCTCAAACACTCTCATAATCAGCAGATGCTGTTGTTCTTTGGCTCCCCAGAAAGTCAACAAGCGAAGTGAGTTGAGCATCCCAAAACACTGTTGCCATGACCTTCGCTCTTGACTGGTCCTCTCTTGGTAGCCATTGCTGTCACTGCCCTTTGTCTGCGGGATTGTACTGTTTTCATTTTCGGTTGCAGTTCTTCAAAGAAATGCTTCGGGATCTTGATCCCGCTTGTTTAAAATTTCCATCGGAAGCTCTGCTCTTGTTTCAGCTGATCTGGGCACAACCGTTTTGGCACTCATTGAATGGAAAGTTTGCCCAATTTTAATTTTTCAGTCACATATATAAGCTGAGCCAAATGAGATGTTTGCGGTGGCTTTTTTTTTTTCAGCTGTTAATTGTCAGCCTTCCTTAATCAGGGCACTTAATTGTTAGCCCTCTTCAATTATGGCAAGAACAAGATGAATTTTTCCTTGCAAATTGGTGTGGATGGGCTGCCACTGCTAGCTTCATCTTCAACACTGTCTCATCTTTTCTTAAAATGAGTTATCCATTTGTAAACTGCTGATTTCTTTGAGGCATTGTCCCTATAAACTTTTTGTAAAGCATTAATGATTTCACCATGCTTCACCCAAGCTTCATCCTACATTCGATGTTTTGTTTTTACTTCATTTTTAGCAGATTTCATGTTGCTCTGATATGGGCTGTTTTCAAACTGAAGTCTTATCCCTCTTGAGATGCCTCAAACAACATCCTATTTAGATATGTTATAACAAGTTAGCACAAGTTTAATTTGGTGTACGAAATTGAAAGTCACTCAGTTTTTTCATAATGTGCATTTTCATGAACATTCTGAAGACCCATCACATACTTCAGATTGAAAATCTTAAGAGAGACAGTGCGTCTGATTGGCCCAGCATAGGTCAGATGCCTATCCCTTGGCTAGCGGAGGCTAGGAAACTGATTTACATGTCCAATAAGGCTACACACAATGGGGAGGAGGTAATGCTCCAGAGGGAACTGGGGTGCAATTACCTGTAGTGGGGTGAATACATGATAGAATGCCAAAGAACAACTGATGTCCACTGTAGCTACTGTCTCCCAAGGTTCACCTCACTTCCACTATACTAATAGGTTTTACCTTTTTGCTCAGAGTTAAGAGTTGGCCATATTTCCTTTATTGATCCATCTGCTTCTGAGAAAAGATGTTATTAGCAAAGGACATTAGAAATTTATAAGATGTTCTACTTTCAGCAGGGTGAGACTTCCCACAGGTATCAAAGTAGTGGAAGTCTCAGGAGTACTGGTAATATCTGTGCCAGGTTGAACAATACCTCTGAAATTCTATTACCTTGTGGCCCCAAATCTTTTAGAAAGGACTATCAACAAAAGCATTTGCTTCATATTAACCTATTAAATTACTTTAGCAATCAATCATATTTGGGGTTTGTGGTATAGCCACTAGGGATTCCCAAATGATGATTCCTGAAACTTTCCACTATTTCTTTTTGAGAATTGTTAATTGTGCCCTCAATAACATCAGCACCCATGTGGATGCTGATTATCCAGCACTTAATACTCTGTTTCATCTTTCTTTCATGTCTTTATAGTTTTTCTTAGACTTTTTTCTCTTCCTCATCATTTCAGGGTTGCCATTTATTTTTCTTTTTAAATGAATTCCTTTAAGCCTTCACAAGCGGCCCTCAACATTCACCAGGCACTTATCCTAAGACATGGTAAGCCAGCCATGTAGCTGTCACTCACATCTCATGACTGTCTTCTCTTAAAGACAGAATCTTCAACTAGAAGGATAAAAATACCATTGTGGTGCCTGGTTCTTAAATTTCCTATCTAGAATAGAGACATATGTCAGTTTCTCCTGACTTTATCATTCATTCCCTCGTGAGCCCATAGGCAGCAGGCTTAGGCTGGGCTCTCCTTTTCAGACATCTTCAAACAGATGACACAGTTCTGAATTGACTGGATCAGGAAAACTACAGTCATCTCCTTATTCTCACTATGGATAAGCTCCACAAAACACATCTTTCACGTGCAAGATTAGCAGGCATATAGGCATTGGAAGTGTAAAAGTAATTCTTAGGATAGTTGATTCAAAGACAAAATCTTAAGAGGTGATAATAGGGGTTGGAAGAATGAGATTAAGGGAGTAACATGGTAACAGGAGAGGCAAGATTCCTTGATAAATTTTCCTGTTAGTGCATTTTCTCATAACATCCTGGAGCTCTCCCCTGCTCAGCAAATTAGAATTACAGTTGAACTGGGAGATTATTTTGTAAAACCTTCTGACCTTCAGATGTCATATTTGAAATGGAGGCAGGGAACAAAAGAAGTCCTAAATGTCATACACAGGCGTCATCAACCCCAGAAAGACTTGGACTTTGGTGACTCTTGAGAAACCACAGCTGCCAAGATGAATGGTGATTTCCATGAAGAGATTATTCGGGAATCTGTCATCGGGATGCCCTTTTAGTTTTAGAGACAGCTAGTCTGGAAATGTGAAACTTGCTCATGACCCAGTTTTCCTTTCCTTTCAACTGCCTTTAATGAAGTCATAAGATCTGACAATGACTAAGCAAGCAGCCATGGAGTGCATCCCAGGTTCCGGCGTTGACTAGGCAGGGTCACTTTCTGGGGTGCTTAGACATAAAGGAAGCTGAAGGTGAAACAACATCTAAGAGAGTGTGTCTAAGAGTCAAAATGAGGGAAGCCAGGCTGGGAACAGTGGCTCACACCGGTAATCCCAGCACTTTGGGAGGCTGAGGCAGGTGGATCACCTGAGGTTGGGAGTTCAAGACCAGCCTGGCCAGCATAGAGATACTGCGTCTTTACTAAAAACACAAACTTACCTGAGTGTGGTGGCTCGTGCCTATAATCCCAGCTATTTGGGAGGCTAAGGCAAGAGAATCGCTTGAACCTGGGAGGCAGAGGTTGTGGTGAGCTGAGATCACGCCATTGCACTCCAGCCTGGGCAACAAAAAGAGCAAAACTCTGTCTAAAAAAAAAAAGAGGGAGGCCACCAGATCCAAGGCCCAGTGATTCAAGAACAGCATAAGAAGTGTAGTAGAAAAGGCAGGACTAAAGAAAGACTATTTTTGCCGTAAGTGGGGCTGGGAGATGAGAGCTTTCTCTTTTCTGTAAGTGACTCTCTGTGGTATGACACCCGTGTTAAAAACACTGAGCAGACTCAGTAAGAACAACTGTTCCCAAAAAAAGGAAGCATCTTTCATTCTCTTAACCTGAAGCAAAGTAAAAATCAAGAGCTCTAGAATCTTATCATCAGGAGCTGTTGCCCTTAATGACTAGAGGCTGGAAAGTCAAAGGTATGGCTTGTCATGCTGTATACCTAGACCAACAGCCACTCCTAAACTTCTATTTAGACAGTTTCAGGGATGACAATTTTGTTGGGAGAAGGGACAAGTGGGCTTAATTAAGGCAGATTCAGTTAGATTTTGTATGTATTTTGGGATAGCTTCATGGTTGAAGGAGATGTGGTCTGATGGCTATGGAGAGTCAGGAGTCCTCAACCAGCCTCCTCACAATCAGATAAGTTGACTCCCCTGATGATGAAGTTGTGTTGCAAAAGATGCAGAGAATTGTGAAAAAGGTGTTCGTGAGGAGGACAGGACACACACTCTGACCCCAATAATACAATATACAAAAATGATTGAAGGGAGCACAATTCCAATTTCCAGGCTACATTTCCATTTTTACCCATGCAAGTAGAAAAAATAATGAAAAGAATGGTGAGGTAGAGAGACATAATAGGAATGAGATGATTTCACCTTATCAGAGGAAAGAGAGAGGAGTTCATCACTGTCTCAGTCTAGGAAGGATAATGGGGAAATAATGATGAGCACAGATTCTCCATGCCCAGGGTAGACATAATAAAACAGAGGAGATTGAAGCCATGGCCAGAGGGGAGATTGATCTGGGTAATAGAATTTCCTCCTCTGCAGGCTGTTAGAACTGAAGACATGCTCTTTTTCTAATATGACTTAGTTGCAGCTTCATTGGTGTCCTCACTACCTATCCATCCCTCAGATATGATAAGCACAGTCAGCTTAACTAGGGACACCTCCCACCAGTTCTGCCTGGGTGGCGGAAACAGACCCAGATGACATCTTGACCACAGCCTCGTGAGAGACCACATGCTGGCTCAACCCAGATAAGCCACTCCCCAATTCCTGATCTGTGGGATTTTTAATGTGTATTGTTGTTGTAAGCAACTAAGTTTTGGGGTGATTCCTTAAGTAACTAAGTTTTGGGGTGATTTCTTACACCTCTCCACCTGTGGAACAGAAGAGAAAGAAACAGGTTTGGGCAAAGGCAGAAGTTGAGCTTGGATACAGTTTCAAGGAGGTCCTCAGCTGGCCGTATGAGAGCTTCTGAAGCTGAGATGATACTCACAGTTATTATTATTTTTTTAAACTATAGCAGTTTTTTAACCCTATTAGAAACTGTCCCATACCAGTGCATAAAGAGCTTCCTTGTTCTTTTCCACAGCTATATAGTATTCCACTGTATGAAGGTAGGTATGACAATTTATTTAGACAATCCCCTATGGATGGACATTTAGATTATTTCAGTATTTCAAGGCATGCCTCAAGGTGCCTATGTGTACAATCATCTTTTGTACACATACATATAAAAGCACAGAACAAATCCCTAGAATTGGAATTGCTGATACGCAGGCTTCTCACTCAGTATCCACAGGAGTTGCCTGATCCTTTATGTGTCGTCTACCTGCCCAGAGTTCTCACTCAAGTACTGGAACCTCTACCTACTGTAAGCTGCCTGGAGACCCCACTGTAGTCATCAGACAAGGAGCACTTTATGTAAACTCAGAGAAAACAGATGAAAAGTTTATGGGTGAGTTATTGAAAACATTAAAATGGGACTATTTCAACAAGTCCATTACAGCATCCTGCATAGACTCTCAGGTCAATAAAAAGTTCTCAGACACCTAACGCAGTAAGACATAGTGTGAGAGGCAAAAAGAAATGAAAGACTTGGTCTTCACTCTTCACAAGTTGAAAATCAATTCTTCCCACCAGCTGGGACTCAGAAGAGCTAAATCCAGTCTGGTGGTTTTTCTCCCTCACTGATACAGCTCCAGTCGCCAGGGGAGAAACTGCCCCGAGGTCACTGGGGGTGGGAATACACTCTTGGGTGGATTCTCTCTTTTTGTTTTTCTCTCACACATACACACACAATTTTTTGTGTGATGAAGTAAAATTATACCATTATGAACAGAGGGCATTGGCTGAATGATGTGGGTTTCCCATTATCTTCATGGACTTCTTTAATCCAGAGTGGTTTTGTTTGTTTTGATAAAATGCACATATGTTTTCATGTACATCTAGTGTTTCAGTGACTTTCAGTCTATTTTGACCATGGCTAACAGTATGAAACACATTGGCAATACAATCCATCCAGCCATCCACCCGTCTATGTATATCTTTTTAAAAAGCATCATCAAAGCACCTAGCCTTATTATGCATAATATTTTCTGATAGTTTCTATTCTAGTCTATTCCATTTTGTAAAAATGTTGGTCTCAACCCACTTGATTTCATGATCTACTAATGGGTCATGACCTGCAGTTTTAAAAAACACCACTCTCTATACCACATTACATGCCTGGATTAAAATTCAAGTGTTTGCCTTGTGTAATAAAAACCTTAAAAGCCTTAGAGCCTGGCTTGTTAGATTTGCTCTTCCTTTAAAAGTTAGCAGTTATCTCTGCTAAATGTGCTGGAGGCGACATAAATCTGAGACTTTCTCAGACGTTGGCATTAATGTGCTGTCATTTGGGGCTGGTGTTGGGAGTACCAGTAAGTGCACCTGGTTCTGCCATTCTTCTTGACTGTCTGTCACAGCTGGAGAGGTACTTTCCCACCAGATGCCCTTTGATGCAGCTCACAGGAAGAGAATGCCGTCTCCCTGCAGCTGATTGGGTTACGTGTTGGGGAGAAGTTTGTGTGTCTATCACTAGGAAGAGTGATCTGTATGCAGAATCCTGGGGAATAGAGTAAGATGACAGGCAGATGTGAAAGAATTCTCCCTAAGGTTATGCCATCACGCCTGGAGCAATATTAATGATCTCACATGTGTGTTTGGTCAGCCTGGGGACATAGAGGAGGGAAACTGACACGATGGTTTGTGGGTCAGCTGTGTGTCAGGACTCACTCTAGGCACATGCCTGTGTCGTCACATGCTGGAGTAGGTGTAGTAAGAGCTAACGTGCATTGGGTGCTTATTTTTCTTGAGGGATTTACAAGCATTATCCCATTTAAATCTCACAATTCTATGAGGCTGGTACTATATGACTCCCAATTTTTCAGTTGAGGAAAGTGAAGCTTAGATGGAAGGAATCATTTCCCCAGAGCTACCCAGCTAGTGTAAGACAGAGCCAGGACCAGAGCCCAGATAGTCCCCAGTCCACAGCCCATGCTCATCACCACCACCCTGAATTATTGTAGCGGAGGGAACTGACTCAAAAAGAGTAAGTAAAGGGTACGTCATCCCAGTTCCACAGCTAACCAGTGGCAGAGCCAGGATTCACAAAAAGTCTGTCTTGACATTGAAGCCAGATTCTTTCACTAGAACCCCTCAGCTCTGTTGCTTCCTGGGCCCGTGGTGACCAGGAGGAATTTAAGGGGAAATGTGATTCAGGAATGCAAGTTTGAACATGGTAGGATGGAAGGATCTGGTGCTGCTATTGAGAAACATGTATTCTAGTGTTGACTCTCCACAAGCTTGCCGGGGGTTGAAGGGTCAGGGGATGAAGTCTCAAATAAATCATTCTGTGTCTTCAGACAAATAACCATGCAAGCCAATGGGCTTTTATGAGCTCCCTAAGGATTAAAGCTAAAGGGGTGAGGGATTTGGACATTTTAAAGTTGAATACAAATGTAAAACCTGACTTAATATTCCTTCTTAAGCCATGTACCTTATGCCAAGAGAAATGTGATACTTTATTCTTAGATGGATAGAAATAAAATGCTTGTGGTCAGTAACCACTTCATGGTTCTCAGAAGACTTACCACTCAAGTCCTTCTCCACTGTTACCTTGGAGCACCAGAAAAGGAATTGCTACTGCCAGGAAAGACATTTGAAATTTGGGGTAGGGGAGAGGTGTCTAGATAGACAACCTCAACCTATTGTACACATCTAAGTAATAATTGTCATAGTTGTTAATACGATACCTAGCTAATTTATATAAATAGAATTCTGGATCGTTGCCTCAAAAGAAGTTTAATTATCCTGGTTATAATTTGGGAGCTTTCTATATAGCTTCTGTATTGTTGCTTATTAGGGTAGTCAGATTGATGGACTTTTTATAGAATGGCCTACTGATAAAGGCCTCACAAAACTGTTAAGTTCATTCAGGACAGTGACTGTGTCTGTCATGTTTATTCTGGAGTCTCCAGAACCTCTCCAACACAGTGCCTGTCATGTAGTAGGTGGTCAATAAACATTCATAGAATGAGTAAATAAAGCTGTCGGTCCCCTTATTTTGATTTCAAAGGGAAAAGTCTTGCTTTACAAATACTGTGGACAAATTTTTAACTTTCAGACAAAGTATCAAGGCTTCGCATATGATGACAGCAGCATATCTTCAGTGGCTAAGTGTAGGCTTTCATCACCAAATGCCTCATGTGAGTACTTAAACACATTGATTCTTTCTCTCTAGACAAACGAAAACCCCAGAGAGGATTTCTGAGGTTTTTGCTTGCTGGCTTTTTGAAGTGTTTACAGTTGAAAATGTGCAAACTTCGGCAAGGGGGTAGACCGACAACTTGAATCCTGGTTGGATACACGCTCCGCTGCTTCCCTGGGCACGCACATCACCACCTCCACCCACTCAAAGGGAAGATGCAGTGCTTGTCTACTATTCATGGAAAAGTCCTAGGAAAGATTAACCCACAATATTCGTGGTGCAAGTTTTTTTTTTTAATTGTACTTTGGGCTCTGGGGTACATGTGCACATCCTGCATCCTGCAGGATTGTTGCATAGGTACATATATGCCATGGTGGTTTGCTGTCTCCATCCCCTGTCCCCCCCCATCACCTACATCAGGCATTTCTCCCTATGTTATCCCTCCCCATCTTCCCCACTTCCACCTGCTGTCTCTCCCCTGGCCTCCCCATCACACCTCAACTAGCCCAGTGAGTGTTGTTCTCTTCCCTGTGCCCAAGTGTTCTCATTGTTCATCACCTGCCTATGAGTGAAAACGTGGTGTTTGGTTATCTGTTCTTGTGTCAGTTTACTGAGAATGATGGTTTCTAGATTCATTCATGTCTCTACAAAGGACATGAACTCATTGTTTTTTATGGCTGCATAGTGTTCCATGGTGTATATGTGCCACATTTTCCCTGTCCAGTCTATCATCGATGGGCATTTGAGTTGGTTCCAGGTCTTTGTATTGTAAACAGTGCCGCAATGAACATTCGTGTGCACGTGTCCTTACAATAGAATGATTTATAATCCTTTGGATATATACCCAGTAATGGGATAGCTGGGTCAAATGGAATTTCTATTTCTAGATCCTTGAGGAATCGCCAAACTATCTTCCATAATGGTTGAACTAATTTACATTCCTACCAACAGTGTAAAAGTGTTCCTATTTCTCCACATCCTCTCCAGCATCTGTTGTCTCCAGATTTTTTAATGATTGCCATTCTAACTGGCATGAGATATTATCTTAATGTGGTTTTGATTTGCATTTCCCTAATGACCAATGATGATGAACATTTTTTTCATATGTTTGTTTGGCCACAAATATGTCTTCTTTTGAAAAGTGTCTGCTCATATCCTTTGCTCACTTTTGAATGTTTTTTTTTTTTTTTTGGTGTTGTTGTTTTCTTGTAAATCTGTTTTAGTTCTTTGTAGATTCTGGATATTAGGGCTTTGTCAGATGAGTAGATTGCAAAAATTTTTTCCCATTCTGTTGGTTGCCAACTCACTCTAATGATTGCTTCTTTTGCTGTGCAGAAGCTCTTAAGTTTAATTAGGTCACATTTGTCTATTTTGGCTTTTGTTGCCATTGCTTTTGGTGTTTTAGTCATGAAGTCCTTGCCTGTGCCTATGTCCTGAATGGTGTTGCCTAGGTTTTCCTCCAGGATTTTTATGGTGTTAGTTCTTATGTTTAAATCTTTAATCCATCTGGAGTTAATTTTTGTATGGGGTGTAAGGAAGGGGTCCAGTTTCTGCTTCCTGCAGATGGCTAGCCAGTTTTCCCAACACCATTTATTAAACAGAGAATTCTTTCCCCACTGCTTGTTTTTGTCAGGTTTGTCAAAGATCAGATGTTTGTAGATGTGTGGCATTGCCTCTGAAGCCTCTGTTCTGTGTCATTGGTCTATATCTCTGTTTTGGTACCAGTACCATGCTGTTTTGATTACTGTAGCTTTGTAGTGTAGTTTGAAGTCAGGTAGCATGATGCCTCCAGCTTTGTTCTTTTTTGCTTAGGATTGTCTTGGCTATGCAGGCTCTCTTTTGGTTCCATATGAAGTTTAAGGTAGTTTTTTCCAGTTCTGTGAAGAAAGTCATGGTAGCCTGATGGGGATAGCATTGAATCTATAAGTTACTTTGGGCGGTATGGCCATTTTTACCATATTAATTCTTCCTAATCATGAGAATGGAATATTTTTCCACGTGTTTGTGTCCTTTCTCATTTCTTTGATCAGTGGTTTGTAGTTCTCCTTGAAGAGGTCCTTTACATCCTTTGTTAGTTGTATTCACAGATATTTTATTCTCTTTGTAGCAATTGTAAATAGGAGTTTGCTCATGATTTGGCTCTCTTGTCTGTTGTTGGTGTATAGGAATGCTTGTGATTTCTGCACCTTGATTTTGTATCCTGAGACTTTGCTGAAGTTGCTTAACAGCTTAAGGAGGTTTGGGGCTGAGACGATGGGGTCTTCTAAATATATTATCATGTTGTCTGCAGATAGGGACTATTTGACTTCTTTTCCCAATTGAATACCCTTTATTTCTTTTTCTTGCCTAATTGCTCTGGCTACAACTTCCAATACTATATTGAATAGGAGTAGTGAGACTAGGCATCCTTGTCTAGTGTCAGTTTTTAAAGGGAATGCTTCTAGTTTTTGCCCATTCAGTATGCTATTGGCTGTGGGTTTGTCATAAATAGCTTTTTTTATTTTGAGATATGTTCCATTGATACCTAGTTTATTGAGAGTTTTAGTATAAAGAGCTGCTGAATTTTGTGGAAGACCTTCTCTGCATCTATTGAGATAATCATGTGGTTTTTGTCTTTGGTTCTGTTTATATGGTGGATTATGTTTACAGATTTGCATATGTTGAACCAGCCTTGCATCCCTGGGATGAAGCCTACTTGATCGTGGTGGATAAGCTTTTTGGTGTGCTGTTGGATTTGGTTTGCCAGTATTTTATTGAAGATTTTTGCATCAATGTTCATTATGGATATTGGCCTGTAGTTTTCTTTTTTAAGTTGTGTCTCTGCCAGGTTTTGGTATCAGGATGATGTTGGTCTCATAGAAAGAGTTAGGGAGGATTCCCTCTTTTTGTATTGTTTGGAATAGTTTCAGAAGGAGTGGTACCAGCTCCTCTTTGTACATCTGATAGAATTCAGTTGTGAACCCATCTGGACCTGGGCTTTTTTTGATGGTAGGCTATTAATTGCTGCTTTGACTTCAGACCTTGTTATTGGTCTATTCAGGGTTTCAACTTCTTCCTGGCTTAGTCTTGGGAGTGTGCAAGTGTCCAGGAATTTATCCATTTCTTCCAGGTTTACTGGTTTATGTGCATAGAGCTGTTTGTAGTAATCTCTGATGGTAGTTTCTATGTCCAAGGAATCGGTGGTGATCTCCCCTTTATCATTTTTTATTGGCGATGCAAGTTTTATAGCAGTCAACCAAGGACACAGTTAGCTATTAGGTCACCTTACAATGCAGAATAAAGGGAAAATAGAATCCAGAGTGGGAAAAGAAAATGAAATGGTAAAACAGAAGAAAATGCCTTAACTGGAATAAAGACTTGATATAGTTTGGATGTTCATCCCCTTAAATTCTTATGTTGAAATTGATTGCCAGTGTTGGAGGTAGGGCTTAACGGGAGGTGTTTGGGTCATGGCAGAGGTGGGGATCCCTCACGAATAGTGCCCACCCACTGTGGGCAGATGGTGGGTGTGAATTCTTCCTCTGTTAGTTCCTGAAAGATCTGGTTATTGAACAGACTCTACACCTCCTTTGTCTCTTGCTATGGAATCTCTGCACATGCTGGCTCCCCTTCCCCTTCCACCATGAGTGGAAGCTTGTGAAGCAGCCTGTGACCTTCACTAGAAGCATGCTGGCACCGTGCTTCCTGAACAGCCTGCAGAACCATGAGCCAAATAAACCTCTTTTCTTTATAAATTACCTAGCCTCAGATATTCCTTTATAGCAACACAAAATAGACTCAGACAAAGCTTCTATTCAAAACCCAAGTAGGTTCCTTGTTGTTTGAAGAATAAGAGGTACAGAGCAACAGCACGGCTATAGAAATAAACCCCATATAAATCACTGAGCATCTATTTACAAGAAACAGGTACAATTTATCTTTTATTTTCTATTTTTATATTCATGAGACAAGAAGGGCGATTATGAAAGTAAATATGGAACCCAGCATTAACAGCCGAGTAGATAAAGGAATTCAAGTGCTTTAATTAAAAAATTATGACCACAGTGAGACACACTTCACACCCATTGCGATGGCTATTATTAAAACATGGAAAATAACAAGTCTTGATGTGGGTGTGGGGATAATGGAACTCTCAGGCACTGCTGGTAGGAATTTAAAATGGTGTAATTTCTGTGGAAAACAATTTGGCAGTACCACGAAAGTTAAACATAGAATATTACCACATGATGGCTGGGCACAGTGGCTCATGCCTGTAATCCCAGCACTTTGGGAGGCTGAGGTGGGCGGATCGCCTGAGGTTGGGAGTTTGAGACCAGCCTGACCAACATGGAGAAACCCCTTCTCTATTAAAAATACAAAAATTAACTGGGCATGGTTGTACATCCCTGTAATCCCAGCTACTCGGCAGGCTGAGGCAAGAGAACCACTTGAATCCAGGAGGCAGAGGTTGTGGAGAGCTGAGATGGCACCATTGAAACTCTGTTTAAAAAAACAAAAAACAAAAAACAAACAAACAAACAAAAAACAAAGAATATTACCACACGTAGGTATATGCTATGGCTTGAATGTGTCCCTCAAAGTTCATGGGTTGGAGACTTAATCCCACTGCAATATTGTTCAGAGGTGGAATCTTTAAGAGGTGGTCATGTCCTGAAGACTCTGCCCTCATAGATGGGTTAATGCCATTATCTTGGGAGTGGGTTCCTGATGAAAGGATGAGTTTGATTCCTTTGTCTCTCTCACCCATGTGAAGCCTTCTGTCATTCTGAAGCAGCAACAAAGCCCTCACCAGAGGCTAGTCCCTCAATCTTGGACTTTCCAGTCTCCAGATCCATGAGTCAAACAAACTTCTATTGTTTAGAAATTACTCAGTCTGTGGTATTCTTTTATAGCAGCATAAAATGAATCAAGACAATATATACTCAAAATCAAAATGGAAACAACTGAAAACTAAGACTGAAACAAGTGTTTGGACCCCAGTGTGTTCATAGGGGCATTATTCACAACAGCCAAAAGGTGGAAAGAGCCCAAGCGTTCACTGATGGATAAATGGATAAACAAAACGTAGTATAAATATATATAATGAAATATTTTCAGCCTTAAAAATGAAGGAAATTCTAACGTGCTACAATGCAAAATATGCATGTGACATGTGCTACAACACAGAATATGCATGAACTTTGAAAACATTATGCTAATAAAATAAGCCTAACATAAAGGACAGGTATTATATAATTGCACTTATATGGGTAACTGAGTAGTCAAATTCAGAGTCAGAAAGTAGAACAGAGTATACCAGGGGCTGGGGAATAGAGAGCATGGGAATTATTGTTTAATGGGTGCAGAGTTTCAGTTTTGGATTATGAAAATTTTCTGGTAATAGATAGTGGGGACGATTGTACAACACTGTGAATATACCTACTGCCACTGAATTATATGCTTAAAATGGTAAATTTTATGTTATGTATGTATTTCTACGATGATAAAGATGGTAATGTAAAACCTATGAATACGTTAATTGTATTCCCAGTGTTGTATGGCCATCACCGCCATCGTCTGCTACTTCCGTCAGTATAGGTCTTCCACAGCTCAGTGCACGGCCAGGGGAAATGGAACCTGTTGGTGTTCACTGGCTGCTCAGTTGGCCTAGAATAGCTTTCCTGCACCAGGACACTGGGGAAGATGGGAATGCCAGTTGGCTGCTGAACCAACCAGGACAGCTCCACCACGACACGGAGTTATGGGGAATGAAGGGCTGCACTCCTCACCAGCTGCTCCACTCAGCACCTCCCCACTGAGCAGTGGCTGGGGATGGGGGAAACTGTTTCCTGGACACCCACCCAGGAGAGATCTTCTGTCTGCACAGGTTGGGGAGGTGGGAGCTGCCAGCGGCCAAGCCCACTGGACAAGCCACCTGGAGCTTGCGGGGGAAAGGGTGCAGACCCTAGCTTGACTGCCATGGCCTCTCACTGCTCCTACTGAGTTTCTGTAGATTTGTTGAATAAATATTCCTTAAATTGTTGTAAACCCTTTGGCCAATCACTAGAGATTTTTGACCGATTGTCTTTTACCTGTTTAATAGGTGTCTCCCTGGGGGAGAAGTTTCACTGGCATCGTTCCTTTATCATTCTGAAAACTCCTTTCTTTCTCATAGAGTTTTAATGAACCACAGTGGAAAATGCATCTTTTAAGACAGCAGCATTTTGTAGAGGTGCTCTTGAAGGCTTCTCCTGATAAGTTCATCTATCAATCTCCGTCTGATGGAATTCTAAGGAGAAGAAGAGATAGTGGCTATATCTGATCGCAGGTATGTTTAAAACCTTGCTGAAGATGGTATAGTAGTAGCCAAGCCCTTTGCTCAGAGAGCTAACAGTCTGAATAAGGCAAAGCATTTGAGTAGATAAACCTGAGATCAAAAGTAAAGTATCCCTGCAGGAAGGTAAGAAGATTAATAGCATGGAGACATATGGAGCTTTCGGAAATACAAGCCATTTGAAATCCACAAAATCACCTGTGTCTTCGGAGAGGAGAATAGAGGGACTTCCAAGGGAATTAGACCCTGTCAACAGTGTTTGCTTCAAAGAGATGCATCAGTATGCCTGATGAATGTTGATTGAATGTACCTGGGGAGGCTGACATTGTAATTATCCGTTTCTGAGGCTCTGCATAACTTTGCTTTGATTTTTGCTTTTTCTTCCTATAAAGACTTTGCCATTACTGGGAATTTCCTGTTTCTTTTATTTTAAATTAGTTTTTAAGGAGTGAGAAGAGGCAATCGACTCAATGCTGTATGTATACAGTCTTGTAACACCACTGCTGAAGATTTTAAATATTATTCTGACTCGAATAACTTGCCATTCCAAGTGAAGCTGTTTTCTTTGCTAGACTTGCCACAGTTTGGAAGGGAAGCTGTTCTTCAACAATGATAAATGACACAGCAATTGTTTCTGCAAGTCCAGAATGATGAATAGATCTTACCTCATCCATTCCCTCATTTGACACAAGATTGAGACCAGTTTCATTACTGCTACTTTATAGAAGAAGAAAAAAAACCATTTGCCAGCATGCTTAATGTGATGAATTGCTAAACTAAGAGCACTGTCCTTGTAATCCTTTTTGACGTCTCTTAATGTGTCTATCCATTTTCCTTCCAAAGACCAGTTGTTTATTAAGATCCACTCTGTGAAAAGAGTCACACGATGTATTTCAAAGTCAGTTGAAAATGATTTTTCAGGTACAATGCCAGAAATTTTAATAGCCCTCCACTTCCCCTTCATATTGCCGGTGTAATCTCTGGCATGTCCTGCCAAGGATCCTCACTCTCTCACTTTCCTTGCCCAAGTGCATTCTGAGTAGCAAGGACTTCTGCTTGGACTCATTGTTTGGATCAGGCTCAGAGAGACAGCCTTTGTGTTTTTTCTCATGGGCTAATAAAGATGAGGGGTGGAGTCGGGGAAGCACGTCTTAGAGATGAAGGGCAAATGGAGATCTTTGATTTAAAGAATGTAACTCCATCACTCTCTCTTACATAAAAATTCTATTCATCCCACACTTCCTACTGCAAATCACATTGGTACACCATGACAATGCAGTAGATACACAAGGACTTTTCCCACATCACACTACAAACACAGCCACCCTCTCTGGGGAGCGTAAGAGAAACTTTTGGGTTTCCACTTCCCCTCCATTTGTTTGAAGGATCAAGAGAACACTGTTCCATTTTCAACAAAAATTAAAAAGGAAAATCATGAAAAGAGCCAACCTCCTTTTTTTTTGTTTTCTCCCTTAATATATTGTTGCATCCAGGGAAGAGGAAACAGTGAGCGCCACTGATACTGGGTCCCTGGGGACCCCATAAGGGTCACTCCCCAGCTATCAAATGAGCATGTCTTCCTCCAGTTGCAGAGTGAGTTTGTAACGGGAATGGAAGTTACTCTTGGCTCAGCTCTGATGTGCAAAAAAAAAAAAAAAAAAAAAAAAGAGGAAAAGAAAAAGTAAAAGAAATGCCACAGTGCTTTAGGGAACCAGGCTGTGTTCACACCTGGGTTTTCACGGGACAGAGATTTTCAGCTTTAAGCCTTTGGAGATTTGGAGAAAGGAGTTTTGAAAAATCATTAGCCATGTTCCTGCCAGCCTCAGCAGGCCAGCTAAGAACAGTGTGTTCCTTCAGGGCAGGGACAAATTCCTTCCACATGTTTTTTTTTTTTTTTTTTTTTTTTTTTTGTTTGTTTCTTCTTAAGGTGCTCTTATTGATGCCATCGGCCAATTGACTTTGGGACTTAAAATGTGACAATATCTCATTTATTCTACACTGTTGCTAAATAAGACGATCACTAGATAAAATTTTCCAGATAACTATCATCCTTTGAGAATTGAATTTTTTAAAAAATGGACATGTATTTGGACTCCATTTGGTGAATAAAAACAAAAGAGATGGCTAACTCTTCGATTGTGCAAGCTCATTTTCATGGGTACATTATTTTATTGGCTGGATCAAAGATGTCCTCAGAGTCTACAGAGATGAAAAGGTCTCTGCAGCCTCACATCATGGTCTTGAAATTCGAGCCTTTCCATTCGTTTTCTGATCTTCTAACTCAGTGTTCGTTTGGTATTGTTATTCTGCCATTTCCTCCCAGAATCTGTGTCTGAGAGGCCTTCTTCACTGATTGTAACGTACAGCAAAACTGAGAGAAACCAGGATTTAGTTTTACATACATTACTGAGTAAATATGCCCTCCTGCCAACCAAGTAAAGAGCATGGTTTTTATGACAGCTATAAAAATCTAATTGAAGCTGAGCGCGGTGGCTCAAACCTGTAATCTCAGCACTTTGGGAGGCCGAGGCGAGTGGATCAGAAGGTCAAGAGATCAAGATCGTCCTGGTGAACATGGTGAAACCCTGTCTCTACTAAAAATACAAAAAATTAGCTGGGCATGGTGGCGCGTGCCTGTAATCCCAGCTACTCAGGAGGCTGAGGCAGGAGAATTGCCTGAACCCAGGAGGCAGAGGTTGCGGTGAGCCGAGATCGCGCCATTGCACTCCAGCCTGGGTAACAAGAGCCAAACTCCGTCTCAAAAAAAAAAAAAAAAATCTAATTGATCCCTTCAGTCATTATGTGAGGATATGGACTTTATATCAAGTGGCATTCTTATTTTGAACTTACAAAAATATGCATCTTATTATCCTTTACCTTTGTATCAGATTTCGAGCCATTCATTTCTGAATTATTTGTTACCTCCTTAATCCAGGCCAGTATTATCTCTCAGAGATTATGGAAACTGCCTCTTGATAGTCTTCCAGCATCATCCTGGCTTTCTTCCAACCGTATACACTACAGTTAGAATGAGCTTTCAAAAAGTGAATCTCATTATTTCGCCTCCTTACTCTATGGCTTTCCATGTTAGCTTCACCTTGCATCACTCACCCTCTCCTGCTCAGCTCTACCACACCGTCTTAAGGAGTGAAAAGGGGTAACTGACTTGATCCTGTATGTACACACTCTTGCAAAACCACTGATGAGGATTTCAAATATTGTCCTGACTGGGATAACCTGCCACTCCAAGTGAAACTGTTTTCTTAGCTAGACTCACTGCAGGTTGGAAAGGAAGCTGTCCTTCAGCAATGATAAATGACATAGCAATTGTCTGTGCAAGTCCAAGATGATGAATAGATTTTACCTTATCTATCCCCTCATTTGACACAAGGTTGAGACCAGTTTCCTAGAAAAAGAAACAAAATTATTTGCCAGAATGTTTACTATGATGAATTGTTAAACTGGCCATATTTTACATATATATCACAGAATTTTTGCAACTGCTGTCTGCTCTGTGTGGAATGCTCTTTCCTCTTTCCCTGGTCGGTTTCTTCTATCTTTAAGTTCTCAAATTTCACTTCCTCAGAAAGGGAATTCTTCACCATTTTCATTAAAGTAGGCATTCACTATTATTCTCTGTCTAGGGTAGAGTATGTTAATAGACATGAGAGTGAACATGAAGTATGGAAATCTTTATATCACATGTTCATACACATCATCAGATAGCATCTACCATCGAATAAACATTGAATCACCTGGCAGACAAAAATGACCTCACCAGTTGACTTCAGCCACCCCAGCACTGGAGCAAAGATCACACAAACAAAGTAGCCATGGTGGCAGAGATTACACACGGGCCCAACAGCAAGAACTGCATTTACAGAGGCTAATCCAGCCACTACCACCACTGAATAGCCAACATGCCAACCATGAGGACTGGGGATGGGCTTCCAATATGACACCATTGCTCAAGAAGACCAATCAGTCACTTGGTAAGATGTTGGCTCTAATGAGCGTCTTTCATCCTGAGGGTCCAGTGGTTCCTTAAAACAGGCATAGACACACAGTCCGGGTATACGTTTGCTTTCCTGCTCATGGGAACTTAGCCAGCACTACTATGCAAGGGATGGAGTTATGGAATGCTTAGAAATCTGTTGGCACAGAATTCTATATAGCATTGCATCAAGCCATGGCCTTCAGCTTATAGTAACTGAGGTTTAGAAATGAGCCCTGACCGCAGGATCTACTGATCGTATCAAATATGCACCACCCAGAAGTGGCTAGCTTCCTAAAGCGCTTCTTGGAGGAAATACTCTGGAAGGATGGATTACCACCCTCTGGTATATGCATTGAATCAAATACTTTTTTATATGGTGCTATGTCCTAATAGAAAGACTGCATAGGTCCAGGGACCGGGAGTGGGAGTGGCCCCACTTGCCACCACTCCCAATAACACTCTGGGGTGACGGGGCCGGGGAGGGGAGTTGTACTTCTTATCATATAACTCTGGGATTTGCAGGGTTAGAAACTCCCATCCTCAAAGATGGTACACTTTCACCTTGGAACATAGCAAGAGTATCATTAAGTTATAAACTACAGCTGCCACCTGGACACTTTTGTTCCTTGCCTCCAGGGCCCAGCAGACAAGGAGAGGAGTTACCACCTTGGCAGAGGTAATTGACCTGATCATCAGGAGGAAGTAGGGCTGTTACAGAGTGGGTCATGAAGTAAAGTGTGGAACCCAGGACCTACTTAGGCTCATTTTGCTACTTCCTGGCCCACTTGTGATGTTAAATGAACAGGCATAGCAACCTCATTCTGCAAAGGGCATATGTCAAATAGCATCTGAGCTGCTATAACAAAACACTATAGACTGGGTGGTTAAAACAACAAACATCTAGCTCTCACAGTTCTGGAGGCTGGGACGTGCAGATCAAGGTGCAGGCAGATTCAGTGTCTGGCGAGGGCTCCGCTCCTGGTTTGCAGACAGCTACCTTGCTACATCTTCACATGGGAGAGAGAGAAGGCCTAGTCTCCTCCTCTTCTTCTAAGGGCACTGATCACATCATGAGGGCCCCACACATAACTCAATCCAAACCTAATTGCCTCCTAAAGACCCTACCTCCAAACACTATCACACTGGGGATTATGGTTTCAAGATATGAATTTTGGAGGGACACAAACATTCAGTCCATAGCAGCATGGTGACAGGGGCTCCGATCTCTTGCAGATAAGGACCTAGAGGAAATCACTAGGAAAGTCACCGAGACTACCAGTGTGTAGAGGAATGGACATTTGGGTATTTGATGGTGAGGGGAATCTAGACTGAGTAATGCAGGAAGAGAAAAAACAGTATCAGTTTTGGTCCCTCGACTCGCTGCAGCTGTGGGGGCTGAAATTTGTGCTCACCTTCTCTTCTAAGTTTTCGTTCAGGAGGAGAAGCCCACTGGAATCTGCAGGAGATGCTTCATGAATATGCATGCATAAGCGGACTGGGGCGAGGCAGAGATGAGTCATCCAGTCTCTCCAAGGAAGCACTTGTACCTGAGCTGTGGAGCTATGAGAGTGTGGTTGGCAGACAGCCTCCAGCTGCCAGCTTCTTCAAGGCCTGCCCCAGCTGCAGAGAGTCACGCCGTTCCAGGGAAGCCCACATCTGGTGCTGAGCCAGGCAGGGGTGTAGAGAAATGGACATTTTTGTTCACACTGGCACAACTCTGATGGGCAACATCTGACCCAGAGCTGCCCACCACACTTGCTGAGGCTTTGTTAGGGCTGCACTGCAAGTTGCTTTCTCCCTCTGCTCAATCTTTCTTTCTTCTTCCTTCTTTTTACTGGTTTTCATCCTTAATAAGTAGCTTCCATTCAAATGTGTCTCAGCACTGCTTCCAGAGAATCCAGCATGCTATAGGCAGAGAAACTTGCTAACTAGGTAATTTGGGGTGAGTTATTTCACTCTCCTGAAGTTCCATTTCCTCATTGATAAAATGGGGAGAATGTGTGCGAGTATGTAAACCACCTGGCACAGTGCTTGGCATATCACAGTGTTCAATATGTGCTGCCGTTTTGCTGTTTTAAAGGGAAGTTCCCCAAGAATGTACAGTCCCCCATGCTGACACAACTTTGTGACGTTTCCGTTGAGGATGAAAAGCTGATTGCTCAGTTTTCTGGCCACACTGTTGACAATCACAGTGCCTAATTAGTTTTTGTTTGTTTGTTTGTTTGTTGGGTTTTTTTTTTGTTTTGTTTTTTTTGTTTTTTTGTTTTTGAGATGGAGTCTTGTTTGGTTGCCAGGCTGGAGTGCAGTGGTGCGATCTCGGCTCACTGCAACCTCCGCCTCCCAGGTTCAAGTGATTCTCTTGCCTCGGCCTCCTGTGTAGCTGGGTCTACAGGCACACGGCACCATGTCCAGCTAATTTTTTGCGTTTTCAGTAGAGATGGGGTTTCATCATGTTGGCCAGGATGGTCTCAATCTCTGACCTCGTGATCTGCCCACCTAGGCCTCCCACAGTGCTGGGAATACAGGCGTGAGCCACCGCGCCCGGCCTCACAGTGCCTAATTCTTAACACAGCATCACTGTGAATCCAGCACATTCCAAGTGTCTTGCATGTTTTAAGTCATTTCAACAACCCAGGGGAAAAGGTAGAGTTCCTAGTCCCATCCTACAGATAAGGAAATGAGGCACAAAGTAGTTCATGAACGAACGGGTTGTGGTTCTCAAAGATTGGAAGCGGAAGAGCTGGGCTCTGAACACAGGCCACCTGGGAGCAGATTGGAGCTTTTGCTTATGGCATCGACTGTCTCTTTGTTGAACTTTATTTTACAAAGAATGTGAGTCAGAATGAGACAATCCTGCCTTCACCTCTCACTTGCCTGTAACACCCTTCCAGAATAATTTTTTTTTTTTCTGACTAGGAAAGAGCAACAGGATGAGGAAGATGTCACCTTCCTGCAGATAGATTGGGATTCATTCATCTCTTTCTGAAGCCCTGAGGGAGGGAGAGTCCAACACACTTGTATCCCTGGGGCTGAGGAGCCAGGCACTGGGAGCTACCCTGGCAGAGTGCATAATGGCAGGAGTGAGATATTGACAATGGCAGCTTCCCTGCAAAATTTCAGGTATCTGCAAATAATTAACTCAGCTTTTTCAACATGTCTTTATTCGCTTAAATTAACAAAATATAGGTTACATGCTCTTTTCAGGTAAACTGCTTTTTCAGTGAAACACGAAGCAATATTCACAACTTGGGCTGCTATATGCTTAAGAGTTTTAGTTTTTAAATAGCAAGCCAGAGTTCTGTACAAAATCAACATTTGGTGTAATGTTGTCCAAATATGTGAACGATTTCAAATGTTAGCTCTGTTATATTTTGTTCCAGCAAAGCAGACAAAGATCGTAATTCAAAACACAATGTTAATATTTTATTAAATGCCTTCAGGGCTTAATAAATACAGTATGCACATTGAGCTTTCTCATGCAACTAAACTACTCATATACAAATATACCAGTTACTTTTGTGGGTTTATGAAAGGTCAGCCTTAGTCTCATGGCCAGTGGGGAGTCAAATTTTTAAAAATGAAAGAGGAATTGAAAGGCACCATGAGGAGTGATCATAGGAATGAATAAAAAGAATAAAAGAGAAATATGCCACTTGACTGGTCCATTAATTGGTTCAAAGTGACAGTGGTCAAAAGGCTGGAAAGTATTTGGTAGTAACCTATTTTCAGAGTCTCACAATGTGATATTCTGGTTTTGGAGTGCTGGTAATCTTGGAAGGCTTGCCTTCTCCTTCAAGGCTTGCCTTCTGGTTCATCAGCTCATTAGGCAAGGTTGGCCAACCCTTACCTCAACTCTGCGCTCATGCATAGGGTGTCCATGTAATTTCTCACCCAAAATGGAATATTTCTGAGAATTAAAGTGACACTTGAATAATTATCCTGGGACAACAGGTCTAAACTAGGATCATCCCAGGCAATCCGGGACGTTGGTCACTCAACAGCATACAAAACCAAGGTTTTAGCCTTCGTGCTTAGAAGGTTAATGCTGTATTAACCATCAGGTTAGATCTGATCAAGTGTCTTATGCCCAGAGTCAACAACTAAAAACAAGCCCTGGAATACACTCCGTAACAAATTGTTTTTACTTCTCCTAGACCTTTTATCTCCCTCCAAATAAAATTTTACTTAGAATGTTAATGTATAAATCAGATGGAACTTGAGCTGCTTGCAGTGAGGTGGGTGTGGGAGTAGAGTTTCTCCTCCGCTAACCACTCTTCGGAGGCCTACAGATCACCTCTGGCTCCTCTAAACACAATCTGAAAACCACCATTCTAGACCATACTCTGTCCATCTCAACATTAACGAATCCCTCAAACATTCCCACATGGTTTGTTCTGGGTGGAAAGGACTAGAGCCTGTTACTCTAGAACTGCCTAGTTCCCATTCCAGCCGGGGATCCGTAGACCCAAAGGGCAGTCTGCAGCACCTGTGGTCAAACACAGCACATGCGTAGGTCCTCGACACATGGCCACAGTGTGGACAAATGTGCAACTGGACCCTAAGAGTTGGAGGCCTCCCAGGCCACTTTGCCAACTTCCCGGGCAATTTTATCTGAGGCACTGAGGAGCTATATTAATAGTGAGTGGAAGGGACTTGCCCTTTTTGACCCAGAGTTGTGCTTGTAACCACAGAAACCCACAGCCTTCTCTTCACCCTCTCCTTTGCAGGTGCCCTTACTGCAGGACATCGTAGCCTTTGCACTTCATGGTGGTGGGGAGGAGAAGCTTTAGGCAAGGTGGCAGGGGAAACGGGTCAGAGATGGACAAAACACACGGGTGAGTGATGATGACCAGGTGGGGCTGACAGGGCAGCACCTTGACCTACAGAAAAGGCCAGCCCCCAGCAGCTGGAGATGGACATGGGATAGGATGAAGTACGATAATAACCAGTACCAGGCTCTACAAATAAGAGTCAAAACTACCAACCAAGAGGTTTTCCCATAAACAGACACAGTACCAGAGGGTTATTGTTTATGGGCAGTCACACGTACACGACACCCGGTCAGTGTTGCTTTTCTCAGTGCCAGTGCCTACGTAAGGCAACCTGCTGGGCCCAACCCACCCAGTAGAGCCATTTCCACTCACTGGCATCATGGTTCAAGCATCTGGGAAGAAATAAGGAGTCACCATAGGCCAGTCATGCATTTTTCAACGTAGTAAGTGACCATGAACATTAGAGGCATCATCTTCTAGTATAATGTAAAAAGTATGTATCTATGTGTAGAGTGTGTGTGTCCCTTTACAAGGCTCTTACAGACAGGGAGGAAGGCCTAAGTCTGCAGTATGATTGTGAAGTCTCCCATTCTCAACCTTAATGAGTGTGAGGCTACGAACAGAAATGCTTATGAAGTCCCTGGGAGACGTCCTGGAAGTCACAGAAATGGTGAGTTCTATTTTAATCCCCTCAATCTTCTCAATATTGGCTGCACATAAGAATTGCCTGGAGCAATTTGGAAAAATCCAGTTCTGGGGTTCCACTCCAGACCAATTAAATCAGAATCATAAGAGGGGAGGCCTTGGTTTGGTGTTTTTTTTTTTTTTTTAAAGGCCTCCCAGATGATTCTAATGTTCAGCCAGCACTGAGAACACAGTCCAGAGTCTTCTTTACTAATGATCAGCTCACAACTATTCTAGTACCCCAAATAAGTCAGAGCTTAGAGTCCTAGGATAATTCTCTGGGGTCGCCCCTCCACCCCTAGCTCTGAGGAGAAAGCCCCCTGCTCACTGGCTAGCTGGTGACAACTCTTCTGCATTTGTCCTTTTTCTTTTCTTTTTTTTTTTTTTTGTTGAGGCAGAGTCTCATTCTGTCACTTAGGTTATAGTGAGGTGGTGCGATCTCAGCTCACTGCAACGTCTGCCTCCTGGGTTCAAGCAATTCTCCTTTCTCAGCCTCCTGAGTAGCTGGGACTACAGGTACCTGCCACCATGCCCAGCTACTTTTTGTATTTTCAGTAGAGATGGAGCTTCACCATGTTGGCCAGGTTGGTCTCAAACGCCTGACATCAAGTGATCCGCCTGCCTCGAACTACCAAAGTGCTGGGGTTACAGGCATGAATCACCACGCCTGACCCCTGCATCTGTCTTCCGGGGCATGAGACCTCAGAGCCAGACAGCAATGGTCTCCAGGAGGGAGCTCTGCTCAAGAAGTGGGGGCTTATCGGAGGAGACAGGACTCTGAACATCATCAGATCATCTTGAAAAAAATGCTCCAAATGCCCAGTCTGACGAAGACAGCAGACACAGAACAAGAGAATCTTAAGTATTCTAAGCAGGAATCTAAGTATCGCCCATTTCCCTTAGTCAAAAATTATTCTTCTGAAATTTTACCTTATATCTGCAGCAACTGCTTGAGAGCATTCTCTTCAATAGCTCATCCTCCCATGCCATTTCTGACATTCTTGGTTATAGAATAAAGGCTACATTTATATATACAACTACTAATATTTTCATCTATCTGGAAAATATTATAACCTTCACGAATTCACCTAAACAGTTATTCATAAGGTGACACCTCAAGCACCATATTTTTGCAATTAGAAATTTACCATGTATTGCATATTAATCAAATGAAAACAGAATTCTAAAAAGCACCTCGGCATCAACTTATAATTAGGTATCTAAAAGAACATGCACAGTTTATTATACTGGCGATACATAAAATACCACTGAAGAAGACCCTGTACATGTGTGAAAGGCATCACAGCCCGGTGAATGACCTGAGAAGCCTTTACATTACCTACATCCCTGCTCATTTAGTCTAAGCCATTTGCAGAGATTGGTCCTATTCACCAGTCCCCAGAAAATGACAGTTCATGCAGAAGGCTATAGTTGAACTGCCTCGTTCTCATTTTCCAAATGTAATTTTAAAACTGTCCACTTAGACACCTAAAAGCATTGCTTGTTTTTCCATTTTCCTCTCCAGTAATTCTTTCAAACTCTCATCTCTGTGCTTGAAGTATAAGTAATCGGAAAAAGAGGGGCCCCGCCGGGTGCTCGGAAAAGCCCCGAGGCTGAGACACTCCTCTCTGCCGGCACAATCTCTCTCCTGGCCGCCCTCTGGCCCGAGGTCGCCCTTGCTCCTCTCCTCCCATTCCTCCTTGGAGACTTCCTCCTTCTCTTTGCAGGCTTCCTCCAGCACCTCGGGGGCGTGCTCGGGCTTGGTGGACAGATCCTCGGGCGCGCAGAGCGCCTGGCTCTGCGGGGCCAGGCTGGGGCTGCAGGGCGCCACCTCGTAGCAGTTGTCCTCCTCTTCCTCCTCGTGGCAGGGGCTGCCCCGGGCACTCTCCCCGTCTGATTGGAACACGGGCCCCTGGACACGGCGCTTCTGAGAGAGGTCAAAGGGCTCCTCTTGCTCCAGACTCCTCAGGACGCCGGCTGTCTGTGCCAGGGCGATTCTCCCCCTTCCCAGACCTAGGAGAGCAGAGCGAGAATTCATGCACCTGAGGAAATACTGCCCAAACGGGGCCTCGAGGAAGGGGAGCAGCCTGGGGCCGTTTAATATATTCTGATCGCATATTTTAAAAATAGATCATTCCCAGTAAGGATGTGGTGACAGGAGGCTTGTCACAGACAGCGTTAAATTGGTTTAATCCCTTTAAGGTGAATTTGGCAACATGCACCAAAAGCTCTAAAAATAAGCTTTGACTTAGCAATTATGCTACTGTGAATTTAAACTGACAAAATAGGCAGGCAGGCGCACAAAACACATGTGTGTGGATGCTTATCACCATACTTTTCATCACAGTCAAACTGTGAAAAATGTTCATGTTTAACAATAGGGGTTTGGTTAAATAAAGAATGATATATCCATATAGTGAACCACGTATAGGTGATGTAGAGATCTACTAATGATCATAAAAAGATATTGGCTATGTATGTTAAGTAAAAACAAAATATATACATTATGTATGTGTGGGTATATTTATTTATTTATAGTACAGACCTAATTATATCTAGCTAGCTATCTCTATTTAAAAAAATGTCTGGAAGGGGGTATGTCAAAATCTTAAACTCAATGAACATTTTCTTTTAACTTTTAATCTATTACTGTTGTTTTTTTTAATCATGAGCGTATGTTTTATCATAAGAAAAAAGCAAATCGATAATAAAGCTATTTTCACCTTGAACAAAGCAAAGAGATCCCATTTGGGGCAGCAGACACCACCCCATGACTGTGGGCCCTATGCCAACAGCCTACTCATAGACAGGGTAGAGATGGCATGCAGAGGTCCTCTGAGGAGTTCACACAGCCCCTGTGTCTGACAAAGAGTGTCCCTGCTGTTGGGCACAGTGATTCGAGAATGCCTCATATTTTTTTTCAGATGGACTCTCTCTCTGTCGCCCAGGCTGGAGGACAGCGGTGCAAACTGGGCTCACTGCAACCTCCACTGCCAGGGTTCAAGCGATTCTCCTGCCTCAGCTTCCCGAGTAGCTGGAATTACAGGCATGTGCCACCACACCCGGCTGATTTTGAATTTTTTTGTAGAGACAGGGTTTCTCCATGCTGGTCAGGCTGATCTCCAACTCCTGACCTCAGGTGATCCACCCACCTCAGCCTCCCAAAGTGCTGGGATTACCACAACACCGAGAAGTAATCCACCACAGTGATTCTCAGTGATTCTCGGTGAGCCACCGTGCCTGCTGAGAAGACCACGCTTTTGGCTTTAGTTTGCAGGGCTGTAGGGATGGGCTTTTCAGCATGGCAGTTTCATTTGATCCTATCTTTAAGGCCTTGGCCTTTGATGAGCCAGTAGTCAGGCCTCCAGGAACGGGCTGGACACTGAGGAGAAGCAACAGGAAGGGAGGGGACCCAGGATGCAACCATACCAGGCTTCTGCAGCAGGGGGGAGGCGGGGGGGGGGTGTGTACAAAAAAGAGGGGTAGAGGCGATGATGTCCAACTTTGCTCACTTTATGGTGCTGTCAGGTGATGAAGCTTTCTGTATCTTTAATCTTATCAGGGGACAGGAAAGATCTTTTTGTTTGTTTGTTTGTTTTCGTTTTTTTGAGACGGAGTTTCGCTCTTGTTACCCAGGCCGGAGTGCAATGGCACGATCTCGGCTCACCGCAACCTTCGCCTCCTGGGTTCAAGCAATTCTCCTGCCTCAGCCTCCTGAGTAGCTGGGATTACAGGCACGTGCCACCATGCCCAGCTAATTTTTTGTATTTTTAGTAGAGACGGGGTTTCACCATGTTCACCAGGATGGTCTTGATCTCTTGACCTCGTGATTCACCCACCTCGGCCTTCCAAAGTGCTGGGATTACAGGCGTGAGCCACCGCGCCTGGCCGGAAAGATCTTTTTAATGATTTTTGAGCCACTTCAAAAGCTAGAGTGAAAAATAAAAGCTAATACCCTTTGTAGATGAAAACACCAAGATTGTTGAAAGTCTGTTAAAATTTTTCAAAGCAACTCTCTGATAGTTATTTTTCCAGAACCACAGAGCTGTTAGGTGCCTTTTAGAATTTGAGCATCAGTGTGGGGTAAGTCATGGCAACCAGGTCGTGCTGTGCTTTCAGATGGAGTGTGGTCTTACTGACTTGTATGTTACGCATCCTGATGACCGAGCAAACCTCACCTCTTCTGGAAAAATCCAGGCCTAGTTTGGGGATGTGGCTCAGGCAACTAGAAATTTTGTGAATAGTGCAGGAGAAAAACATTTGCAGGAAAAATAAAGTTGTTTTTGTTTTAACTAGGTTGTTTCTCAGGGATTTTGCATAAACTCCAGGCCTTGTGTTGTGACCACAGCTCCCTGTCATCCAGGAATCACTAGAAACTCAGTGGGTACTGTGAAAAACCTGAAAGCTACAATCATTTTGTTTCACGCTGTGTGCGCATATGTGTATCTATTTATGAATACACATGCCCACTCAACCATCTCTTTTGTAAGTGGGTGAGTGAAACAGCACACAAACAAATTACCCCATGTTTCTGCCTAGGGTAATGAGCACTGGCTTGATTCAGAAATTATTAACTGGGAATCCCAGTTCTGTCTTCAGACTTGCTGTTTGACCTTGAGGAATTTATCTAACGCCTCTAGGCCTTGGTCTCCTCTTACATAAAATGAGAATAACAAAGTCTCTCTCATGGCATTGTGGGGACAAGCAATAATGTCCCTAAGGTGTCTCACCCTGTGCTTTGATCATACTAGTGACCGAAAAGCTGTTAATATGATTTTGTAAATTACATGTAAACCTGTCTCCTCTCCCCACGCACAGACATCCTAGAAGGCAGACCGTCTCCTTCCACTTGTATCTGCCTCTGCGTGTAGTGCACTGCTTTGGACACAGATGCATTTATTTCCTGTTTATTGAAGGACTGATCGATTAGGTGATTAAGGAGCAACCCTGCTGAATTCAGTAGATCTAGAACACAAACTCTTCATTGCCAAGGGCCCTGGGACTGAGCAGGTAAAGGCGATAGGAACTTTTCATTAGTTTAGTGAGGACTCAGTAGGGTGTAAACCCCTGCTCTGCATATGGGCCAATCAGCCCTACCTCCCAAGCACAAAATTGTCCTTGGGTTTGTCTGGTCATGAACAAGTTAGAAAGACCTAGCCTGCTACTAACACACTTCTGCCAACAGTAGGGCTTGCTCATCTATTTTCTAAAAAGGAAAGAAAAACTGTGTGCCTATTAACAGCAATGCCATGAAGTGCGTACAATAAAGGCTGCAGAGTCAGAAAGGCTGAGGTTCAAATCTTGACTCTGCTGCTTTTCAGCAGAGCAACTTTGGGCAAATCGATCTCTTGAAGCCTTCGTTCCCCTACTATAAAATAGAAATAACAGAAGTTCTTCCAATCTGGAGTTGCCATGGATATTAGCGGCAAGACATCTCACGTAGTGTCTGGAACAAAGGAACCAATAATGGTACCGAATTGCATCATGATGATGGTCCATTGTCCTCTAATTCACCTGTACTTACTACCTTCAGAAATGAGCATCAGATTTTTTCTAGTAACATCATTAAGGCTACTCCTGCTACTCTGCTCCGGTCTTGACAAGAATAACCCTCAAGGTAATGCCCCATAAAACGAATTCAGCTCCCATTTGTTTTTCAATGGACTGACTCACGGGGCTTCGCAGGAGAGTGATTACCTTGGGAATGAAGGCCCCGCTCCATGACTCCGTGCTTGACTTTCATGTGGCGCGTCAGGTTCCCCTTCAGGGTGAATTTGCTCGGGCAATAGAGGCACTTGAAGGGTTTGCTGTCCGAGTGCAGGTGCATGTGGCCCATCAGGTTGTGCATCCGGTTGAATTCCTTCCCGCATAGCTGTTGAAGATGGGGATGAGAACACAGGTTACTCTGCCTGAGTAAAGCCCCATCCAGGCCCCTGGAGCACAGATACCGCTTTTTTGTGTGGACCTTGGCATTTTAATGTGCTTGCAAGGAAAACGTCCCCAAGGAAATCAGGAAGGAGCCTTAGAGTTGGAGCAAGTAGGGATGGATTCATAAGATTTGTTCCTGGAGTTCAGAGATCTTTAAATTCAAAGTAAAAATATCAAAGCTTGTAAAGCTTCTTTTGAATAAAAGCTTTGGAAAAGGAAAAGAGCTGATCTGAAAAGCAGCGGCTACCAGTGTTCTTCCTTTAATAATAAGAATATGATTATGATGCAATACGGAAGGCATTGTTCTGAGTCTACCATGGATTATCTTCTTTAATTCTCATACCAATCGTATGAGATGGATGCTGTTGCCATCCCCATTTTACGGATGGGCAATCTGAGGACTTACATCACCTGGCCCAGGCACACAACTAGTGGGTGCTGAAGCTGGGGTAATGAACTCAGGCTATCGGATGCCAGAGGCCACATGGTCAACCACCAGACCATACTGTGTGTCTCCCGACACAACTCTTCTGTATCAGGCAGAAGAGAATAAAATAATAGACTGTATTATTACATAAACTGTATCAGACAATGCTTTTTCAATTGCTTTATTTTCTAATTACTAGTATGAATTCAAAGTTAAAAGAAATGAAAAATCCTCCAAGGAAGAAGTGTGTCTTTTCTCTGGGTAGAAATTTGTAGTGAGAGTGCTATCTCAGGTGTACAAAAAATAAACATGTTTTACCCTTTCTTTCTCATCATTCTTCTTATTTCCATCAAAGTGCAAATACGTGAAGGACCACTGGTCTGCCAACTTCTTTTGGAAGAAGAGCAGAACTTTCTTTTCACAGGTCATTTTGTATATGCAGAAACAGCAGGCCAGAAGTAGACTGCTCTGGGGGTGCTTTTATTGTCCCCAAACCTTACTAGAACAGGGAAATTCCAGCCCTTCTTTAGCTTTGGTAGGAGGAATGCAAAGAGTGATTTTGTGTTTGTGATTGGACCAGAATGTTAAGGGAGGAGCATTCTCTTTCCCTCCCCAACCTCAGAGGCCAGTGGATCTGTGGCAGTGATATGTGGTCAGATACAGAGATAGTCAGGGTGAGGCATCCTCTGAGGCTTACACCAGTTTTCCTTTCCCACTGAGATATATTTTTAGGGCCAATGTTGGGGATCCTGGATTAAATTTTTATTAATTAAGGCAGCATTTTCTTTAGTTGGCTGTAAGCGATGAGTGTTGAGCTTGTCTTGAAAGAGTAGGTAGACCTCTCAAATGATGATTCGGGGAGATTAGCCTAGGAGAATGCTGGGTAGTAAGAGGAAGCCAGCCTGGGATTATGCATTTGCCACAGGTAAGCCATGTATGGCTAATGAATGGCTGGCTCTGTATTCTTGAGTAATTCATGTTTGAGTATTCCCCACCTTTGCTCTCTCTTACTAGCATGAATGAATTTGGCCTACTGTGTGGGGTTCCAAGCTCAGCATCCAGACAGAGCACCTGCACACCATATTCATTTGAAAATGGTGACCTCAGAGGAAAAAGGATGACAGAATTTGTCTAACTCCAACTTTCTCAAGAGAAGCAATATGTAGGATAGATGACCGTTGTATTATCAATTGAGATAACTTAAGATGTATCAATCTGTGGCTCAGTTGTGCACATGTGTAAAAGTTCTATTAGAGTTATGTTTATTAGCTTAAGTTGCCCACTTCTCCACCATCATGGCTGAAAGCTATTTTTCTTTAGAGACATAGTCTTTCTCTGTTGCCCAGGCTGGAGTTCAGTGGCACCATTTTAGCTCACTGCAGCCTCCACCTCCTGAGTTCAAGTGATTCTCGTGCCTCAGCCTCCCAAGTATCTGGGATTACAGGAGCCTGGGTAATTTTTGTATTTTTAGTAGAGATGGGGTTTCACCATGTTGGCCAGGCTGGTCACAAACTCCTGACCTCAAGTGATCTGCCTACCTCAGCATCCCGAAGTGCTGGGATTACAGGCACGAGCCACCATGCCAGGCCAAAAAGAAGCTTTGAACCTAGAGATTCTAGATTAGAGATTTCCAGTCATGTGTCATTTTTAGAAAAAGCCTATCTCATTTGGTTTGTGGGATGGTTCCTGGTTATTCGGTGTGAAGCTGCTGTTACAAATGCTGAGTATAACCAGTATTTGCTTCAGATATGTTCTCACTCAGGAGACTGCAACATGCACTAAAACTTTGCCTGCTTTTTTATTTATTCCCTGCCTAGTATTGGGGTGACACATCACAGCTCCTCATTCAGCATCTGCTGAGTGAGGAAAGGCATAGAGAACATCGTCACAGAAGAACTGATCAAAGGAAAAGCCATGAGTGGTTAAGTACAAGGAATGTAGGGGGAGAGAAGCTGAAGGCCAGAAGATCAATTAGGCTACTGCACTAGTCCAGGCATGAACCGGGTCTCATGGTCCTACAGGCCAGAAAGAGGTCATTGAAAAGAAGTGACAAGCAATTTCTACACTTGGCTCCATGATGAGAGAAATTCTTCTTTCAGTGATTATCTGTGGTTGCTGACGCCTTAGAAGCTGAACTGGTCTGAGAGGGTTTTGTAAAGGGGGTGGAATTTTAGCCTAACAGTGAAAAAATGTGTAGAGTGCACTTTGTCGTACACAAAGATAAAGTGTCTTCATTAGTTATTTTCAGACACTTCAGCCAACCTTACAGCAGAAGTAAGGTAACCATTATGGTTGTGATAATGATCAACTTCTTGCTGCTGCCACACCTTCTGGGACGTTGGGGCAGTGTAGACCTTGCAATTCACTTGCCCCAAGGTCCCACCTATTCCCCTTCCCCAGCTCCATGCACAGAGATGTGCGCGGATTATAATGGTGTCTGGGCTCTAAACAGCATCCCAGGTAGTCTCCAGTGAGCTGACTTCCTTTTCTTTGTAGCCAACTCAATATCAAGCTACAGGGCTACACACACAGTACACTTCATGAGTGCCTGCGGGGGAAATAAACAAGTCAGGGAAATATCATTACTTCATGCAAAATTTTAAAAAGCATCCATCACCAGCTCGCATCCTTTTCCCACTAAACCTGTCAGTTTTCAAACTAAACTCCTCAGTGGCAGAAGGATAGAGCCAGTTAATCCAGGACCTGAGATACCTGGGCTCCATTCATGTCTGGGTGGTAGGTACTTAGCTTCGTCCTCTCAGACTTGGACCGGCCACCAAGCCTTTTGGTCCTTATCCAGAACACTTGGCCTCCTCATCTTTCTCAGAAGATGTTCCTCATGTGAAAATACCCAAGTGTATGGAGATATGTTATGTCTGTCTCAAGAAAGAAACCTCTCAGACACTTAGTGAAGAGAAGCTGGAGAAAGAGGATGGGCCAGTGAATCACGGCGCTTTGGGTGGAGGAGTCTGAGATGTGAGCCCCGGGCAGAACTGGCACAGTAGGGGAGGAGAGTTAGAGCAGGGGGAAGAAGGATGGATGGGAGGGAGCACCGAATCTCTAGGTTCTTCCCCAGGGAAGAGCAGCCGTTTAAGTTGAGGCCTTCTTAAATCATGCGATGTGAAGCTAAGAGTGTGCCCAAGCAGGACTTGCTGAATCGTCGCCTGCCAAGGTCTGTGGAGAATAAAATAGGAATGGATGTTGGTTCAGGAAGCCGCTGGAGTAGTGAGGACTCTGATCCCATTGTGCAGTGGGCATCTCCACCAGTGTGCCCCTGCCTGACCTCTCGGAGGCTCTAAGGAGCACCATCAGTGTGTCTCAACATGAAATCTCAGCTTCTCCATCCACCCGCTTTTTAAGATGGAGGTGGACCTCAAAATTTAATGAAAAATGGAAACAAGTATTTTAAAGGGCCCTTTAAAAATGGGTTGCATGAGTTATTAGGCTTTGAGATGTCAGAGTAGGGAGAGGAGGTGAAGACACAGAAGGACAGAGAGCTTGTTCCACTTTTTCTTCTGTATAACATTGATAATAATCATTGTTTCCTATGAAGGTTGTTGTAAGGATCAAGTGAGATAACTCACAAGAAGGGCTTGGCAAATAGTAAGAGCTCAATAAATATTAGCTCGTTTTACTCTCATTCTTGTGTATATAGTAGACTCTTACATTACAGAAATGGAAAGCTCTTTGAAGATGAGGGGAATATTAAAGGAAGAGCCAAATGAGGCATCCACTGAGTAAATACCCGCCAGGCTACTTGAAGTGTAGTAGAAATGCAAATAGTTGCCGGGCGCGGTGGCTCAAGCCTGTAATCCCAGCACTTTGGGAGGCCGAGGTGGGTGGATCACGAGGTCGAGAGATCGAGACCATCCTGGTCAACATGGTGAAACCCCGTCTCTACTAAAAATATAAAAAATTAGCTGGGCATGGTGGCACGTGCCTGTAATCCCAGCTACTTAGGAGGCTGAGGCAGGAGAATTGCCTGAACCCAGGAGGCGGAGGTTGCGGTGAGCCGAGATCGTGCCATTGCACTCCAGCCTGGGTAACAAGAGCGAAACTCCGTCTCAAAAAAAAAAAAAAAAAAAAAAAAAAGAAATGCAAATAGTTGTACCCGCCCCAGGTCTGAGAAATAAGGATGGAAAGAAAGGCTTCATCCAAGGTTCAGGGGTTGGAGACAGCCCAGTGATTTGGCTCCCCCATCCCTAGTCTGCCCTTTGAACAGCTGGCAGATGCCTTTGTGCTCCGGGCCTCCTCATCCTGGCCTCCTGGCACTGTCCTCCTGGTCCAGGGCCTGGAGGCACCTCGGGTCCTTGCCATGAACTCCAGTGGCCATGCTGACAGCCATGGAGAAGCTGGCTCTGGTCAGAGATCCAGGGGGATGGCAGCGGGCAGCCACTGGGCTGGAGCCAGAGCAGCACACTACCTCACCCCAACCAGCCTGCTGTGAGCTTCAGAACTGAGATGCGCCAGGAAGCCTGTGTTTTCCTATTCAAAGAGGAGAGGTCAGAGCTGCAGCCTGCAGCTGAGGAGAATGGCCTCCGTGAAACTGCCCTTCCCGCACATTCTTCTCCCTCTCTCTCTTTTAATAAGAAGGGTGTTCCTTTTCTCAAAGGGAGAAAGAGGGAGGGAGGGAGAGAGAGACTGTAAACTGTCCAAAAGGACCGTGAGAAAACAGGAAGCTTTGAAAAGTACAAGAGAAAGCAAGATGAAATCTATTTGCAGGCGGGCCCCTGGGGACATGTGAGGCATTGTTAAGCAGGCAGTTCATACAGCTATATCCTTCCTTCTGCTGAGGAGGGCTTTACTGCCAAAAGCCTGCTATCTGGTCACTGCCTTAACCCCCTCCATGCCAGCCTGAAAACCCTGACCCCAAGCACCGGGCCCCTCAAAGCCCCCCATCTGGTTTCTTACTTCTTGGAGCGTCAAATAAAGTGAGGGGCAAAATGGAGTCAGTTTGACAACAGTGGTGGAGACCCTCTCCAGGGAGATTTTATCCCTCTTTTGACAGCTCTGCCCTCTGGCCTTCAGCCTTCTGCTGCAGACAAGGTTTCAGATGACCTGGTGATTCATAACTTAGGCAGCTCCCGGCTTCACCCATCTCAAAAGAGAATTTGTCCCGGAAATTCTGGATGGCTGCTTTTCCTGGACAGGTTTCCCAAAGACGGCAGCTGGTTCTTTGCTGTTACGGAGTGTGGTCACTACAAGGATAGGATCCAAATCAACCTCCGTGTGCTTACCCAGAATCTGGGAAGCGTATTTCTGAAAAGTGGCTTAAGTCTACAGGCGCAGGTCTCTGGAAAAACTCCAGCTGGCTCCAAGAAACACGAGTCCAGAAGTCTAGCCAATAGCAAAAGAGCCCAGAAGGGCAGTAACTTTTTTATAAGAAAAAAAAAAAAAAAAAGAAACATGAAATGGAAACCTCTCCTCTCCTCTAATTTTCCATCCCATTGTTAATGCCTAATCCCACAGTGAGAGAACATTTCTGCTTGCTAGGGACAGCTGTTTCCACCTAGCACAAGGCCCGACAAGATCAGTTCATACTGAGACAGGAGGAAGGATTTATGTTAAGAAGGAATTTTAATGGTAAGAATCCCAAGAAATTAGAATCTGTTACTAAAAGCCTCTTCCTTGCTGTGATTTTTTGGGTAAAGGGGAGAGAGTGAAGGGTGCCTCTTCTGCCCAGCCATGTCAATCACAAGGCATGAAGTGGGTGGCTCTTCCCTGTTACAGCAGCAAAGCGCAAGTCCAGTTGCCTTGAACTTGCCTGGGCTTGTAGTCCAACACCACCGAGCAGCCAGCCAGCCATTTCTCTCAGATGGCTGGGAACTGTATGGCAATGGGCAAATGGCCCTCCATCCCTCTCTCAACTCCCAAATCCTAACAACCTTCTCCCAAGGCCAAATTTCCAAGAATCTAGCATAGCACAGCTGGGAAGTAAGAATCCAGACAGCACCTTGAGATGGCTCACCCCACAGTGTGACCTGGATCTAGTTTACAAACACAGAGAGCCTTGTGATGTCATCTGCAAACACAGGCGAGCTCTGCAAGTCTGTTGGAAGGAAGAAGGGTGATGGTACAAAGAGGGCACCCAGGAGGGTGACACTGATGGGAGATGGGGACAGGGAGAGGGAGGCCCTGGCTTATGCTTTTAGCACTGTCTCAGAGAGAGAGGGCTCTGAGTTGACGTGGCTAACACTGATTCTTGTTTCACAAATGGCTAAGTATGGAGAAGGCCCACTTTCTCCATTGTTTGACAAGAAGGTCCTTTCACAGCCAATTAGTTTTGTCTGACGATAAACAAAACTCTGTAGCGAGCCTCCTGACCTCTAGTGTGGTCTCCGGAGAGGTCTTACCACCAGGAAGAAGCAGCCTTTGCAAATGGCCAGTCCAATTCCTGTGCCAGGCCCATCTCTCCCATTGTAAAATTTAAGCTGTGCATTGTTTCAAAGCTGGCATCTTACTTTATAAACCACTCTCTTATGGGTTCTGGTGGTGTGGACCAGACATGGAGCCTAATCTAACCTCAAGAAATGGGTAAAACAGAGTTTCTGAACTGTAAACCTGACCATCAGACACCCTTTGGACCATGTACGTGCACCATCATCGGAGTGGAGGCAGAAGGAGCCATCGTTCATAAAAGGGAGCCCCTAAACATCAAGTTGGGCCCAAGTTACATAGCATCTTGTAGTCTCTTGTGCACTGATACTAGCGAGAACCCTCTAGATCCTCAGACACTACCTGGTCCCAGAAGTCCTCCAAGCCCCTGAGGGTACAGAAACAGAACAGCCGGTGCCCTCAAACCACACATAACCTACACTGGCTTTGTCCCCTGACATAATCCTATATTTCAGGAACATTTTCTGCCTGGTTTTACCATTACTACTGGACAAGAATTGATGAGGTGGAGGTAGGAGATGACTGAATGGGACAGATGTGAATTTTCAGGATACTGTAAACTATGTAACGGGCTCCCTTCATATTTTAGCAACTTTACTCCACCACCATCAGTTGATGAGCTAAAAAATTCAGTTCATGCTTGAAGCCCAAGAGTAAACTCATCACAAGGAATGAAGAATGGCAAAGAGACCTACTTGTCCCTCCATTGTAGGAGGCAGTAAAACCCTTTGCAAGAAGAAGCAGCTCTGTTACATGTGACGTGCTCTAGGGGCTCAGTGAAGTGGGAAGGAAATCAAAGAGAGAGAAGAGGAGGCCCGTGGAGCCCATGGGCTCATGCAGCCAGGCCTCACTTCATGGGCATACGACACAGGGTGCCACCATCAGAAAGGTCCTGAGTCTGGCTTAATGCCCTGCTTTCACCATCTTGAAACTCCCAGTAATGTTTGAACAAGGAGTCTTGCATTTCCATTTTGCCTTGGGTCCTGAAAATTATGTAGCCTGTCCTGCATACAGCTTACTCCCACTTTAGACAGATATAAATTGACTTTCGAACCACTGGAAACGTGAAGAAAAGGAGGGGAAACAGAAGTGGGTGGCAGGAAAAGGGCTGGAGGGAGAAGCCTCCCTCTATCACCTCCGGACATTGCCCACACAGGTCTAGGGAAGCTCTGGTGTCTGACCCCTCACCCCTTCCAAGAGTTGCCAACACAGGAAAAAAGTCAGCTTCACAGGGGATTCCTTCAAGTGGGGCCACATGCAGAGGGATTAAAGCAGGAACAGCCCCTGGAAGCAGGGAACCCCACTTCAGGAATATGGATCAGCAGAAAGTATCATTTAAACTCCACTAGGCACGCAGTAGCGGAGAGAGAAAACCTTCATTTCAAACAGAAGGGCTCTAATGATACCTGAATGTGGTGATTTCCCTCTTCTTCCCCCCCAGCCGTCTTCGTGGCCAGATGACACCTGGCCAATACATCACTTGAATTAAACCCAGTCATGTTCAGTGTTTTCTTGTCATTTTAGAAGTAGAGAAAGAAAACACTGGTGTGGGGTAGGGACAGCCTCAGGGGGCCGAAGCATTTCTGAGTAATGCCTGTCAGAGCTTCTGGCTTTACAAACTCCAGCTCACACATTTTCTCAGCTGATGAAATACAAATCCAACCAAATTAGCCTAACACGGACATTTTAACAAAGACGCTCCATCCCTGGGGTACATGGCACTTAGCAATAGATGAAAGACACCTGAAGTGACGGTGCTCACAGTTACTCCACAGCCTGAGCAGGCATTTCTGAAGGCCTCGGAGGGGCCAGCTTTGGAAGCCTTCTCATCCTCTGTGGGAGGCCTGCCTCAAAGTACACGTATGGCTCAGCCCTGCAGTCAAGAGGCAAGGAGGGGAGAGGAGGAGAAGGCGGGGAGGCTGTGCTAGAAGCTTCTCTGACTCTTTCCTATGCCCTGCTCATTGCCTTGTAAGGGGAAGAAGGTTAAACCTGCTCTCTCCTTTCTAGAACGAAGGCTCTCCATATCACCTTCCTCCTTTAACAGCCTCCTTCTCCAAAAGGGCCTTCCACCCTCAGACCTTTCCGTAGCGCCTGGCTCCACCCCTGGGCACTGATGCCACAGTGAGACAAACAGGGCAGGCTCCTTAGGGACCTCCAGCCTGGCGTGAGGTAAGTGGGGTGTACGGAGGGACAGAGCGGCAGATGGGACCTGGGGTTGGCCATGGCCCTATTCTGAGCCCTCGTAGCCCCACTGATGAAACAGAGTAGAAGGCTCCCTGGGGACCCTTTCCCATCAGGCATTTGCACAGCTCTCTGGTTCCTTCCTGGTCCCACTGCCCACCTTGCATTTGAAAGGCTTCACGTCAGAGTGGACGATCATGTGTGCCTTTAGGGTCTGCTTCTGGACGAAGCTCTTGTAGCAGAGGTGACACTGGTAGGCACGGATGTTGGTGTGGATCAGCACGTGTCGCTTCATGTTGGCCAGCAGGGTGAACTCCCGCCCGCAAATCCCACACTTGTGCTCCTTCACACCCTGCGGGAAGGCAAGATTCAGAAAAGTGGTGATTGACAGGTAACGTGCTTTCATCAGGATCACAGCCTTCATGTTCCTGTCTGCCACATAAACCCACAAAGAGCTTGGTGATAGATGCTGAGTTTCAAATAATGTAGCTTCAGTCTTGTTAAATTACTATTTTCTTGAAAAGTGTTGATTATGTAATCTTTTTTTTTTTTCCTACTGAAAACCATAAACTAGCCAGATTATTGGAGGAAAAGAAAGCTTTCGCTTTCTTTGCTCCAGCTGCTGCTGGGGCTAAGTCTCCAGTGATAGTTCTTGAGGATTAACAGGCTTTTGGTAAGAGCACTGTGGGCTGATATGCAACATGAATCTATAATCCGGCTTTCATGATAATGAAAAAATAAAATCTTCTAAACTGATGTTTTCATTTCCCTGATGGAAACCAGTGTTCTCTTGGGTTCTCATTAATAGACTCGAAAATCCCAGAACAACTTATATCCACACTTCAGTAAATTACAACTTGATAATCACCCTCTCAAGTTGGTCCCCTGAGTTCCCACAGGCCACACTGACCACCACATGACATGGATATGGAGCCTCCCCTAAGCCAGCTCCTCCTTATAAGGAAATTTGGCAGGAGTTAGCTTTCTGAATTAGGAAGCAGGACAGGAGGCTTTCTTGTCTCCTTGCTGTGCATGAAGGTGTGTTTGAACTAAGGCCCTTAATTGAGAGCATTTCCAGGGACCCACAGCGAATCCTGACTATCCATCATTTCTCTGCAAAGGCCTTTGCAAGAGGTCTTGAGCCAGAATGACTTTTGGAAAGAAAAGTTTAGAGAACGTGGGCGCGAAACTGAAGGTTATCATAGGATTAGAACAAGTTACTTAGTTAACAACTCTACCTAATGAAATCCATATTCCCTGATATTCATAGTGGCTGAAGGAGGGAAGGAGGGATTCCAAGCTCATCTCTGACTCTTTACCTATATTTCTGTTTCTTTACTTTGAGGCATGGTAAGAAATTACCACTCTGCAGTTCCGACGGGCCCATCGTATTAAAGGGTAGATTCAGGTCTCTGCCCAACTATTTACTGGTTGTAAAACCTTAGATGAGTCCTGTGGCCTTTTTTAGTGAAGTCTTCTCATCTCAAGATGAAGTGGTGGGGCATGAGAACCCTAAATGCTTTCTAACTCAAGCACTGTCTAGTCCAGATGATGGTACATGAGTATGCATTTATGCTAATAAGGAGACCTAGAAATCAACCTCCTTTAGAAATTAAAGTTTGATTCTGCCTAAGGAGATGAATTTTTTAAATGTAGTGCATATTCCAACACTGAGTTTAAAATTATAAAATTAATGAAAAAAATTTTCTTAATGGGTTTTATATTATATTTTAGCATATTTTAGATTTCCTCTGGGCTTGGCTCTGATCCATTTGTCCTTAAACCAAGGAGAAGTTTCTACTTATCACTGTTTTCAGAATTCTTTAAAGAGAATTCTGTGACCAAAGTAAGATTCACCTGTGGGCTGGCCTAGCGTGCAAATGGACAGGAGCCTGGACACAACTTTGAGGCAGCAAAGGAAACTGTTGGCTCACCGCAACCTCTGCCTTCCAGATTTAAGCGATTCTCCTGCCTCGGCTTCCCAAGTAGCTGGGATTACAGGCGCCCGCCGCCTCACCTGGCTAATTTTTGCATTTTTAGTAGAGATGGGATTTTCGCGGTGTTGGCCACCCTAGTTTTGAACTCCTGACCTCATGATCCGCCTGCCTTGGCCTCCCGAAGTGCTAGGATTACACCCAGCCTTGACTTCATTTTCTACCATCTTACAGGATCTTTATATACTCTAAAACGCACTTTTGATTCCTTTTCCACAAATACAGGAGCCCCTGAAGTTAGTGAATGGTCCCCTCTGCGGCTGAGTCTCAGTCTGGGTCCTCTGCTGACGGTTCCTGCGCTTGGCAGGCACTCCCCTCTGGATGGCATCTGCAGGTGCCTCCTGTAGGCCAGGAGCTGTTTGTGCAGAGCCCACAAGGCAGCCACACATTTCATCTCTGCTGCGGAGCCAGAAAATGCTGTGTTTTGTCCCACCCTAACAAGTGAAACCTATTCTAGCACAGCAGAAACATTATCTTGGCTGGGCAAAGTCCTCTGCTGACCTTTCAGAATTAAAGAGTGCTTTAGTAACTCTGGCTTGCTAGAAGTCTTTCCTGCCAAGAAAATCACTTGAGTTTAAGGGTGTGAGAGCAGGAGTCAGTGAGGGCAAAACTTCCTCTCAGAGGCTCAAAGCAGGTTCCAATGGCTTAGCTGGGGTAAGATTTCAGGGACATCACTAGGGCCTTGTTTTAGTTAGCCTGAGTGACTCCAGGGGTATGGTTGCAACTGGGCTAAGCTTAGACTCTTGGGCCTGTATTTCCCCTTGAGGACCTGAGCACAGGGAAGATCAAACAAAACCAAACAGAGAAGGACACTTTCTCACGCCTCCTGCAATATAAAGCACAGGGCACTTCACTCAACTAGGCACAGGATCAACACAGGGAAGCATAGGCCCTGCTGGCCTCGCTGAGCTCTGCTTCCCTTGGAGAGCTTGTGTGTGAAGCAGGTCTCACCATTGAGGGAGAAAACAACCCAAAAGATTGTTTCCCACTGCTTCAACAGTAGAAGACAAAGAGAATTCTCTAGAAGAAGGTGCTCCCTGGCACATCCCAGGCACAGAGCTGATCTAGGGTCTGAGGACACACTCATGCTAGTGCCCTGGATGAAGTTTCTAGAAATAGAATCCACAAGATTCTTGTAGGGTAGGGAGCATCCTTCCTCATCCTTCTCTGCAAATGTCTGCATTATTTATTTCTAGGCCTACCTTAGGGTCTAGGAGGCTGGTAGGGCCGGGAAAGGGCTTGGTTGAAAATCGTTCTTTCCTATTTAAACGTGAGGAAGGACCTCAGGGCTTGGCCAAGGGACCGCTTATCTGGGGTTGCCCAGCTCCTCAGGGTCAGGTGCGGAGCAGGACAGGCCCCAGCCGGCTCCCCAGGGGTCTGCTCAGGGCCCCTGCTCCTCTTCCCCAGACCCCGCCACCCCGCCCCGCTCTGCCCGGGGCCCGTGGTACCTTGTGGGTGAGCGAGTGCTGCTTGAGGTGGTGCGGCTGCACGAACTCCATGCCGCACTCGGAGCAGATGTAGGGCCGGATGTCCTTGTGCTTCATCATGTGGTTCTGCAGCTGGCTCGGGTACTGGAAGGTCTTGTCGCACTCGGAGCAGTTGTACTGGATGGGGCCCCGGTGCGTGGTGAGGTGTCTCTTCAGCTGGGCCAGGGTGGGGAAGTCGAGGCCGCACTCCACACAGATGTTCTCGCGCCCGCTGGCGTGCTTGGCCTCGTGGGCCTTGAGCTCGCTGGGGTAGGCGAAGCCGCGGCCGCACACGCGGCAGTTGTGCGGCTTCACCTCGCTGTGCTGCATCATGTGGCGCTTCAGGTGGCTGGTCTGGGTGAAGGCCTTGTGGCACACCTGGCACTTGTGGGGCCGCGTGCCCTGGTGGGTCAGCATGTGGGTGTGCAGGTGGCTGAGCTGCTTGAAGAGCTTCCCACAGTGCGTGCACGCGTGCGGCTTGATCCCGCTGTGGCCCAGGATGTGGGTGACCAGGTTGTACTTGGAGGTGTAGGACTTCTCGCAGGTGGGGCACTGCCAGCGCTTCTGCGCGCCGCCCACGTCCACGTAGTAGCTGTCGTCGATCTGCACGTTCACATCCACCCTCTCCACTTTCTGCTTGGTCTCCTCGCTCTCCTGGGGCTCGGCTTTCCGGGGCAGCAGAGGTTCCGGGGGCTGCTTGGGCAGGAAGGCGTGCCGGCCGAAGGGGAAGGGCGAGGACGAGGGCACGAAGAAGGGGAACATGAGGCCCGGGTGGAGTTTGGGGTAGTAGGGGTAGGGCGCGGGCAGGAATGGAGCGGGCGTCGGCTGGGGCCACATGGCGCTGGGCTTAATGGGCTCCTGCTTGACGGGCTTGGCCCCCAGGTGTCCCAGGCTGCGGTAGAACTGGAAGCCTGCGTTGCACAGGTCGATCATCTGAGAGTCATACTTTGGGCGCGGGGGCTGCGGGAACAGCAAAGGGAGGTCGGGAAGGCCGCGGTTTTTGTTCTCCTCGGAGTGGAGGGCGAGGCTGGCTTCTTCTGTAGGGTGGTTATAGGGCATCTTGGTGGGCATGCTCTTCCGTTTCCTAGACCCCCCTCCTTCGAAGACCCCAGGGAACCCATCTAGGTCTCCTGGAGGAGGTTCATACCGAAACTGGGAAAAGGGTCCTCGGAGAGCTTCTGGGAAGGGGTGTCGTTGGGGAGCCTTCACCCGAGAAGCCACTGGCTGCAGGCAGTGGGGAAAGGAGGGGGTCTTCTTCACAGCCAAGTTGAAATGCACATCCTCATCTTTGATCATCTTCATTTCCTTCTGCATCCTTGGCAATTTTCCTTTAAAGAGAAAGAAACTTTTGTGTTTTGGTTTTGTTTTGTTTTAAATCCTCTTTTCCCTTAAGGGTTTTGGCTATTTATCAGTACTGATTTGTGAAGAGTAATACTTGCTTAATATGGATCCTCATTTATCCTAGGGCTGTTCAAAATATCACCTTTCTATCTTCCGTTATCAATATGGATAGCACTGGCCTGTTGGGGTGACCCTAGGGCTGAATCAAATTAGGCTCCAGTGTAAATCCCGCCACAAAACCACAAGGGGTGATGGTAGGAGGGGGTGTGGACTAGTTTGGGAAGAAACCCGAGAACTCATCTGGCCACTGTCTCCATTTAAGATGAGGGTACCAAGGTCTAGATAAATGAAATGACATTCTCAAGTGACACAGGTACTCGCTGAAGGAGTGAAGACCGGACTTGTTCTGCCGCAGCTGTTCAATCTGAGGTGTAATTGCATCTACTAATGGTGATTGGAAAGTGATTTTTAGGGTCTTTTTTTTTTTTTTCTGTAAGGCAACCAATTTTCACTGCTACTCCCTTGCTTGGGCCTTTGCTACTGGAAAATGAGAATGTTCAAGGCCTCATAGAAAAAGGGATGTTAAGGCTCAACTCAGACCTAATTGTTTCTGAGTATCCACTCTGAGTAAGGTGTGCTACTAAGGCACAGGGAGTGAATGACATTAACATGATTTTAAAAAGCATTTTGAGTATCTCAATGTTATAAAGTTATCTTGGCAATATATACATTCCAGTCTTCAGCCTGAAGCAATCTGGGATGAAATATTCCTTCATTATGTGAAATAAGGCTGCACATGGGTCTCTCCTTTCAGGTACGTGTCAAAGTAAAGGGCAGCCTTGGTGACTCCTGTGGTGCCTGACATGTCCCCTGCTGATACATGCCACGGGACATGGGCATGTCTGAAAGAGCCAGTGGTAGGACCAGAGTCTGAACCAAGTGTTGTGTTTTCACATTTCTCCTTACCAGTTTTCTTTTTCTTTCTTTCTTTCTTTTTTTTTTTTTTTTTTTTGATGATGGAGTCTTGCTCTGTCGCCCAGGCTCAAGTGCAGTGGCACAATCTAAGCTCACTGCAACTTCTGCTTCCTGGGTTTAAGAGATTCTTGTACCTCAGCCTCCTGAGTAGCTGGAATTACAAGCACACACCACCATGCCCAGCTAATTGTATTTTTAGTAGGGACGGGGCTTCACCATGTTGGTCAGCTGGTCTTAAACTTCTGACCTCAAGTGAACTGCCCGCCTCAGCCTCCCAAAGTGCTGAGATTACAGGCATGAGCCACTGTGTCTGTCCTTGTCAGTTTTCTGTCTTCCTCATATGGATACTGACAGAATGAACTAAGTGCCAACTCCACATTTCCAGTGAAAGTCAGTTCTACCCAAGGCCTCTGAGTTTGAATGGGATCAATCCCTTTTGCTCATCAGAGGCCCCCATGGAGCCAGTTGGCTTGGCCAGGTGTAAGGTCTGATGTAGGGCCACTAGAGACAGGGCTGACATAGGGTCTTAGACTAACTCAGGGCTCTGGCCCCTGGGACTATCTACAAACAAGGTCATATGGGGTGAGGGTCCCAGGAATGAGAGGACCTACAGCTTTCAGTGATTTTCTATGATCCTTGGGGAGTCAGATACAGCTTTTACAATTATCTAGATATTCCTAAATTCTTAAATTGCATGTGTGTCTTTTTGAGAGGCTTGAGAGCTGCAATACAATTAAAACAAAAACGAGCCTTTAAAAATTTTGTTACCAAGTCTATACACAGACAATCCAATGAGGAAAAAATATGTGTCCTTATTATATGACCATCTGGGCATTATTTAAAGCTGTATGTGAAACTGGACAGAGAACAAAAAAATAATGCTTAATATTTGCTTTGTGTTTATGTGAGTGGAAAGATAGCCATGGCTTGTCTTTCTTACCATGGGTTTTGGGCTTGGTAATTATGAGCAAGAACTTGTGCGTCCAGCAAATGGGAGGCCCAGCCTGTGTCAGCTTTGCTTCCTCCTAAAATTCTTTTTTTCCCCCCCAATTTGTCTGTTTATTCCCACAAGGCAGCCAGGCATGGGGGTGCTGAGCTGAGCCCAGCGGGCCATGGGACTTTCCTCCAGCGGGGTCTACTCCTAAAATTCTTACTGCAATGCTAGATCTTCTTCCACTGCTGCCTCAAGGTCCAGGCAATGGTAGGAAGTCACAAAGGCAGTGGGAGAATGAAATGTCTAGCTTTATGAGACCCGGAGGGGTGTGGGTGGGTGAAACGAGAGTCGTGCTGCTGCTATCAGAAAGGACCAGCAGGAGGATGGGGAAGCAGAGGTTCTTTGAGGTTTTTCTTGTTTACTAAATCATCTCTTAGCTTGCAATGCAGCAGGTCCTGATCTCTAGATTCACATAGAGTTATAGAGGGTGTGGCCTTGGCCCAAGAATTTGTTGCATCTATAAAAATAATTGACTTTCAACAAGACTAAATGTGTCCCGCTTAATTGGAAGGGAAAATGGCAGATCCTTTCCTTATGATTTCATTTGGAACACAGTTGGTTTTATAACCCCTTGGGAGAGAAATTTCTTTTTGTAGAAGGGCTACTCAGATTGGAAAAGACTCTTCCAGACTACAAGTGCCTATGGCAAACCACTGCAGAGCTCATAGAGAAGCAAACTCGTTCTCTTTTTAAAATTCTCCTCTGATTAAAAGAGGCAATAATTCCTAGTACATACTAGAGAGCTTGGGTTGAGAAAGTAAAAAAGAAACAAGTCAGAACCTGGGCCAAAACTTACTGAGTTTCCTGTGTAGTTTATTATTAAGAAGGTACTTGAACATGCTTGGCTAATGATGTGTTGTATCTTTATATAACGTGGTGTAGCTTATACTGGAAAGCTACCGATTTGGAAAGGAATGTTATCACTAATTTTGAAACGGAAGGTATTTCAGTCTATGCACGTTATTATTGCTTTTGTTCAATATTTTTGTTTTTAGTTATGACATAATCAAGTAATTGTTTCCTTTTAATACATTAGGATTTGTAATATACTCCCAATATTATGTTAATCTCAAAAGCATATTTATTTTTAGCATTTGAATTTTTATCACCATTGTCCTAGTAAAGCAAAAAAAAAAAAATGTTGAAACAGAGATGATGTGGTTATTTTTTTAAACATAAATGACAAAATTATGTTCCCAAATACAGACTTTAGTTATATATATTTTAATTTTTTACATATTTTAATCTCATATTTATTTCCTTCAGTTTCTCTGTGTATATATGATGATTCTACTACTCTTAAAATAGTAGTCTGTGCACACAAGAATAAAATTAGACACCCAGAAGGTTTTGATAAAGTAGGATCAAGCCTCGGAAATTTTTACATTTAAAATGGTAGTCCCTTTCTGCATACAGATGCCTTTCTGCATAAAGACCTTAAGGAGCATCAGCAGTTCCTACAGAGGTCAAGGAGAACTAGTTCTGATTTCTCCTCATCCTGCTTGAGAGAGAAATCAGCTGTGGCTGCTTCTAGCTATTAATATCTCTGCCTTTGAGCCCCAGCACCAGGTGATACGGAGAAGCCCCAGGCGGTAAAACAACAACAACAAAATCCAGAAAACAAATCCATCCTGGGGGAGGGGAGTGTTGAAGGGAAAAGCAGGGGAAGGATGTCTCCCTAAGGAGGTAATTTATCTTGAAATCGGTCAAGTTAAAATTCTGGATGTCCTCAGCAAAAAATATTAATAGATTCCTGGAAAACCTCGATGTGTACCACCCACGTGCTTCCCCCTATTTTTAAAAATAGGTCCACGGGCACCCATAGAACTGACAGGATTCTTATGTAGGAGGCAGGGGAGGCTTGTGGGTGGCAATCTGGTTAGGAGACCCGAAACATGGGGAGGAGGGGCAAGCCCTGCTCTGAGTCATTGATCCATGGCTGCCTCCAGAGGTCCTGGAGAAAACCAGCAGGTTGTAAGACAGTTTCCCACCAGAAAGAGTTGAAACAACACAAAGAAGAACTGAAAATGTAAAAGCTGCTGGGTATGGGATAATGGAAAGAGCGTTGGTTTGGAGCCTGAAAGTCTAGGTTTGAATGTTGGCTTTGTGCTGGCAGCTGTGGGAGGCTAAGTTACTTTTGAAGTTTGATTTTCTCATCCATGAAATGGGAGTTAGGATATCCCCACAGGCTTGTTGGAAATTTGGAGCGTGTATGAGAAAGTATGTTAAACACTCGACAGTATGCTGCCCTTAAGGAGTGAGAAAGAGTGCACAGGAGTGGAGGGCTAGGTTGTGATCAGTGGTTTGATGCTGTCTGACATCATGTCTGTTTTCTAAGCTGAACCTCTTGATCACCATCGATGGCATCTGGGCCTCTGCTTTGCAAGTTAACCAAGACTTTACCCATTTATCCTGAGTTGGTCTTGTCACAGCAGTGAAGATGAACCACACTCAAAAAGGCCACGAGTAAGGCTAGGATGAGTTTACTCATTCCATGTGGCAATAAACCATGTAGTTAGAGAATAACTCCCCATCCCTTCTTTATGACTTTCTTTGCTATGATGGAGATATCTACAAGCATATATTAACAACAGACTGCTTTGATGAATGGGGATTTGAAGCAAAGGCTGGTGTCGTGAGCTATTTCAGCCAGTGTGTGAGAAACTGAAACACTGCCTCTATTCTAATATCAGAGGTCACCTTCCTAGGGACAGGACGACCTGTTTGTCAAACCCAAAGTCTCAGACGCTAAAATAGTGTAGGATCGACATTAGCAAACCAGCTCTTAAAATTCCTGCTTGACTGTGAAGACAGAGACTGGGTCTGTTTCATTCACTGCTGCATCTTCAGTTTTTGGAATGGTGCCTGGCTCAACATAGATGCCCCATCAACTACTTTGAGATGAAAGAAGAAATGGGTGGTTCTTTAAAGTCTCCCCATGAAGCTTTAAAATGTTTAATTTTGTCTTGCATTATTTAGACTGCATGTCTTTTCATATGTCCCTAATGAAATCATCAGCACACTTATAAGTTCTTAGGTAGTTATTATGAAAAGAACTTGAAACACACACTTTGTGTGAGCTGTTGCTTACCCTCCTCATCCAAGGGCACTATTTCTGAACTAACTCTCAGATTCGGGATAAGCCCTAAATCCTGGCTACACTAATGCCGGAGAGCCATTATCAAAGTGCCATCAAGTTCTGCAACCCAGTCAGAAAACAGATTCCTGAAAAGGCCAAAGGGCAGTCAGAGGTAGAAAGAAAGACCCCGGGATTGAGAAAGGGAAATGTAAACCAGGAGTGGATGGTCACCCTGCACTCTTCCACCTAAAAATAATGTTTGGGAAATTAGTAGCAGCCTGCTCTTTGTACTAGTAAGGAGGAGAGGACTTTAGAATAATCATTCATTTTCACTGTTATGGTCAGGCATTATTCTAAGGTCCCTGGCTTTCTACAGTGCATCATCCAAACCCAACAGGCTATAAATCAAGAAACAAATAGTTTGAAAAGGAAAATATTGGGCTGATTGGGACTCAGATAGCTTTCTTAACTCGTATTATCTGTAAGAGTTGGTTATGAAGAAACAGGGAATGAATGAATTTTAAAACCAAAACCAAGACCTCCTCTTTGACCCGTAAGGACCAATGGGAGAAATACAAGGACTAACCGAGATGAAACCACATTTAGTTTGAGGGGAAATATGCTGCTAATAATGCTCTTTAATTGGGAATTCACCTAATGCACCAAAATATAAATATTCCCCAGATAAAATTACTGGTATTTTGTTGTTCTCATTCAAATCGAAGGTCATTCCAGTAAATGTTCTTAAGAAGAGTCACAATGAGCCAGCATGCCACGGGCAAATCTATTTATCTCTCCTCCACTACACTGATTTCCTTTGATCTTGAAATTCACAAAAGAATATTCCCTCTTCCATGAAAGAGAGAAAATGAACTCTTTATTCCCTGAAGCTTTCCCATTTTCATTGGAAAATGTTACATTTTACTCCTGGAGGCCCTAACTTCCCTTGTAATATGAGCGTGGCAGTTTACTTATGTGATGCATCTCAGAACTCTGTTCTCAACACAGGTGGAAGCAGGAAAAAGATGAGAGTCAAGGAAAAGGGTGAGAATAAACAGCAGTGTGAAGAGAAGCAAAGGGTGGGGGGTGGGGGAGGACCACAGGAAGGCAGAAGAGGAGAGACACGGACAGGCGGTGATCCTTTCTGTTCATACAAAGGACCTCCTAGGAAGGCTCCCCTGAAGAGGCATTTTTAAGCCTTAAAATGAAATGTTCTAATGTTTCAACACAATTGTCTTAATATATATGAACTTGTACTGCTGTGTTCTTCATTCGTAGATATTTGGCAAGTAATGATTCAGTCTGGCATTCCTGTGATTGGCAGGAATAGAAGGGGTTCGAAACATAGCTAGCAAACGGAGCAATATGTGGTCAATGTGAATGTTCTCCCTTGTCACTCTCTGGGTCCGTGGTAGAATCAAAAAGAGGTAACCAGATGCTGGGCCAGGCCCCAGGACCCTTCCAGATGCCCTTCGGGCCCCCATTTAATTTATAGACCCTAATTCCTCCAATTTGGTTATAAAAATAATCTGTCAGCCCATGGTATAAGCAGAGTCCTCTAGGAGGCCAGAAAATATTAATGGGTGATGAGACTCGTTCATATATGAAATAGCCAATTGAACTCACAAAATTAATTTTTTGAAAGTTCCTAAATATCACCAAGACATAAAATAAAGTCAAGTTTAGTTGTGTATTTTTTGAATTGTCCATAATGAACATGCACATTTACTATTTGTATGTCTTAAACATACATGTTTAAGAAGCCCTTAGTAAAAAAATCATCAACAACAGATTCAGCTACTAACTTGCATACGTTAAAATAGATGTGGGTTTCATTTAGGAAAGAGAACGTTTTTTTTTTTTTTAAAGTGCTGAATACCTAGGCCAGTTTCTGGAAAGCAGGAGTGAACTTGGAACAGCAGCTAGCGTGTTGGGGTTATCTCTGTCCTCATGACCCATTTAAAGGAAGGAAATGAATTGGAGATATGACATAGCAATTCTCTTCTCCAACCCTCAGAGTTAGTGTATCTCTTATAGATGGTGCTCTAACTAGAATGTTAGAATTTTTCTCCAACTTTCTTTAGAGGGAATGCCTTTGAATCTATGTTGTTTGTTTATGTTCATAGATCAAATAAATTTGAGAAACTTACTCCTAGCTACACAAAAAAATGCATAGACATGTTAGAAAACTTCATTTGGTCCAACCCTGGAAATGACAGTTTAGTCAGTCTGCTGGGCTCCAGAATTGGTAGATAATACCAGAAAATATGACTATCTGCAAGCAAAAGTGCTGCGAATCAACGCATCATTGATGAGGTTAGCCATCTGTGGAAGGAACCTATTTTAAAAGTATAACTCAAGGAAATATTAGCTGGGGAGAAGTTGATGGAAATATTTTGTATTTTGCTTGTGGTGATAATTACGCAATTCTGTATTTGTCAAAACTTAAAAAAATAAAGGAATGAATTTTACTGAATTTAAATTAAAAGTAAGTTTAAAAATATAAAAGAAATATACAAGAAAATGCTATTCTGCATACCATTATTAAAAGTGTATATGAAGCTATTTAGAAAACATCCAGCAATAGTCAAGGTGACCAGACGCCACCCAGTGATCAGTTCATCTTTATGGAATGTGTCCAAATGTATGCATATGGTATACAGAGGAGAACAGGCTTATGAGAATTTAATAATCTTAATTCCTGCTCTTTCCAAAGGGGAGACTTTAAATATGGCAGATACAAGCATTTTTGTGTATGCATAGTCTATTCAGCAAGAATATTGTGGGGGCAGGGATGATGCACTAAATTATCCTTCAAGGTAATCTTTTGCGCTGATTGCACGTTCAGTAAATAATCTTCTATAATTGCTCTAATATTCTTTGAAATGCAATATCGTCTGGAGCCTGGCACTGTCTCTCACAGCTGTAAACCCAGCAACTAAGAAGGCTGAGGCCAGAGGATTGCTTGAGGCCAGGAGTTTGAGATCACTGTCTCTGCAAACAACAACAACAACAACAACAACAACAGCAACAACAACCAACTTAGCCAGATATGGTGGTATGGGCCTGTATTCCCAGCTACTCAGGAGGCTGAGGTGGGAGGACTGCTTGAGTCCAGGATTTCAATGCTGCAGTGAGTCATTTTCATGCCACTGCACTCTAACCTGGGCAACAGAGCAAGACCCCAACTTAAAAAATTAAATAAATAAATAAATAAATAAATAAATAAAATAATAATAATAATAAAGTAGTCTGCTATCAATGGACAAGATTATTCTGGCCATTAGAAAGTATACCCCTACCTCTTATAATTCAAGGTTGACTAGCATTGATACTTTGGTCCATAGGTCACTCTTGGGCACCATTTTCCCTAAGCTTGATGAACTGAGTTCTCCAGCGTCATGGAAGTTGCTTATTATAATAATCTCCACACTCACAGGCCAAATCCTAAGTCGCCATGGTCCCACCAGATGCTGTTCACCTGAGCAACCAGCTGCCTTCTTTCTTTGACATTTCATTGGCTGTATCAGCCATATTGTTGCAAGACTGCAGGGCAGGAGGAGGAGAGACGCTTCCCTAGTGGAGTCTTTATGGAGACTTGAAGGTGAAACCTTCCTTTCCATAAGAGCCAGAACCAAACCCCTCACTTCTCTGAAGCCTATCACAATTGTTGGATGTTCCACTCATTGGCAGGGTCCTGTGCTGCCAGTCACCTTTCTGTGTGTGTGGATGTCCTATATTTCTAGCATAATCTGGTTGGAAAGTCCGAAACTTGCCTGGTGCCTCATATATGGTTTAAATCCAATCATTACCTGAAAATTTACTTGAAAAATAACCACGTTCTAGCTTTCTCTTTCTCCCTTATCCTAAGCAGATTTTTGTCATTTCCTGAAGGCAGGACTAACTGGTTCACTTGTTCTGTCCCAGTTTATCCTGAGCCAACCTCACATAAATTAACTGCTAAGAACATCTCCCCTGAGGAAGGTGCTTTAGCCATGGCGTAGCAGGGACTGGGATAGCGCTCCTTGGAAGGGATGGCCCCTGCTGCATCCTGGCTCAGGCTCCTTGGCCAATGAATGCCATGTTCTTTTGATATGAAAGATAGAATGTCCCGTTTCACTGAAATAACATAAATTAATGTGAGAGGGCTCTGAAAATGCCCAAGGTAACAGTGAGCAAATGCCAATGAGCCTCTGAGTGAGTATGTTACCACAGAGTAAAACATGTCCACATTCCCACAAACACAGTGTTTGTTTTGCCATCCCCAGGAGGGCAGGCCATCATGATTTCTCTCACTGACTCGATAGCTACAGATTCCCCATGACTCTTAACGCAAATGCTCATTCGCTTTGTGGAAATGCCCATCCTCATGGGCAGATGCGTCTAGGATTGCACTGTTTCTTTTTATTTATGTAGATGGATTTCTTGCTGTATTTCTGCCTTCTGATGATAATCACTCTGCATCTGGATCCCTTTTCTCCTCACTTTACATTTTTATAATTCCAAGTCTTCTCATTCATCTGCTTCATATTGATTTTTTTCTATTGATTATGCTCACTAAAATCATTCTTATAAAATATACATACTTATAAAATATATGCACTGATCTCCTTGTGTACATGTACAGATAGCCTACTTCTAGAAGGAAATAGAAGAATCTGGTACTATCTGCTGTCTCTGGGGAAGAGGATTGTAGAGGGCCATTCCCATCATAGTTTGTAGGTAGGTGTCTCTGCAGCTGTTCAGTGCCCTGGCTGGAAAGGAAACTTTTAATGGTATACTTTTGGAACTGATGCTTTTATACACCGTAGATAACTTAGCTATTCAAACACTTGCACTAAAAATGCAAAAATTCATATTGGCTTCCAAACAGCACTCGTCTGACTTGGGATTCCCTTCCTTTTGAGTGCTGAAAAATTCCCTTGAGGCATTTTAATGGACTTCTTGATTTTTCTGCCCAAGGCCTTTAAAAAAGTTTTTTTTTTTTTAAGAGATAGGGTCTCACTTTGTTACCCAGGCTGGTCTTGAACTCTTAGACTCAAGTGATCCTCCAGCCTCAGCCTCTGCCTAAGGTCTTTTGATGCTCTGTAAGGGCTTCACCCTGGCTTATATTTGGGTATACAGCTTTATGACCTAGGCTATGTCATCAAAAAAAAAAAAAAAAGTATAAACCACAGTAAAGACTCAGACTGTGAGGAACCGCCCCACAGGTATTCACTCAGCAAACTGCTTCAAGTGTCTCTTCTTGTCTCTTCTGTGTCTGTACTATGCTGGGTGCCAGGAGGACAGTGTCTCATAAACCAAACACTAGGTTCAAGGAACTGATCATGCAGTGGAAGAAACCAACAGCCAGATGTGGAGCTAAACATTTTAGGAGCTGCTAGAAGAATATCTAATTGGTTGATTGATTTACTGAACATGAGAGAACAGAAAGCAGAACTACATTTCCTTGACTAACATCAGAAACGATTTTCTTTCAAAATGTTCTTTCCTTTTTTCAGTCATTAAAATGTCAGTTAAAACAACAAGAAAAGGATGAAGGACTAGCTCTGGATGTGAAGGATGAGAGAAAAACCTTCCCGTTTCCCATCCAGTGCCGCAGCCTTCCCTACCCGTGTGTTCTCCAGAACAGAGGACAAATTTGGAGACTTGGAAAATTAGGCTGACTTTCAATTAACTGCATTAAGAACGCCAGTATGTATAAGTCCAAAAATGAACTACATTTAGCCTTGAAATAAAGATGAATCTGTTGTAAAGATCCACAGTAATTACAGAATTACACACTGCAAATAATGACTAATCCAGTTTCTCCACTCCAGCCCTCCCAGTTTCTTTCTGGCTTCTTCCCCAGTGCTGCAGCAAGACATGACAGGGCACTCTGGCATGTCAGCGGTGAGCCCTTTAGCTTTTGGCAATGTAAGGTCCTTCCCCACGGCCCTGATGTAGCTCGGTTGTTAAATTAAAAGTCCAATCCTATCTGTACCACTGTAGAACCACACAATATCAAAGTGCGAAGCATGCCCCAGCCCTCAGACAGAATCAGTCCCCTTCCTCGCAGCTCCCACAGACTGTGTCCACACCCCCGAGGGAGCTTCCTCATGGGATATTGCAATAATCTAACCTCCCACAACACTGGGATCTCCTTGAAATCTTTCTGCATCATCACTGTCTCCTACAATAACTGGTGCTTAAATGATGAATTTTCAAATTACTATAATTTTCTAGCCTTAAGAGGATTTTGTTTTATTCTATTTATTTGTACAATAAATAGTAGATAAAACTGCCTGGAATGTGGATATGAGGCTGGAGGAGGAGCAGTCATGTTGGAACCATGAAGCAACAATGCTTCTTGCCAAGTGTGGTCAAGAGGTAAAGGGAGATTGTCAGTGTGGAACTCCTGTATCCACTGGTGCTGGTCTTCTTATCTGAGAAAATGAATTCTTTAAAATCCCAAGTTCTGTGGCTTGCAGCTAAACACAATCCGTACCTGATATGTAGAGCAAATCAAATGTCAACTCCTCTACCTGACTTTTAAAGTTCTGCATAATCGAGTCCAACTCTATTCCCCTTCTCTCTAAAATTCTGTCAACTGCAGCCAGATCAGACTTCCACTCTTGTCTGCAAGGGGCGTAATGATCCCTTCCTCTTTGCCTTTGTTTAGACTGATTGGTCATCCAGGAATGTTCTTTTAATTGATCCATTCCATTCTTTAAGGCTGAAGTTAACTTCAGCCTCTTCCCAGAAGCCTTTGATTCCTACTCAGTTATCTGTTTCTTGTTTCAAATCCGATGGCATTAACCCACTGATCCCTGGGTTAAATGCACGTTTTCCCCCCTATATCGCACTCTGATTATTTTGTGGTTAGGTTTAGTGCTTAAGCTCCCTGCAGCCTGGGATTCATACTCTCTTCTGTCATTGCACTTTGCACTGTACTGACCACCATGAAGATATTCAGTAGATATCCCTTGCTTGGTTGTGATCCTCTTATGCATTGCTGTATCTGCTTTTGAAAAGAGGTTTGTCTGTGACTTGAAGAGCACATGTGAACGTAGGTTGTGTCTCCATCTGGTAAATTAATATTGCTATTGGTTGCCAGTTCAGAATCAGAATGAATTAATTTGCCATGTGGAGAAATGTACAGCAGCAAATATTATCATTGTGGCTTATTTATTACAGTGATCATTATGTTGAATTTGCACATTGTTTAAAGAGCATTTGTTCGTACTGGAGATCAATTTTTAACTCCTTAAATCTATGTCTTTGGCCTCAAGAAGATGAGATCAGGAGTTTCTGACACTGTCTCAGAAGCACCACAAAGGCCAACTAAAAGCCTTGGAGCTCTCAGGCTCCTGCTCTGAGCTGGGGCAGCTAAGCCATCCTGAAAGTCTCCTTGGAGGGCTGTGCTTCTCCACTCCACACAAAGGAGAAAGGATGGGGGCTGGGGGTGTGTGTGCCACTGTTGATTAAACCTGTGGGGTTTTAAGTATTCTTCAGCTAAATTGAAATAATCACAGGACTTATATCTTGGACAGTTTTGTATCTCTCTTTAGGGATTTAAACTGTGAAAATCAAAAAGGACATCAGAGTAAGGGAGGGAGAGTCCAAATTCAGAAAGGAAAGTTACTGTAATTTCTCGATTTTCTACGTTACGTTTTTTTCAATGAGATTTCATCACATTCATAACCTTTCTTTCTCTTTGTCTAACACATACACCCATGCACGCATGCACGCATGCACACACACACACACACACACACACCCCAAGTAAAGTAATCCAGGTTGCTAATTCTTTGTGTGTGCATTACCTTAACAAAATACAGGCTTCCCTTCAAAGGGATCGAGATTAAAACACCAAATAGTCATTGTAATTCCTAGACTAGGAACTGTTATTCACTAAGGTAGACTTTGAATTCCAAGTCATAAGTGGATTCTCTGGTTGAAGATGTGGAGGATTCCACTGGTATGGAATCCAGTGAATAACAGTTCCTAGTCTAGGAATTACAATGACTCTTTATTTGGTGTTTTAATCTCGATTTTTAAAAATTTAATTAGAAAGAAAGGAGGGGTAGCATAAAAGAATTGTTTCTCTTGAATTTTTCTGTCCAGGGGACAGATCTTGGGGCAAACACCCACAGAAGCCATTTATAAAAGCCTTTGAGGTGTTTTGGGAGCTTCTTTGAGGAAGCTCAGTGTTGCTTACTGAGAATTCCATCCTGGAGTCTTGAGAAGAAAGGCCAGAAGTTACCATCTTTTCTCTGACATACGGGAATTTATGAGCAGCAATCCTGAAGACTTCAGGCCTTAAGACTTTCCTGCAGGGCTCAGGGGCTCTAGAGTGACCATCAGGCTGCATTCACAAACTGGTCTCTGGTGTATTTACTGCCCACCACAAGCAAGGTCCATGGTGGGTGGAAGAGAAGGGGGTCTTCTGCAAAGATGTGTAAGATGAAATGCCTTCCCTTAGAGGCTTGCTACCTCATTGGAGGAAACCCACTAAAGATCATAGGACCACAGATTGTCTGAGCTGGTAGGAACCTAAAAGGGCCACAGAGGTAAGCTGCACTCAGTTCTCTTAACCTTTCAGAGGCTTGGTTTCCACATTTATGAAACTCAGCCAATAATGCCTACCTTAGTGATTCATTCAATGAGATCATTATCTTGCAGAGGGCCTGTACAGACAAGCAAGTTTCCATGTGGTTTAAGTACTATCAATATACAAGTCAGAAAATTGTATTCAATAGATGATACTGATAATAGGTTATCACTTTGGAGTGAAATAGTCAAAGATGTTCTGCTATGGATTTAATAGTAGGTGAAGGACAAAGAGGGCTGGAGCATTCTGGAACCAAATCATTGAGGGTAAAACATGCCCTCTAAGGTGGCTTCTAGCAACGATGGTTGATTTGGGCTGATCTGCCCAATCAGAGGCTCTCATTTTCCATTAGCCTGTAAAATCTGGGCTTGGGGAACACAGTGACACTTGCTGTCCTGAACAAGGAACAGAATTTGTCTGAGTGCAGCCCTGTTGCAGCACTGAGCTTACCATGTGCAAAGAAGAAAAGTATGATCCCATAACACTGATGTCCTCACCACTCTAAAGTTACAAATCTCCCTATCCCTGGCTCTCCTGTTCACAGCCTCAAGTTTTATTACCCTAGTAGCACCATAAAAAAAATACGTTGGTCATTCATTTGCTTACCATCTGACTTGCCGCACTAGACCATAAGTTTCGTCAGACCAGGTGCCTGGCCTATGTTCACTGTTGTATGCCTCTAGAAGAATGGCTGGCACATGATAGGTCAGCACATGAGAATCACTTGGGAGGTTTTAAATAAAATGCCCCCTTCCCCTAAGAAATGCAAGCCTAGGCTTCTCCCGGATCAAAATCACCTCAGGGTCTCTTGAGTGGGGGTCAGGCATCAATGTTTTTTGAAAGCTCTGTATTGTAAGTGATTCTTATGGCCACCCCAGGCTGAAAAGCACTGTAGGGAGTGCTCAGTGAACCTCTGTTCGATGTAAATGACAAGTCTTTCCAAAAAGGGAAGTGTGAATGGGTACAGTGAGTGGGTGAGCGTGGAAGAGGAGACATTCTGATGGAAGAAGCCCTGTGATTTGCAGTCATCCCTTCCTTTCCACCACCCACCTAGGATACTAATAATGGGGTTTTGGAGGTGTGGAGAAAACTTTTTTCTGTCAGGATTGAGTTGATGAGGCACAGTCCATGACAATGGCCATTTGGGGTCCAGGTAATCCAGATCCTGAACAGGTTATGCTCTCCCCTGTCAACAGGGGAGAGTGCTCACGGGTGTATCATTTGTATGTATATGAGTCCTGAGCAGAAGACTTCTCTCCATCCCAAACCAAGACCCTGCCCAGCTACTTGGTGAGAAGCTGGGTGGGAGATATGGCTACCCCCATAGGGATGGCTCTGCTAACCCACAAAGCTTAACAATGAGGAAGAGGGCAGGATGTTTTCTTTCTGCATGACTATGATACTTCTGAAAGGTTGGGCTGTGGGATTTTTTTTTTTTCACTTCTGTCTTGGAAATCACCCTATATACTGGTTGGACTGCGGGATAAGATTTCTTTACATTGAGAAAGTATTTCCCACCATATAGAGGAGATAAAGTGGAACTGCTGGTTTTTCAACTCCCTTAATGGCTTCCAATGCCATTTGTCAAAAGGTTGGTTTTCTTTACAACATTAAAAAAAAAAAATTCTAACAACAAAAAACTAAGTGCAAAATCTTCCCTTGTACTTTGATTGATGGTTCACACCTTTTGGAATATCTAGCTCATATTTTTAGAAAGAAGCAGCTGGTACTCTTGACATTTAATTTCAACAAAATGCCTCATTCCATTCCTTCTCTCCCAGAGAGGGTACACAGACTATTGGAAAATATCCAGTGGCACTGATCCAAACGTCTACATTAAGTGTGGAGAAATGGCGGAGTATATTTTAATGTCCAGGAAGTTGAGCTAATGGCATTGAAATGGCAGATCCTAAGAAAACATGATTATGGCAAGGAAGGATGACTATTCTAGCTGCTATTGGTATCTGCAGGAGGGACCTTTAAAACTGAACAAATAGGTTTCTGTTCTTGGGTCAGTGTTTTAGCCAAAGAGCTTTGCTACAGATCAACAATTCTAGTAATAGTAACGATAGCTATTATTTACTGAGGACTTACCACATCCAAGTCTTTTACATGGATTCTCTGGTTTCATCACCACAATTGTCCCTATTTTATAGATAAGGAATTTGAGGCATAATATTTGTAAATGACTTATCTAAGGTCACATACCCTGGAAGTAGCAGCTTTTAGCCATCTGTTGGCAACATTTTACTATAAGGGATCAGATAGTAAATATCTTCAGCTCTGTGAGGCACACAGTCTCTGTTGCAACTACTCAATCCAGCCAGTGGTAATGGAAGCAGCCAGAGTCACCACATAAACAAATGGAAGTGGCTGTGTTTTAATAAAGCTTTATTTAAAAAAAAGTGGTGGGCTGGATTTGACCTGGGGTCTATAGTTTGCCAGTTTCTTCTGTTAATCATAACATAAGAACTATTGCAAGCAGTCATTGAGCCTTCTTATATAACGGCCTTCTGGGTAAATAATTGAGGTTTTGTTTGTTTGTTTGTTTGTTTTAATGAATCATACTTCTGAATTCCAGCCACAATCTAAATGTGTTGGTGGGAAAAGACATTTGAATGAGTAGGATTGTAAGATCACATAAGAAACCTTCAGGGGAAAGCCACCAAGGGCATCATGGCTCCAGGAGTTTGTGAGGTGGGCAGTGAAAGAAAAGTTAGGTTTATGCAGTTTCTGCTCTATGCCAGGCCTTGTGAGGGGTTCCTTTACACTCTCCCATTTCTTCAGTGTCTTGATATACCATCCCTTCTATGCAAGTTTTAAGGTGGCACACAAAAACACACCACCACAAAGAAAAAAGAATGGAAGGAAATGGAGCATTGTATCATTTAATCCTCACATCAATCCTGCAAGGCAGGTGCCATTATTCTGTTTTATAGATGAGAAATCAAAGTGCAGAGGGGAACTGGCTTGCCCGAGTTCAGGGAGTGACTAAGTGGCTGAGCTGGCTTTTCACCCCAAATGTGCTCAATTTTTTGCCTGTACACCTTTCATTAGTCCACACTGCTCCTTTAGAGTGAATGCACATCTCACCTTGCTTAACTCTAATCACTGAGTTTGGAAAGTCAGTTAAATTTGATATTTTATTTATTTTTGCCCTACGAAAAGAAAAGGAAACCCTGGTATATCCTCTCATTTTACATGATTGCTATAATAATCAAGCAAGTAGAGTAGGTGAAAGATTTTTCAAAGGGGAAAACGATTCTGCAATGTAAAGTGGTGGCATGTGCCAGGGAACTGGCCATAGAAAGGGCTTGCCCACCCCCAGGGGACTTTGTCTACTGAATCACTCAGATGGCTCAAGTTGGGGGAGAAATAGGCCTCTAAAAATCCCCTGAAATCAGTCCAAAGCCCAGGAACTTGGAAAAGGTTACAGAACAGTCATTCAATTTCTAGTCACATAAGTGACTCTTATAAACACTTGTTTCATCACCATCCCCGCCCCCGCTCCCTGTTTTCCTCCAAGAGATTTTCCTCCTACTTCTGTTCATTTCAAATGGGTTCTTCCTCCTGAGGATGAGTGTAAATCCAGCCCTTTATCCCAGACCTAGCCCTAGCCCATTTGTTTCAACAATACCATTATAATAGGAAACATTGTATCAGCTTCATTCCAAGTCCAAAGCTCCAACTCATTGGTAGAGATGGCTGTACTGAGTCTGCCTTACCCCTGTATCTTTTAAACCTCTGGCTAAAAGTCATAAACTAGAAAGACTGAATAACCTGATTACACAAGAAAACAAATTCTTGCTGGGCATAGCAGTTTACACCTGTAATCCCAGAACTTTGAGAGGCTGAGGCAGGAGGATGGTTTGAGCCTAGGAGTTTGAGACCAGCCTGAGCAACATAGGGAGACCCTGTCTCTACTTAAAAAATCAAAAATTAAAAAATTTAAAAAGGAAAAATAAAAAAATTCCTGTATGTCAAAAATCACATAAAATTTAAAAGGAAATGACAAACTAAAAATATTTTTGACATATGACAAATAATATTATTCAATGTCTAAAAGCTTCTACAAATCAATCACAAAAGTGACAACTTAAAATGGAAAATTGGGCAACAGCCACCAAAATGCAATGCAGAAGAACAATACTAACAACATATTTTTAAAAACTTTTTGGGGGCTAGTTTCATGTAACACCAGATACTTAATTATCACAGGGGATAGTTTCATGTAGCACCAGATACCTAATTATCACAGAATTGTGAGTAATAGAGATGTTTAGACAAAATGTGCAGGATTGTATCTGGCATACTTAAGTTGCACGTGTGTGTGTGTGCACAAGGATGTGTACTCTCTCTATATAAACACACACCTGCCTGAGACAGTTTAGATGACCGGAGACAGGATGGGACTGAATTTCAGGTTCAAAACTTGTGTAAACAACATATACAAATATAAGCAAGACTTCATCCTGAGAACTTGAACGAAGGGTAAAAAAAAAAAAAAGATACATTTAAGGAGGAGATGCAAGCAGGCTCACAAAGTCTTGTTTTGCAGCAGTGGCTGGAATGTGGTATACACGGTCCAAGGTTCATCATCTAAGGCAAAATCATACATGAGAAAAATCCATTCATGAAACTAAATCATCCTAATGCAAATGACATTTCATGAGTAGAGACTAAAACCAAAGTGTGAAGGACATTTTCCAAATCAATGTGAAAGTGTGCAGAAATAGCTGGATCTAAATTGAATAAGAATTGTGTGACAAATTGATGAGGTACTGAGGGAAAGCCAATGAAGACACTGAGGGGCCTATTCTGAGCGACTGGATGCCATAGGCTGAATCTAGAAGAAGATTCTGCATAAAGAATAATTTCTTGGAAGGTTTGGCAAAAGAAAGTGTTCTTTTAAGTGCTTTCCCGTAACTTATTTTCTGTTCCTTGGAACTGTTTGAATTTCGGTGTTTGGGAATGAGTTGGTTCTGGTGGATTTCAATCTACATCTCTCCCTTCCTGTACTCCCTCCTTCCCTCCCTCCCCACACCCTGCTGTCTTGGCAGAGTAACAGGTTGATTCTGTTTCATCATTACCCTTCTCTAGCTTCCTTATAAAAAGGGTACATTAGATAACATTTAATGGGCATTTGGGAAATGAAGCTGTCAAGTTTTCATTTTCATTTATGCTGATCGAAGAACTGGTGAGGCGAACCTAAGACAGAACTAATTTGAATGCATAAATAAATAATGGAGTGAATAAATAACAAAACACCTTTCTACTGAAGATCTCACCTGGAGAGAGGTAATTAATTTGGGTCTCTTTAATAATAGCAGAATATGGGAATATTCAATCTAGAGTTTGCAGAATTGCCTATAGTTTCTAAAACCTTTGGGTTCTCAAAATAAATAGCTATTCTGTAGAAAGTAATGGGAAATTCAACGTAAGTGAAGACTGCTACTTAAAGAGGATTAAGCAAGCCACACTTTAAGAGTGCCCCTGTATATCTTATTGTCGAAGAAGTGAGCCCTGGGTCAATTCACAGCTTGTGAACTTCATGTGGAGAAAGAGTACGGGGGATATTGAAGGAAGGAATAAACACCATATGTGGACACCCTAAAACTGACAGGTGACTCAGCTCCCTGGGTGTTAGAGGGCTGTTAGCAAATAATAGCAATAATATAAAGCCCACACGGCCTCATGGTTAGCAAAGAACAGAAGAAAGTTCTGAAAGCAGTTGATATAAGCTGGCTACTAATCAGACATATTAAAAGACAAAATATATTGGTACCAGAATTAGATGAAAGTAAACAGTTCTATATAATTTATTTTTAATGACCTTTAAATGGTATAAATTTATGACCATTGTAAATAGAATGCTGAAACATCTAAAAGAGAAAATTAAAATAATCAATAATACTATCACCAAGAGTTACTGTGTTAATATTTTGGTCTGTTTCTTTCAAGTCTTTTACTATGCATGAATGTATTTTCTTTTCCAGTACTACTTACTATATATCTCTAAGCACTAAACAAATAGCAGTGCAGTAGACAACTTTGTTCATAAATCCTTGTTACGTCTCTATCATTTCCTTAGATTAGATTCTCTAGAAATAGAGGTACAGAGTAAAAGTATATTAATTTTCAGGTCTTAATATACATTGCTAAATTGTTTTCCTGAAAGGTCAACTTAATTTATGCTTTCATTACTCATTTCTATAAATGTATCTTTTAAACTCCTATGACTCCTTTTATTTTCCACCTGATGTTAAGTAAGCGTCTACGTTTGACTCAACATTATACTAGGAATAAGAACAATTCTAGGTTTATTAAGATAATTATTTCATGATGTTGTGCTAACTTACAGTGAGATAACTCTCACTTCTTTAAAATATTTTCATACCCATTAGTACATTTAGTTCCCCCAAAACCCCTGAGATGAAGAAAATTAGTTATAGAATGTTTAGAGCATGGGAAAGGGTTTCTGATATCATCTAGTTCAGATTTTATTCATGTTTCCATCTGATAGCGGCACTGGGCAAGATATGAGAGTTTTAAAATTCCAGAGCCCAAGCGTCAGGAATCTCAGTTCATATATTCCTTCCTGCTGGATGACTTTGACTTTATCCTGGTCCCTGTTAAGCTTTGTATCATTCTCAATTTCCTCCTTCTTGCACTGTTTCATCAGTCCATTGGGAAGTACACTATTAGATTTCTTGCTCTGCCAGGGGTATGAAAATAACTAGAAATCTGGACTCGGACTCATAAGTAGAGACAGAACAGTCTTCAAATGAGTGTTTTATCTATGATGTGGGTGATGACCTAGAAAAGATCCCCCAAGATTGTGTAATGAGCCAATGAAGTTGAGAGAGTCAGATCTGTGCTTAAGATAAACTTGAAAAACCAAAGTAGTCAAGGGGAAGTTTAGTAAGAAATGCAGGATTCCAGGCTCAGTGTTATTTCAGCACCAAACTATTCTGACAATACAGACTATCAAATGCTAACGTTTGCAAGGACTCCTCTGGATGATTCTCACCTGCTTCTCTGATTTAGGTAGCATAAGTGAGTTATTTCAACAGACAGTGGGCATCTTCAAGGGAAACAAACCACCTGTGCTCCCTAAAGATTGGATACTCTATGTTGCAGATTAGCATCATGTTAATGTACTATGAGATTACAACACATTGCTTAGAGCAGGCGACCCCAAACTTCTTACACAGGGGGCCAGTTCACTGTCCCTCAACCATTGGCGGGCCGCCACATACCGTGCTCCTCTCACTGACCACCAATGAAAGAGGTGCCCCTTCCTGAAGTGCGGTGGGGGGCTGGATAAATGGCCTCAGGGGGCCGCATGCGGCCTGCCGGCCGTAGTTTGGGGACGTCTGGCTTAGAGCTTAAAATGGCAGTGTGCTGATGTTTGAGCCACCACAGACTCGAGAGAGCTGCTGCCTTGTTTTCCTTCGGGGTCAAATTTATTTTATTTAGAAGCATCACCGTAGCATTTCTAGTTTCTCTCTCTCTCTCTCTCTCTCTCTCTCTCTCTCTCTCTCTCTGTGTGTGTGTGTGTGTGTGTGTGTAATTTTAAATTCTGAGAAACTATCTTTTAAAATGCCTGACATTTAAGAAAATCTGGCGCTGTATTGCCACTACTGAAGCCAAGTATAACATGTGTAGAAAGTAGCACAGTTGAGGATGCTGAGTGTGCCAAATTTCCCTTAAAATTAACATTTGCACCGTATGTTGGTACCCTAAACTCAATACTTTTTTGGCTGATGAAAATGCAAAAGGAAAACATTCTCAGACTGAGTCCTCTTCTCTTTCTTTGTAGATACTGTTTTAAAGAAATTAGCAGTAGTCTTCCTTTGGAAGTAAAAACAAGTGCCTGCTGTAATTCTTGGTGAGAAGTCAGGCATCCAGTGGTGTCGAAGCTAGAAGATCCATGCTGGTCAGGCAAAGGCACCTGAAGGTGTCAATCCTGCAAGGTTGTCCTGTGCCCTTCATTTACCATTCAGCCCCTCACAATGTCTTGGGTGGTAACTCAGAGGTGAGGTCCAGCTTCTTCGTCCTCTATCATGATGTTCAAGAGAGTAAAGTGAACAGGTAGAGTCCGGAAAGCTCCCACTGAACTTAGAGCATTATACCAGATATTTAGATAATGCCCAGGCAACCCAGGATAACAAAAGCCACGGCAGTGTGCGATGGCTCAATGCCTGTAATCCCAGCACTTTGGGAGGCTGAGGTGGGTGGATCACAAGGTCAGGCGTTCAAGACCAGCCTGGCCAAGATAACGAAACCCTATTTCTACTAAGGATACAGTCGTGAGTCCCAGAAGCTGGCTTCCTGGCCTTTTAGGTGACATTCATTCTCTCTGAGATCCTTCTTCAGATAGCCCCTACCTGTCTCTGTGGCATGTAGTTTCCACAATATGAGGAAGAAGTCACATTCTTTGTGCCTGTGAGCCAAGTATCTTCACCTTTCTTGGTTTTCAGTGTGCTTTGTATAAACCAGTGATATATCATCATGGTCCCTGGACACCTGTGTGGCTCTGGCAGAGTTTGGGGCTCTCCTTGAATCACAGGAGACACAGCCTTTCACTTATAAATATTGATCCTAAACTGTACCAAGGGGAAGGATGAGAGGACAAAGTTGTGTTGCTACTAAAACTGCCAGAGATATTTAAACTATGATGGGAGTGATGGGCTGGGGGCTTTGTCCCACTGGAGTATTAAGTAAGAGTCATGTGCTCCTGGCCCTCAAGCAGGATTTTTCTATGAGGCACACACAGCATTTAATGGGAAAATTTGAAATCTAAAAAAGTCTGAATATCTACTTTAAAAAAATTTTGTTATGGGAAAGTTCAAACTATGAAAGTAGACAGAATAATATCTGTCCTTATACTTAGTTTCAGTTCGTGACCAATCTCGTTTCATCTATACCCCACTCACTTCCCTGCCTTCCGATGGGGATGCTTTTGAAGTAGATCCATGACATCGGATTATTTCATCTATAAATATTTCAGGATGTATCTCTTAAACAAAGGGACTTTTTTTCTTAAAACTTAGCCACAATGGCATATTATACCTAAAACTCAAAAGTTTCATTAATCATTTAAATAGTCAATATTCAAATTTCTCTAGAAAAAATTTACTCATTTGCTTTGGAATGAAAGCCATTTTGGAGTTTTGTCAGTTCACCATTGAACTAGAGAAGTCCCACCCTTCAGATATCATTAAGGTTGAAAGGAAAGGTCTCTTTAGGAGTGATGACAAGGTAAAGAGAAGGAAAGACTGTCTGGACTTTCTTATCCTAGAGTCAGTGATCATTAAGACTGAAAGGGTAGGTACACATTACCCAGCCCCATTAGACTTCCTTATTGTAGACTGAGGCACAGAGTAGTAAGCTGATGTCCCCAAATTCACACAGGTAATTAATCACCAAGTATTCCATTTTAAAATGCAAGAGCCTCTATTTAAGGTATTACCTATTTTTAAAATTACCACAGGACCTATATTTCCAGTGCTTTGTTCGTGACTTTAAAATGTGTGTAGTTTGATGGTTTAGAGCTGTGCTGTCTAATTCAGTACTCATTAGCCACGTGTGGCTTTTGAGCACATCATATGTGGCTAACCTGGATAGAGACATGCTGTATATGTAAAATGCACACTGGGTTTTAAAAATTTAGTAAAAATATTTAAAATATCTAGTAATTATTGTATTCTCTTGATTAAATGCTGAAAAAATATTTTTCAGCACCGACACTCAGCACATGTCAGAGTGGTCATTTTACATGGATTTGTGTGATTATTCACTTAATGTCTGACTCTCTCCATAGACTATTTTCTCCATGAGGTCAGGGATCCTGTTAGTTCCTAGTCACTAATGTGCTCACCCCATAACAGACCCTCAGTTAAAGAAAGGAGCAAAGGAAGAACTACAGGAATCCTGCTTGCTCTAGCTGTGGCCCTTCCTTCTTTATTACCTCTTCCCATTTCACTCATGTGTTCCTGGACAGGCCAGCTGAGTACCTTGGTATATTAATTAGCAAATCGTATGGGTTCTATTTTCAATGTCTGTCCAGAATCCAAACACTTCTCACCTCTTCCACTGCCCCTGCCCTGGTCAGGCCACCAGAGGTCCCTTCTGGGATCATGGTAACAGCCTCCAGACTCTTCTCTTCTCCCTTGGTCTCCCATTAGCCTATTCAACGCAATACTCAGGCAGGTTCTATTAAAATGCAAATCAGATCTTGTCATTCCCCTGCTCAAAACTCTCTAGTGATTTTCCATCTATTTCAGAGTAAAAGCCATAGTCCAGACAGTGGCCTGCAAGACTCTACGTGAAGTTTCTCCCTGTTCCTCCTCTGAACTCATGCCTTACCCCCGCCTTACTTGCTTCTTCCACTCCCACTCTCCAGCCACTGGTTGTTCCTGGCACACGCCAGGCACTCTCCCACCCCAGGGCCTTTCACTTGCTGTTCTTTCTGCCTGGACAGTTCTTCTCCCAGATACCCACATGCCTCTTTTGCTTCCTTCAAGTTTTTGCTCAATACCACCTCTGAAGTGAGGCCACCCTAACACTGGCTGCCAAACACTCCCTATTCTCTCCCCTTCCTGACTTTATTTTTCTTCATGTCTTCTAATGCGCCATATAGCTGACTTTATTCATTGTTCATTTTCCTCCACTAGAATGCAAACTCTATGTGCACAGGAATGTTTGTCTTTTGTTTCCTTATATATTCCTACTGCCTAAAACAATGTTTGGTGAGAGGTTGTTGCCTGGTAAATACCTGTTGACTGTGAGACTAAAGCTCAACTTATGCACCAGAAAAATAGGCAGACTTGAGTCCAGTCATTGGGCTTGAACGTGCAGAATTGGCCTGTGCTGTCAGTGGGACCAACTCAGCTCTGTCTCAGTCAGGAGACTTGGAAGCTCCCTGCACTCAGATTGGCTGCCCAGTCTCCCAGCTCCGTTCTGATGACCGTGAGGCCCAAGGAAACAGTTTGGATTCAGGGAGCGTCTCACTGGCTCCTCCCAAGATCCGCTGCAGGTCCCCTGCCCCACACCACCACACACAAATATACCACAACACGCTCTCCCTTCCCAAGGACACACTGGGCTATTTCTAAAACTGAGATTCTGATCCAAAACAGTAGCCAACACGTAGTGCATCCCCTGTGTACAGGAAAAGACAAGAGACCTCTGAGCAATTTCCTGGCCTTATATTTTTCCATTCCAGTAAATGAGGCCTTCTTCAGCTCAGGAATCTCTCTCTGAACCAAGCCAGTGCCTTAGTGGTGCACGCCGTTTGTGACTGCCTGGCTTATTTCTTTGTTATTTTGTTTTCCCTTTTAAGTGATCAACAATTGGATTCCTTCTGTCATGAAACTTCGACAGCCAGATCTACTGATTGACTACCAGTTAAAGTGCATAGAATGTGATGGAGAGTTTCCTTCCTAAATGGATATTTTATTCAGCCATACATAATACTCAAATAGTGCTCTCCGCCTTCGAAGAGTTTGGGAAAATTTGCACCTCATTAGGCTGAGCAGAGCATGAGCTCATGCTTTATGGATTGGACCCCAGCAAGGTTAAACAATTTGCCTCGGGCTAAAACCTGCTTTGCTCTGGACAAAGTACTTTGTCTTTTTTAATGAATCAGAAAAATATAATGAATAAAAAATGTAGTCCCTTAACTACTGTGTTAATCAGTAATTTGGTTCCAAGTTATTTCCATGTGCTTTTTTAGGCCATATTGGGGGTTCTTCCTAGTCTTCTAATATTATTTCACAGTCTTTCTTCTCTTCCCCTCTCTCTCTCCTCCTCCTTTGCTTCATCCTCTTTGGCTTCTGGAACACTCTAGCTGCCAAGGGGCAACTACTATACCCCCACCTGACAGCAACCCTTGTCCCTTTCCCTCAGGGACTCACTTTCAGATGATAAGCACATTGATGTTAAAGGATGGGGAAGGCTTAAGCTCAAGTTCCTAAGTGTGGTGGAAACCACAGAATAAGTTAGTATATCTTTTGGCCTATGTAGTAGTGAGTAACTGAAAACATTTTAAATGCAGACAAATACGGGTATGTTACAGAACAGAATGCAAAAAGCCAGGACAGGTTAAAGTCTGAAATTCTACCTGTGGCTCACTGCCTAGGATTTCTTCTTCAGATTTTTCTCTCCCATTAGAAAAAGAGAAGTCTGAGAAGATCTGACATAACAGAGTGCCGGGTGCGGTGGCTTACGCCTGGAATTTGAGCACTTTGGGAGGCTGAGATGGGCAGATCACTTGAAATCAAGAGTTTGAGACCAGCCTGGCCAACATGGTGAAACCCTGTCTCTACTAAAAATACAAAAAAGTTAGCCAGGTGTGGTGGTGCAGGCCTGTAGTCCCAGCTACTGGAGAGGCAGACGGGAAGAATCACTTGAACCCTGGAGGCGGAGTTTGCAGAGAGCCGATATTGCACCACCACACTCCAGCCTGGCTGACAACAGAGTGAGACCTCATCTCAAACAAAACAAAACAAAAACCTGACATAACAGGGTGCTTCCTCTGGGTTCAGGAGGAAGAAATGCTGGAATTGACTTCCCAAGGGCTGGTGGAATCAGCCTTTCAGTCTTATTATTTTATTGCTCCTTTGAACAAAGATATTATTATTTTTTTTTCCTGGAGACTGTTTTGGCTGAAAGAGATAGAGGGAATTTGGGGACATTCTTTTCTCTGGATTACGAACATCCACCAGGCAACAGCCTTACCCAAGTAAGAGCAGAGCACCTCTTCTCTTATTATTTAACAAATAAAAGCAATAAGAAAGGAAATCGATGACATTTGAGACTAGGATTAAGAAGAAAACTCTGGCATGTATTTAAAGATACCACTTCTTTTACATATGATTTCACATCGAATGTGTTGAATCCCTTGAAGGAGAATTGAAGTGGGTTAAATAAAGTAATGGCTGAGCCACAGTGATTTTGGTTTGACCTGTCCACATCTATGGCATGTGCATACCCTCTTAAGCCCCAAGAACACTTTAGCCCAGCAACTGCATTTGGAGAAGAGAGGTTGGGTACCATGTATGGAACATGCTTCTTAGCAAAGAGCTAAGAAGCTGACATCACAAAACCTGGCTTCGAAAGCCAGCTATATCACTTCCTACCTTCCCTAAGCCTCAGTTCCTCAGCTATAAAACAGAGATAATAATACTTTATTCATGAAACATTTCTAGCTCTTCTTCTGGGCACATGGTTGGATTGCATTTTCCTAACCCTTTATAGGCAGGCCTGGCACATGACTTTCTTTGGATAATAAAATGCAAACACATGAGCACAAGTGACATGTGTCATTTCCTCGTGGCATCTTTAAGAAATAGCCTACAATTCTGGCCAGATGTGGTGGCTCCCGCCTGTAATTCCAGCACTTTGGGAGGCCAAGGCAGGTGGATTACTTGAGCCAGCCTGGGCAACACAGCAAGACTCCATCTCAAAAAAGAAATTAAGACCAAAAAAAAAAAAAAAAAAAGAAATAGTCCATAATTTCATGTTATTTTCTGTTTCTCTGTCATAGCGGCCTGAAACATTTCAGATAATTATTCTGTCAGTCTAGGGCCTAAAGGTAAGATGACCAGGATCTATATACTGGATATGTAATACAAGTAAGGCATATATTCCGTTTTATTTTCTTTTTTTAAAGTTGGGAGATATAGGGGTTATTACTGGAGCATAACCTCATCCATCCAAACTAATATATTTCTTCATGGAATTGGAGGCAGATTAAAGAATGTACTTAATAGGTAATGTGCATGGCACATGGCAAGTACCAAGTAAATGTTGGTCTTTCCCCCCTTACCAGATTTCTCTGCTCCATGATTTTCCCAGCCCACACTTACCAGCCCTGAGCTTTGCTACCCTTCAGAAAGTTGTTTTCAGTTTGAGAAGGATGAGAATGAACTTTAAGACCTTTAAAAGTATTCCCTAATACCCTTTGAGAAAATGGGAGAACCCCTGAATGGAGCAGAGTTGGGAATTCCCATGATGGGAAGAGAACGTTCTCTGTGAAATTTACAAAAGAGAAAGGAGCTAAGGGTCTTCTCAAGGGAATGAGCCAGAAAGTAAAACCCACGACCTCTGAAAATTTCCAACCACAGATAATGCTCCACAGTGCAGCATCATGTTGCTGTCACTTAACTGGAATCAGGATACAGGCATCTCATGGGAACACGTTTCTGACCCTCTTCTAGCAGATTATCTGTCTGGAGGGAGCTGCAGTCCTTGATCTGCTTACTACCAGCTTTCCTGACACTCCAGCAGGAATGATGAAGAGGTCAGAGCTTGAGCCTGAGCTTCTTCCTTGCTGGCTCCTTAAGATGGCCCTCCCTTCCTCCACCAGTTCCAGGCTTCAAGGGTAGCTTCAAGAGTCAGAGAAGGGAAGTCAGCAGGGCCACTGTTGCTGCTTTGGCCAAATCACTCAATCATTTAAAAACCTAATCAATTAGACCATCAACAGAATACCTTTTTAGAGTGTTTACATCTTCTGTGGAGATAAATGCTCCTACCTAAAATTACTCTAGAAAGCCATGTCTTTGAATTTTACTCAAAAGGTAAATCATAATTCATCAATTTAGCAGGTCAATTTTGAAAATTTTCAGAATAAGGGAAAGCAAGAGGAATAGAAAACAGATGAGATGGAGCCGAATAAGTCCTCCGCTTTCGAAGTCAGTTACAGAAATGAGAGGCAAGCAGGACAGCTCCCCAGGAAGAGGAGACATGAGGAAAGATGGCAAGGTACCAAGGAGAGCATTCACTCATGAGATTTGTACTTAGCTTTTGTGGAAGACAGGCACTGTGCTGGGCATGGAGGGACAATGGCAAGAAGATAGTGGTGGCCCTGGCCTTCTCAACAGGGGCAACGGCATTGCTATTTGGGGTCCATTTTTCGTCATGCCAGACCGTTGTGTACATTGCAGAATTTTAACATCCCTGCCCACCCCCAGCCACTAGATGCCAAAAATGCCCCTTAGTCATTATGATAACCAGAAAGCACCGTCCCTATTTCCAAATACCTCTGTAAGCACTGGACTGGCCCCAGTTGACAACTACTGAACTTGAGCATGATAGTTGCTGTAAGTAACATAGTACGCAGCTCTCCGAGGAGCAAAAAGAACCCCAGCAACGGTAGGAGGAGCCAAAGAGAAGCCTGCCCCGAGACCCTCTTCTCCCTGATGGCATGTGCTGTCTACATCTTTCCCTGACCTGTGGGCTCTGAGTCCAAAGAAGACAGGGCCAGCTCTGAGCTGCTGTGGAGCTCTCAAAAATCACTAGATTTAATGGAACGGTTTAGGGAGTGAATAGAATTATTTGAAGAAATAAGGAGAAACTGTATGGGGTAGGGATTGGTTAGAAAGAACTCCCAGACAGTCATTGATAAGAAACAAGTTGGCATTGCACATGTTAACAGACATAGAGCTGGCCCACAGCCCCACGGAAAGCGTGTACCTGGCCATAGGCACGCCATTGCAGGATTCATGTTATCTGACCACCTCGGGAATCTGACACAGACTTTTGCTTACTCTAAGCCCTCTTCCTCATTTTTAGGTTGCATGTGATTATTTGGGAGAAAAGGAAGGATGATGAGAAAAAGGGAAACTAACATGTATTGAGCACCTAGCATGGCCAACCAAAGTACTAAGTATGTCCAAGTACGTTGTTCATATATCACAGAGACACTGAGTGATGTGTGAGAAGGAGCAGAAACTTGGGAGTCAGGCAGCCCCGGGTCTGAGTTCTGGAGCTGTGGCAAGTTGCACAACCTCTAAACCACAGTTTCCTTCTATGGAAAATGGGGATAAAAAATACTAATAACCCAGCTTGCCTAGTTATTGTAAGATTTCATAAAATAAGAAATTTAAAGCCTATGGTACCAGAAAAAGGACACTTAATAAATGGCAATTATACTAGTATTTGGTTTCCCTAAAAACACTGGTAAGAAGATAGTCTAAAGGTTCTACAGAGAAAGGAAGAAGGCCTGGGACAGGATTAGGGGTGAGGATCTAAAAAAATAATAAAGAAAATCAATTATTTTATTTCAAGTTTCTTATTTAGTTACTCCAGAGCCCCTTCACCTGGGCATTTTGAGGGAGAATTCCAGAAGTTGCTGTCACCCTGAATATTGGCCCCAGAGAGCCCAGCTCTGCTCTGTACTGACCAAAACCACTGGGATGGTGGTGGTGGAGGAGTGTTCTGGGTCAAACCTTATGGACAGAGACAAATCAGAGAGTGTGCAAAAGCACTGTGACCTACTGGTGAGGAGACATAAAACTATAACTTAGGCCGGGCGCGGTGGCTCACGCCTGTAATCCCAGCACTTTGGGAGGCCGAGGCGGGTGGATCACGAGGTCAAGAGATCGAGACTATCCTGGTCAACATGGTGAAACCCCGTCTCGACTAAAAATACAAAAAATTAGCTGGGCATGGTGGTGCGTGCCTGTAATCCCAGCTACTCAGGAGGCTGAGGCAGGAGAATTACCTGAACCCAGGAGGCGGAGGTTGCGGTGAGCCGAGATCGCGCCATTGCACTCCAGCCTGGGTAACAAGAGCGAAACTCTGTCTCAAAAAACAAACAAACAAACAAACAAACAAACAAACAAACAAAACTGTAACCTACTGAGATGGCTGGCATTCCCTGGTATGTTAATGAGGAAGTGTGTTGGAGAGCTGGGTTCTTGATAGCTTATGTTTAAATGCTTCAAAGAGCTGACACTTAAAAGAGCTTGATTTGTTTCATTTGATACCAATGGGTAGACACAGGGCCAGTGAATGTAGGTAACAGGGAAACATATTAATGTTCCTTATTATAAACATACCTGGAAAGTTCTGGAAGGCAGAAAATGGGTCTTAATTTCATGTCCGCACATCAGCACAGAGCCTCCCCAGTGTGGAGTTCCAAGGAGCACTAGCTGCTATCATCGCTGTGACATGTCATCTGATTACTGTCTAGTATTAGAAAAGGCAGTGGAATCTGAGAAACGGATTATTTCTTCATTGGCCCATTTGGCCAATACCTTTGTTAAAACCAAACCAAAACAAAAACCATGTCAGCTAGTGCTGAAACTCAGGACAGCTCATCTTTTAAAGTCAAGCAATAAGTTCTTTTCTCCTCCTTTCAAAACCTCACTATACAAACACCAAAACGAAACAAAACCAAAGCAAAAACAACTGTTCCTATAAGGTTACAAGGCTGTTTATGTAGCAAACTAAGTAGCTAACCCTGGGATAATCTGAAAGTAAAATTTTAAGCTAGCTAAACATTGAGCCTGCTATGAAAGGTCATTCTAACTTCCTTCGACCTTCTTATAACTGTGGTCCTCAGCATTTTGGTTTGTGGCAAGAAAGCATCGCTTCTCTTCTCCCATTTAGAGGGTCTAACGGCTTTGTTTCCTCTTATGGTTTTTAATGAGGAATAAAGCCTATACTTCACATCAGTTCCAACCCAAATTTTTCCCACCCGATTTTTTAAATGCATGTTGTGATACATCTAGCAGATTAAGCTGATAAACTTCGAAAGTCTCCTTGGCCAGAAAATACAGAAACATCATCAGCTTTCTAGCTTGAGCTCCCCAAAAGGAACATTCCCCAAATGTAGCCTCTGCACAAAAGCAGCTGTCCTAATTGCCTGCCTGTGACTAAAGAAATGTAGATTAAAAATTACATATATACAACTGCCCTTATTTCTATTCACGTGTTCATTTATTCACTAATTCATTCCAAAAATGTCTATTGAGCCCCAACTATGTGTCAACAACAGTCTCAAGTATTCAGCAACAATATTTGTTGAGTATTTCCTATGTGACAAGAATGTGCTAAAGACATTACATGCATTAACTCATGTGACTGTCACAGCACTCTATAAGGTAGGTGCTATGATTCTCCTTATCAATGAGGAAACTAAGGCACAAATAAGGTAAGCAAATTGTCCAAGGTCACTTAGATAATAAAGGTAAGAATTAGAAGTTGGCCGGGCGCAGTGGCTCACGCCTGTAATCCCAGCACTTTGGGAGGCCGAGGCGGGTGGATCACGAGGTCACGAGATCGCGATCATCCTGGTCAACATGGTGAAACCCCGTCTCTACCAAAAATACAAAAAATTAGCTGGGCATGGTGGTGCGTGCCTGTAATCCCAGCTACTCAGGAGGCTGAGGCAGGAGAATTGTCTGAACCCAGGAGGCAGAGGTTGCGGTGAGCCGAGATTGCACCATTGCACTCCAGCCTGGGTAACAAGAGTGAAACTCCATCTCAAAAAAAAAAAAAAAAAAGAATTACAAGTTTTGGGGGAGATAGTTGTTAGATGAAGGAAGAAATTAAACAATGATGATCAGTACTTCCAGGCATTTTCTAGGCTTTGATCAAACATGCAAACCTACTATAGGTAGCAATTGAAAAATGGAAATATTCTTTGCAACTAGAAGACTAGACTCTTCAAAACACTTTTTTGTAATTTATTAGTGAGTCCTAGCTTTGGTCTACTTCAATGGATTCCAGACTTCTCAGTTCAAGGACCTCTTGTAATTAAAAAAAAAAACAACACATTTTGCACATTACTAATAAGTTAGAAAAATACGAAATAAAAGCTATTTTGAATTCAATAACATTTTAAAATTTATATTTAATCAATGAATAGGTTAATTACTATAAATAACCATAACATAACATATACTATAACATAAATAGAGGTTCATATACTTCTAAACCATTATTTAGTCAGTCCAAAAACATTAAGCACTTGACATCTACATACAGACTCTTTGCAATAACTCTACATTATCCTGAAGATCCATGGAGCTATATGACTTCAGCTGAATCCTTCACTCTCTCTGAGCTATAGTTTCCTCATCTCTAAAGTAGGGATAATAAGAGCTGCTACTTCTTCAAAGGATCTGAGAGAATTAATGTGAGACCAGGAAGAATTTGGGAAGCCTCTTGTCCTAGAGAGTACAAACATGGTTTAAAACACAGTTCCTGACAAATACAGTTCTGATGTAGTTAAGGAGAGAAGACAGACATGAAAGAATTAGTAATCAGAACAACTGTTAAACTGAACTGTGCCTTCTAGAATCCAGTTCTAGAATGTGATCTGATCATGTATAAGGCAAGCAGAGTGTGAAAGGGGTCTGCTCTCACCTTACATGCATGGGGGAAATTCAACTCCTTTAAAAATTACCAGGGATTTGCGTGTGGGGTGTGTGTGTGTGTGTGTGTGTGTGTGTGTGTGTGTGTGTATGCGTGGAGGGCTACTATTTATGAGACACTTGAAGTTACAGGGATCTACAGATAATTGTCTGGATTTAGATAAAACCCTTGCTTCTGCACTGAGACTAAAGTTGAAAAATAGACATGCACATATCATGGTAATTAGAGGTGTTTGGGTTGGTTTCATTTGATTTGAAGCAGCAACTCATTTTTGTCGAATGACTACCATGGCGAAGAGGTTAAGCAGTTGTCCCCGTATTAATATTTAATAATATCTTAATCCAAATGTCAATTAAGGCACATTTATCATGTAAACTGAAACTCACTGTAACTTAACTGGCTCAACACCCTGCATAATGTCGTAATCTTGTTGTTTCACAGCTTGCGTTCATCACATTTTCAGAATGAAATTGACTCCAGGGGATGGACTCTTGGAAGAAGTTTCTTGAAGAAGTTTTCCTCAGTGATACTGGCTTGCAGGGAGCAGAATTTATTCCAGCCTCTCCCTTTGGGTTGTTGCATGAAAAATAAGCCATTTCATCACCACCAGGACTCTCAGTTTACAGTGGTAATGAATATACAACCTGTTAACTTACATGCCTCTCTTTCCCCTACTTCTATGAAAGCTCCTGGTCCCATGAGTAGGGGAGTTCAGATTAATAATTAAAAGGGCTAACCATTTATTGAATATTATTAATTACATGAATTATCACTCTTAATTCCTACCCAAAGAGGGGGTGCTATTTTATACCTGTCATTCAGATGAAGAAACTGCACAGGTGAACTCCCCATGGTCATGCTGCTAGCAAACAAGGTGGTTGGGATTTCTTCTCAAGCAGCTGCCCCTAGGACGTGGTTGTAACTGTTCCTGTGTACTGTCTTGCATGTTTGCCCCTAGAAAACATTCTAGGCTGCCATTTCACCGTGGTTGACGTATTTTTCATATTTGCGAAGAGAACAGGGCCCAAATAAACTAAGAGGCAACTGGGTGAGAAGGAACAAAGCCTTTGGTTGTGGTTTTATATGTGGCATTTGGTGACATGCTGGCAGGGAAAGAATGAGAGGAATGTTGACAGGAGTGAGATGCTCATCCTTAGGGAAATTCCCAGAGCATGGAACTTACAATCAGAAGTATCTTTAGAGATCAACTTTATTTTACAGATGAGAAAACAAAGGCTCAGACATTTGCCCACTATAAAAGAGCTGGTGTGGCTGACCTGGGTCTCAGCTACTCCACCCCACCCTCTCCCTGGTACAAAAAGGAAATACAGTTAAATATTTCCTTATATCCTTGTCTCCCAGCCATCCTACTCCCTGTCCGAAGGCAAATTCTATTAGCAAGTCTATTGCATCTTTCTGGAGATATTCTATACCTATAAAAAAACATACTTTTAAAAAATTACGAAAGTGGTAGCACTCTATAGAATTCAAGCACCTTGGCCTTTTTACTTAGCTATACAGGTTGGAGATTGCTCCCTTATCAGAACTTATAAAGCTGCCTCATTTTTTTTCAAGTTAAACAGCTTTATTGAAGTATAATTTACATGATATACACTTTATGTGTTTTAAAATATGCAGTGTGATGAGTTTTAGAAAACTTATACAGTTGTGCAACCATCAACAAAATCCAATTTTGGAATAATGTCATCACTCCAATTAGTTCCATTATGCCCATTAGCAGCCGACCTCATTCCCACCCCTGGCCCTAGGAAACCACTAATCTACTTTCTGTCTCTATAGTTTTGTGCTTTTAGAAATTTTTTATAAACAAAAGCATTCAACATTTATCATGTGTCTGGTTCCTTGGCTCCTTTCTCTTAGCATGATGATTTTGAGATTCATCCATTGTTGCGTATATCAGTAGTTCCTTTTTATTGTTGAGTAGTATTCCATTGCATAGACAAACCAGCTTTTGCTTATCCACTCGCCAATTCATCAGCCTTTGGATTGTTTCCAGTTGAGAGTATTAAGAATAATGCTGCAGTGAACATTGTGTGCAAGTCTTCATGGGAACATATAATTTTAGTTTTTGAGGGTAGTCACCCAGGAGTAAAATGGCTGGGTTGAATGGTAAGCATATATTTAACTATTTAAGAAACTACCAAACTGTTTTCCAAAGAGGCAGTATCCTTTTACATTCCTACCAGCAACATATAGGAATTTCAGTTTCTCTGTGTCCTTATCCACACTTAGTATTTTCCATCTTTTTGGTTTTAGACATTTTACTGGATGTATAGTGGTATCTCAACAGAGTTTTGGTTTGCATTTTCATAATCTAACAATATTGTGTATATTTGATGTGCTGACCTCCCACTTATACGTCTTTTTTGTTTAAGTTTTCAAAATTTGTGTCCATTTTTAAATTGGGTTGTTTACCTCATTACTGAATTTTAAGAGTTTTAAAATATGCATAAAACAAGTCCTTTATCGGATATTCTTAAAACAAGTCCTTTATAAGATATATTTTCTGATATTTTCCCCTAGTTTATTGCTCGTCTTTTTATTTTTATAACGGTATCTTTTTCTTGAAGAGCAAAAGTCTTTACTTTTTATAAAGTTCAATTTATAATGTTTTCATTTATTTCATGTTTTGTGTCATAACTAGAAATCTTTGCCTAAGCCAAAGTTACAAAGATTTTCTCTTGTGTTTCCCTATAGAAATGTTACAGTTCTAACTCTTACATTCAGGCCTATGATCTACTCCAAGTGTGAGATAAGGGCCAAGCTTCATTTTTTTCTTTTGTTATAGATATGGAATCGTTTCAGTACCATTTGTTAAAAAGGCTGTTTCCCCCTCCTTAGCATCTTTGTCAAATCAATTGAACATATACCTAGAGTCCATTTCTGGACTCTATTATGTTCCTTCATTTGTTAGGTCTACATAACATTCCATTGTACAGATGCCCTGTACTAATTTAACCAGTCTGTTACTGATGGATGAGTGTGCTATTTCTAATTATTTTCTGTCCAAATAATGCTGTGGCAGATACACTGCGTTGTAGGTATGTCTTTTTGCATCTTATTTATGTAGCATAAAATCAAGAGGAGTCAATGTTACAGTTTGATAGACATTCAAAAATTGCTCTTTATAGATGTTCTGCTAATTCAGTTACACCAGAAATATCTGAGAGCTCTCTCCAGAACCCCAGAGACAAGTGTGTTAACAAATATTTCATCTTTACCGATCAAGTAGATAAAAATTGGTATCTCATAGTTTTATTTCGCATCTTCTTATTGTGAATTAAAATATCTTGTATTTTGTGCATGTTTAAAAGTCAACTGTATTTCATGTGAAGTATGTGTTTCATGTCATTTACTCATTTTTCTGTTTATACTAAGCTCTTTGTGATACATGTTGCAAATGCTTCCTCCAGTTTTTTGTTTGTCTTTTGACTTTGTTTATTGAGTTTGGGCCCTGAAAAAGCTTTTTATTGTAATGCAATAAAATGCATGATAAATGTTAAGTCTTCTGCGTAAAACCAGAAAGGCCCTTCCTACTCTGAGATTCAAAAAAAACACATCTCTACGGTTTTATGTTTTCTTTGTTTTATTAAAGATTTTTTTAAGCAAAATTTTTGGTTCACAGTATATTTTTATTTTTAACATTTTCAGTCTTTGATCTATCTAGAATTTATTTTAATGTAAGAAATCAAGTAAGAATATGTTTATTTTTTTTTCCCAAATAGCTACCCAGTTGTCCCAATCTCATTAATTACATAATTCAACTTTCTCATCTGATATGCATGTTATTTTTATCATATGCTAAATTTCCATATGCATTTTAGTTCACTGATCTGCCATCCATTTGTGTGTCAGCACGCATACTCAATCCTCCATTCTCTGACTCCAAGTAACATTCTTTCTTGCGTTACTCACATTCTCACAATATCTCACAGTAAGTGGATGAAATGCTTTATGAATTGCTTGCAGTAACACTTAAATCTTCTGCCCTGTTCTCCCTGTCCCCACTAGCTAACAATATTCAAATTCTTTTTAACATCACTAAGAAAAATATAATTAGGACAGTAAATCTGTTTGGAAGTTTAAGAGATTGAACATCAGATACTACATTCTTGAGTCAAACAATTTGGGGCTAACCCATTGGCTCATAATCTTTTATAAGCGCCAATGAATTTGGGTAGGCAGTGTGTGTATGTATACACAAGCGTAAGGTACATGTCCCATGGACATAGCGATAGCACTTCTGCAAACCACTACCCCTCCTAAAATATCCGTATTGATTGAAGAGCAAATACATTTGGCATCTATGTCCTAATCCTTCCGAAATGGGATTTTCTTGCCATTAAATGTCCTTCCCAACTGCATGTATTAAAAATGTGATGCTGAAATTCTGCTCCAAGGAAACTCACGGGGGAAAAGAGCCAATGTCAGTCATTCTAAATAGTGGGATGTGTCTGAGCATATGGAGGCTGTAAATACGCATGGAATGGGATTGCCTTCTACAAAATGATGCAGTTTTGAGCAGCACTTTGTTGCCCTCAAAACTGGGCTGTCTCTTCCTTCACAAACAATCCCATTGAGATCTGGGGTTCAAGCTGTCACCAGAAGAATTCTCTGCCTCTGGATACTTCTCCCTGGCCAGAGACAGGTGATTGTGCCATGAAATCACTGGGTGCTAGGAGGGCTGCAGACCATGTTGGAGGAGCCTCTCGCTTGCCTGCTGCATCACTGAATGTTTCCTGAGTGTCAAGAAAGACGATGCTGGGAATAGTCCCTCCTTGCCCAGATCTCTGAAAAGCCAGGTAGGAGGTGAGATTCTGGATATGCCTGCCAGCAACCTTTCAGAACTTTTCACATGTTCCTTACCCTAAGAATTCAAATTCTAGCACTTCAGGAACCCCGCCTTTATAGATTAAGCATAGAGCTCTTTGGCACCCTAAAAATGTTCAATATATACATTTTTTTTTAAGGATAATGCTAGAAGACCCTTCTTTGTGCTTAAAAGAAAAAAAAAACTGAAAAAATTCTCTGGGGGTAGGGATGAGGGGAGAAAATTCCACTGTGCTATGGGAAAGAAAAATGCCTAAACTAGAAAAGCAGCAAGAAACAAGTGGTGGGCACGATGGGGGTGGGTGTTCCATCAAATAGTGCTGAAAACGTGAAATTCCTCATTTCCCTGCACTTTCCATGGCAGGTGGCCAGGGGGCCTCAGTCACGGGAGACATGCCGTGGGCTCCATCCAGGCAGAGGGCCCGTTTTGTCCAGGCTTCAGCGAACCAGAGGCGATTCCGGTCCTGCTTCCTTCCCCCACCCCTCCAACAATAGTCCCCTCTTGATTTCTGTGCCGAGGGAGAACGGTGAGTCCCCAGTGCAAAGGAAACTCTAAGGATTCTTTCCACAGAGCTTTCTGACTGGGAAGAGGGGGGCGTGTGGACTGGCGTCTCCTCCTTGGCTGTGATGCTGGAGAACGGGGTCCTCCCTCTCGTCCTGAGGAAGACACAGGGCAAACCGCAGGATTTCGTGTCCCTATTCTCAAGCATTCAAAGGAAGAAGCCGGCAGAGTATCTTTTCTTCCTGGAAGAACTCTGCGGTGCCCTCATGTGTATACTGTTGTTTTAAAGATTTTTTTTCAAGCTACTGAAAAAAGCAAAATTATTTTTTAGGATGATCTCCCTGAAGTACTCATCACTACCCTCCCTGGGGTCTTCCTTACCCCGAGCCAGTAGCTTGAATAATAGGCAGAGCCTTGGTCCCCTCTTCGGATTTGTTAGATCTGAGGGCGGGCTTACAAATCTGCCCCAGGTGGCTCTGATGATTGGTGCTCAGAAAGCACCTGAAAAATATCCCCGACCTTTCAGAGTGCTAAGACTCCATGACACTGGGTTAACTTCATGGGGGAGATCACAGAAATCATGCCTACTGTTGCTCAGAGCTGAATGGACTGGAGATTTGTCCAGTAATACCAATATTTAATAGAAAGGTACGTTTTCTTGGACAAGGTCAAAATTAACAAATGGCTTTATAACTCCTTGGAATAGGGACCTACATTCCAAGATCAACCTGTGTGCAACAGTTAAAACCGTAAGGCAGTGTTGCTCAAACTTGAATGTGCAACTGCTCACTTACAGATCCTGTTAACATGCTGGTCTGATTCAGTCGATCTGTGGTGGAGCTGGGACTGATTCTACAATTCTAACAAGCTTCTAGGTGGTGCCATGCTGTTGGCCCTTGCACCCCATTTGAAGGCTATTGCCTTAAAGAATACATTTTTTAAAAAAATTATTAGCTACAGCTGACACTTCTTTTTTACTAAGAAACCTGAAAACAAGCAACATTGATTTATTGCCTTTGGCAAATCATGTACTTTTTCTAGTTTATCTGTTCAATAAGCCTTTCTTTGGCTCTGAGATGAGGAGAATAAGGCTCCTAGTTGAGAATGCGGTAAGTGCAATGAAGTATCTAAAGTTCTAAGGCCCCAAACCTGGTAATGACTCCTGCATAAACAGAGCTGGTGGTGGCAGTGCTGTTGCTGGTAAGTCACTCTCCCATTTAGTATCAGTGGCCATCACAGAATGAGGTCAGAGTGGGAGCATAATCTCTCAAAGGAATATAGGAGAATTGCTTAGAATTGTCTTTGCGTGCCCCGGTACTTGACACTAAAGAGAGGTTTTATCGATATGAATAGAGGGAGCCTTCTCAGTTTCTACTACAATTAACAGACACCTTGAACACCAATGTTGTTAAATGTAAAAAGCATCTTCCAAAATCCCAACTTTCCAACTTTTGCTATTAGGCATTTAGATTTACCACTTTAAATTTGCCAAATAAGTTTAAAACTGCCTCAATCCAGTGCTTTTGGCTTTCTTCAATTGCCTTTAATTAAATAAAGGGAAGGGTATTGTGCTCTACAAGGGTATCACATTTCTCTCCCTGACTTTACCACATGGTGTTTTGTAAACTCAGCCCAAGTGGCATTCCTTTAACTTGGATTCACAGCCTTTGCCTATAACAAACCAGAGAGCTGAACATTTCCTACAAGGCTGGAGTTCTTTTAGTCAAGGAAAAACAAATGACCGTTCTCTCTGTCGCCAAAAACAATTTGCAAACCCATCATCTGCCCAGAAAACAAATGGAAAAGAAAATGCAGCAGCAGTCTTTTCTGTGTATCTATCTGATAAATGTTAATTTCCCATGAACAAATGGGTGGGGGTGCTTGCCAAGATGACATTTTACTACCCATGTAGCAGCCCCATGCACTCAACAGCAGAACCAAGCCCATATAATTCCAGTCAATTCAGGTGAGGGATAAATATATCAAACTGGCAAGTTGGTATTGTCTAGACTCCAAAAAAGTTTGAATAACTTTTTTTTTTTTTTTTTTTTTAGTAATTAACGGCTTCATCTGGCATTGTATAAAGATAGCATCTTTCACTCTGCAGCCCACTGATTCATGAACTCATCTATTTAACAAATATTTATCGTGCCTCTATGACAGGCTCCGTGCTATTATAGGCCCTGGGCAGACAGCAGTGGGCAAAACCAAGTCTTGTCCTCCTGGTGCTTACTTTCTTGTGAACGTATACATTGCACACAACACTGGATGAAGACATGTTCTGATTCTTTTTCGTAAATACCATTACTTTATGGTCAGAAAGAACAGCCATCAGCATTATTTGTTGTCTCCATGTTCCTGTCAGAGGCAGATCTGTCTCCATTGCTGCTCTATTTCGTTACCCACATAAACATGTAAGAAAAAAAATTATGAGTGATTTAGGTAGAAACTAAATCAGGAGAATGAAAACAACTTTTTCTATAAGGTTTCTATTTTCCTTATAATTAAAGCAGGCAATATGACCTGTGGGTGCTGATTTTTCAAACTCCATTATCAATCTTTTTGCCTTTTTACATCACCATTAAATTAGGGACATGGATCTAACTTCTAAAATAGGTTCATCACAGCACACGTTGTAAAAAATAAGAAACAAAACCTTATGAAATGGAACCTACTAATATTTTTAAAGGGAAGAGAAAAAGTTGAGTACCTGTTTTTCTTGATTAATAAATACATGCTCACTCTAAGATGCAAATAATATAGAAATGCATAATTTAAAAAGTGCTATTTGGTCAGGCGCAGTGGCTCACGCCTGTAATCCCAGCATTTTGGGAGGCTGAGGTGGCTGGATCACTTGAGGTCAGGGGTTCGAGACCAGGCTGACCAACATGGCAAATCCCCATCTCTACTAAAAATTCCAAAAATTCGCCAGGCATGGTGGTGGGCACCTGTAATCCCAGCTACTCAGGAGTCTGAGACAGGAGAATCGCTTGAACCTGGGAGGTGGAGGTTGCAGTGAGCTGAGATTGTGCTACTGCACTCCAGCCTCGGTGACAGAGTCAGACTGTCTCAAAAAAAGTGCTATTTATATTAATTTGTAATGTTTACAGATCTAAGTAATTGATCTTGTGATTTACATATGGTTCTAGAACATTGATCATTATCATGAGATTGCTCGACCGGCTAGGACTTTCCTTATTCTATAATACTAATAGCTTCTAAAATAACAATGGATATACTCAGAAATATCTTCTTGGGAGAACATCCAGTGCTGAACAGGAATTCCATTTAAAAGCATGGCTCTAACAGTGAGCATTTACAGTTAATGTTAATGCCACCCTGAAGAAGATGGAGCAAGACACCGACAATCTGTTTTAGAGAATCACGGCACCTCAGCAAGAGTCTCACATTTCATCCCGTGCAATGGCAGGGTAGGAGGAGAGTGTAAACAAGCCCCAAGTGAACTCTAATACACACACACACACACACACACACACACACACACACACACACGCCACCTTGAAAATTACTTTAGCCCATGTTGTCATTTCACAGATGAGAAAACTGAGATCAAAGTAAAGAAACCTGTCAAGTTATGCATATAGGAAATGCAGAGATTGGGTCAGAACATCAGTGTTCCGACCTCCAGTCTGGTCTTTTTCTACTCCACCAAGCCACATGAGAAGGCACCTTTGGCACGTAAGTGCAGAACAACTCAGCTTTGATTTGTCCCTAAGGTTAAGTGTCCAAACAAGTCTCTGTTGTATCACAAGCTCTCAGTCTAACAAAAGGACCTGAATGGCTTCAGATATTGGTGTATTGGTGGTAGATTTTTGACTGTTTTTCCTGTTGTATGTTTTGCTTTTGGTAAGTGGAGAGAAATTTAACCAAGACCTAAGTAAAAATATCATTATTACTTAACAGACTAATGGTCATATAGGTTTTGAAGTTTAGAGTGAAAGAAAAATAGCAGTTGGATCCATCAGGCACCACATACACAGACACACACACACACACACACACACACACACACACACACACACACATTCACCCATGGTGATACAGTGTGTTTCTCTGTGTGAAGGTGAGGGGCTCACTGTTAGAATGTTTGAGGTGAGAGAACCCCAAGTGTGCTCAACCCTGGGCAGGAGGAGAATGTGTCACTTTAAGTCCATTTCTCTTTAGCTGAGTCACGGTGCAACTACCATAGTCTCCAAAAAAAGTGTCTCCAGACCTCCACGACCAGGGAAAAGGTCACCAATGACACGGAACTCGAGTGCTTGGGGAAGTGGGTGAAAGGGAGAATAAAATATCTACAATATAACTGAAGTATCTTCGCACGTTCATCCAAGTTGAAAACGTTTATCCCAAGACAAACTTTCCCCTGCATTGAGCTGTGTTGAATACAGCTGCATTCAATGAAGGAAAATCTTCTCCCATTAGCAAAGATAAGTATCAATACATTAAAATCTACCCTCTTTTATTTTATAAGAATTTAGAGTTCAGAATATCTTCATTCAATGTGTGCCCAACGCTAAAGCTATGAGGACTAATATCTGCTCTGATATATCCTCGGTACAGTACTAAGCAAGAATAATGTCACAAATTATAGGAGACTCATTCTATTCTCTATATGAACAAAATACAGTACTCTTAAGTGTTAATATATGGCTCTTAAAAATACATATAACTGACATCGATTGACTTCTACTACTTACCAAACATTGTGTTAAGTGTTTTATATCAATAGTTGTATTTAATCCTCACAATTCCATTATGTTGATGCCATTTTACATTTGGGGACACTGAGACTTAGAGCAGTTAAGTACCTGGCCTGAGGCCTATCAGTAAGCGAGGAAGCTGAAATTCAAACCCAAATTAATATGACAACAGCCTGTGCCCTACTCACTCTAATTTGACTCACATCTAAGCACACAGATCTACAGGACACACATCCTGACATGATTTAAAATGTATTTAAGAAATCATAACTTAGTTATGTGTATAGTTTTGGCAGAAATTAATGAGTAAAATATTGTATGTCTCAAATTCTGTATCACTTCAAACTGGAATTCCCCCAATGATATCACACCATGACCCCCAAAGAATCACACACTGGAAGTTTCCACAAATGCCAACTCACTCTTTGGAGTTGAGTGAGTAAAGACAGATTGAGTGGTAGTGACTTAGACTAAACCAGTCGATGGCTTTTGTTCTTCAGGTAGCTAAAGTCCTTATTCCACAAGATCCAAGAAATAATTTCACGGCAATGACTTAACAACTTAAATGGAAATATTGAATACAATTTTTTCTTTTAAAGAAAACTGCATATCCTCAGCTTCTTAATCTCAAGCCGTAGTGAAGACTCATGCTAGCAGTGGGGCCGTTTTCTGAGCCACTGGCCTACCCACCTTGTGCCTTCCTTGTCTTTAATTTAAGTGCCTTTCTTGTCTTTAACAAATGACTCTGCTGTCATTTGTTTCTTATTGTGTTGCATCTGATGCTTTTACTCAATAAACAAAATTAGAATGTGTTCTGTGATATTGTTTTAATTGGACACAAAATTAAACACATTATCAAGAGAAATGAAACTGAAAGGAGCAAGTGAAGATCGCAGACCTGCGTTTTCTTCTGGGGCCACAACTGCTGATAAATGATGCAATAATCCCCTGGACAATCTATCCCAGCTACCTTTTGATCTGAAGATCTATAAAAATTGAGTAGTAAGGGGAGGAGGTAGGGTAGCTGGAAACCATTTTCAATTGTTACTAGAATAATTTTGCATCTGCAAGCTGGCAAACTCTAATCACGTCTCTTTACATTGCTCCTTTTATGGTGCTCCTAAGGAAAGTCTATTGAAAAAAGGAGAAGAACAAAGAGATCTGACTAATGGAACAAAAGCTACATCACAGTCTAGTTCTATCATGTTTCTCATCGTTAGTAAGATGACGGTTCAATTTTGAATAAAGATTAATTACTTGAATGTGGTTAAAGCATAGTCTGGCCAAATTAATTTTAAAAATGAGAGTCTAGCTATTTTTATCTTACTCTTCACATCCCAGGTGATTTCAGTCAGTACATTTCATAGGAGTGAATATTTTTTAAAAGTGTGTATGGCCATTGGCTTTCTCCCATTCGGCATCTCTCGGAATTGAAGTATTAATATTGGGAAACATACTGAGTCTCTCAGAGTGACCTTGCTGACCTATTTTTGACAACATGATTTCGGCTCCCCCATGGCTTGTGATGATGGGTTCCTGGTAACATTATCCTTTATGAAATATTTAACTGAATCCAGTTAGACTTTTAAAAACTAGTTGTCTATATGAGCCTGACTAGCTTGCTGTGCTCTATTTGGTGCTTGGAAACCCAGGCACTGGGTGAATGTTTTTCAATTGTGCTAGAACTTAGTTTTCCCCTCCTACAGACATAAACGATCAATCTTAATCCTCCAATTCTAGCTGCATATTGTTTTCCAAAACTAAAGCTATATGCCCCAAAACCTTTGCCTTCTTTCATGTGGCAGATGACATTGCACAGGGAACCTGAGCACATAAGCTCCCCACATGCAGAACTATTTCCAAGTGACATTCCCTTCTTTCTTTCCCTCCTACTTCAGTGATGCAGAATAACCATCATATAACAATTAACAATCCTCCTTTAGGGGGATGCGGAATGGAAAGAAAAGAACAGGAGAAGGGCACCTCAGTCCAGGCAACATGTTAACAAAAACCCCAGAGAAAAACCACAGTCCTTAACAGACAGCCTGATAAGGTTCCCAGGACATAGTACTGAGGAAGAGCAAATTCTACAGCGGGACATATCTCATACTCCAGTGGCTCCTGGTTCACCCAGCCACATGATCTATGCCAAAATTCAGATTTAACACAGTGTCCTCTTTAGTCCCAATGTAATTCTATTTCTAGTTTTACCAGCCTTAGCTCTGCAAAGCATCAGTATTCTCTTACAAAAAAAAAAAAAAAAAAAAAGTATTAGCTTAAATTCTGGGCCATCCATCACTCACACCCTTTGGTTAAGGCTATACTCAGTAAGGTATTTTCTGTTGAAGATGCCCACAGCAGTATCCACCCCAGGAACCTTGAAATGGAAGCAGAAATGATTGCATGGGTAACTTACCAGCTCCTGAGGTCTGAATGGCTGCAGCAGCCCCACTCCTTTACCTGATCCCTGCTCTCTCTGTCTCTCTCCCTCTCTCTCTCCCTCTTTCACTTGTGTACAGATTGCAGGGAACTTAAAGAACTCGCAGGGACAGTGTTTCGAATGACTTAAGAAAGAGAACAGGAACAATACTTCGTTCTCTTTTTCTCAGATGAGTACCTTCGGGAAGAAGGAAGGAAGGGAGGGGAGAGGGAGGAAGTCAACAACCCTTTGCTTTCCTGAAAAAAAATAAGGAAACAGAAGATAGACATCTCATTTTCTCTTAAACAAAATGTTGGAAGGGGCAAAAAAGAAAAAAAAAAATCTTTGAAAAAAGGAATTCCTCAAATATGCTCTCTGCCCTGGGAGCTTTAAAGCGATGAAAACGCCTTAGTGGCCTGTCCTGTCCAAACAAATGGTGTTCCAGAAAGGCAGGCTCTCCCGTGCTTGCAGCCTCCGGTATCTGGTTTGCAGAACTGACACAGCCGAAAGGGAACAAATCATGTCATGTCGACTCGGAGCGAGGGAGAGCTTGGCCTGTCGTGCTAACCAAGGTAAACCTGCGGCCTGTAAGACAGTGTCGGGGCTGGTCAGCCAGGACTCCTGGCTTCTCCTAGGCCCTTTGAAACACCAGCATCGCTGCAATTCCTCGGCTGACTCTGGATCCTTAGAGTTTTTCCAGAATCGAATAGCAGACTTATGCTCTGGTCACCGAGCTTTATGCAACAGACCCAATCCAGCTTCCATCACTGATGGACGAAAAAGAGAAAAGAAGTAACTAACCACAACTGCTGCAGGACACGGTCATCTCAGATCTGTTGTTTGTATCATCCTATCCTCTACCTTCCTAAGGCCTCTTGGATTTAATCACCTCTGGAAAACTGGAAGGAGATTTCTAATTTCAAAATACTGCCAAGCAGTATAGGGCTTAGATAAATCAGCCACAATTTTTGAAAACATATGGGGGAGGCAGGAGCAGCAAAAATGGAGGAAGTAGCCTTTATCAAGGTAGAAGACTTGGGACTTCCGCAGGCAGGCTTGGGCTCTGCTTAGCCTTAGCTGCACTTAGGTATGAGCTGCGTTTTAACTTCTCGGATTTGTGTTATGTCTTTTGCACCCCTCATTCATCTGGCTAGGATCATTTTCACTGTGAAAAGGAACTAGCAGTTACGTAGGCCTTTGTGGCAGCAAAAGAAAAACTAGCTTTACACTACTTCCTCATTTTGCCCAAGTGTGAAAAAAATGAGGTGAACAGATACACCTGATTGCAAAGAGTCACAAAAGTGAGTTCAGGGAAAGAACAATTGTGAATCAGTGACCCTGTAAGATTGTGATTAAGTCCTTATTGGTCTATAGGATTATGTTTTTATTCTGACAGGTTTTTTTCCTATCATCTATCTATCTGTCTGTCTATCTAATCTATCTACATATCTATCTGTCTCTCTTTCTATCTAGTTATCTGAATATATGTGCATGTATCAGAAAGAGACATGAAGATTTTGATAAGATTTTGATACTCAGCACGTGTGCCCAGGCCAGGGCAGAGTCCCATTCTTCACATCCGCCACGGCACCGACACTGGCACACCCACGGCACTGGAGTTCTGGCCTGAGTGACCCAGCCTCACCAACAGTGGGGAACACGGATGACAGAGACAGTCTCTACGGTTTGCCCAGAGCCACATGCCAACACGTTTCTGTCTCCTGATCCCGGCTCTTGGGCTCTTTGCCCTCTGCTGGCCTTCTTCTGCATCCTGCCTTTGTAGAAATGGGAAGGGAAATGAAAATGAACATCTGAGAAAGCCAGGGAAGGGGCATGAGGGAAAGGAGTAGGAAGGCCTAGGAACGGAGTCTTTTAAAGTGGGAGCAGCACTGGTGCAAACCTTTGAATAAGGGAGGTGAAACAAGCAGGCAGCTGAAATCACAATAAAAAAGCAGATATCCGTGGGAGTGAGGTGGGGTGAGGAGGAGCAATAGGGAGGGGGCGAGGTGTCAGGGGCATCAGCAGCAGAGGAAAGGAGGGATCCAAGCAGCAAGATGCTCAGGCTACCAACTCCTCGCAGGCACGAAACCACCTCTGATCACTTGGAGAATCTATTGCAGCAACACACAGCCCTTCCCATATTTTTATTCTTCTTTGCAGCCCCAGGGCAAGGCCAGGGCTGAGCCCCAGGAGTCCAGGCAGAATCCAAAGGATTTCCCTTTTAAGTCTGCAGAATGTGGGGACTGTCACGTTGAGGCCGTGTTGTTTTCTCCAGGCCAGCTGACCCGCCCAGACAGCCTGGATTGGGACATGTGCCATTTCAGGCTGCATGGCTTTGACTGAATGGGACAGCATCCAGTCGGGATCTGACATCTTCCCTGCAGCCAGCCAGGGGACTTTCAAGGCTGCTTTGTGCCAAGCTGCTCCATGCTCACATGGCCTTGCATCCTTGCCTGTGAGATTCACAGAAAAGGCTTTTCCCTCTTCCCCTGAGGTGCCAATCACCTGAACAGTCACCCTCTAAAACTTGTGAAACCACCCACTGGGTGTCAGGAGTAGAAATTCCTAACCCTCCCATTAGGCTTGGCAGGAGAGATCTCTAATCAGGCCACTGGAGCTCTAGTTCTGTCCTGGCCTATCTGCATCCTGACTGAAAGTGAATGATCCAACTGAGACATATGAGCGGGAAGGGCACATGGCTGTGGCTCTCACCCCTCAGGAAAGCCCCATGTGGCACAGCATATTATAAAGAGTACTTGAGTAGAGAGAGGGGCTGCCTACCCCCGGGAATAGATAGGAGGACAAGGAGAGAAACCAAGGTGAGGGCAGTGCTGTGACTCCAGCCCTCAGAACCAGCACCACAGAAATAGGAGCTCTGCTCAGAATGGCATCCTGCCTCTGAAGTGCCCGAATTTGTATGGTGCCAGCTTCCAATGACACAGAACTCTGGGATCATCTGTTGACTCCTGGACCAACTTGATTTCAAGTCATGGAGGTAGCTGGGTAGGAGGGAATAGAGAAAGGATTGGAATAGAACATATTCTTCAGAAAAAAGCACAAAAAAGTAAGTGTACAGGTCAGGGAACTTCACAAAAGGAACACATCTGAGTAGCCAGCACCCAGATTAAGAAACAGGACACAGACCCCCAAACCTCTGTCACTACCTCCACTCACATGCCCTGACTTCCAGCACCTGACATGGATGCACATTACCTGGTTTTGAATTTACATGAAAATGGCATTGGCTTACACTTCGTTTGTAGTGTGTTCGTGGAATTTGTCCCTGTTGTTGATGTAGCTGTGGCTCATTCACTCTCACTGCTGGATAGGGTTTCAGCCTGTGGATATACCACCATTGATACATCTCTTCTTCTTAAGACAGACATTGGATTGTTTCTAGTTTGGAGCCATTACAAATGGGCTGCCAGGAATATTCCTGTCCTCGCCAGATGTCTTTTTAGAAGCCTGATGCAGGACTCATCTCTCTCCAGGAAGACTGGCTACTCCAGTGATTCACAGTCTTTCTGTTTGGTATCCTCTGGCACTCACTTCCTCTCACAGGGGATGCATAGCGTAGATTTTAAAAAAAAAGGAATCAAATGACTTTGATTTGAGGACATGGCCATGCCTTTGGAGACACTGGCAGAGTTCCTGAGGCACTTGGGCACTGGTTAGGAGCCACTGTTCTCACTTCCTGCAGCAACCTGGAGATGCAAGTTCCTGCTGCTCTGAGTCACGCTCCAGCAGCTCCCCATCGCCCCTGCAGATTCTATGGAAAATGTGTCTCTTCTCTCTGCTCTGGGCTTCTCACGAACATGCTAAGTTTTGCTACGTGAAAGTGCAGGAGGGATGGCACAGTCCCCAGCCTGAAACTGTTTTGAAACTTCCTTTGTTTCTTTGATGTACAGTCTTCAACTTGCCAAACCCCAAAAGCTTCCAAGTCCCAACTCTCAAAAACGTGAGAATGTTCATTTCTTTTTTTCTTTTAAGTTTTTTTTTTTTAGCATGAGAAGATGAAATGAAAGATTCATTTAGACAAGTTATTGAGGAAAGTCTATTTTACGCATCTAGTTTTTTCATGTGACAAGTGGAGATAAGAACACCTCTATTTTGTACAGTATTTGGAGTAAAAAGAATAGGTTAACATCGTTCACATACTTACCATGTGCCAGACACTTCTAAACACTTCATATGTCAAACTAACTTAGTCATCACAACAGTCCTCTGAAGTAGGTGCTATTATTGTCCACCATCCCCCCTGTCCTTTTTATAGATGAAGAAACTGAGTAATGGAGACATCATACTACTTCCTTGGTACCACACAAATAGTAAGATTTCAAACCCAGGGAATTCTCGCTCGGAGCCCTAATTTTTAGCCACAAAGCTAACATACCCTGCTCTCCAAACTAACGCTGCATGTCACATAGTAAAAACCAATCACTGCTCCCTATAATCGGAGAACCGCATGTATTACAATATAAAAGGCACAAAGGTTCATAGGGCAACCCTTTAATAAACATGTCTTATGGACCAGGAAGCCCCATGCTAGGAGTGGTTAATGTGCTTCTGGATTTCATTGCCTCGTAGAGGAGAAATACGTTAAAGAAATCAAACAAACCATACCTGAAGAGCTAAACAGTTACCATGGTGGTCAGTGCTCTGAAGATGAAGTCTGGGAGTGACAGGACCATGTAGCAGGGGACCAAATCCGGGCAGGAAGTTCAGGAGGCTCTTCCTGAAAATGGCACGTCAACTGAGACCTCAAGAATGAGCACGAATCAGGAAAGATGGTGAGGGACAGCTCATGCAAGGGGCCAGCCAGCCAGGCCTGAGTTCAGATTGTGACCTTGATCCTGAGAAGGGTGGGAAATCGTTAAAGATTTTACGTGGGGGATGGAATGGTCAGGTTCACGTTTCAGAAAGCTTCTTTTGGTCGCTGTGCAAAGAATGAAGGGGAGCAAGAGTGGAAGCAGATGAGCAGCTGTAAAGTTGATCCTGCCAGTGAGTCTCATCAAGAGACATAGGTGGACTGTGGTAATCGCCGAAGGGGTTCTCCTTGCCCGCTGCCTAGACGGAGCCCATTTATCAAGACAGGGGAATTGCAGTGGAGAAAGAGTAATTCATGCAGAGCTGGCTGTGCAGGAGACTGGAGATTTATTATTACTCAAATCAGTCTCCCCCAGCATTCAGGGATTGCAATTTTTAAAGAAAATTTGGTGGGCAGGGGCTTGGGAAGTTGGGAGTGCTGGTTGGTCAGGTTGGAGATGGAATAATGTGGGTGGAAGTGAGGTTTTCTTGCTGTCTTCTGTTCCTAGGTGGGATGGCAGAACTGGTTGAGCCAGATTACCAGTCTGGGTGGTGTCAGCTGATCCATCCAGTGCAGGGCCTGCAAAATATCTCAAGCACTGATCTTAGGTTTTACAATAGTGATGTTACCCCTAGGAGCAATTTGGTGAGGTTCAGACTCTTGGAGCCAGAGGCCGCATGATCCCTAAACTGTAATTTGTAATCTTGTAGCTAATTTGTTAGTACTGAAAGGCAGACTGGTCCCCAAGCAAAAAGGGAGTCTGTTCTGGAAAGGGCTATTATCAATATTGTTTAGGAGAGTAAAACCAAGAACTGAATTCCTTCCCAAAGTTAGTTTGGCCTATGCTCAGGAATGAACAAGGACAGCTTAAAAGTTAGAAGCAAGACAGAGTTGATTAAGTCCGATCTCTTTCATTGTCTTAATTTCCTCAGTTGTAAGTTTTGCAAAGGCAGTTTCAATATTAGTGCCTGGAGAGGTCATAGGATGACCAAGTTTGACCAGAGTCTGTTGGAGAATAAATATAGGCAATGCCTGGCTTAAGAAGAACTGAATTATGAAAGCTCCCTACTTTCAAACAGCAACATCTACCATTTCCCTACCATCCCCAGTTTCCAGAGCCTCCAAAGCTAAGTGCCTACCCACCACTTTATTCCACCCAAGCCTCCTGTCTGCTTGCCTTGCTGTCATCGTCCCACGTCTAATTTTCTCAACACTCACCTAACAGAGAGCTCCCTTTGAGTAATATCCAGTGCTGTTACCAAAAAGCTATTGGCATCTCCCAAGCTAGCCCAGCAGTGGTAGTTGGAGAGATGGAGTAGAACTCAGTATTTGACCTACTAGAATTGGGGAAAATGTACCCCAGGCATTCCATGTAGAACCCAGGCTGAAATTTCTAAGAAAACTGTTATACTTGGTAGATTGGTGGTGTTGTAACAGAGTTCCAGGACATTATGGTTTTAACAACTGATCTGAGGATACAGGAAAAACACTCAAGTTTTTCCTGCTATACATTTACATCACAGAACACTTCTGACACCAGACATGTGCGAGTTTTCCCCACATACCTAGGAATCAACCAATTCTGCAGCAGACACCAGTAGGGTGTCCTAATTCAGTTCAATGTCAACACTATCTACCTGGAGATAGCATCAGATCTCACAGGTTGAAGATTCGGTCCCATGATACTATCCTCCACTTCAGGTGCAAATCGAAAGCCCCGGGTTGTTTCACCTTTGCTTCTGACTAATCAGCTATACCTCAGGGTGCCCATAACCGTCTCCTCAGGTTCAATTAATTCGCTAGAGTGGCTCGCAGAACTCAGGTAAAGACTTACTTACCTTTGCTGGTTTATTATTAAGGATATTACAAGGGATACAAATGAACAGAAGATGAAGAGTTGGATAGAGCAAAACATGGAGGAAGGAGGGCAGAACTTCCATGTCCTCTCTGGGCATGCCACCTGGAAGCTCTCAAACCCAGTCCTTTGGGGTTTTTATGAAAGCTTCATTACACTGGGATGATTGGCTAAATCACTGGCCATTGATGATCAATTTAACCTTCAGCCCCTCTCCCCTTCCTGCAGGTTAAGGGGTGAGGCTGAGCGTCCCAACGCTGTAATTACAACTTGGTCTTTCCTGTGACCAGCCCCCATCCTGAAGCTACCATGGGCTCCCAGCCACCAGTCAACTCATTAGCCTATCAAATGACACATCATTTTGAAGATTCCAAGAATTTTAGTTGTATGCCAGGAAGGGGACTAAATACCAAATATCTATTTCACCGTATCACAACTGGCTTGTGGACTTAACCAACAAGGAACATGCAGTCTGAGCTCTGAATATCTGGTAGGAGCAAACAAGCATTTTTAAGTTGGGGAATGTTCATAGTCATATTAAAAGTAAAGCAAGCCATCCTTGTCTTCTCTTTCTTGGATTGCTTGCTTTGGGACAAAATTAGCAGCCTGTCATGAGGATACCCAAGTAGCCTATGGAGAGGGCCACATGGAGAGAAACTGAGGGCTCCCACTAACAGTCTTTGAGTGCACTGTCAACTGTGGGTTATTATTAGGCTAATCATTCTCCAATCTTCATTTCCATAACTTAGTAAAGCTCACCTTTTCACAGTCTCCTCCAGAGAGGTTGTAAAGGCCTTTTCTTCTGCTTGCAGGCTCTCTTCATGTGTCTGTGGCCCACCAGGGTCAGGAAATAACTTTATTTTTATACATTAAACTAAATATAATTAGAGTTCCCTTCCTTGGCAAAGTTGTCCAACAATTCTATGTCATTAGTTTTTGGATGCCACACCCTTCCTTAGGTTGTCCCAGACGTAGGACTCAGGCAATCTTAGGAAGACAGCACTGAGCCTTGATCCATTTGGGTCATTCATGGTCCTCTCAAAGGGGGCTGGTTCTCCTGGTGACTCTAAACACTCAGTGTCAAGTTCCATCACAGGAACATCTACCAAATCTCTTTGACCTATTGCCTGCCTCGTGCCCAGATCTCCTGCCCCTGACATCTATCTATACAGCCCAATGCAGGTGTGATGCAAGGTTGCAGCCACTCTAAGAAAACCCACAACCTGTCTCATTTCCCAATCTTCCAGGATACAACTCACGCCAGGGGTCAGGCTTCTTCCTTCTTCAATTCCATTGCCATGTCTTCCAGCCTCATTAGATCTAGATCAGTATTTAGCTCTAAACCCAAAAATTTAAATAAGCCAAGCAGGTAACACATGTGTTCAATAGGTGTGCCATGTGTAACAGAGGGTTTGGTGGTGATCATGGCAAATTGAAGAGTCTATGTTCAATGTAAAGTGCTTTGTGAGCACATAGGCCTAGTGTGAACAGATCTTATTTTTTAAAAATAAGACAAAAATGGAATATTTATGTGGAATCTATATAATATGATAGAATTGGGCCAGGCATGGTGGCTCATGCTTGTAATCCCACACTTTGGGTGGCCAAGACCATAGAACTGCTTGAGGCCAGGAGTTTGAAACTAGCCTGGTCAACACAGTAAGACCTGTCTCTACAGAAGAAAAATAAGAAAATTAGCTGGGCAGAGTGGCGTTAGCCTGTGTTCCCAGCTACTTGAAAGGCTGAGGTGGGAGGATTGCTTGAGGCTGGGAGGTCAAGGCTGCAATGAGCAGTAAGCAGTGATCACCCCACTACACTACAGCCTTGGCAACAGCAAGACCCTCCCCAAATAAAATAATCTAAGAAAAATTTAATTATATATGTGAAGGGGACCTAGCATTAGGGTTTCATAATACATCTCCAAATTCTTCAATATTCCTTTCTTTGAGAGATGACATCAATTCCTCATCTTTTTAGTGTGAGTTGGACTTAGTGATTTGTTCCATAAAATCAGGATATGGAAGAGCGACAGTAAGGGACTTAGAAGACACAGAAGGCACTGGAGTCCCCTCCTTGTTTACTCTTTCTTGGATTGCTTGCTTTGGGGAGAAATTAGCAGCCATGTCATGACCTAAGTAACATGCGGAAAAGATCACATAGAGAGAAACTGAGGGCTCCCACTGACAGCCTTGCGAGTGCACTGTCTCGGCAATGGAGCATCTGGCTCAGTCACACTTTCAGACAGTGGCAGGCCCTGCCACACTGACTGCAACCTCATCAAAGATCCTGAACCAAACCACTCAGATACACTGTTTCTGAATTCCTGCCCCACAGAAATATGAGATAATAAGCATTTTTTCAAAAAACCAGTTAGTTTTGTTATTATTTGCCATGTAGCAGTTATCTTTTGCTAGTTTACAATTTTGGCTCTAACTTTTCAAACCAAAAATCCCAGGTAGGAATATTCATAGGTGGGTGGATCTCAAAATTTGACTCCGAAATTAACTAAGTCTGTTAACTGCTGTACCCACCTTCACCATACCACCAACCAAGTAGGTCTATGATAAAATAGTCACATATTTTTTCACCTCCCTACATCGTATGTGGGATAACAAAACAGTGAATGTATTAGTGGCCCCTGGTAGACTACAAGCCATAGGAGTTTAACTCATCATCTATGCCACTGACATGTTTACTTCTTTCCAACATTTGTTAGTGAGTGGGGGTGATGTTGTCTAGTCAAGTTCTCTCTTTAGCTGTCTTTTCTTTATAGATTTTACATTACCATGGGTTAGAAGATCAGCAGCTAATTTGCTTTAGGTGGTGGCAAAATCTATACTTAGTGTTGCAACTGCTTAATGAATACCACTTAATCTGAAGGCTAGATGTTGGAAAGATGTTATTTTCTTTAAAGGAGAAAAAAAATCAACAGGACCCTTTCACCAAAAAATAATCCTCCTTGGGAACAAATTCAAACCACAGAATGTAAGTTTCATGGGAATCAGACTTTGCTGGATCACCCCTGTATTCCAGTGTCTGGAAGCCACTTGGCATGTGAAAGTTGCTCAAGAAGCAACTTTGAATGAATGAATGAAAACGTGAGTGAATGAGACCAAAAAGAAGAGGTGTCACTTGGAGGAGGAGGATGGTTCCCTCCACGGGGCATTCTTCTAGCCCCACCCCTTCACCCATCTCATTCTTAAAATGTTGTCATCAATGAGGCACATTTGAGGTAGGCTAAGACTTCTTGAGAAATATGGTTTGAAATCCAAAGAGTGGGAAGAACACCTTCAGACTAGACATGAACAGATCTGGCTTCTACCCTCGGCCCTTCCACTTACTAACCACAAGGACCAGGAAGTAGGCCTCTGCAACTCTTCTTCGGTTCTAATTTCTTCCTCTGCAAAATGAGATTGAAGTTTCCAGCCTTAACACCAGAGGCTTCATGAGTCCATCCCAGGCTTCCCCTTCTTTTAACACCCTCTCCAAAGGAGGCAAGTCACTGCTTGTGAGGTGCTTTGAAGCTGAAAAACCGGAGGCCTCAGAGCAATGTGACCAGAGGCGCACAGCTTGGCAGATGACCTGATATGACTGATGTTCAAAGCAGCTGTCAGTGAATAGAAGGCAGCACGCACAAAGGAGCCAGCCAAAAATAATGAGAGAGGTGAAAAGAAAAGAAAAGAAAGAAACACAGCAGGGCAAGGCTCCAGGGTCACTTGTGTTTCCTCTGGTCTAACCTCCTCCTTCTCCTCCACCCAGTCCTCAAACAACCCCCTCCTGCCTCCTCCAGCAGAAAAGTTAAAAGCTTTCTTTTGGAAACATAGTAGTTTGCTTAGACTGATGCTGTTTACCTTTGGTAGGACAGCCATTGGCGGTGAGTTCAAACACAGGAAAAGGCCTGTGTTCCAGGAAGAGCTGCAGACGGGCTGAAAGACCGGCCATGATGCTGCTGGGTTGCACTATTCCTAACTGGTGCTCAGTCTGAGATCACACCAGGCCCTTACCTCAGCCCCTGGCAACCAGCTTCCAGCTATTTCTTGGATTACTACCTTCCTTTGGGAATATTGTCCCTAAAACATAAGATGGTGTGAGATGGAGGAATGGGGAAGTAAGGGAGGGAGAATAAAAAGAGAAAAAGAGGCTTACATACAAACAAAAACACAATAGCCTTATTTCCAGTCTAGTATGAAAAACATTAATTAAAACAAGCAGCAAACTTTGGTTTTACATTTGGAAGTTTCGTTATTTATTTGTTTCAATTATTAACATCATCCTCTATGAACCAGGAGTACACATCTCTCAAAACGAGGCCACACACTGCCCAGAGCAGCTACCTCCAGACAGCTCTGATCTGTTGGTGAAAAGGAAGGGAAAGAATCTGCCTCCTTACATTTTTCAAAGTGACAGAAAGGAGGGAAAGCATATGAGGAAACAAATGCTGTTAAAGGATCAAAATCTTCTGGGCCTTCCCCATTCCCCCCAAATTTCTTTCTACTAATTCCATTTCAAAAACTCCCTTGGCTCCAAGGCACTAGATTCTCTGGTTGGGTCATTCTCAAGTTTACCATGAGGATCTCACTTCTCTTTCCCTGATTTTAGAGTTATTTATGTCAAAATCTTTCTGTCTTCCAGAGAGCTCAAAGCATCCTGTCTCCTCCAGAAGCTCTTCCCCAGCTGAAATGTAAATGAAGGGCTATTAGTCTGCTCCTCAGCCACCCACCTCCATGGTCCCTGACAGTGTGAATGAGCTCCTCACAGCCAGGATTTTTTTTCTCCAGTGAAAAGTAGCAATTTCTCCTACACTGAAAATTTCCTGAATAAAAAAATTCATAAAACTCTGCATGTAGTATTTTATTTGGTATAGAATGAGTTTATAATAAGTTCCTTTGTGTTATTTCAAGATTATTCTTCTTAACTCTGGTTTTTAGCAGTTTGATGTATCTGCGTGTGTGGAGGAGTGGGGGTTGTGGGTGTGGGTGCATGTTTAATCCTCTTCTGCTTGGGGACTGCTTTCCTTCCTAAATCTGTAACTTTATGCCTTTCTCTAAATTTGAATAATTTTCACCTATACTTCTTTTCAAATATTTTTTTCTGAACTATTTTTTCTCTTCTCCTTCTCTGACTCCAGTTATTAAGACCTTTTGATATTGTCCACAGTTCCCAGAGGATCTGCTCATTGTTTTTCAATGTCTCTTCTCTCTGTTCTGCATATCAAATAACATCTATTGAATGATTTTAAAGATTACTGATATTTTCTGTTATTTCTATTCTACTGTTAAGACCAACAGTATATTTTTTATTTTAGATATTGTAATTTTTAATTCTAGAATTTTTATTTGGTTCTTTTAAGACAAAATAGTTTTTAGTTCTTTATTGAGCTTTCTTATCTTTTCATTTATTAGGAGTATGTTTTTCTTTATGTCCTTGAGTATAATTACAATAACCACTTTAAAATCTAGTCTGCCGATTCCATCACCTGTATTATCTCCAAATTGTTTTTTTTTTCTCTTGAGAATAAATAAGTCATATTTTTTTCTTCAAATGCTGAGTAATTTTGGAGTGTATTCTGGCTGTTATAAATGATACACTGAAGAGACTCTGTATTTTGTTATGCTATTCTGAGGAATATTGTGCATATTTCTTAGGCAGGCAGTTATCTTGGCTGAATTCAAATTGCAGATTCTTGTATATCTCGAAGTAGGCAGCAGCTCAATCCAAGTTTTTGTTTTGTTTTGTTTTGTTTTCCTCAGCTGAGAGGCTTGAGCTCTGTCCCACAAATGTGAGACATAGAGTGTAACCAGAAATTTCTAGGCAGCATTTGGGTGTGCTCTGTCTCTCTCTTTTTCTCTCTGTGATTATCTCCTTCATGGAATTTCCCTCTCATTTTCAAGAAGCTGTGGTTGCCTTGAACTCTGACATTTGGTTCTGCAAGCCAGGAAGACTGTGGGTTTCTATCAGAGTTTCAGTGACCCCCATGTCGCACCAGCTATAGCCTGCTCTCAGGATAGAAAAAAAAAAAAGAAACATAAAACTTAACTCATGGCATTCCCTTCTTCAAGTATAAACTCTTCTGTAATATCTGCCTGCTTTTATTTGCCCTCAGATAGTTTTCTATTCTTCTAAAGTTTTAAATCATAATCTGCAGAAAAGTTGGTTAGGTAGAGGTTTATTACTATAAAAGGGAGTATAACTCTTATTCTTTTGCTTCTTGAACAAATAACTATTCAAATATTTTTTAAGACATAGTCGATTTTACTCTAGCAAATAGTTTTTGTCTCAGTTTTGTATTTATTTGCACACGGTTCTATGGGTCAGCAATTGAGGCTCAGATTGATGGGCAGCTCTTCTGCTGGTCTTGTTTATTCTTACATATATTGTTACATTCTTCTAGAGGCTTGACTGGGATTATATGGTTGAAGACATTGTCAGTCACTGGCAATTGATGAAGGAGTTGGCTGGGCCTCTCTTTCTATGTGGTCTCTCATTCTCAAGGAGGCTATCCCAGACTTCTTCATGTAAATGTCCCAGGGTTACAGGAGGGTAAAAGTGGATGCTACATAGGCTCTTGAAGCCTGCAATTAAAACATACAGTGTCATTTCCACCACAAAGCAGGTCATAAGGCTATCCAGATTTAAGAAAATTGAGTGCATGTATGTGTACATATATATATAGAAGGAATTTGTGGTCATTTCTTACACTTCAGCACATTATTATAAAAAGATTATTGTGCAATAATAACAGCAACAATCTTATTAAAATGTAACCCCCTTTGTGATCACCATACTCACTATGAGACACCCATATGAAGAAGAGGGATGCTTTTCTTCATGCTGTTTTGTATCTAGGAAAAATTAGGAATTGAGAGGTTAAGTAGATTTATCAAGATTGGAGAGGCAGTGATAGATAGAGACAGGATATATAATATTTGGTATATAAGTATGCAAGATGGAGAAAAGCAAAAAACAAGATGAGATTAAGAAATGCAGGAATGGGATGGGGGAGTTTGCAACTTTAAATAGGATATATAGGAAAGGCTTTACTGAGAAGATGAGGATAGAGAAAAGATTTGAAAGAGGCCAGGGAAGGGGAAGACAACTTTCATTCAGTGGGAAGAGTAAGCACCCTTGGTGGGGTATGATATTATGTATGTATGCCATATATAGTTCACTGAATCTTCCATTATATTTTTATGAATTGGTGAATCACACATTTATCATACTGAATATCCAACACCTGAAGTAATCACAACTTAAAATTGTCTTATAAACAATTTCATATCATACCAGATTGGGTCCTTTATAGGAACTTGTTAAATGCTACATAACAATTTTGGTTCTGTAGGATATGTTACATTCTTGGTATATATAAAGTGCTTTATAGTGACTAACAATTTTATAAACAAAGTAGAAATAGAAAACTGTGAAAAATATTATTTCTTCTGTTAAATATATAAACTGAAACTTCTACTCACAATAATTGATGATTAGAAAATTCGGACCAATCCTTCTACTAAGGAAACCTAAAGAACTAAATGAAATATAAAAAAAAATCTTAAAAGAATCAAAGTATTAAGATATTGAGTAATTACAAAACCAAAATCTAGAAGAGGAGAACCTAGAGAGTATGACCAACATTCAAATCTGATTTTGCCCTAAGAACATTTGTTAATCCTAAAGAAATTTACTTTTGGTAAATTCCTGGGGCCAGGAGGCAAAAGGCAAGACCTGTAATCCACCAGAATTGAGAATTTTAACAAACCATGACCACTTTAAGTTGGGATCCAAAGGATCCAGGTAAGGTGAATCATGAGTAAGCTAATCCCTGCAAATAATTTTGATTTGACTTTATGTCACCTGGGTGGTCCAGGAAATTGCAAACCTTGATCTTGGTTTGAGATAGACACAGACTGGTAGCACCTCAACTGTCTGGCAAAGGCAAAGGAAAATCCTCTTTGGAAGAAGAGGATGTTATTCTAGGCCTCAAATTATTGTGAAAATTCATACAAATAATCTTTAAAACACAATGTCCAACATATTGTCAAAAATAGCCAGTCATACATGGAAACAGAGCTTATTGAGCAACACCAGCAGAAACAACAGACAACACAAATAGACCCATAATCACCAGAAATAATGTCTGTTGGAATTATTAGTCACAAACTATAAAATAACTCTGCTGTGTCTGAAGAAGAACACAGGCAGAAGGCAATGTTTTAAGATGATAGCCAAGAATATTAAGGACTAATAAAAGATATAAATCTATAGATTCAAGAAGCCTAATAGAGCTTACACAATATAAATTTAAAGAACAGCACTGCCAGACACATTATAGTGAAACCATGGAAAACCAGAGAAACTGGGCTGTAAACACACCACATTAAAAGCAGTCATAGAGAAAATGACATATTATCTTTAAAGAAGTAAGTTAAATTGACAGCTGACTTTTAAAAGTTAATAATTGAAGTCAGAAGACCATAAAATAATATTGTCAACATGTTGAGATAAAACAATTGCACACTTAGATTTCTATTCCCAGGAAATATTCCATTTATTAATATATTATTATATTATATATTCATTTATATTATATTTGGTAAAGATAAATCCTTTTTTTAAAAAAAAAGAGAGAGAGAGTTTGGAAAAATTTAAAAGATGTATTTAAGAAACAAGTAGGGCCGGATGTGGTGGTTCACACCTGTAATCCCAGCACTTTGGAAGGCTGAGGTCATGAGGTCGGGAGATTGAGACCATCCTGGCTAACAGAGTGAAACCCTGTCTCTACTAAAAATACAAAAAATTAGCCGGGCGTGGGGGTGCATGCATGTAGTCCCAGCTACCCAGGAGGCTAAGGCAGGAGAATTACTTGAACCCAGAAAGCAGAGGTTACAGTAAGCTGAGATTGCACCATTGCACTCCAGCCTGGGCAACAGGGTGAGACTCCATTTAAAAAAAAAAAAAAAGAAAGAAACAAGTAAAATGATCCAGATGGAAAATCTGAGACTCAGGAAGAAATGAGGAATTTAAAAAAACAATAAAAACAGATTACAGAATTTAAAATTATGTAGAATTTTAAATTGTGTCAAGTGCCAATTAATTGGGATGTAAGTAGATGGGATTGAAGTGTTCTAAGCTTTCTGAGTTGTAGAGGCCAATGATAGAGATTAATATTTATATTATATTTGGATATGTTAATAATGAAAGGTTAAAACTGAAATAATAAATAGAAAATGGTAATAACTTTTAGGACAGCCACTAAAAGAATAGAAAATTATTGTAAGCCTTCCAAAATAGTAAAGGAGAAGATCAATGATTAAAATATCTTAGTTGATCCAAAAGAAGTCAAGAGATGAGAAAAAGAATCATAGAAGCAGTAGAACATATTGATCATGAAACAGGATGCTAGATGAAAACCCAAATTTATCAGTGATTCCATTAAATATAAATGAGCTAACCTTACTATTCCTAATAAATATTTCTTAATAAATATGCATTAAAGGACTGTGAGGAATATTGGAGAATGCCCTGAGCTGAGGATAGGAGGCCTGAATTCTAGTCCTGCTTTTTAGTCATCAGCTAACCATGGACATCTGACCAGTTCTCTGGACTTGAGCTCACACAGGAAATGAGGACATTGGGTTGGATAATGGATGAGCTTCGTTTAGTCCTTTTAGACTTAGAGATTATTCTTATGACCTCTTTTATGTTCCAGGTCTTAAGATAGCCTCTTGTTGAAGGAAGGGACGCCCTCTGCTGAGATAAAACTGAATTCTCTTAAGCTTCCTATATTGCACTTGGCAAGATATCTGAAATGACATATGGAAATGTTATACATTAGAGGTGGCAAAGACATTATAGACACCTTTTTAAAATGACTATTCATATTGACGCCAGAATCTCCAATACTGATTAACTTGGATTCACAAGTGAAAAATCCAATGCACTGATCTCTAATGACAGGTTTGCAGAACTTCCAAAGTTGTTTATATTTATCCTCCCCCACAGGCAATCTAGATCGATCAACATTTAGTACACATAATGGCACTGATACTCTCACTTGATCCATATATAAGCTGGTCATAGGTCACAAACAGAATTTGAGTTATCCCAAAGAGAAGTGGGGATTCCACACTGTGAAGACATTGACCATTATACAATCACTCCTTCACTGGCGTTTAGTGTATTGTAACATAATACAGTTTGTATGTTGCCAACTAACAATTTTTTTAAGGATTCCTGCCCCCTAAATTACAAACTAAATGTAATTACAAGTTAAATAGAATAACAAGTTAAATCCAGTAATAGTGCAATTAATAATAATGCAATTAATAATTCTGCAAAGAATAAGAAAATGGCAGAACAGACATTTTTTCTACTCCTTCAATCATATTACAAAGCAAAAATAATGATAATTGAATCAGATATGCAAAGAAGTCTACACAGAAGCCAAAGGGCATTGAACTCCATCAAGAAGGTTATTTGAAGTACAGATTTAAACCGTCAATCATTAACGAAAACCTCAACTAATATCAGCTCACGATAGAAGAGAGACATTGTAATTAGCAGAAAATTTAATGTATGGTTTATTATGTTTTCTATCCTTTGAAAAGTTCTTTTGGGTATGTTTTATAATAAACTAGTATAATAGCTTATATGTATAATTTGTAAACACTCAAACACAGATAAACATTTTGGATATGTATGCTCAAATTTGGGGAAAAGGTACATAAAGAAATCTGGAGACTCCAGGCCTACTCCAAAAAGCAGAGCCCCGGGGTGGACCTCCAGAGTGACATGAATTGTAGGGCTACAGGGGAGTCGAGAGGCCTCAGGTCTTCAATTAGGAGCCGGTGGGCACTGTGATGTGCTGACTGTGAAGTCAGACAAAGACTCCAGGTTGTCTGTGCTCTGTCATTGTAGGACCTTAGGCAGATGACATATCCTTTCTGTGTTTTTAAAAATGCAGTCCTTGGACCATCTGCATCAGCACTGAGGCACTTGCTAAAAACTTAGATTCCTACCTTGTCGTTTGAACATCACTCACTCTCTTCTTGGGCCAGAAAAGGGTATTTCACTTTACTGAGCACTTTCTCATATTATTATTTTGTATGATTCTCATAACAACCTTGGGAAACATTCCCACTTATAGATTAGGACAGTGAGTGTGGTGGACAGACCTTAGGGTGCCTGCTGATAATTCCTGCTGCCTGCTGTTCAAGTCCTGTGTATTTCACCCCCTGTATGTGTGGATGAACCTGTGACTTGCTTCTAACCAACAGAACATGGCAAAAGTAATGGGCTGTCACTCCCTTGATTAGGTTATATTATACAACAAAGATGTCAGGCTATCACCCCACTGTTAGGTCGTGATAGAAGTTTTAGCAGGTTAAAGAAGTAAGACTTTCCTACTGGCCTTGAGGAAGCAAGTTGCCATCACATCAACTACGTATGTTGAGAGTCACAAAGCAGGGACTTGTGGAAACTCTAGAAACTTCCAGCTTCAGTCCTGTAACCACAAGAAACTAACTCCTACTCAATATCCCCCTGGGCTTAGAAGAGGACTCTGAGCTCCAGGAAGGAAGGAGACCTGATCAATTCTTTGCATACAATCTTGTGAGGCCCCAAGCAGAGGATCCAGTTAAGCAATGTCTAGATTCCTGACATTTGGGAATGGTGACATCATAAATGTGTGTTGTTTTGAGCTGGTAAATTTAAAATACTTATTACATAGCAATAGAAAATGAATACAGTGGACAGCCATGGACAGCCATGGTTACTCATACTTACAATCCCAGCACTTTGAGAGGCCAATGCAGAAGGATTGCTTGAATCCAGGAGTTTGAGACCAGCCTGCGTAACACAGTGAGACCCTCTTCTCTACAAAAAATTATAAATTAACCAGGTGTGGTGATAGGTGCCTGTAACCCCAGCTACTGGGGAGACTGAGGCAGAAGAATTGTTTCAGCCTGGAAGGCGGAGGTTGCAGTCAGCTGAGATCACACCACTGCATTCCAGCCTGGGTGACAGAGCAAGGCCCTGTCTCAAAAGAAGGAAAAGAAAAAGAAAGAAAAGCAATACAGTAAGTGATTCTCTTTTTTTTGAGACAGAGTCTCACTCTGTTGTCCAGGCTGGAGTGCAGTGGTGAGATCTTGGCTCACTGCAGCCTCCACCTTCCAGGTTCAAGCAATTCTCCTGCCTCAGCCTCTTAATTAGCTGAGATTACAGGTGAGTGCTACCATGCCCAGCTAATTTTTACATTTTTAGTAGAGACAGGGTTTCACCATGTTGGCCAGGCTGATCTCAAACTCCAGATCTCAAGTGATTTACCAACTTGGGCCTCCCAAAGTGCTGAGATTACAGACACGAGCTGCTGCGCCCGGCCCCCAGATATTATTATGTATCAGAATCATCTTGGTTGAAGGTGTATAGTATTCTCCAATCTAGATTTATCCATAATAAAGCTGATATTTGTATCTGCATTCCCTATCTTTTGTGGCTATTTCTCAACTGTTTCCAAACTCAGAGTTGGGGGGAGATATGATTATCACCCCGAACCCCCAGCACATCATAGTATTACGTTCTCTTCTCCACAGGGCACCTTCCCACCCATTGTTCATTTGAGCCTCAAAATAATCATGTAAAATAAAGACAACTGTTTTAATTGTTTAACATCCATTTTAATTTTAGACCACTCTATCTAAATGTAATTTTCTTTCTTTCTTTCTTTCTTTTTTTTTTTTTTTTTGAGATGGAGTCTTGCTCTGTCACCCAGGCTGGAGTGCAGTGGTACAATCTTGGCTCACTGCAACCTCTGCCTCCTGGGTTCAAGTAATTTTCCTGCCTTAGCCTCCCAAGTAGCTGGGATTACAGGCGCCTGCCACCATGCCTGGCTAATTTTTTGTATTTTTAATGGAGACGAGTTTCACTGTGTTGGCCAGGCTGGTCTTGAACTCCTGACCTTGTGATCTGCCCACCTTGGCTTCTCAAAGTGTTGGGATTACAGGCATGAGCCACTGTGCCCAGCTGTGAATTTTGTTTTTATTTAGTTTTATCCTCCTAAGCCTTCAGGATGATTTTTCAGTCTGGGGATTTTTATATTTTTTTCAATTAAATTTTTTTTCAGCTGTTATATTTTTAAGCAGTTTTTCTGCCCAATTTTTATTATTCAGTCCTTCTGGGACTCCCACTGGGTGTGTGGTCTGTGTTTCTCTGTCTATTTTTTTTTTTATGTGAACTCTTTTATTCTTCTGTCTCCTCTTTCTAAGCTAGGTCTAGGCTAAGTTCTGTATGACCCCTCAGCTCAGTCTTCCAATTCTTTAATTCTGCCTTCAAGTCCGCCCAGTCTCCTGTTTATGCGAAGTATTAAGGTTTATTTTTTGAGTGTTTTTTTTTTCCTAATTCAAGGAATAAAATTTAATTTTCAATAAGCTTATTTTTCTATCTTCTGTCATATAACCTTCCATTTAATATTGAAAAAGTGCTATTCGTCCTTAATCGCTCTAAGAATTTTAAGCATGCTAAATTTAAAATTATTTGAAGATTGGGATGGGCACGGTGGCACGAACCTATAATCCCAGCACTTTGGGGGGCTGAGGCCAGCGAATCATGAGGTCAGGAGATCGAGACCATCCTGGTCATGTTGAAATCCTGTCTCTACTAAAATACAAAAAATTAGCCGGGCATGGTGGCATGCACCTGTAGTCCCAGCTACTCAGGAGGCTGAGGCAGGGGAATCGCTTGAACCAGGGAGATGGAGGTTGCAGTGAGCCGAGGTTGTGCCACTGCACTCCAGCCTGGTGACAGAGCAAGACTCTGTCTCAAAAAAAAAAAAAAGTTATTTGAAGATTTGTGTGTCATTCCAATTTCTTTGGGTATGAATTCTCACTTGTTGAATTTCATAATGGATTTGTGTTGCAATAAATTTTTTTGTGTGCTTTGTAGATTTTATTTGAGATTTCATTTTGTATGAAACTTTCCTGAATGCCTGCTCCTTCCAACGGTTGCCTCAGCCTGGCCTTCCAGACATCAGTCTTACAGTTCCAGGATAGTCTTACATTAAAGTGACAGCCATTCAGCTCAAGCAGGTGACACGTAACACCTGGGCTCGGTGCTAGCCTGGTTCTCTTTATTACATGGGTTCCTCTCCATACAAGTAGAATGTTTCTAGCCATAGCTAGGTGGTCAAGCAGAGAAATTTCAGTCCCAGTTTCGAGGATGGAGGTGCTGTCCAGCCCACTGCTTAATTCAAAGAACCTGGTCTCCCATGATGACTAGAATTCTCTGGGCCCTCATTTCCAAAGGAACTTTGAAAGCACCTACTCCCTATATGCCCCATGACTTCAACTTTCCAAACAGTTGCTATTTTTTATTTTTAAAAGAGATGTTCCCTTTTTCTCCAAGACAGGTATTTTAAAAATGTGTTATATTCCGTTTCTATCACCTTGTGCTACGTGTTTATATTAGAGAATTTCACGTCCTTTGTAGAGACATGGATGAACCTGGAAACCATCATTCTCAGCAAACTGACACAAGAGCAGAAAATCAAACACCGTATATTCTCACTCATAGGCGGGTGTTGAACAATGAGAACACATGGACACAGGGAGGGGAGCACTACACACTGGGGTCCATTGGGGGGAAATCGGGGAGGGGCGGGGGGGTGGGGAGGTGGGAAGAGATGGCATGGGGAGAAATGACAGATACAGGTGAGGGGACGGAAGGCAGCAAACCACACTGCCATGTGTGTACCTATGCAACAATCTTGCATGTTCATCACATGTACCCCAAAACCTAAAATGCAATAAATAAATAAAAAAAAAAGAATTCATGTGATCATTTTGCCATATGAACTCAAAATCTTCGGACATTCATGTCAGAGGTTAACCAGCAGGAGCACAGAAAGATTAGCTGAGCTTCCCAGGTGCCACAACAAATCAGTAGTCAAGGTACTAGTCAAGATACAAGGTACTTAGTAAAGTCAGGTCTCCAGGTGGCCGTATTTGGATACAGTGCTCTTTCCATTCTGTCCCATTGAACTATGGGATTTTATTTGTTTTGTTTGTCTATTTATATAAAGTTATTTGTTGGTTAAGGTACAATAGGTGAATACAAACATGATAACATCTCTTTTGTGTTTCAAACTAAATCAGAAACACAGAACAGATAGCAGAATATGTAGTGAGACCGGTGCTTGTGAGACCTGTGATCTTTGGATAAATTGCCCAAGAACATCAGGGGTTATCTGGTCCAAAATGTTCATTCCTTGTATGATGGTCTTGGGCCTTTTCTACCCAGCACACTTCTCGTTCAGGATTACTCCAATCCATTCAGTATCCAACGACTTTGCCAGTGAGTGGTTCAGCAAAACTATGTGACCCAATTAGAGCTAATTAGACATGAGAGCAAGGTTGGCCAGATGTCTAGAAAGATATCTCAACTTCCAATAAGAGAGATAAGAAAAGGCAATCGCCCTCCGCCCCCAGTTTCCTCTGGACATTATTAGATGGACACTTGGGACTTGCACAGATACACGTTGACCTCGCGTGAGCCAGGTGAGAGCAAAGTGGGAAAGTGAGAAGCACTGGCTCTAATGATGCCAGCAAGCCATGGTGTTCGAAACACTGGTACGAGATGATGCATTTCTTTATTATTAATACCACTTTGAGTGGGAGTTGTTATTCCTTGAAACTGAAACATTCTAATGATACTACCTGCTTCCAAATGGCTCCATCAGTGACAATGGGATCATCTAGACCAGCACTGTCCAACAGGAATGCAATGCAAGCCACAAATATGGGTCATATAGGTGATTTTAAATTATTTTGTAATAACCCCATTAAGATGAAATTAAATCTAATAATATACCATATTTAACCCAATAGATGCAAAATATTATTTTGACAGGTAATCAACATAAAAATTGAGAAATTTTGTAATCCTTTTTTACAGTAAGTCCTCAAAATCTAATGTGCATTTTATACTTAGAGCACGTAACTCCATTCAGAATAGCCACATTTCAGGGGCTCAAAAGCCATGGGTGGCTAGTGGCTGCCCGACTAGACAGTGTCCCATGTCCCAGCACTGGTGTTTGGGACTGCAGCGACCCCCTCTCACTGCTACCTTCAGGTTTGTTAACCGGCTGGGTGAGGCCCCCTGCTGGCGTTCCCAAGATAAGCATTTTGGCTCACACTCACCTTGTCCCCTTATTCCTGGGGAGTTAAGGATGCATTCTAGTCTTAGACACATGATGAGCTGAACCAGCCCTCCACACAGGAATATCCAAGTCTGCTAGTGAGCCCTAGTCAGTGGCCAGAGCCCCTTCCCCACCTTCCCTTGCTATGGGTTATCCCAATAGGACCTTCAAGGTCTTGTCCTGCTGGTATACTTCAGCGAAAACCATACTGAACCTCAGAAGAGGAGAGATCATAGCTCTCTCATTCCAGAAGTCTTATTTACCTCCATCTCTATGACATCTTTTTAATCTCTGTGGGCCAATTCTGCATAAAAAGAGGTACTGCAACAAAAAGTAAACTTATTCTTTAAGCCATAAATGTCATTTAAACTTATAGAGTAATAAGTGCCTGCTCACCTGGTGCTTGCATGATTAAGAGGGGATTCTTAGCTTAAAGGTAGGTAAACAAATCAGTAGCAAGTTTTAAAAGGAAACTTTTCTAGCTCAAGTTTCAGCTAACCAGCTAATAAAACAAAACAACTTTTTTTTTCCTTTGAGTTAAGGACTTGCAAGAGTGAATAAAAACACACAGTGGGTACCTAGTGAAGTGTAGTTTTATTATTTTTATAATAGCCAAAATACTATTGCTGGCTGCTTCTGACAGAGGGAGCTTGGTAGCAGCAGACAGCACGGGTACATCTGCCTTAACAAAATGGCATCATGTGGCAGGCACAGAAGCAATGGCAGGAAAAGATGAAGGGCCTGCTGGAAGAGTGACCACATCTCACATTTCTTCCTCCATGGTTGGAATCAGGACTGGCACTTGGTACTCAGGAAGGGCCAAGATTTTCTTGATCAATTTCAAGGTCAGAATGAGGGGAATTCCTAGAGATGGATGCAGGGTTTTCTATTGATTAGCATGTGAGGGGACAGGGAGGAGACTCAAATGATTATTTCAAACACTGAAATGGAGTTTTAACTTTGTACATATGGCAGCCCACACCAATTACAGTACATTACAAAATGCCAGTTATGAATGGTCTGGCTTTATTGACATTAGCTTTTAATTGCAACTACATGTCTGGTACTTTTTTCTAGATGGAATTTGTAAGACAGCGATGGACTCTGTCTTAGCCCATTTTGTGCTTCTGTTGCAGAATACCATAAACTGGGTATTTTATAATAAACAGAAATGTATTGGGTCACAGTTCTGGAGGCTGGGAAATCAAGATCAAGGGGCTGACATCCAGCAAGGACCTTCTTCCTGTGTCATCCCAGGGCAGAAGAGTGAAGAGAGGACAAGACAGTGCAAAGGGCCAAACTTACTGTCTCAAGCCCATTTATAATCCACATTAATTGGTTCATGAGGGTGGAGCACCCATGACCTAAACACCTTCCATGAGGCCCTGCCTCCTACACTACTGCATTGGGGATTAAATTCCCAGCACATGCTTTTGGGGGGATGTATTCAAACCATGGCAGACTATGACACTGGCTCTCCAATTTTTCTGTATATTAGATTCACCTGAGAGCTTTTTAATATCCCATTGTCCAGGCTGTTTCCCAGACCAATGAAACCAGAATCTCTGGAGGAAGCACCCAAGCATCAGCATTTTCCCAAACTCCCTGAATGATTTCGATACAAAGTCAGGTTTGAGAACGAGTGGATTATGATCCGTGTGTCAATTGTTAACAAATATTTTTTAAAATATTAATATCCAAATAGGTTTACTAAAAAATATTCAGGTGAAGTTGATATAGTTGGCTATCTGTTCAACAATTCTTCTCTCTTCCTCTTTTTCAATAGAGTCCCAGAGTGAATTATGACTGGCCTTTCCTTTGTGGTGGGAGTGGAAGGATTAGGGATAACACGTTAGGAAGGGAGGCCCTTCCCTCAGTGTACTTTCTGAGGCCAGGCAATATTCTGGCAGCAGAAGCAGATGGAGAGGGTTGGTAGAGGAAAGTGTTACATTGTTCAATGTGAGTGGAATGATGCCGAAAGGGGATACTGAGTGGGTTATTTCCAGTCTAATGACATTTTATGCAAGAACCAGTTGTAAAGTTGCATGCAGGTTTCCAAGAAGAAAATGCATTCCCAAAGACTGGCTCTATTAGCTTTCTCTCTTTTTTATATTTCTTTCCTTCTCTGATATCCAAGATGTCTTTAAGCAGGAGAGCTATTTTGAATTCCTGTCACTTAAAGTGGGTTTGGATGCCTCTGCCACCAGGGTGAACTAATGACCAGACAGTAAAGCTCTCTATGCCTAGAGAGGCAGGGTTTCTGGGAAACTGAGCAGCCACTAGAGAGTCCAGGCCAACACATAGAAGAGGCAGCTTCTGGGTCTGCTTTTGCCTCTGGGGAAACAGCTCTAATGGACTTCTGCCCTGGAAGCCTGGCTGTGCCTGCCCAGCCCTAGCCTGTGGGAAGGTTCTGCCAGCATTCTCCTGTGTATAGGCAAGGAGCCCTAGCAAATGTTCTCTGAGACGAAATTAACTTGTTTAGATATAAGATACTCTTTAAAAAATGACACAAAAACCATTCTTGAGTCACACTTATACATGCATTTTCATAAATTGTCATATGATTTGCAAGGAAGCCTTAAATTATGTCTTCACTCAGATCTTCTTTGAATTGTGGTAGGAACTGGACATCTCCCACAAAGGACAGTTTCCACTTTCAGTAATGGCTGAGGAGGTACTACTGCAAATAATAATGAGAAACTTGGGACAAAATATTTTAGAACCACCACCTGAAAGCATTGAACAGTAAGAGCAGATAAGTACTAGAGAGGATTTGAAATCTAGAAGAGACCAATGAACATTAGATAAGTTTCCTATCTTTTTCTTTTATTTTGTTTTACAGCTTTTAGCCTAAAGACAGACCTGGTCCACACTCTGCAGGACGTAGAAACCCAAACCCATAATCTTACTGCTTAACAAAATAGGAGACAGAAATCAGGACAATCATACCAGCTAGAAAGTGAGGGGGAGGATGGGCACAGTGGCTCATACCTGTAATCCCAGTACTTTGGGAAGCTGGGGAGGATAGATCACTGAGGTCAGGAGTTTGAGACCAGCCTGCCCAATATGGTGAAACTCCATCTCTACTAAAAATACAAGAATTAGCCAGGTGTGCATGGCTGTAGTCTCAGCTACCTGGGAGGCTGAGGTGGGAGAATCCCTTACATCTGGGAGTCAGAGTTTGCAGTGAGCTGAGATTGTGCCACTGCACTTCAGCCTGGTAGCATGGGGACAGAGTGAGACTCTGTCTCTAAAAAAACCAAAACAAAAACAAACAAGCAAACAAACAAAAAAAAAAAACAGAAAGAAAGAAAAGAAAAAGAAAAGAAAAGAGAAGAAAGTGAGGAGCGAGGAGAGAAATTCCAGAAAGAACAGAGTCAGAGAGGAAGAGTCCCCAAATCTGCTTATAAACTGCTCACATTTCTGGTTGACTCTTGAATCATCATGTATGAGGCAGACTACAAGCAACCCAATTAAGGCTAAGCACTGAACTTACATTTAAGACTTTGGTTCTTCTTGACTTAAAAAAGTCAATATTCTTTAAAGAAACATATTAGGTTGATACAAAAGTAATTTAAGCTAATGACAAAACTGCAATTACTTTTGCATCAACCTAATAACAGAATCAAGAGCCTCCTTAATGTATTGCTCACAATGTCAAGGATACAATAAAAAATTACTAGACATACAAAAAAAAAAAAGAGGAAAATGTGTCTCATATTCAAGAGAAAAAGAGAATCAAGGGAGACCAACCCTAAAATAACACAGATGAATTATTTCTGTGTTTAATTGGTTTAAAGCAGGCAGGTACTTTAAAGCAGCTACTGCGACTGTGCTCAAAAACTTAAAGGAAAATCTGCTCCCAAAAGGAGAAGCAACCAACTTTAGTAGTCCTATATGTACTAAACATATAGACTGAAAAATGTTTGAAGATGTTCAAAGTATACAAGATTTATAGGAAACTTCACAATTCCTATTTTATAATCCTATTTAGTCTGTTTTTACTTGTACTGAAAAATCTTATTCAAATCAAGGCAAGACACTTTGATCAGCTGATTTAATAAATCTGTTTTGAGGGAGACATCAAAATATAAAACAACTGAACTGCATCAAATATAAAAATGTATTCATATTGATCAAGTATGTGTAACACATGGCAATGTTCTTCAACATATTCTTCACCTCATCCCTCCTAAAGAGGAGGAAGGGAAAAAGTAGAGAAGAGGAGGAGAATAGCAGCAGCAACAGCAAGGATAGTGTTTAACCTCCATTCCCCTGGTTATTATAATTGACAATCATAAAAGTGTACAGTAGTCCTTCCTTAACTGCAGGGGATACACATTCCAAGATCCCTAGTGGATGTTTGAAACCAAAGATAGTACCAGGCCCTATATATACTATATTTTTTTCCATCTGATGACTGAGACAGCTACTAAGTGACTAACAGGTAGGTAGCTACAGTGCATTGATACATTGGACAAAGGGATAATTCACGTCACTGGGAGGATGGAGAGGGTCAGTGCAAAGTTTCAACATGTTATTCAGAATGGCATGTGCTTTAGAACTTAAGTGTTTATTTCAGAAATTTTCCATTTACTATTTTCTTGATCATGGTTTGACCACAGGTACTGAACCTACAAAAAACAAAACTAAGGATAGTGGGTGGGGGGACTAGCATACAAGACTTAACTATGAATTCAGAGATAGAACTGGAGACAAGAATGAAATAAGAAGGTCTATTGAACACATTACCTCATTTTTTTTTAAGCTAAAAGTTTATTTTCTCTTAGGCCATGTCAAAATGTGTGTGTGTCCCAATATCACTTCTTATTGAGTCCTATTTAAGATGTGTGCAGTTCCAATTCTTCTTAATAAAACTATATGCCAGGTCAGGGCATGGTGGCTCATGCCTGTAATCTCAGCACTTTGGGAGGCCAAGACAGGCGGATCACGAGGTCAAGAGACTGAGACCATCTTAGCCAACATGGTGAAACCCTGTCTCTACTAAAAATACAACAATTGGCTGGGTGTGGTCAGTTACTCAGGAGGCTGAGGCAGGAGAATCGCTTGAACCCAAGAGGTGGAGATTGCAGTGAACGAAGGTTATGCCACTGCACTCCAGCCTGTTGACAGAGTGAGACTCTGTCTAAAAACAAAAAAATGACAAAAAAAAAAAAAAAAAAACCCACAGCCGTATGCCACTGATTATTGTAAGGGAAAACAGGGACTGGGTGTGGGAATAGCAAAAGTTCCAACTTCTTTAAAATATCTCCCAGGTGAAACTAAGAAGACCCAGAGATATTATGGAAGATTCAGTGGCATTTTTCTTAAATTAATTTTTGAGCTGAGGAAGACCTGAGACCTGAACAAGCAGTGAGTTATGGTACAGAGGGAGCCCAGCCAGGGCCAGAGGAAGAGGAAGCAGGACAGGCAGGTTAAAGAAGATCTCGTAAAGTCAAACGTGTTGATCATGATTCATACATTCAACTCAGTCTGCTTAACTGAGATGGGATCTAGCTTTGGCTTTAACTAGAATTTCCCAGATAAGGATTCCACAAGGTGCTGTTGTGTAGGAAGCAAATAAAGAAGCCACAAAGAAAGGATTCAATTATCAAATACTTTTGAGAAATACTGAGTTAAATAGATTCTTTTTACCTGCAGGGTCTTTCAGAGCCTTCAACATGGGAATGTGCATTGTGAGTCTCCCTGGGTGGCAGGGTCAGGTGGCACAAAGCCTGCCAATCACATAAGAGCGGGGGTCAGGGTATGGCAAGGACTCTGAGGTTCCCTAAGAGGGGGATGCTCATTTATTGGATCAGAAAATATTAATTGAGAATCTGCACTGTTCTAATCTAGGCACTTATAAATATGTGGTAGATAAAACTGCTCTCTCTAAATTGACTGTTTAGCTAGAGAAACAGACAAAACCAAGTAAATAAACAAATAGTAACAAGATTCCAAGTAGTAATGAGTGTTACAAAGGAAAGAAACAATAGAGAATAATGGAGTGGGGACGGGAGCTACCTAGATAGAGTGGTTAAAAAAGGCCTCACAGGAAGTGATACACAACCTGAGACCTGATCCACAAGAAAGAGGTGGCCTCAGGAGGCTGAGACAGGAGAATTGCCTGAACCCAGGAGGCGGAGGTTGCGGTGAGCCGAGATCGTGCCATTGCACTCCAGCCTGGGTAACAAGAGTGAAACTCCGTCTCAAAAAAAAAAAAAAAAAAAAAAAAGAAAGAAAGAGGTGGCCTGTGAGGAGCCACAGGAAGAATGTCCCGGGCAAGAAAGTAAATTGCATGGAGGCCATAAAGCAGGAAGCTGTTTTGTGTACTTAAGCCTCTGAGAGGGAGCAGGTGGCTGGAGCATAGATGGTCATCAGAAGATGGTTAAAAGGAAGAAAATGACCACTACAGCAAGCAATGAAATGACAGCTGAGGCTACTTACAGTATTTCTTCCTTACTTCTCACTTACAGTGTGAAGAAATACACTGAGTTTTCTGCTAGTGGCTATGTAAAATAGCACGACCATTTCAGAAGATATTTTGGTAAATTTACAAAGGTAAATGTATACTTGTAATCTGATCCAACCATTCTATTCCTTGATATTTACCAAAGAGAAATTAAAGCCCATGTCCACACACAAAATTGTTAAAAATGTTCGTAGTAGCTTTATTTGTAATGCCTCAAAATTGAAAATTACCCAAATGTCAATTGACAAGTGAATGGTTTAAAAATTGGGGTATATTCATAAAATTGAATAGTATTTAACAATAAAAAATAAGCTAATACATATATAAAAATGCATTTGCAGAAAATATAGTTGTATACATAGAAAATCCTAAGAAATCTACAAATTAAGAAGTGAGTTTAACAAGTTTACATGATACAAGTACAAAATCATTTGTATTTACATATATCACAATGAATAACTGAATAATAAAATTTTTTTAAATTGCATTTTAGGTTTTGGGGTACATGTGAAGAACATGCAAGATTGTTGCATAGGTACACACATGGCAGTGTGGTTTTCTGCCTTCCGTCCCCTCGCCGGTATCTGTCATTTCTCCCCATGCTATCTCTTCCCACCTCCCCACCCCCCGAATAATAAAATTTTAATATTCAATTTACAATGGCCACTAAAAACATGGAATACTATAATAGCTTCTAAAAACAGGAAACTCTGAGATAAATTTAACAAAATATGTACAATGCCTGTATATGGAAGTCTGGAAAGTACTGCTAAGAAAAAATTTTAAAAACCTAAATAAATGGAATGATATGCCATACTCAATTTAGAAGACTCAATATGTGACGATGTGAATTCTCCCCAAACTGATGTACAGATTCAATGCAATTTCAGTCAAACTCCCAGCAGGTTTTTTAATGTGTGTGTCGTAAGAAATTCATGAGCTAATTATATATTTCTATGGGAATGCAAAGTACCTACATGAACGAAAACAATTTTGAAAAAAAAGAACACAGTTGAAGGATTTACACTGCCTTATTTCAGGACTTAATTATAAAGATAAAGAAATCGAGAGTCTGGTATCAGCAGAACAACAGGCATTTAGACTAATGGAGAGACCAGAAATAGACTCACACATCAATGGTAAATAGAGTTTTTTTAAAAAAGATGCCACGTCAGTTCAATGAGGAAAGGCTAATCTTTCCAACAAATGGTGTTGAAATAATTGGAAATTGCTAGAAAAAAATGGACCTCAAAGTAATAGAAAAAAATTAACTCAAAATAGATCACACATTTAAATATAAGAAGTTAACCTATAAAACTAGGACAAAACGCAAGCATAAGTACTTGCAACCTTGCAGTTGGCAAAGATATCTTAGAATGTGCAAAAAAAAAAAAAAAAAAAAAAAGGAGGTTAACATTTGAGTCAGTAGGCTCTGGGAAAGGCAAACCCATCCTTAATCCGGGTGAGCACAATCTAATCAGTTGCCAGCACAGCTAGGATATAAAGCAGGCAGAAAAATGTGAAAAGAGAAACTGGCCTAGCCTCCCAGCCTACAGCTTTCTCCCATGCTGGGTGCTTCCTGCCCTCAAATATCAGACTCCAAGTTCCTTAGTTTTGGAACTCAGAATGGCTCTACTTGCTCCTCAGCCTACAGATGGCCTACTGTGGGACCTTGTGATTGTGTGAATTAATATTTAATAAACTCCCCTTTATATATATAGTAATAATAAAAAAATACACACCAGTTTGCTCAGCTCTAAAACAGAGATGGTAAGTATACTTACCTCCTAGGCTCTTTGTTAAGATTAGGCCAGACTGTACAGCAAGAATTTAGCATAGTGCCTCTATAAATATTAGCAATGACCCCATTACTCCTTTGTAATCTCTGGAATATATATATATATATTTATATATATATTATATAATATATATATATATATATATGTATGTATATATTCCCTTAGTTGTGTCCCTGTAGAGAACCCTGACTAATACAACACACATATTTGATGAAGAATAAGGATAAATAAAGAACTTTTATAACTCAATAAGAAGTCAGGTAATTAATTTAAAATAGTCTGATTTCAGCAGTCACTTCACAAAAATAGACACATGAATGGCAAATAAGCACATGAAAAGATGCTCAGTATCACTGATCATCAGGGAAATGCAAATTAAAACCACAATTAGTTACAACTCTATGCGCACTAAAATGGCGAAAATGAGGAAGACTGCAAATATCATGTATTGGTAAGAATATAGAGCAACTAAAACTCTGAGACGTTGCTGGTGGGAACATTTAGTTATATGTAGACTAGACTGTAAGTAAGCTTAAAAATTTAAGAGTTGAACCAATGAAGTTTCAAAACAATGGCTATGATTTACAAGACAGAGACTAAAAAGTTCCAAAGATTACAAAGGAGTAATGGGATAATTGCTAATATTTATAGTGGCACTATGCTAAATCCTTGCTATCTAGTCTGGCCCAATCTTAACAAAAAGCTCAGGAGGTAAGTATACTTATCATCTCCAGTTTAGAGCTGAGCAAACTGAAGCTTACAGAGATTAAGTGGCAAAGCTCAGACAGGCTGACCACAGTACCTAAGCTCTTATGCATAAAGGAAAGCACATTACAGGGCATCTCTAAGGCTGGTCATAAAATTGGGTGCATACAATGCTCAGGAATATATGGTTAATTTCCTTTGAGTCTAGTTCCAGTTTAAAACACAGCACTATAGGCAGTAAGATCTTTATGGAATAAATTGATTTGAAAAGGCATGGGCTCTGGTTCCACAACATACCAACAGTTGTGGAACATACCAGCCTTATAACCATTTTATAAATCCCTTACCCTTGGTTTCTCAACTGTGAAATGGAGATCTAATCCCCGCCTTTTCTACCTCAAATGTCTACTGTGAGGATGAAATAAACATAACATTTAAAAGTTCTTTGTAAGGTATACAGCCTTAAACTGCTGCAAAATTGTTTGGATAAGCAAGATAGCCATGGTGGAGGTGCCATTCCATGTGCAATTTCCTAGTTTAAATTCTCAATTAAGTTTAAAGGACCTGCAGATATTGTATTTACTGTCACAGAGTGCAAGAGTGAGCCAACTAGTCAGTATTTATTGATTCTTACTATGTGTTCATTGCTGTTTTATGGTAAATACAAAAAGATGTTTCAATTCTTGCCTTCAAAGGCTTACAGCCTCGCTGAAGGAAAAACTAGATTACCCAAGAATCAACTGGAGTGCAATTTACAGCTGAGCATAGACTAGAAGATTCCCTTGAGAAGTGTATTCTGGGGATAATGAAATCCTCTTGAGTACAAACTGTTTTTAGAAAAGTCTGAAGGAAATAACAAAGAGAAAGAGAACTAGATGAAGTTTCAGAAACTAGAGAGACGAGACAGAAAAAAACCAATATGAAGGAAATAAGGCTTTGACATTGTCCACATAGAAATTCAATCACTTGAAACTGAAGTAAGCCAGCAGAAGGAATTTGTGGTCATATGAGAATCTTACACGTGTCTGGGAACATGAGATGTGAACCAAAACCAGTGTCTTCCTGGTCTCCAATGCTTCATCCCAGCCTTCCTGCAAACCTGGACATTTAGGCTTCCTATGAAAGTGTCCATATCCTTAGCAGATAAAGATACAACTTTTTTTCAAAAACATAAAATGCATTTTCCACAACAAGCCTCATTTGGAGTTCTGTGGGCAAATACTTGTCATTAAGCAGGTAGATTAGAAAATTATTCAGCCTGTATTATTGCTTACATCCATTTTTCCTATCCAGTCAAGCACCAAGGAGAAAAGAGATGGAATGAAATAATTATTTCATCGAAATAAATTTTCCAGAACCAGGAATAATATGAAGAAAAACTAGAGCAGACATGCATTTTAAGCTGGTGCTTAACATCAATGGGCAAAGTAAAACCTCTCTAATGTAGAATAGTTTATAGGAACAAGGTAGGCAGCTGAGGAAGAATCTTTTAATTAGTGGCTTCATTATTTTGTTTGAAATCCTGAAAATTATTAAGCCACCAGCTATTTTCATAAGCGAATGAAAATACCAAAGCATTTTAAAAAAACCAACTAGGAAAATTATTTTTAATCTTTGAAATTTTGAGTTTATTATACCAATACCCACATTCAGTACAAATATCGCAACTGATGCCACATATGGAAAATATAATTTACTTATAAATATATACTATTTCCCTTTCTTTTTCTTTTTGTTTTTTTGAAATAGAGTCTCTCTCTGTAACCAGGCTGGAGTGCAGTGGTGCAATCTCTGCTCACTACATCCTCTGACTTCCTGGTTCAAGCGATTATCCTGCCTCAGCCTCCCGAGTTCCCAATTAGCTAGGATTACAGACAGGTGCCACCATGCCCAGCTAACTTTTATATTTTTGGTAGAGACGGGGTTTCATCATGTTGGCCAGGATGGTCTCAATCTCCTGACCTCATGATCCACCCACCTGGGCCTCCCAAAGTGCTGAGATTACAGGCATAAGCCACCTCGCCCAGCGTTCTCTTAGTTTTTCATCCTCTGACTATAGAACTATTTATATGTTTGTCTTAGTTGGACTCTCCCAGAAGCAGAATAAGAGGCAAGAGTTAGAATGATAGTAGTTTATTTGGGAGGTAAAAGGAATACTGGTAAGAAGTGGGCGAGTGGGACAAGAAGTGAGACGGGAAGATGAGTAGAAGTGCATGATCAAGACAGCAATGACTGTGGCAACTGAAGGGAATTTCCACTGAGGACGCTCTAGGATCCTGGATAAAACATCTGCCACAGAGTCATGTTTCCTGAGAGGTGAAATAATCAGGACATTTACACTCTTGTCAATTATTGGCCAAATTTCAAGGAACGTGGCTCTAGGTAGGAGAATGCAGTTGAGGCTTCAAGGGATTAAATAGGCAATTCCAAACAGATGGAAGACAAGCTTTCTCTATGGATAGCCCCTTTTTGCTTAGTTTTGCATGAGCAAAAAAAAAAAAAAAAAAAAAGAAGAAGAAGAAGAAAGACCGACCTTCCATATGAAAGGCAGAATTTTAAAAGAACCTAGAAAAAGAAAATAAGGAACAGAAAAATAAAGGATAAATTACAGCGATAGTTTCTTATCAAATTCAGATAGAATTTAAATCTCTTTATTACCAACCACCATGGAAATGTATTAGGGTCAACCACTGTAGAGGGTTGAATTTCCCACTCCGAGACAGCCAGCCCATCTTTCCTTTCTCACTTTGCCAACTTTATCTTTCAGGAACCACGGCCACTCCTTCCATGAAACCTCTTCATGTGTTCTGCGGTGGACTCCCTAAGTGGACCTCATCTGACATCCCTCTATTTGTACTTAGTTGAATCTGATTCGCTCATTAATTCAAGATCTTCCTCCCTCTCAGTTATATACCAAGTATGCTCTAATGCTTTTTTGTCTGTGGTTCTAATTTCTCTCAAATGAGTAAGCTTTCAAAGGGAGGGATCATCTTATTCTTTTATAATAACCATAGCACTAGCACAGTACCCAGAACAAAATGAAATTAAATGTGGTAAAAGGAGACGGCAGAGCTACAGTTTGATGAGGTCACGTGGAACAGTGGCTTCACCGTGTGGGTTACAACTCCGGCCTTGGCTTTAGAGCTGTTCTGTGTCTTCTTCAAGTTTCCTCATTTGTGAAAAGGGAATTAAATATCTCCTTAGAGAGTTATGGTCAGGATCAAATGAATTAATATATGTAAAGTGACCAGCACATAGCAGACATTAAGATATATTTATTTTCTTCTTCTTCTTAATAGAAAGCAACATATTTTATATTCTGACAGAAATTTAATCCTTAGGTCATATTGCAGTCCTCCGTCCACAGTAAACTTGAGATTCTCTTTGCCTTGGATTTTGAATATTCGCACAGATATCCCAATTTACATTTGCCCTTCTATTTTGAAACAAAATCCCATCTCTGTGTAAATTGCTCTGAAAGTGAGAAATATTTATCCTAATTAATTGATGTTGGAGGGTAACTGAGACCTATTCATATCATTCTGGGTACAAATATAGGCAGAATCTGAGTTTGGTTAATCAGAAAAATACCATCCCTTTGAGGATAGAAATAGGAAGCAGTTCAAGTGGATTCTGCAAAAATCCAAATGCAACCCAATTCTCTTCCCTGGTGCAGTTCTATTTCTAGTTCTGCCAGACTGCCTTCTACGTCTCTGATTCATTTTGTCTTACCATGTCTTTCCGGATCTAACTGCCATTCCCTCTGTCTGCCTTGAGGTAAGGACAGCAGACCACCTTCACCACTATGAGGATCCATTAATTATGTGGACATTTGTGGCAGCAAAAGAAAATCAGCTTTGAATTAATGTCTTCATTTCATAAAATTTTAGAAAATAAAATGGGGTGTGGAGTTATACCTGACAGCAAGGAGCTGCTAAAGTGGGTCAAGGCTAAGAAACATTCTGATTTAGCCTCGAGGGATGGGTGTGTGTGTGTGTGTGTGTGTGTGTGTGTGTGTGTGTGTGTTAGAGAAAGAGAAAGGGAGGGAGGAGCAAAGATTTTGATATTCAGCAGGTGTGCCCAGGCCAGGGCAGAGTCCCATTCTTCACATCCGCCACAGCACCAACAGTGGCACACCCACGGCACTGGAGTTCTGGCCTGAGTGACCCAGCCTCACCAACAGTGGGGAACACGGACGACAGAGACAGTCTCTACGGTTTGCCAGAGCCACATGCCAACACGTTTCTGTCTCCTGATCCCGGCTCTTGGGCTCTTTGCCCTCTGCTGGCCTTCCTCTGCATCCTGCCTTTGTAGAATTGGGAACCGAAACGAAAGTGAAAATCTGAGAAAGCCAGGGAAGGGGCATGAGGGAACAGAGCGGGAAGGCCTAGGAACGAAGTCTTCTAACGGGGGAGCAGCAGTGGGGCAAAGCTTTGAGTAACCAGAGGTGAAACAAGCAGGCAGCTGAAATCCACAGTAAAAACACAGATATCTGAGGGAGTGAGGTGGGGTGAGGAGGAGCAATAGGGAGGGGGCGAGGTGTCAGGGGCATCAGCAACAGAGGAAAGGAGGGATCCAAGCAGCAAGATGCTCAGGTTACCAACTCCTCGCAGACACGAAACCACCTCTGATCACTTGGAGAATCTATCGCAGCAACACACAGCCCTTCCCATATTTTTATTCTTCTTTTCAGCCCCAGGGCAAGGCCAGGGCTGAGCCCCAGGAGTCCAGGCAGAATCCGAAGGATTTCCCTTTTAAGTCTGCATAATGTGGGGACTGTCTTGTTAAGGCTGTGTTATTTTCTCCAGGCCAGCTGACCCGCAGGGACCTGTGCCATTTCAGGCTGCGTGGCTTTGACTGAATGGGGCAGTATCCAGTCCGGATCTGACATCTTCCCTGCAGCCAGCCAGGGGACTCTCAAGGCTGCCTTGTGCCAAGCTGCTCCATGCTCACACGGCCTTGCATCCCTGCCTGTGAAATTTACAGAAAAGGCTTTTCCCTCTTCCCCTGCGGTGCCAATCACCTAACAGTCACCCTCTAAAACTTGTGAAACCACCCACTGGGTGTCAGGAGCTGAAACTCCCAACCCTCCCATTAAGCTTGGCAGGAAAGATTTCTAATCAGGCCACTGGAGCTCCAGTTCTGCCTTGGTTTATTTGGATCCTGACTGAAAGTGACGGGAATGGAAGTTTGTGCTAAACCAACTGAGACACACGAGCAGGAATGGGATATGGCCTTGGCTCAGACCCAGTAAGTAAGTTTCCAATTGTGTGCCATTTCACAGCTTGAATAAGAGCCAGTCTTCTGACAGCAATAGTGATGAGGTGGGGAGACGGAGGAGGACCACAGCCTGTGATTGAGGAGGTAGAATTAGCACCAGCAGAACTCTGAATGGGCACTGCAGAATCCTAAACTCTATTCAAAATGGCTTTCCACCTCTGAGGTGTCTTTATTCCTTCTTCACGTATAGTTATCCAGACCAGCAGCATGGTCCTTTCAACCCAGGACTAACTTAACATCAGAATGCGGTAAGATTTTGTTATTTAGAAAGAGAATGTTATTGAAGTGTAACATATATACATAAAAATACCAATCATAGCCAGTTCTATTCGTTTTTTAAATTGAAACATGTTTACTGATGCATAATAAATATACATCGATTTGGGGTACATGCGATAATTTAATACATTCATATAGTTTGCAAAGATGACATCAGTGTACTTGGAATATCCATCACCTTAAATATTTGCCTTTTCTTCATGCTAGAATCATTTGAGTTCTCTTCTAACTATTTTGAAATACACAATAGATACTGTATTGCTTTATGGAAGTGTCTTTTAAAAATAATATTGTAAGGTATGGTCATGCTACTGATCTACCTAAAACTAGATCTTATATATTCTATCAAACATACATTTGTACCTGTTAATAAACTTCCCTTTATCTCTCCCCCCTGCCTACCCTTCCCAGCCTCTGGTAACCACCAATCTACTCTCTATCTTCATGAGATTCACTTTTTTAGCTTCCATGTAAGAGCAAGAATGATATTTGTCTTTCTGCAGTTGGCTTATTTTGCTTAACATAATGGCATCCAGTTCTATCCATGTTGCTGCAGATGACAGGACTTCATTCTTTTTCATGGGTGAATAATATTCCATTGTATATATATACCACATTTTCTTTATCCATTAGTCCACTGATGAATACTTAGGTTGATTCCATATTTTGGCTATTGTGAAAAATTCTACAATATATATGGGAATGTAGATGTCTTTTTACTACATTGATTTCCTTTGAGTACATACCAAGTAGTGAAATTGCTGGATTATACGGTAGTTCCATTTTAGTTTTTTGAGGACCCTTTATACTGTTCTCCATAGTGGTTGTACTGATTTACATTCCCACCAACAGTGCACAGGGCTCCCCTTTCTTTGCATCCTCACCCATTATTGCCTGTCTTTTTGATAATAGCCCTTTTAACTGGAGCGAGATGGTATCTCATTGTAGTCTTACTTTGCATTTTTCCAATGATTAGTGATATTGAGCATTTTTCCCTATATCTCTTGGCCATTTGTATATCTTCTTTTGAGAAATGGAAACATCTATTCAGATCTTCTGCTCTTTTTTTAAATGGAATTATATATTTTTTGCTATTGAGTTGTTTGTATCCCTTATATACTCTGATTTTTAATCTCTTGTCAGATGAGTAGTTTGCCAATATTTTCTCCTACTCCGTGGGTTGCCATGTCACTCTTTTGATTGTTTCGTTTGTTGTGCAGAAGCTTTATAGCTTAATATAATCCCATTTGTCTATTTTTGCTTTGGCTGTCTGTGGTTTTGAGGTCTTGCACAAGAAAATATTAGTCCAGGCAAATGTACTGGAGCACTTTCCCAATGTTTTCTTCTAGTACTTTCAGACTAGTTTCAGATCTTATACTTAAGTCTTTAAATCATTTTGATTTGATTTTTATATATAATGAGAGTAGGGGCCTAGTCTCATTCTTCTGCATATAGTTACCCTGTTTTCCCAGCACTGTTTATTGAAGAGACTATCTTTTCCTCATTACATGCTCTTGATGCTTTTGTTGAAGATGAGTTGGCTGTAAATGTATGTATTTATATCTGGGTTCTCTGTTCTGTTGCTTGGTCTATGTGTCTGTTTTCATGCCAGTACCATTCTGATTTGGTTACTATAGCTTTGTATAAATTTTGAAGTCAGAGAGTGTGATGCCTCCAGCTTTGTTCTTTTTGCCAGAACTATTTTGGCTATTTGGGGTCTTTTGTGGTTCTATATAAATTTTAGAAATGTTTTTCTATTTCTCTGAAGAATGTCATTGATATTTTGATAGGGATTGCATTGAATCTGTAAATTGTCTTGGGTACCGTTGTCATTTTAACAATATTACTGCTTTTAATTTATGAGCATGGTATATCTCTCTATTATTTCATATCCTCTTTAGTTTCTTTCATTGCTGTTTTATATTTTTTCTTGTATAGCTCTTTCACTTCTTTGTTATATTGATTTCTAGGTATTTTGTATTCTCTTATTGTAAACGGGGTTGCTCTTTTGATTTCTTTTTCAGATTACTTGTTGTCACTAAATGCTACCAATTTTTGAATGTTGATTTTGTATCCTGAAACTTTACTGAATTCATTTATCAATTCTAGCAGTTTTTGTGGAGTCTTTAGGTTTTTCTAAGTATAATATCGTGTAATCTGCAAACAAGGCTAATTTGACTTCTTCATTCCAATTTGGATGCCCTTTATCCTTTCTCTTGCTTAATTCCTCTGGCCAGGACTTACAGTATCACACTGAATCAAAGAGGTGAAAGTGGGCAACCTTGTCTTGTTCCAGATTTTAAAGGAAGGAAAGGCCTTCACTTTTTCCCCTTTCTGTACAAAGTTAGCTGTGGGTCTGTCATATATGGCCTTTATTATTTATTATTTTGTTGTGTTGTTGTTGAGTATTTTGTTCTATATCCAATTTGATGAGGGCTTTTAATAAAAGAATGTTGAATTTTATCAAATGCTTTCTGGCATCTATTGAAATAATCATATGGTTTTTGTTCTTGGTTCTGTTAACATGATGTATTATGTTTATTAATTTGCTTATATTGAACTAACCTTGCATCCCTGGGATGAATCCCTCTTGGTCATGGTGAGCAATATTTTTAATGTGTGGTTACCTTCAGTTTGATAGTATTTTGTTGAGAATTTTTGCATCTAGGTTCATCAATGATATGGGCCTGTAGTTTTCTTTTTGTGTGTGTGTCCCTGTCTGGTTTTGGCATCAGAGTAATTCTAACCTTGTAGGGTGAGTTTGAAAGCATTTCTTCTTTATCAATTTTTTTGAAGAGTTTGAGTAGACTTGACATGTGTTCTTAAATGTTTGGTAGAATTCAGCAGTGAAGCTATCTGGTCCTAGACTTTTCTTTGATGGAAGACTTAATTATGGCTTTGATCTCATTACCTATTATTTATTTTTGAGGTTTTCCATTTGTTCATGTTTCAATCTTGGTAGGTTGTATGTGTTCAGGAATTTATCCATTTTTTCTAGGTTTTCCAATTTGTTAGTGAGGGAATGTATTCTCTCCTGGAGTCCACAAGGGGCCGTGGTCTCAAAGGCAAGAACTTCCCAGCACCATACCTCCAACCGTGTCTCCATCCGGTATCTTAGAGGTCTTTGTTTAACTTTTGCGCCTGCAGGAAGATAGAAAGATCAATCACTCCAGAGGAAATTTAAAGGAACTCCTTTCATAGGACAGAAAACTTGAATAGGGCAGGAATATCTCCCAGATTAAAAGTCCCCTTCTCCCACATCTGGGTGGACTCCATTTCTGGATCCTCTTCCATGACATCGTGGGAGCTGCTCTCTATCTATTTCTTTCTCCTTTTTTTTTTCTCTCTCTCTGCCTAAATAAATCACTCTCTGCAAAACTCTTAGGGGTCCGATATTTACTTACAAGCCCACCATGCCCGGTAGGTTCCTCTCCCCCATTCTTGGGTGAGTGAGGGGCCAAGAGTCTGGAAGAACACATCCTATAAGGGAGATGAGCCTCCCCATCTCATCTTTGGCGAGCCAGCTAGGAGGTGAACACGTTGGAATGGTGAGTAAATCAGACGCCTCTCACTTGCTAAAGTCTGTCCTATCAATTTAAGGAGAAAGGGCACAGAGCCAGCCAGACATGTGTGGGACCATGGGGGTTTCAGAGGTGTCTGCAGGAATCCCCGGATTAAAGAGCACACTGCACCCGGCTTTCTCCCCGCTCTCTTGCTCTCTGCCTGGTCTTTGCTCCCTCTCTATCCCTTGGCTGTATATCTGGGCCAAGTTACTGGGTGCACACTGCTGCTGCAGTCGCCGGCACTGCAGACAGGCTCTGCAGCTTGTGGACCCAGCTCCGTGGGTGCTATAGCCAGGAATTGAGACCTTGACACCGCAGGTCAGTCCAGAACTGAGGCCTGCATGGGATCATGGGAGCGCAGCCCCGGAGGGCAAATTTTAAAAGTGCATGCACCTCCAAGTCCACCAAGGAGTGCAGCAGCCTGGGGCACAGCCAGGTAAGCCTCTCTGGCTTCCCCAGGTCAGAGGCAGCAGTGCAGGGAAGGGTCCCAACACACACATGGTCCTGGTGTCCCGGCGTGGTCTGGCTTCCCCCTCCCCATGGGGCCACTGGGCACAGCATTTTCATTCAGGGGAGGCTTAAGGGAGCTCCCCGGCCTACTTTTAGAAGGAATGGCCCTTTGGAATGGTGGCTAAGGCATAGGGCTACCAGCTATGAGTTTGCTGGTTGAAATCTCTGGTGGGGTCACTCTTGAATTGGAACCTTTTGGGGAATCCAGAAGCTTATGGCTTTGGGACATTGTGTTTTGTGTCTCCTACACATTTCCCAATGCAACTAAATTGTACCAGGATCTAATAATGTATGATTTGTCTTGCGTGGGATTGGCTCTCCCCAAGGCAGAACTTCTCCATCTAAAAGATCATAGTCAAACCGGGTCCTAGCATTTTCCAATAATGAAAAATGGGGTGGGGGAGGAGGCCTGGGTCCTGAGGGCATTGTTCCTGCCTCAGCCACGTGGCCCCACCTTCTCTGAATTGTGTGCTCTGAGGCCCCTCCCTAGAAGTTTACCCGCCTAGGGCAGTTTTATAATCAGGCCTGTGTAAATTGGACTTTTGCCAGGGAATATTAATACCCATCTCCCAAGCCTCGCTGGCCTGGTTCAGGGACATGCTGGTACAAACACCCATCCCAGCTGTCCACGTCTTTATGGTGGTCACTAAAGGCATGAAGACAGTGAGCGTGAGTCCCCATGGTGCTTGGTAGCATCATTAAGCCCAGCGCATGGGAGGCCCAAAGATGATCACGCATCCTGGGTAGATGAAAATTATGAGGTGTTGACTGGGGACGCCCCAGATCCAGTGCCCTATCTGAGGGATGCCTCAGATCTGGAGATTGCAATTAATAACCAGGGATGAGAGCACCCCTTGTGTTCAATTTCAGATGGGTGCTACGCTTCCCAAAATAAAGTTGCCATTAAAATGTATCCTGGGGAATTGGGACCAATTTGACACACTATGTTTGAAGAAAAAGCAGCTCACTTTTCTCTGCCAAACAGCGTGGCTGAAATACCCCTGCTGAGTGGAAAAACCTGGTCTCCTAAGGGAAGTATAAATTATGATACTATTCTACAATTAGACCTGTTTTGTAAAATTGAGGGTAAATGTTTTGAGGTTCCCTATGTGCAACTTTTCTTCTCTCTTGAGGAGTAAGCCTCAGCTCCGTCAGGCCTGTTCCCCATACCCTACTCAGTCTTCCTCAGGACTGCCTCCGCATTTGGGACACTCTGTGGCTTCTACCTCCACCAATGCCAACCAGGGATCCTCAGCCCCTATATCCCAACAGAAGCCAGGGAGGGCCGAGATGGCCAGGGCATCTCAAGCTACTAGGATGCCCAGACTCTGCCCCGTACAGGCAGTAGGAGGAGAATTTGGCCTGACCAAGGTGCACACCCCCTTCTCACTTTCTGACTTAAAGCAAATTAAGGTGGACTTAGGAAAGTTTTCAGATGACCTAGACAAGTCCATAGATGTTCTGCAGGGCCTGGGTCAGTCCTTCAAATTAGACTGAAAAGATATCGTGCTATTGCTTAATCAAACCCTAACTAGCAGTGACAGAGAGGCTGCTCTAGCAGCGGCTCAAGAGTTTGGGGACACCTGGTACCTTAGTCAAGTAATGACACCAGAAGAAAAGGATAGATTTCCTACAGGTAGACAAGCAGTCCCTGGCACAGACTCTCACAGGGATCCCGATTCAGAACAGGGAGAATGGAGCCGTAGGCATTTCTTGACCTGCATACTTGAGGGATTAAGGTGAACTAGGAAGAAGCCCATGAACTATGCAATAGTATCCACCATAACTCAGGGAAAGGAAGAAAACCCAACAGCTTTCCTTGAGCGATTGCGGGAGACCTTAAGAAATTATACTCCCCTGTCACCAGACTCCATCAAGGGGCAGTCAGCAGAGGATATTAGGAGGAAGCTCCAGAAGCTGGCCTTGGGGCCAGAACAGAGTCTAGAGTCATTACTGATTCAGAGTTTTATAATAGAGACTAGGAGGAACAGGCTGAAAGGAACAGGAGAGACCAGAGAAAAGCCACAGCCCTAGTCCCGGCCCTCAGGCAAGCAGACCCCAGGGGCTCAAATGAGGGAAAGGCTCGGGTGAGCCGCCAGTCTGGCAGAGCTTGTTACCAGTGTGGTCTGAAGGGACATTTTCTAAGAAATTGTCCCCAAAGGAATGGACGACCTGCTCATCCTTGTCCACTGTGCCAAGGAGACCACTGGAAAGCACACTGTCCCAGGGGACAAAGGTTCCCAGGGCCTGAGGTGTCTAACCAGATGACCCAACCACAGGACTGAGAGTGCCCAGGGCAAGTGCCAGCTCAAATCATGGCCCTCACAGAGCCCGGGTAAAGCTGACCATAGAGGGCCAGGAAGTTAATCTCCTCCTGGACACCGGCGTGGCCTTCTCAGTATTACTCTTCTGTCCTGAACAGTTGTCCTCTAAGTCTGTAACTGTCCGAGGAGTCCTAGGACAAGCAGTCTCCCGATATTTCTCTCAGCCCCTAGGAAATGCTTTATGGACGGCCCCTTTCTTACTAATGATCTTGTATTAAACAAGGAAACAGCAGATCTGACAAAAGGTACAACCTCCTCGGCTAAGTACCAACAGGCTCTTAATTGCACTGCAGCCTGGGTAACAAGAGCGAAACTCCGTCTCAAAAACAAACAAACAAACAAACAAACAAACAAACAACAAAAAAAAAAACTTTAGCCGAAAGACACGCTAGGGAAAAAGGGAAAGAGGTGGCCTGCCCTGAAGTCTTGGTGCTTGTTAAGTCTCTCCCCTCAGACTCTCCCTCTCTAGGCCCATCTTGGGAAGGGCCATTTTTGGTTATTCTGTCCACCCCAGTGGCAGTTAAGGGGGTGGGGATTGACTCATGGATTCATCACACTCGGCTGAAGCCTTGGACATCTCCTGAGGTAAGTCATAGACGCTCCACTCTGCAGCCTGAAGTTCCAGGAGAGGACCCTTTGCATCCCCGCAAGCCCTTAGAAGATCTACTTTTGCTCCTCCAACAAGGTCCCCAGGAAATAACTACTCGTAAGTCTAATTTACATCCTGGCATTAACAGGACTATAACTCTTAACTTTGCTACCTCTCAAACTCCAATTATTCCTTTCATAAGGTGTGGGGGCTGGGGGGTCAAAAAATAGGAAAACTTGGTGCTGGCATTAGAAAAGTTACTATCTCTATTCAGTCACTATAAGCTATCTTGGGAGTTAATTAATAACATAAAAACGTTGGTAATTCTCTCTGCAAAGGCAGCTCGCTCTGCAAAACAGCTGAACTCCTTTGCTGGTGTAGCTCCTCAAAGTAAAAGGGCCCTAAATCTGCGAACAACAGAGAGAGAGAGGAGCCTGTCTCTTTCTAGGAGGAAATGCTGCTACTTTGTAAACCAGTTAAGTGTTGTTTTAAACAAAGTCAAAGAACTCAGGAATCAATGGAACACAGGGCTAAAGACCTTCAAGAAATAGCACGGTGGAGCCTGTTTAACAACTGGCCGTTCTTTGATTTCTTTTTCAGATTACTTGCTGTCACTAAATGCTACCAATTTTTGAATGTTGATTTCAAAGGCAAGAACTTCCCAGCACCATAACTCCACCCACGTCTCCATCCAAGAGCTTGGAGGTCTTTCTTTAACTTTCAAGCGTGTGGGAAGATAGAAAGATCAATCACTCCAGCGGAAGTTTAAAGGAACTCCTTTCACAGGACAGAAAACTTGAATAGGGCAGGAATGTCCCCCAGGTTAAAAGTCCCCTTCTCCCAAATCTGGGTGGACTCCATTTCTGGATCCCCTTCCATGACATCTGGGAGCTGCTCTCTCTATTTCTTTCTCCTTTTTCTCTCTCTCTGCCTAAATAAATCACTTTCTGCAAAACTCTTTGGGGTCCATTATTTACTTACGAGCCCACCACACCCATCAGGGTCCTCTCCCCATTCTTGGGTGAGTGAGGGACCAACAGCCTGGAAGAACACATCCTATCGGGGAGATAAGCCTCCCCAGCGACCCAGAACCCAGTCTCATTAGCATATAGCGCTCATGAGAGTTTGTAGTGATTCCTTGTATCTCTGTGTTGTCCATTATTACGTCCTCTTTTTCATTTCTGATGTTATTCATTTGGGTCTTCTCTCCTTTTTTCTTGCAAACCAAAGTCTAACCAAAGGTTCATCAGCTTTGTATATATTGTCCAAACAACAACTTTCGTTTCATTTTTTTTTCTGTATTTGTTTTTTTAGGTCTTAATTTCATTTATTTCTGTTCTCATCTTTATTTTTTTTTCTTCTAGTAATTTGGGGTTTGGTTTGTTTTTGCTTTTATAGTTCCTTAAGGTGCATAATTAGATGACTTATTTGAAGTCTTTCTACTTAATTAATATAAGCATTTATTGCTATAAACTTCCTTCAAAGTACTGCTATTGTTGTGTCATAGATTTTGGTATGTTGTATTTCTGTTTTTATTTGCTTCAAGAAATTATTTAATTTCCTTCTTAATTTCTTCAATGACTCATTTGTTGTCCAGGAGGATGTTGTTTAATTTCTATGTGTTTGTGAATTTTTCAAGTTTCCTCTTGTTATTGATTTGTAATTTCCATTGTGGACAGAAAAGATACTTCATATGATTTCTGCCTTTTGGAATTTGTAGAGATTTGTTTTGTAGCCTAATGTATGGTCTACTTTGGAGAATGTTCCCAGTGCTGATGACAAGAGTGTTTATCCCACAACAGTTGGGTGAAATGTCCAGTAAATGTCAAGCCTATTTGGTCTAGTGTATAGTTTAACTCTGATGTTTCTTTATTGCCTTTCTGTCTTGATGATCTGTCCATTACTGAGAGTGAGGTGTAAAAGTCTTCCACCAAGAGTATTGGAGATAGACTCCAATACAATAATAGTATATGGAGTATACTCCATGTACTCCAATACAATAATAGTATTGGAGTCTATCTCCAATACAGTAATATCTTTAGGATGTGAGGGTGATCTGGCTGCAACATCTGTCACCCCATTGATTGCCAGGGTTAATTCAGCTGATCTGGCTGGCTAGGCGGGTGTCCCCTTCCTCCCTCACCTCTCCATGTGCGTCCCTCCTAAAGCTGCACTCTCAGTCAAAGAGGACGACCATCCCCAATAGAGGAGGACCAGTCTTCGGTCAAGGGTATATGAGTAGCTGCGCTCCCCTGCTAGGGCCTCCTCACAATAATATCTTTACTTCTATTTATATTTGTTTTATATGCTTAGAAGCTCCAGTGTTGGGTGCATATGAGATCAGGTTCCAAGTCACCAGGGAGGCTTAGCTCTCCAATAAGATGTGCTCTTCCAGACTCTTGGTCCCTCACTCACCCAAGAATGGGGGAGAGGAACATACCGGGCATGGTGGGCTTGTAAGTAAATATCGGACCCCTAAGAGTTTTGCAGAGAGTGATTTATTCAGGCAGAGAGAGAGAGAAAAAGGAGGAAGAAATAGATAGAGAGCAGTTCCCACGATGTCATGGAAGGCGGTCCAGAAATGGAGTCCACCCAGATGTGGGAGAAGGAGACTTTTAACCTGGAAGATATTCCCGCCCTATTCAAGTTTTCTGTCCTATGAAAGGAGTTCCTTTAAACTTCAGCTGGAGTGATTGATCTATCTTCCTGCACGAACAAAAGTTAAACAAAGACTTCTAAGCTCCTGGATGTGGATGTGAGTGGAGGTATGGTGCTGGGAAGTTCTTGCCTTTGAAACCATGCCCCCTGTGGACCTAAGGAGAGAATACATTCCCTCACATAAACAGTTAAAATTGTTATATCTTCTTGGTGAACGAACTGACCTCTCTATCGTCATATAATGACCTCCTTTGTCTCTTTTTACAGTCATTAATTTGTAGGGTTTTCTTTTTACCCAATGTAACTACTCTTGCTCTTCTTTTGTTTCCAGTTGCATAGAATATCATTTTCCACCCCTCTCAGTGTATGTGTTTCTTTATAGGTGAAGTGGGTTTCTTGTAGGCAGCATATGGTTGGGTCTTGCTTCTTCATCCATTCTATTCCTTTTAATCACTCTATGCCTTTTAATGGGATAATCGAGTTCACTTACATTCAGTGTTATTATTAATAAGTAAGCACTTACTACTCCCATTTTTTGCTTGTTTTCTGGTTGCTTTGTAACTCCTTTCTTCCTTTCTTACTGTCTTCCTTTATGGGTAAGTAATTGCCTCTGTGTGTGTTTTAATTTATTGCTTTTTAATTTTAGTGAATCTATTATAGGTTTTTGCATTATAGTTATTATGTGGCTTTCAAAAAACATCATATAGAAATAAGTTATTTTAAAGAGAGGACAACTGGTCTTAGATCACAAAGAAAAGAACAGAAAGATATATATGTAAATCAAGACAACTCAAGTGATCCTCCTGCCTCAGTTTCCAGAGTAGCTAGGACCACAGGTGTGCACCAGAATGCCTGGCAAATTTTTAATTTTTATAGAGATGTGGTTTCGTTTTGTTGCTCAGGCTGGTCTCAAACACCTGGCCTCAAACAATCCTCCTATCTCAGCCTCCCAAAGTGCTGGGATTACAAGCATAAACCACTGCATCCATCCTCAATTTATTTATTTTTATGTTACCTGTCTCTTAACATGTTTCTGTAAGTATTATTGTTTTTGGAAGATTGACAGGGGACTTCATACTACTGTTATGAGTGTATTATACACCAAAATTACAGTATTAGACTATTCTGGATTTATCCATGTACTTAATTTACCAGTAGGTTTTATATTTTCAAATGTTTGAGGTTTTCTTTTTAATATTAGTGGTTTTTTTTTTCTTTCAGATTAAAGAACTTCCTTAGTACTTCTCATAAGATGGGTCTGCTGGTAATGAATTCTCTATTTTTGTTTGAGAAAGACTGTCTCTCCTTTATATTTTAAGGATAACTTTGCTGAATACAGTATTCTTAAATGACATTCTTAAATACAGTATTCTTAAATGTCTCTCCTTTATATTTTAAGGATAACTTTGCTGAATACAGTATTCTTAAATGACAGGTTTTTTTTTTTCTTTCAGAATTTCCTCCCAGGCTGTATAGCTTCTTTTGAGAAGTCTGCTGCCAGATGCATTGGCGCTTTTAAAATATGCTATTTACCTGTTTTCTGATGCTGCTTTTAGGATTTTCTACTTGTCCTTGACCTTTGAAAATTTGATTATTATATGCCCTGGGTTAGTCTTATTTGGTTCAAATGGGTTTAGTGTTCTTTGACCTTTTTGTACCTGGATATACATATCTTTCTCAAGTTTTGGGAATTTTTCTGTTATTATTTCTTTAAATAAGCCTTCTACCCCTTGCTCTTCTCAACTTCCTCTTGAACACCAATAGTTCTTAGATTTGGTCTTTTGAGGTAATTTTGCTTATCTTGTAGATGACCTTTGATGTCATTTTCATTACTAAACATTATGTTTGTGAGATTCATCCATTTGTGTTTAGGTGTGGTTTCTTGACTCTTGGTCTTATTGTTCTACAATATTCTGTTGCTTAAATATGTGATTTATCTGTTCATTCTACTGAAGAGGACATTTGGGTTGGTTTGGTTTGTGACCATGTGCATAGTGTGCATAGTGTTGCTGTGAACATTCTTGCCTATGCCAGATTATATTTTAAAAGTCTGATGCAGAGCTTCCCATTATTGATTTAGCCCTCTTTATAAGGAAGATGGTTCACTCCCAAGATTACCATTTTTGGAGTCATGATACAACATTTTTATTTCATTAGAGCACCTATTCCTCCCAAAATGATGCATAGCATAAATCTTTCTTGATACAAATTAACCTAGTTTAAAGGTATGGCAAATGTCATCAGCTTCTATTCATCTCTGTGTCACCACAGCACCTTGTCCAGTGACCTGCACAAAGAGTTTTTATAACACTTGCTTAGTTGAATTAAGAACAAGCCACACGTCCCCACCACTTCCACAAGTCCCACCTCTCTTCATCTTCCCCAAGCAAAATACTGTAGCTCCCTTAACCATTCTTTACAGCAATGGTACTCAATTTTTTTGTTCTAGTATGTCATGGTAAAATAATTTTTGAAAACTCTATACCCATTCACATTTTTAAGCTGGCATCTTTTATTTTGAATGCATTTGCTTCTATTTTTGTTTTAATTTTCTTTTTTAAAAAATTATACTTTAAGTTCTGGAGTACATGTGCAGATCATGCAGGATTGTTACCTAGGTATACACATGCCATGGAGATTCGCTGTATCCATCCCCCCGTCACTTACATTAGGTATTTCTCCTCATGCTATCTCTCCCCAATCTCCCCACCCCCTACTGTCCCTCCCCTGGCTCCCACAACCCCTAATAGACCCCAGTGTGTGATGTTCCCCTCCCTGTGTCCATGTGTTCTCATTGTTCAACTCCCACTTATGAGTGAGAACATGCTGTGTTTGGTTTTCTGCTCTTGTGTCAGTTTCCTGAGAATGATGGATTCCAGCTTCATCCATGTCCCTGCAAAGGACAGGAACTCATCCTTTTTTATGGCTGTATAGTATTCCATGGTATATATGTGCCAATTTTCTTTATCCAGTTGATGGGCATTTGGGTTGGTTCCAAGTCTCTGCTGTTGTAAACAGTGCCGCAATGAACATATGTGTGCATGTGTCTTTATAACAGAATGATTTATAATCCTTTGGGTATATACCCAGTAATGGGTTTGCTGGGTCAAATGGAATTTCTATTTCTAGATCCTTGAGGAATTGCCACATTATCTTCCACAATGGTTGAGCTAATTTACACTCCCACCAACAGTGTAAAAGTGTTCATATTTCTCTACATCCTCTCCAGCATCTGTTGTCTCCAGATTTTTTAATGATTGCCATTCTAACAGGCGGGAATGGTATCTCAGTGTGCTTTTGATTTGCAGTTCTCTACTGACCAGTAATGGTGAGCAATTTTTCATATGTTTGTTGGCTGCATAAATGTTTTCTTTTGAAAAGTGTCTGTTCATACCTTTCACTCGGTTTTTGATGGGGTTGTTTGTTTTTTTCTTGTAAATTTGTTTTAGATCTTTTTAGATTCTGGATATTATCCCTTTGGCTGATGGGTAAGTTACAAAAATTTTTTCCCGTTCTGTTGGTTGCCAGTTCACTCTAATGATTTTTTTTTCCTTTGCAGAAGCTTTTAAGTTTAATTAGATCCCATTTGTCTATTTTGGCTTTCGTTTAAGCTGGCATCTTTATTATTCATTTAAATAAGTGCAAAGTGCGAAATTTCTACCATCTTATGAATTGTTTAAATATTTTTTTTAAAAAACAATGAAATTGAATGTTTGGTTCATACAACTTGTAGAAAATGTTCATCATATATCATAATTGGCAAAGCCATTGTTATTGTAAAATTAATTAGCAAATCAGGCTTACTTTCATTTAGACATGGCTTTCTATTGTTTTTTAATCATTTCAAATACACATGTTAATGCACATCCCTCGGCAAACATTACTTCTGAATTCTCATTCAAAACTACATGGATGGATGGATGGATGGATAGAGACACAAAAACTCACCATGACTTTTTCACCTGAATGACAGTGCCACATCTTTAATATTTCCTCCCAAACGTTCCTTTTCTTTTCTTTCCTGTGACTCTCTCTCAGAAGGGACGCGTGTCTAAATTCTTTATTTGGTACCCAGAAGTCTTTTACAGCTCAGTGTAATAATGCTCCACAGGAAGATGCAGAATGGAGGAGAGAGCTGTTTTTCTTCCTTTCTAAACTGAGGGCAGAGAAAGACGAGGTGGGAAGCTATGTTTGGAACCAATTTGTTCCATGCTTTCTTTCTAAAACCATACGGAGGGGAAAATAATTGGGGTTTTAAAGATGTTGGATCATTTTGCTTTCTCATGCTATTAGACCAAGCTATGACCCTTAGTTTCATCTTCAGATTATCAGATATAAAAGGCCCACAGGAATCCAGAAGCTAGACAGAGCATAGGTATTCCAATCTCTCCAGAAAATAAGCAATAAGAGATTTACTAATAATATGTTTGCTCACCTGGCATTTGAAAGTTTAAAATTCTCCCTCTTAATTACTTTATTTTGTTTGTTAATACTTTGTTCAGGTATTTTCTAGATCATGGTAGAATCAGCACTATTATCAGTTCTTAATTATCTAACAATATTTATTTTGTTCATTACCTGAGGTTGAATTTTAATTTGGGTTGACTTTTCCCCGAAATTTAGCACAACAAACATCTTAGCTCATTTACCTCCCACAGCTCAGCTCAAATGGTTTAAGCTCACGGAAGGCAAACTAATTTTAAAATAAGCAAGGGACTTGAAAGGCAAGCTTTCACTGCCAAAAAAAAAAAAAAAGAAAAAAAAAAGGAAAGAAAAGAACATAATATTAGCCAATTGGTATTTCTCTGACATCTGGTACCTTCTATTTTCCAGAACACCTGCAAACTTGAAATAGCCATAAAGGCCTCTGGGAGTGAGCAGTGGTTCGCTTTGGAAAGATCCAAACTTGAAGGTTACAGAAGATGTGAGGCAACTGGTTTTTTTTCTAGAAAACAGCACACACTCAAGAGAGCAGGACCTGTGAAGGTTATGGAAGCCAGTCCACAATAATGTCAAAACCCAGAATCCCAGGAGGCATAGGACAGGAGGAACAGAAAAAGTGATGAAAAATGTCAGGCAAAAGGCAAAAACTGAAGGCAGAGCAAAGCCTAGAAATGCTGATGATTCAGGGAAAAAACAGACTTCCCAAGAAGAGAGAGGACTTGTAGGAACCCAGAAGATTCGTAAGGACAAGTAGGTCCAGCCCAAAGAGAAGAGCAAACTGTAGACACTCAGTGTTAGCTGCCCTGCCCTGATGGCTGACCGCCTATGTGTGGTGCCGGAGGAAGGGCCCTCATTCCGGTCAGATTCTTTTGGCTTTTAGGAATAGAGATCTCTGCGTATCAGCTCCTTAGTCTTCCCTCGACTGACTTTATCTGCTTCACCACAGTGACTGCTTCCTCACAGCTTTGCTTACTTACAGACCAACATGGACTCTTCAGCCCTGACTTTATGTCACTGAAGTTTTTTTTTAGGCTTGACTTGCAAATCTTTACCTGTTTCCATATTTGGTTTAAATTACTGAGCATCCTATTTGTCCAACTCAACTTTTAAGCCAGACTATAGGTCAACTATTATTGGCCAGCTTGTAGACTGGCTGCTTTTAAAACAGGTTCCCATTTTCATTGAATCAGCTGGGAGGAGAGTCACATGCTTCAAAGCATAGCTACCCCAGGCCTGCTCATCAGTGTAAATTGTGGCAAACAGACGTTACAAAATGTCTAGAGAGACCTTGAACCACCTAGGAATATTAATTTAGATCAATATTCTCTGTTTGATAAAGACAGGAAAATCTGATATAATTTCCAATAAAGATTTTACCTCTTAAAGAAATAACTCTCAATTATGTAAAAAGTTCACTTTTCTGAATACCATATAATTGAGAGGTTACTAGATCTCTTTCAAATGATATAATAGATTGATAAATATTTCTTCTTTAACCTGAGGAGTTAAAGTAGCAATTGTAATGTTACAATCAGTCAGTCTTCTGCTGAGTGCAGCTACCTTTTTTAACTGGAATGCTTGAGAGTATTCCTACCAATGCTCCTTAATCCATTTAACTCACCACTTCTCACAACTGCAGGAAACATGACCCCTACACTTCTTGGGCCTTTCATGGAATTACGTTTTGGCATCATGTGCAAGTACGACTTTAAAAATTTTCATATCACAGCTAACAAACATATACTTTGGTCCCTGCGCAAAATGGTAAACAGATGGCTCTTCCTTCCTACGGCAATGATATCATGCTCTTACTAAAAACAAGGCCATAGTCTAAAAGCCAGTGAGAATGAAGTTGGCATAAACCATTATAACTGGACTGCCTTTATCCTGCCTCTCTGCCAAACCACATGCACTTATTCTTTCAAGCCCAACCAAGTCTCACCTTGTCTGCGAAATTTCTGGAATAATAATGGTTAAAAGAACAAGGACAGGGAAGGGCAAAATCCTGGGAAATAGCTTGGGTGACTAAGAGAGGTTTCTATAGAGTGATCATAGGGAGAAAGGTGTCAGTGAGGAGGCCTCAGCTAGTAGCGGAAACTGGCCAGATGAGCAGCTTCAATAATAGGGCCAGTTTTGGAAGCTCCAAATAAGGAAGAAAGGCAAAATCTCAGTTCCCTGTAACTGGACAATGGGGACAGGGCAGAGACAGGAGACAGTGGTCTAGAATACAAAATCAGAGTGGGAACAACAGAGGGAAGATGGAATGCTGAGTCAGCGTCCTGGCCAAGCGGCAAGGATGGATAAATGCAGTGGTCAGTGTTTGAAATGGGCTGGGCAGAACTAATGGCAGGGATTATTTGAACCTATCTTCCAAGTTTAGAGGAATAGAAGAGCAGAAAATTAAGATATCAACTGATCTCACTCTTCTCTGAACTCTAGGGAATTCTTTAGCATAAAAACATGCATTTGACACTAGCTTGTTCTCACCTTGTCTCTTAATTTAATTGGGGTTTTTTGGATTGCAAGGTCCAGAAACCTATTCAAACGAGCTCAAGTTAAAAGGGATGACAGGAAATGCAAAACAAATAAGACCCAGGAAGGGAGAAAGCCAGGAATCTTGAAGACCAGCCACTCTTCATCTCCCTCTCTCTTAGGGATTGCCTATTTCTTTGCATAACTATTTCATCTACATTTCCACTGTTCTTTATCTGGTCCATCTGTGCTTTCATTTTCTCAAAGCCCCGATGGTCCCACTACAGCGACCCAAACCTGACTTCATGATCTCTCACTCAAGCACCCATCACCCATTTGTTGAGTTGCCCTGTCTCCCAAGTGTACATTCCTTATTAGAGAAATGTAATTGATTTGGCTATTCTTTTCCAACAAGACTCCAAGGCATGGGCAGCTATCTGTCTGTCAGGTGTTCACCTCAAGTGATCTGGGGGATAAAGGCAAGTTGAACCCCTTGGTTCTAAACAATGATTTAGGGGAGGAGACCTCTGTGGACTGTGAGTAAGGCATATGGAGACACATTTGTAGGACATATTCCCAAGAGGTTGTAAGATTCTGGAGGGCTCGAATAGTGACATGTCTCAGGTACATATGTAGTAGAAGCTCTCTTATTAGGCCTCCACTTAGCTGACTCTCCAAATTTACTTATGGTCTCCATTTCTTCTAGAAAATTTACTGCTCCAAGCCCATGGCATAGAGAAAAGTCTCTCAACTAGGAAGCTGGTCTATGTCTACTTCTTCCTTTCAGCTCTGAGCTTGCCAAGGATCCGCCATATTTGTTGCCCTATGCCCTACAGTGCTTTCACACTATACTATGTAATTATTAATTCATAAATTTACAGCACGTGACTTGAAACACTGTTTCTACAAAAACTGATTTGAATGCTTTGAAAAGACACAGAAAATTGAATCACACATGCACAAAAATTTCACTCTCAAACTAGGTGTGAGAAAGACAACTCAAAAAATTTAGGGAGAAATATACGAAAAATCTGCAAGTCTTCTTACACGAAAACTGTCTTTATGTTGTTGAGTCACTTGAAAGAAACCAAAACTGGAAATAATACATTATTCACGATGGATATGATTTATTCCAGAAAGAACATACAGAAGTCTTATCAGCTGCTCTAGAACCAAAGCAAAGATCTTAGCTATCCATGAAAAACTGACAAATGAATTTGTATTTATATATATTTATGTGAGTTTCTATGTTTACATATTAACTTCAGGTATATGTACAATTAAAATGTTTTAGTAGTCGTCTTTTTATTACTATTCTCTTCAGTAGCTGCCAGCCATCACTGCAGTCAGATTAAGCAGAACTTCTGCTGCAATTTTAATCCTTCCTGCCCCTCCCCACTCAGTAGCTTTCAAACACCGAAGACATAACAGGCAGCAACAAACCCCGATTCCTTGACAACCCCGAAGGAGGTAAGCAGCCAAACAATCACAAACATCCTGTGCCCAGATTAGCTTCATGGCCCAGTATTCCTCACCACCGAGCCAACTGTTAATCATAATGAACTCGAGCCAGTTCACCGTTAATTCCAAGAAAGAAAATAACGCGATCTTTTGCTTTGAATTCATTGTCAAAATATTTGGCATGCTTTTAAATATCCCCCTAGACAGCAGGGACCCTGCCCTAAACATTGCCCTACCCCTGGAGATGGGGTAAGCCAAGCAACAGAAAAACTGCAAAATAATGATAATGCATTCTTTGCCCTGCCAACTAGTGTAATTGGTAAGAGCACAGCTCTGCTGAGGCTCCTTGGCATTAACTTGCCACAGGATCTTGGCAAGTACTTAGTCTTTCTAAGTCTCAGTTTCCTCTTCTGTAAAATGGGTTGTTGTAAGAACTCAATGAAGTCATGGATGAATGGCAAGATAAAATTTTCTTTTCCCCTCACACCCCCTTTTTCCCTCCTCTAGCCTCCTACCCACCAAGGAGATGGGGAAGGTGGAAAACACATAAAGAGAAGAAACTGTCACTCTTAACAATGCCCGTAGTATTTACATAGCAGTCAACAATAACAAGAAAGAGGTATGTGTTATGTTTGCTGCACTCCGAAGCAGAGGAAGGGCCTAAAACCTCATCAGCATCTCGTTGTAAGGCCCAGAGCAAGAGCACCTTGAACCTCTTCTCCAGATCAATCACGCATTCATTCGTGCAGTGAGTGCCATCTAGGTGCCAGTCATTGATTCTGACACAGCAGTGAACAAAATGTCTCTGCTCTCGTGGAGCTTCCATGACATTCTAGTTGAAGAAACGACTAAGAGGCTACCTGTGAAACCTGTGCACAACACCTGTGACGTAGTAAGTACTCAATAAACACCAGCTATTTTCATTACTATTGTCATTATTATCAACCCCATTGAAAAATCTAATTCAGGATCGTTAAAATATGTCCCTTGACTGATACATAAACAGCTATTTCCTACCCTAAAGCTGGATCCATCTTCCATTCGCTTTCTCAGGAGCCACTCCGAGGACCCCAGTGCCTCTCCAGAGCACACAACGCCTTGTTTTAGGATATTTTCCTCCCTTACCTTCCTACTTCTTTTGGGAAAACAGCACCATTTCACTGCTCTCCTGAGGTTAGGCGTGGAAGCAGGGAAAGTCAAAGCTGCAGTGCTCTAGGAAAGTATGAATAACTGGTGTCCCACCTCCCATCCTATTCTAGCAGTAAAAGACAGCCACTCTCTACAGGGGTCTCCAGCTCTACGCACATGAATGAGCACAAAGAAGGGCCCTCCTGCTCGTAGGAACTGCAGGCTAATCTGGGATTGCCTAATTCCTGCCTGGCAGGTTTCTCCCTGGGGCCCGCCCAGGCCACCCTCTTTAAACTTGGAACCCACACACCCTCATGCTGTTAGCCTGCTCTGTTTCTTAAAAATTACCTTCCAATATGTAATTCACTGATTTATTATGTTTGTTCTTTATTTCCTGTTTCCCGCATGATAATGTTAGTTCTTATGAGGGCAAACATGTCTGTCCATTAGAACAATGTCTGTAACATATTAGGCACTTGGTAAATATTTGTTGAAGGAATGCATGGAAATCTCAGATGAAAACGCTTTTTCTCAATCCTGGTAGGGCTTTGTGGTACTTAACAAATGCTCCAAAAAGCCCTTCTCCCCGCTGAGGGGGTCGAGGCAGCAACCTGAGAGTGCCGCCCCTTCTGCTTTCCGGAATTTGGGCTGCGTTGCCTGCTTGCCTTGTGTCTATTCTTTGAGCCGCCCGGATCCGGAGTTTGACATTGCACGCCCGGTCGTCCAACATCACGGTTACTGTCATAAATAAACTGACGGGCTGAGTGCATCCTTTTCTCCCCCTGCGGCATGAAGGGCGGTTCGCGGTACCCGGTGGGTAGGAAACACAAATCTATAATGAAACTGGAACTCGAAAGCGCCACCTTCAGTTGTAAGAGCGAAGGGCGGACGGCGCGAGCTGGAGCCGGCAGGGCTGCGGGCAGCGGCCCCCTCCCGGGCTGCCTCCGCCGTGGACACGCAGGGCAGGGGTGAGGACAAAGGAGGGGAGGGGAGCGGAGCGGCTGCTCTCTCCTTCCCTCCAGCTCTCCCTTAGCTGGAGAAGGCAGCGCTCTGGGCCTTTCCCGGCGAAAGCAGCGTAGGCGACCGACGAGGGAGGCGGGAGGAGAGGCGACAGGGAGCCCCCAGCACGGAGCCAGGCGGCGGGGAGGGGACCCGGGGGGCTGCTTCGGGCAGCGGGGCGCCTCCTCCCGGCCGCCCGCCAAGCATGCCTGGATCCCCTCAGCCGCGTCCCAACACACGGGCTTGCTTACACTCGCTGAGAGAGGGAGGAGCCACCCGCAGAGCTGTCTGGGCGCTCTTTCCCATTTTTGCTCCAGGATCCAGGGTTTGAGCAGGGGAATGGGGGTGGGGACGGGTAAGTAGGGGAAGTGGGGGTGAGAGGGGTGAGGGGGTGGCGGGGTTCCTCCCCTTCCTTAGGCCCAGCCAGAGAGGGGCCTGTCTCTCTCTCTGCTCCTTCCCACGCTGTCACCCTCTCTCTGCCTGTTTGTCCTCCAGAGGCCCACGCCAGCCCCTTACCTCCCCTGAAGCCTTTTCTAACCCCTGCGCCCTCCGTGATCCCCCACGCCTGTGTTCCTGCAGGATATTTACAGTTCACACGATGTCTCATCTCTCCGTACGTGTCTCCAAAGTTAATTGTGAAGCATCAAGAGCCATATGCTCTTTTTGCTTTGAGCATTTTTTTTTTTTTTCCTAATTATAAAGTGCTTCTGTAGTTTCTGTTGTAAGCAATAATCCTGCCTGGCCGCTAATTGTGTGACCTCAGGAAAATCCTTTCTGAGTTTTCTCTTATGAAAAATGAGATTTGTAAGGTCTCTTCCAGCTTTCACCTCCAGAGACTTTCCTGAACTAGAGAACTGGAAGTTGGATAGAGCCTTTCTAGCACAGTGGTTTGGGGTCTACATGCATTGTTTCTGCGGGCCACAGGTAGGTGGCATCTGTGAGCAGCCTTCAGGAAGAGGGGCCAACAGTGACCCCGGGTTTCTTCTCTCCTGGACACTCACTACCTTCCTCAGTTCTAAACCTGGGTCTCCTAGTCATACACACATGCCCACCCTGCTACTGGCTCAGACATGGATAAAATCTCTTTTCCTGTATTTCAATGCTGAAAGAAGGAAATTTTTTCAGAGAGACATTTTGCTGGGAAATTATGAAGTACAAAAACACAAAACCGTAGAAGCATCTGATCAGAGCCCACATTCTTGTGAGAAACTTTAGCAAGAGGCAGATATTGACAGATACATTTTAGGCGATTAATCTGGAGCTCAGGTCCTTTTCCTCAACTGAACCATGAAGACAAGGAGGCCTCACCAAAGACAGTCCCGCTGTACTACGCTGCATAGGTGGCCCCTTTCCTGGAGCTGGACAGAGAGGGAGCATGGGCTTTGGGATCTTCACATGTGAATCTGACTCCAATGTTGCCATTTTTTGACTTTCTGACCTTGGACAAGCTTCTCAACTTCTGTGATTCTTGACGTCTTTTCTATTAAAAAGGGATAATAGCTTCTGTCCCACTGTGTTGAATGAAAGTTAAATGAGAATAAATGTGTGCCATTCAGTGATATTAATTATAAACGAAGAGCTTCTGTTGGTTTAAGCACAACAGCAGTTTATTAAGAGACGCTGAGGACCAGAATCCCTAGAAAGGTTGGGGAATCCAGCTTGGAAGCCACAAAGCCAGAAAGGCTTCTCAAATCCCATCACCAGATTCGCCTGTGGATTCTTCCTGCTGCAGCAGCTGGCATGGGCCCCGCAGCCTGCACCAGGCTTGCAAGGCATATAGTAGGGCTTCCGGCACTGCCGCTTCTGCTAGCTGCCTTCTCAAGATACCACGTTCATTGCAGCCTTGCCTTCCAAAGTAAAGTCTCACGCAGCCTAATAGTTCTAACTGTTAGTATTCCTGTAGGTCTGTCTCTGATCCTGGGAAGGCCCACTCTCCAACCCATATTGTTTGATTCATTCGAGACAGCAATTCACCTGTTTTTAAGGCTGATTTTACCCTTGGGTGAAAGTCAGCTTTTTAAGCTCTTCTTCAGGAACAGAATGTTGTGACCTTGGCAGGAAGCACCAGTGTTCCCTGCAACCTCACCTCTTCTGCCCCACCCTGATACAACCCAAGTTTACTAACTTGTCTTGTTTTCCCCCTTCCTGCACACCCCCTCCACCCCTGAACCCCCATGCTAAAGCCTACACTATCTTTAGGCCACCTAATAAATTCCCATTTCTTGCTTGAGTCAACTTCGAGTTGCCTGCTGAGCCACCACCTGGCTGTTCTTTGATGCAGTACACAAATGCCTCCAAGGCCTAGACCAGTGGTTCTCGGCTCTGACTGTGCATTAGAATCAAGGAGGGGTGAGGAGCTGGGCCTCAGGGAGCCTAATTTAACAGATCTTGAGTGAGTCCAGATGTAGGTATTTTTGGCAGCTCCCTAGTTTATTTGACTAGGGAAACTGTCTTCTAAAATCCCTTCATGGTTTTACTTACAACGCCAAAAGCTTTAAGGAAGGAGTGAACATCAAAAGTACGATATCAAACAAGAGTAGAAGATGGTAATATACTCTCACTCTCTAATAACTATCTGCAAATACTAATTTTCGAATTAACCATTTTGTGAGTAAAGACTACAGATTAGCCTTTTCGGGTCATTTTAGCTTTTGGGCTTGAAAGTCATGTAAATTCTTCCTAAGTCATTTTGTACCTGTTAATATTGAATTTATATAGAAAAGGGGGTTGGGTACAGTGACTTACACCTATAATCTCAGCACTTTGGGAGGCCAAGGTGGGAGAATTGCTTGAGCCCATGAGTTCAAGACCAACCTGGGCAACAACATGAGACCTTGTCTCTAAAAAAAAAAAAAAATTAATTAGCCAGGGGATGATGGCGCATGCCAGTAGTTCCAACTACTCAGGAGGCTCACCCGAGCCCAGGACTTCCAGGATGCATTCAGCCCTGGTTGCACTACTGCACTCCAGCCTGGCAACAGAGTGGCACCGGGCCTCAAAGGTAAAGAAATAAATAGAAAAGGGAAGAGGAAGAGAAGGGCTCTTTAAGGGAATAACACAACACCTCATTGTCCAGTCTCTAAGATAAATGAAGAATGGGAAATTCTAAATTCTGCTTATTGCAAACGTGTCGTTCATTCATAACATAAATCATCTGATGACAAAGTGATTGGAGTAAAAACATCAAGAGCTGTAAAAATATCAGGATGTTTATTACTCATTCTTGTTCCCATCTCTTGTCAATTTCTCCATCTATTCCCCATTCTGAACTGTCAATTATAATAATAAGAGCAGACAGAGGGAATCAACTGGCCTTCAGTGATGAACTAGGTAAGATGCTATGGAACAACAGGAAAATGGGGAAGTAACATCTAAACGTGACTTCCCTTCTGTATATGAATCGGCAATATTGTGAGTTTGTGCTGTGGATGACTATGGGAACAATTGATAATTGATAGCTGCTGCTGCTGTTGAAAATAAGATGACGGGCCCCAAACTGCCCTTTGGTATGCAACCAGGTAGCAATACAGCAGCTTAGGAACACAAGGTCCCCAGCAGTGGTGGGCAGTTGTCCTTTGTTTTCCCCAATCAACATCTGAATCCCTGCCCTATGGTTAGGAGTCACCCACCTCCCCGACAGAAGCTATGAGCGTCAGACACACACTTTGCCTGCTGCTCTTGTAGCTCAATTGTATAGCTACTTGACCAGGCTCCACCAAGCACAGTCAACCACCAGACTTAGAATCAAAAGCTCAGTGACCAGAACTGATGGATGATGCAGCTATTTTTAGTTGTCAGATGCAGCAGTGTTAGTGGTTCTAGCAGATGGGTCCAGTATCAAGGGCATCGGTGGGGCAGGCCACAACATTGGCAGGAGGGCATTGCAGGGCCAGTTTTTACTATGATGGAGCTGGCTTTTAGATCTCTTAGATATTTGATGAGCTGTCCAATATCCTTTGAATAAAATATTTCTTTTCTTCTTTTTCTTTTTTTTTTTTTTTTTCTGAGACGAAGTTTCACTCTTGTTGCCTGGGCTGAAGTGCAATGGCACAATCTCAACTCACTGCAACCTCCATCTCCTTGGTTAAAGCAATTCTCCTGCCTCAGCCTCCCACGTAAGTGGGATTACAGGCATGCGCCACCATGCCTTGCTAATTTTTTTTTTTTTATTTTTTTTATTTTTAGTAGAGACAGATATTCACCATGTTGATCAGGCTGGTCTCAAACTCCTGACTTCAGGTGATCCACCTGCCTCAGCCTCCCAAATAGCTGGGGTTATAGATGTGAGCCACTGTGCCCAGCTTCTTTTCTTCTTAAATTATTCTGGATTATTGCAACAGTCATGTAGTGGTCTCTTTACCATGATCCTTGCTTTTTTCTTCAGGCATTCTCAATTGAGTACTTAGAATTCCTGTGACAATATCAATCATAGCGTAACATTTCTCTATTCAGAACCCTCTAATGCATCCCATCCCACTCAGATGAAAAGCAATAGATTTTTGCAGTGGTCTACAGGGCCCTATGCATATCCACCCCTATTATGTCTCTGAGCACATAGCCTATCACAGTCTCCTTCACTCAATCTGCAGCAGCCACTTAAAGATATATGCCTTAAAGACTATTTATGTGCTAAATTTTACCTGGCAAGTTCTTCCCCGCCAAATCCTCATGACTCACTCCCTCATCTCCTTTAAGGCTTTGCTGAAATATTCCCATTGTGAAGACTTCCCTAACAATGCTACAGAAAACTGCACTCCCTCACCTACTTTTCCTGCTTCTCTGCAATCCTTATTCCCTTTCCCTACTTTAATTCCTCTGTAGAACTTATCACTAGCTAACATATGTTATACTCAACTTGTTTGTTTATGTCTGTCCCTTTCAGCCCCCACTAGAATGTAAGCTTCAAAAAGGCAGAGATCTTTGTTCACTGCTGCATCTATAGTGCCTGGAATAATGAGTGCCTGATACAGAACAGGTCCTCAATAAATATTTGCTGGATGAATGAAGAGGATGTCAATGACGGGTGAAAAGTGTAAGTTTCCCTGGTAAAGGGAAGATAGCAGGAAGGAGAAAGCGACTTTGCAGATTGGCAACTAGAGCTCAGCTGACAAAGCTGCATATCTTGCTGTAAGTCAGCTGGGAGAAAGAAGTTTGAACACTGAGGAATGGTCACAGACATCTGAGGATTCTCTGTTTTTGCTTCTTAAGGAGTAGACTGATCTTTGTCAGTTCAACATGGCCAAGAAGAAACCAGCAATCATCACAGGTGGACAGAAATTCTGATTATGGAACAATTGCACAAATTCACTTGGAAAGCGTTGGGCAGTATGATCATGTTACTAGTGATAGCAGCTACATATTTTGAGTGCTTACCAAATGCCAGGTGCTTTCCAGGCTATACATGGAGTATCCCATTTAATCCTTACAACAAACTCAGGAGGTAGGCACTAGTTTTTTCATTTTGTACTTAAGAAAATGAGAGGCTAAGCAGGTTGTGAAAGACCATATACCTGGGAAAATGTCGTTTGTTCATGTGGTTATATTTCGAAATGAGACAAGATAGAAAATTTTAGGTTGATCTTTGTAATCTAAAAATGAGCCTACTGAATTGTGGATACCAAGCATGAAGCTGTGGAACATGGACAGGAAGATGAGATTTGAACATCAGATCTGCAATTCTCTGTGTATATGACTTTAGGCAAGTTGCTTATCTCTCTGAGTTTAGATTTATCCTCATTTGTAAAATGTAAAAAATCATACAATCCTTGTAGAGCTGTACACACTAAATATAATGACACATGGAAACAGCTAATATAACGTCTAACCCAGAGAAGGCACTCAATAAATAGCATTATTGTCACTATTCATTATTATTAATACTGAAGGAATTCAGAGTCTGCTCTCTTGACTCCATACTTGTGAATGCCCACACAACCATGCTTCTCAAACAGTGTTTAGAATCAACTGGGCAGTAGTTTGAAAGTACAAATGCTTGAGTTCTTCACTCAGAGATTCTAATTTAGAGATAACGGGAGTCAAGAAATCTCACTCTCGAATGGAGAATTTGCATTCCCTTAACTCCAAAAAGAAAAAGAACCTCTGCCTCTTACTTCTTAATGTTGTGCTATCTGAAATTCTCATGTGGAGCTAACCCCTCTGAAGCGGTGTTGTCTAAGGCTAAGGGAATGTGTTCTGGAGCCTTGGGCAAACACAGCAAGCTCTCTGGGCCTCATTGTCTTTATCCATAAAACTGGGATAACAATAATTCCTATTTCATACAGATGAACCAGGGCTTAAAATAAACATGTAAAATAATTAGAAAGAGCCTGGCATAAATTAGATAATCTAATAAAAATAATAAAGACAACAATTATTATTTGATTCTACTTCTCACTCTTCAATCTCCTACTGACGGAAGGATTTTTTTTTTTTTTTAAGTGGAGATGATTTTCAGTCCCAAACTTTGCACACAGCATCCCTGGCTGGTCTTCACCACTGAAAGGCACAACACACTAAGCCTGCTTCCACTGGAGCCTGTGCTAAAGAAGGTGGGGCCTGCTGAGCAGTTCCAGACTAGCCTTAAAGAGACTTGCCAATGCTTCATATATGTGAGCTTAGAACATTCTTTTTGATAGCTAAATTAAATCTCAAAAATGAAAATTCCATGTATTCTAGTATGTAGAGAAGAGGATACTAGTGCATGCATCTTCTCAGTTGCTCTGAGGACACAGTCATTCCTTCTGCTGGTCACTCTCACCCACCCAATCGGGTCTCTACTGTTGGTGTAGCTGCTTCCCTTAGCAAAGAGGCCTTCTCTGGCTACACACTCAAAAGCAACCCCCTTGCCTCTCACCTCTCCTATATTAATCTGCTCTCACATTGCTATAAAGGAATACTTGAGACTGGGCAATTTATAAAGAAAAAGCGATGTAATTGGCTTAGGGTTCTGCAGGCAGTACAGGAAGCATGGTGCTGGCATCTGCTTGGCTTCTGGGGAGGCCTCAGGAAACTTAAAATCATGGCAGAAGATGAAGGGAAAGCAGGCATATCACATGGTGAGAGCAGGAGGTGAGAAGCGGGGAAGGAGGTGCCACACGTTTTTTTAACACCAGATCTCATAAGAACTCACTATTGTGAGGACAGTACTGAGGGAGTGGTGCTAAACTATTGCTCAGAAACCCGCCCGCATGATCCAGTCACCTCCCACTAGGCCTCACCTCCAGCACTGGGATTACAATTCGACCTGAGATTTGGGTGGGAACACAGATCCAAACCATAATCACCTCCCCACACCCAGAAGGGCACATAATTACTTGCCATTTCCTCTATCTCACATCTGTCTAATTCATAACTCTTATCACAATACATAGTCTTATAATCATTTCACTTATTTTTCTGCTTTTCTGTTTCCCAGGTTGTGCCATCTACACACACACATGTGCATGCACACACACACACACACACACACACACACACACACACACACGCCCTTGTAGGTTCCAGGAACACCGGGATCCCATTTATCTTGTTTTCTCCTTGCTCACCAGTGTCTATCTCAGTGCTACCTTTCAACACATAGCACCTCTCAAGAAATCTTGAATAAAGAGTGAACTTTTTAGAGTTGTGACTCTAAGAAGGCATTTCCTCTTGGCAATTTTATCTGGAAGAAAAAGCAAAGGGATAGATCTGAATAAACAGAAAAGGAACAAAATCATCAGTCACAGCTTCCACAGTTTCCTAGAATGTGGCCATTAGTGGAGTCCTTACCAATACTTTTAAGATCATTAAATAAAGAGTTCCTGTCTTAAATGTAAAAAACAGTAGCTACACAGAGTCTGGAAAAGTATTAAAGTCATCACAAGGGATTATGAGTAACATAAAGTACAGTATGATTTTTTATTGAGAGAGAAAAGAGAGAAAAACTTTAATGAGACCAGATCTAAAAACTCTTGATCTTTTCAAGGGGAGAAAGATTAAGTTCTTTTTTCTCTTCACTGTTTTCATCAGTTTGATTTTTAAGCTTGAATTATTCCCTCCACTGCCAAATGAACCATGGTCTACGTCCTGTCTGTCCCCATCTCCCACCCTCACCCACACCTACATGATGACTATTAGAGTTAGAGGGACTTTGAAAATAATCATCTGGGCCACACTGTGAGAGAGTCTCAGGACTCAGAAGAGGGCCCAGCTCTCTTGACTACCCAGCGAACCCTCCACACCTCCAGGCTAGATTCAACTCACTTTGACTCATCATCTCTTTCTGATTTACCACGTCCATGATAAACTCTTTTAAGGAGTGACTGGTCGGGCGCAGTGGCTCACGCCTGTGATCCCAGCACTTTGGGAGGCTGAGGCGGGTGGATCATGAGGTCAAGATATCGAGACCATCCTGGCCAACATGGTGAAACCCCGTCTCTACTAAAAATACAAAAATTAGCTGGGCTTGGTGGTGTGCACCTGTAGTCGCAGCTACTCGGGAGGCTGAGGCAGGAGAATCACTTGAACCCGGGAGGCGGAGTTTGCAGTGAGCTGAGATTGTGCCACTGCACTCCAGCCTGGTGACAGAGCAAGACTCCATTTCATAAAAAAAAAGAGTTTATCATAAGAACTTAATTTTGCTAATGTCTAGCTTTGTATTTGTCATAAATTTTAGAAATTATTGACATGAGTTCCAGACAAGAAGGTGTTGTGAATTCAAAAATTGAGGCTTTGTTTTGTTTCAAAGTCAGTCATTGGTGTGACACATAAAAAAGAAAAAAAGAGGCCAGGTGCAGTGGCTCACACCTGTAATCCCAGCACTTTGGGAGGCCAAGGTGGGTGGCTCACGAGGTCAAGAGATCTAGACCATCCTGGCCAACATGGTGAAACCTTGTCTCTACTAAAAATACAAAAATTAGCTGGGCATAGTGGTGGGCACCTGTAATCCCAGCTACTCTGGAGGCTGAGGCAGGAGAATCTCTTGAACATGGGAGGCAGAGCTTGCAGTAAGGTGAGATTGCATCATTGCATTCCAGCCTAAGCAATAAGAACTAAACTCTGTCTCAAAAAAAAAAAAAAAAAAAAAAAAGAAAAGAAAAGAAAAGAAAAGAAAAAGGAAAATCAAAAGCCATGGCCATGGCCGTGTTAAAATAAGATAAATATCTCTGAGTACTAGAATCAGAACAGGTGGAATGTGAAACTACTGAGGTCTGAACCAGGAGTGGCCTAGAATTCTAGCTCCTGTGGAGTTATGGGAACCAAACTACCCCAGAGGTGGTGATGGTGAGCACAAACGCTCTTAGTTATCCATCCACAGCCTCTTCTGAAAGAACAGTGTGGGGCAGCCATATTTTGGGCCACTTTGCCCTGCCCCACTCCCTCCAAAACTGATAATTGGACCAAGCTTGGGCACTTCCCAAAACAACCACACCATACCTGCTGTGAGAGGGTCTCCAAAGAAAAGTTCTACCAAAATAAAAAAGAGCTGGCCCTATAGGATTCTTGTTCCAATGAAATTTAATTGGTAAATATCGGAGGAAGTAAAAAATTTTCAGTGGAAGCTAAAGCTGAAAGATCTTGAGTTTGAGAGGAGGCAAAAGGATCATGATCAAGCCAAAGCCATGGGAAGCGGAAATTCTAAGATCAAAAACTTATTAGCTTTGGAGAAAAGCTTTAGATTAGAGGATAAGTAATGGATAACACTAGACTGGAGGATAACTGCCTGATAGCTAAAAGTAGAAACGGACCCAGAGCAAGATTTGGGGTCATCTTAGTGTAGAAGAGAAAAATAGTACTCTATAACTCCCTCTACTGAGATCAAGAGGAGTGCTTTGGATACGGAGGGTCTTCCTGACCTCAGTGTCCGTGAGATCCAGCTCTGCAGTAATTCCTGCCCCTCTTGGAATGGGTCCTCTGGCTCCTTCTCAGCCACTGTGAAGCTCTGGGCTTGGACTCCTATTTCCTTGGTTTCATGTATCTCTTTCTAACTGTCTTCCTCCCTTCACTCCAGTCACTTGAGGTTCTTGAGTGAGACTATTCTTTACAACCAAGAAGACCTAACTGAAACATATGCTAGCTCATGTAATCCTCTCAATGACCCTATGAGGTAGGAGCACTATTCCCATCTTACAAGTGAGGAAACTGAGGCTACAGCATGTCATGCAGCAGGATCATGGAACAGATGGGCTGGTCATTTGCCTGTGTGAACTCACATGTATTTCCCTGCCTTCCTCTGCTTTGCTGGCTGAGCAAAGTCTATTTTTTAGGCTCCCTTGCCAACTGGCTTCTGGTTCACCAAGAGGGTAGCTGGAGGGAAACTTATGAGTAGAAAGAAGGAAGAAGCCAGGATATTTTTCCACGTGTGTGCTTGGCAGCATCTCTGGTAAGGGTTGCACCTTCTTCATGTCCCAGATCCCATGAGAGAGACTTTCTTCCAGTTCCCTCCCACTAGGCAGCCCCCAGCCCTCCAGGCCTAAGAATGGGAGCACTTTCTGGCTTTTGCTAATCTTCGGGTACCTCCTGTCTCTTATGTAAATTTTCACTTATTTCAAACCATTTGCGACTCGTCCTCCGTGTTAAATCTCACCTATTACCTGGCATTGCTCTGTTTTCCTGAACGGACCTGACTGATACAACAATTAACCAAGAGGCCGAGTGAGGATGTGAAGTTCAGTCTGTGTGACTCCAGAACCTGCACTCTGAAGGCTGCATTCTATTGACAGTTAAATCACAGAGAGGTTTCTCAACTTTCACTACAAACTAGTGGTGTTTCCCCCAGAGCAAACCCATAGAGAGGCCTTCCCAGGACATAGTTTTCACTGCTCATGGCTAGGTGTTAATTGTTTATTACCCCATCCCAAAGATCAAAATGGGGCCAGAAGAGCTCATTTCTAAGGGTTGCCCCTGGTACCACAACACGTTGCTCTTTTCTGACTCTGCTTCCTGAACCCCCAGGACCAATCTAGTAGTACTGGATTTGCTAGCAGGTGAGGAATTTCCATGGCAGCAAACTGAATGTACACTACTGAGCCAGGTTGAAACCTCAAGGAGCTCAATAGGCTTACTACTGCTTGTGAGCAATAAACAGGCTCTTCCTAGTGCTCCTGGTTTCTTTGTCCCTCTCCTAGCTTCAACCTTCAAAGATCCTATTTTCTTGGGATAATCCATCCTACTGACACTCCCAGGTCTCAGTATTTTCTTTGTGTTCTCTCTCTCTCTTCTCTCTCTGTCTTTTCCCACTAGATTTCTGACCATCTGACCTCCAAAGCCAAGTGTCTACCATGCTAAATTGTGTATTAATAGTTCTGTGTTGGTCATTTATCAAGATCTGTGTCACCTCTGACAAGCCATCATCATCTGTTTAATGCTGCACTAAGGTCTGGTTTACTGTACTGTATTGAATTTACAGGAGCCTAGAAGCAAGTGAATGTCAGATTTTTCAAAAGTAACTGCTCTGCCAGAGAGAGTAAAATGTTCATATCATCTTCCCTGAAAAATCTAAAAAAAAAAAAAAAGTCAAATCAAATCAAGCAAAGAGGATTCAACTTTACGGTCTTTAAATAAACCCACAATTGCTTCCCTAACTGTAAATGTCTCCTGCACCTGGTCTCAGTCCTTTAAACACTAACTTTAGTCCATTCATGGGTAAAGGTGGATAATTTCACCATCTAATTAACAAGTGTGTGGTGGGAAGTATGTTACAGTTTTGAGGTTTGTAGTATACAATATCCCATACTACTGATGAGTGACAGTCTATATTTCACAAACCACAGTTGAACAATTTATACGATCATTTGTAAAAATAACCATCGTGCTACAAAAATGGGTGTTATATTTGGTATCTCTCTCCTCATTCCCTCCAGCTACCACTTCCCACATCCCAGCTGTCTCCTGATCCTTTGAGGGTTTTTGTTTCTCTAAAAAGCTTTAGTAGCATCTCTGTTCTGTCCTTTGCTCTAAAGAAATCTCAATGTTAACAGAAACAAAAATGGATGGCCATATGTCACAGAGAGTGAAATCTCTGCTCCCAGTCCCTGTCTTCTGAGCTGACCTAGAAGCCAGTCACTCCACTCAGACATAGGTATGAACTGTACGAGTGAGGAAGGTTCCTCCTAGCAGGCAGCTAGCTCCTATTCACCACCCAGGTCTCAGCAAAAGAGTAGCATCATTGGGAAAATCTTCTCCATCCCTAGCCTAAGTCACAGTCTTTATATATAAACTTGAAGTTCTGGAATACATGTGCAGAATGTGCATGTTTGTTACATAGGTATACACGTGCCAAGGTGGTTTATTTACCCATCAACCTGCAATCTATATTAGATATTTCTCCTAACACTATCCTTCCCCTAGGCTCCGACCGGCTGACAGGCCCTAATGTGTGATGTTCCCCTCCCTGTGTCCATGTGTCCTCATTGTTCAACTTCCACTTATGAGTGAGAACATGAAGTGTTTGGTTTTCTGTTCTTGTGTTAGTTTGCTGAGAATGATGGTTTCCAACTTCATCCATGTTTCTGCAAAGAACATGAACTCATCCTTTTTTATGGCTGTGTAGTCTTCCATAGTGTATATGTGCCATATTTTCTTTATCCAGTCTATCATTGATGGGCATTTGGGTTGGTTCCAGGCCTTTGCTATTGTAAATGGTGCTGTAATAAACATACGTGTGCATGTGTCTTTATAGCAGAATAATTTATAATCCTTTGGGTATATACCCAGTAATGGGATTGCTGGGTCAAATGGTATTTCTGGCTCTAGATCCTTGAGGAATGACCACGCTGTCTTCTACAATGATTGTGTGTTTTGTTACATGTTTTCACAGAACTGTCATTTCTTCCTCAATAGTAATTAAATCAGTTTGTAGATATATCCTTATCTGTGTCCTCTGGATAATGATTGTCTACTCTATTAGTCTGTAAGATCCATGAATATGTGTGTCTCAAACTGTATTTCATGAAAGTGGTGGTGATGATGGTGGAGTCTTGTAGCAAATAAATTTGAGAAATACTGGATTAAATAAAATTAAGCCATTTTCTTTTTCATAGGACTTCTTGGGGGTTTTTTAATGCTAATGTGTGTAATGATTCACCAGCATTTCCCAAGCCACATTAGTCATGGGACCTTTCATAATAAACATTAACATCTGGAAGAACTGTTATTCTGTAGAATATAGTTTGAGAAAAGCCAATATAGAATGAATGATAATTTCTACCTTCACTCCAACATAGCAGAGTGAGCACACAGACTCTGAGCACACAGACTTCAAATGACCTTGGAAGCTGCAGTAAAAAACTGTGATGAAACTTCACAGTGAAATAATCACACAGGAAGACATAGCAGGGTAAGGGTAAGTTTGAGGAAGTCACAAAAAGAAAAAAAAAAAGGAATGAGAAAGAAAGCGAACTTACTGAGAAGGCAAAGATGGAGTTCCAATTAAAGAAGAATCACTGCTAGGCAACTGAGTAAAAGGAGAATTGGTAAGATTTTCCTAGATACTTGATGCCAAGAAGTAAGAATTAATACGGCACCTGCTGCTGGTCCCAGACAATGGGGGAAGGATTGGTGAGTTTGGGTTTTCTGGCTGGCTTTCATAGAACTGAACCATGTGATCAACTTGTTCATATGAAGTCCAAAATTGTAAATTTCAAATTCTATAGAATTACATTATTTAGGAAAACTGTAATATACCAAATAATGGTTGATTATTTACAATAATATAAAATACATATTTTTTAGATTTTGCTAAAATTATTTAAAAGTTTTTTTAAATGCAGACATATCAGTACCATTGTGAATTATTTTTTTATTTGAGAGATGAAAATAAATGCTTATTGGTATTCGAAGGGGCCGCCTCAGATCTTTTTCAGAAACTGAGGTATAGACTTAATAAATAAACTTAGAAATAATTATTCCAAGTTCAGTGGCTAAAAAAGTGATGTCCAAGAAGTTGCTATGCTATAGATTCTCTTCTAGCATTAATCCAGTGGGCAGGGATTTTCTTTTTGAGTTCAACTTCACAAGGCATATGATCCCATGTGAAAAATGGGAATACAAAGTAGAAACCTTGTTTTGAAATCAACTAACATCTAGTTTTCCACTTCAGCTAATTCAGATCACTGTTTTTATTGTGAGGACTCAAACAACATCAGGTAAAACTTCCCTTTCTACATATTAATAGCAGAGAGAACATAGAAGTTAGTTATTGGAGAGTTTGAAGGCTTCCAAATGTTAAGACATATTGCTGAAAACAATCTATAATTTACTGTAAACTAGTTCTGAACTACACAGGAACAGGGGTATATGAGGAGGAAGGAAACTTTGAAAATGTTAGACACTGGAAGTTCAGCTTTCTTGTGGCTATATTTTATGTCAATCCTGAAATCTGTCTTTGATGATTATTTTAAAAGTTTAATTTCAAAGGATGGCTCCCTTTTAAAATGGTTTTTGGGTCTTGACACTGGATGCAAAAGCAGAACTTGCAAAGTCTGAATAAAGGGGTGGTTAGAAAAGATTATTTTAAGTCTCCGTGTTCCTAAGATCATGGCTAAATTTCTCAAATTCTGAATTGAGATGAAAGGTCACAGACAGTTCATTTGGAATGGGATCTGGAGGTGTCCCTAAGGGAAGGAAGATTGGCTGGATCTGGTGATTCAGGAGATACCCAGTCTTCTCTCACCTGCTGCCATCTGCCATCTGCTTCTGCTCCATCTTCCCAGTCTCAGGGAATTCCCTCAGCTCCACCCGATGGGTGCAGCCACCTCAGCCTCGGTGTTCCCAGACCCACTCTCTATCCACCACTAAGTCCACAGAAAGACTACTTAGTTTAAGTCTCCTCTAGGTGGGGCTGAAAACATAAAATCTCTTTACTTCCTCTTCCAGAGGGTTGTGTGTGGGCACACATGTGGTGTGTACACGTGCATGTGTGCAGTGCATGTGCACTTGAGTCCTTTTGGTATAGGCTGTCATGTGAAGACTTCTCGGACTTTTAGAAACACGGTACTTGCCTCTCTTTCCTGAGGTCAGGATAAAGAGACACTCAGACCTTGATGCTTTATGTTTAATCCCTCATCCTGCTGCTTAAAGAATAAGAGTTCACCGTGGATTTGCTCGCTGGTCTCTAACTGGACTCTCAGGAGCATGCAAAGCCCAGCCACAGCCTCAGCCTGCTGCTTGGGCGCCAGCTTCATCTGCCTGCTCATGTACATCTGCTCTTGCCTCCTCTGCCTTTGGGACATGCCCAGCTTGCTCCCACATGTGTCTCAGACCTGCTTGCTCTCCACTTGTCCAGATGGACTTTTCTGGCCCCAGACTTAGCCATCCAGCTCTCACACAGTGCCAGAAAGTTCGGCTCCAGAAGCCACAGCTGCCTTAGGACATTCCAGTTCCTCACAGGAGGAGGAGATCAGATACCCTTCATGATATGGCCCTCAGAACAAGAGGTGTATTTTGCCATTCTTCAAGGAAAGGAAATTTCTCTCTCCCTTGCTTTCTCCACCCACCCCCTACCCCCTGCCCATCATGGCAAGTGCATGAACAATTTGATATCAAGCCTAGGCACTCAATGTGAAACCACTGCCTTCTAACCCACTGTAGGCTGTTTGGGAGAAAGTCAATTCTGTTCCTCTTTTTTAGGCTCAGTCTGGTTATTCAACCCAAAATGGGAGGCTGGGGTTGGGGCCACAGTGTCTTGACTCAGCCTGAAGTTCTCCTTCTGTGATGGTTAATATTGAGTGTCAATTTGATTGGATTAAAGGATGCGAAGTATTGTTCCTGGGTGTGTCTGTGAAGGTGTTGCCAAAGGAGATTCACATTTGAGTCAGTGAACCGGAGAGGCAGAGCCAGCCTCAATTTGGGTGGGCACCATCTAATCAGCTGCCAGCATAGCTAGAATAAAAAGCAAGCAGAAGAATGTGGAAAGAACAGACGTCTGAGTCTTCCAACCTCCATCTTTCTCCTGTGCTAGATGCTTCCTGCCCTCAAACATCAAGTTATTCAGCTTCTGGACTCCTGGACTAACCCAGAGCCTCTCGGGCCTTTGACCACAGACTGAAGGCTGCATTGTAGGCTTCCCTACTTTTGAGGGCTCAGGATTCGGACTGATCCACCACTGGCTTCCTTGCTCCTCAACTTGGAGACAGCCTATCATGGGACTTGACCTTGTGATCATGTGAGTCAATATTCCTTAATAAACTCCCTCTCATATATACATATATCCTATTAGTTCGGTCCCTCTAGAGAATCCTGACAAATATACCTCCCTACTTTCCGTCTTTCTCTCCCAAACTAGATGCTACCACCAGTTGTGATCACAGTTGTCCCAGTGGTTTCCAATACTCTTTTCATAGTCATTTCAGAACTTAGGTTTGACATCTCTTCTTGTAGAACACTCCGCTATGGACAGAGTCCCTTCAGCTCAGCTGATCATCAGTTTACACTTACTATACCCAAGCTGTCACTGAGGAAGAAACTGACATCTCAGCTAGCCCACTTAGAGACCAGAGAGGAGCCGAGTAGCCTCTCTGTCAGCAGACACCAGAGACAGGGCAGGCAGCCCCATACTCCACAGTCAGCCTGTGGCAGCCTGAAACTCCTTGTTATATCTTCAGGGCCTGTGTTTAGTTCCAAGGTAATTGAGGGTTTTTTTGTTTTTGTTTTTGTTTTTTTGAGACAGAGTTTCGCTCTTGTTACCCGGGCTGGAGTGCAATGGCGCGATCTCGGCTCACTGCAATCTCTGCCTCCTGGGTTCAGGCAATTCTCCTGCCTCAGCCTCCTGAGTAGCTGGGATTACAGGCACGCACCACCATGCCCAGCTAATTTTTTGTATTTTTAGTAGAGATGGGGTTTCACCATGTTGACCAGGATGGTCTCGATCTCTTGACCTCATGATCCATCCGCCTCGGCCTCCCAAAGTGCTGGGATTACAGGCGTGAGCCACCGCGCCCTACCTAAGGGTTTTTTTTTTTTTTTTTTTTTTTTTTTTTTTTTTTTTTTGATTCAAGTTTCAGTTCAGGAAAGTTCTCTATCTTTAAAACTTATAATTCTATTTCATTCAAAATGAATATGCCTTAATTGATTCCCATGGGAATATGTATCCTTTTGACTTTATAATCACGAGTAAGATAAAACCAGTGAAAACTCACCATGGCCTTTTAGACACCAAATATTAATACTCACGTGTTTCCGAAGCAGTGGCATGGAGAGAACTTTCTGATCTTTCATCCTAAATGGGTTGCAGGCACCATGGAAAAGATGGGCAGGCCACTCTCCATCCGTGCCAGCATCGCTGGCATGCGATGCTAAAGCAGGACCCAACTTGGTTCCCAGGCACTTACTCAGGCTGTCTTCCCCCTTCTCCAAAACTCCAAACTCTAGGGCATTTTGGGGGTGACTTTGTGAATGAGGCACAGGTTTCTGGAACATCTGGGCTTCAGGGAAGGTATCTTCCTCCCTCTGTTCTGTTCCCAGAAGAGACCTACTGTTCACAAAAGGAAGAGGCACAGTGAATTAAATGGATAGACGAATACTCCAAAGTGAAATTCCCAGAGGTTATCTCACTTTTCCACTTACTATAATCCTCACATTATCTTAATAAGTTTTCCAACATTTCAATTCATTTTATTTATCTTCTGCAGATAAGATGGAAAAAAGTTTTTAAAAATTACCTCGGGGTCCTTTGCATCAACGAGATAAATGGAGAGGTCTGTGAGTGGCGAGTACCTTGCAACAGTCCTTCTCTGGCATCCCATCAGGGCAAGTGTGATCTGTTTCTTATCAACAGGATGGCCGTAGGTCTCCTGGAAGGAGTTATCAACTAATTTCAGAATAGAGATAAAAGCCAGTGAAAGATGCTAAGGCTCCTTTCTAATTAAATAATTCACTGAACAAATTCTGTTAAAATTCAGTTTCCTTATGTAGAGCAAGTGATGTCTAATGCCCCCAGGGAGTCGGGACAGTGGGTGAAAAATGAACTTTTAGTGATGAAATTTGATGATCATCTGTTCACAGACAGTGTGTCAGCCACCTGGAGGGTTATTCAAAGAGGATCTTAATCATATTTTGGTCATGTGTTGGTCTTGCCCTTATCTATTCCACAAACCCTTTACAAAGAATCCACTCCAGCCCACACCAGAATAGTGGAAGGCTACCACTGCTTCCACTCTGGTCCAAGCTGCCCCTATCATTCTCAGCGGACTCCCTCCTTCTGCCCTTGTCTCCCTACCATCTATTCTCAACACAGTATCCAGAGTGATCTTGTTAAAATGTGAGTCACACAATGGATTTCCTCTGATCAAGACCCTCCAAGAATTCCCCATATCACTCAACATAAAAGCCAGAAACTTTATGTCCTTCAGGGCCCTTCCTAACCCACTCTCTACCACTCAGCAATCTGACCTCACTCCTTATACTCTCCCCAGCCACCCTATTCTCCTTGCTTGTTTCCTCACTTCATACAGACTTTTTTTTATGGGTCATTTCAATGACACCTTCCCTCCCACTTTGATGAATATGGCACCTCTCCAATGTTCTCAGTTCCTGTTCCCTGCTTTATTTTTTTGAAATACTTTTTAATAACAATGTGATACATGTATAGCTTGCATATTTATTTTGTTTATTTTATTCCCTCCCCTCCAACTTCTACACCCTCTACTTACTCAGACATCCTGGAACATAAGCTCTAGACAATCAATTTTGTTGGTTTTCTTCAGTATTTTCTTCACAGGGCTTAGATCAGTGTTTCTTCACAGGGCCTAGATACTTCAGTACCTTCTTCACAGGGCCTAGATCAGTAACTGACACATATTAGGCACTCATTAAGTACTTAGGGGACCCAAAGTCAATCCATCATTCAACCATTTAGAAGCTATTTGCAAGAGAGTGAGCAGAGTGGACCAGGGAAGAGAACACACATGGTGGGGCTGAGGGGAAGCAGGGCAAGGAGAGACTATGAAGTCCTGTGAGATAGAAAGAGTAGCCCCCATTCTCAACTTTCTAGATCTCAATTCCAATTCCCATTAGGCCTCTGATACATAATTTGTTTCCTGTCTTTGTACCATCCACATGTGTCCATAATATTACCCACTCTATGCTTACAACACTGTCTAATTTGAAGTGGCTTGGAAAGGAAAATGGAAGGAGACAATATTAATATTAGAAAAGAAATAGTTTGTCAAAGATCAGATGGTTGTAGATGTGTGGCATTGCCTCTGAGGCCTCTGTTCTGTTCAATTGGTCTATATTTCTGTTTTGGTACCAGTACCATGCTGTTTTGATTACCATAGCCTTGTAGTATAGTTTGAAGTCAGGTAGCGTGATGCCTCCAGCTTTATTCTTTTTATTTAAAATTGTCTTGGCTAGGTGGGCTCTCTTTTGGTGCCATGTGAAGTTTAAGGTGTTTTTTTTTTTTCCAGTTCTGTGAAGAGGGTCATAGGTAGCTTGATGGGGATAGCATTGAGTCTATAAATTACTTTGGGCAGTATGGCCATTTTCACAATATTGATTCTTCCTAACCATGAGCATGGAACGTTTTTCCATCTGTTTGTGTCTGCTCTTATTTCCTTGATCAGTGGTTTGTAGTTATCCTTGAAGAGGTCCTTTACATCCTTTGTTAGTTGTATTCCTAGGTATTTTATTCTCTTTGTAGCGATTATGAATGGCAGTTCGTTCTTGATTTGGCTCTCTTTAAGTCTGTTATTGGTGTGTAGGAATGCTTGTGATTTCTGCACATTGATTTTGTATCCCGAGACTTTGCTGAAGTTGCTTATCAGTTTCAGAAGATTTGGGGCTGAGACAATGGGGGTCTTCTAAATATACAATCACGTCCTCTGTGAATAGAGACAATTTGACTTCCTCCTTTCCTAATTGAATACCTTTTATTTCTTTTTCTTGCCTGATTGCTCTGGCTAGAACTTCCAATACTATATTGAACAGGAGTGGTGAGAGAGGGCATCCTTGTCTAGTGCCAGATTTCAAAGGGAATGCTTCCAGTTTCTGCCCATTCAGTATGATATTGGCTGTTGGTTTGTCATAAATAACTTTTATTATTTTGAGATATGTTCCATCAATACCTAGTTTATTGCGGGTTTTTAGCATAAAGGGCTGTTGAATTTTGTCAAAGGCCTTCTCTGCATCAATTGAGATAATCATGTGGTTTTTGTCTTTGGTTCTGTTTATGTGGTGGATTACGATTATAGACTTGCATATGTTGAACCAGCCTTGCATCCTCAGGATGAAACCTACGTAATCATGATGAATAAGCTTTTTGATGTGCTGTTGCAATCAGTTTGCCAGTATTTTATTAAAGCTTTTTGCATCTTGTTCATCACGGATATTGGCCTGAAGTTTTCTTTTTTCGTTGAGTCCCTGCCAGGTTTTGGTATCAGGATGATGTTGGTCTCATAAAGTGATCTGGGAAGGAGTCCCTCTTTTTGTGTTCTTTGAAATCATTTCAATCATTTCAGAAGTGGTGGTACTAACTCCTCTTTGTATGTCTGGTAGAATTTGGCTGTGAACCCATCTGGACCTGGGCTTTTTTTTTTTTTTTTTTTTTTTTTTTTGGTTGGTAGGCTATTAATTGCTGCCTCAACTTCAGCTCTTATTATTGGTCTATTCAGGGTTTTGACTTCTTCCCCTGACAAAAACAAGCAATGGGGAAAGGATTTCCTGTTTAATAAATGGTGTTGGGAAAACTGGCTAGACATGTGCAGAAAGCAGAAACTGGACCCCTTCCTGACACCTTACAGCAAAATTAACTCCAGATTGATTAAAGACTTAAACATAAGACCTAACACCATAAAAAAAACCCTAGAAGAAAACCTAGGCAAAACCGTTCTGGATATAGGTGTAGGCAAGGACTTCATGACTAAAACACCAAAAGCATGGCAACAAAACCCAAAATAGACAAATGGGACCTAATTAAACTCCAGAGCTTCTGTACAGCAAAAGAAACAATCATTAGAGTGAATGGGCAACCAACAGAATGGGAAAAAATTTTTTGCAATTTACTCATTAGACAAAGGGCTAATATCCAGAATCTACAAAGAACTAAAACAGATTTACAAGAAAAAGCAAACAAATCCATTCAAAAGTGGGTGAAGGATATGAACAGACACTTTACAAAGGAAGACATACGTGAGGCCAGCAAACATATGAAAAATGCTCATCATCACTGGTCACTAGAGAAATGCAAATCAAGACCACATTGAGATACCATTTCATGCCAGTTAGAATGGCGATCATTAAAAAATCCGGAGACATCAGATGCTGGAGAGGATGTGGAGAAATAGGAACACTTTTACACTGTTGGTGGGAGTGTAAATTAGTTCAACCACTGTGGAAGACAGTGTGGCGATTCCTCAAGGACCTAGAAATAGAAATTCCATTTGACCCAGCAATCTCATTACTGGATATATATCCAAAGGATTATAAATCATTCTATTATAAAGACAATGCACACTTATGTTCATTCGGCACTGTTTGCAATAGTAAAGACCTGGAACCAACCCAAATGCCCATTGATGATAGACTGGACGAGGAAAATGTGGTACATATACACCATGAAATACTATGCAGCCATAAAAAATGATGAGTTCATGTCCTTTTTAGGGGCATGGATGAATCTGGAAAACATCATTCTCAGCAAAGTGACACAAGAACAGAAAATCAAATACCACATGTTCTCACTCATAGGTGGGTGTTAAACAATGAGAACACATGGGCACAGGGAGGGGAGCATCACACACTGGGGTCTGTTGGGGAGGAATAGGGGCAGGACAGCAGGGTTGGGGAGGATGGGGAGGGATAACATGGGGACAAATGCCAGATGTAGGTGACGGGGGGATGGAGTCAGCAAACCACATTGCCAGTATGTACCTATGCAGTAATCCTGCATGTTCTGCACATGTACCCCAGAACCCAAAGTGCAATAAAATATATGTACGTGTATATATATATGAAAGGAATGGATAAGCCAGATGACACAGAGCCTTGCAAGCCATTGTAAATACCTGGATTCTTGCTCTATTTGAAATGAGAGGCCAGCAGAGCAGGGGTTTTTTGTTTGTTGTTTGTTCGTTTTTTATGAGGGAATTATGCAGTGACTGTCATTTTAAGGCACTCCCCCTGACTGCTGTATGAGGAGAACTGTTGCAGGAGTTAGGGTTCTCTAGAGAAACAGAACGAATAGAATAAATAACATGAGAGCAAGAGAGACTGAGATGTAAAGAATTGCCTCATACGACTTGGGGTGCTAGCAAGTGCAAAATCCCTAGAGCCAGTCAGCAGGCTTGAGATTCTGGTAAGAGCTGATGTTACTGTTTTGAGTTCAAAGGCTGGCAAGTCAGGCAGAATTTCTCATTACCACCCGTTCTTCTCGTTCTCTCTTGAAGCCCCTTCAGTCAAGCTTTTGACCCCATCGGGTCTTCCTCCACAATGGCGATAGTTGAGGCCACCAGTTTTGAGACTTAACACCACATGTATATGCTGAAACTCCTACATTTGTATATGTGGTAACCATATGTTGCAATCCAGAGGTAGAATCCCTTCTTTTCCAGGAAACCTCAGTCTTCACTCTTAAGATCTTCAATTCATTGGATGAGGCTTGCCTACGTGAGGAAGGGTAATCTGCTTTACTCAGAGTCTACTGATTTAAATGTTAATCACATCTAAAAAGTACTTTCATAGCAACATCTAGACATATTTAACCAAATAACTGGACACTCTAGCCATGCCAAGTTGACACAAAACCATTACAAGGTCCAGGATGAAGTCAGGGAGGCCAGTAAGAAACAATTAAGATAATCTAGATGGGCAGGAAGGGTAACATGAACCAGAGTGGTAAATAACAGAGGTAATGAGAACTGGACACATTTTAGATATATTTTGAAGGTCAAGCTGATAGAATTTGCTAATAAATTAGATGTGAGAGTGAAGAGTCCAGGATGACTCCAAAGCCCTTGGCCTGGGCAACCAGAAGAATAGAATTTCCACCAACTAAAATAAGGGAGGCTGTGATGGGAGCAGTTGAGGGGAGAAAGAAGTAAACTCAGGGGTTCTGTTTTGGATCTGTTACATTTGGATACTCAACAAACATTTGAGTAAGATGCTGGATGGGCAATTGGATACATGAGTCTGGAGTTTAAAGGAGGGGTCCAGATGACAGAAATGCAGGCCTTTCGACATATAGATCTAGTATTAAGCTGCAAGACGGGCGGCCTCAACTATGGCCACCACTGAGGAGTGATAGGGTCGAAAGCTTGATTGGAGAAGCTTTAAGAGAGAATGAGAAGAGAGGGATGGGAATGAGTCTACAGATCTGAAAGTGGGTTTAAAATAAATACATTTTAAATGTTCATCAAGATGAGGAAGGAATAGGACTCATTAGACAAGATGAGGCATTTTAAAGAATAGAGCAGGCAGATTTGAAAGATAACCAAACAGAAAGTTTAATAATGAAAACATGTTCTAGGTAAGAGAATCCCTCAATGGTGAGGAAAACAGCAGCTAGAAAGGACTGAAGAGCTACCAACACAGTAAACTGCCAATTATTGATATAACTGGATTACCAAGGATTAGTCAAAGCTCACTGGGGTATACATACTTAATATGTTTTATTTGCCTAATTATTGACTCCCAAATAGTCTTTCTTGATATTTCTTTCCCATTGGGTGGGTGGCCACAGATACCTTTTGGCCAGCTTCTGGAACACTCTAATCACTTACAGTCATTGAAATTGTCTCATTTTGATATTTAAACTCAATCTCGCTTATTTTAAAACTTCATTCCAATCTCATTTCTGCCCTCCACTTTCCCCTTCTCCTCGCTGTGGGAGAATAAATGAATCCCTCTCTTCACACTGTTTTCCTTTCTGTCTTTGAACCTTCTCCTTCTTCACCTTTCAGACTCTGAGCCAAACTCTTGCCTACTTCTGGTGGCCTCTAGTGATGGGTGATCTATTCACAGATGGGGCTCAAAGTTTTCCTAGGATGATGTTCAGCTTCCCTCCAGCCCCTTCATTGCTGAACCCCTTTGTCCAAGGGACATCTGCATCTCCCTTTGGATCCTCAGAAGACACACAGTGTGATTCTTCTGCCGGGTTGGGCATCCCATCACGTAACTCACAGGCCACTTGGCAGCCCCTTAGCTCCTGCCCTTCCACTATCCTAAGAGCTCCTTTGTGTGAACACAGGGATCCATTTCCAAACCCTTCCAGATCTCCCCTTTCCTCCCAAGCACACTGGCTATTCATTGAATTTGGAGTGCAGAGTGCTTAGTGCCTATGACACTTAGCTTTGGCTTAGCCACAGTACAAGAACAGCATAAAAAGTCCACTCAGCATCCTGAAGTTCCACACTGTGCCATGTCCTGCATGGACAGGAAACTGAAGTGCAGTGAAGTTAAAAAAAAAAACTTGACCAACTAGTCACCTGGAAAGCTTGGATTCAAAGGCAAATCTTTCTGACTCTCAGGCCAATGCTCCACCATGTTTTGCTGTATAAGAGGATATTCTAAGTCTAGAAAAGATCTGGAGGAAATGGAACAACTTCTGGCCCTGGAAGAGTTACTGCAAAACTGCAGCGGGAGTGAAGCATCAGTGGGAAAGCAAAGGGCGTGCAGACCTTGATCCATCGTGGAGCCCAAACCTCCCACCTGGGAAGTTTCACCGGGTGGAGGAGCCCAAACCTCCCACCTGGGAAGTTTCACTGGGTGGTGGAGCCCAAACCTCCCACCTGGGAAGTTTCACTGGGTGGTGGAGCCCAAACCTCCCACCTGGGAGGACTTGCCACCTGGGAGTCCTTTGATGGGAGGGATTTGGAGCAGGGAAATGGTTTCAGGTGGAGGCATAGGAGCTCCTGGGGGGTAAAGCCAGGACAGGAAAGGAAAGACTATCTTTTGTGCTTTTGAAAATACTACCCAGAGAGAGGAAGCAGAGAACCCTATTCTCCTAGTTATCTCTAGGCTTAGAGCAAGGAAGCAATGAATCCTTTTGATTTTCTTCCAGGTTGTCCAGATAGCTCAGAGTTGGAGACACTGTAAGGAGGGAAGTCACCCAGGACGGTAACTCTGCCTAAAAGCAAACACTACATCTTTGACTTGCATTTCTTGTAAACTCTCACCCAGGAAGATGAGTGTAGCAGATTGGTTACAGGAAAGTGAGAAATGGCCATCTTCCTACTAATGCAGTGCAGCTAGGTATAGTGGGCATTCATACCCATACTTTTCAGGGGAGGAAATCCAGGCTCAGAGAGCTGGTGTAACTTGCCAAAAGACACATAGCTGGTAAGAAACAGAACAGGACTACAATCCAGGTTGACACAATCAGTGTCTCACCCACTTCTCTAGGGCACTGCCTTCTCTGCTGTGCCTTCCTTCCTGTGCCCCTCTTGGGCTTTATTTTTTAGCAAAGGAGATATGTGGGGAAAGGGAAAGGAACACCACAAGTAATACTCAAAGGAAATAATACATGTAAAGACCCTTGGGAAACTGCAAATCCATAAAGTTGAAGGGAATCATGACTATGACGTTCGGGAAAGTTATTTATAACATTATCCCTCCCAGGATGGCTAATCATTTTAATTTCTCTCAGAATTGACCACTAAAATGAGGAAAATTGGGCTTAGGTTAGACAAATGAATGCCCTAATTAAAACATGGTCAGGAAAGTTTGCAGAGATCTTCTGGCAAAGAGACTGGAGAAGAAGCCCATCTCTCTGGCTGACTTCCTCTGAAAGCAACATAAACCACGAAATAGATCATGAAAGAGTACTGTTCATTTTGCTATGAAATAGATTGTGGAAGAAATACTAATCGTTCAATGAGGAGCTATCAAAAATGGTTTTCCCTGAAGGCAACTCTGATTTTTTTATAATGCGATCGGGATGGGGACACTACCCATCTAGCCAAGGAGCATTAGTGGAGGAAATCTATGAAAGCATCAAGAAGAATTTATCTCCCCCATGAGTGAAACATTGACCTAATTTGAGGTCATGTGTGAGAGAAGGAAAATAGCCTTAACCCAAACTGAAAGCCTCTGAGTCAGAGAAACCTGTTACTCACTTTCCCCTAGAATTCTCAACCAGCCAGAAAGGGAGATAACATGATCCCATCTAAGGACTTTGTATTGAGAAACTAGGCCAATCATCCTCTAGCTAAGAGCCTTCTGTTGAAGAAAATGAAGCATGTTTAGGAGATTCAGACAGATGTGATCATGAGTGGTTATCTAAATGTGACCCCTAGTGTCCAACTTGTGTGGCACTCACAGGAGAAAATCTAGGTGATTTCATGGACTGGAAACCACAGAATCATAGAATGCTCGAGCTGGAAAGAATTAGAAAGCATCTAATCCAGTTTTCTAGCTTTACAAATGAGTGGTTACTATCTTTCTGATCCTAAGCAAGTCAATCAGTAGGCAAGTGAGGAGCTACAGTGAGATAGTGGCAGAGCTGGAATGGAACCCAGGTCTCCTAAGTTCCAGTCTAGTCATTTCCTACCCATTTGAGAATGTTTGCCATAAAATGACATTGTCTTTATGTAGCTTGATATAGGACCTACCTACAGAACATGGGAATTAAGGGTTGATTTCACACTGGCTTATATGAAGAGGGTATTGACATCATTTACATGACCTGGAGCAGTGCTTGTTAGTAACTGCATCTTAAATTGTTCATGTTAAGGATTCCTAGAGAGATTGAAAACCCCTTCCATATTTTCCACATTGCTCATCACACATGTAAGTGGCAGATTATGCCATTTCTTCTCAGCCCAAGGTTCCTAGTGATCTTCAAAAGAAATAGATTATGTCATGGAACTAGAACATGCAGTCAGGGTGGAAGCCTGCTGGCCTGCCTCCCAGGGTTTCCAGCTACGACCATTTGTGTAGGTAGCTATTATTTTCCATCCATGGTGTCAGTGGTAACAGGGAACATCGTGCCTTCACGCATACTGGTTCTCCTCACCCAGATGAACGTATTGGGTATTTGGGTCACTCACTCTCTAATTTGTTCCAATAGCTTGTTGCACATTCCATTGTCCTCTAGCTCCATCCCCTTCTGGATCCTCTCAGTCTATAGAATGACCTTGCCCCCGCCAACTTTACTGAAAAAAAAAATCAAGGCCATTCAACATGACCTAACAAACCTTCCCTTTTTTTTTTTTTTTTTTTTTTTTTTCACTCTACAATGTCTCTTTACCTTTTGTCCTTTCCAAAGAAGAAATATTCCTTTCCTTTTCAATGTCTAAGCATCCTTTTCTCCTTGTGAACCTTTCATGGGGCATTGCCTCATCAATTATCAACATTTTCTTCTTCGGTTCCATCTTCTCTTCTCTTTATGACTCCTCCCTTGGCTAGAAAAGTGCCCGCATTGTCCTTAAACTTTAAAAAAAAAGAATCTGTTGGCCAATTCCTCTCAAACTAAATCCATTTCTACCCTCCTTTTGACTTCCAAATTTGCTGAGTGATCTACTTTTACCACCTTCTTACTTCTTGCTATTTCAATCTTAATCCAAGAGTCTCCTGGAATTATCAAAATTTAATCATTTGACCCAATGACCTAGTCTTAGTTTCATTCTTTCTTGATCATTCCATGGGGTTTTGTTCATTCAGAAAATATTTACTGAAGATCTACTTTGGCAAGGCTCTGAGCTAAGCCCTGTGGGGAGTAAAGATGAGAACCGCCCTGCCAAGAGCTTGCAAACTACTAGGAGAAACACAGAAATGCACCAAGTGAGCGCTTTTTCCTTACAGTAATTTGTTTATATAAGTCAGCGATATTTTTCACATTATTTGTGTGTATGTCTAATTACCCAAGTTAGAATATAAGTTTCTTGAGAAAAAGAACCTAGTCTTCTGTCCCCTGTGTGCCCTGCATGGAGCCTTGGCCTTGGTCAGTGTTTGTGATCATCGGCCTCTGAGATGGCCCCAGTGGTTCTCACCTCCTGGTTTTCATCCCCTTGTGTGGTCTCTTTAAATACTGAATAGGGCTAGTTTATGCAACAAGTAAGATTTTGAGGAAATGATAGTCTGTGACTTCTGAAGCTAAGTTACAAAAGATATTACAGTTTTGTCTCATAACTGAGAAAACTATGCAGCTACATATGCAGTCTACCTTTTATGGAAAAACAAATATGACTCAGGGGGTAGAACCAAGAACTCAGAGCATAGAAGCAAGCACAATTAAGGCTTCTGCTGGGAAAGAGTAACACTGACTAGTGAGGTCTCCTGTGAACAGCCCGTGAAGAGCTGAGGCAGGCCTCCTGCCTACAGCCATGGGAATGCACCATCTTAGAAGCGGCTTCTCCAGCCCCAGTCAAACCTTTAAATGACGCAGCCTTGCCAAGATCTTGGCTGCAGCCAAATGGCCAAGCCAAACTGTTCCTTGACTCCTGACCCACAGACACTGTGTGAGATAATAGATGCTTATTTTTGTTTTGTTTTGTTTTGTTTTGTTTTGTTTTGTTTTGTTTTGTTGAGACAGAATCTTTCTCTGTTGCCCAGGCTGGAGTGCAGTGGCTTGATCTTGGCTCACTGCAATCTCTACCTCCTGGACTCAATCAATTCTCCTGCCTCAGCCTCCTGAGTAGCTGGGATTACATGCGCACACTGCCATGCCCGGCTAATTTTTGTAATTTTAGTAGAGACAAGGATTCACCATATTGGTCAGGCTGGTCTCAAACTCTTGACCTTGTGATCCACCTGCCTTGGCCTCCCAAAGTGCTGGGATTACAGGCATGAGCCACCACGCTGAGCCCGTTTTTGTTTTAAGTCACTAAGTTCTGTGGGGGTGGTAATTTTTTATGCAGCAATAGATTACTAATATAGTAATTAATAAATATTTGTCCAGGAAATAAATCATATCTCAAGAAAGAATGTAATCAAATCTCAAGTATGCTCAGTAACTAAATGAAACAAAACAAAACAAAAAAACCTTTCAAACATATACTTCTAGGCCCTTGGCAGTGAGCAAAGCTGACTCTCAATCATAATATACCCTCTTTGTGGACCCATAATACAAAAAGAAAGCAAGGAAAAATGTTGTGATTCACTTCATTGTTGACCAATATAGAATGTATATTGTCGTCTTCTTCCTTGAACGTGCTAGGAATGTCCAAAATGTACGTGGGCTGGAAAGAAAAGCATGCGATGTGACCCAGGAGATAATAAGGGAGTTAAGGCTCTTCACTCACTGCTTCTCTCTCCTTCCCTTTCTTTTAGACCTGAATTAATCTTTGTTATCACTGCTTCATTTTCCAGGATTACAAGAAAGAACCAAAGCATTGTAGGTGAAAGCGACACAACCAAGATACCCCATCTTATGTTTATACATTTAGAAGCATCCTTTGGAACAGGAAGAGCTTAAATTCTAAATCTCAAGATAGCTAACACAGAGGCACTATTTCAAGGCGCCAGAAAGGAAAATACAATCCTGCTTCTCAAACGCGTCCCCTGGAATTGGTGGTAAGTTATCTTCAAAGAAGAGAACTGTCACCAGATTAAGAGAGTAAAGGGCCCAATGAGAAGCACGTTTGCATTGCATCCACAGGGCTGGCTTTGAGTTCCCCAAAGAAATTCATGTTATTGTCTAAAAATTACGAATGAAAACTGGCACACAGAAGGATACAGTACTGTTGTTATTTTTGGTTGTGGTTTTTCTTCAACTAAACCCCACAGCACTGCTGAGGAATTACCCTCTGAAGTGAAAAGTCCTAACGTTCGGCTTGTAGTTGCTTCAAACTGTCAACACCATGCTGAAAATGGCTTCAACAGATAGAGCTCTTCCCTCCAGTGAGCAGGCAGTGAGGAGCAGACAACCCAGGCTCCTGAGTTCCTGTTTGGTCATCCTTCAGACATGGCTGCCATACTTCTGGGTGGGCATCCTGATCATGTTCCCAGCAAGAAGAAGGGAGAAGGACAAGAGTGCAAAAGGCAGAATGGGCGTCCAATCTCATCAGTCCTTTTAAAAAGCTTTCCTAGAAGCTGTACCCGGCAACTCCCACACCCATCTCATTGAACAGAACTGGGTCACATGACCACCACTCCCTGTGAAGTAGTCTAAAAGACGAATGTTTTCATCCTCTTACTTCTCCATCACAGGAAAGCAGGGAGAAAGGAGTTGTGTGTACCAGTGGGGCCAGTTCACAATGTCTGCCGCACTAGGACATAAGAGATCTTGGGTAATTCTGCAAATCTGTTTTCCTGTCTCCCATAAGGTTATTTCCCAAACACAGTGCTCTCCATTAGAGTATGTGCTGAATACCAGAATACAGAAAAGGATCTCTTGCCCCTCACCCCTTCACAGCAGAACAGAACAGCAAGACTTTCCTTTTAGAAAACAGATGCCTTGGGAGCTGCTTCACCTGGGGCCAAACCTATCCTCTCAGCAGCAGAGGTGATTATTTTTTTTTAATTACTCTTGCTTTGCATCTTGTTATGTGAGCTGTCAGCGTCTTAATTTAGCTGATGACTTTCCACAATCATTTTAGATTTATTTGGTACCTAATTTACTTAACATAGCTTTTGCTGTGAAAGTTAATCAGAGGCCCAAAACTCTTAATAAGCTCAATGTTTTACAGCGAACGCTACCCTGAGGATTGCTTTATGAAAATGATGACAAGGCACAGGGTCTGTAGCTTTCAGAATCAATAAGTCACTGACTAATGAACTAGAAAGGTCTTGAACTTCTGCTTTAGTACAGGCTTCATGTAGCAGATGCACAAATGAGCATTAGTAAATGTAGCTGGTTCTTAGTAGAAAATGTCCATTAATCCAGCACTGAGTGCAGACAAATCTCTGTAGTCTTATAAATAATGAGAACATTTACCATGATTAATTAATTAATTAAAATGATACTGGTTTTGCCACCATTTCTTCAGGTATTTCTCTTGAAATGAAACTGTTTTGTTTTTCTGTTTCTACAAGTCTTGACTTTTGATATCAATGGAAATCAATCAGCTTAGCAATAAAAAAACTCTTTGAGGTATCCCTCTCCACGTACCACTTAGGGTAAAGTTCAAAATGCAGGGACCCCCTCCGTGTGTATTTTTCAATCCAACACTGAAAATACAAATGAAGAGGACCACAGAGCAATCATAAAACAGGCACACCACTTGAAAATGCAGCGAGCTGCCCTCACTGACCGGAACACCTCGTGGGTGTGCCTGCTACCTTCGCTTCCAAATATCTAAATAGTGCCCTGCAAAAAAGTAGAAACTTGGGGAACATTTGTGGAATAAATAAATGATTCTGATAGTGACGAAGAGTAAAAGTGGAGGGAGGAGAACAGGCCGAAAACCCTCATGGGGGAGGCAGTCAGTATGTGCTTGTGAAGAAGGTGGGATTTTTCATTTCTTCTCCCTGGGATTAAAAGGAGCAGGAGAGAAAATTTGTGTTTACATGTGGGTGGGAAGACAAATCCAAGCTTCCAGGTTCTAATCCAAAAGGCACAGATGATCTAGTAGGATCTGAAAAACAGACACCGGAGTCCAGGGCAGAAAAGAGAAAGGCTGGGGAGCCGGAGGAAGTTGGAAGGAGTAGAGAGAGGTGCACTGCTTCCGGACTCAGCCTTAGTTCCCCCACCCCCAAATTAGGAACAAGAAGAGGACTAGCTCTGCCTATTTCAGAGGTGTTGTGAGGACTCAGTGAAATAGTATATGTGAAAGTGTTTTCAAAACTTCCAAACATTCTGTTAATACAATAGGCCTTTTTTTTTTTTTTTTTTTTTTTTTTTTTTTTTTTTTGAGATGGAGTTTCGCTCTTGTTACCCAGGCTGGAGTGCAATGGCGCGATCTCGGCTCACCACAACCTCCGCCTCCTGGGTTCAGGCAATTCTCCTGCCTCAGCCTCCTGAGTAGCTGGGATTACAGGCATGCACCACCATGCCCAGCTAATTTTTTGTATTTTCAATAGAGATGGGGTTTCACCATGTTGACCAGGATGGTCTCGATCTCTTGACCTCGTGATCCACGCACCTCAGCCTCCCAAAGTGTTGGGATTACAGGCGTGAGCCACCGCGACCGGCCCTTACAATAGGTCTTTTCAAGTCTAATTTGGCCCTGGAACAAGTGAGCAGGTGGCTCTGCTCACCATGATGGTAAACTAGGCACAGAGGCAAGTCACAAAGGGGTTGTGGCCCTGGGATGAAAATGGTCAGGGTGCTTGAAAGCTTTGCCATGAGAGTCTCAGATAGCCATGTTTCTTAGAACACTCAACTTTCTGAAATACTTTTCACAGTGAATGTTTTTATCACCAGCAAGGCTTTATGAGGAACGAGGAGCCCGAGATTCCAGAAGCTAAAGGGCTTTTCTTGTTGGTCATTTTGTTGTTTCTTGTTGCACACACAACTGGTTAACAGCAGAGCCAGGAAGAGAGCTTATTCCTCTTGGCTCCTAGTCCAAAACTCTGCCCATTCTGGAAACCCCTCCAGCATGATTTAAACCTATTAGCACTTTGTTTCAAGCCCATACAAGTTAACGAGCAAGAACTAGGAAAGATTATGTCACTCCCCTGGACTTCCAGTACCTTACCTTAGAGCAGTTTGCACAGGGAAAATCATAAGCTCTAGGTTTTCTCTAAATTGATTTCCTTCTTGCAAAGTCAAGTTCATCTGCTTTTCTAGGAGGAAAACGGGGGACCCGTGCTGTCGCCTCCCCATGGAGTTCTGCATGGGAGTTTCACAAGATGAGAGTATCACAACAGGCCAGCCTGCCTGGGCTTCATAGTGGAAGAGCTAGATCTGTATTTGATTGTGGAGGTCCCATCTGTTTGAGAGATATCTGCTTTAAGCTAGATTTCTTTATTTTGAAGCCGGGCAACACATTGATTTAGGTGGTTATGCTAAAGTTATGGGTTGTTTTTCTTCCGTCCATTGCCCGTTTGACCTGTTGTTGACTCTGTCTGATTTACATCCCTCTAAAGAGTGAAAGCAATGACCCGTTTTTGGATTTCAATCATAGAAATTATTTTTCTTCCTACCGAAAAGGGAACAGATGAATATTCAATACAATAAGTACTCTTGTGAAATTAACTAATGAAGGTGTGTTATCTGACAGAGGTGACGTCCTTCCCTCTTCATAATGGAAATAGCTGGTGTTACCAAGGCAAATCTGCATTATAAACTTTTTATCAGGGACTTTCACATACATAATTTACGTGCATATACGGTAATGCACTGCATAATGATGTTTCAGTCAATGAAGGACTGCACGTATGATGGTTGGCCCGTAAGATTGTAATACCGTATTTTTATTGTACCTTTTCTGTTTAGGCATGTTTAGATAGACAAGCACTTACCATAGTGTTGCAACTGCCAACAGTATTCAGCACAGTGACATGCTGTACAGGCGTGGCCCAGGAGCAACAGGCTATACCATATGGCCAGCAGTGTAGTAGGCTATCCCACTTAGGTTTGTGTGAGTACACTTTGTGATGGTCACACAGTAACGAAACTGCCTAATGATGCATTTCTCAGAATATATCCCTGCCGTTAAGCAATGCTTGATTGTACATATTTGTGAACTTTTATAAACCTCGGAAAAGCAGCCTAAACATACACTTCATACTGCTTTAATAGACTATACCACACAATGAAGCACTTAATTATGCAATACAATTTCACGTTAGTTTTGAAAGTCGTTAGGAGCTGAAGATTACATCTACTAAACTTCTTTATGTCCTCTACAAGACCTAACACAATTCTAAGCACGTAGAAGGTGTTTTTAAAAATATTTTTAAGTGGTTGATTTTGAGAAATAAAACACTAATCCTGAGGTAATGGCAAATACCTGGAGAGGTGAGGAGGGTCTGGTCGATGAAGAGCTATAAATACCATGTAAATGAGGGTAACACCTACAACCTAGGAAGTGGCTTTGATGGCCTAGTAGGGGACAAAGGTAGAAGGGGGAAAGAAGTGGAGAGATGACGGTAGCAGGGAGATCTTCTGGAGGCTGTTGGAATGGTCTGAGCGGGAAAATGGCTAAATAATGGCAGGGACAGGAGACTTGCAGAAGACAACACAGATGCAAGAAACACATAATAAATACTATCAGTGGGACCCCATTGGAGTGGGGAAAAAGGGAATCTGCAGTGATCCCTAGGTTTCAGACTTGGACAGTTGTGTCATTATCCCAAACAGGAAACACAGCATGATGAAGAGGTTGGAGATGGGATGAAATAAAGAGTTTCGTGTTGAACGTTTTCAATTTTGGGACCAGCAGGAAATCTAGATAAAAATGCTTAGCTAGAGGTGTGGGCCAGTCTCAAAGAGAGGAGGAACGTTTGGGCTAGGGATCCAGACTTGGAGGCTGTCGGAGCATGGATGCCAGTGGAAGATGTGGGTGTCAATGAGAACCCCGAAGGACAGTACAAAGAAGGATGTTAGGATGTAAGGCAGTCCATGACAGGACTTGAGAAAGAGCTATAAAAGGACAGGAGGGAAACCAGGGCGATTCCCTGAGGGTTTGTGGAGGCGAGATCATAAGACTGGTGACTGCAGTCAAGAGAACTAAAGGTCTAAGGTCTCAAAGAGATGAAAAAAGCTGAAAAAAGGGAATTCTCAAAGTGGGCAATTGATGGTCAGATCTTAGAAAAAGCTAATGTCAGATGCGTGACAGTGTCCAGGATGTGGCTGCAGGGGACACTTGAAGCTGAATCGTGAAACCTCACCCCTCTGCACCACACCCCTTTGCCAGAGCCTCACACTCTCTCCTCTTTTTTTTCTCTTTTTATGTACACCTTCCCCTCTTCCGTAATCTCACAGTTCACCCGAATATACTCACTCTCACATGTGATCGCTCTGTCAATTCCAGACATAGATTCTGTTGTTTGGTTTGAAATTGGGCTAGTGGGGCAGGACTTGGTGGAGAGAAAATGAGGCTACTTGGCCAAAATACAAAGCTGGGTCTCTGTAGACAGAGCAGAGGCTGTAAAGTGCAGCTGTAGACTGCATTGACCTAGCCTTTTGGTAAATGCTCAAATGTGATGCCATTGGCTGATGATTATTGGTATTTGAGTAATCGAGAAGAAGATGAAAAGAACATACTTTACTCGACCAAAGCAATTTTACTCTGCACAGTCCAGGTATAGAGGGCAGGCAGGGTGATGGTCCCAGGGCATTTGCACAGGTCAGATCGTACCGAGGAATGAACACTTGACTATGTGTGCTATGAGGAACAGGTGACCAGTCTGGAAGAGAGGTAGTAGGGGCCACAAACAAATGGCAAAGTATCTTAATATTCCTGAAATTCAAAAATAATAATGACTGACCTTTATTGAACCTGCATCAGACACTGTGTTCTACAGAAGCTTTACACGTATTGTCTCATCTAATGCCTGCGACACCCCTAAGAGGTAAAAGAACAACTAACGCATGTATCACTTACTAAGTGCTTAAAGCTACCCCATGCGTTACTGCTATAATGTTAAATTTTGAAGATATAGAAACAAAGGCACAGAGAGGTTATGGAAGGCCATTCTAAATCAAGCTAGTACACAGTGGAGCCTGAAGTGGAATCAAGGCAGCTGAAGTCAGAGTCCAGCTCTTGAGCACAATGCTTATCATAGGCATTTTACAGGTGAGGAAAACAAGGCACCAAAACAATAATAATACTAAGAGTAAAGCCTCTGAACCACAGAGACACAGCTAGTAATAATGGGACGGGAATTTGAAGCATTGGAAGGCATTAGGAGGCAGATTAAGGCACATTATAAAAAGGCTTGTCTAAATACCAAAGCTGCATAACAGTGAGATAGGCTGCCCAGTCAGGTTCCGAGTCCTCTATGCCCAGATAAAGCCAGGAAATGCAGTGGTATCGTTAACTGACATCACGCATTATTGTTTCTGAGGTGCTTTATGGGGAGACGCTCTTTTTGGCTTTGCGGCTGATGACGTTGCTGGTTCTTCCCAATCTACTCTAGTCAAGGACTTCAAACTGAAAACAGACCCATTGTTTTGGCATGCTCTCTACTAACTGCTGTCATTGGCACTTGAGTTGGTTTTTGCAAAGGTCCTGGATGTTTTTTTTTCCTATTGAGCAGCATTTGCTGAACCATTAAATAATATTTCTGTACATGTGCTCCCATTCATTCAGGTGCTTATTCAATGAATGTTTATTGAGTATCAGAAATGCCAGGCGCTGTCTAAGTGCTAAAGACGCAGAGAGAAAGAAGGCACAGTCCCTGCCACAGAGGCTGTTGGTGCCCCACTTATATCCCCCTCTCCTGAGGTCCCCAGTGCACAGGTTTTTGCAGGTAAGGGCTTCCAGCCTCTCTTTGCCTGAGGGTGTTTTCTGGCCATGGCATTCTTGGCCCATGGACAGGGATGTCCCTCAGCCCACAGCGGCTTCCCTACCCTTCAATGGGACAACGTGAAGTGTGCTCCAGGCTGTCCAAGGCTCCCCAGGAGGGAGCTAAACCCCAGTTCTAGAACTCACAGCAGGAATATCATTAGCACCCCCTTTATTGACTCTCCTCCATTCCCTTCCTCATTTTCTCACTCCCTCACTGTGATTTTTGAGATCATTTTCTAAACCAAACTACTTCCACCCAAATCTTTGTCTCGGAGTCTACTTTTTGGGGAACCTGTCTTCAGGGCTTCCAGCCTAGTGGCTGGGACATATGAAACCTTGGATTCATTCAAACAGACTACACTGAGAAAATGAAAGCCACCCTCCTTACAAAGGCAAAACACATTACATGGCTGTCCCTTCCAGTGCAGTCAAGAGAACTAAAGATTCTGACACAGAACAAAGATACCCAGGGGCGCCTGCAGAGCACAGTCATGTCAAAGTACCAGTGCTGAGAAGTGATGCATTGGCACATGGGGATGGAGGTTCTCAGTGTTCTGCAGGCAACATCATCCTTCATTTGTACAGAGAAGAGCAAAAAGTATAGGAGAAAAAGAGAAACCATGTTCAGGTGCCCTGTAAAGATTTTATTTAGCCGCCAATTCCTTGTCTTCAATGGGGAGCACATACTCTGAACTCAGCAGGACACTTTGCCCCTGGATTCCTTCTGCAGCAGCTTGGGTTATTGGCTACTATCCTGATTGGGGGAAACTTTAAAAATCTGCAGTTCATGCTTGCAAAACAACAGCATCAGTGGGAAGGGGTATGAGCATCTGACAGGCAGCCTAAATCCCTTGGAACACAGATTTAAACAGAGTAGGGTCACAAGCACAACCTTCTCAAAGGCCACCTACCTACTATCCCCTGGTCAGACATGGTTTGTGTCATGAGGACACAGTGTGAGTTTTAGGGTCTGCTCACCCACAGAATTTGAAGATGAAGCATATTTAGCGAACCACTGGAAATTCTTCTAGACCAGAGCTTCCATCCTAAGCTAATTTATTTGCACAAGGGCTTTGATTGTTATTAGGAGAAAGCTTTGCCCTCTGCTGTCTGGTGAAATGAAGGCAGAGATGAAATGTCCATCCCGGGCTAGGTGCCAGGGATGGGTTGTTTCAGTGCTGTGGGGAAGTCTTAGGAAAAGGCAGAAGGAGCACTGGTCCTGAAGCACTCTGTGACTCATGGGGGCCTCAAGAAGCCCCTGCTTGATTTGGGGCCTGTGTGTGAACAGTGCGGTAAGAGTTCAGAAGGGATGGTCCTCTCCTTTTCCACCTATAGCACAGCAAAGAACTGTGGTTGGAGAAGACGCAGGGATCTGCAGGCTTGGAGGCCCATGGGAGAGGGAGCCAGCAGCCATGCCCGTTTGGTGGCTCACTGGCTGTGTTTCAGCAGCCAGGCCTCCTCATTTAACTGAGCTCACAGACAATGATGGGAGGATTGGAAGGGAGACCATCAGAAGACTCTGGGTGTTCCAATACAATACCCTCAGGATCACACAAGTAATTGGCAGATATTTTTGATTGGGACAGAGAATTTGGCCTCCTTTACATGGAGGTAGGAGTGAGGAAGCAGAATTCAAGGAATCAGTGAAATCATCAAAGCTAATATGACATACAGGAAAATGGGAGTTAAAATTGCAATTTGCAGAAAGGTCAGGAAAATTGGCCAAAACATTTGTTGATGTGTTCTGCAGAGGCAGGCATAGTCAAGTTCTGCTTGACAGCCTCTGAGAAACCATAAGCAGGTACAGGTTGTCTTCCAGGGTCTCAAGCTAAACACAGATCCTGTCCTGGTAAAATTGCCACTTCTGGGCTTAGGCAATAAACTTCCAGCCAGTGAACCTAATTGTTTCCAAAGGCCAGATGTTCAAAATCTGTCTTATAGAGGCCCAGCTCATTTTCACAGTTTTAACTGTTATTATACACTTGTTTCCATTTCGCACCTTGATCCTTAGTCAGATTCTATGCCAAGGTGCAAACACAGGTTACATGTTTAGGATCTTTGTAGCTCTGAATAATGATTGCCAGATTTACCAGATCCAATACAGGACATCCAGACATCCAGTTACATTTAATTTCAGGTAAGCAATAAATACTTTTTAGCATAAAAATCCTGCATGATCTGCACATGTACCCCAGAATCTAAAGTACAATTTAAAATATATACATGTATAATTAAGTTTAAAAAAAAAAGTATGATGTTAGCTGTAGATTTTGAGGAAGTTCCCTACTATTCCTTTTTTGCATAAGTTTTTAGATGTTTGTTTGCTTTTACAAGTAATAATTGATGCTGGATTTTGTAAAATACTTTATCTGCATCTATTGAGATGGTCATCTTGTTTTTATTTAGTTAACATGATAAATTATAATTTCTAATGTTAAACCAACTACACAATCTTGGGATAAAGTCTACTTGGCCTTGATGTACTTACTAAAAAATTACATCTTATTAATGTCATAAGGAATATCTATAGTTTTTCTTTTCTGATGTCTGGTTTGGTAACAAAGTAATTCTGGCCTCTGAAAAACATGGAAAAATATATTCTGCTCTTTAATTTTCTGAAAGATTTTGTGTAGATTGATATTATTTCAAAGTTAAATATTTGACACAATTCACCTTTGAGTCCATCTGGCCCTGTATATTTTTGCGGGAGGGGAAAAAGATTGTTAACTATAAATTTAATTTCTTTAATAGATATAGGGTTATTCAGGATATCTATTTTGTCTTGAATGAGCTTTGGTGGTTTGTGTCTTTTAAGAAATTTGCTTATTTCATTGATGTTGTCAACATTTTTAGCATAAAAATTAATATGCAATATTTGGGACATATTTATACCAAAAATTATTCATTATTTGTCTAAGATTTAAATTTTTCTGAGCATCCTCTATTTTATCTGGCAACCTTACCCTGAATAGATATTTCCTAAAAAAGCAGAGCAATGGCCGGGCGTGGTGGCTCAAGCCTGTAATCCCAGCACTTTGGGAGGCCGAGGCGGGTGGATCATGAGGTCGAGAGATCGAGACCATCCTGGTCAACATGGTGAAATCCCGTCTCTACTAAAAAAAATACAAAAAATTAGCTGGGCATGGTGGCGCATGCCTGTAATCCCAGCTACTCAGGAGGCTGAGGCAGGAGAATTGCCTGAACCCAGGAGGCGGAGGTTGTGGTGAGCCGAGATCGCGCCATTGCACTCCAGCCTGGGTAACAAGAGTGAAAACTCCGTCTCAAAAAAAAAAAAAAAAAAAAGAAAGCAGAGCAACAAAACATTTGGCACAAAAGAAGAGTTCTATGATCCTTTTTCCTACTGAGTAAAAGTGAAATAACTGACGGATTGATTTGTCTTTCTTAACATGTATTTCTTTTTTACTTCCCAAATGATTGAAGTGGTGTAAAATAAAGAGCACAAACAATAAGACCATGAAAATCGAAATTTAAAAAAAAATCAAATGTAATAGAAATGGATGGGGAAGTTAGAATTCCAGAAGCCTAGGCTGATATGGTTTGGTTGACCTTGACATTTCCTTCTGAACTCCCTGACATGCTGAAGCCAAAAGTAAAACATTATCTGATACAAGAAAGCAAGCGATGAAAACGCTTTTTCTGGTCCCTATTCTTAGAGGACTTTATTGGGTGATTCATTATACCAGAACAGCACGTTAGCCAACATAGTTCAAAGGGAGGGCAGGATCTGGAGCACAGATACCCATGGCACTGGGCCTGAGTCCCAACCACACCATCACTTCACCTTTCTTACCTCATTTCCTCTTCTGTAATGTGACTTGTAATGTAATGAACACATTACGCATTTAAACTATTGTTACTAGCACTAGGACTGAGAGTCTCAGCACCAGCAGATAAATAATAACGTGTTCCTTGATGGTCCTATGTGAAGACACACAAACATTCTTTAAATGACTGTTATTACATTAACCCCTGATTTTAAAAGACTAGGACACAATATTAAAATGTGATTCAGTGACTGCAAGGCAGGACATAAACCCGTCAGTCATCCTAGCTGCCCACGTGCCTCTTTGGGTTTTGTGGGTGGGGGCTCTTTGGACTTTGAAGCTCAGGGGTTGTTGTGGGGCTGTCACAAAGCACAGGTATACCAGTAAGTCTTTTCTTTACAATTGCCAATAATCTCCTCAGAGCCTGAAGCCTGAGTATAAATTGTCTTGACCCAAAAGCAAGCCAAAACCAGATAAAAGTGTCCCTTCACACCCATGGCAGAGCTACAGGCAGTACTTATCTTAAGGAAATACCAATGCTTAGCCCGAGTGGCAGGAGAAGGAAAGATATGTGTCTGTGGATATCACTGGATTTGCAGACTGGCTAAGGAATGCAAGTGCTTAGTCATGGAGAAATGGCTGCCAGGGAGCCGATGGAATGTCAGTGTGACTGTTGCTAGGTTTCTTATCTGTCAGTCACGTGTGTATGATTATCTTTCAGAGGGGAGGGTCACAGAGTGCCCACCCTGCTCACAGAATCCCTGGAGAAAATATGCTTCATCTTAGAAATAACAATCTGAAAAATCATGATGATAGTGATGATAAAACAGCTAGTGTTAGATATGGTGCTGTCTTATATGCCTGCCTTCATTAAATTCTTGTGAGAAGGTTCTATTATTACTCCCACTTTACTGTGAGAAAAATAGATTTGAAAGTGATTCTTTCTTCCAGTGAGTAGGGGGATAAAGACTCCCAGGACTCAGGTGTATTAGTCCGTTTGCACACTGCTATGAAGAAATACCCTAGAATGGGTAATTTATAAAGAAAAGAAGTTTAATTGACTCACAGTTCCACATGACTAGGGAGGCCTCAGAAAACTTACAATCATGGTGGAAGGCACCTCTTCACAGGGCAGCAGGAGAGAGAATGAGTGCCAGCAGGGAAATGCCAGCTGCTTATAAAACCATCAGATCTCATGAGAACTCACTTCCATGAGAACAGGATGGGGGAAACTGCCCCCATGATTCAGTTACCTCCCTCTGGGTCCCTCTCACAACAGGTGAGGATTATGGGGATTACAATTCAACATGAGATTTTGGTGGGGACACAGCCGAACTATATCATCAGGAAAGAATATTGTTAAATTTTCTGTTCTTATTAGTAAGTCTGGTTTATTTTAACTGGTAGAGGTGCAATATCTGAGGGCCAATTATTCACAAACTTAAATAACTATTAAATACCTACTATTAGAATAGCATTGAACTTATTAACACCAGAAATGCAAGGATGGCTGCCACCCACACGTTTACAATCCAGTTCAGTCTACAAATAAACTGAGATAGAATATAAATAGAAAGGTACCTGCAGAATCTGGGGGCACACTATATTCTTTCTGATGAACTCCTTTGAGTAGGTGGATTTACCTATTAAAGACAGATAGAGATCTGTGATAAGGGACCTTGGTCCTGATGCTTCCCACAAGAGAGGGAGGATCTAGAGGCCAAGACCAACCCTCAGGACCTCAGATGTTTGGCCTTGCTGAGAAGTCATTCTGCTGGCTCTTTCCAAGGCATTTCTTGATTCTTCTAGAAGCACGGAAGCCTTCAAACTTAGGGATTCCCAGTGACATCATCCATTGGAGACATTGGCTTCCCTTATTTTCCATAAAAATAGTTAGCATCAACTCTTGGACAGAGAACAGAGGAGGAGGTATGAGGGTGGAGACTGTGACTCACTCTCTGGCCAGGAAGCTTTGCTAACTAACTCTAAAACTTGACAGCCCTGTTCAGTAAGGGTGAAGATGGCTGGCTGCAGACAGGTGTGGCATGTCTGTCCTTATGAAGGCTATTCCTCAGTTGGACATCACAGCCAGGGACTACCACCAAAAGCCTCAGCTCTGAAGGCAGAGAAGCAGGCCCCCAATAGGGCTCCTGAACCCAGTTGCCAGATTCAGACGTAGGGCAACCTGAAGCTTTCTCAGCAGGTGCCTCTCCAGTTCTCGTGGTTTACAGAGCCAGTGGTCTGCACAATGGAGATTTCCTCCTTTGCTTTGTGTTCTTCTTGCATTTTTAAACAGCAGTTTCTCAGAACAGATGCTCTCTTCTCTCCTTCCCTGTGCCCCTTCTGCACAAACAGCAGATTGCCTGCTTCTGTCATCTTTATAGAAAGAAGGAGAGAAACATGCTAATCATGTTCTTTTCCACTTCCTCCTGCCTGCAATTAGCTATGCAAGCCAAGGGCTCTCTCTTCTCTCATATTCTCTTCCCTGAGGAACAAACTCTCCAAGCAGATTTTCCTGGGCACTTCCCACCAAGCCTGCTTCCCTTAACAGACACATTGGGTTTTGGCTGTTGTCATTTTAGATATTACTTCCTTTGACCTCCTAAGAGCCAGGTTGTCATGCAGTCACATAACTTCTTGATTTCTAGCTCCCCTGTATATTAAAGACCCAAGAGCAGATTGAAATGTACGGAGGCTACAGTATCAAAATTATTCTCTTGCTTCTCTCTCCCAGGGCTGCTGTATCGCACAACCACAGGGGCATTAGTCACACAGGGTTGTGTGCCTATCCGATAGTCATGCAACACTATGCACAGATGTCATGTAAAACAAGCACAATGCCAAACCATAAAATAAGCGTGTTTTATGACAAAGCACAAGTCATAAAACTTGCGATGAAATGCAACAAAATCCAATAGCTTTTTTTTTCTCATGACTCTGTTAATGCTAGTTTTGCAGTATCAAACGTAAGTTCCCCACCAACACTTTTTGTTTGGTACAATAAACTCCTGAGTAGGCCACCCATCCGAGTCATCCAGCACTGAGCAAACCCACTAGAAGGCTCCTGGCGTATTTTACAGATGCACCATGCAGCAGACAGCTAGAATGGGCCCATTTCATCCTGAGAAGGAAAAGACAGGGACATTGAGACTTGCTCAAGCTTTAGTCATGTAGAACGGTATCTGAAAGAATTTGAAATCAAACAGGCTGGATTCAAACACTTTCCTGACCTTGAGGAGTGATTCAGTGATGCCATGCATAGTGATAATTGGGATTCTCTGCCTCTTATAGGTTCTTAATTTATACTGTTTGCCTCAGACCTGTATTTCAGGCTGCTCCTGCTGTATATTCCAGGAGGCTGGGAAGGCCTCCTCCTCCTTCCTATCAAGGTAGAAAGGTAGGGCTATGGCAGGGGTTTGTGTCAGAGTGGAGAGGCAGCAGTTGGAGTCTAAGCAGGAAAATAGAAACTGTGCAAGTACAAAAGTAGAAAAGATTTAATGCAAGAAATAGATTACACAGGTATTTCAGTTTGTGTTCCTCAGAAGAGACAAGGATTTGAGTACAAGGTTGTTTTTGTTTTTGTTTTTTTTTTTTTTTTTTTTTTTGAGACAGAGTTTCGCTCTTGTTACCCAGGCTGGAGTACAATGGTACAATCTTGGTTCACTGTAACCTCCACCCGCCTCCTGGGTTCAAACAATTCTCCTGCCTCAGTCTCCTGAGTAGCTGGGATTACAGACACATGCCACCACACCCAGCTAATTTTTGTATTTTTAGTAGAGACGGGGTATCACCATGTTGACCAGGATGGTCTCGATCTCTTGACCTCGTGATCCACCCACCTCGGCCTCCCAAAGTGCTGAGATTATAGGTGTGAATCACTGTGCCCAGCTGAGTATAAGTATTTTTGCAGGAAGGTGATGCAAAAATTTATAATAAATGTACATACATATATATTGCATATTTTATTCTTTTCTTGGAGAACTGGTTGTTAAGCCTTTACCAGCATACCTTTAATGAAATGCATTAATTTAAAGATTATTCTTTCCTACAGGTTATACCATATCAGGACCCTGAAAATGTCACCTGATCCAGCTACCTTTACAAGTAGGAAGTTTTGTCTGTAGTCTGAGTTATACGGCAACATTTCTTTCAAGTCAATTCATAACGTGTTTAATGATCATTTACTGTACGTTAGAAAGGTGTCATTAAGTCACAGAATCTTTAAGAAATCTTTGAGACATTTAAGTTTAAACTTCTCATTTTCTTAATTAAGATAATAGTCATATAACATAAAATTCACCATTTAACCATTTTAAAGTGTATTAATACAATTAAGTGGTTTTTAGTCTATTCATAATGATATCAACAATCACGACTATCTAGCAGCTCCAGAACATTTTATCACCTCCAAAAGAAACACTGGGCCCATTAAGCAGGCACTCTCCATTTCTCCCTCCCCCAACCCCTGTCAAACAATAATCTACTTTTTACTATGGATTTGCCTTATAGACATTTCATATAAATGGAATCTTACAAGATGTGGCCTTTTGTGTCTGATTTCTTTCACTTTATTTTCAAGGCTTCCAAGGTTCACCCATGTTGTAACATGTGTTAGTATGTCTCCCTTTTCATGGATAAATATTATTCCATTGTATGGATATACCACTTTTAAAAATTCATTCATCAGTTGATGAACATTGGGCCATTTCCACTTTTCTGGCTATCGTGAATAATGTTGCCATGAACATTCATGTGTAATTTCTTGTTTGAACATCTTCCTAGTTCCCTTAGGTGTGGAATTGTTGGATTATATGGTAATTCTGTTTAACTTTGGAGGAACTACCAGACTGTTTCCATGGAGACTGCACCAGTCTATATTTCCCTCTAGCAACGTCTGAGAAAAACACCTCACTGTTGAAAGGAGGATCCTAAGGCCCAGAAAGGCTCAGTGACTTGCACAAACCCATGACAGAACTGGGGCCAAAATCCAATCTCCCAGCTTCCACTCTGTTCCTTTTGCCATTCCATGGCCCCACTCAAAGGCCAATGCAATATGTTCTTTCCGTTGTATGACTTAAGGCAGGAAAATAGTTACTGTGGGAAAAAAAAAGGTAATATTGGTGAAAACAAAAAGGATGAATTTTCTAGTACTCTGAGTTTACCAGAAAATTTGATTAATCAGAACCCACCTCCTATCCCCCACTCAATACCCAACTTCACAAATTTCCGTTTACTAAAGCAAATCTTTCCAATAACACACTGGCCTTAGATAAATACTCAAAACAATAAGATCACTGTTTAGCCATTTTAAAGGCACTTTTCGAAGAAACAAGCACAGACTCTTTCCCCTTTCTCCTCTTCCTAGCTCTGCTGCAGGCCTCTGTCATTCTGCATGCAGCCTTTTAGGATCACAGCTTCTCTGCCCTCCCTGATTTCTGTTTTTCTCGCTGCCCATCCCTCATTCCCTTGTCCCCAGCCAACTACCCAAACAAAGGTCTTGTAACCTCATCTCCCTGCTGTAAATAACGTTAGGGATTCCTAACAGTTCAAACTCTTAGTGGAACACTTAAGGCCCTTCCCAGCTTTGACTTTAGCTACCTTTGCAGTGTATATCTGCATCCCCTCACTCATCTTGTGCTTAAACAGACCAAAGGAACTGCACACCTCTCAACATGTGCAGCACCTTCATGCTTTCTATTTTTTTCCAATTATAGTTCATTCAAAAAGCAATGCTTAAAGTTTTCTATGTGCCGTTCTGAGGATTCACGTGAACATATTTCCTGCCTTCAATGAATAGACTTACAACCACCATTGCAGACAAAGCGCCCACTAAGCAAATCATAGAATCTGATCTATAAAATGATAGATATGCAAAGAGCAGAAACAGATCGAAGCAGGAGACTATTAACTTTCTTTAGGAGTCATTCATGAAAGGCCTCAGCGAGGATGTAACACTAGAGCAGAGCTTTGAAGGATGAAGAGAAGTTCACCAAATGAACCTGGAGGAAAAGTAGTCCAGGCAGAAGAAACAGCTGCTGAAAAGGTGAGGTATCCAAACCAGGAAGGCAAGTGAGGGGATTCATGGGCAGTTTTGGAGAACTGGAGCGGGAGACAGACCAGAGAACGGCAGGAGATAGCCCTAGAAAGGCCTCTGTGTGCCAGATGCAAAAGGCTTGTGCGCCAGCTAAGGAGTCTTCACTTTGCCCTATAAGCAATGAAAAGTTTTAAGAAGAGAAGGAATTGGTTTGTGTTGATGTAGGTAATCCAGGGAACAATGAAGGAAGGACGTCCGAGGAACCCCAAAGTACAGACGCAAAGAGACTCTCACCACAGTTCAGGCCTGGCCGAGGGCCATAGGGAGATACGGTGAAGCAGGGAAACCCACTGTCCCTTCTTCACCTGGAAAACCATCACCTTCCAGAGCTCCTTCCACCCCTGGTGGAGGCAACCACCGTCTCTTCTGTTATCTAACACTGGGTACAAAGCACTACCATAGCCCACAGCACACCCCTCATGGAATGAGTTTTTTTTTATTTTTTATTTTTTTAAACACATTCCCAACCTTCATTGCAGCTCTGGGCCAGGATGGTTTGTATCTCCAGCATTCACTACCCTGTCACTTTCTAAAGCACTTCTCAAACTTGGATTATAATGCAGACTTTGGATCAGTAGGTCTAGGGTAGAGACAAGATTCTGCATTTCTAACAAGCATCCACATGCATGCCACAGACAACTCTGGGTAGCAAGGACGTAGCACGAGTCAACAAAAACTTGTTTGTTGAGAGCCATGCCCCTCTCTAGTCAAAGACTTGTTAACTGTGCAAGAACTGCTCCTGGATGCAGGCTTACACAGCACACCCCCGTCTGCTTCCTAGTCCTCACAAAAGGGCTCCACATCACGTGGCATTGGGCCCTCAGTTATGGGGAGAAACATTCTGGGGAAAATTCTCCATAATGAAGCCTCTTATCTTTAATGGAAATGCGCACCATTGTTGAGTCAGAATGGCGAGTGAGTCCATATCCTTCCGATGGACGCCGAGCAACCGAGCAAAGAGCCAAACAGCCCTCCACATATTAACGAATGTCCTTGGTAGGCAGAAGGCCCTTGAATAATTGATACATGGGACTGTTCAATGTTTGCTGTAGTTCTGGCCAATGCTGCTCGTTATAGGAGATGATTCACTCAGTTCTATGGAACAAATTGTTCCAAGGTCTAACTCCACTTCCTTTGCTATTTTTTTTTTTAAATAAAAAAGCATGCACCTGTGGAATTCATATGCATGCAATTGTGTCCGGAATAGAAATGGGAGAATTAATTTGTGTCCCACAGCCCGTAACAGAGCAACCCCAGAGCCTCCTGCCAAGGGGCTTAGCTTTGCAAATAACGTTTTTCCTGGAGAGGAGGAAAGATATAGATATATCAAGTCTCTGCTGGCTGCGAAGATTGCAAAAGCAGGATGAATTGCAATTAGACCATCTTCTCAATAATGCTTATTATTGCTAGGTTTGGCAAAGGGACAATTGGTATTCAAATTGTATGCCTATATTTTAGACTGTGCATCTGGGAGCTAATTTAGTGTGTCCAGTTCCTGTTAGCCATGTGTCTCTAAGTGCTTAGAGCTGCCTTGTGAATTACATCCAGAGAATGGTTTTATTTTAAATCCTGATGGTTTAACAAGCACATGCCAAGCTGCAATGGCTTTACTATATTCCTTCTCTGTCCCCTGAGTTTGGAAATTTTTGTTCCATTTCCCCAATCTATCGCTGGATGAAAAAATGTCTATTTGTTTTGTAAAATCGAGTAAAACCAACGATTTCACCAAACACATTCTTGTAGTGGGTTGCACATGTGCAGATTCAGCCCTGATGAAACCCCTTCGTGAGAGGAGAAGGTACTGTCTTGAGCACAGAGGACTCTTCTTCATATTTTAAGAATGAGAGAGATAGGTGGTCCAGCAAAGCCTGATTGTGCTGAGGCCTGACTGTGAGCCCCGGAAAATATCATCCACCACTTTCTAGTCCCAAATCCTCCTCCAGTTCACAGATGCTCATACAACTTGGCCCAGTCCCCAGAAGGTAATCTGGATTGGGATGAGACCAAAAGCTGGATCCAGCTGTAGCTCTCTTCTGACTGTCTCTAGCAAGGCCTTAGACAGAACTGGGCTATGAGCCCTTATACAAAGAATTAGATTTCCCTGCCAGATTGAAACAAACCAGTCCTTGACGAGTCCCTAGGATCTAGGGTGACCAGCTCGGTTCAGCTGAGCCACCAGGAAAGGGAATAGCCTTCTTTATCCTCACTTTGTTTCTGACCACATTCCTAGGACTTAATGGTAAGTGGCCCTTTGAAGCTGGAAGACAGGAAGCAGTCTTTAGGATTTTTGTTCACCTACTTTCCTATGAGACTTTCAATAGTTGACTAAAAATGGCAGCTAGAAATGTTGGGGAAAGGCAAAGGTCTTTCGTCTCTTCTCTCTTCTTCTTGGCTCCTCCTGTATCTACTACCTTCTGTTGGAATCTGGCCCGGCAGGCAGACTCTCTTTCTGCTCTCCGTGATACTTACTTGGAAGGAGCAGTGTCTGGACGGCATTCCTTTGTCTTCTGGCTGATCCTAGAGTAACTAAGGATATTGGTCCAGATTTTCACATCCATCTGCTCTTCATTCCCACTCTATTGTTGATTTTTAAGCCCAGAGCTGCCTTTAATGCAGGGAGGTGTCCTGTATGCTACAGAAATGCCATGGACAAGGAACACATGCTGAGTAAGGACACCAAGCCATGCATTGCCAAGGGCTGCTGCACCACAGTCCCCTTGTGGCTGTGGCAGCAGCCAAGACTGCTGCTGCTGACGCTGTGAAGGAGTCCTTCTTTGGCCAAAGCTAGGGAAGGAATTTCAGGGGAACTTAGAAAAGTATCTTATACATGCCAGCACTGAAGCAGAACTTAAGATCAACAAGTCACCACCTGCCTGATTTTGAATTCTACCTGCTCTGTCTTTCACAAGCAGGCACACAAGGTGTGCTTGAATAGCTTGCATTAGACTGGAGACTCTGAGAAATGGGTGTCAAGGCAGGATTAAATGTGCAGAGATTTTATAAGTGGAAGTGCCTGGATGAAACAGGAAAGGGGCCAGGGAAGGCTGGGAGAGCCATCAACAAGATGCAAGTCTGACCTCAGTGAATGATAGAGGCAGGGGAGACTGGGTGGAAGGCTTCTAGATTGACGGGCAGGTCAAGACAGTTTCAACAAAGCCCTTGGGGAGTCTTTGGGCCCAGAGTCAGCTAGCAGAGAGGCTTATGTTTCCCTGAAGGCATCTGCTCTGGTACCTCTGCCACATGGAGCACTGCCAGGGAACAGCCTCCAGGAGGTAGGCCCTCCACACAGAGGCAGCAATGGCGTGTTTGTCCATCCCTCTTACCTGGCTCCACAGTCTGCCCTGTGTCAGCCTACCTGCCTCCCAGAACAGGGAGAGAGGACAGCAGAGCACCTGCATGGAGCCAGACCATGGAGGGGAGGCCAAACCTGGAGACCAGGAAGCAGCAGAAACTCACACCTGCTTCACAGGGGGCACTTGGGGCAGCCATTTGACCAGGATGCAAGCTCCATGGATCGCAGGAATCCGTCCTAGTTGGTTTAAAGGGGAGGGACGTATGCTGGATTTACAGCAGTTCATTTAAACCCAAAAGTTAGCTCAGCTTATAATACAAATCCAAAATCCAGCAAGTTCATTTAAACCCAAAAGTTAGCTCAGCTTATAATAAAAATCCAATCAATGTGAGTGCCCAGAAATTCTTCCTTGAAATCCATTCCCAATGTTGGCCTAGCCCCAGCTGATACATTTAAATAAATGCTGTACAGAATTTAGGAGACCAGCAGTTTATCCCCAATGGGAACTAAAAATTTGAAATACTCTCTGGTTCAAGATCCCATTGTTTCCCTCCTTCTTTGTAAAACAAAATATCATATGTTCTCACTTACAAATGAGAGCTAAGTTATGAGGAGTCAAAAGCATAAGAATAAAATAATGGATTTTGGGGACTCGGGGAGAAGGTTAGGAGGTAGCTGAGGGACAAAAGACTACACATCGGGTACAGCGTATACTGCTTGAGTGATGGGTGCACTGAAATCTCAGAAACCACCACTAAAGAATTTATCCATGCAACCAGAAGCTACCTATACCCCAAAAACTATTGAAATAAAAATAAAAATTAAAAAAATAGCAGCTCTAGGGAAGTTGGAATGGCTATTTTGGAAAATCTCGAGGCAATGACTGAAAATACCATTAAATTGTAAAGTGTTACAGAAATTCTTAGTGACAGCACACAACATCATGGGGATCAGAAGCTTCAGTTTATCTGGGAAGCTCCTGCCTTCAGCCCCCTAGGCTTCTGCCTGGATATTGTGGCCTTTATCCCTAGCCTCTGATTTCTACTGTGGTCTTTATGATGAGCCTGGAGCGTTGCCATGGAAAGCACTCACAGCTGCTGAACCAAAGTCAGGCTGTTTTCAGATTTGAGTCTGGCTGGTGCATACTCTCTGTGGCCAGGCTTTCTGAATGATATTTAGAAATTCCCAGCACACACACACACACACACACACACACACACACACACAGAGAGAGAGAGAGACACACACCCCAAGAAAGAGAAATCAACTGAGGAACAGCTTCCCATAATAGTCTATGATTTTTTTTGTATCCATTTTGACCAAATTTTGAGATTTGAAATTTCAAAATAAATAATCATAAAATCTGCTTTCTTGTGCACCCTATGTGCAGTGTGGCCAACATAATATACTGAGCAACTAGAGGAAATAAATAAGAAAGAGGAGTTTGAAAGGAGGAAACTGTTTTACAGTGCAGATTCCATTCCAGTAACAGACCAAAGATCAATACAAGGACACAGATAACTGATTTATAGGAAAATACACAATTTTAAAATAGTTTTTCTGCAATGACATGGATGAATTTCAAAACTATTAAGCTGGGTGAAAGAAACCACAAAAAGAAGAGCATCTTCTCTGTAGTATCATTTATATGAAGTTCAAAACTAACTAACAGTGATAAAAGCCAGATTTGTGTTAGTCTATGGCAGGATGAGGGGTGAATTAACTGGAAAAAAACCATGACAGAATATTGTGGAGTGATGAAAACATTCTATTTCTTGATTTGAGATATAGTCCCATGATTTAACACAGTTGGTAGCGTGCTGAGTCTGTCTCTAGCACTCCTGACGGCAGTTCTTAAGTAATCAGGAACATTTTTGTGAACCAATTGTTAAACCATCACTAGCTGAAACTCAGCCACGGTGGGAGTATTTAAACCATGAAAACCAACAAATGCTACAAATCAAGTTTTCATCTTTTTACAGAGGGCCACTTTACCAGCATAACCTTGAATACATTTGTCCAACTTCATTAAAGTATATACTTAAGATTTATGAATTTTAATGCATATAAAACTACTTCCATAAGGCACTGTTAGCAAAGAAGAAAAAAGGATAAATTAGTGTCTTCAATTAGTGACAAGTCTAGTTGTTCATTTATGACTTTCATGTCCTTATATGCCTTTTCAAGCCTTCCTGAATTCCATTTTCTAAAATTGAGGATCACAGTAAGTGATCACAGTAAACAGCTGCTCGACACTGGGTATTCTGTGAGCTGCTGAGCTACAATTGATTTACGTATAGTGAATTTTAATATAATCTGTGTCCTAATTTTTACCACCTCTCTTAAAATACCCTTACACCCATAAAGCATAAGTCCAGCCTACTTTTTAAAAAAGTTTAATATATTAAAATCTTTATATGTCAAACACAGCAAATATTCTATTACTGCATATTAACTTAGTTCACCAAGTATTCTTTTTAATTGAGTAAATCCTTATCACTTTTATGCTTTATTTTCATTGTCTTTTGTTTTAAGTTTTGTTTTTTTTTTAACCTGTAAAAAGAGCTATCGCTATGTTGAATTCAAACAACACAAAAGGCTAAGAAGTCTCTCTCCCTCCAGACTCTATCCTGAGTCCTACTGTTTAAAGACAGCAACGGTTAAACATTAGAATATAGCTGTCCAGTCTTTTCCTAAATTTACATTATACACAAATCAAAACACATATACACACCAACTACACTTTTAAAAAACAAAAATAGGATTATATATAATGTTACACCACTTGGTCTGTTTATTTTGTCTTCCATGGTCATCTTTCCATGTGAGTGTAGGTGAGCTCTACCTAATGCTTTTTAAAAGCTTCATAGGTACCACTGTTTATTTAATCAGCCTCCTCCTGCTAAACACTTAGACTTTTCCCAAACTGTCATCATTACAAAATCCCTACAAGGAACACCCTTGTGTTAGGTTGAATCCTTTGAAATTACTGTTTGTGTATATCAGAAAAATGGTTGAATAGCAGTAATTTCAAATGGCTCACACTATACATTTGTATTGCTATAGGATACACTTCTTGAAGTGGGATTGGTGCATCAAAGGAAATGTGCATTTTTTATTTCGATGACTACTTCTACACTACCCACCTCACAAATATGTCAATTTACGCTGTGTTTATTTCCCCATGCCTTGACAATAATAAAAGCTTTCAATCTTTTTAATTTTTGCCAGAATATTATACCTCTGTGTTTTGCTTTGCTTTCTTTTCTGATGATTGAGGAGATTGAATATCTTTTTGTACGCATATTGCACCCAGGACACTGAAGACATCATTTGATTCTCCCACAATCCTCCAAATACACTCCTATTTACAAAAAGAGAATCAAACCTCTTTTTGAGAGATTTAAAGAACAGATGTCTATCGTTAAAAGGACTCCTTTTAGGAAGCTGGGACGGATTATTTTTCTGCCTTCAGATTTCTATTTGTTTCTGTTACTGGACACACAAACATGTATTGTTTTTGCCCAGAGCGAACTCCTTTGACCTCACTCTTCTGTTTTCTGAATTTGAATCACTTGGAAAATCCACTGGACTTTGGATCTGAGAAGGCGACCCACCCCAGGCTCTGGGCAAGGCTGTGGGCTTTGCAGCCCACCAGCAGGGGGCCTCTTCAGCTCTGAGAGGCCTGGCCAGAACTCCACTTCCTCCCTCCCAAGCAAGCTTCTCCCCAGCACAGAGTGGCAATTGCTGGCTTCCACTTAGGCTGGCTAATTTAGTGAATGAAAGTCGTTTGGCTTCCACCATAGCAATTAGTATGCAAATTCCAGTATATTACCTGCGGAGTCATAAATTACATTGACAAACTTAATATTCACAGATTCAACATTCCAATGAGGGTAATTTTTCTATTTTTCAGTAGTTGTAGGCCAAGGCAATCCACCACCTTATTGAACCGTTACACATTAAATCAACAGTTGAAAAATTAAGCATTTTCCAAAGCATTTTTATTATGCATTTATTTCTTTCAGCAAGCAGTCAAGTGGAACATTAAATATGCAATGTGTCTAAGTGTACTAAATGGCTGGTGAATACATTTAAGCTTAAAACAGTTTTTTTGTAACTTAAAAAAAGAGATACAACAAAGGAAAATCTATACCATAATACAATCTAGTGAATCTTTGTCAACACTATTAGAATCAAATATTTTCTAGCTCAGGTTCCCGTAAGTAAGAGGAGTCATTAAACCCCAGTAAGCAGTTCAAGCTAATGCTGCTCACAAATGGAAAACGGCTGGCCCATAGGAAAGGAAGGGGTGCAGCGAGTCCACGTGGGGGTGGACAAGATCAAGTCTCATCACATCGACACGATCCTTCCTTCTTTTATTCACCCAGGAGACAAACTGAGCCCACATTCTGTGCCAGGTCAGCAAGATGATCCTGTCTCCAGGGGATTTAAAGACAGAGTCAGAGTCTCTTAGCTCAGCACCTGCTGATGGACAGCATGGCAAGCACTAATCATTGAAGAGTCACGGGAAACCCCCTGGCACCTTTTCCACATCTGTCGTCAAAAGCCACTGAAAAGTTAGTGAGACTCAGTAATTCCTTCTTCCCATTCCTCTCTGCACATTCCTACCAAATAAAATTACCTTTGCTTTGAGATTCTAACATTGCTATTAAGGCCAGCAGAGGACATATTTACTGATGGTTTCAACAAGGAGATCTGAGAGAGGTTACTAGAGATAGCAGGAAGGTACTGAGAGACACCCATTCACAAATGTGTAGATAATGCCAAATTGCAAATAAACCAGGTGGCTGATGTCTGACATTTGGTCCTTAACTTTGAAAAGTACTTAGTTTGCATTTAGAATACCATCCTTCAAACCAAACAAAAAACATCTATGGAGATAGAAAAAGGCAGGGGCAGAACACCACTTTGCGGCCACAACTTGAGCCGAAGGTGGCTTCTGTGTCCCCCACACCATATTTGAGGATGGGCATCACCACTTCAAATTCTGGGGAAAGAGCCACCTTGGTCTTGGTTTTCTATTCTCTGAGACCAGCTCACATCTTTCTTTGTGAAGCTCAGATCAGGTGAGGAAATGAATTATTCTCAAAGAGTCTTTCTGAAGAGTGGGCCAAAGGGAAGTAGGATGAGACAGTTGATGTGGGGATCCGGTAAAGAATGTGGAATTCAAGCCTCCTACCCTGTAACATTTCTCAGGGTTGGAGGTTGCATGCTATGAAGCCTGGATGAAGTCAGAACGCAAGGCAAGAGTTGAAAACAAATGTTCATTATGTACTTCTCCAAAAGCGACACACAATATATCATCTACAGGGAGGTTTTCTGCAACATTAGTCTGTCTTTTGATCACTCATTTAGGTATTTACTGAGTGCATATTATGTGCTGACACAGTCTTCTATCAAAATTTTTCACTTAAGTGTCAGCAGAGAATCTCATACTTTATTTTATAATGCATTTTAAAAATTGCCAGATTATTAGTATAACCTTTAAACCAAGAGCAGAAAACCCTTACTTATTAGAGAATAGACCTTCTTTTAAAATGTTAATTAATTTTTTAATTCAAAATTAAAAGTTGTATATATTTATCATGTACAACATATATTAAAATAGATATACATTGTGGAATGGCTAAATTGAGCTGATTAGCATACGCAGTACCTCCCACACTTATCATTTTGGGAGGTAAGAACACTTAACACCTACCCTCTTAGCAATTTTCATGAATATGATACATTGTCATTAACCATAGCCACCATATTGTACAACAGATCTCTAGAACTTCTTCCTACTATCAAAAACTGAAATGTTGTATCCTTTGACCAACTTCTCCTCAACCCTCTTCCCCGATGACCACTCCAGCCCTGGTAACCATCATTCTACTCTGCTTTCGAGTTCAACTTTTTTAGAGTCCAAATAGAAGCGAGAGTATGCAGTATTTGTTTTTCTGGGTCTGGCTGATTCTGCTTAACCTAATGTCCTCCAGTTTCATCCATGTTGTTGCAAACGACAGGATTTCCTTCTTTCCTCAAGGCAGAGAAGTACTCCACTGTGTATATGTACCGCATTTTCCTTACGCATTCATCTATTGATATATCCTTAGGTTGATTGCATGTCTTGGTTACTGTGATAACTGTTGCAGTGAACATGAGAGTGCACATATCTCTTTGACATACTGGTTTCAATTCCCTTGGCTATATACCCAGAATTGGGATTGCTGGATCACATGGTGGATCTATTTTTAATTTTTTTGAGGAACCTCCATACTGTTTTACATAATGATTGTGCTAACTGACATTTTCACTAACCATGTAGAAGCATTCCTTTTTCTCCACATCCTCACCAACACTTATCTTTCATCGTTTGGATAATAGTCAGTCTAACAAGTGTGAGGTGGTATCTCCTTGTGGTTTTATTTTGTGTTTCCTTGATGATTAGTGATGTTGAGCATTTTTTCATATACCTGTTAGCCATTTCTATGTCTTCTTTTGAGAAATATCTGTTCAGATCTGTTGCCCACTTTCTAATCAGGTTATTTGTTTTCTTGTTATTGAGTGAAGTTTCTTATGTATTTTGGATTTTAACTCCTGTAAAGATATATAATTTGTAAATATTTTCTCCTACTATGGAGGTTGCCTCTTCACTCTGTTGACTGTTTGCTGTGCAGAAATTTTTTAGTTTTATGCTATCCCATCATTCTAATTTCACTTTTGTTGCTTGTGCTTTTGGGGTCATATCCAAAAAAAGAATCATTGCCCAGACCAGTACCATGAAGCTTTTCCCCTATGTGTCCTGCAAGTAGTTTGACAGTCTCAAAAACAGGTTCCCCTTATTCATTGTAGAAATAATATTTAAAGAGCTGCTAAATGTGACACATGGTTTTTAGGTGATGTCTGTGTGAACAAGACACAAAGAAAACTCATGATGATCCAGACCACAAGTCCTGGAGTCGGATAGCTGGGTTCAAATCTCAGCTATGTCACTGTTTATGGGGTGAACCTAACAAAGTGACTTAATTTTGCTTTATCTCAGTCACATGCCCATCAATTACAAAATGATACACACCTCAGAGGGCTTCATGAAGATTACATGAGACAATACATGTAAATACATGTAAAAAGAAAAATCTAATTAATATCAAAATCACTGAAGAGCAGTTGATGCAAGAAAGCCTTGATGAACTGAATTCCTAAAGATAAGCCCTTCATAGATAAACAGAGAGCTATGGCAGTCACTTAGGGGTAAAAGCTGGATAAGAGTGAGGACAGCTGGGGAACAATGATTGCCAAAGGCTAAGGGATTTCACCAGGTCAGAAAAATAATTGAACAAATAATGCCAAAAACATTTCAAAATTAGATTTTAAGAAATCAATAAAGGCATAAGAAAAACAAATGAAAGCCATAAAAATACAAAACAAGAAAAAGTAAAACAGTCTTTGTTTTATTTTTAATTTAACTTAATTTATTTTTTGAGACAGGGTCTTGCTCTGTCACCCAGGCAGGCTGGAGTACAGTCATATGATCATTGCTCACTGCAACCTCTGCTGCCTGGGCTTAAGCAATTCTCCCACCTCAGCCTCCTAAGTAGCTGGGATTACAGACACATGTCACCATGCCTGGCTAATTTTTGTAGTTTTTGTAGAGACAAAGTTGCGCCATGTTACCCAAGGTGGTCTCAAACTCCTGGGTTCAAGGGATCCATGTGCCTCAACCTCCCAAAGTGCTGGGACTACAGGCATAAGCCACTGCACACAGCAATAAAACAGTCTTTATTGACATACAACATTATTATGTATGTAGAATATACCAAGGAATCCTCAAAGAAAACAAAAGGACTATTATTAATAAATAAATTCAGCAAAATCTCAAAACAAGGTCAATGTTTACATACATGCACGTGTGTGTGTGTGTGTGTGTGTGTGTGTGTGTGTACCCCATGTTCATGGGTCGGAAAACTATATAGTGTAATATGTCAGTTGTCCCCAAATTGATCTTATTATAAGTTCAATGTACTTCCATTAAAATCCTGAAGACTTTGCTGTAGAAATTTAAAAGCTGAAACTAGAAGTTATATGGAAATGTAATAGAACTGGAGTAGATAAAACAATCTTGAGAAAAAATAAAGTTGAAGTGTATACACTACCAGATTTTAAAACTTACCATAAAGCTATAATAATTAACAAAGCATGGTGTGAGCATAAGCATAGAAAAATGGATCACTTGAATTCAATAAAAAATTTTGAAATAAACTCACAAATACAGTTAATTGATTTATGATATAATGTGCCAATGCAATTTAATGAGGAAAAGGAAAGACTTTTTAACAACCGGTACTAGGACAAGTAGATATTGACACACAAAAAATGAGCCTTGACACTTTTCTCAGGCTATACAAAAGTTATTCGAGATAGAATGCAGGCTCCAATATAAAAGCTAAAACTGAAAGTTTCTAGAAGAAGACATAGGAGAATATCTTTTCAACATCAAATAAGCTAAGATTTGTTAGGGAATACCAAAAAAAAAATCATCAAATAAAAATTGGTAAACTTGACTTCTCCAAAAATTTTCAGACTTAGAAGGAAATATTTACAACACATATTCCACAAAAAATGCAAAATGTGAAAAAAAACTATACAAATCAATAATAAAAAGACAATCTAATTTAAAAAATGTCAAAAGTCTTAGACACTTTACTAAAGAGAAAATGGAATGGCCAAAAAGCACATAACAAGATGCTCAACCTCATTAGCCAGCAAGAAAATGCAAATTAAAATCACAGTGATATATCACTACACATTAATTGGGTTGAAAAAATTTAAAAGACCGACCATACTAATGGTTACTACTGATGGGATTTAAAATGGTATAACCATGTTCAAACAGTTTGGTAGTTTCTTATAAAGTTAAACATACACCTGGCTTATGACCCAGTAATTTTACTCCTAGGTATTTACTCAAGAAAAGTGAGAATAGATGTCCACAAAAAGACTTGCTTGAGAATGTTTAGTGGCACTTTATTATGTGGTAAAAAAAATTTTAGAAAAAATTCCAACATTCTCCCAATAGAGGAAAGAATAAACAAATTGTGATAAATTCATACAGTAGAATTCTATTAGCAATACAAAGGAATGAACTACTAATATATACAACAATAAGGATAAACCTCAAAAGTATAATATTGACTGGAAGAAACTGTACACAAAGAGAGTACATGTTGTACGAACAGGCAAAACTGATTTAGAGGATAGAAATCAGAGTGTAGAAATTGACTAGGAAAGATGGCGGCAGTAGTATTCTAGGCCCTGCTTAGGGTGTTGGTGGTTACATACACTTGTCAAAACTCATAGAACTGCACAGCTAAGAACTGTGCATTTTAATATAGTTGTACCTCACTCAAAATTTAAAACAAGAAAGAATGAGTGAGTGAGTGAGCAATGAACTAATAAAATTTCACTGTGTGTTAGAGTAGTCAAGCTAGACTTCATGAAGACATTCAACTGTACTGGTGAGACTTGGCTGACAGGAAAGTAGTGGACAAGACCATCCGGTATGAGTGAGGAGAAGAGAGAGGCTAGTGATAGAACAAAAGGAAAAACTAAAAAAACATGCCTCTAATGTTTTTCCTCCTTTCTTTTATAAGCAATCAAAAACCACAGAGCATGGAGAGAAACATAAAACAAACAGGCTTATACCAACACCAAGTTTTAATGCCCCTGTGCAAAGATTGGCAGCTGAGAGTATTTGGGTTCTTACCACCTCAAGTTCCACCAGGAGCTATGGTCCGTGAGAGTAGAGGACTACCCTCTTTCCCAAGAGGAAAGAAATATCTTTGCTACCTACATTGGCTCCGGAAATTTTGTCTCTGCCAGATGTAACCTGGGGTCACTAGCAATGTTTAAACTTTTTGTTTTGTTTTGTTTTGAGATGGGGTTTCACTCTGTTGCCCAGGCTGCAGTGCGGTAGCTGCAGATCATGGTTCACTGCAGCCTCAAACTCCTGGGCTCAAGTGATCCTCTACCTCCTGAGCAGCTAGGACTATAGGACTTAGGCACATGCCACCATGCCTGGATAATTTTCTTCTTTTGTAGAGACAGGGGCTTGCTGTGCTGCCCATGCTGGCGTGGAAGTCCCAGCCTCAAGTAGATCCTCCTGCCTGGGCCTCCCAAAGTGTTGGGATTACAGGTGTGGGCTACTGTGCCCAGCCCCAGTGCTTAAACTTTTACTTCAAGGAAAAGCACCTATGTCCTTGCACCTCAGACTTCATTTTTCAGGAGTTCAAGTCTGTTGCCTAGTGTCCTGAGAGCTGGCTCTGGCCTTGCCAGTTCTAAGATGAATTCAGATGTGGATGAGTTCTAAGACGGAGCCCAGCGTGCCCTGCCCACTCTCAGCATTAGGTAAAACCGCACCGTCCCAAGGATGTAGTTCCGGGGCTCTGAGAGACCCCAAATGACAATCACTCAGACCACTGGCAGGAAACAATTGTTCAACAGACCAAAAGTGATAGGGGCAAATGATTGATAATGGTTGGAAATAATAGAAAAAAAAAATCTACTTTTTCTCTATCTTTACGTACAGATCAAGCACACATTTGAACCATTTAAATGAAATAAATGGAGGATCTGTGTTGTACAAAACAAAAACACACACACTACTGGGAACAATTTTTCTTTACGTTTTGTGGAGACCACAATTTTATCATCTAGGAGTTTCTGTCCCTCGATCTCCGCCTTGCTTACCCGCTGTGTCATTGATGGGAGGGACAGAATAGTGAGAGAAATATTTTCACTCTCTTTGCTTGGTCCAGGAGTTGGGTTACAGTCACGTGACTCTAGAACTGTGGAATCAGCGGATTTATATTTTTAGAGGCAACTGGCAAAGTATATATGGAAAAGAGGTCAAAAAGGGCAGGGGCAAAGGTTGGGCAACGTGTAGTCACTTCCTTGTCTAGCGTCATCTTACTTTGCAAGTGTTAACCGTGTAAGCATTTCTTGTTTCCCTCTAGACACAAAGGAAGAAGGCAGGCAGGAATTAAGTGACTTGTGTGATCAGCCCAGAAAGTTTCTACCAATGGTTGAGAAGTCAGCCCTCCTAACTTCAGATCCCTTCTCCTGCCTTGAACCAGGGCCATTTCTTCTTTGATCAAATGCACCTTGTTAGGGTTTATGGAAGCGAACCTTCAGAATTCAAAAGGCACTTCCCAAGAGTGCCATAGTCATTCACTAGAAATTTTTATGAAAGCAAGATTTTTTTTTTGTCCTCCAAAGAAAAGATGCTATAATTTCCTCTTGCCTGTCTAACAGTAATTACGGCTGCCTTAGTGAATGAAGGTGATTCTCCAGAAATGGAGACAGAGACAGCCTAAGTGCCCCACTCTTTGCCAGGTGCTTCATTAGAGAGACCAGGGAAAATCACAGCAAGGAAGGACATACATAGCTCATAAAAACAAGCACCAGAAAGGCAGCCTTGAAAGTCAGGCCACTCATTGCCTTGAGACAAAGCTATTCTAATTCTTCTGTCTTCCCCTTGGCCTCTCAGTGTCTGAACTTTGTGAACTCAGCTCGGAGAGAAAGAATTATTGCAGCGCAGAGGAAATAGGCACACTCACCACCGTAGCTTATCTGGAGCTAGAAAGAAACAAGTCATAATGCTGGGGAAACCAAAGAAATGCCAGCCCTTTTTCCTGCCTTGGAGAAATAGGAAAAGGGACAGAGAAGTGAGAGAAGGCAAAGGGGCAAACAGTTAGACCTGTTCCTCCTACTCCTTCCTGAGGCTTGGCCTGCAGGAATAGGGATGACAGACACAGGGAGGGGAGCATGAAAGGCAAGGGTATCTTCTTTCAGGTCCCACGTGGGATTCCAGGAGCAGAGGTCAAAACACATGGTCACACAGAAGGAGTTCTGATTGGTACTCAGGAGCTAACCCCAGTTTCTGCATGGGATGAATACAGAATTGAAAGCCACTGGGGTGGACAAGCTGACCTCAGAGCAAAGGCTGAGTGAACCACTAGCCCAGGGAACTGGCTGGAGAAGTCACAGAAACCCTAGGGCTTGCCTCCTGTGAGATCTGAAAGAAAGTTGAGTCTTTAAGAGAGAGATGGCCCATCCTTCCTGGGAGCACATGCACGCAAAAATAACAGATCACAAGTACCGGTCAAATACAGCAAGAGTGGAGGCCATTCCACCCAGAAACCCAAAAACCAAGGGCACCCTGGCCATCGCTTTAGAGGAGAATCAAGAATAAGCTAACACAAACAGAACCAGCATGAAGCTAAGCATCTCATCTTTGCACAATGCCATGAGAGTATATAAGGTTTTTCCCCAACCCCCCACATTGGATGACAACTTAGGGAAGAAGCAGGAGAAGATGAAAGCAACCTCTAGAAACTTGTTACTCAAATGATGCTATTGCCTACAGAGACCATTTAAGTTACTGTATCAGACTCAAGTTAAAGTGGTGTAAGGGTGTGATAGAAAAATCAAATTAGCTATTAATATTATTTGTCGAGCCATTCATTACAGAAAAATTGAAGAAGCTCTATTCTCTCCAATCAGCTGATATGTGCCGTATGTTAAAGTTTGTAAATATCTAGTATAGTATGAGATCTACCTCCTAATTTTTTTTTCTAGGATATTAGTATATGTCCCATATTGTTATCTCATTTAAAAAAATCACATCCAAGGGTGTCTACACGCCTTGGAATACCAGTTTTAAAAGCAGATCCAACAGTGAGACATAATGATGTAACACTTTACTGACAGAACAAAGGCATTTCAATAGTTTAAAAGGAAATGAAATGAAATGCAGATCATCAAGTGAAAGACCCTGCAGAATCACTTAACTTTCATTTTATTTTTGTCTTCTTTGTGAAATAAAATTGTTACTTAGTCTGGAAAAGTTTCAAAAGATATGGTAATGTCCTAAATATGTTTACATCTCCTTGTCAAGAAAAAAATACCTTTCAAGATACGAAAAGAACCCATACAATGAAAGACAGCATCCAACCACTGTCACTGATCTTTGAAGAATTTTGAAAAATAGGAAAAACTGTAGAAAAAGTAAATATGGTCACACGTAGAACCAGGTGTTCAAAAAGGAAAAGAAAGTTGATGCTGTAAACTAGAAGCTATTGACTTTGACATCGGTCCTAGACCAGAGTTTAGAATGGAGAGTTGGGGCTGATTCCTGCTCCCTTAGCATGAGGAATGATGATCAGTTAAAACCAACACAATTTGGCTAGGCGCGGTGGCTCACACTTGTAATCCCAGCACTTTGGGAGGCCGAGGTGGGTGGATCACCTGAGATCAGGAGATTCAAGACCAGCCTGACCAATATGATGAAACCCCCTCTCTCTAAAAAAAAAAAAAAAAAAAAAAAAAAAAAGTCAAAGAAAAAAAAATTTTTAATTAAAGAAATATTAAAACCAACATAATTTCACTATGTGTTTACAGTGTTCATTTGTTCAATTCTTGCCACACTGGTCTTTTTGCTCTCTGTGGCAATGGTGCTAGACTCATTAAAAACACACTTTAGAAATTTTGCTCTTGAATTTTAGCAAGGGATTTGGCAAGGTGATCTTCATGATGGAAAAGAGGGGAAAATGTGACTGAGTCACAGTACAATGGACTTGTAACTTGATCAGAATGGTGATCAATGCCAACCATGATGGCGGCTCTGGTGTGGATTGGGGCTCTCTGTCCTCGGCTTGGTTCTATTTTTTGTGGTAATGACTTAAATGAAAAGAGTAATGGCAATTAATGAAATCCACGGGTGGCATGAAGTTTTAAGGGAATGGCTAATATATTTGGGGCAAGATCAATATCCAAAAAGATTCCAGTAGGCTGAAAGGATCAGCAGGTTTAACCCAATTTATATTTCATAGTTCTGCTTTTTGATGTTAGACCCTCTGTGTCCCTCTTCCAAGAAAGATCAGCAACAAAAACATCACATCAATACAAAAGACAGAATAGCACCAAGCTCAAGAATATCTGCTCTGGAGACAAACCCCTTTAGGCAAGTCTCTACCGGTGGGAGCCTCAGCCTACCCCAGTGTGGAGCTAAGGATACTTACTACCTCATTGGGTTAATGAGAGGATTAAATGAGATGTGAAAGATGCAGAGCATTTAGCACATTATCTTGCCTATGACAAGCACTCAACAGATATTAACTATATATAGGTACATACACACACCATAGCTTAGCAGGAACATGTGTGAAAAAGACTTGTGGTTTTAATTAACTCTGAGTTCAACATAAGCCAGTGATCTGATGTAGCCTCCAAAAAGAGCCATGTCTTTAAAGAGCCATGGTAGGCTGAATATGTGAAGTGACAATTCTTGCCAGATTCCACATGGACAGACCTCAATGGGAGCTCATGCTCTGCTCCCAGTAATTCACCATTAGCACAGATCTTAGTAAACTGAAACCCATCCAGCTAGGACAAACTAAGACAACAGGAGTACTTAAGAGCATGGCCTATGAAGACCTGGACTTGTTTAGCCTGGAAGAAAGACTACTTCAGGACATCATGACATCTGTTTCACATATTTTTAGGACAGTCACATGAAAGAGGAATTAGTGTTCAATGTAGAGCTAAACAAATTTTTTTACACAGGAAATGCCAGGAGCTTGGAAATGGCACTGATTAAAAGTGTAAGCCTTACTAATGAAACGAGGTTTCACTGTGCCTTGGAAGAGTCTAGTTCAACCGTAAGCCATTTTTTTTTTCATTATTAAGATTAGGAATCCTTCTCTCTGAAAATAACCCTTTCCAGAGATTTTGATCAGATTACAATTAGGTACACACCATCGCCATTCCATTTTTAGTGGGAAGAAAATTAAATAAAGGAACGGCACTTCAGTAATTTTCCCAGGTCTCAGGGGAGACTAGAACTCACCAGACCATTTTTCTCACTCTTCATATCTCTGTCTCCTGAATTGATGAGCTATGATGCCTCTTATCTCAATTGGCAATTTCCTTGGAGTTGTGAATATGGTGATGGTTTGAGATAATATTCCTTCCCGCCACGCTGACTCTGCTTAAGCTGTATTCCCATCCATACTCTTAATATTAAAGATCCAGCTCATTAGAATAGTGTGATAAAAGCTTTTTGGTGGAGAGGTATGCAGATGGCTACCATGGAACCCAGAGCAACACTTAGTGACTTCAGTTTGAGTACCATCTCAGATTCTCATTTTTACATCACCTTAGGACTCTCGCTGTTTTAAAATGTTACATTTTTAAAAGAACCAGAATCAAGTAATTTGTATTCTGCTCACAATATAGGGCTTTGATGGAACAGGCTCAGATTTCTCTCACCTGATCACTGCATCTAAATGAGAAAAAATGGAATCCCATTCACAATGCAAATATTACAGAACACCAGAAACCATTCTGCCTTATAATCAAAACCAGAAAGCTGTTATTGTAACTGCACCATTTCCAGAGGCTTAATTCACTGCACAAATCCTGTCCTAAAATGAAAGCCTGGGCAGCATGACACTGCCTCTACTCAAGAACCACTTTGTCTTAGCAGCGTCATTTCCAAAGTCATAGATAAAGCTGGCTGACAAAAATTGATTTGGGCACTTTGTTCTGGTCACATACTATTTTAGAAATAAAATATTAACATCAGTCAGAGCAAAGCAGAAATTAAGTAATTCAGACAATGATTGCCGGGTGACATTTATTAGAGATAGGAACTATTTAAGTGCTTTTCTGACTTCATAGTACATTTTCTAATCATGATGAACTTTTTGAGGTAAATCTAACACCATAACTGTTGATTCTTTTTTTTTTTTTTTTTTTTGAGACGGAGTTTTTTAGCTCTTGTTACCCAGGCTGGAGTGCAATGGCGCAATCCTGGCTCACCGCAACCTCTGCCTGCCTCCTGGGTTCAAGCAATTCTCCTGCCTCAGCCTCCTGAGTAGCTGGGATTACAGGCACGCACCACCATGCCCAGCTAATTTTTTGTATTTTTAGTACAGACGGGGTTTCAACATGTTGACCAGGATGGTCTTGATCTCTCGACCTCGTGATCCACCCACCTCGGCCTCCCAAAGTGCTGGGATTACAGGCTTGAGCCACCAAGCCCGGCCAACTGTTGATTCTAAATACTTAAAGCATTGTTTGAAGAATTTCCCTTAGGGTTTAATTTTTTTCCCCTTTCTTCCATAAGATATTATTTGGCAACAAACTTCAAAGGATCCAACAGTGATTTTCAATTATATGTATTACCAGCTCCATAATCAGCCAGCATATTAAAAAGAGCAAAGACAGTAACTTAGACCACTTGGGGACTGGCATCAGGTTTCAAAATTACATTTGGCTCTTGTGCACGGTAACAGATTTGGTGAAAATATTTATTCCAGTTCTTTATTACTTTGTTTTATTTCATTTCAATTATCTACCAATGATTTTCAAGTTTCAGACAGCATCGTTGCCTTCACCCAAAGGTAAAAATCAAACCAAAATATTTTAGGTATTTCTTTCTTTTTTTAAAAAAATGATTTATGGGTCCTTATAACACCTGTCTGTTTCTCTTCATTTTTTCTCCTTGGTATTTTTCTTTAATTTTAGCATTCATTTTAATACATCGAATTATTAGATATTAGATCATTGTTAGATCCTTTCTCAAATTATATAAAATTACACTGCCATGAATTTTAATGATATCCATTGCCACTGATACAGCAAAACCCAAAAGAGTTTTGGTCATTATAGGTCAATGATACCACCCTGAATTGAGACTACTAAGGAAACAGGATCGGTGCATCTGGAGGTAATATTCTTTCTTTTGGAGGTTTGATTTAAGTGATGATTTCTAAGCACCATTTCCAATTTAACTGGAGACAGCACTCTCCATCTGCAATCCTCACACTTCAGTATCATAGCTCTGCTATGAGTCAATTTCCCAAAGAGGGGCTGAAAATTTATTCTGAGTAAAAGAGGATGTTGCTTATACCAACAGCTACATCAATCAAATGCTCTGAAATTCAAAACAACTATAATGACTTGATTCATAGAAGAATGTCATGTGCTTTAAAAACCAAGCAGCATTGTTAGGATGAGGGGACAGGGACAGGCATACTAAAAAGAAATGATAGAAAAGAGGATGGGGCCTGGGATTGGGGAAGGGAGGAGAGGTCTGATGCCGGCATCCCATCTAGAGCAGGGCATGTTCAACTATTGGTATCTGTTTTTCTGAAGTTTTTAAGCAGGCAAAGAGCTTCAAGCAACCAGCCTCTTACAGACACTCCTTCACTACCTCCCAGTGATTTATAACTGCAGTCAGAGTGGTTATGGCTAGACCAGGCCCAGCAACCACTCTCAAATCTGGCCATGGGGCAGCAGCCAAATTTCACAGGCTAGTTACAAAATTCATATAGCATGGTGATCATCCTCAGGCTTAGAGTGAGTTGGGCATAGCAAAAAATAGAGCAGTGCTTCAGCTTTCATTTGCTGCAAGGCAAACGCTCAGAGATGACCCCAAGGTCAAGAGCCCCTTCTTCCCAGACGGCTGCCCTGACCATGGTTTCACAGGCAACTGTTGCCTTCAGTTCTGCAGAACGATGCTGGGGGCATGTACTACAGATGCTTGTCCCATTTTTCCTCTGGCCCCTTTAAAATTTAGAAAGAGGCTTTAGCTCCCTATCTGATTTAATACTTGGAATGTGATACTCAATGTACATTAACTGCTGAACTGAGAACATTTGAACATTCTCAATTATAAGATAGTAGGGGCAAAACCTTGGTCAGCAAATAGAGGCTAACAAAGTTTCACTTACTAAAACTGCAAGATATTATGAAGTATATTAACAGACAATTCATAGCACTTAAGACATATAGGTTACACAACCAAAGTGTACCTCTCCAGCTTGCACTTCGTCAGACATACAGGTTACATATCCAAAGTATACCTCTCCTGCTTTATTGGGTCATTACAGCCCAAAATTTTATTCACTATAGGTATCTACAGGTTGAGTGAGGAAAGCAATGCCCAGTTAAAGATGCAGAAACTCAGGTTAGCCTGGAGCCAGTGATTTCCAGTTATAAATCAAAGCCTGGCATAACTGCATAGAGAAACCAATCCCTTCCAGTCCTTCACTCTCTTATTTTGCTGATGTTGATGGAGATGGTCAAGAGCTTTGTTTACCATGAGAGCAAAGGAAGAGGTCAAGTGAAAATTTTACTGGTTCAAGTAATTTAAGACAAGACAGAAATGCACTTCGGAAAAAGACCATCAAGAATTTAGATCAACAAAATAGAGGGTGTTAGGAACAGGCCCCTAGACTTTGTTTCACCAGAAAACCTGATCACAACCTGCAAAAATCCAAGTCTATCTCAACCAGTAAACAGGTCCAATGGCAACACAGCCTCAGCTCTCACCACTTCCATGTCTATAGAGCAGGGGTCCCCAAACTACGGCCCACGGGCCGTGTGCGGCCCCCTGAGGCCATTTATCCGCCCCCCACCCCGCACTTTAGGAAGGGGCACCTCTTTCACTGGTGGTCAGTGAGGGGAGCACAGGATGTGGCGACACTGCAAAGCTCGGCATCACTCACTTACAGTACTACTTCCGGTGATGCGGGACCCACGCCTCACGGCTCCGGAAGCGTGTCATATGACGCACATCCGGTCTGTGGCTGCAGCGCCCTGCAGTGTGAAATAACAGCAGAAGTAGGAAGAAAGGCAAAGCACTATAACCATTACTACACAGTACAATGGCCCCCATACTCCCCCAAATGTACAACAACATAATGGCCCCTATAACCTCCCTTTGCCCAAAAGTCTCCCCCCACATTACTACACACCGTGTTTCCCCTATTATAAGACCCTGTCTTATATTAATTTTACCCCCAAAAGATGGGGGCTGTCTTATTTTTAAGAGGTGTCTTATAATAGGGGAAACATGCAGCAGTGGGCTTCCCACAGAAGAGGCCCACTGCTGCTGCAGATGTCCAGGACGCTGTATACACAGAGTCACAGGCTGATCACCGCCATCCCTGTATACAGCACTGGAGGCGGTTCTGGGCCTGTGACACTGGATACCACTGTCTGGGATAGTGGAGGCAGCAGCGCTGGCTGTGAAGGGGGTCACACTTTGCATAGTCCAGCCCTCCAACGGTCTGAGGGACAGTGAACTGGCCCCCTGTGTAAAAAGTTTGGGGATCCCTGCTATAGAGAGTCAAAAGCTGATAGAAAACTACATGAAGTCTATGGATAAAATGAATTTAAAGATATGAGGACTAAGAAAGTGGTGAGTTCTGAGTATTTGTGGTTCACTGAGTTCTCTGAAGGAAAAGTAAAATATGAAAGTATAAATTCACACTGTTATTACTAATTGTCCAAAAATCTGGTATTCTCCCTAGGCATACAGCTAACAGAGGGAGGTCAAAGATCTTTACATCGGGAACTACAAACCACTGCTCAAAGAAACCAGAGAGGACACAAAGAAATGAAAAAACATTCCATGCTCATGGATAGGAAAAATGAGTATCATTAAAATGGCCATACTGCCCAAAGCAATTTAGAGATTCAATTCTATTCCCATTAAAATACCATTAACATTCTTCATAAAAATAGAGAACTATTTTAAAATTTGTTTGGAACCAAAAAAGAGCCCAAATGGCCAAAGCAATCCTATGTAAAAAGAACAAAGCTGGAAGCATCATGCTACCTGACTTCAAACTGTACTCCCGGGATACAGTAGCCAACAGCTTGGTACTGGCACAAGAACAGACACATAGACCAGCGGAACAGAATAGAGAACTCAGAAATAAGACCTCAGACCTACAACTATCTAATCTTTGACAAGCCTGACAAAAACAAGCAATGAGGAAAGGATTCTCTATTTAATAAACGGTGCTGGGATAACTGGCTAGCCATATGCAGAAAAATGAAACTGGACCCCTTCCTTACACCATGCACAAAAATTAACTCAAGATGGATTAAAGACTTATACGTAAAATGCAAAACTATAAAAACCTTGGAAGACAACCTAGGCAGTATTGTTCTGGACATAGGCACGGGCAAAGGTTTCATGACAAAGACACCAAAAGCAATCACAACAAAAGCAAAACTTGACAAGTGGGATCTAATTAAAGAGCTTCTGCACAGCAAAAGGAACTGTCATCAGAGTGAACAGACAACCAACAGAACAGGAGGAAATTTTTGCAAACTACATATCTGACAAAGGTCTAATATCCAGCATGTAGAAGGAACTTAAATTTACAAGAAAAAAAACAACAACCCCATTAAAAAGCAGGCAAATGACATGAACAGATACTTCTCAAAAGAATACATACGTGTAACCACCAAGCACATGAAAAAAGGCTCAACATCACTGGTCACTAGAAAATGGCAAATCAAAACCACAATGAGATACCATCTCACAGCAGTCAGAAGGCTATTATTAAGAAAGTTAAAAAAAAAAAAAAGATGCTGGCAAGGTTGTGGAGAAAAAAGAATATATGCTTATATACTGTTGGTGGGAGTGTAAATTAGTTCAATCATTGTGGAAGACACTGTGACAATTCCTCACTGTGGCAATTTATATTCCTTTGGATATGTACCCAGCAATCCCCTTACTGGGTATACATCCAAATGAATATTGATCATTCTTTATTTATAAAGACACACGCACTCTTATGTTAATTGCAGCACTATTCACAATAGCAAAGACTTGGAACCAACCTAAATGCCCATCAGTGTTAGGCTGGATTAAGAAAATGTGGTACTTATTTACCGTGGAATACTATGCAGCCATAAAAAAGAATGAGATCATGTCCTTTGCAGGGACATGAATAGAGCTGGAGGCCATTATCCTTAGCAAACTAATGCAGGAAGAGAAAACCAAATACCTCATGTCCTTACTTATAAGTGGGAGCTAAATGATGAGAAAACGTGGACACATGGAAGAGAACAAGACACACTGAGACCTATCAGAGGGTGGAGGGTGAGAGCAGGGAGGGGATCAGGAAAAATAACTAATGGATACTAGACTTAATAACTGGGAGTTAAAATAATCTGTACAACAAATCCCCATAACACAAGTTTACCGGTGTAGCAAACCGGCACATGTACCCCTGAACTTAAAATAAAAGTTAAAAAAAGTTCTCACTTACTTTGTCTCAATCTCTCTCTCTCAAAAATGTTCTTAGGAAATATTTCTAAGCCTTCACTGGTCTTGAGCTTGACAAGAAAACCTGAGGATCCTTTTTTCACGGAAACACATACCTTGTCTTTACATTTGGCCTGTTGTTTAATTTCACCTGCTTTGGCTTCTAAGGTTAGCCATGCACTTTTAGGGCAGTGCCAATGGGAGGGTTATTCAATACTTTAATTGTCTGCTGCATTTCAAAGCCATACTTAGTGAACTTGGCCTAAAACAGTGGTGTTGGAATCTAGTTTTTTCCTTGCAGTAGAGGGGAAAACAGTCCTTTTTTTTTTTTTTTTTTTTTTTTTTTTTGAGACGGAGTTTTGCTCTTGTTACCCAGGCTGGAGTGCAATGGCGCAATCTCGGCTCACCGCAACCTCCGCCTCCTGGGTTCAGGCAATTCTCCTGCCTCAGCCTCCTGAGTAGCTGGGATTACAGGCACCCGCCACCGTGCCCAGCTAATTTTTTGTATTTTTAGTAGAGACGGGGTTTCACCATGTTGACCAGGATGGTCTAGATCTCTCGACCTCGTGATCCACCCGCCTCGGCCTCCCAAAGTGCTGGGATTACAAGCTTGAGCCACCGCGCCCAGCCAGTCCTTTTTTAAAGTTGCGTACAAAAGCATGTGCAATTAGTTCCACAATTATTGCAGAATATAGTTATCTTTCCCCATACAGAGACTGCTCCTTTACTCCTAGAGCATTTTCCTGTAAAAATGCCTATTTTAGAACAACAACAACAACAAAAACCCTGAATATTTCTTTCTCCCTAAGAATCTCACCCCAAACCAAATCAAAACAAAACATTAAAAAGTTCTCAAACATTTTTTCAAGATCAGATAAGGGTCTTCCAGGCCAGGGAGATGCAAAGGAAAATATTTTGGACCATAACTGGACTTTCTAGGAATAAAAAAAGTAATGTTGAGTTCCCACTGTGCACCCTTGACATTCTTCTCTTATGGTAGACTTTTGACTTGGAATCTTGTCACAAGCCCACCTGTCACTGCCTGAAGAATAATGTAGCCCCATCCCAGGACAGAGTCTAACTAAGGCATAATTTCTACAGTTGTAAATTTCTTGCCCACAGGCAAGTGCGGATTGGCTAATGCATCTACCTTACCATGAACATAACCGTCACAAGCAATATCTCTTTCCTAACATGGTTACATTCAGTAAAATTGGTATTATCCATATTGGTTACATCCAATTTACCCCCTTAGCAAACAAAACTGAAATTTAAAATGGAAACCTTGAACATTAACAATATGCTTGCCTAGTGTTCACTCACCCACACTCATATGCATCGCTGGAGCAAGATGTGTCCAATTCTGGAAAAATTGTGCTTTATAGTTTGCAAAAAAAATAACCTTTCACGCCCATCCTAACAACTGTGAAGTATACGGGGCCAAGAGAAAAAGTGCTGATGGAAGTCACAGCTGTAATTACCTGTATTATCTTCTTAGGTGAACCTAAGGCTCATGTAAGTAAAAGTGATTTTTTTCCATGGTGTCTGAGCTAATACATGATACAGTGAGAAATATAACTTGGGTTGTGAGGCCCTTAGTCCCATTACCTTGAACCCTATCACTCATTTTGCCTCTGTCTCTAATTTTGACTTTGTCTACAGCCTACTGGAGTTTTCCCCTTCTAGAAATAATTGAGTAGACAGATTTGAAGAAGTCCAGGGATTATGCTCCTAGAATTTGGGAGAATTCACACCAAAAAAAAAAAAAAAAACAAAACAACAACAACAACAAAAAACCTGACACACGAAACAGAAAAGATTTACTCCGTGTGCCTAACTCCACAGTAAGTCATGGAATTCTGTCTTCTCTCCAAATTAGGTTAGCTGTGCCTCTTCTGGGTCACAAACTCCATTTTCTTCCCCCAAGATAAAAATTGAAGCAACTGATGCGGAAAAGCTTAAGGAAGGAATGTCTTAGCCACCAAATGAAAATGAAAGCTCCAACCCAACTCTAGTTATGTTAATATACATCCAGTCCCCAAAATTCTTCAACCCACATGCCAAATCTCCTATATATAGGGAAGCATGACTCTTCTGTACAAGGAATTTTTAGGACAAAGAGAATATTTAGGTACAAGAACAAAACCACCTCTGAAAGAGTTAAGTTTGTTGTAAAAGCAGAGAACACCACGCTGGTCATGCAGCGGTGTGTCTGGCAGCAGCAAGCTCCCGCGTGAATTTCTGAGTGTGAGACTTAGCTGAGAGCTAGTATCTAACTCCTTCAGTTTCAAATGCTACACACAGAAATAAGACTGGGAGCTATGCCCCCACTTCCCCTTCGCCACCTGTTTCTTGATGCAGTGGCTTATTCTCAGAGCTTCCCTGCCAGTAGGGCTCTCTGCATGGACTCCCTCCGTGGCAGAAGGCAGGGGATCCTTTGGGCATTTTTCACACTGTGTTTTTCAAGGTGGTACTCCTAAGGGAAGATGAAAAATCGATTAGCTTTCCTAAGTATAGCTGGAAATGAGTGATGCCAAGGGGCCACAGTGTGGCATCTGCTGGCAAGTGACATTTGGCTGTGAGAATCGCTTGGCCTCGTTATCATGACAGCCCCAGAAACCCAACTCCAATGTCAGTGCACCCCAAGTCAACGGCTTGAGAGCTTCTATGGGGCTCATTTGTCACATTCACCTCTTAGCTGACTGCCTTCTTAATAAGGAAAAGCAAGCCAGCATTGCTGTGCTGCAGTGTGCATTGGAAGGCAGTGGGAGCTTCAGAGGTCCCCTTAGGAGCTCTATACTTGCCTGTCATATAGAAGAACCATATTGAAATTGAGTATATAATTCATATTTAACGTACAAAACAAGTTAACATTTATAAAAGCTGTTCACATTTCTGAGCACTTCTGCAATCATTGTGCAGTAACTAGAGAAAGTCTGATAAAGTTACAAAATCAGATGCCCATCCCAGAGTTATCTCCAAATTATATGTCACAATTTCTATGTAATATCCTCACAGTCATATTAGAACCTACCTGATTGTTAGAGGCTATCACAGCTTTTATTGTTGTTGTTAGATTTTTTTTTCATACCTGTTAACCTACAGTTAAAAGTGTAGCAACCTAATAGTTAGACCACATCATTCAATTATAACTTCCTGTGTACCGCCACAGTCTTTGAATTTAGCTGTGTGTGGCCCTCGGTGCAGATAATTTGTTGTCCAAAAACATTAGAACTTGAGAAATGCGATTGATTATGGAACCAGCTTATGATGTTTTGACCATGATTTAGGTTATAGCTAGTTTTATGCAGCCTTACTTAGATTTTATCATTGAATAATTTACTTCTCTGTTAGGGAGAAAAATTCACAGCATATTAAGCTGATTACAAGGCAAATACCAATACCCTGACACTTAGGGTGGAGAATTCATGCAGGAAATGCACCGTCAGTGAAGTCAGGAGATGAAGATGTGCCCAATCATACTGCCGTGGACATGGAGATGCTGGAAGACAGGACCCTCAGGAAGGAGGCAGAGAGGGAATTTTTTCCTACCTGAAGTACTTGCCTACGTGGTAGAATTTCCTCTAAACTTACTACGCAGCATCATTTTCTCTGTATTCCATTTCTTCTGCCAAATCACTTACTCTGTATATGGGTTTGTTTTGGAAGGCAGTTCCCAATTTCCAAAATCATATGTACACACGGAGCAATATTCACAAACAGCCACAACCGGTTCGCCTCCATATTGGTTCTCACCTCCCAAGTTCACCCAGGAGAGCTGCTAATAACAATCAAAGAAAAGGAGTTCTGTAGAATCTTCCATCTTAGGGTGGAGAGAAAGGAAGATGCATGTTGCAGGGAGTGGACTCTGAGATGGAGATTGGGGTGCAACACGTGTGTGGAGGAGTGAGAAAGGCAGAGCTGGGCAAAGGGATCAGCCGGACTGTGATGCAGCCACAACAAAGGCCTCAGCCAAGCTCACAGCGGAGCTCTGAAGCTTGACTGGCCCTGCAGAGTCGTCCTCAGCCGGAGCCAAGGGGCCAAGGTTTTCTATTGTTGTATACTGCTGTGTCCGACAGTCATGGGATACAGGCTGCCCCGGGAAACTGAGGTGTGGCCTTGGCTTAGGCAGCCAGCCATCCTGAGTGTAGGCAGACCCTAGTACATGGACTCAGCTGTGAGCTATGGACAGTCAACACTCCCAGCAGCTGCAGGAATAAACCCTTCAGTCCTGAAGGGGTGATGAGCAGCAATGACTACTGGGAACTGATTCCATTCACCCTCCTTGGTCAAAGTCACCCCCTTCTGCCTAGTTGGAAATTCCCCTCACTCTGTTACTTAGCTAGGAATGTGACCAAGTAAAGATGGGTTAGAAAGTATTTTTTCTCTTTTTACACTATGCAAAAATTTCCTGAGGACCACTTTAAAGTGCAGATGAGTTTTGCATGTTCAAAATGTAACTTGACTTACCAAATACAACTGCATAAAGAGAACATTCCCAGAGGCGCCTCCAATACACAAGGCTGAATGCACACTTGCACATACATGGACCGTGCACTTTCCATGATGGTTTTCTGCAGAGGATTTTAGCTTCCAGTGAGATCAAGCCTTGCCCTTCTTCAGAGCAACTCATGGCCTGGCCCTTGAGCTGCTCTGGAATGGAAAATTATCATGCTTGATTGAACACAATATTCAGATTGATATACTTGAAAAGTCCCCTTTTTAAAGAACTACTGTTGTAAAATCATGCATTTTCTACCAAAAGAAGCGAAAGTACATAGGCCTTTTTAAAATACTTCACAGGCAGCCTGGGGTTATGACATGAACAGGCTTTGGGGTCAGAAACTCAGTTTCTAAACCTGGCTGTCCTATCTGAATTCTGTGTCTTCAAAACCAATCCCTTATCCTCTCTGGGTTCCAGTTCCCTTGCCTTGTAAGATGAGTTGTAAAGATTGGGGGAATAGATGTGGAAATGCTGTGAAAATTTAACGCACAGTTAAAATGTCTTGTTACACAATGTAAGGGCTGGCAAGGAGCTTAGCAATCACCTTGGCAAGTCCTTCAGTGCCCAAATGATCAACAGAGTGCCATGGAGGTCAGAGGTCTTGCATATCTGGTCAGTGGCAGAGCGGGGCCAGCACCTGGCCCTGTTGACTCCCCAGCTAGTACTTTTCCGCAACACGAGTCTGCTTCTTATCCCTCCTCCCCACCTAGTTCCTCCTGCTGCAGCATAAGGAGACTGTGTGTGTGGCTCACACCCATAGATCCATTGAGAGGATGACAAAATGGCATTCTGTTTGTCAAAGCTTGGAGCCTGTAATCTGGAAGCAAGACTGTCTTCAGATCTGAAGGACTATTATGTAAAAGTTGTTGCCAAAGTTATTATGCTGAAATGCATCTTAGGTCGCAGTAAGGAGGAGAAAGGGAGCTCATCTTGTATCTGTAATAGAATCTCTGAGCACACACACCTATTTGTGTATGTGTGGTTAGTCACAGAGAAGGAGGCGGGGAAAGGAGTGAAAGCGAGAGAGAAAGAGACCCTCTTGAAAAATCAAATTACAGTACCATGTTTTTATATTATTTCCTGTCCTACTTATTTAATAAGTCTAAATGGAGAGTTTTGTAATTCCCTTGCATCGGTGGATAAGCTGTCAGCATCTTGAAGTCCTACAGGGCCTGCAATTTTTCTGCCTCTCGGTAGGTACTCATTTCCAAAATTTCATTACCATCCCACATGTGAGTCATTCACTCCCATGCATTTCATTTAAAACATCCAGCACAATCTGGCGGACGGAAGGAACAAGTCCAGAGAAGGCGAAGTTTATGCCTTTGGTATGTGGCGGACTTGTCAAAGTAAAAAGGGAGAGGAGGCCCAGCAGGGCTCCCTCCCAGGCAGCCAGCAGAAACTGACAGCCTCTGATTCAGCATCCACCTCCCCTCCTCCTCTTCCCAGTAGTGTGCCCTTTTCTTTTGCTGTAGGCTTCATCTGTGGGAAGTCTGGGGGCAATACAGTTGATAAGAGAAAACAGACAAGAAAAACTCCTCTAGCAGGGAAATGAAAAGCTAAATAGTGTTGAGAAAGAATAACACATGCTACGCATGGATGAGCACAGCTGATCAGGAATCAGGAGACCCAGGTCTAGCCTTGGCTTTGCCATCAACTGCTCATGTGATCTGGGCAAGTTATTTAGCCTCCCAAGGACCTCAGTGTCCTCGATTATCAAATGAGGTTGGGCATATTTGTCCACATAGTCTGAGGAATTCAAATAGAACTCAATTTTCCGAGCCAACTCAATTAGTGGTTGTACAAAAAGCATCAACATCCGCAGTTCCCCCTCCTTTCTACAGAAAGACTGGTAGCATGCCACCCAAAATACACTCAGTGCTACCATTAAAAGGCATGAGTGGGAAGGGAATATAATGAATGATTTCTATAAATCACACTCACCATCAGCCTTATCTTCTCTCTGAATGTGAATTTATGATTCCTGGTTGGGCTACTGTGATGTACATCCACAGAGAAACTGCTTGCCTATCGGATATTCAATTGAATGACTGGACCCTCCCAGAGAGCACTGACCACAGAACAGCAGATTTGCTTGCCAATAAAGATGATGCATGACGAGGGGACACAGGAAGAAGCACCAGTTAGGAGAAGCACTTACAATTAGTACCAGTCAGGAACCCAGCAGGAAACAGAAGTGCACTCATATGAGGATGATCGAAGGAGAGACTGTTTACGAAAGTGCAGGCAGGGCATGGGGAACCGTAGGGAAGGTGCAGAATCCCAGGGATAGGAAGAGTGGAGCTACTGCCATCCCTAGAGCTGAGGGAGGGAGGGGAAGGCATCGTGACTGGATTCAAAATAAGAGAGTTACAGAGAGAGGTATAACGGAAGAGAAGAAGTTGCCTTTGATCCAGAGAAACAACCAGCCTGAGGTTACCCCATAGGGAGGAAAGCAGGGAATCCATACCCCAATCTTCATCTCTTCCTCTCTGAAATCCTCTGCTGGGATTCATCCCTTGGCCACGGCCATATGGAGCCCATTTTTGTGGTCCAAGCAGTCATCTTTCTGGCCAGAGAGCAGGGTAGAAAGAGAAATTCTAGAGAAACAAGATAGGATATATCCCACTCTACAAAAAGGGAATGATCTAAGGAGAGAATGATCAAAAAGGGAATGGTCATGTAGTGGACATGGCCACTGCGAGTCCACTTTTTTTGTGTCTAGAAGACAGTTCTGGGGTGAAGAAATGGGGATGAGCCATGCAGCCCCACTACCCATAGAAAAGTCATAGTTCACAGAGCCCAACACGGAAGTCCTCTTGAGGATTGGCTATTACTATTTCAACAGTTGTGACAGAGGTAACATTTACAATTTATGTTGCTTTCTCTTGAAGGTCTTTGACAAACCATTAGCTACAACTGTTAAAAATTTTTAACGGATTCTATTGCTCTCATTAGATTATAAATCCATAAAGGCAGGGACCATTGGATTTCCCTCTCTATTTAATACTTTGTAAATATCCTCATTATTTAATGCTTTGTAAACAGTGGGTGCTCAATAGATGTGATGTACTCACTAAAACTCACTGATTTGTATCAAAACGAGAGCTACTGTGAGTAAAATGTACCCATTTGCCTTTCCTCAAAACCTAGAACATAAAATCAGCATTTGTCCAACAAGCTGGAAGTTTACAACACACAAAGAGAATTCCTCCAACAAGTTAACTTGGAGAAAAAAAATTAATTTATCATATTCAGCCCCACTCAACATTTCAAAAATTGTTGAAAGTGGCTTATAATAAATGTATGTCTGCTGCCAATTCTGATAAAGTTGTAGGAGCTGCCTGGCACTAGGTAAAAGGTTTATGAGAAAGAGGCTGAAATAGAGAAAATGCCTCCATCAACTATTAATATCTAGGATGGACACAGGATTGAAGAATTGAGGCATATATAATATATAGTTGGTATTCCTGAACCATATTCAGAAATTGAAATAAATAGAAAGAAACAGAATCTATGTGGAGAAAACTAAGACCAATTGGAAGTGGGAATGACAGGCATTACTGTAAATGCATCCTCAATTGAGATATGATTAAGGGATTAATTTAAGATTGATTATATGAGAGGAAGATGGATTGATATGAATATTGCCTTACTATTACATGTTATCAACATCACTGTGATTATTTAAACAATAATAGAACAGTAGGTGACTGTCAAGATTGCAGCGAAGCAATTTGCTGCTACCTGTCCTTTAAAGCAGCAGTCCCCGACCTTTTTGGCACTAGGAACAAGTTTCATGGAAGACAATTTTTCTGTGGATGGAAGGGGAGGGGATGGTTTCGGGATGGAATTGTTCCACCTGAGATCATCAGGCATTAAATTCTCATAAGGAATGTACAACCTGGATCCCTCACATGCACAGTTTACAATAGGGTTCACGCTCCTATGAGAATGTAACTCCTGTGCTGATCTGATAGGTGGCGGAGCTCAGGCTGTAATGCTCCCTCACCCGCTGCTCCCTGCTCACCTCCTGCTATACGGCCTGGTTCCTAACAGGCCATGAACCTATTAGTGGTTCGGTATCCCTATTTAAAAGTCATGAGTTTCCACATCTAGCACATAGGTGGTGATTGTGTATGGTTACATTGTATATAAAGTAGGCCTACCGGATAGGATATATCTTGTAGGTTACACAGAGCAGAAAATTCAAAGGAAAGGTGCTTAAGCAAGATAGAGGTTTACTGTATTTTCCTCTCCCACAGAAGTAACAAGCTAGGCATTGCGAGGCTGGATGGAACGCCAGTTCTCAGGAACACTCTTCATCTTCTCTCTTTATGTCCATCTTCCTTAGCAGAAAGCTTCTATCCTCAAAGCTACCTCATTGTCCAAGACAGCTTCTGGAACTCCAACCATCATGTCTGCATTCTAGTGAGGAAGAATAAGGAAGGAGAAAATGGCAAATGGATGTGTTTTCCAGTGGAATCAACCCCATTTTAAGTAGTTTTCCCAAAGTCCCACTCAATTACTTCTTTCGTGAGAAGTTTTGCTCTTGTTGCCCAGGCTGAAGTGCAGTGGCATGACTTCGGCTCACTGCAACCTCTGCCTCCTGGGTTCAAGCGATTCCCCTGTCTCAGCCTCCTAGTAGCTGGGATTACAGGCATCTGCCACCACACCTGGCTAATTTAGTATTAGAAGAGACGGGGTTTCACCATGTTGGTCACGCTGGTCTCAAACCCCTGACCTCAGGTCATCTGCCTGCCTTGGTCTCCCAAAGTGCTGAGATTACAGGCATGAGCCACTGCGCCCAGCCTCCCCTCAGTGACATTCAATTACATCCCATTGGCCATTGCAAACAGTAAAGACGTTTGGGAACAGTGATCTTTCAGCAGAAAACATTGCCATTCAGAGAAAGGAGGATAGGTATTTTTCAGGCAGGCCACTAAAGGTGTCTGACACACTTTACCTATTAGAATCATGCTAACCATTAAGTACTTAGGGATTCCACTAAACTATCTGCTCCTTTTTGTTCGTTACAGACCCCAACCGCACCCCCACCCAGTGCCTCACACACTGCATAAAATATAGAGTAAATGATTGGCCAAGGTTATTCAACAAGCAAGTGGCCAAGTCCGAATTAGAACCCTGGTCTGACTCCAAAGCCCAAATTCCTTCCATTGTGCTTTGAGGCCTGTACAAAGAGGCAAAATGGCAGAGCTAAGAGAGAAACTGGAGATGTGGGTTTGAGGCTAAACAGTGGCTCTCCCGAGTGCCTTTCCACCAGCACTTTCTAAGATACCACTAGGGACAGTGTAAAGAGAAGGAATAAAAGAAAATTACACAAATCCAGGTTAATTCTGATTTGTTTAAACCAAGCCATTGCCAGCAGGGCTAGAGGGAAGGGGATGAATTTGAGACACGTTTTGGCATCCACAGGAGAGAGGCCATTGGCTGCAAGGAGAGGGAGGTACCAGGGATCGCAGATTTCTGGTTTGTGAGGTAGTGTAGATTAAGATGGCATCCAGAGCAACCTATAAAGGACATGACAGGTTTTCAAAACAGATAGAGTGTTTTTCCACCAAAAAAAAAAAAAAAAAAAAAAAGAGGATAGCCAAGAATCCAGTGAAATAACCAAATTCAGCCACCACATTGGAGCAATGAGCTTGTTTTTAACCTCTTCTGATTACACACTCGTAAACCTCAATCTTTTTATAAAACAGTTTCTATTAGGTTGGTGCAAAAGTAATTGCGGTTTTTGCCATCACTTCCAATGGCAAAAACCGCAATTACTTTTGCACCAACCTAATATTACAGGCCAAGAACTAGAAGAGTACATGAGAATGAACCATCTAAGATCAAGGTCATTTCTCTGCATTTTCACTCAAGGGGCATGGGGCACTGCCTAAGCTTGCCAGCATTGGCTGTGTGTAGCTCTGCAACAGCTATTCCAGGCTGAGAAATTGCCCTAGAACATGCCCTTGTTGTTGTTATTGTTGTTGTTGTTGTTGTTGTTGTTGTTGTTGTTGTTGGGAAGAAGTTTCACTCTTGTCACCCAGGCTAGAGTGCAATGGTGTGTTCTTGGCTCACTGCAACCTCCACTTCTTGGATTCAAGCCATTCTCCTGCCTCAGCCTCCCAAGTAGCTGGGATTACAGGTGCGTGCCACCATGCCCGGCTAATTTCTTAGCATTTTTAGTAGAAACAGGGTTTCACCATGTTGGCCAGGCTGGTCTCAAACTCCTGACCTCAGGTGATTTGCCCACCTCAGCCTCCCAAAGTGCTGGGATTACAGGCATGAGCCACTGCACCTGGCTGAATATGTCCTTTTTGAAAATTAAAGCCAATATAACACTTCTAAAGGAGTCTTTTTAAAACTTAGGGCCCTCAATGTTTTTATTCTTCTCTTCTGGTTATAATTGTCAGGGTTTATTTTTCACCTTAAGCACTACAAAGCTTCAAAGGACAAGAGTGTTTAGGATAGAACGTACTGGTTGTCTACCTAATCCAGAAGTCACGCAAAGCTGAGCTCAGACAATTCGGAAATACTAGAGTGCTGAATCGTTCCACTTAAGTTCGATGCCCCCATGGCCAAAGCACTGACTCTCAGCACTCTTGATTATCTGAACAACTCAAAATCCACTTGATTTTATTTTGCTGACAATTATTCGGCTAGGATTTTCTTTCCAATGATTGCTTTACAGACATTTTACAAGTTTTTGAAGTAGGAACAAGTGTGACTTACGTAGTGGAACATAACATCAGCCAGTTGATTTAACGATGGGGCGGAAATTCATATGGGAATGTTTAAAATAAATTTCCATTGCCAATTAGTTTTTGAAAGCAAATACAATTCAAAATGGTAAATATAAAGAGATACATAGCAAGCTTTAAAAGGATATTTTAGGACCAACAATATGTAACTTAGTTCTTTTGTTTATTACTGCTCCCTCCCCTGCCCCCTACTAAAAATCTTGCTATTAAAATATTTCAAAACTATTTTTATTTTCTATTTATTTCCTAAATTAAATTACAACCTGATGGATTCATGTTATTAAAAAGTTACTAATAATTGAAAAAAGATGTAATATTTGAAATGGTAAATAAAATAGACTAGCCAAATAAAATAATAAAGGCAAATAGAAAGCACACTAAATTCCCAGAATAGAATAATCTATTTGCTTCTTAATGTTCCTAATGCAGTGTTTCATAATCCATTTCTAGAATAGTGTTTGTATTTTCCATGAATTCATTACCAATTCATTTTTCATTGTTTTTAGTTTCTTTAGGACTTATAGATCATATGTTCAAATGAAATGTTAAAAGTAAAACCTGTCTGGGCACAGAGGCTCACATCTGTAACCTCAGCACTTTGGGAGCCTGAGTCGGGTGGATCACGAAAGTCAGGAGTTCAAGACCAGCCTGGCCAATATGATGAAACCCTGTCTCTACTAAAAATACAAAAATTAGCCAGGCTCAGTAGCATACGCCTGTAGTCCCAGCTACTCAGGAGGCTGAGGCAGGAGAATCGCTGCAACCTGGGAGGTGGAGGTTGCAGTGAGCCGATTCTGCACCACTGCACTCCAGCCTGGGCGACAGAGCAAGACTCCATCTCAAAAGAAAAAGAAAAAGAAAAACCTTAGACAAATTAAATTTAACAGACCTTAATTCAGCAAAAAAATGATGAATTGGGCAACCTCCAAACCAGAATAGGTTCAGAGAGGCTCTAACGCTACCACACGTTCAAAGAAGATTTATGGACAGATAAAAAGTGGCATACAGAAAACAGAGGTAAGATACCAGAACAGCCACAGTTGGGTTGGTTACATATTGGCGTTTGTCATATTTAAATATGATTTGAAACAGTTGGCCACCTTTGATTGGCCTAAACCTGGTAATAGGCACAAATATAGGTTATGATCTGTTTACACATCCAGGTAGGTTACAGTTCACTGTGTACAGAGAGACCTTTACTGAATATAAAATGTGTAAGGAGGCAGCTTTGGGCTAAACTGAATTTAACAGTAGCGATTCCTGGCTTCTGCCTTTGCAATTTAAGATGGCCATTATTTAGCCTCATTTCCTCCAAAGAATCCTTAAAGACTTGAGAAAATAATTTTCTCTACCTCATTAATTTCCTAATGAGCAAAGTATAATTCTAAATATACTGAGACTTCTAGGCACTTTTTTTTTTTTTTTTTTTTTTTTTTTTTGTCTAAACATTGCCAGTTAGGCCTTGCATTCCATTTACCAATTCAATTTTCAGGACATAAAAATTCAGGCAGACATGGTCTGAGATGCCTTTTTTAATATTTGCCAGGTCAAGCAATCCATGCATTTTTAGAGCCTGAGGGGAACTGATAGGTATGAAGATCCGTTTGGTATTCTGAGATCTCTGATCTGATTCTTTTTGAGGTTTCTCCGGGTGTCATTGCATACTTAATCCTTTCCATGGCCTGGACCATATCATCTCACAAACTTTTCAAATGAATAATCCCTGATCTACCCGATGTGACATTTCACTTTATCTTTCGATAGGTGGATTTACAAGAAAGAAATAGACTCCATTTTAGAAAATTCGGTCCAAATTTCCCAGCACATTTTTAAGCTTCAAGGTTATAGTTCAAATGTGACCAAATACCTTTTTTTCCTTCATGAAATCCTAGAAGCATTCAAAACTGTATTGCTATATGAAAGAACTAGCTTCAACATTCATCCAGGGAATCAAACCTCTACGATCATAACTCCTAGGATGATGGAAAATGACATTTAAATCAATATAACTCTAAAGAATTCTGCTCTCTTACTGCTTATGGACTTATTTTCAAAAGATAGTCGTAAGCTATAAACCACTGTGAGCTCCTGCTGAAGGCACAGATACAATTTTCGGCAAATATATCACTTAGACTGAAAGCCAACTTTGTCACAATAGTGCTATTCTAATTCAAACCACAAATCCTTCTCTAAAATAAAATTCTCTCTCTTGTATCTGCAGGAAGAGAAAGTGCATTCTGAGAAGGTTTAAAAGCCATTGGTTTCTAAGCCTCTGCCAGCTCTAGACAAACCCCTACCACAAACATTTTCCTAATATTCTCTTAATCTCTGCTGCTAGGAGGCCCCAGACTGTGCCTGCTGACCCTGAGATACCATACCACACAGCCCACAATAATCCAGTGTAGAGGAAAGAAACTATCACTGTGCATTCTTAGTTACTTACCTAACTTTTGTTCCATGAGATTTTATCTTGATTCTGTATGTAGCACAGAGCACACAGATACTGGATTTGTTTTACTTTCTTTACATTGGGTTGTGTGTTCCTTGCCAACGACAGCAGTTCAAACTCTTAAAGGACCTGAAGTGTTATGAAGTTTCTCACACAGAAGAATACTTAATAAAGACCATTTGAATCCCCTCAGTCTTCAATATGGGCAAATCAAAGCAAATTGATAAACATCCACAAATAACCACTGTTTACTAGCTTACCACTACTTTGCCCTCCATAATTCTCTAGCTGAACTAAACATAACTGACAGAAGGAACAGCACTCTTATTTAGTGGAGATGGCTGTTGCTCACACATTGTTTCAATAATCTGAGTGACCCAAGAACAGAAGAATATTGCATGCATGTTTTCCCGGGAGGATTTTGTTTCTTCTTTTTGTACCAGGGAGTCTTGACGGCTAGGTCTAATATCTGAGAATTCGGGTTCTAGGGTTTAAAGACAAATTCAGATTTCAGCTCCACCACTTCCGTGAAGGCTATTTCTCTTCTCTGACCTCAATTTTCTGGTTGGTGAACTAGGTGCCATTATCATCATCATAGACCCCGCTGGGCTGTGGTTAGGATGAGATGAGAGAAGACGGCCCTGTGGGCAGGGGAGATGGGCGGAGATCTCCCTCCTTTTGCTTCCTCTTTTCAGGTTCTGGCCCCTGAGTGACTCTAATCTCACTGCTTTTTCCCAATGTTCTCTTACTCCAGGGACTAACTGCAAACATCACAGAGCAGAGAACTGCTTTGTCAGAGCAGCATTTCTTCCATGTGTGGCCAGTGGGTCATACAGTGAGCTCGTGTGACTTGGCAAGCCCCGCTTAGCTCATTCACAGCTTGAAAATTCCTTTTCAAATGTGGATTTCCACATGGGCTAAGGTTTGTACTATGGGAGGCCTTCCAAGGCTCCATTTTGGAGTCTTCCTACATTCATATTTCTACCTCAAGGCCATGTGTCATATTTATTCCATGACTTTACAGACACCCAATAATTCTGGCTATCATTATTAAGGACTTACCATGTGCCAGACACTCTTAGTGTCCTTTGCCTCTTAAAATACTATGAGACGTGTGCTTTTTCTTCTTTGTTAAACTATTCCTTTTAACTTACGAGAGAACTAAAACTCAGGAGCTTAAGTAATTTGCCCAAGACCACACAGCTAGGAAAGGGCAAAGCTGGTGCTCAAAGTTGGTTCTAAGTGCAAAGACCGTAACTTTTTCCCTCTGCCAGAGAAGGTATATAGATGCAGATAGATTTAAACTGGGGCCCAATCTGATCAATTAGTGGGAGGTGAGTGCCATGCTAAGCACACCGAGGCTGGGCCTAGGCGCCAGGGAGAGGGTGCTGTTATCAACGAGTGACTTCGCCTTGAGTGGTGGTTAGGGGAAGGACAGGGTGACCAAGCTGCCTCCCCCATATCATGAAACCCTTATTCACCGAGTTTCTACTCACCAGGAGGAAGGGATTAATTTGCCTCCTTGGAATACTTCTTTATACCTCCCAGTGCTTTCTGTCCCTTTTCATCAAAAGAAAGCATCCCCTGTATAAAGCCCTCTGCTCCCACAGGATAGTCTTTTCTGCAGTTCTCTTTGCTCAGTGTTGATTTTTCTTCTCCTGGACTGCCGGGAGACCAGAGCAGCTTGATTTCCCATATCTCCTCTCAACCAGGGTATCTTCCCTTTCCTTGACCATTTTGCTGTTTAATTTTTTTTTTTTTTTTTTTTTTTTTTACTTTGGAACTTACCTCAGTATCAGTATATGGTAACTAGATTTATAGCTGGGACAAATTGCTTAATCTCTCTGACCATATTTTCCTAACCTATCTTTTTAAAGGAAAGAGAGAGAGAAAGAAAGAAGAGAAAGAGAGTATGGGTGGAGGAGGCGGACAGACTCTCAGCCCTATCTGTACATCAGAGTCATCTGAACAGCTTTATAAACATGTCCATTCCTGGGCCCCAGTCCAGGTCGATTTAGTCAGTCACTGGAGCTGGAGCCTCAGGGATCAGTTTATCAAAAGCTCCCACATGATTCTAACATGCATCCCTTCAGGGTGGAGAACCAATGGACCACCATTAAATATTAACATGTAAGTCATCGATTAACATTATCTATTAAATTAGCTAGCTGGCTTTGAGTTCACTTTTGTGCCTCATACAGGGGCTAAGTAGCCCCTTCAAACACTTACCTGCAAGTTTTTACAAACACAGCTTTGGTGAGACAGCTTTTTAGATATGTTGGCTTTTTCATGAAACTATTACATAATTATATTTGTGGATTTATTAGTTTTCTTGCTTTTACAATACGTAGTGTTCTGATTTGGCTTATGTACTGACTGTTGTATTTGCAGATAGACCTTACTTTCCTTTTTTACAAAGCATATTCTTATGCTTTTATTTAACAGTGTATACTAAGGGGAAAACCCTACTTAAGGATAATTGTTGAGTTTGTAGTTTTGCTTGGTTTTCAGGTTCCTCTTTCTTTTTAATCATCTCTGCTGAATCTATAGTTGTTGAGGTCAGGATCAACAGGCTGTTCTCTGCTGAGCTTCTTAGTAAACAGGCTTAACCTAGAGGACATTTTCCCTGCTGCATAAACCAATTATCTAGGTGTTGGATGGGTAGATAATGTGGCCCTAAAATCTAGATCTGAAAACAGAAATCCTAATTTGATATTCCACTCTCTGCTGATGTGCTCACAGCTTAGCACTCGTCCCTGGATTCTTTGGTGCTTATTTTTCTTCGAAAAAGCAGCTGGTACCTGGTTAATAAAGCCAGTCATCTTTAATAAAACAATAGATAAAAAAACTTTTCAGTATCTGACATCAAAGCTTCATGTAATGTGTAAAGCAGCCTCTTATTACATTAGTACTTGAGTGACTTGTTTTGGCAAATCTAGAATTCCATTTCGCTGCTTTGTAACAAGATAGATTTTGCTCCAAAAGTGTTCAGGAAGTAAATGGGAATTCATCAGTGACAAGGCTTAGCTTTCAGCTTTCATAAAGCATGTTCTTGCAAGCAGGAAAGTTTTCCTCCTTGAGTTTTATGATTTCTTTCTAAAATAGGGTTTGTAATGATGTCAAAGGCTAGCTTTCTCTAGAAGACATCTAGCCATCTCCAGGGATTCCATGAGATCATATTTTCCTGCGCCTAGTGGTTCCCAGGATGATTTTGAGTCATTTTTGTATTCTTGATCAAAAAATGATAATTTTTGAAAAGATTCTCACATCTCCTCATGTGAAGCAATGAGGCTAGATCTTTAACATTGCAGTCCATGTGTGTTTCCAAACACATTGCTGGTGGCCAGTACAGCCCCCCATTCAGAGGCCCCTTGGTTTCAGCTCATGTGCACTCAAGACAAATAGAATCTGGCTCGGGACAAAATGAGCTCATTCTCCTGGACAGAGGGAAAACCTGGCTGGCCAGTTCTGGTCCTAATCTCACTCTTACATGGTTCTTGTTCTTCAGCACCATCATGAAAGCTTGATCTACTGTAGAGTTCAAGTGTCAACCCTGGAATATTATAAATATAATGACAAGTAATGATAATTTCATAAAGTCATCCTTGCTAGAAAAAGCTGACCATCATCTGTCACATAAACAACAGCAAACATTTTATGGTGCTGTATATCAGGCATTTTGGAAGTGTATCATTGCATTATTTCATTTTATCTTGACAGCAAGTCCTAGAGGTAGTGCTCTGTATTGCCCCATTTTACAGAAGAAGAAACTGAGGCACACAGGGTACGCCACAGCTAGTCACAGTCAGAAGAGCAGCTTAACCAAATCTATCTGACTCCAGAGCCTGTCCTCTTACCAGTTAGGTTAGGCTGCTTTTATAACAGTGAAATAATAACGTAACAACTAACACTTATTGAGTACTGGTTATGTATCAAACAATTTGGACATACTTTGCATGTAACAATTCAGCTCACCAGATGACTATTATTATCTCCACTTTGCAGATGAGGAAACTGAGGCTGGGAGAAGTTAAGTACTTTGCCCAAAGTCTCCAAACTAGGGGTGGCAGAACCAAGTCACAGGGTGGGCCTGCTTTCATCTGTCAGTGTCCCATCTCCCAGGCTCTGGTGCTGAGCACATTCTTCATGGTGTCGGTCCCTCCTTCCTGCTCCCACACACCCAAGGGCTCATGATGGGGCCTCAGAACAGAGACAACCTCATCCTTCCCCTCCTCCTGACCCCCTACAATGACTCACGCATTGCACAGAGCAAGCAAGGTAGGAGAGGCCTCGTTGCAACTATATGGCTGGAGAATGGCTGTCAAGAATAACAGAGTTGCAGAGACTCTGTGGATGCGGCACAGATCAAAGCCAGAGGGCCAATGACGTCCAGACATCTCTCCTGAGCACATAGGAGCAGGGCTGTGACCCGGGGCCAGTGGACACGGGAGAGGAGAAATGCTGATTGCCCCAAAGCTTTAGGACAGGGATCTGAGAAATCAGCAAAGGGCCAAATGTAGGGTCAACGCAACAGACTGTGGAGACAATAGACAGACCCAAATAGGCTGGGCAGAGAAGAACAACTGGACCCAAGTCCAAAGAACTTCAATCAGGGCAAAAAGACAGAATGGGCAGACATGGGAAGACAACCATAGGTGAGACTCTAGGGCCTGGGAGAGAAGAAGCAGAATTCTCATGTGATTTGGAGACAAGCTGGCCAGAGAGCCAGTGAGATGAGGGGGAGGGAGGAACCCCAGCCACTGACTTCATCAGACTCCCGGTGAAGGAGTCTGGGCTAACCGATCCCCAACTAAATAAAAATCCCAATCATGATGAGCTTTCTTTTTAATCATTGCCCCACAGTTACAGAAGAAGGTCTGTGGTCTTCCACTGCAGAGCTTGCTAACATTCCCATTTGCCGTTTACCCAGTTTACTCTGACTGTAACAGCTGTCCACTGAATCCACTGAAGGTTTTTGTTGATGAGCGTCTTGACTCTGGTTATCGTCTTCAACAAAACATGTCTCACTTTGTTCTCTATCAGTCTGTCTCCCTGGACACTCACATAATCATCCTTTTGTAAACAAAGCAGGCTTTGAAGCCACTTGGAGTCCTGCTAGGCTGAGAGAGATGAGAATGAGCTGTAGGCTTCCTGGTGTGAACTGGAGACTGGAAATGTTTTATAACCTGCATTGTTTTCCTGATTACGAAAGTAGCGAGTGTTCACTGTAGAAAATACAACAAAGCCTCAAGAAAAAAATATTACCCCAAAGAGATAAGAAACATAACATCTAGTTTAGAGCATTTTGGCGTAGATAGATAGATTGATTGATTTGAAATTTATGGCAGTTTTATTTCCTGGTTTTTACCTGACATAGATCAAAAGTGTTTTTCCCATGTCAGATCAATGTTCGCTGTGAGATTTTTCGTGACTACGTATTAGCCAATCCTATTGAATATATTAGATTTGCATTTCAGGGTTTCGTATTTGCCTCTGCATCAGGCTGCTGTGTTTGTTCTGCAGCTACATACTCAAATCCTGCCTTCTCCATGACCTCTCTATGCTTTCTAAAATTTAACTCACAGGTGCCAGAAGACCCTGCTAAATAAGCACTGGAAAATAGTTATTCGGGGTTTCGTCTTGAGTTCTGCCATTCCCTAAGCAGCTATAGGCAATTCGCCCCTCTCTGTGTGTTGTCTCCCACATCTGTCATGTTACACGGTCATGTCTACTTTAAAGCCAAGCCATTTGGTAAAGCAGAACACTCGACCTGGCCAGCCTCATCACTGAACTGCAGAGCTGGGCCAGGAGCCAGAAGAGCTGGTGTTTCTTGCAGAAAAACCATCATGATTACCTGTGCCAGGCATTGCGCTAAGCATAATATACATCTTTTTTTAAATTCTCCCAACATCCCAGTGAGGTAAGAACTATTATTATTCACATGTGGTAGAAGAAGAAACAGGCTTGGGGAGATTTTAAATAACTTGACAGAGGCCTAGCAAAGCGATGGGATGGCTGAGCCAAGGCCAGCCTGAGCTTGTAGCCACTGGGCTAATGAGTCTTGGAGATCACTGTCACTTTTTCTAGGGTAAAGCAGCTCTTCCCCAAAAAAAGACTCAGAGCTCCATGGCCATGTCTTGTGAGGGAGCCTTTGACCAGATGCACATTTCAGAAGCTTTTCAAAGATAACGTATCTGCACATTTCAGATGCTTTTCAAAGATAACGTATCTGCACATTTCAGAAGCCAGTGGAAGTTTGTTCATGAAGCAAGTTTCTTTTTTTTTAATGTTCAAATCAAGGAAGACGGACTGAAAACAGATGTGTGACGCATGAAAGAAAAATGGCTCTTCAGACAAAACTCTGGAAAATTGAGACAACTCTAAGATCTGATTTTAAAAAGAACCCACAAACCTGACATTTTCAGTGGCTCTGGTCTTCATTCTCTTTCCTGAGTGTTTGATTCATAAAAGCACATAGCTCTTTAATCTCTCCCTCGTCCTGCTCTTCCCCTGCACAGACAAATGGTATTTTGAGTGTTGTACCCACCCTACAGTGCAGATCTATTTTTGTGAATCCAGGTTCCTCCTTCCATAGCCCATCACGGTCCCATTCTCCATGGTGTCAGCCCCTTCTTCCTGCCCCCACACACCCGAGGACCCATGACGAGACCTCAGAATAGAGAGAACCTCATCCTTCCCCTCCTCCTAGTGCCTCACAATGACTCACACACTGCACAGAGCAAGCAAGGCAGGAGACACCTCGTCACAAAACGAGCCAGTTGTCACACTTTTTTCTGAGTCTACACAGCCACCACCACCATTGCAGCTGAGTCTTTGCCAGACCTGGTACTGTCTCTGCTCAGCTTCCAAGCAACACCCACAGCACTCTGGAAGAGGAAGAAAATGAGGAAGAGACGGTGGGCAGCTTTGGCCTGCCAGGACTAAAGAGGTGCTGTCCAATTCAGCAGCCACCAGCCCCACGTATTTATTGAGCACCTGAAATGTAGTCAGTCTGAACTGAGATGTGCTGTGTTGTAAAATGCGGAGCACATTTTGAAGGTTTTTGTATGAAATATCTCGGTCACAATGTACATATGTATTACAGATGATGGACAGCTTTTTCTAGCAATGATGACTTTATGGAATTCTTATTACTTGTCATTGCCTTTATAACATTCCAGAGTTGACCTTGAACTGTAAAGTAAATCATGCTTTCACAGTTATGCTGAAGAATCATAACTGTATAAGAGTGGGATTAGAACTGGAATGTTTATTTATTTATTTAAGTTCTGGGACACATGTGCAGAATGTTCAGGTTTGTTACCCACGTATCCATGGGCCATGGTGCTTTGCTGCATCTATTCACTAGACCTCTAGGTTCCCCCCCCCACCCCCAGACCCAACAGGCTCCAGTATGTGATGTTCCCCTCCCTGTGTCCATGTGTTCTCACCGTTTAACTCCCATTTATGAGCAAGAACATGCGGCGTTTGGTTTTCTGTTCTTTCGTTGGTTTGCTGAGGATGATGGCTTCCTGCTCCATTCACGTAGGCCTGGAATTTTTAAATTGAGTATGTGCCGACATGAAGATGTATTGGGTATATTGGGCTAAATAAAATGTTATCAACATCAAGTTCACTTGTTTCTTTTTACTTTTATAATCTGGCTATTGTAAAATTTTAAGTTGCATATGCAGCTCACAGTACATCTTTATTACATTTCTATCAGGATGCACTGGAGTTCGCATTTCTGCTGGCCCAAGTAGCTGAGATAGGATGCGGGCTTGCTGCCCCTGGCTCTGCTGCTGTATAGGCAATCAAACCTCCTCTCAACCCAGCTCCTGTCTCAGCAGGTTAGTCCCTAGATACATCTGATGTGTCTGAAATGACCCCACTCTAGTCTACAGCAATTCCAAGGCATCAGCCTTTTTCAGGTTTCTTAAAAATCCAATCCCTCCGTACACTATGTCTACTTTCAGAAACTCATTTTCCTTCCTGGAGGACAAATCACTTTCATCTGTCCCTTGGGAAGAGGAAGGGATAGAGAATGCAGCTAAGAGGGACCCTGGGTCCTTGACTGCATTCTCTTCCCAAATCAAAAATCCTCTTAGGGAAGCATATGCAGGGGAAAGAGGCTTGTGTGGGGTACCCAATCTGTCACATAAAGTTCCTCAAGGAACTTCCTGGAAAATCCTTCATGTGACAGCTTGGGTACCCCACACAAGCATCCTTTGGCCAAGTCCCATTATCTTCTGGTAAACAGGAAGAGCAGAGAGGAATATATGGCTGAGCGTCCTCCATGGCCATATTTTGCAGACCCTTCAAAGAAGCCTCCCTCCAGGGCACACCGCTTCAGGGGCTTCAGCAGCAGCTTGAGAAATCTGATGATCACTGAGCCTGAGTACCACAGGGTGCTGTGACCCAGTGTGCTCAGGCACTGGCAACATCGGCCTTCTCAGAGATGCAAATTCATGGGCCCCCTCTGCAGATTTCCTGAATTAGAATATTTAAGAGCAAGCTCCAAGAACCTATGTCTAACAGGATCCCCAGGTGACTCATGCACATTGAAGTTTCAGCCACGCTGCTAGAATTGACATCTACTGTTTTTGACCACTCAGCATCCATAGCCACTACTCTTCTTCCAACAATGCTCCCTGATCTGTCTCAGAAACCCATCCCTCCCCCAAGTCTCAGGATGTTAGGGCTGGGGTGGGAGTGCCAACCTGTTCCCTTAATTCCATCGTGGACAAGGGACCCACCCTTGGACAAGCAGAGCATGACATTGCAGCAGCCATACTGATTGATTCATGATTTGCGTCTTGTGACACAAATCAGGCCAATCATGGCAAATAAGATGAATTGCAAGACTTTCTTCAGAACAGTTGGAAGGAGCAGGCATGATCTTTTATACTGGGGTTGCTGAGAAAATAGAATATAAGCCTGAAACTACCGTCAGCTGCCTTGTCACCATGAGGGAAGAGTCTGCTTGAGAATGAACCCTATAGAAGGCATTTCTAAGAGATGGCAAGAGAGAGAGAGAGAGACACAGAGAGAGGAGAGAAATCTGGATCCAGCCTAAGCCCAGCTCTTCTCGGGGCTACAGAGTGTGCCAATCATCTCAAAGTCATTCAGGTTTGTTTATTTATTAAAACGTTTTCTGGCAGCTGGTCAGATAGTGCCTTCACGAAAACACGTTTAAATTTGCAGAAAGGTGCCATCTGGGCTGCTGGTAGTCCAGGCTCAACTCTCCGAACTTTTCATTTCCTGAGTCAATAAATGTTCTTTTTGGCTTAAGCCAGTTTGAGTTATCCATCACTTATAACTAAGAGAGCCTTGATCTTCTATACGTACTACACAAACATCTTGGGGATGTGGGGATAGGAAGTTGTATGACACTCAGGGAGCGGGTTGACCAGCCATCTCATAAGGCACTGAACAAGACTAACATTTTCTGAGCTGGACAAACTAAGGATACCTCAGAGCTCCCGTAGAACCTATAAGGTTCTAAAGCTGAAGCTCTGGATTATCTGTCTTTGGTTCTTCTAAGCATACCCTGAGACAAGAATTGGGTGCAATTCGTTTATGTGGGAGATGATCTTGAAAAGCACCATGAAGGAGTGGAGCAGTGGGACAAGGCTGGGAGGAAAGTCAACAAAAGGAGCGTTACTGCAGTAGCATGGCTGTGACAACAGGATCCTCTTGTGCTGGGCCTTTGAGAGACTGCCCAGTACACCTTTGACTTGGCCAGCATGGGGGCAGGGACATATTTATGCAGATGCTGCTGAAAACTGCTGCAGGAGACCTTGGGGTGTGTGGAGGGGATATGTACGAAGCACCAACAACATCTAGTATGGCCTCCCGGTAAGGTTTTGTCTGGAGAAAGACGCATTTGGAAGTCCCTGGTCTGGATGATTTTTAAGTCTCCTCCAGCCCTGTGACTCTGAGGTCCAGTGCCTCACAGGCTCCCTCCTGGATGTGCCTTTGCAGAAAAGGCACAAGCAGCAGGTGCTGATGCAGAGGAGAGCATCATCATCTGAGCTGGGCAGACAGCCCCTTCACACTCCTCTCCTTTGATGGGGACGATCTCTGGTGCAGGCAGATCAGAGCTCTGATCTGAGCTCTAATGCCCTTAGAAACTGCAGGGTGATTCAGCAGCTAGCCTGTTCATAACCCTTTGCGTGATCGTTCATCCTAGACTCCAGTCCTCAAAATACAGCCTTGAATAGCACCAACGGGCTAATTGACTGCGCAGTTTCTAGGGCTCACTTTATAAACAATATGAATCCCAGGGTCTCTTGTGTTTTACTGAATTGGCTCCTCAGTAGTCTCTCACCAGAGTTGGGATGTTTTGGAAGGAGGTGCTTCATGGTCAGTCGTGTGTGTGTGTGTGTGTGTCCCTTGTCTTAGAGCTTTGAGCAAAAAAGAGGCTCTCAGCCTCAGTTTCTGTGCTTGAAAACATGTAACTGTAGCTGACACTTGGGATTATTGTGAAGATTAAAGATAATATAAAGAACACTTTCGGAATATAGAAGACACTCAGGGATGGGCAATGGCCAAACAATTGGAGGTCTGTGCTCTTGCATGAAAACTCCTATATTACTGGGAAAGAAGCTGACCTGGCTTCCCTGAACAAGACAAATATATCTAGGTCTGGAGATGACCATCAAGGAGAAAACAGAAGATGGTTGATAAAGAGAAGTTTAGGTTTATAGATTCGAAATCTCAGAAGCGAAGGAGACAGGATATTTGCTCAACACCGGAGACTAACTAAATGGAACCTGAGAATCTAGATTCTCTCTGTGAAGGGGGGCGTTTTTCAAGAACTTAATTAATTACAAGGAGATTTCAAGAAGACACATCTGCTACGCTGGCTGAAGCTACTTTCCACTTTCTGCATCCACTTGTTATGACCTGCCTGCGTGGTATATGCCCTCATGATGTCCATATTCCTTGATTAAAACTTGTGTTTATCACACTTGAGACGACTAGTAGGACACTACAGTAGTAACCTGACCCTTCAGAGAGGCCCTGCGGGGTGGAAGGAAGAAACTTTGGAGTCACACTGCTGGGTCTGCTCTTTTTAACACTATGTGGCCTGGGGCAAGTCATTTCACATTCCTGGCTTGATTAAAACTATAAAATGACCAGCTTGAACCAGATGATCTCCAGGGCCCCTTGCAGCTCTAACAGGAAGCTAATTGCTGACCTCTCAGAGGCACTGGTCTGCATTCCCAATGCTGCAGCCACAAGAAACTCTTGCTGTGATCCAGAGAGCACAGGCTCTGGGAGGCACACATCTGGGACCAGCCACACCCTGTTCCCTTCCAGGCCTGTTTCCACTTAGCTCAAAGTGGGGCTGCCAGCCAGAAACCTGCTTAGTGCAGAGTGGGACAAAAGACACCAAGACCTCACTCTTGGGCTCCCTGACTTGGCTTCTACTGCCTTCTGGCCTCCCCTGTCTCCCTGGAGCCAGCCACAGTCTGGCACTATAGCTCAAAGCCTTAGAAGAGGTAATCCCAGCAGGGTGCAGTGGCTCACGCCTGTAATCCTAGCACTTTGGGAGGCCAAGGTGGGTGGATCACCTGAGGTCAGGAGTTCAAGACCAGCCTAGCTATCATGGGGTGAAACCCCATCTTAAAAAAAAAAAAAAGAAAAAAAAGAAGAGGTAATCCCTCCCAGAGAGACAAGGTATCTCTCCCTGTGCTGAGGGCCATCCTGCTTCCTCCAGGACCAGGCCACTTTACAGGACATGGGGACCTCCCTTTAAGGTTCATGGGGACCTTTGAGCAGTGCTTCTTCTCTCTCCCCACAGAGGGAGGGGTACCTATGGCTTCTGTGTAAAGGACATCTGCCGTGCAGCCAGCCCTAAATAGCAAGGCTACAGCAACTCACACTTTCATCCAGCTTCCCCTGAGAGCCCAGATGGTACAGCATTGGGCCCTGGTGACAGGCTGAGGCTTGCTTTCCACAGCTAAGGAGACAGGCTAGCTGAAGGTTGAGAAAATCTCTTTCTAGGCTCTTGCCTCCTGTCTGAGCCTCTGGAGCAGAGCTAAGAGTCATTAATTATTATGGCTTGGATTTAGGGCTTCCTATCTAGACTCCATCCTTCATCAAAACAAAGTCTGAATAAGGCTCCAGCTGAATGCAGAACCTAAAGCAAAGATGCAAGAGGGATGCCAGATTGAAGAGATCAAGAGGAAGTTAGGTGTGGGGTCTCGCCATTCTTTTCTAGCCTCACTAAGATTGTCAGCTGTTGGACTCTGGGCTCAGCAATTGTCTTTGAAACTGCTTTACTAGGGCTGTGAGTTTTCGCTCCTATTTCACTGGGTTGTTATACTATCTTTATGGCTTCTTTGGAAATCCTTTGTGAGCACTTCCGAGTTTTCCATTTATTTATTTGCCATCCCCCCGCCCTTTCCCTATACTGTGGCCACTGAACATAGGAAACAATGGTCTATATACTCAAAAGAATGGAAAGCAGGATCTCTGAGAGACATTTGCACACCGATGTTCACAGCAGCATTACGCACAATAGGTAAAAAGTGGGAGCTGCCCAAATGTCCGTCAGCAGATGAACGACTAACCAAAATGTGGTGCACACATACAGTATGTTACTCAGCCTTTAAAAGGAAGAGAATTCTGATGATGGCTACAACATGGATGAAATTTGAAGGCATTATGCTAAGTGAAATAAACCAGCCACACAAAGACAAATACTGTACGATTCCACTTCCATGAAGCATGTGTCAAAGTAGAATGGTGGTTGCCAGGGACTGGAGGAGAATAGAGAATTATTATTTAAAAGGTACAGAGTTTCTGTTTTTCAAGATGAAAAGGTTCTGAAAATCGGTTGGACAGCAACGTGAATGTATTTAACCCTCCTGAACTTAAGAATGGTTATGATGGCAAATTTTGTTCTGTGCACTTTACTACAATTAAAAATTAAAATAAGAAACCAGGGTGGCAGGAGATGAGCTACATGAGAAAGCACAGCGAGGGTGCAGCAGAGGTATTCCATGCTCTAGTGTGTCTCCGGCTGAGCCCTTGCAGAGAGGGCAGATGCCTCAGCTCCACAGCCTGTGGCCGCATCCAATGACCAGCAGAAGAATTCAGCCTATTTATCCCTTAGCTTCCTTCTGGGTCACTGAAGACTCCTTTGCGTAAGATACCTGAACACACATGCAAAGGAACCATTGCCAGCACTTGGATAGGAAGGCTCAGAGCTGTGTTACATACTGAATGGAAGGGATTGGAAACAAACCCACTCTGACCGGGTCACACCCACAAGGAATATCACCACCAAGGAAGCAGTGGATAGAATCTCATCCTGACATTCAAGGTCATGATCATTGCAAAATGTTTTCTTTTTCTTTGCTTTTCTTTCTTTTTTTAAAAAAAATTTTTAATTCCCCTCCCTCTCTCCCTCCCTCCCCTCTAGGAAACAGCACAGCAGTAGCTTTGTTCAGAATGGTTGCTGAAGGTACAGACCCTAGAGGAAATCCACCTGAATCTGAACCTTGGCTCTGCCTTTAATTCACTGTTGATATGAGCAAATTATTTAACCTTTCTATCACTCATCGTTGAAATAGAAATAATGATATAGGTGCTTATCTAGGTTTTGGGAGAATTAAATGAGATTCTGTTTAAAAGCTCTTATCCCAGAGCCAGCACACAGTACTTGATAAATGGGGACTGTTACTATTTCCTCCACCTAGCCAAATCCTACTCATGTTCTAAGAACCAGCTCAAGCCCCTTCTGCTTCATAGTCTCTAAGAGTCCATCATCAATCAGCAGCCCACTGTGAACCAACAGCTTAGCACCAACTCTCCCAACACACGAACCATTTGCAGGCTTCATTCCTGTGGCAACTCACCAGGGATCAGGTCTCATCAGACCCCTCCATACTGCAAAGGGGAAAGGTTAAGAGTTGTCACTCTTACAAACTCCAACTGTTTAAGAATCACAAGTGACGGCTCATGAGTTGTACTTAGTAACTGACAACATAAGAACTCAAAACATGGCCTCATTCAGTCTTGCAGTCGGGACTAACCTTTTATGTATTCTATGATTTGAAAGGTACCAAAAAAGACTGCAAGTCCATATCTCTGCCACTGACACAGAGAGCTTTCAGCATCGGTCACTTGCTTTCATCTGTCTCCCTGCTGCCTCTTCTTTTAAGTGTAAAAATTTTCCTCTGAGAGATCTCACACTCACCTGACCTCAGTGAGTTTTTTGATTTTCTGAGACCATCTTTTGAATTGTGAATTTACAATAAATTTACAGTTTGGGGGCAAGGATTCAGAAAGCAAGGGATTCCAGAGAAAACCTGACATACTTTACAATGAATCCATCTGTGCACTCTACCCATTTGAGCGCTCATTCAGTGAACAGTTTTTGAACATCCACCATGTGCCCGGCACTGTTTGCTCCAGTGGGGATGGCTCAGCTTGACAGCCCTCTTCAAGACTTTGATAAGAAAATTATTCAGTATTTCCAATGTCCCTTTGGTATCTGATGCATTGAGTATCTCTGCCTGGTGATACAGGTAACATAAAGCAATTTGGTTGAGCAACTTTAGTTCAAAGGCTGTGATTTATTATCCCTTCTCCTGAGTACCTCATGTTGCCTGGCATATGATATCTTGGTAGGATGGATGAGCAGATAGATGGATACATAGATGGTTGGATGGATGGATGAAAGCATGCATAGATGGATGGATGGATGGATGGACGGACGGATGGATGGATGGATGGATGGATGGACAGATGGATGGATGGATGTTGTGGATAACATGAGTCTTAGTTTGGGTTACCTAGAAGCCGATCTTGAGACAAGGATATGAGTGGAAGTCATTTATTTAAGATGTGAGATGGGTATGGGAAGGAAGCAAACAAATGATGTGTCATCAAGCAGGTTACCACTGTGGGTGACCAGGGCTCAATCCCACTGGGGATATCTGGAGACTTCATAGAACATGGCTTAGAGTCATCCCACCCAAGGTGCAAGGAAGTGGGGCTTTGAACCTCTAAGTTTCATCCAGTTTTGGCTAAAGACTACTCCAAGGGGCATTAACTCCCAGCTTGGAAGACTTTTGACCAAGAGGAAGCCCTTGGGCAGAGAGGGGCAGTGCCTGCAATAGGACAGCTGAAGAGATGTGGATGGGACACTAACAGTGTCTGGTCTCAGTGTCAGGGCTCATTTCACACACTCTGCTCCCAGTGTGCAGGATCTTTTCCTACAAATAGAGGGCACTCACTCAGTCTTTGAGGGAGCACTCAGGATTCTCCATCCCTTCCTCGTGTTCTCTCCCCAATGCCTCAAGAGCAGTAAGAATCTTGTGAAGTGCCCTAACTCTGGCAGGAAAATTGTGTCCCTCTGACAGCTCTTTTAGGGTGATAAACCTGTTTCTCAACAGCCTGGCTTAACATCAAAACACTCATCCACTGACCTGGACACATCATGCAGTCTTGACGAGGTGTTAGGGAGGAATACTTACTCCCCACTCTTCGTGGCTTCATGTCTGTTGAGGGATGTCCATCAGAGCAGTGCTCCTGGCCCAACTAACCTGGTTGGTGAGCATGGAAGAATAATCTGCTGTGAACATTTGAGTCCTTCCTTCCTCGCTCTTGTTCCCTGAGACTACTTGCCTGTAGGTGGCACACGTGATCTGATCCTGCAAGGTGGGGAGGCCTGTGGTTTTCCAGCACAGCTGGGTAAATAGGTTTGCTACATCTGGGTAGAATATTAGAATTACTGGACCACCTAGGCCACATTTGTTACATAGCACTGGCAATAATAAATGTGATATTTCTATCTGCACCCAACTGACTCTAGATCTGTCTCTCGGTTGATTCCAATCTGAGTGGAGAACAACGGCCTTACTGACCTTCCTAAAACCCCAACAGGGACCTTATCCTAGTATCTATGGCCATTAGAATGCAATATAATATTCAGTGTGCTTGAAGCCAAAAATGGCTCCAAGAGCCAGAAAAAAAGGGAAATGCTACATACTGCTCCCTCTTTTTGAATATTCACAGTGCTCATTAGTGTATTAAAGGCTCTCAGAAACCCACCAGTAATAAACAAACAAAAATCTTGTTACCCTTTGTTTAATAAGTATTTAATGTATTTGACCTCTCTCTCTCTTTTTTTTTTTTTTTTTTTTTTTTTTTTTTTTTTTTTTTGTTTAGTAACCGCTGTAACATTTCAGGAGGCAAGCTTCCACATAAAACACTTTAGGAAAGTTGGCGTATGCTGTTCCTTCCCCTGGAAAGTCCTTTCCTGCTCTCCTCCGTGGATCTCTCGTGCTCAGCTTGCTGGGTGTGCCAAGGACACAAGGCCCTGACAACTCTTTACTTGGGCCATTTCTCAAGATTGCATTTGCAGTGAGCAGCCTTGAGGGATGAGGTCGTGTCTTCCTCCAAGAAAAGAGCAGGCTCACTATAAAAGAGATATGATTCCTACAGTGCTGCTAGAGTCCACCACCACCACCAAGTTCCAAGGACCTTGTTTGAAGGTAAGATTCATGCCTGGTGCCAGACTATTATACCAGTTTTCATTCCAGGTTCACCCTTATTGGGATGATCTACATCACTCAAAGAGATACTCCACTGCAAAAATATGAGGCATGGCTTGGAGAAAAGAACTGCCCCTGTAGGACGCACCCAGACAGGTAAATGGCCACAGCTGCCTTGCGGCGAAGCCAACAACAAAGTGACAGCAAAGCCACAGTCAGACAGACTTTCTGTGCTATTCTAATTTTTGTTGTGTAGTGAGTGCTGTCGTGGGCCCCAGGATTCCCTCCACTGAGGCCCCCACTACCTCTTCAAGACTGAAACACTCATTTGCCCAGCTGCTGGGAGCATTAGAAGCTCCCAGCTCCCAGCTGAGTCTTCCAGGAATTGCCCTTCTCTGAATCACAGGCTCCTGAGGAGAGGGAAATGGATCCACATCCAAAGACTGGTCAATGGCCAGCCCTTTTGCTGCCAAGTGGCACAACCCTGAAGAGCTTCTTCAGCTCCCAGCTCCCATAAGATCAGCACCCACAAGGCAGTTCACTTCCTCCCTCTGCGCAGTCGCGCTGCCTTCGCTCCTGTGAGCTGCCTGCACCCTGGTCTCCGTAGTAGAGTCTGGTTCTTAGGGAACTCAACCTCACACACTCTAGGAGTTTTCCTTCTGTTCTACCAGAGGGAGGCAATGAAGATCAGCACAAGGAATGCTGGACAGTGCTGTGGGTGAGCAACCCGTTTCAGGAGGAGCCAGCAGAGCGCAAGCCCCAGGTCGCAGAAACAGAGTCCAAGGTATCCACAGGCCAGAGAGTGTAAACGCTTGTAAACTGACCAAAGGCGCAAGTATGTGGTCTAGTGTTATCACTTATTACCTCTGAGGACTATAGAGCTGTGGTTCTCAACTTTGGCTGCAAAATAGAATAAACAACGGTGTCGTTGAAAACAGTGAAGCCTGGGCCTCATCTCAAACCAGCAGAATCTGAGCTGCCTGAGGCTGAGCCTGGCCATCAGGATTCGGTAGTCACTTGATTTCTCTGGGCCTTGCTTTTCTCATCTGTTAAAGAGGCAATAGTATTTAGCTCCCTACAGAACTGATGGGCAGGTACTAATTGGTTTCCATTCTGTTAAGTACCTGGCGACCTACCAGGCATTCATTACTGAATATCTTCCCAGCCTTCCTACCTAACTGCATGGTTATAAAAATCCAGAGGTTCCAAATGAGGATGCCAAGCACAAATACTGCATGTTTTTGGTTGTCTTCAAATCAAGAGGCATCCATTTTACCATCCCTTAGGGCAAAGGTCTTCCTCCACATTGGCCAAGATCATGAACAAGCTCAGAGTGCCCTTGGGCATTTTTACATAAACTTTCTCGAAATATACCTCCTTTTAGATACAGAGTGATATGAAAGCCGTGCAAGTTTTCTTTTTACGCAGTAAAATAATTTGTTCAGAGCAGTTCACCTATTTTGCAACAGGATGGCTTATTTTTAAGACTGCTTGCTTTCATATCCCATCACTACTTCCTAGCTGCATGACTTTGGGCAGGCTTCTGAAACTCCTTTTGCCTCAGTTTTCCCACCTACAAAATGGCAATAATAATAACACCTACCTCATAGAAGTGTTGAGGTGAGTAAATGATATTATGCTCGTTAAGTATTTATCAGGGAGGCTGGCAAAGAGTCAGTACTCAGTGAATGCAAGCTATTCTTATCATTTCTTGGAGTGAGTAAAAACATGTGCTAGGTGAATTTTAAAATTTTAATTCCATTAACATTATTAAAAATACAACCATATTAGGGCTGCAGATTGAACAAAACCATCTGGATTTCTCATAAAGGTTTTGAGAATTTGTGAGCATTCTGCTAGTTAAAAAAAAAAAAGATGAATTGGGCATATCATCTTATGCTAAAAAAAAGCTGAAACAAAACACTTAATTCTGTGAATTTAATTCCATGGTACCAAACCCTAGGGAGACCAGGATTTAAGGGTATTTCAAATTTACCTTTTTTACAGAGGGCATATGAGAAAAAGCCTGGCTTAGTGAGCTTCCCTTGGTATGTATTGAGAAAGATTAATTAATGTCTTGTGTTTGAACATTAAGTGCTTGTGTACTAGGTTTCTATAGCCTTCACTTCTTGATGTTTAGGGAAAAACAATTAAATCTGTCTCTGCATTTTGCTCTGTGCATATTAGATAAATTAACCAGAAATTGAATTCAGCTACTAGTAACAGAGACTTAAATACTGGCTTAAATCAAGCAGGAATTTTTTTTCCCTTATAAAATAAGAGCAAAGCAGTTATGATGACTCCAAAATGCATTCAGGCACTTAGGCTCCTTCCAGCTCTAGGCTCCACCATCCCTAGGCTGTGGCCCTTGTCCTCAGGCTTATAAGATGACTGCTGGAGCTCAAGCTCTTACTTGAGTGTTCTAGGAACAGACAAGGGAGACACAGAAAAAGGCAGTGGGGCCTGCTGGCTGAGTCATACACCTTTAGAAAGCTTTCCATGTAAGCCCCACTCAGTGACTTCTGGTTACATGTTACTCTGCCCACCCACCGCCCTCATCCCATGACACATACACACCTCTGCAAAGAAGGCTGGGAAAAATAATGTTTTAATGGACACCTTGCCACATCCTAAAACACAGGGATTCTGTTAGTAAAAAGGAAGAGAAGAATTATACTGGTTAGAGACCTATAATCTTTGCAACAGTGAGTTCTTAACAAATTGTTGTTTACAAAAAAGAAGAAAGGAGGAGGAGGAAGAAAAGAAATGACCTGCTAACTCATTCAGTATTGTGTCCCCAGGCCCTAGCTCAGTACCTGGTGCACAGTAAGTAGTGAATAAATATTTATTGAATGATTGAACTAAAGAATGGAATATGGATGTAGAATAATAGGATTGATATTACAGGCTCACCTGAAAACCAGTCTCCTAAATCAAGATACTTAGGCTTTAAAGGATTATTCTTGCAACAGTTCCATACAGGGTACTATAATTATCCTCATTTTGTACATGAGGCTAAGAGGGCTTAATAACATGCCCAAAGTGAGACATCCTTTCCCAGCTGCCCTCCACAAACCCAGGCCAGCATGGCCAATGCCATTGCCTTGATGAGCATGAGGGAATGGTCCTAGATGGATTACATAATGCCCTTCCTTTTTTACAGAGGAGAAAACTAGATGCCCCCAGAAGTCGAGAATCTTGTCCAAGGTGACACAGCTCAAAGAGAAGAAGTGATTATTAGAATCAGGTATATCACTCTCAGTCTGTTCTACCTGGGCCCCAAGTTCCTATTGGCCCCAAGCTCTCAAGAATTGGTGTGACTGCCTGGAAACAGACTTTGATGAACTAACTCTGAGCTGCTCAAGATATTTTCCACCTTCCCTGGCCATCATATTCTACCACCATGGAAGCCACCCCAGCATTCATGGTTGAGGGTAGAGTGTCAGATTAAAGGCTGCCAATTTTAGTAGCATTGGAGGGAGAGGTGGCATTAATTAAAAAGCAGAGGGAAAAGCCATCACCAAAATTGCCACCCACTCCATGGCAATAGCCTCTAGAAGCAAACGCCTTAGCATCAGCCTGGGATGAAAGTTGTGAGCAACAGAAGAGTAACTGACCATCCTGGTTTGCCCAAGACTATCCTGGCTTTCGCACGGGAAGTCCTGCCTCCCAAGAAACCACTCAGAACCTGTCAAACAGGGCCAATTGGTCCCTCTAGCATATTCTGTTGTTGCTCTTGGAGTATACATTTAGAGACTTTCAATGGAACTTGGGAGAAGTGGGGAACAGGAAGGAACCACAGTGGGCAGATCCAGCATGTTGGGTCCAACCCAGCACAGAGGCATTTGTTGAGTAACAAATTGATGAGAGACAGCACGCCAGGTTCTCCCTGGACATGGAGCCATCATTGCTAGTGTTTTCTGGGCACTCACCCAGTGCTGAGGGGAAGGACTTCATGTGTATGAGTTCATTGATCCTCACAACACCCCTAGAAGGCAGACGCTATTGTTCTCCCCTTCACAGAAAGGGATCTAAAGCATGAGGAGGTGAACGAATGTGCCCAAAGTTAAAAGCTGTCAAGCAGCAGAGGCCAGGTACAGACTGGCAGACTTCAGGGTCTGCGTGTTCCCTTCCCCATTGCCCCATACAGGAAGAGAAACATCACTTCTTCACTCAGGAAGCATGTAACATGGGAGACAGGGCAAGGTAAGTGCCCAAATCCCTTACGTAGTAATAATAGTGCCACCATGGCGGACATTCACTGAGCAGCTACTATGGGCCAGGCCTCTGCTCAGCCTTTACATGAAGAGTCTATTCTCATCCTCATTACGACAAGTGTGGTACTATTAGCATCTCCATTGTTTGACAATCAGACTGTGGCTGAAAGAGGTGAAGCACTTTATCCAGCATCTCGCAGGTGGTGAAGCTGAGATTCAATTCAAGGAGTCTAATCCTATGGCAGGGGAGAACCTTGCTTAGGTGCTCTGGCTGTTCCCCCAGGCAGGTGTTAGATGAGGGTCAGGTGAGAGCTACGAACAGACTGCCCTGGACATTTAGTCATTTCTGCCTTTTTGTTCATTTGCACTAAGCATCATTCTCCAGTCTCAAGCCTTGGGCTGTGTTCTGCTAGCAGCCCCTGAGCTTATGGTGCCTACCATCATTTTACAAGCCAATGAACCAGAAACCCACACAGTTCCACAACCCAACACAGAAGGCTGAATCCTGGGACAGACCCTGCAGCATGGTGCTGTTTCGGAAGGCAGTTTCTGCTCCCAGCCCCAGCCTACCTCTCAATTGCTGCTGTTTGCTTCCTGCTCAAGAGAAGGGCGAAGACACATTACCTACCTACACAGAGGAACTGTGCAGGAAGGAAGCCCTGCCAGACCCTGTCTCATCCCAGAGCTTGTAGGCTTGGGTTATGATCACTGCAGAACCAAAAGGCATTATTAACATAGATGTATTCCAGAAGTGACCTGTTTAAAAATCATTCAAGAGAGCATGTGCAGGAGACCATGTGCTGCTGTTATGCATGTAAAGCCCTCTTTGGTAACAATAGTTCTGGGAGCTCTGACCTCCCACCTAAGAACCACAGGCCACAGAAAAGCTTCCTGCGAGAATCTCTGCTCCTTTTCCAGTGTGTATGGAGTGAGAGTGTAGCTGAGGCTCCTGGAAAGCAAGTTGCCTCTAAGAGCGGCCACCGCATCCTGTCATAAAGAATGGACCAGGCTGGGGGAATAAGCTGGATCTTTAGAAAACAGAATGAACCCTACTGCTTCTCCCACAACCAACGGGAAAAGTGAGTCCCAAAACAGAGCAGAAGGTTACTTCTCTAAGAAAAAAACAAAGCCACTCTCCTGGGTATCAAAATATTGAAATCTGCTAAGACCATGAAGGGCCCTGATCTAGTGTGTATTGCAATTAGTCAGAGAATGCGGTAGAAAGTTAGTAATAACTGCATCAGTCAGGCTGAGAACACTGCAGCTAACGTAATGATGGTGATGATTAAAAACAATAATTATTGTTTGCCACATACTGGATACTGATATAATTTATTTATGTGTGCATTTAATATTTGTGACAGCCCTATAAGATATCATTATCATCTTCATTTTATAGGTGTAAAAAGTAAGGCACAGCAAGGTTAATTACTTAGCCCAGATCACACAGCTAGAAAGTGACAGAGCTGGAATTTAAACCCAGGAGACAAGAGAGAAACTGTGAGTTCCAAGCAGGTGAGGGAGCAGAGTGCAGCACCACAGACTTCTCAGAGAAGGCATCCTGTGCCTGAGTCTCTAGGCTGAGGGGCTTTGGGTGGAACTCCACCTGTTGCAGAACATGGGTTTGATTTTGTTTTCTTTTGGCCAAGCTGCCTTTTGGGCCCTGTACACAGGGTACCTACATGCCTGAACAACTGCTTAGGGAAGAGAATTCCCCAGGTTTCTAGCTGGGGTCTAAAGAAAAACAGTGTGCCATCCCTGACACAAAAGTGTCTGACATCAGGTTACCTCTAAACACTTTATGTTGCTCTCCTTCATGAATGGGATCAAACAATTCTCTTTTATCCCCCAAATCAAAGGTTTTCTCCGTCTGTACACAGGGGCCCGAGTCTCCCGCCTGGGCTGAGTGTGACGAGTCCTCACTCTGCAGGCCTCAAAAGGATCACACTTTTGTTTGTGTCTCCTGTGACCTTGTGCCTTCTCCTCACAGGCCACCTCCCAAGTCAGGCCCAAAGAGCAATGCACTCTCGAGTGAACAAGGCACTTCAGACACCAGCTCATGGTTTCCCTGCGGTGGTCAACTTGATTTACATTCACTGCTGAGTAAGGTTCATTTGCCTGGGCGCCGTGGCTCACACCTATAATCCCAGCACTTTGGGAGGCCTAGGTGGGCAGATCACCTGAGGTCAGAACAAGACCGGTCTGGCCAACGTGGCGAAACCCCATCTCTATTAAAACTACAAAAATTAACCAGGCATGGTGGCGAGCGCCTATAATCCCAGCTACATGGGAGGCTGAGGCAGGAGAATTGCTTGAGCCCAGGTGACGAAGATTGCAGTGAGCCAAAACTGCACCACTGCACTGCAGCCTGGCCAACAAAGCTAGGCTCTGTCAAAAAAAAAAAAAAAAAAAAAAAAAGAGGGTCATTTGCCTGAAGAAAGAACCCCAAAACCAGAAGCAGTGTTCAGGACATAACTCTAAATTTGAAAACCAGGTTGCAAAAGAGGATGTAAGTTACGATCACATTACAGGAGCAAAGGAGAGCAATAATAACAACAGCTAGTGTTTGCTGAGTTCTCACTGTGTGCCAGGCAGCAGGCTACACACCCCCATCAATCCTCAGAGAGACACAATGAGGCAGGTATGGAATGGGGTAGGTAGAAGCACACGGAGACTTAAAAAGAGTACATAAATCACCCACGATGTAAATGAAGCCAGGAATTAAACCCGGCCTGCCTCCTGGCCAAGATTCTCCTTGATCAAACTCTAGCCAGGCTCCTGGGAGCCTTCTTCTCGACTATGTCTTAACCTCGGCCTATGAAGACCTGAACGAAACACTAACATAGATTCCAACCGCGCGAGGCTGCATCCCTAGGATGACCCTAGAGTCCCTAAGGTACCTGTGAGAAAACTCAAGTCTGCCAAAAGAATTGCTTGTTTTAGCCAATTCCTGAAGATTGGGCCCCTGTCTCCTAGCCTCTATGGGAGGGTAGGAGCCCAGCTCGATACGTACCAGTTAGCCATCCCAGATGGGTTTCACGTGGACCAAGCCTCTCCCCGTCGTCCTTCTTTTTGTAATTTTTCATTTCCTTGACTCTATTGAGCAACCTCCCAACTCCCCCCGACACTCCCTCATTCTCTCTTGAAATGCCATGGGCACCTCTGCGCAAATTAAAATTGAGTGCAGTACACTCGGGACCCGTTTCCCCATTGCAATCGTATATTACTGATTAAAATCCGTACTTAGCACTTTAATTACGATTGGCCTTGTTTGTCTTTGACACTGACCACATGCCCTGTTCACAATACAATTCTACCATCCAGCCTCCAGACACACCAAGGTATGTGTGTTATCTGAGGTGTGGAGGGGGACTTCAGGTTACCAGATCCTAAATGCGAGGTTCATTTCTTTTTTCCATTTCTGTGTTTCCTAAATTTACACACTAAGCACACATCAGTTTTGCATTTAGAAGGGAAATGTTACCACAAAAAGTAGAAATAATGTTTTTCATAAGAAAAAATACAGGACCCCAAAACCATTGATTTCTGCAGCTTACAACCAGATAACTAGACCCTGGCGTTCCACCACCTACTGAGATCATCACACAGCTGTATGAAGTCTGTCCTCTCTTCCCATTCCTGAGTATCCTCCTCCTCACCACCAGCATGGCTTCCTGCCATTCCCCACCCCTCGCAAGCAGCCTTCCCAATCTGACTGGAGAAGCAAGCCCGTCTTTGTCTCCTTTCAACAAGATCTCAGCCACATCCTCCAGGACATGGATGGCTGAAAAGGCAGAGCCAGAGTAAACAGATTTTCCAGGTGGCCATTTTTTGCTAAGGGTTTTGCTAGATACTGGACCAAAATACGAGAAAATAACATAGCCAAAAAATGCTAAGACCCCATCATCTTTGGCCCTGAAGAAACCTGAGAGCTGCCTTCTGAGCTATAAAAAATAAGCAACCCTTAATTCCTACACTGTTCTTAGCATTATCAATCAACTGTGTGCTCTGTTCTGTAAGAGATAAACAGTGATATATATATGTATCTACCTTCCAAGACTTTTCATTATACAAACATCCTTGTTAAGATAGTCTGGAACAAGGGAAGTCAGTGCTTTCCTCATAAGACATGTAGAAACATGAGAGACCAATGGACAATTGTCTCCCAAAGCTGAGAACGTACAAGAGCATGCTGTTCACTGCAGTGACCGCTTGGCTGTGAGAGAGCTATGCATTAAGTGCACAAGTTAGCATCATAGTGAATTAATATCAGTGCTACATGGGCAGAGCCGAAAGAGGTATGCTTCTTTCTACTTACCTGATGCCAGTCTTGCATTTCCAGTTAGCTTGCAATATATGTGTGTCTGTGTGTGTGTGTGTGTGTGTGTGTATCTGTATATATATATATATCACTACTGTAATATAAATATCACTACTGTAATATATATATATACATATCACTACTGTAATATATATATATCACTGTTTATCTCCTACAGAACAGTGTAAGATATATATATATGTGTGTATATATATACATATATTACAGTAGTGATATATATATACAGATACACACACGCACACACACACACACACACACACACACACACATATTGCAAGCTAACTGGAAATGCAAGACTGGCATCAGGTAAGTAGAAAGAAGCATACCTCTTTCGGCACTGCCCATGTAGCACTGATATTAATTCACTATGATGCTAACTTGTGCACTTAATGCGTAGCTCTCTCACAGCCAAGTGGTCACTGCAGTGAACAGCATGCTCTTGTAAGTTCTCAGCTTTGGGAGACAGTTGTCCATTGGTCTCTCACGTTTCTACATGTCTTATGAGGAAAGCACTGACTTCCCTTGTTCCAGACTATCTTAACAAGGATGTTTGTATAATGTAAAGTCTTGGAAGGTAGAGCGTTTCCCAGAGCACTTTGCTTTTCAGAGCAAAGAGCAGGCTTGCTCACTGTCTATTCTAAAATATTTGGGTTCCTACGCCAAGGGTTCCTCTCTGTAATGCAATCCACTGCCTGTACAGGTGTCACCTGGCCCTATTAGTATCACATTACGAGAATTAGGGGTTAGGGAACCCACTCAAAATTGCTAATACTCTAGCTGCTGCTATTGCTCTGAGTAATATTGTCATTTGTCCAGGAGTCTTGTGGCTTCTACCAGCATCCATGAAACTATGGATAACTAACTTGTTAGCTTGCAAAGAAGGTCAAATTTCAGAACCCTCACAGTTTCTGACACTTAGTCAGTGAGTTCTAATGTGATCTAGTATATTTTTCTCCACTTAAAGAAGCTCTGTCTAGTCCATTTATTTAGCAAATCTCTCTTCCTGCCATCATTTTCTTTTCTGATAATAATTTTGATAAATAATGCCTGGAAAAGGTTTACAAGTAAATATACTTGATCTGCCAAAAATAAGAAAAAAATCCTACTGGCTGCACATCACAAGAATAATGGTGGCTCAAAGTCTCCTTCACAAAAATGGCTAGGAAGTCAAGAGTACAAATCAACAGGAAATACCAGATTCTTTGGTGCTAAAAAACAAAAAGCAAAAGAAAACATTGAAACACCACCCATCAGAACCCAACCAGGGAGGGTTAATCAACAGTCTCAGAAAGAACTGACGAGAATGGAACCACCACACCATCCCACTGAACACGCATCCTCTCTGAGGATGTGCCAGGAGAATCAAATAGCACTGATTTAACTAAGAGCTTCTATCTCCATAACTGCATTTTCTAAATAAGATGCACCTTACTCCATCATATAGCACAGATTATAAGTACACCATAGAAATTTGTAAACTGGACTCCATTCCAGATTCTAGCTCTGCGATAGGATAAAGAAGTATGTGTAAATATGGCCATATTGAGAATTTGTCCTAAAATACAGCTGGAGGAAAAAGGTAATTATGAGGTTTAGTTAAAGACATTTTGTACAATTATTTCCCTTAATTTTGTTTTCAGCTATGGGAAGGCATGACCATGCTATAAATAAGCTCTGAAAATAGAGCATTCAAGGAAAGAGTTTAGTAATTAAAATGCATGAGCTGGCTGGCAAGATGGCCGAATAGGAACAGCTCTGGTCTGCAGCGCTCAGCAAGATAAACGTAGAATGCGGGTGACTTCTGCATTTCCAACTGAGGTATCTGGCTCATCCCATTGGGACTGGTTAGACAGTGGGTGCAGCCCACAGAGGGCGAGCCGAAGCAGGGTGGGTTACCATGACCATGGTGTTACCCAAGACTGGAAAGAGTGGGTAAGGGTGCTAGAGGCTTGGAAAGGGAAAGTAGGGTGCCAGCAGAAATAAGATGGGAAAGCTGGGTGCAGCAGCTCATGTCTGTAATCCAACCACTTTGGGAGGCTGAGATGGGAAAATCACTTGAGCCCAGGAGTTTGAGACCAGCCTGGGTAACAAGGCAAAACCCTATCTCCACAAAAAGTATGAAAAGTAGCCGGGTGTGGTGGCATGCACCTATAAATCCAGCTACTCAGGAGGCTGAGGTGGGAGGATCACCTGAGCCTGGACAGTCAAGGCTGTGGTGAGTGATCCTGCCACTGCACTCCAGCCTGGGTGACAGAGTAAGACCCTATCTCAAAAGGAATGAAGGAATGAGGGAGGGAGGGAGGGAGGGAAGGAAGGAGGGAAGGAGAAAGGGAGGGAAAGAGGACAGAAGGAAGGAAGGAAAGAAAGAGATGGAGAATAAATATGGCAAAGAACAGACTGGAGGACTCTTGTAGATATTCAGGCAGTTACAGCAGCTGGTGGAGAAAACTTGCCTTATCTTAATATCTACCATATTATTATTAAACTAATATACTTTTCTTTGTATTAACTCATCCAACGTTGCCACGTTCTTTAGCCTTGTCTTGAGAAATAGTATTGGTTTTGATATAATTTGTTTTAAATACACGTTACAAAAAATGTATAATTATTGACAATTTAAAAGCTGTCTATGTATGACTATGATGTTTGTAGAACCACCAGCAGTGAAAGCCACATGCTTAGGAAATGATTCGTTTACTCTGTGAGCTTCTAGAGGGCAGAGATGATGCTCTCTACCTCGGCAGCTCCTTGTGATGTCCACTCTTCCCAAGATTGAGAAAATGTAAAGAAAAATCTGTTTTCAGAGTCAAAATGAACCTCTTGTCAACCTTCTAAGTAGGGCATAGCTCATCAGAGGTTGAGTATCAGGAACAATTCGATCTCCAGACTATGCACAGACCTGGTTGCCACCGTAAAATGCAAATATGCCACAAATTAAAAATTAATGCAATCTCCCTCAAAGACAAAATGACAATTAGTGCTTGCTCTACCCTTTATTTATTTTCTTTAGAAGCTCAGCCTTTAAGGAAGGGCTTTCAAATTAATCTTTATACACAAAGATTCCAAAGTGTATAAATTCAAGACATTTAAAGGAAGTTTTCTTGAAATGAAAGATAAGCAAATGTAATCTTTTTGCAGATTTAAGTTGCATTGTTGCTACAAAAGGATGTGTTCAGATGAATTTCAAATATGTCTTCATCAGTGACTATTCCTCCTCCAACATTCCTTAATAAAAGAGTCTCTAACAAAGCTGCCTGTAAATGCAGTAGTAAATTCATATCCCAGGGTTCCAGGAACATAATGCAATCATGGTTTGCAAATGCAAATTTAAAAAAGACACTAGACTCAGTAAATGAAGATTTATGAGATACTTAGAAACCATGTATTACACAAAAGAGGTGAAATGAAATCCTCTATAGCATTTTAAGCATCCAGCTCATAACGAGATATGTAAATGTTGCAAATCAGAGAATATATAATACTGTTTTTATAGCAATAGGAAAGCTCGGTCCTGTTTATTATACACATGGTTCAATTTGTTGTTTGAGTGCCTGTCACCATTTTGCAGGACATCAACTGAAAGCATAAACTGATGTTTTGTTTTGTTTTGTTTTTTCTTGTTCAATGTTTTCATCATCTGAACTGAGGAAACATCCACAGAGAAAATGTGTACACTCTAGGCAGAATAGAAATCTGGTATTTTCATCAAAGTGCTAGACTCCTTTTGTTTGTATAGCCAAAAGAAAAATAAAGTATCTATGTGTACTATAGATTCATTGGAGTGCAAAACCCAGAAGATTATGCTTTGCCTTCTTTGAAAGGACTTTGTTATGCTTTGCAATATGTATATATGGGTGAACATATATACATGGTTTCAGAAAGCAAAATACCTCACCAGGATCAAACCAGACCAATTGCTTAGAGAACAATGTAAATGCATGTAAGATTCAACTTTCTACACTATTCTCCTTAGAACCACCATTACTACCTCAAGGACATTGGTGATTTCTTCAAAATTCACATACCCTGGATCCTTCAGTGTATGTATGCCCAAACAAATAAAATTCTCATGTCTAGGGTTTCATTTGCTGTATCTCTCATGTCTTTCAGGAAATGTCCTAAGAAGTAGATTCTATCAGACCTTCAAAAATAGCTAAGTCAACTTGGATGGACAATTCAGAGAAATCCAAGTTAAAAGTACAATTCTTATTTGTATAGTTACTTGCATAGCAGAATAACTTGTCTGAGAAATTACTCCAGGCTGTCTTTTCTCAGCAGGAGGCTCAAGAAGAAAGCATGATTAGTGTTACGCCTCCCCTCACAAGGTGGTGAGGGGTTTCCTTTTTTCCAGGGCAAAGAACAGACACTTTGGATTTAGTCCACCATGTGTTAAATTCAATATCTCAAATCATGGAGAACTATATCATCTGAAAAGGTAGTAATTGAAAGAGCAGGTGACAAAGAATAGAGGGGTGGTCAGTCCCAGGAGGATTGGGGACAGATGCCTCGTGGTACATAGCCCTTCCAAGATGGCACCATCTCCAGTGGGGAGCCTACATGGCACTATGTCATGGGCATGATGCACTCTGGCCTTGCAGACCTCAATCAAGACACTATTGATGTGAGAAATAAGTTCAAGAGATCTACTGTACATCATGGTGACTACAGTTCATAACAGTATGTTGAACATTTGAAAACTGTTAAAAGACTAGATTTTAAGCGTTTTTAGCACAAAAAGTGAAGGTATATAAGGCAATGTATAAGTTAAATTGCTTGATTTAGGCATTTCACAATGTTCATGTATATCAAAGCATCATGCTGTTCACCACAAACATTTACAATTTTTACCTGTCAATTTAAATAAATACATAAGACGCTATTGACCAAGCATATTTAAAAGAGATCTGGGCTAGCCTGACCAGGCTGTGACTGTCAGAGACCTTTTAGTGACTATTAGGATTCTTCTAACATTAGAAACTGTCAATGATGCCCTGTGAATGGGAGAAGGAAGGACTACCAGCTCAAATGGTCAAGCGTGAGTTTTTAATATTTTATTCCTACCAGGGCTATGGCTCTCGCTGCATGACTCCTAACCAAGGAGATATCTTAAATACCACTAATATCACCCATCAAAAATTATTTCTAAGATCTTTTGTTACTTAACCAACTTCAAGGTTTTGGTTCAGATTAAGCCCTAGAGAAGGGAGATAGGCCACCCAAAACATATTTGTAACCCTGGGACTAAATAATTATCTGTCCAAGCAAAACTTAATTTGATTTAAAAAAAATGATTTGACATTTCTTGTGCCAAAATGTTATGACACAAATCTGCACGTTACATTTGTTTAGTATCTATCTCCCTCGCTAGATTGTAAGTTTTTAAAAGACTTGGACCATATTTGTTTTGTTCACCACTGCATTCCACGCCATATTGTAAATGCTCAATCAATACTTACTTGTGGAAAGAAGCAAATGAGGGAGAAAGTAGGCAAGTGGAAATCAGGGGAAAGAGAGAGAATTAAAACAGCAGTCCTCAAACCAAGCCTTCCCCTTCTAGTGTATCACTATTCACTCCAAGGGTTCAAACCCCAGGGTTCTACATAGGCTTTCTCCAAAATATCAGTCTCAGTGACATCTCCAAGGTGAGACAAGGCACTAGTACAGAGTAACTACACAAGAGTCCTGTAAAGCACTCAAACTAAAATAAAATCTGTGCTTAAAAGTACTCAGGGTAAATTGTGTACTAAACCATAAATCAAAAATTGATGGCCTCAGGTGCCAGCCTTATGAAGGAATCTGTGCTCTTCAGCAAATGTCCAGGCTGGAAGGAGGCTCCAAGATCTCGTGGGGTGATACTCTCCCTCATAAATGAAAAAACTGAGGTGCAGGCAGGTTAGTAAGTTTGAACTGCTACAGTCAGTATGACAACTGATGACTTTTGACACCCAATCTCATCACTTTGAACTAGCTCACCTTCTTCATACTATTTGGATTCCTTGGGATGGGTTTCTTTAGAAAAATGGTGAGGAGGGAAAGGTTAGGAGAATGGGATTTTAGGCATCTGAAGTGGCAAATGCAGTGGCATTGTAAAAAACTGACTGAACAGCCTATGGCAGGGTAGAGTTCTTGAAAACCCTTGCTACATGACATCTAATACTCAATAAAATATAAATAAACCATAGATAGGTCAATGATTGATTGACAGGTATATTAATTGAGAATCTGAAGCTAAAAGAAGATGAAAGAATTTTGCCAAAACATGGAACATAAGTCTAGGAAAGTAAGCAAGATTGGAAACTACTGGGTATCTTTGGGCATATACAGATCCTGAAGGTCTGTAGCACTGGGGCATGGGGGACTGCAAACAAAGACTTGGGCATGTGGAGAGACCTAGAAATGGGTACACTCTAAGGGAAAAGGTTAACTGGGAAGAAAAGTGGGGAGGGGGACCAATAGAAGCTGCAAGAAAAATAGTACCTGTCTCTACCTGCACTCTAGAAGCTGGGAATGAAAAAGGTTTTCCTGGCAATTTGTATCTACTCACTAGCCTTTAAGTGGATTTAAGGCTCAGATCTACATTACTTCTGTGGTCCTTTAAAAACTCTAAGAATGGTGGTTTCAAGTGATCCCTAGTCCATGGTATTCCCAGACACCTGATAAAAGCAAACTCAAATCATCCCTGTAGAAGCACACTGACAAAGGCGTATCCAAGACTGCCGAATAGGAACAGCTCTGGAGTTCAGTTCCTAGTGAAGACATTGCAGAGGGTGAGTGAACACTGCATTTCCAAACAAGTTATTACTGCCCACAGATCAGGAGATTCCCAGGCTGAAAAGTGCCACGAGTTTCCAGCATGGCTGTTTCAGCCGGTACAGCAGGTCTCCGCACAAAAACTCATACAAATCTGGGCAGCTGTTTCAACTGGCACCTGGAAGGGCAAGGAGACAGAGCCACACATTCAACTGAAAAAAGGGGGCTGAAACAGAGAGCCAGGTGATCTGGCTCAGCGGGTCCCACCCCCACAAAGACAAGCAATCTGAAATGCTTTAGATTGAGAGTTTTGCAACAAGTGCAGCTGGACATGGGACGATCCAGCTCTGCTGGGGGAAGAGATTCTGCAATAAGGAGGCACTCCACCACTACAGAGGCAGTCCCCCATTACTGAGGCAGTCTGCCATTGCCGAGGTAGACTGCTATTACTGAGGCAGTTCTAACTATACCTCTAAAAGCAAAATCAAAAAGAAATTCACACAGCAGCTGCGCAGAGTCCACAGCAGCTCAGCAATGCCTATGCTGACAGACTGTGACTAGGCTACCTCCTAGCTGGGAAGGGCAGCTTGGAAAAAGGGTGGCAGTACATCAGGAACTTATAAATAAAGCCCCACCTTCCCAAGACAGAGTATCTGGGAAAAAAGGCGGTTGTGAGTTCTGCTGCAGCAGACTTAAACATACCTGCCTAGCAGCTCTGAACGGAACAAGAGAGCTCACGGTTCAGCACTTGAGCTCATATAAGGGACAGACCGTCTCCTCAAGCAGCTCCCTGAAGCCCGTATATCCAAAGAGTAACGTCATAAAGGAGAGCTCAGGCTGACATTTGGTGGGTATCCTTTTAGAACAAAGATAGCAGCAGAAGAAACTGGCAGCAACCCTTACTGTTCTGCAGCCACTATAGGTGATTCCCAGGCAAGCAGGATCTGGAGTAGACCTCTAGCAGTCCTACAGCAGAGGGGCCTGAATGTTAGAAGGAAAACTAAGAAACAGAAAGAAATAACTTCATCAGCAACAAAAGTGACATTTACTCAGAGACCCCATCCGAAAGTCACCAACTACAAAGACCACAGGCAGATAAATCCAAAAGGATTTATATAATCTTTTACTTCCCCAGCACAAAAAGGATGAAAGAAACCGAAAAGGATGAAAACACCAAAAACCAGAATGCCTCCCCTCCTCCAAGGGATCACAAGTCATCAACAGCAAAGGAACAAAGCTGGATGGAGAATGAGTCTGATGAATTGACAGAAACAGGCTTCCAAAGGTGGGTAATAACAAACTTCTCTGAGCTAACAGAACATGTTCTAACCCAAAGCAAAGAAACTAAGAACCTTGAAAAAAGGTTTGATGAAATGCTAACAAGAATAAACAGCTTAGAGAAGAATATAAATGGCTTAATGGTGCTGAAAAACACAACAAGAGAACTTCCCAAAGCATACACAAGTTTCAGTAGCTGAATTAACCAAGCAAAAGAAAGGATATCAGAGATTGGAGATCAACTCAATAAAATAAAACAAGAAGGCAAGATGAGAGAAAAAAGAGTGAAAAGAAATGAACAAAGCCTACAAGAAATATGGGATTATGTGAAAAAACCTAATCTACGTTTGATAGGTGTAACTGAATGTGACAGAATGATTCCAAACTGGAAAACACTCTTCAGGATATTATCCAGAAGAATTTCCCCAACCTAGAAAGGCAGGTCAACATTCAAGTCAACGAAATACAGAGAACACCACAAAGATATTCCTCAAGAAGCACAACCCCAAGGCACATAATCGCCAGATTCACCAGGGTTGAAATAAAGGAAAAAATGCTAAAGGCAGCCACAGAGAAAGGTTGAGTTACCCCCAAAGGGAGGCCCATCAGACTCACAGCAGATCTCTCAGCAGAAACCCTACAAGCCAGAAGAGAGTGGTGGCCAATATTCAATGTCTTTAAAGAAAAGAACTTTCAACCTAGAATTTCATAGCCAGCCAAACTAAGCTTCATAAGCAAAGGAGAAATAAAATCTTTTATGGACAAGCAATTGCTGAGAGACTTCATCACCACCAGACCTGACTCCTGAAATAAGTACTAAACATAGAAAGAAACAACCAGTACCAGCCACTGCAAAAACATACCAAATGGTAAAGACCACTCCAGCCTGGGTAACAAGAGCGAAACTCCATCTCAAAAAAAAAAAAAAAAAAAAAAAAAAAAAAAAACCTCAACGGAAAAGGTTTTTGGAAAGGGACAAATAGACACAGGGAGTGTGTCTGTCTCTCTCTGTGTGTGTGTGTGTGTGTGTGTGTGTGTGTGTGTGTGTGTGTGTATACAATTTTTTTCATTCTTACATTCAGAACCATTTATTGGCTTCTACTTTTTTGTACAAATGGATGGGGTACATGAGAAATTTTGTTACATGTATATAACATGCCTTGATCAAGCCAAGTACTTCGGGTATCTGTCACCTGAGTTATCATACATTTTATTAAGCATTGTCATCTGATTCTACTGTCAAGCACTGAATTTATTCCTTTTATTTTAATCCCCTCTCCCCAACACCCACCCTTCCTAGTCTGATATCTATCTTTCTACTCTCTACCTGCCTGTGATCACATTTTTTAGCTTCCACATGGAACTAAGAACACGTGAGATTTATCTTTCTGTGCCTGGCTTATTTCACTTAACATAATGCCTTCAAGTTCAATCCATGTTGCTGTAAATGACAGGATTTCATTCTTTTTTGTTGCTGGATAGCATTATATTGTGCATATACATCTTTTTTTGTTTGTTTGCTTACTTTAAAGTCTGGGATACAAATGCAGAACATGCAAGTTTGTTACGTAGGTATACATGCGCCATGGTGGTTGTTGCACCTATAAACACATCATTTAGGTTTTAAGCCCCACATACATTAGCCACTTGTCCTAATGCTCTCCCTCCCTGCCCTGCCCCACCCTACAACTGGCCCCAATGTGTTGTTCTCCTCCCTGTGTCCGTGTGTTCTCATTGTTCAACTCCCACTTATGAGTGAGAACATGCAGTGTTAGGTTTTCTGTTCCCATTTTGGTTTGCTGAAGATGATGGCTTCCAGCTTCATCCATGTCCCTGCAAAGGACATGATCTCATTCCTTTTTATGGCTTCACAGAATTCCATGCTATATATGTACTACAGCTCTCAGCAAACGCCAGCCAAGCGTGCTGCCTCTCTAGCTTCTCCTTCTCTACTTCTGGTGTTTCCTGTCACTTCTCTGTTGAATTCCAGTGTCTTCTCTTGGATAATACATTTGAAATGTGACTGTTTATTCTCTATTTTGGTTCTTGTAAGTGGAAGGGGTGGGCATGAAGTGCTTCTAGTCAGCCATCTTGAAGCCCACTCCACAGACACAGGGAATATTTAGGGCAATGAAACTATCACATATGATGCTGTAACAGTGGATAGGTGTCATTAAACATTTGTCAAAACCTACATAATGTACATAAAAAGTTAATCTTAAAATAAACTATGGATTTTGGTTTATAATGAAGTATCAATGTTGGTTCATTGATTAAAACAACTGGACCCCACTGGTGTTGGATGTTCATGGCAGGGAGACTGGAGTGTGTATGGCTAGCCATGTGCAGAAAGCAGAAACTGGACCCCTTCCTGACACCTTACACTAAAATTAACTCCAGATGGATTAAAGGCTTAAACACAAGACCTAACACAATAAAACCCCTAGAAGAAAACCTAGGCAAAACCATTCAGGACATAGGCATAGGCAAGGACTTCATGACCAAAACACCAAAATAGACAGATGGGATCTAATTAAACTCCAGAGCTTCTGCACAGCAAAAGAAACAATCATTAGAGTGAACCGGCAACCAACAGAATGGGAAAAAAATTTTGCAATCTACCCACGTGACAAAGGACTTTTATCCAAAATCTACAAAGAACTAAAACAGATTTACAAGAAAAAAACAAACAAAATCTCATGCCAGTTAGAATGGCAATCATTAAAAAATCTGGAGACAACAGATGCTGGAGAGGATGTGGAGAAATAGGAGCACTTTCACTCTGTTGGTGGGAGTGTAAATTAGTTCCACCATTGTGGAAGAGAGTGTGGTGATTCCTCAAGGACCTAAAAATAGAAATTCCATTTGACCCAGCAATCCCATTACTGGGTATATATCCAAAGGATTATAAATCGTTCTATTGCTAGGACACGTGCACACATATGTTCATTGCAGCACTGTTTACAATACCAAAGACTTGGAACCAACCCAAATGCCCATCGATGATAGACTGGACAAGGAAAATGTGGCACATATATACCATAGAATTCTATACAGCCATAAAAAAACGATGAGTTCGTGTCCTTTGTAGGGACATGGATGAACCTGGAAACCATCATTCTCAGCAAACTGACATAAGAACAGAAAATCAAACACCACATGTTCTCACTCATAGGCGGGTGTTAAACAATGAGAACACATGGACACAGGGAGGGGAGCATCACACACTGAGGTCTGTGGAGGGAGGATTAGGGGAGGGACAGTAGGTGATAGGGAGTTGGCGATGGATAACATGGGGAGAAATGCCAGATATAGGTGATGGGGATGGAAGCAGCAAACCATATTGCCATGTAGGTACCTATGCAACAATCCTGCATGTTCTGCACATGTACCCCAGAAGCTAAAGTACAATTTAAATATATATATATTATATATAAAGGAGTGGCAACATTTGAAGAGATTGTATAAATAATATTCCATACATTTTTAAATCAAGAAGCACGGTGAATTCCAAACCGAATAAATAAATATAAGGACACACCTACACACATCATAGTAAGACAGAAGAATACCTAGGATACAGACTATCTTAAGAGCAGTTAGAAACTCTACAAATTATCTACAAAGGAGAGACAAAAGCTGACAGTTGACTTCAAAACCAACAGTGGAGGCCACCAAAAATAATTTCTTGAATGATGCTGAGTAAAAACAAATAAACATGAACCTCAAATTTTGTACTCCAAAAACCTGCCATTCAAGAATGAAAATATTTCAGAAGAACAAAACCTGAGATTCTCAGTGAAGAATTTCTAAAGGGTATACATCAAGAGAAAGGAAAATTATTTTAGAATAAAATCTGCAACACAAGAAGAAACATTTTTCAATAATAATAACATGACAGTCATATACAATAGCCCCCCAGTATCCAGTTTCAGTTACCAGTCATCAACTGCAAACTGAAAATAGTTTAGTACAGAGCAAGAAGATACTGTGTGAGAGAGAGAAAGAGAGTTTGACACATATCCACCATTACAGTATAATATGACAGTTTGATTGCCCTAAAAATTCCCTGTGCCTGGGGAGTGGGCTTCAAGATGGCTGACCAGAAGCATTTCATGCCCACTCTTTCCACTTAGAAAAACCAAAATGGTGTATAAACAGTCACACTTCAAATACATTAACCAGAGAGAACACTGGATTCTAACAGAGAAGTGACAAGAAACCCCCAAAGTGGAGAAGGAGAAGGCAGAGAGGCAGCACGCCTGGCTGGGATTCACCACATTTGTATAATTTTTATCATAGTATATTGTTATAATTGTTCTATTTTATCATCGGTTATTGTTGTTGATCTCTTACTGTGCCTAATTTATAAATTAGAACTTATACGTACGTGTGTATAGGAGAAAAACATAGTACTATATATATGTAGGGCTCAGTATACTGCTATATAAACTCAGATAATCTTTCAGGAAGTCAGTTCAGCTTATGCATTCTACCACTCCGTCAAGCCCATTCCAAACATGCATCACAGATATTACTTTTCAATCATGAGTCTCTTTCCAGCTTAGAGCAGAGCTTCAGAATCTATCTCAACACAACACTCAAAATAGTTAAAACTAATTGCTCAAAGTTCAACAAATCTGTTTGCGGCAGTGGGATAAAAATGCAGAAACAGTTTTGTCTTAGCCAAAATTCTCCAGGAAATAGAGTGTGAGGCAAACATTTTTGTTGCAATGCTTTTGTGGAGGCGCAATCCTAAGGAAGCATGAGTGAAGGAAACAGGAAAGTGAGGCAGGGAAGGAGGGAGAGCAGACTCATCATGATGCATTATTAAGTGTCACAACGTTGTGCAAACAAAACATCTCTAGAGAGGTGGCCAAACCACTGCTTGTCAGGACAGTCCACTGGATGAAGGCAGGATGAATCATTTTTCTGCAGGTCCCTTCCGTCTTCTGCCTCTCACTGGCAAAGTCCCCCCAGGGCAATAGCCCTCTCCCTCCTTCTCTAGGTTGTGTTGCCTGGTCTCTCCAAGTAGCCATTGGGAATGCTATGGCCTCTGAGGTTCCCATCCAGAGACACTCACGGTGTCTCTCCTTGGAGGTGATGCCAGTCACAGGGGCAGGGGTGGCCACCAGGGCTAGCTAGGGCAGCTCCATCAGAGAAGCAAGAGGAAGCAGGACCAAACAGATTTGGTCTGTTGCATAAACCAGGTTTGGTACAAGTACGATTCCATTTTTACAAAAATTTTGAAAGTCTATGTATAACACAGGCATTCACATGCATGTATTTGCCTGGTTAAGTCTGAAGGGCTGAACCCAAAAATATCTACAGGGGTTACAGTTAAGTTATTTTTTCTTTGTCTTGCTTGTCTATGCCTTTTAGGCTTGCTATCATAAATTTGTATTTCCTGTATAAAATAAAGAAGCAAAGCTACATGCTGATAATTAAAAATCATATTTTAAAGTATAATATTATCTAATAAAGCACAATAAAATTTAAAAGGTGATACTCATAAACAAAATTATAAAGTAAAAATGACCTGCAAAAAAATATAGTAGCATATGACAGAGTATATATGCCCAAGTAAGTCTCGAATGATAAATAACAAATAGAAAAATGGGTAAATGTAATAAATAGGAAATGCAGCTGGATGCAGTGGCTTATGCCTGTAATCCCAGCGCTTTGGGAGGCCAAGGCAGGTAGATTACCTGAGGTCGGGAGTTCAAGACCAGCCTGACCAACGTGGAGAAACCCCGTCTCTACTAAAAATACAAAATTAGCTGGGCGTGGTGGCACATGCCTATAATCCCAGCTTCTTGGGAGAATGAGGCAGGAGAATTGCTTGAACCTGGGAAGTGGAGGTTGTGGTGAGCCGAGATCGTGCCATTGCACTCCAGTCTGGGCAGCAAGAGCAAAACTCGATCTAAAAAAAAAAAAGGAAATGCATTCAATTATAGCAATTAGAACCACAAAAGACCATTTTTTAGCCATCAAATTGACAAATATTTTTAAACAATACTGTGTTGACAAGGGTGCAGGGGGAAACTCTTCATGTGCCAATGGTAGACACATCAACTGGGCATCCCGTCTGAAGACGTACTAAGGACAGTATTCCAAACTGTCCTTAGAGCTGAATTGTTCCTCCCTCCCCCAGATTCATGTGTTGAAGTCCTAACCCTCAAAGTGACTATATTTGGAGACAGGGCCTTTAAGTAGATCATTAAGGTTACGTGAGGTCATAAGCGTGAGTCCCTAATCTGGTGGGACTGGTGTCCTTATAAGAAGAGAAAGAGAGGCCAGAGACCTGTCTCTATCTGGTGCACATGCAGGGGAAGGTCCATGGGAGGACACAGCAGCAGTCTGCAAGCCAGGAAGAGAGCACTTACCAGACACAAAACACTGCTGGAACCTTGCTGCCTCCAGAACAGTGAGAAATTACATTTCTATTGTTGAAACCACAGTCTGTGGTATTTTGCTATGATGGTCCAAGCAAACTAATACATATAGCAAAACATTTTTAAATGTGTATGCTATTTAGCCCAACAATTTAACTTCTGGGAATTTAGCCTATGGAAATAACAAAGAATGTTCTGTAAAATTTAGCACTGGTTCCATTAATGAAATTTGATAGTGAAGCTGCTTATAACATAGTATAATGTCTATAAATTTATAATAAAATTTAAATCATGCGGTAGAAAACATTATTGAAAAATTTAACAATATATTTTTAAGTGAAAAAGCAGATTACAAAACAATGTCATGTGACCCCATAGATATATGGTGTGGTAGTTAAGCACAGGGCCTTTGAGGTGCCCCAGGGGAGAGCTGAATTCATGTATATTACGTGGATGACTCCGGGTAAGTTCCTGATTGCCTCGTGCCTCAGCCTCTCCATCTATAAAAGGGGAATGAGACTGTCTACTACCTATTGCTATGAAGATGAATTCAGATAATGAGGCCATTATAATTAAGGGCTACTATAGGTGTTGGCAGCTAGCAGGTACTCTGGATTCAAAGTCAGAGGATTCCAGACATGGGTCCAGCCTGCCTCCACTAAGTACATGACCCTAGGCAAGTCACTCCACCTCTCCTGGCTTTAGGTTCTTCATCTTCAGAACAAGGACCCTGACTAGTTGATCTCTGAGGGTCCTTGTGGCTCTTACCTCAAAGGATGAGACTCTGTGTCCCATCAATAATGGGAGCCATCGTAGCTGTAAGCCACCCAAAGAAGAGAACCTCATCAGCTGCGTACCTCGGCCCTGTTCCTCTGGAAGTAAGCAGTTGTTTCCAGCCTTCCATGTAGGAGCAGAGTTTCCCAGTAAACAATTCTGCCATTCCCCATGCGAGAATGGCAGTAGTTTTCATAACCACTGGTTACAAAAAGACATCATGGCAAAAAGCTACTAAGCATTCAGCATTGCTCTTCAATTAATTTTTATTTTAATTAAGCCCAACAGCAACCTCATTTACTTGAAAAATAGCAACGCATATATGGGAGACGTTTCATTTATCTCAGCCACAGACCACGCTCGGTGCCCTTATCTTCTTGCAGACCCTTCACAACCACGCCAAGACCCATCATTTGAGAACCACTCGGACAGGGGCAATTTGGAGACAATTAACAAAAAGCAAGTCTCCTCAAGCCCTCCCCAGGGAAGTAGGGGAGGAAGATCTTTCTTTCTGTGCCTGTCTCCAGTTTGAAACTGAGCCAAGGTGTGCAGTGTGCTTATAGTCTCTGGGAATACTGCTTCTGGTTAGAGTCAGGGTCTAGATGCCTCTGTAGCCGTTAGGTATCCATGGGAACTGTGTGAGCTGAGCACTGTGCTGGAAGCAAAATGCACTCCCTCAGCAGAGCTGGAAGCACAAGAAGGTGACAGATTGGATGTTCTCCTCTTTGGATAACCTGCATCATCGAAGAAAGACATTAGCCTTGATTTATGAATGGACCCTCCGTTGAACTGAAATCTTATTGTTCATTATGATTGCTGAGTGTGCAAGGCAACAAATCGCTACAGAAAACACTGGAACGTATGCTTGAAGCACATGGTTTCCAGTCACTAAATGTCTCTTAGTCTAAGTTCCCTCATCCAAAAAATTGAAAGTGAGACCGGGCGCGGTGGCTCACGCCTGTAATCCCAGCACTTTGGGAGGCTGAGGCGGGTGGATCACGAGGTCAAGAGATCGAGACCATCCTGGTCAACATGGTGAAACCCCGTCTCTACTAAAAATACAAAAAATTAGCTGGGCATGGTGGCGCGTGCCTGTAATCCCAGCTACTCAGAAGGCTGAGGCAGGAGAATTGCCTGAACCCAGGAGGCGGAGGTTGTGGTGAACCGGGTCGCGCCATTGCACTCCAGCCTGGGTAACAAGAGCGAAACTCCATCTCAAAGAAAAAAAAAAAAAACTGAAAGTGAAAAGAATGCTAAATTCAATGTGCGTTAATAAGATACTTAAAAGCTCCTGATAAACTGCAAAGCATGATGGAAAGGTTAATTATTATTATTATTACTAATCGTATTATGGAATCTTTTCAAGTTAAAAAAATACTTGTTTCTCTGTCTCTGCAGAAATCTGGCAACTCAGATAGAAAATCTTCTAATAGCATACAAGAATGACCAGTTTAATCCCCAGCAAAACCCGTGCATGTTCGTTCGTCTGTCAAAGGTGCCCTCTGGGCATAAGAATGATCTATAGAAGCCCAAAGGTTGATTATAAAATCTCAAGTGTCTGCTTGCCTCGAGTCATTTTAGATGAGCTATTCAAAATGCATCCGAGTAATCAGTTTGCTGTGATAGACTGGAATAACAAGGAGGGCTTCATTTCCTCTGCTGCGAAGGAAGTACATCCATTGTTGCCTCCCTGTCCGTGGATTACATAGCTAGCTCATTGTGCTTAATAATATGACTTGAGACTTGAAATTTGTGTTCAAATGTATATGCTAGAAAAGAACATGTTACTTTATAAGAAACTGAAAAACTCACAGGCAGAAATGAAATTAAACAGCTCAGTTGGTATCCAGTATTTCCTAGAATTTGAGGCCTATTTATATTTTTGGAAGGTATAATTCTTTTGCATTGCATATGTGCCAGTAAGTTCTTAAAAGTGGGATCTTACTAAATATATTATTGAATATTTACTTTGGTTTTATCTGCTCTGTCTTGCTGAGAGAACACTTCCAATCCAAATTATTAATTCATATCCAATTAAAATTCCAATGTATCTTGTTAATTAGAGTTCAGAAGCACTGGGCATATCCTGGTGATCAGAAGACATCAAGATGCAGAGAATTCAGACCAGACTGACTGTGTAAGCAGTGTCTCTCCTCTTATGTCAGCTTGAGGATGTCTGTGTCACTTCTCTGAGCCTCCATTTCCTTGTCTGTAAAATATGAGTAAAAAATGCTTCCTATCAGAATAAAATTGGAAAATTGGGATAAAGTTGTAAATGTTACATAAATGTTGTCGTTATCATTGGAGAGCTATTAGAGTAAGAACTGCTTGGCCAATTATTCTCAGTGGCCCAAATGCAATGACTGATAACTGTCATTGTTCCTTCCCTTACCACCTCAGTACAGTATAAACCCCCCTAGGAAAAACATGTGCGTATTCTGAAATATTTACAGATGAAATGATATGATGCCTGGGATTTGTTTCCCAAATAAAAAAGCAAGTTGTAAAATAATGCAAGCTATCTGCTTCCTTGGACATAGATATAGATATGGAAATGAAAATGGAAACAGATGCGAATATAGACACAGGCTTAGCAGCAGAGACACAGATGCAGAGATGGATGGAGATACCACGCCAGCACTACTAGAGTGTTTATCTCTGAGAGAAATAAAAAGAAAGCTTTCTTTCCTTTTGTTGGTGGCATATCTGTATTTTTCAACTTTTTCCAATAATATATATTTCTTCAATTTTAAAATATAGTTTTTCTTTCATTTTTGTTTTGCTTTTCAAAAAGATACTAGAAAAAAGTTTAAGTTGTAATATTCATAGCAAGAACATGAAGCATTAACTCTACACTGTCTTAAAACTAACAAGACCCCTCAGTAATCTGACCTTTTCCTAGTTCCTCCACTCGGCTCATTCTCCCCACTCCACCACCATCTCTTCTAATGGCTGAGATTTTTCCACCTTTAGAAAATTGCCTAAATTCGTGTGCTCAGAAATCTCCCAGCTAGCCTACCAAGTGAGCTCGTCGGGTTCCTTCACAGGACCTAACACAATTTTATGTGAATTTGCTTTTGCTGGCTTCCTTGTCTATTGGCTGCCTCACCCCTGAGACTCTCTGTGTGAGGAGGCAGAGACTATGACTGTTTTGTTTATCACCATATAGCCAGAGCCTAGCATAGAGCCTGGCACATATGTATATATTAAATGAATGAATGAATGAATGAATGAATGAATGAATGCGCAAATGAACAAAGATCCATAGACACCCAGATAAGTACATCAGGCTCTAAAGCTGAGGGCGTGGGCTCAGTCATTAGGCATCAGAGGACTGGCATAATAAAAAATATCTGCCTACTATATTGAAAATGAAAGGTGAAGCATGATTGAATGAGTTCTGCTTAAATTTAAATAACTCCTCCATGCCAGGCTTACTTAAGAATCCAGATCTTTAAAATCAAAACCCCTCCTGCAGATGGGGAAACTAAAACCGGAGAAATCACACAGCTGGCAGGTGGCAGAGCTGGAAACCCAGGTCCCCATCTGTCAGCCTCGTGCTCTCTCAACTGGCCCTCGCTGACCCCACTGTGGCAGCAATATATCCCAGGCACTCACAGACTGATCACCCCAGAGGTTCTTCTTGGCTTTTGCCAGCACTAGAGTCTGAAAGTAAATGAATAGAATTGCTTTTCCAATGGACTTTTTATAGGTTGTTCATCACATAAAATACTAGATTTATACCTAGTTTGACACTAACATTCCTTTTATTGCAGAACTATCTCAAATCCCAAACCAATATGAAACTCACTTTCTTCCTCTGACTTCTATTCCACAAAAACTTGCCCAGTGTCCCTCAGAACCAGGTTTGCGGTTCATTGTCAACTTCTTTGGTGTGTAATAGTTACATTTAATTACATGTGATACACAGATTAACTGCATGTAATAGTAATTACATGTATTGAATGCTTACTGTATGCCAGGCACTATTCTACAAGTGTTACGTGTTGTGACCAGTGTTCAAAACAACCCCATGAGAAAGTAATACTATGCCCATTTGAAACGTGTGAACTGGGACACAGTGACATTCCAATAACTCACCTAATCAGCAAGCAGAGGAGCTGGGATTGGACCCAGGCAGCCCAGAAACCAAATTAATAGCTACAAGTGGTTATGTTGTTGTTGTTGTTAAATAAGATAGGTCTTTACTTCTGTGTTGTACACTAGCACAGAAGTACCTGGTCCGGGGCTGTGGGGGAGACTCTGCCTTCCTTGACAGGTGCCTCTTATCTCTAATCCAAGGCTGACTCTGCTAGCAGCCACTTCCCAGTCGATGGGAAGGAAGAAAGGAACACTGGAGCAGACCACTTCCCTCTCTCTTTCCTTAGCAACTTTTCATCCTGAAAATTTTCAACTCTATAGAAAAAAATGGAAAGACAAAAAATGGAACCAAGAACTTTTCACCTAGATTGATTAATTGTGGACATTTTGCTACATTTATACTATCTCTTCCAGCCCATTAGAAACATTATAAATGAAAATAGTTCACTCGGGCCGGGCGTGAGTGGCCACTCCTGTAATCCCAGCACTTTAGAAGGCTGAGGTGGGTGAATCACCTGAGGTCAGGAGTTCAAGACCAGCCTGGCCAATATGACAAAACCCTATCTCTACTAAAAATCCAAAAATTAGCTGGTTAGGGTGGTGCATGCCTGTAATCCCAACTACTCAGGAGGCTGAGGCAGGAGAATTGCTTGACCCTGGGAGGTAGAGGTTGCAGTGAGCTCAGATTGCACCACTGCACTCCAGCCTGGGTGACAGAGTGAGACTCTGTGTCCAGAATAAAAAAAAAAAAAAAAAGTTCACTTGATGAGGTAAAATATTAGGGATAACTTTCTTTCTTTTTTATTCCCTTTATCGTTAGAATGTTTGTCCCACAAACACAAAGCAAACAAGAAAAAATACTTTGTAAAAGATAAACACATGAGCCGGGCGCGGTGGCTCAAGCCTGTAATCCCAGCACTTTGGGAGGCTGAGGCGGGTGGATCACGAGGTCAAGAGATCGAGACCATCCTGGTCAACATGATGAAACCCCCGTCTCTACTAAAAATACAAAAAATTAGCTGGGCATGGTGGCGCGTGCCTGTAATCCCAGCTACTCAGGAGGCTGAGGCAGGAGAATTGCCTGAACCCAGGAGGCGGAGGTTGCGGTGAGCCGAGATTGCGCCATTGCACTCCAGCCTGGGTAACAAGAGCGAAACTCCATCTCAAAAAAAAAAAAAAAAAAAAAAAAGATAAACACATGAAAGCCACAACACAAATGTAGCCAGCCTAGCTTCTCCATGCAACGTACAGACGGAGTAAACAGAGGCAACTGGGATGGAAACCGAACGAACCTCAGAGCCTGGATGCCAGCCACAGCTCCACCACTTGCTGAGCTTTGTGATAACTGGGCCAATTACTTAGCCTCCCTGAGCTTCATTTTCTTCTAGGTAAATGTATGGGAATTATTAAAGATCTGTATTTCCAATGATTCTAATTTAGTAGGCCCAGGGAATCTGCCAAAAATCTCCTTTTTTAACAAGTTCGATGTAGGTGGTTCACAGAACACATTCTGAGAAACACGGAGTAGGAAGGAAGTGAGCTAAGGAATTTCTAAAATGGGGAAAGAGATCCCAAGCTCTTCACAATGTCTCTTCAGCTCTTTCTTCCCCTGCTACACCCTCTTCCCTTTCCCTTATCTTCTCCCACCTTGCAGGCACCACAGATTTACCTCTCTGACTCCAGTTTGGTCTTCTCCAGGTGAAGTCTTCCTATGTCATCTTCTCTGCCCTGTATCCTACCCCCAATCCATCCGAGTTTTCCTACCAGTCGCTAACATAAAGTCTGTGCTTCAGACAGCCCTGTCTGCAGCTACAACACCACCCACTTGCCTTACTCTGCCTCCTTCCTGTTCAGAGTCCATCTCAGGTCCTCTTCTTCCAAGAAACCCTCCCTCATTATTCCCACCACCCTGAGTTCCCCCATCTTCAAACAGTTTAGCATTTAACTCTACCTCGCATTATTTTCCTGGCCCCCTTGTTTTATTCTGGGCAGCTCTAAATATGCTCTGAGCCCTGTGAGGAGCAGTGATTTCTCTTTCCTCATATTCTCTGTGACACTCATCACAGAACTAGACACATGGTAGGCACCAACTCCACCTAAACTGACTGACTGATTACTTAACTGACTTATTGAGGATGCCTGGATGAGATGACAGAAAACAGCTTTGAAAGGGTGAGATCAAGTGTGGAGCTTGTAGGTTGATGAACCCACTTAGGGGCCCTTGAGTAGCTGACCAATCTTTAAGGCTGTTTTAAATAATGAGCTGCTAAGTAGCAAGACAAAAGTAGAGTTCAAGATGAAATCTAAAATGAATGAAAAGCAATGGGCAAACAGCTGTTGTCACATGCTCTGTTGTGTCTTTGATGAGTTTCAATTAAAAATAGCCCTAATACATGAAATTCCCTGGAGGGTTCCCTTTATTGTCCCTTTAATGTGTTACTAAGGAGTTATTGGTATCATTTCATGGCTCCAGCACAAATGCCGCTAGGATTTATTGCTAGGTTCACATCTCTGCTCTTTTATAGATTTCTTCCAAGAGGGGCTGGAATACAGGGCTGCCATTTATACGTCCCTTGTGGTAGTTTGGCTACAGCAAGCTGCATCAGCAAATGGCAGTAAAGCTCACCAAGGCAACAACGATTACTCACCAGCAGAGTCTGATTTAGAGCAGAATGTTTGTAGAAAGATTCTGATGTAACCCTTTTACTTCCCTCTCCCAACAACAGAGAAATGGAAAAATCAATTACTGCTCCCCGGGTTCATATGTTGCTGAGTTTTGCCATAGCAGGAGGAGGAGGATGGTAAAATACACACACACACACACACACACACACACACACACACACACACACACATACTGCTCTGTAGTCAAAGCCATTTGCAAATAACTAAAAAATAGTAAGCGTGCTTCCAAAAGGGTGGTGTGTTTAATTAAGACAAATTAGAAATAAGTACTATCAGAAAGGCCTTATTTATTTAAGGACTTAAAAAAGCTCAAATCACAAACTCTTAGTTTGTTATGTCAACAGGCTGTCAATAAAAATCAGTAGGCGGGGATCAGTAGAGTCACTAGTGCGTTCATCAGTCCTGGGTCTTTAACCAGTGGCCATCCTCAAGTGTCATTAGCTTGTTCTGTATCCAGAGTGAGGAGACCATCTATCAGTTACTGTTACTTTGTAACAAACCATAAGAAAGAGAGCTTTAAATCCACCTGTGCTTTAAGCCTGGGAAAGAGAGGATAAATGTCCTCAGGTATCAGCTCCAACAGAAAAAGTGTGCAGAAGGCAACAGGATGCGTGTGTGTGCGCTGTGTGGCTGTTTCGTTTTAAATTAACCATTGATTGCTGACTTCATTCTACAGACCTGACTTGCCCTTTCTGGATGTTTCCTAATCTCACTCTCCATAGAGGACCAAAAAATAAGTGTTGTGAAATTAGCACGAGTTTAGTGACATTATAATTAGATAACTTTCCCCCCTTGAAAATCCAACTCCTGAATCACTAAACAGATGTTCTGTTCAATGTTTATCTGACTATAAAAGCAGAGAACAGAAACAATACACTTCTCATTAAGTAATAGGGCATGACTCCCCTGACACACAGCCATCAGAAGCCACCTTTCTCCATTTTAATACCCCCAGGTATTACAATTTAATCCCTTCAGGTATTGCTGCCCTTTCTTCTTTTTACAAAAATCAACAGACCACTTGAGCAAACATTTTATTCCCACCTCAACCAACTTGTACTGATGTAAATGATTGCCAGTCTAAATTGTGTAACGGACCCCCTCTACCTACCAGGTGCTCAGCAAAGGCTTAGTTCATTAGGTTGTCTAATGACCAACAGCAGTGCTTCCCAAACTTTATTGCATTTTCAGATCACCCCAGGATCTGGTTAAAATGTAGCTCCTGACTCAGGAAATCTGCCATGGAGTCTGAGATTCTTCAGCTCTAACAAGCCCCTAGGTGAGGCTGCTGCTGCTGACCTGAGATGCACACAGTGAGCACAGATCACCTTGATAATCTTCTCTAAAATATCCAACAGAAAATAGAAACACAGTTACATAATTGCATGTGATTTGTTTCCTGAAAAATAACAATGATTATTTCTAAAGAGAAATGGATTTTAGACATGAATTTTAAAATGCAGTCATAATCGCCCTAAATGTTATCTCCATGGATAGACATCTTTTTAGATCTCAGGGAGGTCCTTTGAGGCCAATGAGTATTGACTTCAGGAAGTTATCCAAAACAGAACGCACATAGATTCATTTAAAGCAAAGCTTAAAGCCAATACTTATCCACAGCCGCACTATTGATGACCGCTTGGCTCTTCTTTTGCAGTAAATGTACGTAAACAAATCGAAATATGCTCTCCTTATTACTGAAAACCTCTTCCTGAGAATAGGATTCAAGTTCATGTTCTCACCTATAGCATCTGCTGTGCAAAGTTTGTTTACGTGGGACATACTTAAGATTTCTGTAATTACTAAAATTAACTCCCTTCAAAATTTATTAGTCTAATATAGATTCAACTATGGAGATAAATGTCAAAGATTCACAATATTCTAGTTCACATGTCATGATTTTATGATCCTGTACTTAGTAGCCACTTTCTTGTGAGGAGCTCATAACACCTCATATTCATTCTCCAATAAACTTTTCTGGGTTTGCTAAGACAATGGGTCACATTATAAATCTGGATTTGCAAGGCTAATGTCTAAAGGCACTATAATTTTTCTATAATTCGTGTAAGTAGATACTAAATAAAACATCTGTGTTGGATATGATTCTCTTATTAAGTATAATTAGGCTTTCCAAAAGAATGGTTAACACCATTAGACTCACAGATACTAGTATAATTTCCTACACATGCAAGGAACATTGAAATAAAATAGCTGAATATATTCATTCCACAGAAACCTATTTAACATCAGTAATAATAATAATAACTATTGTTTATAATAAATCAGGGACTATTCTAAACACTTTACATATAAGTTATTATTCTTTAAAATAATTTTTTATGATAGATGTTATTATTACCCTCATTTCACAGATAAAGTGAAATACTGAGAGGCTAAATAATTGACCCAAATTTGTAAAACTAGTAAGTAGTAAAGCCAGAATCCAACCAAACTCAGGCAGCCTAGCTTTTGTACCCAAGCCCTACTATATGCCAGACACCATCCTAGGCAACGATGATCGAAATTAAAAGTGCTAATAGGGACGGCAATGTGTTGCATTCATAGCATCTCCACTGATGCCCAGCTCCCTTCTACCTAGGTAGTCATTATGTCCTTTTCAACTGAGCTCAAATTGGCCTGAGAGCTTTTCTCAACCCAGAGTTCCAAGGCAGCCATTATCAATTAGAGATGGTACATGAATCAAAATATATTTGCCATGCCTGAGTTTGTGCACAAAGCACAATTATTTCCTAATCTTTAAATACTTGTATTTCAAATGGTTATTCACAAGTTGGTATAGGTTGCACCAGGGAATTTTCACATCAAAATCCTTTACAAATGCCCTATATAGGCTTTAACATTTCTTTAGCCTAAGAATTTGGGAAGGATGCTTACCCCCGTGAAATCATATATTATTTTTTAAACCAACTATCGACACGAAAAATAAAAGTTAGAATCCCATGTCCTAAAAATGGGAATAATAGACACTGGGGTCTACCAGAGAGGAGAGAGGAAGTGGGGAAAGGGCAGAAAAACTATCTATTGGGTACTGTGCTTACATCTGGGTGATGGGTTCAATCTACCCAAACGTCAGCATCACACAATATACCTTTGTAACAAACCTGCACCTGTACTCCAGCTCTAAAATAGAAGTTGAAAAAGAAAAAAAATAGAATCCTATGTCTTATACTATAAATACACTCAGATTTTTACATTTTTGTTTAAAAAACATAGTGGAGGCCGGGCGCGGTGGCTCAAGCCTGTAATCCCAGCACTTTGGGAGGCCGAGGCGGGTGGATCACGAGGTCGAGAGATCGAGACCATCCTGGTCGACAAGGTGAAACCCCGTCTCTACTAAAAATACAAAAAGTTAGCTGGGCATGGTGGTGCGTGCCTGTAATCCCAGCTACTTAGGAGGCTGAGGCAGGAGAATTGCCTGAGCCCAGGAGGCGGAGGTTGCGGTGAGCCGAGATCGCGCCATTGCACTCCAGCCTGGGTAACAAGAGCGAAACTCCATCTCAAAAAAAAAAAAAAAACAAAAAAAAACATAGTGGAAAAAATATGAGATTACACTTTTACACTCTTTAGGGCAGGCGTCCCCAAACTTTTTACACAGGGGGCCAGTTCACTGTCCCTCAGACCGTTAGAGGGCCGCCACATACTGTGCTCCTCTCACTGACCACCAATGAAAGAGGTGCCCCTTCCTGAAGTGTGGCAGGGGGCCAGATAAATGGCCTCAGGGGGCCGCATGCGGCCCACAGGCTGTAGTTTGGGGACGCCTGCTTTAGGGGAACAAAACTTCAAGCATGACAAAAGTCCATAAACAACATAAAAAGGCAGATTTAACTACATAAAACTGCAAAACTTCTATACAACTAGGATACTATAAGCAAAGTTAAAAAACAAATGACATCATTTCATTTCTGGATAGCTGAGATAATAGTAGCTACCTAAATCTGAATCTCTCCACACATCCTCCAAAAATTCATAAAGGTCAAAAAGAAGAAAAGATACAATCTTTTGTGGAATACACGAATTCCACACCTTTATCAAAACCAGTAACACTACAAACTTTAAATTATCTGTAATTTTTAAAATTCCACGTGCAGACACACTGTATCTAGATCCTCCACTACAAGCCTTAGCAGAGATTGAATAGGGGAAAGAGGATCTCCAGAAAATCTGGGAGGAGAGAGAAGAGTGAGTCAAGCTAAAATAGCTCCCAGAAGGAGAAAGCCCATCTTTAATGTCAAAATACTGAGAGTTTTTGTGGATAAGAATACAGACACTAAGGAAGAAACTGAAAAGTGTCATGAGATTCAGGGAGGCAGTTCTGGAAAGGCTGGGGAAGAAAAAGACAAAAGAAAAGTCAAGGTAATCTTTGGAGACTGCATAGAGAATGCAAAAAAGAAACAAAAGGGAAAGATTTAGGAAGCTTCAAGACAAAAGATACAAAAATAATCAAAGGACACACAAAATCATTAGGGGTAAATAATTCTTTATTGCGGGGAGGTGTGTGTTTATCTTGTGCACTTGTAGGATATTTGGCAATATCCCTGGCCTCTACCTACCAGACGTCATTAGCACCCACCCCTAATTATGACAACCAAAAGTGCCTCCAGACCTTGTCAGATTCCCCTGAGGGGCATAGTCACATCCCATTGAGAACCACTGACCTCAAGCAATGATTTGTGAATTTCTGATTGGTTTGTTTGATGTTTGAAGTCTCTTCTTTGGATGTTTTGCCTTTTTGTAGTAAACTTTTAAGGGAAAAACAAAAAAGAAAAATAAGGAAGGAAAAGATATTTCACTCCTTCATTAATTTATTTCAATTCTTATTGAATTTGATGAATGTATTGAAGGGTAACAGACATTGTATAAAAGATGAATAGGTAAGGCAATCACAACCCAAAATTTTATACTTTTCATATTACTTATTTAATTTAATAATATCATGGATTGATTGTCTGTTTCTGAGAATTGCTGCCACAATTATTTTTAACCTAGACTCTTAACACAGAAGCAAAATACTATATATGTCATTTTGCTACAAATGTTTAGAAAATGTAGTGTATAACTATTTTTGGTGCTATCATTGCAATTCTCTTTTTCTGTAGATTATTGTTAGATATTGCTATGACAATGCTGTGTAACAGGTAACCATAAAATCTCAGTGGCATACAACAATAGGCATTTATTTAACTTGCACATTGCTGTGTGGGCCAGGACCCAGCTGATCTAGCCTGGGCTCAGCTTGGATGGCTTTGTTCCTTGGGCCCCTCACTCTCTTCCTCCTATGGGCAGTTGAGAGGAGGAGTGTTCTTTCATGGCAATGGCAGAGGCACAAGAGAAGCAGAATTACAAAAGAATTAGACTCAGAACTGTTACGCTATTGCTTCTGCTCTATTCTCTTCAGCCCACACAATATCACAGGGCAGAGAAAATATCCTCCACCCACAGAGTGAAGGGAACTGTAAATTCACATAGCAAAAGACATGGACACAGCAAGGGTTGAAGAATTAAGGCCAATGCTACCATTTACCACAGCAAGAAAAAAATCTTAATCTTGTTTTATTATTTCAAAGTTAAGATTTCCAGGCTGGGCACAGTGGCTCAATCCTGTAATCCCAGCACTGTGGAAGGCCAAGGCAGTCAGATCACTTGAACCCAGTAATTTAAGACCAGCCTGGGCAACATGGTGAAAACCCATCTCTACAAAAATACAAAAATTATTCAGGTGGAGTGGTGCATGCCTGTAGTCCCAGCTACTTGGGAAACTAAGGCAGGAGGATTGCTTGAGCCCAGGAGGTTGAGACTGTAGTGAGCCGTTAGCATGCCACTGCACTCCAGCCTGGGTGACAGAGCAAGACCCTGTCTCAAAAACAATAACAAAAAAAGAAACAGTCATTAGAGTGAATCAGCAACCAACAGAATGGGAAAAAATTTTTGCAGTCTACCCATCTGACAAGGGGCTGATATCCAGAATCTACAATGAACTAAAACAGATCTACAAGAAAAAAACAAACAAGCCCATTCAAAAGTGGGCGAAGGATATGACCAGACACTTTACAAAAGAAGACATACAGGAGGCCAACAAACATATGAAAAAATGCTCATCATCACTGGTCATTAGAGAAATGCAAATCAAAACTACATTGAGATACCATCTCACGCCAGTTAGAGTGGCGATCATTAAAAAATCTGGAGACAACAGATGCTGGAGAGGATGTGGAGAAATGGGAACACTTTTACACTGCTGGTGGGAGTGTAAATTAGTCCAACCATTGTGGAAGACAGTGTGGCGATTTCTCAAGGACCTAGAAATAGAAATTCAATTTAACCCAGCAATCCCATTACTGGGTATATATCCAAAGAATTATAAATTGTTCTACTATAAGGACACATGCACATGAATGTTCATTGCAGCACTGTTTACAATAGCAAAGACCTGGAACCAACCCAAATTCCCATTGATGATAGACTGGACAGGGAAAATGTGTTACATATACACCATGGAATATTATGCAGCCATCAAAAACGATGAGTTTGTGTCCTTTGTAGGGACATGGATGAACCTGGAAACCATCATTCTCAGAAAACTGACACAAGAGCAGAAAATCAAACACCACATGTTCTCACTCATAGGCAGGTATTGAACAATGAGAACACATGGACACAGGGAGGGGAGCACTACACACTGGGGTCTGTTGGGGGAAATGGGAGAGGGATGGGGGGTGGGCAGGTGGGGAGAGATAGCATGGGAAGAAATGCCAGATATACGTGAAGGGGAGGAAGGCAGTAAATCACACTGCCATGTGTGTACCTATGCAACAATCTTGCATGTTCTTCACATGTACCCCAAAACCTAAAATGCAATTAAAAAAAAAAGAGAAAGTAATTAAATGAAAAAACAAGATTTCTGAACACAGATTCTAATCCAATAGCAGAGTAACAATTTTCAACAATGAAGAAAAATGATTGATTAGGTCATCAACTTCAGAGGGATGATGATTTCAGTATGGTTTTATTAGAACAGCAGTAATACCAGATTTATTTTTATTACAGCAATTCATTTCTAAAGACCAACATTTCAATGATAAATGCCAGTAAGTGACTTTTACTATCATATATACTTTACCTTTGACAGCAATTTTAAGCAAGAAACTTTTTAGATGTCATTATTTATATTCTTTATTTGTTCTTAAAAATAATTTTTCTGAAACATAACATTTCTTATAATCAAATATGAATCTCAGATTTAGATTTCCATATTCCGTATACTCCAGGGGAAAAAATAATTGGATTGTGCGTTCTCATTCATGACCATTTAAATATTCTGTTTCTTAGGTTACATTTTAGTGTGTTTTTATGTTTTATTCAGGACACAATGTTCCAGCAAATATCACAAACCCAAATCAATCTTTTATACCAATGTTAAGTATGCCATTAACATGCTTGTTCTCAGGAAAGTTCAATGAGAAGGAATCAACAAACCTGCAGAGAAAGCCTTACTTCATTTAAAATTATTGACAGAAGAGGCACCAGAAATAACTTAAAACATTTAGGATGATAAAGAGGAGAAAAAGAAATGTGAAAATATCTAGCTCTCAGACAGAGAGCTAGATAGACGGACAAAACTATCCCCATCTCCATATACACAGACCTACTAACAAAACAAAGTTTATGACATTTTCCACAGCAATCACGCTGTTCCTTTTATCTCTGGGACTTAGATGTTCACAACGTAATGTGACTAACACCTTAGAACCCTGGTCGCTAATGTCCATGTCACCATGAGCCACAACAGGATCCCACAGAGCAGCATTTCCAGAAAACAGCATAGAAAGATCAGCAACTCAGATAGAGGGACCAAAAAGAAGACAGCATATGTCAGGTTATAGAATTTTTTCATCTCTTTTTCATTCATTCATTTACTGAGCAGAGAACGTTTACTAGCCATGCCTTTGAAAGGCAACACATGTCCCACTGGCTGGGATTGATCTTGAAAATGAAGAGGGAGAGAAGGCTGGGGCTAGCCCAACGATGTTGAGCAAGTGAGAACTTGAACTTCTTAGTATTCAGAAATAAGAGGTGGGGTCGTCTGCTGAGGTGGCCTGTGAGCTTTAGTCTGTAGAAAGGTTTGGCCGTGCATCTTTGGCCAATGGTGCTTTAAGTAAAGTTTCAGATTAGAGGAGGATGTGCTGGTGGCAGGAGTTATGAAAACTGTCAGCAGAGAGGGGCCTGAAGAACTTGAAGAGCAGACCAAAATCCCAGGTATAAGCTCAATCCCATATTCATCTGAGTTTATTTTTGAGGTTGTCTTATAGTAATTCATATTCACAATGATGAACCACAGCCACTCAGAAGGTATTGAATTGTGTTCAATTTACTCTTTTCAAAAATGCAAGATAAATGAAATTCTTCTTAAAAGACTTTAATAAAAAATTGTTATACATTTGTGTGTATATGTATACATATATATATATATGTATATTTGAGACAGAGAGAGACATTCTCTTTCTGTCACTCAAGCTGGAGTGCAGTGGCACGATCTCAGCTCACTGTAACCTCCACCTCCCAGGTTCAGGCAATTCTCCCGCCTCAGCCTCCCAAGTAGCTGGGACTAAGGCACGTACCACCAGGCCCAGCTAATTTTTGTATTTTTGGTAGAGACAGGGTTTCACCGTGTTGGCCAGGATGGTCTCAAACTCCTGACCTCAGGTGATCCACCCACCTCAGCCTCCCAAAGTGCTGGGATTACAGGCATGAGTCACCACGCCTGGCCAATTGTTATATATTTTTAAGAGCTATATTGAAGCATAATAAACAATATAATACATATACATAAAGTATACATTATTGGAGATTTTCTATATGTAGATCACTGTGAAACCAGCCCCAAAATTATAATAGTGACCATACTTGTTACCTCCAAAGACTATTCATACCTCTTTGTAATGCCTTTCTCCTGCATATCGCTGCCCCACAAACAATCTCTGGGCAACTACTGATCTGCTTTCTGCTACTGTAGATTAGTTTTCATTTTCTATAATTTTGCATAAATGGAATCATACACCATCTACACTTTTTGTTTGGCTTCTTCTAATCAATGTGATTGTTTTGAAATCTATCCATGTTTTTGTATATATCAATAGTTCATTCTTTTCACATTGCTGAATAGAATTCCATTATGTGACTAAAGTATAATTTGTTTACCCTTTTACCTGTTGATGAATATATTACAATTGTTTCTGGCTTGGGCTATTAAAGATAAATTTCTTAAAAACATTTGTATATAAGTCTTGATATGGAGATATGTTCTTGTTTCTCTTGGGTTAATCCCTTAGAGAGGAATGACTGGATCAGACAGTAGGTTGATGTTTAACATTTTCAGAAATTATTTTTAGAAATTGTTTTCCAACATGATTGTACCATTTTCCATTTCTTCTAGCAGTATATGAGAGTTCCAGTTGCTCCACGTCTATACCAACACATGGTGGAGAGTTGGTCATTTTCATTTTAGATATTCTAACAAGTCTGTAGTGGTATCTCAATGTAGTTTTAATTTGTATTTTCCTAATAACTAACGATGTTAAGCATATTTGTATGTGCTTATTTCTCATTTATATCTTTTTTGGTAAAACATCTATCAAATATGTTCCTCATTTAAAATTGGGTTGTTTGTTTCTCATTATTAGGCTTTGAAAGTTCTTTATATTATTCTTATATATATGCCCTTTATCAGATATGTGATCTGCAAATATTTCCTTCCCATCAGTGGCTTGTCTTTTTATTCTCTTCTCTAAAAGAATTTTTGAAGAGGAGCTGTTCTTAGTTTTAGTGAAGTCCAGTTTAATTTTTTCTTTTATAGATCATGTTTTTGGTGTTGCATAAAGAATTTAGTATGCTTTTGTTCTTATTGCTGCTTTAATCTCTAGAAGTTCAATTTGGGTCTTTTAAAAATATCTTTTATATCTCTACTTAACAGGTTCAATCTTTCCTTTAGCTTCTTGAACAGATAGCATATAGTTATTGCTGTTTTAATGTCTTTGTCTAGTAATTCTAATATTTGTGTCATTTGGGGGTCAGTTTCTACTGACAGATTTTTTTTCTTTTTACCTAATTGCAGGTTGTGTTTTGAATTTGTCTTGTTCTGGGACATGGTTAAGTTTTGGAAATTTCAGGTCTTGCTTTCAGGCTTTGTCAGGCAGGACCAGAGCAGCATTTAGGATACATCTAATTTTTCTGTGCTACTCAGAGAAAATACTTCTTAATACTTCACTGGATAGCCTGTGAATTACGACATGTTCCACCACTGCTGGTGGGAGCAGGCACTATTCTCTGTACCACGTGAGCCTGAGAGGTTGCTCCCTCTAATCATTCTGAGTGGTTCTTCCCAGTGCCCAGCTGGGTTTTACATATGCATGAGCTGATCAGTACTCAGCTGAATGCTTGAGGGGACCCTGTGCAGGTCTCTGGAGTTCTCTGCACATCTCTCTTTCTCTGGCACTCTGTCCTTGAACTCTAATCATTCGACCTAGCTTACCTAGACTTCCAGCTCCAACCCCTAGACTCAGGGAGACTTGTCAAGCTCTGTCCTGGATTCTTCTTCCTGTCCCACAGCCTAGACACTGTCTCAGGACAGTAAGTTGGGGCAACTGTAGGGTTGGCCTTGCTTGAAGGCATCTCTCGAAGGTCGCCATTGTGCCTAATCTTATGTTCAATATCCTGAGAACCATGGTTTCATATACTTTGTCCTATTTTTCTGCTTATTTCAGGCAATAGGGTAAATCTAATCATTGTTACTCCATCATGATCAGAAGCAAAGGTCCAACATTTATCAAATATTTTAATGTCAGCAAAATAATTTGTTTTTTTTTAGTATAAAAGTATTTTTAAAATCTACACTGCACTAAAGTCTACTTATTTTTCAATTTGGGCAGATAAAACCAGTTTTTCATATAAGCTGTCGTTCCTCAGGAGACTGTCCATCTGTAAATACTAGGAAGCAATGGACTCTGAACTAAGAGTTTTATAGCTCTAGATATACATTTTCAAGGAGCAACAAGAAGAGATCATAAACAATTAACTTTTTTGAGGAGTCAACATTTTAGATGTTACCAAACTGTTGAACTTTGAATGTCTTCCCTAGAGTAGCATCTAACAAAAGTAGCATCTTCCTTCCCTAAAAGGAAGCCTCTGCATGTGGGCACACGCCCTTTTTAGGAAGCCTTTCTTGGCTTAATTCCTGATTCAGTACATATTTATTGAGCTCCTACTGTCACAGGATCCTTAGGGTGTTGCTTTGCCAACCCAAAAACTCTGTGGCCAGAAGTGCCTCAGCTTGGGTTTTGGTTGCACCCGCTGGGTTCATTCAGCCCACTCAGCCCAACGGTTGCTCTCAGCTTGCGCTACTGGCCCAGATCCCACACCTGCCAAAGGCAAGCCAGCTGCAGAGCAGTGACAGATGTGTGAGCAAGTGAGTGTGGGGTCTGGCCACTGTGTACAGCCAGGTGCACCAGCTATAGCGGGGTGGGCAGCTCCACGTGCCAGCACAGGTGCTGGCTCCATGTAAGGCTACAGCTGGACCAGATATACTGCAAGCAGCTTCTGCTGTGGGCACCAGTGTCTGGACAAGGGGAACACAATGGTGCCGGAAAGCTCAGAGAGCACCAGGATCCGCAGAGCCCCAAAAAGGGTTTTACAGCATGTCATGGCCCTGGCTTGGGGAGCTCCAAGGTCTAGGCTCCCAGAAAGGTGGCAGCTCTTCTCTCCTCATCACCTGCAATGTAGCAAGTGAGGAGCACGTTTCAGCCCTGTTTGTGTTACAGCTCTTTCAGTATTGCCATTCAGTGGGTCCCAAGTCCTTGTCCCTCATCTAGGAAGAATGAGGTATGTGGACAAGTGGAGGGTGAGCAAGGCAGAGGGAGCTTTACTGAGTGACAGAAGAGCTCGCTGGAGCCCTGAAGTGAGTGGCTCCTTTCCGCAGACAGGTTGTCCAAATGAGTGTCCAGCTCTCAACAGAGAGGAAATCTGCAGTGGGCAGCTCCTTTCTGCAGGCAGGTCATCCCAGTGAGTGTTCAAGGCTGACTGAGTCTGGGATTTGTATGGGCTCAGAAGGGAGGAAGTGCACATTGATTGGTTCATGGGTGGCATTGGACAGGCCCGGAAAATGCACCGTAAGTTCTCACTCCGGGTTACAGGTCCCACCCAGAGCTGGCAGCCTGGCCCCCAGTCTGCAGGCCATCTCTGGCTTGAAGGTGAAGCTTCACCAGGGACCCACCCCTTCCCGCCTAGAAACCTGCCTGCCTACTGCCACCATCAACACGTTCTCCATGGCACCCAGGCTGTCTGCACCAAGGGCCACCTACAGGCCTGCGCCCAACTGCCATCATCAGCCCCTGGCCTCCCTCCCTGAGCTCACTGGTGCCCAAAGTTTCAGAGAGGAGCAAGGCAGGGTGAGGGCTGGTTGCAACAATGCCTGGGCTTGGCTTCAACATTGCTCTGAAATTGGAGCCGGCACCAGGAACAGGGAGAGAACAGGGAGTAGAAGTGGACATTTCTGAGTTTGTGGAGATGGAGGGCTTCCCAGGATCCCTAGAGTACAGGAACCCCAGGATCTGGAGCCACAGCTCAGGACCATGGGGCTCTCACCCCATCAACTCAGTAGGAGACAGGGCTCCTGCCTGTTCCTGGGCCCTGCCAGCTCCATGGAGTGTGCAGCCCCAGCCACACCTCTCCCTACTGCCATTGGCATTCCCACAGCAGCTGCTCCAGATGGACCACTGCCACCATCACTACTACCTGTCAGTGACTATTCAAGACCCTGGAGATACAGCACAAAATAAGACAAGGATCTCGATCTTCGTGGAACTTTATTTTATCCACCATAAGAAAACATTCAATAGCTCTGTTAATAAACACGGATCAGAGTAAAGGAGTAAAGAACTTCAGTAGGTAATATTTTAAATGGAGCTATCATGGACAGCCTCTATAAGAAGGTTACATTGGATTTAAGTGAAATGAAAAAGGAAGCTATGCAAAATACAGAGAAGAGTATTTGGTGAAAGGAAATAGAAAGGACAAATACCCTGTGCCAGAAATGAGTTGGGTTTCTTTAAATATTCCTTTTTAATAAAAATATGTGATTTTCAAATGAGTACAAGTCAAGGTTTATTTTAATATTCTGATAGAAACATAATCTAAAATCAACAGGAACTACACTACTTAATCTTGTTTACCTACATGCACTCATTCATATTTTCATTCATATCATAAACTACATGTCAAGCACCCTGCTGTGTGTGGAAATGCAAAGATGTGTTGCCTCAAAAAAAAACCTCACACCCTCCACTTAGTAGAAGAGGGTCTAAGACATGCCTAATAAGCAATTACTGTAGCGGCGGGGATAATGGGTCTTCCAGTTTAAGAGTCCGAAGGAAACATTAATTCTGAGAGGTCGGTCCCTCTTGCACATGTCTGAATGGCCCCAGGACACTTTTTGAGGGAAAGATAAGAGAATGTGCTTAGGAATGAAAGAGATGAGGGGCAGCATGATTTGTGTAAAGATGAGAAGTATCAGTTGAAAGAGAAGAGCAATTTTGCACAGAGCAAAGAGCATGCCCTTCTGCCCTGCCCCTCTGGGTTCATGCCCAAGTTCTTAGGAAGAAGAGATACATAAAAAGGTAAAAAAGGTATTTACTGCTGACATCTCTTTAAGAAACCAGAGCACCAGCCTGTGGTTCTTAGAGAAGTAGTTTACACTGGGTTCTCCTTTACTGAGGTGGCCGCTGCCACTTTAACAGGGAATAGAAATGGGGGAGAGATGAAGCAGCCAGAGCCATCGTGAACAGAGCCCCAGACCCACCAAGGCCAAGAGTCAGAGCAGCCCCGGTGTGCCAGCACCCTGGAGAAGAGGAAAGGCTGTTGTCGCCAGGAGGGCTGTGCTTATGAGCACATGGGGACATCCGTGGGGACTCTCTAAATGAGTCCCTGAATGTGTCCTAATGCAAATATGTGACTCTGGAACTGTATATCCTGTGGTTATGATCTTATACCAGCTGCTCACTAGCTGTATTATCTCAGGAAATTATTAAACTTCTCTGAACCTTTTTAAAAAATGTTTTAAGTAAGGGTAACAATAACACTGTGAGGTGTTAGGATTTCTGTGAGGTTTAAATAGCATGTGGTAAATGCTTAAACAATAATAGCTAATTTTGAATGCAATTACAATTATTAACATGATTATTATGAGGAAATTTTAGGAGATCTGGAATTCCCAAAAGTTGGTGAATAGCAATAAAGGAAATACTGCTTAGAAACTGTTATGAGGATCCAGTTCTACCCTAAAGTTGTTGTGCCCTGGGAAGCCTGGGGTAACATTAAAACTAAGTACCTGGCTTTGGATAATTTATTTAAGCTCTTCAGCCTCAGTTTCTTCATCTGCACAACAGAGTCTCAGTGATATTTGCCCTTGTCCTTCACAGGGTTGTTACAAAGTTCTTTCCAACAATGGGCATGGATGGAGCCTTGTAAAGAGCTGTTCAATATCACCAATACCCAGGTGTCATTACAGTCACCAGCTCTGCCGTATGCAGCCCGGGGTCTCAGAAATCTCATTTTAGGACTATTTTCAGGTCTATAAGATGCAGCTGCTCAGAGTCAATTGCTATATGACTAGAACATTCTACAAATCACCTGTAAGACTGCCCCACGCAGAAGCCCTGGGACTAATCATCCCCTAGCTCCAAAGATAAATATCCTTTTCCCACTGTTCTGCTGTATTTACTTGCTGTTGCCTGACTCCTTGCCTCCAGCATCAGTAATAGCCTCAGAGCCCTTGAGTATATTTATTTTCCATCTGCTCCCTCCCTCCTAGCAATAGCAGTAATACGCCCCTAAAGATGCAGGTCCTGGAAATTACAGCCCAGAAAAGCATTCAAAACCTTGGAGGTATGATGTTTTTTCCCCTCAAATTCTCACACACTGAATAATGTAGCCATAACCCTCAGAACACAGCAAAGCACAATTTAAACCTGTGGGCTCCCTTGCCTTGTATGTACGATGGTACACACATATGAGAGGATTCGTGTTTCTTCTGGTCCAGAAGTGAGAAATAATCTGAGAGCCCCTTAAGAAGTATGTACCTCCCAATAACTGCCCCAATGCGGTGCACCAAGTTCATTGGATGCCCACATGAAAGCATTTCACTTTCTTCTCAGCCTGTCTCTACAGACCTCCATCAAGCAAACTCTTCTCATCAAGTTTCACCCCAAAGGTATCTCTGGAGAGCGAGAAATGAAAATGCCTAAATACACGCCGAGACTTGGAATGAAACAGGCAATACTGATTCTAAGAAGGAATTTAAATCCAGCTAAAAGATGAAAAGACTTGGACTTTAAATAAAATTAAAATTTAGAATTTATAAAAGAAGAGAAATTTGAAGAACAAAAAATGCAAAAAGCGAGAAAGTGAAACCTTAGAAATTTGTAATATGGGAGAAGGGATGATAAGTCAAAAGAAATTTATGTTTATACAGTTGGAAGGAAACACTAAAAGTAACGGTGCAATTATCTGGGGGTAGAAAAAGTACAAGAAGGAAAAAACAGGATGACAGCATTCATGACCGGAGGTGCTGAGAACAGTAGAATTTGGAATGGAATGGAGATGGGCAGGAAGTGCAGATTCATAAGTTCTTTTCAATCATTTATGATATTGAAAGGAACATCAGATAGCCATTCCCCAAGGAAGGATGGGCTTAACTTTCAATAGGAGGGATTTAGGATAGACATTAGAAAATAGTCGGGGCATAAGCCTTGTGGGAACAATGTGGAAACACCCTCTCTGAAGATATTAAGAAATAAGAATAACTACTCTTTTAGTAGTGGCTTAAGGGCAAACCTGGATACCTGGGATATCTGAGCTTTCACGAATGCACCCGTCCATATGCAACTACGATTCTGTGTTCAATCTTCTCCAGTCCAATTCCCTCTTCACCACAGTGTAATATACAGAGGTTTTCTTAGAAGTCTTTGTTATGTACTGGGCTTACTTGTCCTGAATCAGCGTCTTAAATCTAGTGCATCTCCCTCATCAGCATCCCGAGAACTCCTTAATAATGTTTTACTTAGCTTTTCAGGGGCACAATTCTGTCATTTCTCTGGTCAGCACTCTCTGGCACATAGATAGTACTTGATAAACTGTCCCTGGATCATTTTCCATTCTGAGAAGTGAAGAAAATTACTACAATATAATAAAATAAGGGTCATGGAAGCCTCAGCAATGTCAAAGAAAAACAGATTGTTTTCTGTCTCCTCCACAGAAAGTTGCTTGATAAGAGTCTTTGAGTTTCACCCGTGTAATGGTTTTTCTGTCTCACTTTGACTGGGCTAAGGAATGCCCAGATGACTGGTGAGACATCGGTTCTGGATGTGTTCGTGAGGGTGTTTCCAAAAGAGATTAATGTTTGAATCCATGGACTGAATAAAGAAGATCCATCCTCACCAATGCAGGTAGGCATCATCCAATCTGTTGAGGGCCCCAATTGAGCAAAAAGGAGGAAGAAGGGTGAATTCATCTCCTCTGTTTGAGCTGAGCATCCGTCTTCTCCTGCCTTTGGTCATTGAAGCTCCTGTTTCTGGGGCCTTCAGACCTCAGGACTTAAACTAGCAGCTCCCTCCCCACCTGCTTTCTCTGCTACATCCCTGCCCCGAATTCTCAGGCCCTTGGACTCACTGGGAGTTATACCATCTGCTCCCCTAGTTCTCTGGCCTTTGGATCTGCTTTAAGTTACACCACCAGCACTCCTATTTCTCCAGCTTGCAGATACCAGTTCACAGAACTTCCCAGCCTCCAAATTGCATGATCCAATTCCTATAATATATGTCTTTTTCTTCCCACATCTGTCTCTAGACATAGATATAAATTTATAAAATAAACTTGTTCTCTGCCAATATTTAGAAGGGAGAACTGACATATTAGGGTTTTGATTGTTTGACTCAGAGTCAGTTTTATTCCAGTCTTTTTTAAAAATTTGTGTGTGTGTGTGTGTGTGTGTGTGTGTGTGTGTATATATATATATATATATATATATATATATATATATATATTTAATTGCACTTTAGGTTCTGGCGTACATGTTCAGAAGATGCAGGATTGTTGCATAGGGGCCTAAACGGCAATGTGGTTTGCTGCTTCCATCCCCCCGTCACATATATCTGGCATTTCTCCCCATGTTATCTCTCCCCAACCTCCTCACCCACGCTGTGCCTCCACTGCCCCCTCAACAGACCCCAGTGTGTGATGCTCCCCTACCTGTGTCCATGTGTTCTCATTGTTCAACATCCACCTGTGAATGAGAACATACAGTGTTTGGTTTTCTGTTCTTGCCTATGTCCTGAATGGTTTTTCCTAGGTTTTCTTCCAGGGTTTTTATGGTGTTAAGTCTTATGTTTAAGCCTTTAATCAATCTGTAGTTAATTTTAGTGTAAGATGTCAGAATGGGGTCCAGTTTCTGCTTTCTGCACATGGCTATCCAGTTTTCCCAAAACCATTTATGAAACAGGGAATCCTTTCCCCATTGCTTCTTTTTGTCAGGTTTGTCAAAGATCGGATGGTTGTAGATGTGTGGCGTTGCCTCCAAGGCCTCTGCTCTGTTCCATTGGTCTATATCTCTATTTTGGTACCAGTACTGTGCTATTTTTATTACTGTAGCCTCACAATATAGTTTGAAGTCAGGTAGCGTGATGCCTCCAGCTTTATTCTTTTTGCTTTAAATTGTCTTGGCTAGGTGCGCTCTCTTTTGGTTCCATATGAAGTTTAAGGTGCTTTTTTCCAGTTCTCTGAAGAGGATCATAGGTAGCTTGATGGGGATAGTGTTGAATCTATAAATTACTTTGGGCAGTATGGCCATTTTCACGATACTGATTCTTCCTAACCATGAGCATGGAACGTTTTTTCATCTGTCTGTGTCCTCTCTTATTTCCTTGATCAGTGGTTTGTAGTTCTCCTTGAGGAGGTCCTTTATATCCTTTGTTGGTTGTATTCCTAGGTATTTTATTCTCTTTGTAGCAATTGTGAATGGCAGTTTGTTCTCGATTTGGCTCTCTTTAAGTCTGTCATTGGTGTATAGGAATGGTTGTGATTTCTGCACATTGATTTTGTATCCTGAGAATTTGATGAAGTTGCTTATCAGTTCCAGAAGATTTTGGGCTAAGACAATGGGGTCTTCTAAATATACAGTCATGTCATCTGCAAATAGAGACAATTTGACTTCCTCCTTTCCTAATTGAATACCCTTTATTTCTTTTTCTTTCCTGATTGCTCTGGCTAGAACTTCCAATACTACAATGAATAGGAGTGGTGAGAGAGGGCATCCTTGTCTAGTGCCAGATTTCAAAGGGGATGCTTCCAGTTTTTGACCATTCAGTATGATATTGGCTGTGGGTTTGTCATAAATAACTTTTATTATTTTGTGATATGTTCCGTCGATATCTAGTTTATTGAGAGTTTTTAGTATAAAGTGCTGTTGAATTTTGTCAAAGGCCTCTCTGCATCTATTGAGATGATCATGTGATTATTGTCTTTGGTTCTGTTTATGCAGTGGATTACGTTTATAGACTTGCATATGTTGAACCTGCCTTGCGTCCCAGGGTTGAGGCCTACTTGATCATGATGGATAAGCTTTTTGATGTGCTGTTGCAATCAGTTTGCCAGTATCTTATTGAAGATTTTTGCGCCTATGTTCATCATGGATATTGGCCTGAAGTTTTCTTTTTTTGTTGAGTCTCTGCCAGGTTTTGGTATGAGGATGATGTTGGTCTCATAAAATAATTTGGGAAGGATTCCCTCTTTTTGGATTGTTTGGAATATTTCCAGAAGGAATGGTACCAGCTCCTCTTTGTATGTCTGGTAGAATTAGGCTGTGAACCCATCTGGACCTGGACTTTTTTTGGTTGGTAGGCTATTAATTGCTGCCTCAACTTCAGACCTTGTTATTGGTCTATACAGGGTTTCAACTTCTTCCTGGTTTAGGCTTGGGAGGAGGCAAGTGTCCAGGAATTTATCCATTTCTTCCAGCTTTACTGGTTTGTGTGCATAGAATTGTTTGTAGTAATCTCTGATGGTAGTTTGTATTTCTGTGGAATTGGTGGTGATACCCCCTTTATCATTTTTATTGCATCTACTTAGTCTTCTCGCTTTTCTTTTTTATTAATCTGGCTAGCAGTCTGTCTATTTTGTTGATCTTTTCAAAAAACCAGGTCCTGGATTTATAGATATTTTGAAGAGTTTTTTGTGTCTCTATCTCCCTTAGTTCTGCTCTGATCTTAGTTATTTCTTGTCTTCTGCTTGCCTTTGAGTTTTTTTGATCTTGCTCCTCTAGCTCTTTCCATTTTGATGATAGGGTGTCAATTTTAGATCTTTCTTTGCTCCTCATGTGGGCATTTATTGCTGTAAATTTTCCTCTAGACACTGCTTTAAATGTGTTCCAGAGATTCTGGTATGTTGTGTCTTTATTCTCGTTGGTTTTGAAGAACAACTTTATTTCTGCCTTCATTTCATTGTTTATCCAGTCAGCATTCAAGAGCCAGTTGTTCAGTTTCCTTGAAGTTGTGTGGTTCTGAGTTAGTTTCTTAATCTGGAGTTCTAATTTGATAGCACTGTGGTGTGAGAGACTGTTATGATTTCCATTCTTTTGCATTTGCTGAGAAGTGATTTACTTCCAATTATGTGGTCAGTTTTAGAGTAGGTGTGATGTGGTGCTGAGAAGAATGTATATTCTGTGGATTTGGGGTGGAGAGTTTTGCATATGTCTGTTAGGTTTGCTTAGTCCAGATCTGAGTTCAAGTCCTGGATAGCCTTGTTAATTTTGTTTTGTTGACCTGCCTTATATTGACAGTAGTATGTTAAAGTCTCCCACTATTATTATATAGGAGTCTAAGTTTCATTGTAGGTCATTTAGAACTTGCTTTATGTATCTGGATACTCCTGTATTGGGTGCATATATATTTAGGATCATTAGCTATTCTTGTTGCATTGATCCTTTTACCATTATGTAATGCTCTTCTTTGTCTCTTTTGATCTTTGTTGGTTTAAAGTCTATTTTATCAGAGACTAGGATTGCAACTCCTGCTATTTTTTGCTCTCCATTTGCTTGGTAAATCTTCCTTCATCCCTTTATTTTAAGCCTATGTGTGCCTCTGCATGTGAGATGGGTTTCCTGGATACAGCACACCAATGGGTTTTGACTTTTTATCCAATTTGCCAGTCTGTGTCTTTTGACTGGGGCATTTAGCCTGTTTACATTTAAGGTTAATATTGTTATATGTGAATTTGATCCTGCCATTTTGATGCTAGCTTGTTGTTTTGCCCATTAGTTGATACAGTTTATTCACTGTGTCAATAAAGCAAAAGTCTTTACCATTTGGCACATTTTTGCAGTGGCTGGTACTAGTTGTTCCTTTCCATGTTTAGTGCTTATTTCAGGAGCTCTTGGAAGGCAGGCCTGGTGGTGATGAAATTCATCAGCAATTGCTTATTCATAAAGGATTTTATTTCTCCTTCCCTTATGAAGCTTAGTTTGGCTGGATATGAAATTCTGGGTTGAAAGTTCTTTTCTTTAAGGATGTTGAATATTGGTCACCACTCTCTTCTGGCTTGTAGGGTTTCTGCTGAGAGATCTGCTGTACGTTTGATGTGCTTCTCTTTGTTGGTAACCCGACTTTTCTCTCTATCTGCCCTTAGCATTTTTTCCTTCATTTCAACCATGGTGAATCTGACCATTATGTGCCTTAGGGTTGCTCTTCTTGAAGAATATTTTTGTGGTGTTCTCTGTATTTCCTGGACTTAAATGTTGGCCTGCCTTGCTAGGTTGGGGAAATTCTCCTGAATAATATCCTGAAGAGTGTTTTCCAGCTTGGATTCAGTCTTCCCATCACATTCAGGTACACCTATCAAACATGGATTAGGTCTTTTTACATAATCCCATATTTCTTGGAGGGTTCATTCATTTCTTTTCACTCTTTTTTCTCTAATCTCGCCTTCTCATTTTATTTCATTGAGTTGATCTTCAATCTCTGATATCCTTTCTTCTGCTTGGTCGATTTGGCTATTGAAACTTGTGCATACTTCGTGAATTTCTCTTGTTGTGTTTTTCGGTTCCATCATTTTTTATATTCTTCTCTAAGCTGTTTATTCTCATTAGCATTTTGTCAAACATTTTTTTAAGGTTCTTAGTTTCTTTGCATTGGGTTAGAACATGTGCTTTTAACTCAGAGAAATTTGTTATTACCTAACTTCTGAAGCCTGTTTCTGTCAATTCATCAGACTCATTCTCCATCCAGCTTTGTTCTCTTGCTGGTGAAGAGTTGTGATTCCTTGGAGGAGGAGAGGCATTCTGGGTTTTGGTGTTTTCATCCTTTTTGTGCTGGTTTCTTCCCATCTTTCTGGATTTATCTACCTGTGGTCTTTGTAGTTGGTGACTATTGGATGGGGTCTCTGAGTGGATGTCGTTTTTGTTGATGCTGAAGTTATTTCTGTTTTTTAGTTTTCCTTCTAACAGTCAGGCCCCTCTGCTATAGGACTGCTGGAGGTCCACTCCAGACCCTGCTTGCCTGGGGATCACTTGTAGTGGCTGCAGAACAGTAAGGGTTGTTGCCAGTTTCTTCTTCTGCTATCTTTGTTCCAGAAGGATACCTGCCAGATGGCAGCCTGAGCTCTACTTTATGAGCTGTCTCTTTGGATATACAGGGGTCACAGAGGTGCTTGAGGAGACAGTCTGACCCTTATAGGAGCTCAAGTGCTAAGCTGTGAGCTCCATTGTTTCATTCAGAGCTGCTGGGCAGGTACATTTAAGTCTGCTGCAGAGAACTCATAACTGCCTTTTTTTTCCCAAGCACTCTCTACTGGGAAGGTGGGACTTTATTTATAAGTTTCTGATGGGCTGCTGCCATTTTTAGAGATGCCCTGCCCAATTAGGAGGTAGTCTAGTCACCATCTGCTAGCAGAAGCATTGCTGAGCTGCCATGTGCTCTGCCCAGCTGCTGTGTCAACTTCCTTGTGGTTTTGTTTATAGAGGTATAGTTAGAACTGCCTTGGTAATGGCAGTCTGCCTCAGTAGTGGCAGATTGCTTCAATAATGGCAGTCTGCCTTGGTAATGGTGGACTGCCTCAGTAGTGGTGGACTGCCCCAATAATGGCAGACACCCTTCCCCCAACAGCGCTGGATCATCCCGGGTCCAGCTGCACTTGCTATGAAACTCTCAATCCAGAGCTTTTCAGATTGCTTGTCTTCGTGGGAGTGGGACCTGTTGAGCCAGATAACCTGGATCCCTGTTTCAGCCCCTTCTTTTCAGTTGAATGGGCGGCTCTGTCTCCCAGGCATTCCAGGCACCAGTTGAAATGGCCACCCAGATTTGTGTGAGTTTTTGTGCAGAGACCCACTGCGCTGGCTGAAACAGCCATGCTGGAAACTTGTGGTGCTTTTCAGCCCGGGAATCTCCTGGTCTGTGGGCAGTAATAGCTTGTTTGGAAATGCAGTGATCACTCTGCATTGTTCTCACTGGGAACTACACTCCAGAGCTGTTCCTATTTACCCATCTTGGTTCCGCCTCCCCTATTCCACTCTTAAACACTCCAATCTAGTGTGCCTAAAGTCACCCCAGAGTAGATTTTTTGGATTCTAGAAGGTGAGTGAATGCTATTCAATAAAGATTGACACAGAGCTCCAGACCTCAGGCCAGGCACCACCCTGGTTTTCTAAATGCTAGTTGATCACATATCACCTCCAAGGTTTTGTCATATCTGCATATCATGTGTTCATATCACCATTAATTCCTTAATATTTGCCTTTACATTGTAAGTAAATCATCCTGGGTTTTTGTTTATACTTGTCCTAAGTCATAACATGTAAGAAATTATAACTTGAGGATGTGCTATTCACTTTTTTTAGTGTACCTTAGATTAATACACAACTTTAAAAATAAAAATATTATTTCCCCAGAGATAGTATATTCTGCCCATGGTGACATTTCAAGTTACAGTCCAGCCATTCTCAATCTTTTTTCCTTTCTACCAAGATATACATAGATGCCATTCCCATGGCCAGCACAATCCCATGTGAGTGTCTGAACTTCTGGACAACCTCCTATGGAAAATCTGGAGCCCTACCCTACTTTTTTCTTATTCGAGGAAGTATATCAGAATATAAGTGAGTGAATATAATTGTAGGGATAACCATGAAATCACTAATTTGAGAAAAATATTATCTTTTTCACATTGCTGCTGAGAGGCCAAAATGAAACAATGAAGCATTTAGCAGGGCACTTCGCTCATAGTAGGTACTCAATAATTTGTTTCTCTTTGTTTACATGAATTACTCAACAACTTTAGTGATTTTTGCTCAGTTAAAAAAAAAAAGATGATGTGATCTTATCACTCAAGATTATTGTGTCTAAGGACCGTGGCCATCACTTACACTAGCAGGAGCTGCTCTAAGAAGATAGTGGTCATCTCCCCTAAAGAATGCTTTCTCCTGGTCTCCAGGAAATTATTATTCTATTAATTCAGGGTATCATGAGTCCATGTTTATTTTTTATTTATATCATAGCTAAGAAAATTGAGATCCACATAGTATCTTTTCCTTCTAGAACTTTATCTTACTACTCTAAGTAGAAGAATTACCTTTGTTCTAACAGGCTAGTGGATTCTATATAAATCAACTAAGAAAAATATGGTTTATGTTGGCTACTTAGGAAAGATAAAAGAGTTATCCCATTTTCAATAAGAAATAGGAAATAGAAATTTCAAAATAGGAATGTAAGAAATTGGAAATGACAAATATAATAATAGGTATAACCATGAAACCACTAATTTAAGGGAAAAAATACCTTCTTCACACTGCTGATGAGGACCAAAATGAAACAATGAAGCATTTAGCAAGGTGTAATGTAAGAAATAGGAAAATAAATAGGAAAAATACTTGTATATTGAAAAAATGTTTTTTTAAAGGCACTTTGATATGAGCAGTGGGGAAATACAAAAGCATTCTTTTTTATCAAGTCACTTAAGTCTAGTAGAGAATACAAAACATGTATAATATGAAGCAAAATTAGGTAAATGTCTTAACATTTAGCTTCTAACATTTTGTCATGAAAATACCTCCAGAGCCTTAGGTTGCTCGTTCCTGCTCCTGGGTTTGTGCACCCATTTAGAATCTTTATTGATACTCTAAAGCAGGTGTCCTCAAACTTTTTACACAGGGGGCCAGTTCACTGTCCCTCAGACCGTTGGAGGGCCACCACATACTGTGCTCCTTTCACTGACCACCAATGAAAGAGGTGCCCCTTCCTGAAGTGCGGCGGGGGGCCAGATAAATGACCTCAGGGGGCCACCGTAGTTTGGGGATGCCTGCTCTAAAGTATGCATGATTAAGTAATATTGAACTAGTTAAATTTTGGCGTGGCACAAGGCATCTTCAGTCAGAAAGCCAACACATCTCACATCTCATTGCTTCCTGTGGCAGATCTAACACCTGAGGATGTCTGAGGGTCTGGATGCACAGTGAACCCAGCTTAGCCACGGAGTCACTCAGTCATGGAGGGGACTAACAATTACAAAAGGTGGAGGATGCTTGCATGCTAAAAAGTCAGTAATAACCTCAACTCTTTATTAAGCATTTCAAAAACTTCTGTAGTGAGAGCTATTCCACAAAAATATTTTTATAGTATTATAAACATTGCTAAATATGACTGTCTTAAGTCATGTGATATCTTTTCTCTAAATTTACTCCTGATATTGTTGTATTTTGTTTTTAACTTAAGGAGCATTTTGTGAAATACTTACATCATAGGTGAGACAGTATACAAACAGCCAAGGGAAAAAAAAGAAAAATTTGAACTGAGCCCAAAAGAAAACATTTAAATATTTTAATATGGTAGTATTCAATGTTCCTTCTGAATGGGTGGAAGAGAGTGGAATAAAATAAGGTGATTTCTAGAGACAATACCTATGTCCTTCAGAAGTAGCTCAGTGTTATCAGAAAACACGGGCTTCGAAGGTAGGCAGAATGAAGTTCCAATTCCAGTCCTGTAACTAACTGCAGAATTTTGAGAACATTCCTCCACCTCTATCTATGATCCTCACTTCCCTCACTGGAGCACAGCACTCATAAAACCTACTTCATAGAGCTATTATGAGGATTAAATGAGATTACATCTGTAAAGCACCCACACAACAGCATTCACAAATGTTTGTTCCCTGCAGTTCCTTGCCATGTGAAAGATGGAGATGTGGCTGGCCAACTGCTCTGGGAGGGCCCTATTCATTCATTCAGAATTACTTTTTGAACACCAGTAGATATAAGTAATTGTGCTGGCACTAGGAATATAATAAGGACTCCGGAGTTCCCTCAGGAGCTCCTATTTCCTATCAGTCTAGGAATTTTAGGCCCTCTCTGCCATTAGAGAATTTCGTAAAAGTAGAGAAAGCACTGATGAGGATGGGTATTCACAAAGACATGCAGCTTAAACATCAGTGGCAGATCCAGAATTTGAGCTCATCTCCATAATCTGTTTTTACCTCTCAGTGCCTTAAAATCTCTACTTGAGTGAAGAGATAAAAGATAGAGAAATTCAAGTGTTAAGTGGGTGATCTGGGTTGTTAGGAGTAGGATCTGTAATGGAGGTGATGAGGCAGAGGAAAGGCCCATGCCGAACATAGGCCAATTTTGACTCCTTCCACAATTCTTTTTATAATAGTTTTTTCTCTTTTTGTTAAAATTGCAGTAGACGTAGATGACAAAGCGGGTGACAGGTAGGAGAGAGCATTTTGAAAAGGAAATAGTTCATGAGTGTCACTGAGGCACATAAGTCGGTATTTTCCTAAGTACTGGGTGCGTATCACAGATTCTCACACGAATGAAAGACCTGCAGAACCCCAAAGAGACTTTCTAACAAACACTACTAAAAACCACCTGAAAACCACCAACTCCACTAAGGCTGCAGAGCTAGGGATGTGCTTTGATTCCAGCAGCACCATGCAGTGTAAAGAAACCTAGTTCTAGGCTCAGTTTTACCACATTTCTGGGGTATGTATCTTTGAAATAAGGAGCTTAATTTCTCTGAATTTCACCTGTAAAGCAGTAGAGCTAGCCTGCTTATATCAAAGGATTATTAAGGAAATGGAAGGAAATTGTGTTTTAAAAATTATTTGTGTTGTATGGTCTTGACTTCTTCAAGGTGAGGATATTCTCAATAGTGAAGATAAAATGCCCTGAAAGCAAGACATTTCTCGAACCTGCGCTGTTGGAAATACCATTCAGAGAAGAACCACAGTGTTATTTTAGAGTCCTCAATTATATCACAACTTGCCTCATCTGTATAGCTGGGGGGAAAAAATAAGCACTTCTAAGGTGTTCTATTGTCCTGAGACTCTTGATTACACTATTCTGTGGATCCTAGACAGATTCATGTAAGCAGATGTCCCCTAAACCCTTCTTTGTGAAAAAAAAAAAAAAAAAATGCATCTTTATACAAGAGAGAGGAGATGGGGGCCTCATCAGGGAAACTAACAAGGCCTACTACAGGGTATAGTATTATTCTTTCAATTGATCAACTCTTAACATGTTGGAAAGTAGAAAGTACTCTGCAGATGTTAAACATAAATGGTGATTTCAGGAAACAATAGACCAGAGAAATGACATCCCCAGATGGCTGCCTCCAGCACACTCTAAGTGAATTGACCTCACTCAGCCCAGCATTCCTCTAAGAAGTCTCTCCTCTAGCAGCACTGCTTTGCCCAGAGAGACTGGAAAACCAAGAGAAGGACTGTATTACATTGAAAGATGGTCTTCAAATAGAACTCAGCATAAGAACATTGGGAACGACTCTTGGCATGAATGTCTTCGGACTGAGTTTCTTTGAGAATTCTTTTCTTTCATCAGGCCAATGAGAGACAGTAGATTTAGATCTCTAGATTTTAATAAACTCAATACTGGATTTTGTTATTTGAGTGTAACCAAGGCAGGACTTTATTCTATCACTTAGACTGGAAAATATCCCCATGAACTTAAAGAAAGACGCTTGGCAGTCTCTGGTTTCTAGTTGGCTGTTTTGCAATGAACATAATTTTCTTATTATGCTTATTAGCCTCTAATTTTATGGTGTCTAATATATTTGTCTTTCTGGTTTCTTTATGTGTAAACCAGCTTAAAAGAGCATTGCAGGACAACTGAAGAAGTTACAAACTTTTAAAACTGTATTAGGATTCTCTGAGTGTAGTCTCCCTTAAATCCTTTCTTCTCAATTTAGAATCAATCATCTTTTCTTTCTAGCTAAAGGTGTGGGTTTCCTTCTGACTGGTCTAGAATGTAAACCTACATGATGGCTGTGAGAATCTTCTCTTTTGTTGAGAAAATAAATTATTTTCCTTTTATATAGACCACAGCCTCAGGGATTCTACTGAACATAAAGAAAAGCATACTCCTAAAGTTGTTTAAAATCAGATTTTTCATCCTAAATCCTAAAGTCACATCTTTTCCATTGCCCTCAGTGTACTATTTGGGTTCATGAAGCTTTCTTTTTTCTTTTTCTTTTTTCCTTGTAGTCTTGAGCATGAAGGTTTTCCCAGGGCACTGGAGGCAGAAGATTTGGGTTCAAGTCTTGATTCTGACACTTACTTGTTGGCGACAGCCACATTTATAGCTGTGAGGCAGAAGTGCTCCCTGCTTGCCTCAAAGGCTGTGGAGATGAAAGAGACACAATGATTAAGCACAGGTGGAGCACCACATACCTAAGGGCCCAGGGAGAAGCAGGATGTCTGAAGGTAAAGAGCAGGGGGCCTGCAACCAAGGTGCTTGGCTCTGAATCCCGGCTCTGCTACTAACTGTGTATGATCACATAGTGGGCCTCAGCTATGTGAGCTATGTGGGCTGAGGCCCACTTAGTTTCCTCACCTGGGAACAGGAGATGCTAATGATAGTACCTGTATCATAGGGTTGTTGTGAGAACCGACTGATACCTGGAAAGTATGCAGAACATTGCCTAGACACACGGTCAGTGCTTAGCACATGTCAGCATTTTATGAGAGCCTTCCTTCTTTTTAATTTCAAGCAGTAAATCAATCATCACACGTCACCAGTTATTTCAGAGATGATTCCTCCTTCTCATTCCCATTGCCTCCAGTCCAGGCCTCTATTTCGCCCTCCCTGGCTGTTGCACAATAGCATTGCTGGACTCTCTAACCTCATTTCTTCCACTCCCTCCTGCGCCTGCTCCACATTGACCCTCTCAAAACACCACTTTAAGCCAATTAACATACATGCTTCCAATTCTTGGTGATTCTCAAACACCTGTAGAATAATTTTAATACCTTAGACTACAATTAAGACATTGTAAATTGAGCCTACCATACCTTTCTAACCATCTCTCTCCACATGCAATGTCTCTACTCTTAGCAAAATAATTTTTCCCTAGTTCTTGAATGTACCTTGTGATTTCATGCCTCACTGTTGCTATTTATTCTTTTCTGCCTGTTTAGAACATCCTCCCTTTTGGGCCAATGAATGGGAAGCAGTGTAGTATAGTGATTAAGAGCTCCAGCTTACATGTCTGACAGGCCTCGTTTACCTCCTGGCTCCACACTTGGCAGGCATGTGATCTTGGGCAACTTCGATGCCAATTCCATGTGCTGAACAAGGACACTCTTAGCATAGTAAGAGAAAAACCCACTTACAGTGATAAATGTATTGATTCAGAGGGGTTTAATTGCTTTTTAGTTCATTGATGTTTTACTACAATAAGTGAATGAGAGCTCAAAACAAAATTAGTTTTTCTTCTCTCTGTTGTCCCAGTACATTTTCTGTTTCTGCTAAAGAATGTCAGACTCCTCTGGAACCTCATCCAGGATTTGACAACCTTCAACCTACTCTCAAGGCTAATTCCTTTATTATGATGTTCTTACTCTGCACAAAGCTAATCTAATCTCTCTCTCTCTCTTTCTCTCTCTCTCTCTCTCTCTCTCTCTCTTTCTCGTCACCTGAGAACAATGACCCCAAAGCAGGACAAGGGTGACTCAGGTGTGGGAGAGAGGGCTCTGAACTGGCGAGGTTAGGAGCATCAGCCTGAAGAATGCCGCAAGAGAGGGAAGTCAAAGGAAATGACAGAGGCCAGAAAATTGTCAACAAGTCAAGAAAGGGGAACATGGAACATTGTTTGTTGTTTTATTTTGAAGCACGGAAATACAAGACAGGCAAAAGCTAAACTGGTCTCCCCAGCAAAGAGGACACCAGCCTGGTTCCTCCCTCCTGAGTTAGCCCTTCTCAGTTCTTCTAGATCTCTTTCTTGTCAAATGCTGAAAGAATTTTTCAGATTGCTTCAGTCTATAATATTAGCACGGAAACAAGTGTACAGCAAAGTCTGCTTCTCTTCACGTCTCAGTGCTCGGAGTCCGTGATCAGAGAACATGTGTCGCCCGCAGAGGCCATGCTTCCACTCATCTGCCCTCGCATCTGTTCACCTCCTATCCTTCTTCTTTTCCCTCCCTCTTCACCCTTTCCTCTGTGTTTGAGAAAAAATTTAAAAACTCCCCAACACCTTCAAATATTTTGCTCTGTCTTAGCTCAGTGATTCTCAACTCTGGTTGCACATTAAAAGCACCTGGAAAACTTAAAAAAAAAAAAAAAATCCTGAAGCTGGCCCCTGCAGAATCTGATTTAGTTAGCCTTGGTCTAGCCCTGGCATGGCTGTTCTATTGTTTTGGTTTACTTTGTTTAACATCCCTAGATGTTTCCAGAGTGTTCCCAGTCTAAAGAACTACTGCCTTAAATGGAACCTAGATTATCTCCTGGCAAACATGCTTCCTGCACCCCTTTCTGGAGATTCCACATCCTCCCATATCCCAGTACTGCCAGACAAGATGGGACTGCCAATCTTGGGCTCCACATTACCCCTTCCAGACTGTGGGTCTTCCATCCTCATGCACAAACAAGCAAAAACATTAAGCCTTTTCCTGCAAGTACTTTATTTACAGGGCCCCACACTCTTCCCCCTTCCCCCACCACCAACCTTATCTGCCTAAATAACATCTGATCTGTGTCCTTCAAGATGCAACTAACACAGTAACTCCTCCTCTTAGAGGTCTGCCCTAATAGGCCAAGTGATCTAGGAACCACCCTCTCTCCCTCTCCCCTTGCTTACACCCTATGGATGCCTGGCATAGCCTTGATCTCTCTGTTCATAATAATCCGCTGTTTCCATGTCTGCCTACCTCAATAAACTGTGAGTTTTTTAAGAGTGGAAATGACATCTTCTTCATCTCTGCATCTGCACAGTGTGACACATGGAGTGCCTGGTACATGGTTGGCATGATAAATACTTGTAAAAAAGAGAAGAAGCAGGAAAGAAGGAATGGAGAAAGAAATGTGAGAAGGAGAGAAGTAAGAAAGAAAAGAAGAAATATCTTGCCTGTAATTCCAGAACTTTGGGAGGCCAAGGCGGGTGGATCACTAGGTCAGGAGCTCAAGACCAGCCTGGCCAACATGGTGAAACCCCATCTCTACTACAAACACAGTGAGCTGAGTTCGAGCCACTGCACTCCAGCCTGGGCAACAGAGCAAGACTCCATCTCAAATTAAAAAAAGAAGAAGAACTATCTCACCTCTACTGTCATCCTCCTGCCCTTCAAGGGTGAAATGTTTTACTAAGCATATTTTTGGAACTATAATGTAGACACACAGCACAGAAAGTAAAAATCCAAGACAACTATATTTTTTTAGAAGAAAAATAAGTAAGTGACAAGAAAACCCATATATAGAAAGTATTTTTAAAATATATTTCTGGGCTGGGTGTAGTGGCTCACGCCTGTAATCTCAGCACTTTGGGAGGCCGAGGCAGGAGGATCATGAGGTCAGGAGTTTGAGACCAGCCTGGCCAAGATGGTGAAACCACATCTCTACTAAAAATACAAAAATTAGCCAGGCATAGTGGCAAGTGCCTGTAATCCCAGCTGCTCCAGAGACTGAGGCTGAGAATTGCATGAACCCAGGAGGGGGAGGTTGCAGTGAGCCAAGATCACGCCACTGTATTCCAGCCTAGGCAACAGAGCGAGACTCTGTCTCAAAAAAAATATAGATAGATAGACAAATGGATAGACAGACAGACAGACAGACAGATGATAGATAGATAGATAGATAGATAGATAGATAGATAGATGATAGATAGACACACATATATCTATATAGAGAGATATCTATATATATCTATACATATATATTCCTGATCACCTACTATGAAGGACAGTGTTTTTCATCTCTGACTGCTTTACCAGCAGTGACCCAGATCTTCTATAACAATCCCATTCTGTTGATGGTGGCTGTGGTGGGCAAAATAATGCCCCCTGAAAGACATCCATGTCTCAAACCCTGGAACATATGAACATGTTCCATTACATGGCAAAAGGGACTTTGCAGATGTGCTTAAGCTAAAGACCTTCAAACAAGGAGATTATTCTGTATTACCAGGGTGGGCCCAATGTAATTACAAGGGTCCTTCTAAGCAAAAGAGGGAGGCAGGAGAGTCAGGGCCAGAGTGATGCAGTGTGTGAAAGGCTCCACTCACTACTGCTAGCTTGGAAGACAGAGGACAAGCTAAGGAACACAAGTGGCCTGTAGAAGCTGGAAAAGGCAAGAAAACAGACTCTCCCATGGAGCCTCCAGAAAGGATAGCAACCCGGTCCATATCCTGATTTTAGCCCAGTGAGAGGCCAGCATTGTAAGATAGTAGGTTCGTGTTGTTTCAAGCTGCTAGATATGTGTTGATTTGTTAAAGCAATAGAAAACTAATAATGTGGCCATGAAAATGTACCCAGAGTACACTCACACCTGTCAGTGCATGCTTTCTGCTTTGAGTTAATATCACCTCTGCCACAGTTACATTATTGTCAGATAATCATGGGTAGTCTTGTTGATGACCTTGAATCATTACAAGATCCTGAGTCATCAATGAAATAATAAGCCGCTATAACTCCAATACTTTACCTACTTAATCACAGAAAGGAGGATACAATGTAGTCCATGTCCTATATAGACATAATATGATGGAGCACAAATCAAGAGCCTGAAAAATGCAGGAAACAGTTTTTGACTTTGGACTCCAGTTACTTTTAAATAGCTTGGAGACCCAGGACCTCTGGTATACTGGTCATCAGTCCTTTTAATCCACTGTGTCTCTTATTAAAGGACACCAGGTTTCATTCTAATGCTATGATCTTGGGATAGAGGCAGAGGGGAAGAGGAGAAAGGACAGAGGTTCTTACACTGTCCATTCTCAGGGTGTGATAGATGCAAAGTAAACAGACTTGCTGCACTGCCTGGATTAATCATAATGCAGGCATCTCTTGCAGGCCATCATGCAAAACGTTGTTTATCCTTTGTCCCAATCTGTCTGGAGGAGGAGGAAGTGAGAAGGAAAAGAAAACAAAAAACTGCCTATCAGTGGTGAAGTCATACATATTTTAGAATGATTCATTGAATTTTAGAAGAAAATTTGAAATCTTACATTAGCCAGAAATTGTATAGAACCAGTATTCCTCATTTTGTGGACTTTCTGATCATTTAGTATTTTAGCATACAGCTTATCATTTGGACTTTAAAAACTCTTTTTTTTTTTTTTTAGCTACTATACTTATCATCCTTCCTTCTCCTCACTCAAGCATAGAACCAGTTGAGAGAACCAAAGGAACCAGAAAGATGGAGATCAAAACATCAGCTTCGTTACTGACAAGCTATTTGGAGAACAGCCATTAGGTGTGATACAACAATAAGCTTTTAATATAACACCAAAGCATTAAGCAGAAGGACCTACTGAGTCATGAGCAGCTGGCAAATAGTGACCCTTTCCTAGTGACAGAGCTCCCCATAGTCAGATCCCAGGGAGGATCCTAAAAGGGGTAAGATCCACAAGGTTGTCCTGTCTTCACCTCCCATCAGGTAAGTCATTTGTTTCAGGGAGGAGTCACTGATGCAGAAAGAGACCAGGTTTGTTAGGTTTGTGGAAGCTCTTTAACATGGATATGTTGAAGAAGAGGGAAAAATGTTCTCCACCTGATAGTTACTTCTAAATGGTAGCAAATAAAGCTATGCTATAATTAAGCAAACTAAGTGATTATATCTAGAGAAATTTGAAAGCAAAATTAGCAAGAGCTGACTAAAGATCCATCACTCACAAGCATCCCTGGAAGCAGCAGCCTCCTCTCAGTGTGATGAGCACAGTCTGAGATGTGCTACCTACAATATGCTGTGGCTATTTACAAATGATGTCTGTTGTCTTTAGAAGTCAGAGCTTGTTCAAAGTATCGCTATAATAACATTATTCTTACTCATTTCAGATTTACTTTCTTGAGTGGGAGAGAAAGGGGAGAAATTAAGATAACATTCCAGAAATTACATATAAGCCATTCTACCTCATCTGTGAAGAAGCTCCTAGTGAAGGACATTTAGTGACAGCATTGAGTTGTGGCAATTGTGAATAATTGAAATGCTTATATATTGTTTGTTTTTGTTTGTTTTTTGTTTTTTTGAAACACACTCTCACTGTATTGCCCAGACTGGAGGGCAGTGGCATGATCATAGCTCACCATGGCCTTGAATTATCAGGCATAGGTGATCCTCCCCGCACCCTTCGGCTTCCCAAGTAGCTGGGGCTACAGGTGTGCACCACCACGCCCTGCTAACTTTTATATATTTTGTAGAGATGGGGTTTTCTATGTTGCCCAGGCGGGGCTTGAACTCCTGGGCTCAAGCAATCCACTTTCCTTAGCCTACCGAGGTGTTTGGATTGCAGGTGTGAGCCATGGCACCCAGCCTATTATTTTTATAGTTATTTGCATGTCTTTTTCTTTTATTCAGGGATACATTTAATTAAGAAAGCAATGAAATATTTTTTAAATTATGCTTTAAGTTCTGGGGTATATGTGCAGAATGTGCAGGTTTGTTTCATAGGTATACACATGCCGTGGTGGTTTGCTGCATTGAAGCACATGGTCAAGAGTGACCCTACAAACATCTTTCAGTTAATAACAGAACCACAATATCAAGTAAATGCAGACCATGCCATGGAATCTGTGAAATTTGTAAGAATAAAATTGATGTCATTATAAAAGGTTAACAAACACAGTCCATATTTTAACAATAAAATAGGGGAGTTTTTGTTTTATTCTTTAGTTGTACACGTTTGCTCCTGAGGAGTTGGAGTCCAGATAAAAGCTTAAGCTTCATTTTTAAAGTAATAGTCACAATTCTTAAAACCAGACTAGCCATACATATTTTTTTATAAAATAGTCATTTTGAGACTTTAGTGGCTTATTTAATTATTCATTTGCTCATAAAATGAATTTCTGAATGTTTTTATGAACACAGTGGCCCTGAGAAAAGGCCTATGGCAACTTGCCTTCCCTTTCACCTACCCTCTCAGTTTGATGGGATTTTGCAATTCTGAGGATATCGTATATTGTGCTTGTAAATTGCTAAGAAACAAAGTTGAAAGAATGAGCACTCCTATTTTTGCCCTAAAATCAGCCTCAGTCCTCCTTCTTAGGAAAGCTTTAGGCTGGCCAAGAACAAAATTTGAACTTAACAACAAATCAGTGCTATTCCTAGGTGATTGTGACATACGAAAAGTAATCTCCAATCAGAGGGAAGCCTCTGAAGTCTGACTGTGACATGTCACTATAAATATGAGCACTCCCACCTATTCTTGGGCCCTTCTCTCCATTCGTAACTGATCAGAGGAACAACATCCACAATGGCTAAATCCAGAACCAAAAAGTGCAAGTACTCCAAAAGACATCAAATCCCAATCTCCAGAAAGAAAGCAAAGAAAGCACATTCCAGCACTGATTTTGGCCACAGAAATTACTCATTTGGCATAAACAGGGTCCTAAAGGAAGTGGTGCCCCGTAGAGGCATATCATCTCGCACCTTGTACCTCATGAACGCTCTGATCAACTTCATCTTGCAACACATTGCCATGAAAGCTTACAGGCTGACGTACATCAGAAATCGCTGTACTCTCACCCCTGAAGATATCCTGAAGGCAGTGTATTTGCTGTTGCCTGAGAAAACAGCTAAATTTGCAGCAGTTTTTGGAAGTGAAGGGGTCTACAGATATGTCTACTCCTAAACTGTGTGTGCCAGCTTAATTGATCAAGCTTATCATCCAAATAATCACCTCAACATTGAATTCATTTTTCTTTCTTTAGTTTTCTTCCACCTTTTATTTAAGGTTCAGGGCATATATGTGCAGGTTTGTTACATGGATAAGTTGTGTTACCGGGGTTTGGTATACAAATGATTTCATCACTCATATAGTGAGTGCAGTACCCAATACGTAGTTTTTTACCCTCACCCTCCACCCACTCTTCACTCTCAAGTAAGTCTCGGTGTCTATTGTTCCTGTCTTTGTGTCCATGTGTACTCAATGTTTAGCAACCACTTATAAGAACATGCAGTATTTGGCTTTCTGTTCCTGCATTAATAATTCACTTAGGATAATAGCCTCTGGCTGCATCATGTTGCTGCAAAGGACATGATTTCATTTTTTATGGCTGTATAGCATTCCATGGTGTATATGTACCACATTTTCTTTATCCAGTCCATTGTTGAGGGGCAAAAGTGCTGGAATAAGTATGCATGTGTGTGTGTCTTTATGATAGAATAATTCATATTCCTCTGAGTATATATCCAGTAATAGGATTGCTGGATCTACTGGTAATTGTGTTTTAAGTTCTTTGAGAAATCACTGAACTGTTTTCCACAGTAGCTGAACTAATTTTCATTCCCACCAAGAGTATTCTCTTTTCTCCACAACCTTGCCAACATCTACTATTTTTTTACCTTTTAAAAATAGCCATTCTGATGAGTGTGAGATAATATCTCATTGTAGTTTTGATTTGCATTTCCCTAATGATTAATGATTTCGAGCATTTATTCATATGCTTGTTGGTTACATGTATGTCTTCTTTTGAGAAGTGTCTGTTCATGTTCTTTGCCCATTTTTTAATGAGGTGGTTTCTTTTTTGCTTGTTTAAATTCCCTGTAGATTCTGGATATTAAACCTTTTGTCAGATGTTTAGTTCACAAAAATTTTCTCCCCTTCTGTAGATTGTCTGTTTACTCCATTGATAATTTCTTTTGCTGTGCCCCAGATCTTTAGCTATGTCCCATTTATCATTTTTTTTGTTCTGTTGCAATTGTTTTTAGAGCCTTTGTCATGAAATCTTTGCCAAGGTCTATGTCCAGAATAGTATTTCCTAGTTTTTTCCTGCTAGGGTCTTTATAGTTTTGGGTTCTCTGCTTAAGTCTTTAATCCATCTTGAGTTGATTTCTGTATATGGTGAAAGGTATGGGTCCAATTTCGGTCTTCTGCATATCCCTAGCCAGTTATTGAGCACCATTTATTGATTATGGAATTCTTTCCCCATTGTTTATTGTTGACTTTGTCAAAGATCTGATGATTGTAGATGTGTGGCTTTATTTCTGAGTTATTTAACATGCTTCATTGGTCTATGCATCTATTTTTATGCTAGTACCATGCTGTTTCAGTTACTGTAGCTTTGTAGTGCAGTTTGAAGTCAGATGGCCTCCAGATTTGTTCCTTTTGCTTAGGATTGCTTTGGCTATTAGGGCTTATTTTTGGTTCCATATGAATTTTAGAATCTTTTTTTCTATTTCTATGAAGAATGTCACTGGTAGTTTGATAGGAATAGCATCAAATATGTAAATTGCTTTGGGTAGTTATAGCTATTTTAACAATATTGATTCTTCTTATCCATTAGCATGGAATATTTTTCTATTTGCTTGTGTCATCTCTGATTCCTTTCAGCGGTATTTTACTGTAATTCTTGTTATAGAGATATTTCACCTCTCTGGTTAGCTGTATTTCTATGCATTTGATTCTTTTTGTGGTGATAATGAATAAGATTTCATTCTTGATTTGGCTCTCAGCTTGGACGTTACCGGTATATAGAAATGCTACTGATTTTTGTACATTGATTATGTATCCTGAAACTTTACTAAAATTATCAGTTCTAGGAGCTTTTGTGCAGAGACTATGGGGTTTCCTAGGTATAGAATCATATCATTTCCAAAGAGAGAGAGTTTGAATTCCTCTTCTCCTATTTAGATGCCTTTTATTTCCTTCTCTTGCCTGATTGCTCTGGCTAGGACTTCCAGTACTATGTTAAATAGGAGTGGCAAGAGTGAACATCCTTCTTTTGCTTCTCAAGGGAAATGCTTCCAGCTTTTGCACATTCAGTATGATGTTGGCTTTGAGTTTGTCATATATGGCCCTTATTATTTTGAGATATGTTCCTTTGATGCCTAGTTTGTTGAGGATTTTTAACATGAACAGGTGTTGAATTTCATCAAAAGCCTTTTCTGCGTCTATTGGGATGATAATGTAGTTTTTGCTTTTAGTTCTCTTTTTGTGATGAATTGCATTAATTGGTTTGCATATATTGAACCAACCTTGCATCCCAGGAATAAAGCCTATTTGATTAAGGTGGATGAGCTTTTTGATGTGTTGCTGGATTTGATTTGCTAGTATTTTGTTGAGGATTTTTGCATCTATGTTAATCAGGGATATTGGCCTAAAGTTTTCTTCATTATATTTCTGCCAGGTTTTAGTATTAGAATGATGCTGGCCTCATTAAATTAGTTAAGGAAGAGTCCTTCCTCCTTAATTTTTTGAAATAGTTTCAGTAGAATTAATACCAGCTGTTTTTGTTTTTGTTTTTGTTTTTTGTTTTTTGATACTGTCTCCCTCTGTTTCCTGGGGTAGAGTGCAGTGGTGTGATCATGGCTCACTGCAGCCTTGACTTCCTGGGCTCAAGCGATCCTCCACCTCAGCCACCCAAGTAGCTGTGATTATTGGCATATACCATCACATCTGGTGAATTTTTGTACTTTTTGTAGAGACAGGGTCTCACCATGTTTGCCAGGTCAGTCTTGAACCCCTGTCCTCAAGCAATCCACCCACCTCAGTCTCCCAAAGTACTGGGATTACAGGCATGAGCCACTGTGCCTGGCCTACCAGGTCTTCTTTATGTATCTGGTAGAATCTGGCTGTGAATCTATCTTGTCCAAGGGCATTTTTCTGCTTGGTAGAGTTTTTTTATTAATGACTTAATTTTGGATCACATGATTGGTCGATTAGGCATTAAATTTCTTCTTGGTTCAATCTTGGAAGGCTGTAGGCTTCCAAGATCTTATCCCTTTCTAGGTTTTCTCGTTTGTGTGCATGGAGGTGTTCGTAGTAGTCTCTGAAGGGCTTTGTTTTGTATTTCTATGGGTTCAGTGGTAATGTCACCTTTGTCATGTCTAATTCTGTTTATTAGGATCTTCTTTTTTTATTAATATTTTATTCTTTCAAAAAACCCACTTTTGGTTTAGTTGATCTTTTCTTTAGATTTTTTCAACTCAATTTTGTTCGGTTCATCTGTAAGATGGGTTATTTCTTTTCTTCTGCTAGGTCTGGAGTTGGTTTGCTCTCTATTTTTCTAGCTCCTCTAGGTTGGATGTTAGGTTTGTTAGAGATTTTTCTGACTTTTTGATGTAGGCATTTAGCACTATGAACTTTCCTCTTAACACTCCTTTAGCTATATCCCAGAGATTCTGGTATGCTGTATTTTTATTTTCATTAGTTTCAAAGAATTTCTTGATTTCTGCCTAATTTCATTCTTTATCCAAAAGTCATTCAGTAACAGATTGCTTAATTTCCGTGTAATTGTATGGTTTTGAGAGATCTTAGTATTGATGTCTATTTTTACTGCTTCATGGTCTGTGTGTATGGTTGGCATGAGTTCAGGTTTTTTAAATTTGTTAAGAACTGCCTTATGGCTGAGCCTGTGGTCAGCCATACAGTATGTACCATGTGCAGATGAAAAGAATGTATATTCTGTTGTTGTTTGGTGCAGTGTTCTATAGACGTCTGTTAGGTCCCTTTGGTCAAGTGTCAACTTTGAGTCCCAAATATCTTTGTTAGTTTTCTGCCTTGATGATATATTTTTTGGTATTTTCCTGTTTCTCTTACCTCTAGAGATGAATACTTTCTTGCTGTTTTGCATTTTAGCTAGTTGGCCATTTAGGTTTTCCTGACACCTGCTTCCCATCCAGACTTCTGTCAAAATCTTGTTTTTCCTATGATTGTGTAAAGCTCATTATATAAATTCAATGTCTATTGTACCATTAAGGCATTATTAACAATGCACAGGATAATATTATTCAACTAAATATGACCATCAGATCATAATGACTTTGAATTAAGACATATTAAGACAAACGTCCTAATAAGTATACTAGCACTGATAATTTTTTATCAAAAGTATTTCATAGAACAAGTTCCATTCAACCAATTTAGCTCCTGAATGAATTCTTGATAGAGCATATGAACTATTAAAACTATTTGTTTTAATTCTTATTTCCTGGAATTTCACCAGCTCAGTTCATGTCCATGTAAATTTTCTTGAAGAAAATTTCTTAAAGATTTGGGGCCGGGTATGGTGGCTCACACCTGTAATCCCAGCACTTTGGGAGGCCAAGGCAGGTGAATTACAAGGTCGGGAGTTCAAGACCAAACTGGCCAACATGGTGAAACCCCATCTCTCCGAAAAATAATACAAAATATTAGCTGGCCATGGTGGTGGATGCCTATAATTCCAGCTACTTGGGAGGCTGAGTCAGGAGAATTGCTTGAACCCAGAGGCAGAGGTTGCAATGAGCCGAGATCGCGCCACTGCACTCCGGCCCAGCTGAGAGTGCAAGACTCCATTTCAAGAAAGGAAGATTTTGTCCATTGAGGTTAATTGTACCACATTTATAACACAGAGCACTCATGAACTTATCACCAAATTTATGAATTTAGGAACTTCACAAAAGTCTCTGAAGCTCTTTCCCAATCCCATCTACCTGTTCACTATCTTGAGTTTTGTTTCTTTCCCATTTTTAATTTGTGCTGTTGTACTGTTTGTTATTGCTACCTATGTGTGTGTCTCTAAAGAAAAGGTTTAATTTTGCTTATGTTATAGCATAGGGATTATACTATATGTGTTCTTCTGTGTCTGGACTGTTCTTTGAACATTATGTGTCCAAGATTTGTATCTATTGATATACGTGGCTCTAGTTCATTCTTTTCACTCCTATGCTATGATTCTATAGTATAGACATACCGCAGTTTAGTCACCCATGCTCTACTGATAGAGGTTTAACTTGTTTTCATTTTTTTGCTGTTATGAACAATGATGCTATAATAATGAGAGTTGAAATAATAGCTAAAAATACAGCATTCAGATTGTGCCTGGCACTCTATGTATATCAACTTATTTAACCCCCATGACAACCCTGTAAGGATAAAATAATTGCTCTCACCCCACAGGTGAGAAAAATGGGGCTCAGAGAACAAAGCAATTTGCCTGAGGTCACATAGCTGTGTAAGGAGCAGAGCTGGGATTTGATCAGGTTGAAAGAGACTCTGTGGACCTCTGCTACAAGGCTATGAATGTTATTATAAACATCTTCTGGTACACATGTCCAATAATTTTTTTAGGAAAACTAAGCACGGAATTGCTGGATCACTAATATGCCCATATTCAACTTCATTAAATATTACCAGGCTGTCTTCTGTTTCTATCCATTTACATTTGTAATGGATGAAAGTAATTTAGGTTCTTCTGGTTACAAGGAACACATAAATTCCCTCAAGGAAAAGTGGTTTATTATACATATACAGTGGGATTGGAACTGAGCCTATTCTAAGGAATAACGACCCCCTCGTCTCTCACTTAGGACCCAGTACTGCTACATGCTTCCTTATCAGAGTTTCAGGAAATAAATCCCATAGACTTCACTCATTCTATTTGAGTCAGGCCCAGAGAGAGGTTGCCGGCACCCTAAAGATTGGCTTACCTTTATCATATGCCTGCATCTACCTATTGGCTGTGGCTTGGTGGCAGAAGGGCTGCAGGGTCTTCCAGGGGTCATCAAATTGTAGCCATTTACTGCAGGGCCCCAACAGCTAAGAAGAGTTTTTACATTTTTACAGCGATGTTTAAAAAAATTTTTTTAACTATTCAACAGGCCTAACGTGGTCCACAAAGCCTAGAATGTTTATTTACTATTGGGCAAAAGTTTGACAACTCTTGGTCTGCACAATGCTCCTACTTTTGCAGAATCGGTAGTAAGTCAGGTTTTCTAAAGCTTTTTTAGTTCAGTTCATTTCACAGATATGAAAAATTCATAGTTGGCTTTTCAAATCATTGGAATAAGGGTGATAAATACAAATGGCACTCAACAATTGGGGCAATGGTCTAATCATTCACAGAAAACATTTATTGTAAATTGAGGCATTAACATTAAGCAAAGGGAACTAGGAACTTTTCCATATGTTATTATCTCTGTTTTGTGTATGTTTTATAGAATTTTTTCAAAAATAACATTTCACAATAAGATCAAGATTCTTGGGGAAAAAAATCTCTAGAAATGATTTCAAGACTGATTATATAAATGTATGTAAATAAAAATATAAAATATTTTTATATAAAATGGTAAAATATAAAATTCACATAAAATTTAGCATTTTACCATTTTTAAAAGTATAGTTCAGTGGCATTAAATATATTCATATTGTACAGCTATCACCATCATCCATCTCTAGAACCCTTTCATCTTCCCAAAATGAAACCATACCCATTAAACAAAATCTCTCCACTTCCTCTCCCCTGAGTCCCCAGCAACCACCATTCTACTTTTTGTCTCTATGAATCTGACTACTGTAGATAACTCATATAAGTAGAATAAGACAGTACTTGTCCTCTAGTGACTGACTGATTTCACCTAGCGTAATGTCTATAAGGACTTCTCTGCATCGGAATATGCATCAGAATTCTCTTTCTTTTTAATGCTGAATAATATTTGATTATACGTAGATATAATATTTTTATTATCTATTCACCCACTGATAGATATTTGGATTGCTCCCACTGTTTAGCCATTGTGAATAATACTATTATGAACACGAGGGTAAAACATCTATTTGAGACCCTGTTTTCAATTCTATCGGGTATATACTCAAAAGTGAAATTGCTGGATCATAAGGTAATTTTATTTTTAATTTTTAGAGGAACCACTATACAGTTTTCCACTGAGATCTTAACAATTTACATTCCCAGCAGCACTAAACAAGGATTCCAGTTCCTCCACATCCTTGCCAACACTTATTTACTGCTTTATTTTAATAATACCTGTTCTAATAGGTGAAAAGTAGTATCTCCTTGTGGTCTTCTATTTGCATTTCTCTAGTGATTAGTGATGTTGAGCATCTTTTCATGTGCTTTTTGGCCATTTATATATATTTTTTAAAGAAATGTCTACTCAAGTCCTTTGCCCATTTTAAAAATTGGATTTTGTTGTTGTTGTTGTTGTTGAGTTGTAGTTCTTCACAGGTTCTTGATATTACTCCCTTCTCAGATATCTCTTTTTTTCTTTTTTTTTTTTTTTTTTTTTTTTGAGACAGGGTCTGGTTGTGCTGTCCAGGCTGATCTCAAACTCCTGGGCTTAAGTGATCCTTCCACCTCGGCCTCCCAAAGTGCTGGGATTACAAGCATGAGCCACTGCGCCCAGCCATTGATACACCAAGCCACCAAGCTTTTGATTTTGATGAAGTCCAGTTTGTCTACTTTGTCTTTTGTTGCCTGTGCCTTTGGTGTCATATGCCAGTTTATTTTCATATGGCTCCTTTATAAGAAACATTTTCTATAACAATATTAATATTTAAAAATATTTTTAGAGACAATTTATAAAATTAACATAGCTTCTAAAATTTAAAAGGAGTCTCATACTAGCTAACACTCTAATTTTGACCCTTTCTGAAGGATCAAATACATATTTTTTACATCAATTAGAGCGATTTTACCTACTATTTTTTAAATTTTGGACCCGAGTCAGCTGAGACAGTTTATGGCAAAGACAAAGTAGTACAGACTGGTAGTAATCACCAAATATACATTTATTCCTCCTCAGAAATAGAACCCACAATTTTCAGCTGAGCACATGGCCACCCAGGACAAGGACTACATTTCCAAGACTTCCTTTGAGCTGGGTGTGGCCCTGTGACCAAGTTCTGATAAATGGGAATGCATACGCAATTTATAGGGAGTGTCCTTAAAGAGCAGCACGGTGTCTTTTCCTGCTAGCTAGACTGAGGATCTGACGGCTGGAAAGGAACAGCTCTCTTAAACTAGGAGCTGAACCTGTGTATTAAGGATGGCAGAGCAGCTTGCTGGAGAGAGCCGGGGTCTCTGATGATTGAACTGCCATTCTAGCTCAGGACTGCTTCTGTTTACATAAGAGAGAAATAAACTTTTAACTTGTTTAAGCCATTGTTATTTTGAGTTTCTATCATTCAGAGTCAAAACTAATTCTAATATAGACATCCAGAAGATTATGGACTGCTACACAATGTGGTTAGTTTTATTAAATAAAAACATATTAATCTGGAAATGGAGGAAGATGAATGTCTTGTGTATTTCCCAGACAATGTTGCTGGAAAATGAAATCTTGTGCCATTTAGCAGCCTTTTCTCAGGGAGATGGCAGGAGCTTGCTTGTTTTTAGTCTATTGGACACAGGATGTGATTTTGAAACATTGTATAAAATGCAAAAATATGTGAGAGATTCAAAGAAGATAGGAAACAGAATTTTCCCCTATGCCAACAACATGAGCGATATGTGGATTTTGTCATAATTTGAAGCTAGTGGCACACAGCATCATAGAAGATGCCATACACCAACAAAAAAGAATAGTGCTGACTTTTCAAAACAAATCACCCAAACAACAAAATTCTATCAAATTTAGATATTATCCTTCTCTAAGTTATGAAACCTTGCTTTGGAAATAAATAATGTAATATATAATATATATGCTATAATTTACTATAATTGTTTAAAGACTTGCTATGCACACTGCTAGCTTGTTCTTGTATGAGCTAAATGTGTCAGAAAGTACTGGGGAATAGGAAAGTACCACCAAGTAAAATAACACCTTACATATGGTGCTTATAGTCATTTATGCATTCACAAAGCATTGAATGCCTTCTTTGCACTACATGCTGACAAAACAAAGACTAGTTACATTCCTCTGAAAGCTTAGGATCTTATGAAACAGCAAACTGAAAAATAAATTATTGGGAACAGCTAATATGCATTGAACGTCCACTCTGATGTAGGCATAATTCTAAGGACTCCACGTTTGTCACCTCAATGTAAAACCCAAAGCAGCTGAGGCCGTTTTCACCCTCAGCCTGCCTGCACCCAGGTGAAAAAAAAACAACAACAAAAAAACCCAAAGCAATCACATCAGACAGATACTGTTATCACTTCACAGACAGGGAAACTGAAGAATGAGAAAAGCTAAAAAAACTTGCATAGGTCACACAGTCATTTTAAAAAGGTGATTTGGCCCTTCCCTGGTCATTGCACGTCTAAAGGCCGAGCAGCCCCGTCGCTAGGATGCAGCGTGGAAGCCGAAGCCGTACCTCTCGCATGGCCCTTCCGGTCAGCCGGCCCCCTCAGACGACAGCTGTGCCCAGGCCAGCACCAGCCGCTCAGCCACCAGCAGCGGCACCCCATTCTGCAGTTGGGTCTCTGTTGCTGCGCCCTGGCAGCCAGGTCTGCTGTCCCAGATGGCAACCACTGCAGCTGGTGTGGCTGTGGGCTCTGCTGTGGGGCACACACTGGCTCACGCCGTTACTGGGGGCTTCAGAGGAGGAAGTGGTCCTGAGCCTGCGAGGCCTGACATCACTTACCAGGAGCCTCAGGGAAGCCAGCCAGCACAGCAGCAGCAGCCTTGCTTCTATAAGATCAAACAGTTCTTGGAGTGTGCCCAGAACCAGGGTGACTTCAAGCTCTGAGAGGGGTTTCAGTGAGGTGCTGAAACAGTGCCGACTTGCAAACGGATTGGCCTAATCAAGAAGTTCAAACTGGAAAAATGGAAAACTAGCTCCCATAACCAAGTTAACTTAATATAAAAATGTAATTAATAGTGAAGGTGTAAGGTGTAGCCATCAGTTAAAGCTCTCCTGTCATTCCTAGCTTCCTTGCTTCAGGATTGAAATGGAAGGGGGTGTTCCTACTCTATAGAATTTGGAGCTGGTCAGATGTTTGTGTGGCCTCCTTAAACTAGCTGTTATGATTTTATTCTTTGTGAGTTAATTAGAATAAAGTGATTTTCTTCCAAAAAAAAAATAAAAAAAAATAAAAAGGTGATTTATGGCGGGGCTGCAGTGGCTCACAGCTGTAATCCCAGCATTTTAGGAGGCTGAGGTGGGCGGATCACCTGAAGTCAGGAGTTTCAGACCAGCATGGCCAACATGTGGAAACCCCGTCTCTACTAAAAATACAAAAATTAGCTGGGCATGGTGGCATAGGCCTGTAATCCCAGCTACCTGGGAGGCTGAGTCAGGAGAATTGCTTGAACCCAGGAGGTGGAGGTTACAGTGAGCCGACATTAAGCCACTGCACTCCAGCCTGGGCAAGAGAGCAAGACTCTGTCTCAAAGGAAAAAGAAGCAAAAAGGTGACTTACACTCACATACTCTGGCTTCAGAGCCCACAACTTAAACCACAATGCCATACTATATCTCATATGGAGAGAACAGTGTAGAAGATGCTGTGGAACATGGGAGAAACATCCAACCCACATCAGAAAGTCATCTTACAGGGGACGATGCCTGACCTAGGTCTTAAAAGATGAGTAGAAAATGCATGTAAGACAGAAGAAATAATAATTGCTAATGCATAGGACACTAAACAACATAAACTTAAAGTAATTGCAGGTTGAGTGGCTGCAAATAAGCACAGAAGGGAGGTTGGTGGAAATGAAGTCAGAGAGGTAGGCAAATATCTGTCAGCTAACTTATCGCTTCAGTTTGATTCCAGTACCTATGGGAAGATTTATAGAAGGACTTTAAGAAGGTGAAATGCAATTTCATTTATATTTAGATTATGCTCACAGTAGCCACGTGGAGATGAATTAAAGCAAGGTGGGGCCAGTGTGCATGCTATTGGAATTATCCAGGAAAGTCTTGATGAGGGCCTGAACCAAGCCAGTGGCGGTGGAGATGAGGAGAAAGAGATAAATTTGAAAGGTATTTTGGAGGCAGAATCCACAGGAAATAAGTGCAATGTATGCAATAACAGAGAAACCGCCAACTAGGGATTCCCAGGGCTCTGGCCCAGGAGACTCGATGTATCCAAGACATTAAGCACAGTTTACTTAGCACTTCCATGTAAAATATCTAGAGAGTATGCAAAAAAGTTTTAAATGGTGTCACATAAGAAGTATCGCAAGAGCGTTCAAAATACGGAGAATCTGGCAAAAGTCAAATGACCTTGGGCAGATGACTAGCACTTAAGCTTAGCTAAAAGAGTCCAGCTTGAATTTTTAATACTCTAGATTATTTTTTTATCACAACTCTGTGCTATGCCACACATCATGTGTTAACAGATTTTTCTCACCTCTGACAGCTGATTATTTCAGAAGACATTTGGCAGTATGAGGAATAACTAGCAGACTGTGTAAAGATATGGGAAGAAAATAGCAACCTATAAATACAAGTCAGGTTGGAAGGTTATTCAGTTGCATCCAAAACAAAGAATCCAGGAAATAATTTGGGTTGTTTGCAAAAGGAGAGAGTGACCACTAATTGATTCTAGCCTGAGTTTGGAAACAACAGAGACATTTCTAGAAGGAAAGAAAGCACATGTTGCTTTGAAATTGATCTTTAACTGTTTATTATTGAGGAGGATGATTCTTCCAGAAAGCTTTTTAAAACTAAAGAGTTTTTGATTGCTCAGCAACTGAGAAAACTATTAGCTAGAACATCACCAAGGCTATAGAATAACTGAGCAATATAATTAACCAGCAGTATCTAATTGATATATAAAAGCTTCCACCCATCAATGACAGAATAGACACTTTTTTCCAGTGCCCATGGAACATTCACCAAGGAGGGCCATCTCCTGGGCCACAAAACCTCAACAAACATTTTAAAATTAAAATCATACAAAGTGTTTTTCTAACCATAACAGAATCAAACCAGGAGTCAGTAACAGGATAAAATTTTCTTAAAATACTTAGAAATTAAGCAACAGACTTTTAAATGACTCTTGGATCAAAGACAGAGTTCAAACAAAACCTTTTAAAAACAAAGAATTTCAATGCAATTAAAATTACAACATATCAAAATACGTGGGATGCGGTAAAGCAATGCTGAGAAACTTACAGCACTGACATTTCTAATACTTACATTAGAAAAGAGGAAAGATCTCAAATTAATAAAGTAAGTTCCCACCCCAAGAAATTAGAAAAAGATCAAAACAAACTCAAACCCAGCAGAAGAAAGAAAATAATGAATAATGTCAGAAATCAATGAAATAAGAAACAGGAAAATGATAGAGAAAGTCAACGAAATAAGAGACTGTTTTTAAAAAATCACTAAAATGTATAATCCTCTAGCAATATTGATAAAAATAAAAAAGAGAAGACAAAATTATCAATGGCAGGAACAAAATAAGATATCACTACAGATCCTGCAGCCAGTAAAAGGATGATAAAGAAATACTACATATACTAGTCCGTTTCCGTTTTCATACTGCTATAAAGAACTGCCTGAGGCTGGGTAATTTATACAGGAAAGAGGTTTAATTGGCTCACAGTTCAGCATGGCTTGGGAGGCCTCAGGAAACTTACAGTCAAGGTGGAAGGTGAAGAGGAAGCAACACACCTTCTTCACAAGACGGCAGGAAAAAGTGCCAAGAGAAGAAAGAAGGGCCCCTTATGAAACCATCAGATCTCATGACAACTCACTATCACAATAACATCATGGAGGAAACTGCCCCCATGATTCAATTACCTCTACCTGGTCTCTCCCTTGACAAGTGGGGATTATGAGTATTACGGGGACTACAGTTCAAGATGAGACTTGGGTGGGGACACAAAACCTAACCGTATCACTACATAACAACCTCATGTTCATGTGGTCAACAACTTTGAAGAAATAGACCAATTCCTTAAAAATCACAAACTATCAATACTCCAAATCTATGACCAGCATAATTTTTTTTTTTTTTTTCGAAACAGTGTTCACTCTATCAAACCCTGTCACTGAGAAAGGGTGCCATGGCGTGATCTCAGCTCACTACAACCCCTGCCTCCCAGGCTCAAGCAATTCTCTTGCCTCAGCCTCCCGAGTAGCTGGGATTATAGGCCCTGGCACCATTGCCCAGCTAATTTTTGTATTTTCAGTAGAGACGGGGTTTCGCTATGTTGACCAGGCTAGTCTTGAACTCCTGACCTCAACTGATCCATCTGCCTTGGCCTCCCAAAGTACTGAAATTACAGGCATGAGACACTGTGCCTCGCTTCAGCATCATTTTAATGATGAAAGACTGAACATTTTCTTCAGGAGATTGAGAACCAGATAAGAACGTTCACTTTTATTACTTCCTTTAAACATTGTTCTGGTGATGCCAGGAAAATTATGCAAGGAAAAAAGGACAGATTGAAAAGCAAAAAATAAATTATCTTTATTTCAGATGACAGCAAAAAAGAAAAAACTACAAAGTATACTAAAAGGTGAAAAACATAACGTGAAGAAACAGAGTTAAGTCTCAGAACCAGACCCAGATATAGCAGGGATGTTGGAATACGAAATTGGGAATTTAAAACAACTATGATAAGATGCTAAGGGCTTTAATGGGTAAAGTACACACCATGCATGCAGATGGGCAACATAAGCAGAGAGGCGAAATTCTAAGAACCCAAAAGAAATGCTAGAGATTGAAAACACAGAACTACAGAATACCTTTAATGAGCTTACTGGTAGATTGGACATGGCTGAGGAAGGAATCTCTGAACTTGAGGATATCTCAGTAGAAACTGCCAAGACTGAAAAGTAAAGAGAAAATAAGGCTGAAAAAAAAAAAAAACCACACACACACACCAAAAAAACAAACCAGGATATTCAAGAACCGTGGGACAACTCTACGAAAGGTATAACACACACATAATGAGAATACAAGAAAGAGGAGAATGGAAGGAAAGAAAATATTTGGAATAATAATAACTGGGATGTTTACCAAATTAATATCAGATGCCAAACCACAGATCTAGGAAGTTCAGAGAACACCAAACAGGATAAATGTCAAAAAAAACTATGCCTCAGCCTATTCAACTACAGAATAACTAAAGACAAACCAAAAATCAAGAAAGAAGCCATAGCGGGGGAAAACACCTGACTTACAGAGAAGCAAAGAGAAGAATTACATCCAACTTCTCAGAAACCATGCAGGCTGGAAGAGAATGGAGTGAAACATTCAAAGTGTTAAATTAAAAAAAAATAGAATTCTGCAAAATTATATTTCAAAAGTGAAGAAGAAATAGACTTTCTCAGACAAACAGAAATGGAAGGAATGGATTGCCAATAGAGTTGCCTTGCAAGAAATGTTAAAAATTCTTTAGACAGAAGGGAAAATACGTAGGTCAGAAACTCATGTCTACATAAGGAAGAACAAACAAGAAGGTATAAGTGAAGGTAAAATTAAAAGTTTTATTTTTCTTATTTTAATTAATCCCACCAATAAGAGTTTGTTCAAAACAACAATTGCAACAATGTACAATAGTTCCCACTTAACTGCCGTTCTGCTTTCTTGGGTTTCATTTACCTGTGGTCAACGAAGGTAAACAATATTACATGGAGGCCGGGTGCTGTGGCACACACCTGTAATCCCAGAAGTTTGGGAGACAAAGCCGGTGGATTGCTTGAGGCCAGGAGTTCGAGGTCAGTCTGGCCAACATGGCAAAACCCAGCTCTACTAAAAACGCAAAAATTAGCTGGGCCTCGTGGCACATGCCTGTAATCCCAGCTACTCAGGAGGCTAGGGCAGGAAAATCACTTGAACCTGGAAGGCAGAGGTTGCAGTGAGCCGAGATGGTACCACTGCACTCCAGCCTGGGAAACAGAGTGAGAGACTCTCTCTCAAAAAATAAAATAGAATAAAATAAAATATTAAATGGAAAATTCCAGAAATAAACAATTCGTAAGTTTTAAATTTCGTGCCATTCTAAGCAGTGTGATGAAATCTCATGCCATCCTGCCTGGGACGTGAATCATCCCTTCATCCAGAGAATCTATGCTGTATATTAGCGGTCCCCAACTTTTTTGGCACCAGAGATCAGTTTTGTGGAAGACAATTTTTCCACGGAAGGCAGGGTGGCAAGGGGTTGCTTTCCGGATGAAACTGTCACCTCAGAGCATCAGGCATTAGATTCTCAAAAGGAGCACTCAACCTAGATCCCTCGCATACCGGTTCACAGCAGGGTTCGCCTCCTAGAGACTCTCATGCCGCTGCGGATCTGACAGGAGGTGGAGCGCAGGTGGTAATGCTTGGCTGCTGCTCACCTGCTCTGCGGCAGGGTTCCTAACAAGCTATAAGCAGGTCCAGGTCCGCAGCAGCCGAGGTGGGTCGGGGGACCTCTGCTGTATACTCTAACCACAGGTTAATCACTTAGTAACCATTCTGGTAATCAGATCAACTGCCTCAGTATCACAGTCCTTGTGCTCAACTCACCCTCATTTTATTTAATAATGGTCCCAAAGCACAAGAGTAGTGATGGTGGCAATTTGAATAAGCTAAAGAGAAGCCTTAAAGTGCTCCCTTTAAGTGAAGAGGTGAGTTTTTTATTTAATAGGAAAAGGAAAAAAACAAAACAAAACAAACAAAAAAAACCATATGCCTACATTTCTAGATTCTATAATAAGAATGAATTTCAATCCGTGAACTGTGTAGAAAGAAAAAGAAATGCATGCTCGTTTTGCTGTCAGACTGCAAAAGTTACAGCCACAGTGCATGGTAAGTACTTTGGTAAGATGAAAAAAGAATTAAATTTGTGGGTGAAAGACAAGAACTTAAGTGTGTTCCACTTGATGCCAATACTGTCTTTGATTTCAGGCATCCACTGGGGCTCTTGGAAGGTATCCACTGAAGATAAGGGGACAATACTGTATTCGATTATGCATCCTTCTGTGTGTGTGTGTGAGTGTATGTACTGTATCTGATTACGTATCCATCTGTGTGTGTGTGTGTGTGTGTGTGTTAGTGAAATGAATGCAAGCAAATTATACAGGATGGGAGGGAGGAATTGGGATTATTTTTTAATTATAAGGTACTTGCACTAACTGTGAAGCAGTATAGTGTTATTTGAATGTGGGTTATTTGTGAATATATATTGCAAATCCTAGGGCAGCAACTAAAAAAAAGGTTAAAAGAAAAAGTACAACTGATATGTGAAGAAAGAAGAAAAAAATGAAACATTAAATATTTAATCAAAACCACCAAAGGTAGAAAAAGAGTGGAAGACAAAAAGAGAATAAGAAAAAAGGAGAATAAATACCAGTAATAAATATGCTAGATACTAATCCAAATATATTGATAATCACCACAAATGTCAGTTATGTAAGTGTATCAGTTAAAAGACAGATTATCCAAATTGATCAAGAAAACTACCCAACTCAACATTGTCTGCAAGAAACCCACGTTATATATAAGACACATATAGATTAAAAGTTAATAGCGCTGGGCAAAGTGGCTCATGCCTGTAATCCCAGCACTTTGGAAGGCCGAGGCAGGTGAATCATGAGGTCAGGAGTTCAAGACCAGCATGGCCAAGATGGTGAAAGACCATCTCTACTACAAACTACAAAAATTCGCCAGGCGCAGTGTCAGGCACCTGTAATCCAAGCTACTCAGGAGGCTGAGGCAGGAGAGTCACTTGAACCTGGGTGGCAGAGGTTGTAGTAAGCCCAGACTGTGCCACTGCACTCTAGCCTGGGCAACAGAGTGAGACTCCATCTCAAAAAAAAATTTTTTTAAGTTAATGAATGAAGAAAGATGTACTATGCGGAAACTAACCAAAACAAAGCAGGACTAGCTATATTAATGTTAGAGCAAATTTCAGAGCAAGGAAAGTTCTCAGAGATAGAGAGGAGCATTATTACCTAATGATAAAGGGGCCAGTTCTCCAAGAACACATAACAACCTGTCACCTGACAAGCACACATCAAAATAGAAGCAGCAAAAACTAATAGAACTGCAAAGATGAATCCAATATTGTAGTTAGAGGCTTCAATACCCCTCTGTCAGAAATGGACAGATCCATTAGGTAGAAAATCAATAAGGATATAGTTGAACTCAATGATCCATCAACCAACTGGAAATAATTGACAAAAACTTGCACATGGATGTTTATAGTAGCTTTATTCACAGTTACCAAACTTTGGAAACAACTAAGATGTCCTTCAGTAGATGAATAGGTAAATAAAGTGTAGTACATCCAGACAATGGAATATCATTCATCACTAAAAAGAAGTGACTATCAGGCCATAAAAAGACATAGAAGAAACCTAAATGCTTATTACTAAGCCAAAGAAGCCAACCTGAAAAAGCTATGTACTGTGTGATTCCAACTACAGTACATGACATTCTGGAAAAAGCAACACTACAGAGACAGTGAAAAGATCAGGGATTGCCAGGGGAGAGAGAAATGAATAGGCCAAGGATTCGCAGGGCAGGGAAACAACTCTGTGTGGTACTATGATGGTGCATGCATGTCATTATACATTTGTGTTAATCCATGGAAGGTATCACACCAAGAGTAAAGCCTAATGTAAACCACAGACTTTGGGTGATAACTGTGTCAATGTGGCTTCATCAGTTGTAACAAATGCACCACTCTGGTGAGGGTAGTAGATAATGGGGAAGGATACCCATGCATGGGAGCAAGAGAGCACGTGGGAAATCTCTGTACCTTCTCCTCGATTTTGCTGTGAACCTAAAACTGCTCTGCAAAATAAAGTGTATTAAAAGAAAAGAAGGAAGAGAAAGGAAGGAAGGGAGGAGGGAAGGAGAAGCCAATCAATTATCAGATGGTTTCAATGTAGAATTCTACCAAAAATTTAACACCAGTTTTACGTAATCTCTTCCAGAAAACTACAGACTAGTATCTTTCATGAACTTAGCCACAAAATCCTCTAAGATACTAGAAAATCCAATTCTGCAATGTGTAAAAAGAATCCCACTACAACCAAGAAGGATTTAGTCCAGCTGTGCAAGAGCTTTTGATATGTAAGAAGTAGAGTTTTTGTTTTTGTGTTTTTGAAACAGGATCTCACCCTTTCACCAGGCTGGAGTGCAGTGGTGTGATCATGGCTCTCTAAAGCATCATGCCTGACTAATTTTTAATTTTTTTAGAGATGAGGAGTCTCGCTATGTTGCCAGGCTTGTCTTGAATTCCTGGGCTCAAGTGATCCTCCCTCCTCAGTCTCCCAAAGTGTGAGGATGACAGGCATGAGGCACCCTGCTGGCCTAAGAAGTAGAGACTTCGATAAGGCATCACAGAGCCTCGCTCTTTGTTCTAGGAGAGCCTACCAGAATGGGTCTTGGGGTATGCAAGGCACAGGCCATAATGAAAAAAGAACTAGTTAACAGAGTACCTCTCGAGGATACAAGAATACTCAAGCTGAGACAAGAGAATGTTATCTGTGTTATAGGACAAGTTGGTTTTCTGCAAACACCATTTCCTTTGGAGGCTTGTTTCCTTTTGGATTGTGGTTTTAGCTGTGCCTAAACATTGCTGTTGGTCCTTGTGCTGCTTTGGTGGAGAGTTACTCAAAGGCAAAAAGGACATGTTTTCATGAAATTCTTTGCGACAGTCTGGGCACAGGTGGTGCGGCTTCAGGGCCCTGGCAATGATGTAGATCATAAAAGTTAGAAAAAGGGCGGATTTTTCTACCTGTGAGGTTGCTGCACTGGGTCCAGCATCCCTTTGGCTCCCAGGGGATTTGTAGCTTCAGGGAAAAAGTATATTCAGCAAAGATTTTAGCATTCTTATGATAGGCACTATTACCACAGGCAAAGAAGTGCAGGCTGCAGAAGTGGAGTTGGGAAAGCTGGAACAGAAGAGAGGGAACACAGCAGTCCCATGCGATGACTGCTCCTAATGGGCTGGACTGTGGGCGTGTGTGAAGACAGGGAGAATCACAGAACTTTCTCTGGGAATTTTGCCAGAAGTGTGAGCTAAAGAAACTTTGAGTTACTAAAGTTATAACTGCAAAGAACTTAAGATTTTACCCCATCCCCATGAACCCTTCCAATGGGCATCTCATTTTTTCCCTTCTCATCACTACTCTGGTGGTCTCTCCAGCAGAGGAAGCAGAAAAATCACTTACCACCAAATTAATCTCTTCAGAGATACATGCTGATCTCCAATCAGGTCAGCCTTTGAGAATGTTATTATCAAACAAAATACCTCTCATCCCTGTCTGATAAGGTTTGCATTTGGATTAGCTTTCAAGAAAATATTATCAAACAAAATACCTCTCATCCCTGCCTGATAAGGTTTGCATTTGGATTAGCTTTCAAGAAAAATAACCGGTACAATTTAATGTGGTAGCCAGCCTCCAGATGGCTCACTAATGACACTTGTCTCCTGGTGCTCATTACCTTCCTTGTGTAGTTCCTTCCTACAACGTATCAAGGTTGGTCTGTGCGACCAATAGAATACAGTGGAAGTGACAATGTGTGACTTTCAAGGCTATGTCCTTTAAAACATTCCACCCTCTTCTTGTTTTCTCTTGGACCACTCATGCTGGGGAAACCAGCTACCATGTCATGAGAACACCAAAGCAGCCCTATGGAGAGATCCTAGTGGTGAGAAACTGAGGCCTCCAACTGCTGGCATCAACTTGCTAACCCTATGAGTGAGCCAGTTTGGAAATGGATCTTCCAGCCCCAGTAAAGCCTTTTGAAGACTGCAGCTCTGATCAACATCTTAACTGAGAAGCGATGGATTAGCAAATCTCATGGCAGACCCCGAGCCAGAACTACCCAGCTAAGCTGTTCCTGAGTTAATGACCCTCATAAACTTTGTGAAAAATAAATTATTGTTCTTGCTGCAAGTTTTAGGATGATTTGGTGAGCAGCAATATTTAACATACATACCTAATTTATTTAGATATGAATAAGACAACAAATTAATCCCCCCAAAATGAAGAAAAAGACTTCCCCACAACACATTTTATCTTCTACCTTTAATCAATTAAAGCAAATTTCTGGCACTTTTCAAATTCAATCACATTTTTGTCTCTACTTAGAGACAACTATGTTCAAAAATATAAAGTCTAGATCCAAAACACCCACCAGAGTACCATAGAAGCAGCTAGCTAGACTGCAAGCACAGCCAAATTAATTTCATAAAGCAGGATGAAAATTAGTCTAAACAGTATCTATGGGTAAACAACATCATTATACGACTCAGAAGAACAGCCAAAAAAATCCAACAATAATTTAATTTTAAAAGAGGACTATGATAAAATGCTATTATTAAAGAAAAACTGAGTGGTATATTTTCTAAAGCAAAATACCTACAGAAATGGATACATTCAGAATATTTTCTTGAAACTCCAAGGAAAATGATGGCCTTCTTCACATGAAGAGCTTAAATAAATCTCAGAGGACTAACTGCAATGTTAGAGGCAAATCAGGATGTGACAAGTAGCACAAAAAGAAATCACCAGAACCTGAGATAACTACCGAAGTTCTGGAAGTTCTCAAAGATGAGATTATGAGTTGTCACTATGCATGGCTTTGTGTTGTAGTGTGTGCTTCATGTGTCTGTCTCTTGACCTGAATTGTAGCTTTTAGAAAGTACGGGCTGGGCGCGGTGGCTCAAGGCCGGGCGCGGTGGCTCAAGCCTGTAATCCCAGCACTTTGGGAGGCCGAGGCTGGTGGATCACTAGGTCAAGAGATCGAGACCATCCCGGTCAACATGGTGAAACCCCGTCTCTACTAAAAATACAAAAAATTAGCTGGGCACGGTGGCACGTGCCTGTAATCCCAGCTACTCAGGAGGCTGAGGCAGGAGAATTGCCTGAACCCAGGAGGCGGAGGTTGCGGTGAGCCGAGATCGCGCCATTGCACTCCAGCCTGGGGTAACAAGAGCGAAACTCCGTCTCAAAAAAAAAAAAAAAAGAAAGAAAGAAAGAAAGTACGGACTCAGTACCTAGCTCAATTCCCTGCTCATAGTAAGTGCCCTACTCTAGAAAAAAAAAAAAAAAAAGAATCTGAGGCAAGACTTAAGGACAGCAAGAGAAAAGGAAAAGACGATTTAAGCAGCACAGGATGGGGAGCAAAGGTAAGATAATGCATTGATCACACTGGCTACTATTCCAAAACAAGCACTGCTGGACTCTCACTTGGCCATGCAGGACATGTCTGGATAGGCTTTATGGAAAAATCGTAACTCAGAACAGTCCACTGCAGGGAGAAATAGAGAGGGAATTTATCTGCTAGCTCCATCCTGATTCCTATGTCCCCCTAATCAAAATCTGCTCTATGAGGAGCTGATTCCTCTGAACACCCAAGCTGTGGCCACTTCAGCAGCCACTAGCACCTAGTCTTCTATGTGGGACTTCATGGAAATCTAGTAATGGTAAGACAGGCCAGAGACTCTGAACATTAGCCTCAGGTGAGAGAAATGCATGGGCCCTTGCATTTCTTCACTGCATAGAGTTCTTCACCACGGTAGCTATGGCAAAGCCATAAAAACGCAAAGCTTTAGAAGTCAAGTAAGACTGAAAGAACGCAGTTGACATAGCCATTGTTGGTAGATATCTGTGGCTAGACCCTTCTTGTAGTCTGAATGGCAAACAGGAAAATAATAGGTACCCAGTATAGCTTCAAAGTTCAGTTTTATCCAACTTAATGCATAATTCTAGCCTATCTAATCAACTCCAGACAGCTTCTACGCCCACACCAGCAGGGCACCATTGTCTTCAAGATAGGGCTGAGAGACAAAAAAATGTATATTGTCAGTCTTCTATCAAAATTGATTTTTTTAGGAACAACCATCACATTTTGGTCAAATTGCTCTTCTGGTATCTTCAATGTTTCAGGCTGGTTTCAGAATTCGAAAACATCCAGCCATCTCCTGAGTAGCAGCCCAGGTTAATTCATTTTATGCAAATTTTCAGTACATGAATTGGAAATATTAGTAAGGTGACACCTTGCACATAAAATTTGAAGTAATTCCAATTCCCTATTTTTAAAAGAAATTGCATAAGTTTGAAGCTGGTAAATAGTATTTATATTATTGCCATTTGTTGGATCTACTTTAAATGGTAAAGAGGCCAGCCTACTGTCATTTTTCAAAATGAGTAATGAATTGTGTGAGATATTTTAAAACATATACTCACAATACATCTTCCTGGTATTTTGCTAGTGTCAATATCATTTACAGATGAAGAAACTGAGTCACATGGTTTCATTTTGGGTCTCAAAGGCAAAGTCTTCAAACTCCCAAGTCTTTTCCATTATATTACATCCACGGTTTCATTCCTCCCAACTCGGTGTTATGATCACATGTAATAAAGAAACTTGATCTTCGCACATCACATTAATAAAAACATTACCTGTGCCTGCAGTATTCTACCCAATTTGTTCCTTTAAGTTGATTTTAAGCTAGTAATATATATTCTATTTATAGTATGGATCAACTACACATCCATTTATCTACTCTAAATGTCAGCAAGCCGTTTATCTCCATTTAACTACAAAATGGTGATAATGGCAATAACCACAAGAATACTAATACTTTTCATTTTTGAGCACCAGATACTGTCTTGGAGTCTTCACGTACATTATTTCATTTAATTCTCTTAAGAGCCCACATAAGGCTGTACTGTTGTCATTTTCATTTTATAGATAAGAAAGCTGAGGCTCAGAGACATTAAATAATTTGGCCCAAATCACATATCTAGCAAGTCTGTATTTAGTTCTGGACCCAGATTTTTTACCATTGACCCAAAATACATTACGTTTGCAAAGTACGTTAGAATTAAAAACAAAAATGTATTATTTATTACATGTACATTTGCTCATTTCATATTTATCACAGCTTATTTTATCTTTATCACGGCTCATTTTACAGATAAGGAAACAGAGGCTCAAGGAGTTTAGATGTCTTTTCCAAGACAAAAGATATCTTTTGTTATAGCTAATGAATGTCAGAGCTGGAAGTCATAGCTCTAGACTCCTTGGTCAGGGTTCTTTGTGTGCAGTTTCTCATTAGAGACTATCAAATGCCTGGTTGAAATCAAAACTGTCTGTATTCAACTCATATTGCTAATCTATCATCCTAGAAATACTGTCTAAAAATTAGTATCCACAAATCCTATTAAATAAAATATTACTTAGAACAGCTGTGTCCACAAGTTCTTGCCCTCTGAATTAATGGCAACCTCTATCTTCACGGTTGTAACTATAGATTTATGCTGTGGCCACAGGCAAATTTCAGAGAAAAGAGAGCTATCTGAGAAAATGATAAGATCCTTACAGTAATACTGAAAACTGTATAGCAATAAGTGTCCTCAAAATAGCTGACATCTTAAAGGGAAAGTGCCAAGAGTATTAGAGAAGGGAAGATAGGACCAGGAGGCTGAAGATGAAGAAAAACAAAACACTACAGAATGAAGGCACCTTGACACACTGACAGAAATACAAAGAAAGTTCTCTTGAAAAGTTTCTGATACTTTATTAAATACAAAGAAATACAAAGAAAGTTCTCTTGAAAAGTTTCTGATACTTTATTAAAACAATGGTTTATTTAGTAGGATTGGGTTTGGCCATATATAACAGAAAGACCCAAAGTAACAGTGGAAATAAGATGAAAGTTTAAACCTCTTTCACATAATAGAAGGCCAGAAATTGGTAGTTCAATGCTAGTATTAAGGCTTCATGGTGTTAGAGGCCCAGGATCTTTCTACATTGTTGTTTTGCCATTTATGGCTTCTAGTCTCAATGTCACCTCATGTTCCAAAATAGCTGCTGGAGTGCCAGGCATTATGTGTATGTTCCAGGCAATGGGAAATGAGAAGGGGAAAAGAAAGGTCTACTCTCTCTTTTTAAAAGAGATTTTCCCAAAACAGCTCACAACACTCCCATTTTTATCTTTTTGAGCAGATAATCCACTCACACCTAGTTGCAAGGAAGGCTAAGTCCATTAGTTGGGTGTATTGTGGCCATATAAGTACAAGATTCTGTTCTTAAGTAGAAGAATGGATATTGGAATATACAACTACCAGGCTCTGCCACAAATGGACAAAGGGTATATAACAATAAAGAGAATATAATAAGTTACTTAGGCTACCTCCTCAAAGACATCTACATCGGGATATTCCAACACCATAAGTAGGTATCATAAAATTTGTAATATAAACTCAATTTAGGAACTTTTACAGTAAGAATAATGAGAGTAGATTGGCTATGAAGTGAAAAATGAGAAGGTGAGTTTTGTATACTAAAATCACAATATTCCCCTAATCTGCCAGTTGGGTTTTGTCCTCAGGCTGTGGTAGCTGGACACATACGATAAGAAGTTTTTACATTTAATGTCATCTTCATTCTCAAATTGTTACACTACAGATTTCTTAGATTGAACTTGTAGCAGCCTGCTTTTCTACTTAACCGTATTCATATTTCAAGCAAGCACAGCTCAAATTTCAAGGGACAACTCTATCAAAAGTGACATTTGACTCCTATACATTCAAAATACTGCATAGAAACTAACCATTCGCCTCTTTCAAAAATCATGTGGAAATATGTGATTAGAGTGAAGGAAATTTTGAAAAAAAATAAGATGTATAATGCATTCCTCTGCAAGAATGATTGTTTTTCTAAATAAATAAAACTTTTTTTTTTTTTGGTAGTGATCTAGGGGTCTCACTATGTGGCCCAGGCTGGTCTTGAAATCCTGGCCTCAAGTGATCCTCCTCCTTTAAATGATAATAAAATAACTAACTTAATGATAACCAATAATTAACATTTGTTGAATGATAATTATGTACCAAGAGGAGAGGTGAGTACTTTATTTATCCAGTCATAAACTGTAAGAGCTTCAGTGTGTTGTTAAAATGTTATGCCTTAGGCTCTATCTTTCATCTATCCTTTTCATGAACATTTTTAAAACATTTACTAAGGTGCCTAGCCCTATACTAAAAGATAAGGATACAGATATAAAGGAAAGAGATTATCCTAAGAAAGCTCATAGTACTTAAAAAAAAAACTGGACAAGGGGAGAAATAAAATTAGTATATTCTAAATCCTTCATGTATTGGCTCTGGACTAGACCATCTTGGTTCAGAATCTGGCTCCATAAGTGTCTCTCTGTAGGACTTGAAGCAAATCACATCATTTTGCTAGGTTTCAGTGTCCTCAGCTGAAAAATGGAGATTACGAAATTACTGAATGAGATAATCCAGGTAAAGCACTTAACTTAGTGTTTGGCATAACGTAAGTACTCAATAGGAGTCTGTTAAAATTATTATTTACTTGTGTAAATGATAGCATCAAAGGGGCTAAAGGAACACTAGAAAAGACACTGAACTCAGCATGAAGCTGAGGAGACTTCAGAAGGAATGATATGCAAGTGGAGTATTGAAGGATGTACAAGTCAGCTATTCCCCCAAGATCTCCAGCTTTCCAAAGGTAATCTTCTCTTCTCTTCAATGCCCAAAGGACAATAACCTGACCCTGTAAAAGCAGAAAGTTGCATCTTTCATTTGGTTACTTTTTCAAGTATAGCAGTGAAGACCTGAAAAATGATAGCAAGTTCTACAAAATCTTGGGATCCCCAGACAGATACTGTTTCTGGATTATTGCGCTACTCTATGCACAGTATCTCGGTTCAGACTCACCACCTGCCCTAGGCTTTTTCTGCTTCTCCAGGGTCATGTAAACCCCAAGCATGACATAGACCCCTTCATTAATGCCCCCAAGGCACATCTAGGAGAAGGCTATCACTTTAAATAAGGCTTCACTAAAAGGTTTGAAAAAATAGAATACTTCTAGAAGGCAACCTATAGCATAACTAAAGGTGGTTACTCTGAAAGCCATACCCCAAATACAAGTTGACTCTCTCTACTTGACTCCCACAGGTTTTTTTCTAACTGGAGTGGGGGTCAGCGGCACCCCCATCCACAGAAATCTTCAGACACTTCCATATACCAGAGGCTAAGCTCAATTCCCTCTTTGCTCTCAATAAAGAAGGATGGATTCCCTTCTCTCCCTTGTACAACACCCTTTTCTTTTTCACCTCAGGATGGCAGGAGCATAAGAACTCAGTTCCTTAAGGGTGATGGTGCCCTCATCTTGAAGACATACCTGGGACAATCACTAGAATGAGTCTTTAAACATCTTCCCAAATCAGGGCTGTTCCTTCTTAAATAGCTCCCATGTAGGACACCAATGGTCCAGTTCATCTAGCTTCAAGCCGTCTATATTCTGATCACAGACTTCTCTTTACCTTGAGGGGAAAAGAAGTCCAGACCTGCATGATCTTCCTGCCATTGTTCCCAACTTTGAAGGGACACTGCTTGAATAAAAAGACACATAATTTCACTGACACAATAATTTTCACATAAAGGATAGTCCAAATCCAGACTTAGGTGAATTTATTTCATTAACTTGCTAATACACTACATTTATATTATTAAACAGACACTTAATATCTTACTCTAAAGCTTTTGCATTTGAGATTATTACTCTACATCCTGGGCTTCCCCAAGAAAAATGGATGAATGTTTGCCCTACAAATACATTACTAAAAGAATTCACTCAAACTGCCCACACTAAAACAAAGGGAAGTTTCACCTCAAAGACAAAGGCTTACCTGTTGAGTTTCTCATTTTCTGAATTCTGCTCTTAACTAGATTATGTGTTAGGGATCCTTGCTGCTTTTGCACATGAGTATGCTTCAGTAGTTTAGAATGGAAATAGCCTAAGCATTTAAAAAGCAGTAAGGAACTGTCTTGTTAAAAGGCAGCTGCGATGAGCCAAGATCATGCCACTGCACTCCAGCCTGGGCAACAAGAGCGAAACTCTATCTCAAAAAAAAAAAAAGAAAGAAAGAAAAGAAAAGAAAGAAAGGGCATTCTAGCATTCTACTATTGAACACAGCAATAGTCCTTGCCCAGGAACTCTTCGAGGAATTTTAGACATATAAAGTAAAGCCCTTGTGGTGGTTAATTTTAGGTGCTAACCTGACTGGATTAAGAAGTATCTAGAGAACTGGTAATGGATCATCTCTGGGTGTGTCTATGAGGGTGATTCTGGAGGAGATTGGTGCATGTCAGGAGACTGATCAGTCAAGATCTGTCCTCAGTGTGAGCTGGCACCACCCAATTGGCTGGGGACCCAGATAGAACAATGAGAAATTTCCTCCCTTCTAGAACTAGGATACATTCTTCTCCTGTTCTTGGATATCAACACTCCAAGGTTCTCTCTGGCTTTTGAACTTTAAGACTTACACCAGTGGCCCCCCAGTTTCTCAGGCCTTCAGCCTCAGACTGAGAGTTAAACATCAGCCTCCCTGGTTCTGAGGGTTTCAGACTTAAACTGAGACATGCTACAGGTATCTCAGGGTCTCTAGCTTGCAGATGGCCTGTTGTGGGACTTCTTAGCCTTGATAATCATGTAAGCAAATTCCCTTACTAAATCCCCTCTCATATAGTTATATCTAAATCAATCTTTCTTTCTTTCTTTCTTTCTTTCTTTTTCTCTCTTTCTTTCCTTTCTTTCTACTTATCTATCTCCTATTGGTTCTGTTTGAAGAACCCTAACAAATGCAAAGCCCCAGTCTCAAGACCAAGGAAAACCACGTTTTGGATAGTCAATAACTATTTGGCATTCAAATATATACCCAAAAAGATTTTCATCAACATTACTCAAGTAATGATTAAAAACTCAGTGACTCATTATGTTCCCAGTATTCTGCTACAAGAGTTTGAGATCAATAAAAAGCACCCACACTAAAAACAGATCACCTCCTTCAAAGACTCAAAAGTGTTACCATTTATCAAGACACAGCTTGACCAGAGAGTCACAGGTAAGGACAGAAGTTTGTACAGCAGAAGTGTGTGAACTTTCAAGGATAAATTATAAATGGCGTTGCAGATTCCATATTGGTCTTTTGTAATCCAAAGATCCAGACACCATGTTGAGAGGACATTCAAGCAGCCTCATGGAGTGGCCCACGAAGCCAGAAATTAAGGCTCCTAGCCAACAGCCAGCACCAGCTTACCAGCCATATGAGTGAGATACCTTGAAGTTGAATGTTCCAGCCTGTCACGTGTCCAGATGATATAGCCACAGCTGACATCTGATTGGAAACTCATAAGAGACCCCTGAGCCAGAACACCCAACCAAATTACTCCGAAATTCCTCACCAATTGTAATTGTCAGAGAGAATAAATGACTGTTGTAGTTAAAAAAAAGAAAAAAGAAAAAGAAGAAGAAGAACAGAACAGAGGTTTGAAAGGAGGAAGGTTCTTGTTTAAGTAGGAAAGTAGCTTGTTCTACTTACTAGCTTTGTGATCTTTGGCCAGTATCTTTAGCTTCACTGTGCCTCTTTTTTCTCACCTGTAAAATAAGGGCAGGGATACACACATCACTAGGGTTTTATAAGAATTAATTAAGATAGTGTTTGTCAGGATCAGCAACAAAGCCTGGTACATAGTAGGCAGTCAATAAGTACTGTATCATATTGATTCTAAAATGCACACTTATTTTCACATTTTAACATCTCTGAAGTTGAAATGGATCTTACATTGTGTCATGGTTTAATGACAGCTTTTTCTCTTTCTTAATGTGCATAAAATAACAGTACATCTTACAGTCAACGGCATCTTAAGTTGATGAAATGCAGTAATCTCTTCTCTCTCTTACCATAGTATCCAAGAACATATTTCACTCCCTCACACACCTGACAAGTAACACAGAAAAGAATAAAAGCAGCACTATAACAAGGGGTGCCTTACAACCATTTAGAATAATCGAGACAATTTTTTCTCATTTCACCTGACTATTCCACTTTTAGAGCTGTGATAAGAGCAACTGAGTTTTTTGTGAAATAACAGGATCTTTTAAAAGGGCTATTTTTGCCTTTTTCACAGACGAGCCTTGTTTAAATTTTTAAAAAATATATACAAAAAAAATTAATTTTGGCCAGGCATGGTGGCTCACACTTGTAATCCCAGCACTTTGGGAGGCTGAGGTGGGCGGATCACCTGAAGTCAAGAGTTTGAGACCAGCCTGGCCAACATGGTGAAACCCCATCTCTACTAAAAATACTGACATGCACGTGTAGTCCCAGCTACTTGGGAGGCTGAGGCATGAGAATCAGAGTTGCAGTAGCCAAGATCATGCCACTGCACTCCAACCTGGGCGACAAGAGCAACACTCTCTCTCAAAAGTAACAAAAAACCAAAAACCTAATTTCTAACTCTATGTATTAAGAGTTCTCCAGAGAAGCGGAACTAGAGAGTAGATAGTTATATGGAGACAGAGAGAGAAAGAGAGAGAGAGAGATTTATTATTAGGAATTGGCTTGTGTTATGATGGAGGCTAAAATGTACCGTGATCTACCATCTGCAATCTGGAGACCCAGGAAAGCTGATAGTGTAGCTCCAGTTCAAGCCTGAAGGCCTGAGAACCAGGATGTAAATCCTCATCCAAAGGCTGGAGAAGGTGAGATGAGATGTCCCAGCTCAAGCAGGTGGGCAGCAAGAAAGAAAGCAAATTCTTCCTCACTTTTTTGTTCTCTTTACACCTTCAACAGATTGAATGGTACCCACCCACACTGGAGAGGGTCGTCGACTTTACTGAGTCCACCAATCTGAATGCTAATCTCATGCAGAAACACCTAGACAGACAAAACAGAAATCATGTTTAGTCTAGGCACCCCGCGGCCAGTCAAGTGGACACACACAATTAATCATCTTACTCTAGATAACATAATTCTATGAGAGAAAATATGTTCTCCTTATTTTCAAATGTTCCATTTGTGCCATACTGATTGGTTCTGCCAAATTATCTAGCATTTTTAAGCATGTTGAATTGTTTTGGCCCAAATCATAGTTATAGAAATGATTCATATAATTTTCCTGTAATCCCAGCATTTGGGGATGCCAAGGTGTGAGGATCACTTGAGCTCAGGGAGTTCAAGACCTGCCTGGGCAACATAGCAAGACCCCCATCTATTGAATATATATATATATATATATATATATATATTTCCATCACCTTCCATAGTTAACTGGCCAGGAGCAATGTCTCATGCCTGTAATCCCAGCACTTTGGGAGGTCAAGGTGGGCAGATTACTTGAGGTCAGAAGTTCATATTTCACTCTCTCACAAGACCAACATGGTGAAACCCTGTCTCTACAAAACTACAAAAATTAGCTGGGTGTGGTGGCACATGTCTATAATCCTAGCTACTCTGGAGGCTGAGGCAGGAGAATCACTTGAACCTGGGAGGCAGAGGTTAAAGGGAGCCAAGATCATGCTACTGTACTCCAGCATGGGCAGCAGAGCAGAACTTCATCTCAAAAAAAAAAAAAAGAAAGAAAGAAAGAAAAGAAAAGAAAGAAAAGAAATTATTCATACGAGAACAGCCGTGAATGAATGCTCACAAACACACCTAGGTCACCTGTCGCCTTCTTCCTGGGATACCCTTTCTCTTTGCCTCCCTATCTATCTTTTGCCTCTCCATCTATTCTCTTTGCCTCTCTATCTATCTCTTTGACTATCTATCAATCAAGAGCCATCTACTGAAACAAGACACTATAGAACCTTAGAAATGGACAGAAACATTCCCTGAAATGCCCAATCCAAAATCAACTTCTTCTCAACTACTTCATAACAATATGAATAAAATAAGAGAACCCAAGTAATCACAAATGAAAATGTATACTAAGAAATTAGACCTTCCCTGATACTTGATTAGTCTTGCCCTGTCACCATTCCTAGAAAACAATGGGTTCTCAATAAGTGTTGAATGAAGCTTTATCTTGCTTCTCACTGTTATTCTAGTTTTTCTAGTATCTTCCCAGGTATTCATAGCATTTTCCTTTGTTTACTCAAGCAAGTATCATCAGATTCTTCAATTTCCTGGTCATATCCATTCTTTCTATGCCCATCAGAAGCCCAATGCCTACCTCCATCTTCCTTTTCCCTCTTTATCCCCAAACTCTACAACTTCAGGTTGTGAAAGATACCTAGTTTCCTAAGGAGCCTGACCAACTTTATATATATTCTTAACACACTATAATAACTAGAAGAAATAGAGTACTAAATCAAAAATTTAATTTTAAAAAAATTATGGGCCTATAATCCCTGTACTTTGGGAGGCTGAGGTGGGTGGATCACAAGGTCAAGAGATCAAGACCATCCTGGCCAACATGGTGAAACCCCATCTCTACTAAAATACAAAAATTAGCTGGGTGCAGTGGTGTACACCTGTAATCCCAGCTACTCAGGAGGCTGAGGCAGGAGAATTGCTTGAACCTGGGTGGTGGAGTTTGCAGTGAGCCCATATTGCTCCACTGCACTCCAACCTGGTGCCTGACAACAGAGTGAGACTCTCTCTCAAAAAAAAAAAAAAATTGTGAGAGAGAATAGAGTAGCGGCAGAGACAAAAGTCATACTACTCTGAATATGCTTCATTCTGTGTATTTGACTTTGAGGACACAAATATTTTATATAATTATAAAACAAAATTTAATTTAATAATTCTATAAAACAAAAAACAAATTTTAAAAATGGATCACACGAATTATCTCCAGTGACTATACAACATAATAATTTGATTGTTTAATCCTGGCAGGATTAAACCTAAAGATAAAAAATTAACCATGCAAATAATCATAAATTGGACCAGTGCTGTGACTCACACCTGTAATCCCAGGGCTGCCGAAGGCTGAGGTAGGAGGGTCATTTAAGCCCAGGAGTTCAAGATTATTCACATTTATTTATTTATTGAGACAGGCTTTTGATGTATTTTACAGGCTGGAGAGCAGTGGCTAGTCACAGACATGATCATGGCACACTACAGCCTCAAATTCCTGGACTTAAGGATTTCTGCCTCCAGCTCCTGGATTCAAGGGATACTTCTGCCTCAGTCTCAAAAAGCTGGGACTACAGGTAGGTGCCACCATGGCAGCTGAGACCATGTTTAAATCAGTTTTCTCCTTATAATTAAAGATACACTAGTAGACTGCATAAACCATCACTTTGAATTTTATACAAATCATGAAGCCACATTTAGTTTCTTGTACAACCTCTACAAGTTATAGGAAATGTCAAAGGAAACATTAAAATGCCATTGTATAAATTTACATTTACAATTAAATTTAGTCTCATACAAAACTAATTTGTATAAAGAATTAAATATTTTTAGAAAAATTGCTCCAAAAGGCCAGGCGCGGTGGCTCACACCTGTAATCCCAGCACTTTGGGAGGCCGAGGCGGGTGGATCACGAGGTCAAGAGATCGAGACCATCCTGGTCAACATGGTGAAACCCCATCTCTACTAAAATACAATAATTAGCTGGGCATGGTGACACGTGCCTGTAATCCCAGCTACTCAGGAGGCTTAGGCAGAATTGCCTGAACCCAGGAGCCGGAAGTTGCAGTGAGCAGAGATTGCGCCATTGCACTCCAGCCTGGGTAACAAGAGCAAAACTCCATCTCAAAAAAAAAAAAAAGAAAAAGAAAAAGAAAAATTGCTCCAAGAGAATCATCAGCTCTACATATGCTAAAATTTTTATTTCAAAACAATTTATCAAGATGACCTGAGAGTAGTGAGTTATCTCAATTGATTATTCGTAGTCAGTTACAGATCAAACTCTTTGTTCTACTCTTCCCCACTTCTCACTACTCTACCGGACTAGTCTTAAAATATAGTAACAATAATAATATATCAGAAATGTGTCCCAACTGTAACAGGCTACAAAATACTCTTAACATCTCCAATAACAATTGCATCAACAGTAAGATCCTCATCAAAACTTAAAATAATCAAAAAATATTTGCAATCTGTCATTTTCCAAAAGAAACTAATGTCACTTTAAATTGTATCCATTGAAAATAAAATTTCTGAAAGTTTAAATTTTGATTACCCATTTAATGAGTTTGTGGAAAGTAAGCCTGAAAAATCTTATTATTATTCAAGATATCACATTAATAAAGTAGTATTATACCTAGTATTGTATAATATATAATGCCAGAAAATTTTTTATACTTTTTAAGTTAATTGTTGCTCATATATCACCTTTATGCTATTATTTCTATAGCATTTTATAAATACTACAAATTTTTAAAGGAAAATCTTTATTTATAACACTTTTAATGACACCTTTTTCCTACTCTTTAAACAAGGGCTCTGCATTTTCATTTTAAAGCAATTTTTAAGCTCTTACATGAGAGAATAGAATAGTTATAACTCTTATAAATGTTAAACCAATTTCTGCAAGCCAAGCATTATAGAAGGTTCTAATTGGTTAGGATCGTGGCAGCGGGCCAGGAGCAGGACCTTTAAAGATCAATAATTCCATTGTACAGATAGCAAAACTGAAGCACCAACCTGTGATTGTTTTGAGGTCACAAGTGATTCAGAGACAGAATTGGGACTAAATCTCAAGATTCTCAATTCCATCTGATATGAATTCTACCACCTGTTCTTGCTGATTCTATCAATGGTCCAGGAAATTAGAAAGACTCAAGCTGTTTTAAAAAGAATGTATTATTGGTGTTGTAACAGCTGAGAATCCAAACAGGATTGCCAAACAACCTCAGTATCTACAGCATCATGCCTTCATCACCGAAAGAAGTAAGACATGTTCAAAGGAGCTGGAGCAATAAGAAGAAATACAGTTATTGGCCAAGCCATCTCCAGAAGCCAAAAGGGAAGAAATATTTTTCCTTCCTCCTTTCCAGTCTTCCATCTTTCACCACAGATTCCCAGTAACAGAAGTGAGCTGGAAGCCAGCTGACAGGAAAGCCTGGCAAATCCCATGGGAGGCAGGAGTCAGCCTTCCATGACAGAGCAGAGAAAAGGTGAGGAGTGAATCAAAGGCAACCAGCAAATGACCAACCAGCACATGGAATAAGCCAGGGATAGCCTCAGGTGTGAGTGCTACCTGAAAATCTAAAAAGTGCTGGTAGCCAGACATTAAGATAATGAAAGCCCTTGGCACAGTGCACGGCATATAGTAAGTAGAGGTTACAAAATAATAATAATCATCATCATTACCATTACTCTTAGCAGTATTAAACAGGAAGAGTTTTTAAAAATGTTAAAAGAATCAGGGGAGTTGGTCAAAGGATGATGAGACCACACTCAACATTAAAAACATTGACAAGAAAAAGCTGAATGTGCTGCTTCTCATACTGGGGGAGGGCTATGCCCATCAGGCACAGCAGACTGAGCCTTATATCAGATTTTTCTTTAGGGGAAGCATGGAGTGCCAGAAATTGACAGACTTTCAGGGGTATGAGTGAGTGAACGTCATCTGCAGAAACTCAGTTACTCAGGTGAGACTGCTGCTGATGAGCTGGCGCTGAGAGGTGTGTTTATTGGAGTGAGTCTTTCCCCAGCGAGCGGACTCACTAGTGAGCAGCTCACTGATGCAGGTTATTCTTGATCAACTGAATGGGTTTAAAACAGGTTCTTATGGATGTTTTGTTAACATTGCTACAGAAAAAAAAAATCAGTCTTTTTATGTGTTTGTAGAAACTTGTTTATTTTTAGTCCTTCCTAAATCAAAGCTGCCGGAGAAAACCTCAAGTGTTGTGCAGCTCTTTAACCCTGTTGGTGATTTTCCTTGAGGGTGAAGTTTCATCTGTGGAGATTTGATTTTCAGTTTTACATGTCTATCAAAATAATTTTTTGCTGTTTTTTTGTCTTTGAGTCATTTGGTGAATCATTGATGATTCAATGGCTGCACACAAGCATTTAAGATTCTGGAACATAGACATTGAACACCAGTGAGATAAGTATAACTGGAAAGGCCTGGAAGATATTTCACAAGCATGACCCCAAATTTCCCAGACCTGATCACGAAAAAAAGTCTCAAAGACTTTCCAAGTTTATTGTAGGTAGCCAAGTAGCCAGGTTGCCTTTTCTTTTAGCTTAGATATAGATTATTCCAATTCACCTGAAGTGTTTAGGTATAATACACAATGTTAGCAGTAGTAAAGAATCTTCCCTGGTTGGCAAAAAGAAAATCCAAGACAATTCTATTATTTATAATTACTTGTTTAAAGAATTTAAACTGGTTTGTTGTGTTTGCTATGCCTCACAGTTTTGATATGTATTATTTATTACATCAACCAAAGTAATTTTCTATAAAAGCTTCTAGTAGTTTCACTCCTGTGGATAGGATCATTATTCTCAGAATTCTCTCTCCATAAAGGGTTTTATGTACCCTTTGAAAGGATATATAGTTCATTTGGGATGTTGGGGAACTAAATTGTATTCGTTATCTTTTTATCTATAACAAATGATTCCAAATTTAGCAGCTTGAAAACAAGAATATTATGTTATATAGTTCCTGAGGGTTACAAGTGTTGGAGCATCTTATCTGAGTGGCTCTGGATTAGTGTCTCTTATGAAGTTACAGCCAGAATGTCAGCTAAGGCTGCAGTTCTCTGAAGGTTTGAATGGCATATAGGGTCCACTTTTAAGAAGGTTCACTCACCTGGCTGAGGAATTGGAGGCCTCAGTTTCTCACTGGTTGTTGGTAAGATGACTCAGTTCCTTGCTACATGGGCCTTTTCATAGCTGCTCACAACATGGCAGCTAACTTTCCCTAGAGTGAATTGTGTGATAGAGAACAAGGCAGCATTGTCTTTTATTACCCAACAGTGAAAGTGGCATACCATAATTGCCATAGAGATCACATGCACCAACCTCCACACAGTGTGGGAGAAATGCAGTGTAAAAGGACATGAATATAAAGAAGTAAAAATCATTAGGTACTATTTGGAGACTGACTACCACAGAAATTACACTGTTGGAATGGCCTGACTAATGAGTCAACAGAACTAACCTTGGTTCTGTATTGGCACTGAGGAGTCCCATTGTTTTAAAGGAAAAAAAGTAACAAAAGGATTTACACAAGATAACCCAACATGGGTGGAACTCCAGATATACTGTTTCTGAGTTCTGTTGACAAATAGTTATTGTTTGCATTTTGTAATTTCCTGATAGAAGGACACTTTATTTTGTGTATATATTGCATGCAGAATATTGTTTGTTCGGCTTTTTGTTGTTGTTTCCATTCTCACTATGCGTTTTGGACAAAGAGTATTGTTATTGGAAAGTTAGAGTAACATACCTTAACATCATTTATTTAAATGGCTGAGCTAAAAATAGCTTGGAAGAACTGAATTATAGAGTTATGATTATTATCTAGGTCAAGGATCAGCAAACATTCCCTGTAAAAAGCTAGATATTAAAGTTTTTGGCTTTGTGAGCCATACATTTTTTTGGTCACAACTCAGTTCTGCTGTTGTAGCACAAGAGCAGTTATAGGCAACATGTTAAAAAAAAAATGGCTGTGGCGAAGTTCCAATAAAACTTTTTTTACAACAGGTGGCAGGCCAGATTTAGTCTGTAAGCCATAGTTTGCCAACTCGGGTCTAGACAAAGGTAACTTACCATCACTAGTAAAGTGAATATGATAGGCTAAGTCAGAAGTGGAATACCTTAAAGCAATAAAGGAGAATAGTAATAGTATTACCACAAAGGTAAGATATAAGAGTATGCAACAGAGTGTGATATATAGAAGAATCTTCTTCCAATGATCTTGAGCCAAAATTTTCTACTCCATGTAATCATCAGCTTATTCTGATGATTTTGGGTTAGCGGTCAACTTCTGTGAACCACTGGCAAAGGCTCTCTGGAGAACCTCAATTTAACCTATCTAGCAGATGTAACTTTTCAGTTGGGTCAATGACTTTTTCATTTTTTCAGAGGATTAGGAGTGATAAGGACAATAAAGTTTATAAGTAATAAAAGAAAGTCTTACATAGCTTTTATGTAAGCATTCTATAAATAAGCATTCTAATTAAATATGTCTGTGTATTTGATAACTGGAATATTCTAAGCAAGTAACACAAAATTTAATTGTACTGTTATTTTGTTGTTTTGTTATGTTTTTATTTTGTCATAGTAAGGGCTGTGGATTTTTGATAGGGAAATACTTCAACCCACCCAGAAAACAACTGTACCTATTAGTACACATTAATAAACACAATTGTATAAATTATATGACTCTGTTTGGGGATGCTAAAACTATTACTTAGAGCAGGGGTCCCCAACCCCTGGCATCAGTTCATGGCCTGTTAGAAACTGTGCCAAACAGGTGGAGGTGAGCACTGGGCAAGCAAGCAAAGCTTCATCTGTGTTTACAGCTGTCCCCATCACTCACACTATCACCTGACTTCTGCCTCCTGTCAGGTCTGCGGTGGCATTAGATTCTCACAGAAGTGTGAACCCTATTGTGAACTGCGCATGCAAGAAATCTAGGCTGCTCACTCCTTATGAGAACTGAATGCCTGATTATATCTGCCACTGTCTCCCATTACTTCCAGATGGGACTGTCTAGTTGCAGAAAAACAGGCTCAGGGCTCCCACTGATTCTACATTATGATGCATTGTATAATTATTTCATTATATATTATAATGTAGTAATAATAGGAATAAAGTACACAATAAATGTAATGTGCTGGAATCATTCTGAAACCATACTGAGCTTAATTTAGCATAGATAATGCATAAACTGGCCATGTCCTCTGCTATACTACAGAAGATTTCTAGTCAGTGTTTAATATTGTGGCAAATTTATCCCTACTGTGATGGGTTGTTTAATGGAGAAATTTAATGGAAACGTCAATTTGAGGTTTCATCTCATACTTCAAGATCTGGTTTTGCCAGACCTTAGTCTTATGGAGCTCATAACAAGATAACTCCCCATGTTTCTTTTAAGAATTTTGGCATTCAGGCCAGATACGGTGGCTTATGCCTGTAATCCCAGCACTTTGGGAGGCTGAGACAGGTGGATCACCTGAGGTCAGGAGTTCAAGACCAGCCTGGCCAACATGGTGAAACCCTGTCTCTACTAAAAGTACAAAAACTAGTTGGGCATGGTGGTATGTGTCTATAATCCCAGCTACTAAAGAGGCTGAAGCAGGAGAATCACTTGAACCCAGGAGGGTGAGGTTGCAATGAGCCAATATCATGCCACTGCACACCAGCCTGGGTGACAGAGCAAGACTCCATCTCAAAAAAAGAAAAAGAATTTTGGCATCCAAGTTTTGTATATATCTTTTATGCAATTCATGGATTTATTATTATTTTGTTGTTATTTACATGAGGTCCTTGTATAAGAACTTTAGCCAGTCTGTTTAATGTGCTATTCTGTTAAAATATTTCAATAGTACTTCTAAGGTATTTCAATAGTATCTGCAGTATAGTATACCAACTTCAATAGTACCTCTTTTACTGTGTCCCTATCTCTGTCACAGCAATTATTTTAGATATAGTAAAGACATCAAATAATTGGTATGTTTGTTATTTTTAAAGCGTACTTGAGTAAAATTTTAAAACATCTTTTTTTGTGTCACAGTTTAAATAAGTGAATTATTTTAAAAGCATTACCAGGTATTAGTTTACATACTTCTTCTTTTATTTTAGTAATTTTAAGTACTCTAGAGAAGACCACAGTTCAGTCACTGGTTCAATTTGAACAATTTGATAAGATAGTAAATTTTACAAGAGAGATAACAAGCCTAGATTTTTAAATTGTAGTAAAAAATGCATAACCTGTAATTCATCATCTTAACCATTAGGTATACAATTTAATAGTGTTAAGTATGTCTACATGTTGTGAAGCAGATCTCCAGACTTTTTATCTTGCATATCTGAAACCCTATACCTTGCTATGGTTTAAATAACCCTCAAAATATTTATTTTGAAACTTATTCCCCAGTGTGGCAACTTTGAGAGGTGGGGCCTTTAAGCGGTGATTGGATCATAAGGTTTAGCCATAATGAATACATTAATTTATTCATAAATTAATGGATTAAATGGTTAATGGATTCATGGGTTATCATGGGAGTCAGACTGGTGGATTTATAAGACAAGGACTAGAAACCTGAGCTAGCATGTTCAGCCCCCTCATTATGTAACACTTTGCACTGCCGTAGGACTCTTCAAAGAGGCCCCACCAGCAAGAAGGCTCTCATTAGCTATGACCCCTCAATTTGAGAGGTCTTAGCCTCCATAATTATAAGAAATAAAATCTTTTTCTTTTAAATTATCCAGTTTCAAATATTCTGTTACAAGCAACAGAAAAATGTTGCTGATAACAGATACCCAAAAATGTGGAAGTGGCTTTGGAACTGGGTAATGGAAAGAGGTTGGAAGAATTTGTAGAAACCGGCTAGAAAAAGCTCAGCTGTTGAGGACTTAGAAGACAAGAAGGCTAGAGAAAGTTTGGCACTCCTTAGTTACTGCATAAGTGGTTGTGACTAGGATGCTGATAGAAATATGAACAGTACAGTGACATCAGCAAGACTGTGGAGTAGAAGATTCCCCAGCATCTGTCCCCCAATAAACATATAAATAGAAAATATTCAAAGACAAGAATACCACCCTGAATTCACCAGAATTTGAGGGAAAATTGGAGAACTTCCTACACTTGCCGAATTGAGAGAAGTCACAACTGGTAAAAGAAATGTTCATTTCAGACTGTGCCTTTCCCAAGCCAGCAAAATACCACTCATAGAGAATTTCTTTAAACTCATGGTTTCTGTGGTGAGAGAAGGGAATTGGAGGTGCATGTTCCATCTCTCCATTGATCTTCAAATCTTTGTGGAAGCCCACTCCCCTTCTGTCCCACAGGAGCCATCAGGAATGCCAGATGGGCTAAACCACCTGTAGTGGATTGGGGGCAAAAAGCAGGGCGTTAATCACAATGATTGGAAAGTGGATCTTGAGAGCTTCTCTGCACTCTGATAAGTGGAGATGCCAAGTTGAAGAGACTGATTAGCACCGTAACACTGCAAGGGTCACAACCCACAGGAAAGCCCAAATCCTTGGCTGGATGTTCCACAAAGACCAGGTGCTTGCATGGAGCCTTCTCCTACCCACAAGCAACTAAAATGTCAGAATTACGTTACAGTGCCAACTTAAGTCTTCCTCAGACTGGAAAACATTTGCAGAGCAGCAATATAGTTCTGGGGCAACATCTAACTTCCAGTGCTCGCTGTAAGTTTTCCCCACACTGAAAAACAATGTGAGGGCAACAGTTTAGTTATGGAACAGCATTTGAATTCCAGCGTTCGCTATGAGTCTTTGAGGCCAGGAAATAACAGTAGGGCAACAAATTAGTTCCACCACAGCGTGTCAGTTCAGGTCACTGTAAGTCCTCCCTAGAATGAGAAGCAATAACAGAACAGCATTTAAGTTCTGATAGTAAGTAGTAAAGGTCTAACATCGTCAACAAATATCTTTAAAAACTGAAGAGGTAGCAGTCTCCTCAAATGTTCAGGCATCAATGTAAACACACAAAGATTGCGGAAACCCAGAGAAATATGACATGACCAAGAGAAACCAACAAAGCTACAGCAATGAACCCAGAAGAACCGAAGGTCTATGAAGTCTGTGAGAGAGAATTCAAAATAATCCTCTTAAATGAGGTCAGAGATCACAAGCAAATATGGATAGAAAACTAAATGAAATCTGGAAAACAATCCAGGAACAAAATAAAAAAATTGACAAAGAAATGAAAACAGTTTTTAAAATAATAGAAAACATACAAATAAAGAATACAATAACTGAACTCATTAGAAATCTTCAGCAGCAGATTTGATCAAACAGAGGAAAGAATTTATGAGCCTGAAGACAAAATATATAAAATTACCCAATCAAGGGAGAAAAAAAAGAATTAAAAAGAGTGAGGAAGGCCTATGAGAATTACGGGACACCATTAAGTGAACTGATCTCTGCATAACAGGAATTCTTGAAGGAAACAAGAGAGAAAAGGGTTTAGAAAACATATTTAAGGAAATAATGGCTGAAATTTTCCCAAATCTGAAGAAGGAAGACAGCATCCAGGTACAAGATGCTTGGAAGTTATCAACCAAATTCAACCCAAGAGGAATTCTGCAAGACACATCATAATCAAATTAGCAAAAATCAAAGACGAAAAAGGATACTCGATGTAGCAAAAGGAAAGAAAAAAATATCACATTTGATGGAGCTCCAGTATCACATGCAGTGGATTTCTCAGCAGAAAGCTTGTAGGCCAAGAGAGATAGGGATGCTATGTTCAAAGTGCTGAAGAAAAATAAACTGCCAGCCATGCATATTGTACCTAGAAAAACTTTTTTCATACACAAAGGAGAGATAAAGACTCTCCCAGACAAATAAAAGCTGAGGTAATCATCAACCCCAGATCTGCCTTACAAGAAATACTAAGATCTGAAAGATCTTACTGCCTTACAAAAATACTAAGATCTGAAAGAAATGGATGCTAACGTGTAACACGAAAACATCTTAAGATATTAAACTCACTGGTAAAAGAAAGAAAACAGACAAATTTGGAATATTTTAATGCTGTAATTGAAATAAAGAAACCACTAACAGCTTAAGTAAAAAGACTAAAAGACAAAACTATTTTATAAAAATAATGACAATTGGTTAAGAAATAAGCAATATAAAAAGATGTAAACTGAAAAATTGAAAATCGAAATGAAGAGTGCTAAAGTATAGTTTGTTTTCTTTCTTTTCTTTGCAACCAAAGTCAAGTTCACATCAGTTAGAGATAACCTGTTATAAGAGGCTTCTCTATGTTTCATAGTAACCAGAAAGTAAAAATATATAACAGAGACACTTAAAATAAACAACATGGATAACCACAAAGAAGACAGTAGGAGAGGAAAAATGGAGGGAAGGGCCCACAAAGCAATCAGAAAACAAGTACCAAAATGGCAATAATAAACACTTACCTATCAATAATACCTTTGAATGTAATGCATTAAATTCTCCAATTAAAAGACATAGAGTGACTAAATGGGTTAAGATTTTTTAAAAGACCCGATTATGTGCTGTCTTTAAGAAACCCACTTTACATGCACAGCCTGAAAGTGGCAGAATTAAAACAGATATTCCATGCAAATGGAAACCAAAAAGGAGCAGGAGTAGCTATGCTTTATAGTACAGAAAATAAACTTTAAATCAAGAACAGTTTAAAAAAAAAAAAAGGCAAAGGAGGATATTATATAATGATAAAAGGGTCAATGCAGCAAGAGAATATAGCAATTAAATAAATATACACCCAACACCAAAGCACCCAAACATTTAAAACAAATATTAATTGGCCTAAAGGGAGAGATTATAATACTATATATTGTATTATTACAATGCAATAATAGTAAAGGACTTCAACACTCCACTTTCAGCAATGGATACACTGTGAAGACAGAAAATCAGCCAAGAAACATGAGAGTTAAACTGCACTCTAGACAAAATGAACCTAACAGATATTTGCTGAACATTCCATTTAACAGCTACAGAATACACGTATTTTTCCAGAACACATGGAATGTTTCCACAAAACATTCTCCAGGATAGACAGTATGGCAGGCCACAAAATAAGTCTAATATTTTTTTCAAAATCAAAGTTATAACAATGTATTTTTTTCTGGAATAAACCTAGAAATCAATAATGGAAAGAATGTTGAAAATTGTACAAATTCATAGAAATAAAACAGCATGCTCCTGAACAATGGAGGAGGAACTGATGAAGACATTTAAAAGAAAATTTAACATTCCTCAAGACAAATTAAAATGGAACCGCAATGTACCAAAACCTATGGGATACAGCAAAAGTAGTGCTAAGAGAGAAGTATAGAGCATCTACATCAAAAAAGTAAAAAGACTTCAAATAAACAACCTAATGATGCATCTCGAGGAACTAGAAAGGCAAGAACAAACCCAAAATCGGTAGAAGAATAGACATAATAAAGATCAGGGCAGAAATAAATGAACCTGAGACCAAAAAAAAAAAAAAAAAAAAAAAAAAAAAAAAAAAAAAAAAACCAGAAGATTAACAAAATAAAACGTTGGTTTAAAAAAAGAAAAATTGACAAATCTTTAGCTTGCCAACAAATTGGAAAGTCTAGAAGAGTTGGATGAAACTCCGTTACACACACAATCTACCAAGACTGAACCACAAAGAAGCAGAAAACCAGAATTGACCAATAACAAGTAACAAGATTGAAGCAGTAAAAAAGTCTCCCATCAAAGAAAAGCCCAGAACCTAATGACGTCACTGCTAAATTCTACCAAACATTTAAAGAAGAAATAACACCAATTCTACTCAAACTATCCTAAAAAGTTGAAGAGGGAATACTTTTAAATTCATTCTATGAGATCAACATTACCCTGATACCAAAATCAGACAAGGACACATACACAAAAGAAAACTATGGGCCAATATTCCTGATGAACATAGATGCAAAATTTCTCAGCAAAATACTAGCAAACTGAATTCAACAACACATTAAAAATATTCATTGTGATCAATGGAGATTCATCCCAGGAATGCAAGGCTGGTTCAGCATATGCAAATGAATAGACGGAAACATCACGTTAGTAGAATTAAGAACAAAAACCGTGCGATTGTTACAATAAATGCTATAAAAAAAATCATTCAACAATATTCAATATGCCTTCATGATAAAATTTCTCAAAAAACTAGGTATAGAACTAACATACCTCAAAACAATAAAAGAGGTATATAACAAATCCACAGCTAACATCATACTAAATGGAGAAAAATTGAAAGCCTTTCCTTTAGTGGATGCCCACTTTCATCAATTTTATTCAACATAGTACTGTAAGTCCTAGCCACAGCAATTAGGCAAGAAAACAAAATAAAGAGCATCCAAATTGGAAAGGAAAAAATCAAATTATCCTTGTTCACAGATAACATGAGCCTAGATTTAGAAAAAGATGCCAGCAAAAAATTGTTAGAACTGGTCAATAAATTCAGCAAAGTTGCAGGACAAAAAAAAAATCAGTATAAAAAATCAGTAGCATTTCTATACACTAACAACAAACAACCTGAAAAAGTAACCAATAAAGCAATCCCATTTACAATGTTTACAAAAACAAACAAACAAACAAACAGGAATAAATGTAACCGAAGATTTCTACAATGAAAACTATTAAACACTTGAAGAGGGCTCAAACAAATGGAAAGATATCCTATGCTCACAGACTGGAGGAACTAATGCTGTTAAATGTCCATACTATCCAAAGTGAGCTACAAATTCAATGCAACTCCTATCAAAGTATCAATAATATCTTTACAGAAATCGAAAAAAAAAATCTAAAATTTGCATAGACCCACAGAAGACCATAATTAGCCAAAGCAATCCTGAGCAAAAATAACACTGCTGGAGGCATCACACTACCTGATTCCAAATTATACTACAACGCTGCTATAGTAACCTAAATAGCATGTTACTGGCATAAAAACAGACACATAGACCAATAAAACAGAATAGATCTCAGAAATACATTCACACATTTTCAGCCAACTATTTTTTTGACAAAGATGCCAAGAATATACATTGGGTAAAGGACAGTTTATTTAACAAATGGTGCTAGAAAGACTGGATATATTGATGCAAAAGAATAAAACCACACCCCTGTCTCTCACCATATACAAAAATCAAATGAAAATAGATTAGAGGCTTAAATATAAGACCTAAAAATCCTGAAGCTAGTAAAAGAAAAAAATTTGAAAATGCTTTAGGACATTGGTCTGGGCAAAGATTTTTTTGAGTGAGACTTCAAAAGCAACAGAAGGAAAAATAGATAAATGGGATTACATCAAACTAAAAAGCTTCTGTGCAGCAAAGTAAATATCAATAGACTGAACAGACTATTGAATAGGATAAAATATTTGCAAATATTTCCATCTGGCAAGGGATTAATATAAAGAGTATACAAGGGCTCAACAGCAAATAATAATAATAATCTGACTTAAAATGGGCAAATGATATTAGTAGACCTTTCTCAGAAGACACGCAATTGGCCAACAGGTATATATATGAAAAATATTCAATATTACTAATCATCAGGGCAATGTAAATCAAAACCACAATGTAATATCATCTCACCTCAGTTAAATGGCTATTATCAAAAAGAAAAAAAGATAACAAATGCTTGTGGAATGTGGAGAAAGTGAAATGCTTATACACTGTTGGTGGGAATGTAAATTAGTATAGGTGCTATGATAAGCAGTATGGAGGTTCCTCAAATAGCTAAAAATAAATCTATCATACAATCCAGCCATCCCACTGCTGGGCATATAGCTCAAAGAAAGGAAATCAGTATATTGAAGAAATATCTGCACTTTCATATTTATTGCAGCACCATTCACAATAGTCAAGATATATAATCAATCTAAGTGTCCAAAAATAACTAAATAAGGAAAATGTAGCATATTACATAATGGAATACTGTTCAGCCATGAAAAAAATGAAATTCTGTCATTCTTAGCAACAAGGATGGAACTGAAGGACATTATGTTATGTGACATAAGCCAGGCACGGAAATACAAATATCACATGTTCTCACTCAAATGTGGTAGGTAAAAGAGTTGGTCTTTTGGTGACACAGAATAGAATGATGATTACCAGAGGCTGGGAAGAAGAGCGGGGGAGAATGAGGGGTGAAAAGAGGTTGGTTCATAGGTATAAAAAATACAGCTAAACTGAAGGAATAATTTCTAGTGTTTGACAACATAGTAGAGTGACTACAGTTAACCATAATTTATTGTATGTTTCAAAATAGCCAGAAAAAAACTCAAAATGTTCTCAATACAGAAAAATGATAAATGTTTGAGGTGATGAATATCCTACTCTGATTTAGTCACTAGACATTGTAGGAATGTATCAAATATTAAATGGACCACACAAATTTTTACAATTATGATGTAAGTAAAAAACGTTTTTCATTTTTAAATGCTGTCTTGCTTTACTATTATACTTTAGGTTCTGGGATACATGTGCAGAATGTGAAGATTTGCTACATAGGTATAGGCGTGCTGTGGTGGTTTTCTGCACCCATCAACCCATCATCTACATTAGGTATTTCTCTTAATGCTATCCCTCTCCATCATGCCCCCTGACAAGCCCCTGTGTGTGATGTTCCCCTCCCTGTGTCCATGTATTCCCATTTTTCAACTCCCACTTATAAGTGAGAACATGCTGTGTTTGGTTTTCTGTTCCTGTGTTAGTTTACTGAGAATCATGGTTTCCAGCTTCATCTTGCCCCTGCAAGGACATGACCTCATTCTTTTTTATGGCTGCATAGTATTCCGTGGTGTATGTGTACCACATTTTCTTTATCCAGACTACCATTGATAGGCATTAGGATTGGTTCCAAGTCTTTGCTATTGTGAATAGTGCTACAGTAAACATACATATGCATATGTCTTTATAGTAGAATGATTTATAGTCCTTTGGGTATATACCCAGTAATGGAATTGCTGGGTTAAATGGTATTTCTGGTTCTAGATCCTTGAGGAATCACCACACTGTCTTCCACAATGGTAGAACTAATTTATCCTTCCACCAACACTGTAAAAGCATTCCTATATTGCTACTTCCTCTCCAGCCTCTATTGTGTCCTGACTTTTTAATAATTCCCATTCTAACTGGTGTGAGGTGGTATCTTACTGTGGTTTTGATTTGCATTTCTCTAATGACCAGTGATGATGAGCTTTTTTCCATATGTTTGTAGCTGCATAAATGTCTTCTTTTGAGAAGTGTCTGTTCAAATCCTTTACCCACTTTTTGATGGGGTTGTTTGGTTTTTTCTTATAAATCTGTTTTAGTTCTTTGTCGATTCTGGATACCAGTTCAGCCCTTTGTCAGATGGGTAGATTGCAAAAAATTTTTCCATTCTGTTGGTTGCTGGTTCACTCTAATAATTGTTTCTTTTGCTGTACAGAAGCCCTGGAGTCAGAAGCCCTGGAGTTTAATTAGATCCCATTTGTCTATTTTGGCTTTTGTTGCCAATGCTTTTGGTGTTTTAGTTATGAAGCCCTTGCCTATGCCTATGTCCTAGATGGTTTTGCCTAGATTTTCTTCTAGAGTTTTTATGGTGTTAGGTCTTATGTTTAAGTCTTTAATCCATCTGGAGTTAATTTTAGTGTAAGGTGTCAGGAAGGGGTCCAGTTTCTGCTTTCTGTGCATGGCTAGCCAGTTTTCCCAACACCATTTATGAAACAGGGAATCCTTTCCCCATTGCTTGTTTTTGTCAGGTTTGTCAAAGATCAGATGATTGTAGATGTGTGGCGTTGCCTCTGAGGCCTCTGTTCTGTTCCATTGGTCTGTATCTCTGTTTTGGTACCAGTACCATGCTGTTTTGATTACCGTAGCCTTGTAGTATAGTTTGAAGTCAGGTAGCATGATGTCTCCAGCCTTGTTCTTTTTGCTTAGGATTGTCTTGACTATGCGGGCTCTCTTTTGGTTCCATAAGAAGTTTAAGGTGTTTTTTTTTCCAGTTCTGTGAAGAAGGTCATTGGTAGCTTGATGGGGATAGCATTGAATCTGTAAATTACTTTGGGCAGTATGGCCATCTTCACAATATTGATTCTTCCTAACCATGAGCATGGAATGTTTTTCCATTTGTTTGTGTCCTCTCTTATTTCCTTGAGCAGTGGTTTGTAGTTCTCCTTGAAGAGGTCCTTTACATCCTTTGTTGGTTGTATTCCTAGGTATTTTATTCCCTTCGTAGCATTGTGAATAGCAGTTCATTCTTGATTTGGCTCTCTTTAAGTCTGTTATTGGTGTATAGGAATGCTTGTGATTTCTGCATGTTGATTTTGTATCTTGCAACTTTGCTGAAGTTGCTTATCAGTGTAAGATTTTGGGCTGAGCCATCTGCAAATAGAGACAATTTGACTTATTGCTTTCCTAATTGAATACTCTTTATTTCTTTTTCTTGCCTGATTGCTCTGGCTAGAACTTCCAATAATATATTGAATAGGAGTGGTGAGAGAGGGTATCCTTGTCTAGTGCCAGATTTCAAAGGGAATGCTTTCAGTTTTTGCCCATTGAGTATGATATTGAGTGTGGGTTTGTCATAAATAGCTGCTATTATTTTGAGATACGTTCGACTGATACCTAGTTTATTGAGAGTTTTTAGCATTAAGGGCTGTTGAATTTTGTCTAAGGACTTCTCTGCATCTATTGAGATAATCATGATTTTTGTCTTTGGTTCTGTTTATGTGATGGATTATGTTTATAGACTTGAGTATGTTGAACCAGCCTCGCATCCCTGGGATGAAGCCTACTTGATGTGCTGTTGAAATTGGTTTGCCGATATTTTATTGAAGATTTTTGCATCCATGTTCATCATGGATATTGGCCTGAAGTTTTCTTTTTTTGTTGAGTCTCTGCCAGGTTTTGGTATCAAGATGATGTTGGTCTCATAAAATGATTTGGGAAGGATTTCCTCTTTTTGTATTGTTTTGAATAGTTTCAGAAGGAGTTGGTACCAGCTCCTCCTCTTTGTACCTCTGGTAGAATTTGGCTGTGAACCTGTCTGGGCTGGAACTTTTTCTGGTTGTTAAGCTATTGATTGCTGCCACAACTTCAGCCCTTGTTATTGGACAATCCAGGGTTTCAACTTCTTCCTGGTTTAGGCTTGGCAGGGTGCAAGTGTCCAGAAATTTACCCGTTTCTTCCATTTACTGGTTTATGTGCATAGAATTGTTTGTAGTAATCTCTGATGGTGGTTTATATTTCTGTGGAATCAGTGGTGATATGCCCTTTATCGTTTTTTATTGCATCAATTTGATTCTTCTCCCTTCTCTTTTTTATTAATCTGGCTAGAAGTCTGTCTATTTTGTTGATCTTTTCAAAAAAACAGCTCATGAATTTATTGATATTTTGAAGGGTTTTTTGTGTCTCTATCTCCTTCAGTTCTGCTCTGATCTTGGTTATTTCTTGTGTTCTCCTAGCTTTTGAGCTTCTTTGATTTGCTCCTCTACCTTTTTCAATTTTGATGATAGGGTGCCGATTTCAGATCTTTCCTTGCTTCTCATGTGGGCATTTATTGCTATAAATTTCCCTCTAGACACTGCTTTAAAATGTGTCCCAGAGATTCTGGTATGTGGTTTCTTCATTTTCATTGATTTTGAAGAACATTTTTATTTCTGTCTTCATTTCACTGTTTATCCAGTCGACATTCAGGAGCCAGTTATTCAGTTTCCATGAAGTTGTGCAGCTCTGAGTTAGTTTCTTAATCCTGAGTTTTAATTTGATTGCATTGTGATCTGAGAGACAGTTTGTTATTTCCATTCTATGGCATTTGCTGAGGAGTGATTTACTTCCAATTATGTGGTCAATTTTACAGTAGCTGTGATGCAGTGCTGAGAAGAATGTATATTCTGTGGATTTAGGGTGGAGAATTCTGTATATATTTCTTAAGTTTGCTTGGTCCAGATCTGAGTTCAAGTCCTTTATATCCTTGTTAATTTTCTGTCTCATTGATCTGTCTAATATTAACAGGGGAGTGTTAAAGTCTCCCACTATTATTGTCTAGGAGTCTAAGTCTCTTTGTAGGTCATTAAGAACTTACTTTATGTATCTGGGTGCTCCTGTATTGGGTGCATATATATTTAGGATTGGTAGCTCTTCTTGTATTGATCCTTTTATCATTATTAATGCCCTTCTTTTTCTCTTTTGATATTTGTTGGTTTAAAGTCTATTTTATCAGAGACTAGGAGTGTAACTCCTGCTTTGTTTTTGCTCTCCATTTGCTTGGTAAATCTTTCTCCATCCCTTTATTTTGAGCCTATGTGTGTTCTTGCACATGAGATGGGTTTCCTAAATACAGCACACTGATGAGTCTTGACTTTTTATCCAATTTGCCAGTCTGTGTCTTTTGATTGGGGCATTTAGCCTGTTTACATTTAAGGTTAATATTGTTACGTGTGAATTTGATCCTGCCATTTTGATGCTAGCTGGTTGTTTTGCCCATTAGTTGATGCAGTTTCTGTATTGTCAGTGGTCTTTACCATTTGGTATGTTTTTGGAGTGGCTGGTACTGGTTTTTCCTTTCCATGTTTAGTGCTTATTTCAGGAGCTCTTGTAAGGCAGGCCTGGTGGTGATGAAATCTCTCAGCAATTGCTTGTCCATAAAGGATTTTATTTCTCCTTTGCTTATGAAGCTTAGTTTGGCTGGATATGAAATTCTAGGTTGAAAGTTATTTTCTTTAAAGATGTTGAATATTGGGCCCCACTCTCTTCTGGCTTGTAGGGTTTCTGCTGAGAGATCTGCTATGAGTCTGATGGGCTTCCCTTTGTGAGTAAACTGACCTTTCTCTCTAGCTGTCCTTAGCATTTTTTTCTTCATTTCAACCCTGGTGATTATGTGCCTTGGGGTGGCTCTTTTTGAGGAATATCTTTGTGGTGTTCTCTGTATTTCCTGGTCTTAAATGTTGGCCTGCCTTGCTAGGTTGGGGAAGTTCTCCTGAATAATATCCTGAAGAGGAATGAATCCAGCTTGGATTCATTCTTCCTGTCACATTCAGTTACACTTATCAAACGTAGATTAGATTTTTTCACAGAATCCCATATTTCTTGGAGGCTTTGTTCATTTATTTTCACTCTTTTTTGTCTAATCTTGCCTTCTCATTTTATTTCATTGAGTCGATGTTCAATCTTTGATATCCTTTCTTCTGCTTGGTCAATTCAGCTATTGAAACTTGTGTATGCTTCATGAAGTTCTCGTGCTGTGTTTTTCAGCTCCATTAAGTCATTTATGTTCTTCTCTAAGTTAGTTTTCTGGTTAGCATTTCATCTAATCTTTTTTTCAAGGTTCCTAGTTTCTTTTCATTGGGTTAGAACATTTTTAGCTCAGAGAATTTTGTTATTACCCACTTTCTGAAGCCTGCTTTTGTCAATTCATCAGACTCATTCTCCATCCAGCTTTGTTAGCCTGCTGGTGAGGAGTTGTGATCCCTTGGAGGAGGAAAGGTATTCTGATTTTTGGTGTTTTCATCCTTTTTGCGCTGCTTTCTTCCCATCTTTATGGATTTATCTACCTGTGGTCTTTGTAGTTGGTGACTTTCAGATGGGGTCTCTGAGTGGACGTCCTTTTTGTTGATGGTGAAGCTATTTCTTTCTGTTTTTTCATTTTTCTTCTAATAGGACCCTCTGCTGCAGAACTGCTGGAGGGCCACTCCAGACCCTGCTTGCCTGGGAATCACCCGTGGGGGCTGCAGTACAGTAATGGTTGTTGCCAGTTTCTTCTTCTGTTATCTTTGTCCCAGAAGGGTACCCACCAGATGTCAGCTACAGCTCTCCTTTATGAGGTCCCTCTTTGGACCTATGGGAGTCATGAAGCCCCTTGAGGAGAGTCTGTCCCTCATCAGAGCTCAAGTGCTGTGCTGGGACGTCCATTTTTCCATTCAGAGCTGCTGGACAGGTATGTTCAAGTGTGCTGCAGCAGAACTCATAACCACCTCTTTTCCCAGGTGCTCTGTCCTGAGAAGGTGGGGCTTTATTTATAAGTTCCTGACATGCTGCTGCCTTTTTTCAGAGATGCCCTTCCCAGTAAGGAGGTAGCCTAGTAAAGCATCTGCCAGCAGATGCGTTGCTGAGCTGCCGCAGCCTCTGCCCAGCTGCTGTGTAAACTTCCTTGAGGTTTTGTTTACACAGGTACAACCTCAGTAATGGCAGTCTGCCTCAGTAATAGTGGAGTGCCTCAATAATGGCAGACTGCTTTGGTAATGGCCAACTGCCTTGGTAGTGGTGGACTGTCTCAGTAATGGCAGACACCCTTCCTCCCACAGAGCTGGATCATCCCAGGTCTGGCTGTGCTTGCTGTGAAACTGAATACAGAGCATTTCAGATTGCTAGTCTTTGTGGAGGTGGGACCCGCTGAGCCAGATCACCTGGCTCCCTGTTTCTGACCCCTCTTTTTCAGTTGAATGTGCAACTCTGTCTCCCAGGCATTCCAGGAACCAGTTGAAATTGCCACCCAGATTTGTGTGAGTTTTTGTGCTGAAACCCATGGTGTGAGCTGAAAGAGCCGTGCTGGAAACTCATGGTGCTTTTCAGCCCAGAGAATCTCCCAGTCTGTGGGCAGTAAAAACTGCAGGTGAAGCGACAGTATCTGAACCATTGTGCTGGAGTAGATGCAAAAGCCCCCAGTGACCTCAGTTGGGTAGGGAGGGGGTCCTCCGGGGATTGTAATTCCTGGGTGAAGCAGCACCCTACCCTGCCCTGGCTTGCCCTTCTTGGGCTACACCCACGTGCAAACAGTTCCATTGAGATGCACCTGGTACCTCATTTCTCACTGGGAACTGCACTCCAGAGCTGTTCCTATTTGGCCATATTGGATCTCACCATCCTACCATTGTATTTTAAAAGCAGATGGGACCTCGCCATCCCGCCATTATATTTTAAAATAAAAAAATAAAATTTTTATTTCACAGGCTCACAGATGAGACTTTGTACTTTGAATTTTTGAGTTAGTGCTGGAATGAGTAAAGACTTTGGGGTTATAAGGATATAATAAATGTATTTGTATGTGAGTTTTGGGGAGCAAGAGATAGAATGCTTTTATTTGAATGCCCCCTCCAAAACTTATGTTTAAACTTAATCCCCACCCTTTAAGAAGTGATGGGATCATGAGGGCTCTGCCCTCATTAATGGATAAATTGGTCAATGAATTAAATAGTTAATGGTAACCCCATCACTCTGGGAGGCTGAGGCAGGAGAATTGCTTGAGGCCAGGAGTTCCAGACCAGCCTGGGCAACATAAGGAGATCCATTCTCAAAAAATAATAAATGAAAAAATAAAGTTGGTTTTTTTTAAAGCCCTTCTGCCTATTTAGCCCTAAGATATTTCTATCTGAAATAATAATGGTAATGTTAATGGTATTACAATTAAATAACTTATATTTAAAAAACAAGTACAAACTTTGCACATTAGGAGTGCATATAGGTCATTACTCTTTAATTTGTTGACTCTTCTTCCTCAGTGTGACCTTTATTAAGTGTATTAACTCAAGTAGAAAGGGCCTTGAACTAAGTTAACATGTGACTTTTTCACCACAGACCTGTAATTAACACAGAACAATGTGATGTGCCTTTTATAGCAGTTTGTCTGGCTAGTAAATTTTGTCATGCTTTATTATTGTAACCTTTTAGATTTAAATAGTGTAGTTTACAATTTTTTTTTTTTGAGAGGGAGTTTCGCTCTTGTATTTAAATTTTTGTCACGTCAGTTTCTTAGCAACTTCAGCTTTGTCTTCACTCATGGTTTATGCACTTCTCAACATTTACAAATGCAAATAAATCATCTTATTATTCAAAAAAAAATCTTTCTGATAATAATTACAAAATATGAATTGCAGTTTAGGTCTTGAGTTTTTAACAGTTAGGGTTTAGGAATTAGGCTTTTTAGAAACACTGATTATTTGAGTGCTTCTAGTAAACAAAAGCAAATAAAGCTTATTTTCCTCAAGTCTTCTGCAATTTGCTATACATCTTTAAACTTGTCTTTTATTATGTTCTTTTGCCATCTGGCACGGCCAGTCATTTTTACTTCAAGATAAAATGTTTTTTTCTTATTGAAAGTCTTTGTTGTTTTTCAAATAACTTTAAAATTTTACTCTGTAGAATCTGATGTTCTACAGTAAAAAGATTAATAGTAGATATATAGCAACAAGAAAGCTGTATTGCTCCCTTTCACAGTTTAGAGGAAGAGAAGGGAAGTATTAGGGGCTCATATCTTCCTTGGAGCATGATCAATGGACAGACTTTGGATAATTGTCCTTCTATTTCTTAGCCAGTATGGAACATTGAATCTTTCTATTACTATTGTACTTGCAACATCTACAGGTATCCTTATCCATAGGCTTCCAATTTTTAGAGAATAGAGGTTTTTTGGTTGTTTTTTAACTGAAGAGCATAACACTATATTGAGTTTTAGTTTATTTACTTTCTAAGGCTCTAGAAATGTCTGACACATATTGAATGCTTTCTAAATTGGCAATTTTACATTTAAATTTAATTTTCATTATTAAATTCTCTATTTCAGGATGGATCCCATTTACAATAAGAGAAGATACAATTCTCTACTTTAGCTATGGCTTTTTTTTTCTTTTTTTTCTTGACATGGTGATTGTAGTTAGCTGTGTATAGCTATGGTTTTATGGTAGCTTCTTGAATATTTCCTGAAGTCTATTTTTCATCTTTGTTTTGTTTATAATTTGAACCTTAATAGTTTTTCTAGCAAAATGTCTTCTTAAGTTTTCTTATTGTAATTAATTTTTAAATTTTTATTGATGTTTTAAGACAATGTTTAAAAATCTTATATAATTGGTTGACAATTTTTTTCTCCTGTCTTTCTGCTTACTAAGCATTTTCTGTAGCTAAGAGGCTAACACTTAGCTGAACTAGTTGGTACAAATCTGTAATAGAAGAAATCAAATATGCAATAAAATTTTAACTTCTATAACAATGTTCTGCCTATATTCTGAAAATTTAGCAAAATCCTTTATTATGTCCCTCAATTTGGCTGTAGACCAGAATTTTTAATTTGTCCTTATGGTCTAGAAGTTTTATGACATAATTATTCTTGCCCTGACAAAAGAGTAGCTCATTTAGAAGATCAGGTAAAGATGAGTAGAAAAATAGAAAAATGCAAAGAGGATAGGTCTCAAAAACTTACAGTGTCTCTGAGAGAGACTCTTGTGGAGTTAGAATTATTTTTCAAGGCCTAAGCATATCAATTAGAGAAGACTATGACTTTTAGTATTTCGTCTCCTAACTTTTTTAGAGTTTCTCTTAAATACATTAAAGATTTGGACGTGTCAAAACACGACATTGTTAATCCAAGACAATTTTTTTTTTGCCATTTTTCGAGAAAAAATGCAAAAGTTAAAATTATGGTGCTTCTTCAAGTATGTTCATTGTGGCACTGTTTCAAATAGCAAAGACCTGGAACCAGCCTAAATGCCCATTGGTGATAGACTGGACAGGGAAAATGTGGTACAGATACACCATGGAATATTATGCAGCCATAAAATACGATGAGTTCATGTCCTTTTTAGGGTCATGGATGAACCTGGAAACCATCATTCTCAGTAAACTGACACAAGAACAGAAAATCAAACACCACATGTTCTCACTCATAGGTGGGTGTTGAACAATGAGAACACATGGACACAGGGAGGGGAGCGTCACACACTGTGGTCTGTTGGGAGCACAAAGAGAGGGACAGTGGGTGGGGCAGGGAGGTTGGGGAGAGATAACATGGGGAGAAAGACCAGATATAGATGACAGGGGGATGGAGGCAGCAAACCACCTTGCAACGTATGTACCTATGCAACAATCCTGCATGATCTGCACATGTACCCCAGAACCTAAAGTACAATAAAAAAAAAAAAAAGATATCATCAAAATAAAATTATGGTGCTTCTTAAAAAAAAAAAAAAAAGAATTTCTTTCAGGAGGAGGATGAGGCATTCTCATGGACAAACCCATAGCACACAAGAGAAAGAAGCCACTATAGACAGCCTACAGTGTGAGGTTTCAAAGGATGTTTGGTTTCCCCAGCCAAGAAGAAACTGTCAACAACCTGACAATTCTTGACTCCTTAGAACGGACAAAACAAAGTAAGCTCTTTTTCAAATTAATAAGAAAAAGGGTATCCTCATGAAGGATTTATAGAGTCCCAAGACAATGTTTGACAAACCCTTTCTTCACCAAGTGATTGCTGGTCTAATGGAACTCCAGCCATTAGTTCTCAAGGCCACCTTCATTGTTTTGGAACGTATCTGGCCTATGCTCCCATATGTTCTCTATAAAACACTCCCTTATATACTCAATAAAAACATACAATCCAGGATAAAATAAAACCCATGAAACAAGACTTTGTATATACAGACAAACAGGACCAAAGTAAGGCAAGCAGCAGAAGAATAAGCTTATAAAAATAAGGTAAATACATACATATATCTTATAAGAATAAGGTGAATACATGTATATATCAAATGGCATACCTCGAAAACAAAAGATCTAGTTGTTGTCTTATAAAAAGTCCTTGGTCGTGTTGTTTATTATATGGTTTATATTTATTTATTTATTTTATTGCATTTTAGGTATTGGAGTACATGTGAAGAACATGCAAGATTGTTGCATAGGTATGCACATGGCAGTGTGATTTGCTGCCTTCCTCCCCTTCACCTATATCTGGCATTTCTCCCCATGTCTCTCTCCCCAACTCCCCACCCTCCACTGTCCCTCCCCTATTTCCCCCCGACAGACCCCAGTGTGTGATGCTCCCCTCCCTGTGCCCATGTGTTCTCATTGTTCAACGCCCGCCTATGAGTGAGAACATGTGATGTTTTACTTTCTGTTCTTGTATCAGTTTGCTGAGAATAATGGTTTCCAGGTTCATCCATGTCCCTACAAAGGACACGAAAGCCCATCTGGACCTGGGCTTTTTTTTTGGTGGTAGGCTCTTAATTGCTGCCTCAACTTCAGACCTCGTTATTGGTCTATTAAGGATTTCGACTACTTCCTGGTTTAGGCTTGGGAAGATGCAAGTGTCCAGGAATTTATCCACTTCTTCCAGGTTTACTAGTTTATGTGCATAGAGTTGTTTGTAATAATCTCTGATGATGGTTTGGATTTCTGTGGAATCTCTGGTGATATCCCCTTTATTGTTTTTTTATTGCATCTATTTGATTATTCTTTTTTTTTTTTTTTTTTTTTTGAAAAGGAGTTTCACTCTTGGTACCCAGGCTGGAGTGCAATTGCGCAATCTTGGCTCACCGCAACCTCCAACTCCTGGTTCAAGCAATTCTCCTGCCTCAGCCTCCCGAGTAGCTGGACTACAGGCATGAGCCACCATGCCCAGCTAATTTTTGTATTTTTAGTAGAGATGGGGTTTCACCATGTTGACCAGGATGGTCTCGATCTCTTAACCTCGTGATCCACCCATCTCGGCCTCCCAAAGTGCTGGGATTATAGGCATGAGCCACTGTGCCCGGCCTCTTTTCTTTTTTATTAATCTGGCTAGTGGTCTGTCTATTTTGTTGATCTTTTTGAAAAACTAGCTACTGGATTTATTGATTTTTTGAAGGGTTTTTTGTGTCTCTATCTCCTTCAGTTCTGCTCTTATCTTAGTTATTTCTTGTCTTCTGCTAGGTTTTGAGGGTTTTTTAATCTTGCTCCTCTAGCTCTTTCAATTTTGATGATAGGGTGTCTATTTGAGATCTCTCCTTGCTTCTCATGTGGACATTTATTGCTGTATATTTTCCTCTAGAGACTACTTTAAATGTGTCCCAGAGATTCTGGTATGTTGTGTTTATATTTAAAACCAGAAGGTCTAATTGCTTTTGCAATGACCTAGGCCTAAACAAAGACCTATTTAGCTGCAAATTCTAGAATAACAGAACAAATTCAGCACTAAGAACTCAATGAAACTAAGGCAGAGATCAGATTACTGTTGAGATTAACTCACTTGGCAACATATCTGAAGGGTAAATAGAATTTTGGTACAAGGTGCCCAGTGAGTGCATCTGTTGGCCTAATAGTCCTCTGGAAGGCTTCCAAATGAGGGGCTTTAAAGCAATCTTGGTAGAACCTTCATGATTATCTAAAGACCACCACTCACTATCTAACATAAAAAGACAAAGTTAACTTATTGCTTGTAACAGTAAGAGATGTGGGTCAGGCACAGCCTTTTCTGACAGAACAAATGGCTGATCTTATATAGTGTTTCAAGAAAGCATAGCATTCAGGAATTGGTTGAGTCTCAGAAATATAAGTAGGTTCACATTGTCTGTAGAAGTGTGATTACTCAGGTGAGACTGTTGTTGATTGGGTATCACTCAAAGACATGCTTATTTGAGTGAGTTTGTCCCTGATTGGCTGACCTTCAGAGGTGAGATTGACAGAGTAGTTGGATTGTATAATTGTGTTTACTGAGGTGAGTTGTTTGATACAATAGATTTAAAACAAGTTATAGTGGCTTCAGAATGATCATTATTTTCCTATGTTTGTAAGAACATTTTTTATTCTCAAGTTCAACAGTATAATAAAGGGAGAAAGAAAAAGTCATAGAAATATTGGAGGCTATTCATGGCTCAGCATGGTGGAGATCTGTCAAAAAATGGTACGACTTACCACTCTAGAACAGGGTCAGCCTTTGAGTTAGATGGAAAATCTTTGGTATGATGGAGATTCCTGTAGGTAGGTTGTAGTTTGTATGGTTGAGACAGTAGAAGAAGGAAAAGGTTCTTCTGAAAGAGTTACAGTTGAAATCAATATGTATTTAGGAAATTTCAAAACATCATTCCCCATTGGGATTATCACTTATTGTATACAATATTCCTTTTTAGAAAATATATTTGTAAACCATATATGTAAATTTGTTGAGAGAGTATTCTGTATTCTGCTTTTTAGTTCCCTTACTTGTTTTGCTTCTTCATTTGATCATTATGGCAGGGTTGTCCTCAAAGAACTTCATGTTCATTATGGTAAGACACTTCTAGTTGTGATTTATGATATCCTTTTCATTTCCAAGGCAACTGGTTAAAATGTTATTTGTGACCATAGACTTAGAACTTCATCATAAAACTAAGCATTAGAGACAGTAACTCCAAATTTACTTTTGGAAAGGAAGAGGAAGAAAAAGATAGTGTCAGTATGATTAACAGCTTGATCTCTGGATTCAGACAGTTCCTGGCTCCTCCACTTATGGACTGTGTGTGACCTAGGGCAAGTGACTAAACTTCTCTAGGCTTCTGTGTTCTCATCTGTAAAATGATGATAATAAATAATATCTACTTTATATGGCCATTGAGAGGATTAAAAGCAATAAATTATGTAAAGAGCTTACCATAGTTCCTGGCACATAGTATACAGCTAATAAATGTGATGTATCATTTTTGTGGCTAATTTCTTTAAAGTTTGAAGAAACTTTATGCTAAAATACGTAATTAATGTGCTTTTCTTTCCTTGTTTCAATTTGTTTTGCATAAATAAAAATTACTTGTTTAATATTTTGAAAACATTTACAACACATAAATCTTGGCACTTCACAGCCCTTTATAATAAAAAATTTGATAATTGTGTTAATATGTTTATGAGAAAACATAGTTTTACTTGGATAAGGTAACAAAGATGGACTTGTGAGGTCAAAGAAATGTATGAGTTAAGTGTGGCTTAAGTATCCAGGGAAGGTGGCTATTTATACTCCTAAAGAATTCACACTCCAGCAACATCTAATGACATAATATATGGAACCACAGACCACCGCAGGAGAAAATGATGAGGTGTCCATTTGGAACAGGGCCTCTTTATCCTCATAAATTGCTCAAATACGTGGGGGCATAGGATTGCCAAAGGGGAAATAATACCTTTGTGAAGTCTGTGGCCCATACCATTGCACCCTGGGTAAATAAAAGAAAAGTTCTGAACAATTCTGTTGAGCAATGCCATAATATATTTAACCATTCTCCTACTGTGGAACATATAGTTTTCCCCCATATTTTTTCCTTTTACCTTATAAATAATGGTGCCACAAGCATCATCTTTGTATCTAGAGCTCTTTTCTTCCACTGAAGCAGTATGGTGCAATAATAATGAGGCCACACCCTGGAGCCATACTCTCTACCCTTAAATCCCAGCTCTTCTGCTGACCAACTATGTCAATCTGTTTAATCTTTATTTCTCTCAGTTTCATCATGTGTAAAATGGAGATAATAAAATTCCTAGTTTATATGGCTGCTATGAAGATTAAATCAGTTAACATATGAAAAGCACTTAGAAAAGTGCCTGGCATTAATTCAGCATCTATGATTCAGCATCTAGGTGGTACCCAGAGATGCTCCTTGACACTTACCATGGGGTTACATCCTGATAAACCCAATGCCTAATTTAGATGATCGGGGGATGGATGCAGCAAGCCACCATGGCATGTGCATACCTAGGTAACAATCCTGAATGATCTGCACATGTACCCCAGAACTTAAAGTATAATTAAAAAATAAAATAAAATAATCCATCATAAATTGGAAATCTCAGTGTTTAAAAGTGTGTGGCTGACTGAGAGTTTACATTTGCTTCTGTTGCCAGAATGAATTTTTATTTTTATACTTTATGAATCTTCTTATACTGTTAAATTTGTTAAGTGTGAGACATTATAAATTTATGGATTTTCTTACACCTTTAAATTTATTAAGTGTGAGATATTACCTGATAGTTTTAATGTGAATTTATTTCATTGCTACTGAAGGTGTTTTTGTAAGTTAAATGACTGTTTCCTCCTATTTGAATGCAGTTAGTGTTCTTTTGTTTTTAGAGGTTCAGTGTTAGGCTTTAGTTTTTTTGTTTTATTTTCTTTTTTGTTGTGTTTTTTGTTTCTTTGTTTCAAGACAGAATCTCACACTGTTGCCCGGGCTGGAGTGCAGTGGTGCAATCTCAGCTCACTGCAACCTCCACCTCCTGGGTTCAAGCGATCTCTGCCTTGGCCTCCCAAGTAGCTGGGACTACAGGCACTCACTATCACACCCAGCTAATTTTTTTTGTATTTTTAGTAAATACAGGGTTTTGCCATGTTGGCCAGGCTGGTCTCGAACTCCTGGCCTCAAGTGATCCTCCTGGCTTAGCCTCCCAAAGTGCTGGGATTACAGGCATAAGTAACAGTGGCTGACTAGGCTTTAGTTTTGACTAAAGACTGTCATATTCAAAATTTTATTACTTCATCTTTCATATTTAGTACAATTAATTCTCTCAGTCTCTCGTTTTCTTTTTAAGCTCCTTTTATTGTTTTTCACATTACAGGCATTTTAAATATTTGTATAGTTATGTGTGTCTCTCTTCTATTTTTTCATTTCTGATTGTTCTATTTTCTTCTGATTTTCTTAAAATTTTAACTTCCTGTAGTTTTCTCCTAAAGGGCAGAGACTCTGTTAGTCATCTTTGTATCTATATGCCTAGCCCAGTCCCAGCATGTAATAAACTATCAATATGTTTGTGGGATGAAGCTGTAAGTGAAGGAACAAATGAATTGGCCCCAGTAGTCCACAGACCACACCCACTTGAGATTACATAATAAGGTCACCTTTTTTTTTAATAGCCAATTTAAAAAAACTATGAACTTTCATCCTATAGGCTACAAAAAAAAACTATTCTTCTACAGGATTTCCTTTCCACGGATCTGTTAAATGTTTCATTAAATCAGTACTACAATCATTTGTCACCACTGTTAGAGTCCAGCAAGTCACTTCTGCCATCAGATAACCAGCTTCTCTAGAATACTACTCTACCCTATCAGTTACTCTCCAAGCACAGACTCTGGTCCCTCCCTTAATTATCTAAAGCACAGGTAACACACTAATAAAACAATTAACAAAAATGTACTGCAAACTTGGGTATGAAAGAAGTACAGTGCAGGCTGGGCACAGTGGTTTATGCCTATAATCCCGACATTTTAGGAGGCCAAGGCAGGTGGACCACATGAGGCCAGTAGTTCAAGACCAGCCTGGGCAACGTGGCAAAACCCTGTCTCTATTAAAAATACAAAAAACAGCTGGGCATGGTGGTGGACATCTGTAGTCCTAGCTATTAGGAAAACTGAGGCACAAGAATCGCTTGAACCCAGGAGGTGGAGATTGCAGTGAGTCAAGATCATACCACACTGCATGGCAGCCCGGGTGACAGAGCAAGACTCTCAGTGCAGTGTAGATTCCAACAACTACTGGAAGGAGTTATTTTGGGAATACAATGTGGCAATGGCTAGCTCACCCCACCAACAGAAAATCACCAGGCATCTCCACACTCCGGAACACTGGTCCTAAGAACCACTGTGGTGGGAGTACGTATGTGCACAGAGAGGAGAAAGAGATATAGAGACAGATGAAGAGATTCATAGAGAAATCTTTCCTCTTCAAATCCATGTCCTGCTTCTTTTGGCTGTTGCAAAGATTAAATGAGTTAAATTAAATAATTCACAGTGGGAGCACCCATTAATGCAGAGTCCAGTCTGGCTCATATAGCCAGATGGGCAATGATAAAGGTCAGCATGCGTTTTACAAGTCTGAGTTATTCTGTCTTAAATAACACTATGTGAAAAGCACCAATGCTCCAAATCCAGGTGGTATTATACTAATCCTAGTCCCCTTATTCCCTTTCACAATTTGTGTCTCCATAATAAAGAGCTCATCTATACAACCCTCTTGGCATGGTCCAGTGAGACAGTCTCCTATTACCAATTACTTAGACAAAACTCACTCTCTCTCTGTCTCTCTCTTCCAAAATTAATAAACAAACAGTACTTTGCAAGGACAGTTCAGCCTAAATCCGTATTCTAGGGCTACATATTTTCCCGCTCTGATTTTAAAAGGACATACACAAACCACTAAACTCAACTTACACGTCTAAACTAAACTTGTCAGCTTACTAGAAACTTCAATTTCCTCAAAAAGCAACAAGTGAGTACTTGCTCTAGATGTGTGTAATTCAAAAGGCCCATTTTGGTAATTTTCCCAAAACAAAGAAAGTCTGCTCCAAAGATGAATCAGTGACTCCAACTTTATAAAAAGAAAACATTTGGCGACTTTTAAATGATTTAATGAGAGATTTCAAAAAGAGTAAAATCTTGATGTGCAGCTTCTTGTAGAATGAATAAAGTAGTGTGAGGTGAAGGTCCAAGTTAAAGTATTTCCATATTAATATCTGGTTGTCGTAGTCCATTTTCTGTTGCTGTAGGAAAATATCACAAACTGGGCAATTTATAAAGAAAAGAAATTTGGCTGGGCACAGTGGCTCATGCTATAATCCCAGCACTTTGGGAAGCCAAGGCAGGAGGATCACTTGAGCCCAGGAGTTTGAGACTAGATGGGCAACATAGCAAGACCCCACCTCTACCAAAAAAAAAAAAAGAAAAAACCAAAAATAGGTTTGGTGGCACATGCCTGTAGTCCCACCTACTTGGAGGCTGAGGTGGGAGGATCATTTGAGCCCAGGAGGTCAAGGCTGCAGTGAGCCATGATCATGCCACTGTATTCCAGCCTGGATGACAGAGTGACCCTGTCTGCAAATAAATAAATAAATACATAAATTTGTTTCTTAACTTTCTGGAGGATATGAAGTCTAAGGCTGAGGGGTCAGCATCTGTCAAGGGCCTTCTTGCTGTGTTATCCTACAGTAGAGGGCAGAAGGATAAAAGAGCATGTGAGCAAGGGAGAGATCAAACTTGCATCCTCAACTCCTTTTTATTCAGCAATAATCCATTCATGAGGGTGGAAAATAAACATCTCCCATTACATCTCATCTCCCAACATTGCTGCATTGGGGATTAATTTTCTAACCCATGATTTTTTTTTTTTTTTTTTTTTTTAGTCAGAGTCTTGCTCTGTCACTCCAGCTGGAGTGCAGTGACTCACTGAACCCTTAAGCTCCTGGCTCAAGCAATCCTCCTGCCTCAGCCTCCCAAACAGCTGGGATGACAGGTTTGAGGTACCATGCCCTGTTGGTTTTCTTACTAGTTCTTAAATCATAATTCTTTTCTTCATTACTTTACTACTTGAGTAAGCTAAGTTCATCATATCTTTAACATCTATGTAAACTAGGCTATCTATCTGTTTAATTACCTCTTTCTTCATTTTTTAAACTCATTCCATATCATTTCCACTCATTTCTTTTAAAATCCTAGCATCCAACAAGAATAATTCTTCCTTATAATTTTTTCCTATTAGAGTACCGTATGAAAATATGTCCGTTTCATGATTGTATATCTGGAAGACCCCATCATCTCAGCCCAAAATCTCCTGAAACTGATAAACAACTTCAGCAAAGTCTCAGGATACAAAATCAACGTGCAAAAATCACAAGCATTCCTATACACCAGTAATAGACTTCAAGAGAGCCAAATCAAGAACGAACTGCCATTCACAATTGCTACAAAGAGAATAAAGTACCTAGGAATACAACTAACAAGGAACGTAAAGGACCTCTTCAAGGAGAACTACAAGCCATTGCTCAACGAAATAAGAGAGGATACAAACAGATGGAGAAACATTCCATGTTCATGGTTAGGAAGAATCAACATCGTGAAAATGGCCATACTGCCCAAAGTAATTTACAGATTCAACGCTATTCCCATCAAGCTACCAATGACCTTCTTCACAGAACTGGAAAAAAACACCTTAAACTTCATATGGAACCAAAAGAGAGCCCGCATAGCCAAGTCAATTCTAAGCAAAAAGAACAAAGCAGGAGGCATCACACTACCGGACTTCAAACTATACTACAAGGCTACAGTAATCAAAACAGCATGGTACTGGTACCAAAACAGAGATATAAACCAATGGAACAGAACAGAGGCCTCAGAGGAAATACAACATACCCACAACCATCTGATCTTCGATAAACCTGACAAAAACAAGCAATGGGGAAAGGACTCCCTGTTTAATAAATGGTGTTGGGAAAACTGGCTAGCCATGTGCAGAAAGCAGAAACAGGACCCCTTCCTGACACCTTACACCAAAATTAACTCCAGATGGATTAAAGACTTAAACATCAGACCTAATACCATAAAAACCTTAGAAGAAAATCTAGGCAAAACCATTCAGGACATAGGTGTAGGCAAGGACTTCATGACCAAAACGCCAAAAGCAAGGGCAACAAAAGCCAAAATAGACAAATGGGACCTAATCAAACTACACAGCTTCTGCACGGCAAAAGAAACAGTCAGTAGAGTGAATCAGCAACCAACAGAATGGGAAAAAATTTTTGCAGTCTACCCATCTGACAAGGGGCTGATATCCAGAATTTACAAAGAACTAAAACAGATCTACAAGAAGAAAACAAACAAGCCCATTCAAAAATGGGCGAAGGATATGAACAGATACTTTACAAAAGAAGACATACAGGAGGCCAACAAACATCTGAAAAAATGCTCATCATCACTGGTCATCAGAGAAATGCAAATCAAAACCACATTGAGATACCATCTCACACCAGTTAGAATGGCGATCATTAAAAAATCGGGAAACAACAGATGCTGGAGAGGATGTGGAGAAATAGGAACACTTTTACACTGTTGGTGGGAATGTAAATTAATTCAACCATTGTGGAAGACAGTGTGGCGATTCCTCAAGGACCTAAAAATGGAAATCCCATTTGACCCAGCAATCCCATTACTGGGTATATATCCAAAGGATTATAAATCATTCTACTACAAGGACACGTGCACACGAATGTTCATTGCAGCACTTTTTACAATAGCAAAGACCTGGAACCAACTCAAATGCCCAACGATGATAGACTGGATAGGGAAAATGTGGTACATATGCACCATGGAATATTACGCAGCCATCAAAAACGATGAGTTCACGTCCTTTGTAGGGACATGGATGAACCTGGAAACCATCATTCTCAGCAAACTGACACAAGAGCAGAAAATCAAACACCGTATATTCTCGCTCATAGGCGGGTGTTGAACAATGAGAACACATGGACACAGGGAGGGGAGCACTACACACTGGGGTCCGTTGGGGGGAAATGGGGGAGGGGCGGGGGTGGGGAGGTGGGAAGAGATAGCATGGGGAGAAATGACAGATACAGGTGAGGGGACGGAAGGCAGCAAAGCACACTGCCATGTGTGTACCTATGCAACAATCTTGCATGTTCATCACATGTACCCCAAAACCTAAAATGCAATAAAAAAAAAAGAAAGAAAATATGTCTGTTTATTTTGGAAAACAATTTTGGAATCATTTTATTGAGTTCTATAAAGTTTTCTTTATTTTTTTTTAAATAGGAATATGGTAAATCTATAAATTAATTTGAGAAATATTTTCTTTACTATTCATAATCATACTATGTCTTCACTTTCACTTAGTTTTAAAAATTATTTCATTAAATTTTTTATACTTTTGTGGACCCCAAAAATCTGAGACAGGTCTCGGTTAACTTAGAAAATTTTTTTTTCCAAGGTTGAGGATGCATGCCCATGACACAGCCTCAGAAGGTCCTGACGACATGTGCCCAAGATGGTCAGAGTACAGTTTGGTTTTATACATTTCAGGGAGACATGAGACATCAATCAACACAGGTAAGATTAACGTTGGTTCCATCCAGATAAGGCAGGACAACTTGAAGCAGGGAGGAAGCTTCCAGGTCATAGATAGATAAGAGACAGACAAATGGTTGCATTCTTCTGAGATTCTGATTAGTCTTTCCAAAGGAGGCAATGAAATATGCATTTACCTCAGTGAGCAGAGGGGTGACTTTGAATAAAATGGGAGGCAGGTTTGCCCTAAGCAGCTTTAAGCTTGGCTTTTCCTTTTAGCTTGGTGATATGGGGGCCCCAAGATTTATTTTCCTTTCACAATTTATATGCTTTTGACATTACACATTAATTTCCATGTATTTTATCATTTGCTGACATTGTGCATAAAATCTCCTTTCAATTAACTTTTCTAGTTGGCTATTCCTGATATTTAGGGAAGATATAGGTGTTCGCAGACTTATCTTGTATTTGCCCGTATCACTGAATGTTTTTAATATCACTAATAGTTTTGTTGCAGGTGGGGATGGTTTGATTTGGGTCTTCTATTTCTTCAGACAACAACTTGTTTGCTCTTTTCTCAATATTTAATTCTCATTTCTTTTGGAGGAGCTACTGTGATTAAAATAATTTTCAGCATTAAATTGGAAAATAATGGTAACAAAATACACTTTTGCTTTGTATACTTTTTTTTTTTCCTTTTTTGAGGCAGGGTCTCGCTCTACTGCCCAAGCTGGAGTGCAGAGGCACAATCACAGCTCACTGCAGCCTTGACCTCCTGGGCTCAAGTGATCCTCCCACATCAGCCTCCCAAGTAGGTGGGACTACAGGTATGCATCACCACACCCAGCTAATTTTTTAATTTTTTGCAGACACAGGGGTCTCACTGTGTTGCCTTGGCTGGTCTCAAACTCCTGGCCTCAAGTGGTCCTCCCGCCTTTGCCTCCCAAAGTGCTGGGATTACAGGCATGAGCCACTGTGCCCAGCTACTTTGTTCATTTTTTAAAGGAAAATGTTTCTATATTTGCTCTACCCTTTATAAAACTTTAAATTCTTAGTTTTTTCTTTTTTGATGTCACAAAATAGCAAAACTATGTTCTAACTTAAGATATTTTAAAACTGGATTTTGAATTTTATCAAATGTCATTTTGGGCTTTTAATGACTTATGGTTTTATTATTGAAGTTACTGATCTGTGATTTTTGTCAGTTTTCTTTTCACTGAATCATTCACTGATTTAGAGAGAAAATTTCCCTGATTCCTCAGTCTTGAGTAGCCTCCCCTCACTCTTTATCACATCCTTCATTTTGCTCTCTTCATGGCAGTTATTATTGCTATTTTGAATTGGTTTGTTTGTTTACCTCAGGGGTCCCCCACCCCCTGACCGAAGACTGGTACTGGTTCGTGGCCTGTTAGGAACTGGGCTGCACAGCAGGAGGCAAGCAAGTATGACTGCCTGAGCTCTGCTCCTGTCAGATCAGCAGTGGCGTTAGATTCCTGTAGAAGCGCGAACCCTATTGTGAACTGTACATGTATTGGATCTAGGTTGCACACCCTTTGTAAGAATCTAATGCCCGATGACCTGAGGTGGAACAGTTTCATCCGAAAACCCTCCTACCCACCTCCCCCATACATTCCCACACCCCCAATACCTCCATATCCCCTACACAGTCCCCACCCCAGTCCCTAGAAAAATTGTCCTCCACAAAATCGATCCCTGGTACCAAAAATCGATTGTGGGCTACTGGTTTACATGTTATAGTCTGTCTGCTATGCATGGCACCCTTATTGGTATTGCTTGCTTTGAAATCTTCATTGGTCAGATCATCATTGCGATGTTAAATTGTGATTACCCTGATCTAGCATTACAGTATATCCTGGAGCTAATAGAATCCAAAGCTGCTTCCTAAATTCTGGCTTTTCCTGCAGATTACTTTGCAAGTTATCTCCGTGCAGAAGTGGCCTTTCTCTCAGCACAGAGTACTACGTAGAATTCATGTTCCTCAATTTCTGAGCTAATGTTCTGACCTCTTCTAAGTCTTGCTGCTACTGGACACTGGGAGACCTGGGATTTATGTATACTTTGATTCAAAGATTGTACAAACAAGAACCCATAATTGTTAAATATTTTTGGCAAAAGATAAAGTGTTTCTAAACAAATAATGAGATCAAGATAGCAGCACTAGATGAAAAATAACACTTGGAATCCAGCCCAGATGTTTTCACTATTTACCATATGATTTTGGCCAAGTTATTTATCCTCTTAAGAGTTCACTTCTGTAAGATGAGGTAACTGCATTAGATTTATCAGTGCTTTCCAGTTGCAATTTAAAATGAATAACCTATTAGAGAAATGTTTAAAATTAATATTAATAAACTTCTCATATCTAATTTGTTAAACTAAACCTTGGTAAACCTTTAGTTACTACTATCTTATCAAAATATGATGATGGGATAGTAAAATTTTTGTACCCAAACATCAAATAGTCTCTTCCAAGTAAATCTCATGAATCATATGATTTGGAGTAGTACTTCTGCAATGGAAAACTCTGGGGTAATCTCTCTAGCTTCTCTACTTATTCTAGGAACTGCTTCTCCCTCTCTTTTTCATCCTCCCATCATAGTGCAGCTGTAATGTGACCCTTCCTCCTGGCCACAGCTAATCATCTGTGATCCAGGTGTGGGTACCTCACCTAATCGGAGCCAGTGAGTCTCATCCCCAGGAATTTGGGTTTTGGATAAGAAATAATATGGAAAGCAAGCTGATCTCTCATTCTTGAAGCCATAAAATGATAACCTTGGGTGTACTAGGCAGCTATGTTCCCATGGAAAAAAAAAAAAAAAAAAAAAAGAAGCAAGCAGAGGATCTAATATTGCTGGTCCCTAGGCTAGCTGGATCCTTATTTATAAAGTAGGTTGTTCAACTTGTCCCAGTATACTTTCAGTAAGTTCCTTCTTTTGCCTAAGCTGGTCAGAGCCTTGCTTTGTTGCCTTCTCCCCTGCAAAAAAAAAAAAAAAAAAAAATCTAAAGTAACACGAATTCTAATGAGATGAAATCTCTCATCTTCAGATAATCTCCCTGGAAGGTATGATTACTTCTCCCATAGCCCTGTTTGTCTCTGTGACATCTATGAGAGTCCCTTGAGTTATCTGCTCACATTACACTTTCCTTTTAAGTTGCAATTTTTCCGTTAGCTTAACTAGTATAAGATGTACTCTCTCCAACAAAAATTGACCTGTGTGGCTTAGAGATATTTTCACCTTGAATCTGTCACTTCTAAGCCCTTCTCCTTCAGATCTGTTGCACAAAATAATACAGTTGTCCATTAAAGAATTTACAGGATCTTAGACACAGTAAACTATGTACAGATTTCTCTTGCACCTGTAAGATGGGCTTTAATTTCAGCTTCTCAGATCTTGAAGTAAGAGAAAAAATAAAAGATGTGTGATAATTTCTAAGAAATAATCTTTTGGACCAAAACAACTTAAGATTTACTAGAATCATGGTAAATCCTCAACATAGCAATGTGATGGCCTCCTGCTTCCTCACCAGTCAAATTCCAGTGTTATATTCACATGAATTACAAAGTAACAATGCATTCCATATGTGAAAACATACTTCTGAGGAAATAATACAAACTGAACAAAAATGAGCATAAATATGACCAACCAGTATAGAGAAGAGGGTTAATGAGGAAGTGGGAAAGGTGTTAAGGGACAGCGATTAATAGGTTATCCACAACTATTGTTGAAATTTCCCTTTTTTTGAGTTTGTAGATGTCTTATCAGCTTATATGTTCTTCATAATAAAATCCCTAATGATTTTTCTTTGTAATTTATGCAAATACATATGCCCTCAGAAAAAATCCATTTCCAAGATTAGAAAGCTTTCCTTCTCTTTAGTCCTAAGGAACTGTGGGATATGTTTTCCCCCATAGGCAACACAAGCCTCGTGAAACGGAGGCAGAACATTCATGCTTTAAAATTCGTTTCTCTAACTGTACAGTTATTACCAGTATGGGCAAAGCAAATCCAAATTACCACTTACACTTCAGGCCGACTAGAAAAGAGACAGTTCTCATTTTGGAAATCTTCAAATCTTCCCTGACAGGAGTGCTAGAAAAAGCATAACATACAGAATCACAAATTGCTTTTTTGACAAACTGCCAATCTATTGACTCTTAAAGGAAGAACAACAGTGAATGCTAAGGATAAAACAGAAGTAATAGCTGAGAAGTGCAGTGGAAATTGATCTAAAAATGCAGAGGAAATTAAAAAAGAAGCCACTCCAGCATAGGTATGACTTCAGAGACCCAAGGGAAAACTTCATAAGGAAATCTTTCATTACTTTAAAAGTTTGGAAGACATCTTCCTAATAGAAAGGATCCATGGTTTGGTGGGATGCACTGCTGCTTGGATATTATGAGTCCAGAATTTCTGGCACAGAAATTAAAAATTATAAACAGACTTTACTATTGCCCTTAATTGGTTTCTAACTCCACGGATAATTTACTTTAAGAGATATGTATACAGGAATATTAACTTTTTAATCTATAAATTTTGCTATAACAATCTATGTTTAAAGATATAAACTTTTCTGGATAGAATGTCTCTTTTTATGAAAGCTGTGAATTCATGTATAAATTAATTTTGTGCAGAATTTTCATGACATACAAAACATGAAAAATGATATGGGAGATTATATGGATCAATTACATGGCCTAAAGATTATCTAAACAGAAAGTACATTATAAAAGAAGGGATTTAGGAACATTGATAACTAAAAAAATATTTTACTCAAAAATATGGTTAAATACAATAGGTTTCCCTTCTCTTGAGTTTTCTAAATTACTTTTGATGATTGAAAAATTACATTATCTAAAGTGATTCTAAATGTATTTAGAGGAAGTATTTAAGACGATTATAAAAAGGAGACAGTAAAGAGATACAAAGGTAAGTTACATATATGGTCTTAGATTATTGATTTAAGGCTTTTCATCATTTCTAATGAATGCACTTACATTTAACCTAACATATGCTATAAATTTTCCTTATAGCCCTGCTTTAGCTGTGTCATAAAATTTTATATGTTGTATCTTCATTTTGATTCAGTTCAATATATTGTTAAGTTTCCCTTCAGACTTATTTGGCCCATAGATTATTTAGAAGTGTGTTATTTAGTTTACAAATGTTTGGAGAACATTTTGCTGTTATTGATTTCCAGTTTGACTTTGTTATGGTAAAAGAACACACACAATATTATTTTATTTCTTTGAAATTTATTGAGCTTTGCTTTATAACAAGGATATGGTCTATCTTGACATTTGTTCCATAAACACTTGAAAAGAATGTTAAGTCTGCTGTTGTTGGGCATTTTATAAATGTTGATTTGTTGAGTTCTTCTGTATTCTTGCTGATTTTCTGTCTAGTTGTTCTATAAACTATTAAGACAGAGATGTTCAAGTCTCTAACTATAATTGTGGATTTGTATATTTCTCCTATTAGTACTATCAGTTCACCTAGTAATACAGAAGGGGGGCAAGGAAATGCTAGGAAGGAAAGGGTGGGTCCCTGGTGAGGGCTCCACCCCTGGCTCTGTGCCAATGGACCTAGGTGAGGACAGGCACTCCTGCCTTGGTACCCAAATATTGCACTCCCCAAAAACACCCTGACCCACCATGTCCCCATCTTGTGCCTATAAAAACCCTTGAGACTCTAACAGTCAGGCACACAAGCAGCTGGATAGCAAGAGGATGGCGAGAGGAGCACGCAGGCAGAAGAGCACATGACAGGCGTCAGCGCGCCATCCACTGGGAGAATGAGGCAGAGTTTGGCCATGGCAGTTGGTGGAGAGCCCGGCTACTCCCAACTCTGGGAAAAACTATCTCCCTTCTGGTTCCCCCATCTGCTGAAAGCTACTTCCACTCAACAAAACCTTGCACACATTCTCCAAGCCCATGTGTGATCTGATTCTTCCAGTACACAAAGGCAAGAACCCTGGGTTACAGAAAGCCCTCTATCCTTGCCATAAGGCAGGGGCCTAATTCAGCTGACTAACACAAGCTGCCTATGGATGGCTAAACTAAAAGAGCACCCTGTAACACATGCCCACTGGGGGTTCAGCTGTAAACATTCACCCCTAGACACTGCCAAGGGGTCAGAGACCCACAGCATGCTCATCTGTATGCTCTCCTAGAGGTCTGAGCAGTGGGGAACTGAAGAAGCGAGCCACACCCCCATCGCAAGCCCTGACAGAGGGACAAGGGAACTCGTGCTGTTCACTACTTTGCAGCTGTGTTATTTGGTGTAGACACATTTATAATTACTGTGTCTTTTTGGTGAATTGACCCTATATTATTATATAATATCTTTACTTGACTCTGATACTTTTCTTTGCTCTGAAGCATACTTTATGTGATATCAATACAGCCACTCCTACTTTCTTTGGGTTAATTATTACATCATATATCTTTTTTTCATTCTTTCACTTTCAACTTGCCTATATCATTATACTTAAAGTGAGTTTCTTGTAGAAAGCATATACTTGATTCAGATTTACTAATCCATTCTACCTGTCAAACTACAATGTTGTAGACCATTTATTTATTTTTTATTTGTTTTTGTTTTATTATTATACTTTAAGTTCTGGGATACATGTGCAGAACATGCAGGTTTGTACACAGGCATACGTGTGCCATGGTGGTTTGCTACATCCATCAACCCATCATCTACATTAGGTATTTCTCCTAACGCTATCCCTCCCTTAGTCCCACATGCTCTGACAGGCCCCAGTGTGTGATGTTCCCCTCCCTGTGTCCATGTGTTTCATTGTTCAACTCCCATTTATGAGTGAGAACATGCAGTGTTTGGTTCTCTGTTACTGTGTTAGTTTGCTGAGAATGACGGTTTCTAGCTTCATCCATGTCCCTACAAAGGACATGAACTCATCCTTTTTATGGCTGCATAGTATTCCATGGTGTGTATGTGCCACATTTTCTTTATTCAGTCTATCATTGATGGGCATTGGGGTTGGATCCAAGTCTTTGCTACTGTGAATAGTGCTGCAGTAAACATATGTATGCATGTGTCTTTATAGTAGAATGATTTATAATACTTTGGGTATTTAGGCAGTTAATGGGATTGCTGGGTCAAATGGTATTTCTGGTTCTAGATCCTTGAGGAATCACCACACTGTTTTCCACAATGGTTGAACTAATTTACCCTTCCACCAACAGTGTAAAAGCATTCCTATTTCTCCACATCCTCTCCAGCATACGTTATTTCCTGACTTTTTAACAATTGCCATTCTAACTGGTATGAGATGATATCTCATTGTGGTTTTGATCTGCATTTCTCTAACGACCAGTGATGATGAGGATGATGAGCTTTTTTTATCATATGTTTGTTGGCCACATAAATGTCTTCTTTTGAGAACTGTCTGTTCATATGCTTTGCCCACTTTTTGATGGGGTTGTTTTTTTTCTTATAAATTTGTTTAAGTTCCTTGTAGATTCTGGATATTAGCCCTTTGTCAGAAACTTTCTCCCATTCTGTAGGTTGCCTGTTCATTTGTTGATAGTTTCTTTTTCTGTGTAGAAGCTCTTGAGTTTAATTAGATCCCATTTGTCAATTTTGGCTTTTGTTGCCATTGCTTTTGGTGTTTCAGTCATGAAGTCTTTGCCCATGCCTGTGTCCTGAATGATATTACCTAGGTTTTCTTCTAGGGTTTTTATGGTTTTAGATCTTATGTTTAAAGTCTTTAATCTATCTTGAGTTAATGTTTGTATAAGGTGTAAGGAAAGGTTTCAGTTTTAGTTTTCTGCATATGGCTAGCCAGTTTTGCCAACACCATTTTTAAATAGGGAATCCTTTCCCCATTGCTTTTTTTTTTGCCAGGTTTGTCAAAAGATCAGATGGTTGTAGATGTGTGGCATCATTTCTGAGGCCTCTGCTCCATTCCATTGGTCTATATGTCTGATTTGGTACCAGTACCATGCTGTTTTGTTTACAGTAGCCTTATAGTATAGTTTGAAGTCAGGTAGTGTGATGCCTCCAGCTTTGCTCTTTTTACTTAGGATTGTCTTGGCTGTATGGGATCCTTTCTGGCTTCATGTGAAATTTAAAGTATTTTTTTCTAATTATGTGAAGAAAGTCGATGGTAGTTTAATTGGGATAACATTGAATCTATAAATTACTTTAGGCAGTATGGCCACTTCTGTGATATTGATTCTTCCTATCCATGAGACTGAGTATCACTCTATCAACCATTTTTTTTTTTTTTTTTTTTGAGATGGAGTTTCACTCTTGTTACCCAGGCTGGAGTGCAATGGCGCGATCTCGGCTCACCACAACCTCCGCCTCCTGGGTTCAAGCAATTCTCCTGCCTCAGCCTCCTGAGTAGCTGGGATTACAGGCACGCGCCACCATGCCCAGCTAATTTTTTTTTGTATTTTTAGTAAAGACAGGGTTTCACCATGTTGACCAGGATGTCTCAATCGCTTGACCTCGTGATCCACCCGCCTTGGCCTCCCAAAGTGCTGGGATTACAGGCTTGAGCCACCACACCCGGCCTATCAACCAGTTTTTTAAGACAGCATCTCACTCTGTCACCCAGGCTGGAGTACAGTGGCACAATCTTGGCTCACTGCAACCTCCACCTCCGAGGTTCAAGCAATTCTCCTGCCTTAGCCTCACGAGTAGCTGGGATTACAGATGTATGCCACCATGCCTGGCTAATGTTTTTTGTATTTTTAGTAGAGACGGGGTTTCACCATGTTGCCCAGGCTGGTCTTGAATGCCTGACTTCATATGATCCACCTAACTTGGCATCCCAAAGTGCTGGGATTACAGGCATGAGCCACCATGCCTGGCTCTTGTTAGTTAGCTCTTGTTGCATTGATCCCTTTACCATTATGTAATGCCTTTTTTTGTCTTTTTTGATCTTTGTTGGTTTAAAATCTGTTTTATCAGAGCTGAGGATTGCAACCCTTGCTTTGTTTTTGCTTTCCATTTGCTTGGTAAATATACCTCCATCCCTTTATTTTGAGCCTATGTGTGTCTTTGCATGTGAGATGGGTCTCCTGAATACAGCACACAGATGGGCCTTGACTCTTCATCTAATTTGCCAGTCTGTGTCTTTTAACTGGGGCATTCAGCCCATTTACATTTAAGGTTAATATTGTTATTTGTGAGTTTGATCCTGTCATTATGATGCTATCTGGTTATTTTGCCCGTGAGTTGATGCAGTTTCTTCATAGTGACAACGGTCTTTACAATTTGCTGTGCCTTATACCAGTTTTTCCTTTCTATGTTTACTGCTTTCTTCAGGAGCTCTTGTAAGGCAGGCCTGGTGGTTAGAAAAATCTCTCAGCATTTACTTGCTTGTAAAAAAATATTTATATCTCCTTCACTTATGAAGCTTAGTTTGTCTGGATATGATATTCTGGGTTGAAAATTCTTGTCTTTAAGAATGTTGAATATTGGCCTCCACTCCCTTCTGGCTTGCAGGGTTTCTGCAGAGAGATCCACTGATAGTCTGGTGGGCTTTCCTTTGTAGGTAACCCGACCTTTCTCTCTGGTTGCCCTTAACATTGTTTCCTTCATTTCAACCTTGGTGAATCTGATGATTATGTGTCTTGGGGTTGCTCTTCTCAAGGAGTATTTTTGTGGTATTCTCTGTATTTCCTGAATTTGAAATACAGAGAATTGGCCTGTCTTGCTAGATTGGGGAAGTTCTGGAAAATATCCTGCAGAGTGTTTTTGAACTTGGTTCCATTCTCCCCATCACTTTCAGGTATACCAAGCAAATGTAGGTTTAGTCTTTTCACACAGTCCCATATTTCTTGGAGGCTTTCTTCATTCTTTTCTGTTCTTTTTTTCTCTAATCTTGCCTTCATGCTTTATTTCATTAAGTTGATCTTCAATCACTAATATCCTTTATTCTGCTTGAATGATTTGGCTATTGATACTTGTGTATGCTTCATGAAGTTCTCATGCTGTATTTTTCAGCTCTGTCATGTGATTTGTGTTCGTCTCTAAACTGGTTATTCTAGTTAGCAATTTGTTTAACCTTTTTTCAATGTTCTTAGCTTCTTTGCATTGGGTTAGAACATGCTCCTTTAGCGCAAAGTAGTTTGTTATTACCCACCTTCTGAAGCCTATTTCTGTCAATTCGTCAAACTCATTCTCTGTCCAGTTTTGTTCCCTTGCTGGTGAGGAGTTGTGATCTTTTGAAAGAGAAGAGGTATTCTTTTTTGGAATTTTCAGCCTTTTGCACTGGTTTTTCCTCATCTTCATGGATTTATCTACCTTCGTTCTTTGATGTTGGTGACCTTCGGATGGGGTTTTTGTGTTGACATCCTTTTTGTTGATGTTGATGCTATTCCTTTCTGGTTGTTAGTTTTCCTAACAGTCAGGCCCCTCTGCTACAGGTCTACTGGAGTTTGCTGGAAGTCCACTCCAGATCCTGTTTGCCTAGGTATCACCAGCAGAGGCTGCAGAACAGCAGATTGCTGCCTGTTCCTTCCTCTGGAAGCTTTGTCCCAGAGGGGCACCTGCCAAATGCCAGCTGGAGCTCTCCTATATGAGGTGTCTATTGACCCCTGCTGGGAGGTGTCTCCCAGTCAGAAGGCACAGGGGTCAGGGACCCACTTGAGAAGGCAGTCTGTCCCTTCACAGAGCTCAAATGTTGTGCTGGGAGTTCTGCTGCTCTCTTCAGAGCTGGCAGGCAGGAATATTTAAGTCTGCTGAAGCTGCAACCACAGCCACCTCTTCCCCCAGGTGCTCTGTCCCAGGGAGATGGGCGTTTTATCTATAAGCACCTGACTAGGGCTGCTGCCTTTCTTTCAGAGATGCTCTGCCCAGAAAGGAGGAACCTAGAGAGGAAGTCTGGCTACCCAGTGGCTTTCCTGATCTGCAGTAGGCTCCAACCAATTCGAACTTCCTGGGGGCTTTGTTTACACTGTGAGGGGAAAACTGCCTACTCAAGCCTCAGTAATGGCAGATGCCCCGCCCTCCCCCCCACCAAACTTGAGTGTCCCAGGTCAACTTTGGACAGCTGTGCTGGCAGTGAGAATTTCAAGCCAGTGGATCTTAGCTTGCTGGATTCCGTGAGGGTGAGATCCACTGAGCTAGACCACTTGGCTCCCTGGCTTCAACTCCCTTTCCAGGGGAGTGAACAGTTCTGTCTCACTGGCATTCCACGTGCTACTGGCATATGAAAAAAAAAATTCCTGCAGCTAGCTCATTGTCTACCTGAACAGCCACACGGTTTTGTGCATAAAACCCAGGGCCTTGGTGATATAGGCACCCGAGGGAATCTCCTGGTCTGTGGGTTGTGAAAACTGTTGGAAAAGTTTAGTATGTGGCCCAGAATGCACCATTCCTCATGGCACAGTCCCTCACAGCTTCCTTTGGCTAGGGGAGGGAGCTTCCCAACTACTTGTGCTTCCCAGGTGAGGTGACATCCTACCTTGCTTCAGCCCCCTCTGTGGGTTGCATTCACTATCTAACTAGTCCCAGTGAGATGAGCCAGGTACCTCAGTTGGAAATGCAGAAATTATCCACCTTCTGCATTTATCTTGCTGGGAGCTGCAGACTAGAGCTCTTTCTATTCAGCCATCTTGCCAGCCACCTCCAACAATTCTTTTTTCCATTTATGTTTAATGTAATTACAGATATGTTAGAGCTTAAGTCAGTCATTTTATATTTTGTTTTCTGTCTATTATTCGTATTTCATTTCTCTGTTTTCTTTTCCTTATCTTCTTGTGGGCTACTTCCTGTGAGTTATTTTTTATGATTCCATGTTAATTTTTATTTTTGAGTGTATCTATTTCTTTTTCACTAGTTCCTTCAGTTATCAAATTTGTACATATTTTTATAACTTTATAACTTAAATTTTTTATGTTTGCTATGGTTTAAATGTATCCCCTCCAAAATTCAGGCATTGCCAATGTGATGGTATTAGGTAGTAAAGTCTTTAAGAGGTAACTAGGTCCTTAAAGTTCTTCCTACTTAATGTTATTAAGACCCTTATAAAAGAGGCTTCATGCAACAAGATGGCCCTTAGCAGACACCAGATGCTGATGACTTCATCTAGGACTTCCAGACCTGTGAGAAAATAAATTTCAGTTTATTCTAAATTACTCAGTCTCAGGTATTCTGACATAGCAGCATAAGTGAACTTAGATAATATCGATATCAAAACTATCCTAGTGTACTTGTGGTGTAATTTTGCCAGTTCAAGTGAAATGTAGAAAACCTATTTCCCTTTATAGTTCCTTACCTTTTCCCTTTTATAATGTGATTATCTTAAGTATCTCATCTACCAAATCAGATGTTACAATTTCTGCTTTGACCTTTAAATATAATTTAGAAAACTCAAGAGGGGCCGGGCATAGTGGTTCATGTCTGTAATCCCAGCACTTTGGGAGGCTGAGGTGAGCAGATCACCTGAGGTCGGGAGTTCAAGAGTAGCCTGGCCAACATAATGAAACCGTCTCTATTAAAAATACAAAAATTAGCCAGGTGGTAGCAGGTGCCTGTAATCCCAGCTACTCAGATGGTTGAGGCAGGAAAATCACTTGAACTGGGAGGTGGAGGTTGCAGTGAGCCAAGATTTCGTCATTGCACTCCAGTCTGGAGTGAAACTCCATCTTAACAAGAGTGAAACTCCATCTTAAGAGAGAAAGAAAGAAAGAAAGAAAGAAAACTCAAGAGGAGACAGGAAGCCTATTGTATTTACTCACATTTTTACTTAGTGTGTTTTTCTTGGTTCTTAATGTTCCAATATTCTTTCTTTGATAATTTCCTTTCCGTTTAAAGAACTTTCTGTAGCCATGTTTTTAGAAAAAACCTGCTACTGACAAAATCTCTTTGTTTCCCTTCATCTGAGAATGTTATTATTTCCCCTCTATTCCTAAAAGATATTTTTGCTGGATACTGGATTTGGGTTGACAATTTTTTCCTCTCAGCACTTGAAAGATGTTGTGTTACTTTCTTACGGTATCCATGGTTTCTGATGTGAGATCCACTGTCATTCAGATTGCTTTTCCCTTATAAGCAAAGTGACATTTCTTGCTCTCTGCTTCTAACAATTTTTTCTGTTTAGTTTTCAAAATTTGAATGATATATCTTGGCATGAATCTTTGCATTTGTCCTATGAGGTTTCACTTGTCTTTTTTTTAAGTAACAGCTTTATATTGATATAATTTTTAACCATAAAATTCACTTTTTTTCGGGGGGACGGAGTTTTGTTCCTATTGCCCAGGCTGGAGTACAATGGCGTGATCTTGGCTCACTGCAACCTCCTCCTCCCAGGTTCAAATGATTCTCCTACCTCAGCCTCCTGAGTAACTGGAATTACAGGCATGTAATCATCATAGCTAGCTAACTTTTTGTACTTTTAGTAGAGATAGGGTTTCTCTGCGTTGGTCAGGCTGGTCACAAACTCTCAACCTCAGGTGATCTGTCCACCTTGGCCTCTCGAAGTACTGGGATTACAGGCATGAGCCACCATGCCTCGCCAAAAATATTCATCCTTTTAAAGTTTATAATTCAGTAATTTTTAATAGATAAACAACATTGTGTAACCTCCACTATCTAATTTTAGAACACTTTAATTACCTAGAAAATAAGCCCTATACCTATTAGTCATCACTATTTTCCCTCTCCTGACCCTTGGAAACCACTGATTTACTTTGTCTCTATATATTTGCTTATTTTAGACTTTCACGTAATCATGTAATGTGGCTTTTGTAACTGGTTTCTTTTACTTAAAGAAAGCATAATGCTTTCAAGGTTGATTCATGTTGTAGGATGTATTAGCACTTTATTCCTTTTTAGTACCAATTAATATTCCATTACATATCTATACTATATTTTGTTTATTCATTAATCAATTGATAGATATTTGAGTTGTTGCACTTTTTGGGCATTACAAATAATTACAAATAGTCCTGCTACTTAGCACCACTTTTTGTGCAGACAAATGTTTTCATTTCCATTTGGAGTAGAATTCCTGGGTCATATGGTAACTCTATATTTAATTGTTTGAGGAACTGCCACACTGTTTTCCAGAGCAACTATAGCATTTTACACTCCCACCAAAAATGCATGGGAGTCCCAGTTTCTCCATGTTCTTCCCAATACTTGTTATTTGTATTGCTTATTGAAGATATTCTAATGAGTGTGAAGTGGTATCTCCTTGTTTTGATTTGCATTTCTCTAACAGCTAATGATGTTGAGCTTCTTTTCATGTGTGTATTAGTCATTTGTGTATCTTATTTGAAGAAATGTCTATACCAATCCTTTCTCCATTTTTAATTAGGTTGTTTTCATTATTGAGGTATAAGAGTTTTTATCTATAGTAGATATAAATCTCTTATTGGATATGTGATTTGCAAATCTTTTCTCCCACTCTGTGTGCTGTCTTTTCATTTTCTAGCTTGGTGGTACCATTTGAAGTATGAAAGTTTCAAATTTTTATGAAATCCAACTTGTTTACTTTTTCTTTTGCTGCTTGTGTTTTTTGTGTCATATGTAAGAAGTCTTTTGCTAACCCCAGGTCACAAAAATTTATTTCCATGTTTACTTCTGAGAATTTTATAGTTTTATGCTCTTATATTTTGTTCTATGATCCACTTTGAGTTAATTTTTGTATATAGTATGAAGCAGATGTCCAGCTTTATTCTTTTGCATGTGGATTCCCTGTTGTTTCAGCATTATTTGTTAAAAAACAAACAAACCCTACCTTTTTCCCATTTAACTGTTTTGTCTCCTTTGTTGAAAATTCATGCAGCTTCTTGAATCTGTAGGTTTATGTCTTCCACCAAATTTCAGAAGTTTTCAGATATTATTTATTTGAGTATTTTTAGCCTTACCCTCTTTCTCCCTCTAGGATTCTGATTTCATGAATGTTATATCTTTTGTTATACGTAATCAGTTCCATGAGACTCTGTTCTTTTTAGTCTATTTTCTCTCTTTTGTTAGAGTGGATAATTCCTATTGTTCTATCTTCATTCCTTGATTCATTCCTTTGTCTCCTTTGTTCTGTTATTCAACTCATTTTTTAATTTTCATTGTTGTATTTTTCAGTTCTAAAATTTCCATTTGGTTTATCTTTATATCTTCTACTTATCTAATGAGACTTTCTATTTTTTTCATTTGTTTCAAGTGTTTTTGTAGTTGCTCACTGAAGCATTTTTATGATATCTGCTTTAACATCTTTGTCAGATAATTCTAACATTTTCGTCTTCTTGGTTTTGTCATGTATTAATGGTCTTTTTTCATACACGTTGGGATCTTCCCAGTTCTAGATATGAGTGATTTTAGTAAAATCTGGACATATGGGATATTACGAGGTTTTGAATCTTAGTAAAATTTCTTTTAGCTGGCTTTTTCTAACATGGTACCAGCAGGGGAAGTGGATATGGGAAGCAGGCACCACCTCATTATTGCCAAGTTAGAGGAGATATCCAAGTTCCTCATTTGGCCTCCACCAACACCCAAGATGGGAGACTCCTTGTTACTGATTTGTGATGATTAAAGTACCGGCTCTTTACTTGACCTTCTCTGAAACCACCCTGGGAGAGAGGGGTTGGGGTACCTCTACATAGTTACTTAAATATTTTTCCATAATGCCAACCTGAAGATGTTTCAGGGTAAGGCAATTCTTTTAACTACCTAATAGTCTGATGAGGGTGGGAGTCTAGGTTCTCCATTAGGACTTTGCTCACATGAGTAGGATGGGGTCACAATTCTGTCTATAGTTTTGGCTAGAATATGCATTTATTGTCAAAAAGTTTTCTGTCTGCTATACTCCTTTTCTGGTTCTTCAGCTGGAGAGAGCAGTGTTTTGATGGGGCTTGTTTTGTCTGTGCCATTGGTGTTTCCAGGTTGTTGATGTCTAAAATTTCAACTCTGGTGTATCTAAGGCAAAAACAAAACACAGGGAATTAACCATCATGTTGTTCCTTAGGTCCCAAGGTCTCTAGTTGGTCTGTCTTCTTTCTACCATTTGGAGACTTTTATGTTTGTTTTATATGTAATGTTCAGAATTTTTAATTACAATTAGTGGCAGAAATAGGGACACGTATATCTACTCCATCTTCCCAAAAGTGGAATTCTAAGTAGATCTTTTTATAAGTAGAATCTTATTATAATCACTAGGACATATTAATATTTAAAGGAATTTTGAAGTTAATTTTTCCCGGTTACTAACTTCCTAATTTATCATTTTTAAGAATTCAAACTTTATATATTGGGCTTACTTTAAATGAGAAATGCCTATTTCTGAATATTTACTACAATTGTCCTCTTCAATATTTGAAATAATTCTTCTAAATAATTACTGAAATATATTTTTCACAATGCCAACCTAAAGATGTTTCAGTGTAAGGCAATTCTTTAAACTACCTAATATTAAATAATTGTCTTTCCCGAAGTATAAATGGAAACAATATTTTTAGAAGATTCTATTCTATTTTACTTATTTATTTATTTTTACATTATTTACTCATTTATTTTTGAGATGAAGTCTTTCTCTGTCATCCAGGCTGGAGTGCAAATGAATGGTGCGATCTTGGCTCAGTGCGACCTCTGCCTCCTGGGTTCAAGTGATTCTCCTGTCTTAGCCTCCTGAGTAGCTGGGATTACAGGCACCTGCCACCATGCCCAGCTAATTTTTGTATTTTTAGTAGAGATGAGGTTTCATATGTTGGCCAGGCTGATCTCAACTCCTGACCTCAGGTGATCTGCCCACCTCAGCCTCCCAAAGTGCTGAAATTACAGGCATGAGCCACTGTGCCTGGCCTTGTTCTGTTCTGAGTGTGTCTGTATTTAAAATATTACTTATCTTATTAGGTTTCTATATACTCAGCAATAATTTCCTATTAAAGATATTTATTTAACAATTTTTGAACTTCCAGGCCTATTTTTTTCAATAACCATTCATCTTGTTCAATGGCTTTTTCAATAACCATTCCTCCTTCTCAAACATCTTTGATTTATTTAGTAATATTTTCATTCATTGCCCTCTAACAAACTGCTCAATACTCTGCTAATGAGTTCTTTATATAACTTATTTAATCTTGTTTCAGACAAAAGTAAGCGAAGCTCAGAAAGACTGAACCAAAAGCGTTCATAAGTGGTAAAGCCAGTATCTGCATATAGTTCCTCTGCCTGCAAGCTTCACACTTATTTTGATACCTGACAAAATAAGCATCTTATCCTTCCTAGGTGAAAGTTTTCTCCCTCATACCTCATAGGTATGTTTTCTCCCTCAAATGCTATTTTGTAACTGCTAACATTTTATTTTTATCTTGGTAAATTTTTCACCTTTTTAGGTGAAAAATAATATTCTGTATTAATTTTATTTTAAAAAATAAAATTTTATTTAAAAATAAATTAAAACAACAAAACTAATACAGAAATTTAAAATATAAGGTATCTATAATATATTTTAAAGGTAAAAACAAAGTTTATAAGTTTTAACTTCATTTAAAACTTATCAATAATTCTTCAGCGTTTTACCACATGAGCATATTTAGATGTAAAGAGAAAATACTCCTGGATAGCTGCTATTATATGTGCAAACTGTGCAAAGAAAAATAAAATAAGCCATGTTAATAATTTCTTGTTAATTATAAGAAGATTTACTATTTAAAACAGGTATTTTTAATTTGACCTAGAAGAGACAAAAAGGCCACATGTATAAGAATCTCTATTCAACACAGAACTATTTTATATTAACATTTTCATTCACTTTAATTTTTATGAAAGAATAGATTTAATTTGCTTAATTTCAATTTTACAACATCTGATAATCAACATTTTTTTCCTTTCAAAATATTTTGGCCAGTAAATCCCCTTATGCTAAATAATATGTTACTCTTTCTTCATTTCAATTATTTCCAAACTATTAATCAGGTGAACTCCTACTAATTGCTTAATCAGTAGTATTTATATCTGTCATTATTTGCTAATCCTTTAGATTTTAGAAATATTTGTGTTTTTTCCTTTAGCAAAGTAGAATGCAAATACTACACATCCTCTGATTTGTACAGATCCTAGTCCATGATGCAACTTTCCAAATGCAGAAATAAGCCATTTGTTATTTGGATAAATGTACTTTTTCTGGATATATTTTCCTGCCAATAAACTACCATTTAGGAAAGTCTATATTACATTTTTTTCTTAGTAATCCACTCCTATTTGGGGTGGGGTTGTTTACTCAAATACTATCAAATTAACGTTAGAACACGTTGAAATCATGAGTATTTTAGTTATTTAAAATATTTTCCCTTGCTAAGTTCAATTTCCCAATAATAACAAAATGGTACTTTTAGTCTCAAATTTTAAGTTATATAAACTAGTTGTTCCTGCAAAATGACTATAGTTCAAATGAAAATTGTTAACATGTTTAGATGAACAAATGAATTATCTTAGTAAAAATTTACAGACTTTTCTAGTATTTTGTACTGTGATTTTACCTAAACTAAGAGGGGAAGGCAACAACTGTTAACACATTTTCAAAACACATACAGCACTTCCAGTAAGATAGTCGGAAATGCTGGTATTTCTACTCACATTGATCATATGAGGAATATTATCACCGGCATCATCACCTTAGAAAATAAAAACCAGCTAATTATGCAAATTTTAAGTATTTATATACAGTAAATTATATATATATGAATAATCTGGGGGAAGGGAACTGATATTTATCTCATTACCGTTGTTGCAATTGGGTATAAAAACGTCCACCATTCCCATTTGGAATCATTTGCTGTACCGAAAATAGAGGACATATTAATTTCTCATGATGGCAGGTTAGGGAGAGAAGGGCTTGTTACTTCGAAGAGCAAGAAACTACAGCTTTATAGTATTGCATGCCTGGAGACGTAAAAATTTTATAAATCACTGAATTTTAATTACATAGTGGTTTATATGCCAGAAACAACATACCTCAAAAGGCTATCTCGTGCTAAGCAGGCAGCCATCTATCCGCATCTACCTATCGAAGCCATTTCTGCTTTTTACCAGCGACGCTGGAACTGTGTTATGGAGGGACACGTTCGGTGCTGAACAGGCTCCCAGGGCGCGGCTGTCACTCTGGGGGTCACGCTGGGGCACAGAAGTTGGGCTGGGCAACCACACCGGCGGGCCGTTTTGCTCGCAGCGCCGGGCAGCGTCAGCGGCTGCCTCGTGCGAGGCCCGGAGGCTACGGTCAGCTCGCCGGCCGCAGGGGGTGCGAGCACTCGAGAGCCCCGCGCCAGGTCGGCGAAGCCTGAAGCTACCGAGCCGGCTGAGAAAGCACGGCCGCCCGCTGCCGGACGCCAGCCGGCAAGCCCCGCCGGCCGACCCGGGCCCCAGTTTTCCCAGCCCCGCCGCCGTTGCCAAGGCGACCGCCGCCGAACGTTCCCGCGACGGACTCCGCCCCCCGGCCAATCGGACCGGCGCTCGGTGGAGACCAGATTCTCTTTGTTCCGCAGCCATTTCAGGCCCCAGACTGGAGGCAGCGCCGCTTCGGCCGAAGGCCCGAGCGCCCGAGGCCTCTGGGATGGTGTGGGACCGGGTAGGTGGCGTGAGGGAGCGCGGCCCCGGACTGGAGGGGCGGGGGCGGAGGCTGGGAGCTTCGAAGCTGCCTGGCGCGTCTGTGGGAGAGACGCCGGGCTCGCCGGCTGTCTCGGTGCCCGCCCGGCCGTTTGACGCAGGGAGGCAGCGGCGGCGCGGTTCTAACCCTAACAGCTGCCGGCCCAGGCGCCCTGCGAGACCCGGGTAGGAGGCAGGCCATGGCGGCTCCTCAAGTGTCAGAGGAGCCCGTTAGGGACGGCGGGAGCCCGTTACAGGGGGCGGAAGGGGAAGGATGTGATGCTCGGGGAGCGTCTGCCTCGCCTGTTAGGCTGTGGCGTCTGAGGGCCCTGGAGTGCGTCCGTCAGCTGCCGCGGGACGGCTGCCTCTCGCTGGCTCTGGGCGCTGGCGGGCGCTGCCCGAGACGGGCCGGTCTTTGTCCCGCTCCGGGCCCCTCTGCCCTGATCTGCCGGCTGCGTTCATAGAGCCCGGCGTCCTCACATGCAGCCTGCCAGCCTCTCTCCCGGCGGTTCCTTCTCCTCGGGGCCTCTTGGCCTCACGACGTGTTTACAGAATCGTTGTGACCGTACGGGTTTGGCGTGGGCTTGTGGGTTTTTCGCTTCTACCTCCACTCCCATGCGTACCAGCGACAGGGAGCAACTGCTGGGGAGCAGCACGGCACCACCATCAAGCTCTTTTCAGAATAACTTTCTCTAAAAACGATCGCGTGTTGCTTACTGATTTTAAAAATCAACTGGATTTTGCAAGGATTGCTTACGGTTTAGGTCTGTTATCTTAATTGCTAATTAGGTTGGTCTATCAGTAGAGATAAATGTAAAAATTTGAAATTGGAGGCTATCTACAAATGGATTTTGACAGCTGTATTAAGAAGCTTAGTAACTGTCCTCTGAAACAGTAATGACTTAAATGATGAATGCGTAAGTGGTATTTTTTTTTTTTTACCCTAAAGAAAATATACTTTTAAAATTGCAAGTTGTATGGCGTAATGGGTGTTTGGAAATGAAGGTTGTAAAATGGCTGTCCTGACGTACTCACTTTTAGAATGACAAAAGTTCCTGCAGGATTTTAAGTTTCCCTGTTACATCAAAGCTTTCATATGAGAGAGGCGAAGAAGCTATATTGAGTGGAAAAGGGGCAAGTTCCATTTTTTGGGAAAGGATCTGTTTTCCACTTTTACCTTACCTGGCACCCTAGTCGTTCAGAGAGAAGGCTGTACCAGATTGAAAACTAGCAACTGCAAACGGGAAATAATAGTTTGAGGATGCGGATTTCTTTTTTAGTATCTAGCTATGCAACGCATAAATGTGTACTAGTTTGGCAGTACGATTTTTACTTCATGCAATTTAATGTAAGCCTAATGAAGTACTAGTGTTCTCTTTTTCCTGAAAGGGGTCTCCACCCTGGATTAGCCTTGATGTGATTGCATCTTTGTCCTAGTCAGGAATTATTAAATTCCTCCCACTGAAATATCTATAAAAATCTTTTTTGCACTTCTACCTCAATCCTCAATGGCTTTATTACTATTATGTAATGTGAGCAGAATAAGATTTTTGTAAAAATATATGATTCTAGTTGTAAGCTTTTCCAGTATCAACACTCGTTATTGTATTCATTGTTTTTACGACTGTAGTTTTTCTTATAATTTTAAAGCCATTCCATGAACTCTAAATGTTGTAAATGAACTACTAGATTAAATGTAAACATCCTATATTTAGAAGAATTTCTTGAATTTTAACCATGTTGGATTCTGCAAACATTTTTTTAAGAAAAGAAACCTGTTTATAAAGGAAGTCAAACCAAGTGACAGATGTGATGAAATAAATTTATCAAATATAAACTGCAGAGAGGAGCACAGCAGTAAGTGAGGGAGTTATTTTTGTTGCCCGGGGTATAAATTGTGATATTTTTTCCTGAGATTGATATTTGAATACATATTGGTATCAAAAAGATCTCTTCCCCACTCAAAACAGTTTGGTTTACCAGCAAAAGGGTGAGAAAGCTGAGAGAATCAAAGAAACTAATGAGGTTTTCAAAAACAATGGAGAACAATGCCATCCTCAAAGAGGAAGGATCAGAAACACTGAAATTCCCCTGAAGGTTGAGGATATTTCTTAGTTGGCTGGATTGCCATGGTAGATGTGTTGAGTGTTGGCAGGTGAAGGAGTCTTCTGGGCTGTACAAGGGATAAACTTCACGATGGAAGACAGATGTTTGCAAGAGTGGTACCTTAATCCGTATTGTGTTGCTGTAAAAGAATACCTGAGACTGGGTCATTTATAAAGAGAAGAGGTTTATTATTTAGCTCACGGTTCTGCAGAATGGGAAGTACAAGAAGCATGGCGCCGCCATCTGGTCAGCTTGTGGTGCTGCATCATAAAATGCTAGAGAAGGTCAAAGGCGAAGCCCCTAGGCAAAGGTTGAGGGGAATCTGAGGGGAGAGACTGGCTTTCTAACAATCCACCCTCAGGAACTAATTCATGTCCATGAGATCATGATACGATTTCAACATGAATTTTGATAGGGACAGACACACCATATTCAAACCACAGCAAGTGGTAACTGATTTGTAGTTTCATGTGTAGCTGTTAGGAGAAGTTTTCAAAAGCAAGTTTGAATGGGTTGTTTTGAAGGGTCCTTTGAAGTACTACTGTCAGGTGCTGTAGTAAGTAAGAATGTTAGAGTTCTAGAGTCTCAATGCTTAAATGAGATATTGAAATGGGAAATGGGGAGGCAAAGTTGTCTTGGAATTTTCTGGGGTCAATAGAATATATAGGAATGGTGGCTACATCTTAATCCAAAAAGGCACTCCATGCCAGAGCAAATATTACAACTCAGTTCTGAAAAAAAGCTGATAACTGTGAGACCATAAATTTGGGACTGATATATGCCTTTTTAACATTATTTTAATGTTAATTTTTAAAAACAAAACAAAACTTTTCAGTGTAGTGTAGAAAACAGGCGCTTTAGCCACACTATTGGTATTCAAATTTTGGCACCTTCTCTGTGACCTTGGGTAAGTTATTTAATCTCACTTTTTCATCTTATAATGTTATGAGGATTAAATGAGTTAATAGAATAAGCTCTTAAAACTGAGGCTGTCATGTATTAAGTGTTCTATAAATAATAACTGCTGTTATCATCAATGTCATTATCATTGTTAATCATTTCAGAAAACTATAGAAACCCATCAAATAAAAATTACAGATATCAGTACTACGTGGTAACTACTGTAAGCCCTTTGGTGCATTTCCTTCCTTCCAATGTTTTTTCTGAGTTTATTGGATTTTTTTTCACAGTTGAGACTTTTCTATGTGAATAATTTTGTATTCTTCTTTTTTCATCTAGCACCATAAGCATTTTCTTATGCTACTGAGTTATTTTGTCAGCATATTGAATGATTGCATGTTTGTGTGAATTTCTCATTATTAAACAGTTTCTAAATTTTTTGAAGTTATAAGAAACACTGTAATGAACATCCTCATACAGAAATCAATTTCTGCATTTTAGATTATTAAGATAGAATCCCCAAAGCAAAAATAATGAGTCAAGGTAAACATCCGAAGCTCATGGTCCATACTGCCAAATTACTTTTACTTAATGGCATTTAGTAATTAACTTATTAATATAATAAATCAAGACTACACAGTGTTTATTGTTCCTGTTGCTTGGGATTGGAGGAATAGAGAGTGGGTTAACATTTTCCTTATAATGTACTAGACATCATTTTTAGGCGTTTAACCTATATGGTCACTTTCATGTACATTATTCTCATCTTGGCTCTGTGTTATACATGGGAGTTACTTCCGTTTTAGTGACGAGAGAACAAAGCATAGATAGGTAAATACTTTGTTTAAGAGCTCGGAGCGTTCAAGTCTGAATCTGAATCTAAATCTGCTTGACTGCAAAGCTCATCATGCTTTTATTTGTATACTTTTATATCATATACATATTCAGAATTTTATACTGTAACTAACTTCAGATCACAGACTACATTTTTAAGATAGTTAAACTGAGCTGGGAATAATGGGAAAATTGCAAAGTTAAACAAGACAGGGCTTAACTTTCCACATACATTTTAGAAAAAGAAAAAGAAAAATTTTACCTGGATGAGATATAATTAGTAATGAATATGCAAAACTGGGTTCTAAAGTGAATGCACCAAATATCTGTGGGTGCAACTCTTAATGATCTCAACACAAATAGGTGAGAGAAAACCAAAGAAATCTCAAATTTGATTAAATTTGGGGAGTAAGAGAAATAAAAAGGCCCATAAGTGCTTAAATTGAAATATATATTTAGTAAAACTCCTGATAAAGTAAATGAAGCTTTCACTGGGGAAATAAGCCAAAAAATAATATGTGTTTCCCATAAGGAGAATAGAACTGCCTGCAGGTGTAGGAAGTTAAATTTACACTGAAAATTAGAGGAAAAAAAATCCACACATTTGAATTGCATTTTATAGATGACTCTGAAGCCATTAGTAAAATAATTTATCAGTAGAGCTCCTTTATCTTAGATGCCTATGTTTCTACCACAAATGAAAAAGTTAATCCTAGAAAGGATAAGATTCCACTACTTTTGTTTTTACTAAGAAAGGAATTAAGGAAGAGAAGTATTTCAGCAAATCATAAATATACTAAATAAATGAAATAAATTATTAGACTTAGGTGGTATACACCGACATTTTAAAAGAAATGAATATAAAAGTACAGAACTATTGATTATTATGCTACCATTAGAAATGATGTTTTTGAAAAATATTTAATGAAATGAAATATGTATTTTAGCTGGAGCATAGCAGAACTAGGAAATGATTAAAGAGATAGCAAACCATGAAGAACTTTGTATCCCATTTATTAGTGCTGGGATTATCTCTTGTCAAGAGATTTACATACTAGTGGAGAAAGAGGTATGTAAATAAACAAGTTCAATAAATGTATTTACAGCTTTATGATGTAAATCTGTAAAGACACCAAGAAAGGCCAGTAATAGATTTCCTTGAATAGATTAGGGGGAATGTCTGGGGCATTTTGGGAATAGGAACAACATTTCAGGGAGAATGTCAGTAAACATAAGGATCTGCTGTGTTCTTGGAACTCTAAGCAGTTTAGGGACCCTGGAAAGTATAGAGCAGGGGTCCACAAACTTTCTGTAAAGGGCCTGATAGCAAATGTTTTCTGCTTTGTGGCCCGTACCAACTCCGACACTGGAATGCAAAAACAATTATGAAACCAATGGTATGCCCAGATTTGACTAGTGGGCCTTAATTAGACAAACTCTAATATATAGTACAGAGGGAGTTGGGGAAGAGAGAACCTACTGAGCCTTATGTCACCCTAGCATGTGCCATTGAAAGAGATGAAATAAATCTAGAAGATAGATTTGTATGAATCATTAAGAGCAGAATAAAATAGATTTTTGAAAAACTATACATCAATTTAAAAGGGAAAACAACTCAGTTTTTTAAGTGAGCAAATTCCACAGAAGAGGAAATAACCACTAGCAGGTAAACATAGAATGATTTCCCTCACCAGTAGAAAAATGCCAAGTAAAGTGATTTTTTTTTTTTCTCATTATACTGGCAGAAGTGGAAAAAGTTTTGTTAGTATGTATTGACAAGGCTGTCGGGATAACATTGAATATCTCCATACAGCTATTTTAAAGTAAAAACATCTTTGACCCAGTGGTTTTTATTTCTTAGAGAAACACATGAAAATATCAGGAGTCACATGTGCTAGGATTGGTCTTTGTCAGTAACCACAGACCCTCCAGACTTCCAGTCACCCAGGCTGCAGTCCAGTGACATGATCTCGGCTCACTGCAGCCTCTGCGTCCCATGTTCAAGCAATTCTCCTGCCTCAGCCTCCCAAGTAGCTGAGACTACAAGCCTACGCTGCCATGCCCAGCTAATTTTTTGTATTTTAGTAAAAGTGATATTTCACTGTGTTGCCCTGGCTGGTCTTGAGCTCCTGAGCTCAGACAATCCACCTACCTCAGCCTCCCAAAGTGCTGGGATTACAGGTGTGAGTCATTACACCCAGCCTGGATCTACCTTTTTTTTTTTTTTTTTTTTTTTTTAAGAGGAGTCTGGCTTTCTTGCCCAGGCTGGATTGGGGTCTACACTTTTTTTAAAACCCCTTTTCAACTCTTCATACCCTTCTACTGTGCCTTGTGAAATTAACTGTCCGTCATTGCAAAAATCCAGTCTCAACCTATTCTTAGATGTTGTTTTCACTTTATTGCTCTAATGGAAACTTCTCTTCCACTGTGCAGTTGTGGCTGTTTTTGTTTGTTTGCTCCATAACTTTCCTTACTGTTTCTAGAGGTGGGAAAGATACCTGCCACTAATCTCCTTACTTCTTTCAGACTGTGCTTCCTCCTTTCTCCCTATAATGTTCAGTTTTGAATGATGTCATAAAGGCTCACTGTCCCTCTCTCTAGTCTTTATATTGAAATTGATAAGAATATACATAACCGATCTACCCAATACCCTGGCCTCTCATTTCCTAGACCACACTTCCAGTGCTCTTCCCGTCTACGCTATGTCAGCCACTCATTCCACAGTGATACTCTCGTGCATTGTCAATAACTGCAGTCACTCCATACCACAGTTGCCATTTCATGTATTCTGCTCTGTTACCCCTCTTCCTATTTTTGCAGTTCACTTCTAGTGCCTCAGCCCCAACCATCTTCTGACCCCAGTGGAATCTCCAACCCATTGATCCTATTACTGTTCCCCTGCCCCTTACCCTCTTGATATTTTCACTTCCTTTTACATGGAATTTACTCATCTGAATTTTATGGTTAATCAGTTTAGTCACTTCTTTGGATCCCCTTCCTTGCTCTTTGCTTGTTTGGCAAAATCAGAGCCTTAGTTATAACTCTCTGGGGTTTTCTTGCACTTGCCCCTATGTAACTGAGCATGGCCAGAAAAAAACCACACATGACCACAAACCTCAAGTGGGTCCTTAATGCTGCCCTATGGTTGTTCTATATTTTCCTAGTCTGCTTCCTCTCCCACTCTTCTAAATGACTATTTCATATCTTATTTTCCCCAAACCTTCTATATCTCTTTTCCTATCCTCACCTTTAGCTCATGACCTTGTTTCCCGCTTTGCTAAGAAAATCGAAGTAATCAAAAGAGAACTTCCATAGACTCCCACCACGCCATGTACCTCTGGTACTCTATTCATAAAAGGGTCTACACAGCATCTGCTCAGTACATAGCTGTCTTCCTGCCCATTGGTTTAACTGTTCATGTTCTTGTCTGCCTTTGGACTAGACCCCATTCTCTCTCATCTGCTCAAGGACTCTGCTTTAGGTTCCCTTCTTCTACATCATCAATTTTGTTCTCTTTACTGTTATCATTTCTGTCAGCAAACAGATAGGCTATTATTTCTCCCCTCTTAGAAAAAAGAAAAACTTGTCCCACTTCACCACATTACCCCAATTTTTTGTTTCCTCTGGAAGTAGTATTTCTCAAAATAGTTGTCTGTACTTGCTATTGCGAAGTTCTCTCCTCTAGTACTCTGTTAAACCCACTCTAGTCAGGCCTTTGTCTGTAGCACTGTGAGATCCACTCTCACAGAAATAGCTCCTCTGGTTCTTCAGTAGCCTCCAAATTGGTAAATGCTCTGTTACTGATTCTCATCATATTTGACCTGTCAGCAGCATTTGACACAGCTGTTTGCTTCCCTTAGCGTTGAAACCATTTCTTCTTTGCCTTCCAGGACATCACACATTCCTGGTTATCTGCTGCCTCAGTGCTGGTCCTTGTATTCTCTTTTTCCTTTATTTTCACTGACCTCTTACTATTGGAGAGCCCCAAGTTGTAATCCTTTTTGTTTGTTTGTTTCTATCTATGCTCACTTTATTGGTAATCTCATTTAGTCTCATGGCTTTAACCATGTAAATATCAACAATACCCAAATTTGGATATTTAGCCCCTCTCCCCAATTCCAGATTTATATGTGCAACTACCTATTCAACATCTCTCCTAAATGTTTAATAGTAGATATCAAACTCAGCATATCCAAAACTAAACTCCTAAACTTCCTCCACAATGCCTGCTTTACCCACAGACTGCTCCATTTCTGTCAATGGCAACTTCATCCTCCTGTAGCTCAGACCAAAATCTTGGCCTTATTTTTTTTACTTCACTCTTTCTTTTACTCTTCAGATCTGTTCTTTCAGGACAATCTGTTTCCTATGTCATCAAAATACATTCAAAATCCTACTATGCCTCACCACCTCCCCCACTGCCACCACCCTTGTCCAAGCCACTACTATCATATCTTGTTGGATTACTGAAATAGGTTACTACCTGGTCTGCCGCTTCTGCCCTAGCCTCTCCCAACAGTATTTTCTCAATACAGTAGCCAGAATAAACCATTAGCAAATTAAGACAGTACCTGTCACTTCCCCTGCAATGGCTCCTGTTATAGTGTGAATGTATGTGTCCTCCCAAACTTTATATGTTGAAATCCTAACTCCCAAGGTAATAGTATTAGAAAAATGGGGCCTTTAGGGGGCCACTAGGTCATGGGAGTGGAGTCCTCATGAATAGGTTTGGTGCCTTTAAAAAGCTCTAGAGGCCAGGCGCAGTGGCTCATACCTGTAATCCCAGCAGTTCAGGAGGCTGAGGCAGGCAGATCAGGAGACCATCCTGGCTAACATGGTGAAACCCTGTCTCTATTAAAAATACAAAAAATTAGCCAGGCGTGGTGGCATGCACCTGTAGTTCCAGCTACTCGGGAGGCTGAAGCAGGAGAATTGCTTGAACCTGGGAGGTAGAGGTTGCAATGAGGCAGGATCACGCCATTGCACTACAGCCTGGGCAAGACTCCATCTCAAAAAAAAATTAAAAAGCCCTAGAGATATCCCTTGCCCTTTGTCTCTTGAGGACATAGCAAGAAGTCTGTGAGCTAGAAAGCAGCCCTCAGCAGATACAGAATATGCCTTGATCTTGGCTTCCCATTCTACAGAATGGTAAAAAATCAATTTCTGTTGTTTATAAGCTATCTCGTTTATGGTATTTTGTTATAGCAGTCCGAATGCACGAAGACATTCCCTTTCATTCACTCAGAGAAAAGCTGATCCTTACCATGGCCTGTGAGGCTCTACATAATATGCCCAATCCACTCCACTTTCTCCTTACCTTCCTGACCTCATTTACTATTATCATTGTCCTCCCCTTGCTCACTGGCTTTCTTGCTGTATCTGTCCTGTTCCTACTTTAGGAACCTTGCTTTACCTGGCTCCAGTCTCTGAAATGTGCTTCTTCACATGTCTGCTTGGCTCAAGGGCCTTACCGCCAAGTCTTTGCTCAGATCTTACCTTCTATGAACACCCTATTTAATACTATCTTCTATCCTGCCCTTCCCCCACCCCTTCTTATCCTGGATTATTTTATTTTATTTTTTACATAGAACATACCACCTTCTAACAAACTATATCAGGGGTCAGCAAGCCTCAGCTCCAAGAGCTTCAGGCCTGTTTTTGTACATCCTATTAGCTAAGAATGGTTTTTACATTTTTAAAGGGCCGTAAAACAAAGCAAAAAAATACATGACACATATATGTGACCTGCAAAGCCAAAAATATTTACTCTCTGGGCCTTTTCAAAATAAGTTTACACTAGATATTTTATTCTGTTTATTGTCCTCCTCCTCCTCCTGCAAGAATACAAGCTCTAAGAGGCGAAGGTCTTTGTTTTATTTTTTGTTGTATCTGCAGCAAGATACAGATACAGAGCCTAAATGGTAATTATGTTAAGTGTTCACCAATAGATCTATACATTGCAATAAGTAACAAAATCTATATGTAATGACTAGGAAAGGTAAGGTGTATTTTGAAGTTTGTTATAGAACAGGTTTAATTTTTGTTTCTACAGTATCTGTATATTTAATTGCATAGAGAAGAGCTCTACAAGTATGTGTAACCAAATGAATACTAAAGTACTTCTGGAGAAGGGACCGAGATTAAGGGCAATAGTTGAAGGGAGCTTGAATTTCATATATATTATTTGCTTTTCTTTTGTTTAGCAATGAGAAACAGTCACACGTCAGTGTTTCACTTTAAGATTTTTTTAACGAAGCAACAAGAAAAAACAAATATATAATAAGAAAGTAAAGTAATGAGAGAAAATGGAAAGAAAAGGAGAAAGAGGAAAGGAAGAGGACATCACCTTTCTTCTATGTGTTATTTGGCCAGCAGTCAACCTGAAAGAGGGGAAGGAGCGAGCAATGTGAATATGGGGGAAAGAGCATGCAAAAGTAAAGCCTCTTAGGTAGGAACAAGCTTCGTGTGATCTGGGGACTGTAAAATAACCAATGTGATGAACATCGTGAAAAAGGGGACAGAGACTGTTAGGAGATAAGTTCAGAGATGGGCAGGCACCCAAGTTAGATACAGCTTTGAAGGCTGTGATGACGATAAAAGGTTTTCTGTGTGATAGGAAACCATTGGAAGATTTTGAGTAGGGGAAGACATGATTTAATTACAGATTTAATAAGATAATTTTTGCTGCTTTGTCTCAGAGAATGGGTTATGAGGGAGCAAAAGAAGAGGCGAGCAGATCTGCCTAGACCATGGACTAGGGTGGACGGCAAAGAGGGTGAGAAGTGGTCAGTTCAGACTATATTTTGATTATGTATTTTAAGAGCCTTGAGATATGAAGGAAATCAAGGGAAATAAGAATCATTGCTTCTGATCTACATAATTGGCCTGAACAACTGGGTGAAAACTACTGGTATTTAGTGATATTAGGCAACTGGAAGAGGAGCAGATTGGAATGGGATGGAGAAGAGAATCAAAAGGTTTTTTTTCAAGCCTAGGCAACATAAGGAGACCCTGTCTCCACAAAAAATTTAAAAAATTAGCTGGGCATGCTGATGTGTACCGGTAGTTCTAGCTACTCAGGATGCTGAGGAGAGAGGATTACTTGAGCCTGGGAGGTCAAGGTTGCAGTGATCTGTGGTCATGCCACTGTACTCCAGCTGGGCAACAGAGGGAGACCCTGCCTTAAAAAATAAAATAAAGAGTTTTGTTTCAACCAGCAGTTTGAGATGCCCATTTGACAATCAAGTAGATACGTCTTGTCAGATTTTGGATACTTGAGTCTGGAATTCAGGGTGCTTTTAATGTTGCAGACTGATGAGATTATATAGATAGAGAATAGAAGAGGATCTAGGATATTGAGAGGAACCAACAAAGGAGACAAAGTAGCCAGTGGGATATGAGGAAAACCAGTGAGATATGGGGCCATAAGAGGTAAAAGAGTGGTAACCTGCATTCAGCGCTGTGAAGAAATTAAGATGAGGCCAAGAAGTAATTGCTGTGTTTGGCACCGTGGAAATCTCTCAGTGGAGTGGAGTACAACGGGAGACAGTGACTATTTAGAACTTTCGAGATGTTTTTGTGAACAGAGGGGAGTGGAGAAATTTAGCTGTGGGGGATGAACAGAGTCTAAGCTGGTTTTTAAAGATATTATTTTAAATTAATTTTGAACTTACAGAAAAGTAGTACAAATAATTCAGAAAACTCCCATATTTACTTTACCTGGATTCACCAATTTTTAACATTTTGCTACATTTGTTAGCTTCTCTCTCTCTCTCTCTCTCTCTCTCTCTCTCTCTCTCTCTCCACACACACACACGTTTTTTTGAACATTTTAGAGTAGCCTGCATACATCTGTGCCTCTTTAGCTATTAATGCTTTAATGTGCATACCCTGAGAGCCAGGATATTCTCTTATGAAACTGCATACAATGAGCAGATTCAGGAAATTTTACTTTTTATAGCCCACAGTACAGTTTTGCCAGTTGTCCCAGCAACATCTTTTGTAGCATTTTTTTTTTCTACCAGTACCTGATCTGGTCTAGGGTTTTATGTTATATTTGTTGTCATGTCTTTTTAGACAGAGAGGTATTTGCAATGATCATTATTTCAAAAGGATAATTTAAAATTTTATTGATGTGTATTATAACTCTTCATAATGGTAGATCAGTTTAGTACCTCATCCTGATAAACATTAGAACAGAAGGAAGAGCAAGAAAAGTGAAGATTCTTAAACTTTATATGTAAATTTATCAGACTTAGGCATACATGATGTGTTTTCAGGGTTATTGGTAGATTGTTTAGAAAGGTAAAACAACTTGGATTCTTTTGTGATAGGGTTGAGTTGGTAGTAGTATATGGGCATGGTTTAAGAGTTTTTCAGAGAGTTTTTTTCAGCTCTTAAAATGCTGCATGTCAAACCTTTATTCGAAAATATTGTGAGACTTAATTTAGTTAAAGAACATTAAAGAGTGAAACATTGGAAACACAGTGCTTCAGAATAGGCATTAGAATGCTCCATTGGGTTTTTGGTTCAGTGATGAACACAGTTTTCTGTTACACGGTTTTGAGGGGTAACGAGTAAAGACTTCTGTTGGATAGAAGCACACGTTATGATGAAAATTTGTCTCTGACATTTTCAACCAAAGATTTTTCCTGCTATTGAATATGACTTCTGCAAGAAGTCATCTAAGGCTACCACAGTACTGTGCTCTTTCACAGGAGCCCAAGTATTTGCTGAAAGAATCAAGTGACATGTAGCTTTCACTTAGGTAACAGACCCAGAACTCTTGAACAATTGAGTTGAATACAAGTTTCCCTTAAGGACAGGAGTGGCTTGGCGAATTTCAGTAGCAAGTATAAGAAGTAATGCCAGCTTTTGCATGTGAATTATGACTAGATTTATTATTTATAGTCATCTAAATGTTTTACTTCTAGAAACTGAAGGGAACATGGTCTTTAGTTGCTTTATAGGTGAGGAAATAAACCAAATGAGAGTATGTGATTGGTGTAGGATTGCCCAGCTCGCTGTTCTTAATGCAGAGAATTGAGACTAGAGCCCCAGATTCCTGATGCCCCTTCTTTTTTTCTGATGTTATTTCGGCTCTTCTTGGCACTGAAGACTTAAAGAGCCTGGGAGGAAGGCAGTTGGTCCTAAGTCCCCATGCAGTTATCCTGGGCTGTCAGCTCTAGACAGGTTGTGGCTGTGAGTTTAAATCTCTGCATCATCCTTCCCTTGGCCTGATACCCCTGCCCAAATAGGAAACAATGAAACCATAAAGGGATTATAAAGGTAGGAGATTTTTCTGGAGTCTGGCTTTAGCACAGATAATAGCTCTGAATCAAGAGAGTGGATGGTAGTTTAATATTTAATGTAGGAATTTGATGGCAAAGCTCAAGAGTCAGTAGAGAAATAAAAGGATAAGACATTAAAAGGATAAGCCGCTAATAAAAATTCTAGCTTTGTTTTAACTTTACATCCTACTGGGTTAGAGACTTTTGTTAGATACATGGCAGGCAATTTTTATTTGTAAAGCAGAAAACACATACTCTCACTGGAGTGTGATTCCCGTGGAGTTTAAATTGCTCAGCAGCTAGGGCAAAATTGTAATTTTAGATAAAATTGTTGTATTCTGATTCTGGGAAATACAAACTCCTGAACATCTTGAATGTTTTTGAGCAAGTTCATCAAATGCCTACCCACATACTGAATTATTGAATTTAATAAACAATTTAATAAGTTAAGAAATCTTAGGAATTTCTGAGTTCATCCACTCATTTCAGATTTTCTATTATCATATTGGTAATTTCCAGCTGTGATATCCTGCACATACAAGCACGTAAGAAATATTTGCTTTTGATTTAATAGCTGGAGTTCCTTCCTTCTAGAAGATGCACAGTATGCTTCTAAGAATGTATGACCAAGAGTTAACTGAAGATTATGTATTTTTATTAGCTGTAAATAATATAAATCAGTTCCTACATGAAATTATTTTTTTAATTGAGGTATTATTTCATGTGACTCAAGACAGATTTTCTTTTTGTGTCTCTGAACCCTACTCCAGGATGTGGGAGTTTATAATAAATGAATTTATGTTCTTTTCTAAGAATCGGTTTAATTATACTCTTAGGTCTACCAGTTGTAAGTGTATAGTCATGAATGGTATCTACCTCAAAGACCAAACAGGCATACAGAATTATCCCATTGCCTTATTAGTCAAGATATTTGCAACCATTCAGGTTCTTTACATCCCTTCTTACTTACTAAATTAGCTTTCTTAGGCAGAAAAATGTATTAAGAAGAATCTATTGATATTTCTAACATGAGTACCTTAGATTTATTAATTTTTGCAGTAGAGATTTTCTTATGAATTAGTTTTTTACTTAACATATTTTAGTTGAGATTATTGAGAAAGTCTGTAGAACTTATTTCTACAGAAGTCTCAACCATTGTAGAAGAATATAGGCCCTCTTTTCTAAGTTATAATTCATTTTCTTTCTTTTTTTTTTTTTTTTTTTTTTTTTTTGTGACGGAGTTTCGCTCTTGTTACCCAGGCTGGAGTGCAATGGCACGATCTCGGCTGACCACAACCTCCGCCTCCTGGGTTCAGGCAATTCTCCTGCCTCAGCCTCCTGAGTAGCTGGGATTACAGGCACGTGCCGCCATGCCCAGCTAATTTTTTGTATTTTTTAGTAGAGACGGGGTTTCACCATGTTGACCAGGATGGTCTTGATCTCTTGACCTCATGATCCACCCGCCTCGGCCTCCCAAAGTGCTGGGACCACAGGCTTGAGCCACCACGCCCGGCCCAAAATTCATTTTCATTTGCTTTTGGCTTTTACATATTTAGTAGGGTTTTTTCCTTAATTCTTCTACTTCAACATATTGTTTCAGCTATTTATTGTTTTTTTCTTACATTTCTAGAATTTTATATCGGCATTTGAAAAATTAGGAAATTGATGAAAGATGCTTGCATTATTTATTTTGATATAAAATAAAATTTTGGATTTATTCTTTTAAATTTTATACTATTACTGTTTCTGTATTTTTTACTTAATATTTTATAGCATTTAAATGTCAATATTAATTTCTTATTAACATTAAAAAATATTTTGTATACATAAGGTATTAGAACAGTAATCACAAGTGTATAATTTATAATAACTCCTGTTATTTAAATAAAACTTCTACTCTCTAATATTCAGGGAAGCCTTTCGCTGAGACTAGGTCTCTTGGATTATAAAACAACTTTTCTGGTATAATGCTTGAGCTTTGCAGAAGTTGAGTCCATTTTTTTTGTTACTATGAAGATGCTTTTGTTTACAATATTATCTTCATAGTATGTCTACTTGTTTTAATGGCTTAATCTAGGAAAAAGTTACTCTAAGTGCATTAATTTTCTAGGTTACTAAAACTTAACCCTTTAAGTACCATAACTTAAGCATTTTATCTTTTTTTTCCTCACTTTTTAAGCATGAATACTTTTCATGTCATTACAGAAATTAACCTTCTTTTTTTGATGGTTACTAATACCCCCATCGGTTGAATGTCATATTATTTGCCATGTATTTATTGTTGATATTAGAAATAACCCTGAGATAAATCTTTGAGAAAATACTCTGTTTTGTGTATTTAGGATTCTTAGGATACAGGCTCAGAAGTGTAATCATGAGGACAAAGTATATAAAAATGTATATGGCTTGATACAGATTGTTGAGTTGTTTCTTATAGGTCATATTAGTTTTACACTACCATCAGTAATTTGTTAAAGTTGATTCATCATATCCTCATCAGCATAAGATATTATCATTCTAAAATTATCTTTGCTAATTGGACTAAAACCATGCCCTCATTATTACATTTATTTGATTACTAGTGAGGTTCAGCATTTTCTCATGTTTGTTTAGTGTTGTATTTCCTCCTGTGAATTTTCTTTAATGCGCGACTATTGGTTCTAAATTAACTTCCCAGAAAAGTTACTAATATATTGCTTTCTTGTTGGAATATTTTAGGAGCTCCCTTCTGTACTTGTTCAAATAAAAAATTTGTTTATCTACCATTTGTAAACAGTGGTACCTCCTAGAAATGCCTAAGAGATGTTGTAGCTCCTTTGAGATATGGAGTATATGAGTCTGGAGAATCAGGTACTACCAGAAAGCTAGCATCATAGGGAGAGTAAATTGCCACTGTCCCTACATCTCTCCTGGTGTAAAGTGTTAGTAAAATGAATATTGTGAGGTGTTTTTTTCCCTTGATGGCATCAGTGACAGTGATTGTCAGTGCTCAGAAACAAAATAGTGTAATTTGGAAAAGATAGGGATAGAGAGGAGAGGAGATGGATAGAAGTAGATGGGGAAAGAATTCTGTTGTACATAAAGAGATGTACACCTGAACTGGCAGATGACTTTATTCTGGGTTTTCTCTACTCTTCCCACTGAGTTTACTCTCCACCCATCTGGGTATATTCATTAGACTCCATACCTTTCAGAAACTGCATGTCAGCTCTCAGATATATAGTGGTGTTCAAACCTAAGGAAATTAATTCCCATGGCAGTCATCAGCCTTCACTGTACCAACCCTGCAGTTCCTAGAGAACTCCCTGCTACTAAAAACTGTCTTGCTTCCTGATAGCTTCTCTCTCTCTCTCTCTCTCTCTCTCTCTCTCTCTCTCTCTCTCTCTCTCTTTCTCTCAATGGAGTTTTGCTCTTGTAGCCCAGACTGGAGTGCAATAGCGAGATCTCGGCTCACTGCAACCTCCATTTCCCAGGTTTAAGCGATTCTCCTGCCCCAGCTAGCTGGGATTGCAAGCACCCACCACCAAAGCCAGCTAATTTTTTTTTTTTTGGTGTTTTTTTTTTTTTTTTTTTTTTTTTGGTAAAGATGGTGTTTCACCATGTTGGCCAGATTGGTGTTGAACTCCTGACCTCAGGTGATCCACCCACCTTGGCCTCCCAAAGTGCTGGGATTACAGGAGTGAGCCACCCTGCACGTCCTGACCTTATATTTCTAATCCATGAATGACTTAAAATAAACCTACTCTTCTCTCCTAGGAAAGCCAAATGAGTTATTTCCCTCTTGAAAATAAGAGAACTTAGACCGGGTGCGGTGGCTCATGCCTGTAATCCTAGCACTTTGGGAGGCCAAGGCAGGTAGATCATCTGAAGTCAAGACCAGCTTCACCAACATAGAGAAACCCCGTGTCTACTAAAAATACAAAATTAGCTGGGCATCCTGGTGCATGCCTATAATCCCAGCTATTTGGGAGGCTAAGGCAGGAGAATTACCTGAACCTGGGAGGTGGAGCTTCCAGTGAGCAGAGATCGCACCATTGCACTCTAGCCTGGGCGACAGAGCAAGACGTCGTCTCAAAAAAAAAGAGAAGAACTTAATTAGGATAGCAGTATTAGATAAAAATTCAAATACATACCACATGATTATATATATTGCATAATTATATAATATTATATGTTGTGACAAACTAGCCTCAAGATGTTTTTGCTTTAAGTGGAAGAAGTTGAACATTTTAGGAAGTTCTTCTACCTCTGCCTCCCTAAGTGCTGGGATTACACACAGCCCCTCTTAATTTGTAATATTGATTTCTGGTCTTGATTTCCCTATTTTAAAAATAAGAGGATTGGATAGATGTTGTCTAATACTCATTTCATTCTGAAGATTAGATGCTATGATTGCCATTTTCTAATTACAGTTTAAGTTGATTAATTTTTATTTTGTGGGTTGAGGGGAATGGATGGTGATAAAGACATGGTATTCAATTGGCCAATAACTTAATATCTATTCATAAGACTAAAATAAGCTTTTTAATCTAAGATTCAGTTTTAAGGGTCTATGCTTATAAACCAAATACTTTCTTAATATGTACAGTAGATTAACATTATATTCTGTGTTCAGTGTAATTTCAGATTTCCTTCCCATCTCACATTTCATTCTATTTTTTATACTTACCAATTTGTGTACATCCCATTAATTTTGGTTGAGTCTCAATGTTTCTTTATCATAGTAACAGAAAAATACACTCAAACACTTATAGAATATATGCTGTTGCTTTTTGTACTAAACTTTTAGTTGTATGGTAGTCTATCATATGACATTATTTCCTACTGATTTTTTCCCATTTTTGAACCGTCTCTATAGAATTTTCTTGTCTTATCTCTTTGCATATGAGGTTCACCCTTCATCAACTACACTCATGCATTTCAGTGAATGATGGACTACATATACAATGGTGCTCGCATAAGATTATAATAGGGCTGAAAACCTTCTATTGCCTAATGATGTCATAGTGCAATGCATTACTCATATGTCTGTGGTGGTACTAGTGTACATAACTGCTGCATACTACTGCACTGCCAGTTATATCAAAATATAGCACATATCATTATGCACAATACATAATACTTGATAATGATAGTAAATAACTGTTATTGGCTCATGTATTTACTACGTTTGTTATTGTTATTTTAGAGTGTACTTCTACTATCTTTTAAAAAGTCAGTTGTAAAACCGTATCAGCCAGGTCCTTCAGGAGGTATTCCAGAAGAAGGCATTGTTATCATGGAGATGACAGCTCCATGCTTGTTATTGCCCCTGAAGACCTTCCAGTGGGACAGGATATAGAGATGGAAGACAGTGACATTGATGACACTGACCGCGTGCAGGCCTAGGCCAATGTGTGTATTCGTGTCTTCATTTTTAACAAAAAAGTTTAAAAAGTAAAATAAAAATTAATATAAAAAGCTTATAGAATAAGGATATAAAGAGAAGATATTTTTGTATAGCTGTACAATGCATTTGTGTTATGAGCTGAGTATTAAAAGAGTAAAAAAAAATTTTTTTTGAGATGGAATCTTGATCTGTCACCCAGGCTGGAGTAAAGTGGCGTGGTCTTGACTCACTGCAACTTCTGCTCCCAGGTTCAAGCAGTTCTTCTGCCTCAGCCTCCCAAGTAGCTGGGACTACAGGTGCGTGCCACCACGTCCAGCTAATTTTTGTGTTATCAGTAGAGACGGGGTTTCACCATATTGGCCAACCTGGTCTCAGATTCTGACCTTGTGATCCGCCCACCTGGGCCTCTCAAAGTCCTGGGATTACAGGCGTGATCCATCACGCCCAGCCAAAATTTTTAAAAAATCTAAAGTTCATAAAGTAAAAAGTTACAGTAACAGCTAAACAACTAAGGTTAATTCATTATTGAGGAATGAAAATGTTGTTTAATTACAGTAGTATACAGTATTGTCCTAGGTGTTGGCCTTCACTCACCACTCACTCTCCAACTCACGCAGAGCAACTTTTGGTCCTATAAGTGCACTATACTGGTAAACCATTTTTTTTTGTCTTTTATGCTTTTTATGCTTTAGTTTTTATTTTTATGCTTTTTATCTTTTTATACTCTTTTTACTCCACCTTTTATATATTTACATATGTGTACATACACAAATACCATTGCGTTACCACTGCCTGCAGTATTCAGTACAGCAACGTGCTATATAGGTTTGTAGCCTAGGAGCCATAGGCTATACCATATAGCTTAGGTGTATATAGGCTAGACCATCTAGGTTTGTGTAAGTGTACTCTATGATGTTTCTACAACAAGGAAATTGCCTAACAATGCATTTCTCAGACCGTATACCTGTCCTTAACTGACATGTGACTATTCTTGGTTTTTGTACTGATTAAATTCATATCTGCTTTCATGTCTACTACTTGATTTCCATTTTTTAATTTATTCTTATTCTTCCAGTATTTCTGTTATTACCTGCCTTAGTCTGTTCCTGTTGTAAAATGCCTTATACTGGGTAATTTATAAAATAATAAAAATGTATTTCTCATGGTACTACATAGGCTGGGAAGTCCAGCTCATTTGATGCCTAGTGAAGACTTGCTCTCTGCTTCATAAATGGCATGTTCTTGCTGCATCTGCACATCGATGAAGGGATGAACACTGTGCCCTCACATGGTGGAAGGGGAGCAGAAAGGCCAAACTGACTCCCTTAAGCCATTTGATAAGGGTAAGGGTATTAATCCCATTCATGAGGACATAACTCTCATGACCTAATCACTTCCTGTAGCCCCACCTGTTAATACTGTTGCATTGAGGATTAAGTTTCAAAATGAATTTTGGAAGGACATAGACATTCAAACCATAGCATTCTGCCCCTAGCCCCCCAAAATTCATGTGCTTCTTTCAAAATACATTCATTGATTCCCAATACATTTATTTTATCCCAATAGCCCCAGAAGTCTTAACTCATTCTAGCATTAATTCAAAAGTGTAAAGTCCAGAATCTCATCTAAATCAGATATGGATGAGGCTCAAAGTATGATTCATCTTGAGGCAAATTGCTATCCAGCTGTGAACCTACAAAACCAAGTAAGTCCAAGACCCAACAAAGCAAACAAGGTTAAATCTTAAGGCTCCAGAATAATCTTTGACTTTTATGTGTTGCCTTCCAGATACAGTTGGGTAGGAACTGGGCTCCCAAGGCTCCAGGTCATCCTGACTCCATGGCTTTACTGGGCACAGCCTATGCTACAGCTTTCATGAGTTAGAGTCCACTGCCTGTGATTCTCCCAAGCTGGAATTGTATGCCAGTGGTTCTTTCAGTCTAAGCTCCATTAGGTATTGCCCTTGTGTAGGCTCTCTGATGTATCCCCACTCCCACTAGGCAGTGCCCTAGTGGGGGACTATCTGCAGTGGCCCCATTCTGTGGTGGTGCTCTGCCTGAGCCCCAGTGTTTTTCAGGGTATTCTTTGAAATCTAGGTGAGGTAACAGTGCATCCACAGCTTGTGTATTCTGTGCACCTGCAGTGTTAGCACCATGTAGACACTATCAAGGTTTACCGCCTATACCCTCTGGAGGGGTGGTCTGAGCTGCACCTGGATTTGGTTGAGCCACAGCTAAGGTACCCAGAGTGCTGCACTATAATGTGTGTAACAGAGCCTTGAAATCATTCTGTTCCAAAGGCACTGGCATTCTGGGTTTATAATAGGCAAGTTAGTCACAGCCATCTCTGAAATGCCTTTTGGATCATTCATCCACTGTCTTGATGAATAGCACCTAGCTTTTTTCTTTCCATGCTAATCTCCTTATCAAACAGGTTGAGAATTTTTCCAATCGTTAAGTTCTGCTTTCCTTTTAAATTCCATCTTTAATTTGTTTCTCTCTTCCTGCATCTTATTATAAGCACTAAAAAGAAGCCATGCCACACCTTGAACACTTTGCCAAATATCCTATTTCATCACTCTTACATTCTGTCTTCCACGAAACACTAGGACATGAACACAATTCAGCAAAGTTCTTTGCCCCTTTGCAACAAGAATGGCCTTTCTTCCAGTTTCTAGTAACATATTCCTCATATCTGTTTAAGAGACCTCATCAGAATCACCTTTACTCTCTGTATTTCTACCAATACAGACAGGACCACTTAAGAAATCTCTAAGAGGATAGAGGCATGTTATGCAGCTCTCCTCTTCTAAGCCCTTACTAGAATAGTCCTTTACCATCCAGCCTCTACCCATTACCAAATTGCAAAGCCACTTCTGCATTTTTAGATATTTCTTATAGTAGCACCCCACTTCTTAGTGCCCATTTCTGTCTTAGTCCATTCCTATGCTATAGCAAAATATTTTAGATTGGGTAATTTATAAGTAATATAAATATATTTCTCATACTTATGGAGGCTGGGACATTCAAGTTTAAGGCACCAGTGAATCAGGTGTCTCATGAAGTTTCGCTTTCTGCTTCCTAAGTGACACCTTGCAGCATCCTCACATGGAAGAAGGGAAAAACACTATTTTCTCACATGGTTGAAGGGGAGCAGTAGGGCCAGATAGAGTCCCTCAAGCCCTTTTATAAGAGCATTAATTCCATTCATGAGGACAAAGCCCTCATGACAATGACATCACCTCCCAAAGTCCCCGCCTCTTAATACTATCAAATTTGGGATTAAGTTTCAATATGAATTTTGGAGGGATACAAACATTCAAACCATAGCATCACTTCATTTAATGACAAGTTAAACAGCCCACTTTGATGCATATTCTTTGATCGTATAAAAATCATTTAAGAAATCTTCATCTTATTGTTATCTAATGGTACAAACTGCCATCAGTAAACCTGGGTCTTAATGACAATTTTAGTTGTGATTGTAGTGTGCAGGGAACAAACATTAAGTACTGACTGTTGTGGCACTTTACATTCTCATTTAATCTTCTCATCAACCACATTTCACAGATGACTAAACTGTGGCTCAAAAGATTGGGCAATTTTCCTAAAAAAGACAACATCAATAATTAACAGAACTGGGATTTGAGCCAATGAGTGTATGTCTCCAGAACTCATGCTTCCTCTACTCCATCTTGTTGCTTATCAGCAACAAGTAATGTGGAACAAGATTCATTTCGGGAACTAAACTTGTAAAAATCTATTCCCTTTTGAAAGTTTTTTCTGCTATATCTAGCTTTTCATAACTGAAATATGACTAATATATGCCCCCATTGTGTGTGAGATTTCTGTGAAGAAATGAAGTTAGGTAAAAGCTAATGTTAATCAGCCTACTAACCACTTAACTTTTTTTTAACCTTTTTATTTTGCTGTCTGAACTGCTCTGATCCTTCTCTCATTCAGCCCTTATCAATAAACACAGTGCTATGTTCCTTTTTCTGCATACGCTTGAAAATATGAAACACTATACTTAAGGATAGTTTTGGACATGAATAAGACATTTCTGGAGCCCTCTCCCTTCAGAACTTCAGGAGCATTCTAATACCAATAAAACAATATACTTGTAGTTATCAAAATGACCTATAATGGTTATCCCAGTGTGCTAATTCTTTTTTAACTATCAGCTCAGCTCCCTATCAACTGTATAGGTATGTCTCACTTTACTAATATGTGAAGTGAATTCTAAAGTATTTAATCATACCTTTTATTGACTTATAATTTCAGATGTGTTTCACAGGAAAATATTTAGCTATTTGCATCATACCGTTTTTTACAAGCTCCTTAAATTCAGTTAATATAGCTATAATTAGTAACTTGCCTGGTGCTCATATTTTGTCATTCAATACCATTATTTTACCAAGAGCACTTGCTAGAGTACTACAGCTTGTCTCTATCTTTTATGCATATCATCATATAAATCAGCAGATGTATAATCAGTGTGGAGCAGTGTTACTTTAAGACAAGCTATTCTTTTAATTGATTATACTTACCTATTTAATGAACTATGAATTAAAGGAATAGTTTGGAATTGTAGAAACATTGGCCCAGAAATAGGCATTCATTCCAGCCCAATTCTTAAGAATTACTAGTTGGGTGATTTTTGGCAAGTGACTTAATATCACTCAGATGGTTTCCTCAACACAGGGTAGTTTTTAAAATCAAATGAGGTAAAATATGAAAGTACTTTGAAACTTATTAAGCACTGTGTTTACTTAAAACCACTTGGCAATGATAAGCCAATGTTCTGAAAGGAAATTTACAATCATGTTATAATACTTAAAGAAGACTTTTAAAAAGTTTTTTTGTTGTTGTTGTTAAATCTGTGTCACAGAAATGAAAGCTATTGGAGTAGGGTTAACAGTAGACAGTGACAGTAGTAGTCCATTGAGCTACTTAAAAACTAACTCTCCAGTTGAATGTAGCAGTGGGACAATCCCTAGTAAAGCACATTAATGAATTCTTTAATACTAAAAGAATCAGGGACCTAATTATTTTGATTAATTGGTTTTTAATGTGTGGGCTTATTTAGAAGAGTTTATTTTTCTGAATGACAATATTGCCATTTGAAGAAAGATGTAGTTATCATTCGCAAGATGAGTTGATTTGATATACAAATTTATATCATATTTTGCCAGTTAAGGATCATAATTTTCTAGTGTGTGTTATTATTATTTACTGGAGATAAACTTACTTTCCCCAAAACTTACTTTTCCCAAGTTCCCGTTTCTGTCTTAGAACTTAAGTGGAACTTCTGGCCAGTTGCAGTGGTTCACCCCTGTTATCCCAGCGCTGTGGGAGGCTGAGGTGGGTAGATCACAAGGTCAAGAGATCCAGACCATCCTTACCAACATGGTGAAGCCCCATGTCTACTAAAAAATATACAAAAATTACCCGGGAGTGGTGGTGCATGCCTGTAGTCCCAGCTACTCAGGAGGCTAAAGTAGGAGAATCGCTTGAATCCCGGAGGCATAGGTTGCAGTGAGCTGAGATTGCACCACTGCCTTTCTGCCTGGCAACAATGGAGACTCCGTCTAAAAAGTATATAACTTAAGTGGGACTTCTTCCCCTTCTCTGTCACTGTTAATTTACAGAGCAAATAAACATTGTACTTAATAGTCCTTACTATGAAGTACAAATTATTATGTAACTTTAAACAATATGTTCTTATGTTTTGGTTTTCATTAAAGACTTTTTTAGTGATTAGTAATGTTTCCTAAATTAATTGGTGCAGTCTGCATTCTGTTCCTCTTTTTCTGTTTTCTGTCATTTCTGGTACAACTAGAACTACACTGCTCATTAGAATAAGAAATAATGGAAGTTGCCAGGAGCAGATATATTGATTTAATATAATGGTTCTCAACTGGCTATAAGTTCCCAGTAATTATAATGTGCAGTCAGGGTTGAGAACCATGATTTAAGTTGCTTAAACTTATATGGAGAGTGAGACCAACCATGAAGGTTAAATCTATTTTAGAACTCAACAGGGAGTTGGTGTTTTGAGGGTGACAATGAGATAACCAAAAGTTAAATATATGGGAGGCATCACTCCTGTCAGCTTTTTGTTTTCATTAAAAATGAAAAGCTTGTTCTCTGAAAAGCAAGGTGCAGTTACCATATTGGAAGTGATTGACCTGAAATAGACATTCATCAAGAGAACTGTTGAATTATTGGTGTTGCATGGAATAGAAAGGGAAAGAGAAGTATAATGCAGACCATTATAGTCTGCTTGCTGTTAAGTTCTCTAAGGGCTAGTCACATGTTTGTGGGGTGGCAGAACAAGAGTAATATGGCAGAGTAGTTCAGTGCATGGGCTCTGGAGTTGGGTGCATCAGGTGTTGAGTTCTGGCTTTGTTCATTACCGTCTGTATGACCTTCAGCACATTGCTTAAGTTCTCTTAAGCCTGTTCCTCTTCTGTAAAATGGAGATAATCATAGTACATATTCATGGAATTAAATGAGATCATGTATTGAAAGAATTTAACATAATAACTGGCACATGGAAGAACCCATCAATGATAACAGTGTTGTTATGAGTAGGCACAGTTCAGACTTTGGAATCACACAGGTTTGGTTTTGAATGCCTACTCTGCCACATACTAGCTAAGCAAGCTACTTAACCTCTCTGAATCTTGGTTAATATAAAATGGAGTTAACATCTACCTCATAGTGTTGTTGTAAATATTAAATTGGCTAAAGTATAGGAAGCGTCTAGTTATAGACCGGGTTGAATTTTGAGATCAAGCTTTCTTTCCTATCACTCACTTTGATACCACACTTTTTTTTAATGTTTGTTTGTAAACTTTAATTAGCATTTGATAGGCATATCTAGTCATCTTTAAAGTTCTTCCAGAAAATGCAACTTAAGAACACATTTATTCAAACTTTCCTTAGTACCTATTTTCCATTTTCTGTGTTCTGTTAATCTCTCAGCTCTTAGATGACAATAACTTTGTAATGCCAGAAAGTTAAAATTTTAACTTCTTAGCCTAATTTTTTCAAGTGGTGAACTAGATGATTTACCCATCAGTCAATCAAAGATGATTAAAACCCATGTGCCTGGCACTGTGTAACATGAATTATGGTCCCTGCCCTTTTAATCTGGTTGAGCTCATTTCCACAATTAATACAAGCTCAACAGTTAGTTTTGCATTTCCTTCTTTCTTGAACCATAACCTCTGATTATAGACTCTCTTAAAGGGCTTTCTAGTGCCACTGATAGCTACAATTTAACAAGTTTGTCAACATTTTGATTGTTTGACATTTTTTTTTAAATCTCATTTTTTAAAACTATTCATCAACTGCCTGTAAACTTTTCCTTCCTTTCATTCATACCTGAACTTTGTTTCCATTTCTCATAAAAGTTTTACTAAATAATTATATTCTTTAAATTGCATGCTCTTTTTAGATCATTGGATATCTGATTTTTTTTGTCCTTGCTCATAATAGCATTTTTCTGCAAAAAACCAGTATAAGAGACATTTTCTGTGGAAGTCTACATAGCTGATTCACAATCAGCAAATGATTCAGCAAATTTCTTAAGCTGTTTTGATTTATCTGCTTGTCAAATAAAAATAATACTTGCTACCTACTTACAGCAGAGAGGTGTTTTGAAGATTATATTTAGAATGTTTTTAATTCACTTACTCAATGCTATGGAAATATCTCACTTTTATTATATTGTCATATTATATACATGCTACTGCTTTTTTAGATCTATTATAGCTTTTATGATGGTGAAGTATGATTTTACTTTTCTCTTTTACCTCACCACAAAGGTATCAAAATATATGTTCTTTAGTATGCAAATGGTTGTATTTATGAGTAGTTTCCCAATTTATAGAGATTGATGTTTCTTTTGGAAAGGCAGTATATCAAGGGCTTCCAGACTGGACATTGTAGCCAGATTAGTTGGGTTTGCCATTTACTAGCTGAGCAACCTAAGGCAAGTAACTTCTCTGTGCCTTAATGTACATATTTGTAAAATGTAATTGATAGAGTACCACCATGGAGTTGTGAAGATTAAATTAATTAGCATATGTAAGTGCTTAGAACATTGCTTGGTACTCAAAAAATATTAGCTCTCACTATTACTAACAAAATATTGCATGTGTTTGTCTTCAATACTTAAGTACCAGAGTTATTGGTACATCTTGGCTTTCTATGAAACATGACTGCCCTTCCCCGAACAAACTGGAATTCCATTTTATATGCTGATTGGACAGTCAGGTCTTCCTGTGGCTCCTCCTGCCCTCATTGCAAACTGATGGGTTTTTAAAATTATCTTTATTATTAAAATATTACACATTCTAAAAATTGACATAATTTTGAAGTTATAGGGCAAAAGATGAGCCTCACCTTCCCCATTTCTGTTTTCTAAGAGGATTAATCCTTCTCCAGACTTTTGTTTGATCATGTCTTTTATCAATTTAAAACCCCTTTCACAAGCTTTGTATTATCCTTAAGATAGTCCAAGCTTCCTAACATAGTCTATGAGGTCCTCCCATCCTCACCTTTGCTTTTTGGTAATTCCTGTTAGATCTCTGATAAAAAGTCACTTTCTCGAGGAAGTCCTTTCCTGACCTCCTAACTAGATTAACATAATGTCTTCACAGCCCTTTGTACTTTCCCTACCATAGTTGTTCTCCACGGAGGCAGTGCTACTCTCTGGAGGTATCCTAGTGACTGGAAAGTACTCTTGTCATTTACTGGGTAGTGCTGAGGGTTGCTAGATGTTTACCATGAAGAATTGTCCTAGTTTTGTATGACTTGTAAATGTCTCATTAGATAGTTCACAAAGCTGTAAAAAATCTGTTTATAGATACCAGAGCCAAGAGCCTAACTGAATTTTACATATACATATGGAACTTTTTGCAGAGTTTTAATATATGTTGAATTTTCTAGGAATAAAAACTGTGACTGGGCACGGTAGTTCACGCGTGTAATCCCAGCACTTTGGGAGGCTGAGGTGGGTGGGTCACTTGAGGTCAGGAGTTCCAGACCAGCCTGGACAACATGGTAAAACCCTGTCTCTACTAAAAATACAAAAATTAACCGAGCATGGTGGCGCATACCTATAATCCCAGCTACTCCAGAGACTCAGGCAGGATAATTGCTTAAACCCAGAAGGCGGAGGTTGCAGTGAACCAAGATCACACCAGTGTACTCCAGCCTGGGTGACGGAGCTAGACTCTGTCTCCAAAAAAAAAAAAAAAAACTACTATGTTATTGAAGTGTTGAAGGACAATTGTACCTTGTTTGTTTGGATCTCTACCAAGAGTTGTTCACCAGTTGGGGAAATGATGTCACTGATAGCAACATTTCTCACAATCATAGTGATTCAACATATAGACAGAAACATCTAACTGAATTTAGTTGAAATTAGAAGGAAAAAATTTTGATTGAACTAGATGATGTGGGTGGGGGAATGCATCTCTCTCTCCTGGTGATGGATTTGCTTTTCTTTCTTTTCCTATTGTACTTTATCATATACTTCATTCATTGACAGCTCATCTTCCTCTCTCTCCAAATGAGAACTTGGGATAAAAACTGTATTTTACTTATCTTTGAATCTCCAAAATTCATTGAGCACATGGTAGCTGTTCAACTTAATATTTACTCAGTTGAATTAATAGCAACAATAGTGTTTATTCAACAAGTATTTATTGAATCAGACTCTGTTAAGCAAAGAGAGTGAAAAGACACTGTCCCTACTCTCAAGGAACATGTGATCTGTTGCCAGGACTGACCTAGAAAAAATAATTATAATACAATATGACAGTTTCTAAAATGGAGATAGCTATAAACCATAGATCTGTAATAAAAAGTACACTTAAGTCTTGTGGGGAGATCTTGGAATAATGACACAGAAGAGAAATAGTATCCAGTATCAATCATAGTGCCAAGAAAGACTCTCAATAAATATTTGGAAAATCAGTGAATGAGGGTAGGTCTAAAGAGTGAGAAGGAGTTTGCCAGTTGGTCAGGTTTAAAGAGGGCATTCCCAGCAGGATATTCCTATGCAAAGGTTTCCAAAGTAGGAGAGGTGCAGAAAGACTTGATGGAGCATAAAGTTGGAGGTAGAGTCATAGATAAAAGTGTCCCTGAGGATGATGAACCAGATCATGAAGAAATTTCTTCAATGAAAAGAAGTTAGATTTTATCTTGCAGATGCTAGAAAGCCCTATTTTTCAAATTATACATATTATGTGCCAGGTACCTATGATCCACATACAGAGTTAGTATATTCCCATTTTACGATTGGGAAACTAAGACTCAGATTAATTAACTTTTCCAGTTTTTCGTGCTACCAAGTGGAAAAACTAGAATTCAAATGTAGGTCACTTGAATCCACATCTCCAGTCTGCTTTTTAAACTATACTTTACAGACTATCCAGCAAGGAAGAAGCTATATATTTTTACTTTTTTCAGCCAGTCTGGCTTCTTTACCTCACATGATTCTCAACTGTAGCAAATTCAAAATTTTATTGTAAATTTAAGTTAAAAACTTGCTCATGAGTAAGCTTTAGTCTTCTGAAATTCCACAATGGTATCAGTAACTCACCACTTGCAGGCAATTTTTTTTCTCGCGCTATCTTCTACCTTGTTTTTCAAATAACTGTCTTTTGGGTTGTTGAAATGCCTTTTTTTTTTTTTTTTTTTTTTTTTTGGTCACCATTGAATGTCATGGACCAATCAGGCATGAGTTATGAAGTTAATATTAATAGAGTATGATCTAAGGGAACAATATTTGAAGTACTACTTCCTTTTTTTGAGACATTTAGAGCTGAGCCTTCAACATGTAAAAAGTATACTCCAAGTAATATTTAAATTTTATAAGAAAATCCAATATTGATATTCTATTTAACTAATATAAATGTAGTTTACTATTTAAATAAATTCTTTCTACCTCATATAATAATCCTGATGTGCCTGGTTCACTTGAAGTACTTCAGAGTTATCTAATTAACCTTGCAATGTCTGGCTACCCAGGAGTATAAGACTTTTTTTTTTTTTTATTTTAATGGCTTTTAAAATATGGTAAGTTTTGGAGATGGATGCCACTGAACTGTATACTTAAAATGGTAAATGTTATGTGTGTATATTTTATCACAATTTTAAAAAAGATGTGACAGAAAAGTTCAAAGTGGCCTAAGATCAAGCAGTTATCTGAATCAAATATATATATATATATATTTTTTTTTTTTTGAGACGGAGTCCCGCTCTTTCACCCAGGTTGGAGTGCAGTGGTGCGATCTTAGCTCACTGCAACCTCCGTTTCTTGGGTTCAAGCAATTTTCCTGCCTCTACCCACTGAGTAGCTAGGACTACAGACGCCTGCCACCACACCAGGCTAATTTTTGTATTTTTAGTAGAGACAGGTTTTCACCATGTTGTCCAAGATGGGCTCCATGTCCTGACCTCATGATCCACCCACCTCGATCTCCCAAAGTGCTGGGATTACAGGCGTGAGCCATGGAGACCCCCGACCTGAATCAAATATTCTTGAGAGCCTCTTGTTGCAGATAATTTGAGTAAGGTGTGGGGAAACACCTATTCGGTCATCATAGGCTGATCAGATTAAATGTTCTTAATACTAAGCTGTTTGAAAAGAAAAAGAACCCTATTTATTTGACAACAGAAATAAAGAAGGAAGCATGCTATTGGCCCGATATTACGGTGCAGCCATCCTGAGGACCGATGTGATAATGAAGATGCCTTTCAGACTTGACTGCTGTTAGTTCCTTGCTTTAGTTTCTTGTTTAAAAGGGCAGATAAGGGGTTAAGTGGGCTATCTGAATGTCACCTCAGCAGGTAGGGTATGCCTGTAGCAGTTCCAACTCTAATATTACTAAGGCTCAGATTTTTAGGTTCCCCACCCCCACTAGTATCAGGGGAAATTAAATTGTCATTGGTTAGCGTCATAAAAATTTAAAGAATGTGCTGGTGGAGATACAGGAAACATTCATATTGTTGGCATGTGTGAATTGCATAACTTTTTGGAACATAATCTGGTAATAACTGTTTAAAATTTTTAAATTCACATACTTTTTGGCCTAATAACCACACCAGGTTGCCACTATTATGTAGGGACATTGGTACAAGAATTTTTTTACTGGATTGTTGGTAGCAGCAAAAAAGTAGAAGCAATCTGGAAGCCAATCAGGAGATCGTTGGAAAAAATTATGCTCTATCCATTCTCAAGACCAATGTGCATCTATTTAAAGATGAGTTAAATTTGCATGTATTGGCCTGGAATTAAGGCCATGTCTTACTATGTGTAAAAAAAAAAAAAAAAAAAAAGTTGTAGAGTTAATATTAGTGTAGTATGGAGGATGATCTAAAATAAGAGGAAAACATATATATGAGATTAGAATGTAGAAAGATTCACATCAAACAGATCCTCTCGGGAGCCTGGAGATAGGATCGAATTAACTTGTCTTTCACAACCATGTTGTTTTATTTATTATAATATTTGTAGTTTTTTTAAAGTTTCTGAAATTAAGAGAGGGAAGGGGAGAAATCTATAGTGATAGAAATTATATTAGGGATTACTTTGGGAAGGGTTGATGGCTGGGATTGGACACAAAAGAAACCTCTTCATACTCAATGATTCTATCTTGAGTGGGTATTGGTTACACAGATGGGTTCACTTTGTAAAAATCCATCTATGGATTATATGCTTATCATTTGTACAATTTTATGTCTATAGTGTATCAAAAGTGTTTAAAAATAAATGATGGCATAGTGGTGCAATGGAATACTATTAACATTTTATTGAAGTATTTTCAATAAATATTTAATGATACATGAAGGCAAGAAAAAGGACAATCCTATTATAAAATATGTGCATAAAAACACATAGAATGAAGACTAGAATAAAAACACTACAGTATTAATATATTTTATGTCCAGATGGTGATGGTTTTTGTTTTGGGGTTTTTTGTTTAAGAACAGTTTATTAGATTGGGTCATTTATGAAGTCATCAGAACTTCGTGAGCAAAGTCAGATTACAGGATATTAAGCAGAAAAATAAGAGTGAAGGAGAGAGGAAAAGACATTTTAAAAAAGAAAGAAACAACTAATTAGGGGAAAAGGTAGTTGTTTTCTTAAACCCCTGCTAGTAAGGGACTTTTCATGTTAAAATTCCTCTCCTCTATCAAACTGTTTGGTTCTTATGAATAACTCATGCTTGGCACTTACATTTTGTTGTTTTTGTTTAAGCATTCAGTTTTAACGAAAATTTCAGTGATATGATAGCTTCAGTTGACTGTAGCAGATGCAACTCATAGTAGCTTTAAAAACCTATATTCTTGTCTCAGTCTTCACCGATTAAGTGTGGTAGATTGCTCAGATCTTTTTTCACCTTAGTTGCCACATGGAGGCAAATAATACCTCACTAGGTTGTAATGAGAATCAAATGAGAAAATGTAGTATGTGAAAATACTCTAATGGAATTAAACCCTATGCAATTGTAAAATTACAGTATTTTTCTTGTATTTCCTTCGACCCAAAGTCCTTACTTGTGGAATGTAGTTACTTCATGATGAAATTTATTTCATTTAATAGGAGTTAAAAAATTGAAGTTTATGCAGGAATGCAATTTTTTAAGTCAAGTTCTGCAAATCTTGCATTTAATGGTTTTCGAGGTGTGGGTTTTGACTGCATCAATATTTTAGACTAAATATTTTTAGTGCTTTATATATCAAATTGAAATGTATACATTTTGATTGCTTCTCACTAATTATTAGTGAACTGTCAGGGAAAATAACTTTTTGTAACCTATTTCAGTCATTTTGCGTTAATTCACCATATTCTGTAAAATAATATACCCAAAACAGATCTCTCCAGGTGTTCCTCGGGTGTTTTGATAAGGGCTTGACTTTTTATTAGCCCGTAAGTCAGTAGTAATCTTCCGGACGGAATTAGAGATGGGTTCGGTTGGAGAAAACTGCGTGGCACTAGGACCCAGGGGGCTCCCGTGAGCGGATCTTGGGGCCAGATTGCAAATTCGCGGTGACTCAGTCTGGTCGGCTCCTTGCGCTCAGCGGCCGCGGCGGCAGCAGCAACAGCGGCAGACGTTGGCGGCCGGGCTGCCAAGAGCAGTTCCACCGGGTTTCACCGTCTGAGACTTCCCTCGGGGCACCCCAGGCAGGTCGGAGGCGTCTGGGGATCGCTGGGGTTGTGGTGGGGGGGAGAACAGGTTCGCTGCGCGCGGGAAGCCTCCGGGCCTGTGCACCGGGAGTAACATTTGCTCCGTCTCTTCCTGTGTCTGGCTTTATTTGCAGCAAACCAAGATGGAGTATGAGTGGAAACCTGACGAGCAAGGACTTCAGCAAATCCTGCAGCTGTTGAAGGAGTCCCAGTCCCCAGACACCACCATCCAGAGAACCGTGCAACAAGTATCCTTTCCGAGGCCTGGCCGCCACCAGCGCAGCTCGCCTCGCGCCGCGGCCCAGCTCCCGGTGGCCGGGGGCTCCCGTCGCCCCCGCCTCTGCCCCTCCCCCGCACTCCGAGCCGGGCCTCCTCCCTGGGTCTGCGCGCTGGGCAAGCCGCCGCTACCCCTGCCGGGCGACGGGTGAACGCGGCCCTGATGCCTGGGCCGGGGGCGCCGCCGCGTGGGGCTCACGCCGCCGAGGCCACCGGCTTCCGGCCCGCGGGAGGCGGAGGCCCCCGGCCGCCGCCTGGGATCGCACGACATGTGCGCGGGCCGGGCCGGGCCGGGCCGCCACGTCCCCGCCCGCCGCTGACCTGCCGCGGGGGTAGAGAGCGGGCAGGCGGGCGGGAGCGGGCCCGGGCACACACAATGCGCCCCGCGGGTGGGGGCGGCGAGCCGAGCAGGAGGCCGGGCGGAGGGCGCTCTGTGCGCGGCGGAGCTCGCCGCCTGACTGGCCAGAAATGGGTGGAGCTGGCGCGGGGTTTGAACTGCGGCTGTGTGGGTCCTGGCTGTTTTTCCAGGTCCTTGCCCTGAAAGGGCTGGGCACCTACAGATCGGGGAATGGGGTCTCCGTGCCTCACCCTGGGGTTACTGGTGTTAACACCTGTTGCGAACTCCCTGGCACCCAAGTTGGATTTTCTTTTTAAAGCTTTGGCTCAAGGCTGACTGCACAGCTATCTAGGTCTTTACCGAGTGTGCTGATACAGTAATCCTGTTGCTGGGGTTTTAGAGACCGAAAAGGTGAAGAGAAGCAAAACTCTACTATGTATGCTTACTGTTGTGCCCTAAACCGTGCTCAAATGGAGAGCTCTTATCGGATCCAGTAAAGGAAGCATTCACTCATATCATGACTAACCTTTTAACCCCCGATCTTTTAGCCTAAAAAAGTTAAGTCTACTATTTTTTGCAGAAGAGCCTCTTGATTTCTATTGTCAATAAGCAGCAAAATTACTTAATATGGAGTTCGGTAAGCTCTTCGTGTTTAAGTTTATTTAAATTCAGAACATCTATGTATCTGTAAAGATGAAGTTACTTATCCCGAGGGATTCGAAGAAGTACTGCATTGCTGTAAGTTAAAACCTTCAGTAGATGACAAAATGAGTACTTATTTTCTTGGTTAATATAATACTTAGTGGAAGGGATAATGATTTATATCTGCTTGGACTTTTTAAAGCCGTTTTGTTTGGATACTTCTAGTCCTAAGGAAAGAACAGTTTTGGAGTGTATTGCAGTTTATATCTTGTAAACCCTGCTATGGCTCAGTCTTAATTTGTGTTGTCATAGTTCTAGGGATGATAGAAATTGATATTTGATTGGTTGCGGGCATTATTTCATAAAATTACTAGTTTTTTAAATTAGCTAAGCCCAATCCCGCATTGTAGTTATTCTGTGGCAACATAACTCATAATTTCTTGTTTTTGTCTGTATTTATTAGGCACCTTATAAATGCTGAGTACTGTGCTTGGGCCAGTAGTTAATTTACAGTTTATTCTGTGTGCATGGAACTTAGTATGTCCTCTGAGTAAGAACAAATTTCTATTACTGTGAGAGAAAAACTACTTTAGCTAAAAATATGCACTGCTGTTTTCAGAGTGCCTTATTCTTTTGTCTTTCCTAAGAAGAGAATATATTGAATTATTGTTTTGTACAGGCTTTTAAGTACTTTTTGAAAGACCACTATATGAACACAATGAGATGTAGCTCAGGTTTTAAGAAGGTAAACCTTATCAGGAAATAGTTTTGAAAAATTTATTGGCATATCAGCATGCTGTTAATCTTGGCCATTCACTAAAACAAGAATTACTGTCTTGGTTGGAGAAAGTAGTTAGACCTTGAAATTTTACTAGAGAATATTTTGCTGGTTCGTTTACATTCTGACCCTAAACATTGAGGGTTTTCAAGTGTGTAATAAATAGGTAATAAAGTGTTCCTACAGTTTGATTCATGGATTTAATCAGAAATTTAGGTTTGTTGGGTGAAAACCATTTTAATCTTTATGTGTAGTAAAACACAATTGAGAAGCTTATTAGGGGTTGGGAGTCAGGTCTTGAAGAAAGGTGTAATAGAGCATTTTGTCACATCTGCCTCCCAGCAGCAATGAAATACCTGCAAATTGGTGTCACTGGAAATGTTAAATTTAGGGTGGGGGAAAACAATTCTATAACTGTAGTGCAATAATTTCATAATGCTGACTTTATAATAAGATATATAGCCTTGTGCATAAATGGCACTGTATCTTTTTGGATACCAAAGAACAAATGAGTCTGATAAAAGTATCTTTTTGTTTCTTTTAAGTTAACTCATTCTATAAAGTTAATTTCTCTAAATGATCTTTAACTCTGAGAGACTTGTTTCCATTTGGAATGCCTTTATTTTTGTCGTTTTATGCCTAAATACCTTTCTGTTTAGAGCGGTTTAAAGTTGAAATCTAGGAATTTTTTTGAATATTTTTTGCTATATTGAGCACGCTGAAGCTGGAACTTTATGTTGTATTGCACGTAATTGATACATATCAGCCGTAAAGCAACTAAGAGGTTTAGCAAGAACTAGTGTGTTTTTGAAATAGCATGTTGATAGATTTACTAAGATATCTTTATTCTTAGTTTAAAAAAAAAAAAAAGGCAGGACTGAAAATATCACCAGAGACTCTTAATTTTTAGACTAAGAATGCTTAATTCTTCTTGAGATTACACAGAGAAGTTTCCTTAACTACTGTTTGTTCTAGAAACTGGAACAACTAAATCAATATCCAGACTTTAACAACTACTTGATTTTTGTTCTTACAAAATTAAAATCTGAAGGTAAGTAGGATTTGTATTGATAACTATTCAAAAGTTTAAGACCTGTTTAAATGTACTGAGAATTATTTATTTCAAAGGATTTCATTTTGTCGTAACCATGTGCTTTATAGATGTGGGATGAACAGTCTTAGTTACTACTACTCAATATATACATGCATAGTAAGCATTCCTTTTTTTATGTATATACAGACAGTATCATTCTGTCACCCAGGCTGGAGTGCAGTGGTTCAATCTTGGCTTACCACATCTGCCTCCTGGTTTCAAGTGATTCTCATGTGTGAGCCTACCAAGTAGCTGGGATTACAGGCGTGCACCATGTCCAGTTAATTTTTTTTTTTTTTTAAGTAAAGGCAGGGTTTCTCCTTGTTGGCCAGGCTAGTCTCGAACTCCTGGCCTTAGGTCATTCGCCTGCCTCAGCCTCCCAAAGTGCTGCGATTACAGGCATGAGCCACTGTGCCCAGCCAGCATTCATTTTTAATGGGGTGTTTGTATAATAAGGTACTTAATTCTTTGCAAAAGAAAAACTTGTTGCAAGGTTTAATGTTTTGCTTCCATGCTTACAGATGGATATAACAAAGGTGGTAATACAAAGATTGAATGTTAGATTTAATAACTGAATATATGTATGTTTATTGTAGAAAAAATTGAAAGGTCATCTAATCAAAGTGAAAAATTACTTATCCCATCTTCCGGAGATAATTATTGTTGATCTCTTGAATTATATATCCTTCTGTGCTCTTATATGGTCACATAATGTTTTTAAATTATTTATCAAAAAGTGGGATCATTTTATTCAAAAGTAGACTTTTGTAACTTTTAAAAATTCTAACAGTATACATGAAACTTTTCATGACTTTTAATTTTAAATTTAAATGATTTATATAATAGTTTAAAGCCTGAATAGTCTGATTTTTAAATGACATGGTATTTGATTATTTCTAATAGTATGTTGTGTATCCCACTAGACATTCTTTCATAAATATTTATGGAATACCATCTCTTTGCCATGCAATCTGCAGGCTCAGGAGAGAAAAGTGAACAAAACAGACTGCCCTCAAGGAGTTTATGTTGTAGCGAGAGGTGTTTTTCATAGCCTTATTTGAGTATTCTCGTCCTGAAAGATTGTAGACACATAGAAGTCAATTAAATATTTATTGAGCAACTGATAATAATTAGTGTTTTAGAAGCCATGGTGCAGTTAATAAAATCACTGCACTTGGAATTGGGGAATAACAAGTTTTAGACAAAAAGACCATCTGTAAAGTTTCAGCTCTAAATTCTGACAGGTTAATGGTGTTAATGTATAGTAAAATCTCACTGATTTTGTATTCAGATTTTTATAATTCATACACAGAGTGATTTCTTTTGAATTATTTTCAGTTTATTTTGTAGTTAATTTTGTGGGTTTTAATTTGTGAATGAAGGTCATAATAGAAAATTTAGGACTCTAGATTTTAAGAAACTAGGAATTCTTCAGCGATTAATATTTCTAGTTTGACAAATATATTTGTGATACATTACTTTTTAATATAGAAATTTTTCTGACACAGTTTGTGATTAATCTGTTTCTTTTAAAGAACTAAGGTATTTATAAATGGATTTTTCTAATCTGTAATTTTTTTTTGAAATTTTTAAATTTATTTTCACTAAGCTGTCCACTTTTGTGTTCTCATCCTACATTTCAATTATTAAGATTGTTACAATATTAAACTCTTGAGTAAAGCTTTCTTGGGATGTAAGGATACTTCAGGCCAGGCAAGGTGGCTCACGCCTGTAATTCCAGCCCCTCGAGAAGCCGAGGCAGGAAGATTGCTTCAGGCAAGAAGTTCAAGATCAGCAACATAGTGAATGGTGAAACTGAAAAAAAAGTAGTTGGCATCGTGGCACACACCTGCGGTCCCTGCTACTCAGGAGGCTGAGGTGGGAGGATCACCTGAGCCCAGGAGGTCAGAGCTGCGGTGAGCTGTGATCATGCCACAGCAACTCCATCCTGGGTGGCTCTGTCTCCAAAAAAAAAGGATACTTCAGAAGTACTTTAAAAAAACACACACACACAAACACACAATTTGTTCAGTAATGGCAAGAGAGTTTGGAAGCCATTGCTTCCACAAAGACATTAATTACAAAACCATAAAATGTTGGAAAGGATTTTATTCAGATTATCTTGACCCTAAAATGTATTTTTTCTGTTCATTACGCAGTTTCTCCGAGGATGCAGTAGTTTTACATTGGTATAACGCTGGATATTCTTGTGTTTATGCATTTTATTTTTTTTCCTTGGGAAGATTGGGACACAGATTTGCTGCATGTAGTTTTCCATTAAAAAAAAAAAATTTATATCATGGCCTTTCATATTAAAGCAGCAATACAAGTAACATCTTAAATGAAAATGCTTATTTGATAATCTTCACTGAGTAAAACTTTGGATTTGTAAGAGACCTCAGATCAGCTGGTCTAATTCACTTTACAAAAGATGTTCTACTGAAGTAGTCTTAAGTTTTTAAAAAAGGAAATGATTAGTTGTTGAATTTTTAAAATGGACTTTAAGAAAGTATATACTTTTAATTTTGAATTGTTTCACCTCATGTTGTGGTTTATTAAAACTCTTAATCTTGTAACCTTTATGGTAAAAACTGTACTGTATTTCTTATAAACAAAGTCACGCCATATGAAATAATTATGTGGCTGAATTATTAACATAATTTAAGACAAGTTTATTGCTTGAAGAAGTATCTGACTTCATTTATTTCATGGCTGTTTTTAACTTTTAAGAGAATTTAAAAGTATGTTTTGTTTTAAATTACTCATTGGAATGGGTTGTAATTGAAAATGGAAAGAAGTTTTAAGTGTGATGACCTGAATGGAGTTTGTGTGCAGAGAAACTGCTCTTTTTCCCTCTACATGTGTTTCAGTCTTGAGGATTTCAGTGCCAGAGTTTGGGAATATCATAGGAACTAAAACAAACTTGGGGTATATTATTTTTTAATAAGACAGGTAAAACAATGGTGTTTCAATAGCATATTCTGTTTAACACATCAGCTCTTCATCTTGTAGCCCTTTGAGAGGTGGAAAATACCGAAGAATGAATCAAAGTCCTTAGTTTCTTCACTTGTGCAATGGGGTGAATGATCCTTGCCTCATGAAGTTGAAAGGATTAAATGCAGTACCACTTGGAAAACACTTAGCAGTGTGTAATACATCATAAGCATTTTTAAGATGTTAACTATTGCTAATATTGTTGGTGTTGATGCAAATTGGTAAACCCATCAGTTATGCTCTACTAGTATTAAGTTGCTTTTTGAAAATTTGTAAATATTATCTATAGATTAAACTTATTTTAAGTAAACTCTTTTTAAATGTTTTTGGAGGTATTTGTTTTTGCTTTTAAGTTGAGGGGGCAAATGAAAAACATGATATAAATTAACTAATTATATTTGTTAGGTGAAGATGATCTAATATATTCTTTGTCCACTTAATTTTTCAGTAGGATGCTTTTTTGACACTGGAGGAAGAAAATGATTTTTTTTTTCTTCATTTTTTTGTTTTTGATACACAGTCTCAATCTGTTGCCTAGGCTAGAGTGCAGTGGCATAATCTTGGCTTCTCCACTTTGCAGCCTCTGCCTTCTGGGTTCAGTCAGTTCTGCCTCCGCCTCCCAAGTAGCTGGGATTACAGGCACATACCACCATGCCTCACTAATTTGGGGCTTTTTAGTAGAGATGGGGTTTTGCCATGTTGGCCAGTCTGGTCTCCAATTCCTGGCCTCCCAAAGTGCTGGGATTACAGGCATGAGCCACCATGCCCAGCCCTTTAAAAAAAATTTTTTTTTTTTTTTTTTAAGATGGAGTTTTGCTCTTGTTACCCAGGCTGGAGTGCCATGGCGCTATCTCTGCTCACCGCAACCTCCGCCTCCTGGGTTCAGGCAATTCTCCTGCCTCAGCCTCCTGAGTAGCTGGGATTACAGGCACGCGCCACCATGCCCAGCTACTTTTTTGTGTTTTTAGTAGACACGGGGTTTCACAATGTTGGCCAGGATGGTCTCGATCTCTTGACCTCGTGATCCACCCGCCTCGGCCTCCCAAAGTGCTGGGATTATGGGCTTGAGCCACCGCGCCCGGCCAAATTTTTTTTTTTTTAAGACTGGGTTTCACCATGTCGGTCAGGCTGGTCTTGAACTCCCGACTTCAGGTGATCTGCCCACCTTGGCCTCCAAAGTGCTTGGATTACAGGTGTGAGCCACTGCGCCCGGCCTCAAAAATAGGATATTTTTAGTGACTAATACTTCCAGCCCTATAATGATGTTTATATCAGGTAACAATAAAGCTTGAGCATAGCAGTCATACGTATAAACTAAATTAACTCAAACTAAATCAGTGGTTCTCAACCAAAGGCAGTTTTACCACCTCCACCACCCCCACCCCACCACCCCCAACCCCCCTCCCCACCCCCCCGCAAGACATTTGACATTATTTGGAAACATTTTTGGTTGCTACAACTTGAATGGATGCTGCTGGCATCTATGGCCCAATGATGCTACTTAACATCTTAAAATGTACAGGTTAGCACCCTGCAACAAAGAATTGTCAGTATGTCAAACTGTTGTCACAATGTCAGTAGTGCCAAGGTTGAAAAACCATCAACTATAAATCGTAGAGCTAATCTTTTGTTAATCAGTTATAATTATTTTACCTGGTTAGAGCAAGTTTGAATGTCAATCAACTTTTGAATATAAGTTTTTTTAAATTATTGTTACTGGCACGTTTTGACAAATGAAAACTACTTTAAAACTCAGTACTATTATTATTTTATTACAGATGAACCCACAAGGTCATTGAGTGGTCTCATCTTGAAGAATAATGTGAAAGCACACTTTCAGAACTTCCCAAATGGTGTAACAGACTTTATTAAAAGTGAATGTTTAAATAATATTGGTGACTCCTCTCCTTTGATTAGAGCCACTGTTGGTAAGTTACATTACAACAGTTTTGCTTACTTTGTAACTGGGTCATTTTTAGAGATGACAGATTATTTTGTTAGGAATTTTTATCTGTTTCATGTTAAATTGTGATGAGGGAATCCTTTCATTGCCTTTAAATGCTTTAAATGTTGTGATCATGGTTAAAGCTCTCATCCAGTAAAACTGGTGACCCCTGGATAAAAGGAGAGCCTAATCAAACTTATGCAAATCAGAGTTGGTTAAAATGGGGCATCAATAAGTGATGTTAATTTGCAGACACTACTTTTTCCTGAGCATGCAGATGAGAGGTGGTTTTTTTGTTTCTTTTTCTTTTTTTTGTTTTGTTTTTTGAGACAGACTCTGTTGCCCAGGCTGGAGTACATTCTCGACTCACTGCAACCTCCACCTCCCAGGTTAAAGCAATTCTCCTGCCTTAGCCTTCTGAGTAGCTGGGATTACAGGCGCCTACCACCATAACCAGCTAATTTTTGCGTTTTTTAGTAGAGATGGGGTTTCACCACGTTGACCAGGCTGGTCTCAAACTTCTGACCTTAGGTGATCCATCCACCTCAGCCTCCCAAAGTGCTGAGATTACAGGCCTGAGTCATGGCACCCCAGCCTGGAGTTCTTATTTTCTGCCTAGTGTAACACATGGGATGTAATTTCTTGTTTCACATTCACATGTAAAGAAATACTTTTTGATTGTTTATGAAAAACCTAAGTGTATAGGAGTCTAGATTTTACTATTTTCTCCTTTGTTTTTAAATAGTTGCCGTAGTAATACAGCGGCAACTTTTTAGTCTTTTCAGAGTGTTCAGCTTATTTTCAGGAGCAATACAACTTTCTCTTAGTTTATGTAATTCTGAATTAACATGCTCAATTATAGTAATGTATAAATCTATTTGGAAACACACACAACTGGCTGTTGGTTAACACATTGACCAACCAATGGAAGCAGTAATAACCATACTCCAGACTAGCCTACTAATGGGCATCCTTTAGCATACCATGGGCTTAAGCAGCTAAATTTTACAAGGACCTGGAAAGCGCCTGTTAATTACCCAGGTTGGTTAAATGAAAGTCAGTTAAAAAAGTCGAATGCTTTCGTTAAGAGTTCCTAGCTGGGTCTGGTGGCTCATGCTTGTAGTGCCAGCACTTCAGGAGGCAGAGGCAGATGGATCACCTGAGGTCAGGAATTCTAGACCAGCCTGACTGATGTGGTGCAACCCTGTTTCTACTAAAAATCCAAAAAAATTAGCTGGGCATGGTGGCTCACAAGTGTAATCCCAGCTGCTTGGGAGACTGAGGGAGGAGAATCACGTGAACCTGAGAGGTAGAGGTTGCAGTGAGCCAAGATTGCGTCATTATACTCCAGCCTGGGCAACAAGCAAAAATCCATCTCAAAAAAAAAAAAAAAAAAATTTCCTATTTTGTCTTGTCAGTTTGTAAAATATTCATCTCTTACTTAATAAAGCATTGGCTGTATGATTTCTCTCAGACATTCTTGCATTAAACAGTACCATCATTGATACCGATTTTAAATGTAATGGGTAGAGGACATTTCTAGTTTGAGAAAAGGGACTCCCTAGATTACTCTGATGTGCCCTTGTACCTTAAGTTTTTACCACTCTTGGCACTGGTAATAAGAATGGTGGGTGTGTACCAGCCTTTTCCATTTCAGATTCAGGAGAGAAATCCCCATACATAAGTGGAATGGGATTTGGAAGAAAGGTGGGTTCCCTCTGAGAATTGGCAACTCAGTTGAAAGGAAAGCAGAGGATGTAGAAACTAGATATGAGATTGTTTCTTCCTAAACTATATTTCATTATAAACCTATTTTTAAGTGCCATTGGTCCAAACTATAATACTTTGTGTCTTTAAATCAGAAAGATTAGAAGTAATATAATAGTATTGGGGAGAGAATAATTGGTTTTATCTCCCAATGAGTACTTTCACCTTCCATAAGGTTTTTGAACATGTTTAGGAGCTGACTTTATCTTGGGAATTATTAAAGCAGTAAGGTATCTTCTGACATATTTTAAAACAGAGATTGATAAAGTTGACTTATGTGGGCATAATTTTAATTTATTGTTGTGTATTAGAATACAAAAGGTCTTTTTAGTTTGTTTATGTTGAGTAGATATTTAAGCATTCTAATCGTGAGGGATCACTGAAGTTTTCAATATAGAAACAGCTTTTTTTTAGTTGCTTTACTCTGCTTTACTACAAATAAAGGTGCTTCAAACATAGCTGCAGTATATTTTGAAATAACGTGATGTCTGAGATATGCTAAAGCAATTAGGAATGTGAAGGTGGTTGTGGGTAGAATTGTGGATGAAACAAAGTTGACCATGTACTAATGATTGTTGAAGGTAGTTAATGGATACATTTAGTTCATTATACTTCCCTATTTTTATATATATGTGAAGTTTTGTTTTAAAAAGTCTGTAATATTAACTAGATAAAACAGCTCTCAGCTTGAAATAAGTTAGTTAAAAATGAGAGTTCATTTTTGTCCCTTCTCCTTTGACACCCCCCTCCTCCCCTGCTTTTTGATATATATTAGCGAAGGTAGTGAAAGGTATGATTGGCAGATTCTTCCCAAAGATGAATGAAATTATTTTGGGGGTACCAGCATTAAGACTCTAAAGTTCTAATTTTACAATTTTGTTTTGCTTCAGGAAAATTGATGAGCTTATTTAAACACATTGGTGTTTTCCAGCAAAACTGGGAAGTTTTTTTTGTTTTGTTTTGTTTTTTAATCACCTAAATTTCTTAGTCTTAGTTTACATGAGAAAAATACTTAAAACACTTCTAGGAAAATATTTTGTGAGTGAAATAATTTTTGTGGATTTCTGAACTCTCTAGGAATTGGCAACAGACTCTTCATCACTTATTAACCTTCACAGAAAATTACTGATACAGGTACAGCAGTACAAGTACCCTGACTCAACGTTATCAGTTGGATATAGGACTCTGTTCCTCTAGACCAGAGTTTTCCAACCTCAGCACTTGACATTTTGGACTGGATAATCCTTTGTTGGGCTATTTTGTCTGTGCACTGTAGGATATTAATCTCAGCACCCCTGATCTCTACCTACTGGATATCAGTAGCAGCCACATACCTGTTGTAACGACCAAAAATGTCTCCAGACCATGCCACATGTTGGGGTCAAGGAGGGCCTGACTGAGCTCCTTAAGGGCACGGACCATGTGGTATTTTTATATTTCTTAGCACCTATTAATATTTACAGTACTTAAATATTTTAATTTAAAGATTACTGATTATAAAAATAGACTTGCAGCTTTGGCTTTTAAAAATTTTATTAGCCTTAACAATGCATATTGGGAATCTTATTAAGGAAGTCTATTTTGAAGGGACCACATCTTAATGACTGTGTGGTAATTCATTAGATGAAGGTAAAGATGTTCCTGGAGAGTATGCAGTTTGTAATTTTATTATTTCAAGGAATATCTTCTTGTGTATGTTTGTACACCTGAGGGAAAATTTCTATGGAGTTAATTTGTGTAAGTGGCATTATTGGGTCAAAGTGTGTTTAAACGTTTAAGATTTTACGAGGTGTTGTCAAGCATACTGATTTCATTTCCATATTGTTTAAATACTGAGAAATATATGTCCCTTCTCACTTTTTGCAGCTATGCTAGGTATTAGATGCTTCTTATATATGGATGAGATTATGGGTTCAGATAAGTTTGTTATTCTATCAACACTCTGTAGTGTTCTGCTAGCAGAAGTAATGAATGTCAGCAGTTTGTTAGTACCAAGTTTGTAGATTGGGTTTAATTTTTGTTATTTATTGCTGTTCACAGTCTCTTCTTAAGTTAACGCTTGGTTTCTTTTAGGCAGATCCAGAGCTTTCTCATTCCCTTAGTTCTTGTAACTTTAGGAAAGGCTAATTTGCAGGAAGGATCAGATCTTGCTGCTTTTGGATCTTACTGGAAGGCTATTTTATTGTAAGGGCTATGTCTTGAAAATGCTGTCAGTACATTAATTCATGTGTGTGGGGAATAAATTTGCCAGGAGCTTTACTTTCTAGATTTTTTTAAAAGTTATTTATCATTGGGAACAACCTTCTCTAAAGGTAGAAAATTTATACACACAGTGATATTTACTGTTCAGTAATAGTCATTGAGTGTTTACTAGATGCCAGGCATTTTGAATTTTCAAAATAACCCTATGAAGAGTTTTCTTCTTTCATTTTTGCATGCTCATATTTACAGCTTAGAGTGCATATAATTTGCCTATTGTCAGAGTTTATTCTCTTCTGGCACTAAAAGATCCCTAATCACTAAGCATTTTATATCACTAATATATTTACTAAGACAAAAAAAGTTAACACAAAACTTTTCTTATATTTTTGTGTATTTGCATAATCCATTGACTATCACATCTCAGCTGCACAACACAGTTGAGATGATCTGTTCAGTCACAACATGATCAGTAAGCATGGGCCACCCAGCCTCTAAGATCACCTTTCTGGCAATTCATTCTTGATTAAGTGGGAACTGTTGTAGGAATGTGTAGCCTGCTTACATGAGGAAGAGTATTGTAAATAGTGAAACATGTAGGATTATTCTCAAATGATGCTCATCTACTTTAGTTTTTCCTACCATGATCCTTGGCTCTGATTCCAGATTAAGTCGGAGCTATTTTGGGCTTCTTAATGTATCTTGTGTTTGAACCTAACAGACTCATAAGTTCATCACACAGTGTTTAAGTGCTGCTAACATTTTGGCATATTTTCTTTCTGCTCTTTTGTATGGATCAATTAGAATTAATTTTAATTGGTGGAGCTATTCTTGATACTATGGCAAAAAAGGACTTTGCAGTCTTGGTAAATTTAACTCAAAATAAAAAACCTTAGAGGGTGATATGTTGAAAAACAGTGTTAGAAACAGATCTGGTTTATGTGTGTTCCCCCCCACACACACAAGATATGCAAAGGTGATATGGGTGGTGTTGGTGAGTGTTGTATTTGAGACAGGGTCTCACTCTGCCCTGGCTGTAGTGCATTTTTACAATCATGGCTCACTGTAGCTCGACCTCCTTGGCTCAAGTGATCCTCTCACCTCAGCCTCCTGAATAGCTGGAATCACACACACACACCATCACACCTAGCTGATTTTCTTGTATTTTTAGTACAGACAGGGTTTCACCATGTTGCCCAGGCTGGTCTGGAATTCGTGGGCTCAAGAGATCTGCCCATCTTGGCCTCCCAGAATGCTGGGATTACAGGTGTGAGCTACCACGCCTAGCCAAATATTATTATTTGCATAGTTTGGAAACTTTAGGCTTGAGACATTAAAAAATGTGTGTGTACACAGTTGCTCACATGGCAATACCTAGCAATGCTATGGGATTTCCTAAAGAAGTGTGTTTTTGTTCAAGGTATTTTGATCACAACTATAGCCTCCAAGGGAGAATTGCAGAATTGGCCTGACCTCTTACCAAAACTCTGTAGCCTGCTGGATTCTGAAGATTACAACACCTGTGAGGTAAGGATATTTGCTTCATATGTGATTGAGTGTTTTTCTATTTTTCTTGTCATGTTGTATATTAGCAGCTTTTGGGAAAAATAATACCTCTGGAACATACAGCTTCTCAAAAACTTAGAGTTGCTTTTGTGTTATTTTACATTTGTAAATCATTTATTTTTCTATAAAAACTGTTAGATTATAAACCTCTTTATCATATTTCACACAAGGAGGTATCTTATTTTTCTGTACTAAAATTATTCTTAGATGTATATGTATGTAGTAAACAGTTTTTGTCATGCTTAATCAGTTAAAGACAGACTGAACTTTACCAGATTCCTGGACCATGAGTATTCTTTTAGCTGTTCTAAATTGTTTTTATGCCTCAGTATGTGAGGTATCTAAGGGATGCTGAACTTTTGTTGTTCTGTTTTTTGAGACAGAGTCTCACTCTTGTCACCCAGGCTGGAGTGCAATGGCACCATCATGGCTTACTGTAGCCTCAACCTCCTGGGCTCAAGAGGTCCTCCTACATCAGCCTCCCAAGTAGCAGGGACTACAGGCAGGTGCTACCATGCCAGACTAATTTTTTCTTTTTTTATTTGGTAGAGGTGGGGTCTCACTGTTCAGGCTGACCTCGAACTCCTGAGCTCAAGCAGTCCTCCAGCCTCAGCTCCCAAAGTGCTGCGATTACAGGCATGAGCCACTGCACTTCACTAAATTTGTCTTCGTTTTTTGTTTGTAACCAGGTCTCCCTCTGTTGCCCAGGCTGGAGTGCAGTGGTGCAGTCTCGGCTCACTGCAACCTCTGCCTCCTGGAATCAAGCAATTCTCCCACCTCAGCCTCCCGAGTAGCTGAGCTACCGTGCCTGGCTAATTTTTTTGTATTTTTAGTAGAGACAGGGTTTTGCCGTATTGGCCAGGCTGGTCTCGAACCTCTGGCCTCAAATGATCCACCTGCCTCAGCCTCCCAAAGTGTTAGGATTACAGATGTGAGCCACTGCACTGGGCCGTTGTCTTAATCATACGTTAACTCTGACTTGTGAGGGGGTTTTGCCACTTGTTAGATCACCAGTTCTTTTCATTTGGAGAAAGAGAATGATTTCTCATGGTTAATGGATACTGTAAGTATCTCTTGTGGTAGCAGCCTTCCAGTTTGAGTAGAAATCTATTTTATGTGGAAATCATATTTGGTGTTTTGACTCCATAAAGGAGTGACTCCTCTACCTCTCAAAGAGCAGAGGTTAAAGGCAGGGCAGGCACAGGAATAGCCTATTAACAACAACAACGAACCACTGGAATAATCTAACCTAAAAGAGAAAAAAAAACCAACTGGGCATGGTGGCTCACACCTGTAATCCTGAGGTCTACGTGGATGGATTGCATGAGTTCAAGACCAGCCTGGGCAACATGATGAAACACTGTTACAAAAAATTAGCCAGGTATGGTGGTATGTGCCTGTGGTTCCAACTACTCGGGAGGCTGAGGTGGGAGAATGGCATGAACCTGGGAGGTAGAGGCTGCAGTGAGGCAAGATTGTACCATTGCGCTCCAGCCTGGGCATCAGAGCAAGACCCAACTCCAGAAAAAAAACATAACTAGCCACTCATAAGGTGGTATTAGGACATAGCAGTTTGTTGCCTGACCTATGTTGGAAAAAGGGAAATAGGGAGAGGGAGAGTTACCTAAATAGTGCTTAAAGCCACTTTTCTCCCTCCCTAAAAGGAAAAGAAAAATACCTAGTTCTTATATACATAAAAATGCTTTGGGGCCAGGTATGGTGACTCACACCTCTAATCCCAGCACTTTGGGAGGTTGGGGCGGGCAGATCATTTGAGGCCAGGAGTTTGAGACAAACCTGACCAACATGGTGAATCCTCATCCCTACTGAAATCTAAAAATTCGCTAGGTGTGGTGTCATGTGCGTATAATCTCAGCTACTCGGGAGGCTGAGGCGGGAGAATCACTTTAACCCAGGAGGCAGAGGTTGCATTTGGCCAAGATTGGGCCACTGCATCCCAGCCTGGGCGACAGAGCAAGAATCCATCTCAAAAAAAAAAAAAAAGAAAATGCTTTGGATATACACTAGTAAGAGTATAGAAAAGCTAAATAATAAGTCCTCATGGGACAGTTGATTGCATTTAAATAGTGCTTTGATATGATGGTAATAACATAAAAGAAGATCAAAATTTTAAGCACTTTCCAAGAATGAAAAATTTAAGCTGCAGTAATTGTGAAATTGTTGAGCTACTGTATACTACATAGAATTCATACTGTAAATAAACAGTGCCCCCATCCATCTGAACTAAAGATAGTGGTTTTCCAGATGTTTGTATGGAGTGATTGCTAAATGTTTGTTCTTACTTGAAATTTTTAGTTGCCACATGGGTAACAAGCTTACATTTAATTTGATGTAATAGGCTTTCAGAAGTAAAGCTTTTTTTTTCTTTTTTCAAAAAAAACTTAAATATGACTAGTTTCGCATGACAAAGTTCCTGATATTTAATGCATATTAAATCGAAGACTGAAATTTAATATATTGATTAAATTTTAGACTTAAAAGTATTTTCAGATTTAATATTTTTAAGACATTATAAAGTCTAAAAGGATGTTGGGTAATTTCCTTAAAGGATTTTACCTTCTGTTGAATGCTTTAAAACTGCTATGGAGAATAAGCACCAAATTGCTGCTGATGGAATTATATAATATAAACAGTAAAGTAGGTGTTTGAGGTAACTAGTAGGTTACATGTTATGTACAAAGGCTCTGGATTATTTCCTTTAGTATTAAAATGGTTATGGGAAATGGTTGTCAATTTGTGTTGCCTGCCCTTGCAACAGATTTTGTCACCAGTTACCCGATGAATAACTTTTTTTTTTTTTTTTTTTTTTTTTTTGAGACAGAGTTTAGCTCTGTTACCCAGGCTGGAGTGCAGTGGCCCCATCTCGGCTCACTGCAATCTCTGCCTCCTGGGTTCAAGAGATTCTCATGCCTCAGCCTCTGGAATAGCTGGGATTACAGGCATGTGCCACCGTGCCCAGCTAATTTTTGTGTTTTCAAACAGCCATCTCACTGTGTTGGCCTGGCTGGTCTCTAACTCTCGACCTCTGGTGGTCTACCCACCTCAGCTTCCCAAAGTGCTGGAATTATAGGCTTGAGCCACCATGCCCAGCCTAAGTAACTTTTTTAATGGTATTAATGACCTCTCTGTTCTTCAAAAAGAAAAGTATTACAGTGTTTAAATACTCTTCTGTGTAGAGTTTTATATTTAATTTCAACAAACTGGTATTTAATCCCTGCCAACCAAAATATTCTTCACTTCTAAGTCATTTAATGCTAAAACTAAAATGTACCCTTGTATTTTAACTGAGATTTTACATACCTGGTGGTATAATAATTTGTTTTAAAACTGAATGTCAGGGTGGGCATGGTGGCTCACACCTGTAATCCCAGCATGTTGGGAGGCCGAGGCAGGCCGATCAACTGAGGTCTGGAGTTTGAGACCAGCCTGGCAGACATGGTAAAACCCCATCTCTACTAAAAATACAAAAACTAGCTGAGCACAGTGGCACACACCTGTAATCCCAGGAGAATCACTTGAACCCAGGAGGCCAAGGTTGCAGTGACCTGAGATTGCACCACTGCTCTCCACCCTGGGTGACAGAGCAAGACTCCGTCTTCCACACAAAAAATTTGAATGATTAAATTTATGGATTTTAGAAAGAATCTTATGTGGGCTGAGAACATTAATCCATACAAATTAGTCAGCATTCTTCAGTTTCTTTTTAAATGGCTTCATTTTTAACAAATTCTAATAATTTAAATGTGTTTGTTACAGGGAGCATTTGGTGCTCTTCAGAAGATTTGTGAAGATTCAGCTGAGATTTTAGATAGTGATGTTTTAGATCGTCCTCTCAACATCATGATTCCCAAATTTTTACAGTTCTTCAAGCACAGTAGTCCAAAAATAAGGTACTTATATTGCCAGTATTAATTCATTAACTCTGATATAAACGTGACCATTACCTTATTTTTCATTACCTGATATTTTTGAGATTAGCAAAAGATACTGGATGTTCACAGAGGTGAACTTATGTAATTGAAATTGACTAATAACAAAACCTGTGAAATGTTGACTCTTGATGAGGAAATTTTTGTTAAACATGATAAAAGTTTTCTGCCTTTTAGAGTGGTTAATTATATTCATGATAGTTAACAGGCATCTTCTAACTTCTTTTATTTAAGGCCGGGATTAGTTGTGATTTTTTTTTTCAGCTTTGATTTTAGAATCAGTATACATGCGCAGGTTTGTTACAAAGGGGTATTGTGTGATGCTTGAGGTTTAGAGAACAAATGAATCCATCACCGAGGTGGTAAGCATAGTGCCTTTTAGGTACTTTGGCCCTCTCCCTGTCTCTTCTTGTATTCCCAGTGTCTATTGTTACCTTCTTTACATCATTGTGTACCCAATGTTTAGCTCCCACTTATAAGTGAGAACATGCAGGTATTTGGTTTTCCATTATTATAACGTTAAAATAATGTTATTCCTGGCATAGTTAACTAGATAGGAGTTCATGTTTCCAGGAAGTCTCCCTTTTTAACATTTTAACTTAAGATAATGAAAATGTGGTAATATACATACTTCACTTTTTGTGACCGATTCTCAATAGCTGAAAAAACAGCTGGGTCTGGTGGCTCATGCCTGTAAACTCAACACTTTAGGAGGCCCAGGTGGGCGGATTGCTTGATCTCAGCCTAGGCAACATGGTGAAACTCCATCTGTACAAAAAAAATATAAAAATTAGCTGGACATGGTAGAACAAACCTGTGGTCCTAGCTACTTGGAGGGCTGCGGTGGGGAGATTGCTTAAGCCTGAGAGGAGAAGGTTGCAGCCAAGATGGTGCCACTGCACTCTAGCCTGGATGACAGCAAGACCTTGTCTCAAAAAAAAAAAAAAAAATCCAAAAACCCTATTTCTGGTAATTGATACAGAATTACCAATTGCTGGTAATTAAATATTAATAAATATTTTTTCACGATTTTTATTTTGTAGATGGTAATTTGATTAAAACATTAGGTAAGATTGAGTGGTTCAGAAGTATTTCGCCTAAAATCACAGCCCTTTGGGATGCTAAGGCAGGAGGTTTGCTTGAGACCAGGAGTTAGAAACCAGCCTGGGCAACGTAGCAAGACCCTGTCTCTACAAAAAATAAGTTAAAAAATTAACCGAGAGTAGTGATGTGTGTGCCTGTAGTCCTAGCTCAAGCTAGGACTGAAAAGCTCAAATGGGAGAATCACTTGAACCCAGGAATTCAAGGCTGCAGTGAGCCACTGTGCTCTAGCCTGAGTGATGGAATAAGACCCTGTCTGCAAAAAAAAAAAAAAAATTCCATTCAGTGAATGCAGATTAATACCCACCTGAGAGTCTGTTGTACATACTCTTAGCATTTTTCTTTTTAATGTATATTTGGGTAAATATCTATTATAAATATATACTAAACATATCATCCATCTTTATGTTACTTTATTCTACATTATTATTTAATACCTTATTAATGTAGTTTAACTGGAATTTACTATGTACTCTTAAGTGTTCTTCCCTCTCAACATAACCGTTGGACTTGAAGAATATAGAATTAAGATATAGGAAACTATACTCTATTGCCTAGTTCTATAGGCAGTGACTAAACAATTTAAAAATAAGAACCATTTTATCAGACTTGAGGCACACAGAATTGAATGATCATTCTTAGTTGATGACATTCTCATCATGTCCTTATATTTAGCCTTTAGTTATATATTAGTTATTTTTAATTACATAAGCACTCAGATCTAATAACATAAGCACTCAGATCCACCACTTGAAACAAAATGAAGACCTTGACGACAGTCTACATCTAAATCCCAACTTCATACTTCCCTTGCATTTCTTGTTAGATAATTTTATTACACGCATCTGCAAAGGGTATGCAGTACCTCTGTTTTTAGCATTGTAAGAACTGCACAGTACCGAATGTAGTTGTGGGCAACTTTAATGTTGTTAAGATTCATCTGTACTGAATCACTATAGCTCATTTTGACTCCTGTATAATATTCAATTGCATGAAGATTAGATGGCTTATTTATGTACTTTTCCCCAAGGCCTGTGGGTGGCCTCTAGGTTTTCAGTAGTGCTGCTGAAAACACTTGTATACTTGTCTCCTCTGTCCATCCCGTAAGAGTTCTCTTAAATAGAGTTATAAAATCTAGGAAAGAAATTTCTGGGACACAGGCAGGGCAGCTCCTCAAGGAAGTAATATCAAACTGTTTTTCTAAGAAGTTGCACCATTTATACATTTTAAGTGTTGCCAATCAAATATATATTTGATGTTTCATTATGGTTTTGATAATACTCTTTGCTATCATTAATGATGTTGAGCGTCTTGTATGTTTATTGCCTATATCTTGTTCTTGTCTTCTGTGCTTTTTTCCACTAGGTTATTTGTACTCCATTGATTTACAGGAATTCTCATTCTTTATCAGATATGTGTGTAGATAATATCTTCCCCCTTTTTGTCTTTACTAAGAGTTTAAAATGTTAAGGGCTTTTTGACATTTAAGAGCTTAATATATCTGGCATCTGTGGGTGTGTGCTACGAGATAGGGAAACATTCTGTCTTTTCCATTTAGGTAACTTTTTCTTGTTGTCACATTTATTTTATAGTTCCTTCCTTTTCCCCATGCATTTAAAATGCCACCTCTGTTATATGCATCGTTATGTATGTGCATAGGTCTATTATTGGGTCCTTTATTTTATTCCATTGCTGTTTTATGAGTAAAACTTCAAATTGAATTCTGATATGTCTCAGAGCAATACTTGGAGAGTTTGAGGCTGTTTTTTTAAACAAATTGCAGTGACTTAAAGTTTGTAACATACTGCAACGAATTTCTACACAGCAAGGAAAGGGTTGTACAAACAGTTCAAACTCTATGAATTTTTCTGTATTTTTAATTGTGTTCTGGGATATTTCAACTTTAAAATTTTGGATAATGCTGCTCTTATTTATAAAGGTAAATTTGTATTCTGTCCCAGAATGGAATGAAAATAAGGCTTACAGTTTTACAACGTATAAAATTGACAGAACTTTTAAAATAATCATAAATGGCAGGTCACAGTGGCTCACACCTGTAATCCCTGCACTTTAGGAGGCTGAGGCTAGTGGATCACCTGAGGTCAGGAGTTTGAGACCAGCTGGACAACATGGCAAACCCTGTCTCTACTAAAAATACAAACATTAGCTGGGCATGGTAGCATGTGCCTATAATCACAACTACTCAGGAGGCTGAGGCAGGAGAATCACTTGAACCCGGGAGGCGGAGGTTGCATTGAGCCGAGATCACACCACTGCACTCTAGCCTGGGTGACAGAGTGAGACACCATCTCAGATAAATAAATATATCTTCTTTAAAGAGTTTTACCTTATAAAAATATGTGTTAAAGAAAGGCTAAAAATCAGAATTTGACCTGAAATATGCAGACTTCCAGGATGAGAAATTAGAATTGAAAATATACCTCACTTAGCAGAATGACCCTGGGCTTACCAAATAACCTCAGATGTTCCTAGGGGGAATATTTTCTTATAATCTATGAGGAAGACATCATATTGGAAAAAAAAAATCATTTTTTAGAAACAAATGCAATTTATATGGTATCAGACATATCTAATTAAGAAATTGATACTGATTATGAAAATGTGACACAAGTAATTATCCTGCCTTTGTTACGGCCTTTGATCACCAGAAATCAATACAAGGAAGTTTTATTTTTATATACAGAGATATCCACAGCATTCCAAGTTTATCATCTAGGTTTCTAGCCTAGATCTGATTCCTTTTATTGGGAAATGATACTTAGAGCTTACAGTAGGAATGCCTTTTCTTTATAAATTCTAAAATTGTCAAGGTTTATGAAAAACCTTGTTGGAATTTACATTGGAATAACATTAAATCTATAGATCAATTTGGGAGAAATAGGTCATTTTCACAATACTAATTGCTTTTATTTATTTGTTTATTTATTTATTTATTTATTTTTGAGACCGAATTTCACTCTTGTCTCCCAGGCTGGAGTGCAATGGCATGATCCCTGCTAACTGCAACCACTGCCTCCCGGTTTCAAGTGATTCTCCTGCCTCAGCCTCCCAGGTAGCTGAGATTACAGGCACCCACCACCATGCCCAGCTAATTTTTTTATTTTTAGTAGAGATGGGGTTTCACCATGTTGGCCAGGCTGGTTTTGAACTCCTGACCTCAGATGATCTGTCCACCTTGGCCTCTCAAAGTGCTAGGATTACAGGCATGAGCCACCACGCCCAGCTGATTGTTTGTATTTATTTATTTTGAGATGGAGTCTTTCTCTGTCACCCAGGCTGGGGAATGCAGTGGCACAATCTCAGTTCACTGCAACCTTTGTCTCCCAGGTTTAAGCGATTCTCCTGCCTCAGCCTCCCAAGTTGCTGGAATTACAGGTGCATGCCACCACGCCCAGCTAATTTTTGTGTCTTTAATAGAGATGGAGTCTCACCATGTTGGTCAGGCTGGTCTCAAACTCCTGACCTCAAGTGATCTGCCCACCTTGGCCTCCCAAAGTACTGGGATTAACAGTCATGAGCTACCATGCCTGGCCTACTTGCTTGTTTTTTGTTTTGTTTTGTTTTGTTTTTGAGGCATTCTCTCTCTGTTGCCCAGGCTGGAGTGCAGTGGCACTATCTCAGCTCACTGCAACCTCCACCTCTCAGGTAGCTAGAATTACAGGCGCATGCCATCACGCCCAGCTAATTTTTTTGTATTTTTTAGTAAAGATGGGGTTTTGCCATGTTGGCCAGCCTGGTCTTGAACTCCTGATCTCAGCTGATCTGCCTACCTCAGCCTCCCAGGGTGCTGGGATTACAGTTCTTAATAAAGTTTTATACTTTTCTTTTTAGAGATCTTGAACACATTATATTAAATGTATTCCCAGGCACTTGGTCTTCTGATACTATTATAAATGGTAGCATTTAAGTTACATTTTGTAGATTTTATCTTCATTCCTGATGTATAGAAGCTATATTAAACAAACTTCTAAAGAAAGCATGTCAAACAGTTTCTTTTAATTAAAACGTAAATAATTCCTAAGTGTTGCTAAGTTTCTAAAAATTATTTGGGGAACGCTAATAGTAGGTGCCTCTGGAGATTGGTGACAGGAAAATTTCTAGAGGCAGGGTTTCACCATGTTGGCCAGGCTGGTCTTAAACTCCAGACTTCAGGTGATCTGCCTGCCTCAGCCTCCCAAAGTGCTAGGATTACAGGCTTGAGCCACAGCTCCCAGCCAGTAGTATTTTTATAGAATGAGAAAAACAGACTTTAAAGGATAGGCAGCTTATCCTGTGCTGCACATTTAAGTGGTTGAGCTCCCCATGGTATGCTTTTTTCACTTAATGTTATGTTAGTAAATGTTTATGTGCTTTGCTATAACTGCAGAACCAAAAACCAACTGTGTCTTTGGCACAGTGGTTAAGACAAAGAAAGGTTCTCATGGGGTTATATTTCAGAAGAGGAGACAGGACAGACAGTGAATAAGTAATATAATTTCATTCAGTGATAAGCACAATGGAAAAATAATGAGATCAGGGATAGACTGATTTGGAGATATTTTATATAAATGGTTCTCTTTAAAGGAAACATTTGTGCAAACTGTGAACAAAATAAGGAAGTGAGTCTATAAAAGATGGTTAAGAATGTTTAAGACCAGAGAACAGCAAGTGAGAAGGCTTTGGAATTAGGAATCAGTCTTTTAGAGTGACAGAAGAAAGAAACTGGGCTGTAGTAGCATAATAGGAATTGAAGTTAGGGGGTAAGGGAGGAGCCATAGTATAAAGGAATATCTAGTCAAATGGTCAGCAAACTATGACCCAGAGAGCCAAATTTAGCCCACCCATGACCTGCAAGGTAAGGATGATTTTTAAATTTAAGTGGTTGTAATTAAGAGGGGAAAAAAAATGACAACAAGGTCTTAATGTGGCCCGTGAAGCCTAAAATATTTACTGTTGGCCTTTTGTTTTATTGTAGCAATCTGAACGAGGGGGTAGTGTGGTCTGTGTGTGTCAAACAGGTTGTAGTGGCTTTTGGCACAGTGGAAGTCAGGAAACCAATTACACCCTATTTCAGTAACCCTGGTAAGAGATGAGAGATCATGTCTTGAATGAGAGAAGTGAGGCAGTGAGAAATGACTGGATTAAAGAGTAAATTTTTAAAGGTGGTGCCAACAAGAACTGCTTAACAATTGAATTGCATATGCCAGAACACATGGACTATTCTCCATTTTTAGTTTCAAAAGGAATGGTTACCCATTATTTTTAAGTCTGTAGGTATCTTTAAAAAAAAATTTATGCCCCTTGCCCAACCTCCCATTCTTAGGGTATGCACTATTAAAAATTTGCACGTCTTTTCCAACATTTTTCCGTGACTTAGAAACACATCATGCTCCGCAACTTGCATTTTGCCTTAATATATCATTTAGATTCTTTCTTTGTTGATACAGAAGTTTGACTCATTTTTTTTAGTGGGCATATTAATAAACATACACCATAATTTTATGGAGAAATGATTTTGCTAGTTTTCTATAGATAGAAAAAAGTTACAATGAGCATATGTTAAATTTTAAACTTTGTTTCTAGGTCTCATGCTGTTGCATGTGTTAATCAGTTTATCATCAGTAGGACTCAAGCTCTGATGTTGCACATTGATTCCTTTATTGAGGTAAGACTTGTCCTTGTCCCCTGCCCCAACTTTTTTTTGAGAAGGTGATGCCGACTGCCTGCAGTTTTGCTTTAAAACAATAATCATTTATAATTGTAAATTCAACATTTAATTAAATGATTTCTGATAGTATTAAAATTGGATAGAGATAGAAGTGCTTTTCTTTTACTAATTTTTCTACTTGTATCATTATACAAACACTGATTATGGTGGTGGGGGGGTGTTTAGTGTCTTGACTACTTTAAAAATTTGTCCTTCAATATACTGTTCATATTGCATATGGAAACCAAATCCCTCAGCTAATGCAGTTTTTTTGAAATGTGAAAACTTGGTGAGATTAGATTAAGTTGATTTGGTAGAAACTGAAGGCACCGACTATAAGGACAGTATTTTCCATTGTAAAATTAGAGGCATCGGGAAAAATTGACTTTAAAGGCATTTTGAACTTTCTGATAAAAGCAGAGAGAAAAGAGCATAATTTTCTGGCCAGGAACCATAAGCACAACCAGTTTCTTTTCAAAATCTCTGCTGCTTGATAACAATTAAAAGGATTGTTAAAGTTCCTTAAGCACCTTCATTTTTATTTTCATCAAATGGAATTTTAAAAGTCCTTTAGAGGTCAGACTGCTGATATTACTATTGGGAAATTATAAGGAAGAGTGTGGAGGGGGGCACATTACTTTTTTTCTCGTCACTTAAATTGATCAGCTTCTTTCTGAGCATCTATTACCAATAGACTAAGAGTAGTAGCCATAAAGATTTTTTAGCCAATTACAAGTTAAAACCAAAATGTTTCTTAAATGGTTTTACTGACTACTACCTACTATGAAACAGACACTGTACTTGATACTAGGGATACCTAAATTTTATGCCTGCAAGGTGTTTTCTTTCAGTCTAGCCTTGTCTAGTCTAGAGGTGGTATAATGTAGTGGATAATATTAGAGGTCTGGAGTAGACTATTGGTGTTCAAATCCCAGCTTCTCAGTTTAGTAGCTTTGTAACCTTGGATGCTTTATTTAACTGATGTTATCTTTATATCATCTGTCAAATGAGCCAACGATTGACCTACCTTGTTGGATTGTTATAAACCTAGTTGATAAAAGTGAATTGGAACAATGCCTGCCACAGAAAGAAAGCACTTCATGTTAGCTATTAAAAGTATTAATAGTACTATTTCTGTTATAATTATCCTGGTGTTTCCTTTTAGTATTTTTCTTCCACAGCTTAATAAAGGGGATAGTGATAGACATACCAGCATCTTATAAGGGAATATAATTTAAAATAAATGAAATTGAGTTCTCTCTGAAAATAAAAATTTCATAGGACTATACTCTGCAAGTGAAGCAGAAGCATTTTCCAACATTTTAAAAATGTTTTGCTTTACTATTAATATGTTAATATTACTTTATTACTTAATAGTGCTACAGGATTTAGCCAGTTCTTCACCCTACAAAAACAGTAAACCTCTGGAGGAAGTGCCTCTAACATATAGTAGGCCCTCAGTAGTAATTTGCCAACTGAATAGGTAAACTAGTTTTATTCACTTGCCAGTGTTTTCATGGTATCATGCCTGCTAAGTCTAAATATTGATGAAAAGTTTATGGTTACCAGTACATGGCTATGACGTGTAACCTTGGCAAAGCTGGATATTCATTGACAGTAGAATAAAAGTGACAAATGCAAGGTGATGACATTGGATATCCCTACTCCCAACCCAATTGCTGTTCTCTAGAGTAAATTCGTGAAATTTTGAAATAAAATTTAATGGAGGATGCACCGTTAATGGCAATACCTGCTGGGAAAACAGTGCTCTTCACTAAAATGCGTGATTAAAACAGGAACTACATAGTTTTGAGAGTGTCAAATGTAGAAGCAAAAACTGGAGAAATGAACATTTTAAATGCTGCATTAATATTTCACACAGTGTCCCATTTGATCATTGGATTTCTCTTTCTTTCTGGTGGTTAGCAAGTTACTTAACTTCTATTAATTTGTTTTCTTATTTGTAAAATTGAATAACATCTTAGAGTTTTGAAGATTAAACAAAATAGTCTATTGTCCATTCAGACATTGTTTTCGCCTTGCAGACGTACTTGTAGGGAACAGCATAATACTTATTACTAACTTTATTGACCAACATCAGTTTGGGGTTAAGTTGGAATATCAGTATATATTAATATTTGTCAGTTACTGAGCCTATATCACCTTTTTATAGAACTTGAATCTATTACCACCTCTCACCTTAAAAATCAGGCTTATTAGGGAATAGTCTTTTGTCTCTGCATCTGGGTGAGCTAACAAATGCTGCTGTGTCCTAATGACATGGTTTCTTAAAAACCAAAAATTTCCTCAAAACACAACTGATTGTACTCTCACAGAAAAGAATAGCTTTTCATCTTTTATCAAAATCATAATCTTAATTATCATTCCACATTTAATTCTTATAATCTAATATTGTAGGCCAGTACAGGTCAGTTTTTGGTACCTTATCTTCATAGGGTTAATTTAAATGTTAACAACTTGCAGATTACTTATTATTGTGTATAAACCTTTCTAAAACTAGAAAAAAATTATTTCTTATGCAACAGAATCTCTTTGCATTGGCTGGTGATGAAGAACCAGAGGTACGGAAAAATGTGTGCCGAGCACTTGTGATGTTGCTCGAAGTTCGAATGGATCGCCTACTCCCTCACATGCATAATATAGTTGAGGTAACACCGGCAATTTAAAGGCTCTTTCCTCATCTTTCCCGTAAAAGAAATACTAGATACAAATACAACATACTGGATGGGGAGGGGACTATAAAATAATTACGATTGTCTTAAAATTATGAATTATCTTTATGGAGATTTTCATGTTTCTGGGTATAATTATACATACTGTGTATAGCTTTGGAAATATTTTAAGTGGCATGTTATCTAGAACCTCCTTTTCACTTCCAAAGTTCCATGCAGTAGAGAGAAGGGAGGATCTTTTTTAAAGGTTGCAGTCTAAGATCTATTAAAAGCCTAGCATTCATGGTATGCCGCAACTCCTGCTAAAAATTTTAGGAAACATGCGAGTACATAAGATAGGCCTGTTTTCTCTTTGAAACATCAGGCCAGACTGGTTGAAAGTTTAGTGTTAACTGAAGTGAAGAAATTTTATCAGTTGCTTGGCCACACTGGGGAGCCTAATTTGTAATGTTACAGTTCTTTCTTCCACAGTATTCAGTAGCAAAGGAGTAGGACATGACGTAGCATGTAATACGGGTTGGCCTGTGATACTGTTCTGTGGCCACATTTTGTTAGGTGACATGTTTCAGTCTGGAAAAGGATGTGTACAATCTATTAATTGGTGGTTCCAGTCTCAGGTACATTGTGAAATCACGTGAGTGAATTTGGCTTGGTGTGTTCAGAGGACATGAGGAATCTATTTTGTTGAGAATTAAAAATTGTATTCACATTAGGAGATGTCACTACTATTTCCCAAATTAAAAATGATTTTTATAATTTCAGCATGTATATCACTTTAAACGTGAAAATTCATGTAATTTACAAGAGACAGCTTGAGTAGTTATAGTCTTCATTTTAAGAAATAATATAATGGAGTTCTTAATTGTCATTTTTATGTTTCTAAAAAGGTTTAATATTTGATTAAAATTCACATTTCAAAAATCTCAGTGGTATCATTAAAAAAACTACACAGAAACAGATGATATATTCACTGAACACTTTTCATTGAGTAACATTTTAAATTTAACTGTATCTTAGAAAACTTTTTAAAAATTCAAAAGCCTAGGTTGAAAACCACAAGGTCAGAAACTTGCTTGATAATAGGACCGAGTTGATATTGTGTGATTTAAACTGACTAATATTAAGGATCCTGTGTTTCTAGTACATGCTGCAGAGGACTCAAGATCAAGATGAAAATGTGGCTTTAGAAGCCTGTGAATTTTGGCTAACTTTAGCTGAACAGCCAATATGCAAAGATGTACTCGTAAGGCATCTTCCTAAGTAAGTGTTCCCTCTTAAAACTGCTGCCTTGTTCTTTAATTTCTTAAGTGATCCTTCATTTTTGTATTCTTATAAAATTCATTGTTGCCATCTGGGAGTGAGATTCTAAAGAAGCCAGACTTCATTTTATTGTGGGTAGAGAGATTTTTTCAAAAAGCAATTGCCTATTTTAATTTTAAAAAATTATATAAGGACGGTTTGTTCTAAATTATAATTGATTTTGAATAATTTGTGGCACAGTATTTTGTGGGTTTTGTTTTTGTTTTTGTTTTTTAACAATCCTTGGTATTTAACCACAGGATCTATTGTGAGGTGGTGTTTTTTTTTTTTTCTTCGAGAAAAGAATTTCCCACTAGTAGTCATGCAACAAAATTTAGTTGACTTAATGTTAAGCCCATGTTTCTAAAGTAAAGTAATAAAAGCTCATGGGAGAAAACTAAATTGCAGAGAATTTTATATTTTCTGTGTTTTCACCACCCTGAGTCATCACTGTTAGTATTTTTGATGTCATCTTTTAATGTTTTTTTCTGTGAAAGTACCATATACTGAATAGCATGTATTCAGGATATTTGAGAAAAAATTTGATTTAATAATACATAATACATTAACATGACATCTTGCCTATAGTTAGTGCTTGAAATTTTAAATATACTATTTAATGGTTTGTTATTTTCAGTTATTGTATACTGTGTGCTTTCCTCCACGTCATTAGTCTTTAAAACTTCAGTGGAGGTCACTGGGGTCCGTTGGAGGGAAATGGGGGAGGGACGGGGTGGGTGGAGAGGTGGGAAGAGATGGCATGGGGAGAAATGACAGATACAGGTGAGGGGAAGGAAGGCAGCAAACCACACTGCCATGTGTGTACCTATGCAACAATCTTGCATGTTCTTCACATGTACCCCAAAACCTAAAATGCAGTAAAAAAAACTTCAGTGGAGGTGTGCTGTTCCATCAGGGAATACATAACCATATTTACGACAATTATATATGTGTACACTATAGAGAGAGGGAGAGACTGTTCTCTGCCATTGAATATTTAGGTTGTTTTGGCTTTTATTTTTCTTTATAAATAATCCTGGAGTGAACATCTTTCTTTTTCAATAAAAGGTTATTTCTTTTTGTTCAAATTCCTAGGAGTGATTTTTTTTTCCCCCAGAGTCAAAGAATATGAGGATTTTAATGGTTCTTCATAATACTCCAAATAGTTCTCTAGGAAATTTGTAGGACTTTATATCCCACTGTGTCTATTCTATTACAGCTTTGCCAGCCATGAATTTTAATATCTCAAATCTTAGCCATCCGGATAAGAGGAAAAAAATATTTTAGTATCTCCTAATATTAAAGGGTTTTTTTTTTTTTTTCAGATGTTTATGGTACTTGAATGTTCATATTTTCATATAGTCAACTGAGTTTTTTGTTTGTTTTTTTCCCCCATCAAGAAAGCAACAATTCCAGTCAGTTTATTTTAAGGGAAAATTTAATTTTAATTAAATTAAATTTTGGGCAACATTTGTCATATCTTGCTTAACCTTACCCTGCAAATACACTGACCAGATTTTTTTCTCTTTAGGAAATCTATTGGTTATTCTTTCTTTTCTCTTTACTTTGTAATACCACTTAAATGATACATTTGGGTTTCTGTGGGGTCATATAATTCTAAAAGTCATAGATACTAATTTTTGTAAAAACTGGAGAGATTTTTTTTTTTTTCAAGAGCACAAATCCACTTTTATTTATTGATTTTTTTATTAGTTTAAATCTTAGGGGTACACAATCATTTCGACTTTGTGTCCAGTGGCCTCAGCAGGAAGATTACTTTGAAATTTGGCACAAACCATGCCACTGTTTCCATGGGCCCACATTACTCGGGTTTTGTTTGGTTTGCCTCCAGGAGTCTCTGTATTGTGCTTTGTTTTATATACATAAGCACATCTCTTTCCCACAGAGAATTCTGTTTCATCTCATGCATAAACATCTTCAATTTTAAGAAGAGCTACGTGCTTCCTTTGGTTTTGGAGACCCTGCTTTTAGCCAGCAAAAATGGCCTTGGACCACAGCGTTCCAGACATACTTCCTTTTAGAAGTCCTATTCCCAGCAGGCTCCAGCTGTTTGCCCCCAGATTTGAGCAGCAGGGGCTTCATTTTAGAGATTTTATTAATGAACACCTATGGTATAACATTAGAGATAATGCTGAAAATACAGAATTATACCTGGGTACTCTTAACTCCATCACTGCACTAATATAATTCAAGTATTCCTAAAATAAGCAGGAAATTAAAAGATTAGCACCACCCATTTTGCTGTGCTAATTAGTGCCATCATTAAACAACTCAAGCCAGTCATGACTGAGCTTGACTTATGTCTTCCCTACTACTGTTAGACGAGGCTTCACTGTATTGCCCAGGCTGGTCTTGATCCTCTGGCCTCAAGCAGTTCTCACTGCTTGGCTTTCAAAGCATCGAGATTATAGGCATGAGCCACTGCACCCAATGGGAGCCATTTTTATCTATAAAACACAGCCGTTTTTATTTTTTTAGATAGTGTGTTGACAGGATAGCAGAATATCAACATCAATCTGATGCCAAGATTAAAAAGGACAACAAAATAACTTGTTTTTCCTACTTGTTAACCAGACTTGCTTAGTATAATGTGAGCAAAAAGTGCTTCCATAGGAATTAAAATTGTATGTGTTACAAGAGCGCTCATAAACACACACTCATTTAGAAAACAACATTGTGGGCTGGGCACAGTGACTCGTACCTGTAACCCCAGGACTTTAGGAGTCCAAGGCAGGCAGATTGCCTGAGCTCAGGAGTTCAAGACCAGCCTGGGCAACATGTGAAACCCATCTCTACTAAATATATAAAAATTAGCTGGGCATGGTGGCACATGCCTATAATCCCAGCTACTTGGGTGGCTGAGGTAGGAGAGTGGCTTGAACCTGGGAGGTGGAGGCTGCTGCAGAGTGAGACCCTGTCTCAGGGGAAAAAAAAAAAAAATGCACCAATTTAACCATTTTTTTTAACTAGTGCTGTTTTTATTATTGAACATTAATGTATTTTGTGATCTGGTATAGTAGCTCTTGATTTCTCTTGTTTTTACAAAAATGTTTTGGCTTTTTCCCCAACTTTATTCTTGTATATTAATGTCTGATAAGGCTGTTGTGTGGATTATTCATGTAAAACAACCCAATGCCCAGCCCATATTTAAGTCTTCAGTAAATGTTTATTGTCTGTATTATTAACTTTATGTGATGTTGCATTAAAAAACTCATTTTTGGTTAGGCACAGTGGCTCACACCTGTAATCCCAGCACTTTGGGAGGCTGAGGTGGATGGATCACCTGAGGTCGGGAGTTGAAGATTAGCCAGGCCAACATAGTGAAACCCCATCTCTACTAAAAATACAAAACATTAGCTGGGCATGGTGGCACATGCCTGTAGTCCCAGCTACTCGGGAGGCTGAGACAGGAGAATCATTTGAACCCGGATGGCAGAGATTGTGGTGAGCCAAGATTTCGCCACTGCAGTCCAGCCTGGGTGACAGAGCAAGACTCTGTCTCCAAAAGAAAAGAAAAACAAAACAAAACAAAACTCTTGTCTTTAATGGCTACATAGGGGCTTCAGGAGAAATTTTCACAGTAAGACCTGTTCAAAAATAATAATATGTCTAACATGATTAGACTTCGTCAGGTACATGCCAGATTGCCACATGGTCACAGTTAATTTCCCTATCTTACTGACTTCATTTTTTCTTATTTGCCCAGCTTTACTAGCCAGTCCTTTATTTCCTGCAAACCTTACTAGGCCCCTCTGCCACCCCATGCCAAAGCCCTTGACCTCTTTGTGTTTAAAGTGATTCTTTTCTTTTGAGATGGAGTCTGCTCTGTTACCCAGGGAATGCAGTGGTGAGATCTCAGCTGACCACAGTCTCTGCCTTCTGGGTTCAAGCGATTCTCCTGCCTCAGCCTCCCGAGTAGCTGGGACTGCAGGCGTATGCCACTATGCCCAGCTAATTTTTGTTTTTAGTAGAGACGGGGTTTCACTATGTTGGCCAAGCTGGTCTTGAACTCCTGACCTCGTGATTAGGCACTGGGCCTAATCTGATTCTTTTTCTCTCTTTATCTGACAAACATCAGAGCCACAAATAAACTATACTAACCCAAAACATCTATCTGTGCTGCTGTAGACTAATTGAACTCTGAACTCTTCTTTAACCAAGGCACCAAAAATTTTCCTTTGGGGAAGGTTACACTTTCCTGGGGGAATGTTGGCTATGGAAATCTGTGGTCTTCAACTGCAAGTGGACCCTTCATGATCTGCTAATTCACATTCCAGATCAGCTTTTATCTTTTATTCACCAGGAGCAGCTGTTTCAAACCTTTATCACTCGTTTGATGTTCTCTTAATTCACTTTGAGCAGTTATAAAGAAAGCAGGTGACCCTTTATCTTGCCCCAAAACTTACAGATAATCTTTTCTTTTCTTTTCTTTTCTTTCTCTGTTTTTGAGAGACTGAATTCTCACTCTGTCGCCAGGCTGGAATGCAGCGGTGCAATCTCGGCTTACTGCACCCTCCACCTCCTGGATTCAAGGGATTCTCCTGAATTAGCTGGAACTGTAGGCAGGCACCACCATGCCCAGCTAAATTTTGTGTTTTTAGTAGAGATGGGGTTTCACCATGTTGGCCAGGACGGTATCCATCTCTTGACCTCGTGATCCGCCCACCTCTGCCTCCCAAAGTGCTAGGATTATAGGCATGAGCCACTGCGCCTGGCCCACAGATAATATTTTCATATGAGTTGTCCTCTCCTAACCAATTTTCTATTTAAGGTCTGTAGAGTATAATTTTTTTTTTTTATCCCCAGAGACCTCACCGTACCACATAAATATTCACTCTTAAATTCTCTCTGTTGCTTTATTTCCCGTAACTTTTAAACATGCTGCAGTTTTTTCTGTATTCAAAAAAACTAAAACAAGTGGGACTTACTGTCTTTACTTCTGTAACCCACATCTTATTAACTCTTCATTATATTATAGTCTGATATCTGTTCTCACCATTTCCCTGAAATTGTTGACAAAGATCATCAAAGTGATTAACTCTTAGTGATCCAGATACACCTGGTTCTCCTGCAGAATGCCTGTAGCTTTCAAATTAGAGTTCTATGTAAGTCGTACCTAGTGAATTACGCTAGCTATAATGTTTAATTACTACTAATCTTTCTGTTTTAGAATTTAGAAGGACTTTGAGCATGAAAGTTTGGCTGGCCAACATTTCTTAAACCTATCCAGGGGATTTTATATTTCACTGCTTCCTTTTCTCAACATTTCTTCAGTTAATGAGCAGACATATATCACTGAATAGGTTCAAAGACAATATTACGAGTGATTATCTCACTGGTTTTATTAGTACACATAAGGTTAAATCTTACAAATTATTCTGTTGAGATCTTTAGGTCTTTGTTTCATTAATTTCTTTCTTTATAGGTTGATTCCTGTGTTAGTGAATGGCATGAAATACTCAGATATAGATATTATCCTACTTAAGGTAAGGAAGCTTTTTTTGATGAATAGCAAACATGATTTTTATATTGACTTAGTACATCTTTGAATTTGGCCAATAAAACATTCAGTGAGAATAGATCTCCTGTAAATAGACTTCCTATTACCCATAATAGGCTACAGAAGTATAAAGATAGAAGCAAATTTGGTACTAGATGGTGACATTGGTAGGGTTATCATTAATTCCCACTTAATTACTTGGAGTTAATTCTAAAATTTTCTTATATATGCTCCTCTGAATTTGATTCAGGTATACTTAGATTATATCAGCCAATGAGGCCATCTAGTTGGCTGAAAGGGCCATATAACCTAACAGATGTGTTATGCCAGTATATTCACCCCTCTGTAAGTAATATGTTCTGTACATGGGAGTGGTTCTTAATCACTCTGGAAGTATACTTAAAAATCCTGTGCATGACCACATCTCTCGATACTCTGTTTCTCTTACTCATGTATATATTATTAACATCTAACGAAAGCCACCAAAATTTTCCTTTTTTTAAAAAAAAAAAAAACAGGGTGATGTTGAAGAAGATGAAACGATTCCTGATAGTGAACAGGATATACGGCCACGTTTTCACCGATCAAGGACAGTGGCTCAGCAGCATGATGAAGATGGAATTGAAGAGGAAGATGATGATGATGATGAAATTGATGATGATGACACAATTTCTGACTGGAATCTAAGTAAGTCAGAAAGGGAAAAGCACAGTTGCCTACTTTGGTAACTGTTTTATTGGGATGTAATTCATCTGCTTTACAATTTACCCATTAAAGTTTACAATTCATTGGTTTTTAGTATATTCAGAGAGTTGTTTAATCATTACCACAATCAGTTGTAGAATATATTTTCATCACCTATACCTATTAGCAGTCACTCCCCATTGTTTACTAGCTCTGGGCAACTGCTAGTCTATTTTCTGTCTCTGGGTTTGCCTATTTCATATAAATGGAGTCATACAATGCATTGTCCTTTGTGACCATCTTCTTTGACTTAGCATAAAGTTTTCATGGTTCATATTGTAGCACGTATTAATACTTCATTCACTTGTATTGTGAAATAATATTTCATTGTAGTAATACATTTATACATTCATTAGTTGGTGGACATTTGTGTTTCTCTTTTTGTAGCTGTTGAGTAGTGATGTTATAAATACTCATGTACAATTTTGAGTGTAGGTGTACGTTTTCTTTTTTCTTTTCTTTTCTTTTCTTTTTTTTTTTTTTTTTTTTTGGAGACAGGTCTCTGTCACCCAGGCTAGCACAATTGTGCAGTGGCACAGTCATGACCCACCTCAGCCTTGATTTCCCCAGGCTTTGGTGATCCTCTCACCATAGTCTCCCAAGTAGCTGGGACTACAGGTGTGCACCAGTACACCTGGCTGATGTTTTGTTTTCTATTTATTTTATTTTTTTGTAGGGACAGTTTCGCCATGTTGCCCAGGCTGGTCTTGAACCGTTGGGCTCAAGCGATCCACCCACCTCAGCCATGCTAGGATTATAAGCATGAGCCACCATGTCTGGCCCAACATGTTTCCAATTCTCTTGGGTAAACATTGAGGAGAAGGATTGCTGGGGTCATACTGTATGTTTAACCTTTTGAGAAATTACCAGGATGTTTTCCAAAGTGGCTGCACCATTCTGCTTTCCTAGTAGCATTATCTGAAGGGTTCCAGTTTCTTCACATGTGCACTTGCCTTATATCTCTTGATTACTATAGTCATTCTAGTGGATGTGAAATGATATTTTGAGGTTTTGGTTTGCATTTTCCTGGTGGGCCTGCTCTTATTTTACCATCATTACATTCGTAAACTATCATTTCTCAAAAGGTTGTTGATGTTTTAATATTGTAAGAACATTGCCATAAGCTTTTTTGGTTTTTCTAACATGAGTATTTTTTGTGTGGTAATTTGCATGAGGATTGGCTATCATAGGTAATTCTAAAATAATATAAGTTGCTTTATTATATTCAAAACATGAAATATGCTTTTTAAAATACGTTAAGCTGCAGATCACATCACCTGTGGAGCTAGCATTCCGGCCCACACTTCCTAATTGGTGATGAACCTAAACACCTGTGTTCTGATTTTGCTTGCTTGCTGATTTTAAATCTCTACTGCTCTAGTTCAGGGTGTCTCAACCTTGAGACTATTGGCATTTGGGGCCACATAATCCATTTTTTTTTCTACATACGAATGCCACGACATGCACATAATTCTTTGTTGTGGGGGCTGTCCTGCACATGTAGGATGTTGAGCAGCATCCCTGACCTCTGCCCAAAGATGCCAGCAGCACAAAACACAATTGGGACAACCAGCGATGCTTTCAGGCATTGCTAGATGTTCCCTGGGGGAACAAAATCACCCCTTTAGAGCCACTACTCTAGTTCAAAGTGTTTTTAATAACGGATTAAAGCTATTAAGGACAGACATTACCAGTCTGGGCTGTGTCATTCATTTGGTTATATAATATAGTTCCTCTGTTGCCTCTTCAGTTTCCTATAACTAACATTCTGTTTTAGAGTGCCTCATGTGCCAGGCACTAGGCCAAGGACTTTGCATGCATATCAAAGTCTTATTTAATCAAAGGTAAGAATAAAGTCGTATTTATATTTAAGATTTCCAACAACCTTCAGTAAGCAAGAAAACTGCAGAAAGAGAAATTTATCCACGGTTGGCATAGCTAGTACTGACAGCACATTTAGTATTGGAACTCAAGTCTCACTCATTAAGACAACCCATAGTGTTCACTACTATTACAAATTACCTCCCAGTGTATCCCTACTTTCAGATTGGGGAAGCAGGATGGCTTAAGATCATTACACAGATAACTCTGCAAAAGTAATATACGTGGATGTGTGAACACTTCGTCTTCACATCCCATTCTTTATATCCTTCCGAAAGCTTTTCTGTGCATGGTTGGATAAACATACATAGATCTTTTTTAGAGGAGAAGCCAATTTCTAAAAGTGAAATCAGATTATATGTACTCTTCTGCTTTCTTTCTGTGTGTCGTATGCCTCATTCTTCATCTGTACATACAGATTTAGATTTTCTTCTGTTCCATGTCAGTGTACTATTTAGTTGTGTGGTTCTACCATGTGGTATAACTAAGATCCTTATTGATGGGTAGGTGTTAATTTCTGGCCAGTGTAATGATTTTTTTTTAAGGATTTTATTATTGTCTAGTAATTTGCGATTAACTATTTGCTATGCCTAGTCACGTCAGAAAATTTTGGTATTTTCTTAGTCCACTTTGTGCTGGTATAACAGGATACCTGAAGTTTAGAATGGAGGAGCTGCATCTGGTGAGGACCTTCTTGCAGCATCATCTGATGACAGAAGGACACACCTGAAAGAGAGCTCAATTCATGCTTGTAATAAGCCAGTTCTTTTGATAATTAACCCACTCCTGCAATAATGATATTAACCTATTTATGAGGGCAGAACTCTTAAGACCTAATCACCTCTTACAAGGCCCCACCTCCCATGTTTCTTGCTTTGGGTATTAGGTTTCCAGTACATGAACTTCCAGGAACATGTTCCTACCCATAACAGAAATGATATTTTGTTGTTCTTTTCATTTTTGCTGTTCTTGTCTGAATTATTATGTTAATAAAATCTGAGTTGATTTATAGTTCCATAGTTAATCTTTTTAGCATTTGTTACTCTTGATGTGCTGGTGACTTTTGTTGCAATTTTTGTGTCTAAATTCCAGCTAAGTAATTGTACATTTGATGATCTATTGCTGTAAATGTTAAGTAGAATTAATAATGTTTGTTTTGCTGCATGATTGTAACATGATTGTATCATACTGAGTGGGCATCATATTAGAAGCATTGAATTGAGTGGAACAGTATTTTAGTTTTTCTGTGTAGACAGAATTCTAGTATGACAGTCATGTACAGAATACAATGTCTTCACAATTAATTTGCCAAATAAGTTCTTGTCATAAAAAGTATTCATCTTAATAGAAAATGTTTTACTGTGACAGACTACCTCCTATTTAATTGAATAAGAAGTTAATGTAATGTTTTTGAATTAAATATTTCCTTAGGAAAATGTTCTGCTGCTGCCCTAGATGTTCTTGCCAATGTATATCGTGATGAACTGCTGCCACATATTTTGCCCCTTTTGAAAGAATTACTTTTTCATCATGAATGGGTTGTTAAAGAATCAGGCATCTTGGTTTTAGGAGCAATTGCTGAAGGTGAGCTTAAGTCCAGTTTGAATTATATAAGTTGGCTTCTTACTACTGTTAGGTACTAATAAGGCTAGGCTACTTTAAAGAATTTCTATTTTGAACCAGTTAACTAGTATTAAACAGCCATGGGTTGGCTTCTAACCCCAGCCAGATATTTTGCAAAATGTTTTTGTTATAATAAAGGGAAAAGAGGACATACAGTAAAGGGAACAGAGGCCGGGCATGGTGGCTCACGCCTGTAATCCCAGCACTTTGGGAGGCCAAGGTGAATGGATCACCTGAGGTCAGGAGTTCAAGACCAGCCTGACCAACGTGGCGAAACCACAGCTTTACTAAAAATACAAAAATTAGCTGGGCATAGTAGCGCACGCCTGTAATCCCAGCTACTCAGGAGGCTGAGGCAAGAGAATCAATTGAACCCAGGTAGCAGAGGTTGCAGTGAGCTGGATCACACCATTGCAATCCAGCCTGGGTGACAGAGCAAGACTCCGTCTCAATAAAAAAAATTTTTTTTAAAGGGAACAGAACGGAAGGGTCTGATGTATGAAGCATCCCCATTGCTTTAAAAAAAAAAAAAAAAAATATCTTGATTTCTTAGGAAGTTATAGGAAACACCATAAGGCAAGACTGTCATCATTCTCTATAAAGGGTTGTTACTGATTCTGTCCTGGCAGTAAACATCTATTAAAATAAATTGAAACACTTCATAGGCATTTCTGAAAGCCATAATTTGTATAGCAGAGGTAAAATGAGATCCTAACCCTACTGTAAGAGGCTTATTACATTATGTTTATAGCAGTGGAAATATTCTGAATTTTTTCATAGATGCGTGTTTTATTTTCATAATCAAAATAATGTTAACCAAAATTTAGCATTTTGAAAGATTTTTTTTTTTATTTCTAGGTTGCATGCAGGGCATGATTCCATACTTGCCTGAGCTTATTCCTCACCTCATTCAGTGCCTCTCTGATAAAAAGGCTCTTGTGCGTTCCATAACATGCTGGACTCTTAGCCGCTATGCACACTGGGTAGTGAGCCAGCCACCAGACACATATCTGAAGCCATTAATGACAGAATTGCTAAAGCGCATCCTGGATAGCAACAAGAGAGTACAAGAAGCTGCCTGCAGGTGGGACAGATTCATAACACAGTGTTCTTCGTGAAAGTTAAAAACTAGTTTTCAACGTTGTGATAGTGTTGGTGTTAAACCTTTAATGAAGTGTTTCATAATTGAAAATTTTCCAGTTATATCAGAAAGCTTAGTTTTCTTCTTCTTGGAGTTTTTTGCAGGATCTGTAGCTTTTAGGTTTGCATATTAGCATATTTTATACATTTTGTTTGGCCAGAATAATTTTGTCATATGTGGCTTTTACCTGATGATTTTATAGATCTAAATGTGACACTATACATCAAACTTTGCTGTTTATTCCTTGGCTCATTTTTCTTTCTGTTAATTATAACAGAATTATTTTACACCCTAATTTCCTCAGACATCTGAAGTAGTGATGACAGGGCTCCTATCTTGAAGGAATAATTTAAGTTTGAGCAGATTGACATCCTTAGACTACAGGTCAAGCACCCTAACTCCACAGAAAGTACCAAATGGACCTGCGGTCAGTCACTTACCAGTTACAGCTCTTGAGTGCTTAGTAGTTCTGCTCCAGAAGCCATTCTGTTGGCTGGTTTGGAGCCTGTCTCTTTAGATCAAAGCAACAGTTGCTTTTATTATTATAAATATTCCAGTTTCCTGGAGCAAACCTTTATGTTTTTTAAAAAATGCCTTCTGCTTATGTTTATAGCTCTACTTTTTTGAGTAGATTTGCTTTTACCATTGACCTTGGGTAGCAGGAAGAAATAACTGTTGAACAAAGGAAAGTAAAATTTTATTTTTTTCAAATGGAGTCTCACTGTCGTCCACGCTGGAGTGCAGTGGTATAGTCTTGGCTTACTGCAGCTTCCACCTCCCGGGTTCAAGTGATTCTCCTGCCTCTACCTCCTGAGTAGCTGGGACTACAGACGTGTGCATCATCGTGCCCAGCAAATTTTTGTATTTTTAGTAGAGATGAGGTTTCGCCATGTTGGCCAGGCTGGTCTCGAACTCCTGACCTTAAGTGATACACCCACCTCGGCCTCCCAAAGTGCTGAGATTACAGGCATGAGCCACCATGCCCAGCAGAGAAAGTAAATTTGGGTTTGACCTTGATCCATCTGAAGCAGTCATATTTGGAAAATATTCTTAGTAAAATGAGACAAAGTTGAACAGGGGGGCTATGGTGATTAATACAACACTAAATATTTCTAGGAGAGGGAGGATATAGATTATGTTTGGGATCCTATAGTTTATTCATTCAGTACCAGTTTTTTTTAAGATACTAATTGTTAAGCATATACTAAATGCTGAGTTTACAGTCCCTGCCATCTTGAGACTTACAGGCTAGTAGTAAATACAGAACAACTACGTAATTATCATTTATGGTAAGTGCTACAGAAGAAAAGGGTAAATAATTCAGAGTGCTGATTACCAGGACTTTCATTAACAGATGGCTTAGACCATTTTAGGAAATTTCTGATTGGGCAAAATAGAACATCAACATTTTAGAAATTAAAGAGATCTCTCTTACAGTCAATAAGTATTTTTTTCTTTTATTAACAGTGCCTTTGCTACTCTAGAAGAGGAGGCTTGTACAGAACTTGTTCCTTACCTTGCTTATATACTTGATACCCTGGTCTTTGCATTTAGTAAATACCAGCATAAGAACCTACTCATTCTTTATGATGCCATAGGAACATTAGCAGATTCAGTAGGACATCATTTAAACAAACCGGTAAGTATCTGTTAAGAACTATTTTGGAAAATAATATGTAGCATAGTTAACAATCAATAGGTTAGCATGTATTTGGAAATTAAAATGTTTTAGAAGGTGTGAATAGTCTCTGCTACTTTAAGGGTATAGATCTTACAAAGGCAGCAAATATATCCCCTTTCAAATGGTATTCTTTTAAGTATATACTTGGTGTGGAAACTACAGCAGCATTTCACATGAATGCTCTGATACTTTTTAGAATGACTAAAGCAAAGGGTTAAAAAGATTTTATAATCTGGATGTCTACTTCGACTTAATTCCTAGTGTTTTTGTATCCACCATATCTAGACACCTTTGTTTTCTCAGCAGATATGGGGAGTACACTGTATAAAACAATTAGAAATTGGGGTAATAGGTTTTAAAATGCTAAATAATAGTGCAAAAGTGCCTTGTTTCCAGTAGTGTTAAGAGGAGGATGGATTTGTCTAAGGATTTAAGTGGTATTAGAATTTTAATATGGCTCCACATACCCTGCTGAATAAGACTTATTCTATATGATGACTATGTCAGAAGTCTTAAGAAACTGTTTTAAGTTACACTTAAAATTTGGTATGGGACAGTTTGTAGGTTTGCTTTGCTGTTGGTTGTTTGGTTTGGTTTTGTGGGGGCTTGTTTTCTGAATGTCTTTAGAATCTGTGCCCCTGTTTACATGATGTTTATTTACTTCATTTTATGGATCATTCTTTAGTTTGACGCTTAAATGATTCTAAGTCTGTTTTCCTACAAATGCATCTATATAAGTTTACCTGTTGATTTTAAAATGTACTGTATAGTAATAGCCATATTACTTGTTAAAGCTCCATGACTAAAAAGAATTATTTTATTTTATTTTTTTGAGACAAAGTCTCACTCTGTCACCTAGGCTAGAGTGCAGTGGCATGATCACAGCTCATTGCAGCCTCCACCTCCTGGGCTCAATCTACCACCATTCCTGGCTAGTTTTTTTGTAGAGATAGGGTTTTGCCATGTTGCCCAAGCTGGCCCCAAACTCTTGGGTTCAAGTGATCGGCCTGCCTCAGCCTCCCAAAGTGCTAGAATTACAGGTGTGAGCCATCATGTCCAGCCCCAGAACTAAAAATACTCTGTAACTAAAGAGAAAAGCTTATATCTTCATTGATTGTGATTTCAGAAGTAATACATTTTGATTAGCTGTGTATTTATTGATAGACATTTTCTTTCAAAAAGGCTGAAAGATCACTAGATCACTAGTAGATCTAAAACTAGAACATGGTCGTGTAAATACAAAGGTAGGCAAAAGAAAGGAACATTTTAAAAGGGACTGTGTAGAGTGAAGAATAACTCTTAAAATGCCTTTTGTAATGATTTTACACAGTTGCTCAAAATGGATTTTAATTTTCAAAGACTCAAAATGGTCTTGTTTACATATGATAGTAGAACTTTATATGTTTTTCATCATTGTAAATAGGAATACATTCAGATGCTAATGCCTCCACTGATCCAGAAATGGAACATGTTAAAGGATGAAGATAAAGATCTCTTCCCTTTACTCGAGGTATGCAGGACTAGTAATATTTAATCTGTTACCAAAACACATGTTCAAATCCAGAATGGGTATGTGTGATAAGAAAAGTGTTGATAAATTTATATTCTAAAGTAGATGAAGGAAATTATACATGTTATTCTCTAACCTGTTCTACTTAATTGATAATAAATTAATAGTTTTAAATTCTCTTATGTTATCTACTCTCTATACCAGGAGACATATACACTAGGGTATATGAGAAGGTAGTATTGGGATTTGGTGCCATTAAGGAGGTACTTTATTTATAATTTTCCAATTTGAAAATGATTCCATGTATACTTAACATTTCTTTAACACCTCTCCCATTGCAAAATTTTATATGGTGTTGTAGTAACTGAACATACTGTGAAATGTTCTCACATAAACTTAGTTGAATTGACATTAATAGAGCCAATTCAGTCTTTTTCATTCTTGTTCCTCATTATTTCAAGAGTCACCAACTTCTGCCATGGATTGTCCTTAGCCAGAGAAGTTAAATTCTGTGACCATGAGCAACAACTATTTCTGGGCCCAACAAAATAAGAAGAATCGTGGTTCATTTTTTGTATACAGTTGTCCCTTAGTATTTGCAGGGGACTGTTTTCAGGACTCCCTGTGAAAACCAAAATGCAGCGATGCTGAAGTTCCTTATGTAAAATGGTGTAGTATTTGCATATGACCTATGCATCTCCTCCCAGTATACTTTAAATCATTTTTTTTTTTTTTTTTTTTTTTTTTTTTTTTTTTTTGAGACGGAGTTTCGCCCTTGTTACCCAGGCTGGAGTGCAATGGCGCGATCTCGGCTCACCGCAACCTCCGCCTCCTGGGCTCAGGCAATTCTCCTGCCTCAGCCTCCTGAGTAGCTGGGATTACAGGCACGTGCCACCATGCCCAGCTAATTTTTTGCACTTTTAGTAGAGACGGGGTTTCACCATGTTGACCAGGATGGTCTCGATCTCTCGACCTCGTGATCCACCCGCCTCGGCCTCCCAATAAATCATTTTTTAATTCTAAATACTTTTGATTGAGGATTGGTTGAATCCATAGATACAGAGAGCCAACTGTATATATATTGCTTTTCAGCAGGGTCTCAGAATATGCCCAGTAAAGTCCATCCACAGCATTGACCATGATGGGAGCATGAAATGAGCCTCTTAAATTTGAGGAAAATATATGAACACATAATAATCAATCTGTCCTTGAAGGATAACGTTTCTTGTAAAAACTTTTCTTCTGAGTAAACCTGACCTGATTGGCTGGCAAACTAACAACAATGAATGACTTCTAAAAAGAGGTTTGGAAAGAAAAAAAGATGCTACTGTAGAAAGTAGTAGAGTTGGCTCCTAAATGACCAGGATCCTGTTAAGCACAGTTTCAAGCATTCATCATAATCTTCAGTATACCTAGAAAATTTAGCATGTGTACTTTGTTCTTTCTAGTGCCTATCTTCAGTTGCCACAGCACTGCAGTCTGGCTTCCTTCCATACTGTGAACCTGTGTATCAGCGTTGTGTAAACCTAGTACAGAAGACTCTTGCACAAGCCATGGTAATTTTTTAACAATGTCTTTCCCTTCTTGACATTGTGGATGTTTTTCTTAAGATAGGCATAATGTGTACATACTTTTTCAGTAGTTAATTAAAAACAAACTTTCAAAAAATATTGTATCTAATTTCAGCTAAACAATGCTCACCCAGATCAATATGAAGCTCCAGATAAAGATTTTATGATAGTGGCTCTTGATTTACTGAGTGGCCTGGCTGAGGGACTTGGAGGCAACATTGAACAGCTGGTAGCCCGAAGTAACATCCTAACACTAATGTATCAGTGCATGCAGGTGAGGCTTGGAAGATGAAAATGAATTGAAACCTGTTTCTCTGTGTCACATTGGGGTTAATTTCTTCTTATTTCTTGTAGGATAAAATGCCAGAAGTTCGACAGAGTTCTTTTGCCCTGTTAGGTGACCTCACAAAAGCTTGCTTTCCGCATGTTAAGCCTTGTATAGGTATGAATATTTTCTACTGCTATGAATGTGATTTTTTTGAAGTTATTTTTACATCAGCTTTGTTTTTTATTATTTAACTGAAATTGCATGAAATCCCAACAGTTACAAATGTACACTTTATTGGTTAAAGTAAAGCTGTTCTGATTGAAACAGACAAGGTGGAGGGAACCCCTGATATATCCTGGAGCTTGCCATCATTTAGCTTTTTAGGCACTTCTGTGACTAGAGGAAAGCTTAGTAATAATGCTTTAGAGTAAAGGACATGGCCATCATCAGGGAAGCATTGGTACCGTAGGCTAGTTCATATATCCTTTTTTGAGTAGCCTCCTTTTTGGTAGAGGTACACAGAAATAGTAATAATCAGGTTTTCTTCTATAATAAACCAGCATAGCTAGGCACAGTGGCTCACACCAGTAATTTCAGCACTTGGGAGGCTGAGGCAGGCAGATCACCTGAGGTCAGGAGTTCAAGACCAGCCTGACCAGCATGAAGAAACCCCATCTCTATGAAAAATACAAAGTTAGCTGGGCATGGTGGCACATGCCTGGAATCCCAGCTACTTAGGAGGCTGAGGCAGGAAAATCATTTGAACCCGGGAGACAGAGGTTGCAGTGAGCCGAGATCATGGCATTGCACTTCTAGTCTGGGCAACAAGAGCAAAACTTCATCTAAAAAATAAATAAAATAAACTAGCATGCTTTTTCAGATATTGCAGAAAACTTCTAACAAATGTCACTTTAAATAATGAGGCCAGGCATGGTTGCTCACACCTATAATCCCAGCACTTTGGGAGGCCAAGGCAGGCAGATCACTTGAGATCAGGATTTTGAGGTTCGAGACTAGCCAAGCCTAGCCAGCATGGCAAAACCCCATTTCTACTAAAAATACAAAAATTAGCTGGGCATGGTGGTGGGCTCCTATAGTCCCATTCACTCAGTAGGAGGCTAAGGCAAGAGAATTGCTTGAACACAGGAGGTGGAGGTTGCAGTGGGCTTATCTCTCACCACTGCAGTCCAGCCTGGGCAACAGAGTCAGACTCCATCTCAAGAATAAAAAAAGTAAATAATGAGTTGTTTCTGTTTTAATAGGATAACATTTGTCTTGGCCTATTGTGACAATGATAAGGAATTTCTTGAGTATTGTACCCTGAATTGTTCTCAAACTCATGGGTTATAAATGAGTTACGGGATTTTTTTCCCCTTTTCTTTATCAGCATGTTGGGTAACAATTATTTTAACACTTGATTTAAACCTTAATTTAAAATATTAATTGAATGTTTTATCATCTGATGTAATCATTCTTTTGGATAACCATTTCTTAACTTTGAATAGTAACATTAATTATGATATATTAACAACCATCAAATTGGCCAGGTATGGTGGCTCACACCTGTAATCCCAGCACTTTGGGAAGCCAAGGTGGACGGATCACCTGAGGTCAGGAGTGCGAGACCAGCCTGGCCAACATGGTGAAACCCTGTCTCTACTAAAAATACAAAAATTAGCCAGGCATGGGGGCAGGCACCTTTAATCCCAGCTACTTGTGGGGCTAAGGCAGGAGAATCGCTTGAACTCAGGAGGCAGAGGTTGCAGTGAGCCGAGATCGCGTCATTGCAGCCTGGCGGCCAAGAGTGAGACTGAGTCTTTAAAAAAAAAAAAAATCAAGTTTAAGCCTAACAGTATAATGAATTCTTTTGGGAGGCTTATCATTCTCATATTTACCATCTAATTTAGTTTTTTAATTGATACTTACATGAAAGGATTGAATTTTTCTATTATAAAATTTTTAAGACATAGAAAAGTAGAAAAAATGTAACAAGCCTCCTATCATCAAGTTTCAACTGTCCAGTCATGGGTCAGACACAGATCTCAGATATTTTGGAGCAAATCTCAAACATAGCATTAGAAATCTTAATATTTCAGTACATACTATCTCTTCTTATAGTTGTTTTTTGTTAAATCGTGTTTTTTATTCTAAAGAATTTCCTATACTGTGAATTTTACTGATTGCATCTTTCTGATGTCTAACATGTTCCTCTGTCCTTTGTATTTACTGTAAATTGTTTTGATACAGAGACTGAGTTTTAATGAGATGTACGTTTTGTTTTTAAGACTTCATCGATGGTATTGTGTACTTTCTTAAGGAGTACATAGTGTCTAGTTGTCCCTCCGTTTTTTTTTTTAAATGGTATCAATCATGATAATTGTCTAGATTAGTGATTCTCAACTGGGGCAGTTTTGCCATTCAGGGAACATTTGCCAATGTCTGGAGACATTTTGTTTAACACTGGAGAGGTGCCATTGATGTCTAGTGGGTAGAGGCAAAGAATGTTGCTAAACATAGTACAGGAGACAGCCTCCCTTTCCACCAGCAAAAAATGATCTGGCCCAAACTGTCAGTATTGCTGAGATGAAGAAACCCTGGCTTACTTCTCCTGATTGATTAGGAGTTAAAAAATTATGATATTCTAGCCGGGCATGGTGGATCACGAGATCAGGAGTTCAAGACCAGCCTGGCCAATATGGTGAAACCCCATCTCGACTAAAAAATGCAAAAATTAGCCAGGCATGGTGACACACACCTGTAATCCCAGCTACTCGGGAGGCTGAGGTAGAGAATTGCTTGAACTGGGAGGCGAAGGTTGCAGTGAGCCAAGATCGCACTGCTGCACTCCAGCCTGGGTAACAGAGTGAGACTTAATAATGAGAATACCTATATAGAAAGGCATTTCCTATATTAATAAATAACTACCCTGAGGTAAAATCATACAGCAGAGGCAGGATAAATACTTGATTCTTTTTTTTTTATTTACCCATTTTCAAAATAATGAATTGATTCCTAGCATCCTCCAAAGGTATCTTTTATGTTTCAGAGTTTAGTTTTCATTTGTTTTTTTTAGTGCCAATATGACTTCATGATGTTCAAGCTATTGTACTACTTGCAGTGAGAACTTAAGTTGGCTCCTGGGTCCTTTCATTATGACAAGATAGTCCACTTACTTTGTTTTCTGCCTTTGCCTGTAGTGTGGGGGTCCTCTTTTTTTAGTGGAAAATGATATTCAGAGACCACAGTTAGAGCACAAGAGTGAAAATTGCTTTAAAAGCCCAAATCATTGATTTTTTAAAAAATTTGTGTATGAAATACTAACTTTGAAGAAAATTCCATTCTTTTATGTTTTCTCTTCTTACAATTTGAATTTTCTTAGTCTGATGATAAGAGATTACTCTAACCAACTCTCTTTAGTGGTATGGAAAATACAACCGAACTTGTATTTCCTCTTCTACTTCATATGAAAGTTCATTGACTAGATACTGCTTTCTTCAGTTTCTTAAGATAAATATTACTAACCCTTTTAAAAAATATATTTAAATACAATTGCCTAGGTTTTTCCACTAGTTTTTAAATTGATGTTGCAATAGGGATTTTGTTGTTGTTTGTTTGTTTGTTTGTTTGTTTTGGTGAAACTTATTTCTTGCTTGTATTTCTTCTTTCCACCTAGATTTCCTTTAAAGTACAATTATACTGCTATTGAACAGTCTGTTACATAGTTTAAATTTTTTTTCTAGCTGATTTCATGCCAATATTGGGAACCAACCTAAATCCAGAATTCATTTCAGTCTGCAACAATGCCACTTGGGCAATTGGAGAAATCTCCATACAAATGGGTAAGATTTTTTTCCCTATTTAAAAGCATAAGGCCTGGCACAGTGGTTCATACCTCTAATTCCAGCACTTTAGGAGGCTGAGGTGGGCAGATCACCAGAGGTCAGCAGTTTGAGGCCAGCCTGACTGACATGGTGAAACTCCATCTCTACTAAAATACAAAAATTAGGTGGGGCATGGTGGCTCATCCCTGTAGTCCCAGCACTTAGGGAGGTGGGCGGATCACAAGGTCAAGGGATCGAGACCATCCTGGCCAACATGGTGAAACCCTGTCTCTATTACAAATAAAAAAATTAGCTGGGCATGGTGGTACACACTTGTAGTCCCAGCTGCTTGGGAGGCTGAGGCAAGGAGAATTGCTTGAACCCGAGAGGTGGAGGTTGCAGTGAGCCAAGATCACGCCATTGCACTCTAGCCTGGCGACAGAGCGAGACTCCATCTCAAAAAAGAAAAAAAATACAAAAATTAGCTGGTGTGGTAGTGGGTGCCTGTAATCTCAACTATTCGGGAGGTTGTAGTGAGCTGAGATTGTGCCACTGCACTCAAGCCTGGGCGACAGAGCGAAACTTTGTCTCAAAGTAAATAAATAAATAAAGTATAAATTTTTAGGTGCCTTGATATTTTTGTAATTGCTTTAATTATTTGTATTTCTGTGTTTATATGACATGTCAGAGTTAATAAGGGAAGCAAAGTATTTCACATTGATGTTTTTAACATTTAATTTTTTTCTTTTTTGTTTTTTTCTTTTTGGGATGATCTCTAGGTATAGAGATGAAGCCTTATATTCCTATGGTGTTGCACCAGCTTGTAGAAATCATTAACAGACCCAACACACCAAAGACATTGTTAGAGAATACAGGTACCATATGACTGAACTGTTTCAGTGAAGAGAACATTTGTTGCCTTTTAAAATATGCGTAGAGAAACCAAAGCAAAGCTAGCTTTGAAAATCAAGCTTATTTTGTATTTAATTGCTATATTCTCAGTAATAAAATGTACTGTTTTAGCTACATTCTATAACCAGTTTTCAGTGGTTATATATTCAGTAGCATAACCAGAAAACACCTTTCTCCCCCATTCCAGTGGTTTAATACTTCCTAAAATGGATCCCAGCTAAGATAACTATTGAACCATCTGAATTTTGCTTTTAAATTAAATTCAGAGAGTAACTGGGAGCTGGGAAGTAATATATTTTTTTTAAATCGGTCCAAGTGTGGTCAAAAAGATTGAGTGGCAAATTGGTTAACAATGACATATGTAGTTTGTATGTCATCATACAATTTTCTTTGAATTGGGAATTTAGGTAGTATGGGATTTATTTTTTTTTATTAGGAAGCTTGTTTCTCTTTTGCATTTATAGAGAGCATGTTTATATTAAAGAGTACCTTCCATACTATAGAACACATTTGTGGGTGGATTGGATCTTTTCCTTTCTACCCTCCCTCATTGCTGCTAACAATGCAGAAAGACAGAAATTTCGTTTTCATTCAGGCACATTCCTTTGTTTACATACCAAGATAATTCCCATAATTTATTTATAATTCATGAGTGTTCTTCCAAAATACTAGACAAAGGTTAAAATAGGGTTTTCCAAATAAGTTGCTTTTCAAAGGCATTTTTATTTGGTATTTTTAGATTATAGAAAGTGTGTTTTATTCTAATGCTGTTTAAATTGATAATGTTTATTGGTATGGAAGGAAATCTTTTAATTATGAAGCAGTTATCTGGCTGTTTGGCTGTATGGGTACTGTATTTCACAAAGTGAATTAGATTTTCTTGCTGTAAAGTACAAAAATCTGTGTATAGGATGGATAAGAAATCTTGTTAGGATTTTATCTTTTCAGAATACAGTACCTATACATGACATTCAGATTTGAAATACTTGCCAGTATAAAATTATTGTTGAACCTAGAGAAACTTCTATTTATTTTTAAATGTGAATGCTTAACTGCAAATAAATGTTGAGTGTAATGTATATGAAAGTTTCTTGTGGGATATCAGCTGGTGAATTTGTTACATAGTTCATTTAACAAATTGGCTTTATGTGTAAGATTATATTTTAAGTATAATTGTATCCTAAATAAAGAACATAGTTGGCAATACCCTAAGGTTGATGGATTGAATTGATATTGAGAAACACATTTGGGATTCATTAGATTACCTCTTATCACAAGTGGCTGCATTAAGTATTGTTTTCTTTCTTACCCATAAAAGTGGGTTTTTTAAATTATTAAAATCATGATTAATGTCTAAAATCTAGATTTTAGCAGCTTTTAATTGCCACTATCTCAGTATTTTATAAAGCCAATTCCTTAGTATGCTGTTAAATTTGCTTTTTTCCGATTAGTATATCCTACACTGAACTTTTTCAATGGACCATCATCTGCTTTATCGCATGTTTCATTGGATTGTTCATACTTGCCTGTTTAATGAGAATGTTGCATAGTTTGTGTCTTTTGAACATAGGTTTTCTTTCTCTTGCTTCATATGAATCTGCTGGATTTTAGTATTATCTGTGTAGTTTGCTTCAAGTAATCCTAAACATTTTTCTTTATCCCCACCCTTTTTTTATGAAAGGTTAACCTGTAAATTTTTGAGAGAACACCATTAAAGCACTTCATGGTTTGTTTTCTGTTTGTATATTTTCCCGTTGTGTATGAATGTATTTATATGTACGTACCTTTGAATTGCAAAATGCAGTTCTGAGTTGTACTTGTTTTAGCTCTTTGTAAGTTTAAAGACTTCCTGAATTTTTATGGTGAATATATGTTTGCCCACTTTAAAATTGTAAAAAATAAAATAATAGTATATAATTAGTTGTATAATGTATTATCATCTATTTTGTGCTATGCCTTTAATAGCAAAAAACAGAATATTTATTTTTTCCTGTAGTCCACGTATCAGATGTCATTGCAGTGGACTGTAAATTTCTTTTATTAGAATTTGATTTCAAATATGGCTTAAAGTTAGTTAACTGTTACCTGAGTTATCAAAGAGGTTTGTCAAAATGAGATTTGACATTGTAGCATAGCAATATTTGAATCCATTCATTTAGTGAGTATCATGAGACTTAAAATCTGACAGTTGATTTTGATGTAACGAATTTCCACTGGTTGGTTTGGCAAATGTTAATCAAAGAAAAAAAATTTTAATTACCAAAAATTTGATTTAAATTCCCTAGATAATTTCCAAAGAGTGGAAATCACTTTCACTTGTATTAGTTTGAGATCACTGAGAGATATAATCACTTTTACTGATATTTCTTTAGAAAAAGAACCATAGATTTTATTACTAAATTCTGAAATTTTGGCTGACTTTTGAATGATGATTTGCCCATTTAACTGCTCATCTTATTAACAGAATGATACCTTGACACTTGATTGAGCGAGAAAGCAATTTATCATGGTTTTTGGTGTTCTCTCAATCTTTAGATTTTTTTACTTCCTTTTGTTTTTCTTTTTCCAAGAGTATGCCATATATGTTGCTGCCCCTTATTTTAGGGGGTGGTAATAAACAGCACTGGTGAAATCTTATGTTTATTATCATACACAAATTCTGTTGGTTTCTGTTTCTGAGTTATTTGTTGTTTTTTCTTTATTTTTTCTCCTTCCCCCTCATTTGCTCATGTCTTGGTTGGCGTTTGGTGGTGTATAACCGTGATTGCGTTACCTTAGCAATAACAATTGGTCGTCTTGGTTACGTTTGTCCTCAAGAGGTGGCCCCCATGCTACAGCAGTTTATAAGACCCTGGTGTGTATTATTCAATCTTTTTTTTTAATTCATTTTTCTTCACTCTTTCTTTCTCTATCTCACTTTTAGATATATTTTCAGTTGGTTACAAAAATCACAATCCTTTATCATTGCCAACCATGTGACTAATCTTGTCCTATCAGGTTTGTGAGGTTTTTCAATAGCATCGTCATGTATAGTTATTTTATGTTGTGGCTAACGACTAATTGATGCATGGGATAAGATTGTCACATGCTTGCTGTGTTAAAAAGCTTGATTATACAGAAAAAGCATTTAAATATCCACCAGAAAAATAAAGATGCATGCAAATTCTATAAATTTAGGTTTTTGCATTATGTTTCTTTTTTAGAATTAATTTGGAAACTTGGATTGCATTAAGAAATACATGTTTAAATTTGTTATGTATAAAAGTCTTATTTGCTTGTTAACGTAGAAGTTAAACATCTACACCATAAGCTATATAATAATAGTTTATATTGTGGCACTATATCCTATGTTCTGCTTCTTTCAATTGATAAATCTTTCAATTCAAATCATTTTTAGTAGTGTTTAATGGAATACAAGTCATGAGTACAGTTTTAAAAGTTAATTTGGTAATTTGCTCTTGGCTCGGACTCATTAATAGTTTAAATGGGATATTCAAATTAGTTATCTACTTTATAGAAGCAATTTGTTAAGAAAATGTAGATTTCACTGTTTCTACTGTATTGAGATATGGGCCCAACATACAGGAAGTATGAGTAAACAAAACTTAAGCTTTCTGAAAACTCTTTTAATATAACCATTATCTATACTGTGGTGCTTATTCCATTAAATACTGTCCATTAGTATTGTAATTGAATCTGCTTGTTACTTAAATGCTAAACTCAATTCTGTAATTCAATAGGTGCACCTCTCTGAGAAACATAAGAGACAATGAGGAAAAGGATTCAGCATTCCGTGGAATTTGTACCATGATCAGTGTGAATCCCAGTGGCGTAATCCAAGTAAGATGTTCACAAAGATTTGTTTTTAATTTCTGGTTAATACAGTTTTAAAGGAAGAATATTTTAATACTCTAATTATAAAAAGTTAACTATTTTGAAAGATACTGAAATACAATTAAACCTATCTTGAAATTGTAATGCCTTTTTTTTCCCCCTAATCTTTTTTTTGTCATGAAATAAGATAGTAACAGCAGATTGGGACAACGAGGTTATATTCTTGTCTTGAATCAGGCCATGGCTTCTTTCATCCAAATTTAAGACCTTATTTATTTACTTTGTCCCTGCCTCCCATCCTTGGATATCACTTTGCTGAATTTGAGGATATCTACACTTAAGAGAGTGACCAAATAGTGGGAATACTATCTTTCTGCTCTAAATAAAATACTTTGAATCAGACTTAGAAATAATGAATAAAATAAAATACACATCAGCCATTGAAATTGCTTTAATTTTGAGAGCTTATGATTTATTCATCCTTTGTTTTCTAAGTTCAAGTTATATGTAGACACTTTAATTATTTGGCAGTGGTATTGAACATGAGTCCAGTTAAGGATCTGGATCCAACTGCCAATTTTCTAGACACACAAAGCAAAAACATACTGAATTACACTAGATATATTCAGTGAACAAATGCTAAGTGTGGGACTCTAGGTTAATACTTGGATACTTTAGTAGACATGTTAAGGAAAAGAAAGCATGGAAGGAAACCTGTAGACTTGTACAAGAGACCCAAGATACATCAAAGCAATTTAAAAATATAGTTGAGGGAGGGAAGCGAAGAAATAAATTTTGGTGTCCAGGAATACACACAAGAGTTACAAAACTGCCCCAGAAAAATGCTTTTATAGCAGTAACTCTCTCACATTTCTTAATTTTCAAGAAAATTGAGCTGGGTGTGGTGGCTCATGCCTGTAATCCAAGCACTTTGGAGGCCAAGGTGGGCAGATCACCTGAGGTTGTGAGTTCAAGACCAGCCTGACCAACATGGTGAAACCCCATCTTAAAAAAATAAATAAATAAATAAATAAATAAATAAAATAAAATAAAAATTGAAACTTTCCTCTTCCAAGAGGGGTGTTTTGAACATTTTTAAATTGTGACTTTTTGATGTTTCCTAGCTTATATTGTGGTTTTTGTTAACTTGGGTTTAGAAATATTAACTCTCAGTTTTATAACATTAAATTGATGTAGGTGGTAGACATTGAAAACCTACAAGTTAGAATTAGAAAATAACTTCTGGCTGATTTCACATTCATAAAATATTTATAACTTACTGTTAGAACAAGCCAGTGTTATCTTGAGAGGTTTCTAGTTACAAATCAGCTTTTGGCATTCTCTGGGGTTTTGTTTTTTTTTTTTTTTTAGTACTTAAGAATTTTGTGTGACCTCAAATGTGTGTTAGAGGTATCTGATATGACATGTACCACATTTTGAAAAACCAGCTTCCAACTAGGATTTTATTGTCTTTCTCTTTGAATTAATGTTGTAAGGTGATACATGTGTGATCATAAAATTGCTACCAACTTAGGAGTTGGTAGAAATTTCCATTTTTTAACTTTTATTCACATACCTTATTTGGCTGTGATTAAAATAAAATGTCTTATGCTTGTTTACATTTAAATTTTTAACATCAGATTTGTATTTGGAAGACATAATTTGAATAAATTGTGTTAAGCAAATGACGTTTTGTTTGCTTAAACATTTTATACAGATACTGTAGTATTTATTACCAAATTTTTTTAAATTAGTGAAGTTTTTTTAATTTAATGGTAAAATTTATGGTTCACATGTCAAAACTTCAGCAATATGTTGAATATTGTTTGTTGAACTGTTAATGTTTCGATATGATAGGCAAGATTGAGAGAATATGTTAATGAAATGCTTAAAGTATATCATCATCTTGTTCTTGCAGTCAGAATAGCCTGATTATCTTTTTAAGTAACTGTCCAAAAGTTGGGTTTTTTGTTCTTGTTTAAATTGGGTATTTATAATTGCATAGTTTTTCTTCTAACTTTTGGTTGTTTGTTTAAGTTGTATCTAAAAATGGATCTTGAAATTATTAATTTCTATATTTCAAATCAAGATCATTTAATAGATATTTAGCTAGCTTTAAGTTATTTCTAGGCCACTCAGAACTATATAAGATCATTGATTTTGTTTTTCGTTAATCCAGTAAATGAAGAGGTATTTTTATGGGTGTTTATTTGGTGCTTTCAGTTCATTTCTGATGCTGAACATTTACTGCACAGGGGGGTTATTTTGTTGTATGATGCAGGACATTAAATGCCAGTATAAACTGAATGAGTTGAGGTTCCTTGACTGTGGGCTAATAGGGACAGCCCATTAAGGTAATTTCTTCTAATTCCTTATGATCATAGTTAATTTTTAAATGTTTCCTTTTTTAAGCTAGGATTCTATTATGATATAAACTCTGAGGTTTGCATGTATCTTTTGCTGAGTTTGACCTTGTATCAATCTAAGATGTATTTCTTGCTTGTTTCAGGATTTTATATTTTTTTGTGATGCTGTTGCATCATGGATTAACCCAAAAGATGATCTCAGAGACATGTTCTGTAAGGTAACTAATAAGTCTTTATAATGCATCATCTTGAAACTGTTAATGTCCTAATGGACAACTTAAAATTATGTTTACATTTTTTGTGAAACTTCAGCTCTTCAAGTCAGTATTGAGAGATTATAACCTTTGTTCTTGGTAACAAAGTTGGCTTGGTCTTTTCTTAAAATACAGCAGTGACTCTGTCTGCAGAGCGCGTGCACTTTTAAAATATTTTCCCAAGCCTACCACTAGTTTATGTGGTCCCATTATTCCATTTAAAGAAAATAGCATATGTTTTTCAAGAACGGAGATGGAGATTTGGAGTATAATCTGAAATAGAGTAAATCTAAATGGCCTCCACAGGGGTAGCCCTGTGTCATTATTTGCTTTGTTAATCCCCCTTTTGATTAACTCCTTAGTACTCAACCACAGTAAAAAATAAAATGCAGTTACATATTTGAATCACCCAAGGTTAAAGTTAGTGAATTATAGTTTATTGTGAATTCAAAGCTTTTATGTTCCCAGTTTTAAAAAAAAATGACATAAAAATTATATTCCTTGGATGACTTCTGTACTTCTTTGTTTTTTCATTAGTATGGTATCAGAGGTTGCTTAGACTATATCTGTTACTAGAACTCTTGGCCAAATTCTAAACTTCTCAAAGCAGGAGTTTAAGCAATGCTATGAGGTACTTTTAGGCAAGGCAGGTGTATTAGTCCGTATTCATGCTGCTGATATGCCTGAGGATAGGGTGCAGTGGCTCATGCCTGTAATCCCAGCACTTGGGGAGACCAAGGTGGGTGGATCACCTGAAGTCAGGAGTTCAAGACCAGCCTGGCCAACATGGTGAAACCCCATCTCAAAGTACAAAATAAAAAATAGAAAAAATTAGCTGGACGTACTGGTGGACGCTTATAATCCCAGCTTCTTTGGAGGCTGAGGCAGGAGAATTGCTTGAACCCAGGACGCGGAGGTTGCAGTGAGCCGAGATCACACCATTGCACTCTGGCTTAGACAACAAGAGTGAAACTTCATCGTGGCAGGGGCGGCGGGGGTGGGGTGGGGGGAGGGTGCGGAGATATGCCTGAGACTGGGTTATTTTCAAAAGAAAGAGGTTTAATTCAACTCAGTTCCCTGTGGCTGGGGAGGCCTTACCAATCATGGTGGAAGGTGAAAGGCACGTCTTACATTGCAGCAGGCAAGAAAGAGAATGAGAGTCAAGTGAAACAGGTTTCCCCTTAACAAACCATCAGATCTCATGAGACTTATTCACTACCACACAGAACAGTATGGGAGAAACAGCCCCCATGATTCAATTACCTCCCACCGGGTCCCTCCCACAACACTCAGGAATTATGGGAGTACAATTCAAGATGAGATTTGGGTGGCGGCACAGAGCCAAAACAAATCAGCAGGGAATGATATGGAATCCTAAAAGTTTGAAAATTGCTACTTTAAAATGGGTAAAATTTATAAATAATAAAATCAGTTGTGTTAGATTTCAGAAGCTATGCAGATCTGAGTTTTTCTCTTTTGTTATTGATAAATTAATGGTTTTTCACTCTTACAGATCCTTCATGGATTTAAAAATCAAGTTGGTGATGAAAATTGGAGGCGTTTCTCTGACCAGTTTCCTCTTCCCTTAAAAGAGCGTCTTGCAGCTTTTTATGGTGTTTAATCTGATACACTCAAGCTGCAGTCCCAAAATTAGGGGTAAGTTGTAAGAAGTTTGGAAATTTTCAGGATGAAAATTTTGTTAGAGCCATCATTTCAGACTACTAAATAGAATAAAAAGCTATTTGTTTTCTATAGAGGTTGAATAAAACATAGCCTGATATCATGCTATCTTGGGTTTTAAATTTAAAATTACTTAAGTAGGCCAGGTGTGGTGGCTCATGCCTATAATCTCAGCATTTTGGGAGGCTGAGGTGGGCAGGTCACTTGAGGTCAGGAGTTTGAGACCAACCTGGCCAACATGGTGAAAACCCATCTCTACTAAAAATACAAAGATGAGCCAGGTGTGGTGGTGGACACTTGTAGTCCCTGCTACTTGGGAAGCTGTGGTGGGAATATTGTTTGAACCTGAGAGATGGAGGTTGCAGTGAGCCAAGATCGTGCCACTGCACTCCAGCCTGGGCAACTGAACAAGACTCTGTCTCAAATAAATAGAAAATAAAATTACTTAAGTGGAGGCCAAAGAATTTTTTTTTTTAATGGAACCAACAAGCCAAAAAAAATTAATAGCTCCAGTTTGAATCATAGGAATGAAGAAATCCATGTTGGTACAGTGGTTGGATTTCTTGACATTGATTTAACTATTCCTTTTTCTTTTTTCTTTTTTCTTCAAGAAGATATCAGCATTCATAGTGGTAGGGTAAAATTGATTTCATTTTGGAGCATGAATTTAAAGTCTCTGATATAACAACGACTTCCCATTTTATGTGCTTTGAAGGAAAACCCAAGTAGAATTGAAACTGGGTTTTGGCCCAGTGTTTTTCACTGTATGTTTCATCAAGTACCTACCATGTACCCAGCACTATATTTTAAAATAGGTAATGAAAGATTCTGTTTTAATTTGGGATGTTGGAGTACTATGTCCATTTGAACTCTTGCTCCTTGATCTTTTCTGTACTCAAATGGGACTAGCAATTCTCATCTCTGAGCTTTGGTTTTGTCATTGAGTTATGTAGAGGATTAAATACTATACTGTATGTGATGCCAGAATTTAGTATGTTGCCTGGCACACTAAGTTCACTCAGTGAAGGTTAGGAACGTGGGCCAATACAGTAAACAGGGTTTTGACATTCATCTTTATATGTTCAGCATGACTTAAGACATATTTGACTGGAAGCCAGAAGATGTGCTGAATGAGCACATACAGAAGATATACACCAAATAGAATTGCACCTTAGACTGAATCGAAGGGGGCTTTTTTTTGGCTTGCTTGCTTGTTTACTCCAAGCTAAAATTTAAATCTGGAAAGATTTTACCATCCAAGTTGTCTAACCCAGGAAGTAGTAGAAATGGACTTGAAGCCTCTGGAATGTGTCAGAGCCCTTAATATGTGTTATGCCACTTTAGTCTTGAGTCTTCAGAGCTATTTTCCAAAGTGGTTTTGGCATTTTGGAAAAGTACTGGATTTACTTTATGTTAAATTATGAGAATGCAAAAGATGAGAATGACTTGCAACTTCAAAGGTTCAACAAGAAGCTGTAAGTCTTGAGCACTTTGAGATGTATAACCTCCATGGTCTCATCACCAGTTATGAAATAACTGTTGTGAGACAAGGTATGAAATAGTTTTTGGTGTTCTACTTAGAAATAAAAGTAGATCAGTATCTTTTATTCTTGCCTTTTTGCACTCCCCTTCAGAGGCAGGAGGAAAAGGGGGATTGCGTGTATTTATACACAGATAGATTAACCACCCTCTGCGAATTCACATGAACATTCATAAATGTCCAAAATTTAGCATGTGTGCATAGTAGAGTTCTGTTTGTAAAGGACACTATTAGATAACAATTTAAATCTCCTAGTAATTTCACCTTATTTTTTAATATCTTTTTTATCATTAAAACTGGTTAGCATAGAGAAATGTTCTTACCAGGAAAACCAAGTGACTGGAAGATAATGGAAATGACCAAGTGAAATAGGATCAGAATGATGACTAATTAGGAACATTAAGAAGGGAAGTGTAGGTGGGACTCAAGGGCCCACACCCATAATCACAGCATTTTGGGAAGCTGAGGTGGGATGATAGCTCGAGCCCAGGAGTTTGAGACCTGCCTGGGCAACATGATAAGACCTCCATCTCTGTGAAAAAAAAATTTGTTAAAAATTAGCTGGGCATAGTGGTATGCACCTATGGTCCCAGATACTCAGGAGGCAGAAGCAGAAGGATTGCTTGAGCCCAGGAAGTTGGGGCTGCAGTGAGCCATATTCACACTTCTGCACTCCAAGCCTAGGCAACAGAGCAAGGTGCTATCTCTATGATAGATAAATAAATGTTAAATTTGTTCTTTTTCTCTCTTTCTTTTTCTATTTAGAATTTGTTTTTTGATATTTACTGAATAAGTGACCTTACTGTGATAATGAACACTTCCTAGTGCCTTATAGGCTAAAATGTCAGACACCCCCAAAAAACAAATGCTCTTTTTTTTTTTTTTTTTGATAGATTGGATTTTGTTTGCTTAATATTAGGAAGACTGGGAAAATAAGATGATGTTTTCATTCTAAGGAGTGTCCTAAAGAAAGTGCTATTTAAGTTTGAAGAAAGTAAGGCCACTTGTTATATAAGAAATAACCAGTTCCCATTGGGTCCCATTTTGCAAAAGCCATGAAGAATTAGACTGATAGCATTATACAAGGCACATTTCTTCTATACAAAGTGTTGTACACCTTTCTATACACCTCTTCTCCCAGCTTGGCCTCACTTTTCATACCTGATGCAGCAAACAATTCAGCGCCATAGGAGAGGGAAGTAGCATGGTCATAAGTGACTAACATGATCTTAAGCAGTTTGTCCAAATTTCTCATTTGCTTTGTAGGTAAAGGTAGCATTCTTATTTGATTAATTTTGTGTTCCACTGGCGTTGAAAGACAAACGATAGTTAAAAATACAAATTGTTTTTGTTCTTTTTCTTATAGGTCCTTCAGTCTTGGAGACTATGAGGGAGCCTCTGCACCCAGGGAAAATGTTACCCTTTACAGGGGGGAAGGGTAAACCAGTAGGGAATACAGTACAATCCCAACCCTACTGGGAGGGGCGGGAGGGAGGTGTTGCCGTCACTGTATTAAGTCGATGTTGGGAAACGTTTTAACATCTGGAGCCTTTGTGGGTGGAAATATGTCTCCAATTACAACTCTGCACTGGATGTGAAGAAGCAAAAAAAACTATTCAGTCTACTCACAAAACAGTACATTGTGGAATATTATGGGGAATTGTACCAAAACAAGAACCATATAAATGATGCATAGGGACAAGAAAGAGGAACAATTCTATAGCGCACAATAAAGGAAACCTAAGAACGGGAGTTAAAAATAGTAAAGAAACTTTTTTTTAATTTAAAGTTTTTTTATATAAGTTTTCCCACGTGGTGGGGCCTTGTTTTGCATGTTGATGAAGAACTACACAAACAAAGCTAATATAGTTAAAATCAGCTTGCCTTCCCATAGTTGAAGCAGGTTCTTGGAAGTTACAATTTAAGGTACCCCAAAAAAGTTTGAAATAAAACAAAACAGACATAAACAATGAAGCACCCTGTGAAATGCCAAATGAGTCACTCCTTTTACCTTTTTTGGGGTGGGCAGGGAGGGAGGAATAAATGGGGTTGGGCATATCAAACTAAAGATGACATCTTAATTTTGCATTGAACATTAATGTAGCGGATATAATTTGATGGTTGTACTTCATTAGATTTAATTTCTAGGCCAAGATGTTATTTTTTAAAGTGCAGTTTAAGGTTCAGGCATGCATTCTGGCTCATAGTGGTTGAAAGTAATTTAAATTAGTGGGAAAGTAGCATGCTTGCATCACATAGAGTGAGATTGGTATTCATTTACCTATGTTGCGCCAGTTTGTGTTGCAGTTTACCAATTCAATATAGCCCTGCATTTAAAGTTCCTTTTTAAGATTTGTGGTTTTTATTTTTATTAAGAATATAGATACATAAAGTACTGTAGTTTACAGCTAGGCCTTGAAATATCTTTTTTAGGATCTGTTAGGAATAAGATTGATATTGTATTGTGTGTAACCTGCACAATGTGGAAAGCTGATATACCTGTGCAAAATCTTTGCCTCTGTGCTGTCAGTGTGATGTGCTTTCTGCATGGTTATATACTACTAGTGATTTATCAAAACTTCTAAAATTTAAATTACATGGTAAAAGATCTGTAAAAGGCTGCATAAATGTTAGTTGGCACATAAAGACAATTGTAGAAGTTGAAAAATGATTGCTATATTTCAATGTTTATTCCCACTCAACATACTGCCTTCTAAGCTTCCTTTTTTTTGTTCAAAGCATGATCTTAAAGATATGTTTAAGTTAATGGATGTAATGCAGGGTTCCTACACTGTATTTTGGCGCATGTTGGTGGCCCTCTGTGCCCTAGATAAATGCACACGAGGTGCAAGTTAAAAGCTACAGAGTGAAAGTTGGTTTGGATCCTCTTCATTTCATTTGTTTAGCTTTTCTGTTATTTTTCTCTACTTACATGTATTCCTGTGAATAAATCCTTAAGTTAACCCTTTACTTTTCCTTCCATGTGTATTTTCTTATATACTGTGAATGTGAAAACCTAACTGGTACACTTGATCTTGTGTCCATATGAAAGTGCAAGTCTTTATTAATTTGGATTGCCTGAACAGTGTATCCCATGATGATGAAGGAAAATGGAGAGATTTTTCTTTTTAACTCTGCTGGTCAGAGATGAAGCCACGCCTTTCCATTTTTCAATGCTGCATATTTAATCTGCAACAAAAACGTTAAGCCATAACAGCCTTTTTATATTTTAGTTTGTCACCTTTGCATTGCAGAATAAATACTGAATAACCATTTTTATAAGCAGTTGCTCCTCTTTGCATGGTTCTATTCTCTAAAAGTGTTGAATGATACAGCCATTGCACTGAAGTTTGAGCTGTGTGCGTGTGAATTTATACTGTTTCAAAAATTTCAAATGCATGGTAGCATGCAGAAAGGTTTTTGTTATATGTGTGTGTGTGTGTGTGTATGTGCGCGCGCGTGCGCGCGTTTTTGTTTTTGTTTTTGTTTTTTTAACATGTCCTTTCACCCTTCCTCTACTTTGGCTTTGCAAATTTCAGTCTGTAGAGCCTGAAATTAAATTATTTTATAATGCCTAATATTTTTTAAATTGTAAGTTGGATTCAAAGGGTATATGGCATTTTGCTTTCTCGTACCATTGCTTCACTGGGAGCTCAAAATTTGCCTCCCTGTTAGTCTTTAATAACTGAGTAGAGTAGCTGTTTTATTCTTAGATGATAGTGATATTCTGTAGTGCTTCAAATACTTAGAATAATATGACAGATATTTTAATATTCTGGAATATTTTAAATTGAAATGACCAAATTCAGTTTCAAGGAAATACATAAAAGCAATCTTCAGTAAAGTTATTTGAGCCCGTGGTTGACAATTCTGTATTGACTAAAAGCAATATTGTCTGGTTAAAAATTAGTTTCCAATTAGGCAGATGTATAACACTATTAAAAAGGTACCCAGTTTTGTAGTCACTTTAAATTTTTTAATTTAAATCAAATTTTAATTTTAAAATAGAAAATAAAATTAAGTAAGTATGACTGGCAACCTGAAATTGAGTTGGAATTTGTTGTTTATTTTTCCCCTTGAGGTTATTCTTTCTTCCTAATTGATATTTCAGATACATAGTGTAGAACAGGAATTTGCAGAAGCCATTTAAGTTATCTTTTGAGGTAAGCTCTGATATAGCATTTCCGATAAAACCTAATACATCATGGGATATATATAAAGCAACTTTATTTCTTGTGGTATAGTCTTAATAGTTTTGAATGTTGACTGAATGTCTATGAAATTGTGAGTTTGTCTTTGTTACATTCCAGTGTTTCTGCCTCTTGGCATGCTTAAAGCACGGCTTACTTCATCTGCTCCTTACACACTAAAATGCTGTTAGTGTGCTCAACTACAGAAATAGCCGCTGCTAAGTGATGTAGATTTTTCTACTTGAATATTTTTATGTTGTAGGAACCTCAGGAGGTCAGTGTTTACTGTTTTATATATGCCTTCTTTTTCCTGTTTGAGCTTCTCTCTTTGAAGGATTCTAACAGAACAAAGCTGCTGATCAACCTAAGTTGGAAACAGAAAGTGTATTTAATATAACTTAAATGCATGTTTGGCAGTTCCATGTTACAGTCCATTAGCAAGTGAACTTAGTGCCACAGGTATTCATTTATTCAGGAAAGAATTTTGCTTTTTGTATTGTCTAATCTCTTCAATGACTTCATACTGTGTAAAAAAAATCACTTTTTTATATTTTTTGGTTGGTTATTTCCCAAATAATCAACATGTAAATAATCTTTTCAGAGCCAGTTCTGATGCTTTACATTATTGCTACTTGATTTTGTTACGCAAGTTAGATTTCAGAATAGATTTTAAAACACTTAACCAAGCCATTACATCTTAAAAACAAAACAAGTAGCATACATTTTGTAATTAACATATTGATAAACACTGTGATTTTTTTGGTTAAGACTTTTTCATCTGAATTGCTTAAATTGCATATATTATAAAATAGGATCAGATGTATATTTTAAACTAATTTCAGTGGACTTTCCTCTTGAAATGCTTTGTCTACTCAGTTATAAAATATTCAGATACAAGTTTTATCTCAGGTGAATATTCTTGTATTGTTTTTGCTTTGGTGACATATGCTTGTAAAGGGTCCTCCTACTTACATTCTTTGTTTTTTAGTGTATTTCATTGAGAATCTTTCCATTTAGTCTGATTTTCTTCCTAATATTTTAGCAGGCTGGGATGGTATAAGCCTTCCTGACAAGCCTTTTGCGTGCAGGTTTACCTGAAAATGAGCTACAATTGGTCCTCATTTTCTTCAAACTCTGAGAATAGGAAAGTGGAAATTTTTCTCCCCTATATGAAATTATTCTGCCTAGCAGAAATTCCAGAAATAAAGTTATTATATCTTAAACTCGTAGTCTAAATTTAAGTCCTTTGCCATGAGAAAAAATGGGTGTTTGCTTCATATAGTTAATCTATATTATTCATATTGAATGTATTAACAGATAATGGTGCAAAAGCATTCTTCCCAGGGGAAGAGTGTATCATGCATTACTGCAGTTTAAGTCCTTCCTTTGATAGTACTTTAAAACACACACAGCTTTGCTTACTGAATTATTTTTGCAAATAATACAAGGTGGGGAAATTAACTGTTGCTACTCGAGCTGTTAATGAAGTGTAGGCCTTGGAACCTTTAAGAAAACTGTGGTCTTCAGATAGTTAAGGGCCTGGGATAATCTAAGTGACAAGTCAGATCAATAATGAGCTGTGTTGTTAACAATATTATCTAGTAATAATAACCATGCAATATAACATTGTATACCAACTTAGTGCATTTTATACTGTATTAAATATGGAGATACTTCTAATGCCTCTCTAAAATTAAATTTTACATAAAAGTTAGTTTTATTCACCTTTAGGGTTTCCAGATGACTTGTGACTAATTTTTTTCGATCTTAATAGATCTTTCCCCCATTAACATTACTTATATAGATAATTCTTTATGCCTAATTGTTACACATATTAATTTTTAAGGTATACATTTAAATTACACAATTGTTGATTGTGGTTTGTATCCCAGAATGTATTGTGTTTTTTAAAAGATGCATAGTAGCTGAATGTATGCATGATTTTGAAAGTAGTTAAAGTGGTTTTTTTTTTTTCACCTCTTGTACATTTTAAAACCAAGCCAAATCTATTTGCCAAGCAGTGTATCGCTAATTAGAAAATCAGTAGTTTTCCTTTTATTACAGTTTCTGTTTATCTACCATAGAATCTCCTTACACTGTGGCTTGGTATTATACAAGATTAGCTATTTCACAGGTCTTACATCTTCCTAAAAGCCTACTATAACATGGTTAGCCTATAAGGCAGTGTTGGTCCCCTTCTAATATCGGCCTCCTAAAGGGGTTCCACTATACTTTCCGCATATTACTTTGTTGTTGTTTTCCTTTGTGAATATATAAGCAAATTGAGCTTGGGTGATTTTTATGGAGACAATAATTAGACAATACTGTATAATTAATTTTACTTTAGATTATCATCTTGTGAGAAGAAATGTTTAAATGTGGTAAATGACTTCATATTACAAAACAGTTTTACACTTAATGTGTTAACATTGGGTGCAATAATTTAGTAGCATTAGCTTTAGTTATAAATAACTGGATCTTTCTGCTGACAACTTAGGTTGTATGAGTTATGCTTAAAAGCTTTAAATCTGACGTTTCCTGTACCTGCCACACTATGTTAGAATGTGTCCTTCAAACATATCCTCCTGCAACTTCTCAAACTGTACTAAATTGATATTTCTTGAAGTCTAACTCTGTGCTAACAGATCTCCATTTTAAATAGAATACGGTTTTAATTTTTGATAAGCTGCTGAATTTTAAAGAGAGTTTTTTGGGGCCACCAAATATTTTGGATCATGCAGAGAATATATATTGTACTGTAGTAATTTTGTATTTACATTTGTATGATGTGACATAATAGATGTGAATGTTAATCACTGCTTGACTATGTTAATAAAGTTGTTTAACTATAGATGTTGCACTCTGATTTTTAATGAAAGGAAATGAGTTTTCTTTTTCCCTCTTACCCCATTTTGGGTCTCAATAAGCCTTGTGTTTTGGGGGGATTTTCCTTGTTTTTGGTTTGAGGGTTTTTGTTTTGTTTTTTCCTTAGCTTACACATTAGTATACTTTTGTTGTTGAACACTTTTTTAAAATAAATGTTTTATTTGTATGGTATAGTAAAAACCTATTTTCCCACATTTTAATTTAAGTCTTTGATACGTTTTAAGCAGTTGATTCTACGTTCAGCAGTTTGAGGAATGGGGGAGATACTATCTATAAAAAGGGAATTAAAGGTGAAATTGTGAATATAAAACGTTGATGTAAGAATAGATTGTGTGATTGTGTATAAATGTATGTCTTATTAAGGCTTTCTGTTTATCCTTCCAAAAACTGAGATTTGTGATTTTGGGAATTAACATTTGTAAAAGTAGTAATTTTCTCTTCAGGTTATAATCCATTAATATGGTTGCATGTTACTAATGTATTAACACATTTCAGGGAGTATGCGTGCATAACTGTCATATATTGTCCTTTTTTTTTTTTTTTTTTTTTTTCTTTAATGCCCAGACTGGAGTGCAGTGATGTGATCTTGTCTCACTGCAACCTCTGCCTCCCAGGTTCCAATGATTCTCCTGCCTCAGCTTCCTGAGTAGCTGGGATTACAGGCGTGTGCCATCATGCCCGGCTAATTTTTGTATTTTTATTAGAGATGGGGTTTCACCGTGGTGGCCAGGCTGGTCTCGAGCTCCTGACCTCAGGTGATCAACTTGCCTCAGCCTCTCAAAGTGCTGGGATTACAGGTGTGAGCCACCGTGCCTGACCTTGTCATATAGTCTTTTGATATTTAAAACAGGAAAGCGCCTAAGATTAGGTCGATACAACACAAATCTTGGAAGTGAGACTTGGGTTTCTTTGTTACCTGACGATGAAAATATTTGAGATACTTTGTTAAGAAAATTGGAACTTGGATATCATGTTCTAAAACATCTTCAAGAGTTTAAGATTCCAGAATTTCAGGACTTCGGTTGTGGGGGAAAGAATATTAAAGTCAGCCTAATTATTGTTCAAGATTAGAAATCAAAAGTCTTTTACAAATCTTCAATATTTTAGTAACACTAAAGCCCTATCCATTTTATGTAAATGATCTTTTTCTTCTCAGTTCAGGTGATTAAGCCATCTTAATGACAAGTAAGTTTGGCTTAACAGTTTTTGGACTGGCACGCATTCTTGAAATGAGTTCATAGTCATAGACTCCACAGTTCATGTGTATTTCCAATTATTCTTTTAAGAATAATTGGAAAAGCAGTAGGAACTCCATAGCTCTGACTTTGAATTTCCTTTGTGTACTGTACAGTAGAATACGGAATTGCCGAAGCTCTGTCATTTTTTTAATCCTTAATTTCTGAGTCTTTTGTTGATTTGATATAGAAGTTGAAGAATCTCCCGAAACGTCTCCAGTATTCAGATAGACAAAAATAATTTACACATCACAATTTGTTGGGGGGGTGGGTTGTGTGTTTTTTGTTTTTGTTTTTGTTTTTTGAGATGGAGTCTTGCTCTGTCGCCCAGTCTGTGCAGTGGTGCTGTATCCAGCTCCCTGCAACTTCCACCTCAGCCTCCCAAGTAGCTGGGATTACAGGTGCATGCAACCATGCCAGGCTACTTTTTTTTTTTTTTTAAGTAGAGAGTTTCACCATGTTGGCCAGGCTGGTCTCAAACTCCTGACCTCAAGTGATAGGCTCACCTTGGCCTCCTAAAGTGCTGGGATCACAGGTGTGAGCCACCGCACCTGGCCACAATTTATAAATTCAATGCAATTTCTAAACCATTGGCAAGTATAATTGTTATACTGAGAACCTTTAGGTTTTTGTGCCAGTCAATTCATTTCTATGCATGTTATGGCAGTCTCACTCTTAGGATTTAAATCTTAAGTATTTTTTTCAAGCTTTATGTTGCTTCTTGAAGAACTTGATTAAACAATTTTAAGAAAGACAAACAGGTAAATGAATTGTAAAACAACTACCTAGTGATAACTGTTGTTAATATTCCTGCACACATATATAAATATAAATATATGATTGTTTTTTAGTTATATCCAGATTTGTAGGTATACGTTGACATACCTACATATTCTCTCTAAGCAATATATGCAGCTTTCTTATTGTTGGACATTCAGATGTTATTTCTAATTTTTCACTCTTAGAAATAAAGTTGTAGTGAGTGTCCCAATGCTTAAATGTTTGCAAACCTATGCAGTGATTTCTTAGTGGAACTAGCAAGTCAGAGAGAATTGGTCTAGTCATCTTTCAGTTAAGTGGTACTCATTTTCATATCTAGCACCAACTTCAATTGATTCTGTCACATGTGCTGTAAGTTGCGAATTAATAGCATGATTTTCTAACTAGGAAGTTTTATATACAAAATCTAGGTTTTTATATTACATATTTAACAGTTAACTTGAGTCTTTTATTGCAGGCACTGTTCCCTATCCCATGGAGCTTAACATTCTCTTTTAGGGAGACAGGTAAGTAGTGTGTTAATGGTGGCAAGAGACCATAAGGAAAGGAGACGGAAGGTGATAGTGGGGAAGGCTTGCTTTTTTGAATGGAATAAGGAGGTAGGTCTGAGAGGGCGAGCAAAAACCTAAAGGAATGATGGATGTCTGAGGAAGAGTATTTCAGGTAAAGGGAACAATAAGGACAGATGTCCCAAGAACGTAATGCATTTGTGTGAAGCAAATGAGAGGGTTATAACTTGAGCACCCAGAGTAAGGGAGAATAGATGAGATCTAAGAGGTAATTGGAAGGCCAGGAGGTATTGGGATTACACCTGAAGGAAGTTAAGAGCCATTGTAGGGTTTTGGGTTAGAAAAGTGATGTCATTGAGAATAGCACAAGGGTCAAACCAAGTAGACCGTTTAGGGGATGCTATTATGAACAGGGAACAGTTATCAATGGCTTGAATTGGTGGTAGTTGGGAGGGTGAAAAGTGGCTGGATATCTGGATATGTTTCAAAGAGCAATCAACATTTGCCAATATCCTGGATTTGATTGTGGAGAGAAGAATCACAGATGGCTCTTAAGACTTTTGGCCTGACTTCAGCAGCTGGAAAGGTGGAATTTACCTTAACCAGAGTAGGAAAGTTCTGGCATTTGGTTTGCGACATCCATGAGAAGTAGAGTAGGCATTTGGAGTTCAGGGAGATAACCTGGCTGAAGTTGGAAAGCTGGAAGTTGGTGTATAAATGCTGTTTCAAGCCGTTGAACAAGACATCATCTGAGGACTGGAACAATTAAAGATGGTAGGGGCTTACCCTGTAGCACTCAACATTAAAGTCTGAGAGCTGGGTAAAAAAAAAAAAAAAAAAAACATGGTATTCTGATGTATATTCTCTGGAATGAGAATTACAGAATGAAGGTCATGATTTTGGCAGATTTTTGTATAGCTATGGGAGAAGCACAATGAGAGTCATCTCCTGCCTGTCTTCTAGGGTTTCTACAAAACTTGGACTTCTGTTTTCCTCAGAGCCAAGTTCAGTAGCTTTGTTTCTTTAAAACTGAATTGTTCACAAAAAATTTGGAAGTTTATGAAACGTGAACAAGCCAAAGCAGCCAAGTTCCTACCTTGAATATTACCAGCTTGTAGTGTCTACATTCAAAATAAAACATCATCTCAAAAAAGACCAGCAATAAGTTTTTGTTTGTAATTAGATGATTTTAGAGTTCATATGAAAAAGTAAGGTAAGGCAGAAAAATTGTTAAAAACAGTAATAATGAGTGTGCAGCAATGCCAGTTTGATGTTCTTTTATAGCTTCAGGAATTAAAACTATGGTGCATGAATAGGCAGCTTAAAAGAACTAAGTTTAGAAACATCTAAATAACACTAATATATTTGGAAATGATTTTATGGCACTTTATTATAATTTTTAAAAGGCCAGGTGGGCTGGCTCATGCCTATAATCTCAGCACCTTGGGAGGCCAAGGCAGGTGGCTCCCTTGAGCTCAGGAGTTCAAAACTAGCGTGGGCGACATGGTGAAACCCCATCACTACAAAAAAATTACAAAAATTACCTGGGTGTTGTGGCACTTTGGGTGGTCAAGTGGGGAGGATTGCTTAAGCCCAGCAGTTCAAGACCAGCCTATGCAACTTATGGAGATGCCAGGCTTTACAAAAAATAAAATTAGCCGAGCATAGTGTCACACACCTGTGGTCCTAGCTACTTTTGGGAGGCTGGCTTGAGAGGATCACTTGAGCCTAGGAGTTCAAGATTGCACTGAGCTATGATCATACCACTGCACTCCAGACTGGGCAGCAGAGTGACACCCTGTCTCAAAAAAAAAAAAAAAAAAGCTTGGGGAGAATTTGGCAGGCTTCTTCCACAGAAAACGGTTAATTTCTTAAGTTTTAAAGCACACAAGTCAGGATGGCCCAGTAGAAAAGTAGGCAAGGATATTTATAGTTCACAAGTTTGAATTTAAGTTTTAAAGATGGTCAACCCAGTCAACTGAAATTCATTTAATAGGTCACATACACATTGACAAAGGTGAAAGAAACTTGAGGACATACTTTTATCTAGGGAATACGGAAACAGACATTCATACATCGGTAGTGGGAGTACATCAGTACAACATGAAAGGAATTTAGAAATTACTAATTTTGTGTGTGTGTGTGTGTCTGTGTGTGTGTGTGTAGTTTGACCTATAAATCATCCCCTAAGTTACCTGCATGATATCCCATAAACAAATGGAAAAGTGCTAAATGTCTTTACATTGACTAATTGGAAATTAAGTCACTATCAATTGTTAGGATGGATGATGGAGGAATAAGAACTTAGAGTGATGATTTAGTCCATCTACTTTGGAAACCAATTTGCTGTTACCCAGTAAAGTTTAACACTTGTGTAAGCTAAAACCTATGCCTACCTCTAGACCTATATTCTACCCCCAAGGTATATGTACAGTGTATATATACCTTAGAATAACTTGACATGTGCCATGAAACAAGAATGTATATCAGCATTACAATAACAACAACAACAAAGGAATAACCCAAATGCTCCCAAAGAATGGATGAATTTTTTTTTTTTTTTTTTTTTTTTTTTTTTTGAGACGGAGTTTCGCTCTTGTTACCCAGGCTGGAGTGCAACGGCGCTATCTCGGCTTACCGCAACGTCCGCCTCCTGGGTTCAGGCAATTCTCCTGCCTCAGCCTCCTGAGTAACTGGGATTACAGGCACGCACCACGATGCCCAGCTAATTTTTTGTATTTCTAGTAGAGACGGGGTTTCACCATGTTGACCAGGATGGTCTCGATCTCTTGACCTCGTGATCCACCCGCCTCGGCCTCCCAAAGTGCTGGGATTACAGGCGTGAGCCACCGCGCCCGGCCAGTCATGAACATCTTTGTAGCTGGGTGGCGAGTACATGGATGTTCTAATTTAAATGGTACATAAATACTCATGTTTCACACATAACTTCATTGCACCAGATAAGACCTATTTGTGCAAATTCATCTTTTATAATAAAAGCAGGACTGGGGGAAAAAGGCGATTTTTTTTTTTTTTTTTTTTTTTTTTTTTTGAGATGGAGTTTGATTCTTGTTACCCTGGCTGGAGTGCAGTGGCACTATCTTGGCTCACCGCAACCTCCACCTCCCCAGTTGAGGCAATTCTCCTGCCTCAGCCTGCTAAATAGCTGTAATTACAGGTGCCTGCCACCATGACTAGCTGATTTTTTGTATTTAAAACAATTTTTTTTTTTTTTAGTAGAGACAGGGTTTTACTATGTTGGCCAGGCTTGTCTGAACTCCTGACCTCAGGTGATTTCACCTGCCTCAGCCTCCCAAAGTGCTGGAACTACAGGTATGAGGCACTATGCCTGTCCTAAAAAGGCAAATTTGTAACAACACTTAACATGTTATATGGTGTGTTAAGATCATTTCAATCCAGTATTCTTGGGAACTAGAGAGCATAAGAGCTTTTGTTGTTAACTATTCAATATTTTCTACAAGGACAGATAATATATTTAGTTGGTGCAAAGGTAATTGAGGTTTTTACCATTGAAATTTTGTCATCTTTACTGTCAAATATTCCTTAAGTACTTTTACTTTTTCACTTTGAAGGCACATATTCCCCAAATAGAAAAGTATATCTGAGATGCTGTCTTTGTAACACTTCATTACAGTTTAAAAGTTAAAATTTGTTCAGAGACCCACTCTTTATTATATGTGAAAAGAAAGGAATTAAACGTTACTGAGTCTTACTCCATGTATACTAGGATTTTACAAGCATTTCTGTTTTCGTTAAACTTCATCCTTTATTTGTCCCTTATAGGCATGCACATTTTCCTTAAGATTCTTTTTTTTTTTTTTTTTAACCCAGGCTGGAGTGCAATGGCGCAGTCTCGGCTCACTGCAACCTCCACCTTCTGGGTTCAGGCAATTCTCCTGCCTCAGCCTCCCGAGTAGCTGGGATTACAGGCACGTGCCACCATGCCCAGCTAATTTTTTGTATTTTTAGTAGAGACGGGGTTTCACCATGTTGACCGGGATGGTCTCGATCTCTTGACCTCGTGATCCACCCGCCTCGGCCTCCCAAAGTGCTGGGATTACAGGCTTGAGCCACCGCGCCCGGCCTTCCTTAAGATTCTTAAAATGAGTTTTATTTTTCTTGAGATTCTCTTAGGACTCTAAGCTTAATACCCAGTGATGTATAAATCAAAATGTTTCCATTAGAGGGAGCCATTTACCTAGATTAACCCTGGAATGTTAGTATCCTAATAATATTTTGTAGGAATGCAAGGCATAGACATATATAATAAGCATATTTCCACCCCTTAAGGTCACCTACTTCAACATGCATTTTGACATGAAAATAATCTTGAGAACATTTTTTTAGAGCAGTTTTAAAATTTCAATGCCATTCTCACCTTGGAATGCAGGAAACCTTCCAGCTATTTCCTTAAGTCCAAGTACAGGATTTATGATCTAGACAGGACATTTCAAACATTAATGTACATGTGTGTCTCCTGAGAATCTTGTTAAAATACATCTCTTGATTCATTAAGTCTGGATCCGTCCTGAGATTGTGCATTCCTCACAGGCTCCCAGGTAATGCCTTATGGCTTGTTTATGGACCTCACTCACTTTGAGTTAGCAAGGACCCAGAGAGTTCTTGGGAAATTGAAGTTCCCTTTTATTAGCAATAACAAAATAGCATGTATGCTTCACAAGACATCGGAGGCTTTGTGCATTTTGTTTGCTCAAGTATCTCCAGTGCCCTGAACAATTCCTGAAACAAAGTAAGTGCTCAGTAAATATGTGTTGAATGAATGAGGACATGTCTAAGTGCTTTATGTATGTTAACTCCTTTAATCTTGACAGCCTCTCAGGTAAGTTCTATTATTCCTGGTTTACAGAGAAGCAAATAAGTCATATGTAATGAAACCAGGATTTGAACCCCAAAAATTGGTCAGTGTGGCTCAAGAGCCCATGCTTTAACAAAAATACTCTACTGCCACTGCCACCCGTTTTTAGGTAAAGTTGTTACCAACACAGAGCTCAATTAACAGACTGATATAGGTGATTATTGTCCAAAGGCCTGATATATCAGTTTATGGTTGCTTGTTCCTGTCTGATTGTGAGGTTTGCCATGCCACAACATAGAGTCCTGATGCTGGTAGTCAAGATTGCACACTGTCAGTGTGGAGAACATTTCCCCACTCTGACTTGGCTCACATATTGAGTGTGGGAAAGAAACGAGAAACATTGAGTTAAGACTCACTCGGCCGGGCACAGTGGCTCAAGCCTGTAATCCAGCACTTTGGGAGGCCGAGGCGGGTGGATCACGAGGTCAAGAGATCGAGACCATCCTGGTCAACATGGTGAAACCCCGTCTCTATTAAAAATACAAAAAATTAGCTGGGCATGGTGGCACGTGCCTGTAATCTCAGCTACTCAGGAGGCTGAGGCAGGAGAATTGCCTGAGCCCAGGAGGCGGAGGTTGTGGTGAGCCGAGATCGTGCCATTGCACTCCAGCTTGGGTAACAAGAGCGAAACTCCATCTCAAAAAAAAAAAAAAAAAAAAAAAAAAAGACTCACTCAGGGTTAATGAAGGAACAAGGTGCCCACTAGTCCTTACCCCATCATCTAATTTGGTTAAGTCCTACCGTTTCATCAGCCAAAGGAATGAGTTGTCATAATCCCAAATTAAAGATATTGAGAGGCCAGGCTCAGTGCCTCATGCTTGTAATCCCAACATTTTGGGAGGCTGAGGTGGGTGGATCACGAGATCAGGAGTTCAATACCAGCCTGACCAAAATGGTGAAACCCCATCTCTACTAAAAATGCAAAACTTAGCCAGGTGTGGTGGTGGGTGCCTGTAATCCCAGCTACTCGGGAGGCTGAGGCAGGGAATTGCTTCAACGCAGGAGGCAGAGGTTGCAGTGAGCCAAGATCATGCCACTGCACTCCAGGCTGGCAACAGAGCAAGACTCCGTCTCAAAAAAAAAAAAAAAAAGATGATTGATAAAGACAGGAGCTCCCCAAGTGTTTGTTGGCAACCAGCCAAATGGAGTTATTTAATATGTATCTATCAGGCTTTTTGCTTCACCAGAGATCAGTACTAAACTATCTTCTGGGGCTTTCTGATAGGAATTGCCATTCCAGTTATATCATCATATTGTCAGAAGAAAGTTTTTTTTTGGCATTGTTACTTTTTCTAATCTTCCAAAGCCACCAGTTTGATCTTACTTGCAAACCTGGCAAAAAATAGATAGCTATTTCTAATTTTTCTATCTATCAGAGTTTTGTACATAAATGGTGAGGTGCGTGGTATTAATAAATACATTTACTGTTAAATTAATCCATTTTCTATCTACAGCATATCTGTTTTGTGGTTGGAAGTTAAATTACTGTAGCTTTGTATTTAATATTGAATAATGTCCCACTTAAAAAAAATTTTTTTTAAGATGGAGTCTCACTCTATCACTCAGGCTAGAGTACAGTGGCGCAATCCCAGCTCACTGCAACCCCCACCTCCCAGGTTCAAGCAATTCTCCTGGCTCAGCCTCCCGAGTAGCTGGGACTACAGGTGCATGCCACTATCCCCTGCTAATTTTTGTATTTTTAGTAGGCGTGGGTTTCACCATGTTAGTCAGGCAGGTCTGAAACTCCAGACCTCAAGTGATACACTCACCTCGGCCTCCCAAAGTGCTGGGATTACAGGTATGAGCTGCCACACCCGGACCCAATAAAAACATTTTTATTGAATAGTTTAGGAAGATCCATGGATATCTCAGAAAGCTTATATCTTCTTCTTCGGAAACATAAAAGATAACCTGTATATGTAAATTCAAATTTGAATAAGAACTTCTCCTACCTTTTAGATGTCTTTATTTCCATTAATCCCAAGGTCCCTTAAACATATGTTCTCCAACCTCTGTTCCCAATATTTTGCAGAAATACTTGACATACTAAGATTGTTTCTTACCGTTCTTTTGGGCCTATCAAATTTTCACAAGTGTCTGCCATCTGGCCCTTTTCTGTATCTCTCAGCTCAGTTTCCTTCTCCCTGTCTTCTCTTCCTCTTTGGGGAAATACACTTCCTCTACCTCTCTCCTCGTTCTCTCCCTCCCTTCCTGTTCCCTTACCCCTCCCCCTACCACGTGATTTCTCCATTCCTTCTTCAGAGAATGAGGAGAACCTTAAGGTCTGAACTGAATCAAGTTCAGCCCACACTCTGGAGGACAAGAATTAAACCTCACCTCCTGGAAGGGGGAGCATCTACATACCCTATTTGGAATTCCTCTCTAAAGAAGACTGTTCCTTCTCCCATATCTGTTTATCTAATAACTTATATTAGTGTGGATTCGTGAATATTTGTGGTATTCTTTGGATTATAATCTCATCATTTCATGGCCCAACTTGTTCTGGCTTAGACTTTTGGGAAAACATTCAGATTGATTCGTGTGTGTGTGTGTGTGTGTGTGTGTGTGTGTGTGTGTGTGTGTTTTGCTTGTTTTAGAAACAGGATCTTGCTATGCTGCCCAGATTGGGCTCAAACTGGGCTCAAGTGATTCTCTTGCCTCAGCCTCCCAAATAGCTAGGATTGCAGGCACGTACCATTGCACCTAGCAGTATACTTTTGACATACTCCCATCCTTTTTTATTTTGCGGTGCTTCTTTCTGGCACTATGTGATGCTCCAGGCTCATCTTGAATGTTTCCTGCCCCTGCCCTAGAATTGGCATTTTCCCTAAGAAGTCCTGGTTCTTTTTATTGGAGAGTGGCATTTAGAAACCAAGATCCGGCCATTGTGTGAGTTAACCGCTCCTGCCACTGTTCTAGTCCTCTCAGTGAGCAGGGCAAGGAAACAAATGTTTATATGCAAACCCATGTATACCACATTTCTCTATTACTATAGGAAAATAAACATAACTTCATATATCTTCAACTACAATCCATTCTAGTTTCTTTCTTCCCACCCTTTTACTTATTTATAATTTATTTTTCTGAAAGCAGTAAACTTAGCTCCAGTTATCTTTGGTGTGTTTACAAATTTGTCCAAGTCTAGTAAACATGTAGTTTCAGAATTACACCACTTTCCAAATTTTCGAATTACACCATTTTCCAAAGTTATTTAGGGCAGCTCCTTTTTTCATCTCTCCTTTCAGTGAGGTCATGACAAAATTAAATTCACTTGTCTCAATCTGCATTTCGTACTTGGATTCCCACTTCCCCCGATTTCCTGATTTATTTTTTAAATCTGTTTGCAGTAAAACTTGTATTTTAATAAATGTAGCAAGACATGTCTTCACTGCCCTAGAACTACACAAAATAGTTCCATCACCCTAAACTCCGTCTTCATACAGGCCCTTTGTAGTCAACGACTCACCCTTCTCCCAGTCCTTGGCAAGCACTGATCTATTTTCCATCTCTATAGTTTTGTCTTTTCAATGTCATACAAATGGAATCATATAGCCTCTTGAATCTGGTTTCTTTTTCTTAGCAAAATGCATTTAAGATTCATTAGTTTTGCATTAATTAATGGCTCATTTCTTTTTATTACTAAGTAGTATTTCATTATATGGATATGCTACAGTTTATCATTTTACTTGCTGAACATCTTGGTTGTTTCCATAACAACCACACATAAGGTATTCGCTTGGGTAAATATTATTGAGTAAATATTATTATTGTTCTTAGCCTGTACATTTTAGGGTAACTTTTTATAGAGAAATAAATATTAATAACTACAACTCTTTTTTTACCCTGAAACATCTGAGAGTAAGTTACAGATGCCCCTTTATCCATAAATACCTCAAACTGTTTATCCTAAATACTATCTTACATAGCCACAAAACATGATCAAAATTAAGACTCAATTTGCAACCTTGGCAAAGAAAACTCCCAGATCACTTATTGTATTCAGGTGGCTTTGTCTCTTTGTTTCCAATCTGGAAAGTTTCCTTGATCATTGTCTTTCATGACTGACATTTTCAAAGAGGAAAAACCAGTTATTTTGTAGAATGTCTCACAACTTTGGTTCATCTGCTGTTTCCTTAATATTGGATCCAGAAATTTGGATTGTTTGCAGAAATACTGTTCTACAGGGAAAACGTACGAATTTGTATCATTAGTAATATCAACTTTGATCTCTTGACTAAGGTGGTATCTACCATGTTTTTCAAATGTAAAGTTACTACTTTCTCTGCAATTAATAAGTATCTTGTGGACCAATACTTGAAACTATCCGAATATTGTATACTTTTTCCTCATTACACCTCCAGTAATTTTAGCATTGATTGATTTTTCTTGCCTTGAGTCAATTATTACCATGTGGATTACCAAATTGTGTTTTTCTACATGCTTGAGTAGGCATTCTACTATAGGGAGGGTCTTTCCTTTCCCACTCTTTATTCATTTATATCAGTATGAATAAAGGTATTTTAAGGAACTTTTGTTTTATAAATATATGTATATGCATACACACACACACACACACACACACACACACACACATATATATGTAAGGTCAAAAAATGGTAATATTTAACATAGGTTTTTCTTCTCTTCTGTCTCCTCTTTCCTCTCTACTTTCCTTCCCCCATGCATAGGCTTCAGAGCCTTGGTGGGCATTATTTGCTTCAGAGAGGGGCTCAAAGAACTAGAACAAACAAATCCCATTTGATTTCTGAATAGATTTTTTTAAAATTCCTGGTAACTTGATATCTTATATCCTAAGGATGAAGTTTTTAATTACCATTGATTCATCAGAAAGAGAAGAAAATTGGTTAATATATATTATTTTAATAATAAAGCAAGGAAGAGACCATTGGTGGCTGCTAAAATCCTTTCTGCAGCTAGTTAGCACTAATTGATGTTTATAACATCCTTCGTCCTCCACTCATTCCATGTTTTTTGGTTTCTTGTTTGTTTTTTGTGGGTTTTTTGTCATTGTTGTTGTCGTTATTGTTGTTTGAGATGGAGTCTCTCTCTGTCGCCCAGGCTGGAGTGCAGTGGCACAATCTTGGTTCACTGCAACCTCCACCTCTTCAGTTCAAGTGATCCTCCTGGCTCAGCCTCCCATGTTACTGGGACTACAGGCATGTGCCATCAAGCCTGGCTAATTTTTGTATTTGTAGTAGAGATGGGGTTTCACCATGTTGGCTAGGCTGGTCTAGAATTCTGATCTCAGGTAATCTGTCCACCTGGGCCTCCCAAAGTGCTGAGATTACAGACATGAGCCACCGCACCCGGCCCATACCTTAGAATTTTCTTTAGTAAAGATCCATGTATATTAGTTCATCCTTCTTCACATGGTGGCAGCAAGAAGTGCAAAGCAAAAGGGGCAAAAGACCTTATAAAGCCATCAGACCTCATGATAACTATCATGAGAACAGCATGAGGGTAACCACCCTTGTGATTAAACTACCTCACACTGGGTCCCTCCCATGACACATGAGGATTATGAGAACTATAGTTCAAGATGATATTTCAGTGGGGACACAGCCAAACCATATCACTGTTTATAGTAAATTCCATTTTTGCTTGCCTAATTTTGTTTGTTTGTTTGTTTGTTTGGGAAAAAGAGAGAAAAAAAGAAAAAGAAAAAAGAAAGAAGAAAAAAAGAATGAAAGAGAGAAAGAAAGAGGAAGAAAAAGGGAGAACGGGAGTCTTGCTTTATTGCCCAGGTTAGAATGCAGTCTAAAAATGAGTAGTGAAAACCTCTTTTATGGCAATAATTGTGCTTAACAATGGAAACAGGAAGGAATAAGGGAGGAAAATAACAAACAAGCAGCCAACCAATATTTCACTTGAACCTGTGAAATGCTATGCAATTACTGAGGAGTGATTTACTTCCAATTATGTAGTCACTTTTTGAGTAGGTGTGATGTTCTGATAAGAACATATGTTTTGAGGATTTGGGGTGGAGAGTTCTATAAATGTTTATTAAGTTTACTTGTTCCGGGTCTGAGTTCAAGTCCTGGATATCCTTGTTAATTTTCTGTCTCGTTGATCTGTCTAATATTGACAGTGTGATGTTAAAGTCTCCCACTATTATTATTGTGTGGGAGTCTAAGTCTCTTTATAAGTCATTAAGAACTTGCCTTATGTATCTGGGTGCTCCTGTTTTGGGTGCGTATATATTTAGGATCGTTAGTTCTTCTTGTTGCATTGATCCTTTTACCATTATGTAATGTCCTTCTTTGCCTCTTTTGATCTTTGTTGCTTTAAAGTCTATTTTATCAGAGACTAGGATTGCAACTACTGTTTTTTTTTGTTTGTTTGTTTTTGTTTTTGTTTTTGTTTTTTACTCTCTATTTGGTTGGTAAATCTTCCTCCAGCCCTTTGTTTTGAGTCTTTGTGTATCCTTCCATGTGAGATGGGTCTGTATGCAGCATACCAATAGGTTTTGGCTTTTTATCCAATTTGCCTGTCTGTGTCTTTTGATTGGGGCACTTAGTCCATTTACATTTAGGATTAATAATAATAATATATGTGAGTTTAATACTGCCATTTGATGCTAGCTGGGTGTTTTGCCCATTAGTTGATGTAGATTCTTCATTATGTTGATGCTCTCTACCTTTTGGTATATTTTTGGAATGGCTGATAATGGTTGGTCCTTTCTATGTGTAGTGCTTCTTTCAGAAGCTCTTGTAAAGCACCCCTGGTGGTGATGAAATCTCTGAGTACTTGCTTGTTCACAAAAGATTTTATTTTTCCTTCACTTATGAAGCTTAGTTTGGCTGGATATGAAATTCTGGGTTGAAAGTTGAATATTGGCCCCCACTCTCTTCTGGCTTGTAGGGTTTCTGTTGAGAGATCTGCTGTGAGTCTGATGGGCTTCCCTTTGTGGGTAACTTGACCTTTCTCTCCGGCTGCCCTTAGCATTTTCTCCTTCATTTTAACCCTGGTGAATCTGACGATTATGTGCCTTGGGTTTACTCTTCTTGAGGAATATCTTTGTGGTGTTCTCTGTATTACCTGGAGTTGAATATTGTCCTGCCTTGCTAGGTTGGGGAAGTTTTCCTGAATAATATACTGAAGAATATTTTCCAGCTTGGATTCATTCTCTTTGTCACATTCAGGTACACCTATCAAACGTAGATTAGGTCTTTTCACATAGTCCCACATTTCTTGGAGACTTTGTTCATTCCTTTTTACCCTTTTTTCTCTAATCTTATCTTCTCATTTTATTTCATTGAGTTGGTCTTCGACCTCTGATATCCTTTCTTCTGCTTGATCAATTCGACTGTTAAAACTTGTGCATGCTTTGTGAAGTTCTCGTATTGTGTTTTTCAGCTCCATTAATTCACTTATATTCCTCTCTAAATTGTCTATTCTCATTAGCATTTTGTCAAACCTTTTTTCAAGGTTTTTAGTTTCTTTGCATTGGATTAGAACATGTTCTTTTAGCTCACAGAAGTTTCTTATTATCCACCTTTTGAAGCCTGATTCTGACAATTTATCACACTCACTCTCCATCAGGTCTTGTTCCCTTGCTGATGAGGAGCTGCAATCCCCTGAAGGAGGAGAGGCATTCTGCTTTGAGCCTTTTTGCATTTGTTTCTTCCCATCTTTGTGGATTTATCCACCTGTCCTCTTTGTAATTGCTGACTTTCAGATTGGGTCTCTGAGTGGATGTCCAGCTAGTGGGTGGTGATGTTATTTCTGTTTCTTTTTTTTCTTTCCGTGGACGCCCCTCCCCCACAGAGCTGGACCTTCCCAGGTTCAGCTGTGCTTGCTGTGAAACTCTCAACTGTCAGCATTTCCAATTGCTGTTTTTTTTTTTTTTTTTTTTTTGTGGGAGTGGGACCAGCCGAGCCCAATCACCTGGCTCCCCGCTTCGGAGCCCCCTTTTTTCTTTTCCTAATTGAACGGTTGATTCTCTCCCAGGTGCCCCAGGTGCCTGCCGAAAAGGCACCGGCATCTATGCAATTTCCCGGCGGCTGGCTGAAACAGGAGCACTGAGATTCGTGGCGTTTTTCTGCCCGGGAATCTCCCACTCTGGCTCCTGGCTTCAGTCCCCTTTTCAATCAGCTAAATGAGCAACTCTGCCTTCCCAGAGCTCCAAATGCCAACTAAAGGGCACCCAGTCCCACATACTCTGCACTGAGAACCGCCGTGCAGGGATGCTGGCAAAACAGCTGTGCTGGCCAAAAGAGTCACGCTGGCAAACTGTGCCGGCCAAAAGAGTTGCGCTGGCGACCCATGGGGATCCTCTGCTGGGAATCTCCTGGTCTGTAGACAACAAAAATTTGTCTGGAAGTCTGGCATTCACTCACTCCCTGCACCTTCACTGGGAGCTGCAATCCTGAGCTGCTGCTAATCGACCATCTTGGATCTCTCTCCGCCTAATTTTGTTTTTAATTTTGCTTTCTTTCTTGAAAGGTCTTATCACTGGGTGGATAATTCTAGGTTGACCTTTATTTTCTCTTAGCACATTGAAGACATTATTCCATTGTCTTGAGTCTTAAATTGTTGTTGAGAAGTCAGTCCTCAGTCTAATTACTTTTTTTTTTTTTTTCAGTAGGGTATCTGCTTTTCTCTTTGTTTCTAAGCTCTTAAAACTATGTGGAAATCCTTCTAATTTACCCTGTTTGTGGAAATATTTCTAATTTATCCTGCTTCGAAGACATTGGTCTTGCTAGGTCTGCAGATTAATGCCTATTAATAATTTTTAGCCATTCACTTCTAAAACATTGAATATTTTCTTGCCTACTTGTGGAATATCATAAAATGTTTGTTAGACCTCACTCTGTTATCTACCTTTTAATAGATTTTTAACATAAATATTTTTTGAGATGGAGTCTTGCTCTGTCATCCAGACTGGAGTGCAGTGGTGCTATCTCAGCTCACTGCAACCTCTACCTCCTGGGTTCAAGGATCCCTGACCTCAAGTGATCCACCCACCTTGGCCTCCCAATGTGCTGGGATTACAGGCATTAGTCACCATGCCTGGCCACTTTTTAATATTTTTATCTCTTTCTCACTGTCTTCAAATATCTATCTTCCAGTTCACTAATTTTTTCTTTAGTTCTGTTTAATCCTCCACTTAATTTTTCTATTGAATTTTTAATTTTATTTATTGTATTGAACTAAAAGTTCAAGTTGATACTTTTTCAAATCTGGTAACTTTATATAGTCTCTTAATTCCTTGCTCATATTTTCCATTTTTTTGTGTGTAAACATATTAAACATAATTTTTTTTTTCCTGTTAAAGACAGGGTCTCACCTGTTGCCTGAGCTAGAGTACTATAGTGGTATGATTATAGCTCACTGCAGCCTCAAACTCCTGGGCTCAAGAGAGCCTCCTGAGTAGCCAGGACTGCAGGCACATACCACCATGCCTGGGTAAGTTTTTTATTTTAGGTAGTGACAGGATCTTACCATATTGCCCAAACTTGTCTTAAACTCCTGGCCTCAAATGATCCTCCCACCTTGGCCTCCCAAAGTGCTGGGATTACAAGCATGAGTCACTGTGCCTAGACAGCATAGTTGTTTATACTCTGTGTCCGATCATTTCAATATCTGAATTCTTTGTATATGTGATTCTCTTTTATTTATAATGCCTAGTTTCCTTGTGTTTCGTGATTTTTAAATTTGCTTATTTCATGTTTCTTGGAAGTTTGTTTGTGGAAGTTCTTGAGGCATGGGTTTAAATTATTGTTGTCCAGAGATAATTTATGTTTGCCTCTGCTACTTACTTGGCATACAAGTAACCCAAGGCCACTTTGAAATACATTTTCTTCTTGAGAGTGGTTGATTTTTTTAAAGAAGCATGAACTCAGACTACCCATTCATGTAAGTGCTAGTTTGTGGTTATGAATTTTTAGCAGAGGTTGTCTCCAACTAGTGTGAAGGTCAAATTAGCAAATTTCCTTTCTACCACCTCTGTGTGTAGGTTTATTTTGTGCTCAACTTTACCTTGATAATATGCCATTAGGGACTCAACTTATGATAAAGATTATATTTTAAATCAATAGCAAAATGATGAAAATTTAATGAACTGTTGTGTTATAACTAGAAACAAAGTTAGATTCCTATGTTATGACTCCATCTAAATTGTATTCTATATAGGTTAAAATTAAAGGTAAATAAAATCAAGGAAGATTGTAAATATACTCTTGATATTCTTCCTCTCCTAGAGCAGCTCAACAATTTGGTGAAAGTTATGGGAAAAGTTTGATGATTGCCCGAGCCCTCAGGGGAAGTCCCACCTATTAGACTGAAGTTTTGGATTTTTTGGAGACAAGTAGGTAATATCCAGGAATGTATCTATGGCTACATAACAAACCACTCCAAAACCTAGTGGCTTAAAACAACAACAGTCCTTTGTTTTTCCTTTTGAATCTGTTATTTGGGGAGGGCTTAAATAGGAATCACATCTCTGTTCCACATTTTATTGACAGGAATGGCTTGCCTGGGCCTGGGGGATCCACTTTCAAGATGTCTCATTCACATGGCAGCACCTTGGGACTAGCTGTAGGCTGGTAGCTCAGCTGGGGATGTGAGCCTTGGGCCTAAGTTTTTCTGGCTGTGTGGACTTCTCCCTGGGCTGCATGCAGGCTTCTCCACAGCACGGTGGTTGGATTTTGAGATTAAAGGTTCCAAGAGAACTATATGTATATTGCATTGCCTTTTAGGACCTAGCCTCAAAAGCCATATAGCATTATTTCCGTTGTAGTCAGAATTCTGCCCAGCATCAAAGGGAAGAAACATGGACCTCCACCTCTAAACATGAATATAATATCAAAGTTACATCGTAAGAACAGCATGTGGGATGGGACATCATGTTTTGTCCATTTTTGGAAAATATATTCTGTCTCTAGGAGATAGGTTTGTGATAAATCTGCCTCTTTAATGTGACTCGGAACAGAGTCTGCTGAGCTCACCAACGCTCCTGCACACCTGGGTAACTACTGCTACCAGGCTGTTTCATAATGCTTTGGGAGTTTTCCATTGGAGGAGAAGCCACTACACATCTATCCACATGCTTACCTGGTAGCCACCATCACTACTAACTCACCGCAACTGTCATAAGCCTTCTTGAGTTTCAGTCCTGCCTCAACCACTTACTGGCTGAATGGTCTTTTTGTGTCTCAGTTTCTGTGTTCGTAAATTGAGAATAATAACAAAACCTACTTCAGAGGATTGTTCTGAAGACTAAATGAGTTAACTCACCTAAAGACTCATATAACAGTGTCTGCCACAAAGCCTGAAGGAGTTTCTGCCTCAGGGATGGACTCACTCTATTCTGTGCCCACCTGCTCACGTTTTCAGAGTAAAGTGAAAGTTGTTCCTGGCCAGAATGGGCCTTCCAAGTATTGAGGTACAAGTAGCATCAACCAAAGAGTCATATGGAGGAGATCTGGGGCTGACCACTTTCAACTACCTTCTGAATAAATGTGAGAAGTCCTCTCATTTGACCTGTGAGCATGGAAAATGCTCAGTTAGATCCTTTTGCAACGGGGCTGCTCTTCTCTGGCCAATGTGTGTCCTCCATGTACAGAGCAGTGTACTCCACAACTGGAACCCACGTGGAGAGGCAGATGGCCTCCATCAAGCTGCCCAAGTTTCCTCAGAAACCCCTCAGCAGCCAGTAGCCTTGGTTAGTCAAACCATCATCCAGGATAATGAGTTTATAGGAAAATCACTGGTTAGGGGAGGAGAATCAGCCTCTGAGACGAAAAAGGAAGTAACTTCCAATAAAAACAAGTTAAGGCATGAAATAGGAGAAGGACTTCCACTTTGCTATTCCTTCTCCAAATTCCACTGAAATCACAAAGAAATTGAAAAATAAATTCAAAGCAGCAACCGGAAAACCAGAAAAGGTACTTCCAGCAAACAACATAGAAAGGAATTTTTGAAAAAAATAAAAACATGGGAATTGATTGATAGAAAAATCTAGCAGGGCAGAACCTCCCAAGTCCCCATCAATTCCAGGAGTTGCTCTTGGAGCAGCTGGCTCCATTGTTTGGGCTTACACGGGAGTAGTGGGTATAGTTTTCTGACACAGTACAGCAGACCCAGAGCAGTGGTGTGCTTAATGAAGTCAGTCTCTTGGGAATCTAGTTGGCACATCTCAGCTCCCCATTCAGTGATGTTATGTTGCTAGCTTGAAATTGTCTAGGATGGGAGATCTTATATTGCATGGAAATCAGGAAATGCTGCAAATTAGAACTTCCCCCACTCCACCCAGAGCAGCTAGTTGTCAAACATTTACCAACATACCACTGTTCCAGGGTGAACTAAGTTCAGAGGAAAAGGACAATACCCTGGAGGGTCAGGAAACCATTCTAAGAAGAAAAGTTACCTGCGGAGTCTGCCTATTCCTACCCAATCCCATGAGGCAGATTTTTGTAATCAAAACTTACATTCACTGCCAGGTAAACAGGAGTTCTCATTTGAAGTAAGGAAATGTGTCCAGCTATGAATTTCAGTCTAGACTGAAATTCTGTTCCTAAAAATGGAACAAAAAAGAAAAAACAAACATTTTGAAGAAACCAAGAACATTAAAGAGAGCACCAAATTTAACAAATAGAACTAGCCCACTCTAAAAAAAAAATGGTCCATGGAAACAGATAAAAACTTGAAATTAAACATAGTTCAAATCCTCAGAGTTACTTTAAAGCATATCACACTGAAACAAGAGACAGCTGCTGTGAAACACAACCAGAATTCATGGAAATTTTAAAATATGATTGTGGCCGGGCATGGTGGCTCATATCTGTAAATCCAGTACTCTGGGAGGCTGAGGCAGGTGGATCATTTGAGGTAAGAAGTTTGAGACTAGCCTGACCAACATGGTGAAACCCTGTCTCTACTAAAAATACAAAAATTAGTCAAGCATGGTGGCAGGCACCTGTAATCCCAGCTACTTGGGAGGCTGAGGCAGGAGAATTGCTTGAACCCAGGAGGTAGAAGTTGCAGTGAGTTGATACTGTGCCACTGCACTCCAGTCTGAGTGATGGAGTGAGACTCCTTCTCAAAGAAAAAAAAAATTGCTAAATCTAATAGTTGGGCTGAATATACAATTAATAAGTTGGAAAACTGAGCTGAGAGATTTTTTCAAAATTTTTGCAAAGACGAAAGAAAAAAGGAAAGAAAAAACAGCAATTTTAAGAGAAACAGAAGATAAATATAACTAAAATTATACAGCTATAGGACTGTAAGAATAAAAGGGAGACAATTATCAAAGAAATAAAAAAAGAACATTTCCCAGAGCTAAAGAAAGACTTGGATTGGAAGAGTCTACTAAGTGCCAGGCAGAATTAATGCAAAATGATCTTCTGATCTTATCCGGGTATTAACATGACAAAGAACATAGGTCTTTACTGCCTAGCCACCCAAAAGTAATAAGAAGAATGAGAAACGGCAATGTCAACTCTGTGTCTGATGCAACTAGAAGGCATTTGAAACTAAAATAGAAAAAAGATTGGCCAAAAGCAGTGATCAAGCAGAAATGTACAGAGCCAGCAGAATCCCTGACTCTAAAGTGAAGTGCATAGCCTAAGATGAAAATTCAATAATCTCTTTCTTCGCAACAATGAAATGAGGTTCCAGTGGTGGGAACTTTTCTGGACAGTCTGGTACTGACAAAAAGCTGAGGAAGTGGATTTGAGCAAGAAATATCCTAAACTAATCATATTTTTCAGGAAGTAGTCTGTAGTTGAGGAAGGAGGGGGGAGAGAGACTACATTGTGACATCCCATTGGTGCTGACCTAAAGGAGGCTGCAGAGAAGCAAAAAATAAAGTTTATTCACACATGTAGCACATAACCCTGTGTTATGAGGAGAGTTTCTGCTGACAGTGAATACCATCCTGGCCTCTCTCACACAAAACTCCAATAAACAGGTAAGAACTCACTTTATTTAAAGTCGACCTAAAATAAAATAAAAACTAGAATAGGAACTATTAAAAAAAGAAAAAAGAAAAAATGGAAATACTGGCCCCAGCAAAACAAATAGCAGATAAAGCATTCTCACCATAGAGCAAATAAAAGTTGAGACCAAACAAATTGTTATGCATTAAAATAACACAAAGCAGAAATCTAAGCGTCAAAGGAAGATAGGATTAAAACATACAGGTGCGGTGGCTCACGCCTGTAATCCCAGCACTTTGGGAGGCCAAGATGGGCAGATCACAAGGTCAGGAGATCAAGACCATTCTGGCTAGCATAGTGAAATTCAGTCTTTACTAAAAATAAAAATAAAAATAAAAATAAATAGCCGGTTGTGGTGGCATGCACCTGTAGTCCCAGATATTCGGGAGGCTGAGGCAGGAGAATCACTTGAACTCGGAGGGCAGAGGTTGCAGTAAGCTGAGATTGTGCTACTGCTCTCCAGCCTGGGTAACTGAGCAAGACTCCATCTCAAAAACAAAACAAAACATGAAGATGTGTTTTTCTTCCTGTTGACAAAACATGAGACAGCAGGGCCTAGAGAGAAGTGAAAAGAATAATAAAATTTGCAGAAGTGAACATGATGTGCAAACAGCACAGAGGAAAACAGACATTGCTGAAAACACAGTGATGTACACAGAGGACAGGATTTGTCTTTTTAAAAAATAAAAAAAATTTTAAGTGACAAAAACAATTTTTTTGAAACAGGGTCTCACTCTGTTTCCCAGGCTGGAGTACAGTGGCACTGCCATAGCTCACTGTAGCCTCAATCCCCCCAGACTCAGGTGATCCTCCTGCCTCAGTGTCCCAAGTAGCTGGGACCACAGGTAGTCCATGCCACCACCTCTGGGTAATTTTTTTTTTAAATTAAGATGGGGTCTCCTGGTGTACCCAGGCTTGTCCCCAACTCCTGGGCTCAAACGAACCTCCTGCCTCAACCTCTTGAAGTGTTGAGATTACAGGCATGAGTCATCACACATGACCAAAATTTTTTAAAGTTGAAAAGAATTTAAGGCTGAGAATTGTGGCTCATGCCTGTAATCCTAACACTTTGGGAGGCTGAGGCAGGAGGATCCTTTAAGCCCAGGAGGTTAAGGCTGCATTAAGCCATGGTCATGCCACTGCACTCTAGCCTGGGCAACAAAGCAAGATCCTGTCACCCACATACACACACAAAAGATTGAAGAAAAACATGATACTTGTGAAAGACAAAGAAAGGAAAATCTACCTATGTAGATTTTTTACCTATGTAGATTGGTGTCTTTCAGCCTAAACACAAATAAGATATTTAAAATATTCAAGTGAACATTTAAAAAATAATTTTTAAGATGTAATTCAGAAGAATATTCCAGAAATAAAAGACTGGCATCAACTGATTGAAGAGATACAAAATATCATTGACAAAATCTCTTTGCCTGATACCACAATCTCTTCTCTTCTTTTAAAGAGCTGAGCATATGAATAGAGTCCCTGAGTCACCATGTTGAGAAGAGTTGTTCTATTATCTGGAAGACCTATTATTGACTATTACTCCAGGGAGAAATAATTTGTTTTGTAAGTACTATTTCATTTTGGAGTCTACATTATAGTTTAGCACATCCTAACTTATTTTGGATCACAGAAAAAATGATGTGAAATATCTATAATAAGATATAATACATGGCCGGGCACGGTGGCTCATGCCTGTAATCCCAGCACTTTGGGAGGCCAAGGCGGGTGGATCACGAGGTCAAGAGATCGAGACCATCCTGGTCAACATGGTGAAACCCCGTCTCTACTAAAAATACAAAAATTAGCTGGGCATGGTGGCGGACGCCTGTAGTCCCAGCTACTAGGGAGGCTGAGGCAGGAGAATTGCCTGAACCCAGGAGGCGGAGGTTGCGGTGAGCCGAGATCGCGCCATTGCACTCCAGCCTGGGTAACGAGAGCGAAACTCCGTCTCAAAAAAAAAAAAAAAAGATATAATACATTTACTTGACTTCAAAGAAAAATAGATCACCATTTGAACAGATGGGCTGAAAAATAAAGTAAAAAAGAAAAAACAATTTGGTCTCGCTTCAGACTTTACAGGGTATTTATTGCCTGCAACATAAAATCAAGGAAATAGGCCAGGCACGGTGGTTCATACCTGTAATCTCAGCACTTTGGAAGGCTGAGGAGAGCAGATCACTTGAGGTCCAGAGTTCCAGACCAGCCTGGCCAACGTGGTAAAACCCTGTCTTTGCTAAATATTTAAAAAAAATTAGCGAGACCTGGCCAACGTGGCAAAACCCTATCTCTACAAAAACTACAAAAATTAGTTGGGTGTGGTGGTGTGCACCTGTAATCCCAGCTACATGGGTGTCTGAGGCATGAAAATCACTTGAATTCAGGAGGTGGAGGTTGCATTGAGCTGAGATCACGCCACCGCACTCCAGCCTAGAAGACAGAGTGAGACTTTGTCTCAAAAAAAAAAAAAAAATCAAGGAAATAAAGTATGGTATAATCATTGTACACAACTGACACTAGTCAAATGATCATTGAAGTAAAAAAAGGCATCAGGAAGCCATGCCGTGCTTTGTTTTATTTCACAAGTACTAGTACTTTTGGGGGTGATGTTTGTGTTTTTTTCCTATCAAGCACCCAATCCATCTTGGTACATTTAGTTATAACCCAATCCCTCAACCCTGATTCCACTGCCACTTTTTTTTGAGACAGAGTTTCGCTCTTGTTATCCAGACTGGAGTGCAATGGCGCGGTCTCGGCTCACCGCAACCTCCACCTCCTGGGTTCAGGCAATTCTCCTGCCTCAGCCTCCTGAGTAGCTGGGATTACAGGCACACGCCACCATGCCCAGCTGATTTTTTGTATTTTTAGTAGAGACGGGGTTTCACCATGTTGACCAGGATGGTCTCGATCTCTCGACCTCGTGATCCACCCGCCTTGGCCTCCCAAAGTGCTGGGATTACAGGCTTGAGCCACCGTGCCCGGCCTCCACTGCCACTTTTTAACATCCAGGTAAAATGATTCTGATCCTTTTTGTTTTTTCCTTTTAATGTTTATTTACCTGTTTTTCAAGTTTCCAACAATATTTATCTATTTTTAAGTAAGTAATACATTCACATAGAAGAAAATTCACTTTTGTTCTATGTGAATGTATTACCAATTTAAAAATAGATAATACATTTTTAAATAGGTGGCTCATGCCTGTAATCCCAGCACTTTGGGAGGCTGAGGTGGGCAGCTCACAAGGTGAAGAGATCGAAACCAGCCTGGCCAACATGGTGAAACCCCATCTCTACTGAAAAATACAAAAATTAGCTGGGCGTGGCAGTGCACACCTGTAGTCCCACCTACTTGGGAGGCTGAGGCAGGAGAATCTCTTGAATCCTGGAGGCAGAGGTTGCAGTGAGCCAGGATTGCACCACTCCAACCTGGCAACAGAGCGAGACTCTGTCTCAAAAAAAAAAAAAAAAAAAAAAAAAAAGAACAAAATTCAAAAATTGCCAAAGATAATCTTTTTAATCCTGTCATCTAGTTCCTTTCTTCAAAGTATCACTGTTACCAATTTCTTACCTATTCTTCCTTCCAGAGATAGAATATGTGTATGAAGAAAATACATATCTAATATACACTGTGTATGTGTATATATGTAATGTTTATGTATAGGTTTTAAATGTTTATATGTGTATATATACAAATACATGTTATAAATACACATATATAGAGATTTAAAAAATGAAAATGGCATTTTATCATGCATTTTGTCCCACACCTTGATTTTTTTTTTTTTTTTTTTTTGAGATGGAGTTTCACTCTTGTTACCCAGGCTGGAGTGCAATGGCACGATCTCGGCTCACCGCAACCTCCGCCTCCTGGGTTCAGGCAATTCTCCTGCCTCAGCCTCCTGAGTAGCTGGGATTACAGGCATGCGCCACCACACCCAGCTAATTTTTATATTTTTAATAGAGACGGGGTTTCACCATGTTGACCAGGATGGTCTCGATCTCTTGACCTCGTGATCCACCCACCTCGGCCTCCCAAAGTGCTGGGATTACAGGTGTGAGCCACTGTGCCCGGTGCCTTTTTTTATTTATTAGTATATCTTGGATCCAGTACTGTGCTGGTACATGTTTTGAGTTTTTGTTTGTTTGTTTTGAGATGGAGTGTCGCTCTGTCACCGAGGCTGGAGTGCAGTGGTGTGATCTCGGCTCACTGCAACCTCCACCTCCTGGGTTCAAGCAATTCTCTGCCTCAGCCTCCTGAGTAGCTGGAATTACAGGCATCCGCCACCATGCCCAGCTAATTTTTTGTGTGTTTTTGGTAGAGATGGGGTTTCATCATCTTGGCCAGGCTGATCTTAACCTCCTGACCTAGTGATCTACCCACGTCGGCCTCCCAAAGAGCCATCGAATCTGGCCTGGTACATGTTTTTAACAACAAGCGGTCTTGCCCCTTTTAGCCTATTCTCCACATAGCCTATTCTACTCCAGAATAGTCCTTTTAAACACTAGGTCATGACACTGTTTAGCTAAAAGACCTCTGATGATTTCCCATCACTCTTAGAATACCACCTGAAGTTTTTCTATAACCTATAAGGCCCTAGCTGATTTGGCCCAACGCCATTCTTTTACCACATTCCCTACAGCTATTACCCACTCATTCTGCTCAAGCCATACCCACTTCATCTGTTTTTCTTTGTGCTTTTTTTTCTGCCTGGTAGACATCACAAGATTTGTTTCCTTCATTTTATTCACCTCCTCAGATTGATCTTCATCAAATCTTTTCTCTGAAATGGGACCCCCCCATGACTTCCTGTTCTTCTTAATATTAAGTTTATAATATTATTACTATCATTATTTGAGATGGAATTTCCCTGTTTCACCCAGGCTGGAGTGAAGTGGTGCAATCTTGGCTCACTGCAACCTCCTCCCCTTAGGTTCCAGCGATTCTCCTGCCTCAGCCTCGTGAGTAGCTGGGATTATTGGCACTCGCCACCACGCCTGGCTGATTTGTGTATTTTTAGTAGAGACGGGGTTTCACCATGTTGGCCAGAATGGTTTCAAATTCCAGATCTCAGATGATCCACCCATCTCGGCCTCCCAAAGTGTTAGGATTACAGACATGAGCCACCTCACCTGGCCTTATTATAATTATTTATTGAGACAGGGGCTCCTGTTGCCTGGGTCTGGATTGCAGTAGCGTGATGGCAGCTCACTGCAGCCTCTACCTCCTGGGCTCAGGTGACCCTTTCTCGTCCTCCTAAGTAGCTGGGACTACAGAGGTGCACCAACATGCCCAGCTAATTGTCTTTGTATTTTTATTAGAGACGGGGTTTTGACATGTTGCCCAGGCTCGTCTGGAACTCCTGAGCTCAAGTGGTCTGCCCGCCTCAGTCTCCTAAAGTGCTAGGATTACAGGTATAAGCAATCATGCCTTGCCATTGCTTTACATATTTTAACTCATTTAGTCTTTACAGAAACTCTTTGAGGTAGATTCTATTATATTTATTATTATTATCATTATTATTTGAGACAGAGAGTCTTGCTCTGGTGCTAGGCAGGAGTGTGGTGGCATGATCTTGGCTCACTGCAAACTCTGCCTCCCAGGTTCAAGCAATTCTCCTGCCTCAGCCTCCTGAGTAGCTGGGACTACAGGCATCCGCCAACACATGTGGCTAATTTTTGCGTTTTTAGTAGAGGTTTCACCATGCTGACCAGGATAGTCTCAATCTCTTGACCTCGTGATCTGCCTGCCTTCGCCTCCCAAAGTGCTGGGATTACAGGCGTGAGCCATCGCTCCCCGCCCGAAGTAGATACTATTATTATCCCCACTTTACAGATGTGCAAATTGAGTCGTACAAGTGGTTAAATAACTTTCCCAAGGTCATAGGCTCATAAGTGTCAGAGCCAGGATTAAAATCCAGGCAGTTTAATTCCAGAGCCATAGTCTATATGGTCATCTCATCTGCTATATATTTTTTTAAAAATTAAGTAATTGTTAAATTGGCAAATAAAAATCTTACTTATTTACCAGGTGCAACATGTTATTTTGAAATATGTATACATTGTGAAATAGCTAAATAAAGCTAATTTATGTATTACCCTCACAAACTTACAATTTTTTTGTGGTTCTACTCTCAGCAAATTTTAAGAATACTACCTTGGTTTTAACTATAGTCACCCTATTATATCATAGATTTTCTGATCTCATCTGCTATTTTTAAACAAGACATTATACTCTCTTGCCCTGCTTTATTTTTGTAACATAGCACTTACCACTAGCTATGTATCTACTGACATTTCAGACGTTATACTATGTGTCTACTTGTTTCTTTTTGCCTATCATCCCTACTGGGATTTAAGATCTGAGGGCAGATTTCACCTTTTTTCTTCACTGCTGTATATCACACACCTGTAACAGCGCCAAAACACAGTAGGTGCTTGTTGAATAAATGAATGAACGTCTATATCGGCAGAGCTATACATACTTCCTTCCCCCCACCTCCCAATATAGAAACCCATGTATATAACTGAAAAGTAAGAGATGATGTGTTTTTAAGAGTGAAGAAATAAGGATGAGTTCCTCCTCCAACTACGATCACCAATACACACACATGCACCTGCAAAGAAAGAAAGAAAGAAAAAACCAGGAAAGTGGCTGCAAAGAACAGTACATAGCTCTTTGGACAAGATATAAATTACTCAATTTAAAGGATGTAGTGCTCAGTAAATATGTAGGAAAAAAAGAAATATGAGATTATACAGGAGGTAATGGTTTGCAATTTTCTTTTTTTGGAGGAGATATATTTGACGACAGCTTTGAATAAAGGAAAGAAGTGGTTTTAGCTGGCATGTGGGAAGTAGGAAGAAAAAAATAACATACATTTTCTGGATCTAAATGAAAAAAATAACTAGTTGGTGACAGTTTGTTCTTGGAACACTATGAAGAAAAATATATAAAGGCAGATGACATCCAGCGGGGTTTTAAGGAAGGAAACAATTTTTTTTTTTTTTTTTTTTTTTTTTTTTTTTTTTTTTGAGATGGAGTTTCACTCTGTCACCCAGGCTGGAGTGCAGAAGTGCAATCTCAGCTCACTGCAACCTCCGCCTCCCAGGTTCAAGCCATATTTTTGCCTCAGCATCCTGGGTAGCTGGGACTACAGGCATGTGCCACCATGTCTGGCTAATTTTTTTGTATTTTTAGTAAAGACAGGGTTTCACCATGTTGGTCAGGTTGGTCTCGAACTCCTGACCTTAAATGATCCGCCCGCCTTCATCTCCCAAAGTGCTGGGATTACAGGCATGAGCCATTGGGCCTGGCCTGGAAACAAAAATTTTATTTCATTATCTTTGGATCTAGCCTGTTTGACCCAGCCCAGTTTTGTCCTCCCTGCCAATAGTTAATGAGATTTTTGTGGTCTTAAGAATTCTGATAACATTACTACAACCATTTCTACAGGCTGATGGTTTTTTGTTTTCTTCTGCCTATAAAAGGGAGTAGTTTTTAATACAGTTATCAGATATCCTACTTAAGGTAGGTCAGCCTTAGATTTTGATTAGAATCTGAAATTTTGAACAATTACATTTCTTGCTTGTTTCAGGATTGATGATGAAGAAAGAAGAGACTTTAAACAGTACGATGTAAATAAATTTCCTTGAAATGTTAATAGGATTCTTACTAGTTAGCATTTATATTTACCTAGAGCACCTGGTTGGAGAGAAGGTAACCAAGAAAGGTTATGGAAAGAATTTATGGAAAGAATGTGGAAACTGATGAACACCAAATCCAACAGTTAAAAACAAAATCCCATAAATGAAATCTATGGGTGGATGAGTTTAACTTGCACCCTTCACTATTCCTCTTCTTTTGACCTGTTTTGTTACTTGAGGCATCACTTCCTCCAGAACACTTTATTCATGACTCTCTTGTACTCCTAAATTAACAGTAGCTTCCCACTAACATGTTGTGTGACCTTGAGCAACTCATCTAATCTCCTGGATCACATTTTCTCATTTGTAAAATTGGGGTAATAGTTGTGACATCACAGGGTTAGTATGATAATTCGATGAGATAATACATGAAGGATGTTTTAATATGCAGAACTACAATAACATATAGTTCTTACTTTTTCCAACTAATTGATCAAGAACCTATTAGACTTATTAGAAATCCAGAATCGCCCTCTTGGAGCTACACTTTCATTCTGGATCTCATATTCTTTCCTCTACTCAAGGACTTTATCTCTATTATTCTCTCTCTTTTCCTCCCTCTTTGGCTCATCCTCTCTGGAACTCAAATATGCTTTATTACATCTTAATACTCCCTCCCTTTTATCACTTGTTCCCTTCATTACCTGCCGATTTTGCTGCTCCCTTTCAGAGCAAAACTTCGTGAAGGAATTGTTTATACTTTTTATCCTTGCTTCCTCTTCTCTCTTCAACCCACTTCATTCAGATTTATATCTCCACCCCTTCAAATAATCAACACTTGCCAAGGCCACTTCCAACTGGCTAAATCCAATGGTCATTTCTCAGTACTTGTCAGCTATCAGCCGCTTTTTAAAACGCTCTCTACTTTTGGCTTCCGTGTCATCTCTTTTTCTTGGTGTTCTACTTTACATTAATCTCTTTTGCTGGCTCATCCACTTCTCCTAACCTCTAAATGTAGGAGTGCCCGGGGCTTTTCCCTCAGTTTCATAGCCTCTCTATCTCCCTCCCTTCCTCTCTCCTCTTTCTTTCTGTGTGATCCCATCAAGTCTCCTCCATTCACGCCAATGACCCTCCGGTTTATTTCTTGAATCCAACCTCTGTCCTGAGATCCAGAATCATATATTCAATTGCCTGATAGACATTCCCACTTGTATGTCCATTAGGACCTTCAAATTTAACAAGTCCAAAGTAGAACCACTGAGTTCTGGCTGGACGTGGTGGTTCATACCTATAAACCCAGCACTTTGGGAGGCCAAGGCAGGTGGATCACTTGAAGTTAGGAGTTTGAGACCAGCCTGGCCAACATGGCGAAAACCCATCTCTACTAAAAATACAAAAAAAAAAAAAAAAAAAAAAAAATTAGCTGGGCATCATGGTGCACACCTGTAATTCTGGCTGCTCAGGAGGCTGAGGCAGGAGAATTGCTTAAATCCAGGAAGCGGAGGTTGCAGTGAACTGAGATAGTTCCACTGCACTCCAGCCTGGGTGACAAGAGTGAGACTCCCTCTCCAAAATAAATAAACAAATAAAACCACTGAGTTTTCTTTCTCTCCAAACCAACTCCTTTCCATATTTTGCCATTGTTGTGGCACCATTCATTATACACCTACTTGTTCAGGCACAACTCCTAGGATCATCTTTGATTTCTTTCTTCCCTTCCCACCCTAAATTGAATCCATAAGCAACTCTGTCAGCTTTACCTTCAAAGTAGATTTTGAGCCTGATAATTTTTTTTTTTTTTAAGAGATGGAGTTTCACCATATTGGTCAGGCTGGTCTTGAACTCCTGACCTCAGTTGATCTGCCCGCCTCAGCCTCCAGCGTGCTGGGATTACAGGCGTGGGCCACCACGCCCAGCCAAGCCTGATAACTTCTTACATTTCCACAGTTGTCACCTAGTCCCTATCATCATCCTCTCTTGCCAGGTCTATATCTATCTTTGGAGTGGCCTCCCAATTTTTTTTCCACTACCCTTCTTTTCACACAGCAGTCAATGTGATTTGTTGTTGTTGTTGTTGTTGTTTATGGAGTCTTGCTCTGTTGCCCAGGCTGGAGTGCAATGACACGATCTCACCTCACCACAACCTCCGCCTCCTGGGTTCAAGCAATTCTCCTGCCTCAGCCTTCTGAGAAGCTGGGATTATAGGTGTGTGCAACCATGCCTGGCTATTTTTTTTTTTTTTTTTTTTTAGTAGAGACAGGGTTTCACCATGTCATCGCATTGGTCAGACTGGTCTCAAACTCCCAACCTCAGGTGATCCACTGGCCTCGTCTTCTTGAAGTGCTGGGATTATAGGCGGGAGCCACCGTGGCTTTTTTTTTTTTTTTTTTTTTTTAGTAGAAATGGGGTTTTGCCATGTTGGCCAGGCTGGTTTTGAACCCCTGATCTCAGGTGGTCCACCCACCTCTGTCTTCCAAAGTGCTGGGATTATAAGCATGAACCACTGTGCCTGGCTTTTTGAGACAGAGTCTCACTCTGTTGCCCAATCTTGAGTGCAGTGGCACGATCTTGGTTCACTGCAATTTGCACCTCCCAGGTTCAAGTGATTTCATGCCTTAGCCTTCCGAGTAGCTGGGATTACAGGTATGTGCCACCACACCCTGCTAAGTTTTGTAATTTTAGTAGAGATGGGGTTTTACCATGTTGCCCAGGCTGGTCTCAAACTTCCGGCCTCAAGTGATCCTCTGGCCTTGGCCTCCCAATGTGCTGGGATTACAGGTGTGAGCCACCATGCCAGGCTGAATGTGATCTTTTTATTTATTTATTTATTTATTTTGAGATGATGTCTAGCTCTGAACCTCTGCCTCCCGGGTTCAAGCGATTCCCCTGCCTCAGCCTCCCAAGTAGCTGCGATTACAGGCACATACCACCACGCCTGGCTAACTTTTTGTATTTTAGTAGAGATGAGTTTCACCATGTCAGCCAGGCTGATCTTGATCTCCTGACCTTGTGATCTGCCCGCCTCAGCCTCCCAAAGTGTTGGAATTGCAGGCGTCAGCCACCGCACCCAGCCTATATGATCTTTTTTAAAACATAAATCAGATCATATCGTTCTGGTGCTTTCAAATCCTCCGTTGGCTTCCAATGGCACTTATATTACAAAGCAGCCTCTCTCTCTTTGACTTGACTCTGCTTTCCAGTCTGACCTCATTTCTGTTCTGTTTGATCACTGCACTCCAGCCAAACTGTCCCCTTTTTCATTTACTTAAACAAATCAAGCTCACAGATACCTCTGGACCTTATAGTTGGTCCTTTAATGTGGACTACTCTGCAGATCTTTGCGTGGCTACTTCCTTTAGCTCATTCAGTCTCTGCTCAAATGCCATGTCCTCAGGGAAGCCTTTTTGACCATTCTAGGTAAAGAAGTAGCCCCCTTTCCTACTACAACCTATGTCAATTACACTCCAAAGCATGTATCACTATCCCAAAATATATCATTTATTTACATCCTTTTGGTCTGTCTCCATACATTTAAGTGCCTGAGAACAGCACAATTATTTATCTCATTCACCATTGTATCCCCAGTGTCTAAAAGAAAGCCTGTATCAATATAGGCGTTTAATAAATGTTTGTTAGATAAACAGTGAATGGGACCACTGGTACACAGTGTTCTGTTGAAATCTGGGGCTACAAGGTATATAGAAGGTGCTGGTCCATTGGTGACTCATATTCCTGCCCAGGCTTCAGTGGCTCTTCAAGGGAGACCAAGTCTACTTCCTCCATTTTTAGCTCAGCCAAGGATGCTTCTTGCTTGGGCTCCTATGATCACAATTCCTAGTGCTCTGTTCTTAATAAGCATCCATCTCCTAGGGAGCTAGCTGGCTCCATGACTGAGATTCAGAAGTTGCTCTGGACTCTACTACTCCATGGCCCCCAAATCAGTGTGCTAATGGAGGATACCGTGGATGAATATAGGGCAGTTTCCTGTCACTTTCCTTGCAGAAAGAGAGGAAGGAGTTAAGCGGGGAAGGAAGGAAGGAAAGAAAGAAAGAATGAAAAGAAAATAAAAGTACAAATTGAATTTCTTTGAGGTTACCTTTTGAAACAGTGATTCATTAATTCATGCATTTAACAAATGTATATTGCTTGCCAACTATGTGTCAGGCATTCTTCTATGCACATTATTGCTATAATTGCTATGATCTTTATCATCTTCATCATGAGTCTATATTAGACTGTGATTTTCTTAATAAAGGCAGAGATGGCCAGGCATAGTGGCTCATACCTGTAATCCCAGCACTTTTGGAAACCAAGATGAGAGGATCACTTGAGTCCAGGAGTTCAAGACCAGCCTGGCAACATAGGGAGATGCCATCTCTACAAAAAATAAAAAAATTAAGTGGGCATGGTAGTGTGTGCCTGTGGTCCCAGCTACTTGGGAGGCATAAGTAGGAAGGCTTGCTTGAGACCAGGAGGCTTGAGGTTCCAGTGACTTATGATTGGACCACTGTACTGCAGCCTGGACAACACAGCAAGACCCTGTCTCAAAAAAAAAAAAAAAAAAAGCAAGCAGAAACAATCTTTTCATTGTAACAAGTGCATAACAAATGTCTGCTGCCTGAATGAATGAATAAGAGGAGAGAGGTAATGAAAGATATTAAAGAAGATTAGGCCCAGTTACATTTATATTCAGACAAAAATAAAGAATGATTATTCTTTAAATTGTACAATGTTATTATATTAAATTGTAAATGTCTTCCACGTTTTATATTTGTCTATTTAACATACATATTTTTTACATATTTGTAATTTTCAAATAAAATGTATGACTCAACATGTTTGTAATTTTAATATATTTTCTATGTCATCTTCTGTCTTTCCATTTAACATTAATGACAAACATTTTTTAGTGTGTGTTTTTTTTTTTTTTTTTTTTTTTTGAGACAGCATCTCACTCTGTCGCCCAGGCTGAAGTGCAATGGTGTGATCTCAGCTCACTGTAACCTCCGTCTCCCGGGTTCAAACAACTCTCCTTCCTCAGCCTCCCAAGTAGCTGGGATGACAGGGGCCTGCCACTATGCCTGGCTAATTTTTTGTATTTTTAGAGACAGGGTTTTGCCGTATTAGCCAGGCTGGTCTCGAACTCCTGACCTCAGGTGACCTACTTGCTTCGGCCTCCCAAAGTGTTGGGATTACAGGCGTGAGCTGCTGCACCCTGTCCTGAGTGTTTTTACATTATCATTATCTTCATGACTTTTTGTAGTTTAGTAATTTCTCTTATTTTTGAAGTACTGTTGGGTTCCCTGCAGCCATCAGCAATGCGAACCCTGGAACAACCCGTCAGGTGTGTGTTGTTCTTTCACAAATGACAAGATGAGGGAGCACCTGGGAAAGTACATCTCACTTTGGGGGAAGAGATGTCACCACATGAGGAACAGGCAGGGAATCAATCTCAGGTGCACTCAGGAGAGAAGAAGGCTCATTTACCTGATAAGCTGCTCTGAAGTGAGAAAATAGTATGCAGGGTGATATTGAGCTCTATTCTGCAGTTCGATCAACATAGTTCTACATCTTGGCCCTCACATAGTAGCCTGTCTGGCTGCCATCTGCCAAGCTCTTGCTTTTCTTTCTGTTTCGCATAAGGCTTTTGCTTTTAATATGCTGCTATTTAGTACAGAAAAACAAGAGCATACCAGACTTCAGGGATCTGCCTGCTTCTCTTCTGCCTTTTAATAGAGCTTGGTTCTTTTGCCATTTGTTATTGTCAAATACAACATGAGTTCAGAGAAGGACTACTGCACCTGACACAGGATGGATGCCACACATTGAAGAAATTGGCAGGAAACAGAAGAGGTTTATAGGGTCTTCTCTTTTGCCACTCCCATCTTGATAACAAGTGGAAGTACATTTGCAAAATTATATTGAAAATAATGAGAAAATGCATTTTTCTTTATAGCCAATTCTTATATGGACCTGTTTCAAATGAAGTTATGAGGAAATGGCTCTTGTGACTAAATGTTGATAAATGTGCTGTGAGCTCTGAACCCAGGATGAGAAATGGGAGGAAATCAAACAAAGGAATAAGGAGGAAGTGCTCTGGGTGCCTTGCCTAAGAGATTGAACCCTCAAATCTTGGGAATACGCATATTTTGTAAACCAGAGACTCTGGACTTAGGTTATTTTGTGTGTCCTCTCTTATTTGTTAACATTTTTCAAGTTATGTTTTAATAATCTATAGCTTTGGGCTGTAACATATATATATATACGTATATATATATATATATATATATATATATGTATATATATATATATACCTAGGCCAGAGTTTAATGGGGTTCAACAGCATCCCTGGAAGCCGACATCTTGTTAGCAGGTATAATTAAAGAGAGATTCCAAGAAAAGATGATTCTGGTGGTGGGGACACCCAAAGATGAAAGGCCAAATTGAGTAGGGGCTCCTTTCCAACAGGCACTCTCTTGCTACAGTATATCTTGAATGTTATTTAAATTTTATTTTATTTTTACTTCACAAAGGCCAGGCTGTGGTGGCCAAGTGTGGTGGCTCATGCCTGTAATCCCAGCATTTTGGGAGGCCGAGGTGGGCAGATCATCTGAGGTCAGGAGTTCAAGACTAGCCTGGCCAACATGATGAAATCCTGTCTCTAGCCAGGTGTGGTGGCCTGTGCTTGTAGTTCCAGCTACTCTGGAGGCTGAGACAGGAGAATCACTTGAACTGGGGAGGCGGAGGTTGCAGTGAGCTGAGATTGTGCCACTGCACTCCAGCCTGGGTGACAGAGCAAGACTCTGTCTCAAAAAAAAAAAAAAAAAAAAAAGTACTCCATCCTTTAAGAAGTACACTCAAATTCAAAAGAATTCTTTTGAAAATATTTAAAGTAATGTGAGAAAACTAAATCAAGAACTTAAATAATGACATATTCCACAAACTCTAGGATCATGCACCAATTAAAGAGTGAGTAAACTGGGCACGATGGCTCATGCCTGTAATCCCAGCACTTTGGGAGTCTGAGGTAGGCAGATCAATCACTTGAAGTCAGCAGTTTGAGATAAGTCTGGCCAATGTGGTGAAACCCCTGTCTACTAAAAATACAAGAATTAGTCGAGTGTGGTAGTGCACACCTGTAATCCCAGCTACTCAGGAGGCTGAGGCATGAGAATTGCTTGAACCTGGGAGGTGGAGGTTGCAGTGAGCTGAGATCGAGCCACTGCACTCCAGCCTGGATGACCGAGTGAGACTGTCTCAAAAACAAACAAACAAGAGTATGTGTAGAAGATAATGGAATTATTACATATTCAAGGTCTCATCTGTCTTGACATTTCTGTGGTGTTCGTCATCATTCACTGAACATTTACTGAGTAACTCCTAAGTGACATACTTATAGGCAGTGACTTGTACATTGCTGTTATCTATGTCAGTTTTTAATAATGTCAAAATGAAATACATTTTGATAAGCAAGGGCTAAGTGTGTGTGGCACAAATACTTTAAGGCATATGAGTGAGCTACCCACTCAGGGCCTTATCTATGCTCTGCCAGAATGTATGTGCATCCCTGGAAACCTCACTTGAGAGTGCAGAAGGTGGCTGATACCATATACACTCTTCCTATATACTACACAGTCTCGTCTGAAATTTAGTCACCTTAATCACTGTTTACTATAAAGTTCCACAACTTAAACATCAGGCAATTACAGGACACGGTGTTTTGGCCCTAATGAACCTTGCAAATACCTGAAATACACAGAATACTTATCTTCATTCCAGACCGACTCGTAAATTTTAGGGGAGCAGAAGAGTACGAATGAAGGCCAGTAACTGTTGTGCTATGCTAAATTCTCAGTAGGTGGTAACCACACATTGGAACACTAACAGAAGGAAAATGTATGCTTGACACTACTAAGAAGTAATACTTTGTTATGCATGAATCCATAGCATTCAAACAGTTGAAGGATTTTACAAGTTAACTAATTTGTCATCTCTTACCTAAGCACTTCTGCTGCTCAAATTCTGACTCCAAAGCAGTCTGAAATGGGCAGGCATGCTATCTACAAATTTTCACTGCTTTTGGAAGTTCACCATTTGTTTTGAGGACATAAGACAAAATATATGAAGAAGAGTGTGTCCTGAACAGTGTTCTTCATGGGAGAGGGACTTTATGGTTATAAGCCAGTGTTCAGTAACAGATCACAAGGGGCAGAGGCACCCATGTGTTTTTTTTTTTTTTTTTTTTAAGAAATTAATGTGTGTGTGTGTGTGTGTGTGTGTATGTGTGTGTGTGTGTGTGTAGTAAGTTCCTTTAAAGCATGGCGTTAGAAGTCTCTCTTGCAGGAGGCCGAGGCAGGAGAATTGCCTGAACCCAGGAGGCGGAGGTTGCGGTGAGCCGAGATCGCGCCATTGCACTCCAGCCTGGGTAACAAGAGCGAAATTCCGTCTCAAAACAACAACAACAACAACAACAACAAAAACAAACAAAAACAAAAACAATAGAAGTCTCTCTTGCCCAGGTCTAAGCGGGGGTAGGGTAGTGCTTAGTGATACTAGAAACTTAATGCCAAGTGTATTTGTTGTGTGACCTAGACAGCTGAAGTTTTTAAAAGTTCTTCAGCATTGAGAAAAATCCAGTTAGACTTATCACTTAGAGAGCTGTAGCATATTTCTAAGTTTGACTTTCTCCAAAACTAAGTGTAAATGTCACTGATATGAGGACTTTTTAAAGAAACAGAATAGCTAAGATATACAAAAATAGAGCAACTATGGCCAATCTTGTTTCATCCATTTTCACCTATATCCCCACTCATACCCCCTACCGATAATAAATGACTTTTTTTCCCCAGCAAATCCTGAATTTTTGCATCCTATGTATTTCTAACACATACTCTTAAAAAGGTATGTCCACAATACCATTATCCAAACATTCCCTATTCAACAAGCACTCACAGTTGAAAGGCACCTCATGATTTTTACTTCTGAGGATGAAAATAATTTCTCATGGTCATTTTATTAGTGTTCATTGTTTTAAGTCACCTAAGGAGGTGTGATGTGCTACACTAAATCAATTTGTAGGGCTTGGCTTCAAGAACTGAAGATTCTGGACCTAGCTGACCTGGTGGCAGTGAACTTGAGACCTCTACTAGAGTTTATTAGTACAGTTTAACTTTTGGAAAGCAAGGTGTAGGAAGGGGATTTAGTTTTTCCATTAGGTCGAGGCATGTTAAGACTTGTTTCTTTTTCCAGAATGTTCAAGTTGCTAAGAGAACTGTGGACTTTGTTGTTTCAGTGAACTGCCTGGGTCAGGAAGTCCCTCGGTTTCGGGTCACATTCCGCTCCCGCAGGCTTGCTGGCCGCCCCGGCTGGTCTGCTCCGGCGGTGCCAGAGGTCAGCGGCCGAGGCCGAACTCGGTGCCTGGGTCTCGCGCAGCTCCAGGGCTCTCAGGCGACACTGGGCGTTTCCTTTCCGGCTTCGGAAAGTTTTGTTTTGGTTCAAGGAAAGGCGCCTTGTTGACCAAAGGCTTCTCAGTCTCCTCCGGGTGGCCGGCGGCCAAGTTGCCTCCAGTCCAGCGAGCCCAGACTATGGTCCGTTCGAGATCCTCGAAGGCCGGGGAAGAAGAAAACGAGTGCGCAGCCAGACTGCCGACTCCACAGCTGCTGGCTGGCCCTTCTCTTCGTTCTGTCCCTGGGCCAGTGCCTGACGCACCGCAAACGGTGCGAGCAGTCTCCCCCATGACTCCTCAAGGACCCAGTTCTCCACCATTCCTAAGAGAACACTCAACCCAGCCGCGCCCGGGCTGCAGAGATCTCCCAACCCCCGGGAACGGGGCCGGGGCGCATGCGCACACCGTGGCCGAGGCATCTAAGTGTTCGCCCCGCGGCGGCAGCCGCTAGGTGGCGCATGCGCCCTGGAAGGTGCGGGCCGGTCTCTGGGAAGAAGGCGGCAGCGGCGGCGGCGGCGGCGGCGGCGACGAAAGGCGGGGGTGCGGTGGGGGCCGGGCCGTGTTTACACAGCGGCGGGCGGGCGCGGACGCGGAACCCGGCGCGGCAGCGGTGGCACGATGGTCATGGCGTATTTCGGCGAGAATTTTTGGGTAAGCTTAGGATGTTGGAAGTAGCGTGTTTCGGAGTCCAGGCTTTTGGCGCCTGAGCTCGGCCTGCGTGCGCTTCGGGCGGCGGCTGCTCCTCGGGAAGGGCGAGCGCCCTCAGACCGCCGCCGGCCGCGTCCCGCCTGGTTGAGGTCCGGCGGGCGACCGGTCGCAGCCAGGGGATAGGGGCTCCCGGGCTCGAAGCCCTGCTGGGGACGGGGGTTGTCAGCGTGGCCCGGGAGCCCTGCGGGGCCGCCAGCCGCCGGGGCTGGGACAAAGCGCCGGATGGGGCGGGAGACGGGACCCAGCCCCACCGGAGGCTCCCGGCGCCGGGCGCGCTCCGCGCGGGGCGTGCGCGGCGGCTCGGACGCGAAGGACGGGCCCGCGGCACGGCCGCCTCCCGCTGCGCTGTGGCTGGGAGCGCGGGGCGGAGGGGTTTCGCCTCTTGCCCGCACCGCGTGCCCCCATCTAAGCTAGCCCTTTTACCCCGGACCGTTTCCACACCAAATCCTGTGTGGGATTGGGCTGGACAAGCACTTCCTCTCAACCTCGCAGCTGGGCTTGTGGGTCTGCGCCCAGGACTTTGCCTCTGGGCCTGTTCACAAAGCGCATAAAAGTTGATTTTAATGTAACTGAACTCCTTGGACTTAAATGCACGGAGACTTCCCCTTAACTCCTCTGTTCTCCTTCCCCTTCCTCATTCTTTCCACCTCTTCTCTTAGCTCAGTATTAGATTCTTCTTTGAGAATTTCTCAGGCCCCCTGTGGAGTATTTTTCTGCAATTATTGTTTTTTTTTCTAATGAGAAGTACAGTTCAGCCATGTACAGGAAAGGAACGTGTTTACTCAGGTATCTTGCGTGAATCCTATTTTATGCTCTGACGGTTGCAAGTACTGCAGTTCATTTTCGTTGAGATTTAGACATATTTAAGAGGGTAATCTTTTAGCTAGTAAGGAGTGTATCTTAAATTCTTAATTCTAAGTGTCTCAAGTGTGGTCTTGGTTAGTAATCAAATCAGTTCATAGTTATTAATGTCTTGAATGTACCTTGTTTTCCATAAAGAATGTATATACTAGACCTTAGGTGTTTTGTTTTCTAAACAGCTTTATTGAGTTCACATTCTATACCAGTACACCCATTTAAGGTGTACTACAATTCAGAGATTTTTTCATATGTTCATAAAGTTGTACAAATATCACCACCTCAATTTTAGAACAATTTCATCATCCCAGAAAGAATCCCTGGCCCCATTGGCAGTCACTCCTCATTTCCCCATGCCCCAGGCCTAGGCAACTAATGTATTTTCTGCCTCTCTACCTTTGTCTAGTCTAGACATATCCTAAAAAAGGGGCCATTGTGACTAGGTTCATTCACTTAACATAATGTTCTCAAAGTCTGTCCATGAGGTGTCATGTATTAGTACTAATTCCTTTTTATGGCCAAATAATATTCCACTTCACATTTTATTAATATTTATCCAATTAGTGATGGACATCTGGTTGTTCCCACTTTTTGCTTATGAATAATGCTGCCATGAACATTTTTGTACAAGTTTTTGTGTGAACATATGTTTTCATTTCTTTGGGGAATGCGATTCCTGGGTCAAATTGTAGATCTATGTGTAGCATTTTGAGGAACTACCAGACTATTCTGAAGTGGTTATAGCGTTTTACAGTCCCACCAGCGATATCTGAGGGTTCCTCTCCACATGCTCACCAACACTTGTTATTTGTCCTTTTTATTATAATATCCTCGTGGGTGAACGTGAAGTAGTGTTAATATTTTCTTACGGTTTGGTTTGCATTTCTCTGATAGCTAACGATGTCAAACATCTTTTCATGTGCTTATTGCCTATTTTACGTTTTTTTTTCTTTTTTTGGAGAAATGTCTGTTTAGAGTAAAAATTGGGTTGTCTTTTTGTAATTGAGTTTTAAGAGTTTTTTAAATATTCCGGATACACGTCTAATACATGATGTGCAAACATTTTCTCCCATTCGGTGGTTACCTTTTCATTTTCTTGATTCTGTTCTTTGAAGTAACACATTAAGTTTTTAATTTTCATAAAGTCTTGGTGAAGTCCATTTTATCTATTGTTTCTATTACTTGTGTTTTTATTGTATCTAGGAAGCCTTTGCCTAATTCAAAAGTTACTCCTGTGTTTTCCTGTAAGAGTTTTATAGTTTTACTTCTTCTAGTTAGGTCTATGATCTGTTTGAAGTTAATTTTTGCGTATGGCGCAAGGCAAGGGTAAAACTTCATTATTTTGCATTTGTATATCCAGTTGTCCCAGTACCATTTGTTGAAAAGGCTCATCTTTCCCCATTGAATTGTCGTGGTACCATTGTGAGATATCAATCGACCAGAAATGTATGGATTTATTTCCGAGTTTTCAGTTCTATTCCATTGTCCTTGTGACAGCCGATACCACACAGTTTGGATTGCTATCGTTTGGATTACAAATTTGTTTTGTATAGCAAATTTGGAATCAGGAAGTTATGCATCCTCCAGCTTTTTTCTTCTTTTTTCAGGATTATTTTGACTACCCTGGGTTCTTTGCATTTCCACATGAGTTTTAGAACTAGCCTGCCAGTTTTAGGCATTAGATTTTACAATGGCAATTTATAAAATGTTTATAAAGAACATTTAAAAATTGATGTTATTATAAATGTTTCGCATATTTTTTGATGCATGAATTTTTTTTTTTTTTTTTTTTTTTTTTTTTTTTGAGACGGAGTTTCGCTCTTGTTACCCAGGCTGGAGTGCAATGGCGCGATCTCGGCTCACCGCAACCTCCGCCTCCTGGGTTCAGGCAATTCTCCTGCCTCAGCCTCCTGAGTAGCTGGGATTACAGGCACGTGCCACCATGCCCAGCTATTTTTTTTGTATTTTTAGTAGAGACGGGGTTTCACCATGTTGACCAAGATGGTCTCGATCTCTTGACCTCGTGATCCACCCGCCTCGGCCTCCCAAAGTGCTGGGATTACAGGCGTGAGCCACTGCGCCCGGCCCCCGAATTTTTTTTAAGTTGCTAGCTTAATTCCAAATTGCATCTTCACATTTAAAAAAAGTTGTTTCATTTTCTATTAATTGAGCTTTGAGCATAGCCTTGTTTTTTTTTTTTTTAGACGGAGTTTCGCTTTTGTTACCCAGGCTGGAGTGCAATGGTGCGATCTCGGGTCACTGCAATCTTTGCCTCCTGTGTTCAGGCAATTCTCCTGCCTCAGCCTCCTGAGTAGCTGGGATTACAGGCACTCGCCACAATGCCCAGCTACTTTTTTGTATTTTTAGTAGAGACGGGGTTTCACCTGGTTGACCAGGATGGTCTCGATCTCTTGACCTCGTGATCCACCCGCCTCGGCCTCCCAAAGTGCTGGGATTACAGACGTGAGCCACTGCGCCTGGCAAGCATAGCCTTGTTTAATGTTTTTAGCTAATATGAATAATACTTCTCTGAGTATCTTTGTACGTATTTTTATGTGCTTCTTGCTTATTCTTGTTAAAAGAGGGATGTAAATAAACTTGAATGTTTGAATTCTGGAGAGAGCTCCAAATCTATTTAAGTTTTAGTTTTTGCCTTCACTTGCACTGTTGAAAATAAGTTGTTAATAGATTGCATTTTATTTTATTTCCGGGCCTGGAATTGGGGATGGGAGGAGGCTCAATGAGCTAGAAAGGTCCAGGAATTAACTAACTTCTGAGAATTTGATTGTTGTTTTAGGTTGGGCATGGTGGTTCATGTCTGTAACCTCAGCACTTTGGGAGTTTGAGGCAGGGGGTTGGATTGAGCCCAAGAGTTGGAGACCAACCTGGGCAACACAGTAGACATTATCTCTACAAAATGTTTTAAAAATCAGCCAGGTGTGTTGGCGTATACCTGTAGTCCCAGCAACTTGGGAGGCTAAGGCAGGAGGATTGCTTGAGCCCAGGAGTTCAAGGTTGTGGTAAGTTATGATCAGTCACTGTATTCCAGCCTGGGCAACAGAGTGAGATGCTGTCTCAAAAACAGAAAACAAAAAGTCACATATTCAGAATCATTTATAAAATAATCTCTTAAAATAGATAATAATTTAACTTTTCCCTGTAGCATTAAAATGGCACTATTAAAAGGAAATAAAATTGTCAAAATTCAAAACCACGTTCTACATGATAAATACGTATGATTTTTATCAATTAAAAACTTGTCAAAGTGAGGTAATGGGAACCTTTGATGTTTTAGGTTTCTTTCTTTCTTTCTTTTTTTGAAATGGTGTCTTGCACTGTGTCTCAGGCTGGAGTACAGTGGCATGATTTCGGCTCATTGCAACCTCTGCCTCCTCGGTTCAAGTGATTCTCCTGCCTCAACCTCCCGAATAGCAGGGATTGCAGGTGCCTACCACCATGCCCAGCTAATTTTTTAAATTTTTAGTAGAGACGGGATTTTGCTATGTTGGCCAGGCTGGTATCGAAGTGACCTGGTGATCCGCCTGCCTCAGCCTCCCAAAGTTCAGGGATTACAGGTGTGAGCCACTGCGCCTGGCTTAGGTTTCCTCCCCTCCCCTCCCCTCCCCTCCCCTCCCCTCCCCTCCCCTCCCCTCTCTTTCTCATTTTTCCTCTCTCTTCCTCTCTGTTTCTCTCTTCCTTCCTTTCCTTCCTTTCTGTTGCAGTCTTGCTGTGTTCCCAGGCTGGCATGCAGTGGCATGAGCACGGCTCACTGCAGCTTTGATCACCCAATCTGAAATGGTCCTCCCACCTCAGTCTTCTGAGAAGGTGGGACCACAGTTACAGGCCACCACACCCAGCTAATTTTTAAATTATTTGTAGAGATGAGATCTCACTATGTTGCCCAGGCTGGTCTCAAACTCCTGGGCTCAAGCCATGCTCCCACTCTAGCTTCTCAAAGTGCTGGGATTACAGGGTTGAGCCACTGTGCCCAGCCAAAGTTTTAGGTTTCTAACCAAACAACATATTGTCTCCCTCCTCCCACATATATAAAGACAAACTTTTTGTTGTGACATTTCCTTAGAAGAAAGTTTGAATCATTGAAACTCTCTTCAAGCTCTTTTCAAAGTAGCTCATTCTTCCTTTTTATTTAAAGTATAGGTTTTCTTAATTGAAACTGTATGCTACATTGAAAATTCCTTTACTTAATACTGTCCTTTGAAGAAAAAAATTATTCAGAACTTTTTAAGTATAGGTGTTTTGTTGTTGATAAGTCAGTGTTTGCCACAAAGTATAGCACCATTGATAAGCTGAATTTTTTCTATTAAAATTGGACAGCAAAAATAATTTTGATAATAGAAATTCACACCATTGTTTTTAATATTTAAAAATAATTATTGACCCCTTCAAAAGATTATATAACTTTAAAAACATAGTGATCAATATTACAGTGAGGAAGTGTCTCTCTATGCTGCTGCTTCCTCAAAGGCATAATTGAGTACAAGTTTATAACAGTTTTGAGATTATTGCAACATTGCAGTATAATTAAAATGGCATTATATTTTTATGTAAACCCAGATTATTTAATTCCACAAAAAAACCTTAAAGGAATGCATTTTATAGGTAATTATTACTTAAGGGGGGGACAAATAAGTATGTAAAACATACTGAGTTGAATACCTTATAATCCTCATTTACATAGTAATCCCAATCTATGTATGATATGAAGCATTTACCCAAAGACACTAAGTAGTATTCTTTGGTATATATTACATTGTAATGAGCTGACATTTTTAGTTAGGTGACTTTTTCTAGAGGTTATCTGTAGTCAGCACATCAGAAATGAACAAACATCAATTATCTTAGGTATTTTTATCCTGAAGTTTTTCCTTATTTCTTTTACTGTTTAACTGCACTGAAGTCTCTCTTTCACTTGATTTCGTTGGTTTTGTTTATATTTTGATTTAAAGTTAAATTGGAGCATCGGTTATATATCCAAAATTTGGTTTATCATTCCTTGGATAAAATGAGAATTAAAATGCGTTTTAAAAATCTGGAATTGCTATTAATAGGTCTTTGGGATACAAAACATTATTATATTTTTGTTTGGTTATCTAATCAAAATTTAGTATCCTAGGTGAGAGACTAACACAAGTTCTTTGGGGTTATATATCCATGTGAAATTTAAAAATATATATCTTTCTTGTTTGTTTTTAAATTTTTATTTATTTTTTGTTTTCTTTTGTTTGTTTTTGAGATAGCCTCACTCTCGCCCAGGCTGGAGTGCAGTGGCGCCATCTTGGCTTACTGCAACCTCCGCCTCCTGGGTTCAAGTGATTCTCCTGCCTCAGCCTCCCAGGTAGCTAGGATTACAGGCACCCACCACCACAGCTAGCTAATTCTTTTATTTTTAGTAGAGATGGTGTTTCACCACATTGGCCAGGATGGTTTCGATCTCTTGACCTCATCATCCACCCGCCTTGGCCTCCCAAAGTGCTTGGATTACAGGCGTGAGCCACTGCACCAGGCCAAAAATATATATCTTTAGAAAATTAGTTGAGGTGACCATATTTGAAATGCAGAATATAGGCTTTTGATTACTTGAAATTTCCAAATATTATAGTTTGGGATACCTGCTTTTAGGAGGTATAAAACCATTATCATGTGATAGGTAAAACCCAGAAAAATACAGAACACAAATTCCCTATAGCCTCTCTCTCTCCACTTATAATTTTCTTTAGAAATAACAAAATTCAAGATAGATTATACTATATGGTTGTATGTCTTCATATTTTCAGTTAATATTACCATCAAGCAGTTTTCTCATGCGAATAAGTATTCTTTGAATAGGCTTCCATGGAATGGATAGGCTGTAATTTTTTTTTTTTTTTTTAAGAGACAGGGTCTTGCTCTGTCACCCATGTTGGAGTGCAGTGGCCCCATCGTAGCTCACTGCAGCTTTGGACTCTTGGACTCCAGGGATCCTCTCACCTCAGCCTCTGGAGTGGCTAGAACTACATGTGCATGCCACCACACCTGGCTAATTTTTAAAAAAATTTTGCAGGGACAAGGTCTTGCTATGTTATTACAGCCTGATCTCAAACCCTTAGCTTGAAGTGCTTCTCCTGCCTCAGCCTCCCAAAGTGCTGGGATTACAAGTATGAGCCACCGCACCTGGCCAGATAGGGTGTAATTTTCTTTAATCATTCCCATTTTGACACTTTCAGTTTTTTTTTTTTTCTGTTTATGAATTACAAGGACTAGAGATTTAAGTACTGAAGTGAACAAGATGCCAGTAGCCTGTCTCTTTGCAAGCATAGATTGAAGAGTTGAGAAAACTGAAATTGTTGGTTCAGTTTTTCATTTTGAAAGTGATGAAAAATATTTTTATTTATAGAACATTACAGAAAATTCAAAAGATATAAAAATTTAAAAATTAACTGCTGTTTGCCTCTGCATTTTTTTCTCAACTCATATAATATTTATTTAGATAGTTTTAAGGATTCAACTAACTGGAAGAGATAAATTATACTGTAATATACAAGATTGGGGATGAATATCTGAGGGGTGAGAAAAACAATTTTTTGAAAGGTAGTAGGACTTCTTTCCTTCAATCAACCAACAGTTATGTTTGAGTCACTTTTGTTCCTGCATCAAATCGTTCTGAGTGCCCATCCTACATATTTTATTTTATTTTTATTTATTTAAAGACCAAGTCTTACTGTATTGCTTAGGCTAGAGTGCAATGGCGCGATCTTGGCTCACTGCAACCTTTGCCTCCCAGGTTCCTGTGATTCTCCTGGCTCAGCCTTCTAAGTAGCTGGGATTACAGGGGTGTACCACCGTACCTGGCTAATTTTTAAAGTATTTTTAGTAGAGATGGGGTTTTTCCATGTTAGCCAAGCTAGTCTCAAACTCCTGATCTCAGGTGATCCACCTGCCTTGACCTCCCAAAGTGTTGGGATTACAGGCATGAGCTATCGCACCCAGTCATACTGTATATTGTAGTCACTGTTATCTATATTAGCAGTATCTTGCCAGTTGCTCTGAAGAGTACTTTTAATGATCATGACTGAAAAATTTCAATGTACTGTTGTCTCCCCTGTGCATAACTTCACTTTCCACAGTTGCAGATATGAGGTCAATTGCAATCTGAAAATATTTAATGGAAAATTCCAGAAATAATTAATAAGCATTACATTTCGAGCTGTTCTAAGTAATGTGATGAAATCTCATTGTGTCCTACTTGGGATGTGAATCATCCCTTTGTCCAGTGCATCCATGGTGTATATCCTTCCTGCCCATTAATCACTTAGTAGCCATCTATCAGATTGAAAAAAAAAAAAAAACAGTCTATAAAGGGTTTGGTACTATTCATCGTTTGAGGCATCCACAGGGGTCTTGAAACATATCCCCTGTGAAAAAGAGGGGACTACTACACAAATAGAATGTTGATGAGACGAGATTGTGACTTGTGGTTGAATGTTCTGTATACTTGTAGAAAAATTGCTTGCATACATAAGCATACCTTAGAGATATTGTGGGTTCAATTTGGACAACCGCAGTGAAACAAGTGAAAAACTTTTCTGGTTTTTCTGTGGATATAAAAGTTATGTTTACACTATATTATTTACACTATACGCATGTATTAAGTGTGCAATAGCATTTTATCTAAAAATGTTTATAACTTAATTAAAAAATACCGTACTGCTAATGCTAACACAGGAAAGATGTGGGCACATGCTGTTGGAAAAAAGATACTGATAGACTTGCTTGACATAGGATTGCCACAGACCTTCAGTTTGTAAAAATGCAATATTTTCAAAGTACAGTAAAGCAAAGCTCAGTAAAATGAAGTGCAGTAAAATGAAGTGTGCCTGTATTTTACCTCTAGCTCCTGAGCAGTTTTCAAGGCAAAAATGGCACTGGAGAGCTGTCATTGCATATCTATTGAGTTCTCATCAGAAGTATATCTATAGGTTCTTCACTAAAGGGGCTGTTCTTAAAATAAAAAAATCTTGGCTGGGCGCAGTGGCTCATGCCTGTAATCCCAGCACTTTGGGAGGCTGAGGGGTGGATCACAAGATCAGAAGATCAAGACCATCCTGGCCAACGTGGTGAAATCCCATCTCTACTAAAAATACAAAAATTAGCCTGGCACTGTGGCACATGCCTGTAATCCCAGCTACTTGGGAGGCTGAGGAACAAGAATTGCTTGAACTGAGACTGAGGTTGCAGTGAGTCAAGATTGCGCCACTGCACTCCAACCTGGGTGACAGAGCGAGACTCTGTCTCAAAAAAAAAAAAAAAAGAAAAAAAAAAGAAAATCTTTAGGATTAGTAAAATGTTTTATGGTGTTTTTCAGAGAAGTCAAGATAAAGTGAGACTATATCAAACATATTAATGTTATATTGTGCATTGACTTGTCCAAGGTGGTCTAGTAAATGTCTGTAAGGGCAAGATTAAAAGCAAAATGTAGACAGGGTGGGAAGTGATGGTATTCATTTATTTTTGAGGTAGTTTAGAGTTGAGAGGGAGGTTAGGCATGTTATCGGTGTTTGCAGGACGATACCTTCTGACCCTTATCTTACCCCTCCAAAGAATTTTCTGAAAAATTTAAAGGAAACTTGGTAATACCAGTTTTTTAATTAATAACATGGTTATACAGTATACAATCTATCTTCTGCCTATTTTTCAAATCTTGGACTCATCAAAAGTAGCACTGGCTACATACAGTGACTCACACCTGTAATCCCAGCACTTGGGGAGGCCAAGGTGGGAGGATTGCTTGAGGCTAGGAGTTTGAGGCCAGATTGAGCAGTATAAGGAGACCCTGTTTCTACAAAAACTTTTTTTTTTTTAAGTGAATGCTGTCCAGGTTTTTTTATTTTTAGTGTCTAATTTATTGTTGCTTTTAAAAAGTTCACTGAAGGAGAAGTTTCAAACCCTTATCATTGTCTTTTTCTTTTTTTAGAGACAGGTTTTCACTTTGTCCAGGCTGGTCTTGAACACCTGGCCTCAAGCAAGCCTACCTGCTCAGCCTCTGGAGTAGCTGGGATTACAGGCACAAGTCTCTGGCAATAAATTAAAAAAATAAATCTTAAACATGTAAAGTTGCAGAAGCCAAATGGAAATGTTTGGATTCACAAGACTATGGTTTTATGTTATATCTGTCTTGATAAATGGAAATGGTTGTTCAAAATGCTAAAGATTTTGTTTATATTATTTTGTTACAGATTTGACATTTTAATTTGGTATATGTATGGCAGACTAATTATGAGGTACATTAGCTGATGAGCTTGTCAGGGATCACTTCAACATAACGGGAAGTTCTTACGCTTTCAATTTTCAATGGACTGTGGATTATATAACACTTGCTTATGGTGTTGCTTTTATTTCCAACAAATATATTCCATTCTTCATTATTTCATTTTCACTAAAGAAAAATTAAAACTGCGACCTGTAAAGAGAGTTGTTAAACCTAGTGTATCCGTTGTCTTTTATTTCATTGAATAAATTGACATTTCTAATGTTATCTTTATATTTACTAATTTAGGATTCATAGGATTAAACAGCATTAGAGGTTTTCCAGGATTGTCTAGTGATCTAGTTCTATTAAAATCTCATTAATTAGGCTGGGCACAGTGGCTCACACCTGTACTATAATCCCAGCACATTGGGAGGCCAAGGCAGGTGGATCGTTTGAGGCCAGGAGTTCAAGACCAGCCTAGCCAACATGGCAAAACCCCATCTCTCCTAAAAATATAAAAATTAGCCGGACGTGGTGGTGCACACCTATAATCCCACCTACTTGGGAGGCTGAGGCACGAGAATCACTTGAACCTGGGACGGGGAGGTTGCAGTGAGCTGAGATCACACGTCTGCACTCCAGCCTAGGTGACAGAGCAAGACTGTCTTAAAAAAAAAAAAATTCCATTAATTAAAGACTAGCAAATAGCTTGTTACTTCTCTTTTGTTAAATTTTATCCATTTTCTTACTTCTCAAGTTTACTGAAAGATCTAAGTAGTTTGTGATACTCAGTGCTGATATAATTACTGTACTATCTTAACTCAGAAATCAAGATTTTGTTATTTTAAAGGACAAACTCAAATAATCAGGAATTTCTTACTGTGTGTTAAATAAGTTGAAGTGGGATTTGGTAATATGTTTTGAAAGGTCCATGTTTATCTTTCTTAATTATGCTGCATATTATTCCTTAAAATTCATACTTACTTTTTTTTTTTTTTTAAACGGAGTCTCGCTCTGTCACCCAGGCTGGAGTGCAGTGTTGTGATTTTGGCTCACTGAAACATCCACCTCCAGGGTTCAAGCAATTATTTTGCTTCATCCCATCGAGTAAGTGGGATTACAGGTGCATGCCACCATGCCCAGCTAATTTTTTTGTTTTTAGTAGAGATGGGGTTTCACCATGTTGACCAGGCTGGTCTAGAACTCCTGACCTCAAATGACCCACCCACCTCTGCCTCCAGAATGCTGGGATTACAGGCGTGAGCCACTGTGCCCGGCCTCATAATTACAAAGTGTATGCCTATATGTGTGTATATAGGTATATGATACATAGTTAATTGTAAACTTCATCAAAGCATATAATACTGCTTTATACTGTTTAAAATAATGCAATAAATAAGAGTCATTAAATTAAAGAGAAACAGCTCACCTGAGCACAGGATTGCATATTAGTGTTGGCTTATTAGATTATCAAGTCATTTTTATCTGTTTTTTGTTAAACTAAAAATCTTTTTAAATTATAGGGGGAAAAAAATAGTGGCTTTGATGTCCTCTACCATAATATGAAACATGGACAGATATCAACTAAAGAACTAGCAGATTTTGTAAGAGAACGGTATGTATTTTTTAAATAAGTAATTTGTTTAACAACTTAATAGCAATTAAAATTTTAGAATATAAATAATTGAGAACATTTTATTTGGATTTGGAATAAAGTAATCAAGGCACACTTGTTTTAATATATATACTGTAATTATATCTACTTGTATCTATGATCTACATACCACAGGGCTATATAGTGGCTCAAAGTGATCCTGTTAAATCCCTGGTTTGCAGATTTCTGCTTGAAAATATTATCTACATATTATTCACTTCATATGCTAGCAAGGTGATGTAATACAATTGAGTAATGGGTGGGATAAAGTATTAACATTTGTTAAACAACATGGTAAAATAATTAGAAAACACTTTTCTGATCTTCAGTTTAATTTTATGTTTTTGTAACTTTTAGTTTTAAAAGTCCTAAGTACATATTTTAAAATCTTCCAAATTTATAAAATGTGATTGTCTTTAAGACTCTTAGAATAGCAAATTTAAAAGTTATTAAGAATGAATATAATTTGATTATGATTCAAAATCAAACAGAACTCAAAAGCTGCCAACCTACTAACTTAAAGCTATTTTGTGGCTACCCCAACTTTGTAATTATATGAACACATTTAAAATATTTACCTTGATAATACAGGATACTTTGCCTTTAATAATCTATTTATTTATGTATTCTTTCAACAATATATATCCCATCACTGCTGTGTACCAGCCTGGTACTTGTCTGGATTATGGTAATATGGTGGTTAAGATGTAGCTTCTCACTTCATGGAGTTAACAGACTGGTAGGAATTGAGGATAAACTATTATGTAAGTCCAGTTCCTTTCTTGTTTCCCCCTTTCTGCTGGAATCAATAAGGAATGCAGTAAAGCTCAAGTGCCCTGGGTAGGGCTTTCGCTCCTCGGGGCTTCTACATCTTCATTGGCAGGACTAAAGGAAAGGCTGCAGAACTCTGCATCTCTTGGCATGTTCCTTAGCCTTCCCTCTTCCCCAACACCACTACTATCGCTGTCTGCTTTAGAACTATCAAGGCAGATATTCTTAGGCCTTTTAGCCCTGTTTATGTTAGTTACTGTAAGAAGTCCAGGACTCCTGGGTCATCCCTCCTTTGCCCAGAATCTATCCCTTTCTGATTCATTGAGTAGTGAGACATTCCCTTTTACTTCCCCTTTACTACTTTGTTTTTCTCCATAGTATGTATAACCATCTGATAAAAGTGGCATTTCACTTGTTTATTTTTCTGTCTCTTCCCACTAGAATATAAGCCCAACGAAGGCAGAGATTTTTGTCTTTTTTTTTGCTTATTTTGTCATTTTGCTGTATCTATGCACTTGTGATAGTGCTTGGCACTTGGTAGGCCCTGAGTAAAGGTTTTTCCATAGAATAAATAAATCTCTAATTTCATTATGCTTATCTCAACTATCATTATTTTTGCCTGAACTTCAGCAGTCACTACTAACTGCTCTGTCTACATTCATTCTTGTTTTGCTACAGCTTACTCTCTATACTGTAGTTGGATTGCTTTTTTTGAACTGCAGTACAGATCAGTTTGTTACTTCTTTCAGCCATCTCAAGGGCTTCTCATCGCTCTTAAAATAGGCCTACATTGTCTGACCCTCAAACTACCTTTCAAGCCTTGTTGGTCCAGGTTCTCTGCTAGTTGCGGGATACAACAGAATATTGTCTCACAGGAGAACATAGAGACAATTAACAAAAATGAATAATAACAAAACTGCATACGTAGTACAAAGAGATGTATGAATTACAGGTTGCTCTTTATTCTTTCCACTCCAGAGATACTGGGTACCTTATGGACAGGCTTCCTCTGTCTAGTCCAGGCTTTGTAAATGCTTATTCTTCTCTTTACCTAGTTAATGCCTGCTTATTCTTCAGAGCTCAGCAGTGTGGTCACTGCTCAAAGGATGCCTCTTCTAAACTCCCTGACTAGGTCAAAACACCTATTAAAATCTTTTGCTACATCACACATCTCTTTGTAGTATTTATAAAATTTGATAATTATTTATTTTTGTTATTTGTTTTTATGTTCCTCTGTAAAACATTATTCATTTGTATTCCAGTGGTTAGCACAGACCCTGACACAATAAGATAATTATATTTCTTGAAGGACTGAATGAGAAAGGAAAAAATGTAAACTTTATATATATTATCTGATCGATTGGTGATTTGAGACAGTGTCTGGCTCTGTTGCCCAGGCTGGAGTACAGTGGTTCCATCTCGGCTTGCTGCAACCTCCACCTTCTGGGTTCCTCAGCCTCCCAAGTAGCTGGGATTATAGGCATGTGCCACCATGTGTGGCTAATTTTTGTATTTTTCTCTTTTTTTTTTGAGACAGAGTCTCGCTCTGTCTCTCAGCCCAGGCTGGAGTGCAGAGGTGTGGTCATGGCTCACTGCAACCTCTCTGTCCTGGGTTCAGATGATTCTTGTGCCTCAGCCTCCTAAGTAGCTGGGACCACAGGCATGTGCCATCACACCTGGCTAATTTTTGTATTTTTTGTAGAGATGGGGTTTCCGTACGTTGGCCAGTCTGGTCTCAAGCTTCTGACCTCAAGTAATGCATCTGCTTCAACCTTTCAGTGTGCTGGGATTACAGGTGTGAGCCACCATGCCTGGCCCATTATCTCATTAAGTTTCAAAATTGTAGTCCCATTTTACAGATGAGAAAATTGGCACCTAATTTAAGTTAGTCATTGAGACTTTATTTCTCCTTTTCCCTCCTCTCCTTCCTTCCACACTTATATTTCTCCCTTTTTCCCTTTCTTCACTTCCTCCTAAGAGCTTTATTGAGGTATTGTCACGAATAACTGCACATATTTGAAGTATACAATTTGATACATGTTGACATCCATATACTTCCTGAAACCATCACCACAATTAGGATATGTATTAATAATCCCCTTTGTAATTTCTTACTCCGGTCCTTCTCTCCCTCCCCACCTGTAAGCAGTAACTGATTTGCTTCTGACACTTAGATTAGTTTGAATATTTTAGAATTTTTTATAAATGGAATTATATTGCATGTATTGTTATCCACCTGCCTTCACGCAATACAGTTATTTTGAGATTCACCCACATTGTTGCATGTATCAATAATTTTTTCCTTTTTATTGTTGTGTACAATTTATGGATAAGTGATAATTTTTTTTGTTCATTGAAGGAAGTTGTACCCATTTTTGAACTTGATGTGAAGTGTATATTAATTCAGCCATGCCGTAGGAGTTCTTTTGTCTGGCTTCTGTTGCTTATTACTGTTTGTAATTTGTATTGCTGAGTTTAGTGATAGTTCACTTATAGTGCTATATAATATTAGATTGTATAAATTTATCAAAACGTCTTTACTACTGTTGATGAGTGTTTGTGTTGTTTCCATATTTTAATTTTCGGTGTTTTTTTTTTTTAACTTTATTTTTTAAGAGCAGTTTGAGATTTCACAGCAGTATTGAGAGGAAGGTGTAGAACACTGCCTCTATACATGCAGTTTCCTTCAATATCCCCTACCAGAGTGGTATGTTTGTTACAAATCATGAACCTACATTGACACATCATAATCAAGCAAAGTTGTAGTTTAGGGTTCATTCTTGGTGTTGTATATTCTGTGGGTTTGGACAAATGTATAATGACATGTATCTATCACTACATACTATATTTTCACTGGCCTAAAAAATACTCTGTGCTCTGTCTTTTCATTCCTTCTCCAGGCCCCAGCAACCATTGATCTTTTTACCATCTTCACAGTTTTACCTTTTTAAGAATGTCGTATGGTTGGAATCTTACAACAGGTAGCCTTTTCAGATTGGCGACTTTGATTTTGTAATATGTACTTAAGTTTCCTCGTTGTCTTTTCATGGATTTATATTAGGCTCATTTCATTTCTTTCTTTTATTTTTTTTTCTTGAGACAGAGTGTGACTCTGTCGCTCAGGCCGGAGTGCAGTGGTGCAATCATGGCTCCCTGCAGTCTCTGCCTCCTGGGTTCAGGTGATTCTCCTGCCTCATTCTCCTGAGTAGCTGGGATTACAGTCATGTGCCACCATGCCTGGCTAATTTTTGTATTTTTAGTAGAGACAGGGTTTCGCCTTGTTGGCCAGGCTGGTCTTGAACTCCTAACTTCAGGTGATCCACCCACCTCAGCCTCCCAATGTGCTGGGATTACAGCATGAGCCATCCTGGTCAGGCTCATTTCTTTTTAGTGCTGAATAATATTCTGTTGTCTGGATGTACCACAGTTTATCCATTCACGTACTCAAAGACATCTTGGTTGCTTCCAAATTTTGGCAATTGTGAATAAAACTGCAGTAAACATCTTTGTTCAGGTTTTCATGTGATCATAGGTTTTAATTTCCTTGAGTAAATACCAGGGGACACAATTACTTGATTATATGGAAATAATATGTTTAATTCTGTAAGAAACTCATCTTCTAAAGTGACAATACCATTTTGCATTTTTATTAGCAATGAATGAGAGTTCCTATTGCCTCACATCCTTGCCAGCCTTTGGTATTGTCTGTATTCTGGATTTCAGCTGTTCCAATAAGTGTATAGTGGTATCTTACTGTTTAATTAGCATTTTCCCAATGACATAAGATGTTGAGCATCTTTGCTTTTAATTTTTTTTGTAGAGACAAGGTCTCACTGTGTTTCCCAGGCTAATCTCAAACTCCTAACCTCAATTGATCCTCCCTCCCCAGCCTTGCTAAGTGCTGAGATTACAGGTGTGAGCCAATGCACCTGGCTTTTTTTTGTTGTTAAGATGGGGTCTCACCATGTGGCCCAAGCTGGTCTTGAACTCCTGACCTCTAGTGTTCCTCCCACCTCAGTTTCCCAAAGCACTGGGATTACAGGAGGGAACCAGCACACCTGTCCTCCATCTTTTCATATGTTTATTTTCCAGCTTGTATCTTCTCCAGTGAGGTGTCTAAGGTCTTTGGCCCATTCTTTCTAAAATAGGGGAGTTTATGGACTGGGCGCGGTTGCTCATGCCTGTAATCTCAGCACTTTGGGAGGTCGAGGCGAGTGGATCACAAGGTCAGGAGTTTGAGACCAGCCTGGCTAATATGGTGAAATCCTGTCTCTACTAAAAATATAAAAATTAGCCAGGCGTGGTGGTGAGCAACTGTAGTCCAAGCTACTCGAGAGGCTGAGGCAAGAGAATTGCTGGGAGGCAGAGGTTGCAGTGAGCCAAGATCCTGCCACTGCATTCCAGCCTGGACAACACAGTGAGAATAGGGTTGTTTGTGTTCTTATTGGGTTTTAAGAGTTCTTCCTATATTTTGGATAACAATCTTTGATCAGATGTGTCAGATATTTTCTCTCAGTCTGTGGTTTGTCTTCTATTCTCTTAACATTGTCTTTTTTTTTTTTTTTTTTTGCAAATACTTCAGGTTTTTTTAAAATTGTACTTTAGGTTCTGGGGTACATGTGCAGATCATGAAGGATTGTTGCATAGGTACATACATGGCAAGGGGATTTGCTGCCTCCCTCCCCCTATCACCTATATCTGGCATTTCTTCTGGTATTATCTCTCCCTAACATCCCCATCCCCCTGCTGTCCCCAAGCCCCGCCAAAAGACCTCAGTGTGTGATGCTCCCTTCCCTGTGTCCATGTGTTCTCATTGTTCAACACCCACCTATGATTGAGAACATGCAGTGTTTGATTTTCTGTTCTTGTGTCCATTAGCTGAGAAAGATGGTTTCCAGATTCATCCATGTCCCTACAAAGGACATGAACTCATCATTTTTAATGGCTGCATGGTGTATATGTGCCACATTTTCCTTGTCCAGTCTGTATCATCGATGGGCATTTGGGTTGGTTCCAGGTCTTTGCTATTGTAAATAGTGCTGCAGTGAACATATGTGTGCATGTGTCTTTATAATAGAATGATTTATCATCCTTTGGGTATATACCCAGTAATGGAATTGCTGGGTCAAATGGAATTTCTATTTCTAGATCCTTGAGGAATAGCCACACTGTCTTCCACAATGGCTGAACTAATTTACACTCCCACCAACAGTGTAAATGTGCTCCTATTTCTCCACATCCTCTCCAGCATCTGTTGTCTCCAGATTTTTTAATGATTGCTATTGTAACTGGCGGGAGATGGTATCTCAATGTAGTTTTGATTTCTTTAATGACCACTGATGATGAGCATTTTTCATATGTTTGTTGGCCTCATATATGTCTTCTTTTGTAAAGTGTCTGTTCATATCCTTCACCCACTTTTGAATGGGTTTGTTCGTTTTTTTCTTGTAAATCTGTTTTAATTCTTTGTAGATTCTGGATATTAGCCCTTTGTCAGATGGGTAGATTAATAAAATTTTTTCCCATTCTGTTGGTTACCAGTTCACTCTAATGATGGTTTCTTTTACTGTACAGAAGCTCTGGAGTTTCATTAGATCCCATTTATCTATTTTGGCTTTTGTTGCTAATGCTTTTGGTGTTTTAGTCATGAAGTCCTTGCCTATGCCTGTGTCCTGAATTGTTTTGCCTAGGTTTTCTTTTAGGGTTTTTAATGGTGTTAGGTCTTATGTTTAAGTCTTTAATCCTTCTGGAGTTAATTTTAATGTAAGGTGTCAGAAAGGGGTCCACTTTCTGCTTTCTGCACGTGGCTAGCCAGTTTTCCCAACACCATTTATTAAACAGGGAATCCTTTCCCCATTGCTTGTTTTTGTCAGGTTTGTCAAAGATCAGATGGTTGTAGATGTGTGGTGTTGCCTCTAAGGCCTCTGTTCTGTTTCATTAGTCTGTATCTCTGTTTTGGTACCAGTACCATGCTCTTTGATTACTGTAGCCTTGTAATATAGTTTGAAGTCAGGTAGCGTGATGCCTGCAGCCTTATTCTTTTTGCTTAGGATTGTCTCAGCTATACGGGCTCTCTTTTGGTTCCATAGGAAGTTTAAGGTGTTTTTTTCCAGTTCTGTGAAGAAGGTCATTGTTAGCGTGATGGGGATAGCCTTTAATCTGTAAATTACTTTGGGCAGTATGGCCATTTTCACAATACTGATTCTTCCTAACCATGAGCATGGAATGTTTTTCCATCTGTTTGTGTCCTCTCTTATTTCCTTGAGCAGTGGTTTGTAGTTCTCCTTGAAGAGGTCCTTTACATCCTTTGTTAATTGTATTCGTAGGTGTTTTATTATTTTTGTAGCAATCATGAATGGGAGTTTGCTCTTGATCTGTCTCTCTGTCTGTTACTGGTGTATAGGAATGCTTGTGCATTGAAACAAATCAATTTCTGCACATTTATTTTGTATCCTGAGACTTTGATGAAGTTGCTTATCAGTTTCAGGAGATTTTGTGCTAAGAGGATGGGGGTCTTCTAAATATACGATCATGTCATCTGCAAATAGAGACAATTTGACTTCCTCCTTTCCTAATTGAATACTCTTTATTTCTTCTTCTTTCCTGATTGCTCTGGTTAGACCTTCCAATACGATATTGAATAAGGGTGGTGAGAGAGGGCATCCTTGTCTAGTGCCAGATTTCAAAGGGAATGCTTTCAGTTTTTGCCCATTCAGTGTGATGTTGGCTGTGGGTTTGTCATAAATAGCTGTTATTATTTTGAGATATGTTCCGTTGATACATAGTTTATTGAGAATTTTTAGCATAAAATGCTGTTGAATTTTGTCGAAGGCCTTCTCTGCATCTGTTGAGATAATCATGTGGTTTTTGTCTTTGATTCTGTTTATGTGATGGATTATGTTTATAGACGAGTATGTTGAACCAGCCTTGCATCAAGTAGGATGAAGCCTAGTTGATCATGACGGATAAGGTTTTTGATGTGCTGTTGCAGTCGGTTTGCCAGTATTTTATTGAAGATTTTGCATCTATGTTCATCATGGATATTAGCCTGAGGTTTTCTTTTTTTGTTGAGTGTCTGCTGGGTTTTGGTATCCGGATGATGTTGGTCTCATGAAATGATTGAGGAAAGATTCCCTCCTTTTGTATTGTTTGGAATCGTTTCAGAAGGAGTGGTACCAGGTTCTCTTTGTATGTCTGGTAGAATTTGGCTGTGAACTCATCTGGACCTGGGCTTTTTTTGGTTGGTAGGTTATTAATTGCTGCCTCAACTTCAGCCCTTATTATTGGTTTATTCAGTGTTTCGACTTCTTCCTGGTTTAGGCTAGGGAGGATGCAAGTGTCCAGGAATTTATCTTTTTCAGGTTTACTGGTTTATGTGCATAGAGTTGTTTGTAGTAATCTCTGATGGTAGTTTGTATTTCTGTGGAGTCATTGGTGATAATCTCCTTTATCTTTTTTTATTGCATCTATTTGATTCTTCTCTCTTTTCTTTTTTTTTTTTTTTGAGACGGAGTTTCGCTCTTTTCACCCAGGCTGGAGTGCAATGGCGCGATCTCGGCTCACCGCAACCTCCGCCTCCTGGGTTCAGGCAATTCTCCTGCCTCAGCCTCCTGAATAGCTGGGATTACAGGCACGCGCCACCACGCCCAGCTAATGTTTTGTATTTTTAGTAGAGACGGGGTTTCACCATGTTGACCAGGATGGTCTCGATCTCTTGACCTCGTGATCCACCCGCCTCAGCCTCCCAAAGTGCTGGGATTACAGGCTTGAGCCACCGCGCCCGGCTCTCTCTTCTTTTTTATTAATCTGGCTAGTTGTCTATTTTTTTGATCTTTTCAAGAAGCCAGCTCCTGGATTTATTGATTTTTCTGAAGAGGTTTTTGTATCTCTATCTCCTTCAGTTCTGCTCTGATCTTAGATATTTTTTGTCTTCTACTAGCTTTTCAGTTTTTATGATCTTGCTCCTCTAGCTTTTTCAATTTTGACAATAGGGTGTCGATTTTAAATCTTTTCTCGCTTCTCATGTGGGCATTTATTGCTGTAAATTTTCCTCTAGACACTGCTTTAAATGTGTCCCACAGATTCTCATATGTTGTGTCTTCATTCTCATTGTGTTTGAAGAACATCTTTATTTCTGCCTTTATCCAGTTGACATTCAGGAGCCAGTTGTTCAGTTTCCATGAAGTTGTACAGTTCTGAGTTACTTTTTTTTTTTTTTTTTTTAAAAGACAGAATCCTGCTCTGTTGCCAGATGCCAGGCTGGAGTGCAGTGTAAAATCTTGGCTCACTGTAACCTTAGCCTCCCGGTTTCAAGCAGTTCTCCTGCTTCAGCCTTCTGAGTAGCTGGGACTACAGGCACGCACCACCACGCCCAGCTAATTTTTGTATTTTTAGTGGAGACAGGGTTTTACCGTGTTGGCCAGGACAGTCTCACTGTCTTGACTTCGTGATCCGCCTGCCTCGGCCTCCCAAAGTGCTGGTATTACAGGTGTGAGCCACTGCAGCCGGCCTCTGAGTTAGTTTCTTAATCCTGAGTTCTAATTTGATTACACTGATCTGAGAGACTGTTTGTTATGATTTCTGTTCTTTTGCATTTGCTGAGGAGTGATTTACTTTCAATTATGTGGTCAGTTTTAGAGTAGGTGTGATGTGGTACTGAGAAGAATGTATATTCTATGGATTTGGGGTGGAGAGTTCTGTAGATGTCTATTAGGTCTGCTTTGTCCAAATCTGAGTTCAACTTTTAGATATCTTTGTTAGTTTTCTGTCTCATAGATCTGTCTAATATTAACAGTGGAGTGTTAAAGTCTCCCATTATCATTGTGTGGGAGTCTAAGTCTCTTTGTAGGTCTTTAAGAACTTGCTTTATGTATCTGGGTGCTCCTATATTGGGGTGTGTATATTTAGGATCGTTAGTTCTTCTTGTTGCATTGATCCTTTTACCATTATGTAATGTCCTTCTTTGTCTCTTTTGATCTTTGTTGGTTTAAAGTCCATTTTATCAGAGTAGGATTGTGACTCCTGCTTTTATTTGCTCTCCATTTGCTTCGTAAATCTTCCTCCATCCCTTTGTTTTGAACCTATGTGTGTCCTTGCACGAGATGGATTTCCTGAATACAGCGCACTGATGGGTCTTGACTTTTTATTCAGTTTGCCAGTCTGTGTCTTTTGATTGGGGCATTTACTTATTTACATTTAAGGTTAATATTGTTATGTGTGAATTTGATTCTGCCATTTTGATGCTAGCTGGTTGTTTTGCCCATTAGTTGATGCACTTTCTTCATTGCGTCGATGGTCTTTACCATTTGGTGTGTTTTTGGAGTGGCTAGTACTGGTTGTTCCTGTCCATGTTTAGTGCTTCTTTCAGAAGCTCTTGTAAGGCAGACCTGGTGGTGACGAAATCTCTCAGCAATTGCTTGTCCGTAAAGATTTTGTTTCTCCTTCACTTACGAAGCTTAGTTTGGGTGGATATGGAATTCTGGGTTGAAAGTTCTTTTCTTTAAAGATATTGAATATTGGCCCCCACTCTCTTCTGGCTTGTAGAGTTTCTGCCTAGAGATGAACTGTGAGTCTGATGGGCTTCCCTTTGTGGGTAACCTGACCTTTCTCTCTGGCTGCCCTTAGCATGTTTTCCTTCATTTCAACCCTGGTGAATCTGACGATTATGTGCCTTGGGTTGCTCTTCTTGAGGAATATCTTTGTGGTGTTCTCTGTATTTCCTGGACTTGAATGTTGGCCTGCCTTGCTAGGTTGGGGAAGCTCTCCTGGATATTATCCTGAAGAGCGTTTTCCAGCTTGGATTCGTTCTCTCTGTCACATTCAGGTGTACTTATCAAACGTTGACTAGGTCTTTTCACATAGTTCCATATTTCTTGGAGGCTTTCTTCATTTATTTTCACTCTTTTTCCTCCAATCTTGCCTTCTTATTTTATTTCATTGAGTTGGTCTTCAATCTCTGGTATCTTTCTTCTGCTTGGTTGATTAGTCTATTGGAAGTTGTGTATGCTTTGTGAAGTTCTCACGCTTTGTCTTTCTGCTCCATTAATTTGTTTATATTCTTCTCTAAGTTGGTTATTCTAGTTACAGTTTCATCTAACCTTTGTTCATGGTTCCTAGTTTCTTTGCATTGCGTTAGAACATGTTCTTTTTAGCTCAGATTGTTACTACCCATCTTCTGAAGCCTGATTCTGTCACTTCATCAGACTCATTCTCCATCCAGCTTTGTTCCCTTGCTGGTGAGAAGTTGTGATCCCTTGAAGGAGGAGAGGCGTTCTGGTTTTTGGTGTTTTCATCCTTTTTGCACTGGTTTCTTCCCATCTTTGTGGATTTATCTACCTGCAGTCTTTGTAATTGGTAACTTTCAGATGGGGTCTCTGAGTGGATGTCCTTTTTGTTGATATTGAAGCTATTTGTTTCCGTTACTTAGTTTTCCTTCTAAGAGGCTCCTCTGCTGCAGGACTGCTGGAGGTCCACTCTAGACCCTGGTTGCCTGGGAATCACCCGTGGGGCCTGCAGAACAGTAAGGGTTGCTGCCAGTTTCTTCTTCTGTTATCTTCGTCCCAGAAGGGTAACCGCCTTAGTTCTATACCGGAAAGGACATTTAAAGATAGGCCAGAAATTAATGGGTACATATATCTACTTATTTTTAACATGTAATTTTTGAGATATCTTTTTGTTTTTGCATTTTTAATTGCATTTTGCTAACTTTGCTCTGTTTTTGGTCACTAAATAAGAAGTATTATGATGTGGATATTTGATTTAACAGAGCTACCATAGAGGAGGCATACTCCAGGTCAATGACAAAACTAGCAAAATCTGCAAGCAATTATTCCCAACTTGGGTGAGTTAACTTCTTTCTCTTTTTTCAGTGTTCATTTAGGCAAAGTTCTTGAGGATACTAGGTTTGTATTGAGGACATAGTTCAAAAGCATAGTCAAATATATACTTATTTTAAAAGTATCTGTGAATATTAATATATTCTTCACTTTATGGAAAATATAATTGTTGAATCAGTTAATGCAGTCAAAAGTAAATTTATTTTTTTCCTTTTTTAAACTAGTCATTCAGTAGTGTTTGAGATTATAAATGTTATGCACATCAAAGTATTTATTCTAGTTGTAAGTTCATTTAAATTCTGTTGTAGTTTAACAGTGATCTTAAGGTAAACTTTACTGAAATGATTAAGATGCATTAAAAATATCTCCTGTGATTTTATAGACTGTCATTAAATCTTCCCTTTAGAAATTTGTATTAAAATGTGTCCTTGAAAAAATGAAAATAATGAATACATTTAAAATAAGATGTGGTCATTGCTATAACAGTGATGGAAAGGATAATTTTTTAACCTGAACCATAACAACTCTGGAAGAAATGCATAATCATCTAAAAATTGGGGGAGAGTTGTATTTTAGCTAAAATATTGAACAAATTATTCTAACATTTAAAAAATCATATGGTATTCAGTAAAATATTCCTCTGTATCTGGGATTCTCATGAATCTGTGAATCCCCTGAAATTTTATGCAAAATTTTGTGTGGGTATTAATTCATATTTCCAGTGAAGAGGATCTTTACCAGTTTTCAGATTCACAAATGATTCTGTGATTTAAAGAAAAATGGTTAGGAATGACTATTGTATTAAGTATTCTGTAATGTAGTTGAATGAGTTTAAACAAAAGACTTCCTATTTTGTGGGCTAGGTAAAGAGGAGTTGAAATCTCAGGTCATCACAGGGTAGTGGCACTGTCTGTTACGTGTGTGCTGAAAGCCAAAAGCCCAAAGGCAAGAAGACCTGTCCCTGCATTCCCTGTACAGTGTGGCTGGGAAGGCCAGGGAGATACCACCTTTTTTACCTAGAGGAGAGTGGAGACTGGTAGTTGATAATTACTTTAGTTTTGTTCCCTCTCTGTCTTCCAGTTTTTTCATTCCTCACCTCCCTCTCCTACAACTTTGTTCTTCATTCTTTTTCTCTCCCCCTTCTTACGTTTTGGACATTTCCAGAGGCTCCTAGAAATGTCCTTTTATTTCTAGAGACTCCATGTTGATAAGCCTCTTCTAAAACTAATTTATTATTTATTTACCTCAGTAGATGGACCAGAAAATAACTAGAAGAAAGGCTAGCTTTTACCAATTGACCATGGTTTTATTATAGAAAATTCTACCCTATTCTTAGTTACCAGGTAGTAGATAGAAGGAACATGGATTAACTTCAGGTATGTTAAATAAACAACAACAAAGCTATTGACAGCATTCCTATGTGTACTTTTCATAAATAATAGTATCTATTTTTTATATTAGTGTCATCTCTCAAGGCTGTAAAGATTTTAAATATTAATATTTTTGCTTACTGTTCCATATTTAAGAAATTAAATTTTGTATTTCAGTTTTCAGTTGCATTTAAACATATTTAGATTTGTCAGTTATCTTTCTTAATGCTTATTAGTGTATATAGTAATGTGTATTTTTTTTTTTTTTTGGAGACGGAATTTCCCTCTTGTTACCCAGGCTGGAGTGCGATGGCGCGATCTCGGCTCACCGCAACCTCTGCCTCCTGGGTTCAGGCAATTCTCCTGCCTCAGTCTCCTGAGTAGCTGGGATTACAGGCACACGCCACCATGCCCAGCTAATTTTTTGTATTTTTAGTAGACACGGGGTTTCACCATGTTGGCCAGGATGGTCTCGATTTCTTGACCTCGTGATCCACCTGCCTTGGCCTCCCAAAGTGCTGGGATTACAGGCTTGAGCCACCGCGCCCGGCCTATAGTAATGTGTATTACTTGACCAGAAAAAAGTTGTGTATATTAAACTTTAAAATATTGAATGATATTTGAAATTCTTTTAAGAAACTCATGTTTAAAGCCATCTTGGCTGGGTGCGGTGGCTCACACCTGTAATCCCAGCACTTTGGGGGGCCAAGGCAGGTGGATCACCTGCATTCAAAGTTCAAGACCAGCCTGGCCAACATGACAAAACCCCGTCTCTACTAAAAATGCAAAAATTAGTTGGACATGATGGTGAGCACCTGTAATCCCAGCTACTCAGGAGGCTGAGGCAGGAGAATCACTTGAATCTGGGAGGTGGAGGTTACAGTGAGCTGAGATCAGGCCATTGCACTCCAGCCTGGAAAACAAGAGCGAAATTTAGTGTCAAAAAAAAAAAAAAAAAAAAAAAGGCAATCTTATCGTGAATCCCTTGCAGTGTAAAGAATGCTTTGGTAAAGTAAGGGACATGCCCATCTTTTCTGCTTTGTGAAGTCTAGACTATCGTATATCAGATTTACATGAAGTGAGAGATGTGTATTTCCGTGAATAATTTTGAAGTATCTTTTTCTCTTGATATTTTCTATCTAATACTTGCCAGATTAATGATTAGATTTTTAAGTATGAGATGAGATCTAATCAAAACAGTCTTCTTTTGACCAGGTAAGGTGGCTCACGCCTATAATCCCAGCACTTTGGAAGACAGACAGGCGGATCACTTGAGGTCAGGAGTTGGAGACCAGCCCGGCCAACATGGTGGAACCCTGTCTCTACTAAAAATACAAAAATTAGCCGGTGGTGGCATGCACCTATAATCCCAGCTACTCGGTAGGCTGAGGCAGAGAATACCTTGAACCCAAGAGGTGGAAGTTGCACTGAGCTGGGATCACACCACTGCATTCCAGCCTGGGTGACAGAGTTGAGACTCCATCTCAAAAAAAAAAAAAAGTCCTTTTTTAAGGATTTTAATTATCTTTGAACTTAAAAAGATTTTTAACATGTAGAGATGGGGTCTTGGTATGTTGGCCCTGGCTGGTCTTGAACTCCTGGCCTCAAGCAATCATCCCACTTCGGCCTCCCAAAGTGCTAGGATTACAAGCATGAACTATTATGCCCAGCCTGAACTTCATTAATGCATAAAATGATTGTTGCCACTTAATTTTCCTACTGGGTAAGAGATGCAATAATTGGCATAGAGTACATATTGGAATAAATAATTGTTTTCTTGGCCCTCTTGCCTTAGTGATCATTGCAGCTGTTTTGTATTCTATCAAAAGTTTTATCATAGAGACCACTTTAAAGCCAGTATCTGAGTAAAGCGTAGGATAAAATCATCTTTAAATCATTGTCCACTGACCAACTAGTTTAAAATAACCATTGGCATTGTAAGTACTATTCAAGATATGATAATATAGTAATTCTTGGATGTATTTGAGCCTGCTGAACATTTTTAATTTTTTTTTTTTTTGGAGATGGAGTTTCACAGTTTTACTCTTACCCAGGCTGGAGTGCAATGACACGATTTTGGCTCACCACAACCTCCACCTCCTGGGTTCAAGCAATTCTCCTGCCTCAGCCTCCCGAGTAGCTGGGACTACAGGCACGCACCACCATGCCCAGCTAATTTTCGTATTTTTAGTAGAGACAGGGTTTCACTGTGTTGACCAGGATGGTCTCGATCTCTTGACTGTGTGATCCACCCACCTTGGCCTCCCAAAGTGCTGGGATTATAGGCGTGAGCCACCGCACCTGGCCTTTAATTCTTAATATTGAGAAAAAAATGATAGGAAAGTATATCACACATCCCATAGTCTAGTAGAAAGGTGACTCTATTAGTGTATTATTGGAGTACACAAACAGAATACAATTCAAATACTCAAAGGTTTCAGATAACTGTCCTAAAATAATTCTTATGTATTATTAATGAAGACACTTTAAAAAATTATGTGTAAAAATTTGACTTTTGCATGTCTTTTTAATTTACAGACACTTTATTTTTAATAAAGCATTTTAAATGGAGTACTTGTTGCTAACAATTGATTTTTCAGCAATAGACAGTGATAGAGTTCTGATACAAGTCTAAATAACTAAATCAACTCAGAAATTAATATAAGAGGGGTAAGAGTTGTGATAGTGTAATTAACCCATTTCTAGATTCCTGAGGTCCAAAAATATTTTAAATAACTAACCAATGATTAAAAAAATTCAAGGCCAGTCTGTCAATCATTTTATTCATTATTTTAGTTTCATCTTTTGCCTAAATAAAGTTGCGATATACAACATTATTGTTTCTGTTGGTTCCTTGTTAGAACCTTAATTTTTTTTTTTTACTTTTAATAAGTTATTCCCATGTCTTTTATTTTCTTAGAACATTTGCACCAGTATGGGATGTATTCAAAACATCTACAGAGAAATTAGCAAATTGTCACTTGGATCTTGTTAGAAAATTACAAGAATTAATAAAGGAAGTTCAGAAGTATGGAGAAGATCAAGTAAAATCTCATAAAAAGGTATCAGTTTTTCTCTTGTTAAAGAATTGGTCAGATACTGAATACAGTTTAGTCATTTTGATGAATTGTTTCATACTAAACAGACTAAAGAAGAAGTTGCAGGAACTCTGGAAGCTGTCCAAACCATTCAGAGCATAACTCAGGTACTCCAGAAATCCAAGGAAAATTACAATGCCAAGTGTGTAGAACAGGAGCGTTTGAAAAAGGAAGGAGCTACACAAAGAGAAATAGAAAAGGTAATAAAAATAACATCTCTGTGGTTTCAAAGTACTTTGACATACAAAATTGCATTTAATATTTAAACTCAGAATTATCTCATTTTATTGATTTATTTACTTACTTATTTTTTGTTTGTAGAAAGTGATTTATTTATTTAGAGAGAGAGAAACAGGAGAAGGAGGGAGAAATAAACAGCTAATTCTCACACTAAGTGAGAGAATCTAGAAAGCTGGAATCCAAGAGAGGAAAGCAGCTTTCACACTGAGTGGAAGGGAATAGAGAGAGATGGAATTTAGGAGGGGAAGACAGGCTTCCACAAAGGGGGTGTTCATGGAGTGGGACTCCAGAGGCGAAATCCAGGATAGAGAAAAACAGCTTCCACGAGCACAAGAGTGTTTGTGGAAGAGGATCCAAACATGGAGTCCCCCAAATTATCTCATTTTAAAGGTGAAGACACTGTGCCTTACAGTCCTAGTGATTTACCTAATTAAAACACAGGAGATTGGCTGGGCGCGGTGGCTCAAACCTGTAATCTCAGCACTTTGGGAGGCCGAGGCGGGTGGATCACGAGGTCAAGAGATCGAGACCATCCTGGTCAACATGGTGAAACCCCATCTCTACTAAAAATACAAAAAAATTAGCTGGGCATGGTGGCGTGTGCCTGTAATCCCAGCTACTCAGGAGGCTGAGGCAGGAGAATTGCCTGAACCCAGGAGGCGGATGTTGCGGTGAGCCGAGATTGCGCCATTGCACTCCAGCCTGGGCAACAAGAGCGAAACTCTGTCTCAAAAAAAAAAAAAAAAGAAAACACAGGAGATTTATAATATATGTTGTCTGTGGTAAATAGGTTAGCAAGCACATAAAAAAACAATGACTTATTTATTTATTTTTTTGAGATGGAGTTTCACTCTTGTTGCCCAGGCTGGAGTATGATGGTGTGATCTCAGCTACTGCAGCCTCTGCCTCCCAAGTTCAAGTAATTCTCCTTCCTCAGCCTCCCAAGTAGCTGAGATTACAGGTGCATGCCACCACAACTGGCTAATTTTGTATTTTTAGTAGAGATGGGGTTTTGCCATGTTGGTCAGGCTGGTCTCGGAACTCCTGACCTCAGGTGATCTGCCCGCCTCGGCCTCCCAGAATGCTAAGATTACAAGCGTGAGCCACTGCGCCCAAGCAAAAAACAATGATTTTTAAGTATCAGTGACACATTTTCAAGATATTTTTGTAGTAACATAATTGATGAGATAATTACTTGGTGTAAGATTTTTAACAGCGAGATAAAATTGTTTTGAAACAAGGTTTTGGTATATTTAGAAAAATAAAGGTACTTTCACACAAGTTTTAAATGTGTGTTGTGGTGATTTATTGCTGACTTTGAGAACATTTATGTAGCATTGTGGTAAACCACAACCTTTTCTTCCACTTATGTTTTAATGGAAAGTAGGTTTTTTTCTCCTTTCAAAATAGTTTAACCATTGACTTATTTGATGTGGTATATCTCACTTAAGAATGAGCCATAGGGAGTGATAATTTTGAAAGCTTTGTAAAATGTTTGAAATACCCAGTAAAAAAAGAATACCAAATTGTATCAGTAGTATGATTATGACTATAAAAGGAGTGTGTACTTACATACTTTTACATGTTTAAATGCACAGAGACTTTATTTTTGATGAAGCATATTAAGTGGGGTACTAGTTTTACATTGAAGTTTGATAATAGAATTAATTTTTAACAATAGGTGGTGAAGGAAACCCTTCTGATACAAGTCTAAATAACCGTATCAACTCAGAAATTATGTAATTAAATGAGAGGGGCTGTTGCAAGACTAGTGTTAGTGGAGTTAATTCATTTCTAGATACCTGAGGTCCAAAATGTTTTAAATAACTAATCGATGAAATATGATATATAACTGTACACGGGCAAAAACTGAAAGAGAATGTGGAAAAATAAAACTAGGTGATAGAAATTGGAGCAATAAGGCACATGATGTTAGGACCCCCTGGGGGCTATGTCACAGATGAAAAAAGGAATTTGGAGCAATATACTGTGTTTGTATGATAAATAAAAATTGGGTTTGTATAATAAAAATTGGGAGTGGGGGTAAATGAGACATAGTAAGTACATGGTTTGAAAACACACTCTGCTTCAGACATAGTAATTATGAATAAAATATAAAAAGGGAAAACAAAATAACTGGATCCAAAAAGAATAATATGTTATCTCTGTGGACCTGAATAGAACAGAAATACAAAATGCACGTAGATATTGATTATGGAAGGTACTGAACTCAAAAATCCTCAAGTAGGCAGTGGAATTTGGCTCTTATGTGGCGGAAAGGACTAAATGCTCCCCTCTTGACATGAGGCACAAAGAGCCTGGCTTATTTCCTAAAAGTGTAGATAGGGGAAAAAGAAGGCTCTTGAGTTGCTGACAAGAACTAAAGCCTTATTGGAAATTGGGGAGTTAGGGACACAGATACAGAGACACAATCCTGACTTGGAATCAAGCGAAGGAACCATTTCATTACTATTTTGGCCATATCTACAATATTCTTGCAGGGAAGTAATTAAAAATTACCTTCATAAGACTGAAATGAAATAGGGCCTTGGAGGGGTGGCAGGAGATAACCTTAAAACTGCTTGGGGTTGGGTGAGCATAAAGTATAAAGCATAACAATTCTAGGAGGTACCATTTACGTTTTATTCTATGAATGTTCAACAGTACTGATGAAGGGAGAGAGAGAAGAAGAGAGAAGAGGACAAAATTAAAAAAAGAAAACAACTCCCATTCTGAATGAGCAAACAATCAAAATTGTAGAGCACATCTAAGAAATCTAATACTAGAACAACCAATAAATTCAATACTTGGAATAAGAATTCACTCCAGATGAAATTTAAATTTATAAAAAATGAACAAAAATGATGTGTGTTGATGAGATGTTCAAATAAATAAACATAAACTTACATTAAAGAAGATTAAGAAATTAAAGAAACATAATGAAACAAGCTCTACTAGATACGAAAAACAGCTAATTGACAAACTTGGAAATGAAAAATATGGTTATTGAAAATTTTAAAAAGCAATAGAGAAATGAAACTTTAGACTTGATATAGTCAAAGAGTGAGTTTGGAAGATAATATGGAGGGACCTTACCCAGAACATAGTAGGAGAAGCTTCAGAAGAAAAAATATGGAGGAGATGGAGGGACAAGTAATACTTGAATAGTTAACAGCTCAAAATGTTTCAGATTGAAGAAATTTAAGAACCCTCATATTGAAAGTACATTGTAGGTATTAAGCAGGTTAAGTAAATTCAGATCTAGACACTAGAGAAAAAGAATATTAAAAGCTAGGAGGCATTTTTTTTCCTCATATGAAATTAGAATGCATTTTCCGTTGATGGTATTGTATAATCATTTTTGGTAAGGTAGCATTTACGGTGTAGTTTAATTGCCTGTGCAAACTTCATTGCATGATTGGACAGCTACAATGTTTTGATATTTGAGTTAACACCATTTAAAGACCATCTGAGGAAGTAATGGCTTTGATTATTGTCTGAAAATCTTTTACTGATACCATTTGTTAAGATCAAGTGCTTGGAAGAAAATCTGAAGATAATAATTGAGCACTTTAAAGAAATGCACTGTCAACTGACAAAAACAAGCAATGGGGAAAGGATTCCCTATTCATTAAATGGTTCTGGGATAACTGGCTAGCCATATGCAGAAAATTGAAACTGGACCCCTTTCTTACACCAAATATAAAAATCGTCTCAAGATGGATTAAAGACTTAAATGTAAAACCCAGAACTATAAAAACTCTGGAAGACAACCTAGGCATTACCATTCTGGACACAGGAATGGGCAAAGATTTCATGACAAAGACACCAAAAGCAATTGCAACAAAAACAGAAATTGGCAAACGGGATCTAATTAAACTTAAGGGTTTCCTCACAGCAAAAGAAACTATCAAAAGAGTGAACAGATAACCTGTAGAATGGGAGAAAATGTTTGCAAACTATGCATCTGACAAAGATCTAATATCCAGCATCTGTTAGGAACTTAAATTTACAAGAAAAAACCTCATTAAAAAGTGGACAAAGGACATGAACAGACACTTCTCAAAAGAAGACGTACATGCAGCCAACAAGCATATGAAGAAAAGCTCAATATCACTGATAATCAGAGAAACTCAAATCAAAACCACGATGATACGCCATCTCACAGTAGTCAGAATGACTACTATTAAAAAGTCAAATAACAGATGCTGGCAAGGTTGTAGAGAAAAGGGAGTGCTTATACGCTGTTTGTGGGAGTGTAAATCAACCATTGTGGAAAGCAGTGCGTGGTGATTCTTCAAAGAGCTAAAAACAGAACTACCATTCACCCCAGCAATCCCATTACTGGATATCTCCCCAAAGGAATATAAATCATTGTACTATAAAGGCACATGCCCGTGAATATTAATTACAACACTATTCACAGTACCTAACTGCCCATCAGTGACAGATTGGATAAAGAAAATGTGGTACTTACTCACTGTGGAATACTATGCAGCCATAAAAAAGAATGAGATTATGTCTTTTGTGGGTACATGGATGGAACTGGATCCCATTATTTTTAGCAGGAACAGAAAACCAAATACTGCATGTTCTCATTTATAAGTGAGAGTTAAACACAGAACACCATGGATACAAAGAGGAGAATAATAGACACTGGGACCTACTGGAGGGAAGAGGCTGGGAAGAGGGAGAAGATCAGAAAAAAATACCTATCAGTTACTGTGCTTATTAGCTGCATGATGAATAAGTTGCACACCACACCTCCATGGCACACAGTTTACCTGTATAACAAACCTGCACATGTTCCCCTGAAGCTAAAATAAAAGTTAAGAAAAGAAATGTTTTGTCAGTAAACTGAAAATCATTTGAAAGAAATAATTATAATACATATACATGTATTAGGCTCCTGTCGTGGTTTGTTTTCTGTTGCTTATGACAGAATACCTGAAAGTGGGTAATGGTTTTTTTGTTTTTTTTTTTTGAGACAGAGTCTCTGTCACCCAGGCCAGGGTGCAATAGCAGGATCTCAGTTCACTGCAACCTCATGCCTCCCGAGTTCAAGCAATTCTGGTAACTCAGCCTCCCAAGTAGTTGGGATTACAGTCGTGCGCTACCACACCTGCCTAATTTTTGTATTGTTAGTAGAGATGGGGTTTCTTCACCATGTTGGCCAGGATGGTCTTGAACTCCTGACCTCAAGCGATTTGCCCACCTTGGCCTCCCAAAGTGCTAGGATTATAGGCGTGAGCCACTGCGCCTGTCCTGAAACTGGGTAATTTATAAAGAAAGGAATTTATTTTTTACGTTATGGAGCATGAGGTGTTCCAAGTTCAGGGGCCACATCTAGTGAAGTTCTTCTTGCATGTGGGGATTCTGCAGAATTCTGAGAAGGTGCCGTACCTCATATGGTGAGGGGACTGAGCCTGTTTAGGTCTCTCTTCCACTCCTTATAAAGCTATCAGTCCTATTCCCTTGATAACCCATTGATTCATGAACTCAGTAATCCATTAATTAATCTATGAGGGCAGAGCCCTCATGATGGAATCATCTATTAAAGGGCCCCACCTCTCAGTACTGCCACATTGGGGATTAAGTTTCAATGTCAGTTTCATAGGGGACAAACAAACCATAGCAGCGCCTCTAATCATAGATCAATTGTCAAATTCAAAAAACCTGTTATGTATTTCATATAATGGGACTCAATACAGCAATTTAAATAAATACTCTAGCAAAGAAAAGGGGAAAGAATAGATTGAGTCTTTAGGTGATGGATTTGTGGAGTCTTAATTACGTTATATAAACGTTAAAAAAAGATTGACGTGTATTAACATGAATAAATGTAAAAAGCATAATATTGAGCAACAAAAGTTTCAAAAGGGTATGCAGAATTTGATACTTTTCACATAACCTTTAATTCTCTGTTTAAAAAAATGCTACTGACTCTGCTTTCCACCTTCCCCTCCCCCTCCTTTCTCCCTCCCTGCCTTTTCCCTAGTCCCCTCTCCCGCTGCCGCCTCCCCCAACTATCTTCCCTTCCCTCCTGGTCTTGGAGGACCCCATCCTAGCCCAACCTGCCTCTGCCCTCAACCCCCCAAAAGCTATCAGTGCCACTCCCAGCCCATGTGGGCCCCTATGAGCTGGCCACGCATGTCCCCCAGCTCCCCATTCTGCTGGGCCTTCCCCTCACCCAGGGTGGCTTTCTGAGCTGCCCATTGCATGCTCCTCTTTGCAGCCTTTCCTGCCACTCAGGGCCCCTGTTCCCCAGCCCAGCGACGGGGAGCTGGTGGGGAGCTGGCGGCGCTTGGCTGCTGGGGGTGGAGAGTGGGTGGCAGGGTGGTGCTGGGATAATGAGGATGATGCGGTCGCAATGTCTGCTGGGGCTGCATGTTCATGGCCTTCTCCGCCAAGCTCTGGAGGTTCATTTACCTTTTGTGGAGGCAGATCTGCACGGTAATTCAGTACCAAACTGTTAGATATGCTACCATCCCCTTATCTCCTGTATCCCAGAATCAGCTATTTGAAGAGGAAGATTCTGGTGCTGGATCTGGATGAGACACTTATTGACCCCCACCATAATGGGGTCCTGAGGCCCACAGTCTTGCCTGGAATGCCTCCTGACTTTATCCTCAAGGTGGTAATAGACAAATACCCTGTCCGGTTTTTTGTACATAAGAGGCCCCATGTGGATTTTTATAATTAGGTATTTTTTGAATTTTCTATTTTTATGAGTCTCCTTTCAACTTGTAAATATCTTTATTAGGGATGATCAGAACTTGTCTTTATCAGTAGCTGGTGAATAAATTATTAAGCAGTAATTTAATGAGCAGCAGAAAAACAAAATAGGTATGAGGATGAGGTATTAGGAACAAGCAAAGAAAGGGCTTCCAGTAGAGTTACATCATTTTGATATGTTGTGTCATTAAAAATCACTCTGAAGGCAAGGCTCAGTGACACTTCGGGTGGCTTAGGCGGGTGGATCATTTGAGGTCAAGAGTTTGAGACCAGCTTGGCCAACATGGTGAATGAGACTCTGTCTCTATTAAAACTATAAAAATTAGCCAGGTGTAGTGGTATGCACCTGTAATTACAGCTACTTGGGAGACTGAGGCAGGAGAAGCACTTGAATCCAGGAGGCTGAGATTTCAGTGAGCCAAGATTGTGCCATTGCACTCCAGCCTGGGCCATGGAGTCAGACTCCATCTCAAAAAAAAAAAAAAAAAAAAAAGTCACTCTTAAGACTGTAGGTTATTGTTTGCCATTCTACACACTGAAAATACAAGCATTGGAAGAGCAAACTAAAATTTCTTTGCATAAAAAATATCCAAAAGGAAATCCGGATTAAACATGCCATTATAATTGTTTTTAAAATAAGTTCTAACAAACTTGGTTATCCAGGTTTCTTGGGAAGGTACACGGTAAACTCTATTGTCATTTAACTGTTACGTATTTGAACAGGGGCAGGATGTTAGAGGATTCTGGTACAGTAATTGGTATAAAATAATGTAAACTGTGTAGAACTGGGAAAAGAGTAAAAAAAATTTGTAGGATCAAACTAGAAAATTGTTACAGGTTTTAGTCACTTTCTCTAGGGATGGACAGCTCAGTACAACTCAGTAACTCAGATACAGCTTTATATATAAACAGCAAAATATGATGATGTGTTTTCTTGGCATTAGAAACTATAATAAAAGCAGGCACTGTTTATTTTTAAATTTAACTCTATGCCAAACCTGTTCCAAGCATTTTATATAACTACATTTCATCACTAACACAACTTTAAAGAAAAGGTGATATTGTTCCCATTTTAGGAATGAGAGAACTGTATACATTTCTTTTTTTTTTTTTTTTTTTTTGAGACGGAGTTTCACTCTTGTTACTCAGGCTGGAGTGCAATGGCGCGATCTCGGCTCACCGCAACCTCCGCCTCCTGGGTTCAGGCAATTCTCCTGCCTCAGCCTCCTGAGTAGCTGAGATTACAGGCACGTGCCACCATGCCCAGCTAATGTTTTGTATTTTTAGTAGGGACGGGGTTTCACCATGTTGACCAGGATGGTCTCGATCTCTCGACCTCGTGATCCACCCGCCTCGGCCTCCCAAAGTGCTGGGATTACAGGCTTGAGCCACCGCGCCCGGCCTGAACTGTATACATTTCTAAGACAAGGTCAGATGGGTGGTACAGTGCTGAGATTTCACTTTCCTAGGTTTCAGTTACCCCCTGTCTCGTACAGTAGGACATTTACAGAGAGAGTGATCATATTCACATATAATGTTATTACAGTATATTGCTTTAATTGTTCTATTTTATTATTAGTTGTTGTTAATCTCTTACTGTGCCTAATTTATAAATGGAACTTTGTCATAGTTATGTATGTGTAGGAAAAAAAGATACAGAATATAGAGTCTGTACCATCCATGGCTTCAGACATCCGCTGGGATCTTGGAATGTATTCCGCACAGATAAAGGGGCACTAGTGTAAATGGTAGAGCCAGAATTAGAATCAAATTTCTTCTGGCCCCAAAATCAGTTTTGTTTATGTTGCATGCTAAAGTGGCATGCTATATTCTTTAAGAAGGCAGGGAAGTACATAACATATATACTTAATATAGTATAAACAGTTATATTTTAGAGAGAGTACAAAGTTGCTTGTAGGGAGTACGGCTATATGTACCTCTTGCCAAACCAAAACCCCAGGGTAAACCCAATTTTCTGTTTGTAGTTTTTGTTCTTAGATTCCTGATCACGGCTGAAGATAATTACATATTGGTACTGAAGATAATTACATATTGGTACTGATTGACTTTAAACAAATTCAGTATTTTGCAGCTTTCCTTGGCCCTCAGTGGCACTTAGCAATACTTGTTCTCATCTAGTCGTGACCTGTTGCATTCTCCACAATTATGGTTTGAAACTTTTTTTGTTCACCTTAAGCTCCCAACCCTACCCTGCTGTTCCTCACTCATACCAGACCCATCTGTTACCTCATTAAGAAAATGGGGATTTTTATATCTTGAAATCCTACAACTTGTCTTTCTTTGATCTCCTTTAAACTCTTATTTCATCCAGCCACATCCGTCCATCTTCCTGTATCCAAGTTGATCAGTCCTTTGAGAATAGTCAGTCTTCTTGATAGCCATGTATCTGCTTCAGCCTACAAACTACACATACCAAATACCTGTCTTCTTATAATTTATCTTGACTTCTGTGGCTGTGTTACTTTCTTCCAGTTTCTGTTTATGTATAGGTTGTACAGTACTACTTAATTTTTTTAATTAAATAAGTAACTTTTATAAAACCAGTACTATAATATTGCGGTAACAGTTTTGTTTTGTTTTTTAAATAGAAGTCTTGAAAAAATAGGCAAAGATTAAAAACAAGTTTCTGTATTTGCTGGAGCATAACGGGAGCTGAGAAACATCAAGGAAACCAGTCTTCACAACTTTTGAGATAGGTTTATAGTCTAATCAGACATTGAATGAAATATATGTATGCTGTGAGGGAGGAGGATTCACAGGTGTGAAAAGGAGTGTCAAGCATGTTCTGGTGGTATTGTTACATTTTTGCACATTGTCTGGAAATTTATTTCCAACAGTGTGTTAACATATCTTAGTAACACTGTAGCATTATAATATAATTATGCAGTCTTAGTCTGGGATTTAAAATGAGAGTATTTTAACTTTTCAAAGCACATTCCATTAAACAGAAATGGAATCAGTGTTTAATTCCTGACTTCTTGGCTGACAGTAGCAATAACAAAAAGACTAAAGAGGGCCTCACAGCACGTATTAAAGTTAGTTATATGTCATATTGAACTCTTAAAATGTATTTTAATTTACTATTCATATTAACTTATATTAGGAAAGAAAAAAGGTCAATGCACAGTTAAAAATGTTTTTGTTTTATTACAGGCAGCTGTTAAATCTAAGAAAGCTACAGATACCTATAAACTCTATGTGGAAAAATATGCATTAGCAAAAGCTGATTTTGAACAGAAAATGACAGAAACAGCTCAGGTCGGTATTTTAAGGCTTCAAATTGAAAATGGCATTTATATTTGCGTATATTGATTAAGTATAATTTTTCTTTCATGTAATATTTTAGTGTTAGAAATTTAAAAATGCACACAATCTCAATATTTTAGTGATGCTATTTTAAAAGTACATGTCTTGTTTTGGAGATTGAGAACCAAGATGCAATAATTATAATGTCATAAGGAATTACACAGATAGATTAGAAGAGCCTGTTTAAAGATAATTGGGGAAAATTAGGGGATTGGTACATGATGAAGACAGTACTTAAGAAACATTAATAAGAAAACTGGAAGTGACTTAGTACTGAAGTTACGGCAGTCAATAAGACAACCCAAAAAACCCCTGATCTCTTATATTTTTGTGAGGGAAGACAGACAAAAATGTCTGCCTTCCATTAGCTTGGAATAAATTATATTTGATGTAGTGTTCTCAGAACCTTAATTAAAGGCCCCATTTAAGGTGGCTGCCTTTTAGGAATCATGCCTAACGCTTCTACTCTCCATCACCCCTGCTTCTTGTCCTCTTCCTTGTTTTATTTTCCTCCTTAGCACCTATTGTGATCTTGCATACCAAGAATTTTATTCCTGTATCAGTTAGGTCAGAGTAAGTGTGCTGAGATGACACAAGGCCCCAGAAATCTCTGTGGCTTACAATATCAAGGGTTTATTTCTTTCTCTTGCTGCATGTTTGTTGTGGGTTGGCTGCAGCTGTTTTACATCGTCTTCACTGTAGTCCTGAGGCTGATGGGTGAACCCCTTTTTGGAATGTTCATAGTTATGTCTGAGGGGCCAGAAACATGGTGAAGTTCTTTTACCTATATTTTTTGTTTTTTTCCCCACTAAAATGTAAGTTTATGAGAGCAGGGATGGATTTGTTTTGTTTACTGCTATATCCTCAGCATTTCCCAGCATTTAAAAGTTCCCAGCTCAGTAAATATGAAAGACTTTGTGAATCTAAATTTTTGGACTCTAGGTCTTCATTATGTCTTGCCATTTGAAGTAGTGAACAACTCCTATCTTAAGGTATTGCATACTTGTGTGCATGTCTGTGCATATCCATCTTTACCTACAATGACATAGACTCTGCTAGATTCTGTGTATACGGTACATCTGTAAAAATGACAAATGTCTCTGTGCTTGAGATGACATTTATAGTATAGAGGAGAGAGGCAGACATTAAATACATGCTTAAATATAGTTATAAATTATTGCAAAGGAAAACAGTAGGCTTTCATGAGATAGAATAATTGAAATGACTTAATTTGGATTAGGGAGTTAGGAAAGGCCTTTTAAGAGAAGTGACATTTAAAACTGGGACTTGAAGAATTAGCAAGAAATTAATGGGGCAAGAGTGGTATAGGCTTTGGGGATAATGAGTATGACGGGCCAGAGGTATAAAAGAGCTGTTACATTCTGGAAAGTAAAAAAATGCTTACTAAACCTGACTAAGGGAAAATGGTAGTGAGAAATGAGGTTAGAGAGATAGGCAAGGACCAGGTTGTATTAGGTTGATGCAAAAGTAATTGCAGTTTTTGCCATTACTTTTAACAGCAAAAGAATTCAGGTTTTCTTCTAAGAGCAGCTAGAAGCCACCTAAGGGTTTTAGGCAGGGATGTGACATGATCTTATGCATATTAAAGGGTAATTCTGGCAGTTTTGTGAAGACTTGATTGGAGTATGGCTAAATGAGAATCAAGAGTCCAGTTTGCAAGGTAACATAGTAGTCAGGTGAGAATCATTCTAAACAGTACTATATATTGTTTTTTTAAAAAATAAGGGAATAAAAGGAATTCCAAAACACTCCTGGTTCCAAAAGTTTTGGATAAGGATTATGAGGCCATATAAAATAAAGTGTTGTCAGTATACAAAGCCATGATGACATCACTTTTAGTTAGAGTTGGGAGGTAGGGAAGATTTCGGCCCTCAGGGCCAAGCTCTGAGAGACTCACTATTGAGATTTTTGTAGAGGAAGCCAAAGAAGAAAGAAGAAAACTGGAAGTATAATGTCATGGTAGCTGGGAAAAGAAGCTTTAAGAAGGAAAAGTTTAGGTAGTTGTCTTAAATAAGGCTTCAAGTTAGTGAGGTAGAAAGTTTGAATTTCTGTGTGACTGAGGTCATTGCAGACTTCAGCAAGTACTGTTTTGTCTTAAATCATTAGGAGCACACATTTATAAGGCAATTGTTAATTTGTTAATTTCATATTAAATAATTAGTCTCTTATCAGCTAAGTGTTTGCCGTTTTGTTAATTTTCTAAATTGGAACAAATAGAATTTGCTGTAGTCACAGGTTTTTTTTCGTTGTTGTTTTTGTTTGTTTTGAGACAAGAGTCTCACTCTATCGCCAGGCTGGAGTACAGTGGCGCAATTGTACCTCACTGCAACTTCCTTTTTCTGGTTTCAAGCAATTCTCCTGTCTCAGCCTCCTGAGTAGCTGGAACTACAGGCACGCACCACAATGCTCAGCTAATTTTTTTGTATTTTTAGTAGAGAAGGGATTTCACCATGTTGTCCATGATGGTCTTGATCTCTTGACCTCATGATCCGCCTACCTCGGCCTCCCAAAGTGCTGGGATTATAGGCATGAACCACCGTGCCTGGCTGATCAGAGTTGTTTTGTTTGTTTGTTTTTTGTTTTTAATTGGACTTTAGGTTCTGGGGTACGTATGAGTTTTTTGTTTGTTGATGTTACTTTATAAAAAAGAATGTTCAGAACATCTTTCCATTTCCTTTTCATGTTTTGCTTCCCCATTACATTTTTTTTTTTTTCCCCAAAATGGTGTTTTAATTGTTCATCTTGCCTTTTTGGGTTTTTGTTTTTTTTTTTAAAGACAGGGTCTCACTCTGTCACCCAGGCTGGAGTGCAGTGGCACGATCTCATCTCAGCTCACTGCAACCTCTCTGCCTCCTAGGCTTAGGTGACCCTCCCACCTCAGCCTTCTGAATAGCAGGGACTGCTGGTATGCACCATCATGTCTGGCTATTTTTTTTTTTATTTTTAATAGAGACAGGGTTTCACCATGTTGCCCAGGATGGTCTCAAACTTTTGGGCTCAAGCGATCTGCCCAACTCAGCCTCCCAAAATGCTGGCTGGGATTACAGGCATGAGTGACCATGCCAGCCCATTCTGCCCTTTTTAAGATGGGAACATTAGTTTATTTGAGCAAATATGTGACCATGCTACTTTTAAATAAATATGATGGCATAACTTGCTAATGTGTGTGTTTGCTCTTTCTCAAGATCTTAGAGATTTCTGTTTCTCTCTCTCCGTCATATACGTACAGCTACAGAAGAGGTTAATCATTGTTTCTTCATAGAGAATAGACTTTAATTTGGGACATTTTGGAAGGGAAAACAATCCTTTTCTCCAGTTAACTGTTTTTTCAGGCCAGCTGGTTTGACCAATCTCAGTGGGAAAGAACCTGACAGTATAGTGAGAATCAAATTTGGGTGGCAGGACCTGTATACACTAGCGGGAAAAGATAATTGAGTCTCTAGAGTGAAAGAGGTTAGAAATTAGAGTGATTTAAGTGATTTAAGTTTTTAAAATTTGGGTTTAGAATTAAAATGATTGAAATTGTGACTTTTTCTGCTCATGCTTTTACCACTGTTAATTAATGAGACACTTGAAACAGAATATGGAGATTTTGTTTACTTTTAAGCAGTGAGATGGCTAGTTTATGGAAACTTTGAGATTTGCTAAGCGGTACCCTCAGATTAAAGATTATTAGGATTAGAGTGCTTTTATGTATCTTTAGTGGATGACAGGATAGTGTAGCCATGTGTCAACAATGGGGATACACTTTGAGAAATGTAGTTAGGCAATTTTGTCATTGTGTGAACATCATAGAATGTACTTACACATGGCCAGGCGTGGTGGCTCATGCCTGTAATCCCAGCACTTTTGGAGGCTGAGGTGGGTGAATCACCTGAGGTCAGGAGTTCACACTAGAATCGCTGATATGTTGAAACCCTGTCTCTACTAAAAATGCAAAAGTTAGCCAGGCATGGTGGTGCACACCTATAATCCCAGCTCCTTGGGAGGCTGAGGCACCAGAATTGCTTGAAATAGGAAGCAGAGGTTGTGGTGAGCCAAGATTGTGCCACTGCACTCTAGCCTGGATGACAGAGTGAGACTGTTTCAAAGATTATGTACTTACTTACACAAACCTAAATGTTATAGACTACTACAGACCTGGCTATATGATATAGTCTGTTGCTCCTAAGCTACAAACCTGTATAGCATGTTACTGTATTGAATACTGTAGGCAGTTATAACAAAATGGTGTTTATGTGTTTAAACATAGAAAAGATACAGTAAAAATACAGTATAAAAGATTAAAAATGCTACACCTGAATATAACACTTGTGAATGGAGATGGCAGGACTGGAGTTGCTCTGGTTGATTTAATGAGTGAGTAGTGAGTGAAAGTGAAGGCTTAGGACATTACTGTACACTACTGTAGATGTTATAAGCACTGTACATTTTGTTTACATTAAATATTAAAAATTGTTTTCTTCAATAATAACCTTACTTACTATAACTTCTTTAAAAGCTTTAAAATTTTTTTTAACATTTTGACTTTTTTGTGATGACACCTAAAAGAAACACATTACAGTTGTACAATAATATTTTCTTTATATCTTTACTCAATCAACTTTATTTTTACATTTTAAATTTTTTTTTAGCTTTTTAAACCTTTTTCCTAAGAACTAAGACACACGCATAGTAGGCATGGGCCTACATAGGATTAGGATCATCAGGATCACTCTTTACTCCACATTTTGTCCTCCTAGAAGGTCTTTGGGGTAGTAGCATGCATAGAACTGTCTTCAGCTATACATGGTGGCTGACACCTGTAATCCCAGCACTTTGGGAGGACGAGGTGGGCGGATCACTTGAGGTCAGGAGTTTAAGACCAGCCTAGCCAACATGGCAAAACCTCATCTCTAGCAAAAATACAAAAATTAGCTGGGCATGGTGGTGTGCATCTATAATGCTGGCTATGCAGGAGGCTTAGGCAGAGAATTGCTTGAACCTGGAGATGGTGGTTGCAGTGAGCAGATTGCACCACTGCACTCCGGCCTGGGTGACAGAGTGAGACTACATCTCAAAAAAAAAAAAAAAAATCCCCGTCATTGCCTATGATAACAATACCTTCTAGAATACCTCCTGAGTGACCTGCTGGAGGCTGATTTACAGTTGTTTTTTTCTAATAAGTAGAAGAATTACACTCTAATAATAAGTGTAGTTCAGTAAATACATTTACTAGTAATGCCATTGATTATCAAGCGTTGTGTGTTGTGTATTATGTGCTATGTAGTACTTTTATGTGACAGGCAGCACAGTAGGTTTGTTTATACCAGCATCACCACAAGCATGAGTAATGTGCTGTACTATGTTATGGCAGCTGTGATGTCACTAGGCAATAGAAAGTTTTCATATCTGTTACCATCTTTTGGGACCACTCTCGTATATGGCATTAGTTGTTGACAGAAATGTCGTGTGGCTTCTGACTATACTTTACAAAATTAATGTAACAATACACGTGAACACAGAGAATTTGAAGTTGCAGGGGTAAAATGCCTATCTAATTTGTTCAAGAAAGTTCTCTTAGGTATACTCAAGCACTTGAGACTATCCATTTCTCATTGCTGAATTACTCTGAGTTTAGTAGTTAACTAAGTTTGAGGAATTGTGATAGTTAGCAGTGTGCCCCTACCCACCAAAACCCCACAATTTCAAAACTGTATCTGAATCATGCCTCGAGTTTCTCTGTGGATTCATGTGTTAAGATATTTCTAAATAAATAAGGATGTGTCTTGTTGAGTGTAGCTTTTTCAAAAGGGAAAGAAGACATTTCCTCGGAGTTAAGGGCCATTCAAATAAAATTAATGGCTCCTCTATGAGAAAATATCTCGTTCATTAAATTGATGAAATTTAAGCTAAGGGCCATCCTTTTACTAAATGTTCCTCAGTTCTTGAGAGTAATTCAGGATCTTGAAATACTCGTACTGTATTCTAATTGACTTGGTCAAAATTAATCAACGACAGGCATTTCAACTCTGCCATTCCTCATAAATCAAATTGATTTAAGTTTTTGGGCTGTTGCATTACTGCCAAAACTGTAATTTCACTATTCTCGATTTTTTTTTAGGAGTTCTTACCATTTACACATTAGATATAATTTGTTTTGGGGATTTCTGTAGCTTAGTGCAGAAGAAATTTGGACATTAAATATGGGGTCAGGGAATTTAATTTGATAAACCAGAGAACAATAATAAGGCTTTTAGGCTCATTCCTTAGAACTGATTTAATTTAGCAAAAAATAGATAACCAGGTTTGTGCAATAGAAATGACTCTTGTATTTTGTTTGAAAATGGGTAGCTCAGCATTTCCCAAAGCCTGTTTTGAGGACAATTACTGTTCTATGAGATATTAATAGATGTTCAGGGAAGAAGAAAAACAAAAGTGTTGTGAGGTCAAAGAAACTTATAAAATTCTGAGTTAAGCAAAGTGAAACATGTCATTATTTCAGTATTTCTCAGAGCTTCTTCCCCCCCACCCGCCCCCAAGATAGAGTCTCACTCTGTTGCCCAAGCTGGAGTGCAGTGGTGCAGTTTCGGCTCATTGCAAGCTTCCACCTCCCACGTTCAAGCAGTTCTCTGCCTGAGCCTCCCGAGTAGCTAGGATGACAGGCACATGCCACCATGCCTGACTAATTTTTGTATTTTTAGTAGAGACTGGGTTTCCCCACGTTGGCCAGGCTGGTCTTCAACTCCTCATCTCGTAATCTGCTGGCCTTGGCCTCCCAAAGTGCTGAGATTACAGGCATGAGCCACTGTGCCTCGCCTCTCAGAGCTTTTGATATATTTGTACATCTATATATGTAGATATATAGATATATATATATTTTTTAAAGACGGAGTTTCACCATGTTGGTCAGGCTGATCTTGAACTCCTGTCCTCAGGTGATTCGCCCGCCTTGGCCTCCAAAGTGCTTGGATTACAGGCGTGAGTCACCACGCCCGGCCTTTTGATATGTTTATTGTGAAGGCAGGGCAAACAGCGGTTTTCTCTCTGGGGATATCAGTGAAACTTTTAGAAATTTTTTTCTAAACAACATTCTTGCCTCTTTCAGCCCCATTCCACAGGCAGTACTAGAGAATCGATGTGTTTGAAGTTTGAAAAGGTTCTCCAGGTGATCTGATGCATCCTCACCTTCGGTTGAGAACTGTTGAAATAGAGTATATAGGCTTTCCCAGATTTCTTTGATCACAGACCTCTCTTTTGCACATTGTATATTATTATTTCAAGGATTAGAAGGACATTTTGAAAATCTATGGGCTAGAAGTCTTTAAAAGTAAACTGTAGTTTTTACTCTGCCAACTAATTGTTTTTCAGTTTTTGCAACTCTTTAGTTTTTTTGTAACACTGTTCTCTGGGTCTTCTAATTTTCTGATCATGATTATAGATTTTAATGTGTAATATGTTCAGATTCTGAAAACGTTTGTATTTACCTAAGAAATGGCATAACAAAAAGTTAACGTTTTGTAGTACCATATTTCAGTTTGCCTACTAGACTTGTTTGTCTTGAGGCGTTGTTAAACATTGTGTAACAATGGTAACTTGGAAAATTTCATTATAATGAGATGCTTTCTTTTTTTGGGAGGGAGGAGACAGTCTCGCTCTGTTGCTCAGGCTGCAGTGCAGTGGCATGATCTCAGCTCACTGCAACCTCTGCTTACCAGGTTCAAGCAGTTCTTCTGCCTCAGCCTTCTGAGTTGCTGGGATTACAGGCATCTGTGTGTGTGCTTATATGTATATATATCCGTGTGTGTGTGTGTGTGTGTGTGTGTGTGTGTGTGTACCTGTACCTGTACATATTATAAATATATAACTTTTTATATGTTATCCAGAAATTTCAAGATATTGAAGAAACTCATCTCATTCACATAAAGGAAATTATAGGATCCTTGTCAAATGCTATAAAGGAAATTCATTTGCAGATAGGCCAGGTAAGTTTTCTTACTTTATGTTGAATTATTTATGAAAATTTCATGTTTATTTATAGCACTTTAAAAATATTTTCCCACTCTGTTAAAAATTCATGAGTATGATATTGAATTATTCCAGATAAAGAATATGTATTTACATATATTAAATATAAAATAAACTGGATATTTTATCATTTGGCCACCAAGGATGATACTTCACGTTAATTTTTTAAATTAATTATCTTTAATTTTCTTTATATTGAATTTCTAAAGCTATTAGCTTTTGACTATTTCTTTTTTCAAGGTTTACTATTTTTAAATTTAAAGTGGCAGCTTTATTAAACTGTAAAACTTTTACTTAGAAATGTTCCACAAATATAAAAGAGTAATGATGACAGTTCAGGGTGCATTGAAATATAGTGGAGAAAGGTGATGTCTGTTATTCTTCAAACTAGCCAGGCATGGTGGCTCATACCTGTAATCTCAGCAGTTTGGGAGGCTGAGGCAGAAAGATCACTTGAGTCCAGGAGTTCAAAACTAGCCTAGTGAGACCTCATCTCTACAAAAAATTTAAAAAATATTAGCAGGGTGTGGTGGTGCATGCCTATAGTCTCAGCTACTTGGGAGGCTGAGGTGGGAGGGTCACTTGAGCCCAGGAGGTTGAGGCTGCAGTAAGCTGTGACACCGAGTAGTCTGGGTTACAGAGTGGGACCATGTGTGTGTGTTTTTTTAACCCAAAAGTGTTTTTATTGTCTGTATAAGTTTTATCATAAGAATGATGTCTCTAGAACTCTTGAAGATGTGAACAGAAAACTGCTTTGACTTCTAGGGGCATGAGGCTGTATGTTAAAGCGTTAATGTAAATGATGGTTGGCCCCCACAGATCTAGCAACACTGGAAGCTAGGTAAATTAAAAGTTCCCGAAGGGCCTTGGGTCAAAAATACACATTGTGATGTAATTAATTTTACTTGTTTTATGGAAATTTTATCTGAAATACAGTAAGAATGTTTGTGGAAAAAGAAAAAGTTATCTTTATTCCATTTTAATAGGTCCATGAAGAATTTATAAATAACATGGCTAATACTACAGTTGAAAGTTTGATACAAAAATTTGCTGAGTCAAAAGGCACTGGGAAGGAAAGACCTGGTAAGATGATAAACTCTGCAAGGAAACATTTAAAATTTTTTCCATGTAGTAACAAATGTATTTGCCTTGAAATCAGGCTGGGCGCAGTGGCTCAGCCTGTAATCCCAGCACTTTGGGAGGCCGAGGCGGGTGGATCACGAGGTCGAGAGATCGAGACCATCCAGGTCAACATAGTGAAACCCCGTCTCTACTAAAAATACAAAAAACTAGCTGGGCATGGTGGCGCGTGCCTGTAATCCCAGCTACTTAGGAGGCTGAGGCAGGAGAATTGCCTGAGCCCAGGAGGCAGAGGTTGCAGTAAGCCAAGATCACGCCATTGCACTCCAGCCTGGGTAACGAGAGTGAAACTCCGTCTCAAAAAAAAAAAAAAAAAGAAATTCATGTGGGTAAGGGGTAGTATTAACTTTATATCACATGTCTAAAGTTAAAAATATTTCGAAACTGTGAAATGGAGCCAAACCTAAAAATGGAGCATGCCTAAAAATCTGTGTAAAATCTCAGATATTATTATTTTTATGTCTGATGATAAATTAAGATTTTTGTTTTGGCTTTTAGTGGCTAATTTAATCTTTCAAATTAATCTTTCACAGTTTGTTTAGATTATTCAAAATAGAGTTGCCTACAGAAGGCTATTTTAATAAAAGAAAGATTGGGAGAGAATATTGAATGCTCAGAACATTGAGACCAGTGTAGAACCTTTCTTAAAGTTTAATAACTTCTTTCTTTTCTCAGTAATACATGCATTTAACAAATATATTTATTGAGTTCTAACAATATACCAGACCCCATTCAGACATTTGAGGGATACACCAATGAACAAATGGATATAGGAATCCTGGCTCCTATTTTTATGAAAAAAACAAAAACAAAAACAAAAACAAAAAACAGTAACAGAAGTTCAAATTCTACTTTTAACCAACATGTTATTATGTATCAAATGTAGTAAGTAGACCGTTCCCTTCCCTGCTCAGTGTACTTACAGTCTTCCAGATTTCTTGAATCTATTATTTACTATATCATGTTCTTGCAAGATACATGTTTCACTCCACAGGGAAAAATAATTCAGAGCAGTAAAAAAGTTAAAATATGATATGGCATTCTGGAAAATGGACAAGCAATCTGTGAAGTTTAGGACTCATTTTTTCTCAGTACAGTTCATAGACTTAAGGCTTGAAACCTAATCATCTTTAGTTTCTTCTTCCCAAATTTTATTAATTTTTGAATCTTACTGATTCAATTGTATTAATATTTTTCCTGTCAGACTTTCTTTTCATGCTTTCTCTAACTGCTTGATTAATTTGCAGATTTCTCATACTGGTACAGCAGTCATTTCTTCCGCAATCTATTTTACGTGTTATAGCACATTCATCTTTTGCCTGTACAGTTTTGAACTTAAAATTGTACTACTTACAAATCTTTGAATTTTCACTATCGACAGAATGAAAGTTGAATTCTGGACTTGGTTTTTAAGGGTCTCAAGCTGACCAGCCTTTAGTCTTTCTTTTATTCCTATTCAAGTACCTTCACTGATCCCAACCTGAATGGCTTGCTGTTTGCCATACATAACCCTTTTATTCCTTTAGTACTTTAGTTGTCCTTAATCCTTACTCTAGAAAATGCCATATTCCACTGCTTTCCTACCTCACATCTTTACAGTTATTTGTTGAATAAATGAACTCTTTTTTTTTTTTTTTTTTTTTTTAGATGGAGTTTCACTATTGTTAAGTCTTTAATCCATCTGGAGTTAATTTTGGTGTAAGGTGTCAGGAAGGGGTCCTGTTTCTGCTTTCTGCACATGGCTAGCCAGTTTTCCCAACACCATTTATTAAACAGGGAATCCTTTCCTCATTTCTTGTTTTTGTCAGGTTTGTCAAAAATCAGATGGTTGTGGGTATGTTGTATTTCCTCTGAGGCCTCTGTTCTGTTCCATTTTTCTCTATCTCTGTTTTGGTACCAGTACCATGCTGTTTTGATTACCGTAGTCTTGTAGTATAGTTTGAAGTCCGGTAGTGTGATGCCTTCTGCTTTGTTCTTTTTGCTTAGAATTGACTTGGCTATGCGGGCTCTCCTTTGGTTCCATATGAAGTTTAAGGTTTTTTTTTCCAGTTCTGTGAAGAAGGTCATTGGTAGCTTGATGGGAATAGCGTTGAATTTGTAAATTACTTCAGGCAGTATGGCCATTTTCACGATGTTGATTCTTCCTAACCATGAACATGGAATGTTTCTCCATCTGTTTGTGTCCTCTCTTATTTCGTTGAGCAGTGGCTTGTAGTTCTCCTTGAAGAGGTCCTTTACGTTCCTTGTTAGTTGTATTCCTAGGTATTTTATTCTCTTTGTAGCAATTGTGAATGGCAGTTCGTTCTTGATTTGGCTCTCTTTAAGTCTGTTACTGGTGTATAGGAATGCTTGTGATTTTTGCACGTTGATTTTGTATCCTGAGACTTTGCTGAAGTTGCTTATCAGTTACAGGAGATTTTGGGCTGAGATGATGGGGTCTTGTAGATACACAATCATGTCATCTACAAATAGAGACAATTTGATTTCCTCCTTTCCAATTTGAATACCCTTTATTTCTTTTTCTGCCTGATTGCTCTGGCTAGAACTTCCAGTACTATATTGAATAGGAGTGGTGAGAGAGGGCATCCTTGTCTAGTGCCAGATTTCAAAGGGAATGCTTCCAGTTTCTGCCCATTCAGTATGATATTGGCTGTTGGTTTGTCATAAATAGCTTTTATTGTTTTGAGATACGTTCTGTCAATACCTAGTTTATTGAGGGTTTTTAGCATAAAGGGCTGTTGAATTTTGTCAAAGGCCTTCTCTGCATCAATTGAGATAATTATGTGTTTTTTGTCTTTTGTTCTGTTTATGTGGTGAATTACGTTTATGGACTTGCGTATGTTGAACCAGCCTTGCATCTCTGGGATGAATCCTACTTGATCATGGTGGATAAGCTTTTTGATGTGCTGTTGCAATCGGCTTGCCAGTATTTTATTGAAGATTTTTGCATCTATGTTCATCATGGATATTGGCCTAAAGTTTTCTTTTCTTGTTGAGTCTCTACCGGGCTTTGGTATCAGGATGATGTTGTTCTCATAAAATGATTTGGGAAGGATTCCCTCTTTTTGGATTATTTGGATTAGTTTCAGAAGGAATGGTACCAGCTCCTCTTTGTATGTCTGGTAGAATTTGGCTGTGAACCCGTCTGGACCTGGGCTTTTTTTGCGTGGTAGACTCTTAATTGCTGCCTCAACTTCAGACCTTGTTATAGGTATATGTTCAGGGTTTCGTCTTCTTCCTGGTTTAGGCTTGGAAGGAGGCAAGTGTCCAGGAATTTATCCATTTCTTCCAGGTTTACTAGTTTATGTGCATAGAGTTGTTTGTAATAATCTCTGATGATGGTTTGAATTTCTGTGGAATCTGTGGTGATACCCCCTTTATCGTTTTCTATTGCATCAACTTGGTTATTCTCTCTTTTCTTTTTTATTAATCTGGCTAGTGGTCTGTCTGTCTTGTTGATCTTTTCAAAAAACCAGCTCCTGGATTTACTGATTTTTTTGAAGGGTTTTTTTGTATCTCTGTCTCCTTCAGTTCTGCTCTGACCTTAGTTATTTCCTGTCTTCTGCTAGGTTCTGAGTTTTTTTTTTTTGATCTTGCTCCTCTAGCTCTTTCAATTTTGATGATAGTGTGTCAATTTTAGAACTCTCCTTTCTTCTCATGTGGGCACTCATTGCTATGTATTTTCCTCTAGAGACTCTTTAAATGTGTCCCAGAGATTCTGGTATGTTGTGTCTTCATTCTTGTTGGTTTTGAAGAACGTATTTATTTCTGCCTTCATTTCATTGTTTATCCAGTCAGCATTCAAGAGCAAGTTGTTCAGTTTCCATGAGGCTGTGCGGTTCTGAGTTAGTTTCTGAATTCTAAGTTCTAACTTGATTGCACTGTGGTATTAGAGACTGTTTGTTATGATTTCTGTTCTTTTGCATTTGCTGAGGAGTGATTTGCTTCCAATTATGTGGTCAATTTTAGAGTAGGTGTGATGTGGTGCTGAGAAGAATGTATATTCTGTGGATTTGGGGTGGAGAGTTCTGTAAATGTCTATTAGGTTTGCTTGTTCCAGGTATGAGTTAAGTCCTGGATATCCTTGTTAATTTTCTGTCTGGTTGATCTGTCTAATATTGACAATGGGGTGTTAAAGTCTCCCACTATTATTGTGTGGGAGTCTAAGTCTCTTTGTAAGTCGTTAAGAACTTGCCTTATATATCTGGGTGCTCCTGTATTGGGTGCGTATATATTTAGGATCGTTAGTTCTTCCTGTTGCATTGATCCTTTTAGCATTATGTAGTGTCCTTCTTTGTCTCTTTTTATCTTTGTTGCTTTAAAGTCTATTTTATCAGAGACGAGAATTGTAACTCCTGCTTTTTTTTGCTCTCCATTTGCTTGGTAAATCTTCCTCCATCCCTTTACTTTGAGCCTTTGTGTATCCTTGCATGTGAGATGGGTTTCCTGGATACAGCACACTGAAGGGTTTTAGCTTTTTATCCAATTTGCCAGTCTGTGTCTTTTGATTGAGGCATTTAGTCCATTTACATTTAGGGTTAATATTGTTATGTGTGAATTTGATTCTGCCATTTTGATGCTAGCTGGCTGTTTTACCCATTAGTTGATATAGATTCTTCATTGTGTTGATGCTCCTTGCCATTTGGATTATTTTTGGAGTGGCTGGTACTGGTTGTTCCTTTCTGTGTGTAGAGCCTCTTTCAGGAGCTCCTGTAAAGCAGGCCTGGTGATGATGAAATCTCTGAGTACTTGCTTGTTCACAAAGGATTTTATTTTTCCTTCACTTAGGAAGCTTAGTTTGGCTGGATATGTAATTCTGGGTTGAAAGTTCTTTTCTTTAAGGATGTTGAATATTGGTCCCCACTCTCTTCTGGCTTGTAGGGTTTCTGCTGAGAGATCTGCTTTGAGTCTGATGGGCTTCCCTTTGTGGGTAACTTGACCTTTCTCTCTGGCTGCCCTTAGCATTTTCACCTTCATTTCAACCCTGGTGAATCTGATGATTATGTGCCTTGGGGTTGCTCTTCTTGAGGAATACCTTTGTGGTGGTCTCTGTATTTCCTGGACTTGAATATTGTCCTGCCTTGCTAGGTTGGGGAAGTTTTCCTGGGTAATGTCCTGAAGAATATTTTCCAGCTTGGATTCATTCTCTTCGTCACATTCAGGCACACCTATCAAACGTTGACTAGGTCTATTCACATAGTCCCACATTTCTTGTTCATTCCTTTTTACCCTTTTTTCTCTAATCTTGCCTTCTCTTTTTATTTCAGAGTTGATCTTCAACCTCTGATATCCTTTCTTCAGCTTGGTCAATTTGGCTGTTGAAACTTGTGCATGTTTCGCGAAGTTCTCGTGTTTTTCAGCTCCATCAATTCACTTGTATTCTTCTCCAGTTTGTCCATTCCCATTAGCATTTCATCAAATCTTTTTTCAAGCTTCTTAGTTTCTTTGCATTGGGTTAGAACATGTTCTTTTAGCTCATGGAAGTTCCTTATTACCCACCTTCTGAAGTCTGATTCTGTCATTTCATCACACTCATTCTCCATCCAGCCTTGTTCCCTTGCTGGTGAGGAGTTATGATCCCTTGTAGGAGGAGAGGTGTTCTGGTTTCGGGTGTTTTCATCCTTTTTGTGCTGGTTTCTTCCCATGTTTGTGGATTTATCCACCTGTCGTCTTTGTAATTGCTGACTTTCAGATTGGGTCTCTGAGTGGACATCCAATTTGTTGATAATGAAGTTATTTCTGTTTCTTAGTTTTCCTTCTAACAGTCTGGCCCCTCTGCTGTAGGGCTTCTGGTGTCCACTTCAGTCCGTGCTTGCCTGGGGATCACCTGCAGCAGCTGCAGAACAGTAGCGGTTGCTACCAGTTTCTTTTTCTGCTCTCTTTGTCCCAGAAGGATACCTGCTAAATGTCAGTCTGATCTCTCCTTTACGAGGTGACTCTTTGGATATACGGTGGTCAGGGAGCTGCTTGAGGAGACAGTCTGTCCTTTATATGAGCTCAAGTGCTGAGCTGTGAGCTCCATTTTTCATTCAGCGCTGCTGGGCAGGTACGTTTAGGTCTGCCGCAGTAGAACTCATAAACGTTTTTTTTTTTTTTTTTTTTCCCAGGTGCTCTGTCCCAGGGATTTAGGCTTTATGAGTTTCCGTTGTGCTGCTGACTTTTTTTCAGGGCTGCCCTGCGCAGCAAGGAGGCAGCCTAGTCACTGTCTGCCTGCATCTTTGCTGAGCTACTGTGGGCTCCGCCCAGCTGTCATGTGAACTTCCCTGCAGTCCTGTTTATATGGGTGTAGTTAGAACTGTCTCAGCATTGGTGGCCTGCTTCTGTAATGGCGGACTCTTGCTGTAATGGCAGGTTGCCTTGGCAACGGCAGGTTGCCTCAGCAATGGTGGGCTGCTTTAGCAATGCCGGACTACCTCCATAGTGGTGGCGTGCCTCGGCAGTTGCGGACGCCCCTCCCCCACAGAGCTGGACCGTCCAGGGTTCAGCTGTGCTTACTGTGAAACTCTCAATCCAAAGAGTTTCTGATTGCTACTCTTTTGTGGGGGTGGGACCAGCTGAGCCTGATCACCTGGCTCCCTGCCTCAGAGCCTTTTGTTTTTTAGTTGAACGGTCGACTCTCTTCCAGGTGTTCTAGTCGCCTGTTGAAAAGGTGCCAGGATCTGTGTGCTTTCCTGTGTGGCGACTCACTGTGCCGGCTTAAACAGCGGCGCTGAGATTTGTGGGGCTTTTTTTTTTTTTTGCCCAGGAATCTCCTGGCCTGGCTCCCTGTTTCAGACCCCTTTTTAGTCATATGAATGGCCAACTGCGCCTTCCTGGGGCTCCAATCGCCAGCTAAAAGGGCACCTGGACCAGTGTATTTTGTACGGTGAACTGCCATGCAGGGCGCCGCAAAGCAGCCGCACAGGCCAAAACAGCCGGGCGGGGGGGTGGCGTTGAAGTGGCCGCGCCAGCCAAAACAGTCGGCGCTGGTGACCTCTGGGGCTCCTCCACCTTGGAATCTCCTGGTCTGTGGGCAATGAAAATCCATCTGGAAATGTGGCGTCCACTCACCACCTGCGCTTTCACTGGGAGCTGCAATCCTGAGCTGTTTCTAAACAGCCATCTTGGATCTGGATCCCTTTTTTTTTTTTTTTTTTTTTAAGTGCAGTACAGTACTGCCTGGTTCCTCTGGAATTTGAGTCACTGTGAGAGGATGTTTTGAATATCAAAGCACCTGTGGTCTGAAAGGATCATGAATAAACAGATGTTTTCTAATTTTGGATTTTTTAAATATTCCAGTGACATTGCCCTTGTAACCCTAACAACTGTCAGATAATTCAGTTGCTAAAAGAGATTAAAGTTCATATTTTCAATGGTTTATGTTTTACAGTCATTCTGGTAATTTTACTTTATGCTATTTATAATTCATAGAAGTTCAGCAGGTTTCCATTCGTAATAAACAAAAGGATAAATAATCTAAAACAAAAGTTGATAGGCCAATATATAATATCTTTAAATAAAAGGTTTTGTTAAGCTTACCTATATTTTCCTTATGTAATATGAGTTTATAGCTTCTATTTGAAGACTTCCAGGAATTTTAAAGATACAAGTCTTTAAAATATTAAAGACACAGGCTGGGTGCAGTGGCTCATGCCTGTAATCCTACCACCTTGGTAGGCCAAGGCAGGCAGATCACCTGAGGGTCAGGAGTTTAAGACCAGACTGGCCAATATGGGAAAACAGTGTCTCTACTAAAAATACAACAGTTAGCTGGATGTGGTGGCAGGTGCCTGTAATCCTAGCTACTTGGGAGGCTGAGGCAGGAGAATCACTTGAGTCTGGGAGGCGGAGGTTGCAGTGAGCTGAGATCATGCCAGCGCACTCCAGCCTGGGAGACAGAATGAGACTCCATCTCAAAAAAAAAAAAAAATTAAGTATAAAAATAGGAGAAACTTGAAAAAGTTGGCCAGAAACATAATAATGAGCCACAAAGCAAAAGGAAAATACGAGATTAATGTGGTTGGACTACCTAAGCAACATTAATGTGTTAGTTTGAATATTTGGACTATTTAGCGACTATTTTAAAATTAGACAGTAAAACAAATATTTTAAAACATATATAATCTAGTGATCATTTTTGCAGACTTCCTGAAGATTTGGGATAATGCCATACCTATAAGTAAGCCTCTTTCACCTATCCCGTCCCACCCGGATTTTCACTTCCCTGATTTTCTTTTGAAATCAGGGAAGTGAAAACCATTGTATGGAAAGCAAAATTAAAAATAGCTAAGAAGAGGCAAAGACCCATTAACCATCTGAGATGTTCTGTGATTATTTGTTTTTTTGTTTGTTTGTTTGTTTGCTTTGTTTTCCATTGGATAGCAAGGGGAGAATAACCAGAGAAAGAAGAAAGAAGAATGGATAATGATTAGGGGAGAGGATAATATATGTATATTAGTACCAATGGGAGAGTAAAAGAGGAGATCTGGCAAAGAAAAAAACATCTAAAATATTCACGCTTTGAAGGAACACACCTCTACCTATGTGTCCCAGCCATAGGACTCTGCCCTATGGGGTTGTATATGGAATAGGCTGTTAAAAACATACACTCATACTTAATTGATTGGCATGACACCTGATAATTGGTTATCTTTTATATCTTTTAGAGCAGGGATTGGTAAACTATGTCCATTTAATCAAATTTAACTCTCCCTATTTTTGTGATGCCCACAAGCAAAGAATAGGTTTTACAATTTTAAATTGTTGGAGGAAAAACCAAAAGGAGAATAATGTTTTGTGACACAGGAAACTTATATAAAATTTAGATTTCAGTGTCTATACATATAATTTTATTTGATTACATTCATACTTACTTGTTTATGTAATGTCTATGGCTGCTTTCATGCAATAGCAGCAAAGTTGCATAGTTATGTCAGAGTATGTGGCCCACAGTCTACAATATTTGCTACCAGACCGTTTAGAGAAAAAGGCCCACCATGTTGCAGAATACATTTCCTGTGTAGTGTGGTAGCATATAGTATAACATAGTACATTAGAATTGTGTGGCTTGTGACAATACATAGTCTTTTTCAAAAAGCAGATTCTGCTGTTGTTGGGTTCTGAATTTATTTAATCTGACATTCTGTACCAATTTCATCTACAGCCATATCTCAGCACAGTAATTGAATCTCATAATATACCTAAATTCTGAAGTAAACATCAAGTGATTTTAAAGATAATATTCTTTCTTATATATACTAAAACTTATACTGAACAATGAGTTCTGGGTTGCAAAAGAGGATTTATTTTTATTAAACTATTTTAATAGTTTAATGAATGGTAAATAAAGAATTCATTTATTTATCATTCATTTATTTAAAGTGACCATTAAAAATGTTAATAAATATATAAATATTCTGGTAACAAAAGAGGTAAAAAGAATTAAGCTTATTGTTATTTTTACATGTAAAAATTCATGTATAGTAACAAGGACAGGGTTTTAGTTCTTTTTGCAGTATATAAAAGATGCTCACTCAAGCCTCTTTGAACTTAGAAGGAAATTCATTGAAAAGAAAATGAGATACCTCAAGGATCACAAATCAAGAGTATAGTCAGGCCTCAGAAGTAAACCCAAACCAGTAGGAAGGCAAGGTATCATATTTCCTACATTCTGTCTCTGCATTTCTACTGCTTCATTGTTTTCTTTGCAGAATGACTCCTTGCTTCTCCAGGCACATGATATAAAGTGATCCCTCAGTAATTTGTAGGTTTTAAAACTTGTTCCTTAATTGTGATTGCAGCCTAGAATTAACCCCAATTTTTTTTCCCTTTCCAAATTTCTTAAAGAAAGAATCTGATTGGTCCAGCTTTGGTCAGGCAAACTTCATTCTAGTCCAGTCGGTTTTGACTAAGTCATGCAGTATAAACATGGCTTCTGGGTGTTCTACTTGCTGGGGAGGGGGCATTTCCCAGATAAAAGAGATTATAATGGGCTCAACATATCCCCTAAATTTCTCCTTCAATCATCCTCACCTAGCAGATGTATTAAGATTTCTGAAGGTGGGAATTGGGCCAAGGTATGAATATGATTTGAAAATGCATATTAAACAAAGCTTTTTTTCCTCTAAAATTTTGGTATGAAAAATTTTCTAACATGCAGAATAATTGAAAGGATTTTAAGGCTGGGCATGGTGGCTCATGCCCGGCCTTAAAATCCTTTCCCAGAATTTTGGGAGACTGAGGTGGGTGGTCAGGAGTTCGAATCCAGCCTGGCTAACATGATGAAACCCCTTCTCTACTAAAAATGCAAAATTAGCCAGGCGTGGGAGTGCATGCCTGTAGTCCCAGCTACTCGGGAGGCTGGAACACGCTTGAACATGGAAGGTGTAGGTTGCAGTGAGCCGAGATCACGCCACTGCACTCCAACCTGGGCTACAAGAGTGAAACTCTGTCTCAAAAAAAAAAAAAAAGTATTTTACAATGAAGGAACTATATATTCACCACCTAAATTCCACCATTAACATTCTACCATTTTGGCTTTACTATATCCACTACACATCTGTCTATCCATCCATCAATCCATCTTACTTTAAATACATTTCAGAATAGGTTGCAGAAATCAGTACACATCCCCCAAATACTTCAGCGTGCATATTATCGTTCTTTTTCTTAGTTGTAGTAAATTAACATAAAATTCAGCAGTTTAGCCATTTTAAAGTTTATAGCTCAATGGCATTTAGTACATTCAAAATATTGTACAGCCATAACCACTATCTAGCTCTAGAATATTTTAATCACCCCTAAAAAGAAACACCATTATCTATTAAGCAATCACTGTCATTTCCCTCCAGCCATCAACCCCGGGCAAAAAGTAATATGCTTTCTGCCTCTTTGAATTCATCTATTCTGGATATTTCATAGAAATGGATGGATATTTCATATATATGGATTCAAACAAATAATATGTGGTCTTGTGTTTGACTTTTATCATTTAGCGTGTTTTCAAGTTTCATCAATGTTGTAACATTTCAGTATGTCATCCTTTTTATAGTTGAATAATATTCCATTATATGGTTATGCCATGTTTTGTCTATCCATTCATCTGTTGGTGGACATTTTGGTTGGTCCTACCTTTTGGCCATTGAGAATAGTGCTGCTATAAACACATGTGTACAAGTTTGTGTCAGAACATCTGTTTTAGTTCTTTTGAGTATGTACCTAGGAGTGGAATTATTGGGTCATATGGTGATTCTGTCTTTGAGTTTTTGGGGAACTCCCAAACTCTTTTCCACATCAATTATACCACTTAACATTTCCTTTTTTGTTTTGTTTTTTTGAGACAGAGTTTCACTCTTTTTTTTTTTTTTTTTTTTGAGACGGAGTTTTGCTCTTGTTACCCAGGCTGGAGTGCAATGGCGCCATCTCGGCTCACTGCAACCTCCACCTCCTGGGTTCAGGCAATTCTCCTGCCTCAGCCTCCTGAGTAGCTGGGACTACAGGCAAGCGCCACCATGCCCAGCTAATTTTTTGTATTTTTAGTAGAGAAGGGGTTTCACCATGTTGACCAGGATGGTCTCGATCTCTCGACCTCGTGATCCACCCGCCTCGGCCTCCCAAAGTGCTGGGATTACAGGCTTGAGCCACCGTGCCCGGCTAGAGTTTCACTCTTGTTGCCCAGGCTAGAGTGCAATGGTGTGATCTTGGTTTACCACAACCTCTGCCTCCTGGGTTCAAGTGATTCTCCTGACTCAGCCTCCCAAGTAGCTGGGATTATAGGTATGGGCCACCATGCCTGGCTAATTTTGTATTTTTAGTAGAGACAGGCTTTCTCCATGTTGGTCAGGCTGGTCTTGAACTGCCAACCTCAGGTGATCTGCCCACCTCGGCTTCTCAAAGTGCTGGGATTACAGGCATGAGCCACTGTGCTCAGCCACCGCTTTACATTTCTACCAGCAATGTTGCAGGTTCCATTTCCCCATATCCTTGCCAAAATTATTTTTTTTAAAATTATCACTGTCCTAGTGAGTATGTAATACAATATTGTGGTTTTGATTTGCATTTCACTAATGACTAATGATGCTGAGCATCTTTTCATTTACTTGTTAGTTATTTGTATATCTTCTTTGGAGAAATCTTTATTCAAGTCCATTGCTCATTTTTAAATTGGATTGTTTGTCTTTTTGTTGTTGAGTTCTAATTCTTTATTCTGGATACTAGATCTCCTTGTTAGATACATGATTTGCAAATATATTCTTCCATTACGTGGGTTATTTTTTCAATTCAAATGTCTTTTGGTGCACAAAAGTTTGTGATTTTGATGAAGTTTATTTTTTTCTTTTGTTGGTTGTGTTGTTACTGCCATATTTAATAACCCATTGCCAATTTGAAGGTCATGAAGATTTACCCCTGTGTTTTTCTGTAGGAAGCTTATTCATTTAGGTCTTTTATCCATTTTGAGTTAATTTTCATACATGGTGTGAGATAAGGCTGCAACTTCATTGTGTTTTTTTGTTTTGTTTTGTTTTGTTTTTTGAGAGATGGGGTCTTGTTTTGTTTCCCAGGATGGGGTACAATGACATGATCATAGCTCACTGCAGCTTCAGACTTCTGGCCTCAAGTGATCCTCCTGCCTCCGTCTCCTGAGTAGCTGGGACTACAGGTGTATGCCACCACACTGGGCTAATTTTTAAAACATTTTTATAGAGATGGAGTCTTCCTGTGTTGCCCAAGTTGGTCTTGAACTCCTGGGCTCAAGCAGTCTTCTCACCTTGGCCTCCCAAAGTATTGGGATTACAGGTGTGAGTCACTGTACCCAGCCCCACCTTCATTCTTTTAAATGTGAATAGCCAGTTGTCTCAGCACAGTTTGTTCAGGAGATTATCCTTTTTGAATTGAATTGTTGTGGCACTCTTACTAAAAATCAGTTGATCATTGGTATATGGATTTTTTTTGGAATTCCAATTCTGTCTTTATGCCAATATCACACTTATTTGATTACTGTACCTTTTGGTAAGTTTTGACATTGGGCAGTGTGAGTCCTCTAAGTTTGTTCCTCTTTTTCAGAACTATTTAGCTATTTGCTGCTGTCACAAATTACTACAAACTTTGTGGTATAAAACAACACAAATTTGTTACCTTACAATTCTGCTGATTGGAAGTTCACATGGATCTCACTGGTTAAAAATCAAGATATCGTCACAGAGCTGAATGGAAACTCTAGAGGAGACTGTTTCCTTGCCTTTTTCAGCTTCTAGTAGGGCTCACATTCTTTGTGCATCCCAGTCTCTTCCTCATCTTTAAAGCTAGCAAAGGCTAGTCAAGTTTTTCTCACATTGCTTTACGCTGATTTCATCTTCTGCCTCCTCCTTTCACTTTTGAGTACCCTTGTTATTACATCAGGAATACTTAGATAATCCAGGATAATCTCCCTAAAGTCAGCTGATTAGCAACCTGAATTTCATCTTCAGTTTTTATTCCCCTCTGCCATGTAACATAACATATTCACAGGTTCTGGAGGTGAGGGTGTGGATCTTTGTAGGAGAGGGAGGGACATTATTCTGCCTGCCACATGGAGTTATACTATATGATATACCTGTTGAAAGTATACAGTTTGATGAATTTTAGTAAATTTATGCAGTTGTTTACCTGTTATTACAATCCAGTTTTAGAACATTGTTTATTATACCAGAAAGTTCCCCTGTACCTGTTTGTGGTTTCCATGCCCTGCAAACAGCCACTGATCTGCTTTTTGTCTGTATTTTTTACTTTTCTAGAAATTTTATATAAACAGAATAATACAATTTGTAGTCTTTCGTGCCCAGTTCTTTCACTTAACGTAATGTTTTTGACATTTAAACACGTTACTGCATGTATTAGTAGTTTACTTCTTTTTATGCTGAGTAGTGTACTGTCGTGTGGATGAATGACAGTTTGTTTAGCTGTTGACCTGTTGATGAGCATTTGCATTGTTTTTAGTTTTTAGCTATTATGAGTAATGCTCCTGTGAACTTTTACCTACAAGTCTTTTTGTAACATGTATTTTTATTTTTCTTGGGTAGATACCTAGGAGTGGAATATCTGGGTCTTATGGTTGGTGTATGTTTAACTCTTTAACAAACTGCTAAACTGTTTTCCCAAGTGGCCACAGCATTTTATGATTCCCTCTCAACAATGTGTGAAGGCTCAACTTCCTTCGTGTCTTTGCCAACACTGGGTATTACATATCTTTTTGATGATAGGCATTTTAGTGGGATAATGGTATTTCATTATGACTTTTAATCTCCATTTACCTAATAATTAATGACGTTGAACATCTTTTCATGTGTTTATTAGCCATTTGTAATTTTCATTGTTGAAAGGTATTTCAAATCTTCTGAGCATTTTAAATTGTATATCTGTCTTATTAGTTCAGAGTACAGACCATATATCAGATATATATATATATATATATATATATTTTTTTTTTTTTTTGGTGTTTTTGAAGAGCAGAAGTTAATTTTCATGTCCACTTTACCAAATTTTGGTTTTTTATGTGTTATGCTTTTGTGTCAAATCTAAGAAAACTTTGTCTAATTGAAGATCACAAAGATTTTTTAAAATTTGTCTGTGCCTTTTAGTTAAGTTTTATAGTTTAGAGAGACAGGCGATAACCTGAAAAGAATTCTCAATGGCCAAAGCTGGAATTACTTTAGCAAGTAATAAAAATATCAGATTGTAGCACAAAGAATAAAATAAATAGTCATTAATACATACAGATAAAAATATATATTTGAATAAAGAATTTAAAATTTATTTCAAAATTTTGTATATATGTTAATGCAAAAGGTGACCAAAAGATGTGGACACTTCCTGAAAAAAAAAAAATATATATATATATATACAGACACACACATATATATATGTATGTCATGTAAGCACATGAAAGGATACGCCGTTATTAATTAGGAAAATACAGATTAAAACCACAATAAAGATAGCAGTGGAGACTTTATTAGAGTGATAAAAATTTGAAAGACTGACTATACCAGCCAGGCAGGGTGGCTAATCCCAACACTTTGGGAGGCCAAGGTGGGTAGATCCCTTGAGCCCAGGAATTCAAGTCCAGTCTGGGCAACATGATGAAACTCCGTATCTACAAAAAATACAAAAATTAGTCAGGTGTGGTGGTGTGCACCTATAGTATTAGCTACTTGGAAGGCTGAGTGGGGAGGATGGCTTGAACCCAGGAGGCAGAGGTTTCTGTGAGCTCAGATTGTACCACAGCACTCCAGCCTGGGCGACAGGGCAAGACTCCATCTGGGAAAAAGAAAAAAAAAACTGACTATACTAAATGCTATTGAGAATGTGGAAGAACTGAAATTTATGAAGACTGCTGGTGAAAATATAAAATGGTACAACCACTCTGGAAAAACCCTTGGCAGTTTCTTAGAAATTTAAACATGCACTTACCATATGATCCAGCAGTTCTACTCCTAGGCATTTACCCAAGAGAAAAGGAAATACATGTGCAAACACTTGTATATGAATGTTCATAGCAATTTTATTTGTAGTAACTTCAAACAACCCAAATGTCCCTTAACAGATGAATAGATGAATGGATAAACAAACTGGTATGTCCATGCAGTGGAATACTACTCAACAATAAAAGTTAATGAACTATTGATACATGCAGCTACATGGATGAATCTCAAAGTAATTTTGCTGAGTGAAAGAAGCCAGACCAAAATAAGAGTACATATTGTATGATTCTTTCTTTATTTTTTAACATGGAGTCTTGCTCTTTCACCCAAGCTGGAGTGCAGTGGCGTGATCTTGGCTCAGTGCAACCTCCGCCTCCTGGGTTCAAATGATTTTCCTGCCTCAGCCTCCCGAGCAGCTGGGACTATAGTTGCTGTGTGCCACCACCCTCAGCTAATTTTTGTATTTTTAGTAGAAACGAGGTTTCACCGTATTGGCCAGGCTGGTCTTGAACTCCTGACCTTGTGATCCATCTGCCTCAGCTTCCCATCATGCCGGAATTATAGGCATGAGCCACCATGCCTGGCCCATATTATTTGATTCTATTTATGTAACTTTTTAGAAAATGTACACTAATTTATAGTGACAGAAAGCAAATCAGTGATTGCCTTGGGATGGGTGGAATGGGTAACATGAGGCGATACCTATATATTTTGGCTTATTTGTGGCAGTAGACTTCACAGATGTTACACGTGTCAAAATTTATTAAACTGTACAATTTAAATAGATATAGTTATCGTGTGTTAACTATACCTCAGCAAAACTGTTTAAAAAGGAGGTGGGAAGAATCATTTTAAGGGTTTTGGCATGAGTAATTGAAAGAATATAGTTGCCACTAACTGATATGGGAAAGGCTTACAGACATAAGTGCTATAATTAAAAGAAGCAAGGGTTTATCAGGATTGTAGAAGATGAAAACATGACTTTACCTTATGAGTGTGGGGACAGTGTCAAAATTTGGATGTAAGAGGAGATTATATTTCAGTACTAAGATTCTGTGTTTGGAGAACAAATAAAATTTTGGAATGTTTCACAGTAACTGAAATCTGTGGTTAAAAACCTGTTTCTTTGATTTAAGACTAGAGTTTCTAATTTTTTTTCATAGTTTTCAAGCCTTGGGTACTGTATTACTCCATTCTTGTGTCACTATAAAGAAATACCTGAGGCTAGGTCATTTATAAAGGAAAGATATTTAACTTGGTACATGGTTCTGTAGGCATTATAGGAAGCATGGTCCTGGCATCTGCTTCTGGTGAGACATCAGAAAACTTACAATCATAGTGGAAAGCAACAGAGAGCCAGCATGTCACATGGCAATAGTGGGAACATGAGAGAGATGAGGAGGTCCCAGACTCTTTTAAACAACCAGATTTTGTGTGAAATAACTGAGCGAAAACTCACTTATTACCAAGGGGATGATGCTAAGCCATTCATGAAAGATCCTCCCTCATGGTCCAGTCATCTCCCATTAGGCCCCACCTCCCTCATGGGAATCACATTTCCACATGCAATTTGGAGGGGACAGACATCCAAACCATATCAGGTACATATGAGAATTATATGAGAATTATTTTTGGAGTTTTTTTTTTCCTTTTATTTTTCTTTTAAAAAAAAAATACGCAGAAATTGATTTTTTTTTTTTTTTTTTTTTTTTTTTTTTTTTTTTTTTGTGACAGAGTCTTGCTCTGTCACCCAAGCTGGAGTGCAGTGGCATGTTCTTGGCTCACTGCAACCTCTGCCTCCTGGGTTTCAAGTGATTCTCCTGCCTCAGCCTCTTCAGTAGCTGGGTTTATAGGGGCCAACCACCACACCCAGCTAATTTTTGTGTTTTTGGTAGAGACAGGGTTTCACCATATTGGCCACAGTGGTGTTGCACTCCTGACTTCAGGTGATCAGCCTGCCTCAGCCTTTCACAGTGCTGGGATTACAGGTGTGAGCCACTGTGCCCAGCCAAGAAATTGACTTCATTGGTCCAGGGTGGGTGCCACTATGTTTTAAAACTCCTTGGCTGATTCTAACTTGCAGCCATTGTTGAGAACCTATAGCATCACACTACATGAATGCTTGTTATAAATGGAGAGTCTCAAACCCTATCTCAGCCCTACTGAATCAGAATCTGTATTTTAATAAGACCCCAAGATCCTTTGGGCTTTGTATGCACGGTATAATTGAAGAAGCACTGTCTAGACTAATTAAATATCTGGCAGTGGTCAGAGTCTACTAGGACTGTATTTCTCAAAATGGAATTACAGGACCAGCGGCATCACCTGGGAATTTGTTAAAAATGCAAATATTTGAGCTCCACCCTAGACCTCCTGAATAGAACACTCTGGGAGTGGGGTCCAGTAGTCAGTCTTCGGTTTAAGAAGTTCTCCAGGTGATTCTCATTCTTAATATAGTTTAGAAGCATTGCACCAGGAGTCTCTCATGAGGTTTGGACCCACTGAATTGAGGAAATTGATTCTGCAAGTCCTTTATTAAAACACATACTCCTGAAGTGAAGTGTCATTAATGTCTGCAACTTTCAAATGGTTTAGCAAAAGAAAAAAATTATATAAAGCTATGTGGAGAAAGAGAGAGAGAGAGCAAATGCTATATTTGTCAACCACCTTTTATAAATGATACAACCTAGGTTCAAAAACAGTATCTAATTCAGAAAGAGTATCAAAATTCGAATTTGAACTTCCATGCCTTTTGCATATCACCACAAGCTGGAGTGTGATTCTCTTTTTTGTGTTAACTTGCCTGGCCCATCATCCCAGGCATCTGGGATTGTGACTGTGTTGCATTCCACAGGCCCAGGAGCAAGCTTGAAAATGTAGTCATTGATTTCCATTGTTATGAGTCATACCTCTCTCGGTGCTTGCACATGCACAATCATCATTCCTTTTTTAAAACTTTTAGCATATGACTGAGAGTGTTTGTGTGTGTTTTGCTCTGATTAGAAGCAGAAATATGTTTGATTTGAATAGCCCAGACTTACTATTTGAATTTTGAGGGTAGTTTTTAACTAGATAAGATTACATACTTGTCCTGTTGATGGCCTGAGATTTAGGATTGATTCCAAAGCAACGGGGATTATTAATTAAACATTTTACATTTTTCATATTTTATACTCTTCCTCATTCCACAAAATGTTTATGGTGATCGAAGATTACTGTTTTAAGTAAGTTGCTTTTCCTCTTTAACATCTTTTCAAAGTTTTGATCCAGATTAGGTTTGAATGAATTCTTTAGGTTGATGGCTTTTTTAAAATAGCAGTTATTTATTCCTATCTGGTAATAAAGCATCATATTTAAGAATTGTTTTGCTTTCAATTATTGACCTCTTAGAGTTGTTCTTCTGTGAGTTTAATTGAACTCATAGTGGCGTTTTAAAGTAATGTGTAAAAGAGCATCAAGAGACAGAGCCAAAATGGTTTTATTTGCTTTTATACAAACTAAATTGCCCTTGTGACCCAACATAAAATCTAAGTGCTAAGAGCAGTTATTTATTTTGACAAAAGAATTAATTGAGTCTAAAACAGTTGAAATTCCAGTTGTAGCAAACTATTCATTAAGACTCTCACTCTGGCTTTAGTACTGTCAAAAAAATAACTTGTCTTATGATTAAATAGCAGAATGATGGGCAGTGGACTGCATTTGAAGGAGATGCTGAATAAACTTTCCACTTGTGAAACATTCAGAAGTGACATGCTACAAGGGGGGTCAGAATGTGCATTGATATCCAGCTGAGTTGTCAACTGGCACTGAGCCAGGCACGCAAAGTCTTGCCATGTGAAGCAGCATGTGGAGCATATGCCATTTGTAAAAGAAAATCTTTTCATGCATGATTTAATGTTTTTTTTTTAAAGAAAAGTTGTATTTAGTTTTTTTAATACCAGAAATCATTATTTCTATTTTTAATAGAAAGTTTATGTGGATGGTACTCAATTTAAAATTTTTAGTATATATTTTATAATTTGGAGTGATTTCGCATCTTGTATTTCAAAATGTTTTTTCTTTTGTTTTTTTTTTGGACATTTTTCTATTTCAAATGGATTTTTAGAGACTGTTTAGAAAAGATAAATCAAGATATGTTTACTATAGGAAAAGAGTTTTGTGAGAAAAAGATGAAGAATTTTGTTTAAAGGGATTGATTTTATAGTTAAGGGATTTGTTTACTAGTTTCACATGTATGAAATCATCCAAAAATTTTACAATTTTTTTCTGTGTGTACCGTATTTGCTAAGATGATGATGTAGAAGTCCTTCTAGATAATATATATTTGGTATTTGTAAACAAGGCAATTTGTTTGGCATTGATATTTTGTTTTTATTTTATTTACTTTTTTTCTCCTCTAGAGTAAGCCCATGGCCTGAGCATTAGAGATTCTGTAAATAGTTAATGGGTAGAAATTATGTGGATGTGTAGCTGTAGGAGAGTTTTTGAATAACCACATGCCTGGTTTTGGTGAACTCTTTCTCAGCTTTATTTGACAGATGATTATATTTTCTCAGGCTTTATTAATACTTGGAAAAGCCAAAAATATGTAATAAGCTGTTGGTAACATAGATGGAGATTTATTATTATTCATAATTTTTATAGTAAGTGAAAAGTTGTTAATTATGAGATGCACATCTTAATTTATTTACCCTTATTGATTTTTCAGTCTGCTCTCATCTCATTGTAAATTGTTATGATAGGCCTCTAAGGGAGTCTAAGAACAAGCTCAGTACCCTTTTATTAAATGATTTCTTAGCTTCTAGATTTGCAGGATGGGTTTGAATAAAGTCCTTAAATTTTTAATTGGGTCATTTTCTGACTAAAGACTTTTTTGGGTAGAAGTGAAAAACTTTTTTTTTTTTTTTTTTTTTTTTAGTCTTAGTCTATATTTAGAAGAATGTACTAGTAAGGAAGATACCAGTAATTGATTAGGACCTTGTTTATCAACTCACTTTTATGACTGTTTTATTCTGCTTATTACTAAATGTTTATTTCATTTGAATGGAAACTAGAATCAAACAAATAAATCTTAGATTGGCAGGGAGGGAGAGGGACATTAAGCCAATATTTTTAGATCCTGCTGCTTGTAGAGAAACCTTTCTTGTTAATCAGGGGTTTTCTTTTATAATGGAATGATCAATAATAATGCCGATCATGAATTCGTACATAGCTAAGCTTCACATCTCAGAAGAACCAGTAACAAAATCCTCTGTCATCTACTCTACTTCAAGCTCTATTTTAAAATTTCTTCATATAGCAAGTTACACTCATTACCATTAATAAATTAAAAATTATTTCACAAAAAATGCTAGACTTTCATGAATTTATTATAAAAAGGACTAAAATGATAGCTTAGTGGGAAATAATTTTTTTAGTCTCATATTTCACTTTTGGGATATTTCTGTAGGAGAGTAACTCATGTTTTGCTTCTTTCTCTACTGCCAAATAATTTGATATTTCACATATGTGAAGTGTACTATATTTTATAGCATTTAAGTCTAGTCTCAGCAGTCAGTCATTTCAGGACTATTTTAATTGTTTTCTAATGATTTCTACTTTATCATCCTCCTTTTCTACAATCTATCACTCATAGCAGTGCTAAATTAATTTTCCTTGAAGATCACTTTATGGGGTGGATGTATATGATCTTACATGAAAACTTTTCCTGTTTCTTGCAAGCTGTAGTTCACATTCCTTGACCTGCTATACAGTCAGAGAGATCTGGATTATAATCCCAAGCCTACCACTTGACTAGTCTGTAGTTTATTTATTCATTTAATAAATATTTACTTATTTACTCAACTTACTATTTACCTAGCATTTTTTGAGTTTTGAAGACACACAAGCGATGAACAGGACAGATGAGGTCCCAAGCTTACATTCTAGTAGTATTTACTATCTTGGTAGCCCTGTTCTTCCCATGAACACCACCAAGGATTCAGCGGTCACCTCTTACCACGCTTGTTTCCTCTCATCAGCAGTACTGCCAGCTACTTAAAAGCAGAAATTACATATTAGTTCTTGTGTCTCTAGTTCTGTGGCATCATATACCATGGGTTTTCAATAGCTACTGTGATCATAATGGGCTAGTCTCAGTTGTTTTTCACTGTTGGAATTATTTGATTTTTAAAATTTATTACTGATACTTGAATTAACTATTAGATAACAATTAGAACCATGTCAGAACAATTAAAAAGATATGTTGTCAATTAGAATAAAATATTTAAAGTGTAAAAAGAGTATTAAAATTTACCTGATAATTTTTTTCTAACTTTTTTTCTACTAGAAGTTTTTTCAATTTTTTTTTTTCTAGGCCTCATTGAATTTGAAGAATGTGACACTGCTAGTGCAATTGAAGGTAAGTTGATTAGTAATTGTATGTTAATGCACATGGCAACTAGCTAGTATCTTCATTTCATTGAACAAATAAGGAGGGACTGCTGTCCGTAGGTGTCAGCATACCTATGGAGTGACATAAAAATCTGAAATTAATTTGAAGGCCTGCAGATACTACTTGTTCCTTAATAAATAATAGATTTTCCCAAAAGAATATTAGTGTGTTAGATTATATATTTTTAAAGATTAAGAATAGCATGCATTTGTTTTTAAATATACATTGAAATAGTTTTCTTTATTGACATCCTTGTTTAAGCCTTTTAATGTCGTGACTATGAAACTCATCACTGTACATTAATGTGTAGTGCTAATTGTACAGTGGGTAACATTTCATTAATTAATGTTAATATTACGGTCATTTCGCTGGGCACAATGGCTCATGCTTCTAATCTCAGCACTTTGGGAGGCTGAGGCAGGAGCATTACTTGAGGCCAGGAGTTAGAGAACAGCCTGGGAAATATGCTGAGACCCCATCTCTACAAATAAAACTTTTAAAATTAGTGGGTGTGGTGGTGTACACCTGTAGTCCCAGCTATTTGGGAAGGCTGAGGTGAGAGGATTGCTGGAGCCTGGGAGGAGGAGCCTGTGGTGAGCCATGATCGTACTACTGCACTCCACCTTGGGCAACAGAGTAAGACCCTGTTACTACAACAACAATAACAAAATCCCTTCTTGAATTTACTCATCTGTAAGATGAGGGGCTATGTCTCTACTGCTCACTTCTTCTTCTTTTTTTTTTTTTGAGACAGCGTCTCACTTTGTCTTCCAGGATGGAGTGAAGTGGCATGATCTCTGTTCACTATAGCCTCGACCTCCCGTGTTCAAGTGATCTTCCTACCTCAGCCCCCCAATTAGCTTTGGCTACAGGTGTGTGCCGCCATGTCCAGCTAATTTTGTATTTTTTGTGGAGATGGGGTTTTGCCATGTTGGCTAGGCTGGTCTTGAACTCCTAAGCTCAAGCGATCCATCCACCTCAGCCACCAAAGTGCTGGGATTACAGGCGTAAGCCACCGCACCTGGCCTCTACTGCTCAATTCGCAAAGAGTAAACACCTAAGTTTTACATGCTGAATTCTTTTTTTTTTTTTTTTTTTTTTTGAGATGGAGTCTTGCTCTGTCACCCAGGCTGGAGTACAGTGGCACGATCTTGGCTCACTGCAGCCTTCGCCTTCTGGTTCAGATTATTCTCCTGCCTCAGCCTCCCAAGTAGCTGATTGCAGACGTGCACCACTACGCCTGGCTAATATTTTGCGTGTTTTTAATAGAGACAGGCTTTCACCATGTTGGCCAAGCTGGTTCCAAACTCCTGACCTCAGGTGATCTGCTCACCTGGGCCTCTCAAAGTGCTTAGGATTACAGGCATGAGCCACTGTGCCGGGCCTTAAGTGCTGAATTATGTCAACAGTTAATAGCATGACTGGCCTTTAAAAATAATTTATCATGAAAGAAGAGGATGAAGAATTGCCTTATTAGGAAAATGAAAGGTAATTTTTACTCCTCAGTTAAGGTAGAGTCCATTTATAGCATTGTTTGTATTAGGAATAACATATGGACACAAGAATGCCATATTGTAAACTTTTCATGTTATTTTGTTGGTTTTTTTTGGTTTCTGTTTTTTGTTTTGTTTTTTTAAATTTTTGACGTAGGGTCTCACTTTGTCACTCAGGGTGGAGTGCAGTGGCATGATCACAGCTCACTGCAGCCTCTACCTCCTGGACTCAAGCAGTCCTCCCACTCCAGCCTCCTGAGTAGCTAGGACCACAGGCATCACACCCATCTAATTTTTTGTATTTTTTTGTAGAGACAAGGTTTCACCATGTTACCTAGACTGGTTTTGAACTCTTGAGTTCAAGTGATCTGTTCACCTTGGCCTTCCAAAGTGCTGGGATTATAGGCATGTATCACTGGCCCCATATTATACTTCTGTTGGGTCTGCTGTGTCATCTTTTTTTATCTAAAACAATGCATTTCTTTTTGTGATCCTCTAGAAAGCAAACATGATTTGACTTTTATAACATGCTTTGACGTTTATAACAAAATTTGGTACAATGAATAATGTACTTTCTTGGAAGTTTTAAGGTATCTCCATATGCTTATTATATGTAATGTGACTTAGGGGAGACTTAGGAAAAGAAAAGATTTTATCTGTCAAGTAAATGTTACGATCTTTTGCTGAATAATAGGCTATGCTTTATTAATATGAGAAAAGTCTAACCAATAGGGTTGAGTGGTTGATCATTTTATTTGTCATCCATATTTAACATCAGCAGTTATGAACAAATTATGTGTGAAGATGCAAGATGTATTTATAAGTTTAATATATTTATCAGGAACAGTTATGTCTCTGTAACAGTATCTGTTTATTTTAAAGGTATAAAACCAAGGAAAAGAAAGACTTTTGCTTTGCCAGGAATCATTAAAAAGGAAAAAGATACAGAATCTGTGTAAGTATTTTAAATATTGTCAAAATCCTTTTTGTTTTAGTAAGTGATTAAGAATAAAATGGTTTTGAATTTGGAAAGAGAAAAGTAGGGAATAATTCAAAAGTATATGTGTAAGGTGTGAAAAACAAACCTTTCTAAATACTAATAAATATATTTGCTAATTCCTTTGGTTTTAAATCAGAGTATTAACTTAATTATTAAAATTTTTTTTGTTGTTTTTTTTTGTTTTTTTTTTTTTTTGAGACGGAGTTTCGCTCTTGTTACCCAGGCTGGAGTGCAATGGCGCGATCTCGGCTCACCGCAACCTCCGCCTCCTGGGTTCAGGCAATTCTCCTGCCTCAGCCTCCTGAGTAGCTGGGATTACAGGCACGTGCCACCATGCCCAGCTAATTTTTTGTATTTTTAGTAGAGACGGGGTTTCACCATGTTGACCAGGATGGTCTCGATCTCTCGACCTCGTGATCCACCCGCCTCGGCCTCCCAAAGTGCTGGGATTACAGGCTTGAGCCACCGCGCCCAGCCAATTATTTAAAATTTTTAAGACATTATAGACAAAAGCTTTAATGTCTAGAAATGGAAATTTTAAAAATATCCTTATTTTTATAAAATGATACATGTGTATTTAAAAAAATTAAAAGTACAGAGAAAACTAAAAATTTCATCAAAGTCTTAATGCCTAAAAGAAAATCTCTGGTCAGCTACTTGATGAAAATCCTTCTAGACAATTCTAAGTGTATAGGCACATAGTGGTATATATACATACATTGATAGAAAATGTTAAATAGAGGAGGGACATGCCCTAATGTTTTACCATTTGTACTAGGTCACCATTTTTAGATGGAATATTTGGTCCACTTATAAATCTGATTTACCTTCTCTTTTTTTTGAGATGGAGTTTTGCTCTTGTTGCCCAGGCTGGAGTGCAATGGCCTGATCTCGGCTTACTGCAACCTCCACCTCCGAGGTTCAAGCAATTCTCCTGCCTCAGCCTCCCAAGTAGCTGGGATTACAGGCGCACACCAACACGTCCAGCTAATTTTTTGTGTTTTTTAGTAGAGATGAGGTTTCACCATGTTAGTCAGGATGCTCTCTATCTCCTGATTTTGTAATTTGCCCACCTCCACATTCCAAAGTGCTGGGATTACAGGCGTGAGCCACCACACCCAGTTGCCCCTTTAATTCCTAATGTATACCTGGGGTTAAGAATAATTGAGCCATGATTATTTAGAGACAAACTAGAATTAAAGGAATCTGTCTTTCCATAATTACTCAGTCCATTTAGATTGAGGAGACACTGATCAAAGTCTTGAGTGATTTGTTGACCCACCAACATTGGCTGAACATTAGTTGAAAAGCCCCACTTCCCTAGTATAATTAGCAGAACTCTCATGAGCTTTAATATTTGATGGGCACTCATATTTTTAACATAAGAGAACAGTTTGTGCTTTGGGTATTCTTGCTTTCTTTTTGAGTTTCTTAGAATTTCTCTCATTTTAAATGACTGTCTCTTCCCTTCTCCCAAGTAGTATTTGGCTAACAAATCAAGACCAACCGCAAAGTGATTTATATCTATAGTTATCATCTCTTTTGCAAATGTCTTTCTTGAGCGTTTATGAAGGGGATATTTTGTTAAGGAGGTGAAACCTAATCTATTTTTCTAATGTTAGCTATACATATTGAAATCTGATCAATTGATTAGTAAGTAAACATTTAAAATATATCTAGTTCATCTGTTAGTGGCTACATGATAAAGAATCATGTCCTTAAAATACTTTGATAATGTATGGGTTTCAGTACTGTTCATGTAGGGAGATTATAGTATTTTTTAACCAGGTTTTTAAAACAGTTTTCCTTATCAGTAATTTCCCAATATGATACTAAGCCACTTAGGGTGGTTTTGGTTTTTGTTTTTTAACCAATGGCACCACTAGAGCAGAAAGCCAACACTTATACCACTGTACCATCATCACCTTCTTTCAAACTTCTTGGCAGGAAAAATATTAGCATTCACTTTGCCTGAAATGCCAGAGGCTCTTGGTATGCCTCTTCATAGCCTGAAGGCTTTTGAGATGCTAGTAATTGTGAGAGACTGGCCTTTTTCAGAGCTTCCTCTTGGCTGGAGCTTCATCTGCAGGTCTCATACAGCCCACTGTGAAGGCAAACAGCTAAGTGCTTTACTCCAGTGACTGGAGTGTTTTGGCTTAAAGCCAGAGAATAAACTCTTTGGAACTTTAACACTTTCCTTTATGTTCAAACAGCATCTTTAAAAAAAAAAAAAAAAAAAAGTAGAACTATTTTAACATCTTGATTAACTCGATTCTCTAGAAGGATTGAGTTATTATTATGCCTTTTCTGGAACATTTCTTGAGAGTATGCATAAGTTTTAAAACTATAATGTTTCTCATCTACCAGTAAGGAAGCTGTATTTCAAAATGTGCAATTTTAAGTGACTTTTAAGTGGATAGAAAGCCACCTGGGGGCTGGGCGTGGTGGCTCACACCTGTAATCCCAGCATTTTGGGAGGCCGAGGAAGGCAGATTACTTGAGATCAGGAGTTCAAGACCAGCCTGGGCAACATGGGGAAACCCCGTGTCTAATAAAAATACAAAAATTAGCTAGATGTGGTGGTACACACCTATAATCCCAGCTACTCAGGAGGCCGAGGCTGGAAAATTGCTTAAACTTGGGAGGCAGAGGTTGCAGTGAGCCGAGATCACACCACTGCACTCCAGCCTGGGCGACAGAATGAGACTTTGTGTCAGAAAAAGAAAGAAAGAAAGAAAGAAAGTCACCTGGGGTTTGCATTTACCCTGTCTCTTTGGTACTTCACTTTGGATTAAGAGCAATGTAGTCATTTTCCCCCTTTTAAATTTTTTCAGTCTGCTTTATCCTATTTTCCTTTAAGAAAATTCTTCAGTTTTGTAGATTCCTCTGTGTTTGCTTAGTCTTTGGATAAATAGCGTTTATCTGTTTGTTTAAGGTTTTGACTCCACACATTGCATATCTTTTGAAATGCTTGAGACCGGAAGTGTTTTGGATTTCAGATGTTTTCGGATTTTGAAATATTTGCAGAACACACCCAGTTGAGCATTCCTAAACCAAAAATCTGAAAGCCAGCATGTTCCAATGAATACTTCGTTTGGGCATCCTGTTAGTGCTCAAAATGTCTCAGTTAGGGAGAACTTTGGATTTCAGATTATTGGATTAGGGATGCTCAACCTGCATTGTGTTCATTAACTGTCACAGTCAAAGGTCCAAAAGCCTTTTAAATCTGCACTGTTAATTTTTGTTTGTGAATTTATTTTAGAGTACATACATAGAAATTCTTCTGATCTCATTTTTTATGACCTCACTGTCCTTCCTTAGTTGTACATATTTAGATATTCTGTATGTTTTAGTTTTACATTTTAAATAAGTTTTCACTAGCTTATATGCAAATTCAATACTTGTTTGATAGAATTTCAGTTCTTAACTACATATTACCTAAGAAAGTTATCCAACTGGAAGTCTATTCCTGTAGCATATTTGGAAAAAACTGGTTTTGACTTTTGTGTATACTAAGTTATGGAAAGTACTTCAAATGAAACTGAAGTGTTTAAAAATTGTATTTATTCCAGTAGATTTAGCTTTCCAGACCACCTGCCACTTAATACTGACTTTTGTTTTTTAAGTCAAGCTTTCTTTAAGGAAATTTTTTTAACTTGCTTTACTTGAATGAAAGCTATTAGAAAGTCTTATAGGACTGACAGCTTTCTTAATGTGTGAGTATATTCATGGAAAAGAATTACTTTTGAAAATAGGTTTTAGAATACTTATAAGCTCTCAAAGCATAATGTAAGCTGATAGAAAAAAAGAATACTTGTAGGGTGTTTGTTTTTTATTTTGTCGGGTAGTATGGGAATAAGAATGCCTTTTTTTGAATTTAAAAATAATTTAGTGTGTTTTAATCTTCATGATTTGATTCATCTAAATATTTTATAGAGTTTAAATAAAAGCTATGTTTAAGTACCAAAGTAAAGACTTTATAAACAAGTACAATTAGCAGACAATTCTAATTATTGAATATTTCTGATATTTTGCTTTAATAGGGAATGCCCTGATGCAGATTCACTGGTAAGTAGATTTAATTTGATATAAACAATTTAAATTAGCTATTTTCATTAGGACAAACCTAACATTTGAGTTGAGTTGTTACCAGTCTTTCAAAGAAAAATTCCATCATATTGTAAATTCAGTATTAAAATTATTTTACAAGTGCATTTTTGGATTTACATTTCCAAATGCTTTCCTAATAAATAGTATTTCTAACCACCTTTGAAAAGTGGACATTTTACTTTTAAAATTGGAGTGGTGCCTTATCATACTGCTTTTTCTTGGGAAATCAAATCTGTATACTTTATTATAAAATATAGTGTTCTTACTAATTTATTCTTAGTTCTATTAAAATAAAACATTATCTGCATGCATTTGAGTTTCGTTTAAGAGATTGTCATTTTAGAAATAACATCAACAACCATGGTCAGTACTCTTCTGTGCTTTTTATTTTAAAGAAGCATTGCTTATATTTCTCGATTAAATGTATTACTTTATATGTAATTAAAGAAGACATCAAATGGAGCTCCCTGTGGTTACAGTGAGAGAATAGATTTACTAAATGCTGTTAAGTAATGTGTAGACGAACATAGTTTTCAAACTATTCATTAGATACCATTCATGGTGGTAAGTATAGGAGTTTCAAACAATCCCTCTCCTTTGCTTATTCTTGCTTACATAACTATTGTTTCCTTTGATCCAAAAACATTTTGGTCTTTTATAGCATCATAGTTTACCAAAATAAAAAACTAAAAATACTTTGTGAAACACTGTGGTTTATGTTATTTACCTAAAATAAAATTAGTATTTTGTTTTATATTTTGGCTTTAAAATACAATTATGATTTGTTAACAAATTTATATGAAAAATAAGAAATAGGCTTATAATGAGTTATGGGGTTAAAATCATCAGTGTGTTTTTGGAGTTTTTTTTTTTTTTTTTTTTTTTGAGACGGAGTTTCGCTCTCGTTGCTCAGGCTGGAGTGCAATGGCGCGATCTCGGCTCACCTCAACCTCCGCCTCCTGGGTTCAGGCAATTCTCCTGCCTCAGCCCTCAGCCTCCTGAGTAGCTGGGATTACAGGCACATGCCACCATGCCCAGCTAATTTTTGTATTTTTAGTAGAGACGGGGTTTCACCATGTTGACCAGGATGGTCTCGATCTCTTGACCTCGTGATCCACCCGCCTCGGCCTCCCAAAGTGCTGGGATTACAGGCTTGAGCCACCGCGCCCGGCTGTTTTTGGAGTTTTAATGTTTACCACTTAGTTACTGTATTTGATACCCTTGGGTAACTAATTAACGCATAGCAGCAGATGTGTTTGGGATTTACTTTAGTACTCATTTTATTTCTGAATTAATTATTTTTATGCCTTTTATTTCTGAATTATTTGTAGCATTAAATTGATGATTGTAACATTAAATACAACTTTAATACTTAGTTTATATATATTCCCTTTAAATATAACATCTTATTTCAGCAACTAATTGATAATATTCTATAATGATCAGTGTTACCCAATTTTAAACTTTAGTTAGTACTTATCCAGAATACAAAAGAGAATACCAAATTCTAATGGTGCATAAGAAGTGACTGGTAAGTTTGACTGTGTAGAAATGAAACATTTATGAAACTAGAAAAATATATTATAAAAGGATTTGAATCATGAAAGACAAACTGGCAGAGCATCTTTGCAAGACATATGACGGGGCTAATTGCGTTCATTTATAAAGTTTATATGCAAATCAATACAAAAAGTAAGTGGGTGCCCAGTAGGAAAAGGGCATAGGATAAAAATGGTAAATTTTCATAAAAAGAAATAAAAGTAGTGATAACCATAATAAAATTACTCAAAATAGTGGTCTTATTCTGGTACAAATTAAAATGAAATTACTATAGTGTCTAATCATATTAGCAAATTTCTTTTTAATTTTATTTTTTTAAATTTAGAAACAAGGTCTCGCTCTGTTGCTCAGGCTTGAGTGCAGATGTGTGATCATTGCTCACTGTAACCTTGAACAACTGGGCTTAAGCGATCTTGTCCCAGCCTTCCATGTAGCTGAGACTCCAGGGACATTTTACCATGTCCAGCTAATCTTTAAAACATTTTTTTGGTAGAGTTGGGTTCTCACTGTGTTGCCCAGGCTGGTCTTGAACTCCTGGCTTCAAGCAATTTTCCTGCCTCAGTCTCCCAACATGCTGGGATTACAGGCATGAACCACTGTTGCTGGTCAGCAAAGGTTTTGATACACTCATACTGTTTTTAGGAATATAAATTGATACTATCTGTCTTGTGGATAGTTTAGCAGTATTTCTCTCAAAAAGAAATGTGAGTTCATTTTTGACCATGCCATCTCCCTGCTAGGAATTTGCTGTTATAGTTATAGTAACAAAACTTTATATACACACACACACACACACACACACACATGCACACACACATGCACATATATTTACATACACACATATACAAAGTATATATGTATATACGCACACTGACACACACTTGATCATGATTCATGCATATATAGAAAGTGAAGGAAAGATACATAGTTATTTCAACATTGTTTATATCAGCAAAAAACTGGAAACACCAATGCATCCATCAAAATGGGAACTGGTTAAACAAATTGGTGGAGTAATAAATATAAGAAATTAAGTCGATCTGTGTCTGCTGATACGGAAAAAAATAAAAGCAAGTGTGATCTTTTAAGTGATTGCTATTTTAAAAATAATATATAAATATGTGGATATATATGTTATCTTTATTTTAGAAGAAGGAGTTACTAGACACTTAAACTGTGGTTACCTTTGGGGGCCAAGAATTACAGTAGAGAAAGGAGACTCTTTTTACTTATTTTATTTTGAGATAGAGTCTTGCTCTGTGGTTGATGTGATTTGGATTTGTGTCAAGCCCAAATCTGTTGTCAAGTTGTAATCCCCAGTGTTGGAAGAGAGGAGCTTGGTGGCAGGTAATTGGATCATGGGGGTGGATTTCCCCCTTGCTGTTCTCATGAGTGACAGTAAGTGAGTTCTCACAAGATCTGGTTGTTTGAAAGTGTGTAGCACCTCTCTCTTCACTCTCTTCCTTTTACTCTGGCCATGTAAGACATGCCTCCTTCCTCTTTGCCTTCCACCATGATTGTAAGTTTCCTGAGGCTTCCCCAGCCATGCTTCCTTTACAGCCGGTGGAACTGTGAGCTGATTAAACCTCTTTTCTTTATAAATTATCCAGTTTTAGATAGTTCTTGATAGCAGTGTGAGAACAGATAAATACAATGATCCAGGCTGGAATGCAGTGGCATGATCATCGCTCACTGCAGCCTTGACCTCCCAGGCTCAAGCAGTCCTCCCACCCCAGCCTCCTGAGTAGCTGGGAACACAGGCACATGCCACCATGCCTGGCTATGTTTTTTCATTTTCAGTAGAGACAGTGTCTCACTATGTTGTCCAGGGTTGTTATTTTTCTTTTATTTGTAGCCTGTAAATAATAACTTACGGCCTATTCATGGCTTCCTCTTACTATTTTTAAAACCATCAATAGGCTATCTTGATAGGGAAATTATTGTTCATTTCTTATTCCTTTCTTTAAAGGTCTGTGTAATTTGCAACTACGTCCTTTGAAAATTGGCCAAGGAAGTGCAATTGCTCTTGTTTTTTTGTTTTGTTTTATTTTATGTTTTGGCCTATGTCTCCTTTCCAAACAGAAATTAAGAAACATTTCATTGACTCTTGAGCTCCATTCTGGTATATATTTTTTAAATTGCCACTACCACTTTAACCAGAGTAAACAATTGTCTTTAGATTGATGGGTGAAGTTGCCTGTTCTATTCTTGTTCATACTGCTTTTGACCTAAGACTTCACTCCAGCTGTATGGGCCCTAATATAGAAATGATGGATTGAATGGGTAAAGATGAACCCAGGTAATGTGTAAGTTTTTATTAGTGTCAAGTTTCTATGTATAGTTCTAGCAGTGGAAAGCCTAGTACACTCAAAATCACTGCTTTCAAGAAAAACTTTTTATTTTGAAATAAAGATACATAAAAGGTTGCAAAGATGGTGTACATAACAGTACTGTGTACTTGTTACCCCTTTCTCCTGACACTAACATTTTGCAAAACTGTCATGTAGTGTCACAACTGGAATATTAACACTAATTCAGTCAAAAGACATTTTCATTACCACAAGAATTGCTCATGTTGATTGCCCTTTTACAGCCACTTCTTTTCCTTACCCCTTCCATAACCTCTGGCAACCACTAATCTCTTCATTCCTGTAATTTTGTCAATTCAAGATTCTTGTATAAGTGAAATCATACAATATGTACCCTTTTGAGATTGGCTTTTTTTTTTTCCACTTAGCACAATTATTTGGAGATTTATCCAGATTGGTACATATGAACAGTTTATTTATTTTATTTTTTTTTAATGGAATCTCACTCTGTAGCCCAGGCTGGAGTATGATGGTGCAATCTCGGCTCACTGCAACTTCCACCTCCTGGGTCCCAGTTCAAGCAATTCTCCTACCTCAGCCTCCCAGGTAGCTGGGATTACAGGCACGAGCCACCATGCCCAGCTAATTTTTGTATTTTTTAGTAAAGATGGGGTTTCACCATGTTGACCAGTATGGTCTTGAACTCCTAACTTCATGATCTGCCTGCCTCAGCCTACCAAAGTGCTGGGATTACAGGCATGAGCTACCATACTGGCCTGAACAGTTTATTTTTTATTGCCAAATAGTATTCCCTGTTTTGGATGTACTAAAGTTTAATCGTTCACCCATTGTAGGACATTGTAGTTGTTTTTCAGTTTTTGGCTATTAGAAATAAAGTTACTATGAACAATTGTGTACAGATTTTTGTGTGGACATAATTTGAAGTGAGTTTCTTGTAGACACCAGATAGTTGGATTGTGTTTTTAAAAGTCCATTCTGCGAATCTCTGCCTTTTAATGGATATATTTGGACCATTTATATGTAATGATAGATTTTAAGATTGCCATTTTATTTTTGTTTTCTGTTTGTTCCTCTGTTTTTTGTTTCATTTTTTTCTTGCCTTTCTGTAGGTTTCCTTTTTTAGAATGACATTTTGACCTATTGATAGATTATTTTCAGTGAATCACTTTGTAGAGCTATTTTAGTGGGTACTCTAGGTCATTCTCCATTACCCTCAGATAGTTGTTTATGGTGTTTTTTGTTTAGTTTACTTTTGTTTTGTTTTTAATCGAGCTGGGTTCTTGATCTTTGGCCCAGGCTGGAGTACGGTAGTACAATCCTAGCTTACCACAGCCTCAAACTCCTTGTCTCAAGACATCTTTCCTGCCTCAGCCTTCCAAGTAGCTAGGACTATAGGCATGTGCCACCACACCTAGCTAATTTTTTTGTTTTTGGGTAGAGACAGGGTCTTGCTATACTGAGACTGTTCTTGAACTCTTGGCCTCAAGTGATCCTCCTGTTTTGGCTCCCCAAAATGCTAGGATTCTAGGCCTGAGCCACCATGCCTGGCCTGTTGATGTGTTTCGATCACAGTTTATAGATGTAATCTGCAGGAGTTTGGTCCAAAAGCTGCTTATTCAGCCATATAGAAAACAACGTGCTATTATTTTTAAATTATTACATTATGCTATATAGTGTATTCTAAACAAATTCAAAGTAGTCCATTGTTAAATTTGAGACAACCTCCTGGAGACCAAATACCTGGTATGTTTCTAGGGTACTTGAAATGGGGATAAAGTATTTTGAAGAAACCTTTCATTCTGATTTCTAAAAGATTCACATTTGGCAGCCTCTTTATTTTTAAAGAATTTTAAAGTGATACTTGCATGGTAGCAAGCAGTAGAAAGAGAAAGTGCTCTACCTTTAGTCTTATAAATATGGCCTTTGTCATCTTTTTATCCATGGAATCTGCTGTTTACCCTACATTAGATTTTTTATTTCTAGTTTTTAATTCCATCTGTTAACTCAGTCCTGGCTACATTAGACTAGTTGGTCTGGAAGAGATAGTCACATAAATGCTGCCCTCAGTTCTCCCTGACCTTGTGTTGTGCCTACCTGCACAGTTCTTCATATCTTTCTTGCTGACCTTTAGAAAATGATTAGAAGAACAGCATACCTTACCAGTAAAAGGATTTTTGCTGTAATTCCTTGGCAGCCTTTTTTTCCATTAATATTTTTTTAAAATTTGGAAATCATTTCTAACTTAAAAAATTGCAAGAATGAAGTAATACGAAGAACACTTGTCTGCCCTTTATTTTTGTCACATGTGCTTTAACATTTGCATTCTCTCTGTATTTGTGCATGTGTTTATATATGTGTATAATATTTTTTCTGATCCATTTGAACACAAATTAAATGTATTCTGGCCCTTTGTCTCTAAATACTTAAGTGTATATTGCCCCAAAATATCAAATATTTTCTTATCTAACCACAAAACCATAATCAGAAAAGTGTTCCTCCTTCCTGTATCCCTTCTATCCCATTGCCCTTCCTTATAGGTAACCAACTTTATTGTGTTCTAATTATCCTTTCTGTGTTTTTTTTTAATAAAGATAAGTAGATGGAGTATATTTATGTTTTTATTTGCCCTTCTTAAAAGTTATAATACTATATGTTGTTTACTACTTTGCTTTTTAAAAATTAGCAGTATTTCCTGGCAGTCACTCCATATTAGTTCATACAAATCTTTCTCATTCTCTTTTCTCTTTTAACAGCTGCATAGTATAGTCGTTCCTCAGTTTCTCGCAGGATTGGTTCTAGAACCCCCTGAGGATACCAGAATTACTGGATGCTCAAGTCCCTTATAAACTGTCATAGTATTTGTATATAACCTACACACATCCTTTGTCATACTTTCAGTCATCTCTAGATTACTTACAATACCTAATACAATGTAAATGGGTATTATAAATAGTTGTTTATTGTATTTTTAAAAGATTTATGTTTTGTGTATTTAATTATTTATTTAGAGACAGAGTTTTGCTCTGTTGCCTAGGCTGAAATGCAGTGGCACCATGTGGGCTCACTGCAACCTCTAACTCCCAGACTTAAGCAATCCTTCCGCCTCAGCTCCCTAGTATGCTACAGATGCATGTCTCTATACTCAGCTGATGTTTTAATTTTTTGTAGAGATGAGGTCTCACTATATTGCCCATATTGCTGGTCTCAAGCAATTCTCCTGCTTCAGCCTCCTGAAGTACTCGGGTTAGGCATGAACTACTGCACTCAGCTTATTTTTTATTTTTTAAAAATATTTTTGCTGGGCACAGTGGCTCATGCCTGTAATCCCAACACTTTGGGTGGGTGGATCACCTGAGGCTAGGAGTTTGAGATCAGCCTGGCTAACATGGTGACACCCCTTGTCTACTAAAAATATAAAAATTATCTGGGTGTGGTGGTGCATGCCTGTAATCTCAGCTATTAGGGAGGCTGAGGCAGGAGAATCACTTGAACCTGGGAGGTGGAGGTTGCAGGGAGTTGAGATTGGGCCACTGCACTTCAGCCTGGGCGACAAAGCAAGACTCTGTCTGAAAAAACTAACTAACTAAATAAAATAAAAATATTTTCAATCTGTGATTTGTTGAATCCATGCAAATACTGAAACCAAACCTGCAGATACGGAGGGATGGCTCTACGTCATTTTGTGTATGTACCATATATTCAGCTGTGTTTGGACATTTAGGTAATTTCTAATAATTACAGGTTACAAATAATCTTCAATGAATAACCTTGTGCATATGTATTTTTAAATAGTTGGAGCTGTGTCTTGAGGGTGAATTTCTAGAAATGGGATTCCTGTGTTAAAGAGTGAATATTTACGTAGTTTTGTTACACATTGCCAAATTTTTCTCTCTAGGGGTTGTGCCAATTTTTTTTAATACTCACAAAGTATGAATGTGCATTTCCCCCACAGCTTCACCAACAAAGTATATTTTCAAGCTATTGAATTAAAAATGTAGTTTTAATTTTCTTGGTATTCTTTTATTTCTTGTTTTGTTTGTTTTTTGCTTATGGTTTGTATTTCCATTCATTTACATTCTCAGTCCTTTCACTTTACCACACCACACCCAATGATACACATAGTCTTAACCTTTTATTTTTTACTTTGAGGATTTGAGTGAAAAATTGATTATCCACAAAGTTGCTGCCATTCCTATCCAAATAACCTGTTCTCTTCTTTTTATCTTCTCCTAGTCCTTTAGGTACAGGTGTCTCTTTGTCTTATCCTGTTTTTTTCTTGACTCTTAGAGTACCTTGTTCTCATTTTATTTTTCATATCTGTGATATCTGTAGTGTTTATTGGCTCCTCTTCTGCTTTCAGGCATGCCTAGTTCCTTTTAACTTGAAAAAAATCTTTTTCTGAACACCTGAACTGAACGTTTGTTTATCTTTCCGTGTCTTTGTGTATGTTATTTGTCCTTGTTTGCAGTGTTCTTTCAATCTATGGGAATTTTATGTGACCACAAAACTCCTTCTTGAAGCTGTTAAAATGCATTAAAACTAATTTCTGAGTCATAATAGTTAGGCAACTTCTGGTTTTTTAAATACGCCCAGCTAGATTATTTTTATCTTTTTTTTTTTGAGACGGAGTTTCACTCTTGTTACCCAGGCTGGAGTGCAATGGCACGATCTCGGCTCACCGCAACCTCCGCCTCCTGGGTTCAAGCAATTCTCCTGCCTCAGCCTCCTGAGTAGCTGGGATTACAGGCACGAGCCACCATGCCCAGCTAATTTTTTGTATTTTTAGTAGAGACGGGGTTTCACCATGTTGACCAGGATGATCTCGATCTCTTGACCTCATGATCCACCCGCTTCGGCCTCCCAAAGTGCTGGTATTACAGGCTTGAGCCACCACGCCCGGCCTATTTTTATCTTTATATTTTGAAGAATTCTAAACAAATGCAAATATATATGTTAATAATATTATCATGGTCTCTCATGTTGGGGCTGTCTCTTATCGGTCAGCTTCAACAACTTGCCCTAGCCAATCTTGCCCATCCATTTCCTCTGCCCAAATTCTAGAATAATATAATTTCATCTGAATTTACATTACATATATCTTTAAAACATAATCACAATATCATCACATCTAGAAATAATTTACAACTCCTTAGTATTTTCAAATTTATATTTATATGTGATGTCCATTTTATTATCCTTTGTTTGAATTTGTTGATATGTCTTAAGTCTCTTGATCTGTAGGTTCCCCTTCCCTCCTTCTCTGTTTAGCTTTCTGTGTTTTTATTGGCAAGACTGGGTGGTTTGTTTTATAGTTTCCTATAGTCTGAATTTTGCTGATTATGTTGCCCTACTGTATTATGTTTTACTTCTTTATATTATTTAAATTGGCATTTTGATCCAGAGGCTTGATCAGATTCAGGTTCAAGGTTTTTTTGCTTTTGTTTTGTCAGGGCTGCCTCTCATGAGTTACATGGTATCTGGTTGTCACTCTTTATGGGATATTGGCAGATGTTAATGGTTTGTCTTAGGTAGTTCATCCAGACTTTAAACTGCTTAAGGAAATGCTAGATTTTGTATTTCCGTAGAGCTTATAACAATCAGAATATTTAGCTTGATAATAGCTTTCAAATCACAGGATAGTGTTTTTTAACTCATTTATTCTTCCTCATTTAGAACAAAAACTATAGATTTTGAACAGTCTGAATTTGTCTCCACCTTGGTGATTTCTTGCCCTGAAATTGTGGGTTGTGTTTTTCCTGTTTCATTTTGCAGGTCTTTCCTCCTTCATATGTCCAAAGCATGGAGTGTGATTTGAAGCTAATTAACTAAAAAAGATATAATTTTTCTTCAGTGTTAATCATTTCGTTAACCTGTTGATATTTGATAAGTGGTTTAGTTCCTTAGTAATACTTGAGGCTATTTTGATAATCTCTAATAATTTTGTACATTGGAGTTGTCATTATAGTATTTTTTTTTCTTTTTCCTTTAGAACATTCCCGATGTAGATGAAGAAGGCTACAGTATTAAACCAGAAACAAATCAGAATGATATCCTTTCATCATCTGGGCATTCTTATGGATCATGTTGGCATATAAGTAGACAGTTATAAGAAAATCATGTATTACTTAAAGCCTTTTCCAGTTTTTAAAAATGTGATTTCTTGTTTGTCATTTGACTTTTTATTTTTTTGAGACAGAGTCTCATCTGTTGCCTGGGAGGGAACGCAGGGCACAATCTCCGGTCACTGCAGCCTCTGCCTCTTGGGTTTCAGTGATTCATTTGCCTCAACCTCCCAAGTAGCTGGGATTACAGGCATGCACACCACGCCTGGCTATTTTTATATTTTTAGTAGAGATGAGAGGTTTCATTATGTTGGCCAGGCAGATCTTGAAACTCCAGACCTCAAGTGAACCACTCGCCTTGGCTTCTCAAAGTGCTGGGATTACAGGTGTGTGCCACCACACCCTGCCTTGACATGTTTTTATTAATAAAAGTTAGTAGTCTTATTTCTGTTAAAGTCTGTTTTACTCTTAAAGATTTCATTCCTTTTTAAAAATAAATGTGTGAAAAACTGGTTATATGTTTTAGGTAATTTTAAAACAATTCTTTAACTGAAACCCACATACCAAAGAGAACCATTTCTATTCATCTAGTGATTCTGACTCTGAAGATGAAGAACCAAAGAAATATCGGATAGAAATTAAGCCTATCCATCCAAATAACTCACATCACGCAATGGCTTCTTTGGATGAATTAAAAGTATCTATAGGGAATATAACACTCTCCCCAGCAGTATCTGTAAGTATGAACATGTTTGCCTTTATTTTTCTTTCCTACCTGTGTCTGGTCAAACATTACCTAGCAATTGTTAAGCATGTTGGCTTAGGAAATACTTAGCTTATAATTTTTAAACAGGCAAATAAATTGAGTTTGGCTTAATTTTACTTTCATTTGAAAGTATTTTACAAGAAAATGAAAATGTCAAAAACTCACTATGTCTGCTATTTGTTACATTTCATAAATAGTGCTGTGTGTCTCAGGTAGAATTCTTTGAATTGGCAGTATTAATTTTTGCCTCATCTAATTTTGAAGTTTTTCTTCCATGTTTTGTGAGCTTTATGTAAGAGGGAATTCCATAAAAATGAATTTAAAGATTAAATTATATATTTGCTTTTTTTTTTCGTCTGCCACTGTAACATTTATTTTTTCATACAAGATCTTACTAACTGTTCTTAGTGGTAACAGTTAATTCCTCAATTCTAAAATACTGTATTTAATAGGATTTGAAGGGAAAATAAAACATTACCACACTAATTTTTTTTCTCATTGATGTCAATTTTAAATTTAAAAACGTTACACTATGTGAAAAAAGCATGTCCTAGGGTAACAGTTAATTATGTCTATATGTGATCATTATGATTGACATTAAATCTGTTCTTGATATTGAAGAATACAGGTTCTCACCATTTCGTATTGTTGTCTAATTATATATTTTAAGTAGTTACATGTATTTGTTTGGGGGAAAAAAAGTAGTTTTCTCCTAGTCAGGTACTTCAGAATTTAGTTTTAGAACTATTTTCTTTCTACCAAAAATATTTTTGAAATGAGGTTTTATTGTATCATTACGATTTAACATGAAGATTAATGTTTAAGTACAAAGTTGCTTGAAAGATGGTGAATATAGGGCCAGGTGCGGTGGCTCACACCTGTAATCCCGGCACTTTGGGAGGCCAAGGTGGGCAGATCACAAGGTCAGGAGATTGAGACCATCCTGGCTAACATGGTGAAACCCCGTCTCTACTAAAAAAAAGTACAAAAAATTAGCCGGGTGTGGTGGCACGCGCCTGTAGTCCCAGCTACTCGGGAGGCTGAGGCAGAAGAATCGCTTGAACCTGGGAGGTGGAGGTTACAGTGAGCCGAGATTGCGTGGCCACTGCACTCTAGCCTGGGTGACTAAGCAAGACTCTGTCTCAAAAGGAAAAAAAAGACAAAAGAAAAAAGATGGTGAGTATATATGAAGTATGAGGTTGTAAACCATTGAAAATGTGTATTATGCTGGGCCGGGCGCGGTGGCTCAAGCCTGTAATCCCAGCACTTTGGGAGGCCGAGGCGGGTGGATCACGAGGTTGAGAGATCGAGACCATCCTGGTCAACATGATGAAACCCCGTTTCTACTAAAAATACAAAAAATTAGCTGGGCATGGTGGCTCGTGCCTGTAATCCCAGCTACTCAGGAGGCTGAGGCAGGAGAATTGCCTGAACCCAGGAGGCGGAGGTTGCGGTGAGCCGAGATCGCACCATTGCACTCCAGCCTGGCTAACAAGAGCGAAACTCTGTCTCAAAAAAAAAAAAAAAAAAAAAAAAAATGTATATTATGTAACAGCATAACTAATTTAAAATATGTATGTAAATATCTAAAACAAAAGCCTAGAAGTATATATACCAAAATGTAAAGCATGTACCATGTATCTCTGGGTAGTGAGATCGTGGATAGTTTTAAATTTTCTCTTTTGTACTCTTGTCTCTTCTGTTTATTTTTAAAACAATGAACATATATTAATTCATAATCAGAAAATAATCAGAACAATTTTAATAGTTAATATTGGGTTAGAAAAGATTATATCTGAATATATTTTGCTGCCTAGTTTGCTTAACATTTTCCCACCTGACAGTGTATGTGTTTTAAGGTATATATAGTTTAGATATGATTGAATAGGGAATGATAAATTATTAGAGCAGAAAGATACAGTATTCAGAATTCTAAATTAACTTTCTTTTTCTTCCATGTACTACTAGCGACACAGTCCAGTAAGTACAAGATTTTATATTTTTGCCCATTGACTTTTAAAATCATTGTAATTTTTGAGGATTGAATTTCAAAATATTTGTATTAAATTTTTAGATTAGCAAGTTTTAGTGTTTTGCTGTAGATATTGCTTTAATATTTTAAAAACAGTAGGTATTAAAACTACATTTTTTTTTTACTATAAAACAAAAACTACTGAAAGTTTTTTTCTATATATATATTATGTAAGTACACTTTACAATTGGGCAGATGTACTAAAAACAACTTAAAATTATGTTCCCAGTATTAATGTTTTACAAATATTTCATTATCAAACTAAATTAATTTGTTTCATGGTACCTATTTTGCATTTCTTTTTTAGGTACAGATGAATCGGAATTTGTCTAGTAAGTCTGACATTTGAATTGCTTATTTTATGTCTATTAAAATTTATAAGGCAATTTGTTAATCTTTTAGCCTTATGTAGCTATAGCAATAAATGATCTTTTCTCATCATAAGCCCTACCTAATGGCTAGAAGGATAATTATTTTAAAAAGAAAACAACTTGTCTGTATTATTTCCTGTAGAGCTAAGAGACATGCTTCAAACTTTAATATACAGCTACAACATTTTTCAGGAATCACCAAAGCCAAAAAATAACTTCTGATTAAGAATGTTAAACTGTTTCACAAAAACCAGAAGGTATTTGTAAGATGAGTAATATTTAGCTTTACCTATTTTTAAGTTAGGTCAGAATTATAAATTCTATTATAATTTAATTATACTAAAAACTTAATTATACTGAAAACTTTTCTAGGGTGCTAATACCTTTTGCAGAATCATGCATTAAAAATAACAAGGGTTGTGGGAAAAATAGTTGAAGCAGCCCATTCAGAAGATGTAATTTTGTTAACAGAAGACTTAACAAAAACCTTAATGTCAGTCTTAATAAAAATTCTAACAGTTTAAAAGACCTAGTAAATTAGTAATAAATATCAAAATAAATAAAAGTAAGGATTTTATCTTGAAATAAAGAAATGTTATGGTAGCTTAATAATAGGAGGTGTGAGGAAAATGAGGATAAATGGAGGGTGCTGAGTAGTGGAGATGAGAGCAAAATGCAGAAATATTGAAGAATATCACAATAAATACTGAGGTAGAACAACCAACCAAACCGAGCCAAGTGAAGAATGTAGAGTGAATGGGTATCGGGTACTGTGATACTCCTCCATAGTTTGTGGAAGTTACTCATATTGATGTACTTTGCATTCATCAGGTATTGCTTAGTGATGCAAAGAAAACATGAAGGTGCAGCAAAAATTGCTTATGCACCACTATGAGTTTTGCATTAATGATGCTATTTCTCTGTTTACCACTTGCTTGTAAAATGAATCATGTTACAAATGCAAAGGTAGCAAAACAGACGATCTTACAGAGATTTGCTTCAGGCTGCTATAAGGCTCTTAATTTTTCAAAATCTGACATCCTCAAGAGTTAATAATTTTTGTCAATATAACAATAATAATATTCTTAGAACTTGAAAAACGCATTCATGATTTATCAATTAAAATTCTTAAGAATTTATGTATTTAAACATTTTTTCAGTTTTTAAAGTTGTAGCCCACATATTTTCTCTTTCTTAAACAGCAATTCTAATGACTATCATAGTTTAATTGACAAGTAATTTCTTACTAAAGATATTAGAAGAAATAAAGATTTAGCAGAATTTCAGTTATTTTAATGTACACAATAGAAAACTTGTTAAAATCTTATTTACCTTTTCTTCATTATTGTTTGTTTACATTATCAATTCAAAAATTGTTAATGGTTATATTGTTGAGATATGTATATAGAGTTTCTTTTTTATTAAAATATTTCTCAGATTATGAAATATAAAGACTTTAATTTTTCATATTTTAATTTTTTAATTAGATGAGGAGTTAACAAAATCAAAGCCATCTGCTCCACCCAATGAGTAAGTTTCCATATTTAATTTTTTTAAAAAACAGACTTAACTTTTTAAAGCAGTGCTTGATTCATGGCAAAATTGAATTTCAGAAAGCACAGAGATTTCACTCCCTGCCCCTTCATATGCCCAGTCTTTCTCACAGTCAAATTCTCTCACCAGAGTGGTACATTTATTATCATCTGTGAACCTACATTGACACATCGTAATCACCTAAAGTCCACAGTATACTTTAGGGTTCATTCTTGGTGTTGGACAAACATGTAAGGCATGTATTTATCATTATAGTATACAGAGTATTTTTGCTACCCTGAAAATCTTCTGTGCTACACCTATTCATCCCTTCTTCCACACCACATTTACATTTTAAGTATCCTTTTGTCCTTTTTTCTAGAGTTTTATTAACTCTATAGCAGGCGTCCCCAAACTACAGCCCCGTAGGCAGCCGCATGCGGCCCCCTGAGGCCATTTATCTGGCGCCCCACCGCACTTCAGGAAGGGGCACCTCTTTCATTGGTGGTCAGTGAGAGGAGCACAGTATGTGGCGGCCCTCCAACAGTCTAAGGGACAGTGAACTGGCCCCCTGTGTAAAAAGTTTGGGGATGCCTGCTGTATAGTTTCAGCTACAGTATAGTTTTATTAATCATCCTGTTTTCTAAGCTGTTAAATGCGATGTTGGAGTTTTTAGAAGTTTAAAATTATTTCTTACTTGGTAATATGTCCTTTTACAGTTAAAAAAATCCATTTAACCACAGTTGGCTTTGGTAGCCTCACTACTTCTAAATAAATGATGAAACCCTAAGTTCATACATATCTGTATTTCAGCTGGTTATTCTCATGGGAATTTTGTCATTTCTTCCTTCAATTTTGATTGTGACTTTGTAAAATAGTATACTTCATAAGCTTCAAAACAGAAAATTGTCTCAAGTTGAAAAGGGAGAGAGGCTAGAAGCCATGTTGCCAGCTCTTCTTAAAAAAAATAAAAAATGTTAAGCCAGTGTTGCATAAGTCTCTTTTTACTTCTGTGTCTGTCTGTAAGAATACTCTGAGTTTATTTTTTGCTTGTCTGTTTTGAGACAGGGTCTTACACTGTCTCTCAGGCTGGAGTGCAGTGGCATGATTATGGCTCACTGCAGCCTCAACCTCCCAGGTTCAAACAAATCCTCCCACCCCTGCCTCCCAGCCAATTTTTTTCAAAAACTTTTTTTTTGTGTATGTGGAGACTGTCTCACTGTGTTTCTCAGGCTGATTCGAACTCTTGGACTCAGCCTCCCAAAGTGCTGTGATTACAGGTATGAGCCATCAAGCCTGGCCAGAGTTAATATAAAACACAAGTAAAAATAGGCTTAATTAAATAGGTAGTTTACAATTATTTGATACTTTTGAGGTACTAATTGAGCACAGTGGTGATATTTACTGGATGTATCATTTTTAAAGATAAGTTGTTGAGTGTTTAAACCTGTTTTTAGGAATTATTTATGCAGTTGCAATGTTAGGTTTTATCATATGAGGTGTAGTGTGCTTTCATGTAGGTGTATGTTCAGATGTACTCTTAGATAATTGCAGCACTTTCATTATAGAGCCTGTTTTGTGTGTGTGTGTGTGTGTGTGTGTGTGTGTAAGATTTCCTAAAATGTTTAAAAATCATGGTAGTTTGATACGATTAAAATATTTAAGCCACCTTTCTGTACTTAAGGGCTTAAAAAAAATCACTTTACTCTTTTTCTTTATCTTAGACAATAAGTATGGCCTTATAAAATTTTAACCCACTTTAATTTTCTGTTTAGGATTGAGTGCTATGTGTGCTTGAGCCCTCAAGGTTGTTGAGTCTAACAAGGCATGATGAATGGGAATTAGTTTTCCCCATTCTCCTCTGCTAACTTCATATTATCTTAGGTTATGCTTCTAACAAATGTTGGCTGTTAAATCTGTTAATTAATTTCTACACATATACTACTGGTAGAATATCCAACTTTTAAATTTTAAGATAATAACTTTTTTAGGTACAGGGTCTTGTTCTGTTACCCAGGCTGGAGTACAGTGGTGTAGTTACAGCTCACTGCAGCCCAGAACTCCTGGGCTCAAGTGCTCTTGCCTTTGCCTCCCGGATACTACAGGCATGCACCACCATGCCCATCTAATTAAAAAAAAATTTTTTTTTGTAGATATTGGGTCTTGCTATGTTGCCCAGGCTTGATCTTGAACTCCTGGCCTCAAGTGATCCTCCCACCTGAGCCTCCAAAAGTGTTGGGATTTTAGGTGTGAGCCATGGCACCTTACACCAGCTTTTTCATTATGTATATTGAGCTGTTAGAATTCTTTCTATGAAATAAAAATAAGGGACTACAAATTTTATACTAATAAAATATTCTATTGTTAAAATTCTTGCTTTAAAAATATCATGGTAGAAAAGGAACCAGTGATTTACTTGCTTGGGACCCCCTGTTTGGACCCTCTCTTGATTCGTCTTCTTCATCTTCACTAACTTCATCATCATCAGGTAAATATATATATATATATTTTTTGTTTTGTTTTGTTTTGTTTTGTAAATAAGGAATACTTCAGTTGCTTTTTCTCTTTTATTCTCTATTTGTGCGTTGTAGTTAATGATCAAAATTTCTAAAAATTTGTCCTCTGTATTGCCAAATAAAATGATTTTATTCTAGTTTCGTTCTATTATTCTATGACTCAATAAAAATTTGTAAAATACTGTGTTTTTAAAAATTGGTATGTTTATTTCTAAGCATTTCATATTATCTAAATAATTATTGTTTATAGATAATTTAAATACAAAATACATACCAGTATAACCAATTCTTTCTTGATGGAAGTTTAGGTGCATCTAATTTTCTAGTATTATGAACATCCATAGAAATAACAAATTTTGTGCATTTGTCTCATAATATGCTTGTAATAATGTATCAATTTAAAATTTATGGGTCACAAGATAATTTCCATCATACTGCCAAGCTGCTTTCTAGAAAGGCTTTAACACTTCCCAAGCAATTTATGAAAGAAGTTGATGAATGCATTTTAGTTGTTGTTTTGGCAAGAATATGTTAAGTTTCTCTTTTCATTAGTCAAAAAGCAGGCATCAAAAATGTATGTTTAATGAAACCACTGCTTGTTTAAAACAAGAAAATAAAATCAATTTTAGTTTCTTCTACCTTGTTCTCTGGGACTTCAGAATTGCCATCCAGTATTTGGAGTTAAGGAAGCACTGGAATCATGGGGGGAGAACTTAAATCTGTCTGGTTCATGCTAGGTAACATTGTTCGGAATGCCACACATTCTATTTAATTTCACCACAATAACAGCAGCACAAAGTTGTTTTTACTGTCCCTGTTTTATAGATGAAGAAAGTAAAGCCCAGAGGTAATACATAACTTCTCCAAGATCATATAGCTAGTAAATGATGGAGACAAGTTTCAAACCTGGCTCTTATTTATTCTAAAGTCATTGTTCTATCTACCGCACTTTGGCAGATTAACAACACCAAAAAAGCCATGTTGAAATACCTTATTACTAAAAATTAAATATTGGTTTTAAAAATTAGACTGTTTAGAGACAAAATATTTTTTAACAGCAACTATAAGTGGATTATAAGAAAACTTAACCCTAAACACTGAACTATTTGACCCTTTGAAGGGAAGTTAATCTGCACTTAATAGTTGTAAAACAGCAAGAAGCAGTCAATACATAGTTGAACATAATAATCTGAAGTGGCATTATAGCCTTTCTCATTGATCATTTATTACTATTTAGTTTTATATAATTAACCTATGTGTGTATTATATAAGGAAAGTTAATTGTACAGGAAAACTGATGTGGTTGCCAAATCTCTTTTGTTTAGTAAAAATGTCAGAATGGTATTTTGTATTTAGAATGAGGAGTTCTCAGCAGTATTTAAAAATTTTGTTAATATCCCATTATCAATTATTAGTCTTTAATAAAAATTTTCAAATTGGTATCACAGATGTTTTAGTTATATAGAACTTTCTTCATAATTCAGCTCATTGTTTCTTGACATTTTCTCTAGTACAGTCCCTTTCTTTTTATAAAAGTACTCTTTCTTCCTTTTTGCTACCTATCTAAAGAATGTTTGGCTCATATCACCATCACTTCAGGTAAAAAATGGTTCATTTTCATTTAGTGGTCATTGATGTTTAGCTGTTAGGAAATGATACAACATTTATTAACTTTTTGCTGGTTTTAAAATTCATTTCAGTATGCATTTTTAAACCTGCCTATGTAGTATGAAAAGTAATGTTATAAGTTTTGCCTTTAAAAAAAAAAGTTAGTGATGCTCAAAAGAGATAGTTATTCTGCTATATAGTAATTACTATTAAGTCTTCACTTGAACAGAATATAATTATTGATCAAACTAATCAATTCATAATTGAGATGATCGTGTTTTACAGAACAGGCCCCAAGTGAAATTTTGAAATAGCATTTTATCTTAAATTTTTATTTCATTCACTTTTGTTGTTTGCTTGGTACTCACTAGTTATAAGTCTTAATTTGTCCCACCATTCTTTGCATTCCACTTCTCGCCCATCTTAACATCCTCTACTCAGGTACTCATTTTAACGTTTTAGCAAAATCCAGGTTGTGAGCTCATTCCCTGCTCTCCTGTGTGTCTTTCACAGTCGTAATTCATCACTAGCCTCATCTTAAAGCAGGCTAAAAAATAATTTCAACCAATCAGTTAATAACTCATAGTTATGCATCCCAGTGTTGTTATGTTTTAAAATGTTGATTATGGCTTGGCTGAAAAGTAGTTTCAGTTGCATCTCATACCATGTAGACTATAAATAAGTATTCATGTTTATGTCAGATACAAATATGTAGAAACATTGATATATGTATTTTAAAAAATTTAACATAAATATTTTACAGCTACCTCCCCTTTGGTAAGTGCCAGTGTAGACTATTTTCTCTACCCATGGATTAATTGAACTCTTGTGCTCTGCAACAAAAAACAAACAAAAAAAACTTTAAAATTATTTTTTGAAAAATAATTGGGCTGTTTTTTTTTTCCTTTTTGTTTTTAAAATGGAGTCTTGCTTTGTCACCCAGGTTGGAATGCAATGGCACAATCTCTGCTCACTGCAACCTCCGCCTCCCAGTTTCAAGCAGTTCTTCTGCCTTAGCCTCCCAAGTAGCTGGGATTACAGATACCTGCCACCTTGCCCAGCTAATTTTTGTGTTTTGAGTAGAGACAGGGTTTCATCATGTTGGCCAGGCTGGTCTTGAACTCCTGACCTCGTGATCTGCCTGCCTCTGCTTCCCAAAGTGCTGGATTACAGGCATGAGCCACCACACCCAGCCTGGGCTGTTTTTAAATATTAACTCAAACACCGATTTAGTCCGATGTACTTCCTGGGGCAGTTTTATCACTGGACAGACTTTGTTGAGTACCACACATACACAGCACTGTTGCTTTGCCACCTTGTCAAATCTTTTTAGATCTTGTATTGACTGTAAATAGTTACCTTTGCTCCTCTAGGAAAACAGGAATAACTCTGACTTCATATAATTTTGGACCTTCAGCATTTTAAGTTTCTAATGTACCTACTTGTTTTCCTTCATTAATACAAAGTTTGAATTTAATGCTTTTCTTCCATATATTATTATTTAAATTTTCTAGTTTCAGATAATTAAAACAAGATAACTATTTGGCTATATGGATTATATTTTAGTTCTAGAATTTTTCTGTTGCTTCTAGTTTGTTGTTGTTTTCTTCTTACTCATCTGACCTTGAGCAGAGTAGGAACTTCACTTACTTTCTCACTGATTTACCTAAGTGTATGATAATTGAAAATTTACTTGAAACCTAGTCAGATTCTGAGCCTAGAAAGTCCATCACCAGATTTTTCCCCTAAGTCTCTATTTTATTCTGCTCTAACAGCGTCACCAGAGAACACAGATCTAAGTTTCCTTTTGCTTCATGGTGGCAAAGTCAGTGGATTTTCTTTACTGATGAACTTGTTAGAATTAATAACTCCAGTGATGCTTGGAAGGCATTCCAGAGATTGCACTGTAAGCTGAAAATACTTACGGGCTCCCTAATATTTGGTTGAGATGTCTTCCATCAGCTGCATGTCTGAGGATCACAGTGACCTTAGCTGTAATATTACATGTTTTGAAAATTTACCTACAGAAGCAGCTAATAATGCTGCTGCTATTTATTCTACATCATCATTTTTGCTTCTAGATTCTAGATTAGTTTCCACTTTTGTTCTGATACAGAATGGTATGACAAGCATGCTTTGTACATTCGAGTTAGTTAACGTCTGAGGGCAGATGTAAAATAGCCCTTGTCACCTATGTTTTTTAATACGTAACAGGCCAATTCATATTTCTTGAAACACTGTTTCTAATAGAAATTTGTAGCAGTGAATGCCACCCCACCACCGGTAAAAAAATAAAACACAGGACAGTTAAGAACATAAACAATTGCAGTTATCTCCTTCAGAGGCTTCTAGAAGCAGTGCCTAATTGACATATGCAGATATAATATAGATTCATTTGTAAACAGTGGTGTTCATAAGTATTGTTATTAGCTTTCCTCAAAAAGCAAATTCTAAGCTGAACTTAATACTTCTACCAGGCTGGTTTGAGTCAATGTCAGTTCCATTTGGACAGACCTCTCGATCAATAATAATGCCTCTGCTGTGTAAACTCTCTCACAAGCTTGAAATAACATAGACTAGTGCTAGTTTCATTGATAATGAACATATCATCAAAGTAGATATGTCATACACAGGAAAATGTTATAGGCCTCAGATTTTGGTACAGCTTCAAGTGTGAGTACAGCATGAAAGAACTGATACTGACTGGAAAAAGACAGTGGCCTCAGAATCTGAGCTTGATTTATCAGCTTTTTTGTTTTCCTTAAGCATAATAGCGCTTGCATCTTTTATCTCTTATTATGGTATTCTAAGTGATTCCATACCTCCCATGCATGTACTTTCAATCCTGTGTGACTACCTTTTTCTTGAGGTCTCTTCCTACCACCTCTATGCACCTTCCTTTCATGCATTGATTGATTCCTCCATTGATGATTAAAGGCCTTCAGCTTTGCAATTTATTTCCGCATGTGTATACTTAGGTTCTTTTACATATTTTAAATTTTATACATCTCTAAACTTTGAAAACATGCTGAATATATTTCTTCTCATTATATTTTTCAGTCTATGAATTATAGCTCACATTTTAGTGTGAACCAAAGGGCTTTGAAAATAATTTATTAATGACGATTAAACATGATTTTAAAGAGGGTTTAAACCTGTATACTTCCCTTTTTTTACTCTTGTTTTGATTATACTTATACATTTGTGACTTTTGATGATGTATACTTGACTTTTATCCAGTAAATTTACATTGTGATGTGACTAAGAATACTGTTACTTCTGATTTGTAAAATTAGCAAATAGCATTGAAAAGTTCAACACTAAATTTGTATAGGACTTAGGAAAAGTTATTATTTTGAACACTTACCAAAATTGTAGTGATTCAGGGAATTTTTTTTTAGTAAACTAAGAGAATATCTAATTATCCCAAATAATGTTATCCTGAAAAATGTTACAGTGTGGTTCAACTTAAAAGTCAAATTAACAAGTTTAATTAAGGTATGTATTTTATTTATAGTTTATAATATTATTCTGGAGGTACAGCTTCAAAGGCTTGGTCTTTAATTACTATCTGTAAAATAAACAAAAGACCTTTGACCTTAAATTGGTTTGTTCTCATCAGCTAATGTATCAAATTTAATTTTTATATGTATAAATAATTGAAACGAATAAAATTTGTATCAGTTTTATTGAAAAGTTAACTTTTTTTCAGGAATATTATTGGTCACTTCAAAAAAGCAAATTTGATAGATTCCTAATATTTCAATAAACATCAATAATTACATCCAAAAAAAGAGCCTCCTGAAAAATGAGCTTTGATTACCAACAGTTTCTTTATAATAGAATGTTTTTATGTAAGGATTGCTTCATACTAATGATTTTCTTCACATTCTCTTTTTCCCCTCAACCAGCCAGACCCACAACTCCTCTTTCTGTGGGCACCATTGTCCCACCTCCGAGGCCTGCTTCCAGACCAAAGCTTACTTCAGGCAAACTCAGTGGGATTAATGAAATAGTATGTACTCAGGTTTTTTTTTTTTTTAATTATGTAACTGTTTTAATTTAAGGTGCAAATTATCTTTTTCTGTATGCCCTTTTACAGTTAATTGCTTGAGGTTTTCCACCCATGTCCTCATACTACAGAAAAATTTTCCCAACTAATGCTTTCTTTACTCCTCCTTATTACCTCAGTGATCACACCTATGAAACAGGACGTTGTCCAGTAGGAAGGAGATTTCCTGAGAAAGTTAGCAGCTTATAAAAATACCATTCGGTATCCATTGTCTCACAATAAAGAAGCAGTTTTCATATAATTCTACTTAAAGTCAAATGTTAAGGAAATAAGTGGCGGCTTGTTCTTAGACCTTAAAAGTATACTCTAAGGAGGATTATGGAAGGCAACTAGCTCAGCATTTAAAATTGTATACATAAGGAAACTGGAGTCCATTTCATCCAGTTGACTTATAAAAAGTACATGCATGGATGGGAAAGCACTGGTTTTAAAAAGTCATCAGATAGAGAAAATCTATAGACTTTATTCAGTGAAGTTCTCCCAAACCAGTCCACTTGCCTTTGATTTGGTTTGCTTTGCTTCATATTCTATACTGATTGCCAGTTTAATTACCAGAATTAATTTTCTAAGTCCAGTTTAAAATTTTTCCCTTGATACACATTTCCAATGGTTTCTGTCTGTATGATTGAATGTTTTAGCTGAATGTAGAGGAGTCTATAAAGCTTCCTCAACAACCTGCATTACCAGACTAACTGTCCATCTCTCTCCCCTTTTTGACCTAGGTTCCAGCCCCTTGAAACTTTTCAGTGTTCCTCAAACACATTATGCTCTTTCACATGTCCATGTCTTCTTCCTATGCTCTCTGTATCTGAAATGCCCCTCAGCTTTCTGTGTAACAAATTGACCACCTTCTTTAAGACCTAGCTAAATATCAACACCTAGGCAAAGCCATCTTTGATCATTCCTTCACTTCTCTTCCTTATACCCAGATACTCTGCTTATATTTATGTTAGTTCACATATCACCTTGTATGTACTTTCTGTGGATGTGTTACCCTTACTGGACTATGCCTTAGTTAACCTCATATACTCAGTACTTTGCATGATGCCTGTTGGATGGTACACAGTTATAAGTTCAGTGAATATATTGAAAAGCTTGAGCACCAAGTATTGAAATGTTGACATCTTTCTTTTCTGAGTGAACAGACTTAGTGGAAGTGCAATGGAAGACTAAGTACAAGGTCCCAAGGAGAAGGTTATTATTTAAGTAATATGGAAATTACTTCATTTTGGTCAGGCGTGGTGGCTCACACCTATAATCCCAGCATTTTGGGAGGCCGAGGTGGGCAGATCACTTGAGGTTGGGAGTTCAAGACCAGCCTGACCAACATGGAGAAACCCCGTCTCTACTAAAAATACAAAAGTAGCTGGATGTGGTGACACATGCCTGTAATCCCAGCTACCCAGAAGGCAGAGGTTGAGGTGAGCTGAGATCACGCCATTGCAATCCAGCCTGGGCAAAAGAGTGAAACTCTGTCTCAAAAAAAAAAAAAAAAAAGAAATTACTACATTTTAAAATACTTTTTTCTCTTTTTTATATCAAGTTATGACTAGAACTTTTAAGTTCGTTTTAATAAGTTGACTTTTTTCGTGATTGTAAAAACAGTATATGATTATGTTATAAAGTCTGGAAAACACAGAAAGCAGAGAAAGGAAATTTTAAATTTCCTCTGTATTTCACCACCCAAAGATAACCACTGTTAACAGTTTTTAGAATGCATAAGTGTTTATCCAGAGGCAATAAATATAGTTAAAAGTACAAGCTTATTAGCCATGTATTAGCTGAGCAACATTAAGCAGTTATTTAATCAGAGTTTTGGTTTCCTCATAGATAAAATATGTGTGATGATACTAGATTGTGAGACTTAAAATGAGTTAATACGTATAAAATACTTAGAACATTGTTGAGTGCCAATAGTTGCTCAAAAAATTATTAATGGTATAGGCATATCTTTAAGTAAAAAGTCATACTTTGCATTACTAATTTGTTTTCCACTTGAAAATAATCTTTCTATATTATAAATTATTCTTTGATTATAATTTTATTTATAGAATTGGTGGGTTCAAGTACAGATTTCTTAACATGCATATATTGCATAATAGTAGAATCTGGGCTTTTATTGTACCCATCAACTGAGTAGTGAATATTATAACCAATAGATAATGTTTCTGCCTTTACCATTCTCCCATCTTCCCACCTTTTATAGTCTCCACTGTCTGTTATTGCACTCTATATGTCCATGTGTAACCTTTGTTTAGCTCCCACTTATAAGTGAGAATATGAGATACTTGACTTTCTGTTTCTGAGTTATTTCACTCAGGATAATGGTCTCCAGTTCCATCCATGTTGCTGAATGAATTATTCTTATTTCATAGTTTTCAAGCTTCTTTAAAGTGATAGAATCTTTTGCCAAATAACTTTAAATTGTAAGTATTAATATATTAAAATAAAGTGGGACTCATGGTTGAATCCTTAACATCACCCCCTTGTCATCATACACCACCCTTTCCCCATGCTTGAGAGACTTACAGAAATTACCCTCTTAGCTTCAGGGAGTACCATTTTAAGTGGTTGTATAGTATTTCAATGTATGAGTGCTCGGTCTTCTACACTGTTGTCAGAATTAAATTTCTAAAAGTTTGAAGAAATGTATTTAACATTTAGTTCCATGTTTCTGTTACTATAAACTATGTGTTAATGACTATCCTTATGGTTTTTTAGCCTTCATTTTTAATAAAAAATTTTTAGAGTGCAATTTATGAACTAAACTGTATGTACATGTTTAAGACTCTTGATAATTATTTTTGTATTGCCCACCAGAGAGGTTATGTTGATTTGCGTTTTCTCCAGCTGTACATTGGAGTGTTGTTGTTTTTTTTTTCATGCTTGTAGGTGCATTTTTCTGGAGAGAGACAGTTCATAGCTTTCACCAGACACTCAAAGAAGTTTACCACATCCTACTCACTGGAAGAACCATTCATTGTTAGAGCAGTAGCACCAAAAGTGCAGTACCAGATTCGATTTTAAAATTTTTTGTTAAATCATTAGCATCACCAGGGAACTTAGTAGAAATAGTGTCTCTGGCTCCACCCCAGGCAAGTTGGAAATTCAAGGGAGGGGCCCAGCAATTGTATATCATTAAGGAGCCCTCCATGTGATTCTGATGCATGCTAACATTTGAGAAACATTGTTTTAAAGCAATGCTGTCCAATAGAATAGAATATAAACAACATATAATTTAAAATTTTCTAGTGGCCAAATAGAAAAACAATGAAATTCATTGTAATATATTTTATCTGCTATATAAAAAATACTTTTTAACACATATTCAACATAAAAATTAATGACAATTTTACATTCCTTTTATGTGTATGCTATGTCTTCAAAAATTGCTCTGTATGTTACACTTGTAGCACATCTCAGTTTGGGCTAGTCACATTTCAAGTGCTATTGGCCTCTGTAGTAGATAGCCTAATTCTAAAATTAGAGAAAACCACTTGAGAAAAGAGCTGTTTTGCCTTTTCCTAAAAAAAAATATAAAATGCCTTATATTGGCCTTAAGGTTATGTTGCCATAGGAGAAATATCCCACAGTAGTTGATTTCAAGACTTTGCGGGCTTGTGAATTTCAGAATAGCTGTTGATCAGTATCTTTTCAGCCTGATGTACTGCACCACACTTGGTCTACATATACACACAGCTGTATTGTTAGCGTCCTGCTGAATTTTTTCATAATGAGCCATCAAAAAGCTGTACTCTGGAAAAAATGGTTAAATGGCTGGGGAGGTTACAAATTATAAGACACTTCTTGAAATAAAATGACAGTTTTATTAAAATGTATATCTGTAAATTTATATTCATGCAGTGAAGAGTTGACTAGTGTATTAATGCAAGTAGGCTTTTGTTTTTGCCTTTTGTTTTTCATGTTCCTCAAATAACTGAGGACAGTTTGTCTTTCTTGTTTACTGCTTTGTATCTAGTACCTAATCCAGGGACATAGTAGGCACTACATAAATATCTACTTGCCGGATACTTTTATAAGCAGAAAAAGGTTTTTGTTTTTTTTTTTAATTAAGACAAATATGCCTATTTTTTAAGAAAGCAAAACACCTCAGGAAGTGTTGCTAATGATTTATTGGTACAGTTAGGAATTTGGAAGGAAAAAAACCCATTCACCAAAGTGAAAGATAAATGAATTGGAGTTATATTTTTCATATTTGTTTTATGTTTCATTAGAAAATTGGGAAGACAACAGAATTGAATCTCAAACCTTTGTATGGAGTGAGTTTTTCTCAATGAGGAAGCATTACAAGGAAATACTGAGGAAAATGTGAACAGATTTGTAAACACCAAAAGTGTAAATGACAAGCAATATTTAAGGAGGAAAATATTTGCAAGAAAATAAGGCAAAGGGTTAGTGAAAGCTCAGATAATACTAAAACCTCCCTAAATTACATCAACCCATTCATAAAAGTAAAAGTGAAGGTTTTATTTTCCAAATTAGCTGTAAGAAATTTTTAATCATTTTTCTTCTTCTTCTGTGACTCATCCATTTATTGCTGGTAAGGGTGTAGAGAAATTTTCTCTATAATCAGTCAGGTAAAGTGAATAACCCTTTTGGGAAGGAGAACGTTTATACTGTTTAAACTAATTTAGCTTCTGAGAATGTATCTTAAGCATACCTTTATAAATACAGAAAAATTTTTATGCACAAAGACCCATTTTACAGCGTTATTTAAAAATAACCTTTCCAGACTTCGATATGTTCTTAAAAATGCTCTGATGTATGGCATCTCTGATAAATTACAAGAAACGCACACGGTAAATTTGGTTTGATATGTTAAATTTACCTGATACTTAAAAATCTTCTGTAACAAGAGGGGTCTTGTTTTAACATTTTGATAAATAACTTTTTGTTTTTAAGCCCAGGCCATTCAGCCCACCTGTAACTTCCAACACCAGCCCACCTCCTGCTGCACCATTAGCCCGGGCAGAAAGTTCTTCTTCTATCTCATCATCTGCTTCATTGAGTGCTGCCAATACTCCAACAGTAGGTAAGTGGTTATCATCAATTACATGTGAAATACAGCATACAAAGTTTATGTATGCTAAATACATATATATTTTTTTAATGGGCTAATGAAGAATTTAACATTAGAAATTTTGTTTTTCTGGAAACACACCTGGAGTTTATTAAACTGTCCATGCTTTGCTTTTCTGTTGACAGTCTGTGTTGTCTGGATAAAAGAATTTTAACTGTGGTTAGCACTGTTAAGAATGAATCAAATTTATGAACTGCTGATCAAATAAATAGTTGAAGGCAAAATGAAATGTAGTTCTTCCTACTGTGACCTGATAGTTGCATTTCTAGAAAGTTTATGTTTTAAAAATAGTGTTTTGAAAATGAATGAAAACAGTTTTGTGCTTGCAGTGAATTATATTTTTCTACAAGAATATCAAGACTTAAAAATAACTCTTAGGTAAGTGATCCTCAAGCTTTGATGGCACCAGTGACTGGTTTTATGGAAGACAATTTTTCCATGGACTGGGGTCAAGAGGATGATTTCAGGATGATTCAGTGCATCACATTTATTGTGCACTTTATTTCCATTATTATTACATTGTAATACATCATGAAATAATTATATATCTCATCATAATGTAGAATCAGTGGGAGCCCTGAGCTTGTCCTACAACTAGACAGTCCCATCTGGGGGTGATGGGAGACAATGACAAATCATCATTAGATTTTCATATGGAGTGTGCAAACCAGATCCCACACATGTGCAGTTCACAATAGGTTTCTCACTCCTATAAGAATCTATGCCACTGTTGATCTCACTGGAGGCAGAGCTCAGGCTGTAATTCAAGTGATGGTGGGGGAGCACTGTAAATACAGATGACATTCACCTCCTTCTGTGCGACTGTGTACCAGTCTGGGGATTGAGGATCCCTGTCTTAGGCATAGCAATATGAACCTAAACCTCACCAAACAAATTCAGTATTTTACTACCTCTAGACTTTGCTCAAAAGTTTTTTGTCATCACTTCTCAGTTTTTCCTACAAATTCTTAGTACCTTTCTCACCCATTGTTAGGATAATAAAGCACAAAGCCACTTGGACAAAGCAGCTGTGTTGCAGGAACAACAGCTTCTCGTCAGAATTACAATGGTACTTATTGCAGCTGGTTTTAGGTCAGGCGTCCCCAAACTTTTTACACAGGGGGCCAGTTCACTGTCCCTCAGACAGTTGGAGGGCCGCCACATACTGTGCTCCTCTCACTGACCACCAGTGAAAGAGGCGCCCCTTCCTGAAGTGCGGCTGGGGACCGGATAAATGGCCTCAGGGGGCCGCATGCGGCCGTAGTTTGGGGACTCCTGTTTTAGGTAGTGATGGGTTTATTCTTGATAATGCAAATCACTGATTTGCACTAACTGAACACTATTCAGTAATGGTCAAAGTGAGGTCCTTGGAACTGCCTGCAGCATCTGCATCACCTGGGTACTTAGAAATGTAGATTTTTGAAATCAGAAGCCCTGGGAGTGGAACTAGCAATTGTTTAACAGGCCTTACAGGTGACTCTGATTTTAATATCAACTGAGTTTGATAACCAGAGCCCCAATTAAGCTGACTTAATTCCACTTTAATTTGTTGAGGCTCACATTGGAGAAATGCATCTGGTGTGTGACCATTGTAAAAAGAAGATAAGTAATATAGGCTAGAATGAAATATAAAATGGTTTGATATCTAAATGTCTAAACATGATGTCACCATCTTAGTACCTTTGTGAACATAGCATTTTCTCCATCTTTTAATTTTTTCCCAAAGAATCTAACGTTAGTCCTAAAAAACCTAATTGGGGCCTACTAGAAATCAGGCAGGTAGTCTGGGTAACCTTATTTTAGCTTTAGTGTTTCTTTCTTTTTTTCATTATCTTTAGATTATTCAGGAGGTTTTTTGTTTGTGATGGAAACTTTAATTTCTATTGAATTGGCACATACTTGTTTATGGTTTGACCCAGTGCTGGCAATAGGACAACCAAAAGCAGGTGACAGTGATAATATAGGCAAGGCAGGTTGTATGTGAATTTTGTACAACAAAGATTTTTTAAATCTATCTAAAAATTTCTCTTTCTTGGCCATGATTATTCAACACTGTTTAGGTTTAAGTTTTTGATTCTTCTTGTTTCTTGAAAATGTTTTCTTTTTCTGCATTATTTTGTTTTATTTAAATACAATAGAAGATGATAATTTGATTGGGACACTCTCTGAAATTGAAAAGCACTGTGAGACATCACCAGGTATTGTATCAGAAGCAAATATATGTGTTGACTAATGATCCTTAAGTGTATCTAAAATATTTTGTTACCTAACTTTTCCTTTTCCAGAAATGTATGGTGTGCCAGAAATCAAGAATTATGCTGAGATTAACTATTTCAGTTTTGTGCTAATTCCATCAAATTGCTGTACAGGATCCATTATATCAAATCCCCAACTATAAAAACACAGTAGTTTTGCATTTTCTTCTCTGCTTTCCTCAACTCAGCTTTAAGAAGTATTAATAAATCTTAATTTTAAAACTATCAAAATCAGAGAAGAAGTGGTCCAAAAAGAAGTAAAAAGAATATGTCAGTTAAAAAAAAAAAAAAAAAACAAACAAAACTCTGTTACCTAAATTAGTAGAGCAAAGGCTATCATATACAAAAACCATACAGGTGAAGTTAGAAGCATGGAGATAGGAGATAGTAGGGAGTGAGTCTCTCTTTTATTCTGAGTGGAAAGGAATTCTACATAAATATCCATTGATTGTTATAAGAAGGTACCCTGTACCTGTTATATACTTCAGGGTCATAAGCTGTTTACATTTTCAAAACATAAAATTGTCTAAATATGTAACATACATTATGTAATATGTAATTAAACCAAAATTAGAAACCACAATCTATCCTTATCCCTATTAAGAAAACAAATTTTTATTTCTAAGAAATTTTTTGGAATAATACAGTATACATTTAGACTTTTTAAAAGACTATTTAAGTACATATTTCCTAATCATTTTTTTTGAAGTATCCGTGTGCTAAATGATCTTGAAAGAGAAACAAAAATAGAAAATACAAAAAGGAATATGCCAAATGTTAAGTGGGTTTTTTCTTCAACTTTCCAATACTTTTCTCTGCTTGCCAATGTTTCAGTAATAGCATAGTAATATACAGGGAAGCTATTTCAAGAATTCTCGTGTTATGTGCCCAGATTAGATTGTTGAAAAGAATATTTATGCAGGTTTCTTTAATTTTTTTGTGTCAAAGTAGTAGACATTAATGTTACCATTGGCTTTTTTTTTTTTTCTTTTGAGACGGAGTTTTGCTCTTGTTACCCAGGCTGGAGTGCAGTGGCGCGATCTCGGCTCACCACAATCTCTATCTCCTGGGTTCAGGCAATTCTCCTGCCTCAGCCTCCTGAGTAGCTGGGATTATAGGCATGCACCACCATGCCCAGCTGATTTTTTGTATTTTTAGTAGAGACAGGGTTTCACCATGTTGACCAGGATAGTCTCGATCTCTTGACCTCGTGATCCACCTGCCTCGGCCTCCCAAAGTGCTGGGATTACAGGCGTGAGCCACCGCACCCGGCACTGTTGGCTTTATATAAATATTCATTTGTGTGAGTTACTCAAGAGACTTTTCTTTTAATGAGACAGGGTCTCACTCCATTGTCCAGACTGAAATTCAGGGTTGTGACCATAGTTCACTATAAGCTCAAACTCCTGGGTTCAAGTAGTCCTCCCACCTGAGCCTCCCAAAGTACTGGAATTACAGTTGTGAGCCAGTATACCTGGCCAGGGAATATATTAATTTCATATTTAAGAGAATATAATTTTCTTTAATTAAAAAAAGTATTACAATAACAATGTTGGTGAGGATGGGGAGAAACTAGAATGCTTATGCATTGTTGGTGAGAATATAAAATAGTACAGCTGCTGTGGAAAACAGTATGGCTGTTCCTCAGAAAATTTAAAATGGAATTTCCATAAGATCCAGCAGTTTTACTTCTGGGTACATACCCAAAAGAATTGAAAGCAGAACCTCAAAGAGATAGTTATACACTCATGTTTATAGCAGCACTATTGACAGTAGCAAAGGTAGAAACAACCTGTGTCCATTGTTGCATGAATAGGTGAGTAAAACGTGGTATTTGCATACAATAGAATATGATTCAGCCTTAAAAGCGAAGGAAAGTCTAGCATGCTATGAACCTTGAAGACACCTTACTAAGTTAAATATTGTATGCTTACACTTACATGAGGTACTTAGAGTAGTCAAACTTACAGGGACAGCAAGTAGCATGGTGGTTGCCAGGGGCTGGGGAAACTGGTGGGGGTTATTGTTTCATGGGTATAGGGTTTCTATTTTATCAAATGAAGAGAGTTATGGAGCTGGATGATAGTGGTTGTTGCACAATGTTAAGAATAGATTTCATACCAGTGAACTTTATGCTTAAAAGTGATTAAGATGGTAAATTTTGTGTTATGTTTATTTTACCACAGTTACAAAATTGGAGAGAAGATTGTTATAGCCTTTGTCTTTTTCAGAAAATATGTTTTCCTGAATTTCTGATGACCCTCTTATTTAGAACAATATGTTAGGGAAAAAAGTGGATTGAAGTAAGTTAGATTTACAGTGAAATTTTCCAGTGTACACACATATATTTTTATAGTTACAATCAGTAAATTTGTACTTAATATGCCTTTTTTCACTTGATATTTTCTCACATTCCAAAACTAATGATGCTTGATCAGGACTCTAGCTTTCACCTAACCACCTTCACCTGATCCAAACTTGATTCCCTGCCAATAGTCACTTTTCCCTTCAATCTAGGATTTACTCTGTGTTCAGAAAGATCTTACTAAATAAAAACCTAATAACATGTCTTTCAAACATTATCAATGGTTTCTAGTGACAAAAGGACAAAATTAAAGGTCTTTCACACCCTAATCTGGATCATGAGCACTTTTCCAGCCTCATCTTGGTGTCCTTTCGTCACTCCAGCCCATCCCTCACATTTTTTGTTTGTTTTGCTTCTGCTTTGCAAAGCTAGTACTTGTGCTTCAAAAAGACACCTTTTTTTTCATGTCCCCCTGGCAAAGTGCCTGGCACATGTTAGTGGTTAATAAATAGTAGCTGTTGTGATTTTGTGAATAACTTTTTAACTGTGAAGAACCTTCTAAATAAAAATTCCTTCAAAATCTAGAATACCAAGCTAACAGTATCTTTTTTTCACTATTTGTAGCCCCTCAGATTTAGTTGTGAGGTGCAGAAAGCCAGTACTGATTTTTTATCAGAGTTAACATTTAAGGTATCTCAGAAGTAACTCAGTGTTTCACTATAGGAGTTGCATCTGAAATAAGAATGTCTGATACCTGTTAACATTGTGTAATATTTACATAAGAAAAGCATATATTTAAACTTCAGAGATAAGTCTTGACCTAAGTTATTCATTTTTTTATTTCACTAAGTATGAATTATTATAACAAACTCATATATTTTTGTAAAACTGCATTATATACATTAAGTGAAATGCTCCCACTTTGGAAAGTCAGTAGCAGTAGTGGTAAGGCACACAGTAGTAAGAAGAGTGTGTTTGTGAAGAAAAACAAAGGGAATGCCCTGTTTTGAGGGGATACTTTATTTAGGTTAAATTTAAAACAATAAAAATCTGAACACTTGCATAAATTTGTTTACATTTTCATTTTGCTCCATAGACACTGATCTTTCTTTAAGTAGTATTATTAGTCAAATATTTATTGTGACAAAGTAATGTGGGAATACAGTATAAACACCAGACAAAGAGGAGGTTAACAAGAATTATAATGATAATGAGTAGGGTAAGAAACATTACTACTTGGATAGAAATAAATACAAAAATCCTAAATTGGCCTTCAGTTACGCCCTGAAGAATGATTGATAGAATCTGGAAGACTTTGGTATTTGAATATTTTTGAAGCCATATTTTTGTAATTTTAGCTCTTTAAGTCAAGGTCTTTTTTATTCTGACATTGTTTAACCATTCTGTCTTTCCATTTAAAAGAGGTGTCTGTGTGACATGTCTTCCTGGAGTTTTTTTGTCCTTTGTATTATGCTCCAGTTTGTTTTATGCTATATTTCTTAGCCTCCAGATTTATACATGGGACATCATTGAAACCAGCAATAGGGTCATTTGTGAAAACCTAACAATACGAATCTAACTGTCTTCATATTTATGTCTTTCTGAAGGATTTAACAAATTAATTGTGTATATTCTAGGTGTGTCACGGGGTCCCAGCCCTGTCAGCCTTGGAAATCAGGACACCTTGCCTGTAGCAGTCGCCCTTACAGAATCTGTTAATGCCTACTTTAAAGGAGCAGATCCCACCAAGTTAGTTTTAAAATATATACTTGTATGTGTATGTATGTGTGTTGGGTAGAGGAGGCAGTGGGGCTTCATGGTAAATTTTAAGAATTACATTTGATTCTATGTATATTACAGTTCTCTGTTATTTATTTACCTGCTTTTTTGCTGTCAATACAGTCATTTGACGATTGCAATCAATGTACATTCATTCATCAAATATTTTAGCACCTATTATTTCTCAGGCTCTGTTACATGTGCACTAAGGATACTTAAGTAAACAAAAGAGTTCTCTTCTGAGCTTGCATTATAGTGAGGGAAACTAAGTATCAAAGAAACAGCTGAATGTATTGGGTATTGATACACACTATGAAGAAAAACCAGGGTTAGAGGCTAGAGAATATTAGACAGAGGGCTACTATTTTAGATAGAATGATCAGGGAAAATTTTTTTAAGGTTAATTTAAGCAGATAGTTGAAAGGCATGGAGGAGCAAGACATGCAGATATCTGAGGAAAGAGTATTCTAGGAAGAGGGAACCAGTGAGTGTAAGATACCAAAGTAAAAGCATATTTGGTATATTCAAGAAACAGCAAGGAAAACTGTGTCAGTGAGTAGGAGTAAACAGGAGAGAGAGTACTTGAAGATGAATCCGGAGAGTTAGGAGACCAAGTTAGGCATTATAGGCCATGATAAGGAATTTGGAATTTATTTTGAGTAATATGGAAAGCGAGTAGAAGCTTTTAGCAGAGGAATGATGAAATTACATATGTTTTCAAAGGAGCACTCCAGTTGCTCTATGGAGAATAAACTGGGGCAGAGGGGTACGATGGGCGGTCAGAATAGATAGAGAAAGTTAGAGATTAATTACAGAAGTCCAGGTGAGAGATGATGGTGGCTTGTATGTCAGTATTAGCAGGGTAAATGATGAGTAGTAATGAGATTCTGAATATATTTTGAAAAGGAATTGTCAAGATTTGTTGGAGGTTGAACTTCAAATGCTAAGTTTGAAGTTTAAGCCATCTTAGTGGAAATGTTGAGTTGATACTTGGATACATGATTCTGGAGTTCAAGAAGTAAGTCTAGGCTAGAGATAAAATATTTGGTAATATTATTAATTAGTTTGTAGATAATACTCAAAGTTAGTGGCCTTAAGGAGTAGATAGAAAAAAGATCCGAAAACTAAGTCTTGATTTCCTCCAGTGTTTATGAGGAAGATGAGAATGATTCTAACAAAGGAATTAGAGAGCAAGCAGCAAGAGAGGTGAGGAGAGGACTAATAGATCCGTGTCTAGAAACTAAGTGAATAAATCATTTCTTGATGGCACATATGAAATTATATCTGATACTGCTTGACAGGTCAAGAAAAATTGACCATTGACAATATGGAAAGTCATTAGTGACATTCACAAGAGAGATTTTAGTGGCACAGTGGAGATGAAAGTGTGCTTTGAGGGAGTTCAGGAGCTGAAGCTGATGTAGTCTAGACAACTATATTTGGAAAGAACAGATGCAGTTATTTCAGGATGTTTTGCTGTAAGTGAGAGCAGAGAAATGGAATGGTAGCAGGAGTGAGGTGGTGAAGTCAAAGGACGGTTTTATTTCTTTTCGTTTTTGTGTTTTTTTTGAATATGTCAGCATATATGTGTGCTAATGAAAGAAACAGTATTTACAGAAAAAATTGGACCTGCAGAAAAAAGAGGGGATCAATCACATGAATGAAGTCCTTCAGTGTATAAGAGGAAATGAGTTCCAGTAAACTGACATAAGAACAGAAAATCAAACACCACATGTTCTCATCATAGGCAGGTGTTGAACAATGAGAACATTTGGACACAGGGAGAGGAGCATCACACACTGGAGTCTGTTGGGGGGAATAGGGGATGGACAGTTAGGGGTAGGGAGGTTGGGGAGGGATAACATGGGGAAAAATGCAAATATAGGTGATGAGGGGATAGAGGCAGCAACCACATTGCCATGAATGTACCTATGCAACAATCCTGCATGTTCTGCACATGTACCCTAGAACCTAAAGTGCAATAAAATATATTTAAAAAAAAAAAAAAAAAGAGGAAATGAGTTCCAGTGCAGAATTGCTGGGATTGATTGGCCTGAGGTGCAGAAATTGATTATCTGTTGAAACAGTATGGAAGGCAGGAAGATATGGATAAAAAGTTAGGTAGATTTACTAGTGAGAGTATGAGCAAGTAATTTTTTTATTTCCTCAGTAAAATTCAGAGCACAGTCATCAGCTAAGAGTGGGCAGAAGGACTATTGCAGGTTAGAGATAAAAGGGGAAGCTGTGAAAAGACCAAGAAAAGAGTTAATAGATTTGGGAATGTGATAGGATTACCAATGGAACCCGGTTGAATAGAGGGTTGGAAGAAGCAATGAGGAGCAAGGGGGACATCTACCATCACCAGGCCCAGTGCTTTGTGGGATTTGGAAGAGAAAAATAGCTACAGCTAGGGATAGCATTATAAGAAAAGCAACATCCTCACAGGTCAGGCAGGGAATGGTTATCACAAAAGAGTGAAAGAACATTCTCAAAGTGCTTGCATTTCCAGGAAATGATGATGCTAGATGAATATACCATTTCATGTACATAATTTTAAATAATTAAATTGAAAAGATAATTTATAATTATGATAAAGGATATATATACACGTGTGTGTGTGTGTGTGTGTGTGTGTGTGTGTGTGTGTGTGTATAGTGGAGATAAAAGCATTTTCTTTAAACACTTCTTTAAAAATCCCCATTTTAGGTGTATTGTGAAGATCACTGGTGACATGACAATGTCATTTCCAAGTGGAATTATTAAAGCCTTCACCAGCAATCCCACTCCAGCTGTGTTGTGCTTCAGGGTGAAAAATATCAGCAGACTTGAGCAGATTCTTCCAAATGCACAGCTTGTGTTCAGGTTTGTGTACTTTTTGAAAATTGAAATATCTTTTTAAGAATTTTTTCCTGCCATACACAGTGGCTCACTGCTGTAATCCCAGCACTTTGGGAGGCTGAGGCAGGTGGATCCCTTTGAGCTCAGGAGTTTGAAACCAACCTGGGCAACATGGCAAAACCCCATCGCTACCAAAAAAAAACAAGTACAAAAATTAGCTGGGCGCGATGGTGCATGCCTGTAGTCCCAGCTACTTGGTAGGCTGAGGTGGGAGAATCGCTTGAGCCTGGGAGGCAGAGGTTGCAGTGAGCCGAGATTGTGTCACTGCACTCCAGCCTGGGTGACAGAGCTACACCCTGTCTCAAAAAAAATTTTTTTCCCCTTCTTCTTTGAAATAATAATATTCAATTTTAAAACAGTACCAAAATTATTTATTTTTATTAATTACCCATCTTCTTTCGTTTTATTTTGTTTTCAGTGGTGCTAATAGTTATTTTAAGATTCTTTTCTATCTCTTCATCTTCTCATCTTTCAAGCAAGCTTCTACTATGTTTCCTTCTTCATCCCCTGATCTAATTTTCCTTCATCCTACCTCTTGGTTTATTTCTACTAGTTTTTTTTCCCAGGTCACCAAATTACTACACAGAGGCAAAAGATAAAAATAAGTGAAATAAAATAACAAATATATTTGTTATACATGTAGTGATCCATCACAATGTGATTGCAACACAAAAGATTTTTGGATGAACATGCAAGCTGTTACTGTCTACCTCAAGAAGCTGTCAGAGCAAAATCCAGCTGCTTCTTATTATAATGTAGATGTATTAAAGTATCAGGTGAGTGTCATGTCCTTGCAAACATTCTAAATTAATATATTAACAATTGGAATCTAGGATATAATTAAATGAATAAGTATGTCATAGCCAAGTGAGTTTTTTTTTTTTTTTTTTTTCCCTCCAGAAATTCAGGGATGTTTTGAAATTAGAAAATCTGTAAGGCAGTGGAGATTTTGACCAGTTTGGTAAAATTCACCGTTTATTCATGATTAAAATACTGAGTAAATATCCATGCGTAAACTTGTCCTTAACCTTAAAAGACCAGCAGTATCAGTCTTAACAATGAAACTCCCAACGTAATCAATTAAAGTTAGGAATGGCAAAGATACCTATTAGTGTATCTTAATGCCCATTAGTAGATCCTGTTAATATATAAGAGTTTTCTGGATATGTTAGCCAGTACAGTTAGGTGGAGAATAAAATAAGCAGTAATAAATACTGAGAAAATGGAACCAAAATTATTACTGCTTACAGGTGATATATTATATTCCTGGAAGAGTCAAGAGAACCAACTGAAGAACTATTTGACATAAGGACATTTAATAAGGTGGTTGGCAGAAATTAATATGAAAATTAATAACTTTCAAAACCTATTAGAAAAACTGATAGAGAAAAATACAATAAAACAATTAGGAAGAAACATAACACAATCTCTAGTGACTTGAATATGGGAAGATTCATGTTGTAAAAATTTAGCTAATTCTCAATTAACTTACACATTTAATGTAATCCTGATCAGAAACCCTGTAGAGTTATGTGTTTGTATATGGAGGCTTGACAATCATTTCAAGTTCTCTGGAAGAATAACGCTTAGGAGAATAAGTCAAGAATTTTTTATTTTAAAGAGACAGGGTCTCGTTCTCTTGCTCAATATGGAGTAGCATGATCATATCTCACTGCAGCCTCAAACTCCTGGGCTCAAGCAGTCTTCCAGCCTTAGCCTCCTGAGTGACTGGGACTACAGGCACAAGCCACCGCTCCTGGCAAGAAATGTTTTAAACAGTAAAGTGGAGTAATATTTTAGCTTTAATGGGAAAGCTTACTATAAGGCAACAGTATTTAAAATCGTTTGGAACTAATGCAGCAGTAGATGGCCAGATGAATGAAATAGAGTATCCAGAAATAGGTCTGAGAATAAACGGAAAATTGTTTATGACATAGTAGCGTTTCAAGGCAATGTGCACATGATGAATTTTTCAATTAATGATATTGAGGATAGCGAGCTAGACACTTGGGAAAAAAATTAAGCTGAATCCTTAACTTTTAGCCAAAATAAAATCCGTGTGTATCAAATGTTTAATAATAATAAAAGAAACCATAAATGTACTAAAATAAAGTCTTAGGTGAAGATACAGTTGACACTTAAACAAGGATCTAAACAGGTCCACTTATACGAGGATTCTTTTCAACCAAACACTGAACAGTAATTGTAGGATGCAAAACCCAGGTATAAACAGAGGGCCAACTTTTTCTACTCGTGGGTTCCACAGGACTAACTACGGGACTTGAGTATGCACAGATTTGTATATATACAGGGGTCCTACAACTAACCCCCGAAGTATACTGGGGACAACCATATATTTACCTCTCTGTGTGTGTATATATGTAATAAATATTTATTACGTATTTTAATCTTGAAGTACAAAAGACCTAAGTATGATATGAAACCCAGAAGCCGTGTAAGAAGAGAATGAGATATTTGACAAATAAATATGTGTGTGTGTATAAAATATTTGGTTAAACCCTTAAACACAATCAATATTTAATCTAGGGGAAAAGTATTTATGACACATAAGATGGACAAAGGGTAATAAAGAGCCCTTATAAATTTGCAAGTAACAGGTGAATAACTCAATAAACAGATAACCTATGGAAAGATGCTCCATGTCAATAGTAATGAGAGCAGTAAATACTGAGACAACAATGAGGTATCAGTTTTAGCCCATCACATTTACAAAAATGAAACATTGCTTCATCCAGTATCAAGAAGGGTATGATCACTTGTTAATAGGGTACAAGTAAAACCTCTTAGAAGGCAATTGTGTTAGATTGTTGAAAGATGTAACCTTTAATTCAACAATTCCACTTAAAGAAATCTTCAGAAATACACAATTGGATAAAGATACGGCACAAAGGATATTCACTGTAGCATTGTTTAGGAACCACCTAAGTACATACACATCAGCAGAGGAAGAAATTAAATGAATTACTATAGCCATTAAAAAGACTGACATGGATCTGTGTTTGCATATGCCTGAAGAGTCTGGCAGGATTCTAACTGTAGGAGCAAAAATTGCAAGGGATAAATTTCCTACTTTATATTTCTCTATTGTTTGAGTTTTTAATAGGGTAATTTTATTAAAATGGCTATGTTTCCAGAAAATAAATACTTAAAGAGTAAAAAAGTGCTGCCACTGAGATTGATGTAAAGTTTCTTACCGGTGTTCATTTATTCAACAGTTAGGTATTATTTAGTGCATGTAATTGCTGGGAGTAGGATAGGGAGACAGTAAAGATAAGTGATATTCTATGGGCTAGACATGGTAGCTCTTGCCTGTAATCCCAGCACTTTGAGAGGCTGAGGCAAGAGGATTGTTTGAGCCCAGGAGTTCAAGAGCAGTCTGAGCAATATAAAGAAACTCCATCTCTACAAAAAATATATAATTATCCAGGTGTGGTGGCACGTGCCCGTAGTCCCAGTTGGTAGGGAGGCTGAGGCAGGAGGATTGCTTGAGCCCAGGAGGTTGAGGCTGCAGTGAGCCTTGAGCATGCCACTGCATTCCAGCCTGGGCAGCAGATTGGGACCCTGCCTCAAAATAATAATAATAATACTCTGTGTTAGAAAATAAAATTCTGTGTTGGTTATGATATGGAAGAAAGAAAAAGTGTAGACGAAGGTAAGGAAGATTGAAAATACTATTTTCAGTGTAAATTTAAAGAGCAGTCAGAGTAGGTCTCCTTAAAAAGGAGTTGTTGGACAAGGAGCCTAAGAATTTGAAGGAATTATACCATTTACTGTGAGTCACGTGTTTAAAGTTAAACACTTGAGGTTGGAAGTATTCTAATTCCAGGCTTGTGGCACTGTATAGTGACCTTTTTTCTCAGTGCTCTAAATCTGAATTCTTACAATTCATGAAGAATCTTTGAATTCTGTGTTGAATGTTTGAAAATTCTCATACTTTACATGCATAAATAAGAATTCCTTGATAAAATGCTGATTTCTGGGCCCAGTCCCCAAGCTGTTGAATCAGATTTTCTACAGTTGGAGCTAAGGGAATGTGCATTATAAACAAGTACCTCAGCAATTTTGATGTAGGTTGTAGTAGGTCCACACATTGAGAGTGACCCTTACTCCTTTGAGATGGGTCTGCTTTACTCTGCCAACAGATAGTCCCCTCATTAGCTATTTTCGATTCTGTGGACTTATATGACAAGTGTCCATGTTGTTAACATGACTTGTTAACTTTTCAGGCCAAAAGCAATTGTTTTTTTCTCTTCAAAGGTGTCATCAAATGGTATTCGGTCCACTCCTCTGAATCTTGCAACATACTGGAAATGTAGTGCTAACACCACAGATGTTAGAGTGGATTATAAATACAATCCAGAAGCTATGGTGGCACCTAGTGTGCTTTCCAACATACAGGTGGTAGTACCAGTGGACGGAGGAGTAACAAACATGCAGTCCCTTCCCCCTGCAGTGTGGTAAGTTAAACATGTATTTCTGGGTTCCCACTAAATTTTCGTTGTAATCCCCAACTTCTAGAACCCAGGTTCTGCAAGTCTTCTTAGAAGTTTAAAAAGTTTTAGTGCCTTTTCCCGTAGAAACCGTGCTTTAAAAGATGCAGTTCATTTTACTAGTCAAACCATCGTAACCTTAATCCAGAATCCACAAAACTAGTTTTGCACCACTCAGATTTGAGTGATTGCTTGCTAACTTTACCATTAGGCAAAGTGCTTGACCTCTCTAAACTTTTTTTTTTTCCATTTAAAAAATACAGATAATTTTTTATGGATTAAATATAGCATCTGTCATATCTGTAGGAACAGGAACGCCTGTCTAATTAGTGTTTAATAGTTACTCCCATCTCTTAACCACTTCTCTTGTCCCCTCTGTATTAGGATAGACTCTAATTATTCTTTATAGTTACTTAATTTAATAACGTGTCTTCCTTGACTAATGAAGGTTCTGATCCCTATACACATTCCATTTTACTTTCTCTGGCCAGTAGGAATGAGAATAATTACATAATTTGGTAAACTTTCATTAATTGAAAAAGATACAGCATTATATTTATTTATACTATATCATAAACACATTTTCACCAGTTAATACTAATTAAACTTAGCACTATATTTATACTGTATCATAAATGCATTTTCACCAATTAATACTACTTAAACTTAGCACTATATTTGTTGTGAAAATATTTAAAATACACTTATTTATTGAGGTCCCATCCATGTATCAGGTACTATACTAGCACAAAACCCTGAAGATACTGGTTTTTATTGCAGGAAAGCAGAACAAATGAAAGCCTTTTGGAAATTATCTAGTATTTCAGAAAAATCAGAAAATGGAGGTGAGTGTGTGTGTCCTTTTTTGTTTGTAAAATTATGTCACCCAAAATGGATTTTTTTAAAGGCATGTTTATGTGATTTCCTCCTGGAATTTCTTGCCTTCAGTTCTAGAACCCACCACTAGGTGGAAGTTAATACCTTTAATAGGAATAGAACAGCTGAGATTCAGAACACATTTGTTCCTCTAGATTGAGTGTGTTCTCTGTAAGAAAAAGAATTTCTTTTGCCATAACTTTATAAATATTATGTAAATACTTCTTATATTACATACAAACATTAAGAGAAAATAATAAATTTAAAGAAATAGAACTATCTGTCCCACATAGGTAACCTGATAACTAATTGAAACTGATTTAACACAGTTTAGTTGAACATTCTGTTACTGGGATTCTCCTGACCTCCCAGAAATCATCTATAAGATTCCAGGCTTTTAAAAAGCTTCCTTGCTGTCCCAGTGCAGTGGCTCATGCTTGTAATCCCAGCACTTTGGGAGGCCGAGGTGGGTTGATAACTTGAAGTCAGGAGTTCAAGGCCAGCCTGGCTAACATGGTGAAACCCCATCTCTACTAAAAATGCAAAAATTAACTGGGCGTGGTGATTCACACCTGTAATTCCAGCTAATTGGGGGACTTAAGCATAAGAATCACTTGAACCCAAGGAGGTGGAGGTGACAGTGAGCTGAGATTGTGCCACTGCCAGCATGGGTGATGGAATGAGACTCTGTCTCAAAAACAAAAGCCCCCTTGCCTTCTCCATTTCTCTAAAAGAAACTTTCTCCTGGCCATTTCCCCTTATTAAAGCTAACTATCAACAGCCTTCAATTTTCCAATGATCATTTTAAGGAAAAGCAAGTTGTGCCTTCTCTCACTAAGTCTGCATCTGTTTGTGTTCATAATGCTGAGAAAAAGGCTCTGCTTGCTGATCACTTCTGTAACTCAACTTATAATAAGGATATAATTATCAGGATAGCTAAATCTTTAACATTAAATAGTCTTATTTTCTCTTAAAAGAGAATTCTTCTGTCCTCTTTGAATGCCTAATTTTAGTCTCCAGTAACTATTCTTATTGTTGTTTCAGGTTATTGTTTTAGATGGAGTCTCGCTCTGTTGCCCAGGCTGGAGTGCAGCGGTAGGATCTTGGCTCACTGCAGCCTCTGCCTTCCAGGTTCAAGCAATTCTCTTGCCTCAGCCTCCTGAGTAGCTGGAATTACAGGCCTACCACCATACCCAGCTAATTTTTGTATTTTTAGTAGAGATGGGGTTTCGCCGTGTTGGCCAGGCTGGTCTTAAACTCCTGACCTCAGGTTATCTGCCCGACTTGGCCTCCCAAAGTGCTGGGATAACAGGTGTGAGCCACCGCGTCCAGTGCCTAGTCTCCAATTAGATAGACTTTTACTGGAGAGCCATACATTGGGTGAGATAACCAAGCAAATCCGCAGTTTCTTTTTTGCTGCTTAGTACTTACAGGTTGCCCATTTTCAGCTGGCCAACTGCATTTGACTTTAACCCTAGCTATTAATATATAGCTTTTTGTGAGCCAATCTGAAATTCCTAGTTTAATTTGAAGTAAACCAGCAATCCTATTTGCATTAAGGACTTATAACCAGTTAGAAGGACAAAAGGATATCATTTTCCCCAATTTAATGAAACTATACTATTGTAAATAATTACAAACAAATTTGTTCTTTCAAAAATAAGACACAAGTTTTCTAACCGGATTTTAAGTGTCCCTCTGCTATTCAGGTATCAGGTATTTATGTGAGGAAATGGAGAAATCTTATAAATATGGCTTCTGATGTGATTAGTCAAGCCTTTAAAAAGAAATATCCAAGACCAGGCATGGTGGCTCATGCCTGTAATCCCAGTTATTTGGGAGGCTGACACAGGTGGATCATTTGCAGCCAGGAGTTCGAGACCAGCCTAGACAATATGGCGAAACCCTGTCTCTAACTAAAAATACAAAAATTAGCCGAGTGTGGTGGTGTTTGTCTAAAGTCCCAGTTACTCAAGAGGCGAGGCATGAGAATGGCTTGAACCTGGGAGGCAGAGCTTGCAGTGAGTCAAGATTGCACCACCGTATTCCAGCCTGGTCCTTAGAGGGGAGACCCTGTCTCAAAAAAAGAATTAAGTATCCAAATAGGAATGCTGTAAAATAGGCCTGGCACGATGGCTCATGCCTGTGATCCCAGCACTTTGGGAGGCTAAGGTGGGTGGATCATGAGGTCAGGAGTGCGAGACCAGCCTGGCCAATATGGTGAAACTCCATCTCTACTAAAAATACAAAAATTAGCTGGGCGTGGTGGTGCACACAAGTAGTCCCAGCTACTCAAGAGCTGAGGTAGGAGAATAACTTAAACCCAGGAGGCGGAGGTTGCAGTGAGCTGAGATTGTGCCACTATGCTCCAGCCTGGATGACAGAGCCAGACTCAATACTGTAAAATAGAAATCTGTTTTCTGATACTGACTCTGTACTCAGAAGAGGGACAAGAAATATTTCTAATGTGATTGTTAAGGTTGTTGCTCTTGGCCTATGGTAGAACTTTTGTATAACCAAATTGCTTATCAAGAATTGAAAAAGTTTGAGGGCCTGGACAGTAATTAAGAATAAGGCAGCATGCTGTTCATCTCCACTACTCATCTACAGTGACCAAGCACAATAATACAGGTTGGATCAGTGTTGTGACATCTTGTTTTACATTTATCTGTGTAGTGTTAAACTTCTGTGCAGGGGATCACAGGATCTTACTGCTAGTACCTAGCATTTCTGTCCGTTTGCTCTACCCAGAAAACTGGGAGCCCTCCTAGACTCCTCCCTTCTCACTTCTTGATTCCAACTCCTAAGTAGCTTTCAAATAACTTTCTTAGTATCTTTTCTTTTTCTTAGCCTTAGTTCAGATCCCCCTTTCCTGACATCTAGAGTTCTAAACTGTTTTGACCTGCAGTTGGTCTCCCAACCTTGCATCTTGTGCTTCTCTTACCTTTTAAGACACTAATCTGAAAGGTTCTTGTCTTCCTTATCTTTGGTGATTCCCCATGGTTGCATCATAAATTTCTTACCATGGCCTGGCCTGTGCTGCCACTGTAATCTCATCTGCCACTCCCCTCTACTTGTATCCTGTTTTCCAGCTAATGTGATACAGATGCAGTTTTCTTAAATACATCATGCTCTGTCTCTCTACCTTTGGTAACTTCTGCCTAAAATACACACCGTCATCCCCACCACCATTTATAATTTTCAGTTGAGTTAGGTGCTTTGTGTCTGTAGCTCCTCAGAACTCCTTTACAGCAGTGATTATATTCATTATAATTTTTGGTTTACTGTTCCTGCCATTCCATTAGACAGATATACTGAATAAGTGGGCATACCGAAAACAAAACACCTCAGAAATACCTACTTAGCTTTATGTTAGACCAGTAAAAATTTAAAAAGAAAAGTGAATAGAAAATAGCAGTGTTATACAACTCTTCCCAACCATAGTTACCTTTCCATCTTTACTTCTTCCACTCCCGTGATCTGGTACTGAACATTCTTTTTTTACTTTATGCCACTTATATCCCTCCTAGCATTTTTCTATGGGTTGCCCTCAATTACTTCCTTCTTCTCTTTTGACTCACCTCAACGTGCATATAGCATAGGAATCCATTAATAAACATCTCTGAAGATTAGTATTGAGTCAAAGAAAAGCATGGGTTATTTACTTAATTAAAATTCGTATGCACTAAAAAAAACTGATTTGGAAACAGGATAATGGTTTGTTCACTGTGCATATCTCATGAATGTAGCACAGGACTGATATAGTTTAGCTTATATGCTCATTTGATTCTATTTTGTGTGAAATGTATTTTATCCTGTGTAAATTCTTTATTCTTTTCTTTGTAGGTTCTGGCTCCCTCCGAGCAAAATTTGATCTTTCAGAAGGCCCTAGTAAACCCACAACACTTGCAGTGCAATTCCTCAGTGAGGGAAGTACCCTTTCAGGAGTAGATTTCGAACTTGTAGGCACTGGCTATAGGCTTTCCTTAATAAAGAAGCGGTTTGCCACTGGTAAGTTAGATTTTAAACTTTTTAATATACATGGGAAACATTTATATTCTAACAGTCACTGAAAAACTGTCAAGCAATTTATAATCTAAAGGCATGGAAATTTTTTCTTTAACCCTTGGTACAAGGTGCCAGGTAGAGACATTCCTGGGAGAGAGTACTTACAGTCAATATAGCCGAACACCTGTGATCTGATTCTAACATACTGTAAATAGCAGATGGGAACTGGAGTTTTGTATTAATAACCACAATGGAAAATATCTTTAGAGTGCATCTGAAATTGTTAATTGTGAAGGTCTGCTTGGTGTTTTTCAGGACGATACCTGGCGGATTGTTGATGGACCTGGGAAAGTGGTTTGGCTCCGGGGAGCACAAACCTGCCATTCTGCATTATCTGTCCTTTCCAAACACTATTTTAACTTGTATGATGTCTTTCAAACTTAGCCATATTTGAGAGCTGACTACAAACATTAAATCGCACTTTTAAAGTGAGTCATTTAAAGAAATAGTACTGAAATGATTCTCTGTGTTGTAAATGATCAACTGCAATATTCAGGAAGCACATTTATTCAGATTCTCAGAAAAAAATGAAGTTTTTGTAGGCTTAATTTTTAAATTATTTCCAGTGTCTATGTTGAAAAAAGGGGTTATAGTGTAATATCAGGCCTAAAATTTCAGGAGAGCAAGCACAAAGTAATTTAGCTTTCCATAAATTTTTAGAGTTAGAGATAGCTTTGAAATTTTGTTCAGTGGATACAAATAGAACGTGAATTCTCATTTTGGGTACTGTTAACTCAGAACACTCAATCAAATTGAGTTATGTGCCATAAGGTAGGTAATCAGACCAGAGTTCAAGTTGTATGCAAAAAATCTATAATTTGATTCTCATAAACATATTAATAAAGTACAAGTGATGTTTTATGTGATTTAAAAAAAATTATCTAGTGCAATGTGATTTAAAATAAGCTTGCAAATGACAGCAGAGAAATTTACTTCTGCAGTTAACTTTATAGAAGTTGTGATTTTTTTTTGATGAATTAATGCTGTAGATTTAATTTATTTTTATATGGAATTACATAATGTGTGCCTTTTAAAACAGTAACATAAGCCAGAGATGTGCCTATACAGTTTGTGTTCATTAATGTGCCTCACTTTTTTTCTTAGTCTGGAGCTTCTGTTCAGAATCTTACAGTGGTCAATCACTTTTATAAAATATTTGCAATTTTTGTAAATACTTTTGGCCTGCAGTTGGGAAGGGAATTCGGAGTCATAAAGGGTTACTTAAGAATCCTGGCTCACTTCTTTGGTGATACACTGTAGCCACTAGAAGGAGAAAATAAACCCAATGGCATGTGTTTACAGGAGAAAAAATTACCTTCAGATACTTTATATTAACCTCATCAAAAGTGTGTAAATTTTGAAACAGACAAATTCTAAAAACTATAGTGCTAAATTAGTAACTGGTATTTTAACTTTCAGTTTAGCATTTTCCTTGATACTTTATCATTGAAAATTTACACAGTTACTGATTGTTTTGTGAACATGAGTTTTATGGTATTTTGTGAGGACTACATTTTATAGAAGGTTAATTTTTCAAACAGAAGGAGAAGCACTGCCATTTGTTTTTATTTCAAAAATCGGAAAAATTACCAATTTGTACATTTTAATTCTTATTTAATTTCTTCTTGGTAAAAATAGGGAAATTATTTGAAGTAATGTATTTGGTTAAACATTTCTAAAAATAAACTACCAATATTAAATAGAAACCTAACTTTAATAGCACATCTTGATTAATTAAAGAAATAAAATATTTTGGAAAAGGTTTCATAATTTACAAATGGGAATTTCATTTATAATATAAATATGAATATCCTTTATTTTCCTAGTAGAAGTGATAAATTGTGTTATACATAATTTATATAAAATCACTAATTCTTCCATTAAGCTTCACAGAAAATAAAACCTCTATTACTAGACATTTATGTAATGTCTTGCTATACTAAATAGAGCAGAAAATCTACTCTTTAGCAATATATAACACAGTATGTGCTTTTTTTATATATTCAATGTTAGCCCAATTCTAAATTTAGATTTGACTAAAGCAACACATAAGATAATTTGCTAAAATGCTAATCTTTACTAAATAATGAGCAACATTAGAATTTCTAACTCTTATATTGTGCTCTTTTAAATGCCAATTGCAGTCCCTTACTAGAATTCTAACTGTAATCTGCTTTGCAATCAAACTGCTTTAATTGAGCAGTTAATATTTTATTATTAGAATTCAGACACTGTTCTTACCGTGTTTGTTTTTAATCAAGTATTACCTAAAAATGTACAAATTAGTGAAATGGTTAAACTTCAGCACTTTGTTAATATGCCACAGTCTTCATACCAAGTATTGGGTACAGGTTACAATTTTGAAGCCATATGAGTTTATATTGATTTTTTTTTTTAAATCCACTAATGGTGTAAAAAGAGACCAGTAGATTTTCAGTGGGAAATGTAACTTGCAAGCTGGTTCTTGCTCATATATAGTGATAAACTTTGTAGCTGCCTCTTTAACCAAGAATTTGTAAACACAACTCTAACAAATGTGAGTTTTTAAGGATTGTTATTTACTACTTTGGATTGTAATTAAAACAATGCACATCTGTCTTCCAAGATTTTGTAAATATTTTTGATTTTTTTCATTAAATGTAAATTTTACATAAAAGTTGTGTTCTTAATAAACATGTAATATATAATTTATCTATTGGTTTATGTGTCTTTGTACTTGATAGTAATAGCTATATTGTAGTAGAACAAGGCACTGGCCAAGTACTTGGTTTTTAACTTTGTGCTACTGTTTGAAGAGGCATACAGATCGAACTGTTATTTATTGGTTATATAGAAAACTTAATTTGGAGTATATCCCAAAATGTCAACATTGTTTAACAAGGAATTATTTTTAATGTATTTTAAGATGTATTTAAATTGGTGTTAAGTTTTAGCAAAGACTTTCTTCCTCATCAGTTGCTCAGGAACACAAATCTGACGTTCAAAAATCCTAATGTCCCAAAGAATTAGTCAAGACAATCAAGCCTCCCGAAACAGTAGATTTGGGAAGGAGCAAAAGAAGTAAATTCAAAAAGAAATAATTTATCTTAGCTATTGAAAATTTTGGGCTGGGTGCGGTGGCACATGGCTGTAATCCCAGCATTTTGGGAGGCTGAGGCGGGCAGATCACTTGAGGTCAGGAGTTCGAGACCAGTCTAGCCAACATGGTGAAATCCTTACTCTCCCAAAGGATACAAAAATTAGCTGGACATGGTTGTGTATACCTGTAGTCCCAGCTACTTGGGAGGCTGAGGTAGGGGACTTGCTTGAACCCAAGAGGTGGAGGTTGCAGTGAGCTGGGATTGCTCCACTATACTCCAGCCTGGGTGACCAACTGAGACCCTGTCTCAAAAAAAAAAAAAAAGAAGGAAGGAAAGTGTTGCCAATCTGTGTTAGAAAAGGAAGAGCTTAATTTATTTAGGTAGGCCAGGGCAGAGGAACCTGTGAAAAGATCAGATAGCACTCACTATTCATACCATATGCCCATCATTTTTTCTTCTTTCTTTTTCCCCTTCATCCCGTTCCCACCTCTGTTAGACTAAATGATGCTAGCTGCTGTAATAAACAACCCTCTGACCCCAGGAGCTAAACTCAATACTACATTGCTCTTACTATAGTCATAAGTAGGTTCAAGGAGGAGTTCTGCTCCATGTAGTACTTCAGGGACCTAGGCTCTTTCCCTTCTGTAATTTTGCTTTAAATCTTCATTTGGCCAGCAGACAGGGAAAGAGCAAAGGTTAGGTGGGAGTTTTTAGGGGCCAGGCCCAGAATTGGCATCATCACTTCCAACTATATTCCGTGAGCCAAGACTTAATCTTGTGGCTCCAGCCAGCTGCAAAAAAAAAAAAAAAAAAAGATGGGAAATGTAGTTTAATTGTGTGCCCAGGAAGAAAATGGGGTTTTGATAAACAGAGTAACCCTCTGCCATGTACCCCACCCCTTCATTTTGTTACTTTCTTTGTTCCTTTCTCCTAGTGTATATTTAATGGTGTTGGTGGCTCTCAGTGTTAAAGGTTTTTTCCATGATTTCTTACTATATGTAGCTAATTTATCTGTTTCTTTAAATATATATAATTTATAATTATTTCCATATTCCTCATAATGATCATTTCTGAATGAACATTTGTGATAACTGAGAAACCATTGCTTATCTTTTTAGCATGAGTGTTTTGTCTGTCAGTGATGTTTTTAGCCTCAAGTAACAGAAAACAGAATTAAGAATGGTTTAAACCAGCAGTACCAACCTTTTTGGCATCAGGGACCAGTTTTGTGGAAGACAGTTTTTCTATTCATGGGGTGGTGTGTGTGGGAAGATAGTTTCAGGATGAAACTGTTCCACCTCAGATCATCAGTTAGTAGTTAGATTCTCATAAGGAGTGTGCAACCTAGATCCCTGAGGTTCACCATAGGGTTCACAGTCCTATGAGAATCTAATGCTGCCGCAGACCTGACAGGAGGCAGAACTCGGTTACTTATGCCTGCTCACCTGCTGGACCGCTGCCAGCCCATAGCCTGAGGGTTGGGGTCCCCTGGTTTAAACAGAGACACTTTTTTTTCCTATCACAATGCAAGCTACCTGTTGTTGACATTGGTCAGAACAAGTCATTCAGCTTTTCTTTATAGTTACAGTGTGGCAGCCATGGCTCCAGAATGTATGTTTACATCCATAGCTAGAAGGGACAGTTCCAGTATGTCTTTTTGTCCAAAGAGTAAAAGCTTTTCCAGAAGCTCCCAGCACATTTCTATTTACATTCTATTGGCCAAAATTTTGTAAGGCAGAGAAAACAAGTAGCCTTCATAATGAAGGTGGGTGAAGAAGAAGGGGCTAGGAATGGCTGAAAGTGAGCTGGCCAGCAGTCAGACACTGAATTTCTGCTGGCATATAGCATATTGCCAAGTAAGTCTTTGCACCCATCCCAATCAACTTTTTAATCAATTTTTTAAACAGTTTGAACTCTGTAATGAGCAGGATGAACTTGAAAATAAGTATTCAACTTTTTATCTTTAGGAACAGTAAACTAGTATAACCTTCTTAGATAACAATTTGAATTCAAAGCTTTAAAAAAATTTTTTTAATCTATGTATCATGTAAACTAGTAATTCACTTGAGAATTTGCCCTAAGAAAATATGGTGAGACAAATAAGCAAAGTTATGTATGCAAAGATATTTATTGCAACATTGTTTGTAGTATGACAAAATCGAGAAGGTTGGCTGAATAACTCCCACATAGTGAAATACTATGTGGCTGCTAAAAATAATTGTGAAGATCCACAATCGCTGATATTGAGATATTGCCATAATATTATTAAATGGTAAAAGGTAACATGCCATTTTTGTTTTTAAAAGGGCATACATCGGGCCAGGGGCAGTGGCTCACACCTGTAATCCCAGCACTTTGGGGGGCCTATGCGGGCAGATCATTTGAGGTCAGGAGTTCAAGACCAGCCTGGCCAACATGGTGAAACCCTGTCTACCAAAAATACAAAAATTACCTGGGTGTGGTGGTGCATGTCTGTAATCCCAGCTATTCCAGAGCTGAGGCAGGAGAATTGCTTGAACCCAGGAGATGGAGGCTGCAGTGAGCCGAGATCGCACCACTGCACTCCAGCCTGGGTGACAGTGAGACTTCATCTCAAAAAAATAATAGTAATACATCTAGAGCAAAAATTTTTGCAAAAGCATTTACCAAGCTGTTATAATCTATAGGTGGTGGGATTTTTATTTTTAACAATGTTAGGTGTTGTCTAAATTTTTTTATACTGAGTACATACTACATCTACAATCATAAACTATATTTTGAAAAATAGTTGCGTAGAATGCAAGTTGACTTTCTGTTGATGTGCAAAGTTCTCCTCACATAAGGATTTTCCTATTTTGATTATTGCCCTTCCACTTGGTTCTACCTATATAGCCAGGTTTTTTGTTTGATTGGTTTTGTTTGTTAATGTATGAAGTAGATTCCTGATCTAATGTTTATTCTTTTTGGTCTCAAAGCCAAATGTCTTTTTTTTTTTTTTTTTTTTTTTTTTTTTGCCTAAGTGAATATAGAATCAGTTCTTTTTTCTGGGAATATATTTTGCCCAAATTACTCTCTTAAGAAAAGTGTTGGCCGGGTGTGGTGGCTCACGCCTGTAGTCTTAGCACACTGGGAAACTGAGTCAGGCGGATTGCCTGAGCTCAGGAATTCAAGACCAGCCTCACCAACGTGGAGAAACTTTTCTCTACTAAAAATACAAAAAATTAGCTGGGCGTGGTGGCGCATGCCTGTAGTCACAGCTACTCCATAGGCTGAGGCACAAGAATCACTTTCACCCAGGAGGTGGAGGTCGCAGTGAGCTGAGATTGTGCCACTTGACTACAGACTGGGTGACAGAGCAAGCCTCTGTCTCAAAAAGAAAGTGTGATCCAGAGAAGTGAGAGGGTAGCTTTTGGCAAAATTAAAAGCCTTTTAAGTTCAGAACCTTAATGTCGTCACATACTCAATGAATAGTGACTGTTTGCACCATTGAAATTCCCAAAAAGAGTAACCTATAGAATGATGAGCCTGCAACAAAGATTAGGTTTTGGTTTTTCCACCTTCTTTCAATGAAATGCTTCCATTAGTTGGGAAAATTACTGAGTGAATTTCAAATTTTTCAGGAAGTGTAAAAAGCATGCTTTGAAACCATCTTCATGCTAATTTGCATGGGCTCGCTTTCGCATATTTCAGAATGACAGTCGACCAGGATATCTGCTTGAGGTAAGGTGATCTTTAAGGTTGGTGATTGACTGTATACATCAGAATCAGAATCCTGTCAGTGCAAAATTGCAGTTGCTTGCTTTACTTCCTTTTGATCTGAGTTGATGCCACACAATATTTAGTAGTCCTGGGATCTTTGACCCCACTTCCCCACTCAGAGATTAGGGAGAACCCCTTGAGGTACCAGCTTATTAGGAGAAAGTCAGTGAAAATTCACAGAGTAAACATTTCACACATCTTCAAAGGAACATGATCAGTAATGACCTCTTTCCTACCCAGTTTTTCAGGACATGGGGGCTTTGAAGTCCAAAGAAGCACAGGTTCTTTTCTTTAAGAGGGCTTACAATTATGGACTCCATGTACAACGGGGGTCCCAGACTGTATATCTCTAATACAAAGGGTAAAAGCCAAAAATGTCGCCAAAATAATATGTTAAAGGATACACAATAAAAAATAAATTTTTTATTGAACAAAATGGGTTGGTAATAAAAAATGTTTTTGTATGTGATATGATCAAGTTGTTACCAACTTAAAAGGGGAGAGGGGATTACAAATTAGATTCATATATATGAGCAGACTCCTTTTCCTCCTGAAAGAAAACAAGTCATATGAAATGTGTGAAACATAGAGGATTGCTAATAACTACTAAAAATAGAAATTTGGTTTGCAGACTGAAAAAGATAATGTAACTGGGTTTTTTCTTGGGTGCTGGTGAGGCAGAGCTCCCCCAAGAGAATGCTGGGTTCTCCAACCTCTTAAAGAATAAGCGATGGGACCACTGCAGGTGCACCGTATGCTCCTAAAAGTAAATATCAGACCCAAGAAGTGCTGTAGCAAAGTGATTTTATTTAGGCAGAGAGAAGGAAAGGAGAAGAGAAAGACTTCCATGAAGAGTGGAAGGGGATTCCAGAGGGGAAATCCGGCCAGGTGTGTGGATATGGACTTTTATCCTGGGAGTAACCCCCACCTTCTCCAAGACCCTGGGCCAATGAAAGGAGTTCCTTAGAACTTCTGCTGGAGTGATTGACTTTTAGTTTCTTTCCCAGCTCTCAAAATTCAAACATAAACCGTTAAAACTCCCGGATGGAGAGAGATGGGATGGGGGCATGGCACTGAGAAATTCTTGCCCTTAAAACTACACCCCCTCCCCATGGACCTGGAAAGAGAACACATTCCCTCATTCCCCCCTCTCAATAGGAAATTTCAACTTTTGTTGGAATGGGGCATCAAACCTCTTTACTTCCCGCTGAAATGGGGCACAGAAGGGGCCCTGCAGTTGAGGTTTCCTCCAGAGGGGAGACCTTCAGGGGTGCAGGTTTATTTACAAGTCCACAATAGAGCTCACAAGCCAAGGACATCTGGGGTTCCAGTGGCAGGATTAATTGTGACCTTACGGTTCTATAAGAAATGAATGTGACAAGGTAGTTAAAAATGAGTGGCCCAGAATCATAAATGAGCCTAGAAGAGAACAGAGCCAGGTTCCTAAAGGCCTTCAGCCCTGTGTTTCATTCCTGAGTTCTATGTTTAAAACAACACTTAACTGGCTTACAAAATAGCAGCATTTTTCCTAGAAAGAAACAGGTTTCCCTCCTCTCTGTTGTTAGCAGATTCAAGGCCCTTTTATTTTTAAAGCTATGGCAGCCAAAGAGTTAAGCTGGTTTGCAGAAAGAGCGGCCTTTTGCAGGGAGAATTAGCAACATTTTTTTGTTATTAGCTTTTGAGATAGCTTATAGTAACTGAATACAGGTAGTAGCTTTCCTAATACCAGCACCAAGTTTTTCTATTATTTGAGGGATAGCAAAGTTGAGGGTTATAGTCCCATTGATGCCAGGGTAAATTAGACTTAGGAGGAGTAACTCCCGTAAGAATCTTGTTGGAAAAGCAGGTGTAGAGCTTCTAAGGGCTCACAGGTGTACGAAGGGTCATCTTGAACTTCAGGCTGCGGAGTGGAGGGTTTATGACTTTCCTCAGGAGGTATCCAAGGCTTCAGCTGAGTGTGATGAATCCGTGAGTCAATCCCCACCCCCTTAACTGCTGTCGGGGTAGACAGAATAACCGAAAATGGTCCTTCCCAAGGGTGGGCCTAGAGAGGGAGAGTCTGAGGGTAGAGACTTAACAAGCACCAAGTCTCCAGGGCAGAACACCTCTTTCCCTTTTTCCCTAAGGTGTCCTTTAGGCAAAGTCTTGAGAACCTGTTGGTACTTAGCCAAGGAGGTTATATCTTTTATTAGATCTGCTGTTTCCTTGTCTAATACAAGATCATCAGTAAGAAAGGGCTGTCCATAAAGCATCTCATAAGGACTGAGTCCTATTTTCTGAGGAGAGGTTCGAGCTCTTAAGAGTGCTATTGGTAATAGAGAAGGCCATGAGTGGTGGATTTCCTGTGCCAGTTTCTTTAGGTGTCTCTTAGGAATTTCATTCATCTTTTCTACTTTCCCTGAGGACTGAGGCCTCCAAGCACAGTGGGGATGATACTGTATTCCTAATGCTCTGAAAATTCCTTGGGTCACTGCATCTTTGAAGGCAGGACCATTACCGCTTTGAAGACAGTGAGGGAGTCCAAATCTAGGATTTATCTCATTAATCGGGACTTTTATTACTTCTTGGGCTTTCTCTGTTCTACAGCCTCAACCCAGGTTGTATAACCAAGTATCCACACAGACTAGCAGTTGTCGATACCCCTGAGATTTAGGCATATGGGTGAAGTCCATTTGCCCGTCCCACCTGGGTAACGTCCAGCTCGTTGTTCCCCAGGGGGAGCTTTGCAATGTGCCAAAGGATTATTTTTCTGACATACTTTACATCCTTTGACTATTTGTTGGACAGCCTTGAAGAGATCTTTGTCTGTAAATATAGATTTCGCCATCTGATGTGTCTTCTCTATACCCACATGGAAGGGTTGATGCAGAGTTTTAAGTACTTGCCACTGGCCGGCAGCAGGTGGAAGCACTTTTCCCTCCTCAGTGGCTCACCATCCTGAAGGAAGAGGCTTGTGTCCCTGGGAGATCGCCCACTCTACTTCTGATGAGCACTGAGGTCTAGGTCCTTGGAGTGGGTTCTCCCATATTAAAGGTCCTTCCATAAATGCTCGTCTAGCTGCCCTTGTAGCCTCTAGGTCAGCTCGGCGATTGCCCTCGGCTACCTTCTCATCCCCTTTCTGGTGGCCCCGACGGTGTAAGACTGCTACCTCTTTTGGTTCTTGGACAGCTTGTGATAAGTCTAAAATGTCCTTGTGGTATTTAATGGGAGTTCCTGTGGAGGGCAGGAACGCTCTTTCCTTCCTTAGAGCAGCATGAGCATGCAGAACCAGGTAAGCATATTTGGAATCTGTATGTACATTTACATTTTTTCCTTTTCCTAATTTCAGAGCTTGGGTCAGGGCTATCAGTTCTGCCAGCTGGGCACTAGCACCAGGAGGAAGGGAATTGCTTTCAAGCACTGTTTGATCACTGACTACTGCATATCCTGCTTTTCAAACTCCATTTTCCACAAAGGAAGGTCCGTCAGTGTAAAGGTTAAGGTCAGGGTTGGCTAGAGGAGTATCTAAGAGGTCTTCTCGAGCGGCATAGTTCTGAGCTATAATCTGCGGACAATCATGCTCTGTGTCTGCTCCTATCTCAGGGAGGAAAGTAGCTGGGTTGAGGGCTGCACGTGTGCTCAGCTGAAGTGCAGGCCCTTCGAGCATTAAGGCCTGATATTTGAGGAGACGATTGTCAGACAGCCATCAGCCTCCATTAGAGGCCAGAATTCATCCACAACACAAGAAGTCCGTACAGTTAGATCTTTTCCTTGCACTATTTTAACGGCCTCTGAGGCCAGTATAGCCACCGCTACTGCGACTTGTAAGCAGTGTGGCTGGCCTTTTGCTACTGTGTCAATTTCCTTACTTAGGTATGCCACCGGTCGTGGTGTGGCTCCCCGAGTCTGGGTGAGAACTCTCAGTGCCACTCCTGACTTCTCTGTAACATACAGGGAGAAGTCGTTCCTGTAGGAAGGCTTAGAGCTGGAGCCTGCTGTTGTGCCTGCTTCAGGGTCTGAAAGGCTGCCTCAGCTGTCGGGCCCCAGAGTACTAAATGGGTATTAGCTTTCTGGGTTTCCTTAATCAGAGTGTACAGAGGTTTTGCTATTTCACCATATCTGGGAATCCACAATCAGCAAAAACCAGTTATTCCCAAGCATCCCCGTAACTATTTTAAGGTCTTGGGATGGGGGAAATCCAGTATGGGTTGAAGACGTCCCTTATCTAGGGTCCCAGTGCCCAGACCAGCCCTAGGTGTTTTACCTCCTGCCTACAAAGTTGGGCCCTCGGTTTCAAAACTACAGATCCACAGTTGGCAAGGACGTTTAGGAGGTCCTGAGTGGCCTGCTGACACTGGGTTTCTGAGCTTCTGCTAAAAAGTAAGTCATCCAGATATTGAAGAACCTGAGTACCTGGATGTGAGAAATGACTAAGGTCCTGAGCTAGAGCCTGGCTGAACAGGTGGGGGCTGCCTCTAGAGCCCTGAGGTAACACTGTCCAGGTGAGCTGAGAACTCTGGTCTGAAGGGTCTTCAAAGGCAGACAGAAACTGAGGATCAGGATGTAGTGGACACAGAAAATGGCCTCTTCAAGGTCCAGAACTGTAAACCATTGTGCCTCTCCTGGTATTTGAGAGAGCAAGGTGTAAGGATTAGGTACCGCTGAGTATAAAGGGATCACAGCTTCATTAATAAGCCTGAGATCCTGCACCGGCCTCCATCGTCCATTAGCGTCTGCACTCCTAAAACTGGAGTATTACAAGGGCTGTTACAGGATGTCACTAGACCCTGAGCTTTTAAGTCCCTTACAATATCCTGCAGTCCCTTTTTGGCTTCTGGTCTTAGCGGGTGCCGTCTTTGGCAAGGAAAAGAGGTAGAATGCTTTAGCCTTATTTGAATTGGGCATCCATTCTTTGCCCAAACTTTGGAATTAATCCCTTCTTGAAATAATGGGCATCAGAGAGGGATTTCCTCCCTAATGAGATTCGTGTAGATAATGACTCCTGCTCTGGCCAGCAGGTCCTGCCCTAGTAAGGGGGTGGGACTTTCTGGCACAATGAAGAAGGCATGGGAGAAAAGTATATCTCCCTACTGACAGCTTAGGGGCTGGGAGAAACATCAGGAGGCTGCTCGTCCTAGGACTCCTCGGACAGTTACAGGCAGAGGACAACTGTCCAGAACAGGAGAGGGAAACAGAGAAGGCCGTGCCAGTGTTCAGGAGGAGATCCACTTCCTGGCCCTCTATGGTCAGCGTAACCTGGGCTCATTGAGGGTGATGATTTGAGCTGACGCTTGCCCTGGGCACCTTCAGTCCTGCCGTTGGGTCATTTGGTTAGACACCTCAGGCCCTGAGAACCTTTGCCCCTGGGACAATGTGCTTTCCAGTGATTTCCTTGGCATAGCAGGCATGGATGAGGTGGTGACCCATTCCTCTGGGGACAGTTTCGTATAACATGTCCCTTCAGATCACAATGGTAACAAGCTTTACCAGCCTAGCAGCTAACCCGAGACTTTCCCTCATTTGAGCCCCTGGAGTCTGCTTGCCTGAGGGCCATAACTAAGGTCACAGCCTTTCTCTGGTCTCTCCTGTTCCTTTCAGCCTGTTCCTCCTGGTTTCTATTATAAAACACCAAGGTTGCCTGGTTCAGCAATGATTCTAGACTCTGTTCTGGTCCCAAGGCCAGCTTCTGAAGCTTCTTTCTGATATCTGCTGCTGACTGAGTAATAAACTTGTCCTTTAGTATTAATTGACCCTCAATAGAGTCTGGTGACAGGGAAGTGTACTTTCTTAAAGCCTCTCACAATCGCTCAAGGAAAGCTGTTGGGTTTTCTTCCCTTCCTTGAGTTATGGCGGATAGCATTGCACAGTTATTGGCTTCTTCCTAATTCACCTTAATCCCTCAAGTGTACAGGTCAGGAAATGCTTACGGCTCCAGTCCCCCTGTTCTGAATCTGGATCCCAGCAAGGGTCCATGCCAGGGACTGCCTGTGTACCTGTGGGATATCTATCCTTATCCTCTGGCATCATCAGGTTACGTACTTAAGGTACCAGGTGTCCCCAAACTCTTGAGCTGCTGCTACAGCAGTCTCTCTCTCATTGCTGGTGAGGGTTTGATTAAACAAAAGCATGACATCCTTCCAGTCTAATTCGAAGGACTGACCCAGGCCCTGCAGAACGTCTATGTACTTGTCTGGGTCATCTGAAAACTTTTCTAATCCCACCTTAATTTGTTTTATGTCAGAAAGTGAGAAGGGGGTGTGCACCCTAGTTGGGGTTAGAGTTTGGGCATCTGGGTAGCCTGAGATGCCCTGGCTGTCTTGGCCCTCCCTGGCTCCTGTTGGGATACAGGAGCTGAGGAGCCCTGGTTGGCACTGGTGGAGGTAGTTGCCACAGGGAGTCCCACATGTGGAGGTAGTCCTGAGGAGGCTGAACAGGGTATGGGGCACAGGCCTGACAGAGCTGAGGCTTATTCCTTAGGAAAAAGAATAGTTGTACATAGGGGACCTCAAACCATTTACTCTCACTTTTACAATACAGGTCTAATTGTAGAATAGTGTCATAACCTATACTTCCCTTTGGAGGCCAGGTTTTTCCACTCAGCAGGGGGTATTTTGGCCATTCTGTTCAGCAGAGAAAGATGAGCTGCTGCTTCTTCAAAAGTAATGTGGCAAATTGGTCCCAATTTTCCAGTGTACATTTTAATGGGGACTTGAGCTTCGGAATAGAAGCACCCATCTGAAATTAAACACAAGGGATGCCTGCATCCCCGGCTAAAAAATTACAGCCACTTCAACCTGAAGCATCCCCCAGGTAAAATGGGTACTGAAATGAAACTTCTTTCAGTCAGTACCCCGAAATTTCGTGTGCCCAAGATGCATGATCCATCTTATTATTATTAGAGGCCTGTCTATGAACTGGATTCCAATCACGACATACCAGAATCATGGACTCACACCCATGGCCTGCATGACCTCCAGTGACCTCCATAGAGGCATGGAATGAAAGGAGCTATTGGATTGGGTGGTAATCTTACCAACGAGCTCCGACGAGGCCAGTGAGGCTCAGGAGATGGGTACCAATATTTCCAGCAAAGGTCCAATTTTTGCAGACCAATTTATAAAACTGCCCTAGAAGGGTAAGCTTCTTGGGAGGGGCCATTAGAGCACACAATTCAAAGAAGCCGGTGGGGTACTGCAGCCGCCCCACCCGTTCCAGTGCCTTTTTTGCTCTGCCTCCTGCTGAAGAAGAAAGTTTGCCACTCCCCCACTCAGGGACCCATGGCTGCCACGTTGCGTGGATCATGTGCACACCCTGGGCCACTCCCCCAGCTACTGTCCACGCAGGGACCCGAATGTGCTGGCCAGTGAGCAAGTGAACCAGCAAAAGCATTTTCCCCCTGTGCTTCCTTAAGTGCTGCCGCTTTGCTCAGAGCCTCCGCGCCAGCCAGAATGCACCTGGCCCTGCCCACAGTTCTTCTCCCTGCCTGGCTGCGGTTTACCACAGGGCTTGGCTGTGGGTGGCCCTAGTTCACTTTTCGGCCAGCAAGGAGTGAAAGGCTTGGGGGCGGGGGGCGGGGGAAGCGCACCCTCTCCACCCTGCTGGTTTGGGAGCTGAAAACCTGTCCACGCCTGTACACATTCAATTCTATCCCTGGCAGAAACGGAGAGCGTTTTCTTGTCCCACTCCCACAGGTTTTTTGCCCAGAGAAGCAGCTGAGAAAGAGAGAGAGAAAGAGAGAGAGAGAGAGAGAGAGAGAGGGAGCGAGGGAGGGAGGAAGGGAGCGAGCGCTTGGGAGAAAAGGTGCCCTTTAGTTCTGACTGGCTTGTGCTGTGACTTGGCCGCTCCAGCTCCCCGCAGCCCCACGTGGCTGCCACTGCTTCAGGTGTTCTGAAAGAGGACAGAAAGCAGGTGAGAAGGATCCAATATTTTCACTTACCTCTCCAAAGTGTTTTCCTTCTTACACTCCTTCACCCCATGTTGGGCGTCAATTCTGTAAATGGATTTTTTTTCTTGGGTGCTGGTAAGGCACAGCTCCCCTGAGAGAATGCTTTGGGTTCTTGGTCTTCAACCTCTTAAAGAATAAGCGATGGGACCACTGCAGGTGCGCCCTATGCTCCTAATAGTAAATATCGGACCTAAGAAGTGCTGTAGCAAAGTGATTTTATTTAGGTAGAGAAAAGAGAAGGAAAGGAGAAGAGAAAGATTTCCATGAAGAGCGTGGAAGGGGATTCCAGAGGGAAAATCCGGCCAGGTGTGTGGATATGGGCTTTTATCCTGGGAGGAACCCTCACCTTCTCCAAGACCCTGGGCCAATGAAAGGAGTTCCTTAGAACTTCTGCTGGAGTGATTGACTTTTAGTTTCTTTCTGAGCCCTCGAAATTCAAACATAAACCGTTAAAACTCCCCGGATGGAGATGGATGGGAGGGGGCATGGCACTGGGAAGTTCTTGCCCTTAAAACTACACCCCACCATGGACTGGGAAAGAGAACACATTCCCTCAATAAGACATGCCTATATGCTTCCTGAAATCTTTGGGTAGCACATATTATGTGGCAAACTTTAAATATAAATATTTTCAAGTTCAGTAATTACTGTAGCCTTCAAACATCCCAAAGCATACATATTTTGTGACTTAAATAAAATTTTCAGATATTTTCTACTTTGCTATAAAAGACTTGGAAATGTCAACGTCTGTTTGTTTTCTCCTGAGAATAACTGCAAAACCTCTGTATCACCTAGAATTGCTTTGAGCAGTCAAGGAAAAATACCTAGATATCTGCTATATTCTTAGTGTTTTTGAGCTTCCGAAAAGAAACTCGAGAATATCTGTTTTCCCTAATGAGGAGTTAAAAGTGCCGGTTAGCCAGCAGGACTGACTCCCACAGATAAGCTTCTGCCTCTTAAGCACCGAAGTTTGTTTTGTTTTGGAGATGGAGTCTCTCACTTCCTTTCCCTGCCTGGAGTGGATCACAGCTCACTGTAACCTCAAACTCCTAGCCTCAAGCAATTCTCCTGCCTCAGCCTCCTGAGTAGCTGAGAACACAGGCATGTGCCACCACACTCAGCTAATATTTTTTTATATTGTGTAGAGAAGAGGTCTCACTATATTGTCAAGGTCTTGAACTTCAGCCTCAAGAAATCTTCCACCTCAGCCTCCCAAAATGCTAGGATTATAGGTGGTGAGCCATTGCACCCCGCCAAGCACCAAGATACTGTGGGTGATAGATACCACAGCAGTGTCCTGTGGAGATTTTTAATTGAAAATATTTATGTCAAACTATTACACAAGTATGCTCTGCCTTCATAGCCAAGTAAGCTTTTTATAATCCTCTGTTAATTTGCAACCTCAAACCCACCACTCATTGTTATTCCTTTCAGTTGCAAGAAAATGCCACTTCCTTGTTTAAGAGTGAAGGTGACATGAACACTGCTCTTTGGCTCTGCCCTTGTGGTTCTAGAAATGTTAAGTCATCTGAAAGCACAGGTCTAAGTCATGAGGTTTAAACATGTAGCTCACTGTTATTGGGTACAGTTGAAGGGCATCTTTTAAATGTTAAATGACTACTTAGCAAAGTGGCTATTTCATGAAGAAATGAGAACTAAGTCCTCACCTTTGGTCATCCTAGCTGTGGCTGTCAGGAGTTAGGAAATGGTCAGCTCTGAGGGGCAGGCCTGCTGTTGGCTCATTCCCAGTTTGGATATATGAATACCTTCTTGCCTTCTGTGGTTAGTGCTAAATGTAAAATTGGCTCTAACCTGCTGAATTATACAGACATACCTTTTGTGAATCTCCTAGGGAAGTGTTTATAGAGGCAATGCCAAGAAGCTGCCTTGAAGATAAGCAGAGGCATGACTAGCCTTGGGCTGTCCTAATGTCCAGCTACTGTGTCTCTAAGGATTTACCTGATAAGGAACCTACTATATATATATATATATATATATATATATATATATATATATATATATAGAGAGAGAGAGAGAGAGAGAGAGAGTTATGAGGTAGGTTTCTCATCAGGTAAATTCTTAGAGATACAGTAGCCGGACATTAAGTCATATGTGTTAGGTCGTTAGCTGGACATTTATACATTCTCTTTTACTGCAGCTATATCTATATTTACAGTTTGTGTTTTCAGTGGATACTGCTCTCAGGTATCTTTCAATTCTGAGAGAAATAAGTCTGATCATAAAGAGTATAGGGAACTGGGGATAGTCCAAGATTTTATGAAAATAAAACTCATTACAACTCTGGGATTCATAATGGAAAGTCAGGTTTCCTAATGATCTGTGAAGATGTACGATTATTTCCAAGATGCTTTTTTTCCCATCTTTTAGTCCTGATTGAGTCATAAACTCCACAGTTGGCTAGGCAAGAATATAAAAGACATGGGCTCATTTTGTTTTTCTGTCTCTAGACCAGTGAGATAGCACCATCTGATAGACACGCATCAAGCCTATCAGCAGAGTATATTCTTAGCCGAAGCCATTATATTTTCTACCTGATCACGTCTCCTAGCTGAGTCAGCAGAAGCTGATCAGGAGCCACTACATGGATCCCTGGAGGTGATGGGGATCTGTGGACACACCCCACTGTCATCCAGAGATCATGTGTGCAGAGAAGTTGATAGAACAGATTACCTGGAGGTAATCTGGGGCTGTCATTTCCCATAATTTTCCTGGACTGCAGAAATGCAGTCTCTGAGACAGCTCCACCCTACCAAGCCCTCAAATCCTGTGGCAACCAGCAACCAACTACACATGGCTTGTAGCAGAATACATACCCTACTGTTCAGGACTGTGCAGGATAGAGGCAGCATGCAGCTTCCTGTTAGTCTGGTTCTTCCTTTCCTCCATTCAGTTGTAGGCATCCTCCTTTTATAAGGGAGAATAAAGACATATATACCAAGAACTCAAGATCAGGCAAGGGAAACAGGCAAAATAGTATTTATTTCACTTTATACAGTTAGATTTTATTTATTGTATAAAAGTGTAAATCTTTTGAAATTATGTAGGTAGTATGTAAATAAATCAATAAACTATAAGAGTGTGTGTGTGCCAGAGGGGTAGGAGTGATCCCTCACAACCCCTCTTCTGAATGTTCATCACAACCCCTCCTCACTGCTCTCTCTGCTGCTGGATGCCCCCTCTACTTTCAACCTATCCTGTAAGCTATGACCTTGTTTATAGAATCGGGTAAAAAGCCCACAAAAAATCTGTCATTGAAGGATTTCCAAAGGATTATCCCTCTGACTTTTCCAAGTAAGTTTCTCACATTTCTTCTAAGCTCATCAACTATGTGCCTACATCAGCTGATTATTAATTATAAAGCATGCTTTAAAGCTCTGACCTTTGCCCAGTATGGTCTCCCACTCTACCTGGAACGTCTGCCATTCTCCCTCTCCACCATAGCTGGCATTCAAAATCCTACCCACGTAGAATTCTATTTTAAGATAGAGTACAAATAATGCTGCCCTCTTCTCCCAAAATTTTCCCCAGTGACAACAATAAGAAACAGAAATGCAAATTTCCCCTTTGGCAAAACTAGAGGGCATCTCTAAGTAAAAGTCTTAAAACGTAATGAAGGGCTGTCAATGCAATGATAGTCAAACAGAATGTGAGAATATCTTCAAAGTCCTCCTGTGGGCTCGTTAGCTGTTTCCCTTCTTAACCGACTCACAGTGAAAGCAAACATCTCAAATGAGAAGGGTGCATTTGGGAATGTAGGTGCAAGTCCCGAACAAAGCTGATAATACATGGTTCTCCAAAAATAGGTGACTATTCTGAGAGGCAAGACCAAAAAACTGTTTAGATCCATGAGAAGCAAGTGCCTTGGTATCAGAAGTTTCTTTGGACCTGATTTGTGTCCAAGATAATGCAGGGGAAGAAGAATCAAATGTGAAGTCACAGATACAAGCTCTATTTGCAGGGAAGGGTCTTCCTGAGGAACTCTACAGTCACTATCTTCATTGGCTTGGAAGAAGTAAAGCCCCAAAAAAGTAACTCACACAACACTTAGTGTCACAGGAGAATTCCTGTATGTTCTAGAACATAGGTGTGTCCTCTCCCCACACAGAACTCCTAAAAACATCTTTCCCATGAAGCATCACATTACCCAAATGATCTTAAATGTCTATATAGTAATAGTTAAACAAAAAGGGGAGAGGACAAAGATTTAGAAACATGACGTGGAAAAACAAATGGCAGATGAAGTATACTCACTAGAAATATGTTTCTACGGAGCAGATGAACAATTACACTAAATATCAAACTACAAAGTTAACATTTTGATGAAGCAATTACCTCCACAAAATAAGAACACAAAGAAGATGTGCAAGAACTCATGATAAAAATAGTATGAAAGTAAATAAAAAATAAGCTAGCAGAGCTAAGGGGAGAAGTGGAAGGGGCCCTCTGTAGGAAATGGTTGAAGCTCCGCCTGAGCATCTGCAGACAAGTAGAATGAAATTATTATTTATGTCAGAAGTCAGTCGGGTACATTTATTTCTAGGTTCAGCATTATGATTGCCAGGACCTGTGACATGCTCTACTTGAATCCTCACCTGGCTGGCCTGTGTCTTCTATATTCCATTTTTGTCTGGTTTCATCAGTGCCACTAGATCTTGTTGGATGACTGCTGGTTTCTCTTTCATCTTCAGCTTTGACATGGCACCTCCTGGTTCTGTTTAGTTTCTATCTCTCATTTCCTCTCATTAGTAGCATCTCATTTCATGTCATCCTTTAGGCCAGGCGTCCCCCCCGATGCCATTTATCCAACCACCCCCTCCCCCACCACACTTCAGGAAGGGGCACCTCTTTCATTGGTGGTCAGTGAGAGGAGCACAGTATGTGGCGGCCCTCCAACGGTCTGAGGGACAGTGAACTGGCCCCCTGTGTAAAAAGTTTGGGGACGCCTGCTTTAGGCAGCATTTATTGAGGGTCTGGCCAGCCAGGTACTCTGGTAGGGATATGGTGGTAAGAAAATCAAACATATCCCTACTGTCATAGTGCTTATAGTTTAATGAGGTAAAGAAATATATATATATTCAGAATTATATTGCTGGGGGGGGGGTGGCTGGTAAGGAAAACATTTTTTAAAAACAGAGAATTCACCATTTAAGTTGCCAGTACTTCTCAGCTTAAGTGAAGCAACTAGGTCACCTAAGAGCAGATCTTCTTTGTTTTGGAAGAATCTTCTGAGAACTCCTTCTTCTCTGCATAAACTGTTAGAGCAGAAAGCCCCTTCTGCCTAGGAGAAGTTGTCATAGGAACTTGGCTGCATTGGCTTGGCTTGATTAGGCTGCACCACCTAAGCTTTTGAAATGCAGAGCTCTGAGGGCTCTGGGAAGAAGTTGAGCAGACATGTATAAAGGCCAAAGAGATGTCTTTCCCTTCCCTTAAAATCTTCTGTGCTGAGTGCGGTGAGGTTCCAACTTTTCAGATGACCTTGCAAATAATTTTTAAAATCTGTGTATTCTTTTGCTCGTTTTAAAGTTGACATGTAAAATTTTCATCATAAATTTAAATAGAAAACATTTGTATTCATGGTATGTTGTAAATACTGGTATTTTAAACTAAAATATGCATCACTTTTGAAGGTGCCCAATGGGATAGAAATACATCAGTGATTTGACACTCACTGTTAAATGTCCATTATTTAAAATTCTGCAGCCTAAGTGTGATATTGTGCAAGTACTACTTAGATTAAACTATAACCCAGGTAAGCTAGATGTTAATAAAACTACTGAGAAAAAAGTATTAGGTTAATAGAGACTTTATTTCTGTGAGCAGTCTGCAAACCAGGGAGATGCAGCCTTCAATACAAAACAAAGATGTGCTCCGCCAGAACAAAGAGGTGGGTGTCCTTTACAGAAAAAAAATTGTTGGCTGGGTGTGGTGGCTCATGCCTATAATCCCAGTACTTTGAAAGGCTGAGGTGGGAGTATCACCTAAGCCCAGGAATTCAAGACGGCCTGGGCAACATGGCAAGACCTCCTCCTGACAAAATTTTTAAAAATTAGCTGAGTGTAGTGGTGCATGCCTACAGTCGTAGCTACGTGGGAGGTTGAGGAAAGATTGCTTGAAGCTCAGGAGGTAAAGCCTGTAATGAGCCGTGATCACACTACTGCATGGTACCCTTAGGCTGCATTAAATCTATAAAATAATATTCCTCTTTCTTCAATAATAAATTAGCTTACTTAACTTTTTGCTTCATAAGCTTTTAATTTTTAAAAATGTTTTGACTTTGTTGTAATAGTTTAAAACACAAGACCAGGTACAGTGACTCACATCTGTAATCCTAGCACTTTGGGAGGCCAAAACAGGAGGATCACTTGAGCCCAGGAATTCGAGACCAGCCTGAGTAATATAGTGAGATCTTGTCTCTACAAAAAATTAAAAAATTATTAGCTGAGCATGGTAACACACACGTGTAATTCCAACTACTCAGGAGACTGAGGTGGAAGGATCGCTTGAACCTGGAAGCTCCAACGTCACGCTACTGCACTTCAACCTGGGTGACAGAGTGAGATCCTGTCTCGAATAAATAAATAAAATAAAATAAAATAAAATAAAATAAAATAAAATAAAAACACATTGTAAAGCTGTACACAAAGTTTTTCTTTCTTTGTATCCTTATTCTATAAGCTTTTTTCTATTTAATTTTTTTAACTTTTTGATAAAAACTAAGATGCAAACACACACATGAGCCTAGATTACACAGGCTCAGTAGCATCAATATCATTGTCTTCCAGTTCCACTCCCTGTCCCACTGGAAGGCCTTCAGGGGCAATGATAGGTATGGAGTTGTCATCTCCTGTTATAACAATGCTTTCTGGAATACTCCCAGGAGGACCTGCCTGAGGCTGCCTTACAGTTAACTTTTGTTTTTTAATTCTTAAAAATAGAGACAGGGTCTGGCTTTGTTGCCCACGCTGGTCTCAAACTCCAGGGCTCAAGCAATCCTCCCGCTTCAGACCCCTAAAGCGCTGGGATTATAGGTGTGAGCCTAACTAACTTTTTTTAAGGTACTTCTACTTATAAAAGTAGAGAACATTCTAAAACAATAAAAATATAGTATGGTAATTTTTTATTTTTATATAGAAACAAAAATAAAATTCTAAGCCCCCCAACCAACTGAACAGATCCCCTCTTGATCAAGAGGACCCCAAAGAAACCTTAAAACTGAGTTCCTGGCCATGATGGGATGGGAGGCCGGACACGCTTTGCGATGCCCTGTCTCTCACTAACGCTTTAACAGAAACCAGTCTTTAAAAAGGCTCCGCCACTGACGTCAACCAATGGCTTGCTGCTGCTCCTCCTTTTTGCAGTTTTGACACAAAACTAAGTGCATTTCTGATGAGACCACCGACCATGAAGTGGTTCTGGCTAGTCTACAGAGGTTGGGTACAATGAGGGTTTTCATGTCCTCTGCTTCACCTTCACGTCAGAGGACCAAAAACTCCAACCTGAGATCATGCTAACACCACCATTTTTCACATCTGCCACTCATGAAGCTCAGCTGTGCATGTGCACATTTCTCTTTTCATAAATATTCATAGGTTGTTAAATACATATATTCAGCCACCCGGCTCAGCATAAATTCCTGTTCCTTTTGCCTCTTCTTTCGAAGTGCCAGTTTCTGGCTTCTGGCCAGAGGCCACACTTCCCAGCGTGTCTGAATGGCCCCTTGCAGGCTGCAACCTTTTAAGAGCAATAAAGCTCGCCTTTCCAAATGTATTAACCTTATCATTCTTGGGTTGGCAATACAAACCAGTTACATAGTCGCTTATTATCATTAGGAAGTATTACATTAGGAAGTGTTATATGCCACACATAGTTATATGTGATACATAACTGGCAGTGCGGTAGGTTCGTTCACACCAGCATCACCACAAACATGTTAGTAGTGCACTGTACTACATATTATGGTGGCTATGAAGTCATCAAGCAATTGGAATTTTCTAGCTCCATTATAATCTTATGGGACCACCATTCTATATGGGGTCTATAATTGACTGTAGCTGGGAACCAGTTGACCCTGAGAAATTGATTATAATTGGAAACCAATTGACTCTGAGAAGGACTGGTTGCTGTGCTCTTTGAGCTATGACTGATTCCAACACAGTACTCAGAATTGCTCCTTTGTTTGAGGCTCTGGGGCCTTCCGGTGAAGTGAACTAGAGTCGATGCAAGGAATTTGATGCCAGGTGGTGCCTGAGGGCAGATATATTTTGGAAAGAGTTCTTAGAGGATAATATAAAAATTGGCTCCTTTGAAACTACCTGGGCCTGGTGCCCTGAGAAAGTCTTCCATTTCCCTAGAATCCCCATTCCCCAGTTTGAAGACTGGTGGTTTATTTAGCTCCCCCTTTGATCTGGCAAAGACTCTGGGGGAGAAATGTGTGTTGCAGACTAAAGGTGGAGGCTGGGTGAGGTGGAGAGGATTAAACCAGAAGGAAATAATTTAAGCTATAAATAAAAAGGACTTATTGTGGCCCCAGGCAGACCATGAACTAGGGAAGGCACCTAGGATACTTTGGCCTGAATTCAAAGCCAACCAGTGAGCACCCTGCTTAGAGCCTTCTTAGCATCCTTCTCACCCAGGATAATTGGGCGCATCCAGAGAGAGGAAGGCAGGGAAGGGTCAACAACTCAACTCCTTTCTTCCCCAACTCTTTTTTTTCAGTTATTATTTTAGTTGTGGCAAAAAAATAAGGAATTAAAATATAATTTCCTTAAATATTCTCCTTAACTCTCTTAAATTTGTAGTTGAAATGGACTCCTGTAACACAAGATGAATTAGCAAGAAAAAACCAGCAAGTTAATCAATTAGTTAATTAATTAATTAATTTAAAGACAGGATTTCACTCTAATGCCCAGACTGGAGTGCAGTGGCAAGATCATGGCTCATTGCAACCTCTGCCTCCCAGGCTCAAGCGATCCTCCCACCTCAGCCTCCTGAGTAGCTGGGACTACAGGCATGTACCACCATGCCAGGCTAATACTGTGTTTTGTTTGTTTGTTTGTTTGTTTTTTTAGAAATGGAGTCTTGCTATATTGCTCAGGCTGATCTCAAACTACTGAGCTCAAGCAATCCACCCACCAAAGTGCTGAATTACAGGTGTGAGCCACTGCACCTGGCCAGCAAGTGTATTAACTAAGGTGTACGGTGCACACCATGTGGGAGTACTCTCAGTGAAAGATAACTCAAAGTGGTAGCTTAGAACTATGAGCATCATATCTTCAACAACAAAGAACAATACATTTTATAGAAGTGACAGGATATAGAAAAGCAGTTTTAGATTTTCAAAGGCAAGAAATTGTAGCAAGATAAATCTGTGGGAATACACTAGGCTGGATGCAGTGGCTCCCGCCTGTAATCCCAGCACTTTGGGAGGCCAAGACACATGGATCATGAGGTCAGCAGTTCAAGGCCAGCCTGGCCAAGATGGTGAAACCCTGTCTCTAAGAAAAAAAAAAAAAAAAAAAAAAAATTAGCTGGGCGTGGTGGCATGCAGCTGTAATCCCAGGTACTCAAACTGCTAAAACCCAGGAGGCAGAGGTTGCAGTGAGCCAAGATGGTGCCACTGCATTCCAGCCTGGGTGACAGACTGAGACTTCAACTCAAAAAAGAAAAAAATATATGTATTCACCGAGTAGAACACAAATATCTTACCAGGACATCCTGATGCAAAAATCCTCAATAAAATACTTGGAAACCGAATCCAACAGCAAACACATCAAAAAGCTTATCCATCATGATCAAGTTGGCTTCATCCCAAGGATGCAAGGCTGGTTCAACATATGCAAATCTGTAAATGTAATCCATTACATAAACAGAACCAAAGACAAAAACCACATGATTATCTCAATAGATGCAGAGAAGACCTTCGACAAAAGTCAAGAGTGCTTTATGCTGAAAATTCTCAATAAACTAGGTATTGATGGAATATATCTTGAAATAATAAGAGTGATTTATGACAAACCCACAGCCAATATTAAACTGAATGTGCAAAAACTGGAAGCATTCCCTTTGAAAACCAGCACAAGACAAGGATGCCCTCTCTCACCACTCCTATTCAATATAATATTGGAAGTACTGGACAGGGTAATCAGGCAAGAAAAAGAAATAAAGGGTATTCAATTAGGAAAAGAGGAAGTCAAATTGTCTCTATTTGCAGATGACATGCTTGTATATTTAGAAGACCCCATCATATCAGCCCAAAATCTCCTTAAGCTAAAAAGCAACTTCAGTAAAGTCTCAGGATACAAAATCAATGTGCAGAAATCACAAGCATTTCTATACACCATTAACAGACAAACAGAGAGCCAAATCATGAGTGAACTCCCATTCACAATTGCTACAAAGAGAATAAAATACCAAGGAATACAACTCACAAGGGATGTGAAGGACCTCTTCAAGGAGAACTACAAACCACTGCTCAAGGAAATAAGAGAGGACACAAACAGATGGAAAAACATTTTATGCTCATGATTAGGAAGAATCAATATTGTGAAAATGGCCATACTGCCCAAAATAATTTATAGATTTAATGCTATCCCCATCAAGCTACCATTGACTTTCTTCACAGAATTGGAAACAATCACCTTAAATTTCATATGGAACCAAAAAACAACCTGGATAGCAAAGACAATCCTAAGGAAAAAAAAAAAAAAGCTGGAGGCATCATGCTACCTGACTTCAAACTATATTACAAGGCTATAGTAATCAAAACAGCATGGTACTGGTACCAAAACAGAGATATAGGCTAATGGAACAGAACAGAGGCCTCAGGTATAACACCACACATGTACAATCATCTGATCTTTGACAAACCTGACAAAAACAAGCAATGGGGAAAGGATTATCTAATAAATGGTGTTGGGAAAACTGGCTAGCCATATGCAGAAAGCTAAAACTGGATCTGTTCCTTACACCTTATACAAAAATTAACTCCAGATGGATTAAAGATTTAAACATAAGACCTAACACTGTAAAAACCCTAGAAGAAAACCTAGGCAGTATCATTCAGGACATAGGCATGGGCAAGGACTTCATGACTAAAACACCAAAAGCAATGGCAACAAAAGCCAAAACTGACAAATGAAATCTAATTAAACTTAAGAGCTTCTGTACAGCAAAAGAAACTATTATTAGACTGAACTGACAACCAACAGAATGGGAAAAAATTTTTGCAATCTACCCATCTGACAAAGGGCTAATATCCAGAATCTACAAGGAACTTAAACAAATTTACTAGAAAAAACAAACAACCCCATCAAAAAGTGGGCAAAGGATATGTACAAACACTTCTCAAAAGAAGACATCTATGCAGCCAACAAACATATGAAAAAAAGCTCATCATCACAGGTCATTAGAGAAACACGAATCAAAACCACATTGAGAAATCATCTCATACCAGTTAGAATGGCAATCATTAAAAAATCGGAGACAACAGATGCTGGAGAGGATGCGGAGAAATAGGAATGCTTTTGCACTGTTGGTGGGAGTGTAAATTCAACCATTTTGGAAGACAGTGGGGTGATTTCTCAAGGATCTAGAACTAGAAATATCATTTGACCCAGCAATTCCATTACTGAGTATATATCCAAAGGATTGTAAATCATTCTATTATAAAAATACATGCACACATATGTTTATTGTGGCACTGTTTACAATAACAAAGACGTGGAACCAGCCCAAATGCCATCAATGATAGGCTGGATAAAGAAAATGTGGCACCTATACACCATAAAATACTATGCAGCCATAAAAAAGGATGAGTTCGTGTCCTTTGCAGGGACATGGATAAAGCTGGAAACCATCATTCTAAGCAAACTGACAAAAGAACAGAAAATCAAACACTGCATGTTCTCACTCGTAAGTGGGTGTTTAACAATTAGAACACATGGACACAGGGAGGGGAACATCACACACCAGGACTTGTCTGGGGCTGAGGGTTAGGGGAGGGATAGCATGCAGGTGGAGGAGCTAGGAGAGGGATAGCAGTAGGAGAAATAGTTAACGTAGATGACAGGGTAATGGATGGGGCAAACCACCATGGCACATGTATACACCTGCACATTCTGCACATGTACCCCAGAACTTGAAGTATAATAATATTAATTGAAAAATCTGTGGGAATACACTAACAGAAATGGCTTTTTTTGTAGATTATTTTGGTACTACTTTGGGCTGATAAGAGCTGTCTCCAGTAAAGTAGACTTTATAGCCTAACATTAGGCAAAAAAAGCAGATGGATAGAGAGAGCTTTTTTTGTGTGTTTGCTACTTCTTAATTGCCTTTAATTGAAAAATATTTATGTTAAAAAGTAGTATTTTGGGGTGATGTATTTTGGTTTCCTTCAAACATCAATAAAGTTTACCATCTTAACTACTTTTAAGTGTACAATTCAGTGGTATTAAATACATTCATAATATTGAGCAACTATCGCCACTACCCATCTTCATAATTCTTTTTGTCTTGAAAAGATGAAAGCTGAAACTTTAGGTCAGGCTCACACCTGTAATCCCAGCATTTTGGGAGGCCAAGAAGGGATTGCTTGAGTCCCAGAGTTCCAGACCAGCCTAGGCAATATGGTGAAACCCCATCTCTGCAAAAAATAATAATTCATTAGCCAGGCATGGTGGTGCCTGCCTGTAGTCCCTGCTACTCTAGGGACTGAGGTGGGAAAATCTCTTGAAGGTGGGGATATTGAGGCCACAAGGAGCCACGATCATGCTACTGCACTCCAGTCTGGGTGACAGAGTGAAACTGTCAAAAAAAAAAAAAAAAAAGGAAAATAAAACTGAAACTTTAGATCCATTAATAAGCCTCCATTCTCCTTTTCCCCAAGCCCAAGATAGCCACCTTTCTACTTTCTATCTCTGTGAGTTTGACTACGCTAAGTACCTCTCATGTAATTGGAATCAGAAAGTGTTTGTCTTTTTGTGACTAGGTTATTTTACTTAGCATAGTGTCCTTGAGATTGACCTTTGTAGCGCATGTCAGAATTTCCTTCCTTCCTTTTTAAGGCTGAATAATATTCCATTGCGTCTATACCACATTTTGCTTATCCATTCATTGGAAAACGGATGCTTGAGATGCTTTTCTCTTTTGTTTATTGTGAACAATGCTGCCATGAACCTTGACGTTCAAAGAACTCTTCGAGACCTCATTTTCAGTTCTTTTGGATATATAACCAGAAATGGAATTGCTGGATCATATGGCAATTTTATTTTTAATTTTTTGAAGAATTGCCATACTGTTTTCATACTAGTTTACATTCCCACCTACAGCACACAAGGGTTCCAATATCTCCACATCCTCTCCAACACTTATTTTCTGGTTTTTTTTTTTTTGACAGTAGCCATGAGGTAGCATCTCATTGCAGATTGATCTGCATTTTCCTAATGATCACTGATATCAAACATCTTTTCATGTGCTTAGTGGAGATATATGTATATCCTCTTTGGATAAATGTCTATAAAATTTCTCTGTCCATTTTTGAATCAGGTTGTTTGCTTTTTTTGTTTTTGAGTTTTAGGTATGTTCTCTATATACACTGGATATTAATTCCTTAGTAGATATACAGTTTGCCAAAATTTTCTCCCATCCTGTGGATTGCCTTTTTACTCTGTTGATAGTGTCTTTTGATGCACAAAATTTTCAAAATTTCATGAAATCCATTTTTTTTTCTTTTTTGCCTGTTCCTTTGATTTCATGTCCGAAAAATCATTGCCAGCTAGTTGTGGTGGCTCACACCTGTAATCCCAGCACTTTGGGAGGCTGAGGCAGCAGATCACCTGAGGTCAGTAGTTAAGACCAGCCTGGCTAACATGGTGAAACCTTGTCTCTACTTAAAATACAAAAATTAGCCAGGCGTGGTGGTGCATGCCTGTAATCCCAGCTACACTGGAGGCTGAGGTGTGAGAATTGCTGGAACTGGGGAGGTGGAGATTGCAGTGAGCAGAGATTGAGACACACTGCACTCCAACCTGGATAACAGAGCAAGACTCTATCTCAAAAAAAAATCATTGCTAAATTCCAAGTCATGAAGATTTTGCCTTACGTTTTTCTTCCAGTTTTAGGTCTTACATTTAGGTCTTTGATTAATTTTGAGTTATTTTTCTGTATGGTGTTAGGTAAGGTCCAATTTCATTCTTTCCTATGTGGATATTCAGTCTTCCCAAACCATTTGTTGAAAAGATTGTTCTTTCCCCATTGAATGGTCATGACACCTTTGTCAAAAATCATTTGGCCATACCTGTGAGAGTTTGTTTCTGGGCTGCCAATTTTATTCAATTGGTCTATATATATGTTTTTATTTCAGTACCACACTGTTTTGATTATAGCAGCTTTGTAGTAAGTTTTGAAATCAGGAAATGTGAGTCCCTCAGCTTTGGTCTTCCTTTTCAAGACTTTTGGCTATTCAGGATCTCTTGAAGCCTCAAAATAATTTTAGCATCAGTTTTTCTATTTCTCCCCAAAATATCTTTGGGGTTTTGAGAGGAATTGCATCAGATTTGTAGGTCACTTTGAGTAGTATTGACATCTTAACAATATTAAGCCATTTAATCCATGAACATGGGATGTGTTTCTGTTTAATTATACTTTCTTTCAGCAATATTTTGTAGTTTTTATTGTACAAGACTTTCATCTCCTTGTCCAAATTAATTTCTAAGTATTTTCTTCTTTTTGATGCTATTATAAATGGCATTTTCATATTTCCATTTTCAAATTATTCATTGTTACTGTATAGAAATGCAAATGATTTTTGTGTGTTGACTTTGTATCCTGCTACTTTGCTAAGTTTATTTTATTCTATCAATTTGTGTGTGTGTGTGTGTGTGTGTGTGTGTGTGTGTGTGTGTGAGAGAGAGAGAGAGAGAGAGAGAGAGAGACAGAGACAGTAGGATTTTCAACATATAACACCAAATTATCTTTGAACATCAGGAATTTTACATCTTTATTTCCAATCTGGATGTCTTCTATTATTATTATTATTATTATTATTATTATTATTATTATTATTTTGCCTATATGCCCTGGCTAGTACTTCCAGGGATATGTTAAACAGAAGTGGTAAAAGTAGGTATCCTTGCCTTGTTCCTGAACTTAGAGGAAAAGTGTACAGTTTTTCGTCATTGAATATGATGTTTGCTGTGGGTTGTCCCACAAGACTTTTATTGTTGGTATAGTTTTTTTCCACTCCTGGTTTACTGTTTTTTTAATATATCATAAAACAGTGTTGAATTTTGTCAAGTGCTTTTTCTGTATCAATTGAGATAACCATGGGTTTTTTTTTTTTCCCTTCATTCTGTTAATGTGGTGCATTACACCGGTCAATCTTCATATGTTGAACCACTCTTGTGTTCCAGAAATAAATCCTACTTCATCATGGTATATGACCCTTTTAATATACTGCTGCATTTGGTTTGCTAATATTTTGTTGAGGATTTTTGCACCAATGTCATAAGAAATATTGGTCAATAGTTTTCTTATTTTATTTTATTTTTTTACTCTGTCCTTCTGGTCTGATAGTTTTCTTTTCTTATAGTGTCTTTGTCTAGCTTCTGTATCAGTATAACACTAGCTTCATAGAATGAGTTAGGAAGTGTTCCTGAGTCTTCAATTCTTGGAAAAATTTGAAAAGGACTAGCGTTGTTCTTTTTAAAATGTTTGGTAAAATTCATGAGTGAAGCCATCAGGTCCAGAGCTTTTCTTTGTTGAAACATTTTTGACTACCAATTCAATCTCCTAACTATTTACAGGTCTATTCAAATTTTCTATTTCTTTGTGATTTAGCCTTGGTAAGTTTTGTGTTCTAGGAACTTGTCAATTTCATTTAGGCTATTCAATTTGTTGATGTACAATTGTTCATAGTACTGTCTTAAAATCCTTTTTATTTATGTAGAATTGGTAGTAATATCCTCGCTTCATTTCTGGTTTTAATAATTTGAATCTTCTTCTTTTCTTAGTCCTTTTCCCTAAAGGTTTGTAAATTTTGTTGAACTTTTCAGATAACCAGCTTTTGTTTCATTAATCTTTTCCATTTTTTTCTATTGTTTATTTTGCTCTGATCTTTATTAGTTCCTTCTCTCTTCTAGCTTTGTTTAGTTTTTTAAAATGTAATAATTTATAACTATACATTTCCCTATGATCAGTGCATTTGCTGAGTCCCATAAGTTTTGGTGTGTTCTGTTTTCATTTTTATTCACTTGTATTTTTTGAGCTTTACTTCTGATATTGATTTCTAATTTTGTCTTGATATAGTTAGAGAAAATACTTTGTATGACAACTTTTTTTTCTTTGGAGACAAGGTCTCTGCTGCCCAGGCTGGAGTGCAGTAGCATGATCGCAACTGACTGCAGCCTCAACCTTTCAGGCTCAAGTGATCCTCTTACCACAGCCTCCCAAGCAGTTGGGACCACTGGCATGCACCATCATGCCTGGCTAATTTTTTTTTTTTTTTTTTGGGTAGAAATAAGGTCTTGCTATGTTGCCTAGGCTGGTCTCAAACTCCTGGGCTCAAGTGATCCTCCTGCCTTGGACTTCCAACATGCAGACATCTGGTTTTTTTTAAACATATTGAGACTTAATTTGTGGCCCAACATATGATCTACCCTGGACCATGCCCCATGTGCACTTGAGAAGAATGTGTATGCCGTCGTTGTTGGGCAGAGTGTTCTGTATATGTCTGTTAGATCTAGTTGGCTAATATTGTTGGTTAAGTCCTCTATTTCCTTGCGTAACTTACTTGTCTAGCTGTTCTATCTATTATCGAGAGTGGGATCTTCATGTTTACAACTGTTATTGTATAACTTTCTATTTCTCCCTCAACTCTGTCAGTTTTTGCTGAATATATTTTGATGATCTGTCATTAGGTTGTAAACATTTATAGCTGTTCTAGTTTCTTAATGTGTTGAAACTTTTATTTATATTGCCCATCTTTGTCTCTTATAACCATTTTTACAATTTAAAATCTATTTTGTCTGATATTGTATAGTCACCCTTGTCATCTTTTGTTTACTATTTGCATGAAATATTTTCTTCCGTTGTTTTACTTTTATTCTATGTGTGTCTTTGGAGCTAAAGCAAGTCTCTTGCACATAGTTGGATCATGGGTTTCGTTGTTGTTATGGTTTTTTTTTTTTAGAAAAAATTATTTCCTGCCAATGTCTGTCTTTTCACTGGAGAGTTTCATCTGTTTACATTTGGAGTTATTACTAATTAGAAGGGACTTACTTCTGTCATTTTGCCATTTGTTTTCTATATGACTGATAGCTGTTTTTGTCCCTCATTTCCTGGATTGCTCTTTTGTGTTTAATTGATTTTTTTTTAAATAGTGTAGTTTAAATTATTTTCTCATTTCCTTTTGTGTATATTCTATGCCTATCTTTTTGTGGTTAAATGTAAAGGGGATTACATGTAACATCCTAAAGTTATAACACTGATTTGAATTTAGACAAACTTAACCTCAATAACACATAAAGACTCTGCTTCTTTATAGCTTTATCTCTACCCCTTTCAGTTGTTGTTGTCACAGACTGCATATTCACACATTGTGTGACAAAAGCATAAGCTAATAAATCTCTTAAATGCATTGATCTCTTAAATTATGTAGTAAATAAAATGTGAATTTACAACCCAAAGTTACAATAATACTAACTTGTAAACAAATAATTGGTTTTTAATATATTAATATCTTAAATCATGTAGAATACAAAAAGTGAAGGTACAAAGCATCATTACAACAGTTCTAGCTTTTAAAATTGCACATATATTTACCTTTATTGAGATCTCTATTGCATGTGACTTCAAGTTACTATCTAGTGTCCTTTCATTTCACCTTGCAGGGTTCCTTTAACTGTTTCTTGCAGAGCAAGTCTAATGTTAACAGACTCCTTCAGTTTTTGTTTATCTGAGAAAGCCTTAATTTCCCTTTCACTTTTGAAGGGCAGTTTTGTCAGATATAAGATTCTTGGTTGATAGTGCTTTTCTTTCAGTACCTTGACTATACTGGCCCACTGCCTTCTAGCCTCCAGTTTCTGATGAGAAATCTGCTGATGATCTTATTGAGGGTCCCTTGTATGTGATAAGTTACTTCTCTTGCTGCTTTCAAGATTCTTTCTTTGTCTTTGTCTTTCAAAAGTTTGATTATAAAGTGTCTCAGCGTGGATCTCTTTGAGTTCATCTGACTTGAAGTTCATTGAATGTTTATATGCATATCTTTCATCAAATTTGGAAAGTTTTCAGATATTATTTCTTCAAATATTATCTCTACTCCTTTCTCTCTTCTCCTTTTGAGACTCCCACAGTGTGTATGGGCTGGGGGTGAAGGATGGGTAATACTACTCTGCTAGAAACTCAAACTGACTGATAGTAACTGCCATTTACTGCCCAACCTTCAGTGGAAGTTTTTAAGCCTGCAATAAATTCCAGAGTTGTAAACCAGTTAAATCAAACAGATTCTGTCAGCAAATCATTGTCAAAGTGGGGAGATAGATTGCTGGTACTTTCTACTTCACTATCTTGCCAGACTCACCCCCTATTCCTTTTTAAGTTCAACCAATTAGTACTGCATAAGTGAGCAAGCTACAGCCCAAGGGCTAAATCTGGCTGCCTCCTGTTTTTGTAAGACCAGTGAACTAAGAATGACTTTAGTTTATTTATTTTTAACTACACCTACTGGAAAAGGAGACTTTATACTTTAAATGGCTGAAACAAATTAAAAGAATATTTTGTGACACGTGAAAATTCTATGAAATTCAAATACTGGTGTCCATAAGTAAAGTTTCATTGAATCATAGCCATGCTCATTTGTTTATATTGTCTACATTTATGGCTGCTTTCCAGCTGTGATGGTAGAAGTGAGTAGTTGTAATAGAGACCAAGTAACTCAAATGGCCTACAGAGCCTAAAATATTTACTATCTAGCCCATTACAGAATAACTTCACTAATCGGTATTTTAAGCCTTGCTGATGGATGGAGATCGTTCTGATTTAGGCCTATAGCAAGAAATATCTAGGACCCTGAAGGAAGAACTCATCAGAAGTAAGGTTAGCTTAGAACACTGACCTGGATCCAATATCAGGGAAAAGTCACCATGAAGGGAAAATCAGCTTTGGCACAGCAGGAGGCTAAGACTTGAAGCTCCCCAACCTGGACGGGAAGCCAGTATGCTTCAGAAACCAAGCACTGAAGAGAAAACTAAATAGCTATAACCCTGGGACTCCAAGCCAGGGGCATTAGAGGTGGTACACGCTTGGCCAAAGATTTACCCTTGCATGTTGTCTTCCTTGAAGAACCAGGCTGGTCAGGCAAGTATCAGTGTCTGTCATCTAAGCAGGAAAAAGGCTTGCTCACAGGCATTGAAATATAGTGTATCAGAAAGAGTGCTACTGAATTGATAGAGCATAGAATGTAAACTACACAAGAAAGAAGTAAAGAAAAAAGTTAATTGGAACAAGTGAAGGGTCTAGCTGGGAGTGAAGGACAGTTGTAGCAGGAATGGTTGGAAAGCATGATGGAGAGAGATGCTCCAATTCCTGTTTTTGCAAAAGGAGCTGTTTCAGGTAGCCACTGGTCCAGGGCTGAGGTGGTTGGAAGAGGATGGATCTGGAGATGAGAAGTCCTGAATTGTGAATTAATCTGTTTGTGTTGCTATAAAGGCATACCTGAGACTGAGTAATTTACAAAGAAAAGAGGTTTATTTGGCTCACAGTTCTGCAGACTGTATAACAAGCATGGCACCAGCATCCGCTTCTGGTGAGGGCTTCAGGCTGTTCCACTGAAGGCAGAAGGCAAAGGGAACTTGACATGACCAGGTCACACATGGTGAGACAGGAGACAAAGAAGGAGGAGGGAAGTGCCAGGCTCTTTTTAACAACTAGCTTTCCTGGAAATTAATAGAGCTAGAACTGTTCATGCCTTCCCAAGGAGAGCATTAATCTAATCATGAGGGATCCAGCCCTATGACCCAAACACTTCCCATTAGGCCCACCTCCAACACTGGGAATCAAATTTCGACGTAAGATTTGGAGGGGATAAACATCCAAACTCTAGCACTCATCTGCGTAGATGTTAGAAGCATGTAGGATTAAGGCAGGATTTGAAGTGGTAGAGATGGAAGCCAATGATGATGGTGACAGGAAGAGCAGAGAGTGACACATAGTTTAAGCAGCAAAGGGTGGGGAAGAAGGGGTCTGAAAGGAATAGTAAACAACTGTGGCTGTGGTAAGTGTCCTGAATGAAAAACACCAAAACGCCAGGTACTATAAAAATAAAAAGGGGGAGCGGGGAGCCAGGGCCCACCCTCGCTGGGGAAATGGCATTTAATTGGAACTGCAAAGAATGAATGAGGTTTGTTAGCTTGCCCTTGAAGGACTGAAAACTGACACTGAATAATACATAGCTGCCTCTCAGGTGGAATGGAAAGGGTGCTATGGCAGAGCACACAGTCTCCCTCTGGAGAGGAGAGAGACCTGGCACTTCCCATCTGGCACTGCCCCTGGCTGGCAAGGTGAGAGAGTAGGTACCCAATCTCCCTCTGCTCCTGTCCAGTGGGGTAGCAGCAGTACTCACCTCACAGGGTTCTTATGAAACACAAAGGAGTTAATATATTTGTAAAACCCTGAAAACACATAGTAGGTTTTATGTAGGGGCCAGCTATTATATTTTCATTTAAGAGAAACTATTTCCCCTGGAATCACATCCAAGCAAAAATTACAGCAAGTCTTGTTTTCTGTATTCATTCAATTATTTAAACACCCTATGAGGCATGTTAAACAGAAGAAAACCCTAAAAAGTAGTTTTCTCTTTCTTTTTTTCTGAATCAGCACTGTCTCAAGCCCTTGCTTTACCTGCATTCTGTGGCTTACACAAAGGACTTTTTATGAAAATCTGGGACATTCAGGAGGTGGCTTCCTGCCAAATTGCCTTTTAAGTTATCAAAGATTCCAGGCTCTCAGGTGTTTAGATAAGTATTAATTAATTTTTGAGGCCAGAAGTTTTTGTGGGAGAAATCAAAAGAGTGTGTGACTGTAAGGAGAGGACTGGCCACACCCAGGGAGACCCCTGCCCACTGCCCCCTGACCCCGTACCAGGTGGCATGTTTCCCATGTATAGCACCTTAGGACAGTCAGATGGCCCCTTTCTGGATTTCTGGGTCAGCCTCTTGTGGGAGTCATCTCCAAGTGTCTCAGGCAAGTTTCCATGCCTGATCTGAAAACAGGTAAGTTACCTGTATGTATGACATCAGAAGGTTCCCACACCACCCTGCACATCACAACAAGCTGTTCAAAGGAGGTAGAATATACAATAAGTCTTTTCTTTTTTTTTCTTCTTTTGTTTGTATCATTTATTTGCACATCTGTTTCACTTTGCTATATTTTTGGAGCACTGTGAGCTGATCTGAATCCTTCTTGGAATCATCAGTGGCAACCAGGTAGTGGAGGGGAACCAAGGGCATGGAGATTGGGCTAAGACATCCTGATGGATCCAGGAGATGTGAGGCAAGTAGAATCCTGAGCCGTGGGCCACTGATTGGCTAAGGAATCACCCTTAACAGGATACCACATGCCCTTCTAAAGATACCAGCAGCAGCAAGGCCCATTTCAGAAGCTTTGGAGGCTGCAGACCTTGGCAAAATAAAGGTAGATCAACAGGGCAGATAACTCAAGTTGGACGGGCTGGTTTTTGATATCGTGTGATACATACCTTTGAGAATTCCTAGAACTAACTGGGAGATGAGCTATAAGGAGAAATAGCTGAGCTGGCAGGCTGGGAACTCCAACCACTGCCAACGGGGCATCAGAAGTCAACAGAGCCACATTTTGCTCTCAGTGAGCACCCTGATCTCCCACCCCTGCTATCTCTTTACAGGTTCCCTGGATTCATATGCTCAAGCTTCCTGAGCCACAGGTGGAAGATCAGATGTAACTAGATAAGTAGTAGTTAAGGAGAAATCCATTTATTGATCACTCTCCACGTGCCAGATATTTACTCCTCAAGCAAGACACCCTTCAAGGTAGGTCTGGTTATTTCTACATTACAGATGAGGACACTAAGGCACAGAAAAGATGTTTACTTGTCCCGGGTCACACAGCTGGTAAGTAACAAAGCCAGGATCTAAACTCAGTTTGATCCATCCCCTTTCTACATGCTGGGGGGAAATAGTGCATTCTTTGGGAGACAGGCAGCAGTGAATGAGTGAAGAGACAGTATTTTTCCATAAACTGTTAATATCAACACGTTGGTCTTCTCTAGCCACAGCCCCAATGCTGTGGCCACTGTTGGGGGAGGGGGAGTCTCTCTCCCTTGGCAGTGCAGAGGCGTCCTTGGAAAAGCCAAGTATGCTCCCAGCAAATTCTTACTTTCCCTAAACAAGTGCTTGCATTCTACACCCTTGGCTAAGGCTAGCAGCCCTCAGGCTGAGCTGTTATTAACTGTGCAAAATCAACAGCACCATCTCAGGCCATAAAATGACTGCAAAAGATTAGCCTTTGCACTCAGGATCAGCTAAGGGAGCCAGTCTAAACCCTCAATTCAAGCTTTCCAAATTAGTCAACCTCTACTCGTACTCCTGAAATGTCTCTCAGATCCTTGGGTCTAAGACCAACCTGGGGATTAGGGAGGAGGAAAATGCCCCAGGGACCTTGGTAGCACCCTTTTCAGGGTTATGCAGCTGGATGAGGCCCAGTTCCGTTCAGGAGTCATTGCGAGTCCTGGGAATATGTGTTGAAACATGGACCCAAGACTGGGCACTCGAGAACAAATTCCTACAAACCAAGCCCAGCTGGGCCTCAGAAAACATTAGAAATTGGAAGCAGGGAAATGAGTGCTTCTGGGTGCTAGAATTAATTTGGGGCAGAATCAGAGAGAGAGACCAAAAGAGAACAGAGACCTAGATGTTGGCAGACTTGATTAGCTGTTTATCTTTCTGCAATCTTGTGAGTTCTGAAAAACGATGACACTGAACTCTGCAGGTCAATCCACACCACTTGCCCTGAGTTTCTGCTCAGGGTTGGCAGTGCCCAGGGAAGAAATACGTGGCCTATCTTGTTGAAGTGAAGGATATGTGTTCCTTAAGGCACTGTTTTGGGAACATAGCAGCAGAAGCCTCCTGCGCTGGTAGGAACTCGTCCATCCCAGCTGCACTAGCTGCCCTCTGTACCCCAGAAACATCTGAAACCTGCACAGAGTTTGGCACCAGCCCGTTCCTTGCTTTGTGTGTTTGAAGCCCTCTATAGGACTAGTTGTTACTCTTCTAGAGAGGGAGCCCGACCTTCTCTATTTTGTAATGCCGTTCATGGACCATAGGAAAGTATTCCTTCTGAATTCCTGAACTCCAAACCAGCATATTCAATTGCCTACTCAACTTCTCTACTTGGATGTCTAATGGACAAAATTAACATGTCCCCAAATGGAATCCGAAGCCCCCTCCCTCAAACTTGTCCCAGACCCAAGATTCCCCATCTTGCTCCAGCCAGAACCATCCTTCCACTTGCTCAAGCTCAAAACCTTGGAATCAAAGCCCACATGTGGTCCATGGAAAATCCCATTGACTCTATCTTCAAGATATATCCGGAGTCTCATCCCTTTTGTCAACTTCAAACACGAGCCACAGACATCGGTCCTGGGTTGCTGCCACAGCCTCCTAACTGGCCTCTTCCCTTCCATCCTTCCTCCTCCTTGGGCTATTCTTATGCAACAGCCACCAATTTCTTTTTAAAAAGAAATCAGATCACATCACCACAAATCTCATGACATCAGCTCAAAAACCACCCAAAGGCTTCCCACCCACTCAAAGGTCCTGCACAACCTGCTGTCCTTGGCCCTGCACAGGCCTTTCCTCTCTGACCTCCTCTCCTACTCTCCCCCTTGCTCACCAGCTGCAGCCACTCTGGCCTCTTGCTCTCCTTTGAATATGCTAATCTGTGTGTTCCCACCTGAGGGTCTTTGCACCTGCTGCTACTTCTGCCTGAAGCGCTTTTCCCTGCTTCCCACAAAAATCACAAACTATGCTTACACATTCTTTGTTACTCTTGCCTACAAGAGGTGGCACCTAATCCTGTTCCCAGTGACTTTGTGACTCAATTCTAAGGACTAGAATAAAGAGAAGTGATGGTGTGGGAGTGCAGAGCCTCATCAGAAAAGGCACCACAGCTGCCTCTTGGTTTGCTCTCCCTTGGATACTCAACGCGAGGGGAGGCTGGGTGAAGAAATCCACATGGTGAGAAACTGGGGCCTCCTGCCGACAGCCCTGTGAATGTGCCGCCTTGGCAGCAGACCCTCCAGCCCCAGTCCAGCCTTCAGATAACCACGGCCCCTGGCCAACTACTTGACTGCAGCCTCCAAGAGGCTCAGCCAGAAGTACCCAGCTAAGCCACTAGCAGTTTCTGACCCCGAGAAACCCTGAGAATACATTTTTGCTGTTTCGAACTTCAAAGTTTTGGGGTAAGTTGTCATGCAATAATAGATCATTTGATACACCTGCTTCCTCATTCCCTTCAAGTTTTTGCGGCAATGTCACCTTCTCGGGGATGCCTTCTTCCCGAACTACACTATTTAAAATGGAATCTCCCCAGTGTTCCCCAGTCCCCATCTGTGATTATTGTTCTCCCTGACGCTTAATCACGTTCTATTTCTCTGTATAACTTACATATTTTATGGCCTTTCTCCTCCATAAAAGTTTCATGTTTTATTGGTGCTTGGTAAATGCATGCTGGCTGAATACATGAACACATGCCTCTGCTTTATGCTTCTAAAGTCACTGAATTCGAGGTTCATTCAGTTTTTAATATTGTTCTGATGCCGTTTTTCTAAGGATTCGGTCTGGGTTTTTATCTTTTTCACTACCACACAGGCAAGGAAAGACCACTAGATAGTGACTAGGCCACCCAGCTTTTTTCCTGAGGCTAGGTGGGCTATGAAGATAAACCTTAAAGGCTGGCGGGTATGTCTTTCATACTTGACCGATGATCAGTTTCCAAGGCGTTTAATTTAGTCAAACAGGCTTCCATAGACACAAACAGTGAGAGCAGCAGATATACCAAGTGGAGGCTAATCTGATTGTCCTTGGTGCCAGGACATTGAAGTCTGTCATGGGTGGTGAGCCTGCAGTCAAGTGGCACCAGAGGGGCAGCTGTATCAACAGGCCCCTTGCAGGTTTGCACATGACATGGCCAGAGATTGAGTTTCAAATAAAGGGAAGGGAAGAATGAGTAGGGAAAGGACAAGGAAACCCTTTTGTACAATGAAGAGATTTTCACAGGCCTGTGTCAGAGGGGACAAATCCTATAATGAGGGCCTGAGTTCTTAGAAAGCCAGGGGCTGCTGTTGTACAATACACTCTTGGGTATCTGCCCATTCACTGGACATGTTTTGTGCCCTTCCAGAAGGGGATATACCTTGACACTTGGACCAGGAAGGATATCTCCTTCCCAAACACAGATTACTGCAATGTCCTTGGGACACAGTGTCTTTATTGTTATAATAATCTAAACGTGCTCAGCATCACAAGGCTATGTAATAAATGGGCGTTTTCTGGGTTCACAGCATGGTGTGTCCTCTGAGTGACAGGTGTGCTGTGGGAGAAACACTGAATGGTCAGCTCATCTGGCTCAGACCTTCTCTGCACCTTAACTAGCTGCAGAGGTGACTTTAATTCCGTGGGCCTCAGTTTCCTCAACTGCCAAATGACTGTTTTCTCAGTCTCCTGTCCCCTGCTGCCTCCAACCTTCACTGAGCTGCTGGAGCCACGTAGCAAAGAACCATAGAGGAGCCTGGCTTCGCGCCTGTAGTAAAACGCAGAGCAAGGGGGCTGCGTTTACTAACAGCAGGGCTGTTAGTTATGGCAGAGATTCACAGAGGTCGAGCACTCTGGCTGTGAAAAAGTCCACCTTTGGCCACCCAGGCAAGTTCCCCACCAAATTCCAACGGCCAGAACTTGTCCATTTTGCCTCCCTGGTGAACCCTAAAGCGCAGGTAACACCGTCCCCGACCCCGCCTGCTTTGCCTCTCTCCCATCATTGATTCTTTCTTTTTCTTTTTTTTGAGACGAAATTTCGCTCTTGTTGCCCAGGCTGGAGTACAGTGGCGCAATCTCGGTTCACTGCAACCTCCACCTCCCAGGTTCAAGCGATTCTCCTGCCTCAGACTCCTGAATAGCTGGGGGATTACAGGCATGCGCCACCATGCCCGGCTAATTGTATATTTTTTAGTAGAGACGCGGTTTCTCCATGTTGGTCAGGCTGGTCTTGAACTCCAGACCTCATGCGGTCCGCCCGCCTCTGCCCGCCTCGGCCTCCCAAAGTGCTAGGATTACAGGTGTGAGCCACCGCGCCCAGCCATTCTCCGACCCATTCTTTAAGTCTCTTCTCACCTCTGATGATTAGCTAAGTCTACTTCATACTTTACCCTCAGTGAGCATGACCAGGAATAACTTGTGTCAGGTAGGTAAAGTGCTTACACACGGAAAAGGTTCATCCAGTGGCCTTACCTCTGGATAGGGTTTCAGGCAAGGCAGACAGGAAGCTGAGAAGAGGAGGCACGGCTGGGAAGTCCCCAGGCTCAGGGCACCTCTGCGCTTGGGCGGAGAACCCTTGACTCACCTTCCACAGTGCCCTGATCCCTGGTATGGAAACTAGCCCAGTTGGATCCGTATCACGTGTCACCGGGCAGGTTACAAATAGCACAGGGATTAGTAAACTCATCCCGAAACTCCCGGTTCAAGGGCAGGGAAAGTTACCAGTTTAATTCGGGCAGGTCATCAATGGCAGAGAAGCAGGAAGGGGGTTCTATGGCAAAGAAGGCTGTGCGCAGACGTGCGGGTGCGGAAGGGACAGAGCTGGTCTTGCGGGGAGCGGGGGTGCTTGCCGCGCGCCTCGTCTCGGCCTCAGTCTCGGAGCCAGGACCTCAGGCCTGAATGGCCGGGTGTGGAGGGCCCTAGTGTCACATTTTACGGAGCGCACGTCGTCTCTGTGACTGGTGGCTCCGCATCCTGTTCGATGGGAAGCTCGCATCGAGGCGCTTGCTCCCATAACCCCGGTCAAGGTCTCCGGAGCAGCAGGAGGGCCACAAGGCGTTGGGTGTGATTGCCCCAGACCTTGCGGTGGCCAAGGGCACGGAGGCAGGGGCGCCGTACCTTGTTCTGCCTGGGCAGCGACCACGTGGGAGGGGGAGCAGGAGCTTCCTCCGCGCCCCCCACGCCGCCGCTCTCTCGCGCCCCTCCGGAACTGAGCCCCAGCTCTCGAGTGGGAGCGGGGCTCCCCGGCGCGCAGTTCCGCCAGCCAGGGGAAGAATCGCAACTCGCCAGCCCCCGCGAAACCTGGGGGCCAGGCAGCCGTAGAAAGTGCCCATTTCTCCCAGATTCCTCGCGCGCACCGCCACGGGCGCGGAGGCTGCGAAGCCCCGCAAGCCCGCCAACCCCAGGTCCCGAAGCCGCCCTTGGATCTCCACTCCCGCGCGGTCGCGCCCCAGGCCCCCGGTGGCGGCCAGCTCCCGCCGGTCGCTCCTGCCCTGCCCTGCCCTGCCCTGCACTGCCCGGGCCGCCGCGCCCACGCGGCACCGCCTCTTTCTCTAAATACTGTGGGGCCCGCCCTCAGCACCCGGGCGCGCGGAGGGTAGGGTGCGGGGCGGCCGGCGCAGCCCAGGCCGCGTGCGGAGGCGGACGCCGCGCCCAGCCAGTGCCCACAGCAGCGCGGCCAGCCGGGCTCGGGACCCAGCCTCAGGTAAGCGGCCCCGGCCCGCGCGCCTGCGCCGGAGAAAGCGGGTCGGGCGCTGAGCTGTGCGGCCAGGCTGGGCGCTGGGAGCCAGGGCAGCGCCGAGGCGCAGGGTATCCGAGCCCCCCCTGCGTCCCTGCGAGCCCCTCGGGCTGTTGGTTGAGCTTGGGCTCCCTAAAACCTGCAAACCGATTTCACACAAAAGATAATTGCCTCTCGTTTCATTCCCCAAACTCTCCAGAGCTTTGGACGTGGAGAGGTGCTGAATTTGGAAATGTGTTTTAGAAAACCGATAGGAGTGTTGGGGAGGCGAATTTGGCTTTGGGGAGGTTAAGTGTAGAGTGGTGTTTGGAAAGGGTCTCATTGCGAATGAGTGTGGGTGTCTTTGCATTCGTCTGTGGGTGCATCTGTGGGGGACGGAGAGAGACCGAGACTACTCCCACACTGTTCTGGATCAGAGATCAACACTCAGCCAGGTACTCAGTCCACTAGTCCACGGACAAGAAACTACAGCCAGTTTTGGGCTTCTATTTACTTTACTGGTGTTGGGGAATTTGCCTTAAAACAGTTGAAGCCTTGTCACTCACTGCAAAATTGACTGTACTAGGAATAAAGGAATTCCTGATAGGACTTTGCCACCCCCGAGAATCACCCTTCTCTTCCTTGTCTCTGAAACCGCAAGACAGATTGCATGATTCGGGGAAAAAAATGAAAATAAAACGAAACTGTATATATAGGTTTCAGGACTCGCCGTCGTGGACCACCGTGGTTTCTTTCCACTGGGAGTTTTGGAATGTACTCCCTGTCGGATAAATGGGGACAACTGTATACTCAAAGTTGAAATTCTTATTCACTGCAGGATGTTACTGACTTAATAAAAATGATAAAGTAAAAAAAAATTAATTAGTACAATGCTGTCTTTGTCTCACCTTAACTACATCTGTATGTCGTTTTTCCAAGTTTGAAATGAAAGCTTTTTTTCCTCCTGTATTTCCTTTTTTTTTCTTCTCCAGCTTCCTTCTGATTCTGTCATACTTTTTCCTGGAAAAGTATTTCCCAGTGTAAGATTACCTGTTTGCTTTCTTTACCTGGACTCACCTTCCTTAACTTGATTTTGTTTGTCAAGATTGTCTTGGCCTTAGGGCCTCAGTCTTGAGTTCCTTCATGTGACCCTGCATGTGAGCTGCACAAAATATTTTTAAAGTTTTCTTTCCTTGGGCAGGTGAAAATAGTCTTCACGATTTTGACTTGTCTTTGCAAATGCAGGACCTGACTTACAGAGTCCTGGTTAAAATATCCCATTCCTTGTAATAAAAGAAGATAACTAGGTAATAAAGTCAGCTCTGTGTAAGTAGACAACTCTTTAGCAACTACTTGGTATATTTAATATACCCTTGAAGTATAGGGCTTGGGTGATTTTGTGGAAGGTGCTTTCTCACTTGATTCCACTTATACTGTTCTTTCAAAGCCAAGTTCCTCCCCCCAACACCCCAATTTGTGCTTTGTAACTAGCAACTTTATCGGCTGCTTGTTTTTAACTGAGTCTCAACCTCTTTGTGGAAGTAGGTGGCAGCATGGAGGAGAGTGAGAGGCCACACCTGCCTTTGGGTACCTGTCCACTCTGAAGATGGAGCTCCTCCTGACCTGCTGTGCCACACTTTCAAGGGTCATCCCAGACCCAAGCAACTGGGCTACTGGTCTGTGCTCGCTGAGAACCCCAAGATCAGTTTTTTTTTTTTTTTTTGGCAGGGTCTTGCTGTGTTGCCCAGGCTGGAGTACAGTGGTGTGATCTTGGCTCACTGCAACCTCCAGCTCCTAGGCTCAAGCAGCCCTCCCACTTCAGCCTCCCAAGTAGCTGGGACCACAGGCATCATGCCTGGCTAATTTTTGTATTTTTAGCAGAGATGGGGTTTTGCTGTGTCACCCAGGCTGGTCAAACTTGTGAACTCAAGCAATCTGCCTGCCTCTGTTTCCCAAAGTGCTGGGATTACAGGCACAAGCCACTGCGCCTGGCCCCAAGAACGATATTTTGATAGAATCAACTTAAAAGTCCACAAAACCCACTGTGTTCCTGAACTGCCTTAGTCCATTGAAACTGCTGAAATTGGGTCTTTGGTAGCTGTAGCCTTAGAATAAAACATGAAATGGAAAGCTGCCGTAGTCTAAAACAGGAAATGGAAAGTTAGTTACGGAACTAACTGACTTGAAAAGCTGACAGCAGCTGTGATGAAAAGTGGGGCATTTGCAATCAGAAAGAATCCCTGTGGTTCTTCCCTCATTCACCCACTCCTGTTTTTTCCCCCAGGAAAACGAGTTTGTAAGACTCAGAAAACACCACACCCAGTTACTTTTGTTCTTTCATTTCTTGAAAAAAGATACACTTCGATGTGTAGTAATTGAATTTCCTCTGTTTTGAAGATCATCATAAAAGTACATATTTAAAAGTTTGTGAATGCCAGTTTTTCTGACTCATAAACCAACTTATTGTTCTACAGCTTATCGGTTGCGTTAAGTTCTACCTCCATGACTTCATCCCGTGTGACTTCAGAAATGGCCAGCAAAAAAGCAGGGTGGTTCTGGAACACCTGTGCCCACGTTAATTTGGTGTTTGGTTGTGTTCGCAGAGCTGCGGAAATCTTGGAGGGGAGAAAACGCATCCCACCCTGTCTCTGGGAAGGGGCCTCTTCTGGACATGTCTCCTGCAGCTGCTGCTGAGCCAGATGGGGACCAGCAGGACAGGCACGTCAGCAAGCTCATCTTCTGCTTCTTTGTCTTCGGCGCCGTCCTGTTGTGTGTGGGAGTCCTGCTCTCCATCTTTGGGTTCCAGGCATGCCAATACAAGCCCCTCCCAGACTGCAGCATGGTGCTCAAGGTGGCGGGGCCTGCTTGTGCTGTGATTGGGCTTGGGGCTGTGATCCTGGCCCGCTCCCGGGCACAACTTCAGCTCCATACAGGGCTGCAGAGAGGTCACCAGATGGACCCCGACCGAGCCTTCATGTGTGGAGAGAGCCGCCAGTTTGCCCAGTGCCTCATCTTTGGGTTTCTGTTCTTGACAAGCGGCATGCTCATCAGCGTCCTGGGCATTTGGGTCCCTGGATGTGGCTCCGACTGGGCACAGGAATCGCTAAACGAGACAGACACTGCCGACACGGAGCCCCGGATCTGTGGGTTCCTTTCTTTGCAGATCATGGGGCCCTTGATTGTGCTTGTAGGATTGTGTTTCTTCGTGGTCGCCCACATTAAGAAGAGAAACACGAATGCTGGACAGGATGCCTCTGAGAGCGAAGAGGGACAGATCCAGAGTACCGAGCCTGTCCGGGTCACCGTAGGTGGGTGGCTGTCATTTGTGTTCTTGCTTCTATCACAGTGGCTTTGCAGCTGGGTCTCACCAGCTGCTCCTGGTTCTGGTCTAGATTCTCTTTCCCACTTCCTCCACCTCTCACACATGTGCGTGTACACACCCCCGCCATGTGTACATACACAATGCTGCTGCTGTGGGAAGCCCCGGAGCAGTCTTGTATACATCTTTCCCCCCAGCAACTCTTTCTTACTTTGCAAAGCATTGGGATGTTAAGTAGTGACCTTGACTGAGGTCACAGAGCAAATTAAGAGGAATGTGAGAAGAACTGTGAGGACAGCCTTGGAGCCTTCTGCCACCTTAGGGACCCACTAAGTGACCCTGTTACCCCTGTTATTCTCACACCAAAACCACATAGCACTTTTAGTTGTGGGACACTTGGGTTCTCCTCCCAGGCTGTCACTAGCTGGCTGTCCTTGTGAGTCCTTCACCTCTCCTGCCTTGGTTTTTATCTCTATAAAAGAAGCTGTGCATCTCTAAGATTCCTGCAGCACTCACCGGCTGGGACTCTGGATGTGTCCGAGTCCAGCAGTCTTCAGGTGGTTTGAGGGGCCTCTGTACTGTCTCTGCATTGTCCTTGGTTTTTTGTGACATCATCTGCTTGGAAGCAGTGGGGTAAACCAAGATGGAATATGACAGCACCCGCCACTTCTTTCTTCCATGGAATGCCCACAAGTTCCTCCTGGGTCCCCTGGGTTGTACAGAAGAGCGGGAGTGCCATTTCCCAGAGCCTGTACCCGCAGGACAATGGCGGTACTTTGGCCCCAGCTTCACACAACCAAGGAAAAACCCCATGGCTGCTCATTGGTAGGTCCCTTTTTTCAGCCTCCTACTTTTAAAGAGTAAAGTTGTGAAACCATTGACATTGAAAAGGCTAGGAAAAGAAGTCCGCAGAACAGAAACCATGGAGGGAACAGAGAGGGAGCGTGACAAGTGAGATGAGTCTCCTGCTTGGGGCTGTCTACTGGAAGCAGTGGAATTCACTGAGCTCAGCCCGGGGGGGAGGCCCTGGGTTGCTGGCCTTGCATGGCACCAGCCTTGGAGAGGAGGGCAGATGGGTTCGCAGCCGTTCCTTGTGTAGCGCCAGGGTAGATGCTCCCAGCTTACTTATTAATATATAATGGTGACAACACAAATATTAATTATATATTCACAATAGCTAACACTTATATAGGGTATATTTTTGTGCCAAACACATTTAAGTGCTTTAGCATGTGCTCTTAAAGGCTCCCCTTTGTGAAATTCATTCACACCCATAACAACCCAAGGAGGCAGATACTGTTAGTAACCTTCATGTTACACAGGAAGAAAATGAGGCGTGTAGACATCAAGTGACTTACCTAAGGTCACACACTAGCAAGTGGCAGAGCAGGGTCCCAACCCTAGTGTGTGGGCACACCCACAGAAGAGCCCTTGCGTAGCACCCTGCTCAGGGCACATGGGTGTGATTCCATTTCAAACTTCACCAAGTGTTATTGGAAGTTATTACGTGAAAAAAGGGCTCTCTTTAATCTGATAGACGTTCTCAGCGCTCTTGAGGAACACAGCGCAGTACAAGTAAATATGTTCATCTAATGCTGCTGTGCTTCCATTAATTGGGAATCGTTTGAGCGGAGTTTTCGGGCCCAGCCTTCCACTCGGTGGCTGGAATCAGAGTGGAGGCAGGGGACAGAGCCGTGGTGCTGTTCCTGGTGTCCTTGTCCTGAAGTTGGTTTAAAATCTTTTCTACGTAACCCTTTAAACCCCCATCAAACCAGCGAAAACCTTGCATCCTAGCTCCACTCCTTTGCTATTGTGGGATAGGATTTACATCTTTAGAATCCCAGAAGCATGCTCTCTTTGTCGTAGATACACTCAGTGCTATCCTGGACACACAGCAGGTGAGTGAGATAGCGCTCCCTGAAGGTGTGTGTATGTTGTGTGCTCACAGAGGACATCAAGTTCTGAAAGATGCATGAAAGGGAGCTTGCAGGGGAGAGGCCTCTTTCCAGGGAGAGCAGGTTGCAGGGTGTGGGCAGGCCGAGATGCTGGGACAAAGGGCAAGAGAGCCTTGGAGGTAACAGGGTAACTAGAGCATTTCGTTGTGTGTTTTTGAGAGGTGATTAGCCTGCGCTCAAGGCTTACTTCACAGGTTCTTTAATCTACAGTGTGTAATTGAAGTGAACACAGCCCCAATTCCTCTAACCTACCAAGACCTTCTAAAAAATTATATGAGAGTCCCAGGACAACTATTATGCTTTCTCACCTTTAGATTAGCAAAACGTGTTTTAAACTCTCATTGCCATCTCCTTGCAGGAGGAAGGGGAGATGGACTTAATGTATTTTCTGAAGGGCTAAATTCCCTCTGGGAAATGATTGAGGCTGCTGTGGCGGGTGAAGGGTGAAGAGTGGAGCCAGTGGCCAGTTGCCTTTGGGGTGTTTCTTCATCATGCAAATCAGTGCCCTTGGCCAGCACTGTAGCTGAGAGAGTTGGCTCTGTGCTTGGCACTGTGTTCACCGCCAGATGCAAATCATCCCAACTAGTCCTTCCTTCTACCTGTCCTCTGATGCAGGTACCGCCCAGCCTGCAGTTTACAGCTGTGGCAGCTGAGGTCAAGGAGGTCACCTAGCTTGTTCAGGTGGGAACCTCCATCACTTTAAAGAATCCTGCACCACCCTAAGCAAGCATCAAACGTGCTAGGCGTGCGAACCAGTCTCCTCCCTACAGGGAAGTAAGGCCCCGCCTCCTTCATTTTTCCTGAACTGTTACTGCTATTGCCAGCTTCTCAGAGGCCTTCGCCAGGCCCCCAGCAGTGGTGCAGCCATAGCCCTACACTGTTCTGGGCCACTCGTGTGGTGCATTTTGTATTGAAATCGCAATTCAAATTAGAGTTTGCATCTGGTTCCTAGTTTCTCCTCAAAACCTGGGGATGTGCTCTGGAATGAACAGTAGCTACAGAAATGCAAATCTGTATTTTGGTAAATGACAGTTAGGGCCTGTAGCGTGGTTTATTGTTATTTGCTCAGGAGCTGAAACTATATTTGAAGAACAAGGCACTTTAGCCAACAGCTAACTTGTGAATTAAAATTGTAGGCTGAAAACGAGAAAAGCTTTATCAGCAGTAGACACCCCAGAAGAGGGAAGAGAGCTTGTTAGCAAACAATCCACGGAAAGTTTTGGGCTTAGACTTGCTGTGAAACATAGGCCCACTTTCATACCGTAATGGTCAGCACTCTGGATTCTGAAATGTAGGCCTACTTTTAAAACATTTGTGGTATGTATATATATATATATATATATATATATATATATATATATATATGTATGTATTAAACAATCTTAACTGTTTTTTGTTTTGTTTTTTTTTTTTTGCTTTGAGACTAGAATTTCACCCTGTCACCTAGCTGCAGTGCAGTGGCGCAATCTGGGCTCACCACAACCTCTGACTCCCGGGTTCAAGCAATTCTCCTGCCTCAGCCTCCTGAGTAGCTAGGATTACAGGCGCCTACCACCATGCCTGGCTGATTTTTTTTTTTCTTTTTTCTTTTCTTTCTTTCTTTTGTGTGTGTGTGTGTGTGTGTTTGTGTGTGTGTGTGTGTGTTTAGTAGAGATAGGATTTAGCCATGTTGGCCAGGCTGGTCTCAAGCTCCTGACCTCAAGTGATCTACCTGCCTCGGCCTCCCAAAGTGCTGGGATTACAGATGTAAGCCACCATTCCTGGCCTTTTTTTTTTTTTTTTTTTTTTTTAAAGACAGGGTCTTGTTCTGTCACCCAGGCCGGTGTGCAGTGGTACAGTCAGAGCTCACTGCAGTCCAGAGCTCCTGGGCTCAAGCAGTCTTCCTATCTCATTCTTCTGAGTAGCTGGGACTGCAGACATGTACTCTCACACCTAGGTAATTTTTTTCTTTTAATTTTTTTGAGACGATATCGCCGTGTTGCCCAGGCTGGTCTCCAACTCCTGGGCTCAAGCAGTCCTTCCTCCTCACGGTCCCAAAGTGCTGGGATTATAGGTGTGAGCCGCTGCACCCAGCCAAACCATTTTTAAATGTCTTAGTGGCATTGAATACAGTCACAATGTTGTGCGACCATCATCATCAGTTTCCAGAACTCTTCTACTGGAAACTCTGTACTCACCAAACAGCAACACTCCCTTCCCCACCCCCACTTCCTCTCAGCCCCTGGTGACTTCGTCTACTTTTCTGTCTCTATACATTAATGGGCTCACTTTTAAATTCTGGAGTTAGCAGCAGGTGTGTTGACCTTTTATATATATGGGCCAAATTTAGAATTAATTAATTTTGCTTTTGCTAATTTGCTTCCATTTATTACCCACCTGCCTTCAACTAAATATCGTGTTTCCCTAGGTGACTCGGTAATAATATTTCCGCCCCCTCCACCACCTTACTTTCCCGAATCTTCAGCTTCTGCGGTCACTGAGAGTCCTGGGACCAACAGTCAGCTTCCAAATGAAAACCCCCCTTCATATTACAGTGTTTTCAACTATGGGTAAGAATTTCCATTTGAACTTCAAGAGAGGCCTGAATTCAGGCCAAACTAGTATTAAGGCTGGGGTTCACCAGGAGGCATTTAAGTGTATCTTTTTTGCTGATGTTATGTCAGAATTAGTGTCTTGATATTAACAGTACATTTCAGGAAGCTTTGGGCAGCACATAAGTTAAAAATGATAAAGTGATCATGCTGGGTTAATATGAAGCCTACTCCAGCCATCTTTATGTGGTCCTAACTGGGGCAATACTCAGAATGTTTAACAACCCTTGCTGGGGGCAGTGCAAAAGGAGCCAATCAGAGGCACTTTCAATTTCCCACCTGCCGAAAGGTGGGAGTTTGCAAAAGGAGTAGTCTGTGGTCCTTTTGTGGCTTAGGGGTGGCAGGTCAGGGTTTTCTTTTCAATTTGGTTCTAGGAAGTCAGCGTGAAAGGGCTATAGGTTCCTTGCCTCCAGACCCTGTCCTTCTACCTTAAGCTGAGATTGCACCACTGCACTCCAGCCTGGAAAACAGTGAGACTATCTCAGGAAGAAGAAAAAAAAAAGAATGTTTAGCAACTCTGCAATCAAATTGAGTGCCAGGGCTAGGCCAGGAGGCCCCTGCTATTATACTAGGCTTCGCTGCTTTAGATCATGGAGAGGTATAAGGGTCCCAGGGGATCCCCAACAGTTACAGAAGAGCTGTGGTACAGAAATACTGTAGCCATGCTTGGGTGACTGGCTAAAATCAGCCTGAGCCCTGACCCAACACAGCTGGGCCTCTCCCTCAATATTCATTCCTTCCCTGGGGCACAGAGAACATCAAGTCAGCACCCACCTCACACAGAAAGCAGCAAGGTAGGCTCTAGTGGGTCGGGCCTGAGGTGCCAGGAGGCCGTGGGGAGGGAGTCCGGATGGAGAAGGACATTGAGGAAGAGGCAGAGATGATGAGTTCCAGCGTGAATGACAGGGACGCTTGGAGGTCCCCAACTGAGAGGACGTGGGAGACGAACTTAGTTTCAGTGGCCAGAAGATGGTGGGCGGCTGGTGGGGGAGGTCCAGTGAGATGAGGGCCTTGGAGGCAGACTGGGAGGGAGAGAGCAGGTGATGGAGACGGAGCTGCTGAAGTTGCTGGAACCAGGAGGACGACATCAGGGACTAGTGGGAAACCCATAGGAGGGGCTCATGCAGACCCAGAAATGTTGTATTCAGGGAGCAGAGCTGGAGAAGGCTCTGGTGTTACCTTCTAGAATAGAAAACCAGGATGTAAGAAGGGAAGAGCATTGCTACGAATGGTCACAGAGTGAAGTGGGTAAGACACTGAGATAATGTGCATTTTTGCATGCATCAAGCAGCAGGGGACAGAGAGACCGGCACTCATTGCTGGTGACAGCACCACCTCACCTTGTCACGCATGTTTAAGGAACTCCCGCTCTACCTTGCCCTGATGGAGCGGGCAGTGGGCCAGGAGCAGGGGCCAGGTGGACCCCTGCCTTTCCTCTGGGGCTTGGAGGGAATGAAGTTATGTAGAGATTCTTTTCCACAAAAGTAGGGGGACAGCTTATCTGATGGGAGAGAGAAAGAGGTGGCTGACAAGGACAGAGTTTGCTTTAGAGCTTCAGAAGGGACTATGATGGGGGATCCAGGGAGGTGCATGTGGGAGCGGCCCTGTGTGAAGAAAGGGCAAGCCAGGGCTGGACCTCTGTAGAGTTCTCATCGTAAATGTTCGTATTTTTTTTTCTTCTAATGATAAACTTCCCCAGACCCTAAAATCAATGTCTAGTAACTTAAACTACTGCTGCTGCTACTATGATTTCTGTGTCCCAGGGTCTGGCTTTTCTTTGATGACTTTATGTAACTCTCATATCCACTCTAGGAGAAAGGAATGTTATCATCCTCATTTCACAGGTAAGGAAATTGAGGATTAGTGATGTTGAATAACTTGCCCGAGATCACATAGCTGGGAAGCAGCAGAGTAGATTCCAGTGCAGCTCGGCCTTTGTTAGAGCCCGCTCCGTTAGCCAGTATGCCTTCCTGCCGTGCTTCAGGTTTGGGCTTAGTGTTTTAATTTTCCATGGCATAAGTTTGTCTACCTTACGTTAGCTGTCCCAGAAGACAGAATAGTAGAGAACAGTAACCGTGTCTGTGTGTGTGCGTGTGTGTGTGCACGTGTGTGTGCATGTGTGTGTGTGTGCACGTGTGTATGTGCTCTCTTTGGATGGTGTCTGTAAATTTGTATTCAATGTCTTTTCAATGACAAGGGAATGACAGCAGGAGTGAGACTGTCTTAATGTTACACTCGGCTCTAGGAAAAGGAAAAGGTAACAAATCAAAACAGAACTATGAAAAGCCCAGTGTGGGAGAAATTATTCCTCAGATTCTTGCAGATACTCCTAAGTGCCTGTGATGAAACATTTGAAAAGAACCTAGTACTTAAAGGGTGTTGCTGCTTCCGTCCCCTCCCCTTCATGTTCTCTCTCCTTCCCTTTAGCAGGACCCCAACTTCTGAGAGTCAGGGTGCAGCCTCCGAGAGAGACTGTGCATCCATATATACCATTTCCGGGACGAATTCATCTGAGGTCTCACGCACTCCACATCTTCCATCTGAATTGCCTCCTAGATATGAAGAAAAAGAAAATGCTGCAGCTACATTCTTGCCTCCATCTTCTGAGCCTTTCCCGCCGTAAACTGTAGACTCCAGTTTTATATGTCATGGATCACTATTTTATTTAATTTGTTTTTTAATAAAAAATACAATAGCATTGGTTATATTATAACTTTCCTGATACAGCATCAACACGAGTAACCAACCTTTCAGGCCAGATTCCAGCCATTAGTGCTTTAGATCCTGGAGAGGGGCTAAGGGCCCAGGGTCCAGGCACTTAATGTGGCCTCTTTGGATAGTATCTATCCATTTGTACTCAATGTCTTTTCAGTGACAAGGGGAATGATGACAGGAGTGGAACTGTCTTAATTTATTCATTTGTACATTATGCATTTGGACCTATGACCCTGGGAGGTAAGTGAGATTATTTTTATTGGCGGATAAAGAAACAAAAGTTCAGAGAGTCTAACTTCTTCAAGGTCACATAGCTTCTACGTAGTGGGCTTGATTTCGAACCCATCTAGCTGGTTTCTGAAAGACGGGCCCCTCGTCACCATCCTGTGCTGTCAAAGGACTACCAGCAGCAGTGGTTAATATTTAGCTTGGTCTATGCTGTCTCCTGGGTTAGCTGCTTCTGAAACAGAGAAACAAGATTATTCCCCTCATTGCTTTATTATTTCTTCTCTTCTGCTCTTTATTCTTTCTCTCCCCTCCTCCTTTCTCCTCTTCCTACTTCCACTTTTCTTTCCTTTTGAAAGAAGCTGATTAGGGAGCCCTTATGCTGGGGCAGTCTTAAGCATGTTGATACCCCAGAGTCTTCTTATCATGAAATTTCTTGACAGGAAAGTTCTTGGGACACTTTAGCAACTAGATTCTCCTCAACAGGCTTAGAAAGGATTTTCCTTTCTGTATGAAGACATACTGGAACCAAACTGTCTGAACCATTGCCTTTTTATTCTTACAAGGATACTGCTAGCCAAAGCCTACTGTATAGTTGGGTGTGTTAATATGTATTTATTTAATTCTAGATCTAAACCTTAAGAAGTAATGACTATTGGTATTTCTAACTGGAAGAAACTGATTTTTAGAATATGAAATCTGTAGTAGTAGGTTTTTTGGAAATAAAATTTCACATAGCAAAAATGTGAAATTTTTAAAATGCCTTTTACACAACCCGTGATCTCCCCCCAAATTGGTTTATTCCAGCATTTAAGTGCCTGAAAGCAGAGCAAAGGGGCGGACATGCTCCAACAGTTTGACTGAAGTAATGACTGATTTCATGTGAATTGCCACTGAGATAAGTCAGGGTGGCAGTTGGTACCAGCTGTACTAATCTATTTTTAAATTGGACATTTATTGGCTTGAACTGCTCTTAAAATTCTGCTATTTTTTTTCCTCCTGGGAAGTTAATTATTCACATTTAAAAATTAGAACAAAACTTCCTTCTGCTGTTGTTTAAAATGCTCAAGCTGAAACTTCTAGGTAGGATTACTTTTAAGCATTTATGAGTCCTCATATTAATCAAGAACCTTTTTAATGGTTCTGCGTTGGGATTTGTAACTGAGTATTTTACATTTATATGCTATGCTAATAAACTTAAGCAGGGGGTTTGACATGCTCAGGAATAAGTTTGACCTTGTGGTTATGGAAGTCTATGCCAGTTCCCTCAGCCCTTCACAGTACTCAGCAAACCTGGGACTGAAGCTCAGGTCGGCAAACCTTCCAGTGTTGAAAATGCTGAACGTGTGAGGATGTTTGCTGTGGGGCTGAAATCACATGCAGCAGAGCCGGGCCCAATCATTTGTTCTTTTCCTATCACGGTGCTGGCAGAGGCTGACAGCTTCTGAAAGCCCTCTCAGCGGACTGTGACTTGTTTTGCTCAGGGTTGTTAGGTTTTTTATTGAGGTAAAATTTGCGTAATATAATTAACTGTTTTGTTATGTATTTATTTTAAGACTGTATCTCCTTCTGTTGACCAGGCTGGAATACAGTGATGGGATCATAGCTCACTGCAGCCTTTAACTCTGGGCTCAAGCCGTCTTCCTAATTCAGCCTCCTGAGTAGCTGGGATTACAGGTGAGCGCCACCATACCCAGCTCATTTTAAAATTTTTTTGGGGATTTTTACTGTATTACCCAGGCTGGTCTCCAACCCCCAGGGTTGAAGCAATCCTCCTTCCTTGGCCTCCCAAAGTGTTGGGATTGCAAGTTATGGAAGTCTATTTCATTTCCATCAGTCCTTTGCCATATTCAGTGGGTGAGTCATTGGGCCCAGCCTACAATTAACCATTTTAAAGTGAACAATTCAGTGGCCTTTAATATATTCACAGTGTTATACAAACCACCACCTCTAATTCCAAATCATTTTCATCACCCTAAAATAAAAAAAACCCACACATATTAAGCAGTCCTTCCCCATCCTTCCCTTTCTCTATGCCCCAGCTCCTGGAAAAGACCAGTCTGCTTTCTGTTGGTTTACCTATTCTGGATATTTCATATAAGTGGAATCATGTAATATGTGACCTTTTGTGTCTGTCTTCTCTCACTTAGCATGTTTTCCAGGTTTATCCATGTTGTAACATATATCAGTACCTCATTTTTATGGCCAAGTAATACTCCATGATAGGAACATACCACACTTTGTTTATCCATTCATCCATCGGTGGACACCTGGGCTGTGTATACCTTTTGACTGTTGTGAATGATGCTGCTGTGACCATGCATGTGCAAGTATTTGTTGGAGTACCTGTTTTCGATTCTTTCGGAACTGCTGGATCCTATGTTAACTTTGAGTTGTGGAGGAACCACCATCCTGTTCCCCACCATTTTACATTTCTACCAGCAGTGCGTGAGGGCTCTAATTTTTCCAGTTCCTCACCAATGCTTGTTTTCTATTTTTAAAAAAGTATAGCTATCCCACTTGATAGGAAGTAGTTTCTCATTGAATTGTGTTTTCCTAATGGCCAGTGATACTGAGTATCTCTTCATGTATATTACTTGATTTGGAACATCAGACATTATCATCAGCACACAGAATCTTACAAATGTTCCTCCAGATTTTATTCCTATGGCTTTGGGAGGTCTGATGGCCCCACTTGAGATAAAATAGTGGTGAGGTCTGCAAATTCAGGTGGGATGACCCATCCACACCACCAGAGGATGAAAGCTGAGGGGCAGGAAATATTCACCTGGTTTCTACCTGAGAGTTTCATGCCGGGATAGGAAGAGTTATGGTGCTACCCCCACCCCCGCCCCAGTTGTGTGGATGTGGCCATTGGTTTTCTGATATGGGTGCTGTGTTGAGCGCTGAGGCAATGTGGGCAGTGGGTCTCTCCCACAGGGGCCATCATTCCAGGGTAGATCTTAGGAAAGGAGTGGGTTCAGAGACAGGAACTAGGAATTAGATCTCAGAACCGGCCTTAGGTCATGGAGGAGAGATCCGGCAGTTCAGCCAATCAGCCAGGATCTGTCCTGAGAGCACATGCAGAGCTCAGGTGGGGCCCTGTCAAGTGGAGGAAGCTCCTGCAGTGTTTCCTAAACTTCCAGGAAGATAAGAACCACCTAGGGTAATTGTTGCACATGTTCAATTCCCTGCCCCATAAATCTACCACCCCCTCCAGCCCGGGAGATAATGTTTATGTTTACCATCCGGAATCCGGGAAATACTGCCTGTGGTGACAAGATAAACTGCAGCGGTCACACCCTGTGGGCTGGATAATCTGGGATTATGACCGCTCTTGTCACTTCTCTTGTCAGGCCTTCTAGGGAGTCCTGTTTACACATCCTGTGCTAGGGGTCCTCATGGGGAGGGGTGTGGGTTCACAGTCAGCCCCCAGTGCTCATGAGGACTTCCCACAGCCTCTGTCCCAGAGTCCTGGAGGCTCCGTTGGTGATTTGTGAGAGACCCCCAAGGGTGTGGGAAACAAAGGCAGGGGCTCCTCACCTGCCTGTTCCTCACAAGCGTGCAGCACCCCTCTGTCTCCAGATGGGGGATCTTGGACTCATTTATTAAGGAAGGTGTATATATATATATATATAACTGAGTTTTAGGTTTTAGGGTACATGTGAAGAACATGCAAGATTGTTGCATAGGTACATACATGGCAGTGTGGTTTGCTGCTGTGTTGGGGAGGAAGGTATGGTTTTTATCTTCGCTTCTTCATCTTGGAAGAGGCCAAGACTGCTCTGTGGGAGCACCTGATGATGTTTATCAAAACAGGCCGAGATAGAGGAAAATGATGGTTGGGTGAAAATAGGAAATACTGGAGCTGCAAATGAGGAGCAGTGTGAAAACTGTCCCAGTCCTCTTAGCCGCCACCAGTCCCTGGTGAATCGGGATGGGTGACTTTTCCGGGTTAGGACGGTGGGCTGGCTTCTGCTGGCTGCTCCCTGGGTGCAGAAAACCCCGCTCCATGGGCCCCTGATACAGGAGCTTCTCCCAGAGAGGGGAGTCAGGAAGCACACTTGAGGGGCGGGGGCCTGAGGGGAAAACCACGCTGGGACTGTTGAAGGGAAACCATGCATGGTCTTCTGGCTTTGGCTTCGGCTGCAGGCCATAAGCCCTCCTGGGATCTTGCATACTTGGGATTCCTGGAGTCTCATGCATGCTGCCACCAGCACAAGGACCCCAGAGGAACCAAGTGGATGGTTGGGATGCAGCTTTTCCTCATAAGGAATTCGTGGTGGAGGGAGAGCCCCCCAGCTGGGTGCGGCATGTGACTGATTGAAATGCTGTCTGCCCTGCCCGGCGACCTCCCTGGGGAGATGCTGGCTGAGGTGAGGCCAGCGCCGGGAGTGTAATGTGACTTCGCCACTGCCTCTCCAAGGGGACAGGATGGGCAGGCAGCAGGCTTATGAGGGCAGTGGGCAGCTACTTAAATAGTGTGTGTTCTCCCAAGGCTGCTCAGAGCCTCACAGGGCTGGAAGTTGGGCAGGGTGGGTGACTGTGTGGGTGGAGGCAGAGGGGCATCCACGGCTGTCCTGAGCCAAGTTACTCCCAGGACATTTCTTTAAAGCCTTTTGAAATAGGAAGTGAATCCCACCTGCTGGTACCAGGTGGTCCAAATGACTAATTTATGAGGGATTTTCATGAAGCAGGAGGACTGTCTCTTTTCCTGGGAAGATAGGACTGAGTAATCAGAACCCAGATGGCTGGAGAGGCATAGGGAGATGCCAGGCTAGCCTCTGCAGGGACTGAGGCTCCTCTTCAAACAAAGTCTTCCTGGGGGTCCAGATCCTACCTAGGAAGCAGCCATTTCTCTGCCTAGTGTCCTAGACTCCCCTCCAGATGTGGCTGGTGGTGCCCCTGCCTTCCCTCAGACCCATAGGTATTCAACTGCCTCCAAGAATTTTTAATGTAGGCTCTGAAACTCTGTTCCTCTCTCCTGGTGAAGCGGCATTATTGTCTGGGGTAAATACTCGAGTTTCCTCATCTTTCACCAAGATTAAACAGATGGACACATGCAGTGGGTTAAGGAGCAGAAAGTTTCATAGGCGGAAGGAAGGAGAGAGGAGAGTAGCTCTCTCAGGAAAAAGCCGCCTGTGGTGGACTGCACCAGCTTTTATAGGCAGGCTGGAGGAGGCAGCATTCGACTTACATAGGGCCTTCCGACGGGTTCGATCAGGTGACATTTACATGGTGTGCGGGGAAGGCTGGTTTTTCCCCCAATCTTGTGCAAATGGGCTTTCTACTTGGCTAGCACCATCTTGTATGCTCCTGACTGTAGCCATGGCTGGCAAAGAGAAGAGAATGGCAAATAGAGCCGCCATGGGAACGTGCTCATTCCCGGGTAGCATTTTCCGATTGGCACAACTGTCAGCATTCGCCTGTGCAAGTTTCCAGCTTGCTTGTCTATTTCTGCAGCTTGATTTTACAGACTCCTCTTTGGGGCTCTTTTTCATTAAAAGGAAACCTTACCAAGGACTTCTTTACCCGCACTATCTGCCTAAATAATTTCTTTTTAACTCCTGTATCACTGGTCCTCCAGGCAGTGGAGTTGCTGGGAGCCTACCCTGCTGCTGTCTTAGCCTTTTCTGTTGAGCTGGAGTTTACCCCTGGGAGCCTGCAGGTGTGGATGGATGCACAGGTCTTATAGAGGCCAGACCCCTCTAAGCAACTTCCCTGCAGTGTCTCATGGACTCATCCCTGCTGCTCTGGGAAAGGTAAGGTGTTATTCCAAGTCCTGCAGGTAGACTCAGGCAGAACCAGAACCTGCGCCCAGGTCTGCCAGATGCCAAGGCCTGTGTCCTTCACAGCTGTGCCCTGGGAAAGGATCTTAGCGCCATTGTATGTGGCTGTGAGTAGACAACTGCCCCTCTCACATCCTGGCCCATTTCTGGAGTGCCCTTCAGCTTTAGAAAGACACTACGATTTCATTGCAGCTCCTATAATGGTTTCCTCCCCTCCTTTCCCTAGGCTTCTGGCTTTGGAAACCTTTCCCTCTGGAACCCTGCCAGGTAGAAGCGGGGTGAGATTAGTGAGGGCAGAGTGTCTATCAAAGTTTCAAGTTCAGTGTAAGGCCATAGCACGAACCGGAAGCAGCGTCCTCTTTGCTTTGGGCAGGTAGTTTTGATTCCCCAACCTGGGAAGAGAAATCACTTCAACACTTGCTATTCCTGTTGGAAATCCCTTTAGCACTGGTCATTGGTGGGAACAGCACGGAAGAGCCAGGCAGAGGGTTGTCACAGCATGTAGCCTCTTCTGCAGGGAGTTGGGATGGACAGAACGGCCTGTGGCTGGTTGTGTGTGTGTGTGTGTGTGTGTGTGTGTGTGTTATGTGAAAGAAGAAACACAGATGGTGCTGCTCAATGCCCCTGGAATTAGTCTTAGCTGGGGAATCTGCAGAGATGTTGTGAGGGGCCTAGGTGGGGCTAGGTCCTGAGCCCAGGTATAGCAGGGGAGGGCCCGGAGCCCCAGGCAGGCTGGTGGGGTGCAGCTCTGGCCAGGAACACCTCCCCAGCAAACCCTGGAGTTTATGGAGAGTGGCTGCCAGCCAGAACATGAAGTAGATAAATGCTATCAAGTAGCATGGCATGCTGCTGAGAAATTCATTATTATTATTTGTAATATTAAAAGATTAAAAGAGTGGGGCAAGGTGGCTCACTCCTGTAATCCCAGCAGTATGGGAGGCCAAGGCAGGCAGATTATCTGAGGTCAGGGGTTCCAGACCAGCCTGGCCAACATGGAGAAATTCCATTTCTACTAAAAATACGAAAATTAGCCAGGTGTAGTAGCACATACCTGTAATCCTAGCTACTTGGGCAGCTAAGGCACAAGAATCACTTGAACCCGGGAGGCAGAGGTTGCAGCGAGCCAAGATTATGCTACTGCCTGGGAGCAAAAGCGAGATTCTGTCTTAAAAAAAAAATTAAAAGATCTTTGACAAACAGTTGTGCTTTTTTCAACAGTTGCCTGCTGTTAGGTGTCCATATTGTTTCCAATATTTTGCTATGAGAAAAAAATGCTAAAATTAATGTTTGTTTTTTTTTGTCTGAAAGTTTTTATTGTTTCAATTGTATTTATTTTGAATGTGTATATATATAAAACATATAACATATAATATATATCTATACCTATACATATTTGTGATGGCTAATTGTATGTGTTAGTTTGACTGGGGTAAGGGATGTCCAGATAGCTGGTAACATCAATTCTGTGGCATGTGCCTAGAATTCCAGCTACTCCAAAGGCTGAAGCGGGAGAATTGCCTGAGCCCTAGAGTTGGAGACCAGTCTGGGCAACAGAGTGAAAATTTCTCAATAAAAATGAATCAATAAATAAGCAAAAAAAAAAAAAACTTAAAAAAATAAATAATTTAAAAGCATTATTCCTGGGTGTATATGTGATTCCAGAAGAGGTTAGCATTTGAATCCATTGGATGAAGGTGAATCCAAAAAAGATCCACCCTCATCCAATTCATTGAGGGCCCTGATAGAACAAAACAGCTGAAGCTGGGTGAATCTGCTCTTTCTCCTTCAGCTGAGACATCCATCTTCACCTGCCCTTACACACCAGAGTTCCTTATGCTTGGGACTTGGGACTCCAGGACTTACACGAGGTCTCCTCCCTCCACCTGTTCTTGGGTTTCCTGACTTAGACTGAAATTGAAAAACCAGCTATGCTGGCTCTCTAGCTTGCAGACAGCAGATTGTGGAACGTCTCGGCCTCCATAATCACGAGTCAATTTCCATAATAAATCTCTCTCTCTGTACACACACGCACACACACACACACACACACACACTATCTCCTACTAGTTCTGTTTCTCAGGGGAACCCTAACTAATACAATAATCTTTATCCCAATATATTCTTTACCCCCCAAAAAGTTCTTTTAATTTAATAAAATTCTTTATCCCAAAATACTTCAGGACTTATCTCTTAAAAAATAAGGTTATTCTCTTAAAAAGCCAAGAGTATCATGATCCAAATATCAAGTTCAGGAAATTTAACATTGATACACTATTATTATCTAGTATGCAGTCCATATTCCTTTTTTTTTTTTCTTTCTTTCTTTTTTTTTTTTTGATATGGAGTCTCTTTCTGTCACCCAGGCTAGAGTGCAGTGGTAGGATCTTGGCTCACTGCAGCCTCTCCCTCCTGGGCTCAAGTGATCCTCCCACCTCAGCCTCCCAAGTAGCTGGGATTATAGGTGCCTGCCATCATGCCCAGCTACCATATTCCAGTCACTTTATAATTTTTAAATTATTTATTTATTTATTTTTTGAGACAGAGTCTCACTCCATCACCCAGGCTGGAGTGCTGTGGTGTGATCTCAACTCACTGCAAACTCTGCCTTGTGGGTTCAAGTGATTCTTGTGCCTCAGCCTCCCAAGTAGCTAGAATTACAGGTGCACACTACCACGGCCAGCTAATTTTTTTGTATTTTTAGTAGAAATGAGGTTTTGCTATGTTGTTCAGGCTGGTATCAAACTTCTGACCAAAGTGCTGGAATTACAGGTGTGAGCCACTACACGTGGCCTCCAATCATTTTTTTAAACCAGTTTTATTTCATTAATACAGACTACCACTTCAGTTCATTTTTATTTTCATTTCACTGACTGGCCAGTGGTATAATGTCTTGCGTTCCAGTCTCCTCAAGGGGCTGGTTTACATGGTTCTCCGTTCCCTGTGTCCCTGGAAACTAGAAGTTAGATCTAAAAGCTTACATAGATCATTGTTAAAATTTGAGCACAAATACTTGAGAGGGAATGCTGTATATTTCAGACTTCCTCGTGTCAGAAGGCTCTTAATGGGAGGTTGCCCACATTTAGGGATGCAAAGTATGAACTCTAAGGTGGTGGCTGCCAAATCTTGGAGTAATATTTTGACTAAGTGCAAATCTCCTGTCTGTTCCCCAGCAAACCTTTTCCTAATAGCTCTAGCATACACTGTCGACCCTGTCCGATTCAATGATGTCATGACAGGCCTCTGTAAAGAAGGGCAAGCATTCATGGATCAACCGGGATGAACTACAGGTGCTCCTAAAAAGTCAGGATAAGGGTTTCTTCCTTACCTTTAAATACCGATTTTCTGAATATATTAGTCTGCTAGGGCTGGCATAAGAGAATATCACACACTGGGTGGCTTAAACAGAAATTTATTTTCTTGCAGTTCTGGAGACTAGAAGTCCAAGATCAAGGTATTGGCAAGGTTGGTTTCTGGTGAGGCCTCTTTCCTTGGCTTGCAGACGGCCGTCTTCTTGCTGTGTCCTCACATGGCCTTTCCTCTGTGGGTCCACACTCCTTGTGTCTCTTCTTCTTATAAGTACACTCGTCCTTTTGCTTTAGAGTCTTACAACCTCTCCTAATCGTAATTACCTTCTTAAAGGCCTTATCTCCAAATACTTTTACATTACCTTGGGGATTAAGGAGTCAACCTATGAATTTAGGGGGAGGTGCGGAGTGGTACCCAATTCAACCCATAGCACAAAGCAAGGAGTGATGGGAAAATCTCTACAGTGATGGTAAGTGAGACTCCTTCCCTTGTTTTTCTTCTTCTTCTTTTTTTTTCTCCCTCTCTCTCCTATCTCTATAAACCCATTAAATCAATGTTTTCTTTTATGTTCAAATAATTCCAAATTTGGCTAATCCTTTGGGCTGGTTCTTCAGTATTTTTGACATATCCGCCAGAGTCTGAGCTACCCTAGGCTCACTTTGTTTCTCCTGTCCCAGACCTGGAAAAGCCATTTCTCCAGCCCTGAATCCTTTTGTGGAAAATATTATTTAGAAAGCAAGATTTGGTGTTGAAGTTTGCTCCTTGCTACTGAAGTGTCATTTCCAGCACTTTCAAGAGTGAAGAGATTTTTTTTAAAACCATAAATTGACATTAGCATTTCTAATTCAAATTTAACTTAACACTTTTTTTCTTAACTCTGTGTTTTAGTCTGTTCTCATATCACTATAAAAGAAATACCTGAGATTCAGTCATTTATTAGGAAAAGAGGTTTAATTGGTTCATGGTTCCACAGGCTGTACAGGAAGCATGGCAGCATCTGCTTCTGAGGAGGCCTCAGGGAGCTTTTACTCATGGCACAAGGCAAAGTGGGAGCAGGCATCTTACATGGCAGGGGCAGGACCAGGAAGTGGGTTGGGGGGACAGGGGAAATGCTACACACTTTTAAACAACCAGGTCTCCTGAGAACTCTATTACCAGACAGCACCAAGGGGATGGGGCTAAGCCATTCATCAAGGATCCGTCCCCATGATCAAATCACCTCCCACCAGGCCCCCCGTCAACACTGGGGATTGTAATTCGACATGAGATCGGGTGAGGACACAGATCCAAACCCTATCACTCTTGATTTTATATTTTTATTTCTTTTTTCTTACTCTGAAAATCTTAGTTTCGTTTAGTACAGTCAAGTTGATGCATAAAATGAACTATCACATTTACCTGTTTATTACATATTTACCTTGATTTATTGTATAATATAAAAAAGTTTCAAAATTGCAATTCAATATGATTAATAATAAACCTACTGAGTTAAGTAACAAGATTTTTTTGAAGATTTTTATCCATCAAACGTATCTCTGTATATAAAGTTAGGATAGTATATTAAGCTAATTTAAATAATTTTTTCTTTGTTTTCATATTACCAATTTGCTATATTATTAGAGTCAATTTGTTCATGATTATATTCAATATCAAGGCTAACTTTTAAAATTTAATTTAATTTTTTAACACATAAAACATATACTAGGCCAGGCACAGTGGCTCGCACCTGTAATCCCAGCACTTGGGGAGGCAGAGGCAGGTGGATCACCAGGTCAGGAGCTCAAGACCAGCCTGGCCAATATGATGTCAAATCCCAACTCTACTAAAAATACAGAAAAAAAAAACAAAAAAAAAAACAACTAGCTGGATGTGGTAGCAAGCACCTGTAATCCCAGCAACTCAGGAGGCTGAGGCAGAGAATTGCTTGAACCCAGGAGGCAGAGATTATAGTAAGGCAAGATCGTACCACTGCACTCTCCAGCCTGAGCAACAGAGCAAGACTGTGTCTCAAAAAAAAAAAAAAAAGAAAGAAAGAAAAGAAATTTCTGGCCAGGTGTGGTGGCTCATGCCTGTAATCCTGGCACTTTGGGAGGCTGAGGAAGGCAGATCACGAGGTCAAGAGATAGAGACCATCCTGGCCAACATGGTGAAACCCCATTCTACTAAAAATACAAAAGTTAGCTGGGCGTGTTGGTGTGTGCCTGTAGTCCCAGCTACTCAGGAGGCTAAGGTAGGAGAATTGCTTGAACCCAGGAGGTGGAGGTTGCAGTGAGCCAAGATCACACCATTGCACTCCAGCCTGGTGACAGAGCAAGACTCTGTTTTCAAAAAAATCCCCAGATAAACAAAAGCAAAACAAAACAAAAAACATATACTGTATTAAAAAGTGTATGTAGAGAAGTCTCGAGCCCATCCCTGTGTCATCTACCCTGTTCCACCTTCCTGTCTTTTTGCAATACACACACACACACACACACACACACACACACACACACACACACATGCTGCCCTGCACCTCGCTCTTTTCATTTAGTTATATCTCCTGCCAATCACTCCATATATAGAGAGCCTTCTCACTTTTTTGGGATGGCTGTACAGTGCCCCACTGTTGTGACTGTACCATAGTGTCTTCAACAGTCCTCTCATGATGGGCATCTAGGTTGTTTCTTATCTTTTAATGTTACAAATAAGGTCAGAACGAATAATCTTGTGCTCATGTTCCTTTTGATTTGTGAAGGTGTATCTGCCGTGAAAACTCCTAAGGTGTCATTGCTACTTTAAAAGATAAATGCATGTGTAATTCTGTTAGATACTGCCAAATTCTCCTCCCTAAGGGCTGTGCCATTTGGCACTCTTATTAGCAACATATAAACATGCCTATTTCCTTATAGCTCTGTCAATGGAGAGTGCTATCCAAATTCAGCTTCTGCATTTTTTGCTGATCTGATGCGTGAGAGGTTGGATTTCAGGACAGCTGTAATTTACATTTCTCTATGAGTGAGATTGAGCATCTTTTTAAGTGTTAAAAGTGTTTTGAATCTTCTTTTATGTGAACTATTTATATTATTTGCCTATTATTTACTAGATTATAGTCTCATTTTTAAAAAATGTAAATATTATCTGATGCAAGAAAAGTCACTTTTCACCTACCTATCAGATATAAAATATAAAACCAAACCAACAAGTAAATATCTCAACACTATGCTTTGCTCCTTCACCCCCAAACTCACTCTAAACCAAAAGTATTGATGATCCCTTAAATTTCAACCTTTCTTCATTGGTCCTATTGCATCGGCTGGAGTATTTTGGCACTGAACGATCATTTTACTATTTTTCAAAATTTTGGCCAGTCAGCTGGCTTTATTAGATTGTGAAGTTAACGAAACGAAGGTTGCAGCTTTGATACCCATATGTGCTGCTGGCTCTACACCAAGATAAGTTGTTCCCAGCCAGAAGCAGGGCTGCCCAGCTGCCTTAGATGCAGACAAGAAGTCTCAAAAGAGCAGCTGGGGATGGGGAGGTAATGGCATCATCTCAAACATAGTTCACCCAGCAGGTGAATGCCCCAACTCCTGGCTCTGGAGGCCTAGTGTAGGTATTTCCCCAGGAATTTCACTGTGAGCTCAGCAGCCAGTTGAGAAGACACATATGTCGAACAGGAAAGCATGCAGAACTCCAGAACATGTGGTTCTGAAGCCGGCTGCCCCAAATGGAGTGACAGACGGGGTTCCCTAACGTGATCTCAGATGTAGCCCTAAAATACGCGCAGTGTCCCTGTATTCATTATCTATTGCCACATAACCAACTGCCCCAAAATGAAGGGCTTCAAAGAGCAAAACACATGTATTACCTTGCATGTTTCTGTGGCTCAGGAATTCAAGCGGTACAGCTGGGTAGCTCCCCGTGAGGTTGTGGTCCAGAAGTCAGGTGGAGCTGCAGTCCCCCGAAGGCGTGCCTGGGGCTGGAGAGCCCACTTCCAAGATAGTCATTGTTACAGACTGAATGTCTGTGTCCTCTCTAATTCATATGATGAAACCTAATACACAATGTGATGATAATTAAAGGTGGGGTCCTTGGAGGTGATTAGGTCATGAGGGTGGAACTTTCATGAATGAGATTTGTGTCCTTATAAATGAGATCCCAGAGAGCTCCCTTTCCCTTTTCACCATGGGAGGACATGGCAAGAAGACAGCCATCTATGAACCAGGAAGTTGGCCCTCACCAGATCCTGAATCTGCCAGTGCCTTGATCTGGGACTTCTCAGTCTCCAGAACCATGGGAAAAAAATATCTGTTGTTTCTAAGCCACCTAGTCTCTGGTATTTTTGTTAGAGCAGCCTGAACAGACTAGGACAGTCATTCACATGGCCAACTAGTTCATGTTGGCTGTGGACTCAGCTCTTTCCATGTGGACTCCCACAGGGCTGCTGGAATGTCTTCATAATGTGTTGCCTGGGGCCTCTCTGACCAAGAGATTGAAGAGAGAGCAAGGGGGATGCTGCAGGGCTTTTCAGCATCCAGTCTTACAGTCACACCCCATCACTTCTGCTAGACTGTATTTGTTAGAAGTGAATCACTAAGTCTGGCTCACACTAAAGGGACGAGGAATTAGCCTTCACCTTTTGAAGAGAGTTGTCACAAAGAATTTGTGAACATATTTAAGAATCATTACAGTTCCTGAGGCCAGGATGCTTTTTCTCTTATAAATAAAAGCAGGCTGTGTGACTGCTGACCTGTGAGGCATGACCACCTCTGGTACACCTAATGGTAAATCAGAAGAAGATGCAGCCTCCATCCAGGTAGGTGGCTTTCCCCCTTAGGAGCTGACTTTCATCACACCAACCTAGAGCATCGTTTAACCTGTTGTATCAGTGGAACCAGCTAAAACACAGATTTCTGTGTTTCATCAAGAGATTCTATTCCAGTAGGTTCAAGGGGCTAGTGAATCTGCATTGTTACAAGTGTTCCAGATAAAGTAAGCCCTTTGGCCCTGGCCCAGAAAAAGAGCAAGACACTGACTTCTCTAGCACTGTGCTTTGGTGTGGTCCACCAATCCCACTCCAATCCCACTGAGGGCACATTGGACCACATCACTGTGTCCTGTGGAGCACTCACAGCACCATACCTGGCAGAGGTAACTGCATCATGAATTTTTGGCGGATGGATGATGGATGAGAGTATGAATGAATTCATGAATGATCATAATTCAGTTGCACTGACTTTGATGATGCTTTTTCAAAAGTTAATATTTTCAACAACACCTAAGACATTATTCCTGTGAAAAAATGTTTAGCCTGATTCTCATGAAGCCTTTGTCCCAATGACCTTTTTATAGAAAATACAAGGGATAAAGAAGTATGTCATGTGATATCTTGAGAAAATAGGATTTAGGGCATTCAATAAGATGACTGGCCTGGAGTCTTGACGCTGGCCACCCTGCCATACATAACTAGAAAGCTGGGTAAATATATGAAATAACTGGTTTGAGATATAATTGGTAGCACAGGGTGTAATCAAGACAGAAAGGAAACAAGCAAGGTGAGTCTTCCAACCACCCAGACTTTCTGACAGAGCCATTTGCTGAATTCCAACACAGAGAAGGGGAAGCTAAACAAAATGCAGAAGTCTCACCAAGCTGAAGACACAGATACTGGAGTTCAGGGAGACTAAAGCAGAACACTTCGAGGAAGAAACTACACAAAGAATTCCAGGTTGGCTGAGTGCAGTGGCTCACGCCTATAATCTCAGCACTTTGGGAGGTTGAGGCAGGAGCATGGTTTGAGCCCAGGAGTTGAAGACCAGCTTGGACAACATGGTGAAACCCCATCTCTAGTAAAAATACAAAAGTTAGCTGGGTGTGGTGATGAGCACCTATAGTCCCAGCTACTTTGGAGGCTGAGGCATGAGAATCGCTGGAACCTGGGAGGTGGAGTTTGCAGTGAGCTGAGATTGCACCAGGGTAACAGAGCAAGACAAAAAGAAAAAGAAGAAAAAAAAAAAAAACACAAAGAGGGAATTCCAGGTCATTGGGTCCACTCGAGTCTTTGGCTAAATACCAAGTGACACATGTGCAGAGTGAGGCACCACAAGGCGGATCAAAGCACCACTGGGGAAAGAATGATTGCCAGGGAACTGGGGACTAAACAACTTACGAAGCGTATACAGAGTTGGGCTATGCTTAGATTTTGAACAACCAGAGTGAAAAGACCTCATTGGACATCAAGGGCTTTGAGTAGAGTCCCAGAAAGACCACACCTCAGGATTAGGACCAAACTAATCTAAAATAAAGGCTATTCTAGATCTGCCTCAAAAAGGAATAGGTCAATCCATAAATGAATCAACTGCCTAGGAAAACAAAATGCAACAGTCTTTAAAGGAAGACAATCTAGGCTGGATGCAGGGACTCACACCTGGAATCCCAGCACTTTGGGAGGCTGAGGCAGGAGGGTTGCTTGAGTTCAGGAGTTCAAGACCAGTCTGGGAAACATAGTGAGACTCCCCCATCTCTACAAAAAAATATAAAAAAGAACTGGTGGTGCTTATCTGTAGCTCCAGCTACTTGGGAGGCTGAAGTGGGAGAATTACTTGAGTTGGAAGGTTGAGGCTGCAGTGAGCTGAGATCCCGCCACTGCACAGCAGCCTGGGCAACAGAGCAGGGCTCTCTCTCCAAAAAAAAAAAAAAAAAAATGGGGAGACAATATAGATGCCTCTAGCATTTTATTCCAAATGAATTTTGAATTTGGTCAAATGCTTCGTCTGCGTCTGCTAATCTTTAGCTGGTGTCATACTTTTTGGTGAAAGACTGAATGTTTTCTCTGAGATGAGGGCCCAGAAAAGGAAGTTCTCACTTCTGTTAAACATTTTGTTGTGATCTTAGCCATGCAAAAAGTCAAGAAACAAGAAACAAGGAACAGAAGCACATATGTCAGAAAGGAAGAAGTAAAACATGTTTGTGACCACAGGAAATCTTAAGGAGTCCATGAAAAAGCTACTAAAACCAAAAAGTGAATTTAGTAAGGATGCAGAACACAAAATCAATATACAGAAATCAATTGTATGCCTATATATATCAGCACAAAGAATTGGAAATGAAATAAAAATCCTATTTATAATACCAGAGAATAATGTTTTAGAATAATATGATTAATGTTTAGAATAATACACACACAAGTCCTGTGTACTGAAAACTCTAAAACATTTCTAAAAGACATTAAATAGGTATTAAATGAATGAATGAACCAGAAAAGCCAAAATAATTTTGGAAAAGAATAACAATTTGGAAGATTTACACAACTGATTTTAAGACCTACTATAAACAATAGTAATTAAGACACTGTGATATTGGCAGAGGACAGAAATACAGATCAATGAACTAGAATAAGGAGTCCAGAAATATATTCATATATATAGTCAATTGATTTTTTTAAAAATAAAGATGCCAAGGTGGTTCAACTGGGAAAATACAGACTTTTTAACAAATGGTACCGGAACAACGGGGTATCTGTGTGAGAAACAAAGCAAAACAAGAACAAAAAACAAACATTAGTTCCTATCTCATGCCATATACAAAAATTACCTCTAAATGGATTATAGGCCTAAATGCAAAAGTTAAAACGACATACCTTCTAGACTAAAACATAGAAGGAAATCTTGGTAACCTTGAGGTAGGCCAAGACTTCTTAGGAAGGATATGGAAAGCACCAACCATAAAGAAAACATTGACAAATTGAGCTTCATTGAGATACAAAACTTCTGCTTTTAAAAGACAATCTTAATAAAAAGAAAATCACCTGGGTATTTGAAAAGTCAAGTCACTGACTGGAAGAAGATATTTGTAATACATAAACCTGGCAAAGGAGTCATATGTAAATCTCAATAATAAAAAAAAATAACTATGGCCCCGGCACAGTGGCTCATGCCTGTAATCCCAGCACTTTCGGAGGCTGAGGTGGTTGGATCATCTGAGGTCAAGAGTTCAAGAACAACCTGGCCAACATGGCAAAACCCCATCTCTCTAAAAATACTCCCCCCCCAAAAAAAAAATTAGCCAGGTGTGGTAGTGCATGCCTTTTTTTCCCCAGATGCTCAGGAGACAGGAAAATCACTTGAACTTGGGAGGTGGAGGTTCCAGTGAGCTGAAGCTCCAGCCTGGGTGACAGAGAGAGACTCTGTCTCAAAAAAAAAAAAAAAAAAAAAAAAAAAACTTACTTTTTAAAAAGGCAAAATATTTGAATAGACACACACACACACACACACACACACACACACACACACACGTATATGCATGGCCAAGAAGCACACACAAAACAGCTCTGGTTATTAGGAACATGCAAATTAAGACCACACAGAGATACTACTACACACCCACAAAAATGGCAAAAAGTAAAGGACTGATAATATCAAGCATTGGTGAGGATGCGGAGAAACTAGAACTCTGTGTTGCTGGTGGGAGTGCAAAATGTTGTCAACGTTTTGGAAACAATTTGAAAGTTTCTTATAAAGTTAAATATACACTTATATGATCCATAAATTCTACTCCAGATTTTTACCCAAGAGAAATGAAAGCATATGTCTACAAAAAGAGTTGTACAAACATTTTCATAGAGACTTTAATCAGAACGGCTTAACACTGGAAACAATCCAAATCTTCATCAGTGGGTAAATGGATGGGCAAATGGCGGTAGACTCATGCCCTAGCATACTACTCAGTGGTAAAAGGAGCCACCCACTCACATTTACATCAACATGGGTGAATCCCGGGTAGATCATACTCTGCAGAAGAAACCACAGAAAATCATAAACCATATTATCACATTTATAAAGTTCTTGAGCAAGCAAAGCTGCCTATAGATATAAAAATCAGATCAGTGGCTGCCTGGAGTTGGGGATGTGGGGGTGGGAGGAGGAGAGAGAGGCTGCAAAGGGAGAAGGAGTGAACTTTGTAAATATTTTGACTGGGGCGAGAGTGATAAGGATATACAAATTTCTTTTTAACTCATCCAGTGTGCACTTAAAATGAATGCCCTGAATGTTAGTTTTACTTCTGTTTAAAACAATTGTTTTAAATAGACTAAAGAGAAATAATAACCAAATGCAACATCTGATCCTCAATTGGATGCTGATTTGGCAAAACCAAAGCTATAAAAGATATTTTTAGGATGACTGGGAAGTTTTGCATATGGCTTGACTATTAAATAATATTATAGAACGGCTGTTAATCTTCTTAAATGTTGTTAATGATTATTAAATAATATTATAGAATGGTTGCTAATAGAGGCATCTAGTTTCCTGTTCTTAGGAGATCCATGCTGAAGTATTTGGGAATGAAACATACTGTTGGCAACTTATTTTTAAATGGTTCAGTAACAACAAAAATATGTACACAAATGCAGAGATGAAACACATCTGGCAAGTATTAAAATTGTTGAGGAAGGTGGAAGATACATAGATTTTCATTGTACTTCCAACCTTTCTGACTTCAACATTTTCCCGCAATAATAATAAACATTGGGAGAAGAAAAGTTAATGTTGAGTTGTTACATCTTACCCCGAAATCTACAAATTCTGCCTTAGAAGATGACACTTACAAAGACATGGTTGCAGTCATAATTTCCTCCAAATTCTTCTAAGAGCTTGGTTTTGAACAGAACCCCTGGCACAGACAGCCTCACCAACGTTAGCAGCAAAGCCACGCCGTCATGGGACGCCCCGTGGTTGGAACTTGGTTGGCCTTCTGGCCTCCTTGGCTGGTGGCTGGGGCGAGGAGGATCACAACGTGCGGGATCAGGAACACCAAGGCTGTGGACAGGGGTGGGCAGCGGCTGGGGCCTCTTCTCCACTGTCCTTCACGGGAGGGAGGTAAATGGTTAACCAGTCACCCACTCCCGGCACTCTGCAATCCCTCTCTGTGCCAGCACAGGGCATTCTCTGGCTGAATTCAGCCAGCCAGACTGAAAGTCTCATAACAAAGCCATGGGACAAACAAGGCCCAGGTGACCCTGTTTGCTAAACAGTGAAAACCAGATCGACACAGGCACTTTACAAAAGGCCGCACACACATATGCAAAAGTGTCTCCCTGCAGACCTCAAAGTCAGTACTCCACGTAAGGGTGTATTTAACTTTATAAGAAACTGCCAAATTGTTTCCAAAACATTTAGAACATTTTGCATTCCCGCCAGCAACATATGAGAGTTCTAGTTTCTCCGCATCCTCACCAGTGCTTGACAGTATCAGGCCTCAAAGTCAGTACTCCAGTATTCTGGGACAGTACCCAGAGCCTCGGACAGGTGAGGTTTTGGGAAGGCGAGGTCTTGGAGATAACGTGGGAAGGATAAAAAAATCCAGAAAGTGGGTGAAAGAGGGGAAGGTGGAGCCAGTGAAGGGGAGAGAAATAGAGTCTCACGGGCTGAGAAGAAGGAGAAGCAGTGAGGTCTTTTGCACCTTGGCAGGTGAGAGGGCTGAGTTCAAGAACATGAGGCAGATGGTGTGGTTACTTACAGAAACTTCTCTGAGGGTTAAAGGCAGGAAAATGTTCACTGGATTTAGCTACTTGGTGGGCCCTGGGGATCAAGGCCAGAGTAATTTTCTAGGGGTGGGAAGGTGGAAGGGCCTTCAGGATTGCACAGGGAGGGAGGGAATGGAGGTATGGGGCACCAGGGACTTTGTCAAGAAGTTTGATCCTATACCATGACGGCTGCAGAAGTGGGCATCTTGGTGGGGATGGAGGAGAGGGATTTGCTCTTTAGTGTCGGGAGCCCCGAGTGTGCTCAGGCTGAGTGGAGAGAACCAGCTTATTACAGAAGAGGAGCATCTTCTATTGCAAGCCTCTCATTGGCAAAGAAAGCAGAAGCAGCAGCAACATCTGGGAAGAGTCTCTCCGAAAACCTGAAATTGGCCACAGTGGCTTTGGAGGAAGAAGTTACTGAAAGCCAGTTTTCCTAAAATATACTCATGCTGATCAGACTCATGGTTAAATGAGAGTCACTCCAGAGAAGAGGGCTTGGTTGTAAGCTGTGCATGTGCAAGCCTTGGAGGAAAGCTGAGACCACACGCGGGGCTACCAAAGACTGATGTGAGAGGTGTTCTGTTCTTGTTGTTCTGACAATTTAAATGTTCCTCATATTTTTCCAGAACAGAACGGTCAAGAGAGCAGAAGTTAGGAGTGTGGATTCTAATGCCAGCTTCACACTGCTTAGGCAAATTTGCTTCTGAGCCTCAGCTTCAGTGGCACAGCACGTTTCTTTTCTAGAAATGCACCAGATGTTGAGGAGTGAATGTTTTCCAGATGTTGGGGGTAAATGAGTGTGAACGTAAAGAGCACTTAGCACAGTATGACACACACTATAATGACCATTGTATTTACTTTCTATGTGCATTACGTATTTCCTTAAGCATAGGAAAAATCATTCTTAATATAGCCCCCTTCTAAAGCTACAATCCTGAACTACAGGACAGTTCATTGAGGTGCTGCCCTGCTAGCCATCAGCCTTCACTCTCACACAGGACATTCCTCTGGCTAGCTCTGCTCGAGTCCTCCCTTGCTGGGCCCTGCAAATTGCACAAGCACGATTAACAAGAGGATCAGGAATGCTCTGCAGGCCAATACCTGTATGCCCCTCAGTCTGAACACTGGACAGACAGTCGAGTCAGGCCTTGTGCCTTTGTACAAGATTTTATCAAAGCCTATTCCAGGACAACATGCAGATACCAGACATGGCTGCCAAGGAGACTCTGTCATGCTGTGGGGATTGGCTGGGGCATGGCAGGCGCTATGGCGCCCTCCCTCCCATCTGTTCTGAGATGGGGGTAGTGGGCAGTACTTCATCTTTGGGTTCCACGATGCTCCTGTGCTCAGGCAGGGGTTTCCTAGAGACAGTTTTGCCAGCTTGGTCCTGGGACTGTCTGACCTTCCCTTGATGCCCAGCACACCCTATTGGAGCAGCGCCTGGCACAATGCGGTGTAATGAGGTAAACAGGGATCCTGCTGAGGATCACTGGGCCATCCACAAACTGCCTGCACTTAAGAGTTCCAGACACAGCACAGCCTCGAAGCCTGTGGCCCCTCACCCCCTGCGTGATGAACCACAGCACACCATAGCAGGCCCTCCGCGTTGCAAGCCCTCCCAGGAGGTAATCCTGAGACTCTGCCCGGGCAAACGCGCACAGACCTCTTGTGGCTACCTTTCCAGCAAAAAGCTCTACACTGCCCTCTGGGAGCCAAACCTCTTCTGAACCACAGCAGGCAATTTCCGAATTTGCCAGCCCTTCTGACGAAGGAAGGTGGGGCGGCCAGTTCCTTCGCAAGCTATGTAAATGGCACACCCGATCCAACCAATCTTTTGGGCCCTATGTAAATCAGAAACTGCCTCCTCAAACTCATTTATAAAACTGTGCATTCCTGTATACCTATGTAACAAACCTGCATGTTCTGCAGGTGTACCCCAGAACTTAAAGTATAATAAAAATAAAGCAATAAAAATAAATACTAGCTGAATATATTGACTCCCATTAAATTTCAAAATGATAAAGAAAATGATATGATTAAATGAAGCATACATCACACGGTTAAAATAAAAAAAATAAAACCCTGTGCATTTCACCATGAAACTGGAAGCTCTGCTTGGGAGCCCCTCTCTGCAGGAGAAAGAGCTTTTCTCTTTTTTTTGCCTATTAAACCTTTGCTCTTAACCTCACCCCTTGTGTGTCCGTGTCCTTGATTTCCTTGGCGTGAGGCAGCAAACCTCGGTTATTAGCCAGACGAATGACGCCACTTCAAAATCATTACCTTAGCCACCAGAACACATCTTAGCCACCTGTCTACAGAAGGGCTGCCCTTGCATCGGGTGCCCATCTCAGGCCCATTGGCCAAGAGAGGGTGATCCGGGTCACCTGGTGTCCAGCAAGGCCTCAGTCTTTCTGCAGGAGTGGGTGGCTTCTCTGGGAAAGGGACCATGAATTGGGCCAGCAATGATCAACCTCTCTAGTTAAAACTATACTTAGATGAATTACTTATTAGAAGAGAAGGAAGTGATGTATTCTAAGTATACATGTAGCAGTTTGATGCAGTAGAAAGAGCATGAACCAGAAGTCAAATGCCTGGTTTCTGCCACGGAGCAGCAATAAAATCCCAGCATCAAACAGGTCATCTTTCTGAGTCTCAGTTTCTCCATCTGTAAAATGAAATATTTAATTTAAGCCTTGCTTCCTTTTTAACTTATGTTAGAGTGACTCCATATTCTTCAAGATATAATCTGCTATCATCATTATTTTTTTTTTATTTTTATTTTTGAGACAAGAGTTTCGCTCTTGTTACCCAGGCTGGAGTGCAATGGCGCGATCTCGGCTCACCGCAACCTCCGCCTCCTGGGTTCAGGCAATTCTCCTGCCTCAGCCTCCTGAGTAGCTGGGATGACAGGCACGTGCCACCACGCCCAGCTGATTTTTTATATTTGTAGTAGAAACGGGGTTTCACCATGTTGACCAGGATGGTCTCGATCTCTTGACCTCATGATCCACCCGCCTCGGCCTCCCAAAGTGCTGGGATTACAGGCGTGAGCCACCGCACCCGGCCTATCATCATTATTAAAGCAAATTTTTCCCTCTCCTCTACTCCCTTCTTTCCTCTTCCCTTCCCTCCCTTCCCTTCGCTTCCTTTCCCATCTGCCTTTCTTCCCCTCACTCTCTCCTCCGTCCCTCCTTTCCTCTCCTTTTCCCTTCCTTCCTTCCTTCCCTCCCTTCCTCCTTCCCTCCCTCCTTCTTTCCTTCCTTCCTTCCTTCCTCCTTCCCTCCCGCTTTCTTCCTTCCCAGCACTAATCCCTTTCTCCTCAATAGACCACTACATCAATGTGAAAGATTAATTCTTGAATAGGTATGTAGTTTTCTAAGATATGAGTATTATTTTGTGTATTTATTTAAACTTTACATGTATTACATTCTGTCATAGTCCTCTTTTGCTTCCTAACGTTTCTTACTCAGCACCATTTAAAAATACCTCTGTGGTGCTGGCTGTGGGTCTTTAAGGCTCCTTCCAGAGTGGCACTTTATGAGCCTTGTTTAGTATTGCGGAACACTCTGTTATCCAAAGTTCTTCTACTTTGAACCAAATTATCGGTGGGCTTTTTAGAGGGGACCAAGGGGACAAGAATGCATTAGTCCAATGTTGGACAACTTTGGTCTGCATGAAGGGACCCAAATGGATTAATATGTAGAGACGTTAAAGAGGAATAAATGGAGTCCTGGATGGCAAGAGCCGTTGTGAACGCATCTTTGGGCCTTACTCGTAAAACTATGAGGCTGCCTACGAAGCCAAAACTCTGAAGCCGAATTCCCATGCCCTCTTCCGGGAGGAGCTTGCCTCCTGCGTGGAGCTGGCAGGCATTCTCCAAGAGGAGGCAGGAAGACTTCCCGGGCTCTCCCTCATATTTCATCAGGCACAGAAAAACTGTTTAAGCCCTCAGCCGGAGATTGAACCCAACTCGGAAGACCTGTCCCCGGGCGGCCACTCTCTGCGGCTCTGAGGAGGTGAAGGAGATGAGCCACATCCCGCCCAGAGCGTTCTGCGGTTGTTAGCAGAGCGGCTAGCGCCTCGCGGGCTGAGCAGCTCTCTTGGTGGCGTTGAGGCTGGGGGAGCCATGTGGAGCCTGGGAACGGGCCGCGGGTGGGGAGCAGCTGTGGAGTAGCCCCTCCTGGCTCTGCCTGCCTATGGCTGGGAGAACAGATTCCATTCAGGCAGCAGCGATTCACACTGGGTGGTCTGCGCCTTCCCTTCCTCACTGTCTCAGTGTCACAGGCAACTGCCCAGCAGGCTGAGGAGCGCGCACCTCCCCTTGGAGGACAGCGGCCCGCGCAAGGAGGCTGTTTTCCTCTCCCACACTTCGGGCTCCCAGGGTCTTCATCTCCGTTCAGGCCTCTCAGTAAGCTCCGGCGAGACCTCTGGCAGCTCCACTGGTGAGGCCTGTGCGCCAGGGCAGGGGCGGGGTTGCTTTACGTTCCCCCAGTGACACACTGCCTGGCCTCAACTTTATAGAGCCACATGTTGGCTCTATTCCAGCCCTTAACTATTTCTGTGCCTTTGAACATGTAAAACAAAAACATCAATAAAACACAAAACCCCAAAATAACAAACACAATAAAAACACAGCAAAGGTCCCTGAGGGTTTCCAGCCCCTCGCCACATCTCGGTTGCTGCGGTGTTCAGATGTGTGCTCTCTGCCTTGGTGGTACCATCTTCTCCGAGGAGATCAAGGCGGCTGTGGGATTATATGCACACGCTTTACTGAGATGTCTTGCGCTGCGGTGACGGGACTTAAGCTAACGCTAGGAATCAGAGAAAGTTCACTTCTGCCTTCAGATCTTGGAACAGCTCACCCTCAGTCCCCAGGCAGTATCTGGGACTCCCAGGCTGCCTGCAGGCCTCCTGACAAGGGCCTGGGTCCTTTAGCCCACCATGGACTCAGCTTCTCAAGCACTCAAGGAGAGTTTCCAGAAACTGAACAGGATGAAATAATTATAGCCGAGAGTCACTGGACTTACTATGCTACGTGTTCTTTGTACCATCTCACTTGATCCTGATAACCTTATGATGTAGGTCCCATCATTCACAAATGAGGAAACTGAGGCTCAGTGAGTCTAAACAGCCGACCCATTTACGTACCTAGTGATTAGAGAAGCCAAGATTTGATTATAGAAAACACTCCAGAGTTGGTACTCTTAACTGTGACTGCATGGAAGCGCGTGCACACTCACACACACACACACACACACCCCATGACATGCATGGAAGCACACACACACACCTGTGACATGCATGGAAGCACACACACACCCGTGACATGCATGGAAGCACACACACACCTGTGACATGCATGGAAGCACACACACACCTGTGACATGCATGGAAGCACACACACACCTGTGACATGCATGGAAGCACACACACACCCGTGACATGCATGGAAGCACACACACACACACCCGTGACATGCATGGAAGCACACACACACCCGTGACATGCATGGAAGCACACACACACCCGTGACATGCATGGAAGCACACACACACCCGTGACATGCATGGAAGCACACACACACCCGTGACATGCATGGAAGCACACACACACACCTGTGACATGTATGGAAGCACACACACACACCCGTGACATGCATGGAAGCACACACACACACCTGTGACATGCATGGAAGCACACACACACCCGTGACATGCATGGAAGCACACACACACCCGTGACATGCATGGAAGCACACACACACACCCGTGACATGCATGGAAGCACACACACACCCGTGACATGCATGGAAGCACACACACACACCTGTGACATGCATGGAAGCACACACACACACCTGTGACATGCATGGAAGCACACACACACCCGTGACATGCATGGAAGCACACACACACCCGTGACATGCATGGAAGCACACACACACCCGTGACATGCATGGAAGCACACACACACACCCGTGACATGCATGGAAGCACACACACACACCCGTGACACGCATGGAAGCACACACACACACCCGTGACATGCATGGAAGCACACATACACCTGTGACATGCATGGAAGCACACACACACCCGTGACATGCATGGACGCACACACACACACCCGTGACACGCATGGAAGCGCGCACACACACACACACACACACGATGACAGACACGTGCATCCTTTGGTCTCGACAGTGTAATCGTTTTTATAATATTCACAAATCAAAGGTTGTTAGAAATCGAAGTCATTTTAGAGATTACCTGTCTGACTCCTCCCCAGCTTTTGCTTCCACAAAAAGGGAAACTGGGGACTTTAGAGAAACAGTTTTCAAACTTGACCAATCATCAGAGTCACCCAAGGGACTGGCTAAACCCAGACCTCGGGCTCTGTCTCCAGAGTTCCTAATTCTGTAGACTGAGGTGGGGCCCAAAATGTCTATTTCTAACAAGTTCCCAGGTGCCGTTGCCGCTGCTGGTTCTGGCCCCTACTTGGAGAACTGCCGCAGTAGAATAAACTGGACACGTGAAGACCTGCGAGACCCACTGTAGGGTTGTTACTTGAACGTGCTTAGCAACGCTGATGAAGCCTGGGCAAACACGGCCCCCAGTTCACCCGTAGCAGCGTCACTTGCCCTTTACTAACTTTAGGTCTCAGCGGCAGAACCAGGATGTGGCAGGGAGCGTTCTAGAAAATGCTCTCCCCTACAAAAACATCCCACGCCTTTATCCCTCAAAGCCTGAGAACGTGTGGTATCGTCCCTGTGATAGTGGCATGTAATACAGCACAGTGGACCCACAAAAAGGGAGTAGGTGGATGGGTGTAATTTAATCACACGAGTCCTTAAAACCAGGTAACTTTTTATAGCCGTTGGGGCAGAATAGTAAGGCAAAAGGGGAAATCAGAGAGACTTGAAGTTCAGGATCTTGGCCAGCCTTGCAGCACTATTGCTGTTTTGAAGATGGAGCGGCCCACGTGAGAAGGAATGTGGGAGGCTGCTAGGAGCAGAAAGTAACCCTTGGCAGGGAACTGGGACCTCAGTCTTATCGTTGCGTAGGACCAAATTCTGCCAACAGCCTGAATGAGCTTGGAAACAGATTATTTCTTGAGCCTCCAGATCATACGGAGGGAAGCCTGACCTGCAGAACCATCAATGAAAAAACGAATGTAGTTTTAACTTTCTAAGTGTGTGGTTATGCTGCAATAGAAACTAATCTACAAGTACATCAGTTCTGGAGCCCAGAAGCATGCCACTGCCCAGTGCAGACCTACCCCATCCAGAAGCTTCTCACACCAAGAGCTGGGCCTCTGGGAGGCTCACCTTAACATTTGCTGGAAATGGCAGTGGCCATGACTGAAATTCCAGCCCTATCAAGGTGATTTTCAGTTCAGTTGGTATTGAGTGCATTTGGTGCTGCTATAAAGGAATACCTGAGGCTGAGTAATTTATGAAGAAAATTTTATTTGGCTTACAATTTTGATGACCAGGTGTCTGGTGAGGGCCTCAGGCTGCTTCCACTCATGATGGAAGATGGGGAGCTCATGTGTGCAGAGATCATACAGCAAGAGAGGAAGCAGGAGAGACAGTGGGGAGGCACCAGGCTCTTTTAACAACCAGCTCTTGAGGGAACTAATAGAGTGAGAACTTACCCCAAAAGGAAGGCATTATTTATTCATCAGGGACCGCCCCCCCAAGACCAAAACAATTCCCATTAGACCCAATTTCCAACACTGGCGATCAAAGTTCAACATACATTTTGGAAGGGACAAACATTTAAATCATCACGACTGGGGAAAAAATCTAAAGGTTGTCAGGAAACCCAGGAAACTGCCTACCCAGCCGACCTCAGCAGACACCAGTCTTGCTTGAGAATGCAGGCAGATCGCTTGCCTGCAAGTGCATGCCCTTCATGGACGAGTAGTTTAAAAACACTTTAGGAAAACAGACTGTCCTCCTGCACTACCACTAAATCAAATAACCTACTTTCCTGTTCTAAGATTAATCATCTGTAGAACAGAGGCACTGCTCCTCACCAGGACATCAGAACATTCAAGCAAGAAGATGGTGTAAAGGCACAGAATCCACACTCTCTACAGCAATGATCGCCACCTCAAATATTCTTTTTATTTATTTATTTATTTATTTATTTATTTATTTATTTTTTGAGACAGGGTCTCACTCTGTCACCCAGGCTGGAGGGTGGTGGCCATGATCATAGCTCATGCTGCCAAGTAACTGAGATTACAGGACACACACCACCATGCCTGGCTAACTTTTGTAATTTTTTTTTTGTAGAGATGGGGTTTCACCTTGTCACTTAGGCTGGTCTCACATTCCAGGGCTCAAGCGATCCACTCACCTCAACCTCCCAAATTGTTGGGATCACAGGTGTGAGCAACCACACCCAGGCTTTTGTTATTTTTGAGATAAAATAAAATCTGAAGAATGAGGGGACAGTTTTGATTTTCAACATGACCATTGCATAGCTAATAATAGTATAGTCAGGATTCAGCCACCCTGTCATTTTGTTGTAAAAATTGAATATAATCTTGAGGCTGCCATGGTTCAACACAATTCAAGTAAATATAACAGGTGTGTAGATAATTCCTATAATTGAGATTTCCCCCAAATATTCCCCATAAATGACTTAAAGTAGAGCTTCTACTCTTAGGGTTGAAGTTCCATGTCTGCTCTATCCAGGTCCTTACTGTCTATGGATTCTCTTGCTGCACATCCTTGAGAGGGTGGGGCCAAGTGGCATTGGTCACCTCATCCTCGTTCATTCTCCGTACCGGTCTGCAACTGTGGCCCTGTGAAGGTACAAAGGTACAGAGCTGGGCAGGGTGTGACTTTCTGACCGTAGTCACCCCTTGCCATGATATCTGCCTACTTTCACTGATCTAGTCCTAATGACTGGAGGAATATCATGGAGGACGTTCGTGCCTTGCGCTGGACACCAGGAGAGGTCTAGCACCTGGGTTTCTTAGAAGGCTTCCCAGAAGGCTGTGCATCCTGACCCTGTGTTCCTCTCACATCCACCTGGACCCTGAGCCACTTTCCTCTGGAGCCTGATTTTCTTGTCCAGACCTTTCCTGTTTTTTTTTTTTTTTTTTTTTTTTTTAATAATCTCGGGATTGTGAGGTGATGGTGGCCATTGACAGGGTCCTACAGTGCAGAGAAGAATGTCCAGGTCTCTTCCTGTGGCTTCTCTCTTTTCTCCCCAACCCCAACTGAACCCCCAGCTCCCGTGGTGCCCCAGCGTAGGGGAGGCCACATGGTACCATTTTTACCTAAATGTTTGGGAAGACATTCTTTTGAATTTTCGAAATCTTGAAAGGTTTTGAGACATGTACTGGCAAGCAAAACATGCAGGTTCCTGCCTTTCCGTGTCATCCAAGCTTGTGGCTTTGTTTTGTTTTATTTTGCTTTTTATGTGCTATAAAGTTGTTGAAATATTTTGGTCCTTTTTGGTTATCAGATAATCTGGTAGTGTTCTGTCTGTAGTATGATCAAAGTGAATATGGCCCATAGATTACCCTGCAGGATCACAGCCTGAGCAGATTTTGAAACTTGGATTTGCAACTTTACCAAACTATTGAAAAAAATTTAATCACACACACACACACACACAGCTTCCACAAAGCAATTTACTTCCAACCGCAATGTGTTCATTCAAATGATTTGCTCAGAACTATATGACCACGCTTAGTTTCACTTCCCACCACAGTTCTCTGATAACCTCTGAAAACTCTGTTTTTGTGGTTATACTGTCATTCTTTATTCATCTTTTTAAACTATAATCAGGTCAAAATTATAAGTTTTAACTGGGAATGTGGATTGGTGGTTAAAAACAGGAAGCTTGATGTGTAAGTCTGAAAAGCAGTGAAAATATGTAAGAAACTCAGAAAAATTCAGAACCTGCCATTATTGATGATCGCTACAGAGTGTTACCACCTGGGGACTCACTGAAAACTTTCCAGTAGAGAAGGATGAGGTTACTAACCAGCCTTAAGTGAATGAATATATAAACACGGTTGATCTAAAATCTTGGATTATATTTGGATGTCCACATGGACGAAAGTTCAAGCAGTATCACAGACTGAACAGTGAAAAGTAAATATCCCTCTGCAGAAGATTGTATTTTCCAAAGAGAAAGGCAATCGTATCTCCTCTCCCAAGTGTTATTCTGCAATGGGACCTTGACATTCCAACTGTAGAAAGGAAGAATCTAATTTATTTCCCTTTGTATCTTGGTTGTTTTAGTGACTTGCTTGAGTAATAGAATGAAATGAGAGTGGGACTTCCAAAGCCAGGTCGTAAGATGCCTCACAGCTTCCACCTGGGACCCCAGGAGCCCTTGCTCCTAAGACACTTCCTCTTGAAGCCCGGTCCCCTGGCGGGAGAAACTACATGGAAAGACACAGGTGACTGCTCTGGTTGATGAGCCAGCGGAGCTTCCAGCATCAGCTGTCAGTCATATGAGTGAACCATCTTAACATCTGGCTCAGGTGAACTGACAGGTGCTGGCAGCCCTAGCTGACTGCCCGACAAAACGCAGCCATGCCACAGAACTGTTTTAAGCCACAAAAGTGTGAGTGGATTGTTATATGGCAGTAGATAACTGGAACACCCTCTCATTTCTTTTGACAAATTTATTTTGTATTCTTTCAGTGACATTTTATGCACACACATTCAATGACGTGTATGTCTTTCCCTTTGCAAATAATAACATAATAAACACACTACAGTACTCACTCTGCTTTCTTTTTTAACCAATAACACAGCTTAGAGATTATTCTGTACCTGTTTATGCAGACCTGACTTGCTCCTTGACAGTGGGAGAGTACCTTCTTTTTTAGCACCATAAGTTATTTAACCAGTCCACTATTAATGGACCTGTAGGGTTCCCATCCCTGTACTTTGTTAGTACAGACAGTGATTCATTGTCTATTCTGCTAAAGTATCCTTTTGTACAATGTCTATTGTAAATATATAGGTTACCTTCCTAGAAGATATTTGTAGCTTCTTTAATTCTGTTGTATGTGCATTTGAATTTTAGTAAATACTGCCAACCCCCCAAAAAAGAGGTTGTGTCAAGTTATACTCTCCCCACTCAGATTTACGGCTGTTTTCCCAGAGACTTGCCAAAGCAATGCATTCATAAAGCTTTAAAAATTGTTTACCCTGGATTCTTACTCAAATGACGGATTTTATTATTGTGGAGAAGAAAATGAGCTTAATTTTTGATATCTGTTTGATATCTTTGTATTGCTTGCTTGAGAAATTTCCAGCTATAATTGCATCACTCATTCTTGTAAAAATATTAAAAACTAAAATTGTATGAGTTTGGGAAAGATGACATGAGCTGTTAGGTAAAAAGGTGAGTTGAAGAGAAATAACTTTTATTTTATTTTATTTTTTTGGAGACAGAGTCTTACTGTGTTACCCAGGTTGGAGTGCAGTGGCGCCATCTTGGCTCACTGCAACCTCCACCTCCTGGGTTCAAGCAATTCTCTTGCCTCAGTCTCCCAAGTATCTGGGATCACAGGCGCCTGCCACCAAGCCTGGCTAATATTTCGGTATTTTTAGCGGAGACTGGGTTTCACCATGTTGGCCAGGTTGGTCTCGAACTCCTGACCTCGAGTGATCTACCTGCCTTGGCCTTCCAAAGTGCTGGGAATACAGGCATGAGCCACTGTACCTGGCCAGAAAAATAAAGTTTAATGAGATTCCATTTTTTCGAGATGTGTGAAGCTGCCCAAGAAAAAAATGTCTGGAAGTAGATATACAAAGTGTTAGTAAGAAGCACGGTCCTTCCTAATTATAAACCACAATGCGTCTAGCAAATGAAACATCGCCTGCAATTTCCTGGAAGGTCAGTGTCACAAATGCTTTGGAAGCATTTATTTGTCTCGATTCTGCCAAAGGAAGCTAATATAATAATTAACTATTGCAGAGGGCATCTGCTTGGATAAAATATGTCTAGGAAGGGAAGAAGGCTACAGTTATTATTCTGTGGAGGAGGAAACTCATGGGGCTGTTTGGAAGTTCTGCAGTCATGAATGACAGATTATATTATTGAAGATCAAGTTGTCCTCTCTACGTCAACTTGGGTTTGGTTGCAAAACATAGCAGGCTCCAAAACACAGCTGGTTGTTTCACCTTGGAGACCAGGAACTGTGTGGCTGCCATGGAGGGAGGGTCTGAAGCCTGTGTCACAGTGAGTCAGGTTACACCTGATGCTTTTTCGATCCTTGGCAATGATGCAGTGCATAACAAGGTTTCCTATAATGTTGTTCTCCGAGGGCTGGAATGACTCCCCAAACGCAGAAAGCAAGAGGCATGTGGGGCTGGCCAGAAAAAAACAGGATCTCAGAGCTTTGTGAGAACTGTTATTAAAGTGTAAGTCTCATCACAGCTAGGGGTTCCTAAAGTAGATAAGAATACACATGCAGTCAATCAATAGGTGTCTGTTGATTCCTAATGAGCTGATCCACTAGGAAAATCAGGATAGGCTCCTGTGCATGTGTGGATACATCAAGGGTCCCATTCACTGCTGGTGGCCCTGGAGGGAGCTCTACCATTTCTCCAAATCTGTGTTTGGTAGATTAAAAACAGGGTCTTTATGGCAGTGTCTTAAATTTCTATAGAAAAGTACCTCCTGCGGCTAAGGAGGGAGGATCGCTTGAGCCCAGGAGTTTGAGGCCAGCCTGGTCAACATAGTGAGACCCTATCTCTACAAAAATTTTTTTTAAATTAGCTGAGCATTGTGGTGCATGCCTGTAGTCCTGGCTACTGGAGAGGATGAGGTGGGAGGATCGCTTGAGCCAGGAGGTTGAGGCTGCAGTGAGCCACTGCACTCCAGCTGGGTGATAGAGTGCGACTCAGTCCAAAAAAAAAAAGAAGAAGGAAAGAAAAAGAAGAAAAGCACCTCCTGGAATAAGATGGGCTCAATAAATAATTTTTGAATGTGTGAATGAATGAATGTGAATAAGAGAGACAGCTTGTCATTGACTTACAAAACAGAGACCTCCACTTGTTGACAATACATGAGAAAACTTCAGGCTTCATTTCTCAGACCTTTCTTCTTCTAAACAAGGTCCAGCCCTCTGTGTGTTACGCTCTGTTAAGCACAGAAGCCCTAAGTTCTTCTATAACTAATTTAGACCTGTGATTCCTTGGCTCTCACAATCCTCTCCCTTCTAAGAAGCAGGGAGAGCCCACAAGAAGCAATGGAGCAGGGCAGCGGCCGCTTGGAGGACTTCCCTGTCAATGTATTTTCCGTCACTCCTTACACACCCAGCACAGCTGACATCCAGGTGTCCGATGACGACAAGGCGGGGGCCACCTTGCTCTTCTCAGGCATCTTTCTGGGACTGGTGGGGATCACATTCACTGTCATGGGCTGGATCAAATACCACGGTGTCTCCCACTTTGAATGGACCCAGCTCCTTGGGCCTATCCTGCTGTCGGTTGGGGTGACATTCATCCTGATTGCTGTGTGCAAGTTCAAAATGCTCTCCTGCCAGTTGTGCAAAGAAAGTGAGGAAAGGGTCCCGGACTCGGAACAGACACCAGGAGGACAATCATTTGTTTTCACTGGCATCAACCAACCCATCACCTTCCATGGGGCCACTGTGGTGCAGTACATCCCTCCTCCTTACGGTTCTCCAGAGCCTATGGGGATAAATACCAGCTACCTGCAGTCTGTGGTGAGCCCCTGCGGCCTCATATCCTCTGGAGGGGCAGCAGCCGCCATGCCGGGTCCTCCTCAGTACTACACCATCTACCCTCAAGATGACGCTGCATTTGTGGTTGATGAGGGCTGCCCTTCTTTCATGGTTGGTGGAAATGACAGGTATGGCGTGTCTGCTGGGGGAATGCTCTCCTTCTAGCCATCTCTGTTATGATCTGTGACTGTGTTTCGTCCATGAATAAGGTGTTGGGAGAATGTGAATCTCTGTTTAACCTGTTGCCCACAATGGCAGACTTGATTTGTGAGTGGTGTTTTGGACCATAATGTAGCTGTGTTTTCTGCTCACATTTCAGGCCCAGTCCTGATGCTGAACAGCTAGAAGAGACACAGCTGGAAGAGGAGGCCTGTGCCTGCTTCTCTCCTCCCCCTTATGAAGAAATATACTCTCTCCCTCGCTAGAGACTATTCTGATACAATAATATAATGCTCAGCTCAGGGAGCAAGCATTTCCATCATTGTTACCTGACAACCGTGGTGCTCTATGTTGTGACCTTCAGAAGTTACAGCAGCGCAGCTCGGGCAGCCTGATAGAGATCATTCAACAAATACAAAGGGAAGTGGGAGGGGCAGGGTCTCAGATTGGTAAAAATCAGGCTGGGCTAGGGAAATTCTCCTCCGGAACAGTTTCAAATTCCCACGGGTAAGGAATCTCCTGTGTAAGGTTCAGGAGCAGGAATTTCACCTTTTCATCCACCACCTTTCCCCTTCCCTGTAGGAAGGCACTGGTGGCTCAATTTTAACTCCAGCAGTCAATGGAAAAATCACGACTTCTAAGACTTTTGGAGTTTCCACAGAGGGAAGAGTCGGGTGGGAAGGAAGCAGGGAAGAGAAAGCAGGCTCAGCTGGAGATTTCCCAGTGGCAGTCCTCCGGCCCAAAGCAGACTCATGTATCCCAAACAACTTGGCTGCCATCTGGCTTCTCTGAGGACTCTGGGTACCTTAAGGCTATAAAACAAAACAAAACAAAAGCAGTAAACCAATGAAATAAAATAAAGCATGTCTTCTGTTAGAATAGTATTGGATAGTTGGCTAAATTATACAAAATAGACCATAATAGGATAAGGCTGTGAATAAATCCTTCCCTGATCACTGAGTTACAGTGATCCTTGGCTGCTGCTGCTGTCTTCTGCAAGGTTGAAGCTTGACGTGTGATGTACGTGGGTGGGCTCTTGGTCCACCCCAGGTTGAGGCCTGTGCCAGGGTGCCAGGCATGAACTCACTGCGCCCAGAGGTTGACAGAATACAGGACTTCCCTAAGCTCCCGCAGGTTGGTGGAGCTAGACAGAGCAGAGCTGTCATGTCAACACATGGGCAATTATATGATAAAAACAATTCCTATGACTAAAAGAAACATCCTCTTCATTAAAAAACTTTGGTGTCCTTAATCTCTCTGAATTTGACTGTGCAATAAGCTACTGAAACTGACTCACAGACTTCGGAAGAGACAGTTTAAAACCACTAGGTTTTAAAAGGAAATCTTTGCTTTGGGTTTTAAAGGCAATGCCACTCAAGGTAAGGGTGGCACATCCCCAAAAAAGACACACAGGATTTAGCAATCCTTTAAACAAAGTCGATATCATGTTTGTATATGGAGCAACTTTTGCTAACTTTGATCAGAAGTATCTAGCTTTCCAAGGATATGAGTGAAGTAAGCTTGGTATATTATATCTTAGGGACAAAACCTTTTCCCTCCCACTTTCATGTTTGATGATAGGTGACAGGTGAAAACGGTTCCATTTACAGAAACTAGCTTTACATTCCACAGATCCCTGAGACACTGGGCCCCTAGCCGAGGGTCACTGGGTTTGAAGAAGAAGTTTGATGACAAGGGCCTGACTGAACATCACCAGTGGCATGCTGACCAGCAGATGACACTTCGAACCCCTCATGCCACTCTTACCTTGAGTGCCTCTCTCACTGTCTGCCCCCAACCCCCTGCCATCCTCACCCACCCCACAATTTCATGTTCATGGATTTGGGCGACAGTGAACATCAAAAGTAACTCAAAAAAGAAAACGCTGCTAGGAAAGGGCATCCCCATGTGCAGCTGGGGAGGGAGGGCAACCAGTTTGTCTTGGAGAGGCCTGGAGTCAGATATGCAGGGAGGTGGCCTGGAGGGTTTGGGTGGTGGTTAGCTCCGGAAACCAATAGTTCCTCTTCCAAGACAGAGGGAAAAGTGCTGATGTAGAGGTCATTTATACTTTCAGAGAGAGGGCTTCAGGGCTAATGGCTTCCAGAGCTTGAGGTAGGAGTTCGGTCCACATCAGTCAGGGGTCAGAAAACAGAAATTTGTTCACTAGTGCAACATTTATTTATTGAGCATCTACTCTGTGTCAGGCCCAGGCCCATCCAATGGAAATATAACTGAACGATTCCACCAACAATAGACATGGCTTTGTCCTTGCAGAGCCTCTAATCTAGAAGTCTAGTGGGGAAGAAAGCTACAGATTCGTTATCTGTATTAATTATTTATTAATTATCCTCTGATGTCACTGAGCGGTCCTGTAGCCCTAAGAGAAATTTGGGCTCATCAAAGGATCATGAGGCTTCCTTGGGGAAGTGAAGTCAGGGTCATTGCCTTGCAAAATCCCAGGGAGCACTGTTCACAGAGACATCTAAGTGACAGGTGTCTGTGGACCTGTGGAGACTGTGCTAAGAGCTAAAGGGGACAGTGGCTGTCTACTAGACAAAGAGGAGAGGGCAGGTGGGAGGGGCCTGGCAGAGCCCATGTGGGAGGCAGTATTAGGAGGCATTTTGCAGGCTGTGTAAACCTTTTTATTTTTCTACTGCTATGACCCTCAAACACAGCTGCCTTCCAGTAACCTAGAAATTACACCCACCAATTTTCTTGCTTTGAGACAATCACTCATGCTGTCTTTATTTCTTTATTTGGAAATTTCAGGGGCGAACCTGACGGGAAGCCCACTGAGTGGTTCCTGAACCCTGACTTCCAACCAGGTCCTTGCTGCGTCTCTGACCAGCAGGATTCATTCCCAACAGAGTTTCTGGTGTGTTGTCCAGATAGTTGCCTTTTATCATTCTTTCACTCAGTATCTCATGAGGGTGAATCATGGGAAACTATGATCTGGGGATGCTGATTTGAGTCCAGCTCCTGGCTATGCTCTTCTCCCTTAGATTATCAGAGGAGGCTCTGGGTGGATACCTGAAGGTTTGGTTTCCGGGCCAGAACCCATGGGGCCTGGTCAACCTTGTCAGACTTGTCAAACATTTTAGGCTTTGTTTGAAGAGCAGTTGGGAAGCCATGAAAGTGTTTTTCTGAAGAGGGAGCTGCAATCAGATTTTGCACATTGACTGCTTAGGGCAAGACCCAGAGGGCACATACCAGTATGATAGTCACTTTGCTGGTAACATTCAGAGCACAGTGACCAGAATATCAGGAGCCATTCTTCCCCTCCCTTCCATCCTCAGCCTGCAAATGGGCCATGTGGTGGGCATGCTCTGGGGATCTACGCAGAATTAAAAATAAAGCTGAAAGTTCTTGTTGATTATAGGAAAAGAGTTTCTTAAGAGCTTGTTATCTCCCAGGAGCAATTTGGGCTGGGTCTTTTGACTGGACAACTGAAAACAGCTGATGGTTTTAATGGAGCAGGAAAGGGATCATCCAGGTTTGAGAAATGAGGCCCAGACACCAAGGGAAAGAAGCTTTCGCAATGCTCTTCAGACATCTCTTTCCCCTTTTTGGGCCACTGGAGGGCCAATTTCTTGTGCAAGGAGGCTCTGGTTTCCCTGACCTCTGGGAAGTGCCTTCTAGAGGTGGAGGGCTTCCCAGATATCCCAGTCACATTCCCTTCTGCACTGCAGGCCAGCACAGGTGTAAGTTTCAAATTCACCACATGGCTCTCTGCTACAAAACCAGCCCTTTGACTGCTCCCCTTACTTTTTTTTTTCTTTTTTAGGTACAGCATAAAAATAAAGCCTCCTTTTTTTCTGGAGAGATGGCTTGGGTCTCTGTTTTCAGCTTCAGACCACTGGGGCTCCCCTGGGCCTTGATGACTGTTAGGTCAATGGAGTAGATTTCACCAAGCTGAAAAGTGCTGGGTGGCCGGTCTCCCAAACAGAAACTCCTCATAGTAACCAACAGGTAGACACCTCCTTACTTACCGGGAGGAGAGAGGCTCCTGCACACATCACAGAGGCTGCTGTGGTCTAGGTATCAGTAGCGTCCCCACCTGTCATCACCTGCTCTGTCTGAAGTGACTACAGCTCACATCACTCAGCATTCACTAAAGGGTCTCACTCAGAGCCCTTTACACAACCAATGCTTGGTTTCTGTTGAATAATAAATGTGATATGAGTATATGAAAAAATGTCCAAATACATAATAAATAACCATTCTAGCTTGTTAGCTGTTTTTGTTTTTTACATTGTAAAAAATTCCAAACAAATATAAGAGTACAGGAAGACCTCATTTTATTGTGCTTTGCAGATTTTTTTTTTTTTTTTTTTTTTTTTTTTTTTTTTTTTTTTTTTTTACAAATGGAAGGTTTGTGGCAATCCCATGTGGAGCAAGTCTCTCAGTGCCATTTCTCCAACAGCATGAGCTTACTTTGTGTGTCTTCATCACATTTTGGTAATTCTTGCAACATTTCAGACTTTTTCATTGTTATATCAGTCATGGTGATCTGCAATCCATGATCTTTAATGTTACTGTTGTAAATATTTCAGGGCACCATGAACCTTGCTCATAGAAGATGGGAGCTTACTTGATAAATGTTGTATGTGCTCTGACTGTTCCACGCCTGGCCATTCTCCCAACTCTCTCCCTCTCCTTGGGCTTTCCTATTCTTTGAGACACACAGTATTGAAATTAGGCCACCTAACAACCCCACAATGGCCTCTAAGTGTTCAAGCATAAGGAAGAGTTGCATGTTTCTTACTCAAAATCAGAAGTTCACGTGAAACTAAGCTTAGTGAGAAAGGTGTGTTGAAAACCCAGACAGGCTGAAAGCTAGATTTCTTGTACCAAATAGCCAAGTTGTGAATGCAAAAGAAATGAAAAGTGCTACTTCAGTGAATACACGAATAACAAGAAATTGAAAATCCTTATTACTGATGTGGAGAAAGTCTGAGCAGTCTGGACAGAAACCAACTGCAACATTCTCCTAAGCCAAAGCCTAGTCCAGAGCAAGGCCCTACCTCTCTTCAATTCTATGAAGGCTAAGAGAAGTGAGGAAGCTGCAGAAGAAAAGTTGGAAGCCAGCAGAGGTTGCTTCATAAGGTTTAAGGAAAGAAGCCATCTCCATAGCATAAGAGTGCAAGGCGAAGCAGCAAGTGCTGATGTAGAAGATGCCGCACGGTACCCAGAAGATCTGGCTAAGATCATTGATGAAGGTGGCTGCACTAAACAACAGACTTTCACTGTAGATAAAACAGCTTTCTATTGGAAGACCATCTAGTTCTTTCACAGCTGGAGAGGAGAAGTCAGTGCCTGATTTCAGATCTTCAAAGAACAGGCTGACTTTCTTGTTAGGGGCTAAAGCAGCTGGTGACTTGAAGTTGAAGCCAATACTCATTGACCATTCCAAAAATCCCAAGGCCCTTAAGAATAATGCTAAATCTACTCTGCCTGTGCTCTAGAAATGAAACAACAAAGCCTGAGTGAGAGCACATTTGTTGACAGCATGGTTTCCTGAATATCCTGAGTTCACTGTTGACACCTGCTGCTCAGAAGGATCCCATTAAAGATATTACTGCTCATTGACCCAAGAGTTCTGATAGAGATGTACAAGCAGATTAACGTTGTTTTCATGGTCACTAAGATAACATTCATTCTGTAGCCCATGGATCAAGGAATGCTTTCTATTTTTAAGTCTTATTACTTAGGAAATGGATTTTGTAAGGCTATAGCTGCCATAAATAGTGATTGCTCTGATGGATTGGGGAAAAGTAAATTGAAAACCTTCTGGAAAGGATTCATCATTCTAGATACCATTAAGGACATTTGTGATTCCTGGGACGAGGTAAAAATGGCAACATTAACAGGTGTTTGGAAGAAGTTGATTCCAGTACTCTTGGATGACTTTGACAGGGTTGAGACTTCAGTGGAGGAAATAACTGCAGACATGAAGGAAACAGCAAGAGAACTAGATTTAGAAGTGGAGCCTGAAGAAGTGATTGAATCTCATGATCAAACTGGAATGAATGAGAAGAAGTTGCTTCTTATGAATGAGCAAAGAAATTGGTTCCATGAGGTGGAAACTACTTCCGATTAAGATGCTGTGAATATTGCTGAGATAATAACAAATAATTGAGAATATTTCACAAAATTGGTTGAAAGAGCAGCAGCAGGGTTTTAGAAGATTGACTCCGATTTTGAAAGTTGAGTTCTCCTGTGTGTAAAATGCCATCAAACATCATCTCATGCTGCAGAGAAATCTTCCATGAAAGGAAGAGTCCATCTATGCAGCAAGTGTCACTGTTGTCTTACATTAAGAAATGACCACAGCCACCTCAGCCTTCAGCAAACACCATACTGATTAGTCAGCCGGCATTCAGCATCCAGGCAAGACCCTCCACCAGCAAAAAGATTATGACTTGCTGAAGGCTCAGATGATTATTAGCATTTTTAAACAATCAAGGTACGTACATTTTTTAAAAAATAGTGCTATTGCACCCTTAACAGACAAGTATAAATACCTTTTTTTTTTTTTTTTTTCAAGATGGAATCTTGCTCTGTAGCCTAGGCAGGAGTGCAGTGGCACGATCTTGGCTCATTGCAACCTCTGCCTCCCAGGTTCAAAAGGCTCTTGTGCCTCAGCCTCCCAAGTAGCTGGGATTATAGACGCCTGCCACCACACCCAGCTAACTTTTGTATTTTTAGTAGAGACAAAGTTTCACCATGTTGGCCAGGCTGGTCTTGAACTCCTGACCTCAAGTGATCTACCTGCCTTGGCCTCCCAAAGTGTTGGGATTACAGGCGTAAGCCACCATGCCTGACCCTTAAATACACTTTTTTTTTTTTTTTTTTTTTTTTTTTTTTTTTTTTTTGAGGCGGAGTTTCACTCTTGTTACCCAGGCTGGAGTGCAATGGCGCGATCTCGGCTCACCGCAGCCTCCGCCTCCTGGATTCAAGCAATTCTCCTGCCTCAGCCTCCTCAGTAGCTGGGATTACAGGCACGCGCCGCCATGCCCAGCTAACTTTTTAGTATTTTTAGTAGAGACGGGGTTTCACCATGTTGACCAGGATGGTCTCGATCTCTTGACCTCGTGATCCACCCGCCTCGGCCTCCCAAAGTGCTAGGATTACAGGCTTGAGCCACCGCGCCCGGCTTAAATACACTTTTATATGCATTGGGAAACCAAAATAATGTGTGTGACTCACTTTATTGCATTATTTGCTTTCTTGTAGTGGTCTAGAACTTAGCCCACAATATCTCTGAAGCATACCTATATATGAAATGTGTGTCTATCATCCAGCTTCAATGATTATCTACTTGTGACCAATCTTGTTTAATTTATACCCCCACTCACAATTCCCCCAACTGGATTTTTAACAAGCAAATTCAAGCCATTAAATAATTTCATCCTAAAATATTTTGTTGTGTATCTTTAAAAGATAGACTTGAAAAGATTAGAACACCATTATTATACCTGCAAAATTAACAATGATTTTTGAATGCCATCAAATACCTAATCAGTATTCAAATTTCCCCAATTTTCTCCCTATCCCATGTTCTCTTATTTTTTCTTCTTTGTTTGCTTTGAATCACAATACAATAAGAATTGCATTTTGCTAATTGCATCTTAAACTTCTGTTTTACATTTTGAGAGACAGATGCTTGGCAAACTATTCATGGTAGCAGATTCATAATTATTAAATTTCACTTTCCAAACAAACACATTTTTCAAGATTTTTCTCCTTCTCTGTTAGTTCCCTGAAATTCTACTACTCCCCTGGAATTAGAAACTCATATTTTTCTTTCTTTTAGCTACTATTAGAGATTTCTCTAAATCCAGACTTAGAAAAAAAGAGAGATCTTTAAATGACTGTTGAGCTGAGAATTATCTGTTGCAGAATAATTTCAAGAGTATCAGGAAACCTTGGCAATCGTCAACATTTTTGGCATGGTCAGTAAAGCTTTTCAGAAAAAAAAAATTTTTTTTTTTCCTTCAGGGATCATAAAAACCCCTTTGAACATCTCGAAAGTACGAATCAGAGTCTCCTCTTTCAGAATACAAGAGCAAAGCCTCTTGCTTTGCATTAAAATATTACCTGATATAATTTAACTCTCAGATGTTATTGACTGTGGGCCTCTTACCAATGAGCTCTCAATTCTTTTGAATTAAAAACGAATATATTTTCTGGACATACCTACAACTCTTCTTCCAAAGGTGGGTATGAATAAGTGTGTGTGTGTGTGTGTGTGTGTGTGTGTGTGTGTGTGTGTATTCACCTACACCCTTATTATAGAATGTGATTTATGAATTTCTTGCCCACTTACTGCTTGTAAATCACCAAGAGTTTTATGTCCCAAGCAGTCAGCAGTGGTTATAAAATCAACAGAGGGCTGTACTAAATAACCCTTTACTGGATTGCTCCTAAGGAATTGATGACAAATCAGAAAGTGCAGACAACTCCACGGGAATGATTCTCACCTGCCTCTGGGAAACCACAAGGTCTCAGATAGGAATTTTGTTTGTCTTGAGCTTTTAAGATTAATTACCAGATGATCTGGTAAGGAAATTAGTTTTCTAGGTTCCAGAAGTTTTCTCTAACAAAAAAATTTGCCCTCTATCACAAAGCCTACACACGTGTAAATCATAGATGCAAACAAATACGTGCTCTGGAATCTGTGCTTATATACAAAGTATGAGAAGATAGAGATTTTCCTTTTCCAACCCTGCCATTCACCAGTTTAAAAGAACTAACCTGGAAACCATCATTCTCAGCAAACTGACACAAGAGCAGAAAATCAAACACCGCATGTTCTCACTCGTAGGCGGGTGTTGAACAATGAGAATGCATGGACACAGGGAGGGGAGCATCACACACTGGGGTCTGTTGGGTGGAAATAGGGGAGGGACAGTGGGGAGTGGGGATTTGGAGAGAGATAGCATGGGGAGAAATGCCAGATATTGGTGAAGGGGAGGAAAGCAGCAAATCACACTGCCATGTGTGTACCTATGCAACAATCTTGCATGTCCTTCACATGTACCCCCAAACCGAAAATACAATAAAAAAAGAACTAAAGAACTAATTTAAAATGGGATACACACACACACACACACACACACACACACACACACAATCATATATGTATATCTATACCTCTATATATGTGTATGTGTGTGTATACTCATTTTTTTTCAAATATGTGAAATATCTCTTGAAGAATACATAAGAACTATGATAATTTGATAATTATTTCTGGGGTGAAGGATGAGAGACTCATTTTTAACTTTATTTGATGGTGATTCATGATTTTTTTTTACCATGTTCATATATTACCTGTTTATAAAATTACTTTTAGAATAAAGGAGAAAAAGAAGGAAATGATCTGTCTCTGTGTACTTCTGTTAGCCTCATCTTCTTGAGTCCTGAGGTTTTCATTGTGTCATCATGCTGCCACTTACATATGTCACAGATAAACACACAAGACACATAGATACAAGTGTGACATGTATGCAGACATCTATGTGGACACAAATGCATTGTAATATGAATAATACTTTTACATGGACACATATATGCAATGCCTCTTGGGAGGGAGCGAGGGTTCATGCACATGAATGATATTTCACATATATATGTTGTTGCTAAAGTCCTCTGCTAGCTAATGACAGCGTCACAGCAACACACACACACAGAATGTCAGCTCAGGTTATCCTGTGAGTCTTTCTCTGAAAGATTTCCCAACCCAGCCCTCACTGCCACACCTAGAAAAAGTGCTTACTCCCAGTAGACAATAATTCATTTACGGGGAGCCGCCACCTTTGTACCTTGAGAGCTGAAGCTGAGAGTAACCTAAGTAATCTGACTCCTCAGCAGAAGGTGAGAGCAGGGAGGAACTCGGAATCAATGGCCATATCAGCTGCACCTGCCCCCTAGCCCCCTGGTTCCTTTGGCTTGGACTCCTCCTCCTCTCTCTGGGGCTGGTTCCATCCCACCTCAGCCATGAGGGACACCTCGATCTCTCAATAGCCTGAACAGGACTCAAAGAAACATTCTGGGCCTGCTTGTGGAATGCCAGGACCATGGTGAAGCGTCTTTGCAGGCTCAAGTTGCTCTCATGCTCCCTTGCAGGCTTTCTAGTCCCGATTATCTTGGGCTCTGTTGGGCCCCAGCTCTTGTTCTCCTTCTTCCTGGAGGGGCTAGATCTCTTAAAGAACCCAAGGAGAGCTCTGGTTCCTCCCCAGAACTATGCATACCCTCATCATTTTGGGAGCTCTGTGGATGCCAGGTAAAGAAGTCTTGTCAAAACCTCAATTCCCAAGGGTGATGTAGTCCCATAGCTTTATCCATTATTTGAGACAAGGGAATCTTACATGTCCTTTTTTATTTCCCCCAAAGTGAACCCAGAAAATAATGGGCTCACTTTGAAGGAATGACAAGGGCTAGACTCCCTTTCAGGCTGCCGAGGAAGAGAATTCTGTTTTTATACCTAACATCTATTCCCTGACATCAGCAGTTATCAACGTGTGGTCCATAAGTCCTTGGGACTCCCTGAGATTTTTATTGGTTTGTTTTTGGCAGAGGGAATTGGGGTGCATGTTCTGCAAGGTCGAAATAGATTAAATAATAATTCTAAAACATCATTTACCTTCTTGATTGTGTGGACATCTGCACTGATGGTATAAAAGCAATAGTGGCTGAGACTGCTGGTATCTTAGCACCAATCACAACAATAGCACTGTGGCAGACTGAAAAGTGCACACCAACCACCCTCCACCCCAACACCACAAAGACATCAGGACTTAATCTCTGGAACCTGTAAATGTTGCCTTATTTGTAAAAATGGTCTTTGCAGATGTGATTAGTGTAAGAAGATGGGGCGATGATCCTAGATTATCTGGAGGAGGCCCTAAATGCAACCACATGTATACCTAAAAGGAAACGGGAGACTTTACAGACAGAAGAAGAGAAGGCCATGTGAAAACAGAGGCAAAGACTGGAGTGATGTGGCCACAAGCCAAGGAATGCCACAGACACCAGAGGCTGGGACAGGCAAGGAACAGACTCTCCCCTAGGGCCTCCAGTTGGAGTGTGACCTTGCTTACACCTTGACTTCAGACTTCTGACCTCCAGAGCTGTGAGAAAATAAATCGCTGTTGTTTTAAGCCACCTAGTTTGTAATAATTTGTTAGAGCAGTCACAGGAAACTAATACAAGCACCAAACTGTCTAGCAATAACTGTTCCTCACCGCCATGCACTCACAGTAAACACAATGAGGTACAATACAAATGTCCAGTTTTACTTTGAAATGCTCTAATTGAAGCAGTAAAAATTATTAGTTTTGTTAAATCTCAACCCTTGAGTACATAGCTTTTTAACAGTCTGTGTGATGGAATGGGAGGTACACATAACATGATGGTTACTGAGAGGAAAAGCAGTTCTGTGAGTTGCAAGCTGAACTAGCCACATTTCTCATGGAACACCATTTTTACTTGGAAAAATGACTGCCAGATATGCCATAGTTATTCAGATATGTATACTCGGTAGGCATTTTTTCAAAACTGAACAAAGTGAGCCTGCCACTTCAAGAGAAATATCTGACCGTATTAGTTGCCAATGATAGTATTCAACCTTTCAAGTAAAAATTGGAATTTTTGAAAACTTATATTTGTCATCATGAGCTTGACAACTTCTCAAAAGTGTTCTTTTCTTTTCAGATCAGTGGTGATATTTTAAAATGTGATTTAAAAAATCATACAATGAAATGTCTTTCATATGTCAGCATATGAAAGATTTGCATAATTCATTAAACAAACATTTTCCATATAACTATTACATAATATTGCAATATCATGTGTGCCTAAAAATCCATTCACTGTGAAAGATACCCCAATGAATTTTAACATAACAGAGTACAAAATATTCATTGATAGGTTTCAGATTCTACATTGCAACTAACCTTTAACTACCACATGAATTATGGTGTATTATCAAAGAAAAATATCTACAATTACCTGAAGAAAGTTTTTAAAACACTTTTTTTTTTTTTTAAGACGGAGTTTCGCTCTTGTTACCCAGGCTGGAGTGCAATGGTGTGATCTCGGCTCACCACAACCTCCGTCTCCTGGGTTCAAGCAATTCTCCGGCCTCAGCCTCCCGAGTAGCTGGGATTACAGGCACGTGCCACCATGCCCAGATAATTTTTGTATTTTTAGTAGAGACGGGGTTTCACCATGTTGACCAGGATGATTTCGATCTCTTGACCTCGTGATTCACCCGTCTTGGCCTCCCAAAGTGCTGGGATCACAGGCGTGAGCCACTGCAGCCGGCCTTTAAAACACTTTTATATTTTCCAGCTACATATCTGCATGAGACCAGATTTTCTCCGTATAATTCAACCAAGATGTTGTATTACAACAGAGTCAATGTAGAAGCAGATATAAAAGTATGGTTGTCTCTTGTTAAGTCAGACATTGAAGAAATTTGCAAAAATGTCAAACAATATCACTCTTCTCACCTTTTTTTGTTTGTTTGTTTTGGAAAGTATATGTTATTTAACATGTAAAAGGCACATAAATATAATTTTTAAATGAATAAACAAATACTTTCAGAGTTGTGGGCTTTAATTTCTAATACAGCAAATACTAATAGCTATTACATAAATAAAAGACCTTTGGAGTCTTCAATGATTTTAGGGTACAAAAGGCATCAACCTTTTCTAAGACTGAAAAGGTTGAGAACTGCAGGCCTCTGTCATTAAGAAGTGGGGCAATGCACCCATTTGAAAGACTACATTTTCCAGATGGCTTTGCAGCTAAATTTGGCCATGTGATGAGTTCTGGGTAATCAGATATAAGCAGAAGTTTGTAAAACGGACTTCCTGAAAGCGTACATGGAGAATGGATGGATGGGGAAATTCCTTTTTTGACTTTCTGCTTTTTCTCATTCTCGAAGAGTACACTTGTGTATGATTGTGGAAGCCCTAGCAGCTACCTTGAACTATGCAGTGACTTTGAGGATAAAAAGTACTTGTAACCAAGATGATGGGAAAAGATTTAAAAAAATAAAATAAAATAAAAAATAAAGCAGGCTGGATCCCCAATGACGATGATACTGCCTGATTATCTATTCCAGGCTTCTTTCAAATGAGAGAGAAATTTTTTTTTTTTTACGCCTTGTGTAAGCCTCTATTATTTTTATTTTTCTGTTACATGTAGCGGAACCTAATCCTACTATTTCATATAAATATGACAATATGGTAAGACCAACCACAGAAGGCCTAGTTTTAGGATGTGTGTTATATGATATTTCTTCTGTATTTTTAAGATGGTGTTTTATTTCCATGTCTTAAGGTGTGATGCTGAAAAAACATTATTCTTCAGGATTAGTAATAGAGGCACTCAGAAATCTGTTCAACCCTGAGCAACAAACAATTCGGGAGCCCATGCTATTGGCAGGCAATGAGACAGGCTCTGAGCGCATGTGTCCTTAGAACCCTATGGGCTGTGGAGAAAAATCACCTCCCTCCAGGGCTTAGCACTGTCCTCACAGCCCTGCTCCAGGCCCCACTGTCAGGTAACACACTATTCTCAGCATGGAGAGAGAAGCACACCACCTTGTCACTTAACTGGTGTTTCTGGGGTAGGACTTAAAATTATCTTGAGTAAATTTGTCACCCACACTTCTTGAACCAGAATGGCCCAGGTAAACAAAGAGGTTTCCCTCTCCTGAATTTTGATGGGCTGACATGTCTAATTTCCCTGATGAGCCACGTCAGCTGTTCAGTGTTCTCCCACGCTCCCCTGGTCAATATAGTAACCAACTGAATTTGAAAGTACAGTTGCAGAAAGTCAGCAGACCTTGTCCACGGACCCACCCTGTAACTAAAATCTTCAAAGCAAAGATAATTTTCTAGGGAATATCAGATGGTCTCTTTCTTTGTATTACACAGAATCTATTGCCATTAACTTGGGGCATTATAGGTGAGGGGTAAGTAAATGGGAGATATCCAAAAGCTTCCCTCACAAAAACCAGGCAGATTCTGTAAGGGCAATAGCTTTAGAGTAAACAAATCTCTACCATATTCCTTGGGTTCAGGATGGATTCAGGCTAGACCTAAGCACTGCACAGCCTGGTGAGGCTAAAACATGATAACATGTGATCAAACACTGTACAAATTCTGCAGAGCTATAGTTCTTAACTTGTGCTCTCTTGATAGGGAAATAAAATTCAATTAAAAGCATAGGCTGAATTAGAATATTGGCTTTGTCACTTGTTTGCTGGGTGACTTTAGGCAAGTTGCTTAACCTTGCAGAGCACAATAAATAATTATGTACAGTCTGGGGATGTCCACTCTTTTGGCTTCCCTGGGCCACATTGGAAGAAGAAGAATTGTCTTGGGCTACATATAAAATACACTAATGCTATGATAGCTGATGAGCTAAAACACACACACACACACACACACACACAATCTCATGTTTTACGAAAGTTTATGAATTTGTGTTGGGCCACATTCAAAGCCATCCTGGACCACATGCAGCCTGTGGGCCAAGGATTGGTCAAGCTTGATGTACACCTTTTCAAATAATGATGTTCATTCTAGCAGATGGACAAACATGGGTAAAAAGATACTATACAGTTTGAAAAATGACTTTAAAAAAAATCAATTTTACCCTAATGTATCATTTAGGATTAGATTTGTTTTGTTTTGTTTTCTTTCTTTTTCTTTCTTTTTTTTTTTTTTTTTGGAGATGGAGTCTCGCTCTGTCACCCAGGCTGGACTGCAATGGTGCAATCTCAGCTCACTGCAACCTCTGCCTCCCAGGTTCAAGTGATTCTCCTGCCTCAGCCTCTCGTGTAGCTGACATTACTGGTGTGTGCCAGCATGTCTGGCTAATTTTTAGTTAAGACTGGGGTTTCACCATGTTGGCCAGGCTGGTCTCGAACTCCTGACCTCGAGTGATCTGCTCGCCTCAGCCTTCTAAAGTGCTGCCATTAGAGGCATGCGCCATAGCACCGACCTAGATTTGTTTTCATATAACTAAAAACTCCACATAACTTTAACTTAAACAAGATCAGTTTACATTTTTTGTCACATAAAGGAAGTCTGGAGGTAGGTATTAAATCACTGCTCCCTCTGTCCCCCATGGCCATGGCTATCTTCCTGCTGTGCCATCTTCCTTCAGCATGTGGCTTTCCTCTTGAAAGTCACCTCATGGTCCAAGATGGCTGCTGAAGCTCCAGGATTACGTCCATGCTCTAAGCAGAAGGAAGGAGAAACAGACAGGAAAAAAAGAGAATACCTCACACCTGATTCAACTGTCTTAAAGCCTTCCTGGAAGTTCAATGCTATACTTAACCTTCCAGCTTCTGACCAGAATTTGGCCAGAGGGCCAGACTAAGTTGCAAAGGAGTCTGGGAAATGTAGTCTTCTTGGTTGCTGTTGTTCTGTTATAAAGAATAAAGGGTAGAATAGGTATTAGGTAGGCAACTCACTGCCTCTTGGTTCTCTCTCTCTGTCTCAATCGCTCTCACTCTCTCTCTCTGTCTCTCTCTCTCTCTCTCTCTCTCTCTCTCATTTGGATTCAAATACCTGCTCAAGAATTTGGAATTTAAGAAAAAAATGTTTGTTTTGAATCCCTCTGCTGAACCAAAAATATTAACTTTGAAATGCCAAATATAAATACACATGCCAGATGCAAGGTTTTGGCTAAAAAAGTTTGACTTGTGACTTTAGAATAACAGATTCACTTAGCAGGAGAGCCGTCAATGAGTTCCAGAGCATCTGCACTTTAAAATAGGCAAGGCTTTAACTAAACCAAGACACCAAAGACTTGTTTGTGTCATATACTTGTCTCATGTGGCTGGATTTTTATAGGATTTTTTTGGTCTCCCCCATCTTCCCACTTGAAGAACATCAGTTGTTATGGACACAGTGACATTAAAATCATATGGCAGGATTTGATGATACTGACAGAAAGAAAATAAAATAAGTTCATTCCAGAAGCTGTGATTTAATAAGCTCAAATTTTCCAGAGTTTAACCTGGTCCCTGAGTTTGGTGGGGACAGGGTGGGAGGGAGGAAGAGCAGGAAGCCAGACACCTTTGGGAGCTGCCATGAGTTCTTTGGGGGCATTAGAACTATATTTGATGCAATTAAGTTGCTAATTCAATAAAAACCACACAGTTCCCTGTGGCCTGGGAAAGTAAAATGCAGCTGCTAAAGGTGGCTGATTTACAAGCAGGGAATGGCTGAAGTACCAGGGGAAATGAGCCAGATTCTTCCAAGAGCCTAAATCACTCTCTTAGTCAGGCGATCAAAACAACATGCTCACCCTGGGCAGAGCACCAGAGTTGGGCAGCCTCCAAAACCGGTCTTGAAAAAATTCCCAATTTTTCAGCAGGATTAGACCCTTGCCTCTCTTCATTCCTCAGAAGGATGCAGGAAGTGTAAGGGATTTCTCAAAGGATCAGAGTTCAGTTCCTACACTTTCCTCAACCCCAATCCCGACCCAAGGGAAAACAACATAAAAGGCAGAGAAGTATGTATTTAGTCTATGATCTGTTCCACTAGCAAGTTCAGGTCACTGGGGACTGCATCGGGCCAGTTGGGGTGGGCAGGCCTCTTCTGAAGGGCCATGCAGGTTATCTACCACACATCCCCTGTGGGCACCATTCACAGCATAGTCTAATTTAGTGGTTCTCATATTATTATTCTAATAAGCACAAGCTTATTAGAATCACACGGACAGCTTAAAAAGTCCCAAGCCAGGCTGCAACAATGAATAATTAAATCAGACAACCTGGAGGAGGGACTAGGACATCAATAATGTTTGAAGTTCCTCCAAATGTTTCCAACATGCAGCTGAGTTTAAGGCCCAGTAGTCTCATTCATGTGGACTTTGATGTGAATGGCACTCCCTGTAGCTGTGCTGAGTATGCTGTGCAAAGACATATTTCATCGCCTTGGGTGGAGGTGGAGATGCAAAGAGTTAGCAAAGGACATTAGTGAGACGGGGATACCTTCTAGGGAAAAAAAAAAGACATGTTGAAAAGATCTCTGGAAACTGACCCTCACATCAGCATCCTGTGACTTCACAGGCTTCCCTGTAGACTGGGTAAAAAAAAATAATAATAAGGCATTCTGTTATTTGGGGCTCCTGAACAGTTTACATGATCTCAGATTTCTCTCCTCTTAATCTACTCTAGTTCTTGTCTTCGTTTCTTGGATATTGTCTAAGACATGTTTTTTATGTAAATAAAATAGCAACCGACAAACACTCAAGCATCACTTCAGAGTTTGCAAAGCAGTTTTTCAATGCCCATTATCCTCACCGGGATAACTCATAAAATCTCTGCCCCCTGTCTGTGGAGTCCAAGTCCCTTTCCTTCTCAGATCCAGGTGCCATTAGGACTGGATGACTGGTTTTTCACGAGCTTCTACGCAGAGCTTTGCCACCTATGGTTATCTGCTGGGGATTTTTCTTTCTTTGCTGAAGTTTTAATTACTATGGATCAACTTGAAGGATGAGTTTATGGGCAAATTCAGCATTTGTGATGTGGCCTCATCCTTGCTCAAGGTGGAGGCGCAGGTCAAATGGCCCTCTGATCTCCACCAGAGGCCCAGTGTTAGGCACAGGGAGACACTCAGCAGTACTTTGTGGGACAAATGCAGAGTGGACGCCGCGTTGGCAAACCATGCAGGCAGCCACCAGTCAGGAGGAAGGCTCTGGGTGCTGAGAGGTAGACTTATGGACATGGAAAAGAATGGAATATTCTAAGCTTAAGTAGTTTTAAATTTGTTTGAGGATTCTGGTCTTAGCTCATCTTCAGCCTTGTCTAAGGCAATAGTCAAAGGGGCCTCCTGAATCTGTCCTGGTGAGCCAGCATGCAGGCTGAGTTCACAGCCTGGGTCCTCAGGTGGCCTAGCACTCACGTGCAGTCAGCAGGTCTCTGGCCCACAGGTAGTAGGAGCACAGCAGCCAACTTCCTGTAGCCAGAAGACTTGGCCCCTGGCTGGCTGACTTTGAACACGTCCCTAGAAATTGTCACACCTCTGTCTCTCTGATCTGTCAAGTGGGGTTAATAGTCCCAGCCTCTTAATGTTGCTGTGAGGCTCAGCTGTTTAGCACAGGCCTGGAGCCCTAATAGGCACTTCATAAATGGTGGCAATGATATTATTGCAGGCTCCAGTCTATCTCCAATTTTATTGCCTTTACCAGTGAAAACCGGCAGGGGGAGCCTGGTCTCCTTCCTGTTTCCCAGGACCTGATCTGAGGGGCCCTCTACCACCGGGCCCTGATGTGGGTTTGTTTCATGGATCAAGAGATAACTAACACTTTTAGCAGAATACCTTTGAACGGCAAGGTTCCTGTTCAGTCCTTTTCTTTAAGGACTAGAATAGTGATTAAGAAAGTAGGGCCGGGCGCGGTGGCTCAAGCCTGTAATCCCAGCACTTTGGGAGGCCGAGGCGGGTGGATCACGAGGTCGAGAGATCGAGACCATCCTGGTCAACGTGGTGAAACCCCGTCTCTACTAAAAATACAAAAAATTAGCTGGGCATGGTGGCGCGTGCCTGTAATCCCAGCTACTCAGGAGGCTGAGGCAGGAGAATTGCTTGAACCCAGGAGGCGGAGGTTGCGGTGAGCCGAGATCGTGCCATTGCACTCCAGCCTGGGTAACAAGAGCGACACTCTGTCTCAAAAAAAAAAAAAAAAGAAAAAAAAAGAAAAAAAAAAGAGAAAGAAAGAAAGAAAGGAGGTTCTGGAGTTAAAATGGGCTCCAAGTCTTGTTTCACCACTGTGCTATAGCCTTGGTGATATGGGTTGGCTGTGTCCCCCAACCCCCCAAATCTTACATTGAATTATAATCCCCTTAATCCCCACGTGTCGTGGGAGGGAACTGGTGGGAGGTAATTGAATCATGGAGATAGTTTCCCCCATGCTGTTCTGGTCCTAGTGAGTGAGTTCTCACAAGATCTGATTGTTTTATAAGCAGCTGGCATTTCCCTGCTGGCACTCATTCTCTCTCCTACTGCCCTGTGAAGAGATGCCTTCTCCCATGATTGTAAGTTCTCTGAGCCCTCCCCAGTCATGTGAAACCGTGAGTCAATTAAACCTCTTGTCTTTATAAATTACCCAGTCTCAGGTATTTCTTCATAGCAGTAGGAGGATGAATTAATTCACTTGGGCAGTGTTCTTGCCCTCCCTAAAGTCTCAAGGTCCACATTTTTTAGATGAAATTGATGCTTATGACATAGGTTTATTGGGAGAATCAAATGACATAATGTCTGAAACATAATTAGCACCTGATATGGGCAGTCCTGTTTACCTCTCCCCTCCCTGTGATCTAGGACTAAAGGCTCTCTTAGTGAATTCTCCCATGGTTTCCCACGGTGGCTTCAGCCAACTTCAGCTCTGTTCAACTCCAGGGATTCCAGGAAAGCCCTATTTTCCAGGAGTTTCCATTTCAAAGTGTCCTCACTTGATGAAAATTTCTTACCTACAAAAAGAGCTCTTGGGGCCAGGCACAGTGGCTCATGCCTGTAATCTCAGCATTTTGGGAGACTGAGGTGGGTGGATCATTTGAGGCCAGGAGTTCAAGACCAGCCTGGCCAACATGGCAAAACCCCATCTCTACTAAAAGTACAAAAGTTATCCAGGCATGGTGGTGCACACCTGTAATCCCAGCTGCTCAGGAAGCTGAGGCCAAGAATTGCTTGAATCTGGGAGGTGGAGGTTGCAGTGAGCCGAGATCACACCACTGTACTCCAGCCTGAGCAATACAGTGAGACCCTGTCTCAAAAACCAAAAACCAACTAAACAAGAAAACCTTACCAGTTCTCACACAGGTACACACAGTTAGTAAGTAATAGAGCTGGATTTAAATCCAGGCAATCTCCTTACATAATCAACAGGATGTGGGGTGGGCAGTGGGAGGTGGTATTAAGCAGGATAAGACTTGACTTGATAAGACTGGGGATACCATGCTTAGCCTGTGGTGAAAGTATAGAAAGGGGGTAACTAGTTCTGGAGGATTCTTGCTTTCTAGGGCAATAGCCATCTTTGAAATTATTCTAACATTTGATCATTTGTCTTACTGTGCCACTTCAAGTCACCTCTGTCTTCTTCTCCCATTGTGCCTGCAGGTAGATCATGTTCTATTTCAGTGGGGATGATATACCTGTTCCAGTTCACCTGTGCTATTTAGAACAGACACTTTCTCCTAAGTGTACCACCTCACATCTTGCCATACTGCTCCACCCAAAAAGCAGGGCCTGGGGTGGATGATCCACACAAGCTGGCAACTCCTAAACCTAACAATAACTCCCACCCTGTGGAATGAACTATTTTGTGTCTATTCATGACCCCAAGCTCCACCCACATCAATTTGACATCACTGTTTCCACAGCAAATAGTAATCTTCAAATGGAATAAAGCAGGAGCTGAAAGTCCCACGAGAGGCAGCTAGATGAGATCGACATGTTCCTTAAACAAAGAGCCCGGTGGTGTGATGCACTGCAAGCCAGTACGTTTATGTTCCAGATGACGTCCATATCTCAACCAGTGGTCCCTCCACTAACGAGGAATGAAAAAAACTTGCCACTATGAAAACATGACAGTACACTACAATATCACATGTCCTAAGAAAGGAGGTATTTATAGAGAGACATGACCCTCATTGTAAAGTTAAGATGTATTAATGAAACCCTGCATCTGGAGCATGTGCTCAACCTCAACATTTCAAAGTAAGTATTTGGACTTTAGTTCTCTTTGGAATTTACAGTAGACTCAGCGTGTTGCTCTCATTTATTGTAGGCAGCTCTCACCAAACACCCAGGATCGGTTTCCTGGGCCAATTACATGTGTGTTGAGATGCTGAATACAAGCTCCTTAAGGTCAGCAGCCCTGTATTGTAACAAGTGCATAGGATCTTACACATAGTAGGTGCCTATAGCAGAGGCAGGTACTACCACTATGTGTATGAATGAACAGAATGACATAGTGCTACTTAAGAGAAAAGGGAATCCATGGGATAAGTTCTATCTGAACATTTAAGGGTATTCTGTTCCTGGAAGTCCTAAAAGGACATTAATTCATCCTTGACTTCACGTTTCAAAATGTGATCTCCTGGCCATCACCAGGAGCCTGCTAGAAATGCAGAATCTGCCTCCACCCCAAGCCTTTTAAGTCAGTGCCTACATTTGAACAAGATCTCCAGGTTAGCTGAGGGGCAGTGGCTCATGCCTGTAATCCCAGCACTTTGGGAGGCCGAGGTGGGCAGATCACCTGAGGTCAGGAGTTCCAGACCAGCCTGGCCAACATGGTGAAAACCCGTCTCTACTAAAAGTACAAAAATTAGCCGGGCGTGGTAGCACATGCCTGTAATCTCAGCTACTCAGGATACCGAGGCAGGAGAATTGCTTGAACCCGGAGGCAGAGGTTGTGGTGAGCTGAGATCGCACCACTGCACTCCAGCCTGGGTGACAGAGCAAGACTCCATCTCAAAAAAAAAAAAAAAAAAAAAAATCTCCGGGTGATTTGTTTGCATGTTAACATTTGAGAAGCCCTGGGTAGATTATGACAGCACTGTCACATGAATGGCTGAGAGCAGTGTTCATATAAAGGTTTGGGGAGTGTGAGAGAGAAAGAGAGAGAGAGAGAGAGAGAGAGAGAGAGAGAGAGAGAGATGCCACTATTAATAGCTAACATGCACTGCGTGCTCTCCATGCGGCAGGTGTCTCACATGCACTGTCCCATTGAATAGGGAGCCTGAGAGGCAGGTACTACCGCTGTTTCATGTGACTAGCTAGCAAGCTGTGGAGACAGAATCAAACCTTCAGTGTATGTGCTCTTAGCCATTCTGTTATATATACTAGAAGCTGTAGAAATTAATGAAGCTTCAGGTATCACTTCATACCTGAACCATCTTACACACTGATGAGACTTAGAGTAGCCTTTATTCCTTATCCTTTTAAAAAAAAATGCTATAGGAATAATACAGGCTTACTGTAGAACAATTAGAAAATGGAGATGAGCAGAAAGAAAGAATAAAACCACCCTATAATGACAAGATATCTAAAATTTTGTTATACATTCTTCATTCCGTCATTCCCTATATATATAATATGAGTGTCTGTATGTATATGTATGTATATGTATATATTCACATATACTTTTAACAAAAAAGGAATCATAGTAGCCATACTATTTTGTGACTCCCTCTATCTTAAACTACCTTTAGAATTTTACGTTTCTCTAGTTTACACCTTCTCCTCTTCTCTGAACCTGTTTTAATTCCCACCTATCCTTGAAGGCTTAGCTCCAGATACACCTCCTCCAAGAAACCTCTCCTGATCACCCACGGATGCCTGGTGTTGGTGGCCACCTCTGCCTGAGCATTGGTATAACCCACACTCCCCAACCACAACCACTCACAACAGGATCTGAACAGTGTTCACAGGACATTGGTCTCAGCCCCCAGCTCCTGCTCAAGGTAACCCAGCAGCCATAGACAATTCCTCCCTCTAGGTTCAAGGGCTCTTTGGGGTAGCTTGCGCATGCGTGCCCTGTCTGTCCTCTGCCCTGATCCAGTGTCTCTGCCCACCCCATGTGGGCTGCTCCCTGCACTTAGAGCTAAGACCACTGTGTCAACCTGCCTTGTCCGGGCTACAGCTAAACGCTCAGCTGCCCACCAGGGTGAACTAGAATGAACAAATGAAACTGGCAATATTCTACTTTTTGTGACTTATCTCATTGGCAATTTCATGATGTTCATACTCTATCTCCTCTCTTGCATTGGGATGCGACCACTCCTAGGTTTAGCTCCAACAGCTGTTCGGGTCACTTGGAGGTGAGACGCTGTCCTCACCTGCCTTAAACTCCACCATTAGGCACAAAGCACAGCAAGCTTTACTGGGTGAGGGGTGAGCGATGAACGATACCACTAAGAAAATACAGGCAGTGACCCCTGTGTTAAGTATACAGAGGAAGAAGACTGCAAGCGAGGGAGGTGGAGTGAGCACGTGGGGAAATAGAGTCTGTGTTAGAGGGAGGCTGTGCCCCAGTCTCTTACCTCCTGGTCACACCTATACACGCCAAACCCCACACTCCGCGGGTGCACGTGTAGGCAGCAGGCCCACACACTTGGGCACCTGCAGGGCACTTCTGGAAGCCTCAGGCTGGAGCAGCAAGAGTTTCAGAACCTTGAGAAAAAGTGTCTTCACTCCATAAAGGGGTCTTTTCAAGCCCCAGGAAACTGGGAACAAACTGCAGGGACATTACAAAGGTCTCTGCTAACAGCCTCAAAAGCAAATTATTCAGTCCCAAATACATACAAAGACTCCAGAGTGATTTATAACTTCTGAAGATCTATGCAAATGAAAGCCCAATGAACATGAGGGGGCTGCCTCAGCAGAAACACTCCACACTGTCAGGTAGGAGAGGGCTGGTTGCTCCGAGGAGGCCAGGGACGATGTGACACGTTACTGCTCAGGGCTCTCTGGCACTGTTGAGCCCTCTCCACTGGAATTCACCCAGAAATGTCCCCCTGAGCAGCTTGGTTTCATTTCAGCTACCCTTTCTATGCACCACCATGGTTTTCTTATTTAGCTTTATAATAATACATATTAAGCTTATGTTTGGTTCTACTCTCATGAAATTGATGTTTGTAACCAACCCCTTCAACAGAGGAGCATTACAGAAACAGAATCGCACAAGCAAGCATGAGGTGGTCACTGATGCAGGTAGCAGTGTAGTGGCTTGGCCTGTGGTTAACCTTCTCAACTGCTCAAGCTCGCTCAGTGAGGATTTCCCCTAAAAGTTTAAGGCTCTTGAAACTTCTGCCACATGGGGATGCCGGAGGCATGCATTTTAGCAGGACTGCCTACATCATTTGCACATAAGTGCAAAATGAACATGTAGGGTTTCTTGTTCAAAAGTTATTAGGAGTTTCACGGTGGTGACAGCGGGCCAGTAAACCAGTGTGGGGCTCTGTGTGATGGCGTAGATCTTGTGACCATGTAGTCAACCACAGCCTTGAAGCCAAAATATCAATTCAAGAAATGTCACATTCCGTTAGTTCCCCGAAACAAAATTTAGCCTCCAAAAAATCAGAGTATTCCTTCTCTCGATCCGGGAGCCCACGGGAATCCTGCTCTTGGGTGGGGCTAGAACATGGGAGGGGCAGAGGGCACAGCCTTTGACTCTGGGGTTGTTGCCTTTACCGTGGTGCCTTTGGCGGACCCCAGGCCTCCCGCCTATCTTTCAGGCACTCCTAGGGGGCTCCCAGAGGCCCTCACAGCTCTCCTCCCCACACTGGCGGCAGGCTTCGTGTCTACTAGCTGCCGATTCTCAGCTTCCGCATATTCCCTGGCCCCCTCTGCCCCTCTCTAGGTCTGGGAGAAGACAGAACTGCTCTCAGTATCGGGCTACTTCCCCGGCTCCAGGCATGTTTCCTCCCGCTCCCTTCCGTGATGTTTCCATATTAAACCCTCACAGACTTTAGGAAGTCACAGCCTTCAGGAAGATACTGCTGCCCTCTTTTCCTCAGGTGTGGGGGGAAAGCAGATGTCCACGTCAGTAGGGGAGATTTTTTTCTATTCTTGCCCTTTTCAGCATCATCAAAGTAGTGGTGGCACCTGAGCCTCGCGTCTCCTGAGTTTTCCAAACCCTTTCACCCTTTGCATCCCACAGAGGACTGGGTGGGGAGCCCAGCGGGAGATAGGCAGTGGGCAGGGGGTAAGGAATGGAGAGTAAGCCAGACACCTTCCCGAATTGACTCCGGGTCCTCATTGCTGTGACCTGAATTTCCTTGTCTGTGCAATGAGCAGTAGCGCTTGCCTCCCATGATGACTGGGATGAGGAAGTCAGACTGAGAATGTGGGGGGTTGGCAAACTGCCTATACAAAAAAAAAAAAAAAAAAAAAAAAAAAAAAAGGAAAGCTAGGAGACAAAGAGAGGTGAGTATATCCGGGTAAGCTGGGTTCTGCTGCAGTAACAACTCCGCAATCTCACTTTATGTTTTCATTCATGCAAAGTCCACTGTGATCCAGGTGACCGTCCAGGCAGCTGTCCTTCAGGTAGTGACTTAACCTGTGTTCTTCCTGTGACTCCGCCCTCTCCACACAAGGCCTCCACCTTAGCTGCAGCAGGGGAGGAGGAACCTGGGAAACCACCCAGTCCAGAAGCAAGGCATGACACTTCCACTCACATTACTGAGCAGAACTAGCTGCGTGTCTCTGCCCAGCTGCAAGGGATCTGAGAGGTCGATGCTAGTGCACGCCCAGGAAGGAGGGGAAAGGAAGATACTGCGAAACATTAGTCATGCCCCCTGCAGGGTGGAACCTTGTCAGCTCCTGCCACACCACCAGGGTTTAAGACACTCTTCTCATGTTCGATTCTGAGAAGCTCCACCTTGACTTCCTTGTTCTCAGCTGGGTTTTCTCACTTCTAAGATGAGGAACTGTCCCGACATTTGATAGCAGATGTTCCTTAAAAGGGCTATATATGCAAAACAACCCGCAAATGCTGAGGGAGCCAAGAAACCCAAGAATGAGGCAGACAAACCCAGTTTTGCCCATATGAGGTGATTTATGAGGGGGCGCTTACATAGGGAAGTGTGGTCTTGGGTAACCATAAGACAGAGATAGATCTCTACACTGCAACCGCGCACAGACTCAGGGCGTTCATCTTGGGGAAAGTATGTGCACTCTGGAAGAACATGTAGACGGCTACAGACATCACATCCTGTGGTGTCTGCAACAGCATCAAGAATTGTTTTGGAGGAAACTTAGAGTGAATAGGTGTTCCTACACAAAGAGTAATACATCAGTGTGACATGTTGGAGGCATTCCTGGAGTCCGGGTTAGTCAGGCAGATTAACATTTAAAATAAAGTCACTCTTGTCCCCACAGTGGAGTCCAAGGAAATATAATGAATAAACACCAGCTGATTCCTTTCTGAGAAACACAGGGAAGACCCAACAGGGAAGTTACATGGGCCTTGAGGCGATTGTCACTTATACACCAGGTGATGGCTTTATTTGCTTTGAGACTCCCACAAACCAGAGAGAAAAATCTGTTGATATTTGGGCCTGTGTTGAGATGTAATCAGTTGTAATTCCCAGAGCTCAGAGCCCCTGTGCTCCACCTAACGAAGGGCATTTCTTGAGTTCTGGAATGACAGATGCAATGCTGGAGTACTTAAGAGCAAGACCCTGGGAGTCAGGCAAGCTGGATCTCAATCTTGGTTCTGCTGTCTACTGGCTCAGTGACTTTAGGCATTATACTCTTGCCTCATTTTCCTTGTCTCTAAATAGTATAATAGTCTATCTTCTTCAAAGTGTTGTTTTGGGATTAAATCTGTTAATGTATATAGTTTAGAACAGGGCCAGCATGCCGGAAACACTCACCGTTGCTCTCACAGTGATTATAGCAGACTCCAGCACATATCCCATTTCTGAGCAAAACTTACAAGAGAAGAGAATTGAAGATGACTGTACCATTTTTTTTTTTTTGAGTTGTTCTAGAGGAGACAGGATGGAGTTTGTTTTCTTTTTCTTTTTTTTTTTTTACCAGTTGATACAAAAGCATATAATTAAAACATCATATTTGTGAGGACTAAAGAAGTTCCATGCAAAAAGGAGAATGAAACCCAGGAAAAACAGCATCTTTTTTGTTAATTAAAATAACAGCATCTTTTAAAATGAGAATAGAGCTAAATGTACCTTTATATTACTATTGTTCTTCAAAAGTGATCATATGTAGCTTTGTCTCAACGTGGGAAATCAGACACACAGCATATTTTCAATTGTTTTTTGAAACAGATTATAGGATCTCACAATAATTTCTGAGTCTGTTTGGTAAGCTTGCTTTTACACAAAGAAATTATATTTGGGGCTAGGCTCATGCCTGTAATCTCAGCACTTTGGGAGGCTGAGACAGGTGGATCACTTGAGGTTAGGAGTTTGAGACCAGCCCGGCCGACATGGTAAAACCCCATTTCTACTCAAAATACAAAATGAGCTGGGCATGGTGGTGTGCACCTGTAGTCCCAGCTACAAGCAGGAGAATTGCTTGAACCTGGCAGGCGGAGGTTGCAGTGAGCCAAGATCGCACCATTGCACTCAAGCCTGGGCAAAAAGAGTCAAATCACATCTTAAAAAAATTACATTTGAAAACGGAAAATTATTTTATTTACCTAAGAAATAATTTCACTATCTTAGATCGTGGTGACTGGCATTTCTGAAATTCATAGCAAACTGGACCACTACGGGAAATAGATACCTGATTCCACTCTTCCTTCTACCTCCGCACAAACTTCTTTCTATAGTAATTCCTGCTATTCCTGAAAAGTAAAGGTTCACTTTAGCCAGCACATTTCATATTTCTACCCACACCTAACATTCACATAACAGATTCTCTCTTGGCATTGTCTTCTTATGATTAACTTTCACCTGCATATATCTGCAACTGGTCCTCGAGTTGCTGAAATCCCTTCCCAATTTCAAGAATCCAAGTCTCATATGATGATGCCATGTCCTGGGACCAGAGCAAACAGATAGGGATCTCTCTAGCTGAAAAAAGTAGGTGCTCCCCAGAACCTGCACACTCTTCAGGGAGAATACAGTGGTAGGAGCGCAGGGGACCCTGCCCCACAGCACCCATCTTTTAGGGAGCTACCAGGGCGCTCGGCAGGAAGCACAGTTGAGACACCCCACGCAGTGAGGCAGGACTCACGCCGATTTTGTTGCCTTTACCCATCAGACCCTGTAGATTGTTTTGGTTCTGCAGGTGAAGCCACCATTGCCCAGACATCCTGCTGCAAAATCAGGGTTCCTCTTGGCCTCGTCTCTCTCCCCGGCCCCTAGGGCTGGGCAGTCCTTTTCTGCCGGAGTCTGCCCTTTCCTGACCCCTGCCCAGGCTCTCCTCGCGCTGGCCTCCTGTGATCCTTTCCTGCCCATCTCCCCTGGCTCCAGCTTCCTCCACACCCAGGGCTCTGGCCTCCGCCGACTGGGGGTCAGCAGATATCCCGTGGAGCTACAGCGGCTCCCCCTACAGGACAAAGGAGGAAACGCTAGCGGGGCCCCAGAGCCCTCTCCAATCGGACCCAAAGGGACGCATCCCGGCACAGACCCTCCGCACACTAAGGCAGAACCTTTCACAGGGCCTATCACAGGGCGAGGGAGGAAGGGCCTCAAACCCGGATTTCACAGAGAGGTGCCCGTCAAGTTAGACGCCATCAGCAAATGAAGTTTTACACGCAGTCCCAGAGAAGCTGACAGAGGTTTCAACTTTGGTCCTGTTACTGGACTACATTGCTTGTGGGAAACTGAGCTAATCTTTTTTTTGTAAATTCTGTAATCTTTTTTTCTGAACAGAACAATTATATAGCATGTTTTGTGTTTCAACAATTGTTGAACGTAAACATATTTTTTAAAAAACTGCACGTGGGTGTGGTGGCTCACATCTGTAATCCCAGCACTTTGGGAGGCTGAGGCTGGTGGATCGCTTTGAACCCAGGAGTTTGATACCAGCCTGGCCAACATGGTGAAACCCCGTCTCTATGAAAAATACAAAAATTAGTCATTAGGCTGAGGCAGGAGAATCACCTGAACCTGGGAGGCGGAGGTAGCAGTGAGCCAAGATCACACCGCTGCACTCAGCCTGGGGGACAGAGCAAGACTCAGTACAAAAATAGATAAATAAATAAATAAACAAACAAAAAGCAAAAAGGCTACAGAAGTTCTCACCCCATTTGAACATTTAAAAATAATTTTCTCATTCTGTTCTCACTTCCTTTAAAAAAAAAAACTTCCTAGTATGCAGAATCCCTTAAAACCAAACCAAATGGCCGGGTTTTTCCCTTGTCTCTGCCCTGTGGGTGGTTCTCCTGTGCTCTCCCAAACCGTCCTCTCCTTTGAGATGCTGTTCACAGGCCGGGTGTGTTGACTCAAGCTTATAATCCCAGCACTTTGGGAGGCTGAGGTGGGTGGATCACCTGAGGTCGGGAGTTCAAGAGCAGCCTGACCAACATGGCAAAACCCCATCTTTACTAAAAATACCAAAATTAGCCAGGCATGGTGGTGGGCACCTGTAATCTCAGCTACTTAGGAGGCTGAGGCAGGAGATTTGCTTGAACGTGAGAGGCAGAGGTTTCAGCGAGCTGAGATCACGCCATTACACTCCAGCCTGGGTAACAAGAGCAAAACTCCATCTGAAAAAAAAAGAGAGATGCTGTTATGCAAGTCCCCCACTTCCCAGAATTCTCTCCTGCCTGCTGAGCTCAGGCCAGGTCTCCCCTCTCGATCTCTCAGCACTCCTACCAAGGCCACAGAGCATGACTCCTCACCGGGGCGGGGGTCTTCCACAATGCCCAGCATTCTCATGCCCTGCCTTTACCCTGAGCTGCAGGGCTTGTTGGCTCCTGTTGTTTAGGACTTAGCATAAACTACCTTGAACTTCATATTATCTCTCTTTCTGTTCACTTGTGTCTTTCCAGCTCATCGCATGTCATCTTCATTTCCTGGGTCCGCGGCATCTCTCAATGTGCTCTGCACACATGGGTACTCCCGAAGCCCTTCCTCAGGCTGCTCCGATCAAGCTTACTGTGCCTGTTGGTGGCCTGCCCTGAGAGAATGCCTTCAGGATGACCATTCTTAATCAAGCATTCTTGGATGGGCTTCAGGGGGCTCCAAGAACCCTCCAACATTGCAAAATCTTCCATACATGTGCAGTTTTATGCTAAGAGGCTTTATAGCTTTCACTAGAGTCTCAAAAGCTTCCATGACCATCACAGAAATGAATGAAACAGCTCAGTTGCCTCATCTGCAAAATGGTAACCATCATGGGTACCTGGAGCTGGGGAGGGCTCAATAAATACCAATTATTAGTATCCCTGACCTGGTCCCAGAAATGCCTCACAGAAAGGACTGCTTCCCCTCGCCCCCACTACCGTGCCTTAGATCAAGGGTTCCCAAACTTGGGTAAGCATTAGAATCATGTGGGGAGCTTAAAAATACAGATTCCCAGGCTCCACTCCAAGAGCACAGGAATGACGGGTTCCTGGAAGAGGGCCTGGAGCTGTGCATCTTTATCGAGTCTTCCCCTGGGTGGTTCTGACGATGAGCAAGGTCAGGGCTGGGGGTCTTCCACAATGCCCAGCCTCCAAAAGGCATTCTCACGCCCTGCCTTTACTCGTTCTGGGAGGTACATGTGTTAAAGGAAACTGCCCAAGCCTTTGAGGGAATAGTGGGCTGCAAAAATCCTTCAGAACAAAGAATTAAGTATCTTTATAATTATATCCAGGCCTATATTTAGGCCATGGCTCATATGGCCTCTTGAACTTCAAATAAATACCTATTCTGTTCCTTGTTTAAACAGGTGCAACAGTATCAGTGGAGACTAGATTTATCCAGGCAGGAAGGCGGCTCCCACAGCTGTCAGAAGCACACAGCCCTTTCATTCCTCACAAGAGGGGGAGCTAATTATACTGTCATAGAGCAAAAGAAATTTACAACGTCTACCCCTGAGCTCAATGAACCACTCAGGGTGAACTTTTCCCCGAGCTGCTCTCTGGCAGCATTCAGGGCCCACTCGGGTGGCACATACCCTCAGAATGTTTAGAGGCCACTGCAGTGGATCGATTCTGGGCTGGCAAGATCTGCACTCTCCAGAGTGTCTGCACTCTCACACTCACACACCCACTCTCACACACTCACCACCACTCTCACACATGTGCACACACACTCTCAGACATGTACACATTCCCATACATGAATGCACACTCACACACATATTCATGCAACATTCACACACTCTCGGATTCATGTACAAAATCTCTTGTACTCTCATACACATGCACACACTTGCACAAGTTGCACACATACAATCTCACACACACATGCACAATTTGGTGCAAATGCACACACATACACCCACATTTACATATTGGTGCAACACACACACTCTCACACTCACACACACACCCCCTTCCTCTGATGCCAGAGTGCTACCATCCAACCATAACAGTTTATTCCTGGGGACCTCAGACTTGCAGTTCCCTGTCAAAATGCCTGCGACTTAAATGATCCCGTCCAGGGAGAGGTCTGATGTGCTTTACCAGCTGCTAGCGTCCTGTGAATGAGGCTTTCACATGCTCTTCTGTGAGGGGCACTCGGGGACTTTTGTTGGTCCTTCCTGTGGTTTCTGGGCCAGCAGGCTGGCACATCCAGGTAACCACACACTCTGGCAGCAGGCATCTACCACCTGGGGAGATGGAACAGTCCCTGGGCGCCCGGGCCCCACTGTACAGGGTGGAGTTTAACTGGCTGGGTGGGTCTTGACCACCCATACCTCAGCTTCTGAGGTGATTGCAATGTGCAGCTGGGGTTGAGATTCACTAGATCCAGGCAAAGAGGACGTCGGCCAGGTCTTCCCCGCTGCCTTTCTTACCCCTCACCGAGGAAAGTGGGGCTTCTGTGTAGCCAGCACAGGGCTGATGTGCTGCTGGTCATAGGACACTGAATCCCCTACATCCTGAGCTTTAAAACTGATATTTTATCGTATGAAGCAACACACAGTTCTGTGCCTTAACTGAACCTAAGTCCAGTTTACCAATAAAGAATTTCTGAAGATGCCACTGAGGAACTTTTAACCCAAATCTTATTTGCAACCAAAAGGAGCTTTCCAACCAGAGGTTTTGACTGTGGCTCACTACCTATGATGGCAGGAGTCCCCACGAAAAGGCAGTCCTCTGACTGAGCCAGCATTGCCATGGCTGCCCTCTGAGAAAGAGAGGAAGCAGTAAGGGCTTTGGAATCCACTGAAGCTGACTTTGTATCCTTTCTCTCCACCTATCAACTATTCACGTTTAGCTCTGGGGAATGCACTTACCTTTTCTGAGCCTGTTCCTCCTCTCTAAAAAGTACAAAATGACACTTAAGTCAAAACGTTCTTGCTAGTATATCCGTAACTAGCACAGGTCCTGGCGTAGCATAGGCAGTGGGCAAATGACAAATGACAGCTATTGAATAAAAAATAAATGGGACATGTTTTATTCTTCATGTTGTACCAGAGGGTTCCCATCAGATCCAAAAAGTGTTCTTTTCTCAAGCCACATAAACAACTTAATGGAAAGTGCTAATTTCCTAATGGTGTTGTAACCAATTACGACAAATTTAGTGGCTTAAAACAGTGCAGATTTATTATCTCACAGTTCTGGATGTCAGAAGTCTGAAACGGGATTCAATGGACTAAAGTCAAGATGTTGGCAAGGGTTGTGCTCTTTCTGCAGGCTCTAGGAAGAATCTATTCAAAGCTCTTGACTTTTCCGACTTCTAGAGGCTTCCTACATTCCTTGACTCACCATCTCGCTTCATCTTCAAAGCCAGCAGCTTAGCATCTTCAAATCTTTCTCTGACCCTAACTGTCCTGCCTCCCTCTTCCACTTGTAAAGAGATTTGTGATTACACAGGGCCCATCCAGCTAATCCAGGATAATCTCCCCATCTCAGGATCTATAACTTAATCACATCTGTAAAGTCCTTCTTGCCTTGTGAGGTAACATGCACAGGTTACAGGGATTAGGAAGTGGACATTTAGGAAGAAGGCCATTATTTTGCCTTCTACATGGGGAAAGCTTTGTTGATTTCAAATTGTTATCTTCCAAAAGATTTTCTCCAACCTATGACACCTGCTCCCAACTGCCTAATAGCAAATGTTGGTGGAAGGTGAAAAAGAAGAAAGAAGAGGGCTGGCAAGATGGCAGAATAGGAACAGCTCTGGTCTGCATCTCCCAGCGAGATCAGAGCAGAAGGTGGGTGATTTCTGCCTTTCCAGCTGAGGTACCTAGCTCATCTCACTGGGACTGGATAGACAGTGGGTGCAGCCCATGGAGGGTGTGCGGAAGCAGAGTGCAGTGTTGCCTTACCTGGGAAGCGCAAGGGGTCGGGGAACTCCCTCCCCTAGCCAAGGGACGCCGGGTGTGAGGGACTGTGAATCGAGGAACAATGCATTCCAGCCCAGATACTATGCTTTCCCAAGGCCTTCACAACCCGACAGCAGGAGATTCCCTCAGGTGGCTACACCACCAGAGCCCTGGGTTTCAAGCACAAAGCTGGACGGTCATTTGGTCAGACACTGAGCTAACTACAGGAGCTTTTTTTTCCTTATACCCCAGTGGTACCTGGAATGCCAGTGAGACAGAACCAGTCACTGCCCTGGAAAGGGGGCTGAAGCCAGGGTGCCAAGAGGTCTGGCTCAGTGGATCCCAGCCCCACAGAGCCCAGAGAGCTAAGATCCACTGGTTTGAAATGTTCCCTGCCACCACAGCAGTCTGAAGTCGACCTGGGATGCCTTGGTGGGTAGAGGAGCGTCTGCCATTACTGAGGCTTGAGTAGGTGGTTTTTCCCTTGCAGTGTAAACAGAGCTAGGGAAGTTGAAACTGGGTGGAGCCCACCGCAGCACTGCAAAGCTGCTGTAGCCAGACGGCCTCTCTAGATTTCTCTTCTCTGAGCAGGGCATCTCTGACAGAAAGGCAGCAGCCCTGGTCAGGGTCTTATAGATAAAATTCTCCTCTCCCTGAGAGAGACCACCTGGGGGAAGGGGCAGCTATGGGCACAGCTTCAGCAGACTTAAATGTTCCTGCCTGTTGACTCTGAAGAGAGCAGTGGGTCTCCCAACACAGTGCTCGTGCTCTGCTAAGGAACTGACTACCTCCCCAAGCAGGTCCCTGACCTCTGTGCCTCCACACTAGGAGACACCTCCCAGCAGGTGTCAACAGACACCTCATACAGGAGAGCTCAGGCTGGCATCTGGCAGGCAGCCCTGTAGGACAAAGCTTCCAGAGGAAGAAACAGGCAGCAATCTTTGTGAGGGAATATGTTCTCTTTCCAGGTCCATGAGACGGCATAGTTTTAAGGGCAAGAATTTCCCAGTGCCATGCCCCCCTCCCATCTCTCTCCATCTGGGAGATTTAATGGTTTATGTTTGAATTTCATGGGCACGGGAAGAAACTAAAAGTCAATCACTCCAATGGAAGTTTTAAGGAACTCCTTTCATTGGCCGAGGATCTTGGAGAAGGTGGGGGTTCCTCCCAGGGTAAAAGTCTTTATCCACACACCTGGCCAGATTTCCCTTCTGGAATCCCCTTCCACACTCTTCGTGGAAGTCTTTCTCTTGTTCTCTTTTCTCTACCTAAGTAAAATCACCTTTCTGCAACACCTCTTGGGTCCAATATTTACTTTTACGAGCATACAGCACACCTGCAGTGGTCCCATGGCTTATTCATTAAGAGATTGGAGACCAAGAACCCACAGCATTCTCTCGGGGGAGCTGTGCCTCACCAGCACCCAAGAAAAAAACCCGGTTACAGAATTGCACCCAACGTGGGGCGAAGGAGTGAGGGTAAGAAGGAACGGTTACTTCGGGGGGGGGGGTAAGTGAAGATACCGGACGTTTCACACTTGCTTTCTGTACGGTGTCTTTAAGAACGCTGAAGTGGCATTGAGTCACAGGGGTGGGGCCCATTTTAAGCGCAATGGCCCGCCAGAACGGAAAGCGCACTTTTTCCTCCAAGCTTTATTTCTCTCTCTGCCTCCTCCCCCCACTCCCCACCCCGTCTCTCTCTCCCGCTCTCTCTCTCTCCTCTCTCTCTCTCTTGCTTCTCTGGGCAAAAAACCTGTAGGAGGTGGGACAAGCAAACACTGTTTGTACCCGGGTAGAACGGGGCGTGCGCCGGCGCGGCCAGGTGTTGGGCTCGTGAAACAGCGAGGTGGAGAGGGCGCACTCCGCCCGCCCCCAGGCCTTTTGCTCCTCACTGGCGGAATCGGGAACTGGGACCACCCACAGCCCAGCCCTGCAGTAAGCGGTAGCTGGGCCAGGAAAAGAGCTGTGGGGTGGGGCAAGGTGCGTTCTGGCAGGGTGCGGAGACTCTGAGCAAAGCGGCGACGCTTAAGGAAGCACTGCTGGGAAAATGCTTTTGCTGGTTTGCTTGGTCACTGGCCAGCACATTCAGATCCCTAGTGGGGGGCAGCATGAAACCACAGAAAGCCGATGTTAAAAAACCACAGTCAGCCAGGTGTGGTGGCTCACGCCTGTAATCCAAACACTTTGGAGGCCAAGGCGGGTGGATCACCTGAGGTTGGGAATTCAAGACCAGTCTGACCAACATGGTGAAACCCCATCTTAATTAAAAAAAAACACACACACAGAGTCAGGGACAGAACAAGGGAACTTCCCCAAGGGTGCTCGCCTGCTGGCCATGAGTCCCTGTGCGGGCTGCTGCTGGTTGAGTGGCCCAGGGCACGCACATGGTCCCAGCAACATGGTGGCTGCATGTTCCTGTGTGGGCAGCTGCTTGGGGAGTGGCCTAGGGTGTGCACGTGGTCCAGGCAACATGGTGGCTGCAGGGCCCTAAGTGGGTCGTGGCAAATTTTCTCCTCTGGCAGGAGGAGGTGTAAAAAAGGCACTCGAATGGGTGGGGCGGCTGCAGCACCCCACCGGCTTCTTTGAATTGTGTGCTCTAATGGCCCCTCCCTAGAAGATTACCCTTCTAGGGCAGTTTTATAAATTGGCCTGCAAAAATTGGACCTTTGCTGGAAATATTGGTACCCATCTCCTAAGCCTCACTGGCCTCGTCGGAGCTCGTTGGTACGATTACCACCCAATCCAATAGCTCCTTTCGTTCCACGCCTTTATGGAGGTCACTGGAGGTCATGCAGGCTGTGGCATGAGTCCGTGACACTGGTGGGTCCTGATTCAAATCCAGTACATGGAAAGCCCTCTGATAGGACGGAGTCTGGTGACAGGGAAGTGTACTTTCTTAAAGCCTCTTGCAATCATTCAAGGAAAGCTGTTGGGTTTTCTTCCCTTCCTTGAGTTATGGTGGATAACATTACACAGTTCATGGGCTTCTTCCTAATTTGCCTTAATCCCTCAAATGTACAGGTCAGGAAATGCTTACGGCTCCAGTCGCCCCGTTCTGAATCCAGATCCCAGTGAGGGTCCATGCCGGGGGCTGCCTGTGTACCTGTGGGATATCTGTCCTTTTCCTCTGGCGTCATTAGGTTATGTACGCATCTTGGGCACCCGAAATTTCGGGGTACTGAGTGAAAGAAGTTTCATTTCAGTACCCATTTACCTGGGGGATGCTTCAGGTTGAAGTGGCTGTAATTTTTTAGCCGGGGATGCAGGCATCCCTTGTGTTCAATTTCAGATGGGTGCTTCTATTCCCAAGCTCAAGTCCCTATTAAAATGCATACTGGACAATTGGGACCAATTTGACACACTACTTTGGAAGAAGCAGCAGCTCATCTTTCTCTGCTGAACAGAATGGCCAAAATACCCCCTGCTGAGTGGAAAAACCTGGCCTCCAAAGGGAAGTATAGGTTATGACACTATTCTACAATTAGACCTGTATTGTAAAAGTGAGAGTAAATGGTTTGAGGTCCCCTATGTACAACTATTCTTTTCCCTAAGGAATAAGCCTCAGCTCTGTCAGGCCTGTGCCCCATACCCTGTTCAGCCTCCTCAGGACTACCTCCACATGTGGGACTCCCTGTGGCAACTACCTCCACCAGTGCCAACCAGGGCTCCTCAGCTCCTGTATCCCAACAGGAGCCAGGGAGGGCCAAGACAGCCAGGGCATCTCAGGCTACCCAGATGCCCAAACTCTAACCCCAACTAGGGTGCACACCCCCTTCTCACTTTCTAACATAAAGCAAATTAAGGTGGACTTAGAAAAGTTTTCAGATGACCCAGACAAGTACATAGACGTTCTGCAGGGCCTGGGTCAGTCCTTCGAATTAGACTGGATGGATGTCATGCTTTTGCTTAATCAAACCCTAACCAGTAAATGAGAGAGAGGCTGCTGTAGCAGCAGCTCAAGAGTTTGGGGACACCCGGTACCTTAGTCAGGTACGTAACCTGATGATGCCAGAAGATAAGGATAGATATCCCACAGGTACACAGGCAGTCCCTGGCATGGACCCTTGCTGGGATCCAGATTCAGAACAGGGGGACTGGAGCCGTAAGCATTTCCTGACCTGTACACTTGAGGGATTAAGGTGAATTAGGAAGAAGCCAATAACTGTGCAATGCTATCCGCCATAACTCAAGGAAGGGAAGAAAACCCGACAGCTTTCCTTGAGCGATTGTGAGAGGCTTTAAGAAAGTACACTTCCCTGTCACCAGACTCTATTGAGGGTCAATTAATACTAAAGGACAAGTTTATTACTCAGTCAGCAGCAGATACCAGGAGGAAGCTTCAGAAGCTGGCCTTGGGACCAGAACAGAGTCTAGAATCATTGCTGAACCAGGCAACCTTGGTGTTTTATAATAGAAACCAGGAGGAACAGGCTGAAAGGAAGAGGAGAGACCAGAGAAAGGCTGCGGCCTTAGTTATGGCCCTCAGGCAAGCAGACTCCAGGGGCTCAAATGAGGGAAAGTCTCAGGTTAGCTGCCAGGCTGGTAAAGCTTGTTACTATTGTGGTCTGAAGGGACATGTTATAAGAGGAATGTTTATGACATTCCTTTTATAAGGAAAGTGAGAAGGGGGTGTGCACCCTAGTTGGGGGTAGAGTTTGGGCATCCGGGTAGCCTGAGATGCCCTGGCTGTCTTGGCCCTCCCTGGCTCCTGTTGGGATACAGGAGCTGAGGAGCCCTGGTTGGCACTGGTGGAGGTAGTTGCCACAGGGAGTCCCACATGTGGAGGTAGTCCTGAGGAGGCAGAACAGGGTATGGGGCACTGTTCATTCCTCTTATTAACATGTCCCTTTGTCCCCAGAGGAATGGGTCACCACCTCATCCATGCCTGCTGTGCCAAGGAAATCACTGGAAAGCACATTGTCCCAGGGGCAAAGGTTCTCAGGGCCTGAGGTGTCTAACCAAATGACCCAGTGACAGGACTGAAGGTGCCCAGGGCAAGCGTTAGCTCGAATCATCGCCCTCAATGAGCCCCGGGTTACGCTGACCATAGAGGGCCAGGAAGTGGATCTCCTCCTGAACACTGGCACGGCCTTCTCTGTTTCCCTCTCCTGTTCTGGACAGTTGTCCTCTGTCTGTAACTATCCGAGGAGTCCTAGGATGAGCAGCCTCCCGATATTTCTCCCATCCCCTAAGCTGTCAGTGGGGAGATATACTTTTCTCCCATGCCTTCCTCATTGTGCCAGAAAGACCCACCCCCTTACTAGGGCAGGACCTGCTGGCCAGAGCAGGAGCCATTATCTACATGAATCTCATTAGGGAGGAAATCCCTCTCTGATGCCCATTATTTCAAGAAGGGATTAATCCCAAAGTTTGGGCAAAGGATGGACAATTTGGACGAACAAAGAATGGATGCCCAACTCAAATAAGGCTAAAGCATTCTACGTCTTTTCCTTGCCAAAGACGGCACCCGCTAAGACCAGAAGCCAAAAAGGGACTGCAGGATATTGTAAGGGACTTAAAAGCTCAGGGTCTAGTGACATCCTGTAACAGCCCTTGTAATACTCCAGTTTTAGGAGTGCAGACGCTAATGGACGATGGAGGCCGGTGCAGGATCTCAGGCTTATTAATGAAGCTGTGATCCCTTTATACTCAGCGGTACCTAATCCTTACACCTTGCTCTCTCAAATACCAGGAGAGGCACAATGGTTTACAGTTCTGGACCTTAAAGATGCCATTTTCTGTGTCCACTACATCCTGATCCTCAGTTTCTGTCTGCCTTTGAAGACCCTTCAGACCAGAGTTCTCAGCTCACCTGGACAGTGTTACCTCAGGGCTCTAGAGGCAGCCCCCACCTGTTCAGCCAGGCTCTAGCTCAGGACCTTAGTCGTTTCTCACATCCAGGTACTCAGGTTCTTCAATATCTGGATGACTTACTTTTTAGCAGAAGCTCAGAAACCCAGTGTCAGCAGGCCACTCAGGACCTCCTAAACGTCCTTGCCAACTGTGGATCTGTAGTTTTGAAACCGAGGGCCCAACTTTGTAGGCAGGAGGTAAAACACCTAGGGCTGGTCTGGGCACTGGGACCCTAGATAAGGGACGTCTTCAACCCATACTGGATTTCCCCCATCCCAGGACCTTAAAATAGTTACGGGGATGCCTGGGAATAACTGGTTTTTGCCGACTGTGGATTCCCAGATATGGTGAAATAGCAAAACCTCTGTACACTCTGATTAAGGAAACCCAGAAAGCTAATACCCATTTAGTACTCTGGGGCCCGACAGCTGAGGCAGACTTTCAGACCCTGAAGCAGGCACTACAGCAGGCTCCAGCTCTAAGCCTTCCTACAGGAACGACTTCTCCCTGTATGTTACAGAGAAGTCAGGAGTGGCACTGAGAGTTCTCACCCAGACTCGGGGAGCCACACCATGACCGGTGGCATACCTAAGTAAGGGAATTGACACAGTAGCAAAAGGCCAGCCACACTGCTTACAAGTCGCAGTAGCGGTGGCTATACTGGCCTCAGAGGCCATTAAAATAGTGCAAGGAAAAGATCTAACTGTACGGACTTCTCATGTTGTGGATGAATTCTGGCCTCTAATGGAGGCTGATGGCTGTCTGACAATCGTCTCCTCAAATATCAGGCCTTAATGCTCGAAGGGCCTGCACTTCAGCTGAGCACACGTGCAGCCCTCAGCCCAGCTACTTTCCTCCCTGAGATAGGAGCAGACACAGAGCATGATTGTCAGCAGATTAGAGCTCAGAACTATGCCGCTCGAGAAGACCTGTTAGATACTCCTCTAGCCAACCCTGACCTTAACCTTTACACTGACAGACCTTCCTTTGTGGAAAATGGAGTTTGAAAAGCAGGATATGCAGTAGTCAGTGATCAAACAGTGCTTGAAAGCAATTCCCTTCCTCCTGGTGCTAGTGCCCAGCTGGCAGAACTGATAGCCCTGACCCAAGCTCTGAAATTAGGAAAAGGAAAAAATGTAAATGTACATACAGATTCCAAATATGCTTACCTGGTTCTGCATGCTCATGCTGCTCTAAGGAAGGAAAGAGCGTCCCTACCCTCCACAGGAACTCCCATTAAATACCACAAGGACATTTTAGACTTATCACAAGCTGTCCAAGAACCAAAAGAGGTAGCAGTCTTACACCGTCGGGGCCACCAGAAAGGGGATGAGAAGGTAGCCGAGGGCAATCGCCGAGCTGACCTAGAGGCTACAAGGGCAGCTAGACGAGCATTTATGGAAGGACCTTTAATATGGGAGAACCCACTCCAAGGACCTAGACCTCAGTGCTCATCAGAAGTAGACTGGGCGATCTCCCAGGGACACAAGCCTCTTCCTTCAGGATGGTGAGCCACTGAGGAGGGAAAAGTGCTTCCACCTGCTGCCGGCCAGTGGCAAGTACTTAAAACTCTGCATCAACCCTTCCATGTGGGTATAGAGAAGACACATCAGATGGCGAAATCTATATTTACAGACAAAGGTCTCTTCAAGGCTGTCCAACAAATAGTCAAAGGATGTAAAGTATGTCAGAAAAATAATCCTTTGGCACATTGCAAAGCTCCCCCTGGGGAACAACGAGCTGGACGTTACCCAGGTGGGACGGGCAAATGGACTTCACCCATATGCCTAAATCTCAGGGGTATCGACAACTGCTAGTCTGTGTGGATACTTGGTTATACAACCTGGGTTGAGGCTGTAGAACAGAGAAAGCCCAAGAAGTAATAAAAGTCCTGATTAATGAGATAAATCCTAGATTTGTACTCCCTCACTGTCTTCAAAGCGGTAATGGTCCTGCCTTCAAAGATGCAGTGACCCAAGGAATTTCCAAGGCTCTAGGGATACAATATCGTCTCCACTGTGTTTGGAGGCCTCAGTCCTCAGGGAAAATAGAAAAGATGAATGAAATTCCTAAGAAACACCTAAAGAAACTGGCACAGGAAACCCACCTCTCATGGCCTTCTCTATTACCAATAGCACTCTTAAGAGCTCGAACCTCTCCTCAGAAAATAGGACTCAGTCCTTATGAGATGCTTTATGGACAGCCCTTTCTTACTGATGATCTTGTATTAGACAAGGAAACAGCAGATCTAATAAAAGATATAACCTCCTTGGCTAAGTACCAACAGGTTCTCAAGACTTTGCCTGAAGGACACCTTAGGGAAAAAGGGAAAGAGGTGTTCTGCCCTGGAGACTTGGTGCTTGTTAAGTCTCTACCCTCAGACTCTCCCTCTCTAGGCCCACCCTTGGGAAGGACCATTTTCGGTTATTCTGTCTACCCCAACAGCAGTTAAGGGGGTGGGGATTGACTCATGGATTCATCACACTCAGCTGAAGCCTTGGATACCTCCTGAGGAAAGTCATAAACCCTCCACTCCACAGCCTGAAGTTCAAGATGACCCTTCGTACACCTGTGAGCCCTTAGAAGCTCTACACCTGCTTTTCCAACAAGATCCTCAGGGGAGTTACTCCTCCTAAGTCTAATTTTCCCTGGCATCAATGGGACTATAACCCTCAACTTTGCTATCCCTCAAATAATAGAAAAACTTGGTGCTGGTATTAGGAAAGCTACTACCTGTATTCAGTTACTATAAGCTATCTCAGGAGCTAACTAATAACAAAAAAATGTTGCTAATTCTCTTTGCAAAAGGCAGCTGTTTCTGCAAACCAGCTTAACTCTTTAGCTGCCATAGCTTTAAAAATAAAAGGGCCCTGAATCTGCTAACAACAGAGAGGAGGGAAACCTGTTTCTTTCTAGGAAAAATGCTGCTATTTTGTAAGCCAGTTAAGTGTTGTTTTAAACATAGAACTCAGGAATCAAACACAGGGCTGAAGGCCTTCAAGAACCTGTCTCCGTTCTCTCTGAGGCTTGTTTATAACTCTGGGCCTCTCATTTTTAACGATCTTGTCATATTCATTTCTTATAGAACCATAAGGTCACAATTAATCCTGCCACTGGCACCCTGGATGTCCTTGGCTTATGAGCTCTATCGTGGACCTGTAGATCAACCTGCACCCCTGAAGGTCTCCCCTCTGGAGGAAACCTCAACTACAGGGCCCCTTCTGCACCCCATTTCAGCAGGAAGTAGTTAAAGAGGATCGATGCCCCCTATTCCAACAGAAGTTGAATTTTCCTGTTCAGAGTGGGGAAATGAGGGAATGTGTTCTCTTTCCGGGTCCGTGAGGGGACATAGTTTTAAGGGCAAGAATTTCCCAGCACCATGCCCTCCTCCCATCTCTCTTCATCCGGGAGTTTTAATGGTTTATGTTTAAATTTCATGGGCAAGGGAAGAAACTAAAAGTCAATCACTCCAATGGAAGTCCTAAGGAACTCCTTTCATTGGCCCAGGGTCTTGGAGAATGTGGGGTTTCCTCCCAGGATAAAAGTCCATATCCACACACCTGGCCGGATTTCCCCTCTGGATTCCCCTTCCACACTCGGTGGAAGTCTTTCTCTTCTCTTTTCTCTACCTAAATAAATCACCTTTCTGTAACACTTCTTGGGTCCGTTATTTACTTTTATGAGCAGATGGCGGACCTGCAGTGGTCCCATCACTTATTATTTAAGAGATTAGAGACCAAGAACCCACAGCATTCTCTCTGGGGAGCTGTACCTCACCGGCATCCAAGAAAAGACCTGGTTACATTTGCTGTTCTGCAGCCTCCTGCCAGGCAAACAGGGTCTGGAGTGGACCTCCAGAAAACTCCAGCAGATCTGTGGCAGAGGGGCCTGTTAGAAGAGAAACTAACAAACAGAAAGGAATAGCATAAACATAAAAAAAAAATCCACACGAAAACCCCATCTGAAGGTCACCAACATCAAAGACCAAAGGTAGATAAATCCACGAAGATAAGGAAAAAACCAGTCCAAAAGGCTGAAAAATCCAAAAACCATAACGCCTCTTCTCCTCCAAAGAATCACAACTTCTCACAACAAAACAGGATAGAGAATGAGTTTGGTGAACTGACAGACGTAGGCTTCAGAATATGGGTAATAACAAATTCCTCTAAGCTAAAGGAGCATGTTCTAAGCCTATGCAAGGAAGCTAAGAACCTTGAAAAAAGGTTAGAGGAATTGCTAGCTAGAATAATCAGTTTAGAGAAGAACATAAATGATCTGATGGAGCTGAAAAACACAGCACAAGAACTTCATGAAGCATACACAGGTATCAATAGCCTAATTTATCAAGCAGAAGAAAAGATATCAGAGTTTGAAGATCAGCTTAATGAAAGAAGCATGAAGACAAGATTAGAGAAAAAAGAATGAAAAGGAATGAACAAAGCCTCCAAAAAAATTTGGGACTATGTGAAAAGACCATACCTATGTTTGACTGGTGTTCCTGAATGTGACTGGGAGAATGGAACCAAGCTGGAAAACACTCTTCAGGATATTATCGTTGAGAACTTCCCCAGCTTAGCAAGACAGGCCAACATTCAAATTCAGGAAATACTGACAACACCAAAAAGATACTCCTTGAGAAGAGCAACCCCAAGAAATACAATTGTCAGATACACTGAGGTTGAAGTGAAGGAAAAAATGTTAAGGGCAGCCAGAGAGAAAGGTTGGGCCACCCACAAAGGGAAGCCCACCAGACTAAGAGCAGACATCTCAGCAGAAGATGAGATGGGGGCAAGCAAGAAGAGAGTGGGGGCCAATATTCAACATTCTTAAAGAAAAGAATTTTCAACCCAGAATTTCATATCCAGCCAAACTAAGCTTCATAAGTGAAGGAGAAATAAAATCCTTTATAGACAAGCAAATACTGAGGGACTTTGTTACCTCCAAGCCTGCCTTACAGGAGCTCCTGAAGAAGCACTAAACATGGAAAGGGAAAACTGGTACCAGCCACTGCAACAAAATACCAAATTGTAAAGACCATTGACACTATGAAGAAACTGCATCAACTCATGGGCAAAATAACCAGCTAGCATCATAATAACAGGATCAAATTCACACATAACAACATTAACCTTAAATGGGCAAAATGCCCCAGTTAAAAGACACAGACTGGCAAATTGGATAAGAATCAAGATCCATTGGTGTGCTATGTTCAGGAGACCCATCTCACATGCAAAGACACACACAGGCTCAAAATAAAGAGATGGAGGAAAATCTTCCAAGCAAAAAAAAAAAAAAAAAAAAAAAAAAAAGCAGGGGTTGCCTTCTTTATCTCTGGTAAAACAGACTTTAAACCAACAAAGACCAAAAAAGACAAAGAAGGGCAGTACATAATGGTACAGGGATCAATGCAACAAGAAGAGCTAACTACCCTAAATACAAATGCATCCAAGACAAGAGCACTAAGATTCATGAAGTGAGTTCTTAGAGACCTACAAAGAGACTTAGACTCCCACACAATAATAGTGGGAGACTTTAACACTTCACTGTCAATATTAAACAGATCAATGAGACAGAAAATTAACAAAGATACTCAGGACTTAAACTCAGCTCTGGACCAAGTGGACCTAATAGATATCTACAGAACTCTCCACCCCATATCAACGGAACATACATTCTTCTCAGCCGCACATCTCACTTATTCTAAAGTTGACCACATAATTGGAAATAAAACACTCCTCAGCAAATGCAAAAGAATGGAAATCATAACAAATAATCTCTCAGACCACAGTGCAATCAAATTAGAACTCAGGATCAAGAAACTCACTCAAAATCGCACAACTACATGGAAACCGAACAACCTGCTCCTGAATGACTACTGGGTAAATAATGAAATTAAGGCAGAAATCGGTAAGTTCTTTGAAACCAATGAGAACAAAGACACAATGTACCAGAATCTCTGGGACACAGCTAAAGCAGTGTTTAGAGGAAAATTTATAGCACTAAATGCCTGCAGGAGAAAGCAGGAAAGATCTAAAATCGACACCCTAACTTCACAATGAAAACAACTAGAGAAGCAAGAGCAAACAAAGTCAAAAGCTAGCAGAAGGCAATAAATGACTAAGATCAGAGAAGAACTGAAGGAGACAGAGACATGAAAAATCCTTCAAAAAATCAATGAAGTCAGGAGCTGGTTTTTTGAAAAGATCAACAAAATAGAACACTATCTAGACTTAAAAAAAAGAAAAGAGAGAAGAATCAAATAGACACAATAAAAAATGATTAAGGTGATATCACCACTGATCCCAAAGAAATACTACAAATACCTCTACACAATAAACTAGAAAATCTAAAGAAATGCATAAATTCCTGAACACATGCACCCTCCCAAGACTAAACCAGGAAGAAGTCAAATCCCTGAATAGGCCAATAACAAGTTCTGGAATTGAGGCAGTAATTAATAGCCTACCAACCAAAAAAAAGCCCAGACCCAGATGGATTCACAGTCGAACTCTACCAGAGGTACAAAGAGGAGCTGGTACTATTCCGTCTGAAACTATTCCAAACAATAGCAAAAGAGGGACTCCTCCCTAACTCATTTTATGAGGCCAGCATTATCCTGATGCCAAAACCTGTCAGAGACACAACAAGAAAGAAAACTTCAGGCCACTATCCCTGATGAACATCAATGAGAAAATCCTCAATAAAATACTGGCATACTGAATCCAGCAGCACATCAAAAAGCTTATCCACCACCATCAAACCAGCTTCATCCCTGGGATGCAAGGCTGATTCAACATATGCAAATCAATAAATGTAATCCATCACATAAACAGAACCAATGACAGAAACCACATTATTATCTCAATAGATGCCGAAAAGGCCTTTGATAAAATTCAACACCTCTACGTGCTAAAAACTCTCAATAAACTAGATATTGATGGAATGTGTCTCAAGATAATAAGAGCTATTTATGACAAACGCACAGCCAACGATATACTGAATGGGCAGAAGCTGGAAGTATTCCCTTTGAAAAGCAGCACAAGACAAGGATGCTCTCTCTGACCACTCCTATTCAACAAAGTATTGGAAGTTCTGGCCAGGGCAATCAGGCAAGAGAAAGAAGTAAAGGGTATTATTCAAATAGGAAGAGAGGAAGTAATATTGTCTCTGTTGGCAGATGACATGATTGTGTATTTAGAAAACCCCATCATCTCAGCCTCAAGTCTCCTTAAGCTGCTAAGCAACTTCAGTGAAGTCTCAAGATACAAAATCAATGTGCAAAAATCACAAGCATTCCTGTACACCATTAACAGACAGAGAGCCAAATCATGAGGGAACTCCCATTCACAATTGCTACAGAGAGATAAGATACCTAGGAATACGACTTACAACGGATGTGAAGAACTTCTTCAAGGAGAACTACAAACCACTGCTCAAGGAAATAAGAGAGGACACAAGCAGATTGATGCATGCAGCAAACCACCATGGCACGTGTATACCTATGTAACAAACCGACACATTCTACACATGTATCCCAGAACTTAAAATATAATTTTAAAAAAGGCAGCAATGTTTACAATAGCAAAGACCTGGAACCAACCCAAATGCCCAGCGATGATAGACTGGATAGGGAAAATGTGGTACATATACACCATGGAATATTACGCAGCCATCAAAAACGATGAGTTCACGTCCTTTGTAGGGACATGGATGAACCTGGAAACCATCATTCTCAGCAAACTGACACAAGAGCAGAAAATCAAACACCGTATATTCTCACTCATAGGCGGGTGTTGAACAATGAGAACACATGGACACAGGGAGGGGAGCACTACACACTGGGGTCCGTTGGGGGGAAATGGGGGAGGGGCGGGGGGTGGGGAGGTGGGAAGAGATAGCATGGGGAGAAATGACAGATACAGGTGAGGGGACGGAAGACAGCAAACCACACTGCCATGTGTGTACCTATGCAACAATCTTGCATGTTCTTCACATGTACCCCAAAACCTAAAATGCAATAAAAAAATAATAATTTAAAAAAAGAAGAAGGAAGAGGAGGAGGTGGAGGAGGAGGAAGAGGAGGAGGAGGAGGAGGAGGAGGAGGAGGAGGAGGAGGAGGAGGAGGAGGAGGAGGAGATGATTGAACAAATTAGCATCACCAGAACATTCAGAAACTGCCAGTCTGTCAATCAGGGAATTCAGTAGTTTTCTTTGTGTTAGTATTTGTGTGTGAACCTGTTTGCCTGTGGTTGTGATTTTACAGTAGATGACATAACAGGGTCATAGTTTTTGCTTTTAAAATTGTTCCTAGAACATTCAAGGAGACTAATTGGTTACAGAGTGCCCTGCAGAGATGACTGTGACTTTGCAGGTACTTGATATCTGACTAGTCTGAGGATCACCCCTGGGAGCTGCCAGGCTTGGAATTTTACAAGACTCCCCTTCCCCTGAGAGGGGGACCATTGGCAACCTGAGCAGAGAAGAAAAGACTTGAATTTGCAGCAAGTTCAGGGTATGTGCCTTCTTAATGTTCTTCAAATGAGTCAAGAACTCAAATCTGGAGTTTGAACAGGAAACTGGAACACAGTGGGAGGTCTGGGAGGGTGGAGGATGGGGGTGTTTCCAGAATTTCAAAACACAAAACAGGTGGTTTTCAGTGGTGTTGGCTGGCTGGGGGAGAGGTGGAGAGGGGAGGGGTGAATAGAAAGTAGGCAGGCTTCTGGGAGGATGGGGCCCAGCACCCACAGCCTGGGCTGGCTGCCTGAGAGTAGAGAGTGGCAGGTGAGGGCTCTGAACCTTACTGCGTGCTGCCCAAGGAGCGCCTAGTGCTGGCAAGAGGCCCAGGGAGGAGCCTTGAGACCTTACTGGGAAAGGCTTTTCTCCCCCCAGAGGACCACTGCTCAGGCTCAGCGGCCATGGGGTAGAGTGCATACAAAAGTGTGCATCCAGCCATGCTCTAAGACCCCTGAAGAAGAAGACCAGGGAGCAGTCTTCCTCTGATGAAGCAGCAGTGATCAGGGGACAGGAGGCTGAAGCCGTGAGCCCAGCCAGAGGCAGGATCAGCCAAGTCTGGGACAGGCTTCACTTATTTTAGGGTAAGAAATCGGTGCTTTGTAAATACGCCAGATGTCTTTGCTTTTGTATATTTTAATTTTTTGTTTGTTTTACTTTTCGTTGTTGATGATGTTGTTGGTTTAGCAAAACTCAAAGTAAGAAAAGGGTAATGGGATCCTTGTTCATGTCTGGGAAGGCCCAGTGAGAGAGTCAAGGCATCCTAGAGCCGCAGAGGCCCCCAATGAAGTGAATCACGGAAATGTGACAAATCACAACCCCGGAAGTGGCTGCTCTGGAGCCCCGTGGGGAGTCTTTAACGAACTCTCTAACACATTGCATGAAGGAAGGAAATGGTGATTTTAGTGACATTTTAGGCATTTGGGACAGAAAGGAAAGCATCTTCCTGGCAGACATCAAAATGGACAATTAGCCATAACCCATCCTGTTCATAGATGATACTGGACAAAAATACTTTCAAAGCTGCTGGGACATAATGCAAAATGCCTCTTGGCTCACCCAAGGGTCTTAGCTGCCCATTTTCCCTTTATCCTCCCTAGCCCTTACGCAAAGGACAAAATAAATAGAAGTCTACAGTCTTCAGCCTTTGCAGACCTGCCTGATAGCAATTAGCACTAACCTCTGACAAGTGGCAATCCTCAAAAAAGCTCCAAGATGTTCTTAACACGAAGATTTTAATGTGTTCTCTAAATGAGGGTTCTAATGACCATTTCCTTGTCAAAGCAGCCAGGCTTGAGATAGTAAATGGTGACACTCGTTAAGATAGTAAATGGTGATTCTGTGTGTGAGGGATAAATCTGTGAACGGAATAAAGTCCACAGGCTCCCGTTCCCTGTCTATTCCATTAGCCATTAGAAACCTCTAGTCAGCCACGGCTGCAAATGGGTGTCCCAGGGCTGGCAATTGACTGATAAGTCCCAGAGCCCTCATTCCAAGCTGTTGTTCAGAAAACATCCCCACTGCTCATATTTGAGGAGGGTGGGGGAGTGGCAGCAGAGAGAAGGGGTAGGTAATTTATTCAGGAGCTGGAAGCTGAGAAGCGGCTTTGGTAAGCAAATGCTTCAAAGCTCACTAGAGAACTCCCATAAAACATAGACCTTCTGTAGCAACTAGGGAGTGATTTAAATCCAGTCGGAATTCCTAGGGAGAAGGAGTAAGACTTATCAACTCTGTTCAGAGTTTCATGAATAATTTCACCTGACACGGGACACTGAACCAGCAGAAATCTGGGATGTCCAAGGAAAAATAGATTTCAAACTAATCTTTGTTCCTCAAGTCGTATTCCTAAGTGGGGAACCAGGGTGGAAGAGGGGAGCCCAGACAGGAAGCCCGCCATTTTTAGACATGTTATATTTTGTCCTTGTGTGAGAAATGTTGGATGGGAAACACATTTTCTGGCAGCTGAAGCCTCGCTGCTGGGTTGGCTAAAGAAAAGGCCACGAACCCACGTATCACCAGGATGTGGAAGTCATTTGTAACTCCCTCTAGGCTAGTACAGGCAGTGAAACGGGGAACTTAAAATGAAATAAACATCCAAGCCCGGATCTGCAAAGCTGGGGCTGCGTTAGTTACTCGTGGTGCCTTAAACCCCAAGCTGTCCCCGCCCCCATCTCCCACCTCCTCACTGCAGATGCCCTGCGCTGCGTCGGTGCAGAGCCACGTTCTCCTTCTCCCAGCGGCCAGCCCCGCGGCGCTGGGGCAAGAAGGTTTCCCCCTTGTCCTCACTTCTGGGTCATCAGGCTTAGATGAGGGGCGAAGGGGGAACGGTGCGGAGTTGCGGGAACCTTCTCGAAGATCCCAGAGAGTCTCGGTCTGGCAGAATCAGCACCATCCTCCCCGAGCGCAGCCTTTCCTCCCTGGACAAGTGCGGTGCCCCCGCGCACCACCCAGGTGCCCAGCATCGAGGGCGCGGCAGCGGCGGCCCGGGCCGCCAGGGTCCCTGAGCGTCCGCGCGGTTTGCCCCCGACGGCCACAGGGGGGCGGGAGAGAGGAGCCGTGGCGCGCAGGGCCTGCGGGAAGGGACCCGGAGCGCGGGAGCCAGGACCGCGCAGGCTGCGGGGGAGGCCGCGGGGGCACCCGGCGCGGGGAGGGCCCAGGAATTGGCTGGAGTCGGGGGACGTCCGCGGGAGACGACCCCCGACCTTCGGGAACAGGCCCACGACCGGCCGCTTCGGCACTCGGGCTCTGCCGCCCCCGGTCACTCGGAGACCGAGTCCTGGAAGTGGCCGCAAGGGACGCTCAGGAGAGCAGAGCTGGGAACCGGCCGGAAAGTCACTCGGACCCCGGGGATTTCCGTCTTGGGAAGAAAAGTGGCGAGCTTCTCCCTGTGCTCCCCTCCGCCCCCAGTCTCCGAACCCACCTTCCCTGCAGCTGGCGACCCGCTTTCACCCCCATTTTGCAGCTACTGAGACTTGACATGGTGGGATTCTAAAGGACATCATTTACAACATAAAGTAATTATGATGATGCTGAGCTCTGTGGTCAGAAAGTTTAAATTCAGGAGACAGGTTTTTGTTTTTGTATAGCTGGATCGCCACCTTTCCTTTTCCTTTTTCTATTTTTTCCACGTCAGCTCTTTTATCTTTTAGTACAGACCTCTACACTTTTCTGTCATTCCACCCCAAGAAGTTATGGTGACCTGGTTCTCTTTCCTTCACTAAATCGTCTCTATTCCTCTTCTCCCTTCTTCCAAATTTAATTCTCTCTCTCTCTCTCTCTCTCTCTCTCTCTCTCTCTCTCTCAGATAGGTTCTCGCTTTGTCACCCAAGCTGGTGATCTCAGCTCACCGCAGCCTCGACCACCTTAGCTCAAGTGATCCTCCTGCCTCAGCCTTCAGAGTACCTGGGATTACAAGCGTGCACCATCCCACCAGGCTAACTTTTGTATTTTTAGCAGAGGTGGGTTTTTGCCATGTTGCCCAGGCTGGCCTTGAACTTCTGGGCTCACACCATCTGCCTGCATTGACCTCACAAAGTGCTGGGACTACAGGTGTGAGCTACTATGCCTGGCCCAAATTTAGTTCTTAACTCATTTGAACCAAAACTAGCCAAAAGTTCCACTCCAGAGGTATCCAACCCAAATGAAAATGGCCCAGGAAAAGGAGGAGGGGGAATAAATACACGTAGGAAAGATCAAATCACATCTTTGTGGGTCCTTACCAAGAGTACACAGACATGAAATTCTTTAATAAGATGCTCTCCAGTCTTTGGAAAAATCTTTGCTCCAAAATGACTTGCATTGATGTTTTTCACTGATGATATTTATTTGGAAACTTCACATAACCTTACAGACCATGTACAGTTTTTGTGTTCATTAAATCTAGACCTGGATTCAAAAGGATTATGAAACTGTGGTTCTGACGTTAATAAGCCATCAAGTTAGAAAAAATGAAAAGCATTAAGAGCGGGCAACGCTAAAGCCAAGGCTTGTGGGATTTACAGAGTCATCCCCCAGACAAAGTCTTTGTCTTCCTCTTTCTTTGCTCATCCTTAGTCCAGTGGGGACAGCACTTGGACCATCCCTGGCCTGATCCTCATCTGGTGCTTTGAGACAGGAGAGTAGGCCCCAGGTTAGAGTTCTGTGGCACCACTTTCCGAGAATGAAGCTGGTTGAACTGGGCAGAGCGTGATGATGTCAGTGGGATGGTATGGAAACTTGGGACGGCGCTACACCTTCTGGAAACGGTAGCCCAGCTGCTCAGGTGTGAGCACATGCTCTGCTCCTTTATGGTAGGACTCCTGCCTTCTAGTTCCTCAGTGTCTGCTTTTCTAGCTGGGTAGTGGCCCTGAGTTTCCACTTTCCTTTTAGCTGGCTTTTTTTGTTGTTGTCGTAAATTTGGTGATTCATTATTAACATCTCCACCAGAGGATGGCAGGAGAAAGGAAAGCTGGGAGCTCCAGTCCACCTTACATTTCTTAGTAGTTAGTACGTCTACTATTAGCTGGGTTTGGTGGGAAAAGAGCTGTGCTGCTGGCTAAAATGAGATTTTGTGATTATCGGTGGATTTAATCTGGTCTCCTCACATCTACCATTTCCACAAATAATTAGAGATTATTAGACATATTCAGAAGTTGTATTAGCCTCAAAGAATTTAGAGAAAATCTAAATAGGCTTAAATACCATCTTGGAATCCAGAATGTTAAGCTCTATGCTCCAGATAATTAACATTTTTAGGGCCCCTTTTCTCCCCATGGGGCTAAAATCACTCCTGGGTAACAATTAACTGAACACATTCGAAGTGTAATATATTTTGCAGACAGGGATGAGCTGAGTAGAAAAACAGATGGCGCACTACTATTGCATTAAAAGAGAATAGGCCACGTGGCATTGGAGATTTGGAACTTCTCTGTTCTCTTAAGATGTATTCTGATTCCGGAGGCATTGAGAAGAGTCTTTGCTCTTTTCCCACCAAAGCTAGCTAGTACTAGAAGTACTAAGACATGCAAGGTAGACTGGCGTTCCCAGCTTTCCTTTCTCCTGCTCACCCTCTGGTGGAGATGTTAATGAATTGCCAAACTTTCAACAACAACAACAAAAAAGGCTTTATGTTTTCAAAATAAATCTCATCGGGTTGGCACGCATCAGAGACCCTCAGGCAGAGGGTGATTCGCCGAGAGAGCAAAGCCTGCTCCATGAGCATGAGCTTACTGACCCCTTCTTCTGGAGAACATTCTGGACATAGAGTGTCCATCGGGAGCAGGGGATGATGTATAGAGAGGGGCTGCAGCCCTTCCCCAATGCCCAGAGGGCTCCTTCCAGAGAGCTTGAGTAGGGTACCACTGTAGGGTTCTTTTGATTACTTTCCTCCCAGTGGGAGCCCTGTGTTAGCACTGACAGACAGTGGCGCTGCAACCTCTGCCTCCTGGGTTCAAGCGATTCTCCTGCCTCAGCCTCCTGAGTTGCTGGGATTATACCACCACCAGGCCTGGCTAATTTTTGTATTTTTAGTGGAGGTGGGGTTTCACCATGTTGGCCAGGCTGGCCTCGAACTCCTGACCTAAAGCGATCCTCCTGCCTCAGCCTCACAAAGTGCTAGGGTTACAGACATGAGCCAACACACCCTGCCTTTCTATATGCTATCTTATTTGATGTTCATAATAGTTGTGAGGTAGGCAGTATAGGTATAATCTCCATTGCTTCCTGGTGAAGGACTTAGCCACAGTCAGATAGCTAGTAAGAGCAGAGCAGGATTAGAACTGGAGCCTTCTGGTTCCCCTCCTCTCATGCCATTCAAGTTCTGTAATAAAACATTGTATCTCTTATTTGAATACATTGCCATGTCTGTTATATGTTCTTTAAATGGCCACTACGCTCACACATGCTAATTTTACAACATTTTAATTATGCAAAGTCTACTAAAAAAATCAAAGTATCATTATGAACACCATATTTCCTTTGGAATTCCATTATTGCAGTTCCACGTATTAGTTGCATTTCCCCTCTTTAATAATCTGAAAGGTTTTAATCCAATTGTGTTGTACAATTTCCCGAAGCCACTTAGAAAGTATGACCTAGCATTCACTCTATCCCGCAGAGCTGCTTTTTCATTACTGGATAGGTGGTTACTAGGATGTGTCCCAAAGAAATAAGTCAAGATCACAACTCACCAAAAATGAAAACAAAAACAAAAAAACCAAAGCACAAATAAAATACATTTAGTAGGTACAATAACTGTAAATTATTATAACCACAGATATTTTTAGCAAGATTGATTAAAAAATACCCTGACATACTCCACATGCTAATAGCCCAATCCATGCTTGGAAAAAAAACATTTTAGCCTTTTCCATCAGCACCATTCACATTTTAGAAGACCGACTTCATAGGGGGCTCCCCAAAGTATTTCCTTAAACCACTGCCAACCCGGGGAGCGGTGGGTAGGGGCAATATTACATCAGTATCTGTATTGGGTTCTTGGATGGAGCTGCACAATGGCCATATATGGTGAAAGGTAGATTTTCCCCTGAGACTTTCTTGGACTATGTTAAAATGCATATGTCTCTATTTCTGCTCCCAAGAAGCTGGTATACAGATGTTAAGTATTGGGGTGGTAGAAACACTGCTGTCTACAGTTTACATGATGTCTAATAGGCCTCTAGAATGTGCTTAAAAGGCAGTGTTCAAAATTAGGCCCCTAACCTTCCTTGACGCAATTGTCATCCTTTCTCTGGAGTTACATCTTGAAGGAAAGGATGAAGATTTGGAAAGGGAATTAATTTTCTTGACCGGACTTATTATTTTCCCCCTGTACTTTATAGTAATCCTTTAAACTCAAAAAAATTCAGCTAATTATGGATTTCTACCTGAATAATGCTGCCATTTGAGTGGCTGCATGTCACTGTTTCTGGTTTCTGACCCCCTGTCAGGCCAATTCTGCCTGATTTCACTCATGTGCTGCTGCTTTTTATAATCTGAACATTATTTCCACTCAGATGTCTCCAGCTTTGCACAAAACCTAAGAATCTGAAAAGGGGGGAAAACTTTCTTCGTAACTAGTATTTGAATAATTATCACTTTGCATTATTCTGACGTTTTGCCAAAGGTATACTCCAAGAAGAACATTTGAAAAAGTTAGAAGTCTTAGTTGATTTTCTATTTTGCATTTAAAAACAGAACATAGGCAGTCTCTCTGTCATTAAAATATGATTTTTCCTCTATTTTCTATGCTCAGTAAAATATAACAATATATTCTTGAAATGAGGGACATTGAATTTAGGACATCAAACAAAGAAATTAAAAGGTTTAGAGGGGAATTTTAAAGATCCAGCTTCCTAATACGTAGACTTGAAACTGGAAAGACTTCATGATGTTTAATACGTTTGTTCCCTATCTCCTAAATACAATAATCTCTAAACAACCACTTGATCATTAGAGATTTATATTCACTATAATTTATGTCATCTTATATCTGGGGCTTTTTTTTTTTTTTTACAACATTTGGCAGCCAACTGCTGGTGGAAACTTAGAATGTTTCACATTAGTCAGCCGCCCTCTTAAATTATTTCTATGAAATAATTTACTGTGGATTACAAATTCTTATATGGCATTTAAAGTTAATGATTAGGCAGAGAGATATATCAAAATATGATTAGTCACATATGTATCTGAGTTGCATGGTTCTAGCTCTATGTGTTTTATAAGAATTGCTTTTTAAAAAGATATTTTGAGAACTTACATATTTTTACAATGAAAAACAACACATGTTTAAAGGAAAGGAAAAATGGATGCACAAACTCTTATAAACTCTCTTCTCTAATTACATGTCCATAAAATTACTTCCTATTTCTTGATAGACATTTTCGACATAGATACTGGTGTGTGGTCTGAAGCTATAAGAACTGACAGTGGCAAAGATCTGTTGCCTCATAATTTGAGGTAAAGATGTAGAAATCCTAACAAAATATGAGACTGTCAATGAAAAATTTAATGTCCTTTTTTCATGGAAAGGAATTAGTAGTGAAATGATATATTTCTAGCAGAATAAGAAATGAAATGAAACTGAATTCCTCATTCAAATCTCAGAGTGAGCTACTTCCTAACTGATTTTCATTTCTCTACATAGTTATGGTTAAGACTTTTAGACATTTATCATTCAATTTCACTTATCACTCAGAAAAGAAAGACAGAAAAACAGCCACAAAAGTTTCCTTAAAATTTAATTTGCATGAAAGGGACTCCTAGAGCATCTCTTTTGGATCTTAGATATTTCTTTTTTATTTCCTTTCTCCCTCTCCTATTTAACAGTAGTTTTCCTAACTCAACTATTTATGATTCATTTCATGAAAGGCTAGGTTTTCTCAGAGGGTACTAAAATGTCATAAGGTGGTTTTAGAGACTAGCAGCAACAAGGAACTATTTTCCTTCATGTTGTAAAATAAAGTCATTGTCAATAGCCTACAACCTGCAATAAACTATTAAAAAAAGGAATTTATGATGCCTGGTTACTATCCTCCTGAAATAATGTTGTTACAAGCCTGCCCTTGTCAGTCATCCACAGGAATCACATGCTGAATTGCAAACAAGGGAGGGTCTGGATCTACACAGAGGCTCATGGCAGATTACCCAGGGATGGTGGGCCTGATAGTCCCTTGTGTCCTTCATCACCTCTTTCAAAGAAACAGAATACTAGCCACACATGCAGATTGCACTAAAAGGCACCTGTTTGCAAGGTGGAGTTTGAATTGTGAATTAGAAAAATATTTGCATCGCTAGTAACAGCAAATGATGGGGGCGTGCCCTGGGTGGGTTGGGAAAGTAGCAAGCAGGATGCTTTAGAAAGACAACTAGAAGCATCCTACACACACCTCAAGCTGAATATCAACTCTTCTCTTTGTTTTTAATGTTATTACAAGTCTTAAGAAGTCCTCCCTCTTTCTCTCCTTGCCCTGTAAGCATGTTCCTTTGCTGAAGCCGGGTCTATCTGGAAAGCTCCTTGGGGAATTTTCTCTGGGGTCAGCAGAGAAAAGAGGGAGGGAATGCATCCTACTCTTCTGCTGAGTGTGGTGTGTGGGGAAGGTGAGTGGGAGCCAGTGGAAGAAGGAACATAGTTATTCACCAGTGGCGGAGGAACCAGAAAGCGTTTGCTGATGTTGGAAGATTGCTGAAGTTAGAAGATCTGCCTAGACTAGAGAGCTACAGAGAATGGCTTTCAGGGAAGAATAGTGAAATTGTGTATGGTTGGGGAAGAATGTAAGATCCACAAAGAGGAAGATGAGAAGGAGGGTTGAAGACAAGACAGGCCAAAAATGGCATGACTAGATTCTAAGAGTTGAAGGTATAAAATTTCATGTTCCAAACCTTTACAATGTAAATCATCACTTCCTGAAGAAACTAATATAATTTGTATGCTAGAATAATGGTGTTCTTTATTTTTTTAAAATTATGTTGTACCTGCAAATGTGTGAAAAATGAAAGCTCTCCAAGATTTGGGAGATTTGAGTGATTGTTGCATAATATTAAATGCTAAAGCAAGAAAACTGGCTTTGAGAATAAAAATTAAGAACCATTATTTCTTGGACATTAATTTAAATAAGCAAGCTCTAACATACTGTGCCATTCATTACTAGTTTCAGAAAGTTATCAGAAGCATATGTTGAGCATGTTTAGAAAGCCAGTTTGCTTAGTTCAGTGAAGCAATGTCTGGTGCTAGTGCCTACGGAAAACAGAAGAGCACACACATACGACTTTAATCCCATTGTTTTAAAAACTTGGAAAGACTTTAGTATTATCTGAAATGATTGATTAACTTATTTTGTGTACTTAGATGGACACTAAAAATTAGAAAAAAAAGATGTTGATTTTAAAAAATTGAAACTCAAAATCCAGTGTTAAAATGGCTATTTAAAACAAAGCTCTGATTTGTAATTGTTTTCTCAAAACAGGTGACATAGCTTTTATCATTCCTCAGAATTATGTCTACAGTTTAACAGATTTCTAAAACTCATCTCTAACAGGAAATCTAAAATCTACTAAAATATTGTTACAACAACTTGAAAAATTAAAAACAATAGAAATAGATGTAACGAAACATGAAATACTGTCTGCCAAAATAATGCAAATTTACATTAACAACATGTCTCACTTTTTTAATACAATATTTCAAAGCAGCTGCAATCCACTAACAGTTATGGAATGATGGCCTGTGTTACATGCTTGCCCTTCACTAAATCACCCAGTATGTCCAAAGCTGGAATGTTTTCTGCCACATTTTTCAGTGGTTGAAACTGTCAATGACAGCCTTTGAGTAGACTATCCACTTTTGGTAAAAATATTGCTAGAAAAGTCATCCCTATTTGAAGTGTCATGTATTATATCTGCAATCATGTTGTCAAAATAAAATGCATTTAAAACATGCAAGGAAGAAAATTTCTTACTTAAGTGCAGAAAAAACCACACAAGACAATGTTCTTTCCTGTAACACAGTCCTATTCCATGATTATCTATGAATAACCAGAGCATTGGAGACTTAAATCAGCTTTCTGGTCAACAATGGAAATTCTGATATGTTTAGCCATTGAAAACTTAGGAGAATGTGTCACTGCACTAAAAAAATGCAATTTGATAGAAAATATAGCATTCTAAAATATTTTTCTAATTATCACCTTGACTTTCTGTGGTTCTGCAAATACAAAGAAATAGAGAACTAATTTTTTCCTTTCTTCTCAACTTCAAATTTAGGTACAAAGACTTTTAAATGAAAACACAGTTTTCTGGAGTTCTGAGATGTCAGGAGTGGTAATGAACAGAGATGCAAGAACTTCCAGGAAGGTCTGTGAATAGCTAGCTGCAGAAGGTTTAGAGAGCAGTTTGGGGAGTGCTGGAGAATGCTTCTTAGTCTCAGATCGTCTCCTCCTCCCCGTGATCTTCTCACCACTCTTTGCTAAAAGACTGTTTTAGAGAAGTGAAGCTACTAATGTTGGGTTCATTATTAAAATAAAACATTAAAGCAGCTATTACCAATTCTGCTGTTGCTCCTTGGTTTCAAGTGAATGCTGAAGTGAGCAGTTGCTGAATCATAAAATGTTAATGCTGCAAGGAACCCTTAAAAGTTGTCTCCCTGGGTACAATTTTCAGCTGGCTATGGGCTACCCTGGGACTAAAGTAACTCTTGACTCTCAGTCCATGGCTGTTTAGTATTTAATATCAGAAATTGGTTTAGCCAAGAGATTATAGATTAGAACATATTTTGTTAAATTTATGCCTAAATATTTCATATTTTTTAATAACATAAATTTGAGTCCAGCTCCCTAGAGTCCCAAATTCAATCTGAATCAGTATTGTCCCATCTGAACCACAGAGACAGACCAGTGTTGTCTAATAGAAATATAATGGGATCCACGCATGTAATTAAAATGTTCTAGTAGCCACATTTTAAAAAGTAAAATGAAACTGGTGCAATTAATTGATATAATAGTGAATTTGTTATTTATTGCTGCATAACAAACTGTCCCAAAAATATAGCTTAAAACACACATTTATTATTTTACCATTGTGTTGGGTCAGCAATGAATGATGGCTTTGAGATAGAAAGAGAGATAGAGACCAGGCAAGTTAATGAGTGAAAGAGGGAGCACCCAAGATAGAAGCCGCGGTCTTTCTGCAATCTCAGCTTGAAAGCTGCAGCCCATCACTTCTGTCATAGTCATTTGTTAGCATTGAACCACTAAGTCTAGCTTAGAGTCTAGGGGAGGAAATTACATATGGGCATAAATGCTGGGAGGCTGAGCTCAGTAGGGGTCATCTTAGAGGCTATCTACCACAAATACATGTGTGTACTTATGTTATTTATATACTTTTTAAAAGTTTTAGACTGAGGTGGTACCTGCACAAGCTTGTTACATGGGTATACTGCATAATGTTGAGGTGTTTTGTCTTCTAGTGAACCAATCACCAAAATAGTAAACTACCCAACAGGTAGTTCTTCAGCTCTCATCCCCCCACACCTTTGGAGTCCCTAGTGTCTATTATTTCCATTTTTAGGCCCATGCGTACTTATTGCTTAGCTCCCACTTAAAAGTGAGAACATGTTATTTGCTTTTCTGATTCTGAGTCGCTTCACTTAGGATAATGTCTCCAGCTCCCTCCATGTTGCTGTGAAGAACATGATTTCATTCCCTTTTATGGCTGCATGGTATTCTGTGGTGTATAAATACCACATTTTCTTTATCCTGTCAGATGTTGATGGACACTTTGGTCGATTCCATGACTTTGCTGTTGTGAATAGTGCTGCAGTAACATACAGGTGCTGGTGTCATTTGGTATAACTATTTCTTTTCCTTTGGGTAGATACCCGGTAATGAGATTGCTGGGTTGAATGGTAGTTCTGTTTTTAGTTCTGTGAGAAATCTTCATACTATTTTCTGTGGGGGTTGTATTGATTTACAAAAAAAGTGTTCACTTTTTTCTGCAGCCTTGCCAATCAACATCTGCTATTTTTTAAATTTTTTTAATAATAGTCATTCTGACTGGTATGAAATGGTATCTCATTGTGGCTTTAATTTGCTTTCCTTTGATGATTAACGATGTTGAGTATTTTTTCCTATGCTTGTTGGCTGCTTATATGTCTTCTTTTGGGAAGTGTCTTTTCATGTCCTTTGCCTATTTTTAGTGGGGTTATTTTTTTCTTGTTGATTTGAGTTCCTTATAGATTCTGGATATTCATCCTTTGTTAGATGCATAATTGCAAATACTTTCTCCCATTCTATAGGTTGTCTGTTGATTGATTCTTTGTTGTGCAGAAGGTTTTTACTTTAACTTAATCCCGTTTGTCTATTTTTGTCTTTGTTCCATTTGCTTTCGAGGTCTTAGTCATAAAATCTTCACCTAGGCCAATGCCCAGAGGAGTTTTTCTAGGTTTTCTACTAGGATTTTTATAGTCTGATGTCTTACATTTAAATCTTTAATTTACCTTCAGTTAATTTTTGTATATGGTGAGAGACAGGGGTCCAGTTTCATTCTTCAGCATATGCCCACCCAGTTTTCCTAGCATTAGTTATTCAATAGTGTGTTCTTTCCCCCATTGTTTATTTTTTGTTGGCTTCTAAAAATACATTTTCTCTAACCCAATATACCCAAAGTATTATTCAATATATAGCCAATATAAAATTATGAATGATATTAATGAGATTTTTACATTCTGTTTTTATACTCTCTTTTCTGTGGGCTGAATGTTTGCACTGTCCCCAAAATTAGTATTTTGAAGTCTTAATCCCCAATGTCATGATACTAGGAAGTGAAACCTTTGGGTAGTAGTTAGGTTTAGATGAAGTCAGAAGGATGGAGTCCTCATGATGGGATTAATATGCCCTTATATGAAAAGGAAGAGACACGAAATCTCTCCCTCCTCAAGCCCACCCCCTCACTGCCCCCACTTTCAAGCACCAAGGAAAGGCTATTTGGGGATATAAACAGGAAGAGGATCTTCAACAAGAACCCGACCATTCTGACACCCTAATCTTGGACTTTCAGCTTCCAGAACTGTGAGAAATCAATGTTGTTGAAGCAACCTAGTCTGTAGAATTTGTTACAGCAGCCTAGACTTGCTAAGACAACCTTCAAAGTCCAGAATGTATTTTACACTTATAGCTTATATCAATTTTGACTAGATACATTTCAAGCATCAGTTGCCACCTGTGGCTAGTGACTACTGTAGCACAGAACACATCTAGATGGTCTGAAGCCAGTTAAAGATCCAAAGACCCTAACAAAGGGGTCTTTTTCATCAGCAACCTAAATGATTTATGCAATTTATCAGATATATCAAGTGCTTACTATGTACCAGGCATGGTGCTAAATGTAGGGAACCTCAAGTCAACAATCAATAATGCCCAGCCCTAAAGGAACTCAGACAAGTAAGAGGTTAACTTCAGATTGTAGTCCAGCCATGCATGGCCTTCTTCAGAGAGCTCTACACTCTGATGTGTTCTGGCATAAGGCAAAACTCAGTACCTCCACGGTCCGTGGAAAAGTGGGTGACCCAGAGTTTGCGTGGCCCTAACAATGACCATACACATCATTTACTCCCAGTCCTAACCTGAGGCCTGGGCCTCAGGCCCCAAACTGGAGCCCATATGTTGGCCTGAAATCTGATTTGCCTTGGACATGGAACAAGTTAAATATTTGTTTAACTCAGCACGTTGTATTTTCCGCTTTTCTTCACAAGCATGGCCTGTACAAGAAGGGAGATGTAGGGGCTACCTTAAGTATTTCAGGCTTGTTGGGTGCTTGGAGGAGTTTCTCTAGAAGTATTGGTACATGCCATGGTTGCACCAAGCTTCAAACATATGTGACTAAATTTATGTGGAAAAAAATGTCCTTAATTATCTTATCAGCTATGAATGAATTTAACACCAAGGATATATGTTTTTAGTCTATTCTCCATCCTAACTCTGATCATGCAAATGTCTTTGCTTTTACGGATGTAAATATGTGCATATTTGATTTGCATCTTTTCTCACAATGTATGTCCTGGATGGTATTTGGGGTAAGTTATAAGCGTCTTGAGAGTATCACTCTATTTATCCAGTACATCTAGGGCCTAGCAGACAAGTCTTCCCACCTCTCTTGAAAAGTACTTAAACACTATTAATGATGATACACCCAGCAGTCCAGTTAAATAATTCTGGGTTTCATTTGGGAGAAATGCAATATACTTTTCATTAACAGTAAGGGAAAGCAGCTTTCAGAGTGGTCTCTCTACCAATGTAAATAGTAGTCATTTATTTTAAAGTTAGAGGAAAATCCATGCCTGTCCTAATGGGAAGAAATTAGTTTCATTCATATGTTGTCTAGAAAAATGATCTTGAATGCCTTCTTTAATTTTTGCTTTCATAAAAATATTATTTAGAAAAATAAACAACTGTGAAGACAGTTGCAAGTAAAGGCCTACAAATAAAACAGTATTTCTTTATGACGTGTAAAACCCATCTCCAAATTGTTCTTTCACCATACAGACATATATTGTCTCATTAATGTCACAGTAGCTGCATCTTTAAAATGTCTTTATTTCACAATGTGGACACAATAAAAAAAAATATGAGGACAGAGATCTCTTTTCTGTGCCTGATAGTGTGGTGATTCTGGTTGAGCTGCGGTAGGCTGGAGCTCGACTATACAACCTGGAAAAACATTTATGGAGTCTGGAACATAGAAAAGTCCCCAATGCTGTTTGGCTGGAATTTGAAGGGTGAAATGAAAGCTTCTGTTCTGTGTAAATCTGTCCAGATTTAGTGTTTTACAGCGTCAGGCAATGCTATTGGTGCCAAGAACTGGCTTTGCCTAGAGGCCCCACCAAGAAGCAAAATCCCTTTGCCCAGAAGTCAGGTTACATTACAGAAAGAAATGAATTTTAAACATTCCACTGTAAATACAATTTATGCATGTCATGTTTCACATACAGAGTGGTTTCATTTTAAAAGTAAAGCTTGCTCCTGTTTTGGAGGTTCTAAGTAAAAATGAAAAGAAAATAGCATTTTAGTTGGCCTTTTAAAAGATCATGCATGACCAAGCTTGGCATTTGTGGTTGTGATATAAAACTGTATTTTTACAGAGTTTTAGAATGTGAATTTAAACCTATAGTATATACTCAAGCAAATCAAGCAAATATATATCTATAAACATATGAATAGATACACATGCATAGAGACATGTATATGCATACACACACTGTGCATAGCAACACTGGTAAAAAGATCTTTACTTCTTTCTTACTATAGTTTTCATTGTCACTTATTGTAACATTTTCCACCAAACATGTTTCATTGCTGTAGTAGCTCAGGCAGTTGTGAAAGATGGAGCTGGGAGGCAAGGGGGATGTGCAGATCTTTGGACAAAGAGGGAAACCTGAGGGTGGGAAACATCTTTTCAACTTTTTTCCATCTGAACTTTAATTTGCTCCCTAAAAGGAGAAGCTAAGTCCATCAGCTAAAGAGTGAAGCCTGAGATCTGCTTCAAAACTCGAACTCATTCCTTTGGTATGGGCAGGCTACTGCTAGCCCTCGCCCTGGACTGTCCAGTTGTCAGGAGGGTTTGTGCGGCCTGTTTGCCAGACTTGGGTCGGTGGAACAGGGGCATTCCCACACCCGATTAGATTCTGTTTGCTGCCTTCTTCCCCAACCCCGGGGCTATCCCTGAGGCGTGAACTCAAAGATACTTGCCCTGGGCTGGGGAAGCCGGACCGCTGCGCCCAGCGCTGCAGGGGCAGAGGCGGGAGCAGGACAGCGGTCGCTTTGCTGGTGGGAAGGGCGATCTGGCGATCAGGAGGTTGCGCCCTTCCATCTTGGCCTCTTGGGGGACCAGAGCAACCACACCGCTAGGCTGGCCACCTAGTTCTGGGGCTAGGTGGGCCCAATGCTCCCGGGCCGCGGGGCTAGAGTTCGGAGGCTGGAGAGGGAAGAGGACCCGCCGCGGCCCCAAGCCTCCCGGCTGGAGGGGCTCACGCCCGGAGATCCCCATCAGACCTTTCATGGGGAGCTCCTCAAAAAGCCCTAAACTTCTCGAGCACATTCTCCGAGTGCTTCTCCGTACCCAAGCGCCGCGTCCATGCAGACTCCACGCCTCTCAGGACTAGCTGGCGCCCACGGTCGGCCAGAGCGGTTTGCGGGCTGCTCTAGCAGGGATGTGCAGAACAATAGAGACATATTTTTAAACTCCAAAGCAAATGTGCCCTAAAACTCACGAAGCCTGAGTTTGGGTCCCTTGTTCGCACTGCCCCTTCCGAAGCCCTCCCAGAGGCGCTAGTAATCTTGGATTCTAAACTGTGGGTTCTCAGTTTTAAAGGGTTGCTTCCGCCCCCCATTGTCTAATCTCAATCCCGCAACTTTGGGGTCCGCCCAGCGCCGGCCCACCCGCCACGTCGCAGCCCTCCAGGTCCCGGACCCGCCTGGCTCCTGCAGTGCCCTCCCGGGTTACCAGTCTGGGGTGCGGCCTGCAGGCGTAACCGTGGAGTAACTTCCGGACGCCAAACTGACTTTTGCGGGGCACGGAATCAGGCTTCTTGTGTCTTTTTCACATCTCCGTTTTCGGTTTATCTCGCCTGTTTTGAGCCCGTCAAGGGAACAGGCCCACACAGCAGCTTAAGCAAAAATGTTGTAATTCTGGTGAGGTATGGATGGAGTCGATGGAAGTTCTCACTTTCCTAAGCATCATTTTTTTTTCTTGGTATAATAATTTCATCTCTTGGCCAAGACTCTGAAACGAATGTCAGATTTCATGGCTTTTACGTGTTGTTGAAACCAGTGTGGCGTGATGAAATATACGCAGTATTAAATCTCAAAAACAAAACAAAACCAAAACCCCAAACCAAAGCCCTCTCTTTAGGGCCGGTTGATTAAGCAGCTGGAGAGAGAAGAGGGAGGATTGCGAATCACCAGAAAAGGGTAGGAAGGTCTCTCCTGCTGTCATCAGAATATTCTCCCCACCCCCTGTCTTCTAGGACAAATAAATAAAGCATTGATTATCTCCAAACCTCAGACCTAATCTGAGAAGTGTGCTGCAGTACACAGATTCAGATAGCATCACCCATTTTTGCACAAAGAAACAGTTCACTACTTCAAAACCCACATTTTATGATTTCCTAAATTTTAACTCAAGGGAGGCTGAAATAGGTCATCCTCATACGACAGAGAAACACAGTACCTTTCCTCATTTAGAGTGTTCCCAACTATTCTCTCGTGAAGAAAATTAGTAGGAATCTACAAACAAACAAAGAAACCCCAAACAAACAAAACATCCACGTACAATTATATACTTTATTTTGTATGTTAATCCTTGACAAGCTGAGAGTATTTTAATAACACTGGTAATCAGAAGTCAAATGAAAATAAATAGATGTTCAGTAAACAGCATTCTTTCTCTATTTGGTGGCAATGTTGCTGTCATCGGTTTTCCCCAGAATCATGAGGGTGGGATGAAGGAGAGAAAAACATGGGCATGTTTGAGCTTTGCCTAGGTCTGAAACTTTGGCTCTCAAATCTTCGTCTCCATCACAGTCGTGTCTGGTGAACTCAAGCTGGCTTTGCTTTACTTACTAACCTGGGTCCCTGCTGCATAGACTCAGAAACCCGGGAGAGCTTAGGCGCCCTCCGAGCCGGGCGGGCGGACACTTTCTCTAACCATTGCGGGCTGCAGTCTGTAGAGTCCAAGGGGCTGCGGCCGCCCGTGGGAGGACCAGAGATCATCCCACCTACCTCCTTACCCATACCGGGTTGAAATGGAAAACTCTTAACTTAAGGGCTTTATTTAAAACACTCAGTTTTTGAAAGCCGGGTCCCCTCGGCAGACCAACAGGCCTCAGCGCGGGTCCTGTGCTGCTTGGGGAGGGCCTGGCAGCTGGCGGATCCGTCTGGGCTGCAGCTGCAGAGTCGGGAGCTCCTCTTGGACTCTGGCTCCTTTCAGAAAACTCTTTTCTTGTCGGATGTGGTTTCCCTTTAATTAATCACTCATGCCCGCGTGTCCGCCGCGCCGCTTCCCCACTCTTCCTCTAGTCCCGCATATCATGTGTATTTGGCAGTGGGAGAGCTGGTGGAGCATCTGGGGTTGCCGCGCGGGTGGTTCTGCCAGCCGCTGCCCAGAGACAGGGCGATATCCTCCCAGATAGACCTTCTGGAAGATTCACTGCCCTTTCCAGACTGTCTGGACGGTTGGCCATACTGGCCTCGAGGCTCGGCAGTTCCAGGCCTCGGCCTGGGTGGTCCAGGTGTTCAGGGTGGTCTCGAAGCCCATATTTCCTTCAGGTTTCCTCCCTTCTCTGCCCTCCTCCTCATCCCCGCTTAGGAGCTGGCATTCCGCTGACACCCCGCCGCCGACCACGGCCAACTTTTGCACCCCCAAGGATCTCTCAAAAAGTGGCTTGACCACCTCAGGCACTTTGAATTCCTGGACTCTGAATGACACAGGGCAAATAGCCAAGCCCCCAGGCAGCTGGGCCCTGGAGGTTGGAGGCCTCGGCCTGTGCAAGCTCCTTTCCGGAGAGCTCTGGTCCCAAACCCCAACAACAAGCCACTCTAAGGATTGGGGGGTCCAAAGGCGAGATCTGATTCAGCGGGTGTGTATTAAGCCGTTGCCCCTGTTGTGTTTAATTCTCCCGTCACTCCCAAGTCACTTAGGGAGGCCTCCTACTCGGTCCTCAGCTTCAAGGGCGGATGTGGCTGGGACCACCCTGGGACTCGGGTGTCTCCAATTGTAGCTCAGGCCGCCCCACGCGACCGAGGTGGGATCAGATATTCCTGCTTGTGAGTGTTGGTGGGGCTGAAGAGATCACACGCGGCCGGGTGTGGAACCTGGAGGGGTGTCACGACCAGGGCTCCACGGCTCCAGACGTCCCAGCGGCTCGCAGCGGGCGCCAGGTCCGCGCTTCCCCTTGGGTCCTGGAGCCATGTGCGCGCAGGACACGGGCCTCGGCTGCCCAAAGCCCGCACCAGGCCCCTGGGCTTTAGCAGGCGCGGGGCGGGGACGCCGCCCTCACACTCCCGAGCTCAGAGAGGTCTGTCGCCAAAGCGGGGACCCACGCGTGGATCCCGCCCGCGCTGGGCCGGGCCAGTCCCATGGCCACCCGCGGCCCGGCTCGGCGGCGTTCCCAGCAGCCGGGAGCGCTTCCTCCCTCGGTCACCGATCCAGGCCGCTGGTCCAGCTGTCAAAACAGGGGGTGTCTCTTTCATTCTGGCTCACAAAGTCCCAAAGGGGAACAGGGGGCCTTAATGCTTGTGTTTGGACACAAGCAATTATCCCTAATTATTCTTTTTCTTTTGAGCCTGCCCGTCCCGCCGGCGAGCCCGCCGCGGAACAGGCCCCGTAATCCTCCCCGGTCGGCGGATCTCAGTGGGCTCTGTGCGGCCCGAGGCTCGGGCGCTTTCATGTCACTGCGGGTTTAGAGCTGATTCAAACTCATTGCGATGGGGGAATTAACCCCAGGGCCCGGGCTTTCAGGGGCCTCTGATAAGAGATTATACGTGTTGATGGCAAGCTTTTCTTGGCAAAATGTTTTCAAAGGGCTTGGAGTTGTTAAATCAAAGCGCCATTGAATTGCTCGGGACCGACCCCTCCCCCTCCTAGTGCCCTTTCCCCACCTCGATCTCTTTTCCCTTCATCCCTCCGCCCCCATCACCGCCCAGGACTGCCCTGGGATAGCGGCTCAGCCTCCGGGAGTGGCGAGTCACCTTCCTTGGTGCGATTTCCCCTCGGTGCCTCGCCCGGGGCGGGATTGTTTTTGTAGGTGCTCCTGCTGCTGGGCACTTGGGTACCCCTTCCCTTCCCCGCCCCTCCCCGCCCCTTCACACACACTTGCTCGGGTAAAGAAAACATGTCCCAGATGAAAGACGTTTTTTTCAAAAGTACATGTGTTTTGTAGAAAACGGAGGTGACAGGGTGGGATAACGAGGAGAAAGGAAGGGGGGTTTTCTTGCCTCCCTCACTCCCGAAAGGTCATCGGAGTCAGAGGGGTAGCCATCGGGTTAAAAAGTGTTGTGGGCAGAGTTCAGATGTCCCATGAATCTCACGGTTCTGCCCTGGGGGCAACGTGGGGCCCCCCGAATGACAGAAAGTGTTGGGAGGACCACGGGGATGTAGATTCTGCCCTGTGGAAAGTCTTTATTCAGGGAACAGGGTCCAATTATAAACTGCAAAGGATTATTGGGTACTCTGCTGGGCCCTGCTTGGGTGCAGTGGGAAATGCAAAATTTGGACAAGGGTTTACAAAGTCTTACAGGGGCTAGGTAAATACCTCCCCTTGAAATAAAATAAGACATTTTAAGTGCCAAATATGTGAAACTGGTAACAATGTTGTGCCTGCCATCTCCTCCCTCCCCCATATATAACACATATACCACATTAAACTGGTTAATTTTCATAGCTAGACTTCTTGGCTATCCAGACCTTCATCCCCTTTTCCCCTCTCCCCATTCTTGGGATTGAAACCCTGCCCTCTGTTCCCATTTAGCTGGTCTGACACCCTGCTTGGTTTCTGCCAATCCCTGGGAGTGGCACAGAGGTGGAACAGTATCCTCTTCTTTTTACCTTGGCCAGTGGTTGTGTCCCTGCTGGGAATAGATTGGTTATTAGGAGAGTATATACCCACACCCACATATAGGATTGGATACCCACACCCCATATAGGATTGGACCCAGGGCACACCAACTGCTGCCCAGGGGCACTAGAATCCTGCACTGCACTAAGTTTCTAGGCTAGGAGCTCCTCACCCCACTTTCTGTTTACCTTTTCCTTCCCACTCCTGTCACTCTAAGGCCCTGCATGCCTTCCCTGTGAACCTACTCAAGTTATAACAAAATTTGGTGCCGAGTTGGCACCCTGTTTTGTTTTCTGGCTTCCTGAAGGATAAAGTGGTTCCTTGATTTACTTTCTGCTTCTTTCATAGTTAGTGAGCTATGTTGGGCCCTGTGGGAAGCAAAGTTCAGTATAACTTTGTTTTACATTGCCATGGAATCCTTGGCCCGGTGTCTTCCAGTAACTGTCTAATATGCAGCTTTGTCTTTTTAAGCTTGTTTTATCTCTCCAAGATATACATGGTTTTTGTGATCTTAATCTATTTCATTGGTAATATTTTATTTCAATTTTTGAGTCTCATAGCCAATGAAAGCAAGAATAGACAAATGGGATTGCATCCATCTAGAAAGCTTCTGCACAGTAAGGGAAACAACAAAATGAAGAGACAACCCACAGATTGGGAAAAATATTTGCAAATCATACATCAGATAAGGAGCTGATATCCAAAATACATAAGGAACTCAAACTGCTCATAAGGAGAAAACAAATCGTCCTATCAAAAAAATGGGTAGAGGACCTAAATAGACATTTCTCAAAAGAAGTCATGCAAGTGGTCAACAGATACATTTTTTAAATGCTCAATGTCTCTAATGATCACAAAAATGCAAATGAAAATCACATTGAGCTATCCGCTCACATCTGTTAGATTGGATACTATCAAAAGGATCAACAAGTCTTGGTGAGGGTGTGGAGAACTGGAACCTGTATACCACTGGTGGTGGTGTAAATTAGTACTGCCACTTTGGAAGACAGTCTGGAGGTTCCTCAAAAAATAAAAGATAGGATTACTATACCATCCAGTAATCCCCACTTCTGGGTATATATGCAAAAGAATGAAAGTCAGTATGTTGAAGACATGTCTGCACATGCTCATTGCAACATTATTCACAATAGTCAAGATACAGGAACGACTGGTCACAGTGGCTCATGACTGTAATCCCAGCACTTTGGGAGGCAGAGGCAGGCAAATTGCTTGAGCTCAGGAGTTTAAGACCAGTTTGGCCAACATGACAAAGCCCTGTCTCTACAAAAACACGCAAAAATTAGCCGGGCATGGTGGAGCATACCTGTAGTCTCAGCTACTCGGGAGGCTGGGGTGGGAGGATCACCTGAGTGCAGAAGGCAGAGGTGGCAGTGAGTCGAGATCACACCACTGCACTGCAGTCTCGGTAAAAGAGCCAGACCCTTCTCAAACAAACAAAAATATGGAAACAACTGAAGTGCCCATCAATGAGCAAATGGATTTTAAAAAGTGGTATATATATACAATGGAATGCTAATCAACTTTTAAAAAACTGGAAATTCTGTCATTTTCAACAACATGGATAAACTAGAGAACATTGTACTTTAAGTGAAATAAGTGAAAATAAGTGAAATAAGCCAGACACAGAGAGACAAATAATATAATCTCACTTATAAGTGGAATCTAAAAATAGAACTCATGGAGTATAGAGTAGAATGATGGTTCCTAGAGGCTGGGAGCAGGGGAGAGGGGAAGATGGGGAAAGGGGAAACATTGGTTAAAAGTACAATGTTGTGGTGAGACAGGAGGAATAAGTTCTGGAGATCTACTGCCTAGTATAATAAATATAGTTAATATGTATGCTTCAAAATTTTAAAAAGAGAGGATTTTAAATATTCTCATCATAAATAAATGATAAATATCTGCAGTAATGGGTACATTAATTAGCCTGATTTGATCATTCCATAATGTATACACGTATAGAAACATCTCATTATTATATTTATAATTAATATAATAATGTGACACAGTATTACATATACACACTATTATATATATTATTTATGAATAAAAACAAAATTTTAAAAATATAAATTGATTTTTGAGGCTGATAAACCTCATTCCATTTCAACTCATAATTTTTTTTTTTTTTGAGACTGGGTCTTGCTCTGTTACCCAGGCTGGAGGTAGTGGCAAGGCCTTCAAAATCCTAGGCTCAAGGGATCCACCCAGCTCAGTCTTCTGAGTAACTGGGATTATCACTCTACAAATATTTATTGACTGCTTCTTGTGTTCTAGGCACTTTCAAGAGTGAACAAAACAGATTTAAAAAGGCAAAAATTTCTGCCTTCCTCGAGTTTACATTGCAGTAGAGACAGACCCAATACTTTAAAATGTAGGAAATAAAAACATGTTTTAGCATGTTGGAAAGTAATAAGTGCTATTGTAAAAATCAAGCAGGCATCAAAAAGATCAGTAACAAGTATTGGCCAGGATATGAAGGGATTGAAACCTTCAGACGCTGCAGGTGGAAATGTAAAATGGTATAGACACTTTGGAAAATGGTCTGGTAGTTCCTAAAATGGTTAAACATGGAGTTAACCATATGAGCTAGCAATTCTACTCCTAGCTGTATACCCAAGAAAAATAAAAACATCTATCCACAATAAAGCTTGTACACAAATATTCATAGTAGTATTATTCATGATAGTCAGAAAGTGGAAACAATCCAAATGTCCATTAACTGGTGAACAGAGAAAAACAAATGTGACAAATCCACAGAATGGAATGTCATTCAGTAATTAAAAGAAATAAAGTAGTGATTACTGCTTCATTCTACATGTATTCGTACTGCTGATACATGTAGATACACGCTACAACAGTGATGAACTTTGAAAACATAATGTTAAGTGAAAGAAGCCAGTCACAAAGGGTCACATAGTGTATGACTTCATTTATATAAAATATACAGAACAGGCAAATCCATAGAAATGGAACATAGGTTGGTGTTTGCCTAGGGCCTGAGAGGAGAAATTTGGGGGAAATGGAGACTGATAACAGTGTGGTTTCTTTCACTGGTGATAAAAGTGTTCAAAAATTGATTATGGTGGTGGTTGTACAACTCTGTGAATATACCAATAACCACTGGACTGTATACTTTAAATGGGTGAATTGCATAGTGTGTGAATAAATGAAGGTTGGGTTTGGTGATCAGGAGCATGGCAGTGGTGGGGCTGGGGTTACCTGTGGTTTTTCATAGAGAAGGCCTATTTGAGAATACAATGACATTTAGGTAAACATCTGGATTGAGGGCATTAACCAGGTAGCTATTTGGACCAGAGAACTCCAGGCAGAGGAGGCAGCCACAGTGGGAGTCTGAGACACAGTGGGTAGGCTGGCCAGGCTGCAGTGGAGTGATGGAGGAGGTGACAGATGAGGTCAGAGGTGAAATGGAGGGGAAGCTTCCGGGAGGGCATGTGGCTGGTATACACCTTCTGCCTCATCTGGCCTACAAAGGTTTCAGTAGAGGAAAAGCATGACCTGACCAGCTTTTTAAAGGACCTCTGAATGCAGAAGGGTAAGAATGGAAAAGTGTCTGTTCATAGCCTTTTCCCACTTTTGAATGGGTTTGTTTGTTTTTTTCTTGTAAATTTGTTTTAGTTCTTTGTAGATTCTGGATATTAGCCCTTTGTCAGACGAGTAGATTGCAAAAATTTTTTCCCATTCTGTTGGTTGCCAGTTCACTCTAATGATTGTTTCTTTTGCAGTACAGAACCTCCGGAGTTTAATTAGATACTATTTGTCTATTTTGGCTTTTGTTGCCAATGCTTTCGGTGTTTTAGTCATGAAGTTCTTGCCTAGGCCTATGTCCTGAATGATTTTGCCTAGGTTTTCTTTTAGGGTTTTTATGGTGTTAGGTCTTTAATCCATCTGGAGTTAATTTTAGGGTAAGGTGTCAGGAAGGGATCCTGTTTCTGCTTTCTGCACATGGCTAGCCAGTTTTCCCAATACCATTTATTAAACAGGGAATCCTTTCCCCATTGCTTGTTTTTGTCAGGTTTGTCAAAGATCAGATGTTTGTAGATGTGTGGCATTGCCTCTGAGGCCTCTGTTCTGTTCCATTGGTATATGTCTGTTTTGGTACCAGTATCATGCTGTTTTGATTACTGTAGCCTTGTAGTATAGTTTGAAGTCAGGGAGCATGATGCCTCCAGCCTTGTTCTTTTTGGTTAGAATTGTCTTGGCTATGCAGGCTCTCTTTTGGTTCCATATGAAGTTTAAAGTAGTTTTTTCCAATTCTGTGAAGAGGTAGCTTGATGGGGATAGTGTTGAATCTATAAATTACTTTGGGCAGTATGACCATTTTCACAATATTGATTTTTCCTAACCATAAGCATGGAATGTTTTTCCATCTGTTTGTGTCCTCTCTTATTTCCTTGAGCAGTGGTTTGTAGTTCTCCTTGAGGAGGTCCTTTATATCCTTTGTTAGATGTATTCCTAGGTATTTTATTCTCTTTGTAGCAATTGTGAATGGCAGTTTGTTCTTGATTTTGGCTCTCTTTAAGTCTCTTATTGGTGCATAGAAATGCTTGTGATTTCTGCACATTGATTTTGTATCCTGAGACTGCTGAAGTTGCTTATCAGTTTCAGGAGATTTTTGGGCTGAGACGATGGGGTCTTCTCAATATACAATCATGTCATCTGCAAATAGAGACAATTTGACTTCCTTCTTTCCTAATTGAACACCTTTTATTTCCTTTTCTTGCCTGATTGCTCTGGCTAGAACTTCCAATACTATATTGAATAGGAGTGGTGAGAGAGGGCATCCTTGTCTAGTGCCAGATTTCAAAGGGAATGCTTCCAGTTTCTGCCCATTCAGTATGATATTGGCTGTGAGTTTGTCGTAAATAGCTTTTATTATTTTGAGATAACGTTCCGTCGATACCTAGTTTAATGAGAGTTTTAGGTATCAAGGGCTGTTGAATTTTGTTGAAGGCCTTCTCTACGTCTATTGAGAGGATCATGTGGTTTTTGTCTTTGGTTCTGTTTATGTGGTGAATTACATTTATAGCCTTGCATATATTGAACCAGCCTTGCATCCCTAGGATGAAGCCTACTTAATCATGATGGATAAGCTTTTTGATGTGCTGTTGCAGTCAGTTTGCCAGTATTTTATTGATGATTTTTGCATCTATGTTCATCGTGGATATTGGCCTGAAGTTTTCTTTTTTTGTTGAGTCTCTGCTAGGTTTTGGTATCCGGATGATGTTGGTCTCATTAAATGATTTGGGAAGGATTCCCTCTTTTTGGATTGTTGGGAATAGTTTCAGGAGAGGTACCAGCTCCCCTTTGTATGTCTGGCATAGTTCGGCTGTGAATACATCTGGAACTGGGTTGTTTTGGCTGGCAGGCTCTTAATTGCTGCCTCAACTTTGGCGCTTGTTATTCGTCTATTCAGAGTTTTGACTTCTTCCTGATTCAGGCTTGGGAGGGTGCAAGTGTCCAGGAATTTATCCGTTTCTTCTTCCAGGTTTACTGGTTTACGTGCATAGAGTTGTTTGTAGCAATCTCTGATGGTAGTTTGTATTTCTGTGGAATTGATGGTGATATTCCCCTGTATCATTTTTTATTGCATCTATTTGATTATTTTCTCTTTTCTTTTTTATTAATCTGGTTAGTGGTCTGTCTATTTTGTTGATCTTTTTTTAAAAAAAACCATCTCCTGGATTTATCGATTTTTTTGAAGGGTTTTTTTTTTATCTCTAACTCTTTCAGTTCTGCTCTGATTTTAGTTATTTCTTGTCTTCTGCTAGCTTTTGAGTTTTTAAATTTTTTCTCCTCTAGCTCTTTCAATTTTGATGATAGGGTGTTGATCTTTCCTAGCTTCCCATGTGGGCATTTATTGCTATAAATTTTCCTCTAGACACTGCTTTAAATGTGTCCCAGATATTCTGGTACATTGTGTCTTCATTCTCATTGGTTTCAAAGAACATCTTTATTTCTGTCTTAATTTCATTGTTTATCCAGTCAACATTCAAGAGCCAGTTGTTAAGTTTCCATGAAGTTGTATGGTTCTGAGTTAGTTTATTAATCCTGAGTTCTAATTTGATTGCACTATGTTCTGAGAGACTGTTATAATTTCTGTTCCTTTGCATTTGCTGAGGAGTGATTTACTTCCAATTATGTGGTCAGTTTTAGAGCAGGTGTGATGTGGTGCTGAGAAGAATGTATATTCTGTGGATTTGGGGTGGAGAGTTCTGTAAATGTCTATTAGGTTTGCTTGGTCCAGATCTGAGTTCAAGTACTGGATATCCTTGTTAATTATCTGTCTTGTTGATCTGTCTAATATCGACAGTGGAGTGTTCAAGGCTCCCACTATTATTGTTTGGGAGTCTATCTATGAGGCCCAAAAAAATATGAGAAAATGCTCATCATCACTGGTCATTAAAGAAATGCAAATCAAAACCACATTGAGATACCATCTCATGCCAGTTAGAATGGTGATCATTAAAAAAATCTGAAGACAACAGATGCTGGAGAGGATGTGGAGAAATAGGAACACTTTTACATTGTTGGTGGGAGTGAAAATTAGATCAACCATTGTGGAAGACAGTGTGGGCATTCCTCAATGACCTAGAAATAGAAATTCCATTTGACCCAGCAATCTCATTACTGGGTACATATTCAAAGGATTACAAATCATTCTATTATAAAGACACATGCACTGTCCACTGTGATACTGTTTACAATAGCAAAGATCTGGAACCAACCCAAATGCCCATCGATGATAGACTGGACAAGGAAACTGTGACACATATACACCATGGAATACTATGCAGCTATAAAAATGATGAGTTTGTGTCTTTTGTAGGGACATGGATGAATCTGGAAAGCATCATTTCAGCAAACTAACACAAGAACAGAAAATCAAACACCACATGTTCTCACTCATAGATGGGTGTTGAACGAGAACACATGGACACAGGGAGGGGAGTATCACACACTGGGGTCTGTTGGGGGGAATTAGGGGAGGGACAGTGGGGGTTAGGGAGGTTGGAGAGGGATAACATGGGGGAAATGCCAGATATAGGTGAAGGGGGGATGGAGGCAGCAAACCATATTGCCATGTAGGTACCTATGCAACAATCCTGCATGATCTGCCCATGTACCCCAGAAGCTAAAGTGCAATTATATATATGTATATGTGTGTGTGTGTATATATATATATATATATATATATATATATATATATATATATATGGAGGTCAGCCAGGAGGTTACTGCAGGACTTCAGGCAAGAGATGGAAACTTAGCCCTGGGCACTAGCAATGAAAGTGAAGTGGGATGCTTTTTCCCTCAGGCTGTCCTGGGGAAGAGATCCTCTATTCCTGATTTATAAGACCAGAGTAATAAATTATGCTACAAGGACATCTTCATTTAAGTAGTTTGTTTTCAATTAGGCTGATCAGTGGCATAAGGGTGAGGATAAGTGGTCAGATTTTAGACATATCTTGAAGGTGAAGCCAACAGAATTTCCTGATGGATTGGATGTAGAGTATAGGAGAAAGAGAGTTTTAGACTTTAAGGCTTTGGAGTTGAGCTACTAGAAATATACTGTGATCAATGGGGCTGGGGAAAACTAGGCTGGTATATGTGGGGAAAGCTTAGAAATTCGGTTTTGGACTTGTCAAATTTCAGGTTGCAATTGGCCATCCAAGTGGAGACATCTAGCACGCAGTTGGGTACATAAGTATGGGCCACAGGAGAGAGGTATGGGCTGGAAAGAGAAATTTGGCACTTGGGCCAGGCACGGTGGCTCACACCTATAATCTCAGCACTTTGCGAGACCGAAGTGGGCAGATCGCTTGAGCTCAGGAGTTCAAGACCAGCCTGTTAAACATGGCAAAACCCTGTCTCTACAAAAAAACACAAAAATTAGCTGGATGTGGTGGCACGCACCCGTGATGCCAGCTACTCAGAAGGCTGAAATGGGAGGATCACTTGAGCCCAGGAGGTTGATGCTGCAGTGAGCTGAGATTGCCACTCTGCTTTCTAGCATTGTGACAGAATGAGATCTTGTGAAAGAAAGAAAGAAGGAAGGAAGGAAGGAAAGAAAGAAAAGAAAGAAAGAGAGAGAGAAAGAAAGACAAAGAAAGAAAGAAAAAAGTAACAAAGAAAGAAAGAATGAATGAACTTTGGCAATTGTTGCATGTTGGTAGGAGGTAAAGCCGTAGACTAAGTGAGAACAACAAGAGAATGAGTATGGATGGAGAAGAGGATGAGGAGCTGAGTGCTGCTGGCACTCCAATTTTGAGAATTCAGGTAGGAGATGACAAACCCGCTAAAGAGACTGAGGACTGCATAGTGAGGTAGGAGGAAACCAAGAGAGTGCGGTGTCCTGGCAGCCAAGTGAAGAAAGGGTATCAAGGATGAGGGAATAGGTGATTATGTTTAAATGCTGCTGGGACAGCAGGTACAAGTTCATGAAATTAGCAATGTGGAAGACTTGAAGAAGGAGACTTCAGTGGGGTGTTGCAGGTGAACACCTAATGGGAGTCTTTATTTCACAGAGTGGGAGGAAAGGAATGGGAGTGAGTGCAGACCATGCTCTGAAGGAATTCTGCCACAAAGGTGAGTAGAGAAATTGGGTGAAGCTGGTGAGAGACATGGGGTCGAGAGAAAGTTTCTTTTAAGATGAGAGAAATAACCATATGTTTATGTGCTAATAGAAATGATCCAGTAGAATGAAAAAGTCAATGATACTAGAAAGAGAGAGAGAGAGAGAGACGGAGCAGAGAGATAAATTTCTGGAGAGCTGTCCTTTACTAGCCCTGAGATAAGTAAGAGGAAACAATGTTTAGTTCCACCAAAGTGGGGACATTGACTTCAGATGGGAGGATGAGTGGTTCATTCACCTGCAGTAGCTGCTAAGAAGACAACATGTAGGCCTGGCACGGTGGCTTACACCTGTAATCCCCTCATTTGGGAAGTTGAGGCAGTGGATCACTTGAGGTCAGGAGTTTGAGACCAGCCTGACCAACATGGAGAAACCCCATCTCTACTAAAAGTACAAAATTAGCCGGGTGTGGTGGTGCATGCCTGTAATCCCAGCTACTCAGGAGACTGAGGCAGGAGAATCGCTTGAACCTGGGAGGCAGAGGTTGCAGTGAGCTGAGATGGCGCCATTGAACTCCAGCCTAGGCAACAAGAGTGAAACTCTGTCTCCAAAAAAAGACAAAAAGAAGAAGAAGAAGACAACATGTAGGTTCATTGGCTAGAAGGACAGCAGAGATGGTGGTAGGAATTTGTGAAATTCTCTTCTGATTGCTCCAGTTTCCTCAGTGTGACGGGAAGCAAGGTCTTCCACGAGAGAGAATGGGGGGAGGTATCAAAAATGTGAGAATAAAGAAAAAGTAGAGTAGGAGATAAATACAGTACATCTGCCAGGGAGCATTAAGGGCTGACTTTGAGGTCTGTGATCCTGAATTTAAAATGGGCCCATTAGGCTGATGGCATGTTTTTCTTCTGTAGGCTCAGGGTAGGTGGAAAGTTGAGTTAAATAGGATCATGGTTTGGACAAGTAAGTATGACTAAGGGAAAGACGGGCAAGAGTACTGTGGACACTCGGCCGGGAACAGTGCGAAGATAGAACATCGGGGCATGATGGGTGCTGAAAAGGTGGTGGGATGAAGGGAATGGAAGTCCTGGTAGGTCAAAGGGTTTATTAAATTCAGAGAGCTCAAAGGATGAGCTGGAAAGATAAGAGGAGGTGGTGGTCAGTGAGCAGATACATGAAATTGAGGCTGTGGAGGGTGCCAGTTACAGCAGTGAGTGGCTGAGATGGCGTGGAAGACGTCTTGGGAGGAGAGGAACTTAAGGCACTGAGGGTTTAGGCTATTGGAAGGGTCATCTGACTGTATGTTGGAATCACCAAGAATTAAAAGAGTTGTAATACTGGTAAGAGTGATAGCGAGGCAGCAGCTAATGTAGCCAAGAAATGAGGGTGAGCACCCAGGAGTCCACAGAAAAAATAACTGAGGACATTTTGTCTTCTCTTTGGAACAGTTTGTGTAATACTTGGGTTACCAGTTCCTTGCATGATTGAAAGTTTTAAAACTAATTATATTACTTTTTAATAGTTAATAAGCTATTCAGTTATTTAGTTTCCCTTATAGCTTAGAAAATTTGTATTTTTCGGGTGTTAATGACCCTTTCCATGCAGCTTTCAAATTTAGTGGCATAAACTTGTTAAAAATTATCATACAATTTAAAAGTATTTTCTTTACCTTTATGTATCCCCCTCTTTTAATTCAAAATTTTTCTGTATTTGTGCATTTTTTTTTCTCCTTAGGTTAATCTTAAAAGAAGTCTTATTTTCAGAAAACCTATATTAGCTTTGATGATTCTTTGTAAGTTTGACTTTCGATTTTTTTCATCTCTTTCTCCTCTCATCATATTTCCTTCTTTCTGCTTTCTTTGAATTTAGTCAGTGAAAGTGCAATAATGATAAATTATCTCCAACTTTGAGAAGGGATTTATTTCACTGTGACTTGTGACCTGATGGTTTAGCTGGTTATAGGGCTCTGGTTGTCAAAACTGTGCATATATGATTCCATTGTCTCTTAGCTTCTATTTTGCTGCTGAGAAGTCTGCTAAACTAATCACCATAGATTATCTGTCTTCCTAGTAGCTTTTATGTATCTCAAGAGTTTTTCTCTTTCACTATGATATACCTAGGGATGACTTCATTTTGATTTATATTGTAATTTCTGAATAAAATCAGTACTTTGCATTACTTCTCAAAAGTTTCCAGCTATTTAAAAAAATCTCTTTATTGAGGTGTATTTTACATACCATAAAATTCAGCCATTTAAAGTATTTAACCACTTAAAGTTTTAGTACATTCATAGAGTTGTGCAGCCTTCACCACCTTATCTCTAGAATATTGTTTTTCCTTCATCCATTTTATTTTCTCTTTCTGGAAATCCTTTTAAATATGTTAGACTATTGGAGTTTGAGCAACTAATATGTAGCATTCCTTCCCCCCCCATGAAAGTCAGAGTTAATTAAGAGATAGGCAAGGAAATTAGACAGATGGAAATAAAAAGAGCAGTTTTATCAGTAATGAATACTGGATTTGTGAATGTGGCTAGATGAGTGACAGCCATAGATCTCTCAACACCAGACTCTAGAGTTTGCATTACCCACACCCTCTGCCTGGGCAGCACTCAATCACCATGTGCTCTCCACGTGGAGTTTGTCCCTTTGAAACGTATAGTGAGAGTTATAGCTCAGAAAGCATGTTCGCCGTGGGCAGCCTGGCTCCCAGGAGGAGGCAAGGAGGCAGGGCCTGTTCACCCCAAACTCACCAGTAAGGTAGGTTACTCTGGCAGAAGGAAGCTGCAGCTGACTGATGTCCCTCCACACACCTGCAAAGCTACACAGGTTATTTTATAAAGCAAACACAATTCTGATACCAAACTCAATCAATACAAATAAACAAGAACTACAGCCATTTCAAAAATGCAAAAATCGGAGAAATAGAATTGAACATTATATACTGAATACAAAGAACAATTACATAAAATATACTGATCTAAAAATTCAGGGCTCTTAAAGTTTAGAGAAACGTATTAAATACGGTGAAATAAATGTGTAATAATAAGAGTCGCTAAAAGAGAATATGATCATTTTCATAGATGTTCAAATAAAAACATTATAGGATGACAGAAAAGGATACTCCTGGCCAGGAGCAATAGCTCACGCCTATAATCTCAGCACTTTGGGAGACCAAGACAGGCAGATCACCTGAGGTCAAGAGTTTGAGACCAGCCTAGCCAACATGGTGAAACCCTGTCTCTATTAAAAATACAAAAATTAGCTTGGTGTGGTCACACATGCCTGTAATCCCAGCTACTCAGGAGGCTGAGACAGGAGAATCACTTGAACCCAGAAGGCAGAGGTTGCAGTGAGCTGAGATCATGCCACTACACTCCATTCTGGGTGACAGAGAAAGCCTCCATCTCAAAAAAAAGAAAAAAAAAAAAAAAAAGGATACCTCCTTAAACCAGTATTCAAAATTACAAAAAGATACATTTGTCACATTCACTTGAGAAATCCAGAACAATGTTGGCCTCAATAACATTAATATTATTTTAGAAATTTTGAGTAATACAAGATAAGAAATATAAATGAAATGAATAAATATTTCAAATAATCAGTCAAAGCATCATTTTTGGTAGATGACTGTATATAAAGAAAAGACAAAGAAGACAACTGGAAACTATTTTGGAGTGAAGAATAAACAGTCAAATGTAAACTCTCCTCAAATGAATGTGTAGTTCAACACAATTTTCCCTGAAACTCTATAAAACTTTAACAAAATTGGTAAGAAACATAAATGAGTATGAATATCAAATAAAATTTTGGAAAAGAGAAACTATGGGGACTATCAGCTCCAAAAATGTTTTCTAAAACAATAATAATTAAAATAGGATCTAAATACTGAAGTAACATAGATATCAGTGAAATAGAATAGAAAGCCCCAAAATAAATTTATCATATATAAGAATACAAAATATAATTTGTGATAAAGAATTATAATCAAGGAATATGTCATTGAGCAAACCCTGTGAGTTTCTACTCACTCCCCAATTTTAAGTGTAGCTAAAAAATTAAATGAAAAAGTTTAACTTTTAACTAAAAAGTTTAATTCTTTAGAAAGAAAAATCTCAATCACATCCATTAAGTTACGAAAAAGTTATTTAAAGAAAGCATTGTTTCATATAGTCCAGAAATTACTATGATGTTTTAAAATATGTATATGACATACAGAATCTTGCATTTTTGGAGTGGAATGTATAACTATCTAGTGTAAAAATTTTGAGCAATGTTTGAGATTTTTTACTTGTATTTTTGTTTCTTTCTTCTTTTTTTTTTTGAGACAAAGTCTCACTTTGTCAGCAGCCTGAAGTATAATAGTGCAATCATGGCTCACTGCAACCTCCGCCTCCCGGTTTTAAGCAATTCTCCTGCTTCAGTCTCCTGAGTAGTTGGGATTACAGGTATGCACCACCATGCCTGGCTAATTTTTGTATTTTTAGTAGAGATGGGGTTTCACCATGTTGGTTAGGCCGGTCTTGAACCCCTGACCTCATGATCCTCCCACCTCGGCCTCCCAAAGTGCTGATATTCATCACCACTCTTGAATCTCAGAAAAAGTACAAGAAAATATAAATGGATACATGTTAGCTCTTTGGAGGAGTGAACACATTATATACTTTGAAGCAACAGAAGAAATCACAGAGACACAATTAGCAGATTTAACTCTATAAAAAACTTTACACTTCTGTACAAAAATAAAATAAGAAGACATGGGGAAATATATTTGTAGCATGTGTGTACATATACACACACACCAACCAGAAATAGAGTGAATATACATACTTATATAATAGACTCCGTCAGAGTGGAAAAATATATTCATACAGTGGAATTCAGTTTAGCCATTGAAATGAATAAAATAGATCTTATAATCTGTCAAAATGAGTTTTTAAAAAGCAAGCTGTAGAATGCTGTTTAATATATTATCAGCCATATAAAGTTTAAAAATTAACAAGTGAATGTGTGTATGTTTATGTGTGTGTGAAAAAAAAGAGAGAAATATAGAGAGAGATGACCAAGGACTAAAAATATTAAAATGTGGACGGGAAAGATGTAAAGCAACTGTAAGCGGTAAATTACCTCTGGAAGAGAGGGTGGGAAATGGTATCTGGGAAGGTTACAAAGGGAGCTTTAAATATATCTGTTATTTTTCCATATGTCTGAAATATTCTGTAATTAAAGAAACAGGACTTACAAATTGCTAAGGAAGAACTCCTAAAATTCCAAAATACGTATGTGACGACGACATGACTAAATTTATAGGAAAGGAAATATACACATAGAAAAATGTATAGCCTCCCTAGTAATCAAAGAAGATTAATATGAGACACCAATCATATCAAGTTAGTTAAAAAATTCATTACAAGAAAAACATTGTCCCATATAGTCCAGAAATTAGTATGATGTTTTAAATATGTATACAACATATAGAATCTTCTATGTTTGGAGTGGAATGTATGACTATCGAGTGTAAAAATTTCAAGCAATGTTTGAGATTTTTCACTTTTTTCTTTCCTTTGCAGTTAAGACCACACTCATCATCACCTTGAATCTCAGCAACAAATGTTTCTTTTAAAGAACTTCAAACTTTCTGGAAAGAGAAGAGACTCGTGAAAGTAGCTAAGGACAGAGTCTAAATGTTTACCAAATAACCAACTCAGTCCTTAAATGCTCCTCAAATAAAACTTATAATTCTCAAATATCCACCAAATCCTCAAACTTTTCCCAAAACATTCAAGACAATTCATAATCCTGCAAATCAAATCCAGACTGTAGCAGAGCCCCACCTCCAATTCACCCATTCGCATGTATGATGCCCACACACCCACCCCCGACACCCCCCCTCCGCAGAGTTTACTTGTGGTTTTCGTTTTTAAGGGCACGTCAGTCAAGACAAAGCTGGTCTTTTGTGAAATTGCAGCCCTCTTCTACAACAGGGCCTTACTCTAACCCCCCTGCGACTGTCATCAACACTTCACTTTTTCCATTTATTTTTCAAGAGAACAGTCGGGACATCAGAGGAATAGAGATGTCGAGGCAGCGGGAAACATTTTTGTTTGTTTGTTTTTGTATTTTCACAAGGGAGCCCTACATATATTAAATTTCTGGCTCTCCTCAGTTCCTAAAGCTGTTTCTTTGGGACTTCATTCTTCTGTGAAGTTCTTCATCCTCCCACTTCTCCAAGGTGGCTAAAGAAAGAGAGAGAGCAAAGAAAAATTTGCACTTCCTTTTAGAATCTAAATATTTGAGTTCCTGAGTAAACAGAGACATGTTTGTGTGACAGTTCTCACATTCATGCCTAGTGGTGATTTCAAGCTAAAATAAAAGAGAAGTTGGCAGTTTCCAGGTTCAAAGATGTCTAAGAGAGAATGGCCAGAATGTATATATTGATTCATTCAGCAGGGGAGGTTCAGGATACCGGAGAGTGAGTAAGGAAGACGGATGTAAGGTGCGCTGAAGCTGAGCCAAGATCTCAATGCAGTGCTTCACTTGGGAAAACCCCTGCAGCTCAGGTAAGGAACAATGGGTGGAATAATAAGAGCCAAACTCCTCCAGAGGCTGTGCCATGGGCCAGACACTATACCAATAACATGAGTTCATTCATTTAAAAAAATTCATTCATTCACCAAAAACCTGTGATGAAGATAGCATTATCACTCCCATTTTATAGACAAAGAGACTGAGGCCCAGGGACATTACATAACTTGCCCAGTACCACAGAGCTGGAAAGCAACAAGGCAGGGCTTTCACCAGGCACCAGGCGTTCCAGCTAGGAGCCATGCTCAGTTCCTATGCTTGAATCTCCTGTACTTGACCAGAAACCAGATGGGAAGAGAACAGAGAGTTAGGTTGAATATTCTTGGCAAATTACTCCCAGGTATCTTTTCGTTTACAGCAGGGGTTCTACACTATGTCACTTACTCTGTGCCCTCCGTTGTAAGGAGCTTTGGGGTTGCATGGCTGAGGAAAGCTTGCACTGTACTACTCCCCAGGGCCATGCACCTTGGAGGGATGGACAGGCTCAGCTGAACTCAGGGGACATGGTGGGGTGCTGGATCCTGCCATACTGGTCTGCCATACTGTACAACAGTCAGTGAGAGCCAACTGACTGTTGTACACTCAGAATATTTTTCACATACATTTTACATTTTAGAACTGTTTTAGATTTACAGAAAAGTGGCTGTAGTTTCCATATACTTTGCATCCAGTTTCCCTTATGATTAACAACTCACATTAGTGTGATATATTTGCTACAATGAATGAACCCACATGATACATTATTATTAACTAAAGTCCATAGTGAATGTTATTCAGTATGCTTTATTTCTAGTTTTTACCTAGTGCCCTTTTTCTGTTCCAGGATTTCATCCAGGGTGCCACGTTACATTTAGTTATCATTTCTCCTTAGGCTCCTCTTGGCTGTGACTGTTTCTCAGGCTTAACTTGTTTTTGATGACTTTGACAGTTTGGGGGCATATTGGTATTTTGTAGAATTTCCCTCAGCTGAGATGTTTGTGTTTTTCTCATGGTTAGTGATATGGTTTAGTTGTGTCCCCACCCAAATCTCATCTTGAATTATAATCCTCATAATCCCCACGTGCTGTGGGAGGGATCCAGTAGAAAATGATTGGATCATGAGAGTGATTTCCCCATGCTGCTCTCGTGGTAGTGAGTGAGTTCTCGCAAGATCTGATGTTTCCTTTTTTTTCTTTTCTTTTCTTTTCTTTTTTCTTTTTTTCTTTTTCTTTTTTTTTTTTTTTTTTTTGAGATGGAGTCTTGCTCAGTTGCCCAGGCTGGAGTGCAATGGCATGATCTCAGCTCACTGCAACCTCCACTTCCTGGGTTCAAGTGATTCTCCTGCCTCAGCCTCCTGAGTAGCTGGGATTACAGGTACCTATCACCATGCCTGGCTAATTTTTGTATTTTTAGTAGAGACGGGGTTTCACTAGGTTGGCCAGACTGGTCTCGAACTCCTGATCTCAGGTGATCCACCCACCTCGACCTCCCAAAGTGCTGGGATTACAGGGGTGAGCCAGTGGGGCCAGTGATCTGGTGGTTTTATAGGGGGCTCTTCTTTGTTTGCTCAGCACTTCTTCCTGCCACTCTGTGAAGAGGGTGCCTTGCTTCTCCGTTGCCTTATGCAGGAATTGTGTTTCCTGAGGCTTCCCCAGCCATGCTGAAATGTGAGTCAATTAAACTTTTTTCCTTTATAAATTACCCAGTCTTGGGCAGTTCTTTATAGCAGTGTGAAAACAGACGAATACAGTCAGACTAGGGTTATACGTTTTTGGGAAGAAGACCAAGGAAGTAAAGTGCCACTGTCATCTCATCGTGTCAAGGTCACCCTACCAACATGACTTACCACTGTTGATGTTAATCTGGATCACCTGGCTGAGGCAGTATCTGTTAGATTTCCTCACTATAAATTTACTTTTTATTCCCTGTGTTTCCACACTGTACTCTTTGGAAGGAAGTCATTAAGTGACTTCCCACACTTCAGGAGACGAATCAGGAATTTTGTTAGCCAGTTGTTACATCTTTGGTAGCTTGAAGTCTGCCACGGTGGGAATATTTACATCATGGCATTCGGCAAACTCTACAAATCTAGGCTCATTCTAGGGAGCTGGTTTCCTGGCCCACCACTGCATGTGTGGCTTGCGCTGAGTCTCAGGAGATGACAGGTGGGCAGGTAGAGAGACATGTGGATCCAGTGGCTCACATGGTTTAAGTGAAGAATTAAAGGCAAAAGGGAGGGTGCTGTGCTTATAGGACATGAACTGGGGTTAGAAGAAGTTTGGCGCAGACATATAGCCACCTGGGAACCATACAGAAATTATAACCCAAAGGATTTTAATGTAAATAGGGTGGGAACCTTAATGGACCTAGCTTTGTTTTTTCCTTTTCATAGTAGTAATAACTAAAATTTACGGAGTGCCTACTATGTACAGGTGCTTTTCATATATAAAATTCCTTTCGAGCTTCACAGACCTACAGGGTGGATATTGTTATTCCATTTTACAAATAAGAAAACCTAGGGTTAAGTGGCTTATTCAAGAATACAACTAGCAATCAGCAAAACTGGGATTCAAACCTCCTGTGTAACCCCAGCCATGCTGTTCTCTCTGCTTAATTTACTTCCTTCTTCTTCTAGGAGCATTGTTTACTAGTAGGATCTGTTTCAAGATGGTGGAATGGCAATTGGTGGTGACATTCCAGGACGTGATTAGCGGTGAGAGTCCTGTTTGCTCTTCAGGACATTCCATCACAGTTCATGCTCATGGAAGTGCATGAGAACCACGACGAGCACCACCCTGTAGACTCCAGAGGTTTCACTTTGGGTCAGGCAAATTATATTGACATTTTACCTTCTAGTCTTCCAGACAAACTAGTCATCTTAGTAATGTTTTATTTCTCTTGTGGGTTTATTATTAAGGGAGCAGAAATTATGATACCCTTAAACTTTGTATCTTAATTGAACTTGGTGATATCTTTATGACTTAATTTAATAGATGACTTCAGTCATTCTTTTCCAAGGCAATTTTTAAGAATTAAAAAATGGAAATTCTGAACTGGAATTCATCATTAAAGTTTTGGTTAACTCTACGAAACTGTATGATCTACATGCATACTGAACAAATGCATATAAAATGCAACATATTTCACTTAAAAAGCTTAAACGTAAGAATCACTTAGAGGTGATGTCATATTTAAGGCACATGAAATGCTACTTGATCTGTTTCTATTTGAGTCGTTCAGGAAGTTTAAAGCTATTTTAGGATAAATAATCTTAAAGAAGCACTAGAAGGTTAGAATGGGACTTGCTTATATCACAGAGAAAATCATATTGCTTTAGTAAACTTTAGTTACTATTTTTAACTAAGACTTCACTGGTCTTATTAAGGTCTGGATAATATTAGAAACTGTTGTTAAATGATGGTAATGCTAGTTTTACTTTCTCCCTCTCGTATCATTGAGGCTTTTAAAACTGTACAACTAGTGGTGGGGTGGTACAAGAGTTACATTCAAGGGAATTTTGTTTTATTTGTTCTACTTGCCTTTCCCTGTTCCCAGTCCCAGCTGCCTCTTTTACTCAGAAATCTGGCCTGAGATGATTGGACCAAGGACAGACACCTGACTCAGTGGAGAGCCCATTTATAGACCGGCTGAGCTAATCTTCCTCCCAAGAGCATTTATGTCTGGAGAAGGAGAGACTGAGTCAGCCTGCCGATGGATGGTGATGAACTAAAGGTCATATGTAGTCAGGGTTGGAGTCAGCCCATAAGCAAGTTGAAGTCATGAGCGGGTAGATCACGGGAAGCATAAGAAGCTGCTTTGTGCAGAGAAATGGGAGAACAGAGCTAAGGCCAGAGAGACCCAGGGCCTGCGAGAATGAGGGAGGAGCCCCAGTGCAGGTCCCTGTGGCCAGATGTCACTGGTTTTCTGGCCCTGGATGCCTGCGAAATTGTTTGTTATCCATTTTGTTAAGCTCTCTAGGTGGGTTTCTCTCACTTACAACCAGTGAGTCCAGACTAAGACAACTCCATACACCAAATGGCAAGTGCAGGCTACAAAATAGTTCCTCGCCTCTTCATATGATCACCAAGTCATCCAGACTTCAGAATCTATGAGGCAACTTAGGGATACATGCAGGAATAGGCAGGATGGAGGAAGTGAGTATACAGGACACTTTTCCATGTTTTATAGTTTGTAAATGCCCAACTCCCAGTTTATCATTTTCTGATAGCATTTTCCATGTGTCTTTTTTACCTGCAATCTTGTGGGCCAGTGAGTACGTTCTGCCTAGAACAGGGCTCAACACCCTCAACATGTCACTGCCCAGTCATGGGCCCAAGTCTGGACGGTCACATTCCACAGTGTAGTCTCCTCCTCTGCTCTAGACAGGTGGTGCCTGAAATAGAGTTTTATTTATTCAATGTATATTTACTGGCTGCCTGCTATGGCTAGACACTGTGCAAGGTACCAGGGATATGGCAATGAGCTAAGGGTATATCTCTTACTTGCATGGACTTATATTGATGGGAAGGGGCACACTCACAATGAACACTATGAAAAGCATAAGCAGGACAGTTTGTGATGATATGGTCAGTGAGGATCCTACTTAGATGGGTTAGTCAAGAAAGGTCTGTCGAGGATGAGAAAGAGCCAACCACAAACAAATTTAAAAATAGAAGAAATGATATACACAAAGACCCTTTCAGAGGAAAGGGCTTGGTGACATCAACGGATTGAGAGAAGTGAAAGAAGGCAAGAGTGGTTGGCTCATGCGGGGTCTCTGATATACACCCCTTTGGTGCCTGCTGTCCCATGCAATTTTCCTCTTTGCCTGAGGTATTAGTCTTATCTGGATATTTGTCCCCATGTCTGTTGGCTGGAGCTCCACAATCTCTCTCCTGTTTCACCTCTCCTCTTCTGTACTGTAGCAGCTGGTCTGCCCCGGCCTCCTTCTTACTCACCTGATCTATTATAACTGCTTTCTAAGTATGGGGGCAGCGACTTTGTCCTGTTCACTCTTGCAGCTCAGCATCAAGTGTCTGTCATTAGCAGGTGCCCAAAAAGTATTTGCTGAAGGAATGAATGAAATATCTGGTCCAGACTTCACTCCTGTCCACATCTTCATTCTGTGTCCCTGTCTTGCATGCTACTGTCAGGATTATTGCTCTAAGGCAGAGATCCAATTATCTCACTTATCAGCCTTCCACTAGTTGGCCCCCATTATCACATGACTAGGAGCCTCAACATTGCCTTCATAGGTCTTCAGAATTTGATCCCATCCTGCCTTTAAGGCTCATTTTCCAAACACTAAACGCAGCTACTCTGAAATACTATCTCTTGGTGACACCATGAACTCCCTCTGCTTACAGTGTGTTCCGACTACAGGGTTTGTCCACATGCCATTCTTCAAGCCTCAGCTCAAAAGTCACCTACCTTTCATGTCCTTAGTCCCACGTTGTCCCGCTGGAGACAAGTCATCATGTCTTCCAAGCTCAGCACGCTTTGTTCCTATTGCTCCTACAGCCCAGGCACAGGATTAGCCATGAGTCTGCACTGGTCTTTCCCTCCTGAGAGATGGAAAACTCCCTGAGGGCCCAGGAGCTACATCTTACTCATCTTCATGACCCCAGTTCTTAACACAGAGGCACGTGTGAAATTAATACTGAGAACAAAAATCTACTGAGTGCTTGCAATGTACCAGCCTATTTTATACAATTAGCTCTCTAATCCTCAAAATAATCTTAGGAGGCAGGTCATATTGTGGTTCCTATTTTAGAACTGAAGAAACTGAGGCTTAGAGAAGTTAAAGAAATTGCCTGGAGTTGCATAGGTAGCAAGTGATGGCAGATCCCAATTTAAACACAAATAGTGTGACTGCAAAGCCCACAAATGGAACCACGACAAAGTGCTGCGTCCTATGCTTGCCCCTGACTACTTAGAATGACCTAAGGAATTCTGAAAACTCATCCATGTCCCAGCTCCCCCCGACAGCAACTGAACTACTGGACTATGAAAGTGCTGAACTGGGGCATAGGCAGTTTTGAAAGTCCATCAGGGTAAAGAACCCTGACCATAAGCATGACCTGGAGCATTTGTTAAATACGTAGACCACCACACTTCTCTTCCAGAAGATGCTGTTTCAGTAGATTATGGTCCAAGCTGGGCAACTTGTGGTTGATGTGGTACCCCAGGTGATTCATATCTTAAGGGAAGTTAGGGAAATAAAGCTAGAGAGTAGGTTGCAAAGCCATTTAAGAAGGTCTCTAAACAATCATCCATCCATGATGGTAGAAAGACCCTGTGGAGGAATTCTGTTTCGTCATGGGGCTGAACTGAAGATGATGCATCACACAGTGAATTGGCGGAGATTTTTGGGGACCCTAAGCTGAAATAGCCAATAGCACTGCACAAGTATACATCTTCAAACCTGTCCACTGATAGTGCTACAACCAAAAACCAGTATTTTGATGGTACTCCTTTGTCTTGAGCATTCTATATACTTTAGCCAAAAACTGAAAGAGAGGCATCGTGATCCTCTGAGAAGTCTAGAGGGGCATAATACAGCCCCAGGGAAGTACAGGCTGAGGGCTTTTCCACCTCCTCTCCTGTGGCCTCCTGAACTCCACCTGCCAACACATGTACACATGAACACATGTACACACCCACATCCACCACCCTCCCCCACATCGCCCACAGGTGGCAAAGCAGATCACTGCCTTGATTTTCTTTTCTTTTCTTTTCTTTTTTTTTTTTTTTTTTTGAGACAGAGTTTCGCTCTTGTTACCCAGGCTGGAGTGCAATGGCACAATCTCGGCTCATGGCAACCTCCGTCTCCTGGGTTCAGGCAATTCTCCTGCCTCAGCCTCCTGAGTAGCTGGGATTACAGGCAGGCGCCACCATCCCCAGCTAATTTTTGTATTTTTAGTAGACACGGGGTTTCACCATGTTGACCAGGAGGGTCTCGATCTCTTGATCTCGTGATCCACCCGCCTCGGCCTCCAAAAGTGCTGGGATTACAGGCTTGAGCCACAGCACCCGGCCCTTGATTTTCTTAAATATAGACTTAGTGAGCAGTGGGTGGGATGCAGCCACATTGCCTGTCCCTGCCTCCCAGGGCTGACTCTATGTTCCCTTTCTGATATGGTTTGTCTCTGATTGCCCAACCCTCATCTTGAATTGTACTCCCATAATTCCCACGTATTGTAGGAGGGACCCAGTGGGAGATCATTTGAATCAAGGGGTGGTTTCCCCCATACTGCTCCCGTGGAAGTGAATTAGCCTCATGAGATCTGATATTTTATCAGAGGTTTCCGCTTTTGCATCCTCCTCATTTTCTGTTGCTGCCACCATGTAAGAAGTGCCGTTTGACTCCCACCATGATTCCGAGGCCTCCCCAGCCATGTGGAACTGTAAGTCCAATTAACCCTCTTTCCCCACCCCCCAGTCTCAGCTATGTCTTTATCAGCAGCATGAAAACTAATACAATTTCCATGGTCTCCTGCCTTATCACAGGCTCTCTGAAGTGATAAGGCCAGTGTGTTTCTAAGCTATTTCATGATCATCACTTTGATCCATTCCATTTTCTGCCTTCTGACTGTTATGTTTACTGACCTTTCCTAAGATTCAAAAGAGAATGCCTGATCTTTTACATGCAATGCATAGAACTGGACTCCTGAATCCAAGAAAAATACCTTCCTTGCTGCTCTCTTCTCTTTCCTCCATTCTCGCCCCAAGAGAAGCCCTGAATCTATTTATGAATAACATTCAGGTTCTTCAACTTGCCCTGCCAGAATAATCTTCCTAATGGGAAATGTAATGAGGCCTCCCACTGACAGAGAAGACCACCCCATCTGCAGCTAGGGACGAAAGACACTCCCAGCCCAGATGTAAAGAAATGCAGCAGATCGTGGCTTGATGTCTATTCATTGCTTATTTAATATTTGAGCATCTTTTTCTAAAGATATTTCTATTGAACTCACTTGTGGTGTCACCATCTGGAAAATATCAAGCCTCACCCCACTGAGGTAAACCCCTATTGCGTATTTTTTCCCTTTTATGTGAGCCCAGTGGGCATGGAGTGTGTATCTCTATGTTTAGCACAGTTCCTCTCCAAGGCAGCTCTCAAACACATGACACTCTCTAAATAAATCAGTGTTGTGCGGACCCATTAGCAAGCCCTTCCCAACTGATGCTAACAGAAAGTTTCAATGGGGCTCTCAGGAGCCTCCATGACTTCTTGATGTGAGGTCCTTTTACATTTTAAAGCAACAGATTAGGGTTTTAAGAGAGAGTAAGCTGCTAAGAACTCACTGATTTCATTACAACCAGTTTTTAAATTGGGCCAAATCTTGTCCCAGGGTCTAAAATCAGACTTCTGTCTAAACCCACAAATAAAAGGTTTAGTCAGCTCTCAAGGACGCAGGCCAACAGGGCAAGCAGTGTGCCACAGATAGTTCAACTAATAGAAATTGAAATCCAGCCGTGTGAGACAAGAGGGTTGATTAAGACAAAAGTTTATATTCGAGTGGAGAGAATGCTCATATTTTGTTCAGTGGGTTTATCGTCCTTGTGTTTTGAAAGGTGTTAATAAAATTAATTTCCATTCTCTGGGTGTTCATAAATGGCTGGTGCAGAGAAGTAGCTAGGACGTGGTCTAATTGGCAGATGGAAAATGAGTCTTCATTGCCGATAAGGCAAAAGTGAATAATATTTAACTATCAAAAAAATTTTACAACTTTGTGCCAGGTCTTATGGTTACTAGAGAGAATACAACCCCCCCCCCCAACCTTCCTCACAGGAACATACTACCCAGCATGTTGAGTTAGCCTCAGGTAGAGATGATATAGGGCAACTTTTTGTGTCTTACAATAATGTGTTTCTGGCTATTGTTTAAAAAAAAAAGTGCCCATTCATTTAGTAACAAACTCATATCCACCCTGTGCTTAATACGGACTATGTAGAGGCACAGAAAAAGTGATTCTAGGTAAAAAGGACAAAAGTGAGATTGAGTTAGGAAGGAGGAAAGGAGACAAACCCGTTCCACTTTTGACCTGAATTATCAGACAGGCAATTGTGAAGCTGTTATGGAGGGGCTAACTCTCACAAGGATGATCCCTTGCAGGCATTCTCTTCCCTCTCTACCAGCAGGGCCTTGAATTTCAAAGGCAAAGCCTCATGTGAGTATAATAGACAGGTTTGCCTACTCAAATCCCCCGACAGGACAGGGGTCAGTGCACAAAGTTGTTAGGTAGCGTCCTTACACGTCCATTCTCGCCATCCCACGCCTCCCCACAGACCTCACCGCTGTGCGTTTCCGGCTCCCTTTGAGAGCCCCTTCCGTGTTATCACATGCTCATTATTCCTGTCATTTGCAGCAGAATGTTGCTCTTTTTCAGGCCATTTGGCAGTTCATCTGGTATGGAACCTGGCAACAATTTACCATATAGCAGGAGATGATATCAAAAACCATTCTGTTGACATAGGGCTGAGACAATGTTAAAATCCAGATATGTGTATTAAGTCTTCTGTTTGTCATCTATAAATTGAAGGGATGAATTCTGCTGGTTTGCTTGCTGTCCCTCAATTAGATATATCAATTTTAAAAAGTATTGTCCAGCCTGGGCAACATGGTGAAACCCCATCTCTACAAAAAATACAAAAATCAGCTGAGTGTGGTGATGGCACCTGTAGTCCCAGCTACTGGGGGATGAGAGGGGTGGGAGCTGTGAGATTGCTTAAGCCTGAGTGGTCAAGGCTGCAGTGAGCCAGGATCGTGCCACTGCACTTCCAGCCTGGGTGACAAAGCAAGACACTGTCTCAAAAACAAGGTATTGTCGTAGCACAGATTTTGGACATTCGTGAATACTGAAGTAAAATAACATTTCTCAGAAGGGAAGTGACCCAAGTGAAGATATCATATGCATTTCCTCTTTTCTTTAGCAAAAAGAGCTTTTGTTGGGAAAACAGCAAGTGAAATGAGATTTTTCACCAGGAGACCTTTCGGAGGAGTAACCCACTCTGTTTATAAGCACACACACTTAACAAGTAGTTCAGGGTTTGTATGTTTGTATGTACCAAGGCAGGTGTTGGGTGCCTGAACAGAGAGAGGTCTGAGCCATGCCTGCTCTTTCTCAAGGATCTGGAAGAACAGTGGAGATGACTGACAAGCCAGCAAGTCATAACCTCATGGTGTAGACAGTGCTGGAACAGAGGTGTGTGCAAGTGCCCTGGGGGGAGCCTAAGGAGGAGTGACTAAGGCTGCTTGACAGGAAGCAGGGAATAATGAAAGATGAGGCAATTTAGCCCTGTGTCCTGCAACCCTGTTATACTGGCTTATTAGTTCCAAAAGTTTTATACTGATTCCATGGACTTTTCTGTGTATACAATCATGTCATCTGCAAAGACAGTTTTATTTATTCTTTCCCAATCTGTATACCTATAATTTCTTTTTCTTGTCTTACTGCGTTAGCTAGGACTTCTAGTACAATGCTGAAAAGAGTAATGAGAGGGAACATCCTTGCCTTATTCCTGATCTTAGGGGGAAAGTTTCTAGTTTCTAACCATTATACATGATGTTAGCTGTAGGCTTTTTTTTGGTTAGCATTCTTTTTCAAATTGAAGAAGTTTCCCTCCTATTCCTAGTTTGCTGAGTTTTTATCATGAATGGGTGTTGGATTTTGTCAAATGCTTTTAGTGCATCTATTAATACAATGTGATATTTTTTCTTTAGCTTCTTGATGTGGTCGTATACATCAATTGATTTTTGTATATTGAGCAAGCCTTGTTTACTTAGAATAAGTCTCACTTGATCATGATATATAATTCTTTTCATATATTGTTGGATTTGGATTGCTAATCTTTTGTTGAGAAATTTTACATCTATGGTCTTAAGATATTCATCTGTTGTTTTCCTTTCCTGTAGTGTCTTTGTCTGGTTCTGGTATTCAGATAATGTGGACCTCATAGAATGAGTTAGGATGTATTCTCTCTGCTTCTGTCTTCTGGAAGAGATTGTGGAGAACTGATATCATTTCTTTCTTAACTGTTTGGTAGGATTCATTGGTGAAACCATCTGGGCCTGGTGCTTTTCTTTTTTTGGAATATTATTAATTATTGATTCAATGTCTCTAATAAACGGGCCTATTCAGATTATCTGTTTCTCCTTATGTGGGCTTTGGTAGTTTGAATCTTTCAAGAATTGATCCATTTCATTTATCAAATGTGTGGGCCAGGAGTTGTTGCAGTATTCCTTGATTATCCTCTAAATGCCCATGAGATAAGTAGTAATCACTCCTTTTTTTATTTCTGATATTGATAATTTGTGTCCTCTCTCTTTCTCCTTGGCTAACTTGCTTTTCTGTTTTGCATTTCACTGATGCTCTTTTATTATTTCTTTTCTTCTTGCCTTTGGCTTAAATTGCTCTTGTTTCTCTGGTTTCCTAAAAGATAACACTTCAAGACACTTAAGCTCGGTATTGTAGTCTGGAACCTCTGAGAAGCTGACACCAATATGGAATTAAACACCTTTATTAGGGAAAATACCTGTGAGAGAAACCCTCAGACCACCAGACCACTTTGCAAGTCTGCTCCTGAGTAAAGAAGAGAAGAAAGGAAGGTTGGGCTCAGTAGAAGGCAGGCTCAGCATGGGTGTCAAAGAGTCTTCAAGCAGAGTTGACTGTTAGAAAGTTCTGTGTTTCCTAGGGAACGGCCTGCCTTCATATTTCGCCAGGCTCTGTTAATAGCTGAGAGCATCCCTTGGAAAGCATGGCCTTAGCCCAAATGCAGCAATGGATTTCAGAGCATACCAGTTGGGGCCCTTGGCCAGTTATATATCCTGAGCAGGAGGGTACCTCTGAGAGGTACATTTTCATAGCTAGCATGCCAGGTCTTGAAAAAGGGAAAGAAGGAGTCAGAGGCCCCTAGAGCCATGAGAGAACTCAGCATGTCTGAAACATGTTAATCTGTGGGTGGGAGATTGGACTGAGATAGGAAGGACAAGGGATTAGTGTGAAGTGAGCCTTTGAGGAGAGCCCGGGCTGGGACTTGCTGAAAGGCCTTGTGGGCCATGGTGATAATTTTGGATTTTAACCTGAGGGAAAGGAAGGGCTACTGAAGGATGTTTAGCAAGGATGTGACAGCACTGGATTAGATCAGCTATAGAAAGAGGATTTGGGCAGCAGTGTGGAAGCCTGAGTAGGGACAGAGGGTGGAGGTGGGGAAGACTAGAGAGGAGAGATGCTGAGGGCCTGAACCAAACAAGAGGTGATGCAGGGGGCCAGACCTGGGAGTTCATTAGGAGGCAGGACTGACATGACTCAGGTGTGGCATAGAAGGTGTAAAATGAGCCCCAGACATCCAACTTAGGGGACCCAGGAAAGGGAGACATTCACAGAGAAAGAGAATTATAAGAGGGATGGCAGGTATGGGGGAATCAATCAAGAGTTTGGTCAGTTTGGGACAGGTGGCTTCTGTGCTTCCTCTGTGCAGCTGGCATTTGTATACATGGTCTGGGACTCGGGTCATTGCCTGCTCTCAGCACAGAGGCCTGAGAACCACAGGTGTTTAGGTACACTTTAAAGCCATAAGTTTGATTGAGACTACCCAGTCACAGGATGTAGCTTTAGAAGAAAAGGCAGCCAAATACTGAACTCCAAGGAACCCAAGAGTAGAGATAGAAGAAAAAAGAGGAGTCAGTTGAGGAGACTGAGGAATAGTTACGTCAGTGGGATAACTGAAAGGGTGGTGTTCTCAAAGCCAAGGGAGAGGAGAACTCTATAAGGATGTCTACTAGTGTCACATCCCACTTAGGGAAGCCAGTAAGCTGAGAACTGGGAAGGGTCTGCCAACTCTACACTGTGGAATATTATAGGTTTAATTGTGCCCCCCTGCCAAAATATATATTGTCTTTTTCTTTTTTTAAGGCAGGGTCTGGCTCTGTCACCCATGTGGGATTATACCAGTGCTCACTGCAGCCTTGACATCTCAGGGTCAAGCAATTCTCCTGCTTCATTAAAAAAAAATTTTTTGTAGAGATGAGGTCTCATTATATTGCCTAGGCTGGTCTCGAACTCCTAGGCTCAAGCAATCCTTCTGCCATGACCTCCCAAAGTGCTGGGATTACAGGCCCCAAAAGATACATTGAAGTCTCTGAAGCTTTGACTGGGACTAGAGGATTGGCTTCCACTATGGCTCATCCACATGGAACTATCCATGAGGTTTCTTGGGTGTCCACACTGCATGGCAGCCAGTTTTCTCCATAGCAGGCAATCCAAGAGAGAGACCAAGGCACGCACCAGAACATCTTTCATCACCTAAACTTGGCGGTCATATATGTCACTTCAGCTGTATTCTGTTGATCATATAGGCCAACTTTGATTCAATGTAGGGGGAACTACATGAAGGCATGAAGACCAGGAGGCAGGGATCCTTAGGGGCCATCTTGGCGGCTGCCCATCACAGGTTATGGACGTGCTTCCAAGGCTATAGATACATGCTAAGGCCTCCCAAACCTTGCTTGTAGTCCTGACATCTCTCTCCGAGCATTAGACACTTAGAGTTAAGATGTCTTCCCGTCATTTCCTCTTGGATATCCCAAGAGCACCTCAGAGGCAACATGTTTGAAACTGAATTCTTCATTCTATTCCCAAGACAGATTCTTTCTCTAATGCTGTCTTAGTTAGAAGCCCATCAATGGCTCAAACACTTTAGCTAGATCTTGGGATTATCTATGACCACTCTCCTTCACCAACTCTCCCATCCAAATAGCCACAAATTCTGTCAGTTTTGCTTTTTAAATATTTCTGGAATCTGTTGCCTCTTGTCTATACTTACTTTCACAGTCCTAGTCAAGAAATGTACCATCTGTCATTTGAATCACTGCAATAGCCTCTAGACTATTGGACCAATATACAGCTGTCGAGAACTATGAAGGGTCTGAGATTTTACCTGGCTTGCAAGCCTGGATGCTATCAGCTTTGCAGATGCTGACAGAAGACAGAAAACTCCTGGGTCAGGGATAAAGGAGTTTGTAACTCCCAGCATAGCATGAGGCATGAATTTAATGTTTACCTCAGTTTCCCTTGATCCTCAAATCCCACAGGGGCAACATGGAGTGACCCAGGTGGATGCTATAAGCACAGCAAAGTTTCATCTCAGTTAAGAAATGCCCAGTTCAGAGAATGTGAGTTCTGCATCATGAGCTGCAAGCAAAGCTCTCTCTTCTTTGCTCCAAAGGGAGTCACTCTCTAACTTCCAAGGATGTTTGCTATACAAACATCTTTGAAAACAATCTAGAATGAAGGAACAGTTAGCACCTCACTCACAAGGCATGCAGAAATGTGAAAAACCCAGAGAGAACTGTTTCCCAACAGCAGCCAAAATCCAAATCAGGGCATTCAGTGGCCCCTCATACTTAAAGAATAAAGACCCTCACACTGATACCACCTCCTGTAGCAGCCTCATTGCTCCTCTCCCTGCTTCACAATGTGAATTTGAAATAAGCTGCAGCCCCTTAGTCTGTGTTCATTCTTGCCCACAGGTCTTTGCTTGAGTCATCTTCTTTGCATAAATGTCCTTCTTCCTTCCCTAGAAGTCATTCATTTAATGTCTGGGAAGTTACCTTTGAGGCTCCTATATATGCTGAGTTAGTGTATGTCTATGAGGAGGTGGGACTGGCAATTATCACTCTTTATTGGACTAACACAACCTGCAACCGTTTTCTTCTTTCCCTAAATGGAACCACCCTCTGTGGTGAAGACACAGCATGTTCTGGTGAAATGAGTCTCCATGATTTTCTTAGCAACTTCTATGGCAGGGTTGGGTAAATACCTACTTCCTATCCTCACTCTTGGATTTAGTTTGCCTCGTGTTGCACTGTCTCCCCAGCAGGGCTAGAGCAGCCCCATTCTAGGAAGGCCTTGCTCTGGGCCTGGTTGTTTTCACTGCACCAAAGTCAAAGGTGTATTTTCACTTACAAAATAGCCATGCATACCATAGCTTTCTAAATCTCCAAGTGGAGGCCTATTGCATGCCTAAAAGTTTAGAAGAGTGGCCTACTTAAGCAATACACCAATTTCCACTTCTCTTCCCGAATGGACCTGAATAAAATGGGTCACAAGAATAGTATTGCTTTGGATACAATAGCTTTCAGAAAGGCTGTGAGAAAACTATTGATTCATTCCACGAATAAACTCTGGTGGCCATTTGGCCATATTTTGAAAGTCATCAGTTTTGAAAGGATTCTAAAGAAATGGCGCCCAAGCACCGTTGACTTCATTCAACTCCTTCTCTTGTCCTTTATGTTTTCGTTTCTCTATGAAATGAAGGTAATAGCACGAGCCATTGACCTGGCTCTGAGGAACGAGAACTAACAAAGAGCTGTAACATTAGGCTTGCAATACACTGATGGAACTGAATGGAATTTGCTGTTGGAGACCATGCCGGAATTTCCCCCCCCCTGGCATTTTCTTTTTGGTTGTGTGTCATCTTTTGGGATATTAGCCCAGCTGACAATGACCCTTCTTACTGAGGCCTCTGATGAGACCTACAGGGCTGGGCTCCTGATAACTATGGGTTTACGGAACAGAATTCTAGCTCCCACCTCCCACCCTATAGGGATCTTCTTCATTTCTTTGTCCATCCCAAGCACCTGTAACAGTGCCTGGAATATAATAGGTGTGCAGGAAATATTTGTGAAATTGATGATGTCAGGAATTGAGACTAACAGTTTCCTCCTGTGCTTGAGGCAGGATCTCTCACACGTGGACTCTGGAGGTGTGAGAGTTCCGACCTCACACCACATGGTATGTGGACAGCCTCATTCCATGATGGAGACTGGGGAGCAGGGAAAGACAGTCTTTGGACACCAAGGAGCCTTGGAGGGAGGGGTCTGCAGAGGAAGACCTTGGGCTGGCTCTCACTGATTCTCTACGTCCTGCTACAGGGTTTTTCCCAGGCCAAGCTGCAAACTTCTTTATCTTTGAATAAGTTCCTTTCTCTGTTCTTAAACTAGCTTCAGAGGGTTAGTCCAAGGCAACACAGAAAGTTTGAAAGTTGACATGGTAGAAGTCTAGGTGTGACTGACAGGAAGGGCCACTCACTGCTAATGGAGCTAAGGCAGTTGTGACCTAAGGAAAATCCTCAGTGAGCTGGCCACAACTGACCCCCTTCTCATCTGAACTCACAGGTGTGCTCTGACAGTAACATATGGTCACTGGCTTAACATAGAGGGAGGCATGAGATGGTTAAACAATAAAACCACAGTTCCACAGAGATGTTTGATAATGTTACACAGGAAATATCATGGAACCCATGGTACAGCATTAAAAGCATGGTCTGAAATGGGAATTTTTTTTTTCCCCACCACAAAATAGAGGCAAATAAACACCATTTCTCACTGCCATAGCCTCATGGAGACATGCAAGACGGATTACCACGTTTGGAGCAGAAAATCAGACAGGCAGCTGCAATTCCATACCCATGGATTGTGGTCCTGCTAGTCATTGGTGGCAGGTCCCTCTGCAGGGTACATTGGAAGTAGGGTAGGGGGACATCCAATGTTCAGTGTTATTAAGAATTAACTTCTGGCCAGGCACAGTGGCTCATGCCTGTAATCCCAGCACTTTGGGAGGCCAAGGTGGGTGGATCACCTGAGGTGAGGAGTTTAAGACCAGCCTGGCCAACATAGTAAAACCCTGTCTCTACTAAAAATGCAAAACTTAGCCCAGCATGGTGATGGGTACCTGTAATCTCAGCTACTTGGGAGGCTGAGAAGAATTGCTTTAACCCAGGAGGTGGAGGTTGTAGTGAGCCAAGATCGTGCCACTGCACTCCAATCTGGGCGACAGAGCAAGACTGTCTCAAAAAACAAACAAACAAAAAAGAATGAACTTGTAGCAATACAGCTGATTAATTTTTGGCATTTCAACTGTGAAGTTCGAGTATTTTCAAGACTACTCATAATTATCTGCAGTAATATTAAATATACCGTTAAAAGGAAGCACATTCTGATGTGTGGAACAGAAAGAATTCAGATGACAATAGAAAATTCCAGATTGAGGCCGGGCGCGGTGGCTCAAGCCTGTAATCCCAGCACTTTGGGAGGCCGAGGCGGGTGGATCACGAGGTCGAAAGATCGAGACCAACCTGGTCAACATGGTGAAACCCCGTCTCTACTAAAAATACAAAAAATTAGCTGGGCATGGTGGTGCGTGCCTATAATCCCAGCTACTCAGAAGGCTGAGGCAGGAGAATTGCCTGAACCCAGGAAGCGGAGGTTGCAGTGAGCCGAGATCGCGCCATTGCACTCCAGCCTGGGTAACAAGAGCGAAATTCCGTCTCAAAAAAAAAAAAAAAAGAAAATTCCAGATTGAACCAGGACCAAGACATTTCCCATTGCCACGCCCAGCCTGGTATTTCACCAGTACTAATGCAAATCTGTAACAGCCAGCTGGTTTTGCTAAGCTAGGCTTCAGTATCACACAACCCTACAGTCTCAGAGACTTAGAGCAGCAAAGGTTTATTTCTCACTCCAGGCTGCTGTAGATTCTGCCGTAGCTCAACCCTTAGCTGCCCCAAGTCTCCCTGCTTGGATCAAGACTAAAGGAGCAGTTCCTATCTGGAACATACTCTTCTCATGGCAGAGGGAGGAGAGAGGGCAGAACCACAGCAAGGCCCTTAAAGCTTCGGCTCACAGCAGCAGCCCCACTTCCCAGTCGCATTTCATCGGGCAAAACAAGTCACATGGCTGAACCCACCTTCAATGGGCAGGAAGTTCAGTTTCCCAGGACAGACTACTAGGGTTGAGACCAAGCCAGGAGGGGCAGGAATATCTGAACATAATGTAATACGGCAGGGATTAGGCTGTAGTTCCAGAACCACATCACCTACTAGCAGCAGTCTGATCTATATAATTATGCTTACGTTAATTGTATATGGTCAAAACGTGAGTTCAGTCATTTCTAATTATTCTTTCTGTGGCTCTCAAAAACTTGGGTATTGGAGATGCCCTCAGGTATTAATAAAAACCACAGGATGGACCAGATGAACCCCAGCTGCCAGCCGCAGGCAGGATTCTGAAAGTGGGGAAATGATTTCAATGGTATCCCTGGGCAAGGGGCGGGGTGGGGAGGTGTTCCCAAGTTGTAGTCCACATTCCGTCTGTAGCAGAATGACCTGAAAGTCAGGTTTAAAGTGCAGATTTCTGGGCTCCACCCTAGTTATATGGAATCTGAGTTTCTGGAGGTGGGGGTTGGGAATCTGCATTTTTCTAGCCTTCCAGGCAATTCTGATGTAGATTAACTATTGAGAAGTGCCACCTCAGAAAATCCGCCCTTACCAGGGTGCACTCCTGTCACAGAGGGTGATGCTAGATGCTCATGCTGCCTGCCACTGTCTGCAGCTCTGGTTCCCAGGACTGGCCTTAAGCAGGGACAGGTATGCACTCATATCCATGTGCTGTAGGTCCAGCCTGGGCCTGGAATTTCCTAGGAAGTCAGGGAGAAGGCATTGCTTGCTTTCTACGGAATGGTTTCTAATGAGGGCCTCTATCCCTCCTTCAAATACATTTCAGTTTACATAGTTCACTATTTTTCTTGTAAATCAACATCTGTGAATCATTTTGTTATTTGTCTATTTTTAGAAATGAAATGTGACTACATTGAACAATGTACTCATTAAAAAAGTCTTCTTATAATAGTAACAATTGTTTTAAAACTTATATTTTAACTGCTTTTCCTCAACAATGTACATTTGGAAGCAAATCTGTGATGAAAACTGTAAGTTTCCAAACTTGATTTCTGTGAGGTTTGCATTGCATTAAATAGTTCAATTATTGATTCCTAAAATGAAAAATGAAATTTAAAAGTTTGTATTCTGACTGGGCTCTGCCTCTGATTTTCCAGGGCTGCTTTAAAGAGAAAGAGAGCCGTGTTCCATGTGGGAGGATTTCATTTTAGAGTTCTGTTGCAGTGACCTCTGCTGCTGCCTGTTTCATTAAATTCAATACACTTATGCTTCCAGCTAAAAGTTTCCTGGCCTGGTTATGCCTTACCAGGGCCTTGTCTAGCACCCTGGTGATATAAGCTGTCCAGAAGCTGCCAGCTCATGTCAGGATAGTTCCAGACTCTTTCAGTGCATGCCCTGAGGAGGGCCATGTAATGAGAGGAAGGCGTACTTTCCATGGGGTGATACCGACCTTGCCTTCGTAGCCATTTAAACACCCTCAGCTTGCACATTTTTGTTGGGCTGCTGTGTTCTGCGTCCGCATGGATACTAATGCCATCACTGTATTCTAGGGGCTGGAACAATTGGTACAGACTCTTTCAAGGTCTATTTTCTTGTCCAATTCACACGTCATAGATGAATTACCTTCTAAATTGGGTTGTATTCATGATATTAAGCTCTTAAATGTTATTTTCAAGTTATTTTTGCCTTTTTGAAGTCATGACTACGGTGAAAGTGAGAAGGGGGCAATTTACTACAAAGTTCAGTTGCAAGCAAGGCAGGGAAAGAGGAAGAGAGAGGGAAAGGAAGAAAAGAGAGCGACAAAGGAAGGAAGGAAGGAAGGAAGGAAGGAAGGAAGAAAGGAGGAACGCAGGCAGGGAGGGAAGGAGGCAGGGAGGGAAGGAGGGAGGAAAATAAAAGTCTTTTGCTTTGCCTCTGCTTTGTTTTGTTTTGCTTTTGCTGTGCTGACCTGGCCTCATCGTGGCTCTCAGCTGAATCTAAACCTTCACATTGCTGTCCCTCCAATGCTGGGCTTTCTTTCCTGTGGCTCCTAAATTCTGCAAGTTTAGTGCAGCCAGATACATATCACAAGATGCAACCCATCATGCCCAGGGAACTTCTGGATCTCTAGGAGGCTGGCATAGAAAGGACAGAGGGTGGCATAGAGTCTAAACTCAGCCATTATTGTCATGAAATTGTCATGAAATTGTCATGAGGCTTCCTCACTGAAAGGATATGCTCCCTTTCATACTGACTGCAAGCAACAGCTCGTTAACGTGGCATCACAGCTAACCATAAGAGTGGCAGAGACCTCGTGCCAACACGGCAGACTGGTTTATATACCGCTAATGCAGACTCAATTTAGTTTCTTGGGATTAGAATGTTTCAATATTGCCTTATAAAAATATTCCATTCTGGTTCTTGGGCAGAGCGTTAGTTCAGAAAAGCTGCAAGGTTTTAGCTGCCAGTTTCTCTTGCATTCCTGTTATTGTCTGTAATTTCTAAAGACTAGTAAGTAGACACGGCACTTTACAAATACACAAAGACAAGGGCCTGGCCTTCGGTCAGAAAAACACAACTGAAATGAAAATAATCCGAGCAGAAGCGGTAACAGAGTTTTCAGGGAAGGCATCGGCTTTGGAAAGCGAAGTTTAAAGTATTTCTGTTTTTGTTTTGAAATGGGAGTGATTGGAAGAGAGAGGAGGCGACCACGTCCTGAAGTTGGCTCTGCGTTTAATCTGACAAGGCTTGTGGGCTCAGAAGGTCACTCGATTCAAAAGCAAAGTTGTTCAAACTGACCCCTTCTCCCCAACCAAAGAAACTGCTTTCCATGGCAGACAGCTCCTTCTTTCCAATGGCTTTGTGGCTGACTTCAGCTCCCCAGACAAGCGTAGGCTTAAATAAGATCATTGCTTTCTAAGGCATATGCCTCCTTGTAGGAAAACTTCTTGGACAGAGAGCGCAACACGTCTATCGGAAGGAGACCACACCTGAAGTCACGTCCCTAATTGGTTGTTTCATTTGTCTTCATCAGAAGGCTCTACTGACGGCATCAAGCAAATGTCAGGCATTTTATTTCTTAGAAACAAGCCAGCTATCCAGCACTGTGGCATAGGCAGTTAATCCAAGACACATTTTTATGAAAACCTCAAGTTATAACCCACATATGGTGGCAGATCATTATCCTAAGACTCTAAATTGAATCAGTTATACAGTTGGAGGCGGCTCTATCATAATCTGGAAAACTTTTCTTTTTACTAGTCTATTTTAACAAGTGTAGGGTGGACATAAAACTCAAAAAGCATAAACCATTTTACATTTTGAATTGAACTTTGATAAAAATGGAAATACTCCAAAATAAAGGCATACTGGCAAAGGAGGAAGGAAAGATGCAGACAGAAATAAAAGGAGGAAAATGTGGAAATAAAGAGGTTCTGTTACTGCTTTGACATTTCCTGGTTTAGTTAAGTAAAAAAGGCAGGACACACATTTGCACAGAGATATGCTCCCTAATGAGAGACAGAGAGAGAGAGAGACAGGGGTAGAAAGCCAGACAGGTAAGAGACTAAAATGAAATGGATCCAAATAGATCATTTCCAGGAATTGGGTTACAGATCACAGGCATTTTGTTTTGGGGACTTTCCGTAATCTCCAAATTCCCTACAATGAGGATGTTTTTCTTTAATAATAAAAATCAATAAAATATCTTAAAAATGATTTCTCATTCAAAATGCAACTATCTTTGCCTCTGAGTCTGAGCACATAAGTTGGTAGAGTTCAGGGTGGTTAAAGGCAGAGTTTCTACATGTATTACTGAACATCCAGGCCCAAGGGAACAGGAAGCACACACATGCCATCTCACACCTTTTGCATAAGCTCACAGAGAGGTATAAAGACTTTAGTCTAAACATATTTTAATAGTTCCAATGCCCCAGGTTGTAGTAACAGATGATAAAATAAAGTGTTCTTAAAGTGTTCTGACCTATTGTAAATTGTTACCAATGGTAGACACCATCTGCAAGATCCATTCCAGTTGTAGATGATGCATCGCTTTACACCTTGTGTGTTACACCACGTGAGTTAACACAGTAGAAGTGGTGTGCTGTGGAGGAGGTCAGGCTGGCCCTGGCTGTGAGCTTTAACTATATTGGTTGTTCCAGGAGCCACGATCTCTAGATGATGGGCCATTCCAGGGCCGGGAGCAGCTGGAGCTGGGAGAGCATGTAGAACTTTGCTCTGGGTTCTGGTTCCATCTGTGGAATGAAGCAGGCTGCACTGTGTCTTCCCTGCACCTGAAGGTCTGCATACCTTCCTGTTTTATTGGCATTTGTCTTTGAGATCACTGTGTGGATAAAAGGTACCCCCAAGAGGCAGCCTCCAGATAGATATCCTGGCTATTGCCCAGAACTATTCATTCCATCTGTTCCTCGTTTGAAACCCTTGAAATAGAGATTTATTTAGGTTAACATGATTCTGTCCACAGAAATGCAAGTGTCTCAATAGTGTAATGAGATATTGGTCTAACCTGTTTAATCAGATTACTTCCCTTCTGACACCCAGGCAGTCAGGTTGAAAAATGGAAATGTTGATGATCCAGAAAGGGAGCTAGGTGGTAGGTGGGGATAAAAGGGCACAGCTTGAAGATTAAGGCAGTAGGGGAGCACTTTGACCCTAGGGGGCTGAAGAAAGTTGCACACAGAGATGTTTGAGGAGGGAAAGCAGTCCTCTTTGCCTCTCAGGTCTTGGATCGTCCCACTCCCCCTCACTCTTAAAGGACACTTTGCCTCCCTTCACCTGGAGATAACTCATGCAACTTCCTCAGTTTCCTGTCCCAACTCCACCAACTCTCCAAAACGACCTGCATGCACCTGTCTTTCCACCGTCCTTCCATCTGGGCTGAGTCCTCCTCCCGTACAGGATTCCACCTGCTACTGCCTTCTCAGTGACCTTACTTCAGTTCTTTCCCGTTTGCCTCCAATGTCTTCAGTTGCTTTATCTTTACTGACTCCCTCTGTGTATTCTGCCATCTAAGCAAACAAGCAAAACTGTCCTCTCCCTAAACTCCCGCTCCACTCTGGCATTGCCCCTCTCTCCGGAAGCTTCCTAGAAGAGTTGCCTCCTGTGCCATCCAGGTCCTCACCTTCCATTCTATCTCCAACCCACTTCATCTGCCTTCTGCTCATTTTCCCACCATGAAACTGCTCTTGCCCAAATCACCAGTAACATTATCACGAAATGCAATGGCACCTTCCATTCTTGGCTTACATGACCTCCTCAAAGCCTTGATCCTGGTGACCTCTGACTACTTCTTGACTCTCTATTTTCTTGGCTTCTTAGGTCTCATCCCCATCCACTCCCACTGTCTTCACACCAATGACTCCCATGTCTGTACTCTCAGCCCAGACTTCCTTCCTGAGCTGCACATCCCTGTACCCAACTGTCTACAGGACAATCTACACCTCACAGACAATCAATCAACACCTTCAAAATGGAACTCATCACAGTCTCTCCATATTCACCAGTCCAATGCCTCATGCCCTGGGGACTTTGCACAGGCTGCTTACCAGCCTGAAAGGCACTCTTCTTCCCCTTGTCCCTCTGATCCCTTCACTGGGCTATCATCTTTTAGGCCTTAAGTTAGATGTTGCTTCTTCTAGGGAGCCTTTCTTGATTCACCAAATCGGAGTCAGCTGCTTCTGTAATCTCGTAAGCTTTTGCTTATAATTTTTTTTTTTTTTGATGGAGTCTCACTCTGCCACCCAAGCTAGAGTGCAGTGGCACGATCTTGGCTCACTGCAACTTCTGCCTCCCAGGTTTAAGCAATTCTCCTGCCTCAGCCTCCCAAGTAGCTGGGATTACAGGTACGCACCAGCATGCCCAGTTAATTTTTTTTTTTTTTTGTATTTTTAGTAGAGATGGAGTTTCACCATGTTGGACAGGCTGCTCTTGAACTCTGATCTCTGGTGATCTGCGTGCCTTGGCCTCCCAAAGTGTTAGGATTACAGGAATGAGCCACCACACTGGGCTGTAGTTCTTTTTTAAAATGTTTTGTTACTTGTAATTCTTTATTAAATTGTCACTTTCCCACTTAAATTATTTGCTCCTTAAGGCCAAGGATCTTTCAGTCTTTTTCATTACATCTGTGGCCCAACATAATATCTGACACATAGGCTACTCAATACAAATGTGCTTATTTGAGCCTGGACAACATAGTGAGACCCTCTCTCTACAAAAAAATTAAAAAGTTAGCCAAAGATGGTCAGCATGTACTTGTAGTCCCAGCTACTTGGGAGGCTGGGGCAGGACGATCACTTGAGCTCAGGAGTTTGAGGCTGCAGTGAGCTATGACCTCACCACTGTTCTCCGGCCTGGGAAACAGAGTGAGACCCCGTCTCTAAAATAAATAAATAAAAATTTTAAAATGTTTTTAAATGTGTTTATTTGAAAAAAAAAATGGAACAACCTATTTCCAACACTCAGGCATCTAGAAAGGGTTGGGGAAGGATGGGGAAGAGGTTTACTTGCCCTTCCTAGGCTTCTTGACCACTGTAGATCCCTGTCCATGAGACACTGGCTTCGTTCACTCAGGTGAACGCCCTTCGCTCCACTATTCAACTTAATCACAGGCTGTGAAGCCTGTGTGTGTCCATCCTGGCACTTTTCTACAATATCTAATGATTTTTCAAATGAGAAAATGTATTCTTAGTTCTTAACGCCAACTTAAGGGCTTTTGTAATTTTTTTTTTCTTAAGTTAAGGACCATCTCTACCATATGTGAACATGGAGCACTCACCACAAATACATTCTAGATTGGCCTTCAAAGTAAAACAATTTTGCCGCAAGATCATTCTTAAAAGCAATTTGGTTTATGTTTCAGTTTTTGCTGTCCTTCTTGGAGTTTAGCTTTGCTAAAGAAAAAATGTTCGACTCCAATATGGTCATTTCGAAAGTGCATTTTTAAAGTTCCAAGTGTTCAAGAGCTTTTTCTTTTTCTTTGGCTGGTTATGAAGATTTTATAGGTCCAAGTACATATTCTTTGATGCTTCAATTAACACTTGTGGGTAAATTATGGAAGAAAGAAAGTATTTTAACACATTTATAGGAGTGAGTCATATGATTTCCCTGACTGAAGTCACAACACATAACACCCTGCCCTGTATGACATCTGTTTGTCTCTTTCAAAAGGTTTAGAACGGAATTTTAACAGCAAAATTGAAGACAACATGGCTACATTTACCACTATGTTGGCAAAGAGACACAACACCAAAAGGTGATAGCTGTTTCTGAGACCCTGTCAAATTGCAGCATACTTCTTAAACCAATGATGGGGAAAGGGGGACATTCTGGCATCTCTTTTGCCAAAGAAAGGTATTCATTACGAGAATAAGAGCAGTATAAAGAAAACAGGGTGAGTGGTCCGTGACCAGACAAATTATTCTATCTGTAACCATGGGCAAGATTTGCTCCTGACATCAGTTGGACATTCTTCCCCACAACAGAACTTTCAAGAACATACTTCATTCCACTGCTCGGATAATCATGGACTCCTAGCCCTAACTTTGAGGATGATGCATGAGCACTCTTAGACTCTCCCTTACCTTTCGTGCTCATTTTGCTGGGGCTTGCTTTTGACCTGAACTTGCTTTTCATTTTCACGCTGTTCTCTGGGGTAGACAACGGTGTGGAAGCTAGGTCAAAGGTGGGTACCCTGCCCTATAGCTCCATGTTCCTGGGACTTCCTTCCTCTATCCTTTGTGGATTCAGATCTGAGATTTCTCTTTAATCCACACCACCCATCAATTGTGAAAGAGGACGCTCTGCCCGCCTATTCTATTGAGGAGCTTTCCCCATCTTCCGAAGCCCCCTGCACCAGGACAAAGATGTATTAAATGTCCTATCAATATTTAAGATAGTGCCACTCAATGTTGTTCAAGTACTAGCAGTGTTAGTCTCACCTGAAAGCTTGTTAGAAATGAAAATTCTCAGGCCTCATGTTAAACCCACTGAATCAGGATTTCTGAGAGTTGAGGTCCAAAATTCTGTGTTTTAACAAGTTCGCCAGGTGATTCCTATCTAGAATGAGACTAGCTGTCTCAACTCTCCACTGTAGGAATGAAGCGGCAGTGATGGGAGTATCATGCTCCTTCCAGTTCTACGAAATCAAACACCCCGGAAGCAGGTTACAAGATTCTCCTGGCTAATAGGCAGCAGCTCTGCCTGTGGTCCTAAACAGAACGTTTTCTGAAATCAGCAACAAGGATTAAGGGCTGCTTACCAGCTGAGAGGTTGCTCTCGGAAGTCCAAAGTTTACGTTTTCTTCTCCCACTGCACCCACTCCCCCATAAACACTTTGCGGCAACCAGTCTGAGCTCCTTGTTGCCTGCCAGTGCTACACCCTCGCCTTGCCCTGCTCCTTTACAGATTCCTGGATCTGCAGAAATCTGCAACAGACCCACATCCCTGCCAAGGGTTGGCTCTGTTTGTTGACAATGAACAAACAGCTATTGAGCGCTTGCCATGTACAAGGTATCTTGAACTGTCCCCCCGCCATGAAACCTGCTTGCCCACAGCTGCCCATGTCCATGTGGCATTCCTGTCTCGGTGATTGCCTGACCCACAGCAGGTGCCTGATCTCAGAACCTTAGTGATAGCTGAGGCCGCTTTGCAGTCTCTGGTCTAGTGATTTTCAAGCATTTTAGTAGTATAAATAACCATGTTAGAACACTTACACAGATAATTAAACAAGGCAGCTTTTTTTTTTTTTTTTTTTTTTTTTTTTTTTTTTTTTTTTTTTAGACAGAGTCTCACTCTGTTGCCCAGGTTGGAGTGCAGTGGTGCCATCTCAGCTCACTGCAACCTCCGCCTCCCAGGTTCAAGTGATTCTCTTGCCTCAGCCTCCCCAGTAGCTGGAACTACAGGTGTATGCCACCACGCCCAGCTAATTTTTTGTATTTTTAGTTAAGGTGGGGTTTCACTGTGTTAGCCAGGATACTTTCGATCGTCTGACCTCATGATCCACCCACCTCGGCCTCCTAAAGTGCTGGGATTACAGGCGTGAGCCACCACGCCCAGCCACAAAGCACTATTTTATTAGTGCTAATACATTTTGAAGTTAAAATGAAAGTAAATTGTAGGCTAATCAACGAGGTAATAAAGCTATTTTATTGACTCCCAAAAAGTGAAGTTACACGGATAAGAGGAGTCAGGCCTGTCCTGTGCCCTGTTTATTTCTGGAATGCTTGGTCGTGCAATATGGACAAAATCCTTATTCAGATACCTAGTTGCAACTTGATGACTGGTCTTTTATCATTATTATTTTTTGAAGATAGTTTTCCTTGCAACCTCAGATACTCTTCTATTAAACAGATGACAGGACAGCTTCATTCCAAGGTTTACCCACGAGTAGGTGTTTGCATGGCATTATAATGAACACATTGGCAGTCTTCGGTGGGTTAAAATTTGGCCCATGTCATATTCAATTACCTCCTATTTTTTTTTAATATTGTTGAAAATCTTAAAATCAGATTTAAATCAAATAATGCCTGTGGAAACTCTAAAAAACCTTTGCAGCCCCTCCGGGATCCGCAAAGCCCAGCATCACTTTACCAAGAGACCAAAACAGAGAGGTGAAGTCACTTCTTCGGGTCCCATGGCTTTCAGGGTTAGAGCCGGCTGCATCTCATGCCTCCTGCCTCCTTATGTTTATGGTTCACAGGGACATTCGAGCCCCCATGTCGATTCCAAGTGCCTTTTGCTCAGGGCTGGATCTTCCAGAGCAGGGGCTCTGTTTATCCTGTTTAAATGAATTACGGAATGGAATTTCCCCAGAGCCATCTCGAATCCACAGCAGGAGGGTGCCAGGCCAGGAGAGCAAGGCAGGAATGAAGATCCTGCTAAGTGACTCTGCCTCTTCGTGGTGTCTCACCACCACCACCTGGCACACTCCAACCTCTGAAAATAATACGGCCTTCCTTTCAGCAGCCAGGGCTTGGCAGACTTAACGGAGCTCTCCTCGGCTTCTCTTTCATCAGACCTATTCCCAGAAAGCACTTGCTCATTTAGATGAACGGCTTGGAATGTGCTCCCATTTAGCTAACAAAGCTATCATTCGAGCAATGTGGGGGGCAGGGAGACGGGGGCAGAGAGATGGCAGGGGCTTGGCAGAAAAGCAAACCTATCACGGCATCTGCAGATGGCCTCAGCTATCGTGGGCTGCAGCTCAGGGACCCTTTCCCCTAGTAGCATGCTGTTTCAAGACCAGCCCCCCCTGGGGAGAAAACCTTAACAGGATGAGGGCAGAGGAGGCTTGGAGAAAATGGAACAGCTGTAGCTGGATTACTGCTTAATGAAGGAAGGTTGGGAAACCTTTTCTCTACCTCAGCAGTTTGGCTTCCCTTTCTACCTCAGAGAACTGGCGGCAGCTCTTTCCTGCAGAAGTTACTGTAGCCTGGCGATGGGGTATCTCCCCGTGTTTGCTCAGAGCTGAAATTCCACCCACCTCCGACCAACTTTGGAGAGTGAACAGGTTTCGGGCACGTCTGTCATCAGGAAAGAGAAATGCAGGCCCCAGATGGCTTACTCAGTAAGGCCCCTCAGGTCTCCTAGCAACTTTCTGAGCCTAGATTTTTCCAACTATTTTTGCAAGGTGAAATTTAATTTTAAAATATAAAGGGCCCGTCATTAAAACGGAAAGGACTGGAATACAGCAGTTTAGCTGACACTGATCCCTCTAACTGACCTACTTTATGAGGAAAACCAGCCCGTGCCTGATTGTGATTTATTCTTTACTTCCTGTTAGAATTAAATGGATTGCTTTAATATTTTGGCCTCTTACAAAGAGACGTATTACATCTGAAGCCTGCCTGCCGTTACGCTCAGGTCTAAGTTTCTCCTATAATCACCCTGTAGACGATACCACTAGTTGCTTCCCCGGGATCTGTTCTCTTCTCCCTTGTCAGAAGAAATGGTTGGCGACCTGCACAGGAGAAAATAGTCCTATCTCCAGACATTCCGACACAGGAGAGTAGCCTTGCCGCCCAGTTGTGGCCAATGATGTGTAAGCAACGCCTATGGGGTAGAGTTTCTTATGGAAATGGAAACACTTGCATAATATAAACATTTTGCACATTGTCCTTTGATCTGTCTTCCTGATTGGAATGTAAACATGATGGTTGGGATGCGAGTCCTTGCTGACTACCTCGACCAGTTGTAAGAGCCCTTTGACTTCCCAGCTCAAGATTTATTCTCAGCTGAGCAAAATAAAATCCATTTGGTTAAGTCTTTTGTATTGGGGTTTCTCTTAAATGCAGCTAAATTTGATCCTAACCAGTACCTTTTCAAAACACGAAGTTCACATCACTTAAAGCCGAAGAATGCTCCTGTCCAGGTGGTAAACAGACAAGAATTTCCTTTCTCATTTCACGGCATGAGGAAGTTGAGACAGTGGACAGCATAACATACTCACCTCTTGCTGAATTAATTCTTTCTCTCAGCCCTTGCCTTATTAAACTTCTCAGCGGCATTTGGGCCAGCGGCTACTTCCTCCTCCTCCTCCTTGAAACTTCTCCCTTCCTTATTTCTGTGTTACTATTTTTCCATGGTCTTCCCTCATCTTTTTGGCCTATTTTCAAGTCTCTCGTGGGTCCTTCTTCTTCTGCCTGCCCCTTAAATGCAGATGTCCCTCAGGTTCCCTATATTCCTTTGGGTGGTGACCCTATGTCTACCCACAACATTTACTATCACTTAGAATTAGATGCCAAAATGGCATCTGTTGACACTGGGAAAAGATGTCTAGAGTATACTGCTAAGAGAAAAACAGCTCATCAGATAAGATGTGCTGTTTGATCCCATTAATGCAAAATGGGAGAAAGAAAAGAATGTGTATATAAAGAGATCTAAAAGATCTATAAACAAGATGTTAACAGTGGATGATTAAGGATTTTAAATCTTTGAATCAAATGTCAGATTAATCCTTTGACCCATAAGGAAGGAGAGGAAGTAGAAATTGCTTCAATGGATTTTCAGCCATTTCCAAGTTATTTTTTCATTTTTATTATTGGTACTTTCTTGTCCTACAGACATTCATTCATTCATTCAGGGAGTTCTTTTGTGACTGCTATGTGCCAGGAGCCATGTGAGAGTCTGGAGACAGGGCATTGCAAAAGCCAAGTCACTAACCCTAAGTACAAGATGCTTGATTTGAAATAACTAGGTGTAGGTGAGTTCATTTTTAAATTGATAGAGAGAGGCTATAATTTAAATGCTCACATTTAAGGGCTTTTCCAGGTAGAACAACAATAGGCGTCACGCAGCGGCTCCGCTGTCATGTTTCCTGGCCGAGCACCAGATAGTACACCCAGGCCCAGGCTGAAATTGCTCCTCCGCAGCCCCTAAAGACTCTGCTGAACCGGGGGCTCTGCGTCTGGGATCTGCTAGATCTGTCATCTCTGGGCACTGCATGAGTAACACCTCCAGGGTGTCTTCCAGCTTCTCTGATTAACTCTAAGCACTCCAAAGTGAACAGTTTAGAAAAATGTCAAGAACATCATACAAATACAAAGAACTCGTGTCACACAGCCTTGCTCCATTCAGGATCCTGACCGCTCACCATTGTTTTCTTTCTCCCTTGTTCAGCTCCAATGCCGTAAGACTGAGTGCTTGCAAAAATACTTAGGTGATATATGCCAGCTCTTGCCTACACACAAAATTGGAACCGTGTGGGTGAGCAGCTCAGACTCCACCTATAAGCCCAGTTGCAGCTGGGACCTACCCTCCTATGACAGGGAAAGAGGCTGCCTCTGTTCATGACCAACCCCTCCACTTGTTCTCTAGATTCTTGCTTCTTGCCTCTTCCCAAGTAACTCTTCCTTTCTGTATCTCCTACTTCTCTCTGTACATACTAGTTCTTTCTCTTTGGCATTTAAACACACTTAATTCCTCTTCCAATTGGGGAAACGGACTCCATGGATTGTGTTATGAATTTTGCATGAGGATGGAGCTCTGTGCTGCTTCCTGTGCGTCTAACAAAGTGCTGGGCCTTCTGGGGGTTGTAGGTCCATTAGGAGATTGCATCGTCACTGAAAGCCGTTAGACATTCTGCCACATTTCTTTCAATTCAGAGCTCTCTCTCGAGTTACTGGGCCCCAGATCCCTCCCTCAGTGGATAGGCATTGTTTCTCCAGAAAGGCCTCTGATTCCTCCCACGTGTGGAATGTCGTTGTTCTTCCACTGAGCAGATGCTGACCAGGTAGAATGGTGGTGGGGAAGGTCACGGCAAGGTGCCGCGCCCAGCACACCGTTTAGCCACCTGGGCATCTCCTGGAACATGAATCTTGAAGACGTGCTGTCTCCATGCACCAGCAATCCTTCAATGGGGAGGTTCTGTGCATCTCGTTCCTTTAAAGGGGGCTGCCTAAATGTGTGCCTTATGTCCAAAGAACTAGAACACATCCTCAGTGCACTCCGTGGGAAGTATTTGGATAATTAGAATTTTATGAAAGTTATTTCCATTTTCTAAATATAAACATCCATTAGCATTTTTCGACCATCCTTTAGAATTAAAAGACTTATTCTTCCACTTGAGTCAGTGTGAGGGAAATTTGATTCATTTCCCTAAAACTTCCCTCACTTACCTAGAGAGGTAGTTGCAGCAGGGTTGAAATTTATCAGTTTTTTTCAACAGTGTAAAAGCCCGTTATCTGAGGAGCGCTTCACTCAGGTGACTTTTTGGAGCGTCCAAGTGAGCAGATAGGTTGGAAAGTGGACAAACCACAGGGTTTTTCAGAATCTAGCATGACGTCAATTCGCCAGGGGCTGTTGTCAAGCTTCTGAAAGCCAGAAGCTCTTCTAACTGCTGAGCCTCCCATCTGCCATCCTCACGGGCTGTCCCACAAATAGCTTGCCAGAGGCTGAGGTAACTAACAGCAGCATGAGGCCACCACGTTCCACTGAGACTTTCTGTGAATTTGGTTCCTGAGGTTGGCCGTAAGCTGTCGTCGAGGCACAGATGTTTTCCAAAATGTTCGTGCTCATGCGCGGACTCCCTCGTCCCCACAGGCCCACCCCGGTCTTCTCACACAGCCTATGCACCACTTCTGGGCACCACTTCCCTTCCTCCCTCAACCCCATGGTCTTGGCATCTCCTGGCTGAGCTGAGCTGTTAATGTGTTTAATTGTGTTGAAAGTAAAAGCAAGGTCTGAGAAAACAATTAGCCCTAAAAGACACCAGGAGCGGCCCAAGAGAAGACCCCTGCAGTCTGTTACAGAGCGAGGTGACAGCTTCAGGCAGCATGCTTGTTTATCTGTGTCTGGGGTGAGTGTGCGCATGTGTGTGTGTGTGTGTGTGTGTGTGTTCTCATCCCCTTCCTTTCTGCCTTTGTCCACATGTGAGCATGAGCTTTGTTGTTAACAAGTGATTTTGACTTTTAGGGGTGCGTGCATGCGTAACCTCTGGTGTCTGTGTTAGAGGGACTCAGGTCCGTGTCTGGTGACACACGTTATCTGGGCCCTTCCCTGTGCAGCTCTGTTGGTTAGGAAGGGAGAAGCCTTCCTGAATGATCTGTTGTGTGTGACTTTTCCCGTGTGCTCTTCTCATTCCTCCTCGGTCCTCTCCTGTTTGCCATCTCTGGACCACCCACTCCCTTCGGAAGTTTTCTAGATCAAACTGCCAAAGTTCACTTTAATTTTGACTCCAACTTTGAGACTGACTTAAGTTTTAATAGTAAGAAACCCTGTTGGTGCTAGTACTCCCTAGCCATTGTTTCCCAGATGAAAATGTCTTGGGGCAGAAGGAAATAAAAAAGAATTAGGCTCCTTTTGCTACATAAATAGATGTGACATTCAAACCCAGAGTTAAATGGAATTTCTCGAACATTAGTAGGCTTGTGCAATGACCTATGAAGTCAAAGTCACTAAAGTTTTCTGATTAATTAGTTACATGTAGCAACTTTAGTGCTCTAAAAAAAAAAAAGAAAGAAAGAAAGAAAGAAAACACTTAGCAATACTGGCTACCTAGTAAGATTGAGTAGGCTCCTAGAGAGGTTTGCTCTGATGATATTGAGGCCTTTTCTTTGTAAGGAGCTGCTGGAAACTGAGGATTTTGCAAACAGAATATAGAAGGGAGGGAAATACTTCATGATGGCATGACTCGGAGCCAAGGATAGCATTCACTGAAAGGCTGCCCAGTCAGGTCAGCATCAAGACAGAGGGGTGGCATTTAGGAAAGCTGAAAACGGGCCAGGGGTTTCCAACGCGATGGAGACAGACACCATCGCCAGTCTTTGCAAGTGACAGCCATCCTGCAAATATTCGGTGCACGTGGGATGCTCTCGAGCTGCAGTAGTAAGAATGTGAGGGAACATAAGAATGGCCGAGAGTGTGGGACATTCCAGGAGAGGGTTAGGAAGGGAAGGGATTTTGGCAGAGCCACAGGTCCTACCTAACCCAGTCCTGCTGGTTTGGACAAGTGGAGTTTTTGTATAAGGCTGGCCATCTGGGCTGGGAGAAGAGAGAATAGAAACCTTAGCAGAAAAGGGTTTCTGGCCTAGATGCATTTATCCCAGAGGAGCCACAGAGCTGGGGTGGTGGTGGGGTCCCCCTGAAATGAGACACTGCCCAGTGGTCACAGCCTGGGTAGAACCGAAGAAGCCAGTTGGCCCATGAACGGTTTTTCTTCCTGCCTGTCACACCAAGGGTATTCTCTTTCTCTGTAACGTAATAAATTCCCATGCAATCTCAAGATGCAGGTAACAGCTTGGTCCTGGTGAGAAATGACTGGCTTCATGTTTCCGCCAGTATGATTTCCTGTACATACAGCGAGGGGCCCTGCCCACTCCCCTGCAGAGCTCGGGAGCCGAGCCTAGAAGGGAAAAACAAGGCTGATTCATGTTTGTGATTAACTTCTCACCTAATGCTGTAATCCCATACATGGACCTGGCCCAGCTTGTCGCTGCTTGGCTGGGAACCCGCTTGTTGGAGGAAGGGTAGGTGGCCGCAGATTCTGCTCCAACCTGGGCTCCAGTCACTGCCAGAGCCACCCTCTGTGGGCTGTGCCTCAGACCTCCCTGCTTTGGGACACCTTTTTCAGTCTTGCCCCCTGTGTGGCCCCAGGGCATTTCATTTGCATCTCTTTCCTGTCATTTGCCTTTTCTTCACTTGCAGTTATCGATGAGTTCCCTGAGGTGGGGGCAACCATGTTCTCCTTCTCTTTAAACCTTTTCAAGCCCAATGCCAGGCACGGCGCGGTTTAGCGCTCAGCAAATCACAGTGAAATGAACTGAACAGCAGAGGACGACTGAAATGACTGCCCTGAATAGAAAAGAAGCCCACATCAAATTCCAGCCCCTGGCCGGCAGGGCAGATGCGACCTCCTTCTGCTTTTCTCGACAATAATCCAGGCCCCTTGTTATGATAAACTGCTTGCTCCTTGCTCGGCAGTACATTCAGAAACTGGACTGCTGCCAACGAAAACACAGGAGCGATGGTAGGACGATTGAAATAAATTAATGGCTTATGATAAATACAGGAAAAACAGTGCTAGTTAATAAGCTCACACGCCAACGAAATCGTATGTTATTTAAGGGGAGGAGGAGGTTTTCACATAAATGTCTGTGATTTTAAATAATAAGGATGATTTTTAAAAACCCAAGTAATTCACAACCTTTTTAGCTAAGTAAATGCTAGCCCTGTAAGATATCAATACCTTGGGAAGCTGCAGTTGTCTGAAACAACTCTACTATTCTTTTTGGCAGCCTTCAGGGCTGGTTGGGGAGCAAAATTAAATATATTACTTGATAATTATGCTTTTTGGTTTAAGTCCCAAATGGTGTCACCCAGTGTGATTACTGGCCTGACCTATCAGATTTGACTCTGAGTTATTTTTGATAGTTTCCAAAAATCAAATGCACCCTCAATAAAACCAAATCTTTGCTATTCCTCAAGCATGCAAAAAGAAGGTACAGTAAATTCTGGCGTTCCAAAGAGAGATTCCAAAACTGTTTCACGAACAAGAAAAATGTCAGTGTCGACCTCGCAGGTGAACACTGCAAATACGCGAGTTCGGATTTCTTTGTTTGAAGATCTGTCATGTCATCTTAGAATCAGCGTTCATACTTACTCATTCTGGGCAGACTGTCATCAGGTTCGGTTTGCACAAAACAGTTGACCCGAATCAAGGAATTTAAACTTTGAATACTAGACCAGCTATGACATGTGGATCAGTGGGAGCCTTTGCAAATCAATATGAAAACTCGAGCAGCCCACACGGGTGTTTCACCAGCTGGCCACCCGGCAGGAGGCACATGCAGTGAAATAACTAAAAGCAGCCTCCTTTACTTCTAACCTGGCATAAATCACTCTGGTTCGATTTCAAGGGGGTGGGTGGTGCAGGAGTGCCTGCGTCAAGCCCCAGCGCTAAGTAGCTAATCGAGACCGTTGGTGTTCTCAATGTGGTATTCAGGGCTGGTTTGCCTTCCTCATGGTAGAATGCCATGACCCACTTCCAGATGAGAGTAAACACACTCGCAGCACTTTATGCTTAATGCAAATTGAACCCCAGAGAGGCCTGGATGGTAGAAAAAAAGCTCTGCAATGCTGCACCTTGGGGAAAGGAGCTGGTCAAAAATCCCTGCTACCCAAGATCTCATTCATGTCATCCCAGTAGGTCTATCCACTTTCTTTCTCTTTTCCTCTCCCTCCTCAGAACTCTAAGTAAATGCAAGAGCAGTAACTGACTGTGTAAATCACCCCATTTGTTTGTGAAGCTAAAGCTCTACCTCCTCCACCCCCACCTAACACAGTGGGAATAGTAACTCCCAGTTCTCTCCCAACTCTGGGACACTTCCAACCTGTAAAATCCCCCTGCTCTGTCACCCTCAGCTTCTGGTGTCTACTTTCTAGACTGAAGGCAATATTGGAAAGGTCGGATTCAAGGGCTTTCAGGTTAGTAAAACTCCAGTTGGCATGGCTTCCACCATCTCATTAACGGAGAACAAACGCACACTCACACTCCTTGGGAAAAGTGCCTGCTGGCTTTCTTCCCTTATTACTGGGAATAAATCAGCAGAGATGCACAGGAAGGGGAAGGCAGGAGGAGAAGATCTCTAAGACATAATCTATACCCAAACGCATCCTTGGCCATGAATCCCATAAAGGCATATCGAAAAGAGCTAACACTTTTTGAAACCCAGGTGGTCCCTGACCTAACCCATAACATCCCGAGGCATAGGCAGGTCTGAGTCAGCTATCCTATTGCCCACTGTTCGTCAAAGGATGTCACTGAGATTCTTAATCAGCGTGCGGGGATCCATAGATTGGTGGGGAATGGGCAAGAGTGCGACTTTTCAGGGGCTTTCATTCCACTTGGGATGATTAAGGACATCGATTCTGAAGCCAGACTACCTGAATTTGAATCTGGGCCTACCAATTACTGTGTGACTTTGGGCAACCTACTCAACACTTCTGTGCCTCAATTTCTATTTCTGTAGAAAGGGTATATAATAATAGTACCTTCCATGTAGGGTCACTGTGAAGATTCTTAGATTGAATCTAGGCCTGGAACAGTGTTGGACACATAGACTGTGCTGTATCAGGGTTAGCTGTAAGGATTTGAAGAACAACATTGTATGTCAAAAGTTATGTCCAGTTAGAACACAGCCATGTACAAGAATGCATACTTAGGAATTGGAGCAAAAAGAGAAATCCGTGGGCTGGAAATAGGCAGAACGGGCTTCTCAGGAGAGGTGGGGCCTGAATCCAGAACTTTCAGAGATGGGCATGGTCTACTCTGACCCTTTTTCTCTAACCTAGATTGACCACTCATGAATATGGGGCTGCCACCCCTAAGGAGGACCTCAGGTATCTTTTCCCAAGCAAACGTTCTGGATCTGCCCCTTCTGCGGCTCACCTCTCCAGCTGGTCTTTTGGCTTCATCTTTGATTGCTGGCTCCTGTGCTATTGGATCAGGTGAGAGATTTCAGTTCACGTCAACAAACTTTAGGACAGGTCTATTCTGAGTGAGGCACTGGGGCCCAAAAGGTGAGGACCTAATAATACCAAATATCACTCTCAAGAAGCTCCTAGCTGGTGTTGACAGAGGAGGGAACAGTTTTATAATTCACTGTGTTGGGAGTGGTTGCTATGGGAGCAGAGGGGAGGAGGGCTTGGCCCAAGGGCAGAGAGAGAGGTCAGTGAGTCTTCAAGGGTGACCGACACAAGCCAGGGCCAGGGGCCATGACCAGCATACAGGGGGAATAGCTGTCCAAACAGGAGGAAGTGCTTGAAGTTTAGTCTGGACTCCAGCACTCTCTCGGAACACTGGATGGTGCTTTCCTTCTATCTCCCACTGCCTTCAGCCCCTTTGAAAGCTCCAGTTGGCCAGGGTTGACAAGCAGCTGTGCTGGGCTGGCCTCAGGCCTCCTAATAGGCCAGCTTGAGACTGGGCAGGGTGGGAGACTGGAGGGAGTGGTGAGGACTCTCCAGGAAGGAGACACACCATAAGGAAAGGCTGCAACAGGATGATCCAGTGGAGTTATGGGCACAGTACCAATGTTAAAACCCGATCTCACAATCAGTAGCTCCGTCATCTGGAGCAAGTTACTTTGCTTCTCTGGAATCGTGATTATAAAATAGGTGAAATAATACTTGGAGGAGTGGTTATGAGGCTTGAGTGAGATACATGAGGAACACCCAATAAGATCCTACTATTATGTGCTAGGCTGGGTGGACCAGGCCCCATTCCCTCTGTCATCCTGCTGTCTGTGTTCACAATACTAAATGGCACTTAGATCATTAGCTGTCAAAACAAATCAGGGAACTCAGGACACTTCTCTTTGAAACAGCTTTTAAACAGCCAATGTTTGATAAAAAATTAGACGGTAAGAATGTTGGTCCTTACCCCAGGAAGAACCCAGTCAGGTTGCAACTGTGTTAGACCCTCCCGGGGAGGAGTGTGTGTGTGTGTGTGTGTGTGTGTGTGTGTGTACAGATAGATTCTGTATCTCATCGGTTCTGTTTCTCTGGAAAATCCTGGCTAATACAGTGTACATGTGTGTATACGTTCTATGCATGTATGTATCTCCAAGAAATGTTAAGTCAAAAAAGCAAGTTGCAAAACAGCATGTATAGTATGCTACCATTTGTACATGTGTGTAAACAATTCTGGAAGGATCTTTAAGAAACAAATTACATTGGTGGCTTATGGAGAAAGAAGGTAGTTGGCTGTCGGGGTGGAAGAGAGACTCAACATTCACTTTTCTATACTACTTGAATTTTGAACCCTGTGAATGTGTAACCCATACAAAACATTAAATTTTAAAAGTCACCTTAAAAATGAATGAATACTGTCCACTGACAGATGAATGGATTAGCCATTGTAGTATATGAATACAATGGAATATTGTTCAGCCTTTAAAAGGAAGGAAATTCTGACTCAAGCTACAACATGGATGAACTGTGTGAAATAAGCCAGTCATGAAGGGACAAATATTATATGATTCTGGTTATATGTGGTACCTAGAATAGTCAAATTCATAAAGACAGAAAGTAGAATGGTGGTTGCCAAGGTTTTGGTGAGGGGATAGGAATGGAGAGTTATTGTTTAATGGGTACAGTTTCAGCTTTGCAAGATCAAAAGAAATGTGGAGATTGCATGCATGACAGATGAATGTATTAAAACTACTTGATATAGTTTGGCTGTGTCCCCACACAAATCTCATCTTGAATTGCAGTTCCCATGAAACCTACATGTCGTTGGAGGGACCTGGTGGAAGGCAATTGAATCGGGGGACTGTTACTCTCATGCTGTTCATGATAGTGAGTGAGTTCTCATAAGACCCAGTGGTTTTATAAGGGGCTTCCCCCATCCTTCACTCTCATTCTTCTCTCTCCTGCCTCCATTTGAAGAAGGATGTGTTTGCTTCTGCTTCCACCATGACTGCAAGTTTTCTGAGGTTTCCCCAGCCCTGTGGAACTGTGAGTCAATTAAACCTCTTTCCTTTATAAATTACCCAGTCTTGGGTATTTCTTCATAGCAGTGTGAGAACGAACTAAAACACTACTGAACTGTACATCTTAACTGTACATGGTTAAGATGGAGGTCAGGTGCAGTGGCTCATACCTGTAATCCCAATGCCTTGGGAGGCTGAGACAGGAAGATTGCTTAAGCCTAGGAATTTGAGACCAGCCTGGGCAACAAAGCAAGACCCTGTCTCTATACCCGCCCCTCCCGCAAAATGGCCAGGCATGTTGATGTGCACTTGTAGTTCCAGCTACTTGGGGAGCTGAGGTGGGAGGATGGCTTGAGCCCTGGAGGTTGAGGCTGCAGTGGGCTTTAATTGTACCAGTCCACTCCAGCCTGGGCAAGAAGCAAGATTCTCTCTCTCTCAAAATAACAATAATAAAATAGTTAAGATGGTAATTTATATATATATTTTACTATAGTTAAAAATAAGAAAATTATCTATAAAGTAATTTTTTTAACAAAGAACACTTGGTGACATTAATTTAGTCATCCCACCAACCAGTGTTCTGACTGCAGCCACCTAGTGTGATGTGTTACAGGACTTCAGAGGCCTACTTCTCTGCCTAGCCTTTCCCTCAGCTTTAGCAAGTCCAGCTTATCTGATTGCCCTCTGCTTTTGTTTTTTAATCTGAAGAGTAGGAACGCAATTTTCCTACCCTGATACTTTAACTGGATTATTGCATATCGATGTTTTTCTACTCAGGTTCCTAACCATTATGATAGCATCAACCCGCAGGAACTATCTAACCGTATTCTGTGACTTTCCCCAATCCAGGCTTTGTAGAAGGCCATTGTGTCAGTATTTATGAAATGTTTTGAGCTCCCTAGATTTAAATAAGGTTAAATATAAAGGATCCTTTTCACTACTGGGAATGTGTAGCTGCATGTCATCTGGACACTGCTTGTGATGGTCATTCATACTCAAAGGATGGAGACAGAAAGCACAGATCACAAAAGCCTCTGGCCGCATGGGGAAGCTGGCCCTGAAATGAATCAGCAGTGTCAATGCTCTGCCAGCCTCAGCTCTATGAGAAAGGTGGCAGAGAGGTGGGAAGGAGGTACACACAAAGGCTGGTGTTCGTCCTCTCCATGCTTCTGCCAAATACTATACCCGCCTGCCCCAGACTGGCAAGCCAAATAGTAGCTCCATCCATACCGGTTACATGATACCCTGAAATTGACATTAAAAATCAAACTGGTCAGTTTTAAAGTGCTTTTCACAAGCCTACTAACTTAATCCCTGACTAGTGCCATGGGGGTTGTTAACAGGGTCTCACATCTCCCCAAAACAGCTCTATTTAAGACCTCCCCGCCACCGTTACCCACTTACCAGCCTGCCTTTTTCACTTAGGATGAGGACCCAGAGTGAATGACAATAGTATTCTCTTCTCTTCTGTTGACCTAGATTGATCTGAGTGGGAGTTTTAAGACTGATCTCTCTTCTCATACCAAGTCTAAATGCCATTGCTGGGCTTTCCCTGCCTGCTGTGATTTGACTCTATCTTTCCATACAGCCAACTTCTTACCACCCACACACTCACCTCTGCCTCAGTCCTTGGGCCTGGAAAGGCCCTTTGAATCTTCCTTTATGCCTCTCCTGCATATCCAGGCACAAGTCCAACCCTCCACCAGCCTAAATCCATCTTTTCCTCCTCTGAATTCCTATGGCATTTATAGTTAGCACCCTACAATTTACTGAACCACTTAATTATATGCTCTCCGGCATTGCTCAGTGATTATTTCTTGCTTTTAGTCTGGCCTCCTGAGTAGATATTGAATCCCAGTGAGGCAGAATCTATACTTTATAAGTTTTTATTATATCTTAAGAGCACCTAGTAATAATAATGGTGGTCATTTAGCACTTAGTGTATATGACACACAGTACTTTATGTATGCTATCTATTTAATACCACAATACCTCTAATGAGGCATTATCATGTCTGTTTTTCAGATGCGAAAACCAAAGCTCAGAGAGAGTTATGTGGACAGGCAGCTGGTGACTGGAGCCAGGCCAGTGGTCTTCAAAGGCTTTAGTCAAACTTTTTGACAGATATCAGAAAATTAAAGTAAGGAAAATACTTTCCTGGGATCATCCCCAAGTGAAGTGGGAGAACTGAAATTACTCTCTATGTTTCCAAAAACGTAAGCTCCTCAAGAACAGGAGCTTTTGTCTGTTTGTTCCCCCAGTCCTTAGAACTATGCTGGACTCAAAATAGTTGCTCAATAAAATATCTGCTGAATGAACACATGAAATCTAATCAATCAACAAACCTACTCTGAATCCTCACCAAGTGTAAGGGACCGCTCCTGTGATGAGAAACGTAATGTAAAAGACATTCTAGTTTGCTTGACTGAACCTCACTCACCACAGAATACTCACAAAGGGCAGTCCAGACACAGAAATGTGAGAAAGCCTGCCTCCCCAGCTTGGTACCAAATTTGTCCTTTTAGATTTGAGAGGGTAGGGAGCTTCCTATTCCCTGCTGGTTCCTCTCCTCAGTCCTCCCTCCATTGAAATAGCCACCATAGCCCAGGAAGAAAGGGAAGCAGTCCCATACCCAGGAGCAGGCTGGCCTGCAGCATCACATCAGACTCCTGGGATCCAGAAAGGAGTCCCCGAAGCTCCGTAAGTCCAGACACAGGGGTTCTTGAACTGGAGGGCTGGGGCTTGGATATTAAAATAACACATGCATATCCACAGGCAGGGGGTGTGGGCCCTGCTACTCCTGTAGGTTCTTTTAAAAATTTATCTTTAGAGGCCAGGAGCAGTGGCTCACGCCTATAATCCCAGCACTTTGGGAGGCCGAGGCAGGTGGATCACGAGGTCAAGAGATTGAGACCATCCTGGTCAACATGGTGAAACCCCATCTCTACTAAAAATACAAAAATTAGCCAGGCATGGTGGTGCACGCCTGTAGTCCCAGCTACTCAGGAGGCTGAGGCAGGAGATTTGCTTGAACCCAGGAGGCGGAGGTTGCAGTGAGCCGAGATCGTGCCACTGCACTCCAGCCTGGGTAACAAGAGCTAAACTTCGTCTCAAAAAAAAAAAAATTATCTTTAGAAATCTTTCTTTGTGCTAAGTCACTTCGATAAAAACAAAAACACTTTTTTTGTTGTTTTTTTTTTAAACAATGTAGATCATTTCTTCAGTTATCTCCTGGCTATGTATGTGGACACACCATCTTAGATTCAGAGACTAGGAAAAGTATTTTCTTTCTGTCTCTTACTTTCTACACATTTGTAACCTGTGTTCACAACAAAGATAATCAATTTCCCTACAAGCAGTTGTTCAAGCTAGGTGAGATCAATAAAGGAGATAAAGAAGTTGCACAATTTAAACAAGCAAAAGGAATAATCAGCCACCAAACAAAGCCCACAGTTCCAGTGTCATGATTTGAAATAGTCTTGATGTTTTTTGGTAAGCGATGTTGCCAGGTCACAACCATGTGAAAGTAATGAAAACAAACCAAGGCTGTGGGGCCCTAATTACTGTCAACTTGTCATTCTCTCCAATTGCCTTGAAGGTTTGTTTCTTTTTAAAATTTAGTGTAACCTTACAGGAGGCAATAGAAAGGCGGTGACAGTGGAAAGTGGACGGGGCAGATGCAGAGACTCTGGGAATAATGGCATGTGGAGGTGGAAGGCAGGCTGAGGGCAAAGGGGCTGCCAGGGCTTCTGGGGGGGCTCCCAGGAGACTGATAAGATCCCGAGGGGATGGGAGAAGTGCGAGGGTCCAGTTACGTGTGCAGGAAAGGTGATGAACCCCAGGTTTTTATACTTGTTCAGGAGGCACTAGCCTCATGCTTAGTTTGTTTCTGAAACATATCACTCTTACTCTAACTTCTCTCTGGAATATTCTTCTCCCAGATCTTCCCGTGGCTGACTCAGCTTCCACGTCACCTCTTTAGAAAGGCCTCCCTGGCCACCAGCCTGAAGTCACCACGTAGTTAGTCTCTTGCACCCGCCTTTTTTTTCCATCATGGCTCTTGGCACTACCTGAACGTTTCTGGTTTATCAGTGTATGTCCTCTGCCCTCCATACCATGGTGTAAGCCCCAGGAGAGCAGACACTTCCTCTGTCTATCTGACCGTGCGGAAGCCTCAGAGCCTGGATCAGTGTTGGGGATGGAGAAGGTGCTCTGGTGGAAACCTTGCTGGCAGTGTTTAGCTCACAGCAGGAAACTCAGGCCTTTAGACCAGGGCAGGGAGCCGTTTGAAGAGGTGAGTCTAGAGTGTGACTGATGAAGCCAAAAGCAGGCACAAACTCTCATTTTATGACCAGTTTTGGATAATGAGCTCAAGCCATGTGTAAAAGTGTTCCCCAAAAAAGTGCTTTTCTAAATGAAAGCGAGAAAAAATAGCTAAAGTGATCCATCTTCCTTTCTTTGAGGAAGATCAGCACCACTTCTGTTGCTTCCGGGAAGATTGCATACATACGTAAAACTGGAAAAAACTTTAATGAAGGGAAAAACGAAAAGGTAGGAGGCTGTGCTCAAATATCTTTAAGTTCTCCTCCATGTGTTAGCTGCCCCTGCCTTCATTAACAGAACCATCAAGATCCTTGTTGCTCCCTTTCTGCTGATATGAAGGGAACTCAGGATATAGACTTAAATCAAAATGGAGGACACAGAACCGTGGAAGCCAGGGATGTCCAATGTTTTGGCTTCCCTGGGCTACACTGGAAGAAGAAAAATTGTCTTGGGCCACACATAAAGTATACTAATACTAGCTGAGAAGCTAAAGAACATCACCAAACAAATCTCTTAATATTTTAAGAAAGTTCATGAATTTGGGTTGGGCCTCATTCAAAGCCTTCCTGGTGTGCATGCGATCCGTGGGCCATGAGTTAGACAAGCTTAACTTTTGCATTAAAAAGGTGGGATGGAATAAAAAATACGCTTACATTTACATGAACACTGGAGGGATACAGAAGAAGCAAATATAAGTGGCTATACTTCAAGGCTAGTGAAGTGGAGAGCAGGCACCAGTCTAGGACTGAGATGTCTTGATTCATGCTTTCCATGTTGTCTTGATTCTTCAGCCACGTGAATGTATTAACTAATTTTTAAATTTAAAAATGTAATGATCCTAACATATAATTGATAGCAATCAGAACCTTGTACCTCAATGATTATCTCGCCAAAGTTTGGTGCAGGTAATATTGCCAATTCAGGCTGAGAGATCTACTGTCAGCATCTTAGTGTAAGGAATATGAATGAAAGAGGGTACGTTATTACTACACACATGTCTTCACAAACAGAATAGGAGACTGAAGGGTTTCCAATTCTGGAGGTAGACTCCTGATTTCATTTGTTTCTTTAGTAATCATACTAAAATTATATGTTTCATACAATTTCATACTAAAATTGTATGAAAAGCACCGCACCAGGCTGGGTACAGTGGCTCATGACTGTAATTTCAATTGGGAGGCGGAGGCGGGCAGGTTGCTTGAGGCTAGGAGTTCGAGAAGGGGTCAAGACAAGCTTCTGGAATGCTGGAAATGCCCTGTTCCTTGATTTGGCTGCTGGTAACCTAGGTGTTCACTTTGTGAAAATTCATCGTACTGCACAAGTGTGATTTGTACACTTTCCTATCTGTATGCTTGACACACACACACACACACACACACACACACACACACACACAAACCAAGGAAAAATGTAACGCAACTCTATACGAATTGTTATGGAAAGATGTGCAGGCCCTGTCACGGAGAGGAGCCCATGTGATACATCCCATTCATGTGATGCTATAGATATTAAGCTATAAGTACCTTCATGCCTAGAGAGTTACTCTGAAAAATGGTTCTCATAAATGTTAGTAATCCCTACTTCTGGGTAGGACTTTGAGTTGTTTGTTTATTTGTTTTTTTTTTTTAAATACTTTCTTCTTGGTACTTTTTTGTATTTGCATTTTTTAATTATTTATTTATTTATTTATTTATTTATTTATTTTTTGCACAGTGCATGTGTCTTTTATATTCAGAAAGTGGTCTATTTTTTTTTAACCTCTCCTAAATTAAAGAGAAAATTAAAACCTGCTTTTTATTTTCTCCAGAAGCAAACCAGTAACTACCCAAAGCCTATCAGCCAGAGACATAATGTATGTTGTGTGCATCGAATACATTTTGCAGTTGTCCCTGTTTCTCAGCATTTCCAAGGCTGGTTCTGAACAGAGTGGTCACTAGCCTTCCCATCAACAGATGACATACATCTGTTGTAAAATTTGAGGATGGACCAAGGGAAGAGGTCCGAGTCGCTGGAAGTTCAGGGTAAATGCTATAGACACTATAGGCTGGCTGTTCTTCTTGTCTTTGAAGCAGAGAGAAAATCAGTCCATTCATTAAATCAAGGTAGGCCAGGTGTGGTGGCTCACACCTGTAATCCCAGCTACTTCAGAGGCTGAGGCAGGAGAATCACTTGAACCTGAGAGACAGAGGCTGCAATGAGCCGAGGTCGCACCATGGCACTCCAGCCTGGGAAAAAGGAAAGAAACTCCATCCCAATAAATAAATAAAAGAATAAACCAAGGCACTCTCACTACCATTTCTCTTTCTTCCATCTCTAGTCCACTGTACGACCTTTGGCTCTGGCAGAGGGGATTTCACGAGTTTTTTCCCAGCCTTGCACTATCTAACTTAGTAGAGAGTTTCCTATTTCTCTCAAATCCTTTTCCACCAAAAGCCTCCTCGACATGTTCACATACTGGAAATTATTTAAATAGGGATAAATTCCTTTTTTCTATCATCAAAGCCCAAGCTTAAAAGGTAAATAACCTTTGGTTAGTTAACATAGGGTCTTAAAGTTCACACTAAGGTGTAAAGGTCTAATAGGTATGTTTTCTAAAGAGCACAATTTGGTTGGGGGATGGGAAGGGGAAAGGGAGGCAGGGCTCTTGCACAGAACTGGCCAACTTGCTGGTGGTACCTGCTTTTCCTCCACCACAGCTCCCGCCCTCACCCAGGCCTGCTCGGAAGACCTCAAGCCACCCAGAAGCAGGAGGCAGCCGCCATCACCCCAACTAGCTCCATGTCCATTCCAGACTCAGGATTACAACAATTTGGGAAAGGGTTAACCAAGAGCCCCACATGGCAGAAGAGCTGCTTTAGCTTAAGTCTTTTAACTCTTTTTCCTCGGGGCAGGAAAGGTTTGAGCCAATGAAGGATGAGGCTTTCCAGGCCCAGGACACAACCTTGATCCAAGGCCTAGTTGTGGCTTTAATTTTTGTAAATCAAGCCTCAAGTTTTTCTTCACTCTCTTAGGCAAAGACATGTTTCCCAGGATGCTTGAAAAAAAATAAATAAAAGGTGTACCAAATTAGAGATTGTGAGACATATGTGTCACTTAAACCCTTTGCAGGCAAGCAGGAATCACTGATTCACTAAATTCTTTCCTAAGCTTTTTTTCCTCTGAACCATTGTCTTCATAAGATCATCCCATACTTGGAAAACATTTGTCTAATTATCATCACACACAATGGGCCCACTGCCAGCTGCTTTTTATTTTAACTTCAGATTCTTTCCAGGGTGTTTGTGTTTTTTTTCCCTTGGGGGTGGGGAGCAGGAGAGAGGAGTGTATGTCTGTTTTTGCTATTACACAGAACTGATCAGATTTCCTTTTATAATCACAATTAAACTTCCAGACCCGATCATATGAATATTTCAGGTTGAGAAGATCCGGGTGCACACTGACTTGGTCAATCTCAGAAACCTTCCACAAGAGGAGGTGAGAAACTGATGGGTGAGATCGAGTAAATCATTCTAGAAACATAAAGAGCGTAGATGGACTAGAGGACCTCAAGGCTGACTCTGAGCTCAGTGTTCTCTCCGTTAGCTGAGCCTGGGCACCATGAGGTTAAGCCCAAAATTCATGACTGTAGTCCCTCTAACAGGAAGGGAAGTCCTAAGAAAGCAGGGCCTTTGTACATCTCGTCCACAGCAGCCCCCACACAGCAGCGGACAAGATGCCACAGCCCCAGCACCTGCTTGGTGTTTGATGTAGTTGGTGAACAGCAAATACTAGTTGAAAATGAATTACACTTTGTCACTCTGCACCCTACAGTAGCAGAAGTGGAGATTCATAAAATCTCTCTATCAAACAGGACTGTCAAGCATTTAAAACCTGGTCAGACCAGTGGCAGCTCTCAAGGGGTCTTAAGGACAGCAATGTGGCTGAGGGAATCGTGTTGGGGCTTGTGGATGCAATGGCACAGCCAACTCAGTTTTACTTCCATTCCATTTCATTTCAGGGTTCCTGATGGAGTCTACAGGGAGGGGCGCAATCTTCTTCTCCATTCCTTGGCACCATAGTGGCTCAGACCAATAGGCTAGAGGTATGAAGCTGTGCTTATGAAAGCTAGAGGACAACAACAACAACAAAAAAAAAAAAAAAAAAAAAAAAAAAAAAGAGAGAGAGAGAGAGACTAAAAGATGCAGGGCCTTAGAAGACGTAGAAGACGTTTCCCTCTGCTGCCTGGAGTCTGCCTTCATACCCAGGAAGAACAGGGAGTGTGAAAGTATGAGGAGGAATGCCTGTGAAATGAAATCTCAGTAGTCGCCCAGACCTTCAGCGATAGATAATACATATCACATTCTGAAGGGAGAGCATTTTCATCAGGCATCTAAAACTGCTCAGAAGTGGAGCCCTAAATTACCATTCTCTCTCCCATGGATGTGAACAACAGCCCATGTGGTCCACCCCACCCTCCTCCCCACTACTGTGGAGGTGGCTCACAATAACTAGTTCTCTTTAAATTCATATGTATTCTAGAGGGGCTAATCCTGTAAATAAGGCATGCCTCTGTGAGACTGACTTTTGTAAGAATCTAACAACTAATATTAACTAGTATTTAGGAATGAGAAAGGTACTTCAGTATGTATTGGAGTTTTCTTGCTTTCTTTTTTTGGAGGGGTGGAGAAAAGAGGAATAGTGAGGGGGATGTTATTAAGTGAAGAAACATTATCATGTGTTTTGTATTCGCTAGGAATTAAGTTTATAATCTAGGAGATGAACAGAGCAAACACCTGAATGATTCTGAAACATATCTACATCAATGGTACCAAACTGCTATGAGAGTCAGGATACAGGGGGGTTTTTGAGCAAAGCCTTGGAGGATTTTGACCAGCAGAGATGGGAAAGGGGGATGCCAGGTGTGAGAAGTTTCAAGAGAAGCTCTAGGGGGAGGAGAGCCCGAGGAATCAGACTGCTGGAGAAGGTGAGACAGACAAGTGCTCACAGGAGAGGTGGGCAAGGGAACTGGCATGGGTGCCAAGGTCATTCCAGGGAGGTTCAAATCAGACAGGCTCGGGGCCATGACGAGTCTTCCTCAGTGGATCTGGTGGGATCTTGTTCAATCAGCAGTCTGCAGCCTGGTGACTCAGAGGCAGGGAAAGCCACAGAAGCTTTTAGTGAGATAAGGGATACAAAGTTGGCCTTAGACAATCGCTGTGGTGGCGAGTGTTGGGTGGGCTGGAGGGAAGGGAACGGAAGAACGGGAGGCTGGCTGGCAGGCTGTCCCAGAGATCCAAACGAGGAAAAATGAAGGACTGGCCTACAGAAGGGCCAGAGGACATGGAGGAAAAAAGACAGGAGAGGCAAAGCATGGACTTGGAGAACGGGGGGAAAGGGGCCTGGGCTAGACCTTTACCTGAAGGAGTCCTTTTGAGCTACGATAAGTTTGACAGGCTAGCAGGCCTCAAGAGCACCACTAGGAAAAAGGGGACACATGTCAGCCTCTAAGGAGGAGAAGGAGGCCCTCTCGGAGGCTTTGAAGAATCAAATGAAAAGGAGGGTGGTAGCAGAGCAAGGAAAGAAGTAGGCTAGGCCTTTTGCAAAAGCTTTCCATTTTCTCCAGAACAATTTACAGGAACCCACTAGACAGGGGAATTGGGAGCCCGAGGAACAGAGATGAGAGACTCTCTGTTATACAATTTTGTATCTTTCAAATTTTGAACTTCTTGCATATACAGTCCTACCTGCTGTAATCGAATTCTAAAGGGTTGGGATCTAGAGCCCTGGTGGCTGCCTGTTGTAGTAGACACCCCGCTTTTCAGCCCTGTGAAGCTCTGGTGGCCAGGGCAGGTAGGTGTTCAGAAACCTCAGTGTTTCACTCCTGTCTACCCTCTATCCCTCAGCGACTTGAAGGTTTTTATTTATTTCTTCTCTTTGGGATTCCACTTCATTACCTCCACCGAAAAAAACACAATGAAGTTTTCAGTTTCTTCGGAGACACCTACAGGTCAAAGACGTTTCGGCTAGGCTATCTCTTAGCCGGCATCAGTGACAAAATCCTGCGAAAGAGAAGAGTCCGTGCAAGCAGGGAAAGAGATTGGTGGTGGCTGATGAGGAAACCATGGAGAAAAGTCCTTGTCATTGCCCCAGGGTGTGCGGACCCCGGAAGCAGCAGCATCATTGGATTATCTCGGCCACTACTGCTCACTTAGGCCGAGCAGACCGTGGGTGGCTCGGTTCCTCCTGGAACTGCCACTTTGCTGAGGGTAGGCCACACCCGCAGAGGGTCCTACTCTCCCGGCTGCCCAGGTGTTCCTTGACAAAGCCCCTGCAGCTTCCAGGTGGGCCAGGGGCACAACCTAGCCCGGAATGAGGTGGCCAGCTTGCTCCCCGCCCCTCTAAACGGCTACCCATTCGCCTTCAATCTTTCTGGCAGTTTCCACCACGATCCCTTTACCATGGATTGTGCCACGGGGAAGTTGGGGGTGGGGAGGAGACGGGGTTCCTGAGCCCTTCCGCCGCTGGAACCGAACTGCATGGCGAGAGCCGAGACCAAACGCCGGAGCTGCCCGGCGAGGGACGCACAGCCGAGTCTTTGGGCCCCGCCCTCACCCGTGTGCCCCTGTTGTGCGCGGGCGGGCGGTGCGGGCCTGGTCTGGAGCCTAGTCGGAACTCCGTGCAGCGAAGGCAGCTGGGCCGCGCGCCTTGGGTAGCCGGCGGGGTGCTGGAGGACGGAGAAAGCCCCAAGGTCCGGGGTGCGCCCTTTGCTGCCGCTGGAAGCGCGCCCCAACGGTCGCACCGCGAGGTTCGCTGGGCTGAAGCCCGGACCCGAGGGTTAGCGAGCTGCTTCCGCCCAGTGGGTACGAACCGGACTGTCCTGAGTGCATTTTTCCCCCCTGCCTTATAGTCTGTTAAATTGACTAATAAACTCAACACAGCGTTCTCTGTGCGGCTTCAAAAAACTCGGTAATTTCGTTAGAAAACGTTGAAATCCAACCCCAAAGTATTCAGCCCAAATGTTTAGTTAAAGTAACCCCGTGGGTTAATAAACTAAACAAAGGCAACCCATGCAAAACCGGAGCAATGAAAACCAGGCTACATAAACGAAGGGAAGTTTATAAGAAGCCTTTCGGAGGAAAAAAAGAGAAAAGGCACCGGGCACGGAGGTTTAATGTGAAGCATGTGAGCGGGGCTCAGTTTACAGGTACGCGGGCCGACGGCTAAGAGCGCTGTCAAGCGGCCTCGAGGATTTCGGGGGGTTTGCGCCGCCGCCGAGGAAACCCTACCCCGGCGCGGCGAGCAGCCGGGTGGCGCGGACGGCCGCGAGCTCCCGGCTCCGCCGCTAGGCGCCCCCGCCTGGCCCGCTGGCGTTCCGCGGGCAAACCCGGGCGGCAGAGCCGTGCGCCCTGGGCGCAGCATGCCCAAGGAAAGGGCGTCCCAGCCACCCTGCGGCGGCGCTTCTTCCTCCCGGGAAGGGCAGCGTCGCTCGCTTTCGCACAGCCGAGCCGTTGGAGAGGCAGAAACAGTGGGTCCCGCGCCCGCAGGAAAAGTTCCCACTCCCGCCCCTCTCGCCCTCGGGCGTTGGCAAGTGGAGTAACAAAGACGCTGCCGCGCCGTTGACCCCGAAGAAGCTCTGATGAAAAGGAGGGCGGGCCGCGGGATGGAAGTTTCTACAATTAGTTTCTTTTGCCTTTACGTTCCCAAAGAAGAAGCCGAGGGGGTAGAAAGGAGAGAGATATGGGAAAGGCAAGATCCAGAAATCAGGAGCCATTGTGTTTCTCATATTGGAGAAATGCTGTAAAACAGCTCGGCCTCTGGTCCACCTCGCCGCGAAAGCAAGTCTGGCTATGAAAAGAAAAAGGCAGGCGAAGGAGGAGGTTTATTTTTCATTTTAACTTTCCTCTCCCAGGCTTCCTCACCCCCTGCCCCCTTCGATTCCTAGGAGGGGTGGCCCCAACTCTCGGAGCCGATTCTGGGCGCTGCGCTAGATCAGAGGCGATACAGGTTCGCTGTTAAATGAACCTTCAGGCCGCGGGACAATGGCGCGGACCTCACACGGGGGCACCGAGCCTTCCTCCAGCCGCGCTCGGCTCCCGCCGCTTCTTTATTCCACGTGTGGAATCCTCTGCCTCTCCTAACGCCACCGAACCAATGGGCAGACTGGGGAGAACGGGACGCGCAGGAGAGGGTTTGAAAGGAAGGTGTGGGTTTTAATTTTTAAAGAGCATAATTGGACTGAGGAGGGTAATTTTTTCCTCGGCCACGGGAAAAAAAGAGGAAGAAGCGGAAAAAAAAGTCAGGCGAAACACAACACATTTATCTATCAACCGCTAGACAAGACAAAGAGGTTTTAACAACAGTTTGAAAAGAGCGGCCTGTGAATGGTTACTATTCAATTTGTATTTTATTCCCCGCTGGTCATGGAATTGAGATCAGAAGAAAAAGTGAAAACACATGGCTGAGGTCAGGGGATCAGAGAACCACCACATACAGCAAAGGGAAGGGAAAGCAATGGGAACTCGTGTGAAGAAATGGATTATATAAACAGAGCTTACCATCGCCTGCGCCCCATTATCCTATAATTTACCCTGCATGGGAGCATAGAAATTTATTAAACTAGTGATAGGTTTTACCATTTCTTTACAACCCAGCCTCGTGCCAATCAAGCCTACTATATACTTTGAGACATGTTTAGAATTCTTGGACTAATGTGTTTATTTTAAATATCACAGGGAAATTATTACATCACCAGAAAATAATGCCAGAGCGGGGGTCTGCCGCCCTTTTGAAGTCCTGCTGCAACGAAACATGATTTTAATTACATAATCACTTTGAAACTATAATTATACAATAAACGATGAGGATTAAGCGGGAAGTATAGAGTACATTAAAAATTGCTTAGGTCTTGAGAAAACAAACTGAACATGCAGGGGGAAAAGAAAGAGATGAAATCCGAGGTCCTGGGAGGGGGTTGATAAATCCTGCAATCGCTTTGCTCTGAGCTTCGGCGGGAATCGGAGCCTGGGGCTCTCTTTGCCTGGGCCAAGGGAGGGCGGGCGGTGGCTCGAGTCGTGTAGCCGAGGAGAAGCCCGTAAATCTGAGACGGAATCAAAGGGAAGCGCGAAGGATGGCTTCGAGTTCGTTAGCTAACCTTTCTACACGGAAACAAATAAACAGAGTTGTTGCCTGGCGTTTACTAAATTCATTTACATCGAAAACCACATGTATCGGAATGCCATTGAAAGGTTGAGCGTTGCCAAGAACTGCTTTGTTTGATCTTCCCTTCCAAGAGGAAAGGCTTCCGACACGAGCAGCGTCGTGGGTACCCTGATGCCCGCAATGAGTTTACAAATAACTGCGCATAGGTGGCGCGGGCATCCCAACGCCGCTGCGAACACCCTTCCCCCTCTCCCACGCAAGCCTTGTTCCCCAGGCGCACATGCGTAGCGCGCATTCGGTTTTGCACCAGCCTTCTCTCCCTAAGCCCCTTTCCAGAAAGTTGCTCCGCTGCTTAATTTTGCTTCTGTGTTTGTCTTCAGGTGAGGCCAAGGGCAGGTACACGGTTCTCCCTTTAAAATATAGAAACCTGGCTAGGCCCAGAGCTCACCGACATGCGTTCTCTCTCCCCTCAGCTTCCATGACATGTTCTTCCAGAACTTCTACAGAGCCTGGGGGCGCAGAAACCCGGCCCTTGGCGCTGGGTCCTCCTTGCCTTCAGATCTTGATGGGGGTTGGGAGTGGCTATGGCACTGGAGCCCGGTGGATGAAGAGTTCTAGGCCTGAACACGGAGTCCCAGAAGATTTTGGAAGCACCCTGGGGACAGAAATCCCCAAATAAACCCCAGGCAGAGGATAATGACTCTTTTCAGTAGCACCTACCTTCCCAAGTGGGCTTTGCTAGGCCAGAGCGCACTGGAGAGGGAGAGGGCATGCAATTCCTGATTAGGGACTCATCTGTAAAAGGCTGGTTTTTATGATCCTGCCATCACCAACATTCCCTCCTAAGATGGCCTCTGCTCGCCTTCAGTATTTCATAGCAGGTGCACTGGGTGAGGAGGTTGGATGCAAGTGTCTGGCCGGTAAACGTCTCACATACAAAGAGTTATCCGCTCCCATTCCAACCGCGGCAGAGAGGGGAATCTCGGTGCAAGAGGACACCCCAGCTTTTTGCTCAAGCGGAAAATTATGACTGAAGAAGCAGTGATGTTTAAATTCACCGGCAATCTGGAAGATGTTTTGCCCAGGAACTCAGACGTGAGGTATTGGAAGAGAGGAGAGAAGGTGACACTAAGAATCTTTCCTTGCCTTCACGTGGGCCTTATGGTCTCTCCCAAACCTGCCTAGTCCTCTTGCTAGCACGAGGCAAATGGCTGTCTTCAGCTCCGAACATTAATATTAAGACATCAGCATCGCATTAGTCTGCAGTGGACCATCAACGATCAAGAAAAAATACAAAAGAGAAGTAAAATAGTTCATCTGAAAAGTCCTACTGTCAGCGTGTTTAGTTTTTGCTTTGCTAAGCCCAGGATATAATTTACTCACTGACCTCTTGCAAACAAAAGGGCTGTGCTAGCCTGGCAACGTTGAAGAGCTCTTCTCAAAATCCCCAAGGAAATCACAACTGGGCACGAAGTCAGAAGCCGTTTCTATATCAAGCCTGAAGTGCCAATTTGCACAGTTCCTTCCCAGGATGAACTCTGAAGAGGCCAAGATTTAAAAAAGGAAGGAAGGAGACTCTTGAAGAGTAATAGTAATAAGTATTATTTATCTGCCTCCTACTTAATAAAAGCAATTTACCTGCCTTATCTCATTTCATACCTAAAGCAAAGCTGTAGGGTTGGCTGGGCGTGTGGCTCACGCCTGTAATCCCAGCACTTTGCGAGGCCTGGGGGGATCATTTCAGGTCAGGAGCTCCAGACCAGCTTGGCCAAAATGGTGAAACTCATCTCTATTCAAGGAAAGAGAAGGAAAGGAAAGGAAAGGGAAAGGGAGGAAAGGAGAAAGGAAGAAGGAAAGCGGGAAGGAAAGAGAGTTGTGGGGTAAACATTGTAATACCTACGTTATTGATAATACAAAATACTTATACAATATTTATAATATGCCTAGCACTATGGTGTTTTACATTCATTTATTCCTTATGACATCCCCACATAGGGAGGAATATTATCCCCTTTTTACAGAAGAGGAACTGAAGCACGCAGAGATGATCTAATCTGTCTCAGATCACATGGCCATAAATGGCCAGGGATGGATCGGAATCCAGACTTGTGATATCTTGGCCCAGGCACTATACCACGAAAGGAAGTGCCGGGCTGGGAGACGCTGAGGCATATCCGAGGTTCCAGGGAGGACGTCGAGGAGCCGGGACTGGAGCCGTTTTCTTGTGAGTAGGGATTCTGATGAGCCGCCTTTACGCAGGGAGCCACCTGCGAGCAACACAGGAGGGCGGCGAGTCGTCCTGGGGGCCCACAGCGCCGTCGGGCAAAGAACCAGAGGCGTGGAGCAAGTGCAGCGCGCGGGAGTCAGGGATGTTGGTGGCATGGCCCACCAGGCCTTGAGCTGTTTCCCCCACCGCCTGGTGCCCCCCGGTCTAGGCCCAGTGTTTGCTTTTGCAGAAATGTCAGAGAGAACGTTCAGCTGGGACCGTCTCCTGGGAGCCCGGCCCGACGCTCCGGAGCGCGTGGAGGCGCGGGGCCCAGGAGATCCGGCCTGCCAGATTGCGAGGGGAGAGGAGGGGGCCTGGACAGGCTCGCAGCGGCCGCAGCCCGCCAGTGGGCGCCCAGCCGCCTTCTCACGGGTGAGGGGCTCAGCCTGCATTTCCTTCCTGGACTCTGACCGCCAAGCGCGCCCTGGCTGGCTGCAGAGTGCGCCTTTCGTGGACGTGCAGAGTGCGCCTTTCGTGGACGTGCTGCGCGCACCCTAGGGAGATGCGCGGCGTCCTCTCGGGTCAGCGCCCCAGTACCACTCCCCGGTGTACACCTCCCTTGTGCGGCGAGTTCGAACTCAGGTCGGAATGGAGCTGAGTGGTGGGCGGAGTGGCGAAAGGTCCCAGACATTGGCCAGGAGGGGGCGGTTTCGAGGTAGTGCCTTCGAAGTGTTGTCAAGACTAGCGTGGAGGGACGCCTCCACCTCCCGGGCCTCCTCCCACTCCACGGGGTAGCCTCGTAGGGACTTGCAGATCTGCCTGGCATAGACCGCGGTCTGAGACCACTGCTGTCACCGAATGGCGCCGCCTGCGGGCCGGCCCAGGCTCTGTGCGCGGGCTTCGTCTCATTTTCTTCTCATCGTTAATAACTGACAAGGCAGAGACGATCATCCTACTTAGAAAAGACATCCTGTTCTAATCGCTTAGCGCAATGCCCGGTACTGCTAGGGGATAACACATGCCAGTTCCTCCTATTTTATAGGAGGAAGGCACCGAGAGGGTAAATAGTCTCAGTAGACACAACCAGGAGGTGTCTGAGTGTCCACTGGAATGGACCTGCAGACAGTCGCCTGATGTCCGGACCCCTTTTATTTCCCCTACCGACCTTTGGGAGGCAGTGTTTCCGAAAAACTCGGGGTGGGAGCTCTGAGTAGAACTGGGAGGATGGAGGGGGAGGAAGGTCCTTTGCAGAAAATCTGAAAGATGGAAGGTCCATTAGAGGGTATGAAGTTCTAGTTGGGCAGGGAGCTTTGAATCATTACTATACTCAAATGAGAAGCACTTGAGTGTTGACCACTTGTCCAGTGTTGTGCTGGGCCCTTTACAGATGAGCATGTTTTCCATCTTGGCTGCACATGGGGATTGTTTGGGAAACCTTAAAAATCTGATGCCCAGAGCAATTAAATCATCATTTCTGGGAGTAGGACCAAAGGGTAATTTTTTAAAAGCTTCCCAAGTAATTCCAGTGTGCAGCCATGCTTGAGAACTTCTGCCTTAGGGAAATTATCTTAATCCTCACCACTCCTCCACGTGGTAGATACCATTATGATGCCCATTTCATCAGGAAGAAAAGCCAAGGCTTAGAGAGGATCTGTATTTGGTCCCTGTTAGCTCAGAGAAAAGCACAGGTTAACCTGGCATCAGAGAGCAGGCATTCAGCCTGTCTGGGCTGAATCCTTTTCTAACTTTCACCCCCTGAAGTTTACTGTGCCCGAGAGACACCTGAGGTCATAGCAGGAAGAATAGGGTAGGAAGGCCTCTGAAGTTTCACAGCTTCAGGCAGAGAGCTACATTCAGGGTCTTGAGTAAGAGGAGGCAGGGTGGGAAGACAGGCAAAGTAATAGTTTTGGTTTTCTTTGGGAAGAAGTAGGTTAGGTTCCCAGATGACCCTGCACTCCAGAGTGCCCTGACTGGGTCTGTTACTTGAAAAGATGACATGTGATGACTCAACCCCAGTCACATAGATGAAGAATCACCCCTTAGGAAGCCTGGAGTAGTGAAACGAGCACTGGACTAGGAGTCAGGAAATCAAAAGCCTGTCCTAGCTGAGCCATTGGCTGGCAGCGTCGCCTTCAGCAAGTCACAACCTCTGGGCCTGTTTTCTTTCCTGTAAAATAAAGTGGTTGGATAGCATCATCTCTAAGGTTGCTTCCTGCTCTTACATTTTATGGTTATTTTAGGCCCTGGTGTGAATAAACTTAAGTCTGGACTCAAGTTTGAAATACAAATGACAACAGTTTAGCATCTTCATGATCTCAATCGCTTTTCAGACTTTCTCTAAAAGAAGAACTTGCTGGTTCCATTTTGATATTTAGGGAAACTGAGGCTCCAAGTTATTCTGATTCCCCTAGTAAATTCTACTTCTACTCCTGGTAACGTGTCTCCGCTCAACCCCTCTGTTCATGTCTTATGGGTCATTCTGTGGTTGGAGACGCTCAGGGCATTTAGAGAAGTAGGACACACTAGAACAGGGTAGACAGCTCAAGGCCTTAAAAACACCCTAAATAGGCCAGGCATGGTGGCTCATGCCTGTAATCCCAGCACTTTGGGTGGCTGAGGCAGGTGGATCACGAGGTCAGGAATTCAAGACCAGCTTGGCCAACATGGTGAAATCCCATCTCCGCTAAGAACACAAAAATTAGCCTGGCGTGGTGGTGCATGCCTGTAATCCCAGAGACTTGGGAGCCAGAGGCAGAAGAATTGCCGGAACCTGGAAAGTGGAGGTTGCAGTGAGCTGAGATCGTTCCACTGCACTGCAGCCTGGGCAACAGAGCAAGACTCTGTCTAAACACACACACACACACACACACACACACACACACACACACACACACACACAACCCACTCTAAATAAGCTGCAGAATTTAAGCAAGGTCAGGGCAAATTTTGTCTTTGGGAAGGGAGTTGGTGGATGGAGAAATAGTCTTCTGAATCAGAGACTTTTCTCAAAGTCTTGGTTTTATTGTTTTTGGTTTTCATCAGTCCTGATTCCTAGGGAATGCCTTTACAGGGCTTTGAAAGTATAAGGGCTAGAGTCATGATTCATTATCCTGAAGAAGGGCCCAGTGTAGGCCTGTAAAGACATTCTTCCAAAGCACTTCAGCTCTCTATGTACATGTGTCTTGTTCCTCGGTGTCCTAATTTCTGGCTGTTCATTAGAATTAGCCAGGGAGATTTCAAAATAACCATGTCCAGGTCCTATCCAGATCAATTAAATCAACAGCTCTGGTGGTAAAGCCCACACATGGATTTTTTTTTTTAAGCTGCCATGATTCTAATATGCAGCTAGAGTTGAGAGAAATTGCTTTAAATGCTCATAGAAAGGCCATGGAGAGGCCAGTGGTCAGGCCAGAGCTCTGAGAAGACAAGTCTGGCTGTGGATCCAGCTGTGAGGCTGAAGCCATCTGTGTGCATATGACTGCCTAGGGAAAGGGTAGAAGGTCAGAGAGAGCAGAGGACAGAACCTTCGGAAAGCCCAACACCAGCGAGGTAAGATGAAGTGGGAGAGACTCTGAAAGAGACTGAACTGGACGAACTTGAGATGTGGGAGAAAAGCCAGGGCTGCTCTCCTGGCAGCCAAGAGAGAAGCCGTGGTGGTCAGAGAGGTCAACAGTGCTAATGCCACCGAGAGGCTGATTTAAGATTAGGACTGAAAAGTCTTCACTGGACCTGACGTCCAGGAAGTCTTGGGTGGCCTTAGCAAGAGGAGCATGGTGGGGCTGGGGAAGCTGAAATGCAGTGGGTTGAGAAGTAAATGGAGGTGAGCCAAAACAGACAATGAGAGTCTTCTCAGCAAGCCAAGGATGCAGTTATAATTGGGCCAGATCATCTCCCCCGAGAGAGTAAGCATCTCTTCACCACCCCACAGAAAACATAAAAAGAATTTGGCTGTTATTTTCGATGCCCAGTCAAAGTGGGATACTCTCCTGTAGGTACAGACATCTACCAGCATGGTATGCCAGAGAGAAGCCATGTCCAAACTCTGAGCCAGTATATGAAGCCTATTTAAAACCTGTTTGATTATTCTCAGAAACAGTGGTTAACTCAGGGATAAAATAGGCCACTGCAGCCAGGTGGCAAACTGAGCAAAACCAGCCACGACTCCTGGCCACAAAAATCAGTGTCAAAGCTGCCAAGCCTTCGAGGCCTGTGTTGCCTAACAGGAAACCCATGGAGCAAAACAACCTATACGCCTCCCCCAGAATGGTTGACCACTATAAGGAAACTCAGAGAGCCTACAATGAGAGAAAACCCACAAAAACACCAAAAAAGAAACAGAAGAACCCTATGTGAACAGCCCAACGCTGTTAACTATGACCAAGAAACTTGACGCTGCAAGGAGACTGCTGTTTTCTCTCTGCCAGCCTTCTTCAGGGCAGAGACCAGCTCTGAAGTGGGACAGGAGCGGGAGAGGGCCGGTGCATGGTGCTGTGTCTTCCTCTCCTCCTCTTCTCTTCAAGGGGCTGCCCACTCCTCCTCTCCCAGGCTGACCTTGTCAAGATCCACCTGCACCAGAGGAGCTACTGAACTAGGTAGGACCCAGCAGGCCACCGAGCCCAGCCTTCAGCAATCGAGCTATGAGAAGAACCTGGATAAACTTCAAAACTTTGTCTCCTTCTTGGCTGCTACTTAGCTTACATTAAAAAGACAAGGATGCATCAGAATAGCTATTATCCCTGGGCTGGGGGTGACTGGAAAGGGACACAAAGGGGTACTCTCTTTCTTGATCGGGGTGCAGGCTATTGGATATGTTCCAATAAAAGTTCCTTGAGCCTTTATGATTTCTTCACTTTTCTATTTGTGTGGAGTACTGAAAAAAAAGTTGTTGCTGCTGTTTTTTTAAGGCAATGATGAACATGCCCACTGGCTCACTGTCTCCAGGCCCCAAAATACCACTCTGCTATTTCTCTCTCTCTTCAGGCAATGGCCTGCAATTTTCCTTTTGCCCTGCAGCCACCACCATGTAATTTGCACCTCACTAATTTCCTGGCTGAGTCTTAATGCTGTCTGGTCAGTGCTCCACCCTCCAGGAAAGCATCGACCTGTTGCAGGTCCTGCCCAGCAGTTTGTTGTGTGGGCTGTAGAGGCTGCATCTGATTGGTTACCTGGGACTTGGAAGATACTTTTCAGAAATTCAGCTTTGAAAAATCACTCAAAAGGGCAGATGCTCTGGTGACCCAAAATCACTGTATTGCAGCTTCCTCAAAACCTGTGGTATGAATGGAGCTGAGGTGGTTTTAGAGTTGTTCTGAGCAAGCAAAGTATTACATTTTGATCGGTTTGAGGGGGTGTTGCCTGGCAGGGCTGAGTGATTGCCGTTTTTGCGCTCCAATTTTCTGCTCGCTGAAGCATTAAAGTGGCAACCCTGAAGTCATTATAAAGCCAAAGGCCTGGGCACAGAGCACTTAATTCCCATCTGCAAATAAAAAGCTTTTATTAGACCTTCTTTCCTTCTCATGTTGCCTTAGATCTCAAATTGTCTTTCATAGGGTCTTGCCAAAAATGTTAACTGTAGTGGATCACGAAGTACTTTTGCAGGTGGCAATTAAAACAGTTGAGTTCTTCTCCTTCCATAATGAAGGGTTAGGAAGACTATATATGTGCTGAGTAAACACCTCCAATTCTTTATTTAAGCTTCCTGATTCTTAAGGCAGAGTGGTTTAGTGGAAAATTTCATTTGGGTTAGATGTCAGAAGAGCTGGGTTCTGGTACAGATTAGCTATGCGACCTCAAATACCTTATTTAGACTCTTTGAGACTCAGTTTTCTAATCTATCAAATGAGAGAGTTGGACTAGGTAATAGCCAAGGGTCTTCACTGTCTAAGGTTCTATGAATCCATGATATTCTTGCAAAGCTAAATATGCTTTCATCTTCCTTAATTAGATATATTATAGTTAGTAAGAAAAAGTCCTGTCTTCTTGTTAATGAGTATTCATTAAATAAATATTTAACAGTCTATGCCAGTCACACTAGCATCTCTGTGAAATACACAAATATTTCTGTGAAAAACACAAAGATGGATACAACTAGATTTGTATTAAGTATCTGTGTATATCCAGATATTAGAGGTAGCATGTATCTCCTTTGAAAGACAATGATAGTAATGAACATGTAAACTCTCCATCAGATCATGGACAAGGCATAAACTCCTACCCAAGTGACCATCCTGACTCAGAGGTATGCCCTGATTCTCCATCATATTCTGTTTAAAAGTCACCTCTGTAAACTTTTCAAAGTTGGAATATCTTATAAGGGTCTTCCAATAAATTGATTTAGGAACTCTGCTCAGTTTGAAACATATGTAAGTTGACATTTAGTTCTTTAGTTTTAGAGACAGAGTTATGCTCCGTTGCCCAGGCTAGACTGTAGTGGCATGATTACAGCTCACTACAACCTTGAACTCCTGGGCTCAAGGGATCCTTCTGCCTCAGCCTCCCAAGTAGATAGTACTACAGGTGTGCACCACCATGCCCAGCTAACTAAAAAAAAAAAAAAAAAATTGTAGTCTTGCTGTGTTACCCAAGCTGGTCTCAAATTCCTGGCCTCAAGTGATCCTTCCACCTTGACCTCCAAAAGCACCTAGATTACAGGTGTGTGCTACCACGTCCAGCCTTGGTTCACTATTGATCTTAAATTGCTCAAAGTCTCTGGCCGTTTTAAGGTATTCTCTCTCTCTCTCTCTCTCTCTCTCTCTCTCTCTCTTTCTCTCTCTCTCTCTCTCGTGCATGCGCGCGCGTGTGTTTGAGTTCATATACACACGTGTGCCTGCCCACATTTGATATATGTATTTTTTTGTGCTTTTTGTTAAGAAAAAGTTCCCTACCTAAGAATTACCAGTGTATTTTCACTGTTAAATGCTTGCACATCCATATATTTAACCACATCCACACACCCTATAGATCTCTTGCCCTGTCGTCTGTGGAGCTGGAATCTGTGGCACTGTACCAGATCTGTCCCCACTGGTTCCTGATCCAAGTAGCTGTCCCCTGGCAGGGCTGCCTGTTGGGACTGACCACATGATTTGCAGAGCCCAGTGCAAAATGCAAATACAGGGCCCCTTGTTAAAAGGTTTTTTAAAATTTCAAGACAGCAGCAGTGGAATGTTAAACTAAGTGTTGGGCCCTTCCAAGATCACACTTCCATGAAGCCAGCCCTGCCCTCTGATTTGCCTGTCTGTGCCGCTGGGAAAGGGCATGCAGCAGAGCAAAGGACTGCCGGTGTCCAAGATCCCCCAGCACTGTTGTGCTTCTAGGCTGTTCTACCGAGGGCATCAGCTCAGCATCACTTCTCACCAACCCCGCCTCTACACCTTGACAAAAGATGGAAAAAAAGGAGAGATTGGCAGAGCAGAGTGCACCAAGGATAATTCACACTCATCAGAATGTCTTCAAAGGCTGTCACAGATCATCCCATTCAGCCTTTTGCTTTACACATGTGGAAACTGAGACCTAGAGAGGAGCCATGGTTCTACTGAGGCTACAGAGCTAATTACAGCCAAATCTGAGGCCAAAGCCCCTGCCTGAATGCTAGCCAATACTAACTGCTAACACATACATAATCACACCCGGATTAAGCAGTCCTCTGGGAATGCGGCCCATCTGTAAAGAAGGACCAGTTTTCAGAATGTTCTTAAGGTTCGAGAAAAGCTTCTGCTTTTCCTCTTTTGGTGGAAGGTAAGGAGGGAGGACCCAGGTGTGATGCTGCAAAGCCTTCTAAGCTGTCTTCGGCATGCCCAGACCCCTTGTCACCATGGTGGCAGCACCTTCCCTCCCTGGCACTGAGACCCCTCAAGCTCTCCAAGCTCCACACCTCTATACCCATCCAGTTTGGGTTTTAATGGGTTTCAGTAAAAAAAAAACAGTCAAAAAACAGGGTGATTTCCCAGCTGGTGGAAACCTCAGAGATCTCTCGAAAGCAGTGGTAAGAATGAGATAACCAGAGGGAAGGAGGGGCGGGTGAGGAACCTTCTCTGGATCCAGGAGGCTTGTGCTCAGAGAAGCCCAGAAGGCCAGATCCAGAAGAGTTGGCAAATGCAGGACCAGCCTCTTCACTGTAACTGCTGTGAGAACCAGAGCTTACAGGTGACTGATCCAGAGTCAGAGACTAAAATCCATGGCCTCTGCCTTCAATCCCAGGCGCTTTCTACTTTGCCAGTCTGTTAATGGTCTAGCCACTCTTCTAAAAACCTGTATTTTGAAGATTTTTATTCTTCCAAGGGAATTTTTTTTTTTAACTGAGACAGAGTCTTGCTGTATTGCCCAAGATGGGGTACAGTGGCACAATCATAGCTCACTGTAACTTCTACCTCCTGACTCAAGTGATCCTCCTGCCTCAGCCTCCCCAGTAGCTAGGACTACAGACAGGTACCGCCACCACACTCAGCTCATTTTCTTATTTTTTGTAGCCTGATCTGTCTCTACAAAAAATTAGACAATCCGCTGAATGACCCAGGCTGGTCTCAAACTCCTGGCCTCAAGCCATCTTCCTGCAGCTCTGGCCTCCCAAAGTGCTGGGATTACAGGCATGAGTCACCCCGCCAACCTCAAGGGATCTTTATTAAGCAAATGGCTGCCCCAGACAGCCTCAGTCCCCAGGGTGGGCGGCTGCCTGCCTTTTGGCTGGAGGAGAGCCTTCTGAGTGGCTCCGTTTGGCCTGCAGCCACTGCAATCTCCTAGGACCTGTCTCACTCCTGAAGGCAGGCAGGGTCTCTGCCCTCAGCTGCAGCTGAGCTAGGACGATTCCCCGTCCCCCGCTCCCCTCCTTCTCTCACCCCGCCCTGCGCCCGTGGACCCAGCACTCCCAGATACTTCATTCCTGTTTTCTGACGGGGTTGCTGTTAGCTGCATTCCTGTTTCATGATGTGCCGTGTCATGACCTCCCGGTCGCTGCCATCCCCATGCAGCGTGAGCCCTGGCTGCAGCGCGGGGCACGAAGGCCGCCTGCCACTGGAGCGCTGTCTCTCGGGTGTCAGGGTGCAGCGCAGGCCAAGCGGACGGGAGGTGCGGCTGTGAGCCGTCCCGCAAGGACAATGGGACTTTTATTTCTGGCCCGTCTTGGTTGGCAGTCTCTCTCCCACTCTCTTTCTTGGTTGGGCTTTGGTTTAAAGTTACCCTTTCAGGATTAGATTGGTGTTTTCTTTCCCATGCCACCGGGGAAGTTTCTGTTTCCGAAGCGGCTGAACACAGACGGGTCAGTCAGTCCCAAACCCTTACCAGGCACAGGCGCGCGCGGCCGGGCTTCTCCAAATCACCGGGCAGCCAGAGGCCCGCCAGACTTGCCTCTTGCCATGTGGGAAGGCATGCCGCCCTGCAAGCTAATCTTTAAATTACTGTTTTCTGTTGGGCACATGTGGTTATAACCAAGCGCCTCTACCCTAACTCCCACCCCCGCGCCCCGTTTTTCACAGAAAATCCTAGAAATAAGAACTGCTTGGGAGTGGCATGGGGGTGGAGGTCTGTGTAAGCAGACTTGGCTCCTGGCTCATCATTTTTATGCCTTCAGTCACCACGAAGTCTGGCCACCAAAGACAATCTCCTTTTCTCTGAAACTCGATGCCAAAACAAATGAGACAACCAAAAAAGTTCTGTGTTCCCCTTAACTCAGCTGAGATGGGACGGCTTTTTAAAAGGAAACGCTACGAACCCAAGGAGGGAAGGGGTAGGAACCAGAATCTCTGCAGGGTCAGTGAAGCTCTTTAGGGACCCAGCAGCTCTTACTCTAAGATTGTCACTTCCTGGAGGGTTTATGGGGCTGCGACAGCCTTCCCCCAGCCATTCTCAGGGCTAAATTGTTGGCTGCCTGTGATTTTCCACTTGGGGAAGCTGTGCCTCCGCAAACACAGCCTAACTCACATTAGGAGCCCACAGCCTCCACACAGGGGCGTCTTCTAGAAGTTTACCCCTTGCAAGCAAGAAGCATGATGTTGATTTAACCACATAATAACCACACACAGCTAAACCCATACCATAAATGTGAGCACACGAAGAACCTGGGAGGCTTCCCTCAACTTCTCTCAGTGTACCATTATCTTATCAGAAACTGTCTCCTCCTCCTTCTCCTCCTTCCTCCTCCTCCTCCTTCCTCCTCCTCCTCCTTCCTCCTCCTCCTCCTTCCTCCTCCTCCTCCTTCTTCCTCTTCCTTCTTCTTCCTCCTCCTCTTCCTCCTTTTTCTTCCTCTCCCCCCTTTCCTCCTTCCCCTTCTTCTTCCTCCTTCTTCTTCCCTCTTCTTACAAAGGCAACACCTATTTATAAGAAGAGCATACAGCAAACAAAACAAAACACATTCCTCTCATCCCTCCCCCACAAATTCTACTCCCTAGGAATAACCATGACTAAACCATTTGGTGCATATCTTTTAAAATCTGACACTTTCAGAGATCCAAATAAATACTCCATGATCTTGTTTTAATGGTTGTTGTTTTTAGTTCTTGTTTTAAAATCAACTTTATGTAGAGAAATTTACACACAAAATACGCCCATTTTAAGTGTGCAGCTGGGTGAATTTTGATAAATGTGTGCCCCCTCATGACCACTTCCGTAATCATGATATGGAACGTTTTCTTCACTCAGAAATTCCCTTGTACCCCTTTGCTGACAATTCACCAGCCTGGCCCCAGGCAACCCCAATCTGCCCTCTGTCATTATAGGTTAGTTTTGTCTCATCTAGGATCTCATACAAATGGAATCATGCAATTTGTATTCTGTTGTTTCTGTTTTTTTTTTTTTTTTTTTAATCAGCATGTTTTTGAGATTCATTTGTGTTGCTGTATCAGTAGTTAGTTCTTCTCTATTGCTGAGTAGTATCCCATTATATGAATGTACCATAATTTGCTCATCCGCTCTTCTACGGCTGGACATTAGAGCTGTTTCCAGTTTGGGAGTAATATTAATTGCCTGAAAAGCTGCAATTAATATTACTTAATATTAAGTATGTTGTTTTTAATCATGAAAAAAAGGAGAGAGTAAATCCAAATTTATCTCAGGCCTAAAATTCAGGACTTAGTAATTAGCGGGCTCTTTTCTTTCCTTTTCTTTTTTAAGACAGAGTTTCACTCTTGTTGCCCAGGATGGAGTGCAATGGCATGAACTTGGCTCATTGCCTCCTGGGTTCAAGCAATTCTCCTGCCTCAGCCTCCAAGTAGCTGGGACTACAGGTCCACGCCACCATGCCCAGCTAATTTTGTATTTTGGGTAGACACAGGGTTTCACACCATGTCAGCCAGGCTGGTCTCAAACCCCTGACCTCCAGTGATCCACCCGCCTTGGCCTCCCAAAGTGCTGGGATTACAGGTGTGAGCCACCACACCCGGGCTAGCAGGCATATTTCTAAGACAAACATTTTCTGTGAACAAGATGTCCAGATAGGCCATCTTAATCTTGATTATAATGGTGATAATTATTAACATTGAATGTTTATGTGACACTTCCAATTAGCAAACTCTATTTTCAGACATGATCTCTGGCATTTTACTAATTTTATAAATGCCAGATCTTAATATGCTCTTTCTCAACCCCACCTCCTCCTCCTCCACATCCACGCTGTGGGGACAAGGCTGACTCCACTGGTGCTTAGAAGACATGAAGAATTCTACTGATAATTTTATGCATGAAACCTTGACCTGTGTGCCTGTTCATACAGATCATTTAAGTCCTGATTTAAATCGAGTTCTAGGGAATTTAATAAGAACTATTCCAAAAGGCCTGCTATATACACACCCATTAATTTAAAAGAATCCATTAGAAAGAAGCTTGAAAAAAATATAGAGTAAATAGGACCACAACATGGTTTGACTTATTTTGCTGACTACATGAGGTAATTTTGATGATGGAAGACATGCCACCCAAAAAGCAAAATCATCTAGCAAAGTGGTAGAATCAGCCCATACATCCAAGTCATGACTTTCATGCTTCTAGCCAGGAATGCAATTTTCCTCTCACTGGAATTATTCATTTCCTCTTTAATAGGTCATGTCTCATTTACCTTGATTTAGCTTTGGGCCAAATACAGTATGTATTTGGTGTGGGAAGAGAAGGAGAGAGACCAGGAGGGAACTTTATGGGAAATATGGTAGCTCTATTCTTAAGATCCAAGAACACATATGTCAGGAATTGCACCACATCTTTAATTCTTTTTCTATTGTGAAAAGAGTAAAGGGTTTTTCTATATTTATGTACTTGAAAGAATAACGAGAAGTATGCTTGGAAATACCGTTTGATGAATAGCGCTTTTACGTGTGTCGCTATGAGGAAGTATCATATTGCACATTTCACTGCAAGGCAAAGGAGAATATTTAAAAAGAAAACTCCACGGTAATGTGAAAAATAGACCAATACCTACATCTGTCTACAGGAAGAATAAATCACTAAACAAATATTTTAATGGCCTTAAAATACAATCAGAAAGAGCAATTCTCGAAGGTGGTTAGTTTGAGTCCTCATTAGAAGGTTTATTTTTGTTGAGCATATGGATTGTTGTACATCTACAATTGCAGTTATGATAAATTTGCAGAAGAAACATCACATGACCACATCCTGTTACATGGACATTCTGCCCATGAGATGGAATGGAAATGAAGTATTGAGATGAAAACTACGCTGTAACAATCAGCCTTGACAAGGAAATGCTATAGTCTGAGATTCCAGTTCTGACAAGAACTGACTTTAAAAAATCCACCTAGAACCCTGACTTCTTTCTGCCCTATTACCCATTGTACTACAATCTCTGTTTTATGGAAAAGCCCATAAAGTAAGCATAGTACTCAATAAATATTGATTGAATAAATAGATACTGAACCTAACGGAGTTCTTCACATTCTACTAGTTTTTTAAAATAGCATTTTAGAAAATAACTTAACACTGGCCTGGTGGATGGAGATCTATTTGTTCAGAAGTTAGGAAATTATCTTGACCTTCATAAATGATGAACTGTCCTAAACTTTGGCTACTCTTTTAATAAAAAGTTAACATTATTTCCCTTCAAATCACGTATTAGAGAGTATTATTTAAGTGAGGTTTAAAAAAAGAGTCTTTATTTTCTAACCAATGAAAGTAATCCAAGCTTATTTTACAAGGTTAAACAATGCAGAAATGCATAAATTATGCAAAATATGGTGGGACTCTTACCCAAGTCAGCACCAGTCTTCGGAGGTAGCCGTGGTTAACAGTGCAAAGCATAACCTTTCAGTAGCGTTTTTTCTATGCACTTCTAAATGCATAGAGTTTTTTGTTTGTTTGTTTGTTTGTTTTTTAACAGAGTTTTACTCTGTCACCCAGGCTAGAGTACAGTGGTGAGATCACAGCTTAATAAAGCCTCAAATTCTGTGGGCTCAGGTGATCCTCCCACCTCAGCCTCCCGAGTAGCTGGGACCACAGGTGTGCACCACCATGCCTGGCTATTTTGTAAACTTTTTGTGAAGATGGGATTTCCCCATGTTGCCCAGGCTGATCTCAAACTCCTGGCCTCAAGAGATCCATCCACCTTAGCCTCCCAAAGTCCTGGGATTACAGGCATGATCCACGGTGCTGGGCGAGATTTTTTTTTTGTTGTTAAGCAAAAAATGTACCATATAATACATATTATTTTTCAATTTGCTCTTTTTCTTAGCGAGATTTTTACATTCATGTGCTAGAACAGTGTCTAGGTCAGCCTTCAAAGAAGCGGATGTCTTTTGCTCATTAATCTATTCAACAAACATTTACTGAGTCTTTAGTGTATGCCTGTCACTGTTGTGGGTGTCAGGAGGCAGCAGAAAAGGAGTCGCTGCCTGCATGGCTGAATTTCCTGCCTCTGTACTCTATGTGTCATTGTGAATGTCTGTTGCCCACCTCTTGAACCTTGTAGGAATGCACATTTTAGTTACTGGCTGAAACATCTGATTGCAAATCTTCCATGGGAGTAGTTTATACTACATTCTAAAATTTAGTTAAATAAATATGTTACCTAATAGGGCTTTACTACATACGTTTTTTAAACCAAAAGATGTTCTTATCTTTGACTTTAGATTAGAATATATCTTGTTTCTGTTGCTTTGGTTGAATATCATTGATATATGAACACAATATAACTGTAGTTCTTTAATGTCTAGTGAGGGGATTTGTAATCTCCATTCTACCACCAAGTTATCCCTAAATCATACCACCAACCACAAGAAAAATTGTTTCTTAGCAAGAAGTGAGTCTGTTCTTAAACACTGCAGAGAAACTTGTCCTGACTTGGATACTATTCTGGAATAAGAGGTCATCTACAAATGCAATGTCTTAGAGTAAAAGAAGAAATGCCTCTGGATTTCCTTTATATATATTTTTTCTATTCCAAGGGCTCGTACACACATGCACACATTTAAGTCTTTTATTTCCTAGAATCCTAGCTCCCAGAACCCTGGAATCAATGTTAATCACTGCTTAGGCCCCAGTAGCTTCCTCTTAGGAGTAAATTCAGATTCTGCACTAAGCAAAATATCCAGGAGGCCATTTCTTAATGCTATCTCCCTCCCTCACACCTGATTGGTTATGACAAAGAGGCTGAGCCTCGGTCCCTCCCCTGAGGCTGCTGGTCTGGTTGATCTGTCCTCCAGGTCTCCCATGGGCACTTACAGTTAAGCAACCAGCTTGTACTGCACAAAGATTCTATTGAGGCTCAGCTCCTGTAATTTGCTGGCCTTGCCAGGGTAGCATTTCTAACTACGTGCTGACCTTGCTTGGCCCACAGCGGACTGTGTGGGCATTTGTACAGCCCCATGTGGGAAAACCTCTGTCCAATTCTCAACCTTGGGCAAGGACTTTTGGGGCCCTGGCAGCCAAAATGAACTGCTCAGAAGACAAAGAAGCATTTGCTGGGGTCTGAAAATGAACTTCTAGGTGAATCAAGGCAATTTCTCGGGGCCTCGCAGGGCTAGGCTGAGGTTGGAAGAGCTGCCTGCGGGAAGAAGCAGCCCCATGTGGGCCCCGAGCATCCCTGCATGTCCCTGCTGAGAGTGCCAAACTGTAAGACCTAGCAGTCTTGTCACCCTGAGGCTTCGTTGCAGTTAGTCATGTGGACCATTAAGAAGGTCAAGGTGGCCATAGTGTGGCTGCTATGCCAAACACTCACTCTCCGGTGGAGGACAATTGTCTTGTTCATTGCTTGATATGAAAGGTGCTGAGTTCTTGGTCCTGGATTCCTTAGCTTGGCATAATGCACTGTGTGCATGGTTGCCATCTGTGCCTATCATCTCTCCATGGAACTTGGGGATAGGGGATCACCTCTGTTGCTAATGTTCCTGCAGTTTGCTGTGTTGAGTAATAAACTGACTTGAGTCTCACTGTCTACTTTGGATCCCTATGGAGTAACAAGCCAATCTGCTGGCTTGCTGTACTGGTAATACCCTATGGCTGCTGTAACAAATTACGGCAAACTTAGTGGCTTAAACAACACAAATTTATTTTATAGTTCTGGAGGACAGAGGTCTGAAATGAATCTAAAATGCAAGTGTTTCAAAGAAATAGCACGTGTTTGGAGAAACATGTTGATTGATCTGATCATTACAATAGTATACACAGACAGAAATATCACTCTGTGCCATGTAAATATGCACAACGATTACATGTCAACTGAAAATAAAAGGAAAATAAGAAAAATAAATAAATTAATTAAATTAAATATGGCAGGCCTATATTCTGAAGGCTCCAGAGGAGAGTCTGGAACTTTCTAGCTTCTAGAAGCTATTGACATTCCTTGGCTCACGGCCCTTTCTTCCATCTTCAAAGTGCATCACTACAACCTCTGCTTTCATCATCCCATCTCATCTTTCTGCCTTTAATCTTGCCTTCCTCTGCATTATGCTTACATTGTGTCCACCTCGCCATCTCAAGATCCTTAATCACAGCTGCAATGTCCCTTTCGAGTACATAATCACAAACTCTGGGATTAGGACAAGGACATCTTTCAGGGGCCAGTATGCAGCCTGCCATATTTGCTTAGTCACATTCTTTGGGTTTTTGTCACTTCTTGCCATCCTTTATGATGTCACTTTTTGCTTGATACTCCAGAACCTAGTGCTAATAGCAGAATACCCTTTAGCTCATAGTAGGGCAGAGCAGAGCAATCTGCATCTCTTGATTTGACCTGATGGTCTGGTAAGAGGGTACAATTTGCTACTCTCAGACCAAACTCAGAGGCCTGGCACCTCTACAATGAAGCTCCATGAAGCCATAGAATCTTGTCTGATTTATTTATCGGTATGCTCCAATGCCTGAAACTGTGCCTTCTCAAACATAGTAGGTGCTTAATAAATATTTGTTGAATGAACACATTAATTCAGCTTGCTTGTTGCTGGGTGCCTACCAGCAACTCATAAAATTCACTCATATGTGAATTTCAAAAATTACTCACGATAGAGAACCCTTTATCTATGTAATAGGTTTGCTTTCTCCATCTTGGGTCTCAAGGCTAGATGTCTGATGGTGCCTTTATCAAAATAAGGAGCATGGGAGAAGGAGCAGGTTTCAGAGAGAACATACTTTCTGTTCTGTACATACTAAGTTTGAAGTGCTGACGAGTCAGCCAGGCTGAGATGTCATGCAGGAAGTTGGAAATGTGGTAGAGAAAAAAATGGCAAGGTTGGAAATACAAATTTAGGATTCAACCACATGAAAGAAATAGATGAAGTCACAAGATTGATTAAAATGTCAAGGCAGAGGATGTGGAGAGAAAAAAGAAGAGCTCATTTGGTTAATTCTGCAGAATCTAAAATTAGCACGGGTGCCATCAACATATTTTGGTAATATTCATACATATTAATGATCACGCCCACTGACACATATATTTTAAGATTCAAAGGTTCTAGTAAAAGCATAGTTCTTACCTATGACACCCTATTTCCTGTCCTTTTTTAGCCTCAAGCCCCTCTTCCAAGGTTGAGGTTTCTTGTATTTACTCACCCACTTTCATTTTAAAAAATCTCTCCTAAGGTTCTTGTCCCACCCGTGAGCCCTTAAGCCATGGTCCAGCAGCTGTCTTCTCCCTGTACACCCTCTGCCTTTGCCACCAGTCATTCCACAGAGCTTAAAGGAAGCACCAGAACATGGGACTGATGGGCTCAGGCAATTTCTGCATGGTAATGCCGCCACCACCAGTCCCAACCAGACACCAGGATCTGAACTGCATTGGACACCCAGTCCAGATTTCCATCTGGTAATCTTCTGGCTTGGCCTTTTAATTGCAGGTTTTATGGAGACAAAAAGAAATGGCTGACTTTAGCCTCACGACGGGAATGGAACTATGTATGGTTAACTTCAACATATTGTAAGCAGTGATAGAGTTTCTGCTATCTGCTCTTAATTACCTCTTCTCCTCAAAAAGAAAATAGTTAAAACTCATAGCCAGTGTGGGAGCCAGCTTTCAAGATGGCCTCTGGTGATGTTTACCTCCTGGTCTTCACACTGTTGTATACTTCCCTTCCATGTTATAATACCGTGATTCTGTATGGCCAATAGAATATGGCAGAAGTGATGGTATGTCACTTTCAAGATTTGATTATAAAAGGTGTGATAGATTAACCTATTACTCTATCTATCTCTCTGATCATTCATTCTGGGAGAAGCCATCAGCCATATTGTGAAGATACTCTGTGGAGAGGCCCTGGTAAGGAACCAAGGCCTCCTGCCAACAGCTGCGATTCATCATCTGAGAAGTGGCTCCTTCAGCCTCAGTTGAGCCTTCAGATGACTGCAGCCCCAGCCAATATCTTCACTGAAAACTTTCAAGAGACCCCAAGACAGAAGCACTAGCTAAACTACTCCTGAACTTGTGACCTACAGAAACTGTGAAATAATATTTGTTGTTTGAAGCTATTAAGTTTTAATGGTAATTTGTTATGCAGCAAGATAACCAATATGACCAGGAATGGGGACCACCTCAGACTGATTCCTCCGCTCAGTGTCCTAGCTCTGCTAAGCTTCTTGGCCCTTCACCACTCTTGTCATCAGATGGTCTGCACTAAGGTGAGAGCATATTTGCACATGGAAGTGAATAACAGCCTTAGCCTCAGTTCATAGGCTAAAGTAAAAATTGCTAATAAAGATGTGGAAAAATAACTATTTTAACTGGTATCTAAAGAAAAGCAAATGAATACAAACATAAAATTCTACTTTTTTATTTATCAAAATAGTAAGGTTTTAAAAAATATTGATACTTAATGGTGAAAAGACGGTTCAATCTTTCTGAAATGTATTAAGAACATTCAAAAAGTTTGATGTTCTTTGATGCAGATTTGATTACACTTCTAGGAATAGATCTGATGAAAGTAAGGAGAAATGCAGATAGAAATTTATAGCTAAAAATGTTCATTGCAGCATTTAAAGTAGCCAAACAATAGACACAACCTTTGGTCCAACAATAAGGGATTTGTTTTTTAAAAAAATTATGGGCCAGGCACGGTGGCTCACGCCTGTAATCCCAGCACTTTGGGAGGCTGAGGCGGGTGGATTACAAGGTCAAGAAATCGAGACCATCTTGGTCAACATGGTGAAACCCCGTCTCTACTAAAAATACAAAAAATTAGCTTGGCATGGTGGCGCGTGCCTGTAATCCCAGCTACTCAGGAGGCTGAGGCAAGAGAATTGCCTGAACCCAGGAGGCGGAGGTTGCAGTGAGCCGAGATTGCGCCGTTGCACTCCAGTCTGGGTAACTCTGTCTCAAAAAAAAAAAAAAAAAAAAAAAAAAGGCACATTTATTTTATTTGAAATTAGGTAGCTATTGAAAACTAAGGTTATAACATTTTTTATTATATGAGGAAATGTTTCCGTAAAGATATAGGATACAGAAAGTATAAATGCAATATAGCCTCAGTTCTAGAAATGTAAATATACCTGAATCAAAGACTGAGGAGAAATGTACTAAAATATTAGCATCGTTTGTTGTTTGAATAATCCTCCCAGACAACAATTTGGGATAATTATTTTCTTCTTTATAGTCCTCAGAATTTTTAGAATTTTCACATTGGATAGTTATTACTTTTAAATCACAAAATAAAATGTTTAAAAATTGCAAATATATAGTAAGTATCGCTTCTTAAAGTATCTAGTATTTGCCTTTGCCTTTTATTCTTGAACCACAATGTTTTGGGTTACTCATGAATGATTCACATCAAAAGCCCTGGCCTATCTAAAACTTCACATTTCTTCTTGTTCTTTCAGGTGGGAGATTAATGAACATTCTAGAACGAGACTACGGCATGGGAAGGAAGTGTGTAATGAGCCCAAGAGGGTGTCTAGGAGATGTGTCCATTGCAGCATTCAGGGTGTAAGCACAAAGTGCCCAGTGTATGGCATTCTGAAGAAGGCCCTGTGAGCTCAGCATTCTATCTCCTTTACTCAGGATGGAAGCAGGAAGATAGAATTCAGTTGCAAAAAGTTGGTCACTGACTCTGAAAAGGATTCAAATTACTGACAGCTTACAGTAATCAATGCTATGAAAGCCGTAATTATCCCAATACTGCAAAAGTTTGGAGGTTTAAAAACAACAACAACAAAAACAAAAACCAGTTCTCCCAATCTGTGTCCTTCTGTCTGCATCTCTCTGGTTATATAACTAGAAAAGGGCCGGCTCAGGAATGAATCCCAGATGGCTCTGCTCAGTGTTTGCTTTGAAGTGGGTTCAACTCAATTTATCTGGTCTGTGGTTTGAGGATAGGATGGAAGGATCCAAATACACAACAGTGCCCAGACCCCAGAGTAGGAACAGAACATCTGCTTCCTGGGCACAAGTGCGTGAGGAAAGGATTTACCCTTCAAGGGTGTTGATTCTGATCCTGGCTACTTGGGGGAGAGGGGTGGGAAGTGTTGCTTCCTGGTCTCCTCAGCCCGGGGTCTGGAGGGCTGCTTCTTGCACTGCTGTGTGGCGGCCATGGCTTAAGTCCGGCCAAGTTTGGCCCCATGGGTCTCCTCCACCCAGAAAGGCGGCAGAGCATCTCAACCGGGTAAGGTCAAGTGGGCTCCCGGGGTTCAGCCCTTCATTGTGGGTCTTGGTATTTATAGCTTCTCACTCTGTTCATTTTCTCTCAGGTGGTTAATTATATCATTTCTCTCTCCAGTTTTCTGAAAGGAGTAATTGACTCAAGAGGTTGGCCTGTCAAATATTTGTGGAGGGCAAGTGCAGAGACTGAAGAAGGCATAGAAAGTGAGACAGTGCCATTGAGAACAGCAGGACCACAGAAGGCCAGTGCCAGGAAGGCACTAATGTCATCTAGTTCCCAGGCTGCAGACCCAGATGGCTACAGGGACAGAGCAGGTTCCCTAAAGGTGGGAGCTGGGCCAGTATTGAGCAGAGGGACTGTAGGTTGGAGAGTGCACACCTTTCCTGAAGGCATGCAAATAAAAATGTTAATAATAATTTGTAGGCCAAAGAAAACACAATTTCTGGTTGGATTTGGCCCAAGGGTCAGCAATTTGACATTCTTGGGTGGTCCTGTGACTTCAATGTACAGATAATAAACAGGTCCAGGGACCTACCGAGTTGATGACTAGGCAGTCCTAGAGCACTTATCTTCCTGCTCCCTGGCCAGGGGACCTTCTGGTCTAGATCTCTGCTGAGGAACTGACACTGTGACAGTCCCTCCACCCTGCACCCCATAATGACAGTTTGACAGAAAAAGAGAAAGCACTCTGTCAACCCCTACTTATTTCAGGAAATGGCCAGCCACAGAAAAATGTCCATCCCTAACATGAAATATCCTATACGGCTCGCTTGCCCCTTTACCAAAGGTCTGCCCAGTATCCCTGAAGACCAATCAGAAAGTCGCCCTGCTTCCAAAATTCCCACCCTTAATAGAATGCTTGCTGATCAGAGACTGGCCCCATATTTCTCTTTCTACTTCACGAAGCACATTGTTCTTTCTTACATCTTTCAACCCCTGCTGAAGCCAAAGTGACCTGCAGATGCTTCCCTTGCCACAAGCTTATCAAGAGACACTGTGCTCCCACATTTATTGCACAGCAGCTAAGATTTGGAAGCAACCTAAGTGTCCACAACAGATGAATGGATAAAGAAAATGTGGTACACACACACGATTCAGCCATTAAGAACGGATAAGGAAAATGTGGTACATACACACAATTCAGCCGTAAGAAGAATAAGATCCTGTCATTTGCAACATGGATGAAATTGGACGGCATTAAGTTTAAGTGAAATAAGCCAGGCATGGAAAGACAAATGTCACATGTTCTCACTCATTTGTGGAAGCTAAACATGAAAACAATTGAACTCATGGAGATAGAGTGTGGAATATCGGAAGGGTAGTGGGGCAGGGGGAGGAGGTGTGGAAGTGGGGGATGGTTAATAGGTACAAAAATTCAAATGCTAAGTCTTATTATTTATAGAATAAATTTATTTATAGAATAAATAAGACAGCATTTGATAGCATGACAGGATGATTACAGTCAGCAAAAATTCATTATACATTTTTAAGTAAGTGAAAGAGTGTAACTGGAGCATATGTAACACAAAGAAATGATGAATTGCTTGAGGTGATGGATACCCCATTTACCCTGATGTCATTATTACACATTGTATGCCTGTATCAAACTATTTCATGTACCCCAAAAATATGTACACCTATGTACCCACAAAAATTAAAAAAAAGAGAAACAGCCTGTGTTCATTTTGTCTCGGACTTAGTTTTGGACACTGGCATGTGTCGGAAGACTGCAGCTCTCAGGGATTCTGCCCGGGATCTGCCAGTTCCTGGCACAGCAGACACTATCTGCCCTCAGTCACCTGCAAACTGTAGCTATCTCTCTAAAGCAGCCTGCACTCCTAGGATGCCCACTGGGAATTTCTGCTCCCTCTGCCCTGGAGCTACAGGAGAGGTGCATGAGCCCACAGGGATGGGCAGCCCACCAGTCCACCTCCGGGCTGTGCACAGCGATTTCAGTGCAGGGCTTTCTCTGGAGTCCACCCATCCTCTGTCCCTCAGCATCCCCACCCAGCCCCAGCCCCACCTCCTGACCTCCCAGTCCTAACTTGGGAATTCTGTTTCAGCAACACCTGTAACCTCTGCACTGCTGTTTTTTCTCAACTGTTTTTTCTGTCTTGAAGGAGAGCTCATCCAGTCAACATCTACTTACTCAACATTTTCTATATGGCTCAAGTTCCCAAAAAAACCCCTCAGTGAGCAAAAGCCTTCCCTCTCCCTCCTCTTTGAGAGTCTGCCTAATGCCATGATTATTATTATTATTATTATTATTATTATTTTAAGACAAGGTTTCACCATGCTGGTCAGGCTGGTCTTGAACTCCTGACCTCAGGTGATGTGGCCACCTTGGCCTCTCAAAGTGCTTGGATTACAGGCGTGAGCCACCACACCCAGCCTAATGTCATGATTATAATAGCTTGTATTTGTTGAACACTTACTATTTCCCAGGCACAGAGCTCCCTCTCCTTCACCTTACAGTCTTCCTCTCTTTAACGCTCAGGAAAATGCTAGGAAGTAGGCATTCTCATCCCCTTTTGTGTCAGTGACAAAATCAAGGTTCAGAGAGGTTAAGCAAGTTGCTCAGGGTCACAGAGGAGCAGAATTTAGATTTGCACCTGGGTTTAAGCTGGACCCAATCCCCTCCCTCTGTGACATATCTGCTTTCACTGGGAGCCCCCCCTCTCCCCCATTCTGCAGCACAGACTCTGCTCCAGGTCACTGTTCCCTGCTAAACCCTCGTGGGCCCGGGGTGAGTCTCTGGAGGATGGGTAGAGGGCAGCACCAGCTGAGATTCTTCTCGGATCCTAGGGCATCTAACTTTTACAAGCACCACCCACAGCATGTCAATTGTGTTAACATGTTCCAGCGTCTGATTTTAACTATAAATGTTGAAAACATTTTGAAAAGCATTTTAGAATTTTGTTTTTGAAATTATTTTTTATTTTGTTTGACCGTTTTGTTTTCTTATTTTGGAATCCATTTAATTTGTCCTTCTGAAACATTTTGTAGGCCCTTGAAAAGCCCTAGGCACTGGACTTAACCATGCCTAAGTGGTGACAAAACAAGCATACAAACAAAAAACTGATTGTGGGGATGGGGAAGAGTTACCTGCATATTGTCCACACCTCATCAAGATGCAAACCTTTGATTCAATTTCCATAAGAATCATTTTTGCCTCCCTTGGAGGATAACACTAAATCCTTTGTGTGAGCACCTTCTAGAAGTTTCTGATCCCAAGTCTGAGGTTTTGGTGCTCACACTTCCAGGTTGCTGGTGCTGTGAGATGCTGATGATTAAAAACAGAAGGGTGGCTTACACTGTGCATCCCAGATTCTCAATTCCTGAAGCCAGTGGGAACCCTCCTCCCAAGTAGGGTCAAGGATGGGCAATGATGTACTTGGGAAGCATTGAGGGTACCTTATCTCTGGGACGGTTAGTTTGCTAGGGCTGCCATGGCACCATACCACAGGTTGGATGGCTTAAACAACAGACATTTATTTTCTCACATTTCAAGAGGCTAGAAGTCCAAGATCCAAGTATTGGCAGAGTTGGTTCTTTCCAAGGGCCACGAGGAAAATCTGTTCCAGGCCTCTCTTCTTGGTTTGCAGATGGCCACCCTCTTGCTGCCCCTCCACAGGGTCACCGTCCTTCAGTGCACATGTATGCCTGCTGCTTCTTTGTGTCCTAACGTCTACTTCTTAGCAGGACACCAGTTAGATTGAATTAGACCCACCCTAACAGCTTCATTTTCATTCAATCACCTCTCTAAAGGTCCAATCTTCAAATACAGTGACATTCTCAAAGCTGAGGGTTAGGGCTTCAACATGTGAATGAAGTAGGAAACACAAGTGAACACATGAAAGGTGGGTTTTGCTTGCGATGCCTGGATGATGCTCAGAAGCCCTTCCTCCATCTTGCCTGAACTTTGGGGGAGGGCTTTGCCACATCCAAAGCAGAACTGGGATGAGCTATAATGAGTCCTCCTAGTGCTTCTGTTTTATGGGTGCTTGTTAAACACTGCGCTAAATGCTTACCCAGGCTTAACTCTATATCCTGTGATATCGTTATTCCCTAGCTTGCATATCAGAAAACAGAGAGGCCAAGCAAGTTGCTTAAGGTTAGTCAGCTAATAAATGGCAGAGTTGGGACATGAATTGATGCAGTCCATGCTCTTTGCCACTATAATACACTGGTTTCCAAAAGCCCTTTATACGTGGAGGAAGGGTAGCCTTTCAATTTCCAAAGGTGTTAGCCTTGGTTGCTTACTCTGTGTGTGTGTGTGTGTGTGTGTGTGTGTATGTGTGTGTGTGTGTGTGTGTGTGTGTGTGTGTTGGGGAGAGGATGGTAAACAACTCTTTTGTGTTTTGTTTTGTGTAGGGGGCTCAGAGAATGCTTGGCAGATAACCCATAGTTAGGCCTTTGGTTCCAAAGGTAAAGGCCCAGGGAGGGAAGCTGGCTGATGGACAGGGGATATGAGCTTGAGGTAAAGATGAGATCGCTTTCCTTACCCTTGGAGAGATGGTCCCCTAAGACTTGGAAGGTCTGGGCAAGCAGCGTTCCAGAAGTAGCTGAGGCCTGAGCCCATGTACACAGGGACCCCAAGGTGGCAGAATCAGGATGCCTGCTCCTGTGACTTTAGGACTCTGAATAACAGCCCGTAAGACCAAGCCTGGCACAGAGGGAAGGAGATGCTAAGGGAGCTCCCTTTTTTCGACTGGATGATGGTGACTGGTAGATGAGAACAGGCCTAGTGCCCAGCACATCCAAGGTTCCTTACACAAGCGGGGACACAGACCCCAGTGACTGATCCTGGATTCCCAATACCTAGGAAAGTAAGTATATATACTGGCTTTATTTTTAAGTTTAAAAAAAAAAAAAAGTGGATTTCTTGCAATTTGAGTGTCTTAGAGCAATTCATATCACATATTTATTCTGTCTCCTTTCCCATTTTTCCCATTTTTTTTTCAAGTTGTGGGATCCCAAATGGGGCATGACAGATTAGTCAAAAGTATACAGAAAAGGGCTCAGAATTCACACCAACCAACCCAGTCATTTCCTGGTCCCCTCACATGCTATAGCTTATATACAAGCGTCATGCATGTATTTAGCAACCTCATCTGCATGTTGTTCATTTTTCCAAACCATGAGTTAGGCTCCTCCTAAGTAGCAACCACGTTTGCTGTTCTCTAATCCACATCTTGTAATGGTCAGCACAGAGCCCAATACCTGGAGAATGCTCATCGATGTGAAGAGAAACGTGTGTAAGATTGTAATGATCTTTGTGTACAGACTTATTTACTGTGTCTGCCCCTCCAATGACAGAGGTCCCTCTACAGTGGGCATTAATTATGATTTGAGCACAAAGCTGGAATATTATTCTAGAAGCATTGTGATCAGAGATTGTCTGGCACTTCTCAGCAGGTGCTAGACAAGCAGTGCCCTAGAAGTCGTTGGCACCTTTCTACCTTCTTACCTCATCAGATCCTCCACTGGCTCAGTGGAAAAAGGATGGCTTTAGAGTCCAAGAGACTTGGGTTTTGATGACCTACACTTAGGTAAATTCTTTGGGCAAATATTTTAGGCTCTCTTAACTTTATTTCTTGGTCTTTAAAAGGAGAAAAAGAGCATTTCCATTAAGAAATTTCTTAGAGGATTAAATAATGTGACTTAAGCAAAGCCCCTAGCACAGAGAAAATGCCTTGTCATCACTGGCAACCCTACTTCATTTACCCTTTTCTCTATCTATTCTCAGAGATAAAACCAGCATCTAGAAATGTACCTGAGCATAGGAAAGGAAGGACTAGAAAGCATTTCTTGAGTCACAGATTCACAAACCACACGCCAGAAAAGGAACACAAAGACTTGGGACATGGAATGCAGCCAATTTAGGGGACTATAAATCGTGTCCCCTTGGACCTTCTGCTAAGAGCCTTGGATCCTGCTTTCGTCCACTAGAAAGCCATCAAGCTCTGGAAGAATGGTGAAGACCTCGAATCTGAGTTTAAATTCTTGCTTTGCCACTTAATACCTTATGACCTAGGACAAGTCATGTAACCAACCTGAGCACGTTTTCTGATCTATAAAATGAATTGTATTAAACACCTGGCATTGTGCCTGGGACACAGTGAGTACTGAGAAGTATTATGTCATTATAATGTGGTGGTTAAGAGCATGGGCTTAGGATCCTGGCTCTGCCACTTACTAAATCCTGCTAACTTTCACTAACCATCATCAAGTAAGCACTCTGTCAATGCCACCGTTTTTTCATATGCAAAATGGGACAGTAATGTTTACTACTGCTCTTAGTGGGGATGCCTACAGAAGTTGTGAGACAAGGACTTGAGAGCAAAGAGTTTGTTTGGAAAGTGCTCCTAGGAAACACTGGAAGGGGAATAGGGAAGTGAAACAGGGAAAGGAAGGAAGCCAATAAAGAGCAACTGGAGGTTCTTTACACTGAGGAACTCTGTCTGGGAGAGTGTGTAGAACATACCCCAGTTATGCCAACTGAAGGGAAAGGAAGCTGGGGTATTTATCCTCCTAATCCCCACATGTCTGTTTCTGCCTCAACACCCACAGTGTCCTGCATCTAGGCTGAGTGTATTCCTGCAGGAAGAGGAAGAAGGAGAAAAAAGAGAAGGAGAAGGAGAAGAAGGAGGAGGAGGAGGAGGAGGAGGAGGAAGAGAAGGAGGATGAGAAAGAGGAGGAGGACGAGGAGGAGGAGGAGGAGAAAAGTTCTTCAGGCACCCACGCTAATAGTTTGCAGTGTAGGACAGAGTGAGAAGGAATATCAATAGGCCACCAATAATATCTATCACACTGCCTTATAGAGTTGTTATCATGATATAATAAAACAATTATGTAAGGTTCTTAGGACAATACCTGACATGGAGGAATTGCTATCTCAAATCACACACACACTAAACAGATTAGTATATTCCAACACTTAAAAATATTGAATGTGGATATGGATGTTCTTTAATGAGTGTTTATTTAATAGGATGAAAGAATTGGGAAAAAGTAATTCAATTCAATAAATATTTACAAACAGCCCACCATGCCTGTGAGGTACTGTACTCCCGTAGTAATCAATAGAAATAAAGAACTTATACACAGGAGATAAGGCTCTACTCCCACCACCTCTTCCCAAGCATAATCTTTTGCTCACTATCCTTTAAAAAATAATCTTTTCATCATTCTTAACCTTTTCCTTATTTTGGGTTACAATTTGCCAGTGAGATTGTTGGAAATCTTTGACAAATCACAGATAATATATGAATTGCCAAAATTATGGAGATAGGCAAATCTCACTTTCCAATTCTGTAAACTATAAACCAATGAAGCTTTATATTATTAACCAAGTTATTCACTCTGAAACATAAATGCTCCTTCAAGAATCAACAGACATTTGGGAAAAATCAACAGCAAGAAAAGGGGGTAGAAAGAATAATCTATAACAGAAGAAACAGATATAATAAAGAAAATAAATCTTAAAAATTGCATAATCCTATGCTTTGAGAAACTTGACAAGTTATTATAACCACAAGACAAGAACAGGTTGCTATGAAAGAACAAGCGAACAGAACAGTAACAAGAGTTCCTGGGTATTAAAAACATGTTTAACAACAAAAAGTAGTTAATGGAAGACTTAGGAAGGAATTTGAAAATTTTCTTAGCATTTGGGGCGAACTATCTTAAGATAGGAAATATAAGAAAAAATAAGAGATGCAAATGAAGTATCAATTGAGGAGGTCCAACATCCAGCTAACATGAGTTACTGAAGAAAAAAGAGAAAATTGATGTTAATTAAAAAAAAAAAATCATATAGTGGAAAAAAGGCATGCTATGCCTGTAAATATTTTTGTAAATTCTTTGGCACTCTTCCTTTCATAAAATGAAGCTTAATTCCCCTCCCCTTGGATGTGGGCTGGACTTGGTGAACCATTTCAGTGAACAAAATGTGGCAGAAGTAATGGCTCGTCATTTCCAATGCTAGATCAAGACATTGTCTCTTATGCCTTCCTCTCTCTCTTGGATAACTCACTCATGGGAAGACAGCTACCACATTCTAGATCCTCAAGAAGCATGTAGAAAAGCCCCATGTGGAGAGTAACTGACGCCTCCCACCAACAGCCAGCTTCAACTTTCAAATGAAGTGAGTGAGCCACATTGAAAGAGGATCTTCCGGTTCCAACCAAAACCTTTAGATGACTGCAGCCTGGGCCATCTTGACTGCAATCTCATGAGAAATCCCAGACCAGAATAACCCAGTGAAGCTTCTCCTGACTTCCTGAACCACAGAAACTGTGAGAGAAAATAAGTGTGTTATGGTTGTTTTAGATCACTATGCTTGGGGCAATTTGTTAAGCAACATAGATAAGTAATACACTGTCCCAGGGAGCAGATTTAGGACCATATGTAAAAAGTTACAGAAAAACAGACAAGCTCAATATATGGAAGAAATTTTTAGCAATTGCGGATAATACAGCAATACGTTGAAATATCTTGTAGTAGTGGGATTTATGCAAGTGTTTGAGTGGAGGCCAGATGCCCACCTGTTGCCGGTGATACTGAAGAATCTACATTATAGTGAAAATCACTGCACTAAATACACTCCTTGTCAAACTCTTTAAGATTTTATTTTTTTTTCTTATCAAAGCTGTGTTCCTATTTATTCAGTAGACATTTAATGAGAACCTACTATGTAGTAGGCACTGTGTTAGGCATTTTGGATAGATAGATGAAAAATATATTTAGTCACTTTCCTAAACAAGTTTCTATTTAAGTTAGAAAACAAACAAAACAATCAACACACTGCATTTGTGTGAACTTTACCTAAAGTAACATATGAACTGAACACAATCAACAAAGGGATAGCACTTTCCTCTTCCAGGAATTAAGAGCACATCATTTACTCTTTATTTATTTATTTATTTATTTATTTATTTATTTATTTATTTATTTTTGAGACAGAGTCTTGCTCTGTCACCCAGTGGCATAATCGTGGCTCACTGCAACCTCTGCCTCCTGGGTTCAAGCAATTCTTCTGCCTCAGCCTCCCGAGTAGCTGGGACTACAGGCACACACCACCACACCCTACTAATTTTTGCATTTTTAGTACAGACAGGGTTTCACCATATTGGCAAGGTTGGTCTCGAACTCCTGACTTCATGATCCACCCGCCTCAGCCTTCCAAAGCACTGGGATTACAGGTGTGAGTCATTGCGCCCGGCACATTATTTTTTGTTCACATGACAACCCTATGAGGTAGAGAGTTATGATTAATTTGCTGAAATCTCACAGCTAATGGCACACCAAGTTTCAAACTCAGGTGTAGGCTCTTCTTATAAGGGCATAATGATGTCCAAGTCTCCTTAACTTCATGTTTCATAGATCAGTCTGCATTTTAGCATGTAAGTCCTATACAGTTGTTCATGGTATGCCCTTATTCTCCTTTTGATGTCTACAGGGCCCATAGTGATATCCTCATCTGGACTGAAACATTCTTAATATTGGTAATTTGGTTTTCTCTTTGTCAGTCTTGTTAGAGTTTTGCCAATTTTATTGATCTTTTCAATAAAACATCTCTTTGTTTCATTGATTTTCTTTATTGTTTTTATATTTCTACTTTCGTTGATTTCCATTCTATCTTTACTATTTTTGTCTTCTGTTTACTTTGGGTTTATTTTGTTTTTTGTTTTCTAAGTTGTTAAGATGTGAACTTAGATTACTTTTTAATAATCCTCCTTTTTATGGATGTATGTAATGCCATAAATTTTTTTCTTAGTATTGCTTTACTGTGTCCCACAGATTTTGATATGTAATTTCATGTTCATTCAGTTCCACATTTTTCATTTTCAAGACTTCTTCTTAGAGAAATAGATTATTTAGTTGTCATTTCCCAAGTATTTGAAGGTTTCCTATTATCTTTCTGTTATTGATTTCTAGTTTGGTTCCATTGTGGTCGGAAAGCACATTCCATATGACTTAAATTCTTATAACTTGTTGGGGTTTGTCTTATGGCTCAAATATGCTCTATCTTGCTATATGTGCTGTGGGCACTTGAAGAGTGTGTATTCTGCTGTTGTTGAATGGAGTGTTCTATAAACGTCAATTACAGCCTGTTGGTTGACAGCATTGCTTAGTTCTTCTGTATTTTTGCTGATTTTCTCTTTGGTGTTCTACCAATTGTTAAGGAGTGTCGAAGTCTCCAACTATATTGTGGATTTTCCTACTTCTCCTTTCATTTCTATCAATGTTTGTGTCATATAGTTTGCAACTCAGTTTCTTAGATCATATATATTTAAGATTTCTATGTCTTCTTCATGTATTGACCCTTTTGCCATTATATAATGTCATTCTCTGGTAATTTTCTTTGCTTTGTAGTCTACTTTATCTGCAATTCATATAGTTACTTCTACTTTTCCTTTGCTTAATATTTGTGTGGTATATTTTTTCCATCCTTTTATTTTCAGTCTCCCTATATTATAATGTTTTAAGTGAATTTCTTATAGACAGAATGTAGCTGGGTCAAGATTGTTAAATCTACTCAGTATATCTTTAACTTTTAATTGGCTTTTTGAACCACTGTTTAGGCTTAAATCTCCCATTTTATTTTTGCTTTCTGTTTGTGCTTTTGCTCTTGTTTACTTTTTCCATCCTTCCTATAGATTGCATAAACCTTTTGTGGAATTCCACTTTGATTAATCTTTAATGTTTTTGAGCATATCTCTTTGTATAAGTTTATTAGTAGTTACTATAGTCTATTATATATACATAGTAAATCACTGTCTAGTTGTGTCATCATTTTACAAGTTTACTATTAAAAAAATCTTATGCTATGAGTTGTGAGATTTTTTTTGGGCTTTTTGAATCCTTGTTCTGCCTTTTATTTTTCTTAATTTTCAAAATTTCTTAGCATTTTTATGTTCCTCCCCTCCAAAACTCATGTTGAAATCTAATTGCCACTGTAACAGTATTAAGAGACGGGACTTTAAGGAGGTGTTATCCATACCATTGTCACAGGAATGGACTAATACCATTATCATGGAAGTGGGTTCATTATCACAAGTGTGGGCTTACCCCTTCTTACTTTCTTTGCCCTTGCACCAGGTGATGCTTTCTGCCATGTTATGATGCATCAAGAAGGCGCTCATCAGATGCTGACACCTTGATATTTGACTTCTTGACTTCCAAAACTATGATAAAATACATTTCTATTTATTATAAATTGCCCAGTCTGTGGCACAAACAGACTAAGATACTTTGCCTTGTTTTATGTCCCTTTACCTTCTCTATTTATAATGTAAGTATCTTAAATATTCCCACTACATAATTTAGAACCATATTATACAATGCTGTATTTTTGCTCCAACTATCAAACATAATTAAAAAAAACTTACGAGAGAAAGAAAGCCTGTTGTATTTACCCATATGCTCACTTACCATGTTTTCTATTCTTTCCTATGTTCTAAGTTTCCTTCTTTTGTTTTTACTTTCTGTTTAGAGAACTTCCTTTAGCCATTCTTTTAGGGTATGTCCACTGGTGACAAATTCTCTTAGCTTTTCTTCATCTGATAATCTCTTGATTTCTCCTTCATTCTGAAGAATGTTTTCACTGGGTATAAGATTTTGGGTTGGTAGTTCTTTCTTTTCAGTACTTGAATAATATTATGCCATTTCATTCTAGCCTTCATGGTTTCTGATGAGAACTCCACTGACATTCTAACTATTTTCCCACTATAGGCAAGGTGTTACTTTTCTCTTTCAATATTTGTTACATGTCTTCAGTTTTCAGAAGTTTAATTATTATGTGTCTTAGCATGGACTTCTTTGGGTTTTCCCTTTTGGGGTTTGCTCAGCTTCTTGACTCTGTAAACTTATTTCTCCTGTCAAATTTAGAAAGTTTTCAGCTGTTATTTCTTCAAGTACTTTTTCAGTCCTGCCTTTTTTCTCCTCTCCTTCTGGTACTCTGATGACATGAATGTTAAATTGTTTGTTATAGTCCCACAAGTCTCTGAGGCTATATTCTTTCTCTTTTCAGTCTATTATCTCTTTGCTGTTCAGAGTGAGCAACCTCTATTTTTCTATTTTCCAGTTCACTGATTCTTTCCTCTGTCCTCTATTCTATTGATGAGCCTATGAACTGAGCCTTTTATTTTGGTTACTGCATTTTTTCCATTCTAAAATTCCCATTTGGTTTTTCTTTAGATCTTCCATTTCTTTGCTGAGACTTACTATTTCTTTGCTGGTCTTTTTATTTCCCATTTTTAATTTATTCCTAGTGTTTCATTAATTGCTTATTGGAGCATTTTTATCATGACTACTTTGGAATTATTGTCAGATTAATTTAGCCTCTTTGTCATCTCAGTGTTATCATCTATTGCTTGTCTTTCTTCATTCAGTTTGAGATCTTTCTGGTTCCTGTGTGACAAATGATTTTCAATTGAAACCTCATTTTTGCATTGAATTATAAGACTCTGGGGGTCTTATTTTAGCCTTCTGTTTTGGCTGGCTTTTATTTTTAGACCACTCCAGAAGGAAAAGGAGGTGGGGTGCCACCTTGTTACTAATAGGTAGAGGTGGAAATCCAGGCTCCCCTCTTGTCCTCAGTCAGTATCTGTGTGGGGGAGGACTCTGTTTCTGTTGGGTGGGTTGGGGATTCTGGGGCCCCATGTGGTTTCCACTAACATCGAGGTGGAGATGGCCTTGTTATCACTATGCAATTGCGAAAATCCTAACTCTCCACTAGAGCTTCTCTGACACTATTCCAGTGGGAAACAGCCTTGTTGCTGCTGAGTGAGAGTAAAAGCTTAGGCTCCTCGTGTAGTTTCCACTGACATTACAGGGGTAGGGAGGGGCTTATTATCAATGAGGTGGAGATAAAAGTCTTGGCTCCTTATGTGGCCTTCCCTGATTCCATCATGGTGGAGACTTAGGCTGCTTCATTACAGCATTGTGATGGTGGAAGTCTAGGCCTTTGCAGGCATGTAGGATAAGGTCACAGTTTTCCTGTGGTGTTTACTTGGAATAAAACGGTTATTATGTAAGTTTTCTGCTTTGCCAAGCTGCACATTTTCTTGTCCTTTGACTAGAGACAGCAAGCTTCTTTGGGACTTTTAATGTCTGCACCCACAGGCATTTCTGGGTTGCTAACCTCCTCAGCTCCAAACCTAGTATACATGAGGCAAAAAGAAAATCCAGGGAACTCACCTCCATGTTGTTCCTTGGGTCATCATGTCTCTAGCTGGTCCACCTACTTTTCTCTATCTTTTAGAGTTTTCTTCTGCTAGTTCATATATAATGTCCAGGGTTTTTAGTATATAGTGGCAGGAATACCAAAAGGTATGTCTACTACATCTTCCCGGAAGACAAAGTTACTCATTCTGCATTTTAAATACAAGTATAACTAAGAATTTCATTGCAAGGCTTGGAAAATCCTACTGCTAAGAAACAGTCATGACTTTATAGGAACCCATAAAAGCTAATGGTTGGGAGCCAAAACTAACTTTTCTAATAGAGAGAGACTTTATATAAGTTTTCATTCAATGTTACTGTTTTGTTTGGGAACTCCTTTTGACCTGTGATAGATATGACATGTCATAAAAAGGATATTAAAAGTCATTCCTGAGCTTGAAGTGATTTGATGATAAGTAAAGGAGGCTTTATTATGTTTAGTAGCACTTTGAGGTTTTAGGAGAACTCTGTTGCCTGGTTGCTTTGAATAAGAAAATAAGTTATTCTAGGCCAGGCACTATGTCTGAATGATCTGCTCAGTATCTCAAATCAGTTACATCATTTATATATGTACATGTCAGGAATACAAACTGCAAGTCTCAAAAGGTGGGCAGAAAAATATTCCTTAGGACACCTCCCCATGGAACAGCTTAGATTTGGTTCAGGCCAGAAATTGACAGATAATGAACCCGCAAGATACCGTCTAAGTTTTATAAAGTGAAAGAAATGATTGGGAGTGTCAGGTTACATTCTGGGATTCAAAACAAATATTTCAGAAAGGATCCTGTTACTTTTTGTAAATTGCAAAACAAAACCTTCTATTTTGGAAAAACCCTCCCTCCCTTACAAAAAACACCCAGAAAGACTGCTTGGGTGAGACTCACACTTGGGTGATGAAGACAAATCACACTGGAGCAGTCCAGAAAATACTTTGCTGGTGTTGGTTTGGTCCAAGCACACTGTGTACTTGAGCAATGTGTGTGAGTCTTTGGACAGGGTAGGGGTAAGGGAATAAAAAAGCAACTCAAAGTGTTCTCCGCCAGAGCTGAAAGCAACTCTCCTTGACACTCTTCAATTTTCTTTCCCAAACAGTCCTGACATGGCCTTTCAGTATCAACTAGATATTCCCAGAGAGTGCCTATAACCCGTCAAAGATCTTTGTTTTCTTATGTCAATATGTTTATTATCAGCAAAAATCTCACTATTCAGAAAGAATAGAAGTTAAATGGTATTCGGCCTCAGAGTAGTTGGCTCTTACTTTATTTCATAAAACTATGTTTTCCAAATCTTATGTAATGTGAGACCTGGGAAATGCATGAAACATAAGCACGTGGATTCTAAATTCCCCTTGGGAATCTCTACAATGTTCTACGCAATGAGCTTAAAGATATACACATTAAGCAGGTAGTCTTGCTAGCAAGAGATTTTTCTTCAGGATCTAACAATTAGCTCCCTGGCCAGGACTAAGAAGTCAAACCAAATAAGAGCACTGACAATCTAAGATTTAAAGAGGCAGCTCCTTTAGCTGCCTTCCTATCCCTGCATAATGGTTCTCTAGTAATGCAATGGAAGCACATCTTGAGGGAACATTTGCAAAACCTGACTTTATTCTTTGCTTTAGCCTCTAAAAAGGGAGACCAGAGTTCTTCACATTTTCTTTTCTTCTTCTTCTTCTTTTTTTTTTTTTTTTTTTTAGACAGAGTCTGGCTCTGTTGCCCAGGCTGGAGTGCAGTGGCGCAGTCTTGACTCACTGCAACCTCCACCTCCCGAGTTCAAGTGATTCTCTTGCCTCCGCCTCCTGAGGTGCGCTACAGGTACATGCCACTAAGCCCAGCTAATTTTTGTATTTTAGTAGAGATGGGGTTTCATCACATTGGCCAGGCTGGTCTTGAACTCCTGACCTCAAGTGATCTGCCCGCCACAGCTTCCCAAATTGTTGGGATTACAGGCATGAGCCACCATGCTCAGCCCAGAGTTCTCCACATTTCTGAAGAGAATGTAAAAATATCTCTTGCAGTGCTGAAAACAACATACTCTCCAATCTAAAGGAGCCAGAACCCCAGTGCAAGTGATGATATAAGGAAAATGCATCCAGTGCTTAGAGGAGAACAGCCAAACAGCAAAAAACACAACAGCAAATGCTGTCTTCATAGCAAAATGATAGGACTATAGAGAGAGGAAACAATGAACCCAAAGGTGGTATCTGCATGATGAACTGGATTGTCCCCACACCCATAATAACCGAATAGTCCCCCCACAGACTGAAGCATGTACGCTGTTTGCCAAGCATGCTGTGGTGGGAAAAGCACAATTCTAGAGCCAGGCAGACTGGGTTTGAATCCCAATTCCGTTACTTACTAGCTATGTAACCTAGTACTGGTTGTCTAATTTCTCAGATCTCAATTTTCCTATCTGTAAAACAAGCATTCGTTTATTAGTTTGGCATTTAATCAATGCTTATTGTGTGGCAAACATTGCAGTAGGTCCAAAGTAACACAATGATGAATAAAACAGGCTTCTTGTGAGTTCCGATTTAAATGAAATAATACATGTAAAGCACCTAGTACAGAGACTGGTACATAGGAGATGATTAATCATTTTTATTTCCTTTCTCCTCTTTTATCCCTTCACAGATGTAGAGGTAGCTAAATCCCAAACCACTGTTTGTTCATCAAAAGATAAATACTACCATCTCTACCTTCAACACAAAGAAAGTGTCAATCCATGGACTGGCTCCTCTCAGGATAATTTGGTGTCTCGAGTGTGAAGTCTTTTCGCTGGAGCTTGAGATGCAGGAGAAGAGGGAATTCTAAAAGTTTCCCATCATGCACCTGCCCTGACCATCTCCCACCTATTCTGGACCTACTCTTGACTAAGAGTCACATGGTGTAGGGAATCGAGTACAGAAAGCAGAGGATGTGCTGGTTCACTTTCCTGAACCAGTAACTAACCACCTGACAGGAGGCAAGTCATTTCAGCCATCATCTACTGAAGTCCTTATAAGTGCCCCCACTACTCTGAAAATTCCTTGAGATAAGGATGGATTTACTTATGCCCCTTCCTTTAGTGACTACCAAAGTGCAAATAGTTGGCACTCAAAATACATTCATTGAATGTAAAATTGGGATCATTATTTTTCCCTTTTTTTTTTTTTTTGCCTGCTTCATCTTTCCTTCACATAAAATTGGGATCATTCTGCCTTGCCCATGTTGTAGGGTTTTTATAAAGATTAAATGAGTGCATTTCTATAAAAAGTCTTTGAGGTTGTAAAATATGCAAATGTAAGGAATCTGCCTGTTTTGGGTATAGGAAAAAAGTAGAAAAAAGAAGAAATGAGAAAGATAAAAGAGAGCTGGGAGTGAGGTGGGCAGCTATATTTGAAAGCAATCTGAAGCCACTCGGAGGTGAAGGAAAGAGATTTAAGTCACAGCCCATCAGTCTTTCAGAGACTGTTCTTCAAGACCTACTCAAAGACATTCTGTCCTATGAGCAGCTTTAGGGTACTGGGAAAAAGAATTATGACAGTCACATCGTATGATGAAATACCAAGTAGCATTTCAAAGGTCATGCTCCAGAAAGTCTGGTAATGAGATGAGAAAAATGCTTAAGCATAAATTATGTGATTTTAAAAATAAAGCAGTTGAGATCTTAATTTTGTGAAAAAAAAAAAAGGAAATAGAAAAAGTATATATAATAAAAACACATAGAAGCGATGAGAAAAGACTGAGAAGAGATGTATCAATGATACCAGTAATATACTATGACATTTTAATTGTCTTTTTAATATATATGCATATTTTATACACTCTTCAATGAATAAGTGAATAATTGGAAATATAACTCTGTGTGTGTGTTTGTGTAAACATATTCTGTTCTTCACTGTTCTATCCAGGAACTGATTTAGATCTGAATCAATTGTTCCAAGAACCAAAATCACCAGGAACTGAATCACATTCAATCACCTTGAACCAAGTCCCAATTTGAAAAAATGAGACCTATAATTCAGCTTTTTGGTTTTGTCAGCTATAAGGCTAGATTGGGCTCTTTCCCCTTCAGCCTTGGAAGTTAGATGCCTGGTTCCCACAATGGCTCTTCTTCTAATAGCTGTGTGCCCTCAGACATGTCACTGCCCCTCTCTGGGCCTCCCTCCTGTGCTGTAAAATGATGGGGCTGCAATCAGGGCCGCCTGCGCAGTTGTTATGCCACTCATGACCTTCTCCTGGCTCTTTTCCTCTGTGTTCGTTTTTTTTTTTCCATTTTACTGCCCCTTTCAATACTTCCCAAGGAAAAGAAGTCAAATGCAAATGAGTTTTTTGAGTTTTTGTTGACACCTCTAACTGCAGGTTGGAAGGCTCCACGGTCTTTGGCCCTGGTGGGGTAGGTTCTGCTCGCTCGGGAATCAGGCCTGAGCTGGCTCTGATCCCTCTCCCTTCTCCTAATCACTGTCCTGGCTGCAGAACTCTAGGCTGGCACCAAAACAGCAGCCACCATTTGGCTGACACAGGACATAATTTTTAATCACGGGAAGTACAAAAGGCCTCTTTTCTTCACGCAGGTTCAAGTATCTGCTTTGGGGTTATGTCTGTCTGTATTTGGCAGGGCTGGTCTTGGGGAAGGTCCGGTATTCGTGACCGAAAGGTCAGTCTCCTTCCTTTTCCAGGAATGGAAGCGGCACAAATTGTTCTGATCAGGGAGCAATAACACGCCACGACCCCCAGGGCTCCCAGGCAGGCGGAGGGGGCACCCAGTCTCAGCAGCCCACGACCTGCTCGCCCCCACGAGCCGCATGCCTCACATTTCCCCAGCTCCAGCCTCCTTTCAAAGGCCCTTTATTAAACCACCAACTATTTGCTGTCGAGACATTTAGGATGAAATCATTGTGTTAAACAAATAAACGCAGCTTCGTCCAGATTTCTGCTCTGGGAGCAGAGTAAGAAAATAATTTCTGTCTGCTCACCACAAAAGCGACTGGAAAGGTCCAAAGAAAAATATTATTTTTACTCCATTGTGTGAAATATTGTCCTGGAGGATCTGACGGGCTGATCGTTTGAAGAGTTTGTGCTGGCAGGTTTCAAGGGTCCCCTGGGTCGGCCCCCTGGGATTGTTTTCTGCATTAATAAACTTAGCATGATGTGTGTTAAAAGGAACATTCTGTTTGCTTTGTAAATAAGGGATGTCAAACAAGAAGCAGAAGCCCTACAGACACTAGGTGATGTGTTCTCAGAGTGGGGAGAGAGAGGCGGGTGGGAGAGGCACCCTGGAAAAATGGGCATCACTGGGGCTCCCTGAACTGAGCGGAGGCCTTGTTGGGAAAACAAATCAGTCTGTTTGAGTCCAAACCAGGCCATTTCCTCACTGATCCTGGTGGGAAAGCTGCACACTTTGCCCTGAACCAGCAGGATACGGGCTTGGGAAGGAAAGTTCTCAAGTGTCTGTCAGCTGTGTGGTGGAGATGATGGCGCCCGGCAGAGGCCCTCCCCACACCCGCACCGTTCCCCTCCCTTTTGGAGAAGGTTCTTGGCTTGCTGGGGTCTCCCAGAGCCGGAGGGCAGGAGGGGGCAGAGGTTAAAGCCATATCTTTGGGAATGATGATCTGACTCTCGCCCCCTCTATCCCTCTCATACGCCTTCCTCAGATGTCACTGCAGCCCCAAGCGGGTTCCCTTGTCAAATTCCTGACGGGCCCCCGGGGACGCTGACATCGTGGGAGACACATCACCCTGGCCCTGTGATCCTTGCCTCTGCGGGGAACCTGCAGGAGCCAGGGTAGGATGTGTACCGTCTCTGGCTCAAGTATTTGCTATTTTCACAGGTGCCGCCCCTGGCCCCGCAGCCCTCTCCGTTGTCCGCTGTCCGCTCCAATGTTATTGAAGGCTCCCCAGACCTCCCAGGCATTCTCATTTCCACCCGCTGCCCTGCTGTTCTCCTCCCTCTCTCCCTAAATTCTCCATTCCGCTCTGCGGTCCTGGGAGGACTCCCTTACCATCCATTTCTATTCTGGAAAGTCCTGTCCCTCTCCTTGCCCGAAAGTTCAAACTGTTTCTTGAAGCTTTGGAAGAAGGGGACGACAGGGAATGCTGAGTTTTGTTTAGTGAGAAATACAGACCCTCAGAGCTTTAAGGGCCTAGACAGAGAAACCCGGGCCTGCCGCCAGGCACCATTAGAATCACCTGGAGACCCTTTACAGGTTCTGTTTTCTGAGCCCACATCCAAGCAGTTCTGCTTCAGGTACCTTGGGGTGATGCTCAAACCTCAAAACTTTGTAAAGTTTTGGTGACTCCAGCAGTGGATAATTTCAAGCACAGCAACCAAGCACCCAAGCCAAAACTATCCATCTTACCCACGTGCTTATTTCATGGAGGAGTAAGCGATGTGTCCAAAGTCTCTGTATTAGTTTCCTGTGAATGCTGTAACTAAGTGCCACGAACTGGGGGGCTTAAACAACAGAAATGTCTTCTCCCACAGTGCTGGAGGCTGGAAGGCCAAAATCCAGGTGTTGGCAGAGCCAGGCTCCCTCTGGAGGATCTAGGGAAGGGTCCTTGCCTCTCCCAGCCTCCCTCGGCTGCTGGCATTCCTTGGCTTGTGGCTGCATCTCTCTCTCTGTCTTCCCTTTGCCTTCTCCTCTCTTCTGTCTGTGTTATTTCCCTCTTTCTCATTAATACATAAGTGGGGGCAGAAAAGTGCTGGATAGAGAAGGGCGTGGACCCTGGTAAGAGCTCCACCCCTGGGCTTGTGCCGGTAGACCTAGGTGAGGACAGGCATTTCTGTTTTCCTGCCTAAATGTTGCATTGCCCAAGACCACCCTCGCCTTCTTCAACCCTATCCTGTGCCTATGAAAACCCCGAGACCCTAGCAGGCAGAGACACAAGCAGCTGGACATTGAGAGGACATGGAGAGCGCACAGATAAGCACCGGCAGGCCGGCATGGTGGAATGACACAGAGTTTGGCCAGGGCTGTTGGAGGAGAGCCCGAGCTGCTGAGTGGCCTGACTCCAGGGGAAAACCATCTCCCTTCTGCCTTCCCCATCTGCTGAGAGCTACTTCCACTCAATAAAGCCTTGCACTCATTCTCCAAGCCCGTGCGTGATCCAATGATCCTAGTACACCGAGGCATCAGAGCACTGAAGTGAGCCACACCCTGCATCACACGCCGTGCAAGGGAAACAAGGGAACGTTTCCCATCTCATTATGACACTGATGGCATTTTGATCCTACCTGGATAAGCCAGGATAAGTTTCTCCTCTCAAAATCTGAACTACATCTTTTTCTATATAAAGTGATAATTACTCTTACCATAGGCGGTGATATTCACAGGTTCTAGCAATTAGCACTTGAACGTATTTTTTATGGGGCCACCGTTCAGTCTACTACAATCCCTCAGTCAGTGGCTGAGTCAGGGCTGGAATCTGGATCTTTTTATTTCCTCTAGAGTGTATCTGCTGCTCTACACCATTTTTAGCAAGCAACAAATCATCCTGAAAGATCTATTTTAAAAGATGACCCCCTATCTGAGAGCATTTGGGGCCACACACTTCCTTTTGAAGCAGTGTAGTGTGAATTTATGTGCAGGGTTTTGTAGTCAGCAGACTTAAGTTCAAACCTCAGCACTTACTTATTTTGCCAGCTGCCTCATCTGTACATTGGGGATAATCACATAGACTTGTTTTGAGGGTTAATTGAAATAATGCATGTAACACACTTAGCAGAATCAAGCATACAGTATAGGCTTGATTCGTTTGCCAGGGCTGCCATAACAAAGTACTGCAGTCTGGGTGCATTAAAAAGCAGAAATTAATCCTCACCATTCTGGAAGCTGAAAGTCGGCAGGTTTGGTTTCTTCTGAGGCCTCTCTCCTTGACTTAAAGTTGACCAACTTCATGCTGCGCCTTCAGACGGCCGATGGCCTTCTCTCTGTACATAGGCACTCCTGGTGTCTCTTCTTCTCCTGATGAGGACACCAGTCCTGCTATATTAGGACCCCAGCATTTTGACTTCATTTAGCATTTATTATGCCTTTAAAGCCCTATCTCCAAGTACAGTCACAGTGACGGTTAAAGCTTCAGTATATAAATTTTGAGGGAAAACAATTCAGTCTATAACAAAGTTCAGCGTTAATTATTAGTATTATTATTGGTCAAGCAGGAGTTAAATATTTTATCACTAAAAACTATTCAATGGTGGCTCACATCTTTAATATCTCAGCACTTTGGGAGACCCAGGTGGGAGGATTACTTGAGCCAGGAGTTCAAGACCAGCCTGAGTGACATAGTGAGATCCCCGTCTCTACAAAAAACTTTTTTAAAAAGCTGACTAATCATGATGGCACCCACCTGTAGTTGCAGCTACTTGAGAGGCTGAGGTGAGAGGATCGCTTAAGCCCAGGAAGGCCAGGCTGCAGTGGGCAGTGATCATGTCCCTGTACTATATCCTGGGTGACAGAGCAAGACCCTGTCTCAAAAACAAAAAAACAAAACAAAATAACAATAACAAAAACTATTAAAGCCCCCCCACACATGCTCTTTTTGTCAAAAATAAGGAATAAACAAAATATGCAACGGGTATATTGCTAATGCAACATTAGCAACCAATGAGCTGGACTAAAATTGAACAGTGGATGGAGGTACTGGAAGCCCTCACTTGGGAGGCAGGGGGCAAGTGGCCCATACAGGGAAAAGGACCAAGACTGCAGAATATGACAGATCGAATGGGAGCAATTTTGGGAAGTTACACAGAGCTCCTCTTCCTGCACTTATAGCTAAGTTGTCTCCAGGGAGTTGCCACCTGCTTGGCATCCTGGCAAGCCTTCTCAGTAGCCACCCGTAGCCTGCTACCCTTCCTTGCCAGTCTGTTTTAAGAGTAATAGGAGCAAAAGGAATCAGGGAAAAGTACCTGAATGCCTACATTCCCAGCACTTTGGGAGGCCGAGGTGGGTGGATCATGAGGTCAAGAAATCAAGACCATCCTGACCAACATGGTGAAACCTTGTCTTTACTAAAAATATAAAAATTAGCTGGGCGTTGTGATGCACGCCTATGGTCCCAGCTACTCAGGAGGCTGACGCAGGAGAATTGCTTGAACCAGGAAAGCAGAGGTTGCAGTGAGTCGAGATCACGCCACTGTACTCCAGCCAGGCAACTGAGCAAGACTCCACTTCAAAAAAAAAAAAAAAAAAAAGAAAGAAAAAAAGAAAAGAAAAGAAAAGAAAGAAAGAAAGAAAGAAAAGAAAGGTACCTCAGAATGGACAGAAATGAGAAGCTGTGATCTAGAGCCTTTGAAAGATTTCGTGTTGCCTTTGTAAAATCCTTGGCTTCCTCTGGCCAGTATTAAAGGGAAAATTCCTCATGGGCAGGCTTAGCATATCTCCCAGCATCATGGAGTTGCTGAGATTCTTCATCATGTTGCCATTTTTAGCAGGTATAGGAAGATCTGCTTTAAAAGGTAACTTCCTCAGGGGCTTGTCTCCCCTCTGACACTCCCACAGTGGAGCTCCATCTCCATCACTGTCTCCCAGGGATTTCTTTTCTTCATCTTGCCCCATGAGCAGTGGGTGACCAGAAATCCTAATCCTGCTCCTGGAGGAAAGGTCAAGACAGTAAGATATGGGTGAAGCCTGATTGTTAAGGTCACTTCATAGTGAGGGGAAGACAGGTTGGCCCCCAGCATCTTCCCAGAGCTTTGTGCTAGAAGGCAGCCCAGGCCAAAACCTTCAAGAAAGCATGCCATGTGTCCACAGTGTATAACCAGAACAGAATGAAAACATTCTTCTCTAGCATGTTTACTGTGTGTCCATTTTCCTCTGCTGGTTAGTGCCACTTGTTTTCCTGCTCCTGACTTCTCTTTAGCTGGTTGTTTTTTTCATGTAAACTTCAAAGTTGTACCCAACCAAGAATTTACACTGTACCAAATATTTGTAAAAAAAAATAATAATAAAGGAAGGGCTCTTTACATACTGTAGGAAAAAAGATGAAGACTCATTTTGCAGGAAAAAAGATGAAGGCTCTTTAAAGATCATAGGAAAAAATATGAGACTCAGTAGTTTCTGTACTATCTCCTACACGTCTCCATGCAGCTCCCTTAATGATGCTTCTGCCTTGTCCTCCTTGCATTGTGGGGTCTGCCTATAAGGTAACCAAAGCTTGGCCACCGAGGGAGTAATAACAACTTAAATTAGCTCCAGCTATGGAAAAAATCAGAATCATGATGTGATGACAATGTTTCCATGGAAGTTTAAAATAATGCTAGAGGATCACTCAACATCTTACAACTGCTGCAGTCCTCCCTGGAGTTCTTGCTTCTCACATACATTGGAAGATGGGATTGTGAGTCAAAAAACGTCCTGCACAAAACGATGAATTAAACTGGACCAGTTCTATGTCACTTTAAGCTGAGATATCTGATAGTCTACATGTCTTCAGTGAAACAAAGAGAAGGCTGAGGATTTGTGCCAAACAGGCTCTTGCAGGGAGGGAACAGCCCTAGGGACAACCAGGACCTCAGAGTTCAAGATTTCTTGTTTTCAGAAAGCAATAGAACTTCCTTTTTCCCTCTGTACCTCCTTTAGGTTTACTTGTTTATTTATTTTTAAGTTAGGGTATAAATTAGTTACCACAAAATTTATCCTTTTAATTGTAAAGTTCTGCATGTTTTGACAAACACATACAATCATGAAACCACTTCCCCAATACGATATTAAACAGTTATATCAATCCCCCCACCAAATATTTCTATACTCTTTTGTAGTCAATCTCTTTTCTCACCCCTAGCCCCTGGAAACCACTGTTTTTCTCAGAAGAACATGCAAATAAAATCATACAATATGGAGTCTTTTGAGTCTTGCTCCATTCACTTAGCATAATGCATTGAGGGTCATCTATGTTTCCGTGTTATTGAAATATCATGATTTGTTCTTTTTCTGTTTTTGAATATAATTCCATTGTATGGATGTACTATATTTTGTTTATCTTTTCACCAGGTGAAGGACTTTTTTTTCTAGGTTTTGTTGATATGAATAAAGCCACTATAAATATTCACATACAGATTTTAGCATGGACATACATTTTGATATCCCTTGAGTAAATACTTGGGAGTGAGACTGCAACACTATGTCAAGTATTTGTTTGGCTTTATCCAAAACTTCAAAACTATTTTCCAAAGTGGCTGTGCCATTTTGCATTCCAACCAGCAATGGATGAGAGTTCCAGTTACTCCACATTCTTTTCACACTTGGCATTGTCAATTATAGTTTCTTTTGAAACACATGCCTTGTTCTTCAGAAAAAGAGGCGAAACCAGTAGGAATGTGTGACTTACTACGCTGACTAAATAGTTGGGCCAGAATTTAAACTCAGAACCCTGGACAGTTCTAGACTAAATTTTGTCCAGTGTTTTAACCTTTCCTAAATCCCATCACCCTCTACACAGCTCCATCATAGTCGTAAAAGCTAACAGTTTAGCAACTGTGACAACTGTGACAGCCAGCAGTCTAGTAGCCACTGGGAGAGCAGATAGGTTTGGAGCTTCCACAAAACCCTATCCTCATAGAATTAGCACTATTTGATTGTCTGGCAACTTGCTGCAAAGCTCCATTCTTAGGGTTTCTCTTTCTTTGATGTGACTTAGAGCTTTCTATGTACAAGCAGTCTGTCTACAGGGTGCTTGCTGAAAACAATCAGTTGCAATTGTCTAACATTACCACCATCTAAGGCACCACTACCAGTCACAGCTAACAAGAAGCTGACCAAAAATCTTAAAAGGAAAAACTAGTAAATGAGATGTTCATAGGAAAATTGGCAGAGCTCCAACATATTTCTGGGAATCTAGTAAACCATGCACATGCACAGGACAGTGTGCATGCCCAGAGCTGTCTATACGTCATGAAAATACCTGAGAAGATCCAAAATTCTCACTTCTTACTTTGAGGCTCTACACTAGCGGGAAATGAAGGCTTAGGTAGAGTTGTTATCTACTTGCTAGAACATTAAAGACATGTTCCAACACACAGAGAGCCTCTTGGAAAAGGCTGGGAGATTTATTGGTCAAGGAGTTTAATAAAATCTCTGCTTAATCATTAGACTACTAAACTAACCAACCAGAGACTTAAAGGCCACACATGACAAAAAGTACTAAGCCCAAGAGAGTCACTAAACAAACACCAGAAGCAGTAACAATTGCCTGAAAAGTATGGCCCATATGCAGGAGGAAAAAAGCAGTCAGTAACAACTTTTCCTAAGGAAGCTCAGATACTAGACAGAAATATTAATTTTGTTAATATAGGTATGTTCAAATAACTAAAGGAAATCATGGCTAAGGAATTAAAGGGAAGTATGAAAACAATATCTCACCAAACAGAATATCAATAAAGAAACATAAATTATTAAAAGAACCAAATAGAAATTTGGGGTTTGAAAAGGATAATAACTAAAATGAAAAATTTACTAGAGGCTTGTATTAGGGCTCTAAGAAACAGAATCAGTAGGAATATCTGTATCTATAGCTACAGAAAGAGGGAGGGAGAGAGAGAGAGAGAGAGAAGAGAAGATTTATTAGGAAAACTGTCTTACACAATTATGGAGGCTGAAAAGTCCCATGATATTCTATGTGCAAGCTGGAGAACCAGGGAAGCAAGTAGCATGACTCAGTCCAAGTCTGAAAGTCTGAAAGTCTGACAACTAGAAGAGCTACTGGTGAAAATCTTGGAGTCCAAAAGCTGGAAAACCTGGAGTTCCGATGTCTGAGGGAAGGAGTGGATGGGTGTTACAGCCCCAGAAGAGAGAGAATTTTTTTTTTTTACCTTTTCTCTGTCTTCTTGTGCTTTCCAGGCCCTCAGTAGATTGAATGGTTCCCACCCACATTGGGTAAACGGGTAGAGGGGTTCTTCCTTACTTAGTCCACTGATTTAAATGCCAATCATTTATGAAAACACCCTCACAGACATTGAAATAATGCTGTATCAGCTATCTGAGGTATCCTTTAATCTAGGCAAGTTGACACTTAAAACTAACCATCATAGGACTCACAACAAATTTTATTTTTTTAATTTTTTTTTTAAAAATTTTGGGACAATGTTTCACCATGTTACCCAGGCTGGTCTCAAACTCCTGGACTCAAGGTATCTGTCCACCTTGGCCTCCCAAAGTGCTGGGACTTTAGGTGTGAGCCACTGCACCTGGCCTCAACAGCAGATTTTAGATTAAAAAGGAAAGAAGCAGCAAACTCAGACTTAACAGTTGAGATAATCCTATTTGAGGGACAACAATAAAGAAAAATAAAAATACCTGAACAGCACCTTGGAGACCTGTCAGATAACATTGAATATATCACCATAAGCATAATGGGAGCCCTAAATGCAGAGAAGAGACAGAAATAAAGAATATTTGAACAGATAATAGCTGCAACTGTTGATGAAAAACATTATTCTACACATCCAAGAAGCTTAACAAACTCCATGTATAAACTCAAAGAATCCCATAGCTAGATACATCAGCCAAAACTTCAAAAGAAAAACAAAAAGAGAACCTTGAAAGCAACACGAGAAAATCAATTCATTCATACAATGGCTGCTCAGTAAGATTAACAGCTGACTTCTCATAAGAAACCATGGAGGCCAGAAGGCAGTGGGATAACATACTTAAAGTGCTTAAAAAAAGACTGTCAATCAAGAAATTAATATTTTGCAAAGCTATAATTAAAAACTAAAGGGGAAATTAAAACTTCCTAAGATCAACAGAAAGGGAGAGAACTCACTGCTAGCAGACTTGCCTTTTAGATAGAAGTTAAAAGATCCCAGAGAGTAACTCAAATCCACGAGATAAAGGACTCCCAGTAAAGGTAAACACACTGGTAAATATAAAAAAACAGCATAAATGTATCAATCCTCTCAAAAGCCACAGTGAGTCACCCTGGCATATGTAGTTGCCCAAAGACACAAAACCTTGAGAAATTTTATTTTTCACAAATGCAGATGTACAAAAAGGACATCTCTTCATTTATTTAGGAAGTTTAGACATTTTTACATACATACACAATACTTACACACAAAGTCAACTTTGGGATAATGCACTTTCATGGAGTCAAATCTGCAAAAGAAAAATGCATTTAACAAATTAGAACTCTCTAAAGTCTTTAAACAATTTATACCTCTAGTATTGGAAATGATGTGAGGATGAAATGCATAGTATAGCAAATTAGTGCTATGTGTGAAGTGCTAGATGTCATACCTGATTGAATAATTTCACAGGAGAGATTTATTGTAATTTTTGCCTGCATTTTTACTTCTTCTATAATCTTTGAAACACTCACTACACCTGTATTTGGAGAGTGGTTGTGGTCTACAAATTTTGCAACCGTATACTGTTCATTTGAAAGTCTGGTTATTGCTTGGCTGTTGCAATTAAGTGATTTTCTGCTTTTGCAGCCCAAATAATAATTAACTCTTAAACATTCACTTTTCACCATTAAGTAGCATTGTGCACTTATCACAGCCTTTTTGTAAAGGAAAAATTTCATGGATCTCTTCTATTGTGCTGGAAGAAAAATAGTAAGAAGGAATAACATTTGGCTTCCCTGATACCAAATCTGTATTAGTCAGCGTTCTCCAAAGAAACTGAACTAATAGACTATGTACATAGATGTACAGTGGTGATTTATCAGTGGAATTGCCCCACATAATTATGCTGGCTGAGAAGTTCAACAATACACCATCTGAAAGCTGGAGACCCAGGGATGCTGGTAGTTTGGTTCAGTCCAAGTCCAAAGGTCTCAGACCCAGGAAAGCTCATGGTATATCTCTCAAGTGATGTAAGTTATGAAGTCAAGGCCAGCAAGCCTGGAATTCTGATATCCAAGACAGCTCATATGGTGAATCTCTGCATCCCCACCCAAATTTCATGTCAAATTGTAATACCCGTGTGTTGGAGGAGTGGCCTGGAGGGAGGTGATTGAATCATGAGGCAGATGTTCCCCTTGCTGTTCTCATGTTGGAGTTCTCATGAGATCTGGTTGTTAAAACTGTGTAGCACTTCTGCCTTTGATCTGTCTCCTGCCACCATGTAAAGAAGGTACTTGATTCCCTTCACCCTTCCACCAAGATTGTAAGTTTCATGAGGCTTTCCAGCTATGCTTCCTATACAGCCTGTGGAACTGTGAGTCAATTAAACCTCTTTTAGAGGTTTAATTAACTCTAAACTCAAGAAGAAATAGAAAATCAGTATAGACCTATGACAAGTATACAGATTAAATTAGTAATTGAAGAACTTTCTGCAAAGAAAATTCTAGGCCCAGAGAGCTTCAAGGGTAAATTCTACTAACTGTTCAAAAAAGAAGTAAGACCAATCCTTCACAAATTCTTCCAAAATATAGAGAAGGGAACTCTTCCCAACTCATTTTATAAGGATAATATTACACTGATACCAAAACAAAAAACATCACAAGAAAACTAAAGACCAATATCTCAAAAAATACTATCAAACTGAATCCAGAAACATATGTAAAGGACTACACCCCATGGCCAAGTGAGATTTATCTCAGGAATGCAAAGTTACCTGAGCATTAAAAAAAATCAATGTAATACACCATATTAATAATGTAAAGGACAAATACCCCATGATTAGCTCAGTGTGTGCAAAAACAGTATTTGACAAAATTTAATACCTTTTCATGAGAAAAACACTCAACAAACTTTAGCTAGGAGCAACAGGGAGCTTTCTCATGCTGATACATGCCACTTATGAAAAACTTACAGTGAATATCATACTTAAGGGTCAAAGACTAAATGCTTTCCTTCTAAGATCAAGACTAAAACAAGGATGTCTCTTCTTGACACTTTTATTCAATAGTATACCAGAAGTGCTAGCCAGGGAAATTAGACAAGAAAAAGAAATAAAAGGCATACATCTATATTCACAGACACAATCTTATATGCAGAAAATCCTAAGGAACTCATACAAAAAACTTGTAAAAAGTGAGTTAATCAAAGTTGTAGGATGCAAGATTAGTATTCAACAATATTACACACTAACAATTAACAATCTAAAATGAAATTAAGAAAGCAATTCAATTTATAATAGTATCAAAAATATTTAGAAATAAATTTACCAAAAGAAAAGAGTAAGGCATTTGAAAACTGCAAAACATTGTCGATGGAAATTAAAGAAGACCTAAATAAGTTAAAAGACATCCTGTGTTCGTGGATGGGAAGATTTAATAATGTTAATACAATACTACTTCCCAAACTGATCTACCAGTTCAGTCATCTCTATAAAAATCAAGCCTGCCTTTTTTTTCAGAATCTGACAAACTGATTCTAAAATTCGTATGAAAGTGATAAGGGACCTAGAATAACTAAAACAACCTTGGAAAAGAACGAAGTTGAAGGACTCATACTTCCTCATTTTAAAACTTTCTACAAAGCTACAGTAATCAAGATAGTGTGATAATGGATAAGGATATGTACATAGATCAATAGAATAAAGAGTCCAGAAATAGATCCATGCATTTATGGTCAATTAATTTTTGATAAGAGTGCCAAGGCTATTCAGTGGGAGAATAAATAGCTTTCAACAAGTGGTGGGGACACAACTGTATATCCACCCCACCCCACCTCACACCATACACAAAATTAACTCAAAGTGGATCAGACATTTAAATGTAAGAAATAAAACTATAAAACTCTTAGAGGAAAACTTCGGAAGACATTTTCTTACCTCAAATTATGCAATAGTTTCTTAATTATGACACAAAAATCACTAGGAATAAAAGAAAAAGATGAATTGGACTTCATCAAAATTAAAATGTTCGTGTTTCGACACTGTCAAGAAAGTGAAAAGGCAACCTATGGAATGAGATAAAACATTTGGAAATCAGATATCTTATAAGGAACTTGTATCTAAAATACATAAAGAGCTCTCACAACTCAATAAGAAAAAAAAAATGACCCAGTTAACAAATGGGCACAGGATTTGAATAGATAGAATAGAAGTATTATCCATAACAGCCAAAAAGTGTAAACAACCCTAATATTCATCAACTGAAAAATGGATAAACAAATGTGGTATATCCATACAATGAAATATTGTTCTGCAATTAAAAGGAATTAGTTCTAATACATACTACAACATGGATAAACCTTGAAAACATTATGCAAAGTGAAATAAGCCAGATACAAAATGCCATATGTTGTAGGATCATGTTCATATGAAATGTTCTGAAAAGGAAAATCCACAGAGACAGAAAGTAGCCTAGTGATTGCAAGGGGCTGGGGAATGGGAAAATGAAAGAGTGACTGCTAAAGGGCATGGAATTTCTTTGGAAAGTGTTGAAAGGCTTTTGGAATTATATAAAGATGGTGATTATACAACTTGGTGAATATACTAAAAACTACTGAACTACACTTTTCAAAGGGTGGACTTTATGCTATGTGAATTATATCTCAATAAAGCTGCTACTGAAGAGAAAGAATAGATCTATGTGTGTCAACGTTCTTAATCAGGGAAAAGTATGGAGAGAGGAAGGAACTAAACTTGGAAATGAAAAACTCAACTTCACAGTTATTTGCTCTATGACCTTGAAAAAAGCCACTTAACCCCCTTGAATGTCATTTTCTACATTTTACATATGGGAAAATTTATATCCCCCTCCAAGCTTTTATGTGGCTCAGCTAAGGTAGTGTCTATGAATGCATCATATGACCTATAAATTGTTATTTAAATGTTAGATATAATCCTAAGATCCTGAATTGTCCTCTGGAGCGGAAACCCTTTCCATAAGATTTGAGCTGCTTGAGAACGGCAGAGGGGCTTTTATAGATTCTGTCTTTTCCCTCAGGCCCCTCAGCCCTTAACACAGCGTTCAGCATAGTAGATACTCCCTAAGCGTATTTCACAATTGAGCACCAGGGCAGGCTTGGGGCTATACACATACAGATTTGATTGTATGTTCATGAAGCTCAGGCAAGCGGAGTGGAGTAGGAGACAAATACCTAAATTGATGAGTGTTTATAAGTGTGGTACGTGTAATTACATGAATGTAATTTCAATGAGATGAGGAGATGATCACGTGTGCATATTTGCCCATTTCAATGTATCTCTCCTGGAGATACTAGATGAGGACTTATTGGGTGAGGTATTTGTGTCTCCCACCATTGGATCTTCATACTTCCAACAGAAGGAAAGGTTGAACATGGTTCAAAAAGATTTCTTAAGCTATTTGGCGTTGGCTATGTATGGAGATAGAAACATCATTAACACACGATTGCTAGTAGAATGGAAACTTGCAAAACATCATACTTCTGCAGTAAGGAACTATTCTTAACTCACACACTTTCCTGGTAACTTCTTGATTATTTTATATTAAAAACCATAATAAAAACACCATATAATTCCCTCCAACACTGTGTTCTAAGTGAGGCTCCAGAGGGTAGATCGGCCATGTATTTTCTAAGTTATGTATAGAGCTAATGCCCCACCAGGGAGGCATTAGATGGACCCACTTTGATTAGGCCATATGTTGTTTATAACAGATTCCTTGAAATCCAGTTGTCCTTCCTAGGACTCCAGGATGTCAGGACCAAAAATATACATCTTAAAACCTCTCCACCTCCAAAGCCCTGCTCAGAACGAGTGGTACTGCGGCTTTTTATTCTTAACTGTTGAAATGTTTCCATTGGTGATTATTTGGCCTAGCAACTTTCAAAACCTTGGTATTTGGAATAGCTTGCTAATGTTTTCTTAAATTACATCCTCTTGTGGGTCCATAAAATACTAAAGTTATTGCAAATAAATAAATGGAGTTTCTCTTCATGATGTAAAGCAGCTTTCAATGAAGTCATTGAGGGGAAGTTTGGTTTGGAAGGAAGCAGTGCCTACCCAGGGCAAGGCACTGCTTTCCACCCATGGGGGCGAGACATGCTGGGCAACAGCTGCTCCAAGTCAGCCGAATGAAACAAACCCCTGCTGCTCCGTTTCTTATTTTAACTTCCAGCAGAAAACACAAGATTTTAAAACGCCCCCTTTCCCTAAAGTCCTCTGCATGTGAGGACTGCGGCACCTCCTCAGAGCTGGCTGAAGAGAGAGGATTTGTCCATACTCACTCCCCCACCACACTGAAGTGGACCAAGCTGGAGACCCTGGGACAAGGGGACAGTTCATTGGCACTCCCAAGGCTAGCATACCTCGCCCTGAGCTGTGAAACTGTGGCCACCCCCAGGCACAATGGAAAACACATTCTTCAGGACGAAAGAAAGTTAAGATGCAAAGGCAAGCTCCCAGGAGAGAAGCAGGCTGCGTGTGCCTTGTTATGGGTGCCTTCCAGATGGCATCTTCTGGGGCACATCCTGGGAGGGAGCGGTTCTCAGGTGAGTGTTACACAGAGAGTCTCCAGGGTACCTATGGGCAGGCTCACCCTTCAGCTTGGCCTAAAACTGGAGCACGGCATCCAATATCTGTATGGAAGTAATCACCACTCACATACACAGTTAGAGGCCAGAGAGCCGACATCCCACAGCTCTCCTGGTTGAACGGTTTCCATTTCTGCTTCTTTAAATACAAGGCAGGTTCTACTCTGTGCAAGGTTTCTCTTTCCTAACTCCCCCCTACAAAAACATTTCCCTATGCTCATATTAACACAGAAATGTGCTTTTCAAAGAATAATACGGGAGTGCTGTTAGGATTCAGAGCACCATTTGGAGCCAGAATTATGAAGGTGTTGCCACTGGTTGCTGTTACTGTTGTGATTCTTTTTTTTTTTTTTTTTTTTTTTTTTGAGAAGAAGTTTCGCTCTTGTTGCCCAGGCTGGAGTGCAATGGCGTGATCTTGGCTCACTGCAACCTCCGCCTACCAGGTTCAAATGATTCTCCTGCCTCAGCCTTCTGAGTAGCTGGGATTACAGTCATGCACCACCATGTCCAGCTAATTTTTTGTATGTAGTACAGATGGGATTTCACCATGTTGATCAGGCTGGCCTCAGGTGATCCACCCACCTCAGCCTCTCAAAGTGCTGGGATTACAGGTGTGAGCCACCACTCCCAGCCTGTTTTTTTAATTGTAGTGAAAAACACATAATGCAACTTCAAATGCTGGTGGAAGATACGAAGCAGCAGGAATGCTCCTTGATTGCTGGTGAAAACACAGAACGGCAAGGCATTTGGAAGACAGTTGGGTGGTTTCTTACAAAGCTAAACATGCTCTTACCAAATGATCAAGCAATCCTACCCAAATGAGCTAAAACCTTATGTCCACATAAAAACCCGTGCACAGATGTTTATAGTACTTTTCTGCATGATTGTTGAAACTCCTTCAAGATGTGCTTCAGTAGGTGATTGGATAAATAAACTGTGGTACACGCAGACAGTGGAATATGACTCAGTGCTAAAAAGAAACAAGCTACCAAGCCATGAAAAGACATGGAGGAAACTTCAATACATACCACTAAGGGAAAGGAGCCAATCTGAAAAGGCTACGAAGTGCATGATTCCAACTAGATGATGCTCTGAAAAAGGCAAAACTATGGAGACAAGAAAAAAATGAGTGATTGGCAGATGTTAGGAGTGGGGAGATAAATATACAGAGCACAGAGGGTTTTCAGGGCAGTGAAAATCTTCTATGGTGGATGTATGCCATTTTATACTTGTCGAAACCCATGGAATGTTCAATACCAAGTGTGAACCCTAATGTAAACCATGGACTTTGGGTGATTATGATGTGTCAATGTTGGTTAATTAGTGGTAATAAACGTACAGTTTAGGGGATGTTGATTATGGAGGAGGCTGTGTCTACTGGGGCAGTAGGCATATGAGACATCTCTGTACCTTCTTCTCAGTTTTGCTGCGAACCTAACTAAAACTGTTCATCTTAAAGTGTATTTTTCAAAAAAACCACACATAATATAAAATTTACCATCGTAACCAATTTTAAGTGAACAGCTCAGCAGTGTTAAGTAGATTCCCATCACTATACAACTACCTCCAGAAACTTTTTCATCTTGCAAAACTGAAACTCTGTGCTTACTAAACATCTCCTTTCTCCCTCCCACAGACTCAGGCCACCACCCGTCTTTCTGTTTCTATGAATTTGACTACTTTAGCTACCTCATGTAAGTAGAATCACATAGGATTTGTCCTTCTGTAACTGGTGTATTTCACTCAGCATAATGTTGCCAAGGTTCATCCACGTTGTAGTATGTTGCAGGATTTCCTTCCATACTGGCTGTGTGTGTGAATAATTTTCCATTATATGTGTATGCCACATTTTGTTTATCTATTCATCTGTCGATGGATGTTTTAATTACCACTGATTTTCAGGTGATGTGTGTAGGCTGAGTGCCTTTCTTATTTTCCTTAGTCTTACGGTGGAAACTTGTATTTTGTAATACAGCCAATCATCAGCACACTCCCGGAAATCCCCTGCAGCTTCCTGTACCACACAGCTCAGATGGGAATTTGATCTCTGAGGGCACTGCTTCTCCTCAGTCCTGAAGCTGGGGTAGATGTCCTCCTTGCTCCTCACCTTCCTGTCCAGATGATTGTTCTCCTTCCTTCTCAGGCACCAGATGAAGGTTTTAGTCATCCATGAGCCTCCAGGTCATTCCTTGAGGATTTTGTGAAAGAGATTGTGAACCACTAGGTTCACTGAAATCACTTTCCAATACCACTCCCGTATACTTCAATGCCCTGCCCTCTTAGTTTCTTCATTTCCATTTTTCCAATGATACTGTTTTAAATATACTCCCATTACTAATTCTCCCACCCCCATATCCTCAATTTCAACTTTCTACCTACAATATTTCTAACTCACTCCCCTAATTTTCTAACCTCCACAACTACCAGAATCTACTGGAATTTCCAATCCACATCCCCTTTCTCTGCTTCTCATCTGCCACTTAGCCTCCCTTCCCTCCTTACCCTGCTTGGATTCCTTGGTCCATCATTATTATCACTTCGTCACATATGCCCTCATCTTGTTTAAAAGTCATCAGGCAAAAGCCCAAACCTTGCTAAATCCAGTTCTCCACCCAGAACATCTGCATTCAAGAAACTGACATATACTGTCTTAGGCTTTATTTTCCAAGAAGAAATTCCTTAGATTGGATTACAGTAGATGTAGTTTTCTCAGAGGTGATCCTTGGAAATACGAGTAGAGAAGTCAGGAAGTGGGAAAGGGAAGAAAGAAAGCCAATAAATGATACATTAATAAGCAAGGTATTTCTCTGAGCAACTGGAAAATTCCACCAGGAAATGTTGCAAATTTATTTCTTACAGTTCTAGAGGCTAGCAAGTTCAAGATCAAGGTCAACAGATTTGATGTCTGGAGAGGGCTCACTCTGCTTCATAGATGGCACCTTCTCTCTGTGTCTTCACAAGATGAAAGGGGCTAGCTAACTCTCTGGGGTCTCCTTTTTAAAGGCACTAATCCCATGCATGAGAGCAGAGCCCTCATGACCTAACCATCTCTCAAATATCCCACCTTCTTTTTTTTTTTTGAGACAGAGTGTGGCTCAGTCACCCAGGCTGGCATGATGTGGGCTCATTACAACCTCCACCTCCCAGGTTCAAGCAGTTCTCATGCCTCAGCCTCCCATGTAGCTGGGACTACAGGTGTGCACCATCATTCCTGGCTAATCTTTGTATTTTTAGTAGAGACGGTGTTTTGCCATGTTGGCCAGGCTGGTCTTGAATTCCTGACCTCAGGTGATCAGCCCACCTTGGCCTCCCAAAGTGCTTGGATTACAGGCATCAGCCACTCTGCCCAGTCTCACCTTCCAATATAATCACATTGAGGATTAAGTTTTAATGTATGAATTTGGGGGTAACACAAATGTTCAGACCATAGATGACTTTCACTGCTAAAACCTGGAGTATCTCAGGCAAGCCAGGATAGCTGGTTGTTGTATTTCTCAGTCCTTACCTTTTCCAACTTTTCAGGAGCAATTGGCAGAGGTAATTATTCCTTTCTTCTTCGTCGTCTTTTTTTTTTTTTTTTGGTTTGTGAGACAGAGTTTTGCTCTTGTTGCCCAGGCTGGAGTGTAGTGGCACAATCCCGGCTCACTACAACCTCTGCCTTCCAGTTTCAAGTGATTCTCCTGCCTCAGGCTCCCAAGTGACTGGGATTATAGGTGCCCACCACCAAGCCCAACTAATTTTTGTGTTTTTAGTAGAGATGATGAAGTTTCACCATGTTGGCCAGGCTGGTTGTCTTGAACACTTGACCTCGTGATCCACTCACCTCCGCCTCCCAAAGTGCCGGGATTAGAGGCCTGAGCCACCATGCCTGGCTATTCCTTTCTTTTTCAGCAACATGCTTGTCTTCTAGGACACCACTCTCCCTTGGTTCTCTACCGCCCTCTCTGGGCACTTCAGCACAGTATCCTTTGAGGGTTCTGCACATCTGCCTGACCTCTGAATGTCGGCGTGCCCAGGGTTCTCTGGCCTCAGTCCTCTTTTCATCTTTCTTTACTCCCAAGTCTTCAAATAGTGCATATGCATTGATGATTTGCAGATTTCTATCTCCAGTCCAGACTTCTCACCTGGATGAGAGACTCTCGCTTCAACTGATTATTTGAAATCTTCACTTGGAAGTTTTAAAGCCATCTCAGACTTCGTAGTTCAAAACCAAACTCCTGATCCCTCCCCAAAACTTTCTCTTCTTACAGCTCTCCTTATGATAATAGATGGCAACTTCATGCTTACATCTGTTCAGAGGAAAAACCTTGGGCTCATCTTTGACTCCTGCATCAGACACCTCATATGCAATCCATCAGTAAATCTGGTTGTTTTCTTTCAAAAATTATTCACAATCCAATTACTTCTTACTACCTCCATTGGCACCATTTCTTGCTTGAATTATTGCAATAGCCTCCTAATGGGTCTCCCTACCCCCATCAGTGATTCTTTCCACCATTCTAAAATGCTGTGATTTTTACATCCTTATATTAAAGCTTGAGAAATGGTAAGAATCCCATTTTAACAGATACGTGAAAGTACTTTCCCCATGAGTCTACACCAGTGGAATATATTAGGTCACCAGTATACATTGACTCTATTTCAACGTCTGATTTCAGAAAAATAGTTCACTCTAGGTTGTGTCTAGAGATCTGTAATTAAAAGATTGAGTTGTCTAGGGCTGTGAAATACTTTTTCCACATTTCCCCATTTAAAAAAACAGCTGAATTTAAATGAAACAAATAGTTTGGTTACTGTCATTTTAATCCTGTTTATATTGACACAAAGTTTAAATATTTTTAGAATATTTTATCAACTTGTATTAAAATGCATGACCATAGTTTTATGAAGAAGCCCAAGAATATGAGTGAAACACTGCTTAGTTGGACTTAATTCAAGCACCCATTTCATGAAGCCAAATTTCTGGGGGTGAGTATGCATAAACATAATAACTAATCTTACATTTTACTTCTTCATTGTTAATAGGACTTCTCACGAATTGATTTCTAAATTGTCCAAGCAAATCATTCATCTTCGACACCACACCATAGTCTTTATATTAGAAGCCTTTTTAAAAAGGCAATCCTAGGCCAGGTGTGGTGGTACATGCCTATAATCCCAACACTTTGGGAGGCCAAGATGGGTGGATCATCGGAGGTCAGGAGCTCGAGACCAGCATGGCCAACATGGTGAAACACCATCTCTACTAAAAATACAAAAATTAGCTGGGTGTAGTGCACCTGTAGTCCCAGCTATTCCAGAGGCTGGGGGAGGAAAATCACTTGAACCCAGGAGGCAGAGGTTCCAGTGAGCTGAGCTCATGCCACTGCACTCCAGCCTGGGTGACAGAGTGAGACTCCATCTCAAAAATAAGGAAAATAAAAAATAAAAAAGTGATCCTATTTTTTATAAAAACTCCTTAAAAACTAACACAATTGTTTCCTTGCTATGACAAAAAAATATGTTTCCACTTATGTTTCCCTAGAAGCTTTCCAGCATACACAATCATTATCACTAATAATTCTCAATAATCAATAAAATATTGGCTAAGCACTTGGTTACTAAGATTACATGCAATGAGGCATGGAAAATGTTATCTGTGGTTTATCCACCAAAAGTCTTAATAGAATACCTATTGGAACCACAAAACCATGCTGAAGACTACAGAGACACGCAGATTTGCCTTCTCCTAAAGCCTTGCCAAATTACTCCACAAAGTGAAAAGCTGAGTCCATTCTCTGAAAAAATCAGTGGGAAAAGGGCAGCTCCTTGAGGCAGGCTGTATCTTATGTACTGGCATCCTCCATCTGGTGAGGAGAAGGCATTCCTGGGAGGGGGAGTACTACCTGGTTCCTCCTTCTGCAGATGGAGAGCACACTACACCTTGACAATTGCATTTCTGTTCATTCTGATTCCCTGAAGTCATGACTTGTCTCTAGACACAGTTCCTTCAGCTCTCGTTCACAAAACTGTTGCTAAATCTCCCAAGGCTGCTGCATATTTGTGAGCTCTTCCATCATGTTAAAGGACTTCCACCAATCCCTCACAGACTGCTGAACTATATCTGCTTTCTTCAACCACATCCTCAAGGCAGCATGAGCTGCAGTAGAACTCATAATGTGGTTCAGCATGATCTTCTGCCTTTGTTTCTTTGAAACAGGTCCAGCACCATCACAGTGACCTTTCTCAGACACCAGGGTTCAACACCATTTGCTAGAACAAAATAAAAATGGCAGGAGAGGCAACAGCAAAATAAACAGCCTACTTAATAACATTGCCTCATACAGTCTACCCAGGATAATCTGCAGGAGTCATTGGCTGACAGTATGTGCGGGATGATGAACTCCTCCTCATTGTTCACTATGCTGCTGTCATTGGCTAATACCATATGTGCACGGGAAGTACATTTATTAACTCTGAATGTTAATAAGTTACATACAGTTTCTAACTGTTTTCTGATTTTCCTTGTTCATCCGTCTCAGTACTTGAAGGGCTACTCACCTTTTAAATTTGTTAATTGGAGGGAATATCCGAAGATCCCCACAAGACAAGTCTATTCAATTTCACGTATCTAACTTGATTCAGATTCACCATGTAAATGTGCCATGTTTCAGTTCACTTTGTCTCTGTTAAAATGCAAGTCTCCACAACCAAGCTGAGGAGAAGAGTTAGAAACTATATCAGATATTTAGCTCATACACACCTTTTCCAGAAAAATTACCTTTCCAGAATTTCCAAAATTAAGGGTCTCATTATAGGCACTTAACGTTTCACTACTGAACACCCTCATTCGGAGAGGAGCTATCGTTCAATTTACTTTGTTTCAAGTGATTTTATATACTTCGGATGATAGAAACAATGGTTGGTTTTTGTCCACCAGGTTTCTATTCTCTTCTCCTAATCAACACCGATTCTTTTGGGGGAATTACCTCTTCCTCTTCTGTGTAGTTTTGGTGGGCCTATACCTGTCTCCTATCTCTCAAGAGAGGGAAAAGGATCTGATCACCCACTCTAATTGAGAGATTAGATCCTTTTCCCTCTTATTGTGTTATTATAGCCATTGACATGCTTGTGATAAGAGCTCAACCAATAGGTTCCCCATCAAGACTCTAAATGTTGACTGAGCCAAAGGTTATGGCTTTGTCTTATTCAGACTGCTTCAGCTATGGCATCATTTCTATGATACAGGCCTCCTCACTCTGAAGCAGTCTTGGTTTCTACCTATCCCACAGCACAAAATGCAGCAATGAATTTATTTATTTACTGAGCATGTCATTGGTGGCAAACACTGTTCTAGCCCTGACTCACCAAGACAGTTGAGGAAAAGATATTTATAACTCCATACATACCTCTTCGGCCTGCAGGAGTTGACTCAGTAAGCTACTAAATTATTGGGGCAACTGTATATGTTTTCATTAAATCTGCAGATAAATGATTAGGCATGTATCCAGTCTTGTTCCACTGGCACTGCTGTGGATTAAACAATGGCTAGTGTTCTGATGTGAATCATCTGAATAGTTTTAAACCCACTTGACTATTCTGGACTTTATTTGTCAGTTAAACAAATAAACCCAGAGCCTTTGTTTTTATTAGCTGGCTTGAACTACTGTGGCCCAGTTGAGACAGTACTACTTTCATTGCACCGCCTCTCAGCAGGCCTGCTTAAAGCCTTTGGCGGGCTGGGATTTCCCTTTCCTTCTCAGAACCGGTTTGATCAAAAGCTTCTCATTTAATCTTTCCTCTAGAGTCATCTATGGGAACAAAAAACGTTCCTGGTTGTGCTGATGTGAAAGGAGTGACAGCTAAGCGCGGATTGGGATTGTCTAGATTGAGGCACCTGTGACAGAGAGGAAAGAACATCATCCACCAGTCGAGCAGAGCAGAAGGCACGAGGGAGTGGCGGGCAGGGAGGGGACCGCAGAGGGTGGGCACAACCAGTGCCTGGGCTGCCACTTTGGTGAGGTGTGACCCCCGAGAAACCCTTGCACTTGTCACTCTTAGCAGTATGTGCTTCACACGGGTGGCCTGAGGGAAGTGCTTGTGGTGGATCTGCTGAGGAGCATGACAGGGAGAAGGGAAACTGAGGTGTCCTCCATCATAAAGACATCTTTTTACCCCAAGGCTTTGTCCTGTGGCAGCAGAAACGACAGCAGCAGAAAGGAACAGTGTTCAAGCTGGCATTTTGCCAAGCCATGTTTAGCTGCTGATCTCCTAAACGAGCCTCCCCGCTGATTTCCAACAGTTGAAGAATCTGCCTTCTACAGGGAATGGCTCCCATGAGCAGTGCTGCTGGAGACACATAATTTGAGGTCTCTATCTAAATCAGTGGCCTCCAACCATTTCGGCACCAGGGACCAGTTTTGTGGAAGACAATTTTTCAATGGAGAGTGGGCAGGGTGGTTTCAGGATGAAACTGTTCCATCTCAGATCATCAGGCATTAGTTAGATTCTCATAAGGAGCAGGCAACCTGGATCCCTAGCTCACATACGCAGTTCACAATAGGGTTTGCTCTCCAGTGAGAATCTAGTAACAGAGATGATCTAACAGGGGGCGGGGCTCCGGCAGTAATGCTCACTCACAGGCCGATCACCTTCCGCTACGCAGCTTAGTTCCTAACAGGCCATGGCCTACCAGTCTGTGGTCCAGGGGTTGGGGACCCTGATCTAGATCACCCAAGCTCATAATACCAGCACATAGCATAGGCACAAAAAGGAATGTTCAGAACTGAATTCCCGCCATTTGAGTCTTGAAGATGTTCACTGAAGCGGGGAGATGTGGTTGGAAGGTAGAAAAAATGAGGGAAGAGCCAACTGATCAGTCCCAAATGCAGGTCTCTTGTGTTCAAGTATTTGAATGAGGTTCTCTGTTGGTTCAGGGAGGATAGAAAGAAGGAAATAAACCTGCTGCTTCCCAGTGACTTGACTTATTGTTTCTTTCTTTTTTTTTTTATTGAGAAAATTCACATAGCATAAAATGCATCATTTAGAAGTGTACAATTAAGTGGTTTTTAGTATATTCACCATGTTGTGTAACCATCACCACTATGTAATTCCAAAACATTTCCATACCCCTAAAAAGAAGCCCCATACCCATCATCAGTCACTCTCCCTTCTCTCTTCCCCCAGCTGCCATCAACCATTAACTTCCTTTTTGTCTCTATGAATTTGCCTATTTAGACAGTTCACATGAATGAAATCATACAACATGTGACCATCTTTGTCTTCTTTCAGTCAGCATAATATTTTCAAGGTTCATTCACGTATCAGTACTTCCTTCCTTCTTATGGCTGTATAGTATTCCATTGTATGGACATACTGCATTCTGTTTATCCACCATCAGTTGATGGACATGTAGATTGTTTCCACTTTTTGACTATTATGAATAACAGCACTGTGGACATTTATGTGCTAGTCCTCGTGTGCAGATATGGTCTCATATCTCTTGGGCATAGACCTACAAGTGGAATTGCCAGGTCATAGACTTCATTATTTCTTGATATTCTGTTCCTCAGTGCAAAAGTACGGGACAAAATCACCACAATGCTATCCTTCTTGCCACACTCTTGAATATGAAGCTCTAGGCTCAGAAATGCCATGGGATTTGACATGAGGCCTTGGTGCTTACAGGAATGTGGTTGGCACCGCAGACTCCCTGGAAAGAGGAAGTCGAATGTGATGTGGTAAAGGAAGCCAGGCCAGAGTCAAAGGCTCTTGCAGGGAGCGCCAACTACCCCCTTCTTTAGCTCAGTCACTCCTGGGCATGAGCCTGGGGTTCCTCCACATTCTATCCACTGCTGTCCTGCCCAGAAGCACCAAAATATTGGTCAGGTAGTCAAATAACTAGATGGAAACAGTAAGATTTCTTTAAATACTTGCAAAGTTTATTTATTTATTTATTTTGGAGACAGAGTCTTTCTCTGTCACCTAGGCTGGAATGCAGTGGTGTGCTCTCAGCTTACTGCAACCTCCACCTACTGGGTTCAAGTGATTCTCGTGCCTCGGCTTCCTGAGTAGCTGGGATTACAGGTATGTGCCATCATGCCCAGCTAAGTTTTGTATTTTTATCTGATTGTATTTCTAATTTTTTTACTTTAAGTTCAGGGATACATGTGCAGGTTTCTTACATAGGTATGTGTGTACCATGGTAGCTTGCTGCATCTACTGATCTGTCCTCTAAGTCCCCTCCCTGCACCCCACAACAGGCCCTGGTGTGTGTTCTTCCCCTCCCTGAGTCCATGTGTTCTCACTGGTTAACTCCCTCTTACAAATAAAAACATGCAGTATTTGGTTTTCTGTTCCAGTGTTAGTTTGCTGAGGATGGTAGCTTCCAGCCTCATCCATGTCCCTACAAAGGACATCATCTCATTTTTTTATGGCTGCATAGTATTCCACAGTGTATATGTATCACATTTTCTTTATCCAATCTATCATTGATGGGCATTTGGGTTGGTTCCATGACTTTGCTATTGTAAATAGTGCTGCAATAAACATCTGTATGCTTGTGTCTTTATAGTATAATGATTTATATTCATTTTGGTATATACCCAGTAATGGGATTGCTGGGTCAAATGGTATTTCTGGTCTAGATCCTTGAGGAATAGCCATACTGTTTTCCACAATGGCTGAACTAATTTACATTCCCACCTACAGTGTAAAAGTATTCCTGTTTCAGCCAGTACAGTGGCTTACTGTACTGGGATTATAGAATCCCAGCACTTTGGGAGGCTGAGGGGGGCGGATCATAAGGTCAAGAGTTTGAGACCAGCCTGGCTAACATGATGAAACCCCATCTCTATTAAAAATACAAAAATTAGCTGGATGTGGTGTGCACCTGTAATCCCAGCTACTCGGGAGGCTGAGGCAGGAGAATTGCTTGAACTCGGGAGGCAGAGGTTGTAGTGAGCCAACACGGTGCCACTGCACTCTAGCTTGGATGACAGAGTGAGACTTCGTCTCAAAACAAACAAAACAAAACAAGAGCGTTCTTATTTCTCCACAGCCTTGCCGCATCTATTGTTTCTTGATTTTTAATAATCACCATTCTGACTGGTGGTCATTTTTGTATTTTTTGTAAAGACAGGTTTTGTCATGTTGGCCAGGCTGGTCTCAAACTCTCGACCTCAAGTGATCCACCTGCCTCTGCCTCCCAAAGTGCTGGGATTACAGGCATAAGGCACCATGCCTGGCCAATTTTTGTTAAATTCTTTATCCCTTCATTCATGGGTTCTGTGGTGAGAGCCGGAGGATGGCTGGGCTGGACTTCCTGCTAATGGTCTGCCTTGGCCTAGTCTCATTCCCTGGTTTTCCTTCTGAGACAAAGTGACTTAGTGACAGTATTTGCAGCTTCTGGAATAATACACACTATGACGTTTCTGAATGAATGTGATGCTCTGTGGCCTTCCTTTTCATTCCTTCTGTGAACTGCTATCCTAGCAAAGTGGCCAGAAGTGAAGGCAGACCTTTCCTCTAATACAAGCTTTTATTTTATGTTCTTTCATCACATCAATTCCACAGGTGCTGTTGCAGTAGTTCAAATGGATCCTCAGCCTGAAAGTGTCGATGCAGAGGAAATCCAAAGGATGCCAATGGAGACTGTCTTTTCATTTTGTTAAGGTTGAAATGTTTCTAAAGTTAATTAAAAAAAAATTTTTTAAAGGACAATTAAAAAGTTTAATTACTTTTTTAAAGTTAACTAAAAAAATTTTTAAAGGAAAGTCTTCATAATTCTAGGTACTAAGACAGATATCTGGGAGCACTATGTGCCAAGCTGCTCCGTAACCCTGTGTAGACCTAGCCTAGGTGATCCACGCTGCTGGCAGGTAGGAAGGCCCTGTGTCTGCTCACAGGAGAACCAAGTTTAATCACTGTTTTTCAATGCCTAATTTAAGTGGTGGGGGCTGGAGAAGGGGACACAAAAATGAGTAAGACACAGTTGCATGGTTCTAGAAATATGTGGAGGAAGCTGAAATGTTCGGCAAAAGAGGAAATTTGAAGGTTTATGAGGGAAAACGAAGGACAGTAGCCGGTTTGGGGTCTTCACCAAGTCGGTTGAGGCTTGAAAGCCAGTGAACATGGAGATTCCTTCTCCCTGGGCCATGATGGGGGTGCTGGGTGGAATTCTTTGGATCTAAGGAGTCTACTTGGGGCTTTCCTTGTGGTCTCAAACTCAGTAGGGAGTTCCCTCTCTGGACACTGCTGAGATAGCAAACTCTATTCTCATGGTGGAATTATTTGCCTGGAAAGCCAAAAGATGCTAGGGGCTTCTGCGTCAGCAACATTATTTTTGCTACTGCTTCTTTTAGAAATGTGTATATTTTTGTCATATTTAAATGAAGTTAATTCTTATAGTCTATGATAAGTACACTCCCTTCCAATTTTAAGGGCATTAACAACCCAAATATTTATACTAATACACTTAATTAAGGAGGGTGCTGGGGTGGGGACAGTAGAAACAGCTATAAAAACTGCTCCCTTATGGCCCTGTAGCAGAAAGAGGGCAGGGCCAGGGTAGAGGGGTCGCCCCAGCACACTGCAGTCTGGAGGGGTTTCTTCCACTGGGCACTGAGATTCCAGCAATTTTTTCAGATACTTGTCAAGTGCTCTGAAGATTTTCAGTCACATAGTTGTACCTGGCAGTCAGCATTAGTCAAATCAGCTGATGATGTGGCAAATGCATACGATAATAAGGACTGGTTATCAAAGAAATGATGCTTCCTGACACAGTCACGCAGTCAGTGATTGTGTCTTTGGAGAAATGTTTTGTTACCTTTGAGGTACCTTATCTGAAACCATTCTTGTAAACATGAGCCTTCTTGCTACTGCCCTGAGGTGAGCATCCTTATTTAAGGAAATGAAAAACTTCTCCCAGCACAGGAGGGTGGATTGAGAAGCAGGATGAGAGCTTGGTTCTTTGCCTGACGTCTCGAAACCGCGTTTGCTTGCTTCAGCCCTCATCTTCCCCTTGGAAGGTAGGCAAGCCGAGGCAGCGTCCACAACAGGCTTTCAGTGCTTACATGTTAACTCACGTTTTTCCAAAATGTGTTTCTGGTTAGTTTAAAGAAGGATAAACAAAATTTAATAGCTGGCAGTGAATCACATTTTTTTTCCTCCCTAAACGCTATTTGGATCCACTCAAACGGCTGTCATTCTACTTTTGTACAAATAAATAAACCTCCTTTTCTTTTGTGCATTTTTCTCTGTCCTACACTTCCTAAAATACAATTTGTTTGACGGATGAGTTAAGCAGTTCTGAGATTTGCTTTTGGCTCTGTAGGCAACTGGGTTGTTTTCTCATCATAATTCAATGGGACAAGGTTATCACCCTCACAAACACTAACACCTCATTTAGAACCAGAAGCATCCCCCCGCCCCCAAGAAGGAAGCAATTGTTAATGTTCTCAATATAAGTTCAGTTGCTACACGTAAAGTTTCCTCATGTACACATCTCTGCCCTGCCCCTTCCCTTTGTTTATGCTGGGTATATGCTGTGCACACAGACGTTCTTAAGAGGAATTATAGGCAGATGGAAAGTAAACTTAAAAGAATGTACAAAGGAAGACCCCTTGTCCACTTAGGCTTGGGCAATAATCTAACAAACCAAGACAAACCTTACTAGCATCTGAAAGCAACATTAACCTAGAAAGGTTTCTTTGTTTTTTTTTTTCTGAAATGCAAACCACATAATCATAGATTTTCTAAAAGACAAAGACCTGTGAAATAGTTGAACTGAGATTAAATATACGCATTTTTTTTTGAGATGGAGTTTCACTCTTGTTACCCAGGCTGGAGTGGAATGGCGCGATCTTGGCTCACTGCAACCTCCGCCTCCTGGGTTCAGGCAATTCTCCTACCTCAGCCTCCTGAGTAGCTGGGATTACAGGCACGCGCCACCATGCCCAGCTAATTTTTTGTATTTTTAGTAGAGACGGGGTTTCACCTTGTTGACCAGAATGGTCTCGATCTCTTGACCTCGTGATCCACCCGCCTCGGCCTCTCAAAGTGCTGGGATTACAGACTTGAGCCACCGCGCCAGGCCAAATATATGCATTTTTAAGGTAATTGTACTAGAGTAAAACTAAAATGTTTTCCAAATAGACATTTCATTTGGTTTTAACTCCCTGGCTAAACAGAAAAGTATCTTTTAAGTAATTGCCTGTTGTACTAAAAGGTGAGGGAGGTCTGTAAAAATGTAAGTTGAAGGTCTTGTTTAAAGATCTCCTCACTAATGCAGAGCCTCTATGAGTCTGTTCCAAATCCTCTGTCACTGCTTCTCGCAATCAGAAGTGTTGCCTAGGAAAAAGTGAGGAGAGTCCAAGAAGGGAGCGAACCCAGAACCCAGAAGTGGGCTCATGTTTCTGCTCGTCCTCAGCTGGGTGATTGGAGAAAGAAGAGGGAGGAGCAGATTTCCACCTGAGAGTTATCTCCCGTCCCTCCTCTCCCCATGTCAACCATCCAAGCTCAACCACAAAGCCTTGAAGCAACATGGCAGTCTGGAGATTCCCCTCACCCCAGTACTTTAGATTTTTTTTTTTCTATCATAGTACCATCTAAATCTGCCTTTCAGTACTTAACATATCATATTGCAATAATCTGTTTACAAGCCTATAATTACCCTGAAAATAGGCACCTTACCACCTTTGGAGTTCCCAGTATCCAACTCAGAGCATATTATATAACCAATAAATGAATAAATGAGTGAAAAAATACCAAAAAGCATTGATTAATAATCAGTTTCCTTTCCTAATGTTCATTTATCCACCATATAATAAAATATATGATTTATAAAGTAATGTTGAATATAATTACTTTAAGTTTTATGAAATTTTGAAAACAACCTTAGGGGAATTCATCATTATGTCCACCGGTCCTGGGGTCCAGAAAACCCAGACTGGGAAGTAGTGGCCTAGACCAGTGGCTCTCAAACTTGAATATGCATTAGATGATCTGGAGGGCTTATTAGAACACGTCGGTGTGCCCCTTCCCTAGAGATGCTGATCCATAGGTCTGGGGTGATGTTGATGCTGCTTGTCTAGGGCCCACACTTTAAGAAAGATTGGTTTAAGAGGATTAGTAGGGGCAATAGATGCTGAGTCTGTGGTTTTCCTGCTGACTCTACCATCAACTAAGTGGTAGGACCTTCAATGCTCTAGCCGTTTCATAGTACCCCAAAGAGATGGGCAATGACAATGGCCATATAGTCCTTATATCTATAAAGTACTTTAAACCACACACTCTGGTTCACCTACGTTATCACAATTTTCTCAACTCTCTTCACGGATATGTAGGATCAATGTGAGAAATGAAATAAATATATTGGTGCTTTGGAAAATCAGAAGTACCATAGAAACATGCTGTTTTATCATCATATTCTTTTTGGTTTTCTCTTCTTCGCCCATCTCAATCTCAAAGGGCAGATCTGAACATTGTGTTGGGCTTATCCTGTTGATGCCTTCCTGGGTTGGAGTTCTATTTTATTTTATTTTTTGAGATGGAATCTCACTCTGTTGCCTAAGCTGGAGTGCAGTGGCACAATCTCTGCTCCCTGCAACCTTCACCTCCCGGGTTCAAGTGATTCATTTGCCTCAGCCTCCCCAATAGGTGGGACTACATACAGGTGCCCACCACCACACTGGGCTAATTTTTGTATTTTTAGTAGAGACTGGGTTTCACTGTGTTGCTCAGACTAGTCTTAAACTCCTGACTTCCGATGATCCATCCACCTTGGCCTCCCAAAGTGCTGGGATTACAGGCATGAGCCACTGTGCCCAGCTTGGATTGGACTTCTGAGTGTAGACCTACTGATGTTAATTTAAGGAAATAATCCTCTGGTAAGAAAACATGAAAAATGGCTGGAAAGTTTTATGTTGGGGAGTTTGCATCGTGGAAGGTTTTCTGGGCATTCTACTAAGTTGATGCAGAAGGACTGGCATCTGTCCAGTATCTGTGCTTATGTCTCTACCCACTGATACCACAACCACCAGGCTTGTTTCCTGGGGATCTGTGCACTCAGATGGCCTGGCTGCTGGCAGCACCAACTCCTATATTAATCAACTTGACATCTGGAAGCAACCTGAGGCCCCCTCGCCATCTGATTGCCACAAATGCCTTTACTTTCAGTTGTCAGCAAAGAGATTATTCGGTTTAGGGTGCCAGGTCTACATCACACCATCCTCATGGAGGGCTGGATGGTGTATTAACAAACAACCTGAATAAACTGGGATTGTGGGCAAGACAAAAATTTCCCTCAGTAATCTGTCAACTCCAACCTACACCAAAAAGGCATTTTGTCTGAAACAGCAAAATTACTGTGGTTGGGCAGACCTGGCTACATTATGTTCTACATATCCCTGGAGTACATATTTTGTCCATTTTTGCAAATTACAATCCTCCTTGAGTTAACTACATAGCGACAGCAGCACGTACTTTTGAAACTCTTTAGCACCCTTTGGTCTGCTGTGGCCAAGACTTCATTCTTCAGCGGTGCTCGGAAAGATGTGGAAACCTCTCCCAAGGTGAATTCCAAAGAAGCCCAGGCACTGATGAGTGGATGGCAATCTACTCATTGTCGTTGCCATGACAGCAGGATGGGACTGGTGTGGGGGACACCATGTCAATTATATTCCTTTTTATTGGAGCATTCCATGTATCCTAATATGGAAAGTAAGGCCCAGGACATTATCCAGAAGAGTTGCCTGTCAGAAATTGTTCTGTGATGTGTCAGGATGAAGCAGGCAATAAGGAATCAAACTTCATCTCATCAAGAAAAAAAAAAAATCTGTAGGTAACATTGTAAATCAGCCAGGAGACAAATGTCTGCCTGGGTTGTCACCCACCAGCTCACTGCATTGATTTCTCAAAGCCTAAAATCATACAGAACCCAAACCAGAGCGGAAGGGCCTCCCGGCCTTCCATGTTCACTGATTTAATTTTCCTCTCTGAACACACACAGCCTCATAATTAGAACATTTACCAACCATAAGTACAATTTAAACTCTGTACATATGTGTCTACACGTGTGGAGCTTGAGCTGAGGTACGGTTTCAATAAAAACAGTCCTGCGCTGATTAGAATGTGTAAAGAGGAAATCTGTTTATACCACAATCTACTCAAAACTCGTGTTGGCAGCAACACTGTAGGCTAATAAATGTCAATAGCAAAACTACGTGGAGGGTATAAATTAAACTATCACAATCTGGAGATTGAGAACTCAAACTAAAATGCTATTTCCAACTCATTCTCCTATGTCCAGTCATAAAGGAATGCCACAAATGCTTGTCTAAATCTCAGACTCACAAAGGAGGCATGTTCAATGACACTCCTTCTCCTGTTAAATTCAAGTTCACTCCCAAAAGGAAAGGAGTTTTTTAAGGAAACTGCAGAGTCCTGCAATGTTTTCGGAAGGCATTAGTATTCACTCTCCATCTCTTAAAATAACAGTGGTATCATTCCGGATTTATAGGAGCATGAAGAATGAGATTATTGAATTAATTAAAAACCAACAGAGCATTTAAATTTGTTTGATGCTCCATTTCTCATTTTCTGTTGATTTTATAGACATCAGAAATCAAGCACTGTCCATCTACCCACCTACCCATCTAGGCCAATAGCAGTTCTGGTCTGATTAGTGCAAGCCCTCCTGGGTCTAGACGACTCAGCATCCTCAGCTACACTCAAGAATAAGCAGGAAGAGGAAGGGTACAAGTAGAAAAGCTGAAGGTGGTAGAAAATCTTGAGTGAAAAAAGAAAACTACATCCAAAGGCAGGGTAATGTGTCGTGTGGAATAGCCTCCTGAGAGAGGCAAATGGGCCTCACAAGAGCCTCTTCTGTAGGGGCTCATTAAAGAGGGATCTTAAGATTGATGCAGGCATTACTAGTGGCACCAGAGAGAGTTATAGAAAGATCTTCGGGTGATGTGTGATCATTTTCTTCAGGGTGTCTGTGGGATGATCTATATTTATTGAACTGGAGAGAAAGCAAAGGAGCAGCTTGCTTGCAATAACAATAATAAAAACAATGGTAACAGCAGATCTGTGTTACATGCCACTGTTCCAAGCCCTTCACATTTGTTACCTCATTTAATCATAACAAACACCACCCTAGGAAGTAGGTATTATTACTACTCCCATTTTTCAGATGAAGAAACTGAGGCACAGAAGTGTGGCAACATCATACCATTGGTAAATAACAAAGGCAGAATCAGGTAGCTCACTTGGAGCCAGGCACCACTGCATGCTTCTCTACTGCCTTTCTAAACGACCCAGTACATCCAGCACTGCTCTACGTGTTTTGCATAGATTGTAGCTCCTTGCTACCATGCTATGTGGCAGGTACTATTATCCTCCCTGTCCTACAGGTGTGGGCCCTGAACTCTGAGAGGTAAGAAAGCGTTGTTGGTAAGAAGAGCCCAGGCAGGCAGGCCTCAGAGCCCCAACTGATGACCATCACTCCATACCGTCTCCTGACATGTCTGGAAGAAGCCATACATACCCATGTTCCCGCTACCCTTTCTGTCTGCCCCATTACACTTTCTCTAATTCCGGCTCTGCCAGAAGCCCTGTTGCATTCCCAAGTGACAAGTTTTTATCTGCATGCCCCCTGTGCTATCAAATGGGATGCAACATCCCCTACCCCCAGCCAACACCTTGAACCAGGCTACCCTTCCCTTATCAGGGTTACTCAGGTGTTCACTTGGATCCAGTTCACAGTCGGTGAAGGCTGTGTGCACCCTAGAAGACACAAGAGGAGAGCCCAAGCAATTCTTTCTGATGATTCAGACTCAAGAAAATCTCCAGATAGCAGTACAGTCATTTATAGACCATTTCCAAGATATGAAATCAGTGCTTTTATAGGTGTCATTTTATTTAATTCTCATAACAACTCAGTGAAGCAGTTATTGGTGTCTCTGATTTGGGTGGGAAAAATACTTAAGATTCAAGAAGAGCTAATTGACTTGCCCAAGAAAAAAATCCTAATTGACTCGTGCATCTAGGAAAAAGCACCAGTGAGACTCAAAATCCACGTCTATTTAGTGATATTGCAAAGCAAACCACCAATCTTTCCTACCGCCCTTTACAAATAACAAATAAAAAAAAAACAATCTCTGCTCTCAGCTTATGGAACAAGAGGGGTTATTACCTCAAGTGGATATATAATGTCAGTTCACCCCGGGAGCCCCAGGGTTTCCATTCTAGGTGGAACAGGTTCCACATTGCTTTATTACTTCGACTTCTCTTTCCAAATGAGAGCAGTCTCCATACTCCACCCCGTAGTCCATTTCTGGAGAGCTGGAATCAGAGCATTCTCCATAAGGAATGCTCCTCTGTAAAATATCATTCCTCTTCTCCTGAGAGCCCTGCCTAGTTAGCTGACCTTTCAGGCATAATGAAAGCTAGCTCTTTTTGGTTTATTTCCCCCAGATAGTTGTGGGAATGTTTTTCTGGGCTGGTGTTCAATGGGTTTGTGTTTTTCGTTGCTATAATGGTGTTTTGCTATAGTGGTATTACCATATTTTTTAAAGGTTTCTAAACCATTGCCCATGTACCCAGGGGTGACTATTAAAACGATGGGGACATTTTCATAAATCCCAAACATAAGTAAATATATAAAAGCAGTTAGGAAAATGGGGAAAAGTAACTCAGCTAGAGAGACAAATTAGAAGGGCTTTTTTAGAATCTAAAATGAGTTTCATGCCTAAAAAGAATTCCATAGCATAGAAATTTTATACATTTTAAGGGAAAAGATAATTCTGTATGAATAATATGATAAATAAGAAATTCTGACTCTGATTTTACATTTTATCTACTCAGGAGAAAATATATAGACAGAAAAAAATAAGCATATATGAATTCAAAATAACTAATATCATATGTATGTGTAGGCATTAATTTGGTGGAATCAAAACATGCATAATAATTTATTTTTAACTTGCCTTTAAAAAATTCAGTGGCTCCTTTTGTTTTTCTAATTTGATATCCATGATCTTTATCCATATCCGAAGCCCTCTCCAGCGTAAGAGGTCAAGGCTAGAACTTGTTAATAACCACCAGAAATTGGAACTTCTGGATCAAACATTTTCTCAAACAGAAGTAAGTATTTGCTTCCAAACACCAACCAGGTAAAAACGGTCTAAAAAATAATTAGAAATGCTGCTGGTGCTGCACTGTGGTTATTCTTCCTAATCACAGACAACATTTCAAGTACTTTCCTTAAATCACTCCCAGGCAGTGAAGTGCTTTATATTCATCCCGTGATGGTGGCAGTCTTGTTGGGCAGTGTTTGTCCTACAACAGCTGTTGAGGTCCTAGCAGGGGGAAAAAAACACATGATTCTTTAACTCATAAATCCAGCTAGTTTATTTTCCTGAGGATACACTAGGTCATCATGTTGATGCAAATAGCAAAGCTAGTAGCCCAGGGCTAGTAGGCAGAAAATGGAGCTCTCTCATCTCCCCACAGGTAGAGAATGATCCAGATAATATATTCAGCACAAACACAGACCATGAGTTCCAGCTCTGCCCCTCAGTTATTTTCTGCGATCTACCCACAGAGCAGAGAGGGCGGGAAAAAAAGCACAAAGCTGAGGCTGGCCCCATCTGGCTGCTGGCTTCCCAGCCCCTCATCTGGTTTTCTCTCCCACATGGCCTGAAGACCACTTGCTTGGGTGACCCAGAAAAGTTTCCTGTGACCTGCGCCTTTCCCCATGCTCTAACCATACCGCCAAGCAGCTGGCGGCTTCCTCACTGCATCCTCTCAGCAATACTATACGGGCCTTCCTACTATTCTAAGTCTTCTCGGTCTTTTCTCCTCAAGTGAACTAGAGGCTCCTGAAGAGCAGGAAATACATATTCATGCCCTTCATTATTTCTAGTACAATGCTAAGCAAACAGTAGTCTCTCAAAAACAAATCGTGTGAGGAGTCTCATTGGTGCGAGTTGTGATCAGTTGTACAAGATGGGTACAAAGGACAAAAGAAAAGAAACAGCCACAATGACAATTAGCAAGGCAAAGTCAGCCTCTGCTGAGAAACCCTGTTACACTAAAACCTTGTTTCTATGATTGGCCCAGATATGGAAGCCTTGCACTCAGATAATCCTGTTGTCTTTCCTGAAGCTTTGGGTCTACGCGGACAATGAACAAAAGAGGAGAATCTTAACCTTAAAATCATTGCTTTCTGGGGCAAACCTTCTAGCTCATCCCCACTAATGGGTTGAAACGAGCTTCTGCAGCCAGGGACCTTTCAAATGCTCTGGGGATTTGGTTTCAGGAGGCAGTACTGAAAACGTCACAACTTGAAATGCTCAAAGACCTGAACAAAGAGATTGCCTCTTATAATCCAGGTCTATATTCAAGTAGTTATGTACACCTATGTTCTTATTTCTTTGTGAGGAAGGTAGGGAAAGTCATGAGTTAATGAATTATTTTGCTTTCTGAATTTTGAGATGTGGGGTAAGTTGAAGTTTTCACTTTTTTCCCCCCTGAATATTTTGATTTTTCAAATTACTCACTGTCAGTATCTATTTAAGTCAAATGAAATCAGGGATGGAGGGTGGTAGAGAATTCAGGGCTGGCCAGCGTGAGGAGCCCATTTTCCTCTGCCTTTGAAAAGATGGACGCTTTATCTGTGGGGACACATGTTCTAGTTAGATCTCTGTTTTCCTACACAAACCGAGGAGCAGGCCTCCGCCCTAATGGAGTTAGCAAAGGTCACTTTTCTCACTGCTGAGACTCAAATGTGGTGCTTTCTCTGTAGAGAAGTCCCTTACTGATTTTATGGCCTTCAGCTGATTTTTTTTTTTTTTTTTTTTTTTTTGGTATTTTCAGAATAAAGGTATAAGCAATTGAAGATTGCTCCCTCTGCATCTTCATCCAGACAGCCTCCATCACCTTTTGTACTGTGTGGTAAATCATTCTGGTTTTCTGCTCTACCAACTTTTCCTCCTCTGAAAAGAGACAGAAAGACGAAGGGACTCACGGGAGGCAGAGAAGGTGGTTCATTTCTGCTAGGACACGGGGACAATGAACCTGCATTAAGGCAACAGTCAACAATTTCATTTTCACCTTCTCCCAGCCTCCCTAATCTTGGGCCAAAGAAGCAGCCCCCTACACACATCAGATACACACTCCCACACTTCACCCCCACCCACCGCTGGGCAGGGTCTACACCCGCACCCGCTAGGCCAGGCCGGGAGAAGTCACGCTGTGAGAGGCAAGCCTGCCACCAGCCCGAGGCTTTCACCAAGGCTTTTCACCAACGGCGTGGATGAGGTAACACCCGCAAAATCAGCATTTGCACACATGCCAGGGACTGATTACAGGCCTCTCAGCCAGGGCAGCCTACGCAATTTCGGAGCAATTTCTCCAATTACACAGCCGGTGGACCGCCCTGGGCGCTCACAGCCTCCCAAGCAGCCACCTTGCAGACCTGGGCTCCCCCGCATCCCGGGTGGGCCTTGCCCATCACCTACAGAGGGACAAAACGACACCAACACCCACCAGGACTGCATCCTGCCAGCTCTTCACTCCACTGACCTGACTTTCTTCGCCCCTAGCCAGGGGGCTTGACCTTCAGGGAAGTACCGAACCGTCCCCCTGTGTCCCTCCCAGTGGCCGAGTGGCCCCCGTGCCACTCTCTCCACCCTCTCACCTCCTCCACCCCCCAAGTCCCTCGGTCCATCTTCAATCTGCAAAACACTCATCGTTCCTGGGCTTGTGACCACCTCTTTCTCTGTCTCTTGGGAAGCCAGGCCCACCGCTCAGGATCACAGTGAGAAGAAAAAAGACACAAACACCGTGTCCGCGCGGCTGGGAAAGGAAACTGCTAGGGACCGCTTAGTGTCAGCCTAGCGTGTCCCACGGATGGCAGGACCCGTCGAGGCTTTGCCCTTTGAGACCCGAATGCTCCCGGACTTCTCGATCCCCTCCTTGGACCTAGGCGTCCGCGTCTCCGGTCATCACCGGAGACCAATTGGCTTACACATAGTAAACCTGGGACCGACCTTGAGGCTGTGTAAAAGTCTCCTGACAGATGTAACGGAGGGTTGTTACTAGTTACAAAGCCTGTCGGACCCGTAGCATTAGTTCAAGAGACTACTTCGGTGTCGCACCGAAATTGCTGCGCATGTAAACCAATTTCCCCGACGGAAGAATAAACAGACAGACTCGTTTGAAGCGCGAGATGAAAACAGATGGGATATCACAAACAGTTCCCCCAAATACAACAGACTTCTGGGCCAATTACATGTGGTTAGTTCTGAATGGCAGAGGAAATAGTTTTCTTTGCTGCTAAATGTCACAAAAGTCACCTAAAGGCACAGAAAGAGGCCGCTCTGTTTTTGCGAAACTTGCTAAAATTAATCTACGCTGGACCACTTGCAAAAAGCAGAACAACCTCCCGCCCCGACCTCTGCCTCCAGCCACCGGGGTTCAGGCGTTTGTGAAAGACAGAATCGTAGGGCTGGGGACCAGGGCACTGGTACTTCGAAGTCTGAATCGGCCGAGAAAACTGCAAGATTAAGAAAATCTACCGGGCGCTCTCTCCAGCGCGAGGCCAGTGTAGGAGGGCGCTGGGGCTTGGCCCGCCACGCCACCCGACGGTGCGGAAGCAGCCCCTGAGCTCCCACAGCGCCTCGACCTTCTGTCCCCTCACCGAGGTGCGCGTCCCTCCTCCCGCACACCCTCCTCGGGCCGCACGGTGGAATACGACAGACGACATCCATCCGGGCTGAGGTCAGGCCCGCGCCACCGGCAAAAATTGCGCAAGCCCGGCCGCGAGGATGGCGCAGGCGCCTGCGTCCCAGCTGCGCATCCGAAATCCTCAGGGAAAATCTCGAGCGGCCAAGGGTCTAGGCCACAGGGTTGCCGGGCCCGGACCTGGTGCGGAGTGCATTCGGGCCTGGAGGCCGCGCGCCGCACCTGGGCCTCTACCCGAGCCCGACAGGGGCACTGCGCTCGGGGCCAGCCCGGAGGCACCCGGCTGGTGCGGGACCCCGATCCTGCGTGGAGGCTTGAGCAGGGCAGGGCAGGGCAGGGCAGGGCAGGGCAGGGCTGAACCCCAGCGACTGAATCTCGAAGGCAGGAGACCTCGGAGGTCATCAGCCCAGCCCGCCTGAAACTGTCCCTGCTCGTGCCAGGGCGCGGGCAGAGGAGAAAGTCCCGGGCTGAGCAAGCCCGCTGCAGAGCTCCGGTCGGTGGCTGCGAAGGGTCCGGGTCACCGCGTTCCCGGACGCCGGAAGCCGCGCTGGCGGGGCCGCGGGGAGGGAGACTGGGTCCCGGGGCCGTCCGGCCGGAGGAAGCGGCTCGGGCCGCGCTGTCCGCGCCTGGGAGCCGCGTGCAGGGTTCAGCCGTGTTTCGGTTGCCCTCTGACCTGACCCCGGGCGCACAAAGGCCTCCCGGGTGCGCCGCCATGGCCCAGCCTTCCAGTCGCTGCCAAATTAATGAGCCCACGTCAGGTTGGGTTTACAGCTCCGCCGGGAAGCAGCCGAGTGGAAAATGAGCTCGGGGCCGCTCCGGAGGCTCCCGCACGACTGCGGAGGCTGCCCGCGTCTCTGGCCGCAGCAAAGGCCGGGCGCGGCCCAGGAGACCCGGAGTTGCGGCCCTTGCGGTTCCGCCGTCGGCTTCGACTTTAGCTGCATCCCGAGGGAACAGGCTTGGTGTAGCGAAACCTTCTGGTATGTGAGAAATGTGTCTGTCCTGCTTTATTAAAACAACACAAACCTCGCATTTAACATCTGAGCCTCAGCGGGCGAGGCACGCTTGACACGGGTCGTTGGGTTGCGGGCTTGGCGACCCTTCGGTGTCCTTGCAGCGCCCTACTTTGCCCTGCGCTTCCTGGCTTTGGGGACTTAAGTTCGTTTTCTAGGGAATCCTTGCTTCTTGGCCACAGAGAATCCAGGAGACCCCCAGTGAGTGTGTACCAAGGTGGGGACAGAGAATGGCGGTTGGCTCCTTCCAGGGGCAAGGGTCTGTCTGGAAGGTCAACACACGGGAGATATTTTCAATCGGCTGCTAGGTGCCAAGCTGGAAAGCCAAAGATTAGTTGAAATAGGATTTAGTGTGTGTTTTGAATAAAAGTCGACCTGCAAGTTCATCACAAAGCTTCCTAGACTGACTCTTGGGGCTGACGGCTCTGCTTTCTTATGTTCTTTAAACGCTGTGGGGAACTGAGTTCAAGAAAAATGACTAAACTTGAAGCTGATAAAGCTTAAGGCATTGATTTATATTATTCCTTCCAGATTTTTCAAGTATATTAAAAGAAAGCATTTTCATCTAAAAACACTCAAAAGGTCGGAAGAGCAGTGCTCTTGAAAAGCCCTCTTTCCCTGCAGCTTGGTTTGCTGTTGAGAACCAAGAAGGCTAAGAACTAGGAGGCACTGGTGTGACTGTTGAGTCTGAATCATGTGTCACTACTGATGGTCCCCACCATTGCTCCAAGGACTGCTGCCTTTCAGAGGTGGAGGGCCCGTTTATTGATCCCTGTTCTTCTGGGGACCTAAGCAAGGGCAGCACCGAGTCACCTCTTATAACCCCTCACACTTGCTCATCATTTACCCTTGTCTGGATTCCACAGAGGCCCCACCACAGTCCCGTGGGCACTTCCAACCCTTGCAGACCTGGTTGCCCTCTCTGAGCCCACATCTGCCTCTGAAAGCTCAGTGTTCTCAGAGAGTGAAGTTGTCTTATGATGCCAAGCAGTCATCACCTTTAAGGTGTTATCTCAAGTAGTGCAGGGCAAGTAAATTATGATGCAATTATCTTTTTAGATAAACAATCCATCTCTTCTAAAATGTAAAACCTCTGGGGACAGTGACCAACATTAATTGTCTGTGTTGCCTCACAGCACAATGCCAGATCAAGAAATGTTATCTATGTTGATTCCACAGCTAATTCGAGTTAACACAATCCCCTCTAAAATGCTAAAAACCAGAGTGATATTAGGGGGAGGTATTAATGACTCTTTCCTTGTCATTAATTCCTGCCTCATTCCTAATGTCAGTAGATTTTTCATCTGAAACTAAATTGAGAGAGAGAGAGACAAAAAGAAAAGAGAGGAGGACCAATGCCAAGGATAAGTTTCACCTACTGAGTCAATATTGTACTTGGAACTCACATTCACCACACTCTGGCTGCATTTTATTAGATAGGTTATATAATACCATAAGCCTCAGTTTCCTCATCTGCCAAGTGGAGATAGGCATTCCTTCCTGTTCTAATATTACAACTTACCTTATTGGTAGATAGTAAGGTGGGGGAAAGAGCTTTTTTCACTTAAATATGAGAAAGTGAAGAAAAATCATCAGATATTTCAAACAAACTCTTTAACAAAAGACAAAAACCAAATGGAAAAATAAGTAACCAAGAGGAAATAGAGAAAAGTTTTAAAAATACACATAAAACAAACAAATCCTCTAAGTAAAATCTTTGAGATCAGAAAAACTATTGATTGTATCCATGAAATAAGAAAAGGATGCACTAAAAAAAGAAACATTAAGAGAACAAGAAATAAGTTTTGGAAATCAAAAATGTAGTAGAAATAAATTCAGTAAAAGGTGAAGTTGAAGTCCAGATGAAGTTACAGAACTATTTCAAAAAAGAACAAAAGGACGAAAAAATGGAAAATAATAGAAAAAGATTAGAAAATGAGATCAATACAGGAAGTCTAACATTCAAGTTGAATTTCCGGAAGAAATTACAGAGATAATAGAAAGGTAAAGTTATTTAATAATACGGTAAAAGAAAATTTCCCAGAACTAATTGGAATGACTTTCCATACTGGAAAGGCCAATTGGGTGCCCAATACAAAGAATGAAAAAATATTTAGACCAAAGCACATAATTATAAAATTTCAGAAATTCATGAATAAATAGAGAAACTTCAAAAAACTTCCAGAAAGAAAAACAGGTCTTTTACCAACATCAAGAATCAAAAAGGCATTGAACTTCTCAAAAATAACACCAAAAGTGAAAAGGAAATAGAAAAATGTCTCTACAATTATAAGGAAAAAATCATTTCTAGTCTAGGATTCTATATCCAGCTAAACTACCCACCAAGTGTGCAGACAGAATAAAGACATTTTCAGAAAGCAAACTTTTCACAGTTGTATCTCTCATGGACCATGTAATAGAGACTGGTGGCTCACCCAACAACCATTCTTGTCATTCCTACATATTTAATTTGTTTTGGGCATCACCCAGCAACACGCTTCCAGAAAGCAAAGTGAGTGCCAGAATGCAAATTCTCTGCACTTATGCTAATCTTTCAAACTGAATTGTTTAAGAAAAACAGTAATAATTAATGAAAATACCTACCATTGAGTACTTAGATACTGTTCTATGATTTTTTGATTAATGGCTATAATAAGCCTATGAAGTATATTAATCCACTTTGCAAATGAGGAAATATAGGCTCAAACAAGTAGGTGAATGAACCAGATTTATAACCAGTCCTGACTCCAGTGACCTAGTATTTAACTTTGATTCCACACTCAGGGCTTGTCAGATAATACTCAAACATATGATAGGCGCCTGTGTCCATGGACATGGGGACCTGTTTGGAAATAAAATATGCTGAGCTCAAATATGCCCTTAATAACTGCTTTTAATTCACTTCACCATTTGTCAGCATAGTTCAAATTTGTGATAACCAACTTTCAGGAATATCCCCAATGATTCTCTTTTCCTATTATTCACACTTTTTGCTGTCCACTCCCATACTAAATAGGGCTGAACTGTGTAACCAATAGTATATTATGGAAATGACAATGTGTAATTTCGAAGGCTGAGTCATAAAGCATACTGCATCTTCTGCCTTGATTTCTCTTGGATCACTTACTTTGGAGAAAGAGAGTTGTCATGTCATACATACTGCTGAAGCCATATGGAGAGACCCATGTGTCAAGAAACTGAAACCTCCTGCCAGTATCCATGTGAATGAACCATCTTGGAAGTGGATCCTCCAGCCTGAGTCAAACCTGCAGATGACCACAACCCCGGCTAACACTTGAACCATAACCAACCAGCTAAGTCATTATTGAATTCCTGACTCACAGAAACTCTGAGATAATAAAAGTTTATTGTTGTAAGCTGCTCAGTTTGGGGATAAGTTGTTACTCAGCAGGATACAACTTAATATGCTGAGTAACTGAATAAAGCCTTCCCTTAATTTTAAAGGCAAGAAGTCACCTTAGATTTGTCGCTTGATGTTTTTCAAAGGAAAATACGTGGTCCTCACCACAATCCTGTGGAACTCATAAGGAAAGTGTCTTTTCAAAAAATATCACAAAAGAAAAAGAAAAGAGATAGATCTTCAGACTTTCTCAAGGTACCCAAGGGTCACAAAATTAACAGAAAAGCTTTCAGGGTCTCTTTCATATGCCTTACCAGTATCTCTGTTAAGAAGTTGGCTTAAGGCCGGGCGCAATGGCTCATGCCTATAATCCCAGCGCTTTGGGAGGCCCAGGCGGGTGGATCATGAGGTCAGGAGTTTGAGACCAGCCTGGCCAACATCGCGAAACTCCGTCTCTACTAAAAAGACAAAAATTAGGTAGCACACGCCTGTAGTCCCAGCTGCTCAGGAGGCTGAGGCAGTAGAATCACTTGAACCCGGGAGGCAGAGGTTGCAGTGAGCTGAGACTGTACGACTGCACTCCAGCCTGGACAACACAGCAAGACTCCATTTCAAAAAAAAAAAAAAAGAAGTTGGCTTAGGCAGAAAGACCCTGAGAATTATACAAAACAAAATAAAAATGAGAAAAATCTTCAGAGTCCCTAATGTAAGACTATTTCCAGGCTGGGCACAGTGGCTCACACCTGTAATCCCAGCACTTTGGGAGGCTGAGGCAGGTGGATCACCTGAGGTCAGGAGTTCAAGACCAGCCTGGCCAACAGAGTGAAACCCCGTATCTACTAAAAATACAAAAATTAGCAAGGCTAGGTGATGCGTGCCTGTAATCCTAGCTACTTAGGAGGCTGAGGCACGAGAATCACTTGAACCCAGTAGGCAAAGGCTGCAGTGAGCTGAGATAGTGCCACTGCACTCCAGCCTGGGTGACAGAGTGAGACTCCATCTCAAAAAAAACAAAACAAAATAAAAAAAAACCATTTCCTCAGAGGCAGTCAGCATCCAGTCACACTTCTGCTGCTTTCAGGCTTCTGTCCCTTCTGGTTCTCACAGCACATACATCTTTATGATCTTGGATCTGACCCAAAGTTGTAGATAATCATCAATCTTGAGAATGTTCGTGTATTGTGAACAGTGAAACTGTTAATGGTTATGGTGTTTATAGCTTGGGTTCAAAAAGGAAACTAATAAATATAAAATCACTCTTTGACAAGGTGCTCAAACCCCAGTCAATGGAAAGTTGCCTGTTGTACAGCAAGGATCTGACTCCATCATTGGGCTCTAGATCCATTCTCAGAAAACACAATTAAGAGGGAGTTAAAATGAACAGAGCTGATGTGTTTCTCATAGAACTAATAATATCAAGGTGGTAAGTGCTACTTTTGAGCAACACTGAATGAATGAGTGAGTGAGGGGCTGAGTCCGCTTTCTGTGAGGCATGAGCTCTAGAGAGTTTGTTTTGGTTTCCTGCTTACTTTGAAAGAGCAAGCAAAATCTTTGGGGCCAAAACTGATCTGACAGAAACCTCAGTTGATAACTTTGCCTTGAGTTGGGGCAAACTCTTGCAAATGAAGCCTTCTCTTTGCTCCAAAGGCAGTAAAGTTGTACTACATATGGCCTTTCAGGAGCAGTCATCTGCAGCAGGGAACTTGGCAGAAAGGCAGCCTGAGTTTGTTTCTTAAAAGTAGTACAGAGCACATAGCCATCTGCAGCCAATGTTGCTACAGGTGTAGGATGTTGTGGTTTCTAACATCTTACATGTGTTCTCTAAACAATACCTCGAGTGTCTTTGTTTCTGGCCTGCGCGGTTTCCTGCATTTCCAGCAGCTGATCCTATGCAGAAAGGCAGCTGTCTGCAAAATATTACTGAAAATTATGTACGAAGACACACATGCAGAAAATGGTATTGGCTCTGAAAGAAACTCACCCTGAGCTTGGAGCAGGATGGATCCTGGAGTACTTGTCTGAGAAGCAGAAATAAGCACAATGTTACTGACATCCAGGCCCCAGCAGCTTCCCAGCACCCCTAGGAATTCCTCTAGCTCCCAAGCCCTTGAACTCTGCAGCAGGCTGAGGAATAGAAATTTGGATTAGAAATAGAGAGTAGTCTGAGGGATAATAGAAGGGAAGGCACCCATTAGGTGAGAGCTCTTGCCAGATTCCACAGTGCAAGCAGGAGATACTGAGTTTTTTGTGTGAATCATCCAAATAATAAATCAAGCTTTGGCTCTGGAGCCCTAATCCAGGGAGCCAGTAATATCACTGGGACACAGCAAAGTGACAAAGGGCCAGGGTGTGGAGCTGAAGATCCTAGAGGGCCAGGTGGCACTTTAGAAAGCAAGCCCATAGACAATCCTGAGCCCTGTCTACATACATGCAATTCACTAAGACATTCATCGACACCTGCCAAGCTAAGAGTCCTCTCTTACTCTCTCCTCATTTGCCCTACGTAAAAGCAATGAACTGAGTGTTTATGAGTAGGTTGTTGCAAGCCCCTTCATGTAAAATATTATGGCAACTCTAAATTATTTTTTCTTCCAAAAAAAAGTTTTAGGGATGGGAGGCAGATTAAACTGTTTCCTTGCAGGGATGTGTTCATCCACTTGGCTGCTGAGAAAAGTGACCTGGCAGAATTCTTGTCCCTGACCTCACAGGCTAGGCAGTCGTTAGTGGACTAATGAAGTGTGTGCTTCCCCCTTCTGTCCCAACGTTGTGAAGGAGACCAGGGAAACGAGAGGTCAAAAAGGGCAGCTGGCAGGGCAATCCCATGGCTGTGCCACCAGGCAGAGGAAGGAGTGGATTTCTCAGAGTTTCAGGTCCTCCTCTTCTATCCTGGTTTAGGGTCTCTCCTTTTCCCCTCTGTAGCCTCTTAATTACCCAGCAATCAGCGGCAGGTGAATAGGTGAAGTGATGAAGAGAGAGGCCAAAATCCTGCCTAAGACTCTTAGGTTGTGAGCATAGGCCCAAGAACTTAGGACTTCCTTAGGACTTCTGGCCATCATATGGCAGTCATGTGAATTAAGGACTCAATCTCTCAGATATTAGGGAAGACTGATAAAGGCATTATTTTCTTTTAAATGTAGCAACTTACAGTAGGCCTTAGACTCTATGTATGTCAGGAATGTCTGGGAAGATTTCTCTATAGAATATTAGTTCTATTTCTTTTCTTAAAAAAAAAAAAAGAAAAAAAACATTAAATGGCTTGGCATGACGGCTCATGCCTGTAATCCCAGCACTTTGGGGAGCTGAGGCAGGTGGATCACAAGGTCAGGAGATCGACACCATCCTGGCCAACATGGTGAAACCCCGTTTCTACTAAAAATATAAAAATTAGCCGGTTGTGGTGGCACGTGCCTGTAGTCCCAGCTACTTGAGAGGCTGAGGCAGGAGAATGGCTTGAACCTGGGGGGCGGAGGTTGCGGTGAGCCGTGATCAGGCCACTGCACTCCAGCCTGAGCAACAGAGCACGACTCCATCTCAAAAAATTTTTTAAAATACATTAAATTACTTAGTGGATCTCTCGACCTCGTGATCCACCCGCCTCGGCCTCCCAAAGTGCTGGGATGAGACCATCCCGGTCAACATGGTGAAACCCCGTCTCTACTAAAAATACAAAACATTAGCTGGGCATGGTGGCACGTGCCTGTAATCCCAGCTACTCAGGAGGCTGAGGCAGGAGAATTGCCTGAACCCAGGAGGCGGAGGTTGCGGTGAGCCGAGATCGCGCCATTGCACTCCAGCCTGGGTAACAAGGGCGAAACTCCGTCTCAAAAAAAAAAAAAAAAAATTACTTAGTGGACTTTCAGTTAAAGACAGCTGGTTATATACACACATTTGCCTCCACTCCCTCCAGAAAGTCCACTAAAGTGACAACTAAAGGATTAAGTGAAAGGTAAACAAAGAGAAGAGGAGAAACAGTAACAACATTTAGAAGCGGAAAAGCATTTGGAGGAATGGTAATGACTTATATTCGACCCAAGAAAATGAGAAAAGCTGGGAGGCAACCTGATTTACAACATGGAATCCCCAAAAGGTACAGGAATGGGCAACAGCAGTTACCTCTGAAAGGGGAGTAAGAATAGAGCTACAAATAAGAGGACTGGTTGAGGTTGTTTGAGTCAGACTCAATATCTCAGACCCCATATCTCCTCTACCACTCTGGCAGAAGACTGGAAACTTATTCCCTGACAAGGATAAGGCGAAAGATCTATTGAACTGGGAACAGCAAGAATAGTGAAAGTGAAAAATTGTCCTGAAACAGGAGCAATGAGTGAAAGCTGACACACTGAATACTGAAATTACCCCTTACTTTATTTTGCCCTCCTAGTGAAAAGAGACTTCTTTGGGAAATCTGGACAGTTTAAAAGAAGAGTTCTGAGACGGATACCAGGCATTCACCTATAATATGACTCAGCCAGATCCCCCACTGTGAAGGGAGTATGATGAGCTCTCCCTTTGCATACACAGCTTTCCGTCAGATCTGTAGAGCCCTATTCCTATATATGAACAGATAGCCCAGGATTACCTGACATTTGAGGAAGACTTCTCAGAGGAGAACAAGAGGCCAAATTAACAAACAACTTGCAAGAAAATAATACAGGGATTATGAAACCTTAAAAAAAAATAACTATTGCATACATGAAACAAGAGCAAGATGTTATATAAACAAACAAAAACCTTCAGGCAACATTGAACCCTGGGAGGTAGAGATTGAAGTGAATCAAAATAGCGCCATTGCATTCCAGCCTGGACAACAGAGTCAGACTCTGTCTCAAAAAAAAAAAAAAAAAAAAAAAAAAAAAAAATACATTTAGAGGACCAACCAGTATGGAACATCCCTCATCTGCAAAAAAAGACAAAGAAAACAGATGGGAATGATTATCAAATAGTTCATTAAAGTCAACAGAGCTAAAAGCTCCACCACATGCTAGCCACAATGGCTAGAAAGAGATCCACACCTCGACTCATCGTTGTGAAATTTTAACACTTTGGGACAAAGAGAAGATCCTTAAAAATAGGTACAAGGTATTGGGAATCAGAATAGCATGTTGTTGACAGCAACACTAGAAATATGAAGGCCAAGAAGAAATGTCTTCCAAACCTGAGAAAAAGTTATTCCCAGGCTGGACATAGTAGCTCACACCTGTAATCCCAGTGCTTTGGGAGGTTGAAGTGAGAGGATCACTTTAAAACCAGGAGTTTAAGATCAGCCTAGGAAACATAGAAAGACCCTGTCTCCACAAAATATTTAAAAATTAGCTGGGCATAGTGGTACTTATCTGGAGTTCCAGCTACTTGGGAGGCTGAGGCAGGATGATCATTTGAGCCCAGGAGTTCATGGCAGCAGTGAGCTATGATCCTGCCACTGCCCTCCAACCTGGGAAGCAAAGTGAGACTCTGCCTCAAAAATATATAAATTTTGTTTCCAACCTAGCCCCAACATTAAGCTAGTGGAAGGGTAGAATAAACATACTTTCAGAAATGCATTAAAAACTTTTGCCACCATCTACTCTGTGGTAGCTATTGGAGGATGTGTTCCACCAAAATACATGAATACATTACAAAAGAGGAAAACATGAGGTTCAGAAATTCAGGACAAGGATTTTGACACAAGACAGAGGCTATGGTAATCCCCAAGGCAATGGTGGAGGAAAATCCCGAGTCAACAGACATGTAACCAGCCCAGGGCTCAAATCATCAAGAGTGAAGCACCTCAGAAGGCTCTCAGAGTGACTTCTAATGCAATACCGAATGTGTTTGAGCATATTGAGAGGAATTTCCATAAAATTCCATAGCTAGAAGAGAGTTTTGGCTTATTTGGTGATAAATATACAGAAAACCAAGCCAAGGAAAAAGCAAGACAATTATTAACACTAGAGAATAAAGAAAGTTGTGGAGAAAAGGAAAAGCAATCATAGTATACCACATGGCTCAGCTATTGATAGCTTTTAAATGGTCATAAAATGGGAGCATCTGTATCAATCTAACTAAAAGTCTCTAAAACTATTTGAGAGTACAGAGTTGGAGGGTGAGGAGTCATGTGACTGTGGGTGGCGATGGAAGGGGGTGAGAAAGAGTGCCATATCCTTATCTTCCACAGTATAATATTTAAAAATGAAAAATCAGGATGTAGGAATAAAAGCATGTGATTTAGAAATATGGTTGTAAATACCAAGGTAATCATTTGAAAAAGTCTAGTGGCTTTGCCTTTAGAGAGTGGGAAGTGGAAGAAGTTGAGAGAGGAGACTTCTGTTTCTCATATAAGCCTTAAACAACTCTTTCTCTCCCTACATGCATGCACATATCACTTGGATAAAAGCAAACCCTGCATAAAACATTACATCATCACAAGGCTTCTGCCTGGCACATTCTTAAATTGCCAAGAATTAAAATATCAATTCTGTGACATTGTATACAGCTGAATAGATACTGCTTTCTGAAAGTCTTGGTGGTCTCACACATCCACTTATTTTAGTTCTAAGGTGAAACCCGAATGATTTTCATGATTTCTTGATCTATTATGATATTTCTCAAACCCTCTGCAAGGCAAGGCTAATTAGAGTTAGAGCCGAAAGTTACAACACCCAATCTCTCTTCAGGGCAACCAGGAGGTGATCCAAACAAAACTGTCTTCAGTAAAACAATGAAGCAGCAATGATGGCAGCTTACACTTTCACAATCTGAAAGTTGAGTAACTCTTTTACTTTCCATGTTATAAAAATTCTCACATTTAGTAATGTCACCCTCAAAGCTATACTCACAGTTTGGGCTATTATGACTTTTTCAATGATTTTCAACTAATTTCAGCATTCTAAAATAGCTCACTCAAAAGCAGTCTGTATGAGGTTTTCCAGTGTGAGTTACACAGACAATGCAACTAAGACATAAAACAGCCCAGATAACTATGTAGTTAAGGCTCTAAGGATCCATGTTCCAGACTTGTTTCTGGAATTCTGTGAGAAGCAGCCACAGAAAAACTTCCCCGAGGAAAGAGCCACTCCAGGAGATGGTGGGAGCAGAAAAACCCAAGGGGACATCCAAATTTAAGAAAGACTTAGGATAAATTGAGGGAGGATTTTTTTTCTTTTAAAGAGAAAAGTTTGGAGAAAAAAGCACAAAGCAAGAGCCAGCAAAAAAAATGCTTACCTTTTGTTCAGGGATTTTGAAGGTAAACTTCAGAGGTGTCCTTCATTCCATTTTCCAGACAAATATGGGTCCTGCTCTTCTACACAGAATCTTACCGACACTGATTTTGTGCAAAAAATTGTGCTGATTGCTACAGAAGATTTAAAAATGCATTTAAAGGGGGCTCATCTTAAGAATTGTACCATGTCTGAAACTCATAACTACCTATCTCTGGAAGTGGATTTTCTCTCAGCGTATATTTTAGGTAATTCTCTCTAATTGTATGTATTTTGCATAGGCATATTCACCTCTGTTGTCTTCCTTGGGTTGTAAATTCAGTCTGACACTGGGAGTACTTACAAACATGATTGCATTTGAATGACTTTTGTTGCTTTTGGAGATGATGAAATTGATTATAGTAATGAAGAAAAACATCTTCTACATGCACTAAATAAAAAGAGGAAGTCATTATTCTTCAGCTCTACCCATGTGATGGTCTAAATCTGTTTCGACTGGTACAGAGTTTTCCAGGATAATTTCTATTGGCTGGTCTCTCATTTCTCCCATTGTCTTTCTCAAGGATACCATGTGATGTTACATGGTTGGAATAATTTTAGATGATCACTTTGTTTTAAATTGGAATTTAAACCCCTCTCTCTGTTAAAATGGATTTTCACAAAGTTATTTTTTAATCAGGTGGTTAAAGCAAATCACTATGAAATATAAGCCAGAGATGTGTAAGTAAACCTAGAACATGCTACTCTGCAGTTCACGGTCCAAACTCATCCTTTGTGAGGACATGACACAATACTGTGCTATCTCAGAGACTAATTTGCAGAGGCAAAACCTATGGCCCTGTGGGCCCAGATTCTTGTGAATGTTTATCTTCCCAAGACTTCTTGAACTTTGTTCCCCAATCAGCAGGCAGTGCAGAGTGAAAGCACCTGGGCCCATTTATCTACAAATGCCAAGTGAAATCAAAAGTGGAAACTCAGGCTGGGACTTTTCCAGCAAAGCTGTATTCGTGCAGGGGAAAGGGGGTTTTCCTTTGTGTGTTTGTGGAAGAATGCTGATCTGTCAGTCTCTGCTTAGTGCTGTGCTCATCATTGGCTCTGTCAATGCAGACTGGATCAGTCCCTGTGTCCAAGTTATGAACGAAATGTTACTACACCTGTGGGGTTTGGCGCTCAGCCTGAGGCCTCCGCTTCCAGGCCAAGGTCCATGTTGCTGTTTTAAATTACGAGAGACCAGGAGAATTATTTGCTCTGTCCTCTCTATGCAGGGTTCAAACATGGGTATTTTTCTTCTTAAATCCAGACACGTATTAGTTGGGATTTGTTAGACAAAGTTATTTAAGTTACTTACATTTTTAATTCACAAAATGAAGATGTGCACTGCAAGTGATTGAAACTAGAAAAATCGAAGAAAATAGTATTTGTGCTTGCATGTAGTTCCTCATTAATTTCTAATCTAAATTTTTAAATTGTTTCTTCAAATCTCAAGTCTCTAATTTCACCTTGTTCATTTGTCTGAGAGATAAGCTAATGATCCTGACTGCCATTGCTGTCTGGGAAGGACTAACTGTTGTTTTGGCAGTCGCTCCCTAGGTGGCTGTGAAAGCGAGCTAGGTCTTGTACTCTCCCCAGAGCTGATGCATTAGGGGGACTCACTTGTGTTTAGCAAGGAAGCCCTGTGTGGGATATTCCGCTGACGTGTAGTATAATCTGATGTTAAAGTTTAACAGCTACCAGGGAGAAAAAGGTTTATTGAGTGTTAACAGCAGTGCTGCAGGGTTGTACTCTCAGAAAGGAATTTTTAAAAACACACAGTAGGAAGCTCACAGGAAGTTCTTCAACTGGACCCAGCAGTAGACAACACTGACTTGGACAGGAAACAGGCTGGAAGCTTGGGGGACGCATCTGGAACCAGGCTCCTGACCATGCCCACAGCAACACAGACTCCATAAAGTGGCCAGTTTTGCTTAGGAAAAGCTCTTGAACAGTTGCGGTTAATATTTAAACTAACTTGTATATTTGATGATGGAAGCTTTCGGCACAGGTGTTATTTCTCCCAGTGGCACTCAACCTAGGACCTCCCAGACAAGCTGAGGAGCTGGAGAATGCCATTGGCCTCCCTACCCCCTTTTAAATGGAAAACAAACTTATCCAAATTGGAGGGAATGTCTCCTGACATGGTCCCCCACCTCCCTTACTGCATAGTCTGCCTTGGTAGTATTGCCTCATTTTCATGCATGCATGCTTCCATGCATTATTCACTCAGAAGTATTACATTCCAGGCACCATTCCAGGACTGGACATCCAGCAGAGATCAAAACAGAACAGGCTCAAGCTCCTCCCCTCATGGCACTGATATTCCAGTGGCATAGACTTGGAAAATGTCAGAGCTGGAGCCTCTGGTGTTCAGAAGTTACAGATTCAAATGGCTATAGGGGCAGGACAGGGAGTGAAAACGCACAAAGGTGATAGGAAGGGTGATAATAGCAAGCCAGAGAGTATATGCCCCAAAAGGTATCCAAATATAGTTTTTTTTAGAACAGTCTACAGTCTAAACAAAAGAGGCTTCCCACAGCTGCTATTCAATTCTCAAACATCCTCAGAGCAAAAATCAAGACCCAGAACAGATATGTGCCTTGCTGAAGGTCATATAACCAGGCAGTGACCAATCTAACGCTGAAACTCAGCTGTCCTGGCCCTGGCCCAGGCCCAGTGCTTCATTTCTATGCTAAACTCCCACTGGTCAGCTCCTTGAGGCATCTCAGAAAGTTACTAGTATTTAACACGATCTAGGTGAACAACCCATTCATTCTCTCAACAATTATTTATAAAGCTCTATCATGTGCCAAACACTGAGGAAAGCTTAAGAGTGTTGAACTCCAACGTCAGGAATGGGCCTTAACCTCTCAGAGCTTAAGAGCAGATTGCTTTAGCAATCTAGATGTATAATTAGTCAGAAACAATAAATTCCTTTTTTCCCCTTTGAGTACTTCCAGGGCAGCAGTTAGAGCAGTCTAGGCTCAGATATACACATGTGCTCAACCTGGGCAAGAAATAAATGTAGTTACATGATTGATATCATATGTCCCTTAAAATTAACTTAGCCCAACAATTGATATAGAAAGATTACTGTGGAATAGCGACTAGGTGCATAGAAGGTGCTCAGTACATACTTGTTGGCTGAGTGGCTGTAAGTGTTCATATGTTATACAATCTCAGCTGCTAAGCAGATGCCTGAGCTTATACATTTGGCTACTTTCAAAAAGCCTCAACAGTGGCATAGTAAGTGCCAGGGCTAGCCATTCATTGCACAAATGTTGATGGAGTGCCTACCTACCATGTAGAAGACTTCTAGAGTGTATATGTAAGTGCTACAGCATTCAAGGATCAGTGTTAATGAACCAAAAGTAAGTTGGAAACCATTTTTTCTTTTTTTTTTAAATCATACTTTAAGTTCTGGGATACATGTGCAGAACATGCAGGTTGATTACATAGGAATACACATGCCATGGTGGTTTGCTGCACCCATCAACCCATCATCTACAGCAGATATTTTTCCTAATGCTATCCCTCCCCTAGCCCCCCACCCTCTGACAAGTCCCAGTGTGTGATGTTCCCCTCCCTGTGTCTATGTGTTCTCGTTGTTCAACTCCCACTTATGAGTGAGAACATGTGGTGTTTGATTTTCTTTTCCTGTGTTAGTTTGCTGAGAATGATGGTTTCCAGTTTCATCCATGTCCCAGTAAAGGACAGGATCTTATCCTTTTTATGGCTGCATAGTATTCCATGGTGTGTACATGCCATGTTTTCTTTATCCAGTCTATCACTGATGGGTATTTGGGTTGGTTCAAAGTCTTTGCTATTGTGAATAGTACTGCAATAAACATATGTGTGCATGTATCTTTACAGTAGAATGATTTATAATCCTTTGGGTATATACCCAGTAATAGGATTGCTGGGTCAAATGGTATTTCTGGTTCTAGATCTTTGAGGAATCACCACACTGTCTTCCACAATCGTTGAACTAATTTACACTCCCACCAACAGTATTAAAGTGTTCCTATTTCTCCGCATCCTCTCCAGCATCTGTTGTTGCCTGACTTTTTAATGATTGCTATTCTAACTGGCATGAAATGGTATCTCATTGTGGTTTTGATTTGCATTTCTCTAATGACCAGTGATGAGCTTTTTTTCATATGTTTGTTGGCTGCATAAATGTCTTGAGAAATGTCTGTTTATATCATTTGCCTACTTTTTGATAGGTTTTTTTTTCTTGTAATGGAAGTCATTTTTTCTATTTCCCAGAAATATAGTATAATTATTTGTAAAATAGCCCAAAGCGGGTCCCTAGATCAGCAATTCCATATGTACCACCTGCCACAGCTGGAAGGAGAAATGGTCAAAGGTGTGATCTACACTGATTCATGGACTGTGGCTAATGATTTGGCTGGCTGGTCAGGGACTTGGGAAAAAACACAACTGGAAAATTGGTAACAAGGAGATCTGGGGAAGAGGTATGTGGATAAACCTCTCTGAACAGGCAGAGTGTGAGAATATTTCTGTTCCACGCGAATGCCTATGGTAGAGACCTCAGTTGGATAGGATGGCTCATTCTATCAGCCTCCTTCTATACCCACTCTTGTCATTGCCCAATGGGCTCATGAATAAATTGGCCATGGTGGCAGGGATGGAGGTTATGCATGGGCTCAGCACCATGGACTTCCACTCATCAAGGCTAATCTAGCCATTACCACTACTGAATACCTAATCTACCAATAGCTCCTGAGCCCCTAATATGGCACAGTTCCCAGGGAGATCATCCAGATACTCACTGACACATTGATTCCATTTGGACTATTTCCATAATAGAAGGGATAGCACTGTGTTCCAACTAGAATGAGTGCTTATTCTTTTTGCCTTCCTTGACCATGATGTTTCTATCTAAACTATTACTACCTGTGGACTTACAGAATGCCTGATCCACTGTCATGGTATTCTACACCACATTGTTTCTGACTAAGGAATTTATTTCATAAAAATTGATGTTGCAGCACTGGGCCCATACTCATTGAATTCACTGATCTTACCATGTTCCCCATCATCTTGAAGCACCTAATTTGATGGAACAGTGGAACAGCCGTTTGAAGGCTCAGTCAGGTGGCAATATCTTACAAGGTTGAGGCAATACCTTGCAGTATCCTCCAGGATACAGTACATGCTCAAAATTAATGTCTAATAGACATATGCTGATTTTTCTCTCAAAGTCAGGATTCATGGGTCTAGGAATTAAGGGGTGAAAATGGGAGTGGCTCATCTCACTGTTACTCTTAGTGATTCACTAGCAACATTTTTTATTCTGATCCCTGCAACTTCAGGCTCTGCTAGTTTGGGAGTTTTCATTTCAAACAGAACTAAAGGTCGAAAATGCTTCCACCAAGGGACATGACAATAATTCCACTGAAGTAGACATTGAGACTCCCCCTGAATACTTGGTGCTCCTTATGCCAGTGAATCAAGAAATAAAGAAAAGGGTTATTATACTGGCTGGGAGAGACTGGTCGTGATAAGCACAGAGAAACTGGGATTACTATATGATGGGACTAAAGAATAATACATTTGTATTCCTTAGCTAGGACTCAAGTCAATGGAAAACTTTAAGGTCAGTTGGAAAACAACCCAATTCAGACAGGACTGCTAGTAACCCAGACCTTTCAGGAATGAAGGTTTGAGTCATCTCCCAGGCAAGGAACCTCAACCAGCTGAATTATTTGCTTAGGGCAAAGAGAATATGGAATGGGTAGGGGAAGAAAGTAGTGAAAAATACTAGAAATGATCACAGGACTACTGAGTCAATGATGATTGTAATCGTTTGAGAGGTTCTTCCCTTTTTAAATATATATCTATATATCTATATATATATATATGCCAAATGTTTCTGTTTTCTTACCCTCTCTCATCCCCATATTATCTAAGCTGTGTTATATAATAATTAATCTTATATACCAATATTTAAATTATAGGATATCAGAAGAGGATTGTAAGACAACTAGAAGAATTAACATCACCAAAAGACAAAGAAGGGCCTTTGTCTCCTCTTCTGGGGAAAGTGTTGGTGTGTCTTTGGTTATATGTGTGATGGTTGTTTCACATCAGATAAAGCATGACTTTGTTATGGGTTCCATTTGGAGATAAAATATGTCTTATCAAGCTATGTAGACTACAAGTTGACAAAGGGTTGACTGTGGTGGCTTTGCAATGTGTCGGGTTGACTAGACTGAATTATATTTCCCTTACTTATGTGTTTCCAGGTAAAGTTGGTCACAAGAGAGATTCTTGTGTGAGATTTGGTGGTGGGAGAGAAGCAGCAGCTTCATCGTTGTCCTTCTGGTTTACCCTATTGGTCTGATGCAGCAACCAGGCCAGCAACTGCTCCACCTTCTCTTATGCCTTCCTTCAGCTACTCTGACTCTTGGGCCAGGTATGTGGCCCAGATCTGTGATGAAGGATGAACTTCTACAGACACTCAACCCATCAAGAAGTAGCCAAAACTCCCAGCTCAGTTGGTGATTGCAGGTTCCACCTTATCCTAGCTTACCCTACTTGGCACACACCTTCCCTTCCTACCCTGCAGCCTTCAAACTGTCCACCTCCAGACTTTTTCTACCCCAGTCACAAAATCAACAGCTTTACAGAGACTGCTTAACCAGCTCCCACACTTGCTCAAGATCAGATCCCTGCAACAAATTCCTTATATTCATACTTTCTTGTGCTTTTGCTTCTCTGACTGAACCCAGACACCATGGCTTAAAGACAGGGGAGCTGGCCAGGTGCAATGGCTCATGCCTGTAATCCCAGCACTTTGGGAAGCCGAGATGGGTGAATCACCTGAGGTTAGGAATTTGAGAACAGCCTGGCCAACATGGTGAAACCCCGTCTTTGTAATTTTCTACTAAAAATACAAAAAATTAGCTGGGCGTGGTGGCAGGTGCCTGTAATCTCAGCTACCTGAGAGGCTGAGGCAGGAGAATTGCTTGAACCTGAGAGGCAGAGGTTCCAGTGAGTCAAGATCACGCCATTGCACTCCAGCCTGGGCAACAGAGTGAGACTCCATTTCACACACACACACACACACACACACACACACACACACACACACAGAGAGAGAGAGAGAGAATAGGGAAGCTTGTTTTTCTCACAAGGTAACAGTTCAAAAGTGGGCAATCCACGTTGGCAGATCAGCTCTGTTCCACATGGACGTTTGGGACTGTATTGAACTACTATTCTAGGGCATTGTCATTATCCACTTGGTCAAAGTGAAGTCTCCACATCCAAATTCCACCCAGCAGGAAGGGGCAGGAAGGTATGAAGGAGATACTACCAACATCTAAGCCTCAGCCCTGAAAGTGGCACACGTTTCTTCTGTTCACTTTCCGTAGGTAAGAATTTCATTGCATGTACTCACCCAACTCCAAGAAAGACTGGAAAATCAATACTAGTGCAGTAGCCATGTGCCGGGAATAAAGGGAAAAGGTAGCTTAGTGAAAAACTAGCTGCCTGTAATGTGCACTTGCACACACACACACACACACACACACACACACACACGTGTATAAAGACTAGCATTAATAGTGTGAATCTTATGGTATATATTAATATGTTTTATATAACTATATGTTAATATAAATATATAACTATAAAAACAGTATTATAAATATAATTATATATTGTTACATGGATTATATTGTTTTTTATATATATATATTTATATATATACACACCACTGCAGGGTAGGAAGGAAAGGTATGTGCCTAGCAGGGGTGAGCAAGGATAAGGTGAAAACTGCAATCACCAGCTGAGGTGGTAGTTTTGGCTGCTTCTTGATGGTCTGAGTGTCTGCATAATATATATGTGTAATATATTATAGACTATATAATATTAATGTACAGTTATATAAAACATCAATATGTCATAATATTCACACTATTTAAACTAGCCTGTATGTGTGATATATAGCTATATATGATATTTAATTATACATAATATAATATTGTATACTATAATGCTGACTCCAAGTCCTAAAAATAGCATAAAGGAACTACTAAAATTGAACTGAGTTACTCTGCAAACAAAAGCTAAGAGTAGCCTAGCGTTATGAAAAATTGAATCGAATGCTTACAGATTTAAGAGTTTTGTGCCAATAAATAAATAAATAAACGACTACTGTAACAACAAACCCCAGGAACTTTCTCAACTAAAAATCATAATTGATTACAAGCTGTTGCCTCCAGTATTGAGTTACATTTTGCCTTACCAACTAAATGCTTCAGTAGTTAAAGTGATTTTGTTTGAGATCCACATGGATTAAATAGCCTAGAACACATATACCCCAGACTTAATCTAAGAGAGAGGAGATTTAGCTCAAATGTTCCTTCTCAGCATGTCAGGAAATGTTTTCTCCAATTAAGTAATCTTATTTTAGTGTTAACTCAGTGCCAAGAAAATAAACAATATATCTTTCATGAACACATCTACTCTGTTGTATAAAAACTTTTATTTTCTGGGAGGCTGCTCTTGGAATTTGTACATATAATAAGATCAGAGCTGGAAAAATCCTGTTTTCTTTAGCATTTAATGGTTTTGGAAACTATAAGAGAGTCATGTGACATGGTATAACGACAGAGCTCTATGAACAAGTGAATATCAAAGGTCTACAGATACTCTTTTTTTCCTCAAAAAAAAAAAAAAAAACCTGCAGTTTTACAGGAATACTGCATTAAGTACAGTAGGATGTTTTCACTCAGTCTTGAGCTACGTAAAAATGAGTTGCAAGAAAATCTGTTGCCAATCACAGACCAACTGCTGTTATGATTTCAGCACATTAGAAGAGATTAGGCATTGTGGATATGTACTTCCAAGATCAGTTCGCCATAATGGGAAGTTGGGAAAAGCACTTAAGATCCAAGTGCCTTGCTGTCGAGGATGGCACAGAGAAGGCAGAATGCTGGTGGGCACCTTCTTGGAGGTCTCTGCCTCCTACTCCCAGAGAATGGTTCTGGACAAAGACCTGCAGCAAGAGTCGTGTTCTCCTGCTCCATCTCCCATTATTCCAACACCCTCCATTATGCTACAGCAATACCCAACCACTCCCACTTCTCCAGACCCTGCAAAGTTGCCCCTCTCCTCCATTCCTTGCTCTGTGCTGTTTTCTATCACAAAAGCTCCTTGTGGTCCCACAAAACCCAGCTCCTGTATCAGTTCTTACATGAAGCCCAGATAGCAAATTATTCTATCCTATTTTTTCTTCTGTTTCACCTACTGCTGAGCTTCTTAAAAGCAATTACTTTATTGTTTATTTTACATTCCCATTGCCAGACTCATGGTGGGTACATGATATGTTTGTGAAATGCACAAGTGTTAAATATAAAAGTGGTGAGATAAGGGATCTTATCAATTAGCAAACTCAACACTTCCTTGCTAACACAGCAAAGGGACAGTCCATAGTTCACTGGGGAAGAGGGGAAGATAAACTGCTTTAATCTCCTCTCTCATTTGCACCTCAATCTGGATTTGGGTCAACCAGGACCAATAGTGAGCTTCCATTTGCTAAAAATGTTGTGCCTTTTGATCGCCTATGGGATGTACTAATAAATAGTTGCCAGTAGAATTACATGGCAGCTCTTCTGCCCTTAGGATCACAGTGTTACTTGCCCTTAAGGGACATATGCCAGGACAAACACCTTAGTAAAGGAGAGGCACAGAAGAAAACTTCTCCAGACCTGCATGGAAAAGCAATAATCTCTTGAGAAGTAAGAGTTGGCTTTGCTCTTCCTAGGTTTGTGAGTATAAAGTTTAGAGGGAAATTGGGACAGACAGACAGGGGATTCCAGGCATAACAGACTCATATATGCAGTTTCATTCCTCCCAACAATTGCTCCATGGGCCTTTCTGAGAGGCAGTGACCAAAAGAGTGAAGAACCCTGTGATGGAAATCAGAAGGACTGTGTCCAAGTCATAGCTCTGCTACTACTTGTGTGACCTTCTTCCATCTTCTTCATTTCCTTAGGCCTCAGTTTTCTGATCTGGTAATGGGGATTACAATACCTACCCAATCATTTTACCGTGTAGTGCTAAGCTTTGAAAAAGTTAGTTTCCACATAATCTCTTCTAAGTTCTAAAGGGCTGTATCCACCCATGGCTTGTCTCTCACTGCTCCCTTGGAAGTACCCACCTGGGCTTCCCACTAGTCCACAAATGAGCTCTTTCACCTGTGAAGAATTAAAATTATGCTTCCTTGTTAACATCAATAATACTGTACTTAGGATATCAGGTACCATAGACATGGTATGAGAAAGAGGGTGTTCTGCTCTAAAACCTAGAACCCCAGGTCAGACACGGTGGATCAGGAGGCTGAGGCAGACAGATCACTAGGTCAAGAGATCGAGACCATCTTGGCCAACATGGTGAAACCCCAACTCTACTAAAAAATACAAAAATTAGCTGGACGTGGTGGTGCGTGCCTATAGTCCCAGCTACTCGGGAGGCTGAGGCAGGACAATTGCTTGAACCAGGGAGGCGGAGGTTGCAGTGAGCCAAGATCGTGCCACTGCACTCCAGCATGGCGCCTGGAGACGGAGCAAGACTCTGTCTCAAAAAAATAAATAAATAAAAACCTACAATCCCAGTCTAACCATGAGAGAAACACACCAGACAAGCTCGAATTGGGGACCCTTCCACAGCAGAACTGGCCAGTACTTAAGACCATCAAGGTCAGCCGGGTGCAATGGCTCATGCCTGTAATCCCAGCACTTTGGGAGGCCAAGGAGGGTGGATCGCCTGAGGTCAGGAGTTTGAGACCAGCCTGGCCAACATGGAGAAAATCTGTACCTATTAAAAATACAAGAATTAGCTGGGCATGATTGTGGGTGCCTGTAATCCCTGCTACTCAGGAGGCTGAGGCAGGAGAATTGCTTGAACCTGGGAGGTGAAGGCTGCAGTGAGCCAAGACTGTGCCACTGCACTCAAGCCTGGGTACCAAGAGTGAAACTCCATCTCAAATAAATAAATAAATAAATAGACCATCAACCATCAAGGTCATGAAAACAAAGACTGAGAAACTGGCATAGAGCAAAGGAGACTGAGGAGCTATGACCGCCAAATGCAATATGATTACCTGAACTGACTCCTGACCAGAAAGAGTACATGAATGGGAAAATTAGTGACATCCAAAAAAAGTGTGGAATGTGGTTAATAGTAATGTGACAGAGTTGGCTTTTTGGCTTTGACAAATATCCAAGGAAATGTAAGATGTAAAGAATAGGGTAATTAAGTAAGGGGTATGTAGGAACCCTTTGTACTATTTTTGCAACTTTCTGTATATCTAAACTTATTCCAAAAGAAAAAAACATGTAATTCTACGTCGACCTGAATTCTACTTTAATTCAGAATTCAAGCTTTATCCAAATATCACCTCCCTATGATCCCTGACTGAATCTTCCACCCGGCTCTCACCTTTCATTCTTCTCAAGTCTCCTAGCACTTTGATTCCTCCTGAAATGGCATCTGCATGTTTTAATTATGTGCATACTGTTGAAACCCCTCCCCACACACATACATATACTGATATGGGAACAACTTGAAGGTGGAGCCTAGCAGAGCTCCTGTCACATGATAAATATCTAATAAGTGTTTATGAGTGGATGGATGGATAAAGCGAAGCAGCCTGTGCTGTCAGAGTATAGAATTGCTACAGCATGTTTATGTTACCCAGATTTAGCAATACAAGACATTTTCCCAAAATAGAATTTATTCTGTGGACTAAGGTAATGTCTGCTACCCAAGGCAATGCCATATATTTGCAAAACACTTTCCATTCTAAACCTTTAAAGCTATTTAGAAGCCACCACTTATTAATCTTTATACCCCCCTCACGTGAAATACTTTTGACATAATTAAGTAATCCAAACTGTACATACCACAGGGGATTTGAAAAGTACCTAATTAAAGATACAGTGCTGTGCTCACCTTATCCTGGGCTTAAAGCCACTGAAATTAGTGAGCATTTGGACCCAGGGGAGGAAGAATTGAGGCAGTTTTATAGCTGGGGATTTTAAGGGATTTGAGGCATCAGTACACTAGGCTTGAATGAGAAAAATAGGTTAAAATCAGAGATAAATAAGATAAATGGAAACCAAACAGGGTGCCAGAATTAAGAAAGAAAATTGGAAAATAGAGTATTACTCTGAACTGCTAAATCAAGGAGTTCAGTACAGGAGGCCAGTGAGAGAGGCCAGTACAGGAAGGAAAAAAGAAAACTGAGAAATAAGAAATGGTATTGTCTTCAACCAATGTCCTCCAAAAAGCAGAGATTGAGACATGAATTTACGTGTAGGTGAATTTACTTTTAGAAGTAAATCCAAATAACAGGAGTGGGGAACTGCGAAAAATGGGCCTGGCTGGTTGAGTTTTTGGTGTTAGCTCACTGCAGCCTGAACCTCCTGGGCTCCAGCGATCCTCCCACTTCAGCCTTCCAAGTAGTTGGGAATACAGGCAAGTGCCACCATGCCTGGATAATTTTTGTATTTTTTTTTTTTGTAGAGATGAAATTTCAGCCTATTGCCCAGGCTGGTGATTGATATTTTCACTGCAGAAAAATCAGGTTTTAAATATAACCTGCAGTAACTGGGAATGCATGTGATTATGATAAATTGCTATTACATCAATGCAAATGGTCACCATTAATAGTGGTTTAAATAATTTTGTCTGCCTTAAGGAAAATACTGCAAAAACAACTTTTATAGGTTTGGAAATCTTATGACAATGAGTAAATGCAATTAACTACTCCAGATTGCTAGATGCTAAAAAGTTTCTGTATATCAAACAGCCAAGTCGAGAGACAGTAGTACTATTGTGACTAGTATATTTTCATTTTCAAACCAGCGAAATGAAAGTAAAACCCTTAGAAAACAGTAGTTATTACTAGTATTGTGTTAGTGGGAAGAGATTCATTTGTCCTCCCAAATTCTCATATTTCATAGCCAGCTGCTCTACGACAGCTCCCTTGCAGAAGCTGATTCTGCATACACACAATGATAACAGTTGCTTGACTATACTTCAGCCTTCTCCTCTAAGTTGTTCATCCAAACACAAGCAGATTAGGGGCTCAATGTTCCAGAGGACAAAAAAAAAAAACAAAAAAACCTCCAGCTGTCAGAAATGGAATTCAGAGAAAGTAGTCTGCACCTCTGTTAGGATGGCTGCGGCTGCTATTGCTTCTGCGGTTGTGGAGACCCAGCTTTTCAAAGTGGCTCAGGGCCATCAGCCCTCTTTCCTTTTGCTGTCTGCCTTTGTGGTCACGATGTGGAGCGATTTGAGAAAGGTGCTTGGCATGGGTCCTCCTTAGCTTCTGCAGCAGCCAAAAACCCAAGCCAGCTCAGAAAATCAGTCCGAAGATCTGCACTTTGAGCCACCAAGACACCAGAAGTTAATGTTACCATGCCTTGGTGCTTAACAGAGACCACCTTTCTCCTACCAGAGCCTCTCCCCACTTACCACTTACGCAGGTGGCGTATTTTATGAAAGAAGACTACACTTGGGGGTTAGTGACCTGGTTGTTTCGAACTGGGCAAGTGGCCTCAAGTAATTAACAATCTCCTCGGACCTTGGTTTTCTCATTTATAAAATGAGTGGAGTTTCAGAGTGTTTTTCAGCTCCAAGATGTTATGATGTAAAAACCCTGCCAAGATAAATTTCTTAAGTTTGTTTTCTTGCATTTCTCTTCTCTCTACTTGACCTGCACATGGAAAATAACTGATGCCTCACCCTTCCACACCCTCACCAGACACTTGAGAAAATCTGGAATGTTTCTTTTATAAAAGAGCTTGAGCCATATTTTCTAAACGCTTGGTTTCTCTTTGCCAGTAAAATCCCTGCCACCTCTTTAAATTGTAGTAACTTAGCAGTACATCGGAAAGATAGCTAATTTTTTTCAGGTTCCGTGAATCTGGCAATGAATTGGGTTGTTTCAGACATCTATTTTCTCTGTGATCAGCTAATACTAGTCTACCTCTTCATCTCTGATTACACCAAGGGATTCTAACTAGGATGTGTCTCCTGGGGAAAAAAAATGTTCTGAGAATTCCTTTGCCCCTTCTGGCCCAACAGAATTTCAGTTGGCAATCCCTGGGCAGAGTTGCAAACTGACTTTTTTTTTTTTTTTTTTCAAACAGGATCTCTGTCACTCAGGTTGCAGTGCAGAGGTGTGATCATAGCTTACCACAGCCTTGAACTCCTGGGCTCAAGCCATCCTACTACCTCAGCCTTCTGAGTAGCTGAAACTACAGGTGTGAGCCATAGCATCTGGCTTGCAAATCTACCTTTTTATTTCTACAGATGTTGTTTATTACCAGAAAGTTGTGGAGAGTTGGTTGGGGGGTGGTGATTAAAAGCAGCTCTTTTGTTTTAAAGGAACTCCAAAACCACCAACTATTTAATGCAGCTTGCTTCATCTAGAATCCACCAAATGTTTTCAGTCTGAGAGCAGTGTCAGCCTGGAGATACAGAGCACTGAAGTCCTGGAGATGTGTTTGTTTAGTGAGAATGCTGCTCAGGCTGCTCAAGTTTGGCTCCCTTTTGGAAGTGAGGCAACTGCTCGCTACTACACAACACTCTATTCTGCTGGGTAGTGTCGGTCATTGCTTGACTGATACTGCACTGATCTTCATTCTGTTCCTGGTCCTGCAACAAGACAAGTGCACCATTATTGAAAATGATTTCTTTTACTAGGACAGCACCAGTGATCACGGTGCACAGAGCAGGACAGTTTCCAGAGCACCTGAACAGTAATGAGCTTGATCCTCTGCTTAGACTTACTGACAACATGGCCCTTTGGGTTAGAAGGCAATGAGTGCCAGAATTTCCTCAGAAATTGCCTCAGAGAGTGATGTGAGGGCTGATGCTGAAGGGAGGAAAATCAGTATGGCAACCCAGGTTTTTTAGAAGTGACTTGAGAACTCAATGTGAGGTCTCCCTTCTATCCAATAATATCCGGACCTTTCTTCCTTTTGGATTATTTCAGTGTTTTATTTGGCTCATTTATGATGCACGAGGAAGTTTCTTTTCAACAAAAGGGTGAAAGCAGCACTTCTCTTTGTTTAAACACTTAGAATGTGAACTCCTTTGCAGTTTTGACCCAAGAAGCCAGGCTCTATTTCTGGCTCCCCCAGACAAGTCATTTGTCCTCTCTGGACCTAATCTACTCACCTAAAAATAAAGGGGGGATTGAGAACAGACCATTTTTTTTTTTAAAAAGAACTTGCTGCCTTATTTGCAGAATTCAGTGCATAATAAAAAGATAGGGCCTAAAATTAAAATGAAGAATTTTAAAGCAACAACGGAGCATTAAACCAGGTTCAGGTATGGGGCTCACTAGTGCACAGGGAACTGCTCAGTGGCACAGGCCACACGCATGGGTCACACACTGGGCTTGATCTCTTTCCCGCCTTCTCCAGCACCAAAATTCTCTGATAACACAGCCTTTGCTTTCATCTACACATGCACACTCCTCATGCAAAAATAAACAGAAACAAAAGCAAAAACGAAAGTCTTGAGTTGCATTTTTTGCTTGATGTCTACCTCACTTTTCCTTTTCATGTCCCTTTGACCATAAGTTGTATCTCAGCCCTTTCTGACTTCCTTTTATTCTTTAAGATGGAGTTTCTTCTTTCCTGCCTAAAACATCCAAATGACCTTTGCTTTGAGCTTTTTCTAAATCACCATATGTTAGATAATTGTGCCCAGAGGAATTACTTCCAGAGTGGCCTAAACACAAAAGAAAACACACAGCCAACTTATTCTCTAGAACAGTGCAAACATTTCCTTAAACCTAAGTGTCTCAAGAGGAAAACTGACAGAATAAACCTTTCACCCAGCAAGTCCACTCTGTATAGTGCTTGTACTGAATCCTTCTTGCATTTTTACATCCCTGATTTATCTACTGTTTTGCCAATAAAAGCAGTCTCCTTCTTTGATTTAGGTTTTTTTACAGTGGAAAAGTGGCCAGAGAAAATGACTCAGTTGAGTGTTTTATTAATGGAAAGAACTGATACGCCAGGAACAAGCCAAGTTCTTTGCCCCTTCTCTATCATGTTACACCATAACACAGCACCTATCTGGGAAGTAGGAGATTGCAAATTAAATGCCAGCAAACCAATGGCTTTTAGACGATACGTTCACTAAAAAATGAACAGTCACAAAATATACGGGGATTTCAGCCTTCAGAAGTGAAATCTATTAGTAAAATTTAACAAATACAAAGCAGCTACCAAAAAAGAAGGATTCTTTTAACATATCTTACGAGAAAACAAGTTTAATCTCTTGCATGAGTTTTTCTTCTAGGTCCAAGTTATGGAAGTCTCATTCAAGTAGGTAACCTTCTCATACAAAATTTCATCATCGTTTCAAGTCAATGGAAAAATTAGATTTATTCTTGAAATTAACTTTAGAATTTTAAGAGGAAAAAGTGACTTCAAATCTGTTCATGACTGACAACCCAACCTCAAAATGATTTATTTTCTGTTATGAACATTTGGGGTGTTCTGTTTATTATCAGAAACAAATACATTTACTTCTTTAATCTTATAATAACTCAAAGCCCATTTGTCTCAAATATTCAAGATCATATATGGTGAGTTTTAAGGTATAGTTTAGGAAAAAGATGTTATAAATACTGATAAACCATTGTCTGGTTTATGATAATTGCAAATATTTGAATACCTATCCTTCAAAATTGAGTAAACAAGCCTATAAAACAAAAAATGCCCATCTTGAGAGTTCATCTACTGCTCTGCCTAGTGGGAGGATTACATTGAAACTCCCCATGTTTGTTTCCTAGGGCTGCTGTGACAAAGTACCACAAATGTGTGGCTTCAAACAATAGGAATATGTTTTCTCATGCTTCAGATGCCTGAAGGGCTGAAATCAAGTGTCAGCTAGGCCATGCCTTCTCTGGAGGCTCTATGGGAGGATCCTCCCATGCCTTGGTCGTTTGCCAGCAATCCCTGGCATACCTTGGCCTACAGACTCATCACACTGCAATCTTTGCCTCCATTGCCACATGGCATTCTCTCTGTGTCTCCTAACCTCTTTTTCTTTTTTAGAGGGAAAAAAAGAAAGAAAGAAAGAAAGAAAGAAAAGAATAATAATAAATAAAGAAGAGTGAAGGAGAGGAAGAAAGAGGAAGAGGAAGAGGGAGAGAGAACGGGGGAGTTGCTTTGTTGCCTGGGCTAGAATGCAGTCTAAAAATGGGTATGCCTATAACTATGCTTATTAATGGAGACACGAAAAAGATGAGGGAAGAAAATAACAAACAAGCAGCCAACCAATATTTCATTTAAACCTGTAAGTAGGTGTGATGTGGTACTGATAAGAGTGTGTATTTTGTGTATTTAAAGTGGAGAGTTCTATAAATGTTAATTAAGTTTACTTGTTCTGGTCTGAGTTCAAGTCCTGGATGTCGTTGTTAATTTTCTGTCTCATTGATCTGTCTAATGTTGATGTTGAAGTCTCCCACTATTATTGGAAAACTTAATAATAATACATGTGAGTTTAATACTGCCATTTAATGTTAGCTGGCTGTTTTGCCCATTAGTTGATGTAAATTCTTCATTATGTTGATGCTCTTTACTTTTTCGTATTTTTGGTATTTTTTAGAAAGGCTGATACTGGTTGTTCCTTTCTATATGTAGTGGTTCTTTCAGAAGCTCTTGTAAAGCAGGTCTTGTGGTGATGAAATCTGAGTGCTTGCTTGTTCACAAAAGATTTTATTTTTCCTTCGCTTACGAAGCTTAGTTTGGCTGGATGTGAAATTCTGGGTTGAAAGTTCTTTTCTTTAAGGATGTTGAATATTGGCCCCCACTCTTTTCTGGCTTGTAGGGTTTCTGCTGAGAGATCTGCTGTAAGTCTGATGGGTTTCCCTTTGTGGGTAACCCGACCTTTCTCTCTGGCTGCCCTTACTATTTTCTCCTTCATTTCAACCCTGGTGAATCTAACGATTATGTGCCTTGGGGTTGTTCTTCTTGAGGAATATCTTTGTGGTGTTCTCTGTATTACCTGGAGTTAAATATTGTCCTCCCTTGCTAGGTTGGGAAGGTTTTCCTGAATAATATCCTGAAGTGTATTTTCCAGCTTGGATTCATTCTCTTCGTCACATTCAGGTACACTTATCAAACGTCGATTAGGTCTTTTCACATAGTACCATATTTCTTGGAAACTTTGCTCATTCCTTTTTATACTTTTTTCTCTAATCTTGTCTTCTCATTTTATTTCATTAAGTTGGTCTTCAACCTCTGATATCCTTTATTCTGCTTGATCAATTCAGCTGTTAAAACTTGTGCATACCTCACGAAGTTCTCGTGTTGTGTTTTTCAGCTCCATTAATTCACTTATATTCCTCTCTAAATTGTGTATTCTTGTTAGCATTTCGTCAAACCTTTTTTCAAAGTTCTTAGTTTCTTTGCATTGGGCTAGAACAAGTTCTTTTAACTCACAGAAATTTCTTACTATCCACATTTTGAAGCCTGCTTCTGTTAATGGAACACACTCATTCTCCATCAGGCCTTGTTCTGTTGCTGATGAAGAACTGTGATCCCCCGTAGAGGGAGAGGCGTTCTGATTTTGGGTATTCTCAGCCTTTTTAAGCTGCTTTCTTCCCTTTGTTGTAGATTTATCCATCTGTGGTCTTTATAATTACTGTCTTTGTAATTGGGTTTCTGAGTGGACGTCCAACTTGTTGATTCCCAGTGCCAGAATCTGAGCAACCCACTGTGCTGGCTAAAACAGCAGCGTTAAGATTGATGGTGCTTTTCTGACTCCTATCCTCTTCTTATATGGACACCAGTCACCTTGGATTAAAGGCCAATCCTACTCCCGTGTGCTCTCATCTTAACTCATTATGTCTGCAATGACTATATTTTCAAATTAGGTCACATTCTGAATTTCTGGAAAGGACAGGAATTTTGGAGGGATACTATTCAACTTAGTACCACCTCCTAAACAAATGATAAGCTCTCCTGTGTTTAAATGAAATAAAATAAAACAAAAATTGTCTTATAAATTGTTCTGAAGAAGAAAGTTCAATGAATTCCCTAAGAATGCACTGTATTCAGCCATCTACCCCAGTGGTTCTGAAAGTATGATTTAAGAGCAACCTACCTCAATTAAACTTGGGAGAGTAGGGGCTTATTAAAAATACAGATTCAGGGCCAGGTGTGGTGGCTTACGCCTGTCATCCCAGCACTTTGGGTGGCTGAGGCAGATGAATCATGAGGTCAGGAGTTTGAGACCAGCCTGGCCAACATGGTGAAACCCTATCTCTACTAAAAATACAAAAATTTATTTATGAGCATAGTGGCAGGTGCCTGTAATCCCAGCTACTTGGGAGACTGAGGCAGGAAAATCGCTTGAACCCAGGAGGCAGAAGTTGCAATGAGCCACAGTGGTGGGTGCCTGTAATCCCAGCTACTCGGAAGGCTGAGGCAGGAAAATTGCTTGAACCTGAGAGGCAGAGGTTGCACTGAGCCAAATCACACCACTGCACTTCAGCCCAGACAACGGAGAAAAACTCCATCTCAAAAAAAAAAAAAAGAAAGAAAAACAGATTCAGGCCAGCACAGTGGCTCATGCCTATAATCCCAGCAGTTTGGGAAGCTGAGGCAAGCATATCACTTGAGGTCAGAAGTTCAAGATCAGCCTGGCCAACATGGTGAAAACCTGTCTCTACTAACTATGCAAAAATTAGCTGGGCACAGTGGTGCACAGCACAGTGGCATGCAACTGTAATCCCAGCTACTTAAGAGGCTGAGGCAGAAGACATCACTTGAACCCAGGAGGCAGAGGTTGCAGTGAGCCAAGATCATGCCACTGCACTCCAGCCTAGGCAACAGAGCAAGACTCTGCCTCCAAAAATTTTTTTTAATTAATTAATTTAATTTAATTAAAATTAAAATACAGATTTATAGGCTCCACCCCAATCCACCAAGTCAGAATTGCTAAGTTTAGAGGCCAGGTACCTGCATCTTAAGGAAGCTCCTGAGGGTTTTATGCACATTAAAATTTGAGAACCACCAATCTGTAGTGGCAGAAAAGTCTGCCTTACATTCCCCATGGTGCTTTGAAATTCATTCCTTACTTTTCCTCTATTTTGAGTTGAAATTGAGAACAGCTGGTCAACAATTTTTCTTATATTTAAAAAACATTATAAAGATATTCTTCATTCCTTTTTCCCCTATAGACTAAATAATATAAATTCAAATAACATTAATTCCTTAGTCTTGATAGGATATATTTTCTAATCATTAAATCATTCACAAACTCTGGTCAAATTCTTTCCTCTCCAGAATCACAGACAGTAACTTCAAGCATAGAAAGAGAGCCTACTGTATAATATTTCAGATTAGAAAAATCAGAAGCTCAGAGAAGTCACACTGAAGCCATCTGTATTAGTCAGGGTGTTCCACAGAAATAGAACCATTAGGAGATACACATATATAATATAAATATATAAAATTATGGAGGCTCAGAAGTCCTATCATCTGCAAGTTCAAGACCCACAAATGCTAGTGGTGTAAATTCCAGTCTGAGTCCAAAGGCCCAAGATCCAGGGGCACCGACAGCATAAATCCCACTCTAACAGAAGGAGAAGACTGACTGACACCCACCTTGCAGGCACGCAGGAAGCAAAAGGGACAAATTCCTTCTTCTTCTGTCTTCTGTTCTATTCAGGCCCTCAATGGATTGGATGACACCCTCCCGCACTGGAAAGGGTGATCTGCTAGACTGAGTCCACCGATTCAAATGCTAATCTCATTTGGAAACATCCTTATGGACACAGCCAGAAACACTGTTTAATCTGGGCACCCTAGGCCTAGTCAAGCTGACACACAGAATTCACCATAACACTCTCCTAATCAGGGTTATTTCCAGCCTTGAAAAAAGGTGTTCTTATGTATTGAAAACCTAAGAGTGTCTGCCTCTAATTCCTCCTTTCTTCCTGTTAGCCTTTTGTGTTGACTTTGATCAGTGAAGGAACAAACCTAGTACTTACAGGCTGTGTCTGAGCCCTGTTGTGCCACAGAAGGATGTGAGTGATGATGCTGCAAAAAGGTACTCATGAGGTAAGACCTAAGCAACTTTTCACCTGACCTGGAGCTTTTGCAAGTCTTGAGAACCAATCACTCCTTTTTGAGCAACACAAAAATGACAATTGGTGAGGGCCATACACAGCATTCTGATACTGCTAGAGCCAGAAGGCTTAAAATCCTAGCACTGATACCTGCTATTTCTCAGCCTTTAGTTTTGCTCTCCCTTGAAAGAACTCTGCTGATCATTCACATATGCGTTCATCAAACATGAGTCAACATTCCCTGAGTATTTACAGTCTAGCAGAGTTACAACAGGTACTATGAATAAAGAATCTCTGAATAAGAGAGAACTTTGATGAGTTAGAGGAAAGGAAGAAAATAGAAGGGTTATTCAGATTTAAACTACACTGATCAAATGACTCAGAGCTCTTTGCATGCATCCACAAGAAAGAGACAGAGCCATAGGGAGAGCCAGGTTACCCAAGCTCCTGCCATTCATACTCTTCTAGCAGTAGAAAAGGTAACACTACTTGGCTAGTAGCCACTCCCAGATTTCTCATTCTAGAGACAACTGTGGGACTCTAGTGAGAGTGTCTTTTTTTTAGTCAGACTAGGAAAGTTAACAGTTTTAATGGCGTAAGTCATAAAGTATTTATGAATTACCCATTATGAGCAGAACTTTTTAAAATTAAGAATTGCTAAAGAAATTAGAAGATCAGTTAGGCTGTGAGGATTTTACAGTTTATTTAGGATAGAAGATATTCATATCATTAGAGAATGCTATAGGAATTCAAATTAAGAATTCCGTTTCCTGGAAAGGACGATTGATCACAAGAACCATCATGAGGAAGAGAGTCTAAAAGTGAGTCTTGAATAAAATGGAGGGTGGCATTGACAGAGAAGAGGAAGAAAGACTTACTGTGGAGGGTGAACTACACCAACAAAGACATGGCAAGGAGGAAGTTCACCAAAGTATGAGGAAGACCAAGAAATCTGGGCAAACTGAATAAAGGGATCATTTGGCAGAGCTGAAATAAAAGGTGAACCCAAGGGGTGGAATTATTTGAATTCAGCCTAATTATTAGGTCAGCCATATGAATCTTCTACTTCTGTAAGTCATTTACCAGGAATTTCATGTGGTTCAGTTGGAAATATGGTGGAGTTCGTGAAATAACAAAATGAAGAAGTTATTTTGGGAAGATTTTTCTGGTAATGGGTAGGCTGGAAGTCAGCTATACTAGAGACTTGGAGACAACTGGAATTACTCTAATAAATTGGGCATAAGATGGTCAGAACATGGATGAGGGCAGGCTGTGGATATGGAGAGGAAGAATCAAATCTGTAGACATTACGAAGGAAAAATTTCACCTAGACGTGATGACTAATTGAACAAGGGCAAAAAAGGAAGAAGGGTCCGAGATGAATACGAGATTTGCAGTCTAGGGGACTAGAAGGATGGCGTGGCCATTGACAATAGACGAATACCTTGATTTCTGCAATAAATGCTTTCCTGAAAATGTGTGTAGCACAAAATTTTACAAATCAGTTCATAATTTAAATACACTAAGAACGCTTACTGCATTTGTTAGGATACTGGTTTGCTGCTTTAACAAACAGAAAGATAAACCAGAATGGCCAGTAATGCCATGCCTTGGGGTTATCTTTACTGAATATGGGCCCTACTGAACAGAAATTAGAGTTTATCACAAGACAAGAAATTTTGTTTGAAAATAACCTTTTTACTCCTTTTTTTTATCTGACTTTAAAAGTAACATAGCGGCTTGACTAAAATAGATTTGTCTCTTATGTGAAGGTCTGAGCTGGTAGAAAACGCACAAAGCAGGATGGGCTTCGTGGAGACCCAAGTTCTTCTCATCTTTTTGTCCTATCATCCTTTATGATGTTGCCCTCATTTGCATAACCAAAATGGGTTCACTATCACCTGTTCTTGTGCCACGTTATAGAAAAAAGAAAGAGCGTGTCAAGAATAGCAGCTTCTACATTAGGATATACTAGAAGTTGTACACATCACTTCTACTCACATCCTATTGGCCAGATTGTGGTCACATGGACATATCTACCTGCAAGGGATCCTGAAAAATACAGTCTCTAGGGGTAGCCATGTGCCCAGCTAAAAATTAGGGGGTTTTATTCTATTAAAAGGAAGACTGGAACGCAGATATTGTGAGAAAATTAATAGTCTCTGTCACAGTTAGAAAGTCTTTTGTAAAATTCCTTTGAAAATAATAGTTAAGGGAAAATCCAGATTTTCAATTATCAGGTGGTCTAGGGCTGCCATATATCTGTATAGGGAATGGAAAGTAGAAAACATCACTTCCTTTTCCCAGAAATGTGCTCTCATCTCTGAGATTTTGAACTAATCAATGAGTCAGGATGCTTTCCTGACTAAAGAATTGTTTGAGCAAACTGGTTGTCAAATTTTAGAACTGGGAGGAATCTTTTAAGAGTACCTTATTAAACGTAGTGTAAACCAACAGGTTTTCTGGAAAGAGATTTCTCCATGTAAAATAAATTACCATCCAAGTGAATCTTCATTTCCGCCTCTGTCACCAAACCTAAGACCTTTCCAAAGTTGCATCTTCTGGAAGTATCACACTTTGATTCCAGCTGCCACTGCCATGCCTGGCTCCCTGGAATATCCAGTTTCTCCTTTAAAACTTAGCCTGGACACAAGCAAACCCCCTTTCTTTAGTGTCCTTTCATGCAGCTGGTATTAAAAAATGACTTAACAAGATATGATGGGAGAACCAAAAGAAAATCTAAAAAAAAAAAAAAAAAAAAAAGGTGTTACACAACAATCATCAAGTTATTGAGGTATAGAGAGAATTTTGAGCCAATGTTGACAGCAGTGGAAGAACCAGTGCAATGTCACAAACACCTTCCTTCCCAGCTCCCTGCCAATCTTTGCCAGGTGGCCTCTGGCCATTGCTTGTTTTTCTAACCTCTGGGAGCCAGGCCCAGACAGTTCTGCTCCTGAATGAATAGAAGACCTTTGCTTACCAAATTGGGGCTTCTAAACATGAACCAAAGGCACTAGTCTCCTAAGGCAGGGACTTAGGATCTCACAATTAGCAGAGAGTAAGGTCCATTCATTCTTGTTGGCCCCATGCCTAGTCTAGTAACTGGCACATGGTCAGGGTCCAGTGTAATGTCTCTCATGTAAAAAATCAAAACTTACCCTCATAAAAATGATCAGAGTTACCCAAGTCTTCCCACTTAACTCCAGTTTGGGATCTGAAGGCCTTGAATTGTTGGGATCGCAGTGTTGGGACATTCTGAATAGTCAATGCTTCAAGACTTATGTGATCTGCTGCACCCATCCTCAGACACTCCAAAACAGGCGATGACTTACAGACCTGACCTGAAATCAGCACACCCACCTCTTCATTTTGAAATGAAGAAGCTGAGGCCCAGAGAAAGATCAGTGACTTGCTCAGGCTCTCACAGTAATTCAGTGGCAGAGATGCTCCTGGAACCCAAATTGTGTAACGCCAGGTTTGTGTGTGTTTCACCTCACTACTCCTCATTGCTTAGCTCCTTGGTTTGTTTTCCCCAGAACCCTGATCTCAGAGAAGCTACAGAAGGCTCTGCTCACCCGCAGCCCGCAGGTGGTTGCTACTGTCCCTCAGCATCAGGCGGGCCTTCTGTTAGTTCCCAGAAGCTACATCATTCCTTTATGTTTACCCCAGAACCCTTGAAGTTCAACAGACATAAAAACATATTCTGCCCAAACCCGGGCTCACCTGTGGAGGCCTCTGGGAACTTGAAGAAGATAGAGTTGTTTGCTAAAGGCCTCTGGAGTGGTTCATAAATACATAAAGCACCTGTCAAAAGTAATGGTGACTTATTCTTCAAAAAAAAAAAAAAAGCAAAAAACAGAAACTTTTCTCTATTTTATTTGCTTTTTCCTTCTATTGGCCCAACTCTACCTTCTTGAAAAAATTGTAGGCAAACCCTCTGAATGTCTAATCCCTAGTTTTGAATACATAAAGCAGAAAGGCCAGTAACTCCATGCCTTGAGGATACCTTTACTAAGTATGGGCCCTACTGAACAGAAATTAGAGCTTACCACAAGAGGACAAATGTTCAAAAATAACCTTTTAAATACTTTTTAATCTGACTCTAAAAGTAACATACACTCTTGGAACAAAATTGTGGGGGGGAAGCAGAGAAATATCTTTTAAAGTTTTAAAAAATATAATCCCACCAACACTGCTAATGTTTTGGTATATATCTTTTCAGTCTTTTTTTTTCAACACACATGGAACTATCATATGGCTGCAGGCAGAGTTACAGACCAAAAAAAAAAAAAAAAATCAGTCTTGGGTGAGAAGAACAGGCAAGGAAAAAAAAAAAGGCTCACAGATCCTAAGAACTGTTGACTCATTTAAAGATAGGAAACAAGAAAACTTCATTTTTAAACTTGGAAAAAGAGAACTGCAGATGATATTCATGTTAATGCAACTAACTCTTTTCCATGAAAAAATATATATTAATCAGTTGTTGTTTAGAATTTGTTGGTCAGAATTAGAGTTAAGCGTTTGGTGTGGCTCTGACTACGGTCGGTCCGTTTCTGTTCTTTCGCTGAAGTGGAATGAATCAATGTGCTTGTCCAAGGGGACTATGGCAGAGGTGATGGCAGCAGTGTTTGCAGCAGCAGCAACAGCCTGAACGCAGGAAATCACATTCAAAGGGGGCGCTCCGGGCTGGCAGAAGTGTGTTAACCTTTCATCCATGTCATTGGGTTTAATATGTTAACTTTGTAGTAAAAGCTGCTTCTTTGAGCTCAGGGTTCATAAAAAGTGTGACTGGTCCTCAATGTTCCTAGTTAAGGATATTAAGGAAAACAGAACCCTGAAAGCTCACATTGATGGAAGCAAAGACAGAGCTGGGGGGTCAGCCCAGTGCCCCAGCTCCTCCCCAGCCTGACAGAACTGAACAGCTATTCATAGCCACTGGAGCACTTCCAAGCTGCGAGTGTAAATTTACTTGTATCATCTTTGCAGAGAGGAACTGTATAGTTCCCAGTGCCTCCTGGTTGATTCGGATCGACTGTTTATTTGTTTAGTCCTGTAATGATATTATCCACAGGGCCAGAGCCACACAGGGAGGACGAAGAATTCCTGGAGGAGGGGGGCTGTGTGTGTTTATTGCCCTGTCAGCCCTTCACGACAAAAGACAAAAGTTACCGTAATTTGTGTGTTCCCACACACGATCCATATGGACAATATCGAGTATAGGTGCTGATGAAGTGGGGAAGAAAGGGTGACTAAAAATCAAGACGCCGCTGCCTTGTGGGAAACATGGCGAAATGCTCTAGCAGGGAGCCTCTGACTGAACTCCACAGTTCCAGAGCTGGGAGGAATTCTGAGATGTTCTCCACACCAGAGGGAAAAAGAGCCACCAGCTCTTGACTGACTTAGGCCTTGTGTTGCCTCGGACCTTGAGTCTTATTTTTTTCTTTTCAAGCTTAAAGGTTTCTGTTGCCTTTGCAGGAGAATCTAGGTTTTTCTCCTACGGCAATGCTTATTGTGGGGGACCATGATTTCCCTTTTCCTCAGCACCTTTATTATTGCTCAGTTTCCATACAGTTCTTAGCTACGGGTGTCTTATCAGGGACAATTCTAGTTCACCTCGTCAGTGTCAGGCTGAAACCATCTAAAATGTGCTGCCAATTGGTTCCTGATTGTATTTCTGGAAGCTTGCAGCTCTGAAAGCTTTTTCTACCTCAGGAACATGCCATCCATCCAAGAAAGGCAGTACTCGAGACAAAGGGTACAATGAACACAGTGAGCCTGTCACTCAGAAGGCTGGCAAACAGTGATCTGCTAAGGGGCAGTTGTGCCCAACCTTCTTGTTGACTGTAAGTCCCCTGGGACCCTGCCACATGGAGGCTGCCATCACACAGCTTGATCAGTGCCAGGTCAGCCCTGAGGGTTTCACACAGTTCATTGATACCCAGACAGCAAAGGGCACTGCACTGCAGTGAGGGCTGACTGGAAAGTAAATGCAAGTGAGATGGATGGCTGCCACCAGCCTTGAGAAACAACACTCAAAACACCAAGCCGCCCAGGCCAGCGAGACATGATGGCACAGCCGGCAACCTCAAATCGCCTGGGTTCATTTTGAGTAGGAGACAAATCAAAGCATGGATGCATCGTAGACTTGCAGCCATCCCAGAAATAGTCATTATGGTTCCCAAACAATGGAATATTTCATGACCAACGCCAGGGAAAGGAATAGGAAGAGCCGCATTCATCTTCCTGGGCAGTATTACCATAGAAGCCCCACCCAACTGACACAGGACACCCACCCCCCCGCCCCGCCGCCCTCTGTATCTGGCGAAAAGCTGAACTGCCGCTATACAATTATAATGTGAATAATAAAGAAAATGGGATATGAAATAATAAGAGGAGAATGCTTAACGAAGGGACTAGAAATTCACTAGTAACCTTAAATTGCTGGAAGAGGCAGCGGTTGAAAGGCAGATGGATTCGTACTTAGCCGCGGGCTGGTACCCGCCAGCCTCTGAGCTTGCCTTTTCTGATCCTCTAAGAAAGAAAGAAAACCTCGAATAGTCCCCTCACTTTGCTTACCGGGTGTGAATGGGAGGCAGAGATTGAGGGTGGGAGAGAGGGAATAAACTTGCCCTAGAACAAAGCAAACAATTATATTCAACAGAGAGTTGTTACAAAAGCAAAATGCGGGCAGTGCATATATTTTTAATGAACAGGACTCGGTGCCCTGTGCAAACATAAACAGCTCCCTGCCTGCGGAGGGCTAGAAACCCTCCAGTCCTGGAGTTTGAGCTCCCTGCCACCCCCTCCTAAGGGTGCCTGACTGGCCCTGACAAAAATCATTTACAAATAAAGAGCTCTCAGAAATGTGCCCTACCTTCGGCCAAAGAGGAGAACCTCTTTTCCAATAAATATTTGGCCGGGAAGGGGGAAAGGGGGGCCAAGAGTAACAAAGGGAGGCAGCGGCCTGGTTTGTTTGGATTGCCCGGCCGGCGCGGGAGCGGCCGGGCGCAGCTGACCACGGGTACAGATAGGTTAATTTCCACATGGAGCTGCAGAAACCCTATCCGCGGGTTGCGAAGCGTGGGTCAGCCAAAGCATGTTAATCTGTTTAGCATGTGCGCCGCGCGGAGGAGCCAGACCACCGGGGTGCAGGAGGCGCGGCTGCAGCCGCACTCCTCCCGGGGAGTTAATAAAGAGCTTAAGGCAGGCAAGTAAGTCTATGGAGGTTGCGAGCGGCTCCGTGCCGGCGGCCCCGGGGATGGCGAGGCCCGGCTGCCGGCGCTCGCGTTCCCCGGCCCTCGGAACTGCGCGCCCTCGAGGCCAAGCTAGCCCCGCCGCACCAAGCCTCCCGGGCGACCGCGGGCCTAGCGCGCACCGAGGCGGGGGGCGCAGTACTGCGCTCCCGCCCCCCAGGAGCCAAGCCTCTTCGCGTTCGCACAGTGGAAGGAGGAGGGGAGCGAGGGGTTAGCCACCTCGAACATTTTTAACTAATCAAAATATTTGCTGATGAGTATTTATTTTTACAAGAACTCGGTTTGGCTGGAAACTTCCCGAGCAACAATATGGGCTGCCGTATTAGGTTTGTGACGGAGCCAAGTGCGGTTGGGCTTATTGAATCTGCGGGCCGGAGATCGCTCGCTCCGGAGATGTTTCTCCGTGCTGGGGAAGCAGCTTTCCCAAGACCTTCTTTAGGCAGATGGCTCTTAGAACACAACCACATGTCTCCTAAAGCACGGGAAGCTTCATGTATTATGTTTGGGCTGAATGAAAAGAGGAACGCACGCTCTTTCCTGTCCAAGCCAACAAAAGAGAAAATAGCGGGAAACGTCCCTGTCTTGAGAAAGGAAAGCCAAAGCTCAGAGGTTCCAGCGTAAGCACAAACAACAAAACTGGATGAGCGCAAAACATCCACCTCACCACATCGCTCCATCGTGCTAAGCTTTTTCTCTCTTGTCTTTCTTCCTCCCAATAGTCACCCAAGAAAGACTCACTTTTAACTTTACCGTAGTAAAGATGTTTAGTTCGGTCTGAAGGTGGTTGAACAACTGCTTCAAGTCATTGCAAAGCCACTGGCCACTCTCTAGGAAAAGCTATGGAAGATGAAGTTGAATCAAGTTTGAAAACGGACAAGTGGGGGCTTTATAGTACTTGAATTGTAAAGATAACATGAAAAATACTGGGCCATAATTTTTTGAATGTTACTGACTGATAATTAGCTAAAACATATCTCAACTGGTGGCAATAACAGTCACTAAGAAAATGGACTGCTATGGCAGGAACTCGTTATTTCTAACCTCTAACAATTCAACAGTCCTTAGAGAGTGCCCCATACAGAGGACTTTTCAAGGGCTCTTAAGAAAAGGGAAGTTGGGTAGGGCTTGTTCTGGAAGAGAGCATGCAGGGTATTGCTGGAAAGAAATGTCTGCAGAAAGTGTAAAAGAGCAGATATTGAAAATAGGAGGTTGATGGTTTATGCCTGTAATCCCAGCACTTTGGGAGGCCGAGGCAAGCAGATCACCTGAGGTAAGGAGTTTGAGAGCAGCCTGGCCAACATGGAGAAACCCTGTCTTTACTAAAAATGCAAAAATTAGCTGGTCATGGTGAGGGTCTGAAATCCCAGATATCCAGAAGGCAGTGGCTGGAGAATCGCTTGAACCTCAGAGGTGGAGGTTGCAGTGAGCCAAGATCACGCCACTGCACTCCAACCTGAGCAACAGAGCTCGACTCTGTCTCAAAAGAAAGAAAATAAGAAAATAGGAGGCTGAATCAGAGCAAACAGAGAGTAAATTTACCTGTAATGAAAAGACTTCCCAAGTGCAAGATGAGACAGAACTCATTCAAATAGACACAGAAGAGAAATATCTGAAGAGCCATAAAGATCTTAAGCTAAGTATCACTTGGCAATGCAATCTGGGGACTTTCAAAAGCAAGTGTAGTACTAGGAAATAGAAAGTAAAATGAACTATTTGGAACCATATGCCAACTTCTCCCTGGATTCTATACTAGAGATTTTTTATTCAGTCTGCGGAGCCACAACTGAAGAAATCTGGCGAATTAAAACAATCTTCTTTTTCTCCTATACTTCCTTCACTTGGTTTATGTTGCCCACGAAGTGTCTGAATCTGAATGACTTAATAACAGTGTCCACCTGTCTGATTTGGGCCCATATTCTCCTCCAACTCAAAATTAAGGTGTGAAAGAAGCTTAAGGCTCCTTTTGATCAAAGAGATCCATGGCCCTGTATTTAAAACAGAAAAGGAAAGATAGCACTAGTACAAATTGCCTTCAGTTTACATTATTTTGAAACTGATTGGCAGAAATGAGGGGAATAGGAAAGCAAAAATTTCAGCAAACCAGAAAAAAAAAAAAAAATCACAGCTGAGGAACTTAAATTCTCTGGAATCAAAGAAAATAGTTTTCAATAATTCCAACCTAAATTTCCTTTATTAGTGATCCCAGACCAAAGAGGACACTTTCCTCCTACTAATCAGTAGAAAGACAACAATAAAGAGCTTGGAGCCCAGTAAACCAATGAGACTGCCTCCCTGGACGATGGCATATTCCCATACTGAGGCTGAGGTTTCTGATGCTCCCCTCCTCTCCATATGAGAGTGTCTTTGTCAGATTAAGCAGCTATAACAAAATACCATAGACTGGCTTAAACAACAGACATTTATTTCTCACAGCTCTGAAAACTGGGAGGTCCAAGATCCAGGTGCTTTCAAATTTGGCTCCTGGTGAGGGCTCTAGTCTCCTTGCTTGCTGACAGCCACCTGCTTGCTGTGTCTTCATATTGCAGAGAGAGGGAGCTCTAATCTCTTCCTCTTCTTACAGTGACACTAATCCTGTCATGGGAGGCCCATTCTCAACACCTCATCTAAACCTAATTACCTCCCATAGGCCCCACTTCCAAATATCATGACATTGGAAGTCAGGCCTTCAATACATGAATCTGGAGTTGGGGGCACAAACATTGAGTCTATAATGGAGGTGCTGCTATGTCAATGCAATGCAGCTGGTGGCTGGAACATGGGATGACAATTTCCACCCCACCTTCAAGGCCCAGACCAAGGCCCTGCAAAGGGACCACCGACTCTTTGAAGCTTTTTCTCTCTTCCTTTCATGGTCCCTTATTCCTCTTTAAAAATTTTAGAGCATAAAATTTTATTTAGTAGCATCTTTATTTAGTAGCGTAAACTACTTTCAAATAATGTATATATGGATTTACATATAAAAATTTATATAATATATACATGGATTAATATATATTCCATGGCCTTGACTAGAATGTTGTATCAGTAACAGTGATAATGTGGTGATGATCATGATGACAGCAGCTGTATCATCTGCCAGTGCTTTGCATGAATTGTGTTGTATATTTTTCACAATAAACCTTTGAGAAATGAGTTACTGCCCATTTTACAAATGAGAACACTGTGGCTGAGGGAAGTTAAATAGCTAATCCACCAGGTTGCTATGTGACAGGGCTGATCTCCAATCATTGGTATATGCACTCCGAAGCCTGTGATCTTAACAATGCACTATCACATAGACCCCTTTTCACGTATACAGCATCCCCCAATGTCTATGAGGGATAAATCTAAATGTTCATTCCAATGCCACTGGGATCAAAGTTCTCTTAATAGAAACCTAAAATTTTGAGTATCAATACTTTCCTTACTGGGTAAAATTATATTTCCATTCTCAACAATGAATTAATTATTGCCTCTCCATTTCTTTTAAACTAAGGCCTCTTTCCATCACCTATAACTAGATTCTGTTGTGCACCTTCCTTCACCCTGTGTCATTTCATTTGCTGCAATGAGAGTGATTGATGGTTCTAATTCTTACGTATTTAATTTTTTAATATATTAGACACCAGACTGGGAAAATGTACTCGTCCCATTTGTCATTCTAAAAAAATCTAAGACTTATGAGATATAGAAAAAAAAGAACTTACATGGAACTGCGTTTCCCAGGCTCCCGAGTTGGTAGGTGGAGTCAGGGCAGGAAATGAACCTAAGGCTTACTGAGGAGCTCCAGTGGAAGAGAGTGCAGAAACCCGGGAAAAAGGCCAAATGGGCCTGGAACCAGCCTCCTGCTATGACAGTCCTTGGTGTAAGGAAGTAGATATCCTTCAATCAGAACAAAGAGAACAGGGCAGGGATTTAATTAGCTGACGGTTTTCACGCTTACAAAAATGGAACTGGCAATAGTGGCACCTCTCTTCTAATTAAATGTGCTGCCAGATTGAGGGACAAATTTGAATTTGGCCAAGTACTTTGAGTACCTCTGAGGAGGAGAGCACCACAGTAAGGCTCCTTCCTTCCCTCCCTCCCTCCCTCCTTCCTTCCTTCCCTCCCTCCCTCCCTCCCTCCTTCCTTCCCTCCCTCCCTCCCTCCTTCCTTCCCTCCCTCCCTCCTTCCTTCCTTTCTTCCCCCTTCCTTCCTTTCTCTTTCTTTCCTTTTTTCTTTTTCTTTCTTTTCTTCTTTCTCTCTTTCTTTCTTTTTCTTTCTTTTGTTTGTGACAGAGTCTCACTCTGTCACCCAGGCTGCAGTCCAATGGCACCATCTGGACTCACTACAACCTCTGCCTCCCGGGTTCAAGGAATTCTCCTGCCTCAGACTCCTGAGTAGTTGGGACTACAGGCAGGCACCACAGTGCCCAGCTAATTTTTGTATTTTTAGTCAAGACAGGCTTTTACCATGTTGTCCAGGCTGGTCTCGAACTCCTGACCTCAGGTGATCTACCTGCCCTGGCCTCCCAAATCTTCCCAAAGAGTTTACAGGTGTGAGCCACTGTGCCTGGCCAGAAAATCACTCTTCTAAAATGACATTGCCTCACTCAATTGTCAGAAAGTATTTCTTCCCAAATAATGTGATTGATGAACTGAAGAACTTTCGAAGTATCATGGGTCCATTTCATTTAGATAAGCCATTTGTCTGGGGTTCCAAAACAGAATCAATTCCCCACAATTCCTCAAACATCAGGTGTCCCTATATGGGCCAGACTTGCCTGAAAAGAACAGAATGATATTGCCCAGTGAATCCCCTAGGCTTCACATTCCAAAAGTATCCCATTAAATGAGTCCAAGCAGTTGCTTCTGAAATCATAAATTCCAAAAGACAATGAAAGTTGCAATCACAAGGGGTAACAGAAGCCAAACACATTAGGAACATGTTCCTTGTGCAAATAGCATAATCCTGGACACACGGGAACACATGGTTTGCCTCAGGCATGTTTCATTTTGTCATCGCACTGAGTGTACAGTATTTCTCTTTGGGTGCAAGAGTGATTGATTTCCTTGGGAGAATTGTTTGTAAGAACATGAAAGTTGCCAAAGCAAACACATTGGAGGGAAGTGTGGAGAAGGGGAGTAAGAATATTTGGAGTAGATCTGGGTTTGGGAAGTTCATGCAGAGGTGAGACAGTGAGATGTAGAACAAATAAAAACATTCTGCACACTTCATCTACATAAATTATGTTCTGAAATTCACTCTGTGTAGACATTAGCTGTGCAGCTACAACTCTCCCTAGTGTGCCTCTAGAATGTGGGCACAAAGCCAAGTCTTAAGTGAATGATTTGTAACTTTTCCTCCACATAAATTAATCTACTAATATTTAGATCATCCTGATTTTAATCCACAAAAGTCAGGTAGTCATTGTAAAAAAATACCCAATAACCTATTTGTCTTTTATGATAGAATTATAGTACTGACTTTTATTAATAGATCTGTCTTGAGATATGTTGATAAAATTGAAAACATTATGCATATTTCCTTTGATCTCTTTCTTTACCATAAAAAAACCTACCTAAATAAATACAGCAGCATTTATAAAATGTGAATTTGAAATGTTCCTTTTGGTTATTTACTTCAAATGTTAAATTGTTAAATATGAGCATTTTTAAGCTCCTATCTACCTATACGAACTTGCTTCTAAGAGATGTGAACTCATTGTAAAATACTCATGACACTTAAATGCTTAAGTGTGTCATGACAGAGTAACAAACGGAATTTGTTTACTCCATTAGAATTTTGTTTTCCATATAGCTATTCTTAGAGTACAAAATAAGAACTTCTGAGAATGAGCAACAGAATATCTAAATAAACATTCCCATTTAAAGATGATTCTCTTAGTAAAACATCAATAATTTAAGCCCCAGAGAATAAAATGCTTGACCTGGCTCTGTACAGCACCCAGAATAGCTTCGTTACATGAAGGTTCTCATCATTCACAATAAGGCACAGTTTTTCTCAAGTCTCCCCACTGTTGTTCTCCTGCCCAGCTAGTTATCTATTGCTGCCTAATAGATTGCCCCCAAACTTAGCAGTTTAAAACAACATTTATTATCTCATAGTTTCTATGGGTCAGGAGCTGGGCATGATTTGACTGGATCCCCTAACTGGGTCCCATGCCTGGCTAGTCATCTCAAGGCTTGCCTTGTAAGGGTCCACTTCCAAGGTCACTCATCTGCTTGATGGCAGGAATCAGTTCCATGCTGGTTGGTTGGTGGACTGAGGCCTCATTTCTTCCAGGGCTATTGGCTGGAGGCCTCCCTAAGCTCCTTCCCATGGGGGCCTCTATGCAGATCACCTTACAACATGTCAGCTGGCTGCATCAATGCTAGCAAGCAAGCGGGCCAGAGAGGGAGTACTAGCAAGATGGAAGACACAGTCTCGTCACCTGATCATGGAAGTGACAGCCCATCACTTTGGCTGAATTTTCTTTGTTGGAGGAAAGTGACTAAGTCCTGCTCACACTCAAGGGGAGGGGATTATACACAGTTTGAATTCCAAGAGGTGTGCATCATTGGGAGCATGTCGGAAGCTGCCTTTTGTATCACTGGTGATTATTAGGGATGTACTTCCCTTGATAGTTAATTTTAGGTGTCGACGTGACTGGCTTAAGGCTACCCAGAGAACTGGTAAAGCATTATATCTGGGTGTGTCTGTTGGGGTGTTTCCAGAGGAGACTGGCACATGAGTCTGTGAACCAAGTAGGGGGAAATCCACCCTCAATGTGGGCAGGCACCACCTAATCACCTAGAGGCCCAGAAATAACAACAACAACAACAACAACAACAACAACAACAACAAAAACAGAGGAAAGGTGGTTTCCTCTCTCTCCTGGAGCTGAGACATTCATCCTTTCCTGACCTTGGACATCAGAACTCCAGGCTCTCCAGCCTTTGGACTCTAATATTTAACCAGCAGCCCCCCGGGTTCTCAGGCCCTTGGTTTCAGACTGAGAATTAAACCATGAGCTCCCCTGTTCTGAAGCTTTCAGACTTGCACTGAGCCATGGTACTGGCATCCAGGGTCTCCAGCTTGTGGACGGCATGTCACGGAATTTCTCAGCCTTCATAACCATGTGAGCCAATTTCCCTAAACATTACCTCTCATCTACCTACCTTTCTATCTACAGTCATCCCTTGGTATCTGTGGAGGACTGGTTCCAGGATCACCCCTCCCAAGTGGATACCAAAATCCACAGATACTCAAATCCCTCATATTAAATGGTGTAGTATTTGCCCATAACCTAGATATATCTTCCTGTATGCTTCAAATTATCCCTAGATCACTTATAATACCTAATACAATGTAAGTGTTATGTAAATACTTGTTATACTTTATTGTTTAGGGAATAATGACAAGAAAAATGTCTTTACACGGTCAATACAGACAAAACCATCCATTTTTTTCTCTAATATTTCAATCTACAGTTGGTTGAATCCAGGGATGTATAACCCATGAAGGGCCAAGTGAATATATGCCTATATCTTATATACATATGGTGTACATGTGTAGGGTATATATAGAGAATATATCATATATATACACATACACACACATGCATATATTATCTATATATGTATATGTATATATATAGATATATATGCATGTGTATGTGTATCTATGTCTATAGATACACATATAGATACATGTCTATATATTTATATATATTTATATGTATCTAGATATATAGATACATATGCATATATATTATATACATATAGTGTACATATATAGGATATATCTCTGATTGGTTCTGTGTCTCTGGAGAACCCTAAACCACTTTCCTTGCATCGTGAACCCCACTTGATACCCTAGGACAGTGGTTCTCACAGCGTGATTCCTGGACCAGCAGCATGACTCAGGAACTTGTTAGAAATGCATATTTCCAGGCCTACTCCAGATCTACTGAGTCAGATACTCTGGGATTGAGGCCTAGTATGCTGTGTTCTAAGAAGCCCACCAGGTTATTCTGAGCATGTGAAAGTGTGAGAAGTACAGCATTAAAAACAAAAGGAGCAGAGCTAGCTGGGCCTCCTCATTTCCCTCTCACAAGACCAGGATCCTAGTCATGGGAATACTTGTTACTGCTAATGGGTTTAATGATGATGACTTGCTACATAAACCAGTAAACAGCTTATAATGGTACATCATGTGACAAATCTACAAGAGTATTTTAGTTTTTATTTATCTGGGATTTCAGTCTTTCAACCTAGTGAACCTCATGCACCTAACCCCAAAGGCTGGTACTTTACATGTTTTGAGGCTAAAAGGAACTAGGCCACTTAAAGCTTCAGAAATGCTGATCAGCAGTAGAAACTTCATTCAGTTGTACAAATGCCAGACTTACTCATATACTTCAATTCTCTTTTCTTTTCTTTCTTTTTTCTTTTTTTCTTTCTTTTTTTTTTTTTTTTTGACAGAGTCTCTCTCTGTCTCCAGGCGCCAGGCTGGAGTGCAATGGCGCAATCTCAGCTCACTGTAACCTCTGATTCCTGGGTTCAAGCAATTCTCCTGCCTCAGCCTCCCAAGTAGCTGGGACTACAGGCGCGTGCCACTACGCCCAGCTAATTTTTGTATTTTTAGTAGGGACGAGGTTTCACCATGTTGGCCAGGATGGTCTTGATCTCCTGACCTCGTGATCCTCCCACCTCAGCCTCCCAAAGTGCTGGGATTACAGGCGTGAGCCACCGCGCCCGGCCTACCTTAATTCTCTAAAAGGGTTATTCTTGTACTCTTTACCACTCCCTGCCCACCCCCACCCCCCAAATAGCCACAATTGTACTCCTAAGGTATAAGGTAGCTAAGAATAGCTAATTATGTGTACTAGGTCCTTCTAGTAGGAATGCAAACTATGAAGTGAGTTAGCATCATAGCCATGGAATACTATGCAAAATCTCCTCTCCTCCCCATTTGTGTTCTTTCTGGTTTCTCTATAATTGTTTCAAACTCATCATCGTTGGGAGACCTCCACGATGTTGTAGGAAAGAACATACTCTCTGCATATGGAAGATCTGGGTTCACCTCTAAGCTCTGATACTTAGTACAGTCATGCATTACATGACAATGTCTCAGTCAATGACAGACCACCACTAACAGACAGATATTGATCCCATACGATTATTAGACTCTATTTTTATTGTGTCTTTTCTGTATTTAGATATGTTTAGGTATATGAACACTTACCTTTGTGTTACAAGTGCCTACAGTATTCAGTATAGTAATACTGAACAGGTTTGTAGCCTAAGAGAAGTAGGTTGTACCATATAGCCTAGAAGTGCAGCAGACTATACCATTTAGATTTCTGTAAGTACACCCTATTATGTTCACACAACAACAAATTTCTCAAAACATATCCCCATTGTTAAGCGATCCATGACTCTACATCTATACTAGTCTATAAATTTTGGTCAGACCAATCAGCAGTCATCCAGCATAGCAGTGCAAATGCCAGGTATCTGAAAGGATGAATTACTACAACCCTTTGCTTTTGGGTAAGTAGACAAAGCCAATCGACTCCAAATGATTTTATCCACATTATTCACCTGGTAAATTAGTCAATTTATTAATCGGTCAAAATATTTATTCAATGCTAATTATGTATACAGAATTATGGAAATCTAAAGAATTACAAGGCATGACCTTATTTTTAAGTAGCTTAAAATATAGTAGAAACTTAACAGTGGACTTAGTAAAGATTGGCCCTTCACAAACACTCATAAATACCAGGTGAGTGGTCCACATAAAAAATTACTAGGGACTGGGGAAATGAGTCCTTCACTGGGGGCAAATAATAGTAATAGAGCCCAAGGGCTGGGCATGGTGGCTTATACCAGCACTTGGGAGGCTGAGGCGGGCAGATCACCTGAGGTCAGGAGTTCGAGACCAGCCTGACCAAGATAGAGAAACCCTGTCTCTACTTAAAATACAAAATTAGCCAGGTGTGGTGGCACATGCCTGGAATCTGAGCTACTCGGGAGGCTGAGGCAGGAGAATCACTTGAATCCAGGAGGCAGAGGTTGCAGTGAGCCAAGATCACTCCAGGCTGGGCAACAAGTGCAAAACTCCATCTCAAAAAAGTAAAATAAAATAAAAGATTAATAGAGCCTAGGCTCTAGAATTTAACCACCTGGATTTGAATTCTAGCTCATCCACTTATAGATCTATGACAGGGCAATTTGCTTAACCTCTTCATGCTTCAGTGATTCTTTTTTGTTTTGTTTCTGTTTTTATTTGTTTGTTTGTTTTTCTCACTCTGTCCCCCACGATGTAATGCAATGGAGTGATCATGCCTCACTGCAGCCTCAATCTCCTCAGCTCAAGCCATCCTTCTGCCTCAGCCTCCTAAATAGCTGGGACCACAGGCTTGTACCTCTATACCTAGCTAATTTAATTTTTGTAGGGATGGAGGGCGGGGGTCTCACTGCATTACCCAGGCTGGTTTCAAACTCCTGAGCTCATGGGATCCTCTCACCTTGGTGTCCTAAAGTACTGGGATTACAAGGGTGCGCGACCATGACTGGCCATGTTTTCCTCTTACAAACCTTGTAGGATAGCTCCGAGAATAAACGGGCTAATTTACATCACATACTTAACATAGTACTAGCCCAAAGCACTCCACACATGTTATCTATGTAGTGGTAGCTTTCATGGGGTAATAGAATTCATGAAGAAGAAAAAAGTCTCGGCAGGGTCTTATGAAGACTATAGAGTCAGGAGGAAAAAGTCTTACAGATATGGACTATAACATCAATAGCACAAATTTCAGTAAAATGGTGGTGTCGGCTGGGATGATAAATTTGGCCCAGTTGTAAAAGGGATTACAGGCATGAGCCAACATGCCCAGCCTAAAATATAAGTATTTCAATGGGAAATTTATTTGTATTTTTTTCAACCCTTCTGCTACTTTATGTCTACAATGTTATACAAATCCAAGAATCTCATAATAAATGCACATTTTGACACTTTTTATAACATTTCATAAGAAATGGTTTTACTTTGTTATTAATTTTTCATGTATTTTATTGACTTCTTAAATGAAAATGTTCACATTTTTTTCTAAGAATTTATGTAAGGATATTACAGAACAAAGTAATGTATCAAAAGTTGCATTGTTCTTAAACTGTTTTCAAGCAAAAGAAGAAATGAACAAAAACGTAACATCATTATTAGGGATTTTTCTATATAAAACAATTTTTGTCAGATACTCACGATGTAGTTTTTCTGCTCAAGTTTCTTAGACTCTGTGTGGTCTCCTCTGAATTATTTATATAGACAGGAGCCCATCTATGTGAGCAGGTAGATGAATGGGTGCAATGAAAGAAGCCAGTCTCTTTCTCTACATATAAATCTCCAAAAATAATAGGATACATGTGTGAAAAAGTGGTAAACCACTAATAATATTTATAACTCTACAATTCCTAGTGGAAATAAAATAATAAAGCAATAAAACATTTGAGGAAAGGAACAAGTACCATGGTTAAAACACTGGCATCAGGGCTTGAAACTTGTCTGAAACCCAGTCACTCACGATTTTGAATGTTTACAGTAGGAATTTAGATTGTTTTATGACATGGTCCACTTACAGACTGGCAGGCCAGATCTTGGGCAGGATCTGTATTAAACTTGTGCCATATTCCTACTGAGCACAAAGACTGAACACGCTCTTCATCATTAGAGATTTTTTGCTACTTAACTAGTGGTACTACTGGTTGAGTCACCCTTATACTTTGGTAGAGGGGCTAAGGGAGTTAAAATTTTGTGTAGAGTTTTAAAAAATTTCACTTGCATGGCCAGGTATGGTGGCTCATGCCTGTAATCCCAGCACTTGGGAGGCTGAGGCGGGTGGATCACAAGGTCAGGAGTTCGAGACCTGCCTGGCCAACACAGCGAAACTCTGTCTCTATTAAAAACACAAAAATTAGCCAGGCGTGGTGGTGGTCACCTGTAATTCCAGCTACTTGGGAGGCTGAGGCAGGAGAATCACTTAGACCCGGGAGGCGGAGGTTACAGTGAGCCGAGAATGTGCCATTGCACTCCAGCCTGGGCAATGAGTGAAACTCTGCTTCAAAAAAAAAATAAAAATAAAAAATTTCACTTGCAGTAGTTCAAAATTATAAAACACTTAAGATGGTGTATATTGCTTTGTCTTAGAAAAAGACCAATAAATGCTATCTTTTAAACATTTGAATACTTTGCTTAATATACTATTTCCAAAATAAGCCATACACATATTCAAGGACCATCTTTAATGCATGACTACAAATGACACAATTTTTTTTTTAACCTTCATCAAACTTACAGGAATGTTGTCTTCTAAGCAATCACCCTGGGAGCACACCAATCCCAATGATGCTGCCTTTCCTGAGGACATCTTGAGAACTCTCCTTTTGTAGCCAGTTTACAAGGCACACAAGATGATAAATCTTGAAGGATATGTCAGTTTTGAAAAAAAAATTTTTTTAACTCAATTTTTCATCCGCTTTATTCACCATATTTGACTTGGTAACAATGGCCATTTGCAAAACAATAAATCTACCTTCAAAGTATGAAGTTTTTCAAATAAATGAACAGTATTTTTTTTTACATTTAAAAAAGTTTTCATGATGGGGCCTATTTATAGAAAATGCAATTGAAAATTATCAGTCTTTTAAACATTGTTTATGAAGTAGCTGTTGCAAGGGAAGAGCTAATTACCCTTATTAATTATGAAAAAGACAATGAAAGTACTTGGCATCAGTGGACTTTTATTAATGACACACAGACTGAATAATTTTTTCCTTATTTTTAACTATTTTTTAAAAAATAATTATAGACTCAGGAAGTTGCACAAATAAAGTTCCACACACCCTTCACCCAGCTTTCTCTAGTGGTGACATATAATTGCAGTACAGTATCAAAACTAGGAAATTGGCATTGTATAACACTGTTTTTTATGTGTGTGTGTGTGTGTGTGTAGTTTTTGTTTGTCTTTGTTTTTGTTTTGAGACAGAGTCTCCCTCTGTTGCTCAGGCTGGAGTGCAGTGGCACAATCTCAGCTCATTACAACCTCCCCCTCCCTGGTTCAAGTGATTTTCCTGCCTCAGCCTCCCGAGTAGCTGGGATTACAGACACACACCACCATGCCCAGCTAATTTTTGTATTTTTAGTAGAGACAGGGGCTTCACCATGTTGGCCAGGCTGGTCTTGAACTCCTGGCCTCAAGTGATCCGCCTCAGCCTCCCAAAGTGCTGGGATTATAGGCATAAGCCACCATGTCTGGCTCAGAAATTGACATTACGTATCACTGTTAAGTACACTACAGGCCTTACTCAGTTTTTGCCAAGTTGTACATGCATTCATGTGTGTATGTTCTATGCAGTTTCATCACATGTGTAATTGAAGTAACCACCATAACAAGGTACAGAACTCTTCCATCACTACCAATGAACTAATTCCTGGTCCCCTCTTCTATTCGGACCCCCACCCTTTTCCCTGTCCTGTGGAGGCCACCATCTGTTCTCATACGTACAGTTTTGTCATTTTGAGAATGTTACATAAATGGAAATATGCAGTATGTAACCATTTAAGGTGGACTGTTTTCACCAAACATATTGCCCTTGAGATTTTATTTGTTGTGCACATCAGTAGTTTATTTTTTTTTTGTTCCTAAGTAATATTCCTTTGTATGAATATACCAGAGTTTCACCACTAAAGGACATATGGGTTGTCTTTTTTCTTTCTTTTTTCTTATTATTACAAATAAAGCTGCTGTGAACATTCATGTACAGATTTTTCCGAAAAGAGAAATTTCCATTTCTCTAGGATTAATGCCCTAGGGCATGGCGGCTGGGCTGAATGGTAAATGCATTTTAGTGTTGTAAGTAACGGGCAAACTATTTTCCAGCGTGACTGTGCCACTTTACATTCACATCAGTAATGTATGAGAGATCCAGTTTTTTTGCATCCTTGCTAGCATTTGGTATTATTGCTATTTTAGCTATTCTAGTAGGTCCATAGTTTCTTTTTTTGTTTTGTTTTGGTTTTTTTTGTGTGTGTGTTTTGTGTTTTTTTTGGAGACAGAGTCTTTCTTTGTCGCCAGGCCCCAGGCTGGAGTGCAGTGGCACGATTTTGGCTCACTGCAATCTCTGCCTCCAGGGTTCAAGCAATTCTCCTGCCTCAGCCTCCTAAGTAGCTGGGACTACAGTCGTGCACCACCGTGCCCAGCTAATTTTTGTATATTTTAGTAGAGACAGGGTTTCACCTTGTTGGCCAGGATGGTCTCCATCTCTTGTCCTCGTGATCCTCCCGCCTCGGTCTCCCAAAGCGCTGGGATTACAGGCGTGAGCCACCGCGCCCAGCCCTAGGTCCGTAACTCTAATTATTTCTGGAAATTGCCGATTCAATGTATTTGGTCCTATGAATTCAACAAAGCGGGCTTTTTGCCTTCACGATGTCTTCCTGGGTATGAACTTCAAGACTTATTTTATATTTATATTGAGTTTTAGCTTTAAAATTATAAAAAGAGGCCGGGCGCACTGGCTCACGCCTGTAATCCCAGCACTTTGGAAGGCCAAGGCAGGTGGATCACAAGGTCAGGAGTTCAAGACCAGCCTGGCCAACGTGGTGAACCCCCAACTCTACTGAAAAAAAAATACAAAAATTAGCCGGGCACAGTGGCACATGCTTGTAATCCCAGCTGCTCAGGCGGCTGAGGCAGGAGAATCGCTTGAATTGGGAGGCGGAGGTTGCAGTGAGCCGAGATCGCACCATTGCACTCCAGCCTGGGTGACAGAGTGACACTCCGTTTCAAAAAGAAAAAAAATTATAAAAGATGTGTTCACTACTTCATTTACCAATATCCAGTATAAGTGACCAAAAACTCACTTCAGGCTCTTTTACCTGCCCTTATAATTTCTCCCACATCATAAACATGCCTTTGTCTAAAAACTATCTTTCCTTAAAAAAAAAAAACAAAAAAAAAAAACAAGTCCTACTGGCTTCCTTCTGTTTCTGTTGAGGGAAGGAGGACTAATGTTGGGCTGTGCTGGTTGCCTCTTGTTGGTCACTGGCAGCATGAATTCTACTATGAGTTCTGGCTTTGTGGCTGGATTTCTGGTGATGCGAGGAGTGAACAGGACAATCATGATTCTGCCGGTTTGCTCTATTCAAAGTTAACTGGTCTGTATGGTGACCCACAGATAAGACAAAGTAGAGACTGCTATGTTCGTTGCAAAATGATCACTTTACTTCAAACAGAATTCAAAGTGCACTTGAGAGGCTGTTGCATTCAGTACTTGCACAGCTGAGGTAGAACACATAGGATGCAATTTACTTTCCCCCTCAAGTTCATCCCATTCTTTGTGAAGAGGCCCAAAGTGCTTACTACTAGTCTTAGGGAATGAAATGGCAAGTCGGAAATAGAATCCAATTACAAAGCAGCTTGTAGCTTCTGCTCCCCTTACGTTTACCTGCAACTGCATCTTGGAAATGATAGTAACAGTTACTATGTGTAAATCATTTCATTTTATTTACTTATAAAATTACCTCTGTTAGGTTAAAATGTTGGGGTTTGGGGAGGAGGCATATGTTTTAATTTCAGGCTAAGATAAAGCTTTCCCTATTTGCTTCCCATTCTTTATCTATCTAAATTGACTTATTATTTATATTATTTTATAAATAGGAGTTTGAAGAGATGAATCTCAACATACTGATGAGTTAAAAAAAAAAGTCAAACAAAAGACTCCATACATATTGTATAATTCCATTTATATGAAGTTTAAAACCATGAACAACTAATCTGTGGTGAAAGAAATGAGAATAGTGGTTGGTAGTAGAATGGCATTTATTGGATAAGGGCACAGAGGAGTTTTCTAAGGTGTTTAAAATATAACAGTGGTGGCTACACAGGTGCACATATATGGACAATTCACCGAGGTGTACACTAGGAATTGGATACTTTATTGTATGCATGTTATTCTTTAATTAAAAGTTAAGCTAACAACTGAAATGAAAAAAATACGAGGTTTGGTGATAACATCACAGACAGAATCAATTTGGTTTTTCCTTTCAAAGTTTCCAGGAATTTTTACATCTTGCAAATTGTCATTTTCTTCAATGCAAATGAACTGCTTTTCTCATCTCTTTCCTCTTCTCTGCCCCTCCCAGTTTGTAAACTAGTTAGATTTATGGTGCGATGTCATGCATATTGTAACTGTGAAATTAAAATATTGTGAAGCAGAGTGTGGAAGCAATAAAAACCTATTAAGATCAGTTTAGGGCTTTAAAAATTCCATGATTCCTTTCCCTCACGTGACATCTTTCATTCCTTTTTTTGAAGTTTGGATCCAAGGAATTTTGCATGCTGTGGGTTGACATTTAGTTAATAGCATCTTTTGCTGAGGTTCTATTTTCTAAATTAACAAGATCAAGAACAGTGACCTGATGATATTTCTCTGTACATTTGGCTCTTTTCCAAAAAGAAGGATTAAGGGGGGAGGAGGTGGAGAGAGAGGAGAGAGAGGAAAGAGAGAGAGGAATCAAACCCCTTTGGGTCACCTTCATTTTAGGGCAAAGTTTGTTTCAAATTTTTGTAAAAATATCAGACAACAACTTCTCACCAACAAAATGAACTAACAAAATCTGTAGTTGGAATATGTCTACTATTTCTCATTTCTATTTTGCTTCTCTATTATCTTGTGTCTGGAGTTCTTTCTAATAAGCCACGAAAAAGACAAAGAAAAAAGTACATCTACCTATAAACTAGGGGTACAAAATCAACAGCTTGCCTATGGAATTGAACTAAGTCAGTTTTAACTTCTTAAGACATACTTTGGGGATGGACTAAGAGGGAAGGAAGAAAAAACTGGGGAGCATAGTAAGAATCTGTCTAGCCACACAGTAGATGCTCCACACACATTTCTATATACAAAAAAAAAAAAAAAAAAAAAAAAAAAAAAAACTGGTAACAAAAAATACAAATTATTTATGCAAGCGAGGAACTCCTACAGCATAATGTTTGGCCAAGATAGTGGCTTCAGGATGGCATCCGACCCACTTTCCTCTGGTTCCCAAATGCTTTACTTGGAAATTCCATGTTGCTAAAAGTGAGGAGGGGGGAGAGGGAGGAGCCAGTAAGTATGTGAGAAATACGGAAGACAGATGGAGAGGAAAATATGTAGCCTACCGAATGCAAAGAGGTGCTTTCCAAGACAGAAGGAGGGAACTAGGCGCCTTTTTTCCACTCCGCTGCCCCTAACGTCTGGGCTGTGCGTTGTAACGCAGTTGGCGGGGCCTTCAGCTTGGGATGAGGGCGAAGGGGCTCGGGATGGGTGGGAAAGCAAGGGCTGGGCAACAGGTGGGGAGGTGGCGGACTTTTGTCTTGGGGAAGGAAATCGGCTGTGCTGAAAGGGCGGAAAGCAGTAGCGCGCAGAACTAGTGTCTGCGGGGTCCCGGGCGCTCTCGCCTTCGCCCTGGGCTCCTCTAATTAGAGCGGGGATGCAGGGTGGCATTAGTTCCCAAACGTTTTAATCGAGCCTCTTTTCAATGGCCTGGGATAAATGTAGCCACTGTTACTCTGTGCTGAATGGGTCGCAAAGGCCCCCGCCCGGCCCCCAGCGAGGCCATTCAGGCGTCTTTTCACAACCCCTAAGCGGTTCAGTCCCTGGGCCTAGCGACACTCCAGAGCGCTCCTAATTAGTCTAATTAGAAAGGTGGATTGATAGATGGAAAGAAGACAGAGTTGGGTTAGGAAGATGCTCAATGCTGCCAATCTCGGCTGGATTGCCGCTTATTCTCTGGGTAAAGAAAAGGCCGCAAAGAAGGAGGTTGGAGCCGAAGCCTGCCGCCCGCGCCAGGGCTGGGCTCTGGCCGGATCGCCGGCTGGGCGGTCTTTGACCCCCGCACCTCCAGCCCACAGCCGGAGCCCGGCAGCGGGAAGTATCCGCTTCGCCGAGGAGCGTCTCCAGTCACGATCTCGGGCCTTCGCCGAGCGAGGTGGGCGGGAAGGAAGGGCTGCGGTTGAGCGGCCACAGCCTCCCGCCCCAGCCCGAAGCTTCTCCGCCCCGCCGGGCCCCGCGGCCGCCCCTTCCTCACCCGGAAAATCGTGCGGAGACGCGGCCTCCGCGGCGCAGCGGCCGGACCCCGGACCTCCGCGTCGGGCTGCGCCACGTGGCAGCTCCCCGCGCCCTCCGGTTCCGGCCTAGCGTGCTGTCGGGGGAGTGCCTCGTCCCAGCCAGGCCGAAACCTCAGGCAGGAAGTCACTCTGGGCTGGGGACACGGCCTCGCTGCGCTGGCTGTCGGGTGGTGTGCCCGAGGTTTCTCTGCCCCTCTCCGGGCGCCGGCGGGTCACTGGAGCCGCGGCTCCTGAGGGGCGCTGGGCGCGGAACGGCCTCGGCCCCAGCCCGGCCTCAGGCCCGGGCCCCGCGCATTCCTGCGCTCCCCGCAGCCGGCGGGAGGTGGGGAAGGGAGCAGCCCGGGTGGCTTGGAGAACACTGAACCTTTAATTGGGCTATAAATCAGACAGGGGAGTGCGGTGGAGTTTATGCAGGTGTAAAAACAGAGCGGAAAGCCCGGGCAGAGCAGCCAAAGCGCCCGGGCAGGTCAGAACCTCCAGCAAACTAACATCTTGATAAGTCCGCTGACAACAAAATAAACAGTGGAGAGGGCCGGGGGCGGGGGGCGCCGTCGCCAGCGGCCCCCTCGCAGCAGCTCGGCTGCAGTCTGCGCTGGGAAGGCAGGCCGCCCTCGGCTTTTTGTTTGGGGCTTTAGGAGGGGCGGTTGGAGGAGAGAAAGCAGCAGAATTATCTCCCTTTCCGCGTCCCGTTCCCGTGGATGGAGGGCCCCGGGAAGGTTTGACGTTGGAGGTTTGGGACGTGCGCGCTGCCTCGTCGGCCCCTGCGATGTGGGGCGCCGGAGCTGCCGGGTTCTCCAGGCAAGAGGGGAGCGGCCCCCTTGTCCCTCCCGGACACAGCGCCACCGAGAGGCCAAGGCCCCGCTCCCGCTGCATTTCAAGGGCTGACGCCGGGAAAACACCGCCAGGCCCCTGGCCGAAGGAGGTAACTAACCGGATCGAAAGGGCGATCAGAAATTAATTCAGTGCCCTGCTCAGGAGCAAAACCCTGTCAAAACCCCATCGAGACGTTGGCACAAGCGGCAAGCGGATTCACACACAAAGGAAAACAATATAAGTCTCGTTAGATCATTTTTCTGGACATTGTTTAAGGTCTGAAAGGGACCAAATAGTTTCAAAATGTTGCCAGTAAAAATTATCCTATGTGGAATGCAACTAATCCTTTTAGGTTCCTGTCAACTGTTTCCACAAAAGGAATCCGATTTTTCAAATCAAAGATCCAAAAGTCTTTGGGGAGAGATTTATTACATGCCAGAGCTTTAGTTACAGAATAGAGTTACCGTAACAACCGGCACCCACCAACTCCCTAAAATAAGGGACCCTATCCCACGTAACTCCAGAGACCTGTGGGAGACAGTTTGCTGGAGTCCGCAGATGGGAAGTGGGGGCCAGGGAGAGGGTAGAAAGGTAAAGAAATAGTAAATTCCTTAAATAGAAAAACAGAACAGAACGCCTCAACATTTTACTTTTCTCCTTTGTACCCCTAGTTACTTTTGGAGAAAAAAAAAAAAGTTGGTGACTTGGAAGCAGTTCCTTAATAATGACAACTTAAAGGTGAAATGAATGCTTGAGTTGAATGCAGAAAAACTCTTGGGTGCCTATACACCACCCCCAGTGGTCCCAAGCCTGGATTCCCTTGACTGTCTGCATTTTGAAGATGCCAACTACAATTTCAGCAAGTGGGAAAGTATTTTAAAGTTTAACAAGGAAAGTATACCTGATTTAATTTTAATTCTGTATTTGTAATAAAATGTTTAGGCCTGCAGAAAAAGTGCCCTGGGGTTTGTTGTTGCTGTTTTACTGGGTCTCTGTATTTATCTCTTCATAAACCTATGTGAACCTAAACTCACTCGGAATAGGTAACAGTCTCCGTTCATAATGATACCTAAGGGCCTGATCACAAACCATCACCCTCCTCCTTTTTTAGTTCTTCACAGAAAACTGTCAGCAAGGGATAGGATTTGATCCATTAGTAAAAAGCTGTAAACACTTGGGAAGAAATTAAAATTCATAGTGCCTGGAAACTTCAGGCACTGGGTTGCCTGCATACTACATAGACAAAGGTGCTCAGGTGTTTTAGTCACTTTGTGAATAAATTGGCCACGCCAGAAATATATTGCCAAGAAGCTATGATTAGTTTCATTTAAACACTAGGGAGATTTTCGGTAATGAAATGAAATGGTTTTGTTAATGGAGGTATTTTAAACACTAAATCTTCCTAACCTTCCCTCTGCCCCATTGTTTCCTGCTAAAAATGGCTTGCTCTTGTTGTTCCACAGTGAGTGCTTATTTGTGGTAGCAATTCTTTAATTTGTATCTTATATTTAAAGCAGGAGTAAAGGGATTTACAATGTAGCAGGTGCTCAATAAATAGTGCAGACTAATCCCACTTTTCAAAGCTTAGAGGTTAAAGGGATGATCAGGAGATAAGTAGAGGAAAGAAATAGAGCAAGAGACTAGAAGAGTGGATTTAAAACACCAGTGCTTTGTTTATTTTAGAAAGGGAAAGCTATCTGTCCAAATACACATCTGGCTGAAGTAAGAGAAAACACATGCCATCTCTTTTGTCCTCATTAAATCTAGAAGAACTAATTTATTTCATAGATAGGGATGGAAATTTTGAAGATAAATTTTAATATATGGCCAGGGATTTCTCTTAACTAATTTAGGGATTTAGGTATACGCCAAAGTTTAGAAGTCTTTTCTTTTTCCTTGAAAAATAAGGATGGGGAAAGACGCCACAAAAGGATCATAATTCTTATAGATGATATAGGTTTTATGTTTTCCGAAGCATTTTCACATAAACCGTATTATTTGACCTCACAACCTGCCCTACCCCACAAGAAAAATGCAAATAATTATGGAAACTGATCTAATGTTTAGTTTCAAACTAGTTTTCTTTCTTCTCTTGCAGGCTTTGGAGATTTTCTTTTTCTTTGGCTTGTAATTTTTTTTTCTCTATAGTCAATCATCTAACAGAACAAAATTTTGCACATCTTCATATATATATGAAACTCTCTGCATAAGAATAAGCAAAAATAGAGAGCCAGTTATTTTTCCTTTGTAATAACTCTTTTTTGTAGAACTTTCCAAAAATATGTTGCTTCCTTTAGCTGCTGAAAAGACCTGCCTTCTAGCTATTTTAACAGGGATTCCTAGGCAAGTAGGCAAAGACACTTCTGCCTTCTGCCATAATTATTCTCTGCCCTCCCCTCTTTGCCAGTCTGTTATTGATCAGCAGTTGCAATAAGAATCTTTCCTCTGTCCCTGGCTCCCTCTGGGACAGAGAGATCCAGGCAAGACCCCAGGGCCTCAGATTCATCCTGTACTCACCCATTCCACCCCACACCTGTTCCTCTCGTGGTGCTCAGTGGACTGGTGGGGCCTAGGTTTTTTTTGTTTGTTTTGTTTTTTAAACCATATTTTCTCCAGTAAATCAATGTTCTCTTGTATTAAGCAGTGTCCCTGGGAAAGACTGTCATACACACTCTCCTTTGCACTCTGCAGCTCACAGTAAGGCACAATCGCTGCACTGACTCTGGTATGAATGTATTCACACTGGACAAAGCAGTGGCCCCGGCCCATGCCTGAGGAGGCAGGGCTGCAACAAGGCTTCTGGATGGCAGTGGACAATGGTAAGCTCACAGGTAGTCTGGAATTCCCCCACAAGCATTTTAGGAGATCTCTGGCAAGGCAGGTGGATTAATTGTATAGGGGCGAAAGGACTGGCCCAAGCCACATGATATGCAGCTGTTCAAAGACAACAAAATATCTTCAAGGGTATACTGGGAGAAGGGAACATGTCGTCAGAAAAATGTTTCCTTTTCTCATTAAGTGCTAAATCAGTTGATGTGACTCCTTACGTATTCTTCCCTTTTCCACACAGGAAGGATGTGTCCCTAAGGCCAGTTGTAAGGCCTGATTAGTAGTTTAGTTAAAAGTTCTAAACTAGAGCATCTTGACCTTTAAAAATCAGCATGAGAAGCCAAGGAAATGGAATAGTACAAAAAAAGTTGTGTGTGTGTGTGTGTGTGTGTGTGTGTGTGTGTGTGTGTTGTTTTAAAGAAAACTGTTGATGCCAAAAAATTGGGGGGTGGGAAAGAATGCTAGGCAAGTATCATGTGCATCATGTAGAACTACGTGGAAGAAGCTGATGCCTCTGAAATAATTAGCTCTCAATTCCAAATGAATCTAAAATGAGGTGCTAGAGTATCTCTCAGAAGACCTGGGTGGAAGTGGTAGGGAGGAGGGTGTGGCAAGAATGAAAAAAAAAAAACAAAACTGTGTAAGAAACAAATGACTCTTTTACACAGTGACCTCTAAGGCAACTTCCCTACCACAGTTGGTGTTTAATAAATCACAATGATGGCATAAAAGTAGCAGTGTGATGTAACAAAAATAAGATGGGTTTTAAATGCTGAAGTCCCAGTAGCTGTGACCTTAGATAAGTCATTTAATCTCCTTTGAGCCTTGATATCTTTATTTGTAAAATTGGGTTCAATAATAATTCTTGTCCTCACTATTTCACAGTGCATTTGAGAGAATTATTAGTGAGTGTCCTTATACAAAGTCAATGTGTGGTGATGATATTGACTGAATAGACAGGAAAAGGGTTCCAGGACACTGATAACATCTGTTTCTTGCTGTGGTGCTAGTTACATAATACATATGTGGCTACTTCAAAAAGTTGTTAGGATTTGCACACTTTTCCAAACATATACGTCCCTAAAACTTTTACTTTTAAAAGTTATAGTTTTCTCGAGGTGGGACACTCATGATAAAAATGACAAGAAAAACACTAAATATAAGTCATCGGAAGCTCATCACTGTTATCCTCATTTCTCCTCCTAGGCACCCTATCATAGTTGGAGGTTTGGGAATCAAAAGGGATCTCTGAGAATCATCAGTTATTTTCTCTGTGTCTGTTTTGCTTCTTATTGACTAGTATTTTCCTAGAGGAAAGCAGCTGGAAGAACGAACCAGGAAGTTTCCTACATGCCAGCGGGGTCAGCACCAAAAAGAAAGAAGCCCAAGTTGTTCACATCAAGGGAAAGATGTGATTAGAGAGATGTGACATGCAAAGAAATTATCTGAAAAGTGAATTCAGTTGGGAAAGTATAAGCCCCAAAGAGCCCTGAGCAGCTGGTCATGATCAGATTCTCCATCTTTCTGTCAAATGTAATCGTATCCGAGTTGGCAGGGTATTTATTGCTAAAGTCGAAGGGCCAGATTTTACACTAAACATATTTACACATTTACATTCGTTGCCCTATAAACACACCACGTTTCACTGGCCATGACATCAAACACGTTTACCAACAAAAAGCATATGTCTAATTACAAAATCATAGAGGAGGTAAGTGGCAGCTGATGGGCAATAAGCATGCATGCCTGTGTATGTGTATGTGTGACCCAGCTGCACCACCAGGAAACCGGCAGAGACAAGAATGAATGCAGACAATGCTGGGCCCACTTCACTTGTCCTCTGCTCTCCAGGCCTATCCTTGTCTGGTTTAGTTCTAAAGGGGGTGATGGACCCCCTGGCATTCCAATTAGATGCATAGTTACCCCCCTGGAAGAGCCCTGAGAGGTGAGGGCAGTTCCTGGGCAGATTTCTGATTTGGATTGAGTTTGATGCTGATATGACCTTTAAATTGCCCCCAAAATGACTTTTCTCAGTCCGTAATAAAAACAGGTGTGAGCAGAATGTGTAGCCAGCAGAGAATTTTAAAATTTTAACTGGAGCCCTTGATTCCTAGTTTGGGTAGTATGATCAGATCCCTACCCATCAATAGCAATTGTAATAACACCATTAGCCGCTCCAAGCTTGGTCCTCGATCCAACAAGGAAATCAGAGCCACTGGGGCTCTAGAGAGAGAAAAACACAACAGGCACAGCCTCAACCACTGGCCTCGGACAGACTTTAACAAATGACAAAGGCTGGTTTTCCATCAAAATAACCTTCCATCAGAATAACCACCTCCCCCAACTCTGTCAGAGGACAGGCTACAAGAAGAAATGGAAGGTTTATAAAAAAGAAAAAAAAACTGTGAAGGGCAGAAAAGCCTTTTCCTGAGATGAATGTTTACTACATTCACTGCAAGAATTTTGATCATAAATATATCCAGAATTCCAGTTCCATCAACAGAAAATTTGGCCAGGAAAGAGCTGCCAAGGGGCCAGACAAGTTGAGATGTATAAACATACAGATGCTTCAGGGAGCAAAAAATAAGAAGCGTCTTCACAAATTTTTTCCTTCACCACCCCAGTTCCTTTTTTTTTTTTTTTCTTTTCTTTTTTTAAGGGGAAGGGAAGGGAAGTGGCCCTTAAATAAATGCATGGGATGGGATCGACAGGCACGTTGCTGAGAAGAAGCGCTAGCTTCTTATTTTAAAGAAATAAAATAATTACCCAATAGAGAAAAGAGAAATCAACCAAGGAACGATCTAAGGTCATGACACCATGTGTGGTACAAGAAGCAATTCAACCCATAAGGGTTTCATTACCCCCGCAATAGATAACATTTGGCTAAATCTAGCTGCAGATTAAATCTCCGCAGCACAACAGAGCCCTGAATGGAGAGGCTCCTTTTTGTGTGGTCCTTCTCCGGGAGCTGCCTGAACCATTAGCCCCAATATATCCCTCTCCCTATTAACTGCAATTCCGTCCCGACTGAGCTTCGGTCATTTGTCTCGAGGCTCTACGGGGGCGTTTGATGAACAGAGAAACAAGGAGAAGGGGAGAAAAGCGTCGGGTTAATGAGTTGTAGCAAATCCACACTTTGTAGTTGGGAGGAGGAGAGCTGGTGGCCAATGTTTGTCCAACTGGTTTATTTTTCGAGACCCAGCCTATTGAGGGAGGCTTGTTCAAGCAGGCTTCGTTCCTACAAACACACAAACATCCTTCTGTTTGCCTACAAAGAAAAGGGGACCAGCGCTGGATTTGCATGCGAATGAGCCCCAGGAGGAGACGTCCTTGCCCATCAAAGGCCTCGGTAGCCCGGCGGCCCGGCGGCCTTTGTTCCAGCACCTGCTCGCCGGCGCGGCCTGACGGGGCTCGCCCTGCGCTCCTGCCTCGCCCGTGCAGGGTCCTCGGCCCACTTGTCCCTCGCCTGGCCTGCGGTCCACACCTCTCGCAGCTCATACCGCTTGGTGAGCAAGCCCGCAGGGTAGCCACGACCGAGAGCGGAACCCCAAACCCAGAGGGCGGGGAGCTAAGCGGCGGGACGCAACACTCAGAATCCAGGCGACTTGGATTTGCACGTTCCTTTAACTCTGGGCTCACGCTGCTCTCCACCTGTTTAAAAACAGGCTTGCGGTCTCCAGTGGGGGCGCGTGAAGCAGGACCCCAACCCCGGGACCTGGAGCGAGGCCTGGATCACCCGGTGCCTTCTTGCCATTCTCTTAAATGCACTGACACCCCTGGACGTGGAGCCCATCCCGGCACTTTTGAAGACGTGAGAATAGGAACGAGGAGTCAAGATTAACCAGGATTCCCTGCTTTCGGGACATCCAAGCATCGGGCAGAAATTAAAAATACACACGGTTTTGTTCTGGCTGTCTCTCCTCGTAATTATTTTCAGATCTAAATTTCAGATGCGTGCATTACAGAAGGCTACAGGCGCGCCAGCAGTGTCTACCGTTTGGATTCCGCCTGCCAACGCCTCTCCACCCGGGGCGGTGCGTGGGGTCCGGACGTTCTCGGGGTCAGTGACTCCTCTCTCTTATCCAGGCTAGAGTAAAAGTAACTTTCTATATAAAATTTTGCTCTAACAGTATTTCAATTTGTATCTATAGAGTTAATGGTAAGTTTGAACGTGAGAGGGTTTAACCTCCTTCAAACATTTCACAAGGTGGGGGAGGGGTTAGACAAACAGCTTCATTTGAGCCCGTGAAAGTCCGTTTTTTCCCTAAAAAGAGACAGGGTGTCATGAATGATTATCATTACAAAATATTGACCCTATAATGCAGACTTCTTTAACTTGGTAAGTTAAATCTGCAAATCTTCAGATATATACCTGTCCAGACATTTTAAAGAAATTGAATAAACAGATTTAATCCCCACTAAAAACACTAACGTCAGACATTTAAATTATGTGTTACATATACCTAGGTTTTATTTGGAGCGCAGTGTCTCACGTTTTTCAAAGAACTAGAAATTTCTCGCAATAGTTAATAAAAATACATTAAAATTTGAAAGATAAACCTAAATTCAGTAAATATAATTAACTCAATGAACACCTGATGTATTTTCATTTTTTATTCTTTATACCATCCTAAAGTTGAAGGTTTATCTTAAATACCCTAAATCATTCATTTAAGTCATAATTTCAATAAATTTGTCTTTTAAGAGAAAAACCTCTTTATACTATTACTCGAATTCCTTCCATCTGCAACACAGTAGCTGTAATAACTGGCATTTTAAAATATTATTTATTTCATATATGCAAATACGTCCTTATTCAGGGCTTTTAAGCTACTTAACTGATGATCATCTCTCTACTAATTTTTCCTATTAGAATTCTGAAACTAGAAACTGCCTCTTTGCTTATTTCACTTCCGTTACAAGATACTATGCAGAGTTTTTGCAGACACAATATTGTGAACTGAGTGGAAACTGAATGGGAAAGAAACTCAAAAATGAAATGCAAAGTTTCTATAAAATTATATTTGGGTACCTGTGGCTTTAATTTTAACATACCTCAATGCACTTTAAAATGACATAGAATCAGATTTGAAAATGTATACCAAAGTAACTTATTTTATTTGCAGTCATTTAAAAGTAATTTCTGATCTCCTACAGAAAATTCTGATCTTCCTGGTTTTCACTTAGTAAGTTCAAATGAAAAATCATGGCATGATGCTGCTGTTAAAATTCTCTCTGAAAATATTTAAGTCTGTCCCATATTGGGTTCCTACTTACCTCACATAGAAACTTTTTGTAAGCAGAAAAGAAAATAAACTAAGAAGGGGACAACTGAGGCCAACTATTTTGGTGAATTTTCTTTGAAAATTAAGCATTTTTATTTCTGAAAAAGTGTAAAAATCTTACATTTAGAATAGTACAATAATAATTGCCAGTAAAATTTACAATACTCCTTGTAAAGAATACACAGTAAGTACAAAATAAAAATTCCGCACATCTGTTATGATATAAAACACAGGTTGAAATAAGAAATGATAATTTTGACTTTTTTCCTTGTGTAAACATGTTAACCATTTTTTTTCCTTTTCATAAAAAAGTACTCCAGACAAATGTCCTCAAATAAAAAAGTATTGCTTCGCTGGCATTCTTCGAGACCGTCACTATTTTTGTATTATTATTTCGAACATTATTATTAACGCCTGGACCTGAGAATCTGTACACCTCAAAAGGCTTAGTTGTTACTCATCTGCCAAACACCTAGGGAGCCCCTAGTGCCTACACAGGGCGGACCCCCTTCCCCAACACCGTCTTCCTCCCTGCCCCAGGTCGCGGGGCTGTAGCATCGAACGACTCTGCATAAATAGAAGGACCCGCAGAGCCGAAAAGCGCGCCCGAGCTGTTGACAAACAGTTTCGTCTTAAAATTCGCAGCGGAGAAAATGGGCGCGCGAGGTCGAGAGGGGCCGCGCCGGGAGCAGCGAACAAAACACCGAACCACCGAGAGGAGAAAAGGAGCCGGGATTCCTACCTTTATCCTCGAGCAGGCTAACATAGCGTTATTAACAATTGGAAATCCTAGCAGTAAAGTTCTCGACACTGGACAAGGCAGTCCCTTGGTGCAGAGTCCCCAGGGCGGCGGACGAGGAGACCGAGGAGGCAGCGGCGGCCGCGGCGGCCACGAGGGAGCGGGTGAGCGCGGCTGCCGGGCCCACGGCCGCCTGCGCCGCGCAGCCTCCTCCGCCGGATCCGGGCGCGGGCGGTGCCGCCACCGGCGAGGGCGAGGGCGAAGCCTGAGCGGCGGCGGCGGCCTGCGCAGCGGCGGCGGCAGCGGCGGCCGGGCCCAGGCTGCCCCCGATGATGCTCTCGATGGAGAAGGGCGACCGCGCCAGCGCCGAGGCGCCCGGGCCGCCTGCCTTCGCCGCGGAGGCCGGCAGGGGGCCGGGCAGGGCGGCGCCGAGCGGGTGCGGCCGGTAGCCGAAGGCTGTCCGGGCCAGCTCGGCGGCCGCGCCGTGCGGCGGCGGAGGCGGCGGGGGCGAGTGCGGATGGAAGGCGGCGGCGGCGGCCGCGGCGGCGGCGGCGGCGAAGAGGGCCGAGGGCGGCGCGTAGGGCGGCAACTGCAGGCCGTAGCCGCAGCCGTAGGGGCCGTAGCCGTAGGCATGCGGGGGCGGCGGCGGCGCGGGCGGGAAGAGCGCTGCGGCGGCGGCCGGGTCGCCCGCGCCCCCTGCGGCTCCCGCGCCGCGCAGCAGCAGCGACTCAGCGGCAGCGGCGTTGGGCGGGAGGAGCGGCTGCCGCTTGAAGCGCTTCCTCCGGCGCAGGAAGCTGCCGTTGTCGAACATGTCGGCGGACTCGGGGTCCAGCGTCCAGTAGTTGCCCTTGCCCGGGTTGCCGGGCTCGCGGGGGATCTTGACGAAGCAGTCGTTGAGCGAGAGGTTGTGGCGGATGCTGTTCTGCCAGGCGGGGAACTTCTCCCGGTAGTAGGGGAAGCGGCCGCTGATGAACTCGCAGATCTCGCTCAGCGTCAGCCGCTTCTTGGGGCTCTGCAGGATGGCCATGGTGATGAGCGCGATGTATGAGTAGGGCGGCTTCACCAGCGGGTTCTTGGCGCCGCTGCCCGCGCTCCCGCCGCTGCCGCCACCGCCGCCGCCCGCGCCCGCGCCGCCGCCCCCACCGGCTCCCGCCCCCGCCGCCGGGGCCGGACCCGGGGGCGCCGGGGACCCCCCAGCAGGCGGGGCCAGCAGGATGTCATCGTCGTCGTCCTCTTCCTCCAGGTCCTCCAGCTCGTCCTCCCCCGCGTACGAGCGCCGCCGCCGCCGCTGCGCGGGGACAGACAGCCGGGGCCCGCCACCACCGCTCTCGTCGTCGTCCTCCTCTTCCTCGTCGTCTTCGTCCTCGCCCTCCCCCACCACGTCGATGTCTGTCTCCTCCGCGAGGCCGGAGGCATCGGACATCTCCGTGCTCAGGGTCATAGCTGTGGTGCGGCGGCGGCGGCAGGGCGGCGCATGGGGGCGCCGGGCTCCGGGCTCCCTCTGCGCCCCAGCCCGGGTCCCGGGCGGCTGGCCCGGCCGGGGGGCGCCACGCTGGGGGCGCTGCGGCTGCCGGAGCTGCGCTGGGGCCGCCGGATGGCGGCGGAGTCTCGCACGCCGACTTTGTAACTCCTGTGCCGCCGCGGTAGCCGCGCGTCTGCTGCGCTCCCTGGGCTCCGCTAGCGCCCGGCCCGGGCGGAGGACTTGACCTCCTCCTCCCGGAGCAGCTTTTGCCCCGTCGGTTGAGGAGGGGGTGGCGGGGCGCGGGCGGGCGAATCAGAATGCCAGGCGCCCAGGAACGTGCCGGACGGGCGAGAGTCTAGGAACAGAGCTCGGCGAGACCAGGGCTGAGTCCAGGAGAGGGCGGACCTTCCTCGGCTTATAGCAGAAGGGGGCCTGTCACATGGTGTGCACGTCAGAGCGCTGCCGAGGGAAGGAAAGAAAGCCTAGGAAATCTGCCCTGCTCGGGAGAGAAAATTCACTCCTAGGAGGGAGGCAGCAGCTGAGAAGAGCGGGGAGGAGAGCGGACCTCAGTATTTCTTGCTAAAGGGGCTGATACCCGAATTACGCGGCGGTCTATACCAAGAGCCTCTGCACAAGTTAGAGCTCCCAGGCTGCTTCTCGATTAGTCATCCACTCTCACCTCAGAAGCACACCCGCAACGCTCTTGTCTGACCCCTCCACGGCCTGTAGGAGCCGTCCAGCTGGGGGACAACCACCCCATCCTCTGAGGTGATCCCTGGGTGACGCTTTGAGCTCTGTTGGGGGTGTCCCAGCTCCCTCAGATTGGGAGAGTGGCTCCCCATTTTAAGCACGTTAATAATTGTTTTTTGACCCTTTAACTCGTTCTCTTCGGCTTTAGTCCAAAGACGTTTGTTTTCCGCCATCAGTTAATAAAAATGCTGTGCGGCTGGCGTTTTAGTCACTTATCTGCAACTGAATGCCCTAGAGGCTTGACAGTTAAACTAAGCCACTCTAATGAGAAGATCTGACAAATGTCATGGGAATTAAGAATGTAACGATTGAATTCGGAGAAGAAATAGAAAATTTTAGTGAAAACCCAAATACATGCACAAAAACTGCACCTATGAACTACTCAAAAAAGTTCGACCAGCCTGGCCAACATGGTGAAACCCTGTCTCTACTAAACCTACAAAAACCTAGCGGGCGGCGCCTGTAATCCCATCTACTCAGGAGGCTGAGGCAGGAGAATCTCTTGAACCCGGGATTTGGAGGTTACAGTGAGCGGAGACCGCGCCACTGCACTGCACTCCAGCCTGGGCAACAGGAGCGAAGCTCCGCCTCAAATAAATAAATAAGTAAATAAATAAATAAATAAAATACGGTTTGCTCATAATGAGACTAAATAGTTCTCAGTAGGAGGAACACTCTAGTCAGCACTTCATAGTAATCTCAAAATACTTACATTACATAACATAAATATTTTACTCAGACAGGCTTATTAATAGAAACTAATGATAGTGAACTTTAAGATAAATGTGTTTTTGGAAAATCCATTGCTCTTAATACTTTCTGGTGAAATGAAAAAAAATAATGAGATTCATATTCCGCTTAATTCAGTTTTCTCAGGTGACAAGATAGTGGAACTAATTAAAATATGATGCTTTTTTAAAAAGATACCTATCTTTATCACCAACTCAAACGAGCTATTTTGGTTCGTGGAAAAATCCTAATAGTTGTGGAATTCATATTGACTTAGTCATACCTTCTGGATTGGTGCATTTCCTAGAATGCTTCTATTTCAAAGAGGGGAGCTTGCCCTAAAAGCTTAACTTTCTGATTAAAATGACCTCTTGACAAGAACTAAGAATCAAAATTCAATGGCGTTCTATAGGAACAGCCATCAGCTGCCCCTGTGTATATCTTTTTATTGACCAAATACTTTTCGCATTTTGAAGTGTGTCATTACTAGCACTATCAATCACAGAGCTTCAAAAATAAACTGTTCCTCCATCTAAGACCTATTTCAAATTCGAGTTTTTTGGTGCTGAGGACTGCTACCAGCAGTTACTCTTACAAATGACCCATAAAGGCTATCATAGGTCTTTGAACGATCTATGAGAATGCCTCGACGTTCTAAATAAATAATTTTTCATTGACTTTCGTTTGATATATGGCTGAACCATTTAATTACTGTAATAGGCTGAGCACTAACCTGAGCCAACATTAATCAGCACTATTAATCAGGCGTCACATTGCTTTGTTGATGCAGCCAGGAGTCCTTACGAAGGAGTTCACTTTTACATTGAAAAGTTTAAGTTTTACAAGTACTCAGTCGATATCTAAATAAACACCATGACTTTCGCAGCACTGAGGGTCGGTATGTGACGAAGTATTCAGAGATGAAACAGGAAAAATTTCTTCGCAGACCATTAATTACTTCAGGCGACCGGTTACAGACTTCATTCCGTTCATGGAGCGGAAGACAGACTGCATTCGTTCGTAACTTTGTCCTCAAGTTCTTCCCCAAAGGGTTAAGAGACTCTTCCCCGGAAACGTTTGCAAAACGTGGCGAATTATCACCGGGCCACTCCGGGGAAAGTGTTAGGATTTACTGAAGGTCAGAGTTGAAGATCAGCCCAGAGGGACCGCTGCAGAGTCGGAGAACAGCCACCAAGATTTGGATGAGCTTTACTGAAGCCCCACCTTTGGATGTGACCACTTGTTTTGTTTGCTTAATTAGCTAGATGTTTGAAGGCAACTTTCAGCTCCGCGCTCGCGAAGTTCCTGGGACACAGAAACCCAGGCGATTCACGTCTCCCACGTCCCCCTGGTCTCCCCCGTCGTCCCCCACCCCGGGCCTCCCTCTCTACTGCGCTTCCAGCTTTCGGCCGCGACTGGTAACTCTCCTCCCGCTCCTCACCCCGGAGCTGGTGCGTGGGACGAAAACCTTTCCCACCGGGGAGCCGGGGAAGCAACGCGGCGACCCCTCTCCCGCGCACCGCGCTCGCGTGCACGCGGAAAGTGGAGGGGCGCGGGTCGCGGTGGTGCCTGCGCGGGGCAGAGCTGCCCCCTGGCGGCGGCGCGGCGACCTGCGGGCCCTCGCATCCGGGCCGGGAACTCCCAGGGAGCTCGGCTGCTGCGGGGAATTCGCCCAGCAGGCTGCCTTTTTCGAGTGTGGGCGGCTGGCTCCCGGGCGTCTCTCCCACTGGCTGCGGACCGCCGGGACTGGGCGGGCGTGGAGGCAGGTCCTTGGATTGCAGGCTTCGGCTCTCCCTCCCCCCAACCCCGCTAGCGGTTTGGGCGCTCCAAGGAGCCCCCGCGCGGGGGTCACGGGGATTACGCTCGGTGGGAGCCGGGGAGGCAGTGCGACCCTCGGGAGACCCCTGACCGTGAGCGCCCCAGGCCCAGGGACCTCCTTCGGCAGATAAGGGCTGGCAGAGACCTGGGGGGCGCAGACTCCCGGGGCAGGAACCTAGGCTATTCCTTGTGCATCCCACGACTTTACCCGTGATCGTGAACATGAACGTGTTTTCAACCCCGGCTGTTCCCCCGGCGCCCCATCCCTCCTGCGAGGAGTCATTCCAGAAGCCTGTATTGAGATTCTGTCTGTGCCTGTCAATCTGAGTCCTGTAAAGAGAAGAAAACGCGAGTCCCCCTGGTCTGAGGGTGCTCCGTCCCGTGTGTAGCCAGGTAGGTACTTATTCTGCCCAATGATGAGTGCCTCTTGAGCGCCCCGCAAAGAGGAGGGATGCCTGAAGTCGCTGCCCAGGGCCCTTTCAGCCCTCGCTGTCCTTCCCTGGGGCTGCATGCATTTCCACTACTGTTAAACTCAAGCGTCTGGAAGCCAAAACCTGGGATCTGAGTTGTTTTTTGTTTACTGAGGTAGCGGTAGGGGCTGGTAGGGTTGCAAAATATACATAATTTACCATTTAAGCCATCTTAAGTGAACAGTTCAGAGGCACTATGTACAGTCACATTGTTGTGCAGCTGTTACCACTATCAATTTTCAGAACTTTTCCACTATCCCAAACTGAAATTTTGTACCCATTAAAAAGTAACTGCCCACTTCCCCAACCATCCTTCTATTCCCCCTCACCTTTTGCGAGCCACTGGCAACCACTATTCTACTTTCTGTCTCTATGCAATTATCTACTCTAGGTACATCATCTGAGTGGAATCATAATCACATTTATCCATTGTGTCTGATTTAGTTCTCTTAGAATAATGTCTTTAAAGATCATCAGTATGGAAGCATGTATCAAAGTGTCTTCTTTTTACCACTGAATAACGTTCCATTGAATGTATATGTCACATTTTGTTTATCCATCCGTCCACTGGTGGACATTTGGGTTACTTCCTCTTTTTTCTGTTAGTTTTTGAACCTCCACCCAGCTCTTTGTCTACTCTGCATGCAGTAAACACTGATAAAATGTTTGATATATTCATTTTCCTGTATCTTTTTCACCCCAGAAAGCCTCAAAGGAAGCCCATTGTTCTAACAGCGCATACACACCGGTGAAGTGACAGGGAAGGTTTCTGCTGTGTGCAGCATAAGGGGGACTCACCCTTCTGGATTTGAAACCTCAACATGTTCCCAATTTTGAGACTTTCAGACTCAGACAATGAACATCACCTTCAGTAAAAAGGCATGAGTCGAGACTCCTCCAGAATTAGTTCTGGACAAGACTGTGATCTTCCCCACTCCCACCCCATGCTTTTACACCCTTAGCCCCCTTCCTTACCTGTCCTGATCCTTAGGAGCCCCAGAATGACCTAAAATTTTTCTCTGGCGGTGTAGGGTGCTCCACTTTAGCATTCTTCTGTGGTGAACATTACCTACCACTCATGCTGATTCCCACATGCTAAGCTAATTTCAACCACCGGTGAGTTGGGTACCTCCGTATGATGGCTGAGGAAACAGGTTCTGGGTGTTGCTACTAAGCCTCATGGAGGCAGCCATGACAGAGCAGAGCCTTCCATCCTTCTGTCCAGATCGGCGGCCTCTCCCAAAGCAGGACGCCATGGGCCAGGCTCTTTCCACCCCCACCCTGCTTCTTCAGGCCAATTCTTACATGGTAAGTTGGCCAGAACTTACTTCAGGCCAGTTTTTACTGAAAATAAGCCCAAGGCAAGCTGCTACTGGCTGATGGTGTTTGGTGCCTTTCCCAAGAATAGGTTCATTTTAACCCGGGCATCTGTTGATACTGCCTTAATCAAGGTTCCACTCATGGGTCTTTTATAGAGAGTGTGGTTGGGAGGGGAGATTCCCTTGTGAAGAAGATATTTTAGTGTCCCACTAAGCAGCTTGTGCTTGCACAACAATTCCTTTAAAAAAGGATTTCATTACCTGAGCAGTACTCAGATGTCAAGAATTCAGAATGTCAGCAGAAGGTCAAATCTGTGTTTTATAACACCAAAATTATTTACACGGACTCAGGAATTTTCATCACATTGTACCCTGGACACCCTAACACACCCACACACAAACTTACTTAGCTCCGCATCTCAGTGGTTTGCAGTGGCACATGTTTAGATTTTGTACCCCAAAGCCAAAAGCTCAAAAAGTATCTTTTTTACCATGAACTTAACTGAGAAATACATATATTTTCATTCCAGAGAGAACTCCTCTTGTTGGGGGCTACCTTCCACACCAGACTCTCCAGAGTACATCTTTGCAGCTCCATAATTTTCTGGCATTTATTTACATTGTCTAATAATTTCCTGGAAATACACTTAGTATTTTTAGTTATAAGAAGAACCAAAAAACAATATTGCTATTCTAGAAGTGCATTTATTTATTTTGCATTTGCAGTTCACCCAGAGGCTGGCTGTGCAGACAAATCTCTCTGCTTGGGAAGGACAGGGCTCTCTAAAGTGGTTCTAAATATGCAGCTGTCTACAAGTCATACTTAAAAAGACAAGATTGCTTATGAAGCCATGAGAAAGCCTTGTCATAAGTTGAAGTTATAATTTTGTGTGTGTATTTAAAATATATTTGGTGACCACCCTTTTCTATCACACACACTTTTTATTGGCTGATGTCCAGGCTTAAACTGAGACTGAACTATCACTTCTCTGTTATAACACACTGAAACCTCATCATCTACACTGATGTCACCGTCTGACACCAGGCTGCAAGTCATAGGTTGCAGTCAAGTACATAGACCCTTTTGCAGAAGGCATTCTCAATAGCTTCCACTAGAGGCACGTGTGAGCACCTTCACTAGAAAGCTTTGGTTGGCTAGCCTTTCAGAGCCGAAAAAACTGGGAATGGCCTGAATCCAAAATTTACAGAAAAGTAAATACAAATAATGAATGATCACTACTAATCAGAGACATGCAAAATGGGAAAGAGAAAACTCTATCAAATTGGCAAATTCCATGAGGATGATGAACATGATAGTAGGAACTCAATTATATCACTGCCTGTGGAGCTGTAAAGTCACACAAACCTTTCAAAAAACAATTTGACAAAACAGAGCTTGGATCTTACTGTCTGTTCCCTTGAATCCATTCACTCTAAGATTCTATCGTATGGAAATAACCAGAAATATGAGCACATATTTATTTACAAAATATTTGTTGCAGCTATTTTTTTAAGAAGCAAAAAAAAAAAAAAAAAAAAAGAAAAAAAGAAAGAAAGAAAGAAAGAAACATTCTAAAGCTCAGGATAAAATATATTATTCTTATGATGGAATATTTTGCAATCATTAAAGCAAGGTCTGTGAACAATTTTAATAACTTGATAAAATCTTAAACTTGAGAGAAAGGTTCAGATAGAAAATTACATACAGTATTTTCTCAATAATTTACTGTAAATAGAAGGACTGGAAGAAAATACAATAAAATGTCAGTTGGTTAACTCTCAGGATGGTGAAATTGTGTGTGGTTTTTATTTTGTTATTTATATTGTGTTTTTCTATGTTTTCCAAATTTTTCAGCCTGAGCAATTTCCAAAGTGCTGAGTTGAGACAGCTGAGGAGCACAATTAGTATAAAAGAAAGACTACAGATGGAACAGTTCATGTCATTTGAAGCATAATTATTGGAACAGACATCAAGAATTTAAAGCAAGCGTCATATATATATCAAGTAGGGAGGAGAACTTATTAGTAACATTAAGCAAGAGAAAGAAATAATTGTTTTCAACCTAGTGGAAACATTAAGTATGAAGAAAGTAATAAAATAAAGGACACATAGATGGAATAAATAGCACAATGTAGCACAACAGTGTGACTATTGTCAATAATAATTAATTGTACATTTTTAAAAATAACTTGAAGAGCGTGATTGAATTATTAGTAACACAAAAGATAAAAGCTTGAAAGGAAGGATACCTCATTCTCCATGATATGATTATGCATTGCTTGCCTGTATCAAAACATCTCATGTACCCCATAAATATATACACCTACTATGTACCCACAACAATTTTTTTCCTTTTCAGAATTTCTTTAAAAAAAAAAAAAACCCTCATCTGGAGCCACAACAACTTAATTTTTAAAAAACAAATAAGCAGAATAGATACAACTGAAGAGTGGATTGGGTTTGAAGAGTTCGAGGAACTCTCCCAAAAGCAGCAGGAAAAGACAAAATTCTGGCTCATGAAATTGATTTAGTGTGTTTTGACCACAACTGAGAAAGAATAAAACAGAACAGAATGGGATGGGTTAGAATGGAATAGAATAGAATAGAAAACATCACGCACAGCACATAATAATGCTTAGAGTAGTTTGTGAAAACTTTCGGTTTTTATTTTTATATTTTTATGCATGTGTATGTATACTGAGTTTCTATGTAAAATGATCTCTTGGTTTGCTTGAGCCCAGAAGTTTGATACCAACATAGGAAGACCCCATTTCTGCAAAAAATAATAATTAAAAATAAGCAAAATAATCTCTTAGTGTGGGTTATAATAAAGAAGTTTGAAGGCTTCTCTTTTATTTATTTTAGATTCAGGGAGCACGTTTGCAGGTTTGCTACATGAGTATATTGCACAATACTGAGGTTTGTGCTTCTGTTGAACCGATCACCCAAATAGTGAACGTGGTACCTAACAGGTGGTTTTCCAACCCTTGCCCCCCTCCCTAAGTTTGGAGTCCTCAGTGTGTCTATTGTTCTCATCTTTGTGTCTCTGTGTACCCAGTGTTTTGCTCCCACTTATAAGTGAGACCATGTGGTATTTGGATTTCTGTTTCTGCATTAATTCATTTAAGATAGTGACCTCCAGCTGCATCCATGTTGCTGCAGAGGACATGATTTCATTCTTGTTTATGGCTGTGTAGTATCCCACAGTATGTATGTACCACATTTTCTTTATCCAATCCACCGCTGATGGGTACCGAGGTTGAGTCCATGTCTGCTATGGTGAATAGTGCTGTGATGAATGTACAAGGGCAGGTGTCTTTCTGATGGAATGATTTCTTTTCCTTTGGATATACATGCAGTAATGAGGCTGCTGGGCTGAATGGTAATTGTGTTTTGAATTCTTTGAGAAATCGCCTAACTGTTCTCCACAGGAGTTGAACTAATTTACATTTCCGCCAACAGTGTATAAGTGTTCCCTTTTCTCTGCTACCCGCCAACATCTGTTGGTCCCCATTGCTTTCATACCCTCTCTCACCTATCCTTAGGGCCTCAGTGTCTTCCCTGCTCCATCCACCACTGCTGTGGTAATCAGTGTGCCGTGGAAAAACCTGGCCACAGAAATTTTGGAAAAGATGAGGTACATCAAGAAAGCGGTTGACTTTACTGCAGCGCTTTGAAATGTTTAGGTTTATTTTGTACATTGTGACTTTTTCAGAGGACTATACGTATGACGTAATATTTTCCAAATTTATTTTAGTATGGGATACCAGTTTGCAAAATGTCATTCACTGAAATAAAGTGATACAGACAGGGTGCAGTAGTCACATCTGTAACTCCAGCACTTTGGGAGGCTGAGGCATGAGGATCGCTTGAGCTCAGGAGTGCATGGCCAGCCTAGGCAACATAGTGAGACCCCTGTCTCTTAAAAAAAAAAAAAAAAAATCCAAAAAGTTATAGCGTCTACAGTGACTTTCTAATTTCTCAGAGTTAAAATTCTTCTCATTCATTTATTTAGCAAATATTTATTTTATGGAATGTCTGCTATGGGGCAGGTACTGTTCTAGATGCTTGGGATACAACAGTAAACAAACGAACAAAAATCTTCACCCTAAAAAGCTTTACATGTTTAGCAGGAGAAAGACCATAAGAAATAAGTAAACTGAATACCTTAATTAAGTAATGATATCATATGTTAAAAGGTAATATCTGCTGTGTGGAAAAACATAGAACAGCTAAGGTGGGCTGGAGGTGGTAGTGGCGGGGCAGCATGGAAAGGACAAGTGTGTGGACATTTTAAATAGTGAGCAAAGACTAGAATATTGCTACTGCTGGATATCTGAGAGAAAAGGATTCCAAGCAGGAGGAACAATTTGGGCAAAGGCCCGAATAACCATAAATAAAAATAATCTTAAAGACATGTTACAAACTATTATGTAATTATCCCCAAACTTAGTGGCTTAAAATAATAATTTCATTATGCTAACAGCTTTTGTGAGTCAGGAATTCACAAAGGGAATCAAAAGGTAAAAGGTGTCTTAGTTTATATCTCTACCAGTCAGTGCTAGCTGTCAGCTGGGATTATCAGCTAGAACACCGTGTGAACTTCTCAGGTGGTCTGGGCTTCCTCACAGACCAGTCTCCCAAGAGAATCCGTGGAAGGTGTATTGCCTTTTATGATCTAGCCTACGAAGTCACATAATGTCATTTCCACAGTAATTACAAGCTACACAGATTTGAAAGGAGGGAAATTTATTCGTTTGCTATGGCTGCCATGACGAAGTACTGCAGACTAGGTGGCCTGAATAAGAGAAATGTATTGTCGCATAGTTCTGGAGGCTGGAAGTCCAAAATCAAGGGGTTGTAGGGTTGGTTCCTTCTGAGGGTTGTAAGGAAGGATCTGCTCCAGTCCTCTCCCTGCTCTCCTCTCTTCTCTCTCTGTCTCCTCACATCATCTTCCCTCTCTGTGTGTCTGTGTTCGTTTTTCCCATTTTTAAAAGGACACCAGTGATACTCCATGAGGGCCCACCCCAATGAATTTATTTTACTTGATTAACTCTGTAAAGACCCCGTCTCTGGTTAAGTTCACATTCTAAGGTACTGTAGGTTAGAACTTCAACATAGGAATTTTTGGGGAAACACAATTTAACACATAAAAGGAACATAGACCCAACTCTGAATGGGAGGAATCTTCAAGTCACCATGTGAAAATTGCGTGGGAGAGGTGAGTACTGCCATCTTTGAAAAATACAGTTTGCCACATCATGACATACAAAGTTTAATAATGAGGCTGGGCACAGTGGCACACACTGTATTCCCAGCTGCTTGGGATGCTGAGGCATGAGAATCACCAGGAGGCAGAGGATGCAGTGAGCTGAGATGGCACCACTGCACTCCAGCCTGGGTGACAGAGCAACACCCTGTCTCAAAAAAAAAAAAAAGGGGGGGGGTAATAAATGAGTGTCCATGACAACTTACATATTTTCTATAAATCACCCCACAACATAATGAAACATAACTTGGGGGTAACTACTTTTATGTGTTTAAAAAAATTTTTTTAATGATAGGGTTAGGGTGCAGTGGCATGATCGTATATCACTGCAGCCTCAAATTCCTGAGCTCAAGCAATCCTCCCACTTCAGCCAAAAAGTAGGTGGGACTACAGGCATGTGCCATCATACTCAACTAATTTTCTTTTCTTTTTCTTACAAAAAAGAAAAGCTGGCACATGTCTCACTATGTTACCTAGACTGTGTTTCATATTTTCATAATGAGTGGAAGTTCATATACCAACTGTATGGTTCCAGAAAAAAACACCTGGAAAAATCTACAACTGACTCTTTCCCAAGGCAATTCAAGTCTGTGCTTCAAAAACCAGTGCTTTCTAGCAGAACTTTCAGCAAATCATTATTTCTGGCCCAAGGATTTGCTCTACTTTAAGCTCCTTTGCTGATTTGCTTATTTGTAGAAGACATTCACTATTAGTTGATGTAATTCAACCTTGACCAGTCTTGTCTTCACTCAGAAGAATTCATGCCTGTTAGTTTTATTTTATGTGCAAAGTAAATTAAACATGTATTATTATCAAATTTTTAGGAGAAACAAATGTTAAAAGTACTTGCTGTAACAACAAATATTATTATGCTTTATTTCTTGCCATTATTGTTACTACTTGAGATGAATCTTATGCAAAATAAACTCTGAACCTGGGTGGGGCTCCCAACAAACCCAGAAAAGTATTGGTAACATCTTACTGCCCCAATGCTCACCAGCAAATTTTCTGTAACATCAATCATTGAATAAAGGTGACACAAAAGCCAATATCTTTTTGCCCTTTCTAAGCTCTAAACATTCCTTTTAAAATGAATAGAAGAGACCCAGTTATCCTACAATCCGGTAGACTAATCTCCATTTTGCCTTTGGAATATTTATCTCCCTAGCTGCTTCAATTTCCATAGCCTCTTTTCACTGATCAGCGTTCCCCAAGCCACTGGGATGCACATATCACCACCAGGCTAGGCTCACCACAGACCTACTGAATTAGAATCTCTAAAGGGGGGGCTCAGGAATTTATTTTGCTTTGTTGTTTTTGTTTGTTTGTTTTGTATTTTTGTGGAAGTTCCCCAGGTGATTTGGGTGATCATTTAGGTCTGATTACTAAATTCAATTGCTAAACTTCAAGTTCCTTAAACTTAGCATAAAAAGGGCCTCCACTCTGCCTGACCCTACAACTGCATCTCCTGCTACTTTGCACTTCATGATCTACCTATTTGCAATATTGAACTACCAATAGCTCACAACACTAGACGTACTGCCTCCCTCCTCTGGGCCCTTGCCTGAAAAACCCTCTGCATACTTTGACTGCTGAACAACTTATTTTCCTTCCAAAATTCAGCCCTACTGTCTGCTTCCAGAAAGCCTTGCCTACCACCTCACCTCCACCTGCTCTGAATTCCACTGCACCTCGTTCACACAGCAGTCAGCACCCAGTGTGAAAGTATATTAATGAAACTGTCTTTGCACAGTTATGACTGAGACAGTGAAAGAGATCTTATTAAACCAATTCCATCTTGCTTCTAACCTCCAAGCTATCCTTGTTCATTCTTGGGCATAGGTTGAAATAACTTTCGGAGAAATTTATCAAAGTTGGTAGTAGCCCTTCCCCAAAGCAGAAGGAGGTCTTCTTCTGCTTTGGGGAAGGGCTAGGGACTTGATTGCCTTTGTGGACTAACATTAACCACAAGATTAGAAATTATAGTTTTAGAGTCGTGCAGCTGGAGGCTACAAGATTCTGGCCCTCCCTAAACTGCTCCTAAGATCAGTGCTTGAGATATTTTGCAAACCCTGCACTTGATGGATCAGCTGGCCCCACAGAGATCAATAAATACGGTCATCTGATCTTGTGGCCCCCACCCAGGAACTGACTGAGCCAAAGAAGACAGCTCCAACTCCCTGTGATCTATCTCTGATGAATCAGCACTCCTGGCTCACTGGCTTCCTCCCACCCACCAAGTTATCCTTAAAAACTCTGCTCCCCGAATGCTCCAGGAAAGTGATTTGAGTAATAATAAAACTCTGTCTCCTGCCCAGCTGCCTCTATATGAATTACTCTTTCTCTATTGCAATTCCCCTGTCTTAAGGAATTGGCTTTGTCTAGGCAGCGGGCAAGGTAAACCCCTTGGGGGTGACATTAACACTTGCTCATCTATCCTCTCTGATAGAGTGTGATCTATTTGAAGGCAGGTTCCATGTCATCTTCACCTCAGCATTCTCAAAACCTAACCCAGTGATACAGGACCTAGAAAAAAATCATGTAGGCAGTTAGTATAAGAGAGTCCTTGGCAAGGTTTCACTTTTAATAAAAAGCAGTCCCCAAATTATTTCTTTTCTAACAAAGGGCAGCTGCAGACATAGATAAACAAGCTGGAAGCTTGCATGGGTGAATGCCAACAGCTGTGCCAATAGGAAAAGGCTACCTGGGGGCCAGGCATGTTCAACATGGACCACTTTCCCTTCTCTTTGTCAATCACGTGTGCAGTAAAGGAACAGGCAACATGGCTCTGGCCAGGTAGAGAACCCAACTGCATAATAAAATGTTATGGTGGGGTAGCCAGCTTCTTTGCATGCTATGTAAACGGCACAACTGGGCCAACCAATCTTTTGGGCCCTATGTAAATCAGACACCATCTCCTTAAGCTCTTCTATAAAACCCTGTGCATTTCACCATGAAACCAGAAGACCCGGTTGGGAGCCCCTCTCTGCAGAAGAGAAAGGTTTTCTCTTTCTTTTGCCTAATAAACCTCCGCTCTGAACCTCACTCCTTATGTGTCAGCATCCTTGATTTCCTTGGTGTGAGGCAACAAGCCCCAGACAAATAATGCCACTTCACCACACTCAGAATTGCTGATGTAGAGGACCTGGGCTGTGGCCTGAGAATAGCATTTCTAAAAATTTCCTAGATGATACTGATGCTGGTCCAGGGACCGCACTTTGAGAACCACAATTGTACAGTGCATCTAGGGGGTTGGGAGGAAAGGGAACCAAGCTACCAACCTGACTTGTTAAATCTAGAATAGTGGTTCTCAAACTTGTCTGCATGTTAGACATATCAGAGTCATCTGGGGAGATGTAAAAGCTCTAGATGTGGCTGGGTGCGGTGGCTCACACCTGTAATTCCAGCACTTTGGGAGGCTGAGGTGGGCAGATCACCTGAGGTCAGGAGTTTGAGACCAGCCTGGCCAACATGATGAAATCCCATTTCTACTGAAGATACAAAAGCTTGCTGAGTACAGTGGCATTTGCTTGTAATCTCAGCTATTCTAGAGGCTGAGGCAGGAGAATTGCTTGAACCCAGGAGGAAGATGGTTGCAGTGAGCTGAGATTGTGCCGCTGTACTCCAGCCTGGGTGACAGAGCAAAACTCCATCTCAAAAAAATAAATAAATAAATAAAAATTAAAAAATAAAAAGCTCTACATGCCCAGAATGCATCCATTATAATGAAATCAGATTCTCTGAAGTAGAAGCAGAACATCAGTATTTTTTTTTTTTAACTCAAGTGCTTCCCATGTACAGCCAAATTTGAGAATCAGTGATTGATATGGTTTGGATGTTTGTCCTCTCCAAATCTCATGTTGAAATGTGATCCCCAGTGTTGGAGGTAGGGCCTGGCGAGAGGTGTTTGGGTCATGGGGGCAGATCCCATATGAATGGCTTGACACCATCCTCTTGGTGACGAGTGAGTTCTTGCTCAGTTCATGCAAGGTCTGGTTGTTTAAAAGAGTGTGGGCAAAAGAAAAAAGAAAAACATATTTTAATAAGAAAGAAAAAAAAACAGTGTAGCACTTACTCCTTCTCTCTTTTTCTCGTTTTCTCTTTTTCTATCTCATCATATGATGCTCTGGCTCTCCTTTTGCCTTCTGCCATGATTGTAAGCCTCCGGAGGCCCTCACCAGGAGCAAATGCCCGCTCCATGCTTCATGTACAGCCTGCAAAACTGTGGGCCAATTAAACCTCTTTTTATAAATTATCCAGCCTCATGTATTTGTTTGTTTGTTTTCTGAGACAAAGTCTCACTCTGTTGCCCAGGCTGGAGTGCAGTATCATGATCTCAGCTCACTGCAGCCTTCAACTCCCAGGTTCAAGCAATTCTCCTGCCTCAGCCTTCCAAGTAGCTGGGAACACAGGCATGCACCACAAAACCTGGCTAATTTTTGTATTTTTAGTAAAGATAGGGTTTTGCCATGTTGGCCAGGCTGGTTTCAAACTCCTGACCTCAAGTGATCCTCCTGCCTTGGCCTTCCAAAAGCACCAGAATTACAGATGTAAGCCACCACGCCAGGCCTCATGTATTTCTTTATAGCAACACAAGAATGGACTAAGACAGTGATCTAGACCAGCAGTTCTCAGCCCTGGTTGCAAATTAGAGTCACATGGGGAGATTTTAAAGTTTATTCCTGCTAGGACCCAACCCCAAACCAATTAAATTAGAATATCTGGGTGTGAAGCCCGGGCTGGCTTGCTTCCTTCTGCCCTTTATTTCTTCCTCTTCCCAGTTTCCCAGAGTTATTTAAAGTTCAGCCAGTGTTGGAGGCTATTAATCTGGACTTGGGTGCACCCCTGTTATAATCTGTATTTCTGTTCCAACTAATAAACCCCTTCTTCTTTTGAATAACAACCAAAAAAAAAAAAGAGAGATAATTACTTTGATGTTTTGAAAACTAGAGGGGAATGATCTGCATAGTCTGGGTAAGGGTAGGGGCAGGGGGGAAAATCAGGCTTCAGAGCGGATCGCCTAGAAACAGGGCCAGACCTTCTCTGAAAATCACCTAGAGCAGCAGTGCTCAAGCAGTCTCTGCACCTGCAGCATCAGCATCTCCTGGGAGCTTCTTGGGAATGGAAATTCTCAGGTCTCACTTCAGAAATTCTGAGGATGGATGCAATGGACTGAATGTTTGTTTCCCTGCCCAAAATTCATGTGTTAAAATCCTAACCTGGCACTTTGAGAGGCTGAGGCAGGTGGGTCACCTGAGGTCAGGAGTTGGAGACCAGCCAGGGCAACATGGGAAAACCCTGTCTCTACTAAAAATACAAAAAAATAGCCAAGCATGGTGGCACCCACCTGTAGTCCCATCAGGAGGCTGAAGCAGGAGAATCACTTGAACCCAGGAGGCAGAGGTGGCAGTGAGGAGAGATCACTTTGCACTCCAGCCTGAGTGACAGGGCAAGACTCTGTTTATACACACACACACACACACACACACACACACACACACACACATATGTAAAATATTATTCTGAAATGTGATTGTATTAGGAGGTAGGACCTTTGTGGGGTGATTAGGTCACAATGATGGAACCCCCATGAATGGGATTAGCACCTTTTTAAAAATGATCCCAGAGAGCTCTCTACACCTCTTTCAACCATGGAAGGATGGATACAAGGATAAGTTGGGCATCTGCAACACAGAAGAACGTCCTTATCAGAACCTGACCATACTGGCACCCTGATCTCAGACTTCCAGCCTCCAGAACAGTGAGAACTAAACTTCTGTGCTTAATAAGCCACCGTGTCTATGGTTCTTTGTTATAGCAACCCAAACTAAGATTGTGGTGCTCCTGAATCTGTTTTTACCAAGTTCTGCAGGTGATTCTGATGCCCTCACTGGAAGACAGCAGTGGGGAAATTCAAGATCTTGAGCTTTCTTTGCTGATGTTGATTTATCTCTATTTTTATTTTAAAAACATTCTCCCCATACTGCCTCTCAAAAGGAAGACTGTAGCAACAGCGAAGCAGCCAAGTCAGAAGCTATCTGACTTACTGCCATGTGTCTCAGTGTTAGATGGAACACTGCAAACTCCACCCTTCACTTCTGTGTATGCCCTTTGTGCCCTGACCTTTTTAAGGTTAGGTTTTGTGTCCCTAACATGATGGCCACAGTTGTAATCCCCAAATTATGACAGTCACGAGCATTTAGTAGCTACTCAGAGATGGTACTGCCAGACTGATGTGATTAAAAAATGTTTTAGGCGGCTCTTTTTGGCTCCTATTTGCCCATCTTTTGTTCTCCATTTCCTCACCAGATGGGGTTACATACTCTCCAATTTTCATGCAAGCCACAGCACATTAGCCTGTACAGCTGGGGAGCTGGAGGGAGGTCATTCTGGATTCCACCCAGCAGTGTTTTACCCTAAGCCAGAGCTTTCCTCTCAGTCTGGAGGCCAACAAAATAGGAAGCAGCTCAACTTTTTTAGCCAAGAACCCTTTATCCTGGGTTAGCAAGAGCCTCAGACAGTGTGAGGCCTTAGAGCCTGTTTGGAGTGGAGACCACACAAGAACTGTAGAATGACACCTGTAGGATAAGTAGTCCCATGGCTGGTTTTTCTCAAAAAGGAAGGAAACCTACCTTTATTAAACACATACTAATTCTCAGGATTTTACATACACAATTTTACTTAAACCCCACAACACTGTGAAGTTAGTGTTATTATTCCTACTTATAGAAATACAGACATACAGAAAACAATCTGAGAATGATTGAACAATTTGCCTGAAACCCCACAGCTGATAAACTTTGATTCGTGCTCTCACTGTTAACCTGCTCTTTCCATTCAGGGGTGGCTTTGCTGAACACATGGTACAGAAATGCCAGCCCAGCTTGCATCTGCTACTGCACTGAGTTCCCTGAGAGAATGTTGAAAGTGAATGCAATTTTAAAAAGAAGCCAGGTAAATGTGTGCTGGGTTTTAAGAGCTGATTCTTGAGATGCTCTATAAAAATAAAAAGCTGAGCAAGGAAGAATTATGAGGCAAAACTTAGATGCAATGGCATCAGAAATGACAAGCACTCCCTCGGATCTGTTTCTCCCTTGCTCTCCTGCTGTCTAACTTCCTAACCCATCAAGAACTTGCATCAAATCGCCAGTTGGGATGGCCAAGACTGATAACACATCCAGCCTCTTTAGGGACATGAGGCTGTCTGCCTGTAACTGTCCTACCCCTTCTCCCACACTCTAGCCTCAGTTTCTACCTCTGTGTGAACAATCTATCTAAGACAGGGAGAGTACCTACTTCCCCACATTCTTGTCCATTTTGAGCACTATATTCTCTTAAAATCTTTTCCATTATATGATAAAAAATAAAAATCTCATTATTGTAATGTGCATGTCTGTATTGATATTGAGGTTGAATGCACACATATTTGAATTTTTTTCTTTATGATTTCCCCATCCATGTTTTTTACCTACCTTCTTTTGGGGAGTGATTCTTTCTGATATATTAGAACTTTTTGTTGGCCAAGGATATTAATCCTTTGTCACGTGTGAACTGAAAAGCATCTGAGACAGGTCTCAATTAATTTAGAAAGTTTATCTTGCCAAGGTTAAGGCTTCACCTGTGACCCAGCCTCAAGAGGGCCTGACAACATGTGCCCAAGGTGGATGGGGTACAGTTTGCTTTTGTACATTTCAGGGAGACATAAGACATTGGTCAATACATGGAAGATAAGCATTGGTTCTATCTGGGAAAGTGGGAGAACTCAAAGTGGGGGCTTCCAGGTCATAGGCAGATTTAAAGATTTTCTGATTGGCAATTGGTTGAAAGAATTAAGTTATTATCTGAAAACCTGGAATCAAAAGAAAGGAATATTTGGGTTGCAATAAGAGGTTGTGGAGACCAATGTTTTATCATGCAGACGAATTTCCAGATGGCAGGCTTCAGAGAGAATACATTGTAAATATTTCTCATCAGACTTAAGGTCTGTGTTGATATTAATGCTGGTTGGCTTTTCCTGAACTCCCATAGGGAGGAGGGTATAAAGAGGCATGCTCGATTCCCGCTTCCCATGACGGCCTGAACTAGCTTTTCAGGTTAATTTTGGAATGCCCTTGGCCAAAAGGAGGGGTCTGTTCAGATTGTTAGGAAGCTTAGAATTTTATTTTTGGTTTACATATATATAAGCAAATATTGTATCCCAATTTGTCTTTTGACTTTGGTTGTTTTTGCAGCACAGCAATTTTTATTTTATATGGCCAAATCTGTGGTTTCTTCCTCTAGGGTCATTTTTAGAAGACCTTCCCCATGCCAAGCTTTTAAAAATATTTACCCATACCTTTTTATACGGTTTTTATGTCTTACTTTTTGCATGTAATTTATCTGAAATTAATTTTGTTGTAATGTATGGAATAAGATTCTGAAATTGGCTTTCCCCCTTCAAGGGGTAGCCAGTTGTTCTAGCACCATTTATTGAACAATATCTGTTCTCCTCACTGATTTGCCTGAACTCAGGGGTTAGAGACCAGCCTGCGGAACATGATGAAACCCCATCTCTAGTAAAAATACAGAAGAGTAGCTGGGCATGGTGGCACATGCCTGTAGTCCCAGCTACTTAGGAAACTGAGGCACAAGAATCATTTGAATCCTGGAGACAGAGGTTGCAGTGAGCCAAGATCATACCAATGCACTCCAGCCTGGGTGACAGAGTGAGATTCTGTCTCCATGAAAAAAAAAAAAAAAAAAAAAAAAAAAAAAAAAAAAAAAAAAGAAGTGCCACCTTTCTTCTGGGCTCAGTCTTCATATTTACATTAGTTTCTTTCTAGGCTAGAGATTTTCCACTGATTTATCTATTCTTGTGCCAGTACCACACTGGTTTAACTTCTGTAATTTTTTTTTTTTTTTTTTTTGAGATAGGGTCTTACTCTGTCACCCAGGCTGGAGTGCAGTGGCACGATCTTGGCTCACTGCAACCTCCAACTCCTAGGCTCAAGCAATCCTCCTACTTCAGTCTCCTGAGTAGCTGGGACCACACGCACATGCCACCACAATGGGCTATTTTTGTATATTTTGTAGAGATGGGGTTTTGCCAGGTTGCCCAGGCTGGTCTCGAACTCCTGAGCTCATGCAATCCTCCCGCCATGGCCTCCCCAAGGGCTGGGATTACAGGTGTGAGACACCATGCCCAGCCTAATTTTTGTAATTTTGTAATGTTTTAATATCTGCTAGAGCTAGTTCTCTAATGATTACTTAATGTCTTCTGTTAACATGACACTTTTCTAGGCACTAGAGACACACACAAAAATTTGACCCAATTGCTGTCCTCAAGAGGCTACTAATCACATGTAGGTGAAGAACATTAACTAATAGGCACGTGAAATCATGATCTCTGCTGTGGGGGGAAAATGAACTGGGTAAAGAGTATAGTAAATCTCCTAAGGGAAGGGGTGGACCTGAAAATAGCAAGAGGACTACAGTGCTTCATCACCGGGCCAAGTAGACGGACTAATAGAGGCCCCACGCTCACTGTGCAACATCACTACTCTATTAATCAGGGCTCTCCAGAAAAACAGTGTGTGTGTGTGTGTGTGTGTGTGTGTGTGTGTGTGTGTGTGTAGAGGAAGAGAAAGAGAGAAAGAGAGAGAAAATATGAAAGAATGAGATTTATTAAGAGGACTTGGCTTATTCAACTGTGAAGGCTGAGACATCATCCCACCATCTGCCAGTTGCAAGGGGGAGACCCGGGAAAGCCAGTGACATAAACTCCAATCTGAGTGCGAAGGCCTGAAAACCTGGAGTGCTGACGGTGTAAGTACCAGTCCAAGGGCAGAGGAAGACCGATGTCTCAGCTGCCACAGGCAGAGAGAGTTCAACTTTCCTGCCTTTGTTTTTGTTGTTGTTGTTCTATTTGAGCCACTGATAGATTGAAAGCTATCTACTCACATTGGGAGAACCATCTGCTTTACTCAGTTCACCAGTTCAAATGCTAATCTCTTCTGAAAACATGCTCACAGACACACCCAGACAGAATGTTGAGTGAGATATCTGGGCATCCTCTGGTCCAATTAAGTTGACATATAAAATTAACCCTTGCAAAGACCCTAAGGTTTCATAGAGAGATGTTTAAGGAATTTAAAATAAAAGTCTACATTCCATCTTAACGCTACATTTCTAGTTTCTCCTACCTCATGCTGAAAGTTCTGTTCAGATTATGTCTCGCATGCTGACAATAATGCAGACACCTCCCCTGCTCTACAGCTCTCCTAATCTTTCTAAGCAGTATTGAAGAGGTATCATTGTCTTGGGTAAACACCTGAGGTTTGTTGTCTCACGCCAGGGAAATTGAGGACATGGTTACACAGGAGGTGAGTTTAAGAGCAGAGGTTTAATAGGTGAAAGAAAGAGAAAAGAGAATAGTTTCTCTCCTGCAGAGAGAAAGGGGCACTCGAGTGGGTCTTCCGGTCCTGTGGTGAAGTGCACAGGGTTTTATAGACTGACTTGAGGAGGTGGCCCCTGATTTACATAGGGATAAAAGATTGGTTGGACCAGGCATCACGTTTATATAGCAAGCAAAGGAACTGGCCACCCACCCTAATCTTTTATTATGCAATTGGTTTTTCACCTGGCTGTGCTGTGTTGTCTGTTCCTTATTGTACACATGGTTGACAAAGAAAAGGGAAGATGGAGCCGCCATGCTGAACATGCCTGGGCCGCAGGTAGCCTTTTCTTGTTGTCACAGCTGCCAGCATTCACCTGTGCAAGCTTCCAGCATATCTATGTTTGCAGCTCAATTTTACAGGCTGCTTTTTGTTAGAAAAGAAATGTCTTGAAAGCTGCTTTTTGTTTGTTTTTGTTTTTGTTTTTGAGACAGAGTCTCACTCTGTTGCCAGGCAGCTGGAATGCAGTGGCATGACCTCAGCTTACTGCAACCTCCAAGTCCCAGGTTCAAGAGATTCTCCTGCCTCAGCCTCCTGAGTAGCTGGGACTACAGGCATGCGCCACCACACCCAGCTAATTTTTGTGTTTTTAGTAGAGACAGGGTTTCACCATGTTGGCCAGGATGGTCTCAATCTCGTGACCTCATGATCCACCCACCTCAGTCTCCCACAGTGCTGAGATTACAGGCATAAGCCACTGCGCCCAGCCAGGAGCTGCTTTTTATTAAAAGGGAAACCTTACTGAGGATTTTCTTATCTTCACTATCTGCCTAAACAATTTCTTTTTAACTTTTATATCAGTATTTACTGATTTTATATCATCTACAACCTGCCCCCTGTCATACTCCAATAGAGATGGCACCACGTCCGAGAAGAGGCCTGGAGCCAACAAACAAGACACAGGGCTTATGAGGACTTAATAGATGACCCCATGGCCTGCGAGGACTTAGATACAGGGGTGGTCCTGTGGCCTATGAGGACTTACAAACATGGGTAGTCCCATGACCTATGAGGACTTAGATACAGGGGTGGTCTCGTGGCTTATGAGGACTTAGAGACATGGGTGGTCCTGTGGCCTGTGAGGACTTAGATACAGGGGTGGTCCCGTGGCCTATGAAGACTTAAAAAAATGGGTGGTCCCATGGCCTATGAGGACTTAGATACAGGGGCAGTCCCGTGGCCTATGAAGTTTGACAAACATGGGTGGTCCTGGTGGCCTGTGAGGACTTAGATACAGGGGTGGTCCCATGGCCTGTGAGGACTTACAAACACAAGTGGTCCCATGGCCTGTGAAGACTTAGATATAGGGGCGGTCTCGTGGCCTATGAGGACTTACAAACATGGGTGGTCCCATGGCCTGTGAGGACTTAGATACAGGGGCGGTCTCGTGGCCTATGAGGACTTACAAACATGGGTGGTCCTGTGGCCTGTGAGGACTTAGATACAGGGGCAGTCTCGTAGCAGCAGGTGGACAGGAGAAACACTACTGTTCGTAAAAAGCGTGCAGTTTACATAGCATTTTCACTTAGCACCCTCTAACTAGCACCCTCCACCTAGCAACCTGTATTTGACACAAAACAAAGGGCCTCAATCCCCTATATGGCCTGCATTTTAAGGGGAAGGCCAGGGATTTGGATGTCCCTCACAGATAAGGAGCAAATCTTTGGATTGGCCACTCCCTGATTCTTTAGCTTGGGACTTCAAATCCTCATTCTTCTTAGACTATAGGGTCATTCTCAGAGTATGCCTCATTATGGCTGTCAGGTACCTCTGCCATACACGTCCCCGCAATCTTGTGAAGTGGGCAGATATTATAAATTTCACTGCAAGTGTAAATAGATGTGATTCATCCAAAGTGCTTGGTGATGGAGCCAAGGCTGAAAGTTAAGTCTCAGATTCTTGGACCACTTCTTTATCATTCCCAATGGCTTACCAAGTAAGGCTGATTTTCTGTTCAATAAAGTCCTAACAGTACTACTCAACCTATCTGGCATGTATTTTAGTATTTCTAGGAGAAGATATGTCTGGAATTCTATGACACCTCTGCTCCGGCTCTCCCCTCCCACTACTGTAATGAAGTGGGGGATCCTCTCTCTATATATCCTTTCATCCAACACACACCTACATGGAGAAAAGAGGGAAGAGACTACAGTAAGACTGCGGCGAAGATCTGGATGGAAACCAAAAAAATGGAGCAGAGAGGAAACGGACCTCTTTGGGATGAGGGTTCCAGAAGTTGCGGCTGTCAGAATTTCCTACTAATGAATCTCCAAGCCGCCTCCCAGTCACCCAGCCCGCCCACTTCCTTTTCCATCGCCACTCTTAGTAGCTATTTTCTTTTCCTTTTCTCTTCTCTCTTTTCTTTGCTTTTCATTTCTTTTCTTGTCTTTTCTTGAGACAGGATCTCACTCTGTCTCCCAGGCTGGAGTGTAGCGACATGATCACGGCTCACTGCAGCCTCGACCTCCTTGGGCTCAGGTGATCCTCCCACCTCAGCCTCCCAAATAGCTAAGATTACACGCGCATGTCTCCATCCTTGGCTAATTTTTCTATTTTTTGTAGAGATGCGGTTTCGCCATGTTGCCCAGGCTGGCCTCCAACTCCTAGGCTCAAGGATCTGCCCATCTCAGTTTATCAAAGTGTTGGGATTACAGGCTTGGGCCACAGCGCCTGGCCCTTAGTAACTTCTGAACAGAATTTCTCTCCTCTCTGTGAAGAACAGAATTCAGTTCCAGTGAAGAACAGAATTCAGACTCGGCTTTCCACCTCCCCACACACCTTTTAAAAGCACACATATGTCCTTAAGGTTTTTTTTTTTTTTTTTTTAGCTGTTAAAGGTTTGTATTGCCATTAACAGCAGAGAAAGAGGCAGGGACTGAAAAGGCAAAAGGCTCCACCCGGCACTCCCCTCTTTTGCTATTTCATGTAGCTATTACAGAGAAGGAGGGAAGACATTTCCCCTATCCCCAATTTTTCTTTGGGACTATCTGGGACAGAAGATCTATGTACAGCTCTTGTAGACCTAAGCATTTCATTTCTAGAGCTGAGATGTGAAGAGAGGAGTCTGGGACAAATGTGAGGAAATAGGATGAATGCTGCCAAGACTAATATTAGGGCTGGGTGGGGACCGAGAACAGCTGTAAGGCAACGTTCTTCCCTACCTTAGCCTCCAGAGCTCATGCTGGACCAGCTGAAGGATATACAAAGCCAGAGGAGGTGGGGATCTGGGCCAAAGAAAGGGCAGGAAAGAAGAGAAATCTTAAGTCAAGCAATTGGAAGGAAAGGGAGGTTCCTACAGCGGACTATGGGGCAGGAGAGACGGGAGAGTTGGGCGTTTGGCCTCTCACATATGTGTGTTGGAGTATCAAGAATGAGGGTGCAGTTAAGGGACGTAGGTAACTGAGCAAAATTGGACCTCTAAGGCCAATTACAAAGCTTGTTTCTGCATGTAACGTGTGTACCATCTGTCTCTCCATGCCAGTAGAAGCACTAATAAATGTTACGTGATGAAACTTTTGCACTAGCTTGTACATAAAAATTCCATATGCCAATTGACTGCACTACATGACCACATCTGTCAAAAACAGGTCTCTTAGGCCCAATTTAGGACATTCCAAAGCAGCTTTATAAGTGCTTCAGCCTCCAAATGGTATGAATTAATTCTCATAAGCCAAGTCAGTTCTCACTGAGTAAAGGATTGGGCCAAATGTCCAAATAATTCAAGTCAAAAACACTCTCTTACCTTTATTATACAGAGTATGAGTAGTAAGATCTTTTCCCCCCAAATCGTGCTGCTCATTGACTCCTGTTTGATGTCATGTTGTTAACAGTATGTTAACATGGTCAAAAGTGATAAAATGCTTTATTGTATTATGGGCATGAAAAAGACTATATTTTGCATTTTTACAAAATTCTGTTATTCCAGTTATGTTTACAATTTACAGTGTATGCTAACATATATTAAGTGGTTAAATCTCAGATGCCAAGTAGATTTTATTTTGAAAAAGTAAGTATGTATAACCCCCAAGACAACCTGTTTAGACCCATTCTCTCTCTGCAGTGGAAGATGCATAAAGAAGAATATAATCCTCCTTTCTAATCCTCCTCTTTTTGTTGTTGATTTTTGAGATGGAGTCTCGCTCTGTAGACTAAGCTGGAGTGCAATGGTTCAATCTTGGCTCACTGCAACCTCCGCCTCCCGGGTCTCAGTTCAAGAGCCTCCCAACTGGCTGGGATTACAGGCACAAGCCACCATGCCCAGCTAATTTTTTTATTTTTTAGTAGAGATGGGGTTTCACCATGTTGGCCAGTCTGGTCTTGAACACCTGACCTCATGATCCGCCCGCCTTGGCGTCCCAAAGTGCTGAGATTACAGGCGTGAGCCACCGTGCCTGGCCCTCCCTTTTAAGGTAAAGCTTAGATTTACACTTCACATGCCCAAACTCAGCACATATGTTACCTCTAGGAACTGGAAATTTTGCTTTTTTTTCCCCTCATGCTGATTTTTTTGTTTCTGTTAATTATTAACTTTTATGATAATATTTTTAGAAAAGCAAGTATAAATACATGAATGAATAAATATATTCGATGATAGAATCAGAATCTTTAAATATCTCAACATGATGTAATAATGGGGAGATTCTAACAATGAAATGTAACAGGTATGAATGCCAGTCACACCTAGGTCCCAGGAGCAATTCATCTTAACTGCAGGATGTGTAACGAAAGCCTTAGGGATTTCAGTTCACCGTTCATAGGCTTTTTTTTTTTTCTTTTTGAGAGGGTCTTGCTCTGTTACCCAGGCTGGAATGCAGTGGTGTAATCATGGCTCTGACAGCCTTGACTTCTTAAGTTCAAGCAATCCTTGCACCTCAACCTCTCTAATATCTGGGACTACAGCCACACACCACCACATCTGGTTAATTTTTAAATTGTTTGTAGAGCAGGGGTCTCACTGTGTTGCTCGAGTTGATCACAAATTCCTGGCTTCAAGTGATCCTCTGGCCTCAGCCTCCCAAAGTGCTAGGATTACAGGCATGAGCCACCACACCTGGCCCACTACAAACAGGTTTTAGAAAGCCATTCAGGCTGTTCCTCACTCCATGCAATCTAGACTGTGTTACTAGATAAATGCTGTCCGAAACAGCAGAAGAGATAGCCTTTCTCTCCACTTTGTGTCAGAATGCTATATTGAAATCTGGGCACCTCATTTCAACAACAGATTGCAGGGATCCAAACAAAGAAACCAACTTGGTAATCACAATAGTGCCTGCCCATCAAGGACTCCTAACTCAGTGGGGTTGGTATTAACATAGCAGATACACAAAATGTACGCAAGATTGGTACCAAAACTATGGTAAGTACATGGCTGTGACTGGGGAACTTCTTCTCAATTGATCGCTCAATCTCAGAGTTATATCATGAGAGGTGGCCTTTTCATACCTATTGGCTGTTATTGACTGCCTTGAGTTATTGTCTGTATTTGATCCTCAGTGCTTTTGTGTGTGACTTGAGCTTTGGGAATTAAAATGATATATATTTTATTATTTAAACATATGAAGTTATTCAACTATCATTAAATATGTCAAGTTCTGAAAAGAAAAAATAACAATATCTGAATAAATATTGACTATCTCAGCTGGGCCTGGTGGCTCATGCCTATAATCCCAACACTTTGGGATGCCAAAGCAGGAGGATTTCTTGAGGCCAGGAGTTCAAGATCAGCCTGGGCAATATAGCAAGACCCCCATGTCTACAAAAAAGAGAAAACTTGGCCAGGTGTGGTGGCTCAAGCCTGTATTCCTAGCTGCTCGGGAGGCTGAGGCAAGAGGATCATTTGAGCCCAGGAGTTTGAGGCTATAGTGAGCTATGATCGTATCACTACACTCCGGCTACCCTGTCTCTTACAAAAAAAAAAAAAAAGTTATTTTCTCATATAAAGCAAAAGTTAAACATTCATGTTTAAAAAATCAATTATTTTCAAGTATTGTTTTTGGTAGAAAAGTACTAGTTTTGAATGATTTTTTAAAAACTACATTGCTATTATTATTTACTTATATAAATGGCCAATTTACATATATAATTTGATGCATTATAATTATAGAGAAATAAATTGTATACTTAGCAAAGATAGTTATAAAGATAAGTTAAAGGTTAATAAATTTTATTTTTAATTTAACTAAAATTTTAAATTAAAATTTTATTTCGTCCTTCCTAACCCTGTATCAGATAAAAAGAAAAAACTTTGGCCGGGTGTGGTGGCTCAAGCCTGTAATCGCAGCACTTTGGGAGGCCGAGGCGGGTGGATCACGAGGTCAAGAGATCAAGACCATCCTGGTCAACAAGGTGAAACCCCGTCTCTACTAAAAATACAAAAAATTAGCTGGGCATGGTGGCACGTGCCTGTAATCCCAGCTACTCAGGATGCTGAGGCAGGAGAATTGCCTGAACCCAGGAGGCGGAGGTTGTGGTGAGCGGAGATTGCGCCATTGCACTCCAGCCTGGGTAAAAAGAGCGAAACTCCGTCTCAAAAAAAAAAAAAAGAAAAGAAAAAGAAAAGAAAAGAAAAAACTTTACTCTTCTTATGTATGAAGTATAGACATAACATACAGTACATAAACAGATATATACTAGATCTGTGGTATTAAGAAATGTTATAGGGAGGGTGATTAGGCAAAACATGTTTTTATTTATTTTATTTCTATTATTGTGTTTTTGAGATGGAGTTTTGCTCTTGATGCCCATACTGGAGTGCAATGGCATGATCTCTGCTCACTGCAATGTCTGCCTCCCAAGTTCAAGCATTCTCCTGCCTCAGCCTCCCAAGTAGCTGGCATTACATGCACTTGCCACCATGCCCAGATAATTTTTTTTTTTTTTTTTTGTATTTTTAGTAGGGAGAGGGGTTTTACCATGTTGGCCAGGCTGGTCTCGAACTCCTGACCTCAGGTGATCCACTCACCTTGGCCTTCCAAAGTGCTGGGACTAGAGGTATGAGCACTGTACCAGCCTTATTTTCATTTTCTAAATTATTTTATTTTTTATTATCAATATTCAATATGTTTTCTTTTTTTAAATTATTGAGATAGGGTCTCATTATGTTGTCCAGCGTGGTCTCCAACACCTGGGCTCAAGCAAGAGTCCCACCTCAGCCTCCCAAAGTGCTAGGATTATAGATGTGAGCCACTGCACCTGGCCAACATGTTTTTAAAAGCTCCTTGGGGAAATGATATTTTTTTAAAAGTTGAGAAACTGTGAATTAAAACTTCCCAGGCATTTTGACAGGAACGTATTTTGCTGTTGCTTTTCCACAATGAATCCCAGCCAAAGTCTGAAACTAAGAATGGATTTATTCACACTCTTCTTGTTGTCATATCCCATTTCTTGCCATTTTTCCTCCCCCAACTTGTCGTATGTCTTCTGATAACAGACTCATTCTTTTCCTGTTGGGAACCACCATCCCACTCCTTAGCTCCAGTGATGGCAGGTGACACAGGTGTGGCCAGGAGGAGACACATACTTCGAGCCAGGCCAATCTGAGTCATTCCTGGGACTTTGCTGGAACTGGGAAGAGGAGATCTTTTCCGGTGGGGTTACGAGTGTTAGGTTGTGAGCCTGGAACTACCGGAGGATCTCTTTGACAAAACCTAGGAAAAGTTTACCCAAAAATAAAACCATCCCAGCAGAAGCAGAGCAGAGAATCAAAGATGAGAGACAGTATTCCAGGATATCACTGACAACCTAGATGTAGTCATACCTGGAGCTATTTAAACCCCTGGCATTCCTGGTGTCCTTTGTGGCCTAAGCTAACTGGAGTTGTCTCTCTCATTAGCAATCAGAAGGGTTTTCACTTAATTCCAGCACTTTGGGAGGCTGAGGCAGGTGGATCACTTGAGGTAAGGAGTTTGAGACCAGCCTGAACAACATGGCAAAACTCTGTCTCTACTAAAAATACAAAAATTACTTGGGTGTGATAGCAGGTGCCTGTAATCCAAGCTACTTGGGAGGTTGAGGCTAGAGAATTGCTTGAACTCAGGAGGCAGAGGTTTCAGTGAGCCAAGATCATGCCACAGCACTCCAGTCTGGGCAACAGAGTAAGACTCTGTCTCAAAAAAAAAAAAGAAAGAAAGAAAGAAAGAAAGAAAGGTTTTCACTTAGTAAACCTCCTCTGGACAAGCTGAGGAGCTCAGTTTATTTAAGTCTTCTTACCTGGGGCCCCCGACTTATCACATGTGCCTTCTCAAACTCTCCTCTTAATTGCTACAATTCTTACTGGGTACTGTTTTGAACCTGAAACACTAATCCTGTACCAGTATTTTTGATGCCACTTTCAATTTCTTGGTTAAATTGTGAATTACTGTTTGTTTGAAGGAGTCTGTTTTATTTCCTTTCTGCTGACCCATCCACAGTGTTTGCCATATGTTAAAATATATAAATTAATTATGTGGCATTCTATTATTATTAGGTCACTTATCATTAAGGATATATTATTAAGGTATTATAACCTGAAGGGCAATCAACATGAATCTATGTTTATGAAACTCAATTCTAACTGCCATGAAAAATACCTATTGCTAATTTATGTCAGATAAGTAGAAGGTAAAACTGTCTTAGATATTTTTGTTGCAAAATATGACTTCTACAAATATTTTTCTAGTTGAACTGTATTATATTAGCTAATACTTATCGAAATAAGGTTTGTAAGGTTTTAATTAGCAACCAAAGGTGTTAAATATTTCTTATGAGCATATCACATTTCATAGTCCAGTACTCAATAATCTGAAACTAAGTGAATTATTGATTTTCATTTCTCAAGTACTTTCTCCTTAAAAGGAAGTGGGGTGTGGAATTCATAAGACAAAGATACAAGCAACAAAAGATAACTTCTTTAGTTCTCATAATCGGTTAACTGTGTCCATTTCTTATGTACACAGATTATTGAACAGCATGCCAACTAACGGGCAGTAAAGTCACAGCCTGCAATGTATTTTTTGTTTGTTTGTTCTGAGACAGTTTCACTCTTGTTGCCCAGGCTGGAGTGCAATGGCAGGACCGTGGCTTACCACAACTTCTGCCTCCCAGGTCTAAGAGATTCTCCTGTCTCAGCTTCCAGAGTAGCTGGGATTACAGGCATGCACCAACAAACACAGCTAATTTTTTTGTATTTTTAGTAAAGATGGGGTTTCTTCATGTTTGTCAGGCTGGTCTCGAACTCCCAACCTCAGATGATCTGCCCACCTCAGCCTCCCAAAGTGCAGAGATTACAGGTGTGAGCCACCGTGCTTGGCTTGTTTGTTTGTTTTAAAGGCAGGGTGTACTCACCCAGGCTGGAGTACAGTGGTATGAATGTGGCTCACTGCAGCCTCAAACTTCTGGGATCAAGTGATCCTCCTGTCTCAGCCTCCCGAATAGCTAGGACTATAGATGCATGCCACCACATCTGGCTAACTTAAACATTTTTTAAATAGATACTTGCTATGTTGCCCAGGCTGGCCTCGAATTCCTGGGTTCAAGTGAACCTCCCACCGTGGCCTCCCAAAGTGCTGGGATTACAGGCATGAGCCACCTTGCCTGGCCAGCAATGTATCATTTCATCAGCCTCAGTAACTGACAATCAAAAATGGGATCGTTAGGGGTATTTGAATTCACCAGGAATATTTAGATTGAGATACATTACATTTGAGGACATCCAAATGGTTAGAGTCCAGAGACATCTGAAGATACAGGCCTGGGAGTAAGGGGCTAGAGTTTGTGAAACAAATTCAAAATGCAAAAGTCAGCAGAGACTCAAATGAATGGAGGCTCAGGAAATGGCTGAACTCTCTGGAGGAGAGTGGGAGAGCAGGCATGCAACTGCAGAGGGTCCTGTAGAGCAGCGGTCTCCAGCCTTTTTGGCACCAGGGACTGGTTTTGTGGAAGACAATTTTCCACGGACGGGTGGAGGGCCAAGGATGATTTTGGGATGAAACCGTTCCACCTCAGATAATCAGGCATTGCATTCTTAGAAGGGAGCGTGCAAGCTGGATCCCTCGCATACGCAGTTTACAATAGGGTTCTAGCTCCTATGTGAATCTATGCAGCTGATCTGACTGGAGGCAGAGCTCAGGCGGTCACACTCGCTCCCCTCCTGTGCGGTCCGGTTCCTAACAGGTCAGGGACCAGTTCTGGTCCCCAGCACGGGAGTTGGGGACCCCTGCTGGAGAATCCAAGGACAAGAAGAGGAGGGCCTAAAAACGTGACTGAAAAAGTAAGCCAGTCCAGCATCAAACCAAATGTCAAAAAAATAAATAAATAAACAAATAAAAGCCTACACTGTTAAATACATGCATTTTCACAGCTGTTGAGAAAGTGGGAAGGAAGTCTTATAGCAGGGATTTTGCTAAATAGGCAACAGGGCAATACTTGTTTAGGTTATATGTTATATATTAAGTCTTCTAATGGGTAGGGCTTTACTTTGATCCTCATTGAAAGAAGACAGACGTCTGGCATCTATCTACTTGTTTCTACAACCAAGTATGGCCACTGTCTCAGAGAAGCTGACAGTCACGCCCCGCCCAGTTTTTGTAGGTAAACGGTGACTTGCCACCAGTCGTGTGTCCAGATTTTGAGGGCAGTGAAGAGTAGTAGGAAGTATTCCACCCAAATTACATGGAAAGTGAGAAGTGAGAGTATATTGTTCTGTTTTGATATTTTTATGTACATATTTTGATGACTATTACCATAGTATCAGCAATATATGTTGCCTTTCAATTTCTTTTTTTTCTTTTTTTTTTTTTTTTTAGACAGAGTCTCACTCTGTCACCCAGGCTGGAGTGCAGTGGTGCAATCTCAGCTCTCTGTAATCTCCACCTCCCAGGCTCAAGTGATTCTCCCTCTTCAGCACCCTAGGTAGATGGGACTACAGGCGCATGGCACCACCCAGTTAATTTTGTATTTTTTGTAGAGATAGGGTTTTACCATGTTGCCGAGGCTAGTCTCAAACTCCCTGGGCTGAAGCTATTGGCCCACCCTGGCCTCCCAAAGTGCTGGGATTATAGGTATGTGTCACCATGCCTGACCTATATTTTAAATCTCTCATAAAAGTTTAGCATGGAATATTACCTCTGAAATTGATAACAGTCTATAGAGCTGTCATGCCTTATATTACTGAACTAGTTATTTTGTTCATACCTAAGCTGCAGTTATCAGCTAAACAGGGCAGAATGCTCTTAAAGGGATCTACCTCCCCACTTCAGAAGTCTCCACTGATTTAATTAACAGACCAAGTCCATCCGGAATAATAACTCTGAATTGTCTCTAGACAGACCTATTTGAGAATTTCCTCTACTTTACCCCACCCTACAGCAACGTTGCACTCCATTCAGGCTTTATCTTTGGTGGCTCTTTCCAAGTTTAACCCTCTCTTGTTTGACACTCTTCAAGTCTCCCCCATTTGCTTTAGCATTTCTTCCAAGGACCCTCAAGATTACTTCTTTGTCTTGGTAGCCTCAGCTCTTGCTACTTCTCAAGATGCAAGCAAGGCTTTGAACATTCAGTCTTTCACCTACTGTCTTCACAATTTTTGGCATACCCAAGTACCAGTGAACTGTTTACTTAATATTAATACATCAATTTTGATTTCTTAAATAATTGTTAAAAGGAAACTGTTTATTACTACCCAAAATAGCAAATCAGTTTCAATTGCCTAAAGCGAAGGTAGGTGTTATTTAATTCTACCTAGATAATGCTGCCAGTTGAAGCTTTGAGTTTAAGCCTACTCTCTCTTTAAAAGGAGATTAGCAAGTGTTACATAGGTGTACTTGCTAGAACCAAAAATGACTCCTGCTTACAAAAGAAGGTTTGAAAAAGAATTGGAAAGAGTGTAATTCTATCATTATGTAATGACTTATCTGGCTGAATATAAGCCAGATAGGACCTAGAACCACCACAGGAAATCTGAATATTAATTGTCCCATGCTTTGGAAAACACTACTGTATCCTTCTCAGATTACTTCATGGTGTCATGCTTTCTTATTCTTCTGTGCCTCAAATGCTCTGCTTTCATTCTCATCCAGTTTATTCCTTCAGTGTGTCAGGACCCAGAAGAATCTTCCCTGATACACACTTTCAGAGGAGATATGATGTCCCTTGTATTAATCAAGGTTCTCCAGAGATACAGAACCAATAGGAGATCTGCTAAGTATCTATGCGTGCACACGCACATGCACACACACACACACACACACATACACACACACATACATATATATCTACACACATTCATCATGCACACAGATACTCATAACTCATAACAAAATGAGAAAATACTCATGACAATTACAGTGCTCATTTCTAAAACTGGTCATGTGGTCAAAGTTAGTATTTCTAGTGACTACCTTCTTCTACTACAAATCATATTTCCTTTGTCTTCATAAGCACCTCAGCTGGCTGTGGTTCTTTACCTGGTGGAGTGACACAGACCTTCATTCCTGAAGAGTCTGGGCCATTCATAGTCCTGCCTGGATTGGGTTGTGGAGGTTTCCACTGACTTAATCACAGGACATGGCAATACTAGAAGACTCCCTAAGGAATCGCCTGTATTCCAGACAGACCCTTCCTTACCTCCGTTGTGGAATACAGTCCAGTTTCCACTTGGTAGTCAGGATCAAACACAGCCAGCACTATGACTCCCTTCTTTACTTGTTGACTCAGAGGCATGAGGAACCCAGTGTCCAGGTGGCCATCTTTATTTCTCATTCAATGGGATCACTGCTGTTTCTCCTGGTGAAAACATTCCTCCCTCTGGAACTAAGACCTCTAGGCCAACAGAGCATAAAGTCACAGGAACAAGAAGCAACAATGTTGCTAGCGCATTATTGGGCTTAATAGTAAGCAATGCCACTCCCATTTTTACAGGCAATGCCTGGACCTATGAATCCTAGCTAGGGGACAAATAGCACCAGCTATCCAGCTATTAGATGCTGGTTCAGAGCATAAACAGCCTTCCAGAGAACCTTGCCCAAGTCCTGCAAGGTATCATCACCTAGCTAGTGCTGTAACTAAGTCTTCCAAAGGTCATTGTATAATTCTATCAAGCCAGCTGCTTCAGGCTGATGAGAAACATGGTAAAAACGGTGAATTCCACAAGCACAGGCCTGTTGCCACACTTCTTTTACTGTGAAGTGAGCTCCTTGTTTAGAAGCAATGCTGCGTGAAGCCAGGCACAGTGGCTCATGCTTGTAATTCCAGTGCTTTAGGGGGCTGAGGTGGGAGGATCACTTGAGGCCAGGAGTTCAAGACCAGCCTGAACAACAAAGGGAGACCTGTTCTCTACAAACAATTTAAAAAATTAGTCAAGAGTGGTGGTGTTCTCCTACAGTTCCAGTTATTTGGGACACTGAAGTGGGAGGATCACTTCCGCCTGGGAGGCGGAGGCTGCAGTGAACCAAGATCGCACCATTGCATGCAGGAAAGGCAAATCCATATCCAGAGTAAGTGTCTATTCCTGCAGGAACAAAATACTGCCCCTTCCATGACGGCAGTGAGCCAATGTAGTCAACCTGCCACCAGGTAGCTGGCTGATCACTCCAGGAAATGGTGCCATATTGAGGATTCAGTGTTGGTCTCTGCTGCTGGCACAGTGGGCACTCAGTAGTGGCCATAGCCAGGATGGCCTTGGTGAGTGGACGTTTATGTTTCTGAGCCTATGCATAACCTCCATCCCTGCCATTTGGTCACTTTGTTCATGAGCCCACTGGGCAATGACAATGTGGCTGGGAAAGAGGCTGACTGGTATCCACAGACTGCGTTATCTTATGCACTTGATTATTAAAACAATAGTCTGCTTTATTGAGCAGTCACATGAGACATAAAAATCTTCATTTTTTTGCCCATTCAGAGAGGGCCATCCATATACTTATTTCCCAGATTTTTTTGTCCCCCAATTTTCTAATCATCTTCCTTCCAAGTCCCTGATCATCACTGGCCATGGTCTATGAACTGGTACATAATCACATAACTGACCGTTTATCTTTCCAAGCAAAGTGAGCAACCAGGTACACTGCTCAAAGTTCTACCCACTGGGAGGATTTTTATTCATCACTGTCCTTCAGGGAAGTTCTGGAAAGGGGCTATTGTGCTGCAGCTGTCCACTTACAGGTGGTGCCTGCATATTGTGCAGAACCATCTGTAAACCAGGCCCGAGTCTTCTCTATGTCTGTCAACTGTCAATTTGTGGGAAACTCCCCATTAAGCCATAGATGCAGGCTAGGAGAGATAAAGTAATATAATAGAAGTGGGGGCCATGGTCATTTGGGCCACTTTCTCATGTAACTTACCTGTGCATTGAAGGCCTACTCAAACATGATCATGTATATGCCACTTCTATTTGATGATGGGATCTTGCTGTTTATACCCAACTTTATGGCCTGATGGGTCAGATTACACCCAGCTTATGATAAGCACCTCAGGTTTCATGGTAGCCTCGTGGCCCATGGTTTAGCATTCAGTCTCTAGTAAGGCCCAGTAGCAGATCAAGAGATATTTCTTAAAAGAAGAGTAGTTATCTGCAGAAGATGACAGGGCTTTGCTTCAAAATCCTAAGGCCTTGTGTAGTGACTCACCTACAGGGGCCTGCCAGAGGCTCCACACAGCATCTCTCTCTGCAGACACTTCAAGCACTTTGGATCTGTTGTTAACATTATGTGGCCAGTAAGTTACAAGTATATTATTGTAAGTTTAACTAGGTGATGACTCCAATTGTAGCTGCTTCACCAGATGTGGTTTCATTGCTTGAGCAAATTAACTCAACCTCTCATACCTGGTATGCAGCTATCAATCTGGTGCATATTTTTTCTCCTTATCTGTTAGTAAAGACCATCAGAAGCATTTTGCTTTTAGCTGGCAAGGACAGCAATACACTGCCACTGTTCTTCTGGACACAGCAGCTTGAGAGCAGCTTGCACAGCAGCCTGGACCTGTTGCAGAGCCTTCTCTCACCTGGACACCACTCAAAAATAGCAGCTTTTCAGGTCACTCAGGAAATGTGCCAAGGAGCACACACAAATGAAGAACACGTTGCCTCCAAAATTCAAAGAGGCCCACGAGGCATTGTGTCTCTTTCTTGGTTATAGGAGGGGCTGGATGCAACATCTTATCCTTCACCTTAGAGGGGATGTCTTGACATGCTCCATACCAATGGACCCTAGAAATTTTACTGATGTAGGAGGCCCCTGAATTTTTGTCAGATATATTTCCCACCCTCTGACATGCAAATGTCTTACCCACAAGTCTAGGGAGTAGCTGCTACTTGTTCCTCACTAAGTCCAATCAGCATGTCATCAATGTAATGGACCAGTGTTATATCCTGTGGAAGAAAAAGGTGAGCAAGATGCCTGTGAACTAAACTATGACATAGTGTTGGAGAGCTGATAGACTCCAGAGAAGGACAGTGGCAGTGTATGGCTGGCCTTGCCAGCTGAAAGCAAAATACTTCTGATGGTCTTTAATAATAGGGATGGAGAAAAAATATGCACCAGATGGATAGCTGCCTACTAGGTACCAGAGGCTGAGTTAATTTGCTCAAGCAATAAAACCACATCTGGTAAAGCAGGTACAATCGGAGTCATCACCAAGTCAAACTTACAATAATCCACTGTTGTTTTCCAAGATCCATCTATCTTCTGCACAGACCAGATAGGTGAATTGAATAGGGATGTAGTGGAAATCACACCCCTGCATGCTTTAAGTCCTTACTGATGGCACTAACCTCTGTAGTCGTTCCAGGAATACAGTATTGCTTTTGGTTTGGTCCAGATAGAGGCAATGCTAGTGGCTTCCATCTGCCATTTTTCACCATAATAGCTTCATTCTACAGGTCAGGGAACCAATGTGGGGGTTCTGCCAGCTGTTGAGTATATCTATTCCTATTATGTTTTGAAACTGAGGAAATGATCACAGAAGGGTTTAGCAATCCACTGTAAGATGAACCTCCATTAAAACCCCATTGAGCTGGGTGTGGTGGCTCATGCCTGTAATCCCAGCACTTTGGAGGTGGGTGGATCATCTGAGGTCAGGATTTCGAGACCAGACTAACCAACATGGTGAAACCCCATCTCTACTAAAAATCCAAAATTAGCTGGACATGTTGGTCATGCCTGTAATCGCAGCTACTTGGGAGGCTGAGGCAGGAGAATTGCTTAAACATGGAAGCAGAGGTTGCAGTAAGCCAGTTTAGGAGTGCACCACTGCACTCCAGCCTGGGCAACAAGAGTGAAACTTCATAAAAAAAAAAAATTAGGCCGGGCGCGGTGGCTCATGCCTGTAATCCCAGCACTTTGGGAGGCTGAGGCGGGTGGATCACGAGATCAAGAAATCGAGACCATCCTGGTCAACATGTTGAAATGCTGTCTCTACTAAAAATACAAAAAATTAGCTGGGCAAGTGGCACATGCCTGTAATCCCAGCTCCTCGGGAGGCTGAGGCAGGATAATTGCCTGAACCCAGGAGGCGGAGGTTGCAGTGAGCCGAGATGGCACTATTCCACTCCAGCCTGGGTAACAAGAGCGAAACTCCTTCTCAAAAAAAAAAAATTAGCTGGGTATGGTGTCAGGTGCCTACAATCCCAGCTACTCAGGAGGCTGTGGCATGAGAATCATTTGAACCTGGGAGGCAGAGATTTCAGCAAGCCACGATTGCACTACTGCACTCCAGTCTGGGGGATAGAGTGAGACTCTGTCTTTAGGAAAAAAAAAAAAAAAAAAAAAAAAAAAAAAAAAAAACAGAAAACCTCCATCAATTAAGTGACCTCCATAGTCAGAGATCTCCAGCTCCCAGGCCACAGACTGGTACCACTCCATGGCCTGCTAGAAACCAGGCCACACAGCAAGAGGTGAGTGGCAGGTAAGTGAGAAAAGCTTCCTCTGTATTTATAGCCGGTCTCCATTGCTCACATTGCCACCTGAGCTCCGCCTCCTGTCAGATCAGCAGCAGCATTAGATTCTCACAGAAGCGTGAACACTATAGGGAACTGTGCACGCAAGGGATCTAGGCTGTGTGTTCCTTACAAGAAACTAATGCGTAATGATCTTTCACGTCTCCCATCACCCACAGATGGGACCATCTAGTTGCAAGAAAATAAGTTCAGGGCTCCCACTGACATTATGGTGAGTTATATAATTATTGTATTATATTTGTGCACAATAAATGTAATGTACTTGAATCATTCCCAAACCATCCCTCCTCTTCCAGTCTGTGGAAAAATTGTCTTCCACAAACTCAGTCCCTGGTACCACAAAGGTTGAGGACTGCTGCCATAAGCCCTTACTCTGACCAGTGGACCACTGTAATGTTTTGGGTCACCTAAAGTTAGCGTCAGTTCAGAGCCAGAGTCTGAAAATTCCGATTATTTCCTTTGCCTTAGTGCACAGTTACCCTGGTAAACAACTGTAGGTAAACAGCTGTAAATCCCTTTGGTGAATATTGAGAAAAAGATTAACATATAAATTTTTCATAATATATTGGGGTCTTTCTTCAAGGGGATCCTACCTCCTCTTCATCCAAAAGGTTTTGAGTCAGTAAACTAGCTTGTCTGGGCATTGATTACAGAACTGTGACTCTCTTTTTTTCTTATGATTCAGATTAGACTTCTGTTCACTTAACCTAAAACTTTTCTGTTTATATAGGTCAAGTAAGAATTTAGGCCGGGCGCAGTGGCTCAAGCCTGTAATCCCAGCACTTTGGGAGGCTGAGGCAGGTGGATCACAAGGTCAAGAGATCGATACCATCCTGGTCAACAAGGTGAAACCCCGTTTCTACTAAAAATACAAAAAATTAGCTGAGTATGGTGGCGTGTGCCTGTAATCCCAGCTACTCAGGAGGCTGAGGCAGGAGAATTGCCTGAACCCAGGAGGCGGAGGTTGCGGTGAGCCGAGATCGCACCATTGCACTCCAGCCTGGATAACAAGAGCGAAACTCCGTCTCAAAAAAAAAAAAAAAAAGAATTTAGTAGTCTTCCTAGTTTTCCTATTTCACTTCTAGGAACACCATGATCAACTAGTGAACACTGTAGATCTATGAACCAGGTCATTCTGATGGCTGCTTTGACTCTGCTTTTCATTGTGGTAACAATGCCCACCTTGCTGTCGGTGGTTGAGTGTTGCCACTTGGCCCCTGCAACCTGGGATCCAATTATGCCCATTGTATATAGGTCTTTAAATTCAGTGACTGTGGTTCCCACTGTAAGGTCTGGCCTACACAGAAGAGCAATCTCATGAAGTTTTTCAAGGATTCTGGGGCTTCTCTCACAAACTAATTTCTCCCTGAACTGGAGTATGTCTTCTGGGCCCTTCCTGTGTGGGTGAGGTCTTAAATGACTACTCCACTTGAATACTGCAGTCTCCCTAAGCCTTTGCATTCCTTCCTCTACCTTAAATCAACACACATCAAATATGTCCAATTCACTCACTGTGGTTCAACTTTTGTCCATGTTTCTTTTATTTATTTTTTATATTTATAATTTTTGTTTTATTGAAACAGTCTGTCATCCAGGCTGGAGTGCAATGGTGTGATCATGGTTCACTGCAGCCTTGGCCCCCTAGGCTCAGGTGATCTTCCTGTCTCAGCCTCCTGAGTACTTGGGACTATGGGTGTGCAACACTAAGCCTGGCTAATTACTTATTTGTTTATTTTTGGTAGAGACAGAGTTTCACTGCGTTGTCCTGGATGATCTCAAACTCCTTGGCTCAAGAAATCCTCCCAACTTGGCCTCCCAGTGTTCTGGTAATACAAGCATGAACCTGGCCCCTGTTTGCTTTTTTGTTTGTTTGTTTTGAAACAGGGTCTCCCTCTGTTGACCAGGATAGAGTGCAGTGGTGTGATCATGGCTCACTGCAACCTAAATCTCCTGGGCTCAAGCAACCCTCCTGCTTCGGGCTTACAAGTAGCTGGGACTACGGGTATGTAAACCAAAATTAAATTCTAAGGCCCACCCACCAATCATCTGAATGGGCCCTGAAGGAGCTGCCCGAACTCAGAGCTAAGGTACCAGCAGGGGCCCATTAAAAGCCTCCCCAATGGTGAGCTTCTCCTCCAATGGAACTGATAAGTCCTGAGACATGGACCTCGCTTTAGTTGACAATCCTTGATTTATTCTGAGCTGTTTTTTTTTTTTTTTTTTTTTTTTTCAGTCCTAGGAAGTTGTTATTTAGGATCGCAATACTAGTTCAGAGGTGCATACGAAAGGGTCTTCTCCATTGCGTTTTTCTGAAGACAAGGAAAATGTCTCCCTTTTGGGTACTCCATTTGGTTTCTAGTTTGGAGGTGCATTCTAAAGGGTCTTATTCATTGCTTTTTTTCCCCCCCTCAAAATTGAGGTCAATTGGCATGTCTGGACATTTTTGTGAGGAGATGAACTGCATTTTCCTAAATAAATGAGACTGAACTTCCTCAGCTTGGAAGAGAAAGGGCATTTTGCTCCTCTCAGCCAAAAGTCAACCCTGGGTGACCGGGAGCTGAGTGAGGGTATCTGGGGGCTTGACTTCCCATGATGGGCAGCAGCCCCCCAACAAAATTAGTTTAAAAAGCCTCATCCAGAAAATGCATATAAAAGCTGATCACTTCACATTTTGAGCCCTCTTGGAGATGCCAGACCTCTGGAGAGAGAAACTGAGACATGTAAGAGTATGGATAAATGACTCAGTGGTGAAATACTGAGTCTGTCCCTCCCACAGTCAGCACACTTTGATCCACTATACTAAATCCTAGGCCACAGCTCAGTTCCTCCTTTTAAGAAAGAAAAAGAAAAAGATGCAAATCAAATATGCAGAAAGACAAGATGAAGGACCCACTTTCGAGCACCCTGTTGGTTTTATGGTGCGTCTACCTGCAAGTGTTTGTGTAAAATGAAAAAGTTTGAGGGCATGCCAGGTTTTCTAGTACTCCAGCTGGTTACATATTATGGTCTTTTTCAGCACATCTTAAATCGATGGGCAAAATACATCAAGGAAAATTTCAGAGCTCAAAAGTTACTCACAACTATAGAATTTCTGAGTTGTTGTATTAGTCTGTTCCCATACTGCTATAAAGATACTACCCAAGACTGGGTAATTTATAAACAAAGGAGGTTTAATTGACTCACCCTTCCACATGTTGGGGGAGGCTTCAGGAAATTCACAATCATGGTGGAAGGAGAAGCAGGCGCCTTCTTCACAAGGTGGCAGGAGAGAGAAGTGTAAGCAGGAAAAATGCCAGACACTTAGAAAACTGTGAGAACTAACTATCACAAGAACAGCATGGGGGAAACCACGCCCATGATCCAATCATCTCCCTCCCTTGACATGTGGGGATTATAGGTCCCTCTCTTGACATGTGGAGATTACATATTGAGATGAGATTATTGTGGGGACACAGAGCCAACCCCTGTCAGTTCTTGATTTTTCTATTTTCTTTTCTGCCTGCTTTAAATCTGCTGTTACCTTCGTACTGAGATAAAAACCACTATTTGTATCTAACTGTCTTTTTGTGATTGCAAACCAGTGAGTTTGTATTAATATCTCATGGCCAGAGTTCTGAAGTAAAAGCTACAGGATCTTTGTTTGGATGAGTGTGTATGTGTGATTTAGGTTTTGGCCACAAGGTACCAAATTGGCTTAAAGATAAAGATTACTAATAAATTAAATGATAAGCTCAAATGCTTTTCAAGTTCACATGACTTAAGTAAAATCTTCAATAAATAAGCTGTCTTTAAAATTATTGGTAAAGTAATATTAGAAAAGTCTTAAGAATTGGGCTGGGTGCAGTGGCTCATGCATATAATCCCAACACTTTGGGAGGCCAAGGTGGGTGGATCACCTGAGTTCAGGAGTTCAAGACCAACCTGACCAAGATGGTGGAACCCCATCTCTACTAAAAATATAAAAATTAGCTGGGCATGGTGGTGGGCACCTGTAGTCCCAGCTACTAGGGAGGCTGAGGCAGGAGAATTGCTTGAACCTGGGAGGTGGAGGTTGCAGTGAGCTAAAGTTGTGCCATGGCACTCCAATGTGGGTGACAGAGCAAGATTTCATCTCAAAAAAAAAAAAATTATCAGCATTTTTATTTCTTTTTATTGATTGATTGATTGATTGATTGATTGATGGAGTCTCCCTTTATTGCCCAGGTTGGAGTGTAGTAGATGTTCAATCTCAGCTCACTGCAACCTCTGCCTCCTGGGTTCAAGCGATTATTGTGTCCCAACCTCCCCAGTAGATGGGATTGCAGGCACACGCCACCATGCATGGCTAATTTTTTGTATTTTTAGTAGATATGGTGTTTCACCATGTTGGCCAGGCTAGTCTTGAACTCCTGACCTCAGGTGATCCACCCGCCTCAGCTCCCAAAAGTGCTGGGATTACAGGTGTGAGCCACCACACCTGGCCTGTTTTTGCATTTATTGATCAAGCAATTTCATATTTATCCATGCAGAATACGATAAGGTGTCAAAATTTGCCATAAGGGTTATAAAACTATAAACCCAGCCCAAAACAGAATGATCTTTGCTTGTGTAATTTTTTATAAATAAGACATTAATATAATTGTTGGTTTAATGAAAGCAGCTAAATTTTGAATTATTGGTAAAATACCCATATATTTAACCTTAAGATTTTACTTAGGTAAACACTTGAAATTCATAGAATATCAAAACGATGGTCAGGCACAGTGGTTCACACCTATAATCCCAGTCTTTTGGGAGGCCAAGGTGGGCAGATCCCTTGAGGTCAGGAGTTTGAAACCAGTCTAGCCAACATGACAAAACCCCATTTCTACCAAAAATACAAAAATTAGTTGGGCACGGTGGCGCACTACTGTAACCCCAGCTACTCAGGAGGCTGAGGTGGGAGAATCACTTGAACCTGAGAGGCAGAGGTTGTGGTGAGCTGAGATTGCACCACTGCACTCCAGCTTGGGTGATAAAGTGAGACTCTGTCTCAAAAAAAAAAAAAAAAAAGGTCAATGGGGAAATAAATTTAAATGATGATTATCAGAGTTTTCATAAATAATCTATGTTAACTATTAAATAAGCAAGTAAATATAATGGAATAAATGCTTATAAACAAAATTTCATATAATTTAGAATCTAATGTTATATTAAGTAATAGATTGATATCTATCATTAAATGGGTAATTTCCAATTTAAAAATTATGGGGAAATGTTTTTTAAAATGTGTTCTTATTAAAAGCTAAATAATTTTTGTCTAATTCAAAGATTATTTAAAGGTTATATATAAAACAAGATAAAAGGAACCAGGAAATAAGAGAGATGTAAAGAAAGTTATAGATCTAAAGAGGTATTTTTGGTAAGAAAGGTTAAAGGTAATTTTGTATGAGAAGAAAAAAAAAAAACTTCAGTGACAACTACTAGGACTTTGGATTAGAGAATTTATACTTCAGGGGCATTTACTGCCTTGCTATGGAATGTTAACTGAGGCTACTCCTATGCTAACAGAAATAATGGTGCCAAAAAGAGTTATATGATAAAAATAAAAATGGTTTATCTTGCTACCTAGGGATGCAAGGAGGAGATACTCATGAGCAGGAAGACTGTTTTCCTAGGACTGACTGACTATAGCAGGGCTGCTAGACTCTAGCGGCTCTCACCTAACAAGAGTTGCTTGGCTTGTGAGTGACAGTTTCAAGGCAAACGAACATCTTGTTTGGAAGTCTGCTGCTATGGTTAAAGAAGAGTCAAGGAAATCTTTTCGAGTTATTTCTAGTTCAGAGCAATTGGGTAAAATATGTTTCTGTGAGTAAATTTCTATCTGAGTTCAAATTTTGGAAAAATAATTATTTGCATAAATGTAGTAAGAATTTTCTTACTACATTTATATAATTATTTGCATAAATATAGTAAGAATTTTCTTTTAAAGAACAATTGGAGATACAGGTTATTTTACCAATATAATTATTTTCATAAATGTAGTAAGAGTTTTCTTTGAAAGAACAATTGGAGACACTGGTTATTTTACCAAGTCTTTGACTAGGCTAATGTATTTTTAAGTAAAATTCCAGCAAAGCCAACTTTAAAAGGCTTATATGGCCAATCAGTTCTTGCTGCGGTTTATGTGAATAATCAGGCCAAATATAATAAGGCTAAAACTTACTTTGCAGGCCAGGCACAGTGGCTCACACCTGTAATGCCAGCACTTTGCGAGGCCAAGGTAGGCAGATTGCTTGAGCCCAGGCATTTGAGACCAACCCAGGCAGCCTGGCAAAACCCTGTATCTATAAAAAATATAAAAAAATAGCCAGGCATGGTGTTGCATGCCTGTAGTCCCACCTACTCAGGGGCCTGAGGTGGGAGGATCACTTGAGCTGTTTGAGACTGAGGCTACAGTGAGCTGAGATTATGCCACTGCACTCCAGCCTGGGTGACAGAGACAGACCTTGTCTCAAAAACAAACAAACAAACAAACAAACTTATTTTGCACATAAATTAGTCTTACAATAATTTCTCTTTAATAGGAAAGTAGGGCTAGAGACAGGGAGAAATTGTTTCAAAGGAAAAGTGTAACACTTGCTACTAGACTTCAGCCCTCACTTTTGCTTTTGAGTGCAGACTGAATCATGGATTATTTTTTAGCTACAATAATCCTCTAAAGAGTACCAGATTATAATTTTTCATCATATTTTTAGCTAGCGCCCTAATAGAATAAGTTCCTTTTTCTATTCTGACACACACTCTTTTGATTGTCAAATTATTAGTTATTTATTTCTCCTTGTTTTACTTCCAAGGAAACCAGAATCATGGTATTCTGTAGACTAGAATGCAAGTCTTCCTCATTTGGCATCCCACTGGGCCCAATGTGTTACTCACTGCAAATGCCCTGTTGCTAAAACTATGTAAGCACCCTCCCTCTAGGTCCAGGGGCCATTGCAGAAAAGGTGGGTGTATGTGGCTGTTAAGGGCCAGTTTTGAAGGATAAAATTAGTTCAGACCCTCCAAATCAAGGATGGATATACAGATGTCTAAACAGCTGGTAAAACAAGGGACTTTGCCTTCTGAGCTATTATGTAGCACCTTTTTATTCATCTCAACCATAGAGAATTTTCTGCCTTCTGCAGAATTAAAAGAAAATCATTACTAAGAGGATATAAAGATATATCATGATAGGCCGGGCGCGGTGGCTCAAGCCTGTAATCCCAGCACTTTGGGAGGCCGAGGCGGGTGGATCACGAGGTCGAGAGATCGAGACCATCCTGGTCAACATGGTAAAACCCTGTCTCTACTAAAAATACAAAAAATTAGCTGGGCATGGTGGCGCGTGCCTGTAATCCAAGCTACTCAGGAAGCTGAGGCAGGAGAATTGCCTGAACCCAGGAGGCGGAGGTTGCGGTGAGCCGAGATCGCGCCATTGCACTCCAGCCTGGGTAACAAGAGCGAAACTCTGTCTCAAAAAAAAAAAAAAAAAAAAAAAAAAAGATATATCATGATAAAACCTCCTGGGTATAATACGCCTAATTATGAGATTTATGCAGGTAGATACATATTTCAAAAATGTGAACCAGCTATCTTAGGGAAAATTACTAAAAAGACCACAAAAAGCACTGCAACACAACAAGTCTCAAAAGTGTCTTAGCTTCAGATGTTTTAACGATGTGTTGTATACCTAATTGCTGTAATTCTGTAACTAAAACCAAGATCATGGTAGCTCAATTGGTTTTGTAACCTCGCCCTTGGAATTTTGTTTGTTGGCTTTTTACTTAAAATTTTTTTAGTAGGTATCAAATTGACTGGATTTAGAAAAAAGAAAAAATTTTAGGTTTAATGAATGCCTATCCACACTTATTCCGATCTGACCCAGAACATTTAAATTGGCTATAAGTTTTTTAACTGTAAGTCCCTTGGCCATAGGGGGTCCTGGGTTAGGCAGCCATTCAATGCTATGGGACAAAAAGTTTGGTGGCCATTGATGTTGCCTCTGGTTAATCTTGGTCAGAAGTAAGAGAATGTAAACCAAAAATAAAATGCTAAGACCCCCCAACCATCTGAATGGACCCCTCCTCTCAGTCAAGGGCATTCCAAAGTTAATCTGAAATACAATTCAGACCATGATGGGAAGGGGAAGCCAGACATGCGTCATTATACCCTCCTCTCTGTTGGAATTACTGATAGAACAGACTCTAAGTCTGGTTGAAAAAAAAAAAAAAACATTTACAATTAATTATCTCTGAAACCTGCTACCTGGAGGTTTCATCTGCATGATAAAATCTTGATGTCCACAACCCCTTATGGCAACCAGACATTCCTTTCTACTGATAACTCTTTCAACCAATTGCCAATCAGAAAATTTTTGAATCAACCTAGAACTTGGAAGCCCTGCTTGCAGTTGTCCTGCCTTTCTGGACTGAACCAATGTACATCTTATATGTATTGATTGATGTCTTATGTCTCCCTAAAACATATAAAACCAAGTTGTGTCCCAACCACCTTGGGCACATGTTCTCAAACTCTTCTGAGGGCTGTGTCACAGGCGACTGGTCACTCATATTTGGTTCAGAATAAATCTCTGCATGTAGTTTGATTTTTTTCATCAACAGGTGCAGGCCACCATGCCCAGCTAACTTTTTCTCTTTCTTGTTTTTGTTTGTTTTTAAATGCACTTTCACTATGTTTCCCTGTCTGGTCTGGTCTCAAACTCTTGGGCTCAAAAGATCCTCCTGCCTTGGCCTCCCAAAGTTCTGGAATTACAGGCATGGGCCACCACACCTGGCCTGGTCCATGTTTCAACCAACCAACCAACCAGCCAACCAACCCACCCACCCACCAACCAACCAACCAGTTAGAGGCCTCTCTAACTCTCCAAGCTGTAACAATAACTATAGAACTTCTGCTTAGTTAGTTCCTATCAGTAAATCAGCCTGATCCAACTTTATGTTCCTTCTACTATTATTCCACACCCTTAGTATACATTCCCACGTTTCCCAAATTTTGTCTATATAAATTAGTAAACTCCAGTAGTTCTTTGGAAGTGTGGTACGCCTCCTCATTTTGTCTCACCTTTAGGGGCCTTCTGAGACTCAATACAGTTACAGATCTAGAAGTAAAGAGAAGTGATGGGGATGGGCCTGAGGAGAATCAGCATTGTCTTGCATGGTAACTGCCTCAAGGGAGCTCACTACAGTTTCCTCATGGAATGCAGGGTTCATCCTCTCAGAAGGGGGCAGAAAAGCTGCTCTCACTAGGAGTGGGGAGGCCACTTCTGCTAGAGATAAAGAGACCTCTTCCACTGGCAAAGAAGATGCATCAGAACATAGGGCTCAATATCCCCATCCCAATTTACAGGATCCCTTCTTTCCTAATTAATGTCCTCACTTTTTTTTTTTTTTTTTTTTTTTTTTGAGACTGAGTTTCACTCTTGTTACCCAGGCTGGAGTGCAATGGCGTGATCTTGGCTCACCGCAACCTCCGCCTCCTGGGTTCAGGCAATTCTCCTGCCTCAACCTCCTGAGTAGCTGGGATTACAGGCACGCGTCACCATGCCCAGCTAATGTTTTGTATTTTGAGTAGAGATGGGGTTTCACCATGTTGACCAGGTTGGTCTCGATCTCTTGACCTTGTGATCCACCCGCCTCGGCCTCCCAAAGTGCTGGGATTACAGGCTTGAGCCACCGCGCCCGGCCTAATGTCCTCACTTTAACAGAAGACATCATACAAAGCTGAGAGTTCAGTTTGGGTTTTAATTCAGCCAGTCTCAGGATGAAATTCTGCATTTGACTTTCAGCAATCTCAGCTTGCAGGGCATAAAGGTCTCCCACAGGGCATACAAAAAAGCCTTCAGGTCATCTATATAGTCCTTGAGCTGGCAGCTCAAATATCTGAACCCATCTTTTTCTTTCACAGTTTTATCCAACAACATTAGGAGCAACGAGCCAATCTTACACTCATTAGTTTCCTAAAAATGTTCAAAAGCATTAAATACACAGTCACTCAGCACCTTTCTTCTTATAAGTGGTTTATTAGGAGTATCTAATGTGGATACATTGCATATCTCTATTGCCAGTTCACACCATAAACTGTCAGTGCTCCCTTTAACAGTCATTAAATAGAGTCATTTGTGTCTTTAATCAGATTAGAGAGCATTCCAGAAACTTCAAACCCAATTCAGAAAATTCTTCCTGTCAATGAAAAAGAGTCAAAGTGTAAAATATTTAAAGAAGTTTATTCTGAGCCAAATATGAGTGACTAAGGCTTGAGGAAGAGTCTCAAGAGGACCTGAGAACATGTACCCAAGGTGGTTGGGTTATAGCTTGATTTTATACATTTTAGAGGGACAGAATTTATAGGCAGACATCAAATAATATATGTGAGGGGTACATTGGTTCAGTCTGGAAAGGTGGGACAATTCAAAGGGGTGGGGGACTTCCAGGTCATAGATGGACTCAAAGATTTTCTGATCGGCAATTTGTTAAAAGTTACAAACTAAAGATCCGAAATCAATAGAAGTGTCTGTGTTAAGATAAAAGGTTGTGAAGACAAAGGCTCTTATTATGTAGGTGAAGTCTTATAGGTGGCTACCCTTAGAGGCAATAAATGGCAAATGTTTCTTATTCAGACCTTTAAAAGGTGCCAGACTCTCAGCTTACCTCTTCAGGATCAGAAAAAGACCTGGAAGGCCGGGTGTGGTGGTTCACCCCTGTAATCCCAGCACTTTGGGAGGCTGAGGCAGGCAGATCACGAGGTCAAAAGTTTAAGATCAGCCTGGCCAACATGGTCAAACCCCATCTCTGGCCAACATGGTGAAACCCTATCTCTACTAAAAATACAAAAAAATTAGCTAAGCACGGTGGCAGGCACCTGTAATCCCAGCTACTCAAGAGACAGAGGCAGGAAAATTGCTTGAACCCAGAAGGCAGAGGTTGTGAGCTGAGATCACACCACTGAACTCCAGCCTGGGCAACAGAGAAAGACTCGGTCTCAAAAAAAAAAAAAAAAAAAAAAAAGGATCTGGAAAGAGAAAAGGATTCTCTACAGAGTGGAAATTATCCCTACAAGACACAGCTTTACCATTTCAAAATAGGTCAAAGAAATATATTTTAGGATAAAATAATCTCTTTTAGAGCCTGCTGTCTATCATGTGATGCTATACTAGAGTCAGGTGGGGATTTGGTATGCTTCTGTTACCAAGAGTCTGTTTTGTCAGTCTTAAGGTCTCTGTTTTAATAGTAATGCTGGTCAGTTGTGCCTGAATTCCAGAGAGAGGAGGGTACAATAAGACATCTCCAATCCTTCCTTCCCATCATGGCTTGAAAGTTTTTCAGATTTACTTTGGAATCCCCTTGACTGAGAGGAGAGGCCCATTCAGTTGATTGGGGAGGTTAGAATTTAATTTTTGGTTTACAATTCTTAAGATTCTGTTCCTCTAGAACCACTCCTGATATCAAAATGCTTCCACACTACCTTGTCTGCTTATATCAAAGCACATAACACCATCTAGCATTTATCAATTATTTATGTGTCTCCTCCATTAAACTGAGAACTTCTTTAGGGCAATATATTAGATGCTTGGGTTTCCATAATAAAGTACCATAACATAGGTGGCTTAAACAACCAATTTATTTCTCAGAGTACTGGAAGCTGGAATGTCCAAGATCAAGGTGCCAGTGAATTTAGTTCCAGACTGGGTGCAGTGGCTCACACCTTTAATCTCAGCACTTTGGGAGGCCAAGGCGGACAGTCTGCTTCTTGAGGCTAAGAGTTCAAGACCAGCCTGGCCAACATGGTGAAACCTTGTCCCTACAAAAAATACAAAAATTATCCAGGCATAGTGGTGTATACCTGTAGTCTCAGCTACTTGGGAGGCTGAGGTGGGAGAATCATTTGAACTTGGGAGGCAAAGGCTGCAGGGACTCCCAATTGCACCACTATACTCCAACCTGAGTGACAGAGCAAGACTGTGCCTCAAAAAAAAAAAAAAAAAAAAAATTAGTTCCCAGTGAGGGCTCTGTTCTTGACTTGTAGATGGCCATTTTATTGCTGTGTCCTCATACAGCTAAGAGAGCAAGTGAGCTCTGGTGTCTCCTCCTCTTTCTATAAGAGCACCAGCCCTATCAGAGTAGGGCCCATCTTTATGACTTCATTTACCTGTTACCACATCCTCACAGGGACTAACTCCTAATACAGTCACATTAAGGGTTAGGGTTTCAACATATGAATTTCAAGAGGACACAAACATTCGGTTCGTATCAGGCAGAGCTAGGTCTTTCATCTCTGAGCCCTCAGCACTATACGATGGCGCCTAGCCACTCAATATGTATCTACTGCTACACACATGTGTAAGAGAATACATAAACACATAAATGAATCATTCTATCAATAGAAACATACTAAGACAAAAGTTCTCAAATACATGTAATCAGAACTACCTAGGGAAGCTTGATAAAAATAGAGAGACTCAGACCTGTCCCTATTCTGCTTCAATGAGCTTGGGACTATGATTTACTAACTGTCCTGGTGATTATGATACACACCAAAGTTTGAGAACATTTTTAGGTAAAAAAAGCAGGTTCAAAGAGGCTATTTGCTCAGCTTGACTTAAGCAGAGGTAAAACTGAGATAGTTTAGCATAATTTGTGACGGTTTTCAGTTTAGTCTTTCTAACACACATGAGAAGACAACTTATGATAGAAATAGAAAGCTCTGATTCTGTTGTGGTCAGTACAGTAAATACACAAACCCATCTACTGATTTATTTGAATCAATAATTTGTTTTAAATCCCTCAATTTGTTGAAGGATGAAGTCTGAAAATCATTCATTATACTTAAAAGTCATGGATTTTAGTTACAACTTAACATGGGCTTAATGCAGTCATGTATTTAGAAGTGTGCTCAAAAACAGACTGCATTCTGCAAGAAAATAATGAGAATACAACATGTAAATTTTGAATCAAAACTATAGGGGACTGAGAATTATTATTTTCTACCATCCAATTTACACTTTATAGCCCCCCCGCAAAAAAAAAATCATGCTATAGGCAAAGATTACAGAGTAATTAGGAAAAACAGATGCTACTGCCCAGCCCAGACCTTGGTGCTAGTTTAGATTCTTTTCTTTTCTTTTCTTTTTTTGAGACAGGGTCTTCCTTTGTCATCCAAGCTGGAATGCAGTGGCACAATCTTGGCTCACTGCAACCCCCACTTCCAGGTTCAAATGATTCTCCTACCTCAGCCTCCCGAGTAGCTGGGACTACAGGAATGTGCCACCACGCCCAGCTAATTTTTGTATTTTTCAGTAGAGATGGTTTCACCATGTTGCCCAGGCTGGTCTTGAACTCCTGAGCTCAAGCAACTCACCAGCCTCAACTTCCCTAAGTGCTAGAATTCTAGGCATGAGCCATCGTGCCAGGCCCCATTTACCACTTCCAATGCTGTGTCAGATTCAATAAAATTCTCTGAGTTGTAATGATCTACTTTATCATACTAATTTATATCATCTTTGTGCAGAGAGGCTTTAACCACTTGCTTGTGCTGGACTAGGGCCAGAATCCAATTAAAAACTTTTTTGGTCCTTTATAGTCTTTCTCCAGTCCACGTGAGATTAAAACAACAACCCTGACACCTACCTTTCATCATTAAAAACAAAAATTAGAGATGAATTCTAGAGCCAGTTGTGAAAACTAAAACTGTAAGAAACAAAGGAGAATGTCCTCATGGGTGGATAAAGATTTCTTAAAAAGGAAGAGAAAGTACTAATAATAAAATTACAAAATAATATATTGTATCTTTCTTTTAAACTGAAATTCTCCATTTTTATAAACATTAAAATATTTACTCATTTGCTTTATCCTATAATACACAGAAAATGTCTTCTAGTTCACAGTACCAATATTATAACTAAGTATAAAACTATTAGTGTTTTCCAGAAAAATAGTATATGTATACTCTATCTATCTATCTATCTATCTATCTATCTATCTATCTACACACAAGCATAGCATAAGGAGAGGGATGGGGTGGGGAGTCAGGGAGAGGGAGAGTATAAGAAACTGGCTTACACACATTTTGAGGCTATGAAATCCCAAGCTCTGTAAGCTAGAGGCCCAGGAGAGCTGGTGACATAGTTCTAATCCCAGCTCAAAGGCCTGGGAACCAAAAGAGTTAATGGTGTCAATTTCATCTTGACCCCAAGTCCAAAGACAGGAGAAGACTGATGATCCAGCTTGAAGACCATTAGGCAGAGAGAGCAAATTTTTTTCTTGCTCAGTCTTTTGTTCTATTTAGGCCTTCAATGGACTGGATGAGCGCTGGTACTTTAGGAAAGGCCATCTGTTTTACTCAGTCTTACTGATTCAAATGTTAATCTCATCCAGACACAACCTCACAAACACATCTAGAATAATGTTTAACCAAATTTCTCAGCACCCAGTCAAGTTAACATAAAATTAACGATCACAATTACTGTGAGCTTTAATTTCTTTCCAGTTCTTTTTCCCTTTAAATATATTCTATTAAGCCTGGAAGCAGTAGCTCACACCTATAATCCCAGCAGTTTGGGTAACTAAAGTGGGAATATCACTTAAGTCCAGGAATTCAAGACCAGCCTGGGCAACATAACAAGACACCGTCTCTAAAAATAAATAAATAAATAAATAAATAAATCCCATTAAGATTGAAGAATGTGCATATTGCATTCAAGTCATGTGAAGTCATTATTTATGTATCAATTTTCATACCTTGATATACAGTTATGTTCCCATATTTTCAATTTTAGGATTTGCTTGTTTCTTTTCACTTTGGTTTTATTTTTTAATATACAAAAGATTCAAAAGTTAAAAGTAACTCAAAAGGTATACTTTGAGAAGACTTGCTTCTTTCTCTATACAGGTAACCCTGTAATCTATAAGTAAAAATATTTTTTTAAGTATATTGTTTCTTCCATTGTTTACTTTTTTCCCCAAATCATCTCTCTCCTACTTACCTCTTCTCTAACACAAAAGGTAACATATTGCATATGCTGTTCTTCATCGCATAGTACTCTAATGCTTCAAAGAATATACACAATTTGAATTTGTTCAATTATTTCACTTTGATTATACACAAAAGTTATAGGTCCACTGAGAGATAATGCCAAGGAAACAGGATAGACAGCCTAAGCACTAGCTGTTACCATTTGCATTAGTCAACTATTGCAACAATAATGCTGTGTAACAAAGAACCTCAAACCAGTATCTTTTTTTTTTTTTTTTTTTTTTTTGAGATGGAGTTTCGCTCTTGTTACCCAGGCTGGAGTGCAATGGCGCCATCTCAGCTCACCGCAACATCCGCCTCCCGGGTTTAGGCAATTCTCCTGCCTCAGCCTCCTGAGTAGCTGGGATTACAGGCACATGCCACCATGCCCAGCTAATTTTTTGTATTTTTAGTAGAGACAGGGTTTCACCATGTTGACCAGGATGGTCTCGATCTCTTGACCTCGTGATCCACCCACCTCGGCCTCCCAAAGTGCTGGGATTACAGGCTTGAGCCACCGCACCCAGCCTCAAACCAGTATCTTACAATAACAAGCATTTATTTTTATACTCATGAATCTGTAAATCAACTGTATGGGCTTGGCCAGGTGGCCTTATGACTGAAGATAGGGTTTAGGATTGCTCCACATGTTGGTTCTAGGGTCCATACTCAAGGGTCTGTGGCTACATGAGGTATCTTCTTTTCATGACGATCACAAAACAAAGGGCATGAGACACCATACAAACAACATCTAAGGTCTCTGTTTATCTCACATTTGCTAATATTCTAATGATAAAAGTAAGTTACTTGGCTGAACCCAAAAGCAATGGGCAGGGAATTATCTTCTCCAATTGGTTAATGGCAGACAAAATGGATATTTGCTGAATAACAAATCTAAACTATCCCCCAATAGTAGGGTGTGCACCCTCTCTCTCGTTTCCTTCTTTCTCCTATTTTGCTCCCTTTCATCTTTGTGCCTGTGAATATTTCTGTATTCTAGTGATTTTAATAGCTATTGCCTTGGTCAGGTTAGGGATAAAGGAGTTGATTATAACAAAGATTGAAGAATGGTCAATTCAAATGTTAATTTACATTAAGCACTGCCCCAGACTAAGATACCTTCATCATTCCTGATATTTTAACTCTGTTCTTATATTTGCAAAATAAAAATGGCCAAGGGAACTTTTTGTTTTTTTTCTGTGTGCTCTGCACAGCTCAAATATGTAAAATGCCTAAGAACCAGGGGAAGAATGGTAGGAGATGAATTCTAAAAATAGTAGCAGACTATGTGAGGTTCTGTAGGTCATAGTAAAGAGGGCATTTTATTCCAAATACAATGTGTAGACACTAAAATCCTTATGTAAGGAAAATGCTTTAAAATACAGAAAACAAAAACTTGTGTGGAGCACGAGTTGCAGGAGGCAAAGTGGAAATGGGGAGGTAAGTTAGGAGGCTGTTATAGTAGCCTGAGTGATGAGGATCGTCTGGATTAGGGTGGCAACAGTAAACATGGCTAAGTGGTCAAATTCAGAACCTACTTTGGAAGTAGGACCAGTAAGATTTACTGATAGATGTGATGTGGGAGCTTACGGGGTACAGAGTTGACTCGTAAGTGTTTTGACTAATGGTGGATGGAAAACATGGTTCTCACATAAATGGTATATTTGAGGTGTCTGTTAGTCATGTGGATAGAGATATTGCATGAGCAGCTGAGTGGATTTCTACCAAGCATCAGGTGCAGAGTTGAGATAATCATATTTCTTAGTAGTCAGCAGCATCATATAATGGTTATGAGCACAGAGAATGGAGCAGACTGCCAGGTCTGTGTTTTAGGTTTGCCACTTACCAGCACTGTAGCCTTTGGTAAGTTACTTAACCTCTGTGTGCCTCAGTTTTCTGGTTCTGTAAAATAGGAGTAATGGCATCTTACTTCAGTCATCAAATGAGTTAATATAAGTAAAGCACTAAGAACAGTGCCTAATGTATATTAAAAGGTATCTAAACATGATATATTATTAGCACATTGTCATTTTCAGTCCATGCAGGACACTCTCATTGATTTTTCTTCTCTGATCTTTATTCCCATTCTATTTCTTCATAAAGGTATCCACTATAATGTTGAAATACGACCTTAAATATGCATTATTTCTTTGCATTATATATCATGTTATATGTGCTTTTCCTTTTAAGAAATTTTGTTGTTCAGTACAGCAAATACAGAGAGAACTATATACACTCTACACGAGACAGACCCTTGCTCCGCACCCTAGAAATCTGCCATGCCTCCTCCCAATCACAACTCCTTTTCTGCAAGAATAACCATGATTTTTTTTTTTAATTGTATTTTTAGTAGAGATGGGGTTTCACCATGTTGCCAGGCTGGTCTCAAACTTCTGACCTCAAGCAATCCACCCACCTTGGCCTCCCAAAGTGCTGGTGTGAGCCATCTCCCCAGCATAGAATAATCACTATTCTTTTACAATTAACTCCTTTCCTGTTTAGTTTTATTACCTAAGCACTCACCCCTAGACACTATAGTTTTGTCTACTTTCCACTGGGTTTTTCGTTTGATATGTTTCTTAGGTTTCTTTTAATCCAAAGATCCCCCTTACTCTTCTTTTTTTTCTCCCCTTGGAGTTTATTTGTCCTCTAATTTCCTATAATCTGAATTTTGTTGATTCATTTTGTGAAATAATTTAACAAGTTTTTCTGTCTTTTTTATATTATGTAAATTGACAACTAGTTCAGCTTGGGATAAAAAATGTATATGTTTCTGTTTAATGAGAGTCTGACAGATTTAACAGACCAGGAGAAGACATTTACAATGACTAAAAAGGAAACAGATTAAGAATAAAAACTGTAACATCTGGGAATCCATCTATTAAAGAATGCACATAACCTTCAGAAGGTTTTTAAAATGCTATTGAAGTATATAAAAGATTTGAAAAAATAGATGCACTATGTTCATGGAGGTGAAATTTTGGGTAGGTAAGGGAGATTGGTACTCAGATCTATTCCAATTTCTTTCAAGGTTGCCTCCTTTTACTATGTACATCTAGAAAGTTAAAAACCATATTTCCCAGATTTCCTTGCAGTTAGCCTTCCAGAATTGAATTATTTCTGCCAAATAATTTAAAAATAATTTATATTTTTATATATAAAGATAAAAATAGCAGCATCCCTGATTTCACAAAATAAAAAAGAAAAGTAGCTCACAATATTTCCAGAAAACAGGTATATTAAAAGATGAGTCATGACAGAGGAGAGGGAGGGCGGAAAAAAGAAAAAGAAAAAGAAGTCAGGTAGCACATTATATACCTAGAATCTTATTTATATAAAAGCTCAGAAAACATCACATGACTAGGAAGTTTCAAATGCCGCCAATGTAACATGGAGGAGAGAGAAAAAAACTGTTCCTGGACAAAGATACACATTCCTTTCAAAAGGGGGAATATTTCTATATATTTTGTAATATCTGCATAGCACTGAATTCTGTTGATACTGCCATTTTGGCCTTTATCATTAGGAAGGTGGCCCACATAAGCCTAACTACAAACACCATTTCCTGTACTAAACTTCACTCATATTTAACTGAAGCAACATTGTTTATTAAAAATATAACTGTAACAATTATTTTCTTTCTTTCTTTTTTTTTTTTTTAAATAAAGACAGGGTTTCACCATGTTGGCCAGGCTGGTCTTGTACTCTTAACCTCAGGTGATCCACCCGCCTCGGCCTCCAAAAGTGCTGAGATTACAGGCGTGAGCCACCACGCCCGGCCAACTGTAACAATTATGCTAAAAAGCAGTACACTGTCCTCACCAGTTATGTTCTTAATTAGACATCACCGTTTTAACAAACTGACATGTTTAAAGTATTCAAAAAGTTTAAACACTGATCTTAATTGGAGAGGAGTCTGCACATACACAAGTTTTCTTGCCATATATATTGCATTCTCTTTAGTTAAGATTTTGGACTCGCTTTTGAATATGCAAAAACATTTCATGGTTAAGACCACAAAAAGGCTGACAACATTTTTATTTAAATTGCCATTTTAAGTATCAGTTTTGTCTTAAGGCTTGTCCCGGGGTTTAGCAAAGTTTAATTCACATTCACCTGTCTCTCCAAACACAGCAGGCAGAAATTCTCCTTTGATTGAATTAAGAAAGTTAAAGTAGGCTTAATGACGGTGAATCGCTAATTGTCAACTCTATGCCAATTCGGTATCTAGGAATCAATTTTTTTTTTTTTTTTTTTTTTGGCCTGATAAGGAAACAAGGTAATCGTGTAGACCGTCCTAAGGTGGTTAGTCATCTGCTAAATTGGCTGAAATGCCGATTACCCAGCCCCTTCGTCGTACAGAGTTGAATTCTGAGGAGAGGGGCTCGAGGATATAGCCGCCAGAAATTCTGAACCTCGGTCCCGCAACCTACCGCACCACCTAACCTTGGAAAGCAAAACTAGCTTCACTATTTTTGGCAAAATGCTTTTTGGTAAAGGCCCATTCGAGCCGAGAGAGAAATTCTACGATTCTCCAGCCTACACCTCTAGGGGGTGGAGAGCTGCTCTGAGTGGTGAACAGAAACTGAGCGCCTCCATTGTTTCTGTGAAACGTGAATAGGCCTTCTTCGGAGGGTACAGAACTTCAGGATTATAGCCCAGTGGAGACTGAGTGGACTTACTCAACCCTAACTGTGCACAGCACCACGCTCTCCGAACCCTTTGTGGCCTCTCCCAAACCTATGTGCAGCGACCCAAGCCCAGAGTCCCTCGCGGAGAAGGCAGAGAGGAGGGACTCACTCTAGCGTCACAAACCCCTCGGCGCGTGCGCAGGGAGGCACTGAGCTCGCGGCAAAGTCCATTTCCTGACTCTCAGAGGAAGGGGCCTTGCGTCACTTCCGGCTTCCCTTTAGCTGCCATCTTGCGTCCCCGCGTGTGTGCGCCTAATCTCAGCTGGTCCACCCGAGACCTCTTGAGCACCAACCCTAGTCCCCCGCGCGACCCCTTATCCGCTCCGACAAGGTACAAAAAGGCTCTGGACGGCGGCGTGGTAGGCGGACGGGAGCGGGGGCGGGAAGTTCCCTGAAGGAGCGAGACAGGGAGGGACAGGGCAGAGGAGGAGAGGAAGGCGATGCGACGGACAGGCGCACCGGCTCAGGCTGACTCTCGGGGGCGAGGTCGAGCCAGGGGCGGCTGCCCTGGGGGCGAGGCGACGCAGTCTCTACCTCCACCTCGCGGCGGAACCCGAGGACAGGAGCCTCAGGTACCGCGAGGCTTGCGGAGAGTGGCCGGGCCGGGCAGGCCCTGGCTAGGCCGAGGCCAGGCCAGGGCCAGGGGTGGGGGGTGCTGGCCAGGCGTGGGGTAGAGCCTTGATCCGGGCTTGCCCAGAGCGGGGAGCTGTTGGGGAGTGGTGGGGAGGCGGGTGCTCTTTGGGCTCCCTGGAAACCCCAATTTGGAGCTTTGCAGGGTGGATTTGGGATCCAGGTTTCGGCCTGTGTAGGACATTTATCTTCCTGCTGGTGTCTTGGGAAATAATGAGCATGGAATGCTGGAGTGAGCGAAACCCTTCCTTGCTGAGGATTTCCTCTTTTTCTAGATGAAAGAAACAATCATGAACCAGGAAAAACTCGCCAAACTGCAGGCACAAGTGCGCATTGGTGGGAAAGTAAGTTTTAATAGTTCGGGTGTTTTTTCAAGGCGCTCCTATTATCGGTGACAGACTTTGCTTACCGAGGGAAATTCACGGAGCTAGCAAATCCCAGGGGAGGGGGAGATGAGGGTTAGATAGAAATACATCCATGACACGAGCTAAAAACATTGCTTTTGTGTAAATAGGTTTGTGTTTTCAGTGTTACAGTGTGTGAGTTGAACAAAAGTGTTTCCTAATTTAATTAGGAAAATGTGTCACTACAGTTAGATTATTGTGCACATCATACCCATGACTTGTTTTGGCCTAAGTTGTATAAAGTCAGTGCTTGTTTATGTGTCTTGTAAATTGAGACCTTTCTGTACTGCTTTCTGAACTAAATAGGGTAGTTGCATATTTTCAAGGGTATTTGAAGATGTAGGTACATGTTTGAGTTCAAGAGCAGGGACTATTAGATTTGAAAATGTAACCGAAGTAGATTTCTTTCCTGTTCTGACTTTATTACTATAAAAATGAGGGGATTGAAGTGACTGATATTTAAATGATCAATTTTTGGTTAACTGTTTTTTCCTGGTGGATATAAATTCACATCAAGGGGATTCTTCTCTGAACTTGATTTTTAGATTGTTCTGTAATTTAATTAAAAATAAGTCCACTGTAGACAGAGGTCTACCTAGTTTGTATTGTTACCACATTCTTAGTATTTAACAAGGTGTGGTAGCTTGTTGAAACAGAGCATGTATTTACTTGGTAAAACTTGTAAAGCTTCCATAGTACATGTTTATTACCCATTAGTTTTTTACAACTGTAAGCGTTTAACTTAGAATCAGCTGTGACATAGCCAGAAATGGCACTTAGAATACACGACTTTGTTAAGTTGCTGAACTTTGCCAGCAGTGAATTTATCCTGATTTTTTTTTATTTTTTATTTTTGTTGACGCTAGTAGTCTTCAAGATCCACACCTGCACATTTAACGTTAGGTGTTTGTTGTCCTTTTTAATCAGTTGTTTCCAGACTGTAGCCTTCAAGTGCCAGAAAAACTAGTATTTTTTGTGTCGGTGTTTGGATGCTCTTATATTGGTGTTTTTAACCACTCTTGCTTTCACTACGGTTTCAGAAGGAGTAATCTGAATAATGTGCTCTTGTGCAATCTTGTTATTGTTGCTTTCATCATTAAGTTTTAACGTTGGGAGAAATCACTTTAGGGTAAAGGGAAGTCTTGAGGTTTGCTAGGATATTTAAAGCTGATAAAAGATTAAATTTTCTATCCTAACATCTTAATACTCGTTTAGCTAATAATAGAAGTATTTCGGTAGTCCTAGAATATGGAAACATTTCTACACTGTTTAAGAAGCATACTTACGGGATGTGAAATTAGATGAGTGAATTTTGCTTTAGAGAAAACTGCAAGTGTTGGGTACTCTTAGGTAAATGTTACAAAAACCCTTTATTTCCATATCAAAGCATTGATGAGAATTTTTTAAGTGAAAATTGAACTCTATATATGTGAAGTATATGAAACCTATAGAAGGTATGCTGAGTTTGTCTTCACAATCCTAGAAAATCCTTTGAAATTCTTAGAGAAGCTTCTTTGGAAACCAGGTACATACATGACCATTTTGAAGTGATTTTTGTTCTTAGTAGTTTGGAGAGAAGGTTAGTAACCAGCACTTTTTTTTTTTTTTTTTTGTGGCTATAATTTTTTTTTTTTTCCAGTAAAATAACAATATTTATTTAAGCCTTTACTGTGTTGGATCCTGAGAATATAAAATTTAAGACGTTTAAAGTCCCTAGGTCGGCTTTAAGCCTAGCAGTGGTGATAGTTGTCTTTTTTTAAAAAATCTGTTTTCACAGTGTAATATACGTAGTGCAATAGTAGAAGCATTTTTAAAATCTAAGGATGGGAATGATTTGGCGTGGAGAAAGGGAGTAGTTGCAGAATTTAGGAAAGGCACACGAGGTAATGGCTTGAATAAGATTTTAAAGGATGAATAGGCATGGAGTTTGGGGAACAGTGAGGTAGTTTGGGTGATAGCCTTTCTCTGAGTGTTTTCAATGAGCCAGATACTGTTGTAGATACTGGGTTTATAGCAATAAACAGGTCCTTATGGAGCTTACATTTTAGTGAGAGGAGATGGATGATAAAATGTATTTATCTCTTACAGTAATAAGTGTTATGAAGAGAAATAAACCAGAATAGAAAGAAATTGATGGGTGAGTGTAGAAGTTGCTATTTTACTTTGGGTAGTTGAGAAAGACCACTTTTACTTGGTGACTTAAGAGTGGAGAAATGCATTGAGGGAAAGAGCCATGTAGATGCTAATGGAAGAAAGGAACAGCATGTGCAAAGCCCTTCAGGTCATAGCCTGCCTGGCCTGTTCAAAAAACAGCCAAGGTTTATTTGGCTAAAGAAGAATTTGTATAGTAGCAGATTCAGTCAGGAGTAGCATATTAAAGGCAGGACAGTCTGTGTAGGGCTCTTGTGGGTTAAGGTAAGAGCTTCAGATTTTACTCTTGAGTGCTATAGAAGTCTGTATACAGATTAATTTGATTGTTCCATACACTATCTTGCCTGTAAATACTAATTTGGAGGTTGATTTTTATTTAATATAAAAACAGAAAAGGGGCTAGGTGCAGTGGCTCACGCCTGTAATCCCAGCACTTTGGGAGGCTGAGGCAGGCAGATCACTTGAGGCCAGGAGTTCAAGACCAGCCTGGCCAACATGGTGAAACTCTGTCTCTAATAAAAATACAAAAAGTAGTCAGGTAGGGTAGTGGATGCCTGTAATCCCAGCTACTCGGGAGGCTGAGGCAGGAGAATTGCTTGAACCTGGAGGCGGAGATTGTAGTGAGCCAAGATTCTGCCACTGTACTCCAGCCTGGGTGACAGAGTGAGACTCTATCTCTCTCAAAAAAAAAAAAAAAAAAAAAGGTTAATAATTCTGGATGTAGAGTTCTTTCAAATGAAGCCTAATTTAGGTTAACATGTGCTACCTCTGATCACTTTTGAGCAAATGTAAAAAGTAGAACTTTCAAAAGATCATTTTTATCCTTTCTCAATTTTTTGCTTCTGCCTTAGCCTGCTTGCTCACCGCGTAAGTCTTTGATTATGGTAATGTTCTTATACAGATCCAAAGGTTAGAAATGAATTGGAAACTATTCCTACTTGAAAAATACCTGTTATGGTATAAATGTGCTGTTTCCTTTTCTCCCCGACTTCAGGGAACTGCTCGCAGAAAGAAGAAGGTGGTTCATAGAACAGCCACAGCAGATGATAAAAAACTTCAGTTCTCCTTAAAGAAGTTAGGGGTAAACAATATCTCTGGTATTGAAGAGGCGAGTATCACATTTTTTTTCTTTAGAAAACAAGATTTGGCTGGGAAAAGTTAATGCTCATGTGTTAATTGGGTGGTGTTTTTTTTTTTTAACTCCCAACAAAGTGTTTCATAACCGGCTAGACTTTAAAGTCCCTAAGACGTGTTTCTACCATAAATTAATGAATATCAGGGAGATCATTAAGTCTGGATGCTATTAGAATGTATATTCCATTCCAGGCAAAATTTCACCTGTGCTTCACAGTGAAATACTAGATGAGTTAGCCAGACTTAGTTTAATAAAGCATCTATTTTTAAAGAGACTTTGGTCAGCATTGCTAATTTACATTTTTCTTCTCTTAATAGGTGAATATGTTTACAAACCAAGGAACAGTGATCCACTTTAACAACCCTAAAGTTCAGGCATCTCTGGCAGCAAACACTTTCACCATTACAGGCCATGCTGAGACAAAGCAGCTGACAGAAATGCTACCCAGCATCCTAAACCAGCTTGGGGCAGACAGTCTGACTAGTTTAAGGAGACTGGCTGAAGCTCTGCCCAAACAATGTGAGTTTCCTAGTACAGGTACTGGTTTCACTGGGGTAATTACTCATTTAGCAGCTGATTTCTGTGATCTCGGGCCCAGAATGGATATGAGTATTTTTAAGTTTGGAAATGCAAGCTTTAAAAATAACAGATTTCTAACTGATTTTAAGCAAGTGTCTTTGCCCAAGTTTACAGTAATTTATGTAGCGTGCTATGATCATTACACTTGATTTTGTGGAATGTTTTCTACTTGATTTGGATCAGATACTTTATTAACTAGAAATGATGAAAATGATAATTTGATGCTTTGCTGATAATTGTATGTTTGGAATTGTTCAAAAAATATATTAGTGTAAATTATGAAACTACTTCAGTTGCATCTGTATAGTTGCATCTATAAATGCCAGTATTCTGGCATTTTTAATTCCAGTGTGATAGGTATTTTATTCAGGGCAGAAAATAATGTAGCTGAATATGCATCTAAGGATGTGGCAGTGTTATGCTATTTTCTGCCTTGTGCTTACAATTTTGAAGAATGGGAATTCAGGAGCAAGTCACATTTATATATGGCGTTTTAGTTACCCGTGGTGTTCTTTTTTTTTTTTTGAGATGGAGTCTCAATCTGTCACCCAGACTGGAGTGCAGTGGCGTGATCTCAGCTCACTGCAACCCCAAGTGATTCTCCTGCCTCAGCCTCCTGAGTAGCTGGGATTACAGGCACATGCCACCACGCCCAACTAATTTTTGTGTTTTTAGTAGAGATGGGGTTTCACCATGTTGGTCAGGCTGTTCTTGAACTCCTGACCTCGTGATCTACCTGCCTTGGCCTCCAAAAGTGCTGGGATTACAGGCGTGAGCCACTGTGCCCAGCCTAGTTACCCATGGTGTTCTAGCTGTTGACTCAGTCTATCTCAATATAGATTTTTGTTGTCATGTTGAGATGCAGGTTCTAAACTGGCACAGCTTTCAGAATTGAGGTAAGCTTTTGAAGTATCCCACTGATGCCTGTATGGAGCTAGTACATAACTCCCCTGTGTAAGTTCATATTCTTGTGTGATAAAGGAAAGTGGATACTTATCACTTGTGGACTCTTAATTTTTTTACTATAATGTTTTCATTTCAATAAGCGATTGTTGAGCATCTCGCTTATGCCACACACATAGTAGTTGAGAAAATGGCCTCTTCATTTATGTCCCAAAATAAATCTTAACCATAATTTGGTATATGGGTTTTACCTGCTCCCTACTTCCCTTATACTACCTCAGGGCCTGTGGTGGCCCAGAGGGATTAAAAGGATGGGTATGGAATTTTGTTTGTTGTCTGTTCCTAGTATTTTAGCCCATTTGTAGACATTAGAATATCATGTTATTGATAGTACTGTATGTAGATAAAGTCCCAAATGTCCCTTACCACAAAAATAAGTTGTAACAACACTTGGCATTTCATCTGTTTTTTGTTTTTTGTTTGTTTGTTTTTTTTGGTTGTTTTGGTTTTTTTTGGGGGGGGGGTAAATATTTATTAAAAATCTAGACAAGTAATGTTTACATTTTCCTCTCACAGCTGTGGATGGAAAAGCACCACTTGCTACTGGAGAGGAGGATGATGATGAAGTTCCAGGTAGGAACCTTTACTTGTGGCTAACCTAGAGAATCTTAGCAAGGGAGAATAAGAAATCTTTGTAGGAAAAACTATCAAGGGAATAGGGATTGTAAGTTAAGGTGGACATAGATCTTACTTAGAATGAGAAAAATGATGCAATATAAAGTAATTGAGAATTATGTTTATAGACTTGACTTGGCTTGTTTCTGTTTGGGATCCCAAGGATGTGTAGATACCTAACCTTAAATATTGAATAAATAAGTATATATTGCATCCTAAATATAACTACTACCTGCAGAGCACTAATGACCCTTGCTCCCTACTTTGAAATTCATGAATTTGCAAGAGGATGTGGAGTTGTTTAGCTGTCTTGAGATATATATAACCATTCTAAAATCGGTAGCAGCATAACTCCTTTGGGAATCATGAGACATTTTTGTCTCTTATTATCTGTTATTGGATAAATTTACTTTCTTCTAAAATGTTTATTTGGCAGGAGAATCACTAGACTCATAAATACTCCCACTTTGCATAGGCAGGTATCCTAAGGAATCCAGGAAAATTTTAACATTGTGTGTCATTGTATTCTTTGGTTCTGCTCCCCCATATTATATTAACCAGTGTATGAGATGGGAAGAGGGGATTTTTTTTTTTTTTCTTTTTTGCATTCTTGTTCTTGGGGCTATGAAACAGTATTTATTATTGTTGGCAAATGAATGGCTTTCTCTCATGCCCTTTTAAGATCTGATCATTATTTGTAGATTTGGCTTTTTAAAGAATTTCTACTCTTTTCCTTTTTCTAGATCTTGTGGAGAATTTTGATGAGGCTTCCAAGAATGAGGCAAACTGAATTGAGTCAACTTCTGAAGATAAAACTTGAAGAAGTTACTGGGAGCTGCTATTTTATATTATGACTGCTTTTTAAGAAATTTTTGTTTATGGATCTGATAAAATCTAGATCTCTAATATTTTTAAGCCCAAGCCCCTTGGATACTGCAGCTCTTTTCAGTTTTTTGCTTATACACAATTCATTCTTTGCAGCTAATTAAGCCGAAGAAGCCTGGGAATCAAGTTTGAAACCAAGGTTAATAAAGTTCTTTGCCTAGTATTCAGTTTTATTTTTTATTTCATTGACACCAATCTGTACACAGTAAACAAAATTGCTTATAGAAAGCTAATCATGGCATGTAATATGGCTGATAACCTTTGGAATTTGATTAAAGATTTAAAATCACAGTGTAGTATAACAGGTGGTTTAAAGTTGTCATGTTTGAAAACTTCTCTCCAATAGTCTTAGTGCTGCCATGGTTTATGTGGTGGGTCTAAATATGAGGATAGAGTATTCTTTAGTGAATAAACAGCTTTTTCCCTTGATATTATCTATCTATATTGTAGACATACATTAAGTGCCTTTTATGAATTGCCTCAGTGTTATTTCTCAACTTGTGAAGAGCTAATAGCTCTATTTTGTAGACAGAACCTGAGGTTTAGAACTTCTAAAAAGTAACGGTAATCTCCAGATCCCTTTGTAGGATATTTTATAAGGTGACTTGGAAAAGATAGTGTTTAGAAATGGCTCCTGGGTCACTGTCTTTTCCTTAAGTGTCAACACTAATAAATGAATAGGGTTTTATTCATTTATTTAATAAAAATGTTAATGTACAGTAAAATTGAGCATATACAGTTGTAATAATTTTAACACACAATGTATGCCACCATAATCGTTGGAACCAAAGCAGTTCCAAACTGTCATGGAACCAAACGGTTCCATGGTCCCAGAAAATCCTTCAACATAGGGTTATTTTAAAGATTTTTACAAATTATAATTAAAACAATGTGTAATCTGAACCCAGGCCAGTTGATAAAGAAAATTGTCTTAGTTTCTACTTGTAATGATAATTCATTTTAAAATTCCATAGCAGTTTGCAAGTAAGTACCTTTTGAAAGTGCTGTACAGCTGTATCTAAAAGTCAAACTAGGGGAAATAAACGTGTGTAAACAGTATTTGCACGGGGAAATAAACGTGTGTAAACAGTATTTGCACATATTTATATCATACTATTTTCCACAGAGGATGTGTATCAGTTCTGTTGAAGTACATGGCTACAGTGACAAGAGTCCTGAAATCTCAACTGTAACAAAATTATAAAAACTAAATGCACATCTCCAGACTCATGGATCAGGTTAGGCTGTGCTTACATAGTCATGCGAGGCTCCACAATGATGGCAGCACCTGTCTGGGACGCTGAGCTTCCTGGCAGAGAAGATAGTGGGTCATGCGCTGGCTCTTAAAGCTGTTGGAAACATCATTTGTTGCTTATATAACTGACCAAGTGGAATGGCTCAGCTGGAGAGCAGTGGCATGAGGCCTGAGCATTTGTGTTTGTGACAAGTTCCCAGGTGCTGCTAATGCTACTGACATACTGGCCATGCTTTTGAGTTGCATGATTGGAAACATTCTCAGCCCAAGAAGTACAGCTAGTGCTCGACTTGCGACCACGGACCGGTGGTAACACTATTTTGGTCATAAGTTGGGTAGGCTATATGTACAGTTGAAATGGTGCACGCAGAGATGGTAGTGCTGCTGGAAGCTGGTCCGCACTGTCGTACGCCCAGCTGGGCAATGTTTGCGCTGCCAGACGCGGAACAGTTGTGGCTAGCAATTGTGGTCGTAAAGTCGAATAGTCGTAAGTTGCATAGGTCATAAGTCGATCAATGGCCTGTGTTAGGGGTGACTGACTGACAAGTTTGTGGAGAATGCCACTATCTGAATATCTTTCCAGTTTCATCAAGGCCTAGAAGCAAGGGACTATCAGAAGTGCAATTGATTTCCAGGTGAGGCCTCTCCCAGCATATTTTGCTTATTGGACAGGTGTCTAAGATTAAGCCTGTTGTGCCTGTACTCAGCAACTTGTTTCCAACAATCTAAAATTATTTCTCCAGCTCATTGTGTAAATAAAGGTGTGTGTTGGCGACTGAATTAATAGGGAAAGTTGTTTTGCTATTATGCTACAGTTTTGCTCTTTATGCTACAGTTATAAAGGACCAAAAGTTTAGTTGCTACAAAGGTTTGTCACATTTGGAGTTTGTGGTTTGCCCATGGTTGGGCTCCGCTGTACTTTAGAAACATCTTCTAACTGGAACATCGACAGTCTCATGATAGGGAAAAGATGGCGAACAATCAGCTGGCTCTTTCAAAGTTATGCTGGGAAGTGATGCGTATCATTAATAAACTTCCTCAGCCAAAGCAAGTCACATAGTAGTGGCTATGGGACTGGGGAAGTATAACCCTCCAGGGTAGCAGATATTTTTGAATAGTAATACAATCCACCATAGCCCTGCAATTTTTCTTTTAGTTGTCTGCAGTCCTTTTAGCTGCTGTTAGATAGTAAAAGCGCTCTACCACTTGTTTTGTGTCTTTGCTTATAACCCCAAGAAAGAGCCTCATTGTGCGTATAAGAAAACCGTCTTCAAGAGGTGAAATTGCTTATCTCAGATCACACAGCCCCACAAGTGGTAGGATGAGATTCAAATCCAAGTCTGCTTTTCAAGTTCACTACCTACTGGAAAGAATTTTAGGCCCTGGCAGACCGGAGCAGACCAGTTTTCAGCTGGAAACTGAGATAGACATCTGTTTTGATCTGAGAGCTCTTAGAATTAATACCCTATTTATTGAAATAATTGAGCTAAAATACGTTTGTTTCATTCCCATAACCCTATGGTGCACAGAACAGAAAGCTGCATTCTGAAATTCGGAAACTAATTTAGAAATGAGCTGAAAGTAAGATTTTGGTCTGATTTCTACTAATCATTTTTTTCTCCACTAATGCTGGATTCATGTTCTTCAGTAGCCCCCTCTTCCCTCTGCCATCGCAGTAAGATATGTATGTCTGTCTGTGTGTACATATACAATTTTTGAGAGAAATATTAAGGCAACTAATAACAGTTTTCAGCTTTTCCAAAACAATGATTAGAAAAGTCTTCTATTCACCTAAGTTTTCATCGCTCCAATCAGCACAGTCTTGAATGCCATTTTTGCAGCGAGTTCTGGGAATGCAGGCACAGTCAGCAAAGAAAACAGTATCACATCTCCAGCCCGAACACTTTGGGCACTGTAAAACTAGACAATTTTATTTATTTTTAAAACCATGACTGTTAAAATGTCAAGGTAGACTGAAAAAGATTATTATTGGAAAAGAAATCGCCCCCTGGATCTTAAAAATATTAGTGAAAACTGCGCAGCAGGAAAATTGCTGATGTTTATTAAAGATTCGACATGTTTGGGTGAAAGAATTTGTACTTTGAAAAGCCAAGACAAGTACTACCCCTCACTATCAGCCTAAAAATAAACATACTGAAATATTACATAAATAAGAAAGGGTCCCTTTGAGTTTGTACGTTCAGTCAGCAGGGAAAAGAATCACTGCTCATTGGCAGCTAGCAAGAAGAAAAGGATCTCTTTATACTTTTAGTCTTTATTTGTCAGAGCATTGTTATCTGTAATTCCTAGTATTTCTATTTCTACCCCCCACGATGACCAGACAAAGGGCAGGAAATTACCTATCTAGTGTATTTCTGATAAGACTTTCAGATACAAACTGGGACTATTAGGTATTGGAAATGCACGGATTGCCATGGTTTTATGAGATTGTGGGATGATCAGGTGTCTGCCCAGTATTAAACCACCACAGAGAACAGAATGAGGGGAGGAGGGAAGGAGGAAAGTGAGGGAGAAAGAGCAAGGAAATACAAAGGTTAAACAAATAATTTTTTGAGAGGCAAAACATTCAACAGACTTTGGTCTTCACCAACATTTCTAAAGAAATGTAAAAGGAATTTGCTAGTAAACAAGAGCTGTCTATCAAGATTATTTCCTTTGGTAATCCTTGCGAAATTGGCTATATTCTTAGCTAGAGAATTCATCTAGTTTAAATATGCACAAACTACTGGAAATGACAGAATCTTGAAATCATGGATGTATCCTTAAGGAAGGCTTGTAAGTATGAGTTAATCTATGTAATTGAAGTATGATGGTAGCCACTCCAAGAAGCCATTAAAAAATAACATTTTCATTTTTACCTGATTCATCTGAGCAATCACCACAGTCATTTCTTGTGTCACACACCTTGTCCATATATGTCCAAGTCTTCTGGTTAGGACATTTGAAAATCAAGTTTTGTGGGAGACTGTTGGGCATTTGACCTATATTAGACAAAGGCATTAGTTCTAATAGAAAACATTCATGTACCACAATGTTTTCATATAATTCTGAATTTTAGTTATTAGTTGCTGATGACTTTTTAAATTTTGATTACTCGTTGGCTTACCACAGTAGGTAGCAGATTCATCTTCCCCTTGACTGCAGTCTAACTTGCCATTACACAGCTGGGAGGGTGGCAAGCAAGTGCTGAGGTCCTCACACAAGAAGCCCAGTTGCTGTGAAGCTGTCTTACATTGTCGATGTAAATCTGGAATATTTATTTTTATTTACTTATGCATTTATTTATTTATTTGAGACAGAGTCTCGCTCTGTCACCCAGGGTAAAGTACAGTGGCACAATCTCAGCTCACTGCAACCTCTGCCTCCTGGGTTCAAGCAATTCTCCTGCCTCAGTCTCCCGCGTAGCTGGGATTACAGGTGCCTGTCACCACACCTGGCTAATTTTTATATTTTTAGTAGAGATGGAGTTTCATCATGTTGGCCAGGCTGGTCTTGAACTCCTGAACTCAAGCAATCCACCTGCCTTGGCCTCCCAAAGTACAGGTATTACAGGTGTGAGCCACTGCACCTGACCTAAATCCGGAAGCTGTATATGACAAGTATTGAATGTTGACACAAGCATTCGTGACCAAGAACATAAGCTTTAATAACAACATGCCCCTCTTCCCCCTTCTGTTTCTTACCATCGTTCTTTTTTTTTTTTTTTTAATGAAGCTTTAGCTGTAACCATTCTTCTTTTCCCCATTATTTCTCCTCCCTCTTTTCTTTCTTATTCTCCCTCATTCTTTTTTTATAATCCTACTGTATGTGGGCAAACAAGTGTAGACTCAATACTGCTGGAGAAGTACTGGAAGGTGCCCGGGAGAGGGTCCATAGGCCTGAGTTCCAGCTTGAGCTTTACCATGGGCTGGTTATATGGCCCCCTCCATTATTTTCTTAGGTAGAAATGAGAGCAAGGATAACTCTCTATGCTGACTTCATGGGGATACTATGAGTTAAATGATATTATTGTTTAAATGCAATTAGTCTACCCGTAATTCAAAAAATCAATGGGAGGTAGTCAAAATAATGTGAAAGGTATTCTTAAAAAGTTCAAGTGCTGCCGGGCGCGGTGGCTCAAGCCTGTAATCCCAGCACTTTGGGAGGCCGAGGCGGGTGGATCACGAGGTCAAGAGATCGAGACCATCCTGGTCAACATGGTGAAACCCCGTCTCTACTAAAAATACAAAAAAAAAAATTAGCTGGGCATGGTGGCGTGTGCCTGTAATCCCAGCTACTCAGGAGGCTGAGGCAGGAGAATTGCCTGAACCCAGGAGGCGGAGGTTGCGGTGAGCCGAGATCGCGCCATTGCACTCCAGCCTGGGTAACAAGAGTGAAACTCCGCCTCAAAAAAAAAAAAAAAAAAAAAAAAAAAAAAATTCAAGTGCTATAAAATTAGACAGTGGAAGTTAAATAGCTCATTGGTAACACTGCATCTCAGACATATTTACACTTAAATAATATATACTCAGAAAATTCCAGATTGGTGTGTAGAGTGATAAGATAAACAGGCTGGAAATACTTCAGCCACCTGATGTAGAGCTGGTAGAGGGCTTGGTAAAGGTGCGTTTTACATTTTAAATATTTTGTAGTTGGGACAATGTTGACAATTAAGAAGCAGATAACACCAGTTTATATCCCTTAATCAAAGAGGCGCTTGGCATTGTGGTTTTAGGGCCAAAAACCATTATGCTCTGATAACCTGAAAGAACCTGTGTCAGTTTTTATCCTCTGGAAAATTAACATCAAACTAGCTTAGATGTGAACCTGACTTGGAGGATTATAGTTTGGGGAGGAAGCAAAAGTAGGCAAGGGAACCTACGCTGATGCCGTTCTAATGCCTATGAAAGGAGGGAGTTAATGACGGTCTGCGTCGGAAGTCTCAGATTACAGCCAGTTCTTTTTTCTTTCTTTCTTTTTTTTTTTTTTTTTTTTTTTTTTTTTTTTTCCTGAGACAGAGTCTTGCTCTGTCACTCAGGCTAAAGTGCAGTGGCATGATCTCAGCTTACTGCAACCTCCACCTCCTGGGGTCAAGCAATTATCCTGTCTCAGCCTCCTGAGTAGCTGAGATTACAGGCACCTGCCACCACGCCCGGCTAATTTTTGTATTGTTAGTAGAGACAGGGTTTCACCATTTTGACTAGGCTGGTCTTGAACTCCTGACCTCAGGTGATCCGCCCTCCTTGGCCTCCCAAAGTGCTGGGATTATAGGTGTGAGCCACCAGGCCCAGCCTGCAGCCAGTTCTAAGAACATTTCAGACAGGGCAAGTTAGAGTCTTTGAAGCAAAGTCACCCATCAACAGAGTCCCATGTCCTGAGGGATGGGTACCACTAGCATCGCCACAGTGCTCAGTCATTGCCTGGGGACCACATGGGGAAGAGCAGCCTTGGCCTGAATGTGGTGGTGGGTCCAGACAGGTGGTAGCTGTGGGGCTGTCAGTTAATGGAGTTCCCTGACAGATTCTCTTGAAGATCCGATCAGAGCACTTCCATGCACTATAGTCATTAAAATATTTAAAATGCCTATAGGTTATTAAGCTTGAGCCTGATTCATGTCTGTAGTCCTAATGCTTAGCACAGTATTTAGCACATAATATGTGCTCAATAGATGCTTTTCTGAATGAATGTTCATAAGGTAAAATGAGAATCCAGATCTTACCCTTATGTCCCGTTGTTTAGAATCCTATTAACTCCCAAAGCTGACTAGGATCATGAGTCTAAAACTGTTCCTATCAGACCAACACCCTAAGACTTAGGGTTTGTTTTTTTTTTTTTGTTTTATTTTTTTTTTGTTTTTTTTTTTAATAGCGATTTGATGAGTCAGTTCCCATATATCAAATCTATCACTTTCTCTACGCTCCATTTCCTTCATTGAAACCACATAAATGTTGCTTGTTTTTATCATCTCAAAAGCCTTCCATGGCTCCACTTCTGGCAGCATCAAGGCTTAGTTCTTTAATCAATACGCATAACTGAAGGCCTTTGTCCAATAAGCATGTAGCAGGGCTGGAATTAGAAGGATGTCGCTTGCCTTCAAGATGCATTCCAGAACAGATAATTACTGCATCATGTGGCCAGGAGCTGGGTTTGTGTTTATGCAGGGTTTGTGGAAGCACAGAGGTGGCACACCTCGCTCAGTCTGAGGACACCTAAGATGACTATTAAACCCTGTATGAACCAGCCGAACAAGCAATGGAAGAAGGGCATCATGGCAGAAGGGAGGGTGTCTGCCAGAGTGTGGCAAGAGGAAGCATGGTGTGACTGCAGGTGTGTGTCTGCAATGCAATTCAATGCTACTGAACCACAGTCCTCCCTTATTTTCACTCACCCCCACCCCTTAACTACTCAGTGTGATTTTTCACCTCTCTTCCTCACAATACTTCAAGTATGATGTAAGATGAAGTCCTAATCCTTTGTATCCCATCAGAAGGTATACAGTTTTCATCTCTGACAGACCTCTTCCCAAACCTCAGTCAAAATCTGAAACCCCCACCAAGGTTTGGCTCCAGTTCTCGCTTTCATGACTGTGTCCCTTCAGCACCAGCTCTAGCTGATTTCTCTCAAATTACTGGAAATACGTATCATCTCACTCCACCTAGTTCCTGGTTGTACGCTGTTCTGTATTGCCCACCACTGTTTCCCCAGTCTCATCACAGTGGATACTCCCAGAAGGTGGAAACTGTATCCTGGCTTCAGAGTCAGGCTCACCTGTATCAGAAACCTGACTTATTAATGTATTCGTGATACAATCTGGGGCAAGTTGCCTCCCCCACCGACTCTTGGTCATAATGGTGATAGCATCCTGCAGGTTTGTTAAGAATAAAATAAAGATGAGACGTGAAATGAACAGAGCAGTGGCTGCTGCCTCCCTCATGCTGAACATTATCAGTAGACTCATACATTATAGAAATATATGGAGTATAAATATATTCTTGTTGGTTGAGTGAATTATTGACAGATTGGTAACCCAGAAGTGACACATACTTGCAGGTTTTACAGGTATTCCAAAGGTGATCCCAAGACCAATCGCAGCGGCGATGACGCCCAGCAAAAGGACTGCCATGCAGGAAGTCAGAAGACATTGCCTGGTGGGAGGTCAGCTGTGATCTGTCACCACAAAACACATAAGCACAAAAGAGAGTCTTCATCACAGGGCAGAGGCTCACAGTGGGGATACAGTGTTACCTAATCAGGTGCTGTCCAGGTTTTCTCACTGCGCAAGGCAGAAGCCAAAATTCCAAGACCTTGAGTATGTGCATTTAGTGATAGTGGTGCTTTTCCGGTCTACAGTTTCTAATGTGATCTTCTGGCAACCAGCCTCGTGATGATTGAGTATTGCTCCCCTCATAAAAAGGAAGCTTTACAATGAAGAAAGAGGGCACAATGAGGTGAAGTGACTTATCAGGTTTATGCTGATATAAACGGAGCCCAGTCTTCTGGTTCCTATCTGGGTAGGGCTGCTTCTACTGTGCCGATGTTTCCCCGGCCCCACCCCAGACCTAAAGAATCTGACTCTCTAGGGGTTGAACCAGGAATCTGCACATCTTCTGAATACATTGAGTTGTCCTTAAACACACACAAATTTAAGAACACAGCCCTACACCAAAGATGCCAGCCTGGGCAACACAGTGAGACCACCTCTCTGCAAAAAGTTAAAAACCAAAAATAAATCAGCTGGGCATGGTGCTGCACCCGTGTAGTCCTAGCCTACTTGGGAGGTTGAAGTGGGAGGAGCAATTGAGTCCAGGATATTGAGACTGCAGTGAGCCATGATAGAGCCACTGCACTCCACCTTCAGCATCAGAATGATATGGAGGTTCAAAACCAAAACCAGGCCAGATGTGGTGGCTCACACCTGTAATCCCAGCATGTTGGGAGGCTGAGGCAGGCAGATCACTTTAAGTTCAGGAGTTCAAGACCAGCTTGGCCAACATGGTGAAACCCCATCTCTACTAAAAATAGAAAAATTAACCAGGCATGGTGGCATGCACCTGTAATCCCAGCTACTTGGGAGGCTGAGCTGGGAGGATTGCTTGAAACTGGGAGGTGGAAGTTGTAGTGAGCTGAGATCACACCATCGCACTGGGTGACAGAGTGGGACCACATCTCAAACCAAACCAAACGAAACAACAAAAAAAAGCAAAGATGAAATGCAGACCATGATTTTGGGACCCAATTAGACATGCCAAAGGACAGTCAAACATTTGCCATCTGCTTGGTGGTTTCTGGAGTAATCATTGAAGAACAGGAAGTGGGAGCTGCTTCCGATTTAGAGTGGCTTGGCACCACGAGCAAGAACTTACCTGATCAGTATTTTTGGCACACCATGAAGAGAAAGAGAGCTCAGACCACTCGTTATTTTATTTTGTTTTATTATTATTATTATTTTAAATAGAGACAGGACTTTATTATGTTGCCAGGCTGCTTTTGAACGACTGGCCTCAAGCAATCCCCTCACCTTGGCCTCTCATGTTGGGATTGCAGGCATGAGCCATGACACCCAGCCTCATGATTTTTTTTTTTTTTTTTTTCTTTTTGTCAGTTACAGTAGCACTACCTTTTGCAAACAACGATACACACCTTTGATATTTCCAAAGTGACCCATTGGCCAGAGTTTCTAAACAACTCTGAACCTTCCTCAGGGGCTGAGCCTGGAGTTGTGGGATCCCTTGGTCCCCCACCTAAGGAACTAGCAATCAAACCTCCTTTTGGGTAAACAGTGTATTTCAACATAAAGGAAATGGAGTGGTGTCTTTTCATAAGAGCCACTCCCAGACTTTAATTTTTTGTCCCTTTGGAACTGTCAAATACACAAATTAATGCTTTTAGCTCTATCATCGGATAATGTTTATGAATTAGCAGCCCTGTCCCATAGCTATGAATATTCACATTCTTGGTGAAGAAACTTAGGCTTGAAGAATCTAAGTGTCACAACCTGTCAGTGGTAGAAACAGGGACAAGGAGGCAATCAGACACTCCAAGTCTATTTGCCACACCAAAAAGCCCTGCTGAAGATTCTCACTCTGCCAGACCACAAGGACCCTGCAATCAAGGCCTTACTCCTTGAACCAGATCTGAGTTCAATGTTAGTTCATCCTTCCCGCAGTAGCTATAGCCTTTAAAATGGCCTTACTCTCTCAGCTGGGCACAATGGCTCTTGCCTGTAATCACAGCACTTTAGGAGGCTAAGGTGGCAGGATAATTGAACCCAGGAGTTTGAGATCAGCCTGGGCAACGTAGTGAGACCCCATCTCTACAAGAAGTTTTTTTTTAGTTTTTAATTGGCCAGGCATGGTAGTATGCACCTCTGGTCCTGGCTACTCGGGAGGCTGAGGTGGAGGATTACTTGACACTGGGAGGTCAACGCTGCAGTGAGCCATGATTGTACCACTGCACTCCAGTCTGGGTGACAGAGTAAGACCCCGTCTCAAAAAAGGAAAAAAAAAAAAAGAATTGCCATAAGGAAAAAGGAAATAAAGGTTTTTACTCTTTGACTTAGAAATCCTACTTTTTTAATTGAGACAGAGCTTTACTCCTGTTGCCCAGGCTGGAGTGCAGTGGCGCGATCTTGGCTCACTGCAACCTCCTGCCTCCTGGGTTCAAGTGATTCTCCTGCTGCAGCCTCCCAAGTAGCTGGGATTACAGGCACCTGCCACCATGCCCGGCTAATTTTGTACTTTTAGCTGAGACGGGATTTCACCATGTTGCCCAGGCTGATCTTGAACCTCAGGTGATCCACCCATCCTGGCCTCTCAACGTGCTGGGATTATAGGCATGAGCCACCACACCTGGCCTGGAAATCCTACTTCTGAGGCTCTATTCTAAGCATATAATTGGATATACACAGGAAAGCTTTAGACATAAATACTTTTTTTTTTTTTTTTTTGAGATAGGGTCCTGCTCTGTTCCCCAGGCTAAATACATAGCAGTGGTGCTATCACAGCTCACTACAGCCTTGAACTCCACGGCCCAAGTGATTCTTTCACTTGGCGTCCCAAAGTGCTGGGATTACAGGTGTGAGCCACCAGGCCCAGCTAATATATTTTTTAAATAGTATAATTGATAATAGGAAATACTAAATGCTAAAAAATGCAAAAATACCTATTAAACAATTGTTTCCTAAAAGGGATCAAAATAAACTACACTACTTTATATATAAAATGTTCTTTGGTTTTTTTTTTTTGAGATGGAGTTTTGCTCTTGTTGCCCAGGCTGGAGTGCAATGGCGCAATCTCGGCTAATCACAACCTCCGCCTCCCAGGTTCAAGCAATTCTCCTGCCTCAGCCTCCCGAGTGGCTGGAACTACAGGCATGCACCACCATATTTAGCTAATTTTGTATTTTTAGTGTTTTTAGTAGAGACAGGGTTTCTTCATGTTGGTCAGGCTGGTCTTGAACTCCTGACTTCATGTGAGCTCCCAAAGTGCTGGTATTACAGGTGTGAGCCACAATACCCAGCCTGTAAAAGGTTCTTGACTGTGTAAAACAATCATACAAAAACACTAAGCATGAAAACAAAGAGTGGGGGAGTTGCAGGCTATCTCTGGGTTGTGGCTCATTTGCTCATCATTCATTCCTTTGGCTAACATTTACAGAACATTTACTCTGTGTTAGGCACTATGCTATATATACAGATACAAAGGTGAACAAGAAAAGATACCTACTTTGCTCTTGGTGAATGTACTTAGCTCTAAATAACAATGAAGTTTTTAGAAGGGAGGTTTGTTTCAGAATCACCAGAACGTGCTTGTTGAAAATACACATATCCCATACCTCATCCCTGAAGATTGGGTTTCACTGAGTCTGGGATGGGGTGAGGCATAATGTAATTTATTTAAAACTCTCTCTTAGTGATTCTGAAATACAGGCAGGATGACAGCTACTCTTTTGGAATAGAGGAGTCCAAACTTTTATGATTCAAAATCCCTTCAGTAGCAGAATAACTAAATAAAATAAATTAGCGTTCTGGCCAGGCACAATGACTCACTCCTGTAATCCCAGCACTTTGGGAGGCCAAGGCAGGTGGACCACTTGAGGTCAGGAGTTTGAGACCAGCCTGGCCAACATGATGAAATGCTGTCTCTACAAAAAATAAAAAAATTAGCCAGCCGTGGTGGCATGCACCTGTAATCCCAGCTACTGGGGAGGCTGAGGTAGGAGAGTCGCTTGAACCCAGGAGGTGGAGGTTGTAGTTAGCCAAGATTGCACCACTTCACTTCCAGCCTGGGCAACAGAGCAAGACTCTGTCTCAAAAATAAAAGCAAAAATAAATAAAATTAGCATTCCCCCACAATTTATTTATAAATTATATACCTGTACTAGTCCATTAATAGGCATATTATAAAACATTGTCCAAAATTTAAATTTAAGAAGGATGAGATTAAATATACAATGTGAAAATAAAGATTCTAATTTTTCTCCTCTAATCCTACTAGATCATCTTGTCCACCTCGTGTGATCCATTTGGAAATTAATTCTCTCATCTAAAGGATAATGAAGCTGTGAGAGGCCAATAAGAAACAAAGCTATTTTTAATAAGTCATTGCTTATTTAGTGCCATAACCCTCAAGGGTATCCAAAAATCTAACGCAAACATTAATAATTAAAATGAAATCAGAGCTAAAAATAGGATTAGATGTTAAAATAGACCTGTGACATTAACGTAAAAGTAGAACAAAGCATGTTGTCTTAGTCCGTTTTCCACTTCTACAACAGAATTCGACAGACTAGGTAATTTTATTTTTAAAAAGGAAATTTATTTCTCATAGTTCTGGAGGCTGGGAAGTTCAATACCAAGGCGCCATCATCTGGTGAGGGCCTTCTTGCTTCATCATAATATGTTTCCAACACATGAAATTTGGGGGCTACATTCAAACCATAGCACATGTATTTATTACTCCATTGTCTACTATATAATTGCAAGTCATTCCACTGCAGGTCAGCAGACATGAGAAAACGTTATGGGGTATCTGTGCCCCAAAATCTATCTTAAGCCATTAACAACCAAGCGAGAAGGAGAAGGAGTTGTACAGACAATTCTTTCAAATGATGATGAGCTTACACAAAACCTGAAGGGTGAGGTTGGGACCGTGGGATCCTGAGGAGGGACTGGGGCTAAGAAATGGGGAGTACTTGAAGTGCAAATCCTCATTCACATGTCTTTTGGCGGAGGCCGATACACATGCACATGCACACAGACACACAGGCACAGGCGTACAGAGCAACACTTGTCAGGAAATTGAGCTGAGGTGCGCCCACAAGGCTTGCACTGCCTTTCCTAACTTGCTGCTCAGACCCCATCTGATGCAAGGCCAATTTCTATACTCAAGAGGGCAGCAGAGAGCAACGAATGGGCCCTGATTCAATTTGAGATCTTCAGCACATGGGCCAATAACCACCACCCTTGCTGCTTGCTTAGAGCATCATGAACCCAAGGACTGGAAGGTCCAGAAGATACTCATGCCTGTTCCATGCTACTCAGGGACGGTTGACTAGAACTTTTTTTTTTTTTTTTTTTTAAGACAGAATCTCACTCTGTCACCAGGCGCCAGGCTGGATTGCAGTGGTGCGACCTTGGCTCACTGCAACCTCCTCCTCCCGGGTTCAAGTAATTCTCCTGCCTCAGCCTCCCGAGTAGCTGGGACTACAGATGCGCACCACCGCCCCCAGCTATTTTTGTATTTTTTAGTAGAGATGGGGTTTCACCATGTTGGCCAGGATGGTCTCGATCTCTTGACCTGGTAATCCGCCCACCTCGGCCTGCCAAAGTGCTGTGATTACAGGTGTGAGCCACCGTGCCCGGCCGACCAGGACATTTTAAGGCACTTGGAGATAAATCTCCAGCCACTTGCCCCTGCGGTTGTGATTGTGTGTTCCGTTTGTAATCACTGTGAGGATTGTTTAAGTACCTTCACACTCTCTCGTTTACTTTCAGATAGCCTGGGAGGTAAATGGAAGTCGTTGGATAATTTTATAGATGAGAGAACAGATGTCCAAAGATGTGGATACTTGCCCAGACTTCAATAGCTATTAGTGACAGGGCTTAACTTGAACCCAATTCTTCTAAAAAAGCAAATTTAGCTTATCTTGTGATACCCAGCATTTCTCAGAGTTCTTAGATGGTTTGTCAAGAATCTGCAAATTCTCTATAAGAATTAAAATTTTTGTCTTCACTATGATAATTATCTGTAATAGATTAATGTCTTCAAATAAAGAGGTGACTTTACAGAGTTATTGAGTGACACCTGTATTGCTCACTTACAGAGCATTGATTCAGTGAAAGATTTCTTTCCCCTAAAGTAAAAACAAAGGCTGGGATGTATTAGAACTTCTGTTTTGTATGGAAACAGGCATTCTTATATTGTATTTTGAAGCTAACAACATAGAAACAGACTAAATAAAGACCAGGATTGACCTAGTATTTTCCTGTCATTAACCCCCAAAGTAGCAATTTACTTTCTACAAAACATGCCCATCACATTAATTGAACATGGAAAATTTGAATTTTATTAGTGACATGGTATTTGGTTTCAAATTTTTCTTTAATTATACAGTAATTGCTATGTTTTGGGTGTATATGCCCCTATGAAATTCATATGCTAAAACCTAATTACTAAGATGATGATTTCTAAGGGGGAGCCTCTGGGAGATGATTAGGTCATGAGGGTCAGTGAAGGCTCCAGCCTGTGAACAGGATTAACGCCCTTACAAAAGTCTACAGAGAGCAGCTTTGCTCTTCTGCTCTTCTGCTTATGAGGATGCAGCAAGGAGACACCATGTAGGAAGCACAGAACAGCTCTCGCCAGAGACTGAGTCTCCTGGGGCCCTGACCTTGGATTACCAGCCTCCAGAACTGCGAAAAATAAATTACAATTACTTACACATTACCCAATCTGTAGTATTTTCTTACAGCAGCCCAAATGGACTGAGACAGTAATCTACAATCATGGAGCTCAGACACTGTTTTATGTTTGTAGGTATTGAAATAACATTATTATAGAAACAAAAATGATAGCAACATGATGAGACCTGGGGTCTGTAATAACTTTTCAAGAATACAAAGGGGTCCATCCGTCACTTGGTTTGAGGAACAGACCTCAGAGGACCCTACCTAATCTCCTCCCACTCCAGGATGTCTCACACTGTGAGCTGCTCAGGCTCCTTTTGCTCCTCCCGCCTCTTCAGCATGTCAGCTCCTATTCTTCTGTAACTGACTCCACACTCAGCTCCTGGGCACCTCAGGGGGGTGTCCTTCTTAGAAAAAGTTTTGGGACCCTAATCTAGTCCAATTACCATATTTTACACATGAAGGAACTGGGGCTCAGATAGATAAAGTGACTCATTCAAGGACGCTGGAGATTGGAGTTGGCTCTCCTGATCCAAAGTCCAGAGCACAGATCCCCAGGAAAAGCACAGGGAAGCAGCACTCACTACTTCCCACAGTCCTGCTAATTTCCTATTTCAAAATGGAAGCAAGGCTAGACCACAGTCATGGCTACAAAGCATTATAAGAGGCATGATTACTGGTGTAGCAGACTCCCCACCCACCTTCAGCAGAGTGATTAAAGTCCAGCATCGAAGCCTCCCTCTTCCCCAGCAGAGGTTGCATGATGAAGGGCAGTCACTGCCCTGGGGGTCAGCGAACCTGACGCTGGGCACCCTTGGACAAACCATTGCTACTCTTCAGGCTTCTGTGTCCTGTTCTGTAAAATGACCAGGATTACAGTAGAATTTCAGTGTTTCCTATTCTTCCCTGAAGATAAAAATCCCGTGGAGTGGGCTGGGCATGGTGGCCCACGCCTGTAATTCCAGCACTTTGGGAAGCCAAGGTGGATGGATCACCTGAGGTCAGGCGTTCAAAACCGCAGCCTGGCCAACATAGTGAAACACTGTTTCTACTAAAAATACAAAAATTAGCCAGGTGTGTTGGCAGGCATTTGTAATCCTGGTTACTCGGGAGGCTGAGGCAGGAGAATTGCTTGAACCTGGGAGGTAGAGGTTGCAGTGAGCTGAGATCACACCACTGCACTCCAGCCTGAGCAACAGAGTGTGACTCCATCTCAAAAAAAAAAAAAAAAAAAAAAAAACCCTGGAGTGTTTATTAAAAACTTAAATTTCTGTGCCTCAATCCAAATTTGGACTATCCAGGGGAGATGCCTGATAATCTATATTTAACATGGTAATCTACATTTCATAAGTGCTCCACGCCATTGTTTTCCACCAGAATACAGAACTGGATGAGTGGGCCCCAAAATTCGGAATCAGTAAAAGCTCCAGATGTACTATAAGTATGAATGTGAGAGGGAGAACCTGGAAATAGTATCAGCCATTCACACATGACAATAGTAGATGTCAGATTTCTTAGTGAGTCACTCAGCAAGGCTCTGAGGCACTGCAAAAACAAGGTGAGTGGGTTTTCATCAGAAGAGTGAGTGGAGAGAGGTCAGCCATGTGGTGTGTCCCGTGGGCAAGGGTGGCCCTACAATGGCACCAATAACTGGCTTGGGTGCCAAGGAGCAGCCACGCAGTTTCCAGGGACAATGGTGGTAGGCATGCAGAGGAGGCCAGAGTGAGCCTGGAATGGAGCCCTCTACATGTCTTTTAGGGCCTCGAGTGGAGCTGGCTATGTTTGCCACATTTCAGAGGATGGCTATTCGTCCAGTGTGGTATATAGATTAGTGGTCCTGGCTTCAGGGGAGTCAGTTGGTCTCCCCTGCTTACATGTCCTAACTCTGTGGGAGGCCAAACTCCACTGGATGTCTTTATAGGCAGTGGCACCATCCAGACAGAGAGAGATGAGGGATGTTGAAGAAACATTATTCAGACACTTCGTGTTGGTCGGTTTTTGCTTTGCTACAAGGAAATACTTGAGGCTGGGTAATTTGTAAAGAAAAGAGGTTTATTGGCTCACAGTTCCGCAGGCTGTGCATGAAGCATAATGCTAGCATCTGCTTCTGGTGAGGGCCTCAGAAGCTTGCCATTATGGCAGAAAGTGAAGGGGAAGCAGGCAGTGTCACATGAAGAGAGAGAGAACAAGAGCGAGAAAGGGGAGGTCCCAAACTCTTAAACAACCAGGTCTCTTGGGAACTGAGTGAGAACTCACTCATCACCAAGGGGATGGTGCCAAGCCATCCATCAGGAGTCCGCGCCCATGACACAATACCTCCCACTAGGCCCCACTTCCAGTATTGGGGATCACATTTCTACATGAGATTTAGATGGGACAAACATTCAAACCATATTACACTTGTGAAAACAATAAGAAAGCTTCATTAAAGACTATTGAAATAGAGAAGAAAGACTGAACTGAACTCTGAATATAGCAAAACCAGCTGGGAATTTATAGCTAATGAGTCAGAGTGAGGGTTCAGGGGATGGAAAATTACTCAGAGGGAGCTGATTAGACCTCAGGGATAGGTGGATTCTCGATAAACGGGCTTAGCAGGATTATCTGCCAAGACTGGGCTCAGCAGACAAATGTCAAGGGTGAGAGGCCAAGTTCAAGGCCTAGTGAACAACATGGCTCAGAGGAGCCCAACTAATGTTTGGCCAAGGAGAAAGTCTTTGACAGGGGTTGAGACCTCCTACGTTTGAGAGGAGTTAATAAAAAGCTAATGGGAATGGGAATTTCTTTCTGTTCAGCTCAAATGCTGGCTGACAAGCACTATCCTTGGGTAAATATGGAAGACTGAACTGAGCACTTGTACCTCAGAGGTAATATAATAATAATAAAATAGTAATGCCAGGCACAGTGGCTCAATCCTGTAATCCCAGAACTTTGGGAGGCCAAAGCAGGCGAATCACCTGAGGTCAGGAGTTAGAGACCAGCCTGACCAACATGGAGAAATCCCGTCTCTACCAAAAAATACAAAATTAGCCGAGTGTGGTGGTGCATGCCTGTAGCCCTAGCTACTTGGGAGGCTGAGGCAGGAGAATGCTTGAACCTGGAAGATAAGATGTAGGTTGTGGTGAGCCGAGATCACACCATTGCACTCCAGCCTGGGCAACAAGAGCAAAACTCCATCTCAAAATTATTTGATGATCTCTCAATTATTAAATAACCAAAAGGTGTCAGTAATTTTTTGTGCATTATTCCAAATCCTTAGAATAATCCTGCAAAGGTGGTATTATCATTTTCATTTTATAGTGTGAAAACTAAGGCTCAGAAAAAGTCTTTTCAAAATCAGGAGGTGAATTCAGGTCTGTTTGATTGTAAAACTCCAAATCTTTTCACTGTGCACAGATCTTATACATAGCAGTTGGTAATTGGAATGAATTTGTGAAGTGAATGAATACATGAACACATGAACTTTATTTCAAGTCTAAAGTAGGTTTCCAGGTAAAAGGACTCTTTTTGACCCTCAACACTCTCAAAAATTCTGAGACTCTCATCCACTTTAATATCCCCCCACCCTCTGCCATTGTTTTACTGCCTCAACTTCAACAGTGCAGATTTATTAAAAACGAGACTGAGGTGTGTAACGGGAAGGGTTACTTGACTTTAAGGTGCTAGTCTCATCAAAGGAAGGTATATAACTCAGTGAGCAGCTGGGAACTTGGGAACCCTGGTGACCAAGGAGGATTTGGTGTATCATACAGTCTTCCTTGGTGTGCTGATGTCCTGGGGTTCCTGACTGATTCGAGGATGTTGGTGGAAGTGGTGAAAGGAGAGAGAGTGTTTGGGCCTCACATGTGGAAGGCCTTCCTTCCTCAGCCTGCTGTCTGTGGTGGCACAGTCTGTTCCCAGAAATGCATCATTGATTTGAACACCCAAATGGCTAGGAATATGAAATCCAAACCATCAGAACTGCTGGCTCTAACTCTAGCAAAGAAAGATAAACAAAATCTTTCTAAACTTAGAAATGCTTCAGGATTATTTTTCTTTCATTTCCAGCTAATCAAAGATCAGCTTTCAACACCAGAATGTTTTATTAAAGTTTTTCTAATTAGCCTCGTCATTCTGTTAATCAAGTGTGTTATAAGTATGGCATCTTTATCACTGTTTTACTAATCGACATCTTTCTAACCATGTTAACATTTCAGTGACTTTTGAACAGTTCCCCTTCCATGAAATGGGGCATGTCCTACACTTCTTTGAAGACTGGCTGCCTTTCTTAGGGACATTTTTTTCATACTGATTTGTGTGCTTATAAAATATGCAGTGAGGACAGATGGACAGAAAGCTGGAGTGGAGAAGAAGGAAATAATTATCTGCCTAGTGCAAAGTGTGTACTTGCAAGTTTCTAGGTATGCCATGGACTAGGAAAGGTCAAGAAATAATGGCATGAGCTGCTTAAGCTAACATAGCAGATAAGCTTAAGAGTTTCCACATTTGTTTGTTAATGAAAAACAGTGTCTGGCAATTAACTTCAGAAAAGTGGATAGGTTCTGATTTTAAGAAGGCTGAGTAAAGACTTTCCTACTCCCTTTCTTTTAGATATTAGCTTAAATAACAAGGAGAAAGAGAAACAGAAGTTTTACTCCACCTTTAATGAAACTGGGTGGCATGCATAAACCTTAGTTGCAATGCGTGAAGACTGGAGGAGGCCAGACGTGGTGGCTCATGACTGTAATCTCAGCACTTTGGGAGGCCGAGGCGGGCGGGTCACCTGAGATCAGGAATTCAAGACCAGCCTGGCCAACATGTTGAAACCCCATCTCTACTAAACATACAAAAATTAGCTGGTCATGATGGCAGGTGCCTATAATCCCAGCCGCTTGGGAGGCTGAGGCAGGAGAATCACTTGGACCTGGGAGGCAGAGGTTTCAGTGAGCAGAGACCATGCCACTGCACTCCAGCCTGGTGACGAAGCCAGACTCCATCTCCCCCCCTGTCCCCCCACCAAAAAGCCTGAAGGTGGATGAATGAGTGACAACAGACTTAGCAGAGTGGAGTAGAGTGAGGGCTTCAGGGAGGATGTAATGAGAAGCAGGGCAACTGGCACCTTCAGGACTTTGGGAAGCCTTGAGAATCAGAGGTGCTGGGTAATATAGAAGACAGGTGAAGAGTAGGCTCGCAGTGGGGGCACTGGTTGAAAGTCTCTATGAAAAGCAGTTCGACTTCAGGTCCTCAAAGAGGGAAGCTTATTTTTTGGAGAAATGGAACCTGAGACGCTCTGGGCTCAAGGGTATCAGGTACACTGGAGAGTGGGGTGAGACAGAAGGTGGCAAACATGAAGCTATCTCTGTTAGGATATTAGAGAGTCCTTCTTTGTAGGATCTGAGCTGTCCTACCTGTTCTGATAGTTGGAGGCCCCTGAAAGCCTCCATTCGTGCAGATACAGCTTCCCAGCTTTTTTTGGTGTCTCATTCTTACATATGATGGTAGCCAATGATCATCAGATATTTCAGGGCAATCCAATGTGAAATGCAAACCAAGAGAAGACTGGAATCAGAGGAGAAAAACGTCCATTCAGGTAGCAGGACAAAGTGTAAAACAAATTCTAATTTAATGTCCTTTGAGAGAAATGGGAAGAGATGCAGCCATGAAACATAAACATGGTGCTATGATAATAGGGGCTCTCAGAGAACAGGAAAAAGTTCATAAAAAGTACATGCTAAACGCTGATGTTACAAAGTCAAACTATGGGAAACTAAAGTTGAAGAATTCTCTCATAAAGTAGAACAAAGAGAGATAGAGGGAACTGAGAGCCAAAATCGCAAGGACATTAGAGAATTAATTCAGTATCTACCTTCTGATGAATAGGTAAAAATTAGAAAAACAGAAAAGAAAAAATTGTGGAGAAGAAAATATCGAAGAAATAATGTTTTAAATTTCCCAGAATTAGAGGCTTAAGTTTCCAGATGGAAAGGGCCCACTGAGAGCTAAACCAATGAAGGAGAAGAAGACACTCAAAAAAGCAATCAGTGTGAAATTTCAGAACATAGGATAAAAAGATCCCGAAACCTTCTGGAAGGCCGGGGGGTAGAGTGAGCTAACAGGTCACACGTAAAGGGTTAGGAATAAGCAGTATAGCTGATTTCTCAATGGCAACACTAAGGGAAAAGACAATGGAGTAACGTCTCCAACATAGTAAAGGGAAATGACTTTCAACCTAGAATCTCCAACTAACAAAACTATTGATTAAGCATTAGAGTTGAATAAACATATTTTCAGACATGCAGCATCTCAAGAAAAAAAAAAAAAAGACCTGGCCAGGCGCGGTGGCTCATGTCTGTAATCCTAGCACTTTGGGAGGCCGAGGTGGGTGGATCACCTGAGATCAGGAGTTCGAGACCAGCCTGGCCTTCATAGTGAAACTCCATCTTTAAAAAAAAAAAAAAAAAAAAAAATAGATCACGAAGGTGGTTTTCTCAGGGCGAGGCTTATCCATTGCACCCCGGATGTGCTGACCCCTGCGATTTCCCCAGATGTGGGAAACTCGACTGCATAATTTGTGGTCGTGGGGGACTGCGTTTGCGCTCTCTATAATAAAATTTTTAAAAAAGAAAAAAATAATAATAATTTAATAATAACAAAAAAAGAGACCTTCCTGCATCCTTTCTCAGTGCATTCTCATGTCATACAGGAGGGTGTGAAATGAAGAAGAAAACCAAGACAAAGGAAGACAGGGCAGCCAGTAAGAGGAACTGCAGCACAACAGATTCTAGGACGATGGCAAGTGGTGGGTCTTGAGCATAAACACTTTATACTGGAACAATGGGAGACTATGCTCTGGGAGAGAGGGATCTCCAGGGAAATGAAACTAATTATTTCTCTGGCTCGACTATAGGAAAATTGTATTAAGGGATTGTGGAAGGGGCTGAAAAGATTTAGGGATAGCATTTAGCTAAGCAATGCTATCCCAAAATTAAAAGACAATTATTAAGTTTAGGGTAAGCAAAAAATCAGTATAAGAAAACAAATGTAATTAAGTTCACTCCTTAGGCCAGCAGAAAATAATATTTGTATGGTTATAATCATGTAAGCAGTTGTTACTTACAACTGCTTGTTGATGAATCAAAATGATTAGGAAAGTTGGCGACAGGTGGGGATGCTGTGATAGAGGAGTTAAAACCTTATCTGTCCTAAGAAGTCCATGGATTATGCTTAAATTAAATAAAACAGCAACTTAACCATGTTGTTTAAAAATATAGAAGAACAGATCAGAAAAAACACTAAAATTCATTGCCTACAAGAAGCAGGATGGTAAGATGAGAAAGGTGGAAGAAGAGTGATTTTTTTTTTTTTAACCTTTGGATAATTCGACTTTTAAAGCTGTGTGAACATCACTTTGTTTAAAAAGCAAATTAATTTCCACTGTCTTGGTCCTTTGGCCTTCCCTTTTCTCAGAGTTCTGCTTTGGGTATCTGCTGTAGAACAAGGCACCAGGCCTTCTTAAATTCTAATTTATTATCAGTGGCATTTCTGCTCTCCTGTACCAAGATTTGGCTTTTGAAAAGTGAACTTTCAGGAAGACTTGCTGAGTTATTTTTCCCTCAACCCCAGTTCTCCAGCCAAGCACTCTGATGTAAGGGTTGGAAATGGTCTGGATTGTTTCCAATAATACAGTTCTGTGGAGAAAGTGTCAGAGCTACAGTCTTCTCCCTAAGGATAATTACGAATAGAAGGTAAACGTGTCTTTCTGAGCCCTTCGATAAGTTGAAGCATTATGCAAATCTACATTTTAGATGTTATTTCCATAAGTCAATTGGGTTTGTTTACTTCTAACTGCATTACTCCACAAAGGATTTTAGGCATAATAAAAACACATACCATACAACAAAATGAAGCAAATTAAAAATAAGCAAGGAACACAACAAAGGGAAAATAAAGATGAGAAACTAAGAGAAACTAAGAAGGAGGTTTGTACACATAAAATACATGCAAAGAATTCCTATATATATGATGAAATGGGCCACAAATTTGGTTTTACTCTTGTTAGTCAACATGAGGAGAGACACCTGATCAGACATGTGATTCCTAAGGCCTGTAGAATAAAAACAAGCCAGCCCCTATTCGTGTAAATGAAGAGAGGATGCTGTGCAATGGAAACAATGCACTCAACTGCACCTTTAGAGTCAATGCAATGATCATTTCTCCAGACTATTCCTAGACATGGCTGAGAAAGGAAAATACAATTTTAAGACCCCAATGAACTGAACGGACTCCATCTTGGCCAAGGGGACCCCAGAGAAACCTTGGAAGAAACTGAGTTCCCAGTCATAATGTAATGGAAGGTGAGACATGGCTCATTATACCCCTCCCTCCATAGCCACCATGAGGCTTTCTTCCCTAAGGGCTAACAGATCATTAGGCATTAGATTCTCATACGGAGCAAGCAACCCGGATCCCTTGCATGTGCATTTCACAGTAAGGTCATGCTCCTATGAGGATCTAATGCTGATCTGGCAGGAAGCGGAGCTCTGGCAGTAACGCTTGCTCCCCCACTGCTCACCTCCTGCCGTGTAGCAGGGCTGGGAACCTCTGCTCTAACTTGATCAAGACTTCTTTGGTTTACAGATGGCTGTCTCAAGTCCTGCTCCTCTTTAAATTATTTTGAATATCACAAAGAGAAATTAACTTCATTTAACTCTCCTGGTTCCCCTATCATTCGCATTTGAATTGACCCTTGTGAGGAGTCCTACTCCAGGCCAAAATCCTATGTGTGATTTTGCAGGCCCTGCTATAAGCAAAGACAAGGTTTTGCTTTGCAGACCTTGTGGAGAGAAGGTCCCCTCCCCACAGCAGACTTGTTGCTCAGCCAAAGCATTGCACTTTTCTGGAAGGAGCTGCAGCCAAAGACTCAAACTCTCACCCTTCCCCAGGCTAGCCATGCTCACAGACACGTCTGTGTTCCTAGCCCAGAAGCCAGCCTTCACAGGTGTCCATATTAGTGGCCTTGGATAAGGCCCTTTTCTCTAGTTTGACTCAATATTGATACAGCAGCTAGAAAGAAATAATTTTAGGCAGATAGTGAGGGTGACGAGGTCCTCAGCAAAGCTTCCCTTTTAACAAAAAGCAGCCCCCCCAAAATTTCTTTTCCAACAAAGAGCAGCCTGAAAAATCGAGCTGCGGATATAGATAAGCAAGCTAGAAGCTTGCACACAGGAATGCCACAGCTGTGCCAATAGACAAGCCAGGTATGCTCAACTTGGAGGCTCCATCTTCCCTTTTCTTTATCACTGTGTGTACAGTAAAGAACCAGGCAACATGGCCTCAGCCAGGTAGAGAAACCATTTGCTAATAAAAAATTAGGGTGGTGCAGCCAGCTTCTTCTTGTGGTATGCAAATGACACACCTGGTCCAACCAATCTTCTGTGCCCTATAAGTCAGACACTGCCCCTCAAGCTCATCTATCCGACCTTCTGCATTTCACCATGGAAGTGGCAACTCATTTTCTCCAGGACCCCTTTGTATGCAGAGAGCTCTTCTCTTTCTTTCGCCTATTAAACTTCCAACCTTAACTTCACTCTGGTGTGTCTGTGTCCTAGTTTTCTGTGGCATGGGACAATAAACCTTGGGTATTACCCCCAGACAATGATGCTGCTTCAATATCTTTCTATTCTTCGAATCCACTTATGATCTGGACCTTTCTCCTGTTGGGGCTCAGAAATTGTTAGTCTAAACACAGCATTTTGACATACTGAGCTGAAGAAGCCCCACGGTTCCAGTGATCTTCCCCTCTCCTCTGTCTCTCCCATGGAAGCTGAAGTTCCTTTGAGGAGGGAGACCCAGGCATTTGGGATTCCCTCCCCGCTCTGTCACATCCACGGTGCATCTCAACGGAAGAGAGAGCAGGCCAGCTGGTACCTCCTGAATCTTCTTCCTGAAAACAACAGGCTAGGCCTTGGGGGAACTTCAGAAGGCACTGTTTTTACTGAAAACAAGATCAAACCAGAAACCTTTTCACATGTGAGTCCTAAAACTGTAAACCGGAACCCTTTCATATGTAATTCCTGAAACTGTAAACTAAAACCCTTTCATATGTAATTCCTGAAACTGTAAACAGAAACCTTTTCACATGTGAGTCCTAAAACTATGAACTTAAGATTCTTCCGCGGGTAACATCTAAAGTATAAGCCTATATAAAGGCTGAACCTCCCTTCGTTAGGGGAGCTTGGCTGTTGGGCACATATGCCACCAAGCTACCAGCTGCAAATAAATTCCTTCCTCCGGCATTCAGTGTCCGAGAGAGCCTTTCCTGCGGCCGCTCCTGCTACACCTCTACCTGCCTAAAATTCAGACCCACCAAGGAGAATAATTGTTTTTTCTTCCCCTCCCTTTTATTATCTATTGCAGAAAAGAAAACCCAGAATGTACCCGTACCTGAACATACCCTTGTACAGGTGTAATGACTGTCTCCAAGGATCATTTAAGTTCCGAGAACTGTGTACAAGGTGATTTCTGTTCCCGGATCCGTTCACTCTCTCTGGTAATCCCCGCAACAGAATGCCTGTTCTTTGCCCTCCTGTAACCTGTTTCACCCGGATCCAAGCCCCCATTCTTTTCGTACCTTCAAGATGGTATTGAAGACTAAACTCCGACCCTTTTTTATCTCTTGCTCAAATTCCTATCTAAGGGACCTGGGGAGGCCCATCCTACAGACTGTAAAATCTCATCAGATGGATTTTGTTTGACCTTATATAATGTGGCTTACTTTCCAACCTGCTCTGGCATAACATTACATTGGCAGATGAAGGAAATCAAAATATCAAAGCGCAAAATATGCTTATTTGCCATATTTTGAAATGGCTCCACAAAGCCTTCTTTTATGGGAGAAAATTTGCATCTGTAAAGAATCTCTATTAACATAACTAGATCCTTCCCCTTCTATATCCTCCCAATCCTGAAGAGATTGATTGGAAATCTAGCACCTTTTAAAGATCTGAATAGGAAACATTTGCCATCTATTGTCTCTAAGGGCAGCCACTTAAGAGACTTCCTGAGAACCCTGGACTCATCCGGGTGAAAATGGCTGGTGCCTGTAATCCCAGCACTTTGGGAGGCTGGGCCGGTGGATCACCTGAGATCAGGAGTTTGAGACCAGCTTGACCAACATGGTGAAACCTCTTCTCTACTAAAAATACAAAAATGTGCTGGGTGTGGTGGCGCGCACCTGTAATCCCAGCTGCTCAGGAGGCTGAGGCAGGAGAATCGCTTAAACCCAGGTGGCAGAAATTGCAGTGAGCCGAGACTGCACCATTGCACTCCAGTCTGGGCAACAAGAGCAAAACTCCGTCTCAAAAGCAAAAATAAAAACCAAAACCTTGGTCTCTACAGCCCTTTATCCTAACCCAGCCACTCCTTCCCATTGATTCCAGGTTTTTAGGTAACTTGACTCTTTCAACCTATCAGAAAATCTTTGAATCCACCTATGATCTGTAAGCCCCTCACCACCCCACTGGGAGCTGTCCCGCCTTTTCAGATGGAAACAATGTATATTGTACATTATGATTGATGTCTCATGTCTCGATAAAATATATAAAACCAAGCTGTAATCCAATCACCTGGGACACAGGTTCTCAGGATCTCTAAAAACCATGTCTTTGGCCATGGTCACTCATATTTTGCTCAGAACTAATCTTTTCAAATGTTTTGCAGAGTTTGGCTTTTTTTTTTTTAATTTTTAAATCAATAGTATATAAGCTTCTGTACCTCACTGGGAGCTTGGGTCTTCATTCTGAAGGCTCTTGTATATACACATTAAATAAATTTATATGCCTTTTCTGCTATTAATCAATCTGCCTCATGTCAGTAATTTTTTCAGTGAACGTTTAGGGAGTCAAGGGCCTTGGCCCCCACACTCTTCTCTCTCCCCAAACCCCACAGGCAGTTGTGAACAGGCACAAGCCTTCTATTCTTGACTTCTGAGCAGTGTGGTGACTCACCCCATTTGCTCCATGCTGTCAACTGAAGAATGAGAAGTCCTTACACGCGGAAAGGAGAGCTTTACAGCATTACTCACAAAGGTTTGCAGCCTGCAGAATGACCATTCTGACAGGCTGGGAAACATAGCCTCTGGCCAGAAGCCAGACACAGACACTTTGAGGGAGAGGCAAAGGGAAGAGAAATTCATGCCGGGCAGGGTGGTCAAATAGACATATTCAATGAGCTACAGGAGGAGTCATGAATATACAGGAAAGGAAAAATGTGTACATGCGCAGTGGAGCTTCACGCCTCTCCGTGGGACTCATGTTCAAACAATATCGGCATTAGTAGGATCTGAGGGTGGAGTTTTCAGCCCTCTGATGTCCAAGGTGTGACAGAGGCCATAAAAACCCTCACTGTGCTTTTCCATAGACTGGCCAGAACCACTGCTCAGTGGTCGCTTATCAGGCAAAAAAAGAGGGGCAGTGTCAGGCTGTTGGTGGATATCAGTGGTGGGGTCTTTTCAAAGGGCTGGTTACTAGCTGGGCGCGGTGGCTCACGCCTGTAATCCCAGCACTTTGGGAGGCTGAGGTGGGTGGATCACCTGAGGTCAGGAGTTCAAAACCAGCCTGGCCAACATGGTGAAACCCCATCTTAAAAAAAAAAAAAAAAAAAGGAAGGGCTGGTTTCTGTTAAGCTCTTACAGAGGGAAGCCCATTGGCAGTTAGTGAGGGAGGGAGGGTACATAACGAGGTGTGTCTGCCCTTCCTTCTCATCATTGCTGGGAACTCAGGCTCAAGGCTTTTCTGGGGTCTCCTTGGCCAAGAGGAGGTCTGTTTGGCCAGTTGGGGGGCTTAGGATTTCATTTTTATTTTTCAGTGCTGTTCCATGGTGAAAATGGAACCCGAGAGGCACTTCTCTGTGCCTCTTGCTTGCACCATTACAATAAGCGAATGAAGCCTTGAGGTTACTCTCAGTGTGGGCTGTTGTTGTAATTGACCAACCTGATTGCTCAACACCTCACATAGTCATTAAATAGATTCTAAGTATGTTTTTAGATGTCAAGGACCCAGCTTATGGGTTCAGTTTGATATAAGGATTTTCTTAATGAACAGAAAAAGAGGAATGGGGACTCCTATTATACAAAGATTATACCCTCTTCTTGGATTGAGATGGCTAAATAACTTGGTAGAATTATTTCTACCTCTTCTGGCCAGAGGCTATGTTTCCCAGACTGTCAGAATTATTTTAAATTGACACAAAACCCTGTGTCAATTTAAAAAACAAACCTGAGAACTTAGAGAAAAGGTCTGTGCCTGAAACTCTTTGACTCTGAAAAAACCAGTGGGAGGATGAAAATAATCAGAAACTCAACAAAGTGAATGCAGCTTAAAAAGGAGCAAATAATTGTCGTTTAGTCAAAAGACTTTCCATAAACCATCAGGACAGAAGAAAGTGAAGATGATAGAAGTGAAGAGAGAAAGTGAAGGACAGAGAGAAAGTGAAGCTGAGAAGGTTGAGGGCAGACATTTTTCCTCAGAGAAGGGTCAAGATTTTAGCTATTGGAAGGGAAAAAGAGATGTTGCAGATTCAGTTATTACAAGATCAGGGCAGTGACAGGCACAGGGATCTGTGGCAAATTGAAATGACTTCCTCAACCTGGAAAGAAATGGAAGCACCTTCTTAACACTAGCTGGGAGACAGTGATGAGCTCAGAGCCTCTCTTTGAAGACTGTGGCAGCCATTCAGGGAGAGCTACATCAAAAGTTAAGAGAAAGGGGAGATGGCCACTTTTTTCTTAAAACAGGGCTTTGAGATTCATTTTAAGTACTGTATAGGACAGAGAGGGACTTTAATAGGCCCCCAAAGATAAAAGATATCCCCATCCTAATTCCCAGGACCTGTCACTATGTTAGGTTACATGACAGAGGGGAATTAAGGTTGCTAATAAGTTGACCGTAAAATAGGAAGACTATCCTAGATTATCTGAGTCGGCCAGTGTAAGCACAACAGCTCTTAAAAGTCAAAGAGGAGGGCAGAAGAGAGAATTAGAGGGGGCTAAGAAGACAGACCTGGAGCCAGAGTGATGTGGCATTGCTGGCTTTGCAGATGGAAAAGGAGCTGAGAGCCCAGGGCTGTGGAAGCCTCTAGATGCTGGAAAGGGCGAGAAAGTGAATTCTTCCCTAAGCCTTTCAGAAACGGACGCACAGACCTGCCTACACCTTGATCTTAGCAAGGAGGGATTCTTGTTGGACTGCTACAGAATTCTAAGGAAACAAATTTGTGTGTTTTAAGACACTACGTTTGAGATTATTTGTAGAGGCATGAATGGGAGACTACTAAGAGATTAAAGGGTGATACATACGTACTGCTGACCCCACTCTCCACCCTGGAAGAGGTTTGTCCCACAAGCTAACAGCTAAAATGTTTGCATTATAATTGTTATTGTCATCAATAAGATTACCATCAATAAGGCATGGTGGCTCATGCCTGTAATTTTAGCACTTTGAGAGGCCAAGGTAGATTGCTTGAGTCTAGGAGTTTGAGACCAGCCTGGACAACATAGTGAGACCCTGTCTCTAAAAAAAATTTTTTAAAAAATTAATTAGCTGGATATGATGGCACACGCCTGTAGTCCTAGCTACTCATGAGGCTGAGGCAGGAAGATTGCTTGAGCTCAGGAGTTCAAAGCTGCAGTGAGCTATGATTGCCCCACTGCCCTCAGTCTGAGTGACAGAGCAAAACCGTGTCAATTAAAAAAGAAAAAAAAAAGTGAACTCTAGGTTCTCTGCATTGGTTGATAATTTCTTTGTGATCTGTTTTTCCCTCAATTCATTTGCTTTCAGAAAGGCTTAAAAAATATGTATGAAGGGCTGAATTTCATCGTTAAACAAGCAATATTCAATGAGGCTTATAAAGCTAGGATTGAAAAACAACTAGAATCCTAGAGTTATTAACTAATCCTTGATAAAAATCAGTTCCTTTTTTAGTTGTACCTTACTTCAGGCAAGTTGTTACGTATTTCATAAAATGTAAGGTTTTGAAGTTGATGATTTCTTGATCCGTAACAGATGTCCAATGATTGTTTTCACATTTCTTACTGTATCACGACTGCCACCTGGTGGACTGTCATTGTATGACACCATTGACTGCATCCTGCTTTCGGAGCGATTAAAATGAGGGAAAAAAATTACCGTAGATTTACCACATATACCTTTAAATAATGACTCTGATCCTAAACTATGATTTGACCTCCTGAGTACTGTTTGGCACACAGTGTTGATGGCATATCACTGTTGTGCAAAGCAAGTGACCAGTGTGCAGCTGCTAATAGAGACGGCTCTTATGTCAGAACTGAAATTTAGTACAGTGATTTTTTCCTTCTTTCTTTTGGAAAATGTAGACAATAGGTAATTATTTACAGTTAGCATCTTCTCACTCAAATAAAAAATTTAATAGCATGTTTCAGAAAATAGCCTTCCTGTTTTTTGTTTTTTTGCCTGTCTTTCAGCTTAGAAAATGCCAAGATAGAGTCCTCCATTTCTATATTGAGCCTGAACTTTGAAAGCGCTCGAGAGGCCTGAGTGCTTTACTATCATTTACTAGCTGTACAAGTCTTTATAACCCCTTGGGTCCTAGCTTCCTTGCTCATCAAATCAATGCCTCCAAGTCCTACATGATCTGAGGGACTCCTGGGGGAATCCAATGAGGCTGTGTGTGGAAGCATGTCGGTAATTTTTTTTTTGACCTCTGAACTTTTTATTGGCCTCCTGCTCCCCAAAGGGTCCCCCACTTCTGCTGGCCTAATGTCTCAGAACTTTGATGTTGTTGGTATCACACATCACTTTGCCATCCGCTATCCGGCGAGTGGTGGTCTTTTGGATGGTTTGCATGGAGTTGTTGCTGTCCAGGGCATCACTAAGACTGAAGTCCTTGCCATCTTCCAGCAGGCGGTGGTAGGTGGTGATCTCAGCCTCCAGCTTGACCTTGATGTTCAGCAGAGCCTCGTACTCCCGGGCCTGGCCCTGTCCCTCTGCCCGAGTCTGTGCCAGCTCTGACTCCAGGTGCAGAAGGATCCCATTGAGCTGCTCCATTTGCAGGGCGTAGCAGGCCTCCATCTCCCTCAGGCTGTTCTCCAAGCTGATCTTTGTATTTCTCATGGAGTCCAGGTCGATATCCAAGGACTGGACTGTACGTCTCAGCTCTGTGAGTGTCATCTCAGCAGCTTCAACCTCAGTGGACTGTGTGGTGACCACTATGGTGCTCTCCTCAATCAGCTGAGTCCAGTACTTTTCCAGATCCTCTTGGTTCTTCCGAGCCAGCTCGTCATATTGAGCCTGGATTTCTGCCATGATCTTGGCGAGGTCCTGAGATTTGGGGGCATCTACCTCCACGGTCAACCCAGAGCTGGCAATCTGGGCTTGTAGGCCTTTTACTTCCTCTTCATGGTTCTTCTTCATGAAGGGCAGCTCCTCCTTGAGAGCCTCGATCTGTCTCCAGCTGCAGCAGAGTGGCGTTGGTGTCATCGATAACTTTGCGGAGCCCATGGATGTCGCTCTCCACAGACTGGCGCATGGCCAGCTCTGTCTCATACTTGACTCTAAAGTCATCAGCAACAAGATGGGCATTGTCAATCTGCAGAATGATGTGGGCATTGTCCACAGTATTTGTGAAGATCTGAGCCCTCAGGTCCTCGGTGGTCTTGAAGTAATGGCACCAGTGTCTGACCTGAGGTCCCTTCTTCTCCAGGTGCTCCCGGATTTTGCTCTACAGCTTCCAGTTCTTGGTCTCCAGGCTCCTCACTCTGTCCAGGTAGAAGGCCAGGTGGTCGTTTAGGCTTTGCATGGTCTCCTTCTCGTTCTGGATGCCTCCCGTTCCTGCCAGACCCCTGGCCATCCCCACGGCCATGTCCCCAACGCCCATGCCGCTCCGGAAGCTGGTGCAGTGCAACACGGAGATGCGGGAACCAGAGCCCCTGGCGCCTGCATAGACGCTGGCCATGCTGCTGACCGGCTGGGCACTGTAGCTGGGCGCTGTAGCTGGGCACCTGGTCGGAGCCCACGGAGCGGTAGTTGGTGGAGAAGGTGGAGCGAGTGGTGAAGCTCATGCTGCCCCAGGGTGAGAGCGTGAGAGCCAGAGGACAGGACTCAGGCTTTGCCGACGACCAGTAATTTTTTTTTTTTTTTTTTTTTTTCTGAGACAGAGTTTCACTCTTGTTGCCCAAGCTGGAGTGCAATGGCATGAACTCGGTCACCGAAACCTCTGCCTCCCAGGATCAAGCGATTCTCCTGCCTCAGCCTCTCAAGTAGCCGGGATTACAGGTATGTGCCACTATGCCTGGCTAATTTTGTACTTTTAGTAGAGACAGGGCTTCACCATGTTGGCCAGGCTGGTCTCAAACTCCTGACCTCAAGTGATCTGCCCGCTTTGGCCTCCCAAAATGCTGGGATTATAGGTATGAACCACTGTGACCAGATTTTTTTTTTAAGCTGAGTCTCACTCTGTCGCCCAGGTTGGAGTGCAGTGGCTCAATCTCAGCTCACTGCAACCTCTGCCTCCTAGGTTCAAGCAATTCTCCTGCCTCAGCCTCCGCAAGTAGCTGGGACTACAGGCATGTGCCACGACTCCTGGTCAATTTTTGTATTTTTTGTGGAGACGGGGTTTTGTCATGTTGGCCAGGCCGGTCTCGAACTCCTGACCTCAAGTGATCCGCCCACTTCAGCCTCCCAAAGTTCTGGGATTACAGGTGTGAGCCATTGGTAACTACACAAATGTATGACGAGAATCACTGAAGTAATATTTGGAGAGTGTTTTGCCAAGTGCCTAGTAGTTGAAACAATTTTTTTCAGGTAAAATTTTTTTGAATTAAAATATCTGGGGCCAGGTGCAGTGGCTCACGCTTGTAATCCCAGCACTTTGGGAGGCCAAGGCAGGTGGATCCCTTGAGTCTGGGAGTTCAGGACCAGCCTGGGCAACATGATGAAACCCCATCTCTACAAAAAAACATAACAAAATTAACCTGGCATGGTGATGTGTGCCTGTAGTCCTAGCTACTCCAGAGGCTGAGGTGGGAGGATCACCTGAGCCTGGGGAAGTCTTGACTACCGTGACCCATGACCACGCCACTGCACTCCAGCCTCAGTGACAGATTATGACCCTGTTTCGAAAACAAAATAAAATAAATAAAATATTTGGAAAAAAGTTAAAAATGTTAGTTGTAAATCTATGTAGTGTAAAGAAGGTAGTCTATTTTAGGGTTTAAATTGATGACAAATTGTTTTCCTCAGGAACTGCCATTAGAGCATTGCCAAGGACCGCTCAGTGAGTGGGCTGAGGAACACAGTTTTCTGTGTAAGCTGCTGAGACTTTAAGCCCTGGGACTCAAGGGCAGGCCTGACTCTCAGGTAAACTTGCATTTACCTGGCAGGTGCGTAGGGACCTCCTGAGCTGGAGCAGATACCTCTCTCAGAACTTCAGAAAGCCAAACCTCAGAGCCCCCTGTAGTTTCCAAAATGGGCCCTTCTAGAAGCTGTAGGGAAGCTTGTTCCTTGGAGACAGTAAACCTAGATCCGCACAAAGCAGGTGAAGACAGAGGCATCCTCAACGTGTTGTGGGTGGGGGTGGTGTTCCCTGGAAATTCCTTCCCCCTTTTCCTCTCAATGGACCTAATTTGAAATAATCCTTCCCAGGTCCTGACTAAATTTCTGCTAAGTATTTTTTTGGACGGAGTCTCGTTCCTTCCACTAGGCTTGCGTGCGGTGTCACGATCTTAGCTCACTGTAACCTCCGCCTCCCAAGTTCAAGAGAGTCTTCTGCCTCAGCCATCCCGGTAGCTGGGATTACAGGTGTGTACCACCACGCCCAGCTAATTTCTGCATTTTTAGTAGAAATGGGGTTTCACCATGTTGGCCAGGCTGGTCTCGAACTCCTGGCCTGAAGTGATCCACCTGCCTTGACCTCCCAAAGTGCTGGGATTGCAGGTGTGCACCACTGTGCCCAGCTGCTGGAAGGATTATAAACCAGCATGACCCAGGCACCTGGAGATGCAGAACATCTGACCGTGCAGTCCTGTGGCCTGTGAAAAATATGCTCAGGTAAAGATCACAGAGAGTGGTCTTCGGCAGAGATAAAGATTAGAGCTGGATTTTATTATGTTGTAAATGGTTTCATCTATTTATAACTTATGGGGCAAAAACTAAAAACAGCTTAACTATATGATTATTTTAATTGGAGACGGGCATGTGTTTATGTATGCCAATAACTTTTTAAAAGTATATCCTTATAATGAAACTATTACAGAGATGTGCATATGGGTTCATGTTCTGTATATGTCAGCAGACACATGCTGACATTTACGCAAAGTTGGTTATTCAAAGTGACTGGCAGTGGATATGACTGGGCGGTTCCTGTGAAACCCTGGAAACCCTGAAGAACTGAGCATGGTCCAGGCAGTGGGTTTCCTCCCCACCAGCTTGGTCATTTGGAGTTAACCTGCAACTATCCTCCAGGTAAAGCTTCCCAGGAACTAGAATCTGGGAAAACCCTATTGGGACTTTAGGTGTCTTTAAGCCATTGGCTATGACAGGGAGGGGTTGTTACTGGCTGGCTCTTGCGACATAACTGAGGGATTCTTGCTTAGCCGGGCTCTTTTGTTTATTTTTGAGAAAAGTAGAAATGTCCCCTTTTTTATGATTCAGATGCTCCGAAGGCACATCTTTTGCAGTGGAAAGAGAAGAGACTCCTGATACCTACAAGAGAAGCAATAACCTTGATTGCACTGAACGCGCAGTGACTCATTGTGGGTTATAGAACATACTGGAATAAATACGCCTTACTAGAGTGAGACTTCAGTGACAGAGGGTTGAGCTGAGAATCTGTCATCGTGTCTCATTCCTAGGAGGTGCTCACTGAATGCTTATGAAAATGAAGGGTGGGGGGAGTGTTGAGGGAGGGAGGGAGGAAGGCAAGCAGCAGAGTCCACGCCGTCGGGAAGCAGGCGCCAGGCTCAGGTGGAATCATTTAGCCCTGCCAAAGATGATCTAGAAGGATCTTTTCAGAAAAAGAACAAAGTATTTTCCAAAGTCACTCATTTCTCAGAATTTGGGGAGCTGCGAACTAAGCACAAGTTATGTCCTAGCCTGGCAGCCAATCTGGGCACAACGGAAGAACCAGTGGAATGGGCGGCCCCAGGGCTCTGTTGAGGGAGGTTGTGTTGTACGGGGTGGAGGCTCTTCTCAGAGAAGGTTTGTGGAGGATGTTGAGCCAATGAGAGACGGTGGGAATGCGTCATGAATGTCTCTGATGCTGGTCCCTCAGTGAGGAGAGAAGGAGAGGAGGAGGGAAGAAAGCAAAAAAAGGGGGAGGGGAGGAGGGGAGGGGGGAGGAGGGGACAGGACAAGACAGCAAACATGACCAGAACCAGAGGGACTGTCTTTATAAAGGACTCCTGGTGCTCAGGTGGCAAAGTGGGACCCAGAGTCTAGGACAGGATGTTCTCCTTATTTCTTGTAACTGTCAATATTCTTAGCATCAGAAACCAGCTCTGGCTTAACCAAAAAGGAACTGACTGAAAAGCACCCCGTTCACAGAAGCACGGGGAAATCTTGCGAAGCAGCAGGAGAAAGGGTCAGGAATTAGTGAGCCCAGGCAGCTGCAGGTCCACAGCCAAAACCTTGCTGGGGAGGGCAGGGCATGGCTGTCACATTTTGTGCAGCATCTGTTGCTCCCAGAAACCAGTTATTGCTGTAGCCACTGCTGTGGACTCCACTTCTCTTTCTGCTTTGGATCAGCTGCCACCAGTTCAACACTCTCGGGCTAGCGTGTCTGACTGGTTAAGCCCAGATCACATTCTTGTAGTCTAGCTGCAAGGGAAGCTGGAAGAGGGAGGCTGGAAGGGAGAGGCTGGGTGGAAAGACTAGACTTTTTGGCTTCCTTAAAAGGAAGTGGAGAGTCAAAAAGGCCCACAAATGTCCACCATTTTCCTGCTCAGAACCATGTGGTTTCCCAAAGGAAACCCACACTGTTTAGCCAATTTGAGATGTTGTTTTGGGAGCACTGGAGTACTGGTAAATTTAAACATACACACACACACACACACACACACACACACACACACCCACACACACACAGCCTGCTCTGAAAACATTAACATAAAGCTGAAAGATAAACTGACTGTTATGATAAACTTCCTGGAACATGTTATTTTAAGATGAATCAGCCAGCCATCTATTTACTGACCTTTATGCACAAAAGGAGAAGAAAGAGGGTGTTCTAAGACGATTGTTCTTAACGAAGAATAGAATGGTAGTTTGTACTTCTAAAGTTACAAATCTCAGTTTGAATAGTTATCCATGACTACCAGTCAGCATTCAAGGTTTTTAGAGATTAGAATCTTATTTTGCAGGAATTACACCAAACCTTGAAAGCCAGATAATCTTGGAAAAGGACTTTTTATAGACAACCTCATGAGGAAAGTTTTATGGTTACTAAATATAAAACAAGATTGCATTTTTTGCAAATGTTTTAGCCTACAAATTTAGCGGAAATTTTAAAAATTAGGGCTAGCACTTCGTCTTTTCTGCTGACATCAGTAGCTCTTTTCTCTATGGTCTGCAGTTAGAAGGACGTGCCTTTTCAAGCCACAGAATTCCATCTGCTAGAATCGAGTCAGGCAGGCCTTAAGGAAATCTATGACTTGGTAAAATCATAAGGAACTCTGAGGCTGTACTGTTCTCCTCTTATGCAATGGCTGTTCATAACCCCCTGATCCTGAAGTTATTCATAGACGCTCATCTTTCTTGGGGGAATTTTTAATTCCCCATTCTCATTTATATACTTTGGGTAGGGGGTGGATCCTAATTGGCTTAAACTAATTAGCATGCCCTCCCCCCTTGAGTGAACCAATTAGATCGAGGATGGGCATGTGATCATGTCAGTGTGTGTGTGTGTGTGTGTGTGTGTGTGTGGGTGTGAGAGAGAGAGAGAGGGAGAGAGAGAGAGAGAAAGAAAGACAGAGACAGAGAGATTGAGACAGACATAGAGAAAGAAAGAATCCTGGGTCTTGGGCAGGAGTCTGCAGAAAAGATAATCTCTCTCTCTCTCTGGAAAGCATAGAGTGAGAGTGAGGTCCCACAGCTGCTGGAGCTGATGGATAAAGTCAACCCTATGGAAAGCAGAAGACAGAGAAATAGAGAAATGAGATCCTTTGTTTGCTAGATCAGGTTTCACCTAACATTGTAACCACTTTTTAATTTTTTGAGCCAATAAATGTCCTTTATTATTTATTGATTTTTAAGACAATGTCTTGCTCTGTTGCCCAGGCTGGAGCGCAGTGGCACGAATACAGCTCATTGCAGCCTCAGCTTCCTGGGCTCAAACAATCCTCCCACCTTAGCCTACCGAGTAGGTGGGACTACAGGCATGTACCACCATGCCTAATTTAAAACCATTTTTAGATCTGGCATGGTGGCTCATGCCTGTAATCCCAGCACTTTGGGAGACCGAGACAGGCAGATCATCTGAAGTCAGGAGTTTGAGATCAGCCTGGCCAACATGGTGAAACCCCCATCTCTACTAAAAATACAAAAGTAGCTGGGCATGGTGGCACATGCCTGTAATCCCAGCTACTCAGGAGGCTGAGGCAGGAGAATTACTTGAACTTGGGAGGCAGAAGTTGCAGTGAGCCAAGATCATGCCATTGCACTTCAGCCTGGGCAACAAGAGCAAAACTCCATCTCAAAAGAAAAAAATAACCAAAAACAAACAAACCAAAAAAACCATTTTTTGTGGAGACAGGGGTCTCACCATGCTGCCCAGGATGGTCTTGAACTGTTGGACTCAAGTGATCTTCAGGCCTTGCCTCCCAAAGTGCTGGGATTACAGGAGTGAGCCACCACACCAGGCTCCTTTGTTACTTAGATGAGTTGAGTTCTCTCTCTTGTAACTGAAGGATCTCTAATTGACAGACTGAAAAAAACACTTGCAACTAAATAGTTCTTAGTATTTCAGTATGTAAGTATTAAAATATTCCTTAGTACAAAAAAGTGTTCTTTAGTATTTAATTTCCATGGTATACAAAGAATTTTTAAAATTAAGAAAAAGAACAGTAACCTAATGGAAAGCAAAAAACAAAAACACTTGAAATGATTTCTAAGTATGTAAAAAGTGTTCTCTCTTGTCTGTGATTAAAGAATTGTACATTAAAATGGAAATGGGTTACTATTGTTAATAATGGGAATGGTGAAGATCAAAAAGTGAGAAACCACACAGGTTGGTGAATGGTGGGCAAACACGTACTCAGTACTGGCAGATGCTGGGGATTGGGGAATACATTGGAAGGCAATTGGCAATAGCTACCAAGATTTTAGTTAAACATATCCTGTGATCAGACAATTCCACTACTATAAATTTATTTCACAGCTAAATTCCCACAAGTGCACAAACATATGTGTAAGAGCTCATTACAATATCAAATGAAATAGTAAACTATGGTGAAGGAACACAGGGAATGTCTATGGCACTCTGACATGCTGATATTTTGAATTAAAGACTCTTCTGAAGGTCAGCAGATGCTGCAAGAGACTCTCCTCTGATATCCCCTTCTCTAGCTAAGACTAGACCCACCAAAGAGAGCCCAACGACATCCTTTCTCCTCCCTGAAATCTCATTGTTTACTGCAGAAAAGAAGACGTGAATGCAACCATACCCGGATGGACTTTTTCACATAAGACATGGATTGATGCATTGGATTTCTCCCAAATAGGATGCTGTGTCAAAGCTGAGCAAGTATACAGTGCTGTCTTTGGGAGGACCCTATAGCATCTCATCATTGTATGCATGGGAACGTTCTCTTTCAAAGAAGAATCTAGAATGGCACAAGGAGAAAGGCTTATTCTTTTTAGAGGGCAGCAAGGCCAAGCTGTGGCTCATTGGGTGGGCAGGCTCTTCCTTAAATACTGAGAATCTGTTCCTGAAGTAGCTGAGAGACCTTTGAGGCAGGGGCTCACCGAGAGTGGGGTGCAAGCAAGTGACCTCGTTGTTGCTGACAGTCTCCTTGGCAAAGGGGCTATACCAGGACATGTAAGTAAGAGGAGAGAGGTTTCATTACAGACATGCATCATGGAGGAGGGGTTACCTGGCCTTGTGGATAGACTCTGTGAGCTGGCATGAGTCCTGGAAGGCTGGTACTGCAGTCAACACCCGTGTCCAGTGTTCAAGAAAATCCTAGAACAAAGGAATCACAAGACAAGCTCTTAAGTGTGTGTGTGTGTGTGTGTGTGTGTGTCTTTTTTTTTTTTTTTGAGACGGAGTTTCACTCTTGTTACCCAGACTGGAGTGCAATGGCACGATCTCGGCTCACCGCAACCTCCGCCTCCTGGGTTCAGGCAATTCTCCTGCCTCAGCCTCCTGAGTAGCTGGGATTATAGGCACGCGCCACCATGCCCAGCTAATTTTTTGTAATTTTAGTAGAGACGGGGTTTCACCATGTTGACCAGGATGGTCTCGATCTCTCGACCTCATGATCCACCCGCCTCAGCCTCCCAAAGTGCTGGGATTATAGGCTTGAGCCACTGCTCCCGACCTAAGTGTTTGTTAATACAAACTGCTGTACTGGATGTTCAGGACTCTGTTTTATCCAGAAGATAAACAAGGGAAGCAAATAGTCATGTGGCATCTGAAGTGGGCTTTCTTTCACATACAGATTAATAAATGATGCTCAACCACAACCAGCAATTCATTGAGCAGCAAAAGGTGAATTAGTAACGCACAGTAAGATTACTGTTTCAGAATTTCTTATTTTGTCACATAGGCTTGAAAGGGAACATGTTTGTCTTTATAAAAGCATCATGGCAGGCACCAACAGGCCAGAGACAAAGGATAAATGACGAAGTTCTTTCACAGACAGGACAGCAATGCAAGAGGCAAGTGCGAGAATGTGGCTTGGACTAAACGGGTCCCACCTGCCAGGAGCTAATTGGCCCTAGAGCAGGAGCTCCCAGCCTTGATGTACATTAGAGTCATGTGAGATGGGATTATAAGTCCCCATGTGGCAGCCTGACGAAATCAGACCCTCTGGAGGTAAGGCCTGGCTTCAGTATCTTCAGACATCTCCAGATGATTCCACCGAACATCCTAGGAGAGAACCAATTGCCCTTGGAGTGGAACTTTTCCCACCACTGTAAGGTCTTCAGTCCTCTCATTCTCAGGAGATAGAGGCTTCTGTTGGTTCAATAAGAAGGACTGATATTGATATAGCAGAACGATTAGCATAGGAGAAACCTATAATAGGCATATTACAACTGTAAACATACCTTGGTCAACGCTTGACATGTTTAACTTGTCCCCAGGATGTGGGTCGAGGCGAGATCATTCTGAGCAGGGCGGGGAACCACACTGTGTTGGTATCCAGTGTGACCAGGGCCCAGCCCAAACTCTAGTACAGAGTATATGCTCCATAAGCATTTGCTGAAGGATTGGATGACTTTTAGGGGAAATTTCCTGTTTCCAACATTAACCTTTTACAGAAGAGATGGTGAACAGGTCACCTGAGCACCAAGAAGGTATTTATAACGTTTTTCCATAAATCAATTGTGGGAGAGATAATATATCCAACTAGAACCCATCCTCATGGATGTGAAGAGGGGAAATAACAAACACCTAAAAATGTAACATGCTTTAAATTTTTTAAATGAAGTAACATGAGTGAATCTGTCACTTTGGAGAACAACTGACATTTGGAACCTGTCAATTGGAGAACAATTTCACTGAATTCATGAATAAAAAATAAAACATGGGGCAAATGTATTGTACAACGGCCTGAACTCCAGTTCACAGAGAAGAGATCTCAGTAGGTAGTGAGTGTGTAACAGTCTATTTCCAGTGTAATAATACAGATCTGATTTGGATTTCAATTCCATAGAGCGCAAAATCCCCAGCAATCGTTTCTGGCTTCTAGGTAGTGACATAGCATCATGCATGTGGATTGCATTCCTGGGCACACAATTGGCACCACACAGCTCTTACTCTAACAGGAAGGGCTTTGCTATCTGAAGAGGAAAATGTATACGAAAGACAGAATAAACCTTTGAAGTTTACTTTAATTAAAGAATAGTTACACAATTCTCTTTGCAATGTACCTCTTTTCTTTAATGGTTGTATTTCCTGCTTAAATGCACACCTAAAAACATTTCAATCATGCTATAGTTCTTTTTCGTATCTTCAGTGTTGTTTTTATTATAAAACCACACACATATTGTAAAAGTTTCTAGACAACAAAAAATGTAAAAAGTTATTGCTACCAGTTTGAATTTCATTGGTAGTATCTACTACAAAGGAGTGAAGTGATAACTTTTAAAGCTCTTAGTAGGTGTGTAAATATGAGAACAGGTCACAGAAAATACTAAAAAGAAAAAAACAATTAAATTAAGAATTTTATAATAGCCAGATGTTATAATAGGCCTGTCCTTCATTCTTTTTCTTTTCTTTTTTTTTTTTTCCAAAAGATCAATTCTCACTCTGTCACCTAGGTTGGAGTGCAGTGGTTTGGTAATAATTCACTGCAGCTTTGAACTCCTGGGCTCAAGTGATCTACCGCAGCCTCCCATAATAGTAGGGACTACAGACATATGCTACCACACCCAGCTACTTTTTTTCAAGTTTTTGTAGAGACAGGGTCTTGCTATGTTGTCCGGGCTGGATTTGAACCTTGGCCAAAAGTGATCCTCCCACCTCAGGCTTCTTAAGTGCTAGGATTACAGGTGTGAGCCACTGCGACTGGCCTCATTCTATTTTTATTTAGTTGACAACTCTCACATTTGTAAACATTTTATTCATCAGACAACAAATCATTTAACAGCTATGAATACAATGCCACTTAATAGAAATATAAATATCCAGTAATATAATTTACACAAAACATTTAGGTATATGTAGTGTATATATATCCAACTAGTTATAACCAGTTTGTTCTAACAAAAGAATTTCAAATTTTAACTTTTTGTACATATAAAGATAAAACGATATGGTAATGAAACCTTAAAAGAAGGAGGCCTCTAAAAATTAGGAGGCTAACATATATATACATATACATATATATACATATACATATATATATATATATTTTTTTTTTTTTTGAGATGGAGTCCCACTCTATTGCCCAGGTTGGAATGCGATGGCACAATCTTGGCTCACTGAAACCTCCAACTTCTGGGTTTAAGCAATTCTCTTGCCTCAGCCTCCTGAGTAGCTGGGATTACAGGCAACTGCCACAATGCTTGGCTAATTTACATTTTAGAGAATACTTCAAAGCTACAAACTTTAAAAGTCTTTACCATTTAATGGTTAAAAAATCATCCATTACAATTTCCATATATATATATAAGCTATTGGCATGCTTCTGTAAAGATCAAGAATATTAAAATCATGAACCTTTTCACTCAGATTTGCAGTTGTAGCTTCTCTTGCTGTAGGTGACTCTGGAGTGAATTTCGTTGTCTAGTCAGCAGAGTGATGTAAGAAAACCGTTGTCACCAACACTTCAGGGCACCTACGTTGGTACACCTCTCAGGTAACAAAAGAAGGGAGATTAATTACAAGGGTGATTACCTTAACCCCAGCCTGGTTTTCACTGAAGTAGTTAAAGGTCATGCCACCATGTCCTTTCCATGTCAGAAGGGACAAAGCCCACCCAAAGACTATCTAGAAAAATGTAATTTGAATCAGTCTTCACTATTTTTTTTTTTTTTTTTGAGGCAGAGTTTCATTTGTCACCCAGGCTGGAATGCAGTGGTGCAGTATCAGTTCACTGCAACCTTTGTCTCCCAGGTTCAATTGATTCTCCTGCCTCAGCCTCCTGAGTAGCTGGGATTATAGGCGCGTGCCACCATACCTAGCTAATTTTTGTATTTTTAGTAGAGACAGGGTTTTGCCATGTGGGCCAGGCTGTTTCTCAAACTCCTGACCTCAGGTGATCTACCTGCCTTGGCCTCCCAAAGTGCTGAAATTACTGGCATGAGCCACCTTTCCTGGCCCCATCTTTATTATGAATTCAAAGTCTCCGAATTAGTGAAGTTTCATGTTAATTTGAAGATTTTTTTGTCTGGTAAAGAGGCAAATAATTTGTTTTGCCCCAAATGGTAATTTATTTCCCTATTGAACATTAGCTAGGTTTGCATTCAACCCAGTAATCTTATCTTAATGTTGCCAAGAACTATCCAGCTTCTCAAATGCTCTTAGAGCCAGTTTTCATTTTATTGTTTTCTTTTTTTTTTTTTTTTTTTTTTTGTATTTTTAAAACCAGAACATTTATTGTGCGACTAATCGGTGAAATTCTTAAGAGGAACTGGATGCTGCAACAGCTGCCCTCTTGGGTTTAGGTGTTGTTCCTTCACGGAATCCATGCCTGAATCTGCGATATACAATTTTTAGATGCCTCATTCGACCAGTGCCGGTGGTATTTCGTCTTTTAGCCTTGGCACTCCAGTTATACTTTCTCTTGCGCTTGGCGGGGTAGCCACATTTGCCGCAGGTCGACTTCTGAAGGTGGTAGGCCTTAGAGCCACAGCGGCGGCACAACGTGTGCGTCTTATTACGACGCTTCCCAAACGATGACGTTCCCTTCGTCATCCTGCTTCTGCGACCCGGACCAGAAAGCTTATTGTTTTCTTAATGAATGAGTTGAATAAATTCCTTGTCATGTGTTTATGTGTATGAGAGGGTCATGTCTTGTGACCTTTTGGAAATTACACATGATAATTTTTGAAGGTCATCCACTGAGATGTTGGAGAGGATTAACCTGGCTGAGCCCAAGGGACTGATTTTCTTGCATATCTTTTCTTGACCTCTGAAGCGCAGCCTGGGTGGTGACAGAACTTGAACTTTCCTGGCTCTCTAATTCTTTTGCCCTCTGATTTTATGTATTAATACTTGGCTTTGTTTCTGGTTTGTATACCTTCAGTAACTTATTCCTACTGGTAGCAACAAAATAATGATTGGGGACTTGTTTTTATGGTCTATTTGGTTATCTCTGGTGGATGAATAAGGGAGACCTGTTCTTTGTTGGGCGAGACTTAACAGAGAATCTGATTTATTAGTCTTTTTTGTTTCTGTTTTGTTATTTTAATCTGTTTGTTTATATGCAATCTCAAAGCCATCAAGAATTACATGCTATATTATTAGTCAGGCTTCTCCAGAGAGAGAACCAGTAGGACATGTGGAAGGGCATTTATTAGGAGGAAATGGCTCACACAATCACAGAGGTAGAGAAGTCCTACCACATGCTGACTGCAAGCCGGAGAACCAGAGAAGTTGGCAGCATGGCTCAGTCCAAGTCTGAAGCCTCAGAACCAGGGAAGCCGACAGTGCAGCCCCCACCCAGGCCTGAGAATTTTGCCATCTGTTGATCGTCAATCTTGAGTCAGACTGGGTGTGAAGTGGTTACGCTAGAGTCAATTCTGGCAGAGACTGGTTGCTCTTTGGTGGGGAAAGCACTTGCAAGCAATACTCATCTTGCTGTACCCAAATGGATCATTGGATTTTGTTACTGTATAATACAAATAGGAACCAACACTTCATGGATAAGTACCATTACTAAGAAAAGAAACCAAATGGGTAAATGGTTTTAGGTAAACCCACCAACAGTGCTAGAAAATCAACTTAAAGTACATGTCTTACAGACAATGGGCAAGACACTAGTACTATTTTCACATACTATTTTATTATTTGTTGACACAGAGTCTTGCTCTGTCATCCAAGCTGGAATGCAGTGACATAATCTTGGCTCACTGCAATCTCTGTCTCCTGGGTTCAAGCAATTCTTGTGCCTCAGCCTCCTGAGTAGCTGGGATTACAGGCATGTGCCACACTGCCCAGCTAATTTTTCTATTTTTAATAGAGATGGGGTTACACCATGTTGACCAGGCTGGTCATGAACTCCTGACCTCAAATGATCCACCCACCTTGGCCTCCCAAAGAGCTGGGATTACAGGCATGAGCCACCCTGCTGGGTCTTACATACTATTTACATTGCATTTGGTGTAAACGTCAATTGTTTTTCTTTTCCTCCTGCTTTTCCTTTGGGTAACCTTTGCCTGCCACATTCCCTGTGGTCTGGGGGCAATGCTGGATATTGTTAATCAGTCAGCCCCTTTTCTCCCAACTCGGCATTAAATTTATATGCCATGCTTAACAGAGTTCTGCCTCCTGGGAATGTAAATCCTGAGCAGAATGACAAATAAGGGGTTTAAAGCTAAACATCATAACAGCATCCAAAATGCCTGGCCATGGTTTCTGGACTGAGATCCCTAGCTGCTTCTCATTCCTTGGGACTGGCTCCTTCTTCAGCTTTTTCTTCCATTCTGCATCCTTCCATTCTGTTTAGATTAACTGGATCAAGTTTATGTGGCTTACAACCAAGTACCACAACTGACAAAACATCTGTTTTCCAAATGAAGTGATTTAAGTCAAATCCTACACTCAGTGGTCAAATCAACTTCTATCCCATGGCTCTCTCTTCATGACTTCCATGAAACACGGATTTATATAGTGCTCCCTTTGTGGCATGAGAGAATATCTCACTTGTATTGAAGAATTGACTTCTCTTCACAGAGGTCTTTTCCTACTGAAAAACTTCCTTAAAAGAGAAAAATATTTTAAATGTACTTCTAGAAATGACAGTAAGTCTTTGTTGATTCACTTACATTCAATTTATTTTAATTACAGATATTGTTGTATCTAACGAAGTGTTATGGCAGGACAGAATGATGAAATTAAAAATCCTAAAGAAATCTCCAATAATCTTATATACTTAAAAAACTAGCAAGCAAACTGACGAAAAAGTACTTTATTTATTTATAATATCATTTTGTAAACAACCACACTGTGCACTTTTTAATTCAACAATAACAAAAATTTTTTTCTAGGGATTTATAGCAAACCCTATATAAAGTCAATGACTTAATACATGAGTGAAGATGACTAGGGTGGAATAATTTCTGAAAATGTCAAATTACAGCACTTGATACAAAGACCGATGATAACTATCTGTACCATAAAAATTTACATGCCATGAAACATTAATTTATAATTTTAAATACATAGTAAAACATATTATAAAAAGGATATTAACATTAAATTTATTATAAACCAGTGAATTACTCAGAGAAATATTAAAACCGACTAAAAACCAGTAAATATTGCAACTGAAGTAAAAATTTATAAGTAAACAAAACTATCATTTGTAAGAACCAAGAAGTAAACAAAAAGGCAGACATTTTCTGACGACTATGTCTACTCCTTGATATTTTGAAGCAGCTTCAACAAATGTGACTCAATAACCTGTTGAACTAGAACAGATAGGTAATCAAGATTACAGCACACTGACTATATAAAAACTATCAAATTTAACTTATCCCCAATATTTCCCTAAAATAAAGTCATTTCTAAGCAGGATACATGCATAGGCTGAGGGCACTAATACAATGCAATACTTTAAAACCTTAAAACTTTGTCACTGAGTAACTGTCCAAGTTACTGGACGTTGTCTTTGTTTCATATTTTTGAAACTGAAGGAGAGTCTGGAATACAAAATTGTCTTAAGGTTGCCCTATAAATAGTCTGCTATCAAAATATGAAATAAATCTTATAAACAGGTATGCTCTTACCCTCTAGTAACTATTTGGGTTGGTGATACGTTTAGCAGCAAATTCATTTCTAGACTTTTTAAGAATTTATGGACTTTTCCCACAGTTAAAAGTGTATGTCAGGAGTTGGGATAACATGTTTTAGGATTACAGTGATAAAAACGGTTTGGAATACTGGCTTATGCTATTACACAGCTTTACTAAGATGAGACACAAGAGTTCCAACATACTTACCACTTCTATAGCCCAGGGCTACAGCTAGATCCATAGAATTATATCCAGAGTCAGTTTCAATTGTTGGGTCAGCCCCATTTTCTATACCAAAACAGAAAAATCTACATAAATGAAATGAAAATGTGGATAGGTTTGTCTACTATTGGCTCATGTACAAATAGCTGGACAGACTTTTCAGTTTGGAGAACGTTTTTAGGATAGTCTGACAAAGTACAGAGTACATGGGATACTCAGAATTTACTTCAGTAGACTGAAGGGAAGACACTTCAAACTAACAGCATCCTCCAGAGCAGCTAAAACTCCTACACAATTAAAAACAAAGCAATAGTGGATTCATTTTCTTTTCTTTTTTCTTCTTTTTTTTTGACAGAGTCTTGCTCTGTCGCCCAGGCTGGAGTGCAAAGGTGCAGTCTCAGCTCACTGTGACCTCTGCCCCTGGGGTTCAAGCGATTCTCCTGCCTCAGCATCCTGAGTAGCTGGGATTACAGGTTCTCACCTGCTTGGCTAATTTTTGTATTTTTTGTAGCAACAGGGTTTTGCCATGTTGGTCAGGCAACTTGAACTCCTAATCTCAAGTGATCCACCTGCCTTGGCCTCCCAAAGTTCTGGGATTACAGGCATGAAGCCACGGTGCCCGGCCACAACAGTGGATTCACATATGACCCCCCAAATGAAAGCAACAAGGACAAAAGGTCCAACTGCAGGTGTTGGATGTGATGGAGCTGCTGCTCACATGGGCGACTTCATGCCGGCAGGTGCTCCAGGCGTGAAGAGCAGCAACATTCAGGTATTTAACAATAGTTAATGATTCTGCTGAGTGGTACTAGGGGAGGCAAGGTTGAAAAAATAAAATCAAGAAAATAATAAAAACGCAAGGCATTTTCTAAATAATATTCCCTTTTATCTGCTTACCTAAGAGCATCTTTACACATTTCACATGATTTCCATGTACAGCATAAAGCAGAGGTGTTCCTCCATTCTGTAAAACGAAAAGGTGATTCAGTCTTTCAGGGTGAGCAAGATTCAAGTAATTTAATGCTGCTGTGAGAAGTTTTTCTAGAGCTGGACAAATAATCATTTAAAGTAATTTTAATATTTTTTGAAGGATACTTAAATCAGAACTAATAATTGAGCCTGTGATACTAACTTTTTCTTCTAGGTACTTAGCTAATTAATTCTTCTTCTTCATTTATTCTTTTATTTACTTTTTAGAAACAGGGTCTCACTCTGTCACCCAGGCTGGAGTAGAGTGGTGCAATCAAAGCTCACTGCAGCCTCAAACTTCTGGGCTCAAGCTATTCTCCCACTTCAGCCTCCCAAACAGCTAGGACTACAGGTGTACACCACCATGCCCAGTCTGTTTCTTCTTTAATAAAACTTACTGCACCTCTCCCAAACCAGATAAATTCTAAAACTTGTTAAGAGTAATTTTAAATTTAGTATCACAGACTTACCCAATCATATTCATTTACATCAACTCCACAATCAAGCAGCATTTTGACAATATCTGTGTAGCCTTTACTACAGGCCAATGACAGTGCACTTTCTCGACCTTTTCCTAAAAGTTGGGGATCAGCACCCTGGTGTGGAAAGTAGAGATAAAAAACTTCTCAATTAGTTTAAACAAGAATATTGTTATTCCTGTCAACAATAATTATAGTTCAACACTAAGCCTAGTAATGTTCTGGGCTTAATACAGAAATAATGGAAACTTTTACTCATGGGTGCTTTTATTGAGATTGTCTGGATGCCTTCCTTCCTCTGTCCTGTATCAATCCCAACTATCCTTTCTCTCTGGAGTCAAGGCACAGCTCCTCCATGAAGTCTTCTCCTACAAGGCTGACAGTACTTCTGTTCCTGTGGCACTTAGAGGGGTCTGGGCGTTGAATTATTTCTCAATGCTGCATGTATGATTAGTCTTGCCTTCCCAACTAGATCCAAGTTCCACGAGACTATGAAAAGCATTAAACTTTTTTTGGTATCCTCTACTACTATATCTAGCTGGCTGGAGATATAAAAACTCTATTAAAGACTCAACTGAACTTAAGTAACTATACATATACATTTTCTGAGGCATTTTCCTTACATTCTGAAGTAGGAACTCTACCACAGCTATTTGCCCGTGTGCTGCAGCCCACATCAGAGGAGTAAATCCTTCTTCATCCGTGTGATTGATAACATTTTCTATTTAAAAGAAAAGCAATTTTTGTGATCTAATTTAACAACCACATCTTAATATTACTATGAAAAACTGGCATTCCAAAGAGTTGATTATAATACTCAATGAAGTTCATTTTGTGCTGACTTTTCACTGGTGTCCTATTGCATGCTGTTGCAATTTGTAGTCTGAATGTATTAAAATACGCCTCACTGTATATAGCTGGGTTCAGATAGCATATTACTTAAAGCATAAACTACCAGACATGACATGATGCCAGGTACAAGGCAGTCAAGAGAATACTGGTCTCAGGATCAGGAGAGCAGAGTTTGAATCCTGACTGTGTCACTTTCTAGCCATGTGACCCTGGACAAGACACTTAATTTCTTCAATATACAGAATACCCTGCTTACCTGGATGTGTAGTTGGGAGGATCACAATAAAAATGAGATTATATGATAGGCCTCAGCATTACAGAAATTTATAAACTTACCGAATCTTATTAAAGCTATCTTATACTCCACAGCTAACATTGCTTCCTGTGAATTTCTCTCAATCTTGTGGTTTGCTAACATAATGTTATGTGGATGACAGATAATGTGAATGAGGAAGTCTGAAATACAGTACCATGCAATTCTACCTTGAACCCCATTTTCTTCCCTTGATTGTCTACTAGTTGTTATGTCCACAGCCTTTTCCCTACATTTATTTAGTAGACTGAAGAAGCCTCCAAATATTCACAAATAAACAGAAATATAATGATTCTTTCTTATAAAAATGACACGATTAAGCAAAATAAAACTCTTTGATCGGACTCCCTGTATTCAATACACAGTGTTGGGACAACTGGCTAACTTTTTAAAAATTGAAACTGAAAGTACAGCTAAATCTTTACCTCATTACAACAAAACATATTCCACAGCAGTTAAAGATTGAAACGTAAAAAGGAAACCCCAGAAATTCCAGAACAAAAAATACATTTATTTATAATCTAGGAATGGGAAGTCCTTTCTAAGCGAGATACAAAATCCAAAAGTCGCAAAGAAGAAAATAAATTTGTGACTTAGAAATGTTAAGGCTTTCAGAATATCATAAAGGACGTCAAAGGAAAAATGACAAGCTAGGGAACCCTATATGCAACATAAACAACAACAACAAAAGTGAATTTCCTTAGAATTTACATACCAATATACAGCAGGCAGTTCATACACAAAGAATTCGAGTAGACCATACTTAAAAAAATGTAAATGAAACTACTCTGAGATGCCACTTTTCACTTGTCAGATTAGCAAAATTTGGAGTCTGCTAATATCCTGTATCAGTGAAAGCATGGGGAAACAGAAACTCTAGCTCTGGTGTGAGGACACACATCTGGTTATATACATTTATCTTTATATAAGTTCATATACCCTTTGACTCAACAAATCTACTTGTGAGGATCTGCCCTATAGATAAGCTTTAAGTTTTAAAGTATATCTAAACTTTAAAAGAATGCCAACACTATTACTTCTTAATAGTAGCAAACTGGAATCAACCACCACATGGTGGGGCAGTTAAAAAAGAAACAACAGGCCGGGCGCGGTGGCTCATGCCTGTAATCCCAGCACTTTGGGAGGCTGAGGCAGGTGGATTGCCTGAGGTCAGGAGTTCAAGACCAGCCTGGCCAACAGAGTGAAACCCTGTCTCTACTAAAAGCACAAAAAATTAGCCAGGCATGGCGGTGGGCACCTGTAATCCCAGCTACTCAGGAGGTTGAGGCAGGAGAATCTCTTGAACCCATGAGGCGGAGGTTGCAGTGAGCTGAGATTGCGCCATTGCATGCCAGCCTGGGCAACAAGAGCAAAACTCTATCTCAAAAACAAAAAAAACAACAAAAAAAAACAAACCACAAAATAAAACATAGAACATGTATATGCAATACAATGCACACTTATGGAATTATAAAAATAAAATAGGTCTTTAATATGTGCTTATATGGAAAGCTCTCCACAACATTCAGTGTCAAATGGTGCAATGTATTGTATATTTTTCCTTTTGTGTAAATAACAAAAAGCATGTACACATTCTCACACACAACCTGAAACAAATAGAAATGTTTTCCATAAAAATTTTCTGAAAATATAAGAAACTTATAATGTTTGCTTTTGGGGAAAACACAAGGGTGGTAAAGGAACTTTTATGCTTTATATTCCTTTTTTTTTAACTATCCATTGGGTTATCTGCCTGGTGAGTTTATGCAACTATTTGTTTTTGTCTTTATACTTTCTAATATTAAAATAAAACAATAACAAGTCTAATAAATCCTATTGAATTTGTTTTAAATAAATATTTTTAAAAAGGCTATTACCTTGTTCGATACGTGTAGCCAGATAGAGCATCTCTCCCTGCGCAGCCAACTGGTGAACAGACAAAGCTGAAACGGTATCATAAAATGCTTCATGCATTATCTATAGGGTACATTTGCATCATCCTGCAGTTCATGTTTGTGTCACAATTTTCCTTTCCAAAACAAAAGCTATAATTTTATTGTTTTAAAAATCTGACTTAAAATGTATTCTAAAATTAGGGCCGGGTGCAGTGGCTCCTGCCTGTAATCCCAGCACTTTGTGAGGCTGAGGCAGCCGGATAACTTGAGGTCAGGAATTCGAGACCAACGTGGTGAAACCTTGTCTCTACAAAAAATATAAAAATTAGCTGGGCGTGGTGGCGCTCACCTGTAATCCCATCTACTCGAACGCTGAGGCAGGAGAATTACTTGAATCCAAAAGGCAGAGGTTGCAGTGAGCTGAGATCTTGCCACTGCACTTCAGCCGGGGTGACCGGGAAAAAAAAAGTATCCTAAAATTGCCGGGCACGATGACGGGTGCCTGTGGTCCCAGCTACTAGGGAGGCTGAGGCTGGAGGATCTCTTGAGTCCAGGAGTTCTGGGCTGTAGTGCGCTATGCCCATCGGGTGTCCGCACTAAGTTCAGGATCAATATGGTGACCTCCCGGGAGCGGGGGACTACCGGGTTGCCTAAGGAGGGTGAACCGGCCTAGGTCAGAAACGGAGCAGGTAAAAACTCTCCTGCTGATCAGTAGCGGGATGGAGCCTGTGAATAGCCACTGCACTCCAGCCTGGGCAACATAGTGAGACCCTATCTCTTTAAAAAAAAAAAAAAAGTATCCTAAAATTACAAGTACTCATTCTGTGTCTTAGAATTGATTCATATTCATTTAAGGTAATTCCGGTATCTACAGTTTTATTTTTATTTTTATTAGACAGGGTTTTGCCACGTTGCTCACTCTGGTCTTGAACTCCAGGACTCAAGTGATCCTGCCACCTTGACCTCCCAAAGTGCTGGATTACAGGCATTAGCCACCATGCCCTGGTCTTTTTTTTTTTTTTTTTTTTTTTTTTTTTTAAATATAAACATTGTTATTATCAATTAAATCTATTCTGAAGAAATGGTTTCGGTATTTAATTTTAAAAATGCTATTTCTGCATCTAAAATTATGAGGAAGATAGGTCTAAAAGACACTGTTTTTGTCTTTTTATTGATTGACTCCATTATGGTCTTAAATATTTTTATTTTGAGACTCCATGGGTTTTTCTTATTACAAAGAATGAAGTCATATATGAAAAACTGGCCTTGAGAAGTTAATTAATTTTTTTTTTTTTGGGACGGAGTTTCGCTCTTGTTACCCAGGCTGGAGTGCAATGGCGCGATCTCGGCTCACCGCAACCTCCACCTCCTGGGTTCAGGCAATTCTCCTGCCTCAGCCTCCTGAGTAGCTAGGATTACAGGCACACGCCACCATGCCCAGCTAATTTTTTGTATTTTTAGTAGAGACGGGGTTTCACCATGTTGACCAGGATGGTCTCGATCTCTTGACCTCGTGATCCACCCGCCTCGGCCTCCCAAAGTGCTGGGATTACAGGCTTGAGCCACCGCGCCCGGCCTAATTAATTAATTAATTAATGTTGAGACAGTCTCGATTTGTCACCTAGGCTTGAGTGCAGTGTGTGATCTCAGCTCACTGCAGCCTCGGCCTCCTGGGCTCAAGCGATCTTCCTGCCTCGGTCACCCAAATAGCTGGAACTACAGGTGGGAGCCACCACGTCAGGCTAATTTTTGTATTTTTTGTAGAAACAGGGTTTCGCCATGTTGCCCAGGTCTTCAATTCCTGAGCTCATGAGATCCACCAGCCTCAGCCTCCCAAAGTGGTAGGGCTATAGGCATGAGCCACCACTCCTGGCCTGAGAGTAAATTCTTGAGTGTAGGCCTAGCTGTGGGTAATTAGCTGTGTGTCCTTGGATAACTGATTAAATGTTTTTGTCTGTAACATGTGAGATGTGAATCAAATGATCTTAGGTATTTGTTTTTAGCTCAAAAATTCTGTGGTAGATTATTTTAAGACAACTCCTTTAAGACAGTGCTAAATAGAGAGCATTCTCCTTAAAAATTAGTAGCATTTGATCATTTGACTTCAGTGATATGATTGGATGGCCTTACTACAGAAAGAAAAGCAATTGGGTGTCCTATGCAAATTTATATAATTAAACCAGAAACTGCCAACAGGTGGAGTGAGAGTCCTAGAGGAAGATTCTTCCTAGCTCAACTGGTACAGTATGTGACTCAGAATCAGGAGGGATTTAGTGTTTCCAAAGAAAAGACAGAGATTTCGTCATGCTTTAGAATACAGATACATTTATATTACATTCTCAAACACAGTGACTAACATAAATACACTTCCTTTTTTTCTCTTTTTAACATCCTTATACTACATAGAATATTTTGTAGTTTAAATAGAAAAACTTTACTTTTTCTAGAATGATTCTACATTTAAAAAATTGTGGATTCAAGGCACTAAAAGAGGTGGTTTCATATTCACATTATATTCAAATTCAAAATTACAGTTCAAATCACTCAGCTTTTACTACAAAATCATTTATTTATCAGTGCTCTAGTTTACAAGTAAAATGTGAAAGCTTGAACTCCAAGAACATGAAAATACTGACAATGTCTTAATTTCAAAGGGCTCAGAATTTTTATCTCATTATTTATTATTAACTCATTTTTTTTTTTTTTGGTATGTCATTTTTCTTTTTTTTTTTTTTTTTTTTTTATTGCATTTTAGGTTTTGGGGTACATGTGATGAACATGCAAGATTGTTGCATAGGTACACACTTGGCAGTGTGGTTTGCTGCCTTCCGTCCCCTCACCTGTATCTGTCATTTCTCCCCATGCTATCTCTCATTTTTATATTAACTCATTTTTATAGTAAAACTTTTAAATTTTCATAATTAATATTTTAATCTGTATTTGTTCTCAACAGAGGAACATAACACATGAACTATTTATTACTGATTGATTGGAATCGGGGTCTCACTCTGTTGCCCAGGCTGGGGTGCAGTGGTATGATCACAGCTCACTGCAGCCTTGACCTCCTGGGCTCGAGTAAGTGGTCCTCCTGCCTTAGCCTCTTGAATATCTGGGACTATAGGTACGTGCCAACACACCAGGTAATTTAAAAACAATTTTTTTTAAAAATTGAGATTGGGTCTTGTTATGTTTGTTGCTCAGGCTGGTCTTGAACTCCTGAGCTCAAGTAATCCTCCTATCTCAGCATCCAAAACTGCTGGGATTATAGGTGTGACCCACTGCACCTGGCCCCCACATGAAATATTTAAAAATGCAATAATATATGAAAAAGTTTTCAACTGCTAAAGCTACTAGGACATCACTTAAGCTCTCAAAAAGCTTAAGTATATGCATTTACTTATTGTTTTTAATTGACAAATAAAAATTGTATATATCTATGCAGTACAAAGGATATTTTAATATATGTTTACATTATAGAATGATTAAAGCTAATTAACAAATCTATCACCTCACATACTTATTTTTTTTTGTGGAAAACATTTAAAACTTAAGCTTTTAGTAATTTTGAAATATATAATACATTATTATTCTCTATTTTTTTGAGACAGGGTCTCACTCTGTCACCCAGGCTGGAGTGAGTGCAATCTCGGCTCATTGCAACCTGCTCCTCCCAGATTCAGGTGTCCTCTCACCTCAGTCTCCAGAGTAGCTGGGACCACAGGCGTGCACCACCACACCTGACTATATTTTTTTTAATTTTTAAAATTTTTTGTATTTTTAGTAGAGACAGGGTCTTGCTATCTTGCCCCGGCCAGTCTTGAATTCCTGAGCTCAAGTGATCCACCAGCCTTGGCCTTCCAAAGTGCTGGGATTATAGGTGTGAGCCACCATGCCCAGCCTTCAGTGCACTATTATTTATTACAGTCACCACTGTGTACAATAGGTCATTAAGTATTCCTCCAGTCTAGCAAAAACTTTGCATCCTTTGATCAATATCTCTACCCTTTCAGCATCTACTCCCCTCTCCCAGCCTCTGGTAAACACAAGTCTACTGTGTATTTCCACTAAGTTCTACTTTTTCAGATGTCCCATATCGTGAGATCATGTGGTATTTGTCTTTCTATGCCTGACTCATTTCACTTAGCATAATGTCCTCCAGGTTCATCCATGTGTTACAAATGATAGAATTTTCTTCTTTTTTAAGGTTGAATAGTTTTCCATTGCGTAATACAACACAATTTTATTTATCCAGAGAATATGCATTTAATGAAAATAATGTTTTAAAGTCAAATTCTTCAAAGTATTATATTAAGAAAAAGAATACAGTAATACATCAGTTGCAGATACTTACAATTTGCTAACAGAGGTGTGGTAGAGACCTCATTTCCTCTGTGTTTGTTGGTTAAAGTAGTTGACTGTTTGATGGGTGAGAAATGCTTTGTTGTAGAGGGAGTGTAGACATGCCTTACTTGAATTCCCGGAGAAGGAGATGTATGGATATTGCATTCAGCTAAGTAAAAAACAAATTTAAACACATTAAAAGCATTTCAATAAGAGTTCTATGTCAATGTCTACATTTAAAAAGAAATACATGAGATATAATAGCTTCAATTAAATTACTTATCAAGTGATACTAAATTGATTTTTTCATAAAAGTCCACACTTCCTTGTTTGCACAGTGGTTGAGTTTTGAAGTCTATACTACCATAGTGAAAGTTCTAGAATAAAAATACATTATTCTTGAGTGATGTTTTCCTAAGAGAATAGTTTTATTATTCAGGGTATCAAGTAAATCTAGAGCATGATGACAGACTTCACTGCATTAAAGCATAGAAAGTGAATATACATTAAATATTTATGGAACAGGAATATTCAGGAATGAATATTAAGCTAATTTATTTCTAAAAGGAATTTTCTTTCCTATGATTTTTTTATTTTTTGAGATGGAGTCTCACTCTGTGGCTCAGGCTGGAGGGTAGTGGCACAATCTCAGCTCACTGCAACTACCATCTCTCAGGTTCAGGCAATTCTTGTGCCTCAGCCTCCCTCCCAAGTAGCTGGGATTATAGGCCTGCGCCACCATGCCTGGCTAGTTTTTGTATTTTTAGTAGAGACAAGGTTTCACCATATTGGTCAGGCTGGTCTTAACCTCAAGTGATCTGCTTGCTTTGGTTTCCCAAAGTGCTGGGATTACAGACATGAGTCACTGTGCCTGGTTTAAGATTTTAAAAGGAATAATAGGGAACTTCATTAGAGAATCTGTAAATAAACAAATATTAAACAAGAAGTGTTTTTAAAAAAATCAACATGCACTTCCTTTAAGTTAGATATTACATAATCTGAAATTATTTTAATTTTGGTTTCTGTGAGATTCCAAAATCGTATTTAAAAATGACTTCTAAATTGTCTTCCCAAACTCAAAATCTCATGATTGGGGAAAAAAACCAAATACACAAAACAAAGACAAATGCAGATATTTATACCATAACTTTCAACCTTTAAATAGGACAGATGCCACTTCCAGGTCAGAGTTAACCTGATCTTGAATATTTTTACTGTCTTCTTCATTTAAGGACTTCACAAATCGAGAACACACATTCATATCAAATCGGTTAGGCAATATGAATTTCATTCCCATGGCAACACCCTGAGCCGATCCTTCTTCTGAATTTGGGTCCAGTGGATGTTCTATTTTAATGTCTGGCATGCCAGTCAGGCTGTAAGTGCTGGGACACTCTTCCACTATAAGCTGGGCTCCAATATCCAGATTTGCTGATGTAGCCATGATTTCAATTGTGTAGATTCAATAATTAAAACATTTCTTCATGATTTCTTCTTGGTTTTGTAAGAGCAGTATCCAGTGTTGGATATTCAAACTAAAATTTGAATATTTAAAAATCTGAAAGAAAAAAATTAGAAAAATAAAAGTATTCCTATCAACTTAGGTAAAAACCCACAAAATAATCATTTTCAATCAAGTATCGAAACAATGCTCTTGTAAGCACTTATACATAATAGAAAGCATATAATGTTCAGAGGTAGAGAAACCTGGGTATGAACGTAAGCTTTGCCATTAATTAGCTGTGTGACCTGTACAAGTTACTCAACCCCTCTGAGCTTCGGTGTCATTTATAAAATAGGGATACCACCATTAACCTTACAGCGTTCTGGTAAAAAACAAATGAAATACTGTACAGTGACATTCTCACTTTCATCATTAAATTCCAATAAATTTTAGTTACTGTTTCTCCCATTTCCTATACCTGAATATTGCCGAATGGATAAAAGATCAGGCTAACAATGAAAACAGACTTTAACCTCTTACCTAGGGTTAGTTCTTTAACATGTTTACATAGGTAGCCCTTAGTTTGAATTTAAGAAGTGATATAATTCATGTTGTACCCAAGTTTATTGGCACTGTTATCTATAATACCTGTGATTCGTAGACTGTGAAAAGCTTTACAAAGCTTTGGGCTTGATGAACTGAAGGTACATTTATCAATTTTTGTTCAGATTAAGCATTAGCAACTTAATGTAGGTTTTCATGAAAAATAAAGTAGGTAGATTGGCTTTCCAAGATGTGTAATTGTCTCAAATACATTACCATTTGGGACAGGAAGAAAATTAATAAAATACAGTTAATTTTTTCACGTTAGAGTTTATAGCCTCTTAGAAATTTTGAGAGGGTACAGGGTGTTTTAAGATGGGAATTAATTGGAATTAAAAGAAAAATGCATCAGGATCACAGTGGAGCAAGGGTCGCCAAACCATCCATTTACAGATAACAGCTTTTTACAATTTTAAAAACATTTTCAAAAACTAATCCTTAACAATCATTTGAGTAGGCAGGTCAGGTAATCCACGTACACCTTAGAGAGGAGAAACAGGAAGCTCATGAATTACGAGGGCTCACCCAGCTCTTCTGACTCCATCACTCTGACCATTAAAATGAGGCAGCACTAAACAAAGCCAAAACCTCCACCAGAAAGAGCTGAATAAATAACACATAGTAACCTGTAATCCCAGCACTTTGGGAGGCCGAGGCGTGCGGATCACGAGGTCAAGAGATCGAAACCATCCTGGCCAACATGGTGAAACCCCGTCTCTACTAAAAAATACAAAAATTAGCTGGGCGTGGTGGCACGCTCCTGTAGTCCCAGCTATTCGGGAGGCTGAGGCAGGAGAATTGCTTGAACCCGGGAGGCAGAGGTTGCAGCGAGCCAAGATCCCGCCACTGCACTCCAGCCTGGTGCCTGGCGACAGAGCAAGACTTTGCCTCAAAACCAACCAACCAACCAACCAACCAAACAAAAAACCCCCAAAAACCATAGTAAGAAAAATATTTGAGCAAAAAGAAGGAAACCAGAAAAGAAAATTCGCTTCAGTGATTCAAATGGAGATGGATGTGCAATGCATTCGTCCATGCGTCTTAAAAGAACTGGACGATATGAACTGTGTTTCCTCAGGGAAGAACCATCTCCCCCTTTCTCCTATCAAGGTTGGCTAAGTGCAACTCCCCTAAACTCTCTGAGCACCCTGCATATAGCTCTATTTTAGCATTTACTACTCTCTTGAAAATTTCCATGTAAACACCATCTAAATTGAAAACTCCCGTAGGATGGGGACCATTCTTACTAATCTTTGCACACAAAACAGTACTTGGTCCTACCAGGTGCTCCATAAATGTTTTCTGATCTGAACTTTAACAATTTTTCCCATAATATTTTCTATTTCTAACATTTGCTGATTAGACCTGGCTTTTCACTCTCAACATTGCTATTAACTTGCTGGAGAATCCTGGACAAATAAATGTACATACAAGTTTTCTGAAATTCATCTATTATAAAAAGGTGTTGAAATAGGCCTAATATTATTTCCAGCGCTAAACAACTTCCACGTTACAAATCAGGGATTACAGATGGAATTACAGGTCTTGGAGAGAAGAACAGCAAATGTGCTTAGCGGGAAGGGGTGGGTGGAAGAAGAACGCTTATCTTGGCACACCAGTCTAGACAGGAGAAGCAAAGTTGATTGGTAAGCCAAAATTTTGAAGAACAGGAAGGGGGGTGAGGGGTGTGGGGTAAACATGACTTAGAAGAGGAGGTGGTGAGAAAAAGGGGGTAAGGCAATCAATGGCTAGGTTCCCCTCGATCTGTCAGAGCCCAGGGATGAAGGGATAGAGAATTTAAGGGGATAAAGTGGACAATTATGCTAGTTCCCGAGGATGCTAGTAACAGGAGCCCCTCGTTTTTTCCTGATCCTGGAATTATCCTACAAGGAGAGGAAGGCGCTATGAAAATAAATGATGCCTCACAGGCGACAGGTGTTCCAGTGTCCCGAGACAGGAGCCCGCTGGAGGAGAGGCTCTGGGAGGAAAGGAAGTCCGTCCTGTCGCCAATGGCCGACTGTGCCCGAAAAGTCCCAGGAAGAAACTCTCGCTCATCCGCGGCGAGCAGATCTCGGGGACAGGGGCTGGAGGCCGACCCGGTGTGAGTGCAGGGTCTTGCGACCACCGACGACCGCAGAAAACGAGTAGAGTCTTCCCATCTGCCGCCAGCTTCAGTACAGGCCTCCAAGCCCGGGCTTGTTTTGGCCGCGACGTCACTTCCGATTTTTTTTTTTTTTTTTTTTTTTTTTTTGGCCTTCTGGCTAAAAAACGTTCTGCAGCGGTGCAGCTGAGACTTTCGCGTTTTATTTCCTTTGTCTGTCTGTCTGTGTGTCTGTCTGTCTCTCTTTTTTGATGCCGTTAGGCTCCGAGGCCCATGCTGCCGGAGTACCACACAGACAGCGTCATTTGAGTTGATGGTTCTGGGTTACCAGAGCAGAGGAAGCCTCGGTCTCGCCCTCTGGCCACGCCTTCTGCGCCTGATAGCCCTGCCCACCTGATTGCCTTTGCGCCGCCGGGCTGCGTGAATCTCAGGAGCACGCGCTGTACGTCATCTTCACGCGACGTTCGGTTCGGTGTGTGTGTCGCCGGCTTCTCGAGGGTCCATGTGATTTTCACGCCAGTGCGGCTGAACGGTCCAGGAGAGGGAGCTGACGGAGTCCGATTAATTGTCCTTGAGTCCAGGTGTCTCGTCGGGCCCTTTGGGGCTCAGTGGAGGTAGGCGAAGGCGGCTCCCATTGAGGGAAACCCAGACTCAACTCTTGGCCTCCGTGTGTTATCTGGCATGCTCTTCTGGGGCTTCCCCAGGCTCTGTAGGAGAATGGCTAAATTCTTTAACCGGTTCAAGTTCCCCTCAATTAAGCGTCGACTTAGATTCTCCTCTGCGATTACACCCTCTCCTGTCCACCGTTGTTAGTTACCGGAGTAATCAGCAACTCTCCAAGGCAATGGACATATTTCAGTCTGTCTTTGCTTACGAGGTTCCCTCAGGTGCAGTGAATGTAATGGAGTTTTAAAAGATTTGGGAGATAAAATCAGCCTATCTTGTTAACTGTTTGGATGTTAGGAGTGAGGAAGACGGACACGTCAAGGCTGAATCTAGATTAATATTTGGTGCCAGTCACCAGCCAAATGGAGTATACTGGAGTATGCGAGGGCACAGACCATGTCTTTATTTCATTCACCATTGTATCTCCAGTGCCTAGAATAGTGTCCTACACACTGGCAGGTACTTTAATGAACAGAAGAGTGTTCCCCCTTTAATCATGGGTCATTGTATTTCATTAAAGCACCTTTTAAATATATGTTACACTTACCGTGGTGTTACTGATGTACAGTTTTGTAATAGGTGATGAGTAGCAGCACTGGAATCATTTACCTGATAACACTGAATCTCTTTTGCAATTGAATCGTTCTGGAAAGATGTTTTGGCTTGATTGTATGTTATTTAAAAGTTTTATTATGCCACTTTAATTGTTGAATTTAATTTCAGGATTGCTTTATTACAGTTTTCTTTCCTACCTGTTAAAACCTTTTAAAGTTAATTTAAAGCGTATGCATTAGAATATTAGCTTTGTTTTTCTTACTTCTTGGCATTTTTAGGCTTTCAGGAAATCAAGTCCGTAACAGTAATTCTTATAGATTAAATGTCATCTTAAGCTTGGTTTCAGGAAACTTGTATTTGCAGTTTCACCTTAGTATTTCCTGTTGCCAGAAAATGGACACTCAAAGCCAGCATAATCCTTTTTGGTTTGCTACTGGAAGACTGTACTATATTTATTCCGAAGTGTTGTAAAATGGTTGGCTAGATATGAGAACCTTTGTGTACAGCTAAATAGATGGTGCGATATGATAACCCTTACTGTAATTATTCCTGCCTTCTATAGATTGCTTTTTCTGGGTTAGAATTAAATGGTTTATTGGTCTCTAATCTATAAACTTCCACACAGACTTCTGAAAGAAAGCAGAGTGAAAATCAACTCTATGTACAAATTTATAAATAATAGGTATATAAAATATTTTCTTTTTCAGACTTAAGGCAGTCGTTGTAATTATTTCTAATATCAATTCTAAAATATTGACCCTTGGACAACAGTGCAATTTTTTTTTATATTTCTTTAATTTTTTTTTTAATCGACTTTCTCAGGTTGAATCATGATCTTTAATTTTTTTTTTTTTTACTATTTTCTTGCTTCAGCGAAGGAAGGCAGCAGTCAATTATATGGAATTATGGCTGGGTATAAGCCTGTAGCTATTCAGACATATCCTATACTTGGTGAAAAAATTACCCAAGATACACTGTACTGGAACAACTATAAAGTGAGTATGGGAGATAATGAGGGAGGAGGGATTTGTGTTTATGCCAGTTTCTCTAGCATATGTTATACTCTGGATGCTCTAACAGAGAATTATTAACTAAAAACAATTTATTCGCAGCTTTTAGTTTGGGCAGATAGTTTGATATCTGTTTTTTCTTGGAATTTTATATAAAAGTCCGTACTGCTTAATCAGATTAACCATACAAATGTCTAGCACAGAATAGACGATCAGTCAATGCCAAATGAATTAAATTTTAAAATTTGAATCTCATATGTGTAAAGATGTTTATTGAAGTATTGCTTTTAATAGTAGAAATCTGGAAAAACCTATGTTTATTAGTAGTGGACATAATTTACTATATAATGTGGCCTTATCATGGATGGTAAGTCTGTTGCTCCTATGAAAAGTTTGCTAATATGTGTTACTAAGTGAAAAGAAGCAAGACGTGGAACAGTCTGCATAGTAGGATTATCTTTGTGTTATTTTAAAAGTATGTGGTTATTGTATGCTGGTATAGACATAGTTACTTCTTTTTTTCTGGTAGAAATCACAGTAAACTCAATAGCTGAAGAGACAGAGTAGGGTGTGGCTTTCTAACCATATGTTTATTTCAGTGGCTACAAGGATAGTCTGTGTGATGATATGGACCTTTTTTGCTTTCTTTGTAATTTTATGTTAAATACAACCTAATAAATGTTACTAAGAACAAAAAGAAATGGTCTGTAAGAAATTATGTAATGCTTAAATAGGTCTTACCAGTGGTAACTCTGTTAACACTCTACTATTTTTTATTAAGACCCCTGTTCAGATTAAGGAATTTGGTGCAGTTTCAAAAGTAGACTTTTCTCCTCAGCCTCCATATAATTATGCTGTCACAGCTTCCTCAAGAGTAAGTATAATATTTCTTTATTTTTCTTTTGTATAGTTTACTACTGATGGTCAGCATCTGGAGAAATACTGTTTTTCATCTTGTAGATTCACATTTATGGCCGATATTCCCAAGAACCTATAAAAACCTTTTCTCGATTTAAAGATACAGCGTACTGTGCTACTTTTCGACAAGACGGTAGATTGCTTGTGGCTGGCAGTGAAGATGGTGGAGTGCAACTTTTTGATATAAGTGGAAGGGCTCCCCTCAGACAGTTTGAAGGCCATACAAAGTAAGAGACAGTTTTTATGTGTTCTGGTTTTGTTTTATTTTGTTGTAAGCTCTGTTTTTTTCTCTCTTTGACGAAAAACATAACAGTTTTATGAAGATTATTTGCCTATATGTACTATATTTCCTGATTGTTCTAAGAGCGCTTAACTTGGGTTCTGTGGTCCAGTTCCATAGGGCTCATGAATTCCCTAGAATTTTATGTGATATTTTAGGAAATATATGTTTATCTAGGGAGCTGTTCTGTAGCTTTTGGTTAACTTTAGCAAGGTCTGTGGCACAGTTGAGGTTATGAATTACTCATCTAAAGACAACCTTACAGCTAGTAATGAGAGCTCCATAGGCCTGTACTGTCTTAGAGCATCTTATGTTGAAGTCAAGTTGGAAGGTAGATTTTCTTTTCTTCTTGGATTTGTACTGTTTTGCCCCTTGATAAATTAAGTGGCCATCACAATTTTATATTATAACTTTGTTTTCAGGATTACCAGTGTCATTGCTGAAATTTGTTAAAATACAACAGAAATTTAGGTAACATTCTATTTAGTGGCAAATCTTTTTTGAGTTTTTTAAAGAATATTTTGAAATGTTAAAAGTTAAAGGGCCTTTGCTCTCATATTTAGCAGCTAAGTGGAATTGTTAATATATTAGAATATATAATTTTAAGGCTTTAATATTCTTTTTAACTTCATAATGTAGGAGTATTTATATTTCTTAATTGACCTGGGGACAAACACTTTAACGTTTTCTCTTTCTCTCATGATTTCCCTCTGTGAAGACTTCCTGAAACTGACCTGCTTTTTTCTTAATCTCAGAAATAGGAGAATTTTATGTTAGAAGGTACCAGAAAAATAATTTCTTGTTTTTTCATATACTGATCTTTGATCTTTCAGAGCAGTTCATACAGTAGATTTTACAGCTGACAAATATCACGTGGTCTCTGGGGCTGATGATTATACAGTTAAATTATGGGATATTCCAAACTCCAAAGAAATTTTGACATTTAAAGAACATTCTGATTATGTGAGGTGTGGATGTGCTAGTAAACTTAATCCGGATCTCTTTATAACAGGTTGGTGAACTCTGTTCCCTCGTGAAGCAAATAATCTCATGGGGATGTATTTTAATATGGCTATGGGGCTCTTTTGGGATGGAGGGGTTTAAAATTTCTTTTATAAAGGAATATGTTTCTGGTGAATTCTCCAGTTTTTAAATAAATTTTTACGTAGTATGTTTGTATTTATTTTGAGACAGCTTCTCACTCTGTTGCCCTGGCTGGAGTGCAGTGATGTGATCACTGCTCAGTGCATCTGCTACCTCCTGGGCTCAAGTTATCATCTCACCCGAGCTTCCCAAGTAGCTGGGACTATAGGTGCCCACTATATCCATCTACTTTTTGTATTTTTTGTAGAGACAAGGTTTTGCCACGTTGCCCAGGCTGGTTTCAAACTGCTGGGCTCAAGCGATCTGTCTGCCTCAGTTTCCTTCCAAAGTGCTGGGATTACAAGTGTGAGCCACCATGATTGGCTTCCAATTGCTTTTTATTTTCTTATTCTTCTTTTGGTGATGGTTCATGTCTTCCAAATGTGTTTGGAAAAATCAGGGTGTCTTGAAAACATACAGACTCTCAGAACTGTAATGGGGAGTACACTGCTTCAAGCAGTCAAGACACAGACAGTGCAGTTCAGCCTCTGAGGGTGCCTTTATAGAAATTTCCAGATGATTCAGTAGTGACAGTAGTCCAAAGAAAAGAATATTTTAGGATCAGAGCAAGTTAGATTGTATAGTATTGTGTAGTGCTTCTTCAGATACAATCAGTGGTAGAGGGTTTGGAGGTCCTGTGTCTTCATGAATATACATATATATCTTTTTAAAGCTTCATCTAAGATTTTTTTTCCTTTTAAAATTTATATCTGGATACATGTGGTTTTTGTTGTTTTGAACAGTGAAACTAACAATATAAAAATTGACATTTTAGGATCATATGATCATACTGTGAAGATGTTTGATGCACGAACGAATAAGAGTGTTCTCTCTGTTGAGCATGGGCAGCCTGTGGAGAGTGTCCTGCTTTTCCCCTCTGGAGGTCTTCTGGTGTCAGCAGGTACTTCTTAAAAATAGCTTTCACCAGTATTGTTGGTTTGGAATCATATTTGTTTAAAATCATTTGCTTTTTATAATTTATCAGTGTGCATTTGATTTGCATATCTCAGTTTTTGCTCAAGCAGTTAATCGATAGGACAGGCAAGCAGTTATCATTTATTGTGTACCTAATGTGAGCCAGGCACTGTGCTGTTATATGTATATTAACTCTAGTGCACTAGATGATGCTACAAGGTAGTTAGCTTTCCCCCTGTTTTACGACTAACAAAATAAAAGTTTTAACTAATTTTTCAACGGCAAAGTGGTGAGTGGCAGATCTGAAATCACAGAACTTGAGAGCCTACATTATGTATTCAGCCCTATGCCATCTTATTTAACCCCAGAAATCTAGCTTATACTTCTTTTACTCCTACCTGAGAGATCTGCAGCAGCTTTTGAAAATCAGTTATTTGAGAGCTAGAAGGCTTGCCTCTTTTTCTGTGACTCTCTAGATTGAAATGTCCTTACCCAGCAAACAGCAGCTAGTACTAGAGAAAGGAGATAATGTGGCCTCAAAAGGGGCCTTAGTACATTTTTTCACAAACTGGGACTGAGGTGTTTTTGCACATACTACATTTTCATAATTACAATGGAAGAAGTAAATTGGCTTTTTTCATTTGTAAAGTAAAAATATGTTGACTTTAGAAGAATGTGTGGGTAGAATGTGCAGCTGACAACATATATTGCTGTGTGTGCATCCTTTTTTTTCTCTTAATTCTAAAATCTGGCTAGAAATTACTCTGTTTTATATTCTTTTCCCCAGTACCTATCTGATTTAAACATAAGTTGATGCTGGGTGTGGTGGCTCACACCTGTAATCTTAGCACTTTAGGAGGCTGAGACAGACGGAAAGCTTGAGCCCAGGAATTTGAGATCAGCCTGGGCAACATAGTGAGACTCCATCTCTAATTAAAAAAAAAAGTTGATAAATGTCAGATATGTCTACTTTTCTTGCTGTTATTCTGACAGATGGAAAAAATATCAAGTTAAACAAGGAGAATAGAAAGCTTTATGCTAATCTCCACTGTGTCACTAGCTAATTGGGACCTCAGGCAATTTCTTAAGGTTTCTAGACCTTGAAAATGAGAGGGTTGGACTAGAGCAGTGGTTTCAGCTGTGATCCTTCTTGTGAGGTGCCACATACTAGTGGAGGGGTGGGGACTGTGAGTTGGGTTCCAGATCCTGTTCCCCAGTCAAGATTTCAGTCTCCTCTCCCACCCCTTTTTCTGTTTTCTGTATTAGACTTCTGCTTGATGTTTTGCTGCAAATCTACATTATTCACTTCCACTGCTATATAGAATTTCTTTTAAAAAAATGAATTTATCATAATTTTCTTAAAATGAACTCTTTCAGTTATGCATTTATTTTGCTGGAATTTCTGTATGCTTCACAAATATTAAATTATTTAACTGTCATAACAGTTCTGTGGGGTAGGAACTATTATTACCAATTACCCAGGAAGTGGTGGCGCCTGGACTCTGGACTCCCTCACTCAGCTTCCATGCTTTGTGGAGTGTCAGTGAAGAATGCTTTTCAGATCTTTAAAATTTTGAATCTGTGAGCAGAATATCCAACTAATGATTATTTCTATTTGTAGGAGGTCGTTACGTTAAGGTCTGGGACATGTTAAAAGGAGGACAATTGCTGGTATCTCTGAAAAATCATCACAAAACTGTGACATGTTTATGTCTAAGCAGCTCTGGACAGAGGTTGCTCTCTGGCTCACTGGATAGGTTGGCATTTTAATTTTTTTGTATATTAGTGTACAGGTGTTTACTGCTTGAGGAAATGAGTTATTTTAGCAATATTTGTGATAAATATTGTGATAATGATTTCCAGGAGAAGAAAACCTGTTGAGTTGAAAATAGTTTTGACCTCTAATTTACATATAGCTACTTATTTTCTCCTTTGATATAATTTGTTTTAACTTATGTACCTAAACAACATTATTGAACCATTTGAATGATAAGCTTTCAAATAATGTTATTCTAGAAACTGTTATTGTACATTCATATATTTTGAGGTTTTCTTTTCTTTTTCTTTTTTTTTTTTGAGACAGAGTCTTGTTCTGTCACCAAGGCTGGTGTGCAGTGGCACAATCTGGGCTTACTGCAACCTTCACCTCCCAGGTTCAAGTGATTCTTGTGACTCAGCTTCCCGAGTAGCTGGTATTACAGATGTGCAGCACACCTGGCTAATTTTTGTATTTTTAGTAGAGACGGGGTTTTGCCATATTGCCGAGACTGGTCTCAAATTTTTGGCCTTGTGTGATCTGCTCACCTCACCCTCCCAAAGTGCTGGGATTAGAGGTGTGAGCCACTGTGCCTGGCCTAAAAAAATTTTTTTTAATTAGATACATTAATTTTTTTTTTTTTTTTTTGAAACAGAGTCTTCATCTGCTGCCCAGGCTGGAATGCAGTGGTGAGTTTTTAGCTCATTGCAACCTTTGCCTCCTGGGTTCAAGGGATTTTCCTGCCTCAGCTTCCCTAGTGGCTGGGATTACAGGCATGTACCACCATGCCTGGCTGATTTTTGTATTTTTAATAGAGATGGGATTTTGCCATGTTGGTCACGCTGGTCTCGAACTCCTGACCTCAAGTAATCCACCCACCTTGGCCTCCCAAAGTACTGGGATTACAGGTGTAAGCCACTATGCCCAGCCCAAAATTTAGATAGCACATTTAATTTAGCCTAGTATCTAGTGTAAAAATAAAATATATATAAAATATAATTTCAACATGTAATGTATGTAAAAATTATTAAGATACTAGAAATAAACATCTAAGCATGTGCACTATGATACAATAATCATATTTTAGGTTGGGTGCAGTGGCTTACAGCTGTAATCCCAGTGCTTTGGGAGGCTCAGGTGGGAGGATCTCTTGAGGCCAGAAGTTTGAGACCAGCCTGGATAATATAGTGAGACCCCATCTCTACAGAAAATTTAAAAAATTAGCTAGGCACAGTGGTACACACCTTTAATCATAGCTACTAGGGAGGCTGAGGCAGGAGAGGCATTTGAGCACAGGAGTTTGAGGTTGCAGTGAGCTGTGATAGTACCACTGTACTCTAGCCTGGGTGACAGAGTGATACCCTGTCTCTTAAGAAAAAAAAAAAAAAGAAAGAAATGTGGCACATATACACTATGGAGTATTATGCAGCCATCAAAAATGATGAGTTCGTGTCCTTTGTAGGGACATGGATGAACCTGGAAACCATCATTCTCAGCAAACTGACACAAGAGCAGAAAGTCAAACACCGCATGTTCTCACTCATAGGCAGGTGTTGAACAATGAGAACACATGGACACAGGGAGGGGAGCACTATACACTGGGGTCTGTTGGGGAGAAATAGGGGAGGGACAGTGGGGGGTGTCAGGAGTTGGGGAGAGATAGCATGGGGAGAAATGCCAGATATAGGTGATGGGGAGGAAGGCAGCAAATCACACTGCCACGTGTGTACCTATGCAACAATCTTGCATGTTTTTCACATGTACCCCAAAACCTAAAATGCAATAAAATTTTAAAAAGGGTAATATTTTATAAAAATTTCTGTCTCAGTTTTTAAATTAAAATTAAAATAAATAAACAATTTAGTGTCTCATTTTCACTAGCTACATTTCAAGCGGTCAGTAGCCACATGCGGCTAGAAAAAGGCACAATTCTAGAATTTACATGATCTATTATTATTATTATTTTGAGACAGGATTTTCGCCCTGTTGTCCAGGCTGGAGGACAGTGGCATGATCTTGGCTGACTGCAGTCCCTGCCTCCTGGCTTCAAGCGATCCTCTCACCTCAGCCTCCTGAGTATCTGGGACCACAGGCACGTGCCACCACACCTGGCTCATTTTTGTGTTTTTGTAGGTATGGGGTTTCGTCATGTTGCCCAGGCTGGTCTCAAACTCCTGAGCTTAAAAGATCCACCTGCCTCCGCCTTCCAAGGTGCTGGGATTATAGGTGTGAGCCACTGTTCCTGGCTTCCATGATCTATTTTTGATTTTTTTTCCTATATTTTCTTTTTTTTCTGCTATTATGAAAAATTTTGGTTTTTAGCATATTTGTTAAAAAGTATACAGTCATCCTGTGGTGACTTAGGGGATTGGTTGTGAATGCCCAAGTACCTTATTTAAAATGGCATAATATTTGCATATAACCTACACATATCCACTGTATACTTTAAATCGTTTCTAGCTTATTTGTAATACCTAATACAATGCAAATGCTATGTAAATAGTTGTTACACTGTATTTTAAAATTCTGTATTTTTTTTTTTTTTGATATGGAGTTTCGCTCTTGTTACCCAGGCTGGAGTGCAATGGCGCGATCTCGGCTCACCGCAACCTCCGCCTCCTGGGCTCAGGCAATTCTCCTGCCTCAGCCTCCTAAGTAGCTGGGATTACAGGCACGTGCCACCACGCCCAGCTAGTTTTTTGTATTTTAAGTAGAGACGGGGTTTCACCATGTTGACCAGGATGGTCTTGATCTCTCGACCTCGTGATCCACCCGCCTCAGCCTCCCAAAGTGCTGGGATTACAGGCTTGAGCCACCGCGCCCGGCTAAAATTCTGTATTATTTTAATTTATTTATTTATGGATATTTTCAATCCATGGTTGATTGAATCTGCAGATGTGGAGTCTGCCATAAGGAGGATTGACTGTACATATTTTTATTTTTATTTTTTTAAATTTTTTTTTGAGATGGAGTTTCGCTCTTGTTACCCAGGCTGGAGTGCAATGGCGCGATCTTGGCTCACCACAACCTCCGCCTCCTGGGTTTAGGCAATTCTCCTGCCTCAGCCTCCTGAGTAGCTGGGATTACAGGCACGCGCCACCATGTCCAGCTAATTTTTTGTAATTTTAGTAGAGACGGGGTTTCACCATGTTGACCAGGATGGTCTCAATCCCTTGACCTCGTGATCCACCCAGCTTGGCCTCCCAAAGTGCTGAGATTACAGGCTTGAGCCACCGCGCCTGGCCAACTGTACATATTTTAAAAGCTAGAAAATATTTTTAATACAAAGGAATTTTTTGTGTAAATAAATATCACATGGCAGGTTCTCTGAAATCATCTTACTAGGAAATTTGGGACTTGATTCTTAAGTATGTTCCTAAAAGCTAAGTGTAAATTGGCTTGATTTGTGGTGGTTTCAACCAAGAGTGATTTTTGTCCCTCAAGGAATGTTTGACAATATCTTGAGAAATTTTTGTTTTTTATCACAACTTAAGGTCATGGATGGTGCTTGCCATATAGGGGATAGAGGCCAGGAAGGCTGCGAAACATCCTGCAATGCACAGAACAGCGCCTACAAAAAAGAATTGTGTGCCCCAAAATGATAGTCATTTCTGAGATTGAGAAACCCTAATATTTGGCTTCACGTGTACTTTCTTTTTTTTTTTTTTTGAGAGGAAGTCTCGCTCTGTTGCCCAGGCTGGAGTGCAGTAGTGCGATCTTGGCTCACTGCAACCTCCATCTCCCGGCTTCAAGCAATTCTCTGTCTCAGCCTCCTGAGTTGCTGGTGCAGGTGCCTGCCACCATCCCAGCTGATTTTTTTGTGTTTTTAGTAGAGGTGGGGTTTCACCATCTTGGCCAGGCTGGTCTTGAAATCCTGACCTCGTGATCCACCTGCCTCGGCCTCCCAAAGTGCTGGGATTACAGGTATGAGTCACCGGGCCTGGCCCTTTCTTTTTTTAAAAAAAAATTATTTTTTATTTTTTGTAGAGATGGGATTTCATCATGTTGCCCAGACTGGTCTTGAATTCTTGGGCTCAAGTGATCTGCCGACTGTGGCCTGCCAGAGTGCTGAGATTATAGGTGTGAGCCATTAAACTTGGCTTTGTGATATACTTTCATTGATACTTTCTCCTTTTTCTTTTTTCTTTTTTTTGTGTGACAGTGTTCTACCCTTGTTGCCCAGGCTGGAGTGCAATGGCGTGTTCTCGGCTCACTGCAACCTCCGCCTCCTGGGTTCAAGCGATTTTCCTGCGTAGCTGGGATTACAGGCATGTGCCACCACATCTGGCTAATTTTGTATTTTTAGTAGAGATAGGGTTTCTCCATGTTTGTCAGGCTAGTCTTAAACTCCTGACCTCAGGTGATCTGCCCGCCTTGGCCTCCCAAAGTGCTGGGATTATAGGTGCGAGCCACCACACCCAGCTGATACTTTTTCTTTACTTCTAAGTTTGATCTTCAGATGACAATGGCTGATGGTCTGTCCTTCTTTTTTTTTTTTTTTTCCTTTTTAAAAAAATTTTTGAGACAGTATTGCTCTGTTGCCCAGGCTGGAGGGCAGTGGCAAGATTTCAGCTCACTGCAACCAGGTTCAAGCAATTCTCATGCCTCAGCCTCCTGAGTAGCTGGGATTATAGGCATGTGCCACCATACCTGGCTGGTTTTTGTTGTTTTTGGTAGAGATGGGGGTTATGTCATGTTAGCCAGGTTGGTCTCAAACTCCTGGCCTCAAGTGATCTGCCCACCTTGGCCTCCCAAACTGCTGGGATTCCAGGCCTGAGCCGCTACACCCGGCACTTCTATTTCTAAGTGGCTAATGAAAGTCTTTATACAGATGTTATAGTTAGGGCTGGTATACAGCCCATTTTTTAAGGGACTCAGTGATAAATTAGTTTGTAATTAACATTACTGATTTTTGTTTTTCTTCACTGTTGTATAGATTTTAATGTTCATATTTTGAATTTTCAAAAAACAGAAATTTGCATTTTATATTCATTTTCAAGGTGACTTTTGACGAAGCTTTTCTTTTTTATTAGGAAGGTAAAAGTATACAGCACAACTTCCTACAAAGTAGTCCACAGTTTTGATTATGCAGCTTCAATTTTGAGTCTTGCCCTTGCGGTAAGTACCTTTACCTATTTTTAAGTTTGTCACTGACCTTGCCTGTTAAATGAAACTAAAATGGAATTTGGGGCTTTATTTTTGGATTTGAGTAACTCTTCTTGCCGTGTTAGATATTTGAGTTAAGACAATTGCTGGAATATATGACTTGTCCTAATGACCGAGCATGAATTTCGATATAGGTCTCACTCACCGGGTAACCTCAAACCAAGGACAGTGCTCTAGGCATTGTTAACACCAAATGCAGGACCTGGGAAGCTAATAAATCTCTCTTCAACTAATTTAACTCAAGAGTGTTACAGTACACTAGAAAGGCAGATTAGCTCTCTGAGCGGAAAAGAAGATAGGGGGTAAAGGGGACAACAAAATGAAATATCTCCTTTTCTTTATTACTGCTGTTTCTGAAATATATGCTGTCAAGTTTTATGAGAAGCCACATTTGGGCAGGAAGGTATTTAACTGTATTATATAGAAATCTGATTTGGGAACGGAAAAGCTTATTAAAAAATATTTTTGGGGGGCAAGATTGTAAAAGTCATGCTACTGTGTAATCCTTGATGCTGTTAACTATGTATAATTCTTCTTATTACTTTTTGAGATGGGGTCTTGCTCTGTCGCCCAGGCTGGAGTGCAGTGGCATGATCTTGGCTCACTGCAACCTCCGCCTCCTGGGTTCAAGTGATTGTCCCGCGTCAGCCTCCTCAGTGGCCAGAATTACAGACGTGTGCCACCATGCCCAGTTAATTTTTGTATTTTCAGTAAAAATGGAGTTTCACCATGTTGGTCAGGCTGGTCTCAAACTCCTGACCTCATGATCCGTTCACCTCAGCCTCCCAAAGTGCTGGGATTACAGACATGGGCCACTGTTCCCTACCAACTATGTATTATTACACAAACTTTGCCAGTGGTATTTTACACGTATAAGTTCTGTCAATCTAGTTGTAGCCTAAGGAAAAAATGATTTTGCTTTAACGTCTTGCACCGATCATTGTTAGGCAGACTATGTATATCTGAATGGAACTTGGTGACTATATGGACAAGCAGCAAACACAATATAAATGTATTTTGAAGTAAAAGTACTATAAATTATGAGTTAAGAATGGACTAACTTATTTTTCTAATTGCTATTAGCATGAAGATGAGACAATAGTTGTAGGAATGACCAATGGCATACTGAGTGTTAAACATCGGAAATCCGAAGCAAAGAAGGAATCGCTTCCCAGAAGGCGGCGGCCTGCATATCGAACGTTTATTAAAGGAAAAAATTACATGAAGCAACGGGTATTTGTGCATTTCTCATATTTGTTTAAAACGTGAAATTTGTTAGAGTAGCATCCCTGCACATTACTGGAAAGCATAGTTCCTGTGGCATTTAACTTTATTTTGCTTTTCTATACATCAGAATTATTTCTGGATTGCTGGATTGGGGACATTATTGAAGAGTAATGGGAAATAAGGACTACTTTATGTAATACTCTGCATCATAGCATAATGTTATAATGCTTTACTGGATTCAAAATAACGTCTTTCACATACTATCTGATTTGATCTAAACCCCAAGAAGCAGTAGAGCCAGTCATGTCCCCATTTGTCACCTGAGAAGATTGAGATGCAAAGAATTTCTGATTAATTAGGATTTCATTGCTGGTATCCAGAGTTGTTGAGACTAGATCTCATTATCTCTGATTCTTGTTTTATTTCTCTTTCTACTGAATCTCACTGCCTGCCACATAAAGAGAACTGAAATGAGTAATTTTTACCTAGAATTAAGGCAACAGTACATACTGTAAGTTAAAATTGTAAGAGACTAAGAACATGTTGATGTAGCAAATTACTCCACTTTTTATTTCTTTCTTGACTTTGATTAGTAGGAATCATTTTTATTTAATCTACATTATGGGCATATGTGACAGTTCAGAGATGCCACTTCATTATATTAAATATATCTTTATATTAAATATATCTTTATATAGATACTGATTTTTATTCTCTGTAAATTTACTTTTCATTGCAGGATGACATTTTGATTAATAGGCCAACAAAGAAACACCTAGAATTGTATGACAGGGATCTGAAACATTTTCGAATCTCTAAGGCACTTGACAGAGTTCTTGAGGTGAGTGAGCATTTTTTGTTTTTGTTTTTGTTTTGTTTTGGACAGAGTCTTGCTCTGTCTCCAGACTAGAATGCAGTGGCGTGATCTCGGCTCACTGTGACCACTGCCTACTGGGTTCGAGTGATTCTGTGCCTCAGCCTTCTGAGTAGCTGGGATTACAGGCATGCGCCACCACACCCAGCTAATTTTTGTGTTTTTAGTAGAGACAAAGTTTCTTCCAAAGACCATGTTGGCCAGGATGGTCTCGATTTCCTGACCTTGTGATCCACCTGCCTTGGCCTCCCAAAGTACTGAGGTTAGAGGTGTGAGCCACCATGCCCGGCCGAGTGAGCATTTAAAAAAAAATTATGTTATTACTTACCCTGCATATTACCATGACTTGGAACTGTGAAGATAAACATCTATTCAAACTTGATAATTTAGTGCAAGACAATGCTATTTTTTTGTGCTGTTTTGTCTGCTCATGTTGACTGTGAAAATTTTTCTAGCCTACTTGTGCAATAAAGACACCTGAGATTACAGTGTCCATCATAAAGGAGTTAAATCGAAGAGGAGTCCTTGCAAATGCCCTTGCAGGTCGAGATGAAAAGGAAATCAGTCGTGTTCTTAATTTTTTGATAAGGTATGTTTTTTGTCTGTGAAACACTTTTATTTTGCATCTGAAATCCTTTATCACCAAATGAAAGACATATTTAGTTTGATGTCTTGTAGAGAACTGAAGAAACAAATCTGTTTTAAGAATTTTTTTTTTTTAGGTTTACAAGTTTTACTAAATTGAATTTTTACTTTGTAGGAATCTTTCTCAGCCAAGATTTGCCCCTGTTTTAATCAATGCTGCTGAAATAATTATTGGTAAGTAGTTGTCAAAACTTGAAAATCCTAACATGCCTGCAAAAGTAGAGATGTCAAAGAGTCAGATTTGGAAATCAAGTAGATCAAAATATCTTGCTTTTATTAATTCTCAGAATGGATTTTCATGGAGAAAACAACAAGTCAATGCAGTATAAAATGTAAAATGTTTATAGTGGCATGACTTTGAATTGATGGGACTAGGGTTATTACCAAAAAAATTGTGTTTTCATAGACATCTGTAATGACCATGACAATTTTTCAAATGGGAAAATGAAAATAAGTCAGAACTTCCACCCTATATTTTCTGTAATTATTGTTTTTTGAAATAAATTTACTCAGAGGGATTGTTATACTTTCTATAAATCATTAATTATAACATAAGTACAGGTTTTTTTAGTGGTTTTATGGTATTTTTATGCTTTTAAGAATTTTGCTTTTCACTCAATATATAGAAAGATATTGCTAGTTAATGTGTTTTCTTTCTTTTTAGATATATATCTACCTGTGATTGGTCAGTCCCCTGTAGTTGATAAAAAGTTTTTGCTGCTTCAAGGACTTGTAGAAAAAGAAATTGATTACCAAAGAGAATTGTTAGAAACCTTGGGGATGATGGATATGCTTTTTGCCACCATGAGAGGGAAGGAAGGCACTCCTGTGTTGGAAAATACATCTGATGGATTTCCAGAGAATAAGAAGATAGAATCATAGTGTCTGCTGAATAAGACATATAAGAACTCTGAAGTTGGAATAGATTTGCCTCTATTAAATGTTGGAAAGAGACTCTCTTTGATATATTAAAAAAAGCTATTTACAGAAGCAGTTCTGTGGAAGAGACTGGAATAATTGTGGTCGGAAAATAAGTACCTGTTTTAAGTAAGACATGGTTTTCCATGTGCTATTTTGAATTATTTTATAGCATCTTCACCTAGAAGATCTCAATTGTCTTGGACACAGAGTAGGTTTATGTGGGATGAGTGGATATTAATTTTAGTACAGGAGTATTCTGTCTCAACATTTGGGTTGGTATTCAGGTGGGAATTCAAATATGAATCCTCTCTGGAGAGGATCCAACTGGGAATCCTGCTAAAGGAACACAGCCTTGTATTACTTCTGGAAAACAACAAAAACAAATGGCAACAACAAAAAGCCTCTTTCTTGATGCTAATCAGTGCCTTTGGGATTTGTAGGCCCTTGCGGAGCTTGCTTCCTCTCTCCTTGATGTCGACACTTGTCTTAGATCACATGCCCTGCTTCAGCTGGTAATGGGAGTTCAGCTGTTCCAAGTGTGGCAAGTAAGTGGTCAGCTCTGAAGAACTGATACTCGCTAGATTTGTATTCAGAATGAGAGCAAGGTCTGCAGATAGACCTGATTGGACTACTTTTTCTTTCTTCTCTTCATGCAGCCTTTCTAACAAGTTTTCACCTTGTTTCAGGTCAGAGGAATGATAGAATTTGTCATTTTTCTTGTAATAAATAGCCTTTCAAACTATTCTTCATATGTTTGGAGCTTGTCTTATAGCTGTCTAATCCTCTGAAAACTATTTTCTCTGATTTGTATTTAGATTTTCCTCCCATTCTTCACAATCATATTGTGTTTTGAACCCCAATCCAGAGCAGTTTGCTTTGAAAAGTAGTTGTTTTTGAAAATTTAATGTAAATATTTTTTAGAATTTCTTTTTTTTGAAAGAGTCTCGCTCTATTGCTGGAATGCAGTAGAGAAGTGCAGTGGTGCAGTCTTGGCTCACTGCCACCTCTGCCCTCCCAAGTTCAAGCAATTCTCCTGCCTCAGCCTCCTGAGTAGCTGGGATTACAGGTGTGTGCCACCATGCCTGGCTAATTTTTGTACTGTTAGTAGAGACAGGGTTTCACCATGCTGGCCAGGCTGGTCTCGAACTCCTGACCTCAAGTGATCCACCTGCCTAGTCCTCCCAAAGTGCTGGCATTACAGGCATGAGCCACGGCGCCCAGCCCATAAATATTATTATTATTTTATAAAGACATTCTTATTTTCTTGGCTTTTTGATGTATCCATTCCAGGTGGATAAGTGTTGGGTAGTAACTCCTAGTACACTGATTTCACAGTTGCTACCTCTCCTGCCTTTCTCTAATTCTTACCCCAACTCAAGTAGTTAAAAATCAGTAAGAAAAATGTCTTGAGCTAGAAGAACCTGTAGAGGAAGATTTTGTAATGCAAATCTGCTTTCATAATTTTACTTCTGTAAATTCAGGGTTTTTTTAAGCAGAAAAAAATACTTGATGTGCTCTAGTAAGGTTATTAAGTAAAAATTAAATAAACATTAATTTAATATTTAGGCTAACATTAACATTTAAATTAATATACTAAGTGAATATGCTTAATATGTTCTAGTACGGGTATGCTCAGAAGTAGGGCCAGTTTCCCTTTCATGAACTGTTTTCAGCAATCATACAGCACAGTGGCCTGTAAGGAACCAGCAGTGTGTTTCTCTGCATAATTATGAATTTAGTCAAGATCAGAAGCTGTGTTTTGGGGTTAAGAAGGGTTAATTTATTTAAATAAAGTTTCTATTTAAAAACCTTTTTAAAACATTAATGCCATAAATATTCTGATAATTTGCATAGTAGTAAAAATTAGGAGTTGAAATTCTACCTAAAGCTGTATTTGCCATCAATTTTGTAACATGACAAAGGTTTTCTCATACGTCATTTCATTTGATTCTCACCACAACCATCCAAGATTGATATTATTTTCATTTAACATTGAATTAACTAAAGTAGTTGATTCACTCTCCAAGTCCCTGAGTGTGAGCTCTTCATCCTAGCACTGTGAAGAAGTTTGCCTGCTGGGGCCTAAGCTACTCATTCCCTTGAACAAAACTTCAGAGTGCTGCATTTCTCAAAATATGTAACAGATACACATTTTCAAAAGGGTTAGGAAGCAGTTCCCATAGCCATCAATACTTAAATTCAGGAGTACTTTTTGTTGTGTTTGTTTTGTTTTGTTTTTAGAGACAAGGTCTCATTCTGTTGCCCAGGCTGGAGTGTAGTGGTGTGGTCATAGTTCACTGCAGCTTTGGCCTCCTAGGCTGAAGCTATCCTCCCACCTCAGCCTCCTGAGAAGTTGAGACTACAGGCATGAGCTACCATGCGTGGCTAATTTTTTAGTTTGATTTTTTGAGAGAAGAGGTCTCACTGTGTTGCCCAGGCCTCAGGCAATCTCCTGGCCTCAAGTGATCTTCCCACCTCAGCATCCCAAATGACTGGGATGAAGGACATGAGCCACGGCTCCCAGCAGGAATGGTTTTCTGTTTTTGCTTGTTTGTTGTTGTTATTTTTATTTATTTACTTATTTATTTTTGAGACAGAGTCTTGCTCTGCCGCTCAGGATGGAGTGCAATGGCGTGATCTCAGCTCACTGCAACCTCCATCTCCTGGGTTCAAGTGATTCTCCTGCCTCAGCCTTGAATAGCTGGGATTATAGGTTGGCACCACTATACCTGGCTAATTTTTTTTGTATTTTTAGTAGAGACAGGGTTTCACCATGTTGGTCAGGCTGGTCTCAAACTCCTGACTTTGTGATCTGCCTATCTCAGCCTCCCAAAGTGCTGGGATTACAGATGTGAGCCACTGTGTCCGGGCTGTTGTTATTTTTGAGACAGGGTCTTGCTCTGTTGCCCAGGCTGGAGTGCAGTGGTGCAATCATGGCTCATTGTGGTCTTAACCTCCCAGGCTGAAATGAATCTCTACCTCAGCCTTATGAGTAGCTGGGACTATAGGCCCATGCCACCATGCCCAGCTAATTTTTTTTTTTTTTTTTTTGGTAGAGTTGAGGTCTCATTTTATTGCCTGTGCTGGTCTTGAACTCCTGGGGTCAACTGACCCTCCCACCTTGACCTCCCAAAATGCTAGGATTACAGGTGTAAGCCACCATACCTGGCCCTACTAAGGATTTTCTAGAGATCTTAAAATTAATTAAAATTAAGAATTCAGTTCCTTAGTCACATTTGTCACATTTGCCACATTTTGAGATGACTGAAAATAGCCACATGTGGCTAGTGGCTACCATATTGAACAGCACAGATACAGAACATTTCCGTAATTGGAGAAGTTTCTACCAGGCAACCTTGGGCTTTTGGAGAAGTGCAAACTCTTTCTGTCTGGAGACTGAGTCCACTTCCTTGATTTGGTCTGAAGAACTCATCTGGCAGCTACTTTGCCAGCACAGCCACTGGCTTGGTCCTTCCTGGCTCTGGCCCACCTGTTCCTAACTTAGTTCCCTGGCCCTGACTGCCCCAGATCTGCCCCTGAGTTTTCTTCCTCTCACTGATTCTTGCTCACACACTCTCTCCATGGCTTGATTCTTCCAGCCTTGTTGCGTGGCACTAGCTCCCCAGGTATTTTCTCTAGCAGCTCAGGGTCTGAGGAGAGGTCGGGATTGTCATCCATGCTCTCTACCTCCCCTGATCAGGCTGGAGGAGAGGGACCTCACCTTGGCAGTCTTGGGTGATGCTGAGGCAGCACCATAGTTTGTACGCACACATTGGCATTCTTCTGTTTATTTGTTTAACAAATATTTCTAGACTGCCAGCTGTGTGCCCTGAGGTCCTTGGGCTGTGATAACACTGGGAATGAAGCAGCCCTCTGATCTCCTGAGACTTCTCATGTTGAAGATGGCCACTACCATGCCCTGGGACCTCTCACCATTCTAACTAGAAATGCTTAACTCACATCCTCTCTAAATAGAATACAGACAGCTGCATATTGAGAATGAGATTCAAGAAGATAAAATGGAACAGCAGGATGAGTTCTAGGCAAACTCTGGCCATTACAGACTTTGTTTTCCTCAGCCTCCTTGCCGACACCCCACCGCCCTCAACAGCTGCCCTCCTCTTTTTTGGAGGAATACCTAATGCTTGCAGAATTGTCAGATGCCTCTCCCTTCTTCTTCCTTCTCTAATCAAAAAAGTGAATCCCCTGAATTATTTCTATTATAATGTGTCTATGTTTTAGTCAATGCTTTAAAATTTAAGCCCTGTGACAACTGGTGGACTCTGTTTTTGACATGAACTAGGTAAGAGAGAGTTAGGAGGTGGGGCAGAGAGTTTCTGCTTTTGAAACTCAGTAATGTTTATTAAAAAGCCCAGCCCTGAACATATACTTGATTTTGGTAATTTTCTTTACCTTGGCAGGGAGAAAGGAAGGGAGATTGAGTTGAAAAGCTTGAAACTTTCCCTGACAGAGACCTTAAATTTGGGGGAGGAAATAGACATCTTCTAGGAAGCTAAAGTAGACAGGACTTAATACAGGGAAATAGGTCCTTATGAAATCATTGGAAGGGCTAGAAGAGTAGGGATAGGAGGGAGGGATTGCTGCAGGTGGAGCGACTATTCAAGAGCATGGTTCCAGAGAGCAAAAAGCTACTGCTGCTGCCACCATGAAGCCAGAGGATAGACCCTGGCAAGCTGGGTCACTTTGTCACAATTGCTTCTCAGTCCCCATCTCCTTGCCTTGCTTGCTGACAGTAACAAGCAGGAAGCTGGCCTTCCGCTCACTCCTGACTTCCATATCACGTTAGTATATCTAATTGGAGGAGCCCAATTTTGCATCCAGAGGGTTATCTGGAAAGGAATCTGGGAACTATGGCTTTTAGCTTTCCAGCTCTACAGTTCCGAAGGCATCCCAAAGGAGGATACAGCAGAGGAGGAGGGAGCAGAAGGTAAGAGAGCCAATCTACACAATATTCTCCCCCAAATATTTACACATCTTTAACCATGTAAATGTACAAACTCACTTCTAAGCAAATGAGAGATCACACTACAGCTGCTGTTCTGCATTTCAGGTTTTCCACATATTATGTATTAGCGGTTGATCCATCTCAGTACAGATAGCTCTACTTCATTCTTTTTTTTATGCTGGCCTCCTAGCTTACTATACAGCTGTGCCATAATCAGTTTAACCAGTCCCCTGTCATGGGCATTTAGGTAGTTTTTAGCCTTTTGCAGTCACAAGCAATTCTGCATTGAGCAAGCTTTTGCCTAAGTTTGTGTGCATTTTGAGGAGTATGCTAAATAAATCAACATGGATTATTCTGATCCCAGAGAGCAAGACTTTTGTTTTCCAACCCCAAAGTCTTTGTATGGTAATGCCTCTTCCCTGCTGCTGCTCTTCGCCTACCAGGATGCCAGCCGCCCTGGAGACCTCCGTATCACGCATACACGATACTTAACACACATAGAGTACCTGATAACTGCACGAGAAGCTGTGATTATTCCATTTCTGCACATAATGACACTGAGGTGATGTATAAAGTGTAGGTGACTTGTCCAACGTCATACAGTTGGTTAGTGGCAAATTTGGGATTTGAACTCAGGCCATGTGCTTCAAGAGTACATATTTTCAATCACTACAGGAATAGGATCTTATTTTCTAGAAACATGGAACACGTCCTTATTCACCTTTGTGTCCTTTATCCGCAATACAAAGCTGGTACTTAAAAAATATGTGTTGAGTGAATGAATACATGAATTCTTATCGGATCCAGTTTGGCAATTTATACGAAAATGGCAGTTTGGTTACTATGCACAACATGAAATTATTACATCATTTTTCCTGAGACACAAAGATGTTTCTGGAAGCTGCCCTTCTTGTCCATTGAGAATTTTAATCAGGTAAATTTGAAATTATGCATTAGACAACCTGCCTCAGCTCACCATTAGTCCACAAGGTGGCAGTATTATTTTGAAAACCACAAGAAGCCTGCTTCCCCCTCCCCACCCTCCCCCTCCAGCCCTCCCCCCCAAGCCATTTCCCTGAATTGTATGGGTGTTTTATTTAGTCAGGAGAGTTGGCTCAGAAAAAAACCAAGATATTTTGGTTATTACTGTGTGGGCAAAGTAGCTTTGAAAGTTCAGATATAATTATTAATAGATAACTCACCAGAAATGTGAAAATAAAACCTACCCAAGGTTCAGTTTCTTTTTTTAATTGATATATACTATTTGTACATATTTATGGCTGGCATATGATACTTTTTACACACATAGAATGTTTAATGATCATGTCAGGGATTTTTTTTTTTTTTTTTTTTTTTGAGAAAGGGTCTCACTCTGTCATCCAGACTCGGATGTAATGGTGTGATCATAGCTCACTGCAGCCTTGAACTCCTGGGCTCAAGTGATCCTTCTGCCTTAGCCTCCAAAGTAGCTAGGATGACAGGTATGCATTACCATGCCCAGTTAATTATTTATTTATTTACTTTAGAGACCAGGTCTTGCTATGTTGCCCAGGCTGGTCTTGAAATCCTGGCTGCAGGCCATCCTCCCCAGGAGGCCTTTCAACGTACTGGGATTACAGGTGTGAGCCACTGTGCCCAAAAAGTCAGGGTCTTTGGGTGTCCATCACCTCAAGGATTTGTCATTTCTGTGTGTCCAGAACATTTCAAATCTTCTAGCTGTTTTGAAATATCCATTGTTGTTAACTGTAGTCACCCTACTCTGCTATTGAACATTAGAACTTATTCCTTTTATCTAATTGTATGTTTGTACCCATTAACCAACCTTTCTTCATCCCCCTACCCTCTCCCCTGACACACCCTTCTCAGCATCTGTTATATGTCATTCTACTCTATCTCACGTGATACGTGTCTTTCTGTGCCTGGCTAATTTCACTTAACATAATGACTTCCAGTTCCACGCATGTTGTTGCAAATGATGAGTTCATTCTTTTTTATGGCCTAATAGTACTCTGCTGTGTATATATAGCACATTTTCTTTATCCAGTCATCTGTTGATAATCACTTAGCTTGATTCCGTATCTTTGCTTTTGTGAATGGTCCTGCAATAAACGTGGAGTGCAAGTGTCTGTTTAATAGACAAATTCCTCTTCCTTTGGATAAATGCCCAGCAGTGGGATTGCTGGATTGTATGTTAGTTATATTTTTAGTTTCTTGAGACATCTTCATACTGTTTTTCATAGTAGCTGTACTAATTTACATTCCTACGACAGTGTATGAGTTACCTTTTCTCCCCATCCTGCCTAGCATCTGTTAATCTCTTATCTTTTCAAAAGCAGCCCATTCTGACTGGTATAAGATGATATCTCAATGTGGTTTTGATTTGCTTTTCCTTAATGATTAGTGATGTTGAGCATTTTTAAATGTATGTGCCTGTTTGAATGTCTTCTGTTTATTCATGTCCTCTGTCCATTTTTTCCTGGGATGATGATTATTATTTTACTGTTGAGCTGTTTGAGTTCCTTGTATATTTTGGATATTAGACCCTTGTTGGACCAATAGTTTGCCAATATTTTCTCCCATTCAATGGATTGTCTCTTCCCTCTGTTAATTGTTTCCTTTGCTTTTTAGTTTAATATGGTCCCATTTGTCTATTTTTGTTTTTTGTTTTCTGTGCTTTTGTGGTCTTAGCCATAAAATCTTTGCCTAAGCCAGTGTCCTGAAATGTTTCCTCTGTGTTTTCTTCTAGTAGTTTTATAGTGTCAGGTCCCATGTTTAAGTGTTTAATCTGCCTTGAGTTGATTTTGTATATAGTGAGAGTTAGGGGTCCAGATTTATTTGTCTGTATATGAGTATCTAATTTTCCTAGCCCCTCTTATTGAAGAGGATGTCATTTCCCCAGTAAATGCTCTTGGAACCTTTGTTGAAAATCAGTTGGCTATAAATATGTGGAGTTATTTTCTGGGTTCTGTATTTTGTTCATTTGGTCCACATGTCTGTTTTTATACCAATACCATGTTGCTTTGGTTACTGTAGCCTTGTAATAAATATGTTTTGAAGTTAGGTAGAGTGATGCCTCTAGCTTTGTTCTTTTTCCTCAGGATTGGCTATTAGTGATCTTCTTTGGTCCCATACAAATTTTAGGATTGTGTTTTCTTTTTCTGTGAAGAATAACAATGTTTTGATAGAGATTGCATTGAATCTGTAGATTGCTTTGGGCAGTATGGTCACTGTAACTATATTAATTCTTTCAATCCATGAGCATGGGATGTTTTTCCATTTCTTTGCATCCTCCTCAATTTCTTTCATCAGTGTTTTGTAGTTTTCATTGTAGAGATCTTTTATCTCCTAACATTATCTTTCAATTAAACTTTTCAACAGTGTAGAATAATGGAAAGAACACGAGCTATAATAATCTTGAGTAAGTCCTAGCTTCTCTGGGCCTCAGCTTCGACATCTGTCAAATGGGGCAAATGTTACTTCTCTTGCAGGATTGTTGTGAGAATAAATACAGTGATATATGAAAAGTGTCTTACCTACTTACTGTGTTTTTCACGTGTTTGTGATTATGGAAAGTCTATTTGTCCTGCAACAGTTGGGAGTATTTTCTTAGTTAATCTGATTACTAACATCATTTAGATCACTTGGATAAGGGTTAAGTTAAAGTTTTCTTTTGATATTATTATAAAGGATGTATTCTAAATAATTTACATAGAAGAATATAACTGATGTGGGACTGACTGCTTACAAGCATTTTGAAAGTAAATGATATAATTGCAATACATACAAATAAGATACTGGGCTGGGCATGGTGGCTTATACCTGTAACCCTAGCATTTTGGGAGGCCAAGGCAGGTAGATAGATCACTTGAGCCCAGGAGTTCAAGACCACCCTGGACAACATAGCAAAACCTTATCTCTATGGAAAGAAATAAAGATTAGCTGGTGTGGTAGTGTGCACCCGTGGCTCCAGCTACTTGGAAGGCTGAAGTGGGAAGATCACCTGAGACTGGGGAAGTTGAGGCTGCAGAGTTGTGATCATACTACTGCACTCAAGCCTGGGTGACAGAGTGAGACTCAGTCTCAAAAAAAAAAAAAAGAAAAAAAAAAAGATACGACTTTGTTTATGAAAGTAAGATGCCAGTTTCCACTCTCATTAATGTTATATTAGACATTTTAATGTCTTGTAACATATTTATTACAGCAGATTTTCCTTTATTCAAATTAATTACTCTGTAGGACTATAATTAACTACAGGTGGAAGTCTGTGATAACTTAACTGAGCCTAAGTTTAAAAATATAAACTGTGACTTTGGGAGGCCGAGGCGGGTGGATCACGAGGTCGAGAGATCGAGACCATCCTGGTCAACATGGTGAAACCCCGTCTCTACTAAAAATACAAAAAATTAGCTGGGCATGGTGGCACGTGCCTGTAATCCCAGCTACTCAGGAGGCTGAGGCAGGAGAATTGCCTGAACCCCGGAGGCGGAGGTTGCGGTGAGCCGAGATCGCGCCATTGCACTCCAGCCTGGGTAACAAGAGTGAAACTCCGTCTCAAAAAAAAAAAAAAAAAAAAAAAAAAAATTATAAACTGTGCTAATTTGACCAGGTGCGGTGGCTCACGCCTGTAATCCCAGCACTTTGGGTGGCTGAGGGGGGCAGATCACCTGAGGTTAGGAATTCAAGACCAGCCTGGCCAACATGGCAAAACCCCATCTCTACTAAAAGTACAAAAATTAGGTGGTGGCGGGTGCTTGTTATGCCAGCTATTCATGAGGAGAATCACTTGAACTTGGGAGGCGGAGGTTGCAGTGAGCTGAGATCACGCCACTGCATTCTAGCCTGGGTGATAGGGTGACACTGTGTCTCGAAAATATATGTATATACACAAATACACATATATATATATACACACACATATATATGTGTATATATATTTCATAAAATAAATTAACCATAGTTTATATATGTGCATATATACATAGTTTAATATATATAAACTATATTATATATATAAACTATGCATTATATATATGCATATGTATAAACTATGTTAATGAGGGTTGGCAAATTTTCTACATGCAGTGCTATGAGGCGTTGGACTCATGTAAAAAATATGTTCTTCATAAAGTAGTTCAAATGTTCTTTTTTTTTTTTTTTTTTTTTGAGATGGAGTCTCACTCTGTCACCCAGGCTGGAGTGCAGTAGTGCGATCTTGGCTCACCGCAACCTCCACCTCCTAGGTTCAAGCGATTCTCCTGCTTCAGCCTCCTGAGTAGCTATGACTACAGGCATACACCACCATGCCTGGCTAATTTTTGTATTTTTAGTAGAGATGGGTTTCACCATATTGGCCAGGCTGGTCTCAAACTCCTGACCTTGGGATCTGCCTGCCTCGGCCTCCCAAAGTGCCGGGATTACAGGTGTGAGCCACCACACCTGGCCTCAAAATGTTTAAAAAACACAATTTAAAAATATATGAGTTAAAAGCAATTTCTTTATAGGAAAAATGTTGAAAGGAGTAGCCAGTCTTTCTTTCACCGTTGCTCATTTAGAATAAAATATTTTATGGCTCATCTGCCTAACACATTCTTTTTTTTTTTTTTTTTTTTTTTTTTGAGGCAGAGTTTCCCTTTTGCAATGGGAACAGGGAACGTTCAATGGCCTGAAGTGCAATGGCCTGACCTCAGCTCACTGCAAACTCTGCCTCCTGGGTTCAAGAGATTCTCCTGCCTCAGCCTCCCTAGTAGCTGGGATTACAGGTGCTCACCACCATGCTCTATTGATATATGGATATATTTTGAGATGGAGTCTCACTCTGTCACCTGGGATGGAGTGTAGTTGGGCAATCTTGGTTCACTGCAACCTCTTCTTTCCGGGTTCAAGCCATTCTCCTGCCTCAGCCTCCCGAGTAGCTGGGACTACAGGTATGTGCCACCATGCCTGGCTAATTTTTTTGTATTTTTAGTAGAGACGGTGTTTCACCATGTTAGCCAGGATGGTCTGATCTCCTGACCTTGTGATGCACCTGCCTCTGCCTCCCAAAGTGCTGGGATTACAGGTGTGAGCCACCATACCCAGCCAATTTTTTGTATTTTTAGTAGAGATGGGTTTCACTGTGTTGGCCAGGCAGGTCTCAAACTCCTGACCTCAGGTGACCCTCCCGCCTTGGCCTCCCAAAGTGCTGGAATTACGGGCGTCAGCCACAGTGCCCAGCTTGCCTAACCCAGTCTTATCTGCCAGTGGGAATAGATCTAGATTGTAATACAGATTGAGAAAAAGCAAGATAGACAATTCACAGTGAAATTTATTTACAATAGCATATATGAATTTCCTCATTATACAGTTTCTAAGATAAGACTGTGAGTTTACACATGTGATTCTTTACTATAAAATCATTACCCATAAATTAGACACAACTCAGTGGTTTAATTTACTTACAAGTTACTTTGCAAGTTAATTAAGATAGCATAAGTCAGTAATCTTTAACGACAGGAGTCTATGATCAACTTTTGAAGAGAACAATGTATAATTCTACGTTCACAGTAAGTATAAGGTTGATGAAAACTGGAAAATCACAAATAATATGATGATGATGATAACTAACACTGATGGTGTGCTTACTAAGGCACTGTTCTCACTAATGTATGTATATTAATTTATTTAATCTTCATGATAACTGTGGGAGCAGGTACTATTTCTGTCCCTACAAACATTCCTATTTTTGCAAATAGTTTTTTCTCTTTATTTTTTGAGATAGTCTTGTTTCATTGCCAGGTGCAAGGCTGGAGTGCAGTGATGTGATCTTGGCTTACTGCAACCTCCGCCTCCTGGGTTCAAGCAATTCTCCTGCCTCAGCCTCCTGAGTAGCTGGGACTACAGGTGTGTGCCACCATGCCCAGCTGATTTTTGTATTTTTGGTAGAGACAGGGTTTCACCACGTTGGCCAGGATGGTCTCAATCTCTTGACCTCGTGATCCACCCGCCTTGGCCTCCCAAAGTGCTGGGATTACAGGCATGAGCCACCATGCCCGGCTGCAAATATATATTTCTATACTGTGCAGATTAATGAAAATTAAACACAATCAGAAAGAAGTTAACAGGAAGTAACCGTAGATGCAGAGAAAATTTAAAAAATTTAAAAGAGTACTTGATAAAACTTTATGCAAATATATTTTAAAAGCTTGATTACATAATGCTTTTTTAAAAAACATAAATAAATAAAATAAATTCCCAAAGAGACAGAAAACTGCAAATGGTCACTGACCAGGGAAGTCCTTGAGAAGGTAATCTGAGAAGCTCTGGACTCAAATATTTTGTTAGTGAATTCTTCCAGACTTTCAAGGAAAATAAAATTCTAATGATACTTAAACTGGTCTAGGACTTAGAGAAAAAAACTTCCATCATCATTTTATAAAGCCAGCAAAACACAATAAAAACCTGAAAATTTTGGTTTTGGTGTGCTGTCCTACTGTGGTGGGTTGTACTGTAGTTCAAAATATTTGTTGTCCTTTCTAGGGGCTGGATTAATTATAGGCCTTCATCCCACTGACATCTGGCCTATCTTTAGGACTTGATGTGCTCCTCCTTGTGGCCGGATTATGTATCCCCATCCTGTTGAAGCCAAGAGTAGTTCTCCAATTTGCCTTGGCCAAATGGCCAATGACATAAGGGTAAAAGGGACAACTTCTCATCACCAAAGAATTCCAGACATGAGACATTATGTCACTTAGAAACAGACGTTTTATTATTATTTTTTATTATACTTTAAGTTCTAGGATACATGTGCAGAACGTGCACGTTTGTTACATAGGTATACATGTGCCATGGTGTTTTGCTGCACCCATCAACCTAACATCTACATTAGGTATTTCTTCTAATGCTACCCCTCCCCTTGTCTCTCACCCCTCATAGGCCCCAGTGTGTGATGTTCCCCTCCCTGTGTCCATGTGTTCTCTGTTCAACTCCTGCTTGTGAGTGAGAACATGTGGTGTTTGGTTCTCTGTTCCTGTGTTAGTTTGCTGAGAATGATGGTTTCATCCATGTCCCTGCAAAGGACATGAACTCATCCTTTTTGTGACTGCATAGTATTCCATGGTATATGTATATGTGTGTGTGTATATATATATATGCACCACATTTTCTTTATCTAGTCTATCATTGATGGGCATTTGGGTTGGTTCCAAGTTTGCTATTGTGAACAGTGCCACAATAAACATACGTGTGCATGTGTCTTTATAGTAGAATGATTTATAATCCTTTGAGTATATACCCAGTAATGGGATTGTTGGGTTAAATGGTATTTCTGGGAGTCAAAAGTTGTATGCTGATTTTTGACTGCATGAGGGGAGGGTGTCCCTAATCCCTATGTTGTTCAAGTGTTGACTGTAGTTAGTAGGGACACTCTGCTTTGGACTTAGATCACCAAGCTCCTGATAACAGTCTTATTTTATGATCTTTTCTTGTTTTGTTTTTTTAAAAAAACCTACCATTGCCTAAGTCAATAGGTTTCTGTATCTTTACTACAAACTAGTAACGCTTGTTGCAGTTTCTTTTTTCTTTTCTTCAAGTCATAATGATATGATGATTTCTAAGTCATTAAAAGATGATTCCATTAAGCTCTTGCAAAGAAACCTCAGGTAACTGGGTGTCACTGCAAATAAAACACTGTTTGTACTATTGCTATAAGTAGGCCATGTGATCACTTACATATTTTCTTAGGAAACAGGACATGGAAGTCATTCGATAGAGGAACAGTAATTTGATGTTCAGGTCAACCGATACAGACTTCATATCAATAGTCCAAATAGTAACAGGGATTATTTTATCTCTGGATTTCTTTCTTAGCAGCATAGGAGATAAGAATATGGATCTCCTGGATCCATCCTGGAAAAACAGGCCTAAGAGCAATTATTTCACATGTGAGGAGTGACTGACTTACCTAGTAGCTGACCCAGGTTAAATTGGTAAGAGAAGCTGTGAGAAGACAGGAACCGTATCGGCCTCAAACACAGGGTGTGGCACACAGCAAAAATAAATGTTTGCTGCTTGAATGTTGATTTAGGGAGGGGAAGAGGGCAAATGTCAGACCTGAGATGGGGTGAACAGGGCTACCAGAGGGAGGTGGCTTGCTCTGTCTGGACCAAACAAGGAAGTGAGTCTTTGATCTCTTGAGAATTAGACAAAAATGGAAGTTTCAAGGATACAGAAGGCCTTAAAACTTAGAGTTTCATTTTATTTTTATTTTTAAATCCTTTGGCACTTATAGAAAAGTTCCAAGCATAGTGAGGCTTCACTCTACCTTCCCTAATGTTAAGAACTTACATAACCACAATACAATGATCAAAACCAGGAAATTAACATTCGTGTGAGCTACTGACTAAATCATACCGGTTTCACCAGTCCCTTCCTCCTGTACCCCATGTCCTTTCTCTGATTTGGGATCCAATCCAGGATGCTACATTTCATGCAGTTGTTCTGTCTTCTTATCTCCTACAATCTGTGGTGGTTCCTGAGTCATTTGTTGTTTTTCAGGACCTTATAACTTGTGATGAATATCGGTCAGTTATGTTGCAGAATGTCTCTCAATTTGGATTTGTCTGATGTTTTCTCATTATTTGATTTAGGTTACATGTTTTTGGCAAGAATACCACAGAAGCAATATTGCATCTCTGTCAGAATATCATATAAGGGCTACCTGATGTTCATATGTCTTATTGCTGGTGATGTTAACTTTGATCACTTGTTAAAAGTATTGTCGACCAGGTTTCTCCACCATTAAGTTGTTATTTTTTCTTTGTAATAGAGAAATATCTTGGGGGAGATACTTGAGAGTTTGTAAATATCATGTTTTTGCTTAAACTTTCATTCACTAATTTTAGCACCTACTGATGGACCTTGCCTGTCATAATTCATACTAGGGGTTGAAATGAGGTTGTCTTTTTCCTTCATGTCTGGAATGTTTTGGTGACGGTGAGCAGTTTTCCCTTCTACCCCATTTATCTGTGATTATGAGCTCATGAATATTTATTTTATTCTATGGGTTATAATCCAATACTGTTATTATGTCTTATTATGTCTTTTGTTGCTCAAGCTGTTCCAGCTTTGGTTATTGGGAGTTCCTTCAGGCTGGCTTCTGTGTCCTTTCAACATTCCCCCGTCCTTTTTCAAGCACTTCCTTGTTTGCTGGGACAAAATGTTCCTGGCTCATCTGGTATTTTCCCTGCTCCAGCTCTGCAATCAAATACCTCTCCAAGAAGTTCTTTGTATTAGAGAATGGTAGAATCCAAGTCCTGAGCTCTAGGTGTGCTCATTGCTTCCAGGGTGTCATTGCTTCCAGGCTCTTTTTTTAGTGGACAGAGCTGGGAAATATTTATAAATGCATATGGACATTCTCGCTGTGTCGCCCAGGATGAAATGCCCGTGATCTCAGCTAACTGCAACCTCTGCTTCCTGGGTTTTAGCAATTCTGCTGCCTCAGCCTCCTGAGTAGCTGGGATGACAGGTGTGCACCACCACATCTGGCTAATTTTTAGTTAGAGACGAGGTTTCATCATATTGGCCAGACTGGTCGTGAACTCCTGATCTGTCCACCTCAATCTCCCAAAGTGCTGGGATTACAGGAGTTAGCCACCTCTCCAGGCCCTAGGCTGGCCCTATGTTTATGATTTTGCCTGTTTATCTGTGTGCATGTGTATGATTTCATTCTGCTTCTTTCAACTTAATGCCATAGGGTTTATTCTACCTTTCTTCTTTTTTTATCTGTAACTTCTTTCTCCAACCGTGGGAAACATGGCTTTCATCTATGAATATTCACTTACTTGTTTAATCCTAGCATGCAAATATAAAAGTTATAGCATAATGCATATTCAGGTGAGAAATAGATTTATTAATAAGTCTATGGTATTTGTGCACAGTTCTTTTTGTTTTAAGCCTTATAGTATCAAAAGCTTTTCAAAAGCACTTAGGTTAGTTAATTTCTTCCACATCCCCTGCAGTGTAGTTATATTTATTTCTCATACAGTTCATTTTATCTGTTACTATTTGTATTATACTTTGGGTTCTCTCCATATCCTGGTTGGTTTTCATTAATCTTAAATTTTTCTTGAAGTATGTGAAAGATCATTATGCTTTTAAGAGTTAAAGCACCGACGTCATCCCTACTGCTCTATTCCCATTCTTCTCTCCTCCCCGTCTTTTCACCTCTTTCCTATCTGTGCCGTGTAGATAATAAGTCTCTTTGGCTTCTGATGTCCTTTTTCATAAATGAGCAGCGACATGTGCATTTTTTGTCCCTTATTTTTTACATGAAAGGTAGCATACTCTAGATATGCCCCCATACTTTCCTTTTTTCATTTAGTGGTGTACCCTGGAAATAACTCGATGTCAGTTCATAGAAATCTAGCCCATTCTTTTTTACAGCTGCTTTGTACTTCAATGTGTGGAAGTGTATAAATTTATTCAGGGACTCTCTTGTGTGTGGTCATTTAGATTGTTTTCTTTTCATTCTTTCTTTTTTTTTTTTTTTTTTTTTGAGACAGAGTCTCACTCTATACCCCAGGCTGGAGTGCAGTGGCACCATCTCAGCTCACTGCCTCTGCCTCCCGGATTCAAGTGATTTTCGTACCTTAGCCTCCCAGGTAGCTGGGATTACAGGTGCCTGCCCCCATGTTGGCTAATTTTTGTATTTTTAGTAGAGACAGAATTTTGCCATGTTGACCAGGCTGGTCTCGAACTCCTGACCTCATGTGACCTGCTTCAGCCTCCCAAGGTGCTGGGATTACAGGTGTGAGCCACTGCACCCAGCCAAATTGTTTTCAATAGCTTGTGATCATTTTACAAATGCTGCAAAATAACCTTGTGCATGTGTACTTTTAGAGGCATAACTTCAGGATAATTTATTTATTTATTTATTTATTTATTTATTTATTTTGAGACAGAGTCTCACTCTGTCTATCACTCAGGATGGAGTGCAACAGCACGATTTCAGTTCACAGCAACCTCTGCCTCCCAGGTTCAAGTGATTCTTCTGCCTCAGACTCCTGAGTAACTGGAATTACAGGTGCCTGCCACCATGCCTGGCTAATTTTTGTATTTTTAGTAGATACAGGGTTTCACCATGTTGGCCAGGCTGGTCTGGAACTCCTGACCTCAAGTGATCTACCTGCCTCAGCCCCTCAAAGTGCTGGGATCATAGGTGTGAGCCATCTCACCTCCCCAGGTTAATTTTTTTTAAAATGAGATTGCTGGGGTTGAAAGGTAAGTGCATGTTTAGTTTTGCCAAATTTACCTCAGAAATGCAAATTTACCAAATTTATCAGAGGGTTCATTTCCTCAATGCCTTGCCAACACAATGTCAAGTTTTAAAATTTTTGTCAATCTGATGGGTGAGAAATAATATCTTAGTATTGTTTTAATTTGAATTTCTCTAATTCTGAGTGAGTTGGAGCATTTATTTCACATATTTGTGGGCCAGTTGTCTATCTTTTTTATGAGCTGTCTGTTCATATATAGTCTCCGTTTTTCTATCTGGAAAAATGTGTTTTGTCCCTCAATTTTAAGAGTTCTTTATTTAAGGGATATTACATATCATTTTCTTTTCCTCCTGTGATATATGTCGTAAATATTTTCTTCCAACTTGTCAGGTGTCTTTTGACTCTGTGGTGTTTTTGCTATATAAATTTTTATTTTTATGTAGTCAAATTCATCAACCTTTTCTTTTATTGCCTCTAGATTTTGAGTCATGGTTAGAGTTAAAAACTCCATACCAAAATAAATACTCCCAGATTTTAATTTTTTTAAAGCTCTGAATATTTGATGAAGAAAATGTCTCCTGAAGTGCCAGTTTGCCTCTAAACAAATATTTATAAGGGGAGAATACCAAAATGACCCACTTGGAGTTTTTGTTTTTGTTTTTAAGACAGAGTCTCACTCTGTCACCCAGGCTGAAATGCAATAGTGTAGTCATAGAAAGTTCAAGGCTCACTGCAGCCTTGAACTCCTGTGCTCAGGCAATCCTCCCACCTCAGCCTCCCAATTGCTGGGACTACAGGTGTACATGACCAGACCAGCTCCCCCTGATAACTGCATGGTAACCCCTCAATAAATATTGAGTGAATTAATGATGGAGAAGAGAATATTTTAAAGGATATTAAAGTGGCTCACAGAATTTTCAGAGGAACCACACAATCAGAGTGTGTATCTACTTTCTCTTTAATTCACTTTTGTGAATAAGTAAATATATGCTGTGTGCATTTGGGGAGATGGGTTGATTTGGTTGTAGGTCACGAATATTGCTTAAATTAGACTTGGTATTTCCAGGAGCTTATCACATTCCATCTGGATAAATTGAGCTTCAGCTATCAGATGAGGAGGAGGGTGATGGTTCTCTACATGTGCTATTTCTCCTAGGATAGGGGACTGACTTTAGAGGGATTCTTTGATTACCATACAAACATTTCTAGGGTGTGCTCCCACCTCCCGATGTTGGCCCTTGCTGTTCCTTCTGTATGAACACTGCCCCCGTGTATACCAAGCATGTTCCCTTGTTCACATCTGCTCAAATGTCACCTTTTCATTGGGATGAGATCTTTTCTGACCAAGCTATCTCAGATCGCAACTCCATGGCTCCCCTTAGCACTCCTTGTTTTCTTTCCCTACTTCTCCAGCACATTATGTATTCATTTTACTTATCTGTAAAATAAATTTGCTTTTATTCTCTCTATTAGTCTGTTTTCATGCTGCTGATAAAGATGTACCCAAGACTGGGAAGAAAAAGAGGTTTAATTGGACTTACAGTTCCACATGGCTGGGGAGGCCTCAGAATCATGGTGGGAGTCAAAAGCCACTTCTGACATAGCAGCAGCAAGAGAAAATTAGGAAGATGCAAAAGTGGAAACCCCTGATAAAACCAGATCTCATGAGCCTTATTCACTGCCACAGAACAGTGTGGGGAAACCGCCCCCATGATTCCAATTATCTCCCACCGGGTCCCTCTCACAACACATGGGAATTATAGGAGTACAATTCAAGATGAGATTTGGGTGGGGACACAGCCAAACCATATCACTGTCCTTCTTAGTATCTGCCCCTCTTCATTAGAATGTAAGCTCTCCAAGGATAGAAATTGTTGTTTCCTTACTCCTGTATTGCCAGCACCAACAACAGTGCCTAGCACACCCAATAAATATTGAGTGAATTAATGATGGAGAAGAGAATATTTGAAGGGATATGAAAGTGGCTCACAGAATTTTCAGAGTGACCACAGAATTAAGCTTGAAGTCTACAGAGCAGGAGCCATGCCCAGATGACACCATCAGATCATCAGGGGAGCCCCACTACTGCCAGCGTGGGCCAGGGGCCTGCAGCCTATACTGTGGATGCTGGGCACTAGGACTCTCTGTCAGAGCCACTGCTGAAATCTTGGGGAGTTCTCATCAGTAGAGTCTCTCCTGTCCTTGGCAGAATTGACTCCAACAGTCACTGTCTTTTTACCTCATTCTCTTTGGAATTAAATCCTTAAGCAAGTGCATCTGATTGGAAGAACCAGGTCACTTGACTTGCCAGAGTCTAACCATAAGGGAGCTGGGAAGGTGAGTTTCTGACTTTTACTTTCACTGAGAAAGTGGATCTCAAAGGTGGGAAATTTCCAAACATAGGATGGTTGTCCAAAAGAGAGTAGGCAGAGAAGAAAACCCAATGCACAGCCAACTTAAATACCTATTATGACCAAAACAGAGGTGTGAGCCAATGTCTCCAGTTAGGAAGTTAAGAAACAAGCCTTAGAAAGGTTCATAGTATCATGCGGTATATAGAGGCAGACTGATAGGAAATGCTGTGGACAAATGTGTCAGGAGAAGAAGGATCTGCAAAGGTCTTTCTAAAAATACAGGTTTAGGCTGGGTGCGGTGGCTCATGCCTGTGATCCTTGCGCTTTGGGAGGCTCAGGAAGTTGGATCACTTGAGGTCAGGAATTCAAGACCAGCCTGGCCAACATGGTGAAACTCTGTCTCTACTAAACATGCAAAAATTAGCTGAGCATGGTGGTGATTGTCTTTAATCTCAGCTACTCAGAAGGCTGAGGCAGGCGAATTGCTTGAACTTAGGAGGTGGAGGTTACAATGAGCCAAGATAATGCCACTGCACTCCAGCCTGGGCAACAGAGTGAGACTCTCTCTCAAAATAAACAAATAAAAATAAGGGTTTATTACTGACTTCTACTTCAGTACACGATCATCTTTAATCTTATGTCATGTGATGCAATTGAATCAAGGCAAGTTATCCCATTAATAACAAGAATTAAGTGGTCACTCAACTTACGTAGGCTATTGCTACCTGGGAATGCAAGTGATTGGCTTTGAGGTGGCCAAGAGCCCCCTGAAAAGTAAATCCATGATTTGGGGAATATGAGTGAATGTGCATTATTTTGGGGTGAAGGTTCGAGAATTTTAAAGATTCTCGAGTGGGTTCGTGACTACACTCCTTCTCCCCCTTGAACCCTTAATGCTTTAATGAAACCTAGTGGGCAAACAGATCATTCTTTTTTACTTACTCAAATCTGAAAGACTGGGCTAGGCAACATTTACAGAGGAGGACAGAATAAACTCTCATTCAAGTCAATCATTTTAGTTGGATGAGAACATGCCATACAATAGACCAAAGGCGGTAAGTTTTCCTTTTCTGTTGCCAAGTGCACAGATTTGGATCAGCATTGTACCATGGGGTATGTTTAACTTATAGAGAAACAATTACATTTTGATGCCAACAGAAAAGCAAATATGTGTTTGTTATGATTAACGATACTTTCGCGCTTGGGACTTTAATCTTGCAGTGTGGTGTTTACTTATTCTGGTTTATACAATTTGTCATACAGTCAGTATCAAAGGTGAAAGTCAAACTGCAGTATGTGAAGGGTTGTACAGAATATCGTTTCCATTCTTTCTTAAACACTTTAAGCCAGTTTCTTACTGCAGCTTATACTGTACAAAAGAGGAATGCAATGTTTTATACTAAGGATCATTTTGAGGACTTTATCTCCTATTTGTGATCTAAGTTGTTTTAGTGACACATTTCAACAGTGCCAAGATGACTGGCCAAACAAATAGATCTTGTGTTACCTAAGTGTGGTTGGGGTGTGAGAGTGGTGGTGAGTGAGATTTGATTAAAAATAGTAATTGTGAGTACATCCTGAGTGTTCTAGGGGATTAATTGAAATTATTTATAAAATTGTTAGTAGAAACTATAAGAGAATATTTGTTCTTTATAAAGCCAAATGCAAAGTTTTACAGAAAAACCATCAAGGGCAAATGTCCTTCTGTGCCTTTTTTCTCTCTTGGCTGATTTACCCCCTTGACCACTTGCTGTGGTCCCATTGGTGGTTCCTGCTTACCTCCTTTTTCTGTATCTCCTTGCACTTCATGAGGCACAGCTAATTCTGAAGACCTTAAATTTTAGAAGATAAAGACAAGGAAGTTTATATCTGCAACCTTTATGTTGATGACAGCTATGAAGGGTTTTCATCTGCCACGTGTCTGTCTCCATCCAGAATACCCAGGAACCCCATTTCACCTGTTATAATAGGTTTCTCAATAATAAGTCTAGGTAGGGTAGAAAAGGGAAAGTAAAGATAATAAAGAGGACTTTCCTGTTAGAAAAGTTGGAATTTGAATGGGAGCTTGTTCTTTCCATATTAAGGAAAACTGTTATGTCCCTGGCTCCTCAGCTATAGATAAATAACATAAGTATATTGAGGCAGAAGGTTGAAAGGGAAAAGAGGAAAATACACAAATAATATGAGTCTGTAGTTTCTGGAGCTAAAGTCTTAATAGGGCCTTTGGAAGATAGGTTTTCCAACTTGCCCCAGAACCCAGAGATGAATTACTAAGCGTTTCCTATGAATTGAGGGATAGATCTATCATTGAAGCCAATATTGTTTATTCAACAGTTTCTGTCCCTTCCACAAGATCAGGGAATCAAAGATGATCGAAACATGTTTTTGACCTTACCCAACCCTCAGCTGAGGGAGATGGAGGCAGAAACAGACCATCAGAATGCCACATGGTAAGTTTGGTGACCAAGAGATGCACAAAGTGGGAGATAAGTATAGATAAAGATGCCTAACCCAGCTAGGCATGGGTTGGGGTGTTGGTGAAAGTTTTCTGGGAGGAGATCCTGAACAAAGGCTTAGGAGATCTGTAGAAAAACAGTGAGAACTGCAATATTGTTTTCCAAATTTATGCAGCTTAGCAGACTAAAGAGATGGGAAACCTGGGATTGGTGGTGAAACCAGGTGGATCAGGGTAGCAGTGGTTGGCACAGTGATTTGGGTTGGTTTGGCCACAAAAATATACGTGACTCTTGAGATCTTCTGACACTCACTGCATAAGGCCATAGAGGATATTGGTTAAGAATATGGGCTTGGCTGGGTGCGGTGGCTCACTCACCTGTAATCCCAGCAGTTTGGGAGGCTGAGGCGGGAGGATCACTTGAGGTCAGGAGTTTGAGACCAACCTGGGCAACATGGTAAAACCCCATCTCTACAAAAGGTACAAAAATTAGCCAGGTGTGGTGGTGCATGCCTGTAGTCCCAGCTACTCAGAAGGCTGAGGTGGGAGGATCACATGAGCTTAGGAGGTGGTGGTTGCAGTGAGCCAAGATAGGGGGGCTACCACTCTCCAGCCTCGGTGATAGAGCCAGAACATGTCTCAATAAATAAATAAATAAATAAAAAGAATATGGCCTAGGTTTGAACTTTGGCTTTAGCACCTGTTAGTTTCTTTCTTGACAAAAAGGAGATATCTCTAGTATCTAATAGTGTTGTTATGAAGATTAATGGAGTTAAGTTAGAGCTTAAAACTGTGCCTGGAATGTGTTAAGCCTAAGTATTGGTTGCCATTATTGTGATTCTGAGATTGTGATGCATACATAGTTCAATTCCTTGCAGGACTAGGTGACTGAGACCCATGGCCAATGAGAAAGTGCCTCACTAGAAGCCATTGCCAAGAGTAGCTCTTCAGAAGGGAATTCAAGTTATGCTGGTATTTCCCAAGGGCAGAGTCAGGGAGGAGTCTAACAGAATTACCTGTCTGGGTAATTCTGGGATTCACCCTGGAATGGCTGAATCAATATCTCCAGGGGTGGGGTCCAGGCATGGGAAAAGGCTTCTGGGGATATGTCTGCCTAGGTCTCTGGCCTGACAATAACACTGGCACTGCCTAGCCTTGGGATATTAACTGAACAGAGAAATTCATTTAATATATACATGTGCTGAGAACAATATGCTGTGCTGCAGTTTTTCTAAATACACAGAAGAAATTGTCTTCCCTTCTGCCCTGCAGTTTAATGCGTCAATGTGCAAATGTCAAGAGATAGGGAGACACAAAAGGTAAAAGGATAGGAGCAGCAGAAGAGTTTGCCACCAAAGGGGATAGGGCAGAATGCCCTGGCCTTAGAAATTTAACTTTGGAAAACAAGAGATGGTCTGAGGAAGACTTTACCACAGGCTTTGTGCATCTTACATCACAACCACCCATGGAAGACATTGAGTAGCATGGTTAGATGCAGGCAGACTCCGAGGAGGAAGGGCTATGTGATGGGAATGTCCAGGCCTGAACGCATCTCCACATCAAGTACTGGGAGGGAATGTCCTATGTGGGTGTTTGGCAGGAAACACTCTAAAACAAGGACTCTTGACATAGCCTAACTAAAGGTAGATTTGTTAATGTTAAACGCATTTATTTAACTATGAAACATGAAAAAAGAAAAGAAGCAACAATTGTCGGGTGTTTCGAATCTCAGAATTTAAAATGTCCCACAAGGAGAATTCTACAATGTCACTTGCCGTCCCTGGGGGTGGTATAGTTCCCACAATTTCCCAACTGGCTCTGGGGTAATACGATAGGCCAGTGACATTCATTCTACTGGCGTGGGCTGGTCTGCGTGCTGCTGTTTCTTAGAGCTCTCCTGAGGCCTGCCAGGGGACCTTCTCTTTGCTGAAATGACCCTTGCCAGGGCATTCAATAGTGTATTAAGACAATGGGGGTTTATTTAGAGATGTATGGGACTTTTTTTCTATTCTGTAACATTGTAAATAATTTTTGAATTGCCTTTAATTTTTTAAGAATTATAGAAGAAACACATGAGCATTGTAAAACAAAACAAAACAAAAACCCTGCCCTTAATGACCTTGCAATCCAGCAGGGAAGATATAATAATAATGAAACACCATTTCCTAAGTTTCTGCTGAGTACTAGTTAGTGTCCAGTCTTCACCGCAACCTTAGAAATGCCTGTAAGAGTCATACAATGTTCTTCATTTTAAAGGCAGGGAAGGTATGTTGCAGAGAGTTCAGGGAATTTGCCAAAGGAACATAGTCAAGCCAGCAAGTAGGAAGTTAGGTCTGTCTGATGGCAACATTCTTGCTGCCTTTTGTACTCGATCACCTTGCCTTTAAACTACCAAATGATAAGTAACTAAAACATGATGTGATAACTATTATAATAATGCTATCATAATGCTATCCTCCAAGTTCTATGGACATATAGCTGAGAAGGGAGAAAGGCTGATTCGGCCCCATATGCAGACTGGGAGTCTTCCCCATATTGGTTTAAAAGGAGTACATAGTTGAGGGTTATCTCAACTCTCTCCAGAAAACTGAAAAAGGTTATAGAAGGTTGAAAATGAGTGAATGGAGAAGGGCCAATCAATCAGCTACTTAGAGGAGTAAGTAGCTATTAGAGTTTTTCTTATTTGTTTTTCAAGCTTGTTTCTTCTATGCTTTTTAAACTCTAAGTTTATTCATTTTCTATCGATTTCTTTATAAAGTAATTTGCTAACTACCTGTCCTCCTCTTTTAAACTTAAAATCTTTTGTTTGCCTTGTTTTCAAAACCTTCATAGTCTAACTTGATTATTAGGCAGAGATAGTGAGCAATCCTTTTTCTTTACTTCTAGAAATGCTGTATTAATAGGAGCAGCAATGCACTCAGCTTAAACATCTGCTTGTTTCCAGCCCCTCCTGTAATGGATAGGGGTAGCCAAAGAGATGTAAGTAGAAGTTGAGTGAGGCTTCCAGGGAAATCCTGTAAAGGAGGCTGACTGGACTGGGAGGTATGCTTCTTTTCCCTTGCTGTTTCTCGTTTCGTCTGTGTGGAGCATAGCTATGATGCCCGGTGCTTTCACAACTGTCTTGCAGTTATGAAGCTAACTTGAAGATGAAAGCCAGTGCTAGAGATGGTAAAGCAGGAAGGTAGAGGGAACTTGAAGTCTTTCTGATCATAAAACTAGGAACATAGCCCAGGACTGTCTACCTATGAACTTCTTTGGCATAAAAGGAAAGCAAATCTCTCTCTTGTTTAAGCCATTGTTTTATGAGTTCTCTGATGTATGCATCCAAACCTAATTCTAACCAATGTGATTCCTCTAATCTAGATGGGTTACATTCTTCACCATTGCATGAATGCTGCGTGCTCATTAGAATCAGTGTATTCACTCTTGCTGGTTATCAGGCTCATGTTCTCCTTTCTGCCTTTGTAAAGCCTCACTGTCCTTCCAGGCCCACTTCCATGAAGCATGTTTGGCTTCTGCAGCCTTCATTGGCCTCTCTCCTTCCAACTTCCAGGCCTTAGCACTGCAGAATTTGGCAGGAGGCTGTACCACCAAGCACTGGTCACTGTTGGTTATCCACGTAGGTCCGCCTTTCTGACTCTACTGCAAGCTCCTGAAGGCCAGAGCAGTGTCTTTCACTGCCTGTATTCCTTCTCTGGGTTCAAGTCTTTCTCTAATTAAAAATTTTATTTTATTTTTCACCTTGACCCTTGGTAATCTTCTGCTGCTGTTTCCCAGAGATATTATAAAAGGAAAAAACTTTTTTTTCTATTCCATAACATTGTAAATAATTTTTAAGTTGCCTTTAAGAATTATAGAAGAAACACAGGCATATTGTAAAAAAAAAAAAAAAAAATCAGCAATGTGGACATATGTAAATGCAAAATTAAAGAGTTCTTCGCTAACCACCCTCTGCCCCAATCCTACTCTCCTCCTGAGATACAACAGTGGTTACACTGTTGACAGCTTCCTGAGTAGCTTTATAGACCTGCTGCAATCCATTTGTAATCATATATAGATCTAGAAACATTTTTAGTAAAAATGGACTCCGAGTAAACATAATGTTCTGCAACTTGGTTTTCTCTCACTTAGCAGCCTATCCTGGATATCTTTCCATGTTAGTACATCTAGAGCCACATTATAATTTTTAGACAACACATAGTATAGGTGTTCCATAATTTATCTAATCAAATAACCATGTGAACAATTAGGTTGTTTTCAATTTTTGCTGTTACAAAAACATTGCACTGAGCAGACTTATGTTTCCCTGTATTCTGAGCTCAAAAATATTGTATCTTTAATCATTTATCTCTCTTTTCTCTCTTCTCTTGGAAATTTTTAGTGAGTTGTTGGCTATGTGAGATTAATCTTGAACACTTTCATTTTTGATTTCATTTTCTGTGCATTTGTATTTTAAAAAACTTTCTGGGATATTGACTCAACTTTATCTTTAACCTTCTGTTGAATCTTTAAAGTTCACTTTTTCATGTTTTTAATTTCCGAGTACATTTTCTCGACCTCTGATTGTTCCCTTTTCATAGTGCCTTGTGCTTGTTTCATAGATACATTATTTTCTTGTATACCTCCAGAGTATATTAACGAAAACTTCTGCAAATTCTCTTTTTCCCCCTGCATTATCTCTGTTTCTTTTTTTCTATAGTTTATTTCTATAGCTTAGTTTTGGCTGGCTGCGGTGGCTCACGCCTGTAATCCCAGCACTTTGGGAGACCAAGGCAGGTGGATCATGAGGTCAGGAGTTCATGGCCAGCTTGACCAACACGGTGAAACCCCGTCTCTACTAAAAATACAAAAATTAGCTGGATGTGGTGGCATGCCCCTGTAATCCCAGTTACTCAGGAGGCTGAGGCAGAAGAATCGCTTGAATCCGGGACACGGAAGTTTCAGTGAGCTGAGATTGCGCCACTGTACTCCAGCCTGGGTGACAGAGCAAGACTCCATCTCAAAAAACAAAGAAAAAATTTTTTGGACTCCCAACTAGGCAGTATGACTAGCTGCCCATCTTTGAGGGAGTATCCAGGAATCTGTGTTTTTAAAAATTCCCTGGGTTATTCTGAAACAGTTCCAGTTTCATATTTTTCGCTATTAATATTGCTGCAGTAAACATGGGAATGCAGATATCTCTGATTTATTGATTTCCTTTCTTTTGGGTATATACCCAGCAACGGTATTACAGGATCATATGGAAGTTCTATTTTTAGTTTTTCTGAGGAACCTCCACACTGTTGGTGGATATACAATTTACATTCCCACCAACAGTGTATGAGGTTTCTCCCTTCTCCACATCCTCAACTGCAACTGTTATTGCCTGTCATTTTGATTCAAGCTATTTTGACTGAGATGAGATGATCTTGCCTTTTGGTTTTGATTTGTATTTCTCTGAAGTTTCCAAACTTAGTTCTTAGGTTATATGTTATGAGCAATCAAATATATCTGAATGAATTAACTTAGTTAAAATATTTGTATATCGTTTTTTTTTGAGGGGTGGGAAACTGATTCATACCAATTTTATTTATAGATTTTCCTGTCTTTTCCCTTCCTCTGCCTGCCCTTTGTAAATAGAAAAACAGGATCTTGAGCCTCTTTAATGAGTAATAGTTGTCCAAAGCTATACGTGCTTTTGCGGCTTCCAGATGACATCATGTTCAGAACATGAGAGCTTCATTCTCACCATCTGTCATGTCACCAGCAGTCTTAAATATAATTACAGCGCATGTGACAGTTGCACACCCATTATTTCCCACATGTATTATCAGAGACTAGTAGCACCACCCTAATTAAAATGGTGTTAGTGTCTCAATTATCAACTCTGCTTTTTAAGGGCTCTTATTATATATAAGTATGGAAACTTGCTCTGGGCTGAAATTTAAGATGTTTATTTCAGTGTTCAGCAGGTGTTAGAGGACTGGAGAAATGCTAGATCTTGAGTTGTTCTCTACACCTGAGCGCTCCGGTGGTGTGCCTGGAAACAAAAATGCTGACTGAAGGGAGATTTACAGACAAACCATGCATTTGGAACAGTATCTGGCTAGCCCACCTTGTAGAGTTATGCCCTGGAGATCATAAAGGGGCCTTTGAGTTGTTTTAAAATTTAAGAAGTTGGCTCTAATTTGTGGATACCTGGAACCATTTTGGCAAGAAAAAAGCAGTGATCTAAATAATCACTTTCTGAGATGAAGACTGTTCTAGATCCTAAGAAAAACCTCTGGAATTACTGGCCCTTTGCAAGTTAAAAAGATCTGGCTCTATTGAAGGCCAGGAGATATAAGCCAAAAGCTGGTTTCCTAGAAATTTTGGTTTGGGAGGTTTAGAAAGGAACAGAGTAACGGATTATCTATGTAGTTATGGATCAGTTGACAGGTGGAAAGAAAAAAATGTATCCGGGCTGGAGTCTAATACTTCCCAAACTCCCGTTGCATTTCGGGATGTCCAGGAAGGGTGGTCCCCTATCAAAGCTCTTTGAAACAGGATTGTGAGACGGAACTTTCTGTGATGATGGAAATATTCTTGATCTGTGCTGTCCAATAGGAACATGTGGCTGTTGAGCACTCAGTATGTAGCTACTGCAATGAGGAAATGAATTTTTAATTTTACTTAATTTTAATAAATTTAGCCACATGAGGCTAACAGTTATCATAGTGGATAGTAAAACAATCAATAATTTTTGTTGAGGTTACTGCATTGAACAGTGAGGATGGTGATGTCCTTTAGCTATAAATGGCTACATCTCAGTATTTAGGAACTGAATAGAATTGTTGTTTCCTATAAAATGGAATCTCATCATTATATTTTCCTCTTTTCAGAGTGAATCTCCTGAGAAGTTCTTGAGGTACGGTCCTGGCTCTAGAGGGGGGAAAAATGCACATAAAAGAAGGTCAGAACTGGTGCAGTGCTCATGCCTGTAATCCCAGCACTTTGGGAGGCTGAGGTGGGTGGATCACTTGAGGTCAGGAGTTTGAGACCAGCCTGGCCAATATGATGAAACCCCTTCTCTACTAAAAATACAAAAATTAACTTGGCATGATGGTGTGTGCTTGTAATCCCAGCTACTTGGGAGGTTGAGGCAGAAGAATCACTTGAACCTGGGAGGTGGAGGTTGCAGTGAGCCAAGATTGTGCCACTCCACGCCAGCCTGGGTGACAAAGTGAGACTCTGTCTCAGAAAACAGAAACAAAGACAAATATATATATATATATATATATATATATATATATATATTCAGAGATGTTAAGACTTCTCTTGTAACAGATCTGAATATTTCTCTCTAAATTTCTGTATTATTTTGCTCCTCAGAATATGACCCACAGACCAGCAGCCTCAACCTCAACTCAGAAATGCAGAATGTCAGACTCCATCTGATACTAAATGAGAATTTGCATTTTAACAATATCCCCAGGTGATTTATATGCAGATTACACAGAAGCCTCTTCACCTGCAATTTAAACCCAGTGGTTTAACATTAGAAATGGAAGAGCTGATTCCCCTTAACCTCATATAATTAAGGGCTATCCTCACCCTTCTCCAGCAGCAATACATTCAGTTCCTTTCGTCCAGCAGTTCCCAGCTTTGGTTGAACATTGGACTCACCTGGGGAGCCTTAAAAAACGACCATACCTGGGCTGCATTTTCTGGAGATTCCAAATGATTGATCAGGTTGGACATCTGGGAATCAAGATGGTGTTAAAGCTTCCCAGGTGATGCTAATGTGTAGCCAGAATGAGAACTACTGTGAGGATTTCCCCATGAGATCTGTCACCTGGTTTTAATCATGTTGGCTTCTTTTCTCTGTGTTCTTTGACCTTCTTAGGCTGGGCAACGAAGTTTATCATCCAGAAATAGTTTCTTTTGTTGGAGTCTGCCATGTCCTATTAATTATCTCAAAGTTCTGGAGTGTTCTTCTAATACATCCATACACTAAAAGATTAACTGCCACTGTTTTCTGGCTTCTTATTATATGTCCTGTAATCACTTTCAGTAACTTAATCCTCACAATGATAGTAGATGCTATTTTTATGCCCATTATATAGATGAGGAAATGGAGGCTTAGAAAGGTTGGATCTTACCAAGGTCATCCTATTTCTATTCCAGAGTTTGTTCACCTCCTATAAAATCTACCATTTTATAGTATCTTGCTTTCATTTAAGAAACACTAGTAATTTCCTAAGTCACATGGCCAAACATCAGATTTACAATTATTCAGTTTTTGAGAATTATTGACAAAGGAAATATAATAAAGACCAGGAAAGAATTAAATAGATAACAGAATTAGCAGTAGTTATAATTCATTAAAGTTTAAAAATGGTGACTTTCTCTTCTTGCATACGGATGTGATAGTTCAATTAAAAAACAAATATTAAATACTCCAGAAGTGCCGGGTGCTGGGACTGTAAAGATTACATCGGTAAGGAACAGACTTTGTCCTTGAATTTCAAGTTGAAGAGAGGATAAGAGCCTATCGTTGTCCAACATGTGACAGTTAATATAATCAGGTGCTACACTGTGTAGTAAGGCCATTATGCTTTGCCAAAGTTCAGAAGGTAGTAGAAACCAGGACAATGTAACAATTTATGGAGGAGGTCCATCTGGAGTGAAATATGTAAGGATGAACGGGGATTGAATCTTCAGAAAAGACAGAGCTAAGCTAGGACATTGGCATAGTACTCAACAGAAAGTTAGAATTTCCCCAACTGAATGGCCAGCCTGGTTTCTTGCTGGCTGAATGTCCCTTGTCTGTGGAGAATATATAGTCTTTGAATTAGAAACAAATGCTGTCCCAACCACGCTTTGCACCACCAATGTCCTGAGTGACCTATATCTGGAGCAGTGAAATCAATCAGATGCAAAGTGTTATTTACACAACTGATAGCTTCCTGCCTCAGACAGTCGAGGCTTCTTTTAAGGTTGCTGGAGCACACAGTTTGCTTAATATTTGAACCTAGAGAAGTCGAAAGCCAAGGACTTCTTTAAATATTGATCAAGCTCAAGGCTTGAGAGCAGGCAAGAAAACTGAAGCAAGCATTGTATGTCCTTGCTGGTGAGAGTTTCACAATTACTAGTTTTGCTGGTTTGTTTCTTTTTAGTGGGGAAGGGGCTTGAGGGTAACTCCTTACAATGTTTGTTCCTCTTTCCACATTTTTTTGTTTGTTTGTTTTTTGTTTTTTTAAAAATATACATACCTGCCAGAATTAGTAAAGAAAAAAAAAAAAGGAAAAAAGAAAGAAAAATAGAGATTCAATACTGGCGATATGAAAAAGGACAGTAACAACAAAGGCCTCTAACACATCAACATGTTTACTCACCAGAGTTTGGAAACCATTTTTGCCTGACATGTTGATTGAGTTAATCTACAGTAGACATTTTGGCATTGGGACATTAAAAAATTTTTTTTTTATTATTAACTTTTGAGGCAAAGTCTTACTCTCTCTCCTAGGCTGGAGTGCAATGCCGTGGTCTCGGCTCACTGCAACCTCTCTCTTCCGGGTTCAAGCGATTCTCCTGCATCAGCCTCTCGACAGGCACGAGCCAACATGCCCAGGTAAATTCTGTATTTTTGTAGAAATGGGCTTTCACCATGTTGGCCAGGCTGGTCTTGAACTCCTGACCTCAGGTGATCCGCCCGACTCGGCTTCCCAAAGTGCTGGGATTACAGACGTGAGCCACCACCCCCATCCCGAATTTCACTTTTTGAAAAGAATATTATTGCTTTAATTTTAGCTTGTGTACCTTGACAATGGGCAACAACTTTCTTTTTTTTTTTTTTATGGCAGTGCCTGGGGGCCAGGCCTTGAGTTCATAGCTCTGTGGGGCTGTTCGGTGGAATCCGCTGGGATGACAGCCCAGGTCAGGAGTGCAATGCCAATGTCGAGGCCCCTTTCCCAAGGCGGAATTGCAGCCTTTGCCTTGGAACAGGTCTAAGACACTGAGACACACGGTGGTCTTCTCTTGCTAATCTCAGCTTTCTCAGCATTCGCATCAGCAAGGTGGGCTGGGGAAGGTGGCTGCTGGAAGGGAGACAGAAAAGGCCTAGGCCCAGGAGAAGTGGTGGTGGCAGCCTGGGGACGGGCGCTCCTTTCTGGCTTGGTATCTTGGTGGCCAGCTTCCTCCGGCCACACCTTTGTTATGGTTCTTCCTCGGGCCACACCTTTGTTATGGTGGGTAACCAGTCTTAAAAGGAAAAATAAAGCAGAGACTCAAAGTGGCTTTATAAATTTTATTAAAACCTTTAGATTTCAATGCTAGTTTCCTTACAAACAGTCTTAACTGTAACACTGACTGCCACAAAAGACTCAGATAGGTAATTTTACCTTAAAAGCTGCAATAATGGTCTTAAGTCTGTATGATGAAAGCCTGGCTGAGGAAGAGGCTTGGCTTCTGCTCTTGGGGTTGTCATCACTTCTAAGAAGAAAACCACGTTGGAGGATCAGGGAGTCCCCTTCACATTGCTGTTCATTGTAAAAGTGGTTAGTTATGGTTTTCATACGTTTTTGAATTAAGACTTGCAGCCACTTGTGTGCATAAACGCGAAGGGAATCACAGCTTGCAAAGCTCTCGAGCAGGGAACATGAGCTTCAAATAAGAGGGCAAATGCTGTTTTAAAAATAATACTTCCTATTGTAATAGACCTGGGCAGTATTATGTCATGGGTGTGGTGGTTTTTGGCTGAAGACAGCCTAAGCCTCCTTTGGGCCTGGCACAACTCCTTTAGCGAGTGGTCAGCCCACCGCCTTCCTTGGAGGCTCCAAGGCGTGGGAGCCCTCGGGGCGCAACTGGCCCTCCTGTGGCCCGGCAGGTCCGCGCCAGCCTCCGCGCCTCTAAGCTCCGGGCCAGGGGAGGGAAGCCGAGGTGACCGGCCGCCGCCCCGTAGCGGGGGGAGGCTGGCGGAGACAGCGCGGTCCCGGCAGCTTCAGGTTTCCTCCTGGAGCGGGTGTCTGGCGCGGCCTGCGGGCGGGCCTCGCCATGTGATGCGGCCGCCGCGAGCCGGGCAGGGAGGTGGGCAGGCAGGGATCCAGTGGCAGCGGGGAGGCGCGGGGGGAGCGGGGGCGGCACCCACTGCGGGCGCAGCAAGCCCGGCTCGGCGCGCGGCCGCGGCTCCACCCCCTAAGCTCTGGTTCTAGCCGTGCCGCCGTCAGGCGTTGGCACCGCCGGGGAGAGCCTTTTGGGCTCCGGGCCGCGGCTGGCTGGGGGCGCGTTCCGAGGCGTCCTCGGGCAGGGTGCGGGGGCAGCGCCTCGCGTGGAAGCCGCCGGGCCACCCCTCCAGGTAAATGCTCTTTGGGGCTCCATCGTCTGCGTTCCCTGCAGCTCTGGGCGGAAAAGTTTGTCCACCTGAGTTCGCATCCGCGGGGCCACTTTCTCCAGGGTCCCCAGGGACGCGGGGGTCCCCAGAGGTGACCAGGGCAGCGGCTGCAGGCGCTGAGGCGTGAGGACTGGGCTCCGCCTCCCGCTCCCTCGGGAGCTGCAACAAGTGGAGAGGGCTGCGCATCCGGTGCGGCGGCCGGCGGCAGCTGCGGAGCGCAGGGTTGCTCCGGCGCACTGAGAGCCGGGGGCTGGGCGGGTGAAAGCCCCGCCGGGGCTCTTCGGGAGCCAGGGGAAACACGGCACACCTGCGGTGGAGAAGGGAGAGCGTCGAGTTGGTGTCCGCCTTTCCCATCCATGCTTCTGCTCCTGGGCTGAGGGTGCCTGGCGGGACCAGGTCCGCAATGTGCAGACCGAGCGTGAGCTCAGGACACACGCACTACCACTTACTCGTGTGGAAGCATTTGCTGTGTTTTAAAAGGCATTTATAGTTACCTTGATTGGGAAAAGGGGTCAGAATTATGTGGGACTCCTTAACGCTTATTTTATGGATTTGTTTCCTCTTGAAGACCCGGGGTGTATGTGGTGGTGCCCAGTCTTCCTGTATTTAGGGTTTCCGAATGACAGGCCCATGTTTAGCCGAGAAGGTGCCCTTTGGGTAGAGGGCTGTATGGAAACTGGGTGCTCAGGCGGCCCTGGAAACTCAGCTTTGGTTTCCCAGAGAACAGTTAGATTTCTAAGAAAGAATCCGTCTCTAGAGGCCCACAGCGTTCCCGCATTGGCTGGCTGGGTGGGCCCAGGAACAGCGGCAACATCTGTGTTTGCGCAGCAGCTTCTCCTGCCTTGACCCCTGCCTGGGTCTCCACAAATCTCCGCACACCAGGAGTTATAGAGGTTCATCACGGACCACACCAGTTGGGCCAAACGCCAAAGAAAGTAAGAACTTTAATTTTCGTTTATAAAGAACTGATCATTTGGGGTTCCATGGGGCCCCTGGCATTCTGAAGCTTGTGTTCCTAGGCCCTGAAGCTGTCAGGGTCAGTGAAATCCTGTTTTCACTGCAAAAACAAATCAAGGACCTGCCCTTGTTAGGTTCTGTGGCATCTACTTTGCACATGACAATCCAAGCAGAGTGATAACTTCTGGGAAACCTGGGAGGGTATCTCTAGATCTGTCCTGGGCTTTTAGTTACACATTCTGAAAGCGCACGGGTATTTGCCTAATCTTGATTAATAGCCAAAGTAACCCCTTTGGAGTATTTGGAGGAAAAGAGAATACTGCAAAAGCCTTTGAGATTTTTAATACAACATAATCTTTCAATGTAATGTTCTGATGTGGACTTTATATGTGATTATTGTGCTGATTAATTTTGTTCAAGTAGGAATTTGGCTAGCATCAGGTCTTATATCTAATAGGGAAACTGAGGCACAGCTAGCTATTAAGTGTGTGAGTCAGATAAATGTCTTGGGTAATGGGAGAACGGAGAACAGAGAATCAGTGTTTGTGCTGCTTTGGACTTTTTTTTTTTTTTTTCTCCTTACCATAACCTGTTGGTTATGTAACAGGTGTGTCATTAGACTTTCCTCTGAAGTACCCATCTGTCCTTTAAGCAGTTTATAAACACTTAAAGGTAAAGAAGAAAATAGTAGTTAATAACTAAGGTTCTAGGAAATGTCTCAGAAGCCTCAGTTGGGTTTCATACCTTAAAAAAAAAAAATCATGTGAGTACTGCAGAAGAGTTTGGAATATTTTCTTATTGTGTTCTTATAAGAAACTATGCTTGTGGCTAAGACTTAAATTGGGCAGGAATTTCAGGTAAGCTGTGATACATTACATCCTTTAGTATGCCCCGTGAGAAAAGAATATGTGTTCTAAGTAGGTATTAAAACAAATTGCAGCATATACTATTACTTTTACATTAAACATTCTGTACATCATTATATTGGTACCAAAGCTCCAACAAGTCCTGCCAGTTTATGACCAAGGGCTGAATTCCAGGAAGAAAAGATTCTTGATACAAATGTTGGAAAAGCTTTACCAGTTGGGCACAGCTAGGATGGTGCTGAACAGAGCCTAAATTACCTAGGCTGACTATAATTTTATTATGCTTTTATTTACTAATCAGATATGACAGATCTGGTTTGTGTAATTGCATTTGTATTTATGTTGCTTTTAGTGAAGCAGAGTTGCTCTGGGTTCCCCCCAGCTCCTGCCCAGAACCTTAAATAAGATTTGTTATGAAGAGGTGGGGCAGCCTGGGCAACTCCTACTGAGGATGTAAAAACAGTGTTACATTCGAAGTGCACCAAATTCACAGAAATCAGCCATGCTAAAGTTGTGCTATAAATATGCCATGCTGTCAGGCTTGAGTCCAGATCTCTTAGGTAAAGCTGGGCTTTGAGATAATTTTCATGCTTAAGAAATGTAGACCAGGTCCTGTATCACAGAGCATGTTGCTCTGATTGGATGGCACTCTGTCATTTTGTCCCGTCTCTGGGACCCTTAGTTCTTTGGTTATTATCATGGTATTGGAAGTTCTCGAAAGCCCAAAGCAGTGTCACTCTACCGTTTTGCATTTTGACAATCTCTATTATGGGCCTTTCTTTCTATGAACATGTTCTTCATTTACATGCATTCAACTAATATTTATTGAAGGCTTATTATGTGCCAATCACTGCTCTTTGCTTTGATTCTCTGAGCTTTGGATTCCCTCTCAAAGGTAACACTTTTCTGGCTTTAGAGTTTTTAGGGTCTGTTGCATTTTCAGAATAGACTTTTGCACACTCCACATTAAGACATTTGGCTGGCAAGGGTGGCATGTGGCTCACACTCATAATCCCAGCTCTTTGGGAGGTTGAGGTAGGAGGATTGCTTGAGTCCAGGAGTTCAAGAGCAGCCTGGGCAATATGGTAAAACCCTGTCTCTACAAAAAAATACAAAAACTAGCCAGGCGTGGTGGTGCACGCCTATAGTCCCAGCTACTTGGAGGCTGAGGCGGGAGGATAGCTTGAGTTGGGGAAGTCGAGGCTGCCGTTAGCTGAGATGTCTGGGTGACACTCCAGTCTGGGTGACAAAGCAAGACCCTGTCTGTCTCAAAAAAAAAAAGAAAAATTAAAGACATTTGGCTGGCAAAGTAAGTCGTGTAACTGATTTTTTTAATGCAATAGTGGATCTTCTTAATTGACTTCCATTTTTCCCTTGAAATTTGATCTCAGCACAATTGTAATTTGCTTATTTGTAACATTATTGCTCCTGGACTTCTTCTCCTGGGTAACCAAGATAATGAGATTTGACATCATTTTTAATGAGGGAAAGCAAAAACGTATATAATTAAATACTGGGCATTTGTTCCAGTGATGTTGGTTTTGCGCACTTATATAAAAATGTATTTTAATTTTCAGATGTTTTTCCTCTTGTTTTAGTTTAATCTTTGCCTCAATTATAAATAACTTGAGGTTTGATTTCTATAGAAGGTTAACATACAGGTTAACATTCTATAGAAGGAACATTCTATAGAATGTTCCCCTAAAAGCAGACGAAAAGGTATCTATGAGTGAGGGCCCACAGGCAGAAATCTGCAGTGGTGCCTTCGCTGTCCATCGTAGCCTGTGCAGAAGAGATCCTTCCAAAACCAGCAGGTAAATAGCATTCTGCCTATTTCAAGTGGCAAGCTTTGCATGGCTGCTGTGCACATGATCATTGTGCCTTTTAAAAAATATACGCTTGAAATGTTAATCTGCTTCAAATATATGCATAGACATTCCCTTAATAGATGAAGTATATGTATATTGCACATATTAATGACATTTATTTATATGTTAGTTCTTCAATTAATTATCAAACACTAGTGATCATGCCCTTTGTGTTTAAGGCTTACCGCTTTTTTCCTATCATTTTATAATTCAAGAAATTATATTTCATAAACTCTCACAAAGTGGTTTAGAATGTGGACTTTGGAGCCAGACTGTCTGGGTTAGAGAGCTCCCAGCTTTGCCCTGGCTATATGACCTCTTCCTACCTCAGGTTTTTCTATTTGTAAAATGAGGATAATAATAGTAACCTGCTTCAATTGTGAGGGCTCCATGATTTAATTTACAGAGAACCCTCCTGCTGGTGCCTGACAGAGAGTAAGTGCCAGAAAATGTTGATGGTTATAGTTATAGCAAGTAGAAAATAACCATTTAAAAAGAATAAAAGGGGGAGCAGGTTTTTCAGCTTTCAGAAGGCAGTGAGATGTCAGTGTAATCCCAGGAGTAATTGCCCTGGGCTGGGAGTTAGAGGAAGGGATCGAGTCTTCTGGCTTTCTGGTTATGTGACCTTGGGTGAGTATTCCTTATGGAACCCTTTCTGGCCCCAATTTCCTCATCCAGTAAAATGGAAAGGATTAGCCTGGATAGTCTCTAAGAGCCACCCATTTTTTTTAACATTCTACTTGGTTGTCTACAAGCAGAATTTGAATGTGATGCATTTGTCAATTTGTTTACTTGTCTTGGTCAACACTGCTAGAAATGTACTGTCCACAAGATTAGCATTGCACCTGCAGTAGGCATTTGAATAGATGATGAGCTGTCACTCTTATTACCCTTATCTGTCCTTGACTACCGGTCGTCAGGTTGAAATAACTTGGAGTTAACTTCCTGGACTTAGTCCAAAGAGATTTCAGACATGCAAGTCCAGATCCCTTGTGTGGGTCACATGGCTGCCCTAGCCCTCTTCATCTGAAGGACTGCTCATGTAGAAGAGGGGTAGTATAGCTCAGGGAAGAGGAAAGACAAGTTGACTATTTAATTTCATGATAAAAATAATTTCTATCAGGCAAAGACATCTCATGAAGTACTTCTAAGGATGGTGAAGATCAAGAGGTTTCAATGGGCTGGATAAGTCCTCTGGGACTTATCTTTTTGTCTTTTCCCACTAAGACCTTGATTTATTGTCTGTACATTGTCACTGGTTCTTTGTCAACAGTGTTCCTCCTTTGCTTGCTTCACCAGCCTCCTGGTTTGCTGGATGAGCAGATGTTAGAGTTCTGAAAGGTAGGGCATGTTCAGTGATTAATGAGACTACTGACTATGGGCTCTTTACTTTGAGCCTCTAACCCAGAATTTCAAGCCCTGTTGTTCACTGGAACCACCTGGGTTCAGAATCGCTCAAGTGGGCGTGGCATCATTTTCTAAAGAGGTGATCTAATATACAGCTGGGTTTGATAGCTACTTTCCTAACCTTTAGGCGTTTCTGGCTTTTTACATTGCACAGTGCCTAGGGAAAGGGTAACACCTGCCGTTTTTCATGGTGTTCCTTTTATGCTGTTGATGGTGTGTCAACTGTCCCCTGCTGTTTCCCCCGTGTGAACTCTCAAGTTTTATTGGCTGGGACTAGTAACTGCCTATGGAACATGCTGTGTGTTTCTAATTTCTCTGACTTTTTCATAGTGGGCCCCTTGCCCAGCTTAAACCACTTTCTCTCTGTAACCTTCAACTAACTTAGTAGCAACTGTGCTGCTTTGCCTTCTGATCTCCTATTACCCTCTTGTTTTTTACTTGCCACCTGCCCCTGGGTTCATTGTGTGTTCCTGTATATAAGTCTCAACTTTACAACCTGACTGTAGCCCATTCATGACAGGGACCCTGATTTAGGCTACTTTGTAGGGTGCTCAAAGCAGAAAATACGTAGGTTGGTTGGCTATTTAGCATTTTGCTAACTGTCTTAAGTCCTTCTTGTTTACAGCATCACTGCAAGGAATAGTGGTGATGTTTTCCTGGGTGGAAAACACTGGGATGCAGTGGGAGCAGGACAAAGTTTGCTCGGGAAATAGACAGCTAGTCCTTCCCAGATGTAAATGGTAGACCTCATGGTCCTCTCTGAGGAAATGGTCTCATTCTGCAATGGGGAAGTGAATGAAATTCTTGATGAAAATCTGAGTCTTTGGATTGAAAGAAACCTAAAATTGTTTCTCTAGTCTCCAGAAGGTACACAATTCCCCTGCATGGCCTATCTTCAAATGGTTGACCAGTCTGTCCTTGAATACCTTCAGTGATGAGGACATCATGACCATAAAGATGATCCATCTATTTGAAAAGCTTAGGCTTTTAAAAACAATTCTCCCTTATCCTAAGTTTCTCATAGTTCTGTATGGAGGCCATTCTGAACAATTTCTCTTATATGACAGCCTCTAACATTTTTAAAAATTAATTATATGTCCTACCTTCAAGTCTTCTTTATTGATATTGGAAAATAAAAATCTGTTTCTTCAGCCTTTGTTAAGTGACATGATTTTGAAGCCTTTCATAAACCCGAATATTGAACATATTCCAATTTGCTATTTTCTTTTTAAAGTGTAGTTCTTGCAGGTGCTCTCTGACAGTGTAGAGCAGCAGTCCCCAACCTTTTTGGCACCGGGTAGTAGTATGGGAAAGAAAATTTTTCAATGGACTTGGGTAAGGGGAATGGTTATGATTCAAGTGCATTACGTTTATTGTACATTTTATAGAATGAAATAATTATACAGCTCACCATAATGTAGAATCAGTGGGAGCCCTGAGTTTGTTTTCCTGCAACTAGATGGTTCCATCTGGAGCTGATGGGAGACAGTGACAGATCATGAGGCATTAGAGTCTCATAAGAAGCCCACAACCTAGATCCCTTGCATGTATAGTTCACAATAGTGTTCACATTCCTATGAGAATCTAATGCCGCCACTGCTCTGACAGGAGGTGGAGCTCAGGAGGTAATGGGAGTGACGGAGAGCGGCTGTAAGTACACATGAAGCTTCGCTCCCTTGCCTATTGCTCACCTCCTGCTGTGTGACCTGGTTCCAAACAGGCCATGGACCTATACTGGTCTGTGGCCCCGGGGATTGGGGACCTCTGATGTAGAGCACAGTAGGAGTGTCCCCCTTTCTTCTAAGGAAGGAGTGAGACCTCATGGTTAAGATTAGCAGCTGGAGGTCAGAGAGACTTGGGGAGACTCATGGCCTGCTGCTTCTAGCTTGTCTTGGCCAAGTCACCTAAACCTTTAGCCCCAGTTTTTGTCTATTTCTCTCATAAGATTGTTATAAGGACTAAATAAGATAGTCTATATAAAGTGTTTAGCACAGAACCTAAGATAGAATAACTCCTCAATAAACAATAGCTTTAAGAGTTTTTTGTTTGTTTGTTTTTTAAGATGGAGTCTCGCTCCATCACCCAGGCTGGAGTGCAGGGGTGTGGTCTCAGCTCACTGCAACCTCCACCACCTGGGTTCAAGTGATTCTCCTACCTCAGCCTCCTGAATATCTGGGATTACAGATGTGTGCCACCATGCCTGGCGAATTTTTATATTTTTAGTAGAAACGAGTTTCACCATGTTGGCCAGGCTAGTCTCGAACTCCTGACCTTAGGTGATCTGTCCCCCTCAGCCTCCCAAAGAGCTGGGGTTACAGGTGCGAGCCACCGTGCCTGGCCTAAAAGTATTTCTTCACAGTGCTGTTGAGTTTCCATGTTCATACGAATTTCTAAATTAGTTTCTTTTTTTCATATATTGCTATGGAGCCATATCTCCTCAGTCATGGACTTGTGCAATTGGGTTTTTAGTCTTATGAACAGATCTTAATAATTATCTCTCTGGAATTTATTTTTCCTGTATTTGTCCACTTTTTTCTAGCCTTTTAGAGTGTTTATACATTTTTCATATTCACTACCCCTTTTAGTTTCAAGTTATTCACAGGTTTGACATACATGTATCTAATGCTTAAGGAAACAATGAAAGTGTTATTTACGCTGAAATCTAGGGGAGAGCAATTTGATGTGTCTATGCAAACTTCAGTTCAGGTTGATGTTTATCAATTTCAAGTAGAATTGTTCAACTAATTACTACTTATTTGTACCAGCATCTGATTCTTAATCCCCCATCTATAATGTCTATAATATCTCTTTGTCTACCAGTCTAGTAAATTATCACCGCATGATAAAATGGGGTTATTCCCAAGTGACTTATTCTTTGGGAGCACACACTGGCTTCAAAAAGCCACGCTTTTTCATCGAGGTCCTCATACACCACCCTTTTAATGATCTGCTCTAGAATCTTAATAAAGGATCCACATGAAATGCCTTATGTCTATAATTTGTAGAATCTGCCATTTTGAAAGTTGGAATGACATGTGCTCGTCTCCTGTATTGAATCCCCCTGTCATTGTCCACAGTTCCTGACGGATTATGATTAGGAAATCTCATCAGATTCTTTATTATCCTGTCATGTCCAGCAGCCTGGAACTGATTCAGGGCAGCTTGATGCTCTCTTTCAGTGAACTTTCCCACTTAGAGATGTCCTTTCTCTCTTCTTTAATTGAAAAATCATTCCCTTGTAAAAGGAGACAAAATACAAGTAGACATGGAGGAATTCTCATTTCTTTATCAGTCTTCTATACTCTCTCACCAGCCCCAAGCCAATCTATCCCTCTCTTGACATTCTGAAAATAAGTTGAAATAAAAATGTTAGTATCCTTAGATTTTTAGAAAACTTCAGGTTATTTGGGCCTTTAGAATGTCTGATAAAGTTCGAAAGAGCATGACCTCCTCATGTTTGTTCTTGCAAAGGACTAGGAAGAAGGGTAAAAAGAAAACCATTCTTGGGCCTGGCGTGGTGGCTAATGCCTATAATCCCAGCACTTGGGAGGCCAGGGTGGGTGGATCACCTGAGGTTGGGAGTTCGAGACCAGCATGTAGAAACCCTGTCTCTACTAAAAATCGAAAATTAGCCAGGTGTGGTGGTGCATGCCTGTAGTCCCAGCTACTAGGGAGGTTGAGGCAGGAGAATTGCGTGAACCCGGGCGGGGTTGGGTGAGTGGAGGTTGCAGTGAGCTGAGATCGTGTCATTGTACTCCAGCCTGGGCAACAGGAGAGAAACTCCATCTCAAAAAAATAAAATAAAAAGCATTCTTTTCATCATTTATGTATGAATGGAAAATAGCACATACCTAGGAATCAGGAGGCCTGGCTTTAGTCTTGAGCTCATTGAGAATAATCTCTTCATGTCTCCAAGAATCAGTATCTTTTCCAAATAGAAGGACTTTGGTTGTTTGTATGAAATGTGATTTCTTTAGGCAGTGATTTCACCGGCTATTTAGAAAGCTTGATGGAGATGGAATTTGGATGTGGTAGGGTGGTAGGGAAATTAAAGTCCATGTTTATCACTTTGTGGAATAACCTGTCTCCTTTTTTATTATCAGAAAGCCACATTTAGGTATAAGAATCAGCTCATCTAACTTAAGTGTTGTCTTTCATAGAGCTGTCAACTTTGCAACTTGTCAAAAAAGTTTTCAGAAATGGATTTCTGGAAGTTGCTTTTATAGCAGTTATCACAGCCCCTAGAAACATAGCAAGTTTTAGCTAGTCGTTCCTATTCTTGGAGATAAAGAACAATGTACAAAACCTATTGCCAATGCTTTAATGGTGTTTTAAATGATGGATTCTTAAGGGGGTGTGAAATAGAAGTATTTCTCTTAAGTTCTATGTTTCCTGACATATGTAACTGTTATATAAAATACATGTATATTGTTTCTTCTCCCATTTGATCACCAGAAATATTGATATCTTGCTCACTGACAATAAAACAGTATCAAGAACTCCTGGATATGTAGTTATAAAGGTTCCAACTTGGACAGAAATTTGTTTATTATGAGACAAAGATCTCATGTCCTTTGATTTTTAGTCTTCTTATAAAAATGTTTTAGCATTACATAAACAGGTGCTTAAGATTTCACCTATAGATAACTTAGGTTGTTATAATAAAAATGAACCCTCTAGGTTATCTTCTTCCTATCTGCAGAAAGTCCCAAATTAACTTCTCACTCGGCACGCTTGTCTCACAATGATAGGGTTGAGCTAGAGAAAATTCAAGTTTACCACGAACAGTTTAAAAAAACTGCATCTGAACATGAATGCTAACAGTGATTTGGATATTGGTTTATCAGTGGTTGTTTTTTGGCATTAAAAATAAAGAGTAAGTTTTTTTACCCCCCTTTCACATTTATGGTAGGAAGCTTTATCTTCATCAGCTGTGTGGCACCTTTGTGGACAGCAGCAGAAGAAATTAGTGGAAGTAGAGAGATGTTTGTCATTCAGTGAATTGAAAAACAGTCTTTTTAGTGTGAGTTGGAAGTGACTGTTGGTGGTTCATACCATTCATTATGGTAGGATAGTACAGTGTGGGCAAGAGGAAGGTTTTAAAAAGATTCTCAGTCTGAGTGTACCAAAGGTTGGACCAGAAATAGATTTGGGTTGAAGTCTTAGCATTGCCACTGATATACAGGGTGGGCCATGTCACCTTTCTGGGCTCTGGTGGCCTCATCTGAAACCCAAGGGGCTGACGTCAGACCATCTCCATGGCGTCTTCCATCTCTCAGGTTCTGTGTTTCTATGGAGGTAAGGATGGTGTCGTAAGCCCCCCTCACATCGTGCTTGGCTCCCGGAGTGCTTTCAGACACTTGACTGGCACCATCCAGATTGTTGAGGAAGTTGAGTCTGAAGATGGTACTTCAGTGTTGCATCTTTATGGGGAGAAATGATTGCAAATACTTTGAGATTACACTGTCATGGCAGCTCATGTTTATTGCTGTCAGAATACTTCATGAGCAGTGAGGTGGAATCAGCCAGTAATAATCGAGTAATTATTTTTAATTGAATTTTAGGATGAATGAAAATGGGTATTAATTTCATTTTAACATATTGAACTTAATGTACCTAATCCCATTGAGGCTGGGTGGAGAATATGCCCTGAAATGTATGGCATTTTTGATAAATGTAAGTTTTTAACTAAAATAAGAACTTTTATAATGGTTCATCTCCTGTCTCCCTTCCCCAATCCCTGCTCCCATCTTTCCCTACCTCTCTTTCTCTCGAGAAACGTAGGGATTTTCCTTCTGTTTAGTCTCACATTTTTTTTCCTCAAAAAGAGATAGCAAATCTCTAAAGCCTCTAGTATTTTATGTAGTTCTTGACTAGTGATATGAAAGAAAACACACTTGTGCTTATAAAAAACACTTATAATAATTTAAGGCATGTCATTCTTCCACTTCCCATAGAGCCTCAAGATAAAGATATTCTATTATATTGGTGATTTGGACAATGAATTTATTCTATTTGGGATTTTACTTGCTGAGTGTAGGGGCTGTAAGCCCTCTTATCATTTAGGAATTCTTTCCAAAGCTTTTTCACTCCAGGGAGTTTTGGGAGTGTTCTTTGATTTTCGAGCCTTGATTGAGTTGGGTTTAGCTAGTAATTGCTATAAGGCAGACATATGCTGCATGCTGGAGGTTCAGAGATAAGAGGCTTAGAGGTAGCTCTTGAGGAGCTCTCCAGGCTGACAAATTAGCTGCCATGAAAGCCAGTAAATACATTGTGATATAGAGATGTGGTGGGCCACGGTGCTCTCAGCAGCCTGAGTGAAGGCAATTTTCTGGGAGCCATGCCTGGTATAATAGAGATCAAAGTATTGTTTAGTTTTTCTTTATCCTCTTTCCTGTTATGATGTTCTAAATGTAATCTATATTGTAAATATGCAACTGCTCCAGTGATGTTATAGAAACAAGTGAATTTAAGAAATTGACTTTTTAATGAAAATCTGTGTAATTGGATGAATGAATATCTCTCAGATATTAGAATGCCACCACAAACTCTTGCACTTGCTTTAAAACATTATTTTTTTAACATACATGATTACTTGCTGCTAATAATTTTTTAAAAACCCTTTCAAAGTTGGGCTTATCAATAAATTAAACATTTACAGTAGCTATTTGGTGGGAGGAAAACTCAAATATTATCAAACAGAAAATACTATTCCTTTACATTCCAATTTGTTTTATTGCGGCAATATGCTTCTCATGACTTTTTACATCTTAAATTTGTATGGGAAAACCTAGTTATATGTGTGTGAATATATTTTTATAACTGTAGATATTTGAGAATTGAAACAATTTTATAGAATCCTGGAAATGTTTGATAAAGGTCTTGATGTTGTTCTTGATATGTCAACAGCCAATTGATTCTAATGTTTCAATTGTTGGAGGAGAGGCCTGTAGTCCAGGGCCAACTATCCTACAACTCTGAGTTACATTGAACGCCACAGCTTAAGCCAAAACTAAACTAGGGAAGGTAAATTATAGTGCATTATATGGCCTTTGTGACATTAAAGAATACTGTTGTGAATACAGTGAATACATAGCGGTTTTTATTTATTTTGGGGCACAGGGTGATTTGAACTGATTGGTACTCAAAATTTTAAAAAGTATAAAATCCTTCTGTGCCACAGTTGAATATCACTGAACTTATGGAGCATTTAAAATTGCACAGTGTCTAGAAAATGCTAATCGGATGAATCACCACCTCGTGTGTTGTTTTGACAGGAAGTGTATCACGTCTCAATAATTTCCTTCACATTTTTTCCTGCCAGGTGCCTGTTTTCTTCTTCTTGTTAACTTTTTCCTATAGAATTCCAAATATGTGGTTGATTTCCCCACTGATATACTTTCACAGTTCTTCTTCCTCTTTTCCCTTCTTTAGAGTAGCCTGTGCTTGTAGCTAGTGTTTCTATGCAAATCTAAGGCTTCTTATAGAGAAGAAAGAATGAGCAGCTGTTTTGGAGGCTGATGTCCAGCTGAATGCCTTTTTCTGGTAAGCAGATCTTCATGGTCCTAGCACATAGGATTTTACAAAGTAGGTTTTCAGATGTACCATGTCTAAGGCCAAACTTAGATGAAGTGTTGTTCATGCAATCATCTCTGGAGAGATTAGACAGGATTTTCATTTTCTATTACATATATATATATTTAATCTTTTTTATAATGAGCATGAGCTATCTTTAGATAAAACAAATTAGAAATTACCTTTTTCTAAATTGAAAAATTACACAGATTTGTGCAAAGAGGCATTTATAATTAGCTCAGTAACTTGTGCAGCTGTTGAGAAGATTCACATGCTTGTTTTTGGTTATTTGGGTCAGTATATTTTTGGCTAGTAAAAAAATGTGTGTATGTGTACATATATATGCACACCATAACTATACATTTATATATATTTTACCACTTCTATACATTTTATATTTTATTGATTTTTATCAGTTTACTTTGTTATAGTTTGCTTTATATTTTTGTGGGTGGCTTAAATCTAGTGAATTAATGGCTACTTTCATTCTTTGATGGGATAAGTTTTTAATTTATATCTCTTCTATCTCTTTGTTGAACGTAGAATTATTGCAGTTTAAGTACAAGTACATAATAGATAATTTCTTTCTTTTTTTTTTTTTTTTGAGACGGAGTTTCGCTCTTGTTACCCAGGCTGGAGTGCAATGGCGCGATCTCGGCTCACTGCAACCTCCGCCTCCTGGGTTCAGGCAATTCTCCTGCCTCAGCCTCCTGAGTAGCTGGCATTACAGGCACGTGCCACCATGCCCAGCTAATGTTTTTGTATTTTTAGTAGAGACGGGGTTTCACCATGTTGACCAGGATGGTCTCGATCTCTTGACCTCCCAAAGTGCTGGGATTACAGGCTTGAGCCACCGAGCCCAGCATAGATAATTTCTAATAATGAAAAATAAGTGGTTTCTTCTACCAGACGTCTTTTTTTGCTTGTAACGTAGAACTACATAGCATAGATAGTGAGCCTTACATCACTAGACATTTAAAGGCATGTAACTATAGTGCATCCCATGTAACACTGAAGTCTACAAATAGACTTTAAGATGACATGTTTTTAGGGGTTGACATTTATGCAATTAGTGGCAGTCCTGCTACTCATATCAGTGGTGTGGTTTTTCACATTTGTGGTTTTTCATTTTCTTATTTAGAGATAGCGAATTGTATAAAAATAAATACTATATATTGGTAAATCAATCGATGGCCTTATAAATGTCAATACTATAAGGAGTGTTGCTTTTTATATTATATTCTTAACACAGATGAATGTCTAAACCAGAATATGGTTAAAATGAGATGCACATACAGGAAACATTCTCAGGTCTGGGACATTAGTGCTATCATGTTGTGACCACTGGAATAAAGAAGAGTGTGGAAGGCACAGCCTGGGGCGGACTCTTCTGATCTGGGCTCCTGCACTTTGTCTCAATTCTCTTCCTTAGATTCTTCTCTGCCTTCCTCTTGAAAGGATCAGGCAGGTACCTGACATAAACCCATAAGTGCTAATCCAGTCCTCAGTTTCCTTATCTGTCACTTTCTGTGATTCTATAAGCAAAATATGAATAGTTGCATGTACAATGTGAAAAGCCCCTAAGAAAGTTAAACAGCCTTATTAAGTATCTTTCGTGCTTCTTACATTTAACTACCAGTTTGGCAGAGATATATTTGTAGTGCCAAAGGAAATTTCAGCTAGTGGATGGTAAATGATAATATATTCTGTTTAAGCCAAAGCCAAACTTTCTTCTGTATTACTAATGTTAATAACATTTTTTTAATTAAAAGAAAAAGAAGAAATTATTATCTCTACAAGTCAGCCAGCTAAGGATTTATTATACAGTTGTTCTTACTTAAGAGTCTCAGAATTAAACTTGAGGGGGGTTTAAATCTCGTTTAATCAATGAGTGTTTTGCATTTGCAGTTTCCTCATCTGTGAAAAGGGAGTAATGCCAGCCCTTTACATAAAACTGGATAGTTTGCTGATGAAATCAAGTTACAGAACTTAACTTTGGAAACACTTTAAAAAGTTTAAATGATATTTAAATATAAAACTAAAAACAATAGCTCCATTTACAGAGAGTTGTTTATGACATAGATTTACTATTGCTGTAAATATATGTGTGGAAAAGCAGGGAGTGTAATCAGCTGGTACTGTGCCAGTTCCTAAGTCTCTTTGTTAATTTCTCACTTCTGCATTTAGTAACATGTAAGAAAAATGTGGAGCCAATTCAAATTAGGGGAAAAAAGTCTCAAAGAGGCTGTTGTGTAGAAGGAGGGACTAATGAGCAGCCACGTTCTGGTAGGAATCCCTGTTTCTGTACTAATGGTCACAAAGACACTGTTCTTATATTCTTCCATTGTTTAGCTAGAGCATAAGGCCACTTGAGAAAAAGCATTGTTTAACCACAAATCCCCTTTTCAGGAAAAATAAGTTACCACCAAAGAGATTTGTGTAAACACATCTGTCATATATTGGTGGGAATATATGCATTTAAATGGTTTGAAAATGCTTGCCCTCCTCTTCCATAAGGAAAGACAGTTTCAGGGTCCTCAAGTATTAGTCTCTTCTAATCCTTCAAACCTGGCAGCTGAAAGACACTTTTCTTTTAGATTGGTGGGCATAATGAAAAAATAATGGCAGGGGAAAAGTTTTTTTTTTTCTTACTTCATCTGGATTTGGAGTCATGTTCAATTATAACAATAACACACTTTAAAAAAGTTAGTTGCTTCCCCATATCAGAAATGTTCAGGCCCTAAGTACACTGACTATCTTGGAGTCTTAAGTTTTTGTTGCCTCCTTGAGAAAGATGTGGCTCTTTAACACATTTTTAAAAAATATCCCATCTGAATCTTGTCTTCTGGGGGTGCATGATATTCCTACTACAGAAGACAGGGATCTCTCATAATTAGCATGGCCTCTGAACATAGTTGTGCAGTTGTGTAAATGAAACTTACAAGGTTTAGTCAACCATCTAAGTAGTCCCTGCAACATTTGAGGGCTGTGTTATAGGGGGTATCCGATGACATTTTCATCAGCTATAGAAAGACCACTTTGTGTAATTCGGAGTTTGGAGTTCTGGAGTTTGATATTAATAATGAAGAGGATGATGGGCATTTATTGATTACTGTTCCTTGTTAGGCACTGTGCTTGGAGCCTCATGCCTGCTACCTTCAATTCCTGCAACAGTGTTACCGTTCCAGGGAACTAAGAAGCTGAGAGGTTTTGCAACCTGCTGCAGGATTTGTAGCCTGTTTATTGATCCCAAGTTTGTGGGTCCCTTGCTTTCACCACTTTCCCATGTGGCCTCTGTAGAAGGCTTGGAGGGGGAATCCTGCTTGTCCACCTATGAAAAAGACCAGAAAAGGTTATGTTCCATTCAACTGATCCAAAACTTTTCCTGCCTCTGCATTTGCAGATTTGTCTTTGTAGTGAAACTAAATGCTTTAATTGCTTATACTTGTCACCATCTATGTTAGATATCTGTCTGTGTTTGGGGATCTGATTTGCATAGTTTGTCATCCTAAATATTTCCAGGAAAAAAACAGGATTTTTTTTTTTTTTTTAACTTTTCCCCCTAGAGTTAACTGGCTCTTTGTTTTGTCAGTTATGATTTCTCCAAGTCCATAGCTGTTTTTTAGAGGAAAAGCTTCAGACTAGACACAATACTCTTGACCCAGAATTCTGACCTCTCAATACCTGTGCTCCGTTCCCAGCGTGCTTAATGCATTCCAGGAATCTGTTTGCATTTTAAATGCATTGCATTTTGAACTGAGGGTGACTTCTCATTTGGTCACTCCCAAGGTTTACCCTGATTTTTTTGATGTTGTTGTTCCACTCTCTACCACACTTCACTTGTTCTTTATCAGCCTTGATTCTGTCTTCTTGGTTCTTTTCAGTTTCTAGTGGCATCTCAAGGACAGTGGGCACACTCCTCTGCTCCCACTCCCAGGGTACAGACAGGAAGGGATGTATTATCTGCAAAGAATTTAAAACACTTTAAAGAATGATTTTAGTTAGTTGGTTTTTACTATCATCATGCTCTAGTATTTCTTCATGTGGCTGCCCCCTGAAAAAAAAATCTGTTGGTTTAAGTTCTAAACAATTGTTGCAGTCACTGTTACATTTTAATATCTATGTACACTTCAAACTTGCACATTTTAATGACTTGTCCTTTAATGTATGTTGTATTTGACATGAAATTTATGTTCGTGACAGCTCCCAGTTATATAGTTGGGTCACACATGCTACATATTTGCTCTGAGTAAATTCACAGAGGTTTGGTTGGCATAGTTCAAATTCACATCATGAACATGAGTTTGATTACTATAGTATTATTTAACAGTACATTTAAATGGTAAGTTTGAAATAAGCAATTTGGCAACACAGTGATGTTAAAGACCAAAAACAAAGCTTAGATTACTTTAAACCTGTCATTCTGTGTGACCACTTGGAGTTTTTGTGTTTAAAATGCAAAGCAGTGAAACAGTGAGAGCTGTGAGTTTAGTTTCATAAGTGAACATTTTATACTTCAAATAATTTATTGAATTTGAATATCTTTTAAACTGAAATTCAATTTTTAAAATTGTTTTAAAAGTAAAAAGAAATGAAGAAAAAATGTTACATGACTAGTACAATTTAGTGGTTGCCTTCATTGCATTTTTGGAAGACATTTAAGAGTTTTATTTACATTTGCTTTTTATTTATTATTATTGGCATAATTATATATAGTATGTAGCCCAGTAAAGTAAAAATTTCAGCTGGGTGCAGTGGCTCATGCCTGTAATCCTAGCACTCTGGGAGGGCACGGTGGGCGATTGCTTGAACATAGGAGTTTGAGACCAGCCTGGGCAATAAGGGTGAAAAAACCTATCTTTACAAAAAACACAAAAATTAACCCAGCGTGGTGGTGTGCACCTGTAGTCCCAGCTGCTCAGGAGGCTGAAATGTGAGGATCGCTTGAGCCCAGGAGGTAAAGGCTGCAGTGAGCTGAGATTGTGCCAGTGTGCTCCAGCCTGGGCAAAAGGGTGAGACCCTGTCTCAAAAAAGAAAAAAAAAAATCACTGCATTCCTTTTCTGGTCACTATTACCATGTATTTTATTTTGAGATTATTCACTGGACATACTTTCGCCATCTAGAGGAGGGGAATATTAAATGACCTGACTATTTAGGCATCAGATACACTAGGTGTGCTACTGCCAGGACCACTCAGTATGTAGCTCTTGTGTCTCCTGTCACGTATGATCTGCCCAGTTAGTGAGAATCTATCTTATAGAGAAGTATTTAGACTGTCAGTCTCCACGTTAATTTTTGTGGTATTCTTCTTCGCCTATATCCACCTATGGTTCAGATTTTACTGTTTCTCTGGGTTACTGTGATGATTTCCTGACTATAATCTGTGTTTCCAGGCTCTCATCTACCTGTTTGCTTCTCCCCTTTTCTCCCTGCCTGCTTTTCTGCCTTTGCATTTACTTTTCCTTAGCTTACCATTTCATTTTCTCTTCACTCTCTCCTCCCTGTACAAACCTGGCTAACTTCTGTTCCTCAGGACTTCTGGAGCCAGAGCCAGATGTCACCTGTTGCCTGTTCCATGAGCTCTACAGGAGCTCACGCTGGTCTGGCAACAGAGCGAGAGCGAGACTTCTTCTCAAAAACAAAACAAAAAAACCCCATCAAATTATTGTTTTTTTTTTTTTTTTTTTTTTTTTTTTTAGAGATAGGGTCTCACTATGTTGCCCAGGCCGGTCTCACTCTCCTGAGCTCAAGCAATCCTTCCACCTCTGCCTCTCATCATGGGTACCATCAGCCCACTTCCATGATGGCATTTACTGCACCCTGTTGTCATCACTGGTGTAGGTGTTATCTTGTCTCTCCACCCACTAGAGTACAGGCTCCCAGCACATAGCTCAGTGTCTTGTGCAGACAGGGTTCTATCAATAAATGCTGCATGAATGCACAGACTGACAGCCACAGATTCCAGCCATCTGAGTTCTGGTGTGTGCTGAAAGGTTCTGTGATCCAAGACCTTTTTTTCCAGCTTAGGTATAGCAGTGGGTCCCAAATTTAGCTAGTCATTAGAACCACCTGGACAGGTCTTTGAATTAAAAAATCCCTGGGCACTGAGACCACTTGAATTAGAATCTCTGGCAAGTGGGAGCTTAGAATCTCTATTAAACTCCTCTGATACAGATTAGTTTTTGCTTAGGAAGGTGTTTTAAATGGAAATCACGGTCAATTATTGCTGTTGCTTTCCTTCTATCTATTAGTTTGCTCCTTTATACAAGAAAGATATTTTAGTAGTCTTGCAGAGTTTCTTCTGTGTAAGAAAATAAAATTTGTATATCTTTTTACAGTTTTCAGAGGGCTCCTATTAACATCTCATTTAATCCTCAACAATTCTGGGAGGTAGGAAGGTAGGTCAGATTGTATCATTTTGAAGACGTGGAAATTGGAGTTCAGAGAATTTAAGCAACTTGCTTAGGGTCATTAAAAACATCAAATTACTGGCCAGGAGTGGTGGCTCATGGCTATAATCCCAGCACTTTGGGAGGCCAAAGTGGACAGATCATGAGGTCAAGAGATCAGACCATCCCTGCCAACATGGTGAAACCCTATCTCTACTAAAAATACAAAAATTAGCTGGCTGTGGTGGTGTGCACCTGCAGTCCCAGCTACTCGGGAGGCTGAGGGAGGAGAATGACTTGAACATGGGAGGCAGAGGTTGCAATGAGCCAAGATCGCGCTACGGCACTCTGGCCTGGCGACAGAGCAAGACTTTGTCTCAAAAACAAAACAAAACAAAAAAACCCCATCAAATTATTAAGTTTTTTTTTAGAGATAGGGTCTCACTATGTTGCCCAGGCTGGTCTCACTCTCCTGAGCTCAAGCAGTCCTTCCACCTCTGCCTCTCTGGTAGCTGGGACTACAGATGTGTACTATATCTGGCTTCTCAGGGTCATATTTTAAAAAAGTATTTACATAACTAGGGTTCCCAATCACTGTTGTTTTTCAAAATTCAGATAGAATTTCTTCTCAGATTGTTTCCTAAAAATAGTCAAAATGAATATGCAAATTCTGAGAAAATACCATACTCTGAGAATTTAGAGAAGTAAGAAATTACTCACTATGAATTTCCGTCTCATCATGGCTAATTTTAATTTTGATTAAAAGTTAAGTGGGATTATATCTTGATATGTCTGACCCTTCCTCAGTAAACATGATAATGAACTAGAGAAAATGAAGTATTATGAGCTACATGGGATATGCTATTATTACTAACAAAATTAATGCAGAGGTTAAGAAAGAGCCATTTGAACAAAAGTTTTAAATTCTTGTAATAGCTTTAACTCTTTTATTCTCCATTTTCCCCTAGAGGTCTTGTGCATTTCTATTTTCCCACTTTTTTTTTTTTTTTTTTTTTTTTCTGAGAAGAACTTGGAGAGTTTCAGCCATGTCTTTAAATTCTTGTGATTTTGATTAATTTTCCCTCCTTTCCTTTCCCTCTCCTCCCCTTCCTCTTGGTTTGGATGTCCATATCTGTGGTCACTGAGTAACTACATAAATGTCTACTTGAAATCTACATCCTTGATATGATTCTGGTACCATACTTAAGCAGTGGGTGAGGGGAATCTGTTAATGACATGATTTGGCACAAAGGCTGACATCTCAGACCCAGCATCTGAAACTGCACCCCACTTCCCTACTGTACCAGAAATTGTTCCTCCTCCTGCCTTCCCTACCCTGGATGTTGGCATTCTCCTCTAGGCCAGATACCGAAAAGTCTGTTTTTACATCTCCTTCTTCTTTATTCTGTGGTATTATTTTACCTGTTGCACAGGGCTTAATTCTGTCACATCCTCTCTGTACTGCATTGCTGCGGATCAGACCCTGATTGTATTGTATCTGGATTGCCAGTATTCTCCTTGACTTCAATTTGACCTCCTGAAAATCCATTGTCTTCCCTGGCACCAGAATGATCCATCTGAAAAAAGAATTAGCTGTTTCCTCCTTGGGTAGGATCTTCATTACCTACCTGTTTCACACACAAAAAAGTTCAAGGTTCCCCAGCTACCATTCAAGACTTTCTAGGATTTCAGCTGACTTTGCAGCCTATCCTTTGGTGCTCCCTCACTCTGTCTTTCCGTGCTCCATGTCTCCAAGCTCATGCTCCTGTCTGAGAGCTCACCGTACATATCCTGTGGGTCCTTGGCTTTCTGCCTTTGCTCTGTTATCTCCTCTGCCCCAAACACCTTTCATCTTGCTTCTGACCCTTTGGACCAGTATAACCACTCTCCTTCCCCTGGCTGACACCTGTTCTTTAAGATGTCTTTAAAAGTGTCTGCTCTTTAGGAACCTTTCTTTCCTACTCTCCTGGGTTAACTAGAATTTGGTTTAGGTTACTTTAAAGAGATTTAAACAGAGGCTTAAATAAGACAAGACTGTGTCTCTTACGTAAAAGTCTAAGCAGTCCACCTACTCTCCTGGAGAGAAGAGTGGCTTATCCATGAGGCTGTCCAGGGACCATGTTCCTTCTATTTTCCTGCCCCACCATCACTAGGACATTATGCTTGTTGGTGTTGTGGCTGCTGGCTCACCACCACTGATCTGTGTCTTGACAGTAAGAACAGAGAAAGATATTGTGGTGAGCATACCCCTTCCTTTGAAGAGCCCAACTCAGACATTGAGCATGACTAATCTAAATATCCAAAATCTGAAATGCTCTGCAATCTGAAACTTTTTGAGGACTAACATAATGCCACAAGTGGAAGATTCCACACCTGACCTCATGTGATGAGTTGCAGTCAAATTTTTATTTTATGTATAAAGTTATTAAAAATATTGTACACAATTACCCTTAGGCTGTCCATATAAGGTATATGTGAAATGTAACTTTTGTATTTAGACTTAGGTCTTATCCCCAAGATATCTCATTATGTATATAGAAATATTTCAAAAATCTGAAAAAATTCAAAATCTGAACCGCTCACTTCTGGTCTCAAGCATTTTGGATAAGGAATACTCAGTCTGTATTAGTCTCATTAGCCAAAACGTCACATACTCACACATAACTACAGGGAAGACTGAATGATACAGTCTTTAGCTCAGCACTGTCCAATACTAATATCATATGAGCCACATATATAATTAAAATTTTCCAGTAGCCATATTAAAAAGTCAAAAGTTGGCTAAATATATATAGATATAGATATATATATAGATATATATAGATACGTAAAATTAGTGGGGTGTGGTGGTGTGAGCCTGTAATCCCAGCTATTAAGGAGGCTGAGGCAGAATCGCATGAACCTGGGAGGCAGAGATTGCAGTGAGCTGAGATCATGCCATTGAACTCAAGCCCCGGTGACAGTGCAACACTCTCTCAAAAAAAAAAAAAAAAAAAAAAGTCAAAAGTAGTAGGTGAAATTAACCCACTATATCTAAAATGTTGTCATCTCAACATGTAGGTCTACCCACATTTCAAGAGCTCAGTAGTCACATGTGGCTAGTGGCTACCATATTGGACACAACAGCTTTAGTTGGTTAGCCATGCACTCCACTAAAATTGTGGGAACCTACCATAATGAAGGGGAGAATGGATACTGAGGGTCAACCAGCAGTCTCTGACATATCTTCTCTTACCTACTCTTGGCTCCTACTTGTCCCAATTTGATCCTACTGCCTGATGTTGTAATGGACATGTGCATGTAGTGATCTGTTTTAGTTTGGATTGCGCATCTTAAGGGCAAAGATGGTGTCATTCTTTTCTTGAGATATTTGCCTATTATTTGATACATTGATACATTTTAGTTGAGCGAATGAATGAAGTAATTGAGTGAACTTTTATAAAGTTGCTCAACTATTTTTGTTAGGCAAATGTTTTGACTCTTATGCATCAAAAGTTGTAATATTCTAAGAATAAAGGCAAGTAGATAAAAAAGAAAAAAAGTTGTAATATTGTTCTTAGAAGGGATGGATTTACTCTTGATTCTATTTGGTAAACTTGTTATTAACTTACATTCAGAGATGGTTTTGGTTGACATTCACATTCGAAGATAATGTCAGGTTTCTGTTTCCAGAAATAATGTTTCAGAAAACCAAATGCCCAATGTCTGGAAAATCTATGTTTTCCATGAAACATTGAATCTTGCCTCTGTGGAGGGTGTTTCTGTACTATGAAATAACAAGATCGAGTTGTTTATGTGGAACCCTTATACTGACAGTTCCTGTTCTGTCCTTTGAGAAATATGCCATTTCTAGGAAATATTATAAATCTATTAATATCAGAAGACAGAGGCAGAGGATAATATTTGATGTGCAAAACAGTATTACCAGAAGTCAACAAGTCAGCAAAACTTATCAATGATTCCTGGAATTAAATGAATCATGAATGTGGATTCTCATTAAATGAAATGGAGGGCTGAATGTTCCCTAAACAAGTTAAATTCTAGAAGTTACAGGCTGTTCCTGTCTCTGACATGCCTGCCTTGCATCACTGCGGTCAGGTGGCTGCAGGAATGCCTTTCCTAGGCTGGCCCCTGAGATATCACGGCCCTTCTCTCTCAAGAATGAAGAGTAGTAAGGTGAGGGCTGAGAGGAAGGATAAATGGACAGGACTGCACCTCTTCCACCTCTTCCTCCTCCTCTCCTCTTCATTAACAGCTTCCCACACCACTCAGCCTGTCTCTCATTTTCCCTGCAAACAGAAACTTTTCTTCTCCTTTCCATGAATGGTTCTTGGGGTGAGTTTTCTAGGTTGGCTAGCCTCCAGGGAGTAATCTCACTTCAATCAGGCAGTGCCATCTTTCAGGAAAATAAGATTTATAGCAGTCACTGCTATCACCACAATAATGGTATTATAATGTGGGCATGTGCCAGGTTCTTGCTAAGGTTGTTATGTGTTACTCATTTATCCTTAAAACTGTCTTATGAAATAGGCATTATTATGTATGATCCCCATTGTATAGATAAAGACAGACTAAGTGGCCTGCCTAGGATCATAAACTGCGTTGCTAAACAGATTGATGTGCATGTCTGAATCTAAATCTTGGGTTTTTAAACATTAGATGGTCCTGCCTCCTAAATATCCCTCATGTGGCTTTTGATGTATTTATTTGTGGTAGAGGGTGAGTGGGAAAGAGCAGGGGAGGGAAAAGGGGACAGGAACTCAGGAAAGATCACCTGATCCAGAATAGAGGAGCCCAGAAGGGTTTGTATGAAGCTTTTTGGGAAAAGGATGCCCTGTTGGTAGAAAAAGGAGGAGCCAGAAACATCAGACTCATTGGTATCTGAGTATTGGAAATACTTTCACTGTGGCCCTTTTTAAGATGAAGGAGCTGTAGCCATAGGTGTTTCAACTGTCTTGTTCTATCCATCAGGTAATGGGAGCTCAGAGGCATGAGATTACTTGCCCAAGAGCCTGCTCCTAGTGAGTAAAGTGAATTCTCTGCACTTGAATCTGTTCTTTGGTTCCACAATTTTGTTTAGTTACATTGTTATAACTAATACGTTTGTTATATTTAGTGTGACCTTTTAGACCTTTGTAACCGACCCCTGTTTGTTATTTCTGTTGTATGTTGCTACTTGTTACCAGTGGAAAAGAGTCTAAAAAATAACAGAAGGGAGTGTGTGCTTGCTTCAGGAGGAATAGCAGGGTAATAGAAAAACTGGGACAGAAATCTGTTCCTCTGCTGCCCAAGAAGCCAGAGGAAAGATGGGCTGGCACAGTGGGTGGTGGCAGGGACAAGAGGCTGGTGGGTGAGCCCTTGGTCCCTCTGCAATAAAGTGGGGACAGACCACTAAGGGGAGATCCTCAGAGTCCCTCTCCCCATGCTGTGGCAACCTGTACCCAGGTCCTTTTTCTCACCCATGTTGGGTGTCCTGGTTTCCATAGCTCTGTGTGTGGGGGGAGAGGGAGAAGTGTAATCCAACTGCCAGGGATGTGTCAGGAGAAAGTACGTTCTTGGAATTCTAAACAGGAATTCTGATTCTCCTAGGAAACATGGCTGAACATGATGCTTAGGACAGTACTCATGGGTCAAGACATGAGTTGACGTGGCTTTTGTAAGCTGGTGTGTACAGTTGTTTTGGAGCTGCAAATAATTCACTTATAGTCGTTAGGCATTGGGATCTGGCCCATTCATCACCTGGGAGATCTCTTCTAATGATGGAAATTACCTGTATACATAGGCTTATTCCTTCTTCTTCTTTTTTATTTTTGAGATGGTGTCTCACTCTGTCACCCAGGCTGTTGCCCAGGTGGGAGTATAGTGGTGCAATCTTGGCTTACTGCAAACTCTGCCTCCCAGATTCAAGTGATCCTCCCACCTCAGCCTCCTGAGTAGCTGGGACCACAGACATGCGCCACCATGCCTGGCTCATTTTTTGTATTTTTGTAGAGACAGGGTTTTGTCATGTTGCCAGGCTGGTCTTGAGCTCTTGGACTCAAGTTATCTGCCCTCCTCTGCCTCCCAAAGTTATTAATACATAGGCTTCTGATGTATCCAAAGAAAAAGCTTGTGTAAACGTGTCTGGACAACTAGTGCTTGGAGGAATCAGTAGAAATTCTGAGAGACCACAGTACTTTGAAAAGATGAATGCTACAATTTGTTCTTAGACATAGGAGAATTAGAATGAGGGCTTGAACTGGATAAGATTTCATGAGAACTCAGCCCTGACCTGTTTACTTATGTGGGGTTTTAACAGTCACAGAGTTTGGTTGAGCCTAAGAAGAAGGGAATGGAGAATGCTCTTGGTGCTGTGGTGCAGGTCATGAGCTCTGAAGTGAGATAGACTCGGCCTTCATTTCCAGCTCGACTGTGTTTTAGCTGGTGACATTGAACCCCAGTCTGTTTTCTCATTCATAAAGTGGGAATAGTAACATTTTATGGATTGTTGTGCAGCATAATTTATGTTGAAGCAATTCCAGATTTTCCAGATAGCAGTAATGGAGGGAAATTCATTGCATTAGAAGAAGATCTTGTTTTGAAACCAAACATGTTTTACTTAGATTGATTTTTTAGGGGAAGCTGGTAGAGATTGTGGGGAATGTCAGTATCTCGCCCAAGCTATTCTCATTGCTTTTATTCTGTGAAGTGCTAGCATATAGGGCCTGGTGTATAGAAAACCTGCAGTCAGGACTAGGCGTGGTGACTCACACCTGTAATCCCAGCACTTTTGGAGGCTGAGGCGGGCGGATCACGAGGTCAGGAGTTTGAGACCAGCCTGACTAACATGATGAAACCCCATGTCTACTAAAAATACAAAAATGAGCCAGGTGTGGCAGTGTGAACCTGTAATCCCAGGTACTCAGGAGGCTGAGGCAGGAGAATCGCTTGACCTCGGAAGGGGGAGGTTGCGGTCATTGCGCCATTGCACTCCAGCCCTAGCGACAGAGTGAGACTCTGACTCAAAAAGAAAAAAATAAAAGAAAACCTGCAGTCAATGACAACTTGTTGTTATTTCAAGTGAACACAATTGAGATCACCCAGTGTATATACTGAAAATCTTTTATTTTTTACTTTTTATGTTACTAATGTTTTTATGTTATTAAATATCCTTCAAAAATGATCATATTCAGTGACTATATATACAAATCTCTCTGATTGTATTATTATCATTGTGGGACTTCTAGGTTATTTCCAACATTTTTCTTACAACTTGTGAAGTGCATCTTTGTCTGAATTTATGGCTCAACTCCTGCAGGGAGAGAGGCAATTCTGTTTGAACTATGGTTGTCAATGGCAAGTCTGAGCCAGAATCTGTTGCCACAACCATCCCGGGCCCAGCTACCATGCTCTGTTGTTTGTCATCGGCCTGTTTATTTCTCATGCCTCTGAGACCTGTAAAGTTACCCTACTCATTTTGGTTCTTTTGGTCTTCAAGTACAGAGTGAGTGCTTGTTAAACGTTTGTGGAGATAAACTGAGGATAAAAGTTTTGGGATTGCAAAGAGGTTTGAGAACTGCCAGTCCATGTTCTCCTCTGTTGTATTAACTATTTTTTAAGTGCTAGGGAATGGGGATATAAAAGACAATATGATCTTTTCCCTCAAGAGGCTTATTATCTAGTTGAGAAGGTCACACTAACAGAAAGTAAATAATCAGAGAAGTTAGTCAAGTCATATAACAGCAACTCAAAGTCTGGTTAAGGGTTTAGAACCAGGAGAGAATTCTTATTGCTAGTCTCATCAGAGAGGGCTTCATGGAGGAAGTGAAGTGAGACAGGTTTTAGGGTTTACCTATTCATAGAGTTAGAGGGTCTGTGGGCTTTTGGGCAGGAGCACCAGCATGAGCGAAGGAGCAGGAGTGGGAATGAGTGTGGGGCCTGAGAGGGCACAGTTTGCACATTAGGGGGAGCAGAAGGAAATAGCATTAGCGGCTAGGCAGGGTGGGGCCACATTCAGGAGGGCTGGAAGCCAAACAGTTGAGAGGCATAATGAGAAATAAAGAGTCTTTGTAGGTTTATGAGTGACAAGAGGAAAGTGGTTGAACTGGAAATTCAAAGGTGGTGTCAGAAATATTGTTCTGAAAAGGTCATTTATAAGTACACAGGTATTTGGGAATAATAATATGTTACACATCTCGAATCCTTTAAAGCTTCCTCAGATATCATTTAATCCTTATATGTCCGGAGTGGGCAATGATTATTATCCCCAATTTACAGGTGGGGAAATTGAACTTTCAAGTGGTTGAGTGACATCTCAGTATCACACAGTTAGAAAACGGGCAGGTGGGAAGAATCCAAATCTCCTCATTACTGGCCCATTGGTTTTTCCGTGATGCCTCAGTGTACAAGGGACACATCTTCCATTGTTAAAGAAACTACTTCTTGGAAAGAAAGAGATGACATCAGCGTGGAGCTAATGTGTATCAGGTACTTTACATACATTTGGCATCATCAGCTTAATGGTCTTATAGCTGTTGGTCAGTAACTCCATTGTACAGATGAGAAAACTGAGGCTTCAGGAGGTTAAATAACCAAAGGCACACACCCAGTTAGAGGCAGAGTGGGAGGCCCTACTCCAAGTGCGCATGCCCGTGTCTTGCCTTGGTTCTTTGCACACCTGACACTTGGACGCACTACAGCTACTTCTACTTCTTGCTTTGCTCAGGAATGTGAGAGGTTGATTTTTGAGTTATATGTACAAAACTAAATTGCTTTGGAATGCGTTTAAAGCAAGTGTCTTGGCTGAATATTATATTTTATGGAGGTGTCTGTATATTGAGTGAATATTAGGAATTTCAAGAAACTAATTAGGAAAAACAGAAGTTCGACGTCTTTTAGAAGTTTGAGGATTTATGCTGATACTTCTAAGCCCCTCTTAACTTCAGGATGGAGATTCCTGTCCTTAGCACAGCATGCACGGTGCCTGGTCAGCAGACCCTTGCTTACGTCTCCAGTCTCAGCTTCTGCCTCCTTGTGTCTTACGCATAGCTACATGGAAGGAACATCTAATCCTACACTGAGTTTCACATGTTCTCTGTGCTCCATGTATGTGCTGGAAGGTGCTGAAAAGTGCCTCTTCTCTGCAGCCTCCGTCTGTCCTTCCCTTTAGCCTAGCTAACTTGTGTTCATCCGTCAAGACTCAGCACAACATCCATCTCTGGGCTTCCCGTATTGCTCCTTCCTAGCCCTTGGACCAGGTTTGGCATTCCTGCCGTCAGCTCACCCGTCAGGGCACTTCTGCCCTGTGTTTTCCAGGAAGATGGCAGAGGTGTGGAAGTGCATATGTGGTATGCAGGGATACTGAATTGGCCACCCTGGGTAGAATGAGTTTGCATAGGAAAGGTGTGTAAAAGAAAGAGGCCTCCGTCATAGAGTGCTTCAGCCATAGATTTTGGGTGCAAACAACAGAAATAGATTTTTTTGGTGTCTAAATATCACCCTTACTGCTCCATCTGCTTAGGAGTGGACCCCTGCTTAAGCATCGTAGTCATGTACCAGCCCCTGGCTACACTGGGGCAGGGAGAGGAACAGCAAAATCCCATTGGCTTCTGTAAGAACAATGGGGTCCTACATCCAGTCAATGCTATCCACAATGGCTGATTCCCCAGAGGGGAGATCCAGGTGCTAACAGAAAAAAAGGGAAGGATTCCAGACAACCAGAACCCCACAAATGTCTGTTCTAGAGAAACAAGGAAGGAAATGTGGCCTCAGGCACTGGAGGGGCTCTCAGCAGCCTCAAATGGCAGGTCCAGGGAGAAGCCTTTCCTCTGCAGGAGTCCCTGAGAGATCTGCAGTAGGGAAGGGGACTAGGAACCCAGAGCAGCACTTTCAGAAGCTGAATCTTTAGTGGTGGGCCTCACAGCCTGGAGAGAGCCGACGCTTAAAGTCGGGGGACCAGTGGGGAGATTAGTGTCCATGTGCAGTAAACACGGAACTGGAAATGTGGAATTCACCATGAGTCATTAGCAGAGGAGGGATTAGAACTTATTGACCTTGGGGAAGCCATCAGACTTTTCTTGACTCAGGTGAACAAGGCGGCATGATTATGCTGGCCCACTCAGTGAAATACTGCTGGAATGAACTCGGTCATCTCCTTAGTCCAGATTCAGATTCATCGTGGTGTCCTGTTTAGCCCATTGCTTGTTTCTATCCCTTCTGTGTCTGATAATTTTCTAGCCACCACTCCTTTTTTTTCTGAAATGAAAAGTCAAGGCATGTGAAAACCTGATGTTCACAGTAATCTAAGTACATCCTTGCCCTCACAGGGAGAGATTCTGCCTCCAGATGGTGCGTTCGTCTGGTCTTTGGCATGCTCTGAGCCAGGAATTAGACAAAATGAAAGGTTGTTTCAATACTAATGTAAAATCACCACATTGGGCAAGGAAAACTGTCTATTTGGATTATGAATAGAATCTGTACAGTGGCCTATTCACTTCAATGTTAATTGTCACCATTTAGTAGAGCTGGACAGCATTTGGAAAATGAGGAATAACACCTTCAACAAAGCTCTTTTCATGGACAGCTTTTACAATGTGCTCATTTCTATGGCTCTTGAACAAAAGTCCATATTTTCTCCCAGGGTTTGTCATACTCTGAGCTTGCACAACAACTAGGAGTTTGGCCTAACTATGGTTCACAGGTCAACATGTTTAACCTTTATGTGGAGTCTTACTGGAATGACAGTTTCTTTTTAGTTTTCAATGACTTTTGACCTGTTTCATATTGTGCTTTTATCTTGAGAAATGATTTCTAGAAACGTCCTTAGACTGGAATTGTACTTTACAGAGACTTTTAACACATTATCTTCTTTTATCTCCATAGGCTCATACAAGATAACTTCTGATGTTTTAGACCAATTTCCAGTGGGGTTTGTAAAAAGAGGGTTTAAGTTGCTCTGTCCTTAAGAACTTACAAATAGAGTTTCATTGTCCATTTATTTGAGTATCTCATTAATTCATTAACCCTCAACAAAGCGCTGTGTGTAGGCAGTGGAAAATATTTTTTCCCCTGTGGTAGTATTTACACATTGAGAAACTAAGTCACTAGGCACAGCAGGGTTGGGCCCGTCCACAGGGAGCCAGTGGTAATTTGGGCCGCCCAGTTCTTAGTCTAGCCCTCTTCCTTAACCATTAGAAAACCTGAACATGTTTTTCTTTGGAAAATAATAATCACGATTTCCAAGAAAAATAGCCCTGAAGGCCAAATTCCGCCTGGAGAACTGAACTGTAAAAGGGAAGAATTTGGGGGTGGTTTTCTCACAAAATGGTTGATGTGGTTTCATTTTCTTATGTTGTCACCATGTATTTTGTCTGCTGTAGTCAGAAACCAGATGGTCAGCGTGACAGTATGTTTTTGTTTCTAAGAACCACTTTTTGAATGTCCCCATCTTGTTTCGCTGCTGATACCTTTCCAAGTGTCAGACGAGCAAGGCGGCACCTGCTGTTCCAGCTCAGGCTCCGCAATAGGTGCCGAAAAGTCTCCCTTCCTCCCTTCTCAGATTTCAACATCCTTAAGGGCAGGAATGGTCTCTACTCTTCTTCCTTTTTACCTCTTTTCATTTTCCCACCAGTGCTTTGACAAGAGAATACCTCAGTAAGAGGATTTGATGGGCCGAATAAAGCCCAGATCTGTGTATTTCAGTATCCAAGATGCAGCTCGCCACATGTAGACACCTCAAACTTACTGAATTCCTGGTTTCCATCCAAAATAGAATTCCTGGTTTCCTTTCCCAAATCTGGACCATCTATGTCATTCCCCATATCTGCTAATGGCAATTTCATTCTTTTTTTTTTTTTTTTTTTTTTTTTTTTTTTTTTTTTTTTTTGAGATGGAGTCTCACTTTGTCACCCAGGCTGGAGTACAGTGGGGCAATCTTGGCTCACTGCAACCTCCACTTCCCAGGTTCAAGCAATTTTCCTGCCTCAGCCTTCCAAGTAGCTGGGATTACAGGTATGCACCACCATGCCGGGCTGACTTTTGTATTTTTGGTAGAGATGGGGTTTCACCATGTTGGTCAGGCTGGTCTTGAACTCCTGACCTCAGGTAATCCATCCCTCTTGGCCTCTCAAACTGCTGGGATTACAGGCATGAGCCATCATGCCCAGCCAATTTCATTCTTTTCTCAGACTTCAAACTTGGGAGATATTTGTCTCTCTTACTTTCATATCCTACTTCCAAGCTGTCAGGGAATCCTATTGGCTCTCCTTTCACAATATAGCCAGTTACTTCTCTCACCACCACTTTGCTACCCTCAGGTCTCAGATACCATCATCTCTTGCCTGGATTATGGCAACTGCATCTAAGCACATCCTCCTACATCTACCCTTGATCCCTCTTAGTCTGCCTGTGACTATTGTCAGAATGATCCAGTTAGTGTGTCTGTCAGATTATGGCACTCAGCTTAGAACCCTCAGGAAGACCTACAAGGCCTTGCATGATAGGCTCTTCATTTTCCTCTGTGTCTTCATCTTCTGTTACTCTGTTTCACTCTGCTGCAGACATACTGGCCTCCTTGCTGCTCCTATAAAAAGAATGTTGGACTCTTCTATTTTACATTTCATATTTCTTAGCATCTCTTTCCTGTGTTCCACCTTCTCTAGCTCTGTGCTGTTTCTGGGTAATTCCTAAGATTCAAATTCCAATATATTACTGACCTTTTCCCTTTTCTCCTTTGCTGTTTGACTTGTCCAGTGAAATTTCATACACAATACTTTTATTTTTAGGAGTTCTGTTTGGTTCTTTGTCAAGTTGGCCTGCTCCTTTCTGCTGCTTTTAGTCATTTTTTAACATCTTTATTTAAATGTAGTTATTTTGCAAAATATTTGATTAGTCTATTATTTGAAGTTCTGAAGGGCCTAACTGCTGCTTGTGCTGTCTTTTTCATGATGGATGGTTTTGTCACGTGTTTCATAATAGGGAATGGTGAACCTATGTCCAATTAAACTTTAACTGGGGGAGTCCTGTGATTGTGAGTTAACCCCAAATGCATTACCAGTCTGGAACCATTTTATATGTTAATTTTTCGGTTTAAGGGCTCCAGGGAACCCTGATTTCCTCATTCATCAAAGACTTAGGCTAAGACCAAAAACATTTGTTTTTTCCTTTGGCTAGTGGTCGTATTTTAAAATTATCGTTATTTGAAAAAAAGGTGTGGCCCTTTGGGGTACTGCTTTATTTAGTTCTGACTCTTTGCCACACATGGGCAAGGGTTGTCCCCTGCCCTCAGTGGCCATTAAACCCAAACTTCTGCTGAGACCATTACAACTCTTTAGCAAAGATTCTTGGTAGGACATCAGTGTTTTTCATTAAGTCTTTATTTTATGACTGTGGGAGGGCTCCCTTGTTTTCTTAGGAGGGCTCAACTACGCATTTAAGTAATTCTGAAACATAGTCTAGCTAATGCTTCGAGCAGTAAAGTTTTCATTTAATTCAATTATTTGGATAGAAAAGAAGTCCATTAAAAAAGACTCAACAAATCTTTATCAAGTCCTCCTGCAAGCTCACCCTGTCCACTCCTGGCAGGATTAGTCCCTCTCCTGTGTTCTCTGCTCACACCCCAGTGCTTCTCTTTACTCTAATGTTCATTACCTGGCATTGGCTGTTTCATCTTGTGCTTCTTCTGATAGACCGAGAATTCCTGATGGCAGGGACCTTTCTTATTCACCCTAGAATTTCCAGTGCTGAGCACAGGGTAGAAAGGGAGGGGAACACTGGAAAGGGAGGATTTGAACACACCAGAGAAGAAGGGGCTATTGTAGGCACAAAGTCCTTCAGCTGTTAGGAATGAATGGGATTCAGGTCACAAGAGGAAGGAGAAGAGATGGATGGAGGGAATAGATGCAGAGCTAGAAAGGAAGAGTTTCAAGGGCCTAACCTATGACCAGTTGATGAAGAATATTGATTTCAAAGTAGGGAGTGATACCTTCTGTTCAGAGTGAGATGGGATCTTAAAGATGGAGAAAAACTGAAAGCACCACTGCAGTTCTTTTAAAAAAATTATTGCATTTAGGAAGGTGAAACTGAATTGGCAGAACATAACCTGGTGTGAGCTCATGACAGAGAATTGTATAACGGATTTAGTCTAGAATTGGTATTATAAACTGGCAATAAATCACTGATCATAACTGAGTTTTGCTAAGCACATTCTACATCTGGGGAATTTTGCATAGTTTCTGTATTTTACTAGATGCTTTGTGTATTCTCATCTGAAATGAGTTTTTCTCCACAAATGTGTAATCTAAATGTATAGACCACACACCTAGACAGATCTAGACAGGTCTGTGATGCATACTGGTACACACACACACACACACACACCCCACATGCACATACAGGGGACTCTATATTTCTTGTAACTTGGTTAATAGGCCTGCTTGGCCCCAAACTGTGTATACTGACTGCCTTCTGTGTTCCCATCTTTGAGTCAATGGTTTGAATCAAGGAGTAGGCTGCTGGTAGGAAAGATCAAGATTTTATACTCATTACTTCCCCCTGTCATATTAACCTGGGTTATATCACTCAGTTAATTAACTATCACCTAGTACAGAATAGGAACTTAAAGAACTAGGGGACAAGATAGGCAAAAGTTTGTTATGTGTTTGTGCGCACGTGTACATGTGTATGTTGGTAGTGGGGTTGAGATGAACTAAAAGTTAGTCCTATTAATGTGGTGAGAAGTACTGATTAAGTATTGACCATATACAGGCATCTCTTGATATTACTGGTTCAGTTCCAAATCACCACAATAAAGGAAAGATTGCAATAAAATGAGTTACATGAGTTTTTTGGTTTTCCAGCACATATAAAATTTCTATTTACATTATACTATAGTCCATTAGGTATATAATAGCAGTATGTCTAAACATAAATACCTTAATTAAAAATACTTTATTGCGAAAATATGCTAAGGATAATCTGAGCCTTCAGTAGATTTCTGAGCCTTTAGTAAGTTTTTATTTTATTTTATTTTATTTTATTTTATTTTATTTTTTGCTGGTGGAGAATCTTGCCTTGATGTTGATGGCGGCTGCTGACTGATCAGTTTGGTGGTTGCTGAAGGTCGGGGTGGCTGTGATAATTTCTTAAAATAAGACAGCCATGAAGTTCGCTCTTTTGATTGACTCTTCCTTTCATGAAAGATTTCTCTGTAGCATGGGATGCTATTTGAAATAGCATTTTATTCATGGTCATAATTCTTTTAAAACTGGAGTCAATCCTCTTAAACTCTGCCTATGCCTTATAAACTAAGTTTATGTAATGTTCTAAATCTTTTGTTGTCATTTCATCAATGTTCACAGCATCTTCATTAGGAGTAGATTCCATATCAAGAAACCACTCTTTTTTTTTAACTCATCCATAAGAAGCAACTCTTCATCCACTCAAGTTTGATGATGAGATTGCAGCAGTTCAGTCCCATCTTAACATTCTACTTCCAATTCTAATTATCTTGCTGTTTCTATCACATCGGTAGTTACTTCCTTCACTGAAGTCTTGGACCCCTCAAAGTCATCCATGAGGGTTGGAATAAACTTACTCCAAATTCCTGTTACTGTTTCTTTTTTTTTTTGCGACGGAGTTTCGCTCTTGTTGCCCAGGCTGGAGTGCAATGGCGCGATCTTGGCTGACCGCAACCTCCGCCTCCTGGGTTCGGGCAATTCTCCTGCCTCAGCCTCCTGAGTAGCTGGGATTACAGGCACACGCCACCATGCCCAGCTAATTTTTAGTATTTTCAGTAGAGACGGGGTTTCACCATGTTGACCAGGATGGTCTCGATCTCTTGACCTCATGATCCACCCCCCTCGGCCTCCCAAAGTGCTGGGATTACAGGCTTGAGCCACCGCGCCCGGCTCCTGTTACTGTTTCTATCTTGTCCTCCCATGAATCACAAATGTCCTTAATGACATCTAGAATGGTGAATTCTTTCCAGAGGAGTTTCAATTTACTTTTCTCGGATCCATCAAATTAATCATTATCTATGGCAACTGTAGCCTAACAAAACATATTTCTTAAATAAGACTTGAAAGTCAAAATCACTCATTGATCCATGGGCTGTAGAATTAATGCTATTTTGGCAGGCATAAAAATAACATTAATCTCCTTGTACATCTCCATCAGAGCTCTTGGGTTACCAGGTGCATTGTCAGTGAGCAGTAATATTTTGAAAGAAATCTTTTTTTTCTGAGCAGTAGGTCTCAATAATGGCCATAAAATATGCAGTAAACCATGCTGTAGGAAGATGTACTGTCATCCAGGCTTTGTTGTTCTGTTTATAGAGCACAAGCAGAGTAGATTTAGCATACTTCCTAAGGGCCCTAGAACTTTTGGAATGGCAAATGAGCATTGGCTTCAACTTCAAGTTGCCAGTGTATTAGCTCCTAAGGAGAGAGTCAGTCTGTCCTTTGAAGATTTGAAGCCAGGCATTGTTACCTCCTTCTTATCTATGAAAGTCCTAGATGACATCTTTTTCCAATAAAAGGTTGTTTCGTCCACATTGAAAATCTGTTGTTTAGTGTGGCCACCTTAATCAATGATCTTAACCAGATCATCTGGATAACTTACTGCAGGGTCTACATCAGAATTTGCTTCCCTTGCACGTTGATGTCCTGGAGATGGCTGCGTAAACCTCATGAACCAACCTCTGCTAGTTTTCAACTTTTCTTCTGCAACTTCCATACCTCTCTTAGCCTTCATCGAATGGAAGGGTTAGGGCTTTGCTCTGGATTAGGCTTTAGCTTAAGAGAATGCTGCATCTGGTTTGAACTTGTATCCATACTACTCAGACTTTCTCCATATCAGCAATAAGGCTTTTTCACTTTTTCTTTTTTAATCATTCATGCATTCACTGGAGAAGTACTTTAATTTCCTTCAAGAACTTTTCCTTCACATTCACATCTTGACCATTTGGCACAAGAGGCCTAGCTTTCAGCTTATCTTGGCTTTCGAACATGCCTGTCTTGCTAAGCTCAATCATTTCTTGCTTTTGGTTTGAAGTGAGAGACATGTAACTCTTCCTTTCACTTGAACACTTAGAGGCCATTGTAGAATTATTGATTGGCCTAATTCAATATTGTGTCTCAGGGAATAGGAAAGTCTCAAGGAGAGGGAGAGAGAAGAGGGAATGGCCAAGTGGTGGAGCAGATGGAACACAAATAACGTTTATTCGGTTCACCATCTTCTATGGGTACAGTTTGTGGCACCCCCAAACAATGACAACAGTAGCATCAAAGATCGTTGGTCATAGATAACCATACCCGATATAATAAAAATGAAAAAGTTTAGGCCAGACGTGGTGGCTCATGTTTGTAATTCTGGCACTTCGGGCGGCTGAGGTGGGTGGATGACCTGAGGTCAAGAGTTTGAGACCAGCCTGGCCAACATGGTGAACCCTATCTCTATTAAAAATACAAAAAAAAAGAAAAAACACTAGCTGGGTGTGGTGGTGCATGCCTGTAGTCCCAGCTACTCAGGGAGGCTGAGGCAGGAAAATCATTTGAACCCAGGAGGCGTAGGTTGCAGTGAGTCAAGATTATGCTGCTGCTCTCCAGCCTGGGTGACAGAGGAAGACTCCATCTCAAATAAATAAATAAAAAAGAAAGAAAAAGTTTGAAACATTGTGAGAATTTTCAAAATGTGACACAGAGACACGAAGTGAACACATGCTATTGTAAAAATAGTGGATATAGACTTGCTCAATGCAGGATTGCCACAAACTTTCAATTCGTGAGAAAGATAATATCTGCAAAGCACACACACACAAAAGCAAAATGCAATAACTTGAAGCACAATAAAACAAGACATGCCTGTATTTGGTATGCACATGCTTGCATATCCTGTTGCTGCTAATGTTAGTCTCTTGGATTATAATTCTTTTCCAGAACAGGTAGAGAGTAGTTCAGTTCATGGCATGTGAAGATCTGCTTTCATTTGGCATTTACTGACTTAGGTTCTATAAAACATAGTATTTAGTTTCTAGTAACTTTATAGTAGTGCATTGGCCAACATATTGAGCTGAGTGTTGCTTTAGGAAACACATCGATACAGGAGGGCCATAGGAAATATGATCTGAGAAAAGGACTTCTAATTTTCTGAGGACTTGAGGATAAGTTATTACTGTGGAGAAGGAAAAAACCCAAGTTCTCTCTGCCTCACAGCAGGCATGGCATTTTTTGGAGCACATCCAATATTAACAGTTACCCACTTGTCCAAGTGAAGATTGCCTGGAAAGACAAAACCTTATTCTTTGGTTTCTCTTGGTGTGAAATATCAATGAGGAACTTAGATATCATAAAATAAAACCATGCACTGCAATGGAATCTATGTAGATTATATATTGTTAATTTTCTTCATAAAATATTAGAATATAACTAATATTATATCTTCATACTTAACATAGATTTTCATATAAAGTATAAGGTATCAATTAAATTATAAGGTAAACTAAAATATTTATGATTTTATCTGGTAGATATCTTTTTTTTGTTGTTGAGATGGAGTTTTGCTCTGTAGCCCAGGCTGGAGTGCAGTGGCATGATCTCGGCTCACTGTAACCTCCACCTCCTGGGTCCTGGTTCAAGTAGTTCTGCTACCTCAGCCTCTCCCAAGGAGCTGGGATTACAGGTGCAAGCCACCATGCCCAGCTAATTTTTGTATTTTTTAGTAGAGATGGGGTTTCACCATGTTGGCCAGTCTGGTCTTGAAGTCATGACCTTGTGATCTGCCCACCTTGGCCTCCCAAAGTGCTGGGATTACAGGTGTGAGCCACCGCACCCAGCCTAGTAGATGTCTCTTAAGAAAGGAATTTATATACTACTTTCCTAGGTGATTACACCAAGTATATTATTATGTAGTTAATTGATGGGACTTTCCTAGAATGTAGGAACCTGCCTGTAAGGAATACTATTTCTGGAAAAGTTTTTGAGGGAACTAACCTTTTCTGTTTTCTTTAAGGAAAAAGCACACTTAAGTAAGAAAAAGAAGCAAAATTAAAATCTGGCTGAATTTATTATTATTTTTAATTATTATTATTTTTTTTTGAGATAGGATCTCACTCTGCTGCCCAGGCTGGAGTGCAGTGGTGTAGTCTTGGCTCTCTGCAACCTCTGCCTCCCAGGTTCAAACAATTCTCCTGCCTTAGCTTCCTGAGTAGCTAGGATTACAGGCACACACCACCATGCCTGGCTAATTTTTAAATTTTTTATACAGACAGGGTTTTGCCATGTTGGCCAGGCTGGTCTTGAACTCCTGACCTCAGATGATTTGCCCACCTCAGCCTCCCAAAGTGCTGGGATTACAAGCATAAGCTACCATGCCCAGCCAAAGTCTGACCGATTTTCAAAGAAGGTTGTGGGACAGTTCTTCAGTGTGCAGGACTGCTCTTATTACAGGACATTCAACATCCATGGGCATTGGGCACCGAGTGCTGGATCTGCTCTCTCCAGGACTGGTGTGCCCTCATTTCTTTCCTCTGTCCTGGCAAGCAGGCACAGGTCTCTACTAACTTAAAGACCAATATAACAAAAGCTCCCTTCATCTTATCTCCATTGCACTTGAACGGGTGACTAGCAACTTTCTCATTTGCAAACACTGTGGCCCCTTTTAAGTCCTTGTCTTTCTTGGCCTCACCACAGTCCTCTGTAAGCTCCGAGCATTGTGCATTTTTATCAAACTATTTGTTTAGCTTTCGATTGTTGGCAAACAGTTCATGCGTTTGGACTTGGCTCTCTGTAAACTTTACAAGGGCAGGACCTTGTATTTCTTCATGCCCTTTGTAATATTCAGGATGATTTTAAAAAATAAAGATTTGTTAGTTGAAGATTTATTTGTAACTCATTGCAGTGTCGTAGGAAAGATCTTTTTTGTTTTAACCTTGGATTTTAAATGCTGACTCTCACAAGCTTCTGTTTTGTATGTGATAGAAATTTGTACTTCTTGTTCTCAGCATATGTAGTTATGTTTGTGCAAGTCACAGGAGCCCTGGGGTAGAGGTGGATTTCAATCATAATAGCAATTTTTTGACTCAGCTTTCACCAGTGACACCATTTGATCTTCGGTTCTCAAATTGTTTCTCTTTTCCTGAGGCATCACTCATGAGTCCTTTTCCCAGTGCAGCCTTTTCTGATGACTTCAGCCAGAAAGCCCTGTCTTCTTCTTCTTACTACTATTATACTTTAAGTTCTGGATTACATGGGCAGAACATGCAGGTTTGTTACATAGGTATACACATGCCATGGTGGTTTGCTGCATCCATCACCCCATCATCTACATTAGGTATTTCTTCTAATATTATTCCTCCCCATCCCCTCTCCCCTGCTATCCCTCCCCTAGACCCCCACCCCCTGACAGGCCCCAGTGTGTGATGTTCCCCTTCCTGTGTACATGTGTTCTCATTGTTCAATATCCACTTATGAGTGAGAACATGTGGTGTTTGGTTTTCTGTTCTTGTGTCAGTTTGCTCAGAATGATGGTTTCCAGGAAAGCACTGTCTTTTCCTGAAATCTCACAGCACTTACTGTTTTACTTGGTCATCCCCACATTTCCCTCCTTATTGCTCCACCTGCCAATGTCATGCTTTTTTTGCCAACGCAGCTGTGGCCAAGGGGCCAGCAACCTGTCAAATCGTGGAACCAGTGGGTTCTTTTCAGTTCTTACATTGGTTTGCTTCATTTACCCTATGATATTTGCCTTCTTGTCCATCTCGTTATTGAAACTGTCTTCTCTCTTGGATTTTGTCACATATAGCCCTCTACATTTCTAACACAGCAATGGAGTTGGGTGGTTGGGAGTAAGGGATCTGGATTTGAATCTTGTCTGAGTTTGAATCCTGGTTCTGTCACTTTCTTGTTGTGTGACCTTGGGCAAGGTACTCAACCTCCCTGTGCCTCACTTTCCTTGTATGTAAAATGGGGATAATAATAGTAGGTACCATATATAGTTGTAAAGATTAGATAAACTAAGAAGCATTCAGAACATTGCCTAGTATAATAAAGAGTGCTCAATAAATGTCAGCTCTGATTGTTGTTTCTCAAGCTGTTCTTTCTCGATGTCTTTTGTGAGCGCCTCTTCCTCTAGTTTTCTCTTTGAGTTCTCCCAGTTTCTGTACTACAGTAAGTCATTTTGGATTTGCAAGTAGCAACTCCCTTGATTACCTCATTTATTCCCAATGGCCTTAGCTACTATGTCATATCACAAATATTTCTTTCCAGCCCAGACTTCTCTTTCTGGAGCTCCAGAACTGTTTTTTCAACCCTCCCTAGACACAAGTTATCACATTTCATTCTTTTCTTCTCTTCCTATGCTTCTCCTTGCACCTTCTCAGCCTGTGCATCATCCACCTATTTTCCCATTCTAGGAACCAAGGAGTCACTTCAGTTCCCCTGGTTCTTATTTCCCACGACATCTGGTTCAGCACCAAGGCCTGTTCATCGTGTCTTCTCTCTCTCGAATTTACCTTTGCCCTCCCTGTGACATTGCTTTCGTTCCACCACTCGGTGTCCTTGCCTGAAAAATAGCAGTGGTCTCTTACTTGGTTTCCCTGACTTTGGTCTTTCTCCCGTTCTAGTTCATCCTTCACCTTCTGCCTGAAGATCTTAAAAAACAATTCATCTCACATCCCTTCCCCACTTAAAAATCTACTCACTGGCTTGACGTTCACAATACTTAGTGAGACGTATCACTGAGGTGCAGAAAAAGTTCCCATCCTTCTCTCCCACCACCATTACCTTAGTCTATTTGTTTATTTTTTTAGAGACAGGGTCTTGCTCTTGCTTCCAGGCTGGAGCTCAGTGGTACAATCACAGCTTGCTGCAGCCTCAAACTCCTGGGCTCAAGACATCCTCTCACCTCAGCCTCCCAAGTAGTTGGGACTACAGGCATTGTCAACACACTTGGCTAATTTTTTTTTGTCTTAATCTGTTTTGTGCTCCTCTAATGGAATAACACAGATGGGGTAATTTATAAAGAAAATAAATTTATTTAGTTCATGGTTCTGGAGGCTGAGAAGTCCTAGCTGGAGGGCTTGCATCATCTCATGGCAGAAGGGCAAGAGAGCATGAGAGAGGAAGAGGGGGCCAAATGTCCTTTTATAACAGATCCTCTCTCATGATAATAAACCCACACCCATGATAATGATAGTAATCCATTCATGAGAGCAGAGTCCTCATGACCTTATCACCTCTTAAAGCCCACCTCTCAATATTGTTGCATTGAGGATTAAGTTTCCAACAGGTGCTTTTCTGCAGGACACATTCAAACCATAGCATTCTGCCTCTGGACCCCCCAAATTCCTGTTCTTCTCATAATATAAAATACATTCATTTTATCCTAACAGTCTCAAAAGTCTTAACTCATTCCAGCATCAACTCAAAAGTTCAAAGTCCAAACTGTCACGTAAATCAGATGTGGGTAAGTCTCAAGGCATGATTCACCCTGAGGTGAATTCCCTCCACTTGTGAGCCTGTGAAATCAAAACAAGTATGTACTCCCAAAATACAATGATGGCACAGGTATAGGATAGACATTCCCTTTCCAAGAGGAAAACGAAGGCAAGAAAAAAAGAAGTACCTGCTCCTGAATAAGTGTAAAACCCAATAGGAAAACAACATTGGGTCTTAAAGCTGGGGGATAATCTCCTTTTATTCCATGTCCCACATCTTTGGCACACTAGGGTGGGGGTTGGATCTCCAAGATCTTAGGAAGCCCAGCCCTATAGCTTTGCTGGGCTCACTCAGCCCAGCAGCTCTCACAGGTTGGGGGCTTATACCTGCAAGCTTCCCCAGGCTTGAGCTGAAAACTTGTGGCCCTACAGTTCTGGGGTCTCAGGGGTTGCCTCACTTTCATGACTCTACCTGGAATTACCCTAGTTGGGGCTCTCTGTGGTGGCTCCATTCCTATGACAAGTCTCTGTGTTGGTTCTCAATCTGTCCCAAGTTTTCTTTGAAATGTAGGTGGATGCTGCCATGGCCCCCCCACAGCTTCTGCATTCTGCACACCAACAGAATTAACACCATTTGGATGCCACCAAGATTTGCTGCCTGTACCTGTCAACTGAACAATGATGAGGTTCATAAATTTGGAAGGAAGAACTTTATTTCTCATAGAGGGTGTAGCCAGCAGAATGGCCATTCTGACAGACTGGGAAGGGTAGCCTCCTGCCAGAAGCCAAAAACAGACACTTTGAGAGAGGGACAAAAAAAAAAAAAAAAAAAAAAAACAAAATGTATGCTGAGTGAGGTGGCTAAATATATATGTTCAGTAAGCTATAGGAGAAGTTACAAATATTTATGGAGGGAGAAACATGAGCATGCACAATTGAGCTTCATGTCCCTTCATGGGTCCCATGTTCAAAAAATGGCAGCCTTAGCATAATCCAAGGGTGGAGTTTTTGGCCTTCTGACCTCAAAAGCAGAAGCAGAGGATACAGAAACCCTTCCTGTGCATTCTCTGTAGACCGGTCAGAACCATTCCATGGTTGGTGGTCTCTTAGACGAAAAAGGAGGAGCAGCATCAGGTGGTTGATTGATATCAGCGGTGGAGTCTTTTGAAAGTGCTGGTTCCTGTTAAACCCTTAGGAAAGAAAACCTAATTGTAGTTAACAAGGGAGTGGGTATAACATGAGGTGTGTCTGAGCCTCCATTCTATCATGGCCAATAATTCAGTTTTCAAGGTTACACTGGAGTCCCCTTTGCTAAGAGATGATCTGTTCAGTCAGTTGGGGGGTTTAGAATTTTATTTTTAGTTTATATACCTTTGAACCCCTTGAGCCATACCTGGTATAACTAAGGAGTGCTGCCATAAAATATGGAGAGCAGAGACTTGAGGGCAACACTAGGAAACCAGCCCCAAGTTTCCAAGGGTGCCCGGGGCCTTTTTTTTTTTTTTTTTGAGATGGAGTCTCACTCTATTACCCAGGCTGGAGTGCAATGGTGCAATCTTGGCTCACTGCAACCTCTACCTCCTAGGTTAAAGCAATTCTCCTGCCTCAGCTTCCAGAGTAGCTGGGATTACAGGCATCTGCCACCACCCCTGGCTAATTTTTGTTTATTTAGTAGAGATGGGGTTTCACCATTTTGGCCAAGCTGGTCTCAAACTCCTGACCTCAGGCGATCTACCTGCCTTGGCCTCTCAAAGTGCTGGGACTGCACGCATGAGCCACCGTGTCCAGCCTCTTGGACCTTTCTTTTGACATATTTCCTTCTCCCAGGCCTTGGCACTCTGAACTGGTGATGAAAGCAGGTGGTACCAGTAATCTCTAAAGTGCCATCGGGGTCATTCTCCTACGGTCTTGATGAATAGACTCTGGCTTCCTTCTATCCATATTAATCTCTTAGCAAACAGTTTATTGGCCATGACTTTGGTATTCTTTCCTGGACAGCTTTTCTCTTCTTTACTGGCTGGACTGAGAGTTTCCCAAACCTTTATGTTGTGTGTTTCTTTTAATTATGAATTTCTTTAAAAATAATTTGCCTACTCTCATTTTACTATAAGTGGCCAAAAGAATATTATGCAGCAGTTTGAATAATGCTACTTAGTTATTTCTTCTGACAGAGATCCTAGTTCATTGCTTTTAAATTCTGCCTTCCACAAAGTCCTAAGACGTGTACATAAATTTGAAAAGTTCTTTGCAACTTTATAACAAGGATGGCATTTATTCCAGTTTTTAATATCTTGCTCCTTATTTCTGTCTGAAACCTTATCAGAATGACCTTTACCATTCATATTTCTGTTACATTCTGATCATGGCTCTTAAGGAATCCCTAAGAAGATTTATGCTGTCTATATAGCTCTTGTCTTCTTCTGAGCCCTCACCAGCATTGCCTTGAAAGCCCCACTTATGGTAATCTAGACTTTTTCTAGCTCACTCCTCCAAATTCTTTCAGCCCCCACCCATTACCCAGTTTCAAAGCTGCTTCATTTTCAGGTGTTTGTTATGGCGACAGTCCTTCTCAGTACCAGTTTCCTGTCTTAGTCTGTTTCGTGCTGCTGTAGCAGAGTAACCCAGAGTAATTTACAAAGAAATGTATTTGGCTTATGGTTCTGGAGGCTGGGAAGTCCAAGATTGTGGGACCACATCTGCTGAGGGCCTTTGTGCCACCCCACCCCATGTTGGAAGCTGGAAGGGCAAGAGAGCATGACAGAACAAGAGGGGGCCAAACCCGCTTTTATAACAAACCCACTCTCACGATAACAAAACCAACCCTCCGATAACCACATTAATCCATTCCCAAGGGCAGAAACCCCCTTAAACGTTCCACTTTTCAATACTGTTGCACGGGGGTTAAGTTTCCCACTTTTGCTTTTTGGGGAACACATTTGAACCACAGCAACCACCCATAAGCATTTTCTCAATAGCCCTGGAGGTGGTCATAGCCCTATGAATAGGCTGCCTGAAAGACAGACAAAAGGCATGGGAGAGGTGGTGCTGTCTTTGAGTAGTTAGATTTGTTAACTTCTGAGAACTCCTACTTGGAAACCCTTTTAAGTAGCAGAAGATTTTTCATGTGCCTGTGTCTCCACAACTACTCTTTCTGCCTCTACTTTTTTTTCTCTCTTCGGCCTATTCAACAGTCTTTGGGTTAGTCTCATGAAAATATAAATTTAGGTGAGTTATTGCCCCACTTCAAGCGCTTCATATAAATTCTTGCTGACTCTGGAAAGGGATTTTTAACCGGAAGATTTTTTTTTTTTCTTGAGTCTCACAACCTTAAACTAAACTCATGACCCCCAAAAAGAAAACCAATCTCATGATTCAGCAATTACTTTGTTTTTGCCCATAAATGGCATAACCTACCTTGTTCATTAGCTTAAGTACCTAAGGTGGATGTGAATTTTTTATATATATTTTTAAAATTCCAATTCATTCTTAAAGGATAAAGCCTTGCTGCCAATAATCCAAACAACATGTCACAACCTGTGAAATAAATTCTAAAAATGTTTTCTGTAATGGCAAACTCATTGGAAAATGTAAATAATAATAGTAAAAAAGAAAACACCACCTGTGGTAGCCACCACAAAGAAGAGAAAACTAATAGGATGCATACATTCTAGCATAAGTTTTAATTGAAATTTTAATTGACGTAATTGTAGACCCACATGCAGTTGTAAGAAACAATAGAGATACTTTGCATACTCTGCCCAGTTTCCCCAGAGGAGACATTTTGCAAAGCTTCAGACTTGTAGTCTTAATATAACAACCAATACAGATATTGACACATTTTATCCATCTCATTTAGATTTATTGTATTTATTTGGAGACAGAGTCTCATTCTGTCACCCAGCCTGGAGTGCAGTGGCTTAATCTCAGCTAGCTGCAACCTCCACCTCTCAGATTCAAGCAATTCTGGTGCCTCACCCTCCAGAGTAGCTGGGATTACAGGTGCACGCCACCACACCCAGCTAACTTTTGTATTTTTAGTAGAGATGGGGTTTTGCCGTGTTGGCCAGGCTGGTCTTGAACTCCTGACCTCAAGTGATCCACCTGCCTTGGCCTCCCACAGTGCTGGGTTAACAGGTGTGAGCCACTGTGCTAGGCCAGTTTTACTTATTATTTTAGTATGCGTGCTTTAAAATTTCAATACCGTTTTGTCATCGATCTAAGTTCATGTATCTACAACCACAGGCAAGATACTGAACAGTTCCAAAACCACAAGGATCCCTCCTGTTACCCTTTTTAAGTCAGAGCTACCTCCCTTCCCCCAATGCTCTGTCTAACCTTTGGCAACCACTAATCTGTCTTCCATTTCTATAGATATTTCATTTAAAAAACATTATATATGTATGGAATTATACAGACTGTGACCTTTGGGATTGGCTTTTATCACTCAGCATAATTTCCTGAAGTTTCATCCATGTTCTTGTATGTATCAATAGTTTGCTCCCTTTTATTGATATGTGGTATACATTGCTCTGGTCTCTATATTATGTATATACTGAAGTTTAACCATTAACCTGTTGAAGGACATTTGGGCTGATTCTAATTTTTGGCTATTACAAATAAGGCTGCCGTGAACAATCATGTACAGGTTTTAGTGTGAACACATTTTATTTCTCCAAGGGGAAAGTGCCCTTTTGCACAATTGCTGGTGGCAATTGTGGCAAAATTTTTGGTCTTTAAGAAACTGCTAAACTGCTTTCCAGAGTGGCTTTATTGTTTTGCATTTCTACCAGCAATGTATGAATGATCCAGTTTTTTCACATCTGCTATAGCATTTGGTGATGGCCCTATTTTTTGTGTTAGCCATTTTGAATGGTAGGCATTGACGTCTCATTGTGGTTTTAATTTGCATTTCCCTAATGGCTAATGATGTTGAACATGTTCCTTTGCCATCTGTATATCCTTTTTAGTGAAAAGTCTGTTCACGTCTTTTGTCTTTTTTCTATTTGGATTGTTTGAGAGTTCTTTATATATTTTGCAGACTAGCCTTTTGATGGATATGTGGCTTGCAAATATTTTCTCCCACCCTGGAGCATGTCTTTTCATCCTCCTTACATGGGCTTTCAAGAGCAAAAATGTTGATGTCTAGCATGGTTTAAAAGAATAGTTCTTAGCCCCTTTTTCAGGTATAATGGGACTTTGAGGATTGGAAGCCAAGTATAAAATCTTGACAGAACAATATACATGCACACAATAATTTGCATCTAACTTCGTGGAATTCATGGCCTCTATAAAGTTCATTGATGGACCATATGTTATGAACTCATGGCTTAATTAATGTTGCATTAATTTCCAGCAATCTCTCATAAGACTCCAGGGAAAGTTACCCTCCCTCATCAAAGTAAAAAGTGGGAAACCCTGTAGCTTACAAAATAAGAGCAAGTTTCTTAGCCGGGCTTTATCTAGGACCTGACCCAAGTGTTCTTTTCACAGTAATACATTTCTTTACTTCTCTAGGAGACATTGCCAGATTGCTACTTCAAACATTTTTAGGTTGAAGAGCTACTCCTTAAGAAACAATCTTTTCCTATTGAATTTAGACTTAGGTATAAGCAAATGAATGAACTTTTGGGCTTTTGTACCTGCCTGTTCAGTTTTAGCAGCATGACTCTTGTCTATGTTATTTATTATTTTTCTTGCTCTACCTTTATAAAAATGAGGAGAAAATCAAGAAATAGAAATAAGATTTGATGAAGAAGCATGAGTCCAATAAATTTGCTATGATCACATGCAGTTGTAAGAAACAATACAGAGATACTTAGGTGTGCCCAAGCAGAGAATTGTCAGTAGCAGTTGAGTTTTCATTGAACTTGGTTATGTACATATATTATATATAACTTTATTTTATTTTTTTGAGATGGAGTCTCGCTTTGTCACCCAGGCGGGAGTGCAATGGTGTGATCTTAGCTCACTGCAACCTCCGCCTCCTGGTTTCAAGTGATTCTCCTGCCTCAGCCTCTCGAGTAGTTGGGATTACAATCACCTGCCACCATGCCCAGCTAATACTTGTATTTTTAGTAGAGATGAGGTTTCACTATGTTGGTCAGGCTGATCTCAAACTCCTGACCTCAGGTAATCTACCTGCCTTGGCCTCCCAAAGAACTTGATAATATATTTCATTATGAGGGGAGAGCAAAAGTAAAGCCCATGTAGGAAAAGGTAGAATATATGTTGTTGAAAATTCTGGCTAAAAGGAAATGTGTAATTAGGAGTTTTATTGCTGGGCACGGTGGCTCAAGCCTGTAATGCCAGCACTTTGGGAGGCCGAGGCGGGTGGGTCATGAGTTCGAGAGATCGAGACCATCCTGGTCAACATGGTGAAACCCCGTGTCTACTAAAAATACAAAAAACTAGCTGGGCATGGTGGCGCGTGCCTGTAATCCCAGCTACTTAGGAGGCTGAGGCAGGAGAATTGCCTGAGCCCAGGAGGCGGAGGTTGCGGTGAGCCGAGATCACGCCATTGCACTCCAGCCTGGGTAACAAGAGCGAAACTCCGTCTAAAAAAAAAAATAATAATAAAAAAAAAATGTTATTGCTGAGTCTCTGGCAAAAGGACCCCTGACCCCTATAAGTATATTCATTTTTGTCACAAATGTATCATGTGTGTTTTAAGGACGGATTATGTATAAACTTAGGAGGCTGGTGACATTTGCTCTGGTTCACGAACCTGCTGCTTCAACCCCTCAAACTCCTTTGTGTTTTCTAAGATAACGTGTCCGTATCTGTCTTCATGCTGAACCCCAGCTTTTCATTTAGAGAACTTCTTTATCTGTTGATGCTTGCCTGACATTACCATGTTCTGCCAGTCCAATAGTCTTCCTCCTTGTATCCTCCAGCTTCTCATGGATGTAGATCTTATCATCCCAACAAGATCCTGAGCTCATCAGTGATACAGTCAGCATTCTGTAGATTTTAATATCCTTCCCTAGAAGGCCTGCATAGTGCTTTATGCATAATAAGCGACAGTACGTTGGGCTTTGGATATGAAAGACATACTTTAGAAATTTATTGCTAATGAGGAAATTGATACCTTGGTAGGTCGTATCTTGCCCATGATGCTTGAGTGATGATTGAGCTTTGCATTGACATGAACAATACATTCGACAGACTAATAGCATAAGTAAGATTGTAAAGAGGATGTCCGATAGATTTAGAAAAAGCTTTTAAAGGGCTTAATCACTTTGTCTGTGTGCAAATATATCCTGTGAAATAAAAGTGAGTGTGACAGGTTTGGCAGAACATTTTGTCAGCAGCTAACTCCTGCTCCTCTTTGTACTTTATAAACATTAGGCTGCACAGTTTCGGACTAACTGGCTCTCCTTCTTCCTCCCTATCCTCGCCACTGCCATTAGTTTGAATTAATAAGATCTTAGTAAATAGTTAATGTGCTGTTTCCTTTCTAATCTTCAGACATCTCCCCACTGAGTTTACCAAATAATTCAACCCTTTCACTTAAAGCCACTTAGACCTGCATAACTCAGGCAGATAACCCCAGTCTGAAACAGGTCTATCGACACTGTTGTATGTTCAATAATAGGTTTATTTCAAATGCTCTCTCCCTACCCATTTCCATTGTGCTGGCATTGAAGGCTTTTACTTAGACTCAGCTTTATCTCTCAGTTGTTTACTGTTCTTTTCCAGTTAGTATAACAGTTGTCAAATGCAATTATAAGCCTACATTCCCAGGTTAGTAGAAGGAACTGTGAGTCAACACTTCCTTCCCAATGCAGAAGGGTTCAACCGAACGTGGCAAATGGAATTGCCTCAATAGTTGTTGCTCTGCCCTTTGAATTTTCAAACTGGAGGGGGACCATTCAGCTCTGTAAAATCAAATAAAATTCTATGGAGTTTTATGTCTTATATTTATATGGCACAATGTATTTGGAATTCCTGATCCCTGGAGGCTCCTCTGGGCCATCAGGTTGAGGCTGAGCTGGGTAGGTCCATTTCAGACCCTCCTGGCCCCAATTACCAGTTACTGCTGAGTCATTTTGGTCAGTTTAATATTTAGAGATTCTGAGTGATTTCATTTGAAATAAATATTCAAAGTCTTAAAAAATCCTTTTATATACTTAACATATAATAATAATAATTAATGGTTATAACTAGCATTTAGCGTTTCTGGTAGATACTAGTTCTTTCTTTTTTTATCCTATCAAATCTCTTAATCCTCACAGCAGTCTTATGAGGTAGGTACTATGATTAGCTCTACTTGACAGATGAGGAACTGGCCGAGGAAAGTAAAATAATGAACCTAAAGTCACACAATTAAGACACACTGTAGGCCAGGGACCTTGGCTCATGCCTATAATCTCAACACTGGGAGGCTGAGGTGGGAGGATCGCTTGAGCTCAGAAGTTCAAGACCATCCTAGGCAACATAAATAAAAATAAAATCTCTAAAAATAAAAATAAAAATAAAATCTCTAAAAACAAAAATCAGTAAATAAATAATCCCATCTCTAAATACAAAAACAAATAAATAAAAAATAAAAATAAAAATCTCTAAAAATAAAAATAAACAAATAATCCCATCTCTAAAAATATAAATAAATAAATAAATAAAGTGGGTGTGGTGGGATGCTCCTGTAGTCCCAGCTACCCAGAGGGCTGAGGTAGGAGGATCACTTGAACTAGGGAAGTCAAGGCTCTGGTGAGCCATGATTGTGCCACTGCACTCCAGCCTGGGCGACAGAGTGAGACTCTGTCTCAAAACCAAAAACAAAACATACCATAGCTGAGATTCAGTGCAGCTTGTTTCCAAGCCTGCATTCCTAACTGAAGCTTTTGCTGCCTTTTAGTCAACCAAATCACTGTCTTTCAGACCAGTTGTATGTTACAAAAGGACTTTGTGCTGAGGCTACAGAGAACATGGGATGGGATCAGACAGGCTGGATTTTCATCTGCTAAGCCACTTCTAGCTGCTGGACCTCAGTCAAGTGGCACAACCTTGCTGGGCTTTTTTTCCTCATATATAAAGTGAGGGCAGGAACATGCGAGGTTCCCTTATCCGAGAATAGCAGGTACGATATTGTGAAATGAACACAGTATTTGGTCTTCATTCTTTCTCCTGTTTCCTGGCATACAACTCCTAAAATCCTTAGAATCTCCCAAAGGATGTCTTTCTGTATGCTAATAAAGTGGCTGGTGGCTGGCAGCCCCTAGGTAGTTTCAGGAGAGAGGCTGGTCATAGGAAAGACTAAGGGAGGATTAGAAGATCTGGATTTTCAGCTCCACCCCCCCCCCCATCTCTCTGGAGAAGTGAGGGGTTGAAGGCTAAACTGATCACAAATGGCCAATGATGTAGTCAGTCATGTTTACATAATGAAGCTTCCTTGAAAACCCAAAAGGACTGTGGTCTTGGAACTACTGGCTAGCTGAATACGTGGAGGTTCCTGGAAGGTGGTGCCCCCAGCGGAGGGCAGGGAAGCTCCTTGCCCTGTCCCACATGCTTTACCCTACGTATCTCTTCATCTATAACCTTCGTAATATCCTTTATAATAAGCCAATACACGTAAGTGTTTCCCTGAGTTCTGTGAGCCACACTAGCAAGTTAGTCAAACCCAAAGAGGGGGTTGTGGGATCCCTGATTTATAGTCAGTTGGTCAGAACACAGGTGAAACAACCTGGGACTTGCATTGGCATCAGAAATGGGAAACAGTCTTGTGGGACTGAGCCCTCCACCTGTGGGATCTGATGCTATCTCCAGGTGGTGTGGGAATTGGAGGACACGCAGCTTGTGTCTGCTGCAGAATTGCTTGCTTGCTTCAACAAGCAAGGAAATTCCCCATCCCCCTGCTCAGGCATGTTGTGAGAGTAGAAGAAACTGTTTTGTTTTTTTCTACTGAATAGGTCACAGGGAAAGTCCCTTAATGTGAATCTCTGTAAAATGGGGACCAAAATTTCATAGGAAACAGTGGTGGAAAGATTTGTCTGCGGTTCCATTTTCTGAAAATGAAACTTAAAGTATGAAAATAAGCATATTTACAAAGTTTAGATTTTAATTCCTTGGCTAAAAAGGAACATAGGATCATGGTTAGCTGTACAGGCTCTGGAGCAGGCTGCATTTAAATATCAGCTTTGCCATTTTCTATCTATATGGTCTTATGCAAATTATATTTTCAATTTTGTGGTAATTCTAGGAATAAACAGAAAGTGAACCGTGTGTGTGTTTGTATGTGTATATGATTAATTAAGGAGGGGAGTGTGAAATTTTCTGATCAAATTGATTGACTGTACCCCATTACAATCTACACTGTCACATTTGATTTTCTTTTCCTCTTTTTTTTTTTTTTGAGATGGGAGTTTTGCTCTTGTTGCCCAGGCTGGAGTGCAATGGTGTGATCTTGGCTCACTGCAGTCTCCTTCTCACAGGTTCAAGTGATTCTCCTGCCTCAGCCTCCAAAGTAGCTGGGATTACAGGCGCCCACCACCATGCCTGGCTAATTTTTGCATTTTTAGTAGAGATGAGGTTTCACCATGTTGGCCAGGCTGGTCTTGAACTTCTGACCTCAGGTGATCCACTCACCTCGGCCTTTCAAAGTGTTAGGATTACAGGTGTGAGCCACCATGCCTGGCCTCACATTTGATTTTAAAAGCATGATTATGAGGGTAATTTTTATTAGAAATACTCAAAAATTTCTTCCATTTTCTCATGGTGGGGGGAGGTCCTCTTATTCTTTTAACATGGACACTGTTATCTTTGAAACCTTTGTCTTATGATTTTCTTTTTAAGTCGTTAATGGATTTCTGCCACATTCTCATTGAACAATAGCTTCATATATAATTTCAGCAGTTCTCATGATACTATTCTTTATGAAAAATGTCATGCTTTAAAAAATGTTCTAGATTCATTGTAAGTTGATTTGTCTTTTAATTCAAACAAACAATATACACAAAATCTGTCCTCTTTAAATATGGGATGGTTAGAGAATAGATACCAGCATTGAGTGGAGTGGAGGAAGGGAAATAGAGAATGAACGGAGAGGGAGTTGCTTGTGTGGGCTTAATTTTATAATATAAGCATATAAGCGTTCAGCTCATTTTTTGAGTAGTTTTATGTGCAGATAGCATTGGCTTCTTCCTATAACCTTGTAATAGCAGGGTCTTGGAAAGGAATATTCAAGTAACAAGGTCTTCCTATCTATTCCTTTCAAGGCTGCTGTGAGGATCATCTGAGATGATATTTGTAGAATATTCAGCAAAGTACCTGAGTATTACCTGTTAATTAGTTTTGTAAAAGACATACAAACCAATGTTTATTGGCATATTCAAAGGAAAATTAAGGTCATAGGTTTTATACTCATTCTGTATTAGAATATTTTACTTAGATGCAAAAACATGAGAAATTCAGAATTTCATAAAGTCAAGAACCGGTATTTTTCTGTGTAAGTTAAATGTTATATTTACTTTCCTCTTTTATTAAAAACATTTTTAGCCTGTTTAAAATAGTCTAATATTTTTCTTTAGTGTCAAGAAGCAATAAAAGATATTTGGATATTATATATTTTTTGTAAGTCTAAAATATTGTATCTTGATGTTCTTTTTATAAGAGTTTCCCCCTTTTGGGGAACAAACTTAAAAATCTGGCTGTGTACTAAGGCCCCACATCATTCCCTGGTGTCTGCCAGCAGAAGTTTGGAATTATGTCCCAAGAAACATTTTTCGAAAATGCGGTACAATTTTTAAGTAGTTAAGTATGAAAAACTTGGAAATTGCAGATGGAGAACTCAAACTTTTGAAGATAAAATGAAATATAGAGGGTGGCATTTATATGGTGAAAAGTGACACCATATCAAGGACTTAAGCAGTTGTAACTTGCCTAACAAATAGAAACTTTTATTATCAAAGTTGGTATGAAAGGAGGCATAGCATGAGTTAGCCACGTGGCTCTGCAGTGAGCACAGAACTCAGTGCTCTGCTGTGAAAGAGGAATTAATTTGGGGAAAATCCAAATGAGAATGTAAAACTGTAAAATATATTTCAGTTTGAAGTTTTGTGGTTTTATTGAGTATATATTTGCTCCAGATTTTTTTCTACAATTAATCTGGGAAATTCTATAGGGTTCTTAGAAGGATTAGGACTGAGGTTGAGAACTGTGGGGGCGTTATCTTTTTTTCAAGGTGTGCAAAGTAGTTGCTCTGAAAAATGAAATTAATTGCTATTCAAATGGTTTTTAAATTTCTGTACTGAAAAATGGCAAATGGTAGCGTAATAAACAATGAAATACAAGTTATTGGATAGTAAGTGAAATGTAAATAACATCGTCTAGCCCTTGACATTTCACTTTTGCTGAGATCATAGTATAATCCAAATTTGAGGGAGGCCTTTGATGCAGCTGGTTTCTTCCTGATGGAAAAGTGCAAAGCGTTGGCATCTGGGTCCTTTGTGAAGCTGTGTGATGCTGGATTTTGCACTGTAGTCCACTGTAGCCTGCCTTCTCACTGTGTAAATACACAACTGCATGGGATCCCATGAGCTTGCCACATGCCACAGGCCATACTTAATCCTCTGAAGCCTGAAGGAAAACTATGGGGAAAAATACTTACAACCTGACACCTAAGGAAAAAGGCTCAGTTTTTAGGGGCAGATCTTCAAAATGTACCCTTATTAAGTTAAAAAAAAAAGTGGCGGGGGGTTGGGGTTAGCATGTATCCTTTTAATGTTTTTATTTATCATTTATAAATCATATTACTGTAACAGTGTATGTGTATATTTTGACTAGGGACAGGGTCTTCCTCTATTGCAGGGACTGTAGGGCAGTGTTGCAGTGGCACAATCATACCTCACTGCAGCCTACAACTCCTGGGTTTGGGAGATCCTCCTGCCTCAGCCTCCTGAGTAGCTAGGACTACAGGCATGCACCATGCCTGGCTAATTTCAAAATGATTTTCATGGAGATAGGGTTTTGCTATGTTGCCAAGGCTGACCTCAAACTCCATGACATGTTCCCTTTGGAAGATTAAAAAAATAAGTTAGAAATATCTTTCTCCAAAAATTTACAGGATGCCGTGTGAGAGCTTTTCTAGGTAGCAAACTTTAAATGATTTTTTGCAACAAAATCAGTGGAAACATGGACAGATACTCTTTAAAAATGTTCTTACTGGCTGGGCGCAATGGCTTATCCCTGTAATCCCAACATTTTGGGAGGTCAAGGCGGCAGATCACCTGAGGTCAGGAATTCAAGACCAGCCTAGCCAACATGGTGAAATCCCATCTCTGTTTCTTTTGAAATACATTTTCTCTTTCGCTTATTAAAATATCACCTTTTTTTTTTTTTGAAGTTGCAGGTCAATAAGAGAAAAAGAAAAAAAGTATCACTTGTTTTTCTCGAAGGAACAGGCGAATTGTTTGAAAAACCAGTAGGTTTATAACACTTCTATTTTTGTAAGAGAAAATCATCTAGCACATGTTTAAATTTGACAACTTTTTAAAGTACTTTGCCACAATATAACCAGCACATCTCAACATAGTATAGATTTTTGTGGTTATTGAAGTTCTTATTTCCACAAAATTAACCATATTGATTGAATAATGTTCCATAGAACATTTTGTGCATTTGGCTTTAAGTTCTTCATTGCAGTACCTTGCTCGTGAATGACAAAATGAATGAATATTGTGTGTGGTGTTTTTTAAACTTCTTATAAGAGCAGCTGGCTTACCAGTGGTTATAGCTGAACAGTTTTCAATAGAACACTATTTTTTATTAAAAAAGGAATTCATGGCTGGGTGCTGTGGCTCATACCTGTAATCCCAGCACTTTGGGAGGCTGAGGTAGGTGGATCACCGGAGGTAAGGAGTTCAAGACCAGCCGCCAACATGGTGAAACCCCATTTCTACTAATAATATAAAAATTAGCTGGGTGTGGTGGCAGGTGCCTGTAGTCCCAGCTACTCAGAGGCTGAGGCAGGAAAATCACTTGAACCCAGGAGGTGGAGTTTGCAGTGAGCTGAGATTGAGCCACTGCATCCCAGCCTGGGCAATAGAGTGAGACTCCATCACAAAAAGAAAGTAATTTACTCTTCAGAATGTGTCTCCATATTCTCACTTAAAATGATGGGTTTTGGATGGGAGAAGAGTGAGGGATAAAAGACTACAAATTGGGTACAGTATATACTGCTCAGGCGATAGGTGCACCAAAATCTTAGAAATTATCGCTAAAGAACTTATCTATGTAACCAGACACCACCTGTTTCTCCAAGTAAATCTTTTGAAATAAAGCATAAAAAAATTTTTAGTATATCTTATTATCATATAAAATCTAGCAAATGCCACAAGTTGAGTTGTGAAAAACATCTGTACTTTTTACTAAGTGTACAGCAAACTTCTTGCATAATCGAATTTGTTCTAATAAACTTGTTTCTTAAAATATTCAACAGTCTTTAATAGTTTTACTCATAAGGAATGCATTTTATCTTTTTTCTTCTTTAGTGGCAGAGTTTCGCCATGTTGCCCAGGCTGGTCTCAAACTCCTGGGCTCAAGCAATCCACCCACCTTGGCCTCCCAAAGTGATGGGATTACAGGCATGAGCCACCAAGACTGGCCAAGGAATGCTTTATTTCTCTGTATTATTTTAGCTATTTCTTTAGCCACCACATTTTCTATAGTAAAAGGCGAAAGATTTATATAATCTGAAGAGAAACCAGAGTATCACATTTCCTATAGTAATGCTTTTTTTTTTTGGCTATTAAGTGGAAATCCCAAAGTAGTGGGATTATGTACGAAAATACCTAAGGTTCTTCTAATTTTATCATCAAATTAAGGAAATTTTGTGAAGGACTGGAATATCCTAAAGTGCAGCAGACATTTAAGAGGAGGATCATAGTATATGCTAGTGGATAAAAATTCATTTTTAAAATGCCTTCTTAATAATTTAGAATTTTGGAGGGATCAACTTGTTAATGTTCTTGGGTTGGTTATTATTTTTATTTATGGGTGGCTGGTGAAGCATTTATATTCAGAATAGGAGTCTCAGTTTTTTAATATTCTTGTTAGCATTATCTTTAATTTGAAGTTTCTTTCTCAGATTCTGGTTTGTAAAGTTAGTTTCATTAAAAATAGAGATTATAGGCTGGGCATGGTGGCTCAAACCTGTAATCCCAGAACTTTGGGAGGCTGAAGCAGGAGGATCACTTGAAGTCAGGAGTTGGAGATCCTCCTGGCCAAACATGGTGAAACCTCATCTCTACTAAAAATACAAAAATTAGCTGGGCAGTTGGTACATGCCTGTAGTGCTAGCTATTCACAAGGCTAAGGTACAAGAATTGTTTGAACCTGGGAGGCAGAGGTTGCAGTGAGCCGAGATCATGCCACGGCATTCTAGCCTGGACAACAGAGTGAGACTCTGTCTTTAAAAAAAAAAAAAAAAATTGATGATTGTTTCCTGTAATCCCAGCACTGTGATAGGCCAAGATAGGAGGATTGCTTGAGGCCAGGGGTTGGAGACCAGCCTGAACAACGTAGTGAGACCCTGGCTCCACAAAAAAAACAAAAACAAAAACAAAAACAAACAACTTAGCACACCTATTGTTTTAACCATGGGGTTAAGCACGAGAATCTCTATAAACTCATTTAAGTGGGTCCAAATTAACTGCCACGGGTCATGATATTTTAAATAAAAGTGAGGGCTGAGAAGGGCCCTGCTGTCAAACCCTCTGCTTTGTAGGAAGGACCCTCTGTCATCTCTCAAGATGTCTCATGACACATGACTAGGGACTTGGGAGGGTGCCATCACCAGTGTGTATATGAAGTATTAGTAAAACTTAATTTAAATGGTTTTATTTAAAAATACCTAAAAATAGGATGTTTCAGAAAATACTCTTTCTTGTCAAGTGTATCGTCTCGGGATTACTATATAAAATGTCACAATTCTTTTTTTTCTTTCTTTCTTTGAGACAGAGTTTTGCTCTTACTGCCCAAGCTGGTGTGCAATGGCTCAATCTTGGCTCATTGCAACCACTTCCTCCGAGGTTCAAGCGATTCTCCTGCCTCAGCCTCTGAAGTAGCTGTGATTACAGGTGCTCGTCACCATGCCCAGCTAACTTTTGTATTTTAGTAGAGATAGAGTTTCACCATGTTGGTCAGGCTGGTCTTAAACTCCTAACCTCAGGTGATTCACCCGCCTCAGCCTCCAAAAGTGCTGGGATTATAGGTGTGAGCCACCACGCCCAGCCCTACAATCCATTCTTTTTTTTTTTTTTTTTTTTTTTTTTTATTTAAGATGGGGTTTCACCATGATGGTCAGGCTGGTCTTGAACTCATGACCTCAGGTGATCCACCCACCTCGGCCTCCCAAAGTGCTAGGATTACAGGCATGAGCCACCGCGCCCGGTACAATCCATTCTTAAGAGAAATCCTTAAAGTACTGCAGCAGGGCTGAGGCTGGGCATGGTGGCGCATGCCTGTAAGCCAGCCACTCAGGAGGCTAAGGCAGAAGAATCACCTGAACCCAGGAGGCGGAGGTTGCAGAGCCAGGCTTGGCTTAAGGAGTAGAACCCAGGCCTCAAGTGTGCAGCAGATAGGGAGACAAGGGCATGGGGACCAGTGAGTCTCCCTGTCTGCCCCATTTAGAATTCTCAAGCAGCCTGCTCCTCCCTTTCTCCCAATCTTTCATTCTCTTTTGCTCAGCTTGGAACCCCTTGAGGGTTGGAACACTTTCTGGTGGACCCAGAATGCATATCTTTATTATCTTTCTGGAATACCTGACCACAGTTGGTGTTCAGTGAGTGATGCTGTCTTGATTTTTTTCCTAAGCAGAAAAAGTGCTTTTTTTTTAATTTTTAATTGTGGCAAAATAGACAACATAAAATTTACCATCCTAACCATTTTTAACACAGGCCAGTAGTGTTGTATTAAGCATATTGCCGTGAAACCATCACCATTGTCCACCTCCGGAACACTGTCATCTATGCAGAATTGAAAGTTCATATCCTATACAGAGTAAACTCCTCTCTGTCCCACCCCTGGCAATCACCAATCTTTTTTTTTTTTTTTTTTTTTTTGGCTTCTTATGTCAAACTCATGTTTAATTACTTTAGGTACCTCATATAACTGGCATCATATAGTATTTGTACTTTCTGTCTGGCTTATTTCACTTAGGGTAATGTTGTCAAGGCTTGTCCAGTTGTAGCATTTGTCAGAATTGTATATCTTTTTAAGGCTGAATAACATTCCACTGTATGTATTCACCACATTTTGTTTATCCATCCATCTGTGCTATTTTTAAAGGGGCGGGCACACCCAGAGGCAGATCGAGGTGCACACACCTGGCAGGTTGGTTAGCTTGACAGTGGCCTGCATCCTACCCATGCGATCGTGCAGCTGAACTCTGGCCATCTGTGTAGGACAGGCAATAGAACTATCTTGTCACTGTGCTGTTCTGCCTCACCTGGCCAAAAGTGGACTCTGACTTTGAAATTGAGCCAAGCAATGAAACTTTCAGCATGGTGAAACTTTCAAACAGGTGAAACTTTCAACATGCTTATGGTGACCTTTCTTGGCTTTCTGAAATATTTTTATTTTAGGAGCAGTCTATGGGATAGTGTCTGGGGTCACAGAGTTTCTTTCTGTGTGGAAACTAATATAAAATAATTAAGGTGGTGGGATATATATTTTTTCGAATTCAAATTATTTTTATTTTGCCTTATAGACACTATGTGTACTATAATTACTATGATTTTTTATTTTGATAATATAGATAAGGTTTACCATTTGAGCCATTTTTCAGGTACAACTCAGTGGAACTAAGTATATTCACATTGTGCAAGCATCACCCCCACCATCCATCTCCAGAACTTCATCTTCCTAAACTGAAACTCTATAGCCATTAAATAATAACTCTCCATTCTCCCCAACCCCCGGCTTCTGGTAATCTCTCGTCTACTTTCTTTTTCTATGAGTTTTTCTTTTTCTTGACTGTCTAGGTACCTCATATAAGTAGATCATACAGTATTTGTCCTTATGTGATTGGCTCATTCATGTTATTGCATGTACCAGAATTTTGTTTCTTTTCAAGGCAGGATAATGTTCCATTGCATGTGTATACCACATTTTGATTATCCATCCATCCGTCAATGGACATTTGGGTTTTTGTCCATTTTTTTTGTCTTTGGCTATTGTGAATAATGCTGCTATGAACATGGGTATAAAAATATCTCTTTGAGTCCCTGCTTTCAATTCTTTGGGTATATACCTGGAAGTAGAATTGCTAAGTCATAGGGTAATTCTACATGTAATTTTTTGAGGGGTCATCATATTGTGTTCTATGGGAGAATATTTTATTTAGATAACATCTTAGTCCTTTATTCTTTTATGTTTTGTCTCTGCAGTTTTCCTATTGAATGAGCTTGCTCCTCCCTCCACCATGTTGATAACTGCAGGGCAGAACACAGAGAGCTCTGCTGGTCAGTTCCACAGAGCCTCCTGAAATAACTGCTCTTGTTTATTATTTTCATTGCAGATGCGAAAGCCATGGAGCTGAGCTGCAACGAAGCACCTCTTTACGTAAGTTGCTAAGCACTGGGCTTCAGGTCCAAGGGGCCCTTTCTTACCTCCAAACCATGTGACTGAAGTGGGAGAAATATTTTTCTTTCTATTGAGTTAAGGCTTTTTAAAAACAACACACTGAGTGTTACTGTCTAGTTCAAGTATTTGCATGGAGCTCTTTAAAACTGGCTCCTGTTTTCATGTCTGGATTTTATAGTTCCCTCAGTATTTTTTTAACTGTGTAATTTCTGGATTCAGAAACACTCAGTTCACTCATGTGAGTGGTGTGTGAACATATTATTTTATAATAACCTGATAATAGTCAAGATTTTCTATGTGTGTCTTTTTTGGGGAAAAGTTTCATGATAATTATGTCAGCTGTAAGTATGAAATAGGATTTCAAACAAAAAATGCTGGACATAAACAGAAGTGGGAGTTGGGGGTATTGGGGGACAGGAATGCCCAGTGAGGTTTATAGTTCGATGTGCCGTCTGGGTCCAGGAGGACGCCATTTTTGAGAACAACTCCTGGGGGTAACAGGAAAGTGAACAGATCATTTCCTCACACAGAAAATGGCAAATGGCCCTCATGTCTCCTTCTTCCTTCTGATTTCAGGCAAAACTTTCTTCCTTAGAAAGGAACCGTGTTGGTGTGGGGCAGGCCTGGGCAGGTGGGCGTGGATGTGTGAGGGAACTGGGGTTTAGAGCAGAATTTCAAGGAATTGGAGCACATTTAATCAGAATCCTCAATTGATGAGAATAGATTCATCCACTTCCCACATTTCAGTACCCAGCCCGGTGCCTACTCACTCACCCTCACTCCCTTCCATACACGACACTTCTCTGGAGGAAGACAGAGCCATAAACCAAATTCATTCCAGAATAATAGAAAAGCTGCCCTTGGGCTGCCCAGTGATCTCTAGTACTCTCTCTAGGTTGTGATTTGCAGGTCATAAAATGTGTCTGTAGACAGCTGGGCTTGGCCCAGCCATAATTAACGGTAAAACAAGACTAGTCGGAGGAGGCTAAATTGTAAAGTACTCCCAAATCTTACTGTTGTTTTTTTCTGTGTGTGCCTTCCTATTCCTTACTCATTCCACCCTCCTCCCCTACCTCAAAATAGACAGACAAATCCACAAGCCTAATCAGGATAGAAGCCCTGTAGCTGACCAACCTCCTCATGTAGCTATTTTGAACATAGACTTCCTAGATTGTGACCAGTCTTGGGGAAGAACACAATACACACTGCCCAAGGAGAGAAGAGATTTAAATGAACCAAACGAAAACAAAAACAAGGTTTTCTAGCTATTAAAAAAATGATGATTCGAGTAAAATGAAAAGTACAGAAAAGTGTTAGGAAAATAAGTCATAATCTCACCTCCATGGGTAATGTTGTTATATTAAAATATTAATATATTTTATTAATTTTAAGGTGCAGTTTTTTTTCTCATTTTAACATCTGTAAAATTGAGATGCTCTTACATTCACTGTGCTTCCTGGCAGATGTCATTACCTACATGTGTGTGACCTTGGTCACAGGGTTCATATTGTTGTCACTTCAGTTTATGTATCTTGCTGGTACTACATAAGTTAATTGCTTTCAAAATGACTTCATTATGATCTAGAGCATTATAAGGCAAAGTTACTATCTAACCAGAAAGACATGGAAATAACAGCATGTTACATGATAAAAATCTATATGTAGATTAATTTGGAAAAGGTCTTTTGATAAATATAAAAATCTAGGTAATTAAACATTACATCCTAATTGGTATTTTTTCTTTTCTAGTGGAATATTAAATGTATATGATAAATAATAATATCTTAGATAAGATATATGAAATATATTTAACATAACTGACTCTTACTATATACAGTAGAGTATATAATATTTTTTGATTTAATTTAATATTTTTGGTCAATATTATTGCAACTGACGTAAGCCAATCTAGTCACTTGGTCTCATCCAGCAAGAAATAAGTAGAGATATGTTATAATGAAAACAAGTCTTAAACCAGCATCCACTAAATGAGTAATGTCATGCAGACAGAGCAGACACGAAACTGTCCAACAATTTTGTTCTATATCTTGGGGAAGAACCTGCTCTCTGCTCTCTGCTCTTCTATCTTCAGAGGTTTGATAAATATTCACTTCTAGTTTCTCTTAGTTTACTATATTTTGGTTTATAAAGCCTTAATAATTTTTCTTATTTATATATGTTTATTGTAAAACATTAGAAAGAGACATAGCAAAAAGAAAACATTAAAACCTCATGTTTAATCCCAGGATGAATGCTAAGCTTTGTTGACATTTTGATACAGTTTTTTCCAGAGTTTTATCTATATCTGTGTTGAATTTTATCAAGGGTCCTTTTGACATTTATTTAGATGATACTGTGTTTTCTCATTTGACTGTGATTTATTGGCTTGCTGACTTTATATATGCACTTCTAGTTATCCTACTTAGTTATTTTGACTATTTCTTTTGGAAAAACAAATTAAAATACCTCTGTCAATTGTATAATAAGGATACCCTCTCCACTGGAAATTGTGAAGAGTCTATTACCTGTTGGGAGGCTGTATTAAAATTATAAAATAACACTGTGCATAATTGTATGCTAATGCCCTAGAAAAATCTCATTACAACAGACTTTAAAAAATATGTAAATTAATAAGAGTTATCTCAAGGACAATTAGATTACATAAGGGGAATAATAATCAGGAAGAAAAATCGATTGAAATTATTTCCCAATTTCTACCCACCTCTCAAAAAAAGGGCACCTCATTCAGATGTGTCTTACAGATGATTTTTTTTATTCCTTTGCTTATAAACTATTTTGATGGAATTTTATAACATTTTTACGGCTAAAATGCTTCTTTGACTCTGTCAGGTCACCATAGAGAATCTTTCCTAAAGATGATAGATAGGTTTATACCTATAGAAAAATCTATGGATGTAAATATTTTTTAAAATTCCCCATGCATTTTGCTTGGATCGATGAACACTTGATTTTTCTTTTTAAGATTGTTTCTTCCACTATTGTTTCCCCCTTCTAGAACAACTAATATCCAAGGATTGGATTGGATTTTCTTTTTGGGGAGAGAGGAGGGTTTTATTCTGGAAGAATGTTTTTATTTTTGTTTCCACTTAAGTTTTTAGTAGTGTCAAGTTGTTTTTTTTTTTTGCTTGCTTGCCAGCACAATTTTAGATTCTATCACTTTTAGTTTTTATGTAGCATCGTCAAATCTTGGCCTTGTTATGCCCACATAGTTTTATAGAGATAATTTTTTATTATGAGTGCAAAGCAAGAATTAATTTTTTTTTCTTTACCTTCCAGGAATCTGTTTCAGAAGGAGGTGGCGTCTTTGGCTCTGTCTCTTGTGCTGTAGAATTGTTTTGGCTCATTTCTGTTTGCTCATTTTTAGGAAGGAGACTTCTTCTTTTTGGAGATATAGGAATGTTCCTGAACTCAGCCACAGAGTCAGTCAAAATTTTATTTATTATTTTTTTAAAATTTATTTTGAGATGGGGCCTCATCATTGCCCAGGCTAGAGTGCAGTGGCATGATCTTAGCTCACCGTACCCTCAACCACCTGGGCCCTAGCAAGCCTCCTGCCCAGTAGCTGGGACTACAGGCACGTGTCACCATGGCCAGCTTTAGTCTAATTTTTAAAAGAAACCATGGCAGTTCCCTGAGTTGCAGTTGCAGAAAAAGAGAAACCCTGTACTGTAGCAAGATCAGAAAAGAAGCAGGAATTGGTAGGACTGGCAGCCAAGAGCTTTATAATATCAATTTGCAGAATTTGGGGATATGAGCATTGCAAATCCAATTCTGAGTCTCTGAGCAACTTCCTGCATTCGTGCTTGGAAGGAAACTGAAGGAGCTGTGCTGGAAGGCTAATCTGTTTATTCCCAGAAGAAAAAAATGCCAGAGGCCTGCAGTCTGGTTTGAAGTCTAGGCTTAGTTTTTAGATTGAATGGTACAATAGTATTAGGAGGTATATTTTAAGCTACAAAAAGAGTTGTGTGGTGAAGCTAATGAGAAGTGCAAAAGCCTGGAAAAATATAAATTAGAATCAATGTAACCAACCTAAGGTGTTTATTTTTCTGGTTTAGAACTCTTCAGTTGATGCCACTTGGGAGCTTAAAAGTTATGTAGTGGAAATATAAAGATATTTTAATTTTGTTTTTATTTATTTATTTAATTAATTACGTTTTAATTTCATGTTGCCGTAAGAAAGTAGATTATTTTCTTTTTAGATTATTGCTCTTAGCCTTCTTTTTTCTAGTTTGTACGTAGAAAGAGATAGGAAACAAAGCAAGGACAGCTTAAGAGGAGAGATTTTGGGCCGGGCCAGGTGGCTCACACCTGTAATCCCAGCACTTTGGGAGGCTGAGGTGGGCAGATTACGAGGGCAAGAGATCCAGACCATACTGGCCAACATGGTGAAACCCGTCTCTACTAAAAATACAAAAATTAGCTGGGCGTAGCAGTGTGCACCTGTAGTCCCAGCTACTCCGGAGGCTGAGGCAGGAGAATTGCTGGAACCTGGGAGGCAGAGGTTGCGGTGAGCCGAGATTGCACCACTGCACTCCAGCCTGCTGCCTGGTGACAGAGCAAAACTCTGTCTCAAAAGAGAGAGAGAGAGAGAGAGAGAGAGAGAGAGATTTGCTTACTGGACACTTAATTAAATTTTGAGAGAGAAAGACATTTCGCATTTACAAGCTATTTGTGTTTTTGCTAATGAATGCCTTTTGATTACTTTTTATATTGAGTTTTTTCTAAATTTTAGTAAATCAAGGAGAGTTATAAAACAAATACACGTTCTACTTATTTATTTGAGAGCTTTCTTTTTTATGTTAATTGTATTTTATTTTTGTATAAAGTATATTTGGCAGGGTGTGGTGGCATACACCTGTAATTTCAGCACTTTGAAAGGCCGCTTGGTCCTCCTGAGATCAGCCTGCTCAACATAGTGAGACCTGTCTTTACCAAAAAAAAAAAAAAAAAAAAAAAAAAAATTAGGTGTGTTAAAAATTAGCTCAAGCCTGTAGTCGCAGCTGCTTGGGAGGCTGAGGTGGGAGGATCACTTGGGCCAAGGAGTACAGGGCTGTAGTGAGCTATGATCACACCGCTGCACTGCAGCCTGGGTGACAGAGCAATACCCTACCTCAACATAAACAAAAGCTGTTTGTACAGTATAATTAATGCTAATCTTTCTGAAATATCACTTTAGTGCTGTGAATAAAACAGAAAAAATCTTGCTTGATAAATTGTTAATTCCACAGATTTTTCCATTTTTCTCAACTAAAATGGATTTATTTAAAATGATTAAATAATACTTATAAAGAACATGGTAAGTAAAATTAAAAAGAAAGTGAAAATCATTTGAAATTCTACCTTTTTTCTGTTTTGTTGTTTTTGAGACAAGGTCTCGCTGTGTCACTGAGGCTGGGGAGTGTAGTGCAATCTTGGCTCACTTCAGCCTCTACCTCTTGGGTTCAAGCAATCCTCCTGCCTCAGGCCCCAGAGTAGCTGGGACTAGAGGCACTTACCACCACACTGGGCTAATTTTTATATTTTTTGTAGAGATGGGGTCTTGCCATGTTGCCCAGGCTGGTCCCAAACTGCTGGGCTCAAGTGATCCTCCCACCCTGGACTCCTAAAGTGCTGGGATTATAGGCATGAGCCACTGTGCCCATGCCTGTAATTCCTCAAATTTCTTAAAATAAATTTCTCAAAAGAAATTCTCCTTTTGAGATAACTTTATTAGCATTTTGGTAAGTACTAAAATTTGTTTGGCAAATGTAAACACACACACACACACACACACACACACACACACACACACACGATATACCATAAGGAATACTATGGAAATGCTGTTTTTTAGTATAATGGCTAGGATCCCAATTCCCCTCACCCCCATTTTATACTTCCCCTTTCTGTACTCTGAGCGAACCCTTAAAGTCACCTCCTGCAGGGGGTCTCAACAGCATCAGCCTCCCTAGGAACTTGCTAGAAATGCAAATTCTCAGACCTCACCCTGGACTTACTGAATCAGAGACTCTGTGGGTGGGGCCCAGCAATCTGTTTTAATGAAACTTTCAAGCAATTCTGCTGTGTGCCAAAGTTTGAGAACCATGGACTTAGTGCAAACATTTTCATGTTTTTCCGTATTCATATATACATATACAAGCTTTACTAGAAGGATCATATTATGTGGACTTCTGTATCTTCCAACTCACTAATACTTTGTAGAAACTCCTATAAGCAAGCCATAGACATAGCTCAAACTCATTCTAGTTAATGAATAGGTATGGGACAAGCTCATTCCCTGTTGAAGGACGTTCATTTTATTTCAGATTTTGGCAACCATGAACAATTATTCACGAGGTAGGATGTTAAATTTGGTATGTTATTAAGTAGGTGAAGGGTTAGAAGAAAGAAATCTCCTTGCTTGCTTTAATCCTCCTTTTTTGCCGTGGTTCTTCACTTCTGCCATTTCTCAAATTCTGACTAATATGAGCATCTAAGCCATGGAGATTTTTAACATCTGCAGAGGTTGCATGTGTGAGACTGTGTGTGTGGGCTCTTGCTCTCCTCCACCCTTCTGACATGCTTCGCAGACATGTTAATCATAGCAACTGACTGAGAAGAGTGTAATCACTTTTTTCTCTGGAGCCTGCAAATTGTATAACCATTTGGGCAGTGGAGTTTTTTTCTTCAGTAGCTTGTTGCCAGCTGGATCTGAGATGCTTCCTTATTCCCTTAGCATTTTATGTTTATGTTACTCTTTTATTCTGAGTCACTGCCTCCTCCTGTGTTTGGTCCCAAGTACATTGGTTGCTGCCGGGCTCATCGTGTGTGTTGAAGGTATATTCTGATGTCTAGAGGTAATGAGGCTAAACTGTCTCCTATTCCGCCTTTTCTAATTTCTGGATCTTGGTATAACTTCCTTGAATACGTGGTGGAGCATACTCCCCTTGGTCCCAGCCTTCTGGAGGGAGGGCCGGAGGACAGGACCCAAGTTATCTGGATGGACTCTTCCCCAGCCCAGGGAAGCAGCTTCCTATTGAGGTGGTGAGTGACTTGGTGGCTTTGTTCTGGGGTCACCCAGCAGACACTTTTTTCCGGATTCCTGCAGATTCCCTGTGGCTTTTGGTTCCTGTGGAAGGAAATCCTGTCCTCCAGACACTGCCCTTCTCTCTTGGTGGCTCTGCATTCTCGTGGGCCACCTATGTATGACTGGCCTCGTGCCCATCAACTGAAAATATTAATCTGTGAGGGCATCTTGGGGACCTTTGCCTGGGCACCCTCACTTTGCTGATGAGAATAGTCTCCAAGAGGAGACTGACTGGCTCGACTAAGTTAACTCAGCTGGTTTGACGCTCTGGATTTTTAAATGCTCTATTAGAAGTCATGAAAAAGTCTATATTTTTTTGCTCAGAAAGTTTGTTATTGGCAGATCCCACAATAAGCCTGGGGTTTTCCCACCTTCACTGATAATGACCTCGCCCACTGCTCTGTCACATCTCCGCTTCCTCATTGACCAAGTACTCAAGGGCACCGTTTTTTCCTTTCCTGTCCTGCAGCTGCCTTTGAGCTTTCTGACATGAAGAACGGTGCTCCTTCCTGGACCTTAAATTAAAGAGTCTCTCTTTTCTTTTATCTCACTAGAGCAGGCGGCCCGTGGGTGGCATGCGGCCCCTGAGGCCATTTATCCGGCCCCCCGCCGCACTTCAGGAAGGGGCACCTCTTTCATTGGTGGTCAGTGAGAGGAGCACAGTATGTGGCAGCCCTCCAACGGTCTGAGGGACAGTGAACTGGCCCCCTGTGTAAAAAGTTTGGGGACGCCTGCACTAGAGGATGCTGCTGGTAACTGTCTAGACAAGCTCTGACCTTCTAAAGCTCATTCGCTCACAAGAAGCCAGACCTATTAATTGACAGTCATTTGCTCCATTCAGCTCCTCCACAGCTCAAAATAATAGAAATTTCATTAGCTTAGGTGTCAGAGGGTGGTAGGTAAGGGTATCTTTTTTTTTTTTTTTTTTTTGAGACGGAGTTTCGCTCTTGTTACCCAGGCTGGAGTGCAATGGCGCGATCTCGGCTCACCGCAACCTCCGCCTCCTGGGCTCAGGCAATTCTCCTGCCTCAGCCTCCTAAGTAGCTGGGATTACAGGCACGCGCCACCACGCCCAGCTAGTTTTTTTTGTATTTTTAGTAGAGACGGGGTTTCACCATGTTGACCAGGATGGTCTCGATCTCTCGACCTCGTGATCCACCCGCCTCGGCCTCCCAAAGTGCTGGGATTATAGGCTTGAGCCACCGCGCCCGGCCTAAGGGTATCTTTTAAAATAGGTTAGTAAAGCGTAGTCAGGCTTAGTCAATGGAATCACGTGGGCCTTTTGCTTGAATTTAACTTCTAGATCACGTGTTTACTTTGTGCAAATTTGTTTTTAGCAGATTACATGGACATTACTGTGTCTTAATTTAAAACACAGCAGCACGTGCATCTCAGCGAACTGCCACCTGCTGGGGGTTTCTGCCGGTGTTGGTTAATCTGTGCTCCCTGAAGTTGGTTCTCTTTGGTGGTTTTTGTTTTCTACTAACTTAACTTGACCTTTTCCTACCCTCTCGGGATGGCCTTGCTTTTATCTCTTTGCTTTTTCTCCTGTTTTCCTCCTGAGGGTACAAATAAATTCCAAAGCAGCATGTTCTAGCCATAGAGCAAAGAGGACCATGATCACAGTTTTACTCAGGCTGGGCAGCAGCCACGAGATGCCCATTCCTGGGAAGTCTGAAGCTCCTTAGCTGCTTCAGGAGATTGCTTGCTGGTTCTGGCAGGAGCAGAGGGGAAAAGCCACTTCTTAGACTTTAGCAAAACCTTTGACTTAGAAACATTTTACAAATATTCCATTAGCTTCATCCCATTTCACATTTTGAAAGAAAGAGCTTCCTTTTCTCTCAATACAATACCACTTTATGGCGACCCCTCCTACTGACACACTGAGATGACCGGCTTCTGGGGAAAGGCCCAAAGGTGAATCCACAGCTACAGAGGACCGCAGGAAGAGTCAGCCCAGCGCCCAGCTTTGAAGGAATGTCTTTGTGGGTGTGGGTTGAGGTCTGTGGGTAAATAAGTACCAAGTGTTCTTAAAGTCCGATGCTGCCTCACTTCCTGTATTTAGTGACAGCTCCCGCAGTTTGGGTAATGTGCAGCTTGTATTTTTAATAAAGAGCTTGAAGTAACCAATATTTTTGTTCTATTTGAGTTTTTAAAATGTTTTACCTTCTAAGCAAAGATTTTAGGCATGATGGAAATAGGTCAGAGTTTTCTCTGGGAGACGCCTCAGTAGACGAAATAACATGTGATCCAGGTAAAGTGTTTTATTTATATATTCTAGAAAGGCAGCCCTTATAAGAAGGTGTGATTGTAGCTATCCTACCTCATCAAGTTCCTCCCCCTTACACCTGAGGAGGGTGTGCATGTTTTAAATAAGTGTCTCTAGCTGTGGCCCTCTTTTCCTCTCCATATCGTGATACTGTTACTTTTATTGAAATGGATCTTATGAAGTTTGCTCTTGCTTAATCTAAGGTATTTCTTTTCTCAAAGCCCCATTTAGTTCCACACACCGTAAGGGCAGAGAGTGAGAAACAGGATCCCAAGTCCCTGCTCTCTCCCAGAACGCACACAGGACTGAGAAGACAGACAGTATTAGGCAAACAAATAAAAAGTAAGAATTTCAGATGGTGGTACACGTTAGGGCAGTACGAGGCTAGGCATGGCAGAGAACGGTGTGTGTGTATTATTAGCCTCTCTGGGACCTCCTGGAGAGCAATCTAGTAGAGGGACCAGAAAGCACAAAGGCCCTGGAGTGGAAATGAACTTTCTGTATTTGACGGACAACAAAGGCCAGTGTGGCCCTTGCGTTGTGAGGGAGGGTAGAGAAGAGGGGACAGGTCAGAGAGGTGGGAGGGGCCACGTCATGCCCATAGATCAGTGGGGGAGTTGCGTGATTTGATTTATGTTTAAAAAGTGTACTTTCGGTGTTCGTGAACCCTGCTGGTTCTTTTTCAAGTTCTCTCTTTGCCTATTGTGCTTTCTTCTCCTCCGCTGTGTGGGTTTTCCCCAGGGCCCACTGCTTTTCCCCTCTCCTTCTCGCGAGCTCATCTATTCTTGTTATTTAGACCGCCGCTCCTCCTGGAAGACTCCCACGTGCGGGCCCTCTCCTCTTGACCTCTGCCCAGGCCTCATTTTCCATTTCCAGCTGGCCTGTTTGCTATTATCACTCAATTAGCCAGGATTTGACTTTCAATTCAGACTGTTATGTTTTGTAAAATTTTCCAAGTTCTCCTCTAAGCAACTCCTCTTTCCAACTTGCTGATTTCGGTTACGATCCCACCCCTCTCCCAGGTGTCCCGCTCTGAGTTTTCCTGATTCCTCCATCCTTTGTCCTCTGTCGATGGTCAGTCATTAAGACCTGCTGATGGCCATGGCTGTCCCCTCTCTCTCCTCAGCTGTTGTGCTAATTCACCTTTGGATTATTGCCCCTGGCCTCTTCAGAGTTGCCATTTTCTCAGAATTGGTGAAGACTTTTTCATGCCTTTCAAATATTATTTCCCTGCATTCATCTCTCAACTTGCAGCTATATCATTCGGCTGTTCTAATCAGGCAAGTTCTAATCTCTCCACCCTCGTGGGCTTTCCTCATTCTCTTATTTCTAGAACATCGCCCAAGGTGTTGTTGTTCCATATCCAGGAATGCCCCTAAGGTAGGAATGGGATGTGATAGTATATGTTGGTTATGACCTCGGACAGCTGTGCATTTGACTCTACGTTGTCTCCTGAACGCAGATTATTACCCTTCATGACATTTCAATACCTCGTGTAGTACCCAATGCACTGTAGGCTTTTGGTAAATGTTTGCAGATTGAGTTTCTGGAGGATCGCTGAGGGGAGGCAAGCTTGCTCTCTGACCCTTTATAGGAGCATTCCAGGCAATGGCTGTGGTCATTAGGGAGAGGGTGCCATCGACAAAAATGGTTGATAATTAAAGATGATTTGGGGTCACATGTGTAGGATTGCAGAAACCCTTTACACTGTAAGCTCCAGCCATAGCCTCCTGCTCTCAGTTCTTGGTGAATGCCCCACTTCTTCCTGCCCCAGGACCTGTGTGTGTATGTGCTATTTTCTTCACCTGGCACACTCTTGCTCCCTTCCCCTTCGTATAATTAAATTCTTACTCGCTTTGCAGATTTCAGCTCAAATGTCACATCCTTAATATGGTCCTCTAGACATTTTCTATTTTGAGAGAGAGTGGTGGTTGTTACTGTTTTGTTTAGTGTCCCTTCTATTGTAAGCACCGATACAGCAGAGACTCAAACATTCAATTAAAATTTGTAATTGATCATTGTAAATAAATATTTGCTTTCAATCTAATTTTGTTTTTATAATTTTATTCCTTTGTTGAAAGGGAATCCTTCCAATGGCATAATCTTCTAGTGGACAATTGTTTTTGTCCACTGATTTTCCATCACTAGTATAGTGCCTGGCATGTATTACATAATAAATATTTGTTGAATTAATACACAGTTCTAATTTAGTGCCATTCAGTAAACAGTGGTGAGGCTCCTCCTGGAGCACTCTTTAATTTTGTTGTTTGCTTATTTCTGTACTGTGAGTTTTCCCAGCAGGTATGTGACCATCACTATTTTGGGACTGGGACTGTCATTTGATTGTTTGTATTCCAGCTGTACGAAGAGATAGAAGGTCCAGCAGGAGGGGGCTGGCATCATACTGGTAGGAAATTTGGAGATTTGGGGAACATGTCTCAGAGTTTGAAACTTAACATTTTTGAGGTACTATATGGAATATGTAAACATTATGCAATAAAAATTAAGGAAGTCTTTTTGAGGTAGACAATTCCTGGCTGAGAACTAGAACTTAACAGGAAGTTGTGTTAAAACTATAGGGAATGAAAAGCATACTTTATCAGACAGAAAGTTCCTGAAGAATCCCCTAACTCAGAAAAGGTTATCTGTGAGCCATGTCATGTGAACTCTTTTTTTTTTACCCCCTTCTTTAGCATTCTTTATTAGTATCTCCCAGCACTTAGTTACTATAATCTGCATCTTTGAAAAAAAAAAATGTGTTAGTCTGTTTTCCATTAGTTATAACAGAATACCTGAAACTGGGTAATTTATAAGAAACAAAATTTATATCTTACAGAACTAGAATCTGGAAAGTCCAAGTTGAGGGCGCACATGCAGTGAGAGCCGCCTTGCTGGTGGGGACTCTCGGCAGGGTCCCCAGAAGGCAGAGGGCCTCGCATCTGAGGGGCTGAGTGTGCTCACAGGTCTCCTTCTTTTTATAGAGCCACCAGTCCCCCTCCCAATCTACACATGGACTAATAACCCATTAATCCATGGGTTAATTAATAACTCATTAATTAGTAACCCATTAATCCATGCATAGATTAACCCATTCATGAGGTCTCTGCCCTCATGATCCAATTACCTCTTAAAGGGCCTACTTCTCAGTACTACCGCACTGGGGATAAATTTCTTTCTTTCTTTCTTTTTTTTTAATTGCACTTTAGGTTTTGGGGTACATGTGAAGAACATGCAAGATTGTTGCATAGGTACACACGTGGCAGTGTGATTTGCTGCCTTCCTCCCCTTCACTTATATCTGGCATTTCTCCCCATGCTGGCTCTCCCCAACTCCCCACCCCGCACTGTCTCTCCCCTATTTCCCCCCAACAGACCCCAGTGTGTAGTGCTCCCTCCTCTGTGTCCACATGTGCTCATTGTTCAACACCCGCCTATGAGTGAGAACATGCAGTGTTTGATTTTCTGCTCTTGTGTCAGTTTGCTGAGAATGGTGGTTTCCAGGTTCATCCATGTCCCTACAAAGGACATGAGTTTCTAGAGGGGACATTCAAGCCATAGCAAGCATGAAGTTACTACCTTACTTGATGAGGGCATCTCCATGAAGTTACTACCTTACTTGATGAGAGCGTCTCGTAGTGCCCTACAAAATGTTTTCACACATTCGCTATTTCATTAGAGCCACACATTGTTTAGCAGTGGAGATGAACTTGGTGATGTTAAGTGACTTGCCCTGTGTACATTCATGTATGCATTAATTCATATGACAGATTTTAAGTTTCAAGTACTAAGTGAAATACAGCCAGGGGCAGATGCAGGTTTTGTGAGGCCTGAAGATTTTGCCATTGGAAGGATTCCCTTTCAGAAGAGGAATATCATTATAAAAACAAAATTAGATTGAAAGTGAATATTCATTTATAATGATAAATAACAAATTTTAAAAAGCTGACAAATTCCATAAACCTCACATTTCCAATTCAGATTCCTATTATCTAGATCCTGAAAATGCCCTCAGACGTTCCAGTGCCACCCAACAGGAAGGGGAGTGTTTCTGAGGAGAGATTGAATGGAAAGAGAAAGGAAGCTTAACAAATTGTGGTTAAAATACTTTACCCCTTACCCCTGCATAGAACACTTTTATTTAATTTTTCTGTAACATCATTCATCCAGAACACTTTGGATAAACACCAGATTAAAAGCTAATCTTGTGATATTCTATGTTGTTATTGTTGCTTTCCTCCGATGGTGATCTGGTGACCACCCCAGCTTTGTACAGGTCAAATTCGATCCCATTTTGAACAGTATCTTGCTATTGAGGATTAAAAGGGACTGACTATGACCATGTTGCTTAGGGTTCTCCCAAAGCATTGGAAGAGGTCTCCGGGAGCCCTGAAGCTTTATGGAAAAAATCTGCCTCTGGTTTCTGGCTTTTTTCCAAAGGTTGAGGAAACAGGCTGCCCTGCCCTAAAGAATTCACTACTGCATAGGCAATCACATCATTACAGAAAGTGATTATATGTAATAATCGTGATAAATGGTTGGATAAGAACATGCTGAGAGTGCTTCCAAAACCACAGGAGAGGCAAGTGGACTGCAGAGCCTGGGTAGGAGCTGGGTTCACAACTGAGACTGGAATTAGCCAGGTCACAGGCAGGTGAAGGGTGGTCCAAGGAGAGGGTGTGGTCTGAGAGAGGGCGCATGCACTGGTTGGCACTGGTTGACTGGAGGGGAGGGTTGCTGTGAGCCTATGAGAGGAGGTTGGAGCCATCACACGTCTGGCGAGGGCAATGCTGGCATTGGAACCCATGTCTTTGGCTTCTGTCCACATCACCACATTGTATGATGTTCCATGTGTTCTCCATGTACTTACACTTAATTTTGTGAACACTTTTCTTTTGAGTTTTGAGAATAACATCAAGTTTTGCTTACAAATGGTGGAATTATTGGGGGCAGAAGAGGTAGCCCTAGTTTCTCCCCTAGAGGGGTGTGTGTGTGTCTGTGTCGCGGGGTGGGGAGAGCAGTTTCTGAATGACAATGAGGTTATACTCATGGAAGATGGCCCTGATGTGGGGATCCTTTAACGGTGCATGGCTAGCAAGATTCCCTATTTCCCCAGGGACTTGTCCTCGGGCCTGCCTTCTTTTGTGCAGATCAATAATAAGGGGAATCATGAGGTTGTGGGGGAGAGGAGAGAGAGATTGATTTAGGGGAAAACTCCAAACAATTTAGAAGGAGTTGAAGGTATAGACCATGTCAAAGACTTAAGGCTGCCTTTTATAAAGTTGTCAAAGACTTTTATGCCACTGTGGAATTAGAAATTACCAGGTTGTGGAGTAACATTACTGAAGGGCTCTCTTTGTGGGTGATCTGGGTGTGGAAAGTGCTGAGCAGTGGGCGTGCTCATGGGAGGGAATTTGAAAATCTAGGTTACTGAAACAATATATTTAAGCATGTGACATAACTATTACTTAGAATACAGCTGTAGTTACTGAAAGCGACTGTGCAGAAAGTGGAAGCATAGCTTCTTGTATCCCTTTAAGAATAGACAACCAAGAATCTACAGAAAAAGTAAAGTGATTAGTGGACTATTCATTTTCAGCAGATTATCTAATAAAGTTGGATCATTAAAGCATTAATCTATTTAAATGTACCTGACCACTCATAAATTAGATTTAAAAAATTTGTGAGTCTCACCTGCCAACCTGACCATACTGCTTTCAAAAGTCTATTCTCTTCAGTAGAATTTATTTTGATAACTTCTAGTCAATGAAAAATGTAAACTCTTACAAGAGAATGTTTCCTAGGACTCACCCACTCCCATTCAATGTTCCAATATGTAAAGAAAGTTAAACATAAAATACTGGAATCAATCACAATGTCCATCTTTAGACAGTTGGTTAAATCAATTATCTGGTCTTTGAAAAGAATGATGGAGGTCTGAATGTGCTGAAGTGGAAAGATATCTGTGATATATGGTAGTTTTTTAAATACACAAGTTATAGAAGAATATGGAATCCCATGTGTGTGTTTTTTAAATGAAAAATACTTATGTATTGACAGAACACTTCTAGAATGGTATCCAAACTCCTGGAGTGGGAGTGAGGAATGCCTTCTACATACGCACTGGTCTATTGTTTAAATTTTTTACTATGACCGCAAATTGTGTAATCTTTTTTTAAATAAAGAGAAGAACAATAAAAAAAATTTTGTGAGTCCATCAAGAATCACGGATTTTTCCATTTAAAGTCATCACAAAGGGAGGGGAGAAGATGGGGAGAGGTTGGTCAGTGGGTACAAAGTTACAATTGTAGAGGAGAAATAAGTTCAGGTGTTGTATTGCACAGCAGGATGACTATGGTTAACAGTAAAGTATTGTATATTACAAAAGAGCTAGAGGAGAAGCTTCTGAATAGTTTTACGCAGAGATATGATAAATGCAACAGGTGATTGAACACAGGAACTGCCTTGATTGGATCATCGTACAGTAAGTACATACCAAAATGTCCCCTATAAATATATATAATCACAATGTATAGTTTAAAAATTAAATTCATCCCTGAGAGGTTTGAAAAAATAAAGTCACCTTAAAATGTTGTGTGAAAGGAATAGCGCATATTTTGGTAAGAAACTGAAAACACTTCCCATGAGTTGGAATATAAGAATATCCCAAGGGCTAGTGGAACAAAATGAGTTAAATGACTTTTTCAGTGGGAAGTCCAAGATTGGCTTTCATAATAATGCAGTTCTCTGTTTTTATTTTGAATTGTGACTTTCATGGTTCTTTACATTTTTACTGAATTCTTCATTAAGAATTCATTAATAAAGGTATTTTAGAAAAGTTACCTATACATAAAATCCTGTTTGTAGCAGTACAGTGTTTTCTTTAATAAAAGCTAGTGGTGAACACTTTTCATAAATACACTAAATTGTATGTTTGAAATTAGATTTTTAAATACTCAGTTTGCTTTGAAGTGGAACACCTTATACATCATTGTATTTTTGAATTTTAAAAAGGTATTTATTCACAGATGGCAGAGGATTAAATGTGAAAATAGATGATATTGTATCAAAACCTCTGACTGAACTCAATAGGGAGTTTTCCCCCAGGCAAAACAGGGGAAAAAAATAAGCCAAATAAGATGATACCTGACACTTTGCCAGTGAGATTTCTATTGGTAACTGCCATCGTGCTTTCAGTGGAAGTTGGGATGAGGGGAAGGGGCAGTTAGCCATTAAATTGGATGTGGTCTTTAGTTAAAAATGGCGATACCGATTAATTTTTGAAGCATTTTTGATGGTTCAGAATTGCCAGTATCTTCAGCTTTCATCGATGAGTAGATGAACTCTGGTGCATACATATGCCAGCCCTCCCGCCTCCACCATTCCTAACCCGACAACCACTAATCTGTTCTTGAACTGTATAATTTTGCAATTTCAAGAATGTTTTATATACAGGAAGCAGTACAGCTTACGATTTTTTGGGACTGCCTTTTTAATCACTCAGCATAATGCCCTTAAGAAGCAGCCAGTTGTTGCATGTATCAATGGCTCATCCTTTCTTGCTGTGAGTTGTATTCCACGGTACGTGTGTCCAGTTTGTTTTACCATTCACCTCTTGTAGGACATCTTGATTGTTTCCAGGTTTTGTCTATTATGAATAAAACTGCTATGAACAAATGTGTATAGGTTTTTGTGTGGACATAGTTTTCATAACGTTTCAAATGTGAATGTTCTTGAGATAAATGTCCAGGAATGTGGTTGCTGGGTTGTATAGTAAGTGTATGTTTAGTTTTTAAAGGAACTGACAAACAACGTTCCCGAATGGCTGTATCATTTTACATTCCCACCAGCATTGTACAAGAGAGCCAATTTCTTTGCCTCCTTGCGAGTATTTGGCATTATCACTATTTTTTATTCTAGTTATTGTGATAGATGTATAGTGATATCTCATTATGGTGTCCGGTATAGATCTTTTTTAAAAAAAAAAATCTGGTAAAATATCATAATATATAATTTCTCATTTAATCAATTTTAAGTGTACAGTTTTGGTGGCATTGAATGCATTCACACTGTTGTGCAGCTGTTAGGACTATGCATATGTAGAACTTTTCCATCTTCTCCAACTGAAACTCAGTATCCTCTGAGCAATAACTCCTCATCCTTCCTTTTGCCAAAGCCCCTGGCAACTATCATTCTACTCTTTGCACCTATGAATTTTATTACTCTAGGAACATTGATGTACAAGTATCCATTTGAGTCTCTGCTTTCAATTTTTAGGTATACATCTAGAAGTGGAATTGCTGGATCATATGGTAATTCTGCATATAACTTTTTGGGGAACTGTCAAACTTTTCCGCAGCGGCTGCACCATTTTACATTCCCACCGGCAGTACACAAGTGTTCTATTTTCTCCACATTTTTGCCAACACTTTTTATTTTTAAATAATAGCCATCCTGATGGGTATGAAATTGTATGCTATAATTTTGTTAAAGACACTTGAAATGATTATGTAGCCCTCTCGGGAGCAGGGATTTCTGATTAGGGTTCTTCCAACCTTTCAAGTTGCAACCAATCTTCATCCTACCTCAGTGTGAGATTAAAGTTGATTTTTTTGTCACTGAAATGATAGGCATTCCCTGACATCTGAATGTGTTTGGATCCTGAGTTGAGATAGCAAGAGTTTATATAGTGAGTTTGGATAGCAAAGAATATCTAAATCTTTTGGGGTGGGAAAAGTTATAGATCAGATAACAATAGATTAATCTAAAAAGTTACCTGAATCCAACTGGAAAGCCAGAGTTCAGAGAGTGGAAGTTCAGAGAATGGAGGTTATCTCTATTTTAATGTCAGTTGGCACACAGACAATACAGTAGGGAAAGCTCAGTCTGTCAGTTTATGCAACTCTGTGTTCCATGGTTAAATGGATGACACTTAGTCAAATTGCCTGAATGGTATTGAAGACAGAAATCATTTCTATAATGCCTTGCAAATCTAAATCTAGACTTTTTTTTTCCAGGCCATTGGGGTTCTCTGATTCTCAATGTATTGATACTTTACTTGGATTCCTAGATGTCCAGCTCTTAGGAGGTATGAAAAAATAGAGGAGAGTCTGGCTCCTCTTGGGAGTTTCCATAGGAACAGGATGGCACTCAGGTGGATCTCAGGCCCTGGACCTGGCCAGACTCAGGAGTCCCAGGGAGGAAGAGGAGGTCAGGTAGCCTGCAGGAATCTTTAACTAAAAGAAAGTCTACTGTGCTCACCTGCTACCTTCAAGGAGGTCAGGAGGGAAGGTTCTAGACTTTGCCTGTTTTCCTCTCTCTCTTTAATTCAATTATTTGAAAGGCTTTACAAATCTCTACTTATCCTTTCCCAACATTGTGTGTGTGTGTGTGTGTGTGTGTGTGTGTGTGTGTGTGTGTGTGTGTGTGTTATGAGTTTTGTCTGTCTTTGTATAGAAGTATAAACTCCACTCTTTTTTACAAGTCATCTTGGTTGGTATAAAAGATAATTTGATTTGTGGCTGGGTACAGTGGCTCATGCCTGTAATCCCAGCACTTTGGAAGGTAGGGGTGGGGAAGGAATCACAAGGTCAGGAGTTCGAAACCAGCCTGCCCAATATGGTGAAACCCTGTCTCTACTAAAAATACAAAAATTAGCTGGGTATGGTGACAGGCACAGTCATGAGTGCCTGTAGTCCTAGCTACTCAGGAGGCTGAGGCAGGAGAATCACTTGAACCCCGGAGACAGAGGTTGCAGTGAGCCAAGATTGTGCCACTGAACTCTAGCCTGGGAGACAGAGCGAGACTCCGTCTTAAATTTTTTTTTTTTGTAAAAACAAAAGTCACTTAGTGTGGGTGTGTATGTGGGTGGGAATAGAGGAGGGAATGGGGAAATGGCATTTAGGACATTTCCTGCTTTGACAAAGATGAGTTGCTGGGAGAGCTGTGCTTCTCAGTCAGATAGATTAGTGAATGTGACTTTGTTGGCCTCATGATATTAACAGCCCTGGGGGTATCTACTCATTCACTCAGGGTAGGTCAGCGAATTTTCTAAAATAACTAAAGAATATCATCTACCTGTTAGAAAGTAGCCACTTCAATCTTCTCTTTAGAGGTTGCCACATAGAAAATACCAAATAGCCTTTCTAACAGTAAACATGACCAGTGCAGAGGCAGGAAGCCAGCTTGTGAACCCGCAGATAATTATTATTACAATTTTTAATTATTATTTATTTAATTTTATTTTTTGAGATGGGTCTTGTCCTGTTACCCAGGCTGGGGTGCAGTGGTGCGATCTCAGCTCACTGCAACCTCAGTTTCCTGTGTTGAAGTGATTCTCCTGCCTCAGCCTCCTGAGTAGCTGGCATTACAGGTGTGAGCCACCACGCCTGGCTAATTTTTGTATTTTTAGTAGAAATGGGGTTTTGCCATGTTGGCCAGGCTGGTCTCAAACTCCTGACCTCAAGTGATCTGCCTGCCTCAGCCTCCAAAGTGCTGGGATAACAGGCATAAGCCACTGTACCTGGCCATTATTATATTTTTTTAAATAAAGGCGGGAAAACATAGAAAGTGCCTAGAAAGGCCACATTTTGCCTCATCATACAGTTGTTAAACCTCTTTGGTAGAGATTTGCCATTGGCCGTGATGGCCACCATGGTGTCATCACATCTGGGCAGAAGACGTCCCATAATAGGGCACTTTGGCTTACTGGGATGTTATCCTGGTGCACTGTAATGTCTGCACTACTGTATGTCAATATTTAACAGAGGCAGGACCGGAAGGGGACAGGAGGTTCACATATACAATTTGGAAAGGTAGATCGAACACTTTCACATATGTGTCGAAAGAGTTCACATTTTCGGAACTGAGGTATTTAGACATTTTAGAACTATGATATTTCTACTTGTGGCTGTGATTTCTTTACCTTTTTTTTTTTTTTTTTTTTGAGATGGAGTCTTTCTCGGTTGCCCGGATGGCGCGATCTCAGCTCGCTGCAACCTCTGCCTCCTAGGTTCAAGCGATTCTCCTGCCTCAGCCTCCAGAGTAGCAGGGACTACAGGCACACACCACCATGCCCAGCTCATTTTTGTGTTTTTAGTAGAGATGGGGGTTTCACCATGTTGGGCAGGCTGGTCTCGAACTCCTGACCTTGTGATACCTTCCCCACCCCCACCTGCCAAAGTGCTGGGGTTACAGGTGTGAGCCACCACACCCAGCCTCCTGTGGTGCCTTTTCTATAGGTGGCAGTTAACCCTGTAAATTGCTTTGTCTGCATAAAGCATTTAAAACAGAAGTGGAGGTGCTCTTATCTATGGAAAGCCATTGGCAGTGGAGACCAAAGCAACCAAGACAAGCAACCCAACCACTAAATCAGACTTAAAAAACACTTAAAAGACACACACTTCGCTGCCACCTCTTTGAGTTACACTCTTCCTCCTCTGTTCTGGCTCAGTTGCAACCTTCTTTACCATGGCTCTTGTCTTCTCTGTTGATGCTTGCCAACTTCGTATACCTTCTGCCTACTGTCTCTGTCCTTCCGGCTGTTTTTCTTTTTAAACTATTCGACCTTTGATGTGAACATCAAGCAGCACCTGGCAAGTAATAAGCACTCAGTATATGTTTATTGACCTGACTGATCATACTGAGATTAGCACTGTCCTTGGGTTTTCCGTAAATTAAGACCACCTGGTGTTCACTGTGTGCGTGCCTCTGAAAGAAGAGCTGGCCATGTGGATTTGTGTTTTGATTTGATGGGATGGGAAGGAGAGCTGGGGATAAGGGCAGCCTGCTGAAGGAGGCTTATCATTTTAGAGTACTTGCTATGGGCCAGTCTCTGGCTAGAGTTTTCAGAGATTGTGGTTTCCTGGACTCTCCTATGTGTTTGAAGGATGTGTTTTTATAGACCATGTTGTCATCTCAAATGTTGACTTCTAGTAATAGAAATGACCCTGGCAGTGAATGAAGTGGCTTACTGGTAGGCAGGTGAGTGCAAACCAGTGACTTCCTGTCTACCAGGTTTCAGATGTGCTGAGCATGTGGTGGTGTTCAGCAACTGCTGCCTTGTTATGCTGGTACACTTAGCTGAACTCTGGTAGAATAAATCATTTACCCTGAAGGGTGGAAGTTCCAGCAGCCATCAAACCTCTGAGCAGAGCTGAGCCAGGGAAGGGGCTTGCATTTTCACACCCTTGGGTCACACTCCTTCAGGCGGCCTTTGGCCTGAGGAACCGAAATAGCCTGGAGAGGAAGCAGATGAAATCTGGTTTGTTGTCCTTAGCTTCTAAAGTAGACAATTCAAATGAAGGCCATTAAAAATAAACCAAGAGAGAAAGGAGAATCCCTTGAACCCAGGAGGCAGAGGTTGCAGTGAGCCAAGATCATACCACTGCCCTCCAGCCTGGGTGAGAGAGTGAGACTCCATCTCAAAAAACAAAACCCAAATGCCAAGAAACAAAACCACATTGATGATGATTTTCTCTGTGTTAAATGTCCCATGGAGAAACATACAACACTGAAAAAAAAGAAGAGTCTATTGAAGTTCATGTATCACAATTAGTTTGTTTTCTCACTTGAATACGAGCTCTGTGAGAACAGAAACTCTGCTTCTGCTTTTTCCTGCCAATTTCTGGATACTGTGTCTGGCAGAGTAGGCTCTCAGTAAATATTTATTGACTGACTGACTGAATGAAGCTTACATAAAAGAAAATGATACTTAGTCTTATATTTATAAATTTCAACTTTTAAGGAAGCTCTAGGTCAACTAAGAAAAGTGGGGGAAAACATCCCAGTGTATGCCCTGAATAAACCAGAAGTAATTACTTAGGGGAAGTCCAGATGCTGCCAGCGGGGCAAACAACTTCCTCAGTAGGTGCCCTCTTTCTACCTTCCCCCTTTCTTCTCTCCTGTCTTTCTGCTACAGCCATGGCATCAGCAAATAGGATTATCTGAGAATGTGTATGAGTAATGTGTGACTTGAGTCCTTAATTTGCAGGGCTCTTCAGCGAATAGGGGTACTCTACCTTGTTCTAGAACAGCAGGCCTATCCCTGTACAGCTTGGGCTCTGCAGAGCCAAGAGTGCTAGAATTGGGATCCTGGCCTGGTCACTTGAAATCTGTTGTCCTCTGCTCTGTCTGATTCTGACCTCCCCACTGACCCCTTGGACTGTGTCGCTGCCACCTTGCTCCCAGAGGTACAGCATCATATGCTCTACCCCACGTGAGCAGCTGGCTAGAGTGGGACTTTATAGTCAGTGTCCTCTAAGTCCCAGCCCTTCCTGGCTGGTCCTATAGCTGCCTATCACCAGAGCAGAGAAGCAAATTCAGAAGCTTGGAATATTTGGAAGGCACGTTTGTTTTGCGACAATAGCGATGGTGTCTGTATGTAAAGTGTGCAAGGAAACAGTAGCTGGCAGTAAGTGGGTGGCTATGGTTTGACTATCCAAAGCTTAGCGGGGATTCATATCTGCCTCTGTCCAGGAAATGGCATTTCTATCTCAGTCCCACACAGGAGAAAGGCTTAATAGAGTGGGCTGGCTGGGGAGTTCCAAAGAACAGGCCTATAAATGATCTTTTAGTACTGAATTGGAGCAGAATTGGTGAATTTCCAGATAGGCAGATGCAAATTATTATTGTATGCATTCTTGAATATAGCCATATGGTACATTTAATTTAACCGTCCCTGACTAATATGCAGAGGCAAGCTTATAGATTTCTATTACTTTTTTTTTAATTTATAAAGTCATTTTTAACTTATGTGAATTTTTTATTGTCTTGGAAGAATCTCCATAAACCAAAGAAATTCATTAGTTTTGTTCTAATTAAACTAAACACAAACAAAAAACCCAAAATGAACATAGTACCTATTAATGGCAAGGTTTTTTGTACTTTCTAGTATGAAAAGGTATGTGTATCTCTGGAAGATAGAAGTTGATGAGTAATCCTATCTATACTGGTTGGTATTACTGATATTTTGGATTCCATTCTAACACCACAAAGTTCATTCTAGTATTCACTTTTGCTTATAACTTTTTCTCTGATAATGGGAAACTTGGCTATGGTGATCTACAATATATTTACTATATTTTCAAGCCTAGTATACTTGTAGTTTTATAATATTGCTAACCTTGTGAGAATACAGACCTGTGCCCCTGCTAGAATATAGATTTACCAACTAGGAAAAGAGTTTGTGTGCAGTTCTTTTTGTCTAACAGTCAAAACACTTTAGCCTTTCTGTTGAAGTCTTTTTTAAAATTTCAGCTTTTATTTTAGGTTCAGGGGTTTTATGTGGAGGTTTGTTACATGGGTACATGGTGTGATGCTGAAGTTTGGGGCATGATTGATCTCGCTACCCAGATACTAAGCATAGTAGCCAATAGGTAGTTTTTTAGCCCTCACCTCTCTCCCTGTCTCTTCCCTTAATAGTCCCCAGTGTCTGTTGTTCCCATTTTTGTGTCCATGTATATTCAATATTTAGCTCCCACTTCTGATTGGGGACATGCAATATTTAATATTCTGTTCCTGCACCAATTTGCTTAGGATAAAGACCTCCAGCTGCATCCATAGCCTTGCAAAGGATGTGATTTTATTCTTTTTTATGGCTGCATAGTATTCCATGGTGTGTATGTACTACATTTTTTTTTAATTCATTCTACCATTGATGGACACATATGTTGATTTCATTTCTTTGGTCTGTGAATAGTGTTCCAATAAACATACAAGTGCATACATATATATATATATATATATATATATATATATATTTTTTTTTTTTTTTTTTTTTTTTTGGTAGAGCGATTAGTTTTCCTTTGATTATATACCTAGCCATAGTATTGCTGGGTCAAATGGTAGTTCTGTTTTAATTTCTTTGGGAAGTTTCCCAGATGCTTTCCACGGTGGTTGAAATAATTTACATTCCTACCCACTGTATATGAGCATTCCCTTTTCTCTGTAGTCTTACCAGCATCTATTATTTTTTGACTTTTTAATAGTAGCCATTCTGACTGGTGTGAGATGGTATCTCGTTATGGTTTTGATTTGCATTTCTCTAATGATGAGTGATGTGGAACTTTTTTTCATGTTTGGCCACTTGTCTGTCTTCTTTTGAGAAGTGTCCATTCATGTCTTTTGCCCACTTTTGAATGGGGTTATTTGTTTTTGGCCTGTTGATTTAAAACAAGGCTATTTAGGTCAGCTCCTTTCTTTACAATCCTCTTTTGTATGCTTCTGTCATACATTTGTAATACAGTTAGATTCGTTGCTATAGTTTATGTTCCACCCTGGATTCTCCTGTAATCCTGGTTGATTTTTAAAAATTTTACATACTGCAAAATTTACTTGTTGTATTGCAGAGTTCTGTGAAGTGTGGCAAATGTACAGTTTTGTAACCATCTCCGTAGAACCATATAAAACACTTCCGTCACCTCTCAGATTTTTTCATCCTGCTCTCTTACAGTCAAACTCTCTTCCAGTCTTTAATCCCTGGCAACCATTAATCTGTTTTTCCTTCCTATAGTTTTGGCTTTTCTAGAATGTAATATAAATAGAATCCTACAATACATAGCCTTTTGTATATGACTTCTTATACTTAGCAAAATGTATTTCCGATTTATTCCTGCTTTTGTGCAAAACAATAATTTGTTCCTTTATATTGCTGAGTAGTATTCCTTGCATAGATGTACCACAGTTTGTTTAACCATTCATGTGTTAAAGGGTTGGTTTTTGATGTTCATGAATAATGCTGCTCTAGTGATTTGTGAATAGGTTCTTGTGTGAACATAGGTTTCAATTCACTGGAATAAAATACTAAAAGTGGTATTCCTGGGTCTTATAAGCTATGTTTAATTTTATAAAAAATGGAAAACTGTTTTCTAAAGTGACCATCTTGTTTTGTATTTCCACCAGAAACATATGAGTTTTGCTCCAGTTGTCCCACATATTCACCAGCATGTTGTATTATCAGTTGTTTTATTTTAGCCATTCTAAAAGGTGTATAGTAGTATCTTAATTTGATTTTAATTTGCACTTCCCTAATGAGCAATGATGCTGAGTATCTTTTCATATGCTTATTTGCTATTTATATATTTTCTTTGTTGAAGTGTCTGCTCAATTTGCTCCCTTTCCTTTTTTATTTATTGGATTGTTTTCTTATTGTTGAGATGTAAGCATTCTGGATATAGCTTCCTTTTCAGATATGTGATTTAAAATATTTTCTCCTGGTCTCTGGCTTATCTTTTCAGTATTTTAATCATGGTTTTCACATGGCAAAAGTTTTAAATTTTGATAAACTAAGTATATTTATCAATTTTTCTTTTTATGGATCACACTTTTGGTGGTGTATTTAAAAACACTTTGCTAAACTCAAGGTCATGCAGATTTAAAAAATGTTTTATTTTAGAAATCATCTGGTCTTACATTTTACATTTACATCTGTGATACCTCTGAATTAATTTTTTTTTTTTTTTAATTGAGACAGAGTCTCTCTCTGTTGCCCAGGCTGGAGTGCAGTTGCGCAATCTCAGCTCACTCCTGGGTTCAAGCGATTCTCCCACCTCAGCTGCCTGAGTAGCTGGGACTACAGGTGTGTATCACCCATGCCTGGCTACTTTTTGTATTTTTAGTAAAGACAGGGTTTTGCCATGTTGGCCTGGCTCATCTCGAACTCCTGATCTCAAGTAATTCACCCACCTAGGCCTCCCAAATTGCTGGGATTATAGGCGTGAGCCACTGCTTCCAGCCTGAACATTTAAAAAAATACATATGTTCAATTGTTCCAGTACAATGTGATGAAAATACTATCCTTTCTGCATTGAATTGCCTTTGTCACTTTGTCAAAAATCAGTTGAATAAGCCAACTGATTTTATTCTTTTATTTCAACATGTTTTGTAAATGTGTGTATATTTATAGGCTCTGTATTGTGTTTCATGGTTCCAGATTATATGTCATTTCACCAGTATCATACTGTATTAATTATTGTAGCTTTATTGCATTGAAATTGAGCAGTGTTGGTCCATTTCAAAACTTTCTTATTCTTTTTCAGAATTGACTATTCCTATTTTCCTTTTCACACAAATTTTGTAATCAATTTGACCATACATATAAATAAACCTTCCTGAGATTTTGATCAAAATTGTGTTATATCTATAGATCAACTTGGGAAAAACTAAAATATTAAAAATGTTGAGTCTTCTAATCTATAAACATTGTATATTTCTCCATTAATTTAGGACTTATTTCTTTCATTAGGGTTTTATTGTTGTTAGCATATAGAACATATTATGTTAGATTTATACATAAATATTTTGATTTTTGGTGCTATTATGAATGACGTTTGTTTCTAAAATTTCAAATTCTAGTTCATTGCTAGTGTATGGGAATACAGTTAATTTTTGTATTCTATAATTTTTTTGCCAACCTCATGTATTAGTTGTAAGAGCTTTTTTGTTGGTGCTTTGTTGTTTTGTTTTGTTTTGTTTTTTACAGACATGATAATCTCTGGGTTTTTTTTTTTTTGTAGGTAATAATCATGTCATCTATAAATAGAGACAGTTTTATTTCTTTTATTCTTATCTTTGTGACTTTTTTTTCCCATATTGAACAGAAGTAGTGAGAAAGAACATGCTTTTCTTGTTTTTGATCTTGGTGGGAAAGCATTTAGTCTCTCAGTATTAAGTATTAGTTCTAGGTTTGGGTCTTTTTTTTTTTTTTTTTCTTCTGTTTATTAGGTTAAGAAATTTCCTTCTGGTTAACTGAGTTTTATTTTTAAATCATGAAAAACGTTGAATTTCATAATTTTTTTTTCTGCATTATTAGATAGTATGGTTTTTCTTCTTTAGCCTGTTAACATGGTCAATTACATTGATTGATATTTGAATATTGAACCAGCCTTACATTTCTGGGATGAACCCCACTGGTTGTGATGTATTATCTTTTTAAATGTATTGCTGGATTTAATTTGCTAATATTTTGTTGATAATTTTGTATTTATGTTCATGAGGACTACTGATCTGTAGTTGTCTTTTCTTGTAAAATCCTTGTCAGGTTTGGAATTAGTATAATTCTATTTTATTTGAAGAAATGAATTCCATACAAGTGGACTAGGAATGCTTTGTGCTTGTGAATTGTGAGGGAATAAAATGGTAAATAATACTGTAATGCTATAGATAGTCTACCTTTTCGACTGAGGTGAAATCATAGACCTCTTGATCTCTGTTCATCTTTCTCTGCCTCTCGGTGCAGTGGATGCTTTTCTCTCCTCCATGAGTGGCTTGGTACTTGCAGTGCCAGCACCAGTGTGGGTATATATTTTGTTGCTAAAGCTGTGCCAGCCTTCTGCAAAGGGCAGAGTTTGAAAATTCCAGCAAACTCAGACCCAATTTGCATAGAGTTTTGCATGCATGTTAGCCAGTGGAAAGAAATGAAAAATAAGTATTTGGAACCAGCACAAAGTTCAGTGAACTTTTCCCTCGAAATTATCAGCATGCTTCTATTATACACAGAACAATAGAAAAGTCCTCATTAAACTAATAGAACAGAGGCATATTCCCACTACTTGCATTCCGTGCTCATAACCTAGTTCATGAGTTGCCCTTCTTTTAATCTCTTTTGGAGGAGAAATAGAAGGAGTTAAGTAAGTTGCGTGATAATATAACTTTGTTCTGGGTTTGGAGATCATTACTTTGTTTATCAATCTATTAAATGTAATTATTTAAATATAAATACAATGAGCATTAGTTGAGGGGGTTTCTTTATTCACCATTTATTGTGGTTTCCCCAAATATAATTATATTTTCTTTCCCTTTCTCTTGTAGATGGGGGAAATTCAACCACCCTAAGGAAATGAAATAAAATTACTGTATGAAGATTAAATTTTTATGAAAAAGCAATATTTAAGGTGATTACTGTTCTAATTGTTAAAAAAAAAAATTAATTTCCCCACAAAGGGTTTAAGTCAGTGTAGAAAACCTATTTGTCAGTGGTCAGACTAGTGAAATGTATTGCCCAAGTGAACTCCAATAACAAATATCCTCAAATGCATGCAACCATTCTCCCAGGACTTCTCTTCATCTTGTTTTCTTCATACTTGTTTTTCAACATTCTTCTTTGTTTTTATTACATTTCTCTATCTTTATCTCTTTTCTGTCTGTTAGGTGGTATGGAGAATTCAGGGCTAAGTGTTAAATCCAAGATGATGGCATTTTCATGCAGACACAACTTACCTTTACCACTTGGAATGGGTGAGAGATTGACTTGATGGGCAGAATGAGAGAGTAAGAGGAAGTTGGGCTGGTAGCATCTTTCCAGTCCTGTTGACTTCAATTCTGAATAGATAGAAGTTCTAGCAAAACTATTTAAGATGTAATCTTGACATGTTTGTGAATATTGTCACCACTTAGAAGTCTGGAAAGACAGAAACTTTTTTGTGGGAGAGGTAAGCAAGAAAGGTCACTAAAGGGTAGGCTATTCTGAATCCGTGTTATTTATAAAGTAGATGTTTTAAAACTTTGTAATGACTATAGAATTTTACATAGCAAGCTAAATATTTTTTGTGCTCATCTTAAAGGAGGAAATATGGACTAACAATATATACAGCTTCTGGGCTGAAGTATCCATTTCTCTCTTATTTGGCGTTATCCATGTTTTTCAGAGAGAGAGAGAGAGAGAGAGAGAGAGAGAGAGAGAGAGAGAGAGAGAGAGAGAAAATGTGCAAAATAAAAAAATGGCAAAAAGATTTTTCTTTAAACAAAAATCATTAATTTGTTATCAGGGAAAATGACAGAAAGGAAGAAGCTGAGCGTATCTTGGATTTTTGACCTAAGAGGAATAAGCTGGGAAGTACAGGTCAAGCTAGGTGTGTCCTGTATTAGCACTTAAACTGGGACCTTTATTTAACCACCACTTCCCCTGCCCTGGTGTCTTGGTTTCCTCCAGTGTAAAGTCAGGATAATGTGTAGCACTTAGCCATGTAAAGTGCTTGTATTGGTGACTGGCAAATAGTTAATTATCATTATTATCATCTCTGGGACCAGATAAAGAGAAGATCAAGGTCACTTGAAACTGATAGGAAATATGAGGTCAGGATTTAAAGAACAAAGAAATCACTTTCTAGCTTTGGGGATTAAGATACAGTGAGGTGGGGAATGTAAGACGGAGCTCTTTCTGTTGGAACTCCTCTGAGTTTTTGATTAAAAGGTTGAAGGTATGAAGAAAAATAAAACTGGAACTGATCCTATGTCCATCCCCAGGAGACACTAAAGAATGTCACTGGGTGTTGAAATATGTCCAGTGATAATTCTACTATCCTCAGAATAGAATGCCCAGGAAAGTTCAAGGGCAAAGGAGACAGCAAGCACAAATGAAGATTATCCTGAAGACATCTGTTGGGTTTGCTTTACCATCAATACTGTGGTATCTACATCAACATAATTTTTGGGCCATATGTCTCTATATCTCTGGGTGTATGCATGCATATTTATTTAGATAAACTTCTATGCAGTCATATGCACAAATCTTGAGTACACATGATATATTTTTACAAATATGTACACCCATGTCACTGTCACCCAGAGCAAGATATACATTTCTAGCACCCCAACACTCCCTTGTACCCACTTCTGGTCATTACCCTCTCCAAAGGTAGGTAAACACTATTTAATCATCAGAGACTAGTTTCATGCAGTAATAGGTGTGAATAGAATGGTTTTCTCCCTAACACGTGAATGTTGAGAAAGTAAAACTTCAGCAAGATGCGAAAATGTTTAACTTAGAAAAAAAAAAGTGAGATCTTTGATTATATGATCTTTATCAACAAATCCACTATCACTCCTTAATACAAAGTGAATGCTAATTCATGAGGTTTATTCATTTCTTACCACCCATGTGAAAACATTTTTCCACTTGTGTGAGTCAGAGCTCTTAGTTGCAAGCAACAAAACTCTGATTTAAGCAAAAGATAAGGTAATTGGGAGATGGCTGGAAACCAAGCTCAGGAAAGAGATAGGAGCAGCAGAAGGTCACAGGACCCACAGTCATGTCCTGTCCCAGGTAGAGTCTGGCTCTGGTGCTGTTGCTGCTGCTGAATTGTGCTGCTGACTCAATTGTGATTGTCCCTGCTACTACCATGAATAGGCTCTAAGGACCTGGGGCCTTTGTGTCACTCACTGCAAATTCAAAGCCTAGCAGGAGACACAAGAGTTGAGCCTAGGTCATAGGACTGCTAAGGGCCAAGAGAGGAAATGTCCACTTCCGTATTAAAAGGTAGGTTCTCTTCTGCCACTGAAACTCACACAATGGGTGACTGTCTAAAAATAGGAAGGAAGTTTGGATGCTGTTCAGTCAAAAAAAAGAAAAACAAAACAACCCAAAAGGCAAATGTCTAAAATATCATAGTTTCTTTTATTCATGTTATTTAATTATCACAATTTTAATCTTATTTCAAAGCCATTATTTACTCCAAAAATAGATGTTATCTATATCTCGTAGCACATCCATAGTGTCATTATGTGTTGGATAGAAGATGCCAGGTACGTGCAGAACAAAGTGCTGTCTTGATAGCTGTTCACTTGCATATTTAACCATTCATGGAACTCCTAACAGTTGTCTCTGAGGAGTAGTGCATTGAATTTTCAAATAAAATTATTTTGATGTCATTTCTGTGCATCTGGCTTTGCAAAGAGGTCTTGCCTGCACCTGAGAGGTGTCATGTGCTAATCAGAGTTCCGTCTTCATGCACTTACATGGGTATCAGCTACTTTCATTCAGTTCACCTGGTGCTCAAAGATGAGGGGTTATCAGTTTAATTTGTTACAAAAGGAAGGGAGGATAATATCTTCTGATTAAAACCACAGGTTTGTTTTGGAATGAAGACCAATGTGAATTTAATTTACTTGTCCTTAAGAAGTTAAAACCTAACTAGGGAAGACTGATTTTTTTTTTTTTTTTTTTTTTTTTTTTTTAATGAGAAGCTGTAATGCATCAGGTACTTTTATTTCCTAAATTAATGTTGTCACCTAACCATGCATGACTCTGTTAGCTGAGAATGATTGCTTTTTGCGTTTTGATGACAAATCTTGAGAATCAGATCAAAATTCTGTGTAGCGTACCTGCCAGCATGCAGGGTTTGGAATGTTGAGGGCCTGTTTGGAGACATTCTATTCTCTTTATTCAGGATATTAGTTTCTATTAATAGTAGGTTTGTATACCTGTACATAGCCTGTTACGGCCTGGATTTCGCTTATGTTTGTTTTGACTAGAGTCAATTTGGAGGAAGATAATGCTTATTGCTAGCGTAACCAGTTGTCCTATTCAGGTAGTGGTGTCCCATCCAACCAGTGTTTGCGGGATGGATGACTCTGTGGCCCTAGGAGCATCCTCAGCGTGGGGAGAGTCTGAGTACCTGAGCTCAGGCTGGTGTTTGTTTCAGTTTGTTTTGTGATGGATATACCACTTACGTCATACCTAGCCAGCCCCAGCTACCGCAGGCTCCTAGTTACCTTCTTTAGACTTTTTCAGAGTGCATGTTTTTCTGCATTGTCCATAGTAATATCAGTGTTCAATGATGAAAGTACTTTAAAGGATTATTTGATGGCTCGGAGAAAATGTCTGTTCCAGCTAAATGAATTTTATTTAAAAATATTTAGTTAAACTAAATAGGAAAAGAAACTGTGAATTCTAAAGATTTGTGAATATTATAAAGTTCATGTTTAGCACATAAGTCTTGTTACTGAGATGCGCCATGCCTCCTGTGCTTGGAATTTCTACTGGTTTCCCAGTATAAAACGGATACTGCAACTTTTAGATGTGACCTGATAATATCCTTGAAGTGTATTCTTTATTTGAATCATTGTTATTGGTGACCTTAGAGAATTTCTTGAGACAGAGGATCCAGAATGAACCTTTTAGAATCCAAGCAAATCCTTAGCTAGTTCAGGTTGATTAACAGGATGGGACCCCATAATTCCACAGTGATAGTTTGTAGCTATGCTCAACTTTGTAAATGCAGGCCTGTTGCTACTCTAACAAAACAAATTATTTAGTATGCTGGCTTTGCTCCCACTGTAGACTCAAGCCCAAGGCCTAGTTGGCCCCTCTTCCTCCTCTCCGTTCCTTAGCTCCTGACTGCCTTCCTGGGAATTTGCTTATTAAATTGTTCATGTCAGTTGGATGGTTAAAGTCCTTTATTTCTCTCTTGTCTTTAACTTTGTCTTCTTCACGTTGTGGCCAATCTCCTCATTCTCTTCCCTGTAGCTGCCACCAGTCTTTTCTAGGAAATTTCTTTATGTAATATCAATATGATATTTGGAAAAGCTGTAATGATTACAATAACTTAGTTTCAGACAGTATAGCTACATCACAAATAATAATAATGTAGAAAGTGGTTGTGTTCTTTTTTACTGAAAGCTCATCCTTTGTTACTATTTTTATTTATTCAGTAAAAAGTTAAAAGTGCCAACTACCTGGTTTTGTGCTATGTGCTAGAAATACAGCAAGAAGAGAGCTCATAGGTAAGGTAGAAGAAAGGCAAGTCGTGATGATAGTGTGTAAACCTTTGAAAGAGTGTCATGTATAAGTTTATTATTGTATCAATCAGAGCAATGATGAACTGTTGCTGTTGGACACAGAAATGATGCTATTACACTGAAAATAGTATTTATCAATATGGAATTTGTCTCTTTTGAGATGGAGTTTTACTCTGTCACCCAGGCTGGAGTGCAGTGGTGCCATCTCGGCTCACTGCAATCTCTGCCTCTCGAGTACAAGTGATTCTCCTGCCTCAGCCTCCCAAGTAGCTGGGATTACAGGCATGGGCCACCATGCCCAGCTAATTTTTGTACTTTTAGGAGAGATGGGGTTCACCATGTTGGCCAGGGTGATCTCAAATTCCTGTCCTCAAGGGATCCACCCACTTCGACCTCCCAAAGTGTTGAGATTACAGGCATGAGCCACCATGTCCGGCCGGAATTTGTCCTTTATATGTATATTAGTTAACAGGATTATAGACCTCCCAAAGTTATACTCAGGAATGGGGAAGAAATGTAGTTTCTTTAGGTCTTTCTGAGAACCAGTTAATCCTCCTGATCCCCTGTTTGCTGGGTAGCAGGAGATGACAAAATGAGTCTGCTCTAGTGTATGTAGTCTGATGCAATGATCTAAACAATTTGTTTAGGTCTTGCATGTTCATTTACTTAGATAAAATACTCGGCCAGCTAGATATTTGACTTCCTACTCTGCTCCTTTCTAGGATGGTTTCTGAATGTATGGGGAAGGGGCCTGTTGGAGGTCAGGGATTCCTCGGCTTCATGCAGTCCTCAGTGACTCATTCATCTTTGGGTGTCCGCTTGTATCGTGTCTACAGCGGTAAATTGTAGGTTGGTCTCTTTCAGCCATGTCTGGGCCCAGGTGTGTACCTGAGCTGACCTTGACTCCACTTCCTCTTAGTTCTTGCTGTTGCTCTTCGGACCCCTCCAAATCTCTGTCACATTCTCCACCCAGCCCATGGCCTAGGATGTCACTCTTGTAATCACTCTACTCCTAAGGTACATCTTTCTTCACACCAGGCTGAGCCTGCTGCCACTCAACTCACTACTATCTTCAAACTCCCCAAGGGTGCACAGGAACTTCTGGTCCCATCCACACCACACTAGAACGGAAGCTGGCTAGGGAAAGCTAAATACTATCCTTCCCTCACTCAGCCACTCAGCATTGCTGTGTTTACTGTGGTCTGCCCATCTCCTGGGCTGATGCAAGAACAGCCTCCCCAAATCACAGTAAGTCAGGTGCCACTCACTCAGATGTGTGTCATAACTTATCTGATAACCATTTCCCTCTCTGAGGCCAAAACCCAGAAAAGGAGATCAAGACTCAGCTGTTTTACCTCCTGCCTCTCTTTGTAATTCCTGGTCCCAGAAGCAAGTGAATGTTGAGCTTTCCCCCTCTTTCCTTCTCCCATCCTAAGGCAGCCATCTTCATCCCTAGCATTAATAGCAGCTTTGTCTTCTATAAAAGAGACCATCACCTGAATTTTTCAAACTCTATTCTTGGTAAGGTCTGCATTTCCAGCCCATTGTCTTGCTGTACCGTTATACTTGGGATCTCAGAAACTGACATTTCTCTTTTCCTATCTGCTATGCTAAAATGTTTCTTCTCCTCACTTCCAGCCCCAAGAGCCCCAAGGCAGGTGGATGTTTCAGGCTGACAAAGGAAAACACCTATATACAAAATGAGAGGGAGAAAAAGATGCATGTCATGATTTTTCAAATTTGTTATAGTAGATGTCAGTGATTCATAAATAATCCCTTCTGTACAAGTTTGAAAATATGTACATAGCACTGAAGATTATAAATCTATCCAAGGTGAATGATGGCAATTCCACAGCAGATAATGTGTTTCTAGAGGCAAGCCCTCAGTTATGCCACTATAATGGATTATTAGTGTAATCAAGGCAAGGCAGGTTAGATTCTTAGACTGGGGATTTTATCTCTGACTAATTACTGGATATGACTGATTGCCAAATGTCATTAAAGGAAAGCTACTGAATACCGTGCAATGAAGAAAAACTACAGGCTAAAGAATGAGCAGGCACAGATTCTAATATTAATCCTGCTTGCTGCCTCAGAGGCAAATAGTAAAAATAAAAAATGAGTTCCTGTAAAATACAAGTGAGTTAATGTATGTTAATTTTCTTCAACTCTGGTAATTTTCCTAAAGAGCATTAGGTATAGATACTTAAAATAACATAGATATGTATTTCCAGTTGTGCCATTTTATACTGTGGAGATGAATAATTATTGTATTTTAAGATGAGAGGGTCAAATGACTCCATGAATAGACAGTGCAGGTGGTCCCTGGAGGAAGCATGGTCTTTCTCTTTAAATGCGTAAATGACAGAAACTTGGAAAACTAAGGGACAGTTGAAAAAGAAGAAAAAGGAAGGGAAAATGGTAGTTTGAAGGCAGGGAAGTATAGAATTTCTAGAAGGGAGTAGTCATCAATAAAAGCAGGCAGAGAGAGGTCAGGAGAGTGGACTCAGCCTCTGAGACCTCAGTGGGGGGCTCTGATCCAGGGGTTACAGAGATGAGATGTCAGCCAGAGTGTGGTGTGTTAGAAGGGAAATAGGGAAAATGCAAGAGGAGAAAGGAAGGGGAATGATGGGTGGGATGATAAAATTCGACAAGTTGGGAAGAGGTTCACAGATGGAGTTTGAAAAGAGAAGTGTCCTCTTCTGAGCTTTGAAGAAAGGCATGAAGGAGAGTCATGGGCTGGATGGCCCAGGGCTGTGCATCCAGGTCTTCTGGCCTTGTTCATTGTTCTTCCTGCTAAGCAATTGCGCCTTATAAACGGCACATAAACATGCACGTCTCAAAGTTGACATCCAAAAACCTCACAAAAACCTAAAGCGCCAGCTCTGACAAAAATCGAAGAAACATATGCTTAGTCATTTTGCTGACCACATTAGGATCTGAAGAACTTTTGCGAGAATCCGAAAGATCCACGTCTCTTCAACATAACAGCTTTATATAAAATGTTTCACTTCTCAAATTTCTTCATAGCAAGAGAGGTTCAAGCTCATTCCATTCATCAGTTTTAATATAGAGGTTAGAGAACTTCATTATTTTAATTCTCACTAAAGCCTTTGTTTTAAGAATCTGAAGAACAGGAAACTCTTAAATCTGGACACGTCTTTCCTTCTTTTTCTTTTTTTCTTTTCCCTTTGGCCTAGAAGAGCAGGAGAAGCCAGAGGCTGCTCTCTACCATTTATGAGGAAGGATGGGGGCCTGGGAATAGGCTGGGTTGTATCGCCCTGCCTTGGTGTCTGTGGGGCCTCTGTAGTATGAAGTTCTGTATCAGGGCTTTGAGGACACCTGTTAGCTTCCTTCTTCAACCTGTTCACTTTTACCATCTTCTTGAGTCACTGCCTACATGAACCCTCTGTTGAAACCCTTGAGAAGTAAAGTAAAAGTATTACATACTTAGATGCCGTTGAATGTGCAAAGAGGGAAAAATCTGGACTCTCTATAGTGCCTGTGGTTTGGGCTACTGGTCAGTGACTTTAGGTATGTTTTCCCCGAAGAAGTTGCCACTGCTGTAATCACTGTTGAAGCCTTTGTTTAAAATGAACCTGAAATTGGCTTATTAGGCTAGCTGCTTTTTTTTTTTTTTTTTTTCAAAGACAGAATCTCACTCTGTCTCCCAGCCTGGAGTGCAGTGGTACATTCATAGCTCACTGCAACCTGGACCTCCTGGGATCAAGGGATTCTCCCACCCTGACCTCCCAAGTAGCTGGAATTACAGGTATGAGTCACCATGCCCAGCCTAGACTGGCTGCTTTTGATTTAGAATTGCCCTAGAGGTTTTATTTCTTTTCAAAATTAATGGTATCCTTGATTTTTGACCACATAACTAATAGTTGTCAGTCCTGTGCCCTTTGCATGGGAACTGTTTAGGAATCTTGTTCCCATCTGTCGGTATTACCTTTGTTAGAGATGCTCTTGGTATAAAGGGCTTAGCAGCAGTTTTGTCATGAGCTCAGTGTTGGCCCCACCCTAACCTGGAAATTTCTCTGCAGGTTTAGGCACACAGTATCTAATGAGTATATCTGGGAGCCTGTCAGTTATGATCTTTTGCTGCTATTCAGTGGTAATTGAAAAATAATTAAGCAGTAGCACACAGATATAACTGACACATGTGGCTTAGAGATAGAAAAGCTTGCTGTTATGCTAAACTACTTAATAGACTAAGCAAAAAGATTTATGGTGAATATGTAACAATAGCTTTTCAGAATGAAGGGAGAGTGGGAAAGATAATTAATATTCTTGAACATCCATGACATATCAGACACTGTGCTAGCTGTTTCATCAACCTTTTAAGTCCCGTTGCTTACTCAGTGTGCTAAGTATGATTTCCCCTTTCTAAAATTCAGAGATTATAAATGCTGTGTACAAAGCTGCACAGCTATTTACTGGATGTCTTGGGACTACCAGAGTGTAAGGACTCAATAAATGTTTGTACTATGGATGAATGGAATGAATGAAATGGCTTGCAGCCCAGGCAAGTTTTCACATTACCATTTGTCCCTCATCTCACCATGTGTTTCAAAACATATAATGCTTTGTTTATCTTTTAGGAAGACCCATTTTTCTTTGAATTGGACATGACAATGATGGGTGTGGATATTATTACTCCTATTTATTGTTGGACATTTGGTTTCTGATTTAAACATAAAACTATGATTCTTATGAGAGTTTAATCTCCAGAAAAACCCTGATGAGAAACAAGCGGATAGATATCTATTTTGTGAGAAATCCCTATTCATTTAGAATTTCAGAGGCAATGAAGATGAAAAAGGCGAATGCATATGTATCTCTGTATTCATATATATTAACAAATAAGGCTAACCATGTTTTAAAGTAGCCATTTTTTTGTGATCTGTTTTAATGAACAGATTAGTATAGTACTGTAGTTTTTTATTTTTTACTTTACATGGTCATATTGAGGGCTTAAATATAATTTAATATCTTAATTAGCCAAAGCATTCTCTTTCAAGAACATTAGCTTGCTAGTCATCCTTTCTTGGGTAGTGTGAAGATATATTTTAGTCCATATTCTAATTTAATAAAGTTTTACATTATTTTTAAAGTGTTTCTGAAGGAGATTAATGTAATTGTGATTAGTAATTATTCCTGTCCCTCTTCTAGGTCACGCTCCTGTCTCATCTTCTCCATAGAAAATGGGTATCACTGTTTTCCATTTGGAGGAAAAGAATGTTTTTTAAGAAAAACATTTTCTTGCTTAGTGAAATCGGTTTCACATCTTTGGTCTAATTATGCTGTTTCAATTTTCAATGAAGATCAGTTAAGGTTTATTTGGATGCTCCTCTAAATGAAGGGGGAAGAAAAGAACAAAACAAAGCCAGTTCCCTCATTAAGCTCAAGAGGAAGTTTCTTGTTCTCAAATCCGTTTAAGGGGATAAGCCATTCTAAATCTCCTCTGTCACCTCTCAGACGTATTTTTTCTGATATCACAAAGGCACGGAAGGACATTCTAAGCCCTAAATTGAGCAAAAAAAAAAAAAAATTGGCCTGGTGACTATTTAGCCATGCATTAATTGATCTAGGGATGATTCTAGCATGAACATGAATAAAATTAAAAGTATTCAACTACACCTAAATCTACTCTCTGGAGTGGATTCTGGGGTTTGCATTTGGGGGCAGTTCTTAAAAGCATCAGGCTAGAAAATGTCATCTTCTGTCTCAGTTCCCTTTTTTCTCAAGCTCCTTGGAATTCCTTGGTGGTGTCCAGTGGCCCTTAGAGGTGCTAGTGCTAGGGTCTGCGGGGGCATCCCAGGTAGGCCTGAGCATCCTGAACCTTATTTCATCCATGTACCTCTGTTAAAAATTCTCATTCCTGTATTAAAAAGTCATGGAAATTAGATAAAAGATTGATGAAACAGCTAGCACAGTGTCTGGTTTATCATGGATGTTCAAGCAAAATTCTCATACCTCTATTTAAAATTCTCCATTAAAAATTAAGAATTATGTGCCCATAAATAATTACATAATCTTAAAAATCAACCTCTTTTTTTTTCCCTTAGGAAATATAGATACATTTTGGAGAAAGAATTGTCCAGAATCTAAATATAATCTGGACATAAATAGAATTTCAGTTCTAAATGCATGATTCTTTTGAAAAAGGCAGATACTATACGCAGTTTCAATGTGTGCATAGTGAAATTCACCCTTTTTAGTGTACAGTTCTGACTGTTGGCAAAAACACACAATCCTGCAACCAAATATACAACATTAGCATCCCTCCAAAATTCCCTGTGCTGCCTCCTCTAACCTCAGTCCCTGTCAACTGCTGTTCTTTTCCCTCTAGCTGTAAAAGATAACATTTCCAAGATGTCATATCAATGGAATCCTATGTTATGTAGCCATTCAAGTCTGGCTTTTACCATTCAGCATAATTCATTTAAAATTCATCCATTAGTTTCATGTTTTAATACTTTGTTCCTTTGTATTTCTTAGTAGTGTTACATTGTGTGGACATAACACAGCTTATTCACTGAAGAATATTTGAGATGTTTCCAGCTTTTGGTGATGACAAATAGAGTTGCTATAACCATTCATACACAGGTTTTGTGTGAATGTAAGTTTATACAACACTTTGATAAATATGTAGGAGTGGAATTTCTAGGTCATATTGTAAGTTTATATTTATCAAAGGGAGATTATTAAACGTATTTTGGATTTTATTACTTTTCTTCTAATTATAAAAGTGATGCAAGTTTGTTGTAGAAAACTTAAAAAATATAAAAAAAGTGCCAAGAAGGTTAAAAAAAAATCCTTAATTCCATATGTATTTCATTTTCATGTGGGTATATGCCTAATCTACTTACCAAGTGTTTTGTGTCCTATTTTTGCATTTCACAAATATTTTCTGTATCATTAAATATTAAATAACTTTTCATAATACCCAAGAAGTACATTTGATGATAGGAGTATCAGAAACCATGGCAGACTGACAGAGGAGATACTTTTGTACAGAGGAACTCAGAATCCTTGTTTGTGGTTGTTTAAACATGCCTTCTTATATTTGCTTAGCCCTCTATTATATGAATTCATTTAGGAACAGTTAGAATTAATATGGCCAATTACCTTGTATAAATGTGCCCTTTAGATTTGAGGTTTATAGGTAGTAATAAAATGATGGTCCACTGGACATTATTTTTTCCCTTGGATAAACTCAATACTTTTAACTGTTATTTAAATGGTGACTGTAAGAATATTATTGTCCTTTGCTTTCATAAAATAATTTATACTAATCTTCTTAAATGAAATTAAGGTTAGGGACTATCATCTTAAATAACCAACTAATCACTAAAGGTCTTTATTTTATTTTATTTTTTAATGCTCCTTGCATTAGTGCTTCCAGTGAGGCTCTATTTTGAGATAATCAGTAAGTTGGTTGTTTTTGTTGGTATTTGGGAAAGCTAGGGATACGCCTGGGGTGTGGTGTAATTCATTCACATGCCTGATTTGTAAAGCCAGTATATCTTCCTGATTTTCTGAAGACCAGGCTCACAATTTTTAGGTGGACAATGAGGAAGAGTAGAAAAAGAGTCTGAGAAGAATTTAAAGACTTGGCTACTATTTTGGATGTCTGGAAATGTTTTCTTTACCTAAGTATCAACCCTTTATTCTTTCAGGGCTCAACTGCAAGACACACATTTCTGAATTAAGACAGCATTAACAACAAAATACCTGTCAGGGTCAATTGTTAAACTAGCAATCAAGGTGACTGACTTGGGCAGTATGAAACGTGTCCAGATTCCCCCTCAGTGTTGAATGGTTTTAATCTAAATTTTCCCTGTTAGCCTGAGTTTGGTTGCAAAGACCATATCCCTAAAAGTTTAAACCAGGGGGAAAGTGTGCGTGCATGTGTGTGTCCATGCGTACATAAATACCTGTCAGTGAAAAGCTCACTGCCAGCCCAGAACAGAATGGGGTTCAGTCTTGGAGAATGATGAGGAAGTCCTTTGGAACTTCTGGGGGCTCTGCACTCCCTGCAGAGCCTGCCTATGACTAGCCAAACTGTAAACAAAATCCAAGTTACATAGATACAACTTTGCTGTCTTGTTCACTGACATGTTTTATCTAAAACCAAGCTGTAGCAGTTACAAAAATTAATTTATTTTCAAAGCATTGATTTAGGGCATATCTTTGTTCTTGTTTTTGCTAGGGAAGCATTTAAAGAGAATCTAAAATAAGCTATCCTGCAGCTAACTAAGATAAAGGGAGTTTTAATGGAAAATTAATTGGTCCACTAGTAGGTAAATTAGTTCAGTGCAGGAATGTATTAATACAGTATATGATCAATTTACTAAGCACAGTGTAAGTTGCTAGGAATAAGGCCAGCCAGAATTCTATGCTAAGCAGCGTTTCAGGGTAGCTTTGTATTTTGGCATATCTAGGACCTAGCCAATTACTAAAGAAATGAGAGAACATGTTTTATTTAATTTGTATTTTGCTACCTTTTATGTGAACTGGGCGTTTTTAAGCACTTAATGTTGTCACCAGCCTTTTAAAGCTGTTTGTTCCTGCTGCCCAACTCTAGTTTCCCCTGTGTTGAGTGGTTTTTCATCTAAACACATTAGGTTTCTGTCTAGTTCTTTTTGCAGAGATAGAAAGCTGGGTCTGAAAAAAAAGCAGAGCTTTTATACAAGGAGGTCAGTGTTTGCACTCAGAAAAGAAAGTATGTAAACTAGACTTCTAATGGTTTTTATAATTGTTCTGAATGACACTGGCATTTAGAGATTGGAAGGTTTTAAAATTCATTGCTTAATATTTTTTCTCTGCAAATATTTTTCTTTATTACCTGTTCTCATGTCAGTTTTCTTCCTGTCATGATCATTACAGTACCCATTTTAGTACCCATGTGAATTGGTATAATTGGAGCAGGAGAAATTCAGATTAGACATCAGGAAGAACTTTCTGAAAAGCCAGGATTGTGGGAATACTAAGAAGATGGGCAAGTCTCTTCTTGGAAACATATGAAGAAAGATTTTAAAAGTTATCTTCTTGGGTAGTTTGTCTCCTTGCTTAGACCTAGAAGGAGTGTGGGAAGTAATCTTTTGTGACCACTTTCACTTTGTGGTGTTGTGATTCTCTGAATATCAGCACGAGGGAAAAGCCTTACATGTCCGGTGTAAGTGTAAATGATTTTTATCACAGAATCTTATGTGTAGCGATTCCTTCTTATGACAGGAATAGATGGCCATCTACTCTCCTTAAGCTCTTCTAATGGTGACGAGAAACCCACTTTCCTGGATAAGGAAGAGTCCATATTTGGACAGTTCTACTTACTAAGAAATAATTTTTAACTGTGGCCTAAAATCTGCTTCTGCTCATTCTCTCCACTCATTCTTGGTTCTGTCCCCGTGAGGCGTTCTGAGTCACTCTGTTTTTTTCTTGGACATCATCCTTCACGACATTGAGAACAGCTGTCGTATCCTCTCATGAAGTGTCCTCTTTGCCAGAATAAGCCCCCAATTTCAACAGCCTTTCTTCTCATACTGTGGCCCTCAGCATCCAGTTAAGATGCAGTGCCTCTGATTGAACAGAATCCCTCTGCAGGCTCTGCCCAATGCAGAGGGTCATGCAGTCATCACCTTCCCTGTTCCGCCCACTGTCCTTCAGTCTCAGGTAGTCTGAGTTCATTTTGGATGGTCGTATCACACTGTTGACCCGTCCTGAGCTTACTGCTATCTGAAATCTGTAGATCCTTTCCATGTCAATGCTGTTTATCTGGTCCTCTTGCATCCTCTGTGGTGCCACTGAGGTCTCTCTAAGTACAGCATTTTCATTGTTATTTGATGAAGTTCATCTAGACTTAATGTAACCTGACTGACTCTTCCAACTTTGCTCCTACCATTGGTAAATTTGATAATGATATCGCTGCTGTCGCTGTAGCCATACGTAAACATGTAGAGCAAAATAGAGCACTGCTTGTTTTGTGGAAAGCCCTCTTATTCTTAAAATAATACTTTCTTTGTTTTATCCCAATGAAGAAATGGTCAGGCTGGTGGCTGATTAAAGCATGGGTCACAACTGGTGGCTTCCCTTTGTTGCGCCACTACAGACCTTCACTCCTTAGCCTTGCAGGTCTGAAAACTCAAGTTTTCTTCCAAGTCAGATGTGCTATCTAAATCTAGTGTTGGAAATTGCTTTGTAAAGAGGGTTTCAATTATGAAAGATTGGAATCATAGAGAAAAGTATAGAAAGTAATATAACAAAGCGCTCTTCGAACTTATCACCTATCATTAAGACAAGTTGAAAGGTTAATGTTTTTCCTTCGCATCCAGAAAGCCAAAGAATGTTGTCAGCCACATAAAGCTGTTGTGGCACCCTGTACTAAACACACAGTACTGAATGTTCTGGCTAAAGAGAAGAAGTTTCTCATTGGAGAACTCCAATGAGATCAGCCAGTGAGAGCGCTGCCAAACGACTCTGGGTTGAGCGTGTTCTGCAAATCATGTTGCTTTCTGTGGCTGCTCTTTCCAACGTTTATCTTGTGTTCCAAAGAAGTTTTGATGCAGGATAGTTGACCAAGAAACTTGCCCCAAGAAACAAAGGAAGAGTATGATGCTTGGCATTAAGATGTGAGTTTTATAGCAATTCAAGGGACAATCAAGAAAATAAATAATAAAAGCAGAAAATGGCAGAAAGCCCTGATTATCATAAAGGGCCTCAAAAATATCACTGCAGTCTGAAGGGACTGACCCACAGTTGTATATAACCAGAGGCAAGTCTTGACTTCAAGGGATTTAAAGGACCTGTAATTATTGCCAGTATGGGTCGCTGCACCTCTATGAGGATTTGGCTATGAGAGGTTAAGAGATTGCCTGACTCAGCCTCCTAACAAGCTGTGTGATCTTAGGCAAGGTATTTAAGTGTTCTCTGCCTCAGTTTCCCATTTGTCAAGTGACGATGATAATAGATACCTACCTCAAAGGACTGTTGTGGGATTAAACTGAAAGCTTAACCAGTTTAAGCTTTAACTGAAAGCGGTTAGAACTGAGCTTGACAGGTTTGTTAAGGGATGTTATGTGTTGCTCTAATCAGGAGGATGACCACATGTAGTGCTGATTTTATTTTTAAGAACATATCCTCTGGGCTAAAGGAATGCCACTTTAGGTGGAGCGGCAGAGTCCACTCTATCTCCTGTCAAGCAGAGTGAAACATTCACATTTGCTGGCTGGCTCTTTTTGTCCTGAGGACAATGCTAAATAAATGTTGACCAATTCTCATTCTCTAGATTTTCTGTTTCTGAATCATTTAGATGGCTATTCTTTCGTTTGTGTTCTTCGTTAGAACATCACCCTTTATTTCAATACACAGCATGAGTTAGATTTCTCAGGTTGTCACCGATCACATTTCAGGTGGGTGGCTGCTTTTGATATTATGGAGGCAGATACTTTTCTTTCCTTGATAAGGTGTGTAGTAGGTAGCTAATTTTACTCCATTGTATAGACTATTTTTGTTAGTCTTAGAGAGGATAACTTCACAAGTTGGGAGTTTGTCTTTTGGGGGCCTTTAAATATCTATGAACCAGTTACACACTAACTACTGTTTTAATCTTGAAATAAGAGCAATCTTGAAATAAGAGTAATAGTTAGTTCCACACTAACTATTGTTTTAATCTTGAAATAAGAGCAAGTAGATAGACCTGAATTCGAGTCCCAGCTGTGACCTTCCAATTTGTACTATCTCATTTTTCCCATTAATAAAGTGGGAATAACAAAACCAAGCTTGCAGTGTCGTGAGATTTAAATGCATTTCCAAACAGTGGTTTCCAGTGTTATTCAATGAATATATCACCATCTAATTCTGATCTAAAAAGTTTTTCTAAGGTTCGAGTTTAAATGTAAAGCCTTAACATGCATATTACTTATAGTTTATGGTTAAGTTTATAGCATATAGTTCTGTGTATAAATTTATAAAATGAATTTAATAAAATCTACTCAACTTATCCTCAAATCTAGAGTTTTTAAAATAGTAAACTGTCCCAGTCAGATATGTTGTATATGTCTGTGACCTGCAGAGCAGTAGTTGGGGGTAAAAATGCTTCTTCCCCTGTTAAAAGGTGCTAGCAAAGCTTGGCGAATGACTGGTGATAGCAGTGTAGGTAGTTAGGTAGTTAGGGATATATCTTACCTTGTAGGATTCCATGTTACCATGCATCAATAGGCACCTTTAAGGCAAAATAAAGGAAAATATATCTCAGTAGACTGCTGACTTGATCATGTATGCAGCCTAGAATCAATAGAGGTTAAAACTGTCCACGATAAGGTAGTTTTTTTTTTTTTTGGTTGTTTTGTTTTGTTTTGTTTTGTTTTGTTTTGAGTCAGGGTTTCTTCTGTTGTCCAGGCTGGAGTGCAGTAGCATAATTACAGCTCAATGCAGCCTCAGCCTTCCTGGGCTCAGGTGATCCTCCTACCTCACTCATGCCCCTGAATAGTTGGGACTACAGGTGTGTGCCTCCATGTCTGGCCAATTTTTGTATGTTTTTGTAGAGACGAGGTTTTGCGATGTTGGACAGGCTGGAATTGTTTTGAAGGTTGATATTTTCAATGGTTTAAAATTTTAGATTAGAAAATGAAAAATTTATTCTCGAGTTTATCCTAAAAATTAAGTAGCTGTTTAGAATCTTTTGGTTTTTTACTTGCTCTGTATTGAGTCTTTAATCAAACCATCGAAAACTAACATCTTAGATGTCTTTGGGACAGTATGTATTGAGCTAGATTTTTTTTTTTTGAATGATTAGATGAAATAATTTTTTCCCTCTTCTCTGCCTTTAAGCCAAAAAAAATAAAAATAAAAAGCCCTCTAATTTCTTATGCAGAAATGTAGAACGCTCTTGTTGTTCTTTCTCTGTGACGAGAATAATCCATCTTTAGTAACTGTGCTCAACTAATGTATCATATTGGACTTCAGTGGGAATGCTTTAATTTCTGTGATTGTTGGGAAGATGTTTATATTGACTTGGGAATTATATGTGCTTTTCTTATGTGGTCAAAAGGTTTGGAGTTGTATAGTTTGGAAGGAGGGTATAACCAGCTAAAAAACAAATTCAGGTCTGTGTCTATCTTGTCAGGAATGAGGTAAGGGGTTACTGTAACTTAAGGTTTCTAAAGGCAGACAAATACCTTTAAAAACTCAAATAATCATAAGTTTGGGAAGCATGCCTTTGCTTGGCTGTTAAATAATTTGCTCAGAGAGAAGGAGTCTTGTGTAATATATAGTGGCCATTTGGGTTTAAGGAAAGAATTGGGATACTGTGGCACAGTCATCAAGATATTTGACAAGTTACTGTGTCATAATGGACTTCCAGGGAAGACTCATAATTACTATGTGGCCAGCGAACTTCTCTGAGTTGTTTTTGAAGGGATAGGGTGGTCATGGAATGAGAATTGCTTTCCTTTCTGACAGACCAATTATGAAGTCATGAGTCTCTGGAAAACTTTTTTGTATTCATTAGGTGTGCTGGGCTTTTGGGTGATTTCAAGAGTCCCAGAGTAGACAGCATAATATTAATATAATCTACAGTGTCAGAAACATCCTAAATTATTAGGAATGGCATTTAAAATGGTGTAGTTTTTCTTTATTATATAAACAGTTCTTTATTGATGAAGCTATTTTCCCCTCATTTCTGAATTAAAGGTCACTTGTAGCAGTATATCTAGCACTACATTTGGGGTAAAATTAAGAGATTGAGAGGGAGAGGGCTGTGTGTATGTGTGTGTGTGTGTGTTTGTGTGTGTGTGTGAGAGAGAGAGAGAGAGAGAGAGAGAGCGAGCGAGCTGTGTGTATGTGTGTCCAGCATAGCCTCCCCCAGTATCCACATCACAATTTAGTGAATAATTTTTTATACTTGATGAACTACACTGACACATCATTATCACCCAAAATCCATAGTTTACATTAGGATTCACTCGTGATGTTGTATATACTATGGGTTTGCACAAATGTATAATGACATGTATCCACTGTTATGGTGTTACACAGAGTATTTTCACTGCCCTGAGAATCCTCTGTGTTGTGCCTATTCATCCCTCCCCCTCCTACCAACCCTTGGCAAACCCTGGGCTTTTAACCGTCTCCATTGTTTTGCCTTTTCCAGAATGTCATCGAGCTGGCATCGTGTAGTATGTAACTTGTTCAGATCAGCTTTTTTCACTCAGTGACATGCATTTAAGGTTCCTTCATGTCTTTTCATGACTTGATAGCTCATTTATTTTTAATGCTAAATGATATGCCAGCAACTGGATATACCCCAGTTTATTTACCCATTTGCCTACTGAAACAAATCTTGGTTTGTTTCCAAGTTTTGGCGATTCTTAATAGAGCTGCTGCAAATATCCAGGTGCAGGTTGTTTTGTGGGTATCAGTTTTTAGTTCCTTTTGGTAAATATTGAGGGTTATTCTACTACTTTTAATTCTCTGTATAGCACTTACCTGATATTTTCTTATTTACTCTGTCTTTCCAATAGAATGTTCTAAGCCATGAGAACAGGGATTTGCTCAGTTTATTTCTGCATCCCTTGTTCATAGAACAGTGTTTTGAATCTACTTTAATAAGGGCTTAATATATGTTTGATGAATTAACGTATGAGGCTATATTTTACTTTGATTAAGAAAAAAGTGGTACATCAAAGAGCATAGTGGAAACACACAGACCATAGGAAATGATTCTTTCGGTTTACACAAATGTTCTTTCATTTTAGTTAATTATCTTTTGAGTCCTTTTTATGCATAAGAATATTTGAGGGAAATTTGAGAGGAAATAATTACTTTATATCTTACTTTATTCCTTTTTATTTTATTTTATTTTTTATTTCAATAGGTTTTGGGGGAGCAGGTGGTGTTTGGTTACATGGCTACATTCTTGAGTGATTTCTGAGATTTCAGAGCACCCGTCCCCCGAGCAGTATATACTGTGCCCCATGTGTAGTGTTTTATCCCTCAGCCCCTCCCAAGTTTTCCCCCAAGTCCCCAAAGTCCACTGCATATCATTTTTTTTTTTTTTTTTTTTTTTTTTTTTTTTTTTTTTGAGACGGAGTTTCGCTCTTGTTACCCAGGCTGGAGTGCAATGGCGCGATCTCGGCTCACCGCAACCTCCGCCTCCTGGGTTCAGGCAATTCTCCTGCCTCAGCCTCCTGAGTAGCTGGGATGACAGGCACGCGCCACCATGCCCAGCTAATTTTTTGCACCATTAGTAGAGACGGGGTTTCACCATGTTGACCAGGATGGTCTCGATCTCTTGACCTCGTGATCCACCCGCCTCAGCCTCCCAAAGTGCTGGGATTACAGGCTTGAGCCACCGCGCCCGGCCGCATATCATTTTTATGCCTTTGTATATCCTGGGGATATACACTTCAGCGTCTTCAGGAAGACAGAGGAGCAGGACGTACTTATAGGCAAATGTGCTGCTAGAATTTGTGCATTAAAGAGGAAGGAAGACGATCCTGTGTCCTTGGAAGGCCACATAGAGGATAGACAAAGTGGTGAGCAGCATATCGTGCAGGTAACATTTCTCTGTGCACTTACAAGCTAGTGCGTATACCACTTCCTATCCCAGAAAACATCAGCTACACCATGGGGGTAGAGTAAGATCCTAGAAGATGAGTTCTCTGCTGATCTTCTAAACAGACGGTAGGTAGCATCCAGTTCCAGAAGAATGCAAGAACGGATATTACTTTGCCAAATTAGAGTGAACTGTCTTTGGGAAAAAATACCTCCTCTAAGCCCATTTTATGGTTCATGTCTCAAACACGCTTTGCATTTGCGCCACGGGAAAGACTACAATTTGTCAACTTCAGAATCAGCTTGAACCCATGCAGACCATAACCTCACATGGTTATTATAAGAGGGTTAAAAAAAAAGATGGAAGGAGAATAAATTGGTAAAATGAAAGCCCATCGTGTTGGCAGAAAAAAGATAGAAGAATAGGGAGGGACAGTTAAATACTATGAGACAGGTTGAGATGAGATGGCCTGGAGTTCAGAGGGGCATCATGGGCATGCCTGGAAGAATGGGGCCTTCCGGGATAGGTGGGGTTGGGTTGGGCAGAAGGGTCTGCAGTGTAGAGGGAAGACTTTTTTGAGGTAGAGAGGGCTTTCATTTATAAAATGGAGTCTTTCAAATGAGTGCTTGCTACACCTTCTATTCTATTTCTTTGAATCCTGTTGCCAGCTTGGAGAACTTGAGGAAGGTCATTGTAACTTTAGTCAAATAATGTAGCCTTCTGAACACAATATCCTCTTCTGTAAAATGAGGGTACCGATGATGTGCTGCTGACCTCCCGTGCTGTTCTGAGAAAGTTGAGGAAACTTTCTGGCACTTAATAAATATTCAATAAATATTTCTTCAATGAACAAGGAATACTGAGTAATAAGAGTGATATTGATTTTAGGAATCTCTGAGTAGCTGGCTAATTTATTAATTTATTAAGCACTTATTGAGTGTCGTAAGTGCTGTGCACGTGTCAATATATTTTATTTCATTTAGAAATGTTAAGAATCCCCTAAGATAGGCAGGTACCATTTTTATTCCCATTTTACAGTTTAGTAGCAGAGGCAGCCAGGATTGGAGTCCAGGTCTAATTGAATCTTAGAGGCCTTACACTTCCACTAGAGCGTCAGTAGGTGGATGGAGATCCAGACCAGTGTCTCTGGTCTGCATGTTTAGGCATATTGAGCCAGACCCATGCTTTTCTAATATCTAGGTTATTTTGATACTCTTAAAAATTCCAGAGCAGTAGTGTACTGAGAAAGAAAGAGACTGTACCTCAAGGAAAGCCAATCTCAACAGCAACCTTCCTGATATAACTGCCTCTTTTTCCTAGATTGGTCTTTGTAAAATGCAAACCTGATTGTGTTACTCCCCTGCTCAAAACTCTTCCAGGGACTCTTGTCTTTTAAGCCCTCCATGAGCTGGCCTCTGCCTTCATGTGCAGTTTCCTCACCTGTCCTGCTTTCCACTTCAGGAATCACAGCCTGGCAATAATCAACTATGATTCTCCAAATGAACCATTCTCTTGCCAGTCTTCATGCCTTTATTTGGAATCCCCTTCCATTCACAGTGTCCTCTCCATGCCCAGAGAGGCCTTTCCTGACCTGGTACTCCTTCTCCCATCCATGCAGAGACCCTTGTGCTTACTTGTGTTTGTTTAGGCTCTTCTCTTCCTACGAGGCTGTGAGCTCTCTGAAGGAAAGAAAGGATCAGGTTTTGTCATCTTACTACCATCTGTGTCTAACACAGTGCCTGGCACACATCAGGTATTTGTTGAATGAAGGAAGAAGAGCAAATAATCTAAAAGAGGTCAGAATATTCACGGTCCTTGAACATGGTCGTTTCTTCTAAGTACTCAATGGATACTCATGTATAACTTCTTAAGACTTCATTGTGGAGTTAGGTATGAGGAGATGGTCATAGAGTCAGTGAATGCACTGGGCTGTCTTGCTTTCTGCAGAGGCTTTGATGTGGGGGATTCAGCACTGATCACAGTGGCAGGGTTTGCCGGGAGTTAAGAGGGAAGCAGAGATGGGCTTGACTCCTGGTTCTTCCTGACCCTACCTATCACTGTATGATCAGGGTATTTACCTCTCAAAGCCTCTGTTTCCTCATCTATAAAACGAGGATGATGGTTTCTACCTCGTAGGCCAATTGCAAGGAATTAATGAGATATTCATTGACAATGGTGCCTGGTACATTCAAATGCACAGTACTGTTAATTAAAACACAAAGGCTCCTACCATGGCCGTTTTTATCCTTACGTGTTCCTAAGCAACCACGATTAATAAATTGGTAAATACTCCTGTTTTTGCATTAAGGCTTTCTGTTAGGAAGTGAGAAATTTCATATTTAATATGAGTTAGTATAATACCTGATGTCCCTTTCTACCTGAGATTGCTTCAGTAACATCTATATGGCAGGAGTTTGAGGACAGCGAGATATCTGCGAATAGGTACCTGCGATGGTAAGATTTGTAAATGATGTTGGATTTTAGGGGACCATTGAAAGTCGGTGAGGGAGGGAAGGAGAGAGATAGAAGAGAAAGAAACAGTAAGGGACAAGAAAAGACAAGGCCAGAAAAATGAGCTCCTTCCTTTCAAAGCCATGACTGCTTCTGCCTAACACGGACAGGATTGAGAAAGAAGTCCCCAAGTGTGCTCTCCCTGCTTTTTGCAGGGTTGTAGGGGAAGAATGGGCTCCCCAGAATAAGGCTGTGCCATTAGCGGGATGTGAGCAGTGTGAAACCTTCCCCAACCCACCCCCGGGTTTATGGTGTGTCATGAAGAAACACATCCAGGGTGATTCTTTGGCTCCCAGCTCTTGATCGGCATCAGATGAAGTGTTCCTTGTCAGCACCAAAGTGTAAAGCCTTTTCTGCCTCCCTCTGCCCTCCTACTTTCTACAAGTGTTTCCAGATTGCTGTTCCTGGTGGGGCGAATCTTTCTCTCTCCTCCTTGCTTTTGTTTATCTGTTTGTTTTCCATCTTTCCCATGCTTTTCCTGTTTCAGCGGAGCTCCATGCTGCTTTGTTTTCCCACCTCCTTCTCCACTTGTCCCCACCATCGGTCCCCAGCTCACTGCCGTTGTTTCCATCTCCCTCCCCACCGAGCCCCCTTCCTTCTGTCCTATTCTTTGTCCTCTTCTGTAGGCTCTTGGAGTCGGCGCTGATCAACGGCTGGCGGCTCCTTTCACGCGTCCTGCTTTTCTAGTTTCCGTCGGGGCTTCGTGTTTTCCATGTTGTAACTGGGCTGGCTTTTTTCCTGCTTTTGCTTTGAGTTGAGGAGAAGAGCAACAGGACCTGAAAATGCTCTATAGTTTCACAAAGGTGATGGGAGCTCAGAGGAGAAGAGACAAGACAGTGGAGGCTGGGGATGTTGTGGGGGGTCGACACTGAAGAACTTTAGAAAGAATTCATTGATTCTGATCCTGACTTCTTTCCATAAAGGCTCTTCCCAGTCCCTGGGGGAGGAATGGAATTTATTTGGGGGTCAGACTGTTGCTCTTCCCCATTAGTAGCTTGGGGGAGTGGGGAGGGTATTGGATGGAAGGTGACCACCTGGGATTTCTGGTCCAAGGTCAGCTGTGAGACAGAACCTACATCAAAGTTACGGGACTTCAGTTTCCTGTAATGTAAGGGGTTTGATTCAGATGAGGTCTAAGGCTTCTTTCAGATCTCTAAATTGTACATTTCTGAATTTCTGCTTTTCTTAGTGAGGATTCCCAGTATCTTGCAATGAGCATTACTTGGCAGAGTCTTTAGCACTCTTATTTAAGAGTGGCCTGCTGTGTGTGCGTGTGTGTGTGTGTGTGTGTGCGCGCGTGTGCATGCACCTGTGTGCATGTGTGTACGCACACTCAGAATAGAGGGTGAAAGAAATGCTCTCGCACAGATCCTGGTCAGATGAGACCAGGGAAAAGGGGTACTGTCTCCATGTTTTCTGCCTTTGTACAAAGGAGAAGGACTTCCTGTGAAACAGGACTCGGTGGTCTACCATGAAATAAGAATTGATGGTTATGATCGGGTTATGCTCAGGAGTAATCAATCCATGGAGACTCGGGGTTGTTTGTATTCCTGATGGTCTTCATTTTGGTTTGGGATGTTCAGTGCTGTTAATTGGCCCACTGTGACCTTCAGACAGCACTTGATTTGACATAAATCTGTAGAACTCAAGTGCTAAATAATAACCATGTGAGGTTATGGTCTGCATGGGTTCAAGCTGATTCTGAAGTTGACAAATTGTAGTCTTTACCGTGGTGCAAATGCAAAGCGTGTTTGAGACATGAACCATAAAATGGGCTTAGAGGAGTATTTTCTTAAACTATTAGTGACTTTGGTGACTGAGAACTTATTTGTCTTCCCAAAAGACACAGCGGAGGTTATCCTATAGTCCTTAGAGGGGCCTTAGAGACCCTAAGCAGGTGATGTGGAAACTTCCTTATTTGATAAAAGGAAACCTTTTTTCCCATACAAGTATTCTGAGGATGCCAGGAATGGCAACTGGTCCATCAAATGCACAGTCATGTTAATTAAACACAAAGGGTCCTATCATGGCGATTTTTATCCTAATGTGTTCCTAAGCAACCCAATTAATACATTGATAAATATGACTGTTGTTTGCATTAAGGCTTTCTGTTAGGAAGCTTAATATGTAAGCTTGAGAAAACTTTATTATTATAAAAGTGTTCTTTCAGTTTATTGCATTTGTCAGTTCGGTTGAAAAATGACTTAACTTGGCAGTTAAGTCCTCTCCGGTGTCTTAAAATTTGGTAAATAATAAATTTAAGTGGATGACAATCCTTTTAGGTTTAACACTAATTGGAAACATATTTCTCAAATGAAATTTAAATGGAATGTTTATGAACTCCTAATATCCTCCCATTACAACTTAGGGTTCCCCTGATCTCAGTTTGAAAACCATTAATACAGAGAATAAAAATAAACTAAGCATAAATCCAAGGAACTAGAGAAATAAGCCAAAGCAAAAATATAAGGGAGAAATTGGAAAACAAACCTGAGGCTGGACACAGTGGCTCACGTGTATAATCCTAGCACTTAGGAGGCAGAAGCGGGCAGATTGCTTGAACCCAGGAGTTCGGAACCAGCTGTGCAACAGGCAAAACTCTGTCTCTACCAAAAAAATTAGCTGGGTGTGGTGGTGTGTGTCTGTAGTTCCAGTGCGCAGGAGACTGAGGTAGGAGGACCACTTGGGCCCAGGAGGCCATGGTTGTGGCGAGCCGAGATCATGCCACTGCACTCCAGTCTAGGCAACTGAGCGAAGTTCTGTCTCAAAAATATAAATAAATTAATTAATTAAATAAAAAGTAAAAAAACAAACCTGGGACTGGGTGTGGTGGCTCATGTCTGTAATTCCAGTGCTTTGGGAGGTTGAGAAGGGAGGATCATTTGAGGCCAAGAGTTCACTACCAGCCTGGAAAACATAATAAGACTTTGTCTCTACCAAAAGAAAAAAAAAAAATTAGCTAGGTGTGGAGTGGTGGTGGTGCCTATAGTCCTAGGTACTCAGGAGGCTGAGATGGGAGGATCCCTTGAGCCTAGGGATTTGAGGCTGCAGTGAGCTATGATTATGCCACTGCATTCCAGCCTGGGTGATAGAGTGAGAACCTATCTCAAAAAAAAAAAAAAAAAAAAAAAAAAAAAAGAAAGAAAAGAAAAGAAAAGAAAAGAAAAAAACAAAGAGAAACCCCCCAAAAGCCAAATCCACTTATCTAGACCCATCCTTTTTAAGAAATATTGAAGCAATTAATCTAGAATTATACACCAGGTATTATAGATTCTAGACCCTGAAGATTAGAGATTTCTTTAAGTTCTCTAGCCTCATTCTCTCTCAGACCAAATTAGCCAAACAGAAAAACAAACAAAACACCCCATCTCCATCTCCTGGTAGTGCTTGTTCCTCCTAAGCTGAAGCCATCCCTGTCATCTTTGGGCATGTCTGATCCTTAGAGGGCTCTCCCTGTGGAGCTGAACTCTTGTCGCCTGTCCTTCCCTGTATTGTTTCGTGCTCTTCCCTTGGGGCCTGCGGAACATGTCTAATCCCTTGCCTGCATGACAGCCCCTCAGATATTTGCAGTGGTGACTGTTTACTCATGAGTCGCCCCTTCTTTAGCACAACAGTCCCAGTTCCTTCCATTGTTCCTTACGTGACAGCATGGTTTTTGCATCCCTTTGGCATCCTTGTCCTTTTCCTCTGAACGTGTTGTCAGCTTTGTCTATATTTATATTGAAGTATTCCATGGCCTATGTGTGTCTGTCAGGTAGAGAACAGAGCTGCACCATACTCAATCTTAATGGAGTTACTAAATTTTCATCAACATAGGGTAGGGCAGGTTGCTCTCCCAGTGATGCTAGTGGATTATTGATTAAAATCCCAACTTGTGGCCAGGCACGGTGGCTCAAGCCTGTAATCCCAGCGCTTTGGGAGGCCGAGGCGGGTGGATCACGAGGTCAAGAGATCGAGACCATCCTGGTCAACATGGCGAAACCCCATCTCTACCCAAAATACAAAAAATTAGCTGGGCATGATGGCTTGTGCCTGTAATCCCAGCTACTCAGGAGGCTGAGGCAGGAGAATTGCCTGAACCCAGGAGGCGGAGGTTGCGGTGAGCCGAGATCACGCCATTGCACTCCAGCCTGGGTAACAAGAGTGAAACTCAGTCTCAAAAAAAAAAAAAAAAAAAAAAAAAAAAAAAAAAAAAAAAAAAAAAAAAAAAAAAAAAATCCCAACTTGTGTCTAACTGTTAAACTGCATTTTGCTTCCTTCTTGGTTTATATAGTTGGTGATTTGGGGACCAGTATAGGGCCTTTATTCCTCACAGATTATCAGAATAATGCAAGAGTGATTATACTTTTTCTTATACCCAAGCCAGTACATTGCCCACTATGATCTGCTGCTTAAAGTGCCAGATATTTGTTTTTACTTACTAGGAGTTCTCTGTTTCTATCAAATCTGTAAGTTAGGGATTTGAAAAGGAAGCAGCTAAGTGGCTTTATAAAGCCTGCGTCTGGTCTTGGGAGGAATCTGGAGTCATTTGCTGACCTCTGTTATGAATTGTCTTTTACTCAGTTGTGCTGTGTTATAGAAACAAGGGCAATTTCAATAGTGGTGAATCATTCCATCAAGGATTAAAGTCATCTAGATTTCAAATTTACACACACACACACACACACACACACACACTTTTTTTTCTTTTCTTTTTTGAATCTTTTTTTTTTTTGAGTTTTAAAAAGACTTTTCTTTTAAAAGTCTTACTCTGTCGCCCAGGCTGGAGTGCAATGGTATGAACTCGGCTGACTGCAACCTCTGCCTCCTGGGTTCAAGTGATTCTCCTTTCTCAGTCTCCTGAATACCTGGGATTATAGGTATGTGCCACCTTGCCAAGCTAATTTTTTGTATTTTTAATAGAGATGGCGTTTCACCATGTTGGCCAGGCTGGTCTCCAACTCCTGACTTCAAGTGATCCACCAGCCTCGACCTCCTCGGGATTACAGGCATGAGCTACCACGCCCAACCTGTGTGTTTATATTTTTTGAATTGTGTTTTATGCAGAGGTTTGAATAATGAGTATCTTTTACAAATATTAATATGTGCATTTAATTTATGGTAATTATTTCTTTGGATAAGTGATTTTAATTGTATAATTTAGATCTTTGATATCCTTGTCAATTTTTTGCTTACAGGTTCTATTAGCTATTGAAAGAGGCATGTTAAAGCCTCCCACTGTGATGGTGAATGTGTCTATTCTATTGGATTTGTTAACTTTTGCTTTGTATCTTTTGAAGATGTGTTATTAGGGTCATACAATTTAATATCATGATATTATCTTATTCAACTGACTTCATTAAACTATGATGAAACATTTCTCTTTCCCTAGTAATATGTTTTGCCTTAAAATCTATTTTGTCTGTGCTAGCTTTGTCTTGGTTAGTTTTATGTGGTATGTCTTTTTACTTTTAAGCTTTCTGTGTTATTTTTAAAGTATGTCTCTTGTTGGCACTGTTTGGGTATTGTTATTGTTTTTCGATTTAAAAAATCCATACTAGCAGATTTGGTGTACTATTTGAAGTAGTCTACCTACATTTAATATAATTGCTGATATAGTTGGATTTATATCTACATATAACTATTTGCACACGTTTTAATTTTATATATTTTGCTTCTGCTGTCTTATTTTCTTTTTGATTAATCAACCATTTTTATTTAATTTTCCTTTCTATAACTTATTATACATTCTTTTGGCGGCTACTCTCAAGTCAAAATATGTATATTTAATATGTTATAAATATAATAAAAGTACTTTTGGCAATTTCCTAATATGGCTAGATACTTTAACTTCATCTACCTTTTACATGATTGTTGTCATACATTGTAGTTCTACAGATATTTTAAACTCCATGACATTATAATATTTTGTGAAACACTTTCTTATATTATTGACATTAATTATATCTATTCACCTAATTACCTACTCACTATTCCTCATTTTTTCCTGCATTTCCATGTTTCTGTTTGAGATCGTTTTATTTCTTCTCGAATAATTCCCTTCAGTATTTCTTTCAGTGCTGCTCTGTTGGCACTGAATTCTCTCAGTATTTGTCTTAAACATTTTAATTTCAGTTTCATTTTTAATGATATTTTGGTTAGATGTAGAATTTTCTTTCATCCCTTTACAGATATCACTCAATTGTCTTTTGGCTTCCATTACTTCTCTGAGTGGCTCTCCTCTCTGGAATTTTGTTACATTTTTCTCCTCATTGTTCCCATGACTTTTTATTTGCCAGCCTTTGTTACTCCTAGTTGTTTTCAGCAGGTCTATGAGCCTGCTGTGGTCTATTTTATCCTTTCTGGAGATGGACGCCTACTCAAAAGGCTATTTCTGAAAAAATGTCTTATAAGTCTTTTATTTTAGTTAATCTTCCTTTTAAAAAATGGCATTCTGATATTTCCCCCTGGATTTAACTGATTTGTATTTACGTGACTGGGACAATACATTTGAATAATGTTGATATTTTAACCTATATAAAAATCAGACACTTTTAAATAGGTTTTAAATTGGTGGTTCTGAAGGTTTTTGATTCACATGTTCTTTGTGCATTTTGCTTCCTTCTCGGAGTCTGTGACTGATACACAGACTCCCCAGATAAATGCCTAAAACTGTTGCATATATTTTCCGGAGGATTAAGGAACATTTCCCCCTCACCGTATGTATCTATAGATTTCAGGATGAGAACTCCTATATTAAGTACGTAAAGCAAGGATGGAGTTAAATGGGAAGCTGTAGATAAGTCACTCAATATTTGGACATTTGCTGTTCATTCACTAACACAGTGGGGAGAAAATGTACTAAGCCTGGCACAGAAATATGTAGATTTGATTTCTGGCTCTGCTGCTCACTAGACCTAATATTTTCAGTGTTCTCTTTTATAAACAAGGTTCATAATAATACCTCCCAGGTATTATTGTGGGAACAATACAAGAAAACACACAAGAAAGCACTGTATAAATTGTGATGTGTTGTATACATAGAAAATATGTACAAGAATACAGATATCGATATTTTCTATTTGTATGTATGTGCACACACATATAAGAAATAGTATTTGCCTTTCCACACTTTCTTTTAAAGAACTGCTTCAGCCAAACACCAGTAATTTGAAATAAAATAGGTTTCACCCACAGCATTTCCTTTGGTACCACATATGATGTTGCACTTGAGAAACTGTAAGGAGAATAACCTAACTTGGAGGTTGGGACAGAAATTAAGAATATTACACATCTGACTCTGGGATCCTGAGCTAGTTAACAGTAGTGCCTGTACCTGTATTTACTTACCTATAAAATGGTAATAACAATGGATCCTTTTTTATCTTTTAACTTTTCACGGACCTTACAAAGTTCAGTGCACTGTGTTTGACAGGGAAGATTCTATATGGAATTTTCTTTTATTGTAAAGAAGACAAGTTTCAAATATTGAAAACAAATTTTATAGTTCACTTAGCACTGTATGGAACATAATGGTTTTCATGTATTAGTAAACATTGATTATAATATTTAACAGTCAACTTATATTTACCTTTATTATGCTTTTTTCCCTAAATCATCCCATATAAAGGGTGTGTATAATACTAGAGTTCATTAGAAGAGTTTATGTCTTCCTTCAAAAAGGTGACCATTACCACTGAAAAGCATTTATTAACTTCCCATTTTTACATGTTACTATAGAAGCTAGAGTTCAGAAACTTTTGAATCTTTAGAAGCCTTTGAGACTACGACGAAAGCCATAAACCTTTCCTCAGAAAATGGACATATATACACAAACAAAAAACAAGTTTTGCTAATAATTTTCAGAGCTTCCTAATATTCAGATTCTTCCCTTGGTTAAGAAACACCACTATAAAAAGGTGTATCCTTTTTTCTCATTGTCATAATTTGAAAATAAATACACTATTTGTTTATTGCCCACTCATGCTGTATATTTAAGAAACCAGGGATTTAAGGTGTTGTTCAGCAAATAGCATTGTTCTTAACCAAGTGTAATTATATACAGATACATTGTTTATAGTGGGAGGGAAGGAAAGGAGGAATGGAGAGAAAACATTAGTACAAGAATACCCAGCAATTAGGCTAATACAGCCGCTCAATTACTCAGGGTATTAGAGACATAGATTAATGAAAAAAGTCTTTAGAACATGCAAACTAGTGTCGACAACCATTTCTACTTTAGACACCGTTTGGAAAGGAATAGGAAAGCTGGATGGGATAGTTAAAAGTGACAAAAACATTTGCTACCTTTTTGGTTCTCTGGGAAGAAATCCACAGATGTCACAGCATTTCAGCAGAAGGCTTGGTCTTTGAAAATTATTAAGATTTACAAGTAGAATTTCTCTAGAGGATGCTTGATGGTAAAACATGTTAGTTTACCTGATTCTTCGTGTGTATTTATATTAAACTCGATTTAGAATGATTATAGTCAGTTCAGCTTTTCTACTCTACATTTGTGATTCCTGTTTGTCATGTGACTTGGCCTTCTAAGGTTTTATGGGAATACTGATGAGTATTTTTTATTTGGGCATGATTGGGTAAGAGGTGATACACCACTATTTGGTGGGGAAAGGGAATGATTCTGATACTGATTCCAACTGGTTCACTTGGGAAGCTAGAAATTTTGACCTGCCAAAGGCAAAGGTTGTAGGTGAATTCATACATGAAACTGAAGAGGGAAGACTAATTTATTCAAATTGAAATTTGGTTTGGCCATGAACAATGTTTGCATTATTTGACAATAGACTTTTATAAAAGTGGGCAATAAACTTCAGCGGCAATGGAAAAAAAAAATGAATGAAATCAGTGAGGAACTGTTATGCTCTGTTAACATAGGAAATGATTCCAAAGATAGTTTTGGCAAGGTTGGGGTGAAAGTGACACTCTTAACCTGCACATTTGGTGATAAAAGTTGATATGAAATTTTTGGAAAGAAGTTTAGCAATTTGTGACAATTTGTTCATATTTTTGGAAGTACTTCTGGAATTTTATTCTGAAATAGTAACTTAAAAGATAAAGTATTTAAAAATGTTTATCAAGAGTTGCTTAAAATGTTAAAAATCAGAAGTATACTTAATGAACCATAGATGAATACTTAAGTAATCATGTAATTATGGAACATCAAATGCTTGGTGGAATGCAATTAAAAAGGGTGCCCAAGATTGTAACAACACAGAAAAATATTTTTGATAGAAGAGAAGAAAGCACACCAGTATGTATTAGTATATTATGCCACGAGTACAGCTTGTAATAATTACTTGTGCATATGAATAAAGACTGGAAGAGAATAGAAAAAATGAAAAGGGTTGATACTTTAGGATCATGTCAATATAGATGAAATCTAAATACCTTTAATTGCTATTATATGGTCAATAAGGAAAACTTTTAAACAGTCTTCTAATTTTATGCTTTTATGGATTTTTATGTTAGATATCGAATTAATTAGAAATTCAATCATTTAGTAGAAAGCATGTTTTTCCTAATGGATAGCTATTGTTCTAAAACCATTTATTGAACTGTCCATTCCTTCCCTGCTGATTTGAAATGCCACCTATTATTACATAATTTCCATGGGTACATGTGTCTGCCTCGGACTGTGCTCTTATCTATCTCTACACTACTATTACTCTGTTTAAATGACCCTGGTTTTATTTTATGTTTTGCTTTGTGGTAGAGCAAGTTTTGACAGCCCAAACATTCTCTCTCAAAAGTATCATTGCGATTTTAGTGTATTTACTCCTCCAGATGAACTTTAGAATAAGCTTGTTGAGTTTCATTTGAAAAATGGATTTTGACTGGAGTACACTTGTTGATTAATTTGGGGAGATAATTTTGCCTAACATGCTTCTTATTGTCTCCAAAAATTTCAGTGGCATATTTGAGTGTTTTTAATTTTGGATATAGTGAGTTGATAGAAAGGTGATAATACATCTCTATTGCTTCTATGTAGAAGCAGAGTGATTCTGATATTTATGACAACACATTTATTTAGGAAAGTTTCTAGTTTTCAATTGCCTAAAATGAAGAATGCAATTGAATCCAGATGGGGAACTGAACGAGGTACTCGGGAATTCTATACAATGGAATTTTATCTTTGTTGTATATGAAATTAGTGGCCTTTTAAGAAGAGTAGCAGATTTTCAGTGGCCTCAGTGGTTAGAAAAAATCTTACTCTTACCCAAAAAACTGCCACCTGTGGTTGGCTATTTTAGGTGTACTTGCATATTCTTTCAGAAGGCCTTTCTTCCTGCAAATCTCCTAAGTAGCTTTATCTAAATCTGTCTCCTTTGAGCTTTATCTGCCTTTTCTGAATGAAAATGTTCTTGTTATTTCATCTTCATATTTTCTTCCCCTGTCTTCCTCTCCTGCCCATCCATTTCTGTCTAATTGGGTCTCTGTTGGTTTCTGTATCACCCCCTTCTTCTCCCATAGCATCTTTAACTGAGTCTTTCTGATGTTTTTCTGACTACCATATAAGAGACTCTTTTTATTGTTGAATCTCTTCTGAGTGTTAGGACATCTGTCTTTAATGGCATGTCTTATTTCTCACATGGCTGTCGGTTATCCTTTTGCTAATGTAGAGCAAGGCATGGTTCTTAAAAGGCAGGCGTGATGAACTACAAGACTGTAATGCTGTGAGCTGTACTGCATTGGAAAGGGTTGCAATTAAACACTTTCTTAAATTGTAGTCCTTGTTCCCCCAACCAAATAAAATAGTAAAATGATCGTTGTTTTGAATAGGTGCAGATTAGATATCCTTGTGATCTGTGAAAACTTTTGGTCTGTTTATGTAATTTGTTTTTTATTTTAAAAAAGCCACAAACAGGTCAGGTCAGATTCTGCCTGTGGATAGTTAACAGTCGCTTTAGCAACCAGGAACATGACTAAAGCAAGCTGTTCTTCCTCTTTTAGGAAGTGGAATTTCGTCTAAGTTTCCTCTCTCAGTCATGTTAGACATTTGTTATTGTTTTTTGCTTTTCAGATATCCTTCCTGAACTTTTTTGGAAGCTATTGTGTGGTACATTTTTTTTTTTTTTTGGCATGTTGCTTTTCTATTGATTACGTTTCTGTGTGCGCACACACACGCATGCTTGTATGCAGTAAAAGGGCAATTCACAACTGCAAACCAGTGATTTTTTTTCAGAACTCCATGCCTTGTAGCCTTGTATTTATACCAGTTCATAATTTCAGATAACTCTGTGTGTGTGTGTGTGTGTGTGTGTGAGAGAGAGAGAGAGAGAGAGAGAGGTTGCAAACCACTTTTGTTTATTGTAAAAATTTTTGATTAAATGACCATGTGGCAACTGGAAAATCCTGCACTGATTTTGTTTCTGATTCTGATTGGCTTAAATCTTAGTGTCCTGTGAAATATCTAAGGAGTCTCTGTAGCCTTTTCTCTGCTCATTTTCTCTTCTATCACAGGGTAAGGATATCTTGGTGAGCAGGTTTGTTTTTGTTGGGCAAGAACACAAAAGCCCAGATGCTTCTCCAGGCAGGGCTGAGCTCTGGAGGCCCTCCAAAGTGGGCGACCCTTTCCACCTCCAGGTTTCCATTTCCCCGCCACTCCCACAGGCTGGGCAGAATGCGCTTTCTCTCTGGGGGCCCCACTTTGTACTGCCTTTTTGTGTTTTGGGTAGGGAGTAGCACAAATCCCTCAAAGCCTCTGAGGTCTGGAGATACCCTGGCAATCCCTAACATAGCTGCTATTCCCCTGGGTGCAACCTGACTGCTGTAGCCCCTCCATAAAGCCTCAGGATGACGACATACCCTGAGAGCCCCAGCCTGCTGCCCCTCTTCCTTTGACATTAGTCCTCAGAGGATGCCTCGGTGACCTGAGGTGGCAGCTCTTCTCCTTGGGACCAAGGCACTTTGCAGGCTTTGTGCCAACCAGAAGCTCTTAAGAGAAAGTGTGATGCTAGGCCAGCTGAGAAAGGGTATTTGGAAATCCTGCAGAGAAGACAAATAGCAAATGGAAATGGCACTTCAAGGGAGAGGGAGCAGCCTTATTTATTTGGCAATGTTTGTAAATATTTAAGATTCTTACAACTGACTACAGTCTCAGTCTGGTACTGGGTAAGGCCAGAGCTAAGAATAATTATCTTGATCTTTTGTACCAATAACGGCATTTTAGGTACAGAATAAAAATTAACATAAGCCATGATGTTCAGCTGGTAGAAATTCACAGGAAAAGACTGCTGGGTGTGGTGGTGTGTGCTTGTAGTCCCAGCTACCAGGAAGGCTGAAGTGGGAGGATTGCTTGAGCACAGGAGTTTGAGACCAGCCTAGGCAACATAGTGAGACCCTGTCTCTAAAAAAAATTTCTGAAAAGCAAAAGACAATGAAGTATTATATTCCCACATCTAGTACATTTTAAAGAAATAAAAAACTCTTTCCTGTGCCCTGAACTTCTTTAACTTTAAAAACAGACCATACCAGGTACAGTGGCTCACGCCTGTAATCTCAGCACTTTGAGAGGCCAATGCAGGCGATTACCTGGGGTTGGGAGTTCAAGACCAGCCTGGCTAATATGGAGAAACCCCGTCTCTACTAAAATACAAAATTAGCTGGGCGTGGTGGCCCATGCCTGTAATCCCTAGCTACTTAGGAGGCTGAGGCAGGAAGATTGCTTGAACCCTGGAGACTGAAATTGCAGTGAGCTGAGATTGTGCCCATTGCACTCTAGCCTGGACAGCAAGAGTGACACTCTGTCTCAAAAAACAAACAAACAAACAAACAAACAAACAAAAAAACAAATTAAACAAACCAGAACAAACCAGCTCTGCTACCCATACCTAAATACATCAGGAAGCATCTTCCGTAATGTCAGATGTGTTGTTGTTAGAAGGAAGCACTCATGCTATTTGAACTCAACCACATGAAGTGAATATAACAAATGACACTGTTATGGACCCAGGCTCTTTTTATTGTGCTTTCTTAGAGCCAGGACAAGGAAGTGTGACAACGCCCTGACTTATTCATTTTTCAGGGGCAGATGACAGTCTATGCGAAGTTTGACAAAAATGTGTATCTTCCTGAAGATGCTGAGTTTTACTTTACTTACGACGGATCTCATCAGCGACATGTTGTGATTGCAGAGCGCATCGAGGATAACGTTCTCCAGTCCAGCATCCCAGGTGAGGTGTCTTCTTTGTTGTGCAGCTGGGAAATCGGTCTGCAGATACCTTCCCTCCAGGGATGTAGGCCAGGAAGAAAAAGAAAACAGTTCTGCAAGGTCAGTCAGGACAGTGTGTGTGTGTGTGTGTGTGTGTGTGTGTGTGTGTGTGTGTGTGTTTACGTATGTACGTTAGGAAGAACACTCATGTCTGAGATTCCTCCAGCTGTCTGCTGCTTCATTAGGAGTCTTGACTTAGACCAGGCAGACCTATCCTATTAACTGCACCCAACCTTTATGGTTGGGTGTGCTTTGGATGCAGTCAAATAGAGGAAACACTCTCTATTGAGTATTACCTCCTGATCACTTCCTATAACCTCAGACCCATTGCTCGGGTTGGCTCTGGCAGAACTGACATGAACAAAGTTTGTCTTCATTCTCTCTTCCTCATTCTTCTGTGGGCAGCCTGGCAGCCTTGCTCCCTTCGGTCACTGAGGTTTTTTCCTTGATGCCCTGTCCATCCAGAATCCTCCTTGGGGGATCTCTGGCTCCAGAACTTTCTCACTCCATCATCAAAATGCTTACATTTTGAAACCTGTAATTTCCCCAGTTGTCTTCTTGATAGATGACAAAATTAATATATCCTGTTTATAAATTGTGATAAGCTAATAGCCTTTCTCAATATATTTGTTTTATATTTTTATTGGTATGTGGGTTATGCATTTAAGAGTCATCAGGCTTTAACCTAATGGTGGGATTAGAATGTTATTACCTACAGAACAGGGAGGCTGTTTTAAAATTCTTTTTATTGATTGGTTGGTTTTTCTTAACTGTGGGTCTTTCAGGCCCTTTTAATTTGTATCATCTTTAATTTTTCTTAGAGTTAAGATTGAGATCATTTTTAAAGGAGTATGTTCCTAAATGCTTCTGTAATATATCTGCCACATGGGAGAAGAAGGTAACCAGTGAACATGCAAACAATACAGACACAGAATTGTAGAGAAGTACAGATACCTCTCAGCTCTGCCTCGTCTTGGTCACTTCATTAATCTGTTGTCCAATTTCTGAGACCATTGGCAAGTTTAAGCACTTCTCTCTTTAGCCCAGTAAACTTCATTGTTAGAAGAACAAAAAACAGTCAAACTGAATTAAAGGGCCAGGCATGGTGGCTCATGCCTGTAATCCCAGCACAATGGGAGGGCGAGGCGGGCAGATCACCTGAGCTCAGGAGTTCAAGACCAGCCTGGCCAACATGGGGAAACCCTGTCTCTATTAAAAATATAAAAATTAGCCAACCATGGTGCCCAGCACCTGTAGTCCCAGCTACTTGGGAGGCTGAGGCAGGAGAATTCCTCGGACCTGGGAGGCGGAAGTTTCAGTGAGCCAAGATTGTGTCAGGGCACTCCAGGCTGGGAGACAGAACAAAACTCCATCTCAAAACAAAAACAGAAACAAACCTAATTAATGGTACATAGTTACTTTGGCTGTTGGTTGCTTTCCCTCTGCCCTTTTGCTCTAGCAAATGTTTTCCCTGCCTTCAGTTTCCCCCTCTTTTCTTGGTTTTCTCTTTTCCCAAGCCTTTTTGAGAAAGGATAAAAAATAATAACTAAAGTGCCACTCCTATTTTCAAAACGTTTTATCTTTTTCTTTACTTGCATGTGGTGGTGACTCTCCTTCCTTAGGAGGAAGAGAATATAATCTTTTGTTTATATTGTGGTCTACTTAAAAGTGAGGTTTCTTACCTTCATTTTAACAGAATTTCTAGAGGCAGGTGACAGTTTCTATTTCTGAAACTTAAATTTCTCTGGTGACAACTTTACCAAGGCAACCTTTCAAAAATCTGTAAAACAGATTTATTTAATATTTACTGGGTATGTTTAGTCTGGTGGGAGGTAGGTGCATTCTGTGCCTGTACCGTGAGACCACTCACAAAGAGTCAATGACAAAGTGACGGTAGTTCTCTTTTAGTAAACTTGGGATGTTCTTGTTTTTTGGACCCCTAGCTGCACAGCCTCTGGGAAAAGTCTTTAGAGAATAAGGCACAGGACGAATGACTAGTACTCATTAGCCATTTAATTGGGGCAACAGGGTGCTGTGGACCAGCGGTAGCTGAATAACTTTTCTCAGTCCAGTCATGATTATCGTAATCACAGTGATTTGGTGCCACCAATTCCTGAAAATCCTGCCAAGGGCAGCATGAAAATGTACCCAGGTAAGAGCTCCCCAGCCCTGGCAAAATAAGAGAGTAGGGCAAAGAAGAGGAAGTGAAGGGAGGGCACAACAGCAGGATTTGGTGACCACTCTCAGGAGAAATACTGAGAACACCTGCAAGACAGAGACACTGTTATCAGAAGACGGGGCAGTGAACACCACCACCACACACACACAGATATGGATATGTATTTTCCCTTTTGTTTTCTCTTTGGTAGTCTTCACCCACCTCAACTCGCATTCAAAGGAGCACTATGGAATTAGGGCAAACGTATAATTGTGTGGTGCTGTCTTACAAACCTATCACTTAAATAAATATGTAAAAATATATGACTCAGGAGGAAACAGCAGAGTGGAAGAGAGCAAAGGACTTGTCATCTGACAAACACAAATGCAGAGGTTGGGGTGGAAGCAAAAGGTTAAAGGAATGCTGAATAGCAGTGTTTGGTAATGACAGGAGAAAAATGCTCAAATGCTCAGAGCTCGTAAAGGTTTTAAAATCAGGAGTTAGTGAAAGAAGATGGAGTCGGTGTTAGTTTGGCCTGCAGGCCTGGCAGCGTATAAGGGTAGCCGGCCGGCTTTCTTTTCTGCCTTGTTCTCCTGGAGTGTGTTATCTGCTTCAGCTGTGTGGCGGAGCTAGCCCATTGGACCCCTGTGAGAGCATCTCCTACAGACTTGGGGTGAACTGTTCACTGTCTTGTTGTCTAGGCCATGGGCTTCAGGAGACTGTGTCGGTGTCTGTGTGCCTCTGCTCAGAAGGCTACTCTCCAGTGACCATGGGCTCCGGCTCAGTGACCTACGTGGACAACATGGCTTGCAGGCTGGCTCGTCTGCTGGTGATGCAGACCGATCGCCTCACAGCCAGCAGCCACCAGACCCTGCTGACCCCATTTGCCTTGAAGGCGGAAGCGCTGCCTGCCTTGGATGAGGAGCTCGTGCTGGCTCTGACCCATCTGGAATTGCCTCTAGAGTGGACTCTGTTGGGAAGTTCTTCACTTGAAGGTGGGTCATCACCAGAAAACTCAGATATCTCCTCTGTGTGTCAAGTTCAGAATGTTCCTTACACTATGCTGTCTGTTCCCCTGGGCAGGTTTTCCTGCCCACTTTGTACCTGAACTTTGCTCTGAAGTGGGGGGCGGGGTTCCCTGAGGTCCTGAGCCACTCATCTCTGGACTGGTTTATGTGATTGTGTGCCAGGAGGTTTGGGGTAAATGAAGAACCTTGTCTCAAGAGGGGAAAGACTATTTCTTTATGGTATGCTCTTGAACCAGCTGCTCTGGGCTGTGGCTCCACTTCTCTTGGCAAGTTTTCTTGCTGTGAGAAGGGGGCATTGCTGCCCTGTTTCCAAATAGGTAGGGTCATTGGACAAGAAAGATAATGTCACCAGCTCTGTGAAACACTTAGAAGACGTGATCACATGGGAAAAATAACCAATGCATTGACATCTTTGAAAATGTCAGTGTCACTGAGAGCATTTGTGTTACATTTGTACGAGCTTTTGAAGTACAAAAGACCAAATGGACTCTGAATATCAAGTATTTGGAATCTGTGTGTGAACAAGGCTATAGATGTTATATATAGGCCCATACTAGATATGAGGCTAAACTGATCAATAGATGCTTTTTAAAAATGAAAAAAAATATATTTTCTTTTTTTTTTTTTTGAGAGATAGGGTCTCACTGTGTTACTCAGGCTGATCTTGAACTTCTGACTTCAGTGATCCTTCTACCTCAGACTTCCAAAGCACTGGGATTACAGGCATGAGCCAACATGTCCAGCCAATAGATACTTTTTATTGGTGATTACAAGTTATATAATTTTATTGGAAATACACAGACGTTGTTTTGTAATTTATTGAATACCATATATGTTATTGCTGTTTTTTGTATTCTTCCTGTGACCTTAGCTTTGTGGTCAGATGATGCTATTTTTGGGAGTTTCTGCTTCCTGATAAATTCTAGTTATAAGTTTCAGGTTGGCTTAAATTTGATCATGGATGAGATTAAATCCACTACTCTAGGTAAAGGGGTGTGAGTTTTATAAACAGAATTTTAAGGTTATAAGTCACAATCAGAGAGGATCTCTGTTTCTTCCATTTAATCGGGGTCACAGTAAAGCTCTCCTAGGCACTTAATGATGTCACTCGTTTTTAAGACCTTGGATGAGGGAAATCATAAGTTTAGTCCAGCACTGAGCCATCCCTGAATCCTGTGAGCTGCACTCTGCTGTGTGATTGCTGACTGATATGTATGGAGTGGGCTCCCTGAGGGTGTGGGTTGTGTTTGTTCTGCTCACTGTTATCTCCAAGGACTCAGCAAAGACATATGAAATATAAGGGGGAGGTGCAGTGATGATACTTGAAAGGTCTTAGCATATACCATCGATTCATTCAACAAATTCTTTAAAAAATTTTTTTTTAGGGACAGAGTCATCTTTCTCTGTTCCCTAGCCTGGAGTGTGGTGGCACAATCATAGCTCACTGCAACCTCAAACTCTTGGGCTCATGTGATCCTCCTTCCTCAGCCTCCTGGGTATCTAAGATTACAGGTGTGTGTCACATGCCTGGCTAATTTTAAAAAAAAAATTTATTTATTTATTTATTTATTTGAAACAGGTTCTTGCTGTATTTCTCAGGCTAGTCTCAAACACCTGGCCTCAAGTGATCCTCCCACGTTGGCCTCCCTAGTAGCTGGGATTATAGGTGTCTGGCTCAACAAATACTTTTTGAACTCTTGCTATGTGCTAAGCCCTTATATACAGGAGAGTTGCAGTAGTAATACTTGATCATCTCGAGATATGCCCTTTCTATCTCATATATATAAGTGATAACATATATAATCTATATTAATATATAGTATGTATAGGTTTATGTATCTGTGATATATATTGTCTATATCTAAATATTATATACATATAATGTTTTCTGGCTAAGAAACTTCATTCTCTTAAGCTTCTTGGATTTTTTAAAAGGTTCCTAACTGTAATCTTGGAAGGTGGTAGGTGGTGTTTTTTTTTTTTTTTTTTTTTTTTTTTTGAGAACGGATCCATTTGACAAAGCAACAAAGGTTTCAGGATTTCTCACTTGGTGTACTCAAGCCCATGAGTAAGGACGAGCATCACTGCCTCATGCAGGGGCAGATGCAGGTCAGTCCCGGAGCTCCTCCCCAGGCTGACAAGTCTCTCAGCACAGCAGCTTGGTGCTTGCACTGGTTTAATTTGTACCTCTAAGAAATTACAAATTGTTGACGGTCATGGAACCACATAACTGCCCACAAATAGCTTAAACTAAAGGTCTCCAAAATGGAATTCATGTTACCCACATGCCATATTTATTTTTCATGCTGATATTTAGAAATACGTTAATACTCTCTAGTATTTAATACATGGATTGCAATAATACATGCATACAATTTTCCATTCCAGGCATGACTGGTCAAAGTTATTTTTGCTGGTAGAGGTACCTAAAAAAATTAGTTTGGAGAACACTGAGCTAAATTCCAAGTTGTCAAGAGTCATCTTACTGCCATTTCCCTTGCTATTTGGAAATACATTATTGTTTACCAAGCTTTTTAGCTGTTGCGGCCTTTGATTTATCCATATCTTTATAATGGATCGATTTATGTCACCAGGAGGTCCTTTCTGACACCTCTGCCAGTATTTATATATGATATATCTATTTTCATGAGACAGAAACTTAAGCGGTTTCTTTTCATGGTAAAACACTTTTCTATTCTAGTGTCCTACTTGTTAAGAAAGACTAGGTACTATGGAGCCAGGTTCAAATCCTGACCTTATACCTCCTGGCTATGAGACCTGGGCAAGTTATTTTAGTTCTGGTGCTGCACCTTTTAAATTCCTAAAATAAGGCATAGTAGCTGCTTCCTTGGCTGGTTGTGATGATTAAATTAGATAATGTATGGCAAGACCTCTGGAACAGTATCTGAACATATTAAGTTCTCAGTAAAAGGGGATGTTGGTATGTGCATGTGAATACATTTTCATATACAGAGTGTATTGTATACACTTGTATGTGTATAGATAGAAAGCAAATACAATTGGTTTGGACAAATGAAGCTAAAGGCAAAGTATAAAATGCTGGCATTGTAAACAATTCCTTGAAAATTTCTAGAAATGAGCCCGGCATGGTGGCTCACGCCTGTAATCCCAGCACTTTGGGAGGCTGAGGTGAGCGGATCACCTGAGGTCAGGAGTTCAAGACCAGCCTGACCAATATGGTGAAACCCCATCTTTAAAAAAAAAAAAAAGAAAGAAAAGAAAATTTCTAGGACTGTTTCTAGACTTTCTCTAAAGGCAGTTTATGGTATTGTCTGCAGCCTAGACTTGTAGTGTATCTTCTCTACAACCTCAGTGGCAAGCAATAGGGTCAATACTCATGTTTGAAGCTAAGTTTTACTCTCAGGTTCATGACCATCTTATGAGATCTGATTCAGCCTACTGTGTGTTTAAATCTCTGTATCTGCCTGTTCACACTTCCATTCTGTTATGTAGGTATGTAAGGGCTCATATATGGATAATGGCTCATTTTAGATTGGTAGGTTTTAACAGATGTATTTATCAGGACATTTCTGTTGAAATTATTCCAGTTTAAAAAAAAACCAAATTGGGCATTTAGATGAATAGATTGAAATATAAATCCTTCTGTGTCAGTTTTAATTTTGTACTTTAGAAATTGGATTAGATACTAGATAGAAAGGAAACATAGAATTTTTATTGTATTTAGCAAACCAAGTAGTTGGACACAGATTAATCATTTTATGGTTGGGAATAAACACGAGCATTTGGTGAAGGACTAACATTGATTCCCTGGATGAGCTGGGTTATATTAGGTTTTTACAATGAACATGTACACTCTATGGCTGTATTTTGACTCATTGCCTATTTGTAATCATTTGGTGGGGTTCTGCTAATCTTGAACTGTTTTGGATTTCTTTTTCGTTGTGATTTTAATTTAATATAGTTTTAATCTAATCAGTTTAAAAACTCTTATGTGCGTATACATCTTTTTTAGTATACATATTTTATTTGTATTGCTTGTCTTGAGGTAGATAAATTATAATAATGAAGTGAGAAATAAACTGTGACATCGGTCCCACTAGGAGTTATAGTGTATTAGTGGCAGTGGCATCACAGGTGGAAAACAATTTCTTTTCTAGTAATTATTTCTTCCAGTACTTACCAAAAATTATTTTAATGCTCACTGTTCACTCTTATTACAAATTCTTTGTGTTTGTTTATTATTTCTCCAAATATAAATAGATTTTACTAAATGAGTATCCATTGATTTCTGTAATGACTTTGCCTTGGAAGAGTGATCAAAACCTTACTGTGACACATTACTGTATTTCTTGCATTTTATAATAAACTTCTCATTTTTTTCCCCTTGTCAATCATTGAGAGTTATCAGGAAGGACTGGGAACCTGGAAAAAGGCCAGAGTCTGAGTGGAGCGTGGATCTCATAACGAAAAGCAGAGTCTTCTTTCAGCCCTGTGTCTTACCCATCATTAGTCACAATGCAACTTCATTATGTGTTCAAGGAAAGGAAATATCCCAGATTTTATTTAATTTTAGACCATAAATAAAATTGGATTTCCAGCTCATAAAAATTAAGCCCATTCCTTTTATGAAATAGCATTCATAATAGAGGCTTGTGAAGGGTCTCAGAAGTCCAAATTTGTAGTAAAGCGTTGAATAGTAATATAATTATCCAATGGAATCTCACAATTTATTTTATTTTATTTTTTTTGTTTTGGGTTTTTTGCTTGTTTGCTTTTTGGGCAGAAATCTTTTCTCAGAGATTTGTATAATTTTGACAATTAGGTTAACTGGCATAACATATTCTAATGTTTTATGTGCTGATGCTCAGATGACTTTGGAGTTGAAAGCCCCCGCACCTTCCTGCTCCATCGAACTACCTCCCTTCACTTGTGTTCCCAGTAGCTTGACATGGCTGGCAGGCACCAAGCTTGCCATCACCAGTGAGGGGCTGCCATGTGGGTAAAGAACCCAAGGGTACTACAAATGGCATCTCCAAAGACAGATGGCATCGTTCCTGTGAACATAGTCACTTTTCTCCTAACCTAGAGAAAAGTGTAGGTCAAGCTTGTCCTGGTTAGGTTTTCTAATTTAAGAGAAAAATAAAGCCCACTTCCTTAAAAAAAAGCTATATGAAGAATATTTCTCACATATATTTACACATATAAACTAATATATAACAATTTGGAAGACTCAATATTTTTGCCAGAGTAAATTACTATTACTTTGAAAAATGAACTTGGATTCTTCTCTAGTTGTCTAGATAAAAGTAGTTCATATGACCAAAGGTCTCCTAACAGGCAGAAGTTCTGCTCATTATGGACAAATGGATTATTAGTTTTATCATAAAAATATAACCAAACCTGTTTGTTTATTTATTTATTTATTTATTTATTTATTTATTTATTTATTTTTTGAGACAAAGTCTCACTCTGTTGCCCAAGTTGGAACACAGTGGCATGATCTCAACTTGCTGTGACCTCTGCCTTCTGGGTTTAGACGATTCTCCTGCCTTATCCTCCTGAGTAGCTGGGACTACAGTTGTGTGCCACCACGCCTGGCTAATTTCCATATTTTTAGTAGAGATGGGGTTTCACCATGTTGACCAGGCTGGTCTCGAACTCCTGACCTCAAGTGATCCACCTGCCTTGGCCTCCCAAAGCGCCAAACATGGTTTTGTAAAGATGCTACCATGAATTGAATCTGCAGAGCAAAAACATTAAGATATTTAACAAAACAAAGTGTTGCCTGGTAGATTGCTTTGTCAAGTTTAAAGAGTTAAGCTTTCTGCTGCCTTTATAATTGGTTCTATGAGTGAAAGAAAAATTTAAGGTTAGCCAAAACAGTCCTCTTCTACAGGACTGTTTTGGACTTAAACACACTGATGTATTTAGAGGATCCAGCTTCTCATTCTGTGGGTCTATGGTTGGTTGGAGAGCTGTCTCCAAAGAAAACCAATTGGTGGAACTATTAGGACCCATTGAGGGTGGCTTAGAGAATTTAATATTTTAATTATTCATTCCAAAAATTAGATTAAGTGCAGACTCCTTAACTTGCAAATAAAACCAACAAAGTTATAACAACCACAACAGATTTAAACTTGAATCCAGAAATTAGAGAAATGATTCATTAGTTTCAAGGACAAATCCAAGTACTGTCTATTTGTACAAGTCACAGCATAATTAGTAGTGAGTTAAAGGAAATATAGAAAACCTTGTCATGGCCCACATGTGTAATTATAGGTAAAGTAATGGGATGTTCTTACTATGAAGAAGGGTCGTTAGTATAATGCTCTGCTCTTGCCTTCCTAGGGTCTTCATAAATTAGTACCTTTAGAAGGAGAATGTTTGTTTTTCTATGCTTTACACGTAATGGAAAGAAAAGGAAAAGAAATACAGAGGCCCAAAAGGACTTTAGAAGAAAGTTTATAAGAGCTGGGGTATCCAGCAGTTCTTTTTTTTCCCCTAAATTTATTATTTTTTAAAATTTCAATAGGTTTTTGGGAAACAGCAGGTGTTTGGTCCAGCAGTTCTTAAAATGTGTCTTGATTGTTCGATGTGCACTTAAGTTTAAAAAGCAGTTTAACATTGCTTCTCATCTGCAGGAAAAGCCATTACATTTCATATTTCATTATGAAAGAGTGGATAGGAACTACTCATTTTATGTGACGTCACATCTTGCTTCAAGCCACATACCCTGAACCTTCTAGGCAACAGGAGAAGGGAATGTGTGTCTTAGCAATGTTTGACAGAGAAAAATATGCTTCTCTTTCTTTGAATAGAGAAAAGAGATCTGTAGCTAGTAGGATTTGTTTAATGATTGAAATGGAGCGTGGCTTGTGTTTTTATCTTTGAATACTGTCTGCTGACCTTAGATATAGAAAGAAAATAGAGCAAGGCCCCAGCACCTGGCACTGTAGGTTGGCCCGATGACAGCATGGGGTCCAGGACTTACTAACCAGAGAAGGGCAAACTGATTTATGAGACTTACTTGCTGGCCTACAGACAAGGTAAAATGTCAGCTTTGTTACTCTGCTGTAAAGCTCTGTACTGGACACAAGTTTGAAATAACATTAGCTGAAATATCAGTGGGTAGGAAACCCATAAAGGACAGATTTATTACAAAATACAAGTTTCCAGTATTTTTTTTTAAGTTTTGAAATTAATACATTATGAGTAACAACTGATTCTGGGGTTTTGCATGTTTCTCTTGGAAATCTTGACATTTTTTTTTTAAGGGGTTGGTACACAGTCTTGCTGTCTAGCCTTCTGTCACTGCTGATAGTATCTAATGGGACAAACATCTCCATACCTTTTCTGACATTTCAAGCTGGTAGCATATTCCATCTGTTGCTAAGGTAACCCACTGGATGAACACTAGGGGTGGAAAGAATGTTCTTGAGATCCTGTGGCACTTGTTATTTGGTAAATCAATAAAATTGTTTCACAGTCCTTAGCTATACATATGTATATTACTTGTGAAGTTTTAAATTTTTAATTTTAAAATATCTTTGTCTTACATTCCTTTTGTAGTTTTAATTTTTGAGGAATATGTTTTCTGGCAGTAAAGAATTTAATATAGAATTAAACTTCTAAGGAAAAGGACTCCTCTCCCTGCAATGATTTGAATTTACTTTTCAGTTTAAGTAGGTAAATTCTTATTGAGCACATTCTCTGTTTAAGGTACTACATGTTAAATAAGAAACAGCAGCTTAAATGCTTCCTTAAAAAAATAAGCTTCCTGCTCTTGTGTCAGTTTGCTGAGAATGATGGTTTCCAGGTTCATCCATGTCCCTACAAAGGACACGAATTCATCGTTTTTGATGGCTGCATAATATCCCATGGTGTATATGTAACACATTTTCCCTGTCCAGTCTATCATCAATGGGCATTTGGGTTGGTTCCAGGTCTTTGCTATTGTAAACAGTGCTGCAATGAACATTTGTGTGCATGTGTCCTATGTTCTCACTCATAGGCAGGTGTGGAACAATGAGAACACATGGACACAGGGAGGGGAGCACTACACACGGGGTCAGTTGGGGGGAAATGGGGGAGGGACGGTGGGGGATGGGGAGTTGGGGTGAGATAGCATGGGGAGAAACGCCAGATACAGGTGAAGGGGAGGAAGGCAGCAAATCACACTGTCACGTGTGTACTTATGCAACAATCTTGCATGTTCTTCACATGTACCCCAAAACCTAAAATGCACTTTAAAAAATATCAAAATTAAAAAAAATAATAAGCTTCCTACTTTTGTCTGGCAACCATGGCTCTTACACTGGAACAGAGAATTACACATTTACTCTCACATCTGGAAAATAGAATGTACGGTTGGGTTCAGGTCACTTTCTCTCCCTCAATTATAATTTTCAAGGACAAAAAAATGTAAATGGAAGCTAACAGCCTACCCTATTGTGCTTCCCAAAGGATTCAGGATTGTAGAAAGTTCTGAAGTCCCATTCCTGGCTTCCCTCCTCTGGGGCTTTTCTCCCCTTAAAACATAGCACAGGCTGGGTGTGGGGGCTCATGCCTGTAATCTCAGCACTTCGGGAGGCCAAGGTGGGCGGATCATGAGGTCAAGAGATCAAGACCATCCTGGCCAACATGGTGAAAACCCATCTCTACTAAAAATACAAAAATTAGCTGGGTATGGTGGTGCATGCCTATGGTCCCAGCTACTTGAGAGGCTGAGGCAGGAGAATCACTTGAACCCAGGAGGCAGAGGTTAAAAAACAAAAACACACACAATCCCCACTCCCCAAAAAAGTAGCAGGATAACCACAGCAGTTTTTACTTGCATGCAGGAGATTAAAATTGAATTCAAAAATGACAGTAAGCAAAGAATTTCTTTATAGTCTTGAAGGAAAAAGTTAAAATGTTGCTATTCTCATAGATTTCTTAACAGGGTTTGAATACTGGCGGTTGTCCTTGCACTGCTTTATCTCCAAACCAAATGAAACATTGGTTTGTAGATAAAACATTGGTTTAAAAACTACCAATGTTTGGAAGTTAAAATGCTCATGATTGAAAAAGTTGGGTAAGAGAGATCTGGGGAGGAAAGTGGGGCAGGGAGCCAGAAGAGATGGTATATTCTTAGAGAAATGACCAATTGCGTGTCATGCTGCAAAGTCCCCCTTTACTTGGCCCAGTGACATTTAAGAAGCCTTGTCTTGACTCTCTCAAATACAAACCTTGGTGTGGTCATGAAGCTGTATAATAGAAGCCTCAAAAAATCTTCTATAATCCTACCCTAGGTTTCCACATACCTGCTGTCCTCTTCCACACCTATAACTGTAGTTGTTTTTATTTTGCAAGATTGACATGAGAATGTATGTGTGCTGTGAGTGGCAACACATCAGGTCAATATCTGGAGGTGAGGAGGTGCCTGAGTGTCAGGCTTGAGCCTGGGTCCTTAGAATTCTCTCAGCTCAGGTTCCTTCTGCTCTTTTTCCCCTCACTCTCAATTTGTTGATTTTTTAAGGTTTTATATATGTAGGGGTGTGTGTGTGTGTGTGTGTGTGTGTGTGAGTGTGCGCGCGTGCGCACGCGCGCATGTATTTATATATTAGATGGGGTCTCACTGTATTGCCTAGGCTGGTCTCAGACTTCTGGGCTTAAGCAATCCTCCTTCCTCATCCTTCTGAGTAGCTGGGACTATAGGTGTGTGCCACCATGACTGGGTAATTTTTTTGGTGTGTGTGTGTAGAGATGAAGGTCTTGCTATGTTGCCCAGGCTGGTCTCCAACTCCTGGGCTCAAGCGATCCTCCTACCTCAGCCTCTGAGTAGCTGGGACTACAGGCACAAGCTACCACATCTAGCTGGTTCTATTTTTTCTTACTCTCTTTAAAAAATCTATTTTGAGCCTTTTATTCTTGTATAAATTTTTACCGTAACTCCCATCTTTCTATCTGTAGTTTATGATAGGAGATACAAGTATATATTGTATTACATGAGTCAATCCCTGATTTTTAAAAAAAGAAGTTCCCAATTCTTAATGTATATGACTCTCCTATGTTTCTTGTCAAAACATTTCATTTTTATAGTCTTGGTTTTTTTGTTGTTGTTGGCTTTAATGTATTTTTTCTTGACAAGTACATGAGGTATATCACTGCAGTTGAGGCCAACTCAAGCTATCCTTTGTATAATGGGAGGCATAATGGTTAAGAACTTGAGTTTTGGAGGCAGAAAAATCCTTTATGTTTCAAATCCTTTATGTTTCATATACTACTTAAGTGAGCCTGGGCAATTGCATAATTATGTCAAGCCTCAGTTTCTGCCCCTATAAAATAAGAATAAGAATAGTACATACATCTAGAATGGCTGTCAGGCTGAAATGAGGTAATGCATATAAAGTACTGAATAAATGTTAGCTCTTTCTAGAAACAAGGAAGTAAAATCTTTATCATAGTAACTGACACTGAGTAAGAAAAAATAAATGTGATATGGTGGCTCATGTCTGTTTTTCATTCATGGATAATTGTTGCCCATCTGTATTCCTAGTTGACTTTTTTCCAACCTCCCCTCTCTCCCTCCAGATATGGCAGCACCTTTTATACTGATTTCTTGTTTGATTTATCCCATTTACCTTCCTTTTCTAGTCTCACCAGAATATCCCTTGTTAATTGTGCCATACTGAAGGAAAGGATGAAATAATCCATTGAAGCTGTAGATCATAGCCAAAGATTATAATATTTCTAATATTTTTCAATCTGTGACTTTGGACACAAGACTCGGGCTTCCAGTGCAGGGGCACTGAGTGGACCCTGCCTGGCTGTAGGCCAGTTTTCAGGTTATGTTTAAGGGCAGACTACCAAGGCAGACTTCAAAGGGCCATCTGCGAGGCATGGTGAGTCCACACTTTTCCCGCTTGTCAATAATTACATTAGACTGCAATGTATTTTCATTTGTCTCCCAAACAGAACAGGGTCCTTGGAGAGTCAAATGGGAAGATGTCTGAGAATTTTAGCTCCCTTGGGGTGTAAGTAGTGGGGAGATCTCACAGAAGAGTGCCTGTGCATGGTAGCCTATCAGCAAATATCTGTTGAGTGAATGAAACTGGACTGGAATCATAGCCTTGAAGCAACATTAACAAATGAAAGAAAAACGGATACAGGCTGGAAAGAGGAGATATGCCATAATTGCTACTTACAACACCTAATGACTGCCTGCTGCTCAAAGCGTGGGATTACAGCACATTTGTCTTAATAGTACATCTGGTATGCTACACTGATGCAATTACAGTGCCCCATAAGCAGGCAGCTAGTTCCTTGCAATTATGACTTTAAATTGTAACCAGAGGGAAATCGTTATCAGAAATACAACATATCTATTTAGTGACTGTTTATTGCATTTTTTGTATTAAAAAGATCAGACAAATATGTAAAACTGCTTAGTCCCTCTAATACTGATTTTGTAGTTCTTGAAAGCCTGGTCCCATTTGTTATTTTCATTACAGCCCCCTGGCAGTCCCAGGTAGTAGGCTAGGCAGATAACATGTCACATTTACAGATCAAGTCTAACTTGAAACTTCAGAATTAAATGGTTTTCCATTGAATTCTAGTTATTAGCTGTAGACTCGGTACGTGTTCAAATCTAGAGCTTTGAATCCTTCGTATGCCCTCTTTGCATCAAACAGGGTTGTATCTGGGTCTTAATATTTTAAAGTGGTGGCTATATGCATAATTTAGTCTGGAAATGTCCCCAGAATGTGAAGGTCAAAAATTGAGTTGGCATCTTGAAATTCTGATAAAGACTTTTAAAAGTTGCAACTGATTCAATACTTGTTCCACAAGCTAAAATAAAGTATATCTTGCCAATATGAGATGCAAAATCCAGAAAGTATGTTCCGATGTTATACATCACTATGTGAATTTTCTGGAATGAATGTGTGTGTGATGGGTGTTTTCCCAGATTATTTTCATGTGATCTGTAGCCAGAGGTGATTGTAATATGTGTGTCTCAACTGTGCTGAAGCAGAAAACAAGTTTTAGGAAACAAAAACTTGCCTTTATGCTTGTTTCAGTCATCTTCCTCTGCCTTTGGGGTTTATGATCCAGCCATGCCCGCCATGTTGGTCTCATGCTCTATGGAATGTCCTGTTTTTATGCCTTTCTTATGAGTGTATTTGTATTTGCAATTCCTATCCTGTACTTACCAACTTCTGATCTCCTGTATAAAAGGCTTATTTGTTTATCTACATGCCAGAGCTCTGAGTAGGCTGTGTAAATGAAAGATGCTCTAAAGCACAACCTCTTTCTCATTCTGATTGAGAATACTGAAAACATCTTAAAGATTGTGTATTATACCCATGCCACATTCTCTCTTCTACTCTCCATGTAAATTTTTGATAATTTTTTTATTGTCTATACTTTTTGTTAATCATTTTTGGCATTTTATAAATATCTGTAAATTTTCATATCATGATACATGATGTAGGTTGACTTAATTTAACAAGCAGATCAGTTTTCTTGCAGTCCAGGCAGTTTCCTTACTTCTATTCCCACTCTTTGTGTCTAGAGCTACAAAGAATGAACTAAGCCTAGAGCTGTAGTTCATCAGAGAGTGATTTCACGAGCCAGATATTTATAGACGCCCCTGATTTATTATGGTTTGATTTTACTATTGTGTAAAAGCTGATGGTGTGAAAGCAATATACATTCAGTAGAAACTATACTTCAAAATTTGAATTTTGACCCTTCCCTGGGTTAGCCATATGCAGTATGATACCCTTGTCATGCTGGACAGTAATGGTGAGCAATGGCTCCCAGTCAGCCAGCCACACAATCACAAGGGTAAACAGCCAATACTTGACGGTGCATACATTGTGTGGCCAGTGGGTTTTGGATATTGTGTTTTATATGTGGCCATCCCATCTTATCTACAAAACACCCATTTTCAACTTACACTGTTTTCTACTTATGATTGGTTTATTGAGATGTAATTCCATTAGAAGTCAAAGAGTATCTGTATTTTATTTAGAACAAAAGCAAGCTAGCTGTATGCTTCTCAAGGGCAGGGACCATACCCATCTTTGTATCCACAGGGTCTGGCAGATAATAATGGTCTCATTTAATGTTTGTCTACTGAATGACATAGATGAACAAATGGAGACCTGCATGAATACATATGTGACTTTGGACATCAGAATAGAATTATTTTAATGAGTTGAATTTAATGTGAATTAAAAAAAAGTTAGTCTTCTAAAAATGTATTGTGTTGAATACATTTCAATGGCTCCACTCAGGTGTTGTGAAATATTACTTAGCCCTAAAAAATATAAGTACTTCTGAATTCACTTGTATTTAAAATGCTATTTGCTTCTAAATGATTGTATCCATACCATTTTAGCTTTAATATTTTGCTAAATGTTTAAGCTCTTTCCTGATCTAGCAGTAAGAAATGTAGATTAAAAATAACTTGTAAAACTCACAGAATGCTCTTTTTGTTGTTTTTTGGTAAAATCTTACATCTAATAGGTCTTAATTAAGAGCTGACTGGGTAGGCTGTGTTATAAAAGGAAGAAATATAAAAGATTGTATTTTGCTAACCTCTTATTTGAGCCCAACTCTGGCTTTACATTAGATTCACTTGAGAATTTCTGGAAAAGTGTGATGCCTTGGCCCTGCCAGAGAAATTCTGATTTAATTTTTCTGGAGAGGACCTTGAACATCAGTCTTAATAAAAAATAATAAAATAAGCTAAATAATTAACCAAGTGCTCCTGAACTCACAATCACTGCTAGAGGAAATGTAAATTACCACTACCACTTTGGAAAACACAGCAGCATTATCTAATACGTTTAGATAAATGAATATCTCATAGCAAATCCATTCCACAGCAGTTCCATTCCTACCTATAAACCCTAGCAAGAAAACATGCTGGTATGGTTTGGCTGTGTCCCCACCCAAATCTCATCTTGAATTGTAACTCCCACAATTTCCATATGGGAAAAACTGGTGGGAGGTGATTGAATTATGGGGATGGGTCTTTCCCACACTGTTCTTGTGATAGTGAATGAGTCTCATGAGATCTGATGGTTTTTAAAATGGGAGTTTCTCTGCACAAGCTCTCTCTCTCTTGCTGCCACCATATAAGAAGTGCCTTTCACCTTCTGCAATGATTGTGAGGCCTCCCTAGCCATGTGGAACTGTAAGTCCATTAAACCTCTTTCTTTTGTAAATTGCCCAGTATTGGGTATGTCTTTATTAGCAGCATGAAAATTGACTAATACAGTGAATTGTTACCAGTAGAGTGGGGTGTTGCTGAACAGATACCCAAAAATGTAGAAGCGACTTTGGCACTGGGTAGCAGACAAGGGTTGAAACAGTTTGGAGGGTTCAGAAGAATACAGGAAAATGTGTAAAAGTTTGGAACTTCCTAGAGACTTGTTGAATGGCTTTGCCCAAAATGCTGATAGCAATATGGACAATAAAGTCCAGACTGAAGTAGTCTCAGAATGAGGATCTTGTTGAGAGCTGGAACAAAAATAACTCTTGTTATGTTTTAGCGAAGAGACTTGGCAGCATTTTGCTCCTGTCCTAGAGATTTATGGAATTTGGACTTGAGAGAGATGATTTAGGGCATCTGGCAGAAGAAATTTCTAAGCAGCAAAGCATTCAAGATGTGATTGGGTGCTGTTAAAAGCATTCAGTTTTATAAGGGAAGCAGAGCATAAAAGTTTAGAAAATTTGCAGCCTGACAACATGATAGAAAAATCCCATTTTCTGGGGAGAAATTCAAGCTGGCTGCAGAAATTTGCATAAGTAACAAGGAGCTGAATATTAATCCCTAAGACAATGGGGAAAATGTCTCCAGGGTGTGTCAGAGGTCTTCATGGCAGCCCCTCCCTTCACAGGCCCAGAGGCCTAGGAGAAAATGGTTTCATGGGCTGGGCCCAGGGACCCCCATGCTGTGTGCAGTTTAGGGACTTGGTGTTCTGCATCCCAGGCACTCCAGCCATAGCTGAAAGGAGCCAATATAGAACTCAGGCTTTTGCTTCCAAAGGTGCACAACTCAAGCCTTGGCAGCTTCCATGTGGTGATGAGCCTGCAAGTACACAGAAGTCAAGAATTGAGGTTGGGGAACCTCGGCCTAGATTTCAGAGGTGTATGGAAATGCCTGGATGTCCAAGGCAGAAGTTTCCTGCAGAGGTGGAGGTCTCATGGAGAACCTCTGCTAGGGCAGTATGGAAGGGAAATGTGGGGTGGGACCCCCTACATAGAGTCCCTACTTGGGTACTGCCTAGTGGAGCTATGAGAAGAAAGCTACCATCCTCCAGATCTCAGAATGGTAGGTCCACTGACAGCTTGCACTGTGCACCCGGAAAAGCCGCGGACACTCAACACCAGCCCACAAAGGCAGCCGGGAGGGAGGCTGTACACTGCAAAGCCACAGCGGCAGAGCTGCTGGAGACCATGGGAATCCACTTCTTGCATCAGTGTGACCTGAATGTGCGACATGGAGTCAAAGGAGATCATTTTTGGAGCTTTAAGATTTAACTGCCGTGCTGAATTTTGAAATTGCATAGGGCCTGTACCTCTTTGTTTTGGCCAATTTCTCCCATTTGGAATGGATGTATTTACCCAATGCCTGTACCCACATTGTATCTAGGAAGCAACTAACTTGCTTTTGATTTTACAGGCTCATAGGTGGAAGGGACTTGCCTTGTCTCAGATGAGATTTTGGACTTTGGACTTTTTAGTTAATGTTGAAATGAGTTAAGACTTTGGGGGTCTGTTGGGAAGGCATGATTGGTTTTAAAATGTAATTTGGGAGGGGTCAGGGGTGGAATAATATGATTTGGCTGTGTCCCCACCCAAATCTCGTCTTGAATTGTGACTCCTACAATTCCCATGTGTTGTGGGAGGAACCTGGTGAGAGGTAATTGAATTATGGGGATGGGGCTTTCCTGCACTGTTCTCATGATTGTGAATGAATCTCACAACACCTGATGGTTTTCAGGATGGGAGTTTCCCTGCACAAGCTCTCTCTCTTGCTGCTGCCGTGTAAGAAGTGCCTTTTGTCTTCTACCATGACTGTGAGGCCTCCCTAGCCATGTGGATCTGCAAGTCCATTAAACCTCTTTCTTTTGTAAATTGCCCAGTCTCAGATATGTCTTTATCAGCAGCATGAAAACAAACTGATACACATGCAAACATCAGAAAAAAAATTTTACCTCGTGTCTGTATGTGTGTGTGTGTGTGTGTGTGTGTGTGAGAGAGAGAGAGAGAGAGAGAGAGAGACAGAGAGAGAGAGAGAGAGATTGAGAGAGAGAGACACAGAGAGCGAGAGGCAGAGCAAGACAGAGACAGATAAACAGAGAGATATACTCATACCAGTGGACTCTAGGAGTACAATTACCTTTCTTCCTTTCCTAGTCACACTCTTCTCTTTTTCCTAAGTGGTATTATGCTGACTTTCATAGTAGCCATTTCCTTGCTTTTCTTTATGGTTTTATTACCTATGAATATGTGCCTAAGTAATAATTTTAATGTTTACTCTTTTTGAGCTTCATATTAGTTGAAACATACCCTGTGTATTTTGTGACTTGATTTTTCCCCTTTGACATTATATTTGTTACTTTCTTCTGTGTTAATATGTAATTCATTTTGATTGTTAAAATGTTATTGTATTATTACACTGCAATTTATTCCATTGATGAACATTTAGATTGCTTTGAATTTTGACCATTTATACTTTTTTTTTGCACGTTTTCTTGCTAGGGTTTATAGGTAGAAATGGAATTGTTGTGGAATGAATTTGCTATGAGACATTAGTTCCTCTAACTTTATTAGATAATGCTGCTGTTTTCCAAAGTAGTCGTAACAATTTACATTTTCTCTAGCAGTGACTGTGAGTTCTAGAGACCATGGTTAATTATTTAAAATATTTAATTATTTTTAATAGGCTTTTTAAGAACAGTTTGTTCATGGCAAAATCAAGTCAAAGGTACAGATATTGCCCATATATTCCCTTCCACTACACATGCACAGCTTCCCCTATTATCAGTACTCCCCACAGAGTGGCACATTTGGTTATGATTGATTAGCCTACATTTGAGAGGTGAATTTTGTTGTTTTTGAGACAGAGTCTCACTCTTGTCACCCAGGCTGGAGTTCAGTGGTGTGATCTCGGCTCACTGCAACCTCTGCCTCCTGGGTTCAAGCAATTCTCCTGCCTCAGCCTGAGTAGCTGGAATTACAGGCACCTGCCACCATGCCTGGCTAATTTTTGTATTTTTAGTAGAGACAGGGTTTCTCCATGTTGGTCAGATTGGTCTCAAGCTCCTGACCTCAGGTAATCCACCTGCCTCCACCTCCCAAAGTGCTGGAATTACAGGTGTGAGCCACCATGCCCAGCCGAGAGGTGAATTTAGTTTTTAATTTCCCAAGCTAAGCCTTCAGCTAATTGAAAGGTATGGTGTGTAGATATGATAATGGTTCCAAATTGACCAGTAACAAAACCACTTTCCTTTAGTAACACTCAAACTGCCTGGCCTTCCTTGCCCTTGTGTTAGATGCATGGAAGCTCCCTTCTTCACCTGTGCTGTTTTTGCAGATAGTAACTGTAGAGTTAGGACAGGATTGAACACTCTAAGGAACCTTGGATCTTTATTGTGACAGACTCATTTCATGGGCAAAGAAACCAATGCCCAGCAGAGTGAGAAGCATGAACTCTGCACTCCCTTCCTACCTGGAGCTGATGGACCCCTGTTATACAGTGAGGAATGGTTTATTGAATGGCACAGCCTCTTCAGTTCCTTTTTGTGTCTCGGTGGTCATGCTTTCATGATGTTATAGGTCATACCTTTTAATGTTTGCCATTAGAGCAGTTATTAGTAATTCTGCTTTGGTTACATTAGTTCAAATAACTCCTGGCACCAACCAAACAGGAAGAGACATTTATTTAGTTAAAGAAATTATTTTAAACACTCTCATCTCTGCCGAATTATATAACCTCTTTCAACAGTTTGTTTTCCTGGCTGCTGTTAAGAAATCTAAAACTCTGTATAACAAGCAGAATTATTTATATATGTCATGATGCTTCCTATTTCAAGCTGTTTGTCTTACTCTGGACTCTGAACTCTCATACTGAATGAGAAGCCTCTCTCTTACAACATTTTGGTCAGTTTTTATTTGTTTTCTTTAAACATCAGAAGATCCTCTCTTCCCCTGCCTTTCCTCCACCCCCCCCACCCACCCCAGGAAATGGGTAGATTCTCAACAGTGAGCTATTCAGTTCCACATGCTTACTGTTCTCTCCCATTGAACACGTTGTGAGGATGGAGCCAGGAGAGAAGAGGGAGCTAGATTGGCAGAACAGGCTTGGAGAGCTCTCCTGGTAGACGAAACAGATCTGCCCACACTGACACTGTCAGTCAGGTTGAATGCACTGAATTACACTCCAGGTTTAATGGTATTTAGGGCATTGTACCAGACACTGCAAAAAGTGTTATTTTAATTGATACCATGCTTCCATTTACCAATGGTATAATTTGAATAGGGAACACGGACAGTTTAGGGAACACAGACAGTTTAGATGTTCCCTTTTAAACATTTTTTGGGAGGGGAAAGAAAATTACAATCCATATAACCAGGGGATATTTCTCACTATATTCAGATTGGGAAATATGTCTTAGAAATTCTATCCCGGCCAGGTGTGGTGGCTCATGTCTGTAATCCCAACACTTTGGGAGGCCAAGGTGAATGGATCACCCGAGGTCAGGAGTTTGAAACCAGATTGTCCAACATGGTGAAACCCTGTCTCTACTAAAAATACAAAAATTAGCTGGGCGTGGTGGTGCCTGCCTGTAATCTCAGCTACTCAGGAGGCTTAGGCAGGAGAATCACTTGAAACTGGGAGGCAGAGGTTGCAGTGAGCCGAGATTGCGCCACTGCACTCCAGCCTGGGCAACAGAGTGAGACTCCATCTCAAAAAAAAAAAAAAGAAAGAAAGAAAGAGATAAAAGCCATCCTAGTATGCCTGGTTAATATCTCATGCTGACAGGTTGTCCCGTGTTGGGGAGTACACATGCGCATATGTGTGCATATGTATATTTTCTACCTGATCCCAACAAATCTCTTCCTGGTTATTATTTAAAAAGGAAGAAAAATGCAAATATTATCAAACATACCCTGCTGTGAATCTAAAAAGTAAAACCTAACTTTTTAACCAAATGAATATAATGGTCAAAAAGCTAAAGGATAAAATAGTCAAAGATAAGTTCTTTAATAGTTAACATAGTTCTTCATAAATATAAATTTTTATAAAGCTGAAGATATCAAGTATATTAAGTATATTAAACAGTGTCTGGCGGAGTGTACTGCCTTGTCTGTTTCTAGATAATTTGGTATTTTGAATGTTATTTTATTGGGGGATGTGTTCCATGTCACACAGACAATTGATAGAGCAAATATACTGAGAAGTTGGTGGCATTTCACTGTGAGGAGTTCATTTACATATTTTAAGTATAATACCTTATATTCATTGATCTAGATATAGAAATTACAATATAAGCAATTAAAAATGTAAATTAAGCCTCTTTTTTTTTTTTTTTTTTTTTTGCATTCATTTATGGTGGAGTGTTTCCTTCTAATTGTTTCAAATTAGAGCTTTGTAGAAACCTGGCTTCCTCAGTATCATCATTACCACAGCCTGTTGCCTACATGGTATGGGAGAAAACCACCTCCACAGGGCCTGAGTGGTTTCTTGAATGGGGACCAGTGAGGTGGGAATTTATCTTGAAGTTTGGGTTAATGAGGGTCTTTTTTTCGAGACAGGGCCTCACTTTGTGGCCCAGGCTGGAGTGCGTTGTTGTAGTTTCCACTCACTGCAACCCCTGCCTCCTGGGCTCAATCCTCCTACCTCAGACTGCCGATTAGCTGGGACTACAGGCAAGTGCCACCATGCCTGTTTAATTTTTGTATTTTTTGTAGAGAGTGGATTTCACCCCAGGCTGGTCTTGAGCTCCTGGGCTCAAGTGATCCTTCCACTCTGGCCTCCCAAAGTGCTAGGATTACAGGCATGAGCCACCACGCCTGGCCTTATAAGGGCCTTTTAATGTTGGGGATGGTGGATAGGGAAGGAGCTTGATCAGGACTTGAGAAGGACCATAATGTAGTTTAGGATCGGTTTTAGGGTTTCAACTGCCTTTTGTTGGTTCCTACTGAAGAGCTGGTTAGTCTTGCGGAAGGTTCCTGTAATGGGCAGTCATTCATGGGCCTGGGCTAGCGGCTCCTGGAATAGTAAAAGTGTGCTAATGAAGATAGTGGAATAGTAAAATCGTGTTAATATGGACGGGAAACTGTGGTCATTTTGTCCTCAGTGTCCATTTTAAAGTGAACAATTCAGTGCACAGACTATTCAAACTAAGTAGTTTAAATATACACGAATCGTAGAGATTTTAACAGCCAATTGCCATTTAACCCCACAAATGCTAAATCGCTTTAGTTTGCTAGATACTATGCTAGGTATTGGGAATAAAATACCTCAAGGACCCCTCCACCTGGGAGGTGACAACAGAGCGAGGCAAACACCACAGTGGAGCTGACGCACACGGACGGACCAAGGGTCCTCTGTGTAGGGGCCTTACGGGCCGAGCTTCTTGAGCTGAGCATCGGAGTGGCTTTGACAATGTTGACATAATCTCAGGAATTTAGTAGATGAGGAAAAGCACTGCTGTGAGGTTTGAGAATGACCCATATGAAGCCGTATCTATCACAGCTTCTCATCAGGGGAGGAGCAGCTCTGAGGACAAAGGGTAGAAACGGAGGCCCCTCTACAGTCTTGGCCTCTAAAAGCCTCCCTGCCTGAGCAGTAGGATCTCCTCAAAGAACATTTTGCATATCAACAGGTATCTGTCTCCAAAGGATGTTCCTTTCCTAGAACCTGCTTCCCTAGGTGACCACACCGCACGTCTGGTGAAAGATGACATGCGTGTGTATTGAAGTGGGTGGAAAGAACACTCTAGCTGTGCTGAGCAGACCTGGCCGCAGCACCTCCTGCCTACCTGGCCATTCACAAACCTCTTGACCTCTCCAAATTTGTGAAATGAAGTATACATTAGGTGCCATTGTTAGTTTCTTCCAACTCTAACATTCTTACTATGTCTAAATACGTTGTCTCTGATAAAATGTATAAAACAAATTTTGTAAATGGAGAAACTAATACGGTATGTGTTTTTTTCTCTTCAGTATCTTCTCACAGAGAATCTCTTCTACACCTGGCTATGAGATGGGGCCTGGCTAAGCTTTCACAGTTCTTCCTGTGTCTCCCAGGGGGAGTCCAGGCCTTGGCTTTACCCAACGAAGAGGGTGCCACACCATTAGACTTAGCTTTACGTGGCGGACACTCCAAGCTGGCAGAAGATGTCACAAAGTGAGTTTAGCTACTTGATAGTCTCTCTCTTAATCTGTTTTTGTAAAGTTGGCCAAGCATTATAGAAAAATGGAAATAACCAAACCACAAGCTAATGTTGGTTTATGTTTTACTGTTAGCTCTCGTGTATGCAGTACAGATCGCATATATATAGATTACATAAACAGATACACTGATATAATTGGTGTTAATGTTTCATGAGGGAGAGACAGGAAAAAAGGTCTCAAAAGGCTCTGAAAGGAGTGATAATAAAAAAAAGTTGGGAAACACTAGCATTTAGGTTTCAGCTTAAATGTCACCCCTTCTGTGTTATTCTCTTTGATGATTATGATTAATTCACAATGTATGAGTAACATTATGACTACTACACAATATTAATGCTTTATAATTAATATATGTGATCATTTGTTTCATATCTATTTCTTTCCTTAATCATTTGAGGACTGGGACTATTTCTCTTTTACCCACTGCAATACTTCCAGTACAATGTCCAGCACATAGTATTTGTTGAAAGGATATAAATTTTTTTGAATCAATGAATAACAGACAAATAAATGCTATGGTAAGATTTAGCCACTATGGTGGTCATTATGGTCTAGTGAAATAATGTAAAGGAAAAGATTTATAAACTATTATGTTCTCTGTGTTAATGATGGTATCAACACTTCCAAGGAACAGTGAGTATATTGTTGGTTACTTAGAATGGTTCAAGTCACTCATTATTCTTAGTTTATCAAAGGATTCATATATAGTAATTTTCTTAAGTGGTCAAAAGCAAAACTATAAATGGGAAAGTACATTGAAAATTACAACATGCTACATAAATATTAGCCATTGTTAGAGTAAATGCTACATAAATATTAAATATTATTAGCATATTATTACATGGCATGTCCAAATGGACTGGCTTTTCTTGTTTGGCTCGTGGAACTCAAGGTAATTAATTTATGGTTATGTGGTACCTAAGTGGACACTAGAAGTCAGAGCTTTTTGTTTATTAATCTTTTGTCATTTGATCAAATTACCATCAACCAAGGGGTAGGCCTATCCGGAGGGAATTGCCCTTTTCCTTGGTATAACATGACCTCACTTCCTTGTCTAGAAAGGGCAAGGCAAGAACACTTCCTTTGACTCATTCATTGTGAACAGTCCTGTGTTCCACTGAGTTTCTGCAAGCAGACTTCATCTGTTGGTAGCTTTGTATCTTTTTACTGTGTCCAAGACCATAAGGTGTGTGTTTTAAAAGTTTCCAGGTCTAATAAATCCATTCATGGATGGGCTTAGAAGTAGACTGTAAGCTAAATTCTGGTGATATGATGGAGCTTCCATATTCTAAATTAACAACAATGATTTTATTGCTCAGGTTCAGAGACCATTCATCTCAGTGGCTTGTTGTTGGCATGGGGAGTTGTTTTCTGGAAACTTCTGGAGTCCTTGTCAGTAATGAGTATCAAGAGTTTGGAGAGGTTCCCCAAGACTTAGAGTACAACTGTTCTCTATGGATCTCTTTTTGACACTCCATCTGATGGAGATAACATTTACTTCATTGGATATGTGTGATATTTTTGTAAAGCAAACATTCATTAACAAAATTAAGTCATATTGGAAGAGGAAAGGGACATAGAGCTAGTTCTGTGAATTGAGGAATCTGGGAACAATCTGGTGGGATGTTACATGCTGAGGTGGGCTGTAATCCAAGAACATTAATATTTCCCCCCTGAGATTTATTTACTGTTACTATTATAGGACCATATAAGCCATTCAGAATATTGTGATACTAATCATGAAGCCTACATGTAATTTACAAATGTACAAATGTTCTTAGCCAAGATGTAACAGAAAATAAGTGTATATTTAAGAATTTAAGTTGGAAATATCTTTTCTTTGTGTATAAGTATATTCACAAAAACAACATAATCAAATATATGTATGTTTTAATTTGCATAAGAGAGGATTTACAACAGTGGTACCAGTGTGTTATGAATATCTCACTTGTTTATAATATCCAAACCTCACCACGTTCCCTGGGGATCATATCTCTTTTCCACTGCAATCACCTAATAAAACATTGGCTGGCAGCTAATTTGTTCTGTTACAGGTAGCCCCATTAAAGTGAGAGGCATCTTTTCGGACTAAAAGGAGAATGAAATGTTGAAGTAAAGTACTGTGTTTAAAAATCAGTACTGTTTCATTCTTTATGTAAACCTTTAAAGTGTATAGTATATGTCAATGGTTTTCAACAGACTTCTTCTCTAGGTGGAAAAAGAAAGAGAGCTTTATTCGTATCTGTTTTCATGATCTTATGTATTTATTGCACATAGGTGACTTTCAAGGATCATTTTTGCTAGTTGGATTTGTAAGATCGGGGCAGTGATCCTAAGTGCTGGATCCTGGGACTGGTGTCTTTGAAGCGCTGTGTGGGTTTTGATTTGTGTTCTTTCAGTTTTCAGGGCAGATGGTCCCCAAGCTTCTCCCGAGTGCAGCTCAGTGAAGAAGCCTCCTTGCATTATGTTCACTCATCGGAAACGCTGACCCTGACCCTTAACCATACAGCCGAGCATTTGCTGGAGGCAGATATTAAACTCTTCCGGAAATACTTTTGGGATAGAGCCTTTCTTGTCAAGGTTTGTGCACAGTGATTCTGGTATGTAATTTAAGAGAATGCAGGCATCAATTTCTTGTTATGAGAATAATGTTTTTTACAGGTAGCACTTTCTTTTTTTAACGAAACCTTGGGGGACATGCAATTGTAAACTGCATTAGATCAGTAGATCAGTAGAATGAAGATTATGCTATGTTTTAGCAGTAGAAAAATCGTTTGTGTAATATTTTCATTTTCTTTTATGAGCCAATCCTTTCCATGGTTGGGCTTTAATACTTTAATATTGGATGTTTTCTCTTATTGATTGTATTATAATTATTATCTAAAGCAGTTATATTTAGGGCTATCTTACATGTACAATACCTACTCCTGGGCTTTCATATTGCTCAAATGTAGTTAAGGATTTGTTCCAGTGTACAGATTCTTCCTGAATGGAAACAGGTAAAAACCTCGTTCTTTTCTAAAGAGGTTTTCCCCTTTCCATCATGGTCCAACCCCACCTTTGAGTGCTATCATGGCATGCTCATCTCAGGGTTTAAAACATTTCACATTTATCTTTCTTTTTTTTGGTAGTCTTTGAAAGAATATTAAGAATAATTTCTATCTTTTACTTATGATTAATCAAGATGTTATTCTGAGTAAGGGGGTTTGAGTCAATCGAGTTGGTGGTGCTCCAGGGTCTAATGGATACACTAACCAGGTCCTGTGGCCTCCTGTGTTCTCAAGTACATTCCTTCACAAGGCACAGGTCTCATAACTATTTAGGTTTTACAGAGTCAAAAGTCAGCTTAGAAAACCAATGTTATCATTGACCACAGTTTCAGCTTTTGTAGAATGTTTGCTTCAGATAGTTGAAATAACGAGTTAGCCAAAAACATTATGTACCAAACAAAGGTTATTAGTGGCTTACTCCATATAGAGTTTTATTTAAACAATTAAAATGAAACATGGTCTTCAGAGTATGATCATTATCTCTTTGCTGGGTTTTAGGGAATTTGCTTTATAATTTTCTGATGTACAGTATCACATGCAGTATATACAGAATGAGGGTCTTCTTTGAGGATGCTTGTCATTTAAAGCTCCTAAAGCCTTCAGCCATCAATGTGGTTTCTTACCAAAGCACCAAGCAGTGGTTACTCCAGCTGGGCAGATGCTTGGTTTTGCTATGCATTGGTTCCGCAGAGACAGAGCTCAGCCAAGTGCCTGTCCTCAGAAGCGATGCTCAGACAGCAGCACTTGTGACTATCCTGAAAAGAATACAACAAACTTTATTGAACATTTGCTTCATTGTAAAATCCTCTAAGTCTTAGGCTAGATTTGTGATTTCTCATATGTATTTGAGATAATACTAATGACTTTGGGGGAAGATTTATGATGAGTAATAATTTATTGTAGTGGACTTTATAATAACAAAGGACAAATGGTGATGCCTCTCCAGTTTCTATGAGATTTTCATTTTATGAGAAACACTTGATGCAAGAATCAGTTAGACTGAAATGGCCTTATGTTCCAAGTTTCTACATCCTTCTTTTTCCTTCCTTTCTCAAAATGTGTGGCTGGTAGTGAGCAGAGAGACTGGGCAGGAAGGGCTGCAAGATTCCTTATGACATCCAAAGACGTTAATTCTTACTTGCCTGACAAAGTGATTCTATTGTATTCTTCTCTAAATTTGTTGTGGTGCATTTTAGTTGGTTAGATATTATTTTAAATGTATGCAGGTGGTAATTATTTTATAGGTTGTCCACACTGAAGCTTTACAACTTTGGATGATAAATATGAGATTACATATAGATTTTGTATAAGAAGTATTCATGCTTTGTTGAATCTTACCTAAAAGTCCATTTTTATATGACAGCTATATTTGGTGATTTTGATTTGAGAGACTGATTGGTTCTCCCTGAACTCCAGCTCGTACTCAGTCTTCCCCAAGGAGACGTGTGTAGTCTCTGGGTGTGGGCATTGCTCAGTTTTCTGTAGTCCTGTAAAACAAAGACAGTAAAACCTTGCTGCAGAAACCTGAGTTTGTTTTACAATACGTAAGAGCGCTCAGGGTGAACCCAGTCAGAATACTTGTTCAGAGTTGTAAAGGCTTCACACTTTCACACTGTGTTACAGTTGACAGTGGTGGCCTGACAGTTTCTAACAGATATTAAATGTTAAAATGGAAGGTGGAGCTAAATAACTAAACTGTAAATACAGAATATTAGGAAATAAATAATAGGCAAACTCTTAGCCATATCTTTTAATCACTTTGTGATTATCTCATAACAATCAGAATGCCAATAATTTTATTCTAGAACTTGGCTAAAATTAATAAGCAATTAGGAAATTTAAATTTTTAAAGGTATATTCAAAATTACTCCTAAGGATAAAAATTAAGTTTGAATATGTTCTATTTTCAAGAGAAAATAGTATTCCCTTATTTCAAGTTTTGTTGTGTAATCAGAAACCAGCATTGCCTGCTGTTCTTTCCTCACATTGGCTTGGTGACTCTCTTCTTTGAAAGATGGGGGGTTAAGGCTAAGGTTCAGCCCAGGTAGACACATGGGCAGGTGGCTGTCTTAGGCCTCGAGCCTGTGTGGTGACCCGTCATCTATCCCTGGGTGCTCCTGCTGCCATCTCCTCACTCCCGCTTAATATGGACCTGCCCTGGTCCAGCCACTCATTCCATGGTGGGCCTTAGAAGAGAGAACACAGTGTCCTGGAGGTGGGGCTGGGGTGAGTTAACACCCACTCGAGGGTAGGTGACCAGGCACTTTTTGATCCCTGCCTGTTTGTGGTTTGCTAAATCATATATATTTTTGCATTCCTTTTACTCTGACTGCAGGACATTGTTCCTAAATAGTCGAAGAGTGAAGCACCCAATCCATGGGGCTTAATGACCTGCCCAAGGGGATAAAGGACCTATGTCAGTTATGTGGTTACCTGCCCAAGTACACTGATGATTGATTTCAGAACCTGTGCTGAAACCATCTTGGGCTGGCTTACTACTCAGCACATCAACACATAGTTCTGTTTCTTCTCATTTTCACTGGCTGTGGGGAATCTGTCTGAAAAGAAAATTTAGATGATCCCAAGAGGGCAACTTTTTGCTAAAACCTTTTGGAAGGCTCACCAACTGAATTTCAGCCAGGGCCAGCCTGCACCAGCAAGTGCCAGCCTGCAGTTCAAGGCCCAGGGTCACCCTGGATCTTCCCTGTGATCATGGTCCTATGATCCCTGTGTCTTTCTTAGGATGTGGATTGGGTCTGCTCCAGGTGGCAGATACATAGACCAGAGAAGCCGTTCTTTCTGGTGTCAAGATTCTTGGTTCTCTTTCTGGTTCATGCATGATATTCCTGAGAACCTTCTGCTTGGGGTGACCTGCAGAAGCAATAAGATTAGCAGCAGAAACAGTTTTGGCCCCTGCTGCGGAGTTTCTTTTGACTTCGCACGCCCTCCTCCTGGGGAGCTGACTATATGTTCTCCCACTGGCTTTCACCCACCCACTTCTTTCCCAGCCTCCTAGCTCTGAGACCTTGAGAATGACTTTTGCCTCTTTGTTGCATATCTGAAGCCTCAAATGGTTTTCAGTGTTTTTTGTTTTTTTCCATTGTTTCCTAGGCCTTTGAGCGAGAAGCCAGGCCAGAGGAAAGAACAGCTGTGCCTGCCTGTGCTGCAGAAACTGAAGAAGGTGCGTACGCTCCTTTCCCACTTAGGGAAGCCAGAAAGTGCTCCGGATCACCGAGTTAACCAGTCTGTTGAAGTCTCTGGTGAAGCCGGCCAGGAACCAAGGGGTTCAGAGGCAACGTCACGGGTGTGGGATACAGCAAAGCCCCTGGGTTTTTGGACAGCATCAAATGAAGTATTCTGTTTGTTCCCACTTTCTATTCAACCAGCCTATCCTGAGAGCTGTTTGCCGGGCCCTGGGCCAGCTCCTCTCACATTCCTGATCTTCAGGACACTCTCTTGACATTCTGATTGTTCTCCTTCTTCAGCTTGTTCATTCGCTGAGTCTTTCATTCAACCATTTGTTCTCTAGTTCCTTCCACCTTTGTGGATCTCCTACTCTGTGCTAAGCAAGGATGCTCTGGAAGTCATGAAGAAGTTTTTGTCACCACGAGGGTTGGGGGGCACCACTGGCATTTAGAATTGAGGTGCCAGGGCTCCTGGATGTTCTTCAAGGTACAGAAAAGTCCTGTGCAACTAACTGGTGTCATGTACAGCTGTTTCCAGTCCTGATGGTGATTCAGAGACTGTATGTATGATTCTATTTGTGATGGAAGTTCATAACAGAAGCTATGTATTTTTTTAATAATACGTCATTCCTGCTCTATTCCACAACATGCCACGTGGAATCATCCTGATGCCACACTTGTGCATAACACCTAGCTCACTTGGAGGAACATCATCATCTCTCATTTTCCCCAACTCGACAGTTTATCTAGGCATGCAATTCTTACTTCATTTCAAGTTACTTCCACTTTTCCATATGCAAATAATTTTGGTCTGTTCATCAGTTGTAATAAACAGAAGTTTTTTTTCCCCATGATCAACCCTTTTATTAAATACTAATAATTCCAGCCAGCAGAATAAGACAAGATAAAGAAGTAAAAGGCATAACAGGAGAAGATAGTTTTAACATCTACAGAAAAAAATCTTATGATTTTAATAAGAGGGTTTATCAAGATTGCTTCAGCAAATATTAGTTGTATTGTTTTGTTTTTTAAAAAATTTATTTATTATACTTTAAGTACTGGGGTACATGTGCAGAATGTGCAGGTTTGTTACAGAGGTATACACGTGCCATGGTGGTTTGAGGCATCCATCACTCCATCATCCATATTAGGTATTTCTCCTAATGCTATCCCTCCCCTAGCCTCCCAGCCCCCGACCAGATCCCAGTGTGTGATGTTCCCCTCCCTGTGTCCATATATTCTCATTGTTCAACACCCACTTATGAGTGAGAATGTGGTGTTTGGTTTTCTGTTCCTGTGTTAGTCTGCTGAGAATGATGGTTTCCAGCTTCATCCATGTCCCTGCAAAGGACATGAACTCATCCTTTTTTATGGCTGCATAGTATTCCATGGTGTATATGGGCTACATTTTCTTTATCCAGTCTATCATTGATGGGTATTTGGGTTGGTTCCAAGTCTTTGCTATTGTGAACAGTGCCGCAATAAGCATACATGTGCATGTGTCTTTATAATAGAATGATTTATAATCCTTTGGGTATATACCCAGTAATGGGATTGCTGAGTCAAATGGTATATCTAGTTCTAGATCCTTGAAGAATTGCCACACTGACTTCCACAATGGTTTAACTAAGTTACACTCCTACAAACAGTGTAAGAGTGTTCCTATTTCTCCACATCCTCTCCAGCATCTGTTGTCTTCTGATTTTTTAATGATCACCATTCTAACTGGCATGAGATGGTATCTCATTGTGGTTTTGATTTGCATTTCTCTAATGACCAGTGATGATGAGCTTTTTTTCATATGTTTGTTGGCTGCATAAATGTCTGCTTTTGAAAAGTGTCTGTTCATACACTTTGCCCACTTTTTGATGGGGTTGTTTGCTTTTTTTCTTGTAAATATATTTAAGTTCTTTGTAGCTTCTGGATATTAGCTGTTTGTCAGATGGGTAGACTGAAAATTTTTTTTCCCATTCTGTTGGTTGCCAGTTCACTCTAATGATAGTTTCTTTTGCTGTGCAGAAGTGCTTTAGTCTAATATCTCATTTGTCTATTTTGGCTTTTGTTGCCATTGCTTTTGGTGTTTTAGTCATGATGTTCTTGCCTGTGCCTATATCCTGAATGGTATTGCCTAGGTTTTCTACTGGGTTTTTATGGTGTTAGGTCTTATGTTTAAATCTTAATCCATCTGGAGTTAATTTTTGTATAAGCTCTAAGGAAGGGATCCAGTTTCAGCTTTCTGTTTATGACTAGCCAGTTTTTCCAACACCATTTATTAAATAGGGAATCCTTTCCCCATTGCTTGTTTTTGTCAGGTTTGTCAAAGATCAAATGGTTGTAGATGTGTGGTGTTATTTCTGAAGCCTCGGTTCTGTTCAATTGGTCTATATCTCTGTTTTGGCACCAGTACCATGCTGTTTTGATTACTGTAGCCTTGTAGTATAGTTTGAAATCAGGTAGCGTGATGACTCCAGCTTTGGTTTTCTTTTTTCTTAGGATTGTCTTGGCTATGTGGGATCTTTTTTGGTTCCACATGAAGTTTAAGATTTTTTTTTTTCTGTGAAGAAGATATGGTAGCTTAATGTGGGTAGCATTGAATCTACAAATTACTTTGGACAGTATGACCATTGTCACTATATTGATTCTTTCTAATCGTGAGCATAGAATGTTTTCTCATCTGTTTGTGTCCTCTTATTTCCTTGAGCAGTGGTTTGTAGTTCTCCTTGAATACAACTAACATCTCTTCTTAGTTGTATTCCTAGGTATTTTATTCTCTTTGCAGAAATTGTGAATGGGAGTTCATTCATGATTTGGCTCTCTTGTTTGTTATTTGTGTCTAGGAATGCTTGTGATTTTTGAACATTGATTTTGTATCCTGTGGCTTTGCTGAAGTTGCTGATCAGCTTAAGGAGATTTTAGGCTGAGACAGTGGGGTCTTCTAATTATACAATCTGCAAATAGAGACAATTTGACTTCCTATTTTCCTAATTGAGTACCCTTTATTTCTTTTTCTTACCTAGTTCCCCTGGCCAGAACTTCCAATACTACGTTGAATAGGAGTGGTGAGAGAGGGCATCATTGTCTTGTGCTAGTTTTCAAGGGAATGCTTCCAGTTGTTTTTGCCCATTAAGTATGATATTGGCTGTGGATTTGTCATAAATGGCTCTTATTATTTTGAGATACATTCCACTGATACCTAGTTTATTGAGAGTTTTTATCATAAAGGGCTGTTGAATTTTGTCAAAGGCTTTCTCTGCATCTATTGAGATAATAATGTGGTTTTTTGTCTTTGGTTCAGTTTATGTGATGGATTATGTTTATAGATTTGTGTATGTTGAACCAGCCTCACATCCCGGGAATGAAGCCAACTTGATTGTGATGGATAAGCTTTTTGATATGTTGTTGGATTTGGTTGGCCAGTATTTTAATGAGGATTTTTGCATCAATGTTCTTCATGGATATTGGCCTGAAATTTTCCTTTTTAGTTGTGTCTCTGCCAGGTTTTGGTGTCAGGATGATGCTGGCCTCATAAAATGAGTTAGGAAGGATTCCCTCTTTTTGTATTGTTTGCAAGAGTTTCAGAAGGAATAGTACCAGTTCCTCTTTGTACCTGTGGTAGAATTTGGCTGTGAACCCATCTGGTCCTGGACTTTTTTTGGTTGGTAGGCTGTTAATTGCTGCCTCAATTTCAGACCTTGTTATTGGTCTATTCAGGGATTCAGGTTCCTCCTGGTTTAGTCTTGGGAGGGTGTAAGAGTACAGGAATTTATCCATTTCTTCTATATTTACTGGTTTGTTTGCATAGAGGTGTTTGTAGTAATCTCTGATGGTAGTTTGCATTTTTGTGAGATCAGTGGTAATAGCCCCTTTATCATTTTTTATTACATCTATTTGATTCTTCTCTCTTTTCTTTGTTAGTCTGGCTAGCAGTCTATCTATTTTGTTGATCTTTTCAAAAAAACCAGCTCCTGGATTTATTGATTTTTTGAAGGGCTTTTTATGTCTCTATCTCCTTCAGTTCTGCTCTGATCTTAGTTATTTCTTGTCTTCTGCTAGCTTTTGATTTTGTTTGATCTTGCTCCTCTAGTTCTTTTAATTGTGATGTTAGGGTATCGATTTTAGATCTTTCCTCACTTCTGTTGTGAGCAGTTAGTGCTATAAATTTCCCTCTAGACACTGCTTTAAATGTGTCCCAGAGATTCTGGTATGTTGTGTCTTTGTTCTCATTGATTTCGAAGAACATCTGTATTTCAGCCTTCATTTCATTATTTATCCAGCAGTCATTCAGCAGCAGGTTGTTCAGTTTCCATGTAGTCATGTGGTTTTGAGTGAGTTTCTTAATCCTGAGTTCTAATTTGATTGCACTATGGTCTGGAAGACTGTTTGTTATGATTTCCATTCTTTTGCATTTGCTGAGGAGTGTTTTACTTCCAATTTTGTGGTCAATTTTACAACAAGTGTGATGTGGTGCTGAGAAGAATGTATATTCTGTGGATTTGGGATGGAGAGTTCTGTATGTGTCTATTAGGTCCACTTGGTCCAGATCTTGAGTTCAAGTTCTGGATATCCTTGTTAACATTTTGTCTTGTTGATCTGTCTAATATTGACAGTGGGGTGTTAAAGTCTCCCACTGTTACTGTGTGGGAGTCTAAGTCTCTTTGTAGGTCATTAAGAACTTGCTTTTTGTATCTGGGTGCTCCTGTGTTGGGTGCATATATATATTTAGGATAGTTAGCTCTTCTTGTTTCATTGATCACTTTACCATTATGTAATGTCCTTCATAGACAGAAGTTTTTATTCTAGGAGGCGTATTTTAACATATTCCTGTATTTCTTGTCCAGAATAAATCCTGATTTTGTGTTTTCAAAACCCAGTGCTTGCAAAAATCTGACCACATTATTGTGTCTCCTAGGGTAGTTAGGGCAAAGATTTTATATATTGAAACACATATTATCTTCTTATCAGTTCACTCTCCATTTGCTTCATATTTTAGTTAGGGTATTATATTGATTTTTATTTTTTAAAATTATACATGAATATAAGGTTATGTGTATCTAGGGGGCAGTTATGTGATCTACTAACTTAATTTCACGATGGTGAAGGGAGCAGTAGAATATATCTGTTAATGTAAAAGTACATAGGTCTGAAAGGGTTGAGAACCACCAAGCTCGATGCCGTAGCTAGGAAGGAAAAATATGACAAGGCCCTTGTTCCTAAGCCACCAATGTTAATAGCTGGTCAGTACTTTTGATTCTGCTTTTAACTGGCCTCACGGAAGAGATGGATTCTAGGTATTTGTCAGGTACTGGAATCTTAAACCCTTTACCTGCATGTTTGTCAAAAAAGTAGTCTTAGAGAAGGCGTATTTCTTACGAGTTGCTGAGTCTGTGTGGCCCAACCTGACTGCCCATGTTCCTGGGTTAAGCCTGAGCAGCTGAGCTTCCTCCCCAGACTGTACCTGCTTGGATCCCCAAGGAATTGCCTTTACTATTCTCCCCTGTGGGTGACACTCGCTGCTGGCTGTGTTGAGGAAGCCACTGTTTACCCTGCTGCACAAGAAGGTGGTGGGTTACTTTGTGCTTTCTCCTTGAAGAGCTGCAGGAGAAAGTCCTTTCTGGTCTTGTATTGGGAATGCAGCTTCACCTGAATGCCTGGCTCAGCTCACTTTTACTGCTGTACCTGTAGCTGATCAGGTTTCTTACTTCTAGCTTTCTGATAAAACAAAACAAAACAAAACAAAACAAAAAACCTTGGAACTAAGTTTCTGGGCACCTGATTACAAATGCTTATGGCAATGTTGACTACCTTTTTATGTTACCTTTATTTCTTAGTTAAGCCTCTACCCTTACTTTTTCTTTTTAAAATCAATTTTGATTTAAAAAATCCTCTTGCAATTTTTTTTCTCTCTTATATTACACCTTCAAATTAATTTAGAACAAAGTGAGATTTAAAGGAGTACTTTAATTCCAAGTTGTTCTTAGGAGGCTTACAGTTTGGGGTTGGGACAGAAAAACAAGCTCTTATAGCACAGTATGATAATTGCTACAGGAGTTATTTGCAAGTAGCCCTATGTATTAGCATGCTGTCAACTGTGACAGTGGAGAGGTCAGGGAAAGCTTTCTGGAAGAGGTGACTCTGGAGCTGTGATCTAAGGGAGGGATGGGAATTCCACATGCGATACAAAGACCTGAACCAGATGATGCACTCGGAAAATGGAGCTCATTTTGAAGTCCTGGAATATAGGTGTGTGTCTGTGTGTGTGTGTGTGTGTGTGTGTGTGTGTGTGTGTGTGTGCTCATGTTCACTTGTGTATGGTGGTGGCAGTGATGCCAAGAATATAGGCTTAAGGAGTAGGCAGATTGAGATGGCTGTACAAGAGGCAAGTTGCTAGAATCTATCCAGATAGCTCTGGGAACTGTTTTAGATAAATCAGGTCGGGTATTATTTTAGAAAGTTCACTTTGGTGAGAGTATGGGGAATGGATGGGAGGGACTGAGTGGAAGACAGGGACCAGCCTGGGGACTGCTGAAAGCAACGCAGAAGAGGATCCGCACTGCGGCGGTGTGACAAGGTGGGAGAGGTGGGGACACACAAGTACGGTCCTGAAAGTGTAGGATTGGCTGTCAGTGATGAGCGAGAAGGACGATGCCTCCATTTCTGGGGTGTGGCACTGGGTGGGATAGGCCTTCCAGGAAGCAGGATTGAGACAAAATATATGCTCAGTTTTAGACAAGATGAATTTGTCAGGTGATTGGGGCAGCCAAGTTAATGTACATGGCTGCCAATTCCACTGAAATTAACCAATAAGCACAGGGATTTGGACAGAAATCCAAGCCCTCTGACTCAGAATAATTAATAGCTATACTTTATAGCCCTTGAATCTAGGCAATGCTTTGGTATTTGTCTACCCTTTGAAGAATATTAGAAACTGAATGCATATTCCAGCAGAGGGCAATATTTAACTAAAGAGGAAATATTCATTTAGTTTTTATACATTCATGAGCCTGGAGGAGACTCAACTGAAAGAACCAAACATTTTGAGCATAAGAGCTTCCTCTTAAAAAAACAAAAACAAAAACCCTAAAGCAAACTTTCTCTTTGAGATCTATTAGAAGATTCTTAGTAGATTATGCTTTTTCGTCCCCTCTGGGGCAATGTGGAGTGGAGTGGGTTGGGGAACTCTAAGCTTATATCTGAAGCTGTCATTAATTAAAAGACTAATAATTCCAGCCTGGAAATTAACTTTGCTGTCTCTGTGAGTGTGATAAATGGTTTTATCTTGCCTATGAACCAATTATGTTTCTATAGTTTCATGATTCTAATTGTACTCCCAGAATAATCGGACATTATTTCAAATGAATTGAATGGCTAAAAAGTCATCTTATATTAATATGAGCATATTATAATAAGCTAATTATTAGTATTAATCAAAAACCTGGCTCTATATTTTCCCCTTACCTTCATATCCTTATTTGATCTCTCTGTCCTAGGATTTCCTAAAGAGCATTGTATAGAACACTAATCTTGGAAAATATTTCGGAAAGTAAGGATTCTTTGGCCAAATAAGTAGAAATTCCTGTACAGTAGTTCCCTCTTATCTTTGGGAGATAAGTTCCAAGATCTCTAGTAGATACCTGAAACCCTGGATCATACTGAACCTTATATATACTATGTTTTTTTCTATATGTACATACCTATGATAAAGTTTAATTTATAAATTAGGCATGGTAAGAGATTAACAATGATAACTAATAATAAAGTAGAACAATTATAACAATATGTAAGTATCACTACTCTCATGCTTTGGGGTCATTAGTAAGTAAAATAAGGTTACTTGGATACAAGCACTGCCATATTGAAACAGTTGACCTGATAATTAAGAACTGCTAAGAGACGAATGGGCAGGTAGCATAGGCAGCATAAGGACACTGGACAATGAAATAATTCACTTTGCTGGTGGGAAGGAGGGAGATATCATGAAATTTCATCATGCGATTCAAGAATGGTCTACAATTTTAAAAATGTATGAATTATTTTTCTCAAATTTTCTATTTAGTATTTTTGGACCAAAGTCGACTGTGGGTAATCAAAACCGCAGAACAGAAATCCCTGATAAAGGGGAAGGGAGTTACTTTATATGAAACCCCCACGTTAGAGGTTCACAATGCATTTAATGTTTTGTGGGCTCTAGTAAGTCAGGACGCCTGTCTAATCTTGTTTAACTTAGCAGTTCTCTAAATGAACTGATCACACAAGAGTCCTTTTTTCACAGCTCTCAACATCTCATAGAAATGGTCTGTAGAAGGTACTTTGAAAATGTTGCTCTTTCCCAGCTCTGTGGTGTCTCCCTCTCTGGATCTTATGTCCTCCATTTTCACTATCACCTGGGTTCTCACCATCTGTTGGTCCAGTAATGTGCACACCAGACAGGGGCAAGGAGGAATTTTTCAAACTATTAACAGTCATTTTAAATATTCCAGATCACCCATGCCTCCCCCAACACCTCACTTCAATTTTTGATATCACATGGGAGCCTATTGCCTGCCTGGCATCTATTGGACTATAACACAACCTGAGAACAACTACAGTACCATTGCCACTCTACCAATCTGCTGAAAAAATTAATTTGCAGTTCAAAAACCCTCTGCATGGTTTGCTGTCTGAACTTGGAGTCACTCATTTGTTACTTTGTTGGCTTCTCCCCATAAATTATCTTCCACATTTTCATTGAAAATGGAATAGGGAGTTGGGACTGGAACATGTGCTGCAATCACCAAGGAGGGAGGGCAAAATCATTTCCTTCAGGGTAGAGGCAGCAGCTCTCACCAGGGTCAAAGGGGCTTCCCGCTTGTGATTCTGTGTGGGCGGCAGTAGAAGCTATGGGTCCAAATGCAAGATTCAGGCTGGACTGCTGGACACGTGTCCTTAGGGTCATTTACTTAGCCATCCATTCAGTAAATGTGTATTGACTGCTCATCACTTTATACCAGGCACTGTTCTTGGCAGTAATAAAAAAAAAAAGGCAAAGAGAAAAAACCTTGCCCTCAAGAAGTTTGCTTGCATTCGTTAGCACCTGCTGTGTGCCAGGCATTGTTCTAGCACTGGGAACAACCGGAATTACTTCTACTCACTCATGGATCATGGAGCACTCATACGTGTGGTCCTCAGGAGGGGCATTTCTGGGAGTCAGGAATCAACCCTCCCTACTTTATGCATGAGAAAGTGGCAGCACAGAAAAGTTATGTAACTTACCTGAGGCAACATTGGCCCAGGCCGTCAGAACTCAGATGATAAGTCCACTCCCTTACTGACCACAGCACAGATTCCCACTACCCCTAAGACCCCTGTAGAGCAGAGGACTTATCTGTATGGTGTCAGGACTCCTGGTCTAGAGTTCTCTCCAGCATTTGGGGGATGGAAAAAGTGCAAACATTGGAAACATTGTCTTGAAATGAGCTCTGTTCCAAATTGTTCATCTCTCTCAAGTCCTTATGACAGAGATTTGTGACCCGCATGCACACACGTCTCAATGACACATTCCAGTAATAAGCTGACTCTGCTAAAAACCTCAGCTCTGCTGTGAACTGGCTTTTGAGCATTATGCAAATTATTAGCCTGTTTGCTTTTGTGGAAAATGGTGGGGTGGGGTGGAGGTCAGGGTGTTACTTAATACTTACTTCATAGTAAGACTTAAATAAGGAAATACAGATAAAGCCCCTTGCCCAGTATTGAACATAGTGGATGTTTACTGAATGATGTCTAATCATAAGTGCAAGGTATATAACACCTGCCTATAGTAGATTCAATGGCAAAGATATGTGTTTTGAGATACCAGGACCTAGCCATTTGTGTCATGTTGACTAGAGGTGAGCAGATTTTTAACTTGAACATTCTGTAGACAGGGGTGTAGCACTTCCCTCTGTGCTTTGGTTTTTGAAATGTACAGGGAGTTGTGTGGTGGATTCTCCTTATTTGAATATCTCCGGTGAGATATGACTGAGGAAACAATAGGGCTTTTATCCACACAAAGTATTGTTTCCAGGATTTTTCATCTGAGACACTTTAACTCAAGGGCTTTGTAGGAGAACTGTTGCAGATGGTTAAAATATCAAGATATAGGTCCTTGAAGCCACGACAACTGGGACCTGGGTGTTGGGGACTTAAGATAGCAGTACTAGGCAGGCTGTTCTGCAGAGCTGATCATTCACTTGTATACACAGCTCTACCTTGACACTCGTGGAATACCTGGCCAAGGACTTGATAAATACTGTTTTCCTAGAAGTAGGGTATTTAGGTATTGCCAATACAATTAAAAATCATACACAGCTCCAGGAAATAATTTGTAATTGTTGCTTTCGTTTTTTAAAAAATTTTACTTTAAGTTCTGGGGTACATGTGCAGAATGTGCAGGTTTGGTACATAGGTATACATGTGCCATGGTGGTTTGCCGCACCCGTCAACCCGTCATCTACATTAGGTATTTCTCCTAATGCTATCCCTCCCCTAGCCTCTAGCCCCCAACAGACCACGGTCTGTAATGTTCCCCTCCCTGTGTCCATGTGTTCTCATTGTTCAACTCCCACTTATGAGTGAGAACATGCAGTGTTTGTTTTTCTGTTCCTGTGTTTCCTTGCTGAGAATGATGGTTTCCAGCTTCATCCACATCCCTGCAAAGGACATGAACTCATCCTTTTTTATGACTGCATTTTACGGAGTAGTTCAGCCTTTTCTGTATTTCCCCTGGTGACTGACTTCACCAGTCATCTTTCTGGTCCTTGTCACAGTAAAGAACAGTCTTCACAATTAAAGGGACAAGGATATGGATAGGATATGATGATATAATACCCATTTTGTATGTTATAAAAAATATCAGTATTTTCTCACACATAAATAAAAATTCTCCTCCTCACCACTTAATTTATCAAGGGATTAAAGAATCATAGTTTGACCTAGAAAGAACTTTAGAGATCATCTGGTAGAACCCACTGTGTGTTTGAGCTCGCAACTCAGAGGTTCCCCAGAATTCATCTAGATTGCAACACATTTGGCTCATATCTGATATAGACACTTTATTCTAGTTGAGTCAGATAAGCAGGCTAGAGAGAAACAACAAATATTAAACTCAACTAAGTATTCTAATAGAATTGCAATGGGCTTAACGTGAAAATGTAGCTAAAGGTTAGTTTCTTGAGTTGAAGTAGAATCTAAGTTTGATAAAAATTGAATTTTGTTTATACCTTTGAAAAATGTTTTGTTTATACCTTTGTTTATTCTTCAAAAGATAAAAGAAAATCTGGTAGAAAAGTTTTCACAAGAAGGGCAGGCGCACCCTGGAGAATGGCCCGTAGCAGTCTGGTGTTGCAAGAGGGCTACACCAGCTCCAAAATCATTTCTTCACTGAACTCTGTTCAGACAATAAGAGCAATGGAAAAAGATCCTTTTGCCCTGCAACTTCTTTTTTTTCTATTACTGATAGAAGCCTTTTTAAGAGAGGTACCAGGAACTTTCTATTAAGATTCTGGCCAGAATTGGATCATATGTTAACCTCCAGACAAAAAAACTGTCTAAGAGGAGGTAATTCTCCACGGTCTTAAATAATTCCTTTTGTCTTAAAAAAAAATCACAGGTAATTTAAATGGAAAAAAAAAAAACCTGTATTCGAAAGAAGATGTCTTAAATTCTTCCTGAAACTATATAGAATATAAATATTAAAATGATATGCCAAGGAGCACATTTTGGAGTTGCTTGAGGCCAGGAGTTTCTTCTTCCAGTTTGGTTTCTTCTCCACAGCTGCTGCTCAGTGGTGACCAGTGGAGAGTGTTGAATTGAATGGATGTTGGGCTCTCACTCTCTGATAAGTCTCATTTTGATGCTTCTGTAGATAAATGCCTCATTGTTGCTCCCAGTTCATGTTTCTACTCGGCAGGCAAAATGAAAGTTCTTATTAGTAGTCCCACTTTTAGGGGGGGAAAATGAGGAATAACTGGGATAATGAAACAAAATTTCAGTGTTATAAATGTCTCTGAATTAAGAGTGACAAGTAGTCTTTCGAGTGCCTTTGCCATTATAATTCTCTGGCCATTGGGAATTGAATTTGCACACTAGGAGAAAACATTGTAGCAATGCGTGGAAGTGCAGTAGTTAGTAGTGAAACAGCAATACTTAGTAAGCGGACAGGAAAAAGATGGCTTTTGGACTTACAGAGCCGGAAGGGAGGGAGGAAGTAAGGAGAAAAGCATTCATCTGTCTTTAAATCTGACAGTTCAGAAGTTGTGATAAAATAGCACTAGTATTGGAAGTGTTTCAATTAGTTAATTCCAAAAAGTAAATGACTTTTCCTTCTCTGTCCTGATCCACAGCTTGTGTAATGATCCACTGCATCTCATCAGCTATGTATATTTTGGGCCACCAGATGTAGGTGGAGGAGAGAAGCATTTATTCAGCACCTGTTACGTGCTGAGCACACAGCTTGGCGCCGGGGATACGAGGGTTGAGCGGAAATCCATCTGGTCTCAGCTCTCCCAGAATTTGCAGCCTATTGAGAGAAAAATATTCATTCAAAGACTGTGAACTACCAGCCATACATGTCAGAGAGGTACAGAAGGCTGCTATGAACACTACCGTCAGGGTGTTTTCCCGGTATTTGTGGGTGCAGGCAGAGCAAAGTGAGAGCATGATCCTTGTTTTCCACCTGTGCTTTTGACACTACCCTGTAGATGTAAGCCGTTGGTGGACTCAGTTGTTAACAAGACCACACTGGTGATCCGGCTGCCTCTGACCATGGTTCTTCTGCCACAGCCAAATGGTGATTAAAATCAGAATACCGAGCATCCTGTGTTTTTGGTGTACGCTTTTTCATTGCTTAAGTCTAGGCTATGTGGTCTCATTTGCAAAATAAGACAGTAAGACTTTTGCTTAGAGTTGAGATCTTTTGGGCGAATCTGCTTCTTAACGAGACACTGGCATGAATCTTACAGCGACTTCGCTGTTCACTGGTGCAGTGTCACTAGTGAACATAAGTCTTAGAGATTATCTCTTGTTCCTTTATACTTAGCAAATTTAAAAAAAAACCATGTTTATCAAGTTTGGCAAGTCTGATTTGGAGGAGTAATCCTTCCTTCTGGGTGGGCTTGAGGGCAAGGTTAATAGGTCTTTAAAACAGAATAGGTAGAGTTACTGATACCATTATCTGCTGAAGGTTGCTATAGCAACGAGCGGTTTGATTGCACTCTATAATTGGTGGTACAGTGGGTTAGTGTAAAAGGATCCTACTAATTTAACAGAAACTCTCCTGGAGCAATTTAATTAAACTCCAGTAGAATGAATGCCAAATTCTTTGAAAGTTCTAAGATATAGTTCTGTTTAGTCCTAGGTTAGTTAAAGATACATTATTATCTTGAATCAGCACAATATCACAAATATTTTTAAATGATTTTTGGATAGAGACTTTCTACATTTGGAAGTTATTTTTAAAGGATGAGATACAATTTTTAATGAAGACATATATTTTAATATAGTTTGTGGTATTTGTTTTGAAGTGAAAAAAATTGAGCTGGACTACACAGAAAAACGTAGGTATGGCAATCTATAAAGACTAGTTCACTGGCCTTTTTAGTTGGGGAAGGAAGCTGAAACTTAAATGTACTACCAGGTGTGAACACATCCTCTGTTACTGCAAACTTCATTACCAGATGGGATTGCCTTTTCCATTAGCAATCTGGATAAAATGTATACCATTCTTCTGAATGAATGTTATATGTACAGAATTCTTTAGAAATGCAGTGTAATGATCATTTAAGAGTTTATGGCTTAGATGACTTTAAAGGAATGAATGTCCTAAAACAGGCAAAATAAAAGGGTGTGACTCGATGTCTGTGCAGATGTGTCTATTGAAACTTTGATCCTGGTTATCCTTCCCTTCTTCTTCCTTTTTTTTTTTTTTTTAAACATCTTTGTGGTGTCTTTCCTACTTAGCCCAATTTTTAGTGTTTGATATCTGAGTTTCAAAACCAAACCAAGCCCCTACTGTACACTTATAATGTAGCAAATGCCGTGGTAGGTGCTTTTCTGCATGTGTGTAGTAGGACAAAAATGTTAATTTTAATCATGTGTTTTGGACTTTGGCACTTGAAAGCAGGTCCTTGAAGGGTGGTGAAGTTAGCCCATTTTGACATTCCTACTTCTGGCAATGCTGTTCATGATGCTGTTACTCTGCTGCCACCTGGAGGCCTTCTCCAGGATGTGCATTTAAAGGGAGGTAGAGATGGCGTACGCAAGCTGCCTGGTCTGGGTGTCCGCTAGGATGTTGTCCTCACTCCCTGCTGAGATTAGTTGACATGACCACACAAAATTAGGGTTATGACCTTTTCGTTGGTTTAATCATAGAAGCTAATATGCATTACTAATTCAAGAGCAGTATATTAGTGTAATGATCATTTATATTAGTATATTAGTGTGGCATGCAAAGAATGGTATTATTTGCTTGCTGCAAAGCAAATTCAAAGTTATTGTTGCCCAGATTTTTATAAACACAAGACAGGTAGGATTGTTGGTTTCTCTGATACATCCTGGTCTTATTACTTATAGCTTCATCCTTGTAATTTGTCATCTTTATTATGCTTTGTCATGTAGAGCCATATAAATGAGTACCTTATACTTTTTCTAAGAATAAACGTGGATGATAACTCCTAGCATTGTCTAGAAATAAGAAGCGCTTGAATAAATCCACCTGCAGGTTTAAGACATTGGGTAATTAAAAGAACTGACGAAGTGGAGTAGGGAAGTTCTGGGTAATGAACCTGCTGGAAAACTCCAGGAGTTTCCCCAGGATCAGCATTAAGCAGGGCTGTGGCGGAAGGGATATGGAGCTTCCAGAAAAGGGGTGAGACCCTGCAATGTTGTATGTTAATACAAATCTGGGGTAAAGACTTTCAGTCATCTGTCCTTGCTAGGGATGTAGAGTGCTTAATTCTCCCCAAGCCCAAACCTGCTCTTGGTGGTTATTTGGACAACAGTGGCTCTTGTTTATGGGCAACTGAGTATTTGGGAAGAGAACCAATCAGTGAAACCACAGAGAAAAATGCTGCCTTGAGTGAACCTTTTATTTTCATCCGAATATATCCTGACCACTACTGTTTCCAGGAAACCCTTTATTCAGAAAGAGGCCACCTGGTATGCCTGGGGCTGAGGTTGTAGCCTTAGGGCTGTGCTGGTGTTCTTGACTTTCAATGATGTATGAGGAAAAGCCAGACCTCTTGTACAATGAGTTATGTTCTTTTGAAACATATTGAAAACTGGTATTTGAGGAAATAGACGTGTGGGATTTCCTTAGGTGGCTACGAGTCATATCCTTACAATCTGCTGTTTTGAAGAGTCTTTGGTAGTGAGTAGCCTTCCTTTGGAATCAAGGGCATTTATTTATTTAATGATCATTTTTCTCCCCCAGAATTTCCTGTGAAAGCTCCTGGGCTTGTTTACATCTTGGTCCACACAGACAATACCAGAGTATGGACAATCAGGTTATTAGACACTCTGCTCTGCGGAGAGCTGATTTTTAAGAGGCCTAATCAAAAAACCTACCTCTGTGCAGAAGGCTCCTGGCCAACTCATTCACACTTGTCAGCTAGAAGTTGTTCTTTGTAACAAAAGCTCCAATCAGCAGATCCTGATGAGAATTCTTTATTTTGCAGAGATTAAGAATACAGTGTCCAGCAGATCAGTGCCGGAAAAGGAAGATGTAAAGGTAATGAATGACTCCCTGCTCTATTTGCTCCTTTCTTCTTTGCACGTCTTTCCGTAAAGTAGAAATGAAGATTCAGTGGTAATAAAAAATTTTAAAAACACTAAAAGGTGTGTGCCCCAAGTCACTTTCAGAACAATGTGAAGTTCTCTTTTCTTTTTCTCTTTCTCTTTCTTTCTCTCTTTCTCTCTCTTCTTCCCCTCTCCTCCCCCCCTCCCCTCCCCCTCCCTTCCTTCTCCTCCCCTCCCTTTCCCTTCCCTTCTCCTTCCTTCTCTTTAACTTCCTTCCCTTTCTTTCCTTTCTTTGCTTTCTTGACGGAGTCTTGCCCTGTTGAGGCCAGAGTGCAGTGGCATGATTTCAGCTCACTACAACCTCTGCCTCCCAGGTTCAAGTGATTCTCATGCCTCAGCCTCCTGAGTAGCTGGGACTACAGGCGTGCACCGCCACATCTGGCTAATGTTTGTATTTTTAGTAGAGACAGGTTTTCACCGTGTTGGCCAGGCTGTCTCAAACTCCTGACCTCAGGTGATCCGCCCGCCTCAGCTTCCCAAAGTGCTGGGATTACAGGCATGAGCCAGCGTGCCCGGCCCCATTTTCTTTATCAAAATTGTAATCCCCAGTCTTTATAACCAAACCTAGATATCTTTCCGAGTTGTAGTTGTGTGTGCAAGATGATTGAATACATTCTGCAAAACAAATTTCTACCTTCAGTTTGATGTCTATAGATATTTGCCAACGAGGTGATTATAAGAGTAAATCTGGCCGGGCGCGGTGGCTCACACCTGTAATCCCAGCACTTTGGGAGGCCGAGGCGGGCGGATCACAAGTTCATATATGTGATTTTTTAAAAACCCACTGGACTTTTATCTTTTTCAGTGTGACAAAAGCCTCATGGTTCAACAGAATGAACATGAAGATCAACACAGCCTTGATTTGGGTATGTTCTGAAATATTGCTTTTACCTACACTCATAGAGCATCCCAGATACAGGTGTAGGATGGACAAGAAGCAAGTACTTTTTAACATAAAATACTCCTTCCTGGGAACCTCATCTATTCCCTGAAACCCATCCCGATAAATTTTCTTTGTGGGATCATTTGTAATACTATGACTCTAGGGGTTGAGACTCCATTTACAATCTAAAAAACAAGGCAATCAAAGCTTTTCCTGAACAGTTTTACTCTGATTCAGAAGCTGGCTTTGGACTTTTCCTATGTTCCTTTGTTATTCCTATGAAGTAGGCACTACCAGTTTGAGGTTCAGGTGAAGAGACTGAACCACTCGTGGAGAGTAAGTAGGTGGTGGAACTGCAACTTATAACTTCATTCCACCTGCCCCTAGAATCTCTAAGCTTACCAATATCCCATTTTGATACCCGGGGGGATTCCCTTGGCGCTGAGCCTATGTGATCTACCCTGCTGAGCTCAGGAAAAGACCAGATGCTTGTTCTGGGATTTGAGTCTGATGTGAGTATCCTTTCAGAGGAACCAGATGTTCCTCCACCCTCGGCAAGGTGGAGGTATTTCCTCCCTTGGAACCTGGGAATTCCCATCTGCTTACAAATATTCAATTTCACAACTCCCTGAGGACACCTTTCTAAATCTCCTCCCAGATACTGCTTCTTCAAGGTTAATTTGGGTCCCAGACCTGTCTCCTAAGTTACTTAGAGGTGAATAGAGCATAATGAAGCTGATGCGGGGTTTGAAGACATAAGCTGAGCTATCAGCAGAGGCTGAACTTGGGGACCTGGCTGGTCTGTGAAGACCTCTGGGGCTGACAAGTGAGAGGCAGTGAGCATGAACCTTCCCAGTTGGTTTCTTCAGGTTCTGTGAAGCTGAGGCAGCTCACACACCTGGAAGGCACAGGTGGGCAGGACAGCCTTAGAAACTGCAAGGGGTGAGGTGCTGGTGATGGTGGTGACTGAGGCCTCAAGCTGAAGTGCAGTCAGGAAAAACCAAATCACTGCCCAGGGTGAGACTAATGGAGAGGGTGGATGACCCAGAGAGTCACTGTGAGCCCACGTGTGCATGGGGCTCCCTGGAGGCTGGGGGAGTGTGGTTAGTATGCTGCGCCAACACACGACAGAGCAGTTACAACAGTTTGGAAATCATGCTGGGTAGAGCAGAGCAAGGAGGAAGCACCCGCCGTGTTGGTTGATGGTGTTGCTAGGAGCTTGGCCACATGCCAGAGGTGGCTTGCAGGATATTGCTGCACGTGGCTCTACTGAAACTGGAAGAGAAATTTAGACCCACACTAAGCAATATACATGCCCTTAATATTTTTGCTATTTAAGGTAAGAGTAATAATTTACTTACAGAAGAGGGGAAGAAGAAGGCAAAAAGAAAGCAAACATCTCTGTATAGATGGCTGTCATGGGCCACTGATGTCAGGGCTGTAGCCGTTGCTCACGCACACAGGATGTCTCAGCTACAAATTGCATCATGCTTCTGGGAATGTTAGCTTTGAAGAATGTTTACGAAGACGAATTGCTGGGGGAGGAAGATTGGCAGCTAAAAGTATTAATCTTAACTTCAGGTTTTAAAAAACTCACTCTAGTTTCAAACTTGTATGCTTGTGAGCAAGAAGACATGTGCTATGGAAATTGTAGTAGTTTGACCTGTCTGAGTGTTTTGTCAGTAACGTCATTCTGTCTGTGAAGGATTTGAGAGACAGAAATGAGCACAACTTTAATCCAGCAATTTGTGAAAAGGACCATGGATGAGTGTTTATTGTGCTAGCCTTTGCTTTTTGGTTCCTTTAAACTTTTTGAATTAATAAAGTCCCCTGACTTTTTGCAAAGGAAATGATAACAGATTTTCAAAGAACCTGAGACAGAGAAGGGGATAGCAAGCTCTGAGCAATAGTCAGACGCAGTCCAGAATAGGGCATGGCTCTCCCTGGAGGCCACTTCAATATTCTTTTGTTATTTGTTATTTTTATTTTTTATTGTTTGAGATGGACTTTTGCTCTGTTGCCCAGGCTGGCATGCAATGGCACCATCTTGGCTCACTGCAACTTCTGCCTCCTGGGTACAAGCACTTCTCCTGCCTCAGCCTCCTGAGTAGCTGGGATTACGGGTGCCCATCACCATGCCACACTAATTTTTGTAGTTTTGGTAGAGCTGGGGTTTCACTCTCAAACTCCTGACCTCAAGGGACCCACCCGCCTCGGCCTCCCAAAGGGCTGGGATTATAGTCATGAGCCACTGCGCCTGGCCGCCTTTGATATTTTGTAAGTGCTTTATTCTGCCCCATCTCTGAGGAAATGCCGATAAACAGTGTGGAATAAATGCAGGATAAATGCTGATAAATAGATGTGTAAGTCTTTGCTGACTGTATCATTCAGAATCGTGTGATGTGGGTGTGGCCTCACAGACGACACGGTGCTGTTCCAGTGGTGCCCTGTGCTGATGCACATGTTCTCTAGCTGTTCTCTCCAGTGTAGTAGCCTGTGGTCACCTACATCTGTTGAGCATGTGACTGAGGAACTGGATTTTTCATTATCTAATTTTATTGTACTGGGGAGGGCAAAACAGAGTAAGTTCCCTTTGTGGTGGTATTTTCTTTTTCCTTCTAGAAGTTTTTTTTTTTTTTGTTTATTTGTTTTTAGACAAAGTCTCATTCTTGTCACCCAGGCCGGAATGCAAGGGCACAATCTCAGCTCATTACAACCTCCGCCTCCTCGGTTCAAGCAATCCTCCTGCCTCAGTCTCCTGAGTAGCTGGGATTACAGGCATGCGCCACCATGCCCACCTAATTTTTGTATTTTTAGTAGAGATGGGGTTTCACCATGTTAGCCGGGCTGATCTTGAAATTCTGACCTCAGGCAATCCACCCGCCTCGGCCTCCCAAAGTGCTGGGATTACAGGCATGAGCCACTGGGCCCAGCCTAGAAGTGTTTTATTTATTTATTTGTTTTCTAATTTTTTAAAGTTTTTGTACATAGGAAATATATATATATATATATATATATATATATATATATATATACATAGGAAATATATATATTTGTAGGGTATAATGGATGTTTGGATGCAGACATGCAATACAAAATAAGAACATCATGGGGAATGGTCTATCTGTCCCCTCAAGCACCCATCTTTTGAGTTACAAACAATCCAGTTACACTCTTTATTTTAAAATGTACAGATTAAGTTATTATTGAGTATAATCCCCCTATTGTGCTGTCAAATAGTAGGTCTTATTCATTCTTTCTATTTTTTTTGTACCCATCCTTTGTGATGTTTTATTGCCCTTTCAGAGCATCAAGAATCACACTTACCATTAGTTTATATGCTGAAAATGATGGATGGAGAAACGTCTCGGGCAGGTAACAACTGGCAAGCTCATCCTAGCCAGGGACCCAGAACTACCTCTGTGAGGAGCTGACATTTATGTCCAATGTGGGAGTTATGGCCCCATTCTCTGCAGATGCTGTAAGGGGTTGGCATTTTGTCGAAGGAGAGAATCATCAGTTGAAGGGCTGAGATCTGCTTCCGTTGCTGTCATAGTACAGAGTAGGACTCCTTCATATTCTAGGCACGTAGGATGGGGAAAGATGGCAAAGCATTTGAAGGAAACAGCAGAAAAGAAGGTAGATGAAATGAAATACCAAAAAATAAGACAAAAAGGATTCACTTGGCTCAAGTAAATGGGATGAAATGTGATTAAGAAAGGATCTGGCCGGGCTCGGTGGCACACGCCTGTAATCCCAGCATTTTAGGAGGTCAAGGAGGGTGGATCACTTGAGTTCAGGAGTTCGAGACCAGCCTGGCCAACCTGGTGTAACCCCATCTCTACTGAAAATACAAAAATTAGGCAAGTATGGCGGTACATGCCTGTAGTCCCAGCTACTCGAGAGGCTGAGGCAAGAGAATGGCTTGAACCAGGGAGGCGGAGGTTGCAGTGAGCTGACATTGTGCCATTCATTGCACTCCAGCTTGGCAACAGAGTGAGACTCCATCTCAAAGAAAAGAAAAGGAAAAAAAGAAATAGGAACTGCTTAAAATTTTGATCCCATCTCTTAATCACATTTAGTGCCATTTACTTGAGCCAAATGAACCCTTTGGGCAGCAGCAAATGTTATGCTGAGGAGAAGGAGAGTGAACATCTTGAGGAACAAGTGGACAGCCTGTGGGAAATGTAGTAGATGGGGAGTCTCAGCTGTAAAACTGGAATCCCAATTGCAAACAAAGATGCATAAAGTGTCACTGAATTGGCAAAGCTGTCAATGGCTTGATTAGATGCTGTCTTGCAAGCTCTACTTTTAAGAGGTTGAATCTGCAAAAATAAAGCTATGTGGCTTTGGTTACAAATTAAGATATCAGCCGGGCGTGGTGGCTCATGCCTGTAATCCCAGCACTTTGGGAGGCTGAGGCAGGTGGATCACGAGGTCAAGAGATCGAGACCATCTGGCCAACATAGTGAAACCCCATCTCTACTAAAAATACAAAAATCAGCTGGGTATGGTGGTGTGTGCCTGTAGTCCCAGCTACTCAGGAGGCTGAGGCAGGAGAACCTCTTGAACCCGGGAGGCGGAGGTTGCAGGGAGCCGAGGTGGAGCCACTGCACTCCAGCCTGGCCATAGAGCAAGACTGTGTCTCCAAAAAAAAAAAAAAAAAAAAAAAAAGAAATTAAGATATCCAGTTAAAAGTTAAGTTTCTCCTTGAGGACTGTGAAACCATAGTGCCAGTGTCTCAAGGAAATTACAGAAGCTCCCTGGAACATGATGTTCCTGTTCTTTCATCAAATAATGTGTCAAAGTGTGAGTGAGGTTGTGGGTGACAGACCAGATGTGGTGACACTCATACTGAAGCTGATTTTCCAGCAATAATTTATCACTCATGGTCTGCATTAGATGAAAGAGGACATGAAATTTCTTTGGCTAAAGCTGAGTATCTTATGACTATTTGGGTGGAAAAAAAATGACGGATTGGGGAAACTAACATGTCAAAACAGGAACTATGTGAGCGTGTTTTGACTTTTCCTGTGAGGGAAGGTGATAGGGAGTTAGAGACACTCCCTATAGGTGATAGGGACATGAGGATGGCATTGGCTGGCATTCTCCTTTTGGCTTGGAGAGACTCAGTACCTTGAAGCTCTAGGCATGCAGCAGTGCCTCATCTACTGTCCCCGGTCTGGCTGGTAGAGAGTGGGCTTGATGCGAGTACCCAAGAAGATACTAAGCATAGTATCTTGCAAAATAAGCTACTTGGAAAAATTTATTTTAGTCTTCTATAATTATAGAAGTAATAAATGTTCCCAATAGAATTGGGAATTTTCGAAAGAGTAGAAAAAAATCCCTATGATTTCCCCACCCAAAGGCAGTTACTATTAAATTTGGGTGTATTTCCTACCAGCATTCTTTCTTGTGTACGCCTTTCTTTTTTATGCAGCTGGAATCGTGAAAGCAAGATAATTCATGTCCTGTGTTATTCATTTGACATATTCCATAAGTAAGCTCCATTTTGGAAAGTAACTTAAAATGATGCTGTATGTTTGTTTTTGTTTGTTTTTATAAAGCACGTGCATTACTTTTCTAAGATAAAAGGGAAAATGTGGTGGCTCCTCAGCACAAGTATTTATTTCCTCCCAACTCCCTTTTTTATAATGCGTATTGTTGATTTTATAGAGTGACCTAATCAGTACATTCAGGGGCTCAAATCACAGCTATTCTTTAATACTCTGGGCTACTGCATTGCTATTATCATTTCTTACTAATATGTAAGATGAGGAAAAGAAAACCTTTCAGTGGGTATTGGGATTGGGAGGGTGGGCACTGGGGACAGATGAACCAAAGCTCGACATGGAAGGAAACCCGACTTCATACCAAAAAACAAAACAGAAAAGAGAAAGAAAAACCCATCTAGAGGCCAGTTGGGAAGAGAAGGAAGCAGAAACAGACAGAAACAAGCAGTAGGATATGAGGTTCACCTTTCTTTCCCAAGAAGACACAGCTCTTTCATGACTGTAGACAAGACCAAGAGAGAGAAACAAAGCCTCCCCACACCCCGAAAGGAAAAACATCAGGAAAAGGAAACTGGTAGGAAATGATTGGAATAACCAAAGAAACAGTCCTTCTAAACAGAATGTTGGGGGGAGTATAATACAGGTTTTCAAGATCTCCATTTGTGGGTATATGTGGGAGAGTACAGGCCTGTGGGTGCTAGTGGTGAGCTGGGGGAGATGGTGCCGTCAATAGTGCTAGATTGGAAAACAACAGATAAGTAGAACTAATTAGGTTAGTTTCTCTTCTTGTATTAACCAAAAGTTCTTAGATCAACAAAAAGTTCTTAGATTAAAAGTATTATTATGAAATGGCACTTTTAAGTCGCCTGTGAAAAATAACATTTTGAGATGCTTTTAAAGGGGATCTTAACTATGGCCTCTTAGGAGCTGTGACCCTGTGAGTGGATGCTGACCTTCTTGGCTGTTGTTTAGTAACACCCGTGTATCTAGGCTGAAGCCTCAAGAATGTTGTATGAACATGGGAGAGGTTAGAACTCTTCTGAGACACATGTTTGGAATAGAATTTTCAGGCCTAATTTTTGGCAGATCCCTCTCTCAGTCCCAGGCTACAGAGCTTCTGTGGATTCCTTTCTCTCTCTCTCTCTCTCTCTCTTTTCGGGGAGTTGGAGGTTATCTCTACCACAAACTAAAGCTTACCAGTGAATCATTTTGAAGTAAAGGGGTTGGAGGCAAAGTTATTTGTATAAATTCTGACTCAAATTGTATTCCTTTTGTTCACTTCAAGGAAATTTTCTTATTGTGGTTGTTGAGGTTTCAAAACCAAGGTTGAGAACCACAGTCAGAGATCCCTGAGGGAGCTCAGCAGAGCTGAAATCACCCCTAACGTACTGGGTTTTCAAAATTGGGGGTTATTAGATAAATGGAGTTCTACTTTTATCTTAACTAATTACAAAAGGAATTAATGAAAGTCCACTGATAATAGGTTCACAGATTTTCAATGATTATCACCTGCGAGATCACAGATCTGTGGGAAATGGGAAAACTTTGGGGAAGAAAGTGTTGAAAAAATTTCACAACCACTCAGCTTAAACCTTTAAAAGTTAATTATTTTTGAACATTAGGAAGAATCAAGTGACTGTAATTTGCTGTCACAGGATCATTTGTTGGACTTTGAAGTGAACAGAATGGGATCAAGAGAGTGGGTTGATGTTTACACTAATGTCTTAAGGACATTACCAGGATCCCTGATGTGTGCCATCAGTACCAACTTACCTTTAGTACATTCTAAATTACCCTTTTCTTTCATTTTACAAGGCAACTTTCTGAAGTGTAATAAGGGAGGGAAAAGTGGCAGTACTTTCTCTCAGCTCTAAATTTTTCTTCTCCAGAATAAGATCCTTGACCCCAAATAAACCAGCTTAGTGACTAAGCACATTTCATGTATTCCATTCCTAAGGATTCCTTCATTTTGATATTTCAATCAAATGATTAGATAATAAACTTCAAACAAGTAGAAATTCTTAAGAAAATGACAATTTATAAAACATGAAACAAATGAAAAATATGAAATATATTCTGGACATGGTAGTTAAGATGATACCATTAGGGGATTTCTTCCCCTTTTCTTGTGTTGAAACACTTCAGAATACCTGTGTATACAAGCATTTAAAAAAGAATTACATTCACAAAGGGATTATGGGCAGCAGGCTTGACTGCAGTGTAAGTATGTGTGTGTGCGTGTGTGTGTGTGTGTGTGTTTGTGTGTGTGTGTAGGCTTGTTTCATACTGAGTATCCAGTGGCTAACGTTTTGGATGGGACTTTAGGGCAATTAAGATTCTGGTTAGCTTTCATGCCAGGCACACAAGTTCTTTTTTTTTTTTTGAGACGGAGTTTCGCTCTTGTTACCCAGGCTGGAGTGCAATGGCGCGATCTCGGCTCACCGCAACCTCCGCCTTCTGGGTTCAGGCAATTCTCCTGCCTCAGCCTCCTAAGTAGCTGGGATTACAGGCACACGCCACCATGTCCAGCTAATGTTTTGTATTTTTTTAGTAGAGACGGGGTTTCACCATGTTGACCCGGATGGTCTCGATCTCTTGACCTCGTGATCCACCCACCTCGGCCTCCCAAAGTGCTGGGATTACAGGCTTGAGCCACCATGCCCGGCCTCAAGTTCTAACAATTTATTAGAGTGGCTAATTTAAAGGACATTTTTATAAAACATGGCCTCATAGTTGAAGCATGGGCAAGAAAGCCAACAGAATTTATTCTTTTCTCCCTGCAACTTCACCAAATAATTGACTTGGAATCAGAATTAAAAGAACATTTGATATTTATGAAATGTATACTTACTCTGATACTTCTGATTAATTGTGCAACAAATTCATGACAAATTACCAGATTAATTTTTTTTTTTTTTTTTTTGAGATGGAGTTTCGCTCTTGTTACCCAGGCTGGAGTGCAATGGCGCGATCTCGGCTCACCGCAACCTCCGCCTTCTGGGTTCAGGCAATTCTCCTGCCTCAGCCTCCTAAGTAGCTGGGATTACAGGCACACACCACCATGTCCAGCTAATGTTTTGTATTTTTTTAGTAGAGACGGGGTTTCACCATGTTGACCCGGATGGTCTCGATCTCTTGACCTCGTGATCCACCCACCTCGGCCTCCCAAAGTGCTGGGATTACAGGCTTGAGCCACCACGCCCGGCCTCAAGTTCTAACAATTTATTAGAGTGGCTAATTTAAAGGACATTTTTATAAAACATGGCCTTATAGTTGAAGCATGGGCAAGAAAGCCAACAGAATTTATTCTTTTCTCCCTTCAACTTCACCAAATAATTGACTTGGAATCAGAATTAAAAGAACATTTGATATTTATGAAATGTATACTTACTCTGATACTTCTGATTAATTGTGCAACAAATTCATGACAAATTACCAGATTAATTTTTTTTTTTTTTTTTTTTTTTGAGATGGAGTTTCGCTCTTGTTACCCAGGCTGGAGTGCAATGGCGTGATCTCCACTCACTTGAACCTCCGCCTCCCGGGTTCAAGCAATTCTCCTGCCTCAGCCTCCTGAGTAGCTGGGACTACAGGCATGCACCACCACGCCTGGCTAATTTTTGTATTTTTAGTAGAGATGGGGTTTCACCATGTTGACCAGGATGGTCTCGATCTCTTGACCTCATGATCCGCCCACCTCGGCCTCCCAATACCAGATTAATTTTACTTTATTTCTTCAGGACTGGGGTTTTTTGATGATCTCAAATTTAGGATCTTCGAATCTGAAATTAAGTAACATACTCATGTCTGCTTTAAGCTTTAGAAGCTCACTCTCCAGCTCTTGCTGGTGCTCTGGGCCAGAATCAGCAGGTCCTCTGGATCCCTGTCGCTTAGATTTGTATTCGCAGTCTTGCCCATGAAGAGTTTCTGTATAGGATAAAGTTCCTTGTTAAATGCCACTGCTGTAACACCAATGGTTCTCTACAAAGTGAATGAGACTACTGCGAATGACGGAGGAAAACCTGAAGTGCTTCTGAAGAATCATGGTGACTCTCTGTGCCTGAGCCACCACCACTGCCTCTGCCGTCAGAATCCATTCTTTACATTATGAGGCTTCACTGAAGATGTGTCACTAAAGTACAGGGAGGAAAGATACAATCAGAGGTCAAATAGGAGACCCACTAGGAAGCAGTCTGTTTTTTCTTCATAATATTTTAAATAACACAAAATGAGAATTAAGAGTTAAGTTGGGCTGGGTGTAGTGGCTCACGCCTGCACTTTGGGAGGCCAAGGTGGGAGGATCATCTGAGCTCATAAGGTCAAGATCAACTTGGGCAACATAGTGAGACCCTGTCTCTACAAAAAAAAAATTTTTTTTTCAATTAGCTGGGCATGGTATGTGCCTATGGTCCTAGCTACTCAGGAGGCTGAGGTGGGAGGATGGCTTGAGCCCAGGAGGTCAAGGCTGCAGTGAGCAGTTATTGCACCACTGCACTCCAGCCTGGGTGACAGAGTGAGACAAAGTCTCAAAAAAAGGAAAAAAGTCAAATAGAAGGTGTCCAGAGCTTGAGAAAACTCGAAATGAGATAGGTAGGTTTATCCAGGTCCTTGAGATTTGTCTGCCAATGAAATTTCAGCCCATCGAACTGAGATGGATTTATCTGCCACCCAGGTGACAAATGTTAATCTCTCAGGGGGTCCACTCTTGAGATATTATTAACCCCAAGGAGACACTGTTTGTTTTTTTTTTTCATATTGAATCAGAATTATTTTCAGTATACTTCAGTTTGCTCAGAGTTACAGAGTTACATGGCAACTTCACATAGTAAGAACTTAAGCAAAATCAATGGAGCTTAATGCAGGACTTGAATTCTACGTATCTGAATAGAAATGCAAACATTGTTTCAGCATTATTTCCACAAACATTTAGTGAATATAGATTCTGTACTTGCTGCTCCCATTCTTTAAATTTTTAAAAACTTTACTTTTAAAGTTTTATTTTTTAAGTATTTTAAAAGTTGTTTTTTTTTTTTTTTTAAGTTTTAAAGTATGTAAGCCTATAAAATAGGCTTTATTTCGATTCCTTACTTTTTACCTGGTTTCTGTTTTCTATTCCAGGATCCTATTAGGATCAAGCTGCCATTAATAAATACTAGTCAGGAATTTTGTAGAATGTCCCTTAATTGGGGTTTTCTGATTTTTTTTTCATCGTTACACTGAGAATTGTGGGTTTGGGGAAGAAGACCCAAAGGTAAAGTGCTGTTTTCATCACACCATATAAAATGTACATACTAACAGAGTTCTTTGTCACTATTGATGTTGACCTTGATCACCTGGCCGAGGGAGTGTTGGTCTGGTTTCCCCACTGTAAAGTTATTCTTTTCACCTCTCTTTCCACACCATGTGTAGCCCACACATAAAGAAAAAGTTAGAGTTAATCTGTATCCTTGTGGGTGTGGTATCCTTGCAGGTGTGATATCTACATAAATTACTTGGAATTCTTCTGCATGAGAAATTTGTCTGTTCCCCCCATTACTTATTCAGTCATTTATTTATGTCTATGTAGAGTCATGGGTATTTATTTTGCACTTTGGGTAATAATCAAATACTACTTTATTTGTTGTCAAAGTGTTCCATTTTTGGTAGCTGGGAACTCTTTTAGCTGGCTCTTGTATCCTTTTTACCTATCATCAACATTGTATGTATTTTTTTTTAGGGTGGCGAAAGTGTTCTTTGATTCTTGAATTGTAGATACACGACACTATGCATTTATCAAACCCACAGAACATTAGAGTGCACAGAATAAACCTTAATGTATACAAATTTAAGAAAACCTTGAGGATGGAGTATCCTAGGATGGAATGCAGAATGTGACAAAACAATCTAGCTGTATTAAAAATGTATGATTTGGGAGGCCAAGGAGGGCGGATCATGAGGTCAGGTCAAGAGATCCAGATCATCCTGGCCAGCATGGTGAACTCTCATCTCTACTAAAAATAGAAAAATTAGCTGGGCATGGTGGCGGGTGCCTGTAAACCCAGCTACCTCGGAGGCTGAGGCAGGAGAATTGCTTGAACTGGGGAGGTGGAGGTTACAGTGAGCCGAGATTACCCCGTTGCACTCCAGCCTGGAGACAGAACGAGACTCTGTCTCAAAAAAAGAAAAGTGTGAAATAACCTTACCAAAGGGAATTTTGGGTGTAGTGGGGGGAGGTGCAGATCTATTAACTTTGGAAATGAGTAGAGTCTATAAGAATAAAGGCAAAAGAAACTGCACAATAAGCACCATCCTCCAGTTGATACAGTTTTTTTTTTTTTTCTAGCAGGCAAAAAGGTTAAGAATTTTGATACCACCCTACATGTATTTCACAATTAAGTAAATGGATTGCAGCTAGTAACTGCCAGGATTCTCTCTGTTGGAATGGGTGCTTACAGATAAGCAGGGGGAAGAGGCTAGAGTGATCCATGTGGTAACATTCGAGTTGTAGATATCAACATGCACTCATGTTTAGCTAATACAGATACACACAGTTGAATATAGAAATATTTGTATATATGTGTATATACATAGGTTAGGATACACATACATGTTTTCTTGATCTGTCAGTTAAGAGTCTCTAGAAGGAACCACACCCTAGAAGCATATATAAGATGAGCCTGCCTGTTTTTTTTTTTTTTTAATGAGTTTTATCTGTCATATTTTATGTGAATTTTAGCTTCACATCTATGGAATTTACAGCTTATATAAATGTAGTTATTAAACTCTTTGCTCATTTGATACTTTATAGTTAACTTATTTACATATGGATGACAATATAAAATCTATAGTCAGCTAGACTTTAATTTTAAAATTGAGAAAAATAAGTCTGTGAACAAGTTTATGGCATACAAGATGTTTTCTTGGAAGGTTTGGGAAATCTGGAATGGAACATTATCAGTTAGATGCTGGTCTTCTGAAATCTGTGGGTTCTTCCTTCTAGTAGTGATTTCTTCTCCTTAGGGTACACCAGGCACTTCCCTATCCCTGCGCCCCTCCTCTGTCCAGACTTGGGGCTGTTATTCTTCCTTCTCCCACACCCAGGGCCCCTCACATCCACTCTCTGTGCTGCCTCTACAGGATAAATTCAAAATTCCTCATGAACCACTGAACAAATTTGCCCTAATTCTTTCCTTTCAGGTTATGCTAAGAAACTTCAGCATTTAAAACAAAAAGGGCTTCACCAAAGTTTCCTGTTGTTTTTTCTTTTTCTAAGATAATAATCTACATAGAACTTACATCTGTAGCAATATTAGCCATTGGTGGTGGAAGCTTTGACAATATAATTCTTTAACATGTTGCTTCAGTCAGGAAATCTATTATTAATTTTTATTATTATTATTTATTAATAAATTATAATTATTACGATTTTCCTGCCCTGAGGTGTTTTGAGTATTTTCTTGTTTTCTTATTCCATGTAGACATATGTCATAATATGAGTAATTTCTTCTTGCTGGGCTTCTATGTGTTATTCTTTTTTTTTTTCCTTAGAGAATAGGGGCTGTAAAGACCATATCAGAACCTCTGCAGGTGCATATAGATTTCTTTTATCGTTCAAATAAATAAAGGTAATAGTGATAGATAAGAAATTAAAACCTTTTGCTTTAAGCAAGATGGTATTATAGACTGTGGCATCATGTGATTCCAATTTATGACAACAGTGGTTGTACCATGCTCCCAATTCATGTCTATTTTATGTGAATTCAATGTTAGGGGCTCTGTAAAAAATAGAAAGCAGGGAGGCAAGGTAGGGAGGAAAATAATAATTTACAGCTCAGGGTGGCTGCACTCATCATTTGACTTTGAGAGGACAAAGTCTATGGGGAGTGCGACACTGCAGATGTGAATGTGCTGTTCCTACCATGCTTCTCAGAGTGACAGCGTCTTGGCACAAGGGGAGGAGCCATGCTCATAAAGATCTTCATTTTCTGTACCACATAGCCTCCCTGTGAAAGCTGCCCGTTTCACCTGGTGCCTGGCCACAGTTAGCTCTGCAGAAGGACTGCTTGTGTTGAGCTTGCTGAGAGATGACATGGTAGCTTCTAAAGGGATTTTGAGGAAGGCTTTATCCATCCCTGATTTTCACCTTAGGCTAGAAGTTAAGGCTGCATTTGATGAAGCATACATTAAATTGTCACTGCACTGGCTCAAGTTATCCAGGAAAGGCTTATCCCAGCCTCAGAGGCCTTACTTCCTTTTATCTGGATTTTTTATGACTTTCTAGAAACAATGTCTAGTAATATTGAAAACTGTGGTGTCTTGGTGACTTAACAATTAAGTAGAGAAGTAAAGCAAATCTTCCTCTTCGAGCTCCTTCGCTTCTTCCCCTTTCTTCTTCCCCTCCTCTTTTTTCTGTCTTGGTACGATTTTCTTGGAACTTCTTTGCACATTGCCTTGTCTCAGTTTTGAAAATCAAACGATTACTCCTGAGAGTCAAATTGAGACTATTTCAATTTGGCTGGGAGCCGTGGCTCATGCCTGTAATCCCAGCACTTTGGCGGGCCATGGAAGGTAGATCACTTTTGGTCAGGAGTTCAAGACCAACCTGGCCATGATGGATGCTTTGTAATCCCAGCTACTTGGGAAGCTGAGGAGACAAAGTTGCTCGAGCCTTGATGGTGGAGGTTGCAGTGAGCCAAGATCACATGACTGCACTCCAGCCTGGGTGATAGAGACTCTGTCTCAAAAAAAAAAAAAAAGTGTTTCAGTGTCTATAATGTAGAAGAGTAATATATGAAAGGGAAACTTTATTTATATTCACATTTAAAGCTTGAAAATTTACTTAAGTTCTTCACTGTTATAATCTCATTGGATCCTCACAATAACCATTTAAAGTACAGATGTTATGATTCCATTTGATGAGACAACTAAGGCTTAGAAAATGTGAATGACTTGGTTAGGGCCCCTAACTAAGTGACGGAGCCATTATTTGAGCTCGGATATAAATGTCTCCCAAATTAATGATCTTTCTTTTTAGCTTGTGGTGCATTAAAAATGTAAGTATCCAATCATGGATATTGGCCTGAAGTTTTCTTTTCTTATTGAGTCTCTGCCAGGTTTTGGTATCAGGATGATGTTTGTTCATTGCAGCACTGTTTACAGTAGCAAAGACTTGGAACCAACCCAAATGCCCATTGATGATAGACTGGACAGGGAAAATATGGCACATATACACCATGAAATACTATGCAGCCATAAAAAACGATGAGTTCGTGTCCTTTGTAGGGACATGGATGAACCTGGAAACCATCATTCTCAGCAAACTGACACAAGAACAGAAAATCAAACACTGAATGTTCTTACTCATAGGCGGGTGTTGAACAATGAGAACACATGGACACAGGGAGGGGAGCATCACACACTGGGGTCTGTGGTGGGGGAAATAGGGGAGGGACAGTGGGGGGTAGGGAGTTGGTGAGGGATGGCATGGGGAGAAATGCCACATATAGGTGATGGGGAGGAAGGCAGCAAACCACATTGCCACGTGTGTACCTATGCAACAATCTTTCATGTTCTTCACATGTACCCCAAAACCTAAAATGTAATACAATATATATTTTTTAAAAATGTAAGTAAGACACAGTTCTTGCCCACAAAGAATTTTGCATCCCACTGGAAGATGAGAAAACTACAAATACTGTAAATTCAAATCAAAATATAAATACTTCTTTGAGATTTAATTTCATCAAGGTTGAAAGGCAGGCTAATGTCTAAATGAGGATCAAGAAAAGTCTCCTTTCTAGGTGGGTCTTTCAGAAAGCTGAAACTTCAAGGCAGTAGCATCTTCCCTGAATAATTATAACCTGATGGAAGTTCTTTTCTACGTGACAAATTTTATAATTAAAGGAGGCACATTCAGGTGAAGGTATCTTCTGTGAAATCATTCATACTCTTACATGGTAATGGTTGTATGCTACATGATGAAAGGGTGGCCTGGGGGATATGCCATTGAATTCTGCTGACCGTAATTGCAATCAGCCAGTAATAGTCACCTGTTGAATATGAATGAGATGTAAATAACATCTTGAATTAATTTAAACGCAAGTATATTGATGAAATGGGGGAAAAAACTGACTTCAATTACTATAGCAAATAAGGAGAATAAATGACCCACATTCAGAAGAAATATGTTGGTGAGCAAAGAAGTAAGTAAGCTGGCCTAAAAATAAAAAGGGCTGTGCAAACAGTATTTTTGACTTCACATTCTAGTTGTATGTTAACTGTTCATGGCTGGTCAGTATAAATTATTTTATCCTTTAAAAAACACTGAAATGGTAAAGCAAATGAGGACACTGGAAAGTCTCTTCTTTTGATATCTGAGGTATTTTCACATATATTGGTTGGGCATCTCACATATATTGGTTAGGTAGTTCAATACTATTTCAAAATAATTTTGACATCAAGAATCACTTGATATGTAATTGGTCAACAAGGACTGCATGTGGGAGAATTAGATTCGGATGAATCTGTCTGGCATCTCGACTAATAGAAATACTTTTTATGCAAGTTTTTCATCTCTCTCTCTGTCTGCATCACCCTGAAGTTCTTCTGACCTGTCGCTGTCAGTAACAGGAGGAACAGCCCATTCCAGCAACTTGCTGATGTGGGGTTTATCTACCTCCTAGCTGAGTGACTCTAAAACTTCCATAGGCATGAGGATTGCTTGGGATAGGGCTGGTGCTTGTTGTAAATCATTGCAGACTCCTGGGCCACCCTCAGAGAGATTGATTCAACACATTCTGGGATGGGAATCTCATAATATGCATTTAAAATGAACAGTTTTTCCCCAGGCCCTTACCTCCATTCTGATGCCTCTGAGAAATCCTGCTCCCTACTCTGCCTTCTCTACGTTTGTAACCTTCTGAACACTTTCTCGCATTTTGACCAACTTAAGAAAACAAGTTAGGGAGCCCCTATATATTGCATTACTTTTGTTCTGTTTGTAATTTAGTAAGAAACATGTCTCCCTCTTTCCCACAGCATCAGTCAACCGTAAGAAGTGTAATATTCCTATACCTTTAGTTAAGGAGATAGTATAGTATAGGTTTAGCATGGGTTGTGTAGCAAGGAGCTACAAAAACCACTCCCACCAATTCAGGATGAGGACTTTAGTATTTATTTATTTTTTTTAATTTTTAAAAAATATACTTTAAGTTCTGGGGTACATGTGCAGATTGAGCAGGATTGTTACATAGGAATACACATGCCATGGTGGTTTGCTGCATCCATCCCCCCGTCACCTACATTAGGTATTTCTCCTAATGTTATCCCTCCCCAATCTCCTCACCCCCTATCTCTTCCCTAGCCCCTCCACCCCCAACAGGCCCTGGCGTGTGATGTTCCCCTCCCTGTGTCCATGTGTTCTCATTGTTCAACGTCCACTTAGGAGTGAGAACATGTGGTGTTTGGTTTTCTGTTCTTGTGTCAGTTTGCTGAGAATGATAGTTTCCAGCTTCATCCATGTCCCTGCAAATGAATCGAACTCATCCTTTTTTTATGGCTGCATAGTATTTCATGGTACGTATGTACCACATTCTCTTTATCCAGTCTATCATTGATAGGCATTTGGGTTGGTTTCAAGTCTTTGCTATTGTAAACAGTGCCACATGAACACACATGTGCATGCGTCTTTATAATAGAATGATTTATAATCCTTTGGGTATATACCCAGTAATGGGATTGCTGGGTCAAATGATATTTCTATTTCTAGACCCTTGAAGAATCACCATATTGTCTTCTACAATGATTGAACTAATTAAAATTCCCACCAACAGTGTAAAAGTGTTCCTATTTCTCCACATCTTCTCCAGCATCTGTTGTTTCCAGATTTTTTTAATGATCGCCATTCTAACTGGCTTGAGATGGTATCTCAATGTGGTTTTGATTTGCATTTCTCTAATGACCAGTGATGATGAGCATTTCTCGTGTTTGTTGGCTGCATAAATGTCTTCCTTTGAGATGTGTCTGTTCATATCCTTCACCCACTGTTTGATGGGGTTATTCATTTTTTTCCCTGTAAATTTGTTTAAGTTCTTTGTAGATACTGGATATTAGCCGTTTGTCAGATGAGTAGATTGCAAAAATTTTTTCCCATTCTGTTGGTTGCTGATTTACTCTAATGATTGTTTCTTTTGCAGTGCAGAAGCTCTTTAGTTTAATATCTCATTTGTCTATTTTGGCTTTTGTTACCATTGCTTTTGGTGTTTTAGTCATGAAGTCTTTGCCCATGCCTAGGTCCTGAATGGTATTGTCTAGGTTTTCTTCTAGGGTTTTCATTGTATTAGGTCTTATGTTTAAATCTTTAATCCATCTGGAGTTAATTTTTGTATAAGGTGTAAGGAAGGGACCCAGTTTCAGCTTTCTACATGTGGCTAGCCAGTTTTCCCAACACCATTTATTAAACAGGGAATCCTTTCCCCATTGCTTGTTTTTGTCAGGTTTGTCAAAGATCAGATTATTGTAGATGTGTGGTGTTACTTTCGAGGCCTCTGTTCTGTTCCATTGGTCTATATCTCTGTTTTGGTACCAGTACCATGCTGTTTTGATTACTGTAGCCTTGTAGTATAGTTTGAAGTCAGGTAGTGTGATGCCTCCAGCTTTGGGTTTTTTTCTTTTTTTTTCCTTAGAATTGTCTTGGCTGTGCAGGCTCTTTTTTGGTTCCGTATGAAGTTTAAGGTAGTTTTTTCCAGTTCCATGAAGAAGGTCAATGGTAGCTTGATGGGGATAGCATTGAATCTATAAATTACTTTGGGCAGTATGGCCATTTTCACAATATTGATTCTTCCTAACCATGAGCATGGAATGTTTTTCCATCTGTTTGTGTCCTCTCTTATTTCCTTGAACAGTGGTTTGTAGTTCTCCTTGAAGAGGTCCTGCACGTCCCTTGTTAGTTGTATTCCTAGGACACATTTAAAGCAGTGTCTAGAGGGAAATTTACAGCACTAAATGCCCCCATGAGAAGCAAGGAAAGATCTAAAATCGACACCTATTGGCACAATTGAAAGAACTAGAGGAGCAAGATCAAACAAATTCAAAAGCTAGCAGAAGACAGGAGTACTTTAGTATTTCTAACCGCCTCGGAGGTTTTACATTTCAAAGGACTCTTTTATGGTAGCAAGCATAGCTGAAGAAAAATAACGATATGTCCTGATCCAACACTATTTTTGTTTGGTGATTGTCTACACTAATGAAGGTCCCTTTCTTTAGTTTATGGACAACTTAGAAGCAGCCAAAGGGCCATAGACCTGTGCACACTCCCACTATTCTCTGCAGCCTCAGGATAATGGGTTTTCTCTACCCAGAAGTACTGTTCTTTTTACAACTGTTGTGCTAAATAAAATACAAATCTATATTTTAAACACTTTATAATAGTTCTCATAGATGGTTTTGTCAAAGGATGTGTTTTTAATCCGTTGTCATGTAAAGATTCTTCATCCACAGGGTAAAGGTCATTTACATGGGAGACTATTGTAAATCATTCGTTCTTTCAGCAATTGCCTACAGTGTCCTAGGCACCATTCTGTGCTCTGAAAATGAAAGTGAATGTAAATACTCTTCCACAAGATTTGGTATATTTTCTAATTAAAGATCCATGCAGACTAAAACTCCTTTACTGGATATAAGGGCTGAAAGTTCTTATAATTATATCCAGCTGGTTGAGAAAAATATGTACTTACTCATCAAATAAAAAGCCACAGGCTTGGCATGGTGGTTCATGCCTGTAATCCCAGCACTTTGGGAGGCCAAGGTGTGTGGGTCATTTGAGGTCAGGAGTTCGAGACCAGCCTGGCTGACATAGCAATACCCCATCTTTACTAAAAATACAAAAATTAGCCGGATGTGGTGGTACATGCCTGTAGACCCAGCTACTCAGGAGTTTGCAGCAGGAGAATTGCCTGAACACAGGAGGTAGGGGTTGCAGTGCGCAGAGATGCTGCCACTGCATTCCAGCCTGGGTAACAGAGTGAGCCTCTGTCTCAAAAAAAAAAAAAAAAAAAAAAAAAAGCCACGAAATAGAAAATGTATTACTATTTCTTTTCACTTAATTGCAATCCTTCTAACTATACTCTAGTTGTATTTTGTTTTAGTTGTATGTTTATGTGACAAACTATATAAAAACAGCAGTGATTTATGTAATTCTGATTTTGATTTCAATTTGAAATTAAGTGGTCTCTCCCCTTTCCCCTCTTCTCCCTATGCCCCTCACTCAACCCCTACCCAGTCAGACAGGATTAGCTTTCGTGGAACAGGCTATACAGCTATTTTCTTACGCAGTGTGGCACAGTAGTACTGACAATTTAGGAAATAATCGAAGCAAAGAAATGAATGTTAATTAAGACACGTACTGTTAGCTTCTAAATCTGCAGACTTGATCTTCATATTATTTCCAGTGTCCTTTAGTTTATTTGGACATCAGATGACCTCAAAAAGCAAAACAAAACATTTCTTGCTATTGTTTCTACTAAAAGAAATGCTTGAAAGAGACTCCCCAGTAACATTTGGGACATCCTTTTCTCCACTGCAGATCTGGGCTGTTGTGTTTGGGCTTATTTGGGGCATGCGTATTTGTGTGCCGATAGGAAGCGGAGAAGTGAGCTTGAGCAGTGCCACGATTTATGGGGAGGCAATAATGAGCTTCTCCTGAATGCTAATTACTGGAGAATTGTTCAGGGAGACTGCAAGAACTGTTGGTTTGTGGTAAATTAGTCACCAGCTCTATTGAGATGGACTGACAGTTTAGATCACAGCTATAAAGGCGTCAAAATCCTGATAACTCACGGCCAAACTTGGTGACAATACCAATATGGAAATACCCCAATTGTGCTAAACAGTGGTAGATAACTTTGTATGAATCTAATGAAATGAGTATAAACTATATAAAAACGAAAACTTCCAACCACATTAGGATTAAAAGGGCAGTGAGACTGGATTGTTAAATGAATTATCAGAGCTGTTTTGGTTCTTAGATCCGAAAAGCTGCCCAAGCTGCCAACGGCATGAGAGAATAGTCTGCTCTAGAAAGAGCTCTTCCTGGAGTCTGCTGGCCTTCATCTGCCAGGGGATCAAGCTTTCTGGCTGTCCGCACACATAAACCTCAACCTTCATCTAACACGGCACTGGGTGGCCCTTCTGAGAAGCGATACTCTCACTCCGAGCAAAACAAGCCTGCATTTGGAGGCTTTTTTTTTTTTTTTTTTTTTTTGAAATCACAGGCAGCCCTCTTTCAATTCCCAGTTACCTTCCTTTTTCATTTCCATTTCCATCAACCAGAAGAGAGGAGTTAATGATTCATTTGCTCCCGATGACCTTTTGAATAAGTGGACTGCACTGTTTCAGCCAAACTCTTAGCTCCCCCGCCTTCTCCCTCCTTTCCTTCCCTAGTTTGGCTTTAATATTTACAGCCTCCTTGTCTGTCTACACGCCTGAATGCCCGAAGGAAGCAAAACATTTATTGCCTTTCCCTCCCCGGTGTGCAGGAGCTATTTCATCCAGTCTCATTCCTCCCTTTACATCACACGGGGAGGCTTGCCTCCTGGCTGGGGACGCCCCAAGTTCTTCCGGAGTCTCTGCTGTTTCATCTGTTGATTTCACCAAAACAAAGAGATGGATTCTGACTCCGACTCACCTTTTAACTACTCGTGGCCTTCCTTTCCCAAAATGAAGATTCGAAGAAGGGCATCTAAACAAGGTAGATCGCAGTATCTTTTCTTTCCTTGACAAGCAAAACCAGACATCCTATTCTTACCTTTCTTTTCCTTGTTTCTTTGCCAGACTGTTTTTCCAATGTAGTGCGTGTTTATGCGTGTCTTTAGAAAACTCTCACTGTACAGATACATATAGGTTTCTGAGGTAAACCTACTAATTCGTCATATGTTCCTTTCATTTTGAATCGACCTACCTTGGTGTTATTATGTATGTGCAATTCTCTTTAGAAAAAAAAAAAGAGGGGTTTAGTACAAGGTAAGTGTTTTAGATTCACTTAATCAGAGTTACTGTGGAGTTACCTTGACGATAAAGAGTCCTGTTGATTTAAACGTGTTCAGTCTTTGTGGGATTTGCAGAGAATACGCATGTGTTTCACACCCAGTTTCTGTGTCTGTCTTTTGTTTTAGTTTTCAAGTGTGTAGTAATTTTAAAGAATATTTTGTAACTAAGAAAATTTTTCCTTTTTATACTATTTTATTGAGTTTATAGATGTTATAAGGAAAGGATTTGAAAAAAAAATAAACACAAAAGCCTGTATATCTTCAGAGGATATAGTCACATATTAACTAGTTTACTAAAAATGATTGTCAAGTAAGTTAAGTAAAATCCTTTACTGCTGAAAAAACAAGAGCCATTTATCTGAGCATGATTGATAATGGCATGGGTTTACATTGCTTGTTCTCTCTTACTTGCAACCCATTCTTGCTGTAGTGTGGGCCGTGGAAAAAGGGGCAAGCTGGTGCAGAGGAGGTGTGGTGAGAAGCTGTTGTCCCATCCTTGGCTGGGCTTAGCTGGTGATAATTGTTACCTTCTGAGGCTTAAAAAAATAAGATAGTGTGTAATCCCAGCACTTTGGGAGGCCGAGGCGGGTGGATCACGAGGTCGAGAGATCGAGACCATCCTGGTCAACATGGTGAAACCCTGTCTCTACTAAAAATACAAAAAATTAGCTGGGCATGGTGGCACGTGCCTGTAATCCCAGCTACTCAGGAGGCTGAGGCAGGAGAATTGCCTGAACCCAGGAGGCGGAGGTTGCGGTGAGCCGAGTTCGCGCCATTGCACTCCAGCCTGGGTAACAAGAGCGAAACTCCGTCTCATAAAAAAAAAAAAAAATAAGATAGTGTCTAATCCTTCCCATTTCTTATCTTGTCGTAGGGGCGTGTGTAGTTATGTTTTTTATTCAAAGAGAAAAGAAACATTTTTAGAAGCTTACAAGCAGAAAAGGTGTTTCTAAGCGGGTTACCTCTGTAGCACCATCCTTCGGGAGCATACCTGTTCTAGGGAGCAGGATGGCTTACCCTGTCACCCTGTGCTTTTTCCAGAGGAGGATGGACGCCAGCAGTTGTCAGCATACCAGCTTAGCTTCAAGCATCTTCTTCCTTCCTTCTGAAATAAAATAGAAGTGTTTGTTTGGCTTGTTTGCTCTTTGGCTTAGATGAAGGCCAACTCCAGGAATAAGGTGTGTTTACCATGTAGGGTTACGAGACTCAGCCTGAACACATTGTTCATGTTGCTCAGGTGCCATCCTTCAAATTCTTATCACTGAAGACTTTAATAGCTTGTATTCAACATACTATTTTTAAGACATTAAAATTAATGTTTTTAAAATTAATTTTATTTTTTATCTAAGAGAATTGTTTTCACTATTTTATTGATTTTATAGATGTAAGGAATAGACTTAAAAAATTTTCAACATGAAAGCCTGTATATCTTTGGTGGATATAGTCACATATTAAAGGGCCATGATATATGTAACTTAACATTAAATAATTCAAGGTGCAAATATATATATTATATATGTAAATATATAATATATAAACATATATATATATAATATATATATAAAAGAACACAAGCATGTGCTTATAAAAACAAGCTTGTAGAAAATGGAGTAAAATGTTAACAATATAGAAATCTGGGTAAATAGTATATATTTAAATAGTATATACATTTATAATAGTATATAGTTATTCTGTGCTGCTGTTATTCTTTTAGCTTCTCTTTTTTAAAAAAAATTAGTGGATTTCTTTCAGCTTTTCTGTAAGTTTGACATTACTCCCAAATAGTTAATTGCTTTTCAGAGAGGAGACACACAAAGTCATTCTGACTTTGGAGTGAATATTGTTAGTTCTGGGACGCTGAGAGCTGCTTGAGGGTGGGTGCCATTCTGTAGAGTCCACCGAATCTCTGTGCCACTCCTCATCCAGTTAAATTTGGGGACTAATCTGCTTTATTTAGTTTTGTTTTTATGTTGCCCAATGTTGTTGGGGCCTGGGCAGCCTTATACCATGGAGAGACATGGGATTAATGATGAGGAGGCCGGTGGAGGACTTTGAGAGTCCACTGAAATAGTAGGGAATGCATTTATTGTGCTCTCCTTTTAAATCCAAAGTTGGAGGGTGGCCAGTATGAGCGGCAACAGAAAGTCATAGCATAGCTATGTATAAATTAAACATGATTCAAGTGAAAGCAGGTACCTGGGATATGGAAATGATTAACTATTTGCCACTGATAAAAGATGAGTGAAAAGAAGATTGGTAGCAGAGGGGTGGGGACTGTTAGACCATGTTCCACACTTGCATTCTTTATTAAATCATTGTGATTTAGTTCCGAAACGTGAGTTTGGTCATGCTATAATGCTAGCTAGCAGAGTCCCAGAACCACAGATCCTTAGAACCTAAAGGGTTTTAGAGATGATCTGGTCCAATCCCCTCATTTGACAGATGAGGGCAACAGTGACGTGAGGGGAGTTATTCACATGGTCAACAAGCATCTCGGGTGGAGGGGTCCAAGGCACTGTTTTTGAGGGTATGGTGAAGTAATAACCCTGACAAATGCGGTCTCTGCTTATAAGGATCTTAACATGGAGACCCATCTCCCAGGACCCAGATGTGCCCCCTCCATATAGTGGAAGAAATATCGAGGAACTTGATTTTTTTAGCCTGATGGTCAGTTTGTGAACTGTGGTCTCTTTTGTCACCTAGAGGATATCACAAGTATTTTTGTCAGTCTTCAAAACGAAGGTGGCTTGAATTTCTTAATCATTCTTCCCTCCCTTCTAATCATCAGTCACCTGAGAAATCATGAAGGTGGTTTTGAGGGCTTAGAATTACTGGCTTGTTGGCAAACCTGTCTTGAATTTGGTCAGAAATAGTGTCATGTCTTATGTTCTCTCTTGTTTTTTTCCTTGTCCTGACCTCCGTTGTCAGTATTTCCTTTGATTTAATATCTCCTTCTCCTGGTTTTCACTATTTTTTTTTTTATAGAAACCTGGATACATACATATTACTGGCTTGTACAGGGAGTGGTGTGAAAATTTAGAGCAAGGATTTGGTAACAAGAGGAAAATACCATTAGCAGAAACCCACGAATACCATATTTCAATTAAAAAGTGTATCTAGTACTTTCTCATCCTCATACCTTCAGAGAGAAGATAAGAGGATGTGACTAAGAAGCAGTGCCTTTGAAAATGACCCATGTTCAGAGCGGAGCATGATGAAAGCAGTTAAAACCAGGCTGCCCAACATGTACTCCTGGGGTTCCCAAAAGTTGGCTTGTTCCTTGCATAGGCAGCCCTAGGACTGACTGTACTAGCAGCCCAGTGGATAATGATTGGAGTGGGCCAGAATCCATTACTGTTCCACTTCAAGGACTCCAGGAATGCCTGATTTTCTGTTTTGTTGTTTTTTAAAAGTAGGAGATTCCATCAAGAAATTTATAGCTTATTAATCAAAGATTGGAATACACAGGCATTACCTTTACCCATGGTTTTCATAATTGTCATTTCTTTAAAATGTGTACTTTAGTATAAATCATTAGGCCCCAGGAAATGTTGAAATGTTCTTTCTCTTATGACTTTCATCCACTTGTGTAACTTCTCTCATTCTCTCCTTCCCCAGCTCATATCATATGTTGCCTCTCCAGTGACACATAGTGTGAAAAATGTTTCTCTCTCTCTCTTTTTTTTTTTTTTTTTTTTTTTGCTGGTGCAAAACCAGGTTACAGTTGCCGAAGAAGGCAATGCATACCAGAGAGCTTGACACCCCTGGAGAGCTTAGATAGCACCATATTTTCTCTAATCATAATAAAAATAACTAATATTTATATGGTATCCTATTAATCTTTACTAAGCTATAGTACATGCTTTACATCTATGATATGTGAGTCTCAAAATAACTCTGTAATACATATTATCTCTGTTTTAGAGGTGAAGAAACTGAAGCTTAGAGAGTTTTACAGTTATTCCCAAAGTCATACCAGGAAACACAGGGAATGGTAATCATGGTAGAATAAAGAAGGAGAAGGAATGAAAGAATGACGTATGCATAACGTAGTTTTTACATGTGTTGTCTTGTAAAAGACCTGTATATTAGATGTGACTGTCACCTTCATTTATGACCTGGGGACCCCAAGGCTCAGAGAGAAGTGTGTTGCCACAAATTAGAGCTAATAAATGGCAGAGCCAGGCCAAGAACCAGGACACTCAAAGTAGTTTTGTTCTTCCTGGTATGTTTCACCGCCTCTCAGTAGAGGTAAAGGATGGTAAACTTCAATGGGTAGCTACCTTGGATTCACAAGGTACCATTGTGCCTCCCCATCTTAGTTTCTCCCTCTCTTTTGTGTATCTTTACTAGGAGAAGTGACAGGGGGAGACTCTAGAGGAGCAATATGGTAGGATTGTTTATGCATCTTGATACCTTCCTCCTATACACACATATAGTACTTACACACATCGTTGGATTAGAGTTGGGAACAGATGCACAGATGCCTGGAGCACAGAGTGGTTGGCTTAGGAGAGGAAGAGATAGGATGAATTGGGAAAAGAAGGGGCTGGGAGTGCTTTCCACTGTGACCTGGAAAGTTCACAGGTTTGTCCTGGACAAAAAGATACAGTTAGAGAGATTGGGTATGCTGGGAGTGGAGACCCAAGACCCAGAGACCATTGTTTTGGCCTATTTCGTGAGCTCATTGAATGCTTAGAGGGCAGGTACCTAATCTGAAAAAATAATCCTTGACACAATAAGTAGGGAGAGGTATGATGGCATTTTAGAAATGTTAATGATGATTTTTCAAGGTGAGTTACTTTGATCTCATGGGCTTGTCTTTTCTTCTTTCCCTCCCTCCCTTTTGTGAAGTTTCGTCAGATGTATACATGTATGTGGATATGCTTGTCTGTATTCAGTCTAAAAATTCCCCAAAGTACAGGTGAGTACCATAGGATGAGTAAGTCACTAGAGAAATCCTTATTAAGGAAGAGAAACATTTTCCTAAAGGTGACATAACCTGCTAAGATTTCTTTGGCTCTCAATGAAGAGAGTGTTTAACCTCACACAGAGCAATTTCAATTCCAGACTCTGCCTAGAGGCCTACCATTGTCAGCAGAGGAGAAGAGGCCCATTGCAAACTCTTTGCCAAACAACATAGCTGCATATTCTCAACACTACCTTTAGTTAAACAAATACTTTGCCAAATTTTTGAAAGTAAATTTTTCTTTATTTTTGGCTGCTCAAATTCTTGGACAAGGTATCTTTCTCCATTAATCTCTGCAGGTGGAAGGGAGACAGTATTACAATGTACTATCTTCTTGTTCAGGGAACTCCTCTCCATCACTCCTGGTTTTAGGGAAGGACAAATGATTATTTATTCAGATACATTAATTAAGTACAGTAGAAAGTGATTAAGTCCCATAGGAGAGACCAGGAAAAATTACTGTCAAAGTTCAAGGCAAAGAGACTAGGTTCAAGTTGGGGGCATCATGAAAAGAATGTCATTTTAATAGCCTGTAAGCCTGTGGTGAACTTGGTGGGGTTTTAATGCCAGGATATTCTCTCTAAGCAAATGGACAGATTCAGACATACATACAATGTATCAAAGTGATAGAATATAGCCTAGCCTTGTGGCCTGTTGATTCATGGCCATACAGATATGTAGAGGTGCCAGATGTTGTGCTGGCCTGGATGTTTAGCATGTTTCTTCCCTTTGCTCTTTAGGAGGTGGCCCCTTCGTTACTCTGGCAATAGGTCCAAATGATGCTTGACATCTCATGTGACTTTGCCTTGATGATTGCAGTGGGATGGGCATCCCACAGAGACTGGGCCAATGACAGCACTCGTCCTGCCTGGGCCACAATGATTGGCCTGGGTTGGGCACATGATTTAAGCATAGCCAATCGGAATTCTTCCTTGGGATTATTCATACTGGAAATTGGTGGGAAATGTCTTCTTTCTTGGGTGGCAATGCTGGATAGATTGGAGTGAAAACCTTTAGCTGGAAAAAAACCATTCAGTAGTAGGAGGAAATACTGTAAACATGTAGAGAGAAGTAGATGAATGAGAGGGTCCTGCCTGGGTTCCAGGACCTTGTTGCTGCCCAGCTTCCTACCTCTCAAGGCTTGGATGTTTAATTCTTTTAGTTCTGTAAGCTGCCCTCACATGCCTTCCATAAATTGCCTCTCTCTTTTATTTTTATTTTATCAAATTCAGGTGAATGTTTCTCCCATCTTCAACTATTAATCTCCAACTTGCTCTTTAAGACACAGCTTGAGTGTCCTTTTCCCAGGAGGTACTCTCTGAATTCCCTCGGAGTTCAGCATTGTGTCTCCTGTGCCACTCTGCCTTGCATACATTTTTAGGATAGCCCCTCTCATTACTGTATTACAGCTGTATTAAACCTCTGTATCCTAAGACACTGAATTCCTTGAAGGTAGCTAGCCCATTACCACATCTCTGGCACTTGGATGCCAGAAAGTAGGCAGTAAATATTGAAACTTTCTCGTGGCACAAATTTACCCACACTACACCCAGATAGTCTTTATCTACAATTGATCTGATCATCTTCATGGAGTCCTACTCTATAGGCAGTGGGGCAGGGGAGGGGAAAGAAAGTATTTTAGTCTAACGTAGAAAACTTGGTCTGATATAATGTAAATAGTAATTTTTGGTGACTGATTAGTATCTTTACGTAAAATATTCAGTGTCTCAAGTTTCTTCCGTCTCCTACTCTTCCTTGTCAAGCTGCTGTTGAATGTGATTTCCTGGCAACAGTGGAGGTTAATGGTGGGTGGAGGTGGAGGGACGGAAAGTCCCAATCCTTCAGTCTACACTGCACCTTCTGGGTCCTTCTGGGTTCTGCTGTGGCTTGACTAGGCTGGCTCTTCCCTGAGTCATGACTGCATTATTACTGGCTGTTCTGGCATCTGTGATAAAGGTCAGCAGCTGGGATTGTGGTGACAGTCAGAACCTGGTGAGTCTCTTTCTGGTTTCACCCTGACTTGGCCCTACTCTAGCTCTTACACTACAGATATCTTGGACTCTCTTCCCCTGGCCTCTGACCCAGATGCTTCCCCCAGAAGTGCCTGCCATCTGGTCTCCCTTTGCATCACAATGGGCTTCATGGAAGGACACAGGTGCTCAATTCAGGCCACTTCTTCTTCTTCTCAGAGGCCTTTGGGATTTATGGGATCCCATTCTCACCATATAGGCACCTGAGAGTGGCCCAGGAAAGCTGAGCCCGGCCCCGCTGCCTGACCTTGTTCTTCCTCCGAGTGTGCTTGGTAATGGTTGTCCTCATGATGGTGTGGGGTAGCCTGCAAGGTGATCTACTGCAGAGCCCCAGACGGAAGCAGGAAAACCCACCTACTCTCAGAGTGAACCCCCAGCTTATTTCACACTGTTCCCCACAGGCAGGGAAATCACTTGTCTCATCTACTTGGTCTGCGTCATCCCTGACAAAGGAAAGTCCTGGTTATGAATGTTGACAATCCCACATCCAGCCCTCATTCATCCCCACCTACTCGATGGTGTTTCAGAGTTGCTCAGGATAATGGAACAGGATTCAGGAATTAAGTAGGGCTTCTCAACCAGAAGAAACAGAATAATTTGGAGGAACGCCAGGTAGTACTTGGCTTTCATCATTCATTCATCTATTTGACCATTTATTCATTTATTCAAAATGTTTCTATTGAGGACACATAAAAAATAAGTGAAAAAATGCACATTTCCATGGAGAATTCTCTATTTTGCTAGCATAGTTTTTTGTCTACAGTAAAACTCAATTACTTTGGGGATATTTCGGGGAGCAAAAACACATATGGCTCTAGGGATGGGCATTGGAGAATGAAGCTCCTCATGAATTTGAAAGAAACAAAATCGTTTTTGTGTGCCTGGGTCTTTCCATAAAATTGTAGGGGATTTGAATTATTCATAGAGTTCTTTGTGATGATGACATATTGGGCATCTTCATCAGTTTGTTTATATTTTTAAAAAGGAGTCACTTGAAGTGGTCTTGTCAGAGTCCTGCCACTTCATCTGAGGTCTTTTGGTTTTATTGTGGTGTTTGTATATATCCGTTTTTTTCCCCGCTCAGTTAGCCAATTTTTCCTTTATGTGGAATAATTTGCTTTAGGCCCTGGAGAACTCCATCAAGAAGGAAGGGGCTTGTTGATTAAATCTAATCATGCCGAAGTCCGCACACCACACATGACTGAGTATCTGCTTGATTGCTTGAGGGAATCGAGGGCAGAAAAAAGTTTCTTGTGCATTTGAGAGTCCTTTTTCCAAACATAAACACATGGACTCTTGAAGGCTACTTAGTGCTAGTACAGTGAGGACTGAGGGCTTGGAAAGATTGGGTTTTGTTTTCAGAGGACAGCATTTTCTCCCTTCTCCTGACCTCTCTGTGTCTTTCCTCTATTACAAGGGAAAAGGCTTGTTTTCTTCTTCAGTAATTTTGATTAGTTCTCTCAAAACAGTAGAATAGGACTTTTTTTAAGGATCTGGTTTTAGCGACCCAAAGTATACTTGTGATTTAGGAGGGGGTTTAAACTGTGTTTTTCCAGGGTAGAGGGAGGAGCTGGAGAAACAGCTCTTATTCCCAGCACCTCTGGAATCCACTGGCTCTGTCCCCAGCTGTTAGTGCGGTTAACAGGACTGGCCTGAGAGGCCCGACCTCCTTCCAGGGACCACTTTTCTTTTTAAAGGATCCCAGGAAGGTGAGGTAAGTTCTGAGGGTGAATTGGGTATTTGGATTGAGACTCTAGTTTAGTTCTCTGAGATACTCTTGGTACATGTTAAAATCTACAGAGTTACTTTAGCTTATATGTGACCCACAGGAAATTCCTGGGCTGAGATAATTTTGGAAGTTGGATGGATCCTCTCTGTAGCCTCAGGTCCAACTCACAAGAGTAAGGCCAAGACTAATATCAGGAAAAATTTTAAGAGAACCATAGAAGAGGAATGGGCAAGGAGATGAATGCTAGTTTACCCCTGGAAATGTCCCCGCCCCCACCCCGCCATTTTCTTAGAGATGGGGTCTCACCCAGGTTGGAGTGCAGTGACAAGAACATAGCTCACTGCCGCTTCTAACTTCCAAGCTCAAGTGATCCTCCCACCTCAGCCTCCTGAGTAGCTTGCATATACAGACATGCACCACCACAGCCAGCTAATTCTTTTGTAGAAACAAGGTCTCGCTGTATTATCCAGGCTGGTCTCGAACTCCTGGGCTCAAGCATTCCTCCCACTTCGTCTGCCCAGAATGCTGGGATTATAGGAACCAGCCACTGCAGCCAGCTCATAAATGTTCACGTCCATTGTGAGGGTAGTATTTTTATTTTTTCTGGGTCACACTAAGACCATTGATGAAAAGGACTTTCTATGAACTTCAGAACTTGGCAAAGATTTCTTTGAATTAGGGAATTTGGGAGATTGGATACTGCAGTGGGTGGGCTTTGGTCTCTGTCGGCACTATGTTTGTGTTCTGGTTCAACCACTTAATAACCTGGGCAGGTTAATCACTTTCCCTGGGCCGTAGCTTTCCTGTCTACAAAATAAATATGATAATGACTCATGCAGTTATAGAGACGGTTTGGCAGACGGTTAAAAACAATTCTGTATGCTCTTGGGTAAAATGTTTCCAGTTAATACATTTATACATATATTATCTGATATGGTTGACTTACTGATAAACTACCATTCTGCATAAAATTATGCAGCTTTTCTTTACTTAAGAGACACATTAAAAATATGACTTTTGTGGCTGGGCACAGTGGCTCACACCTGTAATCCCAGCACTTTGCGAGGCCGAGTTGGGTGGATCATCTGAGGTCGGGAGTTTGGGACCAGCCTGGCCACCATGGAGAAATCCTGTCTCTAATAAAAATACAAAAATTAGCCAAGCGCAGTCAGTGGTGCACTCCTGTAGTCCCAGCTACTATGGAGGCTGAGACAGGAGAATCTTGCTTGAACACCAGAGGCAGAGGTTGCAGTGAGCCAAGATCGTGTCACTACACTCCACCCTGAGAGACAGAGCGAGACTCTGTCTACCCGCCCCCTCAAAATGACTTCTTCAAACTCTTATTTTAGATATAAAGATGGTTATTGTTAAAAATGTAGAAATTACACATAGTAAAGAGTTGAAAACAAAAACTGCTTATACTCTATCACCAAGAAATAGCAGTTGACAGTTTATCTTTCTGGTCTCTGAGTCTTGAGCACCTTGAATGTTGTTGTGCTCTTAAACAAAATGAGATAATATATCTACTGTTCTATGAATGTTTTCTCAGCAAGACTCACAGGGTCATATCCCAGCAGCAAACTGCCAGTTGTGAATAGCACAGACCCAGGAAGTGGGCAAACATATATGGGTGCAAGTCATATTGTAACACATTAATGAAACTTCTTAATGGAAAAATACCAGACATTGCTCAAATACCACTTTCTTTGGTTCAAGATAGGATACTTGGTAACCCTAATTATTGCATAAAGGACTTTGAACTATATAGCAGAGTGTCTGCATAGAGCTACCACTGATTAGCTGTGTGATCTTGGGAAGTTATTTAAATAGCATCCCAGTTTCTTCATCTCTCAAATGGAATTGTTTTGGGAATGAAATGTGTTAATAAATATTAATCATAGAGTGCCTGGTTCAGAGTAAGCACCATTGTTATGTTAATTACAATAGCAGTAGTGTCTGGTATAATTACTCAGTGTATAGCAGGTGTTCCAGAGACGCCGACTCTTATAGTAGCTCCTGTTTTATATCTAATTCCCCCTTTTACATGTTTTTCTTTCTGTTATCATCTTCCCAGTACCTTTATTTTGCATATCTGCCTGATCATATGATTATTTTGTTAGCAAAGAGGTAGCCTATCTGATATTTTAAATAAAGGGATTAAACAGTAATGTTCTTGGGCTATTGCTACCAGAAGGCCTAAGAGGCGCATGAAATTGTGTTTTACACAATCTGTTTGTAGCTGAGACCCTAGTCAGGGAGTTACTTATCTACCAGAAAGAGCAAAATAAAACTCTGATCACCAGAGTGTGATAGGCAACAGGACAAAATGCAGAGGTAATAGGCAGAGCTGAGAGGAGAAGGAAAGCCTCCTGGCTGTGTCAGGGGACCTCCTGGGGAATACACAATACTGGGCTCTAAAGATTTTTTCTTTTTTTTTTTTTGAGTTGGAGTCTCAGTCTGTTGCGTAGGCTGGAATGTAGTGGTGCGATCTTGGCTCACTGCAACCTTGGCCTCTCAGGTTCAAGCCATTTTCCTACCTCAGCCTCCCGAGTAGCTGAGATTACAGGCGCCCACCACCATGCCCAGCTAATTTTTGTATTTTGAGTAGAGAAGGGGTTTCACCGTGTTGTCCAAGCTGTTCTCAAACTCCTGACCTCAGGCGATCTGCCGCCTCGGCCTCCTAAAATGCTGGGATTACAGGTGTGAGCCACCGTGCCCAGCCTGAAGATGTTTTTTTTTAAGAGTCAGTAATAGAGGCTGAGGGCTCTTGTCCTGGGCCCAGCAGATTGTACAGTACCTGATGATCAGTAGACAGTAAATGTTGAAAAAAAGAATGAATGAATGAATGGGTGAATAAGTGAATGAAACAAGACAGTGATACTCCCATCACAACATGTACCAAGGAGAGCCTATCACAAGAAAATGTCCAGAATCTGAGAAAACATTACTAGATCTGAAGAGAATTTTCTGCTCTTGATGAGACATTATTTATCTCTTTAGTGAACATTTATTATCTGCTGCCTGCCTCTATAGTTCTAGTTACTTGGAAGACAGTGAACAAAACTGTTTTTGAAGTTGCTGTTCTTATGAAGCTTATGCTCTAGTGGAAGGAAACAGGTGATTTATGACAAGCAAATCTCTAATATGCTAAGTGATGGTATGTGGCATGAGCAGAAATAAAGCAAGGTTTAGCGTTTGCCATTTCATATAAGATGGTCAGGGAGAGCCTCTTTGGTAAGATGACACTGGGACAGAGACCATATGAAAGTGAGAAAGCAAGGCCTCTGTATATCCAGGGGAAATCAGTGTAAATCAGTGCAAATGACCTGAGGCAAGAACAGCTAGGAGGCTGGTGGGGCTGGAGTAGAGTAGTGGGCAGGGCTTCAGAGAGGCGAGGAGAAAGTGGAGGAGGGGCAGGAAATGGGAGGCACTGTAGGTCATGGAAAAGTCTGGTCTTCCTTCGCTCAGAATGCAACGGGAAGCCATTGGAGAATTTTGCAGAGGTATGACATGACTTGGTTTCCTTTGTGTTATCCTGTGGAGAAAAGGCTATGGAGGGCCAAGAGTGGGAGCAGAGAGACTACTGTTGTAACAGTTTAGGAAGAAGACAGTGGTGGCTTGTCTGGCATCTCAGTGGAGGTGTTAAGAAAAGGTCAGATTCTGAATCTAGTTGTGAAAGAAAGAAAACAGCCAAAGGTGACTCCAAGGAAAGACAGAGTCGCTATTTTTTCGGGAGGAGAAGCTGGGTGTAGTGGGAGAAATCAAGAGCTCAGCTTTGGACCTGTTGTGCTTGGCATGACTGCTGGACAACGAGAAGGAGATACTGAGGGGATAGTTGAGATTCAGGGGAGTGGTCTGGGCATCTGGACTGGAGTTGAAACTTTGCGAGTCCTCATCATATGATGGTATGTGATGCCATGCTGTCAGATGACCAAGGGAAGAGTAGAGAGAGAGCAGGTTTGAGGACTGATCCTAAAGGAGTCAATCTGCCAACATCCAGAAGCTGAGGAGGAACCTGTCATGGGGCCTGAGAAGGAAAGTCCAGTAAGGCGGGGAGGAGAACCTAGAGAGGCGTCCCCAAACTTTTTACACAGGGGGCCAGTTCACTGTCCCTCAGACCATTGGAGGGCTGCCACATACTGTGCTCCTCTCACTGACCACCAATGAAAGAGGTGCCCCTTCCTGAAGTGCGGCCGGGGGGGGTGGGGGGGGCGGATAAATGGCCTCAGGGGGCTGCATGCGGCCCACGGGCAGTAGTTTGGAGCCGCCTGACCTAGAGAGCCTGGTGTCCTGGTGGATAAGGACAGGAAGTGATCAACTGTATTAAATACTGCCGTAGGTCACAGGAGGTGTGACCGAGAACTTCTGTAAGTTCTGTCATTTTAAGGTCTTTGGTGACCATGAAGGGCACTGTTTCAGCAGAGTGTTGGGAACTGAACTCTAAATCTCACCCATTTATGGTGGTTAGTTATTCTCAATGAATGTTTTTGCTGTTCATAAAGGACTAGAGTTAAAAGGAAATACAATGAATGAATGAAACCAATTTACTCAGGCACAGTTGAGAGATATCTGGACTGAGAGGCCCTCACCTGACTTTTGCAGGTAAGGTTTGTTATCCAGAATGGGCCAACCCAGATCAGCAGCAGGTTTGCAGAAAACTGCGTTAGCCGGGTTTCTGTCTGGGCGTGGGTCACTTACATAACCAGTCAAGTAGGCCACATTTTCCTTTAGCTACAAGGCTCTTAGCTTCTTAAGGGAGAGGTAGATTTTGTTCGAAATCAGGTTGAAAAGGTCCTAAGCTGGGCCATGCCGTTAACTGTTTCCTGCTAGATTAGAGGTCATTGTAAATGCCAGCGAGAAGGGAGGCATCTGTAGCTGCCTCTCCTTGTCCTCCTTCCTAGTTCCAATTCCCCTTCTTTCTCTGGGTGAAATATATTTACTTTCAGTTGTCTGCCCTGTGTCACCTGATTAGAGCATTTAGTACAGCAAGGACAGGCTGATGAAAACTTTGACTTCACGGAGCCTTTGTGGAGTTCACCTAGATCACGTTCCAAAGCAGGGAGAATAGGAGAGCGGAGAGCTGGGGATCCCCTTGGAGTTGCTGTTTATCCTCCAGGCACTTTGCAGTGAGAAGCTGGCCCGAGTCCACTTCATCATGTTAGGACATCTTAGTTTCTGAAATCCTGCCTTTGTTCTTGAGAAATGCTGTCTCTGATTGTCTGACTTTATTCTTTGTTCATCCTGCGGTGATAATCCCTCCCATTTCATGAGAGCTCATCCTTCAGTCCTTGGAGGTGAATCCTAAGGGCAGTTTGACAGCTTTTCTTTCTCTTCACATTTCACATTTTTCAGTTAACCATGTCCAGGATAGGTTTTTCAAAATTTCTTAACATCAACTAAGTCTGAAATAAAAGTTACCGCACTTTAAATGCGCTTCATGAAGCAAATGGAATGTTTTGTGCATGCCAGTGGCCTTGGGTTGTTTTTTGAACATGTAAAGTTATAACCGAGGTTGAAATTATTTTTTAAAAGAATCAGAACTAAAATTATGCAACCTTATTTACTTTCAAAATATTTAGGAAGCATAACTAATAAAGCATTTATAGAGTGCTTACTATGTCACAAGTGAAACTGCTCTAATCACTTAAAATATTAACTCATTTAATTCTCACAATAATTCTGTGAGATAGATTTATTATTGCCTTATTTTATAGGTCAGGAAATGGAAGCACAGAGAGCTTAAGTAACTTGCCCCAGGTCGCACAGCTAATAGATGGTAGGGTGGAGACTTGAACCAGGCAGTCCAGGGCTCATGCTTTTAACCACTGCAACACACTAATGCTTTTTACTAATTTAAAATCTGCAGCCATTTTTTTTTTTTTAATGGGAGTTGAGCTTTGGCTGCTTTTATACTGTCTTTGAAATATGTGCTTACCAAATATTAAAAATTAATGTTATCAACAAAACTATAAAGTTAGTTTTTTGCTGAGAAAAACTTCCTGTAAGACAGCATTAATTTAAGACAAATAGCTGGTTCTTCTTGCAAATTATTTCTATATGCTCATTGAAAAAGCAGTCCATTTTTGGGGGGCATAACTTTTTCACTAAATTTATTACTGGAGTAGTTACATATAGCAGTGATAAAATCATATTTCTTGAAAGTATTGAAAAGATACCTTTAAAAAAAAGAAACTGTTTTTGGGGGGCTTTCTGGCAAAACCCGAAAAGGCTGCTAGACAAATTTGGAAAGAGCTGTAACACTTAAAAAAAAAAAAAAGGAAACTATTATAGCTTTTTCTTTGAACTGGCTGAAACAAGATAGAACAATTAGCCACTTCAATGTATGCAGCTGATGATAACTTGAAAGTATTTTTTTTTTTTTTTTTTTTTTTTTTGAGACAGAGTTTTTGCTCTTGTCACCCAGGCTAGAGTGCAGTGGAGCTAACTCAGCTCACTGCAACCTCTGCCTCCCGGGTTGAAACACTTCTTCTGCTCAGCCTCCCAAGTAGCTGGGATTACAGGCACGTGCCACCACACCCAGCTAATTTTTGTATTTTTAGTAGGGATGGGGTTTCACTGTGTTGGCCAGGGTAGTCTCAAACTCCCGACCTCAGGTGATCCACCTGCCTTGGCCTCCCAATGTGCTGGGATTACAGGCCTGAGCCACGGCTCCTGGCCTGAAGGTGTTCTTTAGGGTTTATTTTCCTTTCATGATTAGTCTTCTGGTTTTAAGCCCATTATTTGCAGTGACTAGTACTGAAGTTAATAAAGGAGTGATGGTCCTGTCAGTCTGTGTCATTTTCTGGTTTGTGAGTCTGTATTCACTTCTAGCTCCTATTGTCTTAAGGCGTCTTTTGGTAAGTGGAGGCTATGTATGCCCCAGAAAAGTACTAAAAGGGATGTTTGTGCCAATGTTATTAATAATTGTGGCAAGTGACTAAAACCAGATGTCAGATTCTAGGTGGCAGAATTAGAGAGGAGACACTTTACTGCTGGATTATGCCCTTGCACACCCATGTTATTCACAAGATTTACTGTCTCAGTGGAGTCATTACCCCAGTGATGGGATGATGACATGGGCTAAGCCAACTTTACTTCCCCTCCCCTCTCCCTCTGTTCCTTTTTTGACAGGGTCTTACTCTGTCACCCAGGCTGGAGTGCAGTGGTATGATTACAGCTCACTGCAGCCTCCACCTCCCAGCTGGGACTACATGTGTGTGCCACCACATCCAGCTGATTTTTGTATTTTTAGTGGAGACAGGGTTTAGTCATGTTGCCCAGGCTGGTCTTGAACTGCTGGGCTCAAGTGAGTCACCTGCCTCAGTCTCATAAAGTGCTGGGATTATAGATACGAGCCTCCATATCCGGCATAGGCCACCTTTTCAAAATGTAGGGTGAATTCCTCTAGAACAGTTCATCTTGGAGATGGCCATAAACACAAAGATGACGTTGAATCATAGAGTCAGGCGGGTATATTTTTTAAAAATCTTTCTGTTAATTGAAGGAGAAAGTCTCAGCGTGGTACCCTTGCATCTTTAACATTTCTTGAATCCTTCAGAATCTCCCTTTACAACAAAGAAAGCAGGCCTCTCAGACCCTCAGCTTTGATAGGCAACTATTTAGTCAGAGTCTAATTTCATTGTTTTGTTTGCATTATTTTAATACATATAATTCCTTTCTACTTTTGACAGGAATAATACAGGCTTCCTGTGTACAGTGTGGATAAGATTTTTCTTACTATTAAAGTTATTTCTTAAATTAATTTTGTTTAAAAGAAAACAGGTGAGTCCATTTAAAGATGGGCACTAAATAATACAGGTGAATATATCTGTGAAATAATATAGATGATATGTAAATTTGGCAAAATTGTGAATTTGGTCGAAGAATGACAAAAGCTTGGGAAGTGTTGCTCTAATATCTAAGGTGGCTGATTTTATAGAGATCCACAATCTGTTCTTTGAAATTCTTGGAACCAGATTTGTTTTGGAATTCAGAATTTTCAGATCTTTTTGGCCTGGTGTTTATACTGATATGATATGACTCCCATAGGAGACCTGGTGCAATGCTTTCATCAAGCTTATTAATATTCCTGCAGCAAAATGTATGACATTGACACCAAGTAGAGCAAATAAAGAATATATGTGGTCCAATATGAGCTTAGATCAGATTGTGCCACAGACTATGTTTTTGAACCAAACTTATGGGGAAAAGTCTGATTTTCAGAGCTTTTTGGATTTCAGAATTGCAGTTAAGACAATGTAGACCTGTCTTCATAACTAGACTACGTTTTTTTTCTAAAACTCTAATCAAATTAACCATGCAGAAAACAAATTAGATCCCAAATTGAACAAAGTAATCAGACTTCACCATCTTTTAGTTTATTTTATTGCTGGACATGATCTCCTTACAGATTCATACCTGCCACACAGGGCCATGGAGATTTGTTGAGAAGGAAGTTTGAATCCAAGTGCCTTTTACCTATAGATGTGGAAATAGCTATAGTTTTTGGTCTGGCCTATCCATGAAGCGAGCAGTCGGGTTTTGAATAGAGTTTTCTTGTGGTGGTTAAGCGGGCTCTGTGGCTCACGCCAATAATCCCAGCACTTTGGGAGGCCGAGGCGGGTGGATCATGAGGTCAAGAGATCAAGACCATCCTGGTCAATATGGTGAAACCCCATCTCTACTAAAAATACAAAAAATTAGCTGGGCATGGTGGTGCACACCTGTACTCCCAGCTACTGGGAAGGCTGAGGCAGGAGAATTGCCTGAACCCAGGAGGCGGAGGTCGTGGTGAGCAGATATCACGCCGTTGCACTCCAGCCTGAGTAACAAGAGTGAAACTCCGTCTCAAAAAAAAAAAAAAAAAAAAAAAAGAATATGGCTGTTGGTGACTGGACGATGTATTCACTGGCACCACACAATTTGGGGTCATACTTCACTTAGTTCTGTGTTTTTAAACTGAGATCCATTGATTGTTTGCAACTGTGTTGTTAAATATCTTGTTCTTAGGTCAGTCTAGTTGTCAATGAAGTCTTAATTTGGCAGCAGCTAAAAAGGAGCAGGAACAGCCCCTCAAATACGATGGCAGAAATGTCAGGTGTTATAGTCTGTGAACCTGTGACACTGTAGAGCAGTGAACCTGGATTAGTTACACTTCAGAAGGCCATGTGGAGCTATTTATAATTGTTTTTAAAACATGATGTACAATGACAATTGAGTAAATATTTTCTTTCTTCAGAGCATATTGATAGTGTTTTGTCAGATTCTTGATTTATTATGTAAGCTTTGGAACCTTGCTTTTCTTTTGTGTAATTAGAATAAAAACGTATAGTGAATTATAAAGGTTATACTTATAAAGTATTTGTGGGCTTTATATATTGCTACTTATTAAAATAAATTGCTAAAAGAATACGTTGTGTATATAAGAAGAAAATGTTTCGCTTTCACATTGTGCGTTTCCTCCAGGAGCTTAATGAATCTCACACTTCAGTGTTCTGTGTGGGGAAGAGATAGATTTAGAAGCAGTATCTGAAGCCAGGGCCATTTGACTTATGAAACTACAATTCATACAACTTTGGAACTTTTATAATGTTATCATTACTTTCCAAAAAAGAATGAATTTTTTTTTTTTTTTTTTTTTTTTTTTTTTTTTTTTTTTTTTTTTGCTCATGGTACATCAACCCAACAGTTACTAATGTTTTTTAATTTCCTGATTCACTCCCATGGGCTGACCAGATTTTATGTTATGACATAGGTAAGAGGAGTAACAGCAGTACTATCCCTTTGTACTCATTCAAGACAACCTACTGGGATGTAAGTGAGGATGGAATTTACTATAGGTATAGCACTGAATCTGCGCTGTGAAAGTCATTTACACATATTGAAAATCTGTCACTAGCATAACACACTGGGATTAGTATTAACTTTGCACTTCACACAGAACATGCTTAAAAATCACTATCCTTAATAATAATTACAAATATAATAGTAATTCTAACAATCAAATAAGCACTTTGTGCCAGGCATGTGTCAAGTCTGTACATGTCTCAACATCCTTAATCTTCATAACCACACTATGAGGAAAGCATAATAGTAATCTGCTTTTATGGATGGGGAAACTTTGTGAAGATATCTGGAGGGCTGGTAAACTAGCCAAGGTCACAGGACACAAAGCATTGTAGCTTGAATGTTTTATTGCCTTTAACTCTTCATTCTCTACAAACACAGTAACAGCTTAACTGTCTGGGACTCAATTTTAGGCAACCTCATCTATTTGGAACAAAGCTGAAACATGAAAGCAAGCAAAAACATTTCCGTAACCAAAATACAAGGCAAATTCTCCATGTGTGAGATTCTGCATATTAGCAAGTGGTACCGAGCCACAACTGCTAGGCAGAGTATTCTTTTGGGTCCTTTGGTAGAGGGTCATTCAATCTGAGCACGTTAGTGGAAACTGAGGATCACAGTACAGTCACTAATACTTCTAAGTTATTAATAAAGGAAAATCAAGTTTAGTTATTAATAAAGGGAAATGAAGTTTAGTTTAAAAATCTAGTAGAAATTGAAAGTGAAGATTTAATTGATTTTACAAAGGCCTCCAATGATCAGGAAAATGATGCTTGAAGTGGGCAAATATTTATCTGCCTAGAACTTTTCATCCTACATGAAAATTCTAGATAACTGAAGTTTAGATGTAGATAAAAAATTACTTGCATGTAGATCATAAAATCTAGCAAAAAGCCATTTAAAAAATGCACTCAACTTTTTTTCTTTAGGGTCTGAGAAGGTAAAGCTTGACTGTAAAATAAATCCCTTCTTTTTTATTTACCCTGTTTTCATTTTTGTCCTCTAGATCGCTCCTTCGATGTCCTAAAGAAATCCAAGCCGCCCTCGATGTTGCTTGCTGCAGGCCAGCTTTCGGACATGCTGAACGGTGGTGATGAAGTCTATGCGAACTGTATGGTGATTGATCAGGTAAGGCCCAACTGACATTACAGGAGGATCTCTACCTCTCTCCAAAACCTGAGTTTGGAAGAAATAGATTCGACATTGTTGTGTTCCTTTGAAAATTTTAGCGTAAGGGCAGCAAAAGAGGATGCTGCTGTGGAGTCTCATTTTATGAGCATTTAAACATTTAACTTAGGTGCTTGCTTCAGCACACAACACACCTTACTCAGCCAAGAGGCACTGTCAGAGAGGGATCTCAAGGCACTGCCAAATGGGAAGAGTGTGAGAGCACTTTTCTGGGGCCCAAGTAGGAAATGACAACTGTGTGACCAATATCTCCTCTACAGCTTTTCAAAAAACAGTATGTATATGACCTGATTCTGCAATGTTTGTATTCAAATCCAGCAAATGTAATGAGCGGGTGCTTGGTCCCAGCACTATAGGAAACTGCTACATAAATTACTTAGTTAATCTTTACATTTACTAACATGTACTAAGATTGTAGAGCTTTCATATTAATACAGACTAGTATCTTGCTATAAGGAAGCTGGAATCCTTTTGAACTTTCTACCCATTCCCTTATAGAGACTTTTGAATTAAATCTCACAGAAGCAGATGGTTTGAATGTGCCCCATCTTGTTGTCTTTTGTTCTTTTCTCTAGCTCGGTGATCTTCAAAATTTAGCATGTATAAGAATTAAAATATAGATCTGAAGATTTCTAAACACTCTAATATATGGGGAATTTAAGGGATTTTCAAGGGTAGTTTTGACAACACAATTTCTGCCAAATGCACTGACTTTAAAACTTAATCTGCATATAAGATGCACCTTCTCTACTCACTGGGCGTAAGATACTTAACCTTTTTATGTTGTTAGTATGCATATATTTTTTATGCTATTCATAGATGTGTTCTGTGATCTAAACTTTTTCTGTCTAGATCTCAATTTCAGTCCTTTGGTAGCACATCTCTGCATTTTCCTTTTGTGTTACAAAGCACTGTTGTATCAAATGCAGCACAGATTGGGATGGTATTCATAATGACAGAGACACTAATGTATCAGAATGGACTTCAGCTGTAAATAATTGGTATAGTTGTTTTGGTATAAACTAACTGAATGTAAGTCCCAGTTATGGAAATCTAGAATGGGGCATGGAGTATAGGACAGAGTGGGAGTTCTGAGGACACTTTCAAGATACAGGGTGCATTAGTCCCTTCCGCATTGCTATGAAGAAATACTTGAGACTGGGTAATTTATAAAGAACAGAGTTTAATGGACTCACACTTCCGCATGGCTGAGGAGGCTTCAGGAAACTTACAATAATGGCAGAAGGTACGTCTTCACAGGGCAGCAGGAGAGACAATGAGTGAAGAGGGAAGCCCCTTATAAAACTGTCAGATCTCATGAGAACTCACTGTCAAGAGAACAGCATGGGGGAAACCCCGCCTATGATTCAGTTATCTCCACCTGGTCCTACCCTTGACACTTGGGGATTATTATAATTCAAAGTGAGATTTGGGTGGGGACACAGAGCCAAACTATACCACAGGGTAATTGGACTTGGTGTGTGTTAGCCATGTTCTGGTATTTATTATTTTCCAGCTTTATTATGTTACATAAAGTATACAATGTAATGTTTTGATACATGTACATATTATCAAATAATGACCACAAGCTAATTAAACACATATATCATCTCACATACTTATTAATTTTTGTAGTGAGAATACTTAAGATCTACAGCAAATTTCAAGTGCACAGCGCATTATTAACTATAGTCACTATGTTGTACATTAGGTCTCAAGAACTTATTGTGTAACTGAAAGTTTGTATCCTTTGACCAACACCTCACCATTTCCCCCACCTTCCAACCTCTAGTAATCACCCTCATACTCACTGTGTCTATGAGTTTGGCTTTTTTACATCCCACATATAAGTCACACCATGCAGTATTTGTTTTTGTGTTTGGCTTATTTTACTTAGCATAATGTTTTCCAGATTCATCCATGTTGTCACACATGACTGGCCGTTTTCTCTTCTACGGCTGAATAATATTCGTGTGTGTGTGTGTGTGTGTGTGTGCACGCACATGTATATGGAATCTGTCACATTTTGGTCAATTGTGGAGTGCATATGCAAAGATGATCCCATAAGATTATAATACCATATTTTTGCTGTACCTTTCTATATTTAGATATACAAGTACTTACCCTGGTGTCACAGTTGCCTATAGTAATCAGTACAGTAACATGCTGTATAGATTTGTAGCTTAGGAGAAATAGGCTACACCACATAGCCTAGGTGTGTAGAGGGCTATACTATCAATCAGGTTTGTGTTAGTACATTCTGTGATGGTCACGTAATAACAAGATAACCCAAGGATGCATTTCTTAGAACATATCTCCATACTTAAGTGAGAAATGACTGTACTTATCCTTGGAATCTCCAAAGTTGATATCTTTTGTATGCTAATAAGATGACTGGTGGCTGGCAACCACTAGGTAGTTTCAGGATGCGAGCTGGTCACAGGAAAGACCAAGGCAGGATTACAGGATTGGGATTTTCATTTCCGCCACCAGCATCCACACAGGGAGAAGGGGCTGAAGGTTAAATTGATCACTAATGACTAATAATGTAACCAATCATGCCTGCATAATGAAGCTTCCATAAAACCCAAAAGGACTGGGTTCAAGAGATTCTGGATAGCTGAATACATGGAGGTTCCTGGAGATTGTGCACTTGCAGAGGGCAAGGAAGCTCCATGCCCCTTCTGGGATTCTTGAAGCATCTCTTCCATCTGGCTGTTTCTCTGTAGTTTTTGTAAATTCACTATAATAAACCAGGAAACATAAGTGTTTCCCTGAGTTCTGTGAGCTGCTCTAGCAAACTGATTGAACCTGAGAAGGGGTCTGTGGGAACCTCATTTTATAGCTGGTTGATAAAGCAATCTGGGGCTTGTAGTTGTCATTGGAAGTTGGGGTGGTCTTGTGGGACTGAGGCCTGTAGGACTTGACTCCCCCAGGTTGATAGTGCCAGAACTGAACTGAACTGAATTGAATTAGAGGAAACTCAGCAGAGTATTGCTTCCTTGCTGAGTATCAGGGAAAACCCTACACATTCAGTCAAAGAAGAGTTCTGTGTTAATTGCTGAGCAAGAGAATAGAAAAAACACTGTTTTTATTCTGTTTTCAGAAAATCACACATGTGCCACATTTTTTTTATTCAGCTGTTGATGGACACTTAGGTTGATTTCATCTCTTGGCTACTGTGAATAGCACTGCACTGAACATGGGAGTGCAGACGTCTCTTTTGGATAGCGATTCTGTTTCCTTTGGATACATACCCAGAGGTGGGATTACTGGATCATATGGTAGTCGTATTTTAATTTTTTTAGGAATCTTCATACTCTTTGCCACTGTGGCTGATTTACATTCCCAACAGTGTTTAAGAGTTCCCCTTTCTCCGTATTCTTTCCAGCATCTTTTTATCCTTTTGGTAATAGCCATTCTAATTGGTGTGAGATGGTATCTTATTGTACTTTTGTTCATTTTCCTGTTGATTAGTGATGTTGAGCACTTTTGCATAGACCTATTGGTCATCTGTGTGTGTCATTTTTTGGAAAAATTGTCTATTCAGGTCCTTGGTCTGTTTTAAAATCTGGTTATTTGTGGGTTTTTTTTTTTTTTTTTGCTATTGAGTTGCATGAGTTCCTTATATATTTTGGGTATTTACTCCTTATCAGATGCATGGCTTGCAAATATTTTTTCCCATTCCATAAGTTGCTGTTTTAGTTTGTTGTTTCTTTTGCTGTGCAGAGGTTTTTGAGTTTGATGTAATCATACTTACTTATTTTACTTTTCTTGCTTGTGCTTTTGGTGTCACATCCAAAAAGTAATTGCCAAAACCAATGTCAACTAGTTTTTTCTTTGTGCTTTCTCCTAGGAGTTTTATGGCCTCGTGTTTTATGTTGAAAACTTTGTTGCATTTTGAGTTGATGTTTGTGTATGTTGTAAGATAGGGATCCAGTTTCATTTTTTTGCATGTAGCTATCTAGTTTTCGTAGTATCATTTATTGAAGGAGCTATCTTTTCTCCATTTTATATCTTTAGCACATTCATTGAAGATTAGTTGACATATTTATGTGTGGGTTTATTTCTGGACTTTCTATTCTGTTCCATTTGCCCATGTGTCTATTTTTATGTCATTAACATAATGTTTTGATTACCATATCTTTGTAATACAATTTTAAGTCAGGCAGTGTGATGCTTCTAACTTGGTTCTTCTTGCTGAAGACTGCTTTAGCTATTCTGGGTCTTTTGGGATTCCATACAAATTTTAGGATTTTTTTCTATTTCTGTGAAAAATTGCCATTGCAATTTTCATAGAGATTACATAGAATCTGTAGGTCACTTTGGGTAGTATGGATGTTTTAACAACATGGATTCTTTCAGTCCATGAACATAGGATATCTTTCCATTTATTTGTGTTGCTTCAATTTCCTACATTGATGTTTGTTTCAGTGTATATATATTTGTCATGTTTTGATTTTAATAGATTTAATTTGCTGCCATATTTTCTCAACTGTTTAAATAAAATACTTCCTGACTCTTTATGTGTTTTTTGTTCTGAGCCTTAGTGAATACTATAACTATGGTATTTCCATTTACAAGTAACTAAACCTATAAATGACTCAATATTATGTGGGAAAAAGTATATATATTATGTTTTTATATGTTCTAAGATTTGTTAAAAATGCAAAATTTTCCAAACCAAAGATTTGGTAAATCAAAGGTTAGGATATAATTTTCTTTTTTTGTTTGTTTCTTGAGACAGAGTCTTGCTATGTCACCCAGGTGGGAGTGCAGTGTTACCATCTGAGCTCATGCAACCTCCACCCCTGAGGCTCAAGCAATTCCCATGCTATCGCCTTCAGAGTAGCTGGGACTAAAGGTGCACATCATCACACCCAGCTAATTTTGATATTTTTAGAAGAGATGGAGTTTTGCCATGTTGGCTAGGCTGGTCTTGAACCCTTAGCCTCAAATGATCTGCCCACCTTGGCCCCCCAAAATGCTGAGATTACAAGCATGAGCCACTACACCTGACCAAGATATAATTTTTATTTTGGAATATTCTAGGAGAAAGAAGTGTTGCTTTAATGATGGGAAGCCAAACCAAAATCAAAAAAAAAAAAAAAAAAAAGTGAAGCATGCATTTAGAGGGAACTCAAATGGTCTAATTCAACAAACTGAAACATAGCAGATTGCCAAGTTGTGCATCGAAAACTAAATCTGCAACAAAATCTCAAAGTTCGTTGTGTTAGTGTAGTACTTTTTATATTGCCTCCATCTATTGGAATAGCAAGGACAATGTAAGGAGTCCAAATTCTGCATGTTTAAAATACTTTCTAGCAATGTCTGAAAATAATCTTATCTAATTTCCTTTATCTTCCTCAACCTGGCAAAGAAACCTAAAAACATTGCTAGCTTATATTAATGTCTCTATTAGTTTTCAAGGTAATCAAGCTTCCTAATGAGCAAATTCACATGATGAAGGTTATTTTAAAAATTTCTGCAGGCTGGGCATGGTGGCTCACGCTTATAATCCTAGCACTTTGGAAGGCTGAGGTGGGCTGATCATGAGAACAGGAGTTCAAGACCAGCCTGGCCAACACAGTGAAACCCTGTCTCTACTAAAAACACAAAAATCAGCTGGGCATGGTGGTGGTTGCCTGTAATCCCAGCTATTCGGGAGGCTGAGGCAGGAGAATTACTTGAGCCGAGGAGAGGGAGATTGCAGTGAGCCAAGATTGCGCCATTGCACGCCAGCCTGGGTGACAGAGCTAGACTCCTTCTCAAAAAAAAAAAATTTTTTTTTGTCATATAAACTACTTTGAAAAAAATACATGTGTTTCATAATTTCAGTACAGAGAATCCCTGTATACCCTTTACTCAAATTCCCAAAATGGTAATATTTTACTACGTTTTACTTTGTCATTCCCTGAGTTGGTGGTTATATGTGCACACATGTTTGCATGTCAATAGTTAAAATATGTCTATAAATATTTTTTAACCATTTGAGAACAAATGAAAAATGTGGTGTCTCTTTACCCCTTAATCTTTCATGGTCTATTTTCCTAAAAGCATGAATAGTTTCTTACATAAGCACAGTACAGTTACAAAAATCATAAAATTGTCATTGATACAATACTATTAGCTATCTCCAGACCTTATTCAATTTTAGTGAGTTGTCCCAATGGTGTTCTCTGTGGCAAAAGAAAATTCCATTACATGTGTTACATGCAGTTGTCATGTCTCTGTAGACTCCTTTAATCTGGGACAGTTCCTCAGGCTTTGCGTTTTATGACACTGATAATTTTGAAGAATACAGACCAGGATTTTTGTTCTTGTTTTTTGCTAGAATGTCTTTCAGTTTTAGTTTCTCTGATATTTCCTCATAATTGGATTTAGGTTAGGCATGTTTGGCAGGAATACTACGGAAGTGATGATGGGTTCTTCTCAGTGCATTTTATCAGGAGGCACAGGACATCAATCTGTCCCATTACTGGTGATTTTATTAATATCTTTCATCTGCCAAGTTCCTTTTTTAGTAAAACTACTGTTTTTTAAAAATTATTAAGTAGGCCGGGCACGGTGGCTCAAGCCTGTAATCCCAGCACTTTGGGAGGCCGAGGCTAGTGGATCATGAGGTCAAGAGATCGAGACCATCCTGGTCAACATGGTGAAACCCCGTCTCTACTAAAAAACACAAAAAGTTAGCTGGGCATGGTGGCACGTGACTGTAATCCCAGCTACTCAGGAGGCTGAGGCAGGAGAATTGCCTGAACCCAGGAGGCGGAGGTTGCAGTGAGCCAAGATCGTGCCATTGCACTCCAGCCTGGGTAACAAGAGCGAAACTCCGTCTCAAAAAAAAATAATAATAATTAAGTATCATGTCAAGAGAAATTTTAAGCCATTGTAAATATCCTGTTGCTCATTAGACTTTCACCCATTAAACATTCATTAATGATTTTTGTTTTAATAAATTATGATGATGCTCCATGATTTAGGATCCTAACATTTCCCCTTTTGTTTCTTTTTCCCTTTCACTGCTCTATCTCCAAATGATGTTACGCTCTTCCTTTTTACTGTCCTCACCCTAGAAATGATGCCTTTTGATGACCACCACCTCAAATCATGAGTACTTAAAAGTATGCCTTTCTTAGAGCAAGTGCTTGATCAGCTGGGATTCTTTTCCATTCATGTCAATTGGGCTTTCTCTTTCTGGTGGGCATTTTAAGGTAGATCTTAGGCTCTTCACTAGTTCCATCCTTTCTCTGCCATTCAGAGTTTCCGTGACTCCCCTTACTCTGCAGACAGTCTTATGGCAGGAGCTTGAGGGCTCGCTTGCTGGATTTGCTGGATTTTATTACTTACAGGTAATTTGAAATTTGGGCATTTTCTTTCTTTTAATGATGCTATATACATGTGCTTTATGTAGCTTTATTTGTTCTTTTTGTTTGGTGTTGCTTTTTATGAGACTCAGATTTACGTGACTACTATTACCTTGGTTACCCAGATTCCTATGAGCTACTTTTTGAATAAAGTTGTATAGTCTTTAGTTTTTTTCTCAAGTATTTAAAATATTTCCCCCTCATTTTGAGTCAGTGGTTCATAAATGTTAGAGGCATAATCAGCTTCTGGTTTTGTAGTAGAAGAACAACTTTATAAAATACCCAGTTGTCTTCCTTTTTGTGAATTATGGGATAGCTGCCATGTGAACAAAACGTAAAATAATTCTCTGTTTACATAAAACAAGAATAAACCAAAAATATAAATAAAGTAGAAGTTTTTGTTGTTGTTGTTTGTTTTGTTTTTTGATACGGAGTCTCACTGTGTAGCCTAGGCTGGAGTACACTGGTGCAACCTCTGCCTCCCATTCAGGCCATTTTCCTGCATCAGCCTCCAAGTAGCTGGGATTGCAGGTACCTGCCACCACACTCTTGACTAATTTTTGTTTTTTTAGTAGAGATGGGTTTTACCGTGTTGGCCAAGCTAGTCTTGAACTCCTGACCTCAAGTCATCTGCCAGCTTCAGCTTCCCACCGTGCCTGGCCAGAAGTTTTTTAACTTGGTAAAATTTTACTCTTAGCTAGGCCAATCTTAACTGCTTTTACTCAGGAAATGTTTTTCTTTCAACTTCCAGGTTGGCGATTTGGATATCAGCTATATTAATATAGAGGGAATCACTGCCACTACCAGCCCTGAATCCAGAGGTTGCACTCTGGGGCCTCAGAGCAGCAAACACATCCTCCCTACAGAAACCAGCCCCAGTGTGTACCCACTAAGTGAGAACGACGAAGGGACAGCACACACCGAAGCCCAGCGGTCCTTCATGTCACCAACGAGTTCACATACTTCCAACTCAAATCTTTCTTTTGGTTGGCATGGATTTGAAAAGGAACAAAATCCTCTAAAGAAAAGGAGGTAAGATCCTATATTGTAGAGAAAAACTGTAGAAAATAAAAGAGCCTTATAGGTAGACTTGGAAAATTCGGGTTTTAAACTTCATTTTCTCTACCACTTTTATCTGTTCATCAAAATGTTGTCCCCTTTTAGGTTCCTATATTCATAGATTTGAAAGTAAGACACCTCAGAAAACTGACTAAAATATAATAAAGGAAAACCATGATGAGATACCGGTTTATACTCACTTGATTGGCAAAAATTTAAAAACCTAGCAATCCCATGTTTTGGTGAGAATGCATACCATGGAAATTCCTACATAAAGATGATAGGAGAGAAAATTGTATAACTTGGGAAAAGAATTTGACATGATCCTGTAAAGTCAAATATGCATTTTCCTCCTGTGTACTAGGAGACCTATATGTGAGTATTTATAGCAGCAGGAAGTGACCCAAATTTCGAATAGATAAATAATATATAGTTACACAAAGGAATACTGTAAGTAATGAAAATGAATTAACTACAATTACATCAGCATGCATAATAACAGAGACCTTAGAAGCACGAAGGAACAAAAAAGCCCCAAATCCTTGTTAGATTTCATTTTTATAAAATGCAAATTAAACAATATATTACTATAGGGCACTTACATATGTGCATAAGCTATAAAGAAAAACAAGAGGCCAACCGCGGTGCCTCATGCTTTGTAATCCCAGCACTTTGGGAGGCCAAGGCAGACAGAACACTTGAGCTCAGGAGCTCGAGACCAGCCTGGGCAATATGGTGAAACCCCATCTCTACCAAAAATACAAAAATTAGCTGGGCATGGTAGCACGCACATGTGGTCCTGATACTTGGGAGGTTGGGATGGAAGAATCACTTGAACATGAGAAGCGGAAGTTGCAGTGAACTGAGATGGTGCCACTGAACTCCAACCTGGGCGACAGAATGAGACCTGTCTCAAAAAGAAGAAAAAAAGAAAAGCGAGATAATCAAGGGGAAAAAAATTCCTAAATTCCAGATAGTTGTTATATCCAGGGAGGGAAATAGGGATATGGGAATGGAATGGACCATAAGAGAAGTTCCATGGTAGATGGCCAGTATTCAAGTTTCAAGTTAGTGGGCTCATTTTATATAATATGTATTTTATAATATAAAATTTATCTTATATTTCTTTTACTTTCAGTTACCTTATATTTTCTTGTATATATAAAAAGTCATTCAAATGATAGTTTTAGTTTTATTACATCTGATATGATTGCATATATTAGTGTGTGTGCACACATGTGCATGTCCATATCTGTATATCTGTATCTGTCTGTCTGATTGTCTATTTTCTTTAAGGAACAGGCCAGTTTTCACAATTTCGTTTTATCCTGTTGATCAAGGTTTCCTTAGGGAGTAGCTTATTTCTTCCCCCATATCCTACCCATGTGATTATATGTTCATTTTCACATATAAAATCACAAATCAAAATGAACATAAAATACACACACATATGTGAGTATGAATATAAAGATTTCTCTATGAATGAACATGTGAATAGGTGAATGAGTACTCAGCAGAGAGTTAATAGATTAGAGGGGAGAGAAAGGGAGAGGAACCAGCAACCAGTAGGTGCCCATCACTGAGATACAGCACAATATGCAATTTGAGGTTGTAAAACTTTAGCATGTATTGGTACCAAGGGTTGTAGCTGATGTGTAAATACAAGACTTGCTTTAGATTTACAGTTTGTGAATTATTGTTTTGTAGATGCTAGGTAGTCACAACTGTAATTTCAAGTGACAGACTAATTTGAACTGTCCACATGTCTGCTTGGGCCAAGAGACTACCAGTCCAGACAAGATTCTGTACAGTTCTGCAAAAATAGATTGAGCGCTATGTGATAAGTGCATCCAGTGGATGTTTAAGATCTGTCAAGTGGCTAGGTGTGGTGGCTCATGCCTGCAATTACAGCACTTTGGGAAGCCGAGGCAGGTGGATCACCTGAGGTCAGGAGTTCAGGAACAGCCTAGGTGGCCAACCTGGTGAAACTCCCTCTCTACTAAAAATACAAAAATTAGCTGGGCGTGGTGGTGTGCATCTGTAATCCCATCTACTCAGGGGTGTGTCTGAGGAGGCAGGAAAATAGCCTGAACCCAGGAGGGAGACGTTTCAGTGAGCAGAGATCACGTCACTGTATTCTAGCTTGGGGGACAGAGCGAGAATCTGTCTCAAAAAAAAAAAAAAAAAAGAATCTGTCAAGTATGTGAGCCCCAGATCGCAAGAGATAAAAAAAGTTCTTTAGAAGAAGCCCTCTAGTAATACAGCATGGAAAAGACACAAATGGTCTCTCTGTTCTATTAATCCTTATGCAGATTCTTGCAGAGTATCTAAATTATACTTTCTGATCATGGTCTTGCCTTGAAAAATTTAAACATTTCACTGCCACAGACAGAATTTTTCCTTTGTAGAATATGATTTAGAAAAAAAATATCTGTTCTAAGTAAAGATAATTAGAAGCCTCTGTGAAGATGTCACTGCTTGGGGGAAAGGGAGGAAGCCAGCAGAGGAAAGAGAAACCATTTTACAGAAAAACCTGGTTGGTTCCATGAGCTGACTTCATCTCCCGTGCCCTCCTTCTCCTCTGAAAAATGTAGGAATGAAGGGAGAGAAGTTGCAATCCTCGGAAAGCCCTACGGTGGCTTTGGGTCCCTCCGTTCAGTGAACGTCATGGTAGGAAGCACAGTCGATAACAAACTCAAAGTGAAATGTGCTTAATTTGTTAATAAGCAGATAATAGTGCTAGAGGCTAGAAACTTCCAGAAGGAGAAATTTTGGGGTACACAGTAAAAACTGGAGTTAATATAAGAACGTGGCTGACTGGGACCTGAGTCCTAAATTTTCTAAGGTTTAAAAGAATATTTTGATGAAAACTAAAATATGCACACTATGTAAATATTATTTAAATGTAGTAACTGTTTTAAGAAGCCACAAGGGGAATGTAAGTAATAAAACATTAATTCAAAAATACTGTACAACAAAAAATTAAACTGTAGACAAATGTTTGTTTCCTTCTAAAACTTGCATTTTCAAATCTTTTTTTGAAGCTGCAATCCACAGTGAGAAATGCATATTACATCATGAGCATCTACCATCTCACATAGAGTTTAAGTAAAATCTCTTACAATGACGTGTGGAACATATACTGATATTTTCTATTCTCTATTAAAAAAAAAAAACAACTCTAGTCACAACCTAATGAATTTGTTTCCTATCCTACTACTGGGAATTAGAAAAATAATGTCGTAAAACAGGAACCTAGAGGTTGTCCTGAAGAATATTGCCTGTGCTACCAATATCTTAGGTTAATAGCTTAACAAAGAAAAATAGTAGCCCCATTTGAATGAATAGGAACAATGTTTTATAGTGTGCAAAATAAAATACTGGTACTTCTAGGATGTATTCATAGTGATGATGAAATGCTGTCTGTAACTGGAAAGGCTTGTGTTAAAATCGGATATTATTGAGGGCCGCCAATCACTTGAACTATTTTTCATTAGTACAGAGATCACAAGTTGAAAGACAGGTGCTGAGGTATAAGACTTCGGCAAGCTTCGACCCGCCTTGAGGTCTCCTTCCATCTCAGATTGTTGTTGTACCAGGAAACCAAGTAGCAACTGGAAATACCTGTAATTTATTAGGTTGGTGTAAAAACCGCAATGACTTTTGCACCAACATAATACATTTCCTGTAGCATTTAAAGCACTCGCATTTACCAGGAAGATATTCTTAACATGAAGTTTCAGCGTTTTATGAGAAATAGTCAAATAGACTCCATGATATTTGGGTGTTTAATTGAGATAAACTGTGAAGTCCGCTTCCAATTTGTGCTCTTCTTCTCAATGCCAAGGCCTTCACCTTGGCCCTCAATGAGTTCCCAAAGAAGAAAACCCCACTTTGGAAATCCTCGGTGGGGCTAGCCAGGGCTGCTTCTCACTGCTGGGGTTTCTGGTACCCAGTAGTGCCAGTGAAAGGGTTCAAGGATTAGAAACTGCTCTGTGTTTGCATTAGAGGCCTGGTAGGTAAGACCAGGACTCATCCCATTTATTCAGTGGACTTGCTGTGTCCGTTAAATAGCCTTCGGTAATTAAAGAAAAAAAAAAACCTAAACGGGTTAATTCAGACTTTCATTTTCTGGTTTTCATATTTAAAATCAAGACGGTTTCACTGTTTGGTTATTGAAATTTTAACTCCAGAACTATAACAACCAAAAAAAAAAAAAAAAACCCATGAAATGAACATTTGAAATGCTTCATGCATTAACATGCATCCAGGAAAGCTGTTGGCCTCCAAGTTTGAGTAGTTTAAGACGTAATGTTATGGAATAGACCTTGGATGTGGAAGGTCAAATACTTTCCTTTTAATTTTATGGTTATTAAAATTAAATGAGAAAAAAGTTGTTGTCAAGCAGAATTACTACCTGGTTCTAAGGTAGATTTTTCAACGGAATCATTTTTTTTTAAACCTCTAAAAATGATCATTTACTATGATATGTTTGGGAAACTGGATGACTCACTTCTTAAATGTGTCTTCACATGGCCCTGGGGCGAATGGATGGTACCTTCACACATCTCTCCTGGGTGTGCCTGTGCCCTCCTGAGCTTCCCACCTGGGGGACAGTGAAGAGAATGCTACTTCTGCCGTTTAGTCACATGTAAATCCCCTCCTCAGAGGCTTCCCCGCAAACAGCCTAGTGCCTCTGTTTCCATCAGCATTTTAAATATTTGATGGGTTACCATTTGGGATTTGCAATATCAATAATTATATTTATGAAACGGAAGTGGTGAGGTTAGTACTAACTCAAACCAGCTTTTGTTTCTTCAGGTATTTGAAATATCTTTTGCCCCTGGTGTGGTGGCTCATTCCTGCAATCCCAGCACTTTGGGAGCTGAGGTGGGTGGATCCGTAGAGCCCAGGAGTTTGAGACCAGCCTGGGTAACATGGCAGAAAACGCAAAAATCACAAAAATTAGCCAGGCGTGGTGGCGCATGCCTGTAGTTCCAGCATTTCAGAAGACTGAGGTGGGAGGATCGCTTGAGCCCGGGAGGCGGAGGTTGTAGTGAACCAAGATGGCACCACTGCACTCCAGCCTGGGCGACAGAGCGAGACTCTTGTCCCAAAGAAAGAAATGGCTTTTGCAAGGTAGGAATGCTCATTTGGAGCAACGTAAAATTTTGTTTAAAACGAGATTTAGAGGGAGGAGGAAAATGCTAATTAAATACTAGTTGGAAATTGTACCCCACTCAAATGAGAGACTCTGAAGAAACCAGCGACTCTCTGCATCATTTCTTGCTTCTTTACATACTTACTGGCTTTGTGCTTTAGTTCTAGCCTTGATGCCTTGGACGCTGACAGTGAAGGGGAAGGACATTCTGAGCCGTCACACCTCTATTACACTCCAGGGTCTCAGAGCTCCTCAAGAACTGGGATTCCTAGTGGGGTTGAATTGGACTCTTTTGAGACTAACACTGAACCGGATTTTAATATCTCCCGGGCTGAATCACTTTCTCTATCAAGTAATCTACAGTTGAAGGTATTAATTTGGTTTATTTCAAGTGTGGAGAATATGTTGCCTAAATCTACCCATCTGCATCTGAAAGACATGTTGTATTTTATTCATACGTATGAACTATTTTTTTGAGACCCATGTGATATCTGATTGAGCCTTTTTAATCTTTCCCACTCTTTTAATTTTTATAATCGCAATCACTCAAAATGGCTGATTTATATTTTCATTAATTAATTTCATCATGAGTACGTGCCCTCTTTCATATACTTAGAAATTTATCATTTCATACCGTGATTTCTCCCATCATCTCTTAAGCAAAGAGAGAAAAATTGGTAGTATTAGATGAGCTCAAGTGGACAAACTTGTTTTGCTCGTATAAATTATTGTGTGGCCCTGGTGATGAGGTACGTGATGTTAATAAGGTAGCAGTGATGTTTATCGAGCATTTCTGGCTGCTTGAACTAATCCGGAACATTACAAATTTTGTCAACTTTTCCTTCAGAGCCAGGTTTTCTCTGGTTGGCAATTTCACATTGGAGTTTCATTTAGGTGTGCTTGTTTTTTTTTGGTTATTTATTTATTCAAAAACTAAATACATTCCTCTGAATGTAAGAAAGCCCTTTTGTGTTTGAGCGTATTTTTTTTTTTCTATTTGATTTGTTATTTTCTCCTTGTTTACTTAACTTATTACTGTAAAAAATGTGTGCTATGGCAAAACTTCTCTTTCTGACATGTGGTTGTTACGATAATACCTTATTTTTGTAGCATGCCCTACAATATACAAAATACGTTTTATGTACTTACAAAATACATAATTGCTTTATAACTCACTTGTTACATAAGTAGAGGTTTTATTTAATTTTATTTTTTGAGTAGATGAGATTCTGGACAGGTTAGAGTTTTGTCCAGCTTTGTATCACCAGCTTGGTGATAGAATCAGAAATCAGTTCTGGGTCTTTTGAGCACAGATCCTGCATCCTCTTCTCTCTGCTCTAGGACCTGTAGAGCTGCCATAGTCTTTTGCATCTGAAGGTCATATGCTATTTCTGGGTAATGAGAAATGTATATGGTTGTTATGTAGATACTTCTTAGTTTTGCATTTTGAGTGGAATTGTAAAAAGTTCATCACAATTCAGTCTTTGTGAAAAACAGTTTCATGTTGAAAAATAATTCAGTTTTTGTGAAACAGTTTCATGTTGCTCATTTTTAGGCAGAAACTATCCCATAAATATAACTTCTTTGCCTCTGTAATTACCTAGTATAACTTTTTGACAAAGTTTTGGACAATTTTCAAAGCTCCATTGTCATGACAAATGGTTACCATGTGTACATGACCTGACTGGAGAGAATGGCATTTGGGGAGGACCCTCAGTGGCCAGCTCACTGTTTAGGGTTATATGACAACCTGGTGGGCCTTCTTGACATTCAGGCCCAGTAGGTGCTCCCTAGTAAGATAGGAGCTACAGTCCAAGGCCCTTTGAAGCAAGGTCAGGATTCTATTTTCAACTTTTCTCCAGGCTCTTCAACTAAACTAATGAAGTTAGGGTCACCATGTACTTTTACTTAGAGGGAACAAAAGAGACCAGTGCTCATGATGGTCAGTTTCTGATGGTTTAATTTTAGTAAATAATTTTGCATTATTTTCTTTTAGCCTTAACCTTAAGTGATATCTTAAAAATGCATGGGCAGGAGCAATCCAATAAGACTTTTATAGGATAGAAGTTGGGTACTATAAATGAGTTTAATGGAGTTCTGTTGCGTATTCACTTAAATTTTCTGGAACATATAAGAAAACCATGTTTTAATGATCTTGCCATCTTGCATTTTCATGTATGTTGCCGATTTAATAATAGGAATAGTAAGTAATTGGGAAAACAGGAACCAAACTGGCAGGTCATTTAAAATTAATAATATTAAGGATGTATAAATGAGTGATATTTAAACATACATCACAGAACACGCTAGATGGACGGTCTATCAAAAATTGAGTACAGACTGGAAGGATTTGTATATTAACCTGTTATATTTTCCCCTTGACGTTACAGCTAACATTATAAATTTAAATCATGGTTTGGACGTTTAATAAACTCTTATAATTGTAAGTAGCTGTTCCTCTATCCTCTAATAATCCTTAAATATAGAAAACTCAGTTAATATGGAATTTTCTTTGAGGGCTACAGTATAAACTAACAAAATAACTGAGACCTCAGGTAAAAATAATAAGTCAAATTCATTGTTGAATATACAAAGAAAAAGTCATTTGACTTAATTTTTTATTTTTAGTCAACTTGGCTAGAATATCATAGTTGTATTCTATAGTATATACAGGAACTACTCCTCAGACTGAAGGTTACTGAAGTATTAAAATGACAATAACATTTTAAAAGTTGTGAGAGGAAAACAAAAACACATAATGAGATTGTATCAGAAAAGTTCAGGTTGAATCTGTTTTCAGAGGTCCTAATTTAGTAACATTCGAGGTGGTGAACATATATTTTCAGATCTCATGTATACATTTTTAAAGGTTTATTCTCTCTTTTAGGAATCATTGCTTTCTGGAGTTCGCTCACGTTCTTACTCTTGCTCATCACCCAAGATTTCTTTAGGAAAAACTCGTTTGGTGCGTGATTTCACAGTGTGCAATTCAAGTGAAGGTAAGCATCATTTTCCGTTTGGCTTTGAAAACACTATTGCAGAACAGATTTTCAGTTAGTATAAGTACATAAAATATGTAAGAATAGCAGACAAGAATTTTCAATTCTGTTTTCACAACTGGTTTTTCTTTTTTAAAAAAATTTTTTTATTTTCACAACTGGTTTTTCTAAGCCTGTCACAATTCTTTTCTCGTTGGATATCAGCCAAATTTGATTTTGATCAGATTTGATTTTGATGAAATTACAAATACATACACACCTCTCTGTTGCTTTATTCTTTGAATAAAATGTTTTCCTCAAGGATAGTGTAAATTAGAATTGATTCCAGATATATTATTGTGAGGACCTTAGAGGATTTTGAGTAAATTATAAAAATTTCTTTTGTCTTGTATATATATTGCTAACATAATCCAAGTCCTCAAAGCCAGACAGAGTGTTGCAAAATGGATTTTCTTCTTTCTTTATTTAGCAAGGGACTTTGGAGAGTTGAAATAACATATTTGTAACATGAGTAAATATATCTCAACATTTTTGGTGGTGGCAATCTAAGCAATTAGAAATATAACTTTTAGGCAATAAACTTCTAACTGAAATATAGTATACATACAAAAAGGAGTGCAAGGGAATTCAGATCTATAAATGGAAACATTATGCACAACTCAGAGCTCCCCCTGTAGCCTGTCTCAGCCACTGCTCCTATTTTGACCTACCCCCATTTTGAAATGTAATAATTTCATACTTTCTGTAATTAATATGTAATAATTATATTAAAAGGCATATTTGAAAGTATTCATGCCAATGCATAATGGAATTTTTGTCAATGTCTTAGAGAATGCCTTTCATGTCTATTATTCTTAAGGAACTTAAAAGACTCAGAAAGTAAGAGATGAACTTAAGTATTCTTAGTTTCTCAAGATAAAATATTTAAAATAGGATTTATTTTATTCCCTTTTTTCTTATTCTTGCTTATTAAATTGTTATTATTTTGCATTTTTGTGCTGTGCAGAACAACACTGAAAACATAATCTTGGTACCTAAAATTGCTGTCCTAGGGCAATGACATGTATGCTAGATGTTCAATAAATATTTGTTGAGTGACTATGAGAAAAAGATATATAAAACACAAAAGAAATGCTACCATGATTTTTTTTTTTTCCTTTTTCTGGGATGTACTGTTAGAAGAGAAAAGAGCAAGACTGATAATACATGTCAGTTTTTATTTTTGGAATGGGGAGATGAAGAAAAGTTACAAGAGAAAGAAAGTCTACAACCACCTTGAGAGGACAGGATAAACAAGATGGATTGAATTCGTTCTGAATTTTCATTTTTTATTTTATGGGTTCTTTCTAGGTCTCCAGGTCTCCCCAGCCTTAGTTTAGGTTGGTATTTTTTTTTTAATAGCAGCTTGACACCTTTTCACTGATAGTCCCAGCTGATGAATTAACTTCACATTGTCACTATTTGGAAAACATGTTTAAGTTTTCTGTGCTTCAAATTATAGCTTTGCTTTTAGATCTGTGGTCCCCGATTTATGAAGTCAAAAATCTCTAGAGTTGGAAATTATTGACCACACAATTAAGAGGAAACTGATTGTTCACAACACAACTAGCCCTAATTTCCTTATTCTTTAATGAGCAAAGAAAAATATCTTTACCTTACATGCAAGCCTGCAACCTTTGCATTTGAGTTAGAAAGAGTAAAAAGCTAATATCAACTGCCTTGCTTTTCAGTAAACAAAACCTTGTCTTTAGACAGTATATTTAAAGACAAGGCTACTTGAATGAGGTTTGATACTATCCAGAAGGTAACAGTTACAACCAGGCAATTTAGGGTGGGGCTACACACTAAACATATGAAAATTCCAATGGATAGACTTATATGGCTGCAAACATTTGGATTGATACCATTTAGGTCAGTCAGTATCATAGGGCTCTGAAAAATAAATTAACTACTAATGAAGAAGGAATAATTTTATCTGTGTTTATGTAATCAAAGCACAAATGTGAAAGCTTGCCTAGTTCAAAGATATATTCTAATATTTCATTGTTTAGTCTGCTTGGATTAATCAAAAGTAAATTGACATTTGTATTGCTGTAAATACTTTTTTAATGAGTTTTGAATAGTCCTAAAAAATTTCAGGTGTATATGGACAGAGTCCAAGTCTCCTTATGTCCCAGTGGGAAGCTCCCCTATAAGAGCTGTAATGCAAACATACAAATCTAGCATGCTTTCAGTCCTTTTTATTATTATTTGTGATGCTCTGTCTTCTTTGTCACTTCCAATTACTTACTATAATTTCTCATGTGTCTTTTTGTTTTTGAGCCAACAGCACAATGGTGACAACCTTATTTTTGATGTTTGTATACATAAAACAAAATCTAGTTTTATAATTCTCTTTGGTACATTATAGATCAGGTTGAACAGAACATTGCCAATATTAAAGTGGTAACTACAACTTCACCAAGGGGGACAAAAGTGTTCTGCATTTAAGAATTTGAGAAATGACATAAACATACTTTTGAAAACGCTGTGAGCCGATGGATGGAATTTGATTAGATTTTGATCAGTTGGTGGCTTATTCTCTTAGTACCTCAGCCAATTTACCATGAGAATAGTGATTTCTCCCTGTGCTTAATTTGAGGAACCTTTGGAAATGGTTCTAAAATAAAGCCTTCAAATTCTTCAAAGTAGATTTTCTATTACATACAAGATAGTATTAGGTGCAACATTTAATATCACTCATTTCGGGGGATATGTATTTGTTTTCTGCCTTATGTATCTGGCCCGTTTCCTAGTAACCTAGTTTTGCCTCTTCCCTGTTGTGGATTGAGAGTCAAGGATTTGTCCCTGCTGTGTAGATGGTGTGCTCCACAGGGGCCCCTCCCTCCTGCAGGCTCTCTCACTGTCTAAATCAGTGTCTCTGCTGCACCCCTGTAGTAAGTACTTCAACTCTGGAAACAAGGTGGCTCCAAGCTGCTTGCATGAGCCTCGCCTTCTGCCTCGATCCACAAGTCCAGTGACAAAGGCGGTCCCCCCCTTTCCCGTGAGCCATAGAGCACATCTCTGAACTCACTGCTGCTAGGATTTTTTAAGGACCTTGCAGCTAAATGAAAATGAACATTTTTTTTTTTTTTTTTTTTAATGAGAGGAAGCCTCGCTCTTGTCCCCCAGGCTGGAGTGCAGTGGCAGGATCTTGGCTCACTACAACCTCCCTCTCCTGGGTTTAAGCAGTTCTCCTGCCTCAGCCTCCTTAGTAGCTGGGACTATAGGCATGCGCCACCATGCCTGGCTAATTTTTATATTTTTAGTAGAGATGGGGTTTCACCATGTTAGCTAGGCTGGTCTTTAACTCCCAACCTCAGGTGATCCGCCCACCTCAGCGTCCCAAAGTGTTGGGATTACAGACGTGAGCCACTGTACCTGGCTGAAAATGAACTCTTCTTATGCTGGCCTTTAAGACTTTTCCTTTGAGCTTTGTTTAAAAAGCAGTGACTTAGTGGTTCTGTGTGTTGGGGGATTAGCGTTATGAAGAATAGGGATGACTCTGGTGAAAAATATCCAAAAATATAGAACTAATTTTCTGCACCTCTGAAAATGTTTGCTATCCTTTGCTGATGCTAGCTTAGTTCATAAAGTCCTTAAGTATTGCTATGTTTTGGTCTTTTCCCTTCCTGCTTTAAATTAGGGAAAGTGATTTAAAAAATCCAGAGCAATGCCCTACTTATAAAAGATTACTCATTTTCTCATTATTTTCTAACTGGTAGTGTGTATAATGATAAAATATGGTTGAGTATGCATTTCAGACTAACACATGACTGCCACTTTGTCTGCCTTCATTTTCATTTTGTTGTTCTGTGTCTTGTAGAGCAAAGAGCTTACAGCTTACCGGAGCCACCAAGAGAAGAAAGGTACTTTTTAATTGTTCCAGTTTTCCTGAGGGACCGCATGATCCTTCTTTGGAAATGTCCACACATGATTTTTGCTATCTGTTCACTAGTTCGTGAGAGGTTTCCATGTAACCAGCCTGCCTAGGACCCTTTGCTTTCTCTGGGATCTGTATCAGGATAGATCTACCAGCTCTGTCCTTTCAGTCCTTGGCTGTGCAGGGCTCAGGACCGGGGACAGGGTGCCCTGTTTGGGTATTTTCAAAGCCAGACACCCTCAAGGGGAGCAGTGTGAGGACCACCTGTTTTAGAAAGGCAACATGTTTTCTCTAGCTCTGTTCCACCGTGACAATGGGACTTACTCTAGTAACAAAACCCTGGGTGGTCAATTACAGAAAGTACCTAAACATCCCTACGGTCTCTCTATGGATTTTTGCTTAGTAGCCCGTCAGCTGGAAACAAGCAATGAACAATGCAGAAGACTTTTAAGCACTATAAGTTTCCTGGTTGATTTGCAATTTTAACTAAGCCTCTCTTTTTCCTAGAAGGTAATACTGTTGTTGGAGTATAGCTTGGGAAGCGGACTAGTGTGCAATCATGATTGTTGGTTTCTATTGGTCCTGAATAAGTAACTGCCCAAGAATCATCCTGTGAAATAGCCCCAGGGTTATATGCAAAACCAGTGCCAGAATGGCACACATGTTTGACTTTAAGAGTATCTGAAAAAGAGTGAAATGTTTTAATTTTGTTGAGATTAATGCTAAAACTTTGAAATGTTTTAGTATACAGATCTAGATGGGCTGTTTTGTTTTAAATCTTGGAATCAAAGTATTAATAAGAAAAAGCTTCCTTTGGTTCATTTCTAAGTTTTTTGAAACCAGAATAGGAACTTTTGAATGTTACAAACAGAGGAAGATTAAGAATGCCCTTGAGAGACAGGATGATGGTGAAGATGACTTTGTGACAATGGCAATGAGGATAATGATAGCAAAAGCAGTAATTACTGACAATTATGGAACATTTGTATGTGCCTTGTACTGTTTTAAGCGGTTTACATTTATTTCCTCATTTAAGCAATTTACTTCCTTATTCTGGAATTTGATCTTCATCTTGGTCATCATTTTGATTAGCAGTCTTCTCCCTGTCATCTTTTTAACAACTGGAGAAGTAATAGATTGTTATCGAGATTAAAAAATAAATAAAAAATATTTATTTTTCATTAGGAGAGAGACTTAAGACTGAAGGAGTCAATATTATACTTGGCTAAATAGTAGCCCATGAAATATTTGAACTTGGATGACATGTGTGTGAAGTTTCTTTTTCTGTAATTCTTCATTCTCTGTCACTCCTGTGTGTGTGTTTTTTTTTTTTCTTTCTATTCCTTAATCTTTCTTGTTCCACATCCTGAAAGCATCTTACTCTCTCAGTCATATTCCTTGGGATATCTAGTAGAGTAGATTTTTTTTTATCTCACCCACTCTTATTTCTGCTGTCTTATCTTGTTGAATAAGCCAATAAGATCCCAAGCCATACCTAATGCTTTGTTTTGGTCATGTGGTTGTAGGTATTTACCTGAGTTGATGCCTTCTTTGATATTCTCTTATTTGTGTTGATCACTTGGTTTCTAGAAAAGTAAAATGAGCTCATTTTTCAGGTAAAAATGAGCTCACTCTATACCTTGCAGGCTGATTTCAGTAGACACTCTGTGTTCTAATTTCCTAAAGATTATAAGGCATGACTTGATTATTTTACTGCCACCATCTATCTTAAATCTGTGATGTATATATTTCCTCCTTCTCCTCCTCTTTCATCAAATCTGAAGACCTGAATGTTAACAGAAGTTCCACTATGCCAGTCTGCAATCTGCATAACAGGAACTTCGTTCAACCCTTTAGGCTGGGTGCGGTGGCTCATGCCTGTAATCCCAGCACTCTGGGAAGCTGAGGCAGGCAGATTACCTGAGGTCAGGAGTTCAAGAGCAGCCTGGTCAACATGGCAAAACCCTGTCTCTACTAAAAAAATACAAAAATCAGCCAGGTGTGGTGGCAGGTGCCTGTAATCCCAGCTACTCAGGAGGCTGAAACAGGAGAATCACTTGAACCCAGGAGGCAGAGATTACAGTGAGCTGAGATTGCGCCATTGCACTTCAGCTTAGGCAACAAGAGTGAAACTTCATCTCAAAACAAAAAAAAAAGTTAAAGTGTCCTGTTGTAGAAGTATAAAGGATATATGGTAAACTGTGGTGCAGTGCATTTATAAGTTTTTAATCAACATGGAAACTGTTGTTTTTGATATCATCTTCTGTAGCAGGGGAGTTGGGAGTAGAGTTGGGTAACCAATAATTAATTTTCTTTTATGTGCAATAGCCTAGTTGTGTTCCTGCTGGGAAGTAGAAAAGGGGCCTTTGACCTCAAAATCCACAATGACCTAACCATTATTCAGTTCTGACATTTAGGTCTCCTCATCACTCTTCTCTTAGACATTGGATAGCATTCAGTGGGATCACATAAGGCCTTCCAAGAGAGGAGTCTTTTCAAACTCTCAAATGTATTTTTGCCCTAGTTATGAAAGTGAGCTTATTGAATATTATGGCACGAATTTTGCGTATTAGGGTACCTAAGACACCAGAGGTTATGGAAAATTTCAGATTATATTGACCAGTCAGTTATCCTAGGTAAAATGACTAGAGGTAGCATGGAAGTAGAAAGGAAATTAAGAGGGTCTGAGATTCTTTCAATACTCTGTTGGCATAGGGTATATTGAATCCTGTTCACTTGCTTTTTCTTCTACCTTTTTTCTGAGATGGAGTTTCGCTCTTGCTGCCCAGGTTGGAGTGTAATGGCGTGATCTCGGCTCACAGCAACCTTCACCTCTCGGGTTCAAGCGATTCTCCTGCCTCAGCCTCCCAAGTAGCTGAGATTACAGAGGCATGTACCACTATGCCCGACTAATTTTTTGTATTTTTATTAGAGACAGGGTTTCTCCATGTTGGTCAGGCTGGTCTCAAACTCCCGACCTCAGGTGATCCACCCGCCTCGGCCTCCCAAAGTGTTGGGATTACAGGTGTGAGCCACCACACCTGGCCTTCTACCTTTTAAAAAGTTTTCTCTAAGTAGCAAACCCAATTTCATTTACTGTGCAAGCTTTGAGTAACAGGACTCATATTGTTCTGATGATACCTTTAGAGCCACACGATCAAGAGGCAGCTCTTAAGCCATTTATTGTTTTTTTTCTAAATGCATTAATAGGTTGAACACTGAAACCTAATATAGAACTTAAATACCTTAAAGTTTTATTATCATATGTACCATATTAAAATGTGGAAGGGGTCTTGGAAATAATTTAGTTAAGCTTGTCATTAATTAGATAAGAAAAATTGAAGCCCTAGAAAGTTATCACTGAAAGCAATTTTTTTTTTTTTTTTTTTTTTTTTGAGACAGAGTTTCGCTCTTGTTACACAGGCTGGAGTGCAATGTCGCGATCTCGGCTCACCGCAACCTCCGCCTCCTGGGTTCAGGCAATTCTCCTGCCTCAGCCTCCCGAGTAGCCAGGATTACAGGCACGCACCACCGTGCCCAGCTAATTTTTTGTATTTTTAGTAGAGACGGGGTTTCACCATGTTGACCAGGATGGTCTCGGTCTCTTGACCTCGTGATCCACCCGCCTCGACCTCCCAAAGTGCTGGGATTACAGACTTGAGCCACCGCGTCTGGCCTGAAAGCAATATTTTTACAAAATATAATAATATATATATTTTGGTGTATATTAGTAATTTGATTGCTTTTAGATATTTCCCAGAGATAGATGTGTTAGTTATCAGTACTAAAAGATGAGAATTTTAGCAGGTAGGAGAGACTTTAGTTAGGAAATAATCCCTATGGAAACTGTCTACAGAAGTGTTACCTGGTCTGACATGATACTTCGGTTGATTTTTAATTTATTCTTTCCTCAGTAATAATAGAAATATCAGATTATCAAAGGAATCTCTAGGGGGAAATGTCACTTTCATAGTCTGGATTTGTTTTCTTCTAGAGAATAATTGTATTGTGGATGAGAAGAAAATAAATGGTGCTCAGGGTGTTCATGGGTTGGGTGCAGTTACCTCTATCTTGCTTCGTACTTTACGGAGTATCCACCGCCTCTGTCCTCGACAACCTAGAGAGTCTCAGATTGTAGCCTGATTGACGGTGAGAGGCTGAACCGAGCGGCAGTCAGTCTGTTTCTCAGGCCGTATCAACAGAGGAAACATGTGTCTACTGAGTATTATCTCTGTGTTCCAAAAATAAATAAAATCCAGTTGCATATTGTTGCTTATTTGGCTTCTCTGTGCTCTTGGGAATTCTTACTAACATAGTAAACAGGAAGATGAGTGTTTTCAGGGTAAAATTATAAGTCTAAGATTTATTTCCTCAATTATTTTATTATAAAAATTTTAAAGTATACAGAAAAGTTGAGAGAATTATATACTAAATACCCACTTCCACCACCTATGTTCTATAATTGTTGACATTGTGAGGTTGTTGCTTTAATCACGTCTCTTCACTTATGCAATAAGGTGTATTTTTAACAAATTTTCTTTCTCTTTAGAACAACCACGAAAACTTGAAAAATATACACATACATATATGAGTATACACACACACACACATACACACAGTTATGCTGTTCTTCCTCTTGAAGTCCTATAAGCCATGATAACAGATTCTATTTTTGTAGAATTCAGGAAGAAGAATGGGATAAATACATCATACCTGCCAAATCAGAGTCTGAAAAATATAAAGTGAGTCGAACTTTCAGTTTCCTCATGAATAGGATGACTAGCCCTCGGAATAAATCAAAGGTAATTAAAGTTATTCATGTATTTTCTATAAAACATAGATGGTTTAGTTTTTCAGCCATTAGTATAATTTTTACCTTCCCTTTAAAATCACTTACCTTAGATTTTATTTACACATGTTTCTATGGAATATTGCTAAAGCCCAGAATATCACATTTAGGTGTTACGGTGTTCCTTTGTGTGCAGTCCTTATATTCTGATGGAAAATGTGGGGATGTGGCTCGGATGAGTTCTGTAAAAGGCTGGCTCACAGCGTTTTCCTTTTCTCCTTTTTCCCCCACTTTCCTGCTGCTGCTGTTGTATCTGAAGACAAAAAGCAAGGATGCCAAAGACAAAGAGAAGCTGAACCGACATCAGTTTGCCCCAGGAACATTCTCTGGGGTTCTGCAGTGTTCGGTTTGTGATAAAACAGTCCTGGGGAAAGAGTCACTGCAGTGTTCCAGTAAGTTCTCAGGTCTGTGTGTGCCGTCTACATTTCATCTCCTGACAGTAACCTTCTTGAGAAGAGGCTCATTGCTCAATACATTTACATAAACCTTTTTAGTGCCACACAAATGACTGAACCGTTTACCAAGCAATGACTGAAACTGGTTAGAGTCAGTGTGTTTTTCCCCTTTGCTGACGTTCCTGGTAAAAAGAAAGCAAACAAACAAACAAAAAAGAGCCAGTGTGTTTTGTCCATAACTGACAGCCTCTATGAACCCCAGATTTGTTTGCCTCACTGTCTACTTGGTATCTCCATTGGGATGTCTAAAGAGCGTGTCAGATGTTACGATCTCCCCCTTCTGTGCTCACCTAAAAGCGACACTTTCAGCTTTTAATGGCAACCTGATCGTTCCAACCAGACGTTCATGCCAAACTTTTGTAGTACATCTTTGTATCTCCCGTGTTCTCACCTCCTATATCCAATCCATCAACAATCCTCTTGGCTGTATTTTCAGAAAACATTTAAAACCCAGGCACTTGTCACCCCTAACACTGATACCATTGTGGTCTAAAGCCACCATTTCTACAGCGTTCCAATTGGCTTCCTTGTGCTCTCACCCCTAAAGTGTTTCTCAAAGCATCAGCCAGAGTGAGCTTGTTAAGGCATATATTACTGTGTTCAAAAATCTCCCAGTGGCTTCCTATCCCCTAAGTACAGACTGGAGTCCTTAAGTCCTTACAATGACAGCAAGTTCCCACATGATCCGTCCTCTCCCTCCCTTACTCCCTGGGCTCCAGTCACACTGGCATCGTTGCTGTTGCATGCGGAAGGCATGCTCCTGCCGTAGGGCCTTCTCTGGCTGTTCCTTCCAATTGCAACACTCTTTCCGCAGATACCCACATGGATCACTCAGATAACACCTTCTCAGGCAGCCTTTCCTGATCACCCAGTTCCTGGTTCACCCTTCCTATCCTCCTGGCATTTTTTCCCCATTAACAACATTTACCACCCTCTAACTTACTATACAGTTTGCAAATGGGGGATAGATTTTGGTCTGTTGAATTTGTTCTCTGCTATATGCAGAGTGGCTAGAACAATACCTTGTACGTAGAAGGGGGTTAGTAAATATTTGTTGAATGAAAGAATAATTCAGAGAACAAGAAGTCAGGCCCAGGCAGGTGGAATAGATTTCAGGGTATTTGTTGGTCGCCAGAAATGTGGGAATATTTGGGAAGTGGATGGGAGCACAAAGGGAAGAGAAGAGCAGGGGAAATTGACATCCGAAGTTTCTCGTTAAATTTGTGGACAATGATTGAATTAAAAAACTTCGATGTATCTACAGCTGGACATCTGATGAAAATACAGTCCGCATACGGCATGAGAGGCAGATCGAATTTTCTTCTCACAGTTGACACTGTCTTTAATTATGCTGACTTTATTGCATGCTTGAATTTTGCTTTCCTTCAAAACTTGGTTTCTTTCTTTTCCTGGATCTGAAATAGCATCAGGCTGCTCAGATATGGTTTAATTTCCTACATGTTTAGAGATTTGCTCCACGTATTGTTTATGGGTTGTTTCTGGCCTGCCCACACGTCCGCAGCTGGTTTATCGGTGTGATGGGCATGGGTTTCACCGGTTGTTGTTCCACCCTTGTTTACAAGACTTGATCCCTGTCATGCACCACTGGCCACACTCAAGAGCTTTTCCTCCTCTGCTTTAACACAGACTCATCAAGGCAGATAATCTCCAGCCCCTGCTTTTAAGTGTGTCCCTGCCATTTCTTCATTCACCATCTGCAGTGTGACCTCTGTGCACACTGCTCAACAGTTCTCCTTCTTTTTGTTTTGAGACGGAGTCTCACTCTGTTGCTCAGGCTGGAGTGCAGTGGTGCAATCTCGGCTCACTTTAGAACCTCTGCCTCCTGGGGTCAAGCTATTCTTCTGCCTCAGCCTCCTGAGCAGCTGGGACTACAGGCACGTGCCACCATGCCCGGCTAATTTTTGTATTTTTGGTAGAGACGGGGTTTCACCATATTGACCAGGCTGGTTTCGAACTCGTGACCTTGTGATCTGCCCGCCTCGGGCTTTCAAAGTGCTGGGATTACAGGTGTGAGCCACTGCGCCCAGTGCAGAAGTTCTGCTTTTGAGGAAAACTGAGAGTCACTTTCTAGTTAAGTCTGAGAGTCTTTTCTCATCGTTCAGATTCACTGGTCTCTTTGTTTCCAGGTCGACACCTCTCCTTTCAGGGATGTTTCCCTCTTTTCCTATGAATAGTAATCATAGAAGTTATAAGGTTTAAGGCACACTACCGTTCTGTTTTACCACCTCGGCTGTCTCTTTTCATAATACTCGGTATGCTCAGAACTCAGGTCTGGGGCACTTGCTCATTTTTCCTTGATTGTTTTTAAGTGTAGTCATCCAATCCTATATTCTAAAATATCATATTAAGACCTATTACTCCTACAGTAATATCTTTATTCCTCACTTTCCTTTTCCATATTCAGTTGCCCAGAGACTGAGTACCCCTGTAATTTATGGCCACTTTTGAGAGTTATGGTAAAAACTACAGTATAAACTAAGACTGTGGCAGTTACAGGGGCTCATAGGGAGACCCTCTGTGGGAATCATCACTCAGAGATTTCATTGTGTCCCAAACCCAGTGTGTCTAAAACCGGCCTCAAAGTCCATGCCCAGAAGGCCATCCCTGGGCTCGTGTTTGTGGCATCACAAGCTTCAGCCCTGGCAGCTTTGATTCCACCGCCCTGCTCTCCCTCTGGTCAATGTTGCTGTCACTGTTTTCCTTCCCTTCTCACTCCCGCCACTCTGGGAGATTCTCATTACCGCCTTCTAGCGTGCTGGGAGGGAATTGTGCTAGTTTCTTCCTCTCAAGGTATGCTCACCTGCAATTTACGATCAGTACTTTTCCCATAGTAATCTTTGTGAAACAGCATTTTCATCAGCCCACATAAACTTAAGGACCTCTCTCGTGTTTACTGGGCCAAAACCGAGCTCTTTCCATGGCCATTTGGTTCCTCATCTGTGACCTGCTCACTAGACCCCTGTGTTCCCCCTCAGCCTCAGTTTACAGTCTGAGGCCCCACTAATCCTGTCGTCCTTTCCTCCCTCTGCACGTGATTTCCTGCCTCTGGCATTTTGCCTGTGATCATCTCCTTCCTCTCAGTTTCCCCCGATCCTCTGCATCGGTCCTGGTATTTTACCTCCTCTTCGGAGGTCTTCCCTGACCTCTGTGGCTCAAATTCCCGCCCATCACTTTCATATCCATTTAAAATTGGATTATGCACAGTCTCTTTGGGTTTTAACTATTAAAAGAAACAAAGTTATTTTAGGGCCTAATCATATGATGACCTGTACAGCAGCTCTCACGAAGCTGGCCCCAAGTCACTTCTGCAGAGCTGGTACCCGGGAAAGCCTCAGGAGCCAGGGCTCACTGAAAGGGAAACTTATGTGGTAAAGAACATGTTGGTTCATTGACTTGATTAAGTGGATGTGATGGAAATTGCTGAAAGTACCTAGGATATATTTAGCTTTAAAAACATAGTATTCAGGCTGGGTGTGGTGGCTCACACCTATAATCTCAGCACTTTGGGAGGCTGAGGAGGGTGGATCACGAGGTCAAGAGATTGAGACCATCCTGACCAACATGGTGAAACCCTGTCTCTACTAAAAATACAAAAATTAGCTGGGCATGGTGGCATGCACCTGTAGTCCCAGCTACTTGGGAAGCTGAGGCAGGAGAATCGCTTGAACCCAGGAGGTGGAGGTTGCAGTGAGCTGAGATGGCACCAGTGCACTCCAGCTTGGGCAACAGTAAGACTCCATCTCAAAAAAAAAAAAAATAGTATTCTTAGAAGTTATAAGGTTTAAGCAGTATCTTTTTATTTATAATATTACCACTTAGAGAAATATACTATTAATATTTTGATGAAGTTCCTTATAATCATAAAAAATTATATGAGCTTTTTTTTTTGAGATGGAGTCTCACTCTCTTGCCCAGTGGCACAATCTCAGCTATTGCAACCTCTGCCTCGTAGGCTCAAGTGATTCTTCTGCCTCAGCCTCCTTAGTAGCTGGGACTACAGGCACATGCCACAACACCTCGCTATATGTGAGCTTTTAATGCTGTTTCATTTGATACTGACATCAAATGTATTTGTTTTTGAACATTTAATTTTTCCTAATTTTTTAAGCAACATAAATACGTGGCAATGAGCATTCTTTTGCACATACCACTGTCCACATCTTTGATAATTGCCTGAGATTAAAGTCTAGAATTAGTATAAGTAGGTCAAAGTATGTAATTGATTTCCTCTTTAACCCACAGTTTTTAGAAGTAATTTCAAGATTTACAGGGTTTTGGGAGGGAGAGAGGGTGGTTTAAACTTTGCTTACTCATATTACGGTTTTTACATTGAGCAATACAAATATAACATGTACAGTCTCTGCTGTTTCGGTTAAATAATCTTTCTCCATGGGTGCATTTTTGTTTTCAGTTGTGAAGGTTAATATTCCTATCTTGAAAACAGGATATGATGGCCGGGCATGGTGGCTCATGCCTGTAATTCCAGCACTTTGAGAGGCCGAGGCAGGTGAATCACCTGAGGTCAGGAGTTCGAGACCAGCCTGACCAACATGGGAAACCTTTACTAAAAATACAAAATGACCTGGGCCTGGTGGTACGTGCCTGTAATCCCAGTTACTCAGGAGGCTGAGGCAGGAGAATTGCTTAAAGCCAGGAAGCAGAACTTGCAGTGAGCGGAGATCATGTTGTTGCACTCCAGCCTGAGCAAGAAGAGCGAAACTCTGTCACAAAAGAAAAAAAAAAAAAACAAAAACCAAAACAAAACAAAAACCAGGAGATGATAGAAAACACATAATACTGTATAAGTATTCAGAATTCTGGTGACATTTTTCCTCTGTTAAAGCCTGAGTTGCTGATTTTCCACAAAATGATATTTCTATAAAATTCCCCTTGCTTGTAAATAAGTTTCATGGCTATTATTTTGATGTTACGTTATCCGTTACACAGAAATTTATATATCATACCTTCATTGTAAATTTAACCTTAACGTAAAATTATCCTTTTAATGTCGTTAGATGCTTTTTGCATTTAATTTTACTTTGTCTAAACCTAATAATATTCCTCCTGCTTTCCATTTGTTTGTATTTCTCTCAGCTGTTGCTGTGTTTTTGATTTGAGGTGCATGTCTTTAATTTAGCTAGAGGTAATCTGTAATGTAACTGAAGGAACTTGTTTTATGAGAGGGTTTTTAAAATTTTACATTTAATTTTACTGCTACCAACATAGTGTTTATAGGTCCTTGCTGTTTTCCTTGATGTCTAGTTTAGCTATTTAGACCAGGTGTTGTTTGCTTTTGTCTTCTCCGGGGATTTGGCAAGATATGCTCTTTTAATATCAACTAATAGTAGCTTCAAGGCTGTGGAAGGCTAATAATTTAATTCTCTTATTTCCATTATGTTTCCTCTCCCCCATCCAGCCTCTGTTAAAACACTGAATTATTATTCTTTTTATAAGATTATGTTTAATCTTTCAGTTTTCTATTTCCAAAAAATATTGCCGTTTTTATTCAGCTCTGTCTCTACTTACAACCATTTTTTAGATGTGATTCTTTGTTTAGCTTGTTTTACTGCTCACTTCTGCTTCTTCTTTTTTTTTTTTTTTTTAAAGAAAAACTACAGCAAATCCTTCTTGAACCACTAATTTTGATTCTTTCCTCAAAAGGCTAAAATAGGAGTGATCTATTGCTCTGGAGCTTCATGTACCAAGGGATATATCATTTTCCTTTCACACAAAAACAGCTTACCTAGTTAAATTTGTGAACAAAAGTCCAAAGTCTTTTCCCTTCACTGCTTTACCAACATTGGTCCAATAGATTTGAGCATTTATTATCATAGTGGAAAAGTCTACGGCCTGCCTGACGCTATTCCTTTGTTGATAACCCTCGTTTTCTGCCTTATGCTTGAGGACTTTTCATTTTTTAATCATATGGATATTATCAGGATGTATCTATAGGTGTCATTTAATTATTTTTCTTAGGGAACAGTGAGAGCTTTTGATTTGTCCTTTTGGGTGCTTTTTCATCTTTATAAAATTCTTGTCTATTGTGGCTTTGACAGTTACTGCTTCTGATCTAATTTTTCTGATCTATTTCTTGGGTAAGTGTGATCTCTGCTATCTATGTTCTTTGTATGACATCTATTTTATAATTATACCCTTCCACTTCTCCACATTCTAGAGGGAGTCTTTCAAGTGTAATTTCATAGCTCGGCTTTGATGTCTGCACCACACAGATTCTTCTGAGTTCAGTTCAGATTGTGCTTTTGTCTCTTTCCATTCCTTGCAGTCCTTTCCTGTCTCATGATGCTCCGTTTTCCCCTCCTCCTGCAGGCCGAGCCTCATATCCTGTTCTCCCGTCATGGCCTTTTGCTCTGTTTTACTGAAGCCCCTGTCTTCTCTTATCAAGAACAATTTTCAAATGTCTAAACTTTCTTTCTTATTTCTGGATCTAGTATTCAGTGGCTGCTGCTTCTGGCGAGTTTTTGGTATAACTGTGTTCTGTGCTATCTTAGGACTTCTGCTGTTTCCTGTTATTTACTCGCTCTGCAATGAGGAGAAGGCTGTCTGAATCTGATGCTTATCAGCCAGGCCAGTGCATAGATTAGCCTTAGGCCCTGTTTGCTGGCCCCTGGCATGTTGGCTGAAATGCCTCTTCAGACCTGCAGGCTGAGGGAAGTCACGGATTTCAGCTTCCTGCCCAGTTCTGTTACTGGCACTTATGCAGCGTGGCTTTGATGGACCAACATGGCATCTTCCACTCCCGCAGAAGAATTCCTTCTGCATAAGTATCTGATGCACCCAGGCTCCTTTATATATGATACGGTGTGTGGGGGGTGGTGACATGGAGGTGGCAGGGGAAATGGCCCAAAGACAACAGCCTGGCAGCAACCAGTGACCAGACGGTGCAGCTTTCCGTGAGAACAGCCTTAGTGTCTATGCCGTGGGCAGAAAGGGACAGTGAAAGTATTCCCTTACATTCTTCCAGTGAGGCGAGGCCGCATTGTTTTGTGACATTAAACATGGGCACAGGGCTAGCATTTTTCATTTAATTAGACTACCTCAAACTTCTAGTTAGTAGGAATTCTTGCCAAAACCTCACAAGACATTTTTTTTTTTTTCTTTTTCAGCAGTGTTGAGAGTTTCTTTCTTTTGGTTGTGATAGGCATTCTGCCTGGTGTGGAAGTGGGACGTTACTACCAGCCAGGTGTCAGGAATCTCATGCAATGTAATGCATGTAGTAGAAAGTGAGTTTTCAGGCAGACACAGAAGCATCGCAAAAGTGTATGTCATTCATGATTTCAGATTTACTCATTGATAAGATCCTGTACATAAAGGGAGCAATATCTCCAAAGAGATGAAAATCTCTTTAGCAGTCTGTTTGTGCTTGAGTGGTGAGGATACATGTGATTTAAATAATTTTTCTTTCCTTCTTAAATTTTCTAGGTATTTGTAATGTTTATTTGTTAGTTTTATAATGACCGGTAAAAACATGATGTAGTGTTACTAATTTCAGATTAACCTAAGAAAGATGGATGCTTTTGTATCTTTCCTTTTTATTTCAGACTGTAACGCAAATGTGCACAAGGGTTGCAAAGATGCTGCACCTCCATGCACCAAGGTAATTGCTCAGTGATCTGTGAATATTATATCTAGCATGGTTGCTTCATAGTGCTTATTTGAGCTTTTACTCCTTTTTATTACCATCTAGATTTATTTCTAAAGTGATCATGATAGCTATAACATATGCTCAAAGCTTAAAGTTATTTGCTTAACTGTACACTGTTAGAAATAGAAAGAAAGCTCAAGTCCAGATATTTGTGTTATATGCCATGGCTAGGTTAGGCTTTCTGTTGAGACCTGCTTGGTTTAACAGTGCAAGCCCTGGGCACACTCAAATGTAGATCAGAGTAGTGAGTCACAAACGTTTACAAGCCTCACAATCACTGGAAGACCCGTGACAATACACATTTCTAGGCCCCGCTTCCAGAATTTCTGATTCCGTAGATCTGAGGTGGAGCCTGAGAATGTGCATTTCTAACAAGTTTGCAGGCGATGGTACTGCTGCTGCTCCTGAGACTTCACTTTGAGAGCCACTGGACTAGAAGAATGTTCGGTGTAGCTGGGAATGGGCTTGAGTAGACGAAGGCGTGTGTGATTCGATTCCTTTCTTTTCCACTCAGTAGTCATGTCACAGATGCATGTGAGTGAGCATGATGATCCTTCAGGGGCAAAGTTGGAGTTGCAAACCTCTTTGTTGATTGGAACACATACTGTGTCAGATCACAGAGTTAAGGGCTGTTTTGAATGTGACATTTCAGTGCTCCAGGCAGTGTGTCCTATAGTCAGGAGGGATAGCAGGGGGTAGAAAGAAAGAAGAAGGAGAAAGGCAGCATTGATAAGAACTCTTTTCAGCCTGGGTCTGGACACATGAGCTGGAGATCTCTGGTTCCCCTGAGGCTTTTAATGAAGCCAGGAGTGTTCAGGAGGCACACATTCACAAGGCCCCATCATCATAACTTGCACATTTTATTATCATCACATTTTACGCTTCATTGCATTCAATGTCGTTTGCTTTGAATTCCTCTTGGAAATAAAATAACAAAAATGATGTAGATAAGAATCCTGTTCTGTGTAACTATATGGATATTCTTGTAGTCCAATGACACTTTGATCTTACTTTATGTGTTTCTAATATTCTTTACCAGAAATTCCAAGAGAAATACAACAAGAACAAACCACAGACCATCCTTGGAAGTAAGTGACGTGGAAAATGACAAGAACTTTTAAAAATTTAATATATACTACACATTTTTCCATTGTAAAAAGATCTCCTTTTGTCTTCTCATTTAGCCAGTTATTTCTTCTTCCATAACATATGCTTGGCATAATTTTTAGCTCCATAAAGTGGTCAAGAAGGCTATAAACTTCTACACTAGCCTAAGAACTTTTGTGTTTATGTACCATATGATCTTTTATATTAGAGAGGGCTGTAAGGAGAAGGTATTACCATGTTGCTTCAATTCTAAGATGCTGTCTAATGTAGTATGCTCTGCTGATTTATTAATAATCCTTCAAAGAAAAGAGAAATGCTACATGAAATGTACATTACTTGGTTTTCCTAGCAGTAGCATAGTATAGTAATATTGCAGTAATATCTTTATCTATACAAATACACACCACATTCTTCTTAAAAATCACAAAGTTTGACGGGAAAAAGTCTTCGAATTTGGAGTCTATAGATTTTTATCAGTTTCTGTTGTCCATTATTATAGTTACCTGGGTTTAATTAGCTGTGCTTGAGGCTGTGACCTCATTAGCACCTTTAGAATGACTGAAATTTCAAGGCATACCAGAGGTTGGTTTGCATATTTTAAAATTTGGTGGCTCTGTTTTTCCTGGATTGTATATTGCTGAAATTTAAGCAGTTTCTCTTGAAAATAATTGGTGCCCTTTGACAGTTCTTTACAGCACTTACAAGAACCAATCACACTAATGTCTCCTAAATGTGAAAATCTCTTGTTTTATTGTGAGAGATTTTGCAGTGTCTTCTGCCTAAAGTTGTGTTGCTTGACATGTGGCAGGAATTTTAAGTGCATGTAAATTTTCATTTCCATGTAACAAAGTGTGACTGATAATTTAAAACCACTTTAATTGGGGGACAATTAGGCATGCAAATTCGTGGTAACATGCTATTGGGTGTAATATTATATTAGGTTAAATTGATGCAGGCAGTTACAGCTGTCATATCACTCTCTTGCCTTGACCCCAACAGTCTCTTTGATGATGTCAGTTATCAGGGGCTTCTCATTTTCATAGGGTTAAATGTGAAAATAAATAGTATCTTAGAATTGATGAAATACCATATATTACTCCTCTTCACATGGGAGTTGTAAGAATAAAATTAACTTATGCATATGTAATATGCTTTGTATGTCCAAGATCTATGTAAGTATTTTTGCCTTTTTCTGGAGAATGTATATGCTACACTGCTATAATATGGGATGGAAATGTCTTCTGAGTCACTTATAGTACACATCAAATGTAAATGCGTCTATGCACAGAAGATTTTAGAACTGACCAGAAAAATGTAGAAGCCTTATTTGGTTTTCCATATGTGAGAGAGAATAGCCCAGCTTGGCTTGCAGGTTTCATTTACGTGAGATCCTTATACCGTGAAGAATAGGCTCTCCAGCATCATTCCATTCCATTGACGTGTTCTCTGTGTGCGGATGCTTGTTTATACACACAATATGCATTCAGTAACAGTACTAATAACACCTTGCAACTATTTAAAGCTGGCTCTAAGGAGCCCAAGCAGTGATTTACGGGAAAGCTGGCCCAGTATTTCCCCATTCCATTGTCTTGTTTGTTTGTGCAATCCCAAACACCCACAGTCTCCCAGTGGAGATGCAGAAGCAGGCCTGCAGCATGGGTGTCAGGAGGGTGTAAAATGAAAGGGACACTTGGAGCAAGTGTCAGGATGTAGCAGGGAGATTGGTTTTAAGGCATAGCATGCGACGGATTACAAGTGATCCTTGCAGGGTTTAGATTTCTGGCTTTTAAGTGACTACTTTTACTTGTAATTACTGACCTAGAAACCACATGAAGCATCTGTTCTGATTTCCAGATTCTTCCTTTAGAGACATCCCACAGCCTGGTCTCTCCTTGCACCCTTCTTCCTCCATGCCTGTTGGATTGCCGACTGGAAGGAGGGAGACCGTGGGACAGATCCATCCATTGTCCAGAAGTGTTCCAGGCACCACCTTGGAAAGGTAAGGCTGAGTGTGTTTTTACATCTTCATGGCTCAGAGAAGCTGCTGGGGCTGACCGTGCACCCCTCCCTCTCCCCTAGCTTCAGGAGGTCAGCAACATCCTTGGAGTCTGAGAGTGACAGTAACAGTTGCAGAAGGAGATCTCATTCCGATGAGCTGCTACAGTCCATGGGCTCTTCTCCCTCTACAGAGTCTTTCATAATGGAAGGTGAGGAGAAGACACAGTTTCATTTATTTGTGTTTTTGTTAGCATTTGCCAAAAGGATATTTTCCGAATGACCTAAGATTGAAGCATTTAATTTTTTTTCTTTTTCAAAGAAGTCTGTTTCAGGGTATCTTTTTGGTATAGGTTCTACTTTTTAAAAGGATGAAAATTTAGTCCCAAAGGAGACAACCAGATAGTGACCAAAGAAATATGTAAATTTTGAATAGACATATTACTAAAAGAATGTCACAAGCTTAATGAAGAGAAATGAATAAAATATATTGTATGCTTATTATTAAAAGTGTTTTATAGCTATGGATGAATTGGAATAGGATCCTACATTAAAAACATATACTTTAGTTAGTTAAGACTGGTCTTCCTTGGATCTCTGAGATATTTACTCCATCTGTTACCTCCTAGGGGAGTAAAAACATTTTGTTTTGAGACAGAGTCTCACTCTTTTGTCTAGGCTGGAGTGCAGTGCTATGATCTCAGCTCACTGCAACCTCTACCTCCCAGGTTCAAGCAATTCTCCTGCCACAGCCTCCCAAGTAGCTGTGACTACAGGCACCCCCCGCACACCCCATCCCCCTCAGCTAATTTTTGTATTGTTTATAGAGATGGGGTTTCACCATGTTGGCCAGGCTGATCTTGAACTCCAGACCTGAGGTGAGCCAACCACCTCAGCCTCCCAAAGTGCTAGCATTACAGGATGAGCCACTGGGCCCAGCCTTTAAAGCATTTTTTAAAAGCATATTTTGCAGGGCAAGACTTAATCTAGGGAATTGGTTTTTGTATCCAAGCTGTACCAGGTAAGAAGGAAAACAAAATGGAAAGAGAGTAGTGACAAGAGAGAGCAGTGGACTCTGCCCCAGGAAAGTGTTTTATTTTAATCTTGTCTTTAAATTCTTTGTCATCTCATGTTTACTGTTCTGACCTGGAACCTCTCTAATGAGTGCCATTTGGGTAAATAGGGTTTAGTTTTCTTGAGGAGTATGTGGGCGGGAGGGCTGTATGTATGTGTGTTTTTTTGTAATTCTATTAGAAAAATCTGCACTCATTTGTGACTCAAGTACTTACATGCTACTTAGCAAGTCAAGGGCAAATCAAATGGATGAGTACACAATTCAGATTTTAGTAAACAGTGCAAAATAACCCGGGGCAGAAGAAATTGGTGTGTTCAAGATTCTATAGACACATTATGGAGTCTGAAGGTTACCCAAAATAAAACTGAAATAGAGCAGGCCAAAAGAAGCAAAAGAATCTTCAGAGGTCTCTTTTCCTCCAAGTAAACAATATTTTAAATATCTGATTCTTCTTTGCTTTCATGAAAGCTGTCTTGATTTGGACCATTTCATCAGTCCAGTTTTAAGATGTTTCACTTCATGTTAATATGTTTCGGCTTAGTAGTTTCCATGTTCACCGCAGATTTATTTAGTGTGAGGAATCGTAGACTTACAAAGGTGTATTTGTGCTGTGTTACCGTACTTCTGGCTTTTCTTTTCTAAACACACATTAGATGTTGTGGATTCTTCTCTGTGGAGTGACCTCAGTAGTGATGCCCAGGAGTTTGAAGCAGAATCTTGGAGTCTCGTGGTGGAGCCCTCATTTTGTAATAGACAGGAGAAGGACGTCATCAAAAGACAGGATGTCATTTTTGGTAAGCATTTCAAATATGATCTTTGAGTTGAAGCAGTGTGGTACCAAGAAAAGAACATGGAATTTGCAACGATACAGAGTTAGGTAAAATCCCATTTCTATCATTTTCTATTTACCTGGTCACAGACAAATTACATAAATCACCTGGACCTTAGTTTCTCCATCTGTAAAATGAAGATAATATTAAAAATAATAGCAAAAACCGCAATCAGTTTTGCACTAACCTAATAATACTCAGGTTTTAAATATTGTTGTGAGACTGAAATGGGTATAATATGTACCTGACACAGAGCAAATGTTATTTCCCATATCCCTTTCAAGTTTATTTAGATTTGGCCTCTACTCTTCCCTCTTTTATATAAGAATTGCAGTGAACCTTCACATATTTTAATGTAGGGCTATTGCAAATGGCCCTACAGTTTGGTTGCACACACCAGTCATTCATAGACAGCAGGTGCAGTGCAAGTTGCTGCACCTGAGTTTGGGCAGTGTTTGACTCTGTTCTCCAGTCCTCAGTACAGAATTCAGCTGTGGTGAGTTTGTATTTCCTTATGCTGTTTGGGATGAAGGCATTCTGGATTAGGGAAAGTTAAACTGTAGACTAGGAACAAAATGAAACTTTGAAAAATTTCAAGTACAAAGTAGATGCCAAGAAGATACCCTACTTCAAAGATCAGACTGGCTCTTTTGACTAATTCTGTGTATGCAAATATGGGCCCCAAAGTCCCTGGGCAGCGAGGATACCGTGTCACCTGCATCACGTGGTGGTTAGGCACATCTGGTGAGATGGTGTATGAGGGTGCTTAGAAATCTGCCAAGAGCTGTGTAGGTAGGTGTGAGTTACTTAGTGTTTCTTAAGCAATTTATATTCTACTGTCAATTTTCTTAATTTGCCTCTCAATTTCATGTTATTGAAAATAATCTAATCCATTGAGATGAATTGTTACCTGGACTTTTGTGTCAGAAGGGCTTGCATTCCAGGGCAAATCCTTTGCGCTCTCTTCCTCACTGTTTGTTTTTTAAAAATGACGAAAGTCATTCCTATTTTCTGGGTGATAATGTATTAATGGGTTAAAGGATTAAATGAAAAGATATAAGTAAGAGCTTAGCATGGAGTAGACACTAAAAACATGATAGGAAATAACTCAAAGTGAGTGGATTTTCAATGATAGAAATGTTTAATTTTGATAAAACATTAAAGCTATGTTTAGACTTGCTGACTCTCCATGGCTGATATTTAAGGTTCTTTCCCAAAACTTGCAGTAAGTTTGGAAATACTAATTAATGTACAACTAGTACTTTTGGTGCACCTGTAAATTTTGAGTTGTTATTTTGTCTCCTGATGCATTTTTAAAATTGAGGTATAATTCACCTCAAAATCCACTTCTTTACAAGTACACAATCTAGTAGTTTTTAGTATATTCACAAAGTTGTATAGCCATCAGGTACTGTACATCAGAGCATCTTCATTACTTCCAAAATCCTGCACATGTTACCAGTCACTCCCCATTTCCCCTTTCTGCCAGCTTCTGGCAAGCACTAATCTACTTTCTGTCTCTACAGATTTGTCTATTCTAGACATTTTCCATGAATGGTACAATATGTGGTCTTTTGTGACTGGCTTTTGTCACTTGGCATAGTGTTTTCAAGGTTCATCCTAGTTGCAATATGTATGGGTACACCATTCCTTTTTATGGATGAATAATTTTCAATTTTGTTTACCTAATCATCAAGTGATAGGTTTTTCCACATTTGGGGTCATACAGTAACTTTATGTTTAATCACTTGAGGAACTGCCAGACTGTTTTCTAAAGCAGCTATACCATTTTCCATTCCCATCAGCAATGCATGAGGGTTCCAGTTTCTCCACATCCTCACCAACACTTGTTTATTGCTTTTTTATTATAATTATTCTAATGTATGTGAAGTGATGTCTCATTCTGGTTTTGATTTGCATTTCCCCAACAGCTAATTATGTTGAGCATCTTTTCATGTGCTTATTGGTCATTTGTATATCCTTTTGGAGAAGCATCTCTTCAAAGCCTTTGACCATTTTTGGATTGGGCTATTTATTTATATTGTTGAGTTAAAAGAATTTTTTAAAAAATGTATATTCTAGATACAAGTTCCTTATCAGATAAATTATTTACAAATATTTTCTCCCATTCTGTGGGTTGTCTTTCCCCTTTCTTGATGGTGTCCTTTGATTGCTTGTGATGCATTGTTTTCCGCTGGAGAAAGTGGAATTTTGGAGACAGATTCTGCAATAGAAAGGACCAATGGTTGTCTGCACTGAAGAACTTTATTTAGTTCCATTCAGTTCATCAAATTGATTGTGCTCTTGCGTGATGCAAAAAACAAACAAAGAAAGGAAGAAAGAAAACCAACAAAGTTGTATTTTATAGAGCATTTTCAGGTGGGAATAAGACCTAGTTCCTATCTGAAGGTATCTAAAGATGATAGCTGTTATATTGTTGAGTTTCAGATACATTAGACTGTTGTATATTGAACTTGACATATATATCTTCTTTAATATCTGGTAAAAAGAAAATGGCTTAATATTTTAGGCTGAATGAAATGTTTAATGCTGACTTTTACATTGGAATAAATATTATTGATATTCTTAAACATTTTATTTGTGTAACATATAGTGTTGAATTATTATTTTAATAGAGATACTTGCTTTTCAAAATTTGCTTAATGCATATTTGTGCTCACACATTTCAGAGCTAATGCAAACAGAGATGCATCACATCCAGACGCTGTTCATCATGTCTGAGATCTTCAGGAAAGGCATGAAAGAAGAGCTGCAGCTGGATCACAGCACCGTGGATAAAATTTTCCCCTGTTTAGATGAATTGCTTGAAATCCACAGGCATTTCTTCTACAGTATGAAGGAGCGAAGGCAGGAGTCCTGTGCTGGCAGTGACAGGAATTTTGTGATCGACCGAATTGGAGATATTCTGGTACAACAGGTAAGAAAAGCTTAAAGTCCTTGACCTTTGTGACATAAGTGAGGTTTGAATCAGAATCTGCCATTTCATCAACAAGAGTAAAAATATGATATTTTTAGACATTCATAGTGATGTTCTGAGGATGTGTTTACCATCATTAGATTGTAAGTCCCAGTAAGGTAGGGATTCTTGTCTGTTTGATTACTGCTATATTTCAGCACCTGTAACAGTGCTTGATACTATAAATATTTGTTGAATCAATGGGCCACTTCACTTAGGTTAAAAAAAAAAATCAGGAATTCACCTGAATGTCACATCTTACAGTGGTCTGCAGCACTTGGAAGGGAAGGGAGCTCCATCTGTAGTTGCTTTAGCATGGCTTTCCCGAGGTAGATGCTAGCATGCCATCTTCTCCAAAAGTACTATTTTTTGAAGCTGTTTCACCCTGTCATATATAGCAATGGAGGTCAACTGTTGGTCTGTATGCTTAAAATGGGGAAGTTATGCTGAGTAGTGTTCCATGGTATTGATGTATTACAGTTGGTTTAATCATTCACTTATTGAAGGCTATCTTCTTGTTCCCAGTTCTTAGCTGCTATAAATAAAGCTGCTGTGAACACTCACATGCAGATTTTGGTGTAAACCTAAGCTTTCATTTTTCTGGGATAAATGCCCAGGAATGCAATTTCTGGGTTGTATGGGAGTTGTATGTTCAGTTTTGTAAGAAACTGCTAAATGTTTTCCAGAGTGGTTGTACCATTTTGCATTCTCATCAACACTGTACAAGTAATCCAGTTTTTCTACATTTGATGTTGTCAGATGTAGCATTTGATGTTGTCACTATTTTTAATCTGGCTATTTTAAGAGGTATAAAGTAATATCTCATTATGATTCGAGTTGCACTTCCATCATGGCTAATGATATTAAATATCTTTTCATGTGCTTATTTGCCATCTACATATCCCTTTCAGTGAAATTTCTGCTTATGTCTTTTGCTCATTTTCTAATTGGATTATTTTCTTACTGTTGAATATTGAGGTTTGTTTACATATTCTAGACATTAGTTCTTGTCAGGTATGTGACTGACAAACAATTTCTGTAAATCTGTAACTTGTCTTCTCATTTTCTAATTTTGATGAAGTCTAGTCTATTAGTTTTTCCTTTTTTTCCCATGATAAAACATTTTGTTTTCTTTTTACAACCCCCTATTTTTTCCTTTTAAGAATTGTGCTGTTGGTTTCAAGTTTAAGGATTCTTTGTCTAGCCCTAGGTCTCCAACATTTTCTCCTATTTTTAAAAAATAATTTACAGTTTGGGCTGGGCTTGATGGCTCACACCTGTAATCCTGGCACTTTGGGAGGCCTAGGTGGATGGATCACTTGAACTCAGGAGTTTGAGATTAGTCTTGGCAACATGGTGAATCCCCATCTCTACAGAAAATACAAAAATTAGCTGGGCATGGTGGTGTACACCTGTAGTCCCAGCTACTTGTGGGGACTAAGGTGGGCAGATCGCTTGAGCCTGGGAGGTTGAGGTTGCAGTGAGCTGAGATCATATCACTGCACTCCAGCCTGGGTATCAGAAGTAGCACTCTGTCTCAAAAGACAAACAAGTTTTACAGTTTCATGTTTTACATTGAAGTATGTGTTGCATTTTGAGTTATTTTTTGTGCAGGTTATAGAAGTAGGTTATGAAATTTAGTAGGTTGACTTGTTGTTGTTGTTGTTGTTGTTGTTGTTGTTGTTGTCTATGAATGTCCAGTTGCTTCAGGGCCATTTGTTGAAAAGACTATCCTTCCTCTAATTGCTTTTGCACTTGTGCCAAAAATCATGTGGGCATCTGGGTTACTATTTGTTTCACTGATCTATGGGTATATCTTTCTATAGTCTTAATAACTGTAGCTATATAGTCTTAAAATTAGAAGACTAAGTCCTTCCACTTTATTATTTTTTCCAAAATTGTTTTAACTAGTCTAGTTTCTTTGCCTTTTCATATAAATTCTATAATAATCTTATCTTTATTTTAAGAAAGCATACTGGAATTTTGTTAAGAATTGCATTAAAATTGTATATCAATTTGAAGAAAATTGACATCTTTCCTATCTTGAGTCTTCCAATCCATGAACATGGTATAGCACTTCATTTATTTAGATTTTTGCTATCTTTCACTGGCATTGTATGGTTTTTACTGTATGAGTCATATATGTATTTTGTTAGATTTGTACCCATGTAATTGTTTTTGAATGGTTGTAAGTGGTTTAAGAATTATCTTTTGAGACTTATTGGCCCCAAGCATTCATATAAGCAAAGATGAAAAGACCAGAGGTAGTGATGTAAATTTTAAGTACTTTCAAGAGGGCGGATGTGTTCTGGTTTCCATTGTAGTGCTTTTCAATGTGGACATGTGTATGTAGGGCCATCATAGTCTAAGAAAGGGGTAATCGGGTCATTCAGCTAGTTCTCTTCACACCACCTTATGATTCTAAGTTGATTCCTATGTGGATTTTCTCCAGATGTTTTTCTATAGATAAGGCTTATTGAAACATCCAGTCCACATCTTCATTTCTCTTCATTAGCTAATAAACAGGCATTCTGGTTCTGTTATTCACTGGTCTCTTTAATCTTGGCTGATGGTAGCTTGCCCTTGATCCCCTTGTAATGTGTGAACAAAAAAATCAAATTTTCTACTGAAGGCTGTCTGTGGATATGGTCATTAGCCAATGTAAATGCCAAATGAATGATTTTTTTGGGGAGGGGGCCAGACCTTCCTGGAGCCCCCCAAATGTTGCCATATACTTTTCTTTCAGTCTATACAAGTATCAAAACTATAAATTGAAATGACAGATTTGTATTAAAAACAGGAAAAGGATAAAATACATCAAATATTTCTTATTTGGCTATTTGATGATTATATTAGTTCAATATAATATGATCACATTATGTTGACCCCTTACCACTCAACAACTTTCTTTTATTAATTTAAAAAATGTCTGAGGGGAGAGTGATAGTGTTCAGAAATTCTACAGTATTTATTCTTTATTTGCAAGTAGTGTTCTGAAATAGATGAACATTGCATATTTTTTGTGTGTTTAGAACTTACTAAATTTACAAACCATTATTGAAATGTTATTCTTCCCAGTTTTCAGAAGAAAATGCAAGTAAAATGAAGAAAATATATGGAGAATTCTGTAGCCATCATAAAGAAGCTGTTAACCTCTTTAAAGAACTCCAGCAGAATAAAAAGTTTCAGAATTTTATTAAGGCAAGTACTTTAAAACTTTATTACAAAGTGATAAATCAGCATAGAGAAATAGTTTATGCTTGTTTCTTAATGATTTAAACAAATTTCTTAGCTAGGAACCGCTTTTCAGGGGGAAAAGGAGGAAAGTAGAAGGTTCTTGGCAAGGGTGGAAAGTCTCTTTTTCTGTGTTAGTAAAATATTCCCCCAATCATTTTCTTTTGTATCTTATACTTGTGAGATTGTGTCTTCCAATCTTCTAAGAATATTTGTAATGTATTGGGACTGTTTCATGCTCTGACAAGGAATATAACAGAAAAATCAAAGTAAAAATAAACACAGAATCTACTCCACTTCTACTGAATTAGCTTGAAGCAAATTCATGACATCATAGAATTTCATCTGTAATATTTTTCTCCAGATGAAAAAGTTAAAAATTACAATGGCATTATTATACAAATAAATTAACAGTAATTTTTGATATCTTAAAATTTCACTGATTATTTTATAAAATTGGATTGCTTAAATCAGGATCTGAACAAGATTCACATATTGTATGTGGTAGTTATGTCTCTTAAATCTCTTTTGATTTGAATGTTATCCCACCCATTTTTTACTTCTGATTTATTTGTTGAAGAAATTTGTCCTATGAAGTTTTCTGGCTTCTAAATTTTTATCTGCCATGTTAAGAATGCTACCAGATTCTACTCCCTTTTTTTTTCCCCACATAAATGTGTGTTGCGGACTTGAATACTATGAGAAATACTTTGATATTTTTAGAAAAAAAGTTGGCCTGATTAGAGGGAACTCTAAGTGTTGTAACAAATAACAGCAGATGTGGAGGAAGACCTGTTAGGAAAATAAATGGTAAACTGCAAACTTATGTTCAAAATCTAACTTTGATTTCTGATTATTTTTGAAAAACTTTTGCTATTCATAAATCGAGGCATTTAGAAGTATTGGAACTTCTTACTTTAAGAATTAACTATAAATACATCAGAGTAACTTGAAACTTATTAAAATCTTGGAGAGTTGGGATCTCGAAATTTATGACAAAGTAGACAATTTAACTTAGTAATAATGTGTTTTTTAACTGATAACAATGAAAATATTAAGTCTGCATAAAATTGTACTGTTGCAGATTCTTAGTATTTTTAGATTCACACCTGAAAAGTAAATAACGGGTAGAATTTGTGTATATAAAATATGTATATATATATATATATTTTAAGCTCCGAAATAGTAATCTTTTGGCTCGCCGCCGAGGAATTCCAGAATGCATTCTGTTGGTCACTCAGCGAATTACAAAATACCCTGTCTTGGTGGAAAGGATATTGCAGTACACCAAGGGTAAGTTGTGACTTCTGGGATAAGCATTTGCCCCTCTTATTAGTTTTAAACATTTGCCCCTCTTATTAGTTTTAAATTGTAGTCTCTGATTCATAAAGAGTTTCACAATAGAGAAACTGTTAAAGCCTTAGATTTTGGCTAGCCTTGGAATTCATTTTTAGACATTATCTTTTATAATGTGGCATGGATAATAGTCTGAATTCCTACAGGTAACCCAAACCAAACTGGCTTCTTCTTACTTTGAACCTGTCTTCCCTCTCTATATTTTCCCCACTGCTTGGCTTTCTTAATACCCCCTCTTCCTCATTTTCCTATTACCTTCACAACAGTCTGATGAAACGTGCTATTGATCCTATCACCAAACGTCAAAAAAAGTTAAAAATTACAATGACATTATTATACACATAACAATATTTTTGATATCTTAAAGTTTCACTGATTAGCTCATAAAATTGGATTGCTTAAATCAGGATCTGAACAAGATTCACATATTGTAGGTGGTAGTTATATCTCTTAAATCTCTTTTAATTTGAATTTTATCCTACCCCTTTTTTACTTCTTCTGATTCATTTGTTGAAGAAATTTGTCCAGTGAAATTTTCTGGCTTCTAAATTTTTATCTGCCATGTTAAGAATGCTACCAGATTCTCCTCCCTTTTTTTCCCACATAAATGTGTGTTGAGGACTTGAATACTATGAGAAGCAATCAGTTATTAAGTTGAGAAGGATTATTAAAAAGATCTATTTTTGAACCTGTCAATTCATCAAGTTCCAGGGAGTAACATATGGGCATCTTTTAAGAAGCTATTATTGCACATGGCTGGTCTGTAAGCTCTTGTGGGATCTGTAAGACCTGTGACTGTCTGGCTTACAGCTAGATCTTCAATGTTTAGTTCAATGGCTGGTACAGAATAAGATGATCAATAAATAAAAACACAAATGCCATGAATGAATAAATAAAATTGTCTAATCTTCAAGCTAGTGTATTGATCTTGAGTAAAGATTATTATTAGGGTGGTAGTGTGTTATGTTAAAAAGGGCTTGCGTTTGGAATTTTGTAAACTTGCATTGCCATTGCATATATTCAGCTCTGTCACTCATTCATTGGGCAAATCATTAGCTGAGCTTCAATGGTCTCCACTACAAAATGACTTGAAACATTACCTTTCGGTTTGTTGCCTCAATAAACATCAACTAGGTGGTCTTTATCACCAAATATATTTTTATTTGGAGTTTCAGGAGACTGCTCGAGAAACTCCTTTAGAGTATTTTCACAAGGTAATCTAGAGATAAGATCAGGTTGGCCAGTATTTTAAAGAATAACAATTGAAATCAATGATTATTTGCTCTTGGTATGAGCATGGCTGATTTATTCATCAGGCACAGCTCTTAGGTACTATGAAAATATTTTAATTTATTTTACCCTCAGAAGAAAAAAATAAAATTTTAGGTTAAAGAAAATGGTTTAATTGTACTAGTAATATATTCATATTTATGCTAATGTAGTTATAAAATATAATTTTGAATATTAATTTTATGGAGGAAGGGATCAAGGAATATAAAGGATTCTGAGGCTTCTTCATATCACCCCTGTGGCTCTGTTTCTGAGAGGATGCTGGTTTGGCCCCACAGCTGGCTTATGTTTTAAGAAACTTGGCATAGGGAGTACTGATTACCTATGTCTGAGAAGGTGGAAGGAAGGCCTAAGTTAGTATGTAACATCTTTCCTGCCCTAAGGAGAAGGTCAGACCCATTCCTAGGACTCAGACATCTTACTGTCAGCTGAAGCACATTTAATAATGCAAATTTTTTCATAATAAAATATTTTAACTTCTTTTGGTGGAGGGAGGTATAGAGTAATAGTATAAAATTCAAATTTTTTTTTTTTTTTGAGACAGAGTCACCCTCTATCTTGTAATCTGTAGCGCGGTGGTGCAGTCTCGGCTTCCCACAACCTCTACCTCCCAGGCTCAAACTATCCTCCCACCACAACCTCTCGAGTAGCTGGGACAAAAGGCACATACCACCATGCCTGGTGAATTTTTGTATCTTTTTTGATAGAGACAGGGTTTCACTGTGTTGCCAAGGCAAGGGATTTAAGTTTAATCCAGCAGCTTTTATTGTTTGGATGATATATTTAACTCTATTTTAAAACTAAAGAAAGTTTTCCTCCTTAGTACTCTGGTTTATTGTGTAGTATTTTTCATTTCTTTTTCCATGCAGAAAGAACTGAAGAACATAAAGACTTAGGCAAAGCTCTTTGCTTAATTAAAGACATGATTGCAACAGTGGATTTAAAAGTCAATGAATATGAGAAAAACCAAAAATGGCTTGAGATCCTAAATAAGATTGAAAACAAAACGTACACAAAGCTCAAAAACGGACATGTATTTAGGAAGCAGGCACTGATAAGTGAAGAAAGGACTCTGTTATATGATGGCCTTGTTTACTGGAAAACTGCTACAGGTCGTTTCAAAGGTAATGTGGCTTTACCAGACCAGTTTCTCCTTTCATACACGTTATTCATTTAACAGAGGACAGATTTTCAAAAGAAAAACAGTTCAGAATTGCAGGCACCTGTGTGCGAACTCTGGTCAGTTGAAAGATTGATTTGCCAATGTCAATAGGGAAATTTGGTCAATGTTACAAATCTTTGGTGGGAGTTTGCTGCCCCAAGGTAAAGTCTTTATGCATATTTTATGAGTTTGCAAGTTTGTGATGTCTGAAATCAAAGGAACTGAGAGTTCTGCTAATTGTTGACACAGAAAAATTGTTCTGGTAACTGTGGTGTGTTGAAAGCAAGGCAGTATACGGACACACCTAGGGTCTGTTGCGTGTCAACACAGCCTAGGGCTGTCAGACCATGGAGGGGAGAAATAAAAAGAACTCTGAATGTCATCTTTGTTACTGACTAATAGAAGGCATCCACACACCTGCTGACACTGATTTAAGCTCTTAGTGCTACTGTTTGCTAATTGGCACGAAATTGACTCTGTTCATCTGGATAGAGTCCAGAGCGGATAATTCCATTTTTTAAGGACTCCTTATGTAGCTATCACACTGCTTACACAGGCTTTCTCACCCTGGCCACAAACTAGAATCACCTCTGTAACTTAAAAAAATTATAGATGCTCATGTCTCCTCCCAGAAATTCTGATTTTATTGTTGTGGGGATGAAGCCAAAGCCCATGGAATATTTAAAGACCTCCCAGGTGAGTCCGCTGTGCAGTCAGGGCTAAGAACCACTAACAGCTCATCTTCATAACATCCATAGGTTCCATAGGTAAGCAATGAGAGGAAGAGGTTGTTAAATTCTAGCTACTCAAAAATGATTGCCCATTGGAGGATGATCAAGTTTTGATGGAGATTGCAACTAATATCTGAAATGGGATTTGTTGATCAACAACTAGCAATGTTGTGTTGAAAAAATATTAACCACAACCTGTAGATCCTTTGCTCTAAGTCATTTGTTCCTTATCTGTTTAGTAGAATCAGTTTAGTAACTTTTGTGTTGGACTGTTCACTGGATGTAATGAAGATGAGTTCTTGCGAACAATTTGTAAGGGATGTATGGAATCCTAAATCTTGCTCAGATCTAGATGAAATAAAATAGCAGGCAAATATACTTTGAGGTAGAAGCTGCCCCTTTACATTTTTAATTCAGTACTTTTCCTGCCAAAGGTAAGAGTTTGCTTCCTTTTGTTAAAACTTCCTTTTTTATGAATATTTTTCTTCTGTTTTGAAAGTGACTACATTAAACTTTGCTGGAAATTTACGGTACTACAGCTATGCACACAAACATGCACGCTTAAAGACAGCTTTCTACTAAGTTATCAATAGCATATATCCTTGGCTTTCATAATACAGTTTTTTTTAAATAAAAGTTTTATAATTAGAGTAAATCTTAGTCTTTTTATTTTTATTGTTTATTTGAACTGTGGTTTGCTTCATTAATACTAGTAATGTTTTTTCTTTGAAGATATCCTAGCTCTCCTTCTAACTGATGTGCTGCTCTTTTTACAAGAAAAAGACCAGAAATACATCTTTGCAGCCGTTGTAAGTATATGATCATGTGATACATTTAAAAAATAGGCTTGATCACACATTTTCCTGAAAAATGCCTGAAATTCCTAGTGAAATAAAATAGTCACCGGAAAGTATATGCTTCTGTTATGTTTCCATTATTATTTGTGGTTGCAATATATAGAGAAGAAGCATTTTGTTGGGTTAAATTAGCATGGTAAGTGTTGCTTCATCACACTGGTTCAGCAGTTCAATCAAGTGTGAGAATATCACAGTACTTCAGTAGTGGTTGGTGAACAGGCACTGCCCTGAACCTCCCAAATGTCCCCATGTCATCTACCCCTCTTTGTCTTTCCTGTAGACTCCCCTTTGCCCTGCCCCTTTGGCCCCAAACTCCCTTCCCTTAGATCCAGCAACTAAAATGTGAACGCTGAGCACAGCCGATCTCTTCCAGCACCCGGCTTTCTCCATGCCCATACCCTGCTCTCCCACTTACTAACCCTGTGACTGCTGTCATGTGTCTTCCGCCAGGCAAGGGATCACCATCCTGTTGCCTCGTGTTTACAGAAAATTCTTTCTTATTTTTACTATAATGGCTTCTAAAAACTAACAATGTTTGTATAACACTATCTTTGTAATGTGTTACTCTAATTGCTAGTACATAGACTTAGACTAACAATAAAACTAGTATTTTGTGACATTTTGTACATGGCATCTGGTTGGTCCAAATGACTTAGAGAGGGAAGTTGTCATAGTTAACTCCTTGTTAGCATCAGGGAGCATCAGGCCCCGTTAGAGGAAATAATCCAAGACATAATACCAATATGGGCAGTGCATGGTGGCTTCCTAAAATGCTAGTGTTTATCCTCCACCAAATGGTAGAATATTTGGGTGCCATTAGCAGATACCATTAATTCCAACCCATTTTAGCAAATTTAAAGCTTAATACGGCTTCTGTTGTGTTGCTCAGAGAAAACAAAGAGGCATGTCTATGGGATTCTGGGGAAGAGGCTGGAGCCGCATGTCATCTGCCTTTCTGTGCTCAGCAGGCTGGCTTGAGAGACTTCTTCGTCCTGTTCAGCACGTTGCCTTTCATCAACACAATGATGTTGAGTTGTATGAAGGTCAAAGACATTTTCACAGAGCTATTCTAGAGGGTAATACGAGACCTTAAAGAAATCCCTATGTTCCCAATCAATTTGAACTGTATTACAAATTTCATGAAAACCTACTGGTTTGTCCAGTGGCCTCTCTATGCTGTTATCTGAGATGCTCAGAGATTCTCTGAAAGAACATAGAGAAAATAAATGCGAAGCTGGGGACCGTTTTGTTTAATGTGTAGGATGGTGAGGGCCACGTAGGAAGAGGAAGCAAATTCACATCTTTATAGAATCCAATGCTTCTTTAAAACCAAAGACCTAAGAGAGAAGCAAATTCTGCTTCTTGGATGGTATTACCGAACAGATGTCCTGCTGATTGATCATGAAGTAGATATAAAGACAACTATCTTGTTTTTTAGGACGATATAGCATATGGATTCAGATCCTGTAATGCTCAACTTAGACCGTGACTTGAAATATGATTCTTTCCTCTTGTCTCATATGACCTCCTGAGGCATTATCTGTGCTATCCATAGACCACATTTACCATTAAGTGGGATATTAGGAATGCAATCCACCAAATGCCAGAATAAAGACAGTTACGACCTGGCTCTTCTTGGTGGAATGTGTTTGGCTATAGACAACTGTAAAATATTACTGATACTGTTTCTTAAAGATGTTAACCTGACCTGTAGCTGCATTCATCAATGATAGCTAAGCCCTTGGTGATATCAGAGAGCAAAAGAGAAAGCCTCATTTTATCCTTGAAGAGTCAAGTGCGCCCTACTGTTGAAACACTCCAGAGTTAAATCTATCTGACAACAGCCCGTGTGTTATAAATACCTTATAGTAAACATCGTAGGGAATTGAAGCATTTGGCTAGGGGTATACAGATAACTGGATTTCCTAGTTCCCATCGTAGTATTTTAGGACGTCATCCTCATGTTAGTACAGGCGAGATCCTCTACTCCTTGTGCCATTTAGAAAAAAACTTCTTCCCTAGATGCTTGTCTTGCTGCATGTTATAGAAGACATGATGAAGTTGGAAATAGCCAGAAGATAAGCAGCTGAAAATAGCATGAGGATGGAGTAGCGTGTCCCTGCAGGAAAGCTTTGCTGTGTTTTTGTTTTCATAAAGGACTCAGCTGGAAACTGAGGTAGAACTCAAACCTACAAAATGTATAAGAAAAAGTAGATGTGTTCACTAAGTCTTGGAATACTAAGTGTAGGAGGAATCTCTTGAACCTCAAAGAAGGCAAATTCAAAAGAAACAAATAACCAAGACACAATGAACCTGTGAACCTGCAAGCTGAAGCTCAAAATAGGAAGCAGCCTTAATGTCTGTTTATCACAGTGGAATCCCTGGATGATAGAATTAGCACACAATGGATACGGTATAACAATATGGCTAAGCATAGCAGCTCCTTCTCCTACATCAGAGGTCTTCAACTCCTAATGCCTATAGGGATTGGATGGAAATGTGAATGAGTGAACATGACAGGGTCAGAAGCGATGAGACAGTAGAAAGTGGTAGGGACTGTAGTGAAAAGTGAGTTCATGTCCTGTATCAAAGACAGCAGAGATTACTTGGCTATAGCCAGTGTTTTAAAATGACAATATGGGCCCAGAATTGCCAATCTTCTGCTTTCCCCAAGAACCCAGAAATCTAAAGCTTTTAAAAAGTGGAATCCCCTAGTGTTTAAAGGTTGAGAACTTAGTTTCAAATTTTGTTTGTTAAATGCTGTGGCACAATTAAAACATTCCTGCAGGCTGGGTTAGGCCTTTGCATCACCAATGTTTGATATCTACCTCCAAAGCAGACATGCTACTTCCGTTCCTGGAGAGGTAATTTGAATTGTTCCTCTCCAGTGTTTGTGCGTGGTTAGTGTGAATACCAATGGACAGGTCCCTCTGCCCCTGGTCTGATAGTGATGTGATGAATGCTGCTTTCCTCGCACTCACCTGGTCTTCACTTTGAAAAGGTCTTGCCTGCCACCTCCCCTCCCCTGCAACACTAACCAACTAGTTCAAATAATTTCACTCTTGCTCATGTCTTAAGCAAGTAACCCTACTCTGCCTTTGTACGTACAGAGACCGTCTGCCTTGTCAGCTGAGGAAGCTAAAACTGCATATTGGATCAAGGAAAAGGTCTTGGGAGTAGATCCATAATAGAATAAGCCAGATTTTCAATGCTCCAAGGATTTCCCTAACTAGAGAGGGCGGAATTCAACCAACTCTGCCACAGGGCTGCTTTTGCTTCCATTTTCAGAGGCTGAGCACAGGGCTACACAGACCAGAGGTCTTGTCCCATCATATATTTCTCTCATGCTAGTCTGCAAAGCATGGGGTGAGGAGGTACTCTGGGTCACACGTGGTCAGCGTCAGATGTGGCCAAGCTGTATGGTGCTGGGAAAGCTGACAAGCTAGCACCAAGGAGTCAGCAGGGAGGGGAGAGTGGCATGTTCTGGATAAAGGCGTCACTCAGTCCATGATGATGAAGCAAAACTACGCATTGCAACCAGCTCTGTAAACAGTGGTGGAAGCCACAGACCAACGAAGCTTCTTCGTATTATCCCCCAAACTGCTCATCCTGAAGGCATTCTTTTGGCCATTCTTTCAACCACATCTACCTACCAAGCATCATCAGTGTGCTCTCCTCTTTGAATCCCCAGTGCTTAGAAAGGGACATTGGAGGATCACAGTAGATGTTGGTAGAAGAGGTGGTTTAATTATGGTGTAAATGCCAATTTTAGACTTTCTTCCTATTACCCTTTGGTGGACTTATGTAAAACTAGTTTCACCAACGTTTATTGAGTGCTTCCTCTACGAAAGGCTATGTGCTAGGCATATGAAGATGAATTATACCCATTCCCGCCCACCAAGGGCTCATCTGCTTGGTGAGAAGAGGCATTTACAGGCAGAACTTGTAGACATTCTGTTGCTGTGACTCACATGACAGGAGCTAAGAGGGTTGGTTATGCTGGGGAATTGAAGGTCTTGCCACTTACACATATCTGTCACTTTGATAGCGCATGGGCTGGGCTTCTGTTCCGTCACCTTATTGTTGAAACAGTATTGCAAGTCCAGTGGACTTTTTTAGGACCTCCGTCCTTCTCAGTCTTTGTGACGTTTGATATAGTTTCCCATCTCATGCCCTGTTAGACAAATTTCTTCTCCCTTAACTATGGCATTTTGATATTTTTCTTCTCTGATTGTTCTTTTAAAAAGTTCCATTTTTAAACCACCAATTCCTTTTTTTTTTTTTTTTTCTTTTTTTTTTTGAGACAGAGTCTCACTCTGTTGCCCAAGCTGGAGTGCACTCACTGCAAACTCCACCTCCCAGGTTCAAGCAATTCTCGTGCCTCAGCCTCTCAAGTAGTTGGGACTATAGGTGCACACCACCACACCTGGCTGATTTTTGTATTTTTAGTACAGTTTTGCCGCATTTAGTACAGTTTCACCACATTGGCCAGGTTGGTCTTGAACTCCTGACCTCAAGTGATTCGCCTGCCTCGGCCTCCCAAAGGGCTGGGATTATAGGCGTGAGCCATCACACCTGGCCTAAACCAATTCTTAAGAACAAACATTCCCATAAATCCTCTTTTTCCATCCTCTCTTCTCCATACCGTCTCCATTGGAGATCATATCAATTTCTACAGCTCTTTTGAAAAGATTGGAAGTGGAGAAAGGTTCACTAATACTGTTGCTTCCTTTAGTTCATGTTTTATGAGAGCCTTACTTTAGCTGGGATGCTGTTTCATCTGCTCACCTTCCTATTTTATGTAGGATCAGAAGCCATCAGTTATTTCCCTTCAAAAGCTTATTGCTAGAGAAGTTGCTAATGAGGAGAGAGGAATGTTTCTGATCAGTGCTTCATCTGCTGGTCCTGAGATGTATGAAATTCACACCAATTCCAAGGAGGAACGCAATAACTGGATGAGACGGATCCAGCAGGCTGTAGAAAGGTAACATTTCCTTCCATCCGTAATCTATGGAACAGACTTGCTCAGTTGGGGAAAACATTCTAACCATGTCTTCCTGCATGAAAACTTTGCCTCTGCCAGAATGGTCTGCTCCCTGCCCCCTGCACCTGCCTGCGATAGTCCCCCATCTGCAGCTTTCTCCTCCGCGCCTCCCTGCATGTAATGCCTGCACCTCCCTCTGCCCGTCTGCGCCCTGCTGGGCTTTGATGCAGCTCGGGCCTCCCCTCCTCCATGAGGACCTCTTCAGTTCTGGTGATCTCTTCCTTACCTGAAATTCTTTAACACCTGCTCACTAAAGCATTTACTCAATGCTTCTTATAGACTGCCTTGTAGCTATTATCTTTTTTATGTACATGTATGTGTGCTTAATTAGATTGGAAGCTCCTTGAGGGCAGGGATCATGTCTTATCTAGTGCTGAGAAATCATTCAATAAATGTTTTTGAATTGTTGGATCTAAGTATTCTAAGTCAATTTATTCCTCATTACTTGTGCAAGGACACTTTTAATAATTGGGAGCACAAGGGTGGGGGTGATCATTCTCAATAGTAATTTGTTAGTTAGATCCTGAAGTTATATAAAATTTCTCCACCTCCACTCCACCCCATCTGATCTGGCACCCCACTTCTGTCCCCTACAATCCTTATACTTTATTGTCATTATGGGTGTGTGAGTGCGAGTGTGTATTTGTGTTCACTGGAATATTTGAGTCATCCTGCACTGCTGATTTTCAGAGCCATGTAATGTTATGCAAGATTCTTTGTATACTCGAGAAAACCAAGTCTCTGACCAGGGGGCATGATGTATTCCCTTTATGCTGAAATTTTCTCCTTTATGAATAAATCTGTTGCCAAGTTCCCATGTTTTTCTAATGAATCTACAGATACTTGCATTTAGTTTCAGTTGTGTCTCTTGACTATTGTCTTTTAAAGTTGCCCTGAAGAAAAAGGGGGAAGGACAAGTGAATCTGATGAAGAGAGGAGGAAAGCTGAAGCCAGAGTGGCCAAAATTCAGCAATGTCAAGGTACAGTGCAGGCACCTATGACTCCCTGGTCGTGGTGTTTCCCTGGGTGTTGGGAAAGCCCAAGTGTCATGAACACGAGGTTATAACTACGTGATTCATCCTGTGTACGTGAGGCCCCCCGGACCACCCTCCCAAGCAAAACTGAAAACCAAAAACTTACTCTAGAAATGCTCAAGCAAGATGATATTCTCTTCACTTCCACCTTAGTGATGAAAATGGGTGTAAAAAATGCACATAACATATACAAAGCAATAGCGGTGGGCAGTGTGGAGCAGATGAATGTTGGAATTATTGTCTCATGGTTTAATTTTAGGTCTCTCAGCACTGTCATGTCAATGGCTTTGGACAAGGAACCCAATAGATCTGGTCCCCAGTTTCCAAGTCTGTGAAGGAAGGAAGTTAGACTAGCTCAGTGATTCTCAGCTCCGGTTTGACACTGGAATCAGTTGAGAGGTCTTTAAAAATACTGATGCCTGGGCCTCACCCTCCACCAGTTGAATCTGAATCTGTGGCAGGTGGGATGTAGACTTTGGGGTTCTCAGCTCTCCCAAGGTGCCTTTGAAGCCCAGAGAAGACAGAATTCCTGGATTCGATGCTGGTTAAGATCCCTTTGAGCTTTGAGAATTCCGTGACACGTTGAAACCTGAGGACAGTGATGCATGCAAAGATGGGCAAAGAAATTGGATGTTTAGAAACAGAACATAAACCAGTGTCTTTGGTTTTGACTACAGCTGGCAGAAGCCTGCGCAGTTCCAGGCCTTTGTGTTGCTTACCCTCGTGGGCATTCACTCCTCATGGACAGTGCAGCCTCAATTTTCATTCCCAGGCTTAATGTTTAGTCTTAATAGAAAACAGCCTGCATAAACAAAGAAGGGTTTTGCAAATTTTCTGGAACTATGGGGCTGAGAAAGGGACCTCATTTACAGGAAAGACAATGGAAGCTGAGAAAGTTGTTAAGTCACTGGCTGGAGGCCACAGTCACTCAGTAGCATAGTCAGGCCTGAAAGCTGCATCTGCCTCACTCTTCACCTGGGCTTTCTCTCGTAGGTCACACTGCTTGCTAATTAGCAACATCTCTTTCATGGACTCTCACGTTAGTGGTTGTATTCATGTTAGTGATAACCTCCTATGGTAAATACTATTTCATAGAAATACTCACTAACCAAGACCAGCAAATTTGTGCGTATTTGGAGGAGAAGCTGCATATCTATGCTGAACTTGGAGAACTGAGCGGATTTGAGGACGTCCATCTAGAGCCTCACCTCCTTATTAAACCTGACGCAGGCGAGCCTCCTCAGGCAGCCTCGTTACTGGCAGCAGCACTGAAAGAAGGTAAGTTGCTTTGAGAAGGGTTTGGGTTGACATGTTAAGAAATTTTTTTTGAGATGGAGTTTTGCTCTTGTTGCCGAGGCTGGAGTGCACTGGCACGATATTGGCTCACCACAACCTTTGCCTCCCAGGTTCAAGTGATTCTCCTGCCTCAGTCTCTCAAGTTGCTGAGATTACAGGCATGTGCCATCATGCTTGGCTAATTTTGTATTTTTAGAGACGAGGTTTCTCCATGTTGGTCACGCTGGTCTTGAACTCCCAACCTCAGGTGATCTACCCACCTCAGCCTCCCAAAGTGGTGGAATTACAGGCATGAGCCACTGTGCCCAGCCCAGAAAATGTTTATTGAACACCTACTGTGTGCCGTGCATTATAGTCTTGGTGTTGAGGATACAGCAGAAAAAGACAAGGTCCTTACTTGGCTGGAACTTATATTCTAGAAACAGCCAAATATAAAGAAATAAATGTGTCAGCTTGTCTCAAATGCTATGAAGAAAAATAAGCAGGATAGGGGGAAAGATGGTGATGATTTGGGGTGGCTCTATTTTAGATAGGGTGGCCAGGGACTGCCTCTTTGATATAACAATATGTAAGTGGACATGAAGGAAGAAAGCCAAGTGATATCTAGGGAGAGAGTCTTCCAGGCATAGTGGACGGTGTGGGCACAAAGGTCCTGGGGCAGGGAATCGCCAGGCTCACCTGAGGAGCAGGCACGGGACAGCAAAGGCAGAAGGAAGAGAGGGTGGGGTGAGCAGTGCAGGCAATCAGTCCAGGGTTCACCGGGTCTAGGTTGCATGGCCGGAGAGAAGGACTTGGGATCTCATCCCGAGTGGAATGGGAAGCATTAGACAGTTTTGAGTGGAGGAGTGACTTGACTTGTAGTTTGAAAGGATCCCCCTGACTGCTATGGGGAGAATAGACTTAAGGCGGAAAAGTGCAGATGTTGGTAATAACACTGAGAGATGGTGGCCGAGGTTGGGTGAAGGGCAAGGTCATTGGAGATGAGAAAGTCCAGAGGATGAGCGGCCAGGGTGGTGGAAGGACTAAGTTCATAGAATTGACATTACTGAGAATTTTGGCAGGATTAGCATTAGAGGGAGGGGGAGAACTTGTGCGGTGTGTGCTAACTCATTCAGGGAAGGCAAGCCAGTGGCTGAAGGTCTGTAGAGGAAAGGCAGCAAGTAGTGGTAGTGAGCGTGTAACCTGAGGCCAGGAGCTTCAAGGCAGAAAGGAGTTGAAGGGAGAGGTGGAAATAAAGGTCTGGACTCAACAGTGGGATAAAGGGCTTGGGAGATAAACCAGCCACCTCCTGAGAGAGTAGCAGTAAATGCTGTTGTGCAGGAGAAGGGCTGGTAAATTACAGACCACGGAGTCCAAGCATCCCTGCTTTCGTAAGTTTAGTTTTAAGGGAACGCAGCCACATCTGCTTGTTTGTGTTGACTGTGGCTGCTTTTTTTGCACAGTGGCAGAGATGAGCAGTTTTGACAGAGTATTTAGTCCACAAAACCTAAACTATTGACTGGTTCTTTGCAGAAAATGTTTGCCAGCCTCTGGTTTAGAATCTCAGAATATTAGCTCTGGAAGAGAATTTAGAAATCTTAGAATCAGCCATTTTAGAATCAGCCTCAGTTTCCCAGTTGAAGAAACTGAGGTCTTGAGAAGGTCTGAAGTAGGATTCACGAATAGACCCCCCCCCCCCATCCATCTGTTTATCACATATCCATGGAGCATCTACCTGTGCATGGTTGCAGGTGCTAGGGAGGCAATAATACTTTTGTAAAACTTCTGGTGGGGAAAGACAGACAATACTCGAGGGGAAAAGATAACTTCAGATAGTTATCTATCCTAAAGATAATGGGATTATGATAAGGCGAAGGCTATGCTTCAGAGAGGTTAGCCGAAAGACTTCTCTTTGAGATGAGGGTTGAGAAATGAGAAGCCAGCTGTCTGAGAGCTTGGGGAGGATCATCCCTGGGCGGAGAGAAGGAAGTGCAAAGCCCCTGAGGCTGCAATGAGCTTCACATGTTTAAGGAAAGCAAGAAGGCCAGGGTGGCAGATGTCAGGGGGTCGCCATTAGATGAGGTGGAGTGGGTCAGGCAGGCTGGGATCAGATCACGGTAGGCCATGTTTCAATAATTACAAAAGAGGCTGTTATTCCAGATAGGACGGCAAGGCATTGGAAGCTTTTAATCATGGGTATGGAGTGATCTGATTTATGTCTTAGAACACTAGCTGCTGAATGGACAGGAGACTGGAGGGAGACGAACCTGCCTGGAGATCTGTTAGCAAGTAATCACAGAAGTTGAGATGAGCCTTGGTCTAGACCAGCACCATTGACGATGGAAGCAGAGAGAAGTAGACCGAGTCAAGATATATTTTAGAAATAAAGCCCCAAAAAACTTCCAAATGGGTTGACAAGAACCACTGACCCCCCGCATTATCTTTGATAAAGCCTTGATCAAATAAATCACCCACTCTCAATATCTGCCAGTGGCTTTAATTTTCCCCCCACCAACACCTTCACTACAGCCAGCTTGTATGCCCATCTGCTTCCATCCCTCTGGCACCCTGTAACAGAGGTGCCAGGAAGCAGCAGCGGACCCAGCTGCTTAGAACTCAGAGCAATGGTTGTGCTGCATGAGGCGCAGTGGGATAATCCATCCTGGATCACTGACCATCCAGCCCCAACTGCAGCCAAAATATACAATAGGAGTTCCTACCCTGGTGAGGTAGTTATCATCTGACAAAAAGCCAGCTCAGCAGTGCACCTTGAATAGTCTCCTCGAGACTCCACTCTGCCGGGAGGCTTTTCCTTCTTCCTTTCTCTTCTTCTGTCTCTGCCTCTTGAAACCCATCCATCCTTCCAAGTCCTGCTCAGTTTTCACCTCCTGTAAAAACATATTCCGAATCCTACTAGAATGCTGTTCCTCCTCCATGCTGCAGTAGCACTTAGAATGTTCTAATAATGCCAACGGAGGTGAGTGCTGATCACATGCTTCTCTGCAGCCTAGCGGGTTGTGTTTGTCTCTTTCCTCCTGCAATCTGTGGACGCCCCTCTTAGTCGTCAAGTGCCCTCTAACCCCTAGAACAGGCACTTGTTTAAACTACAAATCCTAAATTCTCCTCCAGAGAATCAAATACAGTAAGTCTAGAGCAAAGATTGGGAATCTGTATGTCTAAAGACAAGCGTAGGGAAGTACTCTTTTGAGGAATAGCTAATTTTCTGAGTAACAGGTTTTAAAATTTTAATATCTGGTATATTTAAACTAACTGAATGACAGGAAGTTTTTAGGCATACTAATTTGCTAAAAGTTGCATTTGAGATATTTGTATACCATGGGTTTATAGTTTTTTATTGAGTTAATTCTCTATTGTAAAATGATGCTAAAAGTATTGGTGTAGATGACAGGTCTGCAAACTTTTCCTACAGAGGGCCAGGTTTTAGGTTTTGTAAATCGCATAGTCTCTGGGACGCAGTTGTGTGTGTGTGTGCATGTGTATGTGCGTGCGCAGGCACATCTCATGTTTTGGCAACCTTTAAAAATGTAAAAATCAGCTGGGTGCGGTGGCTCATGCCTGCAATCCCAGGACTTTGGGAGGCCAAGGCACATGGATCACAAAGTCAAGAATTTGAGACCAGCCTGACCAACACGGTGAAGCCCCAATCTCTACTAAAAATACGAAAACAGCCAGGCATGGTGGCATGCACCTGTAATCCCAGTTACTCAGGAGACTGAGGCAGGAGAATCACTTGAACCCGAGGGAGCGGAGGTTGCAGTGAGATGAGATCACATCACTGCCTTCCAGTCTGGGCAAGAGTGAGAGAGACTCTGTCTCAAAAACAAGAAAAAGATCATTTTTAGCCCCTGGATCATACAAAAGCAGGGACAGACCAAATGCAATTTGCCAACTCCTGGTCTAGATTAAATATATACCTAGCTTTGTTTTTCAGACTTATTTTTGTTTTTCTTCGTCTTAGCGGAGAGCCTACAAGTTGCAGTGAAGGCCTCACAGATGGGCGATGGGACTCAGTCAGGCGAGGACAGTTGTGGAGACTCTGTGTTGACGGACGCACTCGGTTCTCAGGATGCACCAGGATCGCTGACTGCCTGTAAGTGAAAATGCAGGCCTTGGCAGTGAGCCGGAGCGCAGCCCCTGGAGCTTACAGTGGCCGCATAAAACAAAGGCAGAGCCTGTCTCTGTTTGAAAGGGATTTGTTATATTTTTTACATGAGAAAAAACTGAGAATCAATATGCTAGCCTAAATGACTATCAGATGCATGTGATAATGACACTGGGGTTTCAAGTCTGAGGACCTAAAGAGTAGTCGGTGAGTTACGCTGCTCTGTTTTCCAGCTGAGCGCTGACCTTCCCCAACCCCTGCCCTGCCTCATTTCTGATATGATTTATTGAATACAGTTTTGAAAGAACTTTTTAACTTTTCTGGCTTTTTAAAAAGGAGTCCCTGCAGTCAATTAGAGAACAAGCCCTTAAACCTAATCTCACATGCATCAACTGAGAAAACAACTCAGAAAACCAGAAATACACACAGCTCCTTCCGCCTCCCTCCTCTCTCTCTCTCTCTCTCTCTCTCTCCCTCTCTCTCTCTCTATCTCTCTCTCTCTCTCTCCTCTCTCTCACACATGGAGTTTGGTGGTATGGTTAAAGCAGAAGTGCCAGAAAATTCTTGATCTGTGCCATCCTACGCTTTAGTTCATGTCAGAACTAAAGTTTATTTATTAAAACACTGTTGCAGTACCTTTTAAATATAAAAAAATAGAATGTAGAGATATGGTTTAGGTAATTTCCCAGGACCTAGCTCTCCTGTTATATGTATAGTTGTTGGCTGCTTAGTTCCATAAAAGTCTCTAAGATAAGAGCATAAGAGGGCATTTTTCCTACTGTACGGGTGGTAACAACCTTACTTCACGAGGTCTTAAGTGTATGAGATAAAATGGATACAGTGTCTCTAGTAGTTAGAGATCGGAAGATTAAATTGAACTCAGAATTTCTTTAGCAACATCCCTTGATTAATTAAGATATATAGATGCAGTATAGTGTTTTAATTCTATACTTCTTTTTTTAAACACCAGTACCACTAATTATTTTCCTCTCTCAAGTTCTGCTTTATCTAATCCTGGGTTTCTATTTTCGGAATGCACACATATGTTTTTCATTTTGACACAGCCCAGATTCATCAGGGGAGTTGTACTGCCCTGGGTGATTTCCTTTTAAAAGAAGAACCTCATTATGCCATTGAGGAGGCTCCATCTAAAAATAAGCGCGGGGATCTGCTGCTCTCAGCCTCGCCCCAGGGACAGCTGGAGAGGCTCCGCTCAGCTCCGCAGCTGCCCGAGCCCGCAGCCGTGCGGTGGGGGTCTCCCTATCTGTGTCCACATCTGTTACGATTGCGGAGAGTTTCAAAGGGACACCCGTGGCATCTGCTAGAACATTGAGAGGCTCTTTAGAGAAGTCCGATGCCAGGAGTCAGGTAGAGAAAGTACAGAAGCAGGCTGGTGGGGTCCGGTACCCCAAGGCCGCTTCAGTTCTGGGTTAGACTGGAACATGGTGCTGTGAGAGTCGGACTCTCTTTATAAAGTTGTTAAAGGCACAAGGTTGTCCCTGAATGAAAGTCTACATCTGTAACTGAATGGGTTGGTTCTGCAAGTGACTCTGAGAACTCAGCTCTTCTGAATCAGGCTCATGTCCGTCTGCGGTTATAAGCCAAGCAGAGCCCTCTATTTTCAGTCTTCGGTATACATGATGAGTATCATCTGCTTCTAGGGAAGTTCTGTCCCCTGGAGACCCTCTCGCCCACCTTGAAGTTGGATACGGGGACAGGGACCTGATCCGGAGTTCATTCTTCTGCCTTGGCATCAACTTCTTTCCATTTGCTTTTCTTGATTTCTAAGAGGGAGTGAGAAACAGAATGGCAAATTTTTTAGTGATGCCTTTGGCCACTCTTTAAGAGTGAGGGATAGTACCCAACAGCAGAACCATTTTTCCAATGATAGAGAAACCTACAAAATGTCCCTTCACTATAAGTGAACGAGAGCTGATCAGCCTGAACAAAATAGACTTGTTTTCAGGTGATCTCATCTGAAGCAGTTTCTGTTTAGACAAAAACTTCTTTGTATTAGAAGAGGCCTTTGGAATCCTAGAGGACTCTCATTTCCCAAAGACATAAGTATTTTTATTAATTTAAAGAAAAAAGCATTTCCTCTAGTAGAAATAAAGTTTCAAGATGACACCATAAGAAATTATACAAACGGTGTTACAGGGTGAATATCAATTTTGTCAGGGTCCTGATTCGACATGGTTCTAATAAAACAGTGTGTTTTGGGCTTTGAAAATTCTAGTTTTAATCAGTGCAAGGTGGGCACAGGTTAAGTTTTAGCTGAGTTCACACAAGTAACGAAATAAAATACTGCCAACAAAGATTTAATGGATGAAGTGAAATCTGTACTTGGTACTTAAAAATACTTCTGGACTAGTTTCTATGTTTTAATAGGTTAAATATATAATATTTGTAAATTTAGAGCACAAACAAGACATGAGAAAAAACACACTTGGAAATTGTTAAAAAGTAAGTTATTCAGAGATAGGGACAGGTTCTTGGTTTGTGTGACTGTGAGATCTTGAAGGATTAGCCATCTCCACCTTTATAGAAAGATGTCTTCCTCCTGCTTCGGACTCCTCCTTCCTTCTAAACCTTGTTTATCATCTGCTGCTCTTGCACTGTTCACAGGGGAGACTTTTTACAGACTTGAGTCTGCCAAGAGACCTTGCTTTTGTTCTACAGCACCTGTTTTAAATTTCACCCTTCCCAGGAGGCTTTTCCTATTCAGTGAGAGTGAGATGTAGAATCTACCCTCTGTACCACAAACAACACACGGACACGTCAGCGCAAGAAAGAAAAGTGCAAAGACGGCGATCATCTGTGCCGTTTGTCAGTTGCTGTCTGTTAGCATGTAAGCCCCATGTGGGCAGGGGCGGCGTGCATGGCTCCGTGCTCATGCAAGCACCTCGTCTAAGAATACTCCGTGTGTGTTATTTTGTGACGTTTCTTGTTTTGAAACATGTGTCAGCCATGCACCGAAGAACCCGGCCGGCGGGCTGATGTTTGACGCTGTCCTTTTTGTTTCTGTCTCGATGGCGTGCTTCCGGCACTAGTCACAGGAGGGAGAGAAGGAAGAGGCTGTTCCGATGTGGATCCCGGGATCCAGGGTGTGGTAACCGACTTGGCCGTCTCTGATGCAGGGGAGAAGGTATTGTGAACCGGTTTGTCAGTCAGCGGCAGCGGTTACTGTACATAATAAAATAGCCTCAGGTTCTGGTCTGTCATGGCAGTGGGTGGGACAAAGGTACTTTTCTGAATTGTTCTCGATTGATTTAAATATTCATATTTAAACTTTCTAACTGATTTCTTCTTCAAATGTGTTTGCGCTTCTAATGTCATGTAGCTGTAAACAAAGCCATGATTGAAAAGTGATTAAAAAGATTAAACACTCTCCCGTGTATATGTGTGTCTGTGCTCTCTGACTTCTGGTCTTCCTGCCCTGCAAACCTTTGCTTCTCACCCACGATGTTTGGCAGCTCTGGCACCTGCAGCCCTTTTGCAACCAGATGGCGCCAAAGTAATTGAAACACCTTTTTCTTTGGACTATTCTTGCTGCTTCCACCTTCCTTGACCCTCCTCTCCTTGCAGAGTTGATTTCTTGTCATCACCCACATTTCACCTGCTTTTTTTGTGGTCAACTTTTAATTAATCTGACCAGTGTTTGGTTGGGGCACAGCGATTCTAAACGCTTTTTTTGACTTACTGCTATATACATAGGTGTTAACTCTCTTTTTAAGAATTAAATACATAAAACTTCCTGTTAACATCCACTGAAAGTGAGATGTCAGAAATAGGGAAGGAATAAAATATGATTTTGGGAGGTGGCTAGTTGACCTCTTCTGACTTGTCTGGGGCTCCAAGAGTTTAGCTTCATCTAAAATTGAATTAGCTACATTACTAGGTGCCAATATGTGTCAGTGTGAAAAAATGGCAAATCTTAGATCTTGTCTTACATAGACAACATATTTTACATATTATGTACTTTTTGTATATATTACATAAGACTGAGAAAGCAACTCAAGGGTTTTTTTTAAATCCAGAGAAAAGACAGCTGTGATTAAGTGTTCTTTTTTAAACTTCACAGGCCAAAATGAGCATAAGAATGTAATATTTTGCTCTACTTCTTCTGATTGTAAGCTTTCAAAAATATTGCTTCTTAAAATGCTTCTGCTTTTCATCCTTTTCAGTGAAGACTTCACTTTTAAGTGTGAAGTTTGTGGTGTTCAACTGTGTTCATAGAAAAAAAAAGTGAATCGGTTAGTAATAGTTTAATCTTGAATGGAAAGTTGGGTGGCTCCTACCCCTAAAGTCTCCCTCTCCTATTCCAGTTCAGTTACAGGTAGATAAGGGAGGTTAACTGTCCTGGTTCTTCTTTGGATTAAGCTGTCTGCAAAATTCTGCTCTTAATAAACCATTTTGAAAAAATAAATTAATAAACCCAGGTAAAGGGCAGGATCACTTGAAACCAAACCTTTAACAGGTGTATAATGGGTATTTTGTCATTAGCTTCATCTGAAAGGTAAGGTTAGAACAAATTTCTGAAAGAAATTAAAAAAAAAAAAAAATGACGTCTAACCCGAACGCAGAAATACTGGAGAAATCGCCAACTGCAGTTTTAAATATGTACCACAAGGTGGCGGAACAACTCCATTAAAACCGCGAAATTTCCTGTCTTGTGTCAAACCTAGTGGCTTTTGGGTATGAGTAACCACAGGTAGAACATTCCAACTCATTTCTATGGTTCTAATTTTTATAGACTATAAAAATTCTGTGCCATATGGTCTTACTACAGAAGCAGTGGCGTGTGGATGGGCCAAGACAGAGCCAGAAGGGCAGCGGGAATGCCAACACTCCGTGTGGGGCGAGAGTTCTTAGAGCCTGTTCTCTCCCATAGGGGTGGGCTCGGGTCTGCCTTTAGGTTTCCTCTCTTTTTTCAGCTTCTGTCCTTTCTCTATCAGAGGTGCTGCTTAGGAGTAAAATCTTTAATTGCCAGGCCAGGGGAAGCAGAGGTCTGGCTAGCTCGTCATGGCATCAGCCTAAACTAATTGAATTTAACAAGTTCAAATTTACCTGAGAACATGACATGGCTGCTTTTTATGGCTTAAAATTGCCGGTGCCCAGATAAAAGCAAGCAGCATACAGGAGAAGGAGGCTGTAGGTCCTTGAGGACAGGGCATCTGATGGTCTCCCGTAGCATAAGGTGTGGAGTTTAGAGTGGGTGATCGATATTTATTTATTGAATGGCGTGCCATCAAGTTTGACTTAGAGTCATTCACTCGTTGAGTGTTTACGCTATGTCAAGCACCATTCTTATAATATGGAGTACACAGATAAAGTCTTGCTACTCACTGGTTTGCATCCTAGGGAGAGAAGGCAGACAAGAAATGAGTAATAAATGTGCAATTTTGGTGACTGCAAACCATCCCTATCCACATGTGCCTTGAATATGTGCCACGAAAAAGACAAAGAATGAGGCATAGACCCTGTCCATAAAGAATAGATGGCCTACTGTGGCTCGTTTGTGGCCTCTGCTGCTAGTACTTCTACTAAGGCAGCCCCTGGTCTGGTGGTCTCTGACTGTGGTAGGGTCTAGAACAGCCCAGCTAGGTGCTCTCCTGTGGGCAGGGTCTGAGACTGGTTTCTTTTCCCAGCTGCTGTATATTTTGATATCGTGAATCGCAAACACTGAGAAAAGGAGTCAAGGCCAGACATGATATTCTTTAACGTCCAGTCTGGCCTCTAGAAAATAAGAGGTCAGCCTGGCCCAAAAGACAACTTCAGTCTGGGCACAGAGAACTTAATTCCCATTGTGGTTTGCACAAGGTAAATTCCGTCACTTGAATTTTCAGGCCTTCCTTCCTGTCAATCCCCTGTTGTTTTCAGGGGTGATTGGGTGAAAATTGCCATGCATCTCAAACACCAACTTTGCAGAAAGGACACTCTGGTTATCAAGTGTTCGTTTAATTCTATGGGCTTTTCTTTCTGGGAGGAAACAGGGTCAGCACAGATGAGGTAATCAAGTTGAGAGATAGCAAAGCGATTTACCCAAGTTGTACATTTTGGGACACTACAGGGCAGCTTTTCAAAAGTAGAATGGTTATTCATTTTGTTTTTTGTGTATTTTAGGTGGAATGTAGAAATATTCCAGGTTCTTCACAGTCAGAGGTGAGCTGCAAATACCTTAAATGTATCACCAGCCTTTATTTGTGGACAATGAAAGCTTTTTCAAGAATTTGACGTTTACAATTTTGTTTTTCAGATTATACAAGCCATACAGAATTTAACCCGTCTCCTATATAGCCTTCAGGTAACTACCTCCTCTAATCTTTGACCTTGTGAATGTTTCTCCTAATGCAACTCACTTTGATGATTCCCAGACTTTAAAAATGAGAACACGTGAGAGGTAGGGAATGCTCTTAAAGGAATGCCAGCCTTCTAAGTGTGATGTTTGGACTCACATGGTTTTGTAATCAGAGGCAACAGCATCACCACATTTTATGCCATTCTCTGAAATCATAAAACAGTTCATATCTTTAAAAAATATTGATGAATATGATCTGGCCTGACATTTACAATGAAACTCTTAGGTGAGTATAACATGACTTCACATGTTCTGGTGAAAACTTAAATTCACACCTAAACTTTTTTGACTTATCCATGTGGCCATCAGCCTTTAGAGCAGTTAAGTAATTCATGTGTTGCTTTACTCTTTTGTTTATTCATCCACTCAACATTTATTAATTTATTAATGTTGAGGGGTTGAACACACAGTGCCTGTCTCTGTGCTGACAATGCTAAGTGCTGAGCACACAAAGGCAAGTGAGCCACACAGCCTGCCCTCAAATGGCTTACTGTCTTTCAAGGAAAAACAGACATGGAAATCATGCTTGCATTTAGGATTAAATGGTTGGATGATCCCTTAAGGCCAGGGGTCCCCAAACCCCAGGGCACAGAGTCGTACCTGTCTGGGCTAAACAGCAGGAGGTGAGCCAGGGACAAGCAGGCAGAACAGCCTGAGCTTCGCCTCCTGTCAGATCAGTGGCGGCATTAGATTCTCATAGGAACACGAACCCTATTGTGAACTGCGCGTGCAACCTAGGGATCTAGGTCGCCTTCTCTTTATGAGAACCTGATGCCTGATGATCTGAGGTGGTACAGTTTCATCCTGAAACCATTCTCACCCCACCCCACCCCATCCATTAAAAAAAAAATATCTTCCGTAAAACCGGTCCCTGCTGCCAAAAAGGTTGGAGGATACTACCTTAGGCCGTGAACAAGAAAGAGGCTCAGTGTGTCTGACTGCTTCATTCACTCACTAAAATATATTTTGAAATGATACGCATGCAATGTTTGGATTGTTGAAAAATCTGTATCAAAATTTGAGAATACAAGTAAATGAAAAAAATGACTTCTGATTCTACAAAGAATTAAAATGATCATGTTGGTGTACAAGGCTCCAGATTTTAGAATTGTTTCCTGTGCACTCTTTCATCATGTGTAACTTTCTCTGTCATCAACTATTCTTCTGTGGCATACTTTTTCATGACCGTATATTAAATTCAAGTCTATGGGGTTTATTTTTTCAATCCTTTATCGTTTGTACTTTTGTATTACTAACAACACTATAGGGGACATCCTCGAGTACAAATCTCTTTGAACGTATCTATTTCCTTAGGATAAATAAAATTTTTTTTTTTTAGGTTTTCAATAGACGTTGCTAAAATAATCAAATCAACCAAGCTTCTCTCTTTTTCTCTTTCATTTGAAGATGGATTAGGGTATCTGATTATTTGTACTTTTTTGATTACTACTGAGACAAAACGTTCCCCCCCCCGCCCCCACTGGTTTGTTATTCATTCATGCTTCATATCTTGTTGACTTTAAAAGAAAATAAAAAGAAGCCTAAGTTTTCACCAGAAAATAGAAAGGCATGCCACATTTGATGTTTTGTTATTTCGATTTTGACTCCATCAAGACTTTCTCTTACGGCCTTTTATTCTTGCTCTAGGGCCAACATCTGAATTGTTAAAGTTTTGGATTACATTTAAATATATGACAGTGCTAGACTTATTTATTTTTTTATGCATGTTTATATATTCTTCCATAAGAGCTTTTATTTTTTATTTACTGTTTTGAGACAGGGCCTGGCTCTGTTACCCAGGCTGGAGTGCAGTGGCGCAATCTCAGCTCACTGCAATCTCCGTCTTCCGGGCTGAAGCCATGCTCCCACCTCAGCCTCCCAAATAGCTGAGACTACAGGCATGTGCCACCAAGCCTGGTGAGTTTTTCTGTTTTTAGTAGAGACAGCATTTCACCATGATGCCCAGGCTGGTCTCAAACTCCTGGGCTCAAAGTGATCTACCTGCCTTGGCCTTCCAAAGTTCTGGGATTATAGGCATGTGCCACTGCGCCCAGTACCACAAGTTTTTAAATCACTGTCAAATTTCTTATCGCTTGTGCCAACACCATTAAATTAAAATTTCATTATATTTATGAATTAAATTGGAGAGAATCAACACCTTTACCATAATCATTTACTTGTCTTATGTAAGATCATTGATCTGTCATCTCTTATTTTATGATTTGCTGGAGAGCTTTGTAATTGTCTTCATATAGTATGATAGATGTGTGTATATATATACATTTTTTTCATGAAGTTTATTCATGTCTTTTTGCTGCTATTGTGAATAAAATATTTTTTTCATTCTGTGCCCCCAATGGTTATTGCTAACATAAATAAAGGTATTGATTTTGGGGTATTTATATTGTAACTGACCAACTCATTGAACTTTATTTTTTGTTTTAATAGTTTTTCCATTTATTTTTAAAAATATTTCAGGTAGAAAATAAAAATTTGAAAATAATGATATTATGGCTCTTCATCAATAGTTATATGAATTTCATTTTCTTGGCTTACTGCGTTGGCTAGGACTTTGGAAAATGTGTTAAATAATAGTGGTAATAGCAAGCTTCTTATCTTGTTGAAGATTTAGTGAGAATGCCTTTAGTGTTGTACATTAGATGTGCGGTTCTGGGGTAGATGTTTTTAGAAATCGATTTATCATGTAAGACAAAAAAATCTCTCTTTTAAATGTCAGCTGAGAAGGGATACAGTTTGAGCACCAGCCATTAACTTGGGGTGTGAGAACATTGAGCATCTGGCTTGTTTTGCCTGATGAAAACACTCACAATGTCTCGTCTCTTCTTTTCAACCCTGAATGGAGCCCTGTGTAGATTCAAGGTTCAGAAAAGCTTGATCACCTGAATGACCTAATTTTTGTAATGCATTAGATTAAACCAATATGGGAAATATCAATGTCTACAGTGAATTCTCTTAACCAAAGCTTCTGAGCTGGTCCAAGGCCATGGGCTTTGAAATATTTCTGTTCATGGCACAGTTGTCTTTTTGAAGCTGAATGTTTTACATGTGACTGAAGTTTTTACATAAGCAATTTTGAATCAGTTACAATGAAATTTGATCCTTACAGTAGGAAAACAGAGTTAGAAATGAGGCATAGGCAGAGCAAAAACGAAAGGACACAGATATTCTAGCAAAGTAAAGTTAGGAGAGTGAATTGGGAAATTCCCTAAACTTGAAAAGCAAGTGCTGTTCACTGTCCTAAATATAAATATAAATTTTAAGTGTGAAGATTAGATATTCATTTAGCTTTAAATGTAATACAATCTTCAGATCCCACCTCTATGCAAAAGAAAACAGTGGCCTTATCCCAAATATTAGATAGACATGAAGAATACCTCATGGTAGCACATAGTAACCCTTACATGAGAGTTATTATCTGTGGTAGTTTTGACATATAAAGTATTGGATTTTTGTTTGTCTTATACTGGTACCTTAGGATTTATTAGAATTAAGTGGTGATGTACAGTCTACAATTTTCTTTACCCAGATCAAAAGGGTCCTGAGTGGTTTATTGTTGTGTGCTAATTATTTCATATTTAAAGATGATAGTAATTAATACATATTCTGAATGATAATCATTGTTTTATTATAACAACTCCTAAAAGCCGTTAATCAAATATTCATGTGTCTAAAATTTTAAAGATTAATTTCCAAATTTAAAAATATGAATTTATTTTTCAAAAGGCCCCAGTGAATATTTTTTGAGTTGTATTCCAAGACAAGAATGAATTTTAAAAATGGCCTAGTTCTTTAACTTGCAAAAGTATAGGAAACTGCTGAGCAGACAAAAGAACTTACAGTCAAATCCCCATCTTCCCAACATCTGTTATATGGACAGTTTAAAAAATTCTTAGGAAGGAAAAATGTGAATTTATCCCTAGGAGAGTAATGATTTCTCATATGGAGTCAAAACATACACACATACCCAGTATGTGTCCATTTTCAATTTGTCCCTTCTGTACTGCTTTGCACTCTGAATGAGAACTTTTAAAATTAAAAGCTTCCAAGGGCATTCACAGAGATCTTTTTGGTTTTGTGGAATCCTTCCAAATCTTGGTAATTATTTCCTGTGATTTTGCCAAACTTTTCATAGGCAGATATCATCACTCAAAATGTTTTTTTAATCTGGTTGGTAATGTCCTCTGGGCTTTAGAGTATCTATTTTCCCTTAATCATTTCAGCCTCCTGTTAGCGATCTATTAAACAAATACATTTCAGCTTAGTTTTTTATGCATGACCTTCCTGCTGTAATACAAAGATCTAACAGTAATGAGACTAGCTTTAGACACTTAAACCTATCTCCTAAAAATGGTATTAACTTCTATTCTTGGGCATTACATTATAAAAACATTATTTACCAAAAGTCTCCAAATAGTTGATTTTTATTTTTATGTCTTCCTAATGCAATGTAGCTCCAGTAATTTCTGGTTTGGGACTCAAAGAAAGGATACTACTAGGTTTATGTGGATTCTTAAGTTCTCATGAGTGATTGACTAGGGAGACCTCAGCAAGAGACTGAGGTGTAGAACAGGAATGCACAGCCTAGTGAATTTATGTGCCGAGTTCGTATTCGGGAGACTTGCTTAACTTTCACCCAACAACCAGCACCAAACTGTTTCCTGGGGAGAGGGTGATACTGCTTTTGGGCTTTGTTTCTTTTCTCTGTAAATTCACAGGTCATGCCCCTAGGACATATGTAGACAAGTCTATCTGGAATGCCAAAAATCTTGCCTTTGGATGTAACTTAGAAAAAGGCCAGAAATATTCAGAGAAACCACTTCGGGCCTGGGTTTTGTGTTTCAAGGTAGTTCCAGCCGAAAGGGTAAACAATAACAATGGAAACCTGTGTTGAGTGATTTTTCCTCCGTCTGCACTGACAGGCCGCCTTGACCATTCAGGACAGCCACATTGAGATCCACAGGCTGGTTCTCCAGCAGCACGAGGGCCTGTCTCCCGGCCACTCTGTCCTACGAGGCGGCCCCTGGCAGGACCAGAAGTCCCGCGACGTGGGCAGGCAGCGCGAGGAGCTGGCCAACGTGCATGAGCTCCAGCACCAGCTCCAGCAGGAGCAGCGGCGCTGGCTCCGCAGGTGTGACCAGCAGCAGCGGGCGCAGGCTGCCAGGGAGAGCTGGCTGCAGGAGCGGGAGCGGGAGTGCCAGTCGCAGGAGGAGCTGCTGCTGCGGAGCCGGGGCGAGCTGGACCTCCAGCTCCAGGAGTACCAGCACAGCCTGGAGCGGCTGAGGGAAGGCCAGCGCCTGGTGGAGACGGAGCGGGCAAGGATGCGGGCCCAGCAGAGCCTGCTGAGCCACTGGAAGCAAGGCCGGCAGAGAAGCCTGCCCGCCGCATTTCTTCCTGATGGCCCGGAGGTATGGACCTTTGGGGTGCGGTGAGGCAGCCTCTCCAAGACAGGGGTGGGCTTGAGAGCTCCTGGAACACTAACCAAACGCCTGTCTTTTTGGTTCTTGAGTAAGAGCTCATGAGGATTTCTCAATTTGTAGGTAGCCAAAGCTGGAAGCTTTCAGAGATAATGCTTGTCCATTTTGACTTAAAATATGGACAGTGTGAGGACCCAGGTCCTATGTGATCACTGCACTCTGTCTGAGACGCCCTTCCCTAAGGAACAAACATAGAATCGAGTTGTCCTAGTAAGGCCAGGGTGGATTTTTCCTGAAGGCACACTCACTGTGAGCAAGCTCTTTTCCCAGCATTTGAAGGACTCTCTTGATACGATCTGTCTGAAGAATTCTATGTAGATGTAGTTTTTAGAAGATCAATGAACTCTTAACATAGTCTACAGGCACTGAATTTAGCAAGTATAATACTATTCTGTTATGCCGAGCTTATTCTCTTTTTAAATTTGATATAGTAAATTCAAAATGCATTTCACTAATAGGAGTTATTATTTTTTGAGACAGTCTTACTCTGTTGTCAGGCTGGAATGCACTGGTGCTATCTCAGCTCACTGCAACCTCTGCCTCCTAGGTTCAAGGGGTTCTCCTGCCTCAACCTCCCAAGTAGCTAGTACTACAGGCCGATGCCACCATACTCGGCTAATTTTTTGTATTTTAGTAGAGACAGCGTTTCACCATGTTGGCCAGAATGGTCTCGATCTCACGATCCACCCACCTTGGCCTCCCAACGTGCTGGGATTACAGGCGTGAGCTACCAAGCTATTTATTTGCATTTTTTAAAACCGTGCTTGACAATCCCATTGGTCCCCAGAGTTTGTTTTCCTGTGTTATGTGCATGTATGTTTTTTACTGATAGTGCATATTATAGAAGTTGATAAGCTTATAAGGTCTATGCTGCAATCTGTTTTTCCTTTTAAGTTGGCTAAATTATGTTTATTGCAAACTCCTCATGTATATGTGGATATGTTTTCAACTTTTTAATTTAGCAAAAGTAAAAAATGCTGCTTTCTCTGATTAAAGTGGAAACACTTCAATGTCGTAAAATGCCACTTCTTGTGTGTGTGTGTTTTTGTTGTTGTTGTTGTTAAAGATAGACTGTGCATAGCAAATTGAAGTTTTTGGTACTAGCTCATTAAAAGGGGATATGGTGGAGGGAGAAAAGAAGTAGTAATCTTGACCTCACTTTTACTGAAATCTTGATTCCTAAGATTCTCTCAGGATAAATACTTCATGAAACTTGTGTGAGTTAGAAAAATTATTGTACTTTTTCTGTATTTCTTTACACAGGTAATAGAACTTAATCGATCTGAGAGCTTATGTCATGAAAACTCATTCTTCATCAATGAAGCTTTAGTACAAATGTCATTTAACACTTTCAACAAACCGAATCCATCAGTTATCCATAAGGATGCCGACTGCCCCACAACTCAATCTAATTCTGACTTGGTAAGGACTAGCGAAAATCAAGTAGACCTCAAGACGGACCTTTCCCAGCCTTCGAATGTCAACCACGAACTGTGGATGGCTGCCGGGTCCTGCCATCAGATGCTTCCTCTCCACGAAAGCAGCAAGGATTCTTGTAAAAATGGTAATTAACACTTTAAATGTCATCTGTATAGTTTCAACAAGAAATTGTCTCTCTGAATGGTTGGCTCTTCTGTAGAGTGAATCAAAGTCCTCCCTAGCATGGGAATAAATTGGTGCTGATGAGCTGGAGTTTGCGGCATTCACTTCTCTTCGGTGAAGTCTGGGGTCGGCCTTCGCTTGTAAGTTACCTAGACAATTGAGACCATGGTTGTAGGGCTTACAGAATGCTCACAACGTGTAAGCACCAGGCAGTATTTTTAGATGTGTGGGTTAAAATTATAATGTCCTCTTAAAAGTAAAGCAACTTGATATTTACTCCCTACTGCTGTGGACCCCAGTACATCCTGAAACACCTACATTGACACTCAGAAATAAAAGATACCAACAGGGTTTATAGTAGGACTTCATTGTCTATCGGGGCAATTTCCTGTAATGTTAGGTGAAATCTTCTGTACTGCTATTAAACACCCAAAATGAAACTGTTAACATCATTTGTCATTGTTTAAAAAAAAAAAAAAAAAGGTGTTGTCTCTCCGTAAGTACCTCATAATAACACAATTTGCTAATCCCATTAAAGCATTTGCCAAGTATAAATGAAAGGCAGCTCGTGTTACCAGCTCCACATGAATCTGAATGATTTAAATCTATGTCTATTATAAATTGTTTTCTGTGGGATATGAGGTAGGGAATGAGAAGAACTTGAAACCTCTCTACTGAAAAACAGATGGTATGCAATAGAATAAACAAATGGCTGGCCACATGGATGTGAAATAAATCACCCACAGCAAAATGTTTCAGAAACATAAAACAAGCAGTAGTATAGAAGTCTTCAGAACTGGACACAGATTTGTTTCTATGCTTAATATATATTCTTAGTTTGGCAGTTGGAGGGTAATTTTTCAGCAACAAAAAGATTCGAAGGTATTTGGCTTCTCCCAATTCAAGAGTAATAATTCTGACATTGCTTACAAGTTGATTTACTACGATCCAAAAGATGTTGATTGTCAGTAGTGGCTAATTCTTTACTTAGTCACTGTGGGAACATTCTTACTTCTTATCAGCATATAGGAGATAATGAAATAGTTCTGAAAAGTATTGTTTCAAATATTCTTTAAATAAAAAATATGAATAGTTCAGATTAAAAGGTCAAGCAAAATTTAGAAAATGTAACTTTTTTGATGTATTATCTTGCAACTTCAGTACAATAGAGGGTACATTGTGGAATTTTCTAAGCACATGTTGCTTGCTGTGTTGATTCGTTAACCTGCTATTTACAGTGCTTTGTGTGCTTTTGTCAGCATGATTTTACATACTGGCTTTGGTATAGTTCAGAAACTCAGTTTGAGTTAAACCACATTCAGCTTGTGTTTAAAAGAAGTATGTCTCTTTCGCTTTTTGTGTATCTACCAACTTTTTCTATCGACTTGTGCTTCAAAGTAAAAACTTGCTAAACATTTGGCAGCATACTTGCAGTAGATAGAAAATGTACTAAGGAAATAAACAGTGATTATACATGAAACCAGTCTATCCACATGTAAGGAATTAGAGCCAAAGGAAATGCTGAGAAATGTACTTACACTTAAGAAATTGTATGTCCAGAGTAGGCCAGGGACACTCAGGACATTAACAGGAGAGAGGAAAATCAGCTTCAGCTGAAATCTCTCAGGAACATCCTGGTTTATATAAGTAGGGATTACCTCAGAAATGCTGTGTGTACTGTTCACCACTGGAGTTTCGCGACTAGTCAAAAAACCTTATTTATAATGTTTGTTTACTTCAAGATAAGCAATTTCTGGAGGAGAGAAGAGAAAGTCAGAATAGGAGGTGATAAGAAAGTGGAATGAAAATTGGATATATATACTTAAAAGAGCGGTCAAGTCTACATTAAATTCTTTAAACTTCTACAGAGGTTTCACAGCTTTTATCGTTGACAGTAACACAAAGTCAGGCACTGGCGATGGCCTGAGCCAGGCACTGTGGGTGCATGCGCAATGATCTTGGGGGACAGTGACTAAGGGGGCCAGACAGGAAGAAGCAGGCTCCAGGGCATGCTGGGTGGTGACAGTTGGATGTGCCAGAACCAAGGACCACACAGTGGTGTTGTCCCCCTTTCCGTGTTTTGCTACTGAATCTGGGTGAGTGGCCATCAGTAACCATTACTGAGGGTCTCCATAGTTCACCATCATCTGACTAACAGAATTTGCCTGCTATGTTGTGGGCTGGTATTTTTGCTCAATGTGCACTTAACCATGATTTCATTCAGGCTTTAGTCACTCTTTCATTGTCAGACCATAAGGTCAGCTGTTTCAGGTAACACCTTAAAGAATGGTTTGCTCTTTTGCCTCGTCTGGTACTGTGGGTATATGATGAGCTCAGATAAGTGAAAATGTGAATTTCTAGAACAGGAAGGCTGATGGAAAATTGTATGTAAATAAAATTCTCCAATGTGTTTAGATACTACCTAAATAGGAATTTCTATTGGTTTGTTCAGTACAGCCTCAGCAGATATTTTTGGGTTCTAATCGTGATTGGTGTCTGAATTGCTCTGCCCCCATTCTGGCCACCAGTAATTGCATGACACATCAAATTTCAGGCATTGTGCTATGGTTTTACATAGAGAAACTCATAATACTCATGACAACCCACTGAAATGGTTCTGTCCTTTGAAAGGGGCAGCTGGGGTACGGAAAGGTTAAATAACTTGTCCAGGTCACACAGCTAGTAAATGGCAGAGCCAGGAATTGAACCTGGGAAGATTGGCTTTAGAGCCCATGCTGTCAATCATTAACACTGGAATATCTATTTTTTAAATTTAATTTTACTTTCTTTCTTTTTTTTTTTTTTTTTTTTTTTTTTTTGAGAAGGAGTGTTGCTCTGTTGCCCAGACTGGAGTGCAGTGGTGCCATCTTGGCTCACTGCATCCTCCACCTCCAGAGCTCAAGCGATTCTCCTGCCTTAGCCTCCTGAGTAGCTGTAATTATAGGTGCCCACCACCACACCTGGCTAAATTTTGTATTTTTAGTAGAGATGGAATTTTGCCAGGTTGGCCAGGCTGGTCTCCAACTCCTGATCTCGAGTGATCTGCCCACCTCAGCCTCCCAAAGCGCCGGGATTGATTACAGGCTTGAGCCACCACACCTGGTCTAAGTTCTTAGTTTTTAGAAAGTACCTTTTTTTTTTTTTTTTTTTTTTTTTTGAGACAGAGTCTTACTCTGTTGCCCAGGCTGGGGTGCAGTGGTGTGATTTCGGCTCACTGCAGCCTCTACCTCCTGGGGTCAAGTAGTTCCTCCCACTTCAGCCTCCCAAGTAGCTGGGACTACAGGTTTGCACTATGCTCAGCTAATTTTTGTTTTTGTTTTTGTTTTTGTTTTTGTTTTTGTTTTTGTTTTTTAATAGAGACAGGGTTTCTCTATGCTGCCCAGGCTGGTCTTGAACACCTGGATTTAAGCAATCAGCCTGCCTCAGCCTCTCAAAGTGCTGGGATTACAGGTGTGAGCCACTGCACCCAGCCATGAGTTATACTTTTTAAAGAAGTTGGTTTAGATACAGAACTAATCTAATCCTTTTGTAATGCTTAGTGGGATATTCATGATCAAGGGCCAGGTTTTTGTTTTTATTGTTTTTGTTTCCTCCCCTCCTTCTCTTTTTAATAGTAACATTTGGAAAATATTTCTAAATGTTTTGGATTGCTGTGGCCAACTCTTGCAAGAGGCCTGAGCATCTTCAGTATCATAAATACTCTTTAGCTTTGCTGTTTTCCCATAAGGCTCATTTTCTTCAAAATATTTTGTTTTTCTAATATTGCCTAATCATAACCCCATATCTGTAAATATTTTTTAAGATAGCACTTTAAAGAACTTTACTTTCCAGTTTTGGAAGTTATGTCATGAACAAAATTCTTGGATGTTTGAACATTAAATCCAAATTGGTATTTTATTTGTAGTGGAAGAGATAGTTGGTTTAAGAACTTTTTCTGCACTCCTCTGTGGGACACCAGCCAAGAATACAGAATATTTGAATTTCTTTAAACAATAGTCTCTGTGGGACAATTGCTATGTAATTGGCCTTATGAGATGCTCAATAGCATTACTCTGACAGGCAAAAACAAAAAACAAAAAAACCCCAACATTTTATTCCTGTGACTTTTTTTCTCCTAGCTTTAACATTTTAGAACCATATATTGAATGCATCTATTATGTTGTTATTTGTCTTTTTTATTAGCAGAGAAAACATTTTATGGTATAAAAATCTGAAATCTTAATCTTGCTTGTCAGTTATGTTTTGCTGTATACCTCAATATTTTCAGGGTTCCCAAAAGTTTTCTTCAGTTCAGTTAAAGCATTATGATTTTGTTATGCATATGATAGAATGTAAGTCAAGCCAAATTTTATGTTCATCATATAGATACTGGGGGAAAAAGTAACTTTTATTAAGTTTGGGTTCTCAAAAAGTGTTTCCTTTTATTACATATTAGAATTTGGTGCCCAGAAAAATATTTTCAAAATTCAAAGCATTGTATTTAGAATACCTCATCTTGTTATTATTTAAAAAACCAAACCAAACCAAACCAAACAAAACCCAACAGCTGTGTTAAACTTTCAATGACACGTTCTTTATATAAGGCAAGAAAATGGAAAACCTCCAAATGAAAACCTGCCATAGTTAGCATTTAAATAACAGTTTTAAGAAGTGAGAGGATGATCATTTCTCATATTTTAAAATATTTCATAATTCAGAAATTGATGCCTTACTTGTATGATCTATGTGGAAAGCAGCTTTGCCCAAAGACCTTTAAGCAATTTTCCCAAAAATGGAAACTGGTATTCGACACCATGCACTTCTGTGACATGAGTGTTTGGAGATGGGGAATGCATTTATTTGCTAGGGCTGCCGTAATAGAAGTACCACAGGGTAGGGTGCTTGAACAACAGCAATTTATTTTTTTCAGTTCTGAAGGCTAGAAGTTAGAGATCAAAGTGTTTCCAGGATTGGTTTCTTCTGAGGTCTCTCTCGTTGGCTTGTAGATGAGATGGCCGTCTTCTAGCTGCGTCTTCACCTGGTCTTCCCCCTGAACCTGTCTGTGCCCTAATTTCTCTTTATAAGGGTATCAGTGATTTGGATTAGGGCCCACCGTAATGGCCTCATTTCACTTTATTTTCTAAAACTCTGTCTCTAAATACATTCTGAGCTACTGGGGGTTAGGACCAACATGGAAATTTTCAGGGGATCCAATTCGGCTCTTATCAGGGGACAAAATGATGATTTTGCGCCCTACGGTAATTTTAGGTGTCATGAAAGCCTTATTTAAAAAAATAAGTTAAATATATATATTTATATAAAAATTTTAAAAATATATATATTTAAAAGTATACACACACACACACACACACACACACACACATACATACATACACCAAAGTTGAACTATAACAACATTGTTAGTTTTTTGACTTGGTTAGGGAGGTGAATTGAACTTTGTAAAAAATAATAATAAATATTATATAATAGTAAAATTGTGATGAACATTTATATCCATATATCGATATTTATGTCTGTTATCAAGCCTAGTTCAACACATAGAAATTAAGGCAGGAAATATCGAATCCATTTTCTACTTAGTGGAACTAGAGCAGAAAATACTGAGTCTCTAGGTTCATTTCCTACTTACAGTTTTATTTCCAAGCCTAGGCCTTAACTAAGGGATTTTGGGAATTGTGAGCACTCTCTGATTGGGAGGGATATTAGATGCATGTATTTTGGATTGCTTAAATGAAAACAAAGCTGAAGTATTGAGGAAATTAATTGCAACATCAAATTATTATCCAGATATATATATGAGTTTGAAGAAATCAAAATGAGGAAATCATGTGGCAGCTCTTTCTTCTAGAATCATGACTATTACATTAGGTGATGTTTTAAAGGAAACTATAATATTGCTTGCTCTTGGTAATCTATATCTTGACAAAACTACAAAGTATTGGGCCCAAGGGCTTAATTTTAATCTTTCTCATCGAGAAGTGGAGATGATTGACTTTAGCCTTTTGCAGATTTTATACCAGGAAAAGGAAACATGACATTTGCTTGTAGAGCCTGGTGAGCCAGGAGTGCTTACTGCCAACTTCCTGATTGCATATTTCTCTGGGTGCAGGTTGGCTATGTGAGCCAACTGGGCCAGGGCCATCCCGCCTCAGCACACAGAGCCTAAGACACAGCAGGAGCGCAAAACCAGCAGGTGGGTGGATTCAGAGGCAGCCAGCCAGCCATGAGGCTGCCTGTTCATCTCCACCCTGGGTTCCAGTTTAGCTTGAACAAGCTGCTGAAGTGTGGGAGTCCACATGGTATGAATGCTCCAGAGAGCTTCAGAGGTTAGGCCTGGCCCTATTCATCCTTAGCTTTAAAAATGAAAAAATAATACACGCACATACACACACACACACACACACACACACACACACACACACACGGTCTGTGGGCTACATGTTTGCTCTCTCTAGTATAGTGTGGCTTTACTCGCAAAGAGACTAGGGCTTGGGTTTGGAGGGGAAGTTTATATACCAAACATAACTAAAGGATGAGGCTTGCAGCCATCAGTCACAGTGACTGATGGGGCAGTAACCTAGCCTCAGCAAAGGAAAGGAAGCATCACTCTCTCCATGTATCAGAATTTGGGGACTATCTCCTTCCCATCCAGCCATGTAGATTTTGTTTTTAAGGTTTGCTTAAAATGTGGAATGTGCAGCTGAGTACCACTGATTTATGTTTGCCTAAAAAGAATATGACCGTCTGTTTTAGGGGGTGACGAACTTTTCCTTAAAGGGTCATGTAGTAAATATTTTAGTTTTTGCAAGCCATCAGATCTTTGTTACAACTAGTCAGCTCTGTCATTGTAGCTTGCAAAGCAGCCATAGACAATACGTAAATAACGAGTTTAGCTGTGTTCCGGCAAACTTTATAAAAACAGGTGGCTATGGCTTGCCTACCCCAGAAGCTGGGTTCTAAACTTTCTTTTCCTCCACTTAAGTTGAGGAGTGACAATTACACTCCTCCTTGTTTGGAATATTCACCTTTGGGTGACGTAATGGTGCAATATTATATGGTACTTCATGCCGTTCAAAAGCAGATGAATTTATGATCTCATTTGTTCTTTTTAATGATTTTGTGAAAGGATGATTACTGTCTCTGTTTTTCAAACAAGGCAACTTTTCTCTTTCACTTTTCTCTCAGTCTTTGAAAACAAATTCAGAAAGACATAGCTGAATATATCAGATGGAGTTCAAGGCCAGAGGCTTAAAACTTGGAGAAACCCTTCTCCCCAACTCCAGCTTCCCAAATCCTGTGATGGTGTTGGGGAGGGCCACTCTCTGACTATGCAGTTAATGAGAAGTAAGATCCATGGATGGGAATTTGTTGCTAGAATCATGATACCCATAGCTGACTATGCATCAGAGTTTCCTGCAGCAAACAAACAAAAAATACAGATTCCTCTCTTCAGAGATTGTGATTTGAATCAGCAAACAAACAAAAATACAGATTCCTCTATTCAGAGATTGTGGTTTGAATCAGACTGCAAACTTGTGTATCTAACCTTCTTCTTAGACGATTCTGAAGCAGCCAGCCTGTCACATGTGCCTGGATTGCTGGCCTAGAATACTGGACTTGATAGAAGAGGAGTTCAGTTCAAAGCCTGACTCTGGCTCCTACTGCTGTGTGATCCCTAAGTCTTAGTTTCCCCATATGTACAAACAGGAAGGAAGTGTTAACAGAATTATTTTTTAAAAAATGCCTGGTGTGTCCTGCGGATCCAGTGGGCATCAGCTTCCTTCCCACATTCTGGAAATAATGTATTCTGATTTTGGTTCCAGGGTTGCCTGCTAACAAAAAGTGTTTCCTAAATGTTATTAGAAAGCCAATAGTTTAAAATATGATAAAAATAATTAGCTGCAAATTGGGAAATTTCTTACTCAGATTGGAAATACATTAGAATATAAAGGGTAACTATCTTTCCTTATCAGTTTCAGAGGAGGTGTTTGTCAGTGGGTCACCGGAATTGTCCCGGGGGTGAGTCCTGATAGCACAGCATTTTACTGCTGCTTTTTGTTCCTCTCTCTACTGGAACAAGTTACGTAAGTCAACCATGTTTTTAAAACCAGATATAAACACCCAAATGTAAGATACTCTGACAACAAGACTGAACATCACCTCCATTTGGGATGGAAAGTTTCCTTATCCACAGATCATCCAACACTTGTTGGTTGCATTATGTAAATATATACTCCCAGAAAGACTTCTAATTGTACTTTGGTTTCCAGAGTGGGCTCTCCTACTAGAAAGAAAACGTCGAAAGCAGCCTACAGGAATATTCTGGTGTAAACTATTTGTCATTTTCAGTCTAAAAATTCTGTTCTAGTTTACCACCTTAATCTCTTTTTGAGTTTGGTTATCCTGAATCAATTTGTACTTGTTATTTCTGGATAAACTGATAAAAGTCTTGGTTCAGAATCACCAGAAAGCTTCTCTTGTTAATGCTTATAATTTGAATTATGTGTATAATAATTTATGTAATATCTGTCCCACTAGAGAGGAAGCTTCATGTGGGTAGAGCATTTCATATTTCTCTCTTATTAATTGCTCCATCACAAGTGCCAAGCAGTGTCTGGTATGTGATGAAGATTCAATAAACATTTATGAAATGAATGGAGGAGTCAAGGTCCACACTCTGTAGCAGAAATGAAAGCAGCCATGAGCTGAAGCCACACAGTTAACTCTTTACTGAGGCACTGAAAGAAGTTGAGGTATCAGAGAAATCGTGTGTGTGATGGGGGTTAACACAGGCAGGGTAGATGAGTGTCTCCAGCTAGCTAACTGGATTGAGTGTATGTTTAAAACTTTTTGTAATATGGGTATATGTTAGATGGCGGTCTTAAAATGTTGGGATCACTGTAAGATTGTTTGCCTTTAATATCTTTCTAGATTCCTGGTAGTAGACTTAAAAAATTATGAACTTTTCTTCCTCCACATTGATAAATTTATTCCAATAAATTTATACATATTTATACATATAGTACAATAGTACTATATGTATCAATCTGATATAGGTACTTTTTGTTCAATTCTAAAGTGCATCCCTTTTATTTTAGTTCTGGGATACATGTACAGAACGTGCAAGTCTGTTACATAGGTATACACGTGCCATGGTAGATTGCTGTACCTATCAGCCTGTTATCTAGGTTTTCAGCCCTACAGGCATTAGGTATTTGCCCTAATGGAGAGCATCTCTTTATATGAGTTATTTTTCCATTAGAACATTGTACATATAGCCCCCATATGGCTATGCATATGAAATGAGAACTTAAAAAGTTAAAATGTGTTTCCCATAAAATGTTTTATGGTAGCCTGAGCTTTAGAAATGAATCCACAGCCGTCATTATAGGAAGATGACACATTTACTATTTAATTGTTATATCAATAACAATTAGTCAGCCTATCTGTTTACTGGGGTATTTCTTTTTTAACCATAAAGTAACTTAAATACCACAATATCAAGCATGGGTGGCTAGCTCAACATCAATGACTTTCTTAAACTCTTTTATCTTCTGATGAATCCTACTTAGATTCATCTTCCTAGGCAGAACAATTCATATTTATTTAGTTAAATATGCTCCTAGAGTGTGAACCAATTTTCCTGGCATGGCCTTCTACTTATCAGCCTTAAAATATTGCCTGAAACATCACATATTTACTATAGCAAACTTAAAATGAAGTGTGGTGGCATCTTAGGAAATAGATCCCTTTGCTTTACCCCAGACTAGCTGACTGAATGGGTCACTTTTCAGACACAGCTGGTAAGGAGAAGGAGTTGTTCTGCTCATACCTTGGGCCAGATGATAAATAAGCCTAGGCCTTAGTTTTGATCTGTGGAGATGTTAATTTGCCACGATAAATCACTGTTGAGTTTCCTTGGATAAGGGGCCAGAGTATCCATTCTCTTTCTGGATAAGATACTAATTCAATTTAATTTGAAATGTTAATGCTTAAAGATTTACCTAAGGAAAAATGTAGGCTTCCAAAGGATTGTAGTTATGCAGGATAGGTTTCTGAGCCTTTTGCTGAGCAATTTCATAGTAAAGCTGTTCAAAATTTAATTATTTTCATGGTGACTTTTTTCCATAGCTCTCTTTGTACAAATTTTGTTACACTATGGCTTTTTCTTCCTATAGTATAATGTGCTGTATGTTTGTATTAAATATAGAATATTTGGATCATCCACTAGAGATTTGGGAGACTCTGCCTCTCTGATGAATTAAGGCTTTTTTAAGGAATTGCGCTGTAAGGCTTTGGAAGAAACGTTACAATTACAAGCAAAACATTGGCAGAGTTTTAACTTTACTTAATGACCTGCTTCGTACCAGTGATCTTGGCATCCTGTGCAGTGATTTGCCATCAACTAATCATGCAGAATGTTGTAATGCTGCAATAAGGGCATTGCACTCTAAGAGTCTCATAAGTCCACCAGAAACAAAAAACAGGAATTACACGCTCAAAGACTTCTTCATGCAAAACCCCAAGTGAGAAGGTGATTTTATGTTCTGTTTTCTAAAGTGTCCTCAGAAGCCTTAAGACTTTCTTGTGGATTCTGAGCTTTGAAGTTCCCATTTCTCAAAGGTTATTTGGCCCTTTACTGGGCTGTCAACATAGGAGTCTGTTAAGTTTCAGCCTCATTCAGTTTAGTCACTGATCATTGAGATGGGGAATTCTTGATTCTGAATTATGGAGAGAAGCCCATGGTTTTGTGTTTTGCTCCGAATTCAGGGCAATCATTTTTAACTGCAAGAGGCCATATTTTGGGGAGTCTTTGTAGGAATGATTCAGAAAGGAGGCATGTTTCCATCCTGGGAATACACTGGCATTTGCTAGAGGCAGATGGCAGAAGATAGGATAATGTGACATCAGAAGTCAAGGAGACTTCACATACTTGGCTTTGCCAAAAGCTTCTGGAATCTGCATGTTCAGGATCTCAAGCTATGTGTGCTTGTCATTTCAGATGCGCCCTTGCAGTTAACTGTTTAGCTATGATGGATTTTTTTTTTCTAATTTTAGCATAGTAAATATAGAACTATTAAACATTCTTAAAATTATATAAGCCTAAACCCTTGGATGTGTGTATATTGTGTTGTCTTTATTCTTTTTCATATGGTTTGGTTTTTGGAATGTTCTTATATCAAGAACATGGAAGTTTCATATATAGTCCATCTGACTAAAATTCAACCCTCTTTAAAGAAACTAAAGGTTTTCAAAGCTGTTTTACAAAGTGGGTACCCTTTCAAAGTGGGTACTTTAAATTTCTAGTTCATGATGGATTTATTCCTATCAAAAAGTTGTACTATTTTTGATTACTTGTTAATGTATCCAGATTGGCATGTTAGACACAAGTAGAGCACATCCTATATTTTTAGATGCTTGATGCTTCTGTTCAGCATAAGCCCTAAAAAAAATACCAAGTTTTGCAAATGCAAAGTACTTTTCATCGGCATGGAAATTGGAGGAAAAAACACAATGAATATTTTGGCCAAAATGTGATGGTCTGTTAGTCAGCATCTGGTAATGAGGCCATGTTTTGCATTCAGGCTCCAGTATGAGAAAGTGCAGTTCCACAATGATGCCTCCCCTGGGATTGTGGGACTGGAACCACATCCACTTTGAAAGGTAATACTGCAAGGGGGGTGGGTTAGCCTTCTTTTTGGGTACTCCACTCAACTACCTACACAGTTTGGGTTTTAAAATGTTTTAGTTTATGCTAAACAGGCAGTCTGAGATAAAGCATGGTTAAAAAAAAATCAAATACCAAATTTGTCTTTATGAGCTCCCTTTCTCTACTCAGCTGGCTGTGAGTCCGTCACCTTAATGAACATGGGGCAAAAAGCCTAAATCTGAACTGTGTTGGCTGGAAGCAAAGTACTGGGGAAAATCACATCAAAGTATGCTACCGGTAGGAGTTATCATTGGTCTGGGCAAGAAAACAGAGGGCTTTGGTTTTTTTGTTTTTGTTTTTTTCAAATGCTGTTGCCAGTAAATCAAAATATTTTCTCTTTGTATTTGTCAGGTAGGAGATATAGATATATAGATAAGATGAATATATTTGTCAGGTTTAATCTCTTGCCTACTATGATAGCCAGTCTCTTCACCCCCTCTAGCATAGGAGAGTCACACAAATTCTTCTTTGTGTAAATTAAGGTGGGCTTAAAGGTAAACCTTCTCAAACAGACTTATAGGACTTCTAATGGTGACTATTTTCAGTTTCTTTAGAGAGACTATTGGCTAACCTTCAAGGATGTATGGTTCAGGGAAGGTTTAGAAAATATGATGCATGAAGGGATAATTAAATGACTGAGTTAACACTAACCCAGAAAAAAACACTAGGGTTGAAACAAATCCTAGTTTCTTCTGGTCAAAAATGATGTTTCTTAGCAATAGATTCTAAAATGCTTTATCCAGTTTATTTATTGAGACATAATTTGCATAGAGTGAAATGCTTAGCAATATCATTTTTGACCAGAATGACCAAGAACTGAATTAGACCATTCATGTTCCTGTAAGGAACTGCCATTCAAAGATGGAAAAGTAATGAATCCAACCCCTATTGCCTGCAGCCAAATTTCAGCATAAATTGAGTAAAAAACACAATTTTTTAATGTAATGAGCCTTAATTCACATTTATTGGTACTTCACTATTAAGTGAGGGATTTGAGTGAATAAAAGAATGGATGAACCCATCAAGTGTACTTCATTTATATTGAAGGAGGTTATATTTTGTCAATGGAGATGACAGACTGGCATAGTGATTAAGATGGAAGGCTTGGGAATCATGCCTGGGTTCAGATACCAACTCCATCACTTATTATCTGTGAATTTTTTTTTTTTTTTTTTTTTTTTGAGATGGAGTCTGTCTCTGTCACCTAGGTTGGAGTACAGTGGCGTGATCTCGGCTCACTGCAACCTCCGCCTCCTGGGTTCAAGCGATTCTTCTGCCTCAGCCTCCCGAATAGCTGGGACTACAGGTGCACCACGGCCAGCTAATTTTTGTATTTTTAGTAGATACGGGGTTTCGCCATAGTGTCCAGGCTGGTCTCGAACTCCTGACCTCATTATCCACCTGCCTCGGCCTCCCAAAGTGCTGGGATTACATGCATGAGCCGCGGCACCCTGCCTATCTGTGAATTTTTAAGCAGGTGTTTAAATTTACTTGGTGTCTGTTTTCTCATCTCGGCAGTTGGATTTCTGATAGTATCTACTTTGGAGGTGGTATGATGATTACATTAAACAATATGTGTACATATTAGACATTTGTGAGCACTTAATAAACACTGTTATCCCTGTTACTATTATATCTTGTGGTGAGAAAGGAGTACATTATTAGGAAGTGCACTTGGTGCATTTGAGCCGCTGGGCTGCTTCTAAAATGATTGCTCTGGTGACCAGAGAGGCTTGGTATGCCTCATGTGGGTATCACATGAATCAGCACATCTCAAAAATCATTCCACAGTTTGACTGGCTATTAGTATTAGGTATTGAATAAGAATTCACCATAATCAAATAATATTGAGAAATGCTGATCGTAGGACCTCACACCTTTTTCCAAACTTCTATTTTGCTCCTGTGCACTGTGAATCTGCAGAAGTGGCCCTTCCCAAGCCCTTTTAACCACGGCATTCTCCTTTGGAGCCCAGCATCTTGCAGGACTACTTATTCCTTGAAACACACTTTGGGAAAAACACTGATGTCAGGGGATGTTGAAATAAACTCATTGCATGTGGCACACCCTTCAAATACATCTTTTCTCCCTTGGGAACAGTTGAAATTCAAATGACATATCCTAGCATGATTTACCACATGGGTTGTGTTTTGAAACCCAAATCTAACACAACGAATTTCAGATAGAGCTTTGTTTAGCCCCCAGGCCAGTATTTGGTCCCGTTGGTATCCAGACCTCTTAGGGCTTTTCTGCACTGAATTCCCTCACTTTTTATGAGGCACAAGAGTCAACGTGCTTGCACCTCAATCTCTCAGCTCATGCTGTTCTCTCCTTTCTCATCCTGTGTTTCAACCATTGGAAGTTCTGTCCATTGTGTGGGAGGCTACGTCTCCCACATCTCTAACCTTTTGTACATCTGTTGCCTCTGTCGAGAATATTCTCTCCTCCACCTTTCACTCTCAGTCGGACGACCTCCCTACTCATCTTTCAAGACTTGGCTCCAGAGCCATGTGCTTCCACAGTATTTCCTTACTTGTTTGCTCTATGCAGTTTATTTATTGAGATGTAATTTACATAGAGTGAAATGCTCAGATATGGTCTACTATCCAGTCAGTTTTGTGGGAAGAATATCAAGGCACAGAGCACTCCGTCAACCTATAAAATTCCCTTAAGCCCCTTTCCAGTCAAGCCCTCCCCTTCAAAGCAGCGACCCCTGCAATCTATCACCACGGGTGAATTTCGCTGATTATAGAATGGAATGGAATGAAACACTCTGTACCTTTTGGTGTTCAGCTTTTTTCATTCAGCATATTATTTTTGAGAGGCAACCATGTTGCTGCATGAGTCCATAGTTGGTTCTCTTGTGTTATGTTCCTCGATGAATATCCCAAAGTTTACTAATCCCTTCCTCGTTGACGGCTTATTTCTAATTTTTGGCCAGTCTGAATAAAGCGACTGTGAACATTCTTGTACAGGCTTTTGTGACTTGTGTTTTTATTTCTTTTGGATTAATACTTAGGAATAGGAATGCTATTGGGATAGGTATCTGTTTTACTTTCAAGAAACTGTGCAACAGGTTTACACTGTGACACAGTGATTGTCCTGACTACAAACCTCCAGGGTTTTGAGACCAGGTTTTGGTCAATGTGATTTTCCTGGTGTCCAGTCCAGGGCAGGGCACAAGCTAGACACTCAGTGTTTATGGAAGAATGAATGGATAAGAAACTCAAGTCAGTTTGCATTCTGAGATCCCCACTATTAACGGGAGAAACATGAGTTCTTCGTCCATCGAGGAGATGGAAATTTTATTGGCTAAATGTGGGCTGATTATAGGCGGGCAAAAAACAAAAGAGACACAGCCTCCTTCTTACTCTGCTCTTGAACTTGCCTCTCTCATTTCAAGGTGGCAGTATATGCAGATGAAATCAGGTGTGCAAGTTGACACAGGCCATAGAAGAGTCCTGACCACCAGTAGTAGCTGAGCTCACCTCCTGCAGTTAAATCTCCCAACACTCCCATTCAAGACCCTCCCAAACCTTTTTCATGTCCCCTACGCTTTGGTTTACCTGCACAAATCCATGTTTCAGCCAAAGTTAACAACTCTCCCTTCTTTGTGACATCTTGCATTCTCTCCCTTTGCAATGAATGGCTGCAGACTCCACCTGGAAGCCTCCCACATGCGGCCACAGCCATCTCTTCCTGTTCACACCCTGGGCAGCCTTCAAGGCTCAGTTTTTATGCTTTCTCCTCTCCAAAGCCTGCCTTGGCCACCACATCTGGAAGCTTGCTCTCTTTGGAGGGTCTTTGAGATGGTGTCCACCTGTGGACAATATTCATTAGCTACTTAGCAGGATATCCTGCCCTTATTCTCCTTGTCTGTGTCTGTGTCTTCCTGCTCTGTGAGGTAATAGGCTTCTTCAGGGACACGTATATAGTGGCCCTCAGCAGTCTGGTAGGAGGAGCTAGGGCTGCTGGCCACTAAGTAGCTGATGATACTCTTCATGATCCTTGCTCTGCGTGGCTGATTCCACTAAACAGGAGTTAATTACATGATAATACCATGGCTCCTTAAGAGGAAGCTATAGTACAAACTTGGGAATTCATGTCACCTGGTGGACAATTCAAAGGAACAGCTTTCTTGGCCAGGCACAGTGGCTCATGCCTGTAACCCCAACACTTTGGGAGGCAGAGGTGGGAGGATTGCTTGAGCCCAGGAGTTCAAGACCACAAGGGCAATACAGTGAGACCTCTATCGCTACAAAAAATCAAAAAATTAGCCTGGCATGGTGGAGTGCACCTGTAGTGCTAGCCACTCGAGGGGCTGAGGCAGGAGGATCACATAAGCCTGGGAGGCTGCAGTCAGCTGTGGTCGCATCACTGCACTTGTTTGTATGACAAAAGAAGACAGTCTTAAAAAAAAAAAAAAGCTTTCTTTAGGATTCAGTGTTAGTCACAGGTCAGATGTCAGGAAGCACAGATATTAAAAGCTAAATTGTTGCTGTATGTCATTTGTATGTGCAACACAATTTAAAGTCATCTCCATAGGGAAAGATGGCTCCAAGGAGTAAAGGAATAGAGCAGTTTATCATGAAACTGGGTCTTAGTAGGTTGCCCAGTCTGGCCCGAGACTCTTAGGCTCAAGTGATCCTCCTGCCTTAGCCTCCTTGGTAGCTGGGACTACAGGCATGAGCCACCACACCTGGGTTTATGTTCTCTTTTGATTGCTGTTTTGATACTTAAAGGTCCTAATTTTTCTTCTGTTTTACAAACTGCCAATTTTATAATTGTATAATTCCTAAAAATGTTTAATTTCTAGAAATATGGAAGAGGGAACTTTATTCTTAAACTTACATGTAAAAAGAACACCCAAGAGTATTAATATCTGCACTAAACAAAACACTGTATATTATGTTGTACTTTTATGATTACAGTCATTGATGAGTGACATAAACGCAAGGCTGTGGCTGTCGTTGGGAAAAATGTTTCAGGATTTTTTAGCAAATCTCATTTCAAACAAGTAAGAATTACAAAAATAATGTTTCTTATTTTAAAAAATCGTTTTATGCTGTCTCGAATACTGTGAATAGCAATTTCTGAAACTAGAATAGGCCAGTAGATTCTTTGACATCTCATAATTTCGTAGTTGATAAAGAGGAAAAAGCACTTATTTGTAGGCCTTAGCAGTAATCCCAGCACTTTGGGAGGCCGAGGCGGGTGGATCATTTGAGGTCAGGAGTCCAAGAGCCTGGCCAATGTGGTGAAATCCTGTCTCTACTAAAAATACAAAAATTAGCCAGGTGTGGTGGTGAGTGCCTTTAATCCGAGCTACTCAGGAGGCTGAGGCAGGAGAATACCTTGAACGTGGGAGGCAGAGGTTGTGGTGAGCTGAGATCGCATCACTGCACTCCAGCTTGGGTAACAGAGTCTGATTCTTTCTCAAACAAAATAAAAAAATTAAAAAGAATTGGTTGCCATTTTTTTTTTAAAGTCTGGTAATAACATAATTATTAAGAAGCAGGTAGAACTAATTAGCTTGGGTGTGTTAGGTTTAATTGCTTGCCTTCTTCTCTGGCTCAAAGAAAAACATAGTGTCTTGTGTGCCTAAGAATTTTAACAGCTGTTTTCCCCTCTACTGAACCAGTAAGAAGTAAATGCAGCATTAAAATTCCTAGGTTGATTTCCTGCCTTACTCAGCTGGCAGAGAAATGAATTTGATTTTTCTTCTCTCAGCAAAATGAGAGGCATAACTCTTAGTGTGGGTAGGGTTGTGAGGCAGGCAGTTCCTCAGAAACTTGGCTTTTTTTTTTGCCAAGGTACTTAGAAGTCCTGGTCTGTAGATCCTTAAGAGAAATTCAGTGTCATAAAAATATTACCCTATTCTTGAGGCTGATGACCTATATGTCATTTAATTCAGCACACTCATAAAAACGCCCTACTTCTTAACAGGAACTCCAAGATTGAATATCTTAATTTGTTTTGATTATTTACAAATGGAATTTGACGTATTTCTGGTCTACCTGATTGTATTATGGACAATTTTAAACACATACAAAATTAGAATAAAATAACCGCTCATGTTCTTATCACTCAACTTCAAAAATCGAGAACTTATGCCTAATTGTGTTTCAGTTAGACTCCTACCCCAATACACATTGTATTATTTTGAAGTGGATCTTAATCAGCATCTGTAAGCATTTATTCATCCATAGGCATTTCAGTATATGTCTCTAAAAGATAAGGCTCTCTTTTTAAAATCATTATCACACGTTGGAAAAATTAACAATAATTCCAGAATATCAACATATACTCGTATGTTTAGATTGGCAGTTGTTTCACAAATGTGATATGTGTGTATACTTTTTCCAGTTTGTTTTTGACTCAGGATCCAAATAAAGACCACACAATTGTGTGTTGTAGTTTAGTACATTTTTTAATATAAAGGTTTTAATTTTGACAATTTTTAAAGTGTAGAAAATAGGTATTAGACATGCAATTAACAAATATTTCTATTTTGCCGTATTCAGATCGTTGCCTTTTTGCTTTTTTAAAGAAATGTTAGATATTGCTTAAGTCTCTTACCCATATCTTTTCCTTTTTTTCTCCTACTTAGTTAACAAATATACTAAAATCGGTGGATAGGATTTCCACAGTATGTTTTTATGCTACTGCTACATTTTAAAATATTGCTACATATTTATATATAAAAGCAAAATATCTTAATTTTAAACACTTATGTAGCCATTTCAATATATATATATGTTCTGCAACTTAGTGCTTTTCACTCAGAATGCATATTCATACATGTGACCCAAACTTGCTCATTTTAAACTGCTAGGTGTTATTTCTCTTTAATGAAAACATTCTAGCATATTTATTACTAAGGAGCATTTAGGTGATCTTACCAATTTTTTCCTGTTAGAAGTAAAGATCAGTAAACATCCTTTTATGCTCATCTCCTTAGTCACATGAATGAGAGTTCATTTCAACTATAACACGCAGAAGTGGTGAGGATGTCTTCAGTATTTCCAGGGATGACTGATTTTGTTCCAAAGTTGTTGTACAGTGTGACTATTATTAGCAAGATATGAGAACTCCAGTTCCTCCAGATCCTACCCAGCACGTAGCATTGTTAGGTTTCTAAAATGTGCCCATATGCTGGGTATGAAATGGTAACTCATTCTTTCATATTTCTCTGATTACCAATGAGATTTAACATCATTTCATTTTTATTGGATGTTTAGATTCCCCCTTCTATGAATTTCCCATTCATAAAAGTTTTTTCTGACTCACAGCAGATTTTAGAGTTTCAAATGTGTCCACTCTTAATTATACAGACAAGTTAACTTGAAAGCTTTCAGTTCAAGAATATGCATTTTTTATCAGTAATGAGAAATGGCCCAAGTACTATGTTAGAAATAATAAATGACTAAAGTTTGTGAACTCCTAAAGTTTAATATGTGTCATTATAAATTAGAGAAAATTCTAGTTTGTCCTCATAATAACAGTTCTCTCCCTCACTTTATTCTGACATACTTTTTCATGGAGTGAAGAGCTTGAAGGGACTGCTTTAGCCTAGGAATTATTAATAGTTTACAGCCTGTTTCATCTGTGACATAGCCTATAATTTGGTTAAATCTGTGGGAGTGAATGTCATCCTGAGTATCATGGTGGGAAAAAGCTGAGGGAGGGCTGACTGCTATCTAGTTTAAGTGCCTACGTTTACAAATAAGGAAATGGAAGTTCTAGATAAAGTTATTACCCGAGGGCAAATAATGGTAGTGGCTGAACAGGAGAAGCCTTGCAATGAAATCTTATCTTGACTAGATTTTCAGTTTGTTTCTGCTAAGACCACCAGGATTAGACTAAATGAAATTTTAATATCCTTTCTAAACATAAGAATTCCAAATTAGTGATTTGCCATGACTCTAAATTATATTAGAATTTTCAAATTAAGTATTCACTAATTCATTTGGCAATACGCATTGAAACCTACTATGATTATGACCTGAAATTTACTTTGATAGTTTTGGACTAGTTATACTACTTTTATTTCCTATTTCTTAAATATGACTTTTTAAGCTTAAAATGAACTTAAATTTAAAAGACTAGAGGATAGAAATCCAAATTCCAAGAAAACCTTATCAACTTATTTCTAGGGACAGATACATCCAGGCTATAAGATGAAATATTTCTTGAATTCCATTTTACGTAGAAGATGTTATTAGATTTTCTAGGCAAGAGCAAAGACCATACCTGAATCTATCTTTTTGTTTTTAATGGATAGCTATAAACTCAAATGAACCGTATCCATTTTATAGTGTAGGTTCACACAATTTGTGTCTCTTTCTAAATAGATATAAATCCATACATGCCCTAGCCAGTGATTTGTCATACAGTTGTGACCATACTTGGCATCCAGATGAGGCTTCTAATTTATTGTCCCAGTGTTCCATTTATATTAGATATATAGAAGCTAGACCGTTGGAATAACAGAACCCTTTATAATATTGTAGTCAAAATATATGGAAGCCTATCAACTTTTTAAAAGTTATTATGGAAATTTTCAAACCTAGACAAAAGTAGAGAGAATTGTTTAGTGAACCCAATCTTAGTTCAGTGCTTTTTCTCTCTTCTCTCACTTTGGGCTATCTTAAAGTAAATCCGGGACATCCTATCATTTTATCCCGAAATACTTCAATGTCTTTCTCTAAATAAGGACTTTTTTTTCCCTTTTAACATAACCACAATATGATCATCACATCTTAAAAAAAATTAGCAGTTGTTAAAATCATGCTCTCAAGTACTTGGATTTTTCTGGATTGTCTCAAAGATTTTTTTCCCCTCAGTTTGTTTGAATTGGAATCCAAATAATTTCAATATTGCATTTGGTTGGTATGTCTGTTAAGTCTCTTTTAATCTAAAGTTCTCTTGCCTCCTTTTAAAAAATGTATAATTGTTAAAAAAGACTGGGTTGGGTTTCTTTCTTATTGTATTAAATGCTTCTTGAGTCATAAGGGCTGTATTTGTGTGTGTGTGTGTGTGTGTGTGGAAAAGATCAGCTGATTTTTTTTTCCTGAAATATTCCCCACATTCTGGATTTTACTGATGGCATTCCTATTGTGTCATTTGAAATATTCTTCTGGACCTATATGTCCTGTAAATTGGTAGCTGGGAATACATATTTGATTAGATGCAGGCTTTATTTTTTGACATGAAAAAAATATACGTAGATAGTGTTGTAAATTGCATCTCATCACCTGGCACACAATGTCTGTTTCTCTTTTTGTGATATTAACATTGATCTTTGGGTTCAGATTTTGTCAGCTTGATCTGTCTGTTATAAAGTTTCACATCAGCTTTTTTCCTAATGATTTTAGTAGCCATTGATGATTACTGCTTGGGTCTAATATAGATGTTACATATAGAATTTATAAGATTCTGAATTTGGAAAAGCTCACCTATTTCCAGCTTCTCACTCTTGATTTGTTCTGGTATCTTGACCATTTATTTTCCCTTTCTTAATCTTTAATAGGCTTCTAATTCTTGAATGCTCTATTCTCCAACTAGGTTACATGGAACACAGTGCTGTAGGGTATGCTATGAGAAAAAGCTCTGAGTTTGGGGGATGCTGCCTACTGCTTTTTGCTCTGAGAGATTTATAATACACATGAGCCTATTAAAGTTCTGAGAGATCTGTTGATTAAACAAACTTGATTTACCCAGAATTTCATCAATTTATTTGACCACTGCATTCTTTTATCATCAATACCTATTGGCATCTTGTTTAGAGAAACGTACTTTGAAATGCATCCCAAGAAAGACAGAAAAGTAGGATTATTTGCCCCATACTCCTGTTGGGGGCTTGTGATTTGAAGGTCAGGGCTCCCTAACAGTTGCCTTCTTCTTAGGGGAAGGAAGAGCCTGAGAGCAAATCAAAGTTCAGATGGCAGAGAGGACTGATGTACCATATAATATATCCTGTTAATATAATCTCATCTTCATTGTATCAATTGCTTTCATTTCTGTTTCTTCTCAGCATTACTTACATAGCCCATATTGACAATTCCAAATATGTTAAGTACTGATTACAGTTCAGCTCTCACAATCACCACTTAAAAAATTGATACAATTTTCTGTCTTACATTACACATTTCTACATGTATTATACGTATCACATACATACACAAACACATGCCCACCCCAAAGCACACTTCAATTGTTTTATTTCAGATGCAGTATTGGTATATGAAGAAAAGAAAAGGGAATAATGCTAATTTAGAGTGTTTGCTTCAGATATCAACTCTAGACTGGTTTTCATGCTAGAGGCTCACATCCTATTTATGGCTCATTATGGAAAATTGAGTTGCACAAAATTAGGGACAGAGACAAATTTTTCTTTGCTCTGAACCTCAAGTTCTGTACAATAAATGTTTTCCATTAGAAGAAAAAATGTTGTGCATTAATGCTCCTGAGAAAAAATAGGGATTGCCAGTAATGCCATCAGGAAACGATTTTTTAAATGTTTCAGGGGTAACTATGAATCAACCACTAAATAGGGAATACAACTTATTTTGCAGAGTTGGAACATTAATGAGAAAACATTTTTTTTTTGAAGTTTAGTTATTCTGGGAAAGTGTGAATTTTGGATGTAGGAACATGCACAAGGGATTTAGTCATAAGCAGTACAAGTCAGGCACATGATTAAAATAAACAACAATAGAGCCAAGACTCAGAAGACACGAAGTTCTTTTTTGTGACCTTCGTTGAGGATGGACTGGGATAAGGCAGGGAGAAAACTGAACAGTGCGTCATCAGTGCTCTCAATGAAAGACTAAATATGCTTTGTGCAGCCCTGAGCTTCTGGGTGCCTGGCCATGGGGTGCACTGGTGAGCTAAATTCAGACCTTGACAGTAGATGTTTATGATGAAAGTGATACTGATACATTTAGATTTACATAAAACTTTCATTTAACAAAGATCAGGATCGTGATGCTTTTCTCAGCAGAAAATTCAGAAAAAGGCAAAGGCTACATTAACTAAATATTTTAAAATCATAAGACAACCCTTTTCTACTTGTCACAGACATGTTCTTCATGACAAACGACTCTTAAGTTTGCTGTTCATCTACTCATTAGTTAACTTTGCAAATACTGTCTTTTGAGAATTGTGTGTCGGCTCACTTTAAACATCTGTTCTGAAGAAGACTTGAAGGTATAGTGCTGGGACAAGTGTGGCAATTACCTTAAAAACATGATTTTGAAGTACAACTTCAGGTAATGAATTTGGTTGTGTTTCTCAAGTATAAAGCCATTGAAAAATGCATTCTCTTTTTGTGTGTGTACCTCCAGAATATTATTTGGTGAATCACTGAGCCCAAATACAAATGTAAAATTTCACACATAAGAAGTGTAAGAGGCCTTAATGATAATTTCAGTCCAGTCCTTCATGAACTGAAGCCTAGAGAGGGACAATGACTTGCCTAAGATTACATTTTACCCTGTGATTTAAAATAGTTTATTCACTTCACAGTTTAGGAGGAACTTTGTTCATTTTATTATTTCTACTTTTATTTTTTTGTAGAGACAGGGTCTTACTGTGTTGCCCAGGCTGGTCTCAAACTCCTGGCCTGAAGTGATCCTCCTGCCTTGGCCCCTCAAAGTGCTGAGATTACAGGTGTGAACTTCCATGCCCAGTCACTTTGTTCATTTTAAATATGACGCGTAGTTGCATTTTATGCACTGAGTTTATAGCCTGGTCTTGAAAATAGCCAATTAGTCGGTTGGCTCAAAAGAATGATGATAATGGCAAGCCTATGGAGGGAAGGCTGATTTCTCTTCACTGTTAGGAAGGTCAATATTGGGTAAACAGAGAAAAGTGTGAAAATGGTTTGAGTGTCAACTAGCAGGTTGTACCTAAGGGCTAAATACTGGGAGATTTACGGAACTTTCTCTGGATATTGGTGCTGTCTGCAGGCCTGTCTCTTGACAGTCTCAGTATTTCCTGCCCCATATACCCACAAGGAAAAAGAATGCTGCCAGCCATATGGATACCTGTAATTATTTGAAACCATGTTAGGAGACTAACTTAGACCCCCCACTGATGTCCTCATAATGTGAGGAAGTCTAAATTTCCTGCAGAGGCTGAAATTTTAGTTTGTGAACCAAAGCTCAGTTACGTAAGCAGAAAAAACCCTCAACCAAGATCGTACTTTTCTACTTGGTTTAGTCAGGCTTTGGGGCTTTTATGTGTTTTAGCTTATTTACTCTAAAGGTTAATAATGCTCACTCTGTTTAGTTTCCAGAGATAACGATAGGGATCAAATTATTGCTTTTATATCAAGAGGCAAAATTGTGTTGAGATACTTGGCTGAAAGATTTTTAATAGTTCGAATTTTTGTTTCATTATGATAGTATTTGGTTTTTATTTGACCAAATTTTGATTGTATAACTATGCCTTGCTTATTAGAAATAAGTTATTACATTTTTATGTCCACTGATTTACAGGCAATTCGATCACAAATGAAACTGGATGATTAATTTTGCCTAGTAAGAATTCTGCTTTCTGAGTCAGTGAGGTTTAATATTAACAAATGTTTTTTCAGTTTAGGGTTCTGTATGATGATCATGCTCTCTAGGGTAAAAAGTGTGGAAAAAGGTGGCTGGCCTTGAGAAATACACAATTGCTGTGCTGGTTCTTTCAGAGTTGAAATGGAGTAACAAAATCAGAAATCACCCAACGGTTTCTAATTTCAAAGACAGACTGTCTGACCTTGCCTACATAGTTCAGGTAAAAACCAAGAAGGAACACGGAGAAGGAAATTGAGTTCCTGTCCAGGTGACATACAACCACAACCACATCCAGTAATACATCTGGAATTACAACATGGGCTGTTCACCCTAGGGCACAACAAGCTCTCACCTAGAAATGTGTTTCTTCTATATTTTTATTCTTATTTGAAAAAGTTCTGATTAAACCTCTACACTACACACACACACACACACACACTCTCTCTCTCTTACACACACACACACACACACACACACACACACCCCTCGCCATCCCCATCCCTATTCATTCTTGAGGCTCTGTCTTCCCGAACTAAAGCATGCAATGTAACTTAAGAAAAAAGAATTATTTCTAATATACATTCAATTCTTTGGCTATTTTTAAACACGTCTTCTCTTGAAGCCATTAAGGGGACTTTCCAGGTACCTCAAAATATCAGTGTTTTGAATTTTTTGCTCCATGTTTCACACTCCAGATGAAGGAAACCTACATAGGTTAAGGTCCACCCGTGTGTCTGGCATTGTCAGATGTGTCAGCAATCACTTCCCAGCTGCCTCTTTCACTGGATGATTTTTTCATCCTCAAAGTAGTAATTTTTGTGCCCTGGCTGGCTCTTCTGTTGGCAAGGAAGCTTAAGGTGGCTTAGGTGACCTGTTCAGTCTGCTGGATGAAAATTTAGGGGTATGTTTTTGAAGTGATATAAAATTAAACAGCAGCAATTTAACGGTGCATATATGTATTTAGAGGTGAAATGGCTTCAGTTGATGGCTGGGAAAAGGAATTGGAAGTGTGTTTGTATGTTGTGACCACAGGCATGCTTTGGCTCCCAATGTGGTAAAATAGGATTCAGAGCATTCCAGGTTGATTTGTAATGTTGCCCTCACAAGGAAATCATTGCCTGGGAATATTTTTGTTTGCTTGATTAAGGGAGGTTCCTAGTTCTATAACAATTGGTGTGTCAGTTTTGAGAAGCTCAATATGCCTGGGTTTTGTTTGTTTGTTTTGCTTTTGCTTTCTTCTTCATCGTCTTCTTTTTTTTGCAAGTCACTCTTCAAAATGTAGTATTTAAGGGAGGGAAAATATTAAACATTGAGAATCTCTTAATTCAGAAAAGATGGCCAAGCCATTTTCAGCACAGAGAGAAATGAGAAGCACAAGAGACTTGATCATTTGAGCAAGACGTCATGACATGGCAGCCGACCTCTGAGCTCAGATCTGGATCACTTTCTAGCTGCATCATGTGAAGTAGAATTTCACTAGCCTGAGCCTCGGTTTCCCAGCTTGTAAATTTAGCATTTTTAGGCTGAGAGAGAGATGACAAATGTAAAAGACCTGGGACAATTTTTGTGCTCAGAGAAAGCCATCTGTAAATGGTGGCTGTTAGAGGCGTCTTGCACAGTTACGGTTTCACTTGTTAGTGGGTTCTTGGTATTTGAGGTACAGCATTTAGAATCAGGGGCAGTAGAATCCAGCTTTGTAGCTGTTGGTATCTACAGCCTCAGGGAAGGGCTAAGCCTTTGAGCAGAGCCGTGGTTGCAGCCTCACTCCCGTGCCTCCCTACCTCTCTCTCCCCTCTCCCCTGCCCTGAGGGTCCCCCTTTACTTCAGAGACACAGTCCAGCCTTGGCGCGGCTCCTCCAGGAACCTTTGCCTGCTCCTGTGGCCCTGGCTGCTCCTCCTGCATTGACCCACCTCCTACTGGAAGACGGGATGAAATGAGGTGTGTCAAAGCCACCATGTCCCCAAAGATGGATCTTTATGGGGACAGTTTCCTTTCATTCTGGCTAAAGCTTGCTTACTACCTTCTCTAGCAACCAAAGGTCCGTGTCAGGAGGGCAAAGGCCACAAGCATTTGTGTCATTAGAATGTCCGCAGGTGTGTGTTTCCATCTAAATCATAGAGGCTTTGAAGAAAATGTGGTGAGGGTTACAATGGCCTCTTTGTTTTTCTTTACATTCCTTAAATTTTTTAAAATTTTAATTGTTATAAGTCCATAGTAGGTGTGTATGTGGCCTCTTCTCAATGACTGAAAGAAGAGCAGGTGGGCCCCAGAGCTATTTGCCCTCCGTTCCCACTGGGACTTCCTTTCCTACTCAAGGTTTTGCTCCAACGCAGGCTGGTTATTTATAATTTTGCCATATGGCCGAACCTGACTGGGAGCGGTCAGTGCAGGGAAAGTGGTTTGCAGCAAGTGTCTTCTTCAGATCAAGCCTCCCTTTTGTCTCTCCTCGAAACCATTATATTAGAGGATTTCACCAGAAAGAGGGAGAATACGGTGTCCTGCTGTTGCTAGGTAACTAGAAAACATCAAACCCAGTCAGAGCTGACATTGGCTTGATTTTCCCTAGGAACCTGGCTGCTCTTGCTAAGTACTTTGTGTAGTATTAATGGATTTGTTATTAACAGTTTAATGGTGAGTCTAGGGGGTCTCCTTGATTCTTTCCCTTTTTCCCCCCACCCCTTGCCCACATCAGTAAAGTGCCAGATACATTATTTAAGGCTTGAAGTCAATTCTTGACTTACAGATATTTTGAAGGAAGGTGCTCTGCAGAAGCAAACAGAGTTGATTTACACATACCTGGAGTACGTACTGTATTTCCCTGATCTTCGCCCATTTTTAAAAACAAATGGGCATCCCTTTTCCAGCAGTAGAAGTGGTTTAAAATTCCATGAATGGTAACCCGTATTTAGTCATAGGAGATGTTTGTGCACACACTTGAACACATCTTAATGATATTGATGAAATGATTTGATACAGATTATGTTCCTTTCTCCTTGGGCTTGGCCATTCTCTGTGGCTGATTATATGGGCACTGTGTTTCCTAATCTTAGAGAACTCTGACTCCAAGACATCCGCCTTGTCCATCTCAGGCGGGCTCCTGTAACCTGTGCTGTCTCTTTTTTGCAGATTTGGACACTTCCCAGACTGAGCCCCCAACCCCCCGTGATTCAAATTCACACCGCCCTCAGCTGCAGGCGTTTATAACAGAAGCAAAGCTAAATCTACAGACAAGGATGATGACCAGACAAGATGGGGAAACTGGAGATGGAGCCAAAGAAAATATTGTTTACCTCTAATTGTGTTGTCGTTTTTCCAGACAAAACAAAACACTGGCACTTTTGGGAGAAACTATTTTTTTTTTTCCACTCCTTATGTATGTGTGATCGTCTGTGTCCAAATTACTTTAAGGATAATATTTAATATTTCCTGCAAGTTCAGTTTTTGGCATGAGTCTAATTAAATTATTGAAAGCAGCCCTGTTTGTATAATCTTTAACTTTTCACATCTAATTTCAGATTTCTGGAGGAGAAACTAACTAGAATAAGCAGAAATATTTTAAAAGTTGTTAGACTCTAGGGTAAAATTCCATGTCAAATCTTCTACTCAGTCATCTGGCTTACAAGATTCCTTTTAAGATCTCAATGAAGCAATTTAGATTTAAAGAGTGATATTCACAAGGGGTGAACTTTCACAGTCAGGGCAGTTGCCTCAATGCCCACATAGGCAGAGGAGGATGTGGGAAAGGGCTTTTCTCAGCTACTTTTTATGTGCTCATTTCTTCTGGGAACATTAAAAGTGGTGATCTGTTACAGTCACTATTCAACTGGGCACCTGCTGTGATTGGTCAGTCACTGAGCCAGGGATACAGTCCAGACTTGCTTAAGACCTAAGCCTAAGGCTGGTGAGGTTTCAAGATGCAGTTCAGCATCATCTTTTAACAAGGCCCAGAGGCCCAGAGCCCCCAGCATGTCATTTTGATGTGAATAGTGAACTTGGTTGGAGCGCTCACATCTATCAGCTGGCCTGTTCCTGCCGACACCTGGAGTACCAACTACCACTCCCTGGAAAGAACCCTTCGCTGCAGTTTTTTAAGGGCAAAACTGCCCACTCCTCATGAAGCTGGCTGCCTGGATACACTTTTCCACAAAGGAAAACTGGCATATCCTGCCTTCCGTGTAGTATGGCTCTCGGTGTGAGAAACCAGAAGATATTTTCATCTTGTTCAGAAATACTTGTGTATTTGGGTGTCAATAAATATCTTTTACCTTATTTTACTTTGTAATGTTAACATTATGTGTAGGACCATGGTAACACACAACATATAATCTCCCCTCATGAAAAGTGAAAATAAAGGAAGACTATCAGATTCATTCAGAAATGCAGCACTTACTAGGAATGAGATGTGATAGGAATGGAAAAACAAAAAAAGAAAGAAAACCAACAAACCCGATCCCAATAGTTTTCTCCCTACTTAAAGTTGTTAAGTTGGATATCTACATTGTTTTTTTACTTCAGCAAGTCAAATCCTAATTTTTTTAAAAAAAGCCCCTTCACGGGGCAGTCTTTTTCTGACTTCTGCTGCTTCTGGCTATTTTTGTCACAATTACATTTAAAAATTCAGTGACTGATCTTTTCACAGAGTGGATATAACTTATTAAACTTCTATTCAATCACTTCACCTCTAAGTGGAACTCTTCAATTACAACCTGCATCTCCCATTCCTAAAGACATCTAGAAAGATCTGTCTTTCCTCTCTTCAACAAAGTCTAGTCCAGAATCCTTTATCTCCTGAATGAAAAGTACATAGATATTTCTATCTAAATCCTTTCTCCAGTAACTATAAATATCTTTCCTTTCTTCAGGACCTTATATATAGAAATAGTGGAAATATGTCAAGATGTTCAAAATCCTCATGGGGTTCTTTCCTTAAAAATGTGCGAGCTCAGTGGATTTATAAGACGTGCAAAACAGGTCTGCATGCAGTTCCTCTGGGAAAGCCTGAGCATTTTTTAAGTACCTATATTCATAGGTTCCTCTGGGCAATTCTCTTATTTAATATCATGACTTTTCAATGGCATAGAACTACATTTCAAAGCTTTCTCCTTTAAGTTCTTCCTTTTCACCATATCCCCATTATGGAATGAACTCAGATCCTGCTATGATCTGAATGTTTGTGTCCCCCTAGATTTATATGTTGAAAACCTAATCACCAATTCATTGATGTTAGGAGGTGGGCCTTTAGAGCATGACTAGATCATAGGATGGGGCCGTCACAAATGGGATTAGTGCCCTTATAAAAGCGGCACTAGAGAGCTCTTTTGCTCCCTCACCATGCGGAGGATGCAGCAAGAAGACACCTTCCATGAACCAGGAAGTGGGCCTTCACTAGATATTGAACCTGCTGGTACCTCGACCCTGGACTTTCCAGCCTTCAAACTTTGAGAAAAAAGTTTCTGTTGTGTGTAATCCACCCAGTTTATGTAGCCCTAAAATTCTAGTTTGTTATAGTAACCCAAACAGACTAAGGTCTCAAGACAGAGTCACAGAGTGACTCTAGCACAAATTTACTAATCTTAAAAGCTGACCATCCTATTTTCCAGGATCATAAGTGAATTTTCCCAAAAGGACCTACTTTTCTCACCAAGGTAAGAGCTTAAAGGAAGCATTCAATCCTTTAGAGATTTGTCCTAGAAAGAAAAGCAATGTTTCTGCTCTGTCCTTCCAGGCTGTATATGAATTTATTCACCATTTCATTTAGAGTCCAAGCTACTCTGCATTTCATCAGGACTATATCACTCCTGGAATCGTGCAACACTTCCCAGCCCACTCACAGCTGAAGCCCTGTTCATTCAGAAAAGGGTAACAGCCCTTGCAGCAGAGGACTTGCTGTGTGTGTGTGTGTTATGTAAGGTAAAGAATGTGAGGATAATTAAATCATAGAGTGACAAAGAAGTAGAGAGGAATATGTTTTTTTTCTTCCTGTGACCTAGGACCACCTTTCAAACTGAGAACCAACCTGAGATTGCTGATGTCCGGTCCTTTTTGTCTCTCTCACTGAGAGGCAGCAGAGCATAAGAATTGAAAATATGGATCTGGAACCACATCTGCCACTGACTCGTTGTATGTCCTTGGCATGTTACTTCACCTCTCTCTGTTCCCATTTTCTTATTTATAAAACAGGGATGACTACCTTATGGAATCGTTGCAAGAATTAAATGACTAATATACGCAATACGCTTAGAATAGAACTTAGGGCATAGTAATCACTCAATATATGCTTGCCATTATTATTATTTTTAAAAATCTGTTAATAGGCTGGGCTCAGTGGCTCATGCTTGTAATCCTAGCACTTTGGGTAGCCGTGGCAGGCTGATTGCCTGAGCTCAGGCGTTCGAGATCAGACTGGGCAACATGGTGAAACCTTGTCTCTACTGAAAAGAACACAAAAAACAAAAAAAAAAACAAAAAATTAGCCTGGCATGGTGGCATGTACCTGTAATCCCAGCTACTTGAGAGGCTGAGGCAGGAGAATCACTTGAACCCAGGAGGAGGAGGTTGCAGTGAGTTGAGATCGCGCCACTGCACTCTAGCCTGAGTGATAGAGTGAAACTCCATCTCAAAAAAAAAAAAATCTGTTAATAATTGCTCAGTCTAGTCCCAGTCTTTAGGCAGATTGCTTCTGCATAGCCAGAAAAAGTGAATAGAAAATTCAAATGTCTGGAGATTGCTAGACTTAAGACTGGGGAAAGTTAGGTAAGTTGAAAGTTAGCTTTCAACTTACTTGCATTTCTAAATCTCCTCTTAACTCGTGTATTCAGTAAACATTTATTGACAGTCTGCTAAAGGCCAAGCAATTTGGCCTTTCGGGACAAAAATAAAGATGAATAAGCATGCAAGCTTTTGGAGAAGACCAACACATGAACAAATGATCCTAAAGTAGAGAGGTGCAAAAAATGATATAGAGAGGTACAGCTTGCTAAAGGGCTCATGGGAAGAGCACACGGGGGGCTAGTAATATGTGGAATGGAGGAAGTTGTTCTAAAGAAGATGCTTGGGGCTTGAAGGATAGAGAGTGAGAGTAGGGAAAGACATTCTAAGCAAGAAAAATGCTATGGCTTGAATGTGTCCTCAAATTTTATTTGTTGGAAACTTAATGTGAGGTTTTTGGGAGATAGTTAGGATAGGATAAGATAAGGTCATCAGAGTGAGACCCCCATGATGGGACTTTGTTACTTTCTAAGAAGAGGAAGGGAGACCTGAGCTGACATGCATGCTCTTGCCCTCTTGCCATATGATACATTCTGCCATGTTATGATGAAGCAAGAAGGTCTTCATCAGACGCCAACACTACACTTTCGGGCTTCCCAGCCTCTAGAACTGTAAGACTAACATTTTCAAATAAATTACCCAGTCTCAGATATTCAGTTATAGTAACAGAAAGTGGACTAAGACAGAGGGAAACCTGAGCCAAAGTCTGGAGGTTTGAAACAAAATCCGTGAGAGACACTGCGGCCTACATTCGGAGATACCTAGAATGACTTCTTCCCCTCTAGATTAAGGTGTCCAATGAGAATGTCCATCTGTCTCTGCCTCTTTCAGGCATTCTTTTTTTTTTTTTTTTTTTTTTGAGAAGGAGTTTCGCTCTTGTTACCCAGGCTGGAGTGCAATGGCGCGATCTCGGCTCACCGCAACCTCCGCCTCCTGGGTTCAGGCAATTCTCCTGCCTCAGCCTCCTGAGTAGCTGGGATTACAGGCACGCGCCACCATGCCCAGCTAGTTTTTTGTATTTTTAGTAGAGACGGGGTTTCACCATGTTGACCAGGATGGTCTCGATCTCTCGACCTCGTGATCCACCCGCCTCGGCCTCCCAAAGTGCTGGGATTACAGGCTTGAGCCACAGCGCCCGGCCTCAGGCACTCTTATATATCAAGTGTGGGAACATGGAAGTTCATCCCTGCCCTCCTTGGTAACTGATCAGGTTCCAGGCTATGGAGTGGACTTTTCCCGGGGATGCTATACTCTTAAATTGTAACCAAACATTCCCTCATTCCCTCACCTTTCCACATCCACCTCTAACATAAAGCAATGTAGGTTCTGGTCAAATGGGCAATTGGGTATCTTCCTGTTTGATCCCAAAGCACAAGAAATTAAGAGCAAAAGGTGCCCTGGGATTACCTGAAGATGCTTATTAGAACAGAGTGGACCAGGAGGTTGCCAATGGGGTAGATTGATGACTTGTATGAAAACCCACAAGGCAAGATTATAAGTGGAGAAAAAAAGAGACAGGCTTATGTTGCTCTTCCGCTTTATTTTTTTATTTTTATTTTGATTTTTTGAGACGGAGTTTTGCTCTTGTTACCCAGGCTCGAGTGCAATGGCGTGATCTCGGCTCACCACAACCTCCGCCTCCTGAGTTCAGGCAATTCTCCTGCCTCAGCCTCCTGAGTAGCTGGGATTACAGGCACGCGCCACCATGCCCAGCTAATTTTTTGTATTTTTAGTAGAGACGGGGTTTCACCATGTTGACCGGGACGGTCTCGATCTCTTGACCTCGTGATCCACCCGCCTCGGCCTCCCAAAGTGCTGGGATTACAGGCTTGAGCCACCACGCCCGGCCCTTCTGCTTTATTTTTTTATCCAACCCTGATGCTGCACATAGCTCCCTGTTTTAATACCACCTAGGGCTGTGTGGAGAATGGAAAAGAATAAAAGGAAGGGAACACATGGAAGACTCCAGAATTATCTTGATTGACATACAGAGTTAACTCTTTTCTTTCCTGACTGCCTCTCATGCACAGATGTCCCTCCATCAGTGTGAAAGAGGCAGTTAAAAAATATGGAAAAGTCAAACAGACTTGGCCCTACCTACTGGATCTCTCTCAGGGCCACAGGGTTGCACACCACCAGGGGGCACTATTCATGCTCCAGAGCACACATGCTCGTAGAGACCAATGTGAATGGAACCTCGTGGGGCTGTACAATCCTGCAACCTTGCTTCTGAGCTAAGTTTGCTTATCTATGAAAGGAGAATAATAATAATATTAGCCATGTCTTGCAGGGCTGTTGTGAACTACTTGAAGAAGCCCAGTGCAGTAAATGGCATACAGTCAGCACTCTAAAAGTGACAGCAGTTGTTGTATGCTGGGGATGGGGTAGAAAGAAGGCAGGCTCGGGCATGCTCAAGAGTCGAAGTCGCTGGGGCATCACAACTTCACTTTTGTCCAGCTCCTTTTCCTGTGCTGAGAGATGTCGAAGATCAAAGCCTGTTAGGATGCTGTGCTCAGAGTAAGAGCTTCATGCTACTTATTTGTTGAGAGGGTGAACAAGGGTCTTTGGAAATCAGAGATCAAAGAGTTGACAGAACTAGAACTAGAACCATGATCCATTACATTTCTTTGCCTCTGGCTGGTGAGTTCAAAGCAGTCAGTTCAACTTAATGACTGAACATCGTTTTGGGTGAAGTAACAAGGGATCATGGTTCAGTGGTTCTGTAGAAGCTTCGTGGCTGAGAAACTTCAACATGCCATTAATTGAATTCTAGTTGTCTGTCTACCAATAAAACTCTTTGAAAGGCAGAAAGTCAAAGGTTTTAGATACTACCAGCAGCTATGGGTCTCATAACAATTGCCCAAGGAGAAAGAATGATCTCAGTAAGAATATAGGATTACATTTTTCTTTGCTAATTTCACTAGATTCTATAGTTACATTATAGAACTGTTCCTTATTTCTGCAAGAGCCCCAATTTCCACCTTCCCTTCTTTTATGCATAGGTCTGGCAATAAATTTAACTTGGCTCTGTCCCCAGGCAATCCAGGGTTAAACTGTCTCCTGAACCACAAAATTTCAGTCCCTAGGGAAATTTGAAAAAGTTCTCCTCTTGTTCAGAAGCTCAATTGTCTCCATTTTATTTCATAAATGAGATCTGATTTGTCTCCTGACGTATTTTTACTTACTCAAGAGTTGGTCTGAGTTCTTTTCTTTCTCTCCTGAGCCGGTTTTGGGTTGTTTGCCTATTCACAGAAGGAAGCAGTGAGGGAGAAAGCCGCTAGAACTCTGACGAATGGTTTACTTCGTTAGCAACCCAAGTTAAACAGTTAATGATGGAAGCCAATATGGGCTGAAATGCCATTTGGGGGTAAATGCCTGGCTTCATTTTTTCATGTTCTCTTTACCCCTACTTGCCCCAGCCCCCCACACCCTCTATAATGTCTGAGCAGGTTTTCTACATAGTTGCCAGTGCTTATTTTTACAATCTCTAACATAACAGCTTCAAATATAAACACAAACATAGCCAGCAACAACGACAGCATCTGCACAGGCCACAGAGCTAAAACAGGCTCTTAGAAATGTGCTTGACATTTCCCTTGGCAGCTTCACAGCCTCCTTAGAAAGCCTTGGTCCACCTCTCTGCTGCCGACAAGCTCTGATTTGGATAAGATGCTGGCAAAGGACAATAGGCTTTTAATTAAGGTCTGTAGAGCTGTAGCTCAGGAAACACACCTCCCGAAGAGGTTCTTTTAAAGACTTCCATTTCTTCTCGCCGCCCTACAAACAGTAACTGTGTGCTCCATCAAGGCAACTGTGCTCATTAATCTTCTGTAGCATTAGAATCACTAGTAACATAAAGGTAGTAATGGGATTCTTTTTTTTTTTTTTTTTTTTCCAATAGCTTGGAAAATTAATGTTAATTTTTGTTCCTAGTTTGGGGCAGTTGTTTTTATTATGATGATGCGGAATGTGATCATACAACTTGATCTTTCCATGCAAACTCCCTGCGTGCAAAGTTCTCATTGTATCTGACACAGAATTAATGTAAACATATTTTTGTAATGGCCATATTTTGAGTCACTCACTTAGAGGAAGGTTTTCTAATGTGGAATCTGAGTCTGTTAAGTATCGTTGCTATGGAGACTATGTGAGAGTTGGATTAATTAAGGCTCGAACAGATGTGAAGTGTGCAGAATGCACTGTTTTCTGTTAGTAATTAAAGAGGGTATGTGTGTACGTGAGAGAAAGAAAAATAGAGACAATCCGAGACAAAACAGTCAGACAGACGTGCTTGGCACTGGACATGTGACATTTTCTTCAGTGAAACTCACTGCTGATAACTCTGCTGACACTACTCTATTTTCTCCTCCACCCATGCCAGACAGAATAATTGCTTGAAATGGCCAAGCAGTCCATCCTTTCTTTCTTTTTTGGTCTGATTTATAAGAGACATAGGAATATACCAAAACATGTTCTTGGATCAGTGGGTTCAAACAACCCATCAGTCTGAACACTCAAAAATCAAACTGGTCTGTTTAAATGGTTTTGAAACTACCTGGCAGGAAGGCCGAGTGTGCAGACTGGAGCTCTGTGAGTTATCCAACCCGCTGGTAGTATTGTCATCAGTGAATTGATAGAGAGAGACTGGCTGCCCAATGCCAAGGAGAAATTGTCATGGAAATGCTTTAAGATTAGAAAGTGAATGAAACATCAATCTGGTTTGAGTTTAATTTGGAGAACATTTGTTTCAGTTTGAACTAAATCTTTTCCTTTTTAAAATGCTGTATTTCTATTTTTTCTTAAGTAACTTATTAACATTAGGTTTAGACCTGAATTCAGCGAATTAGGTTCCACTGGAATTCTGCTTAGTGGCCCCAGTGAGTGGTGTCCCCGTATTGCCTCCTCCATGGCAGGAAGTAGTTAATGGCTTAAAAACGTCTAAAGGCTTTTCTTCTGGGTTGGCAGCAATTTTGCTTGAACTGGTAGCTTTTGCGGCATGATCACTTTTGTTTGTCTCGAAGCTGTGGAGGTGGGGTTGTCTGAATCAAAAAGTGTCACAGAGGTGCTTTGTTTCCAGTGGACAGTGTCCTGGTGGCCTAAATTTGGCCTCTTCTCACCCACAGACCATGCAGGGTGAATCAGAAAGTAATGATGTAGTGGGAAGTTGTGTGGCCTGGGAGGTCAAGTATTTGTGTGTGTGCGTGCATGTGCGTGTGTGTGTAAGAGCACACTCTCAACTAAAGCATGTGTCTGGTTAAACTCCTATACCTCTAAGGACTCAAGCACATCCACAGACATGACTTTTTCCATCTTGCCATGTCCCTGCATGTCACTAATTACAGCCTGGTTCTGTGAGTGTTTCAGTCAATGAATGGGGCAGTTTAAAAAAATTCTTTTTTTTTTTTTTTTAACTAGGTGAAGGCTGCAGGCGGCACTCTTCCATTTTAAAGCTCAGCCATCTTTCAGTTGTGCTATTGAGAGTTAAAGAGACAGGGCAACAGGGACAAATTGGATCAGTGTGAGTTTATCACGATCTGGGGAGAAAACGTAAGTCTGCTTCTTCATTTCCGCATTGTCCTCTACAGCTTCGACCTAAAGTTCACTCACCCTTAAACAGGACTGTTAAATCTTGTATATTCTATGTTTGTAATTTGAGGATGATGCCAATGTATCTCATCAGAGAAAGCATTTGGCGAGGCTGCGGAAAGAATTATTTGCCTTTTGAATCCATTGTGATCAACTTTATCTCTGGGTATTAATAAGAAGAGTGACTTATTAAAATATAACTGTTTGCCTTTTCTTTCTCCCCACCACATCAGATACAGGAGAAAGTATATTCTATTTGTGAAGTGAAAAGGAAATTGGGGTGGGAGAAAAAGCAGCAGTGGTTCAGTGCCTCTGAAGGAACGTCTGTTAAATGCTTGAGTAAAAGAGCAACAATGGAAATCTTGAAACCAATAAAAATCAAGCCAATACAGGGAGTTAATTTAAGAAGGAAATCTACTTTCCCTCTAAATCATCAAATTTTGAGAAGTGTTTTATATTTGGCAGACGTCAGTATGTATTCTCTGTGTGTGTGCCTGCATTCGTATTTGTTTGTATACGCGCACTCTGTTTGAAGTCACTTCAGTATACTTAACCAAGCTACCATTTTCCTTCCATTCTGTCCTTCCATATGTTAGGATGAGGATGAAAGTACCCAAGTGCCCTGTTGCCACCGTGCTGTAGACACGATCCACCATTCCACTGTTAGTCTTTTGACTGCTATAACAAAACACCACAGACGGGGTAGCTTATACAGGACAGAATTTATTGTTCGTAGTTCTGGAGGCTGAGAAGCCCAAGATAAAGGCACTGGCAAATTCAGTGTCTGGTGAGGGCACCTTTTCTGGTTCATAGATGGCTCCTTCTAGCTGAGTCTTTACATGGTGGAAGAGGCAAAGCCCCTCTCTGAGGCTTCTTTCATAAGGCACTAATCCTAGTCCCCTCTCCGCGTAGCATTCCTTCTTCCCAGGTATGGGGCAGGACGCCTCTGGAATAAGCATCTTCAAAGGAGAAGACAAAAGGAAAATAGTGACCTTTCTAGGCTTTATGGCTTGCTTTCGGAGTTTCTATGACTCACCTTCGGGGAAAAGGAATTCTGGTTTCTATGACTTGCCTGGGGAAGAAAGAGGGGCAGGAGACGGGAGGGTGGGGGAAGATCAGAAAAATCTTGCTTCTGAGGCCCTTCCCGTCTCCTCCAGTTCAAAGTACTCAGCGCACTAAGGTGTAAGTTTTCATACTTTGGGATATCATGTTCTGCACTCTAGCATCACAGTAACTGGGAAGAATTACTGGCATTAAGTGAACAGAAGAAGCAGAAAAGCTAAAGGTCCTGTGATGAGTAGGACAGTCCTTCCAAGGTCAGTTTCCAAACCTCAAAAGCCTGTTGAAAAGCACTGATCACATTTCAGCTTAAATTTAAAATAGTTGTTACGATATGAATTCAAAAGTGAGAAGGCATTTAGAAACCTTTATACCTTCTGAAAAGTGGCTATGTGTAGATGCCAGTAATATAGAACATCTTGATTTTTACCCAGAGTGCAGATTTTTAGGAAGAGTATCATCAAGATTCAAAGAGGAGCCTTACTTCAAGTGTTCTTAGAAAAATAATTTCCTTAACATTGCCAACCTCATTGTGATAGACAGGACAACACAAAGCCAACGTTAACGAGGCTCTGACATTTTTGAAGAACATAGTCTAACTTTAGCTGACATTTAAATTAGAAAGCCCAGCAGTGTAGCAGGGAGCTGATTGATTTGGAAAGCATGGATCCAAGATAATGAGGGCTCTGCCATGCTCTTCCTGGTGATGGGTAATAAATGAGCTCTTCCTGGCCAAAAGCAAAGGAGATGAGGCCATTCCTGCATTTGAACTGCAGGAATTTGCAGTGCATTGAGACGAAAAGTCATTCAGAGAGTGCTTTTATTCTGCTCACTATAGCAATATTTTCATATTAGCCTTAATAATGAGCAGGAAGACGACCCTGGTAGAAAAGACCCTGGTAGGCATTTTGTGTGTCAGAAGCACTAATGGTTGTTTAATTTCCCAGTGTATTTCAGACACTAGAAATAGATTGGTCCTGCCTTGACCTGCCAAACATGGGAGGTTTGAAAAACTCAGGTCAGAAAGCTAAACTACCTACCCTCCTTTGGAAATCGATGGTCTTTTTTGGGAAGAGGCTGACTGCTTTGCTGTGAGGCATGACAGAGCCAGAAGGCTGTGGAGTGGAAAGAAGCCATCACTGAGAGTGAGCCTCAGGCCCTTCTCAGTTGCTATCAAACCCCTGTGCTTCAGCTTTCCCCATCCATAAAATGGTGTCATCATAAAGCTCACCCTCTCACCAAAGATTAATGAAGTGAGACTTGTAAAGGATTTTAACTTAAGGATCACCTCCAGGTACTTTAAATTCTTTGGAATGAAATTATTCCAGGGGATATTCATCTGGAAGCCCAATGAACATCAACTGGACAAAAGAACCCTTATAGTTTCCTTTCAGAAAAAGTAGATGTTCATTTGTTAAAAGGAGAGGAAAGCACAACTCTGCTCTACGCGTCCTATCAATAGGCACAAAACTGATTGACAGTGAGGTTTGTCAGTCAGGCTCCATTCATCGGTCTAAATTCACTTCAGTTTGGACTCTTGTGAAGAAGGCATTGACTCACAAAGTTGAGGGTGAAATAAGATACCAATGATATCCCAGGACTTCCCTTGAGAGAGTATGCTACTCCTGAACATGTAAGAAAATCATTCCCTTAGAAACAAAGTATCAACAATGGCAAAAAGGAGTGAAGCAAAACAGTCCCTTCAGTCCTTAAATGTGGTATATATTATCCTAATTGGACATTTTCTAAACAGATCTATGTGAAATAACTCTTAACGGTATTTATCTTAATGTGTTCCTTGGAGAAATATTTAATTATCATTTTTTAGGAACTACTTAAGTTGGTTGCTGTTAAACTGTGTCTGAAAATAAACTCTTTCCTCCTTGACTTTTCCTCTGGGATCCATCAGGAGATTGACTTTCAAGCAGCTTAATGAAAGACAAGGGTCCATCGGCATTGTTTGGGGAACTGTAGGAACGGCAAGGGTCCATCGGCATTGTTTGGGGAACTGTAGGAACGGCAAGGGTCCATCGGCATTGTCTGGGGAACTGTAGGAACGGCACTAATTGCCAGAGGCTCTGAGCACTGGCTGCCAGCCTTGGGCAGCCCACCGGGCACAGCCATCCCACCCTTGGCTCCAACCCTGACTGCAAAGTAAGAAAGGGCTTTAGTGGGCTAATTCTAACAACTGCCAGTGACAAGCCTGCTGATGGACTCATCTGGGCAGCATCACAGTACCAATTAGCATCTAGAAATGGCTGGCATAATTCCAGCGGGCAGCGCTTCATTGCTGGCCCTGATCGTGAACAGGGTTAGGTTTTATGCTGCCAATGCAGACATTTGGCCTCCAGACGTTCAACAGGGTTTGTATTGAAGTTCCAAAGTGTTCCTCCAGGGGGAGCAGTCCGAAGGTGCCCGCTAAGCGTGGGAGTGGTGGGGGCGGTGCACGGGGGGCAAAAGGGATTTAAGGTTAACTCATCCAGAATTCGTTAGACACGTGTTCATCCACTGGAATCTGCCAGAGAGAATCCTAGCCTCTGAAAAAGAAATTTGTCCACATCATTTTCTCTACTTCACAGAAATAGCTTAAATAGGATGTAGTAGAGCCAGGGGCCTCAACAGACCTAACGTGAATACAGAAGGCAGCAAAAGTAGTGGTTACGAACCTAGGTTCTAGCCTGGATTTAAGGCCGAGTGCCGCTGCTTACTTCCTACTTACTTCCTGTAAGTCCTAAGTTGTAACTCAATCTTTCTGTGCCTCCATTTCTCATTTGTTAGCTGGGGATAATAATATTATCTTCCTCAGTTACAGATGGAAAGATTGTGTCCCCCCGCCATTCATATGTTGAAACCCTAACCCCCAGTGTGATGGTATTTGGAGGTAGGGCCTTTGGGAGGAAATTAAGTTCAATAAGGTTATGCGAGTGGGGCCCTCGGGATAGGATTAATGCCTTCATAAAAAGGAGGAGACGCAGGCTCTGTCTCTGTGCTCTGTACCATATGAGGATACAACAGGAAGTCGACAGTCTGCAACGCACCACAGCCCAACCAGCCTGGCACCCTGATCTCAGACTTCCAGCCTCCAGAATTGTGAGAAAATAAATTTCTGTTGTTTATAAGCCACACAGTCTATGGTGCTTTGTTATGGCAGCCCAGACAGACTGACAGCACCTCATAAGGCTATTTTGGGGTACACGTAAAGCTCTTAGAGAATGCATAGCAAGCCCTCAGGAACAATAGCTGTTATTTGGAGCTGACTTCTTGATACTTCATTTGTGTAAAGGCATTCACCGTCCCCACTACTCCCTGGATATGACTTTTATTTATAGAAGTTCTTTTATCGGAGAAGTTAGAAGTAGATTTCAGACCCTTTGCTCATTCTCACAATATCATCCAGAAGTAGGTAAGAGAACAGCAGAAAAGAGGGTTTTTCTAATTGATCATTGTCAAAGATAGGAAAATGGTGGCGCATATTTTTAGATCATCTGGACTTTCACCTTCTCTCTCGTCACAGCGGCACCATGAACTTCTTGATTTTCCCCTGGTAACTGCTGATGGTGAATTTGCCACCCCTCCAGAAGGGGTGGTAAAGGGAAGGAGGAACGAAGAGATCCTCAAGTTGTCATCACTTGAGTGATGCTTAAGTATAATGGCTTTTGGTTTTCTACTCAGGACCTTCTGCTAGATTTACCACGAAAACCCACAGAGCAAAAAGGAATGGCATTTGCAGTTGCTTTGATGAAAGCTACCTCCCAGGCAAGATGCTAATTTTAGGAGAAATGATCTTATTGCGCCAGTGTAGTCATCAAGAGGGGTGAGACACTGGCTGTTAGTTTAAGACACGACAAGACAAATTTGGTTTCAATCCCTTTTCCTGGACCAAGGTTAATGTATTCTCTATACTAGACTTGGAGAGAAAGGAGTCATTTCCCAGGAGTAGAGGCTTCTAGATGTCTCTATTTGGGTATTATAGGGCATTCCCACCGGCTCTGTCTTCTGACCCAGTGGATTCTCAGTTACAAATTGTTGAACGCAGTGTGATATGTTATCGTATAAGACAGAAAAATCCCCTGAACCTCTGCAGGTCGATTAGCACTAACTGGATCCAGCTCTAGTTTTCTTCCCACACTTGAACTTGTTCCCACAGATTCCACAAAGACCATTCTGAATCCATAGCTTTTATCTTTAGATATGTTATATCTAAAAGCAGCACAAAGTAGTGGTTATGAACCTAGGTTCTAGAGCCTGGATTCTGATATCCTTTTATCTTTAGATATGATATGTTATATCATATGTTAGATGTTATATCATATCTAAAGATAAAAGGGTATCAGAATCTTGATTGAATCATTAATTGACCCCCCCCAATACCTTTTCTTAAGCTGGTAATTCCAACATAATTATCCCCTTATGTTATAGGGTCTAAATATCTCATTCCCTTGGATCAAAATGCAATTGCCCTGTGGACCCTTGTTACTTCCCTGCACTCTGCCCATGTTCTGATTTTGAAAGTAGCTAAGTGTTTACTTAGCTACTTTCACAGCTTCCATGTTACCACTGTGGTTTGTTTATACAGTGTGGCTTACTCTACTCTAGCTGAGCTGATAAACTCTGATGATCTCAATGCAAAGAATGAGCCATGCATGGCAACTTGGGGGCCTGGAAGATACAGAGCCAGAAAGATGAAAGAGGAGTGGGCCTTTGATTTGAGCCGAAGAAAGTTGGCGTGTTAGTGCAGATTTTTCTATGAGATGATATAATACGTTTCCCAGTAGCGACGTGCCATCTGGCTGCAGTGCTGTTGGTATCGCTTAGCTTCCCACTGGGAAAAGCAGCAGGCAGACCAGGCTCAGCCAGACGCCTCCAGACATTTCAGCCTCAACTGCACCCAGTGTGTGCCTTGCTGGCTCTTTGCAGCAAGTTCTGAAAACCATCTGCATGTAGAAAAAGTGTACTCTCTTTGCTTCTGTATGACACTTCTGCTGAAGCCAATTTACATTATCCTTCAGAAGAGCCATTTTATGTCCCAAAAATTTAATGGTTTTTTTTTTTAATTAAGAACAAGCTGTTTTATTTTGAATGAAAAAGTCTCCTTCTGCCAAGAATTCTTTTTCAACCTAAATCTCAAAACCCACAAGCAAAGAGTTGTTCCAAGACCAAGCCAAACCGCCTTCCAGATTTACCTGAAATGAAACAATCAGGCACCCAACAAAATGAGCCAATGGCAGGGTAAATCCAGGACACCCAGGCAAAACGAGCTGTGGAACAGAGGTGAGAGACAGGTAAATAGATGAAGGATAGGAGCATGTGCTTATCATTCTCCTTCCCACATAAGGGTTGGTGTGGCTTCATACTAGAGTTGGAATCAGTGGACAGATCTAGGTTGGAATTGAGGTGTGGTCAGCATGCAAGGACCACCATTCCTCAAGCACTCGCCATCTGCCGTGCACTGTGCTAGCACTTCACAGGCAATGTGTCTCTGTGGGTCCTACTGGTATCCCGAGTTTACAGATACGCAGGCTGAGGCTCAGAGAGGTTGAATAATTTGCTGAAGGTTATTCAGTGGCAAAGCTAGGATTCAACCAATGTCTGGTAGACTCCAAAGCCCATACCTGGTTTTAAGCACATGCTCCACTGTACTTAGAGGCAGAACACAACACCTATGATAGACCTTGTACTACAGAATACAAAATGTGTTACGTATGTCCAAGGTTACCTGCGAAGGGAGGATTCAGTATTTTACTGTCAAATTCAATTCTAAGATGTTTATTATTCATGCAAACCCAGGATAATACTGAATCTTTATCAAGCATTTACCAGGTATAAGACATAGGAAGCACTGTAAGATACACGACTTCCTCTAATCACCACTGAATGGTAGGTGTTATTTTCTTCATTTTACAGGAAAGAAAACTGTGGCTTGGAGAAGTAATGTAACCTATCCAAGGTCATGTAAAATTAGGTTGAATCATGTGAAAAGGCCATTTCGTAGGTCAAAACCAATCAAGGTAATCAGTAGTACCTGGCAAAATTGCAAGCTGAGTCCAGGTCCCCTAACTAGCAAAGGAATAGTCTTTAGAGGGCAAAGTTGGATTCAATTGTCCTTAATGTTGATTGGAAAATAATGCCCCAGATCAGAGAGGAATGATAGACTATCAGAAGCCACTCATGGTGGCTTTACAGTGTATGAACTGTCATATGCTTCTAGAATGAGCAGACTTGGAAGACGGTGGGAACGCTGTCTCGGTGGCAGAAGTTAGACTCAGCTCTTGGAGATCGTACCACACACCCTTCTCCCGTCATCTTGTTGCTTTGCACATGACCCCTGTTTCCCTTTAGCTCCTGTTCCCTTCAGGACTCCCTGATTCCTGCCCTTGGATTCACCTCACACTCGTGCTTCTCCTGTCCTGACTTGTCTGGACTGAGCTCTTCCTTTGGAAAGGCCCCCGGCATTCTCGGGCGCCTCTTGACTCATCTCCTCTCCTGGTTCCCACCTCTCACCTCACTCTGGGTCTGTGTACTTTTGCTCTCGATTGAACCCTCGGGGGCTGCTGGCTCCTGCTCCCAGGCTCAGTCTTGCCTGGGCCCAGCCCTGCCTGGGGCTGACCTTGATGTTCCCTCAGATCCCAGTTTTCCACACCAGCCACTCTTCTGTCTCAGGCTCCAGCTGATCTGACTTCCCTCCCTTTTCTCCAACCAATTGCGTGGGCTGGGACACAACGGGCTGTGAAGGTTTTGGTGATAAGTTTAAAGGAGGTGGAAACTTAGCAAGTTCTGTTTGGTTCCCACAAGTAGGGAGGAATTCTTCAGAGAGTGGGCAACTCTGCCAAAAGCCATGAGAAGCTAATGGCTATTTATGATTTCAGGAAGGATAGCTGCGATAAAAGGGTCCGATAGCAAATGGTGAGGGAGGGAGAAAAAAATATAGGGATTAAGTGCAGTTGGCTATCCAAGTATGCAAATCACCTAACAGCTTAGTTCTGTCAACCTAAATAACAGGGAGAGGCTCTCTAAAATATATTTATTTGGGAATAGAGCAATGCCATGGGAATACATGTGGTACAGCAATTATATGCATATTCAGGAAGGTAAAGGAAGACAAGGTCTTGTGTTTTTTTGTTGTTGTTGTGTTTTTTTGTTTGTTTGTTTTGATGGAGTTTTGCTCTTGTTGCACAGGCTGGAGTGCAATGGCACAATCCCAGCTCACTGCAACCTCCTCCTCCTCCTGGGTTCAAGTGATTCTCCTGCCTCAGCCTCCAGAGTAGCTGAGATTACAGGCATGTGCCACTACGCCTGGCTAATTTTGTATTTTTAGTAGAGGCAGGGTTTCTCCATGTTGGTCAGGCTGGTTTCAAACTCCCAACCTCAGGTGATCTGACTGCCTCGGCCTCCCAAAGTGCTCTGAGTACAGGTGTGAGCCACCGCACCTGGCCAACAAAGGTTTTTAAAGGGAAAAAATCAGGAGCTTTACACAATTGTTTTAAAATAATTCTCTTTGGCTGCAAAGATCAATAACAAGGGTGACACCAATCTGAGGTTGGATGGGTGGTTGTTGAGCTGATGTCCTTGCAGAAGTATTATTTTTGTATAAGGCTGTGATGGCTATTGGTCAAGGTTGTGGTTTTTGCTGTCTTTTTGTGATAATTTCTGTTATTACGCATAAAAGCATGAGAACCCTCTTTTTATAACCTTCCCCAGCTCTGTTTGTTAGGTGTTTTTCCTTCTCACATTGATGACTCCATTTTGATGTTGATAACTTTCAGTGCCCAGAGGAAACTATCAACCAGGCAAAAGAAACAAGCAGGTTATGTACCTACAGAGAAAGATAGAAGGAAGAGAAGCTGATTCCCACAGTTCAACTAAAAAGGAAGATGTATTAGGTCTTCCTCTTTCCCTAAAGAGAAGTGATGACTAGGGATGGAACAGGTGGGATGCAGAAGGGGACATCAACTCTTTTGTCACCTCTTTCCTTATGGCACATTTTTACCTACTGGCCAGCCTAGGAATTTGGCTTCATCTCCATGGGCCAACTAATTAAAAAGATGAAAATTTTAAAGAAGATTTGGGAACAAGGACTCAAGGGTAGGGGTTGCTGAAGAATTATAATTGCAAGAACCCTATCAACTTTATGGGAAAATAAAAATGATTATAATAGGCACATTTGGGATGACTGGCAGGTGGATAATAAGAAACCACTAATTGATGTTTCAACCTACCTAGGACTTATTTAAGACCTGGCAGCTCTAGAACTAGGCAACTGATCTTATGTAAAGACAAATACAGTGAAGAACGTCTTTTCCCTAGAGTCCAATAATTCTTGCCATCTCTGAGGTATAACTACATAGATGGATTGTAGTCACGCTACTTGGGCATGGCAGTGAAAGGAGACTTAGGGTATAATGAAACACTAGACATTTTGATTGGGAGGTACAGGGGGCCAGAGGGCAGCAAAAACAGGGATCTGAGCCTGGCCATGCAAGTTTCAGAGAGTTAGAGCCCTTCCACTTCTAAACTGAAACCCTTTTTGGACTGGGACACTTCCTCCAAGCAGGATTTAGAGGGTTTTTTAAAGCCTGACACTACGGAAGAGGTTGTATGGGTGACGTGGTTACTTTGGTGGGTGTAAGAATGTTGATCAGTGAATGGGTTTTGGAGTCAGATGCCTGGATTCGAATCCCAATTCTACCACCTTGTACCATTTAAGCAAGTCTCTTTAGCTACTTTTTTGTTTTAACAATAAAAATAGGAAAGTAATAGCTACCTCATGGGATTAAGTAAGAGCATGTACGTACGTAAAATGCTTGGTATAGGGCTTCATTTGTACAAAATACTGGAAAAAGAATAAGTGATGTAAGGATGATGATGAAAATGATGGTAATGATTCTAATTGTTGTTTGAGAGTCAGAGTTGATAGTGAAAAAGATGCTTTAGTTTTCAACTTCGGAAACTTTCTTTTTAATGTTTAACTTTGCTCTCCAGATGTTTTCCAAAAAACTTAGGTTTCCTGCGGACATGGGACCTAAGTGTGGACTCATACATGTGAACAAGATGTCCATTTCCTCTTTTTTTCACACTGCCTCCAGAGCAATGTTCTTTCCCTTTCTCTCTATCCCACTTCTCTTGCAGATGTTGCTTCCTGACTTAACCACAAATACCTGAGAGAAGACACTTGCTAAAAGCCAAGCCCGTTTTCCATCTGAGTTGGAGAAGAAAGCATCCCTTTTATCTAAGTGACATGAGAAGAACTGACTGCAGAGTAGCTCTGTATTCCTCCCGGGTGGGGTATCAAATACCGTATAATGCATACCCTTTTACATGGCAGGGTTATTGAACAGAAGAATAATTTAGAAGGCCCTGATTTTGAGACTGTTACTTGATACTTTTTTAATGAAAAATATTTAATGTCCATTTACTGGAAGTGATGTACGTCGGTACTGTGGTTCAGTGGGACCACACCGATTTAAACATGCTTGAGTGTTCCATATGCTTGTGGTTAATGAGCATTATACTTAGTTCTGTTTTCTGTCTTGTAATGTCCAGCCTTGCCTCTGTTGCATGTGAGAAGGGGGTTGGGAGTGCTTTGGAGGCAATTCATTTTGAAATCAAATTGACTAACAGAGTTAGTGGGTCAATAAATATCCTTGATCATGTTTATTTCATTTTGTATTCAAGTATGGCAATATTTACAGTTTGACTCAAATGGATTATAATTAAAAAGAATGGTTATCTCTCTGAACATTGATTGTTTCCTTATGTTTTTACAATTAAAGACATACACATAACTTCATCGACGTAGATACAATACAGTCACACCTCTCCAGCATTATTGGGGAATTAAGTCTTCCATGATAAGAATATTCCAGAAAACAAATTTATTTCCTTTTTGATTAAATACATATTAATTTTAGTCATTTAAATGAAATCTTTTTTGAAATGTGTAACATAGTTCTCTGACTTTCTGAACAGCTAGTCTTTTTTTTGGTAAGTCAGGGTGAGCATTAAACTGTCATCATTACACTGGTCCAGTACTGGCCAAAGTGTTATCAAGGTTCCATCACTAGATGGTTCTGGGTAGTGAGGCCTTTGGAATTCTTGGTTCTGATTTTGAGAATATTTTTTCTATCCTTCCTTGCCACCATTCTGTTGGTGTAACTTCTTGCTGCTATCAGTAGGTCGACCGCTATGATTTCTCCTTAAACTAGTCATATCGATTCAACTTTGAATGAGCAGACCAGTACCCAATCTTAGTGGACTTTTGAGAGTAAAGATTCTTTGAGATTTTCTTAGGAATAAAATAGGCACACTTCAGTACATGGACATTGTGAGGCCTATTTTGAATATTGTAGTCTCCTTTTGATGTTTCCCTAAAGTCTTCTAATAGGGGAATTTGCAAGATATCTGAATTCTAGGTAATTGAGACATGTTGCCGTGATATTGAAAAATGAACCTATCACTTTAAATTCATTTACCTGTGTGTCTATTAGCTCCAGTAGTGAATGGTGCAAGGCCTCCTAATCATTCTGACCTATAGGAATCCCTTCCCTGATACTTAACAGTAGCATTTTAATCTCTACCACACAGCTGGTGGCTTATATGCAGTAGATCCCTGAAATTCACCAGAGATACATTCTAAAGCCTTAACAAATCTGCAAAATTGCAAAAATTATTACAACATATAGTATCCTCCATGCAAGGCAATAAAGTGTGATAAAAAATTTAAGTGCTCCTTCAGTCTCTTAATGACTGTGTAAATATGGGACTTACTTATAAAGCTGGTTGACTGTCTTTTGGGGGACACTTCTTACAAAGAAATGCAACTTTATAATTTCTCCAACTGCATGGAACCCGACAAAGGGAAGTGAAATCTGGTTTTGAGGTGGACATCACAGGTTACATGGGGAATTTTTCAAGAGAAGACAGAAATATGGACGTTGGTGATACGTCCTATCTTTATAAATTTATTGGCAACCGATTTTTAAATTTTTAAACACTCTGTGAGTTGACAGTGTCTAAGATAAGTGACACATGTATGCCTGGACAATTTTGCTGGTTGTAGGTCTATATCTTCAATCATGATTCATGAGAACTCATTCAAATTGCGCATTGGAGAACACTAAGGATATCTCATACTTAATGTACGTCGTGATTAGTTCATCTACGAAATCTTATGTCTACAAGTCAATTTTAGGCAACCTGAAAGAAACAGGCCTTCTGTGTGGTTGAATACATGGCAGACTTGTCATGTCTGTTGGGTCTTTGTAAGAGATTTTCAAGGAAATATAATATTGTGGTACCCAACACTGATATGCATTTATTACAGATGGCATAACACTGTGAGAAACACAAAAGAGTACAGGAGAAACAAAAAAGAATGAGAAGAAACTGCAGCAATCCCTGTAGTCTTGTGGAAGGGAGCACACTCACAGGACCTCGTAAGCTGGGGGAAGCAGGAATCACAGACTGTTAACACAGGAAAGTGTTGCCCAAACTGTCTACATACAACCTGGGGAAATGGGAAGATGTGTTATTACTCAGGGAAACTTTCATGCAGGGTATGAATCTTAAACTGGGTTTTAAATGGAAAGAGGACCCACCAAGTTAGAGCAGAACTGCTATTCAGAGTCAAAACGTAGAGACTTTTGAGGACCGAGAAGTCTCTCCAAAGAGAACTGAAACTTGACTGTCTTTCCTCAGACACAGTGAAAAACCATTCTCTGTGTGAACTGTTTATTTGTTTACACATAGCATGTTTCATGACAGGTTAGGTGAAAGTAGAAAATGTGAAGGCTGAGAATATGCCAGATATGTCTGTTAAACATTAAAGTGATTTCTATGATAATGAATGCATGCTTACCGAGCTGTGAAAATTTCAAGTGAGATGAATTACCAAGTACCTCGGTGTATTTAACAACACTGGGATGTTATCGGGGCCGGGAAGTTAAATTTAATGCTGCACATCAAACATCCAGCCAAGCACCCAAAGAATGTGGAACGAAAGCTAAGGGAGCCACGCATCTTTAGAAAAACCCCTAAACTTGACCAACAACATCTGCTTGCTCAATTCCTCAAGTTTCAGCAGGCTGGGAGCCAAATTTTCTGAATTCACTTCATACCTGTGATAGCTTCCCAAACTAACAGTTTTTGTTTTTGTTTGGTACACAGTAGTCATGGATGATATTATGAAAAGAATAATAAGATGGGGTGAAAGCCAGAAATGGACATGGCAGCTGTTGGAAGGCAGAAGTAGAGTTCAGCTGACTTCATAGGCATGAGCTCAGAATGATGGGCTGGAAGCAAATGAGGTTCTAGTAGGTGCACAGCTCTGTGCTATGAAGAGATGCTATGGGTGCTATGAAGAGATCCAAAGAAATGCGGGTTGTCTGTGTTTGCTGCCAAGGAGCCTACAACATGGCCACTTTAAGAGGATTCAGTAGGGAGGCAGACCCCACTTTCATGTCCCGATTTCATCACTGTCATGTATGACATTGGATATGGCACTTAACTTCTATGAACTTCAGCATCTTCATACATAGAATGGGGCTAGTACATCTTAACCCAAAGGTTCTGCAGGGTTCAACGAGATAAAGTGGGCAAAAGAGCTTAGTAGAGTTTCCTGGCCTAGAGTCCGCATACGTTAAGGGTTGGTTCACATCTTTGTGGCTGTAACAACTTGGCATCATACAAAAGACTGATTTAGAGCTAGTTCCCACATGATGGCCTTATTGTCCAGGCCGGCAGATATAAATCACAGTATCTGGCCCAGATCGTACCCTTGAATTGTGTTGTCAGGGTGGTCTCAATGGAGACTCTGGTAGGTACAGTGCAGGGTATAGCCTCATGTGGCTCTGTATTCTTGGAGCCTAGCACTGTGTAAAATGCATTAACAGATGGCTTCCATGGGAATTTAGAGTAGACTTTAGCAGGAGAGACATAACTTGAGTCCTAAAAGTTTGAAGCTGAACATTATTGTAAAAGTCATTCAGTCTAAACACCTTATTTTATGGAAGAAGAAATCTGCTTGCCTCTATTCATGCTACTGAAAGAGGAGATTGCTAGGAGGAACAGAGCTTGGGGAGGGGTTGGCTTGTGTTGTTGCCTCTTGTAGTCCCGCCACTGCTCAGTCAATGCAGCTCCCATTTCTGCTGAAGGCAGAGCAGAGGAGTTAGTAGAAGTTGTACTTCTTGCAGGAGCTGAGCTCTTCCCCAGGAATAATATGGCTGTCCCTCTAGCCTGCAATGGTTTTGATATAATTCTGCCTAGAGGTGGAGGGATGAACCAAGATGACTTTCCTAGGATGCTGCTGGTAATACTGAGGCCCAGGATTTTAACACACACACACACGCACACACATGCACGCACACGCATGCACACACACACACGCATGCACACAGACACACACACACACACACACAGAGAAAGAGAGAGAGTGTAAACCCTCTTTAAGAGGGATGGGGGAGAATGAGCAAGCTTGGCATTTCCCTTGGAATGGAGAAATGCATCAAACTAGTTACCTTATTTGAGTCTGTGCTTCTCTAGCTACCTTGTGTTTTCTGGAAAACAATTATGCCAGTAAATTTCATTAATTTTATGTCTTTAGGTAATTTGCTGACTGCAATTGGCTTTGAGAGTGTAGTGATTGCAGAGCCTCTGTGGGTAATACACAAATGAAAACAACCTCTTCTCAGTGTGATGAAATGTAATTGAATGATGATTCCAATTTTTAGTAACCCCCAAAACATTAGTGCTCTGGGAGTGCAGCTACTGATGATAGTTACAAGATCAAATATCACCCCAAAACGAATGAAGCACAATGGTGATGACAAATGGAGGCCACCACATTTGCCCAGAAATAACAATAAAACAACAACAATAATAGAGGCTTATATCAGTGAAGAACCAGGTACCATTCTAAAATTTTTGTGAACTAACTCATTGAGTCTTCACAATCGCCCTATGCGGTAGGTGGTGTTGTAATCTTCATTTTGTAACTTTGGAATCTAAGGCAGAGAGAGATTTAAATAAAGCAACACTTATCCAAGTTTACACAGGTAGTGCAGAGTGAAGCCAGCCAGGGAAGAATTCATTCTCCCCAACCCCATGATGCTCACACACTGGATATGTTTGTTTCCTGCCTGCTCTCTTAATCACCATCATTTGGCTTTTGTTGTTTTGCATACACATCCCATGTATTAGGTTGAATCATATGAAATTGTTTTCATAGACCAAAAATTATTGACTATTGGTAGTTTCTTATGGTTTGACCTAATATTCCATGGTTCAGGGGTTATTCCTATTAATTAAGACAACTGGCATTTTATTTCCTGGAACAGTCTATTGAGAAATGCATGTGACCAAAGTAATCCACACAGGATGAATCTCAGAACTCTTGCCTGAAATGTTAGAATGGAAGTGGTTATGCAGAGACATAAGGTCCAGACTCCTGGAGCTGCATTAATAACAGCTTAAAAATAAAACCTATCCATGGAATTTCCATATCTAACCATAGCGTTGAGAGTCACAAAATGTAGTCAGGACCGTGGATAAACCACACGTGGTCACTGGTCTCCCTACATTTTCACTTCAGTGAGCCAATCAGTCCTCTTCTTAGTTTAAGGCCATTGAGTTTTTTCTTATTCCCAATCACATATCAGTCATTCTTGAGTGAAGAGAGACAAAAGGGGATTTTAACTTTGCAATGGACATGAGTGACAGAGACAGCAGAAACATCTGACGATGTTTACACCCAGGTCCTCTGACTCCTCAGCCAACAAGCTGCATAATGCTGTGACAAGAACAAGCCTGTCTTCACCACACAACGTGCTTTCTCCTTTTCCCTGCAACCTTTCAACTTTATCTTTGCCATCTCTAAAGGGGCAACTGCATGACAAGAAAGCCCAGTGAAATGAAGTGTGCCTTCTTACTGGGATCAAGTTCCTTCTCAAGCAAGAGAGAGAAGTGTAGGCAAAAAGCTGGGAGGTGATGTAAGATAGTGGAGAGTGAAGTTTTACCTCTGAAGAGGGCTTATCCAGGAGAAGGAGGAAGTGGGGCCTACAAGGCAGTATCCTGGTCTTTGTTATGAACTTACCTTGAAATTTATAGTAGGCCATTTCTGTGTAGTATTTTTCCGTGTGGAATTAGCAACCACCCATATTTTTCTCCAACAAATGGGAATGTTCTGAGGATTGAGGAAAAACATCAATGCTCTATTTGCTACATAAAAGGATACCGAGTAGGCTACCGCTGGCCTACCCAATATTTATACCGTCCGTTCTATTCTTTCTTAACAGAATCTTAATTTACTAACAGAATCTTAAACAGAAATCAATAGCAGCCATGAGTAAGAATGCTCAGAGTATATCCTGGGTAGGGCCTTTATATGAGCTAAAGGAAGCCAAAGCCAATTTCTAAGATGGAAATGATTGTCCCAATTGCTTAAAGGCAATGCTTTGGTGGTAACTCATGATTGCTCTGTCTAGGAATACAGAGATTGTGTATTTCAGTGGTAATATGAGTAATGTTCTTTGATCATAAGTGATTTAATTATAGGCTCAGGGACCTCAGAAAATGAAGGAGAGCCTTTCAATGTTATTCCACTGAAAGAGTGTTAGCAACCACATGCCATTCAAAATGGGACTAGTTCCCAGAGAGATTTTATTTCTGGTCATGAGTGGGGATGGCAAATTAGGAAAAAAAAAATATCCTGGAATTTATTGACCTAAATTCATTTACAACCAATCAGAGCCCAGAAGGCTAAGGGTTTAAGCCAAGGAACAAAAGTGCTGAGCCTCTTGAAATGCTGGTTTTCACTCTCTTTTCAACAGGACCCCCCGCAGTGGCAAAGACATGTTTCTTTCCTGTGAGGTAGGCTGCACCAATGATTTCTTTAGGTTACCAAACTCACTGGCTTTCCTGACTATTCACCCTTTAGAAATCTCCTCCCAGGACTGCACTGAGGCTGAAGACATTGTTACCGGTTGCAGATCTGAGGGTGAAGGGGGTGAGATCTGAGCAGGTCAAGGATGGTCTGTGGAGCAAGTGGCAAATGCTGGCCATGGCTCCTGGCATTGGGGAATGCTCTAGATCCCTTGAGATGTGTGCAGGGGCATGAGGGACTGGTCCTTGTGGTAAGATGGGACAGCCTGGAGGTGAGGATGGAGGAGAGAGAATACACCGTGTACAGGAGCCTTGCTGGGAGATGCAGGCTCCCTCCTGCAGCACACAGGGGAGCTTTTGCAGGTAGTCGTGTAGAAATGAACTTCAAGGGAAGCCTTTCAAGGTAAACGAAAATCCAGTTTGCTGTCTGATACGGTTTGGGTCTGTGTTCCCACCCAAATCTCATGTCAAATTGTAATCCCCAATACTGGAGGTGGGGCCTTGTGGGAGGTGATTGGATCATGGAGACAGATTTCGCCTTTGGTCCTGTTCTCATGATAGTGAGTTATCATGAGATCTGATTGTTTAAAAGTGTTAGCACCTCCCGCTTCTCTCTCTTCTCTCCCGCTTCTCCTACCCTAGGCATGTAAGACATGCTTGCTTCCCCTTCATCTTCTGCCGTAATTGTAAGTTTCCTAAGGCTTCCCCAGCCATGCTTCCTGTAGAGCCTGCAGAACCATGAGCTAATTAAACCTCTTTTCTTTATAAGTTATCCAGTGTCAGGCATAGCAGTGCAAGATCAGATGAATACACTGTCTGAGAAGACAGTAATGGAGCCTGGGAAACCTCGTCCACCTGGACTTAGAGACAGTGGGAAGGGAAGTAGTTATATATCTCAGAAATTTTGAAAGCATTAACTGACTTTCATCATCTCTTGAAATTCTTCCAGAATCCGGAAAATGGTCTCCGTAGACACTGATTCTATGTTCTGGAGAACTAGGAAAATGAGAAAATAAAATGAAACTTACAATCGGATTGTGTGCAAGTCAGACCAGTTACAGTCATGTATGTGAGCTGCTCACCACTGAGGCCTTGTGACGAGGATACATGAAGAGGGTTATGAACAGTACTTGACAGTATAAGACTCGTGATACTTGATGCCAGCCAACAAGCTAATATTCATATACTCAACATGTGTTACTTATAGGTTAGGGACATTTGTCTATAAATTTTTAAAAGAGATCACTGATAGGGAAGCTTTGGTGCCTTACATGCCAAGGTGGGCTAAATTCCTAACAAGACATTTGACCAATCTTTGGGTCTGGGCCAGGCACCAGAAACAGGCTCTGTAGAAAACATGAACTCTCTCTGCCTCTGCTAGGATCGAAATCACCAAGAACCCAGAGGTGGCTGGGAAATCATCACATCACCATCCCACCAATGACAGTGACAACTAGCTTTTCACTAGGGATTCCTCTGTGCCTGATATTGTGCAAGTGACTTATGCGTGTTGTCTTATTTAGTTCTCACAATTACCATATGAAGTAGATATTATTATTTCTATTTTACAGATGAAGAAAAGGAGGCTCAGATAGTTGAAGAAACTTTCCCTCATCACATCATGAGTAAGAGGCAGAGCCAAAAGCAAATGCAGGTCAGTGTGAACCTACACTCAAATCCTGGGACTTGCACCAGACCAGGATGGGTGAGAAGATGGTAAGTCCTGTCTGAATGCCACACTGGATTTTTCCTGTGACATTTAGAACCCAGCTTGGATCAGATGAAAGGGAGTTCCTGAAGTTTACACACAAGGCAAAGGAGGCCTTGCAGCTGAATTTCAACAAAGCCCTGATGGGGCTGGTGCTTCTGCATTCCAAATGTTCTCTTCTTGCCACAGTTGCGGTTTTGGAGCGGGTGGCAGCTTTTCCTGCCAGGCTTGCAGGCACATCTTCCTGCAGAATGAGGTGTCACTATCTCCAAAACAGGGTGAAGCATCTTTGAGCCATCTCCAGTTCCCAATGGGCGGCTTTGAACCTCTCTACAGGAATTGTGTTTTCCCAGCCAGCGATCAGTCACCGGGCCCAACAAAGCAGCTCGTGTAAGACTCCAGAGTTGCCAATAAGATAAGAAACTGCTATCAAATTTCACCCTTGAAAGTTCTTCCTCCCTTTTCTCACTCTAGGATTAATTCATCTTGAATTTCAAGATAGGGAAAGGTGGGGGTCTTGAAATTTATAGGGCTGCTTCCCAGAGCAATTTCCAGTGTTTAGCCACAAATATTTTCAAGAGAGATAAAAGCGGTTACTTTAACACTAACCCCCCTGCACACACTGGCCCTGGGAGCAGAGAAATGCTGCCAGCAAGAGTGTGGGAAGATTAACGTAACAGGACAGCCACTTACCTTTCCTGTTTGCACTAAGGAGGGAGGTTGGTGGGGGGATGGCTGCCTGCCCTTGGAAGTGCTGAGCATCCCCCCACCCCTCCCGATTTGTACTTAATCTCTCTAGCCCTGTATGTGTTTTCGTTGTCAGGCCCGGGTCTATGACAGCAGTTTCCATTTCTCCCCATCTCCCAAGCAGTGAGCAGCAAAGGAAAGACATCCTAAGAGCTCATGAAACGTTTTTATTGAAACCCAGCTCTCCAGAGAGAGATTGAGGAAGCAATTTAAGCAACCTTATTACAAAATAAAAATGTATTCTCCTATTCCATGACAGGAAATGTGAGAAAGAGAGACAAGCCCATAAAACAGCACTAAAAAAAAAAAAGTTTGCACAAGGACTAGAACAAAGGAGAGACGTTAAATATGTGCAGAAGAAACAAAAACAGCATGAGACTCAAAAAAAGGATCTTTTTTAAAAAAAATTACACAATATTGCCTTAGGCAGGAACTTCTTTGGGATATTAGGCATTATATTTCAAATTTTCTAATTAAAATGCTTAATCAAGCTGTGTATAAGGGAATCCCTTATCTTTAACAGTAGCGTTTATAAGAGCATTCCTGAGTTGGCACAGTTGACAGTATTCTGAGGGCATCTGACAATGCTACAGAAAGATTGCAGGTGCCTCATGTTTTGTTTGCAGCTTTATAACTTGTTGTCCTAATTTAATGGCATCCAAATAAATCTGCTCATTAATGAAGCAGGTTAGAAAACAGACACAAGCCCGCTTGGTGGTGCACACCTGGAGGCCCAGCTACTCAGGAGGCTGAGGCGAGAAGATGGCCTGAGGCCAGGAGTTTGAGGCCAGCCTGGTCAACACAGTGAGACTACTGTCTCTATCAAAAAAGACAAAGAAAGAGAAAACAGACACATAATACAGCTACATTTCTAGACTGTCTGCTCCCTCTCACCCACAACCCCAGTTGGATGGAATATTCTGCTGAAATTCAAGTGAACAGCAAGCATTGAGCTGTTTTAGGAAACTCTTTGTTCTGCTCAGCATTGACATTGCTTGTGGATGGCTAATCTAGGCATTCTAGAATTCATGGAGTTAGTGATTTTTTCCATAGAATCACCGTCTCTGTATTTTCACACATAGTTGCTAGGGGATTCTGCCCTAGAGTGGGCTAGGACAGGAGGAAATAGTTGGAATATCAGGTGCAGCCATGTAAGCATCTCATTAGAAGAGCTCATTTACTTTCTAGTAAACGTTTCTTCCACTGGGCTGGTTTCCTTCTTTGGCTCTGGGAGTACTGCTAAGTAACTTTTTCCTCCTGGGAGAAGAGGGGTCAAGGGTGGATTGGGGAGACAGGCCTCTCCTTCCTCTGTGTGCCCAACTGCTGGAAATAGAAATTGTGTCTCTTGGTTTCAAATGGTGTTGCCCATGAGAAGTGGTCATGGGGCAGGCAGAGTATAAAGCTTCCCCCTTGCTCTGCTGTTGGGGAGTGGCAGGGAGCAGAGAGGGAGGATTAGTAGGCTGGAGTTGGGAAGGGGTGGATGTGTGAGGGTGTCCTCTGTGAAAGGAGGTGAGCGGAGTGGGCCTCAGAGAGGGTGACAGGTCTCATGTGCATAAGGTCCTGTCTCGTCTCCTCCTCCTAACCTATGCAGGCATTGGTGGGGAGGGTCCCAGTTGCGTCCCTGCAAAATATGCCTGCAAATGAGGCAGCTGACTGGGAGCATCCGTACTATTTAGATATAGAACCCACATGGCTGTGAATTCCCCAAATCTCAAGCACGTTGTAGAACAGCCATAGAATCTGAGCAATACTTGACTATCTAAATGGCCCGATTTTTCTCTTAAGAAGCTTTTAGGAGAAATAAGGTCACATAAAAATCAAGGTAGCAAGTAGTATTATTCCTCCAGGTATCTTTGAGTCAGAAAGAGCCTGAATTTTAAAAATAAAAACTGCTGTCTTGCTTAATATATTCACTCTTCTAATAAGCCACCAAGCAGCCATTGTACTCTCCCCAGCCAGTGGACATATATCTTGCTAAGACATAAGCGTCCACAGTCAGGATATTGTCTAGGAAACCTGAGCCTGCAGCCTGCGCAGGAGCCGCCATCACTGCATAATTCCTTCCAGAAGAATAGAAACCCAGGCTCAAGGCAGCAGCACAGGGTCCCCGAAGGACACATTGCCATTTATTTTCGGCGTGATTATTTTCCATTACACACTGTTCAAGGAGTGTTTTTGAATGCTATCTTACTTTCTTTTCATGTCCCTTCATTTACTGCACCCCGAGGGTCAATCAAAATCTCCAGGCCACACTCTGTAATAAAAACTCAGCAAGTTTAGAGGATACGGCATGAAGCTTCCCAGACGGCCAGGAAGTTCTGCTGATGGTACTAAAATTCAGGAGCTTCATCGAGCATCCCAGGCAGGTGTGTCTATTCAGTGAAGAGGAAGCTGGAAATGTTCCCTTTGAGGATGGTTTATCTTCTTCCTGTGGGCTAAGAGTTGGTATATTTTCCTTCTGGACTGCCTTCATCCCTGGCTTGGCCTATTCTGAATCTCAGACCAGTTTCTGGGGCTCTGACGGCATTCTGGAGGTTACAGTCCTCAGGATCTTTTGTACTGTGATGGGCTGGAGATGAGTTCCCTCAGCAGGAGTGGAAGGCCCTTTATGAACTGTGGTCTACGATCAGACTCTTGTTCCACTCAGAATTACTCTCAGTTGTCCCTGAGTGTATGATGACAGGTCCCTGGTCTCTAAGTGCAAGGTACCCTCTAAATGTATTCACAGCAAAACAGAAATGTTTCCCCACTGAAATATACTCATAGAGCTGATCTCTGATGAAGTGGCCAGAAGTTTACTCCATGCAGCCTTGCATGTTGCTGAGGAGTCTCCCTATTTCTATACACTTTTGAACTGTGTCAAGATCACTTTCGTGCATTTTGGGAAGTGCCTCAGTTGCATCAAAATCAACGGTTCTCAAAACTTCCAAGCATCAGAATCACCTGGAGGCTTGTTAAAAATGGCTTACTGGGCTCTTGTCCCAGAGCTTCTGATCGAGTAGGTCTTAGGTGGGACTCAAGAATCTGCATTTATGACTAGTTCCTGGATATGCTGGGTCAGAGAGTATGTCCTTTGCCTTAATCCGTTTGGGCTGCCATTAAAAAAATACCATAGACTAGGTGGCTTAGAAACAACAGACACTGCTTTTTCATAGTTCTGGAGTCTGGGAAGTCTAAAATCAAGGTGTGAGAAGATTTGGTGTCTGGTGAGGGCCTCCTTCCTCATAGATTGCTGTCTTCTCGGTGTAACCTCACGCAGCAGAAGGGGCAAGGGCTCTCTCTTAGAATCTCTCTTATAAAGGCACCAATCCCATTCATGACGGCTCCATACCTGATCACCTCCCAAAGGCCCCACCTGCTAATACCATTACCTTGAAGGTTAGGATTTCAATATACAAGTTTTGGGGTGATACAAATATTCAGCCCATAGCATCCCCCCCAAATTCATGTCCTTCCCAGGACCTAGTAATAAAAACTTATTTGGGAATAGAATTGTTGCTGATGTAATTAGTTAAGATGAGGTCACCCACCCTACCAGAGTAGGGTGGGTCCTTTATCCAATTTGCCTGGCATCCTTATTAGGAGACACCCACAGACAGGGACACAGAGGAGAAAGCCATGTGACAACAGAAGCAGAGAGGGGAGCGATGTGTCTACAAACCAAGTACACCACTGATTTCTGCCAATGCCATAAACTAAGAGGAAGGCATGGCACAGATCCTTCCTTGGTGCCTTCAGAGAGAGGGTCCCGCTGCTGACATCTTGGTTCAGACTTTTAGCTTCCAGAACTGCTAGAGAATACCTCTTGTTTTAAGCCACCAGCTTGTGGTAATTCATCATGGGCAGCCCTGGGATATGAGTGCAGGAGATGCTGATATTGGTGGTCCTGACACGGCACTTTAAGAACCACCCATAGAAATTAATTAGATCATCTCCTCCTTCTTCAACTCCTATTTCTCCTTACAGTGTCCATGATGAATTTTCTTTCCAAAATAATTTCTATTTGCATCTGCCAGCACCTTCTTAATTCCCTAAGAAGAATTTTCACCAGCTCCTGGTTCCTTAATACTTCCCTGATTCTTGTTCCTGATCTTTTTAACCCCACATAATATCCATGGGGGCTCTTTCCAGCTATATTGTGGTAAAATGGGATCTCCGATTCCTCCATCCTGATAGGGAATTGTTACTTCATGTGGCTGGATTTCACACACGCTCGAAGAGAAAGACACAGGTAGCAGGAAACCGTTGCAAGAGCCATCAGGGAACTGGAGGGACGGGGTGGGAGTGAGGGGATTTTGGCTTCAGGAAGACAAGCATTAAGAGGGATTTATCTGCCTTCAAATATATGAAGTGTTACTGTGCATAAGATGCAGACAGCCTGCTTTCCATCTCCTCCGAGAATGAGCCAAAGGAAGGCAGGCTTAGGGAGAAGAACTTTGAGGGGACAGAAAGAATTTTCTGAGGTTGAAGGTTTTAAGTCACTGGAATGTCAAGGGAGAATTTTAAGTAAGAGTAGACACCTCTTTATTAAATTTGATTTAGGTGGGGCCCTTCCTGGAGCCAGGCAAATGAACAAGATAGACTTTGGAGGTGCTTTCTGCTTTTTAAATCTGCAAACTTGCAAAAGCAGAAAAAAAAAATGTGCATTTGGGAAAAAAAAATTAACTCAAAGGAAAGAAACACCTCTCTGTTGATATATTTGTGATCTTAGCTAAGGAATCTGCCTGAATTTTTTCTTTGATATTTTTAATTGAATACCTGTAGGACACCCTTTTGTGTTAAGGAGTAAGATTGGCTAGAAGGTTTGCTTTTTAATCTCTCTGGTATTATCTAGGCTTTTCAAATCCACTGTTTCACCTGCAGGATGACAAACGTAGCATATTTGTTTCCTATTGCAACATAATCAATTATCACAAATTTAACAGCCTACAACAGCGTAGTTATTCTCTCATAGTTAGCATAGGCCAGGAGTCTAGACATGACTTCTGGGTCCTGTCCTCAGGATCTCACAGGGCTGCCATCAGGGTACCAGTGGCCTGTGTTTCTTCCTGGAGTTTAGGATCCTCTTCCAGGCTTTCATAATTGTCAGCCGACTTTGGTTCCTTTCAGCTGGAGGACTGAGGTCCCTACTGTGTTGCTGGCTGCCAGCTGGGGAATGCTCTCAGCACCTGGATTCCTCACAATTCTTGGGCCCTCTTACGACATAGCTGCTCATTTCTTCAAGGCCAGTGGGAGAATCTCTCCCTCTGTAATATGATCATAAGAGTGACATCCCACCATCTTCTTCATACTCCCTGTTGGCTAGAAGCCAGTTACAGTTTCAGTCTGCACTGAAGGGAAGGGATGATAGAGGCTGTGACTCGCTGTGGCCATCCTAGGACGCTGCCTGCCATGGGTGGTTGGGTAGGCTGCCCAGCTGCCAGGGAGGGCTGGATCCAAAGGCTTCTACTTTATCTGGGATTCATCTGCTTAGATAAATTTACATGCAGAAATGAATTCCAAATGGAATACAGGAAAGTGTGAATGATCCCAGTTTTACACTCTAGTTGTACCCTAAAGCTCCATTAGGCAGTCAGTTGTTGGAATTTATGTTTTTTAATGAAAGACACACTATTCAAATTAGTGGTTTTCTACTCTCTGCTTTTTCTAGCTAATATGGCATAGAAGGTAGACCTGGGAGCCAGACTGCCTGGGTTCAAATTCTGGCTCTGATATTGACCATGCAGTTTTGCAAGCCATTCAGCGTCTCTGTGCCATTTTCCTCAAGTATTAATATAAATGGTGTTAATAATAGCACTTCCTTCATGGCATAGTAGTGAGGATGAAATTAGTTAATATGTGTGAAACGCTTAGAATAATGCCTGGCTCCTCATAAACACTGTCTATGCACTCACTATTATTTGGGTCAGGACAGAAGCCATCACATGCCATCCACATGCGTGGCACTCCTATGGGCATTCTTAGGATTCTGGGCATTGCTTGGCTTGTAGCTATGGCTCTGTTCCTTTCTCTTCTACTCAAGGAAGCATTTTGGAATGCTAAAAAAGAAAGTAACATTACTCTAAGGGTAAGTCTCAATGAGGACTGATTTTTAAAAATTAAATGATCTATCCATTTCGGTTCTCATAATGGTAATAATGACAGCTGAGCTTATTGCTGTCAAGTCATAATGCTCTGACATGAGCATCCCATGTAGTCTTCACAACACCTCGTAAGTAGATACTATTATCCCTCTTTTTATAGTGATGGAGCCTGAGGCTTATTTGCTTAACCCAGCTGGTCAGTGGTGAAGCCTTAGATGGAAAAACGTGAAGCAGATGTACTCCGGAACCCTCCATCTTACAGCTAGTCTGTAGCATTTTCCCATTTTACTGCTGGCAACTCACCTTTCAACTCATGTGCTGTAAAATTACAGTCAAGAAATGGTGATATAAATGACGCAAAAGGGGAGAAAAACTGTTGGGTTGTTTGCTTAGTTGTAGACAGAGGGAAGCAATTCAGAAGATATACATACTAGAGGAGCACCCACTATGTTTCAGGCACTGTGCAGTGTTCCTTGCTCACCAGTGTCTTACTTGATCGTCAGAAACACTGTGGAAGCCTATTATTTTCTTACCCTTCTTTTTGCAGATGACGACATTGAGGCTCAAAAGTTGCTAGTGAGAAGCAGAGCCAAGAGTCAGACCCAAAATCCCTCTGGCCCTGAAGCCTGCATTGTTTCCACTGCGCAAAGTTGTCTGAATGGTGAGCAATAAAAGAGAGAAGATACTAACATGATACAAATTATCGTGAATGGGGAGAGAGAAGGCCAGGGGGAACCACAAGTGACCTGGGCAGACAGCAGGGGGCCCCATTAGCCCTGACTAGCTAGGTTGCATGTCTGATGGGTTTGACATCAATGGGCTCTGCTGAGTCCCAATTTGACCAGGTACCACTGCTGTAGCACAAGGCAGATCACTCCAATGCCTGCAGCATCCATTTCTCCATTTTCAAATAAAACTTGCCTTGTTTGAAGGACAAAGTGAGATAATTTTTGACAGCACTGGGTAGATGCAATAACATGCTTTCATTTAAACAGATACTTTAAGTGTGAAGGTAGAGAGGAGAGAAAAAAGATCAGCTGTGGGTGGAGAGGGGGAGATGCTGTTGATGAGAAGCAAACACTACCCATGAGATATTATGAGCCTTTGCAGAAGAACACAGTCCAATCCTGGAGTCGCAGACGTCACTCCAGAATGTCACTGGAACATTTTCTCAGTTCACTTTTAGAACTCAGACAAGTGAATAAACAGAAAACTTCCTGATAAACAGAAGTATTTTAAACACCTGATGGAGAAAAGAGCTCGGCGATTGGCAGTGAGTGGGTCACACCATTAGTTCCCAAGGGCAAAAGCTGAGCAGAATGGATTTGGAATGAAATTCCCGATTCAACTTCTGGTTCAACAACTTAGCTAAAAAATTGGGTCCAGTCTCCTCGAGACTCTGTTTTCTCAGTTCTAAGATGGAGAAAATAACCTTTAAGGTGTTTGAAGTGATTAGTTAGGCAGTGCTATGGTTTTGATTTTTGTCCCTTCCAAAACTCATGTTGAAAATTTCCAATGTGGCAGTACTAAGAGGCAGGGCCTTTAGGAGGTGACTGGGTTCTGAGAGCTCTGCCCTTGTTTCATGGGTTAATGGGTTATCGTGCCAGTGGGACTTGTGGCTTTGTAAGAAGAGACCTGAGCAAAGATGCTCAACCCCCTCATCATATGATGCCCTGCACTTTCTCGTGGCTCTGCAGAGTCCCCAACAGCAAGAAGGCTCTCACCAGATGAAGTCACTCAACCTTGAATTTCTCAACGTCCATAACTCTGAGAAATAAATTCCTTTTTCTTTTTAAATGAATTATCCAGTTTCAAGTATTCTGTTATAAGCAACAGAAAACAGACTAAGACAGGAAGTGATTCAATTAGCACCATGCATGGCACCTATAAAATGCTCATTAGTGGTACCTGCTGCTGCTGTTTCTACTACTTCTGCTGAATTATTACTATTAAAATAAGAATAAAACCTGAAACAAAAACATGGTCACATTAGAGTAATACTATTTAGAGAATTTTTTCTGATTTGAGTCCCAACCTTGGATTCCAACATGCAGGAGACTAAGGAGTGGGGGAGACAGGCAGAAAGAGACATACCCCAGATGTTTTGCTCAGCTATTCTGGCACTGGAAACAGTATGGTATGAAGAGATAATTTTGAGTTTCAGGAATAACTGGGTAATGACCTTAGAAGAGAATCTATGTGTCATCTCTCAGGTGCAATGGAGGTTAGCAACAATGACACCAGCCATGGATGTGGCATGGAGATGGAGGTGGATGGTATCCTTTCCTCTGCATCTGTCAACTCCTGCAAGAGGATTTGGCAGTGTGTGCAGGGGGTTAGGGCACAGGTTCTGGAAGCAGGTTTGGTACACAGGGCCTTAGATCAGGCGTCCCCAAACTACGGCCCGCCGGCTGCATGCGGCCCCCTGAGGCCATTTATCCAGCCCCCCACCGCACTTCAGGAAGGGGCACCTCTTTCATTGGTGGTCAGTGAGAGGAGCACAGTATATGGCGGCCCTCCAAAGGTCTGAGGGACAGCGAACTGGCCCCCTGTGTAAAAAGTCTGGGGACGCCTGCCTTAGATAATTCATTTAGCCTTTCTTTACCTTAACTTTCTCCTCTCTAAAACGGGGAGGAGAAGGTTATAATACTGCTAATCACACAGACTTCTGTAGTGATTCAGTGAGGCAGCACATATACGAAGGCCTTAGTAATGCTAGACACACAGGAAGGCCTCAAAAATATTAACCCTTGTTATAGCTAACCCTATTATTCAAAGGAAACAGATTTAGCAAAACCAAAATAGACAAATAAAAACTAGAAGGTACTCAATTTAGGTCTAGAATTGTGATTCTACTTTGTGAGTGTTTCTGCCCACCTGTCTTTCTTGAAGCTAAGAATTCGCTCCATGTTCAGTCATGCGTTTCTGTACATATTGTCATTGAAACACATATTGTTATAAAAGTGCATCCAGAAAAGGTATTTTTAAGGTGCCCACATTTTCTATCTCCTGACAGTGGAAGAACTTGGAATGACTTTAGGGGAAATTTTAGGACATTGGGAAGGTCAATTAGCTTTTCAAGATTATAATATCATTACAAAAGGGTCCCATCTGACAAACCAAGAATCACAATATATGAAGCACATTCACCCAAAGCTGAAAAGTATTAGTTTCTGATTCTTGTAGACTCCTAAGTGTTCTAAATGTGATGTACAGCTGAAAATGAAGTTGAAAAGCTGATTTCAGAAGAAACCATTAAGCATATCCTCAAGGAAATCAGTTGATATAATCTATTTGGGAAAACATTTCAGCACAGAGAAACCTAAGTTAGAATGATTGGCCTTTTGCAAAAAGCTCATTTTGCAGTGGTCAGAAGGAGAAGCAGAAAGGCAGCTCTGGCAATGGCTTGAAATAAGTCTTTGGGAAAACTTCAAGCAGCCTGAACCTTATGAAGAGCTTATCTAGAAAGAGAAAAGATTATTATTATCCCTGGCTTTCAGCAGAGTGCAATAAACCAAGATGATCGATTGGTTTTGTTCTCTTCAGGCATGAGAGCAAAGGGCGTAACCCCTTCCCTGTGTCTCCCCACCTACCCACTGCCTGCCCCGATTTGAGCAGGCACAAGATTGCCTGTGAAAAGTGCCATCAAAGCTTCAAAGACTCACCACCAGTTTCTGATGGATCACCCGTTTATGACCTCTGGTCAAACCCTCCAGTGGGTGGTTTGCCTCTAACCCACAGGCTATCCACATTCCCAGTTGGGTTTATGGATAGTGGAGTTGGCAACTTTACACTCATCAGATGGTTGTCTCATAGGAAAAACCAGCCAAGAGATATATATTTTGGGACGTTGTCATGCCACAGGGTTAGGGCTGTACAACTGGCTCCCCAAACAGTTTAAGAAGAAAGTCACCCTGGAGTGGTATTGTTAGATTATTAATGTAACTACTGCTACTCAGTGGTACTCTTTCTTTTTTTAAAATTTAAAGCTATAGTAGTCCTAAGAAACCTCCCATTTAGAAAAAAAAAAATGTTGAGAAGGTAGAAAGGGACTAGAACACAAAGGACCCATGGGAGGGAGTGGGAAGGACACATCTGAAGCAGTAACTCACAGTGTGAAGATGCTGGGCCAGGTCTGGAAAAGATGCCCTGTGCAGAGAGAGAGCAGGGCACAGCAGGCCCCCCAAAAGGTCAGCTCCAGTGGCCATGCCATCCACCAGCAGCCAGCTTACAAGGACTCTCCATCCCTTCTCTTCCTCTTTTTATCTCTGGCTCCCATCCTACCCAACCCTACTGGAAAGATGAAGAAACAATTAGAAATGTGTTCAGCTGTGTGTAACTAAAAGCCCACTTTATCGTGGCTTACACAAAGGGGGGGGGGCTGTTTTTCTCAGAGAGTATTAAGTTTGGATATTTCCCGACTTTTGTTGGTGGCTTGGTCTTGGCTAAGGTCTTTGTGATTCCCTTGGCTTTCCCAACATGTCTGGTACCTTATGGTCATAAAGTGGCGGCTGTAGTTCTAGATATCAAGTCTGTCTTCAAGGCACAGGAAATGGAAAGGAGATAAGAAGGGACCAGTCCCTATTTGCAGCACAGTAAAACTTTCTATAAGTGACTAGATTTCTGCTTATGTCACACAGTCCAGCACAAAATCCCATTACTTTCTTGGATACCAGCAAGGCTGGGAAAATGGTGGCAAGGTAGAAGACAATGGATATTAGATTCAATCAGTAATGTTTACCACAAAAGGCAATGCAGAATCTATTCGAAATGAGAGATCTCCTATAGGAGATTTCTGGGCTGCATCCTGGTTGATTCTGATAATCATCCAGACTAGGGAGCCACTGGCCTATGTAGGAGTCTCTGCATTCCCAACAAACTAGCTGGGGATTAATCCTGTAGACACCGAGTATTTGAAAATTAGAACATCTGACCTTGACGTTTTCTGAAAGGAAGTAGACTAAAATTAAGTGAGCCAGTGGTGTGCATACACTGTTCTGCAAAGTGATAGTATCTGGAGACTGAAGAAAGAGCCATTATACTTTTATAGGAGGTTGTAAGACAATAGAAACCAAGCTTGTTAACCAATAAATAGATGAGAAACCTTGGATCTTCCGTTTGGTAAAAATCAGAGAAATGAGCAGGAAGGACTCACCCTGAAACTCTCCAACATGTAGAATTGGAGAGTGAGTTAGGTCTCCAGGAACACATAGCTGGATGATAGTCTTAGATGGTAATAGTCCTTTCCTCTTCAAGCGACTCCTATATGCGGAGTGCAGGCACTTCACTTGGTTCTAAGAAACTTTAAGCTGCACCCAGCTGCCTCCCCTTCCCCTTTCCTGGCTCTGGAACAGATGGAGTTAAAGTCTTGGTTGATTCCTTGCCCAGAGCACATGGTCCTCTTCTTCCTGTTTCTGCCTATGAGAGATTTGTTACCCAAGATCTGAGCCTTAAGCCCTCATCAAAAGCAACAACTCAGGGAGGCGCTGACCAAAGCCCGAGGCTCGTTTTAATAGTGTCTTCTGGGCCCGCTGGGAGGAACTATATGCAAATAAGCTGAGAAGGACTTCAGTTACCTCTCTGTTCTGGATGAAAAATTCTGTTGGTGCAGAAGGGGAGCTCCCACTTTCAAAGCCATTTTTCCCACATATATTCCATAGAGTCAACTACTGTTTACCAGGTAGGTACCCACCTGCTTCATTGTCCCTTAGGTGAGTAAAGACATTACCACTTGACTGCTCACCAGGCACTGGACCAAACTCAACACATTAATTTTCTTACTAGACTCCGTAGTGGCTTGGCTGAAGAAGATTTCATGATCATTCCCATTTGGAAGGTCAGCACAGTAAGGTTCAGAGTGTTGAAATGACTTGAACTTTCTGTGGAGAGTAAACAGGAAATGTCAGAGGAATGATTTGAATCCAGGCCTTTTCACCTTCAGTGCCCATATGTCCTTTGTCCTCCATGCCTTGAAGCACAAATCATGAATCAGGTGAAGAAAAATATTTTAAGAGCTATGAAGATTGCTGGTATTCTCGACGACAAGAGCTCTGTGGTCATATCCGAGTCCAGTGTGGCTTGTTGCTGTTCAAACTTGTTTGATTGTAAAACTACAGATGTCAATTATTTTGCAAAATGCTTAGTGCTGGGGATGATGAGTGCCTAGACACAAGCATCTGCTGCTGGGTTTCACTTTCAGGAGACATTGAGAGAAAAATACAAATTCATCAAACCAATTGGCATAAGATTATTGTTATCATGAAGCATTAGGCATTAGCAGCCCCATCAACCAATTGTCGACTTGGTGCCTACTTAGAGCACTGCTTCTACACCCTGCTGCCTGCTGCCAGCTGCTGGGGTCCCTGCTCCCTGCTCAGGAGCTCACTGTGGAATGGATCTGGAGGTGTGGCCTGGACACAGGATTTCAAAAGATCCCCACATGGTCCTACATGCAGCCAGAATTCAGAGCTATTGACTTAGATTGGTAGGAAGAAAAGGAGAGTAGGGAAGAAGAAAGCCACAGTCTCAAGAGTTAAGGAAACTCTTAGAGTGATCAATCCATTTCAGTTTGCCAGGGATTGTTCTGAATTGAAAACTGAAAATCCTGTGTTTTGCAAAACCCCTGAGTCCCAGGCAAACCAGGATGGCTGGTGACCCCAGTACATTTCCAGGTGTTAGGTAAAGACAAAGGCTCTCAAATGACAATCTTTCCCTGTGGGAAATAGACAAAGCCTCTCTTTACACAACACTTTAAAACCACATGGTTCTTACCTGGAAATAAACAATCTCATTCCATTCAGTTCTAGCAAAACAAATGTACACCCCTGCTCTTGTGATCTGTGTTCCCTTTGCCTTGCACTGTGGTTCAGGGCATATCTAACATCCATACAGATTCTAGCACCAATCTGAATAAGTGGATTTATTATAGGGCCCTGTTATTTGAGAAAAGACTTGGCTGATAGCACTGTTGTTTTTCTTCTGTTGCCTTTTGCTAAATCCCAACACCTGAAGATTATCAGTCCTCTTTGAAGTGTCCTGTGATTCCTATTCCAATCAATTTACAAAGGATGTGAGAGAAATCTGAACTTACTCCAATTAATGTGTAACTTTAAGAAGCACCCCACCCCCTTGCAAGCATCTTGACTGGATTTCATGGAATCTCATTTGATTCTGACTTCCCACGGCTTCCTGAATCCAGCCGTGGAAAGACGGAGGCAGTCATTCCTGCTCAGTGAGCATGTTTGGCAGCTTTTGTGGTAAACACCAAGGAGACTGGCCTCTGCTCTGACATGTCCCAGGTATCAAATCCATCAAACCACAGGTTTCTGGGGCTCTCTGCCTGCCCAGTCCAGGACTGGTTTTCTGAAGGCCTGGGTATTGGCAAGTGACCTGCAGTTACAGATCAGAATGGCTACCCTGGTCATCCACATGATGCTCTGCAAAAATTTCCACATTTGGAAACAAGCGACAGAGGAATTCCAGGGGGCTCCCTGGTGAGCCGTGCCATTCATTGTGGGCTCCCTCTGGGCTAGCCATCATGCCAGACCAGCACAGACATGACCGCTCTTCACCCTCACAAGAAACATGAGAAGTAGATAGTACTACCCTTGTTTTCTACATGAGGAAGCAGGCCTGATGAGAATAAGCTGGTAAGTGACAGAGACAGTAGATGAGAGGATCCGATCTCCCTGTCATCAGGGCTACTGCTGTGGATCCCAAGGGCACACCTTCTGAAAGTGTCTGGGAGAAAAGGCTAGAAATACAGCACCTATAACAGGTAACGCTGAGATAGAGAAAGAATTTCAAAAGGTCAAGAGTATAGCATAACAAATGCATGGACTTGGAACTACATCTCCTACTTCTGAATCTTGTTTCCACTTATCTGTAAAATGGGTTTAAATAAGTTGATACAGTTAGAAGAGTATTAAGATCAGTTAGCACTCTCTGTGGTAGTTGTGTTCTTCTTACTCTTATTGTCCTTTTTATTATGATGACGATTTTCTTAAGTGTCTTTGATGAGGATACGCCTTGAGCTCCTTGGGCCATGATACCACAGGGGTTAAGAAGATCCTGGAAGAAGAAACAGGGCACACTGCGTTTCCCATCACATCATGGCACGCTTGCTTTATTGCATTTTTTTTTTTAAAGGGGGAAAAGATCTGAGTCCCAAACTCTGCTAATTCTCATTCAAGAAACTTTGAAGCCAGGGCTATGTTCGATGCTCTGAGGTTGATGCTGAATAATTTGCACCTGGAGAACCTTTTCCAGCCCATTCCTGGGTCCAGGTTCACTTTCTGTTCAGCAGAGCCACGGTGGATGATGAAGAAACACACTGATTACAGACTTAAATAGGCCACTCTGAGCCATCTGGGTCTGTTTTCTCTGTTTCGGGCGTCCCTCCACTGGAGATTCTCTACCAGCATCTGAATATCCCCAGTGCTGGGGCACTGTCTATCTCGAGACAAAGTCTGTGTCACTCCTCACTAGCTTTGTTATAAATTCTTTCTCTGGGTGAATCTGAAATCTGCTTCCCTCTAACAACATCGACAAATGGACACATCCTGCCTTCCTGTCAACATGGAGTACCACCCCACCCTCTCCCACAAGAGGGAGATATCACCTAAGCACACAATTTACATAGTTGGCAATTTATTCCTTTCCAAAATCTGTTTTCTGAGAGAAAATGCTCCAGTCCCTGATGACTCGTCTTGGTATCGTGCTGGAAACAATGTACTCTCTGTGTGAACTGTGTTCTGGACCCAAACAATCAGCATGGCTTTAACAGTTTTGTGCAAACATGCCCTAGCGGGCATAAGTAGGAGATTTGGTCATTTCAGCCCAAGGCCAGACTGGCTAAGTTTCAGGCTTGCAATTGAATCACTGGTTCTTAATCACCTTTATCACCTGCCTTGTTTGTTTCCCATATATGGAATATTTTACCTCTTCTGATAGCATCTTTGACTATTTCTGTCTTCAGGGTAGAATTTTTTATTTCCAGTCCAATGCCTTTGTCTGAAACATAGAGAAGATTCTTCATGTAGGAATCTGCAGGGCCACTGCTTTCTAGGGCTGGAATCAGTTATGAGAGGACATTTGCTATGGTTTTTAAAGTGGGCTAACCCACATTCACACTAATAATAGCTTTCCACTTTGTAGTCAGTTCCGTTTTGGAGTTCAAAGTGCTTTATAGTTATAGCCTAATTACATCATTTTTATTATGTTGGTTAAGTATGAATGCTGTGCTGTATTATTATCTCCACTTTACGGAGGGGAAGCTGCAAGGAAGCCCTCAGCATGGGAAAGAAAGAGGAGGTGGAAATCTGGACCCAGGCCCTTGCTCTGGCTGCTTCTCACCTTGGCTGTGTCCTCCTCCCATCCTCCACCATGTCACCCATTCTTCAAGTCCACTTCATGTGCTAAGTATGAGCTTTGGGTCTCATGGGACTTTAAGAAGGACTATAGAAGAGGCTATTTGGAGGGAAAGAAAGGTCACAGATCTGCAAATCCTATACCTGTGTACAGTTACACTTGCAGATACATGTTAATACACCAAAAGGTCTGGAAGAAGACAAATCAAACATCTTCCTCAACTTTGCAGAGATTTCCTCTTTCAACCACCTGCATCCCGTATGACGCTGGATTCAGTGCAGGCCTTTGTTTTCCAGGTAGGTGTTTTGGGGCATTTTGATGCATCGCAATTTATTTCAGTTGTTTATATTTTATCCCTCAAATATGGAAAAGAAGTTCCTTAAGCCAAGGGGGCATATAATTTATTTCTTTTGTGGCCCAAAGAGCTCTTGCAATGTAGTAGGGAGAGGGTAATAGCGTTGGTTCAACAAAATCTTAGCTCTCTTCCTGTGATGCAGATGACAGAATAAGCCACACAGGAATGGTGGATGATTCATGCCTAGAGTGTGGGCCTGGAAAGAAAAAGACTCAACCAGTTGACCAAATAACACAATAATTGAGTATCCACCATACGCAGGACATTGTGCTGTGATGTGAGAAGGATGCAAAGAAAGGCAGGATTCTGCCTCTGCCTTCAGGAATTTCTAGTCTCATTGTCTTAGTCCAGGCATCCCCAGACTTTTTACACAGGGGGCCAGTTCACTGTCCCTCAGACCGCTGGGGGTCCACCACATACTGTGCTCCTCTCACTGACCACCAATGAAAGAGGTGCCCCTTCCTGAAGTGCGGCGGGGGGCTGGATAAATGGCCTTAGGAGGCCGCACGCAGCCCGCGGGCCATAGTTTGGGGATGCCTGTCTTAGTCTGTTTGGGCTGCTATAACAAAATATCATAAATGGGGTGGCTTATAAACAAAGGCATTCGTTGCTTACAGTTCTAGAGGCTGGGAAGTCCAAGATCAAGGCCATCAGCAGATTGAATGGTGAGGGCCCGTTCCTCAGACAGCATCTTCTTGATGCTGTCTATGAGGAACAAACAAGCTCCCTTGAGCCTCTTATACAAAGGCATTAATCTCATTCATGAGGCTCCACTCTCATGACCATGTCACCTCCTAAAAACTCCACCTCTTAATACTCTCAATGCTATTGCATGGGGAATTAGGTTTTAACATATGAAGTTGAGGGGGACACAAACATTCATACTGTAGCACTCACTGAAGGGGTAAGAACCATATTGTGGAGTGGTTGATGGCACAGGATTCACAGCATGGAGATGTGGCTTTGAATCCTTGCTCTGCCATTTATGTGTGGCTTTGGGCAGGTTGTCTAACCTCTTTGAGCTTGAGAATTTTCTTTTGTACAACGAAGATAATGTGGCGATGACAAATGAAATGTCTATAAAAGCATTTGGTACAGTGGCTCGTACAGAGTTATGAATCAATAAATAGTAGCTATTAACATTATTAGATGGCTGGTAATTCTAGGTAAAATCAAAAAGTGGCTCAGCAAAAGATATGTGGAGAGTTCAAAAGAATGACCAGGGAGCCACATGATGAAGGAGGAACCTACAATTAACCTTAAAAGATAACAATTGGGCTTTGAAAAATAGGAAAGGGAGGTGGACTAGGGAAATTTGTGATCCAAGACAGGGGTGGGAAAAAGGATGGGCTTGGATGGATGAAATACAAGGTTCTCATGGAGAAATTCTGATAGACAGTAGTAAGAAAAACGACAGCCATGCTACTGCTGCAAATAGTAGTAAGTTCTTGTTCTTTTCTTTAATAACATGATGACATAAGAATTATCATGGCCATTTTAAAGATTAGAAAGCTGAAGTTCTGAGACAAGCTGCAAAGTTGGAAAGAAATACGGAGGCCTTGGCTGCTGTTGGCGAGGATGGGTCCTCTCATATGCTGTTGGTAGAAGATAAATTGGACACAGGCTTTTTAGAGTACTTTGACAGTATTTAGTAAAATTGTTAATTTTACTTCAAAGTATTGATCCTGGATAAATATTTACATATGTAATCAAAAAGTCATGAAGAATGATGTTCACTGAACACTCCAAAAACTTGGATATGACTCACATGTCTACAAATGTTAGAGTACTTAAGCACTTTTAGTACTGGCACGTTCATATTGTGGTAGGTTACTTAATATTTTGGTGTAATATGACTGACATGGAAGAAGCTCTAGAGAAAAATAAAAGTCACAGATCTTTAAAATCCTACACATGTGTAATGATATATGTGTGTGTGTGTGTATAAATATATAGTGTGTGTGTATACACACACACACACACACACACACTTTTTTTTTTAAAGACAGAGTTTCACTTCTTTGCCCAGGCTGGAGTGAAGTGGCATGATCTTGGCTCACTGCAACCTCTGCCTCCTGGTTTCAAATGATTCTCTGGCCTCAGCCACCTGAGTAGCTGTGATTATAGGCACCTGCAACCATGCCAACTAATTTTTGTATTTTTAGTAGAGATGGGATTTCGCCATTTTGGCCAGGCTGGTCTCAAACCCCTAACCTCAGGTGATCCATATATACATATTAATACACAAAAAAAGTCTGGAAGAAGACAAATCAAACATTTAACAGTTATTAACTTTGAGGAGGGAGGGCTGTTTTAGGGAAAGGATATATTAAGGAGGACTTGAATTTTAGTCTAGATACTTTTGTGTTGTTTTCAAAGGAAATACAGTCAGCTACTACTCAAATTCAGCAACTAAAATTTAAAAATATATATGCTTTGTACGTCAGGACTGTAAAACACTGTATGATCATTAATACGTTAAGATATGTTGTAAGATACACTTTTTGATTTGGAAATTTTCCCATTAAGTAGAAAAAAACCCACCAAATTTCAGAGCAATATAAACAGTAAATATATATATATATATATATATATATGGCTTTATAAAGTTAGCATATGTGTATAGCACATACATATAGATGTTAAGAAAAACACGCTAAGCGGTAGTTATTTTTGAATGGTGAGATGATGGGTGTCTTTTCTTTTCCTCCTTATACTTGTAGCAATTAACTTTTTCCACAGTAATGATGTGTAACAAACCGCTCCAAAACTCAGTGCCTTAAAACAATAGCCATTTTTTCCTCATTCATGACCATAAGTCTGTGGGGTCAGTTGTTCTAGGTTGAGCTCAGCTCAGCTAAGATTGGCTTCCAACCATAGGTTGGATCCAGGTCTGCTCTCTGTAGCCCATTTTCCTTGGACCAGTGGGTTAAGCAGGGTGTGTTCTCTTGGCAATGACAGACGTGCAAAAGGGCAAGTGGAAACCTGTGCTATCTCTTGAGGTTTGATCTGAGGTTGGTACACTGTCCTTTCTGTTCCCATGGCCTAAATCAGTGGGGAAGAAAACTAGACTTTATTTCTAGTGGAAGGGTCTGCAAAGCCACATGGCAAAGGGCATGGATATAAGAAGTGGTGAAATTTGGGAACTATCATGTAATCTACGACAACTTAAATGTGTTTTATAATTTACCCTTCTGTACATATATGTTACTTGTGGAACAAAAATCTTATTATTTAATGTGTGCTTCCTCATGTTATCAAAAAGGGGTCCTGATCCAGACCCCAGAGGGTTCTTAGATCTTACGTAAGAAAGAATTCAGGGCAAGTCCATAAAGTGAAAGCGAGTTTATTAGGAAAGTAAAGGAATAAAAAATTGGCTACTCCATAGACAGAGAAACCCAGAGGGCTGCCGGTTGCCCATTTTTATGGTTATTTCTTGATGATATGCTAAACAAAGGGTGGATTATTCATGCCTCTCCTTTTTGGACCATATAGGGTGACTCCCTTATGTTGCCATGACATTTGTAAACTGTCATGGTGCCAATGGGAGTGCAGCAGTGAGGAAGACCAGAGGTCACTCTCATCGCTATCCTGGTTTTGGTGGGTTTTGGCCAGCTTCTTTTCTGCGAGCTGTTTTATCAGCAGGGTCTTTATGACCTGTGTCTTGTGTTGACCTCCTATCTCATCCTGTGATTTAGAATGCCTGACCAGCTGGGAATGTAGTCCAGTAGGTCTCAGCCTTATTTTATCCAGCCCCTATGCAAGATGGAGGTGCTCTGGTTCGAACACCTCTGACTCTCAGAAAGATGAGTAGTAAAGAGTCGAGAGCAGTGGTGCTTTGCTTAGTCCTTCTCGGGCTTAGATCTACAGCATATTTACTGGTTTTTGTGGATTATTTCTAATCTCATCCTCCCAGTCATGGTGCCTATCAGTATCCTCAGGACACTCCCAGGAAGAACTTGTCTGATTTGAGCCATCTTGCAAGGTCTTATCTTTCTTATCTAATTCCCAGAGTAAGGAGAGTTCCTGGACCTTGAGAGAATGACCTGGAATGCTGCACAATTTTATGAGGAATATACAACTGAGAGCAAGGGTGGCTGCCAGTCACTGTATTCTAAGATGGGCAGACACCACAGTCACCAGAAGCCCTTCTGTACTGTTCTACTAATCTCAAATGGGGCAATGAAGTATACATCCAACTGTTAGGCTAGCAATGACAAGCAACCAGGGTAGCCAGGATGTCCTTATCTCAAGGAACACAGCAGGGACAATAAGTCATTATCTTAGGACCTTTCCTCTGACTTTTCCCAAATCTCTTCACAAGCAAAGCGCCAAATCACAGTAACGAGAGACATGATTTCAGTGCTGCCCACCTGGCATGACTGTGCACCCTGACAACAAAAGACAATGAGACTCTTGGAGAATGCACTTGGGGACAGAAATCACTCCCTTCTCCCCACTGACTCCCCTCTGCCTTCCCCAAGCTAAACTTCTGGTTTCAATACTGTGGTTCTGTTCTCCTGAGACCAGCCAATAGACCTTTTCAGGTATGCAGTAAATCTTCCACCAGTGTATTTTAAAGTTCTTAAAGGAAAGATATTTAACCCTCTCTCTGGGCTGGTGTGTGTGTGTGAAAATTCTTCTTGATGTGAATATTTATGGACTTTTTAACCTTCATTCTAATCTTAGTTATGCCTTGGCCAAGCTCTTTTAACTGCTTTAATCTTTCTCATAAATCACTCTATGCCTCTTCCTTTTTCAATCTAATCTATCAACCTCTTTCTTGTTTCTCAGGTACCCAGAGTGGAGGTCACAATTGTCCAGATCTGCCCTCAGATTCTCTCTGGGTCTCACATAGTTTAGTCTAAATTAGATGTAAATCTGAAAGCTTCAGGAACAGAGGATTTTCTGCTACTATTTTGGACACATTCAAGTGCCCACTTAACTCAAAATGGACATTTCCATTGGATTGATCAAGCAGCAAAGAAAATACCCTCTAGGTTTTTCCAGACAGGAATAGATGCAGAAGGCCTTCGACAAAATTCAACAGCCCTTTATGCTAAAAACTCTCAATAAACTAGGTATCAGAGAAACATATCTCAAAACAATAAAAGCTATTTATGACAAACCTACAGCCAATATCATACTGAATGGGCAAATCTGGAAGCATTCCCTTTGAAATCTGGCACTAGACAAGGATGCCCTCTCTCACCACTCCTATTCAATATAGTATTGGAAGTTCTAGCCAGAGCAATCAGGCAAGAAAAAAAAAAAATAATAAAGGGTATTCAATTAGGAAAGGAGGAAGTCAAGTTGTCTCTATTTGTAGAGGACATGATTGTATATTTAGAAGACCCCATTGTCTCAGGCCAAAATCTCCTTAAACTGATAGGCAACTTCAGCAAAGTCTCGGGATACAAAATCAATGTGCAGAAATGACAAGCATTTCTATACACCAATAACAGACTAATAGAGAGCCAAATCATGAGCAAACTCCCATTCACAATTGCTACAAAGAGAATAAAATACCTAGGAATAAAATTAACAAAGAATGTCAAGGACCTCTTCAAGGAGAACTACAAACCGCTGCTCAAGGAAATAAGAGAGGACATAAACAGATGGAAAAACATTCCGTGCTCATGGTTAGGAAGAATCAATATCATGAAAATGGCCATACTGCCCAAAGTAATTTATAGAGTCAATGCTATCCCTATCAAGCTACCGATGACCTTCACAGAACTGGACAAATCCACCTTAAACTTCATGTGGAACCAAAAGAGAGCCCGCATAGCCAAGACAATCCTAAGCAAAAAGAACAAAGCCGGAGACATCACACTACCTGATTTCAAACTATACTACAAGGCTACAGTAATCAAAACAGCATGGGATTGGTAACAAAACAGAGATATAGACCAATGGACCAGAACAGAGGCCCTGGAGGCAACACCACACATCTACAACCATCTGATCTTTGACAAACCTGACAAAAACAAGCAATGGAGAAAGGATTCCCTGTTTAATAAATGGTGTTGGAAAAACTGCAGAAAGCAGAAACTGGACCCCTTCCTGATACCTCACACTAAAATTAACTCCAGAGGGGTTAAAGATTTAAACATAAGACCTAACACCATAAAAACCCTAGAAGAAAACATAGGCAAAACCATTCATGACATAGGCATAGGCAAGAACGTCGTGACTAAAACACCAAAAGCATTGGCAATAAAAGCCAAAATAGACAAATGGGACCTAATTAAACTCCAGAGCTTCTGTACAGCAAAAGAAACAGTCATTAGAGTGAATCGGCAATGAACAGAATGGGAAAAAATTTTTGCAATTAACCCATCTGACAGAGGGCTAATATTGAGAATCTACAAAGAACTAAAATAGATTTACAAGAAAAAAAAAAAAAAACCCATCCAAAAGTGGGCAAAGGATATGAACAGACATTTTTCAAAAGACGACATATATGAGGTCAACAAACATATGAAAAAAATGCTCATCACTCATTATTAGAGAAATGCAAATCAAAACCACATTGAGATACCATCTCACACCAGTTAGAATGGCGATCATTAAAATATCTGGAGACAACAGATGCTGGAGAGGATGTAGAGAAATAGGAACACTTTTACACTATTGGTGGGAGTGTAAATTAGTTCAACCATTGTGGAGGACAGTGTGGCACTTCCTCAAGGACCTAGAAATAGAAATTCCATTTGACCCAGCAATCCCACTACTGGGTATATACCCAAAGGATTATAAGTCATTCTATTATAAAGACACATGCAAACGTATGTTCATAGCGGCACTGTTTACAATAGCAAAAGATCTGGAACCAACCCAAATGCCCATTGATGATACACTGGACAGGGAAATGTGGCACATATACACCATGGAATACTATGAAGCCATAAAAAAGGATGAGTTCATGTCCTTTGTAGGACATGGATGAATCTGGAAACTAATTCTCAGCAAACTGACACAGGAACAGAAAATCAAACACCACATGTTCTCATAGGCAGGTGTTGAACAATAAAAACACATGGACACAGGGAGGGGAGCATCACACACTGGGATCTGTTGGAGGCGGGCAAGGGAGGGACAGTGTGGGGTAGGGAGGTCGGGGAGGGATAACATGGGGAGAAATGCCAGATGTAGGTGACAGGGGATGGAGGCAGCAAACCACATTGCCATGTGTGTACCTATACAACAATCCTGCATGATCTGCACATGTACCCCAGAACCTAAAGTACAATAAAAAAAAAAAAAAAGGAAAAAATGTGTAACGGAAGTCTGGTTTGTTAGAGATGCAATATGCCATTTGCATTAGATTGAACAGCTGGTCCCTAAACTGTTGTTCCTTTTATTATTCAAAGCATAAACATAAGCTTTGTTTGTGCTCCTTCATCCTTCTTCTAATCACTCATGACTATGGATAAGAAATGGCAGAAGTTTGATAAAGGAAGTTGAGGTTTGGGCTTATGGCCCAATACTTTTTGTTTCCTTTAAAATTTATTTCATTTAAATCTGTGTCAGTCAACTCATGGACCCAGAAGCAGTTGCCTTTGGAACAGTGTCATGCTTTTAGTTCACAGTGGCAGAGTGCCATGGATGGAAAGGTAGATGAATGGAAAGAGCCAGAGGGTCCAGAGAGCTGCTCCTCAGGGTCATCTTTGCAAGTCCTGTGCTCTTAACTGCCACACTATACACCAGTTATGTGTCCCCTAACAAGGACAGCAAGTCCTCACCTAATGTCATCAATAGGTTCTTGGAAACTGTGACATTAAGCAAAATGACAGATAAGGAAACCAAGTTTACCATAGACAAATTGATATAAATAAGAGTTAGTTACTGTAGCATATTTATGCTCACAAAAAGATCATCAAATTTCAAAATAAAAACCAAAACACTTCTAACGCTAAACATGGAAATAAATGTGAACCATACATACATTTAAGAAAGATGAATACAAACAGGTAAGATCATTATTTACTCAACTTTTCCAGTTCAGGGTCACAGGTGGCTCTGAGCCTATTCCAGCAGCTCAGAGCACAGGGTACAAAGCAGCCCTCCCTTCACCCAGCATAAGTACACACACCCAGCCTAAGTATACACACACACACACACACACACACACTCCTCAGACTGGGACCATGTACACGTGCCAACAGCTTTCGGATGTGGGAGGAAACTGGAGTAGCTGGAGAAAACCCACAGACAGCGGCCCCAGCTGGGAAGTATTTTTTTCCCTCAATGTTATAATAAAATGACATTTGAGGATCTGTTGTACCACATTTTCCTCTTTGTTATAATGGGAGTAATAATTATACGTACTTCATATGGTTGTGGAAGGATTCAATGAGTTAATACCTGTGAGAAACTCAGAACATCTGATACATGAGGACTCAGTGACGTTAGTCATTATTATTATTGCTACTGTTGTTACGATGATGATGATGATGATGATGATGATGATGATGATGATGATGATCAGAAGCAGCTCTAGCAAACTGCAAATAGAAGCCTCTGGTTGCCCCAAAAGAATGGAGCATATTAAATGAATAGGTGATTCATGGTGCTGTGAACTAATGGGTTTCTGAATAGCTGACCAGCTGCAAAAGAAAACATGTTTCTCCTTTGGCCTTCATCTCCTAGCTGATGAAACACATTTAAAGTACATATACCTCTGCTCCTCTTCCTGGTTTTCTATAAAAATATATATATATATTTTTTTTGTGAAGCATGCTGGAAAGGGAAATGCAAAGTATTATTGTGGTTTTCTTTTCAGCCATGAGGATGCTCAGACTTTTATTCCCTACCACTAACACAGGTGAAATAGTCTCTTTTCTTTCTTTTACTGTCATTTTATGAAAAAAATAAGAATAAAATAAAGGCTTTAAAATGTTTGTGGAAGAACTGCTTTTAGAGCTTATTGTGTTAAGCTAGATCATTCAGTCATTGGCTCATCAATACAATTTGTGCCCAGAAACGTGTCAACACAGGGGAACACTAAGCAGCAGTGAGAACACTACACCAGGGAACATATGAGATCTGAGTCCAAACAATAGCAGAAAACATGGTGAGCAATGAAAATGATCTGCCTAGAGTAAAGGTAACTCAGTGGACACAAAATATTAAAATAGCTGCCTGGGGAAGTCAGATAACCTCTCTGGAATAGGTAAAATTGCAATTCACTGTGACCGTAAGCAGCAGCCCTGTTCTTTATCTCCTTCATCACACTTGTGAAAACTTGCTGGATATTATCTATGCTCTAAGCACTCTCGTAAGAGGTCTACAATATCTTATGTCTTTTAATCCTGATTAAAAACCCAAGGGATAGCTATTATTATTTTCATTTTACAGTTGAGCAAAGAGAAGCCCCAAAAGGTTAAGTAACTTTCTGAGGATGATAGGCAGTAAGTGACAGAGCCAGAACTTAATCGGGATCTGTGTGACTCTAAGGCTCACATTTGTAACCATGATACCATAGTACCTCCCACATTAATGTGTGGCGAGTCCCAATGTCCTCTAGTGTACCTGTCTGGGAAAGGTAATAAATAGTGTGTTCCTCAAAAAGAGGTCATCAACCATAAGAGGGATAGGGAAACATCACATCTTACCCTACAGTTGTGTCAGACTTGTTCGGTTTTGAGTTTGTGGATTGATGCCTTTAAGGAATAGATATTTATAAAGGAAAAATATACCCTGGGCTCAGTATTGCCATGGTAAGTGAGCTAAGACCTGAGTCTGCAAAGAGCTATGCGTCAGTGCTCCTCAGCAAACCATAAATAATAATGGCAACTAATAAAATCCAATTCATGTGCACCAATGTGATTACTTGAGCGTTAGCCTTTCCATGGAGAGTCCAGCACATCTGTTGCTGTAACTCAAAGGAAATCGGACTCCTAGTACTTCTAGTGAGCAGTTCTGGATGGCTACTTTTTAAGAAGTCTGGAATAATCTTACATATTTTGGTGAATATGCAATTGACAGATAATTTACTTCCCATTCATCAATATCCTCAGTGAAGGAAAATGTTGTAGTGATTAATATGATGACTTAATGGGGGAGAGGAGAATAAAAATCAATCTGGAAACTTGGTATTTGGATAATTTATGGGCAGTATGGCATGAAAAAGGCTGCATCAGTTTGAGCAAGTACAAGCTATGTGCTTCAGTAAGAAGCTTATAAATAAACATGAAGGCCTAGCAATCTGAACTTCAGAATTCATCTCATCTGAACCAATAAGGGACTCAGTTTGAAAGAAGAAAATCTAGGGCAGAATGTCTAGCTTGGTAGACCATCTGAGGAAGAAAGAGCTTTTGGAGAAATTAAAAACCTCTCCTAGTAGCATCTTTATTTTTAAGCTTAAACATAAGAGAACCAGAGTTTTTCACATGTAGTCTCTGAAAATTTTAAGTGAGAGTAAATTTTATAGTAAAAAGGGCTTTAAAATTTATCTAGTTCAACCTCCTCATTTTGCAAGATAGAAGAAGTATGATCCCAGAGAGTCAGACAGATTTGTACATGCACATAGTTACATATCCAGTCAGCCTTCATTTCTCTTTATAAGATTTTTAAAAATATTATAACTTTGTAATCTTTCTGATTATGAAAGTGACAAATGCTTGCTGGAGCAAAATGAGGAAAATAGAACCCAAAAATAGCAAAATGGAAAGAAAAGTATTCATAATTCTACTATGTAAATCCTCATTCCATTAATATGTTGGTACATTTCTTCTCATCCTTCTTTTCTATACATTTATAATGAATTTGTGTTTCACAATAATGGGGCCATACACTATAAAACTTTTAAAGTAGAATGTTTTATGACTTTAGGGCAGCTGGCAATAATTACCTGCATTTATGCCTTATTTTTACCTCACTGAAAAAGAGACAAATGTTATATTATAGACTTCTGACTTTCATGTGTTTGCTGCTCTGGGCTGAGAGAATGTTCAGCTCTCTCCTGTAATATGTGCTTCAGTATTACAACTCATTAACACAAAGTGTATGTCCCAAATTTCCACTTGCTGCCATCGACTTCTGGCCAGAAAGAAACTTCTTTGCAGGATTTATGATATCAGCGTTAGCCATTGAATCAATCTGCTGAAGGACTGCAGATGGTGGCTCGTAAGTACCCGCAACTTAAATTCTGATTTTGCTTCAGAAATTTTTAATACATTTAAAATGGCTGTATTGCTTTTTATGACTATCAAGGTAATTACATATTTAGTGCAAAACATCCACACAATATAGAAATTCTAAAGAAGAAAACGAAAATGACCTAGAACTCTACCATCCAAAGATAGCAACTGAAAATGATTTCATTTCTTCCAGAGATTTTTTAATGGTGCACTTGTAACCCAAAGTCCCTCTGCCTCACCCACTTGTAAGATCACATGAGGTCTCTTAAAAGTAAGTGTCTTTACTCACATTTCCCTGCTAGCTGAAGACTGTGGGATGGAGATCTCCAGTGCTGCCTCAACTTCTCCAGCAATCATCTGGGAGAGCGTAAGGTAGCCTGGGTTCCCACATGCTCACCTTTTCCTGTTCTGCACTGTGGATGTGCTCTGGCCACAGAGACTTGAGAAACTTGTGTGGTCATCCCTCCAGGGTGCAGGAGTGCTCTGTGAGAGGAGCCCTGCTTCCCTGCCCAGTAGGCTGTCTTCTGAGATCTTGAGTCTGCAGAATATTCTTGGTGTCAAGAGACACCAGAGCCTCCTTAGCCCTTTATACAGCCTGCTCAGAAGGGAGTGTGATGCCTCCCATTCTATGCCATGCCTTTGTAGATTATGCCTTCGCATCTTTTTATGGGGTCAGGTGGTTAAGAATAGCTTCTCCTACCCCTCCTGTTTCAAAGCAAATAACCTCAGGCAAATTAATCACTGAGAATGTACCTGCCTTAACTTAGCTTTGGCTGTGATCCAATTTGAATTTTTAGATATTCTGGGTAAGTTTTTGGATGTGCTTGAGTTTCAGGTTTTTGCATATATATGTCCAATTATTTCAGCGTATCTGTTGAAAATACAATTGTTTCTCCACTGAATTGCCTTTGCACCTTTGTCAGAAATCATCGCCTGTTTCGTGGGTGTCTGTTTCTGAACTCTGTATCTCCCTCCATGATTGCGTATCTGGACCCCAATCCCACCTTGCCATGATTGGTGTAACTGTGTAATAAACCTTGAAATCCGTTAGTGTTAGTCCTCCAACTTTGTTCTTTCTCAAAGTTGTTTATGTTATTTTAAGTCCTTTGTGTTTCTATGAAGAGTTGAGAGTCGGTTTGTTAATTTTTATAAAAAACGGTATTGGGATTTGGATTTGGATTGTGTTGAATCTATAGACCAATCTGAGGAGTACTGATATGCTGACATTATGTTGCTGCAAAAGCAACTGCGGCCTTTGCCGTACGTTAACGATATGTCTCTTCATTTATTTAGATCTTTTAAAATTTACCTTAGCAATGCTTGGTACTTTTTTGCGTTGAGGTTATTCCAAGTATTTCATATTTTTAATGCTATTTTAAATGGTAAAGTTTTTAAATTTTGATGTCTGATTTTTCTTTTTTAACATAAGGAAATACAAGCGCTCTTTTCGTATGTTGCTCTGGTCTCTAACCTTGCTAAATGCACTTGCTCGTAGGTCTTCCGTAGATCCGCTGGATACTCAGAAACAATGATCTCATCCACGAATAAAGACAGCATTACTTCCTTTTTAATATAGTTGGATTTCTTTTTTTTTTTTTAACTTGACTTATTGCACTGGCTAGGGCAGGCGTCCCCAGACTTTTTACACAGGGGGCCTGTCCCTCAGACCGTTGGAGGGCCGCCACATACTGTGCTCCTCTCACTGACCACCAATGAAAGAGGTGCGCCTTCCTGAAGTGCGGCGGGGGGGCCGTATAAAGGGCATCAGGGGGCCACATGCAGCCCGCGGGCTGTAGTTTGGGGACACCTGGGCTAGGGTCTCCAGTACAATGTCTACTTGAAGTGATGAGAGCAAAACACCCCTGTCTTGTTTCTGATCTTAGGGGGGTCTTCTTTCACTATTAAATATGAGGTTAGTTGCAGGGTTGCTATAGACATCCCTTATCAGGTTGAGGAAGTTTCCTTCTATTTTTACTTTGCTAAGAGGATTTATTTATTTATATCAGGAGTGGATGTTGGATATTGTCAAATGCTTTTTATGTATTTGTTAACATGATGATCAAATTCATTATTTTTTATTTTGTTAATACGGTGAAATAGTCAGGGCTCTCCAGAGAAACAGAATGAACTAGATACATAGTATAGATAAAGGTGAGGGGATTTGGTATGGGAATTGGCTTATGCAATTATGGAGGCTGAGAAGTTCCTCAATTGACCAACTGTAAGATGGTGAACCTTGGAAGTTAGTGGTGTAGCTTAGTCTGAAGGCCTGAGAAACAGGGGAGCCTGTGCTCTAACGCTCAGAATGAGGCCATATGCCCGAGAAACAGAGGGTTCCAAATCCTGGAGTCTGAAGGCCAGAATACCTGGAGTTCTGCTGTCCAAAGGCAGAAGAAGCTCCAGAAGAGTGAATTTGCTTTTCCTCTGCCTTTTTGTTCTATCTGGGCCCTCAGCTTACTGGATGGTGTCTGCTCACAATGGGTGAGGGTGGATTTTCCTCACTCAGTTCACGGATTCTAAAGTCAGTCTCTTCTGGAAACACCCTCTCAGACACAGTCAGATATAATACTTTACCAGCTATCTGAGTATCCCTTAACACAATCAAGTTGACATCTCCAATTCACTACCACACAGGGCAAATTAATTGATTTTTGAATGCTAAACCTACCATGCATTCCTGGATGAATCTCACTTGGTCATGATGTATTATCCTTTATATATATTCTTAGATTCATTCACTAAAACTTTGTTTAGAATTTTTTGCATCTATGTTCATGAGAGACACTGTTCTTTAGTTTTCTCGCCAAACCTTTGTGGGATTTTAGTATTAGAGTAATGCTGTTTTCGAAGAATGAGTTCCTTTCTCTTCAGCTTTCTGGAGGAGTTTATGCAGGGTGGATATTTCTTCATAAATGTTTGCTCTAGTACCAGTGAAACCATCTGGGCATAGGAGTTTTCTCCATGGGAAAAATTTTGAAGTACAAATTCAATGTCTTTCATGGATATAGGGCTATTCAGGTTATCTATTTTTTCTTGAATGAGTTTTGGTCATTTGTGTCTTTCAAGAAATTTTCACATTTTATCCAAGCTGTCAGATTTGTAGGCATAAAGTTGTTAGTAATATTTCCTTATCATCCTTTTAATAGTTGTATAATCTATAGTGATATCTCTCATTCCTGATAGTGGCAATATGTGTCTTCTCTCCTTTTTTTCTATTCCATCTGGCTAGAAATTTATCAGTTTTATCAATCTCAATCAGTTTTTGGTTTTATTGACTTTCTCTGTTTTCCCCCCCATTTTCTATTTTATTTATTTCTACTCTGATTTTTATTATTTCCATTCTTTTAGTTATTTGGGTTTCATATTCTCTTCTATTTCTAGTTTCTTATTGGAAGCTATAAGAACTTTCTTCTTGGGCCTAACCTAAGCTGCTCAGGCTGGTCTTGAAGTCCTGAATTCAAGGATCCTCCCATTTCAGCCTCCCAAATAGGTGGAACTACAGATTAACTTTCTTCTTTTCAAATAAAGGCACTTAGTGTTACACATTTCTCTCAAGTACTCTTTAGTCATAGCCTACAAATTTTTATATTTCTTTAAACTATCATTCAATTCAAAATAATTTCTTTAAAAATGTATTACATAAAACATACAACTTACTTGTACATCTGTTATGAACCTCAACTTCATATTTAAAATATGTTTACTTTATAAATACTTGAGAATTTTTCAGAGCTCTTTCTGCTGTTGACATCCAATTTAATTCCACTGTAATCACAGTACATGTTTTGTATAACTTAAGTCATTTTAAATTCATTGAGGCTTGTTTTATGACTTAGAATATCTTGTCTATCTTGATAAATGTTCTGTGTATAAGCAAAGCATTATAAGTCAAAGTGTTCTATAAATGTCAATAAGTTGGTTAATATTGTTAAAATATTCTGTATTGTTACTGAATTTTTAATGCATTTGTTCCATCAATTATTAAGAAGATGTTAAAATCTCTGGCCATAATTGCAGACTTGTTTAATTCTCCTTGTAGATCTGTCATTTTTTGTTTCGTGAACTTCAAAGCTCTGTTACTAGGAGCATAAACTTTCAGGATTATTTCTCTTCATAAAATGATCTCTTTACAATTATGCAATGACTTTCTGGATCCTTGGTAATATTCTTTGCTCTGAAATCTACTTTATAAATATAACATAGTTCACTCCAACTTTTTGATTAGCATTATCGTGATGCATTTTTTTTTTCATATTTTTACTCAACCTCTTTGTGCTTTTACATTTGATGTGTGTTTCCTATAGGCAGTGCGGAGTTGGGTCTTGCTCTATTTTTATTCTAATTGAACATTGCCTTTTAATTGGAATATTCACGCCCCTTACATTTAAAATGATTACTTATATTTTTATGTTTAAATCTCATCATGCTATTGCTTTTCATTTCTTCAATCTGTTCTTCATTCCCCTCTTCCTCATTGTTACATCTTATATTTTGTATTAATTAAATGTCATAAATGATTCTATTTTGTCTCCTCTGTTGACTTAGTGTTTATAATTCTTTTTTAAGTGGATGCTTTAGGGTGTACAGCATGTATCTTTAATTTATAACACTCTACTTTCAAATGATGTCGTATGACTTCACATGTAGTATAAAAATCTAACAATACTATACTTCCATTTCTTCTCTCTCAACTACTGTGGTATTATTGCCATACCACGCACTTGTGCATACGTTATAAACCCCACACTTTGTTGTTATTTTTGTTTAAACAATGAGTTATCAAAGACACTTAATTCAAAATAAAATAGTTTCTATATTTACCCATGTAGTTTTGGTTCTCCTATTTTGTTTGTGGTGATATCTGTTATAATTTTTCTCCTACCTAGTTGACGTCCTTTAATATGTCTCTCAGTTGGGTTTTGATGGTGATGAGCTATTTTAGTTTTTCTATGTCTGAAAAAGTACTTATTTTAACTTAGCATTTACAAAGTATTTTTTCTGGATATAGAATTCATGTTGACAGCTTTTTTTCTTTTGGTACTTAAAGACATTGCTCCACTTTTCTGTTTTCCTGCAAGAAACCTGATGTCATCCTTACTTTTGTTGTCCTGTATTTATTTATTTATTTATTTGAAGTGAAAGGTCTCACATATTTATTACTGAACCCAAGCAACCAAAACCTTTTTTTTTTTTTTAAACATGAATAATAGAAGCCCTGTGGGTCGTACTAACTAATGCCTTCATAACAGATACGGAACGGAATCTGTTCACACGTCTCCAGATAGCTTGGTTTGGTAACACGATCGTGACCTTCAGGCAGCGTAAGCATGGGTGCCGTCGCATGCGTAATTTCTTACAGACCAAGCCTGGTTCTTCTCCAGTGTCTCCTTCTGGAGTTGTACCTGATTTTATTACCAGTTTTCATCCGAATCCACTGGGGCATGGGACGATTTTGCTTTTGTTTCTTGGCCGGGAATCGCTTAATCCTGAAAGTCTTGTGAGAAGACATGGCGAGAAACGGAGGAAAGCACATACCACGATGGCGGAGAAAGGAAGAGAGGAAGGCGGCAGCCGGAAGACCGAGCTTAGAAGGACTTTTGCCCTGCATTTAATGTGTCCTTTTTCTCTTGCTGATTTGAAGATTTTTCTTTTTCTCACTATTTTCATTATTTGTCCTTGATTCTTGTGGTTGGTGTTTGTTGGGCTTCTTGAAATTTGGGGGTTATAGTATTCATTAAATTCAGTAAAATTTTGGCCATTATTTCTATAAACATTTTTTTCCCCCACTTATCTCCCTCCTGACTCCCACTTTGGGGACCCTGACTATACATATATTTGGTTACTTGAAGTCGTCACACAGCTTTCTGATGCTTTGTTAATTTTTTTAAAAAACTATTTTCTCTTTCTAGTTTATCTTGCTATAAATTCAAATTCACTAATTTTTTCTTCTGCAATATCAAATCTGTCACAATACCACTTGGTATATTTCTTTACATCAGATATTATAAATTTTATCTTTAGAAGTATGATTTGGATCTTTAAAAAATCTTCTATGCCTCTACTTGAATGTACGGAATACAGTTACAACTGTTTTCATGTCCTTGTCTGATAATTCTAACATCTGTGTCAGTTCTGGGCTAGTTTTGAGGGATCATTCTCATGATGGATCACACTTTCTTGCTTCTTTGCATGACAATTTTTTATGATATTCTGAACATTGTCAATTTTGTCTTGCTGAATACTGCGTATTTTTGTATTCCTATCAATATTCATAGACTTTGTTCTGTGATGCAGTTAACTTAGCAGGAAACAATTGGATCCTTTTTAGTCTTAATTTTAAGATTTGTTATGCAACAGTTGAGTAGTGCTCAGTCTAGGGCTTATTCTTTTCCATTGCTGAGGCAAGATCCTTCTGTGTATCTATTTAATGAATTATGAAGTTTTAAAAATCTGTCTTGTGGAAACATGCTTTATATCCAGCCCTGTGTAGTGTTTGGTTTTTTAAAAATTGACACTTATTTTAGGTTCAGGGAGTACATATGCGGCTTTGTTACATGAGTATATCGTGTGATGCTGAGGTTTGGTATATAAATGATCCCATCACCTAGGTAGTGAGTATGGTACCCAATAGGCAGATTTTCAGCCCTTGCCCCCATTCCTCCCTCCTCCCTCTAGTAGTCCTCAGAGTCTATTTTCTCCATCTTTATGTCCATGTGTATCCAATGTTCAGCTCCCATGTATAACTGAGAACCTGTGGTGGTTGGATTTCTGTTCACTTAGGATAATGACCTCCAGCTGCATCCATGTTGCTGCAAAAGACATAATTTCATTCTTTTATGACGCGTAGTATTCCTTGGTGTATATGTACCACATTTTCTTTATCAAAATCACTGTTGATAAGCATTAGTTGGTTCCATGTCTTTGCCATTGTGAATAGTGTGTGGCAGGAATTTTGACCTTCAATTCTTTTTTTTTTTTTTTTTTGAGACGGAGTTTCGCTCTTGTTACCCAGGCTGGAGTGCAATGGCGCGATCTCGGCTCACCGCAACCTCCGCCTCCTGGGTTCAGGCAATTCTCCTGCCTCAGCCTCCTGAGTAGCTGGGATTACAGGCACGCGCCACCAGGCCCAGCTAGTTTTTTGTATTTTTAGTAGAGACGGGGTTTCACCATGTTGACCAGGATGGTCTCGATCTCTCGACCTCGTGATCCACCCACCTCGGCCTCCCAAAGTGCTGGGATTACAGGCTTGAGCCACCGCGCCCGGCCCTTTGACCTTCAATTCTATTAGGTGGTTCTTTCTCCAGCCTTTGGTGGTTTCCTCACTGTATCTTCTGATCAATACTCAGCTGAATACTTAAGGAAGACTTTCTGCAGATCTCTCTGTGAAGCTCTTAACTTTCCAGTACCTTGTTCAGAGACCTCTAGTTTGAGTTTCTGACCCTCTCAGCTCCATATCCTAAACTCTGGGCTCCACTTGAGTTTCCCCTCCCTGTATCTTGGTCTGGGAACTCTCAAGGCAGTAAGCTAAGCAATTGTAGGGCTCACCTCATTTGTTTCCTGTCTTTTCGCAATAATTATCTTTCATTGCTTGCAGTCTGGTATCTTGAAAATCATTATTTAACATTTTTTTCTTTTTCTTTTTGGTAATTTCAGGCAGGAGAGTAAATCTAGTACCTTTTACTTCATCTGGGCCGGAAAGCAGAAGACACATGCACACTTTAAAGGTTTTTAACACATAGTACAAAATTGCTGTTCAGCAACATCAGATAATAAATGACAGAGATGTTGAACTCAAGGCTATTTATCTTAATGGCTATCATTTTATTAAATGTGTCAGTTTGATAAGTAGCAAATATTATTTTTTAATATGGCATTCTTTTAATAACCAGTGAAACATAATGTACTTTCAGCTCTTTATCTGCCATTTCTATTTCCTCTTCAGTGGTATTGACTCTTCATCATCTTTATCATATTTTCATTAAGTTTCAAGGAGTAGTATCAGAGTCAGCACCGAGGGCACAGAGGCCAGTCAAACCCTTCAGATTCCTGTTCCTCTATATGCAGAGAGGTTGTGGAACAGGAGGAGGAGTGAAGTGGGATGAAGAAGGTAAGCTAAGGTGCTCTGAAAGCCAGAGAGAGCCTTATACTTAACCCAGAACGTCAACTAACTAGTTCTTTGTTAGCAGCAAATGAAGGTGTAACTAAGGTCTAAGAACCAAACTCTTCACAGTTTCTTCCAACAGTGGGCTGCCTGTGTGTGTTTGCAGGTGGTACCAGTGATCTGGATTTACTGGCACCCTTGTGGAAGTGACTGGGGGGTTCTGGCAAATAGAACTATGTTGGTGAGGTCTGAGATTACTCAGATTAGTTGTGCTTGGGCCAAATAAAACTGTATTTTAAATACAGTTATGTTCATTCTTTGGCCCATTTCATTTGGAAAAAATGGCAATTTGGAAAAAGTTCATTGCCGGCATCATCTTGCTTCAGAAACAGACAGATAAAGGTAAATAGAGACAGCATTGTCCGAAACTCCAGGTTCACTTCAGCAAACTAAGTTTTGTTTTGTTTTAAATCACCTACATGTCTTTGATTACATGACTCTAATACAGTATGTGCAAGAATATTTTATATTATGGCAATTCCCAAAATGCATATTTTTAAATGAAGCTGACAGGTTAATTTGGCAGATCAAGTTGTAGTAATCGGCAGACTGTCCGGTGTCAATCTCAACAATCTTTAAATAAGCGATCTATATGCCAAATTATGGGGTTGAAATACAAAATATATGCATGTAAGCATATTCACACATATACCAGGGCCATTATTAGTTTGTGCATTTACTATAAAGAATTAGGAAATAGTCAAGGGTATTCCAGTGATTCATTTGTATATTAGTCTGCTCAGGCTGCCATAGCAAAATACCACAGGCTGGGTGGCTTAAATGATAGAAACTGATTTTCTCACATTTCTGCATCCTAGAAATTCAAGATTAAGATGCCATCGGGGTTAGTTCTCTGAAGGCCTCTCTACCTCGCTGGCAGATAACCATCTTCTTGCTGTACCTGGCCTTTTCTCTGTGTGCACACCTCCTGGGTGTCTCTTCTTCTTCTAAGGACACTTATTCTAAGTACTGTTGGATTAGTGCCCCACCCATATGACCTTACTTAACCTTAATTGTCTCTCAAAAGGCCCTATCTCGAATACAGTCACACTGGGGGTTAGAGCTTCAACATATACATTTTTGGGGGAAACAATGCAGTCTGTAACAATTTGCAAGGAGGTTCCTGTGCTTCAGGGGAGGAAGGGAAATAGAGAATTTAGGCTTAGTTTCAGTTTTTTGATGGTATTAGCAAGATTATTATTAAGACGGTATGAGCATATTGCTGTTACAGTCCTGAATATAGGACTGGTGGTCAGTCTGGGAAGAGTATTACGTTTGGGAACAAGAGAATTCACAGGAAACACCAGTATCTAGAGATACTACAGAATATTACCAAGGTTTTATTTACTTTTTAAAGGCAACTAGGAAGCTTTAAATGATGTACATGGGTTTCCTAATTTTTGAATCTTGTTGATTACAAGGCTTACTAGAAAAATAAAAGTCAGGCCAGGCACAGAGGATAACATCTGTAATCCTAGCACTTTGGGAGGCCAAGGTCAGTGGATCACTTAGCTCAGGAGATCAAGACCAGCCTGGACAATATGGCAAAACCCCATCTCTACAAAAAAGTGCAAAAGTTATGCAGGTGTGGTGGTATGTGCCTGTAGTCCCAGGTACTTAGGAGCCTGAGGTGAGAGGATCACTTGAGCCCAGGAGGCAGAGACTGCAATGGGCTGAGATCACAGCACTGCACTACAGACTGGGCAACAGAGTCAGACCCTGTCTTAAAAAAAAAGACAAAAGTCATCATAGCATAGAGACACATCCACCAGAAAATGAAAAATTTAACAATTAATGACCACTCAAACCTCACTTCCTGCTGAACACTAGTCCCTTGTCAATGGTGTGCTCAAGCTGGCTCAGAGGGCCTCTCAGAGTCAGCATACACATCTTTTCCCAACTCCCAGTTCAGTGACATCACACTCGAATCTTGACATTGGCCATAGTGGAGTATTTACACTATGGCAATTGGCCAAGAGTATAAGTTAGAGCTTTTGGCTTTTTTGAGAAATTTTTAAAAAATTACTAGCAAATCACTGGATTTGTTCATGCCCATTGGGTCATTATCATTACTGGATTACTGGACCATTTACTACTTATTGTTAAAAACAGCTAAAATAAAATAAAAATTCAGTGTAAACAAAAGGCAAAGTGAAACTCTATAATACTCTATAAAATTTTGCAAAAGATGCAAAATTTTAAGACTGATGAAAGTGATATTGGGCTACTGTTCAAAATACAGTCTTTGACAATGACATCAGAATTTTGTCTGTTTTCAACTAAAGAAGGAAAATTAGCCAAATACACTTAAATGCAATTTATTACATATAAAAATATGAAGAGAGGCCCTACTGAAAAGACACAAAATGTTATTTATTTATTTATTTTTTTTTTGAGATGAAGTCTAGCTCTGTCACCCAGGCTGGAGTGCAGTGGTGCAATCTCGGCTCACTGCAATCTCTGTCTCCCAGGTTCAAGCAATTCTCCTGCCTCAGCCTCCTGAGTAGATGGGATTATAGTCACCCACCACCATGCCCAGCTAATTTTTGTATTTTTAGTTTCACTGTGTTGGCTAGGCTGGTCTCAAACTCCTGACCTGATGATCAACCCACCTCAGCCTCCCAAAGTGCTGGGATTACAAGCATGAGTCACCATGCCTGGCCAAACTTAAATTTTTTTTCAAAAGTATTCCTTTTACTTATAGTTAATATTCCAACCTGAAATTACAATGTCCTCATTGATGCTATCAGATTTTTTTTTAAAATTTCACCCTCCATTTCTAAAAATAGTACTAATTATACATATGATCTAAATTTTTATTATAAGACAACTTACTTTAATCATTTTAATTTCATTTTAACAAAGTTTAACTTAATTTCTTTGTCATGCAGATTTTAAGTGATTTACTTAAAGAATTCTTTCCAAGTTTCAATTTTGCTCAGATAACAAAACACTGGAAATGTTTATTGAGCATCCATCCATCCATCCATCCATTCATAAAAAGGCAGAGTGAAACTCTATCCATTTATTTAAATGTTAACTGAGTATCCACCATGTGTTAGATACTCTAGAAGTGTTTGAGAATACTGAGATGAATAAGATAGTGTTCTTGCCCTTAAAAGTTCATTTTAGGAGGAAGACATATGTATCATTAAATAACAGTACAACTAGAGAGGAGGTGACAGTAAGAGCACATGCACAGAGAAGTTTTATAGTGAGGAGAGTGATGAACTTTCTGTGATGAGGCTAGGAAGGACCTGAGATAATGGAAGGGTGAATTCCAATGCCACCCCCATGGAAAGCCCTTCTTCAATCCTTAGTCTGGTTTAGATGTCCCTCTCATCTATGCTCCGATGACAACCTATTGTAATTGTAGTGATGGCAATTGGCCAAGAGTGTAAGTTAGAGCTTTTGGCTTTTTTGAGAAATTTTTTAAAAATTACTAGCAAATCACTGGATTTGTTCATGCCCATTGTGTCATTATCATTACTGGATTACTGGACCATTTACTACTTATTGTTAAAAACAGCTAAAATAAAATAAAAATTCAGTGTAAACAAAAGGCAAAGTGAAACTCTATAATACTCTATAAAATTTTGCAAAAGATGCAAAATTTTAAGACTGATGAAAGTGATATTGGAGACCATCACTTTGGAGATGAAGGCTTCAACACATGAATTTTGAGAGGACACACATATTCAGTCCATAGCAAGGAGGTTGAAGAATAAACAGAATTTACCCAGAAGGCCTTAGAATTCAGGGTGGAGAATAAAGAAATTAGCATTTGAGATAAGGAACCATAAAACCAGCATACAGTGTGACAAGTTTAGGAAACTAAGTTGCTTTTGTTATTTTTGAAGTTTGGGACAACATAAGAGTTAGGGAGAAGCAGGGTCCATGTTCCTTAGCTTAAATATTTTACATAATATTTTCTTTGCAGGAAATGAAAGTTATTTAAGACTTTCCAGAAGAGACCCTATCTACATTTTGTAAACATCATTCTCTGGACAAAGTGGAGAATGGTTTGGAAGTAGATAATCTAGTCCAAGAGGCAGGAACACCACTTTATTGCAATAATTCCAATAAAAGGATAATGACATTTTCAACTAAAGGTGTTGAGAAATGCTAAGTGTATGATTGTTGAAAAATGCTGAGTGTATGATAAAATAGATAGTTTTCTAAGAAGAACGATGGCAAGGAACATCTAGCCATCCCCCCGAGTAGAAAACAACTTGGGGCATTCTCAAGTGGCAGGACAATATATAAATATCATACACCAGTTTAAACAATTCTTTAAGCATGGGATATCTGACCCTTCCCCCATGACTCCGTTGTGGAAAATACTTTTTAGTTTGTCTGATCAGTGGTAAGCGGGCATCAGCTGCCTACTTGGTATATTTTTGTGTTATTAGAAAATACTGAACATCCGTTTGTTAATAATCATCATCTGTTCAGAGAGAATAAAAACATGGGTCAGAGTCTGCTCGAGGTCTTCAGCCCAGAATGCTGTCAGCCCCTGAGGCTCTCAACTTGGAAGGTTGTTGGCCCCAAGATAGTCCCATTTTGCTGTTCTTTCAGGGTGTTTGCTTCTCAATACCCTCAGCACCACCTGGGTGGGGGTCTCTACAGCTGACCTGGTCTCAGTAAGTGGCACCCAACATAGGGCTCGAATCCAGATGAAGGGTCACCTGAGCAATGGAGAAAGGAGAAGCTGAGCTGAAGGTATCCTGAGTACTCTTGAGAAAAAAATCCCCCAGGTAAGTTGGGGGAGCTCAGAAGGAGCCCAGGAACTTTTGAAAGAATCTCCCAGGTGAGTTAGGGGGACCTCGAAATAGCCTGAGAACTCTTGAAAGAAATCTCCCAGGGTTAGTTGGGGGAACTCGGAAATAGTCTGAGAACTCTTAAAAAAATCTCAGAGAGCTGGGGGACCTCTCTAGGTAGTATTAGGGTAACATGGGACAAATATCAAGCAAACATGAGGCTTATTTAGTGTGGTCTCTTTAGGCTTTAGCACATTTTGCCTTAGAGCTGTTTCAGACAGACAATGAGGAAGAAGATTCAGGAAAGGAAAGGGAGTATGATGAAGTATGCAGAGAGATTATAGAGCAAAAGGATGAAAAGCCAAATGAGGAAAAGGTGCGCCTGTCAGTCCTCCCTCATTATCTTGTCGAGGGATAGCCAGATCCTCCTGATATTTCTCCATTAAAAGAATTGGAAGCCACCTCAAAGGTGAAACTAGATTTTTCTGTTGCTGTGTGCACTCCTAGAACTATGGCAACTGGTTCAGGGATCTATACTCCTAGAACTACAGTAACTGGTTCTGTTCAGGCAGGAATTCAACTAGTGAGAAAAAAGGGAGATTTAGAAGTGTGGCAATTTTGGTTGATTCTTATAGACTGGGATACTTTAACCTGAAATTGTTTATCTCCGTCTCAATTTTTACACTTTAAGACCTGGTGGACTGACTGATAATCAGGCTAATATTGAAGCTAATATAAATGTTAACGTTCAGCCTCCAATTAACATTGCCATAGACCAGCTTACAGGAACTGGTGCATGGGCTCCTTTTCGGTCATAGGCTGCTGTGGTTGGTGTCGTGGGGGATTGTGGGTTCGAGTCCCATCTGGGTCGCCAGATGTCGTGGACCGTCCGGGATGGGTAGGCACGTCTGCCGGGGGTCTCTCGACCTGCAAGAGGGTCCCAATACCTGGAAGAGGGAGTGCACCTGGAAAAATAATAAAGACAGAGAGAGAGAAAGCGAGGCGTCTGGAGGGCTGATAGGTTGTGCCTAAACAGCAAATTTTATTTTTCAAAGGCCAGGAATAAATACACTTTCTTGGCTCTGGTTTACGTCATAGCAAGAGGAATGCAAATGTATGCCTCACATGGCCTATACAATAGAGAAGTCAGATATGCAATCAGTGGTCGTAAAAAGTAACAGAATTTCCTGTAATCACAAAGCTTGTTTGCATCCAAACATTATTCACAAAGCTTGTTTACATCCAAACATTATTCCTCCTGGCTGCAGGTATCTCTGGTTTGACCTTGTTTTAGAACTGAGATGTGAAAAGGTTTTCTGGTTTTGCTCATCAGAATGTCTTTTAACCAGATTCTCTTTTGTCTACTCCTGACTCAACTTATCTCAACTTCCCCATTCAGGAGTCTCTGAGTCAGAAATCAAAGCCATCCCTTATGGTGGCATTTGCTTTGCAAATATCGACAGTTAAACCATTATCTAGGGTACAAGGCAGTCAGGTAAGGTTTAAGGCTTATTCTTAAAGAGTCATAAAAAGGTTAAAAGCAGGAACCGGTTGCTGGTAGGGGGTCACTCGGTCTAGCAGCAACACATAGTTTTAGGCCCAAACGATCTTGTGGTTGATATTAGAAACTGATCATCCGTCTTTCAGATCCTCTTTTCGGATAGCTCGACTGCCTCCAGTAGGAAACTGTGTTTGGGATCAAACTCACCGTATAGTGAGACTCACGCCTTTTGGGGGTCTCACACGGGAATGTTCCCCACAGGTTGGTTTGGTCATGAAGCGGATTGGGAAGGTGTGTTTGGGGGCTTGGGGGAGATTGCATCAGGAGGCAAGGAGGATCCTTCATTTGGAGCTGTTAAGCAGGGGCCAAAAGAGTCATATACCAACTTTACAGCTCTATCACAGGAAGCCCTATGAGAGGCCATATCAGAAACAGAGGCTTAGGATATTGTATTACATGTACTAGCATTTTATAATGCTAATTCCGAATGCCAGGTTGCTTTATGGCCATTTAAAGGGAAGCACACTCAGGTTACATTAAGGCGTGTGATGGAATAGGAGGAAATTTACACAAAGCTTCCTCACTGGCACAAGCAATGGCAGGTTTAAAAATAAACCAAGGAGGTCCTGGAGCTTCTTTTAGTTGTGGAAGGAAATATTGAATATAGAACTTCACAAATGCAACTAAAGGTAGCATGATTGACTTTGATTTTTTTGAGTTTGCCAAGAGGAGGACAATTAACAGCGGCTGAACAACACCTGAATAAACAATCCAAGGGAGAAATTGTTAAGGCAATTTGGTAACGAGAGCCACTCACAAAGAATTGGAAAAAGGCAATATAATAATATGGGGTAGAGGATTTGTTTGTGTTTCTCCAAGGTCCGAATCGGAAACCGGTGTGGGTACCATCCAGACATTTAAAGCTTTCACAGATGGCTGAGGAAAACCTGAGGAAAGCAGGACAGCCTGTTACCGTGAGTATGACGGCGGTTATCACCATTACGGTGAGTATTTCTGGACTTGGGATAGACGAAAAAGGAAATTTCACATATTGGCCCATGACTTGATTAGATCCCCGAGTAGATGTAAATGGAAGATTAGTAGGACCATGACCAAAAATGGCATGGCCAATGATAAGAGCTGAATAAAAAGAATTTGAAAAGTACCTATGGCCCTAAAACCAATAGAAGTCTGGGAAGGAAAACATAATGGAAGATCAGGCCCCAATTCTTATTCATTGGAGTTTATAAGGAATAAAAGCTCTTTAGGTTCAGAGCTGGGTTAAACCCCCCATATCTTTTGGTGGTGGGAGAGTTACAGATTGACTTTATTAACTCTGAAAGTGTAATGAGACAGAACATAATTGGGAAAGACTAAAACATCAGCTGGAAGGGCATGTTGGCAACCTATCACTGGATATGAGAAAACTAAAAGAACAAGTTTTTCAAGCTTCTCAAAGCACATCTAACTTTGATTTCAGAATCAGAGGTGCTTGAGGGAGCTGCTGATGGATTGGCAGCCCTAAATCCAGGGATTTGGGTGAAAACTCTTGGGGAATCTATAATTACTATTGTAATTATGTTATTGATCTGTTTTGTTTCTCTTTTTGTAGTCTACAGGTGCAGATCTCAAATCCAAGAAATAGTTCACCAAGATAAAGCTGTGCTTGCTTACCTCGCTTTGTCAAAGAAAGAAGGGGGAAAATGTTGAGAAATGCTAAGTGTATGATTGCTGAGAAATGCTGAGTGTGTGATAAAATATATTGTTTGCCAAGAACAACAATGGCAAGGAAAACCTAGCTGCCCCCACCCACCAAGTAGAAAATGACCTGGGGCATTCGAAAGTGGCAGGACAACATATAAATATCATACACCAGTTAAAACAATTCTTTAAGCATGGGATATCTGACCCTGCCCCCGTGGCTTCCTCATGAATACTTTTTAGTTTGTGATCAGTAGTAAGCAGGCACCAGCTGTCTAATTGGTATATTTTTGTGTTATGATAAAATGCTGAACATCTGCTAATGATAATCACCTGTTCAGAGAATAAGTACATGGGTCAGAGTCTGTTCGAGGCCCTCAGCCCAGAATGCTGTCAGCCCCTGAGGCTCTCAGTTTGGAAGGCTTTTGGCCCCAAGATGGTCCCCCCTTGCTGTTCTACCTGGGTGTCTGCTTCTCAATGCCTTCCGCACTGCCTGGGTGGGGGTCTCTATGGCTAAGCTGGTCTCAGTATAAGGGTTTTTTTGGTGGGGGTGGGGGAAGTTGAATTGTTCCTTGTAGATCAGCAGAGTGGAAAAGGGGAATTTCAGGGTAAACATTGGCCCCTGTGAGAGGGAGGAGTTATTCCTAATGCATGTTTGGCCTGGACTCAACTCTTAGAAACAATAGCAACAGCAGTGGCTGTCACTTATGCCCTTAGACTTACTAAGGGCCAGGCACTGCTGAAGATCTTTATACACAGTAGCACATTTGACACTCATAAGTACTGTGAAGGTTTGTCCAAGTACATACAGCTTTTGGGGCTTTCTCCTCTGTCTAGACCAGGCATCCCCAAACTATAGCCCACGGGCCGCATTCAGCCCCCTGAGGCCATTTATCCGGCCCCCCGCCACACTTCAGGAAGGGGCACCTCTTTCATTGGTGGTCAGTGAGAGGAGCACAGTATGTGGCGGCCCTCCAATGGTCTGAGGGACAGTGAACTGGCCCCCTGTGTAAAAAGTTGGGGGACACCTGGTCTAGACTGATGTTTCTTAAGCACAGGAGCCATGCCTTAATCTTACAATAGCTCCTAAACTGAAGTAGGTACTTATGCTTTGTCAGTTAGGATGTAACAATGCGAACATGTAATTTAGATGCCCCGAGACTGATTTATTCCCATTGCAAGGAAGCAAGGATGACCATAAATTTTGTGACGCTAGAGCACTCCGCCAGATTTCTCCTCAAATCCATCCTGTTTGGATTCTAACATTTGGCTCCATCATTCTATCAATACGTATTAAATCAGAGATCTGGGACAGGAGGCCAGATAACACCTGATGGCTGAGATCCTCTTTCACATTTTTACGTGTTATTGAGTAGAAGATCCCTACAAAGTGTCTCTTGAGTGAAGCACTTTCTCATCCTCTTTCCCCATGTACACAAGCAAGAATCCGTCTTCCTCAACCTGAGTCTAACACTATGGGAGCCGAGAGACCCCAGGTTGGATCCACAACTGGCAAACCACGCCCGGCCCCCACCACACGGTGCTGCTCAAGTCGCCTACATGCCTGTCAGGAGCAGTCAGGGGTGTATGGCTGTGGTGAGTAGGAAGCAGCAGAAGTTCCAGGTATGGAAAAGCATAACTAGCAATATCCATGTCTCATCAACATTGCAGTAATAATACCAATTATATCTTTTATAGCAGGCGTCCCCAGACTTTTTACACAGGGGGCCAGTTCACTGTCCCTCAGACCATGGGAGGGCCGTAGTTTGGGGGCGCCTGTTTTAAAGAGTAAAGCCTCACATCCAGCCATCACTATGCTGGAGGATGGTGGGAGATTGGTGTCTTGGTGGGGGCATGCCTGCCCCTCACTCCTCTTTTATAGCAACTCCAACATTTTTCTATCTCTTATAGGTTTTTCAACACAGCCTCCTTTTAAGGGTGGAAGCCCCAGTTGCCCCCACCTTCCACACACTGACATGGAGACTTGGAGTTCCATCCCTCTTCTTGTCCCCTCTGCCCTTAACTGGCCTGCCTGAAAGTGCCCAGAGACTACTCTAGTTCCCAGGCAAGCGAGGGTTATTCTAGTTTCCCTAAATCACTTTGTGATTTCTATTTTCCCCAGCAATTTTTTTTATACAGGAGTACGTCTTTAAAAGGCATTTTGAAGTCTTTAAAGACTAATTATGAGTGCATTGGGAAGTGCACTATGATGAAATGAATAGCCTTACAGGCCGAGGGTAAAACGTTTTGCATGACTCAGTGGGGCCCTTGGGCATATTTCAGTGGGTTTCATGGGCTTCTCACAATACAGGGTTGTCTGAAAAGGGGAGGCTCTGTTCAGGTGATAATTACATAGACGGCAAGTGTGGTAAAAACCAGCTCTGGAAAAGCCTCTCATGGGAGATTCTGGCTAGGACAGCTATAATTTTGTGCCTATTCTCTCCGACCCTGGGGACTTTCAACTGGATTAGCCAAAGGCATTCCCTGTTGATTCCAGCCTTTGAGAGCCCTGATCACACACCTCCACTCCCCTGCCCTCTCTGCCCCCACTGGAGTCCTGTCTGGGCCTCCTTGATTCAGCAAGCCCCATGAATTGCTAACGGGTTCAGGGCTGGAAGACCCAGATTTTTAACAAAGCTAGGGCAAGCCCTGGCGTATGTGTTTTGGTACCTGGCATTTGTTCCTGAAATAGCCAGCTATCTAAGCAGGAGGGGCATGGAACCGGAGCTGGGGAAACTAGGTCCTGGCTCTTCAATCGTGAGCTATGGAACCTTCGGCCCATCACTTCTCCTCCCTGGGTGATGGTTACTTCAGCTTTTAAGTGAGAGAATTTTGCTAGGACTCAGATCTCTTCCAGTTTTTAAAATGGATGTTTTCAACTCTGGGCACACATTAAATTCAAACTGAGGCAGCTTTCCAAACATGCCGAGGGCCAGGCCACATCTCCAGAGACTGACTGAATTGAGCTGATATAGTACCTAGATCAGGCGTCCCCAAACTTTTTACACAGGGGGCCAGTTCACTGTCCCTCAGACCGTTGGAGGGCCGCCACATACTGTGCTCCTCTCACTGACCACCAATGAAAGAGGTGCCCCTTCCTGAAGTGCGGTGGGGGGCCGGATAAATGGCCTCAGGGGGCCACATGCAGCCTGCGGGCCATGTGGGGATGCCTGACCTAGATCTAGGGACACATCCAGGTCCTTGGGACCCAAGGAGCAAACAGTTTCAGGGCCTGGTTAAGAAGAACAAAACAATATCTTACATTTACAACTTTTACGAAAGTATGACTTTGTGAACACATCACTGTGGTCCCTTCTATCCCAGGGCCTTGGAAACAGTTTGTGCAAGTGAGTGACCCTGAAGTTTAACTTAATTGCTTGAGAGTAAGTCTAGGGGTGCCCAGGCATCAGTATGTTGTAAACGCTTCCCTCATGATTTCAACATTCAGAGTTGCAGGGTGAGAACCACCGAGGTAGGCAGATTTTTAATCCTAAGATTGCTACTCCAGAGTATGAAGGTACATGGTAACCTGTGCATCTCTGCCTGGAATGTCCTTGTTTGGAAATTTCCCTTCCAGGCATCTCTCTCCTCATGAATTCCCCCTCACCACTAAGACTCACATTGGAGATCACCTCCTCTAGGCAGCCTTTCCTAATTCTCTAGTTAGCTACTCCTTTCCCTATTTGTCTCAGATTCATGCATATCTCTGACCTAGCTCTTACTATATTCTAATTACTTCTTTGCACTTCTTCCTCCCTCACTGAACAGTAAGCTCCTTAGGCATCTTGGCATCCCCAGGATCTAACACAGTAACCAGCACATGAGACCTCCATGAAAAATATGAAAAAAAAAAATTGGAAAGTATTCTTATTTGTATGCAGAAGACTTTCTTCACCCCACATTCCACCTACATATTTTCTAGCCTCTTCTTTCAATAACAAAGATGCCACTCTTAACATCCATTCAGATTCTCCTTGTTTACAAAAGTAAGCTCTCTAACTCCCTACCAATGCCATCCAATAGTTTATTGGGCACAATAAACAATGAGATGAACTGTTGGATTGTTGCTGGGTAGGAGGACATCAGCACAGAATATTGTGTGTTACACAGGGTCCTGGCAAGAACGAGGAGGTACATTCAGCTGAGATTATTATTTTCTTTTTTGGCAGGGGAAAGAGTCTCGCTCTGTCATCTAGGCTGGAGTGCAGTGGTGCGATCTTGGCTCACTGCAACCTCTGTCTCCCAGGTTCAAGTGACTCTCCTGCCTCAGCTTCCCGAGTACCTGGGACTATGGGTGCGCACCACCACACAGAGTGAATTTTTGGATTTTTAGTAGAGATGGAATTTCACCATGTTGGCCAGGTTGGTCTTGAACTCCTGGCGCTAGGTAATCTACCTGTTTTGGCCTCTCAAAGTGCTGGGATTACAGGAGTGAGCCATTGTGCCCTGCCTCCACTGAGGTTTTTAAGACAACTTAAGATAAGGATCATTTGCCCTCCACTTTCCTGCTGGTGCCTCTCTTTGACCAAAACCAACTGGAAGCCAGAGGAATGAGACCCAATGATACACAGACATAAGGATCAGATACCCAAGGCCAGCTCAGAGTTGGGTGGATATCGGTGGATAATGGATCTGGGGAGGGAAGGTTAGGCAGATAAACCAGCACAAACTGGATGATATTGCCAGAAGTAAGGGAAGTAATTGGATGTTATCTATATCTGCGATTAGATGTCATTTACAGTAGTTCTGCTGTACTTTTTACTTGAAGTGAAAAACTTACCAAACTTTAGGTGGATTATAACTAGCTTAAAAGTAAGGACAGATAGCAAAAATATTTCTGTGTAATCAGCTGCTATGTTCTAGAAAAGAAAAGAACCAGCTTGTAGGAGTTTTGACTCCCACCTTCCTATTCCTGCCCCTCATTTTTGAGAGGCAATTATTCTTGTTTCTACTGAAATCTCATTTCTCCCCAGGCTTCACAGCTGTTGGCACTGACTTCTTTCCCTACCACCTCCCATGCCACATCAGAGATGTCTAAGGGATTCTCTTTCCCAATGTAAAAGGCAGAGCTTGCTTATCTGGACCTAACTTACACCTCAGCTCTCTGGTCCTATGCATGGCTAATTGCCCCATGGACCATAAAATTAGGGTCCACTGGTCACCTCCTCAGTCTGAAACTCTATTCCCCACCATTTTTTTTTTTTTTTTTTGAAAAAAAGTCTCACTCTGTTGCCTAGGCTGTGTGTTCAATGGTGTGATCGCAGTTCACTGCAACCTCTGCCTCCCAGGTTCAAGCAATTCTCATGCTTCAGCCTCCCAAGTAGCTGGAATTACAAGCACCCACCACCATGCCTGGTTAACTTTTGTATTTTTAGTAAAGACGGGGTTTCACCATATTGGCCAGGCTGGTCTCGAACTCCTGACCTCAAATGATTCGCCCTCCTCGGCCTCCCAGAGTGTTGGGATTACAGGCGTGAGCCACCATGCCTAGTTCCCATTGCCCATCTTGAAGGAAAAGAGAAACAGCACCTGCAGGTGTTAGGCACTCCAGAGAGGTAGGGCTAAAGGATGACTCACTCTTAGCCCCTGGTACTGAGGGACAGCAGGCGTCTGCAATACTGGAGGAGACCAGTAGGGGCACCCCGCCTCACACTCCCCTTTTATCCCCATCTGCCCCTGCTTTACAGGTCCTGTCTGTTCCTGCTCACCCTACTGACTCTCACAAAGGGAGTCACCAGAAGCAGAGAGAGGAGCGTTCTCTCAGAGGACTTGCCAGGAGGCTTTCTTCTACCTGATGTCCGCCATTGTCCATCCATCTGGCTGCCCACCATCATTCTCTCTTGGCTTCTCTTTCATTTTCCTGCAGATGGGAGTTGACAGCATAAGGGGGAGGTGAATGGGATTCTTTTGTTCCTCTGGTTCTTCAAGTCTGTAGGGGAGAGTTTCAGAATAAGGATGTGACTGATCCTAATCACTTTTGAATTTTCTAGTCTCTTAAGCTGTGGTTAAGACTGGCATCTGGGATGGGGAACCACATTTTCTCAAGGAGGTAATATTTTTCTCCTCAGCTTTCTAGAAAGAATGAGGTATTCTGATGGAGTGAGAGCAGGAGCTTCAGCAGAGCTAGGGAGAAACAAAGAATTCTCTTGGCTTCAGGAAGGGCTGAGGTACCTGGGAATGTAAGGCTGTGTCTGCCTGGAGAGGACATCAGAGGGGCTCCGGCGGGAGAAGCCAGAGGGGGCCAGGTGTTGGGAGTCTGTGCCTGAGCCTGCAAGTGTGGGAGTGGAGCCAGGGAGTCACACCCAGACTTCCAGGACTAGGAAGTCACTAATACAGGTGTCCTGTTAGATTGGGATTACCTCGTGGGCAGGGATCATGGTGTCTTCCTTGTAACTTAGCCCCCAGAACAACACCTGATACTCAGTAGGTGCTGAAAGGATGGTTACTGAGTGAATGAATGAATGAAGAGAGTTGATATTTCTGTTAAGTTTCTCTGTAAGTGGGAAAAGCACTCGCCAGCTGGAGTGTTTCTTTCTAGACGCTGGGTGGGAGTGACCGCCAAGGCCGTTGTCCCTTCCTCGTCTTGAGTGCCTTCTCCTCTCCCCCCAGGCAATAAGAGAGAACTTGGGACTAGATTTGGGGCCCAAGCCAGCTTTCTGAACTCCCAGCTCCAAACGTGTGTCTATGCCTAGTGCTCTGGAAAACCGGTGCCTGAGAAAAGCCCATGGCAGAACCATGAGTCTGACTTTTTAAATTTAGCTCTCAAGTCCAAGGCTGGAAAACCTGGGCCAGAGCTCTAGACAGGGCTGTGCCCTTGGCGCTTTGGGATCCAGCAAGGAGAGCCTTCCAGACCACAGGCTTTGTCCAAAATCAATTGCTCTTCATCTGACGGACAATTGTGAATAACCATCCCCATGCCAAACTGGAGATTGCCAGGGCTTAAAAGGCCAATTAACATGACCCCAGGAGTTCTGAGGACGTTGCCATAAAAACCAACGGCCCTGCTGCCTACTCCAACTCAGAGGGCTCCTGACTCACAGGGTGTATGACTCAGAACGCTCCAGGCAGATTTCAGTAGGTTTGAGAAACATCTCCTCTCACTACTATCTCAGGGCAGGAGGCTCTGCCCAGGTGATAATTGCCCTGACCTTGAGTCTACTGAAAACTGGCAAAAAAATGCTATTGTAGCCAGGGAGTTTTTTAGTGCTTGAAAAGGCCAGAAGCAAAGGCAGGGCTCACAGACACACAGTAAAACCTGGTTTAACCACTGGGCTGGGAAATTGTGTGGTCTCAGGAGGCCCACAGAGAATCCTGTCTTCCATGAAAAGTCCAGACCTACTTAGTAGGCATGAGACCATAGAGGGGAGTTAGTGGGATAGTTCCAGGTGGCACCTATAGTCTCAGACTTCTGGCTGCACAACCATAGAGAAGCTCCTAGCTTCTGTGAGCCTCAGTTCACTCATCTTTAAAATGGAAGTAATCACACATTGCTGTGAGGATTAAACAAAAACAGCATAGTGTCTGGTCTAGGTAATAAATGTCCGATAGCACTCACTTTCTACCTCAGCACTCAGTAGTAAACCAAAAGGAAGTCGAGAATTGGACAGGAAACTCTTCCTGGATATTTACATTAAATAAAACATTCTCCTCTCTTCCTACCACCGACATCAAATCTAGCAAAGAAAGAAAGACAAATCAAATAGAGAAACTGCGCTCAGGGGGTTGATTCTTGTATTGATGTGTAGCAAATTCTTTGCAGAACCCGTAGTCCTTGAGCAGTACTCCAGGGCCACGTGAAGATACCCCTGGTGGCTACTCAACAAACTTGCATTCAGCTCCTACAAAAAAAAAATGACAATATGGCTTAGTCCTGCCCTCAAGAGGTTCACAGTCTAGGTAGGAAGACACATTCAAGCGCATACTGTAGCTCTAGGGCAAAGGCTTGAATGCAGTCACCGTTAAACTAGCTTGTCTCAGAATCATCTGGCAAACTTGTTAAAACACAAGCCCTAGGCTCCACGCCTACTGATGCTTGGTCAGGGATCATGCCCATGCTCTTACATTTCTAGCAAACTCCAGTGATGCTGTTCTGCTATTTTATGGCTGTCGGAGTAGCATGTTATAATAGAAGTTATGGGGTTATTTCTAGAGGAGGGAAAGAGTAATTTTTTATAGGGGGAAGGATGCTATCTGGAGTGACTTCATGGAGGAAGTGCTGTAGTTTTAAATCAAAACCTTAGAAGCCTGGGTAGGATTTCGGCAGGCGGCAACTATAAGTATCTTCACATAAATAAAATACTAAAAAGTGAGGAATACAATGCAGAAATGCAGAATACATTCAGTAAGCAGAAAACCAGGATGCCTAAGTTGTGGAAGGGAGAGTGACAGGAAGCAACGCTGGACACTAGTTTCTAGAAGACCTGGGTGCTCAGGCAGAGGAAATCAAGCTTATTCGTTAACTGACAGGAACCGTGAAATATTCTTGAACATGGTAAGCATGTCATCAGTTTGATGACCTAGTGCTTCATGTCAGAGTGAGACGGATTGGAGGAAGTGATGAGGAATGGGAAGATGAATTGGCCCACAGACTTGTTAAATTCTTTAAGTGATAAGGAGGTCATCGAGAAGCCTAACCTAGGCCATTGGGAGTAGCAAGAAGGCCTCAGACAGAAACAAAAAGAGGAGGACGTATCATCAGGATTTTAAAATTAAATGACACGTGGTAGGCAAGAGAGAGGAACAAGTCAAAGAGGATCCTAAGGAGTGGAGACCGAGTACTGATGCCGCTAGAAGAGAAAGGAATTTTGGGGGAAAGAAAGGATTCAACAAGAAAGATAGTGATCTTGGTTTTGTCTAACTGTTGAATCTGAGGTGCCTTCAAGTTATCCAGTAGCTTGGATTGCAAGCCTGGGTTCAGTAGAGGGGTTGGGGCTGTGCAGACATTAAATATTTTTCAGTCTCTGAGTGTGTCACCCGGAAACGGATTGCGGAACCTGGGAGAGTGGATGACTTCATCAGAGAGAACACAGAGTGAAGAGGGAAGGATGAAAGCAGCTGAACCTTAGCGGGTGTCTACACGTAAGTGGTTGGTGGAAGAACCTGCAGAGAAGACTCAGCAACGATGGTCTGGGAGGCCCCGGTGAGGCAGCTGAACACTGTACCCAGAACAGCGAAGGAGAAGACTCTGGCAGGGAGCGATTCGCAGCGTTAACTGCAACTGAAGCTGAGGAGGAGGAAAGCGAAGCCACCGGATGCGTGGCTCGGGACCTCCAGGCGTGCACTTTCCATGGTGGGGCAGGCTCCAGGCTTCAAGGAGTCAGTAAGTAAAGTGGGGTGAGGAGGTAGAGGAAGTGAGTGGTGGGTGGTGACAGAAAGAAAACGGGACGGTATCTCGAGAGGGAGACAAGGTCATGGGAGGATTTGGTTGCTGATTGAGGGTCTGGAGATGCGCATGTTTGTTGGCCAAGGGGAAGGTACCAGTGGAAAGGGGAGGATTAAAGAGGTAAGAGAGAGGAGACGAGTGAAGCGGCGGGTCTGGGAAGTGGGGAGGAGCTGGGACAGAAAGCTCTGGGGCTGAAGGGCCACTTCAGTATGAGGTCCTCTGGGTGATCTGGCAAGGAGACTGACTTGGACAAGGTCCAAGCAAGACTCCTTTCACTAAAGCAGACAGCATGGTGGCACGAACACCTCTCTGAGATGCTCAAATACAGAGATGTCTGCTTTTTCCCCCAAGACCAATCTCTCCACTTTCAAGCATTCAAAAAGGTCCAAAAGTTAGTCTCAATATTCTAATTTTTTAACAAATTTATTTCCTTCCTGGGTTAGCCAAATCAGGGAGTCTTTTCCCTCACCTGGGTCCCCAAATATAATTAGCCAATTTCCTCCTTCCCTTCTGGAGAGTCAGAAAATAGACTTTTTTCTCTCCTTCCCCTCCTGGCTTTTGCTTATCTAAGCTAAGGGTCCATGAGAGTTTTCAGCTGCTCTATTTCAGCTGGTCCCTCATAGCCACATTGACTCTGGTTAACCTTCTCCAGCTCCTCTGGGACCACTTTTAGGAAGGTTTGCTAGGTATTCTGACCTACTAATAAGTCCCTTAAGGGGAAGTCCACACCGCCACAGTAGATCTTACTACCTAACACCTAGTGAAATCCTAGGCTATGCTGAGCTCAGCCAAGACACTGCAGGAAACACATGGTCTGGGGTTCCCAGGGAGATTGTCTCTATCTCAAAGAATAATGCTAAACAGACAGAGTACAAAACTGTCTGGAATGGAAGGCTTTCGGGTTTTATTTCAAGAGTCCACTTTGGTTTTTTTCTAAAATTTTGTTTGGGAGGGATTAGCTTTGTGACTAAGCGTAGGAAGTAGATGAAATACATTTGTTTCCTAGATTTTCCATTATTTTCAGGTAGTATGCCATTATTAATCTCACCTTGGCATTGGTCCACATGTTAATGCTTTTTAAAAAGTATGCCATTAGTTTGAGTGACAGAAACATGTTCTGCACCCTTCATAGATATTCGATAATCTGTTCTGAAAACATTTTCTTAAACATCAAGTTCTGTTCCACACTATTTATACAACCATAGCACTGAAAATTGTAACCCTGTCTCATCTTTCATGTCAAATTGAAGATGTCAGGAGAGAGAAAATGACCAAAGACAATTATAAAGATGGAAGTGGGATGTAGACTTCTGCTCTAAGGCATAGTTTCAAAACTTTATCATAACACAAATGTGAAGAATTTATTTCCTACTGTCTTTAATTTTTATTTCAGCCTTTAAAGTATTCCTGAAAATTGATAAGAAATAGATTTAATAAAACGTAGAGAATGAACTGTGCTTTAAACTTAGAAATGAAGTAATACATATTATTGCATTTTTTTTTTTTTGGTGTGATAACGTTGCTATCAAGTCTTTATTCTATTTTCAAAAGTATTTGTCTTGGTCAATTTTTATGTTGTAGTCATGAAAAATATTTGATATCTGATGGTGAAATAAAATAATCCTTTTGCCAGAGTGGATGTGACCACTAACCAAAGTGACCCAGTGAGTAGATAAGGAAAAAAGTTTGCCCATTTATGCTGTTTCACAGCTTCCAATGTAAAGAGCAGGTTTGCAGGGAGGCTAAGCACAGACGCTAGAGTCGGATCGGTTTCAATCACGGCTGTGTGACCTTCAATATACTTGCTGTCCTGGTGTCTCAGATTCCTCTTCTGTAACATGGGGATTATAATAGTAATCTACCTGAAATGATGTGGCAATTAAATAATTTAACATAGGCAGAGTGCTGCCACAGACGCTATGACTACTCCCTGCAGATGCCCATCCCCACCTGCTGAAGGTCTGGGCCACTGGAGATTCAGACCTGGTGGGGTACTGTGGCTCATGCTTGTAATCCCAGAACTCTGGGAGGCCGAGGTGGGCAGAACACTTGAGGTCAGGAGTTTGAGACCAGCCTGAGTAACATGGGGAAGCCCCATCTCTACTAAAAATACAAAAATTAGCCAGCCGTGGTGGCACATGCCTGTAGTCCCAGCTACTCAGGAGGCTGAGGCAGGAGAATCACTTGAACCCAAGAAGTGGAAGTTGCAGTGAGCTGAGATTGCACCACTGCACTCCAGCCTGGGCGACAGAACAAGACTTTGCGGCAGGGTTGGGTAGGGTGGAAAGACTTACACCTGTGTTCTTCTCAAGAGGCTGACCTTGGCTGACATATGCTGTCTTGTGGGGCACGCTTGTTATGCACTCTCCCAGCACCCCCTACTGCAAGTGGCCGGTAGCTAATGACCTACTGGTTCAGGGCTGTAAGAGCCAGCACCCTTACTTCTGGAGGAATAAACAGTGGTACGATCCACTTGTCAGAGATCCCGTAGGATCAGGCTGGGGCTAGACTTCTGAAGCCGTACTCTGTTCACCTTCTTTCTCTGATTTGCTTCTCTCATGCCTTTCCTGGTTTCCCTTCCATAAAATTATTCCTTCCCTTCCATGGAATCTCTGGCTCAGGCTCTGCTGATGTCTGGAACAGCGCTTGGCATTATGTTAGCAATTATTAAGGGTTAAAACAATCAGATTTTTTGGTCTAAGTCAGATGTGCAAATTAGAGACTTTATTGTTTAGAATGGAGTGGGAGAATTGCACATTTGTTATCAGAGCTGATAAATAACTCCTTTCACATCAGCTTGTCTCTGTACATTTTTTCTTCTTTCAATGGGAGTACTTAAAGAAAGCCCATTTCAGAGTTGTCAGGGAGCGGTCTGAACAAGGACAGAGGGTGTCCAGCACAACTGGGGAGCGCAGGGCCTGACTCCATCGCTGATGAGCAGTCAGGGTTGCAGGCATGCTGGGTTTCAGTCTGAGGGACGGAGCAGGAGAAGGGGCAAAGCAGCAGACGCTGGAGGAGCAAAGGCTCAGCTCTCCCTCATTTCTTGAGAGACAGTGAAGAGGCTTGTACCCTGGGGTACTTCAGCTGCTTCAAGTAACCAGGTCTTAGGCGTTGTTTTATTCAAATCAGGATGGAGGAAACTTTTCTCAATATTGCAAATGGAGAGAGAAAAGGCAACAGAAAAAAAGGAGGGTGAGGACGGGAGCTTTAGTTATCAGAAAGCGAAAACTCTCCCTGTATAGCAGGGGAGAGAACGGAATTATCTAGATTTAGGAGAGTGCACAGAGGGAGAACTCTGAGACCAATTTAACTGCTAAAATGCTCATCTGTGCTAAAAGGGCAAGAAGTGTCCCTCTCGGAGCGTGTTACTGTTGAGGAGAAAAGCCATCAGCAAAAACTAAGGGGGCCATGTTGCAGGAGCAAAGCCCCCACAAAGGAGCTAAGCTGCAAGCCCTTAGGTGGCAGTACATGCCAGAAGGGACAGCCAAAGCAGGCAGCTGGGCCTGGGAATTTTATCTTCAAAAAATCCAAATGCGATCTTAAAGAAATTATCTTCCATCTCTTATCTCATGATGGAAAATCAAAGCCACCATGCACCAACTGCGGTTGTGTAACATCCATTCAATAGCTGCCTCTGGCTTTGTTTCCTGGAAGCTGGGCAATCATCACTGGCATCGCTTAGGGCTGATAATTTTGAGACACCCGTGTCCAGGTAAAAATTTGGTCTCTTGGAATTTAGAATCAGATATTGATTTTCTTTACTACCAGGAGCAGTCACAGGATAAAGTAAAGCAATGGTCAGGAGGGAAGATGGGTTCACCTGGATATTAGGCACTCGAGCTGGCTGCATGCATCGCTGTGATGGAAGATATAGGAGAGGCACTTTTTATTTTATTTATTTTTTTTTTTTGAAGATGGGGTTTCACCATGATGGCCAGGCTGGTCTTGAACTCCTGACCTCAGGTGATCCACCCACCTCGGCCTCCCAAAGTGCTAGGATTACAGGTGTGAGCCACCGCGCCTGGCAGGAGAGGCACTTCTAAGTGTCTCAAGTCCATTCGGACAAGGCTTCTTAGTAAAATTTAAGGCCAAAAGAGGAGGTAGGAGGGTTCTCTGGAGTTCTGCTTTATATTTAGCAAGGCCCATGTCCCCAGGCCTTGAGTTCACTGCCGTGGAGTGACACAGCCGTGTATTGGAGATTTTAAGGTTAATCATGTACTTTTTCACATTATTTTGGTTAACCTTTAAAACAGTGATGTTGTTTCCTCCTGTTTATTTAAAACGAGAAAACTGAGGCTTAGAAAATTTGACACTGTTAGGAAGTGGCAAAGTAAGCATTTGAACCCTGGCCATTGGCCTAAGAATCTAGTGTTATTCACTGCAGAAGAAAGCACAGACAGCCCTGCTATGAATATGTCCTCAGAAAATGCATTTTCTTCCTTTTTTTTTTTTGGAGAGGGAGTCTCACTTTGTTGCTTAGGCTGGAGTGCAGTGGCACAATCTTGGCTCACTGCAACCTCCACCTCCCAGGTTCAAGTGATTCTTCTGCCTCAGCCTCCCAAGAAGCTGGGATTACAGGCGCCTGCCACCATGACTGGCCAATTTTTGTATTTTTAGTGGAGACGGGGTTTCACTATGTTGGTGAGGCTGATCTTGAACTCCTGACCTCAGGTGATCTGCCTGCCTCGGCCTCCCAAAGTGCTGGGATTACAGATATGAGCTACCGCACCTGGCCCAGAGAATGTATCTTTTGCCATAGGACATGACATTTTCATCTTTTGATTTATTCATTGAGTACTATTGCATTTGCATGTTTGAAAATCCCAAAAGAGTAAAACACTCCAGACCATCCTTGTCTCTTATCTGCCATGCTCTCTCCAGCACCATGGTAACCACTATTCTTAGTTTCTTCCATACTCATCTTTATGTTCTAGCAGGAAGCATGAGCTTCTTCTTCCTTCTTTTATGCAACGTTACCATGTTATAAACAATGTTTAATACCTTTCTTTTTTCAGTTAACTGTACACCCTAGAGCTCTTTCTGTATCATTTTATAGGGAGCTTTCTCATACTTCTTTATAGTTGTATAGTATTCTCTTGCCTGGATGTTCTATAATTTATTGAATCCGTTCCCTATTGAGGAAAAACTTGGGTTGTTTCCTATTTTTTACTGCTACAAAATGCTGCAAGGAACAATTTTGTACATTCATCCTTTAGCATATATACAAGTATATCTGTAGGTTACTTTTCTGAAAGAGAAGAAAAATGTTTATGTATTTGTAATTTTTGTGAATAGTCATCAGAAATTGATAAAGCCGAAAACTAAACGCAAAGCACTTTCATCCCAAGTTTACTAAGGACACACCCAACTAATAAGGACTCCAGCTCAGTTCCTTAAGGAACTGAGTAAACACTGAGTTGGCCCCAAGGCCATTCTTCCTAGCAGATACTTCCAGGGCTCTTATACTTTGGCTTTTAGTTCTCTTCTTTTGTGGTAGAGGATCTAAGGCAAGAAATTCCTTGAAATTCCTCTTCCTGGTCCTTCGGATGCATCATACTGGAAAACAGCTGAGATGTACATCTTTCTGCAGCTGGCCTTAGTGAAACAGAAAAATCACAGGCTTTGGGGGCAGAAAGACCTAAATTTGAATATCAGTTCTCCTACTTTTTGAATGCATGATCTTAGGTGGGAATTTTAATCTAAGTCTCAATTCTTTCATCTGGGGAGGAGAAAAAAAATATTTGAACCCATCAAAAACGGTTGTAATGTTAAATGTGTGAAAAACACACCAAAGTCTCAGTGAATGATTTCTGTTATTTTGTAAAATTGTCCTAAAATAATGCTTATAAACACTTTTATATCAGTGTCACTGGGGGCCTAGCACCAGTCTCTACCTGGAATCTATGTGAATGACTCATAACCTCCGCTTGCAGAACAACTCATTATTGATGGTTTGCCTCTTGGTAAGCAGCTGAGGAGTGGTTTGCCACATCCCGCTGATGATACAATGTTCCTCATGATACCGCTGCATTAAGCTCCAACCACACTTGTAACATCAAAGCACCCTGGCTCATCAATTAGTCAGGAAGCAATTTTTCACCATTTGGTCCAGCACCTAAGCTGGCTCTTAAAAAGCACCAAGATTTATCTAGGGTCAGATGGCTTGGAAATCTTACAAATAGGGCCACCCACAGCCACATAGTTTTGTGACAGGTGTCTGGACTCACAAGAAGCAAAGACCCACAGAACACAGAGCAGACATTTTCAGCTCTGATCTGAGAACCGCTGTTTCCAATTCTGTAGTTTCATCATTTTTGCATTTCTTGACACCCAAATTAGCACACAAAGGCCTGTGTCCTCCAGGTGAAAGAAATAGAGGCTCTTTGAAACAGACACCTCTGGTGATGGCAGGAACGCGATGATGGATTACCTTTATGTTTCCTCAATCTCCTAATCCATTAAAAGGGGGGAATTGAATTCTATCTTGTCAGGACCCTCTTTCCTTTCCTTAATTACTTTTTAAATGACTGAAATGAAAATTTGAAAAGGTGCATATTAGATATTCCTCTCATCTTTAGCCTATCCCTGCCACCATCCCAACTTGTGCCTTTCCAAGTAATTCAGCAGCAAAAGATGTTCTAAAGCATGAGTCACTCACAGATTGTTAGGGGGACGGAGAAAATTGGCTAATGGGATTTGCAGTTCTACACCAGAAAAGAAGAAGATAGGAAAGGGGCAATGTGTACATGATCTTTCCATGCCATTCAGAATAATGAGATCTTGGAACAGCTTCTTCCTGAACTGAAATCATTGACAATGGTATTTGCATATTCATTTTTGGATACTTTGATCTAAAAGCCAGTCATGGAGGAAGTCAGTCTAATATCTGAGAATTGTAGGTACTTGAAAAAGAAAAGAAAAATTATCTCCCATGCTTGTCTCTTTCCCCAACATTTCTTAGGACCTTGAAGATGATGTTGAGGGCAAACAGAAACATATTTGGGGTGATATATTTTAGAAATTAAAAATTAGTACAGATTTGTGGAGGGAATATTGACTTATAACATTTGAAACTTTTATCTTTTATTATCAAGGATTTGTGAAAGCCCATTGTATCATCAGGAAGATTTGAGTGGAAATGTCCTTATACCTGTACTATGCAATACAGTAGCCACTAGCCACATGTGCTATTTGAATTTAAACTAGCTAAAATTAAATCAGATTAAAACGTCAGATCCTCAGTAGCATTAGCCACATTTCTAGTGTGCCTGGTGGATGGTACAACTGTAGAAAGTACCAGGGGTTTGCACGAATGAACGAAATCTCCCAGGCTGAATGTGATGGAGAGCTCTGCATCGATTCATCCACTAAGCAACCTCTTTTTCCTCCTTATTAGCTTGCAGTTTTACTCTTCCTTCCTTCATAACATTGCTAACCAGGGCTAGCTGTGGAGAAAGAGGCTTGCAAATTAAAGCTCATGCATTCATGGCTCAAGACCTATCTGTAGTAGTCAGTCCTGAGTCACCAAGTTTATCCAAATTTCTTGATTAAGAAAAAAAATCAAGTCATATCACCAATGGACTGGCTTTGGGGGATTATGTTCCCCCTAGAAAAAAAATGGATCAGGTTTGCATATCGATGTTATTCAATTTACAAGCATAGGCAGATATAGCACCATTTGAAATAACACAAGATTTGGGTTAGACGTGTGCAAAAACAAGCAAGCAAACGAAACTTAATAGTCTGTATTTTCTGATGATGAGTTCATTCTCAAGTCTCGATGATTTAAGTCAACCTCACCCTTGATGCAAGGCAATAATTATGTGTTTTGTTGATAAAATCGAGTCATCATTCAATATTCATGTGTTCTTTCAGAGAAATCTCTTAGGCAGTTAATGGCTGTTATTTCTCCCTCCCTCTCTATCCTCCCTCCCCACCCCACCAAGCGTCAACATTGTCATTCCAGCAGACACAATCAAAATGTATGCTACCAAAGGAAGTCTTGGCAAAAAAAGCTTAAAGCTTGAACACGAACATCAATGAGAATCATTCTATGAGCCTCATCTGGGGCAACAAAGGTGGTAGAATTGTCTTATTTGATGTCTATAAAGTGATTAACTTTCACAGGACTCATTCCCTACCAGGCACCGTTCCATACATCCTGTATGTACCAACTACCACAGCAGCCCCTTTTCTCTGATGGAGAAACTGAGGTAGGGAAAGGTAAAATAATTTTGCTCAAGTTAACATAACCAGGTTACAAAAGAAGGCAGATTAGGACCACTGCCTGTACTCTTAACCATGAGGCCAAATACTGTGTCTACTTAAGTACCTAGGCCAGGCTGCCTCCTTTGTCCCGAGTACAATCTGGTAGAATGGGCTGGCTTCTGGAGCTGTGGGAGGGCCTCAAAATATAGGAGGTGAGCCCTGTGGCATGTGTCACTGACTTATCTGGAAGGTGTAAGGTGAGCTAAGGAACCACTGTGATACTCACTTCCATTCTTCCCTTACCTGGGTGGCTTTAGTTGGCCAGATGTGGAAGGGAAAGATTCTCTATCCTTTTTGATGAGACCCAGGCGACCGTGTAAAGAGAAGAGCATGTCTGCTTCTTTGTGAAAGCTAGTAGACGTATGTCCCCAGTCCTGCTAGCACGTTCTTTGCAGGCTCCTTGGTGGGCTTAGGATAACTCTGCACTCCTGAAGGCTACAGGGTATACGTTGTCTCCTAGATACAGAAAACTGTCTTTGGCAGTGTCTAGCCTCGGTCCACAGTGCTTCTTGGGTAAGGTAAGGGTAAACAGGCTCCAAGGTCCAAAACACTTCTGCTATTAAGCCCCATATTAATTAAATTAATTAAACCCCAAGATATAGTTGAGAAAGAAAAGCAAAAGACTTTCCTTTGTAGGAGGACCAAATTTATCCATTGCTAGTAGCCTCTTGGGCACACAAATGAAAACACAATGCATAAACAGCAGTCCAGTTGGGACACTTGGTCAGCTCATCATCCAGCTTCTCTGTGGTAGGGAGCTGCTGCGAATGGCAGAGCAGTCCTGGCGTGGTGTGTGGCTGGGCTGGGAATTGATTCCCCTACCCTTTATCTGCAGCACAGTAACTGACAGAAGGTAGGGTTACGAGGCCAGATCGAAGGAGAGATCCCTCTCCCTGTGCTGCCTGGGTGGTCCTCTTGTCCCTATCTTCCTGGAAAAGATGATTAGATACAGTTCTGGGGTGGGAAGGAACCCACCCGCATTGTTGCTTTGCAGATAAGAAAACTGAAACTTGAAGTGGTAAAAGGACATGCCCAAGGTCAGTTTAAATATCAGAGATTATGATCATTTATGTCATCCAAGGAAAACTCCAATTCTGTTCCAAGCTATTAAGTGAAACCAATTTGTAATACAACTTTCTGAAAAGGCTGAAATTCTATTTCTCAATCAAAGCTTCAGTATATATTGTTCACTCTGAGCATTCGGGACAGAGGGAACTGAGGCAGAGAAAAATGTTTTATTATTTATAATAGAAACTCCACTGTCTAAAAGGGATTTGAGGTGGCTTGTAATAATGAAGGGCAGGCATATCATAAAGCTATTAAAATATTTTAAAAGGAGAAAAAAAGTTGAACGCCAGGGGAAAAACCTTATCAAACCCCTAGGTTAAAGGCAGCCAAGGGGAACAGTGTGAGTAACTCAGTTCTCACTGCCTGTTGAATGGAAGCATAGTAATGCTTAGCTACAACATTCTTGGGGAAAAGTTAGTTGGTTAGCTTACTGTTATTCTCTCCTCATTCTGGAGGGTTTAAAAAAATTTTTTAATTTATTCTGGGCTAGGACTCTGGGCCAGATTGATGCTCTGATTCTTAATGACATAATGGATAGCCCCAGAAGCATGTGCCAGAAGGCATTACTGCTATGGCTTCATTATTACGCTGAGACTTTTTATTGTGCACTATTTTAACCCCATGTTAATGACTGTAGGTTTTACCTGGGTGCGTGTATTATCACCTAATTATTTGGTTGTCTTTTTTACAGACTGTCAAGGTCTTTACTTAATGCAAGGGCATGCCAGGGCATACGCACGGCAGGACTGCAAGCCAGGGATACCTCGTCAGAATTCACTCATCTGACTTCAACAGCATGTACTGAGTACCTTCTGCGTGTTCCACCCTTGCTGAGGAGCAAGGGATGAAATGTGAGACTGAACCTGATTAACAAAGATCCAATGATTTATAATACAATACGATGACATCATAAGATAACAGTGATCAGAATGATGTTTTAGGAATGCAACAGAAAAAGGACAGATTCTGCCCAGAGACGTTGGAGGTAGGTTCCCAGGGGAGGTAATGTTTTATTCATTCTTTTAACAAATATTGAGTAAACATTTTATTCCAGATACTATGTTTTGGGTGCTGAGATTATCAAAGCAGTCATGGTCTCTATTTTCATGGAACTTGAAGTAATAGGCTATTTATAGATGGAGAAAAAAGATTCCTTTAGTGTATTGCAGAGAGAGAGAGAGCTCTATGAGCAAAGATGAGAGGGACATGCAGGCTAAAGGGTGACCAGATAATGGGGTATGAGGACACTTGAACTGCATCACACAGGCAATGGGGAGACAGTGAAGGGCTCAGGAAGGGAGTGGCATGATCATATTTGCACTTTGCCACAAAGATTTTATTACACAAAAACTAAAACCATAAAAGTACTAGGGAAAAAAAAAACATAGGTAAAGATATACTTTTGACTTGGGGAAAAGCTTTCAACATACGGCATCGAAAAGTTAAAACCACACAGAATAAAGGGATAGAGTTGAATATGTAAAGATTTAAAAGTAAACCACAAGACCGATAAAGTTAAAAGGATAAGTTTTAAAAAATTTAAATAGGACAGACTAAGGGACATTCAATAGCCTTAATATACAAACGATTCATACACATAAATAAGAAAAAGAAGATGCCTTGTAGAACATAAATATTTGCAAAAGGAGATATTCAAAAGTGTCCTCCCCAAAACGGATGAAAAATGTTCAAACTCACTAGTAATAAAAACAAATTAAAATAGGTAGATATCATTCTTATCAGATTAAACAAAGATTAAAAAAAAGAAAACAGTAATGCCAGGGTTAGTGAAAAACTGGAAAAACAGACTCTTAAGTACTACCTGTATGTGAGTGGTTTAGAAAACCCATTCGTAAAACGTGTCAGAATTCTTAACAATGAATAGATACGCTGATTTAACAAATGTATTTTTAGGAATATATCCTAAGGAAGTTGGCCAACTCACATTTTTTTTTTTCCCCCAAAGGGCTCATTTCAATGTTGTTTGTAATAGCAAAACAAAATACAGAAAAAACCCCAAACAACAACAAAAACCCACAAAACAATGTAAATGCCTAACCCTAAAACAAAGGATTGGTTAAAAACCACGAAGGCACTGCCACCCACTCAGATGCTATGTAGCCATTCAAAAGAATACAAATCATGTGGAAACTTGCCCATAGTATATTGCTAACAAAGACTAGCAGATTACAGAGAATTATAGCAGGATTTCATTTTTGAAAATATTTTATGTACATAAAAAATCCAGTAGGAAAAACAACAAAATTTTGTCATTGTGATTATAGTTGTTTTTTTCATTCTGCTCATTTTTTTGTTGTTCTACATCAAACATGGATTAATATAAAAATAATTCAATTATTATGACACATTAAGATGATCAGTCTCAGGCACAAAAGATGAAGGGCATTCAGGAGGCATTTGCCATAAACCAGGTAAGAAATGAGAAAGGCTTGTGCTGGAATCCAGCGGTTTCCAGTCCTAGCCGTACTTTAGAAACACCTAGTGAGGTATTAAAAAGTACTCATTTCAGGCACAGCACAGACTAATTAATTTGGAGTTTCTGGGCTGGACCCTTGACACTGGTATGTTTTAACATCTGCCCCCTGTGCTTCCCCGCAGGTGACTCAAAAATGTGCAGCTGGAGATAGTCCACTACTCTCTAAGGCAGTGGCAGTTGGAAAGAAGAAGGTTTGGGCCTGAATTATGTCCTAGGGGTGGGATCTCGAAAAAGGATATAAATCTTAAGACACGAAGCTAGCTTTAGTGAGTTCCACTGCATTCTATATAGCTCTCAAGGTCAAGCACATTGCTGAGGAATGGACACTAGTCTTTGCTGGTCTCTCTGGTCTAAGCTGCAGCTGGCATGGCAGCCTTGGAGGCTGCATCCCTTTCTCAGCACATTTGGAGTGCAATGATGCTGCAGGAACAAATTGCCCACCTTCCAAATGCCCTATGAGTGAGTCAGTGCTCGGCAGCACTGGCAAGGCAGAGCGCTATTACTGCAGAGAAAGGATGACATCTCATATACATGTGTGAACAGGACTGTTTACTTATAGGATGATTTTTTTTTTTAAGGAGAGCTTTGGTTTTTAAGATCTGTAGGAGTTTACTGTTTCATCACTAATCGCAGTGAGTGTAGGTGTTAGCTGACATACCGGTAACCAGTAACTGAATGTTCTTAGCAATATGGCAATAGTTTCCCTTAAGGTTTAAAAATTATGATTCGATTTTAATTGCTACCTCTCTTAATAGCTCTTACTCAAACAGGAAGGAAAATGCCACATACTCTCACCAGTTCTTGATGCCAGAGATTACTAAAGCAATTTGGTGAGATATCTAAAAGGTGTCAAGAAAATACAGGTGAATGTTAATACATGATATGTATCGACATTTTTACTCTAGGTAGCAACAGAGAGGCTTCTGTATTGTTGGGGAGGAATTATATGAGATTTTGGCTGTGGAGACAGGATTTCTCACTTACTGGGTGAAAAATAAATGAAGCCATTATAAGCAGTATTAAAATATTAATCATACCTTCCAAAATTAAACACCCTTTTAAAAATAAAAGTTACACAATCCGCCTTTCACTTCATCTTTGACTTTCATCCCACCACTGGTGGGAGGAAATAAACTCTGGTTAAAATCAAGACTGAAAGTGACTTTGACCTTGCAGAGAACGGTGTCAAGGAGAGAACTTAGTGTATCTTCTCTCCCACTCGGGGTCAGTGTTTAGGCAGACGAGAGAAGATGAGGAAACAGGACAGGAAATGGCAGTGTTGCCGCCAGAGGTCAAGGGGAACATTAAGATAATGGGCTGCATTCCAGACCTCAGGCTGGCAGTCCTCTTCAAAGGAGTCAGTGGTGGAAACACAGACTCAGAACCACTCCCAAAAGGTATGATAAGGTCAGGAGCATTCAAGAAAGAGACAGTGTACAGGGGGAGGTTGGGTGAGCATCTCGAAAGTTACCTTTCTGGTTGGTCTTTGACATCAAAGTGCGTATGTCTGCCTTTCATGGGCAGGTTTATATTGTGCAGGTGACAACAGGCCTTTGTGAAGATAAGAACAGAAATCTTTGGGCTTCAAATTATAGGTCATTATGCTTCACCGAAGCTGGTCTTCTCTTTACAGGGGTGTCAGTCCCAACTATGACTGACCACAAATCCCTGCAGGGAAGAGGCTGTGGGATCCCCTGTGTGATCCCCAGACCCAAATTTGCCCTTGTGGCTGCCTAATGAACATCCCTATTTAAAATGTTCAAAATTTCTCTGTACTTGGTAAGTAAATTTCAAACAATACCAAAAAATATACAGTAAAGAATGAGCCTTCCTCCCTGTCTCCAGACCCTCATTCTCACTCCCTGGAGACAACTGTTAGTATGTTTTTAGACTTCCTACCACACACACACACACACACAAATGCATTTACATAAACATATATACATATACATATTTTTACATAGATAGAACTTCACACACTGCTCTGTACCTTGCCGTGTTCTCTCACGTTTGCTTAGCAATAGATTCTGGAGATCATTCCACACCATTCCATACAGGACTGATTCAATCTGTGCATGAATCCACAACACTCCACTGCAGAGGCGAATTACAGTCTGTTCAACCAGTCCTCTCTAACTGATGGAATTTAGTTTTTCCAATCTTTGTCAATGCTGCAATAAATGTCTTTGTATAACTATTTTTATGTCTCTGGGAGTATTTCTGAAAGATTAATTCCTGGATGTAAAATTTCTGAGTACATGCACTTTACGTTCTGATTGATATTGACACATTTTCCTTCAAATATGGAGCCAATTTATACTCTCTATCAAGATATATGAGGCCTTGAGAATATTAAGTGAAAGAAGGCCACAAAAGACCACATAATATATGATTCCTATATAATGAAATATATAGTATAGGCAAATCCATACATAAACAGATTAATGGTCACCAGGGGTTAGGGGAAGGAAGGAGCTAAAGAGTAAATGGTTTTGGGTGCAGGATTTCATTTCAGTGTGATGAAATGTTCTGAATCCGGCTAGTGGTGATGCTCTCACAACTATGAATATGCTAAGCCTCACTAAATTTTATACTTTAAAAGGATGAATTTATGATATGTGAATTCTATCTCAATAAAGCTCTTATTTTAAAAAATGCATGAGAGTACCTGTGCCCTAGGCACCACTATTGACGGAGTATGTTCATACTTTTTCATCATCACCATTCTAATTACAACATCTTGCTCCATTGCTTCTAAAGGAGGACTAAGTAGGAAATAAATAGATTCAACAGGCCAACCAGGGATTTTAGGATTTGGGCTGTCAACTTTATAGTCTAACAACAATGGAAATGTCTAAGATGGAAACAATCAAAACGGTCAAGTTGTCAACAACTGCCAATGAATTCAGCAGCCTAAACGAAACAAGCAAGGAATGAGACTTAAGAATTTTAGAAAGGGATGAGGGACCCATTTCTTCCAGCCTAAAGAATTTCAAAATCCCCGTGTGTTTGCTTAACTAAGGACATAAATGCCACATCTCTTGAATGCAGAACTTAATCCAGCAGCCTGCCTCCAGTAGAAAATAGGCTGAAGCTCTGTGTAGGTAAAGGTGGCATGGGAGCTGAGTAAAACATTTTTGTACACCATGCTAGAGCTATTGATAAGGTGAAAAAATTAACCGTTTCTTGCTCTTAAACTCATTTTCACTGAGATGGGTTTCCTTTGGATTCCATTTCACCCCTTTTCACCTCTCACCTCTAGATTAACCCTGCTAAATTCTTCTTTTTCTATGATGTCTTATATTTCAAACTGCTTGTGGCTTGTGGGATTAAAAGCTAAATACTCTTTAACAAGAGTAATCCCTTAAGTGGACATGTTTCTGAGATTGTTTGGCATTTGATCACAAGCGGAAGATGAGAATGCAGAGGGAAGGTATGGAAGTGCAGAGAGTGGAGAGGTTCAGGATTTTCACCTTAATAATTGAACGCAAAGGGGCTCTCCAAGCCAATATTTGCATGAAAATAGGCCCATTCTTAATTCTGAAGAATAAGCTCATTTTTCTCCCTTCCACTGAAAAGCAACATGACCCGGAGGAACTATACTCTAGCAAGCGAGGCCTTGACACACTTGGCCTTTCCCAGTTTTTGACTCCACTTACGTGGCTTTAATAATAACAGCCAGCACTTAAAAATAGTACATTTAATATGTGGCAGCCCCTGTTCTAGGCACTCTCTATATATATTGGCTCATTTAAGACTCACAGTAAACTTATGAGGAAAACACTGTTTGTCCTCCTGCTATGGACTGAACTGTGCCTCCCCACTCCTGCAGAAATCATACGTTGATGCCTTAACCCCGGTGTGGTGGTATTTGGGGGTGGGCCTTTGGGGAGGCAATTAGGTTTAGGTAAAGCCATGAGGGTGGGGCCCTCCTAATGGGATTAGGGCCCCTGTCAAGCAGAGGCTCCAGGCAACTTTACTCCCTGTCCTGTCACTGCCATGCGAGGACACAGGAAAAAGGCAGCCATCTGAAAGACAGAAGAACTTCTCACTGGGGAAACAAGTTGGCTATCCCCTTGATTTTGGACTTTCCAGTCTCCAGAACAGTGAGATATAATTATTCATTGTTTAAGGCACTCAGTCTATGGTAGCCCAAGCCAACTAAGGTAAACCAAAATTAAAATTCGCACATCAGGACTTCTGAGAATGTGTCATGAGTGTGTCCTTACCCTTGGCAAAATCAACTTTCTAAACTGATTGGGGCCTGTCTCAGGTCCGTTGGGTTTACATTAATAAAACTGCTATCTTATAGAGGAGGAAATTGAGACCTAGAGAGGCTTGTCATAGCTTACCTAGGAAGAACTAGGAGATGATGAAGGTAGGATTCAAACCCACATAGTCTTGCTCCAGGGTCTGTATTGCTCATTACTACAGTCAAATGCCTGCAGTGAAGGCAATAGTTTCTGCGTATTCTGGCCACTTCTTCTGCCATCTTGAAACTCCAATTATGCCATCATGTGGACTCACAAAACATTGTGTCCAGGCTTCCACTGGATGTCTCTTCGTGTGTTTTGGAGTTTGTGCCCTCGACTCATCTGGGAGCCTGGTAATGGCTGGGAATCTTTTTCATTTCCATACTCTCAGTTCTTATTGCAGTGCCTGGGTAGGAGTTGACTTAATCTTATTAAGTGAATATGTGTAAAGACAAGACAGCCTGATCTCACAAAGTTTTACAAATAAGAACAACTCATTGTGAATTCTTTGAAAAGAATGTTGTAGCATGAGAGACTGATTGGATAATAACTCAGCTAACCGAGGGACCTACTGAAGCAGTTACCCATGCCCCAGAACGAGCAGTTTTCTGCTGTCGTACGGTAGTCTGAATGGACTTAGGGGGACACCAGTTTTCTGTTTTGTTCTTGGCATCTTGCTCATAAGAGGTACTGCTGCAGGTTGGGATGCCACAGAAGCAGGCTCTGAGGCAGAATCTAGTGTATCGGATATTTATAAAGAGAGTCCTTGAGATTTACGCCAGCTGCAGGAAGAGACTAAGGCAGGGCTTGGTAGAGGAAGATGCTGAAACATGGTGCGGGCCCAGCGATGGCCTGGCTGAGCTCATGAGAGCTCTTGAGCTAGAATGATCTTGCCAGACTTGAACCAGATGGTAAGTTCTTCTTACTCCAAAACTACTTAGTCACTAGATATGGGCTGCCTAAGAGGGGCTTGACCTTGGGCAAGGCAACTTGCCTGAAGGGGTGGCAGCTGAAGGCTGTCCACTGACAGACTCCCAGCAGCTGGTGAAACAAGCTCTTATTTCAGGGAGGTCTGGGTGGTGTATCTCAGTGTCCCACCCATGAACATTACTTTGGAATGAGTGTTTCCACAGCACAGGAGCCCAGCATGGTGAGTCTTATTATTACAGAATGTTACTTTCATCTCTTGAGCCAGATTTTCTTTTATGACTCTTGGCAGATGCCCAAAGATCCTATGTCTGTGTAGCATCTTCTTGAAAGGCTTTTCAGACATAATATCTCTTGTATGAAATTCCTTTCTAATAACACTCCTCCTCCCAGAGTCTGGCTTTAAATTTGTTTTCTCATCTTTCCTTCATATCTCAGAAGAAAAAGTTCCCTTCTCCTTTCTCAGGTTAATTTGTCTCCTGTAACTTTGACTTGACCCTTGCTGACCTCCTACATAACCTAGTTCTTTCAGTGTCTTTCCTCTCCTGTGCAGCTTAAGGCCCTAGAACATTATTGCATGGGAGATGGGGTCTTGGTAAGGGAGCAAACACTATGATGTCTGGGCCTAGAAGCAGGGAGGCCGGGATTGAGATGCAGCTCCGCTAATGAAATACAGTTTCGCACACTATAAGCAAGTGTTCTTCTAAGGAAGTTTTGATGAGCAATTCTTAGTTGCTTGTTCCTCTGAGGAGCCCCGGGAGGGTTGGATCCATGGAAGGTCTCATGGTAAAGTAGGAGGAATGTGGTTTCTGGAGTTATTCAGGACTGATTTTCACTTATAGACAAACCACTTGCTAGCTGTGTGACCCTTTCAGTTTACTTACTTTCTCTTAGCTTTAAGTTTCCTCATCTGGAACACATGGCTTACAAAGTCCTCTCTCAAAGGTTTGCTGTGAGGGGACACTCCGTGAGATGACACAGGTGAAGACTTGCATAGCATTTGGCACATGGTAGATTCTGTCACACACACTCTGCTTCCCCACTGAAGCAGTTGTACTGGGAGGTCAGCTGGCCAGGTGCCACCTCTCCTCTGGCTCTTTCACACACAGGGACCTCACTACTTTTTGACTTTACATTTAAACCCAGTGCTCAAATTCCTGTCTTGCCTTTATCGGTGAGACATCTCCATCTCAATTACAGCCGAGCAGGTGTATTATGAGCTGAGTGAATGCAAGACTGAGCAACAACAAAAAAACATGTAAGTAAACTCATGAAATGCTTTTGGACTATGCCGAGTTCAAATGGTTTGTGCTTATTCCATTTGCAGTGACACGTTCTATCTGCTGTGACTACCAAGCTGAGTGCGGCAAGACGGTTTCTCAGCACCATAGAAGACTACCAGGACCTACTTCTCATTTGTTAACCCCTCACAATGTACCAATATTAAAGAAGGTATTTTTAAAAGATCTGTTAATTTTTAAGAGTTAAAAATTGTTTTGTGAGTCCCTGAAAATTCATTTTAAATCAACAGGCAAAGAGCCAGCTACAAGGCAAAGAACTAGCCAAACCTCTTCCTTGTTTCAGTAGAAACTTCAATACATGCAACAGAATTAAGGAACAGCTAGATTGATGCTTGTAGAGGCAAAAGGATATAGAAAGTAAATATATTTAACTTATCAAACACACATCTGTAAGTGAATTTAAAAAATGACTTTGCTTTGAGGAAGTTGACTTTCATTTTGATTTGTTTCAGGATTGACTGAATTAGTCTGTCTTGCATGTCACTTTATTTATCTTGACACTAATCTGACAGAGGGATGTGGAGGAAAATCCATAGCCTGGGTGTCAGCCCTGGGCCAGGACTCTTGTTCTGTTGCTTCTTAGCTGTGGGACCACGGGCAAGCTACTCAATCCTCTGACCTTCAGTTCCTTCAGTAGTAAAATGAGGTTTTAATACTTACTTTCTACTATAAGTTGTATGAAATATAATATATATACAAAGTACCTGGATTAAAGTAGGCATTAAAAATGCTATTGTTTCTCTCTCCTTGCCTCCTAATTTCCAAAATATCCAATGGCTTTTAGTCATATGATATTTTTTTGGTTGCTACCATTTTCCCTACTAGGCACTATTTACTGACACAGAATATTCTGTACTTCGTGCTGTTGTCATAAGCAAGTCTCCAGACAAAGAGATGAAATTGCTGAGGCAGTTTAGCTCAATGGATTTGAATCCAGGCTCTGACACTTATCAAATGTTTGACCTTGGGCAATTAATTAAACATTCTGTGCCTCAATTTCCTCATCTATAATATGTGGATATTAAACCACATTCCTAGGGTTGTGTTGAGAATTAGACAAGTTAATCTATTTGAAGCCGTTAGCATGGCACCTAGCAATTGTGAGAACAATGTTGATGTCAGCCATTGAAACTGCTGGCCCTCGTTGCTATGTTTGTGGCTGCCTTCCTACTTACAACTCCATCTTCAGTAACTGCTTCCACCCACTAATCACCTCCCCCAGTGATGTTCACGTTACATAAATGGTGTATCCATCTAGGCCCCAACGGTTTAGGTCAGGAGTGGATATCTCATCTGAGCTGGAAAAGTCAGAACCCTATCCTTGGTTTGGGAACAGCAAGCAGTTGAGAGCAGCCAGCAGTGGCTGTGGAGCTGGAAGGTTGTATAAACTCAGGTCTGAAGCCATTATATGGGCCTTGAAGGGTGAATGGAGAAAACTTTCTCCTAAGAGAATCAGGAAAGTGGGGATAGATATAAGAGAAAACCAGAGAGGAGACAGTTTATGGACCATAATAAATGACGAGAGGCCCGGGAATATAAATTTTCTAGTTCCTGAGACCAGGCTGTGCTGAGCACCCCACATTCTTACACAATCATGCCCCAATTCTCAACCCCTTCCCAACTGGCTTAGGCAACCCTCTCTTCTGTGCAAGCAAAGCAGCTGTGATTAAAACACTGAACGTCAGTGGGAAGTGGTCTATATCCTTGGTCTACAAATGTTTTTGCTCACATAGTTGCAGAATTTTTTAAAACTATGTACTCTGACACATTTTCAAGTAAACATCTAAAATTTTTTATCTTAAGTTTAAATGTCATAGCCCATAGAATCTAGTAGTCCATCGATTGCAAGATACTATATTTCTTTCATAGTATCATGTACAACTAAAGAAAAATAAATGCTTCCAATTAAACTATGACCCATTTTTGTAAGATACATGCCAACTTAAGAGATGTTAAAATGTGAAAAACGTTACTTCTTAGAATCATTGAAATGTGAACATTAAGGATATAATCTTTACACGTTGTAAATATTAACATTAAGAAAGCCTGCTACATTTTTTTTAACTGTATAGAAAGAATCTAAATGCTATAAAGATTTAATTTTCACATGGTCCAGTTAGAAAATACATAGATGAGCATTATTTACTCTAACATTTGGAAAAATTATTTTTCCCCCTTGAATCTATATTTTTATCCTATTACTCATACAAGATTTTATCTAAAGATATATCATGTATTTTTATGTAAAATAGAGTAGTCTTTTAACTCTTACTTTACTTTGTCATATATTTTTGTGTACATAGAAAAATATGCATATGAACTGGAAATTTGCTTTATTCTCTATATTCATAAGGCTGTAAATCTGCACTATCCAACTATGGTAACCTCTAGCACCTATTGCCATTTCAATTTAACTTAACTAAAATTAAAAATTTAGTTTCCCCATTATATTAGCTACAAGTGCCCACAGCCACTGTGGCTAGTCAGTAGCTGCTGTTGTGGTACAGAGAGAAAACATTACTATTGATGCAGGACATTCTATTGAACAGAGCTGCTCTAAATGTTAAAAATTTCTTCTAGATTCATTTATTATTGTACTTAAGTATTCAATTGATCAAAACAACCTAAATGCATAACATAGTTTGATAAATAATTATTAGATACAAAGAGGAAACATTTTAAGCATCTGTGGCCTCTAATCAAATAAATGGAGCAGAATTTTTGTTTTGTTTAAGTAGTTTCATGTGTTCTGTGACTTATTCCTAGAATAAGACAGAGGTCAACATCAATTCTATTCCTATTTTTTAGTTTTATAAATGGAAACAGAAATTTTCTTTTTCTTTTTTTGGAGAAAGTCTCGCGCTGTCTGCAGTGGTGCCATCTTGACTCACTGCAGCCTCCACCTCCTGGGTTCAAGTGATTCTCCTGCCTCAGCCTCCTGAGTAGCTGGGATTAGAGGCATGCACCATCGTGCCTGGCTAATGTTTGTATTTTCAGTAGAGACAAGGTTTCACCATGTTGACCAAGCTGGTCTTGAACTCCTTACCTCAGGTGATTCGCCTGCCTTGGCCTCCCAAAGATCTGGGATTACAGGCATGAGCCACTGCATCTGATAAATTTTCTTCATACAAATAAGGAGACTATAACAAAGAACTTTGTTATAGCATTTCACTTCTTTGAACTTTTTCTGAGCTAAACAAAATCCCATAATGATCATCAAAATTTATATTTAAGGATAATTTAGCTGACAACTTTATTAGGTACTCTATCAATTCTGTTCACATCAAGGAATTGGAAACCACTTTGCTTGCAAAATCACTTGGCATTATAGCCATCTGCTGTCTCAATTTCTCCATAGTCCTTTATATCAAAAACCTACCAAGATTTATTAAATGATCTTCAGTTGAACTTTTTTTTAGACAGGTTCTCACTCTGTTGCCTAAGCTGAAGTGCAGTGCATAGTTATAAGTCATTGCAGCCTTGAACTCCTGGGGTCAAGTGTCCCCTCAGCCTCCCAAGTAGCTAGGACTACAGATGCCCACCACACCCCAGCTAATTTTGTTTTAAATTTGTATTTTATTTTTAGAGATGAGGTCTCACTATGTAGCCCGTCTGGTATCTTGAACTCTAGGCTCAAGCTATCCTCCTTCCTTGGCTTCCCAAAGTGCTGGGATTACAGGTGTGAGCCACTGAGCCATCATACCTAGCCTAAGCTTTTCTTCTTTTACTTAGAGGCACTCTATTTAACCATATATGTATATTTTAAGTTAGGAATATATTACTAATTTTATTATATTTTTACCAATATAGTATTTTTCTGCTAAATGTTCTTTTCTTATGCTTTAAATACATTTTTTTTCAGAAGCTGAAAATACAACTCATTTAATTATGGTCAGATATTGGTCATGAACCCTAATTGGCAGTCCAAATTGACATTCAAACAGATTAGCCAAATTAGAGTTGCTTCCTGTCAAAAAAAAAAAAAAAGGTGACTTCAATTTTCAATAAACATGTTAATATATGTTTTGTGAAATATTATAAGCTCTAAAGAAATTAAGAAATGCATCTTGTAAGATAAGTCAGGTCAAGATCAAAATGATGACAAATATAATTAGCTCATATTTATAATGTTGTAAATACAGAATGACTATGCCGTTCTAGTTTATAATAATACAAGGTAATTTGTAGGTAAGATAATAAATTATAATATGACACAAGGAGTTCCAAAAATGTATTGGTAATTGGTATAAGTTTTTGGTAAGCTTATGTGCAGGTGTGTTTCAAACTGATTTTTAATTTTAAAGAGAAAAGGTAGACTCATGTAACAAAAAATAGCTACATTAATTTCATTAGACATTCATCCTTATATTGAATGAAAGAGAAAAGTATATACCAATAAAAGCTAATTATTTGGCAGCTAGCGTATATTTTGGAAATATGAGGTAGGAAATATTTAACATTTTATTAGGTGAAATAAGACAAAAATTGGCCATAGTTGGGATATAGAGCTCATGATGTAACTTGATAATACAGATATCATATACAACCAATGTGAAAAAATTATTAAAAATTTTATCCAAGAGTTTTCTAGTGTAGTTCAAAAATCAGATTAATCCAGAAAATACTCCATTTACATTTGAAAGAATGAACACAGAAGTCTACACTATTTTGAATATTTGTGTTTTTCTTTCTAGGTCGTGACATTCCAGGGAAGACTTTAAGAATAGCTGAACATTGTATCTTTTATTTAAATATGGGATGGGTGAAAAGTTGTGTCTAGAGTTCAGTATTTTTTTGTGCTCTTTGGTTTGGGGTTCTGGGACTCTTCCTCGGGACTGAGGTATTTGACAATATAGCTGGGGGACAGAAGAAAAGTAATAAAGACAGTCATTATTCTATCAAACTGTTCCACCATAGATCTGAATTTAGAACATCCAGGCATGGGACAAAACGCCTCTACAGCGGCGGAAGACTGGAGCCCTACGGGTTTCTGGTGCCCAAAGAATGTATCCCCTTTGGTTGGTGCTCTGGGAGTCTTACCACTGCTTCTAGGATCCAGAGTAAGATTCAGGATGGGAGAGCAGTTGGCCCTTCTTTTCTATGGACCAGAAAAGGGCTTTGGGGAATATAGGCATGTTCTCATTCTTAGATCAAGTTAAGTTTTGGAAAAAAAATACAAGCAGAAGTTGAAGATCTGGAAAAAATATATTCTCTAAGAACTACATGTGATCACATAGTTCCTGGAAAGTATGTGTATATGTCTGAAAATACTAGTCTACATGTACATTTCTAAAGAATGAGATTTCTCTTTACGAACAATATTGTTAAAACTGTTAGGACAGCACTAAAGGGACTTTCAAAAAAAAATCACAACTTCACAGGCCTTAAACAATTGTCCACATTCTCTCCTAGGCTTCCATCATCCATGTACACACTTCTGCATAATGGTAGTCTTAGAAATCTCAGATTTTGCGTTCTGATTTTTTTCCTGTTATCTTTTTGATGTAATGCTCAGAGATATTCCACGTTGTACTCAGAGCACATACAAACCACTATCAATGATAGTCCATGTGTCTATGCTAATGAAACCTGGTGTCCGCTTTGTATTGTAGCTATAACAAATTGTCACAAAATTAGTGGTTTAAAACACCACACGTTTTTAGTCTTATAATTTTGGAGATCAGAAGTCCTAAAATCAAGGTGTCAGAAGGACCGTGTTACTTCTGGAGGCTCTAGGGGAGAATCATTTTTCAGCTTCTAGAAGCCACTTGCATTCCTTGGCTCATGGCACCTCTTTCATCAACAAAGCGAGTAGTGCATTATTTTCAAATCTCTCTTCTATCAGTCTGATTCTTTTATCTGCCTCATTTTTATTCATAAGACCCTTGTCACTGCATTGATTTTACCTGGATAGTCCAGGCTCCTCTCCCCATCTCAAAGCCAGCTGATTCCATCTACAGTCTTGTAACCTAACATACTTAAAGGTCCCAAGGATTAGAACACATTCATCTTTGGGAAGCCATTATCTACCCCTTACAAACCCTAAAATCAGCTTAAGTCACTAAATTCCCCTTTTATTTCTGGGGGAAAAAAGAGAGGACCATTTGGTGTTGTTATCATTCTGTGTTGTTTGCCTGCCAACAATCCACTGAGCTGTCCACAGAAGCACATTTAGGAGCAGTCTTGCTCAATGTGCTCACAAAATATGATTATTGTTAACATTGTCATTATTTAACATTTATTGAGCACCAACCATGCACTAAGTACTCTTCAAAACACACAATTAGTCATGGTTGATGCCCAAAGGGCTTACTACTTAAAATTAGAAAGACACATCTAAAATCAGACAGATGCTAACATCTACAAGGAGCAATGCTTTGCGAAAGAACTGAACATCCCAGACAAGTCAAATGTTGAGCTTCGTATGATCTGTTCTCCAAATTCATCTGTATTCCCATGAGACCTAGAAATGTACACTCACCAGAAACCTTATGTAGACAGTAAAGAAATATCGTATACATGGTGCTTATAAGCAATTACAGCTGCATTGTGTTATTTCAGATCTTGTGAGGGATAAATCTTTGTGTTCTATGGTTGACAGGATTCAGCTACAAACAGAAAATATCTCATAAATGGTACACAGTATAAAATTTAATTGCTATTGGAGAAAAATGTTCAAAAGCTGGTGTTATGAACAACAAGCCAAGCTCCTACCAACCCATAATCGTTTGGGAGATTGTTTCACATTGTACCTCAAGAGCCAGGAAACCATTTCTACTGTTTAGAAAATTGACCCAACCTTCAGGTAAATGCCTTATGTTGGCTGGTTGAAGTGTAAACATGTATACACTACTTGCTCTGAGTTTATAGTGCTTCTAATGAGTTTCCCTGGCAGTAACATGTTCCATGTACTATTTATAGGAAAGAGGATTCCGAGGGGGGAATTCAATTTATGCACTTGCCCTTCTGATAGAAAATGGAAATATGTTTATAATACCACTTAATATGCCATTATTGTTTCTTTGATGAATTCTATGGACAAAAATCACCTTATTCATTTGATGAACAGTTGAGAGACTCTGTGGTAAAGTGAATTAGAATCATAAAACTAATTGACATCAGAGTCGGAACTAGAATCATATCATCCGTGACCATCAGTGGATGTTTTACCATTTCACGTGATGCTCTCTGTCTGCCTCTTGCCCTGACCCTCCCTAGGTCTCCTCTTCCCTCCACCACCACACACCCTTTTCCTATAACTCTTTAGAAGAGAGTTTCAATAATGACATGTATCTACTTTCATTGATTTTTCTCAGATGTTCTTTCTAAGCTGTCAAGTGAACTATAGAAACATCAACCCACAGCTGCAAGAAACAGCCCAAGTCATAATGTTCACCAAGAACAATGAATGACATGACTCTCCCCAGTCACAATGATTGACGAGGGTTTGAGCTTGCCTGGATGACCCGACCAGTTAGCACTCTGGGCACAGGGTGGAGGCCTCAGCCTGTTCTCACCCCAGAGGATGGGGCTGCCACGTTAAGCAGCTGCACCAGAGCAGGCCAGCAACATGTGCTTTTGGTGTGTGGATGTGTGGGACAGATTGTTACCTAAATTAAATAACTTAGTGTTCATTCAACCATCTTTCCAGAGTGAGAGCAGCAGATGGAAAGGCTGAAACGTGGCTCCTTGTAACTAGGGACCAGTCCTCTTGTTGAAAGGCGTCTCCAGAACCAGTTTCACCCTTTCTATGCTTTCACCACAGGCTGAGCCTGGAACCCCACTTTATCAGGTCAACCTTTAAACTGCTTAATGCTACCTCCCTCTGCCCACCTCCACACACCATGCTGATTATATAAGGAGGCCTGCCTGGATTTTAATCCAGCTGTATTACTTGCTACCTGTGTGAGAACTCTAAGTTTTGTTGTCTTTCTATGCCTATTTCCTCAGGGGTGAAATACAGGTAAATTTTGTATCTACCTGGTAGTACCATGAGAGAATACAGGAAAAGCAGCTCTAAAAAAGATTAGACGTGTTATCAGTGTTCCATAAATAGCGCTATTTCCTCATCATTATTCCTTTTATACATATCAAATAGAGCAACTCATATGTGCCTGGTCCTTAGGGGGAGAAACACAGGGCAATGACCAAGATACAGGCTTTGTCTTCAAGCTCAGTCAAGCTGCAGAGGCTCTATTATAAAAGATAAAGATAATTTGGAAAGAAATTAGAAGAGGCTGTCAAAGCAGGTGGTAAGCAACTGGGGAGGTAGGAGGAAAGAAACGATCAAGCAAGGAAAAGAACCAATGGCCTACACAGAGATGGTATCTGGTATGCATCTCCAATGCCTAAAATGGTACGTGATCCTCTGTGAGAGTTTAGTGGCATGAAAATTCCCAATTGCATAATTTTTTTCCTACTGTGAGCCAAGTGGAACAGCTAGGTCTAGTTTTATTAACTTACTATATCATGGAGAATGAAGGAAAATCACTTTGTATCATGTCCTCACTGCCTGTAAGTCAGGTCTAGAATAGGTTTTGAAGAAGGTAGGTAGTTCCAGGCAGTCACTGAACATATTTTGCTGAATCCTCTAAGAAAATGCTAACTGACAGAAATGTAATTTGGGTCACATAGGCAATTCCAAATTTTCTACTGGCCACATTAAAAAAAAAGAAAATGAAGCAGGTGAAATAAAATTATAGTTTCAACACAAAAATCAATACAAAAATTATTAATGAGATTTTACCTTTTTTTGCACTAAGTCTTTGAAATCCAGTGAGCAAACTGCACTTACAGCACATCTTAATTTACACTAACCACATTTCAAGTGTTTAATAACCATACGTAACCAGCGGCTACCATATTGGACAGTGCAAATCTAAAAGTTTTAGTGAAATTAGAGATTAAAAGAAAAACATACTTGAAAATATTTTGTTTCAGAAAATAAATTCAAATACACGGGTTGGAGGATGCTGTACAGCCCAGTTTTCTGATGGCAGAGCACACTGAGGTTGTTTCAGTAATCCCTGCGCTCCAACAACTTTTAAAGAATAAGGGCAAACACAAATCCAGTCTGAGGACTTGCTTGACATGGTGATTAATTAAGACATATGGATGAGCATAAAGCAAGATTTCCTCCTACAATCAGTCTTCTACTGACCTTCATTAAGGGCAAAGAACATTTTAATGGATGAAGCCTTCACCTTTAATAAGCCTTTACTCTGTTATTTCCTATGGAACCATTCATTAGATTAACACAACAATGGTAGCTGGCTAACGACAGAGCTGTGGTCAGAACCCCAGGGATAGCCTATGTCACTATTAGCGCCTCCAGGCAAAATGTCACTTGGGCCACCTCATCCAATACAATCAAGAAGACTTTAACCTATAATTGCATTCAGAGAGTTCAAGAGCTCAAGAGGTTACAGATGGGGTGAGCAGGCCCATGCTTTGCATCATCAGGTCAGCTTGAGAAAAGAATGTATGAGAGCATAAATGGGGACTGATAATGGGCAAGGGGGAGGCATATTTGTTTCCTGTTTCCAAATGATATTGAGAAACAGAACACAAATATTCCTGTTTATCATTGACTACTTATAAGAGGTATATTTGTTTATTGATTATATACATTTTTTATTTTGGAATAATTTTAGATTTACAAAAAGTTGCAAAGATAATGCAGAGAAACACCGTGTACCTTTCATCCAATTTCCCTTTACATAGGAAGTATGGTACATTTGTCAAGAAATCAACATTGGTAACGTTACTGTTAACTAAGTTCCAGCTTTTATATTGCATTTCTTTCTTTTGATCTGCAGCTTTAAGTTTTAGCAGCAAGAATTGTGTAAAACAATAAGATATCAAAGCAATTTTTTAAAAAAACAGATAACCCCTATCTTGCAAAGAATAAGGATAGCAATGAAAGATAGTATGAGGCAAAGTGGTGATATCAATCCAACAACTCACTTTTCCCAGCATAGATATTTAGATGAACTTTGATCATTTCAATGCAGATCAAAGGGTAAGCCTTCGCTGATCAGACACGAGTAATGCTGATACTAGAGTTCCAGCTGAAAGAAAGGCACCAGAATATTCTCAAGGAGCAATTATTAAAGCTTCCCCTCTCCTATTCCTAGCTACTTGCCAACTCATGTTACCGAATGTGCTTCCAGAAAGCATCTCTGAAGATTTTATGCATGAAGGGTTTGTGGTGGGTCTTTTGTCTTTTGAATTATAGGAATTGCTGAAGCTATATATCTCTGAAAATGTCCAGTTTAGGAATCATCACGAAGAACACATCTTAGCACATTTAGGTAAAGCTATTCAAATTCAAAAATGAGTTTGAGGGGAACTGGGCTGACTCAGTTTACTTCTGATCAAATTTAACAAATAAGAGGAACTGCCACGAATTTGGCACTGTGCTGCTTATGGCTTCGCTGAGGATCACTCCTTTCTGAACACTGACTTCTAAATGATACTCAGATATTTCTCTCTAGTAAACTCTAAGCTCCTGATGATAGGGACTGTGAGAAATGTGTCCTAGTTAGTCTTTAACCTTGGATCCTCATTGCCTGAAACAATCCCTAGTATTTAACAGATGCTCAATAAATGTTCTTGGGCCAATAATGGACAAATAACTACTGCACGGATAGATGGTTGAATGCATGTGTAACTAATGAGTAGTTCCTAATCTCTGCCTTTAGGAGCTTACTCTCTGGAAAGAGACATAGAGAAACACCCACGTGATTATAATGCACGGCGGAATGAGGTGGTGAGTGCTGAGAGAGGCGGACATGGTCAAGAAAATGCTGGTTAGGTTCCGAGAAGGTCAGAACTACAGCTCCTCAGAAAATAAGCAGAGGTAAGCTGTACTTGAGATTGTCCAGGAAGGATGCATAGGCTGTTGTAATCAGGGGTGGGATGGGAGATAAATAAGAACATTCCAGCCTGAGGGAACAGAGCACACTAACCTAGCAAGGTGGGAAATAAGAAACACTTAGCATTTAGTTGAGAAAGCTTATGTGGCCTGTGGAAGTAAGGGAAAATAAATGAAATTCATACACTGAATTTCCACGTTATGTATGTCCTTGAATGCCTCCGTTTGCCAATTTGGCAGTGATGACAGACACAGATAAATCATGAAGAGAAGGGCTTGGGGTGGAGGCAAGTTTGTTCAAGTTCATCTTGCAAAAACATTAGGTCTGAGAAAAATATTAGAACTGCAGGAAAGAAAAAAGCATTTGTGATAATATAAGATTTGTCATTAATTTCTATGATGACAAACCAGAATTTTCCTATGTTTGTAATGTAGGCAGCTATGCTGCGATTAAATAATTATTTACCTGCCCAGCCAATAAAATGCAAAGAAAGCCAGTAAAGCAGTTTTGTTAAAGAAGCAATCGAAGGCCCGGCACAGTGGCTCATGCCTAAAATCCAAGCATTTTGGGAGGCCAAGGCAGGCGGATTGCCTGAGCTCAGGAGTTTGAGAACAGCTTGGGCCAACATGATGAAAGCCTGCCTCTACTAAAATACAAAAAAATTAGCCAGGCACGGTGGCAGGCACCTATAATTCCAGCTACTCGGGAGGCTGAGGCAGGAGAATTGCTTGACCTTGGGAGGTTGCAGTGAGCCAAGATTGTGCCACCTGCAGACTGGGTGACAGAGCAAGACTGTCTCCACACAAACAAAAGAAGCAATTGAAACAGCAGTTTTTAAACCTAATATGTTTTCTTTATATGTTCCATTAACAGTTGCATGATTAAGCTGACTTGAAGGTTCTGAACAGAAGCTGACCAGTCTACTGCATGTTGTTAAGAAGTTAAAAATATGGATAGAATTGCAAAATGTACTACTCAGGGAGTCCAAAGAATAAAATATGCACAGCTTCTGGGGGTAAAGCATTTGTAGTTATAGTAAAAAAAAAAAAAAAGGGCCCTTGTGGATCACTTCAGTGTCTTTTATTTCAACTTTCCATTGCAGTGGAATCATCCTTTATGCTTTTATGAAAATCTTTGGAGAAGACACTCAGCCACATCACTGGGTGGTTCCTATTAATTTTCCTCTCCAGGGGCCTTTGCTGCTCTTGCTGGGTGCCTCAGTTGCTAACTTTGTGAACAGTAATGCCCTGCTGTTCCCAGCTCCTTGCTTGCTGGGTGTGAGGACAGAGGCTATCACAGCAATAATTGCTGGCTGTGCTGTGTTTGCACATCTGTGGTGGCCTTCTGAATTGAGTTTTGTGCCAGAGCCAGGCAGCAACCCCCTACCCCACCCTCCTACCGCCCCTTTATTTTCTGTGTCACACCATTAAAGGAAATGAGATTATGGCACCCATCATCCTTCACGTGACTCTAGCATAGAAAGATATTGCAGAGATAATTCCGGAGCCACCATGGCCCCTGACAATAATTACAATGTGGCCACAGGGGATCACCTTCTAATAGGCTTTTGTTCACTCGATTCAGAGTCTGTCGTGTGCTAGAGTTTGGATAATTAAAGTTGTGTCTCATGAGCCACATGTGGTAGCTCATAATTATGTAGCCGAGTCTCACAAAACTGAGGTGACTGACACCCGGGCTGGAGTGAAGAACAGGGGTCCCGGTGACAAGGAAGAAAGAAACCAGGCCCCTCATGTGGGGACAAGGGATTGGTGTTCACTCCATAGCATCAACGGCTTTATTTTTTTTAAACAAAAATGACTAATTATAGCCCTTTCTGGTCCAATCCCCGACTCTCCACAGGGACTTTTTCTAACCCTTTCCCATTGCTCCAACAAAAGAGTGGTAGCCGGTCTGAGCAATGAAGAAATATAAATGGCTTGTTTAAGCAGCATAATGGTTTAATTATTTAATCATTTGCATGTTGAGTGATTTGCATAAAAGCAGGAAAAGGTCCATGTTGGAATTTGGCCTGTATCTCTCCCTGTTCCTTACTGGAGAAAAGATTCTGAAACTTGACCTCACTGAAGCCCTTGAATTTTAGAAAAAAAAAAATGTCAACTTTGAAAAACTTAGATTTGTTATTTCAAGGATGCAATATTTGAAAAGAAAACAAATCCAAAGACTGTATCCCATTGGGCCATAATTCTCGAGTCAGTCTATGGCTGTCAAAGCAGCAAAGTAGTTCATTTCCCTGTAAAGTATGCCCTTGAAAAGCCATTCTCCTGAGCATGTATAGGTAGAATGTTTGCTAAGTGGGTGCCTTTTCAGCATTCTAAGACCGGGCGCCGTATTTTCTAATGATTCATTGTGAAAGAGATGGCTGTTTTACCATTCTGTTTACAATCTGAAACGTTAGTCCAGCACATCTCTTATCTTAAATCTTGAGAATGTTTAGACCATTCTTGGAATGCACTTCTAAAAGGCTCTGAATTTCTGAGCCTTAAAAGCAAAATTCTGCTTTGTTCTAAACATTAGACATCTTTTCCTCCAAGTTTTGCCAGGTAGAGAACCAACCCCTTCATTTGTTTCAATACCGGAGTCTCTTTGGAAGCACAAGGAATTTACTCTCATCCAATGTGGAAACAACAATTGATATTCAAAACGCTACCCTTTCCTAAGCCTTTGCCTTCACGAAAATGAAACATATTTCGTACCGAGCGCCATATGGTGTTTGTGAAGAGTGGACACACAGATGCCTCCTAATTAAAGCATTAAAGTTTGTCATGAGAAATGGCAGCACAGATGATTTTGGCTGAGTGTGTGTGTGGGAGGGGGCAAGCAGGAAGGGGTCCCAGAGAGTGGACGAAGTGGTAGGCTGACTCCCAGTTTTTTCAAACCCACACTCTGATTGGTCCTCAGGGAGCAGATAATGGCAAGAGGCAGTTAATTTGAAGATAATTGAGAGATCTCTTTCCTGTCTTCACACAATGAAAAAAGGTGTCAGGCCTCAGCTGGCACTTGCACTCTGGCAGGAAGAAAAGGGCTGGAATTCATCTGCAAAAGCTGCCACCTCCTTTTCACTACTCACACAAAGCTGGGAAGCCCCTTCCCTCTCCTCCACCCTCCGTCCCCCACACTCCCAGCAGCACACCCATGTTTATTGTCTCAGCACATCAGACCATAAATAAGAGTTTCCAGAGGGAGAGAATACTAGAGGACTAAGGAAGATCTATTCTTCGGGAAAAAAACACGAGCAGTGCCTCTAAAAACACTATCTCCCGGACGGCCTGAAGAGAGGCATCCTCTCAGATGGAGGTTTTCTGTGAGATGGTGAACTGGTTCTTTGAAACACTTTTTCCCCCCTTTTTCAGCATCTCTGGTACTATGTGCCAAGATGTTCTCAAACTCGTGCAGTCTAGAAGCCTGAGGGACTTTCTCAGATTAAGGGAACACTCATCTGCACACCTCTGTGTAGACGGCAGATAGCTCTCCAGGTGGCATGGGGTAGGAACGGTCTTAAGCTGGGTTTCACACTTGCCTCAGCGAGTCACACAGCAAAAGGGAAGAGGCCATCACAAGTGGGGGACTTTTTGTTGGTTTTTTTTAAGGAATCGCTCCCCTCTGGCATGCCAAACTTCCTAGCTCCTTTTTACATTACGGTGCAGCTTGCTTATAAATTCTAGGAAAATCTTAAGTTGGTACTTAAAATAATCTGTTTTAAAAAACACACCCACAGGAAGAATTACTGGAAATTAGGATTACCTAAGTGTGAAGAAGAATGTGGCTTTTTTCTACAGAACTGGGAAACTTAATGTTGACAAGCTTATGGACATGACAATGGTAAGGGAAACTTTAAAAAGTGAAAAGAGCTACAGTCACCAGTTCATTCCATGTTCAGTAAAGCCCTAAGAAAATGTATTTGATGGGGTGGGCAAAAAGGCAGGGGAAAAAAAAAAAAAAAAAGAGTGGTAGAGGTAACGCTGAATGAGAACGCTGGCCCAGGAAGCAAAATCAGCTGATGAACAGGATGGTTTGGGGGTCGCTGAAGGTAACTACACAACTGGGTTTGCTAATCTGATTGAAAAAAATTCAGAAGTAGAATATGTTTTTCAGTCATTCTGGTAAGTTAGGTCAAGTGTTCTGCTTCTCTCCGAGCAGTGGGACTGTGGTGGCCTCTTCACCAGGGGCTGCTTTCCAGTTTATTCCTGGGGAGTACCTTGGAGGTACGAGTCTCGGTCTGAGTTGTCATTTCCGTGTGGTAATTACACAGAATGGGCAGAACGGGAATACCTAATGAAGTGCTGGGACCATTCAAATAAACAATAATAAGACTAAAGTTAGCAACTTCTGTTTACCTAACGGTATCATAAAGAAAGCAGAGAGAGAAACTCCAAACTTGGAAAAGAGATTTCCAACACATAAACCTAAAGAGTTTAGTATCGAGAATAAAGAATAAAGGTAAGAAATAAATGAGAAAAATAAATAATCCAGGAGAAAATTTGGGTAAATGACAAATAGACATCTTAGGGTAAAGGAAATGCAAGTGATTAATATATACTTTTAAAATATATAACTCATTAGTAGGCAGGAAATACACATTGAAACCCAAATGAGATCCTCTTTTACGTCTAACAGATTGACAATCAACTGGAAAGTTTGACAGTATCTAGTGCTGATGAGGATGCAGACAAAGGAATTTCTGATACGCTCTGGAGCAGGTGCATGCACTGGTTCTACAACACTGGGAAATGACTTGGCATTATTCACTAATCCATAACTCTATTGCTGGACATATCCTCTGAGTAACTTTTGGCACATCTACAAGAATGGTCATAACACACCGTAAGACCAAAAACTATCTGAACAGTTTAAAGGCCATTAATAAGCAAGTCTGTGAATACATGGTGACAGCGGAGTACCATACAGCAGGAAAAATGAATGAATTAGGGTGACATACATTATCTAGAATCTCACAAATACTACTGAGGTGGGCGAAAAAGAAATTTTCCAAGATTTCATGCGGTATGATGCCATTTTTCTAAAGCCTAAATCAAGCAACTTAAATGATATCTTATTTAAAGATACAGTAGGTTCTCATTATTTGTAGTGGTTATGTTCTATGAAGCTGCTGCAAAGACTGAATTAGCAAAAATTGAGCCATTGCTCCTAGGGGAAAATATACAACTATATCCCTGTCTATATTTAGCAATGTGTGTGCGCACACACACACACACACACACACACACAGCTATGCAGTTGGCCCTCTGCATCCATGGGTGCCACATTCCCGGGTTCTGCATCTACAGTTTCAACCAACTGAGGATTGAAAATATTTTTAAAAAGTAAATACTACAACATAAAAGTACATCTTTTAAAATACAACTATTTACATAGCATTTACATTGTATCAGATATTATAAGTAACCTAGAAATGATTTAAAGTCTATGAAAGCACATGCATAGGTTATGTATAACCACTACACCATTTTATTTTATTTTATTTATTTATTTTTTTTTTGAGACGGAGTTTCGCTCTTGTTACCCAGGCTGGAGTGCAATGGCGCGATCTCGGCTCACCGCAACCTCCGCCTCCTGGGTTCAGGCAATTCTCCTGCCTCAGCCTCCTGAGTAGCTGGGATGACAGGCACGCGCCACCATGCCCAGCTATTTTTTTTGTATTTTTAGTAGAGACGGGGTTTCACCATGTTGACCAAGATGGTCTCGATCTCTTGACCTTGTGATCCACCCGCCTCGGCCTCCCAAAGTGCTGGGATTACAGGCTTGAGCCACCGCGCCCGGCCACCACTACACCATTTTACACCAGAGACTCAAGCATCTGTGGGGAAGTCCTGAAGTCAACCCTTCGCGGATATGGGGAACGCGGGGTGACTGTACATGCTCGTACATCTCACATTGATTATAATCTTAAATCTTAAAAACAGTTCCTCCTGGTAGATTTTCCTTTTTTACAAAAAAAGATGAGGTTCAGATGTAAGTGACTTATCTGAGGCTCCCACTCACAGGTGCTGCGCCATGCATCTATCCCAGAGTTGAAGCCCTCTTACAAGGCACTACGCTGCACCCTGGTCTGCCCTCGTTCTCTCTGCATGAGAGCTGAAACCAGAAGCCAGAGCATCCCCTTTTTTGAACCCAGCTGGGAATGGGAGCCTCACTGGAAACCAGTGAGTGACTCAAATTTTTCATCGCTCTTTGCATGTCTGCAAATGACTGCAAATGTGCTGTGAGTATTGATTTAGGGGTTACACATACATTTTAGTTAGTAGGTGAATTTGCAAATACAGAATCTATGAGTAATGAAGATCAACTGTACACAAACGTGCTAAAACAAAGGTATGGTTTGGAGGTTAGACGGTGGATCAGAGTCTTACTCCTGTTTCACAGTCCCCACTCTCTCTATATAATGTATACACATATGTCTGTGTGAGTAGAGTATCTATAATTGTATACAGATTGTGTATGTTGTATGTACTTGTAAATGTGTTTGCATGAGTGTGTATTGGAGAGAAGTAACTCTCTGAAGTACACTCACAGTATGTATATTTTATCATTTTAAAACTGAGGCGGCTGTCAGCCTCCCAGGGCTGAGGAATGAGCAGATGAGATGGCTGATATTGGAACTTCCTCCCCAGCCATCGGATGCGGTGTAAAGTGAGACCCCCTCAGATTCAAGATTCCTTCTTTCTGGTAAGATAACAAATATTGAGATTATTCCCATTTAAAAATAATTCTAAAAATTCACTGGATATCCAGCAGATTTTGAAGAACCTTGCCTTGCAAATTTCACTTTTAAGAGCCCGATAGTTAGAATTTTGTCAATAATATTCTGGAGTATGTTTTATTACCTATTGAGGTAACTGTAAAATTATACAACCAATTTTACAGTTCTAAGTATTTTGAAATAAAGTGTTTTTTCTTTTTTTTTTTTTTTTTTGTTTTGACAGAGCATTGCTCTGTTGCCTAGGCTAGAGTGCAGTGGTGCAATCTTGGCTCACTGCAAACTTGCATCTCCTTGGTTCAAGCGATCCTTCTGCCTCACCCTCCCAGTAGCTGGGACTACAGGTGTGCACCACCACACACGGCTAATTTTTGTATTTTTAGTAGAGATGGGGTTTTAAACATGTTGGCCAGGCTGGCCTCAAACTCCTGACCTCAGGTGATCTGCCCACCTCACCCTCCCAAAGTGCTGGGATTACATGCCTGAGCCACTGCACCCAGCCTCCTTCAATCCTTTTTATGTATTTGTAGAATATTTTTAAAAATGGGTTAATGCATCAATATGTAAAGTATGATCCAAATTCCAGGGTAAAAACAAATACATATAAGTTATCCAGGACTCCTCAGGCCTCACACAAACTTTAAAAACTCAAATTGCACCACTCTCTTCCCTACTACTCACCTAGGACACCCACGTGTCCCCAGTATATCCTAAATGCCCACTTGGACTCCCCCAAGGTATGTCCCCCGTGTGCTCACAGCAGGTCTCTTGGAGGACGTCTGCAAGGCCCTGAAGCGTCACTGCAGCTTGGGGAGCCCCCTTGGAATCCTGTGTGGTCATGGACAGCAGGCAAGGAGAACACGGCACTCCTCTGGGATTGTCCCCTGCTAAAGCCTCTGAACCTTCCTTCTGTGCCCACATCCTAGAGTTGTCAAGAAACACATAGCTTTTTCTCTTCATAGCCCATGCACCCATGGGCTTGGGCTGGCAACAGATTTGGGTGATTGACATGATTCTGAACTCAGGATCACTCAGGTCCCACTAAGGTTTTGTTATCAGATGAGTTTATCACATCTGGCTCCTTTGTCCCTAAGAGATCTCCCTTAAGATCCAAGAAAACTTGTCAAGACTGGTCCTTCAAACTACCTCAGTCAACAAACACAATATTACATATTTTTACTGTCTACCAGGCTGCTGGACATGCCTAGTTATGTCCGAAACTTACTTAGAACTTTCCAGACGTAAGCCATCTCCTAATAAGTAGAGGTGTATGTGTGTGTGTGTGTGTTCACATGAAAATACAAACATAGCATATCACTTAGTACTATGACACCCCTTGCTCTAATCAACCTTTTAAATTTTCTTCTAGTTTCCATGATGTATTACGTTTATGAGAAAAACATAGTGACCATATACTCTCCAAGAAAATTACAAAGCCCCAAAGAGATACAAATATAAGTTTTCCCTCTCACAGTGAAAAGTATAAATTTTCACTTGTTTTTAAGAGGATATTTTAAAACCCATTTCCCATTATCATTAGAATTTGTAGGTGATATAGAGCCATTGAATAGTAAATGTACCTGCAAATGTCAATAGACTTTTCTAAAGATCAGCAATAATTAGTTACAAAACAAAATGGAAATGGATCCCACACTTAATAGTAGTAAAAGACACAAAATAACTAGAAACCCTCAACAAGAAATGTGTGAAACCTAAATAAATGAAATGATTATACTTTATTGAGAGATAAAATAATTGAATATCCCAGGTCACATACCTGATGGCCAAATGGCAACATTGCCTGTCAAAATTATGTCAGTTATTCACAAGTTAACTTGTAAGTCATAAGACAAGCATGACTAACACCATAGTGACGATTTTTGGAAGAAACTGACAAAGTTATTTTAAACTGATCTGCAGGTGTAAAGAGTAAAAAATAGATTAAAAATGTGGAAAATGAAGAACGTTCCTGGTTCTTGTCAAGATAGTGGATTCCCATGGCCTGCTGCTACCATGCCCAGTAGGAACCCTAGAGAAACTATTGGAACTAAGAAGAAAGCATGGAACTAAAAGAAAGTGAGACCCCCTGTTGGGAGTGAAACCTGTGTATGTGTGTGTCTCTATGTGTGTCTTTGTATATCTGTGTCTCTGTGTGTATCTCTGAATGTGTGTGTCCTTGTGTGTGTCTGTGTCTCTGTATGTGTATGTTTCTGTATGTGTCTTTGTGTGTCTCTGTGTGCATCCGTCTCTGTGTCTTTGTATATTTCTATGTTTCTTTGTATGTCTCTGCATGTGCTTCTTTGTGTGTCTCTGAATGTATGTGTCATGTGTCTGTGTGATTGTGTGTCTGTATCTGAATGTGTGCCTTTGTATGTTAGTCTGTATGTGTCTGTGTGTGCCTTTGTGTATGTTCGTCTCTGTGTATATGTGTGTCTCTGTGTGTGTCTGTGGGCGTGGAGGGCTGGGAGAAGTGAGAGTTGCAGGCTGGACACAGGGCAACCAGTGGCAATTGAAAGAGGACAAGTTGGAGAAACAAAATTCTGCTTTCCCATGTGGCCTCTGGATAGACCTTCCCCATCCTAATGCCCTAGAAACAACCTCCACAGCTCAGGGCACTGATGTCCTGGTTAGATCAGGGCAGCCACAGCCTTGCTGGGAGGAGCAGTTGATAAAGGACACTCATGCTTCTCTTTTTTCAAATCTCAAAATTTGGTGAATTTGGTAAATAAAGAAACTTGCCTTCTAACAATGTTACTTCTTTCCAAGAGTTTAAGGGGACACAGATAAAGCAGGTCTTTGGCATATACAGCTTTAAATACATTCATTGGAAATAAAAATGGTTAAAAGCAACACCTAGCTAAGAATTTAACTCACAAGGTACAGAAAGGGCAATAGAACATTCAAAGAAACAAAAAAAAAATGATGTGTAAAATAGTGCATGTGTCTATACCCAAACCTGCAAATGACAAATAGGTTAATAAGTCCAAAGTTATTTCTTTAAAAATATCCACAATATAGATGAAAGGTTTCTAGAGTGAACAAATCAAGAAAAAATATGCAAGTAAACCAAGTATGGAATGAAAAGTGAGAAATTTCTACAGAAAGCACACAAAAAATAAGACATTACTAAATTTGAATTTAGTGAAATGCATACATTTTTGAATATGTCAAAATCAGTATAAGAATAGAAAAGTTTCATGAACCAATAAGTATGAAAGAATGAAATATGAAAGTATTCAGAAATGACAGTCAAGCACTTTTCTTTCAGAATCCCAAGTCCACAGAAATATACAGTTGATTGCTATTGTATTTTTTAAAACTCAGTTAATTGATGTACATAAGTTGTTCCAGAAAATATTTGCAAAGTACAAAAACAAAAGTTTACTAAACAAATACATATATCATAAATTTTTTGTTTTGCAATCTTGAATTATTTTGAAATAATTTTAGACACAGAATGTTTACAAAATAGAATAGAGAGCTGCTTACACTCTTTAGTTAGCTTTCTCATTGTTAAAAATCTTGCATAATCATAACATAATTATAAAAACTAAAACATCCATACAATGCTACTAACTAATCTACAGACTTTATTCAGATTATACCAGCCTTTCCACTGATATGTATTTTCTGATCCAGGATCTTACATTGCATTTAGTTGTCCTATCTCCTTTGTCTTCTCCACTTTGTGATAGTTCATTGTTTTTCATGATCTTGACACTTTTGAATATTAATGATCAGTTATGTAGTAGACTGTTTTTCATTTGGGTTTGTCTAATGTTTTCTCATGCTTCGATTGAGCTTATGCATTTTTGTCCAGAATATCAAAAAAGGGGAACCCCTCTCAGTGCATCATATACAGGAGGACGTGATGTTTATATATCTTGTTACTGGGGATGTTAACCTTAATCTTTTGGTGATGTGTACCAGGAGTCTCCACTGCAAAGCTGCTATCTTTCCCTTTGTAATTCGTGAAGATGTGGGGGAAGATACTTTGAGACTATGCAAATACTGTTTCTTCTTAAAGTTTTGCCCACTAGTTTTAGCATTCATTGGTTGATCTTGCCAGCAGTAACGATTACTGTGGTATTCTAATAGTGATAGTCTATTTCCCTCATTTCTTCTAATATTTATTAGAATTCCATGTTTTTAAAAAGCTATCTTTTTTCTTCCATTAATTAATTACTTATCATCATGGCCTCATGGACATTTATTTTATTCTATAGGTTATAATCCAGTACTGCTGTTAAAATATTTCGTTGCTCAAGTTGTTCCAGTTTTGGCTACTAGGGTCTCTCTCAGTTTGGCTCCTGTGCCCTTTGCAACAAAGACCCATCCTCTCTCAAAAACTATCTTACTTTCTGGCATTACAAGATGCTAAAGGCTTTTCTTACGTTTTCCCTACTCCAGCTGGTTTTATAAGCCTAGTATAATCTTGGTTCCAACAGCAAGTAAAAACATGGAAAAAGCAGAAGAAAGGATATCAGAGGTCGAAGACCAACTCAATGAAATAAAACGAGAAGACAAGATTAGAGAAAAAAGGATAAAAAGGAACGAGCAAAGTCTCCAAGAAATATGGGACTATGTGAAAAGGCCTCATCTACGCTTGATAGGTGTACCTGAATGTGACGAAGAGAATGAATCCAAGCTGGAAAATACGCTTCAGGATATTATTCAGGAAAATTTTCCCAACTTAGGAAGGCAGGATAATATTCAACTCCAGGTAATACAGAGAACACCACAGAGATATTCCTCAAGAAGAGCAACTCCAAGGCACATAATCGTCAGATTCACCAGGGTTGAAATGAAGGAGAAAATACTAAGGGCAGCCAGAGAGAAAGGTCAGGTTACCCACAAAGGGAAGCCTATCAGACTTACAGCAGATCTCTCAGCAGAAACCCTACAAGCCAGAAGAGAGTGGGGACCAATATTCAACATCCTTAAAGAAAAGAACTTTCAACCCAGAATTTCACATCCAGCCAAACTAAGCTTCATAAGTGAAGGAAAAATAAAGTTTTTTGTGAACAAGCAAGCACTCAGATTTCATTACCACCAGCCCTGCTTTACAAGAGCTTCTGAAGGAACCACTACACATAGAAAGGAACAAACAGTATCAGCCTTTCTAAAAAACACCAAAAAGTAAAGAACATCAATATAATGGAAGAATTTACATCAACTAATGGGCAAAATAGCCAGCTAAGATTAAATGGCAGTATTAAACTCACATATATCATTATTAATTCTAAATTTAAATTGACTAAATTCCCCAATTCAAAGACAGACAGGCAATTTGGACAAAAAACTAAAACCCATCGGTATGCTGCATCCAGACCCATCTCACATTCAAGGATTCACAAAGACTCAAAACAAGAGATGGAGAAAGATTTACCAACCAACCAGAGAGCAAAAATAAAATAAAAAGCAAAAGTTACAGTTTTTGCCTCTGATAAAATAGTCTTTAAAGCAACAAAGATCAAAAGAAGCAAAGAAGGACATTATATAATGATAAAAGAATCAACGCAACAACAAGAAGAGCTAAAGATCTTAAATATATACACAACCCAATACAGGAATACCCAGATATACAAGACTTATAAAGAGACTTAGACTCCCACACAATAATAGTGGGAGACTTAAACATTAATATTAGACAGATCAATGCGACAGAATATTAACAACGATATCCAGGACTTGAACTCAGATCTGGAACAAGTAAATGTAATTAACATTTATAGAACTCTCCACTTTACACAAAATATACACTCTTATCAGTACCACATCATATCAACTTAGAAGTTTAAATGAAATGTTGGTTGGCTCCTTGTTTGTTATTCTCTTCCCTTATTTTATTTCATGTCTCCATTATTAAGGACAATTACAGGCATACCCATATTTAGACTGCATTCTAGCCCAGGCAACAAAGCAATACTCCCATCCTCTCTCCCTCTTCCTCTTTCTCTTTCTTCCTCTTCTTTATTCTTTTTCTTATTATTTTTTCTTTAAAAAAAAAAATGGAAAAAGAAACATAGGCCTATTTAAATTGTGGATACAAAAAAATCTAAATAAAATAGAAATCCAACCATGCATCAAAAGTAACATTGTAATCAAGTGTTGTTAATACAAGGAATGCAAGGATGCTTGGCATGAAAAACTCAAATAGTGGTATCACGTGATCCAGCAGTCCCGCTTCTGGGTATGTATCCAAAAGTAGTGAAATCGGGATCTCAAAGAGATAGCTGTTCTCCCGTGATCATGGTGGCACTATATACAACAGCCGAGATATAGAAACAACCCAAGTCCCATAGACAGATGAATAGATAAAGAAAACATGGTGTATAAATACAATGGGAATATGATTCAGTCTTAAGAAAGTAATCCTGAATTTGTGATGACATGAATGGATCTGGGGGTTATTATGCTAGGTGAAATAAGCCAGCCACAGAAGGAAAAAATACCGCATGGTTTCACTCCCATGAGGTATCTAAGATAGGCAAACTCAAAGATGCAAAGAATACAATATATATGACCAGGAAGTATATAGAAAAGTGTTTAATGTCATTAATCATAGGGAAATGCAAGTTAAAACCACAATGACATACGATACGCCCACTAGAATGTCTTAAATGTTAAAAGACTGGCAATGCCAAATGTCAACGAGGCTGTGGAATGCCCAGCACTTTTACACAACGCTGGTGGCAGTGATGACTCAAGGAGGAGGGAGAGGAAGTGGTCATCCAGAGCAAAGGTTGTTAGGAGGTGGGTGCATTGTCTTCAGAGAATTTGAAAACAATAATAAACCCAATTATAAGTCAGTCTGCTTTTTATTATCAACATATGCTGGCAATTCTAAACAACATTAGTGATAAAATACTCCTTGAAAAGTATCTTTTTGTTGGTTTAAGAGCTAAACAGTTGTTGAGGTTACACTTTGAGTTTTACTAATGTATATGTAAGCATCAGATTAGCACATTTTATTATGTATCCTTTGATAATCACTGCATATTGCACAGAAGGTCCAGTTACCCCCAGTTAAACAGCCAGTCCCTACACATTGAGATTCAGCTACACATGTTTAGAGAATGAGCCTCTAAAGGTCTGGAATCTTTTCAATTGCCTTCAGAGGATGATTTTTATCTTCATCCCACTACATATGCCTGAATTTAAACAGTAGATTGAAATAAACAATGAAAGCACAGTGAGTGTAAAGTCAAAATAACAGAACTTTAGTTACTTTAATTCTGTCGTTCTATGTGACCACTTAGAATTTTCATTTGTGTTTAAAATTTAAAACAGAAATGGAGTGTGAAGTGCAAGGCAGTATGTTTTTGTTGAGATAAGTAAAAATTTTAATTCCTGCCTGAACAATATTTGAACACTTTAAAAATTGAACTTTGTTTTCTTTTAATGAACTGGCATTTAAACATAGGAATGAATCAATAAAATAATGATTATCACTGATTACTACATGAATGTCATTGAAAATAATTGTTATATAGAAAAAAGAAAGCTAAAAATTATAGACTTCAGGTGTTAAATACTCTAGATACACCACTATCCAGAGGGTATATAAAATGATACAATCACTTTTAAAAAGGTTTGAGAATTTCTTTAAACATACATCTACCCACCCTTGGCGCAGTAATTCTACTCCTAGGTTTTTATCCAAGAGAAATGAAAATAGGTCTACAAAAACTCTGTGCAAGAATGAACATAGCAGCTTTACTCACAATAGCAAAAAACTGGAAGCAACCCAAATGTTCAATAACTGGAGAATGGCTAAACAGATGTGGTATCCATAAATGAAATGCTTTTCATCAATAAAAGAATAAATCACCTATATATACAATGTGGCTAAATCTCAGACATTGTTAGGCTGAGTGAAGGAACATAGAAACAAGAGATAAGTACGTGGGTATTCATTATTCATTAAGCTATTCTGTTTCCTTTGTATATTAAAAAAAATTCCCATATTGAAAAAGTAAAACATGTATATAAAACAGTGCATGAATATGTGTTTTGCAAGAGCACATATAAAGTATAGATATCAAGAACACTAAAATTGTTGCTTATGGGAAAGTAGGAGATTTAAATGTGGGAAGATGGAGGTACTATGGAACAAAGAAGTAAAATGAGATTCCCCTCAAACAAAACAATAGTGTGTCGTGGATTTTGGAGGAAGATTATCCCCATCCTCTAAACCCAATGTCTCTCCTCCCACATTCCCCCACAAAGAGTGGGGTATTTATCTTAGTGGGATATTGATTAAATATATATCATCGAGCTGTAACTATTAAAGCAGTACAGCATTGATGCAAAATTAGAGCTATAGATCAATGAGTGACAAGAGATAGTTTAGAAATAGACCCCAGTATACTCCAGAATTTAATATTTGACAAAGGTGCCATCTCCAATCAACTGGGGAGGAAGTGGTCCTGGAATAACTGCATGGCTATTGTGGGGAAGGTGGCCAAATTTAGAGACTCAGCTCCTATCAAATACAAAGAGATATATTAATACGTTTCAGACATCTGGATTGCTAAATTTAAAAGTGATAGAAAAAAAGAAAATATTAGAGATTTGCTTGCAAAAAAGGTTAAAATATCTTCATGACAAAAATAGCATAAAGAAAGCCAATATGAATACAGTTAACCAGAAGAAATATTTGGGAGCTTTAAACAAATTTATTTAGACAAGACACACAATTTGATAGTCAAAACACCAACATTCCAAAAACCAATAGGTAAGGAAATGAACAGAAAACTCACAAAGGAGGCAAAACTATTGGCAAGCTCAGTAGTAGCTCAGGAATGAATCAATAAAATAATGATTATCACTGATTACTACATGAATGCAACTTAAAACAATAGAGTGTTATGTTTTAATTTGTTAAATTCAGCTTTATAAATAAGAATATTAAAACAGCACAGTAAGAGGGGCATTTCCATGCCCCACTCTAAGTGAAGATCAGCAGCCCAATGTTATAAAGTAATTTTACACATAAGAATAAAGGAAAATACATAAATCAACATCTTGCCATGCTCTCTTCTTTTTCTCATTATTCAGCTTGCAGCAACTCTAAGGAAATAACCCAAACTGTAGCAAAAGTTCTATGTATAACAAGTACATCGTAGTTACAACCTAAATATCTGTCAAGAAGTATGGATAAAAATTAGTTCACCCTATGATAAGATATATTATGTAGCTGTTAAACTTTTATTTACGAATACGTTTTAAAGTTTGAAAAATACCCTTATTTTAAAAATTCAATTGTATTAAAGTCTCATCGCAAACCCCGGCAGCTCCATCCTTCCTCACTCCCAGTTTATCCCACCCCTAGAGGCAGATATTTACAACTCTCCTGAGTCTCTATTATCATAAACATTCATATTTCTAAAACCAAGAGTGCTGTCTCTTGGTTTATTAATCTGAGGCTTAGTTCTTGTCTTTCTATTATGCTAGACAAAGATATAGCACTCTTTAATCTCTGTTCCCATGACATCCCCTTCCTTAATTCTCTGAATAATTATGTCACAATTACTTGTTTAAGGACAACATTCATATTATTACTATGTAAATATTGTTTGTTAGTAAACCAAATAAAAAATTATGTTTACCTTTCCTTATTTGTGGAACATTTGTTTTTCTGAGTTAATTATCGCATTGACATCATTTTGCTTAGGTTTCTATGTGCCTGTTGATACACTTAAAAATGAAATTCTAGGCCAAGCCTAGTAGCTCATGCCTGTAATGACAGCACTTTGAGAGGCCAAGGCAGGAGGATCCCTTGAGGTTGGGAGTTCAAGACTAGCCTGGGCAACACAGTGAGACCATATCTTTACATAAAATGGTTAAAAGTTAGTCAGGCATGGTGATGTGGGCCTGTAGTCTTAGCTGCTCAGAATGCTGGGGCTAGAGGAGTGCAGGACCAGGAGTTCAAGGCTGTAGTGAGTCATGATTGCATCACTGCACTTCAGCTTAAGTGACAGAGTAAGACTTCATCTTTAACAAAAAACAAAAAAACAGAAAAAAACAGATCTTTCAATTATTTGCCAAACAACCCAAATATTAGTTACCAGTTCATTTTTCCCTGGGAGACCCCTTCCCTATGTCTCTGGTCCTTCACCCACCTGCTGTGCACCTGGGACTTCCCTTTGCCAGGGCCTTGGGTTGGGTCTCTCAGATCTTATTTCCCTTTTTCTTGATTAGTCTTTCATATTGATAAAGAACAACGTCTAGCAGTTCCTAAGAAAGGGTGCATAGAAGGTAAATATTTGGAAGCAATGCATGTCTAAAAATGTTTATTCCATTCTCATAGTTACAGAATCTTTGTAGAAAATTTTGAAATCCTTCCTCAATATAGTCTACCTTCAGATATTGATGTCGTAAAGTCTGATGTAAATATCATTCCTGATCTGTACCCCTTCTCCATGGAGGATTTTTTCTTTCCATTCCCAGCGTTCTCAAATTTCATAACAACATTTTTGGTGTGGGCGTGTTTGCCTTCATTGTGCTGTAAATTTTATGATCCTCTTAAATCTGGTGACTCATTTTTTCATTATTTCTTTAAAAATGTTCTCCCTCATTTTCATATTTTTCCTGAAAGTGTACTTAATTATTGGACTTATTTGATGCTCTTTCTTGTCTTTTCTCTGTCCTCTACTTGCCTTTTAATTCTAGAGTAGAATTAAATGATTTTATGACCAACTTTATGGTACAATGCTTCTGTTGAATGTCACATTTCTGCCCTCATATTCCTAATTTCCAAGACCTTCTCTTCTTGCTTGTTCTTATCCCTTACTTCCTATTCCTGTTTGCAGATGCCCTATCTTCTCCATGTGGAGAAAGTACATTTGCTTTTAAACTGCTAGGCCTGGAAGTGACACCAGTTACTCTGCTCACATTCCACTGGGAAGAACCAGTCATTATGGCCTCGCCTAGATATGGGGACTGGACAATGTGCCCTAACGGAGTGTCCAGGAAGAGAGAAGAACATTAGCAGCGTCTTCCGCAGAGGACTTCCTTGGTGTTAGGTTCTCTTTGGTTCTCTGTTCATTTTTAAGAGTGAGGTTCTAAAAACCTTGTTGGAAGCCCTGTGCGTAGATCAAGACCTGTCATTCCTAAAACAGAGATTATGTGGTAACAAGATGGCTTTTTGTGTGGTTGTTGGGGGACCCTCAAACACCAGTATCTGAATTTTTTTTCCTCCAGAAACACGATTTCTTTGTTTGCTTGTGTTTTGTTTTTGCAGGGGGCTGGAGGAGTATACATTTAGTGGTCAGCGTTTTGAAGCAGAAGGAAAAGAGCTAGGGAGGGTTCTCCTAATTCACACCTAGGATTTCACTTAATTCTCCTGAATTTATGTCCAGGTTTCTTTCTCCTCCTTCCCTTCTGTGTCTGGTTTCTGAGTCCAGATTTTCTCTGGTTCAATTTATCTAGAGACTAAGCTTTGGGTTTCCTGTGGTTGAGGGTGCAGCTAGTTCCATGTTAAGACATTAACCAGCCCTCCTGCGTTTGGTTCTGTATTTCATTCCACCCCTCAGTCGTGCCTGCTGCCACCAAGTCCTGGGCCTTCCTGAGTTCCGTAGGATGAAAGTCATTCTTGTGATATCTATTATTCATACATTGGGGTTGTACCTCTGCTGTGAAAAATCATAACGTCACTTCTTTGTGAGCTCCTAAAAATTTACTGCAGAGTCTTATTTGCTCTTGTCCACCTCTCATCCTTTGTTCCTGTAATTGTATGTTTTCAACTCCTTTACTCTCATTTTAAATGGGTTTTAGAAGGGAGAGGATATAAACAAATGTGGTCAATATGTCATATCCAATGAGAAGCTTATAAATAATTTCATAATCCTCAGAATAAAAAAATACAAACTGTATAAACAGTGCCATCTCAAGCAGGTCAAAATGTACAGAAAAACTTTAGGAAAGAATACATAAAATGTGAATTTTAATTACTTATGTCTGACTGATGAAGTAACGGTGATTTTTAGGTTTTCCTTACATCTTATTTCCAAATGTTCTCACTGAGCATGATTGACTTTATTATTACTATTATTTTTGAGAGAGGGTCTGGTTCCACCACCCATGCTGGAGTGCAGTGGTGCAATCTTAGCCCACTGCAGCCTCAATCTCTTGGGCTCAACAATCCTCAGCCTCAGCCTCCTGAGTAACTGGGACAACAGGTATGCACCGCCGTGCTGGGTAACCTACAAAAATATTTTGTAGAGACAAGGTCTTGTTGTGGTACCCAAGCTGGTCTCAAACTCCTGGCCTCAAGGGATCCTCCTGCCTCAGCCTACCAAGTCACTGGGATTAGAGATGCAAGCCACCATGCCCAGCTTGAGCATGACTTATTTTTGTAATCAAAATATTTTAAAAATATTCTGCAAAGTAGAGAAAATATTAAGTAGCAATTAACAGATTATCTCAGTTGGAAGTGTTTTCCTCTAGGCATAGCATGTACAATTGAAATTGGATCTTGTGGATTCTATCGCCAATAAGTAGACATACATAATGCTAACATTGTGTGTTTGCTGCATGTCAAACACTTTACTCATTATTTCACTTAATAATTGTCATGATTACAGAGGTAGGCATTATTTTCTTCCCTAGATAAGGAAGCTAAGGCACAGATGTAGAATGTGCAAGGTCCTATGCTGGTATATGAAGAGCAAGGTTTTGGACCTACTAAGTTTAACTCTGAAAAGGCACCCTTAATCATTCTATTAAAGTCTCTTACCACATTTCTATGTGTGTGCATATATTCTTAGCTAATTATTTATACATAATTGTGTTTATATCTACACAGAGGTTCATTTAGTCAAGAATACACATAGGCTCTTGAACAAGTTATAAAGTAAGGACAAGAATAGAGCTCGGTAGGGCATTGCTCTGAGGACTGTGGTAACACACACCAGAGGTGGCTACACAACTACCTGGTTCTTAATTCTCACCTGCTTTTTTTTCCTTTGTACTCTTCTGTACCAATAAATAGTCTCCCACCCATGCCACAGGGGAGCATTGGGCTTCTGAGTTCATCCAGGAAACAAGCAACACTCAATACCTGTTTAGCCTTGTTTTCTGACAGCTTTAGAAGTAGGATATGGCCATAGGTCTTGGTTTCAATACAGTGGATAGAGGGGGCTTCTTGCCAGCTAGAAAGCATTAAAAGTTAATGGCAGCTCCCTAGAAACTACTGCAATATCAAGGTTTTCTGTTAAAGGTAAGTAAAAGCTAGACTCTCGAGTATTCCCAGGAATGTAGGAATTTTTGATCTATTGTTCTTTCTGTTTTGTTGGTTCAGAGCTTTAATTAAATAATGTATTAAGACTCTCCAATTCCTTAAGAAAATATGTAATTTGAATTATTTGGGATGATCTATTTTTATCCCCCGTCCTCTGCCCCACCCCGAGACAGGGTCTTGCTTTGTCATTCAGGCTGAAGTGCCATGAGATCATAGCTAACTGTAGCCTCTGATTCCTGGGCTCAAGCAATCTTCTCACCCCAGCCTCTTGAGTAGCTAAGACTACAGGCGTGTGACACCATGGCTGGCTTATATTTTATACCTTTTGTAGAGATGGGGATCTCATTATGTTGCCCAGGCTGATCCTGAATTCCTGGCCGCAAGTGATCCCCCAACCTTGGTTCCCAAAGCACTGGGATTACAGGTGTGAGATGCTGCATCTAGCCCGAACTTTCTCTAAAAAGTTTTTAAGAGTTTCTCATTTGTAGGCAGTAATTCTTGGTATATAGACGATATTCCAAATATGAATCGAATCTATCAAATCCGATAGTCATCTTGGGGCCACACGCTTGGTTCTAACTGGCAAGATATTTCATTCTGTACAGTTTGTGTCTACATATTTTTCCTTTGCTTTGTAAAATAGGGTACGCTGTCAGACTAATTTTCTCTTTGCCCTTTTTATAAAAACATTGTTGAGATTCACATGCCATACAATTTACTTAAACTGTACAATTGTGCTTTTTGGCATATTCACAGGGTTGTGCGACCATCACCATAATGAATTTTAGAACATTTCCATTACTTTAAAAAGAAACCCTAGAGCAAAGCAAGTGCTGTGATCAGAGTTTCTAAGACCATTCTCCAATAAAATCATCCAGCGGTGCTTAGACAAATGGCAGATTTTAGGACCGGGGCAGGAAACATACGAGATGAGCCTGGGGCATCTTATAGTGCCAGCAAGAAGAGAAGTGCTAATAAAACAAACAAACAACAACGACAAATCCCAGATTTAAAACCTACCAAACCCTACATTCATAGGTGCATATCAAAAGGATCCAGGAGGTAACTGAAATAACTCCCAAAGGCCAAAGCTGGAAAAATTGGAGCAATGAAATAAGCATTATTGAATCAAAATACAAAGTATTAAATATCCATGAGTCCATACTGATATAAATGACTGAATAAATGGGCCAGAAAAGACAAATAGCCCTTACAAAAGAATTTTAAATAATTTACTTTTAAAATTATTTTTATCTCTTTATTAATATTCTCTATTTGATGAGAGATTGTCCTTATACCTACATTCACTTTTGAAAGCATGGTTTCCTGTAGTGTATTGAAGTCTTTTTTCTGTTAAATTCAGCATCTCCCTCTCACAGTTTGTTGCTTTTTTCCCTATGTATAGGTAACACATTTTTGTGTGTGTCTCATAAACGTTTGATGAAAATTGGACATTTTAGGTAATATGCTGTAGCAACTTTGGATACTAATCTGCTTCCCTTCTTTGGGTTTTTAAATTGAGACAGAGTCTCACTCTGTCGCCAGGTGCCAGACTGGAGTACAGTGGTGCGATCTCGGCTCACTGCAACCTCCGCCTCTCAGGTTCAAGCAATTCTGCCTCAGCCTCCCGGGTAGCTGGGACTACAGGCACACACCACCATGCCCAGCTAATTTTTTTTTGTATTTTTAGTAGAGACAGGGTTTCACCATGTTGGCCAGGATGGTCTCGATCTCCTGACCTCGTGATCTTCCCGCCTTGGCCTCCCAAAGTGCTGGGATTACAGGCGTGAGCCACTGCGCCCAGCCTGGGGCTTATTTTTGATGTTGTCTGCTTGTTTCTTTGGGCTGGTCCATTGCAGAGCTCTCTTTGATTGTCTTTTTTCCTGATCTACCTGTTAAGGTATCTGTTTTATTTGGTATCACACTCAGCTGACAGTTTCCTCTAATTGCTGGCCAATTGCACTCTTTTTGAGAAAGCCTGGGGTATAAATTGCCCCACAGACTGACTATATTACTAATATATCTAGTCTCCTTGGCAGGGGTAGTTTTGAGGTTTGTTCTAACCCTAAGAGGGCTTTTCTTAGCTACCTCTCTCCCTTCGCTCTGGTAAACTTGGGCCTACAGTTTAGTTGGCTGCTCTCATAGAGCTACCAACTGGCTTTTAATGTTTGCCACCAAAATATCCATTGTTTTCTTAAGTTCAATCCTTAGCCTTGAAATTCTCTCCTCACTCTGCTCCAAATAAAGTCAGTTGCTTTGGGGAGAACTTTGGAGTTCTGTTTTTGTGGTCTCCCTCATCTCTTGGATAGAATCTCTGAGCTACTATTCCCGAAAGAGGATGAGGGTGATAACCCTGCCTTATGAGCAGAGTGTGGAGCAGGGGTAGTAGCCTCTAGTCCTCTCAGTTTGCCCTTCCCAGCATGGAACCTCCATCCTATGAGCAAGCTGAGGCCAGAGAAATTAGGGCTCCAGTATCCTGGGACTGCTATGCCTTATGAACGGGGGCTGTGGGAAGAAAGAGAGCAACCTCTTGGCTGCATTTGCCAGAAATTTGGTCTCTAACTTGGAGCTAAGAGGGATGAGAAATGCTAGTGCCTACTGCCTCTTGGTGAAATACTCTATCCCCTGACTTGGAGCTGAGGAAAGAGGGAGCTGCTGCTTCTTGGCTACACCCATGCTGCGTTTGCCAGAAATTTAGTGTCTGTAATTTGGAGCTAAAAGGAATGAGAAATGTTGGTGGCTACTGCATCTTGGCAAAATACTGTATCCCTTGACTTGGAGCTGAGGAAAGAGGGAGCTGCTTCTTCGCCGCACCCACCCAAAGCAGCGCTTGAACGGAAGAGCGAGTTGTGGCGCAAGGGCTGCAGACTCTTGCTTCATGTTTAATTTGCTGTATGGCCCTACAGCAATTTCCAGAAACTTTAAATGGTTGCTTTGAAAAATAGTTTTCACTAGTTCAGGTGGTTTTGCTAGGGTATGATTCCACAGAGCTGCTCACTCCATCGTCAAAGTGGAATTCTTTTTATTTTCTTGCGCTGAGCCTAAAGCATAGTTTATTTTCCTGAAATCTGTTATTTGTCTACCTACCTGATATGAATCTAGATTTTCTAAAGATCAGTCTCTCAGGGGAGTGAAATGGGGCCAACTTCCCAACAGAGAGAGGTGGGAGGTAATGTGAGTTTTGGCTGGCCCACGTCTACCCAAATTATGCTATTATCACCAATTGTTCTGATTTATCTGCACAGCATCCTCAGCGTGCATGCTCAGTGATTCCGATACGGACAGGAGGCAGGAAAACACTGGATACAAGAAGGCAGTTTCCCAGCACAGATCTACCCTCAAGCCTGGAAACTGTGGCCCTAAGAACAGTTATCCCTATTTTTCCACCCAAATGTTGTTTTTTCCAAAACCACCCTAGTCCACCACGCAACCCCCACAATCCTGTACCCATTAAAAAACCCAAACTCCACTGGCAAAGTAGCAAAGTGGTGTGGCAAAGGAGGAGAGAAGAGAAGACACATCTGAATGTCAAGAGGAGTTTGCTGGGGACAGTCAGGCAGGAATGCCGCTGAGAATGGCTGAACTCCATGGGAAGATTATCTTCCCACTCCATCCCCTTCCGCATTCCGCTGAGAACCACACCTCCGTCACTCAAAATCTTCATATCCTTCAAGTCCGTGTGACCCGATTCTTCCTGGATGCTAAGCAAGAACCTGGGTACCAAGAGGGCAGGGTGTAGAAGGCCGTCACCCTGACCCTTCGATAAGCTGGTTAACACTTAGCTATCTGTGGATGGCAACTGCCAAAGGAGCATTGACTATAACACACCCCTAGACATTGCACTAGCAAACCCCTGGTGGGAGGGGGAGCATGCAGGTGAGTGGGTACAGGAGCTGGGGCAAGAAGCTGCCCCCACTCACCTGCATGCTCCATAAGGAGTTTGAGTTGAAGGGTGGCTGGGTAAACGTGCCACACCCCTGCTGCAAGTCCCATGAGGGGGTCTCTCATCTCAATTAGATCTCCAAGAAATGAGGAGTAGTAAGGCTGGGAATTCCGTGACATAAACCCATTGGACTGAGGCCACACATCAAAGAGTTCTCTACTGTCTCAATTAGCCAAGCAAAAACTCCAGTTGAACCCTCTGTCACAAGCTATAGAACATGGGATGATTTTTAGTTCAAGACTTTATATTTTTTACTGGTTATTTATAGGTTTACTAGAAAAAAAACTTATGTAAAAATAAATATATATAAATATTTATATAAAGAGTGCTTCTTAGCATACAGAAACATTACAGGTGGCAACCATTGCATTGTTTTGCTTTTAAAAACCAACCAACCAACCAGTTTGGAGTCCTGTATGTATGCAGGAGTGTAGAATGTGATACTATGTTTCCTTTTTATTGTTTCAGTGCTCTAATTGAAAAGTGTCGCATCTATGCTTTATTATTCTCCAAGGCTCTAAAAAATTGGATATGAGATTGCAAATGTTAAAGATGACATATGCACAAACTAATACACACACATACAAAGCCCATTAAAATTGCAAGTTCACAATATTGTTGCTTCGACAAGGCTAAAGTAGCTATTTTCTTTCTTCAAAGTAAGTCCATTTAAAAGTGATCCAGAGACACAGCAAAAAGTGTAAAGGTGGCATGAAAATGATTGGATTTTGAAAAAGGTATACATATCAAGTAAATATTTTACATGACATCAGATCTGTTTATTCAAAAAAATTAATCAAATTGGTTGTTTGACTACAAGCATGATAAGCAGGAGCATTCAGAATTCTTTCTTCTAATTAGTTACACTGGACAGCTTAAAAAATAGGGGCCTCAAACAGACAAAAGGGGAAAATAATGGTTCCATTTCTTCCACCCACACAGCTTTCTCATTTGTAGCTTCAGGTACATCTAATCTTTTCCTTTTCATTCCTGTTAAGGCACTATCAGGATTAGCTTGAATAAACAGACAGCCACAGTTAACTTAAAAGCGGAGCATCTGCAGGTTCCTGCTGAATTATACAGTCAGCAGGACAGAGGTTAATTAGGAGTGGGCCAGCAAAGTCACGGTTCAGATGGACCTGAAGCTTCTAGTCAATTGGTGATAATAGCATAATTTCCAAGTTTAAGAGCAATCTTCCAGGGAAGGCTTGTGATCACTTTTTTGGTCTAGTTGTTGGCTAGACCATTTATGTACATAAACTCAAAGCATAGTTTTGTTTTCATCTGTTTCACAGTGTTTCTCCTAAAGTTGTTTTAAGATTTATAAATTTGTCAGGTCAGGCTGTGACAGAAACAGTTGTTATTTCAGCCCTAGACATCTTTTGGCTGCCTGGTGCATGATTTCCCCATGACATAGATTTAACAATTGGGTTTCACGCTGCTGATGTGTTTCTTCTTCTTAGTCAATCTTGCCTCCCCTTCCTGCCCTTCTTCTGAGAGGATCAAATTTCAGGGAAATGGACACACTCAGCACCATCCACACCTCCTCCATTAAAAAAAAAAAAAAGATATTTCTGAAAACCAAGCTTAAGCAAACATCATCAGGAACTTACTTCTCTCCCATCCTTCAATTTAATGCCAACTGTCCTTATTCACCTCTATCTTGCTTAACCAGTTTAGCCAGTGAACTAAGTGACAGCATTCACCAACATGAGTTTTCTCTTTCTTGCCTTTTGTTGCCTTTGTTAGAACAGCGTAAAAATTAGGCACGATAAGGATACAGAATGGAGAAATCCAAGAAGCAATGGATCTGGAAATTTCTTGAGCAGAAAGGATTGGCCACAATTATTATGAGATACACTTGTAGTAATAATACATTGCACGTAGGATGCATCCTATGGGCTTCCTCAGATTCTCCTGGCCTCACCTGTCCCCTGGGCCAGCAGCTGAGAGGAAGGATTCTATGCATGGTTCCCCTGTGTTGTCCTCAGCTCTTCCCCTACTTAGGATTTCATAAAAGGCCACTCCGTATGGTAATGTTGGGGTTCAGGGGAGTCCTCAGTTCCCCAGAGAGGACTTTTCTCCAAGGTTGTTGGTCTCTCACTCTCTCAAGAATGAGGGGACCACAGCCCAGTGCGCTCGTAAATACCAGACCCCAAAGTGTTTGCAGAAAGTGATTTACTTAGGTAGAGAAAGAGAAAAGGGGAGGAAGAGAGAAAGCTTCCACACTGGGTGGAAGGGGACCCCAGTGGGGGGAAATCCAGGAGAGAGAAAGACGGCTTCCACAAAGGGAGTGTTCGAGGAAACGGATCCAAACATGGAGTCCAAAGAATATGGAAGAAGGGGACTTTTAACCTGGGAGGAACCCCACCTTCTCCAAGACCCCTGGCCAACGAAAGGAGTCACTTAGAGCTTGCGCTGGAGTGATTGACTTTTGATCCTTCCTATGCCCGTGAAAATTAAAACAAGAGACTATTAAATCTCCTGGATGGAGAGAGATGAGAGGGAGGCATGGTGCTGGGAAGTTCTTGCCGTTAATACTGCGCCCCCTTGTGGACCCGGAAAGAGAACACCTTCCCTCAGTAAAGGACCGGCTTCCCCCAGAGGTTTGCTGCCAAAAGGGGCCAGGTGATCAACCCAGAACTACAAAAGGATTAACTTCCATGGGGTTCATTTTGGTAAACGGAAGTGAGGAGACAAGAGGGAGTCAGCAGGCTTTCTCTCCATTCATTCCTCTGCTGCATTGTTCTGAGGTGCAGTTTTCCATACAGCTTGTCCAGAAACATCCTGCACCTGTTAAGCAACTGGCTTTATCACTTTGTGGCTCAGTGTGACACAGTGGCCAAAGCCATCACTCACATCCTTGCAATGGCTTCCCATTTCCATTCTTTCTTTACTTCCCTTTCTCTCTGATATGGTCACACTTGGTGTCCCCACCCAAATCTTATCTTGAATTGTAATCCCCAGGTGTTGAGGGAGGGACCTGGTGGGAGGTGATTGGATCATAGGGGCAGTTTCCCTCGTGCGATTCTTGTGATAGGGAGTGAGTTCTCATGAGCTCTGATGGTTTTATAAGGGGCTCTTCCCTGTTTGCTCAGTCTGTCTCCTGTGGCCACGTGAGACATCCCTGCTTCCACTTCCACCATGATTGTAAGTTTCCTGAGGCCTCCCCAGCCATGTGGAAATGTGAGTCAATTAAATTTCTTTTATCAATTCCCTGGTCTCAAGCAGTTCTTTATAGCACTGTGAAAACGGACTAATACACTCACTCTTGCTTTCCTGTGATTATACTTCCTACAAAGCACTCAACGTTGCCTAGGCTTGTCTGTCTCCTTCCCCAAGAAATCCCTGTTAAAATATATCCTAAAACTCCCCAGACAACTTCGAGTCATATTTCTTTTTATCTCTATAGATGTTTTTGTTTGCTATAGTATGTAATACAAGCTTGTCCAACACACGGCCCATGACCTGGGACGGCTTTGAATGTGGCCCAATACAAATTCATAAACTTTCTTAAAACATTGGAGTTTTTTTTTTTAGGTCATTAGCTATCATTAGTGTATTTTATGTGTGGCCCAAGACAATTCTTTCAGTGTGGCTCAGGAAAGGTAAGAGATTGGGTATCCCTGATATAATCTTTTCTCCTCCCCACTCCCTGCAGAAAAATCCCAGAAATGGGATGTAGGAGACAGCAGTGGCCCTTTAATTTAAATCTTAAAATTTCTGTCTTTACTTTGCTGGCCTGAGTTTAATTAATTTTGATCCTCTGCTTTTGCGTTTTCTTTCTTCTGTCTGGCAACATTACATTTAGTTGGGCTTTCAAGGATAAGTGTAATCTACTGAGTAAAGGCTTGCTTACCACATCTGCCCAGGCCTTCCAGGCCAGTCGGTGCCACCTCAAGCCCCACATCACACAGCCTACATCTGTGCTTCCTAGAGTCCTGGCGTTGTGTTTTTGTTGGTTGGAGACAACCTGAACATGAGTTGCCCCTTCTTCATCAAGTCTTACTCATTATGTTTTTTTTTTAAATACACAGGACTAGCCCATAGAAGATTTCAATACTGTTTGCTGGATGGAGGGGATCTGGGTTTTTCTTTTTGCGTCCCTCATTATTGCATCTGTCCCATCCTGGAAAGGACAGTGACCATGGCTGTGGCCTCACTGCTCTCAGTCTCCTTTAGACAATGCAATCTGCATTAAACCAACAGGCTGCTCTTTTTAAAAATTACATCCTCTCACCCCTAGACTTCAAGGGCCTATAGGAAAGAGGCAGTACAGCAGAGAAAGAATGTGAGTGCACAAAGCATAGACAACAACACTTACACATTAGGTACATCACAGCTGACATCAATGCCTCTGTCTGGTGCACAGGGTCCTGTTCAGCCTAACTCCTGCGCTCTGCTGCCCCATACAAATTCTCCATTTTGGTCAGGCTTGGCTCCTCATCCCCTGCCTAAGCCCGCCCAACCATCCCCTCCATTGGAACAACTCTTACCTCCTCTGCACCTGTCCAAATCCTGTCCATCTCTCAACCTCTCACCCTCATAGATGTTTGAGGAGTGATATAACCAGAGAGTTGCTCCCTTATCTCAACTTTTATAGCATCAAAGTTGTACCACCCAGTTTCTCAGGCTTGAGATCTGACTGTAAGACTATAAGCTCTCCGAGAGCAGGGACTATGCTTCATACTTCAGTAATCTTCTGAGTGCCCAGGCAAGAGTCAACAAGTATGAGTTGACTGATTCATAGCAATAGAAATTGACCTAACCAAACCTGGCTGAAGAAGTCAATGACAAGTGACAGCCTATAATTTAGAGGTTATTGTTAGATTTTTTAAAAAGGAGTTTTCTGTTATTTTCACTATGTCAGCATCTAAGAAGAAAACCATGACATACAATTTTCTATATTTCTAGAAAGAGAAATACTATGTTACACTAGTTCATTAAAGCATTCTTCTGCTCTCTTTCGTGACATATGCTATGAATCTTCATAGCAGTCAGGGGACATTTTTTTCCAATTAATTTTTCTTTTTTGCTTTACTGGCAGTCAATTTTACTAATAGTCATTTTTCTAAGTCAAACACTTTAATTAAAGTTGGAATGAAATATCTGATTAAAATCTAAATTGGCTCAGGGAGCTGTGATCTTTTGGTCTGCTCTTTGCTGTTATATAATTTATGCCCCAAATTGTTACATTAGGACTTCCAATCCATTTTCCTTACCTAAGGCATTTAGAAAGGTCTGGAGCTTTGAACCAAATAATCCCAATTTAGAAATTATTGTATACCCAATGTCAAGAATTTCAAGACTAGCGATAGGTTAAAGAGTGAATTTCTAGACTGATTTGATTTTTTAGCAATTCCAAAAGACTGGCACAAGATTTATTTTCTGTTGGTTGCTTTTCCTATTCTAACCTGTTATTTAAATTCAATACTCATCCTAATATTCATTCTTGATGATAGATGCTCTGCCACATTCCAGAAGAAACCAATTAATTTTGAATATATAAATGAGTAGTCAGTACAAAAAAACAAACAAAAAAACTGATGTGGCTTATCTGGGCTTACTTTTTTCTTTTTCTATTTTCCAAAGTTATTCTGATGATAAAATGTTTAAAGATAGGCTCTGAAAACCCAGAAAAAGCACCGTTGCATGCCTAAAAACAAAAAACTCAAACCCTGAACTCGAGGAAGTTGATAAATCTGATTCCTACTTAGCGTCTCAGGTGGATAAATTAATAATTTCATAAAAAATGTATGAGACCATCAGGGACATCTGAATTCCAACAAAGCCCAAGAGAACATAGCTAACGAAAATGGGGAACATTTATGAGAAAGACATTGAAGTTACTGGAGCATGTTGTTTTTCGGGCTCAGCTTGTGAGGGTCACTGGAGGTAGAGGGTCCTATTGCTGTTCTCTACAGATTGAAATTGGCTGCCGTGGGCAAAGGTCACCCCACGGTATCAATTACTTGCTGCTACCTGGAAATTTTAATTTCATGCCCTGCAGTAGATCTGCTTTCTTCTCTAGCATGAATGGCAACTGTCTCGATTGGTAACAAGAATAACTCATTTCCTCAGGGTCATTACACTCTAGAAACCGTTCCATTCAGAAAGTCGACTGCAGATTGCTGGCACAACCAGACCTGCTGCACGAATATGCTGAATGAATACAGTAGAAATTGTTTCCTAACCTTCTAAGATATGGTTTTGGTTTCTAATTTACAGTAGAGTCAGTCTAAACTTGGTGAACAATTGATATTTAGGTCAATATAGACTTTCTCCGTGGAATTCCTCAAAGAAAAAGGTGACTAGAGATGTTAGCAAACATAAAAAGTCTGTTTTTGTTAAACAGTAGGGAATCTGGTTGAAGGAAAATTTGTAGGGGGTTTATTTTTGCCTGGAAATACCGTTAAGGGTCCATAAATAATCTTCTTGCTCAGATTGTTGCCTTTGGAAAGATGAGACGAGACCTATCCTGACAAATGAGATTAACACTGCACTAGGAAGCTGATAGGGGCATTTAGAACAAAAAGAACAGACCCTTTCCATTTGGTCTGCTCCAGTATTGACCTGGCTTTGAGCTAGAAAAATGAGAATGAAGAACTGCCAGAAATACCTGATAGTAAACGACCAGAGGAAACACTTTTAAAACACATCATATAAATGCTCCTCATTTTCGTTACCTTTGTTCTCTTAGCCTTGGTTTTAATTTCAAAATGTTCCTAATAGTTGCATCAGCATTTCAAAGAAACAGTAAACTTATAGCTCAATTAAATAGCAATGGACATTCTAGAGAGTATCTAAAATTTTTAAGCAGATATGAAACATTTATTAAATATTTCTTTCAGAACCTGTATATGAGGACGTTTGCACATACACACAACATACATAACACCCTCACCATGTAGTTGTGCTTGCCCATAATAGAGTCAGCGGGAAACACAAAATAGAACCCACAGGGAACTTCTTCCACTCCAAATCACTAATCACCCTGCCCCTTCTCATGAACACAATCAAATCCATCCAGGCCATAAATTCATGTAAGAGAAAGAGAGAATCTCAGCATTTTAGGTGTTGGGCATCTCAGTAGGTAAGGAAATAAATGATGGTGGAAGTGACGGAAGATTATGAGGTGGGTGAGAATTGCTTCCTCTCTGGCCATTAGTTTTCAGAATAATGGCCCAACAGAGAAGGGCTGTTGTCAGAGGAAGCAGCAAATATAACCTGCTGAGGATCACGGGTCTTCAAGTTATTCCATCCTTTTTGATACAAAAGGCCATGCTCTACCCCTCCCCTTCTCCCCATGTTAAGAAATAAATGAACTAACTAATCATGTGTTGCTTTAGAATAATTTGTCACTATTATGGCCTATTTCAATGATTTTTAAAATACAAGTAAAAAAATACAAAACAAAACCAACAAGTTTTAAAAGGCCATCAAGAAAAGGAAGAGAGGTAAAATGATGAACCTTGGTTCTTTAGACCTACACGTAGGAAAGAAGTAAAGGTTTTCTAGTGCAGCTCTCTCACTATGCAAAATGAGAAAATGGGATTCAAAAAGCAAAATGGCCCACTTCAGGTCACACAGCTTCTTAGAGTCAGAAATGTTATGAAAAATCCTTGTTTCTTAATCTGGGGCAATTTGAGCTCAAAATAAGTGGTCATAGTGCTCTCTAAGGGAATAACAAAAATCTCAATTCCATACTGATATAAGTAGACAAACAAGTAAATTGCTGTGAAGGAAAAGCTCTTCTTTAGCTCGAATGCCGATTCACAGAGAAAAATGATGGATGTATAAAACTAAAATGATAGATATATAAAACCATCAGTGGATAGTAAAACTAGGGAATTGATGTTTTAATGAGAAATAGGATATCTACATAGTCGAAGAGGATTTCACCCCAAGGTGGCAAGGGTAGCAGCACGTTTCCTGCTAGCACCCCAGACAACCTTCCCACTGTACCACAGGCTCTGTGTCACACGTCAGGTGGTCCCGCAGGCATGGTTACACTTGCCTCTATAGGACCTGTAAGGCCTTTGCTCCATGATGCTAATGGACCTTTCCAATTAATGTCCTCTCTGGACTCAGGAAGATGTGTTGACCACATGCCTTCCATGCTGGGTCTTAATTCCTGCCAGATAAATGATGGACAATCTTTGTTTGAATAGACCAGTATTCTAGCTTCCCAGGGCCCTTTACTCAACTTTGCTACTGATGGAGGCATGTGGAAGGCAAGAGTGCAATCAATATTGAAATGTCATAGTCTAAGAAGTCACTAATTATGAATTCAAGAGTTTAAGCTATGCTTGGAAGATGTTCTGTTCTACATTTATGCTACAAAATTCTAAATGGGAAAATTAACATGACCAAAAAATGCATGATTGTTCACATTTTTCTGCATACTCTGGGTAAGACTTGCATTTGTGATCATCATCAGCGATGCCCATCAACAACACTGGAGAGTGCTGCTAAAAGCCAGTATTTATGAACTGCCTGATAAATGATGTAGTGTCATGAAGAAATAGGTAACCGATGTTAAATCAACACGTCCAGGGAACTGCAGAGGTAAGCAGATCTATATTGTTTCAATACAAACGAGGTTCTTAAGTCACAGCACTGTCAGTAGTACCAGCATTGCTACCTTTTTCTTGTGGTGGCAGATGTGAAATTAGCCAGCAACAGTGCATTTGACAGTAAAGAACATGGATAGTTTAGTTCCTGGACTTGAGCAGGAAGAGATGGTGTCTGGATACTATCAAGAATCTTCTCTCGCATTTATTGAATAAGCACATGCATAAGGGCCTCTTTTCTACTTTTTTCCAAATCTCCATTAATAAATCACAGTATATCACATGAGCCTATGTTTAACAATTATGTAAAAATCAAATTGTTTCTATAGATAGGGGCTCTATGCAATCCAGTGGAGGGGTGGAGTGGGAGAGCTGGTTGTGGTTGGGCTTTGGGCTTCTCACATAGCTGATGTATACAGCTAGAAGGCTAATTTATTATTTGACACTTAGAAGTATCATTGTCAAGCCCAAGCTTGCATACAGATTGGCGGGCCAAAGCCCTCTTTCCTTACAGACAAGGGCCCAGGAAGCCAAGTTATGGGATCAGAAATAGGGGAGTTTATTCCACAGTGGGAACGGTTAACATCGTCCTCAGGAATTGACAGCCAGATGTTTGTAAACACACTGGGAGTCTAGCTTTGCCTTCAAAGGGCATCTCCTCTCCTAAGCAGTACCGAATGGGGCAGCACTAGCCTTCAGTCTGAGATCATCAAGCATGGCTGACAACCATCCTTTTCCTGGTCTGAGTGTCCTTTGTGTATCTATGTTAACATTTTCAGATAGATCATGCTCCGCATGGGAGTCAGAGTCATGTGGATATCGTGCATTTCTATTTGAATTCTTAGATCTGATCCTTTTTTCTCAGCAGGGGCAAGATCTTACAAAATTCTTCATTTCCAAGTTCTTGGAGAGTGGCTCATGGCTATCTTGCCAATGGGGGTTCACTTGTGCTACAAAGGACTTACGTCTGCTAAAAATAAAGCCTTAACTATTGTCTGTTATGTCTCTATTAGAGAAACTAAGAGAGGAACTGAAGTTTGTGTCTCAGCTTGGAAAGTCAGTTTCCTCTGATCACCAGCAATCTCCCGGATTTTCACCCCTCCCAGCCAGGTAGGCGGATTCTGCCTTCCATGCTGTATTAAGGGCACATTCCTTTAGGGTAACAGTTATATTTCACTATGCTTATTTTACAGTTCTGCCTCCTCCTCTAAATCATGAGCACTTGAGGGTAGGGACTATGTTTTACTCGCCTTGGATTTCCCCAGAACCCATATAGTGTTGTAGCCAAGCTCTTGATCGCTGGAGTAAGACTGTCTAATGCGAGGTCCCTGCTCCTGTGTTTCTTCTAACTTCCCTCAGTCTGTTTTCTCTCCTATAAAATGGGGGATATTAATATTAACTGCTTTGTACGTTCTTGGGAAGAGTTGGAGATGCCATATGTAAAATGTGTAGCACAGTAGCTGCCATTTGACACACATCGAATATTAGTATTTAGTAATAGTTGGTGCATGGGACACAGTTACTTAAAGAAATGGGTACTGAGGCCAGGTGCTCATGCCAGTCATCCTAGCACTTTGAGCGGCTGAGGTGGGTGGATCACCCGAGGTCAGGAGTTCAGGACTAGGGTGACCAACATGGTGAAACCCCATCTCTACTAAAAATACAAAAAGTTAGCTGGGTGTGGTGGCAGGCACCTGTAATTCCAGCTACCTGAGACGCTGAGGCAGGAGAATTGCTTGAATCCAGGAGGTGAAGGTTGCAGTGAGCCAAGATTGTGCCATTGCACTCCAGCATGGATGACAAAGTGAGACTCTGTCTCAAAAACAAAAAAATACCAAAAACCAAAAAAAAGAAAAAAAGATGGGTAGTGAGTGAATGGATGAGAGATGCAGTCAAGCCTGTGAACAGAAGTCACCGCTAGAGCTCCCAAACCACAAAATGGTTCCCTATGGTAGCCCACTGACACTGAAAGTTCAGCATTTAATAAATGTGGTTGCAGTAGCGGAGAAATTCTGTGACTACAACAGATAGGTAAGTCAATCTCGGAGCTTCCTGAGGTTTTTGGCATCTCATTCTTTCCCGTGGGACCCCTGAGAAGTCCCATGGAGAAGACTCAGCCCCCTTGCATTACAGAATTAATGTAGGAGGAAGGGACATTAGAGATTGTGGAATTCGACCCATCTCACTTCAGGAAAGATTTAGGTGCAGAGGGCTTAGGATGATATTCTTCTGAGGCTTACCTGCCATCCCTATGGAAAAGTGAGGCGACAGTGGTTGGAGGCAGGACCAGAGGCATACCCAAGAAGTGTGTCTTCAATGTAAGGCTGAAGGCTAACTGCCATATTTTAAGGCCCTTTTCTGGGGAAAGGTTCTTAAAAGGGCTGCCTGAGCACAGAGGAACTGGTCTATGTCACCGTGGCAGGCAGACACGTCTTAAAACAAACCTCACAAACACAATTCAAAACACACCGAGTCTGTAAGGACTGGTTCCTTATATTAGCTCATGAGTTCATCCCCTTGTCAAGAAGATTGACTCTAGGTAAAAGACAAAACACTTGATCCTCTCCAGAAGGCCACGGGAATTTAACTTCTTTCCCTTCCAGACTGATAAGATCTCACATCACATCAGTCTGGCTCACAAGAGGAGCAAGACCTGGCTCTGCTAAGAAGCTGGTAGTTGTTAGTAGGATCTTGAGACCCACGAACAAAGGGATTTCAGCTACCCGGCTGTACTTAACGCTGGGTTTTACCTGAGGCTTTCACACTCCGTGCTTACCTCACTGGCTTGTTATGTAGACCAAATGAGATGTGTATAACAGTGGGTTTAAACACATCTCTGTGCAGATATGATCTTTCCCCATTGTTAAGGGCACTGTTAATACAGGGGCCTCAAAGAGCTTTTGGTTTGAATCCATTTATAATCTGCATATTCTTAAGCTTTGAGTGTGTGTATGATTCTGATCACTAAAATCGACTTGGGTGAGAGCTCTTTCCCATGAGAGTGAAGAATGGAATAGGGCCTTAGAGGCAGGAGCTTGGAGCTCCCTGTGTAACTCATCTCCCCAGGCCTCCCAAGCCTAAGGGTACGTGAACAGTAATTACTCCTATTCCACTAGCTCTTGCTCCTATTTGTCCAGGAAGGGCTCTGCTACATACTCCGTCAATATTTTGGTCTGTTTCAGTGGGTGTTGTTGCCACTCTGCTACCTCCTACTGGGCACCTTCATTTTCCCCTGCCAGAGGACACCCTCTGCCCCACAAGCATGCGCAGAGGCATCAAGTGTTGTCTTACATTTCATTCTGTGTCACGCTGGGTTGGAGTGCTCACAGCAGGCCTGCCTGAGCCCCTTTATTTTCTAGAGTTGAGGAGAAAAACTTCTTTTTTATTTCCTGGTCACATTGTTCTCCCACGTTGAGTCCCATTAGAGCTCCACTAGGAGCAAAGCTAAGTGACACTCGGGGCCGTGCCTAGAACTGCCCTTCCCTCTTGATGGCCAGGACTTCACTTCAGCTCCCACGGGCTGTACCTGGCTTCTTTACTCAGAAGCCTTCTCTCTCTCTCTCTCTCAGGCAACTTCTTCCACCTCTTAAGGTCTGTGCCACCCTGTCCCACTCATTTTTTTCAGATATCCCAGAGGCATCTGTGGAGACTTTACTTCCTCCTTGCCTTGCCCCACTGCCCCTGCCTTTCCTAACATTCCTTCATTCCACAGACTTATTTGAAGAATATTTGTAACTATATGAAATGTTTTTCAAGCTGTCAAATAAAATTGTGTTTTAACTCTAAGCAGTGCTGAAAACATCCTATAACTTGAAACCCTGTAACCCTAGAAGTAATTGCCTTATGGAAAATAGAGGGACTTGGTTCAGTGATAATTTTATCATCTAAATTTCAGTTTTAGGAGATGATTTAAACCTTAACACTGAGACCTATTTAAAGGGTTTTATTTAAAATATTTACTTAAGAATTACACCTTAATAAAAAACTTTCCGCCCCTCTCTTCCCCGCCACCTTCCTTACTAGTTCTCTGGAGGTAAGTCCTAGGCGGAACAGGAGGTCTAGAGAAGTCGGACTGGAGAGTGGTTCTGGTGTCTGCTGCGGTGGCTGGGCGGGACGGGGAAGGACACGAGTCCTCTGTGCCTCTCTTTGAACCTCTATTCCCCAGCCCCTTAGCCTCTCCAGCTCTCTAGGATGGCCCGAACCTATTCTGTCTGCAAAATAGCTTCACTCAGTGTAGCGTGGATAGAAAGATGCAGAAATGGAAGAAAGAGGGCAGCCAAGACAATTGTCCTTTATTCTGAACGTTTTTCAACATTTTCTCCTCCGATTAGAGAGTAGATTACAAGCTGACCCCACAGCCCCTTGTGCTGCTCGGCGAGTCGGACCCGAGAATGAGAAAAAAGGGCGGGCAAAGTCACACCTCCCCGTCACACTCAATCATTTCTTTCACAGTTCTCTTCTCCCCTCTGATCATCCCTCCATTTCAACGTTTGTAGGTCTCCGCAGCAACTCACAGCAGTGCAGGTCAACATCTTCCAGGAGAGTGCTCGGTCTTTGTGGATTACTGAAATCAGAACACCAGAACTCCTGTGCCTGGGTTAAGATAAGTGGAGATGGAAATTGTTGGGGGCATGAAGAGGTCATTTTTGGCCTCAGGTACTTTCAGAGAGGTCTGGAGGAGCTGCTAGGGCTTACATTGGAAGAGAACAGCATGAGGGATCTAGGTCTTGAGAAGTCTTTTATGAATCTCCCATTTCTGGGTTAGGTTTCTCTCCTACCTGCCCCTACAAGGCTTCTTAGCTTTAGTCTTACCCCTTGCTGGCTCTTGTATAACTCTCCTATGACACAGTAAGCATCCCAAGTAGTGCAGTATCCCCATCCCTCGGTCCTAGCTCAATATAGGTTTGCTCATTGCCCAGGCTCATGCCTATAATCCCAGGACTTTGGCATGCCAAGGTGGGCAGACTGCTTAAGCCCACGAACTTGAGACCTGCTGGGCAATATAGTGAGAATTTGTCTCCACATGCAAAAAATTTTTTAACTAGCAGGGTGTTGTGGCACATGCCTGTAGTAGTAGCTACCTGGAAGGCTGAGGTGTGAGGATCACTTGAGCTCAGAAAGCAGAGGCTGTAGTGAGCCAAGATTGTGCCACTGCACTCCAGCCTGGGCAACGGAACAAGACCTAGTCTCAAAAAACTTTGCTTGTCTATGAATGAAATGGGCTGCCATACTGGAAAGATCATAGGACTCACTTAAAGGACCTATGGATTTTTTGCTCTATCGTTTACTAACAGGGTGGAACACTCAGCCGCTCTAACCCTCAGTTTTTTTTTCAGTAGCATGGGATCGATTTATCTAATTCTACTAATGGAATCATGGAGCAGAATGAGATTAATGTATGTAAAAGGGGTTTATAGACTGTATATTGCTGGTCACATATAAGACATCATCCAGATAAAACTTGAGCAAAGAAAGTATGATATCAGCCATTTTATATAAAGCAAGTGTCTTAGTCTGTTCTAACAAAATGCCACAGACTGGGTGGCTTACAAACAACAAAAATTTATTGCTTACGGCCCTGGAATGGGTGGCTCATAGGGCAGCCTAAATGACAATCTGTTTCTTGCTTTCATGAACACTAATTCTGTTTTTTATGTCTTTGATTTTTTTTTTTTTTAAGAAACTCTAAGGCTTAGGGGTGATTCCATCCTTCACAGGGGTTCCAGCCAAATGTCCCAGAGGCCTTCTCTACTTGAGGTATTTTCAACCATGCAGGGGGTATAAATTCAAACCTCAAAACCAAAGAATGAAAAGCACAAGGCTGCGAATTTTCCAGAAAGTCCCTTTTTCACCACTCACAATTCATGTAGAGTCATTCATGTTTTCTTGTCATCTCCCTTTTCAGTACACCATTTTCCCCTTTAATCTGTGCTTTGACTTCAAAAGTCCCAGGTTTTGACAGATCTCAGTTTCACCTCCCCACCTGGCACAGACCCTGTCTTCTGCACAGTTGTTAAACCCCAGGGCACCGAAATCGTACAACACCCTCAGGACAGCCTGGCCTCAACACCTGCCTCCCACTCGGGTTTCTATTTTCCTCTCCATTTTCAGTGCCTTGGGATTTCCCTGACTTTGTTTGTTGTATTTTCCCTGGCATTTCCAGGTATTTTGTAGTAGGAGTGTTTTTCAGATTAGGTAGTCTGCCGTATCAGTAGAAACTGAACCCTCACTGATATTTTTACACAAATAAAGTCCAGTAACAATTAACATGAGAAGGGGAAAAGAAAAATAGAACCTGCCACTGGAACAAGTAGTAGCCCTACTCTTCAAACCAAAATTCAGTACCTATACTACAAGTTTTTTTTTATAAGTTCAAGGGATGGAGCATTTAAAATAAGAATGAGTTCAAGAGATCCTTGGTTATAGGGATGATAGCATCACTGCCAGGGGTGGGCTTATCATGACCCCTGGCCGATGAGAAAGTGTCTCCAGAGGCTAGTGGGAGAGTCTGCTTCTGCCTGCTCCCAGCCCTGCCTCCCTCTGCTCCCCATTATCCAGTCTCCAAAGAGGAGAACCCTGAATTCCTTGCCCCGGAGAAGAGCTCCGCCATAGCCTTGGGTGACTCAAAGCACAGGCTCTGCAAAACACAAGCATAGGTTGAAATGCTAAGTTTTTCTGCCACTGTTTTCTTAAAACAGTTCAAGAAAGGACTCAGAGAAATTGGCTCTTTCTATAGGACGCACAAATTGATTACTTGAGTCAAACATCCAATAATTTGTCACAATGCTAAACAAACACCAGAGCCTTTGCTAAACATAAGGAGACAGAGACTGTTCTTGATAGAATCACATCCATTTGTCCATCCTAGGCATATTCCTAAACAAGCTGATGGTCTAACTTTGGGGGCTTGGTCGGCAGTGGTGGTGGTGGTGTAGAGGTGTGGATGGTGAGGAAGGGGAGCTGCTTTTGCGAACTGTCCTCTCTGATCTTCAGACCAATGACTGACCTGTGCCTACCCTCCCTTCATCCTGAACTTAGTCACACATGAAGCTTCCTTGTCTCAGTAGATTCCACTGGATTTTCATCTTTGTTACTAAACCAGAACCACATTTGGCATCCTTCTAAGGACCATCTTATAACATGTGGGTTCTTTGGCTGGAGGAGGAGAAATGCCACCACAGTTTAGCCTCAGGTGAGCGGCATTGGGTACTAATCATGTCAGACACACCAACAATTGGGAACAAATCTGTATTTGTCCTAGAGAGAGACACTTTGAGCCTCAAAGGACAGTCCTCTCAGAGTTTACTTTTTTCCTATTCCCTTTCACACTACCAAGGATTTTAGCCACTGCTGAAGCTACTTTTTATTTGAAATTCACAGACTTTTGATTGATTTTATAACTGCAAGATTTTTTCTTTCCTCTTACCCCTAAATTCAAAGCTCAGAAAGACCTGGTGATGTACCCAGAATCATGTTGCCCACCCGGGGCAGAGTCTCCAATTCCTAGAGCAGTTTCAGTCCCCCACATCCTCAGTGCTTCCCAAAAGATAGTAATGGATGACGTGAACCTGGCAAACAGCTGGGAATTACTTCCCTCCAAAGTGGTGGAGTGGCTCCGAGGGCCTGTCTTGGCCGATGTAGATTAGATATCAATACCTGCTGAGTAGAGCGGCCAAACAGATCACACCTGGGCTCTGCCTGCAACTCGCTAACCTAGCTCATGCCACGCCTGGTGTGGAGTTAAAGAAACAAATCCCTGTATATTCTTCATAGGCTCAAATTGCTCACGTACTTTTAAGAAGCGGACCATTATTTTACAGACATGTAATGCTTCCAAGCTCTTGCACCCTTCCCTCACTCAAAGGCAGTCATAGCAACAAGGAAGGCCCATCTCTGCAGGTGTACCTCAGGATTCCTGTACCTCAGGAGACCTTCACATCAACCTCAGATTTGTTCAAAAGGGGAGAAAATTCTCCTTTGAACTTAGGTCAGAGAAATCTAAACCTCATAGAAAGCACAAAATGCAAACCATCTATATAATTAGTCTTTCAGCCCACAATGATATTGGGAACTTACTTTTTTTTAAGATTTTTTTAAAAGTTTTCTTGGAGGGGGGTTTGTTTTTGAGGTAGGGTCTTCCTATGTGGCTCAGACTCATCTGGAACTCCTGGGCTCAAGCAATCCTTCCACCACTGCCCGAGTAGGTGGGAGCACAGGTGTATGGCACTACACCCAGTTAAAATTAGTTTCTAATTGACACATAATTGTACTTATTTATGGGATACAGTTTGATGTCTCAATACATACATACATTGCATAATGATCAAATCATGGTATTTAGCATATCACCTCAAACGTTTATCAATTCTTTGTGGTGAGAACATTTGGAATCCTCTCCTAGCTATTTAAAAATATACAGTATACTATTGTTTACTACCATCACCCATGTGTGCTATAGAACACCAGAATTTATTTCTCCTATGTAATTTTGTACTCAATCAGTTTCTTCCCATTGTCCCCTCCCTACAACCCTCCCAACCTCTGGTAACCACTACTCTAGTCTGTATTTCTACGAGATCAACTTTTTAAGATTCCATGAGTGACATTATATATTATTTGTCTTTCCGTGCCTGACTTCTTTTACTTAACATAATGAGGTTCATCCGTGTTGCTGCAAAAGACAGGATTTCATTATTTTTATGGCTAAATAGTATTCTATACTATAGATACACCACATATTTTTACCCATTCACCTGTTGATGGATGCTGAGGTTGATTCCGTATCTTGGCTATTGTAAATAATGTTGCAATAAACATGGGAGTGCAGATGTCTCTTTGACATGTTGGTTTAATTTCCTTTGGATAAATATCCAGTAGTAGAATCACTGGATTATATATGATAGCTCTAATTTTTTAGGGAACTTCAATTGTTTTCCATAATGACTATACTAATTTACATACCCATCAACAGTGTATAAAGAGGAAGCCTTTTTTTGTTTTGAGATGGTCTTGCTCTATTGCCCAAGCTGGAGTGCTGTGGCACCATCTCAGGTCACTGCAACCTCCACCTCCCAGGTTCAAGCGATTCCTGTACCTCAGCCTCCTGAGTAGCTGGGATTACAAGCACGTGCTACCAGGCCTGGCTAATTTTTTTATTTTTAGTAGAGATGGGGTTTCACCATGTTGGCCAGGCTGGTCTCAAACTCCTGGCCTCAAATGATCTGCCTAACTTTGCCTCCCAAAGTGCTGGGAATACAGGCATGAACCACCATGTCTGGCCATCCTTATCTTTCTCTGGAAAGAGGAAATTCTCATTTTTAGAAAAAGCTCTGTTGTGAATATTTGAATTTTGCCTCTCCGGCATCTGAACTACACTCCCAGGCCACCCCAAAATATGTCGAAGGTAAGGCTTGCCTCAGGTAGTTCCTCTTTCACTAACCTGGTCACTGGCGAGTGGGGTTGGATGCTGCTGTCCTGGATTTTGAATCTGAAGCAGGCGATACAGGGAAATACGGGGTACTTACAGGTGAATTCTGGCAGTACCAGCAACATCTTTGCTTACTGGTGGGGATTTCAGGAGCAGCTTGCAGTGACATCCAGACCCTTTTGTGGCATGACCTTGACTGCGTTTTCAGCAGGCGGACTCCCTTGGAAACTGGACATTGCTCAAGCTTAGTTCTCCATGCACATTCTTGGTTTTGCAAGTTATTTCATCTCCTTCCAACAATTTCCTTTTCTGCTAAAATTAACTAGAAATAGTTTCTGTTGTTTGCAACCATGGATCCTGCCTAGCCCCGCCTCCTTAAAGTTGTTTCAATGGATGAGTGACTATGTGATGAGTGAGCTATGCTCATGGCATCTTATTGAAAGGGACTGAAAGTAGGAGAGGTTCAAGATTGCAGCTTGAAGAACTTTCACTTCTCCAGCTGCCGGCAGTGGGGAACAGGAAAGGAGGTCATTGAAAGCCAGCAGGAGGTGGTGGTCTATGTTAAATCACCCATGTGACTATGCTACAGTTCCCACACCCCCAACTTGAAAGCAGGTACTGACAGGCATCCTGTGGATTTATTTTTCCAGCTCTGCCCTCCCGTTTTTTTTCTGGCTTTCCTTTCCAGCCAAAAGTCAGGCCCCACAGCTGGATGAAATAAAATGGTTATATTGGAAGGCCTTGAAATTAGCATGGTTCAATATGTCTTAAAGTTGGGGCCATTCCCTGGGTAAAGAATGGAGGTTTTCTCACTTTCTCTGCTGCAGCTGCTGGGGATAAAGTCAGGAGCTGTCTGCTTCAAGGGCTCCCCCAACCAGGCTCAACTCTTTCCTACTACTTTCCAAACCCATTCACGACTACATTCACCATGTACCACAGTGAAAGACAACCCCACTTCATTAATGACACATTATCATGTGGCTTTCCATTTTTCTTAATCACCTTATTCCTTTGCTCTTCCAAAGTTGAGGATAAATTATTTAACAAGTCTCTAGGGTTGACTTTATGAGAAGTTAAAGCCAGTGCCCATCTGCTATAGTTTAGGGTGAGCCAAACGCTGAAAGTTAATCCTTCTTGTTCCACTCTGGAAAACGCCCAGCCATGCACACATACACGTGTGCACACGTGAGCAGTCACAGACCCACACACCCTACAACAGCACCTCCCAAACCACATGGCCCAAGCAGTAAAACATCAAGGCTTGAATCACCATACCCAGGCCAATAAAAACTTAATTTTGCACTCCCATAGAGTTGAGCTTGTGCTTGCAAAGTTCCCCCATACGCTTGGCTCTGTGATGGAAAAACCGTCATTCCTTTCAGAAAAGGGTATAGGTAATATTTAAACACTAATATACACCTATACCTTTCTGACACATGCATTGAATGTGTTGAATATCAGAGATGAAAGGGTAAGTATACAATATATACATATGTCATATTGTATAATTGCATGATTTATTAATTTCATCACATTTAGTTTAAGAGGCAGAGATGAGCTAATGCCATAGTTTTCAAGTTTTCAAACCAATAGAATTGGGTTTGAAATTTGGTCCAGCCACATTCTTACTGGATGTCCTTTTTAAGCCAAAGCTCAGTTTTCTTAAATCTGTAGAACAGGGATTAAAAATCGTATGACTATGACAACTAAATGAAGCCTTAGCACAGAGCCTGGCAGACAGCCAACGCTATTACTGGCTAAGAACACAGTAGCTATTATTGTTATTATTCACCCCAATGGATTCTATTTTGCAGGAGTTTGTCCACAAAACTGCATTTATGGATTAGTCATGAATTTACTCTTGCTGACTTTTAGTGTTCAGAGACATTAATATTACCCTATTAGCGCTTCTCATCTGAAAGTCTTATTGTCAATGAGGTATAAACATTAGAATTTTAATAAGATTTTTGATATATTTATGTAAAACTGGCCTAACACAATTTCATGTTTCAGAAGAGGAAACAGATGTCCAGAGAAGGGACCGTGCCTCAGGCCACAAAGCAGCAACACAAACCCAGGTCTCCAACCATGAGCCCTCTTTCAGTCTACTTCAGCTTGTATTTATATCCAACTAAGGGCCTATGGAAGGTCTGGTACATTTTACAGGCCATGTCCTTAATCAGGAACCATGCTAGAAATCTATTGGATTATGTGTCCAGCAAGTTACCTCATCCTACCCCCAGCCTGTTTTGGAAACTGCGTCCCCCATCCCCCACCATAGCTCCTGGTGGCCATGTTTGTAAGATATGAATCAACCCCTGGCCATAGTCACTGGGCTCAGGGTGATCCCAATAGTCACTGGGGTAGGTTGGGCCAATAGGAATACTTTTTAGGAAGAGAAAATGAAGCAAAGACAGATCTAGTCTTCTCCAGGTGGATAGATATCATTATTGGTTATATTTTCAAAGGTGTGTCCAGGAAAGCAGAGGAAGCCAAGGTGTAGAAAGAGAGAAGAAAGAAGACCCATTATGAAGACAGATAGAGTTAGATTCCTTATGGCTGTGTCTCTCAGATTCTAGTTTATTTTGAGATCCACTGAATGCTCGTGAATTCTTTCCTGGTTTCAGCTAGCATTAGTCTTTTCTCGACTAAGGATTTGAGAAATGGGGTTGTATTCCATAATGCTGAAACAGTAAGCAGTCCCCACTATATTGCCCACTAGATCATCATGCCTATGGCGAGAGACTTTCCCGTCCATCAGTTAATGATCCTCTCTTTGCTTCAAATCTCTTGACGGTGTGGCAAGCCCCTGGCCATCGTCTCTGAAGACCAGGTCTACAATTGTTCAGATCCCCAACTGTGGTGATATTTTGCTTGCCAAATGTCTAATGATTCTTACTAGACTGTTCTTTTCTTTCCATTTCTACCACCATTGGCTTGGAGGAAACTTGGGCTTCCACAAAACTTGCATTTTACCATCTAGTAGAATACTCTTTGCTTCCATGGGGCAGCTGTGGCTCCAGAACTTGTACATCTTTTGTCACTCATGTGGGATCAGAATTCTTCCCCCAGAACACAAAAGGAATGACTAGAGAGAGGTCACAGTGGAGGGAACCACACACATTACAGAACACTCTCAACTCCGGAGTTCATGTGGAGAGCACACTCACGGTGAGAGCACATCTAAGTCTGAGCTGGGGATTCTGGCTGGTTGTAGAGCTTACTCAGAGCTCAGGGAAAATGAAGCTCATCAGCTGCTGAACCGGGTAGTTAAGTATAAACATATAAATCGGTGTATGTGTATAGAAATGTTTTAAGGAGAATATTTCAGAGGCAAATATTTTAACAAATCAGCCCCCTGCGACACATCAGAAATATATGCATTTGCAATCCCAAACATGTTTACTTACACAGGAGCTAAGAAAGCTTGTTAAAAACTAAGGAACATTTGGACTCATCCACTCAGCAAATATTTTGTGATTACCTACTACATGCTATTTAGCTGTATACAAAATAAAGACAGTTTCTTACCCTTGTGAAACTTTCTCCTAGGCATGAATACTCTAATGGAAATATTAATAGTGGCAAATAATAAAAGTGCTGTCTATTCAGCACCCTTTATTTCAAAGTATTGTGCTAATACAGTTTTTATGTTATTTCTTATGCTCTACCAGAAGATACACTTCATATTCTGAATGATGAATACAAAATGATCGTATTCATCATTCTGTCTCTAGTGCCTCCCCCATATTTGGTCTCAATAAACATTTATTGGTTAAATAAGTGATCCCCTCATAAATTCTATGAGTTTGGTATTATGCCCATTTAATAGGTGGTAAATTGAGGATTAGAGAGGTTAATAATTTGGCACAAATCACACAGCAAAAAGATCCAGGATTCAAACCCAGAGTGTTTTCCCATACACCAAAATATTACTTTTGCATGTAATCATTGGACGAAGGCTTTTTGGAGCTCAGGTCACTCTTTATAGTAAGTTGGGTCTGTAGGGATGAATTATAGCACTTGCAGTCCCTGGAATAGTGTTCTGTGCCAACACAGGAATGCAATCTCTGATTAAAATGTTAACTTTATGTTACTTACATATCCCAGGCTTCATCAGCCCAGCTAGCAACTACCAGTGAGCTATAGTTAACATTAATAACCCAAAGCCCCTGTTTTTGCTCCTGTCTGCAGGCCGTTAAGCGTCTCTTTCCTTAAGTAAAGCCAACAACCCACTCTTACCCCATCTCCACCATACACAAACAAATACTTCTTGAAGTTGTTGAAGATCAGCCTACATAGATCTCAAGCCCATTTGTGAGTTAGTCAACAGCCACGATGAGCTATCCACAGCTTCTATCTCCTATTGCAGCTTTTATCTCCTATTGCAGCTTTGCTTTGTCAACCTTTACTGTGAAAGCAGCTGTTGAGGGCAACTACACTGTTGCTGCCGTTAATGGTGCCTTTTGGAAAAATAAGGATGGTGTCTCTCAGTTCTCCCAAAGCTTCCATCCCTGAGGATACCAGATGGAGCTGGATTCTGTGAAGAGCCCAGGGGAATGGCCCAACAACCCATGTGTAACCTGCTCCTGAAGCAACACTCGTGCATCCCGAGTCTCACAATGTCTCTCCTTCATGCCAAGCCAGAATGCTCTATGTATGCCCAAATCCAGGGACTGGAAGCCTGGGAGAGAGTAGGGATTCTCACCCATGTTCAGGTAGCAGAAGACCAGGAAGCATGGCTTCCCATGAGCTCTGGAAAGCTGTGAGCCACAGATGTTTTAAACGAAAAATAGCTAAGTACTATGGTTTTGCTAAATGATTATCCTGACCAGTGTTAACAGAAAAGAGTTTAAGCACTTAACCACAAATATACACACCAACTCCTTACTGAGGAAATTCAACTCATCAACACTGTATGTATAAGTTGGAGAGAGAGACCGAGATTGGGAAAATGCCCATGTTATTGTATTTTAACTTCATGGCAGGCACAGCCCATCAGACACCACTGTTCGGAAAAACACTCGAAAAGGGCTGAGCCCAAGAGTTATTCAGGTGATTTGCGGAGTGTTACTTGCATCTCCGAATCTATACAATGCCATTCCTCTGAGCCTCACACCTTCCTCTGCAAGATAATGAGGTTACACTTGAAGTTCTATTGGTCCTCATCCTGCTTTAGTTGTCTGAGACTCCCACTGAAACTGGTAGGCCAGGGTATAGAAAGTTTTGGGGTAAAAGAAAATGCTTCAGGGAGAAAAAGTCACGAGAGGAGGTTTATTGGGTGGTAAGAAGTTTATGATACAGCTCAGAACCTCACTGTGGTCTATATCTACAAGGGTGGCACTGTAATTATAAGGAATTTTACAGGGAACATTCCCAGCCAGGAATAATATAATTTTAGTCTTTTACCCACACTTCTTAGAGCCTATGCACATGAACTTATTGAGCCCTGTAGACTCCCAGAATGAGTTATAAGTATCTCTGTCTTTCAGGCAATAAAAGGAGCGTTACCTCTGGGCTCCCAAGATATTACCCACCAACTCAGTGGTGGTCCTGGCTCTCCTGGTGGTCTTCAACGGACTTCAGGGGCCTCCGAGTTACCCTCCTGGAGCAGACATGCTTGTCAATAGCACTGTCTCTGCTTACACTCCAGGAGGGACATTTAGAACCCACTTGTTCTGTGCCTTCTGAGACTGTGCCAGATTTTAACACCATTGTTTTTTGTGTCCCTTGGGACATCCTCCATGCCCACCCTGTCCTTCATTTTTATGATGCTAAATTATTGAAGGTGTTAGATGGCCCAAGTGTTCTCTGGTTCTGGCACGGTAGCTGTTTTCCTCCCAAGTGTTAGATTTTCTGGTTCATCCTGGCTTTTAGCTAACACAATACCCTGAAATGCTGAATTTCACACCTTCAAGTGGGCATGGCATTATTCAGAAGTGTTAGCACAGAAGTCATCTCTCCTGTTAGAATAACAGTTGTTTTTCTCAACCAAAGGGAAATGGTTGTCAAGTATCATCCAGACTGTGCTACTCTTGCCTCCTAAAAGGCCAAAAAAAGGAAGCCATGAAAAAATAGAGAAATTATTTGTAGGTCAAGTTTGTTTTTCAATGTTAAGGTTTCAGTTTAGCAGAGACAGGAAGGAAAAGAACATACATAGGCCCACCCAAACAGTTTATTAATGTGCACATTTTTTTTTTTGCTTGTTATTGGCTGTTATTTCAAAGGCCCTTGAGTGGATACAGAGTCGTATATTTTTCTAAACTAGTAACTGTTTGCAAAATTTTACATTTTATATTTAAGCTCCTATCTATTGGCCGGAATTTTTAATAAATGAAACTTTAAACCACAACAACCTGAGACCCCTGGAACATTTTAAAACATTTTTTGTTTGACAATAAAATTTCACATCTGGGCTGACAAGCCTGGTGCCAAGTTTCAACCTAATGCAGTGTCAAATGGATGAGCAATTATTACGTTCAAGCAAGCAAGAAAACTCAGGCTTCTAATGGTTGCTTGGTAGCCCTTTAACCACAACCTGCTGCTGTAATGAGAGTGTAACTCTGCTGAGTGACCAGTGAACTCAGATTCTTGCTAGAGACCATCTTTCTAGGAAAGAAAAATTGTATTTTAATTTATTCATCATTAAGAGGTTATTAGGCAGAGCCCAAATATCTGGCCTTTTCTGTTTATATCATCTGTGCCAATAAATGTTCTCATAAGCCTAGATGTGAGACTCCAGTTAAAAGTGATTTGGTTCATTCAAACTAGTCCTCCTTCAGAGGGCTACTGCTTCTGTACTCATTTCTTCCTGTTCTTTCCTCTGCACAGCAACAGTACTTCATTCGAAACGGAGTGTAAGTGGTCTGTAACAAGCCAACCCCCCCCAAATGTGTAAGGACTCAAATGTGATCAAGGATTATTTTTTGCTTATATAAAGTTCAAAATATGCTCTCCATCAGAAGCCTGCTCTGCATCAGCATGTGAGGCTGGGTCCTTCTGCTGTGACTCTGCCATCTGTCTCATATGAATTCTCTGTATACACCCAGCATAGGAGAAACGGCACAGCATATCACATCCAGAGGTATTAAGGACCAGGAGTGGGATGTCACATATCACTTCTTTTCACATTTCTTTAGTCACTAGACCAAACTGAACCACAAAGTCTAGGAAATGTAGCCCAGCTCTGTGACCAGGAAGAAATGGGATTGGTGAATCATGATCTGGCCTCTGTCCCCACCCCAGCTCTAACCATAACATTGAATGTTATAGCATTCTGAACCCCCCCACCCCCGCCACCACAGAGATTATAGGGGCCCCCAGTATAGGGACTATTGTACAATCATATCTACCTTAGATTTGATCCCATTCTCTGGGTGAATAAATGGGTGGATTTCAGCCAGAAAAGGAAGACTGTAGACATATTTTATAAATCTCGGACCTCTTTATTATGAGAACAGACTATGAGGCAGAGCAGATGTAGCTGTTAAGGCCATCTTTTGCAAAATTGAAGAGGGATTCTTGTCTTTTCTAATTATAAGAATATGCGTGCATTGTAAAAATTCAGAAAAACACTGAAAACATTTTAAAGATGATAAAAGTCAACAATCATCTTTCTCCAAGATACGCTAAAAATTTTTGTTTATGTATACTGATAGAATTCTTATGTGCATATAATTTGAATTAATTTGTGTCTGCAAAACAGATCATACTGTGTGATATATACTATTTTGCAATCTGCTTTTTCACTTAACAAGATATGTTATGAACATCAATACATGTAAATATAGATCTGCATCACAATTTTTGGCTACATGTTATTTGATCATATGGACATGTGTGAGAATAATCGTATAATACATTTAGCTTAGCTGAACAAGTACAGACTTGTTCAGTGAGACCTGGGATTATGTCTATTTATCAGTTTATCCCCAGAGCATGCCAAGATATCTTGCTTGTTAAATGAAATTTATAGGAGGTCATGGTTTTGGACTAGTCTTCCGTACTAGGCTCCTGCAAATCAGACCAAACGGGAATGGAGTCACTCATGCTAGGTGCCATCTAATCCAACTGAACTCTAAATCAGGCCAGTTTTCAAAAAAGAAAGGCCAGGAGAGTCATAGCAACCAATCTCAAGGGGCCCAGTTCACCTCAACTGGCAAGCTAAGTAGTCCCCTCTGTGTAAACCATACAAGGAAAGTAACTTTGAAACAACCAATCTGCTTTCCCTTTCTCTGCTTCTGCTTTCCTCTGCCTTTCTGTCTATAAAGCCCACCTCCTCTGCTCAGCTCATGGGAACACTCATTTTGTAGAATGTAGTATTGTCTGATTCTAGGATTGCAAATAAAAGCCAATTGAGATCTTCAAACCAAATGTGTTGTACTCTGTCTTTTAATATGTTCATGATAGATTCTCAACAGGGCTCAATCCAGCAGGCCTTTGCAAAGTTGGACATGCCTCTCAGGCTTTGGTGTGTATACACATCACATGGGGATGTTGTTAAAATGCCGATTATGATATAGGAGGTCTAGGTGGACTCAGATTCCAGAATTTCAACAAGCTTCCAGGAGATGCTCAAGCTGCTAGACACCGAATAGCAAGGATTTAGGCTAGTGGTTCTCAATCAGGGGAGCTTTCGACACCTAGGAGATATTTGGCGAAATCTAGATAAATTTTTGGTTGTTATGATTGTGTACGTGTGTGAGAAAGAAAGGGAGGGGGAGATACTCGCATCTAGAGGGTAGAGGCCAGGGATACGGCTAAATATTTTACCAATGCACAGAGCAACCTCCACAACAAATAATTAACTGACCCAAATTGTCAATAGTGCCATTGTCAAAAAAAAAAAACTCTGATCTAAACTAGACTTTTTCAGCCAATATTTCTCATCTGAATCATAGAACACAGAAAATTATTTGACTATTTTCTCAATTCTCTGAAGGATAAGTAACCAGTAGTACTCTAAATGCATAAGAGATAGCTAATTCATTACATACAATGGATACTTGAGGGAAATCCAGCTTTATTCTTGTCTAGAACGCTTATTTAAAGCTGGTTGTGACTGGGCATGGTGGCTTATGCCTATAATCCCAGCACTTTGGGAGGCCAAGCCAGCCTGGGTGACATGGCAAAAATCCTGTCTCTACAGAAAAAAAATATACATACAAAAAATAAGCCAGGTATAGTGGCGTGCACCTGTGGTCCCAGCTACTTGGGAGGCTGAGGTGAGAGGATTGTTTGAGCCTGGGAAGTTAAGGCTGCAATGGTCCAAGATCATGACAGTGTACTCCAACCTGGCGGCTTAAGGGAAGTCAAAACTTCATTGTTTTATATTTCTCTCTGCCTCCCTATTTACCTCCCTATCTCTTTCTCTTTTCTTTTTACTTTCTTCCCTCCCTCCCTTTCTTCCTTTTATGAGAAGAGGGATCTGAAATGACTTTTTGCACTTTATGAGTATAAAAAACTGCTTGAGGGCTAAGTAACTGATTGGAAAAACAGAAATCTATGGAGTGCATAGATTTATTTTGCCGAGATAGTCTGAAGAGCTTTTTATAAATCTGTGACCCTACTGGACCAGTCCTTAATGCAGAGCTGTAGCCGATAAAGCACAGTCAGCCAAAGGTATTCAAGATCTGTACTTGAACTTCTTGAGCACCACAAAAGGGATAACGGAGCTCAACAGTATCTCAATAGGAAGACATGTAAGCATTTTGTTTTCATTTTCTCATATATAGAGCCGTTCCCTCCCTTTTCTTGATTGAAATACCCCTCAATTCCTCCACTAGCCTTAATTCTCAGGCCTTTTATTTCTCCCCAGTTACTCTCAATGCTGTGTCATAAAGGGCCAAAATAAAGCAACCTTGCTGAGAAGAATCTTCCTTCTTTTTATTAGGTAGTAAGTATAAGATTTAGGATTCCAAGAAGTAAGAATCGGTCAGGAGGATTTTCAACAAACTCTTCTAGGTTACATTTCTACTCAAGATATCATTAGGTAAAATTGCTTGGTCTTCTGCTGATGAGACACCTTTTCTTGAATAATTTCAAAATTCCAAACAGATCTGGAGACTCCAAGAAATAGGTTCATTTAAGGCCATGCTCCATGGACACAACCTCCCTATGACTTCTCTCTGCAAGGTAACCAGCCTTCATCATCAAAAATGAAAATGATTGGCATTGATGAGACCCAGTTGAGGCTGGAGAATACAGTCTGGAGGCAAGGAACCTAAGGTCAATTTGCACCGACTTCCTAGAAATGAATCAAAAGAAAAACTCCAACTTCTCATGCTTAAGTAACAAAAGAACAGAGGCTATGCCCTTTGCAACACCCCACCCCTTTCTGCATCACAAATGAGAAATGGGAAGTACCTGATTGGTCCCCTCCTGCAACCAATCAAACATTGGCATAGGATATAACTTTGTAACTTCACTTCAGCCTCTGACCCCTCACCTTTCACAACCCATGAGATTGACTGTGGGTCATTCCTTCAGTTACATAGGGTATAAACCAAATAACTACTGGGAAATCGCAAAAGGGTCTCCAAACCCGAGAACGTCCTGTAACCAGTACTCTGGAGCCACTGGCGCCTTCTCGCACCCTGTGGAGTATCCTTTCGTTTCCACATGTCTGTGCTTTTGTTGCTTCATTCTTTGCTTTGTTTTGTCCAATTCTTTGTTCAGAACACCAAGAACCTGGACAAGTTGTAATCAAGATCCTCCACCAATAACAATTACGACTCTCCCTTTCCTATTTGGCACAGAGTCAGACTTTCTCTTTTCATAAATGGAAATATTACAAAGTAGCAGGCACTCCAAAATTATCATGACATTGAGTGAAAGGTAAACAGTGAGGAACGCCTGATAATTTTCTTGCCTCGCCTTTTCCCCAGCCTGGCTGTGCCATGTGCTCCTGGGGGCAGGTTACTTAGGAAAGCAGCATTGTAACTTCACGGCTGACCAGGCAGGCCCAAACATACTCGCAAATCACTCCATAGCGATTCTGATGTGCTGCCAGGGTTGAGAACTAAAGACGAAGGCCCTTGGCTAGTTAGGACGGTTCCATTCCTCCCCAACATGGGCTGTACCCTCATTTAACCAATGCCTTGCCAGCCCATGTTACATGGATGTGATGGCTAATTGTATGTGTCACCTTGACTGAATTATAGGTGCCCAGATTAAATCTTATTTTTGGGTATGTCTGTGAGGGTGTTTCCATATGAGATTAGCATTTGAATCAGTGGACTCAGTAGATTGCTCTCCCCAATGTGCCTGAGCACCATCCAATCCACTGAGCGCCCAGTAGAACAAAAGGCAGAGGAGGGAGAAATTTGCATCCTTTTTCTTCTAACCTGTCTGCTTGAGCTGGGACATCTCATCTTTTCCTGCCCTCAGACTGGGATTTATACCATCTGCTCTCCTGGTTTCCTGGCCTTCGACTGAATCTGAATTATACTACCAACTTCCCCACATCTGCAGCTGACAAACGGCAGACAGTGGGACTTCTTAGCCTCCATAATCATGGGAGTCGATTCCTCATATTTCTCTCCGTGTGTGTGTGTGCGCACGCCCACGTGGTCTCCTATTGATTGTTTCTCTGGAGAACCCTAATACAATAGATATCCTGTATTTTCTAAGAAAGGGTGAGCCACATGGCCCCCTTCCTTTGGTTTCCAGGTGTCTGACATTTACCCTGGAGCAGAGCTTAAGTCCTTAGGGTTGCATAATTCAGGAGCACACCCAAGAATGACATTAGCAGAGAATATTTGCTAAGCAAATTAACAGTGCAAATAAGATTAGAGGGAGGTAAAGAGTGGGTTTAAATGTTAAAATACTTGAGGACAAACTGTGCTCAATCATCTTAAAATGTATCCATTAATATGTTAGTAATTTAAAATTAATTGCAAATGCATTTTATCAAGCTATGCATTGTTGGGGTGTGTGTGTGTGTGTGTGTGTGTGTGTGTGTGTGTGTAACTGCTAATATAGATTCCTAAAATTTATATATTGCTAAAATAAGTAAATGACTGCTTTCAAACTGTTCTAGGATTCACACATTTTATTTATGTTGCAAACATCGTCGACATGCCAGTCTCTATCTAAGGATTTGAATGAAACGGCATGACCACTGCTGCCCATATTTTAGAAACACCGAGCCCCCAACTGTTCTTATAGCACCTTGCAAGGTCCCTCACATACATATGGAACTTCCCAAAGAGTTATTTTCATCCATCTGTGAGTTGCCTTAGGGGTGCTGCCTCTCACTGCCTCTGCTATCCAAGTTTGGCCTCAAAGGGCCTCTGCTGCTTGTCCCACCACTGCCCTGACCTCCACCACCTGCCTTGGCCCCTGCCGTTTGCAGCTGTAGTCTCCTGCAGATTGTCTCCCTGAACCACGGTCTTCCCTTTGACCTGGACCCCTTCCAAAGGGTCTCTTCCCGGCCCAGGTTCAGCTAATTCACTCTGGCCACCAGCACTATTAGTCACCACAGGACCCTGACAGTGTCACAGTCTCCTATGAATTAGAAAGGAAAACATTCACTCCCTGTGGGTCTCCTTCAGACTGGCGGCGGCGTTGGGGGGATGGGGGTCCCACAGCATGGTTCCTTGGGCTTCAGATTATTGCCAGGTTGATTAGAACACCTGTCAGTTCACCCACCCAGCCCCTATTCTTCAAGGAATGGAGACGTACCACCAGGGCAGCAGGAATGTGAGCATTCCATACCCAGATACTATGCTGTGTGTTCCAGAAACACCAACTCCATGCTAAACAGCAGGCTGACTCTGTGGCTGGGTTTTATCTTTTTATTCTGGCCAGTCCATATTCATCTTGTTATTCCATATGTTGAATTTCCCCTTGAGGAATCTACTCTTTCTCCCCTCTCCCCATGGACCCCGCCACCTCACCTTTCTAAATATGTTTGTACACATTTGAATCTCACTGAGGACATGGTTCAGGCAGGAACTTGCCTCCATATTAATCCATTGCTGCCAACAGATTTGGGAGCAGGAGTGGGGTGGGATGGGGACAGAAAAGAGTGCTTCTCATAAAGATATCCAGCACTTCTCATAAAGACATTTAACTACGATTTTAGCCCAGTCAAGACTCTTATGTTACATGAATTCATTTTTAGCATTTTCCTTAATCTATAATCAGTGAGGTAACAGACTTCAGAAGTTCACTCATTTTTTTTCCCCCTCATCAACTTTTAAGTTCCAGGGTACATGTCAGGACGTGTGGGTTTGTTACATAGGTAAATGTGTCCCATGGTGATTAGCTGTGCAGATCAACCCATCATTTAGGTATTAACCCCAACATCCATTAGCGTTTTTCCTGATGCTCTCCCTCCCCCTTGCCCCAGTGTGTGTTGTTCCCCCATGTGTCCATGTGTTCATTGTTTAGCTCCCACTCATAAGTGAGAACATGTGGTATTTGCTTTTCTGTTCCTGTGTTAGTTTGTTGGAAATAATGGCTTCCAGCTCCATCCATGTCCCTGCGAAGAATATGATGTCATTTCTTTCTATGGCTGCATAATATTCCATGGTATATAAGCACCATGTTTTGTTTATCCAATCTATCATTGAGGGCATTTGAATGGATTCCATATCTTTGCTATTGTGAATAGTGCTGCAATTAACATATGTATCTTTATAATAGAATTATTTATATTCCTTTGGGTATATACCCAGTAATGGGATTTCTGGGTCAAATGGTATTTCCGGTTCTAGATCTTGAGGAATCATCACACTGTCTTCCACAATGATTGAACTAATTTACATTTCCACCAACAGTGTGAAAGCATTCCTGTTTCTTTGCTACCTCATCAGCATCCGTTTCTTGACATTTTAATAATCACCATTCTGACTGACGTGAGATGATATCACTTTGTGGTTTTGATTTGCATTTCTCTAATGATCAGTGATGCTGAGCTTTTTTCCCATGTTTGTTGGCTGTATAAATGTCATTCAGAAGTTGATTTTATAGTACTTATAGACTTCTACTCTAGGAGCATGAATAGAGAAAATCCAAGTGTATTCGGGTAAAATTTTGAAAAGTTAAGGTGTACATCTTCCATTAGATATAGAGAAACTAAGTTGTAAGTTGATGAAAAATGAAAAATATGAGGTTATTCAGAACAAATAATTTAAAAGGCCAGAGTGAATGATACAATACATAAATAAGACAATACAATATGTTGGTATGGATTTTTTAAAAAGCTCTTCATTCCATTTACTCCAATTTCCCAAATCTTGATTTAGACAGCATCCCAAGAGAGCTATGAAAAATAATTAGTAGTATAGAATATTGTAAGTTGGAGTCTTTGAGTGCCACCTTGTCCCTCCAAGAAAAGCTTCTCTTGGAATGCTTATGGAGCTAGGAAAAGGGTTACCTAGACTTCGTCTTTGACACTGGATTTGCCAGCTACTCTCTTGCCCTTAAAGATTTGTATTCTATGGTTTCAACTAACACTCCTACAAAGATGATGCTCAAATCTGTCTCTTCAGCCTTGATCTCTGCTAAACCTTGGATATACAACTCTCAGCCACACCCAACAGTCCTTTCGCCTTCATTTAAAGCTCAAGGACTGATATCATATTCACTTTTTTCCCCCCAAACCAAGTCTGTCTCCAGATCTGTCCATTTTCAACCAATTGTTCTATTTTGTAATTTCCATTACTTTAAGAAACTTAGTAAATTTTTCAAAGGACTGGGAGGCTTTCATAAAGAGTTGTTTATTCCCTAGTACAAGGTAGAAGTGTTTCTATCACTTTTATTCCTCTTTTGAGGGAAGGAACAAGGCAGAACTCTAAGCAGATTATAATGGATGTGAAAAAAAGCTTGAAGGAAGGCAGCTACTATCTATATTGGCTGAGATGGTGAGTGAGCAAGGATTGCAGCACCAGATGTCATTTTTGAGATGAGGCCAGTGACCTAAAGCAATTGCTCCCACATTCCCAGCATCCCAGAGGAGCAGGATGCTAGGTGTGGTACCTCTCCTGGATGTGGTACAGGGTCTCCACTCAGCATGGCCACATGAAGATGAGCACTAAGAATACAGATGATGTCACCAAGCACAGCTGCTGCAATGTCTGCCTTAGAGTTTTGATCACAGCCTAGCTTAGGCTTTGTTCTGTTACTGGCTGGGCCTGAGCACATTCTGTGCTTTCTGGCCCTTTCCAGTCCATGCCCTGCTTTCCCCACCCATTTACTCCCAAAGTGGAAGGCTACAGCTGCTGCTGCTCACAGCCTGTTCTCCGTGGTCTCTTTCCATGCCAATGTCAAGAGCAAGAATGTGGACTGACATATGATATTGACTGGCTCTTTGTCTTCATTAAACATATCCCAGGAGAGTCGAACTACCGACTCAACTTTTCCTTTTATATTGTTCTTCCAATTTTCCCTAAATGACAGAGCACAGTCTCTCTAGCCAGGCTATCTGGGTTCAAATCTTTTCCAATTTTTTTGAGCTGTTGGATGTTGGCCAAATTACTTAATTTCTATGTGCCTCAGTTTCATCGTCAATTAAAAGGGGGAAATAGTTCTTATCTCAGTGGGTTATTATGGGAATTAAATGATTTAATATCTTTATGGAGCTTAGAATAATGCTTAGCCTTTAAAAGTGCTAGCTATTAGTTTTTATTAGACAAGGTATTCACTTCACAGTAGTGATCCATACCGCAATTGAAATGCTAGCCTTTGTAAAAGAGTGTTCATTAACAATAAAGACAATAGGTGACATTTATATTCACTAAATTGTAACGTTATAATTGTCAGGCAGTACATTCACTATCTCACGAAATTCTGTGAAATAAACAAAATGGAGGTGATTTTACCTAATGTGTAAGTTTTAATAACTTGTCTGAGATCAGAGTTTGTAAGTAGTCAAGTTAAAACTTATATTAAAGGCTTTTGACTCCAAATTCTGTACTCCATCATATTAAGCTGTCTCAAATTTTTATTGATCTATTCAATATTTGTTGCGTGCAGACAAATCGGGTGTGATGAAGGAATAGCTGCCAATGGCAAGACTCAAGATAGACAAACTGATTTACAACCATCCACCTAAGACTTGTACTCTTCATATGTATAACATTTAATTGTTGATAATTGTTGTAAGTTGAATAACGGATTGGATTAGCTCACTGGTTAAACTTTTTAAATAGAGAGACTTCCTAAATCAGTCAGGGTTTAGTCAGAAAATCAGAAAATCATTCTAGATATTTTGGCAGGAAGGAATTTAATTCAGGGAATTATGTGCCTATTAGAAAGCATGTAATTACATGCATTTAGAAGGGCTGAGGGAAATAAAAGTCACAAAGAGCCTTTGCAGCCTTTGAGGAAATTATTTGCAGCCTTTGAGGAAATTATTAAGTGCCTCTGGCAGTTCAACGACAGGCAGATCGTAGGAACTCACTTGGAAGCCACTGCAAACCTCACTTACATCTTCCACAACTCCACCTATTGCTGCCTGAGGGGGAGTCGTGATGGCTTCTCTTCTGCCATCTAAATCTCACATCAGTGCCTTTCCTTGTATGAACATGAACCAGAACTCTGCTTGCAAAGATACCGGGGAAATGTAGTTTCTCAGCATCCAGCTATGTGAAACAAGGCAACAGGCTTAGAAGGGCAAGGACATTACCGAGTCTGGATAAACACCATGTAGCACTTCTCCCATTGATTTGTAAAATGCCTAGTGATGGGGGCGAGTCTCTTCCTCAATTGCAGGAGGCTGAACATTGCTTAATGGAGATAAGTGTTACCATTACCAGTCCCATCACAGTAAAGTCTGAAAATTTTCCCTTTGCCACCATCTTATTGGCATTAACACTGCCACAGGGTATGGCTTTTACAACACTGTCTCCATATATTGGGCCCACATAAAGGAGAATGTTCAAGTTTCAGAAGATCTTGAGGCTTGGGTTGTCATTTGTGTTTCACGATAATTATGTAGGTGATTTACAAGTAGTCAGGGAAAAGCCTTCACGTTGCTCATGGCTCATGTGGCCCTTAGGCATTGGTGGTGGGTCATCTTCTCTTGATGGCAAACAAGCACCGGATTCCCATGCAGTTCATGCTAATCCCCCTCTCGCCGTGCTGCCTCTTTCCTCCCTGCATGCTACTTCCCTCAGAACAATCTCCCCGTCTTCTTCAGCTGCATGTGCCCTATCCAACTCTCCTCCTTCCGCCCACCTGCAGTCCAGTAAGCCTCTAGGGCTAAGAGCCTCCCTTTACCTTCTCATTCCAAGCTAACACACCATTCAATTTCCTTTCAGTTCTCAGAGGCTTTTCCCGTTTTGAGAAAAACTGATTCAAAAAAAAAAAAAAAAAAAAAAAATTGGCTTTCAAAACAACTGTTTCTGGTAAAGGCTGCAAGAGCTTACTTTGTAAGACCAAAACTGCACATCAAATATTTCTCTCTAGAGTTATTTCCAGAATCAGATCCATGTATATATGGTCACTTGATGTATGACAGAGGTACGATGCAATAAGAAAAAGATGATTTTTTTATGTCATGTAGGAATAATTAGATATCCATGAAAAAATTAACCTTAACCCTGACCTCCATCATACTTAAATATTAATTCAGGATGGACAATAGCCTTAAGTGTGAAATAAGTTAATAAGTATTCTAAAAGAAAACACGGAAGAGTATCTGTATAACCTTGAGACAGGCAACAAGTTTTAAAAATTGGGACACAGAGAACCAGCCATAAAAGATAATGCTAATAAATCAGATTTCATTAAAATTAAGAACTTACGTTTATCAAAAGGCACAAGTAAAACGGCCAGCTGCAGACTGGAAAAAGATTTTTTTGTAGTATATATGCTTAATGAAAGACCAACATTCATGATATATAAAGAACTGTGAATCAGTAAGAAAAACAATTGAAACAGGTATTCTTGAACAGGCACTGCATAAAATAGAATATATTTAAAGGGTTAGTAATCATATAGAAATTATTCAACATTATTAGTCATCAGGATAATGTAAATTAAAGCCACAATGAAATACTATTACACACTTGCCAGGACACTACAATTTTAAAAAGATAGGCAAAAATGATTTTTGGCAAGGTTGAGAGCAACTGAACGCTCATACATTGCTGGTGGGAGCAGAAAATGGTACAAATCACTTTGGAAAACTGCTTGGAACATCTACTTAAGCCAAATACACATTGTTTTTCTAGACTTATGCCCAAGAGAAATAAAACATTTACATCCAACAAAAACATTCACAAAAATGCCCACAGAACCTTATTCATAAGAGTCAGAAACTGGAAATAACTTAAATATCCATCAACAGTACAATGAATAAATAGTGACATTTATACAACGAAATACTACACATCAATAAAAACATGAACTACTGCTCCACTAAACAGATAAATCTAGAAGACATTATGTTGAGTGAAAGAAACCAATAAAAAAGTACATCCTGTAAGATTATATTTATATGAAGTTCAGGAACAGACAAATTACTCTATGGTGATAGATGTTAAGATAGAAGTTACTCTCAAGAGTGGCTTGGTATTGACTGGGGTGGGGCCAAGGGAGCCTTCAGGAGTTTGTGGGAATGTTTATATCTTGATGTGGGTGGTGGTTGCATGGGTATGTATGTTTACAAAAATCCGCTGAATCATATGCTTGAGATTAGGGCACTCTGTAGGCATGTCATACCTCAATTTAATAAGAGGAAAAGAGCCGATTTGAGAAATTAAAAAGATAAACATGTCTTTTTTATAACAATTTTACTTTTTCTCCAAGGAATGTGTATACCTCTGATTTAAGAAAAGGACCACCAACAAAAGATTCTGGAAAGATGGAAAGGAAAGAGCACACATGTGCTTGCTCTTGCTATACATAGAGAGGCATGTGTATCAGGATAGGCGGTGGAAGGGCAAACAAAGAAAACCACCATAGCCAGGCTGCCCTGGATGGCACCAGTGCCTAGCATAGGGCTTTACATACACAATAGCAAATCAACATTTGCCAATGGTCCGACTGAGTGTTTATTAGCAGACTCAGCCCCATTAAAGCCAGGAAACAAGCATGATGGCATCAAGGTGCACATACTTCATCCCCTAGAATGGCCTTCTCCCCTGATGCTGGGCTAGGTACTCAGCTCATATTAGCCATAATCCCCAAGCTTCCAGTTGGTCAACATATCCCTCCTTATGGAGATGATGGGCTCATCCGATTGTTGTCTCTGGAGCCTGGGAAAGTCCCTTCAATGTCAACTTCCTGGCATGCCTCCCACTGCTCCTCTGGCTTTGCTTGGTGGCCTCTGGGTAAACTAGACAGGCTACATCTGAACAATCCTCATCATTAGCAGACATGCTTATCTCAGTCTAGCCAGAGACTTAGAAGTACCTGCACTTTACGTTTTGAAAAATCCATCCTGTGTCTACAGAAATGAACATCCCCTCCCATGAACTCCTAATAAATATCTGGAAGATCTCAAGAAGTGAACCTTGGCTGACCCACTTCTGCACATCTTTAAAAGCCCTCCCCTTCCGCACTTTCTGTGGAGCCAGGCGAAGGGTATGAAAACCCTCGAACACTTTTGTAACCATAAATTCAGGGAACTGTTAGTTTGGGGATTTGAGGAACAGATTTCAGGAAGTAGCAAGGCATAATCATGTTTTGGGTCATTTCATCATTGTCCATTCCCAAGGGTTTACACATGTTCTTTGTCTGTATCCCTACAGATCTGCATTTCCTGTTGGAGGGAAAGGAACCAAGTCAGTGTTCAATTTGCAAACGACATTAATCAAAATTGTATTTTAAGTGACAGCTCTTGGTAATGTGGGGATAACTCCATCTCTCACAGAAGATCTATTTTGTCTGCTTGAATATGAGCAAACAGCAATGCCTGTCCTCTCTGCATAAAGAATCGTCTCATAAATATATATTTCTTTCCCATATGGCACATCTTTTCAGGCCTAGTTATATGTGCATTCAGAGGAACAGCTAGCAGTAGCTGAGCTGTGTGACCAAGTTTATGCTATTTTAAGAATCTAAGACTTTGACCTCAACTCTGAGCCATATTTCAAATGGATAGATTCTGTCTTACGATGAACAAATGGGAATTCTTTACTTGAATTTATTTCATCATTTCCCTGGGATGGAATAAATGAAGACAGTGATAATTAGAGAAAGATGTATTTTTTTATCTGTACAGAATTCACAGAATCTGCAAGTTTGAGGTTATAGTGCAGAATTCACAGACTCTGCAAGTTCTGAGTTATAGCCTAGAAGTAGAATCCTTTGGTGTTTGAACTTTTATTTTGGTCAAAATATGTCTACTGGGGAAAAGGATTAGAACATTTTTTGAGTGACTTCCAAAAGCATCTTAGACATCAAAAGGGTTACATAAAACATTTTAATGATTTAATGTAAATGAACCAGAAATTGATATATTGTATTTCCTTTAGATATACACAGGGCTTAAAATTAAAGGGAAAGTGCTTACATATATGGTTTCTGATTTTATTGAATAAAAAATGTTTCTAAGACTGATTCTATGCAGGATAGAATTAAAGCAGAGTAGCTCATTTTTCCTAAGAAAATAGTAATTTGGTATTTTTAACTTATGAGTTCTATATCATTCCATATCCACATTGTTTAAATATAAATCATCTCTACTCATTATTGAAAATGCTTAGGCTACCATGGTAACAATACGTTTCATTTTCCCCACACTAAATAGCAACTTACAGCAAGTCTGAAAAAGACAGAGTGAAACGTGGGTGTCAGCAGAAATTACAAGGACATGCTAAGGCGGAGGTTGCAAGCTGGTGGCCCATGGGCTCAATCTATCTATACTCATATTTTATTTGGTCCATAGAGCACTTGAAATGTTTTTGAATTATGTCCTAGCATTTAAAACTCAGATGATTTGGTTAAAAAGTTAAGATTCCTAGCTTTTTGATCAGTGGACAATCTTGTTAGAGTAAACCCTATTGCTGCCAGGACCCGAGGCCTGGCTGCCTCTTCAGATGAATATAAGCTCCCTGGTTCTATGGTTTGCCACAGGCCCCCCTCAGTGGCTTCGATTAGTCACATTACTGGTCTGGTCCCTCTAGGCTTTGAGTGTGTGATCCATCCTGAAGAACAGAAGTAGAATGCAATGCCCCCTGAAAACCATCTTTCTTAAAATTACACACACACACACACACACACACACACACACACACACACACAGAGCATTCCTTGCTCTATGTTCTTCAAATGAAAAATCAACTCCACATTATTCAAAGCTCGAATAATTCTCAAATGCAAATTATTTGCTTTGCCTCGGCTCCATCCCAGATCTCCCAGCTTGTTCACAGACCCTTTGTCAGAGGGGCAGAAGAATCTCGGAGCCACATCTCTGGTAAATATTTTAATTATTGACACAGCTGCTGAAAGAGCTGGCCCTTGAAGATAAAAATGAATTAAGGAATTGACTATGACAAGTATTTAAGTTGTATCCTCAGCCGCTGAATATGGGAAGCTACATATTTCACTGAGCTATTTAATTATTGCCCGGAATCTTTGGTAGACATAAAACAGCAATTATTTCAGTTGGCCCAAGTTTTTGGTTGGTTAAAACTTTGTCCTGAGGAGGGGAAGATAATGAGATCAAGTATGGCACGGCCCAGTCACATATTATGACCACAGAAAAAAAACCCTAATATCAACCAACTACCTTGCACAAGTAAATTGTTTATCACAAGGAAAAAAAAGCATAAAAAGTGTACTTGAATTATGAAAACCCATCATGAGTAAATAACTAAAACATAGTTAAAAGATGACATCTTTCTGCTTACAACAGTTTATTTACACTTGCTTTATAACCTTGATTTGAATAAAATGGCCAAGACTACACAATATGTCCAGTTTCATAACTTACGAGACAGCCACTTATTACATCCTAGAATTAGTTCACAATATAGGAATCCTACAACCACAGGGTTAGGATTTAACATGGCATTGTAGAACTCAGTGCTAAAAACACAAGTTGATGTCCAGAGTTTGCTAGGATTCACCTTCCTGGCATGAACCAGAATCCGTGTTTTTTTACAAATTCCTTTTTAACTGAAACGGATGCAGACAAAACTCACTGTCACCACAACAATGCAAAGATAATATTATGTACCCTACTTGTTCTTACCTTTGACCTTTCTTAGGTTCAAATCTTGCCCCTATTTCTCCTCAAAAAATTCTCTAAAATAGCCCCACCCTCTCCATTGTGCTGAGCTAACATGGCTAACATGGAGCAATCCTTGGTGTTCCTTTTCAACGATAGTCTTAGGGACATGGCAAAGAAGTTGGGACATTGGCATGGAAGTTAGTCTTCGAGATTAGAATTTGTGATTTGCTGTCATAGTTGAGGACATCTATTTGCTTCTCATTCCAGATTTATGCAACAAAAATTTGTTGACTATGTACTCCAGATTTAATTCCCAAGAGAAGACACTTAAATGATTCAGTCTTTTTCAATATCTACAGCGATGGAAAATGGAATCCTCCACTCTGCAACTCTTGCTGGCATATTGTATTCCACATTATTATATAGTTTCTCATGTCTAGGTGATATTTGCACTTATTTATATCATATTTATTGACTTAACAGTAATTATTAACTTGGTTTCTGAAACTATTTTACAAAAGCATATCATAGATAGTAATCAAATAACTATTGGATGCTCTTTTATTTGCCCTCAAAAGGAGTTGAACAATTTAGAATATTTTTGATGGGTACCTTGTCCCCCAGATGGAGAAACAAGATCATTCCTTTGTTATTTTAAACACTTGGTTCCATTTTGAAATGCAAATTTGCTACTTTATCACTACCAATTTGTGATGTATCATCAGGGCCTATTTCAAGGGTGGCATTTTCATTGCCAGCTCTCCCAGACTATCTCAGTAATCACCACAGTTGCCCAGAGTTGCAGAAGGCTCTATGGAAGACAAGAGCTTTTTACCAGCTGAGGAGTTAGATAAGCAAGTACAAGGCCACTGCAATGGTGTCCCCAGCGTGGTGGAGATATCACAGCATCATGCTGCTCTAGGTGGCTCACTCTTTTTGGTAAATCAGATTTCCAGGGCCCGACTATAATGAGGCTCTCTGTGTATCCATAGGACTTTCCAACAAAGACATCTTTCAGGGCCCCCTGTAAATCAGCTGCGCAATGGAGAAAATTATAAGTAGTCTTGGACACTGGAAATTTAGACAAAAAAAACCCAGGAGAACAAGAGAAGAAAATTCTACCCTTCCTTTAGGATGGATGCTGGTTACTTTGAGATTCAGTACGTTGTAATGGGATCCAATGTACCATGAGGTCATAGTGAAAGCCAATTACTAATGATTTCAGTTAAAGATGAACCTCACAGAGAAATAGAATACTCAAAGATGTTGAAACATGTATATAATTGAGTAGAGACATTGTTTTTTAATTGGGCCCCAAATTAATAGTCATTTATACCTATTTTCATGAATGTATCTTCTGCTAAAAGTCACATAAAAAGTACACTTGAGACAAATGTTCAGGTAAGAAACTCCAGCAGCAGTTTCGATACCACACAGCATAAATAGCAAGCACATCATGAGCATACTGGAGCTTTGCAGTCTGCATCCCCAGGTTTAACACTGTGCAACAGGCTGGCCAGCTCCCAAGGACTAAACTTAACTTTTACCCTTGAGTATAAGTTAGTCCAGCACAGGACTCCAGAGCTGCAGGACTCCAGAACTCAGCTCAGACTCAGCTTGCCTGAGCCCCACCATGCACTGCAGCCTGGTCTCTTAAGCCCACCGGCTAACTAAGCTAACTTCCTGAAGGGAGAATTTCGAATGTATAGGAGTTGACATTGGTAAAATACTACTGAGATACTAGGCAAGGAAAGGGCCATATCAATGCTTTAAGTCTCAGATATCATTTCTAATTTTATAAATCTATTACTAATTAATTCCTACAGGACTGTAGGGCAAGTCTAAGACATAGAAGTTATAATAAACCTTTATATTTTGCTGGAAAAGACTTAAAAAAATTTCTTAGTAAAAAAATGTTCAACCTAAAACTACTTCAGAAACATTAGGCCAGCCCATACTGAGTATAATTAATTACCATTGAGAGGAAGCTAAAACACCATCCTGATATTGTCACCTTTTTTTGTATGGTGAGAAATTTAGGAGTAAAATTATAGCTGGAACAGAAAAAAATGATATGGAAAAGAATCTCTCAGTAACAAATGAGGCACCTTAAAAATAATCTGAAACATTAAATACCAAAAGGTCAGCAACAAAGTAGGAGTCAGGGGTTTGGAAAAAACAGCACATACTTTCCATTGTTAGATTTGCACACTGGTTATCCCATGAAATGTGAGATTGGCTCTTGGTTCTCATAAGGAAATAGAATACATGACCATAATGTTAAAACTGATCAGGAGGAAATCAGATTTCTTGTCAACGAGAGTGGAGAATTAAGTGGCAGCCTATAGAAGCCCCACAGGCACCGCTCCAAATAACATTATATTAGCTGGGAAAAGAACCCAATGAGCTCCTCTGTAGAGCAGCCGTAAAGAGAGAAGCCTGGGCACTGAAAGGTAAGGTTAAATATAGCTCAAGTTTGACAGATTAGAGAAAGGGACTGAAACCAGTAAATTGAGATGACAAAAAGACAAATTGCACAATGTTAATGAAAAAATAATCAAAGTTACAGCAGAGCAGCAGTTGGTGGAGCTCTGAAGAAAGAGTCGAGATTTATGGTGAATGATCAGCTAAAGACATGAACAATGTTGGCTGCCCTGGCAGATGCTGTATGAAAGGTACAGTGGGGTGGATTGTAGCCTGGTTGTGCAGGTCTCACCTGAGGGTAAACTGGTGAAAGTAATTGGCACCGAAAAGTTTAAAGTACTGATGCGCAGAGAAAATATAAAATATATGGCCATATCCAGGCCAGAGGAAAGAATGTTGTAAGTGGGTTTTTGCAATTCCTCAACCGTGCCATTATCTCTAGACAGATGCATTGTTTTTCTAATATATGCACATGGAAGCATGATGATGTCAAGAATGAAAGAACCTGAGATTTTACCTGACTTGGCAAAATGATGATTTAGCCTGCCAGTTTCATGGATGCTGCCAGATGACAAAAGACTCCTGGTTCAGAGACAAAAGACATTTTATTACTTACATAAATAGCTATGGCTAGAGTATCACCATTTTCCTGTGTCCTGCAGGGGTGAATTAATGAGGGTGACACCTGCACATGCAGCAAATTGTTTTTCAGGAAATAAATTGTCAAGATTCCTCTTAAAGGAAGGAGACCCGAGTCCTCACAGTGAGCTACAAATAAATCTCCAGAGGGAGCACCGTATCTTCAGGACTTGATTGCTATATCATTATCTTTGAAATAGCAGTCTGTAACAAAAGTTGCTCTTACTTCTGCCTACAAGATGTTCAGAAACACAACAAACTAATGATGATCTTTCAACAGATAACACACAATATTTTTTTTAAGGATTCATTGAACACATAGAAATTTTGTGTAAGTCTAATTTTTCCATCAGTGAATTTAGAAAAGTACAACTGCTATCCTTTATTTTCATCCATGATATTCTTTGAAACTTATGTCACCCTATGAGGTGGGCAAGTGTATCGGGCACACTAGTGACTACTTTGTAAGGCTCGTCATACCCTACATCCCCTTTTAAGCGGAAACTACCTCATCTTTAGCCCCTGCCTTTGATAACCAGTGTCTTGATCCATGATGACCAACAAAAACCTGTTTCTAGAAACACTGGCAATTAAGCCAAAAGAAATCAACTAAGACCCCCTACAAAATTGGGGCTACTAAGTACTAGGAAGAAATGAAAACAAAGATGCAGATACTCAAAGGCTTTTATGAGAAAGGCCATGTAGGGCATGTGAAAGAAATGAGGGGAGTAGCAAGTCCCTGGAGCTACTGCTGACCCCCACAGATCTGTTTCAGATCCAGTAGAGAATGTCTTGTCAGCAACTTCCCCTTTACTTCTTTCCTTTCAAAAACATTTTAATTGATTATAATTTATGTACTGAAAAGCGTATATATCCCTTTCACAAATGGAACTCACCCTGGTATTCAGCACCCAACCATCCAGAAGCCCCTATCATTATTTCTTTCAACTTTCACGTTCCAGGTCACTATCCTGTCTCCAACATCATAGATATGTTTTGCTTATTAGAATTTCCTCTCTCAATGTTTGTGGGATGCATTCACATTGTTGCATGTTGTCTTGGACTATTTGTTCTCATTGCTGTGTAGTATTCCATTTATGAACATGCCACAGTTTATTCTTTATTCTACTAACAATGGCTATTTGGATACTTTTCAGTTGGGGGTTATTATGGATAGTGTTGCCATGAGTATTATAGTACATGTCTTCTGAGAAACACATGAATGAGTATCCGTTGGGTACATCCAACAAGTAGAATGGCTGGGTCATGTGGTATGCTATCTTCAGCTTTTATAGATGCTGCCAAAAGTATTTTCAAAGTGATTGCTGTTATAAGTAAAATTTCAATGCTGCAAAAGAAATAGCACTCAAAGATATGTCCTCTCAGCAAGGCAGGTTACTTTTATAGAAGGGTGTGGGGTGCACAAATGAAGCAATAATGGCTGCCACATGCTTGGACAAGGCAGGAAGGGGTACTTATGCCTGATGAAGGTCATCTGTACTGCTGTGTCATCCCCTATTGATGAGGGTTAGGCCATGCAAGCCAGACTAATCCCGACTGGCTATTTTAAGAAGAGTAGGGGTCTGAGCTGGAGTGTCAGGGTAAGTGTTTTGGTGGGAAGGACAGTTAACAGGCCTGTTAGAGCAGGTAGCCAGGGGTGATCAGGTGACCGGGATGAGTCAGGATGGAGCCGGGCAGAGGGGGAGCGATGTGAACTACTGATTAGAACGAGTGGAGAAGGTTGTTTACTAGAATTACAAGGAAGTCAAACTTTAAAATGGAGGATTAAAGAATAAGAGAGCTGAACATACTGATCTACTGATTATTTGAAGAGAAACCTGGAGTTCACTATAACATTGCAGCAATTTGCACTCCCCAGAAGTGTATGAGAGTTCTGGCAGTTCTGCATCCTTGCCAACACTTGATGTTTTCCAGCTTTTTTGTATTAACCATCCTAGCAGCTATAAATGGCTATAAGTGAGTGTTAAGCTCAGTATGGTTTAAACATGAAACCGTTTTATCTTTCTAGCCCCTGCTTTCAACCAGGCTGTCAAATCCTACTTTCCCATCACTTAATATGGTGGGGAAAATAATCTCATAACTTTGGGTCTTTTTCAGTTATTAAAATGTAGTTTGGCTCTGTTTGAAATATCAGTCTCTCTGGTTCAGAACTCATTCCCTCTTTCGGTCCAGACTAAACCTATGACTTAAGAGCCTTAAAATGGAGAGGCATCTATTTATGGACTACTCTCTTCTCCTTTGTCTGGTTCTAGTTCTAGTCTGGGGGCAAGGAAGAATAGAGTTTTCAAAAAATTCTTGCTAATTAGTTGTGCAAGGTCACAGTCATCTCTGGTTGGTGTGGCTATTTCTCTGGCTACCACTGGCGAGGTATCATGGGAAATATTTTTCTTTGTCCGCAGTTCCTGGCAGTTTCACAAATTCTTAGAATTTCCAGAATGATAGGAATATCGTTGTTATGCTAATGAGGTGACTCTGATGGGTCCCTAGGTAGCTTTGGGATAAGATCTGGCCACCAGAGAGACCAACCACATGGCTGGAGAAATGGAGCTTCAGACCACCTGACCTCCAGGAAGGTGAGAGGAGCTGGAGATTGGGTTAAATCACTTGGCCAATGACTTAAGCAGTTGTGTCTAGTAATGAAATTCCAATAAAAAATCTGGACACCGATGCTCAGTGGAGCCTCCTAGTTGGTGAACACACATCAGTGTGCCTTAAATAGCAATAGCATATCATCATGTGCCTGGAGTGTGATGTGTCCTGACTACACTTTCTCTTAGAACTTGCCCTGTGGGTAGCCTTTCTAATAAGACTGTAATGGTAAGCACAGCACTTTGAGTTCTGTGAGACATTCTAGTGAGTTATCAAACTTGAGGGAATTGTGAGAACCTAATTTGTAACTAGTTGATAAAAAATGTAAGTGGCCTGGGGATCCCACATGCAGCTGACATCTGAAGTCTTAAGATCTGAAGTCTTGTTCTGAAGACAAAAGAAGTCTTACTGGGGACATATCATCAAACCTGTGGCTTCCGATACTGACCCCAGATAGTTAGCATCAGAACTGAACTGCAGTGCATCCCAGTTGGGGTTCCAGAAGTGGAAGTACTGGTTTGTCAACAGTTGTCTCTATGGTTAGTGTCTAGAGGCTGGCTCTGTCATGGACTTGCAGCACAGTGAGTTCTATAGAAGACTGGAAGCCCCTTTTGCAACATGAGAGACCTAACTCCAGCGTGGCTACTTTTAGCTCTCAGCATGACTGGTCTTATTAGCCCTTTGCTGCTGGAAAGCCCTGGACAGCAGGCAATCCTCTTAGGTAGGAGAGAAACAATACGAGTCAAGCCCAGGTCCCTTCTGCTGTGTCCCCGAGACCCCCAGCAACCAACCTCACATTACAGGGGGAGGTTAGAGAGCTTCACTAATGCTCCTCACACCTGGCATCTCCAAGTCTTTCTGTCCTATTATGATGGCACAAAGATGGGGCATCCAGTGCAGTGGGTAAGCAAATGTCTCATCTGGGTTATGAAATGCCAGCTGCCCCTTCTTGTAGGTATACCAAAGTCTCTAAAAATGATTCTCTTGGGGCTCTCCTATTCCCCACTTGAAGAAATTCATTTCCCTGTTAAACACTCATGCCCCATAAAATGTACGTTTTCCAGCAACTGTCTCTTTTCCCAGTCTGTTTTATGGGCTGGGGAGGGATTCTTGATTGGCAATAATAGGACTTGCCCTGCCAGCTATTGGTAAAACCTGCAGAGGTGCCTACCTATGTGAACAGCTCTCACTACAGCATAGGACATTCACTCAGAACCTCTAGTTTTCAGCTTTAAGCTTCTGTCATTTTTACTGGACAAAGTCCTTTTATCAATTCACAAACAAATACTAAACAAAAACAGGAGATCAATCAGTGAATATACTTTAAGCATCTATTTTATGCACTAGACTATAGAATGGAAATAAAAACGAATCACAGGATTAGTGGTGAGGGCCCTTAGATTAAGGGAGGTTAGATATCTATAATAAGAGATGGAGTTGGAAATTGTAGATGAGAGTGTGAATTGGTCCTCACAGAGGAGGAGATGTGGTTCTGTGTTGGCAGTTTACAGTTTTCTTTCCCTACTTCCCTCATTGTAGCAGCACTGGTAACAGGCAGGGGAAGGTGAACTCTGCATAACTCAATTGGATTATTTTTATTGTTTCCACAGGAACCACACCATGTGGGGAATGTTTGTTCAGGGAATATGCTGTGTTTGTGTTCATTTCATCCAATTGTCCACAAGAGTGATTGAATTTTACGTTCTATAACTTTAATACCATGAAATATGCTTTAAGTATATTGGTTTTAAACAGGATATAAATTTCAAAACTCCTGAGCTGTCCCTTTGCACTGTCCTCCCATGTACTCATGTTGTCAATATTTTGTTAAGTTTATCTTCCCTCTTGCCGTTCCATTCAGCTTTTTTTTTTTTTTTTTTATAAAGCTGAAAACCTGAAGGCCATCTTCAAACCCCTGCTGTTGGGTTTGAGGCCTCTGCTTTTCTGGCTGGTGTTCGTTACCCTAATAAGGAGAATCATGTGATGGCGCTGGAAGGGATTGGGCCAGCACGCAGTGGAACATCCAGGCTTCACCTGAGCTCACATTCAGGTGCCACCACTTAGCAGCTCTTACCTGGGGAAGTTGCTTACACTTTCTGCACCTCCGTTTTATTAGTCGTACAATGGCAATAAAAATGGTACCTCCCTAACAGGACTTTTGGGAGGATTAGATGAGAAAACGCATGTAAATCCCTTTGGACAGTGCCTGACGCATAAGAGGGCTTAATAAATATGCCATGTTATTCTGAGTAATGGGGTGGGGTGGGGAGAAGGAATGTTCTAATAAATGTATGCAGAGTCACTACAAATTGTATAAGTGCTATAGCATTTTTGCGGACTGTGCCGTCTCCAGGAGGGATCTATAGCTTTTCATTAGGTTGGAGGGCCTTCTCCCTGAAGAAGGAAATTATCTCATCAGGGTTCATGTTCCGTGGTTGCAGTGCCTGCTGATGTTGATTTAGCTCACTTACAAAGCCACACACCATGAAGCAGTGTTCATCGCCCTCTGCATTAGCTTATTAATCCTGGAGTTATTCCTCTATGGTTGAAGGGCATATTTGCTTTCCAGTGCAATCACCAAGAGCCGAAATAATGTGCCCCAACTGGGATGGAAAGGGGCTGGTTGAGCCAGCTCTGTTTCTCCCTCGGCCCACCATGGTTGGAGGTCCCATTTGCACTGAGGACTTTTTATCCCTAAAATTGATGATTGAATTGTAGGTGTTTTATTTGCTAAGTGAGAAAGAGGCAGTGGGGGATTATGGAGTATAAACTTGACCAGTAATCACTTTGGATTTGAGTCCCTTTCCTGCCGTCTCTGCTATTCAACTAGGTGCAATTAATCACATCTCATTCCCACATCTATACAATGCAAGATCAGATGCGAGCATTCCTCAAGTCTCCTTCCAATACAAATATGCTCTGTGTGCAAGATTTTGGAGAAGGGAGATTACTCCTATTACTGACCCTAATATCTTATTAAAGTAGAAGAGATTTTATTGTTAGGACTTCCTTCTTTATAATTAAGTAATACGAAGCAAGTTTTGCCCCTTCAGCAAGTTACAGTCAAGCACTGCTCTGGGCATCTTCAGACCCAAAGGAAGCACAAGGAAAGTGATCAGAGGGCGTCCTGACTGTGCCAAGGCTGAGGATCCTGTCCTGGGTCCACCCTGACCCTCTTGGCTTTTTCCTGATGCTGTGGGTGGTGCTGCTTCCTGCAGAGCTTCCTGGCAGCTGCTGTTTTTGGAGCCCTGTTTCTATGGGTTGCCAAAGACAGTGAGCTCATGGCATGGCTGTCTGGCCCAGCATTCGGCTCCAAGATCTCCTTTCTGCAAAGGCCTCTCTCTCCGTTCTCCTCCCGGGCAAATGTACAGCTGGCTTCAGTTGCATCTAACTGTAGTATAATCACTCAACTGTTCTCCGAGAATGTCAGGGGCTCAGTGCTACCCTCCTGAGCATAGATATGTGCACCCTGACAATGCCTGTGGTTGTCTCTCAGAGCTGCGCATGGTAACATGCCGCTGTTTCTCATGAGTCTATCACACAAGGGAGAAGCCCAAGAAAGCCAGTGATATGCAAGTCTGAATCCATTGTCCCAGAATGCTGCTTTCTCTGGGCTTTGGCTTTGAGTTTCTGGGGGAGATGTTCTGGGATAATTCTTTAGCTTTTTAGAGCCTGGATCCTTTTCTGTCATATTGCAAAAGGAAGGTACATTCTAATTTCCCTGACCTCCTGACAGCCAGCTTTTCTATGAGACCATCTGCTTGGCTCTTCAGGCCAGAAATATCAGTTTCTGATGGGAAAACGGAATGGGAATGATAACAGTACTAAAAGCTATTTGAGCATCTCGTAGGTTGAGCACCTTATGGGTCAAGCACTCCTAATAATATTATCACCATCTTAGAGATATGAGGCCTGGAGAAATTACCTTCTTGGGGCCACGAAGCTTGTAAGTAGGAAAACTGGAATTTAAATTAGGGCGAGTCTAGCGCCAAAGCCAAGAGGAAAGGTATCAATGACAGGGGCTGATGCTTACAGGGCTGCAGTCCTCTGCAGCCCGGGAAACCACAGAGAGTCTTGTTGTATAGACAGTCAGTGTCCTTACACAGGCATGCCACAGCGCCCTCCTGCATTTGTCCATTTACTTGGGCAGTTGTCTCAAAGTGCTCACCAAGCTCCTGTTTAAGGTAATCTGTGGGTAGTGAGCCCTGCTCAGTGTTGGAGAATAAAAGAGGCCTGCAAATGCAGCTTCTGCTCTTCCGTATAAAGTGCTCCTTCATCATCCAGAACGGTCCCCACCACAAGCTGCAGGGAAACCCTGCAGAGCTGGAGCCAAGTGTCCTATGGAAGAACTAACCAGATTCGTGGTACCTGCTCTGGTCCAACCTCCACTTCCCAATCTTAGATTACTGCATATATTGTATGTATGTGTGTATATATGTCTGTATATAATAATGTGCATATATTCTAAGTATGGAGCTTGAGGACTTTTTTCCCCACAAATTGAACATACTTGTACCAGCCAGCACCCAGCCTGAGAAACAAAACGTTAGCACTACCCAGGAGCCCCTCTTTGCTCTCCCTATCCAGAAAAATGATCACTATCCTGACTTCCATCACCATAATTGGCTTTGGTTGTTTTTGTGCTTTGTAAGTATACCATCTATAATGTATGAGTAGGCTAATACCTACGTGCTCTTCTGTCTGATTTCTCTACACAGTGTCATATTTGTAGAAGTCTTCCCAGGTACTGCACAGAGTTGTAGATCATTCATTCGCCTTGCTATCAAGCAATCTACTTGCTGTTTGTGTGAAAATAGCAATTTTTATGTATCCATTCTTCAGCTGACACACACGGGGGTTTCCATCTTGTGGTACTATGAGTAGTCGTGTACCTTAATTTTAAAAAAGTTTTTGATGGAGTGTCACCCTAGGTGCTGAGTAATTAGGACTTGGGAATGATTGCCTCTGTCCTGGATTAAGCTGGACGTAGCTGGGGGACATTCCTGGATGCTTGGAGTTAGCAAGTCAAGTCGGTGAGTCCTAGGAAGCCTAGGATGCCAATTTTATTTCACACAACTACTGTCTGCATTGAGAAGTCCGTGTGGGAAGAAATATGCGTTAGCTCATGCCATGAGATGCTACTAAAAAATTGTGGGAGCACAATGTCTTCTGGAGGCCAAGAATCTTGTTGGTCTCTGCCCCACAGGGAAGTCTACATTACAACCAGAAGTCTTCGAGACAATTAGGAACAGTATAATTAATGGCCTAGATCACTCAAATTTCATGACACAGTTGGAAGATGGGAATCCTGGGGTCTGTAGATTACATTTTGAGGTAAAACTCTAACCACAAATTCAATGTTCTCTACAGCAAACACTTCAGGGAAGGCTTGGCTGAAGGCAATCTTGAATGGCCAGCATTTTAAACTACATATTTTAAGTCATGGCATAGTTTGTAAGTAAGAACTACCTAAACAAAGGATGTTCTAAGGGTCATTAGTCTTTGGATAATATCCAGTTGCATACCCAATCATGTTCAGAAAACCCAAGGAAACCGACTCAACTGGAGAACCTGATAATAACAGAATATAAGGAAGAGCACTACAAACTGAGGCCCCAGGCCTAAGAATATCTGAATCATACAGGTAACGACGTGAAACAGAACTACATATTCCAAACTATTTGCAATCTAATAAATTCATTCTTTTCATTGCTCTCCACACCTTTCCAAAATTGGTAATTTCTCTGACCTAATGGTATTAAAGATTTGCTGACTTTTAAGTAACACAAGATCATTTTAGCAAATTTGGATTATCAGAGGAAAATAAACATTCATAATCCCATCATCCCCACCTTAGCCTGTGTTAACATTTTGTATATTTTCCTTAGTCTTCTTTTCACCTATATTTCTCTGTTTCAGTGTAACTGGGTTCATACTGCATACTAGCAGTTTAAATCTTCTTAATAACTTGTATATTGTGAAGATTTTCACACATTTAGACTTCAAAAGCATTACTTTTAGCAATTAATGTATCAGATGCATGTGTCCCATTTGTTTAACTTCTTAATCCGTTTTATAGAATTATCTACCTGGCTGCATTGCTGGGCTCCACTTTATCAGATTCTCCCCCAAATTATAATTTAAACATTCTTTTCTGTTTTTCTCCTGTGGGAGGCAAATTGTGATTTACAGCCTTTTCTTTAGCAGACAGGTCTGTTCACAGTTGCGTTGAGAATCTACCTACATAGTTCAGTTGAAAAGCCTAGGAACTTGCTACTCATAAACATGATGTCTGCCAGGAGGGAGCTCAGGGGACTGGAATCCTTAGGGGCTGGAGGCACTGCTTCAGTTCTCCCCACCACTCAAGCCTGTGCATCCCTCATAGAGGATCAAACACAGCCACATTCTGTGTGTAATTGACAGCGTGGCATAGCTTTAAATGCACTGAATGACCCTGCGATATCATCATCTGAGCCTCTCTCCCCAAGCCAATTGCTCCTCACCCGATATCCAGGAGGTCCACTTCCTGCCGACATCCCACAGACCAAACATGTGAAACTGATACCCAGCTTAGAGTTCCAGGGAGGTACAGGCAGGTTATCAGGGCCAGCAGCTGCCCTGAGAGAGGAAGGAAACCGACTTCATAGACAAGTGGAGCAGGGCTCCCTCCAGGATCAGAAAGGGGCCCGACTCAGCTCCAGCAGCCTGTGCTATTCACGGTCCAGGACATGATTGCCTAAAGGATGCAGCCTAGTCCTGGTAAGTCTGAATGACCTCCATTAATCCATCTAGGGCTTTATAGTCACTCAGTTCCCTCAGAGAGGCTGTCATATTCAGGGGGGGCAAGACTCAGAAGTTGCTCATTGTATACACTCATGCACATACACCCCAGACTTCAGCTTCAGCCTGGCAAAGATGTGTGGTCCTTGACCTATAGACAGAATGCAGTAAGAGCACAACTACTCTTCCCAGCAGAAGTGAATGGTCTCCAGATGTCCATGTCCTTTCCTCAGTGTGCAAAGCCACATCACCTCAGCCAGGGCTATTTAGCCCCCTTGCTTCCCCTGCCAGTTGCCTCTTTCAGCTAGGTTAGCCTTGGCCTCTTCACACCCTCCCTGCAGGACCGCTTCTGTTTGTGCGGGAACATTCCTGCCACCTGGAGTCATCTCTCTCTATCTTTCCTCTTTGTTTAATTTCGGTTCACGGCAGGGCACTACAATTTTCTCTTTCTGTTAATAAAAATTAAGCAATCAATTTCCTTCCCCTCCATTACACCTAATTCCCCCTGTAACTCAATTATTATTGCAACTCTGGCAAGTGCTTCCCGAGGCAGATGGCAGGAAAGACACATTGCCAAAATAAAGGGCATTGTTTGCAGAGGAATATTGTTTACATGGAGGTGATGACCCTTCCCTTCCAAGGATAGATTTTTCTAAAATCAAATTCATGTAACTCTATTAATGTAATAAGTTTATGCAAGTGTTGCCAAGGTTAATAAGCACATGTAACAAAGTATAGCAACCAGTAAAAATGCTTTATATATATATTTCTTTTTCAGGGGTTATGGCAAGTTAGGGTAAATCTATTACATGAGTTTTTATTCCTAGAATAAATGCAATAAATGCACTGCATTTTGAGTTCTAAGACACCTGGTTTGTAAAGCTGTTCCAGGTTCTTGTATTGTTATTTGTCATCCTGTAGAGCAATGGGGGAAGATTAGAGTATGGTCCTTTATAGTGATATTGGGTCCCAGTTAAATGCAAACTTCAGTTGATTGACTGATTGCCAATGACTGCCTAGGCTGGGGTGGGAGAGATGAGAGGACAGGACCAGTATCCTCCCTAACATTTCTAACACCCAGGGCTGGCCAGAAAGAGGGGAAGGAATATCATCCCCAGGTAGTCTTCCTGTCTAAAAGGTGAGACTCTGTAGAGGTTCACTAGGCTATTTCTGTACCATATTGGATAGGACTATAAAAGAGAGGCTGTCTTCTACATCTATAAAACCAGTTTTTTTTTTTTATAAATAATTTCACTACATCTGTAACACTTTCTGCTCTGTTTACAGGACTACCCTCATTTCTCCTTATTCTTGCCATCCTGTGTCACAGCTTCTAGCAATTTGGTTCTCCCAGAAAACAGGGAGGTTGTTGAACTATGGATCTCAGAACCAAGACTTGCCAGTGTAGGGGTTTGATACCACATCTCCCAGCATTTATGAAAACCTGGACATCTGTGTCCCATTAATTCCCAGAGTAGATGTGAGCTTATCAGGTCACATGAAGCTGGAATGTCTGGCCAGGATTTTTCTAAAATAATTTGGGTAAGAATTACATAAGTGCTTAATAGAAATGTGAAAAGATTGTTTCCTTTGTACAATACTTTTACAACATTTTGATACAACAGGAACATTATTGAAACCCTAGAATATATAAGCATAAAGAAAATAAAATCATCTAATTCCACTCCATGCAAATAGCCATTTTATTGTACCTCAACTGTTTTTTAAATGTATATATACTTTAAAAATGGAATTAACCATACGTATTTTCTGCAGAAATCTGCTTTTTTCCCCTTCAGTACTATTAATATTGTTTCCATTTTATCAAATATACTTCTGCCATCATTTTAATGGCTACAAAGTACTCTGTTACACGGATATTCCATAATTTTAAATAGTTCCCTATGGTTTACATTTAAAGATTTTCTGAAGGTTAATTATACACACTGATTAACTTTCTTATTGCTAAGACTTTGCATATATCACAATTATTACCTTCATACAAAATACTAGAGGTGAAACTGTTGAGTCAAAGATTATTCAAAATTTTAAAGATTTTGATATCATTGTGAAACTGACCTTCTGAAAGGCTGGCTATGTGACGCTTTGTTAATTATAATTTTTCAAGGCTACATAATTTAATTTTTATTCAGTATCTGAAAAGGTACTATGTGTACATATGTTTTGCATATATTCTATCTAGCCATAGACATTCAAGGCATTGATATTCTTTAAGAGCAATCATTTAGTATGCCTTTGCTTTCTTTCCTTTTGAATTTACTCAGACCATTTCTTCTACTAAAAGGAGTACTACTTCTAGAGTTTTTGAAGCTCATTTTGAAAAGTATTCCCCATTTATACAACTATTATCATACTTAGCATTACAAATCAGTGGCCCTAGGATTGCAATGGGATTCAGATGTCTGTTCACTTAGAGTCATTTTCATAATTTATTTGAAGAATTTTGCTCAATATTCATAAAGCCAAATGTTCAAATAGTTTATTTGCCAGGCTATTATGGCCTTATCATTCTATGGGAGGCCCCTGCCTCTGAGGCAGGACCACAGCAGCGCCCCAGCTCCGAGGAGCACAATACAGGTAATGTAGCTTTGGCTCCACTCCCAAAACCTCAGCACACAGATGGTGAAGAACAAAAGGCCAGCGTGGTCCCCACATTTCAGCTGTTCTCCCAGTCTCATCCAACCCCCCAGGGTCTTCTTCCTCTCCCCATCTTTGCTCCCCTCCAGAGAGCACCTCTGCTGCTTTCGGGCTGACAAAAGGCCATGCTCAAAATATCCCAAATGTTGGTCCAATGTGATAAAGCTGAAAAGGAAAGCTATTTAATGTCACTGAGTCCCTCTCATTAAATGATGTCTTCACCCTCCTCTTCGAATGTCAGAGAAATAAAGTTCATCTAGGTGCCAACAAATCCTTCTGATAGAGCGGTTGCTATAGCAACCTTGTAGCTATGAATTCAACAGCAAACCATTCAGTCAGAAGGTGCTGGCTCGAAAGCTGCCCCGTGTGGTGCACCACCTTCTTTTGAAACTAGATTGTTCTCTGTGACCCGGCATCTATTTTCTATTTCTGGGTTTCAGACACAATCCTTTGTTAAGGTATTTGATTTACTGTGGAATTAAGGCTCCCAGAGGGAAGAAGAAGAGGTGGGGTGGAGAATAGCTGAAAGACTGGAAAAATATGACAAATACAGGAGGAAGATTTTTTAAAAGGGACCAGGAGGGGGAAAAAAGCTTAAATAGAATCAATTCATTCCAAACCAGGTGCAGAAGACTAATGTGAATTCTGTGCTCTGTGAGAGGGTAAAACAAAATCAGCTCTATCTAATGTGGGCCTGGTTTAAAATAAACCTCATGCTATTATGAATATAATCCCTGCTTTGTAAGCCATGACATTTAACCAGGTAATTAAATAATAATTGAATAAGTCTGCGAGGCATAAAACCAGGCAGAAAGGCACATTCCCCTGAGGCAATTTTTATCAAATATTGACTTACTCTTCAATATTAATGATGGGGATTTAATGTTATATTTTATATTTACATACTGACTTTGTTTGAAAGACCCTTTGTAATTTATAGGTTCTCAAGTTACACATGTGACTTGAATTAAAAGCACAAAAGAACAATCCAAGGGAGGGGAATGTGCAAATGTAAGGTGTGGGGTGGGAGGCAAACCTTGCCTGCAGTCCTTGCAGCTGCTGGGGCCTGTCACCTATCATGGTCTTCATGTATTTGCGGTAAATAACAATTCTTACTCTACGAAAGACACTCACTCCTTGCTGAGCAGAAATGAAGCTCCTTTTCTGAGCAGAGGGTTTTTGTTTTTGCTGCCCCTCTGGGAGTATGAGATAGAGAAGAGTATCATATCCCAAATCTAGTGGTATTGAAACACGTCTTTGCTGTTTTACCTTCATCATACTCAAGACTATGGTCAATATTCACATAGGAACCATAGTTACATAGTTATATTGTAGGTTGAATATAGATAAAGAGTTCAAAAACCAAAACCAAAACCAATCTGAGGATAAACTGGCTTTATGGAATTTAAGAAAAATAAAACACTTTTTTCCCCTGAACTGTGAGCTACATATCCTTTATACCAGTAAAATTTAGAGTAAAGTTAAGCATATATGTATGCACATAGTTTATCAGGGGGAGAGCCAACTGTTAATCATTTACCAGCATAACATTAGATTTGGGAGTGCTCTCTTTGCTGAATGAATCCGATTATGGCTTTCCAATACTGGAAAAGTATTCCACCAGTAATTTGTGCCATCCACAATGTAATGGCTACAGACGTAACATACTTTTAAGCTTCACTTAAACATTTTTCATCACATCCCTAATTCTAAACAATCAACAAAGCAATAACTTAAGCCCTTATTAGTGTCTTTCGAAATCTCTTCTCGATAGGGAGCTGGCAAGATGGCCGAATAGGAACAGCTCTGGTCTGAGGCTCCCAGCAGGACCAATGCAGGCAATTTCTGCATTTCCAACTGAGGTACCTGGTTCATCTCATTGGGATTGGTTGGATAGTGGATGCAGCCCACAGAGGGTGAGCCAAAGAAGGGTGGGGTGTGGCCTCACCCAGAAAGCACAAGGGATCAGGGGATTTTCCTTTCCTAGCCAAGGGAAGCCGTGAGAGACTGTATGTGGAAGAATGGTACACTCCAGTTCAGATACTGCACTTTTCCCATGGTCTTCACAACCAACAGACCAGGAGATTCCCTCTGGTGCCTTGATCAGCAAGTCCCAAACCCATGGAGCCCAACAAGCCAAGATCCACTGGCTTGAAACTCTTGCTACTAGCACAGCAATCTGAGGTCAACCTAGGATGCTTGAGCTTGGTGGGAGGAGGGCTATCTACCATTGCTGAGGCTTAAGTAGGTGGGTTTTACTTCACAGTGCAAACAAAGCTGCCAGAAAGTTCAAACTGGGTGGAGCCCACCACAGCATACGGTAGCCCACCACAGCTTAGTAAGGCCTCTGCAGCCAGATTGACTCTGTGGCCAGATTCCTCCTCTCTGGGCAAGGCATCTCTGGAAAAATTAAAAAGGCAGCATTCCCAGTCAGGGACTTATAGACAAAACCCCCAACTCCCTTGGACAGAGCACCTGGGGAAGGAGTAGTTGTGGCTGCAGCTTTGGCAGACAAACATCCCTGCATGACAGCTCTGAAGAGAACAGCTGCTCTCCCAGCACAGCGTTTGAGCTCTGATAAGGGACAGACTGCCTCAAGTGGGCCCCTGATCCCTGTGTATCCTGACTGGGAGAGACTTCCCAGTAGGGGCCAACAGACACCTCATACAGGAGAGCTCTGGCTGGCATCTGGCGGCATTCGGCCAGAATGCTTTTCTGGCTGGTGTTCGTTACCCTAATAAGATCAACCAAATAGACTGCTAGCCAGACAAAGAAGAGAACCAAATAGATGCAATTAAAAAATGATAAAGGGGATATCACCACTGATCCCACAGAAATACAAACTACCTTCAGAGAATACTATAAACACCTCTACGCAAATAAACTAGAAAATCTAGAAGAAATGGATAAATTCCTGGACGCATGCAGCCTACCAAGAAAAAAGCAGGAAGACGTCCCCAGATAGATCAATAACAAGATCTGAAATTGAGGCAGTAATAGCCTACTAACCAAAAAAAATCGAGGACAAGATGGATTCACAGCCAAATTCTACCACAGTTACAAAGAAGAGCTGGTATCATTCTTTCTGAAACTATTCCAAACAGAAAAAGGAGGAATCCTCCTTAACTCATTTTCTGAGGCCAGCATCACCCCGATACCAAAACCTGGAAGAGACAACAAAAAAGAAAATTTGAGGCCAATATCCCTGATGAACATTGATGCAAAATTCCTCAGTAAAATATGGCCAAACCAAATCCAGCAGCACATCAAAAAGCTTATCGACCACGATCAAGTCGGCTTCATCTCTGGGATGCAAGGCTGGCTCAACATATGCAAATCAGAAAATGTAACCCATCATATAAACAGAACCAATGACAAAAACCACCTGATTATCTCAATAGATGCAGAAAATTCAATATCCCTTCATGTTAAAAATGCTCGAACTAGATATTGATGGAATGTATCTTAAAATAAAAGCTATTTATGACAAACATATAGCCAACAACATACTGAATGAGCAAAAACTGGAAGCATTCCCTTTGAAAACCAGCACAAGACAAGGATGCTCTCTCTCACCACTCCTACTCAACATAGTACTGGAAGTTCTGGCCAGGGCAATCAGGCCAGAGAAATACATAAAGGATATTCAATCAGGAAAAGAGGAAGATAAAATGTCTGTTTGCAGATGACATGATTGTATATTTAGAAAATCCCATGATCTCAGCCCAAAATCTCCTTAAGCCAATAAGCAACTTTAGCAAAGTCTCAGGATACAAAATCAATGTGCAAAAATCACAAGCATTCCTATACACCACTAACAGTCAAGTCATTGAACTCCCATTCACAATTGCTACAAAGAGTAAAATACCCAGAAATACAACTTACAAGGGATTTGAAGGACCTCTTCAAGGAGGTCCACTGCTCAAGGAAGAGGACACAAATGGAAAAACATTCCATACTCATGGATAGGAAGAATCAATATTGTAAAAACAGCCATACTTCCCAAAGTAATTTACAGATTCAGTGCTATCCCCATCAAGCTACCACGGACTTTCTTCACATAATTAGAAAAAGCTACTTTAAATTTCATATGGAACCAAAAAAAGAGCCTGCTTAGCCAAGACAATCCTAAGCAAAAAGAACAAAGCTGGAGACATCATGCTACCTGACTTCAAACTATACTACGAGGCTACACTATTCTACTATAAAGACACATGCACACATGTTTATTGCAGCACTGCTCACAACAGCAAAGACTTGGAACCAATCCAAATGCCCATCAATAGACTGCATAAAGAAAATATGGCACATATACACCATGGAATACTATGCAGCCATAAAAAAGGATGAGTTCATGTCCTTTGCAAGGACATGGATGAACCTGGGAACCATCATTCTCAGCAAACTAACACAAGAACAGAAAACCAAACACCACATGTTCTCAAATGGGAGTTGAGCAATGAGAACACATGGACACAGGGAGAGGAACAGCACACACCAGGGCCTATTGATGGGTGGGAGGCTGGGGGAGGGATAGCATTAGGAGAAATACCTAACATAGATGATGGGGGTTGACGGGTGCAGCAAACCACAATAGTACATGTATACCTATGTATCATACCTTCATGTTCTGCACATGTACCCTAGAACTTAACGTACATTAAAAGTCTCTACCCTTATCCTGGCAAGCCACCAATAACAATGTCCCTAAACAGAGGTAAGAGATGAGCAGTAGCACACTGTTATACAGTATTTTTGCCATGCAGATACAAAAGAACTAAATAACCTCAAAAATATAGATAATAGTAAAATATAGTAAAATAATTAGATGAGTTTTATGAACTTTGTCCTTAATATCACTTAACTGTTTAATTTTAGTAATTACTGTATCACAAAAAGAAGTCTCAAATTCTTGCAGAATTTCTGAAAATTTAACAATTGGATTTTGAGAGGTGGCAAGAACTGGCTTTAGCTCACCACTGCACCCTGACCATTCCCGCATTCACCTCTGTTGCAGCCTGTGTCCAGGGCTCTGCCAAAGCTGCTTATACTGTTGGTATCCTCTGCCACCTTGCACCCTGGTGACCTCCACCAATAAGCACAGCAATGCCTGCAAGTAATCAGCCACCTCCTCTGTGCCCTGTACCTTGAATGCTCAGTCAGATTCTAGGGCTGTGGCCCTGGGTAGCCTCTCGGCTGTTCTATGCCTCAATCTCCATGTCTGGCAAAAGCGCTCCCCATTCAAGGTGCACCCCAGTCCTTCCTGCCCTGCCCCTTCTGCCCGACTCAAATCCTTGCTCTACTATTCCTGAGTTCCTTCCTACCGGCCATGCCAGTGCTGTTCTCGCAACAATCAGGGAATTGAAAATAATTCGCAATTATTTTTTCTGCTTTGACTCTTAGGTATTATGCTTTGGGACAGAATGGCATCTGTTGTCCTCTCAATTCCTTTCCAGGGCATCCTTTACCCTTCTTGGGGGACTCATTATCACAACGCAGTGTCCCCGCTCCCTCCCCTCATTTTCAATTTGGGATGCACTACTTAACCACTTTCAGATGACATGAGTAGAGGTAGCTGGCTCAGCTTTCTACGACGTATGTAATTCAGTGATGTACCAAGACTCCCCATGTGTGTGCTGCAGGGGAAAAAAATGGCAGAAGACACCTGTCCCTATATTAGGCCAAAGTCTTTTGGTTACAAAACAAGTGGCTTATGAAAAAAGGGATTTATCGGTTCATAAAATTTATGATACTCAGAAGTGAAGATGGCTTCAGGTAAAGCTGGATTCTAGGGTTGAGATTAAAAATGCAGTAATTTGCCTTCTCTGTCTCATTTTCTATCTCTTTTTGTCCATAGGCCTCATTCTTTCCTCCTGCAACCAAGCTTTCCAGTGAGACCAACAAAGGTGCATAAACAGCAACTCTAGGCTGACATGGTCTCACTCAGCAACCACTGTGGTGAAACAGCATCTATCTTTCCATGCACAGAAACCAGAGGACTTGTATTGGCACTGCATGGGTCATGTGCCCAAGCCAGCCCAATCACCTGTGCTTTGGTGGACCCAGCGTCTAGCAGGGGAAGAGAGCAGGTGGAGCAGATCTGTCAGTACTCCAACATCATCCCCTTGTCCTTTCCTCTTTCGGTGCTCACCTGCCACACAACCAAGTGTTGGACTCTATCTCTTTTCCTAAGGGCTCTGCTGTCTCGCCTGTTTGCAAGATTGGTCATAAGTGCCTGGGATCAGCCCTCCATCAGGGAGTTGGTATACAAAGACCCCAACTTTCTTGCCCCTCATCTGGGCTAGCAATAGGCTCATACTTTACATTGCTCCCCAGGCTGCCCCAGCAGGTTTGAGCTCCATGCTCACAGTGGTAACCAGCTTCAAGACACAGCCTTTACTAGATTTCTTCCTACTCCCATGTAGGCCTCTGCTCTTTTCCCAGCGTCTGCTTGCACTCAAATCCTTATCTCAGGGTTTGCATCTGGGAAGACTCAAACTAGAAGCGAAAGAACCCAAGTTCAGCCCCTCCAGGGTCATGTGGAGTGGTGTGAGGCACTTCCCTCAAGAAAAGAAGGCACTGAACAGGGTAAGGCAACAGAGGCTTGAAATCCCTGCAGCCATCCTTACAGTCCTGGCACCAAGGCCCTTCTCTTCCTCTCCCGCTTTCAGTTAAGTGATAGGATCCTAATTCCAAGATGCCCACAATCACTTGGTCTTTTTACAGCATTCCAGGTTCCTAGACAAATGGCTTCCAAATTAGTTCCCACTCTCACTTCCCTACCATGGAGACACTGAAGCCTGGAGAGAGACTGAAGCCTGCTCCACTCACCCACAGGAGTCCTTCTAGGCTCACCCATTCTTTCACTCCAACTTCAGACAATCAAATGCTTGATTTCAGATTTTCTAAAGGATATTTTTAGGAAATAGATAGGGAGAACTCATAAAACTGCTACTTAGGAAATGTGTTTCCTAGTACTGCGTTTCCCTTCACATTGCCCTGTGATTGACTCTCTTTGAGATATCCCTAAACTGTTGGTAAACCAAGACTCATTGGTAAACTGAGGACAATTCACATACATTTGCCCCTGTGTTCTATGACAGAACCTATGGGTTTTTAAACATTTTAATTTCTGCTTATTCTTTCCAGGGATTCGAAATAATTCATTTTTAACAAACATCTATCAAAATTTTCTTTCAAGTCTCATTAGCATTCATCAGAGAAAGCAAAGCCCAAAGCAAAAAATCAAAACTAGCCTCTGATTTAACTTTGGGTAATTTCCTCCACTCCTAGACCTCCGGCCTTTGATACCACAGGATATCCCACATTGGCTCAAAGAAATTCAGGAACTTCCTCCATAGATGCAATGTTCAGAGAAACTTTCATCCCTTGTAGGGGACAGTGCTTCACTGTGATTCACATAATTATACTTTGTAACAGAACCACTTCCCTTTCTGGCCCAATGGAAAACAGTGGCACATGACATGAAAAGGTCTTATGAATTTTCGCTTAACACTCGAAAGAACTTTAGAATGTGATAAGTGACTTAGAGGTCAGTCATACTACATGTACAAAATACTAGGGGTGTGTCAGAGGGCGTGACCCTTTCACTATATACACGTCAATGATGATGTAACAGGTACTATCTGTGCCTTTGGTGATATAGTAACTTTTTAATTAGCTATATCTGCTGTCTTTGGGTAAGTTGTATTTTGCATTGTGAATGTACAAATTTAAATTTAAAAAATTTAAGATAATTACATATTTTTTGGAAAATGCTTTTCAAATATTTTGCATTTTTCTCTGCCTTAGAAGAGGATGATGAATGCATTTTTGACTTAGTTTGGTATCTTGCCGATTTAGGGTTCTGATAAATAGCCATTATCATCACCACCATCATCTAAGCTGTAAGACAATGATGTTATCAAGCACTTTCAAAGTAGGTAGAATTATTTGATGCTCCCCTGAAACTGTTAGACTAGCGTGCTTTTTGAGGTCCCCTCTTCCTGCTTCTTCACCCTGTTTTTCCTATGACTCCCTAGGTGACTGTTCCCAAAAGCCAATGTTTTCCTTTGCTCTAACTCAGCAGACAGTACCCACTCTGTGGGTACCTCACCCACTCTGTGACCAACACTATTCTAAGTACTGGGACTTTGGTAGTGAACAAGCAGAGCGAGTCTTTGCCCTCATGGCATTGACATTCTGGCAGATGATGCCTACCTATCTTCTTTAGCTCCTCTTTTCCTTGTCCTCATATTCCAAATGAATGAAACAAATGGAATTATGTTTATAGCATGAGTGCATAAGCACTGAACAAGGACACATCTCATCTATGACTTTCATAAATTTCGGTGCATGTAGCACATCATATGAATTTTTAGGTACTGAAAAACACTTCCATTCTTTCTCATTTCTCATTAGTGTGCTGGATGGTTCAATTTGGAGGACAATAGCCTTTGGATAAATAAGTGTCATTTAATTTGATTCACATAATTATACTTTGTCACACAACCACTTCCCTTTCTGGCCCAATGGAAAGACAGTGGCACATGACATAAAAGGGTCTTATGAATTTTTGCTTAATATGCAAAAGAATTGGTAGAGTATGTGATAAGAGGTGCACATCTTATCTGGCTTTTCTGGTGCACTCTGAGTTGGTTTGGCATTGAGCAGATTCCAAGGTGGAATCATGATGTCCTGAAAGTTACCTTGCAGCCCAGTCCAACTGTGCCCGTGCTGCAGCTTAGAGAGGAGAATCGGGCCCCAAGATCAAACTGTACTCTTCAGATTGTCCCATTTTGGGGAATAGCCCGGCAGCTGCCACCTGGTCAGTTCCTCCTTATTTGGTGCCTGGAACAAGGCAGCCTGCCAACCCGCCACCGGAGAGCTGTTTTTCATTGCTGGCTTGGTCACTGATTTTTTTAAATTCCATTTTTAATGTGTTCAAGTTTGGCCAAAAGGAAAAAAATAGTCTCCAGTTATCCAAGTGATCATGTTGTGTACATAGTAAAGAAAACCTGAACTTTTTTTTTTTTCTGGCTGCCTTTCTGACTGCTGTAAATTGTCCTCTAGCATGCACAGAGAATGGAGCCAGAATTTCCAAAGAAGGACTCCAACCAGGAAAAGCTGGATATGTCTTGCTTTTTAGAGAACTGCCTCTGCTTTTCAGGACCCACCCTGCCAACTCCACATCCACGGAAAAAATCTGACTTCTTATGGTTGTTTTAAAAGGGACACTGTTGACTTCAGACAGAAGCTAGACTGCAATCTAAGGACCCAGAAGTGAGTTTCTAAGAAGTGAGTCAAAAGTAAAGGAGACCACACACTGTAAAATAAATAAGCCTCTTAAAAATACGTTTGAAGTCACTCATGACATTCTATTTCTCCAAACCATTTACCTGTAATTTTAAAAAATCCCCAAGAAAGTATGCAGTTTAATCCTACAATATGAGAATTTGAGGCTTTAATATGGGAAGACAAAGGAAGGAAAGGGGATCATAGGACTGTTTTCCTCCCTCGGAACCTAAGCTGCTGAGAGACACTCGCTACTTCAGTCAAGCGGGATGCAAAGATCCCCAGGGCTAGCTTTTTGAATCCATAAGAATTCTTGGTAGTTCAAGGTATGAAACTTTTTCACGAGGGCTTACGAAGAGAAAGGGCTCTGTGCTTCATAAACTTCTCTGCAAATACAATTAAGTTACCAAAGACAAGCACCAGTTCTGAATTAAGGCAATAAATCTTTCGCCTAGGTCTACCTACATAACATGGCAGGAAAGGGGCCTCCTACCCAGCCAACAGTTTAAGGTCCAGTAGTCTTTGAGCATGGGAGGCTCACCTTAAGCTCTTTTAAGGCCCAAAATGAGGTCGGCAAGATGGGAGTTCCTGCTTGCCTTACAGGAGCACATAGGTTAGGGTGAGGTGGAAAAACTTTACTCCCAGGTTTGTCTCCAAATGTAATTTTCCTGAAACAGGTTAAAATACAGCTTTGCTAAGTCACATTGTAATTACATAGAATACTAAAATTCATACACAAATTCTGTGACTTGAACTAATGTCTTATCAAGAAATTGTGTTTCTATTCATGTAATTGAGTACTGATAGCCGTCTCAGTTTTAGTTGCCTTTGATTATCTTGGCTTTCGCTATGTATTAATTGTACATCTCATATTTCCTAGAGGTTAGAGCTCTTTATGGTTTCAAGTGTTTTCCAGAAAGACACAATGCTAACAAAAGTTTCCAAGTCATAGAATTCATATTGATGAACTTTAATTTTCTTTCCTTTGAGTATATTTGTCAGTAATTTGAAAATTGTTTCTAATAAGAAGTAAAGAGAGTATGTACTAAAGAATCTTTAATTTCTTTGAGCACTGGTTGAAGCGAAACCCAATTCCAGATCAAAGTTTTGTTTGGGATCTGTTATAATAGAGTTTTCTAGAAGAGATGTTAGATCATTATCAAAGTGATGGTGTAAATAAAGTTTTGCCAACCAAAATCTCAGAGCCTTTTCACCTTCCAATGCTAGAACTGAGAATTTCAGAGCTTCACTCATGCAAAGCAGATTCTAGGTTGGCATATGGACACGGGTCATCTGTTGTTCAGAAGATACGTTATGGCACACCTCAGTTATGGCTGTGCTTGCAGGGTTAGGAATGCACATGTGTAAGGTAAGCCTGTAATTAGTCCGGTGACTTGGTGGATTGTGGTCGATGCAATCATTGCTGGTAAGGGAGGACTGCAGACCAAGAGCAGAAAAGCAAAGCTGCTCATCCATGGCTGTATCTTCTCATTCTGGCTTTCGATTTTGTAAAGTCTCCTCTGCCTCAGCACCACACCCTCCCTCTATCCCCCCCCACATACCCAACAACAAACATTCACTCCATTTTTACCATCTGTGCGAAGACAAAATCCAAATGCTTTGAAAAAGATTAGAAGATCTCTAAAATGCTTAATAAAAGTACTTAGCTATTTAACAGATGAATAGGACACCTTGTGAGAAAAACACGGCTGGCATAGGACTGTCATTACATCCCTCACCATCAGGAGTTTGCAGCTGCTCATCTGCTCAGGCGATGCTGCTTGCAGTTGGCAATGCATTTGGGTGCAATTTGAAAGACCCACAAGTTCCAAGCATCTTTCTCTCCTGCTTTCCAAACATCATGGTGCCTTTTTGATTATTCTGCCATCTATTCATATGCTTTAAATGCAATCATTTCTTTTCCCATGTTGCCAAATGCTTACTTCTGTCAGTCTCCATTTAAAAGTTAAACATGAATAGATTTTTACAGCATGAATAAATGGGAAGATGCCTCAGGATGTGCAAAGAGACAGGGTTAGCTAACTGAAGGGAGTAATGTATAAGCCAATGGGCCATGACTGGAGAGCAGTATAGGAGGGCTGTTACTAAATGGTTTGTAGTGGGTCTGTTTGGATTTGAATACCACCTCCAATTTTGGCTTTGTGACCTCTGTCAAAACAGGATTTGTATTAAGTTAAAAAAAAAAATGCTGGCTACGATTTGCAGGGCTCAAGCCAAAATGAAAATGCAGAGTTCTTTGCTCAAAAAGCAGGAGAAAGTGTCATTAAAGGTACTAAGATAGAAAAACTTTTTCTTCTGTTGTTCTGAGCACGGGATGCTGCTGGGTGACCAGACACTCTCACAGGTACCTGAGGACTGACCCCTCCTTGTGACTTGACATATTCATGGACCACTGGTGGCTGGGCTCTCCCTCCTGCAAGGCACTAGCTGGATATAAGGAAACTGGGCCAGGCAGCTCCTCTTTTCACAATCCTTCTGGTCCAATGCACAGCAGAGAGGCAATTCCCTAGGGATTGCAACCTCTTTAAAGCGACTCAGTACATGGATCAGGTATGGGTAAGAAACTCCGCAGCAGAGCCACCTGATGAATGCTCACTGGTCTGCCAGTCCAGCATGGGAACAGTTGCTACCGTGCCCCCAAGACACCATGGAGCACTTGTGCCCGATCCCCACCCCCTTGTGCTAAGTTCCTTGTCGGGGTAGAGGGCCTCAGGGTTTGCTGTATGGGAGCTCAGAGACAGGGCAGAGTTTGACGCAGGGAAACAGCAGGAGACTGAATGATGTTTGAGCCAAGTCGCTAAGACCCTAGTGCATGCATGCTGCTTTGTCCCATTGGACAGCACTTAAACACAAATTTGAGTATAAAATTAAGGATTTTAAAGAAATGTAGAGCATTAAACTTCAAGCGCAAGGCTCTTCTGATCATGGGACGCTGCATAACTACACTGGTCACTCACCCATGAAGCCAGCCCTGAAAAGAACGCATATAAAGTTCTTTGTACAATGCCAGAGGCAGTCAGCTGATGTTTTCTCATTATAATGTCGCAAAAATTTCTCAATTTTATATTTGACTTTGTGAAGTGCTGTCCGATAGGGACATATGCTTACATGCTGTTAGCATTATTAACTAGATGATCTGTATGGAATAGAACATTACACATTCCAGTCTTGTGTATAAACGTGGATATGTTGGTGTCTGAGAAAGCAATGATAAAAAGAATCCTCAGTCCTAGGAGGGTTGTGACTCAGCTTCCAAGAGGCCTGGTGAGCAGTTCTAGAGCTGGGTGTTTAGCCCCACACTCACTTAGCAACAAGTCAACTGAGGTAACAGCGATCGTTTTAGCATGACTTGGAAATGCCAAAGAAGCCACGCACATATATTAGGTACAGAAAAGTGAATTTTTCAAAGTCAGCAGCTAAAGGTAGTTCCAGTTCAGCTCACCCTTAAAAAAAAAAAAAAAAAATCAGTGATAGGATGAATATCTAGTAATCATGGGACTGAGCAAAGCCTTTTCCACATCTTGTTCATGTCTGCAGTTTTCTTCTGCATTGCTAGGCAAATTGACTTTGAACTGCTAATCTACAAAACAAACATCCTTTGGGTAAAGAATCATCTTGGTAGTAAATGTCAAAGTTTGCTGGAAGCTAAGTGAGGCCAGGTGAGGTGCCAGCTGTGCACCAAAGTCCCCAACTTTGAGGGCCTGCTTTGAAGAAGTCAGGTTGTCCATAAGCCTGTGAAAATGAGTTTACACACTTTCTAAGCACATCTCCTCAGATGCTGTCTAAGCAATATTCGTTTTGAAAGCTTGATCTCTTTTTTGTTGCAGATACACATCACAACTGTTCTGGCTCTGTTTGCACAGGCTTTTTGAATATTTGGCCCAGGAAATCCAGGGTATCAAGTGACTGCCATCAGTGTGACAGAAAAATGATCTTCCACATCCAGAAATCTGTATATGCATGAAAAAAGCTGCCAGAGAAGAAAATCCTTAAAACATCAGGAATTTCCCTTTGAAAATACATGAGAAAGGCATCTAATGGAAAGGAAGGCCTATTGTTTCCCCTACTGAATATTTAAGAATAACTGTCCCTATAAATGCTCTTGAGAGTTGACATTTTCACCATTAAGTTCAATTAAAATTTTTCCCTTATGACTAAGAGGTCAAAAAGATTCTAGGCCAGGCACAGTGGCTCACGCCTGTAATCTCAGCACTTTGGGAGGTCAAGGTGGGTAGATCACGAGGTCAGGAGATGGAGACCATCCTTACTAACATGGTGAAACCCCATCTCTACTAAAAATACACACAAAAAGATTAGACAGGTGTGGTGGCACGTGCCTGTAGTCCCAGCTACCTGGGAGGCTCGGGCAGATTTGTTTGAACCTGGGAGGCAGAGGTTGCAGTGAGCCAAGATCACACCATTGCACTCTAGGCTTGGGTGACAAAGGGAGACTTCATCTCAAAAATTAAAAAACGACTCTAGTCTGCAAAACTGAATGCAAAAGGTTGCACACAAGTGATTCTGTAGTATTCTGAAGAGCTAACCACCATAACTATAGTTGAGCAACATCTGCTATATGTCAATACTGTCTTAAGTCCTTTATAGGAATTAATCTACAATCTTGTAGCCAGACAAAGAAATTGTAGCTTTGAGTAACTCACCCAAGGTAATGTCATAACAAAGATTCAAGCCCTCCAGTCTATTAGAGTACACACTTAACTATGCAGCGTAAGTTTAAGTCAACGATAGCGAAAGTGTTTCATTTAAAGACTCAGCCTAAAGGAGGTACAGTAAGTCTTCAATGTTGTTGACTTGTTCTTGGAAACTGGGACTTTAAGCAAAATAACATAAGGAAATCAATTTTACCATAGGCTAATTGATAGAAAGTTAAATTCCTATGACATATTTCTGGTCACAAAAACATTGCCAAACTTTTAAAGAAAAACCAAAACACTCCTAATTTTAAATTTTGATATAAATGTGACTTATAGGCACATATAAGAAAGATTTATACAAGCAAAATATTTACCGTTATTTCAGTTTGGGGGTGGCAGGACCCTATCCTGTCAGCTCAGGGTGCAAAGTGGGAACTGACCTGGACAGACCACCACCATCCCATCTCAGGACACACACTCACTGCACAGATGGGGGCAATTTAGACACCAATTAGCCTAATGCACTCAGCTTTAGGATGTAGATGGAAACCAGAGCGCCCAAAGAAAATTCAGCTGGGGAGAGAACATGCAAACCACAGACAGTTAACCTGGCTGGGAATCAATTTTTTCTCATCAACATTATAAGGAAATGATATTGAACCACAACGTTATTGGAAGACCTGCTGCATTTTTAAGCCCAAACACTGATACAGAAGTTATGTTTTGCTGGGATTTTTTAAAATAAAGCTCGATACTTGTATATACCCGATATGTTATCCATATAATGGTCATTTGTTTTTTAAAAAAGGTAAACACTGTATAGAGTTACAGCAAAAGCTTAAGCAAGGACAAATGTTTCCAGCAGTGGTGGCACCAAGAAGCACCTCTCATCTCAAGAGCACCATCTATGATGTTGTCCTGGAGAAAATGGCTGGGTGTCACCTGGATCATTGCAATTTCTTTATTAACAGACTGCAGCAGAGAATGCAGAAACTGAGAAGATAGTTAAGAAAGGATTATAATAATCTAGCACAGAGATAACGCTTAGCGTGGATCAAGGTGTCAGAAAAAGATAGTGAGAAGTGGTTGGATTTCAGATGTAAAACATCTATAGCCATCAGAATTATTTAGAAGATTGAAGTGGGGTGTAAAACTCAAGAGAAATCTTGGATGACTCCCAGGTTTTTGATATGAGTAATCAAGGTTGAAGTTGCTATGGATTAGGAAGGGGAAAATCCTGGAAGAGGTAGGCTTTGGGAGGGACTCTCAGGAGCTCAGGATTGAGCATATTAACGCTGAGTTGCCATTAGCCAGCTAAGCAGGGAGGTCAATTAAACTCTGGAGGTCAGAGGACAGGACTTGCCCAGAAATGTAAAATAGTCTTCAGTATGTAGAAGTATTTAAAACAGTGAAAGTGCATAGTATCACTGAATTGAGTAACGTTAGAAAATTTAAGACAGTGCTACTCAAAATACTAACTACCGATCAACATCAGCATCACCTGGGGCTTGTTAGACATGCAATTCTTGGGCCCACCTGCACCTACTGAATCAGAAACTGCTGGAATGAGGCCCCTGCACCTCGTTGTAACAAGCCCTCCAGGCGTTTCTTTTGCTTACTAAATTTTGAGAACCACGGGTGTAGAAATCATGGAGATAGGAAGAATCTGATCAGGATTAGCCAGAAAGGAAGAAAAAAAACCAGAGGATGTGGTGTATTGGAAACCAAGCCAGAGAAGTGTTAGAAGCAGAGGAGAGTTATCTGCTGTGTCACATGTGCCTGAAAACTGTCCATCAGATTTACACATTGTCTACAGCCTGGAGTTCGTTGGTGCTATCTGTAGGTGAACTCCGGCAGGGTTGTAGACACAAGTTTGATGTGTGGAGTTCGAGAGAGAGAGGGGAGGGTGGAGAGAAATTAAGAGACCACGGAAAATAAGTCTTGGAGGGCCGGACGTGGTGGCTCACGCCTGTAATCCCAGCACTTTGGGAGGCCAACAGGCAGATTGTCCGAGGTCAAGAGTTTGAGACCAGTCTGACCAACATAGTGAAACCTCGTCTCTACTAAAAATACACACACACAAAAACAGCCAGGCCTGGCAGTGCATGCCTACAATCCCAGCTACCTGGGAAGCTGAGGCAGGAAAATGGAACCAGGGAGGTGGAGATTGGCGAGCCGAGATCGTGCACTGCACTCCAGCCTGGGAGACACAGCGAGACTCCACCTCAAAAAATAAAAGTCTTACAGGAGTTTTGCCTCAAAGATAAGGAAAAAAAAATAGGATAAAAGCTCGAGAAGGAAGAGGAGTTAAGAAAATTTTTTCCCCTTTCTGCCCTTTCCTCCCTCCCTTCTTTTTCCCCACCTTTCTTCTTTTCTTTCTCTGCTTCTCCCTCCCACCATTTTTTTGTCTTTTAAAGAAGAGCGCTACAAACAGTGTATCTTCGCGACGTTGGCTCTGATTCACTGCAGAATGCAACGTGAGAACTCATGAGAGGAGTAGTGGCCCACGCGAGCAACGCCGCCAAGCAGGGCGGGTATAAAAGGAGGAGCCCGGGCCGGGCCGGCTCCACAGAGCATGCGCGGGCGTCTTCCTCATTAACAGGCCCGCTCCACAGAGCATGCGTGGGCTTCTTCCTTAACAGGCCCGCTCCACAGAGCATGCGCGGGCCTCTTCCTCATTAACAGGCCCACTCCACAGAGCATGCGTGGGCTTCTTCCTCTTTAACAGGCCCGCTCCACAGAGCATGCGTGGGCTTCTTTCTCTTTAACAAGCCGGAAGGAGGGCTAGGAGTCCCGGAAGCAGTGGGCAGGCATTGAGTGCGTTTGACGCTGAGATGACTCTACTGAGGGAGTTCTACTCGGATTTCTTTTCTTTGCTGGGTTGTTTAGGAAGCAAGGTCACCAACTGAGGGTGAGGAGCATGCAAGGACGGACCAAGGGGGAACAGGTCGACTGCCAGGCAGCAGAAGGGCCCACTGTGGGTATTCAGATTCGACAGACTTAGCAAGCATTAATCAAAGTAGTGATTTTTTTTTTCACCTGAAAGAAGCCCTTCAGAAAAAAATTGCACCTGGTGCACCGTATTTCTCTTTCTCTCTCTTTCTCACACACACACACACACACACACACTCTCTCTCTCTCTCTCTCTCTCTCTCTCTCTCTCTCTCTCTCTCTCTCTAACATGCAGAAAAGGGAAGAAGCAAACATGGGCTCTGAATTGCCACAGCGTAGGAAGAAAGGAAGGCTTTTAGTTGAAAGCATGACCTGAAAGGTAGCATTTGAGCATGTTCCCAAAATGGGCGTGAGACAGGAGAGAGAGAGACAGGATATATATCGTGCCTGTCAGCCACACGCTGTGCTATGGATCCCCACGGTGGGCTTGGGCAGGGAGTACATCTCGGCATGTGTAGTTTGGGCAGCAAGGGTCAGTAAGAAGGAGGAGGTGGAGACAGGCAGTGGTAACCGAGGTAAAGGAGGTGGAGAAACAGAATGGGGAATGACTGGAGAAGATGAAGCAGGGCCGGGCTCTAGACGCAGGTGTTTCCACCTGAGCCCCAATTCTCCATTTCCCAGCTGTGTATTCTTGGTCAGTTCACTCAATTTGAGTCTCATCTCCCTCCTCTAAACTATACAAGTAAAACACACATCAGAGAGCATAGCATGTACTAAGTACTCAGAAAAAGCTATTAATACTATTTTGAAGCAATAGAGCTAAGGATAAAGAAGGGAAGCAAGAGTTAAAAATGAAGCTAAAGGAGAGAGGGATAAACATAATTATTAAGGGGAGGAGGAAATGTAAAACAGAAGAGAAAATGAAAAAAGTAAATGAAGAGAGAAAAAGAATTATGTGGACAGTGAGAATGAGAAACATACAAATAGGAAAACAGAAATGGAAAATGAAAAAGCAATACACAACTTTATAATCTCAAAATATAAACCCAAACATATTTTTGATAAAACATAAAGGTTCTTAGAGCATTGTCTAGCCAATATGTTTCGACAGTGTACAGATTTGAATCCCAGACTTGATGTAAATATCATTAGCAAAACATTGAATTTTAGCAGGAAATTGCAGGCTTTGATGGATAAATAGCTTTGGCATCCTAAGATGACCACATCAGGATCCAATAAGTCACTTGATGGCACATTTATAATGTTTTCTATTTTTAAAGGCCTTAATATTGCCGTTTCTCAGGCAATGATCAAAACACCTTGAGTATAGGATGAAGCCATTCACATTAGCAAGGTTGTGTTAGTCTTTTTCAGATGGGGAGGTTTGGAACGTTCACGTCACCTGCAGTGCTCCAGCAAATCAGCCATGCTCCTAGATGTCAAGTTATGGGAAATCTGAGGGGGGCGTACCAGCTTTGTCTCTGAACTCCTTTCAGAACAAAATGGGCAGGTTTGGGCTCCTAACTGAGCCCTAAGGGAGCTAGGATGAAGAATTTTCCAACCCCAGCACTTTGTCTCATATGCTTACTACCATGACCTATGTGCTGTTTAGAAATTTCCTAAAGCTCGTAATAAATATGCCAGAAATGCAGACATGCGAGATAGGTGAATTTCTGCAACCTTTCTGAACCTGTCTGAACTTCATTTCCATTTCGCGCTTCTAAAGCTCAGTCAATTGAAGCCCCCATCACCTCTCCCAGGATTGCCAGTAAGTCCCAGTTGATTTACATAGTTCTAAGGTGTGTGGGAGGGTAGAAATGAGTCTGAGCCCTGCCTGCCTTCCTTGCCGACTGACATTCTGAAATGTATATTGTTCCATCCAAACATCTGACATCAGTGCAAACAACCAAGGGCCACGGACAGGGGTCCCACCTCCCTGAGATTCTCAGACTCAGCTGGGACCTGCCCAGTAGTGGGGAAGGCCCCACTGAGTGACCCACTGGACTGGCATCTTCCTTCCCTTCTGACTGTCCTTTCTCTCAGTCTGTATAACTTTCCCTAGTCTGGGGTAAGGGATGGTGTCAGGGGGAGTGGAAAATAATTCTAATTACACAGTTATCCAAATATTTTGTTTATGTCTTGGGCCTAGGCTTCTGAATGGGAGATGCTAAGAGTTTGGTTCTCTTGTCGTCCATGCTTGGGCAGCAGCATCCCTTCCTGGGGATGATGGAGACAAAATTCCTAGGTGTTCACACTGTTGCTGAAGTTGGGGTGGGTGAGTGGTAGGAAGCAGGGAGCAACAACCCCAAGGCTGTTACCTCATGGTTACCCCACTACATGGGCATGGATGCCTCATTCTAAAATTATTTCACCAACACAATGCCCAGCAGGCTGTGACACTGGCACTAGAATGCCTGTAGGTTGATGGTGAAGGGCCTGGATGCCCTCTAGGATAGTAGGATGGTCCTGATGACAGGAGTTTGAGGCAAGAGCCCCAGGCAAAGAGTGGAACATATTCTTGCATGAATTCTGGAATCCTGCTCAGAGTACAGTTTCCAGTCCTGGAGAAATTTATTTGTAAGTTTTCATGTGATGGAGTCTACCTGGGAGGCCCCATCTCACTTGGCAGCATCCCACTCCAAAGAGGCCCCACTTGAAAATCTCATTTTTCTCACAACAGATGCTGGGTTTCAGTCCAGATGCCTTAGACATGTTTTTAGTGTATATGCATTGCTGGGGCTGGGATGGAAATAGAGCCAAAAAATGGTGGGAGAGTGTATGAAAGCCTCCCCCTCCTCCTGCCTGGCTCTTTGAACATACTTATTTTCTCCAAGAAGATTGGCTGGAGGTAGCAAAGGCTACAAAAGTTGAACCTGTAAGGAGCTAAGGCTAGCAATCTGGATGCATGATAGCTTCCTAGTGGGAGATACTCCTGGGAGTCTTAGCAGGACTGTTCCATCCCTGGGACAGTGGACAGCTTTGTTTGGAACAGCAGTTTTCAAACTTTAATTAGCACAGCAATCAGCTAGGGAGTTTATCAATAATGCAGATTTTCAAGCCTCACCGTCAAGGTAGTCTGGTTCCTTGTATCTGGGTTGGGGTCCAAGAATTAGCATTTTCAGTAAGCATTCCATGTGATTCTGACACAAATGTTCTCAGACCACAGGCTAAGAAGTACAGTGGTGGGACCTTTTTGGAGACTCTTCATGAGGCCAGCTATAAAGACTCCTGAGTTTCTATGAAGCCACCTGGCTATTCCCCTCCTGTAGCTAAGCCTTAAGCTCCAGAACTCACCTTATTCTCTACAGCCAGGTGAATCCAGATGCCTTCTATACCTGCCCACCCATTTTCCGTTAACAGTGAACTAGCTCTTGGGCAATTGTGAATAACATTTAGTCCACAAGACATCTCAAAACAGGTTTCTAGAAGCCAGTGTAAATAAGGAGTGGAAAAGACAACTTTTGGTCTTGCTTTTGCAACTATGAAGTAGCTTAATTGTCAGCCCCACACAGTTTGACTTGCTGATATACTGCCTGGTCTGTTTGTTTGTTCTTGTGTGTCTTCATCTTCTAAATAAAATGTAACTTCTTGGGAATAAGCCTCAGTGTTTTCTCCTATTTCCCCTACAGCATCTACTATACATTTGGTAATCAAGATAGGATGAGAGTTTCTGACTTATAATCGGGTTACTTCCAAAGGTTCATTCTTCAGCCAGTTATCTGGATCTCGTTTCTCAGTAGGGCAATATTATAAGGGGTAGTTATGTTCCCAGACCAGCCCCCAAATGTCTATTTAATTGGCAGTATAGCTGAATAGTACTACAAGACCTAAAATCATCTACGATATTGCTTTTATGGGGAAATGCATTCCAGATTCCAATTGAAGATGCCAGGAGCTTATTTTTCTGGCCTTGGTTCCAGGACGGGCCTTGACCCATGCATAGTTAGAACTTCTCTCCTGCCTCCACAGACATCCATACATTAGACTGGCTATCTTGAGGTGCATGTTCCAAAGTTGGGGAAAGGTGGCACAAGTTCCTGTTGGGAGACTGGCTGGGGATACAGGGCAAAGTGTGCTCCTGCCAGAGTCAGGACAAGGGAGATGGAAGAAAGCGCATTCCAGGAATAAAAGTCAGGAAGTGGTATTGGTAGGAGGGGTCCAGAGGGCACCAACTCTCTTGGCTACAGTTGCAGAGGCCAGCTGGGGCCAACTACCTTTATAAGCTGTAATGGCCACGTTGGCTGGGTCCCATCATAAGCCTGCATATACACTTTGGGGTAGTGGTGTTTTACTTATTTATTGCTGGTAACCATTCTAAAATGTGGTGGCTTAAAAAAAGCAACCATTTTATTTGAGAATGACTGTGTAAGGTGGGCTTGCCAGTGGCCATTGTTTGGCTGCAATCACCTGTCTGGCAGAGAGTTTGGGGGTCTGTACTTTTACTGAATGCCAGGACTACTGGGTTCTCTCTCTCTTCATGTAGTCTCCTCTCCAGTGGAGTCACAAGACTTCTTACATGGCAACTCAAGATAGCCAAGAAGCAAAAATAGAAACTTATAGGACTCCGTAAAGGTAGGCTGACCACTGGCACAGTTTCATTTCTGATTTAAGTGGTCCCAGGACAGCCCAGATTCACAGGAAGGGGCTCACAAAATCATGAATTCCAGGAGGCATGGTCTATTAGGGGCCACAAAGCTAACACATACTGTATTTGTGGTCCTGTCCTGTGAGAGGCCCTGAGGCTGACAGTGTTTCGTTAAGAATATTTCCATTATAACCACCACAACCAGATTGCTAGCATGCCTAGAAAAAGCATTCCTAGAAAAAGCCTCTAAATATTCTTTTACCTCTCAAATCTTTTCATGTCTAAAAGTCATCTTTCTGCAAAATCCATTGTTCACTTTTTCCTTCACATTTTCTAATTCCATTTTTTTTTTTCTTTTTATCAACCCGGCTACCACTTTACATAGGCAATGTTCTCAGTGATAATGTCATAATGCCTTGGTAAATTACAGTGGATTTTGAGATGTGTCAGGATAATAGTACATAAATCCCCAAAGTTTGCAAGCAGTTTATTATTCTTGAAAAGCCAACTAATGTAGGTACAAGGTTAGCCCTATGATAATATTCCTATTTGTTTCATGTACTTACCTGAGGAGTAGAGAAGAGGGATTGAGTTGGGGATAGTGCTTTGGGAATGGGTGTGTAACCCTGGCATGGCAGAGGCAGACCTGGCTGCAACCCCAATCTCCTCTTCCCTCGAGCAAAACCTGTTTTATTTGTGGTGGCAATGTGCCCAGGCTCCTCTCCATCTAAGTATGGCAACATAACTAAGTTCTGAATAATGAAATTTGAGGGGAAATAGTGTCTGGGACTTGCAGAAAGCTTGCTTAAAGGAAGCAGACTTAACTGGGAAGGGAGCTTTGCGAACTGTTTTGGATTTCTTCCTCCTGTTGCCTGTCCTATGGATGTAATGAATGGTTCACCAGCAGCCATTTGGGACCACAAAGTAACTTTAGGTTAGAAACCACCCTCCAGGTTGGTAGGTATAGAGATAGATGGGTTAGTGATGACCATGGAGCTTTGTTCCAACCCTAGACTCTAGAAATACAGAGAGAGATCAAGATCAAGGTAGACACAGAGAGGTTCTTTCTGTTTAAGCCATTTGTTATTTTGGATTTCCTGTTGTAATTAACCCTATCTTTCATACTTGGTCATAGCCATGAGGATATATAGCCTGTTGTGAATTCCTTTGCTAAGAATATTACAGCAGAAAAAAATGATTAAGAACCAGTGGTCAAGGCTGTGGAGAATTTTCACCTGGCCTATCTCAGTCTCTGTGTTCATCAGCCTCTTGTCAATCCTTAATGGATTGAGGAAGTATTGTTCTGCTTGTGCTATAATGATGCCATTCTCCATCTCAAGAGCTTCCCGTGCATTTCCTAAAGATCTTTCTCATCTGCACTGTTTTTTTTCTTCTATATCCACATGGACTAGCATATCACCTGACATGGTGTAAGTTTAATAAATAGTTCAATGAATGAACAAACTTCTGATCTTCCCTGTGTCTATGCACAGAATCTAGAATGCCTTTTCCCTTTCCCGTTCACTATCACATTTCTATTTTGGCTGTGTAGCTTGTGTTCACCAAGCCCAGGGCTGAGCTGGATAAGCTTGGTAATGAAACTCCCATTAGGACACATGAGCGATACTTGCCAAATGGATGGTGTGTTTGTTTCATGTTTGAGACATTGCTTTACTTGGGTCCTATGAGGAAGGAACAGAGTCCCACTAGAAGAAGAGGCATCACTGGTTGCAAACCAGTCACTCTCCTAAGAAAAGCCAAGATGAGTGTGTGATTTTAGTCAGGATAGCGATGGAGAAGTAAGGAACAGAAGTGACTGAAGAGATGACTACTCGGGGGAAGAGGCATCTCTCAGCCTTGCCATTGAGGAGACAGGGGGATATGGGGGATGTAGTTCCCATAAAGCAGGAAATCAAATGGCAGCTTCTCTATGGTTTAAGCTGAAAAGCAAGAAAACTAAATTGGGTTCCATGCTAGGGCCCACCCAGGTAGGCATCTGTAATGGGGCCATTCACCTGGTATTTTCCACTCTTCACACGTAACTTCATTGTTGTAGCCAAGTGGGTTCTCAGCCTTAGTATCTCTTTATATTTATCCCTATAGATCTTTTTTTTCTGGTTTACAATTAAACCATTTTATTTCAATTATTTGAATTATGAAGGTACATATTTAATGTAATCTAGATAATAAAACTTGACAGTCCCTTTCCTCTGCTTTAATTTTTAATTGAAAACTTTATGAAGATGATAAAAGATCTTGATGGAGTGATTAGGCTTATAGTCCCAATGTAATTTTCAAATATTAATTGCATGCAATTAATAAAAAGGTATACCCTAAGCTTTATATCATTCCTGATTCCCTTCTCACAAAGGCCCCCTCTACAGCCTGTAATCTGTGGGGCTAAAGGAGCCATCTCTCTGTTGGTCTAGTCTGGAGCCTCTTGAATGTTCCATGGTAATCTTGCCTCAAACAGTGTTATCCATGTTTAGGTGTCTGCTTCTTGCTTCAGTGTCTTCAGTATTAAATTTTACTTTTTGCCTTATAATTTGTCCAAATGCAGGCTTTGAAGATGATGTCTTTATGAATTGATTTCTTTGGAAGATCCTGCTTCCCTCTAATATATTCTGCAAAATATTGGCTGTCACTCTGGGATAAGGTGGCTCTCTGTTTCTCTAACTCAAAGGCTTATGATTATCTTTGCAAAAAACAGCATCCTCTGGCTTGGTACCATTTGCAAGCTCGTGGGAGGAGTCCTTTAAATATTCATTGGTTGGAAAGAGGCTCTTTCCGATTTTTAAACTAAAAAGGGAGCAACACATTCCTGAGGTCCACCCTGGTGGGCAAAGGTGTGGAAAACATGGGCAGCCTTTAACCCACCCATAAGGAAGATCTCCGTGTATTGTAACACCAGGAAAGGGGGGTGTGTGTGTGTTTGTGTGTGTGTGTATGTATGTTTTGTGTTACAAAGGTTGTTCCTTTTAAGCTTGCAATAGCCACCACTGCTTCTTGTACCACATCATGTATGACCCTTTCCCCTGTTCTTGATATTAATATTTTCTGTTGATGCTTGCTTTGTTTATAACTAAACATGGTTTGGCTGGTAGTGCATATTTCTCTCATATCTATCTTTGTGAGTGCTATCTCAAGTCTTAAGGTTTTAGAAATATGGCTCCCTGCTAATTTGACTGTCATTATATAGCACAGAGCTCCATGTAAACATGATGTCAAAAATCAATTTTGATGATGATAATTTATTGGAAACGTTAGAGAAGGACACTGAGATGACTTTGAAGAAGGTCGAGGTTTTGGTATAGCTCCACTGCTGGACTTTCTTCCTTCAGAAGATGTAGGCATTTTTAAAACAGATGGAAGCACAGTATAAAAAGCATTTGGTCACAATTTCCAAGGGATTAACTGAAGGAAAAAAAAAAAGCATAAACATTTCACACAGATTGGCGATGCTGCTGCTGATGACAATGATCTCAATCTTTTACTTTAAGAAATCTAAAACGTTTTTGAAAATAAACACATTTGGGCTAGAAGTCAACCATGTAAATAAGAACTAGCCTCTATTGCTCCTGTCTGAAAAGAAATCTGAAGGGGTTGGTTGAGATTTGTTGAGCATGACTTAAGTAAGTTGTATATCCTCAGCCTTCCCCTTTACCTTTATTGTTTATTTGATTTCTTTTCATAGGAATCTGCATCATTGCTCCAACATGTGCCAAAAAAAAAAAAAAAAAAAAAAAAAAAACACAAAACTTCAGGTCTAAACATATTTACTTCTCAGAGTTTGTATTGCAGTTAGAGCTGGAAAGTGAATGCCAAACACAAATCTCTGCACGCAAAATACCTCCCCATCTACATGAGCTTGACAATGAACAATTTTGGGACTCAGGATGGTGGAGGCTTGTTTAGGCTATAACCTCTGTGAAGTGGCACTGGTTATGCTTTGAACTTTAGCTGTAGCCGACAGAGTGATACTTTTCTTTGTGCCTTGCTAAGTTTTGGAAATCTTTCAAAGTTATCATAAAATATTTAAGACACAGATAGAAAACTCTCAACTATTGCTGCATATCATTAGCATGAGAGTGTGGAATCGTTTTTGCAGTGTTGACACTGTCCATTTTCTCATGTACTTAAATATGTTTATTTTTAGTTTCTTTTCAGTCTGCTTTCCAAAGATTACCTGGCTTTCAAATATCATTTTCTCCAGGGAGTCTTTAATTTTGCAAACACTCTGAATAAACATTCCGCGGTAATTAAGGCTGTGAGAGGAAAAAGACAACACTAGAAGTGTCTCATCATCTTCACCGAGTTGTCACCTTCTTAAGTAGGGAAACCAGCCTCAAAGTGACCCACTACATATTGTAGGATGTTGACTTTTTGAAGGAACTACGATATTCATCATTTAATTATTTCCTGAGGGACCACTGTTTGACAAAACATTTTTAAAAGGAAAATCGGTGTTTTCAGGGTCAGTTCTGCAACCTTAAACATCATTATTTAGTCAGCATCAAATACCCTTTAGAGATGAAAGGTGACCTCATCAACAGCACAGTGAGATTTAAGCTCAGCATATTTTTCCAGAAAATGTGGATCTTGCTCTTGGCTTTCTAGCAGTGATCTAATTTTCATGGCTGGGTTAAAAAGAAAACACACAATAAAAGGATTTGAAGAGCTCTACTTGTTTCATGTTGGAAAAGCACTGTAATTTATGGTCATGTACTTAATCAAAATGCTTTATCTTAGGAACTCTAAGTTTTATTTCAAAGGGATAATATCTGAAGACTGTCACCAAATGGAAAGGCCAGGATTATCTGGGTAAATTGCAGCCATGTTCTTCTGCTGGAAGAAATTACGGCACAACTGCTTTCTAATGTTTGTCCTGGTGGATAAGGCTGAAGGTCATGCTCCAGAATGTTGAATTCTAGAGCAGTGGCTCTGAAACTTGAGGATGCTTCAAAAATCACCTGGGGGTGGGGGAGTGGTTATTAAAACACAGATTACTGAGTTACCCTTGGAGTTTCTGATGTAGTGGATTTTGAATGAACCCTGAGAATTGAATTTCTGCTAATGGTGATGGCTCAAGGACCACACTTTAAGAACCACTGGCTTAGAGTTTGGGTAGGAGATATTCATCAGTGGTTCAAATAAAACAGACTGGGAGGTGTCAGAACATAGAATTAAATGTACCAAGGGAATGAGGGAACACAAATTGAAGCAGGGAGGTCAGGCTTATAGATAATGAGATAGAGCAGAGAACCTAAGAAGAAGCAAACAAGCAGTTGGCTTTGGGATATCACATCTGCCAAAGCATCTCAGTCCAGTGATGACAGAATACAGAGGTAATAAATTCTCACAGGCCAGGTGGGTATTTAGCATTAAGATAGTAGCTGTCCAAGGTTCAGGTCAGTCAGCTGAAGTTCAGGGATGGCTCCAAACCTGTGGGGACAACTGATAAGAGTATTTCAGGGCCCTAATCCTCAAAGGGACTTGGAAAAACCAAGAAGATTGGAACAGGTATTCAACGTATTAGTTAAGGTAAGTCTTCCTGCTGTAACAGATGCAAGAGAACCCCCAAGTCACAGTGACTCAACTCAGTAAGAGTATATATCTTGCTCACATACATTTCAAACCAAATATTCTTGATTAATAAGCACCTCTTTTTAAGGGGTGACTTAGTTACCCAGTGATCCAGGCTCCTTTCATCTTGTGGCTCTCCCATCATCAAATGTAACTTACAAGGGGGAAAGCATGGAGGATCACATGTAGGAGGTTTTTAATGAACCAGGGCTGGAAGGAGCCCCTATCATTTTCTGCCTAAAATCTGCTGGTCAGGAATTGACCACATGGCTATATTACTCAGCAAATATGTGTCCACCAGCTGAGTGTGCAGGAAGAAGAAGAAACAGGTTCGGTGGCCAGCTAGCCCATCCCTGCCACATTCAGATAAGAGGAGCAAGGCAGAATTACAGTTATTAAAATTGCATTACAAGAGAAAGTTTTGCCTACCAACCAGTGACGTATTGTATGCTCTAGCTGGGGATGTCAGCTCATCACTGCATGGATCCTACAGGTAGGGAGCAAAGCAGGTTGCAGGGCTGCGAGACAAGGACCAGACATGGATTAACAGCTTTTCCTGAATATGCTTGAGGAAGGTTGCATTGTTTCTCTGAACTAAAACCTCTGATCTAGAAATATCACATTGAAGAACTCAATAATGTCCTACAGCTATAAAAGAAGATGGTCATTTTTTCCCATCTTACATCTTTTGATTGAATTCATCCAAAATGTCCTGGATAGAGTTCAGGTTACTAGTGCAGGTACACCTTTCTTGCTTTGAATGTATAAAATTTGGTTGTATTGTTTGGAAATGTTAATTGAGAAACATTACTGCCAATTTTCCTCTCTTTAACACATTTAGAGAAGATCTTCAGTGATAACACAAATGCACATGAAAGGTTTTCAACAAACGAAAATACTGAAGACTATTCACTTTGGGGAAAATGAAGACAGTGGGAATGTAAGATTGCACATGAAAAATTGGGAAGTGTCTTAATTAGTGTCCCAATTTCCCTTTTCACCACTGCTCAGGAGAAACAGCCCACTCACTACTTCAATTTGCCTTGAAAAACAATATAAAATCTGGGAGTCTGATCTCACAAAGTATGCAAATCACGGAATGGTTCTAAAAAGATTTTTTTAAAGGCTCAATCCTTTTAAAAGATAATATTGCCATTTTGAAATAATTGAGGGATGATTTCATGCTGTGCCTGCTATGGGGTGATAAGTGTGATCCACAGGCCAGGTCAGTGGGGTTAGCAGAGTCATGGCTGAATCCATGGTGATGTCACAGAAATCTTACTGATTGCTCATGAACTTTTGTTGTTTTTCTTTTTAATTTTTAGTCATTGGTTACTTATTTGCCGCTGTTTTTGCTTGGGGATGGATTAATAATTAAAGCACTAATTTATATCATTGTGCAAAAATCTTACATAAAAATATCTTTATAAAATCATAGTATGTTTTTGATCTTATGTTCCCTAAACACAAGGAATATCCTTAATAGCAATTAATTCAGACCTTAGTCATTTTGGATAAGCAATCTTCCGCAACACAGTCTGTTCTTCATAACCATAGGTTCTGCATCCACAGATTGAACCACAGAGCAAAAATATTTTTAAAAATAGGCCAGGTGCAATGGCTCATGCCTGTAATCCCAGCACTTGGGGAGGCCAAGGAAGGGTGGATCACCTTAGGTCAGGAGTTCAAGAACAGCCTGAACAACATGGTGAAACCCTGTCTCTACTAATACAAAAATTAGCTGGGCATGGTGGCACATACCTGTAAGCTACTTGGAGGCCAAGGCAGGAGAATCACCTGCATCTAGGAGGTGGAGGTTGCAGTGAGCCAAGATCGCACCACTGCACTCCAGGCTGGGAGTAAATTATAAAATAATAAATTTTTATTTATAAAAATAAAAATGCAAATAAAGGCAATTATTTGTGTAGCCTTTACATTGTATTAGGTATTGTCTTCACATAGCATAAGATGCAAGGGCAAGAGGAAGTGAACACCCTTCTTCAAGTACCTTTAGAGAGGCACCTAATCCCATTCACTAGACAGGGGCCCTCATGACCTCATCACCTCTTAAAGGCTTCACCTCTTAATACTATCACAATGGCAATATCTGAATTTTGGAGGGGATGCATTCAAACCATATCATCTCATAATAAAGTTTCAGTGTTGATACCTGCCATCAGAGCATATGGCTCACTTTGCTTTCAAACACATGGACTGGGCTCCAGCTTCTGCCTAGCAATCAACACAAACAACCAAGTCTCAAGAGTGAGCATCTCGGAGTCATACTAAGCATTTCTCTAGGCTCTTTGAGGTCTCTCTGCATGTCACGATAACTTACCAGGAAGTTATGGGTCTAAACTCCTAAACAAATATCTTCAGAGTTAAGATTTAATAAACAGCTTGCCCTCAGTATTGATTGCAGGTCAGTGTAAGAAATGAGTGTATGAAAATCATTTCTACATTTTCTGTAAGCCTATATTGTCATTTTTATAAAAACCCAGTGAAAACCTCCCTCAAAGAATTTATTGTCAGGAAAAAAACAAGTCCCTACCAAAGAACTTACAAGCTTCTCTTACCAGATACTGAAAACCATAAAGCTAAACATATTTCCCCTTTTCCTTGATTGCTATAAGGCTTAGAGTTTAATTTCACACTCAATTATAGCAATTCTATTTAACCTACATCTCTGATGTATTTATCATCTCTGTCTTCTAAGGTCTAGCTCTTGGTCCATTTTGATCCTTATTTTATGGTTCTAATGCACCTGTCTTCTTTCAGAATATGTTACTTTTGGAAGTATGCTGAGGCATCCAAGCCTCACTACTTCATATTCTGACCCTTACTCTCAGGTAGCTCTCAAAGGAAGCTCCAAAAGGAGCAAGATGCAAATTGTGTTTATTTTGGTATGGTTTGGGATCTCCCACGTGGGACTGGGCCCAAGAAGCAGGCTGAGGTGAGGAGTGCCAAGCATCTTGGGAAAATCTTTGAATAAGGAGGCTAGGAAACTGAATGGACCAAGGTGGTAAAAGATGGGAATCCTGATGACAAATGTGTAGTCAGGTGTCTGTTAAAACCATCATCTCTGACTTGGAATACGTAGACTGCACATAATTATATCTTATAAAACTGATGTTTTCTGGAATGTTCATATAGTGCAGTCATTAAAGCCTTACTTATTATTGGCACATTGTTTTTTATTTCCTGTTCACTAACAAATCAAAAGTAAGAGGCAGAGCTGTGGATAGTTCTACCAGAATGTGCTGCCAGGTCCATTGGTTTTGAATAGTCCTAGATAATCTTTTGAATTGGGGCCAAGTGGATAAGTGTCCTAGCCCATCTCTGTTTTAATAACATGGAACCCTTTCTATAGGGGTGTTGATGGCTACAGGTGTGTGATATTACTGATAGGAAAGATGACACCTCCGTAGATTTTCCATAGCTGAACTACTTACAGATAGAATGGAGGGGAAAGAAGGAAGAACAATCTGAAAGGCACTTGGAAAACCTTGGGAATCAAAGCAAGGCAGTAGGAAAGCCTTTTCCCTGGACTAAAGGCAAAAGTTTGCAAGTTGAGGGTTTAACTTGAAAGGAAAACTGAACTTGATGAGAGGTGGATGATGCATGGGAGCAGAGAATGGCAAGAGCTTTGGAAACCCAAAGCCGAGGTTGGGGGTGAGGGGCCTGACAACAAAAGGTTGAAACAGAAGAGTTAGATACTTGCCAAAGGAAAGGAGATGCTGAATGCAGACATTTCTTTAAAAACAATCAACAAAGATTAATACACGTGACCCCCCCCCCAAAAAAAAAACAAAGGATTCCCAAAAGAATGAGCAGGTAGATGTAGATTCTAGGGCAGCTGTTAAAATGGAATCAGTGAAGTTCATCTTGCCAAGTTGTAAAACCACTTGAACTGTGTGGGTTCTGGCCTGAATACAGGTTACTGTATAGGCACAAGAGGACTTTCAGGTTGAAAGAAAATGAAATTATAAATGGAGATCAGGTATATTTTTGGTCATCAAATGGTTCTCACAAAATGGCATTTTGATGAGTTAAATGTAAATGAATCAAACACATGAACAAAGTTTCTCTTGAAGCACGTAGACATTTTTAAAGAACTTCTGTAAAGCTTCTGTACAACAAAGGAAACTTCAACAAAATAAAAAGGCAGCTATGAATTGGGAGAAAATATTTGTGAACCATGTAGCTGGTAAGAGGTTAATATCCAAAATATATGATAAACTTAACACAGCTCAACAGCAGAATAAATAAGATAAATAGCCCTATTTTTAAACATGAGCAAAGGACCTGAATAGATATTTCTCCAAACAAGGCATAAAAATGGCCAAAAGGTATGTAGAAAGGTGCTCAGCATCACTAATTATCAGAGAAATAAAATCAAACTGCAGTGAGATATCATCTCACACCTGTAAGGATGGCTTTATCAAAAAGACAAGAAAGAGGAAGTGTTGGTAAGGGTGTGGCGAGAAGGGAACCCTAGTACACTGTTGGTGGAGGTGGAGGTTGGTGTAGCTGTTGTGGCAAATAGTGTGAAGGTACCTAAATGAGCTAAAGGCAGAACTACCCTATGACCCGGCAATAATAATTCTGGGCATATACCCAAAGGAAATGAAATTACCACCAAATAAAGGCAGCTGTACTTCCATGTTCACTGTAGCATTGTTCACCATAGCCAAGATATGGAAGTGACTTAAGTGTCCGACGATGATGAAGGGATGAAAATATTCTGGTGTGCGTGTTTGTGCGTAGGACAGAACATTTCTCAGCCTTTAAAAAGATCTTGCCATTTGTGACAACATGGATGAACATACAGGACATTATGCTAAGTGAAATAAGCTAGACACAGAAAGAAAAATACTGTAGGATGCCACTTACATATGGAATCTGAAACCACTAAATGCATAGAAACAAAGAGTGAGACAGGAGTTACCCAGGGTGAGGGGAAATGGGAACATGTAGGTCAAAATGTGCAAAGTGGCAGTTATGAAAGATAAATGAATCTAGAGATTTAATGACCAGCACGAGGGTTACAGTTAATAATACTGTATTGTAGTCTGGGAATTTGCCAACAGAGTAGATTTTAGGTACTTACCACAAACAAAAAGGAACGAAGAAAAAAGATAACCACAGTATATGGGACGATGAGTGTGCGTTGATTTGCTTGACTGTAGTAATCACTATGTATATTAAGATATCAAAATACATTGTACACCTTAAATATATAAAACAAACACTTTTACAAATGAAAAAGCAGTAAAAGTGCTCACATAATACCTTTGGAAGTATGATAAATGGATGAGATGGGAAACAGTTTGAGATGTTCTGCTCAGCCCAAACAACTACTAAGATCTCACAGTCCTCCCTTGCTATTTTCGCAGTAGGATTTCTATCCTGTCTCTGTGTCCACGTTTTGGTATCTCCTGTTCACTGAATGACTCTAACATCAGTCTGAAAAGTTTCCCAAAACCTTTCATTATAAATGTCTACTAAAGATACTATTTCTTAATCTGAGATTACAACAAGGGCATTGCCTTAATCTATGCCCACTTAATATCTAACTCAAAATTTATAGCTTTCCTTATCTCTCTCAGAAACGGTATCTGTGAAAAACTGCTTTTGTCTCATCCTGTAACATATTAATTATGTGAATGTCTTTGAATCATGCTTCTGATGGCAGAGACAGAGATGCCCAGGAAACCGAGGGTTGCAGATCTCAGCCTGCTGTCAAGAGGAGGATGCTGAGGCATAAAGTATTGATTTTCCCCAAACGTCATGTGAAAATTCTGGTCCTGGTGATTTGGGCAGAACTAGGGACTTTAAACACCAAGCACTCCTTTTGCTACTGTACACTACGGCCTGAGGGGAAACAACACTTCACCAAGGGTTCTTAGATCAGAGCCATCCAATAGAAATATGATGAGTCACGTATGTGAGCTACATTTTCTAGTAGCAAGTGAAATGAATTTTAGTAATATATTTTGTTTAACACAATATGTCAAATATTACCATTTTAACATTGAATCAATATTAAACATTTATTCTGATGTTTTACCTTTTTAAGTTGGTACTAAGTCTTTGAAATCCGGTGTATATTTTACAGTTAGAGCCACACATTTCCACTTCCCACTATCCACATACTGAACAGCCTAGCCCTGGACCTAAATTTTAACACTGGCCTTGAAGCTGCATCACTGATGAGGAAAGAATAAGATGTTGAATTAAAGAGAATGATGAAGCTCGGGGAAGAGGAATCCATATCTCTTTAGAAGGAGTGTTACTCAGAGTGAAATCTATGAACCTCTTATGTCAAAATCACCTGAAAGGTGTGTTGAAAATGCAGAATTACGGGTTTCACTCTACCTCTGCCTAATTATAACCTCCAAGGTTGGGACTTATGACTGAGTTTTCTAGGATAATTCTCTTGCACAATCACCACTCTAATGTCTAGAAGAGAAATAATGAACATGGGCCATTTGCTATTCACAGAGTAGCTGTATTTTCTTTGTCCTGAATGAGTTTTAAAAAATGTTTCAGTTGCTGTTTTAATATCAGGGTCATATACACACCTGATGACGCCACAGGAATCACATTTGTGGGGGCTCTGGTTTCTTTTTTGTTGTTTTTGTTTGTTTTAAATAAGCTCTAAAAAGCCAGAAACTCTATAAAGCTAGTGCCTGCATTTCCACATGGCAACAATGGGCTATGTTACGCATAGCCCATTGTTGAGCAGTTACGCATTCTCTAGATAGGACAAGAGCTGACCAGTTTGTGATAGGCCCAACCTGGCCCACTTCACCCTCCATATCACATGCTAGCTGCCACAGACTGTTGCAAAATTTTAAAACATTTTTACGGGAATTTTAGATTTACAGAAAAAAATGCAAAGATAATTCAGATATTTCCCACATTGTATTAGTTTTGCAAATACACTGTGTTTATGTAAGATGTTAACATTCTTTACTCATCTCCCCTGATGTGAACATCTTACATAACCATAGTATATTTGCCCAAACGAAGCAATTAACACCAGTATAATACTATTAACTAAACTACAGCCTTTGTTCAGATTTTACCATTTCCTCCTTAAAAGCGCCTTTTCTATTCTAGCATCCAATCTATGATTCCATGTTGCATTTAGCCCTGTAGCCTTTTGAGTTTATGATTGCTGGTGGAGAGCAGCAGACCTAAGCTGGCTACTTCATGTCCCCGTATTTTGGACCTTCCCCAGGTCCTGTCAGGCTCATCAGGGGGAGGTGATTCTTCCCAAGCAGCATGTAACCCCAGACACACTTTAATTCCAACAGCTGCACTGGTTGTGCAGTAACAGCTGCAGCTGCAAATTGAAGAACAGCCTTCACACATCCAGTGTGGAAAGAACTCTTCATTACAGGGATCTTTTAGCACACCTGCACTCACTAATGGTAATGCCAGTAGCACTGTCTTCTAATAAGTCAGACAGCATTATGATTTATCTATGAAGATTATTATATGACTATAGTGTTCAGGTGGGACATGAGCTGCTGGATTTGTGGCCACACAAGTTTGTATGCATGCACTTTTTCCAAATGACTACCTAACCCAATGCTTTTTTGGTACGTGGAAATGCTGAAGTACATTGCATTTGAATCTCCCATCCCAAGAAGTGAAATTTAGACATATAGAACTTTTACTTTTCTTTCTGGCTCTGTTTAACATGTAAATTTTCTTTCAGTCCAGTAGGACTAAACCTCTTGAGAAAGTGCCTTTATTTCTTGGCCACCTTTCCTTGAGCAGAATTCCAATTTTGCAGTGCCTGAAACCACTAACTAGAATATATGCTGATTTGCCTTAACTGCAAGAACAAATCCAATTAACAAGTCCACAAGGAATAAGTTTGGAACTGAGCCATTTTTCCAGGTGGAAACATCTTTCTGTTAGACATGCTTCTTGTACATTCACCCCCAGTTCCCTGATTGTCCAGATAATCCATGACCTGATTGGGGGGATTTGGAGTCTAATAAATTCATCTTCACAAACTCTGGGGATCAATGACTAACATACTCAAAGGCTTTTTTTTTCTAATATTCATTATTTCCAAGGCTGTCTCCTTCTAACTCTAACACCCAAAATAATTTCATGAACAATTTAAAACGGAAGCTTTTTGCACCTTGTGAAGTTCTAGAAAGGTTAGCTAGTTAGCTAGTTAAGATAGCATAAAAGTGAAGGTTCCAATAAATCAAAATAACTCAAGAGGTTGGGCTTCTATGGTTGAGCCATAAAGTATCTCCCATCTTAAGCATCTGATACTGCAAACATATGCAGTCACTCAACTTCCTGGATTACTGTCTAGCAGTTTCATCACTGGGTTTTGTTGTATCTTAAAAAAAAAAAAAAAATGAGACTTCTTAAGAATGCATGCACTATTTATAGACAACACTCTTCTTTCTTTCTTTCTTTTTTTTCTTTCTTTTCTTTCTTTTTTTTTAATTAGAGATGGGGTTTTGCTCTGATGCCCAGGCTAGAGTGCAGTGGTGAAATCATAGGTCACTGCAGCCTCAAACTCCTGAGTTTAAGTGATTCTCCTTCCTTAGCCTCTGGAGTAGCTGGGACTACAAGTGCACACCACCATGCCTTGCTAAAATCACTCTTGTTTTAAAAGAATTTCAGCTCACTTCCAGTGTATTTGTTGGTACCTGATATCCCTTGAAAGGTCAGATCTACTTTACACAAGACCACGAAATTGCCTTAGAATATAATAGTTCATATTCGTAGAAAACTTTCAAAATTTCAAAATCCTTTCAAACTATCATTTCATTCTATTCTCTCAGTAGCCTTGGAGGGAAGAATACGATGTAGGGTAAGGATTATCATGTCAGATGGAGAAACTTCACTCTTAGGAGACATCAACTTACCTAAGGTCGTACCTCTTCCCAGCAACAGGCTGGAAATAGAAAAACTGTCTCAAGACTTCTGTGCCCTATGTTCTCTAATGGTGCACCTGCTGTGGGTCCCCAGGGCCTTTGTGAATGCTCCCTTTTCCTGGCAAAATGCTTCACTTTCATTTAAATGGGCACATTTAAAAGTGTCGCCCATCCTTCTGTTATTTGTGTCTTGCTGGAATTCAGGGCTTTAGAATGAAGCTCCCGCGGTAGGATTCACAGCCAGCCGGTAAGTAGAAGGGGAAATGGAGAGAACAGACACTTGTGATGCCACCGAAACCCCTTTTGGGGGCGGGGGGGCTCTGGTTTCTTTTTTGTTGTTTTTGTTTGTGGTTTTTGATTGTGTTTTGAGTTTGGGAACAACAGAAAGGGCTTCTCTTCAATGCAAGGCATCAGGATAATGCTGGCCTGGTGCAGACATCCTGATTTTCTATCTTTTAGAACTGGATTCTGGAGGGGGTCAACTTCCAAAATCGGAGTCAGTGACAAGTCTTGATTAATAAGGTTCTTATATTTGTGAAATACATTGAAGAAAACTAATTATCCAAAGAATTCGTCACTTCCAAGTTAGCATTTGCCTTTGTTTTATTGCAAGCTGAGCAACGTCATTACGCTACCGGCAAACTACTAAATAAAGTCATTTTTCAATTTTCTGGTAGAATGAAAAGTTAATGGTACTACCCTGATCTCAGAAATATGCTTTCTAAGCCAAATAGTCAAACACTATTGAAATTAAAAGAGAAAGAGGAAGAAAGTGCCAGAACTGGAATATAATTTTCTGTCACATTAACTCATTGTTAGAGGACTCCTCCGATGTCTGCTTGGCTTCCTTTCCTTAAGAGTTTCCCACGGGTCCTCAATTTTCCAAGACCTCCCAGCACCTGGGGTCCCACTTACCCCTTCTTTTCCCAGCAGTGTCCCAGGGACCTTGAGGGTAGGGGTAGTACCATGCATTTAATCCAGAAGCTAGTGACCCTCATGTGGTTTGCATGTGTTCATAATGACATGCTCAGAGTGTGTCAGCCAGTACCATCTGGGGTGCCTGGAGCAGTGTCTGGGAGCCCGTGACAACTCAATCTCAGGCCAGAGGATGGGAAAACATTGGATGATTATAATTCCCTTTTAGGCAGGGAGACTCTCTGGCATTAAGATGTCCACATCTGCTAAACCCATTAGAAAGTCTCTGTTCTTCATGAGTATTACAATAAGAATAGCCATTAATCTGGCTAAATCACTGCTCCTTTCTGGCCTGATCCAATCTGTTCCTAACAACATGTTGGGGTGTGTTAGTCTCTAGTTACGGCTCCTAGCCAGTCTTCTGCCTGCTTATGTTGGAAAAGTCGAGCCAGGCCACTTGGTACTAAATTGACAGTCCCTGAAAAAGGCTAAGAACTGATGTCGCCCTGGGGACTATTTGCTGGGGAAAAGTACATGTATCCAGAATTCAATGCATCTGGCCTTCATAGGACTTAATCTCTGAACCAGTGCTTCTCAATCCTTAGAATGCGTAAAAATTACCTGGAGAATTTGTTAAAACATCATTCATGAGACCATCCCCATGAATTCTGATTCAGTAGGGTCTGGGAGGGGCCTGGGAATTTGGTGAACACGCTTTGAGTAGCATTTTTCTATCTTGTTGCAACTCAAAAGTGTGGTCCTCATCCCAAAAGCATTGCCATCACCTGAGAATCTCAGAACTGTAAGTACTAGGACCCCGCTTAGACCCATTAAATCTGAATCTATATCTTAACAGGCATTCTTTACACCTTAAAGACTGGGGCACACCAATCTGTATCACTCATTTAGTGTCTAAAACAGAGCAGCACATCATGGACTTGGAAGGACTCTTAGGAGTTCAAATGCTTTAGGTCATTGCCTACAAAATGGTATGTTATTAATTCTATATTGCTTTTTATTATTAACTTCATATGAATATCTGTCTTTCACCTAAATCGTAATAAACTCAAAAGGCAGTGGCCATGTCTTAAAATTCTTGCACAAAATATCCTGCATATAGTAGACACATATCAAGTATTTATTGGTTGATTGGTTGGTTGTAACAATATTCCAAAAATATCTCATAAAAATGAAGGGATGGTTCCTATTTCTTTGATAAAGAAAGGCGTATCACCAGTTGTGGCCTGTGCTTATGTTTAAATTTACAAATCATTGTTTTAATTTTACAAATTTACAAAGCAGAAAGCTGGGCAGTGATCTACAATTGCAGCATCTGAAGTCACTGATGTAGTCTGCCTGTTCTGAGAGTTTGTTGCTCATTATTTTATGGGGAAGGTATCAACAGTAAATAAGAACTCAGCTGGAAAGCTGCTGTTAATTTCCATTTCATTCAGTGCTGTATTTGGAAAGTTTTGCTTTAAGGAATGATGAATGGAAGCATGGGGAAAGGGGAATAAAACCGTCAACAGGAAAGGGATCATATCAGGCCTTGAAACCACCATGGGAAGCTGGTATTGTTCCCTAAGAGCACAACAAGGTCCTGATAGGTCTCAAGCAGGGGGAGTGATGATTTGATTCAGACTCAGGGTATATGTTGTTGTTTTAATCCGTAGGCTTCGCTCATGAACTGGATGTAGGGTAGGGCTGGGTGAGCCGGGGCTGAGCAATAGAGAGAACTTGAGAATAATTTCTTGATTTGTGGAAGATGATAGTGCTATTGCCAAGGTTGGGAAGGTAAAGGCAACATTGTGGGTGGAATCAAATGTTATGCGTCAGATGCTCTGAGACATCTACGTAAAGAGGTGGGCTTGGCAGTTACGTACAAAAATCTGGAGATGAAGGCAAATGGTGACTAGAATTTTGAAATCTGTAGCCTCTCGGATGCCATGTTGTCCTCAACTTTAAATTACAGGCAAAGGGCTGTTTGGTTCTAGTGATTCAGAGCCATTTTCAATATGCTCAGTATCCTGTGGAAAAACGAAAGCTCTGCATTTCTGAAGAGCCATGAAGTGGATGGTCCCATTGCTTGGGAATTGCTAAGAAGTAAACAGAAATGGATTCTAAGCATAAAAGGTTCTTGGATCCTATTTATTCTTATTTTACTTATTTTTAAAAATTGAGACAGAGTCTTGCTCTGTCAGCCAGACTGGGGTGCAGTGCCACCATCTTGGCACACTGCAACCTCCGCCTCCCAGGTTTAAATGATCCTCTCACCTCAGCCTCCCAAGTAGCTGGGATTACAGGTACCTGCCACCACAACTGGCTAATTTTTGTATTTTTAGTAGAGATGGGGTTTCACCATGTTGACCAGGCTGGTCTCAAACTCCTGGCCTCAAGCAATCTGCCTGCCTCAGCCTCCCAAAGTGCTGGGATTACAGGCATGAGCCAGGATGCCTGGCCTAGATGCTATTTATTGTTAATTTAGGCTTATTCCTCCTAAGCATGATTATTCACTGCCCCAGACCAAAGCAAAGGAGAATTATCTTGCTTAAGTGTCTTGTTTGCTGTTTGACTTTCCCGCCAGCAGGTATGCTCCATGTGGGTAGGCCCTTGGTACTGTGGTCTCCGTCTAACTGTCTCCTCTGAAGATAGAGACAAGCCCTGCCACACAGCGAATGCTCAAAACGTAGTCCCTGAATAAAAGGCCAAGGGTGGGAAATGGTTGCTAGAGACACACGAAACAGTCACAGGTAAAAAACCTGACATTTAGGGAAGAATTAGAAAAGTTGTAAAGGCTCAATAAAGCTAAGGCCCTGAGACCATTTACCTAGGAGTTTTCCCAGTGCAGCTCATAACTCAACAGGCTCTGACCTCCCTGTTTATCTGTAGCACAGTAAAATTATTCATGCTCACAGTGAGGACTCTGAGTCATCAAAAAAGTTGAAATATGTTGAGTCACTAGATGCAAAAATGGCAAGAAATACAAAATTACATCTTTAAAATCATTTCATCTAAAGTAGTCAAGATGAATATTTTGGACCTGAGGTCTTAGGATAATCCTACAACACATACATGGAAAAACCCTTATCACCCATTGATGCTGTCTATACAAAGGAGGCAAAACTGCATTATTCTTCTTAAACAATTACTCTCTGTGATCTGTAGTCAGTTTCATTTGGTGATGAGTATATGGTTCTAATTACCTGTAATATTCATCTGAATATTAACAAATTTTTTCTGGAAGAATTACAGACTCTTGTTACAGGCTAACATTTTCTGTACAGTTAACACTGCAAACAGAATGCTGTAAGTATCTGCCAGATAGTAAACAAACATAAAATACCACATGAGGACAGGTAAGCAAAGGAATAAAAGCCATGTGTGTGATTACCATCTGGAAAGCCTATTGCCAATGGACTGATTCTCAGACTCCTCTGGAGCAAAGGCTGTGTTCATGTAGATGCTCCCAGTGTGGGAGTAATGCCATGTATGCTGTACCTATTATAGATGTTCAATAAACAGTTTTTTTAAATGAGCATATATATTTATTTCCCATTTCTCTTGGAAGGATGAGGATTGTAGTTGGAAGTCTCAAACAGCTCCAATCCTGTGAGTTTATTGTATTTAGGAGATCAGAGTGAGTATCTAAAGGAGGTTATTTCTGAAGAAGCTACTTAAAACTTTACCTGGCATTATGGAAATGTGTGTGGTGAGTTTTGGAAGATGGTCTAAACTCCCAAGGTAGCACACAACTGAAATACTTTGAGTCTTCTTGGAAGATAGTATTTGTTCACTATGTTCTTTTCCTTCACTGGATGAATCTCACACACACATGTACAACGCACACTTCTTTGTTTATTAGCCGTCATCTCTATTTGAACCTAAATTCCCTGAGGGTTGAGACCATGTCTTCTATATGAATATGGGGGCTGGGAGGTGAGATATGTGTGGGTTTGAGGCGGAGTTGTTTATTTCTGTTCATCTGACCTCATGACACTATTTGTAAGATAATTTGGATGTTTAGCCTCAGTAACACCAAAAGCCATGTTTATATATTACAGGGCAATTACATGACATTGGGATGTATTTTGACCACATCCCTGCCAGGCTGGCTTTTAGGTGCAAGCACCATCTAAAAACGTGCATAATAGGCAGTTTAGAATGACTAGTTCTCTAGCCAAAATGACTCACTTAAATCAAAAATAGAATCTAGAAAAGAAGTACAATGAAGGGGAAAAGATCTTTCAACTCCCAATAAACGAGGCCTACTGAACCATCAGCTATAATCATCATGAAAAGGAATGATAATCTCTGGTAAAATTTTGCAGAGGATCTCTGTGCTAGCAACATGCTAAAGCACATTCGTGGACCAGCTCATCTAATCTTCACAACCCCATGTGGAGGGCCCTATTCAGTCTCTACTTACAGTTGAGAAGACTGAAAGACCAGGAGATCAGCTAGGAGGCTCCTGCAAGGGTTCAGGTGATGGTGGCTGGAAGGGGGTGCTATCAGATTGGGTGGTGAGGCTTAGAGAGGTCAGTGACTTGTCTAAAGGACAGGTGAGTGGTGGAGGCAGAGACTGCTCTGACCATACTCCCTATGCTGGGCCCAGGCTGGGTACATGGCGGGACTCAGTGGTTAGTATATCAAATGGGTCCATTTTCTCCAAGCATATTCCTAGTCACCAAAGCTAAGTAAAGTGAAATATGGGAAGACAGACTTAGCAGGGCAAAGAAAGTCTTTTCAATTCTTCTTGTAACAGCTGGGCCAAAAATGTCAGTTTCCGTGCACATAAGAATATGGTTCTTTGAATATTAAAATACCACCAGATGCACAGACATGTCTTTATGGCTACTCAGAGGATAGAAGTTTGATAAGACAGTCACCACGCCCAGGAGGAGAAAAAAAAAGTCTGAAACTCTAAACTTTTGTGATATTGGCTAAAAGCCAAATGTCAGCATTTTCATCTCTTTTCCCATATGGCAGGAGGCATTTCACACCACTTTCCATCATTTTAATAAATCTAGTAAACGATATGAGTACTCTGCATGCCAAGAGACATATAAAATGTGTATCAAAATAGATGTCTAGGTCGATTTGTGACAAGAACCAGATTTCAGCAACTGCAGAGAACAAATCTGGCCTGGCTTTGGTTCAGTGAATGGGTGAGCGCTATCCAGGATCACTTTCTGCTTATTTTCATTTCCCTTACTTTTTGCATAATATTTCTCCTACATTCACTTCTTCTCTAAAAAGCCTTGACCATCTAAATAGTTTCTTTTTGTTGACATCCCCACCTACAGCCTTATGGGGCATTGCTGCCAGCTGAGGATACAGGATATTAGGACCAGGAATTCATTCATCCATTCAGTAAATATTTAGTGAGCTCCAGTTATGTGCCCAGAGTTGTCTTAGGCACTTAGGAATATGGCCGTGAACAACAACAACAAAAAAATTCTTATTCATAGGCCAGATGCAGTGGCTCACGCTTGTGATCTCAGCACTTTGGGAGGCCGAGGCAGGAGGATGGCTTGAGGCCAGGAGCTCAAGACCAGCCTGGACCACACAGTGAAACCCCATCACTACAAAAAATTTAAGAATTACGCAGACACGGTGGCACCCACCTGTGGTCCCAGTGACTCAGGAGGCAGAAGCAAGGGGTTTGAGGCTGCAACGCACTGTGGTTATACAACAGCATTCCAGCCTGGGGGACAGAGTAAGACCCTGTCTCTAAAAAAGCCAAAAAGAAAGAAAAGAAACAAAGAAAATCCCTGCTCACATAAAGAAAACTAAAGCAGAGCAGGACAGACAGCGACTGGGGTGGCAAAGGCCTCAGTGGCAAGATAGCAGTTCATCAGAGGCTCTGAGGAAAGACGTGAGCACTCTGACAGGAGAAGACCCAGTGTTCTCCTTAGAGAGCATGGCAAGTGCAAAGACCCTGGGGTCCAGGCTTGTTTTTGTTCAAAAACTAGCAAGGAAGCCACCGGGGTAAGAGCAGAGTACAAGGTGGGGAGGGTACTGGGAGATAAGCTGAGCTGTGTGGACCCTGCTGAAAAATTTGGATTTCATTCTGAGTGAGATGAGAAGCTATTAGATGGTGGAACAGAAGAGTGAGATGGCTTGACGTATTTTCAAAGTTTATTCTGGCTCCTGTTGGAGAATTGACTAAGAACAGCCAGGGTGGAGGCAGGAAGGCTTTTGCAAAGTCCCCCTGTCAATGACAGCGACTGGACAGTTTTGAACACAAGAACTACATAGTTGCTGATGGATGAGAGACTGAATGTGGGAGAAGTTAAGATAATTTCACATTTTGGGAGAAACTTTGGTTATAAACTCAGAAAAACATCTATTGCTTATGACAAAAAGATATCCGTCCTCCAGCTGAAGACTCTTCTTGTGTCATAGTTTGTACAAACATATTTCAATACATTAAGAGGGTGAATGAATCCCAGAGCATGATGTAACAAGGCTCTCTCATCAGGTTGTTGCAGAATTTTCCTAGAAGACATGTCCCTTTCAGGTCTCTATCAAGTAATTATTAAAAATACAAATGGGTGGCTCTTTCCGGGAGCCATTTTAAAGGGGTGACTCTGCCTCGAATGGCCCTGTTGTCACACTGTTCCTGTAGAGAAGTCAGGGAAGGGAAAGCAAATTTTCAAGGAAATTTGCAAAATTGCCAGTTTGAGTGTCAATCAGGCAAGCCAAGCATTACAAAGAAGCTGCTTTTGTTTCTCTAGAGACTGGCACTACTTTTTGGTTTGCAAAAAGGAGCAGAAGGAAGAAGAGGTGAAGACCTTTCCAGTGCTCGTCTACGCCTTAAGTGAGTCTGCAGCTTTGAAGCTTGTGGTCCATTTTAACTCAAGCAAGTAACTTGGAGCTCCTAAGAGGTGGGGCCTGTATCACAGTCATTCAGAGCCCATTAAAGGTGGGGGCTGTATCATAATCATTCAAAGTGAACAGTTGTTCCAGGTGGCCTGTTCCACCTGTGGGTGATTGCATACACCCCTCCACACGCTTCTTCTCTAGGTGGTTACCATGTTTTTTGTGCAGATCGAGACACCAGGAATACAGAGAGAAGACAGAAGTGCCCGGCAACCACCGAGGCTTCCCTGACTCCAGCTAACCCCTGCTGCTGAGGATCAGGGGTGAGACGGTCCTTTGCCCTGGCAGTTTGTCGTTGCCCACACCTTCCAAAGATGACCGAATAGAACCTGAGGAACAGGTTTCAGAGGTCCTAGGGGCTGGACTTTGCTGCCTCCCCCAGTGAACAGAATAACAAAGGTAAGGTGGCAGAGGGAAGCTGTCCCCAAGGGAGCTTAGAATTTTAGCCACATGCCCCTTTCCCTTGATCCACTTTGTGTTTTGTCTTCGGAAGTGCAGACGTGGATTAGGAAATGACGGAGCTTCCAAATGTCATGGGACCCCCTTGGGAGATAAAGCCGGATGTGGGAACAGTGGTTCTCTGGGATGTGCCATGTGCTGCTGACATGGAATCAGGGTTGGTTCCACTATCAGGTTCTGGAACCATGTTTGACCACAGTGGCTTGAGAAAGAGATGGTGGTGGTTGAGTAGTTGGAGGTGGCTGAAGAGAAGACGACCGGAGACAGCTGACGGACTTCCGACACTGGGACTGTCCTGGAGGACCTTTCACGGCTCTCTGTATCTCAGAGACCCTTGTTTTTACCCAAACAGGCATGAAGGGGATTCAAGAGAGCTGCGTAACCCTTTGCCCAGCATCTGAATAAAAACGTTCTAAGGATACCTCATCTCCAGGTCCTATGCCTGATGTCTCCCTTCTGGATCACTTTCAAGTCTTTTTGTCTTCTGAGGTCAAGCTCTTAATGTTCAAGTAAAATGGCTTTATCTGTCCTTACCTGACATACTACGACAGCCCAGACCACACCCCAAAGCCCCCTCCTTCTTTGCACCAGTATTCTTTCCATTAATAGAAGGGGATTGGTGTCCTGCATAGTCCTGAGAGGATTCACATCGTGACCTGGTTCTCTGCTGTCTCCTGGATCCCAGGCACCACTCTCAGCTCCTGCAGCTGCTGCCTCCATTTGGTACCACTTTTGCCAACTCTGCACACTTCTCTTCCTTCCTCTCCCCCAAGACCCTACTAAACACTAAATAAGGTGTGAAAAGCAGGCACATAGTAAGTTCTGCAGGGTGAGGGGCTAACAAAGAGAATTATAACGCAGAGAAATTCAAGATGGGGAAAAGAGTCAAGCACACCAGGGATACCCTGTGACCCAGGCCATGTTTTAGCTTGTCCTAAAGCCCCTTTTCCTCCGAGAACCTTCTCTCTCTGTTTTACTTTGTCACCTGCCCAGACCCCCTCAGCTCACTCACTCAGGCTGCCACCTGAAAAAGCCAAGATTCTGTTACTTTGGTGAGAAAAACAATCAAGCTCTCCCATCCAAGTCGGATCTAAGCTCTAGCCAAGGAGGGCCTGGGCTGTTCATTGCCCGTAACCACAAAGGCTCGTTAAGCTGTGGTGGATGTAGAGTATGAGTGTTTGTCTTGCCAGACACAGTGTGAGCTCTTAACCACTGCCCCATACTGCTTTCTTTCCTTCCCCACACTTTCCAGGCTCAGCAGGAAAATGGCTAGGCAAGAAAGGCAGGCTAGCGGAGGAAATTCCCTCTTTCCCCATCTTTCTCCGTAAGGCAGAAGTCGCCAGTGAGAACCAGCATTTCTTCCAAGGAAACATACTTAAGCTTATACATACTCGTTAGGTCTCTGTCTGGGTCTTTATTTGCCCTGACTCCAGCCATCATCAAACCGAGGGTTCAGACTGGGTCTAGTTCTAGTCTTTCTTGTGTGAACTACTCACAGAGCCCAGACAACTCCAGCGGAGCTTTTAAAGTTGTAGCATTGGCAGCCACCGGCGCCGTTCACGGTAATCCCGCCACTTTGTCCCATGAACTCTAAGAGGCTTGTAAATGTTTACCGTGCACAGACTGAGCACATGTTTACAGTGAACTTTTACATCGAACCCAGAGAAGCTCCCTAATCCATAGAATCATCCAGCAGAAGCAAGCCCACAGAATTCAACGTATGCCCACGCTGTAGCCTACACACTGAATGGCTCCTTTCAAAGGCCATGAGGCCTGGCTGCGGCAGGTAACTATCCACGTTTGTGGTCTCTGCAAGGTTTTCACACTGAGGACCTTCGTTCAGACAAAGTACAGTAATCTTTCATGATTCCCATAAATCAGAAAACTGCACATGTCAACGAGGGTTAGGTTGCTCTGGGGGCTCCCGTCTGGAGCTTAAGAAACAGAAAAAAAAGGCGCACTAGAGGCAGTAACAGAATCAGGAGGGAAAGGAATGTTATGAATTTTGTTCTGAAAAATTCAGTTCAACAGTTCTAATAGGGCCAATATTTAGGCTACAATATTTGGCTGGATCTGCTACATAATTCGTCTTCTCACAAGCAGACCCAAATGATCTGACCCAGAGCCAATTTATTTTTATGGAGTTAAATTAGTCACTATTTATAAACTGAAGAGGTTGAAAAAGGCTATTTAAGGAGGGCGTCACTACTTTTTCCACCAGTGTGTTTGCCTTTCGATCCTTCTGGTTTGCTTTGGTTTGATTGTGGTTTCTGAGTGAAAGGGTGGGTACTATCTGCATGCTTGGTGAAAATAGCTTCAGCTGAGTATGTAGATCACTTATCTTGAAATGGGAATGATAGGTTGGGAAACTGTAGGCAGGGCAGGAATGTGTGTGTTGGAGGCCCCAGTCAGCTGTGCAAGTTCAGCTAAATGGTACCTGGATGTAGGTTTTAGTTAGTGACAAAAATGTGAAGAGGACATTTCACAACATGGCCTGGATCTCTTTCCCATATTTCTTTCCCCAGTGGTACTAGATCTAAAGAAAGAGATGCCAAAGGAATTAATTGACTAAATCTGTGCTATCTCAGACAGATGTCAAAGTTGCACAAAAACCCACTCCTTGGCCTCCCCGCCAGCTTTTCCACAATGACCCATCCTTTCTCACTCTTTTTTTTTTTTTTTTTTTTTTTTTTTTGAGACGGAGTTTCGCTCTTGTTACACAGGCTGGAGTGCAATGGCGCGATCTCGGCTCACCACAACCTCCGCCTCCTGGGCTCAGGCAATTCTCCTGCCTCAGCCTCCTGAGTAACTGGGATTACAGGCACGTGCCACCATGCCCAGCTAATGTTTTGTATCTTTAGTAGAGACGAGGTTTCACCATGTTGACCAGGATGGTCTCGATCTCTTGACCTCGTGATCCACCCGCCTCAGCCTCCCAAAGTGCTGGGATTACAGGCTTGAGCCACCGCGCCCGGCGACCCTTTCTCACTCTTCTCCGTCAAACTCCATCTTCAGCAAACCAGTATTGGTGACCTGAGGGAAGTATGTCAGAGGGTCATAAAATGTTCAGCTGAAAGATCTTAGAGATCGTTTCTTAAGGAACCTCCTTTTACACAATGGATGGCAAGAGAGGTAGGAAATAAAAAATAAAGAGGTTGTCTAAGGCCATAAAATACAAAATACAAAATAAAAAGGTTGTCTAAGGCCATATACAGAGTGTTCATGTTAGGGCTAGAACTCAGCTCTCCAGATCAGGGGCCTCCCTCGGATCTGCCCAAGAGGGCACAGCCAAACACGAGACATTGGTTTGAGAAGGTAGGAGCTGGAAGTGTCGGGCCGATCCCACCATGCTGATATTAGACTTTCTCACCTTGCCATTCACCGTTCCTGAGAAAGGAGGAAGCCCTGCCAAGATGACAGCCTCCTCCTTCCCACTCACCCGTCCATCTTCAGTTAAAGACCAGTTTACAGATCTTCCTTCCCAGGCCTGGGCTGCTCCAGGAATCAGTTTTTGGAACATTTCTTCTTGCTCATGTCTCTTCCTGGCCCCTGACTGGACAGCTTTTCTGCCCTCCTAGCTAGTGCCTAAGTAACCAGAAATCACCTGTGTATCGATCAAAATGGCTTATTTAATCTGTTCCATTTCTGTCCTGGGCAGATCTGTTCACCCCTCCGTAGGCAACCTGGTGGTCCCCTGCTCCCAGAAGGTCACCATATTGATGCTGAACCTAGTATGGACTCCTGATCAGCATAACTTTCTACAGCCCAGGACTCCAGGGCTCATGCAATCCTCTCACCTTAGCCTCCCAAGTGGCTGGGACTAGAGGTGTGCCACCATGCCCTATTAATTTTTTTTTATTTTGAGCCAAAGTTTCACTTTGTTGCCAGGCTGGAGGGCATTGGCACGATCTTGGCTCACTACAACCTCCACCTCCTGGGTTCAAGTAATTCTTCTGCTTCAGCCTCTTGAGTAGCTGGGACTACAGGCATGTGCTATGATGCTTAGCTAATTTTTATATTTTCAGTAAAGACGGGCTTTCACCACATTGGCCAGGATAGTCTCAAACTCTTGACCTCATGATTTGCCTGCCTTGGCCTCCCACAGTGCTGGGATTACAGGCATTAACCACTGCACCCAGCTGCCTTATTAATCTTTTAAAAATTTAGGTAGAGATGGATTCTTGCTATGTTGCCCAGTCTGGTTTTGAACTCCTGGCCCCAAGTAACCCTCCCACCTTGGCTTTCTGAGTAGCTGGGACTACAGGTGTGTGTCACCATACCTGGTAGCAAAATACCTTATTTGTATCCAGATATTATCACACCATCTAACAGCATTCATCCAAATACTTGTAAACCACAGGACTCATGGAGGAAGAGTAAGATAACTTTTCTGACAACAGAAAAAAATAGCAAGTGCCCCTGTCACCATCTTCCTCCTAGGCTCCTCCTTTAGCTGTCATTATTGTGCTCTCCAGGTGCCAGCTGTGATCCTGGATCCTTTCTCCTGCTCTCTCCTCAGAAGCCTCACATCTTCCTGTTTCCACCAGGCAGGGATCCAAGAAGCTGCCCCATTTATCCCCTCAGAGTTATGTGTCAAGTTTACAAAATACAAAATAAAGAGCCCCTGTATCTCCTATTATGCATTCCAAAATGCTGATTGCTAACAAAAAATCTGGGAGCCCTGACTCAAACCAACTTTGTCAGAAAAAAAAAATGGATTTTAGTTCCACATTTGCCACTAATTTTCTGTGTGACTTTCAGCAAATTACAACCACTTTAAATTATAACTTTCTCACCTGTACAATGGGGATGTTGATAGTTTTCACACAGCAGCATTTATTGACCCCGGGTCCCCTGGTCTCTAGACAATGGGAAACTCACAGGAACACGGTGAGATGCCGACCTTCAGGAAGCTCCACGGTATATAGTATAGCACCCCTTTCAGAAAAGGTACCCATTCTTGCACTAAACTAAGAGTCAGCCTAAGACTTTCAGAATATTGTTATCTTCATGGTTTGAAAGGTAAAAAAATTAAAAATAAGAACCTATTTTTTATTTTAAGCAAAGAGCAAATTCAGAATTATTTTTAAAACTTGCACTATTTTCCAATTATAAACTAAAAAGTAGGGCAAATGTAGCAAACTTTGAAATTCTGCAACTCTGGAATTTGGGGCCAAAATATTTCTTGTGTTAGATCATTGTACTTAAAAGAATTTTAAGATTATTGATTAGTAGTCAAGATTAGACTTGACAGTATTCTCTCTAACAGTATTCTCCCTCAGACTCATACAAAAAGAGAAAGAACTGATCAAGTTCTTGAAGCCTTAACTGTAGAGTGGAAGATTCTAAGCAGCAGGCATTTGCCTTGTGTTTGCTGAGTGCCTAATACCGTGCCAACTATTGTAGGAAATAAGGAAAAAGGCTACACATGGCTTTACCCTAACTGAGCAAGCATCTTGATGGAACATGAAGACATACATACACAGCAAGTTATGCAATTTGACATGGTGGTTTTATTAGGGTCCTCCAGAGAAACAGAACCAGTAGAATATACGTAGATCTATACAAGGAGTTTTATTATGGGAATTGGCTCATGTGATTATACAAGCAGAGAAAGTGCCATGATACACTATCTATAAGCTAGAGAGCCAGGAAAGCTGCTAGTTTAAGTCCTGGAGTCCAAAGACCCAAGAACCAGGAACTCTGATGACTGGGGCCAGGAAAGATGGATGCTCCAGCTCAAGAAGAGGAGAGAATTTTCCCTTCCTTTGCCTTGTTCTATTCAGGCCATCAGTGGATTAGAGGGTACCCACCCAAATTAGTGATGGTAGATCTTCTGTACTTATTCTACTGATTCAAAGGCTAATCTCTTCCAGAAACACCCTCACACACGCACCCAGAAATACATTTTACCAGTTGTATCTAGGCATTGCTTAGCCCAATGAAACTGACACATACATCAAATGGTGTAGCTGTACAGGAAGACCTAGGAGATAATGAGTGCTCTGGGTGCCAGGGAGGGCTTCCACAATGGCGGTGGCCATAGAAGACACAATGGCTCAGAAGAGCAGGTAAGCCTCTAGGATGGAGAGCTGTGGATATATGTGTCAAGAGAAGGGCCAGGGCAGAGAAGTCATCCTAGAAACAGATGACGGCAGGCCCTACGAGGCCTGTACAACCTGCTGTCCTGCTGCCTCTGACCTCTACCTCCTATTCTCCTGCTTGTTCACCACAGCACAGCCACGCTGGCCTTCGTGCTGTTTCTCTGCATGCCAGGCTTCTGCCGCAGGGCCTCTGCACATGCTGCACATCTTCCTGATTGATCATCCCCAGTAGCCTCGTAGCATACTCGCTCCCTTCCTTCAAGTCCTCATTTGAATATCATCGTCTCAGCAAAGGCTTCCCTGTCCATTCCCACGTCCACCTTGGCTCTCCCTACGTGCCTTCCCTGCTTTTGTTTTTCCCACAGCATTTATTACCATTTGATGTAGTCTACATTTTAGCTATTTTTTTAAATTGCCTGTCTTGTCCTCCCAGAATGTACTCTCGAGAGAGAGTAGAGATTTGTATCTGCTTTGTTCATTGCCATTTCCCTTGCTCCTAGACACGCCGTGGTACATAGTAGTCTTTCAGTAAGTATTTGTGAAAGGGTGAGGGTTGCACTCTACAGGATTGGAAATAACCATCAGCCTTCTTCCCAACTGTTTTCAACTCAGCATACTGATGGATTTTTTCCATGGCAACAGAGCCCTGATTATCATAAAAGTCAACTGGAAAATATCATCTGCTTTACCAGCATTTGTTCTCTTTCCAAGCCTGCTAGGTGGTATCTATTCTATAAATCAAGAAATATACTTATTTGCAAAATTTCTGCAGAATGATCACTGAGAACATCACCAGCCACATTAAAGAGTGTTATTCTTGATGATTCTAAAAAGAATGTGCTTTTCCTTTGTGTAAAGGCCTGTATTCCTAGGCAATTTGGCAAATAATGCACTTTTTTAAGCCAACATAGAAACTTCCACCCCTTGAAGAAAGTTCAACAGCTTGGAATATAATGATCAAGTAAGTGTCCGAGGTTTTATGGAGCTCCTTGCAGACTAGGTCCTGCATTTTTATAGTGGATGCTTTTCCTCAAAGCAGTGAATATGTCTCAGGGCTTCCCTAATGAGTACAGATAAGGCTCTACCTGGCTCCCACATCAGGATGAGCATCTTTCCTAAAGCATCAAAGGATCAGAAGTTCAGATACTGAGGAAGTGGCAGGCCAGCTGAAGAGGGGGCCACTGGCTATGCAGGTACATGCCATCAGGACAAGGCTGTACTGGGGGAAAAAGATAGTCACTTTGCCTGGAAACATGAGGATTCCATGGGTCCTTGGTTTAAGAAAAATTCAGAAATCAAAAGAAAGAGAGAACCTTTATATTCAATAGCATGGGTTTGTTTCATAATTCCTGAATAAAAAATCCCATCAATCCCCTTCCACGAACACTCTCATGGGAGCCATCTTTCTCTTTCCTGGATTTCCCCCCTGGAGTCCCCTTCCACGCTCTTGTGGAAGCCTGTCTTCCCCTCCTAAACTCCATCTCTCTCTATTCCCTTCCACTCAGTGCGGGAGCTGCTTTCCTCTCCTGGAGTCCATCTTTCTGGATTCTCTCACTCACTGTGAGAATTAGCTGTTTCTTTCTCTCCTCCTCTGTCTCTCTAAATAAATCACTTTCTTAAAAAAAAGTCCCATCAAGTTTCCTCTTCTCTTCTCTGAGTCCTGTTCCATTCCCTTCCTTGACCATCCAAAATCAGGAGAGACTCAAGGGCTAGGAGAACTTCAATCTCTCCCCTATGGAGTGAAGCAGTCCTAGCACAAAGGACTGTATCCCCAGGAATTAATTATCTCCCAGCTCTATTATAAATCTCTATTCCAGGGAGTATTTTCAAAGGCAGTGCAAACCTTTCTAAGGGATTTATGTAAACCAGCTAGAGACCCAAGATTTCTTGACAAAAACTCCCATCCCCAGGAGGTAATACAGCTCAGCTGGGCTCACAGAACTTTCCAATCTCATATGCTTAACAATAGCGGAGTAAAGGAAGCCTGAAGGGACTTTATCAGCCAAGGAGAGCTGTTGGCCTCTTGTTTCTCTTTCTGGGCTCTGCCAAGAATGACATCACCTCGCTGGATTTTTAGCAAGCTCTATCAGTAACCTCTCTCCCATCCATCACATCAAAGCTGCCCCACATGTGTTCCTGCTGGTCAGGGGAGCCAGTTTCCGTCAGCTCTGTGCCCTGCTTTAAACATTCCCGAGATGGTCAGGAATGAAAGAGTAAACTGAAAAAGTCACTGCTAGTATTACTTTTGAACCATGGAGGAAGATTCAGCAGGATTCCATGATAACACATATATGTTTATAGAGATTTGACTATACCATAGGTCAAGTTGTTCTTCCCAAAACTAAAATAAGCCAATATTTATAGTAAGCTCATGGACTGGCATAGCCAACTGGCAGGTGAGAGCCACTAAGCCTGTAAAGAGTCAGATACTCCTTCTCTTCCCTTGGTCAAATGCCACAGACTATGGTTAGAATACTCCAGAGAGTTAGGGAGTCACTGTATAGCTTTTCTTGGAGAGAAAATAGCAGAAATGGTTCACTGCTAGAAGGAGTTTTCTATGCTGTCATGACATCCTGCACATTTATCTGGGCTGATCAATATTCACACCAAGATGGGCATTTCGCAGAATCTTAGCATAGAGAAGGACTTTAGAGATCATTTATCCAACCACCTCATGTTGTAATTCAGTTCAGTTTAACTACAGAAGACAAGTTTGAGGCCCAGAGAGGTTAAATGCACACTGGTCAGCTAACTAGCTAACCAGTGGTGGCGTTTAAAGCCTAGGATTAAAGTCCCTGATCTAGCTTGATGAGGTTACTGCCAAGATAAATGGTTCAATTGATAAAAGAAAAGAAGAGGTATAATAGTTTATTTTAATAATACAATCAACCAGTTAAGTCACCCACATACCAATGCTCTTGCCTCCAACACATAATAGGTCACATTCTGAATTCATGAGGGTCTGTTCTGTCTGCCTGAATGCAGTGTCTCACAGCAACCAGGTTCATTGTAATTGCACTTGGCTTCCATAAGGTCATGCACTTGTCCAGGTAATGCTTTTATAACCAGGACCTCATTGGCAGCCTGGTCTGCGTTCTCCTGCCGCCCTCACCCCCAGAGAACCCACCTCCCTCCTCTAGCCAGCCTAACTTTAGATACCATGGGAGGAGCAAAGATTTTCCATTCTTTCAGTCAGTCTTTCTGTCTGTCTGTCAGTTGCTGGGCCTGCTACGTGCTAGGCTCTGGGAGCTCCGCATGTTTGTGTAATGACAGAAGCAACATTAAAACCGGGATAAACTACATTAATTTCTAGAACACTAAACAAAAGACCTCTGTGGCATCACTAACCATACCTAGTGAAAAATAACACTTTTTTTGTTTTATGGCTTTTAAAACACTGATAACCTAAGTCAATTCAAATCAGAATTAAACCTACATATTAATATTTTCTGAAGCGTCTGGTTATATAGAGCATTGTGTTAGTCTGAGACCCCCAAGGCATAGACATCAAGATGCCGTTAAACACACCATGATTGATGAGAAGACTGGGATGCAGGCTTGACCTGCAGCAGAGGAGAGAGGGAAGGAAAGGGAAGAAGGTGACTGAAGCCTCCCAGACTGCCTGCAGAGTAACGAAGGCTTGGCAGGCTGTCAGGGAGTCCCTGAGCCAAAAAGGGCCAACATGGAAGTCCTGCCATCTCCCAGGAATAGGATGCCTTAGTCTTCCTGTTATTGTTTGGGCATTGGCTAGGAGCAGCCCATGGGAAGTGTGGCCTCAGTGATCACATAGTGACAGATTTCAAAGTACAGGAGCTGAGGCCTTTGGTCGATTGAGCTCCCCATAGATGGACGTCTCTGAGCCACATTCTCATGGCTACCACAGACATCAACATAGTCTCTATGTTGAACCCCACAAAGTAGAGGCTGTGTAGAACAGTTGTTGACAGAATCTGCTGTGGAATTAGACTACCATTGTCAAGTCTGGTTCTGATCTTATGAGCCGTGTGACCTTGGGCAAGTTATTTACTCTTGCCATGGACTCAATCTGCTCAGTCATAAAATGTGGGTAATAATGATATTGACCTCACAGGATTGTGAGGATTACATTAATGAAGGCACTCTCAGCAATGCCAAACTCAGACTATGAATGCTCGAAAAAAGTTAGTTTCTATTATTGCGTTCCATTTTTAATTGTGGTCTGTTATGGGTTACATTGTGTCCCTCAAAACGATACATTGGAGTCCTAACCCTCAGGACCTCAGAATGTGACTGTATTTGGAGACTGGGCCTTGATAGAGGTAATCAAGTTAAAATGGGGTATGAGGGTGGGCCCTAATTCAGTGTGACTAGCATCTTCATAAATGGGGAAATCTGAACAGAGGCAGACACACGGAGAGGGAAGATACTGTGAAGAGACAGAGAGAAAGGAAGGCCCTCCACAAGCCAAGGAGAGACGCCAGGAGCGGGTCCTCCCCTCACAGCCCTCAGAAATAACCAACCCTGCCTACACCTCCATCTTGGGCCTTCAGCCTCCAGAACGATGAGCCACCCAGTCTGGAACAGTTTGGATATGACAGCCCTAGAAAACCAATGCATGGTTCATTCTTGAATTTTGAAACTCTGGTCCTCTCCAAGAAAGTTTTGAATGAGAGTACTGGCTGGAAGTGGGTGCATTGGCCCCTGGCCCAGAGGTACCACAGTGTCCTTCAACACTGCAGCTGACAAACGTGTCCAGTGTCAGAGCCCGCCAGGAGTGCCTTTTCCTCTGTGGTGGCACATGCCATTTGCGTGTGGGTCCCCACCCCCAGGGCCAGAGCCGGTGCCTTGCTGTGATTTTAGATCAGGTCCAATTTAACTGACAGTGGCAGACTTGGAAACGGACATTTGGCCATAATTGCCATGATCTGTGGCCAGCATAGCTAGAGGATGAAAAAACCACTGTGCCTTTTTCAAAGTGGATGTCCTGCACAAAGACTGAATTACAAAATTCAAGATGAAGTTTTCTGAGATTTCATGTGAGCTTATCCTGAAACAATGTGGCCAAATAAATTCAGTCAAGAGAATTGGGGGGACTTTAAAAAACCCACTCAGAGTCCAATTTCTCCATCTGAAGTGCAATATGATCTTATTTCATGTGAACAATTACCTCAGCAAAGAGGTAAGGAGGTGGGGTGGAGGTGGGGGGCAAAAATGAAAAGCCACATTTTTCTGATGTTATCTGTGGTTGCCCAAGAGTCAATGCAAGTTTAATGAGCTTTGATCTGAGTTTCAACCAATTCAATTCTTTCCATTATCTAAATGGAATCAGTTTCTAACTGCCTCACAAGGACTCATTGCTACCTATGTTAGTTAGACTTGAGACAGTACCACATCCATCATAACTGAGGGCAGGGCAAGAACCACCCCCACGGGCTGTTGCCCGCCCCTCCCTTTGGCCGGGTTGCACGACTTGAGGAGCATCTGTTACATTCAAATATCTGGTGAGTAAAGGGTCAGCCTTGTTGAGGAGCTGATAGCATCTTACCAACTGCAGCTCATGTGGGCCTCTTGAATTGACAAGCACTTGCCACCCCAGATGGATCATGGGTTCCGAGGGGGGTCCAAATGAGGTCCTCCTTCAAAAAAAAAAAAAAAAAAAGAAGACGGATTTTCAAAGGGTTCTTAGAATACATGAGGTTGGAAAGCATCTTGCAAACGTTGGATATTTCCAGGATAAAAGAAAATGCCTACAGGAGCAGTATCTCTCATTTAAGCAGGTTTTGCCAGGGGAGGGTGAAGCCTGTGGGAATAGAACTCTCTCTCCTTCCCACCTTTTTGTCTCTCCTGATGGGGATGCACGTTGCTAAATTTATTACTTCTTATATTATCTGAAGCCAGAGAGTGGATGAGTAAGAAGCTCCAACCCTGTGTCCTAACAGATCTGTGGCAGAGGGTGTGGCGAGGAGAGAATAAATCATTGGTTCTCAACGTCAGCTGCATGTCAGAATCACCTGGAGAGCATTAGCAAATACTTTTCCCAGTTGTGCCTCTAGATATCCTTATTTAAAAGGGCAGGGCTGGGCTGGGCTGGGCTGGGCTGGGGCTTCGGCAATGGTAGTTTTTAAGGCTCCCCCAGGTAATCCTAATGCACAGCCTGGGTTGGAAACCAGTGGAGTTGACCCTCGCCTCAGGCACCTCCAGCAATAAAGTAGCAACCCAGTTCCTTCATGCCTGAATGCAGTCCAGCCCATTGCCCTCACTGATGAAGAAGCTTCCAGAAATGAAGGGAGCCAGTCAAGGTGAGGGAAACTCTGGGACCCTGAGGCTGCCTGGGAATGTCTCTTCATCAAAGTTATGCATGAGGCCACTGGAATCACAAAGTCTGTGGAGCCTGCCTTCCCGGGCAGGGGTTTGGGGAAAGAGAAACATAGAATGTGCTAAGCAAGAAAAGAGAGGCCCAAGGGTTTCTGCCGAAAGGAGGAGGTAGAGGTGGGTATGAGGGAGCTTGAATCTGAAGCCAGGAAACTGCAGAGGCAAGAGGGTTTGTGGTCCTCTCCGGAGCCTGGAGAGAGAGGCACTGCCCTCAGACCTGTCCTCGGGCCCAGCTCCGCAGCACCCAACTCATGAGGGTGAGTCACAAATCACAAGGGGATGGCAATGGTGGTTCTCTTCTCTTTCTTGAGAATAAATGTAAAGACCCTATTTTTTCTTTTTACTCCAAGGACTGACTGATAAAGGAAGCCCTTTATAAGCTGGGCCTCTAATCCTTGTGCTTCTCTACCCTAGTGAGCGAGCAGAGAAAGTGTCCTTCAATCCCTGACTATGGTGTGGGAGAGGGACGGTAATTCACCTGGGTTAGGCTGAAAGGAGGAATTGCATTTTCTCACATGCTTAAACTTTGCTTCTGGGGATAGTTCCTTTTACCTTACCTGGATGGAAAATTTTCTGAAGTGAGAAACGCTTTGCCATCTGCCATGCCCAGGTGGTCTACCTCAGATGGAGTCACCACAAACAATTGTGTGAGTGTCTCCTGATGTCTATCACCGCCACAGGGAGAGAGGCTATCACCCCATTGGAGCTCTCCTTCTGGGGGGCCATCAGTGGCCCCAGTGCTGTCTGCAGTTGGGCTAAGGCTAGAATAAACATGTGGTGCGTGCATAGCTGGAGTCCAGCTGCAGCTGCCACATTGCAGGTTCTCCATCCAGCAAGTACAATCTTAGAGCAGAAGAAAACTTTCCAGAGGCATTTGTTATCACTGGTTGGAAGAGACACTCCAAAATAAATTTTAAACTACATAAGAGGAGGGGTGCGGGTTTGAAACTGCCAGTAGCTCCTTTTGTGCAAGAGACAAACTTGGCTTTGCTAAATTGATGGGCTCCTGTTGGCTACTGTCACCTACTGCTCAGAGTAGCCACAACCTCAGAGGGGAGAGAAAGGACAGTGTAAATGGCAGCTCTGGAAAGAGTATGGGTCAAGAGGGTGTCACCAGGGCAGAGAGCCACTCCTGCTCTCTGAGTCTTCCTCTCCTGCTTCCCTGCAGTAGGATTCATGCCACACTTCGTCTGGCCATGAGGCCCTGACATACACTGGAACCTGGCCTGGACACACCCCCTGCTCCCTTTGTCTAGTTCATTTTTTCTCCTCCTCCTTCATATTCCAGGTCAGTCCACCTTAAGTTCTTCAGAAACCTGTCTTGATCTCTCTGATTAGGCTCAGTTCGCATACTGATGTCCACATAGCACCAGGCACCGCTCCTTCACAGCACTAACCATAGTTACAGTTTTACTATTCATTTCCCTCGGTAGACTGCAAACCCCAGGAAGCCAGGACCAGTGTCTGTTCCTGCTTATGGTTTTATTCCCATCACCTTCCACAGTGTCTAACTTAACATGTAACCAATTTACTGCCTACAAGAAGATTTGCGTGCATGCGTTTACTTTGTGAATGCATTATCCCTTAAAAATAACAGGTTTCGCTACTGTAAAATACATTGACAGGGCCCTCTCCCACCCAAACATATACCACTTCTCCATATAGGTTGGAGAGCACTGATCTCTCCCCTGTGGGTGAGTATGGGTCATAAATGGAGCCCTAGCCAATGCCTTGGGGACACTGCCTGGAAATCAGACAGCCTTTACCCACCTGGCCCTCCACTACTGCCCAAACCTCAGAGTCAGCCAATAACCCTTTCAGACCACAAACAGAGGAAAACGGAATGGCCTCTGGAGACGTTAAAAAAGGCATGAAACCATATGACTACGCTTGGGAATGAAAAGTATCAGAATAAATCCTTCAGGATCTAATCTGATCCTTGGAAACAGTTTTCTAAAACCATATAGGCCCCTGACAAGTGTTAGCTCCACCCCCACTTATTAAAGCCATCCGCTGGCCATTTAAGGAAGGACAACCCCATTCTGTGCACTGTGTCATTAGGTTGAAGGCACAGGAAAACCAGTACACTTGGACACAGGCCACAGACTATTTCCAGACAGTGGAACCTCAGGGAATTGGCTCCATCCAGATCCTCCTGGGAGACAGGAGGTTGCAGAAGTGCCATTAGTTGTTCCATGCAATTACCATGGACGACTGGGAGAGTGGAGAGGGCAAGGCTTGTTGAGTTTAAGAGCAAGGAGTCTGGTCATATAGACCAGCATAGGGACTGGGCTCCAGAATTTACAGAACAGACTAATTCAACAAATCAATTAAAGTTACTATCTTCATTTTCCTCGTATAAAATAGACATAATGATATCTATGTCATAGAGCTGCCATACAAATTAGCAAAGTAATTCACGTAAAGCACTTTGCCTGACCCGTAGAAAATAATTCATATTCGATATTGAGAATGAGGCAAATGTTAGAAAAGAATCTGCACATTTCTAAATACACAGGTTAGCTCATTTCCAAGGGATCAGTAAGTGAAATACTGTACTATTATGTATCTCCTTTCATTCAAACATATTTTCCAAAATACAGTTGCCACCCCAGTGCCCACTGGTCTCCCTTGCTTTCTTTCAGGATCCATGATAAACGAGGTATGGTTGTTGTCAAAGCCAACTTTTGTGTTGAAATTATGAATTTAAAAGAATTTTTGGCAAGGAGGAGCATTTTTGGAAGTTCGGATACCATGAGTTAAGAGAAATTTGAGTTCACAGCATTATTGTCTTTTGTGCGATTGAAAATTCCAACAATTCATGAGGAAGTCTCTTTAAAGGTATATTCCAGTCTGGAAGTCCAAAGCATAGTTTCTCTAAATGATATGTCTTTTAGGACATTCCTTAAGTGATTTGCTTTGTTTGGGGCTCTTTTAAGAAACCACATGTAATTACATTGAAGTATTCAGAAGGTTAAGCCTCAAACTAGCAAATGCCAAGAAATTCAACGTTCTGATTGCCAGCCCATCTCTAATTCAGCAGGCAGGCCTTTGTTCCTCCCCGAAAGCATGATGCTGTCAGAAAAGAATGTGAGCTGGAGTGTCCATGGCTTCTGGCTTCTCTCTGTGGCATTCCTTTCCATTATTTGGGCTGCTTTTGATATTAATCAATTCTAATATTATTTATAAATAGCCTCATCTAGGGAGAAAGGCACATGCATATCTTAATTCAAGGACTACGTGCTAATGACAGGGCATTGTGGGGTTTTTCGGAGTCTACAGATGAGTCAGGTCTACAAAAACATGCAGAAATCGAGTTCCCATGGGTTTATAATACCTTTTTACTAACTTACTTCTAACAGGGGTAGTCATACCTTGTGCATGAGGAAAGGTTGCTTTTACTGATCATGGGCTAGATCGCCGCGGACTCCAATATTCTTCTAATTCTTTCAGACCACTGAGATCTTAGATGTTTTTCTTTCCTGCTGTTTCTTAAATGATCACCAGTCTATAAGGTAGAAGCTGAAAGAAATAAAGCTATGTCTAAAGGAAATCAAACTTCATACAATTGTCTTGCAACTAAAGACAAAATGTATAACTGTTCTCTATGACTAGTTTCTATGCTGCATTCTCTTGAAGTTTTGGTGCTCATAGAACTACCAGGTGAATACCTGTAATGGGAGTGGAAAAGCAAATAAAGGCTGTTGAGAAAAGAGCTTCATCCATTCATTCAGAAAAAAAAAATTAAGAATGTCTCGTTTGAACCAAGTGGTGTTCTGGGCACGGAGGATATACACAAAAATGCTCAGATTGCAGTGCTGGGAAACATACAATAAGTGTGGGGTATACGTATACAACATCCGTATAAAACGTGTGGCATGTTGGGTGGAAGCGATATGCATAAAAACAAAATGAGGATGAGGAATAAAGAGTTCTGAGGGCAGGGGCACATAACTACAATTTATAGGTACATAGGTGGCCAAAGAATCCCCATCAATATCTGAGCAAAGACCTGAGAGAACTGAATCAATAATTCATGTGGATGTCTAAAGAAAAAAGCATTCTCAACAGAAAGGATCCTACTTCAGTCATGCATAAGTTAGAAACCAGTATGACTGGAGCAAGGGAGTGGGAGTGGCGGGAGTTGAGCTCAGAGAGGAGGGAGGGGCTGTTGACGCAGCACATTGCAGGCCATTTGTAAAGACTTGGGCTTTCACTGTGAGTGAGACAGAGTCATTGCAGTGTCCTGAGTAGGGGTGACCAGATCTGCCTTTTGCTTCGGAATAACCCCCGGGATGCTGAATCAGAATGGATGGTACAAGGGAAAGGCAGAAACAGAGAGGCCAATTAGGAAGAATGTTAAAGACTTGGACCAGAGGTCTGAGAAGGGGCCAGATCCTGAATTATTTCAAAGGAAAAACTAAAAGGATTTGCTAATGGGATTAGATAGAGGTTTGAAAGAAAGACAGGAGTCAAGGATAACTCCAATATTTTTTTTCTTGAACACCAGAAGATGGAATTGTTATATTTTAAGATAGACAGGAGAATGGGTGTGTGTGTGTGTGTGTGTGTGTGTGTGTGTGTGTGTATTTAAATATTGATGTGTTAAGTTTGAGATACTTATTAGACATCAAAATAGAGATGTTGAGTAGGCAGCTGGAGTGAAAAATTCGGAATTCAAGGAAAATGTCTAGACTTGAGACATATCTTTAGGTTTTATCAGCATTTGGATGGCACTTAGAGACTGTGACTTGCTGAGGTCACTCACATACTGAACGTAGGTGGAAAAGGGAAAAAACATCCAAGGATCAAACCCTGTGGTATTCCAGCATTTGCAAGTATGTATCTCGTACAACTCTGGACAATTGCATTATTCATAAATATCTTAATCCTGCTTGGTTCAGAAAACCTCATTTTGTTAAATCAAGCAATTGAATATAGTCTTTCTTCAAATTTTCTCAACTGCAGTGCTCCTATAATACGGTAATACTTAATTATAGAAACTCTAAAATCTTTTTTGTGCTGAAGGAATTCTTAGGCATCAATCTTCCTAAACAATTTTTGAAAGCTTCTTTGTCAATGACAAGGTGAGTGCTATAAATCCAAGCAAAGACAGATATCCCAAAGCCTTTTTTTATTGCTTACATTAAATCAAGTGATACTTGATACTTTGATTCTCCAAATCAAAAGTGCAAACTCAAATCTTATGTTTTATTTAAAAAGAGTGTTTTTGTTATCTATTACTGCATAATGAATTACCCCTCAAAACTTTAGTGGCTTGAAACAAACATTTATTATCTCACAGTTCCTATATGTTGGAAATCCAGGCATGGTTTAGCTGGATTCTTTGGCTTAGGCTCTCTCATGAGGTTGCAATAGGCTGTTAGTTGGGACTGTGGTCTCATCTGAAGGTTCAACTGGGGGAATAATCTGCGGTTGATCAGAGGCAACCCCCAGTTCGTTGCCTTATGGGCCTCTCCAGCTTAATTCATGAAAGAAAGCATATGAGAAGAGCCAGAAAGACAGTGCTAGCAAGAGAATGAATGCAAGCAAGATGACAGTCACAGTATTTTGTAAACCAAACATAAAAATGACACCCTATCATTTTACTATATTCTATTAATTGGAAGTAGGTGAGTAGGCCCAGACTATACACAAGAGGAAGAGACTACATATGAGTGTGAATACCAGGAGGCAAGAATTATTAGAGACTGTCTTAGAAGTTTGCCTACCACAGAGAGCATGAGTAATTGAGTAATTATTTTTTATAATTAACAAATTATTTTAAGACAGTTTTAGGTTCACAGGAAAATTGAGCAGAAGGTACAAAGATTCCCATATACTCCTTGCCCCCTCGGACACATAACTTCCCCCCCATTATCAACATTCCTTCATCATAGTAAAACATTTGTTATAATCAATGAACCTACATTGACACATCATTATTACCCAGAGTCTATAGTTTATGTTAGGATTCATTCTTGTTGTTACACATGGATAATGTTTCCATATTTTATGGATTTTAACAAATGTATAATGAAGTGTATTCATCATCGTAGTATTATAAAGAGTAGTTTCACTGCCCTAAAAATGACCTATACTTTGCCTATTCATCCCTCACTCCCCTCAACTCCTGGCAACCACTGACCTTTCAATGTCTGTAACTTTGCTCTTTCCAGAATGTCACAGAGTTGGAATTATGCAATATGCAACTTTTCAAATTGACTTCTTTCACTTAGTAATATGTATTTAAGTTTCGTCTATGCATTTTCATGGCTTCATCGCTCATTTCTTTTTAGTGCTGAGTAATATTCCATTGTCCAGACGGACAGATTATTTATTCACCTACCTATAGAAAGCTGTTTTGGTTGCTTCTAAGATTGGGCAATTATAAGTAAAACTACTATAAATATCTGTATACAGGTTTTTGTGTAAACATAAGTTTTCTATTTATTTGGGTAAATACCAGGAAGTGTGATTGCTAGATCACATGGTAAGAGTATGTTTAGTTTTGTAAGAAACCACTAAACTGTTTTCTAAAATGGCTGTGCAATTTTGCACTTAGTGGGCATTCCCATTGCTCTATATCTTCACCAGCATTCGATGTTGCCACTGTTTTAGATTTTGGCCACTTTCACAGGTATGTAGGGATACCTCACTGTTGTTTTAATTTGCAACTCTCTAATTACATATGATGGTGAATATCTTTTAATATGCTTCCTTGCCATCTGTATATCTTCATTGATGGTATGTCTATTCCGGCCTTTTAAAATGTTGTAATCAATTGTTTTTTTTAATTGCTGTGTTTAAAGAGTTCTTTGCATATTTTGGATAATAGTCCTTTATCAGTTGTGGCTTTTTCTAATATTTCCTCCCATTTTGTGGCTTGTCTTCTCACTCTCTTGATGCTGTCTTTGTGCCAGGAGGAATTTTTTATTTTAATGAAGTACAGCTTATGAATTGTTTCTTTCATGGTTTGTGCCTTTGGTGTTGTATCTAAAAAGTCCTTGCCATACCCGAAGTCATCTAGGTTTTTCCTTATGTTATCTTTTAGGAGTTTTATAGTTTTGCATTTTGCATTTAGGCTCATCATCCATTTTAAGTTAAATTTGATGACAGGTGTAAGGGTCTGTGTTCTGTATCTAGATTTCTTTTTTGCATATGATGTCCAGTTCTTTTAACTATTTCTTTAAAAACCTATCCAACAACAGCCACTGTCAAAGATCAGTTGACGATATTTTTGTGGGTGTGGGTCTGTTTCTGGACTCTTTTCTGTTCCACTGATCTATTTTCCTGTGTTTTTACCAGTGCCACACTGCCTTAATGACTGTAGCTTTGAAATATGTACTGAAGTTGAGTAGTGTTAGTCCTCCAACTTTGGTATTCTCATTCAATATTGAGTTAACTATTTTGGGTCTTTTGCCTCTTCATACAAACTTTAAAATGAATTTGTCTGTCATTGATGGGTACTGGGGAGTTGGGTAAGGATAACATGGAAAGAAATGCCAGATACAGGTGATGGGGAGGAAGGCAGCAAACCACATTGCCATGTATGTACCTATGCAACAATCTTGCATGTTCTTCACATGTACCCCAAAACCTAAAACACAATAAAATATGTATTTTTTTTAAAAGAATGAATTTGTCAATATTCTCAAAATATCTTGTTGGAATTTTGGTTGGGATTGCATTGAATCTATAAGTCAAGTTGGGAAGAACTGATATCTTTATCAATGGAGCCTCTGTTTCTATAAACATGGACTATCTCTCCATTTATTTAGTTCTTTGTTGATGCTTATATCAGAGTTTTATAGTTTACCTCTAACAGATTTTGTACATATTTTGTTAGATTTATATATATAAGTATTCAGATTTGGGGGATGTTAATATATTTACATTATAATGTAATATATGGTACTTATTACAATGTATATATGTATCATAATACACATTACATTATATGTTACATATAAATATATTTTATTACATTGTAATGTAATATGTTTTTAACTTCAAATTCTACTTGTTCATTGCTGGTATATAGACAAGTGATTTACTTTCGTATATTAACCTTGTATCCTGCAATCGTGCTGTAGCCGCTTATTTGTTTCAGGAGTTTTATTTTGTTTTGTTGTTGTTGGTGGTGGTGGTTCTTTCAGATTCTCTTCACAGGCAATCATGAATTTCAAACAAAGTTTTCTTTCTTCTCAGTCTGTGTACTTGTGTTTCCTTTTCTTGTCTTCTTGCATTAGCTAAGACTTCCAGTATGATACTGAAAAGCAGTGGTGAGAGGAAATATCTTGCCTTATTCCTGATCTTGATGAGAAAGCTTTTGAGTTTCTCACCTTTAAGTATGATGCAAATTTTTTATAGATGTTCTTCATCAAGTTGAGGAAGGTTTCCACTCCTAATTTGCTTAGAGCAGGGGTAATTTTTAATATCAATAAATTTAGATTTATGCCATTACTAGGAGGATAGATGCATTTTTAACTCAAAATATCATTTGGTCCTTTGAAATTCCGTTTTTTTACCATTTCAAGTTGTAACTCCTTAGTGAGTCATAAAACAAATTTAGCGGGCATGGCCAGCATTAAAAAAAATAAAACATAAATAAAGCAGAAACTACTATAGTACACTGCATATGCAAAGGCTCAGAAGATGTACTACATTGTAAAGTAAATTGTATTTTTAAGAGTCGTGGTCAAAATTAGTGATTTCCATAATACTGTTAAATGTGAGTGGGCCACCAAAACATATTTGCGAGAAACAACCACCCCCAAACTACATAAAGGAATGAATGCCAGAAGAAAAGAAATGCACTCGAGTAAACTAGCACAAACATGAGTTTGCCCGTTCATGCTTCTTATCCATTCCCTCGTGGGGCCTGTAAGACATGATTAACAAGACAATGAAATCCTGAACAGGCATGACATATATGACATTTTGCCTCTGCAGAGGCAAAGCAGACATACCGCAACTTAATAAAAATACCCTGCATAATCCTACCCATCTTGAAGGGTGAGAAGCAAGAATTTTTTTTTTTTTTTTTTTTTTTGACAAAAAATAGTAGGCCTTCTGAAGACAAATGATACCATTTTTCAACTGGAGCACCCCCTTTCCTCTCTAGGGAGGTGGCCACCAGACAGTCAAATTTCCCGGCCACAGATAGAATGCTGTCAGTACTTTTCTCAAGGCCTTGAGCTATTTGAAGCCTGAGATCCCATCCCTCTGTGCCTCCCGCAACTCCATCTTTACCTCCTGGCCCAGCTGCCCAGCCAGCTCCAACTTTAGCAGTGATTACCAGTAGGTAGAAAGTAAAAGACTGTCCAGTTTAATTACCTCTTCTATCTGAAAGGTCCCTATTAAGATCAATGCTTCTGCCATAAGACAGCAAAGCAAAGTCATCTTCTCTCATCCATCCTTATCAGCCAGACAGCAGACAAGCTAAGTTTCAGTTACAGAATCCAGATTTTAAAAATACATCATATGCCTGATGTTTCACATTTTCCACAGTGCTGCACGGCAGATCTTCCTGGTTTCATGTGAGTGCTTTTCAGATCACATGAAACCAAAGCCAGGAACTGGTGAGACACGCTGAAAGTCAGGGTGTCTTGGCAGGGTTGACTTTGTAGAGGAATGGAGGTTCCGTTAACAGCATGTGTAATCTATTAGCTTTGGGTTTTGAGGGAAAAGGCAAGGAGAAAGGAGGAGAGACAGAAGTGGAAGGATTTACTTCATGGTTTTAATCAAAGCTTTAAGGTCGCTAATTTTTAAAGATGAAAAGAGTTAGCCATTTAAAGGCTTTGCATAAAGTGAATTTGGAAGTATCTCTGTATTTTCATTTAGCATTTAATAACCATAGTCTAAAAGATTCCATTTGAAGTTGGATGACTGGCCGAAAGGCCTATTGTTCTACACGTCTCATTTGTTACAGACATAGAATCACAGCACAGGAGTGTGAAAGTTAAACACTGTTTGCTGATGTAGTAGATTATTTATTTGTTAATTCCAAAATAGCTTTGAAACGAATCTGAGGGTAATATCTAGGTCATAGACCTACTAGAAGTTGGGAAAAAGGATATTTCTACTTTTTTTAAAAGTGAGTTGCATCCTTAAAAGCTTTTTATGTGATAAAGTCTGAGAAATGTATAAGACGTACTTACTTATTTTTGCTATGAAGTAAGATGGAAAAGCCAAATCATCCTTAGATATAGAGTCATCTAGGTTAACATTATTATAATTGCTACTTGTGTTCTCATCAGATAAACAAGATATGCAAAAGAGAAAGGCAATTACCCCTCCTCAAGTCTAGGTCCCTTAAAAAATCTTTATATTTAGATTAAGATTAGATTCATATTAGATTAAGGTTAGCTTCACATGAAGATTAGATTTATATTTAGATTAAGATTAAATTATATTAAGGATATATTTAGATTTAGAGTAAGAAGCTGGGTAAAAATAGCCTACCTAGCTTTATCAGTTAGGAATGCTTTGGGCTACAATTACTAGCAAGCCAACGAATGCAGACTTAAGCAAACAGAAATTTACTTCCATAACAAAAAAATCTCAGGTAGGCAGTATCCCTAACTGGTCACTATGCTAACAAAAGCCAGGTTATTTTCACTGTCTGCTTCGTCATCCTTGGCACATCAGCTGATTGCTCCACAGTTGCAAGATGGCTGCTGCATCTCTAACCATCTCATCCACATTCAAGGCTTAAAAAGTAGGCGATGTTGACATTAGCAACATCCGCTTCTTTTATCAGGAATGTTACCAACTTCAATTTGTATCTCACTTGCCCCAACTCAGCCTCCTGGCAAAGTCTAGCTGTGGGGGAGACTGAGAAAGCAAGTATTTAGATTTTCCATTCTTTAGAGTGGAGATGGATAGGAGAAAAGGGTCTTAGGAATTGATGTTGAGTCAGGAGAGAAGCATTAAAAGAGAAACAAACGTTTACCACAGCAATCCATTAGCAGGAATGCCAGGGACTCAAGGAAGAACCGCAGTCAGCTCTGAACAACAAAGGGTAGAATCTCACTCGGGACCCCTGCTGCCTCCCACATAGGTTGTAGATATTTGTACACGAAAGGTAGAAACATAAGTAGAAATCTGGACTTTTAAAGATCAATGGCAACGCTCATTACTATTTCTGTATTATTGTATAGGACACTAAAACTATGCAGTCTAATATGGTAATAATAACTATGTCAGAATTACGAATTAAAAGTTAGAGAAGTTATAGACCATCTACGTTAAAGGAAACAAAGTACTGTTTGTTATTATGTGCCGTAAATCAGATGGACATGTTTTCAATGAGACCTGCTGTAAACCCTGACTTTTCTTATAATCATCTCTTACATGTTATCTATGCGTTTATTCATTCAAAATCAATTGATCATTTAATCATTCAACTCAATCACTGAAGTTAAATCATTTAAACTTCAGCAAGGCTCTGGTCTAGGCACTGAGGATTCAGTGGGGGGCAGAAGCAGCCATGGTCCCTCCCTGTCCTCAGCTTTAGTTACAATCGAAATTGGTGTTATAAAATGCAGAGTTTCATGAGAACGCCTAAGAGCAAGATCAAACCTAAGGAAAGGGATAGGGGTGAGAACTCTATCCTGAGAATGTAAAACACTCGGAGTCCTGGGAGATCACCAGGAATTGGCCAGGCAGAGAGGCAAAGCAAGAGCAGTCTGCAGAGGGAAAAGGACTCTGCCAGGGCTTGGAAACCACGCAGTAGTGTGGCATGATTCCGGCTTCAAAAGAGATTTACTGAAGAATAGTTGTTCAAACTTATTTTGGGATGTTTATTTTTCCTACACCCAAACTATGATAAAAATGAATGAGAGTGTTATGTGAAAAAAATCTATAAATATAATTTTCACATTTCTAACTCACATGAAAGTCTAACTCACTGAAGATGAAATCTACTTTATTTCAAATAAAAACTCTTAACTATGAAGTGTGGTTCCCTAAAATTGACATTATTCAATTTTAAGCACAAAATGGAAACAAGTTAATGGGTTAATTATCTCAGAGTATTTACCTTGACCATGCTATGGGGCCTTGAAGAGAAAGTTTCATTATAAAGTCAGTTAACAAACTATCCACTTAGGACTTCTTAGTAGGGTCATTATGGGCATCTCAATATTTATATAGTTACTTTTGACCATTTATGTTCATGCTGGTCTAGCAGCAAAATAAAAAGTTCAAAATCTAACAAATGAATGATAGATTGTTGATCATTTTCATGATAAGAACAGAAGGACATCTGGCCCTGAAGATGTGGGTGGAAGGAGAGAAGTTTGGATAATTGGAAAATAAATATGGGTTAATTACTAGAATATTGAAGTCACCATAATCAGAAAATATAGATGTTGTGTTTAAGAAAATGGAAATGGAGGAAACAAGTGGGAAATCAACACTGAACTGAGAAGATCATGAAAGTTTTGAAGGAAAGTGAAGTAGAAGGGGCAGGAATGAAGACAACTGACGCCAAGTTGATTCAACCGGTGACTGTCCTGGGGCAGACAAAGAGAAATAAAACCACTGAGAGAGAAGAGTTCTTAATTGAGAGCATGGGGTCCACTGTACTCAATGGGGGAAAAAAAAAACACAGGGTTAAGAGGACCCTGTAGTCTGTAGGACTGAGCTCTAGTTTTGGTATACGCAATGTCAGTATTTCTGGAAGATTATGGCTGTTGGATCTGCTAATGACTGACCTCTATGCCTAGACCAGAGGTGGGTTTTCAGGCCAGCCTAGGAATCAGGGCAGAAAATTGATTCCTAGGTTCATGCTACTGAGAACTGTCTGGGTTCATGCTAGAGCTTGGGCCACCAGTTCTCTGGCAGTGTGGATAACCAACTCTTTGAGACTTAGAGAATGAAGCCACCCCCACCTCTAACCAACTCTGTTGCCCATTTTTGGCAGGGCCTAAGTGAGAAGACTGTCCTTTTCTAAAAGTTTAATTGAGCCTCTAAAAGCATAATTTCTAAGTTGCAGCCAGTTCTTGCATGTTGTGCATGGCTCAGCAGCAAGTCAATTTCTTATTCCCTGCAGGTTCAAGTAATGTACTCGGAAGAGAGAGCAAGAAATAGATTGGAAATAAATCTAATTTCCATTTTCAGAGAGAAGGTCATGCAAATTCTGAGGCAATTAGAAAAAATATTTCCACTTTCCCTGTATGCTTTTAGCCTCTACTGCATTTAAGAATTAATACATGTTTTTGAAAGGTCTATTTGTATGCTTTTGAACCATTACCAGTTAGACAATAAGAAAAATAAGAAGATAGATATCTAAGTTTTATTGATGGGAAGATCTCCGTGTAGATGAGATGAATGATTCCTGATGATTCTATGAGACTTAGAACACCAAAGCTTCCTTCTGGAAAGATCTAAGGAATATAGAATGCCCAAACCTATCACCGTAGACTCTCCTGCTGGAGTCCCTTGGATATCACTAAGAGCTGAATAACTCAAACTTAAGGAAATACACTATTTGAAAAGGAGATTAACCTTAAAAACAAAGACAACTTCATCGGTAGATTTGGGATTGCTCAACAAGTGTGTGAAGATTGTCATGCAGGTTACAAAAAGAGGTTCTCCAAGAGGTGAGGGGAGACGTGAAGGCAAATACAAGAGCTTGACTCTGTTAGCTCCTTGAAGACCTTTCATTTGTAATCTGATCAGGGTCATACCCATGATGTAGTGCTATTTCTTCACATATTGCTATTCTCTTTGGTTCCCTCAGGACTTCACAAAATCTGATGACTCCACACAAATGTGGATTATGCTTTTGTCAAGGGAAGTGAGAAATGGGGCCCATCCTATGCTGCCTGCCCCCTCCATGGAGACCTCGTGGAGATAGTGGAAATGTGCCCTGGATACCATATCCATTATTGGAGGCCAAGATCGTCATCGAGGGGCAGTGGTCTGCAGTGGAGCTGAGAAGGATACACTCTATGGAGGAACAGCTGGCTGTTACGTGGACCATTTGGGAGCTGAATTGAGATAGCCTGCCCTTTCCAAGCATGTCAGGGGGAGGTTCTCCTCAAGGGAAAAAGAGAATTTATCCTTGGTGTGGCCTTTTAAAGACAAGGCTACAAACGTCTTGACTTTCTTCCCATTGAGAAGTGGCATCAACATCCCCACCCCATGAAGCTGGGTGAACCTGTGCCTGCTTGGACCAATGGATTATGGTAGAACTGATGTTACATGACTTCCAAGGTTAGGTCAAACAGCTCATGTACCTTCTTCCTTGCTCACTGGAATATTTACTTATGGCATTTTGATCCACACAGAGAAGCCATGTGTAGGTACTGTAATGGACAGTCCCCCCAGCCTACCCTTTCAGTCATGCCAGCCTAGATAGCACTCTTTGGAGTGAACACCTCTCCAGATGATTTCTGTTCCAGCTGTTCTAGGTTATCTCCAGAGGAGGCCACAGACGTTGCTGAGCAGACACAAATCATGCGGACTGTGTTCTGTTCAAATTCCTGTCCCATGGAATCTGTGAGCACCATAAAATTATCACTGCTTTATGCCACCGACTGTTGGGATGATTTCTTAGACAGCAATAGATAACAGGAACACTGGGGTTACAAATGCGATCTAACTACCTGCTGTTCCCTAGTTTCCTGTAGTTCACCTTCTCTAATAGTGAATGACTGATTCAAGCCCCAGTACGCTGTGACTAACTTAGCCATTGTCTCATGTAATAAACCTGCTAAGGGCATACAATCTGTTTGCACTAATTTCCAGTGAAGTCTGTACTGTGCTAAAAGCACGTTAATAAAATGTCATGTCAGCATAGTGAAGGGAGGAATGATTATATCGGTCAGACCAAACCTCAGAAAGCCTGGTATGCCCATAACATCCTTCTGAGAGGTGGATCCAGCAGAAAATAAACCCCATGTGAGCCCTACTATTTTGACCAATAATGATTAAATTAGAAACAAGCACCTAACCTAAAATAGCTGAGAGCGCGCCTCAATTGACTGACTGTGTAAGCTAGAGCTGGCCGAGAGGAATGACGGTAACTAACTGGTCCAGTGGGAGTCTTTCTCTGTGAGCATCTGGACTCAGGAGACAAAGAGAGACAGACACAGACACACACACACACAGAGGACATCTGGGAATTGATAGTAGAAGGTAGATATGTAAAGGCACACAGAGAAAGCAGAAGTCCTGAGATAGTAAGAGCCCTGTGAAGGAGACACCGAAGTCATGCGTCAGCAGGAGCTTTGCGACAGAAGTGTAGGCAGGTCAGCTGCTGATATCGGGAGCAGTGGAGCAGCGTGGGAATATGGCACTAGGAAATCAGCAAGTGCTGATTGCAAAGGAAGCTGCAAGATGCAGAGGACACCAGAGCTGAGGTTTGTCCAAGTGTTTATTCAGTGACATTCCTTTCAAATACAGAACTGTTCTGAGAGGAAAATTAATTTCCTTGTGCTCGGTTAGCGACAGCATGTTTATTCAGGTATAAAGCACACACTGTACACGTTTCCCACCTTTTTTCCCACCTAGTCATACTGTAGAAAGACTTCATATGTTTCTGCTTAACACCCTGTAGTGGTCGCTGGGCCCACTTTCTTGCTGATGTCATTGTCAGAGCTGAAACCCCACAGAACTGTGAGCTGGGAGGAGCACTGGATCCTCACTCAGTGGGCTCCTTCATCTGTCCCTGCCTGGTTTCTGTAAACCCAGCATAGTACTGTCACAAAGTGGCCACAGAAGGAGAGCCACAGAAGCCTGGGACGCCTCCTCAAGCCCACTCTGTGGTGATGGGCAACAGCCGGCAGAACTGAGTCGGGCAAATGCCGCACAGCCGCTCAATCCACTGGGATGCAGGGTTGGCAGCAGGAGCAGAGCCATCATGAAGAGACTTAGAGAGGATCGTTTTGAAACTACGGTGAGGACAATGTTTGCACAAAACTGAGATCATACTGACACCTCAGTATTCTGGCTCATCTCTGAAGATTTTCCTTATGCAGCATTTCAAGTAATCCATGAAATAGCCTCCGCCTTCCACCAGCAGCTTTAGCATGAGTGCTCACAGAGTGGAGGCTGGAGCAGAGAAAGCCACCTCTGCCCTGGGGCCCACATTCCAGTGAGTGCCAGAGAGATCATTAGGCCCTCTCCAGAGGATGCCACAGGGAGAAACTTCACTTGTGAGTGAGCTGCCTCCACCCCATCTTAACTAAACGGAGATGACACTGACTTCATAGAACAGGACTGTGCCTTCTACTCGCTCTGGACCTGGTCATAAAAAAAACAATGTGACCTCTTTTTCCAGGCCTCTGTTGTTGGCAGCCATACACCTCTCATCAGAGTAATCAGTCCCCTAGTCTGAGGATCACATGGGGCAAGTCTGTTCATGCTCAGTGAATGGATGAGAAGTATTTTCCCCAGACATGCTGTCCACCAAACAGGCATCTTCATTTGAGTGAGGAAAAGAAGGTTTGGAGCAGAACCAGCACCGCCAGCGTAAATGCATGAAGTCTAGGAGCAGGAAAGAATCCCTGCCTACCCACGTGCTGTGTTTCCATAAAAAACGCCATTTAATAATAACAAATAGATGCCCCAGGAAATAAAGCAAGTAGGGGCCTGACAATATAGCTGCAACACACAGGATTAGGAGTGATTATTAGGAACAAAGGAAGGGCCAGTTAATGTTTTGCGCAAACAGGGTGGCTTGACAGGTGCAACGTTAGCCGTGTACATACTGTGGTGGCGAGGGTCAAGAGTGGCTTCCACACAGCAGCAGGTTTAGTCACGTAAGATGTGCTTCCAGGACTAATTGACATTCGCTATTATATCCTTTGGCAACAGTGCTCCTTTTGTTAATGTCCTTGGAGGAAATGGAAAACCTTCTGGTTTTGATTTTGCTTCATTGACCCTTCTTTGCCCTGAATCTGGTCAGGGCAAGGTGGTGAGTATCTCAGATGCACTTTAGAAGTCATGACCTGAGACTAAACTTAATCCTGGTGAGAAGAGGGGAAGGAAAGTCATGCTGCGGGTTTGTGACCTTTATGTCAATGGCTAGGGAGACAGAGGCATCTCAGCGCTACCCTAAACAAAAGGGCTCCCTGCGGTCCCACGCATTTGTTCCGCGCCACCACCTGCTTTGCCCATGGGAATAAAGTTCTATCCGTGTGCTCCTCTGCAGTTCCCTTTCCATCAGGAATTATCTGACATGCTTTTCCTTGGAGGACAGAAACCCACCTTTTGGGGGGCTTATGCTATAGAGGTTACCCTTCAGAGAGCACTTTCTGAAAAGAGAATTCTAGACAGGAATCTGTTGTGTTAATCTGCCCCAACACTTGTTTCCCTCGACATTTCCTTCTGGTAGATTTCTGCTATTAAAACGTGGAGCCTTGTTCCAGGAAAGAGGTCATCTGCTTGCATAGGAACACTTGTTCACAGCGACAGTCAGACAATGTATTCCTCGGATTTTTCTTCTCCCTGCTCACGTCAAGGCCAGAAAGGGCTGGTTGTCTTGGCCTTTGGCACCGAAGGCAACAAAGCGTCTGGTGCGCTTGCCAGATTCTGCGGCCACAATCGAGCCGAAGCTGCTCTTGAGATGCTCTTTCCATTCCGGCACAGAGCCCTCCCACCCCCACTTCCTGTACCCAAGAGAACCTTCTCCCACCACCTGCTCAGCCCAGCCTCCCTTTCTAGCACCATCTAGCCTGCCCAATGCAGAGTACTTTATCAGGTCATCTCTGATTCATTTCAAATGATTATTTATACCACCTGCATTTATAATTAACAGCAAAGGGGAGTTCTTCAGGAGTTGAAGTAGCAACCCAAAGCAGATGTTAAAGACCCCAGAGAACAGAGGCTGAGGGCAGCTGACCTACAAGAATCATGCCATGTTTAGGAAGAATGCAATGAGGGAAATGAAGACGGCTTGGGAGGAAGCATGAGAGTGGATCCCTATGGCTCTGTGGCTTCAGAAAGAGGAAATGAATCACTTGGATTTGACTACAGATATTGTAAGAAGGTGGCAAATTCTGAGAGTTTCCTAAATGCAGGACCGTTTGGTTCTCATCCTGGCTCAGCCCCATCTCTCCCATGGGAACCTCAACCCCAGCAGCCAGTCACCAACCTACAAAGACAGTGATGGCCCTGGAAGAGGCCGGGCCTCTCTTCTCAGATCAACACTGACAAAAACCACTCAAGATATCCATGGTCCGGAGATGACACTGACAGTAATTAAAATCAAATTCTGAATCCTCTCCTTCCACCCACATCCCAAATCATGTTCTTCTATCCCAATTTTGTCCTTAGAGTCTTAAAAAACTTACTGCTGAATTACTCAGATCGAGTTAAGTTGAAAGGGCCATGGGCTTGGACCTAGGAAAGCAAATAATTAGTGTTGCTTCTCCATCCCAGCTTTCACAGTCTTGTTTCCAAACGGCCATGCTCTAACCATGGAGAATACTGCCCCTGGCAGAGGTGAGTGAGACTTCGACCTTGAGAACTATCTAATAACTGGCTTGTGCCAGATATTTTATTAATATATACACAAGTTTCTAATTGTTACAGTTCTAAAAAGTCAGCATTTTCATCTCAATTTTACAGATAAAGAAACAGGTTCAAATTGGACTAGTAACTTTTCCAGAGTCATACAGTAGCAAGGGTGAGCACCCATTGTGGGTTAGGATCCCAGAAACAGACAGTGAGACAACGAGTCATGTGAAAGTGCTTCATTAGGAGAGTTTCCTAGGAATACTGGTAAAAGAATGGGAAAGTGGGACCAGGAAGGGAAACAGGCTAAGTAAATGTGCAATGTCAGGGAAATGCCTGAAAGTCAGCTCCGAAAACAATGTCAGTCTTAGAGTGATTTAGTCAGGAGGCAGGACAGTGTGGGTATTTATACCCCTGCAGCAGTAGGTCCTTTGTTAAGGACTAAGTTACTCCCAGCTAAGGACTTTACTCCCAGCGAAATGTTAACTCCCACATATGTTCCTGCTCTGCCAACATACTGGTTTCAGCAATCCTTGATGTTATTTACAGCATGGAAATTCTCTGGCTAAGAGAAACAGGAGCTGGCTGTTGGGATGAGATTAGAAGCAGGTGCTTGCCAATGGTAGAGGGACCCAGGCATAAGTGGAGCACTGACACCAACACCCAGTGCTTCCCCACTGGCACACGCCCTTGCCACAGTCATGGCCAGAAGGCTATAGGCCTTCTTCATCCACAGGCTGCCATGGTGGGGGCAGGGCTGGTGCAGGCAGGGCCTATTGATAGTGCTGTCTTGGAGGACAAAGGGGCAAAAACCCATTGTTCTCATGCCACACGGTCACAGAGAGCCTCAACTTTTAAGCTTGTGGGCATAGCAGGGATAAAATTAGAAGATGGAAAGATGCCATCTTTCGATTTTTAAATTCCCAGACTCAGACTCTCTAAGGCACTATAAATTAATATTTTCTATATTTCCTAAAATTATCTTGTAATTAGCCCATTTATATTGTGTGACACTTCTTTCCATGATGGATCATTTTTTGGTTTATTTTTAGAATTAATAGATTAGAACTTAACGATGATTTAAAACCTAATAGTCATGATATTCTGATTTATCAATTTGTAAAACATTATTTTGGTACGAAATTTTTCATGTTTCTTATTAGTCCAATATTTTTAATGTTTTCATCTATAAAAATCAGCAAAGTGTGACATTGCTTATTAAAAGAATCATTTTCTTTAATGTAAATATTAGAAAGGACACAATTTTCGTTAGCTTGCTTTGGTATCTTTCATTGTTAGCACACAGGAAACCTTGATATAAGAAGGAAAATGAGCTCTGTGAACTCCTGAGATGGCTGCAGAGACAGCAGAGGTGACACACAGCAGGAGGATGGCCACCTTCCTGGACAGAGAAGAAAGGCCAGGAAGAGGTCAGTCTCAGAAGCAGGAGGTCCTACGTCCAGGCAAATGGCCACCACGGCCACAAGCTCTCTGGGAGCTGGGCCCAGAAGTGCAGGAAGGTCGCACGTGTCCAGGAAATGTTGGTTGGCTAAATGAAAGAATGAAGCATCCTAAAGACCCATGGATGGTGAGGACAGTTCCAGCCCAGGCAAAGGGACTTTGAATCTGGAGGGGCTAGGCCAGCAGCCAGAATCAACTAGGTTTAAAGGCAGCAGAAAGCCTGGCCCTCAGCAGTGTGAAAGGACTCCAACCTGGCACCTTCCCCAGCTTCACGGCCGGGGCTCCAAAGGGATTGACAGCTAACTCTTCATACCCACCTCGGTGGGAGCTGCCTGGGATATCCAGGCTCTGCCATGGACGCTTAGAAGTTGGAGGAGCCCAGCAGTCTGAGGGAATATGTGTGCTCTTGACTCTATTTACAGCTGATCTCCAAACTTTTTCTCAGTATCTGTACTGGGTAAAAAAAAAAATTACTTTCCTAATATCATCAGGACAGAATTGCGACCTAGCTCATTGAATTCTTAACCCATGAGGTGATACATGTGTAATGGCCTCCAGAGGGGTTATATCATAATTACTTGATTTCAGTTCTATTCAGCATGTCACTGACCCCGGACTGAGTGCCAAGCACTGTGCTGAGTTCTGGGATCCAAAGTCAAATAAGACCTATTCTCTGCCCTGGAGAAGCTTATGGTCCTATAGAGAAAATAGCCCATATCTATAAGGTAAGGGTATGAATCAGGTAATAAAACCAGGGTTTAATGGTAAGTCACAGAGGACCCTTAGACTGGAGTGAAGCTCAATTTAGTCATCTTTAAGAAGATTGAATATAATTATCATTCCAACCACCAAATGCACTAATGGAAGTGGGAATATCAGAGTGTAAAGGCAAAATCTTACTTTAAGTGTAATAGGAATGTATTTTTAGACTTGAAGCAAGGAGCTCTGGCTGGGGTGGAAGACTGTGAGGGAAGCCGGACTTCATACCATTCTCCGCAGAGACTCGAGGGAGGCAACTCCTGAGCCACACTCTCTGGGGACAACATTTCCTTTTCCAAAATCTGATGTAAAGCTCACAGGGGTAGGAGGCGGGGACAGGGAGGTAGTGTGCATCTCCTCACTTGGTAGGTGAGCTATGCCTTTGACTCTCTGAACAGAACTTTCAGAAAAAGACAGCCAGAAGCTGGTGAACAGGTACAAAATTACAGCCAGGTAGAAGGAATAAGTTCTAGGATTCCATAAAAATGTAGGGTAACTATAATTAACAATGTATTATATATTTTCAGTTAGCTAGAAGAGGGGATTTTGAATGTTTCTGACAAAACAAAATGACATGTGTTTGGGGTGATATAAGCTAATTACCCTGATTTAATCATTGCCCATTTTATACATGTATCAAAATATCACACTGTATCCCCAAAACATAGACAATTGTTATGTCAATTAAAATAATAATAAAGGCAGAAACAAAGAGTTAAATCACCAACTATTTTTTCCTTCTTAGTGAACTGATCTTCTGTAAGACTTTTTTCTTTTTCCCTTCTACCACGCCAACCCTGCTCTCTCTGTTTTGTTATCCAAGCTTATGCCCTCTAGCTTTATGGGTATTGGTATCCTCTCAGCTCCTGCCTCTACCAACTGACCATTCAGCCTCTTTCCCATGCCTTTTCCCTGCAAGGAAACTTCCATAACTGAATGTTTATGTCCCCAGAATTCAAATGGTGAAATGTAATCACAATGTGATGATATTACTAGGTGGGGTCTCTGGGAGGTGATCAGGTCACAAGGGTGCAGCCCTCATGAATGGGATTAGTGCCCTTATAAAAGAGGCCCTAGGGAGCTACCATGCCTCTTTTACCATGTGAGGACACAGCAAGAAGGCATCATGTATAAGGAAGTAGGCTTTCACCAGACATTGAATCTGCTGGCACCTTGATCTTGGACTCCAGAACTGCAAAAAACTAATTTCAGTTATTTTTAAGCTACCTAGTTTATAATATTCTGTTATAGTCACCCAAATAGACTAAGACAGAAACATTATCCAAAAGCATTGGACACAGAAGATGCAAAGATAGTCCCCTCACTTCTCAAATGGAAACTTAGTCCCATGAGTGTTGGTTACTTCAACTGGGCCGGCTTAGTTGTGGCTCAGCTTTGAGGAGCTGGTAAACAGCTTCCAAATTAGGGATTGCATGCCTGTGTCCCCCAAAATGCATATATTGAAGCCCTAACCCCCAATATGATGGTGTTTGGAGGGGGAGATTTTGGAAGGTAATTAGGTATAGATGAGATCCCAAGAGTGGGAATCCCACGATGGGATTAGTGTCCTTAGGAGGAGAGGAAGAGAAGCCGGAGCTTGCTCACTCTCTTTCTCCCACTTCTCCTTTTCTCTCTCTCTTCTCCTTTCTTTCTCTCCCTTTCTCTTTCTCTGCCATGTGAGGAAACAATGAGAGGACAGCTGTCCACAAGCCGGGAGAGGCTGTCACCAAGAACCCAACCATGCTGGCACTCTGATCTTGGACTTCCCAACCTTCAGAACTGTGAGAAATAAACATCTGTTGTTTAAGTCACCCCGTCTATGGTATTTTGTTATAGCAGCCCGAGCTGTCCAAACACAGGTTAAAATGGCTAAAACATTATGCAGTTTTTTACTTATTTTATTTTTCAAAATTCTCTCTTATTTAGACCATCTTTCAATTAACTTGAAAAATGGCTCTTTATTGTACTGCTACGTGTTTGACACACAGAGAAAGTACAAACCATGGAGCAAAGAACTGCCATTACCTTCAGTCTGACTCTGGCAAGAGCTATGTTTTGAGGTAGTTCTGTCAATTAGTGGTCCTCAGAATGGGTTTCCCTTTCACATCATCAGAATTCCTGTACTATTCAGATTCTTATCCTACCCTTTCTTGTCAGGGGAGAGTAGGGGAATGAAGGTAATTGTGATTTCACTTTTTTTTTCCTAATTGACATTTGGAACCCATTGCTCCAGAGAATGTAAGTTGGAATTGCTTTTCTTCCCAATTTAGAAATTATCTAGTTTTCCTCAAGTCGTGAACACTCAGACTCTCTGAAAGCCTGTGTTTTCCCTGCAAAGGGAATGACACATGGGCCCCCACTCTACCACACACACAGTCGCCTCCCCGCTCCTCTGTTCACAGCCAAGCCCATGGCACATTGCCCAGCTGGTGAGCACGTTCTGGCTGTCCAACAGCTTTTCAGTCATTTCTTTAGAATTCATTACCCAAATGTGCAGAAATGATCATTTGGAGTTGCTATCATATTTCTCTGCAATGTGACACTCCTCCGACAGGATCATGTGTGGAGAAAACGTGCCCCTTTGAAAGAGATGTTATTTCAGCCGGTGTCTTCTTTCAAAGGGTTCTCCCTTTATCTGAACTATCAAATTGTTCCTAGTTCCATAAAAGCAGGGCAGCTATTGTAATGGAAATTTACATACACAGTGTAAATGCTGAGCTTGTTTGTTATTTGAAAGAAGCTGCTAGAGACTGAATAGATCAGGTGTGTCCTGGTCCTTCATTCAGGGGGTGCATTCAAAGGCTGATCTTAAAGCGAATCCCTCCCTTTTCCTTATTCAGATTACAGAGGCCACTGAGGAGGAAGCATGTGCCTCCTACCAGCTGAAGCACAAGCAACCTAGTCTCCTCACCCTCTCGGGGTGTGCAGCTCTTGCCTGGCATTGGGTGCCCGGATTGCCAATGCTTTGGCATCATTATTTTACTCTATCTCCTGGGAGAACTCACTTGCCCCCTTTCAAGTACAATAACACTTTTATTTGGTATTTACTTTTCCCACTCCATACTTGGACCTCTGTTCCCATAGACCATATTTCATAAAAGATGGAGAACTGCTCCTGGTTCACTGGAGATTAACTACATAGAATCTAGTCTGTGAGCAGCAACCTGTGAGTCATTCTCGAATGAGGTTTCTGAGTGGCCACCTCAGAAAATAAAAGAAGCGCTTTCTAAATCTGGTGAGAAAGTCACAGCAGGAATAGAAAGAGTGTTAATGCGTGAAGCACGGGCATTTTAAACATAGTAAGGATACTCAAGGGCATTTTAAGCATAGTAAAGATCGTCAATTGTGAGCACAATGATGGCTTTAAGGAATTTCTGATTCATGTATTCCTATTTCCAAAACTTATAATTGTACATGTAAGCCCAAGTATGAGCTGTGAGCAAGATGGCAACATTTATTTTTCTCATAAAATACAAAATAAATTGGAGGCCACATACTATAATGAGCAATAGTCAAAATCAAAAGATCTGAGTTCATATCCCACTTCCATCAGTACTTGTGTTCTGCACGTCATTTAAACCACATGTATTTTTAAATGAATAGTATTAGTGAAAAAAGAAAGAGACTTTAGGAACTTCACCAAGTACCGCACTTATTAATAAAGAAACTGGCCACAAGGGAGGTTAACTGACATAGCAAAGAGAAACCGGCAATTTTTAGCATAGCACCGGTCAATCCCATTCTGACTTCTAATCAGTGATCTTTCTCATCCATGGCCTTGATATCACCCCTCATGTGGAAACATTAATGCTTATCCTACCTATCTCATAAAAGTCTTAGAAAAATCCAAGATTATACATGGATTAGATTGAATTATCTCTAATTTAGAGAGAGATTTAAAGGCAATGTGCTGGTTCTTTTACAGTGATCCTTATCACAATGAATGGCACGACCATCCATTCTGTTATGCAAGATAAAAACCTTGATACTTCCCTTTCTCTCATTCTCAAATCCAAATGATCACTAACTCTTACTGAGTTACGTTCTCAAGGCATCTTAAATCTGTCCACTTTTTATCATCTTTTATTTATTGTCTTTGTGTAAGTATCAAAGTATCTCATTTGGACCACTGCAGTAGCCTCTAGATTGGTCTTCCCTTATGCACTCTTATGCCTGTAAACGAATTCCCAACACAGACCCAAGAGGGATCTTTAAAATACAATCATAGTCATTGCCATTCCTATTTAAAATCCTTCAATGACTTTCCATTGCTTCTAAAATAAAAACAAAAATTTTTTTTTTTGTTTTTATTCCCATCTGATATAGCAGAAAACAAAATCTTTTTTTTTGTTTTTATATCCATTTGATATAGCAGAAAGAATAAAATACTTAGCAATAACTCTAATGAAAGAAACATAAAACTTATACTCTGTAATCTACACAACATTATTGAAAGAAATTAAAGAAGACCTTTGTAAATGGAGAGATAGCCCATGTTCGTGAATCAAAGATGTGATACTGTTAAAACAAAAATACTTTCCAAATTGATCTACAAATTTAATGCAATTCCTATCAAAATCCTAGCTGGCTTTTCTGTAGAAAATGACAATCTGACCTTAAAATTCGTATGAAAACTCAAGAAACTCAAAATAGCCAAAATAATCTTGAAAAAGAGGAATAAAGTAGGACTTCTGATTTCAAAACTTACTACAAAGCTATCATAATCAAGACAGTTTGGTAATGGCATAAAGATAGATATATATGTTAATAGGATGGGATTGAGAGTCCAGAAATGGACTCTTGCATTTATGGTCAATTGATTTTTTCAAAGGTGCCAAGACAATTATAATGGAGAAAGAATAATCTTTTCAACAAATGGTGCTGAGACAACAATATACACATGTAAAAGAAAGATGTTGGACCCCTTTCTCATACCATATACAAAATACAAAAATGAATTCAAATAGATCATAGACCTAAGCGCAAAAGCTAGAACTACAAAAGTTATAGAAGAAAGCATAGGAGTAAATATTTGTGACCTTGAGTTAGGTAAAACCTTCTTAGATACGACACTAAAAGCACATGTGACAAAAGAAAAAATAGTTAAATTTACTTCATCGAAATTTAAAAACTTGTACTTCAAAGGGTACCACTATGAAAGTTAAAAGAAATCCACAGAATTGAAGAAAATATTTGCAAATCATATATCTGATAAAGAACTTGTATCTAGAATATATAAGAGCTTTTACAATTCAACAATTTAAAAAAGCAATTTAAAAATGAGCAAAGGACTTGAATAGACATTTCTATAAAAATTATAAACAAATCGCCAATGAGCATATAAAAATATTTAACATCAGCTATCAGGGAAATGCGAATCCAAACCATAATGAGATGCTACTTCATTAACATTTATTTGTTAACGTTTTGATAATAGTCATCCTAACAGATATGAGGTGATGTCTTCCACTGGGATGAATATTTTTTAAAATGATGGACAATAACAAGGGTTCATAAGAAGATGGAGAAATTGGAACCCTCATATATGACTCATGGGAATGTAAAATCATACAGTCACTTTGGAAAACAATCTGGCAGTTCCTTGAAAGTGTAAATGTAGAGTTACTATGTGATCCAGCAATTCCACTCCCAGATTTATACCCAAAAGAAATGAAAACATCTGTCCACACAAAAATTAATACATGAATGTTCACAGAAACATTATTCATAGTAGCCAAAAGGTGGGAAGCAACTGAAATGATAAATGAATATATAAAATGTAGTCTATCCATGCAAAGGAGTATTACTCAGAATAAAAGAAATGAAGTCCTAATACAGGCTACAATGTAGATGAATCTTGAAAAAATGACCTCAAGTGAAGTAAGCCAGATGAAAAAGACCATATATTACATAATTTCATTTATATGAAATGTCCAGAATAAGCAAGTCTATAGAGACTGAAAGTAAATTAGTGTTTGCCTAAGGTTAGAGAAGACATGGGTTTGGGGGAATGCGGAGTGACTATTAATGGATATAGAATATCTTTTTGGGGCGATGAAAATGTCCTATAATTGATTGTAGGGATGGTTGTACAATACTATGAAGATACTAAAAGCCATTGAGTTGTATATTTTCATGGGTAAATTTTATGGCATGTGAATTCTATCTCAGTAAAGCTGTTATTTTTTTTAAACTACCTTAGCCTACAAGACCCTGCACAATGTGTCTGCGAATGATCATTTCAGCCCCATCTCCCTGAATAGGTCAATGATGCCTTTTTATAGGTCCTCATAATACCATATACCTCTCCACCAAATCATTTCTCATGGATACAATTGTGCATTTGTTGTCATAGTACATTAATTTTTGGTTCCCCTACTAGGCTACAAATTCAATGAAAATTGAAGCATATAACTTACAAATGTAGGTGTTCATTAAGTAACCATCATAGATCCAGTGTCTAACATAGTGGCTGGCAAATAATAAGCACTCAATAAATATGTGTAAAGTGAGTGAAAGAATGAAGTACAGAACTGTCCACAGACTGAATACTGGGCCCATGGGTAGCAGAAAAGAAGCTCTCTGCCATCTATTATACTGCATCCTTAAAATGCTACCTTAGAAGTAATAGTGAAAGTTCAGAGTCTAGGGGCTCTCATGGAAGAGAACTGAAGATTATCTCCATGTTTCTATAAATCTTGTGCCCTGTGTGGAGCAGACATTCATTCATTCATTTAATAAATAGCTACTGACAACTTAATATGCCACCCAATTGTGTTAGGACCTGGGATACTGCAGGAAGCAAAAGACAAAATTCCCTGCCCTTGTGAGCTCAGCCATGTGGGAAATGGGTATTCAGCTAATACACAATAAACGACTAAATCATTTCATATGTAGAAGGTGAAAGTGCCAAAGAAAGGAAAAATTGAGCATTAGGTAAAGGGAATCAGGAGTGCTGGTAGTAGGTGGTGAGTTTCCACTTAGAATTTCTAAGACGGTTGGTCAGGGCTGGCCTTCAGTGTGGGACCTAATGACCCTCACTTTCTGATCACACACTGGGGTAGTCCCTTGCACCATTGTGTGACCAATAGAATATGGCAGAAATGATGACACATCATTTCTGAATCCAGATCATAAAATTTAATGGCCTCTGCTTTTCTCTTTGGTCACTCAATATAGAAGAAGCCAGCCATCATGCTGTGAGGTGGGCCCACGTAGGGAGGCACCGAGGCCTCCTGCTAACAGCCATTGGCAGGAGCTTAGAGGATCCTCCCGCCCAGGGAAGCCTTCAGATGACTGCAACTTGGGTGATACCTGGACTGACTGCAGATTCCCGAGAGACCTAGAGACGCAACTACTCACTCGCTCCTTCTAAATTCCTGATCCACCTTAACTGTGGGATAATAAATGTTTTGCTTTAATCCACTAAGTTTCAGATAATTTGTTACGTGGCATATGCAGGATGGGCCTCATTAAGAAGCTGGCATCTGAGTGAAACTTTAAAAGGAAGAGGAAATTAGCTATGTGGTTGTCAGGGAAAGGTGTTACAGGCAGAGGAAACAGCTGGTGCAAAAGCTCCAGGAGGAAACACGCCTAGTGGGTGCAAGGAGCAGTAAGGTGGCCAGGAATACCAGAGACGAGTGGGAGGTGATGCAGTCAGAGACACGATGGGGGCCTTGTGAGCACTGAAATGACTTTGACCTTCCCCTAAGTGAAATGGGCAGCCATTGGAGGATGTTGGTTTTTTGTTTGTTTGTTTGTTTCTGAGACTGAGTCTCTCCCAACAGCCCAGGCGGGAATCCAGTGGTGTAATCTTGGCTCACTGCAACCTCCCCTTCCAGGGTTCAAGTGAGTCTTATGGTTAGCCTCCTGAGTAGCTGGATTACAGGCACCTGCCACTACCACACCTGGCTAATTTTTGTATTTTTAGTAGAGATGGGGCTTCACCATGTTGGCCAGGCTAGTCTCCAGCCCCTGACCTCAAGTAATCCACCCACCTCGGCCTCCCCAGGTGTTGAGATTACAGGCATGAGCCACCACGCCTAGCCCATTAGAGGTTTTAAACAGAGAGGTGATGTGATCTGAATTAATAGCTAATAAAGATCTGTCCAATCATTTAAGTATTTGACCCTTTTTCAGAAATCATGTAACACTGAAATCTAGAAAGAGACATAGCTGCCCTCCCTCCAAGGGTCTCCAGCAGTGTGACTGGCATTCAATGCAGTTTCAGTTCTTATAACAAAATTGACCAGCTGCCCTCATCTCTCCCATATCAACTCTGTTCCTGTAAGGGTCACCCAACACCCCTCTTCTGTTGGGTCATCTTCCAGTGTGTGCTTGCCAGCTCCACTAGCCTGACACAGGACCAGAGTCTCACAGGAGCCACCTCTGATGGTGGAGCTCTGAACATACATATCTACCAGGACTCTACTTCTGAGGATTCCAATTCGGCAGGCCTGGGACGGGGCACCGCATACGTATACCTGTACCTATATGTGCATTCTACATCTATAGCCAATGTATAGCTATATCAAATGGATGCCTATAGCTCTAAGCTATATTTTTTAAACCCTTCAGATGATTCTAATGCATATGACTGAAAATTCCTTCTATAAGAGGTGTAGAGAGCTGGGATCATGTCACATTTACTGTTGTACCCTCACCAGGTCCTGGCACTTGGTAGGTGCTCAGCTCATGTGTTGTGAATGAAGTAATTACCCACATTGAAACATCAGAATAGCCCTCCCAGGACCCAGGATCCTGCCTCTGCACTACCCAAGTTAACCCATCAGGACTTGGTGATGTGCAAGGCTCTGGGAAGAATGCAAATCAATGAAAAAGCTTGGTTCCAGTTTTCAAGGAGGACATCACCTTTTTGGAGTGAGAGGCAGACACACGTGTAATGGGAAAGGATCAGTCCAACACAGTATACAGCAGTCATCAAAAGGCAGGATCCTAGAATAAAAGTGTGAGCTGGAAGATCAGAGTCTGAGTTCTGTCCTTTGGGGACTTATTTAAGTTCGCTAAGTTTTAGGGCCTAGTGTCCCCAGGAAGATGAAAATTGCTGAGTAGGGTTTAAAGGGAGAATGATGTTGAATTCTGGGCAACAGCATCCTGTGGGAGGAAGACAAGGAGGCCAGCATGGCAGGCAGATTGAGGAAGGGAGGGGGATCAAGGGACGGCATCAGAGACAGAAAGTTGCAGGTTGTGGGTTGCCATATTGATTAGGGCCTTTAAGCCCAATATACTGACTTTGTTTTTTACTCTGAGTGACTTGGGAAGTCAGCAGGTGATTCTGCACAGATATGTGACATGCTCTGGCTTCGGTGGGGTGCAAAGGGCAGAAGAGACATCAGTTAGGCTATGTAATAACCCATGTGAGAGAAAGCAATGGCTTGGATCAGGGTAGTAATTCTGGAAGTGGTTAGAGCAAAAGGCCATCCCCATTGTGCCATAAATAACAAACAGCAAGGGCTTATATGGAGCCTACCGTGAACAAGGCTTGTGCTAACAAATTCAGCCCTCAGGACAACCCCATGAGATGGGTACTAGTATTGCCATTCCCATTTTACAAATAAAGAGACTGAGGCACACAAATATCAAGTAGCTTGTCCAAGGTCACATGGCTGGAGAGCAACAGTTTCAGGATTCACCTCCAGACAATCTGACTCCACCTTTTATGCCATTTGTCATTTTCTCTGCCTCTCCCAGCAGTGCCAAATTTGGACAAGATGATCTCCTCTAAGTCCTGGGCTCCCTCCATGTCTCTTTTAGCCAATGCAAAGCCTGGGTTTCAACCCAAGGGGACAAGTATATAAAGGGAAAGCACACTGGGTGAAAGCGATTCGTGGCAGGTGCACAGTTCCACAATGAGGTAGAACGGGTTCCCCAGCCCTAATGACTCCGTAAGCAACTAATGAGTTACACAAACACAGACTCAGCCAAGTGAGATTTGCACTTCCTCTCACACACACATTCATACACACATACACATTCATGCTCACCTGCTGCACATTAGAATTTCCTCTGTCACCCTCCTTTACCAATGGATCTGCCATTGAAGACTTTTTTTTTTTTCTTAAAGCAAGGATCTGTGATTGCTTTGAAACTGTCAAAGGGTCAGGTTTGTTGGCAAGCATTGAATAGAGGGCACACTCTGCGATCCTGGCATTGTCGACAGCTGGGCCACACAATTGTTCTCTCCTGAGGGGTGGGAGAGAAAGAGATAGAGAGAGAGAGTGTGTGTGTGTGTGTGTGTGTGTGTGTGTGTGTGGTGGGGGGAGGGATTGTGGGCAGCAGGAGACAATGCCACCTGAAGAGTAACACATAAGGAAATGTATCAACACATATCAAAGACAAGAAATATGGGTACACTAAAAGGAAAACACAGAGTCATTCTGAAGTAGGGGTAGAGATCATGTTGCTCTTTCATGTGAAGCCAAAAAGAACTTAAGCCTGTGTTGATTGTACCTGAGAAACAGCCACAGTCACACGGGACTCAGGTAAGTGTGAACACAGCAGCAGGAAATGTATTTCTGGCCTCATAGCCTCATTTACACCCACAAACTAGGCCTGGGACCTCAGCTAGAATCTGCCTCTCCTCGGGCAGCTACCACCTCCATAGAGCCCCCCTTAGCTCACACAAAGCCTGATGAATCCTATTGGGCAACTCACTTGGAAAGATCTGAGGACTTCCTAAAATAACCCCATTCGCCTCAAGAGAACCAGAAGATGGTCTTATCTTGACCATCTGCCATGGCACAGAAATGCTGGGGCATTGGGGAATGATCTCAGAAACGCTAGTGATTCAAGGAAAGGACAAGAATGAGAGACACACACAACGATGAGCACATGAGCATGGAAACGCCTCCCCAAATGTGATCTTTGCCTCCAACCCTGGGGTCCAGTCATATACTGCCTATTTTTAATATTTCACTTAAAGCAAAAGTCAAGGAAGTTCTAGAAATGGGACGTTTGGATCACTAGTGAAGAGGGAAGTTGTAAAGAAGATACTGACCTCTAAGTGTTAGAATCTTCTTCTACCCTGCCTGGCTATACTCTGAAAGGAAGACACCCAGGGACCTTCCCGGCAGCTGTTCTGCCTGGAAGTCTTAGAGAGCTGATGGGCTTGAAATGGACACAATGAAACCAAACTGGAGAAGAATGAGAGCTGGCAGATTTTCATTGATTGAATAGAGGGGAAATGAATAAGAAAAGACATCTGATAAGAAAACAGGGAAAAAGAAAGAGAGGAAAGAAGGTCCTATCTCTGCCTGCTGAGTTAAGGACTCCAGTGAAAGGGAGAGAGGAAAGGACTTTATGGCATGTGTGAAGGGGGTGAAGGTGCAGGAGACAGGAAAAGTTATGCTTTGGTAATGAAAATGATACCTTTTGGAAGGATTATTTTTTGAGGTGAAGACATAAGTGTTTTGTTTGATTTGCTTTCATTTTTTAAAAACTTCAGTAAACATTTAAATTGCTTTTTAATTAGTTTCCATATTGGATGGATCGAACTAGATGAAGCCACAAAGAAAATTTTATTAGGGTTTCATTTCTTTTTAAAATACATGACCTTAGAGATGAGCAAGTGTGAGCTAAGGTTGAGTCAGATTTCACAGTAAGTTCCCAGAGATCTAGGGTTCCTTGGGGTATCCTAATAGAGAGCTGTCAGGGAAGGCCAGCAGACAGAGAGGAAGACTCCCCTTCTCTGTTTCAATCGGAATAGCTCCATTTTTAACATCTATTTTAAAGAAAAAGTGGAATTCAGTGTAAGATTTTCTTTGAGAAAAAGAAGATTCCTCTGCTAAATAAAATTCAAAAAACCATTCCATCTCACTTGTCAAGAAGTAAACTGAGCTCTAGAGTCTGTGACTTGCTCAAGGTCTGGTTGTTCCGTTCTTGAGCTGACACCAATTCCAGCCCAGCCTCACCCCCCACCTGTCTCTCCACCACACATTCTCTTGCTTCTGGACACGCACATATTGCAGACCCATCACTGCGCTCTGCTCCTCATCTGGGAGCAGACAATTTGGAGAATAAGTAAAAAAGCAACAAAATCCTAAAGCCTAGAGAGAAACTATTCCCCAAATACTACATTCTAACATATATAAATCCCACCATGGCAGCTAGAACAGCAGCTGCTAGAAACAGAATGTGCACAGCTACCCAGCACCTTGCCTTTACTCCTGGAGCAGTACAGTTCTGGTTCTATGTCTTTTTTGCATTAACTCTCAGCTCAACCACGATTTTCTTCAGATGATCCCCTGCCTGCACCCTGTGTAGCAACATCCTAGAGGCAAATGGCAAATTTGCTGTGCTCCCTGAGTAAGTGCTCAGCTTTGCCTCCATCCATTTCCACCAGCATCTTAAAGGCACCTGCATTCTCCTTTCTAATGTCTCAGATCCAACAACTGGCATCAACCACGTTTCATGTAATCTTCTTATCTTTTTGAAAACAAACAACAAAAACATTGTGATAACTCTGAGAGGTGACCTGACCAGCCCAGGGACTCCTATTTCTCACCTGTTCTCTGCATTTTATGGAAAGGTGCGTGCTGGAACCACACCTGCTTCCCAGCCATTCCTAATTATCTTTAAAGATTCACTTAGAGCAAATGACTTAGCACGACTCAGGACTCTGACCAAAAAGGTGAGAATATTTTGAAACACAACCAGCATATGCTCAACAAAATTGCACTGTTTAACACACCAATTATAAGTTAAAGTGCAGCAACAACAAAACAGCTTTCTTCACACTGAAAAATCCAAAAATAAGCAACTCCAACCAAATTTGAACTGTATTGATTTAATTTCCACCAATGCAAGTCAGGGGGTTTAAATACTATGTCCAAGTTAACAATTCACATTTAACCAATAAAAGAATTACATATGGTCCTCATCTTTGGGCACCTCACCCTTCACCTCCCTTATGAGTAGTATGGCCTGGGGGAGCTTTTATCCTCTGGGCTCCATGTGAGCCAACCTACCCCTGCCTCATGAACGGGGCTGGGTGCTCACCTGCGCTGAATTCGCAGTCCTTGAAGGAAAGTAGAACCACGCCATACGAACAGGATGGAAATACGATCCCAAAGTGTTGAAGTTTGCTGTGCTGTGGCAGCAAAAAGGAAGTGATTTATTCTGCCAGAGGCCATCATGAAAACTCTCTGCCCACCTTAGAGGGGTGGGTTTTGAATGAGTGGCAGCGGTTCTCTAGAGATCCAGTCCAGAAGGAACACCATGTGTAAAGACATAGATTTATGAAAACACAGGACCCAGTTCAGAAAAGGCCAAGAAATTCATTGTTGTCATAGCAACATGGAGCTGGTAATGGGTACTCAAGGAAGTGAAAACGGAAAGGTAGATGGAAACAGATGATAAAGGGTCTGTATTTGCCACATTTAGAGGATGAGTTTATTCAGGAGATCATTTAAAATACATACGTCGACTTTTTCTTCTTTCAAATTATAAAAGTAATACATACTATGAAAAATTTAAGTGTTAAATGGAGGAGGTAATCACCCATAATCCTACCTCCAGGGAGGATACTGTGAACATTTTCAGTATCATTTCAGATACACAGGCACATATACACACACACTTATTGGCCCAGATGTACAGATGATCTTGACCCTTGCTCTTTTCATTTAACTGCATGTTGTGAACGTTTTCCACCTCATTGGAATTTATAAAGCCTGCTTGTATCTCATCCTATAGCTATATCAAAACATTTTAAACCAATCTTCTACTGTGAGATATTCAACTACTCGTAATTTTTTCCATGTTTTAATGGAGCTAAAAAGAATATAGGTGTCCAACCCTGTTTGCATAGTTGCTTACTTTCTGCCATAATTTAAAATCACAGTTTCTGATTCAAAGAGAACACAGATTTTAAAGTCTCTCATATGTATTACAAAATTGCTCTTGAGAAAGCCTGCGTCTATTAACATAGCACTTAATAGGGCATAAAAGTTCCTTATTTCCTTGCCATTATTGGGTATTGCAATTTTTATAATTTTTGTCAATGTGTTAGCCAAAACTAACACATGATCAACATTTAACTTGATTTTCATTACTACAAGAGTATTTTTTTATGTTCATTGACCTTTTAATTTTCTTCTTTTATGAAATGCCTGTCCCTGTTCTAGGATAATTTTTCTATTAGGATGTACATTCTTTCTGATTAATAAAAGCTCTTCATTCATTAATAGTATGAACTTTTTGTCTCTCACAAATACTTTTTCCAGCTCGTCAATTCTTTGTGATTTTGTTTATGGTGATGGTAGGCCTAAACAAGTGTTTAATTTCTACATGAGCAAGACCATCAATCTTCTATTTTATGTTTAAAAAGTCCATCTCTGAGCTCCAATAACTACTTGCCTTCATATCTTCTATTTAATTATTTGACACATCATACATTTATTCACTGTGTGAGTGAAATAAGAATCCAGTTCACCCCCGTCACAGGCTGAGTAACGACCACCCAAAGATTTCAGGTCCCAATCCCTGGAACCTGTAAATGTTACCGTGTAAGTGAAAAAAGATCTTGACAATTAAGTCAAAAGTGTTAAGGATCTTGACCTGGCAGATTATCCTGGACTATTCAGGCGGTCCATAAATCCAGTCACAAGTGTCCTCGTAATGGAGAGACAGAGGGAGGTTTGACATACACAGAAGAGGGGAAGGCAATGAAGATGAGGGCAGAGATTGGAGTGTTGTGGCCACAAGCCAAGGAACTTGGAGTGATGTGGGCCACAAGCCAAGGAGCTGCCACCAGAAACTGGGAGAGGCAAGGAACAGATTCTTGCCTAGTGCCTCCAGAGGGAGCTCAGCCCTGTGAACACTGATTTTGGCTTAGTGAAACTGATTTGGGGCTTCTGGTCTCCAGATCTGTGGGAGAACATATTTCTTTCACTCTAAGTCACCAAATGTGTGTTAATTAGTTACACCAGCCATAAGAAATGAATCCAACATCCCACCAAATAGCTTTCCTAAAACAATAAAAAATCCTTTTCTTACTTGTCTAAAATGTCACCTCTATCACATATAAAATATTTATATGTAGCAAGCAGTCAACAAGTCCCCACCAGCTGCTGGTTCCTGGGAGTAAATTTGTCTGAACTATAACCTAATTGCTATATTCACCCAGATTGCAAATTCATGGAGGATCACCAGCTCGTGATCACCAGCAGCTGAGCATGGGAGCCAGGAGCACTGGGGTTTTGAGAACTGAGCACCACTGAAGGATTCTACACCCAGCAGCAGCAGCAGCTCAGCCCAAGAGGTGGCAACACACCCAGAAGAGGGTCAGTCCCGCAGACCATGAGCCGCCATTGATTTGGATTCTGAAGTTCTCACTGGATTCAATATTAGTTGCCGAAACATGCTCACATTGTGCATTAAGGAGGCCATTCTTCTCAATAGAGGGGAGAGACGTATCTGGCAACTTTTTTCTGGGACAGGCATGTTTGGTGTCATTCAATAAATTATTGAGTTTTCTGGCATTGTGTTGCCAACCTGCCCATTAGGAACTTATATATCTTTTAATAAACCTTTTTTTATAAAAAATGTGTATTCATATATACTTTTGTTTATTCCTGGTTTTTTGTTTTCTTTTTTACCCAACAGTCTATTCTTGAATCAGTAAGCATCATCTAATTATTTTATCTTTTAAATCTCATATCTGGCAGTACCAGTATCCCCTAATTTTTTAAAAAAATATTTATTATTCTTAACTAGTCTTCCAGATTATAGAAGATTTAGAATAGCTTTTATTTTTTTTTAGAAGGAGTCTTCTTGCTCTGTCGCCAGGCGGGAGTGCAGTGATGCGATCTCAGCTCACTGCAACCTCCACCTCCCGAGTCCAAGCGATTCTCCTGCCTCAGCTTCCCAAGTAGCTGGGACTCCGGATGCACACCACCATACCCGGTTAATTTTTGTATTTTTAGTAGAGATAGAGTTTCACCACGTTGGCCAGGATGCTCTCGATCTCCTGACCTCATGATATGCCTGCCTCGCCCTCCCAAAGTGTTCGGATTACAGGCATGAGCCACCGCACCCAGCCAGAAGAGCTTTTTAAAAGTTCTTTAAAAAAAAATCATGTGTGAATACATTGTTTACAAATTAATTTGGAAAGAAATTATCTTTTCAAAAGATTATTTGTCCCTATTCAAAACAGTAGATATCTATTTTTAAAACTTTGTCTCACAGGAATTATCAAAATTTCCTTGACACACTTCCCGCACATTTCCTAAGTTTCTACCTAATGTGTTTTTCATTTTCTACCTTCCTCCTTCCCTGCCTTGCCTGGCCTTTCCTCCTTCATTCCTTCCTCCCTCCCTTCCTTCCTTCCTTCCTTTTTTCTTCCTTCCTTCTCCCTTTCCCTTCTCCCTCCTGTCCCTCATTCCTCCCTTTCCCTCCCTCCCTGCCTTCCTCCTTTCCTCCTTCCCTCTCTACCTCCCTTTCTTCCTTCCTTTTTCCTTCCTTCCTTCCTTCTCCCTTTCCTTTCTCCCTTTCTTACCTCCATTTCTCCCCTTCCCTCCCTCCCTCCCTCCCTCCCTCCTTCCCTGCCTCCCTCCCTCCTTCCCTGCCTCCCTCCCTCCTTCCCTGCCTCCCTCCCTCCCTCCCTCCCTCCCTCCCTCCCTGCCTCCCTCCCTCCCTCCCTGCCTTCCTCCTTTCCTCCTTCCCTCTCTACCTCCCTTTCTTCCTTCCTTTTTCCTTCCTTCCTTCCTTCTCCCTTTCCTTTCTCCCTTTCTTACCTTCATTTCTCCCCTTTCCTCCCTCCCTCCCTCCCTCCTTCCCTGCCTCCCTCCCTCCTTCCCTGCCTCCCTCCCTCCCTCCCTCCCTCCCTCCCTCCCTCCCTGCCTCCCTCCCTCCCTTTTTTCCTCCCTTCCTTTGTGCCCTCTTCCCCATTTCTCTCTCCCTCCCTCTTTGCCTTCCTCCTTCCTTTTTCCTCTCTCGTCTTGCTGTTTATACAGCTCTTTTGAGCAGAGGAGTGACATAGGATTTCTTCTTTGGCAGCAAATTTTAATTTCTAACTTTGTTTTGTTATTTTCATAGGCTAATACTGAAACTCAGTTTTAGGTTCTAGCAGATGCTGCGTGGGTGGTGGCAAGAGGGTGGTGCAAGTTAAGATTTGGGGGGGGACAAAGCCTGTAATTTTTAATTAGCTCTTTATAATCAAGGGATCATTATTTATATATTTGAAATTGCATCCAACAGGGCCTTATGACTTTTTAAAAAGAGAAAAATAGCTCTCAAAAAGCAGCAATCACAAGCTCTCCTGAAGACTTTTGTAAAATCTAATCGATTTTTTTTTTTTTTTACCTCCTTGCTTTAGACGTGGGAGGAAAACTTCTATGCATCAGTACAAGCTCTGAGGCCCAGTCCAGCCTCAGTCATGCTTTATATTATACATCTAGGCATTTTATATTTTATATTATACATTTATATTATACATCTAGGAAAGCTTTAGAAGAACAGTTAGCCTACTCATCAGGTCTGAGAAATAGCTCTCTGATCACATCTTCCAAACTAAGACAGTTACAAGATAGATTTTGGTGAAGAGCTGCTTTGTAAAAAGATGGAAGAAAGATATGATTTCATTTTTGTCAGTGACAGAAATGGGCAGAAAAAAACCAGTCTCCATTTCATTTTTTTCCATCCTAAATGAATAGAAAATGCTGGGTAGAATAACTGAAGGCAATGATTCCAGGCATGGAATAAAATGAAGTAGATGTTTTAATGGCACCTCAGGTTAGGCACCTCATTAATGATCACTAAAGATTGATTAATGTTGGTGATAATGACTATAATATCATTTTTATTAAAGTACAGGAGCAATCTGTTAAAAAAAAAAAAACTTCTCAGCTAAGCAGACTTTAACTAATCAACACCCTGCCAAGGAAAAGGGAACATTCTGCCAGAATTTAAACAAAAAAAGAGAAAGTCCTCAGGCAAGTTTATATAAAACCCAAGAAAAGTGATACATAATAAATTAAATATACTGAAATAAGCAAAGCATGAATATTTAATCACTTGGCTATTTTAATTTAAAAGGGAGCTGTAAGACCAACCAAGTCTCACTCACACAGGATGGAAAGTTTAAGCCTTGATTGGCAGTACCAGAAGCTGTCCTGAATCTTTATTCAGGAGACTGGCAAACATTACATGGCACCAACATGGCATCGAGCTGCAGGCCAAGCCCAAAGTTTGCCAGGGCCTGACCGTGTCCCAGAATTGATGTGGCTGAGGGCCTCGGTGCAGACATGCAGCACATCTAGCTCCTTGCATCACTGGAAGCTTGCAGGTGCCAAGTGATAAGACAGAGCCTTCTGCTGGTATCCTGGGATGGGGCCAGCCCCCTTATGGAGACCAGTTCTCCTAGATTAAGCTCTAAAGCAGAGATGAGTGCAAACACATCTAAGTACTAACTATTCAGTGGACTGAATGGGTAAACAACGAGTAACGTTCTCATTGGTCAGAGAGAGCAGCTGAGGAAGGCATCTAGAGAGGCAACATGGGGGTCCCACTGCCATCCAGAGAGACACCTGTTCCAGCTTCAGTAAAAGAAAACCCTGTGTTTTGGGGAAGGTTGTTCTCACTCTAGGGCCTCCATTTCCATCTGTGTTTGAAACTTTGCACTTTGAGGGTTATACCACATTGATTCCACACTGCTCCATTCTATGTCCTGTCAGAAGTCCAAGGACATGCTCCCTGATATTTCTGTGCACAAAATAGCACACAGTTCTCTGCCCTCATGAGGTTAACTATCCAAGCGGGAGAATGGATCCAAGACAAAATAGTAGGAGATACTAGGAAAAAGAGGGGACATTTATTGACTGGACCATGTTCTGAAAGAATATCTCACAGAGCTGCAGAAAGATGGCAAGAAGCAAAGGGAGATGGCTTGGCAAACCACAGGAGACCAGTGCCATCTGTATTGCAGTGGGAAAGAGGTCCCAGTACACTTAGAAGATGAGTATTCCCTACCTGGCACTGGACTAAGAACTCACTATGCATGATTTTATTTCATCCTCCGACAGTCCTGTGAGATAGGAGTTCCTATCATCATCCCATTTTATAGATGAGAAAACAGACTCAGAGAGGCTAGGGAACTTGCTAAAAGGAAAATGTGAATGGGTGCCAGAGCAAGCACCCAAATTCAAGCCTCTGCTCCGATCCCATGCCCTTTAGCACCACACTATACCTCTTTCCAATGGCAGAGGGAGCCGGTCAGTCAGTCCAGCATTTAAAAATATTATGTGATCTATGTGGATACAGAACCGCTAGATGGGTCTGGGAAAGCCTATGTTCTTACTGGACTGTGTTAGAGGTTACATGTGTCTGCAATGGGTGCCGATTAAAATGCACAGAGGTAGTAGATTCTTGAAAATAACTATGATAATTTGAAGGCAGCCTAGAAGATATCAGCTAAAGCAACAAATCAAAGTACCTAATAGGATAAGCAAAAATAGACTTTTGGTACTAGCAGAGCACAGTAAAACACTTCATAGTTCTAGAGCTTTTTCCACTTAACTGCTTACTGTTTCTCCAAAACTCTTGTAAACTTGCCCTCATTCTTTTCAATCGCCCCATTGTCTCCCGGTAATGTGTAATTGTCATAGAAACCTCTAGAAAATGTTTTTTCTTCCCAACACTATCACCAGAGTATTTATTCTGCATTTATCTCATATTCAAGGAGAATGAAGCATAGCGAAATCGGCTGTGTCCTGGATATGCACTAAGGGACCAGGGCACAGAAACGGGAGAAGTCGGGCAGGGATTCTAATGCTCAAACCTGCATCTTTTATGAGATGCAAGTCATTCCTTTGCAAGCCACAGGCAGAAAAAAAATCCAAGTTTCCTCGGAAGAGATTACCTACACAAACAGATTCTTATACCAAGTTTCCTCGGAAGAGATTACCTACACAAACAGATTCTTATCAGTGGCCCTAAAATGCTTTTCACAGGCAATAGTGAAACACTCTGAGGAAATTCGTGCTGGCAGCCTTTTTTCCTTGTAAGCTTTGTAAATGTGAAGGCAGGGGGATAAGTGAGAAGGAATAAAAGCTTTCTTTAAGTCTTACTTACTGATGGTTTTTGTCAGAGCTTTATAACAACAGCTCAGGTGTAATCTAGGGTGCAATCTGACTGGGCTTTTTACACCATCATCAGCCTTAAGAGAACACAGTTCACTCCTAATGTTGACGTTTAAGCAATGCCCCTTGCTTGGTCTGGCCTTCAGAACCATAGCCTGTCTTTAAAAGAGGTTTCCATGCCTCCCATTACCTTCTTGCTCTCCTTGAGTGGAACAGTAAAATGTGACCGCCCAGCTTCTCAGTGCTTCTCCTGGGCAGAAGCGTTTCGTCATGGCCACACCAGACAGAGTCACTTGGGCCCTGCCTCTTCCGTGACTGTGTGGTTTACTGACTTGGGCCCATTAAACTAATAGGCAGTTATTAAATTGTGTTCAGATACTAAGCCCATTGGTGTGCATTTAACTATGTCTGGGTTGTGTTTATAAATGGTGAGGGATGGAAGCTGGCCTAATTTTTTTCTTTGAAAAATAACTTAATGGTAAAGGAGGATTTTTTTCTTTATAGTGTACATGTATATTTATACTATATATTATGTAAATATATTGTGTAAAATATACACAATAACAAATTATGTATTTGTACTATTATATTTACTATATTGCTTGAACTTTTACAATTAAAATATATCCATATCCACTTACTGTATAATTTAACAGACATTTGGAAAGAGGCAAATGTCACATTTAGGTTCAGAATTTAAAAAAATAGCATGGATAGGTTCATTCTAAGGAAAGCTCTGGATGCTGTATTAGTCCATTTTCATGCTGCTGATAAAGACATTCCTGAGATTGGGTAGTAATTTAAAAAGAAAAAGAGGTTTAATAGACTCACAGTTCCATGTGGCTGGGGAGGCCTCACGATCATGGAGGAAGGCAAAAGGCACGTCTTACATGGAAGCAGGCAAGAGAGAAAATGAGAACCAAGGGAAAGGGGCAAAGCCTTATAGAAACCATGAGATCTCGTAAGACTTATTCACTACCATGAGGACAGTATGGGGGAAACTGCCCCCATGATTCAATTATCTCCCACTGCGTTCCTCCCACAACATGTGGGAATTATAGGAGTTACGATTCAAGATGACATTTGGGTGGGGATACAGCCAAACCATATCAGATATACTGAATAAAAAGACTTTATAGCAGACCATCTATAACATACTTTGCAGAGGTAACCTCTGATAATATTAGATGTGTGGCATTTCATCCTTTTTCTTGTTCTCCTAGAGATATACACATATATAGAATTACATCATTGCTGTTTTGAAACTATCCTATGCTCTTTCACCTAACAATACATTATAAATCTTTGCATTAAAAGAAAAATATATTTTTGTGCATATACATACATGTACCAACCTAATCTATGAAATATGAAGTAAGTTTTAAAGTGGCAAAGTATTTCATTGTTATCTAACCCTGTTCATTCCAGATTTTTCTACTATAAACATCACTGAAAATAATATTTCTGTCCAAACATTTTTGTGCTCATGTCCTATTACCATAAGGGAATAAACCCCCATATAAAAATTGCTGGATCAAAGGGCATATCTTTCAAAGGCTTTCCGTGTCTATTGCCAAATTGCTCTCTAGAAAAGTCGTAGTTTCCTTCTCCCATCTGCAGTGTGTGAGAGAATCCATTTCCCTATGCTTCAGACAGTGTGGAACTTAGAATTCTTACTCTTCACCAATTTGATAGGCAAAAATGAAATGGTGACTCATTGTTTTTATTTGACAGGCAAATATGAAATGGTGCATTATTACTTTCATTAAAGAAACTATATCCTCATATTTTTCCTGTTGAACTGTTTATCCTCTCTAATTTAGTTGTAGAATTTCTTCATGTTTTAAGAATACCAATTATTTGTCTTTCACATTACAAAAGTTTCTCATTTTTAATTTTTCTCAATTTGGTTTACTTCTAAAGTTCTTAATTTGTCTGCAGTTAAACTTGTCAGTCTTTTTATGGTTTCTACCACTCATGACATTTGCTATGCTATTGATTACATATTTTGTGGTACATTTCATAGATGGAATATAAGCTAATACCCTAAGTCAGTTCAGATTCCAGACTGAGCACTGTATGTGCTAAATAGCTTTGGAAGAATAATGAGATTTCTGCTAAAATTGTAACAGAGATCCTGAGCGTTAAGAGCCTCAGATGTACTCGCAGGTATCCAGACAACATAGGTGTTGACAGGGAATAAAAACTTTATAATGTATCTCCTAAATGTCACTGAAATGTCAACGCAGCACATGCCTATATTCTAAAGATAATGCATATCTTCCATCCCACATGTTCTTACCATGTGACTTTGACCCTAGTCTTATGGAGAAGTGGGGTCTGTGCTCTCTCCCCTTGAACTAGAGCATTCTTGGCAGCACAGAGGAGGTGACACTGTGTGACTTCAGAGGGTGGGTTATCAAAAGGCACCGATCTTCCTCCTGGTCCTCTAGGTACATTTGCCTTTGAATCCCTGGTCCTCCGGCTACAAGTCTGACAGCTCTGAAGCCACAGTGAGTTAGCCCAAACTAGCACATAGGGAGAGACCCCACAGAGACTCAAAGTAACATTCCCTGAAGAGGGCGATGCACAGCCAGCCCCCCGGCTATGTCAGCCCCACTTTGATCTGAAAAGCCCCATGCTTTTCCAAATTCAGTGCCTTTCAACTCCAAGAGTCTAATAGGAGACAATGAACAATGTCACTGTCATTGCCCATCCCATGACCTGTTGGCCTTACCACTTCAGACCACACCAGCCTTACTCCAAGTGCCAGCACCTGTAACCCCTTGTTGGGGGCTTGCTTCGACACCACAGTCCACTCTACATGCCCACAAGGTAGGCCAGAAATGCCACAGAATTCATTCCCTCCCTCACTGACAGCAGCCCTCAATGACTGATGAATTCACACGGTGTATAAACACCCCAGCTCCCTCACTCCGCCGGTGGGGTAACTCTACCAAGCATGTTCTACGCTGGCTCCCAGACTCCCCAGAGGGACCGAATTCCTGGTACTCATGGTGAAAACTTACTTCACAAAGACTCTTTCATTTTCCACCTTCCTTTTTCTGTATCACATCTTTAATCCTTTGACATTTTGTTTTTTGTTGTATCCAGGCTTATCTCCCAACTAAACTATACGACTCAAATCCTTTTCTTTCATAATGTTTGTTACCAAAGTCAGGGTCTGCTTCTGAGGGAACCCAAGCTAATTGGGAAAGATGGACAAGAAGTTATCATGTAGTGTGATAGGAAATGTACCTAATATTGTGATAACAATTGTGATAACAAGAGAGCCCATCTAGCCTTGGGGGTCAGAGGAGGCTTCCTGGAGGAGATGATGCGGGGACTGAGTGAAATCTGAAGGACAAGTAGCAGCAGGGGATGTGGGGCAGACAGCATGGTGGGAACTCCCGCCAGAGGCGGCAGCAGGAGTGGCCGAGGCTGGAGGCAGGGGTAAGTTGGTATATTAAAGGAAAAGGAGGACAAGTTCAATGTGGTTGAGAGTGGAGCAGAAATGGTACAGAGATGAGCGATGAAGCCGGAGAGGTAAGAAAGCAACAGATCACGAAAGACTCTGTTTACCAGGCTGCAAAGTAGACAGAAATATGTCTACTGTATTTTCAGCAGAAATTTTTATCATTAGCATTTCCAGGCCTTGCTAGGATTTAGATATAAAATGTAGGACTTGGACATTTTGGGTATTTTTCTATATATTTATTCATAAAAGCAAATTCCGTCTGTCTTGGTTTGCCCTTCCTGGGGGTACTTTTCTCCTTCCACGGGAAGCTGTGCCTTTGTCGTGAAGCCCTTGGCTTAAAGCTGAGCTTCTCAGTGGGGGCTATGTCCCATTCTCCTTTGTGCCCCCAGAGTGCCTAGGTCAAAGGCAGCCCTTGTTCTGGTCAATGCTTGCTGCTTTGTGGTGTCTTAACTTGCCCATCCCTGTCCTCCCTTTCTCTCTTTTTTGTCTCCACCTGTCCCCTCCTTTTCCTACTCAGAACTTCTTTGTAGTCAACCCACACATATGAATCACAGTAGCATCTCCCAAAGGGGAAACCCCTCCTGCCAACCAGCTGGTCCAGCCTCATTCCATTAACATTGCTGAGTGTGAACTTCCCCATTACACAACCGATTTCATTATGTATGAGACTCGGATGCTGCCCCTGAAGAATTCTTAAGGAAGGTGTTTGGGAGCACAGCCCCGTGTGGCTAAGCACGCCTCCCTCATTTGGCCAAACTCCTCCAAATCCTCATCTTTCCCACCGTCTTCCGCCTTGTTTTCCTTTTCCTGGAGGATGTGATTCTTTGCCTTCAAGTCCCACTTATTGTCAAGCATGTGTATCTTGGCCGGAGAGTGAAAAGAAGAGCTTAGCCAATCTGCGAGAAAGATAGGCTCCCCATAGTGTGTTTAGAGAAAAAGATTAGTTCAAGATAAAAAGAAATTACAGAGTTTAGAGCTCGAGTGATGGAAATCCTTTAGCCCAAGGTTGAACAAACATTTTCCTTAAAGGACCAGATGTTGAATGTTTAGGCTTTGTGGGTCATAAGGTTTCTATCACGACTCTGCCTTTGTAGTAAGAAAATAATCATCGGCAGTACCTAAACAAATGGCCATGGCTGTGTCCCAGCACAATGTCACTTACAGTAGCAGGTTGGGGGCTAGTTGGGTCCACTGATCATAGTGGGCCAACAACCCGCCAATCTAGACCAATTATCTCAAGATGAGGGCAGTGAAACCCGGAAGAGATGTGTTCTAGTTCATTCCGGTAATTAATGGCAGTACCAGGCTGAAGCCCTGGGGCTTCGGACCCTTGGTCCTCTGTCCTTTCCACCACTCTAGTCCTTAAGTCTTGCCTGTTCTATTTTGACTTGTATTCTCACCACTGCTCACCCCAGCCAGTTTGTCCCATCCTTTGAAACTTCCCAACACTTAGGAACTGGAGCAAGGTATCAAAGCCTTAAAAGTTGTAAACACTTTCCAAGTCTTTCTATAGTTTTTAAACTCAATCTATGCTTGTGGAATGATGAACCCCAACTCGTGTGTATGTGTGTGTGTGTGTGTGTGTCACCCAATGTACAGAAACATGCACATCTACAGATAGTCAACAACACTGACAAATGGATCTTGCCCAAGTGAAGAAAACAACATTTTCTGAGTGGCTCAAATCCAACTGAAATGTCTAAATTTTTAGGAAGAAGCCTTTTACGTAATGCAAATATGAAGAGGCTGAAAGATGAAGAGCAAAGTAAACAAAGCCGTGAAACGTAGCTGAGTCACTGGTTGGACATTCCAAATCGCTTAGTGTGCTGTTAATGACTTTAAAAGGCAAGACAGACAAGAGAACGTTTCCACAAAGAGGATTGTTTCGTCTCGCGTCTCAGCCAGAACAGGCCCTGAGACGCGAATGGTCGGAAAAGGGTTCTCCATTATAGAGTAATTTATCTGTCCTTTTAAAAATAGGTGCCTTGACGCTATTTCTTCAAAAGGCAGGAAAGGGATGGTGGAACATTCTAAAAGGCTTTAAGCAAAGGCACGGCGGGCTGCTCTCTGACCTGGGACCACAACAGCAATGAATAAGATAGAACAGCAATGAATAACAAAGTTCACCTAGGCCCAAGAGTCTGTTCGAACCGCCAGACCACTGCCAGCAATCAGGAACAGTGGCTATAAATGTGCAGCCGAGGACAAATCTTACCTGGTGTATTTGTCCACTCTCACATTGCTATTAAACATACCTGAGACTGGGTAGTTTATAAAGAAAAGGAGTTTAATGGGCTCATGGTTCTGTGGGCTGTATAGGCTTCTGCTTATAGGGAGAAACTTACGATTGTGGCAGAAGGTGAAGGGGAAGCAAGCACATCCTCACATGATCGGCAAGAACCCACTGGCACGAGAACAGCAAGGGGGAAGTCTGCCCCATGATCTAATCACCTCCCATCAGGCCCCTCTTCTAACCCTGGGGATTATAATTTGACATGAGATTTGGGTGGGGACACAGAGCCAAACCATATCCCCTGGGCACAACGTGGTGACATCTTTCATCTGCCATCGGCCATGTCAGCCATTCTCCCAAAACAAAGCTTAATCCATATCAGTAGGATCATCTTCAAAACAGCTTTCAAAAGTATTATGAGTAAAATGGCATGGAACTCTGTGGGAGTAGGGTGAAAGAATCATATCGATTTTAATGATGACTTAAGGATTGATTATATGAAGTGACTATCTTGATGATGACCTTTGGCAGCTACTGTAGTGAAATAAACCGAAATTTCCTTCTGTAACTCTGCGCCAGCCATTTTTTAAAATTTGACTGTCAGCACCAAAAATCTCCCACCAGCCAGGAAGTCAAAGAACAAGAACAACCAATCAAAGGTAGCAAGAATCATTCTCAAAAAGGAGAAATTTGAGCTAATGTAACCCTCCCCCAAGCTGGGGTACTTACCCAGATTTGTGCCAGTACTTCCTAGACATTTTAACTTTATATTTATTTTCACATTTACTTAATAAAAAAGCTAAATTCTCTATTGTTACTACAGCATCAAGAGATACTTCACCTCCACCTATCCCCTTGCATCAGTTTTTCTCAAATATTCCTAAAACTCAATGGCCAATCTTGCATATGTCTAGTGAAAAACTAAAAAAAAAGGACAAATAGAAGAAATATAAGAAAAAAGGAAAAAATATATTCTATTCACTTTGCATAAAACAAGAAAACAGTAATCCTTCTTGAAAAGATTCTTGAAAAGTCTCCATATAAAGGAGGAATTTTTTTTCTCCAAACCTTCAGAAACTGTTAATTGTAACATTTTATGTAGTATCATAAGGGCGAAAAACTTTCCTAAATGCCTATTATGCTGGGCATCTTACTTAGATTATTTTACTTAATCCTCATCCCGTTTCTGGAAGACCATTGTTATCCCCATTTTACAGACGGGAAAATTGAAACTCAAAAAGGTTACGTGTTTTGATCTATGTCACAAACCAGTAAATGACTCCAGATTTACAGTCCGACCCCAGCTCCCTGCACTTTCTGTAGCACAACGCTGCCTTTCTTCTCTGATGAAACGAAGGGAAGAAAAGTCCCTTACGTAATTAGATGACCACAGTACTTGTGCTAGGAGGGAAGATAGAGATCAAATCCATTATCTAGAAAACAAGTATTAGTCCTGTTTCAAACTTATAGATACTGAAAGGCAAGAAGTTGAAGTTTCCATTGGAAGTCACTAATGACATCAATAAAAATGCAAAACTCTCAAGTTCCCAACTCACATTTTTTGTTCAGTAGATCACATTGATTTAGACACTTTGGAGACATCTGAGATGCGCAACAGACTGCAAATTTAAAAATGAGTGCGAACCTCAGCAAAGGTGCTGTCACTCAAATCTCACATCGAAACCATGATTAATGCCACTGTAAATATTAATGAAATGTAAAATACTCGCTAGAACACAGTGATCAATAATGCAGCTTTTATGGGTGGGCAATTGCAAATAATATTTTTATTATTAGTGAAAAATGTATTTCCCTTTATGATTAAAATCCATTAAAGAATGACTTCAGCATTTTGGAATGCGGGTCTTAAAGGTTTGTTTGACATTATGTGGGAGAAAACATGGCCTCGCTATTGTTATTTTTATACAACTTGTACATAACTGCCCACAGATTCCTTTTTTCCTTTTCTTAATTTTATAAGATAATAATTGTTCCTGTCATTTAATGGAATAAATGTTATATATTCCTTTGAATTGGATGGTAGGGCATGGGGCCTAAAACAAGCCTTGAATTCAAAGTTTCCATCGTATTTTGTGCAGTTATAGGAAGACGCTAATATGTAAATAGCGATAGTGAGAAATAATCACTGGACTATTTAGTAGACATGCTACCACAAATAAAAACTATATGCAAAAACATATGCAAATCTGTTTTGCATATGTACAACTCCCAGTTTGACTTGACTTGACTATCTGTTGGACATTGTAAGACACCACCTGGGTCCACTGTCTTGTCAGAGTGAAGAAAGTAAAGATATTCGAGTCATCTAAGTTTTTCTCTATATAATAGGGAGAATACCACATTCATATTTTTGTGATGAGGCTTAAAAATTACAATAGCTATAAAGTGTTAGGGAGTTCTAATAAGTAGCCACCTGAGGTTGATTGTAATTACTGTTGTTACTGCTATTTCTACCACTATTATTACATCACAGCGTTCACTCAGTCACCCTAGTGGATCAGTCAATATGATGCACACAGTGACATGCAGCAAGACAGTCACCCTGTGTGACTTAAGAGAGGCCACAGTCCAGAAAAACTACTCAGAAAAGCACAGACGCTGCCACTCTTCCCTTCTTACATTGGGGAGGTCAAAAGCTTCCCAATTTCATTCTTGAGTTACCAGTCCCTGAGAAACTAAGAGAATAGTTGCTAAACCCCAAGAAATATGCTTTGAGAGGCAAGTGTCTCAGAAATGAAAACTGTTTTCTTAAACCTAATTTGAATAAGAAACTGTAATTCAGAACATTTCCAAGTGGAAGATCTGTGAATTATGCAGAAGAATAAACTGCTTCACTGGAAGGCAAAGGCCCTTGATGTGGTGACCATCAGACAATAGACTACTAACACAGTCATTCCAAAGACTTTGTCCTTTTCAGTCCATTCTCAATGGTTCATTGCTCAACACCGAAACTTACCTGAAAAGTAGACTCCTGAGCCAAATGGACTTAATGAAAGTCTGGCCATATTGGGTTGGAGTGCAGGCATGACTTTGATTCATACTGAAGTCGGTCCAGAGTCAATACTGGCCTTGCATCTTTCTATCTATAATTAAAATTTTCTTCCCATCCACCTCTCTTTAAAGATTTCCAACCCACAGACCCCTCAGAAACTTCTCCTCCTCACTCTAAATTTTCCCAGCTCCTGTCCTTAATCCTGGGCACCATATTAGACCAAAGGTAGATGCTTGATCCAAGCAAGGCCAGTCAGAATTAGTCTCCCAGGGACGTGGACTTAAGACTCAGAAATTGGGTTGATCACCTCTGGAGAGGGGAGATAGAAGATCATGAAGACTCCGGGACTAGGATGGCTACTCACAGGGTGCTATGAAAACCTCCCGTAGTTAGAATCAGGAAGAAAGTCTTCAGTTATGAAGGGAGCATGTGGGGAAAAGGACAAGAGGTGGGCTCTTCCAGAGACTTTCCAGTTCCCAGAAGGCTTTGCTGTCCTTCCTGTGTGTGTGTTTCTATGGGATCCCTTTGCATCCTTATAAACTCCCTATTCACTTGAGCTTCCTTGTAAGGGTTTCTGTTCCCCAAAACCAACAGTTCCTTGGCTAAAACATCCTTTAGCCACTCTGGCATTTTTTAAAATTAATTAATCACTTTTTGAGATGGAGTCTCGCTGTCACCAGGCTGGAGTGCAGTGGCACAATCTTGGCTCACTGCAACCTCTGACTCCCTCGTCCAAGCGATTCTCCTGCTCGGCCTCCTGAGTAGCTGGGATTACAGGCACACACCACCACGTCCAGCTACTTTTTGTATTTTTGGGAGAGACAGGGTTTCACCATGTTGGCCTGGACGGTCTCAATCTCCTGACCTTGTGATCAGTCCGCCTCAGCCTCCGAAAGAGCTGGAATTGCAGATGTGAGCCACCGTGCCCAGTCGGCATTTTATTTTGAACTCGCCCTCTCCTTGCCCTAGTCTCCAGAGGCTGCGGTCACTTCCTACGTTAGGGAGTGCCTAACCCAGTAGCTACCTTGATTGCTGATGAGAAACGAGAAAGAGGCAGACACAGAAACTGATGAGAAGTAAACAGTGAGTAACACCAAAGAGAAGATCAAAGTCCTGTCCTGCCCTAAACAAGGTGGGGCACCGTTACTGCCTTTGAAACAGGTTGTCTTTTCTCATCTGCCTTAGGTAGGTCTTTGGTTCTTTCAGTAACATTTGGAGCAAGAACTAAAGGAGTCGCTGCAGCTCAGCTTCATCCTTTTATTCCAAGAAGAAGATTGATAAATTGACTCTAACACCCATACACACACACACACACATACACACACACACAAGCAATTTTATCTGCCCATTTAATAGATAACAAATCTCTACAGTGTTTCAACTAACTATTGTAAGTAATTCATAAGAAAGTCTTACCTGAAGAGAAACAGAATTGCTCATGATTAAACAATATCCCAGAAGGGACTTAGGTATGAAAGAGAAAGAAGAGTGATTTCAAAATAGAAAGAGAAAAAAGTTGGGTCGTTGTTTATGTTTGTGTGGTTTTTATAGTTCTATTGAAAATGCAGACTCAAAGATCAAAAGAGTGTGGCTCATTGGAAAGATCCTTGGACTTGGAATCAAGGAGCTTATTATCAGGAAGAAAGATGAGACAAGTGCATAAATAGAACCAGATGACACTAAATCAACAAATACCATGAGAGACAGATGCAAAACGGTGTGGAGCTTTGGGAAAAAGGAGATATGACTTCCACATGGAAGTGAATGTGGAAGATTTCACAGTAATAGGCAGAGCCAAAGGAATAACTTTGGGCAAACTAGTGGGGTCATAGAATGGACATTGTCTGGACCACAAAGCCTTGATATGAGTATTTGGTGCACAGTGCCTCAAAAGACTACCACCAGAAGCAGGTAGACTTTGTCATCCTTTAATATATGTCTCTGTGGCCATATCTACTGTGGGGACCCAGGGTCAAATATCTAAATATCAGTGTTAACACCTCTAGGAAAGAAATTCGGAAGAGTGTTACTATCAGGGAAAAAGGTGATGACAGACTGGCTGTGGCAATTTTCCTGGGGATTAGGACATGCAGAGGGTGAAGGTGGGGAGTGAGCTGAAAATGAAAACAAGCAGATGCCACACACTTCCATAGACCCTGCAGCCTTCCCCCAAAGCTCCTGTGCCTTTTGAGGTTATCTGTGCAAACCTGTGAGGAGATGCTCTTCCATTGGTCAGTGAACTAATTAGGAGATTATTTGGAAGTGTCCCTACAGTTGCCTCAGCCTGGAATCTACAGGGCTCACCAGTCCAGAACAGGCTTTTAGGTTGGTCTCTCCATTCCTGCATTACAAGTTTTCCATACTGCATGTGACACAAGAATTCAAGCCCCTTGACCCCATCTTGTGGGGGTCTGACTGGCTCTCAGTCAACTCCGTTTCAACATGGTCTAGGGCAGGGAGCCCAAGTTTATGCGACTCTAGGGATGGGATAGAAATTTTCTTTGCCCCATTCATGAGAATCTTTCTGGTTCTCAGCTTTGTCCTGAGAACCCACTTCTGGCTTCATCTGATGCATGAGGCCAGATGACTTTCACTCCCATATTGGCTATATTTTAAAACATTTTCCTTTAAGCCACATATCCTCTGTTGTTATCACAGGCCATGTGGCCTCCACTTCCCCTCACCACTGCAGTTTCTTCTTTATCTCTGGTCCTTGCAGCTTCCCTTTCTTGTTTCTGAATTCAACTAGGTATTCTAATTTTTTTTAATTTTTAAAAGCATATTTATGCATTAAGACTGGGGTGGGGGACGTCCATGGAAGCTTGGTCCACTATCTTGGCTGAAAGTCTTTTTTAGCTAATCAGTGGCAGAGCTGAGTTTCACATCTAGATATTCTGACTCTAAAACAAGGGTTAATTTGTTTATGATAACATGTATCTTCCAGGGAATCTCAATAAGGCTGAAAGACTATCCAAAGTGAATTTTAACAAAGAACAGATAGAGGTAAACTCATGGAATGATTACCCCCAAAAGCTATTATGGGTTAAAATATTTGGGAAGATTTCAGAAAATGGCAAGAAATGAAGCTCTGTCATGAGTTGGGTTATTCTAAAGACTGTCTGACCTTCTGAATATGGCAGAAGGAAGCTTGCCTCTCACAACACTCTTCTATGTGAACAGGGATCTAACTCCACCCGGTAATTTCTATACCCTTCTTGGCTGTAGCAGGAAGGAATCATTGTTTGCAGATGCTCCTCTCATTACTCACATATTCATCTGCCTGTACACATACATACGTACACACTCTAGATGCAAAGCCAACGAGATGATGCTAAGAGCATGGGCTGTGCTCTGAGAAGATGTGAAGAAGTCATGAAACCTGGCATGTCTTGGGGGACAGGCAGAAGAAATATGAGAACCATAGATACTCCTTAAAAAAGAGGGCTTTGTCCCCAGCTGCTACAACCTCAGGGAGGCTTCCACATTCTTTGTATCACATTTCCATGCACTAGACAACAAAATCTCATCCCAAACACAGTGATATTGATTATTCATAGTTTCCATTTCCACTAATGCTACCTTCTATAATGCAAGTAATTTAGTATTGATTGAGCATTGACTAAACTATAACAATTCAGTTAACTGACTTGCCCGGGAAGTGGAGCGCTTGGTTAAGTGAGTTTCCTGTTTCTAAATAATTTAGGAGGTTGGAACCTACTTCTATGATTTTCTTTTATGCACGTGTAGATATATTGATTGACTTAATAAACATCAAGTACAAAATATTAGAGTATGGACTTTGGCACAAGCTTGAGTATCCATCAAGACTTTACATCTCATTGGCTGCATGATCTTGGAATACTTGTTTAATTCCTGAGCCTTGGTTCCCTCAGCTACAGACTGAAGATAACTTAATTTCCTAGGATTATCGTGAAGGGTTTATTAGATCATGTATGAAGAATGCTTGGCAAAAGTCCTGATGTAGAATTGACATCAACAAGTAGCACCTATTATGACTATTATTGTTATTATGAAACTGAAACTGTCTCATTGCAGGGGAGGCTCCCACAGCATGACAGATCCAGGGTAGACACAGAGCAACAGACAATCAAGGTCATTTGGAAAAAGTGAGGCTGGAAAATGAAAGCAATGATTGGCCTATGGATTTGCACAAGAGAAAGTAAGCAAGTAAAGACTGGATTCTGGGCACCCAGGTTGGTGGCTGAGCTTACTTACATTGCTTGAGTCAATGCCCTGAAGCCCATGTGGTTAGTTGTTGACAAAGAAGAGAATTCCTTGTCTTTATCAGATGCAAATCTCCAAGAGGTTCAATTTAAGAGCCATTTCTTGGACTGGCTGCTAGAACCCAGCCGTTGCAGCCAAGATTATCTTCTGTGTGATTATAGCCTGGTTGGAAGAATCATGGCCTGAGTCTAGCTAAGGAGATTTAGACTGTTGTCACTTATGGAATCCCAGCTAATGAACTCTCACACAGCGGAACATGGTTTGAGGCTTTAGAAAAGAACTCCAGCCCACCCTCCAGAGGCCCTCTCTGATTTCCCACACACAGTGTGTGTTCCCCTGGGCACTGCTTCTCAAGGGGCTGGGAAAAAAAAAGAGATTGGTCTTCCAAGGTTACTGAACTTCTCTCTTTTCCTTTGCTATGCAAACAACGTGTGTGAAGGCCACCCAGACTTTTGCAATTAAGGAGGAACTTGCAGGGAAGAGTATCACCAAGGCTGTTTCACAGTCTGCCAAGTCAAGGCTCAAGTTGCCTCTGTGGGAGAACTCCCTTGCCATTGCTAACTAAGCAGCCTGTCTGTCCACGGGAGCAGTGGGCCTATTGGACTGGGAGCTTGAGTCTCAGGTTATTTTTCTGTCACTGGGAAATGTTTTGAGCTGTGCCAGTATCTGCTCATGGGCCACAAGTTGAAAGTGATTTTACATTAACAACAGAGCTTTAAACAAGGAACATCCCACAAATCCTGGTGACTTACAGCAGTGGTTCTCAGAGCGTGACCCGGACCAGTGGCAGCAGCATTACCTGGGAAATGGTTACGAAGGCAAAATCTTGGGCTCCACCCCATTCCTACCTACTGATTCAGAAACTCTGAGGGTTGAGCCCAGGAAGTGGTTTTAAAAGCCCTCTAGGTGATCCAGGTACAGGCTAAAGTTTGAGAACCACTGGCCTAAGGAATGCTGGCAGTAGGAATGAAGAAACTCATACGAGGGATCTTAAGAAAACCCAGGTGTGGCTAAACAGATATGCCTGTCCCCATTTCCTACCCGCATGATCTAAGAAAGCAAAAGCTTGTGGAGGCAGGTGATGTGTTGGACAGAGCAAATATGTGAGAGGAACACACTTGAGCCTACCTGAGTGGTGTTCAGCATCTGTCTTCATTTGCTCACTTATTAATTTTTTTCAGTCCCATGTATATAGGTTTCTGTTTGTCCTCCATAAATAGTCATCATTACATACGGGATTCTCCAACTAGCAAGGTGGGGACATGATCCAGGATGGGCAGGGGAGAAATTAAGAAACAACGCCAGTCCTGAAGGTCAGAACTAGACCTCAAAAAATCCCCACCAGTTCATGGCTCAGAGGAAAAAAGAAGACTGGATATAACGGGAAGGGAAGGAGAAAAGAGAGAATGGATGAAGGGGTGGGCATGGGCAGACCCATTCCAACATTTGCAGGACCAGGGACAAAATGACAAACGGAGATCCAAGTGCCATGTATCTAAAGATCTAAAACGTGTAACTCAATGAACATCAAGTGAACACAGTATTAAGTAAATTATGTAAAATTTTCTTATCTTGACAAAAATATCTTCCTAGCAAACTGGAAGCCCGGGCTTGGTCAATTTAGAATTCCTGGACTCCTCAGAGTTACAGAATGCAATAATGCAAGGAGAGTGGTCACCTATCTCAGTCTCTGGACCACGACTTGCTCCCATTCTCTTTCCACCCTGGCTCTGACCCCACACCATGAAGGGCTTCATTCAAATGCATAAATACATGAGCCCATACATCCCAGCTCCATCCACACCCCTTGCAAACAGCTTCTCTTGGTGACCCCTCAGACCTAGGAGGAGCACCTTATGCACCAGAGGCTGGTATGGGGAAGATATCCATGCAGGCTCTAGATATAAGATCATGTCTTTTGGGTAGAGAATTCCAGGGTCCCAGTCTCTTGGAGCATGGTCTTGTAAAACAGCAGACTCTAGATAGTCACAATTCCTTGGCCTGTGGATTCTTCAAACCACAGGAAGGGTAAAGAAAAACAAGAGCAGATTCTCTGAGGAACCATCTTGCCCAGGTCCAAGGATAGTACCAGATAGAAAAGCGGAGGAAAAGTCAAAGAAGAAAGAGAGAGGGCAGGAAATAACAGGTGAAAAACGCTTTCGAGAAAATTCTTCATGAAGTGGCTTTTACTGTTACCTATATACCATGAGGGACCTGATATTTCTTTGGACATCAAGGGAATGATTATTCCTCTGAATTAGCCTCAACCCCCAAACAGTGGGGAGAAGGGAATGCCCTTGCCTGCGTCATGTTTTATTCTTCTGCATACCTTCCAGTGCAGAGACTAGAGACGTCTATTTTCTCTGTCATAATAACCATAGATCTGCTATAACTTTCCATGCTACACACTAAAGGGAAGGAAGAGAGGGAAGGAGGGTGGATGGAAGTTAGTCAGTCAATGGTCAGAGACCAGAAGTCTCTCTGGTTGAAACAAAAGAAGATTTCATGAGACAAACAACTGAAAAGCAAGTTTACATGGAAAATGGGTAACTTGATGCAGCATTTCGAGCTTTATGATGTGGGTTGGTTGTTACTCGGCTTAGCTTCTGATATTGCAAAAATTTCATATGTGAAGGTTTCTATGACCAACTGTTTTGATGTAGATTATTTGAGTTTTGTTGTTTGCTGTTTAGCAGACGTGAAATATGACCCATTTTCTCTGGGAATGTTTCATTTCCTGGAGCTGGAAATGCAATGGGGTTAGGTGAACTGCTCCATTTCTGAGCCACATGTTATAGTGCTGAAGTACAGGGCAATGCAGATCATAGCATTCTCATGCTTTCGAAATAATTCTTTTAATTATTGTTTCATGGGAAAAAATACTTTCTAAGGATAAAATCAACAGAAAGAATCACTGAAAAAAAGATAGAAAAACATCATGAAAAAATGTAAAACATCATGAAAAAATGTAAAATAAGTCAAACTTAGAAACAGATATGTTACAAATATGACAAAACCAATAATTATAAATACTTTACATAAAAATGTACACTCTTTTTTTAAAAATCATCAATCTCCCAATTTTAAAAATGTAAAAAAGATGACGGCAGACCATTTGCAAAGGAAAAGTTATAATGACTAAAAATTATTTTAAAATATTCAAAATGATGTAAGACAAAATGAGATTATGTTAATTGATACCTTGTTTCTGGATGTAGCCTTTACAAATGTGTCAACAGCCTTAAAAAATGTCCACACCCTTGACCTGGACAATTTTTTCCTAAGGACATACTAAAAAAGTGGAAAAATATTTATAAAGAAGTGATCTTTGCAGCATTCTTTGAAACAGAATTAAAAAAAAATATATTATCTCTGCTGTGTCAGAGTCCACTTGTGCTCTGGATCTTATACTTGGACTCAACTCTTTGGGGATTTCATTCATTCAGTTACTCTCTCTTACGTCATCAATCTCTCTTTCCACTGAACACAAATATGCTTGGTATCTCACAAACGTTTAAATCCTTTTTTGACCCCACATGTCTGAGAGGCTTCCACTCCATTCATCTGCTTCCCTTTACGGGAAACTCAAGACTTGTCCCTACGTATTCCCTTGACGTCTTTGCCTCCCACTCACTGAATTGTATTCCCTTGTCAACATCACAGGTGACCTCCCTCTGCATATTCAACGGACGGTATTGCAATGATTAACCACTGTCTTCTGTATCTTTCTTTGGCTTCCAAGACACCAGTCTTGTTTTCCTGTTACCTCAGTGACCACTCTTTTTTTGGGCTACTTTGCTGAATCTCCCTTCTTCATCCAGCTTTTAAAAAAGAGAACGCCTGGCCGGGCGCAGTGGCTCACGCCTGTGATCCCAGCACTTTGAGAAGCCAGAGGTCAGGAGTTCGAGACCAGCCTGACCAACGTGGAGAAACCCCATCTCTACTAAAACTACAAAAAATTAGCCAGGTGTGGTGGCTCATGCCTGTAGTCCCAGCTACTCAGGAGGCTGAAGCAGAAGAATTGCTTGAACCTGGGAGGTGGAGGTTGCGTGCCATTGCACTCCAGCCTGGACAACAAGAGCGAACTTGGTCTCAAAAAAAAAAAAAAAAGAAAAGAAAAGAAAAGAAAGCAAAAGAAAATTCCTTCAGGGTTTAGTGAAAATGTCTTCTCCATCAGTGTCTATTTCCTTAGGTGATCTCATCCAATCCCATGGTTTCTGATGTCATCTTACATCAATCACTCCAAAATTTATATCTCTGGATTGAACCTCTCCTCCAAAACCTGGGCTCATAGCCACCTGCCTACCTGATATTAACACTTGTATATCTCAGGCATCTTAAACTTTAGACATCCAAAGGAGGCCACTTAATCTCATCTCCCTCTTCCCAAATACCCAGATCTCCCCCTACCTTCTTCATCTCCTTAAATATCCCCATCTGCTGTTACTAAAATGAGATAATTGCATGTCATCCTTGACTCCTCCCACTCCTCAAACTCCACATCCAAACGATCAACGAATTTCACTGGAGCTACTTCCGGAATATGTCTTACATTTGACCACTTTCTTCCTTCTGCACTGCCACTGCCACTCTCTTAGTCCAAGCCACCACTTCCTTCTACTTTAACTAAGTTGATTGTCTTCTAAATGATCTTTCTACCTCTATGCTTGCCCCTACCCCTACAATCCTTTCTTTAAGAAACATCAACATTTTAAAAATGCAAATCAGAGCATGGCTGTCCATTTCACTTAGAATAATTTCTGAATTATTACAATGGACAGCTAGGCCATGCATACTCCATCTCCTGCTTAGTGGTCTGACTTTGTCTCATAGCAACTGCCTTCAAGCTCACTCCAGCTCTGCCTACTCTTCCCTCTGCTGCTTCCTGGAACACAGATTTATGCACATGTGCCCACACAGTGCTTTCACTGTGGTCATCCATAAGACACAGAATGAAAGCCTTGAAGGACATGAAATTAATTTATTTTTAAACATATTTAGTTTATTAACATGAACCTTAAATTTGGCAACTGAACTCAAATTCCACATTAATTAGGAATTGCTTTTGGCTAAAACTGCAATGGCACAAATCATATTGAGGGTTTTTCTTCTTTCACGGAACATAAACTCCTGAGGTAGGCCATCCAAGGCTGACAGGCACCTGTGTACTATCAATCATGTCCTGAGTTTTTTCTATATTTTCACTCCTCCACCTTATATGTGGGTTCCAACCTCAAGGTCACCTCCTGGTCTCAGGGGACTGTTGGAGTTCCAGCCAAAATGTCCACATTCCAGAAGACAGGAGGAAAGTTGTTGGAATTCCATTTGAAATTAATGATGTAGAGTCTTTGCAAAGGGGAAATATTAAGACAGATTGTCTCTCCATGATTTCCCAGAAATAATTTCTTGAAAAGGAAAAGAAGAAAAGTTACATTGAAGGTAAAAGAAATACGTTCCCTTCTATGCCAAGACAGGGAATGAGATTTGAGAGAAGGAAGAAGGAAAGCTAGTATTTTTATCCTCTTTATTATGTACCAGGCACTTTATCTGCAACATTTCAGAACACCCCTTTAGGAAGGTTGTGTGCTGTGGGCTGAAGTGTGTTCCCTTCCCACAAATTAATATGCTGAAGCTGTAACCTTCAGTACCTCAGAACGTGGCTACATTTGGATATAGGGTCTTCAAAGAAGTACTTAATTAAAATTAGGTCATTAGTCTGGGCCCAATTCTAGTATAACTGATGTCTTTATGAGAAGAGATGAAGATGCAGACACACAAAGGGAAGACCATGTGAAGACGCAGGGAAGACAGCCGTCTACAAGTCAGGGGGAGACCACAGAAGTGAACAAGCCCGTCAACACCTTGACCTTGGACTTCTAGCCCCCAGAATCGTGAAAGGATGAATTCCTGTTGTTTCAGCCACGCAGTCTGTGGTCTTCTGTTACAGCAGCCTTATCAAATAAACTCGTGCAATTATGCTTATTTTTCAGATAAAGGGACTGACACTCCAAGAAGGCAACTTACTCAAGATCATAGGCCAGCAAGTGGCAGTGCCAAGATTCCATCCCAAGTCCAGCCTCGAAGTCTGTGCCCTTCCATCCTGCCTGGTGATTCTCTTCCACACCCACCCCAACTCTTAACAGTTGAGAGCCTGTTTTCCCCAAAGACTTAAATGGTCCACAGTCTGTTCAGATGTTTCATTAAAAAGTGGGGGACACAACAAAGACGTGCAGATCAGAATGGAGAGAGGAATGTTTCAAGTTCAACTTCTGAAAACCAAGCAAGACGAGATGGCAATGAAAATCACTTGTGAACATGCAGCATGTTCAGAAATACTTTAAACCCTTGAAATCATCTGTCAACCCAGATGGAAGATAATCAATAATTTATTCTTCATTTAACAAAACTGTAATTGTTTAGGAATTTCAGCCTTTTAGGTTCTGACATTCTGTTTACAGATCCTGATGATTTTAGAATTGTCGCGTCCGCATGAAATTAGGAGGGCATTCTTATTTTTACTTGTCCTTGGGCAACACTCTGCTCTGGTTATTTTGTGCTGAGCTGCCTTGATAGATTAATAACATTTAGAAGTAGCTTACTTACTGATCAAACAGATGAACACCCAGAAATCCCCCTAAATTATAAATTAATGTCAACTGTGCACACAGACAAGGCCAGAGGAAGAGTCCAGCAGAGCTGGGCCTTACAAGTGACAACGGCTGACTGATAAAGTCATTGACAGTCATGTGCAAATAAAGAATGGGGTTTTATGGAAATAACATGGCATCTTAATCGGAAACTAAACCACAAGTTTCTGTTTAAGATGGCAATTTAAGACCACATTTTTATCTTCCCTTTACCCACAATTCTACTGAAATGAACAAGAAAGCATAAAAATAAGAAAATATCTTTATCAATATAAAATGGGGAAGAACAATATGAAAGGCCAGACATTATGAAAAATATTTGCTATATATAAAAGCAGAATGAAACTGAGGATACCCCCACCTGCAAGTTACCATGTGTGTTCTACTTATCTACTACTGTGTAATTAAGCACCCCTGAACTTAGTGACTTAAAACAAGATCATTTATTTTGGTCATGAATCTTGTTTTGAGCAAGACTTGGCAGGATCAGCTTATCTCTGCTCCACTGGAGAAGCTCAAAGGCTGGAATGCGGAATCACCTGGAGGCTCACCCATTCACGTGTCTCATGGTTCATGCGAGAAGACCCATGGGGCTTCTGGGGCATCTCCCTCTATCCTTATGTGGTCTCTCCCCCAGTGTCTCTCCAGCATGGTGGTTCAGGGCAGCAACAATCTTGCATGTTGGCTCAGGGTTCCTAAGGTATCATGTACCCAGTAAGGAGAGAAAAGAGAAAGAAGAGAAGAAAGGGGAGAAACAGACAGGAAGAATCATAGTAAAGCCAGATCGCATTTCTTGTTCTGGCACTGGGAGTCATGCGTGTCATGTCCACTGTATTTTGTTCATAAAGGCCAGATCAGTTGCAAGGGGAAGGGAACCATACACCCTTTGTGATAGGACCTGCAGAAATAGATGGCATGTAGCCATGTACAAAATATGATCTGTAAAGTACATGACAGAAAGACACAACTGGGAGGAACTGATTGTGGTCACTAACAAAGCCAAAATATACCTTCAAGGTCAATGGTAAATACGCTGAAAACAAAGGTGAGGGGACAAACAGATCTGGGAAATCCCATACGTGTGGCAGCTCACCCTGGGGACCTCTCTGCAGGGTCACCTGATGTGGGCTGGAGGACCAGGTAAAACAAAGCATTGTTTTGGTTGTGTATTAAAAGAGGGCATCCACCTCAGTCAGAAAATAGGAGCAATTAACTTGGTTTTGCCACAACAGGTATACATAGGAAATGCTTCTCGGAGCAGGAACTTCCCTGCCCCAGGGCTGGGCTTCACAGACAATGAGAACCTCAGTTTAATTAAATTGGACTAGAGCAAAGATAAACTTTCAATGTTCACCTTTAGTCGGAGACTAAAATATGCAGACAAGTACCTACATAAACTGTAATAAAATCTACCTCAACACTTAGTATTGGACATGCATAGACTGTTCTCTGTGGTGGAGAAGGAAGCAAGGAATGAAGGAAGTGAGGAAGGAATGAAGGGAGGGAGGGAGGGAGGAAGGAACAAAGAAAGGATGGGGGCAAGGGAGGAAGGAAGGTCAGTCACTGGATATACACAAAGATAAAATTGTTCAAAACAAGGGCCAATTTTAAAATTCAGAGCAAATACATCCCCTACCTCCAAAAAAATAGCAAAAACACTTTTTAAAAAGTATGAGGCCGGGTATGGTGGCTCATGCCTGTAATCCCAGCTTTGGATTACTTTGGGAGGCCAAGGCGGATGGATCAACTGAGGTCAGGAGTTTAAGATCAGCCTGGCCAACATGGTGAAACCCTGTCTCCACAAAAATACAAAACTTAGCCGAGCATGAAGGCAGGTGCCTCTAATCCCAGCTACTCAGGAGGCTGAGGCAGGAGAAGTGCTTGAACCCAGGAGGCGGAGGTGCCGTGAGCTGAGATTTTGCCACTGCATTCCAGCCTGGGTGACAGAATGAGACTCCGTCTCAAAAAAAAAAAAAAAAAAAAAAATTAAAATTAAAAAAAATGTATAGCATGGGCTTCAGAGATCTGAGAAAACACAATCTGTGGTGAATAAGGATTGCTTTCAGATTTTAAAAAATTAGCAAATTCAAGAACCAATGGAGACAACAGAGATAATAAACAGTAAGATAGATACTAAACTAATAAATGAGAAGTTTTAGACGAGATATTTGCCGACTATACACCAGAAAAAGATGAAGAAAATTACACAACGAGCCAACCTATCAAAGAGAAAGGACAAATCCAGTAACACTTCTTCTTTTTTTTCCAGGAGACAACATCAATAGGGTTCCTGCAGAAAAACTTGAGACTTCTCCTCAAGGTTTACAAATGGTTTGGAAAAAATCGTTTCCACACATGGCATACTCTGGTGACAGTATAAACATGCACATTCAATTTCAAATTCAAAGACGAAAGAAACCCACAAAATTACATTGAAAATGGAAATAAACTAGATTATCAGAATTTCCCAAAATACTAAATCACAAAAGGTAAGAGTCAAATAATTCCTCAAAATCCTGACAAATAATTAGAGCAAATGAGGTAACTTGATCATGTGGCTGGTTACAAAATAAATAATAAAAAGTAAAAATCTTTCCTGCTCCTGACAATGTAGTAAAGTAAACTCACTTCTAAAAAATTCCAACAAGTGAGAGGGAAATTGAGGACCCAGGAGTCTAACAAAAAACAAAAGAAATCCATAGGGAGATACAAGGGTGCTGGGTCTTGACTGAAAGCTGTTCAGAAGAGCGGGGACCACCAATGGGGGATGGGATTGGTTGGTGCTGTCTCGTGTTTGCCCTCCTTACAGCATCTTGCGTTGGGCAGGTCATTGTTGACCTTATTATTCCAGTAGGACAAGAAAACATCAGCCTCAGCTGAGAGCCAACTAGGCCAGTTGGAGGTGATAGGGTAGCGCTGTGGCCATGTCCCAGGCTGGTGGGTGAACATGGGCAGAGCACGTGCTGGTGTGCTGGTCAGCTCCGGGAATAGCTCCTCACCAAGTTTTCTAATGGAACACTACCGTTTCTGTATGCATATAAAATAGAGAGCAAACCACAAACACAATCCTCATATGCCTACCGATAAGTGCCAAGAACCTGCATCCTGTAGCATTTTCTCTTCTTAGCCTAGGATGCTTGACTTCATCTGTGGTAGAAAATGTGTACCAGGAAAAGCATATTGAGGGATGTTTGCTGTTCACCATAATGTGCTGTTTCACTTAACAAAGTGGAAGCAAAAAATCTTTTCTCAGGGCATTCGCAGTATTCACCATCACACCACATATATGCACACACACACGTGCACACACACACACACAAACACAACATCATCACCAGCCCCTCTGCATTATGTCCACTGTCATGCCACACCTACACCATACACACACACACACACAACACATTATCACCAGCCCCTCTGCATTATCCCCACCATAATGCCACACCTACACCATACACACATACACACACACACACACACACACACAATTGTTATTTTAAGATTCTGTTTGTCCATAGCATAAACTAATGCCTCTTTCAACATTTTTAGGCCAGTGTATAACTCAGGGTTTGAGTAATAGGCACTCATGTTTGTTAAGCAGGATAAAGACGGAGGTTTAGGTGAGTATACAAGGAAAATTGTATCGCCAGGAAGTCATTGTTGACTCTGCTTGTGTTGCTTAGGGAGCAAAAGTCTGCCCCATCCAACTGTGGAATGGCTCAGTGCCCTCCTGAAGCACTACTCCCCCAGTCACATGCATTTTCAGTCATTCTCCCTCACATCCTGCCGTAAATATTTCTGAAGGCTGAGCCATCCCTCCCTTGTAACATGTCCATCAAGCAGGTTTACACTAAGCAATGCTTTGTTAGTGGTTTCTCCAGGATGTCTCCTCCCACAGCCCAGAGGAGACTGAGGAAGATGGATGCATTTGACCTGATGTGGAAAGGAGCAAAGTGGGTGATCTTCTCACTCTGGCATTTGCCTGTGAACTTATCCTATGTGCGCAAGAATCACAGAGGGCTTTGAGTGTCTCCCAAGTCCCTATTGGAATCAGCACAGTATCTAATCGAAGCTTTCTTTTGGCTTCATTTCCTGGGAATGTCATCCAAAGGAACTGAGTGAAGCAATACTGAGAACCCCAACTTGTGCCTTAGCTTTGATCCATTTGGCCAGGCTTCAGTAGAATTTCCCTAAGCTTCATGTTTGAAATGATAAGGACATTTTCCATGGGGATAGTACCATACATCAGATTCAGGTTCTGAGGACACTTACAAATGCCTGTGTGATTCATGATGCTTTTAGACTTAGAGACTGACTCTTGCGGCAAAACCTGCCAGCCACCTGGGCCGTGGCTGAATGAACGCAGGACCACCACTCTCCTCTTATGAGCAGCGAGACCTGGGGCAAATCCCCTGATCTCCCTCTGCCTCAGGGTCACAGTTAAGCTGGGGAGAATAAGAGGTCTTCCTCCTAGGGTTGTTGTGCAGATTAAAGGAGATAATACAGGAAAATAGCACAGTTCCTAAGTCATTACAAATAAATTAATGTCAGCTTTTAATATTCAACAAAGGCTGACTCAGCAGGGTCAAGCTCTATGCTGGATTCAGGAACACAGCATGAGTGAAAAAGAAAAATCCCAAACTCCCTTCCCTCATTCAGGCCTTGGGTGTGGGGATGTCTGGTTGGCAGGGGTCCAGCTGAGTGGACAAAGACATGTAAGGGGTGAGGATCTCCTGCCAGGGCAAGCTCCAGGAAACCTGCAGGCCCTGAACTTAATTCCTGTCACTGTGCTTTCTGCCCAGGGCTCCAAGGTGCCTCTTCCCGCATCTTTCTTGCAGCTCTGAGGCCCATCCCTTCCTTCCCAGGTAACCACCAAGTTGAAATGCTTTCTGCTTCCCCTCATCCTCCTGGCTGGCAGTTTCAAGAGGGGCTTTTCTGTTTGGTGACACTGCGAGGGGCACACTCCTAGGCTCAGGTCTTCTCACCCCTAACCACCTGGCCAAACTGCAGAGGAAAAGATACCGATTCATATCAAGTGATGAGTCTTTCTCTACATGAAGAACCAAAACACAAGCTCCAAAAGACTGTCATTTGCCAATAACTGCTTATATGAATGACTGAAGGACATTTCTGGCCATTTCTATTTAGTAGGTCTGCAATGAAGCATGAGTATTTTTTCAAAGTTCCCTGGTGATTCTGATGATCAGACAGATTCCAGTGGGATCAAAGGGACACCCAACTCCCAAGGACTCCTGGCAACTCCAGTACACAAGCACGTTCGGATACCTGGGCTGAGTCTGAAGCCTCAAAGGGTGATTGTGGAAGGCAATCAATAGCCATGAGGATCTCCATACCCTTGGCCACTGCCACCAGGGAAAAAGAACAAGCAGAAAAAGTGGCAGGACTACCCCTGATGAACATAGATGCAAAATCCTCAACAAAATACTCACAAATGAAACCCAATAGCACAGCAAAGAGATAATACATTATGATCAGTGGAATTTATCCCAGGGATACAAAAATGATTCAACATACATAGATCAATAAACATGATATATCACATCAGCAGAATGAAGGATAAAAACCGTATGATTATCTCAATAGATGAAGAAAAGCATTTGATAAAATTCATCCTTTCATGATAAAAACTCTCAATGAATGCGGCAATAGAAGGAACAGAGCTTTACCTATAATAAAGGTCACATATGGCAAACCCACAAGTGACATCATACTGAATGGAGGAAAAGTGAAAGCCTTTCCTCTAAAAACTGAAACAAGACAAGGATGCCCACTTCTGCTACTCCTGTTCGACTAGTACAGGAAATCTTAACCAAAGCAATTAGGCAGGAGAAAAAAAAACAAAGGGCACCCAAATTGGAAAGCAGAAAGTCAAATTGCCCTTCTTTACAGATGACATAATTTTATATTTAGAAAAACCTAGACTCCACCAAGAAACTCTTAGATCTGATTTTAAAAGTCAGTAAAGTTGCAGGATACAAAATCAACATACAAAAATTAGTAGTATTTCTATATACCAATAGTGAACTCACTGAAAAAGAAATCAAGCAGGCAATGTCATTTACAATAGCTACACAAAATAATATATAGGAATAAATTAAATGGAGGTGAATGAACTCTATAAGGAAAGCTACAGGACACTGATGGAAGAAATTGAAGTGGACACAAATTAGTGGAAAAACATCCCATGTCCAGGAATTGGAAGAATTAATATTTTTTTAAAAGACCATACTACCCAAAGCAATCTATAGATTCAAAACAATCCCTATCAAAATATCGATGACATTTTTCACAGAAAAAGAAAAAAGAATCTTAAAATCTTAAAAGAGCCAAAATAGCCAAAGCAATGATGAGCAAAAAGAGCACAGCTGCAGGCATCACATCACGTGACTTTAAAACATATTTCAAGTCTGTAGTGACCAAAACATCATGGTGTTGATATAAAAGCAGACACAAGGACCAGCGGCAGAGAATAGAGAACACAGAAATAAAGCCACATATTTATAGCCAACAGATTTTTGACAAAAGGCACCAAGGACATACCTTAAGGAAAGGGCACCTCTTCAATAAATGGTGATAGAGAAACTGAATATCCATACGCAGAAGAATGAAACCACAGCCCTACTGCTTACCACATTTAAAAAAATTACAAATGGATTAAAAACTTAAACACCCCAAATTACATATCTTCTAGAAGAAAACATGGGGGAAATTCTCCAGGACATTGATCTAGGCAAAGGTTTTGTAACTAATAGTTTAAAAGTGTAGGCAACAAAAACAAAAATAGACAGATAGGACTGTATTAAACTAAAAAGCAGCTGCGCAGCAAAGGAAACAACAGAGGGAAGAGACAACCTGTTGAATGGGAGGAAATATTTGCAAACTGTTTATTCGGCAAGGGACTAGTATCCAGAATACACAAGAAACTCAAGCAACACAATAGCAAAACTTAAATAATCCCATTAGAAAATGGACAAAGGACCTGAACAGACATTTATCAAAGGAAGACATACAAATGGCAAACAGGCACATGAAAAAAAGGCTGAACATCACTAACCAGGAAAATGCAAATCAAAGCCACATGAGATATCATCTCACCCCAGTTAGAATGGCTGCTATCAAAAAGACAAAGATAACAGGTGCTGGCAAGACAGCCAAGAAAAAGGATCTCTAAGACACTGTTGATAGGAATATAAATTAGTATAGCCATTATGGAAAACAGTATGGAGATTTCTCAAATAACTAAAAATAGAACTACCATAATATCCAGCCATCCCACTATTGGGTATTTATCCAAAGGAGATAAAATCAGTATATCAAAGGGATACCTGCATGCCCACGTTTATTGCAGCACTATTCACAATAACCAAGATATGGAATCAACCTAAGTGTCCACGAACAGATGAATGAATAAAGAAAATGTGGTATTTATACACAATGGATTATTATTTAGGCATAAAACAGAATGAAATATTGTCATTTGCTGCCACATGGATGGAACCGGATGTCATTTTGATAAGTGAAATAAGCCAGGCACAGAAAGACAAATATTGCAGGTTATTACTCATATGTCGGAGATAATAAAGTTGATCTCATGGAAGTAGAGTAGAATGATTGCTACTCCACAATGCCAGATGCTGGGAAGGGTGAAGAGGGGAATAAAAATAGGTTGGTTAATGGGTACAAACAGGTTCTAAGATTTGATAGCAAAGTAGGATGACTATAATTAATAGCAATGTGTGGTATATTTAAACATAGCCAGAAGAGAGGACTTGAAATGTTCCCAACACATAGAAATAAGTGCTTTAGGTGATGGATACCCTAAATACCCTGATTCTTGATGCTGATCATTTGATTCTTGATCATTACACATTCTGTGTATGTAACAAAATATCCTATGGTCCCCATAAATATATAGGAATATTATGTATCAATAATATATATAAAGATGATAGGCGTTCCTTAAGCTGGAGGTGGAGCAGGTGGGAGTAGTAGAGGTGGGGATGGTTGTGGGAAATCCCACAACTTTTAGGGAGGGTAGAGAATTCCTTTGGTCACAGAGCTGGCCCAGCCAGTCTCGAGATCCCAAGCAGTCTTGGGCCTCTCAGGGATGCCTATAAATCAATTCACACAAGCCGGAGACTGCCTGTGTGTTGTAAATTGCCATAAAATATTTTTTAGTTAAAAAAAAAAAAAGAAACTCTGGCCCCGTTTGTTAAGTCACAGGACCCCATCCCTCCTAGCAGATCCCAAGAGAGACAAATTACTGCTGAAGAATAAGCTCTGTGGCCTGGCCTCCCACCTCTTGAACCCTCAGCTGGCCCTCTGTGAGCCTAGGCTGTTACTATCACCCTGGGACCAGCCCTGGAGCTGAGTCTCCCAACAGGTGTGCCAGCAAGACAGCAGGAGTCTGAAAAAGACAGAGTTTTGTACAGGGCCCCTTTTTGGACCTAGAAGCTGATCCAAGCTACATTATTATGAAAAGTTATTAACTGATATTCAGTTACAGGATCATGGGCCAAACAAAGAATGAGGCCCAGTGCAGCCGAAAACCATATGGTCTGGGAGGCTGCACACACCTGTGAGAGAACAGGCAGGCCTGGTTAGGAACCGTCATCAATTCTAGGAAAGCCATAAAGTTTGGACTTGCTTCATGGCACTTTCTAATTAACTGTGCAGTGAGTTTTCTCCACTTCCTTATAAAGGCCTGCGCCCCCTCCTCCACCCAGCTCCATCTCCCATAGCCCACGACATCTGGGGAAAAGGTTCCCACTAAGACTTCCAGCACTCAGACCATGGAAGATGCTATAAAAAGGAAAATAGCGTTTACCTCTGTGTCCAAAGCAAAAATAGGGGTGAATCTCTCAGAAAGTTGTCAGGAAATTACCTGAAAGGGGAAAGAGACCATAGTGCATACGTATACCAACAAGAAGCCAAAAGCCACTTGTCTTGATTAAGTGTAGAAAAGTGGTTAAACCAATTATATTTGCCCAATAGACTGGATTAGCAGAGAATAGAAAGATGAACGTAAATTCTATGTGATGACATGGAAAAAGGCATGTCATATAACGTTCAGTTAAAAAAAGTGGACGCAAAGATAAATGTCTGCTATAATTGTGCCAGTAAAGTTACATATTCATGTGGCACTGAGTAGAATATGGTGACAAAAACTGAAAGCAACTTGGCTGGATGTGGTAGGATTGTGGATGTTTTCTTCTTGCCTTTTCCTTAGAATTGTGTTAATGCTTTTGTAATGTTTGCAGAATTCCCGTTTAAAAATAAAATGAAAAGAAAAATGAAAGTACAGATTATTTTAAAAGGCAGGGTAGTGGTGAAAGAGAAACAGAGACAGATTAGGTGGTCAAACTTTCACCAAAGTTTTCCAGAACACAGCCACATAAAGTGACTTTCATGAGAAAGAATTCGTTCTTCACCATGGCTCATCCTTACGAAAAAGAAGAGAAATTAAAAGTGTCTTGGAAGGGAGCGGAGGTTTCCATGGGCTTCTTTGCTGGGCGGGGCAATGATTTGACCATAGAGAGACTGAAGTCATTGGCTGGCAGTTAGTTGGGTGAGGCTGTTCTTGGCTTTACTCCATTTAACCTCCGCCATGTGAGCTAAGCATGAAGATAAACGTCAACCAAGTGCAAAACAAGGCCCCCCAGTGCCCAGGCAGATGATTGTGTCCCAACAGCTGCAGGGGGAATGGTAAGGGGAAGATTGGTGAGGAATTCCCAGAAAGCAGCTCTTGCCCAGCTCTCAGCCAGGGGCCCAGCTCTGGGTCAGCCCCCTGCTGCTTTCCTGGAAGGCTTGGCTGCTAGCCGCTTGCCTCCTGGAACGGCAAAGCTGTGGTGCCCAGGTCCCAGCCCACCGTGCGCTTTTTGAAAGGAATTTTCTTACAGGAGTTCAGAATTTTAATCTTGGTCAATTAAAAGATACATTTCTGCTCTCTTGGGATTCGTGTAAACCTGGAGTTGGGGGCTGGCCACCTACGTTAAACCTCAGGATTTAATAAATAGGTCTTATATTTAAAATTCTAGAGACTCTTCAGAAGAAAATTCATCTGGGGGGTAGGTTTTCATCCTGTATGACTCTGAGTGTGAGAAGAACACTCGGAGGAAGGGATTGTGCCTCCAGGGAGGAGGACAGAGTGTGAGAAGTGTCAGGGGAAAGGGTTGAGAAGGGTCAGGCGAAAGGGTTGAGAAGGGTCAGAAGAAAAGGTGCTTCAGAGGATGAGACAAGCTTATACAATAGCTTCTATTCCAGCCCCACAAGGGAGGTGGCCACACCATGTAATATTTCCAGTTAAGGGAAACACATAAATGTTCAGAAAACAGCCTGGAACCATCAGGGTTATAATTCCTGGCTGCAGCACCCGGAAGGGAGGGAGCAGTAGGAGCCACGCAAGAGTAATTAGGCAACTGCTGACCACAGCCCTGAACCTGCAGTCACTGATAAACACAACATAAACTTTTTAAGGGGCCACTCGGCATGGGACACAACTTTGATATCTGAGAAGCAGCCAGACTTTGCCTTTATGAGGAATCAACTTAAAGCTTGTAAAATACACCTGTGATTCTAGCATGATTTTTTTTTTTTTTTTTTAAGGCAAATGTGCTGCTGTCCTCTGGCTGCTCTGCAGTTTGCAATGCCGTTTCCATGCCTTCTTTTGAGGAACTGGCCTCTTAGTGCTTCAGGGACGCTTTAGAGATGGTGAAAATAGTTTTACCAGTTGCTGCCTCCCAGTCACTCAGGGGTGATGTTAAATCTAGGGGTAGTTAACACTCCCTTGAGAAATGAATCTGGGAGATAAAAGTCTCTCTTAAGTGCTACAAGACTCTCTGCTTTCAGACATCTTCAATGTTTTAAAAACCTCTCCCTTGCTCTCATTTCGTGGCATTTCTCTTTGTTTCAGCAGACAGATGGAAGAGAGGATCTTCATGGGGATTTCCACTGGCAGTAGGTCCAAAGGAAGAAATCCTGCATTCCCGGAATATACTGTTCTTTCCTATCCTTTGCTCAAATCTTCCCAAATTCTTGCATCTTTCAACTGAGCATCTTGAGGGAAAAAAGGAAAACTAGAAAAATAAAATGTAAGCATAATACATAGATTATGTTATGAAATAGAAAATCAAATCAAAAACATGATAGCTTTTACTTCTTTATCCTTCTTATTTATTCTTTTTTCAAATGGAGATTGTCTTACACTCCATTTGGGTCATTCTGAAGATATAGACCACCTATTCCCCAATCTTAGGACCATCACAGATGTGTTGGCATCCAGAATGTACTCCCATGCTTTACCCTAAATGCCCTGCCCTCTATTTCCAAATATCCAACTCCTACCTGTTCCTCCATAGTCAGCTTCTAATGCCCCACCCTCTTTGAAGTTTTCTCTGATTTTCCCAGTCCCGCAGGTCTGAGAGACTTCATAGTGCCCTGGTTAGTAGCACAGATGCTGAATCCAGTCTTCCTGTGTTCACATCTCAGCACTGCCTCTAGACATCTGTGCAACCATGTGCAAGCTGCTCAAACTCTCTGTGTACCAGTCTCTTCTACAAAATAAGACACAAGTAGAATCCCCTTCATAGTTCTAAAATTAAGTATTTTGATACACTTGAAACACTTAGAAGAGCGCCTTGTATATAGTAATCGCTCAAGTATTCGCTCCTATTAATACGGTATTATTACTCTTATTTCTCACAGGATTATCTAAATGCTTTCTATTGGCATCCATTTTTGTAAGATATTTTGCCTGTATTCTTATTTGAAGCCATATCTTATCTTCCATCTCTTAAGGGAAGATTTGGGGCTCCATTCTGCTTTCCTTACTGTCATCTGGTAGAAAAGACAGATTGACTACTAAGCTCGAGAGCAAATAAAAATGGTGCGTGGGCCATACGGCCTCCTTGATGTCTGGAATCAATGTATGGAGAGGTGAAATTAAAGGAAGTATCACAGAAGAGTTGAGTTGTGAGCAGAGTACATAAGGAAAGAAGGGCATGAAATGAAGAGAGAGAGAGAAAGATGGCTGGGTTCCCCACATCAAAGAAAAATGTGTGGAAAGGCAGGGTACTCCCAGGTTGGGTGTGTGCAGGGTCAGCTATTGCGAAAATGGCAGGAAAAAAATGTGCCAAGACTATAACCTAGGGGACCATTGTGGCTTTTTGGAAAAACAAACAAACAAAACAGAAACAAAAAACAGCTTCCTTTGGCATCCAAGTAACCACGGCTTCTGTGTCTTTCCAGGGGGGCGCTGCTCTTCACCCTGCCCAGTTCCTTCCAAAGCAGCTCCACTTTTGCCAAGGGCAGAGAAAAACAAACCCATGGACTTCTGTACTGCCCACTAGCACTCTCTCAATGACACCTGCTGCCCTCCTCAACCTCCACTCCCTACCACCAGCTCCTCCCTGAGAGCCACTCCCTAGTCCTAAGCCCTGCCGGATTCCCCCTGCCAACCTCGTCCTCCCCCCAGTCCCTGCCAAGCAGTACAGCTTCCCTGTGGGATGCCCTTGGAGACAGGCAGATGTTCTCTCCCACACCAGCAGCAAGAAAGAGCACTCCCGTGGGTGGCCTCTTGGGTGCTCTCCCTCAGTACCCAATTGGGGAGGTTCCCTGCACTCTGAACCACTCAGGAGGTTAGGACTTAAAGATCTCAACCAAAGTGGGTATGTGTGTCTGCCAATAGTTCAGGAAGGGACTGGATGCTAAGTATCCGTGTTAGTGAGAACACGAAAGATCATCCGGTTCAGCCACTCATTTCAGAAATGTGGAAAGGAAGCTCAAAGACACGTGACCTGCTGCATGTCACGCCGCATCTTTGCTGCAAGGCTGAGGCTCCTTTTGTTCTTTATCCTGTGAGGAAAAGCACTTCCAGTTCAGAGGCTGTTGTTTTTTTCTCTCTGGTCTCATTCCCATATTGAAATTACATGGTTTTAATGAGTAGAATGTCAAAAGCATTTAGAACTATGATCTCCAAACTCTTTTGACCATGACCCACAGCAACAATTTTTTTATCGTAACCCAGCATCTATCACGGAATCAAAGGGTTTGTGATACAGTATTTATCCTTAGTAACTGTAATGCATAACAGTATTTTTCTATTGCTGGAAACATTGGTTGGGCCCACTAAATTGAATTTATATCAGACAATTTAGAAAACATGGACTTGGGAAGTGTCTTCATGTGGGAACCACACAAGAGCAGATGAGACCCGGAATTTACTCCGCAGGTGAGTCCAGGAAATACCAAAGGGGGTGAGAAAAATAAGATGGGAAAAGAGAAAAGCCATAGGTCACTTGTATAGACAAACCAGACCTCACTCCCACTAGGCCCCACCAAGAAACTGTTTAGCATGCATCCTGGAGTTATCCCACCATGGATGGAGAACCCCGGGCACTTATCCATGGACGTCATAGCCTTCTTGAGAATTTTCGCTGGGAATATTAAATCCATAAAACCGCTACACTGCTCTGGGAGAGCTGAGTTACTCCCTGTGAGGCCACAGAAAACCCTCAGGCAGAGAGAAGCAGAAGGTCTAGGTATCCGAGGTGGGAAGCTGTCAGCTGCAGAAGCCATCCACTTCTGCTGCAGGTGAACTCGGGGTGGCTGGAAAGGGACCTGAGGAGTATTAACAGCAGCTGCTGCCGAAAATACCATGTTGTTTGAGGCTCCCGTGCCCTCCTGTAAAGCATCCTTACTAGGTTTCAAAAGGAAAAAGCCAAAAAGTGCCACTTAAGTAGGAAAGAAAGGGTTAACAAAACAAGAGATGCTGTTAGATTCACTTAATCCAGGAAATATACCAAACGCTCCCTTCTCATTTTGCACTTCATTGTACTTAAAAAAAAAAAGGCCAGGAGAAAATGAGCTGCACTCTGTAATCAAACTGTGTAGAATACTGCTGCTTGAAATGTTATGATCTGAAATGTCTGTGACTATAAATCCAGACTTTAATGATATAAAGATTTTGACTACAGATTTTTTCATCCATTTTTGATTTTCTACCCACATATCTGGATGTCCAACAGCTAGGCACCTCCATGATACCTGGGCCTGTAGAGTGCAATGCAGGAAGCCAAGCAGAAGGCACTCACATGTTCATTATCTAAAAAAAACAAAAAACAAAAAACTGTGAAGTCCTTAAGGTTGAAAGACTCCAAGTAACTACAAATTGTCATCATAATACAAATGTGTCTGGATAGACAAGTCCAATGGAAAAGGGCATTCTCACCGAGGCCTGGGTCCTCATGTTCATTGATCAAACACACATTTCAAATTTCCCAAGCCTGGCGTGTTCACACCCCCGCATGTGCAGTCCATCTGGAGCACATGGAGAGGGGAAGCGGGCAGGCTCTGGAGCTGCTGGGGAAAGAGGCCTGATGCTCAGCTCGCTTCTGCCTGTAGCTATGTGACCTTGGACAAGGTCTCTGAACCCAGTTTTTCTGAATCAAGGAAGCACTTCGAAGGGTAAGAAAGGGCTATGTCGTAGTCCTGGATAAGGGATCGGAGGATTGCATCTTCTCAGTTGCATAACTTGGGATGCCCCACTGGTCACGGCCTTGACCTTTCCATTCCATTTTCTGATGCATAAACTACAAATGAAACCAGACATTGGAAAAATAATAGGGCTTATTAAAATGAGACTGTCTGTCTAGCATTTCATAATTGTCTTGCTTTAAGCTCCATACAAGATCTGAACAAATGAATGTGCTCTCTTTTTCTGCTTATTTTTATCACCAATGTCATCATCTACTACCATAGCAGCACACTTACTGAGTGCCTACAGTGCACAAAGCATTGTGCTAAGTAATCTGCCAGGGGTACAGGGCCCAATAGTCAAGGTTCTCTAGAGGATTTTATTGAAAGTTAAAACTCACATGTATAAATAGAGATATAACAACACGAGGTATCAAGTGATAAAGACCAGAGAAGTGGCCGGCGTAATTGATGCCATCAAAAGTTAGAAATCCCCTTCTGAGAAATCAGGCTAATACCCTGTGATTTGCACTAACCCTCATCAGCCATTCCTTATCTTTCAAATATTTACAACCAGTTCTCCACTGGGCACTTCCTGTAAGACGTTTAAAAGACTCAAGCATTTTCTACTCAAAACAAAATCCTCGCCAGGCCCCTTCTGACTGCCACTATCCTCAAGCTAGCATCTCTTAAAAGTCGTCACCCTCACTCTCTCCATTTTCTTCCTTCTCACTCCACAACTGCTTGCAACCTGACTGTCACCCTGAAACAGCTGTCCTGAGGGTTACCAGTCACCAGCTTGCTATGAAATCTCAGGGACACTCTACAGTCATTCTGCTTCACTTCTCAGCAGGCTTGATCACTCCCACTTCTCATTCTTTTTTTCTTTTCTTTTCTTTTTTTTTTGGTGGGGGTTTTGCTCTGTCATCCAGGCTCTGCAATCTCGGCTCGCTGCAACCTCTGTGTCCTGGGTTCAAGCAATTCTCCTGCCTCAGCCTCCCAAATAGCTGGGATTACAGGTGCGCACCACCATGCCTGACTAATCTGTCTGTATTTTTAGTAGAGATGAGGTATCACCATGTTGGTCAGGCTGGTCTTGAACTCCTGACCACAAATGATCTGCCAGCCTCGGCCTCCCAACCTGATTATAGGCATGAGCCACTGTACCTGGCCCCTTTCATTCTTAAATAAGCTCTTTTATGTTATAGAATATAATATTAAGAAGTGCACAAATCATGAACATAAATGTTTACAAAATAAACATGCCCTTGTAACCACTATTTGGATAAACAGAGTATCACCAGACCCCCTGAAGCCCCTATCTTGGTGCACCACAGGTCCCCTCCAGGACTCAAGCATTTATTCCCCTACTGGGAGTGTTGGCTACTAGCAGCTCTTAGCCTAGCCCCACTCCAAGACTTCCCGGGATAGAGAGAGCCTTACTCAGGGTCCTGCACCGTTCCTCAAGGTGTCTCACATCCAGTGACTGGTTGATGTGTAAATGACTAGATGTAAAGGCCGTGTGTGTGTGTGTGTGTGTATGTGTGTGTGTGTGTGTGTGTGTGTGTGCTGTTTATTATTTATTTATTTTTTTTAAAGACCAGGTCTGACTTCACTCTGTTGCAGAGGTTGGAGTGCAGTGGTATGATAACTGCAGCCTCGATCTCCTTGGGCTCAAGCGATCCTCCCACTCGGGCCTCCCAAAGCACTGGGATGATAGGTGTGAGCCATCATGCCTGGCCACTGAAAGCTCCCCTTTAAGTTAGCTGAGGCCCTGGTTGTGACTTCATCACAGTTCACCTTTTCCCTCTGACCTTCCCAGTGTCCTTCATTCACTCACATGGGTTGATCCTCAGATCACACCCCAATCAACTTACTGCACACAAATCTCTGCTTCCTGGGGAATCTAAGATGTGATACCACAGGCTAACTGCTAACATAGATTGCTTCCCATGACTTTGAGCTTTATATTAAAATTATACAGTGTGTATTTTATGTGCCTGGCCTCTTTTGTTTAACGTTCTGTGAGATTCATACATGTTATGTATAACAGTAGTTTGCTCTTTTTTATGGTATCGTTTATGATATTCTTTAAATAAATCTACCACAGCATAGTTATAATTTTTCTGTTTATGGCCTTTTAGGTCTTTTCTAATTTTTGGTTATTATGAATAATACTGTAATGAACATTTGTGTACCTATCTTTCGGTGCTTATAAGTAGAAATTTCTGTTGGGTATATACCTAGATATGTAATGCTGTTCTATAAGGTATACTTATGTTCAGATGTAGTGAATACTGCTAAGGAGTATTCAAAGTATTTGTACTACTTCATACTCCAATTAACAGAGCATGAGAGTTTCCACTGGATTTGCTATCTGGCCCTTTATAGAAAAGGTTGGCCAATCCCGGATCTAAGCCAAAGAATGCGAGAAGCGCAAGTTTTAAGGTAGAAAAACACCTGGTATATCTTCAAGCAAGGGCAAGAACACCAGTGTGTTTAGGTAGACAAGACTAAGTAGAAATACACCATTTAGATCACAGATCAGCAACCCTTTCTCTGTGAAGGGCCAGATTGTAATTTTAGGCTTTGCAGGCCATATGGTCTCTGTTGCAACCATTCAACTCTGCCACTGTAGCTCAAAAGCAGTCACAAACAATAAGCAAAATATGAGAGTGAGCATATGCCGATAAACCTGATTTAAGGACACTGAAATTTGAATTTTATATCATTTTCATGTTGTCACGAAGTATTGCTCTTCTTTTGATTTTTTCCAACCATTAAAAATGTGTAAGAAACATTCTTCTCTTGTGGGTAAACACAAACGGGCAGTGGGCTGAGCTTGGCTTATGGGCCACAGTTTGCTGCCCCTTTTCTGTAGATGGTGGAGGCCTAAATCATCTGAACTTACTTGGTAAACAAAACATTTAGCATTTTGCGGGGAATGGTATGATGTGTGCAAAGCAGTGCTCAGGAACACTGAGCTGACTGAAGTATTTAGGATGGACTGGGGAGGGAGAGACTGGAGGTTGGATGACCAGTTAGTGGGGAAGCAAGGGTGGACCTAATAAGGGTTGGCAAGGATCTGCTACCTGGTGGTGACAAGCGAGCGTTGTGACAGGGATGGGCAATATGCAAGAGGATATTAGGAGGAGGTAAGAAAAAGATTTGGTTACTGGTGAGAGAGAAAGAAAGAAGACTCAGTGCCTAGCACCAGAGTTTTGAACATAAGAGACAGGGTGAAGAGTTTGATGATAAAATGGTCAAGAGACATTAGAGACAAATATTTAGGGCATGGGCACTGGAGCCAAAAGTCCTGAATCTAAAACCTGGCTTCCTGTTTTACAGACTGTAATCTCTCTGTTTCCTCCTGTGCAAAATGGGATTAATAACAGCGTCTAGCGTCTACTTCATGAGGGTGTTACGAGATAATTCGTACAAAAATGCTTAGAACAGTGCCTAACAAGTAGCATGCATATAACAGGTGCTGGCTTTTATTATTAATTGTATAGTCTCGTTTTAAATATAACAAAATAGGGCTGGGCACAGTGGTTCACACCTGTAATCCCAGCACTTTGGGCAGCCGAGGCAGGATGATCACTTGAGGCCAGGAGTTCAAGAACAGCATGGGCAACATAGCAAAATCCTGTCTTTACAAAAAATTTAAAAATAGAAAACATTAGCTGGGTGTGGTGGTGTGTGCCTGTATTCCTAGCCACTCAGGAGGCTGAAGTGGGAAGATCACTTGAGCCCAGAAATTTGAGGCTGCCGTGAGCCCTGAATGCACACCTGTACTCTGGCTTGGGTGACAGAGTGAGATTCTGTCTCACAAAAGAAAAACAAAAATAAAAAATATAAAATAATATAATGAAATAAAGTAAATATTTAAATAATATAATGAAATAAAGTAAACATGTTAAAGATAGAAAGCAAGTTTAAGGCTTTAAATGGCTTTAAATGGTTGAGTTTCGACTCACCCTGGGCAGCAAACAGAACACAAAGAATATAGGCTTGGAAAGGGGGAAGTCCTAGCTTCATGGCTGTGTGTTCACATAGAGAGCAACTTGGTTTCATAGGAGTGGAAAAGAAGGCTGGAAGGTCAAAGATTAAAGTATAAAAGCACACATTGTGGTCCAGAGCTCAGGCTGTGAAATTCTTCTGTCTCTCTTAGTAGCTATGAACCCCTGGGAGGGGGAATTACTTAACATCTCTATACCTTAGTTCTCCGATTTGTAAAATGGGTATAACCATAGTACTTACTACATGGAGTAGCTGTAAAGGTTTAAAAAGCAAATGTGAGGCCCAAACAGAGCCTATCCAGAATAAGTCCTCCGTACATGTGTAGCCTTTGTTAAGACGACGTTTAAGGAAACTAGAGACTAGTGAAGCCCCAGGACAGGAAGCCTTCAAGGGCACAGAGGAATTTGCCCGGTGTGACTGTCCTTGCAGGAGTTCTCCGTCTCTATCCCTGCTACACTGCGTCAGAGTTAGGAAGAATGCTTTTCTGAGAACTTGATCAACTCCTTTAGGATCAATGGGCAAAATCCCAAACTTTTCATTTAAATGGAGTTGACCTAAATCTGTTGAATGAAAATGTCTTTAGGATCAGCCCCTGGAGCTTTTCAAGTGGCATTGATTGGGCTGCCTGGAAAATCCTCTAACTTACAGAAATCTCGTCTTTAGTGAGGCTGACATAAAACCCACAGATTGCTCCTTTTCTGTTCAGGAGGAGGAGGGGCAGCTCATCATTGAGAAAGCAGCAGCTCAGACTCTGGCTCTCGCATTTAGCTCTGTATCATATCCATCAGGATCTCACACAACAAAGTTGCTCATTTTCTGATCCACAGTGACTGTGGGTTATTTCTTCTTAAGCTTCTTAATTTACTGCTTAGGAAATTACTTTGGGTGAAGGCAATTAGTGTTATACATTTTTGAGGAGAAAATTGCAGCCTAGCCCACTCTGACTGCATGGGTCAGGGATTTCCTCCGCATCTCATTTGAGTCTTCTTTCTTTTGTTCATAACTCTGACTCAAACCATCTGGCTCCTTAAAACTCTGAGATGGTATCCTGGTGCCATGTTCAAAATTTATGGAAGCAACACTTGGCAAAAGAGAAGAGCTTGGGTGTGAGGACTGTAGGTGACAAATAGGGTTGGCGTCAACAAGCTTTTCCCAGCCAGGTACAGAGGCTCACATCTCTAAGCCTAGCACACTGGGAGGGCGAGGCAGGAGGATTGCTTGAGGGCAGGACTTTGAGACCAGCCAGGAAACATACTGAGACCCTGCCCCTATTTTTACTTAAAAAAAAAAAGATAAAATTTTTAAATAAAAAGTTTAAAAAGGAACATTTTCTCTGTTCTTATTAATTGGCAAACACAGTGTATGGCTTTTCGAGAGTAGTGTGTGGAGGGGGCGGGGGTTGGAGGCTGAATAGGGAGTGGAGATTGACTTAGGAAAGTTTCTTTTAAAATTTTCCTAGTGATCAGACTCTCTAATGTCATCTTGGTCATTTCTGGAAAAGTCATTGTGGAAATCTCTGCTAGGCCAGTCAAATAAAAATTACTGATGGGAAAGAAAGTCAAAAGGGCATAGTCAGTACAAGCTGGAAAAATCAGTCTTAGAAAGAGACGAGCAAGAAGGAGTCTAGGGCCCTTAGGGGCCTTTAGCTTTGCCTTCTCCATTTGTGGAGGTAACAGAACTACCCCGAGGCTGACTTGACCTCTCCTGTCTGACCACAGGCCTGACTACACTGACTGCATGGCTGAAGGTCTGACCGTGTACCTGAACGCACTAGACATGGAAGTAGAGTGGCAGCTAGTGTGTTCAGGGCCCCTCCCTGGCTTTTTCAACCCCAGATTCCGTGATTCCTAGCTCTCACTGTTCACAGGACACAATCCTCTACCTGAGACGTGTTCTCTACCCCAGGCCCTGGGTGGACATTCAGATGGCCCCTTCACTTTTCCATGGCATAGGATATAGGTCTTTGGATGTCAGAATTATTTTGCCCTTCCTCAGGTGGAAGGCTGGGACCTACTGGGATTGTAGATGAGGTGAGCAGGGTCCAGATAGCATCATGGTGGCAGCTTTGGTGACAGCTCCGTGTGGAGCCCAGTGAGTCTTCCTCCAAGGACCCTACTGTGTATGGTGTGGGTGAGTTCTCTCTCACTGCTCACAACTCCTCTCCCTTGTCCCTGCAGCTTGTTTCTGAGAGCTTCGTTGTTTTGTGCCTGGCTCCTCGGCTATGAAAAATCATGCCTATCACAGCCTCGGCGTCTTTCCCAAAATACAAAAATAATAATCCAGGCTAAACATACACTCCTGAGATTCAGTCCTTGGAGCTTTGTTCTTTTAGGAGGACAGTGTTGATTAGAGAAGAGAGGGTAAAAGTGTCATTTATCTCCAAATATGTGGGAATGTTATTGAATCGTCATCAACAAGGAGTGCAGCCCTCATAAGTGGAACAACCTTTTCTCCCCTGATGGATGATTGTGTTTCTGGAAATCAGTCAGGCCTTTATGCTAACAGGGCCCAGGTCTGGATTCTATAATGTAGAGAGTAGTTTACTCAGCAGAGTCCTTCAGTCCTACAATTAAGTCTTCCCCATAGACCCACCTGCCCATCAACCTTCTCACTCATAAATCCAACACTGTTTTGTCTGAAATACAGCTGATTTGCTTTCATTTTCATTTGAATTTGAAGTGGGAGGTTGGAAGGGTAAGGTCTGGGCTCCAAAAGTAAGTATAAGTTATAATTATATTTCTTCACATTGTGCCTTTGATTATGTTTTGATTTGATGGATTGCACATTCCCTACTGCACACACCAGGATACTTGTGATAAAACTAAATAGATGCATTTTCATTAACCTACCCAGTGACTTCCCAGAAATACCTTTTGAGAAGTTTCCCCAGTGTTTCATGACAGAGTCTGTTTCTAAAATCTTACCTCAAAGGCACAAAATTGCTATTATGAAATACTCTCTAGAGACCTTGGGACATTTCTCTTCCAATGCAGGATCTATTAAAGGCCCCTAATGTGACCACTTTGATTGAGCCAATTATTTGCTTTATTTAAATACCAGGATAGACTGAAGTTTGCCTTCCTGAAGTGATCTCTCCTTTGACTAAATGGGAGAACAGCAAATCAACAAATTATTTGAGCTCGTATAGTGATGACCTCAGGGGCACAGTATCTGAATCCAGCAACCACATCCTTGTTATATGACCACGGAAAAAAATCACTTTCCGTCTCAGTTTTCATGACCGTTAAGGATATGCTGTGAGTTCCATTTAAGCCCCCAAATTGCCAGTCAATATTCGTAACTGGTAGGCTGGAATAAGAATTGTTAAGAAATACTCAATAATGTTAATAATGATAACTATCATTTCTAGCATTTGTTTGCCTTGAGTTGGTAAGCATGGAAGTACTGTTTCGTGTCAGGAGCTAAAAGAGGAGGATGAACGTTGGAGGTGGTTGTACATTTATTTGGCTTTTTTAATGCCTAATGCCTGCATCCCTGAGAAAGTATAAGAAGACAGTTTGTATGAAGGAGAGACTGTTATGTATTCGCCATCCCACCTCTTATGCTAGTCCTGAGTTTACTAAAAAGTTAGGATAGAATAGCAATTAGAGAAGTTGAATTTTTAGAAACTTTGTGAGATTCTGGACAAAAACAGTACTACTTTTAGGGCCGGAGACTCTGAGTTGAGACAAAAGACAGTTTTCCCACTGCTATGTGGAACTTAGCTCCCCCTGACACCTCCAAACTTCCAGTGACATTGAAGACAGAAAGGTGGCGCTGCCCGTGAAGACGGGCATTCTCCCACATTCTCCTGCATCACTGTGGAGTCAATGGTAGGGAAGCTGGCCAAGGCGTAGCTGGAAACAAGGAGACCATGGCTTGGACTGAGGGAAGGAGTGTGACTCACATGCCGCTCCCAAGCCAATGGGAGAGTCGCTTTAGAAGCAGTAGGAAGTCCTTGGCTACGCCTATGTCCTGAATGGTTTTGCCTAGATTTTCTTCTAGGGAATAGACAAATGGGACCTAATCAAACTCCACAGCTTCTGCACAGCAAAAGAAACAGTCATCAGAGTGAATCGGCAACCAACAGAATGGAAAAAAATTTTGCAGTCTGCCCATCTGACAAAGGGCTGATATCCAGAATTTACAAAGAACTAAAACAGATCTACAAGAAAAAAACAAACAAGCCCATTCAAAAGTGGGCAAAGGATATGAACAGACACTTTACAAAAGAAGACATACATGAGGCCAACAAACATGAAAAAATGCCCATCATCACTGGTCATTAGAGAAATGCAAATCAAAACTACATTGAGCTACCATCTCACCCCAGTTAGAATGGCGATCATTAAAAAATCTGGAGACAACAGATGCTAGAGAGGATGTGGAGAAATAGGAACACTCTTATGCTGTTGGTGGGAGTGTAAATTAGTTCAACCATTGTGGAAGACAGTTTGGCGATTCCTTAAGGACCTAGAAATAGAAATTCCATTTGACCCAGCAATCCCATTACTGGGTATATATCCAAAGGATTATAAATCGTTCTACTATAAGGACACACGGACACGAATATTCATTGCAGCACTTTTTACAATAGCAAAGACCTGGAACCAACCCAAATGCCCATTGATGATAGACTGGGCAGGGAAAATGTGGTACATATACACCATGGAATATTATGCAGCCATCAAAAATGATGAGTTCGTGTCCTTTGTAGGGACATGGATGAACCTGGAAACCATCATTCTCAGCAAACTGACACAAGAGCAGAAAATCAAACACCGCATGCTCTCACTCATAGGCGGGTGTGGAACAATGAGAACACATGGACACAGGGAGGGGAGCACTACACACTGGGGTCTGTTGGGGGGAAATGGGGGAGGGATGGGGATTGGGGAGGTGGGGAGAGATAGCATGGGGAGAAATGCCAGATATAGGTGAAGGGGTGGAAGGCAGCAAATTACACTGCCATGTGTGTACCTATGCAACAATGTTGCATGTTCTTCACATGTACCCCAAAACCTAAAATGCAATAATAAAAAAAAAAGAAGCAGTAGGAAATATCTTGAAGAAAGGTGTTTAAAGTGGTTGAGTGAGGTGGGAAAATTGGAGACTTTTTATGAGTGAATGTGAAGAAGAAATTCAGGATTATTAATGTCATTGTGATTTCACTTGTATCTGCAGAAAATAAGAAATAAAAATTGCTCTAAATATTTAAAAAAACAGAAACCAATTAATCATGAATGTGTGTGTGTGTGTATTCTGGATTCCCTTGTGTTCTATTTTTTATATGTTTAGATTTATGTCAATACCTCATTGTTTAGTTTATTACAGGTAAAATAAAACCTCAAAAATTATTGCTTTCTCCCCCCACAATTGTTTAGACTATTCTAGGTCCCTTGCATTTCCATATAAGTTTTTTAATAAGCTAGTCAATTTCTAAAATAGAAAAAGAGCCTGCTGGGATTTGGATTGGATTTGACAAAAGTGCCAAAGTAACTCAATGAACAAAGCATAGTCTTTGCAACAAATGTTGCTGAAAAGACTGCATAGACTTACACAAGGGAAAAATAAAAAAAACCTCCATTCTTACCTTATCATATACAAAAATTAACTTGAAATGAATTATAAGAAGAAAACAAAAGAGAATGTCTTTGCAGCCTTGGGTTAGGGGAAGAATTCTTAAATAAGACATTAAAATGCAGAAACCATAAAAGAACTAGTCAATAATTGTACTTCGTCAAAATTTAAAACTTTAAGACACTAGAGAAAATGAAAAGGCAAGCTACAAACTGTCAGAAAATATTTGCAAATCATATATCTGACAAAAACCTCTTAGAACTAAATAATAAGAAAACAAACAATACGATAAAATAAATGGGCAATAAAATAAATAGTAAATTGGACACAATAAAATAAATAGTAAATGGGACACCAAATAAGACCCAGGAACAGCGAAAGAGTGCACATGCACACGAATGTTCATTGCAGCACTGTTTACAATAGCAAAGACCTGGAACCAACCCAAATGCCCATCGATGATAGACTGAACAGGGAAAATGTGGCACATATACACCATGGAATACTATGCAGCCATAAAAAACGATGAGTTCATGTCCTTTGTAGGGACATGGATGAACCTGGAAACCATGATTCTCAGAAAACTGACACAAGAACAGAAAATCGAACACCACATGTTCTCACTCATAGGTGGGTGTTGAACAATGAGAACACATGGACACAGGGAGGGAAGCATCACACACTGAGGTCTATAGGGGGACTGTAGGGGAGGGACAGCAAGAGGTGGAGAGTTGGGGAGGGATAACATGGGGAGAAATGCCAGATATAGGTGACGGGGAGGAAGGCAGCAAACCACATTGCCATGTATGTACCTATGCAACAATCCTGCATGTTCTTCACATATACCCCAAAACTTAAAACGCAATAAAATATTTTTTAAAAAGAGTGCATGCAAAGATGCTCAATATCATTAGTCATTCAAATAACGCAAATTGAAACTATGGTAAGCTGCTATTGCACATCCCCTAGAACGGCTGACATTAAAGACTAACAAGACCAAACGTCATGGAGCATGGAGGGCAACTGGAATTGTCATGTCACTGTTAGGAATGCAAAATGATAGTGCTACTTTGCAAAACAATTTGACAGTTTACTATAATGTTAAATATACATGTATATGTAACTCAGAAATTCTATTTCTAGGTATTCACCAAAGGGAAGTGAACATGTATACCCATACAAAGACATAACAATTACTTTTCCACTATAAGCAAGATATCTTCCTAATACTTGGTTTGCCACTTTTTAAAAGCTAACGTTTCTCTATAAAGAATTACATTTTTAATATTTTGAGTGACCAAATATTTTGGTTTTCTCTCCTTTACTGGAAACTTAGAACACATAACAAGGACTCTTGTATCAACATTGGACTCTTAAAAGGGTGTTATGATTTTTGACAGAATAGAAAAGGGACTTCAGACCCAAACTTGTACATACTAGGCTGGTGCAAAAGTAATTGCAGTCTTTGCTATTACTATATGTATGTCCAGTCACCAGGACCTGAGAAGATTGTAGGGTTTTAGATTTTATGTGTGTGTTGCTACCTCTGGAACTTCTCAAAATCTTGAGGGAGCAATTATGAGTGTTGTTTCTTTTAGCTTTTTCCTTCAGGTTACTTTTACATGTAGACTGCCTTTACATGTCTAAATATTTAACTGCACCAATGGAGTCTTCTTCTAGTTTTCTTTTTGAGGTGGGATTCTGTGTAGGTAGAGATCTTGACCTCTGACATCTTTATGCACGAAGAACAATGGTCAAATCAGCAGTCATTACTCTTTGGTTTAAGAGGAGGTCAGCCAGGACAATGAGCTGAAAGTCAAGGTAACAAAAGAACCGAGGGCTGCACTGGGTCCTCTTCACAAATGAGTGAACTTGATTCTTGCTTATTAGGATGTGAGGAATCTGGGGCTATTTCAGGAATGTTAGCAATTTTGCCCTAAAGGGACTTTGATCTTGTTGCTCCTCCCCTTGCTTGGTCATTAACTGGGAACATGGAGACCAGCTCCATGACTGCCTCTACTCAAAGAGTCACTGCTTACTGCGTAAATAAATCTTCTCTTATTGTTCTCTTTTCCTGGAAGAAAAAAAACACCAATCCTCTCATTCCCCTGAGAGGAGCTTCAACTTCCATTTTCAAAACTATTTACCCCAGCGGATGCCCTATCTAAAAAAGCATGCCCTTGAAACTCGTAAGCAAAGACCAGAGAAGGAAAATGAGGGTCTGCTAGCCACAACTCCCTCAAGTAAGAATTCCTTTCTGTCTTCCCCAACCCATCCTCAAATCCCACCAGAGATGGGGTTTCCAGGGGCTCCAGGAAATTCCTCAACAACAGAAGAGGGGAAATTACGTACAGCTTCCATCGGAAGGTAGCGTATTACCCATCCTTTCTTTCCCTTTAGGCTTTTAACTGTTAGCAGTGGAAATTAATATAAATTAGCCAATGACGTTTAAAGCTTCATTCTTTGGGAAATAGCTAGTTTGCTAGTGGTGAGGCCTACTTACCTCCCAGAGAAGTCTGTGGGCGTTCTTCACGTGAAGGAACTCTCCAAAATCCTCATGTTTCCACATAGGTGAGGATCAAAGTAAGAATTCCATTGTCTCCTTTTAAATCCTGTTCCTCAGATTATAGCCTGGGTCGAGTTATCTTTCATTCAAACTCTCCCCACATATTTCTGAGGTTTAGGGGCTATCATCTACAAGATTTAAAGATCTTCATGCATTTGATTGTGTTTTCAAAAATTAAGAGGCAAATTCCCTCAGAGCAATTACTGAGACTTGTGTAAGAGTCCCTCACCTTAGGAAAAGAAATCTCCAGCACACTTGTTCAAACAAAACCCATGCCAGTTTTCTTTATTTTATAATCTTATAAAAATGTTTTACTTACACCATGGGATTCCGAACATGTTTATGAACATTTTCCAAATGTTTTGAAGTCCAGGGTTGGGAGCCCAGTAATTGTCAGAAGATGAGTTAGAGAATATGTTCACACTGGCCACATTCCTCTTCCTACCCCACTCACCGGAGCCATCTCTGGCAGACTCACAGTGACCTCGGTGTGGTTGGCTAATTTTGGAGACCCGCTTTGATTTATAAAGTTCTCACAGGGCAATGTTTTCAAACGAGTTGTCTGTGTGGCCATCAGCCCAGTGGTTTCCAGCGTGCTTTCCCACTTGCTATCTCTGTGAGTCCCACAATCACAAAAGAGGGTGCGCCCTTAGCACCACGCTTAAGAGATGTGGGTTGTTCTAATACATTCAATGTTCTAGCTAATTTATCTCATATACTATCCAGTTGATAAATAAAAATGTATTGAGGAATTCCTAATCGTTCACAGTTAGTATTCAGTAAAGCACTTTTAAATTTAAAAATAAAAGTATACTGGGCAAGATTGATTTATCTTTGGATGATTCAAAAGTACATCGGGATTCTGCAGTATTTCAGGCTCATTTTGCTGAAACTCCATTATCCCTGTTCTTGGCACTCAGAGCAAGGTTATGTTAGATTGTCCTGAAAGATATTTCATACACACAATTACGGAGCACAACATGGCATTCAGAACTGCAGCAGGCCCCCAACTAACGAAAACATGTGCTTGCAAAACAGATGCATGTGGCAGTAATTATTCAATTTACAAAGCATTCACCTTTAGAATTCCTTTGCATGGCATTTAGATTTCCAATTACACCTATAGCTTTATGAACATACTTCTGGTTCACAGAGTCCCTGTTGTCTCCCTCCAGCATAACCACACACTCACCCATGAATATCCCTACAAGATACTCTAATTTGTCTAACGAACTTCCCTCCCAAGTAGTAGCCCTAAGAATAAGATGAAAAAGAATCCCATTGCTCTCCTATGACCATTCTGCCTTCCTCCTATAATCAATGTGCTGCAGTGAGGTCTTCTAGATCCCCTAGCCTGATCTCATTTTTTGGATGAGAACCCACGGCCCAGAGAAGCTAAGTTACTTAGCCGAAGTCACAAAGTTTGTTAGTGACAGAGCTGGGACTAGAAACCAAGCCATGAGCCTCACATCACAGCGTCTGCTCTTGCCACTAAATTCCCACATTTTCCTTGGAAAGATATGCCTTTTTTTTCCCCAGAGATCTACATAGACAACAACTTTACAGTCTGCCTGAGTAACTCATTTTCAAGATTTAATCATGTACATGGACTTTTTCTAGATACCATAAAATCAAACAAGTATATCAGGAAAAAGGAGAATGGTAACACTCTGTGTTCTCCCTCTTCAACTCTCACTGAAGTGCTCCTCTGATTTAATCTGATTGGAATTGTCCATATTATAGAAAAAAGGTCACATCCGGATGCAGATGGGTCGAGGCAGTCACCATTTAATACAACATACTGCTTCTACCCAAAATGGTTATACTAATCTAACCTCTATGATTTTTTTTTAAATCAAGGCTGAGTATTCTAAATTCCTTAGCTTGTCTTAAAACCCTATGTTTTATTCTTTAGTTATTTCGGTGGGCTTCTCTGAAGCCATCCTATTCTTAACATCTATTCTTCCCATCCCTCTTGATTGAACGGTGCAGCTCAAGTTGAAATACAGGATCGTACACAGGCCTTGCTCAGTGCTGACCATTGTAGGAAGGTAGCACAGACTTAACAATTTTCACTGTTAACATTTTTCAAAGTTTTAGGACTTTTCTTTGATCGGAATAAAACTCCCACAAGATTAAATCACTTCTTCTTGCAGGCGTGTGAACTAAAGCCGCCTTTTATTTCGGGCTGTGAATAGAAGCATACAATTTTTATCTTTACAACTATTGTTGCCACGGACTTTAGTTTTAAACTGCTTAATATATGACATTTTAGAGGCCTGATCTGTCTTTTCTTTGAGGTGGAAGTATGTGTCACAGTCTTGTTCTGCTGCCCAATAAATCAAAATGTTGAGCCTCTTGTAATAAAAATAGTTGCTTTGATGTATAACCTTAAATGTCTAATTTCCTACCAGGAATAATGAGGCTTTCTCCAGCCATTCTGGGGGAACTGGGTTTCCTTTTTTCTGTCCTTTTGTTTTTCTAACATGTGGGCTGTCTAATGACAGGATTTTGTATTCCAGATGTTTTGGCGAGAGAAAGCAGTAAGCAACAGTGCACAACTCAGACCTTCATACCACCCAAGTGGCTGTGACGTCACCGGCCGATGTGAGCCTATCCAGACTATCTCTGCCCCCTCCCCTTTATTTAATGTTGCTAACCCTTTAGACATCAACACAAAATAACAGAAATTCTTTTATGCAGCCATTATTACACAGACATCCAAAGAGCAGGGAAAGAATCTGAAACCACACAGAAGTTAAAACCCATGTGGTTTTAATAAGAAGAAAAGAAAGAGATGTTTTAATGAAGTAATGAGACTAGACTCCCGGGTGGTTAATAAAGTGATCTGTCACATGATTAAAGGTAGGTGTATGCAAGTTGAATTTCCGTGGTAACATTCTTGCCCCAATGGAGGCTCTTGGGAAACTGGGATTGTTAGTCACCTAAATACCATGATCTTTTGAAACAAGAGAAGGGGAACAACAAAGAGTCACTTTTGAGATTCTTTCATCGTTATCTCAATGTTTTTTAAAAAAACAGAGGATGTTATGCAAGACTACAATCTAGCAGTGGCACTGTCAGATTTCAGAGTGGATGTCTCCCCTCTGTTCTCGGCTCTGGGGCTGCAGAGGAACCATGAGGCTCTTGGAAAACAGAGACCAGGTCCTGCTCTGATCATTCTCTGGAATGCAACAACAGGTGCTTAAGGTTTGCTCAACTAAAGCCTTCGAGACACCAGTTCATTTAAAAAATGTTCCCACTGATGTATTTTCCATCTCCCCTTCTGCTTCTGTCTCTCTCCCCTATGCATCACATTGGCATACCTCCATTGCTTCTTGAAGTCTCTGCCCTCTTTGGGGAATTCTTCTTAGCTTTGCTATATATCCAGGTGACAGGACCTGATGCAGACTACCAGAAGCCCCTGCTGCTGGGTAAACAGTGAAGGCTGCACAGCTGCTGGGGGTGACAGGGGCATCTTGTTCCAAAGCACTCCACCAGATGCCTGTGTGCTGAGAAGCTGAAGTGTCTTATCTGGATTCCAGGCTCCTACTTGCTCTTATCTGTGTGACCCTAAGGAACCTCACTTCTTTTTATTTGTTAAATGAAAATAATGATATCCTGTTCACTTCATGCAGCTGTAGGTGCCACAGTTCAAAATGGTCTTCACACTGTAAGGTGCTGTGTGAACATATCAGATCACTCTCATTACTTCTCTCCTTAAGACCCTCCAAATGTTCCCAGGGGACTTGTCTTGGGGCAAAAACATTCCTGCCAATTCTAATAGTCTATAATTCACCTCTCATTCATCTATTCCTTCACTTGTTCTGCAAGTATCTATTGAGATCAGGCCACTACAGTCAATAGGAAGCCAAAATCCCTGCCCTCATGGAGCTTGTGTTCTAGGGGAATGACAGAAAATAAATAAGAAAATAAATAGAATAATTAGAAAATATAATAAATGTGATGGAGAAAATAAACAGGCTGATGTAACTAGGAGTCAATGAGGTGGGAGCTGCTTTAGACAGGGGTCAAGGAAAGCCACCTGGATGTGGGGCATTTCAACTGCAACACAATGGATAAGAAAGAGAACCAGTGGCTCAGAGAGCAGCAGGAGGTCCCTTCCAAGGAGAGGAGTAAGGCCTTGATGCATGGGACAGCGTAGATGGTGAAGAAACAGAAAAGCAACCAGTGTACCTGAGAAAAAGTGAGGCCAGGGAAATGGGCAGGAGCCAAGACATACAGAATCCTGCAGGCTGTGGTACCAAGTTTACAGTTCACTCCACGTGCAAGGGGAGCTACGAGAGGTGCTAAGTAGGCAATTGGATGTACGTTATTAGAATACCACATGGGCTGCTCTATGGAGCATGAATTTTAAGGGTAAAAGATGGAAAAATGAAGACCAAGAAGAGAATATTGAAGTAATCCACATGGGCAGTGAAAGTGACACACAAGGAAGATGGTGATGGATAAAGAAAGGAGTGGGAAATAAAAATACAGTTTGGAAGAGGTAGAGCTAAAAGTCTGGGTATACATGATATGCACATTACTCAGAAAGACTGAACCACGAGCACAGAAGGCCAAACCAGAAGAGGAGGAAATTCCAAAAAAGGAGACTTTCTGTTTTGTGGGCTATTCCTCTCTAGGAAAACTGTGTTTCTAGACCTCTCAGTGAGCCCACTCTATGTCTTTTGATGCATAGGGAGAAGGGACATCTCTGAATAAACCATGTCCTGGCCACATATGATGAGTAAATGAAAATCAATATACTGATTCCCTTGAAAGGACATAGGAAACCAAGATGTGTTTCAGGCACAAGATCATCTTGTTTCAGGCTGACCCGCAGACGCCTCAATTCCATTAGTGTAGTCTCGATCTAGCCAGAACTTAGACATTTTAAAGCCACTAGGACTTTTTCCAGATACCATAAAGTCAAACAAGTATACCAGGCAACACATGAAAACTGTAGCACTCTGTGTCTCCCTCTTGCTCTCTCTCGCTCTCACTCACTCTCTCGCTCTCTCTCCTCTTATCTTGACAATTGCAGATTTACAGGAAATTGCAAAGGCAGGATGAAGAGTTCCCACGTACCCGGAGCAGAGAGTTCCCATTTACCCTCCACTCATTTTTCTCAATATTACACTTTGCATAACCGTCATACAATATTAAAACCAGGAAATTGGCATTGGTATAATGTGTGTGTAGTTGTATCTCATTTTATCGCATATGTAGACAGATTCTTTTAACCACCGTCACAATCAAGACAGAGACCACCACAAGGATCTACTAGTGTCACTATTTACTAGTTTGAGTAAAGGGTAGAAAGCTCATTATCTTTTAGTCCCTTCACTTTTCCTGCCCTGGCTATTTACAACACAATTGTCTAAAATATTCCTCTATGTACACATCCATATTAGATAATATCATGTTTTCTTGCCTTAACCCTTAAACCTAATTTAGAAAACTTACGAACAGAAGGGAGAGCCTATTGTATTTACTCATATTTTTACCCCCCACCCCATTGTTCTTTCTTGCTTTCAGATGTCCCAAGTTTCCTTCTTTTATCATTTTCCTTCTGTTTCAAGAACCTCCTTTGGCCATGCTTTCAGGGTAGGTCTGTTAGTGATAAACTCTTAGCTTTCCTTCCGCTGAGAATGTCTTGATTGTCACTCCTGAAGAATAAGTTCATAGGAAATAGAATTCAAAGCTGACAGTTATTTGCTTTCAGCTCTTAAAAAATACTGTGCCGCTTTCTGGCCCCTGTGGTTTCTGATGAGGCATCCACTGTCATTTCTTCCCCAGGTAAAGTCGTATTTCTCTCTTGCTGCTTTTAAGAGGTTTTGTTTTTGTCTTTAGTTTTCTGAAGTTTGATCCGAAGATGTCTTGGTGTGGATTTCTTTGGGTTTATCCTTTTTGGGATTCCCCCAGGTTCTTGAAACTGCAGGTTTTCCAGTTTTGGCCAAACATGAAAAGCTTTCGGCCTTCATTTCTTTGAAGGCTTTTCAAGCTCCATCTTCTTTCTCCTCTCTTTCTGAAACTCTAATGACACAAATATTAGGTCTTTGTTATTTTTGCACAGGCTCCTGAAATTGTCTGTTCATATCTCTTTTTAGTCTTTTTTTTTTTTTTCTGTTGCTCAGATTGGGTCATTTCTATTGTTATATCTTTAAGTTCATGAATTCTTGCCTCTGGCCTCTCCATTCTGCTATTGAGTCCATTCATCATGTTTTGTTAAAATTTTGCTATTGTACTTTTTTATTTATTTTTTATTATTTATTTTTATTTTTTTATTTTTTGTCTTTTATCACTTGAACCCGGGAGGCAGAGGTTGCAGTGAGCCATATTGTATTTTCACTTCAAAAATTTTCCCTTGGTTCTTCCTTACAGCTTCTTTTTTTTTGAGAATTTCTGTTTTTTTCATTTGTTCTAAGCACATTCATAATTGCTTCTGAAAGCATTTTTATGATGGCTGCTTTAAAATCTTGCCAGATAATTCCAACATATGTGATATCTCAATGTGGGTGTCTGTCAATTCCCTCTATTCTTTTATACATTTTCTTTACTCTTGACCCCATTGTCAGAGAAATTTGAACATTTCTTGCTCCAAGGACAAGCAGAGTTGGAAGTTTCCCAGGGGCCTCCGGATATTTTGGTCCATGTTGTTTTCTGTTGCATAACACGGGCATTTTACAGTGGTTAGGAGTACAGACTTTGGGGTCTGAAAGACAGGTTGAAACCTGATTCTGCTATTTACCAGCTCTGCGGCAATGGACATGTTTTTTAACTTTTAAGACTCAGTTGCCTCATCTGTAATGAAATATGACTGGATTTCATTCAGCATGTGGGTGGGGAAAGAGGTGGGGTAAATAAGAAAATGTCTTTGTAATTAGTACAAATTGTTCCTTTGTATTTGAGAAGTAAGAGCATTTCAACAAAAATTTATGAAAGCGTACACACAAAAAAGCTCATAAAATATGTATGTACATTTTTAAAAAATAAAGTGAATGCTCTCAGTCAAGTAATAGCATGGCCATGGTCAATAAATACATCATGGCCAGTGCCTTAAAAGCAGGGTTGCCAGATTCACAAATGAAAAATGTAGAAATTGAATTTCAAATAAACAGCAAATGATTTTTTTAGTATAAGTTTGTTCCATGTAATATTTGGAGAATCACTTACTAAAATATCATTTATTATTTACCTGAAATTCAAATTCAACTGGGAGCCCTGTATTTTGTCTTGAGGTCCCACTTAGGTGGCTAATCCTCATTACATGCCCCTTCCTCCCACTTAAACGTTCTGATAATTATTCTTTTGCTTTTCTTTAGTTGACCATCTATGCAATGATTCCAAAGTGTAGAGTTTAGTTCTTCCTGTTTTGGACTATCATAGATTTTTGTCAATTTTTTTTTTTTTTTTAAGTATGGCAAGTCCATGCACAGGTCTCCACTAACCAATGTCACGAGCAGTCCAATAGCTGTCATTTTTCTTTACAGTTCCCTACGGCTTAACCTGCTAATCCAGGAACCCAATCAAAGACCTTTAAGGCAAGGCCTCAGATTGTCAGTCTACTGAGATCACCTCCCAAAGGTGCATTCTTGCCACACTCAGACAGCCTTATCGAAGGCAGGTGGCCCCACCCGTGGCTGCAATCCCTCCATGCCCAGTTCACCTTGGGGACTCATTGCTTTTGGTGGCCAGTGCCCACACGCAACTCTGAGCTGTTTCCTACCAAGCACCAGCACCCTCCAGAGTGCTGGAAACATGTGGCTTACATTTTACCACTCTTGGATCCGCCCATCACCCCCTCTTTCCTTGTCCTGACTCCTGGGGAATTCCACTCTTTTCGGCCTTGAACCCTTCTTTTTCGACACTTAGAAGGAAAACAAACGAAAAACAAAAACATGTTTTTCTCCTCCTCGGTTTCATGAGGGGAACAGCATCTTTGGAGGTTATTTCTGTAGACTGAGAAACTGAGGCCTCTTCCCAGATTTCCTTGATTGGGTTTCTGGTTAAGGAATAAGAAAACATTTCTTTAAATGACAGATATTAGACAGCTCCTAGGGAGAACCAGCAGATGATTTATGAACCCCAAAGCCCATCACCACCAAAGAGCTGGTTCGTCTTGGGAAAGGAGGCTCAGTCCTTAGAAAAGCAGTAGCAGTTTCCTTTCCTCCAGGAACAAAGAGCTCACTTCTTCCAAGCAGCGTCAGTAAATAATGTTGTTATATTTGCATATTCTGCTACATTAAATTCTTTTAAAATTTACATATAAAGCACCCATCTCAATGTCTGGAAAGTAATGAGAGTCATTAAAAAACATTGCTAGTATTATTTTTTGTGTGATCTCTTCTTGTGCCTCAGACTTTGCTCCCAAGTTGCAGAAAGCCAGAATCTAACTTTCAAGGCAAATACACCATGTCGCCTCTACCTCAATCCCACTTCTTAAAACAAATCCAGTTGTAAACCAAAGAAAATTGGCATCACATACAGCCTGGAAGGGAAAACAAGCGGTGGCAGGGTGGGGACAGCCTGAAGGGCAAGGATGTGGGAAAGAAAGGAAAAGCTGTCCGCCCTCCTCACCTTGATGGCTCACGGAGTTAATGGACTGCTTGTGTGCCAACAAGGGACTCTGGTCTCTTTCCCACCACCTGGCAGGCTTTTCTCCCCAGCTGCCTCTATGAGTCACTGCCCAGCTGAGGCCCATGAAAAAGCAGCAGAGACAGAATGGGGAAGAGAGCCTGCCTGGCTGACCCCAGGGGGAGCTGGCCCTGTAAATATTTGTTGACCACCACATTGCTCGCCGTCTGTCAAGGCAATGACGTGAACAAGGGCAAATAAGTCAACAAATGGCCTAGCTTGTATCTGATGAGATCAAAGCCAATAAGAAGTCAGAGATGCCAAAATTAAAGACTTGTAACATAAGCAACTCTGTGTCAACATGTAAGATAATCTCTATTTTATAGATAAAAGGATTTATTCCTTTCAAAGATAAAACAAACAAAATCAAACACTACTCCCAACAAAAGCATGATACATGCGTTGTAAATGTTTTAAATTAAAATTATGTTTAGAAAAGTACCATTCTATCAAACAGTTGCTAAGCAAAATTATGCAAAATCTGGAAATCAGTTAAAAAGATAAATAGGTATCCTTTCAATGGAGTGCTGGACATCATCTAGTACATCTTCCTGGGATTCTATTCTTCTACCAGGGGTGTGCACCTTTGAACGATTTTTCATTGACTAGGCTGTTTTTGAACTTTGTAGAAGTAAGGTTAACTTATTAGAAAACTGATATCATTGCAAAGATTCTTTTTTGAGAGTCACTCAAAGAATTCCCATGTGCAACAATGCAAAGCGATAAGATACAACTGATGCAATTGGATGCACTTGATTTCTCTCTGACAGCAAAGACAGCCTTGAATGTCATTGCTCTTTAGGATGTCAAACATGTTTATATCTGTTCACAAATTTATTTCAGAATTTTTTTGAGTGGTTAAATTTATCCCTGTTCCTCTAAATCAGTCTTAATAGCTTACTGATTTCCTTTATTATTTGAGTTGAATAAAATCATTGATATTTGGTCATTTTATATTTGTATGTCAATTTTTTAGCTTTAAAATCTTTGTTATGCTTTTTATTTTACATGTTGTCACAACAAAGACACATATGATGAATATAAGAACAAACAGAAATAAATCAAAGAACTGGGTTATAGTATTACCTTAACATTGCACCTCTGCAAATTAAGAAATCTTTCTAAAACCGTAGGGAAGATCTGAAACCTAATTCCTCCTTGTTTGGCAAAATTTAAAAGTGGAGCCAGTTGGGACTTCAGTCTCACAAGGTTTCTTACATTGTCACCAGGCATTAGATTGCCAAGTCTCCATGTAAGCCATCACCCTCAGGTTTCCATATCACATCTGCACTGGTATTTGAAGAAAGCAAAGAACACGTGGGCTCTCTCATCAGTCTATGGTTGCCCTGAATTGCAGCACCCCAGACTGCAAGTTACAAATGCTTCTGGACTCAGCAATCCTACAGAACATAGGCATTGGGTCTGTAGGACCAAAGTGGCTTTATGTGTGAAGAGCCCTAGCAGAACATTTCAGTCACTATAGGAAGATGATTCTTCCATATATACTAAATTGGCCTCATAGATAATTTTGCTTGTTAGTTACATCTAGTGCTATTTCAAAGACCTTTCAAGACTTCAGATATATCCTTGTTGGTTTATTTGGATAATCTTTCTAAAGTAAACCAGAGAACAGGCCTAAAGAATTCTACTGTCACATCAGATGGTAAGGACTCCATAGAAAAGCAATATGGCCAGATCCAACAATGTTAATAAGAGATGCTACTACTGCCTGACAGATAGCAGGTGGCATTTTGTTAAGAGAAGTTCAGGAATTCTGATTCAAATTGGCTGAAGGGGAAGAGGAACTTTGGGCCCACATATTCCACTAAATTGTAGAAAAGGAAGACCACTTCTGATGCTTTCCCTGAAGCCAGCCTGAGGTAGACACCCTCCACTGACCTCCCGCAGGGTGGACCAACAGAGGAGTTGGAAGAGCTCCAAGGAATGGACATCATGGCTCACCAAGCCAGCCTTGGTATTAACGTTTGTGTAGTACTTATCATTTCACAAAATCTTCCCCACACGTTATCTTTGCAGCCACTAGGGTCTGTGACTGTGTCTGTCTACACATGAGCAAGGAGAGGCTGAAGGAGGTCACAGTGACTGTAGAGCACACATGATTGGGCTAAAGCTATTGGGGGCAGGTGTCCACCTGGGTCACAGGTCTTCTGATTCCACATGCATGCTTCTTTCTGTTTCCTGTCTGAAGTATTACCAGTTCACAGATAAAATTTGCAAAGCACAGAAAAATATGAAGACAAGGGGAGAATTTCACACGGTTACCATTCAGAAGCAGGCACCGTTTACATTTTGCTGCATTTTTGCTACTTATATTTACCTATCTTCATCAGAAAAAAATTTGCAAAGTACAGGTATATATGAAGGTAAAATCTGAGTTACACAGAAATAAATAAAGGTACATTTCTTTCCATTCTTTTTTCTTTTTAATCATGTTTTCAAACCAATATGACTGATTATATAGTATTTCCCTGCCTATATTCTTTGTTTATGAGAAGATTATAGTAAGAATGCGGACCAGCAAGGCTTCCCAAGGCCGATCTAAAGTGGTATTGACAGCACCAGCCCAAAGGGTGCTCGTGTGTGACATAAGATCCCCGCCTACTTTAAACCCCTGTGATTTTTTTTTTTTCGAGATAAAGTCTCACTGTGTCACCAGGCTGGAGTACAATGGTGCTATCTCAGCTCATGGCAACCTCTGTCTCCCAGGTTCAAGCAATTCTCCTGCCCCAGCCTCCCCAGTAGCTAGGACTACAGGCACATGCCAACATACCCCAATGGTAGTATTTCTGAGACCTCTCATCCTATCTCATACTTGTTCTCAAATAATCCTCACCCACTTTTCTCTCTCAGCTGCTGTCACTGCTTTCCACCATCTGAAAAACCTCTTGCGGATTCTGTTCTAACTGCCACTCCTCCCTCCCTGAGACCTCAAGGTCCTGACTGGTTCTCCTCCACACTCTGTGTCCCACCCTGGGGAAAGCTTTCAGCAGATGTGAGGAGAGGCTGCTCTTTTGCACCTTCTTAGATGTATTCAGATACCGTGGTTCTCCCAGGACAGCACTTCTCAAACATTAATGCGCACACAAGTCACCTGGGATCATGTTAAAATGCAGATCCAGAATCATGAAGTCTTGGGTGGGTCTACTCACTCTCAGGAGATGCTCATGCTGTGGTCCCAGCATGGTACATTGAGTAGCAAAGCCCTAAAATTCCTCTGGGAAAATCACCTCTCTTCTTAGACACATGAGCTCTGCCCATGGACCAAGTGGATACCACTTTGTCTTCCCCATTCAGCTTTTCTCCTTTTTCCTTAATCTTTCCCTCATTTGAATAAACTCGTACAGAGAGATGCCTGCAGGCCACACACTCCTTCAACTTACCAGCAAGCCCCGATGTTTCTAAATAGATCCCATGCCACCCTGCTTCCTGATGCTCTGTTCCTCATCCTCTCCCCTCTGTCTGTTCTGTTGTCTGCTCTACCTATCCCCTAGATTCCCATAAGCATCATGGACAGAACAATTTTGTTATCTCTTTGTCTAGTTCCTATCCCTCGCCAGACACTCTCATCTCCATAAGTTTCATCAGGCATATTCATGAAGCCTTACCTTTACCCCAGAAGTTGTCAACTGACCCAAGGCAGCTTTCTCACTCAGAAGGATTATGTGACCAGCTTTTAGAATAATTAATCTTCCAGCTGGAAAAAATAGCACTGCAATAAATATTTTCATGCATAGGCATGGTCTGCATCTGAACATTCCTTTTTAAAGACAGATTCCTAAAACTGCAACTCCTGGATCAAAAGATGTGGAAACATCGGACCTCTTTATACCCGTCATCTTTTCATTTTCTTCCCATGAGGTTCTCACTGCCTAACACAGGCTCCTTGTGGCTTATTTGAGAGGCTTTGAAAATGGAAAGATACTTCCTGCTCCCAAAGAGTTCCCAAACCAGCTCTTTCATGATGACTGAAATCCACCTTCCCCTACTTTGGTTATAAGCACAGCTATGTTGTAAAAATACAAAAGTCACCATTAGCCAGGTTCGTAAATAGACTAATCTGCTGAGAGGCTCTTCAACTCAGAGCTTTCCTTGCATTTGAGAACCCCTCACTGAGTCCTGAGTGCCAGAAAGCATGGGTTTTATTGTTGTTGTGGGGGTGTGGGAATATGAAGATAAGAAACAGTATAAAAGGAGGAGAATCTGAAACATAAGTCTGGTCCCCTAGCCCCCAGCCCTCCCCACCCTATTTTGAAGGAAACAAGGGACTGGGAGAACAGAGCAGCTAGGGACAGCCGAGGGTGTCATCCTATAATGAGGGGGACAGAGAGGCCCACAGCCCACCTGATCTCTCATACAATTCTGCTTTTTCCAGTCAAGCGGTGGTTGAAGCTTCTGTGGCTGTCTTCACCCATAAACTCTAAGTCTACACTCCCTAGCCCTAATGATTCCCACACCCAGGGGGGCTGTGCCAGGGAGGTGACACAGGCACTTCCGGAACTCTCCAGACATTTTGGGAATTGTCCCACACAGAACAACTTGTTCCCATGTTGCTTCACAGGAAGCCCAGGGTCTCCATTCGAGGCAGTCCTGTGCAGTCCCAATGAGCCCTTGCGGTTTATCAAAAGCAAATTGTGCAAAGGAGGAGGCACAAAAGAACAATTAATACAAGTTATGGAATCAAAGCGGCATCAGGAGCTGTACATTTTATAGAGCCTGCTCACTGAAAGAGAAAAACAATGAGCCCTCTGACAGGGAGCCACTCCCTCGAGGCCGGCCACGGTGGATCCCACAGTCTATTATCTCAGCACCTCATTTCCAATTCGAATGGATGCCACCTGTCTTGTTTTGGCCTGCAATGGATGGTGTTTTCTGGTTTAAAAAGCAGAAAGAAAAAGACTCATGTTGTGCTTTTTACTTAGCCAGGGTAGCATCTGTTCTTATCCACAACAGGACTGTTGGCTAAAGGACATACGCCAGGATTTTTCTTTTTTTTTTTTTTTTTTTTCCAAAAGTTCCTATTACAGCTTTTTCTCAAATATCTTTAGCTAACAGCCTCAGTCCCCTGGCTGGAAGAACTGGCATTTGCAGGCCTGGTGCTTACTTATCCCCAGGCTGTGGGTTGGTGTCATCAACTAATTGATCAATTGTTCACGTGAGGTCTGGGGACCTGGGATTTTTCAGAAGTGATTTCAGTTCCCACAAGTGGAAAGGTGGCCGCCAGCAAAATTCTATCTGAAACATTCATTATAATTTATTTTGTTAGGTGCGGTTTTTGAAAAGAAAAACACGTGAGCCATTAGTAGCTTAGTTGGTATGCCCTTGGTTCAAAAAATTAGTCTTTAATTCAGCAAAGATTAATCCAGGAGATACTATGTGCAAAGCACCTCTTTTCCCATGGGGTAGGTGAACTGTAATAGCATTAAATAAATAGAAGATTCTAGAACCACATGACATTAAAGTAACACTGGAAAACAAATTTATCTGTCTCACATCCGTCTTTTCCTAGCATCTTAGAAAGACAGTATTCCAGAGTTAATAGCCAAGGATGGAGTAAGAGAAGCCCCTTTCACTTCTCAGCAACTCCGCATATTATGGTGGCATCAGAATGACTGAGGCTGTACAGCCTTCCTTTCTGAAGCATGCCAGGGTGACAGATGTTAAACTTGACTGTCGATTGACTTGGCAAGATGAGTCTTCTCAACCTTGTCTTGAGAAAAAGGTAATAGCTTGGTGTTGCAGGATATGATGCTTAGAGAAACAGGAGTTGAATCTGTGCTAGACTTTTCACAGAGACACTAGAACACCAGGCTTTCCAGATAAGAACAACGCAGCAGATGCAAAAGGGTAACAATCATAACTTCCATAAATGGAACACCAGCTACGTGCCAGGCACAGAGATACTATCTCCATTTTATAGATGAGAAAGTCAAGGCCCAGAGAGATTAAGCAATTTGCTCAAGGTCACAAAGTCAGTTACTGTGACAGTTAAAAGCACGACTTTTGGCCAAAGACTGACTTGGGTTGAAAACCAAGTGATTAACTATTAATCACTTAGCAGTTCAGTAATTTGGGGCACAACATCGAATCTCTCTCTGCTGCTTAATCTCCATCTGCCCCCTTGTTATAATGGATCTGACTCCAGTTTTGATGTTTGACTGTTGACAGCCTTAAAGACTCACTCCTCCCTCTTCTCCTTCCACCCCAAGCCCCCATCTTGACAAGCTGATTAGAAGGCCTGGGTACTTTCTCTTTGGTGCTGGCTGGAATTTTAAACCATCATGAGAACCCTCACCCTGATGTAACCCTCAATCACCATAAAAATACCAAATTAGTCTCCTTTCCCTGCTCTCTTAAGCCATTATCAAACCTGCTTAGGAGCTGCCATGCTCTTCTCAGAAAGCCTCATTATGTGACTTAAGCCTTTCATACACTCTTGGCATATGCGTGGCATCATCAGTTTCAATATTCAAACCAAATGGGGTCCATCCAGCTTCTTCAGGATGAAGAAACTCTGAATGCTTTCATCCTCTAATCTGCCTATGCCCTGGAACTGATCTGCAAAGCATCATCACTCCCCCTTGCCCTCTGGCTTCCCATTGGGTTTAGTCAACAAGAAGCACAGACAGATCAGAAAGAGAAGGAGACAGAGGTTGAGGCATTTCTTCTGCACCATCCCTGGCTGTTGCGGCACCCCTGTCTATCAGCTTCCACCAGGCAGCCCCGCCACCCCCCGCAACACACCACCACTCACTCTTCCCTCTGGTTGTTGCTCTAGCACAGGAGGTGGTAACAGTGAACCAAGACTGCAGTCTCTGGGTGCCTCAACATCCTTTGCTGGTTCCCTTATCCCTGTGCCATCTCTGTAAGGAGTCATCTCATTAAAGTTTCTTTGTTGGAATCATCTGGATTCGATTGCTTCCTCCCGGTACCCTGACTGATACACTCTCTAAGCCTCAGCCCCCTCACTTGTAAAATAGAGATGACTAATACTGTTTCATTGTAAGTCATAGGATTGTTGTAATAATTAAGATAATTCAGGCAAGCATTTAGTATACTGCCTATATGTGCAAAGTAAACTCTCTGTGTCTCTTCTTTGTAAAATGAGGGTAATGATACCTACTATAAAGGTTATTCTGAGAATTGGATCAAATTTAGGAAAACTGGCTAGGACAGACATATTACTATTGTTATTATTATTACTTACAACAGCAATAATAATAATGAACCCTGGAATTAAAAATCCAGGTCTCTCTGTTTGTAAAGTTCATGCTTTTCCCACCAGACTACACTTTCTTCTTTAGAGAAAAGAGGTCAGACATCTCCCAGCATGTCTTGGAAATATCGTATTTAGACTGTCACATGAATTAAATCATTCCTTATTTCTTACTTAAACAAAGCTTCTCCAGCTCAACAGATTTGTCAGTTAAATGGGAGCTCGCCAAAAGAACAAAGTGTACTGTTTCCCTTTTAACATCTCAAAGCCAGACATGATTCCATGTCTTTCACCCAACAGGGACTTTCTGGAATATCATCTCATAAGGCAGCCAATGAGAATTCAGTATAAATCACTGTAATTAGTATTCAAATGATAGGTGTTTGTCACAAGTCCATTATCAGAAACCAAATATTCATTAGGCAATAGACATGACCTTTAGAGCTTCTAAACATTTGCAACCACAGCTCAAGACACTCTCCATCTGCCAATGCTCAGAGAGGCAGTTCATAAGAAAGAAAATTCTGTAATCTTTAAAAATAGCAAGGAAATGTGATTCCCAGATAGAAAGATTCCTAGGTCATTGTGACACAAATCGTACACTGTGTGTATATAGGATGAGGATGAACTACAGAAAGAGATATAAATGCTGTAGAATATTGTAAGGATTTGGGTGATGATAGAAATAACTTGAGTTCGAGAGATCATCCTTCTCTGAAGGCTCCTCCACCCACCTTCCTCAGCGTTTTTCCTACAAACTGTCTCCTCTCCTCTGGGTGGTGCAGAAAGCTGTAAATTACAGAGTCAGTGTTTTTGGGAACCTACCAATTTGGGAAAAGGGTCTCATTGTCCAAATAATTGAAAATTATCACAGCTCCAGGGCATAATCTCTCAACGGATGAGTCATGGACAGGAACCTGGCTCTGGGTACATTGACGGCAAGGTGTAAGGAAGAACATACGGGTTTCAAAGCAGAAAAACCCAGGTTCAGATTCTGACTTTGCTACTTTCTAGCTGTGAGACCTTGAACAAGTGACTCAACCTCTGTGCCTCTTCTTTAGTAAGATGCGGGTAGTGATACCTATTATAAATGTTAATCTGAGAACTGAATCAAATTTAGGAAAATCACCTGGCACAGTCAGAGTATATCTTTAATAAATAATAGCTATTGTTGCCATTAGCCTCTAAGTACATAACTCAAGCAGAGCTACCTAGGCTCCATGGGAAATTATACCTTTACTACACCAGAGCTCTCACATGAGAGTCACAGGACCAGGATTCTGGTCTAATATAGCCAATAACTTGCTCTGTGATCTTGGGCAAGTCACAGCCTTTCTGTTGCTAATGGGGGCCCTTGAGCTATTTTCAACATCTTGTCCTTCTTACATAATGATAAAAGGATCAATCCAACAAGAAGATCTAACTACCCTAAATATATACGCACCCAACACAGGAGCACCCAGATACATAAAGCAAGTTCTTAACTACCTAAAACAAGATTTAGACTCTCACACAACAATAGTGGGAGACTTCAACAAAATCTTGGAGAGTCCAGTGGGGAGCACCTAATTATTGGAGCTGAGGCTGCACCAGCCCTGCCCATGCTTTTGGAAGAAATTATCTCATAGTCTCATGATACTCTGATTATTTACTTCAATCTGGCATTCTAATTGGCAGCTGCATATGACTTTACCTAACAAAAGTGAAAAAGATCAATGAACTTATTACTGAAAAAGCTTAGGGTTTTAATAGAAAGATCTGACAAAATATATGGGATATGTTTTAAAAAGAAATCCCTGGTGATGAAAAGTCTCAGAAAACCATCTACAGCACTAATCGGCTCTGCCATATTCTATTTCTAGCATCCTCCTTAGAGATCCTGATTCTCCAGAATCTTCTCCCCTAAGAGGAGACTAAAAATGTTTCAACTCATTTTTCTCTTGCCTCTTCTCACCACACAAATGCTGTTTCTAGTCACATGATACCAGCCACAGGCCACCAATCTTTATACAGTGGTCTCTTTCCAGCCATTGATCTTCTAAGATGAACAGAATATTAAAATTAACTTATTCTTTCCAAAATAATTATGGTGTACATACTCTGGGCAAGGTCTTATTCTAAAAATGGAATATAGCAGTGAACAAAAAAGACAAATCCTTGTCCCTTGTGTAGTTTATATTCTAATGGGAAAAGATAGACAATAAACCAAATCATCAGACAAATACATAGAGTGGGTGATAAGTGCTCTGAAGGAAAAACAGGCTGAGTAAGGGAACAGAACAGGGATGATACATCAGGAAAGGCAGCAGAGAGAAGTTTAAAACTGAGCTGGTACTTGAGGGTGAGAGATCAAGGTTGCTGGTGTCTGTGGGAGAGGCACCAGGTGGAGAGTTGAGCCAGAGGTGGACATGAGGAGCCATTAGCCACCGTGGCTAGAGAGGAGCAAGCCAGACCGTGAGTGAGGGGTCAAGGGCACAGACCCCCTAGGTCCCTGGGGACTACAGGCAGGACTGTGAGTTATATTCCAGTTGTGCGACAGTAATAAAAAGCAGCAAACTCTGCTGCTGTTGTCTCCTTGGATTGGAATGAAACTTGTTCCCCATTCTAAACAGAAGTTTCTAACTCTAGTGCTGCTCTTTAACCCTGGCAAAAACTCAAAAAAATTCAGTGTAAAGACCCATTTTTAGTGTGAGGGTTAAAATGACAGCAAAGACTATTGCAGGCAAGTGCAAAACCCTTCACTAAATCACATAGATTTTTAAACTAGAATAGCATCTATAACTCACAGATTACCTGTTTCTCCATCCAGGCACATCCAGGTGTGCTAGCATTTGTGTGTTGGCTCAAATAAAGCTTTCTTGCTCAGAAGCCATGACGGAGAATATATTTATTTAACAACAAAATCTCATTTTTTTCCTGCTTACCGCCCAGGACAAAGGTCTGAGGTTCCTTTCCTAATCTACAAAGTCTGCTCTTCAATTTCTGACTGGGGACTCCAATTTTGAATTGTCAGCCATATAACTCCCATTAAAAGCTCAAGTAAAATAATATATTTAAGAGGGTTTTCAGAGTTTTCCATCACATTGTTCCCAAGGTCAGCAGAGGATATATTTATCACAACATCTATAGGTATAACCTGAAGTGACCTGCTGAAAAAAAAGAAATTTCTTCAAAGAGAGATTTCAATATAATAAATATTCTTGGCTCGGTGGAGGGCGGGGGGTGACTCATACCTATAATCCCAACACTTTAGGAGGCCAAGGCAGGCAGATCACCTGAGGTCAAGAGTTCAAGACCAACCCGGCCAACATGACGAAACTCCAGCTCTACTAAAAATACAAAAATTATCTGGGTGTGGCAGCATGCGCCTGTAGTCCCAGCTACTCAGGAGTCTGAGGCAGATTGCTTGAATCTAGGAGGTAAAGGTTGCAGTGAGCTGAGATCACACCACTGCACTTCAGTCTGGGTGACAGAGTGAGAGTCCATCTCAATAATAATAATAAAATTATATATATATATATATATATATATATATATATATATATTTGTGTATATATACCCTTGTGAGTTTTGTTATATATCATACATCATAATATATCCATGTTTATTTTAACATGTAGAATTTTTAAATACCAGTTTAACTGCTCAAACTTTTCTCCTCCTTCCATTCTTAATTTGAGTGGCATAAGCATCCTTAATTGTGCCCTATGTTGATCTGGCTTTGGGTCCTCCCTGGCATCTAGGTCAGGTTCTCAGGAAGAAATGCCACCAGTCAGCCAGTCAATCCTTCAAATCCAACCACGAAAGACCTACAGAGCCAAACTGTACTACTACATTCTCTTTAGAATCCCTTCACATCATTGTGACTTCAGATCATGTTTGCTGTTTTCATTAAGAGCCACTGTGAGCAACAGCCATATATATAGCTAGTTGTTACCATGCCCATCATAGAATAACCCATGCGATAGATTGTTCTCAGCACTCAGGACGTTTCTGTCTTTGTGAAACAGCATGCTTTTTAAAAACAAGAACTTGTCAATATAGCTTTTTTTTTTTTTTTTTTTTTGCTTTCACTGATAGGAAGCTTGCAGATATTTTACATCCAATATTAGTACCATTCATCAGTCTAGACTCCTGATGTATCATTCAGAAAACACTGACAGAGCTCCTCCTCCATCCAGGTCCTGGAATGAGGGGCACTACAAGTGTTCAACATGTTTCTTCTTACTTTTCACTGGGGTAAACTAAATGGCCTCTAATTATCGCTTCCAGCTCAATGTTTCTATTTTCTTTCCTTAAAAAATAAAAATGGAGCCCACAGACTTAAAGGATCTTATTGTAAAGGATGTGTCCCCAGGTACTCGCATTCCCTACTCTGCTTCCCAGAGAAACTATGCCAATTTTTTAGTGGTACAGGATGAAGTTTGTTAAAATTCGTAATATACCATTTGCCATTTTAAAACAAATGCCTACTTTAAGATGCCAAAGGTGTGTGGAGTCTGAAGATGTGAAAGTATGTTTTGACTGCTACCTCTGCACGCTCAGATTTGTCTGCAGAGACCCTCCTGTATAAACCATGGTGCAGGCTGGAACGCAAGACCCAGAAATCCTTTAGCCAAGTTCCAAGTATTCGCTTCTAAATATTTAAGAAGCCAACTTCCAGATGCCTCCAAGGAGGCAAATATCAGTGAGCTATTGCAAGCTCCTGGGGCAAGTGATGGCAGCCTTGGTCCCCAGTGACTTTTAGACTTTATGTGGGACACATGGCTTTGCAGCATTCATACAAACCTTCTTCCTCTGTTTTCCACTACCTCAACATCCACTTCATATGAGATCTAGACACCTAAGCCAAGCCCTTCTCATACCAGCGAGACTCTCTGGGAAGAAATCAGCCATTCTCAGTTCCCAAACACAGAGCAGTGCTCCAACCACTGCAAGAGGTTTAAAGAACACTTGAATACCCATGCCCTTCTCACACCCACACTGTTAAATACACACATACCTGCATTTTCGCTAGACAATGCCTATTGCTTCAGAAAGTCCAGAATCCGATTATATCACATGGATGATTTAAAAGCAATGTTATTAAATTACCTTCTAATTAATTGGCTCTCAGTGTTGCCAAGTCAGATCGCTAGAGGCTGAGTCCCTTTGTTATATGATGTGCTTATTACCAAAGCCAACTCTAACAAATTATAAACATCTATAAACACAATCTTGAGACGGCCAGGGATCAGCACATAAAACCATTTCTAATCCAGGTTCTATATTTGTACCTCAGTATGCCACGGGGTAAGGGTGGGATTAAATTTACACATGAAGGCAAGTCAGGAAACCTTTGTAAAATCGGTCTCCCAAGAAAATGTATAATGCTTTACACATCGAGGTCATTTCATAAATATCAGCTGACTGGGAATGTTTCTCGATGTGTACATTCAAATAGCTATTGGTCCTGGGCAGCCCAATAATCCTGCCAGCTGAAGCTATTTGGGTCCACTCTCAGGCTCCGCTGAGTTTTAAGACCCGCTCAAGCCTTAGAATGAGAAAACAGAACCATCTTTGGCTTGATGTATCTTGTGGTTCAGGAAGTCGTCATTCTCGCTGCTACCTTTCTTCAGACACATTTATTCTATGTAATATCATTCCATTCGTCTCTTGTTCCAAACCAGTCAACCTCCTAACTCATTCATATCATCACTCATCTTTCATGAATCCCCTCTAGTCTCACAGAAAGAGTCCCTGCTGCTTTTTAAAGTTGGTTTCAACCAGAGGGCTCACCCTGCCACCCACCTCTACCAAGGCCTTACTCATTAAATCATTTCCTCTCTGCTATCTTCAGAAGTTACATCCTCCCCCACAGCTTCGACCTACCCATCTTTTAAAATCTTTCTGTCCCGTTTTAAAAATAAATTTTCCTTGACTCTGTTCCCCTCCCACCATAGCTTTCTCGCCTTCTTCCCATGATGACGGAGCTTGCCACCTCCTCTTCTCACTCCCTAGTCTCTCCTCAACACATGGCCATCTGTCATCTACCTCCAATGCTCCAGAAAGCCAGCTCTCACGAAGGTTACCAGCAGCCTCCCTGCCACCCAGCCCACTGGTGAGTCTTTCCTACTCATCTTGTGCCATATTTAGCCTTGTTGGCTGTGCTCCACAACCACCTTTGGCTCCCAGCCCGTCCATTCTTTCTGATGATTCTCTTTTATGACGGTCCTCTCTCTGGTCCTCTTCCCTCCTCCTCCTCCTCTGCATCCCCTACCAAATACTGACACTGCCCCTGACTTTCTTCTTTCTCTTCTACTTGCTTCGCTTGAAGGCAGTGTGGCCCAGTGCTTGGGCATGGATCTTTGAAGTCAGACTTACTTGAACTCCACATTCTGGTTCTGAGGTTTAAAAAACTATTAGGCCTTAGAAAATCACTTTGCCTCTCCAAGTTTCAGCTTTCTCTTCTATAAAATCCAGGTAAATGATCAAAACGACGGTAATAATAACTGCTCTTTCACAGAGCTGTCGTTCCAAGAATCCACAGGGCTAAGTCCTGTACTAATATACGGAAAATGTGATGCAAAGCACCTATTACTATTTTATTATTATCTTTATCAACATGACCCACAGAGTGATTTTTTTTCTTCTCATCTTCCCCCTGACACCTCAGTTCATGCACAGTTTATGACATTCTCCTCTCCATCCCCAAACCTGTCCTGTCCCTGAGCTCAAGCCTATGCTTCAAACCACCTACCTACTGAACAGCTTCTCTGAGATGTCCACCAGCACCTCAAAGTCTGCATGTCCTGCTAGGGATGGAATTGTCTCCCCACAAAATGCATGTAGTGAAGTCTAACCTCGGAAAGCAACTATATTTGAAAGTGGGGACTTTACGTGCTAATTAAGTTAAATGAGGCTATTATGACAGGTCCTAATTCAATCTGACTGGTGATCTTTTAATAAGAGGAAAACTGGCCAGGTGCGGTGGTTCAAGCCTGTAATCCCAGCACTTTGGGAGGCCGAGGTGGGTGGATCACGAGGTCAAGAGATTGAGACCATCCTGGTCAACATGGTGAAACCCCGTCTTTACTAAAAATACAAAAAATTAGCTGGGCATGGTGGCGTGTGCCTGTAATCCCAGCTACTCGGGAGGCTGAGGCAGGAGAATTGCCTGAACCCAGGAGGCGGAGGTTGCGGTGAGCCGAGATCGCGCCATTGCACTCCAGCCTGGGTAACAAGAGCGAAACTCCGTCTGAAAAAAAAAAAAAAAAGGAAAACTGGACATGCAGAGAAACACCAGGGATATGTGCACACAGAAGAGAGACCATGTGAGGACACAGCAAGAAGGTGGCCATCAAGCCGGGCGCGGTGGCTCAAGCCTGTAATCCCAGCACTTTGGGAGGCTGAGGCGGGTGGATCACGAGGTCGAGAGATCGAGACCATCCTGGTCAACGTGGTGAAACCCCGTCTCTACTAAAAAAATACAAAAAATTAGCTGGGCGTGGTGGCGCGTGCCTGTAGTCCTAGCTACTCAGGAGGCTGAGGCAGGAGAATTGCCTGAACCCAGGAGGCGGAGGTTGCGGTGAGCCGAGATCGCTCCATTGCACTCCAGCCTGGGTAAGAAGAGTGAAACTCCGTCTCAAACAAACAAACAAAAAAAAAACAAAAAAAAAAAAAAGAAGGTGGCCATCTGCAAGCCAAGGAGAGAGGCCTCAGCAGACACTAAGCCTTCTCAGTACCTTGATCTTGGACTTGTCAGCTCTCAAACAGTGAGAAAATTAATTTCTGTTGCTGAAGCCACTCAGTCTGTGGTATTTTGCTATGGCAGCCCTACCAAACGAATACATGGCTTAAGCTGAAATTGCTACGTCTTCCTTAAAACATGCTCCTCCTCCTGCTGCAGCCCCTTTTTGAACTCATCTGTATCTCTTTCTTCTCCCTCATGACCCACATCTAATCAATCTCAAAGACTTGATAGTTTTCATTTCTGAATAGCTCACAGTCTATGAACCACCTCTCTTATCACAGGCTTGCATGATCTTTTATCTGGTCTATTGCAATAGCTCTCCCACTTAATTTGTCTGTCTCACCATAGCATTTCTCAATTTCAATCCATCCAGTATACCAGTTAGATTAATCAACCTAAAGCACAGGCTTGTTTGCATCTGCCTTCACCAAAAAAGTCCTTCATTACTCCCACTGCCTGGTAGGAGTTCCTCAACCTGACACTGAAACCATGCATAGTTTGTCTCTAGCTTATCCATCCGTCTTGGATCTTGCTGTATCTTCCTCAGACCTTTATTCTAACTGAAGAGGAAAACTTCCTCCTCCTGAGAAAGGACTCTATCCTTTTCAACCACTCCCTGAACTAAAATACCTCACCATTCCTTGTTTCCATCCCACATCACCAAGGCTTTCTTCTTTTATTTCCTAGAAGAGATCATTGCATGGGGCTCAGCCTCACTGACAGTTCATAAGGACAGCCTGTGTCACATGTGTATCCTCTCATTTCTCCTTCTCGACTGTAAAGCCACTCAGGCTCTCATTTGCCCTTTATCCCCCGTGGCACCCAGCATAGCCCCTGGCACATATCTCTTCCACAGTGTTGATGGAATGAGCAAATGAACAATGCTGATTGCAAGGTCATGACAACAAACAGCCTTGACACCCTAAATAAGCCATCTCAAAAAAGAGCTGCTATGTCTCATTTCCCTCTAGTAAGTGAGGTTGTTGGCTCAGCTAACCAAAGTGAATCACTGGTCTATATTATTTTCTGGAATTTAAGCACTAAAGATGAGGCAAATAACCACAAATTTTCAAAAAGAAAATAGTGAGAGGCAGAGGACCCAGTTGCGATGTCATTAATACTCAGTCATCATAACCTGGCCTTAACAGTTCTTCAGGAACATTTTCATTTTTATTAATGACACTTCGAGAGCTATCCTCATACCCACCCCAAACCGTTTAATCTGTAAGAAGCATTTTCTACCAGGTGCCATCATATCTGACCTTTCCAGCTTCCCAAATGATCCCCCATCCCCGCTTCCTCCCCTTCCCTGTGAACATCCACTGTAGGACACACGTGGCATGCAGCCAAGTCACTGATGTGCACCATGGAAGCTGTTCTGACTGTTCACTGCTGGCAGCCACTGCTCGGGCTCAAAGCATTACAGCACTCTGGTACTTTCCCAAAGGTATTCTCAGAGGGGGCTGATGCATCTGGGTTCTCTTTCTACTGATCAATCAGAACATGCATTTTCAAGAATCAGATTGGACACAACTCTTTGGTTCATTTTATATGGTTTTTAAATTGAGAATGAATGCATCTCCATGTTCTGTGCCAGTGACTGACTGTCAGAGGCAATCACAACAGGGCTGATCAGGGGTGACCATGAGGCGGCTGCTTTGCCATGGCCCTCATGTGTTACAACTTGCTATATCCATTACAGGAAGGGGAGATTCTGCCAGGCTAGTTATTAATTTGCTTGTCTATTTTGGCAAACAGAGACATAGTCCTACCTCGCTTAAAACAAGAAAGTGAGCTTGTCCAAACAAAGCCTTAAAATAAATTGCAGGAATACCTGAGACTCGGAATGTGTAAGCTCACATACTCATTAGTCAGACACAGTCTCTGTCCTCTGAGCCTTGGTTTTCCTGTCTGCAAAATGGTGTAACACCTGTTTCTCTCACCCTCAGTATTGTTTGAATCCAACCAGATGAATATGTGATTTGAAAGTTATAATACACCACATAAATATATTACTTATTTTGCGTATATTTTATATGTAACGATGCTGAGCTTTCTTATCTACATATAAAAGTTTCCTGCCAGTAAATAACTTACTAGGTGTTTGCGCCAATTACATAGTCCCCCGCTGCCCACCACCACTAAATTTCAGTGTAAGAATGAGAACGTGCTATATTTTGCCATGTGATGGGTACGTGGTAGGATGCAATAGATAACTCATTGAATTAGTTAATTGCTGAGTCCTGTGAGCTTTTTCTGATGTGCCTGTGATTACACAGTGGCCAGATTCATACTCCGTACTTCTAGGATTCTTTCTACATAGTTTATAAAAAGCAAAGGGCAAACCAGCAGAGGGTCTAATGCTATGGAGTAAAGTGTTTTAACCACATTCTGCTTGGCTCACGTACAGTTTCTCCTCTATTTCCTAAGAGCCTTCTGAGGCTCCTTGACCGTTTCCTTGGAGAAAGGCTCAAGTGGGAGGAGAGGAGATCAAGCTACTGCGACTGAGACTAGAAGGGGTCGAGAAGTGGGTGGGGAAAAGTCCTATGCTCAGGACTTTGATTAGAAGACCTGGAATCGAATCTAGACTCTGACACTTTCTACCGAAGCTTCAATTTTCTCACATTAAAATTAAAAAAAGGGAGTAATAAAAAAGGTTTGTTATGTGATGAATAAGATAATGCTAAGGATTCTAATTATTTTCATATCGTAAAAGAGGTGAGAACCCCAGAAGTTAAAACATTGTTTTCTTTGATCATGGAAGTACTAAAATAAACATGACTATGGTTCTCAAATGAGCAGCCAATTTATTTCCTAGGGGCTGCTGGGAGTCAGACAGTGTTGCAAATACTTTGTCCTCCTGGAGGCTTTCAGTCTGGCTTTAGTTGGTAGTCTATACTTAATCTTCTAATATTCCATATTTTCCATGTGTTCTGAGTTTTTTAGACGTATGTAAGGCTTTGTCAAAATTCTGAGAGCCACTCTCTAAAAAGCTGAGTGATGGTACACATATAACTAACAGGAGAACATATTCTGGGAAAATAAAACTTTTTAAAGTAGATTAGTTTCTCATCATACCATATGGCCCTACAAGTGATCAGATGCACTTATATGTACTGTTGATAGAAAAAGAGTATATTACATATACTTATAATTGTGAGGAATTACATCATTAAAGAATTTAGAAATAGAAATTTTCTCTTATTTGAGTTAGAAGGAGTATTGGGGGAAAATTAGAACATCACCATATGGCTAACTTTAATTCTAATTTGCATTTTAATGGAAATGAAGCTTTAAATGCCTCATTCTCTTCAGACTCTTTGAGACAGTAAGCCTTTTGTGGGTCTCTCTAGCTTAAGCAAACCAGATTTCAGCTGCTAACTGGTTTTCCAGAGAGTTCATACCACCTAAAAGCATTTACGGTGAAAATGTTGCATATTGATTTGTTAAGCCGCATCTCTGGGAATCCTTAAACACTGCTGCCAAGAGTACATAATTTTTTTGTAAAAAAATGTTTTCCAGCCAGGAGCAGTGGCCTCATGCCTATAATCCCAGCACTTTGGGAGACTGAGGCAGGAGAATCACTTAAAGCCAGGAGTTCGAGACCAGCCTGGGCAACAAAGAGAGATGTGTCTCTAAAAATATTTAAAAATTAGCTGGGCATGATGTGCACCTGTGGTCCCAGCTACACAGGAGGCTGAGACAGGATCCCTTAAGGCTGAGCCACGTTCACACCACTGCACTCCAGCCTGGACAACAGAGTAAGGCACTGTCTCAAAACAAAACAAACAAAAAATAAAACAAGAAAAAAAAATGTTTTCCCTAATTTTAAAGGTAGTTTACACTCTTTGAAAAAGAAATAGAAAAAAATAGATTGTCTGGAATCCTAGCATCCACAGATAACCACTGTATATTATTCTGCATCTGTTTCTATATATGTGTAAGCAAATATAATTTTTAACTGTTGTTTTTGTACTTGCAAAAATGAAATATCAGAGTTCTTATTTGTGATCTCTGTGTGTTTCCTTAAAGCATGTTGTGAATATCTTTTCTTGGTCACATATGTCAATCGACATGAGGATTCTTATTGGCTGTGATATCACACTATATGAATATGCCATGATTTATTCAACTTGCCTCCTGGTGGTAGATATTTAGATTGTGAATGGGTTTCAGGACACACTACCTCAAGATATGACAACTTGGTATTTGAGAAAACTGCAGGAAAGGAGAGTATCTCTGTCTTTCTCCTGCCCTGCTGCCCTGGAGCAGGCCATGAAACCTAGAAAACATTTTCTGACCTTCTCCTGAAGTAGGTCACAATATGCTCATGTGAACGGTGCCCACTCTATATCCACAGAAAAGGAACATTGTCATTTCTGAAGACACAGAAACACAGGGAAGAATCTAAACAAACAGGCCTTGCTATGTTCCCCCCAGTTTATTACCATTAGATCGTACCTCCTTTGTCCAATCATATTTCTCCACATCCATGGACTTTTTCATCAAACTTACCATAAAAATATACAGGTTTCTTTGTCTGAAGCCTCCTGTATTGTATAAAGCATATTAAATAAAACTGTATGGTTTTCTCTTAGTAATCTTTCTTCATTATAGTGCCTCAGCCTTGAACCTAGTGATAAGTGAGGAAAATAAATCTTTTATCTCGTGCAACTGGTTCCAGCTTTTAGCATTACAAACAACGTTATAAGAAGCCCATCAATGATAGACTGGACAAAGAAAATGTGGCAAATATACACCATGGAATACTATGCAGCCATAAAAAACGATGAGTTCGTGTCCTTTGTAGGGACTTAGATGAATCTGGAAACCATCATTCTCAACAAACTGACACAAGAATAGAAAGCCAAATACCATATGTTCTCACCCATAGGTGGGTGTTGAACAATGAGAACACGTGGATTCAGGGAGAGGAGCATCACACACAGGGGACAGTTGGCTGGGGTAGGGGAGAGACAATGTGGGGTGGGGAGAGATAGCATGGGGAGAAATGCCAGATATAGTATGCACCTAAAGTAAAATATAAATAAATAAATAAATAAAAATAATAAGCATCTTTATATACAAATCTTTGAGTACCTTCTTAATAACTTTTCAATTTTTAAAAATGGTACCCAATAATTTGGTACATCTTTTTGAAGGAAACATTTTGGCATAACTGAAAAAAGAAAAAAAAAGAGAACTTTCAGTTCTTTAAATGTTACCAAGTATGTCAAACTAATTCAAGAATAGTCTTCAGCAAAGAGTGCTGGGGGAAAAAATGAATGTCTGTGTACAAATAAATGAACCTCACTTTTCACTTTACCCTATCAAATAGTTAATTCAGAATGAATTTTAGATCTAAATGCTAGAGGCTAGAACAACATAATATTCTACAAGACAGCATGGCAAAAAAATCTTTATGACCTTGGAATAAGCAGATTTCTTTGGTAGGATGCAAAACATGCAAACCATTTTAAAAATTAATACATTCAATTTTATCAAAATTAAAAATGTCTCCCCTTCAAAAGATACCACTAAAAAAATAAAACGCAAACTGTGCAGACTGGGAAAAATAATAGCAGAAGATAAGTTCAATAAAGGAGATCAAGAATATGTAAAGAATTATTACAGCACAATAAGAATCAGATAATCTAATAAAAATAAATGGGCAAATAATTGTAAGAGAAGGTCTCCAAAGATGTGGAGACTTTTGGTGAAAAGTCATCAAAGATGTGTAAATAACCTATAAGCCCATGAAAAGACATGCAACATCATAGACATTAGAGAAATGAAAAGTGAAACCACAATGAAATGCCACCACAAATCCACTAGGATAGCTAAAATAAGAAAGATGGCTGTATTCGTTCATTCTCACACTGCTATAAAGATACTACCTGAGACTGGGTAGTTTATAAAGGAAAGAGGTTTAATTGACTCACAGTTCTGCATGGGTACAGAAGTCTCAGGAAGCTTACAGTCACAGTAGAAGGTGAAGGAGAAGCAAGGCATGTCTTACATGGCAGTGGGAGAGAGACAATATACAGAGGAAACCATATACTTACTAACTATCCCTCACTAGCATGAGAACAGCATGGGGGAAACTGCCCACCATGATCCAATCCACTTTCACCAGGTCCCTCCCTCAATGCATGGAGATTATAATTTGAGATGAGATTTCGGTGGGGACACGGAGCCAAACCATATCAATTACCATACAAAGTGTTGCTGAAACTGGGGTGTGGGAACTCCTGCACTTTGCTGGTGGACATGTGAAATGTTCAGCCAGTTTGGCAAACGGTTTGACAGTTTTGTCAGAAGTCAAACATATACTTACAACTTAGCATTTCCATTCCTAGGTATTTATCCAAGTGAAATGAAAACTTAGGTCTGTGTAACAACTTGTACTTGAATGTTCATAGCAGCATTATTTATAATAGCCAAATATCTATCAGCTGGTGAATAGACAAACAAATTGTGTTATGATGACCTACTACTCAGTAATAAAAAGGAATAAACTACCGATACATGCGACAACATGCAGAATCTCAAAAGAATTACGCTCAGTGAAAAAAGCCAGATGTAAGAACATATATCCTATGATTTCATTTGTATAAAGTTTTACAAAAGGCAGAATTATAGTGAGAGAAAGCAGATCAGTGTTTGAAAGGGATGGGGACTGACTGTAAAGGGATGAAGGGCTTTCCTAAAGTAATGGAAATAGTCTATAGTTTGATGTGGTAATAAGTGTCTATGTTACAAAACTCACCAAATTGTATACTTAAAACTGGTGAATTGCATTGAATGTAAATTATAACTTAATTTTTTAAAAATCATGAAACTATAATGTTTACAAGAGATAGCCTTATCCCAATCTTAATCTTCTTCCCATCCATCATCTTACAGGGGGACACACATTTTTTGGTAAAAACAATTTTTAAAATTGTTCTTATCCATCAAACAAAAATGTTGTCCACATCGACAGGCTGTTTCAAATTGATCACATGAAAGAGATTTATTTCTTCCTGGCCTTGTCCAGGATAAGGTTGTGTTTTCTGATTTTTAATCTGCCAAATATCCAAAAGCAGACTAAAAACTTGTCAATGCTCCAAATATTTAGAACAACCTAAGTATTTGGTGCAACATGGAGTGAATAGCTGAACATTTGATTGAGTTTTTCATTTTTCCTCCAAGTGTTCAGATGCAGAATGAACATAAGAACAATGAAGAGGATGGGCAGATTTCCAAGGCAGCTGGAAGAAAATTGAACAACCGCATGACCTACAGATGTAAATCCAAAATTTCACATTCAAAGCAAGTCAGGAGGTAAGACTATACCATGGAGACACGAGGGAGATTGTCAGTGAGACTTTCATGCCTCAGAATTTGATGATGATGATGATGATGGTGATGATAATGGTGATTATGATAACAATTACCGCAGCAATGATTTCTTCAGTGCTTACTAAGTATCAGGCTCTGTATTGAGCCATTTACATACATTATCTTATTTATTCTTCACAATAGCCTTGTGAATGAGATACTGTTGATAGCCCTGCTCGATTGAGGAGAAAACTGAAATGTAAAGAGTTCAGGAATCCTCCCCAATTTTGTACACGTAGTAAATGTTGGGCAAAATGATCTAATCCTGGAAAATGACTCAGAGAGAAACTCAGAGTGCAAGAGGAAACAGAGCATGGACTAAGTTTACTGAAAGCAGCAGATTGGAGTGTTGAGGCAGACACACGAGCCCAGCAGCTGAGGAGAGGCAACGGCACGGAGGTAGGGTGAAGGCAGCAACATGACAGCCACAGAAGTCATTAGAGAACCATAGCAGATCCAACTTTTGTGCCTAAAAGTACTTCAACTTCCACTGTTCTGGTGTTAAAGGGCGTTGGAAAGCACTTCATTTTAATCTAAAATAGTCTAAATGGAAAAGTATTCCAGGTTTCCCTTATCTCATCGTGAACTTTAAGATGATTGTTTCCTTCCTCATAACTTCATCAAGACTTTGTTTTGTGCTACAGGGTCTCCTTCCCACAAAATCTGGACCCAGGCAGGATGACATCCTCTTGTCCCGCCGCTCTGCGCAGGCAACATCAGAAGTGCCAATGCCAGAAGATGTCATTTTGGTTCTATAGAAAAAACCAAGAGGTTTGAATGGATCAAACATGTCTCATTAAGCCCTGATTCACTGACTTAAGCATTTAAAAGTCAGTCAAGTGTTGTATCATTCTGTCCATCTAAAATCCCTTTGTTCTTTTTTCTGGGAAAACAGCTTTTTTAAAATTGTAAGATCTCATGTTTATTGAGCATTTACTGTGTGGCACATTATTTGCCTAGCACTTCACATGCATTGTCACATATGAGTTTCATACTATTATCCTACATTCGCAGGCACGAAAACTGCGTTTAAAGAAACTGTTTAAGGTCACCACGGTAAAGGCATGGCTGAAGCCGGCGACTCTCTGACTCCAAAGCCCTTGCTCTTTACCTCTTCTCTTTCCTGACCTTCCCTTTGGAATCAGACTGGGGAGAATCAGATGCTTAAAAGACCCAAGGCTCTCCCTTCCCTGTGTCTCTTTGTGAGTAGAAACCCGAGCCTCACAGAAGCCGGCTATGTATCTACTTACGCAGGACTCACGGATGTTTGCAAGCACAGCTTTCTTCCGGGTGTGGTCATCACACATCGCCCCAACCCACCAAGTTGCCCCCTCTTGAATTATTTATGGATGTTCATGGAAAATTCAATCATTGCAGCATGTGCTACTGGAGTGTTGCAATGCACTGGCAACAAGTTCTTAGCTTTTAGTTAAGACAGTCAATTCCAAGGAGTTTTCATGGAGCTAGTCAAGATAGAAAGGCATTGCCTAACACCGAGCTGTAACCAATCCAGCGAACTCAGGAAGACAGGGTGGGGGCTGCTCTTGACGAATGGCTGTTGCCTCTTACCTGGGCACTTCCCACACCACTGGGATTATTGGCTTGTTTTTTTAAAAGATGTTAAAAATATAACACGGAAGAGAAGGGCCTAAAAGGAAAGGGTTTCTCTAAGAACTATCTCCAACTTTATTTTATTGTAAGAAGCATTGCTAGTAATCCATGCTGTAAGGAAATGAGGAGGGTGCTTACTGCTGGGAGGAGTCACTGCTGGATGGAAGCACCGTTGCACACCTAGGTGCAGTAATGTCCTGTCTCCCAACCTGGGTGCTAGTTACACATACAGGTATGTTCAGTTTGAAACTTCGTGGAGTTGCGTACCTATGTCATATACACTTTTCTGGATGTATATTATGCCTCCATAAAAAAGAAAAGAAGAAACATTGCAAATGAAGATGACCAATTAATAATTTCACCCTCTTTTAATCGGGAGCACAAAACTTTGCAAGATGCATGAGTTAGAACTTACCTGTGGTGCAGACCCAGGTCTCTGTGGCTCTGCTAAAGACCTCAGCAATGGCCACTGTCATGGGTCACTTTTGGTCACCCCCTGTGAGCAGATCTCTCTTTAAGGCTTTGGATACCTCTGATGAAGAGGAGGAAAGGAGAAAGAGCAGAGGTCAATTTACTCTGACTCTCACCTCCTACAGAGACCAGAACTGTTGGTTCCTGCTCGTTTTCCACACTTCGGTTCTGATTTTAGTGACTGTCAGCACTAATATGCCTACCACAGGTGCCTTCCTGGCCTAACGGAAAAGACTAGATAGCTGTCTGCCCTCACCAGAGGGATTCCCAAGAGGCAGTTCACACCACATGCAAACGTCTTCTTAAGCTCAGGATCTCCTGAGTTTTAGCTAGAGAAAGCCTAAGAATAGGGTTATCTACCAATTTATTTTTAGCAGTTATAAACAAGTACCCTATGTTAAATTAAGTTTGGCCTAAAGCTACCCCCTTATATATTTTAAGTTTGGCCTAAAGGTTTTTCCATACATAGTAAACTGAAACCTAACTGGATGTATAAACAGGCTGTAAATTACTTTTGTAAAAATAATTGAGTTTCAGCCAATCACATGTGGCCAACTGTTCAAACCACATTCAAACAAGACAAACACTGAGCTGTCACCAATCCAGCTGTTTCTGTACCTCACTTCCATTTTCCATATGTCACTTTTCTTTTTCTGTCCATAAATTTTCTTAGACCATGTGGCAGTATTGGAATCTCTCTAAACCTGTTTCGATTTGGGGGCTGCACAATTCACAAATCATTCTTTGTTCAATTAAACTCTGTCAAATCTAATTTGTCTAAGGTTTATGTTTTAATACCTAAAAATTGCTTCCAAAGAGAAAAAATGTTTTTTTCTTCCTCAAATCTCAGGTTCACCACGTTCATCACAGATTTACATTAGACAAGATGCTTTGTGCTAAAAAGAAACAGGTTGACAGTCAGTGAGACACAGGAAAAGTCAACCAGCCACTCCCCCTTCCAAGAATGTAAGTGGTAGAGAGAATGGAAGTAGTCTGGCAAATGAAACAAGATTGATCAGATATTGATCAATCAATGTTGAAGCTGGAGCAAAGGTACATGGGGATTTATAATACTCTTCTTTCTAACTTACATAGTTTTAAATTTTTTCCATAATTCTAAAAGTTTTAACAAGGCAACCAGACATTTAAGGTGAGTGCCAGATGTTCAGTATGGATGATTAAGTCTAATAAGATCAAATTCATAAATGAAGACAAATGTTCAGGTTATAAAAGAAACCATCTTTTCATTGAGGAGAAGTCCTTCTCGTTATAAACAGAGTTTGGCACTAAACAGGAAATTCTAGAGGTGAGATATCTTTCTCATGTCAAGTGCTCATGTTTTAAAGCTTTTTCCACCTGGTGAAGTAGAAAATGCATGGGCTTTGGAGTCAGGGTGACCTTGGTTTGAATACTAACTGCATTGTTCACTGGCCATATAATCTCCGAAGCAATACTTAACTTTCCAAAACTCAGTTTCCTCAACTCCAAAATGCAGAATTGTGCTGCTAACTAAATATGTTAAAGTGCTCAGTACAGTGCCTAGAATATGGAGGGTGTTTACTTTTAGCAATGTTGCATTAATATTATCAACATCATTGAAACAAAGGCTATACGTATGGTATAAAATACGTGGACACTTAATCTGTATCTTCCTGAGGTATTAGCATTCCCTTCCATGATCTCTGATGGTAGTAACATTTATCAGCTTAAAATTTACTAAAAATCTGTACAATTTTGGTAATTTGAGGCGTTAAGCTAATTGGGTCACATTGTAGAATTATCTTTCTAGATCACATTCACTTTCTTTCAGTTGCTATGCTGTAATGCCTGGGAGGTCACCATTAACATCCTAATCACAAAATTAAAGGCCTTTCCCTATTTCTCCTGCTCTTTGATTCTTCTGTAGCCAACGGGCTATTGGGCACTCTTCCTTCGTGAAATTGTACTCTTTTACTGTCTGACATGATGCTGTGTTGTCTTGGTTTTCTTCCCACCTCTTGACAACTTGTTTCTTTTTCTTCATTAGCTCCTTCTTCTCCACCTACCTTTTTAAAAATGAGAAATTCTTTCAATCCTTGGCTCTGGCCTTCCTAGGATATACCTTCTTCTCTTACTTCCATCTCCATGCAGATGACTCCTGAATCTCCATCCAAAACCTCATTGGCAATCAACATAGCAAAGCAATGAACATTTTACTTGATCATTGAACCTTCAGCGAAACCTCAACATCTAGGTCAAAGTTTCTCATCTGAGTTCAAAACTATCTTTCTCTACAGATTTCGCCATTATTCCAATCTTTTCAGCCTGAAATCTCAACTTTATGTCTTTTCTTTTCTCTATGGAAAGTATCCCAGTAGTGACCACTAGACTTTGGTTATGGTTTGTTTGTCCCCACTAACCCTCAGGATGAAATTTTATTCCTAGTGTAGCAATGTTAGGAGGTGAGGCCTAATAGGAGGTGTTTGGGTCATACAGGGGGATCCCTCATGAATAGATTAATGCCTTCCCTGGGGTGGAGGGGGTGGTGAGTGAGTTTTCACTCTTAGTTTCTGCAGGAGTTGGTTGTTAAAGAAGGGCTGGCGCCTCCTCTCTCCCGCTCACTTCCTCGTGCCGTGTGATCTTTACAGGAGCTGGCTCCTCTTCACCTTCTGCCATGAGTGGAAACTTCTGAGATCTTCACCAGAAGACAACCAGAGTTCTGTGCTATGCTTCTTGCACAGCCCGCAAAACAGTGAGCTAAATAAACTTTTCATTTATAAATTACCTAGCCTCAGGTATTCTTCTATAGCAACATAAAATAGACGAAGGTAGTGACCAAGTCTTCTTGATGCTTATTTCCCAGTAGTGGTTATATTCCTATTGACAATAAGTTAAATTGGATTCTTTTACCTTTCCTATGATTGCTGAAAAGTCCCCTTAACACTTTCCTCAATGTCAGTATCAGTTACCTCTATTCTATACCCCACATCTATGTCAAACTATCCTTCCCCAAAACACTGTCAGAACATGCCACTCTGCCACTCAGAAGCCTTCCAGGACTCTTCATTGCTTACTGGATTATATCTAAAACCATCAGCTCAGCATTCAAGAGCCTCCACAATGGGCCTCAATATACTTTTACCACCTCACCTCACCTCAACTTCTCTACGTAAAATAACAGCTCCAGATAAACTTATTTACTCATTCTCTTCCAACTATACTTTGATCCTTCCATTCATCTTTCTTTTTCTTAGGCTGCTTTCCCCACCAAAATTGCCTTCATAAATTAATCCTAGCTCCCAGTGGGACCAAGGTCAGAACGCACTTCTTTAGTAATGAGTTTCCTCATTCCCTTACTTGAACTAATCACTCCTTCCAAAAAAATTTTCACAGTTATTATTCAGGTAATACATTTGGTAATTAACCACCTACTGCCTACTGACATCTTTTCCTTTATTGCTTGCTACTATTAAGTGCTTTATTGTTATTTAAGTTTTCATATGTGTAAATCTTGTATCTACAACTTGGTTGTTTACCTCTTCTTTTAAAAGGGACAAGCCTATCCTCTTTGTATCTCACAAAGCATTTAAGAGTAACCTGCACAATGTATTAACTTCTTGTCCAAATAATTTTAGAAATGCTTACCTCCAATAGTTAGGACATATTCAGTCATCACTTGGTATTCTTTCAGTTAATATGTCTTCATGATGGGCCTCAGAGCTTGGAGAAAGCACGCATCTCCAAAATGTGTGTGTATTCTGTCATGGTTCGTATCCTGGATCCTTCCTCTTGGCTTCATGTACTCCCTACTATATGGCAGATTCGGCCTTTAACTCTACCATTAAACCAACTGTGTGTAATTCTAAACATTGAGAATAGACAGCTAGATTAGTTACACTGTAATAATCTGAAACAAGAAATTTCTTCCCCTTATCTCACACAGATCTTACTCAATAAAGTTGTTTTTAAAAATGTCGGCTTGATTACTCACTGTTATTTTTATCTAGTAATTATTTAAAATGTCCAAGAGCTTTGAAAAGAAATGAATGTGATATTGTCCTATTTGTAAGAAGCTAGATATCTGCAAATTGTGAAATAGAGTCAACTAGCAATTATCCTCATGCAGATCCAGGCTTTTCCTGACACCTAGTGATCTGTGGTCTGTTACCAACCAGCTGTCATCTTTCTCCAGCTCACACCCAACCTACTTTACCCAACCACACTGAAAATGAATGTCCACTTGGTCCAACCTGCTAATATCAATCTAACACGGGTTGAAAAATAAGTATCGTATCATGCGCCAATCTCTGTTGATTTGTGCCAGTTACCTGGATTTCAGTGACGCAAAGAATTCTAAAGTCATATCCAGATTCAGCAGGAAGAGCCTGTTAGTGAGTCTGCGATGGGCACAAGTCAAGATGTCTTGGCACCTGAACCATGAATTTGCAATCTCTGACCAAAGTAAAACTTAAAATATGGAGTTTCTTGTCAGAACTAAGGTAAAACTACCCCTTGGCCCTCCAAAGGCTTGCTGAAAATCAGCTGACAGAAAGAAGATTAATAGGAGAAAAGGCATACAAAATTTTATTGTAATATGCCTAGCATGGAGGATCACAGGAGAATAGTAGACGTGATATATCCTTTTCTATAGAGAAGGAAGAGGAAGGGAAATGTAGACATTTCTTCTAAGGCACAGTAAGTCATTAGGGAAAAATAATGGACCTGGGAGGTGGGAGGCCAACCTTATGGGAAGGTGAGGGTGGAACTACACAGGAACAAATGTCATCTTATTATGCAGATCATGTCCCACAGATCATCTCTTAGAGCTGCCCTCAGAAGAATAGATGAAAAGTCTGTCTGGGCAGGGTGAAAATTCCCAGCCTCCCCCTCCCCTCCCCTCCGCTCCCCTCCTTTTCTCGTTGTGATTAATCTTTCCTGGCTATTTGATGACATCCCTCGGGAAGGCATTTAAGATAACTGCATTTCTTTTGGAAAGAAGCTTTCTTGGTCACATAAAGAAATTCTAGGAAGAGTTTCTCCTTGTGCTTAAAGGACAAGACAAAGAGGAATCTTCATTCATAGGCAGCTCCTAAGGCTCCCAGCACATCACAGCATCAGTCTTTGGGGCAGCACTGTCTGAGCCCCAACATTCTCAAAGGCACAGATTCTGCTTTATTCATTTCTACACATCTCCCTCTCTTCCCCTTTTACTAAGTCATGGCAGATATAGCCTGCCATGACGCTGGTACCATTAGAAAAGGTATGGTTGCTTAGCTGTATCTGTGCCTATAGCGAACATGTGTACTCCTAGTCACACTCACTTTCTACTTCCCCTTCTTGTGGAAACAGTCCCCATCTTCATTTAGAAAGCCATTCATTTCCTATTTTCAGTTTATGTGGTTCCAGGGAGCTGACTGTAACACCAGCTCATTGTAACATGGGTTTCAGGCCACCCAGCATGATTATTAAATTTTGCAATAACTGGCTTAGGAAATATATTTAACCCTACAGGGACAATGAGATACCTTAGAGTTTTCTTCTGATTTGAAACTAAGAACTATCTTGCTGTCACATGAAGTTGAGACTTTTAAGCTTACAAAAAAAAAAAAATGACCAAGTCAAAATATGATAACAACAGTTGTGATTAAATAACCTAAGCCCCAAATCCAGCATTCCTGAAGCTCTGATTACCTTTCATTAATAAATTATCTTTTCTTCTTAAGCCTTTTTGAGTTTTCTGTCACTTATTACTCATGCAGTCTCCCTGAGACAAAGCTTTATAAGGACCTTATTTTACTTCTATCAACTGCAAAAACAATATCTAATAAAAAAAAAAAAAAACATGAGAAAGAGGGCTGTGTGGGTGGTGTTTATGCTGATGTTAGGAAAGATCATACCCCGGCAGTGGAAAACAGAGCAATTCAAAAGATTATCTGTTCTGGGAAGGAACTGCTAGTTGGGTCTGTTTTTTGTTTTGTATCTCTGCGCTCTTCTGTGAGTACTAATAATTGAGACAAAGTTATATGCTTCACAAGTGCTTCAACAGCAGTAAAATTGGGCCAGGAAGGGGAGTTTGGCAGCTGAGTCACCTGCGAGGATAGTATGTTGCAGGAAGTCTCCAAATCAAGGAGAGATGCCTCCTCTAGCAGAGGTAGGACTGGACCAGGTAGCTGTGGGAAAAGTTGGTTTCTAGCCACAGGTTTTTTCTGTGGGCAAATCAAACCAGCCTAGGTTTCCAACCTAGGCACAGGGCAGGCACTCCAGTCTCAGACACCTCGGTCTTTTCCAAAGGATCCAAAGAGGACAAAGAGGTAATGGGGAGAAGCCATAGCCTACTCATTCAAGAAGTGTTCAGGATGAAAGTTTATCACAAATGTATCTGTCCTGTCTGGATTTTGGCAGCTTTGTTGCATGACTTAAATACCAGATCATGTCAGAGCATTATCTAGAGGAATATGCCCACTGCTTAGTGAGTATCTTTGACATCATTAACTTTGAGTAACTTGAAGAAACAGTAGAGTCTTCGCCATAATGATTCTCTTCATCTTAGGTTGGTATTTTCCCAACTACAAGTAGTAGCTTCCTGCTTCCTTAAGATCAGGCTGAAGGTGCCTTAAATATCAATGTTGAAATACTCATTTCAGCTCCAGGAAAATGAGTCTGTTGTGTCTCAAAAGAATTGTTCTCTGAGGCAAAACTATCCTTTGCTGCAACACCCCCACAAAAGCCTGCAGGAAAGGGTCACGCCAGTATCTACAAAGGAAAGATCAGTGAAGATTTCCTTTCTTCTCTCTCCCCCTTTTTTTTCCTTTTAGCTCTAAGCTACAAACATGTTTAAAAGTCCAAGGGATGAGATCAATTCTGAATGGTCCTTGTTCTTCAGGATAAGTTCAAAGGTATGAAAAGTCAGCCTTTAAGGCCGAAGGAAAAATGCTTTCTACTTTGCCGCCAAAAGATTTTGAAGTCTGGGGGCTTCATAGAAATTCCAAGGTAAGAACCAAGAGGGAAGTCATAGATTGTAGATTGTTCCCTGACATCAGAAGATATGGAATTTTTTTTTTATAGGCAAATCAAATCCACGCAGCGGTGCCTTTAGGGCAATTAAATACACCTACAAGATCACACTGGGATGCCAAGAAGATGTCCCCATGAGACAAATGGTGAGCATTCTGACATCATATACACTGATTGCCTTTTTAATTCTGAGGCCTTTTCACACAGATTTTACTCAGATAAAAATGCAAGCATCTGAACCATATGCTTAAGTGTTTTCTCTGTACCGCTGGCCGGAGCAGCTGGCAAAACATGATCTAGGGCTGCTAAAATTGTTCTGACAAAAGCACTTTAGTGGGGTCTGCAGGACAGGGTCTGAAAGATGTCAGAATTTTTAAAAGGTACTAATTGCTCAAAGGATGAAATAATCCCTCTGAAAACTAACCCAGCATTTTAATAGAACCCAGAACAATACTGAGAGAATCTCGGGGGGTGGGGGGGAATCTGCTTGTTTTTTAACTCCTGCTGATAAAGAGGAAAAACATAACCACTAAGGATGGGGCAATGTGGAAGAATGTATTGGCTGGGCTTTGCAGGCACCTATGGATCCTTCAAGAATTGTACCCAAAACTTTAGCAACTGAGCAAGAAACAAAAGAGCAGAAGCCTATTATCGAAGAACTGTTGGAAATAAGGCTATTGGCCTCTGTGCAAACCTCTGATGTCTGTCAGTTCAGTCTTTCCAACAGCTCTTGCAGAGGTCTGCCAGGAAGACAGGGAGGGGACTGTGGCCAAGGGATGTGGAAGAATGCCCTGTCCTCACAGTCAGGCCCATTAACCCTCCAGGGAGAGCTCAAAACCCACAACAGATCCCTGACCTGTTATTTGGCTCATGCAAGCAATGGCTGTCTAATAGGAATTTATCAAACATATGAAATCTTACGTTACTAGGCAGTAAAACCAAGTAAGGACTAAGCCTTTCAGATGCCATTTGAATCAATCAGGACTTGCGGACATCAGTCCCCATTGTTATGTTTTATACAGCCACAGTGCCTCTCTACATCAGAGGAGCTCACAGATTCTGGGCTTCTGATCATCATATCTCAATCTTTTGAATGTAAACCAAAAATAAAATTCTAAGTTCCCCAACCATCTCAGCCATCTGAATGGACCCATCCTCTCAACCAGGGGCATTACAAAGTTATCCTGAAAAACTAGTTCAGGCCATGATGGGAAGGGGGAGCCGAACATATCTCATTATACCCTCCTCCCTGTTGGAGTTCAGGCGCAGCTCATCAGCTTTAACATAAACACAGAGACCTTAAGACTGATAGAACAGACTCTTAAGTCTGATCAGAAACATTTACAGTCTATTCTCTCTGAAGCCTGCTACTTTGAGGATTCATCTGCATGATAAAACCTTGGTCTTCATGACCTCTCATCACAACCCAGACATTCCTGTCTATTGATTCCAGGTCCTTAAATAACAACTCTTTCAACCAATTTTCAATCAAAAAATATTTGAATCTGGCCAGGTGTGGTGGCTCACACCTGTAATCCTAGCACTTTGGGAGGCCAAAGCAGGCAGGTTGCCTGAGGTCAGGAGTTCAAGACAAGCCTGGGCAACACGGCAAAACCCCATCTCTGCTAAAAATACAAAAATTAGCTGGGCATGGTGGACTGTGCCTGTAGTCCCAGCTACCCAGGAAGCTGAAACAGGAGAATTGCTTGAACTCAGGAGGTGGAGGTTGCAGTGAGCTGAGATCATGCCACTGCACTCCAGTCTGGGCGACAGAGTAAAACTCTATCTCAAAAAAAAAAAAAAAACTCTTTGAATCCATCTATGACCTGGAAGCTCGCCCACCTCAACCCCCAATCCCTCTGCCCTCCACGTCCAGTTGTCCCAGCTTTCCAGATCAAACCAAGGTACATCTTACATGTACTGATTTGATGTCTTATGTCTCCCTAAAATGTATAAAACCAAGCTGTAGCCCAGCCACCTTTGGACACATATTCTCAGGATCTCCTGGGCTGTGTCATGAGTCATTGGCCATTTATATTTGGCTCAGAATAAATCTCAAATATACAGAGTTCGTCTTTTTTGTTGACGCCTATTTTTATCAACAGAGCTAGGAACTTGAAGATGAGTAAATAACTCAGTATCTAACATACACAAATACATCACAGTAGGATCCTCAGCTCTTGATCCCCATTGCCAGTGGCATTTTTGATAAGAACAGATGAACTAAATCTATAAAGAAAGATGGTTCCAGGATAGCCATTCTATTCCCCAAATGAGCAATTAATATATTACTGCTGTCTGAAAAAAATATGATCTAAACAAATAACAACATGAAACACATCCCAGGTTATTCAGTAAACACACAAAACACATTAGTCTCTCATGATACATCCAGGAATTAATTGAGTATAAAATATTGTGCAGAAATGAGGACACTCTCATGGCAATGAAGAAGAATAATGGTTTTACAAAAGGCAGCAGTGAGCCCAGCGTCCCATTAGCCTCCCCTCAGTCCCCTTCCTCTCTGCTTTTCCTTCCACCTAAGACGGCAATGAACAATGGAGGGAGTTGCCTGAGATGACCAGATGGAGGGCGTGATTCCTGCAGATGAATCACAGCTGTGTGGCCTACTGCTCCCTCAGAACCCAATCAGAATTCAGGAGAGAGTCGCTCTCAGATGGTAACAGCCTTGCTACTGAGGTTATAAAGGCAGCAATAGGTCTTCTCTGAAAGATAAAACAGTATTATCTACATTTGATCTGGTAAATTCAATTCCTTTGGGCTTATTTACCATCTTGAAGATGGTGCGGATCTCTGTGAGCAGAAGTTTCAAAGTGAGATTATGCTAAAAACTCATCCTTGTGTCTCACTGGTATAGCACACAGAGATGACTCGTCATGTGCTATCTGCACAAAGGATGCTCTCTCCTGTCTCCAGAATCTGCTGGCGTTCAGCCTTCTGCTTGGCTGGAATTTTTACTTTTGGGGTCTTTTGACGTTTGTTTAGGGAGAGAATGTTATTATTACCTTGCAGCTATGTACCTTGGAGGTTTTAGAGCTTCTGACTCATGTATCATTTATTGAGCACCTACTACATACCAGACTGTGTGCTTAGTTCATGCACATGCATTATCTCAATAATTGTCTCTTGAGATGGATGTCGTATCTTTCTTTTTCTTTTTCTTTTTTTTTTTTTTTTGAGACGGAGTTTCGCTCTTGTTACCCAGGCTGGAGTGCAATGGCGCGATCTCGGCTCACCGCAACTTCCGCCTCCCAGGTTCAGGCAATTCTCTTGGCTCAGCCTCCTGAGTAGCTGGGATTACAGGCATGCACCACCATGCCCAGCTAATTTTTTGTATTTTTAGTAGAGAGGGGGTTTCACCATGTTGACCAGGATGGTCTCGATCTCTTGACCTCATGATCCACCCGCCTCGGCCTCCCAAAGTGCTGGGATTACAGGCTTGAGCCACCGCGCCCGGCCAGATGTCATATCTTTCTATTATGCAAACTGATATGTCAAGAAGTTAAGTTTCTTGTCCTAGCCAAAAGAAATAGTAATAATTTTAAAACTGGAAGGTCAATATACATCTATTCACTATCTCAGAGCCCCCTCCCCAGGACTGTAGCTTTGCCCAACTCATCAGAACCAGGAAGAAGCTGCCACTGGGTCTGTGAACTGTAGCCGCATAAACATGTCTGCAGTATTCTTATCTACACAAAATGTGAATGTGTCAGCAGTTGTCCAACTTCTCAATAAAGTGCCTGCCACTCCTCCCAGTCAATGGGAACCCAAGAACAGCAGGAGCATGTGTTTCTTCCTCTGCATGTAAAAATCTACAACTCAACCTCAGTATATAACCCATAGCTAGTAAGGTAGCCAAAAGAAGTACATAGAGCTGGTAGGAATAAGAAACATGCAAATGGTATGTGAACCATCCAGTGATACCAGCTCTCTGGGCAAACCAGTGCTGACTTCCTACTCAGCCTCTTGGGAAAGAGATAATGATCAAAGTAAACAATTTTTCCACATGTTAGAAAGTTCTAGATATGGGATAGTTGAATTCAAGGAGAATACAACCATAAATTAATATACTTTTTTGGATTAATTTGTGAACATATATGGTCTGGTTAGTGCAGAGAATTAGAACATGAAAAGAACCATGTTGAAGACTGTTAGTCTTCAGCACGAAGACAAACTGATCTCATCACCGCTTCTGTACCACCTATATTTCTCTTATTGCAGCTAATCAATATGGCCCACGATGGTGGGAATAATTAGGATTATATAACTATGTAACTGAAATTGTATCAGGTTAGAATCTGCTCAGCCTTTCCCCAAACCCATGTCTCCCAATTTTGCTAGGCATGTGGTACACACGAAATCAATTGCTCTTCCAAGCGTTGGTAGAGAGACAGTCAAAGGTCACCAAGGGTCACCAGGTCATAGGGCAGTTCTCAAACTTTTCCACCAAAATCTCTCAAGGGCAGAGAGAGCCAACATATCACTTGGAGGGTGAGCCCAAAGGCCTTCAACAAGTCAATGGCTTCTTCCAAGTCTAATGCTTTATCTTAAAACTTGTGATAATCTTTCATTTTTGCACAGAAGTTCACGTATTTCAATATAAAAAAATAATCTTTTATATTACTTATGTACTTAGAGCTGAAGCTTTAAGAATGCATCCTATGGCTCTAGAATTTCAAGTGCTACCTTACATTTTGAGGGTACAAATATGGAATCTAATATCCTCAGTTCTTAAAAATCAGAGCAAGGAATAGGAGAGAGAGGAAATGGATGAAAAGAAGCCGTCGGTCAACTGAATGGCAGAGCTAAATTTATTGTAAATTGATAAGAACAAACCCTAGCCTGCTCTATTTTAAAGAAGACTGTGCAAATGTGTGCGTCGTGTCCCAGTGACACGGGCAGCGTAAGCACCATTTCACAGTAAGGAGCACTTGTCCCAGGGCTGCTGAATGGCTCATCTCCCAGGCAGGGCTGCTGGTCTGCAACAGGAGGCTGACTCATGGGAATGCTCCTGCACTGACCCTGCCTGGAAATCCCCAGAGAACCTTCCCAGTTTCTCGTTCCCTCCTCAGCAGTGAGCTGGGGAGCTGAGCCTCCCCCTGGGTTTCTCGGGCACCATGTCTCAGATGCCCTTAGCTTGACAGGCCAGTCTTCCCCGTGACTGGAGTCTTCATAGTGTAGGGAACAGTCTCCATAGTGCAGTAGAAGTGGCTGCCATGGTGAGGTCCTGTTACATACACGTTTCAAGCTGTTGACACCAGGCCTTATCTGGCCATCTGTGCATGTCTGTGAAGACGGTCGCCATGGCACCAGCCTGTGGGCAGTGAGAGAGGCGCTGGAAGGGAATTCAGAGCCTAAATAACCCTGGGGTGAGCAACAAGAGAGTGGAGAGGCAGTGCAGAGAGGAGTAAGGAGGTGGTAGAAGTTCTATGAGATTATGTCAGAGGTAGGGCTGCTCCCTAAAGCGCCCTCAGAAAGAGCCACTAGTCTCCTTCCCTCACCAGACCTCCTTGGGCCATCGTGGCTGCCTTGGGCTCTTAGCTCAGGCCACATTTGCCCTTATCTGGTACCTTCCCATTTGCCACAGCCTCCAAGCCCTCATCCCCTCCACCCTCACCACAATACCACCCACCACATCCTCTCCTTTCTGCTTTCAAAGCCTGCTCTAGGAATATTCTCCGGAGATCCTGGAACATTCCCTGACACGCTCACCTCGGCTCTCATGTCTACACAAGGATAAAGTAGATAGATGTATATGTGTGTAAGGTGTTCTAGTTGCGAGCAGCAAGCTAGACCCAGAAAGGAAAAATCAAAACAGAGTAAAACAGTGATCTAAAAAGAATTAAAAGAAAAACAATTTCAGCCGGGCGCGGTGGCTCAAGCCTGTAATCCCAGCACTTTGGGAGGCTGAGGCGGGTGGATCACAAGGTCGAGAGATCGAGACCAACCTGGTCAACATGGTGAAACGCCGTCTCTACTAAAAATACAAAAAATTAGCTGAGCATGGTGGCACGTGCCTGTAATCCCAGCTACTCAGGAGGCTGAGGCAGGAGAATCGCCTGAACCCAGGAGGCAGAGGCTGCGGTGAGCCGAGATCGCGCCATTGCACTCCAGCCTGGGTAACAAGAGCGAAACTCCGTCTCAAAAAAAAAAAAAAAAAAAAAAGAAAAAAGAAAAACAATTTCTACAATTCTTAAGTAAAGGAGGAAAGCATCCACACGGGAGTGGAACCTCCGTTCCCTCCAGAATACTGGGAGGCCAAGGGGTAGGGAAGGTTGCAATATCTTCTGGTATGAGAACAAAAATCCAAAAAAATGAAAGTGAGGCAACAGAAAAAGGAACAGAGGAAAAAGGAAAAGGGGAGACTAACTAAAGAGCAGGGGAAAGCAATGTCACGCCTTAGTCAGAGAGGCAATATTTTGAATGATTTTGGAACAAGAATACTTTCAGACTTTGCCCACAGCAGAATCTGAAGAGACTGAAAGTGTGAGTTGGGTATAGAAGAAACAACTCGGTTTTGAAAGTTTGCCTCGGTGAGCTGGGCAGAGGAGCTGGAACCTGGAGCCCAGGAGGGCGATGATGACTGATATTTACATGGTGCATACTATACGTGGGCACTCCTCTGAGCGCATCCCCTGTTTTAATCCCCTTAATGCTCACAGCAACTCTCTGAGAAGGGAATATCATTCTCACCAACTATAGTCGTGAAACCTGGGCCCCAAGAGGGCAAATGGCTTGCCCAAGGTCACACAGCTAGAAAGTGGGACACTCAGGATTTGAACACAGGTGGTCTGACCCTGAACCCAACTCTCTTTACCACTACCCACTAGCGTTTGTTCACAGTTACTCTCAGTAATAGTTTCCCAAATGCAAAGTCCAAGTTTAAAAAAAGAAAGAAATGGGTGGAGACAAATTTCAAGCAGGTTTTGCACTTGATCTTAGTGCACTTGATCGCAAGAGAAGCGATCAAGCAGGTTTTAGAAAAGCAGCCTCTAAGCATGGGAGGGCTGGGTAATTAACGATGCTCCACCACATGGGGGAATGAGTGCGTCTCAGAGAAATCCCTGGCTTAGAACCTCTGACTTTCCTTTGCCCTTCAGTGGGCTCTGAGCATTAGGTAGGGGGAGGAAAGGTCACCTAAGGGTATCATTATTTCATGGCCCCACTTCTGTTTTAAAAGGCTCAGCCTTAAGTTTCTAAGTGTCCTTCAGTCTTTTTTAAAGACTTAAACCGGAGCTAGATGCGATAGCAGGTGCCTGTAATCCCACCTATTCAGAGGCTGAGGCAGGAGGATCTCTTGAGCCCTGGAGTTCTAGGCTGAGGTGCATTATGTAGATCGGGTGTCCACACTCAGTTTGGCATCAATATGGTGACCTCCTAAGAGCAAGGGACCACCATGTTGCCTAAGGATGGGTGAACTGGTCTGGGTCGAAAATTGAGCAAGTCAAAACTTCTGTGCTGATCAGTGATAGGATTGTGCCTGTGAATAGCCACTGCATTCAAGCCTGGGCAACATAACGAGACCCTGTCTCTTAATAAAACAAAACAAACCCTCAAACTGGAGCTGAAGACAAGAAAAAAAAAAAACCCACTCTATTGTAACTACTTAAAGAGTTGTTGACTAGGGATAAAGCACTTGAGTAGCCCAATATCGGGAATCATTCAGACACAAAATATGCTGGGCTATTCTTCTTGGTCTTTCTGACATCGCACCCTCTATGTATCTTTTCTTCTCCCACCTGGCCCTGAGAATAGATTGCTGGGAGAAAATTGCCACCAGAATCTCTAGTCAAAGACCTATCTTTTTTCTATTCTACAGTAGTCTAAAGGTATAACATTTGGCATCCTCAGCTTTTCATGATCTTTGAGGAGCCTTAGAAGCTACTATGTACTTAAATTACTTATTAAGTGTCTACAGCAGTTCTACAGATGTAAGTCCCTTGCTGGAAAAAATTTCTTTTTCCTTAAACTGAACCAAGCCTGTTGGTGTAAATGACACCTCAGAAAAAAGAAAACACTCTTGTTCATTGTTACAGCTTTGCCAGATGCTGCCACACGCCACGTTGGACAGGTGGAAATCACTAACCATCTACCTGAGAGAGGAGTGATAGGTACTTCAGCCTCAGGTTCTCAGGTTTCAAACCTTGGATTTCAGAGTTTCTGTAAATGGAGAGAGGCATTGTTTCTGATAAGTGTCTCTGATAAACCCACTTGGGAGGAAATAAAATCTTGTTACATAACTGGCTTTCCTTCTTTCTTTTTCTTTTTCCCTTCCTTTTGGTGGGACTGATTCTGGGGTGAACATGCTGTTTTCACTGGGTGTCTACGAAGAAATCATTTTGTATTGTACACTCAATTCAGTGAGGAGTGGTTCTCAATGGTGACGTCAGGACTCACTGATGTGTCTCAGTGACTTATAGGGAGTATTACAAAGAAGTTGCTACTCATCATAGAATACCAGTGTGTCAGAATGAGTTCCATTACAAAACACAAACTACAGGTGATTTAATATTCTCGCTATTTCAAAGTCATTCATAAACTCATGCCTTCCAGTGTGTTTTCTTAAATGACAGAGAGACAGAATTACAGCCAGTAAGTGGAATGACAATACCCTCAAAATACAACCATGGGTCACCTCACAGCTATCAGGATAGGATGCCACAATAACAAGGAAAAAATATCAAAAACAACAAAACAGAAAAAAAAAAGTGAGAATTTGGAGAAATCAGAAATATCTGTGTACTGTTGGTGGGAATGTAAAATGCTACAGCCACTCTGAAAAGCAAAACGGTGGCTCCTCGATAAATTGAAAATAGAATAACCACATGATGTAGCAATTGCATTTCTGGGTATATACTCAAAAGAACTGAAAGCAAGGTCTTGAAGAAATATTTGAACAACCACATTTATAGCAGTATTATTCACAATAACCAAAAGGTGGAAGTAACCCAAATGTCTACCAGTGCATGAATGGATAAACAAAATGTGGTACATATGTACAAAAAATATTAGTTAGCCTTTAAAAAGGAGGACATTCTATGAGAGGGGCCAAAATTCTGCTAAACTATAGGTATAAACAACTGTTCCAGAGGTCACAAGATTTGTAACCTTCCCGCTTACTTCTGTAGGTAACGTCATTACTAGAGAACCTAAGGTTGGCCCTTTGAGATGGTTTTTCAGACTTTCGCATTTCTGATGATGGGATGACTCTACCCAGATGACTTCATTTGGACTGTGACTGCAAATTCATGACTCAACCAGTGCTGTGGCCCCCGCTCAGAGGCTGACTCAGCGCACAAAGACCATTTTCCACACCCCTATGATTTCATCCCCAACCGGTTCCCACTCCCTAGTCCCCTGCCCACCAAACAATCCTTGAAAACCCCTAACCTCCCAGGCTTTAGGAAGACCGATTTGAGTAACAACTCCATCTCCTGTGTGGCCAGCCTCATGACAATTAAACTCTTTCTCTACTACAATGCCATGGTCTCAGTGAATTGATTTTATCTGTGCAGAAAGCAGGAAGAAGCTATTGGGTGATTACAGATAACTGACAAATGCTGTTACACCAACATTTAGAATTTTGGTGATCAATCCTGACCTCTTTTTAAAAAAAAAACAGTTGGCAGAGTTTGTTATATTTCTGTTCTACTGTCAAAATCTTCTCACTGGCTAGTTCAGCAAATCGATCTGTTTCATTTTCTATTTCATCAGTATGTTCAATTGCTTCTTGCTCTTTTTTTCTCCCTTTTTCAGCAAGCCCAGAGAGGTTGATGTCTCCACCTGTCTCAGTGGAGAAGGCGGTCTTGGTTTTTTCTTTAAAGGCTTGAGTGGAGACCGGCTTATGGGAGCCATGTTGTGAGGAAAGCCCAGGAACCAGACCATGAGTCTCCTGGCTCCTTAGGAGGAAGCTGAGAAAGTAATTTGTTTTTGGAAAGGGAAAGTAATTTGTTTTGGAAAGAAAGCTCAGTAATTTGTTTTTAAAGAAAGGGAATGCAAAATCCAGGAGAGCAGATATTTTGGTGGGAGAGGCAGACATCATGGAAGAAAACCCAGATACGAATATTTCAGCCCCTGCCTGTTTATGTCAATAGTCTTCACAACTTTCCTATATTATGCATTATATTTATTATTTATTATATATATATCATGTAATAAAACTTTAAGATAAAATACATTTTAAAAAGGAGAAAATTCTGATACATGGAACAATATGGATGAACCTGGAAGACATAATATTAGGTAAGATAAGACAGTCAGAAAAGGAAAAATATTGTATGAGAGTTAGAGACAGAAAGCAGAGGTGTGGCTGATAATGTGAAGCTGTCGTTTAATGAGCACGGAATTTCTGTTTCGCGAGATGAAAGCGGCTCTGAAGACTGTCTGCACAACAACATGAACGCATTGACGCTACCGCACTGTACAGCTCAAAAATGGCTAAAATGATCAATTTAACGCTAAGTGCATTTTTCCCACAATTTTCAATGTTGATAATTTTCCAAAAAAGAGAATTACGACCATGGCCCATGGGAGTGTTTTGCAAGTGAAGCATCACCCAGCGCACATGCACAGTGGAAACACCCCTTTAGACGATGGAGGATTGGGCAGTTGTGAAGTACTGCTAAGACCATTTCTTTTCTTACCCTCCTTTTCCTTCATCTTCTTCCTCCTAGTCTATGTAAATGTATCGCCAACATCCATCATTTGCACAATCTTGCAACTCGCCCTTTCTTTTCTGCCACTGCAATCTCCATCCTCTCATACAATCTACATTCTAACTCACCTCCTTTATTCTCCTTGACCCTCGTTTCCCTTCCCCTCCGATTCTTTCCTATACCACTCCCATTCAAGTGTTTCTGAAAAAGCCCTTATCCCATGTCTTTAGCCTGGCCAATATAATATAGTAATTCCTCTTTAATTACTGTGTAGGGTCTGACCTCAATACCCTTTACAAGCAGACTTTGTTTTCTGTTGCTTTCTTCCATGAGCTTTCATCCTAGCTGGAACGGATTCTTCATCAGTCTCGCCTCTGTGCCTCGTGCTAAATCTCCCCATCTTGAAGTACAGTAGATGGCTGGTTTCATTTGAAAGCCACCTGGAAGGCCTGTGGCCTGTCCTTATCTGTCACAAATCGAAGCCCTGCACCCTGGAGTGGAGGCATGAGTCACTCAGCTAGGAGGGAACCGGCCACCGTCTACATCTCAACATTGCCTTGTGGTTCTCTGCTTATCGTTTCAGAGGCAAAAACTCTTTGTGTTTGACTGTGTTTTGTGAAAGAAATTATCACAATATTGGTGTCATTAGAAGCTCACAAATGTCAGGGACCTATCAGATCTTCCTTTCCTTTTCCACAATTTAGCTCCTCCTTCTAGAAGCCTTTCCCAGTGACTCTGACACTTGGTGTTCTCTCTCCTTTCTCTTTTCCAGTGGCAACCTCTGACCTGCAAACAGGTAGCATAAGCTTCTGTATAATATCTATCTAATATAGTTTCTCAATTAATTTATTTGAATAAACCTTATTCTTCAACCAGAGTGTAGACTTTTTTGAAGATTAAGAACCAAGTCCTCTAGTTCTCTTGCCTTCACATCACCAAGCATAAACCTGGACACATTGCAGGTGCTCAATAAATACCATAAATTGTTAATCTAGAAGCAGAACACAGGTCTCGAAAGAGTACATGACAGCCATGGAGGAACAATGCTCTGTATCGATCCTCCTAGAGACACGTGTGTCTCCAAGGCTGTTTCAAACAGCCCCTCAGTCGTTCTTTGCTGCCCCATCCTTTCACCAGGATTCTTCCTTCAGCCTTGAGAGATGACTGACATGGGCTTAGGATACTCAACCATTCTGGAATTCTGTATCAGCACTGAATCATAAGTGGGCAAATTCTAAGAAATGTACTTCTTTTTCTTTTCATATTTTCCTTACTCCGAGGTGGAACTAAATCAAGTTTCCCTAGCAACCCAGGGCTCTATGAGGATTCATTATTCTACAAAATCCCATCCCTTACAAACACAAAATGTTACATAGTTGCCCAGTTACCTGGGTTTCTGAGCTGAAGAACGCTATGGAAGTCAAATCTGATGGCTATCACACTCCCTGGAACTCAGGACAACATTTTTAGGTACCTCTACCCAGGAAAGAATCTCTGAGAAATAAGTGGCAGGTTCCTTAGCAGCATAAGAAGAACCTTAATAAGCCTCATCCTTAAGTCCTGATAGCAGTGGGTGACTAGTCAGAAACCTGTCCAGGTAAACCCACACCTGGCAGGGCTCTGCTAAATGGCTCCAGTGGCTCGGAGGCCTTACTGAACACTAGGGATTGATTGCTATTGAAAAAAAGGAGAGCGAGAAACAATCAAAATCAGGCTCCTTCCAGCCCTGGCTCAATAGCCCTTTGTTTTGCATATTCTCTATGCAAGATGGTGAAATGCAGAGATGTAATTAGAATATCAAGGCTAATGAAACTAATCATTTCAAATTAAGCCCGTATACAACTGTGGCACAACAAAACTGCCTTCTCGGCTCTGCTATCTTAGGGGAACATCCCAGATGCACAGGAAAAATTAGCTGTCTTTTCTGGAAATCAAAGTGGTAAAATGCCTGACACACGGAACATACTTCACAAATCTCAAGTGAGCCAAATGAGGCTTTTATCCCCTGACAGCCATCTTTCATGAGCTGGACAATTGTCCCCAGTGTGAGGCTGGCTGGCACCCTACACACAGGAATATCAAGGCCCCTTTTCCCTTTCATGCTTTGCCTCCTCGACCACACTCTCCCTTTTGTAATATCTACGTCACGAAGGAAACCATGGTAACATCAGTGCTCTGTGAAGCACAGTTGTCCACTCGAAAGAGGAAGAGTGAGTTCAGCCTATCACTGAAGATCCAATGATGACTGGGGAAATATCCTGAAATAGTCCATGATCTGAAGAAACGGATAGATGGCTAGAATAACATGCTAGATGGTAGTCAAGTTACTAACTGCAGAAGTGATTTGATAAAATTCTCACTGTGTCTCCTAACTTAGGAGAAATATTGAGTCTGATGAATGGGTAAAACTCCCAGGTGAAAAGAATTTGGTCTTTAAGACTTGGCAGCACCCTGAGGTTTGCCACATCCGATGGTCTGGCTCTCGTGGCAGCGCCTAGTGAAGGCCCAGGTGTCCTTCTGACAACCTTTACCGCCTACCATTTTGTCCTTACTCATGTTGAATCACCACGCACAGGCTGTTGAATTCAGCTGTCTGTGGAAAAATTATACCAACCACATGCTTAGACAGAAGGAACACAATATATTGCTTAATTTGTATCTACAAAGCTAAGCAACATGGAAAAAACCAAGGCTGCTCAGTCACTTCCACGAGGACAAATGCAGACTTTTCAAGGTAACCATAATCGGATGCCATTCAAAATAATAAGAGATGTTGACTTGAATCTTAGAGTTGATGCAACTGAGTGTGTCGCTCAGTTCAACAAGCAGGGGGTTGTTTATTGGGAGGGCTCGGGCTTGCCAGTCAGAGCTCTTGGCTGATCCTAGCACTTCCTAGTTCTCCTTCTGCAGGTCAGTTACTTTATTTGTAAAAGTGTGCTCCTCTTTTAGTAGCTATCAACTCCTTCTTGGTAGGTTTATTTCTTTTACTTCTTTGTATGCCTTCCACTATGCAAAATACAAACCCTCGTTCATAGTTGGCTTCCAGTAAATATTTTCTGAAAGAACAAATGGATGGAAGAAGGATGATTTATGATATGTCTATAGCTGCTGAAAGAATGGGGAAAATGTAAAATCACCTTCAAAAGTTAATAGATAATAAATATAAGATGTTTTATTTGTAAAAAAGCAATAGATAGTAAGCACGAGAAGTTTTATTCATAAGTGGATGCTGCTCATTTTATCAACATCCCAGAGAAATAAATATGCCCAAAGAACATTGATTTGACCAGTTCAATCAACTAACCAGAAATTCAGTTGAAACCTAAGCTTGACAGGTATTGACTGAAGTGGCTGAGTAGTGGAGTTGACCTCACTGGCCTTTTTTGGTCCATGTTTTAGTGGTGACCCAGTATTCCTCTCAGAAACTAGAAGGAAAGAAAAAGGGAGGCCAGGCTTCAATTGTGCCATGATATGGTTCAGAGAGTATTGGCTGAGAGCTGGTAGACCTGGTTTCTCCTCAGACTTGGGAGGGGGCTTCCGAGCCATTGCTATGGAATGCAATGGCCGGGAAGTACACTGAGAAGAGATGGAGCAAAGAGCTAGCGTAAAAGAGAGACTATTGTCTGCTGGTCCCAGATCCATGCCTTTCTTTCATGCCTTCCTCTGTACTGCAGTCTGCTCTCTAGAGGAAGATTAGAAGATAGGAGGAAGAAGGCTTTTTTGTCTGCTACTGGTAGAGCCACTAGTAACAGTTGTGGTACCAAGATCAGCAACTACGGGCTCTGGCAGCTCCATAGGTGACACTGAGCTTTAGCAGTGTCAGTCCTGGTTTCACCAGCATCAGAGTGTGGTGTCCCGAGTTCCCGATCAGAGGGAACAGCATAGATCTGACCATAACAGTGGTAGCAGCAGCAGCATCTTTAGAAACTCAGCAGAGAGTGCAGGCTTGAAAGTTTCAATCGAGGTTGAAAAACCCCAGCTTCCTGATCTCTGGGGCACAGTTCCCTCTCTGTGTGCTCCCCCAGCCCATCTAAAACCTTTGTAGCCTTCTTTCTCCATTAATTCCTTCTGTTTGAAACATCCAGAGTACCTTCTGTTTATCTGTCCAGATACTGACTGATAACGCCTCCCACAACTCACCTCTCTCCCAGGACAGGATCAAAGTGTTGGGAGTGCCACAGCCTGCTTCACCTAGAAAGTAAGAAAAGAAAAAGAGAACTGAACAGTACCGCACCTTACAAAGTTCAACCCCATCTTGAAAATCAGGAAATTTGATAAGCCACCCTTAAGTCAGCCAACCCCTTATGACGTGTATTCGTGGTGGTGCTGTGGTGCGCCACTGAGATCCCCCACGAGGACTGAAGAATTTATCTCCTAGAAGCTAGAATTGCTCCCAAAAGACCATCCCCAACTGTCAACCCTCTTCAGGGTTTGTGTAGGCTTAAGAAAACTAGGCAGAGGCAGCCCCCTCCCAGTGACTGATCAGCAGGGAACTATAAAAGGCCACGCTCATATTCCAGCAATGAAGGGCCATACCAGCTCCAGAGCTTCCCATGGAATCAACTGAGACCTTTGCTGGGACTACATCACAGCCCAACTTCTCCCTCGTTCCAATCTGCCTTCTTCCCTTCTCTTCCCTGGGCGTAAATCCCAAGAGTGCTCCCTAATAAGCCCTGTATACTCATCTGTGTCTCAGAGTCTGCTGCCAAAGAGACGTTATGTGCTGGAGCCACCACAACAAAGTACCCCTGACTGGGTGGCCTAAACAAGGGTTATTGGCTTACAGTTCTGCGGGTTGGAAATCCAAGATCAAGGTGTCTGCAGCACTGTTTCCTTCCGAGGGCTGTGAGGGAAGGTCTTGCTCCGGGCCCCTCTCCTTGGCTTGCAGAGAACTGTCTTTATGTTCACATGGCAGTCTCCGTGTGTGTGTATCTGTCTCCAAATTTCCCCTTTTTATAAGGACGTCAGTCTTATTGGATTAGGGCCCACCTAACGACCTTATTTTCACTTGATTGTCTCTACAATATCTTATCTCCAAACAAGGGTACCGCTGAGGCACTGGAGTTAGGACCACATGAATCTGGGAGCGTTAGTGGGGAAACAATTCAGCCATAACAGGACCCAACCTGCAAACCTATCAATTGTCTTTTCAACGAGGAGGCCACTGACGTGGATCTACCAGCTTTCTGAGCCTTTCCACAGATTCCAGTCCAGTCACATCAAGGTGCCTTATTAAAGGGTCTGCCCCCTCAAAAGGAGAAAGAAGAAAAGATGTTCAGGGAGGTTAGTTACGGGTTCCCCAACAGGCTGGCAATATTTTAATCAGGAACAATAGAGTCTGATTCTCAGACTAGAGGCAAACCTGAAATGGGGCATCTATTGGGAAATACGCATTTACAAGGAAGCTGTTTATCACACATAGCTGGCTGATGAGAAATGTGGCTGATACATTAACTCTGGAAGGGTGTCCAGGAGTCTAACAAAATTAGGCTCTTATGTCCTTTGTTCTCAAAATTAATAACAGCATGACAATGAGTAAAGGTGGGAAGAGGAAAGTACAGGCAAACAAATGATAGTTTTAGTTTTGTGTTTTGTTTTTTGTTTGTTACTAGAGAAGGAGCAATTTTCTTTTTCCTTTTCTCTCTCTCTCTTTTTTTTTTTTTTTTTTTTTAAATTTTGAGACAGAGTCTCACTCTATCACTCAGGCTGGAGTGCAGTGGCATGATCTCGGCTCACTGCAACCTCCACCTCCCAGGTTCAAGCGATTCTCCTGCCTCAGCCTCCTGAGCGGCTGGGATTACAGGCGTGTGCCACCACACTCGGCTCATTTTGTATTTTTAGTGGAGACAGGGTTTCACCATGTTGGCGAGGCTGGTCTCAAACTCCTGGCCTCAAGTAATCTATCAGCCCTGGCCTCCAAAGTGCTGGGATTACAAGCGTGAACCACCATGCCCACCCTATTTTTTCAATTCACTGATAGAGTCACCATGGCATTACCATGTTTTTCTCTGCATACACATTGCCTGGGTTTCAAGCCGAAAATGCAAAGTTGCATCGCTGTAGAAAGTATTGTCACAGTAAAAAGCCTTAAGAGTCAGCATTTTGCTAGTGGGGGCAGGGCCGCAGGAAATGTGGGCTACAGAGAAATTTATGCATGAATGCTCAAAAGCAACCTAAAGGCAGTCTGCACTTGGGAACTCAAGTTGGTGTTCCAGTCTGTATCTGGAGCCATCAAAACTATGTTGGGATGGGGCATCTGAAGGAGTACAAACAGGCAGGGTTACAATCTGGCCCTGGGCCCTAAATCCCAAGAACACTGACCTCAAAAAACATCAGAAAGCAATGGCGGTCTGAGAATCAAGTGCAAATGTGCTCATGTGCCAAGAAAACCTAAGACGGCTATTTTCACAGCATACCGGGGCTTGGCCAGGTTCCAGAAACCATCAGCAAAGTAGCCTGCCCTGATACTTCAAAGGAAGAAGTCGCACTGATAAATCCTGCCCACACTCTGCACCGCACACACTTCATCTAGAGGTATATAATACCACAACAGTGAGTCACTGGGCTGGAGCCGGAGGCCTGGCCACAGGACAGAAAGAAGGAAAAAAGCCTCTCACATCTGTTGTCTAGGGCAATTCCCCTCACTCTTCAAAAGTGCATAAAATAAAAGCTGTCACAGGGCACATGAGTTACGGCCTGGTTTATCTGTACAGTGTCCCCCAGCAGAACTATAACAAACTTGGCCCACTATTTTTCTTTACCACATTTTATCACATTTTGATAAAACTCATCAGACAGGGAGTAAGCAATCTACTTTATTCCTTAGATTGAGCTCAGATATCTCAGGAGGCCTTTAAACCGCGAGACAAGCTAAGAGTTTTTCTTTAACATACGCACACACTCATACCTTTCTCAGGAGACATGAAACTTGGAAAAGCTCAGCCTTCTGAATTGAACTCAGTATAAATGAAAATTCAGCAAATATTCACAAGAATACCCAAGGTAACGAATATCAAGCCTAGGTGTCGTGGAAGAGAAGAAAGCAACAGGGGGATGCCAAGGTCAAGAGCCTCTGCTTCTTCATGGGGCTTGGGCAGGGAGAAATCAGAAAAATTCCTTTGCTGCAAATCCTGCACTGTCTGGACTGCTCATGGGCTGACTGGCAATTTGGTCAGGCAATAGAACTTTTCCCATCCTGTCATTTAGCGAGGGTCTATGGAAAGGTAGTGGAAATCGTCTATATCTTTTGCTGGGTAAGACAAGTCCGTCAACAAACGCAGTGATTGCACGGTATGCTGGAGGCGAAATTCTTAAGAGACACATTGGTTTAGATGTGTGCCTGTGGCCACGTTTGCACTGAGGCAGTTTTTTGGACACACAGACACATCTCCGCCCACTCCCTTACACCTACCCCGCTCCCACCCTTACCCGCACTCCCACCTGCACCCCACCCCACTTTCTTTTTAAGACTATAATTATGCATAACTGCTAAGAGTAAACACTTTCCAGATGACCTACTGAACGATTCTTTTCCAAAGACTTTTTGTTGGTTTCAGGCGAGTTCTCATTTTCCTTTTACTGCAGTTTTTGTTTCTCTCCCCCGGGGTACCAAACACAGCCAGATGATACTCCCCAGCAGCATCCGAGAGCAAACCCCACCACCACATCTGTCCATAAAAAGAAAACGAGGCGCTGCCAATTTGTCTATTTATAGGTGCCAATACAATTCTGTGCAGAACTTTAGTCAACAAGACTATTTCAGAAGGGGTGGCCAACAGTGTGGCCTTTCACTGGCATGGGCCACCTTTGTCATCACCTATGAAATAAAACCTGCCAAGTTTTCTGTGAAGCTCTCAATAAATCTTACTGAGTAATTCCATCCACATCAGCCACCCTAACCTGAGGAAAGCCAACTTGGTGAGCATTCTGTTGATTTACCAAGATAAGGAGCCTAGAGTTTACGGCAAGCAGTGCTTGAGGCCCCCCAGAGAGTGCCAAACAGTCCAAACCACAGGCAGGAGCGGAAGAGGATTACGACTCTCCTTCAACACCCCCAGAGCCCAGGATCCTGCCACCTGTCAGAGCAGAGGGGCAGTGGGTGTTTGTGTAGCCCACAAGATGCCTCCAAGGAGGGAGGCGCCGAGACATGGCTCGCGCTGGGGTTTCTAAATCCTGGGAGCGGAGAGTCAGATCCCGGAAACACACTGGGGTTCCCACTGCCTAGCCCTAAAACGCGGTAGTTGTGGTTAGCTCTGGTGAAGCACAAAGACCACCAAATTGAAGTCAGAAAATGAGTTCTAATTGTGCTAACTCTACCACTTACTGCTTTTCAGAACTTGAGCAAATTACTTGATTTCTCTGAGCTTCATTCTTTAAACAGTTCTTATGATGACTAAATACAAAGGTATAAAATGTTAGTAGGTAGTTTGCTAAGCATTTTCTGTAAGCCAGCCACAGTGCTAAGAACACAAATATCCTAGTGTTCAGATGGGAAATGTAAAGGGTGGAGACTGAGTAACTTGCCCAGGGCCACACAGTTAAAACAAAGCAGATATCTTATACTTATTTTGGTTATTTTGTTTATCATTTTAGAACCACGAGAACACCTCAGCTACCGCTATAACACACGATTTTTTTTAATCCAATGGCAATTTTTTTTTCGATTGTTCGTAGACAGAACACAAAACATATAAAAAAGGTTCACCCAGGGGCCGGCGCGGTGGCTCACGCCTGTAATCCCAGCACTTTGGGAGGCCGAGGTGGGCGGATCACGAGGTCAAGAGATCAAGACCATCCTGGCCAACATGGTGAAACCCTGTCTCTACTAAAAATAAAAAAATTAGCTGGGCGTGGTGACGCACACCTGTAGTCCCACCTACTCGGCAGGCTGAGGCAAAAGACTTGCTTGAACCTGGGGGGCAGAGGTTGCAGTGAGCCAAGATGGCGCCACTGCACTCCAGTCTGGCGCCTGGCGATGGAGCAAAACTCTGTCTCAAAAAAAAAAAAAAATAAGTTTCACCCAGGATGACCGTTGTTGTGTGGTCAAGTTGGGAGATGGAATAAAATGGCAGTGACATTGTGATGTTATTTTCACTTTGTGCTGTTAGTGGCCAAATCCTTTACAAACACCTGAAAACTAGTGTGGCTCCTGGTTCTAGCCATTTGTTAACAGCTCTGAGGCTAAATAAAGTGGACGTGAGAATGTGACAGTGAAAGATGGCTTGGGAACACCCAGGGTCTGAAATAAAGCTTAGAAAATACACCATGCCTTTATAGAAAAAGCAGATTTCTGTTTTATAAGGGAAAGACTGGCAAGAGTTCTAGGCCAGCTGCCCCCAAGGAAGAGGTAACTATTTAGGCCAATAAGGTTTCCATCTACACAAGTGTCCAGGTGGAAACCAGCCAGCCAGCGTTAGCAGTTCTGTGGCAGAGAATCTCCTGAAATCGCTGCTGTGTTCTGAAATCACAGAACGAGGCCTCCTAAGCTTACCAAGCCACTCAGCCTCACAGAGCTTCACTTCTGCTACTCTAAGATGTAGGGATTAAACCATGCAAAATGGTCTACCCAAAGAGTAGATTTCTTTGAAGTTTCTTTCTTTTTCAAGATTCTGAGATTCTTAATTATGTGGACGAAGTTACTTTGAACCTACTTTAGATAAAATAACCAGAATCCAAAACAAAGCTCAGCTTCAGCCAAGCATAATATTCCTGACACTTTACAGCAAGCTTGTCCAGCCCATGGCCTGTGGGCCACATGCAGCCCAGGACAGCTTGGAATTTGGCCCATAAACTTCCTTAAAACGTTAAGAGATTTTTTTTTCTTTCTTTTTTTTTTTTTTTTAGCTCATCAGCTATCATTAGTGTTAGTGCATTTTATGTGTGGCCCAAGACAATTCTTCCAGTGTAGCCCAGGGAAGCCAAAAGATTGGACACAGCTGCTCTACAATGTGTATTTTCTTTCTTAGTGTCACACAAAAAAAAGACATTTCAAAATCCCCACATTTTTCTTTTTCTTTTTCTTCTCCCTCTCCTCCTCCTCCTTCATCTTGTTTGCCATCATTATCACCATGATCATATTTAGGGTGTTCGTTTAATGTGTTTGTTTTTACAGAAAGTGTTTCTTGCAAGCAACTGCTCCTACTGACCTTGTAGTGGAAAGTAAACTGAGTGTCACGGAACTCCAAGCATCCTCACTGAACAGGGAGACTGTGGCGTGCCTGCCCACCAACAGACCCCTACCCCATGCCACCCCAAGGGGTGCCCACCGACAGCCCCAAGGAAGGGGTCCTTGGAGCATAAATTGCTATGTTTAGATCATGTGACTCTCCTTCCTCATTCACAGGTGATTGGTCTGAACCCTATATTAGTCAGGCTTCTCTAAAGGGACAGACTATATATATATATATATATATATATATATATATATATATATGAATGAGTTTATTAAGTATTAACTCACATGATCACAAGGTCCCACAACAGGCCATCTGCATACTGAGAAGCAGAGAGAGCAGTCCGAGTTCCAAAACTGAAGAACTTGAAGTCTGACATTTGAGGGCAGGAAGCATCCAGCATGGGAGAAAGCTGTAGGCTGGGAGGCTAGGCCAGTCTCTCTTTTCACATTTTTCTGCCTGTTTACATTCTAGCTACGCTGGTAGCTGATTAGATTGCACCCACCCAGATTGAGGGTGGGTCTGCCTTTCCCAAACCACAGACTCTAATGTTAATCTCCTTTGGCAACACCCTCACAGACACACCCAGGATCAATACTTTGTATACTTCAATCCAGTCAAGTTGACACTCAGTATTAACCATCACACTCCAGGTGTGGAAGTCTGACCTCAGAGCAACTCCTCTGTGAGTCGGCCTGACACACAAGCTGAGTCCAACAAAGACAATGGGGATCAATGGAAGCACTCACACTCCCTCTCCAGAAGAGTCTAAATGAGAATCATAGAGATGTTCATTAGTTGGAAGGTAGGAAGGAAACAGAAGCTCAGAGAACTTCAGCAGAAACCTAGAGTGGCAGAAGCCACAGGCCAAGAGGAAACCCGGGCAGGGAAAAGCTAGGAGAAAGCCTGCAGTCCTGGACAGCTAAAAGAGTGACATACAGAAGAGCAATGAGATACTTGGAGTCCTAGACAGCTAAAACTGAGTGACATTCAGAAGAGCAATGAGATACTCAGTTGTGTAGTGGCACAAATAGTAGAAAATTAGAAAACTCCTGCTGCTCTAGGACCACGAAACAATCCAGTTCCCAGAGTTGCTTCTGATCCTGTATAACCTCCTACTCCCTGATGGACATACCATTCTCCATCGAGTCTTGGCTCTTCAGAATTCCCCCATGAGGTCTGGTACAGAATTCTGCCTACATATATCCACCAATGAATCTCCATTTCTTCATTGTAACCTGAGTCAGTCTCTCATTCTGATCATCAAAAGGGCTATTAAATCTAAAATGCCGTATGGACTTATTGTCTGAACAATGACGCCTAACCTGTTCACAACTCCACTGTCATGGATTCTTCTGTTCTGGGAAATTCCAGGATTTATCTTCCATTTTTATTGAATTAACCACTGGCCTTTTTTTTAAAATGCTCTAAACCGTTGATTTCCATAGCGCCTTTGTACTCTCTCACGTTCTTCTCATACTGTCTCTAGCCTCTCATAATCAAAAGTACTGATGCTGTTACTTCAACTACGTTTTACATTTGTACTTTTCCAGACAGATTTTTCCATAATATTTTTCCAAGAAATTTCACCTTCATTATCTCTTCTGAACCTTGTAATAGCCTCATGAGGTACCAATAGTAATTATAATACCTAATATTTACATGGTGTTATATAATTTAAAGAGCATTTCACATACAGAATCTCATTTGACCAGATCCATTTAATGAAGCTGTGGGGTATTTTTCTCATTTTACAGATGAGGAAACTGGGTTCAGGGATAACAAAGAACCCATACAAGTTCACACAACAAAGAATGATTTCTCCTGGCTGTGCTTCAGTGCTAAAATGCTCTGTAGTTTTTCTTTCCACCACAGACACCAATGAGCTGCTCTTAGCTATGTTCCTGTGGCATTGGAGGGTGTCTAGTTTCTAGTCTACATTAAGCTAAGGGTCCTTTAGGTTTAGCATGCACCAATTATGTGACTGGGGTCTGCCCACATGATCTGGGAGTAGCTATTTAACAAAAACACCTTTGTCTTCCATAGGTGCACTAAAAATACATTGATAATGTTAATTGAGCACCTAGAATTGTTTCTCCCTAATCCCTTAATCTAATATATATGTGTTCCAGAACCCAGCTCCCTGAGGCAGAGCTCCACTTGAATACAGAGGGCTTTTATTTTTTAATACTAGGAAACTGATACTTTCAGAGTTGCAAATCAAACCAGCCTGCTATACACACATTGTACCATTTCAGCTTGTAGGGCGGAATGTTGAGATCATTTTAGCTTGAGAGAGAAAGAGAAAGACTCAAAATATAAATTGTTCTTCATTTTTATCTATAACAAATGTGGTTGCTCTAATGATAGCACATGAAGCGTGTTGTTTTATCATTCCTTAAATAAGACCTTGACATTCAGTACCTCATCTTCCTGTCATTTGAAAGCCAAGAGAGTTTAAATTGTGTTCACCCTAGTATCTGTTCTTCCCAGGAACACAGATGGCTGATGCAGTTTATAATGGTAACTCTGGTGATTAGAGCAGCATTGCACACGTAATAAAGCAAGAAATATGCAAACAGCATGAGCTGGATTCCGGAGGGCTCCTCCACAGGGTCTGAACTACTGCAGAGCAAGGCATTTCGAGGAAAGGTGGCAAATTCATGGCCATGGGCTTTACACCATCAATCAAGGATTTCTTGCAGATAACAGACAGATACAGCTCTGATTCTTTAAAATACAGAATTCTGGGTGCTTACTTACCAATTAGATGTGACTACAAAATGAAACTTATTTGCCATTCAAAAATTAGATGATCCCTAGCAAACAAGACTGACGAGGATTGATCTTGGTCCCATGACAAACGCACCCATGACCTGGTCCCACTGCAGATGAACTCCAAGGCCCCTGCTGTGAAGGTGACAATTCCATTGTGTCACCTTGTATCATAAATGTGCACTCAGCACTTACTGCCCCATTCGTATTGGGAACTACATTTACAGTGATTCAAGGGCCACATTCCACAGTAGTAGTGGACAGCGATTCCTCAACACATCACATGGTTCTATAGCTCTGTGCCCTTACATACCCTGTTCCTTCTGCCTGGAATGTCCTTTCCCTTCTAGGTGACTTATAAATCTTCTTGATATTTCAAGACTGCAAGATTAAATAATAGCAACCATCCATAACTCACTTCCTCCCTGAGTTATCTGCTACCCTTCCCCAACCCCTGCCAATGCTGGGCAAAGTGATGCATTCCTCTTCTGTGCTAACCATGTACTTTGGACATTCCTCTGTCATTCACTTATCGCACTGAGAATATTAGTATTCATATTACGACTTCTGTATCTGTCTCCCTCATAAAGTACAAGGCCCTTGAGGATAACAACAGTCTCTTATTTATCCTCAGCACCGAGTTCAATGACTAGCACATAGTAAATGCTCAGATGAGTGATAGAAAAATACATAGATTAATACTTGAAAAATTAAAGAAGTGGCAAAGGCAATCCTCCATGTATTCATGTCTGCATCATCAGAGGCAACATTTCCCACGCTACTCCCCTTTAAATTACACATGTCTGCACAAAGACACTTGGGCTTCCTTCAGCATGTTAGTTAAGAGTGCATGTGGCTGCACAACAAAAAACCCGAACAACCAATTTAAACAAGGGTTTATTTTCTCACATAAGAAGTCGGAAGAAAGTGGCTGCTGATGTTGATTCAGTGGTTTGCCGTTATCAGAACTCTAAAATGCTATGAAATTATCACCTCAAGATGTTTCCTAAAAGCTCTGGAAATAACTCCAACAAAATGGTAAGGAAGAGGGTTCCAGCTACATCTGCCTTCTCCCCAGACTTCTGCTCATCTCTCAACAGCCAAGTCACATGATCAGGGGAGACGTCTCACCCCCAAAGGTGTGGGAGGTTGGTGAGCTGGAGGGGAATTATTCTGACTGACTTGGGCCAGGCATGATCCATCACTAGGGCTGGGCACATTGCCTCCCAAACCAAATCAGAGTTCTCTTGGTAAGAAAGACAGGAAAACTAGATATTGAGCAGACAACTAAAGCATATGCAGATTCAGAAAATATCTCAGTGCTTTAAAAATAAAGCATTACATCAGAATGCAAAAGAATCAACATTCACCACTCACTGTGAATCTTAAGGTTTCTCCTTAAAGACCCAGTGAACATGCCGTCAGGTTCCCTCCTGACTGCCCCATCGCCAGGACTGATGCGAAGGCTGTGGCTTTGCAACAATGACCCCACTATGCATTTAGCACAGGTCTCTGAAATAGGAAACTCACCCAGATATACTCAAATTCTGATGTTATGATATTACAACAATCAAATATCCTGTTCATTCAAGGAGCATCTCTGGAAAGATGCTGATACACGGCGGGTGGGAGTGTAAACTGACACCAGCATTTTGAAAAGCAGTTTGACATTTTCTAGTTGTTCTGAATTTATACCCAGGACTTGATTTATAGAGGTATGACTAAGTGACGACACAGAGAAGCTAATGCCACTGTGGAATTTATTACTTCATTTCCCAAGAGAAGGGAGCACATCACCACGCAGGACCACGTGGGAAGCAACAGGATGGTCAGGAGGCAGAAGACAGGAGCTAGGAGAAAGCTGGGTCGCAGCCTTTATCAGGGTTTCCTTGAAAACGGAAGGCAGGGCAGAGTAAACAGCTTCGGATGAGTTAGTTTGAATAGCCTCTGTCAGCCCTTGGGTTACAGAGGTGGTCTCGAGTTGCCCAAAACTTGGTCCTGGGATAATTCAGTGCAGAAGAAATATTGGCTTGGTAAGTGAGAGTTTGATAAGGAGGTGGTTGGGACTATAGATCCTGGATTGGCTGGCTTGTGTATGAAAAGTATGCTCTTGGCCAAGCCCTTTCAATCTCTATGAACTGGCTCACCTTGGGGGGCAGCATCTCCCTGGGTCTGAAAGGCCTCCAAATGCCAGAGAAAAAAGAATACGGAAAATAAGAAAAAATAGTTAATATAATTGGTCCTGGGATGAGTGGATGCCAAACAGACACACACGGAACACTAGTCAAGTTGAAGATACACATCTCGATGATGCAGCAATTCCATTCCTACATAAAAACCCTCGAAAAATGCATGCACCAGGATACATACCCAAATGTTCATACCGATTGGGGTAAACAAATACCCGGTGGGAGTGGGTAAAGGAACTGTGGCGTATTCATACCCTGGGATGCTAAATGGCAATAAAAACAAATCAACCAGAGATGCACTTGACATGAATGTGGCTCATAAACAATGTGGAGTGAAAGAGGTGAAGATAGAAAATAGTATCTTGTATGTGATTTTGCTTATCTAAAGTTTCAAAGCAGGCAAAACTACACTATCGTGGGTAGGCATATACAGGCGATCAAACTGTAAGAAAGCTGTGATCACCTTAGGAGTGAGAATAGAGAGGTTTCCTCTGGGAGAGAAAGGGTTGTGTGGGGAAAGTAAGATGAAGGTTTCTGGGGTACTAATGATGTTGCATCCTTTCAAATAATGGTGTTCATTCTTTGTTATACTAGACTTTTCTGTATATATGCTATATTTAATGATTTTTAAAGGTGTAAAAGAAAAACATGTCATTTATAGTCATGAAATGTCGTTTATTAGGTAAATAACCCTCCTTTATCAATGTAAAGCCTGCTGCTGTAGTAGAAGAGTAAAAAAGTATATGGTCGCCAGGTGCAGTGGCTCACGCCTGTAATCCCAGCACTTTGGGAGGCCGAGGCGGGTGGATCATGAGGTCAAGAGATCGAGACCATCCCGGTCAACATGGTGAAACCCCGTCACTACTAAAAATACAAAAACTTAGCTGGGCATGGTGGCGCGTGCCTGTAATCCCAGCTACTCAGGAAGCTGAGGCAGGAGAATTGCCTGAACCCAGGAGGTGGAGGTTGCGGTGAGCCGAGATCAGCCATTGCATTCCAGCCTGGGTAACAAGAGACAAACTCCGTCTCAAAAAAAAAAAAAAAGTGTATAATCTTTTTCTGGTACACAATGACTACTGTAGGGTAAAATATATGTTTATGAAAAATAAATTGACTTGGTATTTGTTTTGATGACCCTAAATTCTCACACTGTCTTGTCTGCCTGGAGCCAGGCCCTCAGAAATGTGGTTGCTAGTGTTGCATTCTCCCTCCTGGGGTCACCTCTTCCACAGAGGCAAGTATAAAAGCTGTTTCTGGAAGCCAGCATTGGCTGCCATTATGACCATATATAATTTTTTATATTTTTCAAGTAAGGAGGAATTATAAACTTCCTTGAAGTTGGAAGGCAAAGAAATGCATCAAGGATAATTACATCCTGCCTGCTTCGGTGCCCCCCGTGGCTGCAATTGGGTACGGTGCCCCTTCTTCACTTCCCATCCTAAACCAGTGTGTGCTGCTGATCTGTGTATGAAACAGCTGCCAGGGCCCTCCGTAGGCAGCTGCTTCTGGAGGCTGTGTGAAATGAGTCTGATATCCCTGGCGCCTCAGCACCTTGGCTCTAGGGTCCATGATACGCTTCGGTGTACAGGTAAAAATTACACGCTCAGAGCTTGAGATTTGCTTTTGGCTGCTTATTTTGTAAGCACCAAAGATCAGCATTTTATGGGGAAGCTCACGTTCTCAGCAGGGGACGGGGTTAAGGGGGTTATCTAATCAGCTGAGTGGCTTGAATTTTTGCCCTTGAACCAAAGCAGGGAGCAGGGGAGATGTGAGGCAGTACCAGGACCACTCTGAAATCTTGATGAAAAATCTAATTGCATAGCCAAGGGCATCACTCTGGCTGGAGTTGGCAAGATGCCTAAAAGGTAAAATGCTGAAAGTAGGGGCACTATGATAAAGGTTTTCCTGTTTTGTTTTGTTTTGTTTTTGTGGTGGTGGTTGTTTAATTTCTGGAAAAATTTACTTAAAAATTTATTGTAGTGCTAAAGTGAAGAAGGGTTTTGTTAAAAGAGAGAGAAATCTGCTAGGAAAACAAAGAAAGGACTATACAGGGAAGGAGATTTAAAGAGAGGCAGAATATGAAGGAAAACAGAGATAGAGAGAGTTCCTAAAAGCAGAAATAGACTGAAAGAGGAAGACAGTGGACAGGAACTTTCCTTGCCTTTGTTCATTCTGGGGGGTTAATGTGTCAAGTCAGAACCCTTTGCACTCTCCAGGTTAGTACCGTACTTAAACCCATTTAATTACTGTGATGGATTGCATTCTTACCACCAAAAACCTTGTTCTCACTCGCCCTAACTACTAATGGACTATAAATAGGGCCTTTAAGAAAGAAACCAGGTTTGATGTGGATTGCGTTTACCTGTGTTAATGTCATGCTGGAGAAATAGATTAGCTGCTGTCTCCCCATGACACTGTGCCATGATTTTACCACTCACCTGGCCTGGCCCAGTCCAGCGGGACAGAGGGCAACTACCCTGACTATACAAATCGGGGCTTTTATCATCAAAAGAAACATCTCCAGTGAAGGAGAGCATTTATAGCAGGACAGAAAGAGCTCCAGTTATTGTCTGGTAAGCAGTTAGATCCTAGGGGACTCTTCCAGGCAATGAGCAGCTTCGGCTGGAAATAACTGGAAATAACTAAACAGCTCTAAAGGGAAGGGAGTGGGTGGGGGTGGGGGGAGGGGAAGTCATGAGCTCCAAGCCACGAAAGAGTTATAGCATAATTAACTCCCCCGTGGTCTCGCTGATGGTACAGCAGTGCTGTCCAACCCTCCCAGCCTTCCTCCTCAGCTAGAATTAAAGTTTAATTCATTCTCAAAAGGGCATTAGGCAAAAAGCTCTGCACAGTGCAACACGAAGAAATCAATGAACTTTACAGAGAAAAGATTACAACGTGGCTGCTCCTGCCTGCACGGTTTGCAGAGTAGGCTGACTTTAAGGTGCAACTACTGGATCATCTGAAGTAGACTAAAGGAAGTCTAAGTCTGGGCCATGTGGGAAAGGAAAAGATGGAAATATCTGCCTGATGCCTGGAGAAGCTATTTGTTTTGCCTACTATTGCTGCTATTTTCCTTAAGGTTGGAGCTCACAGGACGGTGGAAAATCAGTGCCCTGAGCTGAGAAAATATTTCCTTCAAGCAACTGAGAGGCCCTGTGCTTTGGTCCCTGCATGACTTTTTGGGTGTTCTGTGCTCAAGACAGGGAAACCTCCTATCAGTGTCCTATCTCCCACATTTAACAACCACAGCAGATCATCATTAATACCTCCTCCTCTATTCGGCAAAAATATTTCTATCAATAATTGGAAATAAAATTTAAAAATAATGTGGCCAGGAAAGGCAGTGAACATTTTTCTTTACTGTATTTTTATAGATAGAGTCTTGCAAGAAAAAAAGGAAGGAAGAAAGGAAGGGAGGGAAAATGTATTATATGTACATAAAAGAGAAAGGCACAACTATTAATTTAAGAGTTTTATATCCACCTTACAGCATGACCTGTAATCCTTTCTTTGCAATATATTCTTTTATATAAACAATTGTCCAGTGACTGCTAAGTAAATTTTAATAAAACCAAAATGTCTACAAAAAATACAAGTCAGGCAGCTATTAAATCAAGCAATTGTGGTAATATTTTATTTACTGGCTTTATTATTTAGCTTTAAAAGAATTTTAATTTTAAAAGAAGAGTGCATTTCCATTTTAAAGCTATTATTTACATTCAGTAAAATATTTTATGTAAAGGCCAGGTGTGGTGGCTCAGTCCTGTAATCCCAGTACTTTGGGAGGCCAAGGCGGGCAGATCACTTGAGGTCAGGATTTTGAGACCAGCTTCACCAATATGGAGAAACCCCATCTCTACTAAAAATACAAAATTAGCCGGACGCAGTAGCACATGCCTGTAATCCCAGCTACTCAGGAGACTGAGGCAGGAGAATCACTTGAACCAGAGAGGCAGAGGTTGCAGTGAGCAGAGACCGCACCATTGCACTCCATCCTGGGCAACAAGAGTGAAACTCCGTCTCAAAATATATATATATATATATTTTGTGTATGAACTAAAATTTGCACTTAAGAATTTCATGCCACACAAATTTTCAGTGTTTTACTGTTTCAAATTTTAAATACAAACGCTCAAAAATTCACCTAGGGAGTCAGAAATAAGGTAATTCAAGTTCTATTTCCCTGTCTTTTGCGATCATTATTTTTTTCAAATCTGTAGGAATATTTAGCATAATAAGCACTGAAGAAACAAACGGCAGGCAACCGAGGTCAAAGGATTCCAAGCCATTATGAACTGACTCTTCCAATAAACCAAGCAGCCCCAAAGTATAGCGCGTGGGGCCCCCTGAGGCTATTTATCCGGCCCCCACCCCCCGCCCCCGCGCCGCACTTCAGGAAGGGTCACCTCTTTCATTGGTGGTCAGTGAGAGGAGCACAGTATGTGGTGGCCCCCCGCCAACGGTCTGAGGGACAGTGAACTGGCCCCCTGTGTAAAAAGTTTGGGGACGCCTGGAATAAACACTTACTTTCACATAACCAGGAAGTGTCTGGATTAACTTCTATGTAAGACATATTTATTAAAAGGTAAATAATTATGTGCTGATTTGAAGCCTCTATATAGCATTAAAATAACAGTAACCACAGTTATTGTTAAACATTTAGATCATTTGTCAGGGAAGAGTTTTTATTATGAAATTATTTAGAAATGGGGGTACACGGTGCCAGCAGAAAACAGATCTCGGGGCTGCATGCGGTATTTCAAGGGCCGGGCGTGGTGGCTCAAGCCTATTATTATAACACATTGGGAGGCCAAGGTGGGTGGATTACTTGAGCCTAGGAGTTCAAGACCAGCCTGAGCAACATAGTGAGCCCACATCTCTACAGAAAATACAAAAATATGCTGGGCATGGTGGTGCATGCCTCTAGTCCCAGCTGCTCGGGAGGCTTAGGTGGGAAGATCACTAGAACCTAGGAGGTAAAGCCTACAGTCATCTGTGATTGGGCCACTGCACTCCAGCCTGGGCAAAGGGAGTGAGACCGAGTCTCAGGGGAAAAAAAAAGCAGATCCGATTTTAGTGGATTCGTCATTTTTTTTTCAATTCTTTCCAGATTTGCACCCCTATCGCTGGCAATGAGTGGAGCTCCCCATGCCATACCCTGCCCTTGGCACTCTTCTGCCTGTTATTCTTGCCCATGACCCCAGAGCCAGGGAGAATCTCAGCGATGCAGACCATGGCACCTCCGCTAACATCTGACCAGAGTGAGGGACAAGAAAGGCATGAGGCAGGCGTCTCATTTACGGAAGTGCTCCTGTGGGTCAAGGCCTCTGCCAATAATTTTCATGCACAATGGCCCTTTCATTCTCCCCAGCAATTCTTCGAGGGAGGGGTGATAATCCCAGGATTTGGAAGTAAGGAAAAGCAGACTACAAGAAGTTAAGTGACCTCCCCAATGGCCCACTGCTCATAAATGGTAGGATCAGGATTAAAACTCAGCTGAGGTTGCCCAGGAATGAGGTTTGAGTTACCTCCTGAAAGTGATCACCATGGAAAATGGCCTGGAGTTCACTGGCTGCATATAAACCCAGGAAGACATGCTAAGGGTACCACCGCTCCCAGCAGAACAAACACACCTCTCTCGGGCTCTTTCCTGAATTCAAGTAATCACACCGTGAACACAAACCCAGTGCCAAGAAAGAGCTTTTATTTGACTCGGAGGTAGAGAGAGTCTCATTGAAGTGTTTCTAAGCTTTGCTCTCTTTGTTCCTTCCTTTTCTTTCTTTCTTCCTTCTTTCCTTCCTTTCTCTTTGCTTTCTTTTGTTCATTCTTTCTTTTTTCTCTTTCTTTCTTCTTTCTTTCCCTTGTCCATTCTCCTTTCCTTTTTCTTCCCTTTTTCCTTCCGTTTCTTTATATTCCCCTTTTGCTTTCTCTGAATTTTTATGTCTCTTTTTTCTTCTTTTTTATTCCCTTTTTAACTCACTTCCTTAACAGCATCTGCATCTCGGGTGAAATTGCTGGAACTATCACATTGAGTTCCAGAGAATTTCTCATTTGGGACCATGCATGTCACACATAGCTCCAAGGGGCTGATGAATTCCTTTTATGTCCTCTTTACTACTAAAGCTTATGGGGAACATCTTACATCTCTCTGTCTTCTCCTTGCTACATTAAAAATGATCATCTAGCTCTCCGTATGGCCAAAGTTGAACTGAGGTCTTGCTTACTGGTTGGTATTGATTACTATTCATTTATAACTGGCATAATATTTTTCCTGCAGAGTACAAATTGCAATTTCCAGTATCTGACCACAGAAAGCGTTGGATCACATAATAAACGCACGATTTGACAAACATGAATCATGTTCTTTCTTCTCCCCTCCACTTTTAGGCAGAGCTCTTTTGTAGTCTTGCCTTTGAGTATGACCAGGGGCAACAAGGTCAATGCAGCCATCTCAGACTCCTGGGGGAAGGGCTCCCTCCACTCACCAATGTGAGTGACATGATGAGAGCCAAGGACAGCCTGGGGCCATGGGACTGGTATACAGCAGAGCCTTCCCTGAGCTTATCTCCTCTGGAGGCATGCCCTTGACAGTCTTCATAGCAACAAAACAGGTCAGTGAGGAAGGGACAGAGCAATTGAGGGCTTCCTCTCCTTCCATAGTTAGCAGAGCAACAGGTGTCCTTAGTATTATTTTCATTTTTACCCATTTTTCTAGTCAAAAGACATAGGAAGAAAATAAGCATCTTCGGAATAACAAAAATGTATCAGTTAGGATAGGTTCCTCTGAATTTAACAGTAGCCCACGTAAGTGACTTAAGGATACACAGATTGATCTTTCCCCACATAAAAGAGGTCTTGAGGTGGGCAGCCCCAGGATGTAATGAAAGATCTACAGTTACTGAAGACCAGATGCTTTTTTATCTTGCTTTGCCACCATGCTTAACACATGGCTTTCATCCTCAAGGTCACCTCATGGTCCAAGATAGCTGTTGGAATGCCAACCATCATTTCTGCCTTCCAGGAGAGAACCAGGAAAGAGGGAAAGGCAAAAAGCGTAGCTCTTCCAGCTGAGGCAGCATTTTTGAAGGTTTCTGGAAACCCAGCAAACAACTCCTATTTCCAGGAGGCTAGGAAATATGTCTCTGTATCTAGTTGAACAGAGCTTTAGCATTTCTAGAACTTTCCCCCAAATCTCATTTAATTCTCAAAAGCACGCCCTTAAGGTAAATATGATTCTTAACTTGATTTTCCAGTGAAGGAAGCTGAAGTCTAGAAAGATCTGAGAGATTGGCTCAAAGTCGCATAGCTAATTAGAGGCAAAAGTGGTACTAACTAACTCAGATCGCCTGATACCTAGCCCGACATCTGCCTTCCTTCCTTTCTCCCTTTGTTTCTCCCTTCCTCCCTTCCTTCTTTCCTACTTCCTTCCTTCCATCTTTTTTCCTTTTTTCTTTCTTCCTTCCTTTCTTTCCTTCTTTTTTTTTTTTTTTTTTTTGAGACGGAGTTTCGCTCTTGTTACCCAGGCTGGAGTGCAATGGCGCGATCTCGGCTCACCGCAACCTCCGCCTCCTGGGTTCAGGCAATTCTCCTGCCTCAGCCTCCGGAGTAGCTGGGATTACAGGCATGCGCCACCATGCCCAGCTAATTTTTTGCACCATTAGTAGAGACGGGGTTTCACCATGTTGACCAGGATGGTCTCGATCTCTCGACCTCGTGATCCACCCGCCTCGGCCTCCCAAAGTGCTGGGATTACAGGCTTGAGCCACCGCGCCCGGCCCCTTCCTTCCTTCTTTCCCTTCCTTCTTGCCTTTCTTCCTCTTTCTCTCTTTCTCTTTTCTCTTTCCCTTTCTTTCTTCCCTTCCTTTCTTTTTCTTTTTTTCTTCGAGGTGAAAGATACAGAAAAATTCAGAGCATATTATAAATGTGAAACCACTACTCGATTAATAAATTATCATGTTTTGGTCATTTTGCTTTAGAAATTTTTACTATTAGATAATTACGGAGAAGACTGAAATCCATTTGTACTCCTCACCAATCACATTCCCCTTCCTCCCCAGAAATAATCAACATCATGAATTTGATGAGTATCTCCCTTCTCTTTTAATTTCTCATATGTATTCATAAATAATATAAATTGTTCTTTTTGAAGCTTTTTTCACTCAACATTGTTTTTGAACTTAATCCAGATTAATGCACACAGTTCATTCATTCTAATTGCTGGGGGATGTTCTATCCATAAATACACAGTACATTTTATTTATCCATTTCTGATTTCCTACTACATATATTGAGAGCTTATTGTGTGCCAGAAAGTATTCTAAAAGCTTTTTATGTATTATCTGTTATCATAACAAGTCTTTGAGGAAGAGATTGTTACAATCCCTGTTGTGTATAAGGAAGAAACTAAAGCAAGACAGAAATAGGAATCCATCCAAGGTTTCACAGCTCTTAAGCAACAGAGCTGGAATTCAACCCCAAAAGATCTGAATCCAGAATCCCTCCCCTTGACTTCCACTCTAAATAACCCAGGCAAATTCAGGCATCCTCACCAGGAGAGAGAGCCATTCCTATTATTAAAATATTGCCCCAAACACTCTGCCCCTATCTGGTAGGACTCTGCACCACTCTGTGACCAGCATGTGTTCTGACTGGTTGGTGCCTGTACCTATTTTGTTGCTAAATATTTTGAAAACTGCTCCTCTTCTATATTGACTAGACACTTGGGATGTGTCCAATTCTTCACCTCTACACACATAACGAGACCTAGAGGTAGAAATGCTGATTCATACATTATACCTATCAAAGATTTTACCAAAAACTACTGATTGCTCTCAAAAGTTGACTACATTCATGAACTGTACTAATAAGCTAATGTAAACTCCCATTTCTCACCAATATTTTATGTCATTAACTGTTTTGATTTTGCCAGTCTGTTGGATATAAAAAGGTATCTCCTTGTCTTTATTTGCATTTTGCTGATTATTAATAAGGTAGAAAGGTTTTTTTAATGTGTTTATTTGCCATTTGGATTTATTCTTGTCTGAATTGTCTTTCTCTGCTCTTTGTTTATTTTTAAAGTGGCTTCTTTTTAATGTATTATCTCTTTTTTCTAATGTGTATATTTCCTTTTCGTTTTTTCTTCACAACTTTTATTTTAGGTTCAGGGGGTCCATGTGCAGGTTTCTTGCATGGGTAAATTGTGTGTCACAGGGGTTTGCCGTACAGATAATTTTGTCACCCGGGTAATCAGCATAGGACCCAATAAGTCGTGTTCGAGTCCTCACCCTCCTCCCACCCTCTTCCTTTATACAGATTGAACATTGATCCTTTGCCTATAATACCTGGTACAAATTCTCCCCCTGCTCCTTCCTTCCTTTCTTCTGCCATATAGAAATTTTAAATTTTATATAGTCAAATGGGTAAATATTTTTCTTTATAGGATGCACTGATTGGTATTTTAAAGAGTTTTCTCATTCTAGAAACAGTGAAGAAATTCCATATTTTGTTCTTGTTATTTTATAACTTTGTTTCTTATGTTTATTTTTGTGTGTGATATGAGGAAGGAATCCAATAATTTTTTTCTCCCTGGAAATTGTTCTAATGCCATTAATTTACCATTAATTTAGTAAGTTATCTTTTCCCCACTGATTTTTAGTACCACTTTTAACATACATGTCTAAGTAACATATGTGTGCTGATCTGTTTCTCAGTCTTTTGTGCTATTTCATCAATTTATTTTTCTCTTCTCATTTTTCTTTCCGTTTAATTCTCTGCTTTAAATAATGCATGCTAGAGCCTGATGCCTTCTATCTACTCATGTAATTCCTGTTGTCCTGACGCTGGACACAAGCCTAAAAGTTTGTTAAGTGTCTGACAGTTCTTCAGGAAGATAAGCTAGAAGGCATATGGTCTCTTTGATTTCCACACTGGAGATTCCACTTGCATGACTGAGAGATCTATCTGTTTACAGTGCATTCCTCTGCAGTAGAAGGAAGAATAAATTCTAAAGGTAGTAAGAAAAAATGAGTCCCGGGTTCTGTATCCACATAGATATCCCAACTGCTGACAGCCAATCTCTGACATCCAAGTAAATGTCAATGACAGCACATTATTCATAATCATCATTCTTATTAATTTAAATTGACCAAGATAACACAGGTATACAAAAAAGATAGAAAAAAAAATCTGTTTCAGAGCTTAGGCAATAAAGCAAGATTTAAAATCACATTGCTTTTTGGAAATGATCATATTCATACTATATCATGTTCTGTACTCCATAGTACTTTACATCATCTGGGTATCTATACCTACCCAAGGTTTAGAGCAGGGATCCCCAAACTTTTTACACAGGGGGCCAGTTCACTGTCCCTCAGACCGTTGGAGGGCCAGACTATGCAAGGTGTGACACCCTTCACAGCCAGCGCTGCTGCCTCCACTACCCCAGACAGCGGTCTACAGTGTCACAGGCCCAGCACCGCCTCCAGTGCTGTATACAGGGATGGCGGTGATCAGCCTGTGATGCTGTGTATACAGCGTCCTGGACATCTGCAGCAGCGGTGGGCCTCTTCTGTGGGAAGCCCACTGCTGCATGTTTCCACTATTGTAAGACACCTCCTAAAAATAAGACAGCCCCCATCTTTTGGGGGTAAAATTAATATAAGACAGGGTCTTATAATAGGGGAAACACGGTGTGTAGTAGTGTGGGGGGAGACTTTGGGCAAAGGGAGGTTATAGGGGCCATTATGTTGTTGTACATTTGGGGGAGTATGGGGGCCATTGTACTGTGTAGTAATGGTTATAGTGCTTTGCCTTTCTTCCTACTTCTGCTATTACTTCACACTGCAGGGCGCTGCAGCCGCAGACCAGATGTGTGTCATATGACACGCTTCCGGAGTCGTGATGCGTGTGTCCGCGTCACCGGAAGGAGTACTGTACGTGAGTGACACCGAGCTTTGCAGTGCCGCTACATACAGTACTGTGCTCCTCTCACTGACCACCAATGAAAGAGGTGCCCCTTCCTGAAGTACGGTGGGGTCCGGATAAATGGCCTCAGGGGGCCACATGCAGCCCACGGGCCGTAGTTTGGGGACCCCTGGTTTAGAGTCTGGCTCTGAGAAAAGGCCCCCTCAGCACAGTTTTATACACTGTAGGTAGAGAATGTGAGGGTTGATTGGTGTCCTGCTCTTTTGTCCAGGGTAGAAAAGAAATAGATCCCAGGCTGGCATGGTGGCTCACATCTATAATCCAGGCACTTTGGGAGATCAAGACAGGCAGATCACTTGAGCCCAGGAGTTCCAGACCAACCTGGGTAACATAGAAAAACCGTGTCTCTACAAAAAATATACAGACAAAATTAACTGGCTGTAGTGTTGTATGCCTGTAGTCCCAGCCACCAGGGAGGCTGAAATGGAAGGATCACCGAAGCCCAGGAGGTCAATGCTGCAGTGAGCCATGATCACACCACTGCCTCCAGCCCAAGTGAAAGAGTAAGACCTTATCTCAAAAAATAAATAAATAAAAAGGAAGAAAAAATAGATCCTTCACAGCAGTCCTGAGTTTGACTATAGCAGTTACCTCTCCTCTGCCTGAGTACAGACTCAGCCCAGAGAACAGTGGGGATAGGGTGGTTTAGGAACCAGAATCTCATAGAGCCCAGCTTTTGACCCTCACCCCCAACCCAACCATAATGGTTAGACATATGAGTCATTCTTCTTTGTCAATATTAAGAAGATCCTAGGCAGTCCTGACAAAGTGCTTTTCAGCTCAAACCACCAGCGTTATTTTTCCTATTCTGTAAATCATAAAGCGCCTGATCTGTAGAATTTTTAAACCCTTGAGAAAGACTCCTGCATGGCAGCTTCAAGAATATGCCATAGTTTAATCAGAAGACTGTTTTCAATATTAGGATGTATTTTTCCACAGACAATTTGACTCCCAGTAGTGGAATGTGGGGGTGGAGGCGTGGGAGTAATTTCTAAAACACCTTGAGTCTCTGGCTTTGCTGGTTTGTATAAAATATGGTTATCGAAATACTGATTGCACAGAGCCACCGTGACAAATGGACATCTTTTTACTCCATCTCTTTGCTCTCTTTTCCCTGTCTTTTTCCCAATGAAATTTAACATAAGTAAAGGAAGATCATTTTTTTTTAACTCAAGAGATGTAAGACTATTTCTGATTTGCAGCATCTAATTTCCACAATTAAAATTATATATGGCTCAGATCCAATTTGAATAAAAAGGCAATCAATTGTATAGTCAAGGATATTTATTTTTAAAAATGTATTTCTCTCCTGCAGTAGAGCTGGCATGATTCCTCTGGTCTTCACGAAGCAAAACAATTGTTGTTGTTGTTGTTTTTAAAGGACAATAATGCAGGCTACTCATTCATTCAAAACAAGAAGTTTTGAAGAGGATGAAATGAGAACTCCAGAGCTCCTTACTTAAAACCATATCGGCAACTCCCTGTGACTTTACCATTAATTTAGTAAGTTACCTTTTCCCCATTGATTTTTAGTACCACTTTTAACAGGGTACTAATGGGTTTTTAATGGGTTCATATCTAGGGATCAAATTTTAGGTGAAGTTGAGTTTTAACAAGATTCACCCAATTCTTCCAGTAATAAACCATGTTGGACAGGGTACAAGACTAAAATGCCATGTATTGTATTATGCATAATAGCAAGTCATGTTTATGCAGGGCCTTGATATGACTTGCAATTGTTTACCAATTTTTATTTCTTTTTATTCTGTTTCTTAACATGTGGACTAGACTGGCATGCTTGCATCAATTGCTATTTTTTCTTGCTTTGTTGTGGTTATGTTTTAGTGAAAACTCTTCTTCCTGAAAGACATCCAGCTCCACACCAGATCAATGGAATCTGTAGGTTTTCTTTCTGGAATATAAAACAAGAGCTTGGATTCAACTAGCCAACAAATACATTTGTTAAATGAGGCTTTCCTCGATTGTCACTCATTCATTCAACAAGTATTTACTGAGCACCTCTTAGGCTCTAGGCATTGTGCATGTCTGTGAATACAATAGTGAATGAAACAGGCATAGGGGCCCCTGACTCCGTGGTGGCTGAAATACAATGGGGAACACTGCAACAAGCAAATATCTAATTACATATTATATTAAGCAGAGAGAGGAAAAAATAGGCTACTGTGATAGAGAATAATGCAGTGCAGAGGGCTGCTACTTAGAATAGTTGAGGAAGGCTTCCTGGAAGTCTTTTAAGCCAAGTCCTAATTGATAAGGGGGACCCAACCATTGAAAGAGAGGAGGGGAGTATGTTAGCGGAATAGCAGATGTGAGGATCTGGCAAAGGGCATAAACCAAGCGTCTCCAAAACTACAGCCCGCGGGCCGCATGCGGCCCCCTGAGGCCATTTATCCGGCCCCCCGCCGCACTTCAGGAAGGGGCACCTCTTTCATTGGTGGTCAGTGAGAGGAGCACAGTATGTGGCGGCCCTCCAACGGTCTGAGGGACAGTGAACTGGCCCCCTGTGTAAAAAGTTTGGGGACGCCTGGCATAAACCGTCAACAGTCTCCATCTTTACCCCCTGGCCAGCTTCGCAGGGCAAGTGTAGTCCTTTTCCCCTAAGAAGAATTCCTGCCCATCCACGCATGGTCCTCTCTTCCGCGACCTCCTCCAGCATTTCATCTGTTCCCCATGACTTACCGCTGAGCCATATGCTGGGTTGTATTGTCCTTAGATGGTTCCTGTGGTTAAACCTGTCTCTTTCACAAGTTTTGCAAACCCACTGAGGACAGAGGGCATGCGCCCCTTTTGCACCCCATGCCGTGTCTGCCGCAGCGCTGGAGCGGAACTGACGCAGGCAGCATTGAAATGAACGGAAGACGGCAGGCCTAGCGGGGCAGGTGAACGGCCATGGCTAAGCCTCTTTTCTATCTGCATCTGCTCACATCAGATGAAATGCAAATAGGCCCCATCTCTCTGTGTTCTACTTAGCATTTATATGACACCTTTCAGCACAGAGAAATGAGTAAGTGGAAGCAGAAGTGGCTGTTCCATGTGCTCATCCCCAGCTTGGCTGTGGCCAGGCATCTGGTCTCCACCTGTCCCCACACCCCTCCTCCCCAGAGGGGCAGCTGCGGGCCCCACCACTTCACTTTCAGCACAGCCCTTCCCACGGAGCCGCACACTGTTGAAAGAACGCATTGTCTGTGCTAAAGGGAGAACGCGGGTAGCACATTGCAAATCTGAGCTGTTACGTGATAGATGAGCAATGAAAAACGTCCTGACATCATTAAGGTGTCCCGGAACATGCTGTCTGCTCCAGCCTCACCCACATGCAACTGGGTGAAGACAGAATTGCCTATATGATGACCAAAGCCTGGCTTCGGAGTCAGCAAATCGGGTCATCCCAACCCCATGGGGTTTTTCTAGATTCTGCCAGTTGGGGACACGGGCATGTCATAGAAACTGCCAGACTCACATCTGCAAATGGTCTTAGAGGGTAGGGCTGTCTTCAACCATATGAAAAAAAGACTTGCCTTTTCACTGCTGGAAGTATTCACAGAGTTTGAAGCTGTCCTTCAGCACTACCTCCCGCCCCACACGCTGGAAGCCCTCCCCCAGGCTCCAGGGCATTCACATCTGGCCAGGCCCCTCTGTAGAACCCAGAGCACAGCCTCCTGGCTTTGCCAGGGCCCGGCACTGACAGGGAGTTGGGGACGGACCACCTGCTGTGTGGCAGAGCAGCTTATCTGACATTTATGGAATGAGATTTGTCAGGGTCAGAAAGGGCAACGCTTTAAAATTTTTTAAAGAGCATCTTAACCTTTGGCATGCTGCCTGGGGAACTCAAAGCAACCTCTTATTCTTCCTTACTGATATTGTGGAATTTCAAGTTTCTAGAAAAGAACTTGAGGATTAGTCAGCAAAAAGCAGTGGAGTGGCTAGATTTATTCCTCATGGCTCAATTACCCCGAATTTGCTTACAGGGACCCCAGTGGTCACTGGGAGAGAAGAGGTTATGTCACTCTGCAACATAACATCCAGGACAGTAGCCTGGGTTCTGTCCTCAAGGCAGCAAGCTCATTTTGCCTCCTGTTTCGTAGTGAGAGTCATTGTTTATTGAGAGGGCAGGATATGTAGTGATTGGAACATGGGCTTCAGAGTCAGATGACATGGGTACAACTCCTGGCTCTGTCTCTTACTAGCTGTGTGATCTTGAGCAAATCACGTAGCATCTCGGTTCCCCCATCTATAAACCAGAGGGAAATAATAGCTCGGTCAATAAAATATGATGAGGTTCAAATGATGGCAAAGGAAAGTCCTCAGTACAGTGTCTGGCACATAAAGGGGTGTAGTAAGTATTCACTGTTCATTGCAGACTGACTTACCATGTCACACACTGAATTATATGCTTTGTTTAATTCTGTAATTTAACCCTACAACAGCTCTCAAAGGCAGGGCCTACGCTTATCGTCACTGTACTATGCTACTCACCTTGTTTCCCTACGAGAAATATTTCCATGTCAGTGGCTATTCCTGCCTGCAATTTTCCCTTGACAAATTGCTCCAGGATGGGTACTTCCTAAGGGGAAGCTTTCTCCATTAGCGAGACGGGAGGGGAAATGGCGGGGCAAACCTTGACCCACCGTTACCAAGAAATCAACTTGGTAGTGGAAGTGAGTCATCTATCTCTCGTCACTGGGCTGGACTTGGTGATTAATGGGAGACGTTTAAGATTAATATACTTTCTTGTTTAAGTTTTGAAAATTAAAGATCTTAGAAATGTGAGCCCAGAAAATAAAGAAAAAAGAAGGAGGTAGAACAGTATTTTCTTTCTAGTTACCTGCTTTCAAGAACTGAATCCCTTTATGTCAGCCTTTGGAGAAGTGCCTGTCCCCAGCCAGGTCACCTTGCTTTCCTTTTCTCCCTCCTCACCTCCAAGAGGACGTTAGTTGCAGCCAAAGAGCTTATCATAGATCCTCAGCACAAACAGTTTCCAAGTTACCAAATGGGACAGTGGAACCATTGATGGCACTGGCACAGGCCAACGGTAGGAGGTAAGAGTAACATGCGGGCCCAAACAGCTCTTGTTGCTGTGTTTTTCTGTTTGATTTCGGATTTTTGGTTTTTTTCAAAGCATGAGTGCACAGGCTGTGCTGGCCTAAGCCCTTGAGATTCTTGAGAAAGAAAAGCTATCTCAGCTAGAGTCTTACTGAGGCCAAGTTTCTAAGAGCTCGGGCCCAATCCTGTCACCTTCACAGAGCTGACGCTGCCTCATCCTGAAGTGGGCTCTCAGACCCAGCCATCAAGAGCTACCCTTTGGCCCCAAATGTCACCACCAGAGTTAGGCCATTTAAATGCACGTGGCTGGCATTCACTGATCACTTTCCACTGTGATAAAAGTGATTTTCAGGCTTTTGTTTAGATCTCAAAACGGATGCATTTTAAAGCGACTTATATTTTCTGATTTCTAGGCATAAAAAGGCAGAAGCCAAGAGATCTTGAGAACCTCATCTATAACTGCACAGCTGGGCAGGGGTAGGGCTAGAATTTGAGCCCAGGCCTGTGACTTTGACCTTAAACCCGTTGCCTGAGAATAAGAGGAGAGAAAAGGAAAGTACAGGGAGTGGAGAAAAGGCTGAAGACAAAAGAAGGTGTGATATGAGACCTGAAGTCAACCCCCGATACTATGTGCTGCCTTGACATCCAGCAAATTAGGGCAGGCCCCAAACGGCCCAGATGCAAGGTCCCGTCCTCACTCAGCTCCCAAGGATAAGGTTTTCTAGCCAAACAACGTTCTTTATCAAAGAGGTCAGGTAGGGCTGGCATGGTGGCATGCACCTGTAATCCTATCTACTCAGAGGCTGAGCTGGTAGGATCACTTGAGCTCAGGAGTTCAAGGCTGCAGTGAGCTATGAGCTGTGATTGCACCACTGCACTCCAGCCTGAGTGACATTGTCTTTAAAAAAAAAAAAAAAAAAAAAGAGGCCAGGCATGGTGGCTCACACCTGTAATCCCAGCACTTTGGGAGGCTGGGCAGATCACCTGAGGTCAGGAGTTCAAGACCAGCCTGGCCAACATGGCAAAACCCTGTCTCTGCTAAAAATACAAAAATGAGCCAGGCATGGTGGCAGGCACCTATAATCCCAGCCACTCCGGAGGGGCAGGAAAATCGCTTGAACCCGAGAGGTGGAGGTTGCAGTGAGCTAAGATCTGACCATTGCACTTTAGCCAAGGCAACAAGAGCAAGACTCCGTCAGAAAGAAAGGAAGAAAGAAAGAAAAAGAGAGAGAGAGAAAGAAAGAAGAGAGGGAAAGACAGAAAAAGAAAGAAAGAAAGACAAGACAAGACAAAAAAGCAGCAGCCAGGTATAGTTCCTGCTTACCTCTAGTAGGTTTCAGTTCCCTACCAGACCAAAGAATTATTCAAACGAGGTAACCACATTCTCCCTCACAAACCAGGGGGCAGTCCACTCTCCTGATATTGCAAACTCTGTTCCCTCTGTTCCCAAGTGCAGCAGTCATGTGGCCCTGCACAGCATGAGATGTCCTCCTCCCTGGGCTTTGAGTGGACGTATGCACAAATAAACCACTGTCTGTTCCATCTGTCCAGTATCAGGTATCGTGTCTCGTTCAGCCATGCCTGCATCCCTAGGATGGGAATCCTTTCCTCTTCAAGAGGAGGTGATCAAAACAGAAGAAAAATAGTGAAAGAGGAGAGGATGAAGGATGAAGCTGAGGTGACCCACCTGCAGAGTCAGCCACAGGGTCTCCCACGTGGGTCCAGAGGCTGTGACGCTGAGGTTAGGAGAGCAGATCTGGAAACAGCCTGGATTTAAATCATTTCTCTACCACCTTCAGGCAAGTTACTTAACCCCTCTGGGCCTTCATCCCTCATCTGTAATGTGGGAATGGATGCTAGCAGCCATCCATTTGGTGTAAGAACTAAAAAAATAATCCATGTATAGGCCCGTTGGAGAAGGCCTAGTGCTTAGCAAAGGCCAGTTGTCATTAATATCCTAAACCTTCATGCTCTGGGATCACTTTTCCTCTGTAATCTACCGAAGAACCAATTTCCTTTCCTCTACTGGCCCAGCCAGCTCATCTCTGTGTTTCTGCAGCATTGTTTGTGGAGTTGTCGACTGCAGTATTCCTTTAAAACATCTCTACACTGTGTGCACCAACCTAAGTCTAACAATGGAAGAACCTAGTCCTCCTATGCCGCCCAACACAGAGCACCAGTTTTAAGCACTCCAAAACTGCCACAGCCTTCATGTGACAAGGACACTGGAGAAAGCCACTCAGAGTTTTCCAAGTGGATAGACATCAACATTCTGAAAAGCCGCAGCAGAGCCTACTGGGTATTAATGTTTGAATACTTATTCACCGATGAGAGCTCATGTTTATTTAGTGTTTATTATGTGGCAGGCACTATTACAAGCATTTACGTGCATTCACTCATTTTATTTTCACAGCAATAGAGTCGAAGTAGTGATTGCCCTAATTTTGCAGATGAGGAAATGGAGGCACACAGAGGTTCACCAATTGACTCGAGATACAAAAATTCTGTTTAACGGGTCTAGGGAAAGGGCCCAGGCAGTGGTCTATTTTCAAAGTACCCTCAGTGGTTCTAAGGTGCTGCTGGGGTCAAAAACGCTTGCCTGAGCCAGCATGCTGATCCTGTGATCCTCTACACATCACATCACGCCTCGCATCGTGAACTGTTTCCTGCACATGTCTTCTGTCCCCAGTTACATCATAAATCCCAGGAGCGAAACAGATGAACAGAAACAATGTCTCCTATTAACCTGGAATCTGTTCCTTCAGTACTGACACCACTGGGTTTGTCCAGAGTAGACACTCAGTGTACTTGACATCCACATACTTGAATTGTGCACAGTGATTGGGAACTTCTGCCATCCAAGGCAGGCACTGTTTTAGGTTACTTACATCAGTTATTTCCTTTCGTCTAAGAAGGTGTTACTCTTATTATTCCCATTTTATAGATGGAGAAACAAAGGCACAAATTGTTTATGGACACACAACTGGTAAGTGGCAGAGCTTTGAGTTGGCCAATCTGGCTCCAGAGCATGACCTAATCCAATATGGTAGAGTGGAAGGCGAGGGAAAGGGGGAAGGAAAAACCATAAAGAGGATGACAAAGTCAACTAGAGAATTCCAAGTAATTTGACTACTGTAATTAAGTATCATAGACAGGGTGGGTAAGCAACAGAAATTTATTATCTCACCATCCTGAAAGCTAGAAGTCTTCAGGGGACAAGAAATATCTTTTCTTCCCCTCTTGGATTCATGACTGTGGCCCCTATAACAAAAGACAGATTAACAGGAGAAAGGCATGGCAAACGTATTTAATATAAGTTTTACACACATAGGAACCTTTGGAAACGAAGACCCAAAGAGACAGAAAAACATCTGTAATGTTATCCTAAGTTTTTGGCGAAGAAGTGATAATTGTGGAGAAGTATGATTGGAAGAGGAGGTGTGACCTCATGGTAATAAACGGGGGTAAATTTAACAAGGCCTGTTTGTTCAGATAAGGATGTTGCTTTCCTCCAGCTATAGGGAGGGTACCTCTCACATGAGAATCTTACGACCTGCTGCAGAAAACGGTCAGAAATTTTTTTCTAGATTGTATGACCTACTTCTGGAGAGAAGGGCTAAGGGAAGGGGACAGTGGGCTTCCTGCTTTAGCTGTTTTCTCAAATGCCAAGGCGTCATATTTGATGTTGAAAGATGTGTGCCATCTTTGACTTTCCTTAGCACATAGAAGCATCTCCTCAGCCCCTGCCTTTGTCTTCCACGTGGTGTTCTCCCTGTGGGTGGGTTTGTCCCCAGATTTCCCCTTTTCATAAGAACACCAGTCATACTGGGTTCGAGCCCAACCTAGAGACCTCATTTTAACTTGATTGCCTCGGTAAAGACCTTCTCTCCAAATAGATCACATTCTGAGGTTCTGGGGCTAGGACTTCAACAGAAGGATTTTGGGAAGACACAGAAGTCAGGGGTCACGTGGTGTGTAAGTGAGTAAGCCAGCGTTCCACAGGAGTGGGAAGGAAAACACTCCCAAGACTTGAGGCTGCCAAGAGAACAGCCCCAGTGAGTTTATATGAGGGTGGGTTCAACTTCAGCAGAGGCCAGGGCAGCAAGGACCACTCTCAGGTTTTTGCTGGCACTGGGCATGAGTGGTCACCGAATGGCTCCCCTCTTTTCCTGGCAATTTCTGGGCCCTTGGCTTGCACAACCCTCTCATCAATGAAAACCAATAAGCTGAAAGAAAAACTAAACAACAACAAAATAAACCACAGGCACACAAAAGAGTAATCTGAAGTTGTCTGTAAAAAAAAAAAAAAAAAAAAACAAAACCTCAAGAAATGCCAACAAGTACGGAGTCAGGAAATTCTCCCTTAATAGCTTTTATTGGAAACATTTAACATTTCTGCTTTATCTCTTCTTTTCTTTCAGACCACTCCTCAGAGGCAATCAAGGTGCAACAATACCATCATTCAGAACTTTTGCTTCCCAGAGGACTCACTCCCAGCCTCGGCACCCTTCTAATATTAGAGCAGCTTAAACTCCCCGAGAGTGGATTTCCTCCAGCCCTTCTGAGTTGAGGGAGAGAAGGATTACAAATCTGATACACCAGTTTTGTTACCATCTGGCCACCACAAGAAAGCACTGGGTGGATTGTATCCCCTAGGTAGTGACTGCTGAGGGGACCCATCCCCAAAACTAAGGTTTCAAGTCTGGCAATGGCCATGAAATATCAAAGAGCCTATAAGGGGCCTTTCGATGCCACCCAATAGTAACCCTCATATCCCAGGACAAGAGTTCAGTTAAAGACTGGACCACTGGACCCTCACAGGACAAGAATACAGCTAAAAAATGACCACAACACCATCTCAGCTGTCCTCATACCTCAGTCTTCCACTTGGAATTCCAGGTCACTCTGTGTCACAGCCTCCCTGTGCCAATTGCTACCCCATGAGGCTGGGCTCCCTAAACACCCTCACTGTTTCTTCATGCTGCACCAAACGTGTAAACAGGGAGGCAGAGGAAGGATGTGGTGGGGTAGGGCAGGCAGGGAGAGTGTGCACAGAGCATGCAAGTGATGCAATGTGGTGTGGCCCGGCTGATTCCTGGCCTAGTTACTATGTACTCTACCTCCATGAAACACCATCTTTCTGGTCAGAAAAGCGAAGAGATACTTTTTAATGGGGAGCAACAAATAGCTAGGAAAAAGAGGCACATTCCCTTCCCCACCACTCCCAACCCCAAAGGCACAACTCACTCCTAAAAAGGGGTTTCATGAACTTCCAGGCTGGCATTCAAAGAGCCTCAGCCTGGCAAAGTCCAGCCTTCCCAAGACTCAGGTAGAATCAATGAGCCCATTGTTCTCAAGCTTGTGCTGAGAAATAATATGTACAAAACAAAACAGGGCCAGTGCCAGAGGTGATCTTTGGCCACACAGTCGTTATGCTAGGATAAATAATGCATCAATATACATTGACTGGGCAATGACATATTAATTGTTGCAAACATCATGAGTGAAGGGATAGGCCGAGCCAGTGACATTTGCCGCTTTCAGCATGAGCAGAAGGCTTCACTGGAGACACGGCAGAAAGGGCCGGGCTCACCCTCCAGACCAAGACTCCTGAGCACAGGGCGGGTGGCAGCCACCAACAAAGGAGCCACACCAGAGGGGCTGGGAAATGGTGTCACCAGCCTCACTCCCGTGAGTTTCACATTTCCCATCGTGAACCATATTAATACATTTATTGCTTGGAAGAGAAAGGGGAGGGAACGGAGACTTGCTGAGCATCTGTCCACATGCACTGCCTCACTCACTGTGATCTTCCTAAGTCCCTGAGTAGATACCATCGTTTGCGTCCTACGGAAGAGACTAAGAGGAGGTAAGTTGCTGAGAAATGCTGAGTGTGTGATTAAATTTACTGTTTGCAAAGAAGAACAATGGCAAGGAAAACCTAGCCGCCCCCCTCTAAAGTGGAAAATTGCTAGGGCATTCTAAAGTGGCAAAACAGTATACATCTGTCACACACAGGTTCAAACAATTCTTTAAGCACGGGGTATGTGGCCCTGCCCCGTGGCTCCCTCGTGGAGAACACTTTCTAGTTTGTCCTTGATCAGCGGTAAGCTGGCACCAGCTGCCTACCTAATTTATTTGTGTTCTATAAGAAAACACGGAACACTTGCTTAATAATAATCACCTGTTCAGAGAGAATAAATACATGGGTTAGCGTTTGCTTGAGGCCCTCAGCCCGGAATGCTGTCGGCCCCTGAGACTCTCAGCTTGGAAGGCTGTTACCTCCCCTCGCGACTCGCTGCTGCCAGTAGTCCCGCTTTGCTGTCCTAGCTGGGTGTCCGCTTCTTAATTCCTTCAGCCCTGCCTGGGTGGGGGGTCTCTACGGCCGAGCTGGCCTCAGTAGTGATTCCTTCCTAATGACCAGTTATCAAATCGATACTCGTTTTTCTTGCAAAAAGATGTTCCAGTCTGAATGAAGCCCAAGGAAGCAGATAGCAAGTTTGGTGTTAAGTTTTGTGAGCACAGAATCTTTGACAGTATAACCAGGTTAATGAACTTGTTAAGGAACAAAAGGAAACAGGATTATCCTGCCCCATCCCACGCTTGGTGAGATTTCGCCCCCGCCCCCAGCCGCAGGTCTCCCCAATGTCTCGACTTCACTCTATAGCAGGCGTCCCCAAACTTTTTACACAGGGGGCCGGTTCACTGTCCCTCAGACCGTTGGAGGGCCGCCACATACTGTGCTCCTCTCACTGACCACCAGTGAAAGAGGTGCCCCTTCCTGAAGTGCGGCGGGGTGCCGGATAAATGGCTGTAGTTTGGGGATGTCTGCTCTATAGCTTTCTGGGCTGCTTCCACTTACAAGACCAGGCCTCCTTTTGGTAGTTAAGAGCCTTTCGGGTATTCACAAGTCTCATCCAAGAGAATACTTCTCTCTCACTCCACGTCGAAGCTTCCTTCTTCCTGAAGCTGAAACCTGATTCTGCTTGCTCAGAAGTGGGAAGGAGGAACGGTGATTAGTAAGAAGAAGGGGACAATAGTTCCACATGCCTTGCCCTCCCAGGAAGCCCTCTCACCCAGGGTCCCCTAAGACACTCAGACATTCGATTGCATCCCCTAGGTGATGACTGCTGAGAAGACGCATCCCCATCTCTGTCAGTGGCCAAGAAATACCAAGGGGCCTTTCAGTGCCACCCGATGGCAACTCTCACTTCCTAGGAGAAGAGTTCCGTTAAAGACTGGACCACTGGACCTGACACACTGGAAGCTCACACCCCAGCTAGCCCTAAGTTCAGAGTGTACCAGGCAAGCTCCAGGCTTAGGTTTACATCTATCCCCAGACTCTCAAGGATATGTGCAAACCTCTCCCGTGATAGTGGGTGAACCCCAACCCTTCTGTAGCTCGTGGCCAGCCAGCCAGATAGCAGAGGGCAGCTTCCTCTCTTGCAGGTCCCCCTTGCACTTCAAGAGCCGGTGAAGGCAAAAGCCAAATGGAGACCCACCTGCCAAATACTGAAATCTTTCAAAGTGACAAGTGTTGTCAAAATTACAATTAAATAAGTTCTCACTGTCCACCTTGACAAATATAGCTCCTCAATGGCCCGAAAGATCATTTTGCATTTAGAATGTTCAGTCTCCTTGGCATTTGAATCTGAGATTTTCCTCCCACCCTCAGACCCCGTCGATGGCCAACAAGCTGCTCTGCTTCTCTTCCCGCCCGCAACTCCTTTTCACACCGTAAGGGCAGTGAGCCACCCAGACAGAATGTACATCCAAGATCCACCCACATCCTTCCCAAACTGCTGCCCGGGGCTGAGCACAGGCCACCTTGCCGGGGAAGGACCCCAAACAGATCGGAGCAGGCCCTGGAAAGAGATACATTCTGAAGGCCTGGACACTTGGAACATGATGGGGAGGTAGAGGCACGAGACCACGTCCCCTTAATCCCACAGGCTCCTGCTCCATGGGGAGTGTGCTGAGGAATTCAAGAGGGTTCCCTCCCAGGGACAGGGCACAGCGGGACCACACCCAAAGGCAGTTCCCGTGAGGGTTCTTCTCGTCTCTCCTTCACCTGCCTGAAGGGCGCACCATGGGAAGGGGAAGGCAAATGCCATAGCCCCATCCCCAAAAGCCCTCAGCGATTCCCCTTGCTCTGAGTATGTGTATCCTGTTAACGTGGACTTCACGGGATAGTGGGCAGGGTGAGGGGCAAAGCAGCCTCTGGAGGGGCTGCTTTCTTTACAATATGCAGACACTGCCCACTCCTCTGCTCTGGGGCTTTAGGCAAAAATCCAGAGACCTCCATTTCCCTCGGGGGACAGAATGGACACGGAGTCCTAACAGGACAAGGATTTCAGTTAGGGAGGAGTGTTTCACACGCCCACATTTTAACACTGTGAGGAGGGAGAGCGCGAGTCTGTGGTTCACATATGGGCAACTTTAAAACCAGGCACTATCGTGCCACAAGACTCAATTTAGGGAATCGTGTCTGCAGTGACAAGGGGAGAAGACCCCAAATCCCTGCTGGGGAAGCTCCATGAAGACTTTGGAAGAGAATCTCCATCTGGATCCACTTTCACACTCACAGAAACCTCCTCTTTTACAGACTTGGCCATTTTGTGAAATGGCTTGGGCTTGAACAGCACGATGCCCTCCAAAGCTCCGATGGCAGGAGGCCACTTCTGTCACACCACTGAACTACTTCTGGGTTGGCAGCAGCTGCTGTCCCCACCCAGATTGCCCGTCTTAGCAGTAGTGAGGCGGGAGGCAGCACTGTTACCTGCCAGGTGCCCAGCCTCTCCTGCCTCCACTCGGCATGGCAGGGACCACCTGGCCTGCGGCTGTGAGGGGGCTAAGCCCTGCTCTGGTCTCTGGCCAGGAGGGATTTGAGGAACTTAGGTCTTAGGCATCAACACAGAGGAGTGCATAGAGAAAACAGGACCTGATTTGGAATTGGAGGCTCTGAATTTAAGTTCTGATTCAGCTGCTGCTTAGCTGTAAGCTTTTTAGACATCAGTGAATCTTCTGGGCTTTATCTGGAAATTGGAGTTTCTTCATCTGGAAATTGATGACATTAAGAACATCTGCTTTCCTACCTCAGTGAGGAACGGAACTACTATGGGTGTCATTTGGAAGCTGTGAATTCTGTTATGAGTCCTGGCTTTGAATAAGAACACTGTGGTCTTTGTTTATGGTTTATTAATGTTGCGTCTCTTAGAACCATGGCTCCACCTACACTGGCAGGCCGAATAGTAACAATAATGGCAACAACAACCCCTTGTAGAAGAAGTCTGTAAGAATAAAATCGGAATAGCCCAATATTTGTTGAGAAGCTTCTCTGTGCTAGAACTAGGCTGCGTGCTCAGAATCTCCTCACTCAGTACTTAACCACACCTCATGAGAAACATTGTCACACCTTGTCTCTGTCTCTGCACAACAGCCTGATGCATGGCTTGAGCCGGGGTATCTGAATACCAATACACTCCACCTCCCATTGGATACCCTGCACTCTCACGTGGAGCCGTCTCAATGTTAGCCAACTGGACCCTCTTGAATTTTTACATACTCTCAAGATGCCCTGCTGGATGGGGCTTTCTCCAAACATAGGCAAGCACCAGTGTCTGACCTTCTGTTTACTCATCCCAGTGTAGCCCAAGTGTTCACACCTGCTCCCAGTGATCCCAGCACCACCTGGGCCGTAAGACTGGGTTCCCCATGGTTCCAATTATTGCTGAATAGCAAATCACGGTAACCATCATTAGGCTGGCCACTACCAGCCTAGTGGTAGTAGCTTCAAACCACAACAATCATTATCTTTCATATTTTGTTTGGATCAGGAATTTGGGAAGCTCAACTGGCTGGCTGTGGCTTTGGGGTCTGTTAGGCAGTTGCAGGCAGTTGGTGGTGGGAGCTGAAACAGTGGAGAAGCTGACAAGCTGGGGACTGGCCAGGTATGTCTCTTCATGAAGTCTCAGGGCTTCTCCATGTGGTTGTTCCACATGGACTAGTTGGGCTTCCTCCCAGCATGGCAGTCCTAGGGCAGTCAGGATGCATACCTGGAATGTCAGGGCTTTGGCATGAACATTCCAGTGAGTAAGGTAGAAACCATGGTACCGTTTCTGACCCAATCTAGAAGATATATATCATAACTTCTTCTGCAGTCACAAACATGTCAAGATGCAAAGGGAAGAAACAGACTCCCACCTCTCCATAAGATGAGTGTTAAAGTTACAGTGTAAAATAAGCATGTGAGACGGGAGATACTGCAGCCATCTTTGGGAAAGTACAAGCTGTCCTAGCTACTGGAGAAAAGGGTCTGCTGGAATAAGCCAGACTCATCCCCTATGCCACAAAAGCATCTGGTCCTAATGTTCCCACTCTGCCCCATGGGGTAGGCTTAGCTTTTTCACCGTCTTATGTGGGCCTTAGTTTCCTATCATCTTTTCAGTTTCTCGCTGAAACCCTAGCCCTAGCTAGGAAGCTGAAAATTCAGGCTTCCTCCCCTAGACCATGGCAGCTCTTCTCATCCTAGCTGGACCCCATTCCTGAGGGATTGCCAATTGACCACAGTGGACACACCGTGGCCCTATTCTATACCTGGCAAATGTCACTGAGAAGAACACCCACCACTCCCACTGCTGCCCCTCTAGTACCCTCCTGCAATGACCCAAACGGAATTCTGATTCACTAGGTCGCCTTGGAGCGGACACTTTGTGCCACTGCTCACGCCAAGTCCTTGCGGCTGTTACTTCCTGAGAGCTCTGGCCTTGCACAGGTCTTGGCCCTCTCACTCCAAGCTGACATGGAGCTATTTATTTATTTTTGAGACAGAGTCTTACTCTGTCACCTAAGCTAGAGTGCAGTGGCATGATATCAGCTCACTGAAACCTCCACCTCCCAGGTTCAAGCGATTCTCCTGCCTCAGGCTCCAGAGTAGCCTGAGTCAGCCGGGCGCGGTGACGCATGCCTGTAATCCCAGAACTTTGGGAGGCCAAGGCAGGTGGGTCACAAAGTCAAGAGATCAAGATCATCCCGGCCAACGTGGTGAAACCCCGTCTCTACTGAAACTGCAACAATTAGCTGGGCGTAGTGGTGTGCACCTGCAGTCCCAGCTACTCGGGAGGCTGAGGCAGGAAAATTGCTTGAACCTGGAAGGTGTTGAACCAGGGAAGCAAAGGTTGCAGTGAGCTGAGGTCACGCCTCTGCACTCCAGCCTGGTGACAGAGCGAGATTCTGTCTCAAAAAAAGGAAAAAAAAAAAAAAAAAAGAGCAGAGTCTCCAACAAGCACCTCATTCCTCTCCCACAAGACTCGGACCATTCCAGGACAAATTCCCAAGGATGTTGCATTATCCGCCTGTCTGGACAGAGTCTGGCAGGAAGGAAACCTTTCAGCGGTTCCAGCTTGATGTTTCTGGGCTCTGGGCTTTTTTCCTTACTCTGATCTTTCCCACACAAGAAAAAGGAGCTGCTGGCCCTGCTCTGAAGATTTGGCCCGTTTGTGATGCAAAGCAGCTTATTTCTGACTGCAGAAGTGCCAATAGTGCTGGAGGGGGGCTGACTGAGGGAAAGGATGATAGATAGAATTGTTTATCTTTTCAAGGAAACCCAGAGGGTAGACACAGTCAAAAGATTAGCCTGGGTAGCTTTATTGCCAGGGATGGGTGGCAGGATGGGAACCCGCCTCCTGATTCTGCCATGAATCAAGGTTTTAAAACTTTTACAGGCATTTCTCTTTACTCCTCAAAGTAGCTTTGGGGGGGGGGGGAATGAGTGACAGTTTAATCTCTCTATTCTCGCCAATTTTTATTTCCTCCTCCTGAACTACCCCCTCACCCTCCCTCCCAACTTTAAAAAAAAAAAAAAATCCATCTGGTGTCACCAAGGGCCAAGCAAGGTCCATGAACAGCCGCTGGAGGCTGATGCAGCCAGCGTGGGCTTGGGAGGAGTCTTGGGAGAATTGTCCTAGACTGAGCCACTTAGCCAACTGCGGGGCCCTGGTGGGCGTGCTGGAGAGGAGGAATTGGGGGAGGGAGAGAAACAGAAAGCGATCCAGGACACGTGAACAGGCCTGGAATAATGGGAAGGGAATGTGCCTAACAAAAATGGCCAAAGTACACAAGGAGAGAGAGAGGGAAGAGCCGCTCTCGGAGGAAAGAGGGCATCAGAGGAAAAGAAGATGGAGGAGGCAGGGGGAGAAGAAAGTGCCAGAAGTGAGGAGAGCATAAAACAAGGCGGAGGCTTGGAATGAGAGGAGGTAAAAGAGTATGACATTAAAAGAAACGGGAAGAAAGGAAGGGAGAAATCCCCAAATTATAAATGGTTGTGCCCTAGAGACTTTTTTTACAGTAGGTAAGTTTAAAACTGAAACCCATCTCCATCCAAAACCTTGACTCTCATGCTGACTTGTTTCTAATGTGGCCTGCAAAATAGGCCAACTTGCACAGATCCAAGCGTGAGCACCTCCGTATGCTTTGTACCTCGGCACCTCTCTGGCCCAGCCTTGTCTAGACCCAGATACAAAATCTCAGGGCTCTCAGTCCTGCTTGCACATTAGGATTTCCAGAGAAACTGTTGTTTGCTTTTGTTTTTTTCCAGACGGAGTCTCACTCTGTCACCCAGGCTGGAGTGCAGTGGCATCATATCAGCTCACTGTAATCTCTGCCTTCCAGATTGAAGCAATTCTCCTGCCTCGGCCTCCCAAGTAGCTGGGACTACAGGTGCATGCCACTGTGCCCTGCTAATTTTTGTATTTTTAGTAGAGACAAGGGTTCACCGTGTCACCCAGGCTGGTCTTGAACCTCCTGACCTCAGGTGATCCACCTAACTTGGCCTCCCAAAGTGCTGGGATTACAGGCATGAGCTGCCACACCCGGCCAAGGGAAACTTAAAAGGTACGTGTGCCTGGGTTCTTGCTTAGACGAATTTAATCAGAATCTCTGCTAGAGGAACATATGCAGGGTTTTAAAGCAAATCCAGGTGATTTTAATGCAAAGCCAGAGTTAAAATTCACTAACAGAACTTACACTAGCTCAGCTCTGCGGGGGTGGGTGGTTAGTGTGCTTTCAGCCCTTGTGAATAACATCGTTTCTAAGGGGAAATGTGTCTAGGTTTTAATTCCAGATGGAGGCACTAACCAGCCCCACACCACCCTGTATCCCACCCACCCAGGTCTGCAACGCTTAATTTATCAGTGGAAGTTGGGGGTACAACCTCCCCCTCCACCCCATTCCGTTCCCAGTGTGGCGAGGGCCATTCAGTCACATGTGGGAAACGTGTGTGTTTCCAAGTCAGGGTGTTCTTACTCAAGTGTGGTTAAAGCTGAAAGAAAAGAGAAAACAAAATGTGTCAACATGAGTCTCCCTGGATAAAAAATAAACATACAAAAAGTAAATGAAACTATGTATCAACAATAAATGCCAGAGATAGGGGCTCTGTAAGAAAAGGCAGAGCCTTCAAGTTAACAAACAGGGTGGGGCCCAGTGGCTCAGCCTGTAAACCCAGCACTGTGAGAGGCAGAGGTGGGAGGATCATGAGATCAACAGATCGAGACCATCCTGGCCAACATGGTGAAACCCCGTCTCTACTAAAAATACAGAAATTAGCTGCGTATGTGGTGGCGGGCACCTGTAATCCCAGCCACTTGGGAGGCTGAGGCAGGAGAATCAATTGAACCAGGGAGGCAGAGGTTGCAGTGAGCTGAGATCGTGCCACTGCACTCCAGCATGGAGACAAGAGTGAGACTCTGTCTCAAAAACAGAGAAGACACTGCCTGGAAATGAAGATGAAATGTGGCTTAACAATACTAGGAATTCTGCTGTGCCAAGACGTCAGGGAAACTGGTTTTCAAAGCTGTGTTAACGTGTGTTAGAGCTGCCAGACATAATGAGATCATTCCAATCAAACCAATACGGCCATTTCTCCTGGGGAAAAAGGGAGAAGATGGAGCTTGTGCACGAAACATTTGAGAAACCCTGCAACATGGGGCCACTGAAGACTTCACGCAAACCTCTGCGGTCCACACACCCCACCCACAGGCCGGCAACTGAAGGATTAGGTCCCACTTCCTATGGATTCCATGGAGATACGTGCATGGGAAGTAGGCTGCTGCGTGTGAACAACACCCAGGGAGACAGTTGGCAGCAGCACAAAGCTTCGTGAAATCCTTGAAGCCAACAAGACAGATCAGAACAGGCCAGAGGGTACAGCCAAAAACCTGTTGTTTCTTCACCTCTTCCAGCATCACACAATATAAAATCAATCAAATCACTGAATTACACCAGCCACGGCCTAGGGAGGATTATGTAAATGGGGCCATTGTCTGGTGGCAAGACAGGCTCCCCTTAATTCCCCTCTGGAGAGACTAGCCAGCAAACGGGGGACCAAGGCCCTGGTGCCCAGCCAGTGGGGCCTGGGCCTGCACAGAACAGAATCGCAGCTCATCCTTGCTGAGTAGTTTTCTCCCACCATGAGGGTGGCTGTGCCATGAGGGGCAGCCAGGTGGAAGAAGTCTGCACATCAGCCTCCCTCCCTGACTCTAATTAGTAACAGGCCAACACAGTGGTGCCGAAATTATTTGAATTCCTTTGTAAGGCACACTCTATAGTTACCAAGATGAGAGATCTTTGCACCTGATCTCAGAATAAGGGGTTCATAGAGGGGGCCCGGGAGGAGTAAGACGGTAGCCCAGCCAGGGGAGAAGTGGGACATGCCCCAGGATACAGGGTAGCCATAGCAACACTCTAAGCAAAGCAGCGGCTCCAGACATCTGATCATCTTGTCCCTCAACAGCACGGGCTGTTGTTCCCATAATGGCAAGTCAACCATTCTCTGTTCAGATGCTAGGGCCTCTTCAGCAAACTCATCCGTCCAGCTCATGGCTTCTGCCTTCTCATGACTTCTGTTCCTGGTGCCATCTGCTTTCTTGTCTCCTCTCTAAGTGCCTCCTAGCTTATGCACATCTCTCAAATCTGATGTATTTGAATGACACTTAGTAACACTAAGACAGACTGATTAGCTCTGTTAATTGCTACTCTCTATGGACCACTCTTATTGGACAGAAATCTCACTGCAGCCTCTCACTGACTGCCTTTTGAGTTAGGCACCATCCTCTGGTCCAGACTGCTAAGGTCAGAGTAGAACGGGGACATGGTACAAAGCATGGCAACCCACGCATCAGGAATCGCCTGTGGCTTTGTTTGGGCAAAACACCTTGTCCGGGACAATCTCAGCCTACCTTGCCCTGTGACCTAGGTTTCCTTTCATGAGTTTAAGACATACATACTCCTGGACAAGACACTGAAGCAATCATAAGCGGTGCACAGGAAAGCAACACATTACTAGAACAGAAAGAAGTCAAATGGCTCCAGTACCAAATATCAAGGATTCCGGATTCTCATAGGATAAAGTGGAAAATTACTGCCGTGAGTTTGAATCGGGTGCAAAGGGAAGAATAAAGTGTTAGAGAATGGTAACTAACAGTTATCCAGTGCTGGCTCTGAGTCAGGCCTTGACCCAGGAGTTAAGCGCTCAACCAGCATTAACTGCTACGCCCTCAAGACATTCCGACGTCACTTGGGGCAGTCCAGCAAGCCTGTTTGTTGGCTGACTTCAAAGCACTTCCAACCCCTTATCTCTTAACCACTATCACAGAAGCTGAAAACGACTTTTCCAACTTTCCTCACAGATGAGGAGTCTTGTGGTCCTGTTCTAGCCAATAAAATACCATGGGAAGTCATCTTGGAGTTTTAGAAAAGTTTTTCCTTTTCAAAGAAAAGGCCCTGGAACATAGACCCTTTCCCCATTCATATATTTAAAAAAAGAAAAAGAAAAAAATCCTGCTATCACCTCCCACTCCCACCCCCTGCTTCCTGCTGGGAATGGAGACTTCATACCTGGAGAGGCTGATGCCCTCATATAAGATGAGGCAACAAATATTAATATGAAATTAAAGATAGTGAAGTTGTCAAAAAGAGCCTGGGTCCCTGTTGAGGAGCTGAATCAACAAATCAACACCGGCTGCACATCCAAACTGATACAAGTATTATCACCGTCCCCATCTTCTATATAAGAAAAATGAGGCCACGGGTGGGTAAGCAACTGGTCTAAGATCTCTCAGCTACAAAAGGGCTTAGTTCGAAACCAAGCCCGTTGACTCCAGAGGCCGATCCATCATGACATGCTTCTCTCCAGACGGAAACCTTAGAATTGAAAAGTTCATATTTAGAAAGACCCCTAAGACTCTGTAGCCCAGTTCCTTCCAATTAAGGAATAAGGCCTGTGGCGGCTACATGCTGGGCCCGAGTCTATTGGCTTCCCCTTCCTGAAGCTGAATCCTGACACTCATCCAGTGTTCTTTACATTATCCCATGCTTTCTCTCCCGGGAAAAATAAGAGACTATAATTCCTGTACAGTACCATGGTGGCTTCTACATTGCCTTAGCTAAGGATTTGTCATCTTGATTCATCTTGGACCTCTGACACCACGGAAACCAAGTCAGAAGTAAGGACAATCGTATTGTATGTCAGAAAGTTATCGTGTTGGCCACATTACACTTCAATATATTTAGACTATATTAAGCCAAGATATTTTATACCAGAAGATGTTACCTGAGAAGGAGCATTATTAGTGGCTTTTGCAATACTCACTCTAGGAGCCTGCAGCACCGTCCCCAGAGGGAGAACACTATTGCATTTGGAAAGCAATGGCAGACGCCATCCCTGAGGCAATTTCTATTATTAAGCAGCTCAACAAAATTAAACCAAACCAAACCAAACTCTCCAATGTTCTAAAGAACTCAAGAAAATGAAAAGGTCTTTTTACACACGTTTGCCACCTTCCCAAAGTATGCTGGCCACGATGAAGACTTGCTTTTAAAAACCCAACTCTAAACACCTTTTTTCTTCCATACTCTGGCTCCTTTTCAAGCATCTCTTAACTCGCCCCAAAAGCTGCCATTATCCTATGATTGATGCATTTCTGGAGATTCAGCTGAACTTGTCTGTTCACATTATCCAGCTGTTCGGTGCCTGTGGTTTTCACTAATGGTCGTTACATTTGATCATTCCCTTCTTGCCCCTAAACTTTCTGGCAATGCTCAAGAAAAATATGGAATGCAACTGGTACTGAGGGCCCTGCAAATTTAGCAAAGCTTAGGATAGAAAAACATCTTGCATTTGCAATAATATAGGATTCAGGAGAAAATCGGAAGACTTTTTCATTTTTTTATTCCACCAATAAATATTGAGGACCTGCTGTACGTCAGGCTCTCTGCTCAGCACTCTAGATGTTTTATTCCATTTAACAATGCTGGCTGCAAACTCAGAAGTTAAGCACTAGTATTATACTCACATTAATCAGAAAATTAAGGCTTAGCAAAATAGAATAGCTTAACCATTGCAATATGTGATGGGGACTTCAAGAAGCTTGCAATCTAGAAGGAGAGGTAGCAGGTAGTACACAGGTTCTCTCTCTCTCTCTCTCTCTCTTCCCGTCGCCCCCCCACCCCCGCCCCCCCGCAACACAAAGCAGAATGTATTCAATAGATGATCCAGTTTCAGAGCTCACAGAGAAGATATTGCATTCAGGCCTCACGGAAAAGATTGCATTTAATGGGATTCTATAAGATGGGTAAGATTGCTGCAAATAGAAATGAAAGAGAGGCAGATCCCAGCATAGCAGAAGGAATGGCTTAAGTAAAAGGGTGATGGCAGGGAAATACAGAACATGCTTGTAAATGGAGGATATGCCAGTTTAGTAAGAGCAAAGGGCATAGGAATAGAGAGTAAAGGTGTTAGGACGGGTAAGATAGTTTGGGTATAGGTCATGAGGTACTAGAATGTCTGCCTTAACCTAGAACTTACCAGAATCACAAAGATAAGCCACTGAAGAGTTTTAGGGAGCCATTATACTGTCCCAAGGCTGCCCTTAAGAACAGTGTGTTTAACAGTAATACAAACCATGGAAAAGGAGGTGAGGCTGATGACGGCCAGTCCAGGCAGCCAGCAACCCCACGACACCATGGCAAACTGTGAAGGCCTGAGCCACGGTGGAAGTGGGAGGGCTTGAAAGAAGACCATGCAGACAAGACGATGGCAAAAGACCTGGCAATGGATAAGCGGGGGAATGAGGTGTCAAGTAATGATCAGATGCTGATGGTACCACTAACACACATCCAGACAAAACTCAGTGTCTGGGAGTAAACGGTCAAACAAAAAAATAGCAGTGTGAAGATCTTCCAGTTTAAAATGACACCTGGCTAGCAGTCCATGGCTCAACCTCCCCGAATGTCCCACTAAACTTACATACATTCCCCACTACACGTTTTAAAGAATGAAATTCAAAATTAGCATAAATACAAAAATGGAATTTCCAAAACGTTTTCACCAACTCCAAGACAGCAGAAGGTGGATTCAGAGAAACAGTAAGTGGCCCAGCTACAGGTGCTCTCCTGAAGCAGGGAAGCCCACACATGGCAAAGAAAGTGAGGTGGCCTCTGGTCCTTCCCCACCGTCTGCCCTGTCTCAAAGGCTCAGGTCAGTGCCAAACAAAGTTCTATTGTGCAAGTGTTTATTTCTAAAGTGCCAGAGTAAAACACCAATCACCTGTGTTCTACCACATCCTAACTACTAACCCCACCCCACTCACATTTTCTATTGCATCTGTGAACTGAAAGCAATGAGCGGGAAGTTGTCGGGGTCTAGCATCATGCTCTGTGTCCTAGGGGATGTAGCTCCCATACTGAAGCTACATAAGCAAGAAAAGACTCTAAGAAATCCAGCAGCCATGTGTGCTGGGGTTGTATATTTCCACCAACTCCCTCAGTTCAAAGTGTCAAAGAATCCAGCAAGAGAGTGAGATCTCATTTCTCCAGAGCAGAGCTACAAAATCTGTGTGTTAGCAAACACTGAATGCAGAGGGAACTTATCTAAGGAGTAAACAGCAAACTAAATAGAGGGCCTATGAAAAAAATTACGAAACCTCAGGGGAAAGGGAACAATGTCCCAAAGATCAAGAAGATGAACACACCTTTGAAAATGATTTACTATCAATAAAAGAGAAAATAGTATGAAATATTTATTATCTTCAGTAGGATCTAAGAATACACGGCCTCTCTGAAACGGGAGCAGAAAGCCAAAAAGCTGAACTGAAAGAACATGATGAGATGAAAAGACGACGTCATAGAATATGAAGACAATAAACCCAGATGAAAAGGAAGCTGGGTGAGATAAGGAGGCTGAAATTACAATATGAGAAATGAAGTCAGCACCGAGGGCAGTAAAGCAGATCTTGGGAAATCTAACCGGTAATATGTAAAATGGAATCGAACAGAAGATAAAAGGGGGAGAGAGGGCAAAAAAAAAGTGTTATTTTTTTAAGGCAGAAGGAAGATGATATATGCAGAGCACAAAGAAAGGAAATTCAATCTGCAAATAATAGGTGTTACCAAAGACAGAACCCAAACACTGGAGGACCAGAGCAACGATCACAGAAATAATTTGAATGTCGTAGACATAAATTTCTATAAGAAATCTACTTGATTTTTCTGTCTTAGGATTGTTGTCTTTAAAGTGGGGTTTTAAAGGAATATGCAGAAAGTTTTATGAATACTTGAAGGAGATTCTGTATGTTATTTGCTTGGCTTCAATATTGGTAGATATTAAATGCTAAGTAAGATCAGTTGTAATTTATTACTCTATAATAGCTCACACAAATTAGTAAACAGAAAAAAATTAAAAGTACCAAAAGCATGATGAGTTCACACATGAAATAAAACTATGAATAGCACATAAGCACATGAAAAATGTTTACCTCATTAGGAATCAAGGAACTCCAAATTACAGCAATGAGTTACAACTTTTCCAGTAACAAATATTAGCCAACTATGATTTTTCTTCCTTTAATGATAAAGCTCTACACTGAGAAAAGTTTGCTGAAATCCCACTGCTTTGCTGGTGAAATTCTAAAGTGGTTCACTCTAATAGTTGATATTTATAGATCAAGAAGATTAAAGAGATTTGTATTGTTACGGACTGAAGGCTTGTGTCCCCCCAAAATTCACATGTTAAAGCCCTAACCCCCAATGTGACTGTATTTGGAGACAGAGTCCAGGAGGAGGTCATAAAGGTTAAATGAGGTCATAGGGGTAGGGCCGTAACTGATAGGACTTATGGTCATGTAAGAAGAGAAAGAGACACCAGAGCTCTCCCTCCACCATGTAAGAATACAGCAAGAAGGCTGCTATCTGCAAACCAGGGAGACAGCCCTCACCAGGAACCAAATAGGCTGGCATCTTGATCTGGGACTTCTAACCTCAAGACCTGTGAGAAAATAAATTTCTGTTGTTTAAGCCACCTAATCTACAGTATTTTGTTATGATACCCCAAGCAAACTAATACAGTTCTTTAACTAGAATCTCCATTTCTAGGAGATTATCCTAGATGTTTGGAAAAGTACAAAATACATATTGTTGAGTCTTTTGCAACCATAGAAGCAAATTTTATGGCTTATTTAATGGCACAGGGGAATAACTGTTATATTAGTATAAAAGTAGAAAAAACTATATCACTATGATCCTCATTTTGTTAAATTATTTGTCAAGTATATCCACATAGAAAAAAGAATAAAAGGACGTACATCCAAAAGTTTTTTTTTTTAAATCGACTGAGTGTGAAATATCGTCTCCGATGGTAAAATTACAAGTAGCTCTTTTCCTTTTTTTTCTTTCTTTGAGGTGTTGTAAATCTTCAACAATCATCCTGTATTATTTTTACAATCATAAAATATATTTTCTTTTTAAACAAGACCTACGAATCCTGCTTCTGTCATTAGCTTGGAATAGTCTTCAAAAAGAGCCTTGTTTCTTCACGCTATGCTCATTACCTGCCTCTAAAGTTTTAGAGATATTATCTAAGTCATTCACCTGCATTCATAAAATAGTGTCATAAAGCAGTTTCACTACAGAATGTTGGAGTTGTTGCTTTGTTGGTAACTCCTGCATGATCTAACCTACAATCCCTAAACAATTGTGCATGGTTTCTATGTACCTAGGAGTTCTAAAATAGAGCTTAGCAAAATTCTTGCTTTTGTCTTTAAGATATATCAGTCCAGTTGGGCAAGGTGGCTCATGCCTGTAATCCCAACACTTTGGGAGGCTGAGTTGGGAGAATTGTTTGAGCTCAGGAGTTCAGGACTAGCCCAGCTTGGGCTACATAGCAAGACCTATTTGCTAACTAAAAATTTGTTTTAAATCAACTGGGCACGGTGGCGTCCTTCTGTCGTCCCAGGTACTTGGGAGGCTGAGGTAGGAGGATCACTTAAATCGGGGAGGGCAAGCCTGAAGAAGGCTGTGATCATACCACCGCACTCCAGCCTGGGTGAGAGAAACTTGTCTCAAAATAATAAAATAAGGTATATCCGTCCAAAATTGGATCAGCTTCCTTCGAATTTCAAAAAAAGTGAAGTAAACACGAGTATTTTCTTGAACAAAGATACCACAAATATACCAAAATGGAAAATATTTTGTGGAAGAGAGAGGAAAGTTACTCTCGATCGTTTCAGAAGAAGGAATTAGAATCAAAGGGTGAAGCTAGAGGAAGGAAGATTTTGATGCAGAACTAAGAACTCACTAATTAGAGATTTATTGCAAAATAGTGAGTCCCGCATTACTGGTGATTAATAGCAAACAGATGACCATGTGTTTGGAAGGAAGAGAAAACAAAGATTGTTTATTCACTTATTTATTTTTATTTATTTATTTTTACATCTCCCAAGTCTCCACCGTTTACAGAAAGGTAATTTCTACATTAAATTTGAACCAAACTGAAAGTCAGACTAGATAATCTTTAAGGCAAGGTAGCTGTATAATTTTTGGTCCCAACTGAGCACTTTTGAGAGAAAAGAGGTGATAATAATTACACTGAAACCGGGGCATTCAGGTTAAACTGAAACGGATGGTCATCCATTTGGAAGACCCTCTGTTGGAAGAGACTGCCCCTGTTGGAAGAGACTGCTCTAGGATCTCTTCCAACTCTTTGACACTCATGCGTTCCTCAACCTTAAGTGTTTAATCCATGCTTCCAGGGGCTAAAATGTTTCAGCACGTATCTTTGACTGGCTTAATGGCTTATCAAAAATGGTCAGATATTCCGGCGTATGACAAACCTTTCTTGGAATGGCTGAAGCAGAGAGGAGGAGAAATGCTGAATTACCCTAATAATTGGTCCTTAGAGAAAAGAGAGAAGTGAGCACAGTTCATTGGAAGCCTACAAGGTGAATGGTACTGCCAAGCCCGGAATTATTTTGAGCTGCAGTTAGCAGCATACCTAGATGATTATTACTTGGATATTTCAGTGTTGCCCAAGGGTAGCTGGAATGTGTGGCTCTGATTGGTTTTCCAGCTGGAAATGTTACAGAAGGAAGGAGATGTCTGCTTTCATGTATCTTGTTGCATCCTGCCTCTGCTTGACAGCATCTCTGGTCTGACAGTCCTGTACATCACTTCCACTGTGCTTTAGGATTGACACAAATAATTTAGGGTGAGCTATAGCCACACTCACAGAATCACCCCCGCGATAAACAAGGCCACCCCCTTGTGTACGCTGTGTGATTTTACTATGGATGATCACAGGGCCGTCAGTTGGAAACAGGTGATAGAAAAGAGGTTAAAGGTAGGCTTTTGTAGACATCCATTGATGTGATACGATTTTTTTTTTTTTCTTTTTGAGACCGAGTTTCGCTCTTGTTACCCAGGCTGGAGTGCAATGGCGCGATCTCGGCTCACCGCAACCTCCGCCTCCTGGGTTCAGGCAATTCTCCTGCCTCAGCCTCCTGAGTAGCTGGGATTACAGGCACGCGCCACCTTGCCCGGCTAATTTTTGTATTTTTAGAAGAGACGGGGTTTCACCGTGTTGACTAGGATGGTCTCGATCTCTCGACCTCGTGATCCACCCGCCTCGGCCTCCCAAAGTTGTGATACGATTTTTAAAGGGTCCCTGCCTTTCCTAATAGTTCCTCATTGGCCTCTTAAAAGTACCATGGGTGAAGGCTTCATGCTCTCATATGTCCTTTTGGAATTCATAAGCGTTTTAGCCTAGAAGACAGGAATTAACATGTGATCAATAGTGTTTATATTCCTGCAATCAGATTAGAAACTCTCCCAGGACAGAGAGTCTTTTTATCTTTTTGTGTGTTCTCAGGGCTTGGCAAAGAGTAGGTGTTCAGCACATACTAGGATGTAATGGTGGTGGTATAATAGTGTTGATAGTAATCATAATGGCTATTTTTTAAAGATAAGTTGTTTATTATAAACAGAGCAGGGCTGCCAAGAGAAGTTAGGTGAATTCTGAGAGGGAAAGAAACCTTGGAATGACCCACAGATGCTATCAAACACAGACCCAGCTAGGACCGCACAGCTAATAATTTTGAGCCGCTAGAAAGCACTGGGTCTATGAATGAGACTTAGGTATTTTTTTTGTAGTAGCAGAAATAGACTTAGACTTGGTAATTTATAAAGAACCGAAATTGATTTCTTACAGTTCTGGAGACTGGGGTGTCCAAGATAAAAAAAAAAAAAAAAAAAAAACACCAGCATTTACTGTCTGGTAAGAGCCTTCTTGCTGCAAACTCACATGGCAGAAGCAGCAAATGCTGTGTTCTCACATGATGGAAGAGCAAAAAGGGACAAATAGCCTCCCCCTTCTATAAGGGCACTAATCCCATTCACGAGGGCAGAGCCTTCATGATCTAATCACGTTCTCAAGGCCTCACCCTTAATATTATTAAATTAGGAATTAATTTTCAAATTGAATTTTGGAGGGAAACAAACATTCAAACCATAGTAAGCGAAAGGAAAAGATCTAAAGTAGACTAGAAGCCTCTGAAACGAATTGAATGGAGCTGAAGACAAATCACGCCTGGTTGGAAATTTTACCTAAAGCTTGGGAAACGCAGAGAGAGAGCAAAGGTGACCCTCTACCTGAACGGCGAACCAGATCACATTCCTAAAAGCCAAGAATATGAACTCTTTCTAGATAAGTTGGTGTGTCAGTTAATGGGTGATTGATTTAATTACAAGGAAAGAGTATATATTGTAAGGCGTTCTTATTAAACTCTGGCAAATTGAGCAGGAGGGAAGAACAAAATGTGCAGGTTATCAAAAGGGAAATGGTGGTAGCACCAACTCTTTGTACCTTCAAGAAAGCCAGCACTCCTTTGAAGCTGTTGTAGCATCAGTCTAGCATCCAGCGCCTCCCCACAGTCAACATCAGAGAATGTTTCTCAGGGCAGCAACGCTGAGAGATTTCACAGTGACCCTTGACCCGTTCAACCAGCCTCATCTCTAAGCTTTCTGAATAACAGCCATAAGACGGCAACAACAAAAGTTGCTGGAATGCAGGCAAGCTATTATTTGAGGAGCAATGGCCAGGCCTGAACACCTCTCTGGGGACTGAGCTGATAAGGAGAAAAGGACAGTAGGAACGAGGCAGGTTTTTAATTATCAGCCAGGGCAGGTACATTCTAGAGATCCAATGCACTTCCCAGGTGTCCAGAAGCACAGCTTCGAGCAACTTCAAGTAGGTAGATACCTTAGGGACCTGAGTACTACTGGCCAACTGATGAGGCTCCAGAAATAAAATATGTACAGGCTTTTTTCTAGCGAAGGTTATGAGTTATCCAGAAAAGCAGGCAAGGTAGGAAGAACCTGGCATAACAGGTGCTGTGGATGGTTACAAACTGAAGAACAACCTACATGTGAGTGTCCACTGAGAAAAGCACAATGTACCTCCTTCCTGATGGACCCCAGATATTACCATCTTCATGAAGGACACCAATAGCTAATAAGCACCACTGAACACTGCCTTTTCCAGTAGAAAACACTGTACTTAGGAGTCAGGAGACTTTGGCTCCAGTCCCCACTTTGCCACCAATTTGCCCTGTGACCCTGGACAAGTTACCTTTCTCTTAATTTCCGTGCCCAAAGCAATAAATTAATGATATCTTCCTTTCTGGCTCCAATGAAGTCTTGATCACAGGGCACAGTGCGGTGGTTCATGCCTGTAATCCCAGCACTTTGGGAGGCCGAGACAAGTGGATCACCTGAGGTCCGGAGTTGGAGACCAGTCTGGCCAACATGGCGAAACCCTGTCTCTACTAAAAATACAAAAGTAGCCAAGTGTGGTGGTGTGCAACTGTAGATTCTTGGGAGGCTGAGGCAAGAGAATCGCTTGAGCCTGGGAGGCGGACACACCTTTGCACTCCAGCCTGGGCGACAAGAGTAAAACTCCGTCTCAAAAACACAAAGTCTTGATCACAGGAGTATTGAATGAAATAATGTCTGAAAATTAGAGAGTAGGATTCAAATGAAAGCCACTGATATAATTCAACTGAAGACAGTTTTGTAGGATGAAAACTGAACTAGTGGGCCAAGTATGGTGGCCCACACCTGTAATCCTAGCACTTTAGAAGGCAGAGGCCAGCAGATCACTTGAGCCCATGTTTGAGACCAGCCTGGGCAACATGGTGAAATCCCAGCTCTACAAAAAATACATACAAAAAAAATTAGGTGGGCATGGTGACACATGCCTGTCATCTCAGCTACTCCAGAGGGTGAGGTGGGAGGATCACCTGAGACCGGGAGGTCAAGGCTGCAGTGTGCCAGGATTGTGCCACTGCACTCCACCTGCAAACTCCTGAGTGACAGAGTAATACCCTGTTTCAGAAAAAAGAAAGAAAAAGAAAACTAGACTAAATAATGGTGTTATATGTTGAAAGAGGCAAAATAGAAAATTCTTGCAAATGTTTCCAGACTAAGAAGACAGCATTAAATCATTTGTCTTCTTTTTTGTTGTTGTTGTTGTTGTTGTTTTTTTTTGAGACAGGTTTGCTCCATTGCCAGGCACCAGGCTGGAGTGCAGTGGTGCGATCTTGGCTCACTGCAACCTCTGCCTCCCGGGTTCAAGCAATTCTCCTGCCTCAGCCTTCTGCATTTATCTTCTAAATAGTACCTAATGCCATGAAAAGAACCTGCCAATGCCTTCAAAACAATCCTATTTATCACGTGAAAACTCAGGCAATGTGAGTGTTATTGATGAGCCTCTTTACTCTGATTTCCAACCCTACCTTCCCTCCCTAATACTGTACACGGAAGTGGGGGAGTGTAACTCCTGGCAAATGAAGACAGAAGTGCCAATCCCGGGACCAGCTACTATCCATTCCCCTGTCCGAGAATCATAGAGACTTCTGGAACTTGCATGATGTTTTCCTGAAACCTTCAACATGTTCCCTCATTTCCACCCCTCCTTTCGTAATTGAGTAGTGAAAAAAAAAATCTATAAACACTCCAAAAAAAAAAAAACTTAGACGTTCCATGGAGACATGGAGGCAGCATGTATTTAAGCATAACCAGGGGGTGGTGGTAGAAAGCTGTAGGCCTCAGACGGAATTTGCTTGAAACTACATGGGCTCTGCCTCCGCAGAGGACAGCTGCTGTAAACTCTTCATTTGTTGGCAGAATCTGCACTGAGTCCATGGGACAAACTTACTCTCTAGGAGTTTCCCTGGATTATCTCTTCAGGCTTTATCATCCATTTATAAGATTAAAAATCATATCACATAAAACTTGGCTCTGGAAATTTGAAACTAACCAATACTGTTTTTCAAAAGTTCTCTGAAAAATAAAATGGATTATGCAGGAAAATTTTGTAAATGGAAAATATTGCATATACAGAGTTTGAGGCAATCCAGGACATTTTAAGCCAGAAAGCAGATGGAATAAGAGCAATATAAATTACTATAACTATATTTTGCCAACTGCAAAGTGACTCTAACGCCAAACAATTTCTTCTCCCCTACTTGTTGACTGCATACAAATTTGTTTTTAATTTACACTCCGTAGAATTGGTGAGATGTTTGGAGTTTGAATGATAGAAACTACAGGTCTAGGGAACACCAAATCTAGCCAAACCACCCACAGAGTATCCCATTAAGGAGACAAGCACATAATATACAAAAGGGTATTTTCAGAGAAAAAATAATATTCATGCATGTTATATAAGCCAATTAATAAAAACGATGCCTGTGCCAATTTTTAGGAAATGTCTTACAAATAGAAAGCACACTAAATACTGAACAGAAGGACAAAACTTCATCAGCAGTTTTTCCTGGCCTTGGTGTTCTCAACATGACCTCCAGCCTGCCCCTTAGATGTCTGGGCAGCTTCCCAAGGAAGAGTCTTGGCCTCTGGTTGTCAGACTCAGGGAAGGTTTTAATCCTGACTCAATTCACTCTAGGCCATCAATTCGGGGCTCAGTAAGATTTGTCCAAATTACCCTGACTGGAGTAAATCAGCGCAGTCATATGAGAAGCTAACCAGCTAATTTATAAAGGAGGAGGGAGAGGGCGACACAGATTTTTCACTGCAGTGCAAATTGTAGTAAAGAGACAGACAATCTGATGACTTTTTGGTCAATCTGTCCCTGCTCCATATTCCAGAAAGGTGCTCGGGCCTTCAGCCACTTCCTTGAGCTAGAGTTGGGCTAGAATGCAATTTCATCAGCAGGCTATTTTTAACCAAGGCAGCCTAGAAATCGGCCTCAGGGGTCTTGTGCTGAGATAAATTCACACAAATCACTCCCCAACCCACTGACCAGCAAGACTCCTGTTTGGACAAGAAATCTTGCTCCATAGCCTAAATTATGACAGCCTTGAGTTTTCAAAGCCCAGATATTCAATGACAAGCCACTTTAGAGTTTGGATGATAAGAATGGAATGAAGATTTCGTCTGCATCTGCAGTCTCTCCTCCCAATCACCTAAATATGAGGTAGCACAGCTGCATATTCATGATAAAACAAACAGGCACTACAAGGTGTTTGCTGCATTCTTACATTTTTTTAATAGACAAGACCTCCATACTCTTTTACCTCTGCCCCAAAGACATCTTCATACCCGCTTCCTCAGTTTCAGATCTCCTGCACTGCCACTATCAGGTAGAAAGGCTCTGGAATCAGCATTTGGAAATACGTTAATTTAGCATGAAAATAGAGGATGATAGCAGAAATTACAAGGACTACAAACTAGAAGCATCCGTTCATTACAGCATTTTAACGTGCAATTATGGAACATCATGAAGCAGGGTGGACAAGAAGGAGGAGGGTGTCCAGGGAAGATACCCTCCACCCCAGGTGTAAAGGTGGCAGGCAACTTCAGAGAGAGCTGGGAGAGACAAACCAGGGACGTGAAATCGGCTTAACTGGCTCAGAGGTGGAGGAGCATGTAGCCTGATAACACAGGCGAGGTGAGAGGGACTAGAACTCCTCATCCCTGGAAAGTGCAGCTTCAGCCTTCATTCAGATCTGGACAGCACTGAGAAAGGATGCAAGGACCATTCTTCTGGAATCCCAGAAAGGAAGACTGGAAAGACCGTGCATCTGACCCAGTACCCATGTGCAAGCATTCTGTCTGTGCCAAGCAACTACAAAGATGCAGACTCCTTTCCATTCATAAACAGTATAAATAATACACTGTGATCATTTATCAATCTCCTGGAGGATTCATAGTCAACACAATGGCATAGTTTGCCACAGGCCTCTGCCCTTCAGAACTCAACCAGTCTCTTGGCAGCTGTTTCTAGAATGGGGGTTGGGGGAGCAGTCCACCACAAGAGCTTCCAGGCAGCTGGGTGGCTTCAGGCACCTCACGCCTTCTTCTGAGATAATCTCCACCACAACAAACCTGTACACCTACAAGAGTGGCGAAGGTAGCCACCATCCCAGAAATAAAGCGTGCACACCATCGGGGTTAAACCCAGTGCAGAAGATTTGTAAATTCCATTTCCTGCAAAGTTTCTGGGGGAGAAAAGTGAGTGGGACTGTAGAGTGCAAACATAACAACATTCACTTACCTCAGAGGACAGTGGAAAGAAATGGCTAATAAAAATTATTACAGATCACTTCACACACATAAAGTGCTTTGTAATAAACACTAATACTTTAATTCCACACTGCTTGTTTCTAGATTTTAAGAGTAAAGCTGAAAGAGTAAAAGTAGGAAGTTTCATATTCTGCCGTTTTCTAGTTTTAAGCAAAGGAAGAAAGGAAGGAAAGAGAAAGCAAGCCCGAGAAGTCAAGTTTTCAGTTGCTGCTTATGTAACAGGAGCCTGTGAACTGCACCAGAAATTAATTGAAGGAAAAGTAACTGTAGGGGAATTGCTTGGAGGACTGCCAGAAGGGTTTTAACAGCTGGAAGTTGAAAAGTGATTAATTTTGACAGCAATAAAAGCCTCATGTTCATACATAATTATGCTTAGATTTGTGGGCTGTTGGAATTTTTTTCTATGCACTATTAACCTTTTTCTGTCCAAATTGGAATTTAGATACTTTAAATGAGTTTTGATTTTTAAATTGAATAATAATTTGCCTTCAATGGCACTGACTCATCTCAAGATACGGAAGATTTCAGGGGAAAAACAGTAGAATAACGTGCAGGTAGGAAATAGTTTCACATATCCTTCTGAGCTTTGTGAAACTTGATAGAAATAAAGGCGTCTGATTTTGCCCTATGCAGGAGCAACAACAATAAAGCATTCAGGAAAAAGGCATTCCGAGCAAACAGGAAAAGGTACCGAAGTAGCGGAATGTTGTCAACTCTACAGTTTGGCTAAATTCACAGCACTAGGAAATAGAGAAAAAACTGTAAGAAAATATTCATTATGGTTTAAAGGTCCCCTCTAAAATTCATGTTGAAAACTTAATCCCAAATGTGGCAGTATTGAGAGATGACGCTTTTAAGAGGTGACCGGACCATGAGGATAGAGCCATTCGTGGATTAATGGATTTTCGGGTTAATGGATTAATGGGTTATTATGGGAGTGGGACTGGTGGCTTTATAAAAAGAGGAAGAGAGACGTGAGCCTGCCTGCTCAGCTCCTTCACAATGTGAAGCCTTGTGCCACCTTGGAACTCGGCAGGGTCCCAGCTGGCTGCCACTGCATATGGCCCCTCAACCTTGATAACCTTGGACTTCTTGGCCTTTGAAACTATAAAAAATTAATTTTGTTTCTTATAAATTACCCAATTTCATGTATTCTCTTATGAGAAAGTGGACTCTGACAATATTATAATGCTACCTTCAAAAATATTGCCTAGCATAGGATTAAACTGAGTTCCAGAACTGCAGTATGGCTGATTAGCTATAAAAGCTTAGACACATCACTAAATTTCTCCGTGACTTCTCTGTTTCCTGCGTAGGAAGAGAGGGCTGGAGCAGATAATTTAGAAGATCACACTCACTCTAAAATCCAATTATTTAAAACTATTTCTTTTGGGATTAGCCATATTCTGACATTTTTCTCTTAGTCACCTTTACTATCCTTGTATCAACCAGTCTGAACAGATAGAGTGAAACCTTGGTAATATAAAATGTTTTCAAAATAATTAAAAATAGTTAATATTTATAACAATAATAGCAGTTTGCAACGCACTATTCTAAGAACTTTATAAATATTTTATGTATATACATATATAATACTATGTGTCAATCTCACAACCATCATATCAGATGGGATTGATATCCTATTACAATTATTATTTTTCTCACTTTACAGAAACTGAAACAGTAGCGTGGTTACATGACTTCCCAAAGTCAATTGATACCCGGTGGGAATGCAAAGATTTGGGGAGTTTCCTAGTGTTCCTAAGAAAATATATGTTATTGTAGACACAGTAAACTTATGTCATGATATTGGAACAGAAAGAACAATGAACCCGAACTCAAAAGAACTAGATTTAACCTTGGCCCTTCCGTTTCCTGCACTGTTACCTTGAACACTTCATCAGCTTTTCATTCCAGTTTCCTTACATGTAAAGTACAGGAGTCGTCTAAATCAGTGGCTCTCAAGATGTAGTAGCCAAACCAGTGGCATTGCTACTATATGGGAACTGGTTAGCATGTAAATTCTTGGATCCAACCCAATTAAGTTCTTAATTTTGGGATAGGTCTCAGACTTAACCAAATTATACTTTCTGGGCATAGCATCCAGCAGTCTGTTTTGACAAGCCCACCAGGTGATCACAATGCATGCTAAAGTTTGGGAACCAGTGGCCTAGGCCATCTGAATCTAACATTCTGTGATTCCATCTCTGACTGGCTGGTTTCAGGTCGTTGAATTTCAAACTGATGTGGTTTTGCTCTATTTAAATACCTCTTCCCTGAGTCATCATGCCAGAAGATGGGATACCTAATGTTGGCTCACTGAAATGATTTTTTTGTTTAGTCATCATCAGAGCATTACAGAAGAATGAGGCTACTGTGAATGTTACCTCAAGCAAAAATATAAGATTGAATCCAAAGCCAGAGCCTCAGCGGAACCTGAGTTCTTAATCCGATGCCATGCCCCACATGGGGGCTGAATAAATCCTTGCTGCTGCCTGAGTCAAACACCATGCACGCTGTGATTAGCAGCCTGGAGGAGCTGGCATGTGTTTGCACCCATATTCCCAACTGTGCCAAAATCAAACCTGCCTGTCTCCTCTGAGTCAAGAGGGAGGCACCTCTGGATAGAATGTCCAGTTCACCTATTAATTTATCACTCCCATTGCCATAGGGTCACTTGACAAATAAATACAACTCACTTGAAATCAGAAGCCTGGACAACCAACCAATGCCAAAGGTATTCACATTTATTTGAGGCCTGATTTTAAATGGGTCTTTGCCTTGTTCTCTTTCAGTAACAACCTGCTCTTCAGCAGTGGTAGAGGAAGACCTCCAAGTTTCAGGGCCAACCATGAATGCCCAATGCCTCATACTTAATAAACCCTCCTGTAAAAGCAGAACACCAGGTGACTGCATAACCTGATATACAATACTGTAAACAGCAGAAGAGCAAAGACTGGTGTCTCTGCTTGCTTTGTATTTCTCATGACACCTCTTTAACATAAACTATTGTTTGTTGATTTTATTTAAAACATACAACTAGAAGAAAGAGGCAGAAATGCAAACTCGATCAGATTTCAAAACTTTCTGAGAAAATAAGAGAAACTTAGGAAGGAATAATATATTGAGAGTAAAGAGGACCACATAAAGAAATATGAGCTTGTTAGGAGCTATAGTTATGAAGCAGGTGGAGTTTCACTCTTTAGAGCCAAGTAAGCCTAAGACACATGTGAAATAATTCTACTCTTTTGTTTTATGTGAGCGGAAAACCATAAATATTTATTCTAGACCATCCCAGAAACTAACAGTTTTACAATTGGCCATAATAAATATGAGAAGGGCTAAAAAAAATTTACAAACCATTTCCCAATCAAAGTTTACTTAAAATGATGTGTTAGCAGAGGCATTACATTCTTTTATGAAAAGTAATCTAGGCATAATTTTCCAACTCGATACTTGCATATTGTGATAGCCCCAAAAAGAAGTCAAGCTGACATTTTGGGATTTATTCTGTACTATCATGCACAAGCTCTTAAGTAGGTGCTATTATTGTCTCTATCTTACAGATGGAGAAACGAGGCACAGAGAAACTAACAGAGCCAAAGTTACAAAACCAGCAAATGAAATAGCTTAGATTCAAAACCAAAAACTCTATCTCCAGAGTTTATGCTCCTTGATAGCCACATCACTCTTGTTTTATTTATTCTATGTGTCACTTAAGAATGATTTGGTGGCAAATAACAGAAAACCCAACTGAAGGTGACTCTTAAAAATAGGAATTCATGTGGTCAGGCACGGTGGCTCATGCCTGTAACCCCAGCACTTTGGGAGGCTGAGGCAAGCAGATCACCTAAGGTCAGGAGTTGGAGACCAGCCTGGCCAACATGGTGAAACCCCATCTTTACTAAAAATACACCAATTAGCCAGGCATGGTGGCACCTGCCTGGAATCCCAGCTACTTGGGAGGCTGAGACAGGACAACTGCTTGAATCTGGGAGGTTGCAGTGAGCCAAGATTGTGCCACTGTACTCCAGCCTGGATGACAAAGAGAAACTGTCTCAACAACAACAACAACAAAAGGAATTCATTTATCACTAAGCAATTAAGTATGGAGAAAAGCAACTGTTAGGGGGTTCAGTTGCTCTCAGTGCCCTCAGGGACCCAGGTACTCTCATTCCGCTGATCCATTATCCTTAGAATCCTCATGCCTACCATGCCATGGTCCCTGCTCTTCTAGATAATATCTCCCCATTCCAGGAGGTAGAAGTGTAGGAAAAAAAATGCCTTCTTGGGGGACTTTGTTTTTTCCCATTTGGGAAACTACACTCACCTCACTGGACTACACCTTACATCTCACCAGCCAAAACAGCATCAGGCACTCCTCCTTCACCCAACAAAAGGCCAAGCAAAATGAGATGAGGGTTACTGGTTTTAACTCATCATGCTTTATATTTGGGGACTGGAAAGAGGGCTGAAACGAATGAGTCTCTACTCAGCTCCTGAGTAAATCAGACTTCTTTTAGTGAGAAAGGAGTATGGGCAGGAAGGGGAACGAGTGTTGGACAACAAGAGACAGTGCCTGCCACACTCCCCTACTTTGGATTTTTGGTTGCTCTTTATTGTTCAGTACCTGATTCCCTTGAATTATGGGAAGGCATTGTACTAAGAAGTAGGAGTAAAGATAAAAACCATAATTTCTATATAGTTATAAATTACTGAAAGGCTTCATTTTAGAGAACCGATGGCATACCCAATTTTAAACATGGAGGTGAAAGACTTAAGCGATATATGGCTGAGTTGGCAAATGGCTGTCAAGGGAATCCAAGAGGCCTTACCTTGCCTATGGGTGAGAAAGAACCAGCACCGAAGTACTAAGACTGTAAAAAGACAAAGGACAAGTCTTGTGTATGTGCTTAAAAATAGAGTGTACATTCAATATTCTCGCAGCACTAAGCCCACAGTGTTGGTTTACACGCACAAGTAATCATAGCATAATCTGAGTTTCTCCAGGCCTTACCTGCTGCTGGGTATAGACAGAATCACGCAGAAGTAATGACTCAAACTTCCCTGGTACATGTCTCTACCAGCCCCTGCTTTGTGTTTCTGGGAGTCCCCATGAAGTTCAAAAAGTGCATACAAACAATAAACAATCCCAATCCCACTGGGGCGGGCCCTGCTCTGGCTTGACAAAGTGCTGCATAGTGGCTTGGATCAGAGCTGGAGAAGCAACCCTCTCTCCTTCACGCACCCACTGTCACAAGGGTCTGAAAACACTGCAGCTAGCATCTTCTCTCTCCCTAGGACCCAAACATGCGGCCACAGGGCAGGGCTGGGGACAGATTCGAGTGATAGAGACGGCCATCAACTCAGTATCTCTTCTCTTCCTCAAACATCATAGCTTGCCATTGCATCAGACCGTCTTGTCTGGCTCTTGCTTCCCTTTAGGACAACTGACTAATCGTCTCTGTCCTAGGAACTTATTCATAGGAAACAACCAGACACATTGCCAAAAATATGCATAAGGAGTCAATTACAGAGCTCTTGATAGTGGTTGAAAAAAAAAAACTATATTTTATCAGTAAGAGACTGCTTAATTACAGCACATTCATTTTGAAAACTAATAAGCATTCATTTAAAATGATGAGGTAAATCTACATTTACTGACATGGAAAGATATTCATGATATATTGTTAAACTGGGAAAAAAGAATGATCTCATTTTTACAAAATAAGTAAACACGTGCTCACATGAATGTATGTGCTAATGTGCACACACAAAAAAATAGAAGTTATCTTTGGACAAAATAAGGGTATTTTTGCTGTTTTCTTTATACCTTTACGAAAAGCAGAAATTTTTTTACAAGAAATGTGAATTGCTTTCATAATCATAAAAAGATAAAGCCATATCTGTCTTAAAATATAATTATTTTAATAAAACAGGCTTTAGTAATCCATTCTTTAGGGTGAAATTGTGGCGGGGTGAAATCTCCATTTCACAGTATCATTTAATAGAAGGAAGGTCTGATCATTTACTGGAAATTCCTGGGTAATGTGTAAGATTACCCAAACTTGACAGAAAGATGATTAGTACTGGTCATCTCCTGAAAACTACGGCAAGTCTGGGGAGCAGTGCACTGCCCCAGCAGTGCTGTTCCTGGAAGCCTGAGAAATCACGATTTCTGGATGAAAACAAAAGTATGCAGAGCAAAGCAAACACATAGGCTGCTGTATTTTGTGGTTGCCTCTTTTTAGCCTTGGCTCATTTTTTCAATTGGTTATTTTTTTCTAATGGATTAGTAAAAGCTCAAAGCTTAACAACACCTGGCATTTATGTCATATTTTTCCCCTCTATTTGTTTGCCTTTCAAGATTTGTGTGAAATTTTATGCTACAAAGACGTTCTCATTGTTTGTGTGATAAACTGTAACAGCCATCTTTTTATGATTCTAGGCTTTGGTATCTTGCTTGGAAACACTTTTTCTACCTCCCAAAACACCAAAATTATTCACTCCTGTTTTATTTAACTTACTCATTTTTATCTTTTGTAATTGTCAAAAGGAAAATTCTAGGCGAATTAAATTTAACAGAGTTTAATTGAGCAGAGAACGATTTGCAAATAGGCACCTCCCCCACCAGCAGAATAGTCTCAGAGACACTCCAGCACTGCATGTGGTCAAAGAGAATTCACATACAGAAAAAAAAAGTAATGTCCAGAAGCAGCCTGATTGGTGATAGCTCTGTGTTTGCCTTATTTGAACCTGGTTTGAACCATCAGCTGCCTTTGGTTGGCCGAAGCTTGGTGATTTGTACAAGAGTAAGTTACAGTCTGTTTACACATCCAGCTAGGTTTCAGTTCACTATATATGGAAGAACCTTTAGGCCAAAATTCTCATACGTAAGGAGACAGCTTTGGGCTAAAATTAATTTAACATAATTAAGTATTAAATTGATCAGAATTTATGTGTATGTGTGTCATGTGTGAGACAGTGATATAAATGGTTGGTCCCAGTTGGTTAATCATTCTCCCCAACACCATGTATGGATTTATACAGTCTTTTTTTTTTTAACTGATTAGAAATAATATTCTTATTGTATACCAAAACAACACAAATACACAAGGGTACATACATACATAGCCTTGAGTATGTTTTGGACTTATATTGTTGAGTTCCATTAGCCTGCCTGCCAATTCCTGAGCTGATACTATATACATCACAATCATTATGGATTTAAGAGGGGTTTAATTTTCTGATAAGGCAAATGACTCCCTCATTATTATTTTTTTCAAAAATATATTAGCTATTCTTAATTTACCATTCTTCTGGATAATTTAGAATTATTTGGTCAAATTCCAAATAAAACACCATTAAGATTTTTATTGGGATGACATTAAATTGTAGATTAATCTACAGAGAAAGAACTTAGTATTTTCAATAGGAAGCCTTCTCTTGTGCCTCACATGAAGATTTTGTAATTTCTCCTATTGTTCCTGGTTGTTTCTTGGTAAGTTTGTGAAAAGCTGATTTTCTCTGGCCCTGCTCAGGTGGTCACATGCAGGGTGTTGGAATCCCCTTATCAGATTTACAGTTGTAGGACAGGTTTGTATATCTGTAGCTCTCAGGCAGAGTTTCACTTCTCACAGGCTTTCCTTCAGTCTTCTTGAGATGGCACCTTTCTCTGACCTCCACTATCTGGTTTCTGGTTCCAGAGAAACAATTTAATCATTCTTATTCCCAGCACGCTCTGCTTCCGGGGAGTTTTATTTCCTACCACAATGCTTACATCATAAAGGCTATAATTCATTGTACTGGGTTTTTTTGTTTGTTTTGTTTTTTTGCTGCATAACAAATGACCACAGACTTAGCAACCGAAAACAACACACATTTATTATCTCACAGTTTCTCGGGGACAGGAATCTGAAGATGGCCTAGCTGGGTCTTCTACTCAGAGTACCACAAGGGTGCCATCAAGGTGTTGGCTGGCTGCATTTCTTTCTGGATCTCAAGACCCTCTTTGAAGCTCATGGGGTTGCTGGCAGAATTCAGTTTCTTGCAGCTGTAGAATGGAGTTCCTACTTTCTTGCTGGCTGTCAGCCAGGGCTGCTCACAGCATCTAGAAGCCCCCTCTGTTCCTTGCATGTGACCCTCTCCCAGGTCCACTCATGATATGGCAGCCTACTTCTTCAAGGCTAGCAAAAGAATCTCTCGTTACAGCCCACTAGGACAATTCTTAGATCATGTAACATAATCACAGGAGTGACATCCATCACCTTCACAGTATGCTACTGGCTAGAAGCCAGTCACAGTTGCCACCCACTCTCAAGGGGAGGGTATTACTTAAGGGTGTATCCACCCTACTCACAGGTCTTGGACCATTGCCAGCACACCACTACTTCCTGATCACCTTTTTTCCTGAGATTTGGGGTCTGGGCCTAAATATGACAGGATGGCATAAAGAGAGGCTCTCTGCTCTCCTCAGAACTGGGAAGGTTTCTATCTGATACAGGCACCAGGTCTTCAAATTGGGGAGGCGAGGTAGAGGTATGACATATGAGGAAAGCTACACTGGTTATTCTTGGTTCTCTCCATCTGGCTCAGAATTATTGTCAGGTTCTTCAAAAGGCTGGAATTTGGTTGTTAGCCATTTTTCAGTGTTGTGCATTTTATCTTTTAAAAAAAAAAAAAATCTTTGTATATGTGTTGGTGAGAAGTTAGGGAAGATGGCCTGCTTCCTGATGCTGAGTTCTAACCAACTCCAGTTCTGGCAGGCTTCTGCTTCTGTCTTCCTGAGATGGCACCATGGCTTGGTTTCTGGTCCTTTTGAAGCAAGGGCAAAATTGAGAACAACACGTTTTATAAGAACTTTCTCGGGTCCGTTGTGCTACCTCGGGAAGACCAAAGAGAGAGCTAATCTATACCTTGCTCAGGAAGCTGTGGATATCAGAATCATAACTGCAGTACTGGTGGTCACGTCATTCTCACAATAACTAGTGAAGTACCTATTATTATCCCACTTTATGGAAGTGGAAACAGAGGCCCTGACTAAACAAATAACTTGCCCATGATCACTCAATTCAAATCACACGTTGCCTGACTCCATTGCTCTTTCTACCACATTATACTTTCAGGATGGGGGGATATCTCAGGATGAAATACTGAGAGAGATTTTATAATAATAATAAAGTTTCTTCCCATTTTAATTCAGCCTACAACCTTACAACGCTAACATATAACTTTCTGAAACAGGGAGTTTTTTCCCAATAAAAATGGACAACATTCTTGTTCTCATCTTTATTATTTACCACCTTTGCCCCGTGAATTTTACAGCCTGAAAAACGAAGTAAGCGAAGTCATTTATTGAGAGATCTGATAAGCACACACAGCAGCTCTCAAAGTCGGGCTTTTTATTCAGCCGCAATTGAATACCTTGTCTCCTGTCTCGCTGAAGCCAGCCACACTAAATGGGGGTACAAGCCAGTCAGAGGGAAATGCCCTCCTCTCTTTTTGGCACTTCTCACAGAAGTCTCCAGGGGGCATGGCAGCCAGCTGGGGGAAGTCTTAGTCTGTTTGGGCTACTGCCACAAAGTACCATAGACTGGGTGGCTTAGAAACAGCAAACATCTATTTCTCAGTTATGGAGGCTGGAAAGTCCAAGATCAAGGTGTGGGCAGATTTGGTGTCTGGTGAGGACCTGTTTGCTGGCTCATACATGGCCCCTTCCAGCTGTGTCCTAATATGATGGAAGGAACAAAGAAGATGCCTTGAGCCTGCTTCATAAGGCTGGGCCCTCATGACCTAAATCGCCTCCCACAAGGCCTCACCTCCTTACAAGGCAGGTAGGATTTCAACATGGGAATTCTGAAAGGACACAAAGGTTCAGACCATAGCAGGGGAGGACGCAGGTGCTAGAGTCAGAGATCCTGAGGCCCTGTGCCTGCCAGCTGCCTCCGGGGAAGGGTCATGTGATGGGTGGTGGGGCTCTAACAGACACATACCAGGAGTAAATTTCTAAACAGCAGGTGATACAGAAACTGAGGGAGATATCTTACAAAACCGGAGACCACACAGCGTGCCAGCAGGTGGAGATACAGACCCCCAGGTCTCCCGGGCCCTATGAAAATACACAGCTGCTGCTGACCACACAAACCCATCCCCTCAACTGCCCGAGCCGCATACCTGCCTGCTAACTAGGTGCAAGTAACTGCCGAAACCAACCTCAGCACATTCCTATGTGTTTATAGGTCATAAAAGGGCTATTCCTCATGCTCAGTAGCCTCATTAGGCCCAAGTCTTAGGCCTGCCTTGGGTCCATTCCCACCCGCACCCGCCAGCAATCTTGAGCAAGTCATAAAATCTTGCCAATTATCAGTTTTCTGTAATACAGTAGTTCTCAAAATGTGGTCCCCCAGCCAGCAACTTCATTCAGTACTTTATGAAAACTTAGAAGTGCAAATTCTTGGGTTCCACCCAGACCTACTGAATCAGAAACTCTGGGTATGGAACAGAAGGATCTGTTTTGACAAGTCCTCTAGGTCATTCTGATGCATGTTAACATGGAAACCACCACTCCCTCCACTCCCTCACAGAATTGTGAGAATTAAATAAGATAATACAATCTGTTCTGCTACCACTTCCGTAGTGTGAATTAGCCCATCAGCAACTGGTCACAGAGAAATGACATCAGTATAATATAAAAATTGCATTGGTTTCCATCATTTCTTAGGTAATTTTTACTAGCCAAGAAGTCCTGAGATAGCAGGAGTAGAACCATAATCTTCAATGGGAAGAAAAAGGGCTGAGGTTTGGCTGGAAATCTTTTTTGCTGTATTCCAGGAAATGATTAAATGTGCACCTGCCACCAAGGCTACCTTCCCAGGTAGGTGCACCTCCAGCCTGGTGAGCTCTCAGCTTGTGGGAGGTTGCCGGCTGCTTCCTGTGTGCACCTTAGCATCAGCCCTGTGACTCCAAGCTACATTTCCATTGCCCTGTCCCAGCCCCTACCAGTGCCAGTCTAATTAAAGAGTTACCAGCTTTTCATCTTTATTGCTTTTGTGCATTTTAATACCTATGTGGCAGCTTCTAGCCCCTCAGCTGTTGCCAAGGTGGTCCAAATGAATTCCCCGGGTAACAGTGATTGTTTCCCTTAATCACTGTTGCATGGGATTTGAATGGTCTATCTTGACCCTATTTTTCCCATAAGTCCTATTAGTTTTTATGCCAAGTCTTTCAGACAGCAACATTTTCTAGAAAGTGTTATTTTATGTTAGAGTAGAAATGCACGGATATGTAAAGTACCTGGCACATAATAAGGGCTCAGTCATTATTATTAATTCATGTCTACCATACCTTGTCCTTGAAATGCTGACCCAAAAAAATGAGCCCAGAAAACCCGACAGTGACAATTCCAATACAAGAGCGAAGGAACACGCTTCATATAGCAGGTTTTGATAATGAAAGGCAGAAGTTCTTACTCTCTTTTGCCAATATTTTTAACGACAGTCATTTGAAGCAATTCCTCCTGGTTTTTGTTTTGTTTCGTTTTGTTTTGTTCCAGTTTGAGTAGCTTTTTCTAAGACACGGGGATATTTTATCTACTCCTGTGTACTTAAATCCTTAGTTTCTTTTTGACTCTAGAAAATCAGACATTTATTCTTAGAAATAGCCAGGTGGTTAGTCATTATCTTGGCCATAATTCTCTGATGTTTACAGAATATGGCACTCTGACTTGAAATCTCTGATGGCCTTTGCTGGAAGATTGTTCAGCCTCCTCGTCTGACATGAATGGGAATTGAGGTCTGGCTAGAGGTCTAACAGCAAGCTAGTCTGGCCATGAAAGCCAGCCAGGTGTCCTGGCTCCTAATTCAGTATTCCAGTTCTGAATGTTTACTCTTTAGTCATGTCCTGCTTCATGAGGTCACTTCTAAATTGTTTCCTCCAACCTGGGGTCACAGACTAGTGGTCTGTAGGTCAAACTCAGCCCACAGACATGTTTTGTTTGCCCACGTAGTATATCTTAACAATTGAGAAATTTCACATTTAAAAAAAATGTCTTGCTTCACTTGAAAATTCAGAACATCTGGCACCTCTGAGCCAATATTCCCACATGGTAACAATCAGCCCAGCTAAAGAGCACCTTCTCCTTTCAGCTGGGATGAACTTGCTCAAAACTGCTGGGGTAAGCTGGGTGCAGTGTCTGGCGCCTGTAATCCCAGCACTTTGGGAGGCAGAGGTGGGTGGATCACAAGGTCAGGAGATCGAGACCATCCTGGCTAACGCAATGAAAACTCACCTCTACCAAATATACAAAAAATTAGCTGGGCATGGTGGCACTCGCCTGTAGTCACAGCTACTCGGGAGGCTAAGGCAGGAGAATCACTTGAACCTGGGAGGTAGAGGTTGCAGCGAGCCGAGATCATGCCACTGCACTCCAGCCTGGGCAATAGAGCGAAACTCTGTGTCGTCGGAAAAAAAAAAAAGGAAACCTGCGGGGTGCCCCCAACTCCTCTTGTTTGACATGCACGCACACACCTTTTCTATATTAGTTTGCGAGGGCTGCCGTAACCAAGCACCACAGATTATGTGGCTTCAACAGCTGAAATGTATTTCCTCACAATTCTGGCAGTTAGAAGTTCAAGATCAAGGTGTTGGCAGCGTTGGTTTCATTCTGAGGCCTCTCTCCTTGGCTTGCAGATGGCCGCCTCCTCCCTGTGTCTTCACACGGTTCCTTCCTCTGTGCGTGCCTGCATCCAAATTTCCTCTCCTTATATCAGTTATATGAATTGGGGCCCACTCAAAGAATCTCCATTAACTTAATTACCTCTTTCAACACCCTATCTCCAAATGCAGTCATTTCCAAGGTACTAGGTTTAGGACTTTAACATACTAATTTGGGGGAGACATGCTCAGCCCATGACAGTCCTTCCTCCTTTAGATTACCTGCTTGATCCCAAAGGCATTTGAAACAGCAGACCTTGGTTTGTTCTTTAACTTTTCACAGCTTCGTGTCTTATTTCATCAATTTTGACAGCTCCTGTGTGAAGTACTTCAATAATGAAATCCATGAAGTACACTTGGAAGAGACATAGAATTTTAAAGGCAAGAAGAACCTCAGAGACTATCTTCTCCAGGGGTTTTCAAACCATTTTAAGTCATGGAAACTTCTAACAAAAGTTAACAAGGAATTAATACATGAAATAGCTAAATCCCACTCCTATTCACCGAGATTGTTACTATAGGAGCTCCAGAAGACACTGAGCCTCCCTATATAAAAATGACTTGAAAACTACTGATCTAATGAAGCTCTTCAGTTTATATCTGAGAAACGTAAGGCCCATCAACACGACCGAGGCCACACACAGCTGCGAGCAGAACCAAATCCCCTGCCTCCCGCCTCCCATGGCTATGGGTCTCTGTATGTTTCCAACCAGGATCTGGACAAGGTTGATCAAATAATACTTTTAGGTTGGTGTAAAAAGAATTGTGGTTTTTTGCCACTCCCTTTAACTGCTAAAACCGCAATTACTTTTGCACCAACCAGTATCATCGGGACAGGAAGATCCTGACATTTTGTCGGTGACAAAAGCAAGCTGGAGCTGAGGTCTAGGAGTCAGGAAGCCCGGGTTCTAACTTTGTGTTGTCCACTTTAGCTGTGTAATCCTGAAGACAAAGGATTTGACCCCTCTTTTCCTCTTCATATTCAACACACAAAGGATTCGACTCATGAATTCTGATACATCTTCCAATGTTAAAATACCCGGATCCTGGAATGTTAGTTACTCTTATGGTAATTATGCTCTCCTTTACTTATGCCCTATTGATGTAAAAGGACTTCATGATAACTTATGCTCCCAGAGGCATATATACCAGCAATGGGCACACTCACCCTCCGCACACACAGAGCTCCCCCGGGCCCTGCCTGCTGACCACCAAGGCCATCTAAACATCCATATTCCATCTTGCTATCATAGAAAAGAAAAAAGAGAAAAATGTGAAAGGCCTTCCCCAGCAGACATCAAACCACTTGGCTCACTCTTTGGTCAGTAATATAAACCAAACATTTCACACCACAGGGAAAGTGGAAGCAAAAGAGTTGGGAGAATTGCTGTGCTGTTTGGGAGCTGTAACTTCATGACTCCAAAGTAGAAGCGGCAGGAATTCGTTCTGTAACCAACATTCTAGTAATGACAAACATATTACTTCATGAGGTTGCCTGCCATGGAGCATACTAATTTTCACAAGTACTTAGCGTCTCATTTAGAGCCAAAATCTACGATCCCCAAAACATGCAAAAGTTGGTTACCATGAACACATTCATGTCCTCTTTCTCTTCATGGACACGCAGCTGGACTACATTTTCCAGCCTCCCTTGCAGTTGGCTGGAGCCAGAGAACGGCATCCTGGCCAATGGAATGTAGGCCAGGTGTTAAATGTCTCACCAGGCTTGATCCATAGACTCCTCCCACATGCGATCCTTGCCCTTTCCTCATCTGCCAGTTGAATGCAAGGGACTTTGGAAGCAGGGAGGAGGACAAGACCCAAGATGAGGGAATCTAGGTCCCTGAATGACTGTGTGGAACACGGACACACCCCCACCCCCATCCTCCCTGTGATGTGCGCAAGAAATAAATGTTTATGTTGTTTAGTGACTGAAATTGGAGAGAGGCATTAGTGTCAGCCACTAGCGTTATTAACTTTAATGCATGTATCTTTTGAAGTAAGACTAGCCTACTACTTCCTGTCTCACTTACTAGACCTTGATATATTTTAAGATAACTCTCATCTAAAGGTGATAAGACAATCTCTACTCTTGTCTCCCTTAGTATTTCCCATCTTTTGTCCTTCCCCAGTTCAAGCAATTCCCCAATGTACAATCCGGAGCCGACTGCATCAGGAGTTGGCCTGGAAGGGAACCACTGAGAGTCTCTTTCTAGCTAACATTTACAAAAACCCGAGCCCTTGGTATTAGCAGATCAGAGAGAATTAGCAACAAAATCGGAATATTTGAGCCAAATGTCATTGGTGACAGAAGTGGGACTGAGCGGGCTAGAGTTTCTCCACCCCTGGCGGGGAAAAACATTCCAGAGTCCCAACAGTCTTTCTCAACCAAACTGTCACGGTGGAATATGCTCATTGTATCAAATGGATTAACTTCTATAAACTAGAATGATACTGGTTATTTATCATCCTTGGGAGAATTTTAAAAACTTATTTCTAAGTTACATGGTTTAGATGAGAAAGTCTGGCCGGAGGAAAGGAGAAAGGAATAAAGAAAGTGAAGCTATCGAAGGATCCTGGATAGCAAAGGGAAAGGTGCCAGGGAGCCAGCAGAATGCCAAGGCCATGTGGCAAAGGAACTTGGCCTTGTGGAGCTGGTAAAGCCCGGGGAGGTACGAAGACCCAGGGGAGGGACCTTCTTCTGACCTAGGAGGTGCTTCTTAGGCACCTTCTTCTAGTCCAGGAGGCTTTGAGTCAGTGACAGAGCATTCTGGAAGGAGGGAGGCTGGCTGAAACGGGACCCCTCCAAGCTATAACCTGCAACTGTTAAGGATTCTATGGGTCAGTGAAAATCTTCACAAATACCTTTGAATACAACTCAGGACTTCCTAAAATGTCCATGTCTTTTCCTTTCACCTGGGAAAGGTGGGCTAAATAGCTGTTTTGTTGAAAGGGAAGCGGGGGCTAAATAGCTGTTTTCAAATATTTTTAAGGTTATTCCCAAGATACGGGCCTGCTGAACTCAGCCCCTGGCCTTTCCCAACTCAGAGCCCTTGAACCCAACAGCTGACAAAGCACTGCTATCTTCAGTGGTAAGTGGAGTTGGAAGCTCTCCCATCCTCCCCAGGAGCTTCCTCCTGGGCTTGGGCTCCCCAGATGGGTTACCCACACTCCTATCCCTCTACCTCATTCATTAAGTTAGAACATCACTGACTCCCCAACCATTCTCCCCAACCAGTCCGTGGGGCCCGACTGTGTCTAACAACCCACGAAGCTGCTCCTCAGTCCTCCTGCCTCTGCCTGACTGTGGCTTCCGATAGCTTCTTTCTTGTAGCTTTTTCACAGTCATCTAATGGACCTCCCTGACTCAGCTTCCCCATCCTCCCTCAACAGTCCGTTTCCACACCACCCCAGAGCTCCCATCCAAAACACAGATTTAATCATGTCACTAGCACAAACACCGGCAATGGACTTTCTGCAAGTTTAGTTTTTCATAATAAACAGTATTTTAAAAATATAATGTCTTGACTGCTTTTTTTCATCCAGTCCCGTTAGCACCTGCTCTCAAGCCCCTTTGCAAACTGGCTTGTTCAACCTGTCCCCTATCATTGGCCCCTCCCACCCACACTGAAGACTCTGCTTTGACCACATTAGACACACAATTCCTTGAAAATCCTCATGCTCCCCTGCCTTTCTTCTTGCAAATTCCTGTGCCTGAAATGTCCATGCTTATCTCCTCCATGTGGAAGAATCTGAGTCATCTTTCACAACCCTGGTCAAAAAACACCTCTCTTATGCCTTCCCTCCACCTGGGCAGAGGTCATGACTTCTTCCTGTGGTTTCCACCATACTTGGTCCCGAAGTGGCACTCGTCACATATTATAATTATTTGTGTACATTTCTGTCTTTCCCATTCAACTGTCAACTTCTTAAAAGGAAGAACCATGTCTTATTCACTTGGGTTTTCTTCTATTACTTAGCACAGTATCTGGTGTTAGTACATCCCTGATCATTATTTGTTGAATGAAAGAATAAGCTCACAGTTCAGGTTCTCTTCTAGTTTATCTACCATAGCCAGCCCGGCAGGGAGGGAGCTGGGAGTGTTCTGCTTGGAGCAAGAGGCAAGATCCCAGGAACGGGTTGAGGGAAGTGATTGACAACTGCCTGCAATGCCTCCCGCTGGGCACATTTTACATCCCGGGGTCTGGATCAAAGCTGGCAGTTTCTGCCCTGTCTATTCCTAAGTGTTATAACTGGAGCACAACTCCTTCATCAGCCAGTCTGGCCATACCACAAACACGTGGGTTGGACAGCAGAGGCTGCCTGGCTCTTTTCGGGTTCCTATGGATACAGTGTCTCCCCTGACCCACTGAATTCATCTATGTGGGTAGCTGCCACTTCTGGACTGCAAATACACAGTAAGCAGGCGTGTAGAAGAGGAAGAAGGGTGTAGAAAGAGCAAGTAGGAGGGGGCCAGAAAGAACTGAGAGAGCCTATGGGCAGAAGTGGGCAGGAAGGAAGGTTTGGTCTTTTTGTTCCTACAGAAGATGTTTTTGAATAGCTTCTTGACAATCAAACAGATTTTTGAAAAAAGTTGCTTTTGCTGAATAAAAAATGTGAAAATCACCAGTGGAAGATTGCCTCCCTTTCTGCAGCCAGGGCAGAGCTCCTGGATGTATTTTGATCAGTTACTTCTAGACACATCTTTCACAACCACAACTAGGTGGCCATGCATTCTGACATGTGCTTAACTAAGAAGCAAATGAGGCAGCCAATCTGTAAAAATGTAATATGGTGTCCTTTTCTCCCTTCTGCTCATTGTATTAGTAAACACACATTCATGCACATTGGTGCACACAGTAAAAATAATAAGTTTACCTGGCTGACGCCACAGTTTCTGTAGAGCTTTTGCTTAGAGCTTCACAATATCCCAGTGAAGTAGGCAAATGGTATTGATTACACAGTCCATGGTTTCCAAGTTACACAGTGGAGGTGCAGTCCAGACTCACACCCCGGACTCCAGCTTCCAAGACAGGCACACTCATCCCCACACCCACAGCCCCATTCCACGGGGTGGCTGCCGGGTAAGCCACAGGCTGCTCCTCAGTTGGAGTGTAAGAGATAAAGAAAGAGAAAATGAATGGTTTAAGTTGGGATGGGCATCTTGACAAAGTTGTTAGAGTCTACTGGTTTTTTGAAACCCTACATTAGAGTAAAGCAAATAAATGCCTGTCTAATCATCACACCACTGGCTTCTTTTTGCTCATCATTTTCTCTGAATTTATACACTGAAGACTTTTGAATGTGGTTCCTACACTGAACCAGTCTCCAGAATCGAGGTCATGGCTTCTGTCCCCATGTGGGCCTGTAAGTTGAGGTCCATGTGGCAGCCTATGATGGCCATCCCCCCCGCCATGAGCCACAGGATGTCTCTGGACAAAACACAATGCCTCATTTTCAACCACATTTTATCGGTTTCTCAAATATCTGTATTTGTGGGCCAAGTAATGACAACACACTACATTTATAAAACATTACAGTCCACGGACAGCCTTCTGTTTCATGTATCCTACCCCCACACCCTCCCACCATAGGATCCCCTCCCTGGCAATAAAGTTGATAATACAGATATCACCATTTTAATTTTACACATTATGAGATAGAGCCTGGAGGCCAGGCCAGTGGCCCACGCCTGTAATCCCAGCACTTTGGGAGGCCAAGGCAGGTGGATCACTTGAGATCAGGAGTTCAAAACTAGCCAGGCCAACATGGTGAAACCCCATCTCTACTAAAAATACAAAAAATAATTAGCCAGGCATCATGGTAGGTACCTGTAATCCCAGCTACTTGAGAGGCTGAGGCAGAAGAACTGCTTGAACAGGGGAGGTGGAGGTTGCCATAAGCCAAGACTGTGCCACTGCACTCCAGCCTAGGTGACAGAGCAAGACTCTGTCTCAAAAGAAAAAAAAAATGGAACCTGGAGAAGTTAATACATTCATTTTATATAACTAGAAAATGATGAACCAGGAACTACTAAATCCTAAACTTCTAATCCCAAATCCAGCACTCTTGCCAGTATCCCTGTTTGTTTATTGCCCTCTCCCACCTCCATCACAAAAACCCTGATAAGACAAAAAAACCCATTACCACTTTCGATGAACAATAATCAAAGCACATGTTGGACTGTTGGTGAGGCAGTAGGATCTTCCTCTTCAGTGAAAGCCGGGTATTTCCGCCTCTGGGTTCCTGTGGTGCTCTGATCATATCTCAGAGACAGAACATAATACTCCCCTGTGTCTGTGCATTTACTTATCTATGCCTCCCACAAGAGAATAGAGTTCTTAAACCTAGGCCCATGGGTGGTTCGTGAATGGCCTGCAATTGAATGTTTGTTTGTGTTTTTAGAAAAAAGATCCACAGTTTTCATCAGATTCTCAAAGGAGTGCAAGAAAGGTTCAAAGTCACTGCTCTGCTATATAATCTCATCAGGCTTGGTCTCTGCAATGGCCACCACGGTGCCTTTCTTGTAATAAGTGCCGGCTGGCTGGATGTATGAATAGATAGATGAATGGCTGGGTTCATGGTGGTTCATCAATGCACACCTGCATGGATGCCTGGCCGTATATTTTTTTTGTCAAGCTCTAATTCCACAATTGACTGAACCGAATGATGTACTAAGCAGGACTTGGGTAACTAAGCAAAATTTAAGAGAGAATTTATTTGAAATTGAGAAAAAAGATTTGACTCTCAATGCTGTTAAACACGATATGATTAACTCCCACTCTGCAATGTTCTTCCAGTTTTTCCATCCGTGAACTCTGTCACCAACAAAGAAGAGGATTTACATGTGATCAAGTTCAGCAGAGAAAACAGAGAAATTATATGGCTATATTCCAGCCCTGACTGGTTATATATTTTAGATTTTATAGCTATTTCCCTGTCAGAATTATAAATCTACCACACACACAAAAAGATCTAATTTAAAAATGGGGCATATCAGAAAATCACAACTCAGCAAAATATGGCATTTTCCTGACAAACACTGCATAACTAAGCTATATATGCACACTGTGGTTTTAGAGACTGTCCAAACTACAGGGTGATTTGGGACTTCGGTTCTTCATCCCTGCATGCTGGACTGATTTCAAGAAGATAATTAAAGTCAATGGTACCTGGTATATGAAATCAAACACCCATTCTCTACTCCCTGGGTTCGGAAGATCAAAGATAATAAGCCTGTCATAAGCCAAGGCAAAGGGCCACCAGGGAGTGACAAATCCCTATCAGGTTTAAATTTTGTCAGAACAGTCAGTGTAGAAATAGAGTTGGTGAACACGCCAACCCTCCCTGTAACCTAGTCTGAACAGCATTGAAGGAAAGCTGGCCAGGCCTTTCAACATGTTGGCAAAAGCCACCCCCTGACAGCCTGGAAAAGAGCAGAGAATGGGAGAAATGTGCTGGAGAACAGAGCTCATCTGTCCCACCAGCACTCAACATAACCGTGGCCAGAAACTGCCATTGGATACTTCCATGCAGTTATTAATAAGCTGTGCACAAAAACTACCTCAAGGCTGAATCTGACTCTGGGATTTGGTGTTAAATACCAAAGGGTATACAGTGTCTTGCCAAGGACAAACTTTTACAACCCTACATTCCTCTCCTGGTGATTTATATTCTTTTCCTTATCAGGTTAGAAAGAGGTGAGGGTACAATCAATGGATTCCATATCAAATCAAAAGTCCTAAGGTTGCAATATGTTATTGAACTAGTGAACAAAAGACATCCTAGGATTTGGGGTATCAATTCAACTGGTTTCCTGCACCATTACGATAAGAAGAATGAGAATTCTTTGTAGTTTATTATCTCGTGTCTACATTACCTTAATTTATCTTCCCAACTCTGCAAAGCAAGCAGAACTGATAATCTGGTTGTGAGTGTGCAGATATGAAACTGAAGATCACAGAGTGAATAGCCTTCTCAGGTTCCCATAGCAATTTCCAGAGCTGTCTCATGTTTTCTGACTCCAAGTCCAAGTTTTCTCCAACAGAGTCTTTTCCAAGCAGATTATACGGACTCTACCCACTTCAACAGCAGGTCCTCAAATAACGTTTCATTCAACGTTGTTTCCTTATAACACTGATGAGAAGGAAAAAAAAAGAATAGATTCCTGGCCAGGGCCACTGTCTCTGTGGAGTTTGCATGCTCGCCCCATGTCTGTGTGAGTTCTCTCTGGGTCCTCCAGTTTCCTCCTACATCCCAAAAATGTGCACATTCAGTTCATTGGTGTGTCTAAATTGTCCCTGAGTGAGTGTGGGTGGGTGAGTGCAACCTGCAATGGGAAAGTGTCCTGCTGAGGGTTGGTGCCTGCCCTGTGCCCCAAGCTGCTGGGGTAGGCCCTGGCCACTGTTGCCCCTGAACCTGGAATAGGCAGCTGAACACTTATCTTGCTTGTTCGTATCAACCTTTCTTAAATCTACGTATAACTCAAATGTATTCAATGTTTAATATCCAAAGTTTTTTGGTGTTTATTTAGAAGCTTGATGTTTTGAGACCAAAAATACGCTGTAAGAACTTAACTCTTGTTTATATCATTTAGCCTATGGTAAAATTGGTTTCCTTATACACTATTTGACTTACAGTTTCCAAGAACCTATCAACAATGTTAAGTGAGGACTTACTGTGCTGCTATCCAAATAGTCCCTTATACAAGCAAGTTATCACATAGATGAAACTCCTTTATAGAGAGGTGCTTTTAGCAACTGGATAGCTGAAATCCTTTGGATGGGTCCAAAAGTACCCATCTGGTATTGTGTTCTGTTCTCTCTATGAGGGTCTAGAGTAAGTTCATTTTAATAGTTCAACTATAAAATATTCATATTCATTATTAATATGGTTATGCCTTTAAAACAATTATCTAATCTAAGACCTTTGAAAAAAATTTAAAACATTTTAAAAGCATCATTTAAGGAACAGCTTGCATTGTTTTTTTAGTTTCAAAAATATTCATGAGCACCTATCAAGCATGGTCTAGGGCAGTAAGAAGGCAAGGTCAAGACAAGGACCCTTCTGTAAAGAGCTTAAAACAGAGGAAGTCAAATAAGAAAAACATAAATGCGTATATTGCACAGTAACTACACTGGATCAAGGGCAGGCGGTTCCAGAGGCAAAGAAAGGGCACTGGATCCAGTGTCAGAGAAGGCTTTCCAGGGGAAATATCATCAATGCCAATAATTCGGGGGAACAGCGTGTTGTAGAGTGTTTCTAGCCTCATCTGTACCTCCAGGTCCACGGGGGAGCTCTGACGAATATTTAAGCCCATGTGTCCTTTCCCACTTCTTTACTCTACTCCTTAGCCAGAAAACCTCCTCTTGAATTTCACTCCTGTATCATCTTCGTCATCCTTCAAAACTCAGCTTTAACTTCTCAGAAGTTTTCCTTGACCTTATTTTAAGAAACTGAACTAAAGGTGATCTGAAAACTTGCAAGACTCGAGTTCTATTACATTTCCCTTGATCTTTCAGAACTCCTAAGTCCCTCAGCTACATTTAATCATTAAAAGATCACTCTGTCCATTCTTTAATGTTTTAAGAATAAGTCGTACTCTTTCCTAGTTGGCAGCTAGTGAAGCCTACAGCGGGAAATCATGGCCATGCCTAAATTCCTCCAAGGCTTGTGTTATTGCAGCATCTTGGTCTCCAGCTAAAGCCCAAGGAGTAAGAGATAAAGTTGCCCCTTTTGTTCCACTGGATCCTAGTTGGGGTACATGAGACAGCTTCACAGGTGACCACCATCAGAATCCTTGGTCAACTGGCAGCAATGTTGGATGAAAACATGTCAACATTGCATTACAACTTTTTTACTCTAAAATTACATAGTGGTTCCTTTGACCATCAGTAAATCTTTACAAATGGGACCAAAACAACTTTCTTTGGAGACACCAATGGACTAAAGAAAGAGAAAATATTCCTATTATAGAGTTTTGCAAACTCTCCGGATGTCCTAATAATAAGTTACAGATGTTTAATCCTAAATTAAGAAGCTAAATACAATGTGGACTTTACAAATGGCAATTTTCTATAATTTGAGGTAAATGTTTGGTAGCTCAGTTCCCACTAGATATGTCTGGCAATGGTTCTGCTCTCTGTTACACATCTCCGGTATGATTCCCTAAGGACAGAATCATAACAGAGAAGACAACAGTTTTTTTTTAAAGAAAAACAACATAGAATCGATCAAGAAACTATAATTTGAATTTTCCTCTGGGCATGCGGGTATTGTTTTAAAACTGAGAGAATCATTAAAATATCACAGGAACTACATTCATATTTGTATTAATTCTATTGAATCATTTCTTGGCTTATCACATTTTGTGTTATGCCTTGTTCTCCTTTGTTTTGAAAAGAAACTTTATCAGTTTTCCTGTGTCATGCCATTTTATCTCTTTATTCTGCCTGCAATAAGATATCAGCCTAATATTGGCAGAGCAACTTCCTACAATGATTCTTTGTTCTGGGGAAAAAAATTGCATGAATAGTACATTATTCAAATAGAGAAGGAAGTGTGTTTCATTTGTTATTTATTTAGTGACTATTGTCATGGTACCAGGTGCTTTACAGAAGACAAAGTGAAGCAATAATACGGAGCACTTGGATCTTGCATTTAATGTGAGGATCTCTGAGTACTTACCAAACACTGACTCATAAATCAACTCGCTTCAGATAGAATGTAAAGGTTGCTTTAAATCTACAGTCAACTTTGCAGAACATGCTGTAAAAAATGCTCCACACCACCCAGCACCGTACAGCCTGCCTTGCTGGGTCTCTAAGACCTCTGAGGACACAGGGAAAGATGAAATCACAATGGGAGTGGGGCTATGAGAGATGGTGGGTGAATTTTAAAGGAACCTAGAAAAAAAACGGTAACAAATGAAAAAGAATCTGGAAAACTGAAAGCTAAGGCAGTGAATTCCATAGACAACTGACAGATAACTTCAGGTTCGGGTTCTAAACAAATGCAAACTTGACAGCTGTCAGAGTAAATATTTTATTTACCTTAGATTTGGCTCTTATCTTTGTCTAACACATTCACGACTTCTGAAGTCGGTTTTCTCTGCACAGGAGAAAATTTCTCTAAATTTTTTAAGAGATGAGTAGCTTGGATTGTATTTTTATAACCACAAAGTTGAAATCTGTTCTATCCTTAATAATTATCACATAGAATTTGCTGCATGTCATCTTGACATGAAAGTCGGAATTAAGAAAATGTTATCAACTCAGATCACACTAAATTCTGAATCTGTGAAAAGAAAACCAGAAATCGGTAGAAGACTATGCTTCTGAGATTTGTCAGGTAATGCCCAAGCAGGGTCACGGCTGTGACACAGCAGAGGCCAAAGGCGACAGACAGCACCCATTCAGGTGTCCCTGACGTCCCTCTGCAGGCCTTCATGGAGAGTCAAAACTCAAAATTTCAAAATGTATACTTTTTTCTTGGAAGAGTTTGGTGATCCCTATGCTGAGAAAGAAAATGGAGAGCAGAGGGCCAACAGCCAGGTCTTCCAATTACGATTTGAAAATCGGGAACCAGAGACCATGCTTGTGCAGAGGATCTCGGCTTGAGCCTGGCTTTCTGCCATCCACTTGCAGGGTCCAGGCCTCTCTGGGTCTATGCTGGTGGCTTGGGCCGGATGGAAGTCTGTTGTATGGGGGACCGAGCAGCCTCTCGGGAACAAGTCAGCATTGTATCTGCTGCGGGAGAGTGTAGAGTCTGGGCACGTTGCAATCTGGTGCAGTACAAGGCAAAATTCCACTCCAGGGGAAGATGCAGGTGCCTCTGAAGGCAGCTCACTCTGAGAGAGGAAGAAGCCAGGAATAGGGCTGAGTAACAAAGTCCTAGAATTCAAAGAGGGTGTGGGAGGAGTCTACAGGGAGCCGAGTGGTCACTACTCAATGCCCAGTCCCCTCAAGCCACATGCTTAGGTCCTAGGGAGATGCACCATAACAAAACTTGTAGCTGTTTCAACAGATGTTTTAGCCCACTGGGCCTATGTCCCACACTAATACAGTGTGACACAAAAGGACGGGAGCCCTTCTTCCCAACTCTGTCAGAGGCCATTGCCAACTCTGGCATTCAGTGATCACAACTGTGCCTGCCCTGCCTGATGAGCCTAATCAGCTCAGCAAGCGCAACTTCGGGTTGGAGAACAGGGCAGAGGAGCTGCAGCCCCCAGAGAACTCAGATCCCTGGGCAGGAGGGCCTGGGACACTTGCAAACCTCTCCTTGGGGACACCTAGATTACTTCGGGGAGAAAAAAGAACACTATTATATAAGAGCTGTTTGAGAAAATAAGGTATTTGAGGTTGTGATTTGAATAACTTTATGTGTCTGAACATTTATAATTTTCCCACATTTGTAATTTCGGCTATTGTCTGTTTCAAAATCAATACATGACAAGAGGGTTACATGTTTGTCTTCAAAGAACACGGGGAACAGGTTAAATGAAAACCTACTCCACAGACCCTATTGGGAAGAGCACAGCAGTGTCGTGGAGTGGATTACTGGTGGAAGAAAGAGAAACAGGCTAATGTTTTACGTTCTGCAGGAAGAAAGAAGGTGGAGTTTGCAGACCCTGACTATCCCCAAAAGGACTTTAAAAAAATAATATAAATGTCTTAAACATTAGGATAGAAGAGGGAATTTTCAAATTTCATATAGGAGCACACTGTATCCAACCATGTAGCAGGATTTATTCTCCTCTTCAACCAGTATTATTACAAACAAATTATTCTTATCTATATAGAATTTAACCATGTAATACATTTTTCTTTTAATCTTCTACATACAAATATCCATTAATGCTTTTTGATGAAATGATAATTCCAGGTCCCTATGGGCCCCCTGTTGGCAACATTTTATAGCCATTAGTTGAGTTACTACATAGGCATTAAAGTAATAGAATTACATTTCTTTTCCTACTCAGGCCCTTTTGGGAATTCAAACCGCTCTTTACAACCATCAGGACCAATTAGGGAGGTGATACTGTGTTTTAATTCACAGACTGCAAGAGGTTTCTCTGACCAGTCAGGAAACCCGTAGGATCCAAACAAAATGGAACGCCCCAGAAGCAAAAGGATTTACAATTTTGTCTGCCTCTAGCAAAGCATTCCGTAAGTAGTGAAAGAATACAGGCTCTTCTTGCTGTTTGGTTTTCCTCAAACAATAATCATGCTAATGATAATACTCTCTGTGCAGGGTGCAAACGCACCTTACTCTTTCTTCTTGCCTATGTCTCTGTAACTGGGGCTCTTCTGGTTGAATTATGTGAAGTGGCCAGAAGTGACCTGTGATGACTGCTGTTCCCTACTGTAGAATGAGGACCCCATAGCAAGAATCACCGTAGGATTAGCCCAGTTAAAGGCACTAACTTCGATGTTAGATAAATGAATCATCAACTACTTTATAATTTATTTGCCAAACAAGATTTCTCTCCTCTTTCCATTCTATGTTTCCTTCCACTTCCTGTTCCCTTTCATCTATTTGGGCCTCCCTTATCTGTTTATAATATCCCTTTTAATTGGGGCTGCCCAGGACCATAGTAGGCTGCTCACACGTGATCAGCCAGAGAGTAGACAGAAATGATGACAGCCCTCCACCTGCCTTTTAACTCTTTTGCCTGGATCTCTCATTCTTCTTTTTGAATATCCTTGACTTCTTCCATGGGAGTAGTCTTTTATGCTTCCAAAGCACTTCCGTATTCCCTGTCTGTATCCAGTGACTTAGTCTTTCGTGCCGTGAGTTCAGGGATAAAAATCAATGTGCTCACATAGCAACGTTTCCATTTTGATTACGTTGCCTGGTCCTAAACAGATAATCGGATATATTCAGAAATGCACAAGGATTTGTGGGTATGATACCATCTTTCTAAACTCTTTTAATCGCAGTTTTTCCACAGTTGTATAAGACACAATCTTTCCCAGCTTCTGTCTCCCCAGATGACTTTTCTGACTTTATTATAGAATTAGAACAGAAGTAATGCGTGAGAGAACCACATGGGCTTAAGGAGATTGGGTCAGGATCCAAGGGTCCCCTGAGGATGGGATTTACAAAAAACTGAGCTATAGATTCTATCTCGATCCATCACTCCGTCTACTTACTGCCTAGCTATCTTTTTTACACATATAGTGGGCATCATGCTACTGACAGCTCCCTGGGGTCTACCCACTCTGCAAATTTGTCTGTCTGTCTGATGGATGCCACTTAATGTTCTTAGACTTCCTTGGGTTGTATCAGATTCTTCTTCCTCATGCTGCCATTGCAAACTCTGCATATCTTAACTGATCACTATCACCTTGTATCATAATTGTAATTGTTACTCAGTAGCTATCTGTCCCTGTAAATCTTGAAATTCTTAAAGGCAGACTCCTACCCTTCCCCTTCACGTACCTCCCCACTAGGCCATCTGTTCCTTTGCAGCCTGGAAGGACACAATGAATAGCTGCCAACAGATAACTCACAGCCACAGGGGAGAGCCTGTCTGAGAACACAGGCAACCGTGAGGAAGGGAAACAAGAGGTAGAGAAGAAGAAAGACTTCAGGAGAGCAAGGGCAGTCTGATGTATTTGGGAATCTTTTGTTCAATATAAAGATGATTTCCAGGAAGAAAAAAAATCTTAGCATTTACTTTAACCATCTAGTATCAAGTCAAATTTTTAAGAAATCATAACATAAATAGTCATTGAAAAACATGCTGGTTAACAAAATATGACACCTGACAACTTTGTATCCATTTCTACCTGCCTATTTTCTATTTAGCTTTTTTCTTGTCTTTTGTTGATGTCAAAGATAGAGCAAAATGGGAACACTATTCAAATTAATGAATTAGGCTTTCTGATTATTAACATGGGCTTGAAATCTCAGGCATGTCTTGATCTCTGTTACATGAAATACAATCTTCTAGAAAACAAAGACATAGTTGGCAATCTTCTAGAAAACAAAGACTATATTTTACTGGCAACCTCAAAGACAAGCTCTTCACATTCATTACAATTTAATATGTTTCGTAATGACTCATCAGCTAGACATAAAACATTGCATTTTGAAAAGAAGTCTCATTTGGATATCAATTTACAAATAAAAGTCAGGAACAAGTTTGTGTAAATTATTTTTGTAAATATATGTACATAAAATATCTTCTAAAATTTTAACAAACTGGTGAATAAAATCTTGTGAAGAATGATCCAAAGATAATCACCCTGACTTGAAATAATTTTATCAGTCTATCTATTGTGAGCTTCTTTAGTAATCTGAAGGTTGAGATTAGACTCCCATTATGAACTACTTATAAACATCATTTAGGATGATGGGTAAGTAATTTGAAGAATTTGGGGCCTGGTAATGAGTTTCCTTTGAAGTTGAGGAGGGGTGGCAGTGGGAACAGAATTTGAAATAATTGCTGGTAGTCTCCAAGGAGTCCAAATGTTGATGAAGCCTCTGTGTTTAATAATTAAAGATGCTAACCTCAGAGAAAGATGGAGCCACACTGTCAGTAACCCCTGGATATTTCCAAAGCCTGGATCTTGGTCTAACAATCCACTCTGACTTTGTCTTCCTCCTCCCACTTACCTCCCACCTCTGCACTTGCCATGTCTCTGTTAGGCACTGAGAAGAACAATTGAAAGCTCGAGGAATGGAAAACAACCTGCTTAGGAAACTCGACTCCGGCAGCACGGCACACTGAGTTCGTACAATATCCACCTCCTGCTCACGTGCCCTTCTGGAGAACAAGGATAACAAGGATATCTCCCCTACGCACATTTAGGAACTCTCCCAAGTATGTTCAGGAAATCAACCAATGTTTGCCATACTCTAAGTTTATAAGCTTTGCTTCTGCATTAAGTCCAATTAATGCATCCATTAAAAACTCTTCCTAGGAAAAAGAGGCAACTCTGATTGTAGTTTTTTTTTTTTTCTTGCCATTCATTTGAACCTCTTGCCAGACTCATGGGAACTTCAGCTAATCATGCTATACCTGCAGTATTCTCCCAGGATCTATTTCCATGAGAACTCAAAGTTCATTTGCAATGTTCTACATTTATCCTGGGTGACCGTTAGTCCAATGAAAAGTGTCTCTTGGTACAGCTGTAAAAATCTAGCGAGCAGTAGAGAGAGATGTGCTTATTTTTTCTTGCCAATTCCCAGAGTGTCCCTCTGGTCTAGAGGCATTTTATAGCCAGGCAAGCAGAGCACCTAGAAGAAGCAATAAAAAAATGAAGAGGATGGTCATCGATTGCCCAGAAAACAAAGTCAAAGGCATTATTACCTCGCCTGCCTCAACTTAACTAATTATATCTGCAATGACTAGTTCCAAGTAAGGCCACATTCTGAGGTACTGAGGGTTAGGACATCAATATATAATATTTGAGGGTATACAATTCAAACCATAGCAACTAAGTTGTATTTAATCAATAATTCCCCAATCCTGGTCCAGGATCAAAGCAGATGGGGGCTACAACCTCCCTCTCAGATCAGCTTCTCCCAGATCAAGCCACTTCTCTTGTCTCACACACAATGTGGGCCCTGGAAAAGAGTGGGCCAATAGAACACCTTTCCTTGGTGTCAACCTATGATACCGCAGGAGCTCTTAAAATCACTAAAAATAAACAAGAAAACTGTATTTTCCCTCATGGGTGGGGCTGCACGGCCCCGAGAGCATGTTCAAATAGCAACATGTGTCTCCCTGTTGTCTTCATAAGAGAACAGATTCTGCTAACTAAAGGACTTCAGATTTGTAGAGGAGGGTTTTCAGGGCTGGGGGCAATATTTAATTGCTCAGATCAGTCAAAGCAAGACTGAGTTCTACCAGTTTTCCTTCCTCTATTCAGTGACTATGACCAGCACCAGCACCCGCCCCCACCCCCACTTAACAAATGTGGAGTCTAAGTATTACCAGTGTGAGAGTAGTTCCAAATTACTTCACAGCCTCAGGCACCTGCAAGTACTGCCCTGCCCAGGATCTTCTGAATGCGTGAGGTAACAACAGGAATGCTGTTTCCATTTGCATCAGCGTAATTATGGGGGAATGGATTTTCAGCACTGAATGCGATTTTAAAATGTCACTCCCAGAAGCTGGACATTTGGGCTCTGCTTCATATTGTAGAGCAGAAATCTTTCAGCTGATAACTTGCAATAAAACAAGTGTCTAGAAGGTGACGCGATAAACTGAAATTTTACTTTATGATTTTTCTACATTGAAGAATTTTAAATAGATCTTTCTTACCATATGTATGGGTTTAAAGTTGCTGAGCACTGTTTCTTGGGAAGGATGGTGCTGCTTCCCGCTCTTTAGGGTACGTTGTCTTTTCATAGAGCAAGCAAATGAGAAGAGATGATCATCTTTTTTTTATTTTATTTTTTATTCTTTTATTTTTTTATATATATTTTATTGCTTTTTAGGTTTTGGGGTACATGTGAAGAACACGCAGGATTGTTGCATAGGTACATACATGGCAATGTGGTTTGCTGCCTTCCTCCCCATCACCTATATCTGGCATTTCTCCCCATGTTATCCCTCCCCAACTCCCCACCCCCTGCTGTCCCTCCCCTACTTCCCTGCCACAGACCCCAGTGTGTGATGCTCCCCTCCCTGATCATCTTTTTTTTAACATCCTTTCTTGGCACAGATGAAAACTGGCAACCCTAAAGTGATCTGCCCCCTCCCTTTACGTGCAAACAGCTATTTACTTTTATTTATATCTTTTTTGGCTTTTTTTTTTTACTCAAGTCTGTGATGTACAGAAGTCTAAAACCACTGGTCAAAATGACCAAAGACCAAAACAAAACAAAAAATCCCTTTAGGGCTGGCTCAGATGATACAATCTACTGTGAAGGACCCTAAGAAATATCTGCAGAAGAGAGTAAAACAAATTAGCTTGATCACAAACTCCTTCTGAAATGAAGCTAACACATGCCCCCAGTAGCCTTCTCCCTATGAAGATGAACATGAGCTCATCTTCCGGCAGGGGGTAACAGTCTTGCCTAACTCCAAAGAACATTGCTTCTTAATCCCACCTAAAACAATCTCTCTGCAATACCAGCATCTTTATGTCTGCTGGTTTGTCCTGCCTGCCTAGCACAGTCTTTGTGCACTTTACAATATTTATACCTCTCTGTCTGAACTGCTGGCTGGTGAGCAGACTGTCTCAGACTGTCTAGAGAGCAGGAAGCAGATGTAAAATAAATACAGATGAGGAGCTCTGGGGGCAAAGCTGCAGACAGGACAAGAAGGCCAGGAAATAAACAAACAGGAAAGAGACTGACTGGTCTTTCTGCCTTTCATCCCTGGCTCTAATAGATAAGACTTAAAACAGTGAGACGCCAACTGGGCTCACTTTCAAATCCTATCCAGCTTCTACTTCAGGGTAGTTTTTTCCTTTCAAAACTCTCTCTCTGCATTTTTTAAATAGGATGGTTAAAATAAGCTTTTAATAAGTGATGACAATTCACTTCAAATGCAATGATCATTATTACATTAGAGAGGTATAGGATGCAAGAATTTGAAACCATCTTCAACACATATTACATGCATAGTGCATGTATGTTAAAAGTAGGCGCACTGACTTAGACATATCTTACGTGCTTTAAAGCAGAGCATCAGGCGCCCAGGTCTAGGAAAGATTTTTAAGTATTTGGAAACCATGAAGACACTGCCTTCATCATTCTGCCAGTGTTCACTCTTCTCTCTTCTTTTGTCTGTCAAAGCCAGTTTTAATGAAAGAATCTAAAACCAATCATTTACACCTCATAATAAACTTAAGTCAAAGTATTATCTCTGACTGTAAGTCATTATTCTTATTGTAAATATTTTATACTCAAAGTCTGTTTGATTTATACTCAAATTGTTTGATTTTCCTCACTAGCAATGCCTTCTTTAAAACATCCTATTATTGAGTGATATGCCTTCAATACCTCATCCCAGGACCAAAGGCCTCCCTCTTGGCATTTGCTTATCAGGAGTCCCCAAACTATGGCCCATGGGCCGCATGCGACCTCCTGAGGCCATTTATCCGGCCCCCCTGCCGCACTTCAGGAAGGGGCACCTCTTTCATTGGTGGTCAGTGAGAGGAGCACAGTATGTGGCGGCCCTCCAACGGTCTGAGGGACAGTGAACCGGCCCCCTGTGTAAAAAGTTTGGGGACGCCTGGCTTAGGTGATTGGTATGAACAGCTCTGGTGCTAGATTACCCAGTTTCAAATCCTGACTTCTCCATGTGCTCGTTATATGATATTGTCAAAAATTTTGAATCTGAGTCTCAGATTTCCTGTCTGCAAAATGAGGATGATAGTAGCATTACCTTCTTCATACGATTATTACGAAGATTAACGGTGGTGAAAATGCAAAGCTCTTAGACCAATAACTGACCCTTGAGGATTAGCCAATATTCCTGTCATTGCATGGTCAGAAATTATCAAAGTGAACACATTTTTCTTGACATTATAGAAATTGAATTTTTAAGAGCAACTCACTCTGCAGAAAATAATATTCTGAGAATCTTGTATTTATTAAGGTCAGGATCTTTTCACAGACTTCTGTCTCCAATGTTGTTTCATATCACATAGGATTTTTTGGTGACTTTTTAAAGTATAGTACTTTAAAGAACCTTTGTGTAGAAATAGCTGTAGGACAAGAAGGTCTTTTAAATTTACATCTTATTTTTCAATATAGAAAATAACCATCTGTTGTTACAAATCTAAAACCTTAATATATTTTATGTCTTGATTCAATACATGCTTTGTTCCTACGAAATCTGTTTCAATCTCTCTATGTTATCAATGTAAAATGTCATTGAATAAGACGTTTTTTGAGGGGAAGGAATGCCATAGAATGAGTTAGCCAAAGATAGAAATGGTTCCCTTCATCTTAAAATAATTTTTGCAACACCTCACGTCTACAACACAGCATAATGGCCACGAGAGAAGAAAACTACGTCTACTAAACAATGTTTTCTGGCTACAAGAAGATAGGTTCCATTTTACCAAGATCCTACTCTTACTCTCGGCCACCTAACAAGCTGTTCTTTGGTACAAAGTCTTACCTCAAGCAAATACTCTTAAATGTCAGGGGACCATAAGAGTCTTTGAGGGGAGGAAGCAGAAAGTCTTACCTCAAGCAAATACTCTAAAATGTCAGAGTACCATAAGAGTCTTTGAGGGGAGGGAGTTTCTGTACCCCTGAAATCACCCAGTATAAGTCGCAATCTGCTTGGTCTTCACAAATAAGGCTGGCAGCAGGCAAGGATTAATTCTGATGTAAATTAACTACATTTCTATTTTGATTAAATATAAACTTGTTAAAATTAAAATAGCTGTTCTTCTTGCTTGGATTTTAATTTGTAACTGTGAAAGAGAATAAAGTTTGAGGAGCAGCGCACTCAACATTATCTGTCTGAAGAGACAGGATTTTATCGAATGCCCAGTCCAACCCCCGCCTTCCTGTCTTCCAGTGCCCAGGCCAACCGCAGCTTCTGTCTTTCCTTCTGGTCAAGTCATGAAGGCACTTGGTGTGTCTCCTCTGCAGAACTCTGATCAGAATATTTAACTATCTACAAAGGATGTTCTAAGGATTAACTGTCAAGTGTTTTGGGACTGTTAACTACTTGATAAATGCTAATAAGATGCATCAAGGAACCTGATGTTGTTTGTTCGCCTAACATATTATTCCATCTGTCTGTATAATTGCCTTAGTGTTTATTATTGTTTACAGAGACTAGTTTTTAAATTGTATTGCAGCTCTATTTTGTCCTCCAAATAATCATAATGTTTCAATTATAAAGTCTTGAGTTTGCAACTGTCATTTGACCTCCAGGGACTGTGTTAGGATCACAGAAAAGGTATATGCCTAAGTCTTAGGTTTGGATGATAATCACCAAGGCGTAATAAGCCTGGAGTGGAAACAGAGACAGCTTACTTTATGGTTACTTTAAAGAAGGAAGATCAGCTAGGAATTTGGGAAGAAAAGCTGGACTGAATAGGAAACTAGGGATGACGATTATATTCTAAGCTTCAAATTAAATCCAGCAATTAAACCAAAGACCCTATGAGCACTTTAGAAGAAATTTTAGAAAATACAGGCTTTGCAGTTTCTTGGATTTCCGTATCTCTGATTCTAAACGTATTTGAAACAAGCTACATAAGATTCATTACAAATGTATCTATCTCTCCTAAGGATTTTTTTTTTTAAGTCATACTGCATTTATCCAACTTTTCACTGGGAGAAAAAAATAAGGAATATTTTTGCCTTATCTGGGCTACAAAATGTCCAGCTCCATTCCCACCGTGGCCCTGACTCATTCAGAGCCCTTTATAAGTCCATCACATTCCCCACCTCCATCCATAAAAATAAAATGAAAACAACTTGCTAGTTCCTACCTCACAAGGAAGTCGTAAAGATTAGAGTTAGAACACTGAACTTCAAAGATGAAAGACTCAATATAAATTCCAAGCATTATTGTCAAGATCTCAGTGTGAATTAACAGAAATGTACTGCTTAAGCAATTGCTACCTGTCAGCACATCTAAACCAGTATGACCTTGATATGCCCAGGGAAGGGCAGGAGTGACTGAGACCAAGAAACACATTTTCTTGGTGACAATATAATTGTCTTAATTATCCACACTTGGTAGCTCACCTCAATCTCTTTTTTTTGTTTCTCTGAAAGGCTGAACACTATAATTTAATGCATAACTGCTATACACCCCATCCCCTACCCCAATAAAAGAAATAAACATTTATTCTGTACCTACAATGTTCAAGACTATGCTAATAAGGATTGGGAATATAGAAATTAATATATAGTTCTTACATCTTCAGAGTTCACAATTAAAATAAAAGAACTGTGCATTCCCTATTTAATCTAGAGAAAGGTGAGTCTCCCAAGAGCTTAAAGAATCCCAAAGCAGGATCTTACACAAAAAGTTTCCAATAATTTTGTAGATGGCTTCCATTAGCAATGACTGCCTCAGCCCGTGACATATACCATGACAAATCAAAATTTTGCACTTTTTTTTTTCCTGTATCTACAATGGGCTCCAAATTATTACTAAAGACATCTTTAAAGGGCCTAAGGTATTAATACCATCATTCTACTCTCAGAATAACTAAGCTCAAAGGCATCCTTCGTCCCAGATGATGAATGCTTACACAAATGTTTGGCGTCTTACTGGCCTCAAGATGATTTTTAACACGGCCAGAGGTGTAGAGAACAGAGTCCTCTGTGTGTGTGTGTGTGCACGTGCCTAATTGCTCAACTCCTGCCTTGGGTCCCCTCACTTCCTCCTGACTGGTAGTGAAGGAACGACTGGCAAGTTTGGGTGCTGCCTGGGAAATATCGTCAATCTTAGCCTAAGTCATTTTGAGCAGCTGTTCCTATCTGTTTAAAAGACATCCAGGCCCTGGCCTTTCTTGGAAATCTAATTCCAACATCTGATCCATTTAAAATTGGAAAAACCTTTCCTATGTGGAAATAGAGAATAACAGTTCAGCCTGCTTTTCTAATAACTTAGAAGTAATTATTGTCACATCTTTAGTTTTCCAACATCTGTCATTAGAGTTTGGTTTTTCTCAAAAGACATCTAATTCTTAGGGGGTTTTTGTCTCCAAATTCCCTCCAGTTTTTTCCTTGTGTCTTTTAAAAATACAAATTGAAGCTACTGGGGAGAATGTGAGTATCCATTTCCTCATCTGTGAAATGAGACAAGATGATTCCTAAGAATCATTTTTGCTCAAAGTTCTTAACTCTTGAGAAACTTTGCACAATAGCCTAAGGCAGGGATCAGCAATCCTCTTCTGTAAAATGCCAGGTAGTCAACATTTAAGCTTTTTAAGTCAACAGGTAGTCTTTGTTGTAACAACTCAACTCTGCCAATTTAGGGCAAAAGCAGCTGTAGATAATACTTAAAGCAAATGATCATGGCGGTGTTCCAATAAAGTTTTATTTACAACTACAGATGACACTCTGGATTTGGCCTATGGGCCTTAATTTGCCCTGGTCTAAAATTTAAAAAAAAAAAAAAAAGAAAAAAAGAAGCTCTTTATCTCCATACCACCCTTCCTGTTCCTATGTTCAGGCTCAGATTTTCTGAAATGCCCCACAATCATTCAGCCATTAGTGAACCTGGAAATTCCTCAATTGCCTATGTTTATAACACACACACACACACACACGTGCACACACACACACATTCACACACAGGGTGGGAGTGGAGAGTCAAACTTGAACAGCAGAAGGTCTTCTGCCTTTTGTTGTTTTTCCAAAAACTCATTCCTGACTTTCGGGACAAGGGGAAGCCTACATTTTTACTTACAGTGCTTTGTAATGAGACTCAGTTACAATTGGGTAAATAGGGCCTAAGAAATTCGCCATTCAGTGAATAAGAAAAGTAGGTAAGGCCCATGGACCAGTAGCCTCGGCATCACCTGGGCACTTCTTGGAGATTCAGTGTCTTGGGCCCCACCCAAACCTACTGAATCAGAATCTCATCTAATCAGATCCCCAGGTAACTCCTATGCACATTCCATTTGAGAAGCACACAAGGTCCTGGCACCAAAGACCTCAGCTGGAGTGAATGAAGAGGTGTCAATGAAGGGACTGCTTAGTGGGGTGTGATAAGAGGTAGACGAACAAAGGGATGCGGGGAACCTTTGGACTAGCAACAGCTGAAGCCATGACAACACCTAGGGCTGAAGGGATATACAGGAGAAATTGTGGTACCTGAGTCTATTTTGCACTGGAGTCCTGGAGGAGAGGGAAGCTGGTGGAGCTGTCTTTGAAAAGCCGAGAGCAACTTCTGTAGACACATCACCAGAGCAGGGAGCAAATACAGAAGAAAGAACCCAAGCTCTCTGTGCTCCTGCCTGCCAGGCTCTTGCCGGTATCTTCCACTGACCAAAGCTAACCAGAAGACAGGGGCCCAGGAGATAGATGCAGTCCTCAAGGCCCAGGCTCCAGGGCACGGAGCAGAGAGTGAGGGAGGGGCAGAGAACAGGAGCCCAGCCAGAACGTGCTTCTCACTGAGGTCTGGTTCCCCAAGCTGGTGTCCTTTCAGCTGGTGGTGCTCATCTGCCATTGTCTCTGGCACTGGTAGCTCTGTGTCCTTGGCTAACACTATACTGTTGGCTTCTCCTTTTATTCAGAATGCAAAATTCCTCAACTTGTAGTATTGCTCAAATTAAAACATCATTAACAGAAGAAAAAAACTTTAAATAACCCCATGCCACCTCAAGAAGCCCACACCTCAAAATGGTTTCTTTTGACTGTCACTCCTTCATGTCAATTCAACTATAACGTGCCTATTTTAAGCCATCAAAATAACCAGGCTGTGGGAACGACTGCCTAATCTGGCAATGAGGTTGGCTCAGAGAAGGATGCTTTTCTCTCTGTTCTACCTGCAGCAAATTCCCCAAGACAGTTTTCAGATAAGACTTCACTGTATTTTCTGGCATACACGGTGGATCAAATGATTTCTAAGTAAAATATTAGAGTCAACAGTGTTGAAAGAGTAAAGAAAGGAGGTAGTAAGTACTGCCCCTTCATCACCCTCTCCTTAGGCAAATAACTTCGTATTATAGTTTCAATATCTAAAATGCAGCATTAAAATAATTAATTGGGAGACCATTAGACTGAGGTAGCCTAGTGCCGGGTTCCCACGTAACCGAACCTAAACTGAACTCAATGTGAACTGCCGTATCTAGAAAGTGAAACCTACATTTTCCCAGTCAGAAACTGTCAATTAGCCTCTATGGGCTTTACCAATTAAAAACCATAGACTATCCTCTAACTATGGACTTGGCCGCTATTACTCCACTTTAACCAGTGAAGTATTTTCTTTGCCTAACGTCCTAGTTTATCTTTAAAAAGCCTCACCCAACCCCTCTTCGTTGGAGCCCCAAACCATCGACAGTCTGGAGCTGCCTGATTAATGAATCCCAGTCTGTTCAAATTCTTCAACATTTTAATATGCCTCAGTTTATCTTTTAACAGGAATAATAATGTTACCTAGCTGACATGTTTAAAACAAAGGAAATGGCAGTATATCAGAAGGTTAAAAATGAAATAATAAAAACACTTATAGTGTTCGCCAAGGCTATTAGACATAACTTAGTACTGTGATTGATATTTAGCAATATTTCAAATGCTACTAGAGGAGCAGTTTTTCATCATTCCAGGCTAACCTCCACTTCCAGGTTATTGCGAAAAGGCCCTGTCAAATACATCATCTTTGCTCAGGGACAGCATGTCGTCCCTTTATCCCCTCAGGCAATCTGAGTCATATGAAAAAACCTAGAGAGAAAACGCAGGGTCCTCTTCTTCTGCCTTCTGGATCTAATAACAACAGTCCCCAGGAGGAAGCTCGTAGAATCTCCACCTTCCAGCCTCATGCAACCATCTGGCTCTTCAGAGACAAGGTGTCTCCAGCGTAAAACCACAGGACCCCAGCCCTACCCACACCACCCACCTGTCCCAAAGAGAAAACATATGCATGACATCACTTCCTAGTCTCTTTCGGGTTCCCATCCATTTTCTCCTAAGAGAGGCCAGAGTTTAGGCTTTTGTGTGCAGGAGCTGGAGAGGGATATCGGCAAGAAAGAAAAAGCTGGGGCTGGGGGTTGGCTCCATACTCTTCCTGTCTTTTCTGTTTTCAGATAACTTCGACCAATCATTTACTTGCCAGCTCTCTACACCTCCCCCTACATCTCCCATTAGATATTCTTGCAGCCACCTACAATCACTGTCTGAAGACATAACAGTATGGTAGGAGAGAGAGAATTTTATTTGGCTTTTTTTTTTTTTTTTTGCATCATTGGATGACACAAAAGGCAAAATAAATGGTACTGGGGTGCATTAATTGCCAAATAGAAGCAAGGCAAGACAAAGAAAAGAAAGAAGGGGGAAATGAAGAAGCAAGGAAGGAAGGAAAGAAGGAAGGGGGGAGGGAAGGAAGGAAAAAAGGGAGGGAAGGAGGCAGAGGGGGAAGAGGGGAGAAGAGGGGGAGAGGAAGGGAGGGGAAGGGAAGTGAAAGAATAGGGAAAGGGAGAGGGAAAGAGGAAGGGAAGGGAAGGAAAGAGCAGGGAAGGGGAAGGGAAGAATAAGAAGGTTGGTGTACTAGGCTGTTCTCTCATTGCTATAAAGAAATACCTGAGACTGGGTAATTTATAATGAGAAGTTTAATTGGCTCATGGTTCTGCAGGCTGTACAGGAAGCATGATGCAGGCATTGCTTGGCTTCTGGGAAGGCCTCAGAAATCTTACAATCATGGAAGGTAAAAGGGAACCAGAAACATCACTTGGCAAGAGCAAGAGTTAGGGGAGAGATGCTACCTACCTTTAACCAATCAGATTTCGTGAGAACTCACTGTCACTAGGACCAGGACCAAGAGGGATGGTGCTAAACCACTCATGAGAAATCTGTCCCCATGATCAAATCACCTCCCACCAGGCCCCACCTCCAACAATGAGGATTAAAATTCAACATGAGCCTTGGGTGGGGACACAGATCCAAACCATACCAGTTGGACACTTTGAAATAATTTCAATTTGATATTTCAAAACTGTTCCAAAGCAGTCATCAGAGCAAAAAAACTAGAATCTCGCTGAAGTTCCTTATACAATCTTTATGGTGTAATGTTTTTATTTTAAATTATATTCGAAGAGGTAATTCCATTCTCAGCACCCCAAATTAGAAAAAGGAATGTAACCTGGCCTGACCTGGGAAGGCCTAGCAGGTATGATGTGGACCACTTCAAACCCTCACTGCACCATTGTATGCAGGCAAAATGACTCACTAGAAATCACCCTGTAAGCCCGCCAAGTGCTCAGGGCATCTGGCCATCAAATCTGTGTTCATTTCACCCATACCCTCATTCCCAGGATGAGCAGGTGCTGTTTGTTTTTCAAAAATTCAACACAATTATCAGCCACAAAAACTACCTGAACGAAGAGGAATCCAACTGCTTACTTTGTTTCAATCAAAGCTTTCTTTCAGAGTGCTTGGTACCTGGAGGTCACATACTTCCTATGTGAAGTAAAGGATCCCTGGACAAAAAGTGTTATTCAATGTGTGTGTGTTTGAATTGCAAAATCTGGGTTACCCAGCACAACTACAAGGAGTTGCCACAGTCAACAAGCTTATTGGGTAGCTTTTGCAAATACAGATTGGATTCATTAAGCATGTTTTCTTTTGTAGATTAGTGTGCAAAAGTCACAGGAAAAAATTACTTAGTAGGAGAGTGTTCTTGAGTGCTGTTTAAATAAGATTTTCTCACCATTACTTGGAAAGAGAAAGACACACAAATGAAAACTGTATTAATAGACAATCTCCAACAATTTTTGCACATCTTTTGATTTTTTTATGCAGATCCTCAATCAAAAAGTGACCATGAATAATGGAAAAACAACCAAACTGCAGTTACCGTATTATATGTTTTATTGTGGTCAAATATACATAGCACAATATTTACCACTTTAACCTTTTTTTTTTTTTTTTTGAGATAGGGTCTCACTCTGTTGCCCAGGCTGAAGTACAGCGGCACAATTGCAGCTCATTGTAGCCTCAGTCTCCTGGGCTCACGTGCTCCTTCTGCCTCGGCCTCCACACCAGCTGGGACCACAGAGGCACGCCACCACATGCAGCTATTTTTTACTTTTTCTAGAGGTAGGGTCTTGCTATGTTGCCCAGGCTGGACTCAAATTCCTGGGCTCAAGCATCCTCTCACACTGGCTTCCCAAAGTGCTGGGATTACAGGCGTGAGCCACCATGCCCAGCCCATTTGAATCATTTTTAAGTGTATAGTTTAGTGGCATGAAGCACATTCACATCATTATGCAACTATTACCACCACTCATCTCCAGAACATTTTCCTCTTCCCAAACTACAATTCTGCACCTATGAAATAATAACTTCACATTCTCCCCTCCTCTAGCCCCTGGTACCTACCGTTCTAATTTTTGCCTCTAAGGATTTGACTATTCTGGATATCTCATATAAGTAAATTCACACAATATTTGTCTCTTCATGTCTAGCTAACTTTAGTTGGCATAATGTCTTCCAAGTTAATCCACAATGTGCATGTATTCAAAATTTAATTCCTTTTTAAGAATGAGTACTATTCCATTGTATTTATATACCGCACTTTGTTTATCCGATTAAACATTGTTATCCGTGTCTGCTGATGGACATTTGAACTGTTTCTACGTTTGGCTCTTGTGAATAATCCTGCTATGATCATGGGTGTACAGATAATCTGCCAAGTCCCTGCTTTCAATTTTTGGAGGTATACACCCTCCATGTTATAACTTTCCTTATTGAAGTGGCTTCCTCTATCCAAGATGACCATTCTTTGAACTGAGTGTGTGTTTTGAGAGTTGTTGTTAGCCTGGTGAGAGAAAGTGGGCAGCTTCCCATCCCCATCAGCGAAGCCGGCGGACTCTGGCAAATCAGTAGAGTGACAGGAGTAGCAGCCTGAACATGTGTTCGTGTTCTTTCTTTCATGCTTCTTCATTTTGTACATTTGTAAATGTCTAGGGCTTCCTTGAAAAAGATGGAGGCTGTCTTCACCATAAGCATGCGTGGGATGAAATCATAATTCAGTAGCAAGAGAAAAGATGGCCAGGCTGGGTGGAGAAGTCTCAGGACCACCCGTGGCTGCTGCTCAAGGGGGAAGTGCTGGGGGAGACTGAAGGGAGCTCCTTTGATAAACAGAAACATCCAGAATGGAGAGTAAGAGAAAAAAATGAAATGGTGGCTCCCAGATAAAGGACAGAGAGGATTCCTGTAGGAGTGAGGACCCAACCTTCTTTAGGATCCTGAGACACAGGAACCCAAGAGTTGCTGACATAGAGTAAAGACTCTATGGAGTTTACAGCGCAGCCTCTAGGGAAACTTGGCCAAGCCCAGAGAGGGAAGATAGGAAGCAGACCCCTAGTGAGAACCAAGCGTCTGTTAAAATATCGCCCATGGAGATGACAAGTCTCACAAGAGCTTAGCCACAAACTAAAGTGCAACCGGCATCCAGACAGAAAAGACTCTCCTTGCCCCAGAGATCAGTGAGCATCTGAAGGCTGGATCAAGGCCCAGGCCTAGAGAGCAGATGTTAAATGGAGTCTCCAGAAGTCTGTAGCCCCAAGAGACCCAGCACAGAGCATTAAAGGTGGATCGGTACACGTAGGGGTCATTCCAGCAAATAAGCTGTGTGAACTGAACAAGACGTGGCAAAGACCTTGCCTGGGCTGGTCGTCTCAGAAGGCCTCACAGCCCATTCAGGCTCGGTCACCCACAGGAGCCAACTGTTCATGCCAGATTTCGGTGTAAAGGAAGAAAGGGAGAAAAGAAAATGGCTGGAACCAAGGAGTTCTAAGATAAAAGGACACTTCCTTGCATTCCCCCATAAGCCATTTTCACCTTCAGTTGGTATCTTCAAAGAGTGACACTCAGATCTTACCAAGCCCGAGCAGCAGACACAATTCCCTTTGATCCGTGTGATCCTTTTCATCCATTTGAAAGTCCTTCATCTGGCATTGATTTGATTAGTTCACATTATTAACCCATGATTGTGTTCTTACTTCACACTTAGCTCTGCACCCGGGACTGAGACACAAAAAGGGCCAGTTCCCTGGCCTCAGGGAGCTTACATCTAGTGAGGAAACATAGAATTAAAGGGACAGTTACACAAAAGAAGGACCAGGGCTACAAGAGAAAGACGTTAGTAACACAGGAGCAATATGAAACCCAGAGGATCAGAACCACTCAATACGTTTGTGTTCGTTTTCTCTTGCCCCCTAAATGACTTAAAACAACACAACTTTATTATCTTAGACTTCCGGGGGTCAGAAGTCCAAAAATAGATCTTAAGGGGCTAAAACCAAGATGTCCAGTGCCGACAGAACTGCATTCCTTCAGAAGGTCCTGCAGAGATTTCTTCCTTTTGTCAGTTTCTGGAGGCCATCCGCTGCTTTGGCTCAGGGCCTCCTTCCAGTGATGGCATCACTCTGACCTCTGCTTCCACCATCACACCTCCTTCTCTCCCCTGCTCTCATCGTCTTCCGATTCTGACGCTCCTGCCTTCCTTTTATAAGTATTCTGATAAGATGCTTACATTGGGCCCACCCAGATAATCTGTGATCAATCTCCAATCTCCCATCTCAAGATCTTTAATTTCATCACACCTGCAAAGTCCCTTTGACCTGTAAGATAACATATTCACAAATTCCAGGAATTAGGACATGGCCGTCTTGGCAGGGGCAGTGGGGTAGGGGGAGTAAGGGGGTGGAAGGCAGCAGCATTCTGTCTACCATCTAGTTAATTTCTTTTTTAAAAATGCTTTGCATGAATAGGTTGTATCATCAACCCTATAAAAAGGGTTTTTTTTCCTTTCATCTCTCTTATTTTTAATGAAAGAACTCATAAATCTTTATCTTCTGAAAACTAGCCACAAATTATCTAACTTGCATATTAAAATTATGTGGATGACATCAGAGGCCTTCTATATGCTGCTTTTACCATTTCTAATTTCTTCAAAATGTTCCCATGGCAAATGACTGACTCCTCACATGCTGATCTCATATTCTAGTTCCTTTTATCTTACGGTGGAATCCTGTGATCAGACTCAACTTTTCACAAACTGATAAAACACACAGTCGTCAATTTCATTTTATAAGTTAGGTATAGGAATAAAATTCAGAATTATTTTTTGAAATTATTTGTTGGTATCTATTAAATCATGTGTTGAAAGTCTACAGTCTTCTATCATAATTGTATTTATATCACTGTGACGTGTGAGGGGGGAAAAAGGAAAAATGTAATCCAAATTGGAATAAAGAGGAAGTTTCACCCAAGATTACACAGATTATTAACAGTATGACCTAGTTAAAAACCACAGCCTCTGGACTCCAGAACCAGTGCTCTTTGCCTTAACCACACTACTCTGCCATTATTCTCTTGCAGAGTTAAAAAAAAAAAGTAAAAATTTACTTTTAGATACACATTAATGAGTTCAAACACTCATCCTAATTCTCCTCTTTATTAAAAAGCTCCCACCAATAGTATCGATTGCTGTTCCATAAAGAGTCCTTCCTGTTGGTTGATGTTTGACTCGGTAAAATATAAACAAGTTTCAACAAGAGGACAGAGAATATGTAATCAATATACCCTGGCTCCTGTTCAGAACGGCCATGCCTGGCACTTGATATCTTTGTGGAAAATGGATATTGGAAAGAAATATCATACTTCACTTAAAAGCATTAACGACAGATGGAGGGGCAACGGTGTCAGTGAGAATCAGTTATGTATCTGATGAAAGTCTTTGTGAATCTCAAATAATGACAATATGGCAATCTTTTTATTCCTCTTTAGAACTCTCCAGGACCCTCCTCCAAACTCCCGCCCACTCCATCTCTTCCTCACAGCCAGATGGCCTCAGCAGCTACTGTACAGAGGACACCAACACCATCCCTCACCACCTCCCCTGACATTTCTCCTCCCCATCTCGAAAACACAGTTACCCTCACCCAGTTCCCCTCCCTTTCCCTCAGTTATATGCCCGTGTTTGTATATTCTGTCTTTGCTCAGCTGGCTGCTGCTTCCCCCTAGATCCACTGACACATGCTGATATCCAAACTCCTCAGCATAGTATGCGATGCAGTTCAAGAGTGCCTCCCACGTCAATGCTCTACTCATAGTATTCTCCACTCCAGCCATACAGCTCACTGAGATCCCCTCACTCCATTGCACCCACTGTTTTCTCTGCCTAAAAGGCTATTCCTCCAGTTTTTAACTGGAGATCTCGTAATCATCCCTCAAAGCCTAGCTCAGTGTTGACCTCTGTGATGCTGTTCCCAACCACTGGCCACCTTCAGTGAAAGTTAATGATAGAAGCAGACAAGGGTGGGTCACCAGCAAAACCCCACCTTCAAGCCAAAAAGCCTGAAACCCAACTTCTATACCTGTTTCTCTCCCAACTGGTTCTTTCTTGTCTCAAACTCCTGACCTCAGGTGATTTACCTGCCTCAGCCTCCAGGAGTGCTGAGATTATAGGTGTGAGCCACTGCGCCCAGCTGGTTCGTCTGAATAATGTGTTTTTACCAGTCAAATATTGCCTTTTCTAAAACTACTTATGGCCCACCCCACCTCCTATCCTGGGCCTATAAAGACCCCAGACTCAGTCAGTAGGGAGAGAGAAGTGGCGTGACTGAAGAGAGGCGACTTGACTTCAGAAGGATGGCTGGACTTCAGAGGAGAGATAACTTAACTTCAGAGAAGAGCCAGTTGGAGACAACTGGACTTCAGGGACGATTACCTGCCTGTCCTGTCCCCTCTCCAACTCCCCTCTCTGCTGAGAGCTATTTCTATCTCTAAAAAAATTTCTCCGCCTCCACCATCCTTCAAGTGTCCACGGAACCTAATTCTTCTTGGGCACTGGACAAGAGCACAGGACCCACCAAGTGTGGATAATCAAAAAAAGGTTGTCACACTGGCCCTTTGCCCTCGCTGGCAGAGGGCAGCCACCCCACCTGATGAGGCAAGGGACCCACGGAGCTGATAACACACTGCTGTCCACAGATGACAGAGCTAAGAGAGCATTGTAACATGCCCTCTGGGACTTCAGGGGTCACAGGGACCCCCACCTGGGCACCACCGTGGGGCCAAATGAGCCTGCTCCTGCCAGCACCCAAAGCATCCACCCAGATCCTGCACTTGTTTGCTCACATACTCCCTCCCACAAGAGGTTGAGTGCAGTGGGCCTGGTAAATAAGGCATCCTTGTTTCAAGTCTGATGAAGGGGTCAAGAAAAATTCCTGCATCATTAATACTCTCGGCCAGCCGTGTGTGGCAAAGGCCCCTTAACACATGACATTAGCCTTGTCTGTTCACTTCTCAGACTTCCTCAAAAAGTTCCCAGACTGGGAGCTCTTTAAGAGCAGAGGCTGCTCCTTTTACGTCTAAATCCTCAGCACTTAGCACAATCCTTCCTAGTAGACACCCAATAAATATCTGTTGAGTGATTGAAAGAATGTTCAAATCCTTCTATTAAAAAAAGAAAAAGAAAAAACGATCACTCTGCTGCCTTCTGGAACAGATATCTAATCAAACTTCCCGTAACCCAGTCTGCACATACACAAGCTGATTTCTGCTGCCAGCCTACCCCTGGATCTGCTTTATTGACCTCGATTATTTCCTAATTACTTAGCCTACTGGCTGCCCCTCATTCCCCACCCTGCTTTCCCTCTCTGAAGCATCTGATAGCCTTTACATTCCTGCCTTAGGCGTCACTGCTTTCTCCTATTTTAAGTTTTAAGTTGATCCATTTTCCTCTTCCAACATTTCATCCACCCTCTTTATCTCAGAAATAATTTGTTTTCTCAATTCCCTAGTTGTTAATTTTCTGAAAGTGCTAGTCACAGCTACTCTCCAAAAGCTCCTTGTAGCTGGCCTGGGGACCATATGTCAATGGAAATGAGCCTTCTCAAGCCAGTTTCTGGAAACTAGGTAGCAATTGAAGGAAGCAATGTGCATAAAGCACTTAGCAGTGCCTTTGACACTTACTATTGTCATACCTCCATTCTGGGCAAACTGGGCTTCGAACTGTCTGTCCTTGTTCCCATTTATCTTCCCTTGAATTCTGAACACCACTGCTATAATGACATTTCTAATGAAGAGTGCCAATAAAAAAAAAAGAGGGGTTCCTGGCTGGGGACGGTGGCTCATACCTGTAATCCCAGCACTTTGGGAGCCTGAGGCAGGTGAATCACAGGATCAGTAGTTCAAGACCAGTCTGGCCAAGATGGTGAAACCCCATCTCTACTAAAAATACAAAATTAGCCCAGCATAGTGGTGGGTGCCTGTAATCCCAGCTACTCGGGAGGCTGAGGCAGAGAATTGCTTGAACCCAAGAGGCAAAGGTTGCAGTGAGCCTAGATAGTGCCACTGCACTCCAGTCTGGGCGACAGAACGACTCTGTCTCAAAAAAAAAAAAAAAAAGAAAAGAAAAGAAAAAAGAAAGGGTTCCAAAATGTCCATTCACAGCAAAATGAGAAATAAAAGCAGTGCAGTGACTGCAGTGACCTTTCATCACGTTACATTTCTTCAACTCAAGGCTTTGCTCTTTATTGAGACATATACTTCTGCTGTCTGCGTTAAATGCCCTTTTATAATGAAACAATGGCAATTTTGTTTTGTTTCTTATTTCAGTATCTTTATTTGGGGAAATAGTTCACAACCGTAAATGGCCAATATTTTGTATTCTGGAAACTATTTAATCTAGTCTGTTATTCTGGATTTCTACAAGGGACCAACTAATCCCATCCCTACATTCTCATTACATTGATAAAAATGAAGAGTTTACTAATACATATAGCATTTCAAAAGTAAGATCTATGCAGAGACCCCCACCAAAAACTCTTTGTTATAGTAAAGACCTACTTGAGATGTTCACAGCCCTATTTCTTTTCTATTTGTTTATTCACACATTTCAATGTCTTAATGCTTATTTGCCTTTAGTTTGCCTTTAGTTTTACAGGCACATGCAAAGTAATAGTGACTGTCATCAAACACATACACATACACATACACTTAAACACACACACACAGTTTAAAGGAGGCAATTAATCATTTTCTCCCTCAAGACCATATTTTACAGTCAGAAGCCAATTGTCAGCACACATGCTCCTAAAGAAACCGACACACAGACTAGCTAATAGATTAATTCGCATGAAGAAGGCGTCGTGGGAAGAAAACCTGTGTTCCCAGATTTCTCAGGCAGGTGCTCTGCCTGTTAACGTAAAAATCAGTCCTCCTGGCTCCAACCCCCTAGGCACTGGGCCCAAAATTACTTACAGTTTCTAACACAGTTGATGCCCGTGCAGTTCTGCAATTGAAAACCTGGTTTATACAACGTAACCTAAGAACAGCTCAGCTCAAGAGGCACCAGTAGAGACTTTGTGTTTTTTTGGCAGGGCGGGGAGGAGGAGGAGTTGTTTGTCTGTTTTGTCTCACATGTGGCTTTTCTTCTTTTTGTTTTTTTTTGTTTGTTTGTTTGTTTGTTTTTGAGACGGAGTCTTGCTGTGTTGCCCAGGCTGGAGTGCAGTGATGTGATCTTGGTTTACTGCAACCTCTGCCTCCTGGGTTCAAGGTATTCCCCTGCCTCAGCCTCCTAAGTAGCTGGGACTGCAGACATGTGTCACCACACCCAGCTAATTTTGTATTTTTAGTAGAGACAGGGTTTCACGATGTTGGCCAGGCTGATCTCAAACCTCTGACCTCAGGTTGATCCACCCACCTCGGCCTCCCAAAGTGCTAGGATTACAGGCGAGAGCCACGGCACCCAGCTACATGTGGCTTTTCTAATAGAAGATAATCATAAAGTAATGCTTCATGCTTTAATATTTCTTTGAAGTTATCATTCATTGTTCTTCATAGCCTACTCCCCTGCCCCATAAGTGGGTGATATTATTATGGGTCCCAAGGAAATGGAGACCTATTGGCATGATTTTGTTCAGAAGAGAGAAGGCTTGCACACACGTGTGCATTCCCACAGGCACACACTGGCTCGCACAGCCCTCAGCACTCACAGCTCTGCTGGCATCCTTTCCCCTTCCTGACTTTGTATCTCTTAAGCCAGTCTTTTATCCCATGTACTCTGCCTTAGTGGAAAGTTCAGCTTCTCTATAAAACAGCTTATTGAGGGAAGGCATCACAACAGAGCTTCCTCTAAGCTCCAGAAAAGACAAATGGACAGTCTGCTTTTCTATTTCACCAAATCACACTTCTCAGAGCATTAATACAAAGAATAGCATGGAGGAGTGCAGAAGGAGATAGGAGAACATACACATGACAAAATTATTAGACTTCCAAAATCCTGTAAAAAAAGTCTGTCAATGGCATTCTCTATTTAGTTTTAGCTTTCCTAAACAAGCATCACCCATGCTCTTTTCCGAACAGGATTCGCAAAATGCTAAATGCGGTTGCTGCAGACCAGTTCTGGGTCCTCGATGAAGAGAAGTCAGCAGTCAGGCTAGGGCTGCTCCTGGAAACGCCGGAAGGGCCAGCGGCTGCCCTGGGGAGTCTCTTCCCCAGATCAGCCTAGAGGTCCAGTAAAGTGGTTGCATCACAGCAGGATGTGACCCTTTGTTCTACCTGTTCCTCTAATGTGACCCTTCAAAAATCCCACTTGTTTTCAAACGCACCATCCTCATTGTTTGTAGCTCCCACCAAAAAAAAAAAAAAAAAAAAGCCAAAATGAGACTCCCGCTGACCCAGCAACTCTCTTGTTCTGGCACCTTAAGAAGGAAATGAGTTTACTTCCCTTCCGTAACTGAAGCGAAGCCTTCCCTCCCTGCCGTGGATTTGGTACCACTCTGTAGCACGTTTCCTTCAGAGTGTCAGCTTTTCTGAACAATGACCCAACTGTACAGTATGGGAAACTATCTCCTGCTAGAGTTTGGTGCACACCCTCCTACAAACCCAGACGTGCACAAAAGTTCCACATTTCACCGCAGGAAGTAAGACTGGTGGCTTCAGGCATCATTAATCATTTTGAAGTGATTTTCTTAAAAAAAAAAAAAAAAAAAAAAAATGGTGTAGCTTAAGTCATGCCCAATAAAAATCAGCACTTCTCAAAATTACATTTCCCTGATTTCATGTGGGAAGTTAAGAGCTCTCTGTACTGACAAGAGCTGGGGTGAAATAGAAAATCTGCTTCTCTTTAATTAGAGCACAGACAAATTCCTGGAATCTGGCACGGTCAGATGGGGAAGAGGTGAGGGGAGTTTTACTTCCTTTGCCTTCCGGCTCAGAAATACACACACTTAGGAGGAGGACAAAGCAAGAACAATTTGGGATTTTGTTTCCTCGGGGATCTTCATTTGCCCCCGTTGAAATGCCATTAAACAACGCTTGGGACAATGCTACTTTGTGCACTCATTTAGCCAAAGGACCTATGGAGCGCCCACCCCCATCCCCATCACTAGGCCCTGTAGCCCAGCAGGCAAGGGCCAGAGAACAATTTAATTCCCTAGATGGGCTGCCTCACACAGAGAGGTTCCTTGTCAAGGGAGTAGCACCAGCCCATTCTGCAAATCTGTTCACCTTACAGGAAACACCTCCTTGTCTGCTTCTTTGAAGTAAAACTGTTTCTCTAGCATGGGAAAGTGATAAGTAGAAAATGAAATCTCCAACTCTGTCTTTCCTGAGAGATTACATTTCCTGCTATCCTGGTTGGAGAGGAAATTCACTTACATAAAATTGGATTAATTTTCTTTCTGACGTCACCTGGTCTAGCAGAAGCATCTCTTGTCGGTTGCCTCTTTCTGAAACCTTGGCCATGTCCCCAGTCTTCATTCATTCCTTAATCAGAACATCTGGTTCTCAAGTCAAGATTAGAAATCATAAAAGAAGGGCAGAAAAGAGGCTGCCTCTTCTGTCCTGGTTCTGTGTTGCCTCCTTCACCCTAGACTTGCATGATCATTACGTGGATATCAGCCCAGAAGCAGCATCTTCACTTCCTTCCCCATCAGCCAATGGCTACGTATCCCAGCTAAGCCCTAGCTTCGCTTTGTTTTAATTTAAAGGGTTAAAGTAGAAGAGAAGAGAATCAACAAAGTTTATTTTGGTACTCTAATCTACATATTTTAAAATGTAATACATGTTATTAAATCAGTTTGGGCTTGGGTTTGGGTTTTTGTGTTTTTAAGTGTTTAGTTGCTTAAACTCGTTTTATGTCTACCCAAGGGGAGCCTTTTAAAATCTGCTCGGAGTCATATTGAAAATGACTGACAGAAAGCCTGAGCAGAGTGAGAAGTAGGTTCATGTGGGATGGCGGCCTGGCATGGGGTTTGGAGTCCAAGCCAGGTAAGTGGGGTATCCATAGGGAGACATAAGTCAGAGCACAAATGCAGCAAGGAAGGAGCTGGGAGCATGGGGTGTCGGAGCCCAGGCAGCTGTAATAGAAGAGCCAATGCCAGAAGGAGGGGCGGCAACAGAGCTGGAAGACGGGTTACATACAGAAGGACTGATCAGACAAGTAGATATTTTAGGGATAACAGAAAGGGAGAAAACTAGAATGAACCCTGTGTATTGTTGGATTGGAATGGGATGTTGATGTGAATGAATAGTTTTCAATACACATGCATAAATATAGAGATAAATATAGTTCTGAGCATGGCTAGGACCTGGGAGCAATGACATCACAGTGGCAATGAGCACACCTAGTGCCCAGATATTCAGAGTGTTCTAACTATTCTTCTCCACGAAAGGAAATTCAGGCTACTTGGAGAAACAGCTGATTCCAAAGCTGGAAGAAAGTGCAAGATGAGCACAATTTCTCATCACACCGAAAGCAAGGAAGACAAGGTAGAAATCCACACGAGGGAGGTCAAAATGCCAAAGGCACACAGAAGTTCACTTGACTAGCCTCCACTGGCCGAATCGGGGATAATCTGAGCATCAAAAAATTATAATAGCCACAGATCACAACCCATTGAATAAAATAGTCTATTCTGAAATGAATGAGCAAACAAATTGAAAGCTTGATGAGAAACAGAATATTTACTTGGTTTCAAATTTCCCCCACAAAATGCTTATAAATTACAAAAGAGAAAAGAATAGCATTGCAGTGGGGAAGCCTGGCGGACACTGTCCTAATCAAGTCATGACAGTGACCATCATCAGCAGGGAACAATGTGAAATCTTGTGCTATCTGATAAGACACAATGAATAGAACACAGAATCACTCTTCTGCTATTTCTGCCCAAAAAAAGGCACAACCTCAATCTAATCACCAAAGAACAGCAGACAAACCCATAGTGAAGCACATTCTACAAAATATCTGGCCAGTATTTCAAAAGTGTGAAGGTCATGAAAATCCAGGGAAGACTGAGGATGTGGTATTCTAGACTGAATGAGACTAAAGAGAGGTCACAACAGAATTCAACATGTAATTTCAACTTGGATCCTTTTGCTATAGAAAACACTGCAAGGACAAGTGTTGAAACTTGAATGGAGTTTGAGGATTACATGGTAATAACGTGCCCTATCACTGTCCTGATTTTGGAGATTGTATTGTGGTTATAGAGGGAAATATTTTGATTTGTAGGAAGGACACCCTCAAGTATTCTGGAATGATGGGCATTCTATGACAGCTTACTCTCACATGTGTCAGGAGAAAAGTTTCTTTATATTGCCCTTCCTACTTTCTTGTAAGTTTATCACTGTTGCACAGTATTTTAAAAATCTAATTAACAAAACAAAAGGCTGTGAGCTAGCTCATGAGCACCCGGAAGGGCAGAGACCATGAAAATTCATTCTGACCAGTACCTGTCACATGTCCCGTCCAGGTGAGTGCTCAATATATATTTGCTGAATTTAAATGTTTGGAAGACTCTCTGAGAAACAGAAGCAGCACGATAAAAGTGCTTCCATCAGGGTTTTTATATGGTATTCTACAAGCACTCGTAGGGTTTACCACGTGACAGACATTGTTAAATATATTACAAATAGCTCTATGAGATAGAAACTACAATATCTCCATCTTACAGAGAAAGAAACTGAAGGCCAGAGAGGTGATATGACCAGTGCATTCTGTATATTCTAAATTTACAAAATGATGTCATATTTTTTATTTCATAGTGGGTAAAACCAGCTTGAAAGACGCCATGCAGAGCTAAGCACTCATCTTTGTGAGCAGCGCTGGGCACCAGCTTTGGTTTTATGTGAGTCTTGGTCACCCAAACATACTTCAGTTCTTATTATATCAACCACAGTCTATGTGGCCCCAAGTTTTTAGACTTTTATCTCCCATGCACTTCCTTTGCTCTTTTTTGCACCAGAATTTTAATATGGAGTAAATATATTTGTGACACAACTAATCTTCCTTACAGGAAGGAAAATCTCACTGGCCATCGAAGGGCCCTACACTATGACACTGTACCATCGTTTTTCTGTCCCTCACAGGAGGGAAATGAGGCATTGAACCAAACACACCTCCTAATGGAATGAATATTTTCCTAGCCCCAATAAAACAATCGAAGATACTCTGCCCCACGCAGCTCTTTCTGCCTCACTTTCCCCTTCCTGTGAGATGCAAAAATACACTGTTTTATGCTCGTTTATGTTGTAGGGAGAAGAACACAATCAAGACGAAGGGGAGATGCTCATCAGACTCTCCTTTACAGCAAATGGCTCATAAAGTAAACCCAATAAATAAATGTTCTTCTTTATAATTTACTGTAGCGAGTTACCTCATAAAATTGTAACAGGCATGACACAATGAGCTGTAGTTCATGAGCCTGGCTTCACGATTTTGGGGGCCTATGATGTTATCACAAAATGTATCACAAGTTTCAGGCAGGCCTAGAGCAAGTTCCATGTTGCCAAATAATCCCTGTTAGCATTTTTATCTTCAAATAACACTTAGTCCTAAGAACAGCGTCTTCCATTTGCTACACCCCATTTCCAAAAGGGTGAAATCAGTACAGATGAAACGGGAAGAAGGAAACTTATTCTGTCTTAAGTGATATTTCCTTTTTCTTAAACAGAACTATAACCTTTTCCTACTCTTCTCTCTGCCAATTTCCAACCATTCAGGTATTACTTCTGAAACAAATAAGTGCATATATACATTTAGATGTGTGTGTGTGTGTGTGTGTGTGTGTGTGTGTGTGCGTGTGTGCGTGTGTCCTCTGCTGTCCTGTCCCTACCATAAATTCCTTTCAGTTGCAAAATCACAGTTGCTAATGCTATCAGCACCCCACTGTATCCCCTCACCCCGACACTTCTGTGCACATCTGCCCGAATTCCAACAGCCAGCATCAGCCTTTCTTCACCTAAGAGTGTTTTCTTGTTGCCTAAGCCCATTTTGCTACTTTGGAGGCAAGCAAAGTATTGTGTAATGAATGAATGAATAGTCCTCAACTCATGACTAAAATGAGTTGGTGCTCCCCTGCCCCTCAGATGGGATGACTTTGAGTGAGGCTGGCTGCCAGAGCTTCCCCAGTGGGACTGACTCCCAATCCCTCAGTGGGCAGCTGGCTTGATGGCACTCTCCATAATGCTTGCCTTCTCCCTTCCCGGTCTCACTCCCCACTCCTACCTTGTTCCCTAAACAAACTGCTTGCACTTCGATCCTTGACTTAGCATCTTCCCCTGGGGAAGCCCCAGCTAAGCCAGTCACTCTCCAAAGAATATGGAAGTTGACCAAAAGCCACAAGACAAGCAGCGGTTCCGTCTTCTATGGGGTAATTGTCAACGATTATCAACAATTCTGCCATAGAAAAATTTCAAAGCGCAATTCACATCCAGTCCTTCATACCTTGTCTTATGTCCCTCCTTTCCCCCACCTTCCACCAACATGCAGCATCCCAATGACAGGCTTTTTCCTCCCCAGTTATCAAGAGCCCTTACCTCAAAGTTTTACCTTCCCGTTAATCTATTGTCAGAGATGTCCACTGTTTGTGGCATTGACTCCTGTTTAATTGGCTCTTACAAACAGTGTACTTATTCTTCCTCTGTGAGTGACAGATATAGCCTACCATATGTTTATTTCCACCGGGGTCGCCCTGCCATCTGGACAATGGAAGCTTATGCCCGAGGGAGACGGAGCCATAAGCCAATTTACATTAAGACACAGACTCTAGACATACAGTCTAAGTTTGGACACAGAGCTGACTCCAGCTGACGATGCCACCAGACTCTGATTGATTTCACCCACAATACACAGAGGTTTCCGTGTGTCACAGTCAGAGGCAAAGACAGTATCTAGGTTGCTTGACTAATCTGATTGTTCCCTTACTCATCTTTATTTGATTTGAGGGCACCAAGTTCAGGACAACAAGTTTCAGGTGCTCCCTGCCACCCCCCAGCCCTCTGCAATGCCCTCAGGTTTGGCCCAGAAGGGCCCCAAAGACATTGTGCTTAGTGGTCAGCATTTTCTTTAAGGCTGTTCTTGGCATTTCCATAATCATCAATACGTTTTAAAGATTAAAGGACTGGTTACAATCTTAAAAATAAAAGTAGCCTAGCACAAGTTTTTCACAATCTCTCTCACCACCCCCAGCCCCGAAAAACAAAAAAAGTTTATGCAGACTTGATTTTTAGTAACCTTCTGTCTGTTGTCCAAAGCAAAACTTCTTCTGCTTTCTCTTATTTTTGTATGACATTGGGCATAGAATGAGTTTTTCAGTATTTCCAGCAGTCATCTCTCCTCATCACCCTGGACCTTCACGCAATTTTATTGAAAATGTTCTTTTGGAGCCCAGAAGCAGCAGGAAGGAGTGCCCTGCCCTATCTACAGCCACCATCTGCTAGCTGCACTTTATGAATTCTTTCCGCTTTGGAGTTTTTGTGATGAGGAATGCTGGTGTTCCTTGTGCCATGGTACTGATAAGATACAGACATTTACTAGCACCTCATTCTCACTGTCCCATAGAGCTTGGCAGCAACACTCTTAGGTAAAGAAAGCTGAGGCTGGCAGCTGGAATTTGGGCAGAAGTGCACAGAAGTGGTCAGGGTGAGGGGAGGCTGGTGGTGTGCTGATAGCATTAGCAACTGTGATTTTGCAACTGAAAGGAATTTACGGTGGGAATAAGATAGCAGAGGGCACACACAAAGAGCCCAAAAGCAGCTTTGTTGATAGGTTCTCTCACACACACTTCATTTTTAAAAATTAGCCTGGAAACTTTCACAAGCTTTTTCCAAATCTAATTTTAACAAGGACCCTCCAGGGGGTCTTCTGCAGAGTTAATTACATCCTTAGTATCCAATGTAGTACCTGATATATATTAAGTGCTCACTAAGTATTTATTTCTTTGTTTATTGATCTACCAATTTACCTATTTAAATGAGATGCTAAGGCAATTCAGAAGTATCAAGCAGACAAATTCCACTCTTCAAAAAAATCAAAAAGAAAATATTACTTTATGAGACTTGGTATACTAAACAAAATATGGAATTAATATCTTCTTTTTTCCCCCCAAACCTTGATTTTTTTTTTTTTTTAAACAAAGTCTCCTGTCACCAAGGCTGGAGTGCAGAGGCGCGATCTCGGCTCACTGCAACCTCCACCTTCCAGGTTCAAGCAATTTTCCTGCCTCAGCCTCCTCAGTAGCTGGGACTACAGGTGCCTACCATCACACCCAGCTAATTTTTGTATTTTTAGTAGAGATGGGTTTCACCATGTTGGCCAGGCTGGTCTCAAACTTCTGACCTCAAGTGATCCAGCTGCCTCAGCCTCCCAAAGTGTCGAGATTACAGGTGTGAGCCACCGCGCCCGGCCAAAGTTTGATTTTTTAGAGAACTTGTCCTTCAAGTCTGAAGTTAAGTATATTAAGATGACTAAGAAAATACCACTATATGTTATAAAAAGTAGTGTAGAAAAGAGACAATTCAGCTCTCTGATGATTTTGTGTGACAATTCAATCCGTGGGCAAGAAAGCTGCACTTCTTTAATGCGATGAGAATCTTGCTCTCACGGCTTTATGATTATAAGAAGTGGGGATTTCTTTGCTTTTCAGCTACTTGGAAAAGAGACAATACTGAGTTGTTTTTGCGTCTCCTCTGCCTGGCACAATTCTCGTGCATAGCAGACACTCCATGGAAGTTTGTCGAATGAATGAATTGGACAATCATAGGGAATAACCATGTAACTTATGTCAACAGGCTTTAAGGGCCAAAGCACTTACTTGGACAAAGGGGCTTTGACACAGACAGTTCTCTCTGATTCTACAGTGGACTTAAAAACCAGCTAGAACTCCATGAGGAAAGCCCCTAGCCAATGACTAAGGGGTTAGGAGTATGGACGCCTGAATTCCAGCACACTCTAGGCCCAACAGTCTAGGTCGGTTTGGGCTGAACAAACTGACCTGCAAAGTTCCTTGCATGATCGAGTTGAAGCTGCTCTCCAAGGAACTTTTCCTGAAATTGCACCCTTTCTTGTCTTCCTCTTCCCTGTCACACTTCTCCCACTCCCAGACCAGTTCCTCCTGGGAATACTCCCCTAATAAATTCATAACACATAGAAGGAAAACCAAGTTAAAAGGATGGATTCTGCATTAGGAGATTATGCACAGCCTATGCCCTTCCCTAGAAGCACCCTGCTCAGCTCTTTCCCTTCCCTGGTCAGAGAACACCTGTTTTGTCCAATTGCTGTCTTCCAAACCTCCTCCTTGAGTCCACCCAGTCTCTATTTCCACTTATTTTCCCCCAAACTGCACCACTGGCTGCTTCCAACACACACGTTGCCATCTTTGAACTCTAACTTCTCCTCCTGCCCAGCAACATTCTTTCCTACCACCATCAAACTTCCGTCACTCCGCTGATGGATCTGGCCTCTCTGGATGGGCTGATTCTTAACCCCCATTCTGTCACTAGAGAAAGGTAGGAGAATAAAATTTACCTCTTAGGTGATACAGCAACCTATGTGAGCAGACAGACAGACAAATAAGGACACTAAGGAACGGCAGCCCCTATTGGTCAAATGAATGATGTTGATTCAAAATAGGGGAAAAGTGCAAATGGAAAAGAAAACATGTGAACGTAGAGGCTAATGTTTTGAAATGAGGAGGAGCAATGAGGCTATTTCAACGCATCTATTAAAAGAGGCAAGTCCCCTCAGACAGATACTAAGCTGTAAAACAGCTTTCTTAATTCTGTCTCCATTCCCTTTCTCTACAAAGCGCTCTCCCTGTTAGTTTGCAAAAGGTCCATGCTAGCTTAAAAGCAGCGCTTTTGCTGCCACGTAGTCACCTGAACTTAGGTGATAACAATTTCCCAAGCGCTAGAGACCCAGGAATACTTATGGCCATACTAAAGTGGTTTAGAAGCTTGTTTGTTTAGTTCTGCTTTGTGAGTGACTGCAGAGTCAATGTGGATGGAGACAGATCCTGGGATCCCTTCTTTCTGGATCCTGGGGTCCCTTCTTTCCGGGTCACCGTATGCAGTCATGCAGATCCCTCCTGATTCTCTCAGTCTGTTTTGGCTGCTGGGGTAGAAAGCAAAGCTGTATTCGAATCTATTTTTCTTTCTGAACAATGTTTAATATCCTTATCATTTAGTACATTATATTTGCAACTGTAATATTTACAGGGAAGTGTAGCGAGTTTGCTGTTGGTCAATTTGCCTGCCTGCCATGTCTCTTTTAGTGAATGTGATCACCCCACCCCTCTGATTGAACAGCAGGCCCTGGGACTCTGGCCTCAAGTCATGTCATTTACATCAGAAGCAAGCATCTAAGTCAAGCCTAGGCCAAAAAGCCTGCACTTGGAAACAGAGGGTGTCGCAGGGGGCTTCAGGGGTCTTGCCGGTCTCTCTCGGGTGCTGAAACTAGGAAGTGATGTAAAGTTGCAGCTGGGGCAACCATGTGAGTTCAAAAGAAAATAAAGGGGAGTGTTCTGGTAAGAGGCAGAAGGAATAGGCCAGCAGAGAGAGGCAGAGATGAGACAGAACGTGGCCCCAGTGAGACAGAGTCATTATTCAACTGTGACTGTCCCTCCAGATGTCTACCCCCAGCTTCAGTGACATATGCCATATCTTTCTAATAAATTCCCAATTTTTAAAAAGTGACTTGAATTCCAGAAAAGAAGAAAAAGAAAGCAATTCATATCTATCATAGTGGCCAGGCACAGTGGCTCACGCCTTTAATCTCAATACTTTGGGAGGCCAAGGCAGGAGGATTACTTGAGGTCAGGAGTTCAAGACCAGCCTGGGCAACATGGTGAAACTTCATCTCTACTAAAAACACAAAAATTAGCCGGGCGTGATGATGTATACCTGTAGTCCCAGCTACTCGGGAGGCTGAGGCAGGAGAATCACTTGAACCTGGGAGGCGGAGGTAGCAGTGAGTCTAGATCATACCACTGCTCTCTAGCTTGGTGACAGAGTGAGTGAGACTCCATGTCAGAATTAAAAAAAAAAAAAAAAAAAGACAGGGACAGAAGGGTGTGGGGCCCTGGTTAGAGTTTGTTTGAATATTTCCTCAAAGACAGGGAAACATTCAATTAACCATTTTTGTCTGATTTCTCAACTTTATTATCCTTTCTTGATAGATCAGGGAAATGGTCATTTACATTTAAAATAGATTATGTAGGCTCTTGTCATTTTTGGAAATACTCTTAGATAACAGTGTTACTGAATTTCCAGGCAACTCAACAGGATCACATAGACTCTCAAATCAACATACCTAGTAATCATGACTACACCAAGTCGTGAGCTGATAAAGTCATAGAGCCTAAAGCATTACAGAAGAAGGAGGGAGTGGAGAAATGTGCTTATCTTCCTTGTGAGTTAGCCTGAATTTCAGAACAAACTCAGCAGTGCCAAGAATAACTGATTATTCTCCCTGTGATGAAATGTACTTTCCAACAATGTTGAGTCCTTCCCACCAGTACTAGGTTACGACGTCAACATGGGTTAGCTTTTCTCATGCCAACATGAGGATTGGCCTAATCAGGTGCCAGCATGGGAGCTGAGACCTCAGTTTCTCTCCCAGAAGTGAGAGCATGACCACCCTGAAAAACACAATACCTCCTCCTGCCAAACACCCCTCCACAGGAGGCTGCAAACCAATACTGTGTGAGCAGCAATGCTGTCTCTTCCGGAACTCCATGTCGCATTTCACACATCTGAGCTGGTCGCCAGTCTGTGGCAATTTCCAAGTTTCCCACAGATTAATGAAAAATCCAGCTGTTTCCAACTATTTGGAACAAAACAGTATGTGATAAAATGAGGAGAGACGGGAATCGTTATCCAATTTCTCCAGCAGTCAGAGAGATTTGGAACATATTGGGAAGAAAAATTACAAGCTCAATTGTTCAAAGATTTAAAAAAAGAAAGCAAGCTTTGTATTAACTTTCTGAGAATGCCTTTTATTTACCATACAGAGAGAGCTAAAAAGCTATTCTTTGATTAATCAGGTATGAGCTCATTCTGCATTCCTAATGCAGCCTGGGAGTCCTTTTAGCAAAAGGTGAGTAGTGATGGCTCCCAGGAAGGACATTGGGACATCTTGGCTATAATTTAAGTTGGAATGGAACCCAGGGCAGCAGTTAAAGGAAACTGTTGTGTAGGCCAGTGCTCCTCAAGCTTTCCAAAGGTCTGCCTGTGCAAGAATGACAGATACATGGAATCATCCATTACATGGCCTTGGCTTCTTTGACTTGGCATAACACGTCTGAGATTCATCAATAGCTACAAGGTAGCTGTGGCAGCAAGGCCTCCCTTTTCAGTATCCAAATAAGGACAAAAAAAAAGTTTCTGCTCACAAGACCCTCTTTTCGTCACAAAGGAACTATTTCACAAAAGCTCTCAACAATGTGTCCTCAGGTCACTTTGGTCTGAATTCACTGTCCTGCCCGTGCCAAGCTACAAAGGAGGCTGGGAAGTGGGCAGTGAACATTATTCAGCATGGAAAGGGCTGCTGCCGGGCAGGAACCCAGGAGAGGCACTAAATACTTTGTCTCCCTCCTAGGCCAACAAAACTCACACTCAACTCTAAAAGAAGAAGGGCTATGGGGGAAGAAGGAGAAACAGAATACTGACGAGAGATGCATCAGGACGCATTCCAGATACACATCTTCGTTAGAAGATTATCGCACATACTTAACCTCTCTGGACCTTAATTCCCTCACCTGTAAACTGTAAATAGGTATGCCAATGCCTGCAATATAAGGTTATCTTTTTTTTTTTTCGCCTGTGTTTATTATATCTTGTTATATTTACTTTTTAGAAAATTTGATTTTTTTTATTATACTTTAAGTTCTGGGGTACATGTGCAGAACGTGCAGGTTTGGTACATAGGTATACACGTGCCATGGTGGCTTGCTGCACCCATCAATCCGTCATCTACATTAGATATTTCTCCTAAGGCTAGCCTTCCCCTAGCCCCCCACCCCCTGACAGGCCCAGTGTGGGATGTTCCCCTCCCTGTGTCCATGTGTTCTCACTGTTCAACTCCCACTTATGACCGAGAACATGTGGTGTCTGGTTTTCTGTTCCTGTGTTAGTTTGCTGAGAATATAAGGTTATCTTTAGAATTAAACAAGAGGATATGTGGCAAGTACTTGTTACATACCTGATGCTTAGTAAGTGGTCACTGAATAGTGGCTGTTACTAGAAATTTAAACAAGGAAGCACATTCAAAAGTATTAAATACTGAAGGCATATAGTTTCACTATACTAGAGTTTGGAAAAAGGAGAAATTCTTGTCCCATCAGAGTCATCTAGAAAAGCTGCATTGTGGAAGCAAAATACGAGCTGGCCTTGAAGGATGGCTAGAATTTAAATAGTGAAGAAGAGAAGGAAAGGCATTCAAGTGAAACCAACAGCCCGAGTGGGAAGGTTTAGATAGGAATGGGGGCTAATATTTGTGCTGTGGGAAGAAGAATGGCACCGATACCCAGCAAATGCCGACTACATGCCAGGCACTTGACAGACGCGTTGCATATGTTTGTTCTTCATTTAGGTTCTTCAACAACCTTAGGAGTTGGAGTGTTGGGCTCTCCAGAGTATCAGAACCTATAGCATGTGGTGTTAGTCAGCTAGAGCTATCATCACAAAACACCATAGACGGAGTGGCTTCATCCATAGACATTTATTTTCTCACTGTTCTAGAGGCAAGGAGTCAGAGACCAGAGTGCATGGTCAGGTTCCGGAGAGAGGCCTCTTCCTGGCCTGTAGACAGCCGTCTTCTCACTGGTGGAGACAGAGTGAGCTTTTTCTCTTCCTCTTCTTATGAAATCACTAATCTCATCATGAGGGCTGTGGCCTCCCGACCTAATCGAACCCTAATTGCCTCCCAAAGGCCCCATCACCAAACACCAACACATTGGGGGTTAGGGCTTCAACATATGAATTGTAGGGGGACATAAACAGCCAGTTCAGAATGACGTGTATTATGCATAAAAAGAGGTTTATTAGAAGAAATTGGCTCACAAGGCTATGGAGGCTGATCGGGGAAGATACAACCTGGAGGCTCAGAAAAGAGGTGGGTTTGAATTCAAAGACCATCTGCTGAAAAACCAGGAAGAGCCTATACCACAGATGCAGACTGAAGGCTGTACTGGAGGACCCCCTCTTGCTCAGAGGGGTCACCCTTTTGTTCAATTCAAGCCTCTAATGGGTTGCATGAGGCCTATTCCACATTATGGAGGGTGATTTGCTTCACTCAAAGTCCATTGATTTAAATGTAAATCTCCTCCAAAAACACCCTCACAGTAACATGCAGAATAATGTTTGCCCAAATATCTGGGCATTGTGGTCCAGCAGGTTGACACATAAAATTAACCATCAAAGGTGGCTTTTAGTCCTAGTATATAGATGAAAAACCTGAGGCTCAGAGGGATTAGGTAACCTGCCAAAGGAGGTGAAACAGCTGAGGTCGAACTGAAACCAAGTTCTGAATGAACCCACAGTCATGTGTTTCCATGATGAATTGTTCTGGGTCTAGAGAAATTTATTTGAATAGACCATTTTGAAATAGGAGGAGGGCTTAGAATAGTGAGTGCCCATGTGTCTTCTACAGCTATCATGGTGCCTTGCGATGTAAATGTACACTTCAGAGGTGGATGGATGGATGGATGGAATAAAATATCATCGCTCTTAAAAGGAACTTAATTCTAATATTTCTTCACATCTGACTTGGCTTTATAGCTAGACTGTTCAAAACAGCAATCAGTACTCACATATGCCTATTAAAATTAAATTTTTAACTAATATTAAATAAAAATTTCATTGCAGTAGGTACAATGGAATAGTGGTTAGTGGCTGTATATTGAACAGCACAGATACAGAACACTCCATCATCATATTATATTCTATTAGACAGCATTATCCAGGAGACTATGCTTGTCTTCCCATCGTAGAACCTCTCATGTATGTCTCTGTGAGCATATTTCTTTTGCCTTAGGGATGAATTATGAAGAAACGTGTAACTATAAACCCAACCAATCTTCCATTGGCCAAGGCCTTTCTTACACACTGTGAATCAGTGAGGAGCTGGCCCTTCGGAGCCTGTTCCAGCCTCACAGAGGCAAAGTAACCGCCTTCTCCACTGGGTCTCTCATAGACCAAAGGTGCCATTGACATTTGGCTCCATTCAAACTATAAACATCTAACAAGCTCCAGATGCACACGTAGTAGATTTAAAGTCCTGTCAATATGGACACTAGAGCCTGAAATGAAACACTTGGCATTCAATTTGACTAAAATGTTAAACTCACAATTTATTGGTTCAATAAAATGTGAATGCTAACAGCCAGTTTTTACGTTGGAGCCTCCACATGTGTGTATGTGTGTGTGAATGTGTAAATGCAATTTTTCAAGGCAATTTTTCTAATAGCAGAGTTAAAAAATGGTCTTCAAAATAGAGCTTTGGTGATAATAATCATTTTTAATGGACCTGAAATGTTATTCATGATAAACGTGTTGCCAAGCAAAATCCTTTCCTGTGTTGGGTGATAAAACAAAATTGCTGATAAACTACAATGTCTATGAAGGGTGAAGCCCCACACGGCAGAAGAAATTGGGAGCTGTCAGAAAATACGAGCCTTCCCAAAGGCTGTGACATTATCTTCCAGTGTTTTCCTCTGCTAGGGCTGGCTGAAATGTGCAAAGCTACAAATGATCAACCTTGGTGAAAAATAAAACACGCAAGCTTTGTAGCTGTAGAGGGAGTTTGGAAGGCAACAACAGTTTTATTAAATATTTGACTCAACAATGGCAATTAAAAACAAACAAAACTGTTTCCAATCAATAGGAAGAAAAAAATACTTTTTTCCCTGACGTCAATTTCATCTCTCCCTTTCTGTTTAAAATGTAAACACGGGAAGGTGGAGTTAGATATACTTTTTCCTATTCCTCCCACTAAGTGCAACAAAAAAGCCTGGCTGTTAAGTGTAAAACAAACGTAGAAGACTCCGAAAGGTGAAAAGAAGACAGAACTGTTAGGAACTGTTGGGAGACTTAAAAAGAAAAAAAAAATGGTGGGAAGTTTCCTGGGATGTGTTTTTGCCACATACATCCAAGACTTGGAGATGAAGAAACCGTAAACCACAAGTGCCATCCATCACAGGCAAAAACAAAACCCCAACAAAAGCTTGCTCACTTTAGCCAAAAGACTAGGAATTAGGCAGCCTCGTAAGACAGACTTTTAGACAATAACTGCCCTGATACAACCACAGAAAAAGTATGTCCCTAGCTTCAACCATGCCAACAAAGCCTCAGAGAGAGCCTAGATTTGTACCCTCTGGAGGCTGTTATGGGGTGCTGCTATAGCTTGAATTCACACATCCCAAAAAGTAGGTGTGGGAAACTTAATACCTAATCCCGCAGTGTTGGGAGCTGGGGCCCAGTGGGAGGTGTTTAGGTCATGAGAACTCCAACCTCCCAAATAGATTAATGCTGATTATCAGTGGGCTTGAGGCTGCAAGTTCCTGCTGTTGCTTTCCTATGCTCTCTCTGCGCCTTCCCACCGTGAGATGACTTCATAAGGAAACCCTCACAAGATGCTGGCCACTCAAGGTCCCTATGAGGATCTCCTAGCCCCTAGAATTGTGAAAAATAAATTTATTTTCTTTTTTTTTTTTTTTTTGAGACGGAGTTTCGCTCTTGTTAACCCAGGCTGGAGTGCAATGGCGCGATCTCGGCTCACCGCAACCTCCGCCTCCTGGGTTCAGGCAATTCTCCTGCCTCAGCCTCCTGAGTAGCTGGGATTACAGGCACGCGCCACCATGCCCAGCTTATTTTTTGTATTTTTAGTAGAGACGGGGTTTCACCATGTTGACCAGGCTGGTCTCGATCTCTTGACCTCGTGATCCACCCGCCTCGGCCTCCCAAAGTGCTGGGATTACAGGCTTGAGCCACCGCGCCCGGCCTTATTTTCTTGATAAATTACCCAGTCTGTAGTATTCTGTTATAGCAACGCAAAGCAGACTAAGACAGGCATGCACTAAGAAGGGAGCCAGGACTTTCATTCCTGCTGATTTTTAACGTGTCCCACCCTTACTCCAAAATACAGAGACCACATGGGGAACTTGAACTACTATCCTTACTCAGCAACAGTAAGGCATTCCTCTTTCCCCAATAGAGTCAGAATGCTCACCGCTACCATTGCTACCATCGTCAAGAGTGGTAACAAGGTTACCTCCCGTCCTGTGCTGTCAATGGAAGCCATAGAGGGAGCAATAATGAAGCATGGCTACCACCCCTCCCAGCCAGGTGGTATCAGCGAAGCCAGGTGGGGTGCCAGAGCTCCCAGGCGTGCCCAGCAGTTATGAGGCAGGATATGGTTTGGATGTTTGCCGCCTCTAAATCTCGTGTTGAGATGTGATCCCCAATGTTGGAGGTATTGGACAATGGAGGTGGATCCCTCATGAATGGCATGATGCCACCCCTTTGGAGATGAGTGAGTTCTCACCTTCATTAATTCATTCCAGAAGTGGTTGTTAAAAGGAGCCTGGTATCTCCTCCCCTCTCTCTTTCACTCCCTGTCTCACCATGTGACAGGCCTGCTCCCCTCTCACCTTCTGCCATGAGTAAAACTTCCTGAAGCCTCACCAGAAGCTGAGCAGATACCAGCACCATGCTTGTACAGCCTGCAGAAGCATGTGCCAAATAAACTCCTTTTCTTAATAAATCACCCAGCCTCAGGTATTCCCTTATATCAATGCAAAATGGACTAACACAAGGAGACCCCACAGGTGTTAACAGATGCCTTCGGGGAACCTGGATTTCTGTCTTAGTGTGTTTGTGTTGCTGTAAGAGAATACCTGAAGCTGGGTAATTTAAACAGAAAAGAGGTTTATTTGGCTCATGATTCTACAGGCTGTACAAGAAGCATGGTGCCAACCATCTGTTTCTGGTGAGAACCTCAGGCTGCTTCCACTCACGGTGACAGGCAAAGCAGAGCCAGCATGTGCAGAGATCCCATCGTAAGAAAGGAAGTGAAAGAGAGGAGAGAAGTGCCAGGCTGTTTTTAACAACCAGTTCTCTTGGGAACTAATAGAGGGAGAACTCACTCACCTCCCTACCCCAGGGAGAGCATCAATCTATTCTTGAGGGATCCACCTCCATGACCCAAACACTTCCCAGTAGGGAAACCACCTCCAACATTCAGGTGAAGTTTCAACATGAGGTTTGGGGAAACAAACATCCAGACTACAGCAACTTCTCTCCCGATGCACCAGTCATGAGGTGCTTCTTCCCCTCTCCCTGTTTGAGCGGTAGCAGAGGAAGCCAGCCAAAACACAAGGTTTAAAATTCACAGTCTCGGCCGGGCGCGGTGGCTCAAGCCTGTAATCCCAGCACTTTGGGAGGCCGAGGAGGGTGGATCACAAGGTCAAGAGATCGAGACCATCCTGGTCAACATGGTGAAACCCCATCTCTACTAAAAAAAAAAAAATACAAAAAATTAGCTGGCCATGGTGGTGTGTGCCTGTAATCCCAGCTACTCAGGAGGCTGAGGCAGGAGAATTGCCTGAACCCAGGAAGCGGAGGTTGCGGTGAGCCGAGATCGCGCCATTGCACTCCAGCCTGGGTAACAAGAGCGAAACTCTGTCTCAAAAAAAATAAAAAATAAAAAAAATAATAAAATAAAATAAAATTCACAGTCTCAGAGCATAAGACCCAAAACGTCCAGGTTTCCATCAAAAATCACTCATGATACCAAGAATCAGGAAGTTCTTAAACTCAATTTTAAACGTCAATGAAAAGATGCCAGCATTGAGAGGACAGAGATTTCTAACATCTCTATCAAAGAGTGTTAGCTGATAAAGATTTTTAAGGTGGTCATCATCAAATGCCTCATTGAGCAATTAGAAACACACTTGAAACAAATGAAACAAAGTTTTGTCAAAAAAATAGACACAGTAAAGAAATTGATGATATTAAGAAGAGCCAAGTGGAGGGTGTTTGTCACTTCATTGCTGAGTTCCACTGTTCTCCCCAGACACTCTATTTGATGTGTGGCTCTCTATTTGTTGTTTTGTCTTTGGAGATGAGTGCTGAGTGCCTCTGGTCAGCCATCTTGATCATGCCATTTCTTTCTCTTATTATTGCTTGCAACTGCATGTAAATCTACAGTTATCTCAAAATAGAATGTTTAATTAAAAAATAAAGACAGGCTGGATGCAGTGGTTCACACCTGTAATCCCAGCACTTTGGGAGGCCAAGGGGGAAGATTTATTAAGGCTGAGAGTTCAAGGCCAGCCTGCACAACATAGTAAGACACCGTCTCTATCAAAAAAAAAAAAAAAGTAAACAGTCCATCCTCTAAGGCAACCAACTTCATAAATTATGACCAACTATCTAACGATTTTGAATCCCTTTTCCACCCTTCAATCTAATGCTCATTAAAGTACAATATTTATATTTAAAATTGTATTAACTGATAATAAAGTACAAAATTATTTGAGCCACTTGGGCAAAGGGTAGGAGAAAAAAACCTAACGATAAACCAAGTGTGCTATTTGTTTTGTCTATTTAATTCAATGTAATGCCTATCATTCTTTAGGCATAAAAATGCTTAATCTGTAAGATTAAATAATTTATTAATTCAAATGCATTTATCTGGTATATGGCCAGGTTTATATTTGTTTGGCAATAAAGGTCTCTCTGCTCAGAACTGGACAATCACTAAATCTCCTTCCTCTCCCACCCCCAGCTCTAACATTAGTAACTCCAGGTCCCACTCCAGCTGTCATCTGAGAACAAACTGTTATGAATAGAATAGTACCTTATGACCATAACAAAATCACACCATGATTCTACCATTGACAAAATAATGCCTTTTCCTTTAAATCAGCATTGCTGGTGTGGTTAGTACCATACAAAACCTAAGAAAGACATGGATGGGTTCCTGGGCAATGAGCAGGTAAGAGTTATTTGGAAATTACCGTTCTTCTTTATTCATCTCCTACTGCTCAGAACCAGTTTGTATGCTGTACTTGGGGAAAAAAATGCTGTGTCACGGAAATTGCTTTTGCATGGGTCTGGCAACTGTGTGAAAGACCTAGGGATGGAGGATAACGTTTTCTAAAAGAGCATGCGCTTTGTCAAAAGTTCATTTGGAGGCCGGGTGCAGCGGCTCAAGCCTGTAATCCTAGCACTTTGGGAGGCCAAGGCAGGCAGATTGTTTAAGCCAGGAGTTTGAGAATAGCATGGACAATGTGGTGAAACATCATCTCTACAGAAAGTACAAAAATTAGCCAGGTATGATAGTGCGCACCTGTTGTCCCAGCTACATGAGTGGCTAAGGTGGGAGGATTGCTTGAACCCAAGAGGTCAAGGCTGCAGTCAGGTGTGACTGCACCACTGCATCCCAGCCTGGGTAACAAAGTGAGACCTTGTCTTACAAAGAAAATAGAAGAAAAAAAACATCCATCTGGGGGTTTACCAAAACAAATGCCTCAAACTCAACTGTGATAAACATGGTGAAAACTCACTTGTATTGTTCAAACCCTGTCACAAGCATCACAGCTTTGGAATTGGGATTCCATCATAGCCATCCCCAAATCCAGTTTTGTGTGTGTGGGGAGTGGAACGTAAGGAGTGAAATTGGTGTGACATATTATGAAGAGAAATTTTTATAAACTATTTCCAAGGAATCCTTATAAGATATAACAGCATTTACTCAACACAGTTTGGGGATGAACTAAGTGTAAATAAATATAAAAATGGTTATTAAATTTTCATTCAGATTTATATACATGGGTTTAATCTTAATAATTAAGAAAAGAAAGCTGGCAAAACAAATGTAAAATTTAGCCAAACCCAAAATGCTTGAAAAGTAAGTCAAGACTTTCTGAAAACATGGAGCATTACTGGTTTACCCATCCCTAGTGACAAGAAACTGAGAAATCGAAACCAACTCCATTTAAATATTCTCTCTGCCCCAACAGATGCTAGAAGTTCATTCCTGCCAAGGAGCCTAAGAGACTGACTCTTTAGTGCCAAGAACAAAGCATAGGTCTTCACATGCCCCCCAATTCTGTCAGGGCTTCATGCTCAGATGCCAAAAGGGTGGAATTTTCTCTTTCACCTCCAGCCAGGTGACATGTTCAGGCAGGAACCTTTCTTGTTTTTGAGTCTAACTTTCTTACCTCTGATTCTTAAAAAAAACATGTCAGCTCACAATTTGGAGTAAAAATAATTATCAACCCCCTGGAACCCTAGGCCTGTACCTATCCTGACTTGGTGACATTACAAGACCTACTGTGATTTAATGATAAGATTGATGCCCTGTAACTACTATCAAATCAACATAGCAGGGCAGAAAATGAGGAATGGGGCGGACTTCCCATGCATTGATAGGTGAGAACGCCGAGGTTAGGAATGTGTGTAGTTAAACCCTGTCAGTTCTTAGCCACACGTGCTTCTAACAGGGTTAAGACAACCATAATACATGATATTTTAGAGAACTCTATAATTTATCAAATATTTTCATCCACATTATGTCATTTAATCTGCATGATAACCCTTTGAATAAAGTATTGCTCTTCTCCTGATGAGGGGACCACAACTCAGAGAGAAACCTTCTCAAGTCATTGGTTGGTAAGGAGCTGTCAGGACTTGAACCCAGGGATTCCAAGTTCAGTGCTGTATTAGTCCATTCTCACACTTCTGTAAAGAACTACCTAAAATGAGTAATTTATAAAGAGGTTTAATTGACTCACAGTTCCACAGGCTTAACAGGAAGCATGACTGGGAGGCCTCAGGAAACCTACAGGCATGGCAGAAGGCTAAGGGGCAGCAAGTATATCTTACATGGGGAGCAAGAGAGAGAGAGAGAGAAAAGGGAGATGCCGCACACTTTTAAACAACGAGAACTCACTCACTATCACAGAAAATAGCTATGAGGAAATCCACCCCCATAATCCAATCACCTCCCACCAGGTCCCTCCGCTGACACGTGGGGATTACAACTGGACATGAGATTTGGATGGGACACAAATCCAAACCGTATCAAGGGCTTTGTCCACTATACTATAGCTGAGGTAGGGCAGTGCTCTACACAACAGCTGATCCACACTCAATGCTTTAAACACATAACCCATATAAACTTAAAAAGCCACATGCTCTCCTGGAACTCTGCTGCTCAGATCCAAACTGCTAAGCCAGGAGCTCAACATTACCAAGAATGTGTTAGTATTTTACTCATTGCATGGATCAGAATGTTTCTATGTGAAGAACTTAGACTCTCTTCCTCTATTTTCCACCATGTAAGATCCTAAATCCTCCACAGATATCAAAGGCATCTCTGAAAAAATGTCTATCAGAAGGTTTTTAAGAAAGTATAGTGCCTGATGAACTGATGCTTTTATTGCATTTTTTAATGGACAGAAGAAGAAAAATACCTATCTGAAATTTAAGGAATTTCTATAGTGTTTCTCTTTTTTCTTGAGATGTGATCTGTCATTCAGGCTGGAGCAGCAGTAGCATGATCTTGGCTCACTGCCAGGCTCAAATGAGCCTCCCACCTCAGCCTCCCAAGTAGCTGGAACTACAAGCACATGCCACCACACCTGGCTAATTTTTGTGTGTGTATATTCTTTTGTAGAGACAAAGTTTCCCCATGCTGCCCAGACTGGTTTCTAACTCCTGGACTCAATTGATCCGCCCACCTCGGCCTCCCAAACTGCTGGGATTACAGGCATGAGCCACCGTGCCTGGCCTAGTATCCTTTTTTATTAGTCAAAAGACATCTGGTCCTCTCATTCAAACCTGGGCAAATAAATTAAGTTGAGATGCCACTATATACCTGCTATACTTTATATTTCATGATGATTGGAATATAAGACTATAACTCATTAAAGAAAAATGTTTTGTTTCATATTAACTGTATAAAATAGTTCCCTAGAAGTCATTTGAATGAGGAATGAACTAACTTAACCTTTATCCAAAAGCCAAACCAGCCGATTTTACGGGTATCAAAAACAGGTTTATTTGTATAATTTATGAAAATCGTTTTTATTTCCTTTCACTCTTGTAAACTTTGGAAATATTTTATTGGAACTGGAAAGCCAAATGTTGAAAAACAACCGGAGTTACAGTTACTGTAAATTCTGGCCCAAACAAAGGCAGACAGATCAGCAAAATTCATGGGAAAACAAGCTCTGGTGAAATTTTCAGCCCATTAATCTATTTCTATGACAGAGTAATAGGCCCAGTAGATTGAAGAGAAGCAAATGACATAATAGATCTGAATTTAAAAGATCTTTTTGATTAAGTCTCATATAACACAAGAGTAAGAGTAACTAATAAGGAAAATATTCAGAACAGAAAACTATTGGTTGGTACACAGCTAGTTGGAGAATTATATCCAAGAAGTAGCAACAAATAGGTTAATGTTAGCAGAACAAAGATATTTTCCATCAATGGCATAAATACTTTACCCAAAAGCATATTCACTAATTTTGAGAATGCTGCCCCAGTAGATAGGGAAACCGGTCCCTTAAACAGGGATACCCCAGCATCGTGAGACACACTCTTTCTGCCCATAAGAAATTTCCTCAGAAAGATTGGAGAACGAGAGAGCAGGCAGAGCCAGTGGGAGCAGGTAGGAGAGGTGACCTGGGGAAAGAAAGATAATTCAAGCAAAAAAGGATTACTTGGGGAAAAAAAATGAATAAGGAAGAAAAGGATCTTTGGATCACTGTGGATTATAAGTTAAATGCCCAATGCTACATCTAGAGGGGAATTTACAAGGTCACTTGGCTCAGTAGTTGTCAAAAGCCAGTTTTTATCAGTCTTATGGTGTCCTATTTTCGTTTCACCAATTAAGTTATTCATAGTAGGTGGTGCTTTGGTACTTTTTGAATGCCCTTACTTGGCAAAGAAAAAAAATGTTGAAAATCCTATGTTGGTCTCCAAAATCATTTTAGAAATTTTATTGGTCAATGAAATCCAAAAATCTAGAAATTACTAGCCAAGTCTATCCTTTGGACCTTTTCATCTCAGTAAATTAGTCTGTTAAGTATCCAAGTCCACTCAGTTTGAAGGTTCTCTGGCAACTCTAACAAAAATTCAGTCTCCAAATGTCCAGCTAGTCCAAGATTTCCTCAGTGCCAGCTGAGCCACTTGCCTTGTGCTTTTAATGAATTGAAAAGGAAGGTGGTGTGATGTGGGCATATTTTAGGTATACCAGAGGACTTGGTTCTCGCACACAATTGTGAAGGGAAGATATTAGCCCACATCCCTATATCAGAAACCAACAAATTAAAACAAGGAGAGTCCTGGCCCAAAAAGGAAACATCAGGAAATGATTGTTTAGGATTAAGATTTTCATTTCTAGACGTGTGCAGTAAAATATTGTCTGGTTCAATTTTATTTGCCTCCTTTGATGAGGCCAAATTAACTTAAAACAACTGTTAAAAGAACTGCTGATTATGGATACTAACTAATGCCACATATTCTAAAATAAATAGTCACCCTGGAGGCTTCTTGGTTAAAACATTTTTAAAATCCCTTTGATAATTCAGAATCTCCGCAATAATTAAATTCATCAGGAATTACACCTTGGTAAGTTCTAAACTAATTATTACAGAAACTTCAAACAGAAAAGTCCTACCTAATTCTCCCCCTCCAGTCTCCCCAAGAAAGCTGCCTCCACTTCCAAATCCTTGGTTCAAATTAGACAGTGAAGAAATGTGCTAACCAGAGCTTGGGGTCTCATTAATGCTGTGCCTTATAGGAACACCAATCTACTAAGTTTCTCCAGCACTATAGGAGCAAAGAGCTTGTCCTAACAGGAAAAAGAGAAAGGAGACTCTTATGGTGGTGAATTGTATGTGTCAACTCGACTAGGCTAAGAGATGCCCAGATAGCTAGTAAAACATTATGTCTGGGTGTGTATGTGAGGGTGCTTCTAGAAGAGATTGGCATTTGAACCAGTAGATGGAGTAAATAAGATTGCCCTCACCAAGGTGGGTGGACATCAACGAGTCTGTTGAGGGCCTGAATAGAACAAAAAGGGAGAGGATGGGCAAATTTACTCTCTGCCTGAGCTGCTAGGACATCCATCCTCTCTGGTCTGCAGACCTTGGCACTCCGGCTTCTGAGTCTTTGGACTCAGTCTGGAAGTTATACCTTTGGCTCCCCACATTCACAGGCCTTTGGATTGATACTGAAACTATACCACTGGCTTTCCTTCATATATATATATATATATATATATATATATATATATATATATATACACACACACACACACACACACATATATATATATATATCTCCTCCTATTGGTTCTGCTTTTTTGGAAAACCATAACACAACTTTTTAATTTGCTGATTCCGGTCACATTCGGGCAGAATTCGAATTTAGCAGGTTTAAAACCCTGCTAATCCCCTTAACACATACTTGTGTGTAGACACATATACAAGTGCTTTTAATTATATTATATTTGTATTCTCATTTCCCTCATAAAAGCCTCTGCCCTGAAAAACACATTGGGCTACATGTATACATATAAAGCTGTCAATCACCCAATGACTGTGGTGATCAACAGGTGTGTACAATATGCTGTTACACTATGTCATCCAGTAATAAGGTACCATTAAGAAGTAAAGAGCCCTGTCTGGACAGAGGGGACTCTTTGCCACTCAGCTCTGCCACTCAGTAGTTGTGTGACCTCAGCCAATTATTTACCTCTCCAGGCCTCTGTTTTCTTGTCTATAAAAAGACAGAAGTAGAATACTGGTGCTGTTAAATTCTCTTATAGCCATAACATTCAAGGTTCTGTACAGCTACAAATGACTTTAATCACCACCACCAGGAAAACTGAGCTTATGTATCCCAGCCGGAGGGTTAGCAGAATCTGTGGCTGACCATAGCCAAACTTAGACTTTAATGTGGGGTTCTTTTTGCAGTTGGTTTTGGAATACACTCAAAAACCAAAAAGAAGTTGGATCCCAATCCTTAAGTTAGTCCAGCCGTTATTTTCCAAGGGCAAAAGGCAGACCTGCAAGCCTTAGGAAGAGAAGGAGAGGTGCGGTTGCTGTGTATCAGAGTCAGACTACACAGGAGTCCTGTGGCTGGGGAGCCCTGGTGCCAGGCTGCCCGTGGAAGCTGATCAGTTACCCGGGTCAGTCTCTGAATGCAGACAGAATCAGACACTGCTTCCTCATGGGCACCGGGGGCTACCATGTTACTTGCCATTCAGAATGAAGGCACACAAGTCTTAGCTACTTACCCTCAGCCATATGTTACGAAAATCAAGTTGCCCCCTAGACCAAGTAAAAACATCAGTATTTATAAGAATGCTGATGGGTTTTCGGAAACAGAAAGACTTGCTCCCAGAATGGAAGAAAGCAGTTCTTTAAATAATATGGCACAGCTTGAAGGCCTGCCTGGGGTGAATGGGAATTAAAATAATCAAAATCAATGGTAATAATGTGCTCAAGAAGCAGTTCTGAAATGCAGATTACCCACTCAGTAGTCAACTCACTAATGACATTAGGTAATATGAAACACAAACAGGAGCAAAAACAATCTAAGCCAATTATGCTGATTATGCTTCTGACATCAAAAGGTAGGACAGATGAAGCCAAATTTCCATATATTAATATTTAAGCAAGTACAGAGTAGAAAGTACGGCATGCAATGAAAATCCACTAGATTTCACTACACATAGCTAAGATCTCTAATCAAGCAAAAACAATTTTCTAAACGATAATTAGCAGCAATCATGTTCTTTAAGTGCAGGATATTATGGAGTACAAACGGCAATATTTAAAAATATGCAAAAAGCAGAATTCCATGTATTAACTATAGCTCAGCAAATGTAATAAACAGAGCATACAACGGAGTAGCCCTTTTCAGATGTCATCAGTAAATACACCTCCAATCAAGGAAACAGTTACCTGTGTGATTGGTGTGACCGAAAAGCAGATTGATAACTACCAAAGAAAGACAACATTCACTAGGTAGTATGTTCCACACCAGAGAAAGGAAGAAAGATGGAAGAGAGGAAAGGGGAAAGTAACAAGAATGGGAGACTGGAAAATGAAATCTACACCTTCTCAAATATCTTCCTGAAACAACAAACGACTCTGTCCAGGGGTTTACCTGGCTCTTTTTTTTTTTTTTTTTAAATTTCTCAATTGCAAGATTGTTTTGCAAATAATCATCCACATAAAGCAAGACAGAATTCTTGCCAAGCGAGCAGTGAAGAATATGAGCTGCTTTTGTTTTAATACCTGTGTTCCTGCTAGGAGTTAAGTAAACAGGGGAATATGGCTAATTAAAGCAACAACATACATTCACAACAACCTTACACATACACCATCCAGAAAGTATTGAAAACTCTTGGTGTGCAAGATGCTTTATAAAAACAAAGCAGGGCTAGCACACATGAAATTTTAAAAATTCTAGGGTGCCAGTCTCATAGATTTCATGATTCCTTTCAGCTCTTTAGTAACGTAAAAAATGCTACTATTATCTGCAGAAGGAACCATGGTACAGTACGGAATGTAACTTTCCTAAAATCCTGTGACTGGTCCCCAGGACTAACAAGGGCGGAATAGAAGGATGATGTGTTTTCATTCACTGTCTTTAGGAGACGCATCAGATGAGCAGGAAATTGAACCCAGCCTAGGAATGAACACATTTGGAAAACCAGCTTTAGTGTCTAACGAACATTTGATTCCTGAGGTTCCGAAGATGTTTTAACTGAACTGTCACACAAATGAAGTTCCCTTAACATCATATTTGATAACAAAGCTGGTTTTTTGGTCACACACCTATCATCATCACTACCACCACCACCAACAAAATCCTTTAAAAATAAAACCCAAATTAAGTTAGTCCAGACTTTTTAAATACAAATAAACGTTTCAGGCTAATTGATACAATGCTAAGTGCCAGTCCATTCACTCTCCAGTTGCCTCATGGGCCTGAGAAAATGTTGAGGAGAAAACTCTAGTATCCGAAAATCCAGCTAAACGATGAATGTACTTGTGATGGTAAATTTTCGGTGTCAACGTGACTGGATTGAGGGATGCCCAGGTGGCTGGTGAAGTGTTGCTTCCGGGCATCTGTGAGGATGTTTCCGGAGGAGACTGAAGTGGGAGTCTTTGGACTGAGAGGAAGACTTCCTCAACATACCTTTGACTGGGGGCCTGGCTGGAACTAAGAGGAAGAAGACAGGACGTCATCCTCTCTGCTTTCTCACTCCCTTCAGGAGAAGATGCTTTGTCTCCTGCCCCTGGACATCAGACTCCAGGTTCCTCCATCTTTGTACTCGGGGACTGACCAGCAGTCTTCCCAGGGCTGTCAGGACTGACTTGGAGCTACACTGTCCATTTCCCCAGTTCTGAGGCTGCTGACTTGGACTGAGCCACGCTGCTGGCTTCTCTGGTTCTCCAGTTTGCAGTCAGCCTGTGGTGGAACTTCTTGCCCTCTGTGATTGTATAAGTCAGTTCCGCCTAATAAGTCCCCTTCCAGATAGTCTACTGGTTCTGCCTCTCTGGAGAAACCTAATATAACCCAGGAGGTTCTTGAATAACATCATTTTGATCAAAGTCATTTTATTATAATGCTGATGAGGAATATATTGATTCCGGGCCAGGGCTACTGTCTGTGGAGTCTGCGCATGCGCTGTGTGTGTTTTCTCAGGTACTCCAGCCTCCTCCCATATCCTGAAAATACGCACATTAGGTTTACTGGCATGTCTAAATGATCCCAGTGTGAGTGGGTGTGGGTGTGAGTGCACCCCATCATGGGAGGGCGTCCTGTCCAGGGTCAGTTCCTGCCCTGTGCCGTGAGCTGCCATGCTAGGCTCCGGCCACCCACGATCCTGAACTGAAACAAGCAGGTCAGAAAAAGAATGAATGAATGAATACAAATTATTATAAAATAGAAATGTGTAAATTATATGATAATTATACAGATTGAACTACAATAAATAATGGTGTACCAAAGCAATCAGCAAGCCTGCCCTATTTGTTCTTTTCAACTGCGTGGTGATAGGAGGTGCTCCAGGCAATTTTTGATTTGCAAACATTTATACCTTCATATAACCTGCCACTATTACAACTGCCGTCACTCACCAATTCACCAAAAATTGGGTATACAATTTTTGCTTGCTTTTAACCTTTCTTTCTTCAATATAAGTATAGCTCACATTTATTTCAATATTTATATTAGAAGTGTTTGGGGTCTTTATTTAGAAATTTGGTGATGTTTATGTGACCAGAAATATGACTTAGAAACTTAACTCTTGTTTATATCAATTAGCTTATGTTAAACTGGCTACATTATAGGTCATTTAACTTAAAGTCATAGTTTCCAAGAACCTGTCAACAACGGTAAGTGACGACTTACCATACTCAATACCACTGAACAGGACACTGGAGACGAGGCAGGTGGGTCATCTGAGGTCAGGAGTTCAAGACTAGCCTGGCCAACACGGCGAAACCCTGTCTCTACTAAAAATACAAAATTATCCAGGCATTGTAGCAGATACTTATAATCCCAGCTACTAGGGAGGCTGAGCCAGGAGAATCACTTAAGCCCATGAGGCAGAGGTTGCAGTGAGCCAAGATCATGCCACTGCACTCCAGCCTGGGTGACAGAGCAAGACTCCATCTCAAAATAAAAAAAAAAATTAAAAAAAAATAATGTTAGAATGGTAAATTTTATGTCATGTGTATTTTACGACAGTAAAAAAAAAAAAAAAAAATTGGAAGGAAAGATCATAAAAAGTTATACCTGTGGCTGAAAATAGAAAAGGCAAGAAAACAACAGCTGTTGGAAAAATAAATAACGACCCCGGATGTCAACAAGGAATATCTCAGTGGTCTCCATTGGGACCTCATGCTAGTAAGTAACCATATTACTTTCTTCGTTTTTTTTTTGTATAGGCAGCCAGCAATGCTAGTTGTTGATTTCACAATAAAATCTGCTTTTCAAACAACTACATTGTGCTGCCCGGGACTTTTTATGATCCATGGAACTCAGACTTCTTTCATACTACAGCCAGTCACTCAACACTGTCAGACCACAGAACTTTCCTTTTCATTGTACTTACCTTTGCCAAATTGCTTTACTCACATTGTGTTACCTAACTTTTCCAGTCTGCTGTAATGTTCTGCTATCTGTCTCCAGCCTGGAGCAGAAAAAGATAGCAACATGCAGTGCTTACCAAATAAGCTGTTTTACAGATTTAAGGGAGACACAGAGCTGTCTTATCTGTGACACAAAATAGCAAGGTAAGCTGAAACATGAATTCCTGTCTGCCTCTTCTTCCTCCCATCTGTTCCATCAAAGGTCCAGGGACCCCAGGGCCACCTATAAGCATGCTTGGTATCATTGTGGAGAGCCAAAAGAGCCATGGTTGCTTTTTAAAATTAAATTCCAAATGTTTATAGATGGTATTTAAAAATAAAAATTCAAAATGAGGTTGAGTACAGTGGCTCACACCTATAATCCCAGCACTTTGGGGGGCCAAGGTAGGTGGATCAGCTGAGGTCAGGAGTTTGAGATCAGCCTGGGCAACATGGTAAAACCCCATCTCTACTAAAAACGAAAAAATTAGCACAAAAATTAGCCAGGTGTGGTGGCACACATCTGTAATCCTAGCTACTCAGAAGGCTGAGGCACGAGAATCCCTTGAACCTGGGAGGTGGAGGTTGAGTGAGCCAAGATCACGCCACTGCATTCCCACCTGGGGTGACAGAGTAAGACTCTGTCTAAAAAAAAAAAAAATCAAAATGAGACTTCTAAAATAGCCTGTGTATTTCATTGAGATTTAACATTATATTTATAAAATTCACTCTCAACTCAATATAAAAAAGCATTAGGTTAAAAAGAAAAAAGCCAGGTACAGAGGCAGACAGGCAGGCAGTTCAACATGGGATATGGAATGAAGGTTTGTAAACTTAACAAGGGCTGGGGGCTTTTCACAGTGCTGTTATCATCTACTTATTATGATCTTTGAGAGGCCCTGTGGTTTCCCCATTTCACTTGGTGAGGTGGTACATGCCTATAGTAACAGCTACTCAGCAGGCTGAGGCAGGAGGATTGCTTGAGCCCAGGAGTTCAGGGCTCTGGTACTCTATGATTGCACCTGTGAATAGCTGCTGTTCTCTAGCCTGGGCAACATAGCAAGACTCCAAGTCTATATATATATATATATATATATATATATATATATATATATCTTTTTTACTGAAAACGTTTTTTCAACAAGTCCACCTGTTTTATGCAAAGTTGCTAAGACTAGCAATCTACAAAAGAAAGACAATTATAATCCCTTGGTATTTACTGAGCAATTTGCTGGCCACCATAGATAATAGGGTAAAATTAACATAGCCAGGTCCCTCAAGGAACTCGCCCTCTTTTCAGAAGACTAACCTAATCCCACAAGTCTTTATTGATGCAAACTGGTGTGTCACGTCATACAATGAGCTTCCATTCTTAGGTAATATGGGAGTTTGGCAATGGAGTGTTCACTGTGATATCTGCCTTTCTTACTGTTGATTTGTTTGTGCAGCATCAGCAACAAAGGTGCACATGCTATTTAACCCTGGGAAAGGGATGCATTTAAGGAAGGGATTGGTATATATTCACTGTGGGGTCTCAAATCTTCTGATTGATTCAGTGAGTCTGTACAACGAAATCTGTATCAAGTCATGCCTGATGAAAAGTTCCTATTTTTAAGTTGTATCATTTCCACAGCCTAAGGATGAGGATGTAGCCAACACTCAGGTAGCAACCTCACATATCCTTCTTATGATCCTTCCTCTCCAAGAGATTATGTTTTCATTTATACAATAAACATTTAATGAGATATATTAGACATTATGGACTCAGAGATACAATGATCTAATTCAGTCTAGTAGGAAAATAGACATGTTAATTACAGCACTATATTAAGCAACTAAGAGGAAAGAAATGAATTTCTTCACCAAATAGTAGTGGGAAAATGCAAGAGCTTTCTAAATATAAATGGAAGAAACCTTTATTGAGCAGATACGACTTTAAATTTGTTTTATTTATGAAGAATTATATTGTAAAAACTCACATATTCACCACCCATATTTAACAAATAGATATTTGCATTTAAGCACATAAAATGATTTAAACATCTGTCTACCAAAAATATTCTAAGCAAAATTAAAATTAAAAAAAATTAAAATCCAATGATAGAGGTAAATCAGTTTTCAAACAATGTGATAAAGGTTTAATATTCTTAATATGTAAAGAGTTGCTATAAATTAATAGGAAAAACAGTAGCAACTAATGCAAGACAGGTGTATGCAATTAGACAATTCTCAAGAAAATACATCTGGTTAATAAACATTAGAAAAGTAGTTAGCCTTACTAATTAGCAATTGCTAACAATCATAAGTATGCAAATGAGATACCACCATTAAGTACTAGTAAAAGTATAGAGAGATGTCTGCTTTCATAAACTCATGCTTACTAAGGTAAATTGAGTTATCTTTCAGGAAAACAACTTTGAAATATATGCTCAAAACATTTAAGTACGTACACTTTGACCCAGCAATTTTTACATCAAGAAATCTTCTCTAATAAAATAATCACAAACGTGAATATATTTATACACAAAAGTTTCATTGCAGCATAATTTATAATTGCAAAAATTGGAAACAATTTAAATATTCAAAATAGAGAAAGGGTGAAATAAAGTTTAGAATAGCAATAAGATATGGCCCTGTAAATCTGTGTAGATGTGAGTGATTCTCTCTCTTTTGGAAAGAGGGGGAGAAGTAGTATACAATGTTACATAGTGGCCATTTCTGGATAATGGGATTATGGGTGACTCTTTTCTTTTTTTTTACTTCTTTATATTTGTCTGTATTTTCCAAACTAATACAATGAACATGAGTACTTTTATAAGCTGAAGATACCTTTTTCTTTAATAGAGACAAGGTTTCACCATGTTGCCCAGGCTGGTCTTGAACGCCTGGGCTCTAGTGATCCACCCACCTAGGCCTCCCTAAGTGCTAGGATTACAGGCGTGAGCCACCTTGCCCAGCCTGAAAAATACATTTTCAATTTTTAAAAAATTATAAACCATCTGGTGTAGGGAGGAGGTACTTATGACCCAGAAATAGTGTCAATTAATGGAGTACTCAGGAAAGCCATCCTGAGAAGGTCACTTCTGACCCGAATTTCAAGAATGAAACATTTGCAAGAAAAACAGCAAATAGGATGCCAGGCAGAACTCTATGTGCCTCTTTCCCCATAATTGCAACCTAGTCATAGACGGTACATCTCAAGCATGAAAAAGCATATCACTTTTTCTTCATTTTCTTTCCTTTAGTTGTGAATTAAAATATGTCTGAAACTCAACAAGGCATTTTCTCATGTTATTTCCTTCTACTCTCACTATATCTCTGTATCACAGAATTTATACAGGAGATCTCAGCCATCTCCTCCCTTTCAGCCACTCCCTTCCTAAGGGTTACTGCCCAGTCCACACCCTATTTCTGGGCATCTGAATTTCTACCCTGTGATCTCAGCCCCCACAGCAGTCACAGCTCATTGGCCAGGGAATGGACTCCTGAGCAAAAGGCGGCAGATCCATTACTGGTCAGCAATTTATATCCCAAGAGTACAGGATAAACTAACTGGGCCCAACAGAATTCCTCTCTTAGAAATTTGAGCTAAAAGTTTAAAAACAATGCTTCAGCCAGTTTGGAAAGACAGATGACACATCAGCATAACTGGATCCCAGTGGTGTAGGAGCCCCGGTGTGAAAAGCCAAACACTTCTGCTCCTGAAGTCCCTAAGGTAGATTTAACTATAAAGTCAACCTTCAACTCAAGCCCCACGGAGCCCCTCTCAATACTGTGTTGTTCTTGGTTTCCATTAGTTCCAATGTCTTCTTCCGTGATCTCCAGACCCCTACATCTAACCGTCTATTCATGGTCTCCATCTGGATTTCCAACAGGCATTTCTATGTGTTGGAAACCAGACTCTTGATCTTCCACTTAAGCCTGTTCCTCTTGATGTCTTCTCCATCCAGTAAGTGGCCACCCTTCCTAGCAGTCACTCAGATCAAAAACATGGGTGTCTTTCCAAACTCCACTCTCACACACACTCCTGTTTCATTTGTTGGCAAACTCTGTTACCTTTTTCCTATGAAACACATACAAAGTCCCACTGCTTGTTCACCATCTGCACTACTACCCCTCCAGTCCAAACCGTGGCCATAATGTCTCTCACCTGATCTACATGGATGGTCTCCTAAACGGCCTCCCTACTTGCCTCCAGCACAAATCCGATCATGTCATTTCTGCTTAAAACCCTCTCATTTTTCTTCTGATCTCCCTCAGAACACCAGGTTCTTATCGTGGTTTACGAGGTCCTACAGGATGTGGCCCCACTGCCCACCCCTCTCCCACTCCCCATCCCACCCTCAGCTCTCAGCTCTCATTTCATACCAGTCCCCGCTGCGTACTCACATCCGGCTACCCTGGGTGTCCTCACTGCTCCTTGAACACACCAATCACACACCCACCTTAGGGTCTTTGAACTTATTGTGTCTTCCACCTGGGATGCTTGTCCCCTAAATGTCTGTAAGGCTCTCTCCCTCATTCATTCAAATCCCTATTCAAATGTCACCCTATGAGAGCCGCCTTCCCTGACTACATTATGCAAAATAATACTTTTGCTGCAGTGGTTCTGTCACTTGAAGGGCTGCCATGTGGCTTTCAGGATGAGCACTGCGCAACTCCAGGGGGCACCATTCACATCATAGTCATCAAAGATGTGTATATTAATTAAGACATCTTCCAGCAGTAAAGTACCTAATTTGCACAAAAATGTTATGAAGGGTAGCAGCGGCCCTGCCCATACCCTGCCTCATTATCTTTGTAGTGCTCATCACCACCTGGCAGATGCCATCCATCTCCCCTCTGCTAAGTGCTGAGAGAGTAGACACTGCCTGTTTTTGTTCATGACATTAGTTCCAGTGTCTAGAACAGTACTTGTGATATATGTTGGGTGCTCAAGATTTTTGAATGAGTCAATCAATCATTCAGTCAATTAATGATCAATTGATACTATGTTCTTGGAGAAAACCTCCCTTTAAGACTCTTGAATGAGTTTATCATCCCTGCAACTACACAAATCCAAAAAACACAGTGATAAGATAGCCTCATTTCACAGATTTGTAAAACGATACCCTAGATGTCAATAAATCACACAAGTTCTAACAGCTAATAAGTGGCTTGTACGTCTCCAGAGTCCACATTTTCAAAACGTGTCCTGCTTCTAGAGAATAGTGTTCCTAAATACCGTCACCAAATAATATGGAAGCTTCACATGTGTTAAATAATGAAGCTTAACAGAGGAGAAAATTATATGCTCTAATGTTTTGTAGCAATGAATCACAATATTTATTAATAATAATTCCTTAATAATGGGGAATTACAGCAATTTGCCTTTTAACATTTCATCTAAAAGATAATGCAATAAACTTTTATTTTAAATGAACTGAAGAAAAAAACATCAAGAAGGGTGGTATTTATGGGGAAAGAAGAGTCACAGGGAAATTAAAATCCAAAAGCTTTATACATTAAAAAGAAGCAGCAGCAGTGGAGGAAATAAGCAATTACAGAAAGTTCAAATGATATAATGGTGGATGCTTTTTCCAGCTATTTAATTAGGAGAATCTGCAGGCTAGGATAGTTGTTTTGAAGCTCTGCATGAATACAAATGAGCACATCACATTACAGCAATGTCAATCCAAGAGCATAATATTTTAGTATTACCATTTTTCTCAGGGAGAGAAAGAACTGCTTTCTAAACACAATGGCATACCGTTTATTAATATTTAGATGTCGTACACCCTCAGCTTTCCAGGGGAGCCGTGAAAGGGCATCTGAGCATAAGTAGCAACCAAAACAGCCAAGATGACAGAAGGTAGGCTGTGACCAACATACTCACTATTGCAAAGAAAGTGGCATCTCACTGCCCTGGCGGGGATGGCTAAAACAACCAGCATCAAAACCAATACTGGAAGGTGAGGACAAACTGGGATATTTTGCTCAGAAACCAACAGTCCCGCCTGCCCCAGCCTTCCCTGAGCACACACCAAGGCACACACTCAGGATTAGCACAATAGTTTAGTTTTTCCCAAATCTTTTAAGAGTAATAAATGGCTCTTAAAAACTAAAATACAATCTCAAAGAAAAATACATTTGGGAGACACTAGGTAACATATGTCCTCTTGGAGAGTCTCTGTAGGATAACAAAGTCCTGTAACATTTATCTTTGTTTCATACTCAATTGTTATGAACTGAATTGCATCTTCCCAAAATTTATTGGTTGAAGTCCTAACCCTCAGTGTGACTATTTGTAGATAGGTCTCTTATGGAGGTAATCAAGGTTAAGTAAGGTCTTAAGGGTAGGGCTCTAATCCAATAGGACTGGAGTCCATATAAGAAGAAGAGAGGAAAGGCCATGTGAGGACACAGCCAGGTGGCTGTCTGCAAGCCAAGGAAAGAGGCCTCACCAGAAACCAACCCTGCCTGTACCTTGATCTTGAATTTTTCAGCCTCCAAAACTGAAAAAATAAATTTCTGTCGTTTATGCCACCCAGACTGTGTTTCTCTTACAGCAGCCTAAGCAGATGAATATACCAGTATTTCTCAAATTTATTTGAACGCAGAACGCTGAGGTCTTCAAAATCACAGTGACAACTCTCTTTTTCTTTTTGAGACAATCTCACTCTGTCGCTCAGGCTGGAATGCAGTGGCGTGATCTCTGCTGACTGCAACGTCCGCCTCCCATGTTCAAGCGATTCTCCTGCCTCAGCCTCCTGAGTAGCTGAGATTACAGGTGTGCACCACCATGCCTGGCTAATTTTTGTATTTTTACTAGAGATGGGGTTTCACCATTTTGGCCAGGCTGGTCTCAAAATCCTGACCTCAAGTGATTCACCCGCCTCAGCCTCTCAAAGGGCTGGGATTATAGGCATGAGCCACTGCGCCCAGCCAGTGACAGCGCTCAAAACAGCTCAGAAAACGTTGTTCAGGGTAATTCAAAGAATTAGCTTACAGCTCTCTCTTCGCACCTAGGCAGTAAACACCTGGGCTTTTACTGTTTAGCAACATAGAATAGGATTGTTTTCTCAAAGTTCACTCTCTTTATTAAGAAGCCAAGTAAGAAATATATCAAAACTGTTTACTTTTTGTAACAATGCTTAAAAGATTAAACCTCATTTATCTGAAAGCCCGCAATATATGGAACCACTCACTCACAATAGTAATATTTATTAGCACTTATTGTGGACATTTATTTAGGCACTATATTAAGCATGTCACGAACACTAGCCCATGTGATCTTCCCAGCAGCCCCTGGCAGCAGGTACATAAAATCAACCCTTCACATCTGCAAGTTCCCCATCTACAGAGTCAACCAACAGCAGATCAAAAATATCAGGACAAAAACAATAATTAAAAATAATAATACAACAGTAAACATAATACAAATAAAAAATATAATACAGGAACCATTTACATGTTATTTCCATTGTATTAGGCATCATAAATAATCTAGAGATTATTTAAAATATACAGGAGGATATATGTAGGTTATATACAAATACAGGATTTGATATAAGGGACTTGAGTACCCACATATTTTGGTATCGATGAGGGTCCTAGAACCAATCCCCTGTGGAAACAGAAGGATGACTGTACTTGATAAAGGAACTGTGAGAAGGAACAGCGTGTTGACCAAGACCTCACAACTAACAAGCGGCAGATCTGGGACTCAACTCCAGGTCCTTCAAAGCCACCAGCCATGTTCTTGCCCATTCTGCTCTACGCTGCCTTCATTCCTTTCTGGGGATGCGGATCTAAGTCAAGCTCCTCACTCAACAATGGGCAGTTCTTTAGGTAAACAGTGACACCCTTCAGAGAGGAAAGGTGAAAAAGGATACATTCGGTTCGAATGAAAGCACTTTTCACATCAAATTGGGCCACCTATATGATACTGATTAGTAAAGAAACACAAAAAAAGAGCCAATCCAGCCTGTCCCTTGAAGCTGGGTAAGGTCTCTCTTCTTTGCCCTCAGGCAGCATACTCCTTGCATAAGAGGTTCACGCAGAGGCAGGCACAAGGAAACTCTGACAGAAGAATCAGCTAGACTCCTGGTTGGATCCCGAAGTAGAGTCCTCTGTGGGGCAGGGGACATGTGGCCTGGCCCAACAGAGCTCTGCCTAATGCTATTGTGCTTGAGAGATTCCCATAAGTCATTCTTACAAGAGCAATAGCATCTGAAAAATCTCTTTAGCCAGCCATGTATTTTTTATTATACTCTATATCACCAATTTCAAAAAAATTGTTCTTTATGCTAATTAATAAACCTTTTTGAATAGATTTCTATAACATCTTATGAAGATGCTACATCCATCTCTGAAGTAGAGAGCCCTCATTTGGGTGCTTCAAATGATAACAACTACTTATATTAGTCAGGGATTTCCAGAGAAACAGCACCAAGAGCGTGTCTGTGTGTGTGTGTGTGTGTGTGTGTGTGTGTGTGTGTGTGTGTGTCTGTATTGTGTATACAGAGACAGACACAGAGGTTTTTTTTAAAGAATTGGCTTACGTGATTGCAGAAGCTTGGAGAGTTCAAAATCTGATGGGTTAGGCCAGCAGGCTGGAGACTCAAGAAGGAGCTAGAGTTCAAGTCTGAAGGCAGTCTGACGATGCCCCAGGAAGAGCTGATGTTGCAGAATCAGCTCAAAGGCAATCTGCCAGCAAAACTGTCTCTTGGTTGGAAGACGTCAGTCTTTGTTCTATTAAGGCCTTCAACTGACTGGATAGAGTCCATCCACATTATGTATACTAATCTGCTTTACTCAAAATCCCCCTTTTAAAACTTTAATCTCATTCAGAAACACCTTTACAGAAACATCCAGACTAATGTTTAGCCAAATATCTGTGCACTATCCCAGCCAAGTTGACAACAAATAAAATTATCATGCCACCCTAGTAATAACTAGTCATACCTTACACAGCTTCTACTAAAGTATTTTAAATAAATTTCTACACAGTACTCACGAGAGTAAACTACGATCCTGTAACAAATACCCCTACCCAGACACACTAAAGTCCAGGGGCTTAAAGAATACGTTTATGATCTCATGTAGCAGTCCAGGGTGAGGACTCTAGGTCAAGGGCTCTCTGCTCCCTGGAATCACCGAGAGCCCAGGACCACAGCAGCCCTAACTCTGCACCAGCGGCCAAGCCTACTCTGCCTACTAAAGCCCACAGGCATAAGGAAGAAGCATGGAGGAGGATGTGCAGGGGTTCTGTTGGCCAGGCTGGGAGAGGGCCCATATCACTACAAGTGAAACTGGTTAATATCATCAGCTGCGTGCTCAGGTAGGAGAATGGGAGAACTAGTGGTCTCCACCATACACACAGGGTGTGATAGCTGGTGGTGGCAGAAAGTAAAACTGCCATCGATATATTAACTCCACATTAGTACATTTCATTTTCTTCAGAGCACTTTTCTCTTTTCAAAATTATCTTTTTTGTTTACTAGTTGATCTGGTTTGCAGTGATTAGGAGGAGACAAAATAGCAGCCCAAAGTGTGGGCCATTACTGATCGACTTCTTATTCTTTAAGTCCCTGGATTTCAGTGTGTCTGTGTAGGGGGTATTTGTTACAGGATATTAGTCTACTCTTATGGGTACAACACAGACGCATAAGAGTCATCAGACTGCCTGGGGTTCATCATGACACCTCAACTTAGTAGCTGTGTGACCTTGGGCATGTGGTTAAACTCTAGGAGTCTCTGTTTTCTTGTGTAAAAATGGAGATAACACCCTACTGAGTGCTATGGTGGGCTGCCGAGACAGCCCCACTTCAGTGCTGCTGGATCTGTCCCCAGCTGCTAGAAATAATGAGAGGTGTTGGCTCTCAGATGAGAAATTGACTTGCCCAGGGTAACACCTTCTGCTGGGGGCATCTATATCTAATGACCATTGATGGGGTGTGTGGGCAGGGGATGGGGATGTATAAAAGCCTACTCTCTCTGCCTCAAGAAGATCCAACTCTCAAGTGAATGCAGTGGCTCACGCCTATAATCCCAGCACTTTGGGAGGCCGAGGTGGGCAGGTCACAAGGTCAGGTGTTCAAGACCAGCCTGGCTAACATGGTGAAATCTCATCTCTACTAAAAATACAAAAATTAGCCGGGCATGGTGGTGCGCACCTTAATCCCAGCTACTCGGGAGGCTGAGGCAAGAGAATTGCATGAACCCAGGAGGCAGAGGTTGCAGTGAGCCAAGATCATGCCACTGCACTCCAGCCTGGGTGACAGAGCAAGACTCCATCTCAAAAAAAAAAAAAAAAAAAAAAAAAAAAAAAAAAAAAAAATTAAGAGAAGATACATCTCTTGAAGCCTTTCCCAGCTCGAGCTCCCAGTGGAATCAGCTGAGACTTTTGCTGCAGTGACATCTTAGTGCAATTCCTTCCTCTCCCACTGCCTCCCAGTCTCATTGTCTCTACTCCCCATAGATGTTGATCACAAAGGCATTCACCAACAAACTTTCTGCACAGACATCATACATCTCCTTCTCAGTGTCTGATTGCTGAAGAATTGACCTACACCCTCTAAGAATTAGAGGATATAAGCCTGGAAAAGCACTCGGAACAGAGCACGGCACATAGTAAGCACCCAGTGAATATTTGCTGAGTTGATGGAATGAATGATGTTTTGTCCATATTGTAAACAAAAACTATTAAACAAGAGAGGTTAAGAGAACATCCATGACTACATAAACTTATCTATGTCTAAGTTATATTGATAACAAAATTTAAAAGAAAGTAGACAGTTATTTGTAATATTTCAGTGCCATTATTTTATAACCAGAAAAAGTCTTCAGATACATGATTCTAGCTGCAAACTGTGCAAGAGGAAAGCTGTGAAATCAAGAGCCAACCATTATCAAAACTTTTATTTTGTCCTAATTTTAGATCAGGTATGTTATTCTTCAGATCAGCATGACAAGTATTGAAATGGGAGTGACAGGCAATTTCATCACCCTGTCTTTCTTGGAAACCTATGAGCTGTGTCTCATTTCTCACATTTGCCCCTCAATTATGATTCTTGCTGCAGACTCAGTAAAGATGTAAAATCTCTTACATCTCTGCACCCTCGCTAGCACCAATGTGACAGACACACAAATATCTGGGATGCACTTTTCATTTTCCTGCCTCCAAGGCTGTTTACGTCACCATTCAAGCCAGCTGGCTTCCTCCTCAGAGCACTGCCTTCGCTTTCAATCTTGTTCACCTTGGGGTTTTATTTCCACAATGGTGTTACACATTCTGAATATGAAGAGGATATTAAATTAATGTATTCCCCAGACCACTCAAAGCAACTTTTACAAAACAACCACTAAAAGAGTTCATCTGCCAACTCCCAAGTGCTGCGAGCACTCTGCATCCGCCTTTGCATTCATTTCCCTCCCAGGCAAATATGCACACAGCCCACAAGGAAGGAGGCACAATTACCATCCTTAACCAGATCAATCTCCAGAATTCAATGTCAAAGAAACATCCCAGGATGTCAAAATTTACATGTAAGTGACTCATCTCCATTTTTGAGATGACTACATTAATTCACAGTGGAGAATAATCTTCTCAGAGACACACATTTACATTTATATAAAGCAGAGTAGAAAATAATCATGCTTCTCCATGAGCAAATGACAGTTACATCAAGGATATTCTACCTTTTTGTGTGTCACTCATAACACTGCTTTTAAATTACATCCGTGGAGAGGATGCTTGGAAAGGCAGTGCTGTTTGCTGCAAGCACTGTGCAAAACCACTCACAAATGCCTTCACCTTTTTCCTTCTTCCAAGTACACCTTGCTTAATTTTAGTGTGTGTTATCCTCTCAAAAAAAAAAAAAAATCATGTAAAAAACTTTCACCCTAAAAAGGTTTCTCAGAACATTTCCCCTCTGAGAGCATTAAGCAAGATTGTACATTAAATGGTTTCATAAAAGACCCTGAATAAAGGCTATTATCTACAGGTAACATTCACTCGCACTGTATCTCATGATCTATTGACATTAAGCAGTTTACTGGTCAATATCACTGGCCAAAGGCAGAGACAGAGGTATGATTCCAGCCATCTGGAAATCTATTATCAAGGCTAATGCATGTGCCTTTCATTTCTAAAGATCTGGTTTCAGCTTCATCAGTTACAAGTGAATTGGGTGGTCTTGTCTTACCCATATTAAAGAACCATTATGCAGTTTAGCCTAACAAAACACCATCAGTCATGAACATCATGTAGCAGAAGTCAACCTAGGCAAAACATCCAGTCTGTTAAGTATGCCTCCTTCTCTAACTTCTCATTCCCTGATCAGGCCCACCATGGGCAAAATTATAAAGTAGGCAGAGTTAGTTTGAGGTTATTTTCAGTATATAGTCAAAATCACAGAGTGGGAAAAATAGGTATAAGAATGGAACAAGAGACAAAAATACGCGTCCTAGTCCCAGCTAGCCCTGAGCAGGTCACTACCTCTCTGGCGCTCAGTATCTTCAGCTGTAAAATGGGGATAACAACCACCCTCACACTTTGAGGGCTCTTGGAATTGAAAGGGAAGAGTTCCCTTATCCCCCTCGCAGGATATTGGACAGGAGTGTGCTTGCTGCCCCACTCCAACCCCTATGGGAGGCACACAGATGGGCAGGTGCAGAGGCTATGGGGAGCACTTCCAGGCTCTGGCCCCATGGCTGAGTCTAGGGATGGGTGTCTGAGACTCCCGAAGCCCACGTGGGCATGTGTTACAATGTGATCTTTCAGCTTTGCTGTCGCAGACGCCTTGTGTTAATCAGCTCAATAGACCCTCTGCCTTATCGCTAGGGCAGGGGGCCAGTGTGACAGCCTGAGTTCTTGTCCAGTGTATCAGAACAATCAGATCACACGTGGGCTGGAAGGACGAGTGCAAGGTTTTATTGAGTAATGGAGGTGGCTCTCAGCGAGATGGGTAGGGAACTGGAAGGCGGGGAGAGTGGGAAGGTGATCTTCCCCTGGAGTCAAGCCGCCCAGAGGCCAGTCTTTTCTCCCCAGCTGAACCCTCGGTGTCCAGATGTCCTTCCTCTTCTGTCTTTCTCTGCTGTGCTGCCCCGCCGCTCTCCGCCACTCTCTGCTGCTCTGTTCCTCTAGTCCTCACATTGTTCAACTGCTTGTCTTTCTGCCCACTAAGGTCTCATGTGTAGATGGGCACAGGATGGGGGGCATGGTGGGCCAGAGTGGTCTTGGAAAATACAACATTTGAGTAAGAAAACAGGAGTGACTGTTCTCACTTAGGTCTATGGCACAGGCCTGAGATGGAGCCCTCGATAGGGACCCCACTCTTCTCTACCCAGCACTTCCCATATCAGAATGGTCAAAAGAACACGTGGCTATGAAAAGCCATACAATATTTGTAAATAACAAGATGACTACTTGTTTCCTGCCCTTGTTCTCACTTTCCACATTTTTCATGTGCCCTTCCCTGTCTACAGAGGCCCAGTGCTCTCCTGCTGTCTCCTCCCCTACCTGGATTTAGCTGCTGTCAGTCCTACATCCTGGGTCTTGCCTGACCCCTAAGTATTAGTAATATTTCCCTGCTAATTTCCCTTCTCACAAGGTGTGATCTCTGCTACGTGTCAATTAGTCAGTCTTGGATGCTGTTACTCCCTATGCAACAGAAAAAGTTCTGCCTTGCCAAGCACTTGTTAGAAACAAACCCTGAATTTTCCAGAGCAATTTCAATTCTGATACAGGATGGCTAGGATTGCACAAAAGTGAAGGTAGAACGTTTTTCCATTTTCAGACCTGGACTGGTAAGGGTGCTGACTCATATCAGTCGATATCAGTCTAGGTACCAGGCCTGGGAGTCCAGAGCCAGCCTAGTCCTGGAGAAAATAAAGGTGACTACCGTACATCCATATCCCATACTCAGAGTGACTCTCTACATTCCCAGACCACAGGGAACTCGGTTAAAAATGTCCTACCTGTGAGTCTAAGAGACAGGCCTCAGTTTGGAACTTCCTACCAGAGGCACGTGCGTTGTTTCCCTTTCATTTATCTCATGTTACCTCAGAAACATTAGTCGGTTCCATTGAAATCACATCAGCTCAAAATTATCCACTTGTGGATTGTTAGTAAATTTTTTTTAACCCAAATAAGTTTCTCTGTATATCCATCAACGCTTCTGGGTCACTTTTCCATATCCACAACTTACTTTATTCTTGGGAAATGCAAGGTATGGTTTTTATAGACCTGAATCAGACCGCTAGAGAGATAACCGTACCACCCTGCAATCATATCCACCTAAGTGTCTATTTCACTTTTTCTCCATTTTTTTTTTATAACCAGAAAAACTCTTTATCATGCATGATTGTAACTGCAAACTGTGCAAGAGGAAAGCTATGAAATCAAGCATGGAAATGGGAATGTTTTCATATCAGTCCCTGCATGGAACATCCCTGGCTATTGCACTCCCACCATCCAGGAAGAACCAGTGTGATCAAGGTCATCCGAAGCGGGCAGAGCCCTGAGACAAAAGCACCAAACTCTCCAACTCCCTCACAGCAGCTTCCCCCGCAACACATACACCTATTCCTAAGTCAAGGAATGATCTAATTTGTAATGTACAATTTAATTTGCTTTGCACATCATTTCTCAATATGCTTTAAGGAAAAAAACTTACAAGGAGAAGCCAGAAGGGTTTAAGGCCTGGTAAGGAGGCAGATGATGGGTTCAGGTGCAGGGGCTGCAGAGGGGTTGCAATGAGCAGGGAAGACAGAAGAGCAGGGATCAATGGCTGCTTGTGCATATGGGGACCTGAAGGCTTTCTTAGCACCAGACAGCCCCCATCCTCAACATTCCTTAGCTGAGAGCCAGTTCTCAAACTTTCTTAAGCATCAGGAATAACAATAATAATTGAGGAACTACTAAAAATTCAGCTTATCATGTCTCATCCCCAGAAGTGAGTCCATAGGTCTGGATTGGAGGCTCTGCATTTTTTACAGGTAGGGAGTTCCCAGGTTATTCTGATGCAGATGGCCAGAGACCCACACCTTAAGATCTTCTGGCCATTGGCCTCATTCAATAGAGTGAGTGTCTTCAAGGGGAAGGCTCAGAGCCTTATGAGTGGAAATCCCATATGCAAGCATGATTCCATGGGAAGCTATGTGCAAAGGCATTCGAAGAGAAGGATGTTACTCAAGAGCATTCAGTTGGCATGTGATAGCTACACTATATGCGTGCATAAAAGGAGGTGTTATCATGTCTAATTATTACCTTTAGATGGTTATAAAGTGGATTCTGTGATCCTTGATCACTTGAAATTTTGAACCTGGGGGCATATATCTAAGAGCAATCCCTATCAGGAATAGCAATGAATAGGTGTGAAGAGTGACTGTATTTGGCCACAAAGTGAGCTGATACAGGCATTTACCCCGACTTTACAGGAGCACCATTTCTGTATTCTTTTTACTCCCACAAGGTATAAATCCCACTTACATTGTGCTTTGCATTGTACAAAGAGCAGATACTTAAAACAGGCCTAGAATTTTTAAAATATAAAATAAACACCTATGTTGTTCATTCTATTCAGTTGACCATCTCAAGACAGAATAATCCAGCAATGATATCCCTTTTGAAAAACTCAATTTTGAAAGTATTCAAAAACAGTAATGTGGATCTAAAAAAGATTCACATTATTTCTAATATTCTATAAAGGAAATCTTTTTTCCCTGTGTTAAGGCCATAAAGGCCAATAGTAAATACTCTTAAGTATTTGAATGTATTAAAAATCTTTTAGAAAGATACAAGGAAAAATAATAGCAGAGGTCCTCAATAGTCAAAGGGAAAAAAAAGGGTGGGGAAATTTCATTTCAGAGGAATATCTCACTCTTCAGCTATATCCTGGTTACAAGTTTACTTAATAAGGAGTCAAATTCTTTGCACAATTAAAAGGCTTTAAAAATGTTCTGCTCAAGATCTATCTCTGGAAACACGAAATCACTACATCTGCCATTGAATCACATGCAATGTCAGGTTGAATTTTTGTTTTTTTAATGATTTTATTTTAGTCTCAACAAAGTAAGGCCAGAAAGATAGCACAAGATAGAGAAACTGTCAGAAAAATGAGCACATTCCAAAAACCAAATAAGCTGTCTCCCCAAAAAAGCATCACTTTCTTTGTTGTTTATCCTTTGCTAAAGTGATTTGCATGTTGTCTTTCAAGGTGGAACTTTCCACTGCATTTGCATTATCTCAAGAGCCAGTGGCTGCCCCCTCTGCATGCTGCCTCGTTGCTATGGAAATGATGGTGTACAGTAGGACAAGGGGCAAAGGTGATGGGCTTTAAACAGAAATATTAATGAGGGAGTCATCTTGCTCTGTCACCCAGGCTGGAGTGCAGTGGTGAAATCTCAGCTCACTGCAACCTCTGCCTCCCAGGTTCAAGCAAGCCTCCTGCCTCAGCCTCCCAAGTAGCTGGGATTACAGGCCTGTGCCACTACACTCAGCTAATTTTTGTGCTTTTAGTAAAGACAGGGTTTCACCATGTTGGCAAGGCTGGTCTCAAACTCCTGACCTCAGGTGATCTGCCTGCCTCAACCTCCCAAAGTGCTGGGATTACAGGCAGGAGTCACCACACCTGACCAAAAAAATTAACTACTTTGTAATCCTCCCTGTAATAATAATATCTAGCAATAAAGACATTTTAACAAACTGATTATGATTGTTATTGAGGTTTTAAAAATAAAGAGTATCTGTTACACAGCTTGAATTTGATTTACTTGCTAAATGCCCTTAGCTTTTCACGTAGAAAGAAACCAATTTAAAATTGACCACACTAAACTGGTAAAAGTCATGTCAGATTCCTCTCACTCAGAGAGAAGTTTCTATGACTCAAGCTATTGAAAGTAGTGGTTAACCCAGAAGTCATTCTACTCTGCTTTGAAATGTGTGTGTGACCTTAGACAAGTATTTTGAACTCTCTAAATCCTTGTTCCCCTCTCTGGAAAATAATATAATACCACTTACATTACAAAATTGTATAGAGATTTGACCTAATGGAAAGTTTGGCACATGATAGGCATTTCATAAATGCAAGCATGGTGGCGTTAAGACCAATTACCTCAGCACATGTCAACTGAGTGGAGGAGACAGTTTGGAGGATCTTAGTGGGTGGCAAGACAGTTGGGAGAAAAAAAATCCAGGCTTAACCTAAAATTTGCTGTGAATAATCCATAAAGTGAGTTACCCACAGAAGCATGTCACCAAGCATTGGCTATACATGGAAAGGGCTTTCCCCACCCATCCAAGATAAAGGGCCTTCTGGCATGACGATTTCCCGGTTGTGGTTTGACACTGAGCACTGGGGATGTTGTCTTTCTCCGAAAGCTTGGCTATTCAGAGCACAGAAACATCACATTACAGTAACCGCCCTGTGGCAAAGGCGATTTGAGAGCAGTGCAAACTCCTCCCTTTTTCTCTCCACTGGCATCCAGACTGTTAAATATTTGGTGCCAGTGGTTACGGTTGATTCCATTTCCAGAAATGCAATGCAGTTGGAAAATATTTTTTCTCATAGTGGAAAAAAGCTGGACTGTTATGTATCTCTTCAGCAAACACAGAAAACTGTTATGATACATAGAGAAATTAATGCAATGTAAAACACACAGTTTACCAAACCCCAAAATGGGGGATAACGTCTGCGTTGGTACAGAAGTCCTCCTCACCCGCCTTATCCAGTTTTGCTTTTTGCAGTTTCATGCCCAACCACAGTCCAAAAATATTAAATGGAAAATTCCAGAAATAATTAATTTATAAGTTTTAAATGGTGTACCATTCTGAGTAGTGTGATAAAATCTCAGGGCTGACCCTCTCCATCCTGACTTTGTCCAGCAGATCCATGCTGCCGATACTCCCTGCCTGTCAGTTGCTAGTAGACAGCTGGTTGCCCGACTGACTGTCGTGGTATCCCAGTGCCTGTGTTCAAGGAACCCTTATTTTACTTGATAATGGCCCAAAGCTCAGGAGCAGTGATGCTGGCATTTCCAATATGCCAAAGAGAAGCTGTAAAGTGCTTCCTTTAAATGAAAAGGTAAAAGCTGTTTAAGGAAAGAAAAAAAAAATTATATGCTGAGGTTGCTAAGATTTATAGTAAAATAAGATATTTTGAGAGAGGGCACATTCACATAATTTTTATTGCAACATATTGTTTTAATTGTTCTCTTTTCTTATGGTTGTTGTTAATCTCTTACTGTGCCTATTTTATAAATGAAACTTTTCATAGATATGCATGTATGGGAAAAAATACAGCCTATATAGCAGGGGTCTCCAGCTCCCAGGCCAGAGACCCTTACCTTTCTGTGTCCTTTTAGGAACTGGGCAGCACAGCAGGAGGTGAGCAACGGTGGGACAGCCAGCATTACTGCCTAAGCTCCACCTCTTGTCAGATCAGGCGGCATTGGATTCTCACAGGTGCATGAACCCTACTATGAACTGCACATATGAGGAATTTACATTGCACGCTTCTTTTAAGAATGTAACTCCTGATATAAGGTGGAACAGTTTCATCCTGAAACCATCCCTTCCCCAGAATCCCTCCACCGTCATGGAAACATTGTCTTCCACAAAACCAGTCTCTGGTACCAAGAAGGCTGGGGACCACTGCTATAAAGTTTGGTACTATCTGTGATTTCAGGCATTCTCTGGAGGTCTTGGAATGTATCCTAGGGATAAGGGGGGCTACCATCCTATTATATAAATTTGCCTACATTTCACATTAGCATTTGCGATCACTGGCTGAAAGGAAAACCAGTCCTTCCTTCTATAAATGTAGCTGGGTGAATTCGGAAACATTTTGGATACATAAACTTGTATTTCTTAGCATAGATTCTTTCCACTCAATTCCTTTAAGTATTTTTTGGAGAAAAAAGAAGAGAGAGAGAGAGAGAAACTAAGCTGATACTGGCCCTTATACTTTTTTTTTTTTTTTTTTTGAGACAGAGTCTCACTCTGTCCCCAGGCGCCAAGCTGGAGTGCAGTGGCACAATCTCGGCTCACTGCAACCTCTGCCTCCCAGGTTCAAGCAATTCTCCTGCCTAAGGCTCCTGAGTAGCTGGGACTACAGGCACACGCCACCATGCCCAGCTAATTTTTGTATTTTTAGTAGAGATGGGGTTTCACCATGTTGGCCAGGCTGGTCTCGATCTTTTGACCTCATGATCCGCCCACCTCGGCCTCCCAAAGTGCTGGGATTACAGGCTTGAGCCACCGCGCCCGCCTGGCCCTTATACTTTTGTTGCTTCTGTTTTTATCATGTAAATGAAGTGGAGACCTAAACACTAGAAATACATTAATAATACATTCGAAAGATTTAAATAAGCCCCACTTAGCTCTATTGTTTTCTTCCAGGCTCAATAAATCTACTTTTAATTTAATTTATATTTGGAAGAAAACCTCAACTTTTAGGCACCAAAAATGTGTCATGAAATGTAGTATTTTACTACATCATCTCATTTATTCCTCACAACAACCTGGTGAAGTGGGTGATGTTGCTATTAAACAAAAGAAGAAACCAAGTCTGGAAGAGAAGACATCTCTTGCCTAAGGTCATAAAACTAGAAATTGCTGGCACCAAGATAGCTCTTTTGATTTCAAGCCAAATGCTTTTTCTACTAGGACGAGGACACCTTATTGAACTTCTCTAAATGTTGGAAGCCAAATTGTCCCGTACTTTATTAAGACTCACCCTTAGCTGGTCTTTGATTGCTATGATTTTTCCTTCCACTAAAGGCTATAAATAACAATGGTTTCAACTCTGGGGGGCTTTTTAAATATAGATACATAGTCTCTCATCTCAATCAATTTCATAAAATTTCAGAGGTGAGGACCAAGCATCTGACTTTTTTTTAATGTTCCAGATGATTCTAACATTGAAAACATTAGTCGGGGTTTAAAACGACAGCTTTAAGATACCGTATTTTATTGACCCTAGAAGGTCTTTGACTGTAAGTCACATCCCAGAGATGTTAACACTGGAAAATTGTTAAAGGGAATTATAAGATACCAGGGATTATATTTTATGACAACATAGTTATTTGTTTAAGGTTAATAAATTCTCCTTTTACAGGCTACAGTTGGAAACACTGGTTATATGGTAATATTAGGAAGGCATTGCCTAGAATGTCCTATTTTCAGATATTACCAGAAAACTTAAGCAACTAAGGTTGACTTTATGGAGCCAATAAAGCCTCTTAGGAGAAAACAACTGACCTACTACCCTGCATACATGGTTCTTATAAATGGTTCCCTTACATAGTTACAGGTGAGTAAGGGATGTCGCTTCCTGGCAGGCCCAGGAACATCAGAAGATTTTGAGGACTTTGAGAAGAGAGGAATTCAACAAAACTATAAGTATTCCAGAAGTCTGATGGCCAAGTCCTTGGCTGAGCTTCTTAACCTCAAAAAACTGAAAAATCTAGTCTGAGATTCCTTATGAAAAGTTCCAGCAAAGCAAACTTTAAAAAAGCCTACATGGTCAATCACTACTCTTGCTACACTTTTGTCAATAAACAGGCCAAGTTTCATGAGACTAAACTTAATTTGCAAGTGAATTTGTCTACTTTGGCTATCTTTAGTAAAAATGGGGATGACTATAGAGAAATAAGTTATGTTTCAGAAAAAAATTATAGTGCGTCTGTTATTAGATTCTAGCCTTGTTCATAGTTTTTGAGGTTTTGTTATTTACCTGCAAACTGGATTGGAACCTAAATTCTTACAGTTTCCTCGAACATCTGGCTGCAGCTCTCCAGACTATTTCCCCACTCTTCTGATACAGAGTCACTGAAATTCAAACTGCCCTTTTCCTGAAGTCCTGTGAGCTGAAGCTAGATGACTTGATATAGACTTCAGAGAGGTCACCACAATAGCTTATGTATGAACAACCTTCACGACATTCAAACTGCAAACCAGAAAAATCTGTGAGAGTGCTCCTGCTTGCCTTCACCATCTGAAGATGCTTCAAACTCAAATTTAGAAATCTTCTCAACTGTCTGCCCTCTGGATTCAAAAACTGAGTTTATAGTTTGCTCAAACCATTAGCTTTTGTTTTCCTTTGTTTTCATATAAATGACTCATTTAAATACCTGATTGATCAGACCATACAGAGGTCTAAGTCTGATAGAATCGGAACTGCCACACTGACTCCCGACATGAGACCACAACAGTTAACTGTTTAGCTGAACTGGCCTATCCCCACGAATAAAAGACAGGTTCAATAACTTATGGGACAATCCAATACCCAGTTTCTGTCCTGTGAAACTTCTTGGGGAAGTTTCAGATGGGAATGATGGGGTTTAAAACACACTAACCACAAAATATGGGGCCTTGGCATTTGAGAAAACAGCAGAAGCATGCTCTCTCTGACTTTCTTCAGCCATTCTCCCTTGAAGCTAGACATCAGAAATTGTCATAATAGACAAGTTCTCCCTATACCCAGAGGAAAGGGACAAAGACACAGGATGCAGAGAAGAATCTGAATAAACAGGCCTTGCTAAGTTCCTCTCCGTTTACTGCCATTAGATCATACCCATTTGTCTTCCATTCATACTTTGCCATTACTGTACATAAAAATGCACAGATTTCTTGGTTTCTCTGGGTCTTCATATCTGAAGGCTTCCAGAAATCCTTTCTCCCTTATACTGTCTAACCGTTATCACTTGTCTCCTTAATATGGAAGGTGAGAACCATGCAGTATGTTGCTCCAAAAAGTCTACCCTGCAAGTCAGCTGGGAACATACCTAAGTTTAGAAGAAGGTGAGGGTGAAAAATAAGCATTCACCTGCAACTCACATAGAGCCCTTTATCAGTAAGAATCAAGGGCAACACCCCTCCCTCCCATTCCTCAGAGCTCAGGGGTCTTTCCTTCAACATTCTCAAGGACTGACTGTTCCCTCCCTGGTCCCACGGATGCTGCCAATAGATTATTCCGTTTTCTCTCTCATGTTTACAGATGTGGATAGAACGAACATGAAGAGTAACAGAGGAAAATGCATTAAATATGTGTATTTCTTAATCCATATATAATAGAATAATATAAAGCCATTCAGTCATGTTTTAGGCCAGGTGCGGTGGCTCACACCTGTAATCCTAGCCCTTTGGGAGACCAAGGTGGGCAGACTGCCTGAGCTCAGAAGTTCAAGACCACCCTGGGCAACATGGTGAAACCCCATTTCTACTAAAATACAAAAAATTCGCTTGGCATGGTGGTGGGCACCTGTAGTCTCAGCTACCTGGGAGGCCGAGGCATCCTGAGAATTGCTTGAACCAGGGAGGCAGAGGTGGCAGTGCACTACAGCCTGGACAACAGAGAAGACACTCTGCCTCAAATAAATAAATAAATAAATAATTTTTTAAAAAAATAAAGTCATGTTTTAGAACACTACTACCATGGGGAAAATTTTCATGATACATTAAATTAAAAAAATTAAAGCTACAAAACAACAGTCAAGACCAGAGAAATATACATAAAATATTATTGCATCAAAGCGCTGCAATGACAGATAATTTCACTTTTCTATATACTTTATTCTCCAAATTTTTATAGCAAGTATATATTTATGCTTAAATTCAGAAAAAAAAGTGCTATACAAATATAAAGTATATGCGGTTATTATAAAAATTAGAACAATTACATGGAAAATTCTTGAGTCAATATTAAAAAGAAAAATATACAAAATTATAAATATATGATTAAAATGATTTTACTATGCATAGGTTAAAAAAAAGACTAGAAGGGAAAAATGCCAAAAAATTATTAGTAATTATCTTCAGGTCAATTTTAATATTTAATTATTTGACATTATTCTTTATATTCCTAATTTTTTCAGTGAGAGGGTGTGGCTTTAAATTTTCTTATCTTTTATTCTTTTTTTTTTTTCTTTTTGAAGACACGGTTTCACCATGTTGGTCAGGCTGGTCTTGAACTCCCAACCTCAGGTGATCCACCTGCCTTGGCCTCCAAAGTGCTTGGATTACAGGCGCAAGCGACCACGCCCAGCCAAATTTTCTTATCTTTAATCGTGAATTTTTCAAGCCTGTAACAAATATCACACATATCGACTACTCATATTTAATAGATATTAATATTTTGTCATATTTAATTTGAGTTCCTTTAAGGAATAAAACATAAATACAGCTAAAATCTAACCCCTCCCTCATTCTCCCCCTCCCTCTGGTTTTAGAGGTAATCATTATTCTGTAATTAGGCTATATCATTCTTGGGCATATTTTATAACTTTTGCTACTTATATATGTATCTTTAAATCATGATATTTTTAAAGTACAAAGGAGTATCACACTACACATGTCCTTTTGCAAATCTTTTACTTTAAGATTTAGTCATGTTAATATATGTAGGTCTAATACATTTGTTTTAACTACTGCTTACTATTCTGTGGTATGACCATGCCACAGTCTCTCCATTTTTTTTTATCCTACTGGTCCTCATACTCCAGCATGCATCGGAAGCCCCTTGAGGTCCTCACAGTACCATACTTAGATGAATGTGTGTGGTTGTGTTCCAATAAAACTTTGCTGTGGATACTAAAATTTGAATTTCATAAAAGTTTTACATAATATAAAATAATATTTGTCCCTGATATTTTTAAGCATTTAAAAATGTAAAAACTGGCCAAGTATGGTTGCTCACATCTGTAAATCCCAGCACTTTGGGAGGCTGAGGCAGGCAGATATCCTGAAGTCAGGCGTTTGAGACCAGCCTGGCCAACATGGTGAAACCCCATTTCTACTAAAAATACAAAAATTAGCTGGACGTGGTGTCACATGCCTGCAATCCCACCTACTCGGAAGACTGATGCAGGAGAATCGCTTGAACTCAGAAAGTGGAGATTGCAGTGAGCCAAGATGGTGCCACTACACTCCAGCCTGGGTGACAAAGCAAGGCTCCATCTCAAAAAAATAAATAAATAAATATGTAAAAACTATTCACAAACTGTGCAAAGAGGCAGTTGGCTGGATTTGACCTCAGGACACTTAATTTGCCCAGTCCTTCCCCTAGTCTCCAGATACTTGGGTCAGTTCCACTGTTTTGCTGTAATAAACAGTGCTGCTTTAGCATTTGTGACAGACCCTTAGAGTAAACAGTCATGGGCTACATAATGACATTTTGGCCAACAACAAACCACATACACAATGTTAGGCCCATAAAATAACACCACATTTTCACTGTAACACTGTACCTTTTCTATGTTTAGATATGTCTAGGTACACAGAGACTTGCCACTGTGTTACAATTGCCTACAGTGTTCAGTACAGTAACATGCTATCCAGGTTTGTAGCCTAGGAGCAATAGGCTACACCATATAGCCTAGGTGTGCAGCAGGCTGTACCGTCAAGGTTTGTGTAAGTATCCTCTATGATGTTCACACAGCCTAACCACACATTTCTCAGAAAGTATCCCCATCGCTAAGCAATGCAAAACCATACTTAGAAGTGAAATAACTAAGTCATAGAGGACTTACTGGGTATCAACAATTTGCTCTACAAAGAAATAGTGCAAAATCTGCCTTCTACCGACAATGAACATGAGTTTCTATTTTCCTAGATCCTTGGCAAACACTTGGCGTTAGCAGGCCAGGCCTTTTGAAGTTTGTCTGCCTGGTGGATGTGAAGTAACTTACTGCTGTGCTCATTTGCATTGCTCATTTGCATTTCCAGGGTCGCTCATGAGCTTGAGTGTCTTTGCCGTTGTTTCTTGTTCACCATTTGCCCTTTCTCTCCCCAAACTGCCCCTTTATACTTTTTCCCATTTTTAAAATTCTTGGTGTGAAATCACTCATGTATTTTTAATACCGATTGTTTGTTGTATTTTAAATACCTATTGTGTGTTGTTTTAGAAATTGAAAAATTCCCCAGCCTGAGATTTCTTTTTAGCTCTATTTATAGTGCTTTGTCATGCAGAAGTTTACTAATTTTAATATAGTCAGGTGTATAAATCTTCTTTGTTATATGGGCCTTATGTTTTGTTTAAGAAATTCCTTTCTGTTCCAATGTCTTCAAATATTAATCTTCTCTCTTTTTTCTCTAAAAGGTTCTAAGTTGTGATTTTCATATTTAGCTCTTTAATCCACTTAGACCTTATTTTTATACTGGTGAAAGGTATACATTTTTGGGGTGGGTAAGTAATATGCTTAGACAATTGTCTATACTGATTTGTAATGCCTCCGCTGTTATAGACAAAGTTTAATGTAAATGTAAATTTTTTTAATGGAGAAAAGGTCTTTACCTAAAGTTTATCCTAGAGGCATAGATGTGGGAACAAAGCTAATATGCTATAGGATAAGTAATAAATAACATGAGTCGCTGTGTTGCTGTGATACAATATCCAAAATATGTGTTAGTAATGCCAGAAAATACCTGTTTGAAAGAAAAAAAAATTCAGCTACATGAGTATTTTACATGTAACTTTTTGATGATGCTGAGATAAAAGATGAGCAGAAGCTTTGTTAAAAAAAAACAAAAAAAAACCTTCCTCCCACCCTCCGTCAAAAAAGAGATAAAGGAAAGCAGGTGATCTCTTTAAAAACAAGGGAGGAATGACTGCACAGCTCTCTGTGTTAACAATAGCAGATGTGCAGCAAAAGCATAATATATGAACCCAACATTGGCTACCCAAACAAAGAAGCAGGAAATCGAGTCCAGCAGAGCTGGGACCTGGGCCGTGGCAGGCACTGAAGACTAGTGGTGCTGCATGAATGGGCAGAGCTGGTGCCCCATCTGTGTGAAATCAGGAGGGAGCTTCAATTTGGCTGATTTCACAGAGCTCAATAGGAAGTGAAAATAACAGGCCATAACAGTCTCACGAAAAATAAAGCACCCCTATGTTTTACACTCCTACTGAATTTTGTTAACGTATTAGATTGAACTATATGAAAGTGTCATTTCTGAAGTCAGAAAAAGAAGGTTGACTATCTTCATTTTCATACAGCTCAACCTAATAGAAAAGGATAGTGCCACGTTACATATTCAGGCATCTCTTGCTCAACAATGAGCCAATATAATGGAATTCTCCACTCAGATTCAAGGAGGACACTCACTGATATGGGAATTACTCACTCTTCTCCCATATTGTTAGCAGATTGGCAACGCTGGAAGTCAAATTTTCTCAGACTAAAGGAGAGAAGTCTTCTGACTCGGAGACTTGGTGACTTCTCTCACCAACCGGTCAGGATAACCGTCTTGAGAGCATGCTTCTAGGTGTTCCTTGGTCTAAAGCTCTTCTCTCCAATGACATGAATAACGCTTTTCTCAGCAATGGCATCCTGCTCTAGTCACTCACACTCTGCCGTTAGATCACCCAAGAAATGAAATAAAACTACTGAAATCAATTAAAAGTATCTGATACGCTAGGCAAATAAAGCCTTTTGAATTGTTCAGAAAGAATCAGCAGAGCAAATGATTTCCTCCCTTGACACTCAGTGAGGGCACCCTCTACAACAGCGTTCCTCAGTCCAGCTCTTCCTGCTATTTCATACCAAACTTGGGGCTCCAGAGTCATATTAGTTCATCTTTCCAGCTGCCAGATGGACAGTCAGCTTACACTTGGTCATATTCCAGCTTCTCTAAACGTATGTGTTTCTGATGTTACACAGAATTTCTCATTCTGACACTAGGAAATCAGACTCTATTAGTGTACCAAGGAATTGTGGAAGGACCCAATGGGCTGCAAATCGCTCTGACTACGATCCTCGTGTGCATGCATTAGGTTAACTACAATCGCTTTCAGATTTTCTTAGCTCGCTTTGTTCCCCACATTTTCAACACTGTCTCGGGCTGCTCCCTTAGGATCACAGATAATTAAATAAGAATATCCTAAATGAAAGGAATTGAATTGGAAGCTTTTAGAATTCTCTTCTCATCATCTAATTACACGAATGGCATTTATGGGCAGCCTAACTCCTAGCTAATTCCCTCTCTGAATTTTAGCATCATACAATTTGAACAGCAAATCCTAAAACCATAGGGTGGGTATTTTCTACTGCTTTGGTGACATACTTTTTTTTCAAGTTTTCCTGAAATTCACTTTGCCAGAAGACTGCCTTGAGGCTACCCCTGGTCCAGAGTGTCTTCAAAAAAACACAATTAAACAATTCCCACTGACCCCACTACTTTGAGCATTCCATCACTCTATGGCTCCAGATAGAGCAACTCAAATGAGACATAACTGGAAAAAAAAAAAGTTTAGATGGGAAATTGTAGAGCTTCTTCAGTCCCCCAAAAAAGCTGACATCCTTCTGCACATTCAAACACAGTGGGCAATGTCACCTCACCAGCAACTGTACAACCGAAAGCCTTATAGAGATAGGACCCTCATCCTTCAATCGACCACCCAGTTATTCATCAGATCCTCCCACCCTTTCATCGTCTTCAGCATCTTGCAAAGCTCCCTTCCCCATCTCTACATCTACAGTCTCCATAAGTGGACTGGTAACTTCCCATAGTGTCCTTTCAGCCAGCCCACAAAAAAGGCCAGGAAGGACGACTGTCAAGGCAGCCACGTCTGCTCAGTTGTACCAATCAAGATTCTGGGGCAACATGTCGCAAGTCAGACTGAATGGAGCCAAATCCCATGGTATGACCATAGAAGAACAAACTCAGCTTCTCAATCTTTACCCTCACATCACTGAACGCTTGTTTAACCGCCGGTGTCCAAAATGTGTGGGGATTTCTCCCTTCCAAGCAATTCTCCAGCCAGTCCCAGATGGGTATTCCCTAATTTAACTCAATTCTGACACTGTCTTCCTGGAGATAGTGTCATATCCCCCAGGTTGAGAGCTCAGTCCCACAAGATTGCCTGCCACTTCAGATGCCAATCTAAAGCCCTGGGTGGTTTTACCTGAGCTTCTGACTGACTGCATATAAATCAGGTGTTCCCATGACTCCCTTCTTGGGTTTGATTAATTTGCTACAGCAACTCTAAGAACTCAGGGAGACCCTTATGTTTACCATTTTACGATAAAGGATATTGCAAAGGATACAGAAGAAAAACCAGATGGAAGAGGCGCATAAGGTGACGTATGATGAAGAGATGTGGAACTTCTTTTCCCTCTCTAAGAGCACCAACCTACACGAACCTTCACAGGTTCAGCTGTCCAGAAGCTCTCCAAACCCAATTCTTTTGGGGTTCTATGGAAGCTTCATTACACAGGCACAATTGATTAAATCATTTGCCATTGGTGATCAACTTAACCTTCGGCCCATCTCCGTTTCACAGAGGTTGGGGATGGAGCTGAAAGTCCCAATGTTCTAACCATGCCTTCATGTTTCCTGTGACCAGTCCCTATCCTCAAGCCCTCTAGGGGCCCCCAGCCACCAGCTCTCTAATAAGAGAGCAAAAGGCACTCTATGCAAAAGATACTCCTATTATTCTGGAGATTCCAAGGATTTGAAGGACTGTATGTCAGGAAATTGGACAAAGACCAAATATGTATTCCACAATATCATAGTCTACCCTCTGGTTTTTTAACAGAGATCTCTTATGTCAAAATAATATACCACTACAAAAGATGCTGGCTGGCACATTCCTAGAATTCCATCCAATCATTAATAATTAGTCCAGTCCATCATCAATTATACAAAAATGTCTCCCAGGGTGAGGCCACTCAGGTTTGTAAGCTTCCTTATCACACATGGGTAGAAGCAGCCTCAGACATAGCTGGATTCAAAGGTCAAATGAACTCACCGGGACTTCATCTCTCAACTCTCTCCCATGTGGGCTTCATTCTCAGCTTCATCTAAGAGATTCTAAGGATGCAGGTCTTCTGTGTCCTAAGCCAAGCCCCAAACTCAAGGTTTGTTATCAGGAAACCCCAGAGCCATTCCCTGTATGTTTCATGGCTCCCTGCTCCCTGGTGATTTTTTTCCTTCCACAGCTACCAGCAATATTTCCTGGAAGGATGATAGCCCAGGGATGGAGGGTTTGGTTGCAATCTCAGCTCTGTTACTCCTCTGTTGTGTGTTTTTGGACAATTCATTTTGCCTCTCTTGGCCTCAGTTTCCCCATCTGTAAATGCCACTCTCTGTGAAGCTTCCCCAAGTGCCTGCCCCTCCATCTAGTTCTGCACCTTCTCTGAACACACCACACTCTGGACTGTACTTACACTGACACACAAATGCTGCATCAGAAAGTATCTTACTGCTCCTGTAGCCTAGAACCAGAACAAAATGGCTGCAAACTATTTCATTCATTGGTAGGATGAGAAGATCTGCAGGGTTCTTCTAACCTTTGAAATTAGTCATGATCCAATGATCATGACTTATCTGATCATTCCATCCCATCCTGGATTTATCCCTAATTGGCTGGACCAGCCCTCTCTGTGTCCTTTCCTTCTCTGGAGCAGCTCCCAAAATCCAATCACCACTTTTAAAATTGCAGACTGGCCAGGCGCGGTGGCCCATGCCTTTAATCCCAGCACTTTGGGAGGCCGAGGTGGGTAGATCACGAGGTCAGAAGATCAAGACCATCCTGGCCAACATAGTGAAACCCTATCTCTACTAAAATATAAAAATTAGCTGGGCATGGTGGCACGTGTCTGTAGTCCCAGATACTCGGGAGGCTGAGGCAGGAGAATTGCTTGAACCCAGGAGGTGGAGGTTGCAGTGCGCTGAGATCACACCACTGCACTCAAGCCTGGTGCCTGGCAACAGAGTGAGACTCTGTCTCAAAAAAAAAAAAAAAAAAAAAAAAAAAAAGAATTTGCAGACTAACTAACCTCTACCCATCTTCACACCCAATTCTCATTCTCCTCATTACTCAGTATGTTTCATACAATCCCAAATATTCCTTCCCTGTGCTGTGTACAATGAAAATGCCTTAACTGCGATCTGATCTTGCCAATATACTGGTGTTTAAACCTTTGTGCCTGACTACTGCAGAACCACCTTGACTTGTAAGGTGCCAGAAATCAAAGGCTATGTATCTATGTAGACAGTGCCCCAAGCGTCTATCTGTCTCCTACATGCTTTTGAAGACAAAGAATGGTAATGACATTCAGATTGATTATGTTATAATATTCTGCAACATGTGCTCCCACTCCAGATGAGCATGGAGTCCACCGAAAAACTCTCATTCAGTGATTCCCCATGGGATGAGCGACTCACAAATGCATGAGGAGGAGCATATATTTTGAAGAAACTATTCAATATGATCATGTAACTTTACATATTTAGAAAATATTTTTAGAAACTATTATTATTTAAAACACACTATAGAAACAGTAGAGATAACATTTGAACTCAGAGCGGCTCTTTTAGACCACATTATTTCTCAATGAAAGAGGCAGCAAGTACCACAAGCCTTGGCCAAAGCAGGTTTTGTACCTTGTCATTCTGTCCTCCATGCTTGTTCCCTATGGGGAAGGGCTCTGTATCCTTGGAGAGAGCAGAAAAACTCTGTCCCATGGAATGAGGTGAGCAGGGTTTACTCTCCTACAGCCACCAAAAAATTATCTAGGTGCCAAGCTAACACTCGTCTCACAGAAGAAGAACTCATGTCCTGGTCCCTATGTCAAGGTGCCTCCTGGGTTCTTCCCTCAAAAACGAGGTGGTTGGATGATGCCCACTGAATGCTCACAGCTCCAGCAGCTCTGCTTGTTCTGTGAGAAGCCATCAGACAGTCAAAAAACAATTCTAAACACCTACTCTGAGCCAGGCATGCTCCAGACAGGATTGCTATTTGGTTTTTCTTTCTGTTGGAGTTATTAGAGAGCTGAGTCGAGTGTCCATGGCTTGAAATACAGTCAGGATAACAGGCTATTTGACCCCCAGTGGTAACCTGGTAATGGTTATTTTGTTTGAATCAAGAAAGGCTCATTTTTACAAATCCTGGCACTGTGTTCTCCCCCGCATGGCTGGTAGTTCGAGTCTCACGTCATCCTACATCTTGTGTAATGATTTTTGAAGAGTGATTTAAATCATCCACTCCTCAGGGATAGGAATCACTTTCAAGAAAAAGTGTTTGGGGTGAGATTTTAAACTTGGCAAATTTAAAAACCACTGTGGAGGCATAGAAAGCAGAAGGAAGAATCGTTTTCAGGGTAAATTGGGTTATAAATGATGGTCAGACATAGAACTGGCCTCAATAAAGACCTTGCTAAGAACCTTGTAAACAGAAGCAAACTGGCACATCACAGTGGTTTTGAAGAGTATGTCACGCCCTGAATAGAGACAAAATAAAGAAGTTCTGGTAAGTAGCTCCACCTCTAAGTACAGCAGAGTTGGTCATGGGAAACACTATTGATGGGTTTTGAGGGGTTTGTTTCAGTTTGTTTTGTTTTGTTTCAGATAGTGTCTTGCTCTGTTGCCCAGACAAGACTACAGTGGTGTGATCATAGCTCACTGCAGCCATGCCCAGTGAATTTAAAAAAAATTTTTTATAGAGATGGGATCTCCCTTTGTTGCCCAGGCTGGTCTCGAACTGCTGGACTTAGTGATCCTCCCACCTTAGCCTCCCAAAGTGCTGAGATTACAGGTGTGAGCCACTGTGCCTGGCCAGTACATTTTTCTAATCACGGCCCCATTCATTTACCTGCTCTTTCAGCCTTCCATACAACCCCTGCCTCCCATTTTTCCTCCATTAAAACTGTACTTTGAGGCTGCAGTTCATAGCCAAGAAGAGGGCAAAAGACATGAGAACAGACAAAGCAACCACATTTCCAAATAACAATTTTTTAAAATCCTCATAGAGACACTAATCCTGAAAACCAAGACCCTCAGATTTGCAAAAGCCAAGCTTTTGTACAGATAAAAGGTTTTCTGAGGTCTAAAAGCAAGGATTTGAATACCAGGAGCCAAAGCCCTGAAGGAATCGCTTGCTGTATAAAGCTTATCCATGAATAATGGTTTAGAAAAACATTTTCTCTCCACTGGGGAGAGAGATTACAAATCTTTCTGAGTGGGAGTAGAGTGTTGAGAATGAAACAGGAGAGCGGTAGTGTTACTCGCTGTACTCCCAACGCCCCGCCCCCCATTCCCTGCCCCATGTAACTTCAGTGAGCAGGTTCCGGAGTTCCAGAGCGGTGCTGCCAGTACAGCAAGTTCATCTCCAGGGTCCCGTGGGGAGAAGCAGGGAGAGTCAGTCAGGTGTCTTTGGAGAGTCCTTCCTCCTCCCCATGGCCAGATTATAAAAGCCAGAGCAAGGGCCACAGTGGTGAAGGGGTCTCCCGACTGGAATGAGATGAATGCAGAATGTGGGGGGCTGGTAAGTGGAGGTGACACTATGATCTGAATGCTTGTATTGCCTCAAAATTTCTATGTTGAAATCCTAACCCCAAGGTAATGGAATTAGATGGTAAAACCTCTGAGAGGCGATTCAGTCATGAGAAATAGAACTCTCGTGACTGGGATTACATCCCTCATAAAAAATAAAAATAAAAAATAAAAGACCCAAGGCTGGGCGTGGTGTCTCACGCCTGTAATCCCCGCACTTTGGGAGGCCAAGGCAGGCAGATCACCTCAGGTCAGGAGTTTAAGACCGACCTAGCCAACATGGTGAAACCCCAACTCTACTAAAAACACAAAAAGTGGCCGGGCGTGGTGGCAGGTGCCTGTAATCCCAGCTACTCAGGAGGCTGAGGCAGAAGAATCGCTTGAACCCAGGAGGCGGAGGTTGCAGTGAGCCAAGATCATGCCACTGCACTCCAGCCTGGGTGACAACGGCAAGACTCTGTCTCAAAAATAAAAAGAAGACCCAAGAGAGACCTCCTCTTTCTTCTGCCACGTGAGGAGGACACAGCAGGAAGTCACTGTCTATGAACCAGGAAGAGGGCCCTCCCCATTTGCTAGCACTTCCCAGCTTCCAGCAGTTTGAGAAATAAATTTCTGTTGTTTACACACCATCCTCTTTGGGTGCTTACTTATAGTAGCCCCAACGGACTAAGACAGACCATGTGCACCTAGAGGCAGAATCCAGAGGGACTGAGGCCAATAGCCTTTAAAGACCAGAGGGCCAAAAACACCTTGCAGAGTGCTCTGGGCCAGAGGGCCAGAGGATTCCCCAAACCCATTCTCCAAGTGTCGCCAACCCTCCCCATCTGTGAACTTAGATGCCGCTTCTAAGGAAGGGAGAAGAGTAGAGCCCTGCAAATGCCTAAATCTAGGCAGGAAATGACTGGGTCATCACCACGTGGACGGTTTCCCTTGAGCATGAATGATTAAATTTTCAGCTACCAAAGAGAAATGGGGTCCCAAGGTAAATATTAAGTTCAACTGTTGGTGAATTCTTAAGCATTATTTAATTAATTAAGCCAGCAAAAATTTTGGAACTTAAATGTTCACCAGAACAATAAATAAGTCTAGAAAAAGAACGTGGGTCAGCGGGGAAGTATCTACAGTGTCGTTCTTTTCTAACTTCAGCAACACACAACAATATTATAAACCATTGTAATATTGGTTTATAATATTAGAAACCGATGGTCCATCACTGAATACATGACACTCTTTAAATTTTCCTAGAATTAAAAGGTTCTATTCCAGTAGTTTACTTGAATTATATAATTAACTATAAAACTTCAAAGTAAATGAGGCTGAACTTTTCAAAATGCAAATCTGATCATGTCACTTTTTTGTTGTGTTTTGTTTTGTTTTGTTTTTGAGACAGAGTTTTGCTCTTGTTGCCCAGGCTAGAGTGCAATGGCACGATCTCGGTTCCCCGCAACCTCCACCTATTGGGTTCAAGCTATTCTCCTGCCTCAGCCTCTCAAGTAACTGGAATAACAGGCATGTGCCACCACGCCTGGCTAATTTTTTTGTATTTTTCATAGAGATGGAGTTGCTTCATGTTGATCAGGCTGGTCTAGAACTCCTGACCTCAGGTGTTCTACCTGTCTCAGACTCCCAAAGTGCTGAGAGCCACCGCACCAGGCCTCACCATGTCACTTTTTCCCAACATCCACCTCTGGAGAGAGGGAGCTGGTCTACTTTGCTCACCATGGCAATGCCAGCACTGAGCACATAGTGGGCCTTCATTTGTTGAATGAATGTAGAAATGAATGAATTAATATGAGCAGGCTAGTGAACTCTTAAGTCTCCTACCTTTGACATTCTGCAGCTACATGAGTTGCATCGACTTTCCCACATAAAGAATCACAAAGAACCTCCTGAATTTCGGTTTAAACTGACAAATATTTGCAGTAATGTAGAAATAGTTTTAATATGTTCCCATTCCATTAATTGCAGTTCTAGCATCACACATACATTTATGCATATATATTCTTATTTAATATAGTTCTTGATCCCTGAAACTTAATTAACAAAGGCATTAAGTTAGTCAAAACATGAACATTGTCACCTCGGTGTAAATGTTACAGTAGAATCAGGTATTGTTCTTTCATGTTGCAATTAAAATTTAAATCAACTCATTATGTTTTGTTTCTTAACAAAAATATATAAGGAAATGGCATTCTATTAAAATAGAGTTCTACAAAAGAAAAATCTATAGAGGAATTAATTTGTGCCCATGACAAAACGTTATCTCTGAAAAGAGTAGAAAAAAATGTAAGGTTTGGGTTTTTATCACCTGACCCTTTGTTCATCTCTGCACACTTTGTTGTACACAGAAACAAATATGTAGATTTATGAGATTTATGGCTATCTACAGAAACACCTTTTACTCTGGCAGTTCCCACATTTTCAGCAATTGCAGGAATTTCAGTTTCTCAATTCTCCACAAAATTTGAGCAAAAACACTGCAAATTCCTGTTCCCTGTCCACCAAAATCTCTCACAGTAATTAAAGCCCTTATCAGCATCACCGTGTGCTACACAACAATCTAGTCTTCCTAAAAGTAAATTCACAAGGGGGGGATTCCTCTCAATGATAAGCAAACAGCAATTATTATTCCCTGTTATTAAAATGCTCTCGGTTAATTGTACAGATACCAGCAAGGAGATTACCTTAAAAGGCTGGATACCAAAGGGGAGTTAGTCAGAGTTTTGAACCTTCTGGTCTACTTTAGAGGAGCATTTACAGAGAAATTCAGTAAATATTTGTAAGGAACCATTAACATTGAGTAAACAATTCAATGCCCGTAAAGAAAAATGTATTTGAATAATCGTAAAAGAACCTCCCTCCATACATGCAGGAAATGAATTATTTCAAAATGAAAATAGCTGAAATAGATTCACAGAAAAATACTACCAACCACATTTTCTAAGCATCCTTTGTTGTATACACAGTTGATCATCCTGGACCGTATTTATAAGAAGCACATGATCAAAAAAAAAAAAAAAAAAGAAGATGAAGAAGAAGCTGCTGTTTTCAGTCCAGGGATTATTTTACAGGGAACTCAACGGGCTCAGCCCTTCCTTAGCATTTTTCCTGTTTCAGTCCCAACAGAAATGAGATTGAAGCGTTTGTCTTTTGTGCTGCTAACTCCCAGCCTGCCAGCGTATCCCTGTTTGATGCTGTCCTTCCATTGACAGAGTGGGGGAGGAAAGAGCAAGTAAATGATGAAGTTCTGAGATTTCTCTTCCCCTCCAAATGGCAGAGATAAATCTAGCCAGCGAACATGAAGGTGTCCTGGCTCAATTAAAAACCAACTTTGACAAAATATTTTGTTTAAAGAGAAAAATGGTGTCTCTCCAGTGAAAACTGTTCAGGGCAGCTGCTACAGGGGAAGCAGGTGGTTGAGTCTACCCTGAGGGGTTCAGAAATATTAATATTTAAACCTCTCACATTTCACTAAAGTTCACGACAGCTTCCTAATGCCTGGAGGAAGACAGAACAGGCAAATCACAAGCCACAGAGTGGGGAATGCCTTCTAATTTGGCCAGAGCAGGGCCTGATTGTCTGACTCCCCAGCTCAGCCTCTCTGATTTGCTGCAAGCCCACAAAGACAATGCGTTAGAATTTCAAAGCTGGCTCCTTCCTCGACACGCTGTAAAGACAAAACATGTCATCAGCACACAGGGTTTTCCAGGCCGTGATTTGTTTGTCTAGACTCTGGCCATTGAACTCTGTTTATTACTAAACATGGTGTGGAATCGGCAACAAATCAAAGGCGGTTCTGAGAGCCTGTAGGGCTTGTCTTCCCTGAGCGCATGCAACCATCCTTCCTTCTCGGTTTCCACTGCTCTCAGAGGTCTGTCTTTCCCAGGACCCAGGGGCCGATCACTAGACTAATGTTTCATCTTTTTTTGACCCAGGACATGACCCTGGGTCATTTGTAACCCTCAGATCCCCTCCCCATCATTGTGCAAGTAGGCAGCCCTTAATAATTATATTCTGGCGGCTGCATGGAGAGGTCGTGAAGAATGACTAATGATTAACATTTGAAAATGGAGCGTGATAGGAAAATACTACCAATCACGGCAAAACCGTCTGTCAAAAGAGCAGAGGACAACGACTACAAGAAAAACACTATTTAAAGAGTACACTCTTCCAAGATGAGGATGTGCCTTTCAAAAGAATTCTTCAGGTTTGTTTTCAGAAAGACACATATTCTCAGATGCATTGTTATCATTTTTAACGGACAATTGTTAGCCTACTTGTTCATGAATATATATTTCCTACTTTAAAAGATTTGACCTAGAGGATAAAATGGAGATTTACAGCTCTTTTTAGAAAATAATGTACAACTTGATTCTTTTAAAGAAAAGGCATCTCTGTTGCCTACAAAAATGTAACTGCTTTGTACAAAAATCAGTCCTCTCAGGTAGCATTTCTGAAACACATCGATTATGTAAAGAAAGATCTATGAGCTAAGAGAAGGCTTGTAAGCTCAGAGGCTAAGGATGGAGGTCTCTAACTGAAAAGGCTTAGGTACCAACTCTCTGTGAACCTTACATATTATCTAAACAGGTGCAAGCTATCTAATCTGTGTTTCACTTCTCCTGCCAGAAATGGAAAGCTATCACTCCAAAGGGCTGTTAAGCAAAACAAAATAATACTTCCAAAGAAGATCTAGCTTCTGTTCTGTGACAATTTAGTGATCATTCATCAGATGAACAAAGAAGCCAAAAGGGTCAAACCAACCAGAACTTAGAACGACGGTCAGGAACTCCTGACCTATCCTGGCAGTTTCAAGGAACCCAGTAGAAGATTTGGCTCCAGCCAGTCACTGTGATCTCTCTATTTGTACCCATGGGCTAGGACTAGAGACCCATCTCATCCCAGGGGTGTCAATCACAGGCCTATACACATTCTGCACAGTTCTAGGGAAATTCAGGTGAAAGGAATGGGAGAAGAACCAACCTAGACGTTCCTGGGCCCATCCTGACCAAGGCCCTTGGGATGGCTTCCAGACTCCCAAAAATGACAAAAAGGATCTCATATTTGCTGCCCCAACAAAGCCAGGGTAATTTCACAATAGACCCAGTTCCATTAACAGAGGCCTCTGGTTTGGTTTTAGCCCTTAGAAAAAACTGCAAGTAAAGTAGGTACCCTAATATTATCACCCCTGTCAAATGCTCCTGAGTTAAGGAAATTTTGTATCCTTTATGTCTTGGAATAAGATTCCATTCACCCAGCTGGATGGGAACGCCCCTCTAAGTCAGGCACTGTGGGCCTTCTGTCTGTGATTTCATTCTCCCCCCACCTCCACCTCACCAGGTAGGTGTCTCTCCATGCAGAAATGATGGCTGAATTCAATTGAATAAATGTTAGAATTCCAAAACAAACCAAAAACCGAATAGTCGTTTTCAGCCACATTCACACATCAAGTTTTTTTCTTTAAAGTTTGAAGGGGATAGCAGGTAGAAGTGGAAAGAGCAGACGGTATGAGAAAAGACCCCTCACCCAACCAACTTGGGCATTGATTTTTTTTTAAAAGGAATCTTTATCTTTACACAGAAGGTAGAAGTTATAATTTAACTCTCAAGTTAACTATAAGTCCCCTTGCCTTTCAAGTCATAGGAACACAAAAGGCTTTAATGATTTTTTGACTGAAGAAGGAAAAAACATACCATATGAAAAATCGCTTCTCCCCCTAACACGGATATACTGGCCACTCAAAGATAGGTCTGTGAGATCCTTATCCACAGGATCCATTAATAGGACTAGCACAGGAAACTCCACAATCACAATCTAAAGTTTACTTTGACAAACACAGGAAGACCACTAGCTTAAGCGGCTCGGCATATGAAGTTAAAACTTCATTTGAACACTTGAATAATAATTTCCCTCCTAAAAAAAAAAAAAAAAAAAAAGGAAGTGGATTTTTACTTGTAAGTTCTCAGTTTCAAACAGACCAAACCTAATGAACATCTTCTTCCACCAAAATGAAGAAAAGAAAAAGGAAATTCCATGGACTCCAATAACAATCAAGTTTCAGAAACACAAAACCGTTTTCACAAGACGCTCCTCTGCAAGACACTCATCTCTTAAAACTATTCGCTACACGGGAGAGGAGTTTCTACAGGCTAATGTGACATAGAGTTTGTGTATAAAATCTTCCCTTAATGCCCCAGAGGAGTTACTCCTTTACAAAATCCTTTAAAAAAAGAAGCCAATGACCATCCCTGGGCTGTGAGATTATGAGTACTTTTTAATTATTCTTTTCTACTTATTTTCAAGCTTTCATACAAATTTCCATTTTTGCTTTTAAAATCAGAAAAAAATTTTTAAAATCCTATGGTAGAATTCAAGATGAAGAATCTCTGAGGGCTGTCAGCCTTTGTGTGATTTTTTTTCTTTCTTTTTTTTTTTTTTTTTTTTTTTTTTTGAGACACTTTACCGCCCAGACTGGAGTACAGTGGCGTGATCTCAGCTCAATGTAACTTCTGCCTCCTGGGTTCAAGAGAATCTCCCTCCTCAGCCTCCTGAGTAGGTGGGATTATAAGTATGCACCACCACACCTGGCTAATTTTTGTATCTTTTTGGTAGAGACGGGGTTTCACCATGTTGGCCAGGCTGGTCTTGAACCCCTGACCTCAAGTGATCTGCCTGCCTCAGACTCCCAAATTGCTGGGATTATAGGCATGAGCCACTGCACCTGGCACCTTTGCACGGATGTTTAAAAGGCAATACTTCGGGACAGACACATCCCTCAGATGAAGGCTGGATTTTGCACCAGTCACTCCTCTGACTAGCACCACAAACCGCACAGTCCTAGTTCAGTCCTGATTGTCCATCTTTCTGTGATCCAGATTTCCATGATATCCAGTTCTGCTGACATGTTCATTTGCACTTCTGTGTGACTATGTGACCAAAGTGCTCTATCTTCACACACTGATCAGGAATTTGATTCCTGCCATTGTGAAATCCAAACTGGCCCTGACGTTTTACTCAAAAATCCTTTGTAAAGAAGCCATGCCAGACAGTTATATCTTAAGACCCAGGGCAATTTTACTTACATGTCAGCACAAAGGAATTACAAGGGCCTCACTAAAGAAATAAGGGTGGGCCGGGCGCAGTGGCTCACGCCTGTAATCCCAGCACTTTGGGAGGCCGAGGCGGGTGGATCACAAGGTCAAGAAATCGAGACCGTCCTGGTCAACATAGTGAAACCCTGTCTCTACTAAAAATACAAAAAATTAGCTGGACATGGTGGTGCATGCCTGTAATCCCAGCTACTCAGGAGGCTGAGGCAGGAGAATTGCCTGAACCCAGGAGGCGGAGGTTGCGGTGAGCCGTGATCGTGCCATTGCACTCCAGCCTGGGTAATGAGAGCGAAATTCCATCTCAAAAAAAAAAAAAAAAGAAAAAAAAAAAAAAAAAAAAAGAAATAAGGGTGGCCCGGCATGGTGGCTCATGCCTGTAATCCCAGCACTTTGGGAGGCCAAGGTGGGCAGATCACGAGGTCAAAAGATCGAGACCATCCTGGCCAACATGGGGAAACCCCATCTCTACTAAAATACAAAAATTAGCTGGGTGTGGTGGCTCATGCCTGTAGTCCCAGCTACTCGGGAGGCTAAGGCAGAATTGCTTGAACCCGGGAGGCGGAGGTTGCAGTGAGCCAAGATTGCACCACTGCACTCTAGCCTGGCGCCTGGTGACAGAGTGAGACTCTGTCTCAAATAAAAAAGAAAAAAAATAAGGGTATGTCAATATGAACAAATAAAGAGAAAAGGCCTGGTTTTATGGCCCCTGTCTGCACATGCAACTTAATCAAGATGGATCTTTTACTCACTGCAGCTTTGGGGTCTCATCCACCTCAACATCCTGTTCTATTTAATTTTACTTTCCGACTAATACCCCTGTACTCCCATTCCCACAACAACTCTGACACCTTCCTAAGTGGACATACAGATCTTCATGGCTGTGGATGACACAGTCACTTCTAGTCTTCACTCTGAGACACACAACAGGTTCCCTGTAGAGATGCCACGTATCCCTGAGCATCATAGCATTCTGCCACCCACTCAAATCTGGATTGTCCACCCATACCCCTCACCCACTCCAAGTTGGCCAAACTTCCCAGATAGCAGATATAGGCTGTGAGAAGTGAAACAGTTACCTACATCACCTCAGGGGCACCAAAGTGACATATATGGACCAAAGAGAGAGGGAAGGAAGAAAGGAAATGCCACCTAGCCAGACAAATGTACAGGGGTAAATCTGGCCATCAGGACTAGCTACTCAATTTTGGGGACCCATAGAAAAATGAAAATGCAAGGCCCCTTTTTCAAAAAGTATTAAGAATTTTAAGATACCCAGAGCAGAGCATTAAACCGGGTATAGGCTGTTTTTAAGGGTGGGGCTATCGGTTACTACACAGGTCACACGCCCGTGAAGCTGGTCCTGCTGGCTGTCAGTGGTAAAGTCACTGGCTTCCATGTTTAAATTAGCAGCAGTCAAAAAGCCTAGAGAGGACAGGAGTGAAATAAATAAATAAACTATCAAACCACCAAGGGGTCAAAAGCTGTATGTCCTAAGTCAGCTTCTTGTTTATAGATAGCTCTATGCATTTTTCAAAATATTTTTCTATTTTTTAACTGGAAAAAGGAACATCAGTGGTGACCAACATCACAGTGAGAGGACTCAAATTTGGCAGCTTTTGATTCTACAAGTAACAAGAACGTTAAAGATCATCCTGCCAATCAAGAAGAGCAGTTTTCATTGTTGCAGAACTGGATGGAATTCAAATCATTTGGCAAAAAAACACAGTCATAATTTTCTCCCATGGCATGCTCAGGTTCAGACAGAAGTTAGTTATGAATGAAATTTCCCTTTATCTGGACTGCCAAAGACAGCACGGAGGGCCTTCACGTCCTGGAGACCCCTAAACCAAGCTGGGTTCATGCTTCCACCCAGATCAGCCTTCCTTAAGGGTCCCAGGAGCACTTCATCCCAGCCTTCCTGGGAATTCTTCGGGTTCTGACATTCCCGTAATTCCTCCCTAGGTCTCAGCAGGGATCCCAATGTACAAATTTATGTACATATTTTAAAATCAATTATTTTCTTTTTATGCTCAAGAAGTGGTTGGAGCTGAATTTTTTACAAAATTCATAGGATTTAAGATATCTCCAAGCTAGATTCTCCATCCTTAATAAATGGTTAAAGAAAAAAATGTCCAGGCGCCTACTTCACAGCATGCCAAGGCCAGAAACCTCTCTGCAATGTGCATCACTTTTTTAAGGAGAAAAGAGAAAACATCAAAATTCTAAAACTGGCTATAAAAAAGTCATGCTGGGGTGGATGAATGGTTTGTGAGCTATAAAAACATACTCAGGTCTTATATGAACATACCTTTGGCTTTCAAACATATGAGCCACATCATTATTAATAAACTGGTGTATACACTGCCCAGTTCTACCCGCTCATACATCGAACCCACATACACTCACAGTTCCTCCCCTGGGGGACTAAGCAAACACATGAAATTCCTAGGGCCTGTGGCGAACACTTCTTTGAATAGTTGTATTTCACATGGAGAAGGCAGGGAAGGAGAGCTCAGATGTATTGACAGCCCTACTGTGTGCTAAGTCCTGTGTCAAGTGCTTTCATAAAGGTTAGCTCATCTTTTCTTCTGAGGGAAACCCTGATTGACAGATGAGTGACATGAAGGTCACACGGCTGATCCAAAGGATAGATAGCATTCGATCGCACTTCACCAGGCCCCAAGGCCTTCTTATTTCCACTCCAGCACAGCGCGGTTCCGATGCTTCATGAGCCAGCAGCAGGTTCAGTAGCTGAGCTAAGGACACAGTGGGGCAGCATCCAGCTAACTGTCGAAGAAGGGACGGGCTCACAGCTTGTCCTCCCTCCCCACTGGAAGCAGTCCAGCCCTAGATATAGAACACAAGCCCTGGAGGCTGTAATAATAGGAATAGTCCAGTAAAGCAGCTGGACAGAGAATCAGAGCATCCAGACTGGCAGGCAGAGCCCAGCCTAGAGGATACAGAAGTGGGTGCCATGCAGACAGCCACACGGTCAGGTAAGCTGGGCAGTCTCTGCAGAGCAGAGGCCCCACCGACCATAGCAGCCTACCAGTCAGTGACTAACAGTTGGTGCACACCACAAGAAGTGGCATATCCCAGGCTAACACCTCACTGCCTGGTTCAAAGGCTGGTTCTACCCTCTGTAAGCTGGGTGACCTTGAACAAATGACCTAAACCCTTTGCCTCAGTGTCCAATACCAAACAGAGAGGTTTTGCAGGTTCAAAGGAATGAATACATATAAAGCACTTGGAGCAGAAGCTGGAACATAGACAGTGAGCAATCATTGTTAGGTATTACTACGTACCAAGAATGTTCTGAAGTAGGTCTGGGACCCCCATTAATTTCTTTTGACTCCAAAGAGGCAGAGTCCTTTGTGAGAAGCTTTGGAGCCCCAGCAGCAGCCCCATATCCAGCAACCCCTTATACAAACAGCCCCAATTCTGACAGGGAAGAAGGCAATCTGTTTTAAGACCCAGGCAGACCATGCTCCGTGGGCAGCAGCCTGCAGATAATGTGTGATAATCCACATTTCCCTCGGCAAGACTCCCAATCCCTTCCCTTGGGCTGAACATAAAGAATGGGCCCTATCATGGTGGAAGAGAATCCCTTTTTCTCATCCGGTGCTTCTGAGAAAAGTCATCAAGTTGCTGAAGCTGAAAACATTTGCAAATTCCAGGAAAGTGTTTCCAAGGGAGTACCATGCATTCCCCTTTGCGATTATAATAAAATGCTTGGGTGCTGCCAGGGGACCTGCCATCCCCCAAATGAGTCCCTGGAGCTCCCCCCAGGGAGGGTCACTCTTCTAACCAGAACTCTCCCAGCATGGAACCTATCAGCATTTTCATCAACTAGAGAACTGGTTTTTCTTTAAGCTGAATCACAGAGATTAATGGTTCAATTTACAGCTGCTTAATGGTGTTCTGTGGAGCCTCTCCCTTATGTCATTTGCCCCCAGTTGGCCTAAGGATTTGCAGTTAATGGGGCAGCTAGGGAAGCCTTTCATTTCCCCTTGACTGGGTGTGTTAACACTGATCTGTTTCTCGATCAGGTCTCTATGTCTTAATCTTAGTCTTGCCCTGATGGAATGTTCCCCTTCATGCTCTACCAACGCCAGGTATTGGATATCTAGAAACTGATAGCTTTGGCAGATGCCCTGCTTGCTTCTTCCAAGAAACCAAACCAGTCCCTAAGAGGGTAGATATCTAAAGTAAGCTTAAAGCAAGGATATGCTAACCCCTGCTTACCAATATGATTGCTATCTTTTGCAGTACAGATAGCTCCATTTGCACCTTTGCTAGGGACATAAGATTAGACAAGAAATGGTTTTGTTTTCCTTGTTAGTTTCTCCAGAAACCTCTTTCCCTACCTCCTCAACCCATCACTTTACGCTTCTGTTCACTCATTGTGCACTCTATTTACTGAGACTCTTTTCATACATTTTGTCTTTTTCAGTGACATAATCATATGTTTGCATCTGAGTCTACCAAACAGAATCCAGAAAATCCAGTACAAAGAGCCTGGAAGTCTACTCCCTAGGGGCTGGCCTTCTTGTCCAGTGACCTAGCCCATGGAACCAAGGCCGCTCTGCTTAGGGCCTGCCCCGGGCCCTGAAGCTTTCTCATACGAGGGAAAGCTAAGAGACTGTGGAGTCTCCTCACAGCCATTTGCTGCATTGGAAGGGGCGGGATTCTAAAACTGGGTTGTGGGGGCCACCAAACAGAACGTTCCCAGTCAGGGACTTCCCACCACTTCTGCTGAGAGATTTCAGCTGGCTTCACTCAGAAGGGCTGGAACAATTTAGCTGTTCACAATTTTCATATTCTTTTTGGTGAATATTGGTTGTCTCCAGGGATTTGAGACTCCTCCCTCACATCTCATTCCTAGAGCCTATGTGTTGGGCTATGGTTTGCCTATTTGTCCGCTGCAAAACTTATGGTGAAATGTATTCCCCAATGTGGCAGCATTAAGAAGTGGGGCCTTACGAGGTGATTGGGTCATGAGAGCCCTGCCTTCATGAGTGGATGAATCTATTCATGGATTAATGGGTAAATAGGCTATCATGGGAGTGGGACTGGTGGCTTCGTAAGAAGAGGAAGACAGACCTGAACAAAGATGCTCAGCCCCTCACTGTGTGATGCCCTGTACCACCTTAGGACTCTGCAGGATCCCCACAGCAAGAAGGCTCTCGCCAGATGTGCCTTCTTGACCTTGGACTTCCAAGCCTCCAGAACAGTAAGAAATAAATTTCATGTCTTATAAATTACCCAGTTTCAGGTAATCTGTTATAAGCAACAGAAAATGGACTAAGACAGGCAATTCTCCATGATTCCCTCACTTTCTGCATGTCTTGTTAGCAAGGCATTGACTGCCTTTGTTCTGGACTAGCTTTTCAGGAATGTTTGTATAGTGAATTATCTTGGAAGACAGAGCGTTTCTCTCCAGAGTTTACTTCCCAGTATAAGATATATGATACCCAGTCTCCCTAAATGAAGGAGTCATCTCTTGTGACATAATCCATTCCATGTATAGGTGTCATCTGGCCCTCCCATCACACTGTGGGAATCAAGGCTTGAGGAACTGGTGAAAAATGCTAATACTCTGGCTACTGCTTTTTCTGTGAGGGATAAACTGTCCTTCATCTCTGACTCAAGAGTCTCATGTCTTCTACCAACATCCATGAAACTAGGGCAAACCACCTTGTCAACTTGTAAGTAGGGCTAAGTCTCAGACCATTCACAGTTCTTGACATTATGTTATAATAACAACAAGTATCAAGCTACCTTTCAGCACACATGTAAACATTTATTAACAAACAGGCCAAAAGTCTGATCTTTTAATAGATGAGGTCCTGCCTCTCTATCCTTTAAGCATGTCAACAAGCACTTTCCATGAAAACTTTACCTGAGGTAGACGTGGCCATATTCTAGTGAAAAGGTTCAGCTAATATTCTATTTGGATTAGGTGACAGAAGTGCCTATCAAGTGGCAGAACACTGGACTAGACTGAAGCTCTAAACCAAGTATGCCACTTTAAAGGGTGTTAGGCTTTTGGACTCAACAAAGTCTTGTTTTCTGTTCACGCAATTGGACATTTCTATTCAATGCACATAAATGGAATGTCATTCAGCTCCCCAATAAAAAATGTCTAGCATCCCTTATAATGATTAACAAATTCTCTAAGGCAGAGCTAGATAGGCCTAGTTAAAGTCTGCTTATAGTAATAGCCTCTGGGTGTGAATTTCAAATTAGGGTCTTTTAAATGCTCACTTCCTAGCCCTAGGGTATGAATACCTGATTAGGAGATAACTTCAAATGTTTAACCTATCCTAGTTTATTATAACCAGAAAATCACACTTGGTTCACATGGTCTATTCTGAAGTATGTTCAATTACTTAAACGTACCAAACGGTAAAGAGCATCAACACAATGAAGAAACTGCATCAACTAACGAACAAAACAGCCAGCGAGCATCAAAATGGCAGGATCAAATTCACACATAACAATATTAACCCTAAATGTAAATGGGCTAAATGCCCCAATCAAAAGACACAGACTGGCAAATTGGATAAAAAGCCAAAACCCATAGGTGTGCTGTATCCAGGAAACCCATCTCACAAGCAAGATGGCTCAAAATAAAGGGATGGAAGAAAATTTACCAAGCAAATGGGGAGCAAAAAAGGGCAGGAGTTGCAATTCTCATCTCTGATAAAATAGACTTTAAACCAACAAAGATCAAAAGAGACAAAGAAGGACATTATATAACGGTAAAAGGATCAATGCAACGAGAAGAGCTAATGATCCTAAATACATATGCACCCAATACAGGAGCACCCAGATACATAAGGCAATTTCTTAATGACTTACAAAGAGACTTAGACTCCTACACAATAATTAACACCCCATTGTCAATATTAGACAGATCAATGAGACAGAAAATTAACAAGGATATCCAGGACTTGAACTCAGACCTGGACCAAGCAAACCTAATAGACATTTACAGAACTCTCCACCCCAAATCCACAGAATATACATTCTTCTCGGCACCACATCACACCTACTCTAAAATTGACCACATAATTGGAAGTAAATCACTCCTCAGCAAATGCAAAAGAATGGAAATCATAACAAACAGTCTCTCAGACCACAGTGCAATCAAGTTTGAACTCAGAATTCAGAAACCATCTTAGAACCGCACAATTTCAATGGAACTGAACAGCTGGCTCTTGAATGTTGACTGGATAAACAATGAAATGAAGGCAGAAATAAAGATGTTCTTCAACACCAATGAGAACGAAGACACAACATACCGGAATCTCTGGGACACATCTAAAGCAGTCTCTAGAGGAAAATGTACAGCAATAAATGCCCACATGAGAAGCAAGGAGAAATCTAAAATCGACACCCTATCGTCAAAATTGAAAGAGCTAGAGGAGCAAGATCAAAAAAAACTCAAAACCTAGCAGAAGACAAGAAATAACTAAGATCAGAGCAGAACTGGAGGAGACAGAGACACAGAAAACCCTTCAAAAAAAATCAATAAATCCAGGAGCTGGTTTTTCGAAAAGATCAACAAAATAGACCACTAGTGAGATTAATAAAAAAAAAGAGAGAAAGAATAATCAAATAGATGCAATAAAAGACGATAAAGGGGATATCACCACAGATTCCACAGAAATTAAAACCATCATCAGAGATTATTACAATTCTTTCATTAATTTAATGGAAGCATTTTGTTTTTTAAATATACAGCTCCTAGGACACCGCTCTTCCCCGTTTCCCTTCTCTTGGGCTTTCTCCGTTATAGGAAAACTAACAGCTGGTTAGTTGGTGCTTTTTGGCTTGCAGACCCAAGGGTCTTTGGCACAAATGTCCTCAGATGAGTGCCAGGTACAGTCTCATGTTATTCAGTCGACTTATACCCTCATGCCTGGTTTAAAATCCTAACAACCATCTTTCTCCTCCCTTCAGTTACCCAGCTCCTTTGCTAGCTCTTGCCATATGGTGGGCTCAAAGTACACTACCAGGCAGGCTATCCCAGAGACATGGAATAGAAAGAGTCACAGACTCACATATCTGCAATAGCATGCTCATATTGCACAATGTATTACATTTATTTAAAACACATGGCGAGATGTAAGGGGAACCAGACGGGTTAGGTTAACACACTCAGGGTAAGGTAAATATAAGCCAATTGGGGGACCACACTGCCTAATTCCTACTTACACAATTGTTCATAAGCCTTTTTTCTTTCTCTACACATGAGTCCTCTCTGTGTGTTTATAAGGACCCAAAATAAGGTTTGAGCAGAGGCCCAGCAAATGGAATGTGCTTGGCACTAAGATGTGCTCATACTCCACAGAGATCTGAGGGCAAGTACAGCTGGCCATAGCTGTAACTTGCCAAACAGCCTGCTGAGCAACTGTAGATTTTTATTTGCATTTTGGGGGCCAAGCACACGTGGGCCCATAGTGGCTACAATGGATGTTCCTACTGGGTGCCATTTTGGGGAGGACAACTATGTCATCCCTATTCTGAAACCCATTCTGTTTCAATAGAAACGGAAGTGATCAAACTATATGACTTAATCTTTCTGCTCCTTCTTTATCTAAAAGTATTCATCTTATTTGTTCCATTATCTATTCCATTCCATTCTTAACATGTTTTTCAGGTTACCTACTACCTATGTTTAACATATCTGATGAATTCTGCCCACATTACTTCCTCATTATCTGCATGCCTAACATGGCTAGTGAGTTCTGCCTGTATCGCATGAGCTACTTGCTTACATAGCAATGTGTGCTTCATACATCTTATGAGTTTCAAACTTCCTGCTTATTTTTCTTGCATTTTTTTAATATGCTATATAATATAGCCAATAACCATCACAGATATCCTAAATGAAAATGTAGACTATAGAAATGGTGCATGTAATGACTGCAAGTACATATGAATATGAATAATAATTGGAAGATAATACATAAAAACGCAAAAAATATGCTGGGATCATGAGTAACTTTTGTTTCAAAACTGTCTTTGATATCGTTTGTATAATATGTCCTCTTTTAACTTTTAAGTTCAGGGGTACATGTGCAGGTTTGTTATTTAGGTAAACTTGCATCATGGGGGGTTGTTATACAAAACATTTGTACAACAAATTAAGCCAAGTACCCACTAGTTATTTTTTCTGGTACTAAGTCAAGTACCCATTAGCTACTTTTTCTGGTCCTCTTCCCTCTCCCACCCTCCACCATCCAGTAAGGCCCAATGTGCGTTGTTCCCCTCTATGTATTTGTGTGTTTTCATGATTTAGTTTCCACTTATAAGTGAGAACATGTGGTATTTGGTTTCCTGTTCCTGCATTAGTTTGCTAAAGATAATGGCCTCAAGCTCCATCCATGTTTCTTCAAAGGACATTACCTTTTTTATGGTTGTAGAGTACTTCATGGTGTTTTTGGAGCACATTTTCTTTATCCAGTCTATCATTGCCATTTAGGTTGATTCCATGTCTTTGCTATTGTGAATAGTGCTGTGATGGACATACACATGCATGTGTCTCTACGACAGAATATTTTCAGTGACATTCATGATTTGTAAATAGGCTGAGATTCCATATAATCTATAATTCTCCCTTCTGACTAAGCGTTCAAATGAGGAAGATTTAACTGCAAAACCTACCTCAAGCTGAAGTAATTTGATGAAGTAAATGGAACTCTTAAAGAAGAATTTGGACTCTAAACCATTTATCCATATCTCTAGGAAAAGGCTTTAATGATACACACTATTTACATATTTTACTGTACAATTTTTAGGCAATAGATTTAGCCATAATTTTTTATTTTATTTCAAAATAACTATCGAATACAACCCATCTAGCAATATTTTCCCTTCTTATTTGTAAGTTCATTTGAAGTTTCAAGGTAACACAGAAAAACATCAAAATGACTTATGCATTTTTGAGGAGAATGTGTTCCCCTTTGCTTGATTGACTACTGCAAAAACTAAGACCGCGGCTCTAGCTCTGTGTTGATTACCTTCTGAGCAAGTTTCCAGAACGCCAATAGCCCTTGGTTAGGATGCCACAGGTTCATCTCTCACATTCATATTTTACTATGAATCAGTGAGTCTCTCAAAACAGAGATTTAAAGGGGTCTCAGAGCTTCTAAACTTTTAGCATCTTTTAAAACACAAGAGAGCTCCTCAGTGGTTTCCAGCTAAAGATCTGCCAAACCCACTTGCAGTTTAGTGAGAACTGAGCTGTCATTTCATCAAATAGCCTGGCAATTTAGCAAAGTGTGATGACATGAATAGATAGACTCATTCACATCTTATCTTTTGAATTCTGCTGAACTGCTCAAGTTGAAGAGTGTGTAACTTGAGCAAGGGCAGACATCCTTAACTTGAAATTTGCAAATGCCAATGAAAAAATTTAGAATGTTCTTGATATGTATGGGGGTTATCTAAAGCACTCAATTGCTCAGGCAACTAAAAGGTCCATTACAGGCAGAAATAATTTTTAAGTTAAGTTCGAGCCTGTTCAAGTAGGTCCTCTCTCCTGTTATTTGTCACTAATAGTGTGTCCCAGCTAATGTATATTGTGCTTGTTTTAAATCTTCTCACTCTATTGACATGTAGTGAAGAAAACTGTTAGTTCATCAAAATTGTGCTAACCAAAGCATTCATCCTAGTAAAATCTTACTGCCGTTTTGTTTGCTCAAAGCCAATCTTTATAATCACCTTATTTGTATAACAAACCTTATAAATAGGGAAACAGTTTGTTTCAGACAAACAAAAGTTCTCATTGAGAACTATAAATTTAGTATTAGTTGGTAAATAGTAGTCTTGAAGGATGATTTCAACTGGGCGGCCATTTTTAAAAATTATTTTGGAATTCTTGTTGTCATTGCTCTCAGGGCCATTTTACATGAAGAAAAGAATATTAGGATATTACAATTAAGCCACTTTATTCACTGAACCTGGCTCCTAAGGTCTGTGGATGGTCTTTGGGAATCAGTTTACCTTCCAGGCATAAAAATTTGTCCTTACTGAATACAGTGAGAGAATATGGCAGAGGGCCAAGGGGACTGTCATTCCACTTTGGAGCTACTTTGAAAGGGCTAACGCTTACTTACTTGGAAGAGTATGCACTAGTGTGTTGTGTTGTTGAAAAATAAATTAGGTCCCTTAGCTCATGGTTTCCCCCTCTCCATGCTGAGAATAAGGAAGCTCTCCTAGCAGACTGGAGTCTCCCACGGAGCACCATTTCACAGGACTGTGAACAAGAGTGTCACAAAGGATCAGAGGGGTTCCTACAGGGGATACTGCCACTGTGGAGCTAAGGTACAGCTTTCTGGGGCCCTAGCCTTGCTTCAAAACAGCCTTGTGGGATATTCCTACAAAAGGGACTCTTCTAAGCCTTCTCTGCTTGTTTACTTATCATGCAAAATTGAACCCCGGCATGATGGAGCCCGGCATACCCTCACCACATGCTTGGGGCCATAAAGAAACCGAGGACCAGGAGGTTGAGGTTACCCAGTGGCCTGCAGATGGATCAAGAGTCAACGAAGGTCAGAGAACATGCTTCACAACCTTTAACTAGTTATTACAGTAACAAAAAGAACAGCCTGGAGTAGCTACTGAACAAAAAGTGTAGTGCACCTTGGGCCAAAGTGTCCAATCAGGGGCCAGGAAAGGGGCAAAACTGGTGTCCTTTGTGTTCAAGCCAGGATAGCATGCAATTTACAACTGTTCCAGGGACAGAGTAAACAGGTCGGTTCACAGGATCAATCATGCCTTCACACTAGTCTGCTCCCTCATCTCAGGATTTTAAAAATCCCAAAGACAGAATCCCAAATGCATACCAAAGACTTCCCTTACTGGGTTCTTGCTATTGACTCCTCAACTCATGGCCCATTACTACCTAAAGTATAAGAAAAGGATTTGTCCAAAGACTTCTACCCCAGTCTATCGCTGTCCCAGCCTAGGACTCTATTTCTCCTTTTCCCCATGGCCAGTCATGTAAAAGCAGCAGCAGAACATCTTAGGGTTCAAGGTCACTGGCTAAGAGACACTGTTCTCTGTGATTCAGTGAATTGCATGAACCTGTTTCCTCCAGCTTTCAGCATGAACCACTTTCCTTCCATGTGCTCACAATTCCATTCTGCCCCAGCGGCCCCCAAGGATCATGCTCCTTTCCAGCAAGTTCATCTACTTCTGCTCCAGGCTGAAACTGAGCATTCTCTGAGCTTCCTTAGTCACAGAAAGCGGGACCATTCTGCTGGGTCACAGGTCCACTTCTAGCCTTTACACTCCTACACCTCCTGCCCAGCCTCTTGATCCCAGGCTGGACAACATGCCCCAGATTCTGCCGAGGAACTCCCCCAGGGAAACAGCCAGGGAATAGACCAACTGCCGAGCTTCCCCAGCTGCCTCCTGCTCCCAACACATTCATTCCTCTCTCTACTCACTGGCCCTCTATACATCCTTCTTTCCAAATTTAAGGCTTTTTCACAGTTTCTTCCCCCAGGAATTAGCCTTCAATATCACAAACAGGAACATCCCAAATAAATACAGGTCACCAACTATTCTATCCAGTAAATATCCCAATCTACACGACCTACCCACACAAAGACAGGCACTTGTGTACTGGGGCCCTATTTCCTGGCATTAATTCCCAAAACACCCATTGATAAATATTTGTGGAGAAGCAAACCTCTGGATTTTCCTCCTGATCTGACAGCATACTAAAAAGCATTAGGATTAAACCCTAATGATTAATACATCCGTAACTCAACCAGACGTTCCATAAACATTGGGATTATATTTATTTATTCCACTGGTCACCACGAAGGTCATGCTATTCTTTACCTCCCAATGCTAATTTCCCCACTCTGCAAACACACCTGCCACATATTTCTGATCTTGAGGACGAGAGGCTGCAAACTTCTTTCAAATATCCCTTGACACTCTCCTATAAAATATGGCTACACTGCTTGTACGACACAGAATTGAAGCCTTTATACCCCAGGCTTAGAGCCTACATTTGCTCCGGACCAATGCTACTCAAACCACAGTGTAGATTAGAATTACCTAGAGGGCTTATTTTAAATGCAGATTCCTGGATCCCATCTGCTTTGGATCTTAATAATCACCCTTTGTAACAGACCTGTGATTCTAAGAACCACTCTTTGAAAAGCACTCCTATTTGGTGTCTTAGGTGTTTTAATATACTGTAAATCCCTTGAGGCCAAGGCTCACTCCTTGTTCTTTGCATCTTCCATAGGCTTTAGTACAGCTTCCAGGACTCAACAGGCCTTTAGTAGACTGAATGATATTGAAAATATCATTTAGTACTTCTTATCACATAGAGAATGTTACATTGATCCTCCAAAGTTACTGTGCCTTTCGTAAGAATGCTAAGCAAGGAGCTGTTTAAGAAAAAACCAGGTGTGTCTAGAGGGGCTGTGTGGGCAGGGATGACAAATTCATCTTCCCTCACTTGTCACTCTCTCTTCTCATAAATAAAACTCCGTGTGTGTAGCCTGGTCATTACCTTCTCAGCGGGAGCTAGTGAAATGTTAACTTCTAGCTAGCCATTAGTCGACAGACCCCCAGATCACTTATCTACTTTCCCACTGTTTAATCTCTGTCCTCAAAGATGCACTTCTCACATTCCTTTAGAATGACCTGGCTCTTAAAAGCACAAATGCCCAGCCCTAAATCCAGCCATCCAGCTGAGGGATTTGTAAGAACCACTATAACCATCCCCCTCCTTCTCCTTTCCCTTCTCCTCCTCCTCCTCCTCCTTGGGAAAATGTAAAGAACCAGTGTGAATCGTCACTCCAGTATTTCCTGGTTATTCCTAGCCATAGAATGTGACATGAACGCAGATGGATTACCCCAGGGACATCACTGTCCATCCCAGGATCCAGATAAGAAGAGGCATCGCAGTCCCAGAGGCATCACTCAAGCCTGGGAAAATGTTCATAGGTATATCTGCTTTTTTAATCTGATATAGTCATAACCCTTCAACTTCTACGAGAACTCTTATTCTCCAATAGCTGGTGGATATTTTAAGAATACTAATATTGGGGGGTTCTTTTACTTCAGATTTAAGTAAACAACAGGAATTTCAAAGTCTTTTTGTGTTTATGGGTTTTGTTTTTGTTTTTTTGAGACAGAGTCTCACTTTTGCCCAGACTGGAGTGGAGTGATGCGATCTCAGATCACTGCAGCCTCCATCTCCCAGGTTCAAGCAATTCTCCTGCCTCGCCTCCTGAGTAGGCTGGGATTATAGGCATATACCACCATGCCCAGCTTTTCTTTTTTTTTTTTTTTGTATTTTTAGTAGAAGCAGGTTTTCACCGTGTTAGCCAGGCTGATCTCAAACTCCTGACCTCAAATGATGTGTCCTCCTCAGTCTCCCAAAGTGCTGAGATGAGCCACTATTCCTGGCTGGGAATTTCAAAGTGTTAATACACATAGTTTAGCATTTTGCAAAGAGGTCCTAATGATTCTTTATAGTATATTACATTATATGTAGGATTGAAGCTAACATCTATGTATTAATTATACCAGGTACTGTTGTAAGCCCTCCACACATAGTGATTTATTAAAATAATACAACAATCCTTGCATGGCAGATGCTATAATTACCCCCATAGGGAAATTGCCCCCATTTACACACAGGGAAATGAAGTTTAGAGAACTTAGTAATGTTATACAGGATGCATTTAAGAGGGCCAGACTTCTCTGTAGTCTATGCAGTCATCTGCTACCTCCGACTGCCCCAAGGCTCTCCAGACCAAAAGCCAGAGGGCTTACCTCTGGCCTAAATTTCTGCAATGAAACACAGTCTTTGGGAAGACACATTTTAAAGAAGTGCCGTGTTTTTCAGAGAAGGTGCAACTGGTATTCTGATTAGGACATTTTTTCATCGTATAGGACTGTACGGAGTGCTGGAAGCCTCCTTAGTCCCAGAGTATTCATTGCCAGTACCACCACCCAATCATTGTACAGCCAAAAATATTGACAAGTATCTCCTGGGGACAGAAGACACTCCTTGCTTAGGATACCTGGAAGGGACAAAGACAAAATTTCACTTCAGTACTATACTGTGTAAACCAAATAACTTGGTTAAAACTCATGACCTCCCAAGGATGGAAAATGAATGGAGCATAGATCAGCCATGTTTTGATGGGAGAAGAGCCAGGAACAAGCTTGTTGGTTTGATTCATCAGCTGCATGAGTAATGGAAATGCTGGACATTTGTATTACAAGGCACAGAGGAAAGAACATGAGTGTGAAGGTCCAAAAGATGGGGCTTGGAATCTGATGAGGGTTCACAATTAGCATAAATTAATTTGTCTCTTCAACATCTCAACTCCCTCATCTGTAAAGTGGTGATAATACCTACTTCACAGAGTAAAATTGAGTGAAATAGCTGATAGTACAAGTAACTACAGCTCTCTGCTGAGGACAGAAAAGCTCTAAATAAATGTGAATCTCCTTCCCCCTTCTCTCCCTTTGGCACTGAATCAGAGGTCACAGACGTGGGTTGCAGGCCTACCCTGCTCTGTGACATTGACCACCTCTCTTCACATCTCTGGACCTCAGCTTCCTTGGCTGTAAGAAGAAATGAAATCAAACTGTCTCTGAGCAAACTTACAAGCTAAAGCTATGATCTGAACTGGGTTAGGAGCCAGGTGGTGTGGGCAAAATTAGCCGAGCCTGGTGGTGAGCACTGGTAGTCCCAGCTACTTGGGAGGCTGAGGCAGGAGGATCGCTTGAACTCAGGAGGCGGAGGCTACAGTGAGCTGAGATCACACCACTGCACTCCAAGCCTGGGTGACAGAGGGAAACTCCATCTCAAAAAAAAAAAAAAAAAAAAACCCTTTGTCTTCTCCAGTGCCCACCCTGCCCACCCCATACTTAGGACACTCTTCTCAGGACACTGCTGGAAAGACTGAGTCCAGTGAAACACTTAGTGCTAAGATGGCAGTGATGATGACACCCCGAGGGCATGCCACACTCCCCTGGCGCTGCCCTCAACCACAGGTGTGGTCATGAGCTGTCTTCCTATTTGTAGCTCTCCCAGCAAATGGAAAGAGTCGAAGCCCTTGGAACTCCAGAAGGCCTCCCTGTCCTTGTCCCCACCCCACCCGTCACCACTGCCGCCATGATGAATTCATTTACATGGTAATAAGGGGAGCTGATGGATTTACTTTCTTCAGTGACACCCTCCCTGCCTGACTGTGCCTGCTCCGCCAAGTCACAGGGCTCTATGGCCTTGCTCGTCATAGGACAGCTCCTACATCTGAGCACTTCGTGCCTTGTTCCTAAGGGGAAGTACCAAGAAGTCAGAGTCAGGGTCAAGAGAGGAAGGCGAAATTGCCCACAATCATTACAGATCCCTGGTGGTGATGAGGGTCACCGCTCTGGGGCAGATGAAGCTCCCATCCTAAACACGGGCATTAACGGGGCTGAAATGCACTGACACCCCGAATCTTAGACACTGCCCATCCTGAGCTCAGAGAATGTTTCCAGTCAGGAGATATTTAATTATACATGCAATTTGCAGGTTCCAGGGGGGCTGAAACCCCAGGATGTCCAAACTGCAAAGAGGCCTAAAGATCCATTAGTCCAAACTTCTCATTTGCACTGGAGGGAACTGAGTCCCAGGGAGGTGACTTGCGCAACCCTGCACAGAGGTAAAACAGAATGAAGACCCGAACCAGGCTCCAGGACCAGTGCTCCTTCCTCCAGGCCCGGCTCTGCAGACCAGGCTAACCTCCTTGGCCAAAGCAAGGAAAGCGAGCACTGGCTCTTAGGCTCATGAGACTGGGGAGAGGAGCTGAAAGAAAGCAAGACTAAAAGAGAATCTTACGTGTGAGTCCTTTCTCTGTCTTTGGTTATTCTGTTTCCAAGGGAATGTTTCATTTGGAAAATTATGAGTGTATTTGGGGCTAGAAGATCACTGTGTTCTCATGGTCTGGTGAGAGGAATTGCCTAGAGGTAGGGAAGAGGGGTAGGCGAAGGGTGGGGTGGGGCAGGAGGAGGAGGAAGAAGAGAAGGAAGAAAGAAGGGCTAACACAAAGCATTGACTGTACTTCCTATGTGCCCCACACTTGATAGCCACCAATGCATTTGATCCTCAGAATTCCATGAAGTAGATACTATCAGCATCTCCATTTTACAGATGAGAACACTGAGGTACAGAGAAATAAAAGCAGCTTGGCCAAGTCACACAGCTAGGTAGGTTTGAGTACAGATGAAAACTGGGCAGACTGCTCAGCACACTAAAGGATATTTCTAATTCCTTTTTAATTAAACTCACGTCAGAGAGCTTCCATGTGTCTACGCTTTCGAAAAAGAACCTTCTAGAATTATTTTTATTCCAGAAAATAAAACATGGATGTCAATTTTGCAACCTGATTAGAGGCCCTAAATTTCCCAATGACTATCCTGAAACTAGCCACCAGGTAAAAGAATTTCTCAAATGGCAACCGCTCAGAAAGTGTTGCAGAAACGTGACCCTTGCCCACCACATACAGACCCTACAAGAAGGACCCTTGCTCTTCAGCCTTTACTTCAGTGACATGAGGTCTCTTTTTGAGTCCCTGAACTTCTACTTAGTGTTTTCTGCATTGTTTCTTTTTGTTTTGTTTTGTTTCAGACGGAGTTTCGCTCTGTCTCCCAGGCTGGAGTACAATGGCACAATCTCGGTTCACTGCAACCTCCACCTCCCAGGTTCAAGAGATTCTCCTGCCTCAGCCTCCTGAGTAGCTGAGATTACAGGTGTGCACTGCCACACCCAGCTAATTTTTTGTATTTTTAGTAGAGATGAGTTTCACCATGTTGCCCAGGCTGGTCTTGAACTCCTGACCTCAGGCCATCTGTCCACCTTGGCCTTCCCAAAGTGCTGGGATTACAGACATGAGCTACTGTGCCCAGCCAGCATTGTTTCTTGAATGTTCATGGAGGATACTAAATGTACGTTAAATAAGTCCAGAAAGTCCACAGAAAGAAAAGTGTTTCTTTCACTTTTTAAAAAATTTACCATCTATAAAGTAGGTGATGGGTATTCATTCTCTTCTGAAAGTTGGCAAATTTACCCTTTAAAAACTACAGAGCACAATGAGGAATCCCCACTTTAACCCTATACTGGACCTCATGCTGCAGTAGTACGTAAAATACTTCTTACTTCTTAATGATTATTCCAATAAATATGCCAGTGTTTTCAGATGGTCTTGAAAGAAACCCCTGGCCTCTCCCAGTGTCGGTCCCAGACTCCCCGTCAGCACCATGCACAGCAGTTCCTTGCTTTTCTATCAGAGGGAAACTGGTACAATAAGAGCCTTGTTTCTGATAAGAGTATCTGTCGCTGACAAAGAAAAGGCGATGTGGTTTTTATTGAGCTGACCCCCCTAGAATAAGCAATTCACAGAAGTTCATTAATTATAAGCCATCCTCTGTCTCAAGTGCATACACACATTTGCATTTTCAAAAGCTCCATTCTGCCCATTTGAAAAAGCTACACCCTGGTTTTTCTGAGCTGGTGAGGAAATAACTGCTCCCAAAGGCACCGTCAGCATTAGCTCTCAGGGCATAAGACATATATTTAAATAGCACAGGCTCCTGAGCTTCGTGGGGAAGGATGTTTATAGGGAGAGGTGGCGCTACCCTTGATCCTCACCACGGGAAAAACAAATGTCAGCTGGGAAGAGTGGAGGCAACATCTGCATTCATGGAGAAGATCCCGCTTTTTGTGCATTTGTGACACAGCATGTATATCACCTTCATGGAGTTTTGCTGAATTTGAGGACTGTGTATGAATGAAAGAAAATATCCTGTTTAGAATAGCTCATTCTCCCTGGAAATATGTATTAACTTGTCAAACTAAAACAACTCATTGAAGCCACTTCTTCTTTGTGTGCACCACACACAGACAATTCCTGTGTTTATATTTGACGTGATGCGACGTCTTATAAGAAGTATTCGTTTCAAAAGAACAATGTGAGCAGGCCTGTTCTCCCCTGTGCAAGAGCTGAGCAGTGTGTTCTAAAGGCTGGAGGACATGAGGACATGCGGTGTGTGTTTGTCACACTTAGGAGGTAGAAAGGGGGAAAGGTCAGGAGGGTGAGGAACAGGATTTTTTTTTTTTTTTGCATTCCAATCCTGCATTTATTTAACACAATTCTTCCACTCTACACAACAAAGTACAAACCCAATGTCATCTAAAATGCTGCAAAGTTTTAAAACTCAAATTTTCTAGTACTGACTGTACAATAAGAGCCAAAAAAAAAAAAAAAAAAAGAAAAAAAGCATGTACATGTTGCTAGGTAACCTGAAGGGCAGGCACAACTGGGGCTGCATGGTGACCCAGCAAAGCTGGCTCTCAACTCGATGGGGTGGTGTGTGTGCATGGGTGCAGGGACAGAGAGAACCATGCACAGCAACTACTGTGGGTGAGAGGCTCTCCAGGGGTGTGTGATCCTGGAAGTCAGAAGAGGCCTCGAGAGGCCAGGCCTAACAGGGTTGGCAGCTGCACTAAAGTAAAGCCCAGGACAGCTCCCTTTCCAAAAGGACACCATACAGCAACAGCAAGGGCAAGGCCTGGTCACCATCCCTGGTCACCAGGGATGGGAAATGTGTGCTCCCAGGCAGGCAGGCAGGGTCACACCCCTCTGGTGAGCACTGTCCTGGCCTACCATGAAGTCTGAGGTCTTCTACACAACTCATTATGGCTTGCTGTTGTTGTTGTTATTGTTTGAGACAGGCTCTCACTCCTGTTGCCTAGGTTGGAACGCAATGCTACAATCTTGGCTCATTGCAGCCTCCACCTCCTAGGCTCAAGTAATCTTCCCTTATCAACCCAAGTAGCTGGGACTATACGCATGCACCACCACACCAGGCTAATTTTGTGTGTTTTTTGTAAATACAGGATTTTTGCCATGTTGGCCAGCCTGATCTGGCTAAAGCCATCCACCTACTTTGGTCTCCGAAAGTGCTGGGATTATAGGCGTGAGCCACCGCACCTGGCACGATACATTCTTAATGTCACCTTTTTACCCCTTAAATCTTAAAATTTCTATATTGTATAATTCAGTTATCAATAAAATGGCATGCCCACAGTTATTAATGGCCCACATTGCAAAGTGGATGTGTACCTGTCTTACAGAGCCACACTGTGTGATGTGGTTTGGCTGTGTCCTGACCCAAATCTCATCTTGAATTCTCACATGTTGTGGGAGGGACCCAGTGGGAGGTAATTGAATCATAGGGGCACATCTTTTCTGTGTTGTTCTCCTTATAGTGAAAATGTCTCACAAAATCTGATGGTTTTGAAAAGGGGAGTTTCCCTGCACACGCTCCCTGTCTGCTGCCATCCACGTAAGACTTGACTTATTCCTCTTTGCCTGCCACCCCGTTTGTGAGGCCTGCCCAGCCACATGGAACTGTAAGTCCATTAAACCCGTCTCTTTTAGGAATTCCCCAGTCTTGGGTATGTCTTTATTAGCAGTGTGAAAACAGACTAATACAGCAAATTGGTACCAGTAGAGTGGGGCATTGCTGATACCAAAAAATGTGGAAGCAACTTTGGAACTGGGTAACAGGCAGAGGTGGGAACAGTTTGGAGGGCTCAGAAGAAGCCAGGAAAATGTGGGAAAGTTTGGAACTCCCTAGAGACTTGTTGACCATTTTGGCTTTGACCAAAATGCCGATAATGATACGGACAATGAAATCCAGGCTGAGGTGGTCTCAGATGGAGAGGAGGAACTTGTCGTGAACTGGAGCAAAGGTGACTCTTGGTGTGTTTTAGCAAAGAGACCTTGGCAGCATTTTGCCCCTGCTCTAGAGACGTGTAGAACTTTGAACTCGAGAGAGACGATTTAGGGTATCAGGTGGAAGAAATTTCTAAGCAGCAAAGCATTCAAGAGGTGACTTGGGTGCTGTTGAAGGCATTCCGTTTTAAAAGGAAAACAGAGCATAAAAGTTCGGAACATTTGCAGCCTGACAAGGCAATAGAAAAGAAAATCCCATTTTCTGAAGAGAAAGTCAAGCCAGCTACAGAAATTTGCATAAGTAATGAGGAGCCAAATGTTAATCTCCAAGGCGATGGGGAAAATGTCTACGGGGCATGTCAGAGACCTCTGCAGCAGCCCCTCCCATCACAGGCCTGGAGGTTTCTCAGGGAAAAACGGTTTCATGGGCTGGGCCTAGGATCCCTCTGCTGTGTGCAGCCTAAGGACTTGGTACCCTGCATTCCAGCTGCTCCAATGTGTCTGAAAGGGGCCAACGTGGAGCTCAGGCCACGGCTTCAGAGGGTGCAGGCCCTGAGCCCTGGCAGCTGTCACATGGTGTTGAGCCTGGCGAGTGCATAGAAGTCGAGAATTGGGGTTTGGGAACCTCTGCCTCGATTTCAGAAAATGTGTAGAAATGCCTGGATGTCCAAGCAGAAGTTTGCTGCAGGGGCAGGGCCCCCATGGAGAAACTCTGCTAGGCCAGTGCAGAAGGGAAATGTGGGGTCAGAGCCCCCACGCAGAGTCCCTACCAGGGCACTGCCTAGTGGAGCTATGAGAAGAGGGCCACCAACCTCCAGACCCCAAAATGGTCTATCCATTGACAGCTTACACTGTATGCCTGGAAAAGCTGCAGACGCTAAACACCAGCCCAGCCTGTAAAAGTAGCCGGAAGGGAGGTTATACCCTGCAAAGCCACAGGAGCAGAGCTTGCCACTGCCATGGGAGCCCACCTCTTGTATCAGCCTGACGTGGATGTGAGACATGGAGTCAAAGGAGATCACTTTGGAGCTTTAAGATTTGACTGCCCTACTGGATTTTGGAACTGAATGATTTTGTTTGGGCCAATTTCTCCCATTTAGAATGGCTGTATTTACCCAATGCCTGTACCCTACTATATCTAGGAAGTAACTAACTTGTTTGTGATTTTACAGACTCATAGATGGAAGAGACTTGACTTGTCTTGGATGAGACTCTGAATTGTGGACTTTTGAGTTAACGCTAAAATGTGTTACGACTTTAGGGGACTGTGGGGAAGGCATGATTGGGTTTGATACGTGAGGACATGAGATTTGGAAGAGGCCAGGGGTGGAATAATATGGTTTGGCTGTGTCCCCACCCAAATCTCATCTTGAATTCCCACGTGTTGTGGGAGGGACCCCTGCTGTTCTTTCCCATGCAGGTTTATCCCGTGCTGTTCTTGTGATAGTGAATAAATCTCACAAGCTCTGATGGTTTTAAAAAGGGGAGTTTCCCTGCATGAGCTCTCTCTTTGCCTGCTGCCATCCATGTAAGATGTGACTTAATCCTCCATGCCTTCTCCCATGACTGTGAGACCTCTCCAGCAACATGGAACTGTAAGTCCATTAAATCTCTCTCTTTTGTAAATTGTCCAGTCTCTGGTATGTCTTTATCAGCACATGAAAACAGACTAATACCCCATGGCTGCTGATAGCTTTCCCAGCTATAATGGTGAATTAATGGAACAACCGTAAGGGAAGCCTACGCCCAGGTCCCTCTCCAGTCCACTTGTCTTTGCTCCTTAATGAGAGTCACATTCCAATAGCAATATAAACTTTTCCCCTTCAAATTCTGATTATTCCATTCATGTTATTTAGAAGGAAAACTTTAAGTCTCCTGAACCCCCTGCAAAAGTTTTGGTCTGAAATATACCAATTCTGGTCAACATTTGCCTAAGCAGTGTCCACTTCCCCACTGAGTTGTCAACAATAAGCAGAGAGATCTGCAGGCACCAGCATAGGACCCGGCTTATAGTAGGTGCTCAATTAATAGTTGCGAAAATGAAGATCCATTGTTCTCTAATGAGAACAACATCATGTTCTTTGCCTCTGACAAGCACTTAACTTTTTGTTCTTACTATCAGAAAGAGTCCCTACAGGGATGGGTTTGCTTAGAATGCGGAAAAGAATAGCAGTTGAACATTTAGAAAACAACTTGCTCTGTGAAGAATATGACAGTCATAGAAATGGATGCATTCGTACATGGTTGTAAAACTGGGGGCCACCTTGGTATTCTTGATAATTGAGATGTGTGAAGAAATCTCTTCTCTAAAAACAACAGAACACAAAAAATAAGGAGGAGTTTAGCAAAGGGATGAAGGGCATGGGCTGGATTTGCGTTAATTGCTGTGGGACCTTAGGACAAGTTTCTGAACCTTGCTATATCTCAGGTTCATTTACGAAATACAAATAATAGAATTACCTCGTAAGGTTGTCGGCAGGATTAAGTGAGATCACATGCTAACAAATAATAAATGCAAGCTATTAATCACAGCGATCTTGATGGAATAAAATAATCCAAAGGACAAGACAAAAATTAGCTCAGAAAGAAATTGATTCAGATTGGAAGGAGTGAGGGCCTCAACAAATATCAGCTTTCACCCGCAGTTTCTCCTCCTGCCAAGACAGGGGTTCTTAACTTAAAATCTACAGAGCCTTCCAGCTCCTAAAAACTGGACACAAACTTTTGTGCATATGTACATTCTTCTAAGAAAGGAGTCCATAGTTTTCATAAGATTCTCAAAGGAGTCTGGCACCCCTCAAAATTAGAAATCCCGGCCCTGGGCTATATCAGACTCTTACCGCGTGTCTTGTTTTCAAATCTAAATGTACACAAAACTCCCTTTCTTTTCCCTCTTTTGGTTCAGCTGACATATGGTGGGCTTTTCAAAATAATTTTGCTAAGATTCTAAGGAGAAACTAAAAAGAGAAATAAAGCACACACAAAAGCTAGGTGAACATCAAAGCGCAGCACACACTAGTGATTCTAAGATGCTGCGACAGTGCAGCCACACATTGGCGGGGTCTGCTGCAGGTGCGTGAGCCTAGGTTTCTTCCCTTTCTTTGGTCCCTCGGAAGACTTGCTGCTTTCTTTTATTTAAAAGTGGGATTCAGCCGGGCGCGGTGGCTCAAGCCTGTAATCCCAGCACGTTGGGAGGCCGAGGCGGGTGGATCACGAGGTCAAGAGATCGAGACAATCCCGGTCACCATGGTGAAACCCCGTCTCTACTAAAAATACAAAAAATTAGCTGGGCATGGTGGCGCGTGCCTGTAATCCCAGCTATTCAGGAGGCTGAGGCAGGAGAATTGCCTGAACCCAGGAGGCGGAGGTTGCGGTGAGCCGAGATCGCGCCATTGCACTCCAGCCTGGGTAACAAGAGCGAAACTCCGTCTCAAAAAAAGAAAAGGAAAAAAAACAAAACCAAAAAAAAGTGGGATTCATTTAGAGACTGTCCTATGTTCTTAGACTTAATAATATAGATTTAGACCATTTTTGCCTCTTAAAATAACCCTTAAATGAGAGTTTACTAAAAACCAAAGGAAGCTGAAAATTATTTAATCTCTTGGTGAGCAGGTGATTGGGAAGAGGTGCAGAGGTGATGAGAAAGAAAGAGAAACTGGGGAGAATCATAAAAAGAGAGAAAAAAATCAAGGTTTAGCCTTATATTATCAATGAAAGGGTTTGTTTTCATAAGCAAGCAGCCATCACTAGTCATTAAGATCTTAACATTAATAAGGTTCAGAGGCTTCACTGAATAATAGATTCTTTTCCTGGCAGGGAGGAGTCAGAGGTATGTAAGAGATAGGATGCCTGTAGGGAAGTGTTAGATCCCTGAATACACTCTCCTCACCTTCTCTTATCCTTAAGTTTGAATGGGTGAGGACCTTCCAGAAAGGGGAGGCGGGGAGGGAGGCATAAAGAACACGGAAGCTTCTGAAAATCCCTCACATCTTATTCACATCACTTACTGAGCTTTTTTATTGGGTGCTAGGTTCTGGCTGAGGCCCTACAATGTAAAAAAAAAAAAAAAAAAAAAATGAGTAAAACCAAGGTCATGTCTTCAAGAAGTTCTTAATCTAGAAGATAGAAGTGATAAGCAAATATTCAAAGTAATAAGCATATTATCAATCATGATAAGAAGTCCAAAGAAAAATAAGGCTGGAGAAAACACACCTCATGTTGCAAACTAGATTGCCCGGCTTTAAAATTCTCTTTGGGATCTGCCCTTTCCTGTCTGTAACCAACCATGTTCCTCCTCGATCCACAAGCCAAAGTTGACATGAAACAAAGTTCTGGAATCAAAGCATTTTACAGTAAAGTCCAGAGATGAGGCCCTCTGAGCATTTTGAGTACCTCTTTTCTACTTCCAAGAAAATGAGAAAGAAGAAAAGGGAAATTGTTCTTTTTCCCCATAGACTTTTCCCCAAAAGAATTACAGTTCTCCCTTAAAGCTGTAATTTTCCCCTTTGCTTCCAAAATGCCATGTTCTGCAAAACTGAGTTTTACCAGTAACTACTTTGCCAGAATGTAAAGAAATCTCAGCCTGTGAGCTTCCATAAAGGCAAAGTAGGCTCACAGGGTCTGCTGCCTTAGACTACCCTGGCACCAATCAGCTCAATAAACGAGCTTGAACCAGATACTAGTTCTATTTCCTAGCCCTACTTCTGCCACCAAGAAAGTCAAACACTTGTGTGTGGACCCCAGTCCAAATCTAAACGAAAACCATTCTCTTCACTGTCAGAGGAACCTTTCAGAGAATCATTGAAAGATGCAAACCTTGCAGGGGGCAACAGGTGTGGGGCAGGGGGAAGGGAACAAGACAGACCAGCCCTCGGGGCCACCAGAGAGATAAAAGAGTGATCATCGGAAACAGAGCTTATATTGGCAGGAGGCCTGTCCTCTTACGCCTGAACTGCTTGGCACTCTCACCAACCCACAGCCCATCACGCCCAGCTGTGTCTCTCTCTCCACTAGACTCCAGGCTCACCTTTCAGCCCAGGCCTGCCCAGGTGGAATCCCTACCCTGGACCAGGTTAGTCAACATCTTAGTTGGTAGACAGATGTTTCTTCACTGCTGTGGCAGCAGAGGAGTCCTTGCTGGTCCAAAGTTAGCAACCGGAACCAAAGCTGAGTCTTCCAGCTCACACACACACACACACACACACACACACACACACACACACACACCCCTCTGCCCCTCCTTCTATACTCCTTATCTCTGGGATGGCTCCATTGTCCTTTCAGTCCTCCATACCTGACAGCAAGGGCTCACATCTCTCCCTTCCTCCCACATCTGAGTAGTCCAACTCTTAGAAACTCAAATCATTGTCCCTTCTTGCCTAGATTACTGCATCCTCTCCAGATACCCTCTCCCCGCTTCAAGTCTTGTTCTCTCTCCCACCTTTTTCCAAATAGTGCACCATGGAGCTGCCGCAAAAATAATATGAATCTGTTCATGCTTAAAATCATTCAGAGGCTTTCCAATGCCTATGGAATAAAGTTGGGATGCTTCTGATGTCATATAAAGCACTTTCTGGCCAGATACAGTGGCCCATGCCTGTAATCCCAACACTTTGGGAGGCTGAGGTGGGTGGATCATCTGAGTTCAGGAGTTCAAGACCAGCCTGACCAACATGGGGAAACCCCATCTCTATTAAAAATACAAAATTAGCTGGGCATGGTAGCACATGCCTGTAATCCCAGCTACTAGGGAGGCTGAAGCAGGAGGATAGCCTGACCCCAAGAGGTGGAGGTTGCAATGAGCTGAAATCATACAGTTGCACTCTAGCTGGGCAACAAAAGTGAAACTTCATCTCAAAAAAATTTTTAAAAAGACACTTTCTAGTCCACCCATCTCTCTAGCCTCTCAACAACCTCCTCCTACCGCTGTGCTCCACCCATTCTGAACTCCTTGTTATCTCCCAAAACGAGATCGTTTAACCATTTAGAACAAAGTGGAATTTACTGAAAAGATCTGAGGGTTAAAGCTTGGGAAAAGGCAGGAATCGTGGACACTGTGGACACTCGGGAAGAAATAGAAAGCATAGCAAGAGTGTTCTAATGGGAACAGCCCAGTAGGCCTGCCACCTTGCAATGAATTGCCTCCCAGGCTTCTGTCCAGCCTTGGATCAAGAGCAAAGTTTCAGGAAAAAGCATCTGAGTGGTATACTGCAGCTTGGTGCCATGGTTATACTGAGGCCAGCTAAAGGTGAATGTGATTCATTCAACTCCCTAGTAGGAGGAAGCGACCTCTTCATTCCCTCCTGTCAATAATACAACTATGGAGGAGAGGTACAGGAAGAGGCAATTCCCCAAAGGAAGTCGGTGTAATATAAGGAAGGAGTAAGCTAGGAAGGGTTGGAGGTAGGAGGATGAAGAGAGGTTGGTTTCTGGGTACAAGCATATAGGTATACAGAAGAAAAAATTCTAATGTTCTGTAGCAGAGTAACGTAACTATAGTTAGCAACAATGTATGTATATTTCAAAATAGCTAGATGAGAGGTCTTGAAATGTTCCCAACACATAGGTATGATAAATGCTCAAGGTGATAGAAAGCCCGAATACCCAGAATTGATCATTACACTCTCTATGATCTAACAAAATATCACATGTACACCACAAATATGTATATCAATAATATTATATATCAATAATAAAATTTTTAAAAATAAAAGCACCATATTAATATAAAAAGGGAAGAAGGTACAGATGCTGGTCATCTGAAAAGTAATAATCATGTATGTCATGACCCCATTTTTCTCCATACTTGAAATACTGCAACTCCCCTTCCTCTCACCTGCCGCCACCACCCCATTCTGCCCGATGCATGCTTATTTTTCCATGAAAACTTAGCTCTGACATAACCCTCTCTAGGGAATCTTCTCTGACCTTCATAGACTGTGTTAGGGAACCCCTCACCTGCATGACTTTATCCTGTCTCTTACCATATGAATTAAAATTGTTTCTTTGTCCATTTCCACAATCATGCGTTAATATGGCCCCTTGTGACAAGGAGTCCTATCCACCAAATGTAATGCGGGGAAAAATGTAGATGAACTTCAAATAACTCACTTAAAAATAGTCATCTGCCAAAAATGATTTTTTGGACTGCTTTAACTAACCATTTTTAATAATAGAAATTGAGGTTTCTCTGGAAACCCCTAATATATTCTTCCATAATTCATGTGACTTTATGCTGTTACATGATTTGCATACTGCATTGCTAAGGGGATTCTATACCCAAATTCCCCTGTATCCCAGTCTCACCTCTGGTTCCTCACTGATGTGGTTTAGCACCATGTCATAACGGTTCTCCTAGAGCTGAAGCAAGTAAGTTCATTGAAAGCTTGGTTGGGATTCTTAACCTGGAGGAATTTTCTATTGTTTGTCTTTTTACTGGCAAAAGATCTTAGTTTAATCTGTGGAAAGACAGAAACACATTAAACGATCTCTACAGCCATGTTGTGTGCTTTTGAGAATGATTCACTCATTTTAAAATCATGTTCCTTCCTAAATCAGTCTGGCTTTTCTCCAGATTGATTTCTTTAGAGAACATTGCAAATTTATTCCAAAAGTGGTTGCTAAGTGAATCATTAATGGGCTTAATAAAGTCATTTAAGAGAGACTTAATCTACACTGAGTGGGCTGTCAGGCACAGAGCCATTTTTAGGAGAATACCGCTTGTTAGATGGGAAACAAAGAACAATATAAATGTAGCAGTAGTGGTAATGGTAGATGTCTCAAAGATGGCATCATCGGAACTACCGCTATTTTCATCCCCAGAGCCTGCCTCTGCAGATCAAGACGATATTGTAAGCTCAAGCTTTGAAGCCACTACCTGCACTACAAACACTTAGCAATTATAAATAAAATATTTTAAGAACAAATTTAAAAGAAAGTTTTTTAAAAAAAGTAAACCACATGCCCATACATACATACAGAAAAATAAATATCTATGTGCTAGAAACAGACCAGAAATATAACACAGAAGTTACTAAAGCTGTGAGCTTGTGGGCTCTGGAGACACACACAAATAGGCAAGATAACTCCTCTGCAGTACTGGTAGCACAGGGACCCTAGGTGGTTGGAGACGGGATCCAGGCTTATTGCTTGAAGCTGAATGGGGTGGGGAACTCCTGCCCTAAAAAAACTGCAGCTGTTACCTAAGGTTAGGACTTATATAAATGTGCATCTAGAAAAGTAGGAACAAGCAGTTATGACCAAGACTTGGGCCAAGCTGCCTCCTGACTCAGTGACTAAATCAACAATATCTGAGTATCGTCTCAAGATAAAAGTTCAGAGCCACTAACATAAAACCAGGTTGTGGACTGGGGCCCTAGAGCCAAGCAAGGAGGGAAAGGTCTAACAAGATGAGAGAAAGTGTGTGTGATGCCACTCAAAATATACATCACACAAGTTAAAATTCCAAAACAATTAAAGCAAACTAACGTTAAGAAACGGAGCCAAGAAAATCAGTATTTGGGATACATTAATTCCAGATGAAATAGAAATACAGCCATATCTCACTTCATTACATTTTGCTTTACTGCTCTTTGCAGAAACTGATTTTCACAAATGGAAGGTTTATAGCCATTCTGCATCAAGCAAGTCTATCACGCCATTTTATATCAACAGCAAATGCTAACTTTATGTCTCTGTGTCATGGTTTGAAAATTCTCACAATATTTCAAATTTTCTCATTATTAGTAATCTGTTATGACGATCTATGATCAGCGATCTTTGATATTACTCTTGTCATTGTTTTCGAGTGCCACACATCACACCCATATAAGACAGTAAATGTTGTATATGTTCTGACTGCTCCACCAACCGGCCACTCTCCCATCTCTCTCCTCCTCAGAACTCCCTATTCCTTGACACACAACAATATTGAAATTAGGCCAATTAATAACCCTATCAAGGCCTCTAAGTGTTCAAGTGAAAGAAAAAGTCCTGCAACTCTCACATTAAATCAAAAGCTATAAATGATTAAGCTTAGTGAGGAAGGCATGTTGAAAGCTGAAACAGACTGAAAGCTAGGCCAGTTAGTCAAATTGTGAATGCAAAGGAAAAGTTATTGAAGAAAATTAGAAGTGCTACTCCAGTGAACATACAAATGATAAGAAGGCAAAACAGGCTTATTGCTAATATAGAAAACATTTGAGTGTCTGGATAGAAAATCAAACCAGTCATAAGATTTACTGAAGCCATTCTATGAAAGCTGAGAAGTGAGGAACTTCACAAGAAAAGTTTGAAACCAGCAGAGATTGGTTCTTGAGGTTTAAGAAAAGAAGCCATCTCCATAACATAAAAGTGTAAGGGGATGTAGCAAGTGCTGATGTAGAAGCTGTAGCAAGTTACCCAGAAGATCTAGCTAAGATCATTGATGAAGGTGGCTACACCAAACAACAGATTTTCAATGGAGATGAAACAACCTTCTATTGGAAGAAGATGCCATTTAGAACTTTCCTAGCTGGAAAGGAAAAGTCAATGCCTGGCTTCAAAGCTTCAAAGGACAAGCTGACTTCCTTATTAGGCACTAATGCAGATGGTGTATTTAAGTTGAAACCAAGGTTGATCTGCCATTTGAAAATCCTAGACCCCTTATGAATTATGCTGAATGTACTCACCTGTGCTCTGCAAGTGAAAAAGCCTGGAAAATAGTACATCTGCTTACTGAATATTTTAAGCCCACAGTTGAGACCTACTTCTCAGAAAAAAAAAGATTTCTTGCAAAATATTACTGCTCATTGTCAATGTACTTAGTCATCTAAGAGCTCGGATGGGGATGAATAAGGAGATTAATGTTGTTTTCATGCCTGCTAACATAATATCTATTCTGCAACCCATGAATTAAGGAGCAATTTCAACTTTCAAGTTTTACTATTTAAGAAACACATTTTATGAAGCTATAGCTGTCATAGATAGTGATTCCTCTCATAGATCTGAGCAAAGTAAATTGAAAATCTTCTAAAAAGGATTCACTATTCCAGATACCAGTAATAATATTTGTGATTCATGGGAGGAGGTAAAAATATCAACATTAACAGGATATTGGAATAAGTTGGTTCCAATCCCCATGGATGACTTTGAGGGGTTCAGGACTTCAGTGGAGGAAGTAGCTGCAGATATGATGGAAATAGCAAAACAACTACAATTAGAAATGGAGCCTGAAGAGGTGACTGAATTGCTACAATCTCATGATCTAACTTGAAAGGATGAGGAGTTGCTTCTTCTAACAGATGATCAAAGGCAGTGGTTGCTTGAGATGGAGTCTACGACACCTGGTGAAGATGCTGTGAACATTGTTGAAATGACAACAAAGGATTTAGGATATTACATAAATGTAATTGAGAAAGCAGTAGGAGAGCTTGAGAGAGTTGAACCCAATTTTGAAGGAAGTTATACTATGAGTAAAATGCTATCAAACAGCATCATATGATACAGAAAAAATCTTCTGTGGAAGAGTCAACTGATGCAGCAAACTTCATTGTTGTCTTACTCTAAGAAATGGCCACAGACATCCCAACCTTCAGCAACCAGTACCCCAATCGGTCAGCTGCCATCAACATCAAAGCAAGACCCTCCACCAGAAAAAGATTACAACTTGCTATAGGTTCAGATGATTATTAGCATTTTTAGCAATTAAGTATTTTTTAATTAACAGACATACACTTTTAGATATAATGCTATTGCATACTTACACTATATAGAATAGTATAAACATAACTTGTATATGCACTGGGAAACCAAAAAAATTGTGTGACTCACTTTATTATGATATTTGCTTTATTGCAGTGTACTGAAAATGAACCCACAATGTATCTGAGATATTCCTGTAATAGTAGAATCTGGAAATGAATTTAAAATAGGGATTGTAGCCTCGGCAACATGACAAAAACCCATCTCTACTAAAAATACAAAAAAAAAAAAATAGCCAGGTGTTGTGACATACACCTGTAGTCCCAGCAACTCAGGAGGCTGAGGTGGAAGAATCACCTGAGCCAGGGAAGTTGAGGCTGCAGTGAGCCAAGGCACTAGTGTGCAAGAGCCAAGGCACTAGTGAGCCAAGGCACTAGTGTACAAGAGGCGGATATACACAAATAAGACGAGAAGACCCTATGGAGCTTCACACTAGTGCCTTGCACACTAGTGCCACTGCACACTAGCTAGTGCCACTGCACACTAGCTTGGGTAATAGGACCGAGACCCTGTCTCAGAAAAATAAAATAGGGATTGTTAGTGTCATCAAGGAGAAAAGGAAAGGAGAAATATTCATTAAAATGAATAGTAAATTGTGAAAGAAAACTAGTGAAAAATGAAACGAGCAGGTTGATATGAAAAGGAACAAGTTGGAAATTCTGGTAATGAAAACCATAGTATTTGAGTGAAAAAGCTCAACAGACAGTTTTAACTCTGTCTTGGGGTTTAACAAGACAGAAAATTAATGAATTAGAAGGTTATATAGAGGAGCTTACCCAGAATACAGCTATAAAGAGGTAAGGAAGATAAAAAAAAAAAAAAAAGAAAAAAGAAAAAAAAGAAAAGAAAAAACGTGAAATAGCAGTTAAGAAACATGGAAGAAATATTGAGAAGATCTAATATATATCTAATAGAAGTTTAAGAATAGAATAGAGGAAAATATCTGTGAAACAATAGTCAAAGAGATACTGGCTATGAACTTTTCAGGTGGAATAAAATGATATCTGTTCTCAGAAGAAAGGTTAAGTACACCAAGTGCCAGAAAGAATACATAGTAATGAACCTATAACAGGAAACATTTTTCAGTGAAACTGCTGAACATTGAAGGTATAGAGAAATCTTAAAAGCTTCCAAAGAAAAAAGATAGCTGCTTGCAAGGAAAAGACAATTAGACTAACTCATCTGCAAGGCATGTGAGAAAACAGCAGAGTAATCTTTTCACAGCCTCGAGGAAAACCAATTATAAACCAAGACTTCTATATCTAGGTAAACTATTATTCACAGCAGAGTAAAAGAAATCATTTTCAAGCAAAAAGACTAAGTGTGTTATCACTCACATGCTAAGCCTCAAAATTGAGAAAACATATTGGTAAATATGATTAGCCATTTACTTTAAGTAACTAATGTATGTTTTTAAAAGAGACATCTGAAAACCTAGATAGCAATATTATTTGAGTGGTACTCAATGAATAGAAAATACATGGTAAGTTCCTTGACCCTTTCAAGAATATAGAGATAGTTAATCATTCTAGATTTTGTTAGAAATTTCACAATAAATATACACGAAAATTTAGAGGTAACCTCAGAAAGCAAAAACTATAAAATAGAAGCCAAAGTCTTATAATGAACAATCTTGAAAAATCTGTAGGACAGGACTTGAGTTCTGGAGATAACAGTTCACTAAAGGCTGCCCATGACCTGAGAAAGTAAAACTTCCCAATATTTTTTCTTTGCTACTAAAGAACTTAAGCACTAAAGAATCAAATGGCATAAAATTGAATTCAGATACAAATTTAAGTTTTTGCTTTTTAGTAACCAAAGGATTTAAAAGAGAAATTTAGCATGGCCTCAATTCTAAGTTGCTATTGATTATCAGATACAACATTTATGTAAAAAACAACTTTTCCTACTTAGTCATTGATGACAAGGTGCCACCTGATTTCCAAAACGTTGTTAGCATTTTAAATCAAGAAAATACATTAACTTACTTGATTTTGAGCCAAGTAAAATGGTTCTCCAGTGCCTCAGACTCTTTCAGGGAAGCTTATTAAAATGTAGATCCTGGTGGAGCAGGGGGCACTCTCAGAGATTCTGATTCTGAAGGTTGGAAAAAGGCTAGGGATTTGCATTTTTAACAGGTAATTCTGACACAGGTGATAGGAAGACTGAAAATTTCTGAAATGTTGACTGAGTAAAATCAAAATAATGGTAAAATTAACCAGGCAGCCCTGAGGGGAATCTTAACAGCAAACATAAAAACTGAGCCACCCATTCTGAAAGACATCCAGGTTGGAACTACGACAATTCTAATTAATGAGTTAAATACTTGTTGAATCCTAATCTAGAAATCAAAAGACCTGGTTTCTGTTCTAGTTTGGCTGGTAATTAGCTTTGAGACTTGGGGAGAAGTAGGGGGATTATTTTTCCTCTCTGGGCCCAAGTTTCCTCATCTATAAAATAAGGTTAAATTATTCTCTACCAGCTTTAATGTTCTTGGGCTCTATGAGTTCACATAATGGGATTGTGAACCAGTAATTAATCTAATCTTTATAGGTTCTTCGAAAGAAGCCCCCAGCCTTATTTCCCCAGGAGACGGCAGTGGGAAAGTTCAGCCTAGAGAAACAACCATTATGATTTCTGCTTGAAGACAGCATTAGTGCTGCAGAGAGGCAGGTTCTGAGTGAGACACCAAATTGCCCCTCAATATCTGATCTCCACCTTCCCGGTTACAAAACTTATTCCTTAGAAACTTACCGAACAAATACAGCAAAGGATGGATAAAGAAAATGTAGTCGATCTCCTCTAAATGCAAATTACCTTGGCAATTATGCAAGCAATTTAAAATAACAAGGAGTTGCAATCAAGAACAACAACAAAGGTTTGATTCTCAAGCTAGAGTCTTTCAGATTCAACCGAAAGTTACAAATACTGGGAGATGCAGGCCCCCAGAACTTTATGGATGGTGGTAACAGAGACATGTAACAAAACAAACTTCAGAGAAAAAATAGACTTACCTAGTTCTTCAAGGAACAAAAAAGAGTTTCTCCTTTAAAAGCAGTCATTTGTGAGGCTTGGATTTCTCCAGCAAGGAATGTAGAGCCAAGCTGTTAGCCCAAAGACTGGAGCCCTACCCACCTCCCCAGCTTTTACTGTAGAAATCTTTATTTGTTCTGGAATCTCTTTTATCAACACTTCAGTTACTCCTACAGTGTGAACTCCAAACAGTCCTGTTTAAGAAACTATCTGCAAATACCAGAATGGCTAATCCTAAATATAAGGTGTTAATTGGTCTCTTGGTGATTCCAACCCCAAACACAATAAACTAGTATTTCTTTTTAACTGTGGGGATTTTGCCCCACTGCTAGTCTAAAGTACTGGGTCCTTCTTATCTGAATTTGGCTCTTTCTTTTTCTGCTGCTTTTCAGCTTATGTTTTAGGTAAGGATAAAGGAAAAAGAAAGTAGTAAGAAATACAGTGAATCTCTTTCTGTCTTCATCTGACAGTAATTATAGGGTGTTAAACCCAAAGTAAACCAGGTCATACTGTATCTTCAAGAGGAGCCAAATTAGGAGGGAAGCTTGTCATTCCTGAAGTCTTCCTTATGAACACAGGAATCCAGCAATTTTAAAAAAATATTTTTTAGAGACACAGTTTATGTCACCTAGGCTGGACTCAAACTCCAGGGTTCAAGGGATCCTCCCTCAGCCTCCCAAGTAGCTGGGACCACAGACAAGCAGCACCACACTGGGCTTGTCAGGAATCCACTTTTTTTTTTCTTTTGAGAGAGTCTCACTCTGTTGCCCAGGCTGGAATGCAGTGGCGTGATCTCGACTCACTGCAACCTCCACCTCCCTGGTTCAAGCAATTCCCCTGCCTCAGCCTCCCTAGTAGCTGGGATTACAAGCACACGCCACCACGCCTGGCTAATTTTTTTGTATTTTTAGTAGAGACGGGGGTTTCACCATGTTAGCCAGACTGGTCTCGAACTCCTGACCTCAGGCAATCCGCCCGCCTCAGCCTCTCAAAGTGCTGGGATTACGGGCATGACCCACCACACCTGGCCAGGAATCCACTATCAAATAATAAGCAGCTCTTAGTGCCTGTGGCCCAAATCCCCATTTAACTGTGGCCCGGTTTCCCTGGGTGTTGGCTGAGTGTTTAGCTGGGACAGAGAGCCAATCAACAAATTAGGGACATTGACCCTTTTTTATTATCTTTGTTTTCATCTCTCACTTCTGACCTGCAACAACATCACATTTAAACCCTTCCCCTACCACTGAGAAAGTGTTTTTCTAATATGAGGAAGTACTGGGCTGTGATTGCAGAACGGTAATACAGTGGGAAGGATCTCCCCTGGTACTCATCACAAAGGGACAGACTGCCTCTGTATTGCACTTCTAACTTCTCTTATCGTTAGTACCACTATCTACAACCATCCTTTCAGAGAAATCTCTCTGCTTTGGTGCATGTCAGAACTTCACCTGGGATTTGTGTGAACTATTTATGTTGTTTTTCATTTGGGTAGATGGCCCCAGAACAATGCAGTTCCCAATTGCCTTGTGCAGTTCTCCTTAGCTTGCAAACAGGACAGGAACAGCAAATTAGAAGAGAGGATTTTCACTGAGTGGTGACGGTCTGCCCTTCAAACCTTCTGTGGCAAACACAGTGTTGACCTGTACGTGTGAGCCCCTCCTGGGGCTGCATGTACTTCCTGATGGGCCTGGCTGCCAAGTTGCCTCTTGTGGGACTGGCCTGGAGCCTCTAGAGCAAGGGTCAGGAGACAGGATGCGGACTTTCTGTAGCTGTCTGCACTGGGAGCACAGACTGAGCTGCCCGACGCTGGGAACTGAAGGCTCAGACGTTACTTCACATCTCAGCAGAATGATGCAATGATCGCTCTGCTGCAAGTTCTGCTAAACAGCTCAATGTTTAGTTCTCCATCATCAGTGATATTCTTGTCACTGAACCAATGGCTTCATCAAAGGAACTAAGCAAAAATCCTATAATAGCCTTTTTTCAGTTATTGGTAATAACAGTAGTAATTATGGGCTCCCTATAACAAGCACTGTGCAAGAGCCACAAAAGGGAAAAATGGCCCTGTTTTTCCCATCTTCCTAAAGATTATTTTAAGTATGTCTATATCAACGATTCAACTATTCATTGAGCAGTCTTCATGGGCATGGCAATATGCTGGGTGTTGGCTTTGATGGTGGATGATGAGTTCAACTCATCGCTGTCCTCAAACTTACAACACACCATAGAGGACAGATGGAGGCAGAAAAACAAGATTGTCCTAAGTGCCACTGTGGAGACCCAGAGCGGGTGGAAGGAAAGCCCATTTCTTTTTTTCTTTTTTTTTTTTTTTGTAAGATAGAGTCTCACTCTGTCACCCAGGCTGGAGTGCAGTGGCACATTCTCTGCCCCCCGGGTTCAAGCGATTCTTGTGCCTCAGCCTCCCAGTTAGCTGGAATTACAGGTGCACACCACCACACCTAGCTAATTTTTGTATTTTTAGTAGATACGGGGGTTTTCCCATGTTGGCTAGGCTGGTCTCGAACTCCTGACCTCAAGCGATTCACCAACCTAGGCCTCCCAAAGTATTGGTATTACTGGTGTGAGCCACTGCACCCAACAAAAGGCAATTCCATTTCTAGCTGAGGAGGGGCAATCCAGAGTCGGGCTCTGTTGAGTTATTCTTGTGTGTATCTTGTACTCAGGGCTGATTTATCTCTATTAGAACCCAATGAGCCTGGTGATGTAAACACCATCTCTTCTCCATATCAGAATGTCATGGAATAAGTTTTTTATCTAAAAATCTCACTTGGTGTAATCTTTATGTTATTTCCACTGTGATAGATGAAAGAAAAAAGGGCAGTAGAATGATATCTAACAATAAACCTCACTGGTCATTCAAGATCTAGTGATATCCACTTGAAAACTGAAGAGGATTGCTACCAGAAGAAAATCAAGGCCTATGGTTGTCTTCATTTCTTTACTATAACTCCCCTGCCTCCTTCTATCAGCAATGTACTCTCAACACACCCCCAACTTCTTCCCAGTGCCTAAAACCTCATCTCCCAAAGACCTATCCTGACAAGTCTACCCAAAAGGCTCTTCCCACCACTCACCGGTCCTTTCTCTACAAAAGCAGCCTATCTGTTTCATTCATCAAATATATCACTATTTGTAATGTTTATTTTCTGTTTCTTTTTTTTTTTTTTTTTTTTTTTTTTTTGAGACAGAGTCTCACTCTGTTGCTTAGGTTGGAGTGCAGTGGCACAATCTCAGCTCACTGCAACCTCTGCCTCCCAAATTCAAGCGATTCTCCCATCTCAGCCTCTTGAGTAGCTGGGATTACAGGTACCCAACACAACGCCCAGCTAATTTGTGTATTTTTAGTAGAGACAGGGTATCACCGTGTTAGCCAGGCTGGTCTTGAACTCCTGACCTCAGGTGATCCACCCACCTCGGCCTTCCAAAATGCTGGGATTACAGGCATGAGCCACTGCGCCCGGCTGTATTGTTTATTTTCTAATTAGTAGCCTTCCAGAACACACTCTCAGCTCCTTAAGGACAGAGGTTCTTTCTGTCACAATGCCCAGCACAGAGCAGATATGAAAAAAATTGTTGCATGAATAAATTAGTAAATAAACAAGCAGCAGCACTATTACTTTAGGCAAGTCCTCATAGCACTCTAGACCATGGTTGCCACACCAGTCAAATATAAGAATTCAAAACAAGGATCTGGGTTGAATATTCTGATTCTAGGACTTGGTAAAGTCAACACTAGCGCTTCACCAGAAAATGTTGAGCATCCCTGGCTTCAAGGCAGTTCTCCTAGTAGAAAGACATAATAGGTAACGGATGGATGTTCGGCATTCTTATCCCACTTCATAAAAAATGAATATGCCCAAATACATTTTGTGTCTGTCAAGAAGCCAGGAAACTAAAAAGAGGCTCCTCCACACAGGCAAGTACATTGATTCAACCTGTGTCAGCAGTCAGGGGCCCTGAAGTTAGCCCCTCCACTGGAGGACGCTAGCAAGAAGATACTTGCAAAATACTTTTTCTGATGGAGTCAGGAGAACCACTGGTCTAACCCATGAGCTTGCATTAGTGCCTCAGCTCAGCCTAACTCCAGCACCACCTTAGAGATCCTGAAAGTGGGTGGTCTGGAGCTCTGCTGCTAAACTGCCTCAGACTCAAGGCCAGAGGGATTGGCTGGATCAGGGAGGTTGGTACATACAGTGGCGTTTTCTTTTCCTTTTATCAACAGGAAATACAACCTCCTGTTCTGGATGAAAGGGGGGAAAAAAAATCATTGAAAGTCATTTATATCTGAAACTGTTTAGTGGTGTCATCCTAATTTACAACAGACCCAGTTCCAAATATTTAAAAAAAAAAAAAGTCTTTTTCTGTTTCCTGTTAGCAAAGAACATGGGGTTATTAAAAAAATATGCTTTGGATTTTCCCAAGTGTTGATAAGGTTTGGAATCCTGCAGATCTCATGAGAAGAAATCAAAACTCCTAATTAAAAGTTTTGTTCTAACAGTCAAATCTTGAACCTGTGCCCTTTGGCTCCACTTCTCTACGGTTAATTCATTTTGATCTTCCTCCAAAAGATAAATTGACAGTGTGTGGGATGAACCATTATCAGAAGCTTATTAATTATTTTTATTTCTGGTTTTGAAATGAGAACTATTTTGCTGTAACATCCCTCACCTCATACGGAACCCAGGGCATACCTGGCCATGAGTGAATACGTTTTGAATGGAATCTTTCCTGGATTAATCACAGTTGTTCATCTCTAGGGCTAGCCAGGTAGGCAGAAATGGTTTATTAAATAGATTGTGTTTGGGCTCAGGTTGAATATAGGGACGGAAACTGAAAATAGTCCTGACATTGGATGACTTGGTATTTTTCATAATTTTAAACAGATAATTCAGATGCTGGTGTTTGGGAAGGCTGCCCAAAATCTGCTCTCCATATAAGCAAACTATAAATGCAAACAAGGGCTATGACACACCACCTACCTAGTCCCCTGAGATAGTCTTCAGACTTCCTGAACCAAAATACTTGTCTGACCACAATACTGAATATTTGGAATTGGGACTATCCGAGAAATCTAGGACATACGGTAAGAACCTGAAGCCTGTAGTCAAATTGGAGTCTTCTTAGCTATTTGGTTAAAATTTGAATATTTTCAAGACCAGTCCACTTATAACCCAGAAAAAAGATGTACTCAAAATTTAAACATTAATTCAGTGGTGGAGTTAGCTAGTCAAACCCCTTTTGTTAGCAAAAATGAGAGTCTTACTTCTGAGATCTTCAGAGACCATTTGGAAATTTCTGGAAGGGAAATGGAATAGACGCCCTTTCTGCCACCAAGATTGTCAATAGTTACACAAAATTATATTATCAAAAGTTTCCAGTTGGGGAGTGGCTCATGGCTGCAATCCTAACACTTTGGGAGGCTGTAGCAGGAGAATCATTTGAGTCCAGGAATTCAAGACTAGTCTGGGTCACACAGGGAGACCCCATCTCCACAAAAAATGTAAACCTTAGCCAAGCATGGTGGTGAGCCTCTGTGGTCCCAGCTACTTGGGAGGCTGAGGCGGGAGGATGGCTTGCGCTGGGGAGGTTGAGGCTGCAGTAAGTCGTGATTGCACCAGTGCTCTTCAGCCTGGGTGCCAAAGCAAGACCCTGTCTCAAAAAACAAAAGAAGTTCCCTTTTACCTGTTAAACAGTACCTCTATGTTTGGAAAGCTTTGGGCAGAAGCAGGCGCAGGTCGGAAGGCCATCCTTGTGCCCTGGTGGCAGCCGCCATTGAGGGTCTGAGGGCAGTGCAAACCAAAGGTTAGCCCAGGACCATTCTCCTCCTAGACGAAGAGGGCCTCTCCATCTTGGAACTGAGGTTACCTGAAACAGCGAGGAAAGGATATGCTGAATGGAATCCATGTTAATCAAGAGAAGAGCCTTTCTTGTGGCTTATGCCTCTCTTCATTACTCACCATGGGTTCCACTGATGCCTGAAGCCTCCTCCAGGGTTGACACCCTTTTTGGCCATTTCTAGCAGTGTCTTTACAGAAAACAGGATGGGGGAAGACATACAAGTCAAAACTCAAATAGCCTCGTTTTCCCAACCTTTACAACTGAAATATTTTTCTGCACAAAAAACCGGAAAGCTGTGGCAAGTAATCACGCCTGACAGCTCTGTTCCCTTTGCCCATGCAAGACTGAAAGGGAGCCAGAGGGACGGGATTTTCTTACTCTATTTTGCCTTTTTATGTATCTTTTTTTTTTTAAATCATTTTTTTCTTTTGAGACGGAGTGTCGCTCTTATTATCCAGACTGGAGTGCAATGGCGCGCTCTCGGCTCACCGCAACCTCCGCCTCCTGGGTTCAGGCAATTCTCCTGCCTCAGCCTCCTGAGTAGCTGGGATTACAGGCACGCACCACCATGCCCAAATAATTTTTTGTATTTTTAGTAGAGACGGGGTTTCACCATGTTGACCAGGATGGTCTTGATCTCTTGACCTCGTGATCCACCCGCCTCAGCCTCCCAAAGTGCTGGGATTACAGGCTTGAGCCACCGCGCCCGGCCTTTTTATATGTCTTTTAAAATAGTTTTGAATGCACACAGGAGCTTTTTTTTTTTTTTAACCAAAGAGTAGCACCCTGTTATAGATATTCTCCAGTGACCCAACTCCCATCCCCTTGCTTTTCTATAAAAGGAGCCTGGAGTTGTAAGAAAGACAAGGTAGCCCTCCAGACCAGGACTTCATGCAGAGGTCAGCCCACTCAAAGAAGAGGCAACACGTGCAGGGCGTGGAGAGGGAAGTTGACGGGGTGACGGGAGACCCTGCCCTACGCCACTAAATCCCTGCAGCCTCCTCCCCTTCTTCCCCTTAAAGTCAGAGGAGCTCACTTGTCAGACTCCTCCCAGCCCAGAGTTGAAGCAAGTTTTCCGCCACTCCACACGTCACAAGTCACCGTGCTCCAGGCCTCCCCAGATTCGTCCACGAAGCACTGTGAGGCCTGCAGGCCGACAAACTGCAAAAAAGACTGGGAATATTTCATTGACAGTGGAATCCTAATTAGGTGGTCTCTATAGTCGCTCATGTCTCCAGCACTTGAAGGCAGAAGTCAGCATTTTTGTTCCCTTCCAATTTGCCCTCTCTACCCCTCACACCCCCAGATCCAGGGCTGCTGGCACTCCTGCTGAGAAGAGTAGATGGAGAAGAAATTTTTCCAGGATTAGGCTCATAAATCTTTCACTGGCTTTCCTGGAAATTCTCTACCATTGAGCAAGGGGGGTGGGGCGTGTGGCGAGAGGGGAAGTCTTAAAAGATCATTCCTGACTCATTAGCACGTTTCCATGATGTGCCAGCTGGATCATCTAAAAATTATTCAGCTGCCCGGGAGGAAAGCCTTTTTGCCAAACTACAGGTTTATTCGAAGAACTTAATGCAATCCTCAGCCCTAGCATCCAACCACAAAGCCCAGCAAACTCTTCAGAGAGCCATTTCCTGACCCCAGAGGCAGTCATGACCCCCTGGAGTGGATTTTTACATAGAGATCGTTACCTGCAAAGCTTTCTAAAGAAGGGATTAGGGAAAGATAATCTATTGTGTTGTTGGCTTTGTGCATGTCTGGAAGAAGAGAAGTCATAAAATCTTTGTGTTCTTCGTGGAGTGAGTTCCAGGAAATATTACCTTTCCCTTATCAGGTTCCCATGAATTGAATCAGACTGATAACATAGCCTTTAGATTTCCACGTGTGCATTCACCACTTACGCTTGCAACAACTCTTCCTTTTTCTCTTTTGTCCTCTCTCCTGTCTAAAAGATTTTATCAGCACTTTCTCGCTGTATCCATGTCTGTTTTCAGTCCCTTGTTAGTATTCTACATGATGTGTCCAGTCTTATTAATAGTAGAAGGCTGGGCATGGTGGCTCACGCCTGTAATCCCAACACTTTGGGAGGCCGAAGCAGGTGGATCACTTGAGGCCAAGAGTTCAAGACTAGCCTGACCAACATGGTGAAACCCTGTCTCTCCTAGAAATACAAAACATTAGCTGGGTGTGATGGCGCACACCTGTACTCCCAGCTACTCAGGAGGTGAAGATTTCAGTGAGCTGACATTGCACCACTGCACTCCAGCCTGGGCAACGGAGTGTCTCAAGTAATAATAATAATAGCAGGAGTTACCATTTATTTAATGCTGACTGTGTCAGCCACTGTGATCCTACCTACGTTTGTTCATTTATAACTGACAACACTACAAAGTAGATCTTTAAAAGCCTATGATCCAAATGAGGAAACAGGTTTAGAAAAATAGCTAGAAAGTTCTAGTCAGGATTCAGAGCCTGGTGGTTGATTCCAAAGCATTTTCTCTCAGCCACTTCACCGAAACACAGAGAGTCCAGGAGATGTGCATTGCTTTTGATTAACACCCATATCCAAGCACATGCTGCAAAGCCTGAAAGATGTCCTCACTGTCACCTCCCCAACCCTCTGAAGATGGTGATGGACATGAGTGTGCCATGACAATGTCTGCAAAAAGGCACAATGCAAAAACATTCTAAGAAATTTTCAGAAATCTCGAGGCCAGGAGGATGTCTAGCTCTCTAACCTTTTAGCAGGGTGCTAAATAGGCTCCTGATTACGTGCTTTTGGTAAAGAAAGAGAGTTCCTCAGGCAATGGAGACTGGAAGTCAGGGAGGGCAGGCGTATTAGAGGAGTCCAGCAGGGAGCAGAACCTGGGGTACCATCGCAGGCAAGAAGACAAACCAGAATGCATAGACCCAGCACAATTATGAACAGAAAAGGCCATTGTTTGGAAGTCTGAAGTTTTGGAGAAGGTCAGAAATTGGGTTCAGTTTGTTTGTTTGTTTGTTTGTTTGAGACGGAGTTTCGCTCTTGTTACCTAGGCTGGAGTGCAATGGCGCAATCTTGGCTCACCGCAACCCCCACCTCCTGGGTTCAGGCAATTCTCCTGCCTCAGCCTCCTGAGTAGCTGGGATTACAGGCAGGCACCACCATGCCCAGCTAACTTTTTGTATTTTTAGTAGAGACGGGGTTTCACCATATTGACCAGGATGGTCTCGATCTCTTGACCTCGTGATCCACCCACCTCGGCCTCCCAAAGGGCTGGGATTACAGGCTTGAGCCACCGCGCCCAGCTGAAGGTCAGAAATTGTATCAAAAGTTCCTCTGCAGTGAATTCTGGACTCCAAAGCTCTTTAGGATTCTCTCTTCCCCAATACTAACTCTCCAGAGTCTAATGACGTTTGAGTTCAAAAAATTACCAGAGCTAATTAGGAAAGGCTTAGTTTTGCCATCGTGAGTCATCTTTAGTCCTTAGTTTTCCCTCTTGTAGGAAGTAAGAATAATAAAAGGTTCCTCTTCAAAGCTTTCCTCTTAGTTCATTACAAATAAGTAATAGTTTCTTCAAAGGTTAATTTACTTTAAAGCTTTTGCTAATAATCTTAAAGTAGCTGTTAGTCATACCAAAGAAATATGCATCCCGTGTTCTTAGTTCTTACACTTTAATCTAGATATCTGCCCTGACATGCCCGGACAAGCCCAGGCAAGTCTTAGGTCAATTGTTTATTCCCCTTCTTTATTTGGAAATGTTATCGCTTCTCTAAGCATTCCTCAAGTTACTTCCTCTTTTCCTTTGTTCTCTTCTGCCTTTACCGCTGTTGAAAATTTCCAAGTTTCCAGCTAAGCCGTTCAAGCATAGAACGTGAGGTCCTGTTCCGGCCAATGGAAACTGGACACAGCAGTAGGGCGATTGCGTCAGGTTCTGAAAGTTATAAATGTCCCTGTCTCCTTTGTTCAGGTGTGCTCTCCTGGCCAGACTGCCGGCGAGTTACACCCTTCCTGCAGGAAGTAAACTAGCTTTGCTGAGTGATCCATTGTCTCAGTGTGGGTTTTTCTCAACGTTAGAAACCTGTTTTCAACACCTCTGATCAAATATATCCATTCATTCTAATCTAATGAGGGCCTGCTGTACTTAGGGCTTTTCTCAAGCACTGTGAAGAATGCAAAAAATTTTAGACATGGTACCTGACCCTGAGTCGCTTGCTCTCTAGGTTGCAAAGCAAGAAATGCACACATAAAAAAGTGAATGAAAATATCTCATACAGCATCCCCACTTAGAGGTCTAGTAGACACCTTGAACTTTAACATGTCCAAAGCAGACCTTGGTTTTCCCAGGATCTTGACCCATCTCTTTCACTGTTCTCCTAATCCTCTTTCAAGTCTCAGTTTGTCTCGCCCCCTCTGTGAAGTCACCCAGGCCATCCAACTCCTGCTGATTTTTCTCTCCTCTAAAACACTTTAACCTGTACCCCAGTCAGGCCTTTGCCACTTTCACCTCAGTAAACACCAACACTTACCACCCAGCTTCCCAAGCCAAGACCAAGACATCCCCCTTGGTCTCTCACATCTTCTCTGCAACAACATCAATCACTCAACCAGGACCACCAGCTTTGTCTCCTAAATACCCCCAATTTGCCCCTTTTCTCTCTCTCTGTACTCACCATCATCACATGCTCAGACCATTGCAATAACCTCCTCACCAGGCTCTCTGTCTTTACCTGGTTGATCTGCCACTTTCTCCGCACAGCAGAGTGATTTTTTTTTTTTTAATTATTATACTTTAAGTTCTGGGATACATGTGCAGAACGTGCAGGTTTGTTACATAGGTATACACATGCCATAGTGGTTTGCTGCACCCACCAACCTGTCATCTACATTAGGTATTTCTTCTAATGCTATCCCTCCCCTCTTTTAAATGTTCCCTCTTCAGAAAACCCTTTTCTACACAGCTAACTCAAAGTAGACCATCAAACACTTTCGAGTCCATCACCGTTAAATCATCATAGCACTTATCACTGGATACCTTCTCGATCGCTTACATACTTAGGTGATTGTTAACTGCCTCTCTCTCTTACACACACACACACACACACACACACACACAATTAGAATATAAGCTTTCTTATATGTCCTGTTCCACAGTATTTCCCAGTGCCTAGGAAGGAGCTCGGTAAACATTTGCTGAATGAATTAGTCTAGCCTGATAGAAGTTGTCTAACTAGGACGTGGTACTGTTAATACACAAGTATCAGCGTGTCTCAGAGAAGCACGAAAGCAGTGTGAGCTAGCTGGGTGAAGGAGGCTGCATGGAAAAGGGGAGGCAAACTGAGCCACGAAGGAAGATTAGGATTCAAGCAGCGAAAGGAAGCAAGCCATGCACTTGCAGCTAGGAACCAGGACAAGCCCTTTAATATACAGTAAGAAGCAGCAAGGCTTTGATACAAACCCAGGCAGCCCAACCCCAAATGCAGAACCAAACCTTACCCTCTCCTGATGCGTTGGGGAATATGGTATTCACTCAGACTAGAGATGATGAACTACATTGGAGTTGGAATGAAAATAGGATGGGGATGGAAAAAAGGGCAAGTGTCAAGGACATTACGGAGAAGAGGAAACAATCGTTTTAGTATAATTGAACAGAGTAGGCAGAAATAGAAGCAACCAAAGGAATCCAAGGTGAAATTGAAAACCAGAACCAAGGAAAAACTGGGGAAAATGGAGGTATCACTGATGGTGAGGAAAGTGACTCCAGGTTCTGTGAGAAAATGGAGGTGATTCTAATAGAGTTGGGTCTGAGAAAGTGGCAGGAGCTTCACGTGGAAATAGCTAGGAAGCCACAGAGCTGCTGTTGGAGGGTGAATATAAGCCAGAGAAAAGGTCTGTGGCTCACCTTCACAGAGATCCCGGAGGACACTGTGGTGGATTCCACGAGAAGGGAGATTGAGGAAGGGACATTAGCTCCTGCCCTCCGGCTTCAAGAACGGGAGAAAATGAAAGCAAGTAGGAGGAATGCTGACTATTAACACAATGAAATATCGCCTCACACCCGAGTTTTCGAAGCCAAGGGCTGTGCAGGACGTGAGGGAGCAGAGCCCCCACGCACTGCTGGGACTCCGCATGGACAGCAGCTCTGACCCCGGGAGATGACCCAGCTCGCAGCCCGTGCCAACGGAGTCCGTGCCAGGAGACCCGGTGGTATCCCCACCCACGATGCAGGAGTGAAAGGCTGGGCCATCAGGAAATGGCACCCTGGAATACGGTGGCATGAACGGAGGGACAGGTCCACGTGGGCAAGGGAGTTCTCGCGTCAGCACGGATGAGCCCCACACACGCTGAGCGGGAAAGCAGGTGGCAAAGGGAACCACGTGGGACCTGGTCTCCTTCGTGCAGCTGTGAGGAACGCGCAGACCCTGCTCTCTGCTGCTGCTGACCCCGGTCGAGGCACGGACCATGTGGGCAGCTAGGACGGAGTTCCCAGCAGGGACTGTTTTAGGGGTGAGGGCAGGAGGGGCTGACGGGGCCAGCGTGGCATGCGTTTCTCAGTTCTCCCCCATAGAAGAGGCGAGGGAGGTGGTGGTGGCTCCCAAGCACCAAGAATACAGAATGCCCTTGCTTGAGAATCAAGCAGTGAGTTGGAGCTCATGGGAAGCAGGTGTCTAGGCGGGAAGGCACGAGTGCAGCCGCTGGTGCCCAGAGCACGGCACGTGTCAGACAGGCTGAAAGGGTGGAGACCAGCTGAGCAGGGAATGCCTGTCTGGTCCACTGGTGGGGATGGATAGAGGAAGGAAAGGAAACCAACAAAGATCTGCAACCATATGTGGTTCAGAAGGGCATGAGGAGACTTGGGGTGGTGGAGTCAAACAGCCAAGGGATGACACCTCCAGAGAGCAGATGTGAGCAGAGTGTCTTTCGTGCTGCAAGGATGTGAAGGAGAATAAGATCTGAGGAAAGGTCACCGGCTTTCCAATCAGTGAATTTGCATCAACTGTTGGGAATCATGTTAGTCGAGTGGCAGGGCTGAAACCAGATTGCTTGGGTTTGTGGATAAGAAATAGAAACTGCGGGTGCACAAAATTAGTTCGAGAGGAAGAATTGCAGTAACTAGTTTTTGAGTGTTCCATAAGGCAGTGGCCAAGGCCATTCCCTGAAGGGGAGGAAATGGAAGTGGGGAGTCAGAGGAACATGGGAGTGTCAGCGTAGATGCTACGGAGACAGTGCCAGAGAGTCCATTATCAACGTGGTTATCTTAAAATAGAAAAGTGCTGCACACGGTCATGTATTCACTCAACAAACACTTTTTTAGTACTTTCTTTGTGTTAGGCACTATCTTAGGCAAAGAGATACAGTCTTGAGCAGACAGGGAGTCCAAGGTGTGGACAGAGAAGTCCACACCTTGCAGCTTGCAGGGTGTGGCCAGAGGGGTCAGGATAACAGTTACCACTACTGTTCGATAATGCTTTATAGTTGGCAAAGCACTTCCACTGTCCATTCAAACCTGACATCCTTTGAGATCATTGTTGGGAAACTCATTTTAAAAAAAAAATAAACATCAAACCTGAAGCTGAGATTTAGATGTGTCAAAAACTCACCAGCTAGTTACCATATGACCAAAAAGCTCGTGTCTGGACTCAGGTGCAGATACTCCCCAGCAATGGGCTGGCTGGAAGGAAAGTGGCTACTTCTTGCATCTCTTGGGTCTGGGCTCAGCCCCCAGCATTGAAAGAACAATTCAAGTCAAACACTACTCAACTTCTTTGAATCTGGTTGCAGCCAAAGATAGTAGCCCCCAGTTATTAGGTGATCAGTATGTAGTACATTGTTTAGGGACATTAACTCAAATCCTCATGAACCTGGCTATCCGGTGGGATTTCCTTGTCCCTTGAGCTCTAGTAAACTTGGCTTAAACCTCCCAACTCTAAAAAAAAAACACTGTGAAAGTTCAAAGCCTTCTTCTCAATTTCCATGAATTCCTGGAGTTTTAGAGTCTAATCTCTTGGCATCTGGTTTCTGCATTCACGCTTGCTGCCTTTTCTTTCCACTCAAATGGAAAGCCAGCCCCACTTTGCTTGTTTCCACACCAATCCGGTGAGTTTAATCAAATTTAAAGATTTTGCAAGGGGGTAGGAAGGGGAGATCTTTGGAGAAATGCAGAAGGAGCCCAGCAAATAACACGGCTCCCTCCACCTCTCACTGTTTCTCCTCCCGCCCCCTTTCTGTCTCACCTGCCCCAAATTGCAAGCTAAATAAAGTCCTCCTTCCTTACCTAATACAATTCAGTATATCAATCATAGTATGCATCTCGGCTTGCTCTTGGGGATCTCGCCCTCTACCCAAAGTGGCTTATCCTTATCCAAGTATTCCTTCCAAATAAGCATACTAGTCCCTATATGAGAAACTATGGCAAATAAAATGTCCTCAATTTTCTGACATTTATAATAACCCTCTGAAGTAGATATTATTATTTCCTTTTTTTTTTTTTTTTTTTTTTTTTGAGGTGGAGTTTCACTGTTATTACCCAGGCTGGAGTGCAATGGTGCGATCTCGGCTCACCGCAACCTCCGCCTCCTGGGTTCAGGCAATTCTCCTGCCTCAGCCTCCTGAGTAGCTGGGATTATAGGCACACGCCACCGTGCCCAGCTAATATTTTGTATTTTTAGTAGAGACGGGGTTTCACCATGTTGACCAGGATGGTCTCGATCTCTTGACCTCGTGATCCACCCGCCTCGGCCTCCCAAAGTGCTGGGATTACAGGCTTGAGCCACCGCACCTGGCTATTATTTCCATTTTATAGATAGAGAACCTGAGGCACAGTAAGTCTAAGTCACTTGTCCACATTTTTACACGTAAGTCAGAAAGTCCAAATTGGAACTGAGACCTGTCTGACTTTAAAGCCCATGTTTTTTGTAAGAAACAATAATCTTGAGATTGTCCCAGGAAAGTGTAGGTAAAGGTTTAATCTCAAAGGAAAGAAAATAGGAAAGGGCCACTTTCTTTCATGTTAAAAAGGAATTGCCAAGCAGAGAATTATGCTTCAGAAAGACACTTCCCTTTGCATATCCTAGTGAGAATAAGGCCTAAAACACCAAAATTGTATTTTGAAATGGTCCAGTGAAGATGTGTCTTTAACTTTCAAGTCTGACAGAGGAAGATATCTGAATATATTTAATCCGAGTAGTAGAAGAATACTTAGGCTTAATATTCTCCATTTCCCAAACTCCATGCTTTAGAAAATTCCTACAGAGACTGGCCCCAGAGAAAATGAGAGAGTATCAAACAATCCGGTGGCTGGCTGTAAAGTTGACAATGGATGACTGAACCTTACTTGTGAAATGAACCAGCTCTGTGAACCTAATAGTCTATGAGAATTTGCCTGATCTGGCTGACATCCATGAAACACCTTGCATGGCAGTGTAAAGCCCAGAAGTAAGGCCTAAACAAACAGAATGAGCCACTCCATTTGACTTCTGAGTCCTTTCACAAATATTGCAGAGGGAAATCCTGAAGGGTGTCCCTCATCATCACCCAACGTGTTTTACAAGAAAACATCAACATCATCATCATCATCACCATCATAACTTCTTACCATAAGCCAGGCACTGTGCTAGGCACTGTAAATATGAGGGGAAGTAAAAGAAGAGTCGTTGCCCTCTCAGAATTCCCATTCTAGTCAGGAGAGATTTCAGTTTTAAAAATCACAGGTACAAGTGCATAATTGCACTAACAAATTCCAAAAATGTTACTTTCATTAGCGTGTTTGATTCCCATAACCCTAAAAAGTAGGCAGGATTGTTCTCATCTCATGGAAGAATAAATTGGGATTCAGATAGGTTAAGTAACCAGCCTAAGGTTACTAAGACTGGGATTTGACCTACTCTAAGTTCAAAGTCTTACCCCTCTGCATTTTTACGCCATTGAAAATTAGGTCCTAAACAAAGCTTTTGACACTGAATTCTATAACATGTGAGAGCATGTTACTGTGTTGTTAACAGTGCAAGACAGGAGGAATGATTATCTGTTGAGCCCATAGAATCTTCCTGGGACCCCCTTAAATGTCTACTGTCACATTCCACCAGTTTATGAAGATGAAAAATTCCTTGGAGACTTTCTTATCCTGAACTCTCCTTGAAAGTGACATGCTTTTAGAAACTACTTCTGGGCCAGGAATGGTGGCGCACGCCTGTAATCCCAGCACTTTGGGAGGCCGAGGCAGGTGGATCACCTGAGGTCGGGAGTTCGAGACCAGCCTGACCAACATGGAGAAACTCCATCTCTACTAAAAATATAAAAATTAGCCAGGCATGGTGGTACATGCCTGAATCCCAGCTACTTGAGAGGCTGCGGCAGGAGAATCGCGTGAACCCAGGAGGCAGAGGTTGTGGTGAACCAAGGTGGCACATGGCACATTACACTCCAGCGTGGGCAACAAGACCAAAAGTCCATCTCAAAAAAAAAAGAAAGAGAGAGAGAAAATACAAGAAACTACTTTTGATTATTCCCTTGTATCAACCAGAAAATGAACAAAAATCCTTAACATGAACGGCCCCTCATGACTCTCATTTAGTTGCCCTGGGGAAGCCATCCCCACCTACCACAGGTATTTGCTCTTTTGTGTTCTCATCGTTATTAAAACTCTTACCGCCTCATAGAGTATTTGTGCCTCACCAGATAAACCCTGAGTTTCTTCAGGTAACAACTGTGTTATATCCATCTTGACAGTTCTGGCACCTAAGAACTTGGGAAGCACCCGATAAATGTTCAGTGCATGAATGCATGAGTGACTGAATGAATGACTGAATACCGTGTGACCCAGGGCTCTCGGATTTCAGACAGGCACAATTTCAAATCTCCCAGTAAGCCATTTCATTCATGCAGATTAATAACTAGAAATCACAGAATATCAGCTCTGGAAGGACCCTGAAATAACCACCTTCAACACTTTTATTTCTGAAATGAGGAACTCAAGTTTGAAGAGACTTGTCCAAGGTGGCTTCTGTGTTCCTCTCCACTTACCTCTCAACCACTCTTGAGCACAGATGCTTCATTCTTCTCACTCTGAGCTCGAATGTAATTTCCAAGGCTTTTTAAAATTAAAATTAATGACCGATCTGCAAAGAAACCTGTTAGTGTCACCATTACCCAGGGACCTTGAGAGACACTCTGGCGGTGGAGAGAGGCAGAGACAATGAGGTCATCATGGTGTCTGTAGTTATCAATAGGGATCTTAGTTCTTTCCCTCCATGAAGACTCTCTGCAGTGAATGGGGAATTTTAAAAGCCTGTGGTTTGCAATAAGATCCAGCACTGCGGCTTCAGTCAGGCCTATTGTTCATTGCTGCTCACTGCAAGTACAAAGTGGGACTCGAATAAATGTGGGTTGATATTGAATAAATATACATATGCCATCAGCAACATACAATTAGCCCAGTCATAGATAGTGCAACTCATACCCAGCCATGTGCAATAGCCAAGAGCTTGGCAAAGTCTCATCCCTGAAAGTTATTAGGGTGTCAACTTCTTTACAAAGAGGCTTCATCTAAAAAGAATTCTGTAAAAAGTATGATTCACCTGCTTTCCAGAGAGGAAGCAGCCAGACATCACATCAGTGGTCCTTCCAAGGTTTTTTGGTTATTGTTCTTCCTTTTTGAAAGCAAGGGTTTGAGGTTTGAGAGCAGAATTTTTTTTTCTCTTCTTTTTCTTTCTTTATTTATGTATTTATTTATTTTTTGAGACAGGGTCTCATTCTGTCACTCAGACTGTAATAGAGTGGTGCAATTATTCAAATCATTCAATCACTGCTCACTGTAATCTCAAACTCTTGGCCTCAAGTGATCCTCCCACCTCAGCCTCCCACGTAGCTGGGACTACAGTTGCATGTCACCACATCAGACCAATTTTTTAAAGTTTTTATTTTTCACTTTGATGAGGTTGGCTATGGTGCCCAGACTGGTCTCAAGCTCATGGCCTCAAGCAATCCTCTCACCTCAGCCTCCTGAATTGCTGGGATTACAAGTATGAGCCTCTGTGCCTGGTCTTTTTTCATTTTTGTATCTCCAGTGCCTCGAACATAGTAGGAGCTCAATACGTTTTATAAAATTATGTCAACAAATAAAAGAATGAGTGTTTGCCTACTGTAGTCATTAAGATTAGGTTTAGAGGTACCTCACTGAAAACTAAAATGAGAGTTCAAACAAGATACAGGTTTCTCTCTTCTACACAAAAGAGAGCTAAGAAATTGAAACTGACAGTGTTTCTGCAGTCACTAGGAATCCAGGCTTATATTATCTTTGCACTGCCTCCTTGTTTACTCAAGTTTGTCTCCAGGTCAAGGAGGCTGCCTGAGCAGCAGTCATTAATTCTAGAATGAGGGCAGAAAGAAGAAAAAGAAAAATGCCCCCCACCCAGTCAAGTGAATCTCTTTTTTTTTTTTTAACTTAAGAATGTTTAAATCTCTTATTGTTGTTTTTATTATAGTAAAATATATGCATAATCAGTTTTGATTTGAACTATTCTTAGATTTACAGTTCAGTGGCACTAAGCATATCTCCATTGTTGTGTAACCACCATCATCATCATCCATCTCTAGAACGTTTTTATCATACCAAAATGACACTCTGTGCCCATTCAACATTAACTCCCTATTCCCCTCTGTATTAGTCTGTTCTCATGCTGCTAATAAAGACACATCCAAGACTGGGTAATTTATAAAGGAAAGAAGTGTAATGGACTCACAGTTGCACATTGCTGGGGAGGCCTCACAATCACAGCAGAAGGTGAAGGAGGAGCAAAGGCACATCTTACAAGGTGGCAGGCAGGAGATTTGTGTAGGGGAAGTCCCCTTTTTAAAACCATCAAATCTCTTGAGCCTTCTCACTATCACAAGAACAGCACAGGAAAGACCCACCCCCAGGATTCAATTACCTCCCACCAGGTCCCTCCCATGACATGTGAGAATTATGCGAGCTACAATTCAAGATGAGATTTGGGTGGGGACACAGCCAAACATATCACCCTCTCCCCACAGCCCCTGGCAACCATCATTCTACCTTCTGTCTCTGTAAACTTGACCACTCTAGGTACCTCAGGTAAGTGGCATGATATAATATCTGTCCTTTTGTGGCCAGCATATTTTACTTTGGTGTGAGGACCTCAAGGTTCATCCATGTTGTCTCGTGTAAGAATTTTCTTCCTTTTTAGAACTGAACAATATTGCCTATAAATACCACATTTTGTTTATCCATTTAACTGTTATGGATTTGGGTTGTTTCCACCTTTTGTCTATCATGAATAATGCTGCTATTGACATTGGTATTGATTTCTTTTAAAGAGCTTAATAGAAAGTCCTGCCATCTGCTTTTTTTCTTTTTTTTCTTTTTTTTTTTTTCTTTTTTTTTTTTTTTTTTTTTGCTACCCCTAACTACAAGAGAGTTTAGGGTAAGCAGTCTTTTCCCTGGACACATTTGCTATCCCAAATAATATAATTCACAAATAAAAAAGAGAGAGAGAGAGCACATTATGTAGGCAACCAACAGACTACGCTACTCTGCTAAATAGTATGAATCTCATCAAAATATCTATTGCTTCCCAGGAAATTCTCAGTGCGCTCCCGTGCCTGAGCTTTCCTTCAAGACAATTTGTGGGCAAAAGGACTGTATCTTCAGAAAGCCCCTTCCCTTAAAAGACTGGCATGTTCATGCCTGAATAAACAATTCTGCTGTATGTTTTAGGAGCATTTTCACATATCTGTTCTCTCATCTGAAGACCTGCATTGGCAATGCCCTGTTTAACATCCCCTCTTGGAAATCCACTGGCATTTTTACTCAACACATCAGAAAGGGTAATTTTCCTCCCCATGCGCCTCACCTCCCAACCAGCTCTTTTCTCTGACTTCCTTATTTCAAGTTAAGTAGGTTTTCTTTCTATAACCGTAAAGGGTCTTTAATATATGATAGTTTATGTTGTAGAGCTCCAAAAGAGAGATTTAGACTAGAACACTTTCAAATGTATTTGTCCAAGGCATCCTTTTTTCCCATTTATGAATCAACTCTTGGGACAGATATACTAAGCAACATATTATGGGGAAACAGCCAACGGGCCTGGAAAGGCAAAATCATCTTCAAGTTCTTCTCACCTTTAGTGATTGCCAAGTCACCTCAGTTCCACCACCACAAAGTCTCTCTTGCCTCTCCATTCCCTCCCTTCTCTCCCTTCCACTTCGACAGGCACCATTCCATCATCGTTCTTGGTATGACTTCTGCCCCTGAGATAGGGTGCTTGCTTCAACTATCCATTCCACAAACCATACACCAGCGACTGTGTTGGGCACGAGGGCTGCAGTGATGAACAGAGCAGCGGTCCCTGTCCTTGTGCTCCACACTGACTACAATCCAATGAGCATGGAGAGGCAGACATGGAGTCACCCCATAGTGAGTGTAAAATGACAAGTGTGATCACTGCTGCAGAGGAGACGAGCATGGTGCTATGTGGCTCTCTGGGACAGTCCCTCGGGAGTGATGTTTGAGCTGAGAGCTGAGGGATGCCTAGAAACTAATCAAGCAGATGGGAGGGAAGAGTTCACCAGGAAGAGGGGAACTTTGTCCAAAGCAGAGTTGTGGTGGAGACAGCCTGGTAAGGAGGGCTGAAAGATGGCCAGAAGCTGCAGGACACAGAGAAAGGCTCAGGTAGAGATAAGAGAAAGGGGGTGAAAGAGCGAGAGGGATCTTGAAAGCCTTGGTAAGAATTTTAATCTTTAGCCTCTATGCCGGGGAATGATTTATCACCATTTCCATTTAGAAAAGGTGGCTTTGTCCACTATATGGAGGACATGAGACTGCAGACAGGCAAGGACAGATGCACAGAGACCACATATACATCATTGCAAGCCTCCGGGTCAGTGACAATGGTGGCTTAGGCCAGAGAGGGTGATGAGAAACATGGACAGATCCTAGTGGCATCTAAGAGATAAAACCAACAGGACATTGGATCAGATTGGATTTAGTTATCTGTGGACAGGTCTCATTGTCACTAAGAGATTTTAAATTCCTGGAAGACAAAAATCTGTATCTTGCTTCTTTATGGTTTCTCATACTGAATTGCAAACTTCATATTTAGTAGGAGAAGCCTACTAAGTGTGTTGAAGTGATTTACATTGAATATTCATACAGAGAGCAAAGGTCTAAGAAATCCAGCCCAAATAGGTACATTTGGGCTTAAAAAAGAGAAGGAGCACATCCCACCCTGTGCGACAGTTCCTAAGGAGGGCCAGCGGAGATGCGTACCACCGAGGAGCGTGTCTGGGCCTACCATGGGGACACAAAATGTGATGTCACCTCCCGCTGCTCCACCTGATGGCACAGACATGGAACCACTCTGTGTCAGGAATGTGATAATGATCGTGGTCCTAATGCATTAGGGAGACAGACGAAGCCCTGCTGAAGCACACAGCTGTAACCAAAGGAGACTCAAAGGCCTTTCTTCAAATTAACATTTTACAACGAAGAGTAATTGCGGGCCATGTCCATTCCTGTGGCAATTATTGCTCGTAGGCGTTGGTTGTGCCTAACAATTGGAAAAAATAAACAAACGAACCCACAAACAGCAGTCTAAACAGGCTTTGAGTTAATTGCTGTAGTTCAACACTCAGTGTGGACACCGAATAATGGTCAGCATAATCCACCTCTCTTGTGAAGACTGGAAGCAAAGAAACATTTTCTCCCAGCCACAAACAGTTGATCTGTCATCTGTGTCAGAGATGCTAAAGAAAGTTCTACGCTCAGGGTTCAATCCTCGCCATTTTCTTCTGTGCTGAAGTGATTCTATGCCAGAAACAAAGGCCTCCTTATCCTCACTTGTCTTCTTTTTTACTCTAAGAAACATTAGTGTTCTCCCCAAATCTTGGTCACCGACCCTCATACCATCATTACAGCCCAATCTGAAAATTATCTAGACTTCAATGGCTTGCACACAAGTGACACACTTAGAAATAGAAAAAGATTGTCTCTGAAACACCACAATGCCATCAAAGGCTGTGCTGTTTCATAAGTGATTAGACGGTCCAGGGACAGGGATGGTGTGGGGGAATTGTGAAATCATAACCGGTCATGGCATAAGGGAAGGAAAAGGCAGTGCCTGAGGGGAATTGCTGCTGCTAAGTCAGGACATTTTTCTTTTCCTTTGCTCTGCATTTTCATTAGTTGCTGTCTGGATCTGAAAAGGTCATAGGCCTAATTATACCTATGGACACTACATAATAGCAGCATTGACATGGTGCCCGGTGACCCATCAGGGAGCCCCTCCCCACCAGCCTGGAAGTTCCCAAACCAATTAAGTCAAAAAGTCCATGAAATGTGGATGATATTAAGAAACTATTGTTGGAATTTTTTAGGCGTGATAATGATATTGTGGGCATGTTGAAAAAGGAGAGAAAGAAAGAGGCATAGCTCTTGGAGATACACACTAAAGTATCTACAGATTAAATAATAGGATGTCTGGGTGTGCATCGAGATAATCTTTTTAGGGGTGGGGAGAGGGGTGGAGAGTGAAGGAAGCTCTGTCTGCTCATGTGACTCACTGCTGACTCTGGAAGATGGGGAGATGGGGTCAGTATACTATGTTCTACGTGTGTATGTGTTTGAATTAAAAGGTTTTAAGATATCCTAGGCATTTTCTTCTTTTTTTTCAGAGACCCCTAAGAAAGCCAGGCTTTGACACCCAGAAATCCCCTTTCTTGAGACCAGGAAATCAATATAAATGTGTTGGTGTTACTCCATGATCTTTGTGTTTCTCGGGCATTAAATGTTGAACTCTTTGCCCTCAAAGGAGGGAGGGGAAGCTAGGAATGAGGTGGAGACCCTCTCACTCCATAAAAATATGAGTCACATTAACATTTTTTTCCTCACTTCTAATCGCATGTGCCCCATGGCCTGCCAGATGTTAGCCAACTGATTTGTTTCAGGGGAATTTTTGAAATTCTACTACTGTCCTCATCAGAAACAAGGCGCTGTGAGTAGTACACTCTAAAGAGGAACAAAGCCGTTATCTGGTTCTAAATTCCGTGTTCAAAATAGCTTCCCCTCAGAAGCTGTATCCACAATCTCCCTAGAAAACGTCCCGTTTGGAGTTTAAGGATTTCTTGGCCCAGAAATCCAGCTCTTGAAGTTCCTCTTAGATGGCTCACTTCTCAACCCCCTTCGTCTCCTTTCTCAGCAAGAGACTGATCAGTCTTCTGGAATTTTCCTCCCACCCTTCTGGCTTCTCCTTCTCCTGCAGAGCGTCACAGGACAACCCCCTTCAGAGCTCCCGCTACTGCCGCCATTCCTATAGGACACACTGCCTCTGTCTGCTCAGGCACTCTCTTCACCCAAATCAAGCAAAAGCAAAAAATTGGTGCATCCTGGGTAACCAAAGCTCTCCCATGTCCTGGAAGAAGAAAAGGAGGAGAGTGGGAGGGAGAAATATAGAAAGAGATGAAGGAGGTGAGAAGAGAAAGAACAGGAGGCGGGAAAGGAGGGAGGAAGAGGAGGAAGAGAAAAAGAAAGCAAAAATGATTTCGTAATAACCATCTTCCTTGTCTGCCAGACAGGAGATTATTTTTTTCCAGAAAATATCTTCCTCAGATTGACCAATACAGAAACTTCATGAGAGAAAGAACTCAGCCTGATTTTTAAGGTTTTTTTCTTCTTTTTCTCTCTTCATGTTCAGTCACCTTAGGTTCAGAGGCTATTTCTGTAAGCTGCATCAGCTGGACCTGGACCATGTGGCAGAGGCAGCATCTATGCTTGATGATTCAATTGACCCGGCGGATGACTAGATCATTTTAAAAGCCCTTTGTATCCTCACAGGTCATTTGTCTATCTCAGATGCAAAAGGAAGCCCTGCAGCCACCTCAAATCGCCCTGGAATGCTCTCCCAAATGGGCCAGACTCCATGTATTGTCAAGGAAAATTGAACATTACCTGGTAAAGTTCTTCCTAAACCATGGGTCCAGATGTCCGCTTGACAAATGTCCCTTATGCTTGTTTCAATTTAAAGAGTGTAGTTAAAAGACCTTGGCATGATTTATTTTTAGTTGGGCGTATTGGTAGAGTAGAGGGAAGGGGGCAGAAATTATACGACAATTTAAACATAACAGATTTTGCTTGGCACTCCTTAGTGGGAATGTGAAATCAAATACAGTAGCAAAGTCATCTGTCAAGGGCAACTTGCTCTGATGTCCAAGAGAACCTCCTTAAAACCCTATAAGTCACTGAGGTAAGAAATAAATGGCATTTTCATCCCTTCCACTCCTCATGTCTTGGGGATATAAGATACAAGAAATGAGATCTTGACTTGTAAATCATGGTGACCAGCTGTTAAATCTACAACAAGGCATCTAGGTGAGCCTGCGTGTTCAGCTTAGTTCATTTCTAGTTTTCCCTCCCCCAACTCTCCCTCACCTCCCAGACTTCTCAACCCCCACAGGCTTGTCATGCACCTTCATTTATCTTGGTAAGGAAGACATCATGGAAAATTGTTAAGGCTTGAAGGAATTGCAAAGAAACGGTCATCTGAAAGATTAAACATGGTCATGCCTTCTTTTTTGAAGTTGTGATAAAACTCATGACAAATGAGGGTGGGGTGGGAGGAAGGAACTGAATTAAACCAGCAAGTTTTTCTCATGCTGAAAAAAAATATGGTTTTTGTTTTTCAATTTTTTGACTTTTTATTTTTTGGGAGAATGTGGCTCGACATTGGCATCTGCTTAAAAGATCTTTAAGAACCTGATGGCACAACTAAGAAGATAAATTCCAGGCTGTTTATATTCCTTGCACCTAAATGAAGTCAGGTTGTATAGGTTTACCTATAGAGTACAAGGGAAAATAACTTTGCTTTATTTTATACGGCATCAGCACAAATGTGGCCTTGAGTCTTATTTAGAGTAGTGTTTGTGTATGTATGGATGTATATATGTGTGCACAAAGGTGTGTGAGAGTGTGTATGCGGCAAGGAACATGTGTGGATTTGGATCTATGTTTGTATGGTGAATGTGTATGCATGTAAGTGTGTGCACATGTGAGTGTGTATGCATGTGTACATATGTGTGTATGTGTGTTAAGGGTGTCACAGGAAGGTAAGGAGAGGAGTAAGGAGTTGCGTCACTCTGACCAGAACCCTGGCCTTTTCCAATAATGTGCAGCTGAAGCCCTTCTGATGGAAGTTCAAAGCTCCCACCTAGGCCGGGAGCAGGTGCCCCCAGGGGCTGCCAGCGTGGGTCTCTGCTCCACTCAGTCAAGTGCAGAACCCAGGAGGGAAGAAGGAGTAATTATCTCTTCCTGCAGTGTCAAAGGGCACGCTGCTATTCCATCTCTCCAGGGGCATGAGAACGGTCTGGCTGACTCCATCTTTTTGCAGAAAACGTCTTTTTGCAGAAGGAAGAAAAAATGTTATTTTAGTCAAGAAACTGACACTTTGATTTGCATTGGTTCTGGCAGGAAACTGGCAGGAAAGTAAGTTTTTGCAAATGAGCAGTGGATGCCGTGGCCCTTAAAACGGCCTACAGCTATCAGTCATTCACAGCCCCACATCTAAATGTGGCATCCCCAGGAGCAGAAATTTTATTTTTACATGTGATTACTCAGGTTCTCTGAGAATAGTAAGAGATTAAAGGGAGTCAAAATAGTGAGTGGAAAGAAATGGAAGTAAATTAAAATACGCATGAAACTGAAGCACAAGCTGGTAAATGAATGCAGAGTCACTCTCCAAGTCCAGTCTGTAGAATCAAAGTGGCCAACAGCTCCCAGGAAAACAGAGCAGCCCCCAGGCCCATCGACAGCAGGTTCTTCTCTTCAAGACCAGGAAGACGCTGGCTACCAGTCATCCTCTATCTCAGGTCAAGGAGAAAAGCGTGTTCCTCTACACCCCTTTCCTCCTTCTCTCCTTGCTCTGAATGCTCTCTATGTCGTATTCACCAAGATCATAAGAGATTGGCCAGCAATCCAAAATTCTAGTTCATTACTTTAGAAAGAAACGTAATGGCCAAAATGACCAGACTTCTCATGTTAACCTCATAGAGCCTTTTTTGTTCCCAGCAGGAAAATCAAAATAATAGCCGAAGGCCAGGCACAGGGTTCACACCTGTAATCCCAGCAATTTGGGAGATCAAGGCAGGTGGATCACTTGAGACCAGAAGTTTGAGATCTGCCTGGCCAACATGGCAAAACCCCATCTCTACTAAAAATTCAAAAATTAGCCTGGTGTGGTAGCATGCACCTATAAAACCAGCTACTTGGGAGACTGAGGCATGAGAATCCTTAAACCCAGGAGGTGGAGGTTGCAGTGAGCCGAGATCATTGAGATCGTACCACTGCACTCCAGCCTGGACAACAGAGCGAGACTCTGTTTCAAAAACAACAACAACAACAACAACAGATAGCAGAAGCCTGCTTGATGAATAAAATTGTTGCTAAGAGGTTTAGACTTGAGGAATATTTTTTATCAAGATATTACAGCTAGGGAAATCATCTTTCTTCTCCAAAGGAATTCATCTGCTATTTGGACCAGAATTGATTTGTTCTTCCCTTGAGTTTACAGCCTGGGGAACTTCAGGTACACCCTAGCTCATCCTGCTGAGAAAGAAGTCAGGAATTTGAGGAACACAAACAATCTACACAGAAAAACTTTCTCTCTCAGCACACCAAATGAGAATAGACAATTCTCAAAAGAAGATATACAAATGGCCAAAATCCATAAGAAAAGAGGCGCAACACTCATCATCAGGGAAATGCAAATGAAAACTACAATGCGATATCACCTTACTCCTGCAAGAATGGCCATAATAAAAAAATAAGAGACCTTTAGGGGGGATGTGGTGAAAAGAGAACACTTTTACACTGCTGGTGGGAATGTAAACTAGTACAACCACTAGGGAAAACAGTGTGGAGATTCCTTAAAGAACTAAGAGTAGAACTACCATTTGATCCAGCAATAGCACTCCTGGGTATCGCCCTAGAGGGAAAGAAATCATTATATGAAAAAGATACTTGCACACACATATTTATAGCAGCACAATTTGCAATTGTGACAATTTGGAAGCAGCCCAAATGCCCATCAGTCAAGTGGATAGAAACATTGTGGTATATATAAACCACAGAATGCTACTCGGCCATAAAAATGAATGGAATAAGGACATTCCCAGCAACCTGGATGGCACTGGAGAACATTATTCTAAGTGAAGTAACTCAGGAATGGAAAACCAAACGTCGTATGTTCTCACTCATAAGTGGGAGCTAAGCTATGATGATGCAAAGGCATAAGAATGACACAATAGACTTTGGAGACTCAGGGGAAAGAGTGGGAGAAGAGTGAGGGATAAAAGACTACAAATTGGGAACAGTACGTACTGCTCAGGTGATGGGTGCGCCAAAATCTCAAAAATCACTTGTTCTATAACCAAATACCACCTGCTCCTCCAAAACCTATGGAAATAAAAAACTTAAATTTAAAAAGAACACGTAGAGAATTATAATCATAGTCATGATTAAGAGCTTATGCTCTGGATACAAAGCCTGACTCCACCACTCACCAGGCATGTGACCTTAATCTGGTTCTGCATCCTCTCTGAGCATAAGTTTCTTTGCCTATAAAATAAGGTAATAAGGTTACTTGGATAATGAAATGAGCTAGAAAGCAATAATACACAGTTCCTTGTTCATAGTACATGTTCAATGCATGTGAGCTACTACTATTATTATTATTTTGAGATGGAGTTACACTCTTGTTGTCCAGGCTAGAGTGCAATGGCATGATCTTGGCTCACTGCAACCTCTGCCTCCCAAGTTCAAGCGATTCTCTGCCTCAGCCTCCCAATTAGCTAGGATTACAGGCAGGTGCCACCACCCCTAGCTAATTGTGTATTTTTAGTAGAGACAGGGTTTCACCATGTTGGTCAGGCTGATCTTGAACTCCTGACCTCAGGTGATATGCCTGCCTCGGCCTCCCAAAGTGCTGGGATTATAGGTGTGAGCTACCACGCCTTACTATAATTATTATATTTATCAACAGCTGTCTTGATTTTGTCATTTTCACCTTATACATTCTCAAGCTTGCTTTGGATTTATCTATTATGCAAATAGATAATTGTATAATCATAATTGCAAATAGATAATTGCATATTATCTTGCTTTGGATTTATCTATTATGCTTTCTACTTAGAAATATGGGTTCCACTGACCCACTATATTGTCAGAAATGTTCTTATCAAAGGTGAACATAACTTAAATATTCCATTGGAAAGGAGAGAAAGGACTCACCTTAGGATTGCATTCCTCTTTTCTCAAAGAGGAAGCCTGTGACCACAGTGCCCACTTGGCTGGCGCCAGGAGCCGAGCCTTTCATCACCCAGGCCCCATTAGCTCCTGAGAAGATTACATACATGACCTGTCTCCCCCATTGCCTCATCCTCAGCCACCTCTGCCAACTCATAATGGGGAGAACAAAACATTCTCTGGTTTTCTCCAAATCCAGGGTAATTTTATGCAAAGCAGCTTTCTTTCCAAAGGACCATTCATTTGGGTGTCTCTGTGCATTGTTTGGTGTCTAAGGCCCATGTGCTGTAACCATGTGCTCCTGGGATACAATTATTTTGAGTAATGGCATATTCTTAAACTATTGATGAGGACAGGCGTAGCCTCCAAAGGGGACTCAGGAGGAAATGATTATGAAAATAGAAACAGAGCCAGGCGCGGTGGCTCATGCCTGTAATCCCAGCACTTTGGGAGGCTGAAGCAGGCAGATCACCTGAGGTCAAGAGTTTGAGACCAGCCTGGTCAACATGGTGAAACCCCATCTCTACTAAAAATACAAAAATTATCTGGGCATGGTGGCAGGCGCCTGTAATACCAGCTACTCTGGAAGCTGAGGCAGGAGAATTGTTTGAACCTGGGAGGTAGAATTGGCAGTGGACCAAGATTGAGCCATTGCACTTCAGCCTGCACAACTGAGCAAGACTCCATCGCAAAAAAAAAAAAAAGAAAAGAAAAAGAAAGCGGGGAAAGTGGGTCTGAGTCATTTGAGAGAGGAATGGGACAATGTGGCAGGAGGACTTTGATTTTCAGTGTTATTTTAATATTTTTACAACAAAAAAAATTGTGGATTATTGACATATTTAAATATAATTTATTTGTAAAGAGTTACTAGGAGATTTAATGAAATAGTATAACCTAAATTAGATGCAGATAATATATCTAACTGCAAGGTCATTTTACAGCAGAAGAATTCTTTTGGCATTTACCAGTCATTTCAACAACAGAAGCGACAATTTTGTTTGGCACAGAAGAAAAGCCTGAGGCAAAGACTTAAGGGAATCAGAGGATTATATACTTTAATGAAATTAGGTTTAACAGTCTGGTCAAATTAACAGTCACCCCTCACTTGTTGAGAGCCACAAATCATTTACTAAATTTGAACCTACCTACCATGCAGGCAAAAATTAAGTTGCCAAGCCCAGCAGTGATTCAACGAAAATCACTGCTCTCCTGCTAATAATACCTTCACTAAATAATTTTCTGGTTCTCTTAGGTTTATAAAGTGGAAGCAAAGCACTGAAGTCACACCTCACACAGCAGGGTAGCCAACATGCGCTAGGGAAGACGAACGATTTACATAAGGTTTTCATAAACTCTAAATTCTTCCTTCAGTATCCTGTTGTGAAATAAAATAAAAGTATGATTGATGCTATAAACACGGAGATAACTGTTGAATTATAAAGTTTACACCAATCAGCTTATTTTTCAGCCATTCAGCTGCAAAATCTCATATTTTGAAAAATAACCCTTCTTGATTAATAAAATGATAAAGAGATAGTCGATATAAAGTTCACACTAAGGGCTGAAAAACACAAATTTAAGCTTTCCCATCCTCCCACCTTACATTCTCCCTAAAACTGGCAGGGGGATGAAGAAGAGTCTCTTATATAGTGAGTAGCCTACTTTTGAAACTCACTTCCCCAGGGCATTGTCAAGAAAAGTTTGAATACACTCTAAGGAGACAATGGGCATAACTGCTTTCATTACTGTCAAAGCATTTTCACAGCTATTACGTGGTTGCTACAACAACCCTATGAAATAGGCACGCTGATAACGGTGTTCCCATTGCCCAGATGCAGAAAGTATGAGAAAGTGCATTTAAAAGTCCAAGATTGTGCAGCTTAAACTCGACAGAGTCAGGGCTAGAATCCAGGTATTGGTTGACCCTCAATCAAAGTCTCCAGAATTGTTTAAGTAAAAAATCCACTTCCTAATTGGAAAAAGGATACTTAATTCTCTAAAAACAATATGACTGGTGATTTAACCAAGTCTTACAGGAAAGACCGCCTGCCTAGGGTGGACCTTCAACGTTCCTTAGAGAAGAGCGGACCCATATTTCCCCAGCCTGACTTCTGCTCTTGCTGTTTTGCAGGCCAGGCTTCTGCTGTAACTTCAAGTTGTATTCAAATATTTCCAGCAAGCCATTGATTGTCATCGCCTGTAATGTTTCTATCCAAATAACGCCAAGTCAAAACTTGGGCACCAGAAGCACATTGGAGAACACATGCTACCTACTTTATTTATTTATTTATTTATTTATTTATTTATTTATTTATTTATTTTTGAGACGGAGTTTCGCTCTTGTTACCCAGGCTGGAGTGCAATGGCACGATCTCGGCTCACCGCAACCTCCGCCTCCTGGGTTCAGGCAATTCTCCTGCCTCAGCCTCCTGAGTAGCTGGGATTACAGGCACGCACCACCATGCCCAGCTAATGTTTTGTATTTTTAGTAGAGACGGGGTTTCACCATGTTGACCAGGATGGTCTCGATCTCTCGACCTCGTGATCCACCTGCCTCGGCCTCCCAAAGTGCTGGGATTACAGGCTTGAGCCACCGTGCCCGGCCACCTACTTTCTTATTTTAAGACCCATGTGCTGCCTACAGGATCTCTGGGTAAAAATTTCAATACGTCTCAGAATAAGCAGCAACTTGTCTTGTTGATTGTCTTTCAAACGTTTCCACCAAGATGACAATCCGCATCCTATTAGTAATGCTCCTCCAAGTCTCCCAGCCCTTGGAACAAGAGCTTCGTGACTCTGGTGTGGACTAAAGCTATCTAGTGACATCACCCCTGATGCTATTCAGCAGCAGCTTTTCCTTCCCTGGAGAAGTGACTGGCACAAATGACTTGGGGCTGTTATTGCAGGATCAATGACCTGAATATATGGGACTAAAACTCCCCTCGAGAATTGGATTCAACAGACTTGGAGCTTCCCAGGAATCTGAAAGACATGGCATTTAGGTTTTCATGGCCCACTAGAGCCGGTTAAAAGGTCAGAAATAAAAGGTTATTGACCTGAGAGATTTTCTTGAGAGGAGGAGTGCACCAGGTCTGCGGCCCCTGGGTCCCTCCAACTCAAGGATCATAAAGGAGCCCGCAGGTCACTGCCTCCAGAGAAAATGAAAGTGGAGAAACAAATGGAAGAAATCTACCCACACTTTTCTTGCTTTTTACTTAAGTTACTAGATGAAGCTCTGCTTTCAGAAAGAACAGACTAGCCCTGCAATAAGTTGTATTGGTTTGACTCGGGTTTTATCAACTAAATTCATATTCTTTTAATAATTCCTGCATTGGGACTTCCTGGGGTCCACACAGTTGGATTCCTGGTCTCCAATTAACTGAAGAACTGTGTTATCTGGTTGGTTCTCCATTATCTCCTAAAAATTACCCCGTTGACTTGTAACTGGGAAACACAGCAAACATAAAATCCTTCTTAGCTTTGATCAAGACAAAACGCCAGTCATCTGAAACTGCATTTGACCGGGTGAGTGTGAACTGGTAAACTGGGCCATGAAATTGGAGAAAAGGAAAAAAGAAAAAGTTCACTGATCAAAAAACTGTCAGAGCAACTAAGATAAAACATCTCCAGCCACGACACTAGACACCCTCTTGGAAAGATTAGCCTGTGGAAAGTGTAGTCGTATATTTCCTTAGCATGTCTGAAAACACTCCCTTTCAGGATAACCAGGAGCCTATGAGAATGCCACTTGCCCTCAGAATCCACAACAACCTGGAAATGCCCTGTTCCTGGCAATTTATCACACCTGGCCTGAGCCATTAACATGCAGCTTCATACACTTCTTAGGAGTTTGACACTGGTTGAGCTTGTTTTTCTGGTCCCCTGGAGCAAAAAACAAGGAATAGCCAATAGTAAATTTACATTTTAATATGTCCTTTCCGCTCTTAAACTTCTCCCTACAACCACAGTGCAATACATGAGCTCATATTTACAGGAGAAATACGAAAGCAGATTTGACACAGCGCAGCAGCCAACACTTCACAGTGAAACAATAAGGCCATTGGTCATGGACAGTTGACCACCAATGAGTGGACTGAGACCAGAGAACAACTTTGCACAGGCCTCAGAGCAGCCATTAAATGGAAATGACTTGGAGCTGAGTGAGGCCCGAATCAAGTGACTTGTTAAGGCATTTTGGTGTGTCATCAGCTCCAAACACTATAGTTCCCTGTGCCTTTTGATGCATTTTTTTTTTCAACTTTTATTTTTGATTCAGTGGGAACGTGTGCAGGATTGTTATCTGGGTATGTTGCGTGATGCTGAAGTTTAGAGTTCGAATGATCCCATCACCCAGGTACTGAGCATAGTACCCCATAGCTTTCTAATACTTCCTCTCATTCCCTCCCCCTACTAGTGGTCTGCAATGTCTACTGTTCTCATTTTTATGTCCAGGAGTACCCATTGCTTAGCTCACGCTTATAAATGAAAATGTGCAGTATTTGGTCTTACGTTCCTGCGTTAATTCACCTAGGATAACAGTCTCCAGCTTCATCCATGTTGCTGCAGTCATATACCATGTTGGTATGAGTCATATTTTTCTATTGAACAATGATTTTTTTTTTAAACACCTTGAGCTTGGGTCTAAGTTATAATCAAGTTATAATCAAGCCCTTGAAATCAGTAGTGGCAAAAGGAAGCTCTGATAAAATCCTATAGTCATGGCTGATTCAGGTCCTATTCAGCAGAGACTAATTTTGCCACTATTGACCATTCTTACCAACTGATAAGAATGATACCTACATTACTATTATCCATTAATATACTTGAATGATAAAAGTATTCCAGACAAGCATCAACCATATCATTATACTAATAAAAATGTTCAATCGATCAGACATCTACCTTCGAGTAAACAAAAGATCTAGATGATGAACTAGAATTTTCATTTTATCTCAATACTTGCTGTCAGGAAGATATGGTCATTGACTTCTTCAAGTGTCAAAATTCTAGTAGGTTTGGTACTAGGCAGGCTGATACGTCAGTAGAAAATAAACTAAGAATAAGGAGACAAAGGTAAATGGTGGTGATGGGGTTCAGAACATGCTACCCCAAAATAAGGCACCTTGGCATTTGAACAAACTGCAAAAGCAGGAAGGTCATGCTCAGCTTCCCCTCACCCTCATCCCCTGAAGCAGGTCATAAGACCCTCATTTCAGAGATGCTCTCCCCATACCCAGAAGAAAAGAACATCTTTATCTCTGAAGACATGGGGACAGAGAGAAATCCGAACAAAACAGGCGTTGCTAAGCTTCCCCAGTTTATTACCGTTAGATCATACCCTCTTCGTCCAATCACACTTTGCCACACTGTCCACTCTTCATCAAACCTAAGCATAAAAATATACAGGTTCCCCTCCTTCTTTGGGTCTTCATTTCTTTGTGAAGTCTCCCATACCACATAAAACTTGTATTGAAGAGTTTGTCTTCTTTTCTCTTATTAATCTGTCTTTTGCCAGAAGGGCCTCAGCTGTGAACCTAGCAATGGGAAAGAAATATTTTCCCCCTATACTGGAATGAGTCCACTGGGGAAAGAATGGCCCATAATCCAAACCGCAGTGCAAAAGTAGCACTCTGAGCTCAGACTCAGGGTTGCAGCTAGAGTATTTGAGACCTTGAGTGAACTATTTTCAACACTCTCCATAGAAAACAATTATTTTTAGTAATAATCATGAATTAAGCTTAACAATAATGGTCAAAAAACACACTGAAAATTTTCTTTTATTGAACTGCCTATGTATAATCAGCCTGCTCAAATAATAATATAATAAAATACATATTAAAATATATAAAAGGAAAAAATATATTAATACTGTCTAATTTACATTCATGTACTTTTTGAAAGAAAAAAAGACTCACACATACATATTGGTCTCTTACAGTAATGAATCCCGCAGTTCACATTGCCTGTTTGAAATTTTAAACCTACATGAAAACTCCAAATGATCATGTTCTTCATGTCACTGTTCTATCACTTTTATTTTTAACCCACTGGTTAAATGCAGGAATATCTGCTCCCACAGGAATAGAGAGACAAACTTGCACCCTAGCTGAGCTCAGATGATTCTGAATCATTACAAACATGGGTCTGAGTCTGCCTCTGTTGGAGGCCAATTGTGTAACTAGGAGTCCTTACAATTAAATTCCATGAAAAGTACAATGTGTATTAAAGGTCAATAATAAAAATGTGCTCCTTTGAAGCTTATGTATAAGCTTATTATAATTATTAAAAGTCAGTTGTTTAGAACTTAGGCAACAATAGATTCTGGCAGAGCGTGGGAGTATTTTGTCACTGACATTGTTTAGGATGGTCAGCTCGTGGTAATAACAAAAGACAGACCAAACTTATTTCCTTTTATTATTGTTTTTCAAATGTCTACAGTGTGCTCCCTTGTTTTCTGTACCTTCCTCTTTTCCCCCTGCCCTTAAAATGCAATTGTCCAACCTCTTTTCTGGGCAAAGTTTGTCTATTTTGATAAAGAGGGCACAGCAGTAGAAATCTCTTACATCGAGGGAAATGCAGTAGAAATCAGAAACTAGATGCACACAATGGGAGTTGGAACGGCTGCAGCTCACTGGGCACTTCACACTGACTCCACATCTTACCTGCTCATAAGAATTTGGTGGTTAGGCTGGCACAGTGGTTCATGCCTGTAATCCCAGCACTTTGGGAAGCCGAGGCAGGTGGATCACCTGAGGTCGAGAGTTCGAGACCAGTCTGGCCAACGGTGAAACCTCATCTCTACTAAAAATACAAAAATTAGCCATGCGTGGTTGCAGGCGCCTGTAATCCCAGCTACTCGGGAGGCTGAAGCATGAGAATCACTTGAACCTGGGAGGTGGAGGTTGCAGTGAGCTGAGCTCACACCGCTGCACTCCAATGTGGGCAACAAAGCAAGACTCTGTCTCAAAAAAAAAAGAGAAAAAAAATGATTTAGTTGTTTAATTTTCTGCCAAGTTTGTTCCTGATGGTTCAGGACCAATTGGGTAGGCCAAGATCCAGAGACAGTTCTTTGATCTCTGCAGTGGAGTGGGGCTGGGAGCAGGCAGGTGCCAGCTTAAAGGGGCCCTTCAGGAAGTGTTTTATCAACACCAGATAATGATTGGAAGCCTGTCAAAGCTCTTCCAATCAAACATGTTCACATTATTATTCCAAAACCATGATTCTTTATAAAGTGAGTATTAATTTTGAAAAGTTCTCATCTATCATTTTCGCTAAATAATCGAAGAAGTAAAATGGCTAAATAAAAAGATGCTATGGCAATCATTTCTTTTGCTACCTTTCTTTGGGTTTCTGATGTGGCCACTTTTGTAAAATGTTCACAGCCACGTGCCGTGGCTCACGCCTATAATCCCAGCACATTGGAAGGCTGAGGAAGACAGATCAGTTGAGGTTAGGAGTTCAAGTCCAGCCTGGGCAACATGGCAAAACTCTGCCTCTACTAAAAATAAAAAAATTAGCCAGGCATGGTGGAACATGCCTGCAATCCCAGTTAGTTGGGGAGGGGAGCCTGAGGCAGGAGAATCACTTAAACCCAGGAGGTGGAGGTTGCAGTGAGTCGAGATTGGGCCACTGTACTCCAGCATGGATGACAGAGTGAGACTCCATCTCAGGGAAAAAAAAAAAAAAAAAAAGAAGAAGAAAAATGTTCACAAACTTCCCAAGTTATTATGTAACTATAGTGCTTCAAAAATCACTTGTTCAGCAGTTTCCTGTGCAAACGTCGATTTTTAATTATTATAACCACCATTTATTGGGCATTAACTGTGTTCCAGCACTATGTTAAGCTACATCTATAAAAGTAATAATAATAATTGGTCTTTTCGGTGCAGATTTAAAAGAGATTGCTCCCCATCATAAATAAGAACAACAAGCAGAGAACAGCTCAAAGGAATTAGTCACAGTCCCAGCTGGTAGATATCATCGTGCCAAAGTATGTCAGAGACAGGAAATGCCACAAGGTTAAGAAGACTACAAAGTACAAAGATGACTATAATTACTCACCTTTAACTGAATAGTATAATTGAATCACATAATTCATTTCCATTATCTGAGTTCCTGGCTTAGGCTCTTTGAGTACCACGAATCAGGAATGACTGTGCTCCACTTTGCCCTATGGTAGTCAAAGTCTGCCGGGAGGCCCGGGGTTGTGGTATTCAGTGTTACAAACATAAGGCTCTCCTGCTCACCCCACAAGCCAGTTATCTCATGACACATGAAGGCTCTGACATTGCAAACTGGACTAGGACAAGCCTTTGACTTCTCTGGGTTATGAGGAGTTTTAGAAAATAACTGAAAAGCAACCTTTTTTAGGATGATGTACTTAAGCAGAGTCCTGTAACAGGAAGAACACGGTATTTGGCAATAGGAAATCTGGATTTGAGCCTCCATTCACACCTAACTGGCTCTGGACTTTAGCAAGGTCACCCAGCCTCTCAAATTCCTGTCTGAAATAGCTTGTCTTGCAGATCACTCACAAGGATTACATGAGATGCCACATCTGAAGGTACTTGAGGGCCTGAGCATTTACAGAAGGAAAAAGTCATCATTAACACCCATATTCCACCTTCCATGCTAAGTGAAGGCTGATAAGCACAGTTTATCTGAGCAACAGATCATATTAAATTTAAAAATCAAATTCAGCCTTGCATGGTAGCACAAGCTTGTAATTCCAGTGCTTCGGGAGGCCCAGGTGGGAGGATCACTTTAGGCCAAGAGCTTGAGACCAGCCTGGGAAACACAGCAAGACCCTCATCTCTACAAAAATAAAAATATTAGCGAGGCACAGAGGCACGTGCCTCTAGCCCCAGCTACTTGGGAGGCTGAGACAGGAAAATCACTTGCGCCCAGGAGTTTGAGTCTGCAGTGAACTATGATTACACCCCTACACTCCAGCCTGGGAGGCAGAGCAAGACCCTGTCTCCAAAAAAAAAAAATTAATTTCAAAACATACTTTATTGTAACAATTATTTCAGGCAAAGCAATCTTCCTGTTTTTTTTTTTTTTTAATTGTCCTTTATGAGAAATGGTTTAGTCATCTTGCTTCATACAATCTGCTTTTAATCTTTCTCTCATATTCCGTTGGGCCAAACAGAAACGGGGAGAAGTTAAAGGCTAGGCCAGATTCTTGCATTGTTTCAGCTCCACAGAGAGCTCTGAGGATGACGCAGACTTAGGATACAGGGTGTGGGAATAAAGACAAGCAAGGAAGGGAGGGTATTTCCAACTCTGAGAAAATAAGCCTAGACAGAAAACAAAGCCTCAGGCCTCTGATTTCAGAAAGGCACCAGATTAGCGACAGCCGGCGCCCGCGGGCAGCCCAACCCTCAGCTGCACGGCTCTTTCACAAGAGCCCAGCTGGAAAGCCCACCAGTTGGGCTGTAGAACTTGGTGCATTTCACTGCAGCTTTGTGGCTTGGAGGGCAAGATCGTTTGTGGCCTGGAGGGCAGTACGAACACCAGAAGAGCATGTTGACTTAGGTGTGGCAAGGCCGGTTTCATGTCATAGATTAGGAAGCCATTTGCTCGCCCTGTCCACCACTCTAGCTGTCTCTGTGTTTTGGTATTTGTGTGCCTTAACGTTTTGAGCTCATTGGTTTGTGTGGCTGAAGGGGGATAAGTTGCGGTGCATGTGTGTAGGAGGTTTCTCTCAATAGATTCTTTCAGATAATCTATAGTCGTCCCTTGGTATCTGAGAGAGATTGGTTTCAGGACTCCCCACAGATATCAAAACTCACAGATGCCCAAGTCGTTGACATAAAATGGTGCAGTATTTGCATATAACCTATGCACATCCTCCCAATATACTTTATTTTTGTTTATTTTACTTATTTATTTATTTTTTGAGATGGAGCCTCACTCTGTCACCCAGGCTGGACTGCAATGGGGCAATCTTGGCTCACTAAAACCTCCACCTCCCAGGTTCAAGCGATTCTCCTTCCTCAGCCTCTGGAATAGCTGGGATTACAGGCGCACACTACCATGCCCAGCTAATTTTTGCATTTTTAGTAGGGACGGGGTTTCACCATGTTGGCAAGGATGGTTTCAAACTCCTGACCTCAGGTGATCCGCCCACCTCGGCCTCCCAAAGTGCTAGGATTACAGGCATGAGCCACCTCACCCGGCTCTTCCAGTATACTTTAAATCATCTCTAAATTACTTATGGTACCCAGTACAATGTAAATACTATGTTGGTTAGTGAATGATGACAAGGAAAAACAAATCTTACCTATTCAGTACAGAGGCAATTTTTTTTCAAATATTTTCCATCCATGTTGGTTGAATCCTTGGCTGCAGAACTCATGAATACAAAGGACCAATTGTACTTCAAATCAAACTATCCATTTTTAATATAAAATGAACTTTTCAATGTAAAGTGACAGACCATTAGCTAAATTGTATGTCTGGTCCTAGCAAATGTCTGCCTGCAAGACTTTCAGACTACCTTCATATTTTCTGATTTCCACTTTGCTTTGATACCACGAAAATTTTCTTGCCTGAGAATATGTATCATACAAAGGGAAAAATCAGTCAAGAGATCAGTGAATATTAATTCTCTGTCATTGTTTATTAAACACTATGTGCCCAACACAGATGCCTCGGGAGTTAAACAGAGGTGTGCATATGCTCGGCCTCAGACACTGTGTCCCCAGCCTCCACACCTTCTTCATCAGGGGGCAAGAGAGCACCCACAGAGAGCAAGCCACACACCTTTGCCCAGCAGTGACATGAGCGAGCCCCCTGCCCAGAGACGGCCAAGACCAGCCTCATCATTACAACCATTTTGGAGAGTCTCGCTGAAAGGCTGGGCACTTTGAAGAGAAGCACGGGCTCAGTAAGGGACCACATTGCCTGTGCTTCAGTCCTGGCCTTGCTGCTTACTAGCTATTCCCCTCAGGCGAGTTTCCAAAGAGTCAGCGCCTCACCTTCTTCATTTGTAAAATGGGGATACACGTGGTACGTATTTCATGATATGATTGCAAAACGTCACTGATTTAATACATGTGAAGCAACTGAAACAGTGTCTAAGTTATAGGAAATTCTTCTTATATGAAAAATACACTACTCAACAATTATACCCCCCCAAAAAATCTTTTTTCCTCCTAATATCTCTAACCAAAGGGACTAAAATTCAGAGGTAGTACTTGAGAAAAACAGAACTTCTGTGCTCACAGAAACACTCAACATGGTAGCCACAATCCTGCAACTATGTGTAACCGAAGTAAACCCAGATAGAAATAGACTTGTTAAGGCAGAGTTCTACCTGGATTTTCATGCCCTGAGCCCTGATATTGACTTTCAACATCTTGGAGTGGGTCTACTCAATCAGGCCCCGCGATACAACATTACTTAAGAGTTCCTTAACTCACAAACTGAGGACAACCAAAGATTTTGTTAGGAACAAAAAAACCCACTCTCCATGAGAATGATGCACAGTTTACTTTGCATGGGTACCGTGTATGTGTGCATTTTAAATAAACATAAAGGCTATACAACTGCTTTTGATCTCAGTTTTAATTTCTCTTTAGCACAAAACCAGCCGTAACCTCTTCCCTTGCGATAAACGGGACTGATGGGATGTGGAGCCTCATCTGTGTTTCCCGAGTTGTTCGGGTGATGCCTCTCAGTGTGCACTGCCGGCTTCAGAGCCCTTGTTTCCAGCCACAAGTAGTCCTTAGACTTTGTTGCTTGCTAACCCCAGGGGTGATGGCATAGTGTTCTTGCTTCTACTCCCAGTAACCACTGTCTGTCTGTCTTCCATTGTCCAGCAGATGGAAGATGTGGCTGCTAAACCCCTTTTTCATCAGAAAGAACCACTTCCTGTTTAATGTGAGAGCTAAAAGTGACTCTCTCGTCGTACAAAAATATGAGTCTGGGCTGGGCGCAGTGGCTCATGCCTGTAATCCCAGCAATTTGGAAGGCTGAGGCGGGCAGATCACTTGAGGTCAGGAGTTCGAGGCCAGCCTGACCAACATGGTGAAACCCCATCTCTACTAAAAATACAAAAATTAAAGCCATGGTGGTGGGCAGCTATAATCCCAGCTACTCGGGAGGCTGAGGCAGGAGAATCACTTGAACCCCAGAGGTAGAGGTTGCAATGAGCCAAGATCGCATCACTGCACTCCACTCAGGGCAGCAGAGTGAGACACCATCTCAAAAAAATATACACACACGCAAACACACACACACACACACACACACACACACACACACAGGTGCCATGATGCTTTCTCTGGAATTCAAAGATTCTTCTGGCCACAGGAACAGAAAGTCACTTTTTGATTTTTTGGGACCCAATATTGTATGAGGGGCTTTTATTTCAGGCAGTGTCTCCCAGCTTTTTCCTTTCCATGCTTACTGAAAAAAGAAAGTCATTCCTAGATACTTGATGGAGATTCTCTGCTGGAACCAGACCATGCCAAAGCTCTCCAAAGAGCCTCTATGAAGCCCAGGCTTTCCAGTTTTGAAGATCCTTGACCTTGAGGCAGTCTTCCTACCTGCAGATTTGGTGTATGTGGGAGGCAAGTTGAGGAATTTTATTTAAAAACAGTATTAGTGTTGAACCTTGACTACTTGCCCTGAGCCAGCTTGCCACTATAAACAGCAGCATTGGAGCTCTGCCCTCAAGCTTGAGGCCCCAAGCCAAATGGCCTGCTCATCCCTGGTTTTCATGTAGGATCTGTGTTTGTTCCCACACAAGTAATTCTCCAGAAGCCTGTGTAGCAGAAATGTGGATGACATAGTAGTTCTTCACATTTGGGGGAACAGCAAGGTGTTCATACCCATTCTCTAGAACACGTATACATCACAAAATTTGGATGAAATTTGGAAAAGCTTTGCACTCATCACCTCTGTAGTCTTCCTTGGACTTTAAGAAGTCTCTGGGACCTGAACCACATAATGGAAGTCAGGGTCGAAGACACAAGGAAAGTGTTTACTTCCCCAGGGGGAACGGGAAGCTCACCCCCACCTGCAGGCCAACAAAAGTCTGTCACCTTGTCTTTCATACTTGATTGATTGTTCCTTGGAACCAACTATGAAAGGACTCAGCTCAAGTAGTAGTGGATTGGGTGCCCGAGAGTTTCAGGAAAAGATTCTTCTCAGAGATTTGCAAGGAGGAGAGGAAGCTTCGAGCCTCTGCTGCCCAGCACAGAAGGCTTAAGCTGCAAACCCTGGAAACTCCCTTTCAGGCCATCAGTCGGATTCTTGTGAAACACATACTCTGCCTCTAGCTGGAACTAGGTGCTATGGGAAAAGGGACGTTTCCAAAAAATGCATAAGACAAGGTCACTACCTTGAGTAGATAAATCTCTTTAGTGTCTGCAGAACAAACACACATCAATTTAAAAAACAAAGAGCCAAACCATGTGGTCAAAGTCCATCATGGTCTAAATCCAGGCTATATTCTATGGGCAAGTGTGCCATAAGGCACCTAGGGCGAGAGAGCAGAAAGGTTTCCTGGAGAAGGTGGAGCTGGAGCTGGGCTTGTTTTATGTTTCCCTCTGACTACTGTTGTCTTCAAAGAGCACTTTCTTCTACCCCACCTCCACCTTATCCACTAGAATCTGCTTCTCAAATATTGTCTTAGCAACCCGTTTACTGATTAACACTAACAAGCCAAACAGGCCAGCATCAATGCTGCCGCAACTCCGACCTCTGGCTCCGGGCTGCTTTTCTAACGTCCTCGAAGAGTGTCAAGGTCAGAGCCCTTGTCTAGAGTCCTCTAGAGGTCACCCAGTCCAAATTCCCTTCCACTCCTTAGGAAAGAGACATCTGGGGACAAGTTCTGCAGACTCCCTAGAAAAGCAAACCTAGTGACTGTGGAAATCTGGCCAAGAAAATCAGCCTCAAAGAAGCAGAAGCTGTTAGGACACAAAACACACCTGAACAATCTCACTGGCGTGAATAAATGCAGTCACCTCGGAGACGCAGGCATCATCACGCCAAATTGCGTGATTACGGCCACGCATCGAATTAACCCTCAAGCCAACCCCAAATCACCAGACCAACTCTAATGCAGTTATCAAGCTGAAATCTCCAACTTGGTATGAAAGTTTGACAGTTTGTACCCAAGCAATCTTAGCCCGACTTAGAACTCCTGGAGAGCAAGGACTGATCCTCATTTATCTGTGCATCTCAAAGCCTAGTGCAATGCCTGATATTTAATAGACAGCTTAATATGGCTTTGTCAGACTGAGCTGGATTGTACTGAATGATACAGAATTCATTATCGTGAGTGAGAGCAATACAAACAACAGGAAATGTGAGTGACTAGAAAGAAATAAAAAGAGGCTCGGGGGCTCACACCTCTAATCCCAGCACTTTGAGAGGTCGAGGTGCGGGGATTGTTTGAGCCCAGGAGTTCAAGACCAGCTGGGCAATATAGCAAGGCCTCGGTCTCTACAAAAAAAAAAAAATGCAAAAATTAGCCGGGTGTGGTGGCATGCACCTGTAGTCCCAGCTATTCAGGAGGCTGACTGAGGTGGGAGGATCATCTGAGCCCAGGAGGTCGAGGCTTCACTGAGCAGTAATCATGGCACTGCACTCCAGCCTGAGTGACAGAGTGAGACACTGTCTCAGGAAATAAAAAATAAAAATAAAAAAGGAAACCAACTCCCCTCTTCAATTCCCCAATCACCCTCAGGATCTCCCAAATATCCATTCATAAGTACAGTGATGTTTATTCATAATGGCCAACATAGACTAAGAGCTCCATAAATGGCAGGCCCAATGCTCAGTTTCTTACACTGAATCCTCATAACAGTCCTATGAAGTAAGTTCTCTGGTGATCTCCATCTTGTAGATGAAGAAACTGAGTCTTAGAAAAATTAAGTTATGCCCGGGTGTGGTGGCTCACACCTGTAATCCAAGCACTTTGGAGGCCAAGGCAGGTGGATCACCTGAGGTCGGGAGTTCAAGACCTGCCTGACCAACACGGTGAAACCCCATCTTAAAAAAAAAGAAAAATTAAGTTATAATCAGTAAGTCTAGAAATAAAATTCAGTTTTGTAGAAGTAGCAATTGGACTGGGTTTCAAAGGATGGGTACAACTTTGACATCCTTGTTTAAGTAGAAAAAAAAGCAATGTGAAATAACACTGTCAGAGAGGTGTGAAGAGGACCAAGATGGAGCACGTCGTAGCAGCCAAGAGGAGGTGGGGGCCTCAGAGAGAACTCAGAGTTTCAACGGCAGCAGAGAGGTAAATTGGATAAGGGCTGGACTTTCCATCTAACTCAGCAACTAGGTCAGATTTGACCTTGGCAGAGAAGGTAAGTGGAATATCTGGGATGGAAGTCAGATTCCAACAGCCAGAACAGGAATGAGAGTTGGAGGCCCCCAGGGGAGACCACTTGGTGGACATAGCCCAAGTGCTGGGTGTGGTGCAGAATCCCGGAAGATTCCTCAGGTTGAGACAAACTTGTGTTTGATCACAGGTAAGGAGCCAGGAGCCAGTGAAGTGAGAGAGTTTGGGGAATGCAAGAGAAAGAGGGATCGTAAAGATTAGGGGGCATGATTTGCCTTAGAAAAAAAGAGGAAGGAACATGTACACAAAACATCCTGCACCTGGGGGCAACCTTCCTCTTCCTGCATTCTATGCACAAATTTTTTTAAATAGGCATTTTTTTTTTTTTTTTTTTTTTTTTTTTTGAGACAAAGTCTCACTCTGTCACCCAGGCTGGAGTGCAGTGGCGCCATCTCAGCTCACTGCCACTTCCACCTCCCAGGTTCAAGCCATTCTCCCGCCACCTCCTCCCAAGTAGCTGGGACTATAGGCACGAGCCACCACGCCCAGCTAATTTTCGTTTTTGTTTTTGTTTTTGTTTTGAGACAGAGTTTCGCTCTCGTTACCCAGGCTGGAGTGCAATGGCGCGATCTCGGCTCACCGCAACCTCCGCCTCCTGGGTTCAGGCAATTCTCCTGCCTCAGCCTCCTGAGTAGCTGGGATTACAGGCATGCGCCACCATGCCCAGCTAATGTTTTGTATTTTTAGTAGAGACGGGGTTTCACCATGTTGACCAGGGTGGTCTCGATCTCTTGACCTCGTGATCCACCCGCCTCGGCCTCCCAAAGTGCTGGGATTACAGGTGTGAGCCACCGCGCCCAGCCTAATTTTTGTATTTTTAGTAGAGACAAGGGTTTCACCATATTGACCAGGCTGGTCTTGAACTCCTGACCTCAGGTGATCTGCCTGCCTTGACCTCCAAAGTGCAAGGATTTCAGGCATGAGCCACCTTGCCTGGCCTAGACTTTACTTTTTACAGCAGTTTTAGGTTCACAGCAAAACTGAATGAAAGTGATAGAGATTTTGTATATATATCCCTTGTCCCCACACATGCATAGCCTCTCTTATCAATATCCCCTACTCCTACCAGAGTGGTGCACTTGTTATCATTGATGAGCTTACATGACACATTATCAGCCAAAGTTGACAGTTTACATCACAGTTCACTCTTGGTATCATACATTCTATGGGTTTGAACAAATGTACAATGGCATGTAGCCATGATTATAGAATCATAGAGAATAGTTTCATTAAGCTAAAATCCTCAAAATCCCAGAGTTTTGAGAAAAAAAAAAAATTTAGGTTTATATTTTTGCTTTTTTGAAAAATGGCAAGGCAAGAGGCATATTTGATCATTTAAAAGTCTCAGATGCCTAGCTGGCTGCAGGAAGTGAGACACCAGCCTGGTGACATGTGGTCCCAGTTCTGTGAGGCTGGAGTTCAGGGCATCCAAAATACTTCCACTGAAGGAACAAGAGTACACAGCCCACTGCCATCTGCCCACTGAGAGTTCTAGGATGGCAAAGAGAAAACAATTTATCTTTGGTATTCCCCCACCTCAGGTCTCTCCTCCATTAGACAACTCCTAAATTAGGCCGGTTAATTACAGAGCGTTATCATGTTATCCTGGAAAATAAAGCACCCTCACGGATGAACAACTTGCTTATGCATTGAACATTTCTTAAGCACCTACTATATGCCAGACTATATCAATTTGACACGTAATGATCCACACCCAAAACAACAAATATTTATTATTTCTCACACTTCTGTATACCCACGTAAAAATCAAGGATTCTGATGAAGGAATAATGGAGATCCAAAAATGCACCAGAATGGCTGTTTCTGTATAAGGAGCTTGGAGAAGGCTCTCAAAAAAAAAGCAATTGATGGAGGTTTCAGACACGGGATAGAAGTTCATCAGGCAGCCGGGTGCGGTGCCTCATGCTGATAATCCCAGTGCTTTGGGAGGCTGAAGTGGGAGGATCATTTGAGGTCAGGAGTTCAAGATCAGCCTGACCAACATGGCGAAACCCAGTCTCTACTAAAAATAGAAACATTAGTATGGGTGGTGGTGGGCACCTGTAATTGTAGCTACTCAGGAGGCTGAGGCAGGAGAATTGCTTGAACTCAGGAGGCAGAGGTTGCCGTGAGCCGAGATCACACCCTTCATGCCATTGCACTCCAGTGTAGGTGACAGAGTGATACTCCGTCTCAAAGGAAAACGAAAAAAGAAATTCATCAGTCAAAAGGTGAACCGAGGTACTGCAGAGCAATGTGAAACAACAGGATGCGTCTGATAAACGTCCAGGAAACCAGCTCGGGTAGAGACTAGGGTGAGGTGGAGGCCAACAGATGACGATGGAAAGGCTGTCATCAGACCCTGAAGGATGGTGGGCTGCACAGATAAACCTGACCTCCAACCCATGCGCAGAAGGGAGCTGGGGAAGGATTTTAAGAAAGGGAGCCACCTAATCTAATTTGGGGTTTCTGTTGTTTTGTTTTGTGTTTGTGTTTTGAGATGGGTCTTGCTCTGTGACCCAGGCTGCAGTGCAGTGGGGCAATCATAGGTTCCTGCGGTCTCAAACTCCTGGGCTCCAGTTACCCTCCTGCCTGTGTCTCCTGAGTAGTTGGGACTACCTGTTATAAGAAAAGGGTCCCAATCCAGACCCCAAGAGAGGGTTCTTGAATCTCGCACAAGAAAGAATTCAGGGAGAGTCTGTAAAGTGAAAGCAAGTTTATTAGGAAAGCAAAGGAATAAAAGAACGGCTACTCCACAGACGGAGCAGCCCTGAGAGCTGCTGGTTGCCCATTTTTACAGTTATTTCTTGATGATATGCTAAACCAGGGGTGGATTATTCACGCCTCCCCTTTCTAGACCATATAGGGCAACTTCCTGATGTCACGGCATTTGTAAACTGTCATGGTGCTGGTGGGAGTGTAGCATGAGGACAACCAGAGGTCACTCTCATGGCCATCTTGGTCTTGGCTTTGGCCGGCTTTTTTTTTTTTTTTTGAGACGGAGTTTCGCTCTTGTTACCCAGGCTGGAGTGCAATGGCGCGATCTCGGCTCACGGCAACCTCCGCCTCCTGGGTTCAGGCAATTCTCCTGCCTCAGCCTCCTGAGTAGCTGGGATTACAGGCACACGCCACCATGCCCAGCTAATTTTTTTGTATTTTTAGTAGAGACGGGGTTTCACTATGTTGACCAGGATGGTCTCGATCTCTTGACCTCGTGATCCACCCGCCTTGGCCTCCCAAAGTGCTGGGATTACAGGCTTGAGCCACCGCGCCTGGCCTGGCCGGCTTTTTTTTACTGCAACCTGTTTAATTGGCAAGGTCTTTATGACCTGTATTTTGTGCCGACCTCCTATCTCATCCTGTGATTCAGAATGCCTTAAATGTCAGGGAATGCAGCCCAGCAGGTGTCTCAGCCTCATTTTACCCAGCTCCTATTCAAGATTACCCCGGCTAGTCTTAAACTCCTGGCCCCAAACGATCATTTCAGCTCATCTTCCCAAAGTGCTGGGATTACAGGAGTGAACCATTGTGCCTGGTCTAATTTGTTTTTTAAAAATTGCTCTGGTAATTAATATGGAAAGGCTGGTTGGAAGTTGGTATACAGAGAAGGTGGGGACTTAGTGAGGAAGATGGCTAGCTCAGGGCAAACAAGGCAGAGGTGACCAAATGAAGCCAAAGAAATGGAGACGAGGAGACATTTTCGAGAGCTATTTCAAAGTAGACTTGACAATTGGATGCAAAAAGGCAGACGGGGAGAGAGAAAGATAAGGATGACTCCCAGATTTGGGGCTGGCGTCATGGAAATGAGTCAGGGTGGAAATTGCAAAAAGAGTGTGGCCAGGTCTGAATTAACAGTGATCAATTTGTGGGGCCTCTGGAACATCCTGGAATGGCTGTTCTATGGGTTGTATCCATCGGTTTGGAGCTCAAAAAGAAAGTTCTGGGGTGTGAAGGTGGATTTGCAAGCTGTCAGCATATGTGCTATTGTAGGGATATAAAAAGAATAGAGATCTTAATTGTGAATCATCCCAGCTGGCAAAAAAAAAAAAAAAAAGAAAAAGAAAAGAAAAAAGTAATTTATTTTTAAAAAATGAACAATCATTTTCAAATTATTTTCTCTCGTAACAAAGAAATTAGCCAAGGTTTTGTTTCAAGACCAAACACAAAAGGGATAGCAGTCGGCTTTCTACATGAATGCAATGAGTAATTCACGAGGCTCTGAAAAATACAGCTGCAGTTTTGCCAATAATTTCCTGTGCCTGTGTAAACAGTACCATATTCTCTGAAGCTTTTCCCCCTTCAAAAAGGTAAACTTTGCATTGCCAGTAAGTAGGGGCAGAACAATGTACTCAGCCTCCGAATTCTTTCTGGGTAAGACCATGTACTTTTACAAGGGACTTCAGATATTCAGTGAATGGTTACTTCTAACTAGCCCGAAGAACTGGGAACAAATGACCAAATGCAGTGAGCAATTATTACATAGCTGATGAAGTCTGAGGAGGGGAGGAAAGATGGGTGCTGGCAACAGATTTCTCACTGTATCATTTCCCTACATTGTCCGTCAGAACTGTTTGCTACCGTTTGAAGAACATTTTACTACTCATGAGAAAAACAAAAAAAGTGAGTTTGCCATCAAGTAAATTGGAGAATGCTGGCTACTCAATCCACTCGGAGGTTCACAATAGTGAAGGAACATGTTTACCTTTAAGTCAGTGTTTCCCCCAGATTTACTTGGCTAAGGAAATGTCTTTTCATGGAGTTCTTATTAAGGTCTTTTGAAACACCAGCATGCGCTTTGGGGAACACTCTCTCCAGGGCATTCGGCGGCCACAAGGCTCTGCAGAATGTGACCAGCACCCCCCACTAGGCTTTTCTAGGGGGCCTAACGCGGTATTTGTAAAAAAAAGAGGCAGCACATTATCCCTTCCCCACAGACCCAGGGACAGGATCTCAGCTCTGGGCGATCTCTCCTCATTTACATTCTGAACTTCAGTGGTCAAAAACAGCTGCCTCCCCTCCCCAGACCTGCTCAGTTTTCCTATTGAAGAGGAAATCTACCATTTCCTCCCCAAGCAGCCTCTGAGCCCAGAGGAGGTTTTGGTGGAGTGGACCTTTGACCTGCTGAATTGGGGTCTGTCTTTGGGATACTCCCCCGCTCCCCAGCAGAGAAAAACCTCCTCTTAGAAAAGATTCTTTGTCCTGGATCAGCACACCTCTAGGGAAAACCCCAAAATGAACACAGTCAGATTTTCGTAGGCTTACTTTCTTTTCTACTCTGTAAGGTCAATAGGAAGTACTTTTTCTTTTCCCTCCCCGCCTCCCAACAAAATCCCATTCAGGAAAAGTAAAAATGTTTATGACAACATATTTCTTTGAGATATTATATCCTATTTTAAATCGGGAAATTCAACATCTGCATCTGCTTTTGAGGATTCTCTTTTTTATTTCCTCGTCACCAAAGATTTTCTTTTTGGCTAGCATGTCAGACGCTATAAATCTGCACGCGCTGTAACTTCTGATGATGATGTTGCACCTTTGAAGTAACGCTGTGTAAAATGAGACCCGTGGTGCTGAGGCAAAGTGTTTAGGAAAAATGGGAAGGCAGAGGGCAGGAGGAAGTGAGTGTTGACTGGCATCAAGCTTCACCTATGACAAACAAATAAGTAAGCAAATCAACCATTGCATGGACCTTATTAGGAGATTTCTAACAGCTGGAGAAGTAGGCAGAAGTAGGGGGAAAGACATGTGTCAGTGAATCAGAGACTGGGCCTGTGACGGAAGCCAGGGGTGTCATTATATGAATAACTGACTTTTCATTTTCACTCATAACATAGAGAATAGTTAGATTGGAACATTCTAAGTGCATCACTTCTCGCATGGGTATAGTGGGGCCAGGGAATAATCCTTAATCTTTCTTCTTCTTCTTCTTTTTTTTTTTTTTTTGAGACGGAGTTTTGCTCTTGTTACCCAGGCTGGAGTGCAATGGCGCGATCTCGGCTCACCGCAACCTCCACCTCCTGGGTTCAGGCGATTCTCCTGCCTCAGCCTCCTGAGTAGCTGGGGATTACAGGCACGCGCCACCATGCCCAGCTGATTTTTTGTATTTTTAGTAGAGACGGGGTTTCACCATGTTGACCAGGATGGTCTTGATCTCTTGACCTCGTGATCCACCCGCCTCGGCCTCCCAAAGTGCTGGGATTACAGGCTTGAGCCACCACGCCCGGCCTAATCCTTAATCTTTCTTCTGGGGTCTTTGACTTGTTCCCTCAACTTCTCTCATATCATCCATCAAGTGCCCAGGCCCAAATGTCTTTTCCCAAAACTGCATGGATAACGCAACCACTGGAGGTGTCCTAGTGGAAGAAGGAAAGTTGACAAGCTGCTATGCTCAGGAAGCACTTTCTCAAGACGCACATACACGTGTATAGGGTTTATGTCAGTTAGGCTTGCTGTCAGCTGCAATTAACCAATAAAGTGGCTTAAACAAAGAGGAAAAAATCTAGAAGGAGGCTGGTTTGGGTTCAGTATCTCGCCAACGGCAGACTAATGTCTGCAACTTCTACAGCAGGCCCTTTCGGCGATGAGATGATTATCTCAGTTTTGTAGACATCACATCTACATTGAGTCTTTCTTCTTAGGTTTAAGAAGGAGAGAACAGATTTAGTGTTGCTTTCCTTTTTATCAGGAAAAAATATATATATTTTCAGAAGCCTCTGGCAAGCTTTGACTTGTAACTCTTTGTTTAAAATCATGTGACATGGACATGCCTGGCTTCAAGGGAGGCTAAAAAAGAGGGTATTGAGCTATTCCTACCCGTAAAAGGAAGACAAGAAGAAGATTGAGTAGGTCTGATGACTTGGTCAATAATAAACATCTGCCACAGGATTATTATTTTGGGATGATCATTCCTGAAATTAGGTCAGGGACCCCGCGATAAAATTAGTAAAGCCGCATTCTGTACATCACTCACTGCACTCGACCACATACTGCTGAGCTGTGGTGTGAGTTCATGTTAAACAATAACTTTATGCAATAACTTTGTTCCCATTTGAAATAAAAGCTTTTAAATTAGTTCAATTTTTTTTTTCAGGACCACTCATGTCTTCCAAAACCCTCAAGTTGCTTTGGTTTATATCAAAGTCCTATCTAATTTGCTCCCAAGAGGAAACGTACCACAATAGTAAAGTTGTATATTTCCACAGGGATTTTCCCTAAACTGTTAATGAGTTGTGACTTCCTTATATGTACATGCAGACGAGACTGGTGCACTCCAAGCAGGTAGACAGAATTTGAACCAGATGGTTCAAGGAAAGAAAACTGGATTAGCAGATCATTTCAGACACCTCCATGTGTTGACTGAAATCCATAAGGGGACTGACAAAACATGTACCTTATTTTCTCAACAAACTGTGCGCCATATTGAATGTTAAACATTAAATTGAGAGAGGAGTAGAGCAAGCTCTGTTTTTTCTTTATCATTAGAACTATAAGCTTAGTTTTGCCTCATTAATGTATCTAGAGAGATTAAAAAAAAAAAAAAAAAAGCATGACTCCTTCATAAACTCAGACCACTGAAGCACCCTGTGGTAATCCTGCAGCGGTGGTATTTGAATCAATTGGAGGTGGCAACGGTGTGTCTCATTTCCACGAGTGCCTGGTATGGAGAGCAAATCTCATTTTGCTTGATTTTCTAGTTTAAACAGTAAACCATAGGGTCCTCTCATCCCTACCCTTAAGCCACCTTCATTGAAACTGTGGCAGATGCAAATTAAGGCACTTTCCAGCACTCACGCCCCCTCAGCCTCCCGCCAGTTTAATTAAAGCCAAATTTGGTTGGGGAGTCAACTGGCATTTACGAAATCAGGAGAAAATCTGGTTCCAGTAATTAAAGGGATTTTCTAAATCTTGTCCTCCATGTTAGAACACTCGTTTTAATAGTTAATTAAAGACTCTGCAACCAGTCTTTGAAAGAAATTTGAAAAAGAAAAGATTAGGGACCTGCCACACAGATACTACAGACAACAGAAACGGAAATTCTTTGTTAAACCCTTTAGGGAAAACTAAGGTCTTCCTCTACTTAAAATGCTTTGGGCAGGTAAATTTATTTTCTCTTAATAAAAGGAGTTACTCATTTGCCTTTGTATTGTTGAGTGTAGCCCTATAAATTTCACAGCTATTCCACAAACCTAAGCCAGCTTGCAAGTCATCCACAAACCACTGCCATTTCAGTTTGGGTAGGTTGGGAGACCAGATGTCTAATTCCTTTGGTTTCCCAAGCTATGAGTAGTGCCAAAGAGCAAAACTCCTTAGACAGATGTCCCCCAGGTACAAGGATGAGCAACATTCCTCCTGGAGATACCATGTGCCTCTCATATTCAAAATGGGTTTAAACTAGGTAAGTTGATAGTCCAACCAACATTTAACCAGCCCTGTGCTAGGTGCCAAGAGGGCACACAGGTGAATACGGTATGGTCCTTGATACTATGGACTTGAACCTAATGAAGGAGACAATACACATCCAGCCAATGCTAGTTCCAGGCACACAGATATGGAAGGTACACTGGAAGTAGAAACAAGGGACATGGGGACAGGGAGAGAGACTCTGAACAAGGAGCCCTCCCTCCTGGAGGATCGAGTCAAACTGCTCCTCAATAGGCGGAATAAGCAGATAGCTGCAGATTAATATTCCCAGGGAGAAAGAACAAAGTCACAGTGGCAAGAGTCTGTAGATGCCTGAAGCTAGAGCGAAGGGCTCCTGGGGAAAGGAATTGAGAAGAGGGGAAGAAAGCATGAGTTCAGCAAAGGCCATGTTGTGGAGGGACCTTCCCACCCAGCTGTGAAGTTCATTTCCTAGTACAGAAAAAAAGGTTTAGGAGGTATGGAAATAACCGATTGGGGACCAAAAAGAGACTTAGGCAAAAGACCAATTCAGATGTCACTGCTCAGTGCTGTGGCAGTGTTACAGGAAAGGGGTCCCGATCCAGACCCCAAGAGAAGGTTCTTGGATCTTGTGCAAGAATGAATTTTCAAGGCGAGTCCATACAGTACAGTGAAAGCAAGTTTTTTAAGAAAGCAGAGGAATAGGCCGGGCACGGTGGCTCACACCTGTAATCCCAGCACTTTGGGAGGCTGAGGCAGGTGGATCACTTGAGGTCAGGAGTTCAAGACCAGCCTGGCCAACATGATGAAACCCCATCTCTACCAAAAATATTAAAAAATTAGCCAGGTGTGGTGGTGCGTGCCTGTAATCCCAGCTACTTGGGAGGCAGGAGAATCACCTGAACCCAGGAGGCAGAAGTTGCAGTGAGCTCAGATCATGCCACTGCACTCGAGCCTGGGTGACAGAGTGAGACTCTGTCTCAAAAAAAAAAAAAAAAAAAAAAGTAAAGAAGAATGAAGGTAAAGGAATAAAAGAATAGCTACTCCATTGGCAAGCAGACCCGAGAGCTGCTGGTTGCCCAATTTTATGTTTATTTCTTGATGATATGCTAAACAAGGAGTGGATTATTCATGCCTCCCCTTTCTAGACCATATAGGGCAACTTCCTGATGTTGCCATGGCATTTATAAACTGTCATGGTGCTGGTGGGTGTGTAGCGGTGAGGAAGACCAGAGGTCACTCCCACGGACATCTTGGTTTTGGTGAGTTTTGGCCAGCATCTTTACTATAACCTGTTTTATCTGCAAGGTCTTTATGACCTGTATCTTCTGCCAACCTCCTGACCCATCCTGTGACTTAGAATGCCTTAATTGTCTGGGAATGCAGCCCAGTAGGTCTTAGCCTCATGTTATCCATTCAAGATGGAGTTGCTCTGGTTCACATGCCTCTGACAGCAGCAGCACCCAGAAGTGAGCTCTAAGGCAGACGTCTTCAAATAGAGCTACTCACATCCCTGGGGTCCACAAAGACTTACAGAGGGCCACACGCTAAGTGGATCGTTCTAAGGGAATCAATATCTATATCCTCAACTGCTGTATGGTGTCTTTTCTAAAACTGCCTAATAACCCTAATCATACTTGAAAAACAAAAGCCATACCCTTCACCTATTCCACATCTTTCTGTAGCAGGTTAATGATTCATCAAGGTTCCTTAACCCCACGGACTTCTTGTCTTTCCCTATCATCTTGGCCCTTTCTGTTAGGATAAACCTTGATCTTTTTTGGAGGTAATGAATTCAAAATAATCAACTGCCATACAGATTCGTGGCATTGATTATTTAATGTTTCTGGAATGTTTTCTACAATTACCAACGTTTTAAAAATAAAACCCACAGGCAAAAATTATATTTGAATTCTTTCTGATTCGGTGTTTCAGGAAGATTCTTGAAATCTACTTTATCAAATCTATCATAAAATATTTATTTCCACTACAGTCAGTTCTAATCTTATTTATAATTACAATATGCTTAATGTTTTCCACCTTTTATTAACAGAGAGTGAACTTCTTTAAATCCATGATGAAAAATTTTAGTTGTTAAATATTCACAAGGGTACGTGCAGTTTTTGAAAATTCTTTTGGGAGTACCCAATCAAACCTGTTTTAAGAAGACAATTTCCGGCCGGGTGCGGTGGCTCAAGCCTGTAATCCCAGCACTTTGGGAGGCCGAGGCGGGTGGATCACGAGGTCAAGAGATCGAGACCATCCTGGTCAACATGGTGAAACCCCGTCTCTACTAAAAATACAAAAAGTCATCTGGGCATAGTGGCGCGTGCCTGTAATCCCAGCTACTCAGGAGGCTGAGGCAGGAGAATTGCCTGAACCCAGGAGGCGGAGGTTGCAGTGAGCCGAGATCGCGCCATTGCACTCCAACCTGGGTAACAAGAGTGAAACTCCGTCTCAAAAAAAAAAAAAAAAAAAAAAAAAAAAAAAAAGGAAGACAATTTCCTTGGAATGTCAGGAGGACTTTGGTAGGGAAACAGCATGGCGGAAGGGCAGTGGGCAGGTTTCGGTGGTAACTCACAGTTGAGAAACGCTGAGTTTAAGTTGAACAGATCTTGGAATCCTTAAGATGTTCACAGACATTAAGATTCTTTTGAGAGGGGAATGGATAGTACTCAGTTTCTCCTGAGTTTTGACCATAGCAGAAGGGCAGCACCAAGGGAAAACTTGAGAATGTCTTATACCTCCCCTCAGTAATCTCCGTTTGCTGCAACCACTCCCCATATAAATAAACTAAGTTCCAGTGGCTCAAGCCTATAATCCCAGCACTTTGAGAGGCCGAGGCGGGTGGATCATGAGGTCAAGAGATCTAGACCATCCTAGTCAACAAGGTGAAACCCCTGTCTCTACTAAAAATATAAAAATTAGCTGGGCATGGTGGTGCGTGCCTGTAATCCCAGCTACTCAGGAGGCTGAGGCAGGAGAATTGCTTGAACCCAGGAGGCAGAGGTTGCGGTGAGCTGAGATGGCGCCATTGCACTCCAGCCTGGGTAACAACAGCGAAACTCCGTCTCAAAATAAATAAATAAATAAATAAATAGAGTACAGCATCTACTCTAAACTTAAGCTTCAAGCAGTGGTGTGCTGGAACCTGTTCATACAGACTCACAGCAATTTAGGCACAACTGACAATCAAATTGTCTCTTCAGAAAAAGTTCTGGAGCAACATTCTTTTTTTTAAGACAAGGCCTTGCTCTGTTGCCCAGGCTGGAGTGCAGAGTGTGATCTCAGCTCACTGCAACCTCCACCTCCCGGGCTCAAGAGATCCTCGTGCCTCAGCCATCTGAGTAGCTGGGATTGCAGGTGTGCGCTACCATGCCCAGCTAATTTTTGCATTTTTAGTAAAGAGGGGGTTTCCCCATGTTGGCCACGCTGGTCTCAAACTCCTGACCTCATGATCCACCCACCTCAGCCTCCCAAAGTGCTGGGATGACAGGCATGAGCCAACATGCCTGGCCAACATTTCTTAATATAATTTTGTATGAATACACATCACTGCTGTTCATAGATCATTCCTGATTTGGGCTTTACAAGTGGCATATCACCCTATATTCTCTGATAGTTTTACTACTCAGTTTGACCATTTTTTACACCATACAGTGTGTAGAAAGAAGCCAGTCACCCAAAGGCAGAGGCAGAAGTTGAGACAAACCCCGTGATAAAGAACTTCTTCCTCCTGTATCAAGTCAGGCTACAGGTTGAATCCTATTCTTCATATATATATCATGTGGTATACCACCTCAACACGACCCATAATGCTTACAAGTATTGTTTTTGCCCTTCTTGAACAAGACTCTAAAAGTATATTTGGTTGTCCATATAATACCCCTAAAACACCTCTCATTTAATTAATTCTCTGGAAAAACAAAAGATGTCTTTTCAGTTCCAAAATTAATAAAATTTCTTATTTGATTTCAATTTAACAAGATATCTATTGATTGACTGCATCTTTGACTTTTCAATTGAGCATTTTGCCTTTGTGTTTGCCAATGACATATGTCACTGTGCAAAATGGAAAGGCCATCTGGCAAGAACTGCTCTGCTAGATAAGGAAGAATGCTAGTATTCTTACAGCACTGATGCTCAATATTGAACTATGTTGAATGCTATAAAAATGAAAGCTTCTCCAACAAAAAATGTCCTTCAGAGGCAAGCTTTGTATCTCCCATCACATCTGTGTTTTCTCTGCATGATGACGAGTGATTCTGACATAGCCTTTCCTTGCCCTCAGAGTCCCCACAGAGCAATGTAAAGGAATTGGATAATTCTCTTATGTAGGGTAAGCAACATGTAATTTCAGAAATGAAATGGGAGCCTCTTTTTAAAAGGCAATGCAATTGCCTATGAACTTTCTTTTATTACAACATATCATTACGTTATTTTGTAATTACATATTTTCGAAGCCATCTGTGTTGTCTGCCTGACAGAGACCCCTCCAATGGCAAGGACTGCATGTGTCTTATCTTCATATCCCCAACAGCACAGAGATGGACACAAAGTAGGCAGTCAGCAAGTATTTGTTAAATGAGTGAATGGAAAATGGAATGAATGGATTCAAGACTCAAATCTCTATCTTCTTCTGGACACAGTGGTCTGTTCAATCCAAGTACCATCTTAACAGTATCTTTGGGTCAAACTGGTTATCATGACCTGTCTGCACAACAGTGTGACAGGCAACAACTGACATATCTCTGTCTTAGAAATTTGCTCTGCCCTATATTCTCTGAATAGTTAGACTAAAACGTATTGCCCATTCCATTTTTGGAGCTGTTCTAGGTTTAGATTTCTTTTATACTTCGATATTTCAGTTTTCTATTTTCCAAATACTAAGTATTTAATTTTTCTGGTGACGATGACTGTTTTTAAATTTACAATTCTCGGCCGTGTGCAGCGGCTCACACCTGTAATCCCAGCATTTTGGGAGGCCAAGACAAAAGGATCACAAGGTCAGGAGTTCAAAACTAGCCTGGCCAACATGGTGAAACCCTGTGTCTACTAAAAACACAAAAATTAGCCGGCCGTGGTGGTGCTCGCCTGTAATCTCATCTACTCAGGAGGCTGAGGTAGGAGAATCGCTTGAACCCAAGAGGTGGAGGTTGCAGTGAGCTGAGATCATGCCACTGCACTCCAGCCTGGGCAATAGAGGCAAGACTCCATCTCAAAAAAAAAATGCATTTCTCCCCTGTTTATCTTCTCTGCCACTTTTAAAACACTCCAATCCTTCCTGTCTGTATTTTCTGATATTGTTCCAGTTAAATTTCTTCTTTGGGAAATAAAAATATCTTTTGTTTCCCTTATTTATTTCCTGTAATTTGTTCCCAAGGCCTCAAGTCTAAAAGCTGTCCTTGATCCTTGAACTTATACTGAGTTCCCACAGTCACTTCCTCAGCTGGCCTGCCTGGCGCTATCTCTAAAACATTCCTAGAATCGCTCCTTGCTGAGACTGAAACCCATGTGCTCACCTTCAGCTCAACTTATCTTGACTTCCAGTTTTTCCATATATGGTCCTTATACCTCCCTGTTGTCTGAAGGTCCGCAGAAGATATCTGCTCCACATCACCAAGCATACATATCACTTTCTTGGTTGTTCTCCTCTGGCCTTTTGGGACTTCCCTGGGCTACCTTCTATCTTCAAATCTGATATTGGTCTTCAAATTATTTCATCTGAGCCAGTGATCACATGTAGAAGCTTGTGTTTCATTTTGTTTTGTTTTTCCACTGGCTCTGCTACTCACATGATAAAAAGTTGGAGATGAGGTATTGAACTTGATTCAGTGAGTAGAAAGCAGGGATTTAAAATACTTGGCACATGTCCTACGTTGAGTGCAGCTCTAAGGATGAATGAGTCTAAAACCATAGCAAATAATTTATTATTATGGATCTCTGTTAGCAGTACTATCACTTTACTGATGATCGCAATGGAGCTCATCATAATATAAAGAAATGCATTAGCAAATATGGAAGCTCAGAAAGACTCTATTACATGGTCTTTAAAGATTATCTGGGCTGGGTGCAGTGGCTCACACTTGTAATCCCAGCACTTTGGGAGGCTGAGACGGGAGAATTGCTTGAGACCAGCCCGGACAACATAGCAAGACCCCATTTGTACAATAACAACAATAATAATGTTTTTAAAAAGAAGAATTTCCTGCCCACAGTGCTACCTCCCTTCTCTAAAGCATACTGTATTTTTTCATGACTATCAAACTACTCAGCGATGAAGTGTTCTCTTACAGTTTTCTGTGGATTAGCTTTGTCCCTGATGAGACCCATGGAAACAAGACCCATGGAGTGCAGCTCTAAGGATGAATAAGTGTAAAACCATAGCAGAGAATGTATTATTATGGCTCTCTATTAGCAGTACTATAATTTTACTGATGATGGCAATGGCTCTCATCATAATACAAAGAAATGCATTAGCATAAATGGATGCTCAGAAAGGTTCTATCTTACTCCTACACTCTGTAGTACCAGCTTGAGGACAAGTAAGCTCACAAGAATACGTTTTGATTGGCAATAGAATTTCATCCTAATGATTTTCTTTATCATAGTGAATAAAGGATGGTTTATGGCTTCTAATAAGATGGCAAAGTTGAAAAAAAATCACTAAGTACAATTATATCGCTAGGAAAAAATTGCTCTGAGCCTTCCCAAATCCCTGAACACAGTCCCCAGCAATCCCTGGGCACTTAGAGCTGAATTTCCTGCATATTTCCCTGCTTTGGTTAGTCTTCTGCCAGGGGAGTCACAGCAGCACAGCACCGCATCTCTATTCAACCCGCCCGCCTTTCCTGACCACATTCCTCTCGGCCTCCTCACTTTGTAGGTCAAACCCTGAAAATGCCACATTTATCAGAGACAATTGACTCAAAAGGCATAAAGACCCCCCACACCCACTCACTGCTATACTAGCCTCATGGTTCTCATTCCTCATCTCTGCTGCCAAAGGAAAAGAGAAATTCACATTTGATAAGCACCTACTCTGGGCCAGGGACTCCTCGACTAGGTTGTTTTACTCGTGTGTGTGTGTGTGTGTGTGTGTGTGTGTGTCTTCCCAACTCTTTCTCTACTGCCTTTCTTATTCTTTTTGTACCTTTCTCTCTCTTCTTCTCTCTGCTAGAGGTAGATTTGGAACTGGTTTAAGTTTGAGGTGCCAGAAATGTACAAAAGGCCAGATTTTCATGCTGTAATTAGTGCCACCATGGCTAATTTTTTTTTTCTTCTAGACAGGATTTTACTCTGGAGTGGTGCGTGCCACCAAAGCTGGCTAATTTTTGTATTTTTTGTAGATACGGGGTTGTGCCATATCACCGAGGCTGGTCTCGAACTCCTGACCTCAAGTAATCTGCCCAACTTGGCCTCCCAAAGTCCTGGATCACAGACATGAGCCACTGCACCTGGCCATGGCCAATTTCAAGTTACAAACATGGCATCACTGAATGCAGAGTGAGATGTGCACATCCACTCCCGTCAGCAGGGTGGATGTGCCTCTGGTTTGGAGTAAGGGCAGGTAGCTCTGCAACTCCAAACTTTCTTACCCCAGAGTTCTGTGAAACCAATTCATAAAGAATACATACAAATCTGGCTTCTTTGGGTGGGCGCAGGGGGCGCAGGGGAGCACAGTGGGGCATCTTACTTTAATTTTTTTTCCGGAAATGGTCTTGTTCTGTTGCCCAGGCTGAAGTACAGTGGTGCAGTCACAGCTCACTACAGCCTGAAACTCCTAGCCTCAAGCAAACCTCATGTATCAGCCTCCTGAGTAGCTAGGACTTACAGGCATGCACCACTACCCAGGGCTAATTTTTCATGTTCTTTTTTTTGTTTTGGTTTGGTTTAGGGATTTTGTTTTTTTTTCAGATACGGGGTCTCACTATGTTTTTGCCCATGCTAGTCCTAAATGCCTGGCTGCAAGCTACCCTCCCACCTTGGCCTTCCAAAGAGCTGGGATCACAGGCGTGAGCCACCATGTCCAGGGTCTCTTGTTATATGGAGAGGATGAGTTATTCATCTACGACTGCCCAACATTCATTGCAGGAAAAAGCCTGCTCAGTTTGGGAAAAGCATTTGCTCCAGCTTCTTTCATTCAAAGCATGCAAAGTACGTTTAACAAATGACACTTAATAAAAAATAAATGGCACCTTAAGACCATTCATGCAGAGGACTTCCTGACAATGACTGGAAGTGCCAACTAGCCCATGAGCTAATTATCCTCTAAATTCCCTTTTCTTCCCCAGTGTGGAGGTGAGATCTAATCTGAAAGATTAAAATCTTTGCATGATTACAGTATGTGGTAATTGTTAAGCTCTGCAGTTACATCCTCAATAGCTACTAAGTAAGTGCAAAGAATTGCAAGGTGATTTGTGCCTGTAAGATAAATTCCAAGAATTTTGCTTTCAAGAAGGCAGGGAAATGGAAGTGGCAGAATAACAGATGTGCTAAGTGAGGTGATTTATTGTGTAGTTTAGGAAAGAGAGACTTCGGGGTCTCAGGATTCACAGAAAGGCCAAATCGTAGAATGCCTTCCCATGCATTTCTTAGGTTGTGCTATACTTCACATGAAAGCACCGCTCAAGTGGATAAAGTTATCTAAGGAGTATTTAGATTGTACTTTGGGAAGGGTTCCAAACGTCTGCTATTCTCATAGTAGAGGAAACCACCAAAGTATGTTTCCAACAACCTCAAGCACAAAAAGTCAAGTCCAATCTTCAACTCAGTGCCAGAAAAATAATATGATTTTACACACACACACGCACACGCACACACACACACACAGAGAGGTGTGTGTGGGGGGAATAAAAAAACAATAGAAAAGTTAAAGAAGAAAGAAAAATAATAAAGCTTTTAGTAGTTATATTTCCAACTCTACAACTATGTGGTTTTGTGCCAACAATTCTTTGGTAGATCTTAGTAATTCTTTAGTAGACTTAGCAGCTCACACCGGAAAATTCATTCATTAAACAAATATTTATTCAGCACCCACGGCATACCAGGCTCCTGTTCTTGGTACTGGGGACATGATGGTTAAAAAAAAATGGATGAAGATCTCTCCTCTCTTTGAATTCAGAGTCTAGCAGGAAGAACATTTTAAAAATAAGTATTAAGCCAGGTGTGGTGGCACATGCCTGTGGTCCCAGCTACTCCAGAGGCTGAAGTGGGAGGACCCCTTGAACCCAGGAGGTCGAGGGTGCATTGAGCCATGATTGAGCCACTGCACTCTAGCCTGGGCAACAGAGCAAGAGCCCATTTAAATAAATAAATTAACTAAGTACTAACTACAAGTCCTAGGAAGAAGAAGGACAGGGCGCTGTGAAAAGTGTAAGGGTTTATCCTATTCTGGGTGTCAAGGACAGCATCAATGAGAAAGTAACAATGCATAATTTGACCAAAGAATGAGTCAGCACTAGCCAGGAGAAGGGGAGAAGGGCAAAGCCTTGCCTTGCTGCAACCAAGCAATTGAAAAGGAGTTTCCGGAACTATTGTCTGGTGGTGCATTTCTCCTCCCATCCTTGAAGATCCTCCAACTAGTTTGCTCAATGTAGCTAAGATCTCTTTAATCTTTCTAGCTGTAACTTCTGATGTTACTGATAGGTATAGGCACACTTTTAAGAGAACAGGAAATATCAGATTCGATGAAACGGGGCCTTTAGGAAGACAGGTGATAATGGGTTTCTAGAAATTAATTCTCAGAATGGTCCAGGAGTGGCTTGAGTATCCAGTCTGTGCAGGTATCCAGGAGTCTGGCTTACTTACATGGCATGGAGTAAATGGCAACTCACTGGTGGTTGGTAAACAGAACCATCTCAGGCAATCAAAAAAGATACAAAGTGACAAACACAACTAGATAAGTGTCCATTTTATACCTCATGTTTAATTGTATGGACTCAGCTTAAACCATGTCAATGTCGAGAATTTTTGGAAAATTCACCCATTTCCCTTAAAGGTAGGATTTTTCACCTGACACCAGAATAGGAGCCACACCATTCATTTTGCATAGCCTACTTAGTATATTATTACTGGATGGTTTTTAAATTTATGATTTTAGAAGTAGATTTTGTTTTGTAAAGAAAATTAGAAAAGTAAGAAACAAGGAAGTATATCATTATCCAAATAAAACCATAGCCTATTGTTGGATATAATTCTTTTCAGCCTTTTTTATACATTATTCTTGAGTTTTAGTTTTTCTTCTACTTAATGTGACTGATTTAGCACTCCACATGCAACTGAGTGACATCTTATTTTTACTTAACATTCCATTATAAACGTACTGCCCATTATGACATACTTTTTGTAAAAATATGTTAAACAATTGTACACTATTTCATGAGGTAAATATGCCATTGTTTGCCTCACTAGTCTTCTGTGGTGGGACATTTAGGGATCTCATTAACATTCCTTTTAACTAGAAGTTTATTTTGTTTTGTTTTGTTTTTTGACACAGAGTCTTGCTCTGTCACCCAGGCAAGAGTGCAGTGGTGCCATCTTGGTTCACTGCAACCTCCGCCTTTGGTATCAAGCAATTCTCCTGCCTCAGCCTCCCAAGTAGCTGGAATTACAAGTACACACCACCACACCCATCTACTTTTTAAATTTTTAGTAGAGACAGAGTTTCACCATCTTGACCAGGCGGGTCTCAAACTCCCGTACTCAGGTGATCCACCCGCCTTGGCCTTTCACAGTGTTAGGATTACAAGTGTGAGCCACTGTGCCTGGCCTTTACTAGAAGTTTTTTTAATCATTGGGATTAGTTTCATCATAAGGACTCTGAGATGTTGCATAATTGGGTCAATGGTATAAAACTTTGACATTCCTAAAATGTAGAGTTCACATTGTGTTTTCAAATAGTATACAATGTATACTCCCATTGACAATGTATGAAAGCACACACTCTTGTCAGCTCGCTTGCTCTCTTTCTCCAAACATTTACTAAGTGTAATTTTTACTAATTTCTTGGGAAAAAAAAAAAAAGAGGGTGTCATTTTGTCTTGGTTTGTACCTTACAAGGCCAACATCACCCTGATACCAAAACCAGACAAGTATAAAACAAAAAAAGAAAACTGTAGGCCAATGTCCCTGATGGGCATAAATGCAAAAATCCTCCACAAAATACTAGCAAACCAAATCTAATAGCACATTAAAAAGATTATTCAACACGAGAAAGTGGGATTCATCCCAGGGATACAAGGATGCTTCAATATATGTCAATTAATCTGATACATCACATTCAGAATGAGGGACAAAACCAATATGATCATCTCAATAAATGCAGAAAAAGTGTTTAATAAAATTCAACATCACTTCATGATAAAAAACCCTAAACAGTTGTAGAAGGAACATATCTCAACACAATAAACACATGTGTGACAAACCCATAGCTAATATCGTACTGAGTGAGGAAAAGTTGAAAGCTTTTCCTCAAAGATCAGGAGCAAGACATGGATGTCCACTGTCACCACTTCTATTTAACATAGTATTAGATGTCCTAGCCAGAGCAATTAGACAAGATAAAAAAATGAAGGGCACCCAAATTGAAAAGGAGTAAGTTGAATTATCCCTGTTTGTAGGCAGCATGTTTTATATATAGAAAACCCTAAAGACTCCATCAAAACCCTGCTAGAACTAACAAATGAATTCAGTAAAGTTGCAGGATAACACTCCACATACAACTCCCAGTGCTATTTTATTTTTATTTGACATTCCCTCATAAACATTTTCCCCATTGTGACATAGTTTGCAAATACTATGTTTATGTTAAAATTCAGTGGCATCTGTTGAGAAGCAAAGAGAACAGGGAAAAAATATTAGCATTTTAATATGCCAACAGCAAACAATCTGTAAAAGAAATAAAGAAAGTAATTCCATTTACAATGGATACAAAAATAATAAAATGCATAGGAATAAATTTAACCAAGAAAGTTGTCTAATGTTTGTTTCTACGATGAAAACTATAAAACACCGATGAAAAAAATTGAACGGGAAACTAATAAATGGAGAGATATCCTGAGTTCATGGATTAGAAGAATTAATACTCTTAAAATGTCCAAACTATGCAAAACTGTCTACTAATTTAACGTAATCTCTACCAAAATACCAATGACATTTTTCACTGAAGTTAAAAAAAAAATCATAAAATTTGTACGGAACCACAAAAATATCCCAAACAGCCAAAGCATTTTTGAGCAAAAGAACAGAGCTGAAGGCATCACACCAACTGACTTTAAAATACACTACAAAACAGTAGTAAGCAAAACAGCATGTTGCTAGCAGAAAAGCAGACACAGACCAATGGGACATAATAAAGAACTGAGAAATAAATCCATGCATTTAAAGCCAACTGAGTTTTGACAAAGGCACCAGAAAAACGCAATGGGCAAAGAAAGTGTCTTCAATAAATGGTACTGAGAAAACTGGATATCCACATGCAGAAGAATGAAACTAGACCCCAATTTCTTACCACTTACAGAAAACAAAACAGATTAAAGATTAAAGACTTAATGTAAGACCCCAAACTATGAAATTGCTAGAAGAAAACATTGGGGAAGCACTTCATGATGCTGGTCTGGGCAATTTTTTTTAATAAGACCTCAAAAGCACAGGCAACAAAAGTAAAATAGACAAACAAGATTACATCAAGCTCAAAAGCTTCTGCACCGCAAAGGAAACAATCCACAGAGTGGAGAGGCAACCCACAGAACGAAAAAATATATTCACATGCTATGCACCTACAAGGGATTGCTATCCAGAATATGTAAGGAATTCAAATAACTCAATAGCAAAAAAAAAAAAAAAATCTGATTTTAAAATGGACGAAAGATTGACATTTCTCAAAAGAAGTTATACAAATGGCCAACAGGTTATGAAAAAGTACTCAGCATCACTAAGAATCAGGGAAATGCAAGCCAAAACTACAACGAGGTATCATCTCACTCCAGTTAGAATGGCTACTATCAAAAAGACAAAAAATAAACAAATGCCACGAGGATGTGGATAAATGGGAACTCGTCCACTGTGATGGGAATGTAAATTTGTATAGCCATTACAGACAACAGTATGGAGTTCCTCAAAAAATCAAAAATAAAACTATCATATAATCCAACAATCCCACTACTGGGTATGTATCCAAAGGAAGGGAAATCAGTGTGTGGAAGAGGTATCTGCACTCCCATATTTATTGCAGCACTCTTCACAAGGCCAAGATATGGAATCAACCTAAGTGTCCATCAACAGATGAATGTATTTAAAAATTGTGGATATATACACAACAGAATACCGTTCAGCCATAAAAAGAATGAAATCCTTTATTTGAGACACCATGCCTAAACCTAGAAAACATTAAGTTAAGTAAAATAAGCCAAGCACAGAACAAATACCACACAATTTCATTCATGTGGAGTCTCAAAATGTTGATCTCATGGAAGTAGGGAGTCAAGGCTAGGTGTGGTGGCTCACGCATGTAATCCTAGCAGTTTGGGAGGCTGAGGCAGGTGGATCACCTCAGGTCAGGAGTTCGAGACCAGCCTGACCAACATGGTGAAACCCCGTCTCTACTAAAAATACAAAAATTACCTGGGCATAGTAATCCCAGCTACTGGGGAGGCTGAGGCAGGAGAATGACTTGAACCCAGGAGGCAGAAGTTGCAGTAAGCCAAGATTGTGCCATTACACTCCAGCCTGGGTGACAAGAGTAAGACTCTGTGCGTGGTGGCTCAAGCCTGTAATCTCAATACTTTGGGAGGCTGAGGCAGGTGGATCACCTGAGGTCAGCCTGGCCAACATGGTGAGACCGCGTCTCTACTAAACATACCAAAAAATTAGCCAGGCATGGTGGTGGGCACCTGTAATCCCAGCTACTCAGGAGGCTGAGACAGGAGAATCACTGAGCCCGGGAGGCAGAGGTTACAGTGAGCCGAGACCTTGCCATTGTACTCCAGCGTGAGCAATAAGAATTCAACTCTGTCTCAAAAAAGAAAAGAAAAAGAAGAAGAAATTTAAAAAACAAAAAACAAAAAAGGATAGTATTTTAATCTGCATTTCTGTGAAATTGACAATTTTCACATTTTAGTAGTTTTCCTTTAATATTCATGTTCCTTTTTATTTTCGATTAGCCCATTTTCATAATAAAAAAAAAATTTCAACTGGGCATAGTGGCTCACACCTGTAATCCACTGAGGTGTGGCTCACCGAGGAGACTGAGGAGGGTGGATCACCTGAGGTCAGAAGTTCGAGACCGACCTGGCCGACAGAGCAAAACCCCATCTCTGTTACAAATATAAAAATTAGCTGGGCGTGATGGCACATGCCTGTAGTCCCAGCTACTTGGGAGGCTGAGGCAAGAGAATTACTTGAACCCAGAAGGCAGAGGTTGCGGTGAGTGGAGACCATGCCATTGGACAAGAGTGACAAGAGCGAAACTCCATCTCAGAGAAACAAAATAATTCTCAGTTTTGCCTTAAAATATTTAAACATATAGAACCATTTATGTTAATTCCAACCTGTGACCATAATACAAATAAGACAACTTTTATTTGAAATACTTATTTAAATACAACTTATTTTTATCTCAAATTAACTGAACCGCTCTAAAACTGAATACAATGTACCTTCTTCTGGACAAATAGTCTTTTCTTGCTTATGTTCTTACAGCTTGCCTTCTTACCTTTCTATATGTATGTTTTTATGTACAGTCATACACTGTATATTGATGTTTCCATCAGCAACAGACCACATATATAATGGTGGTCTTACAAGGTTGTAATACTGTATTTTTACTATACCTTTTTTATGTTTAGATACACAAATTGTGTTACAATTTTGCCTACAGTAACGTGCTACCTAGGCTTGTAGCCGAGGAGCAACAGGCTATACCATACAGCAGCGTTTCCATTGTTAAGTGATTCATGACTGTGTATATGAAAGTACATATGCAGTCATAATATACATACATACTTTTGTGTATACACTCCTATTCATATGCATGTTTATAAAGGAGACATACTTGTGTGTACATATAGATGTATGTGTACCTATACGCACATCCATGCATACACAATGTGCAAGCAGAGGCGAAAAGAGGAGATAAAATTGTTTTATTCCCTTTGGTCTTAGTCACCAGCCCAAGAAAATATTTGACTAAGTTATAGGTGTCAATTATACATATAGATGTCAAATGTTCTTGTCCATAGAAACATAAAAAATTAAAAATTGGCCGGGCACGGTGGCTCAAGCCTGTAATCCCAGCACTTTGGGAGGCTGAGGCGGGTGGATCACAAGGTCGAGAGATCGAGACCATCCTGGTCAACATGGTGAAACCCTGTCTCTACTAAAAATATAAAAAAAATAGCTGGGCATGGTGGCACGTGCCTGTAATCCCAGCTACTTAGGAGGCTGAGGCAGGAGAATTGCCTGAACCCAGGAGGCGGAGGTTGCGGTGAGCCGAGATCGCGCCATTGCACTCCAGCCTGGGTACCAAGAGCGAAACTCCATCTCAAAAAAAAAAAAAAAAAAAAAAAAAATTAAAAATTGAATGTAAAATTAAAATATTAAGGAGAACATTTTATTTAAAAAAAAAAAAAAAAAAGCAGGCATGGGGCCAGGTGCAGTGGCTTATGCCTATAATCCCAGCCCTTTGGAAGATAGAGGTGAGTAGATCACCTGAGGTCAGGAGTTCAAGACCAGCCTCACCAACATGGTGAAATCCTGTCTCTACTAAAAATACAAAAAAATTAGCTGGGCATGGTGGCACATGCCTGTAACCCCAGCTACTTGGGAGGCTGAGGCAGGAGAATCGCTGAAACCGGGGAAGCGGAGGTTGCAATGAACCAAAACCAAACTCCATCATACACCAAAAAAAGAAAAAAAAAAGGAGGTATGTGGGTTTTTTTCTTTTTTAATAACTACTTGGAAGGTTGCACACTGATTTCCCTGAAAACATTTTCTTAGAGTCTTCATTTGCAACTGCTTTCAAAATTAGTTTCTGAGTCTCCTTTACTTTTATTCCAAATGACACATTACTCCGGTTGACTATGACTTTTATTCATTTATTTTGATTTAATCTACTTTGGGAGGTTCCAATAGCAAAGTTTCTCACATCTGAAGTACTAGAGAATTGCCACAACGTATCTGTCCATATTAGTACATATTACCGAGCATCTAACAAAGGTTGGGAGGAGGTTTTAAAAATTTATGTATTTATTTTTTGAGACAGAGTTTCACTCTTGTTGCCCAGGCTGGTGCAATGGCGCTATCTTGGCTCACTGCAACCTCCACCTCCTTGGTTCAAGGGATTCTCCTGCCTCAGCCTCCCAGGTAGCTGGGATTACAGGCATGCACTACCACGCCCAGCTAATTTTGTATTTTTAGTGCAGACAGGGGTTCACCATGTTGGTCAGGCTGCTCTTGAACTCTTGATATCAGGGTGATCCACTCATCTCGGCCTCCCAAAGTACGAGGATTACAGACATGAACCACCGTGCCTGGCCAGTAGGAGGTTTTAGAATAAGAATATAAGACATCTGAAGGTGGTGACTTCCAAGGAGCCCAGGTTCATCTTCATATGTTGGTTTCATGGGGGCCTCCATCACATCAGCAAGGGTGCCATGCATAACCTGTACCACCAAATGTGGTGGCCCTGCTTCTTAAATGTACACTTGAAAACTCCTTGAAAATCTTGAGTCCTTACTCAGGTTTGCTTTTATTTTCCAAAAACTCAGAAAAGTTGTGTAAAATCAAAGTTAAACTGAAATTAGTGTAAGAGGGAGAGAGAGACCACCTCCACCTCCATCACCCCCACTCCCTCTTAGCTCTCATGTGGGCTCTTTGCTGTGTCTAGGAACCAAACTGACATAAGGCAGATTAGCAAGAGAAAAACATATATGTTTTGTTTTGCAAGGGTTTTTTTGTTTGTTTGTTTTTGTTTTTAGAGACAGGGTCTCACCATATTGCCCAGGCTGGTCTCAAACTCCTGCAATAAAAAAATCCTCCTGTCTTGGCCTCGCGAGTAGCTGGGATTACAGGCATGAGCCAGCCACGACCAGCCCAAGTTTCATTAGTTTTGCGTGTACATGGGGTCTCCACCTTAAGAGTGAAGTCCAAAGAAATGGCCAGTGCATTATGCTTTTATGCTTTTTGGACAAAGAACAATAAATGTGTGAAGAAATGACAGGACAAAGGGAAACTGGCCAGGGACGTAAAATCTAGGGGAGTCCCTAGGAGATATATGGGGAGTATAGAAGCAAGGGATGATAAGGGTTACTTTGGAAAGTTTATTTATTTGGGTCCATTACAGCCCTAATTCCCAGTCTTCTGGTGCTCATCAGGTCCATTTTCTTGTCCTGGTACAGGAAAGACCCCCCTCTTGGACTAGTCTTTATGGCTGGTTGCATGCAAGAACAGACAGGTCAGCCAGACCCTTCTGAAACTACAATTTCTCCAATATTTTCAACTCAAGGTAATGAATATAACAATGCAGCATATTTTGAGATGTCATATCCTTCACTCCTTCATTAGTAAGGCTTCACTATGTCAGATTTAACAAGGTTTTGTTAAATGCTCTGTGTACCCACAATTTTGAGCACCGCATTTTCTGATGAAATATGGATTCGTGAAGTCTACAAAGGTATAATACCACAATTTAGAACATTATCATATGGTGATCCTTTGAGTATAGAATAGTGCTTACGTCAATATTAATTCTGAAAATTCCCAAGATGCCCATTTTCTGAGGTGAAATTAGCAATGTGATTGATTATTCATTTAAAAACTACACGGGCATCTCAGCAACCATGAACTAATGTCTTTGGTAGATGAATAATTTTTTTACTCTAATCACAAGAAGAAACCCAGTGCATCAGAAAAGTCATCAGTAAAAACATTAAAAGATATGTGCCAGCTGTTTCTGGCAGCATGTTGAAGAGGGAATGGAGCAAAACAATAAGAAATGTTTGCCATATGTTGGAAAATGAAGGGTAATGGAAAATATTCATAAAGACTAACACTTGTCTGCATGTTATTCAGGTGCACAGATAAAGCACATCTTCTAGTGACTCTTCTGAATGCAAATAACTCTAAGGCTCAGGCAGTCATTTCCAGAGTCTTGAAATCCCTTATGCAGACTGAACCATCATTGGTGTCAGTTTTGCCTGCATAAGCACTTTAAGATGAAATCCTAACCTCTGAATTAGCATAAAACATTCCATATAAAAATCATTCACATTAGAGGCTCTCTTTGTCCGTTTTCAAATTGGCATTGCTATTGTCTAGTATTTCAGATCAGTTTAGAAATCTTTCCCCTTCTCTAATTCCATTTCCTTGGCTCTGGGTCTGACATTCTTCATCAGGTCTATCAAGTGGGTTACTTCCCCTATATTTGCTAGAGCCTATAGAGATTGGGGTAGGGGGAAGGAATATATGGAATTCTCCCGACTATTGTGGTTCAAATCAAGCTGGCAAGAAACCATTTTCCCTGCTTATATTTACACGGGTATGATAGCTTTATTTCCCCCAGGAGTCCTCTGTCTTCTCCAGAAATTTGACCAGGTGTGACTCATTTATCTGTGTGTTATTCAGGTGCACAGATAAAATACATCCATCTCTTCTGAATGCAAACTCTCAGCAAGAGTAAGCCAAGTAAGCTTTGTCACATCAAGAAGCAAGTGGGCAGACAGTGGACAAGAAAAACCCTACGGAGTAAAAGCAGCTCAAGATGCACACAGCCCTTCCCAAAGGCTAGTCAGTGAGTGAGTCAGTCATTGATTAATCCGATTGTGAATTTGATAACCTAGTCCAGGCTCAAACACTTGAAAGCTACTTCCCCAGGACTTATGGGAGGGCCGGAAAAGATAGCACTCAGGACTGCAGGATCCCAGGTCTGACTTTGTGGTCACGTGGCCGCCATGTAGCCTCCTTACTTTGGACCGCTTTGTTGAAGTGGGGACCTATGGAGGTTGCCTAGACAACTTTGCTTTAAAAATTCTTGAGAAGCAGAGGATAGACTAACTCAACACCCCTGGAGTTATATAGAAATTTGTGGGAGTATTTGATTGTCACACTGATGAGGAGGCACCACTAGCATTTAGTGGGTGGGGCCAGAGGCAGTAAACATGCTGCAGCGTGTGGGATATGGTCCCCATATCAGATTTCCCCAACTTCTGCCCAAATTTCAAATGTCCAATCGTGCAAGTGAAAAACCACAATATAATGATCTGAGCCTAATATCTAACTCCGTTTAACACATATACACAAGATATTTTTAACAGTTTTAATACACATTGACTTTTTCAAGAATGCAACCATTGTGTGTAAATACTTTGTTTTGTTTGAAATTGACCAGCCTTTCCATAAATCTCTGATGGCAAGGCATGGGTCTGCATATGTAACTGTCATATTTTTATACCGATACAAATGTACTTACATCATTGCCTTTATTTCAAAATGTCAAATGTAAAGAAAAAGTGTTGACAATATTCCGTTGAATATTGTCTTACTTCTCTGAATCTCAAACTAATTCATTACAAATAGTTGTATCGGACTTAGAACTATCTTTCAGTTTGGCCATGCCAAAAAAATGCACACTTTTATTATTTATTACTTTTCTTTCATTTTTCCTTTCTATTAGTTTGTGCTAGACCCTGCGTGCCTCACTGACATCCCCCCTTCAGGACTTCCCCAGCAGCCGAGAGCATTGATCGTGAGCACCCGGGGCTCAGGGTCACCTCCGCCTCCCCACAATTACTCCTGTCTTAAAAGAGCTGCCTCTTCCAAGGTCCTGCCCCATGACTCCTCTGCAGGAGGAACCCTCATCCACTTACTGGTCACTGGGGGATAATAAGGCCCCAGTTAGGCACAATTCTACAAGATCAGCCTGCTCTGGAGCTCCCTGTGGGATCTGCTGGGTCGTTTGTGGAACTGCATGGCAGCATGACCCAGCTTCTCCCTCTGCCCAACCCTGCTTACATCTCCCTCCCACAGGTGATGATTCTAAGAGTATGTCCCCAAACACCATCTGTTTCCTGGGGAACCTGACCTGTGGAACGGTGAAAGCGTTATAATCGATTTTGGACATTGGGCATTACATCATCTAACAATAGTAAAGGGGGACATGAAAAAATATTTGCAATAAATGAGAGGCACCAGTTTTCATGGGGTTGAGAACCGCTGGACAAGGTGATCTCTTCAGGGTTCCTCCTTTCGGATACGAATGGTTTTTCTAGCTGCTGAAATTAACCAAGTCTCAAAATAATACCTTATGTAACTGTTTTGCACCCACTTGAATAGAATAAGTTGTCCGGTACAGCATCATTACACATCAGCACTTTTTTTCTAGACTATCCACCCACCATGCGATGTATCCCTGGGGGAGTAATTGCTATATGTGATGCAGCCAGCAAAGCCCAAGGCATGCGTGCGGGCAGAGCAGTGTGTCTCATACCATAGACTATATTACTGAGGCCTCACAGCAAAGTGTCCGTGGCTATATTTAACTCTCTCTGAGAGACACTACGTGCCCAAGAAGATAATAAACTGGCTCAACAACATCAGGCACTTTGCTCTTTGAAATTTTTTAGATGACATAGTTTTAATTTTATCCTTAATATTCCAATGTTGTAATTCTCTTAGAACCATCAACCGAAAAAGAATCACAGAGCCAGAGTGCAGCTGAGGAGCGTGTATGCACGTGCTTGAATATGTGTGTGTGTGTGTGTGTGTGTGTGTGTGTGTGTGTGTGGTATGTGTGCATGTGTATGCTCTGTGTGTCTGTGTGTAAGCGAATGCTTGCTGGCCTAAGAGACAGGAGAGGAGGAGATTGCAAAAGTGAGACCAGTGACTAAGTTCTTACTTTCTGACTAGGCTGTCCCCCACCAACGATGCAAAACCCCTTGAAAGTACTTAGTTTCCCCTCATGTCAGAAAAGTGTTCGTTTATACTCGATCAAGCAGAATGAGGGCTATTTACCTGGTTCTGTGACTTCTTTCCAATCAGTTGTTAATCTAAGTCTTCACTGTGCCACTAGGTCATCAAGTTTCTTGCTCATTGGACTTTCAACACAGATCAGAGACTGAAAGCTTGGCCCCGCCTCTTCAGCGCTAGCCTGCTGCCCCCAGGCCGACCAGGTATTGCAGAGGCTGTTTAGTCCCTCAGCATCTCTTTCTTAATTCCTTCACCTGCCATACTGGAATTCAGAGTTCCCACCTTTAATTCCTTTTAGGGGTGTAGAGATGGTTAAAGCAATAATGTTTTTCAAGTAGAGAGATATTCCAGATTAAAGACACTACGTAACTGAACACATTCTGCTTCCAGTGACGTAAGTTTATGTAATTGCAAGCTAGGAAAATAAGGTTAGGCCAGGTGTTCCTACTGCAGCAGTGATACTATTTGCCTGACTCTCAAGATGTGGGGCCTGCCTCAACCTTTTTTTAAAAAGCACTAATTCCCAAGAATGAGGATATTGGCTTAAGAAAGAAATGCTCTCACTCGCTGAACTTTCATTGCATTAATACATAAAGGTGTACAATTCCATTCCAAAGTCAGTTCAAGGCTAAAAATCGAGTTCATAATAAATGGCACATTTACTACTTCATCATGTCATTTGTACTTCAGAGAGAGCTTTCATAAAAATATTACTGTTGCTTTTAAAGATGGGAAGGCTGTGTAAGGTAGCCCAGTCAACCTGAGTAAATGCTTTGCATGTTCATTTTCTTCCAGAGGTAAACAGGTCACCTTCTCTCCCACATAAAATTAGCGTAATATCCTGTCACATGTCTGCTCTGCTGCTCAATGCTTCACTCTTACATCCCAAGACAGTGCTGATTACTGTAGATCCTGGCACATCACTGTGAGAAGTTCAGCCACGCCAAGTCTACAAACCACAATGGGAGTATCAAATGCATTACAAAGATAATAAGAAAAGTGGTTTGAAAGGCTGGGTGTGCTGGCTTACACCTGTAATCCCATCACTTTGGAAAGCTGAGATAGGAGACTTGCTGGAGGCCAGGAGTTCAAGACCAGCCTGGGCAACAAAGCAAGACCCTATCTCTAAAAAAATTTTTTTAATTAGCTGGGCATGGTGGTGCACGCCTGTAGTCTGAGCTCCTTGGGAGACTGAGGTGGGAGGATCACCTGAACCCATAAGTTTGAGGCTGCAATAAGCTATGATCATGCCACTGCACTCTAGCCTGGTTGACAGAGCAAGACACTGTCAAAAAAGTGTTTTGGAGGTCTGAGCTGTTTGCCAACAGACTACTTCTATAAAATAATGCTATGGCAAAGACTTGGAACCAACCCAAATGCCTATCGATTATAGACTGGATAAAGAAAATATGGCGTATATACACCATGGAATACTATGCAACGATAAAAAGGATGAGCTCATGTCCTTTGTAGGGACATGAATGAACCTAGAAGCTATCATTCTTAGCAAACTATCACAAGAATAGAAAATCAAACATCACACGTTCTCACTCATAAGTGTGAGTTGAACAATGAGAACACATGGACACAGGGAGGGGAACATCACACATGCCTGTCAGGGGGCGGGGGGCTGGGGGAGGGATAGCATTAGGAGAAATGTCTAATGTAGATGATGGGTTGATGGGTGTAGCAAACCACCATGGCATGTGCACACCTATGTAACAATCCTGCAGGTTCTGTACCTGTACCCTAGAACTTAAAATATAATTTTTTAAAAATGCTATGGAAGATTGAGAAATTCTTTCCTTCACCAAGCCACTGAGAATACACTAGTGATTCCATCTGTTCAAACATGCTTGGAATCCCTAGTCTAAACTGGTAACGGAACCAAAGAAGGAAGTTAGAAGTGAAGTCCGAGTGTTTATTAGGCAGCTCGAATTGAGGAGGCCAACAGAATGTGAAACAAGAACAAAGACTCTTTCTGGTTGAATATATCTGGTAATTGAGTGGAAATATAAGCCTAGCCAAGGTGTCTAATTTATTCCTAATGTTTTACATGTCTAACTCCCTTTCACGGGAGAAGAAAACAAAATGAGAAAAATACTCACATTGAACAAACTCAGTAACATATTCAGAGAAAAAGACAAGTTGCAGATTAATAAGTTCAGAATGACGGATCCTCCTGCTCCACCCATGACCAAATTCACCTGTGCTCAGCAACCTAACTAGTATGGTATGAGGGATCAGCTACATTTGAACCACAAAACTTTGGAAGCCATTACAGAAATTCCACCCATTAAAGACGGCATCCTCTGGAGAAAGATGTGCTTCAAATTTCAAATGACCAGTTCTTATTTATCAGCTTTTAAACAGAAGCCATTCTTAAAGGTGGGCACCAACTCTAATTGTAAAAGTACATTCATAGCTACATTAAGCATACATCCCACTCACAGATCCAGCCCCATGCCAGATGAGGTATTTATTAGCAATGAAGAATATCTTTTCTTTCCCCAGAGTAAAAAAATAAGTAAGACTTGTTAAAATTAGTTAAAACCAAAACGTCTATTTCCAGTTCTATGCTGGTCCAAAATAAGGGAGAACGGGGCTATGGTATATCATTTCTGAAAAGCTCTCCTAATAAACTTACTGAAACTAGGACTCTACAACCTTTGGGCCATGGAAAACTAGTCTAAAAATCCAGTCCCTGTGTGCTATGGCGTAGACAGGGACAAAAATAGGGACTTCCCCGACCCCAACTATCAGAGAAAAGATTCTAAATTTTAAACAGTTTGTGCACACTTCACTACCACACACCACCCTACACACACAAACACACACACACACACTCATGTGCACAAAACTTGAAGTTTCCACCCATAAACTCAGGGCAATACCACCGTAATTGCCAAAAGTAGGTTTGAGTCAGACAAATTCTCCTCACTTCTCTTTGTGATCCTGGTACCATCTGCCTGAACTGCTTTGGGTTAAAGCATTTAGATTCACATAAGAAGCTTCAAAAGCTTACAGAGGCATGTACCTGATCCCAGACCAATTAAGACAGGACCTGGGGTGGGGTGGGGGCACCAGGACTGAGATTGAGCATCAATAGTTTATTTTTTTATTTTTTTATTTTTTTTGAGATGGAGCCTCACTCTGTCATCTCCCCCCAGGCTGGAGTTCAGTGGCCAATCAATCTCTGCTCACTGCAAGATTGAACTCCCGGGTTCAAGCATTCTTGTGCCTCAGCCTCCCAAGTAACTGGGACTACAGGCACGCCACCAGGCCCAGAAATTTTCTTTTTTTTTTTTTTGGTATTATTAGTAGAGACGAGATTTCACTGTGTTGCCCAGGCTGGTCGCAAACTCCTGAGCTCAGGCAAACCACCTTCCTTGGCCTCCAAAATTACTGGGATTACAGACGTGAGCCACCATACCTGGCCATTAGTTTTCAAAGTCCTTTGGGTGAGTCTAATAGACAGTGGAAGGTTGAGCACCTTCAGGAACTGAGAACCACTGGTTCAACAGGTAAACAATCTGGTCTAGCCCCATTAGCCTGTTATTGGTTGCTGACCCATGGCCTTCATGGATATAAAATGGAACAGGGTGTTTCCTATAGCAATGAGCTAATTAATCTTTTCAATCAGTTAAATACATTCAGTACTTCTCAGGAGTATACAGTCTTTCAGAAAATTTTTTACTTATAAAGTCTTAGCCAAGGATTTACCTTGATTCTTAGTTTTTCAAAAGCTGGGTTATTTTTTAAAATTACGTTCCAGTAGCAAGCTAATATGTCACCATTTTTCAGTTGGGCTCATGGTGCATTTTTGTGCCCATCCCAAAATAAGTAGCACATAAAGACCCAAATCTCACCTCCAAAACTATCTTCAAATTCCCTGGAAAATATTCCTATCAGGAACTATGACAATCAGGTTAAATAGCAAATGAGTACTTATTACTATTTAAATCAATGTAGTTTTATGCACCACACTGTAACAGAAACAGCCTGAGTTACTTAGATATTTTAATTTGAGTAAAAAAAAAAAGATTGAAATTACATTTATCAGGCTGAAACATAAAAAGTCTCCAATCAACTTTTCCTCTGCATTGAAAAAACTTGTTCTTCATTATCTGTCATTTCTCCTTCAGTTTAAATTCTAAGATGAATTTACAAGAAGGCAGGTGGTTGTCAGTGATTCTATTTTAGCTCGTCAATATTTCCTCTGGATGAAGGACAACATACTGATTAGGTTTAACTTCATCTTTCTTCTTTTAACATTTCAACAGAAGGGGCCCTTCGTGGAAGCCGTTGAATAACTCTCAAATTACAAATAACTTCATGAGATAAAAAGGGAGGCCCCAAACTTTTTTTCTGTGACTAATACAGTTTCTGCTCCTCCCTCCTTAAGACTTTTAATTAAATCACAGAGACACGCTGGAAACAATGTGTCAGCTTTTTAATGAGCTTTAATTGTCACCACAGAAAATTAAGCATAGGCTGAGAATCAGGATTCAGGATCAGCTATAAACCCCGGACTGGTAACCAGTTCTGATCCCATGCTGATGTGAGACCTTTGTCTTTGGGGTAAAGAGAGAGGTCAGAGAAAACTTGTTTGGCACACAGAAAGGGAAGTTTGCTACAGACAGGATTCTATCCATTCCGACTACCATCAGTCATTTCTTACACTCTTAGAGTTTGGCTAAGGATGCTAGATGAGGATTACAGTGGGCAATGCTTGCCCCACGAAAAAACCCAAACTCTTCTCCGGTCCTGGCAGATGGCATCAAGATGGTTGTTAGGTCCCCGACTACGCCAATTGTCAGGTCCAGAGTCAGGTTCTTGCCCATACTGAGGTCCGAGGGGAGTGGGTGAGTGGGTGAATAGAAGACTCTGGGGGCTGTAAGCAAGCAAAATGTTTTATTTAACCTCTCTCATCAGCAGCTCTCTTACACCGTCCGCCTTTATCTCGGCTGTCCGCTCCCTCTGCGGCTCCGGCTGCTCCCACGCACAGCTGCACAGCCGGCTCTCTCCTGCCTTCAGGGTCAGCAGCTTAACTCCTTCCCTCTGGGCACGAGCACGAGCCTTGCTGAGCTGTGATGCGCCCTGGCTCCCCTCTGTCCATCTGCAAACAGACAGCTCTAGCTCTCTCTCTCTTTCTCTCGGCACCAGCGCATCCCCAAGCCATATCAAGCTGAGCCCAAGAGTGCCTGCGCAGTATCAGCAGGGCAGTTATACCTTTTACAAACTATAGTGGCTCTGAGCCAAGAATGAGCTTACACAAACAGGTAATACAGCCGGGCGCAGTGGCTCACGCCTGTAATCCCAGCACTTTGGGAGGCCGAGGCGGGCGGATACGAGGTCAGCAGATAGAGACTATCCTGGCTAACACGATGAAACCCCCCTCTCTACTAAAAATACAAAAGATTAGCCAGGCGTGGTGGCACGCGCCTGTAGACCAGCTACTCGGGAGGCTGAGACAGCAGAATCGTTTGAATCCGGGAGGCGGAGGTGGCAGTGAGTTGAGATTGCACCACTGCACTCCAGCCTGGGCTGTAGAGCGAGACTCCATCTCAAAAAACAACAGCCGGGCACGGTGGCTCACGCCTGTAATCCCAGCACTTTGGGAGGCCGAGGCGGGTGGATCACAAGGTCAAGAGATCGAGACCATCCTGGTCAACATAGTGAAACCCCGTCTCTATTAAAAATACAAAAAATTAGCTGGGCATGGTGGCACGTGCCTGTAATCCCAGCTACTCAGGAGGCTGAGGCAGGAGAATTGCCTGAACCCAGGAGGCGGAGGTTGCGGTGAGCCGAGATCGCGCCATTGCACTCCAGCCTGGGTAACAAGAGTGAAACTCCGTCTCAAAAAACAAAACAAAACAAAACAAAACAAAAAAACAATAACACAAACAAAAAAACAAACAAAAACAGGTTAAGTTATATAACAAGCAGAGGTGCGCACCTGCACATCAATCCCACTGAGTCACGCAAGCCTGGATGTCCGCCTCCGCCTAATTCTCGACCAAAGTACATCCATGTACCTTACAATAGTGATGTCAATTTGCGGTCTTTTCCAAGGCATTATTCTTTAAGCATCTTCCAAAACTATACACAAGAGACAGAAAACTGACCTTGAAGAAAGACACGTGCCAAACAGGGTTCAGGATATATAAGAAGTTGAAAGTGACCAGTGTGGGCTTCCCCTGCTTCCAAAGCCAAAAGGTCCTTGCAGATGCATTCTATTAACCGATTTTTTTCCCTGAATAACATCTAGCATTTTGAAAAAAAAATAATGAGAGGAGAAATTGCTGTGGAACTCAGTGTCCTTGGTGTCTACTTCATAACAATGCTCAAAGGTCTCCACTGGAAAATCTTGAATAGATGTAATAGGCATGCTTTTAAAGCAACTAGAAACTGTGGGCCCATGACGCTATTATAGAACCACATTATTTTACGATGCACATTAAATGGCTCCCAGATCCTTTTATTTAAAACCCCAAAATACAAGGAGAAATTTTTCTCAAAGAAACCATGACTATTTCTTTCTCAGAGAATAAGCTGTTAGAGCCGGTAAGACATTAGCAAATAGCCCATTAGAGCGACAAAGAAAAATAATGATTTTGTTTTGTTAACATGGAGAAGCGCCATAGCTTTAAGGTTTTTCTTATAGATTGCCACAAGATGAATGCTCTGCTGTTAAGCAGAATGTTCTAATTGGATATTAGAACATTCATTCATGGGGCAGAGTTAGGAAGAGTTTTTGCCCAGGTGACTTGTAACAAAATGAAATAAGCAGATGTTATTGATCTTGAAATTGTCACCAAGTTTTTAAGCGTTGTTAGGTGCTGAGATGCTCTGAAAATTTTGTCTAAAATTGCAGCGTAGTTGTGAACAGAGCAGTCATCTCACCATGCTCAGGCAGATTGTGCCAAATGCTGAGAAGTTTTCAAAACCATTGAGTCATCTCCCCAAATATAAAAAAGAAAGGGAAGAAACAATCCCTCTGGAAGTGAGCTGCTCAAAGATGGGTCACTGGAGCAACCTGGTCCCCTCTGAAGTCTTTCCCTCACCTGTCCCTACGCCTGCCCTGCCCACACAGGAAACCACAGAGCCATAAGGATGAGTGATAGGTAGGAATGATTTCAATCTTTGTCTGTAGCTGTAAACCTCCTGATTTAGTTTGGGTCCTCCAAGAAGCAGACGCCCAGGCAGTATTCAGTGAGCAAGAGATTTATAGGGAGATCCTCTAGTGAAGAAATGAAGAGGGGAGAGCCAGAGAAGGTAGGGAGCACTTCCAGACCACAACCCAGGCCAGACCCCAGTGAAGGGAAGCAGAGGATAGAAAACATTTTTTTCTAAAGTGGGTGCAGTGGTTCACGCCTGTAATCTCAGCACTTTGGAGGGCTGAGGCCATGGATCAATCACGTGAGCCCAGGAGTTCGAGACCAGCCTGGGCAACATAGGGAAACCACCACCTCTACAAAAAAAATACCACAATAATTAGCCAGGTATAGTGACTATGGTAGTCCCAGCTACTGGGGAGGCTGGGGTGGAAGAATCGATTGAGCTCAGGAGATAGAGACTGCAGTGAACTGTGATCATGCCACTGCACTCCAGCCTGAGTGACAAAACAAGACCCTGACTCAAAAAAAACAAACAAGAAAACATTTTCTCTAAACTCTGATGTTTCCCATTTGGTAGTGGGTAGTGGGGTTCCTGTGCTGGGCACCAGCGGCTCCTCTCCTTTGCCTCTCTAACCTTACTTTTCTTGTAGGTTTTGCCCAGTAGCACAGTTTAGAGACACTAACGCTATGCCCATTGTAGACTCTGATATCTTTCTCAGCCCACCTGTGGATAAGAATTGGTGTAGGTAGGCTAGGCCTGGAGACCGGAGGATGGACAGGTGGTCTCCTCTCTCTGTCTCCCCTTCTTTCTGCTCCTTGTGGAGGGCTAATGCCTGAGCTCTGGTGTCCAGGTGCAATTCCAGCAGCCCCTTCCAAGGCAGCTCCTGTCCCCTCTGGTTCTGAGACAGCATGTATCCGCATCCTTAGAGACTCAAAGGGAGGAGTCACGCCCTTGTTCTCAGAAGTAGGAAGACAGCTCACCACCCAGCCTTCTGTAACTCACTGGATGTTATACGACCAAGCACAAGAAGTGCCCACCCAGGGATCTTGGGACTCCAAGGTTCTCTGCATTTGGTCCTGGTTCTTGGAAAGCAGGAGAATCTCAGAGAGCCATTCCAGAGGTTATGCTAGCAGTCACTGCCCTAGATTCATCCCCCTCACAGCCTTCTCTCCAGTTTGCTGGGTGCAAAGGGCACCCAGCAGCATCAACACAACCTTACGGTGCTTCTGTGGCTACCTCGTCACAGGAAGTTCAAGGAGCCCTGCCCTAGCGCAGGCCAGCAAGGCCAACGTACTGCCATGCAAGAGGAAGGCTCGGCCTCCCTCCGGCTATCCCCAGTCAGCTCTAGTGGAACTCTTTGAAAGGGCCATTGTTCTTCCCCAATGGTTTGGTTTATCTCTTTGAACGTTTCCACATTTCTGTCAGTGATTATTACCCTTTTCATGGCTTTTTCCCCCAGAAATAAATGAATGAAATCAATTTCTAGTCATATGGGCATTTCACTTTCTGCCCCAAGGAAACACCTAAAAAGAAAAAGAAAAATATACTGCAGTAATTAAATTTGAACACTAAGTGTTCGAAGCAGTAAAATATTACAAAAATGAAAATTTCTGATTCAATATTTATACTGGGAGTGCAGATATCTATGTATAGGTATTTGCCAAAATGCAGACTGGCATTAACTTATGAGCGAGCTGTGAGTTAGTTGCTGGGAATGTGGGACTCAGTAAGTGATGTTATAATTGGTAGCTGGGTTCTGGGTCAGGCTTCAGAACTCCATTCTCTGAACCTCCACTAGTGCCGGCCTGATTCTGGGTCCTGGAACAAGGAATGCAGGAACGAAAGTGTTAGAGACAGGGCAAAAACTGAATGGGCTTTTCCCCACACTATTTCAGTCACTCAAGACTTCCAACGCGAGATGTGGAGTGGAGGTGGGGGTTCCCACACATCAACCAAGCAATTCTGCAGATTCTGCAGCACACGCCAGTGGTATGTCCACTAATATAATTAAATTCCTGCATGATCTACATGGAGATAGTGAGACGGGAGAGTTCCCTGACAAACCTCCCCCACTACCCCAGTGCCCCATAACTCCCCCACAGGATGTGCGACAGAAGTGTGGCTCATCTGTTCTGCAGCCACCAAGCGCTCAGATCCCTTGCAGGTGTAGGAACGGGGGCAAGTGCTTTTGGGCTCCAGCCCCACAGTAGCATCTGGGGGTGGGTGTCTGCACCTCCCAAAGCCCTAGTGAGGATGCTATGGTGCTCTTTTAGTTCTGCCATCCACAGATGGTGTGTTAACCAGTTCAGTGCCCTCTTGGTAGCTGGGTTCTTGTCTGATGTCCAGAAAGAATCAGGTCACAGGGACAAATCGAAAGATTGAGGCCAGGTGAGGTGGCTCACACCTGTAATCCCAGCACTTTGGGAGGCCAAGGCAGGCAGACCACAAGGTCAGGAGTTCAAGACCAGCAGGGCCAATATGATGAAACCCCATCTCTAATAAAAATACAAAAAAATTCTCAGGGTGTGGTGGTATATGCCTATAATCCCAGCTACTCAAGAAGCTGAGGCAGGAGCATTGCTTGAACCCAGGAGACAGAGGTTGCAGTGAGCCAAGATGACACCACAACACTCCAGCCTGGATGGCAGAGTGAGACTCTGTCTCGAAAAGACAATGAAAGATGGTAAATGCTGGGAATTGTACTGAATGATGGAGGTGGCTCTCAGCAGGATGTATGGGGAGCTGGAAAGGGGATGGAGTAGGAAGATGACCTTTCCCTGGAATTTGGCCACCCTGTGGTTGATCGCCTCTCCAACTGTCCCCAGCCAAACTCCTCTCGATGTTCAGACATTCCTTCTCTTCTGTCCTTCTCGGCTGTGCCACTCTTCTGCTCCTCTGCTCTTCTGTTCATCTGCTCATCTATTCGTGGAGCCTGGGATCTGGGGTTTACATGGGTACAGGATAGGGTGGGTGGCAACCCAAAAGGCAACATTTTGGGGCAAAACCAGAAATGCCTGCTTCCATTTTGGGCCATGGGTTTCCAGGCTTGAGGGTGGGGCTCTTGCCAGGAAACTGCCCTCTTCTAGCCAGTATTTCTTTCTCCTGTCCGAATCAAGAGTGTCAGGTCCCAAAAGCTGAGAGTGCAGCCCCACAAGACTGCCCTTGCATCAGATGCCTGTCACCACTGTCCAGCTGACTAGAAATCAGGGTTCCCACAGCTTCCTGCTTGAGTTTGGTACTTTGTTACAGCTGCTCACAGAACTCAGAAACACTTTACTTATGTTTACTGGTTTATTATAAGGACATTATGAAGGATACAGATGAAGAGAAGCATAGGGTGAAGTATACGGGAAAAGACAAGGCACTTCCATCCCCTGTTGGACGCATCGCCCTCCAGAAACCTCCATGCGGTCAGCTATCCAGATGCTCTCAAGCCCAGTCCTTTTTGGGTTTTTATGGAAGCTTCATTACATAAGCATGATTGATTACATCCTTAATCATTGGTGATCAACTTAACTTTCAGTCCTGGCCTCCCACAAAGTTGGAAGGATGGGGCTAAAAATCCCAATCCTCTAATCATGCCCATGTAGCCCTCGCCCTGAAGCTACCTAGGGTCCCCCAGCCACCAGGTCTTACTAGCATACAAAAGATGCCCGTCGCTCTGGCAATTCCAAGGATTTTAGGAGCTGTGCGTAAGAAGGGAACCAAATATACATCTAACAATACTGCAGGGAGAAACAGTTTTCTCTCTTTCCAGTACATGAAGTCCATTCAAGATAACATTTAAATAAATACTTTCTATGTTTATGAAACAATTTATCTGACAATCCTAAAAGACTCCTTTTGTTTCCAATGTTTTTATAGGGTTTTTGGGGGAGAGGAAAGCATTATAGGCTTTATTTTTTTTTAGAGTAGTTTTAGGTTCACAGCAAAATTGATCAAAAAGCACTAAGTTCCCAAATACCTCCTACCCCCACACAGCACAACCTCCCTCTTCCTCCCTGACAACATCCCAGCCCAGAGTGGTGCGTTTGTCACAACCTGCATTTCTTAGGCTCCTACTGACACATCATTATCACCCAGAGTCCGCAGTTTAATTAGGGTTGAGTCTTGGTGTTGCACATTCTATGGGTTTTGCCAAATGTTTAATGACAGATATTCCTCATTGTAGTATCATAAGGATAGTTTCCCTGCCCTGAAAATCCTCTGTGCTCCGCCTATTTATCTCTTCCCCTCTCTAGCCGTAATACTTCGAAGTCAAAATGTGCCTTTCTCATTCTTCTCCCACACCTACAAGCCTCCCAATTCCTGGTGTCTCCGTAGGTCTGAGCCCCACTCCCAACCCCCACCCAGCCTTCAGATGGGCCTGATTCATACGAATGTGTGAATGACTAAAAGCCCTCAAAATGCAGTTTCGATATTCCCATTTTGAAAAAGGGTTCTGGTTGGCCCCCTCCGTCTCTTGAATAGGTGGACCCTCTGAAAGTACCAGAAAGGGCTGTGAAGAGGCCACGATCACCAGACACATCCTCCCAAGGTTATCTTCTGCTTTTCCTTTCTCCTTTCCTTCCCTTCAGAGTCTAGAAATTATTTCAAAATTACAAAATTTGTTCTCTGCAAATGGTTCCCCTGGCAGCAATGCCTTGCCCAGAATGTATGTGGGTGGGTGAGGGGGGGCAGGTGTATTTGCAGTTTAGAGCTTGCGTATGTGTTCGTTAGAACCTCAGAGAGAGACAGAGAGAGAGTGAGAGAGATTTTAGTTCCCACTTTGCGGGTGCCTAGTCTGTGTCTACCAAGAGGCTGATTTCATCCTCACAGCCTTTCTAGGATAGCCAATAAACACTCCTCACGTTATCTAAAAAGCGGGTGTAAAATAACTTTTCATAACAAAACAAATCATCTGATAACACAAGACAAGGGTTAGTGAGAGACTTTGCTGAAATTTCAACTGCCTTTCCTCGCGGCAGTCCCCCATCTTTGCAGAGATAAAGATTATGGTTGCCAAGGAAACAGGACCAGAGAGAGAAAGACAGAAACTTTGTCTCATTTGGTTTCCCCGGGACTCACAAAGCCGAGCTGGGCTGTAAGCAGAGCTGGACAAGATTATGGTAGATTTATAATTTACTTAGTCAAATTGCTTTTAATTCATCGTCATGCCTCAGTGTACATTTTTTTTTCCTCTGAAAGTTAGGTCTTGCACCTAATTGTCCAATATCTGACATATAACAGAGCTTTAAAATTCATTGTCTGTGATTAAATTCAAATGCAGGACAGATGGTTTAGTCTGAGTATGTGTCAGACAGGCAAAGCACTTAAGATTTGTGACAGGCAAGACCAGGAATTAACTGCTAAGTTTTTGCATTTATTCATACATTCATGTACACCATGAATATGGCTGTAAAACTTATTTAAGTGTTCTCACTTTATTCAGAATATTCCCAAACAAAGCAACTGTTCTCCTTTTGCAAACCAGATAACCTAATCTCAACCCCATTAACTCAAAATCCATTTTTCTCATGCTGTATGCACTATGTGCATTTCATTTACCCAGATAGTCAGGAGGATAAGAACCTTCTGAAAACCCAGCTTGCCTAGAACCCAAAATGTTGGTCCCCACTTCATTTTTGTGAACCTTTTTATTGAAACATTTAATTATTTGAGCAAACATTTGTCTGTGGAAATAAACAATGACCAGCCAAATGTGAACAAGCAAAGGCTATTTATTCAGAGCTTGCTACATGACAGGGGAGTCAGCCACTGTCACTTGCATTTTGGCAGAGACTCAAAAGAAGACAGAGAAAAGAGAAAGTTTCATTGTGGGGGAAAAAGGGATGTCTTCAGGTTTGATTGGAGGCTGTTGGCACGGGGAAGCTGCAGGTGGGGCAACCAGAAGTGGGTATCCTGTGGTGTCTGGGTAAGGGTGTATATTTAGCTATCTCTGGCTGGTCTTTAGTTAGAAGCAAGGACAAAAATTAGGGAAGCAGTCTGTTATTAATCAAGTCCTGGCCATTTGGGGCTGACTGTGAATAATACAGGGGTTATTATCTGGCTTTCTAAACCAGTTGCCAGAGATAGTGGTCTGACTTCCTCCAGGGCTGACTTCCTGCTGGTCTGACTTTCTACAGGTCTGATTTACAGAGAGCAGGCTGGCTTCCTGGGCTGATCACTATAGATAATGTGTTGGTTTCCCAGGCTGGTTGCTGCAGATTGCGGGTCAGAGTTCTATTCTTATACATGGTCTGGCCGTGATCCATGGGTATATTCAATCAATCAGTCAATAAACATCTTACAAACAGAATAGCACTAAAAGCATCCATGTATAGCTCAATGAATGATCAGGTGTGACAACCTCCCAGAAGCCCCCATTTATTTTAAAATTCTCTACAACTTTATCTTCTGGTTGTCAAGGAACATTTTGAGTCTCAATTGACTCTTTCCATTGGCTTCTTCAGTTCTTACGTCCAGGGCGGGGCTCAGCAGCTGCAGGTCTCCTCGGCCCACCTCACAGAATCGTGTGTTCCAGACACGATGGACGCAGGGCAGCCCTGAGTTTCTCAGAGTCAGGCTCAGCCCCATGAATCACCTTCCTCTACATTCCTGGACCTGGAGGAGCAGGTCAGAGTGTGCCTTGAAATCCACCTCCACCACTCCCTCGAGCAAGTTATATAATCTCTCAAGACCTGTTTCTTCATCTCCAAAATGAGAGTAATAATAGTGCCTGCTCCCATAGGGCTGCCAGGAGGATGAGCAAGGTGAGAGGCATGCAAACTCTTAACATAGTCCCTGGCACAGAGTAAGCACTCAGATTTATACATATGTATCTCTCCCCATAATGTTTTCAAATGGCAATCAAAAATTACTGAGGACCTACTGTGTGCCAGGTATTGAGCCTGGTACTTTCTCTTAAATTTCTTATATTATGAAATGTTTCTATCAGAAAGCATGTTAGTCATGCTTATTTTACAGACAGAGGATCTATGGCTCAGAGATGTTAAGAAATCTCCCTATATTTACCTAAATTTGTCATGAGGATTAAATGAGATGACTGTAAAGCAGGTCCTTAGCACAATCTCAGCTGTTTATTCAGAGCTTGCTCTATGGCAAGGGAGTCAGCCATATAGCAAGCTCTAAATAAACAGTCATCACTCAGTGAATGGGGCTATGATTGACAATGACTCTTGGATGATTCCCTGTAGTACAGGTGTCCCTGGTCCCTGGGCCATGGACCAGTACCTGCGGTCTGTTAGGAAGTGGGCAGGCAGCACGGCAGGAGGCAAGCCTTGGCCAAGTTAGCATCACTGCCTGAGCTCTGCCTCCTGTCAGATCAGTGGAGCCGGGGAAGCATGGGTATTAGATTCTCACAGGAGCTCAAACCCTATTGTAAACCGCACATGTGACGGATCTAGTTTTCATACTCCTTATGAGAATCGGTGTCCAATCAATCTTTTGGCTTCCCTGGGCCACATTAGAAGAAGAATTGTCTCTTCCACACATAAAACACTCTAATAATAGCTAATGAGCTACACACACACACACACACACACACACACACACACACAAATAATTTAATAAAGTGTATGAATTTGTGTTGGGCTGCATTCAAAGTTGCCCTGAGCTGCAGGTTGGACAAGCTTGATCTGATGCCTGATGATCTGAGGTGGAACAGTTTCATCCCAGAAACATCCCTGCCACCTCCGGCCCCAGTCCCCATCCATTGAAAAACTGTCTTCCACAAAACCAGTCCCTGGTGCCAAAAAGGCTGGGGACCATTGCTGGAGTAGACAAGACCAGCTACTGCAGGGGGTAACCCGTGTAGTCCCGCCTCCAATGTCTGCTCTCCCTTTGTGCCTTGCTATTAAATCACATTGCTGTGGGGCGGCAGTGTGTGAGCTAAAGTACTGCCCGCCCCAGGCTCTCTTATACCTTGGCAAGTTCACATGTCCCAGTTCTGGCCACTGAGAGGTAAGTGTAAGTCTCCCAGGTGAGCCTTTTTGGTAAACTATTACTATTCCAAGAAAAAGGGAGACTGTCCTCTGGCATGAGCCCTTTCCCCTTTGTCTGCCCTACTTTTGCCGCCTGGAAAGTGGGTGTGATGCCATGAGGTGCAGCTGCCATCCTGTAAGGATGAGGCCTGATGGCCTCGTGGGGGTGCTGTCCCGGCCCTGGACTGCCGACCTCCATCCCGTTTCCCTGCTGTGGCCAGAGTTTTATTATCCTAGCCACTGTTTGGGGTGATCTAAATGAAATGAAATTTCCAGATGAATGAAAATTCAGAGTTTGAAATATCTTTTTAATCTGTCTACATGTTCCAACTGAATGATAAAGAGAAATAATTCCAGAGAATGAAAGGTCTGTTCAGAATTATTTCTATGGGAACCATTCTCAACCCCTCTAGGGATTAACATCAAGACTTTTTCCTGAGTCTAAATCCCATCCATCAACTCCTAACTAACCTTCCCTAATTCCCTATCATTTGGTGCCATACATATGGTGTCATCAACAGGGTTTCCATGGGTCTTCAACATCGTGCACTTGGAATCTGAGGACTGACACTGGTCCCCAAAGGCCTGGCTCTAGACCAGCTTCACACAGCACAGAACCAAATGATCCTCCTGTCGAACCCAAGGCGTCTGCTCCGGCATCTTGGTCAAAGTCCAAAGTCTGTAATTGCATTATGCCTACTTGTGAGCGCTCCTAGAGTTCCAATTAGGTAATATTTATTCTACCCAGAAAAGGTTATGCCCAACCTTGCTCTGCACACTGAAACAATAAGGAGTCCAATCCAAGTGATAAAGGGCATCTCAGTGTGACATGAAGCTATCATGAGGTGGGGGCAGGAGGCTTCAACTGGCCGTATGCAGAGCCAGCTAGGACAGCCATCAGCTTGGAAGAAGCTAAGTGTCCCTGAGGGAGTTAAGCTTGTGCTTTTCTGTACCAGTACAGAAATAATACGCGTATCTTTCCACTTTAAATGATTTCTAAAGCGGATGTCAGCAGATGAAAAGAGGATTGAAGTCCAGCTCCTTCTCCAACAGCTTTCTATCAAAATATAACCCACGTTGAGGATTTCAAAAAACTAAATTCCTTCTATTATGAAGTATGCTGTCTTAATATGGCATGGTGTGTGACTCGTTAGATTCCCAGCTATGGATAACCCATAAATGAGGTATTTTGCTTTGCTTAGAGATACTCTAATGGTCAACAAGTTTTATTTAATATGCAAAATTACCTTTGTAAATATCACTAAATGGTGAAATAAAACATGTTCGAAATACCTGAAATGATCCTTCTTTGGACAAACGAGAAAAGGCTCAAATTATGTATCCAAATAAAGACCCACACACATAATGAAGAGAAAATCTCTAATAATTTATTGACCTTCAGTTTCACATTGTGAAAAAAAAAATAACAGTTTTACAAAACCTCAAAATGTAGTCATAGCAAACAAGTACATATGAACATGAACATTTTCCTTCAACTTACAGAGTTTTGTACGTGAACCACATAGTCAATAGCCAAGAGAGGGATATTACGCGGCTCTAATCACTCTTATTCAAGACAGGTGTCAAGCCCAGAGAAAAGGGGCTACACAATTCTACCAGAAGTGGAGGGCTGCCCTTTGTTACATGTTTCTACAGCAACCAGCCCACAAAATAAGAAGAACCTTCTCTGTCTTATGCCAAGGTTTTTGTGTGTACTGTGCTGTGAATTGTATTTGCTTCAAAGTGTGGGACGTTTCACTGGGTGAGAATGGTCAAGTAGTGAGACCAAATGCCTACATCAATTCAAAGAGCGGGAGTCCAGAAAGTTCCCTGCAGGCTGGGGGCCTAACGCTTAACACGGCTCTCCCTGGCTCACACACAGTAATTAAGAGAGGATTCAAGGACAGACCCCGACTTTGAAACAGCTGCAGAAAATGCATCCTGCTTTCAGAAGCCATGCAGTGACACATACATCTCTCTTGGCAGATTTGCATCATAAACTACAGCGCTGTAACTGCTACGATATAAACGACACTGACTATGCCCACTGGGGGACAACTAGACATTTGCATTGCTCTGAACACATCTAGGAACCAAGGGACTGACTGCTGGAAAGTACTGTGATTCTTTTCTTCCAACGGCTCATTTATTTTGGCCCAACTACAGCCCACTCATTCACGGCATGGACAGACAAGCACAATCTAGTCTAAAGTACTAAGGTGGAGAGAAATGTTAAGGATTTATCTGTCATTAGACAATGCAAACACGGTCACAAGGTAAAAGGTTGTTATCAGTCTTAACCCCTATTTTCTAAAATACAGCAATGTGAGAAACATCAATGAAAGCAGTTTGAGTTGCAAACTTTAGGCGTCCCCCGCACCACAGGGGAAGCACCTATTTGAGACTAGCACTAATACCTAGGGCGGCACATGCTCAGTAAACAAGCACTCCAACTAGCAAAGAATGTATTCACAACTGATTTCCAACTCTACCGGAAAACTTCTCAATAGGGGCCACTGCAGACAATTCTTTGGTGTTTTGTGGCCAAATGTGTTACTTGTGCACCAAAGAGTTTTTAAAAAGAGATCTGCCTAAGGGTGAGCACTAAAGCGTACATTGTGCCAATGTGATTATTGTCTTGGCGACCTTCTAGAACTTGCTAAATCATATGGCAAGAAGAGGACCAGTTCAGGTCAAGTAAATCTGGTGATTTAATTTACATCTGTGACACTTCCGTTTTTCCCCATTAACTGTGGTTATGGCAAAGCATTCTTATAGGGTAATAAATAAATAAATAAACTTTGGACGATGCCTTTACCTGTACCCTATATACAGACCTATTCCATAGAATTTTCCAGGATTTCAGGATATTACACAAAGAAAAAAAAACTGTAAAGCAATTTGGTCCTTTCCAGATTTCAGCAGCTGAGACTGAATTAAGTAAATCAGATGGGAAGGGGGAAAAGGGCAGAAAGAAGCCTCCCCGTACCCCATCAGCACAACCAAACTCCATGAAATCCCATTAAAAGTTGGTGAGTCGGCCGGGCGCGGTGGCTCAAGCCTGTAATCCCAGCACTTTGGGAGGCCGAGGCAGGTGGATCACGAGGTCGAGAGATCGAGACCATCCTGGTCAACATAGTGAAACCCCGTCTCTACTAAAAATACAAAAAAAAATTAGCTGGGCATGGTGGCACGTGCCTGTAGTCCCAGCTACTCAGGAGGCTGAGGCAGGAGAATTGCCTGAGCCCAGGAGGCGGAGGTTGCAGTGAGCCGAGATCGCGCCATTGCACTCCGGCCTGGGTAACAAGAGCGAAACTCCATCTCAAAAAAAAAAAAAAAAAAAAAAAAAAAAGTTGGTGAGTCTGAGAAAAGTGATCTCCACGGTTTCTCTACCTCTAGGATGTCACTGAAATTTCCATTTTGTCATCCTTCCCTGTCTTGACATTTTAAAAATCCACCCCTCCCCAACCCACCCTCCAGTTATACTCCAAATTGTAACTCAAAATTTTTCATGTTTGTGCAGCAAAGCACATCTCAACAGCCACAAAATGTGCAAAACATACAACCATTCACACACGTCCATACATGTGAAGACAGCTGTAGGCATTGTTTCAGCATGCAGGCATCGAACAATAAATAGCTATATCTATAACAAACTTCTTAACAGCCAAGGGAAAGTTTAAAGTCACTTATAAATAGAAAAGAACATCTACCAAATGGCTACCAACAAAGTCCCCATTGTTCGGAAACGTTCCTGGGGAGCAGACCCCTTAGAGATTAACGGAGAGTCCAGTGGTCCTCATTCTTCAGCCAGCTTCCCTCTTGGACCCACAGTTGGGCTCTGAATCTCCAGCAGCAGCTGGTGTGGAGGCTTCAAGCTCGCTCCTCAGAGAGAGGTGACAACCATTTCAAATTTTACACATAAATGGCGGAGCCCATGGAAATCAAATGCTGAATATGGTACAGCAAGGGAAAAGGTCCAGCTTTTCTCTCCCTTTGAGGGGCTGATTAACGTTGACATTAATCCACAATTACAAGACAAGGACTAGATCACAGGTTCGTTCATTCATATTTAAACCATGTGCTACTTGCACCAAAAATCCCACCCCCCTCCCTCGCCCCCTTCCTTCATGTCCAGTTAGAGCATTTACAAGGTGCAGCAGATTGTATTCAAGTCTTGCAACTTCTTTTCCTTTTTTTCTCTTCATTAAACTTGGCCTTTCCAAAGTAGAAATCTCATATTCTCTCATTGAGTGATGGAGTGAGCTGAAATAGAAGGAAACGAAAAAAACAAAACAAAAAAAGCATGAAGGATTTGTGTGATGCCATCGTTTTAAGATTTTTATTAGCCACAAAACTGTTTTAAAAATTAAACTTGGGATGGAACAGGACAATACTGCTTCCAAAGGTCTTACATGTTCAGTAGGAACTGTGCAAAGATATGTAATGTACTTGCCTTAAAGGCACACACATGCGCATGTATGCATCCCCGCTGATGGCCAGCCTGGTAAAGGACCTTCACTTCTTTCCTAAGCATATACGTGTGTTCCAATCCAAACCTATATGTCTAGGTGCAATTATGAGTTGCTATCTTCTGCTTCCAACATTCATAAAATTTCTTTCTATGGTTAAACAGAGCCACTATAAAGTGATCACTAAGAGGTCAAAAGAAGGGAGATTCCCGTGCAAACCCTCGTTGGCCCACGGACCATGAAAGACTCCAAATTAACTTTATTCACCACCTAGGAGGCAGACATACGAATCCTCTTATTTAAATGCATCTCTGCTATCCCTTATGGCAGAAATCAGTGTCGCTTCCTTTCACACAATGATGTATCAGGCCTCAACAGCGCAAGGTTGGAGTTTATTCTCAAAGTTCATTAGTCCACACTTAGGTGCCAGCAGCTACGGTGTGCCCATGCTACAGAATTTACCTACATCAAGTATGAATATCAGTTCAAAGTGCTGTAACCACAAAGCCTACACATTTCATAGACTTTGCATTTCCTCACACTGCTCACCCTTCCCATTTATTTATTTCCGATTTCATCTGGGGAAATTTTGCAGAGGGCTTTTGTATCCCTATTGCTGTAACTCTAAGTACAGACAAAGGGAATTCTGGAGGGGCCACTCATGATTTGCACTGAATTCTTCCCGCTTTGCTTTTGTGTGTTCGGAAGCTGATTCATTTCATGAGTTGTTTCTTCTGGCGGTTTCCTAACAGTGATTCAAGCTTTCAAGGCATTCCTTAGACTACAGTGTAACTGCCTCACTTCCACCTCCTTGTAACCTGTGCATCAACATTAGGCCAAAAGAATGTATCTTGTAATAAAATAAAATTTCAAGACACTGCGTATTTGAAACAGAAAAAAAAAAAAAAAAGATACACACCAAAAAAACAAACAAAAACCTTTATATTCAAACAGGGAAAAAAAAAAAAAAAAGGACATGCACCAAAAAAAAAAAAAAAAAAAAAAAATTCCAGAGCAGAAACAAAGCAAAGCAAAGCCCAGGTTAGGCTGAGGCCACACAGTACCATGAAAACAGAGGATAATCAAAGTAATTTCCTTTTTGCCCTTCCCACCCACTGACAGAGCAGCAGGAGACAGATCAAACCTCCTTGGTGGATGAGCTTTAAGACCAAGGGAAACTTTCTGTTAAACACTCTATTAATTCAGTTAGCACCTACATTTGGAGGGCAGAGGAATTTGTAGTTTGGGACTGATACCTACCTACCCAGCCCTTTAAGGCACTCCAACCCCCTTAAATGTTTTAGCACTATCTTGTGCAGTAAACTGTAGACATTTTAACCAACATTCTCCCTGTCGGAAATTCAAAGAGCAGCTTTGATCAGGCGTTTACACAGCAAACCTGGCCCTGTCAAATTTAGTTTTTATGTGCTTGGGTCTCTCACTGGTAGTGCCAAGGGTGAAGAGGATGTTATTTTGCGTATAACTTAACACTTTACTGGCTCTGTTTCCCAGGGACCAGAAGGGTATGATTCAGTTCAAATACTAGGGGTAGGGTGAAGTCAAGCATTTGCCAACATGCTCACTCTGGGCTGACAGAGGAGGAACCAAAAATGAAGTCTAAAGACAACAAGCAGATAATAGTCAAAGAAACCTCATTTTCCTACCACACATAAAGCTAATTCCACTGCCATTATCTCAGAGTAAGTTAGGGTCTACGCCGATTACTACACGCCAAGCACCGGGCTAGGCATTTTTGCCTCTTTTAACCCCACTCCTTTATCAATTGACCCAAGTCTGAGTTGGGACAGTCACAGGGGCATTATAGCCCAAACCACTCATTTGACAGAGAAGCAATCTAAAACTCAGGAAGGTCTAGAACTTAAAACGAGGGCCAGAACACACATGTGGCTTCTCTCCCCTTTCTGCTTCCATTTCCTTACCTTGTTCCAAGGATGCCAGCCAGCCTACCCATTGTCATTTTTTATGTACCACCACGCTGGTAGCAATTTTTATGGCTCTCTGTGCAAATATACTCAGTTCTGGACTAACACGCAATTAAGTGTGCTGTTAATTGATGCTTTTTGCCTGGGAGGTTCTTTAAACCTGCTTTAGAGGTGAGTCACGCATTCATATCAAAAATGAAATAACCACTTGCAGAGCATTTGTTTGTTCAAGATCACTGAGAGGCCAGCAAGGCTACAAAAACCAGTTTGGTGTGGGATGCTGTTAGCCCAGCTGTTCCCCAGAGGTGGTGTCTGACTGTTCCTGCTGTTCTGAAGGAGTCTCATTCCAAGAAAGTGTGACATAACTCAGAACTCTGCTAACTGTAGTAAGGGTGGAAAAGATAACTGAAGAAGTGAAAAAAATAGCAAGCTGAAATGGGAGAGTGAGGCCAGGTTTAATGATGTTTCTAAATGAGCTGTAAGAGATGGGGAAAGCAAAGGCCCATGAGAGGAAACCCCTCTTTGCTTAGCTTGCTACTGCGCCTAGATTCCCCTTCTCTCCCTTTGAAGTCCCCTTCAAAGGTGTGAAACGTACTAGGGAAAACAGAGCCAAAAGTTCCCAAGTAAATGAGTTTGTTTTCATTGCAGTTCCTCCAAAGCAGTTACTTTCTTCTCTTATTATCAGTAATAAGCCCATAAATCACCAAAACAAATCAACACATTCTGTGTGCGCTGGGCTACACTGACACACGCCTAAATGATTCCTGGGGCCAGTCCTAAAAATGCTTAGCAGCAAAGTGGCCATGAGCTTTGCGAACTCTGAACTGTGCAGGCCTATCAATTATTTGAACCCAGAGTATTATACACTCTTAAATACACAGACGACAACTATTATGTACTCAGATGCATGACACAGAAATACAACTTTTGTTAGCCTTGACAATAGGGGCAGCCTGACTGATTAATTCTGAAAGGCCATAGTCAGGGAAGTTTAGGTGGCTGGGTATTATCTGCACAAATTTCTGCTATTACGTGCAACCTTTTACAAAGACAGATATAGATTTATCTCTAAGATCATAAACGCCATAAAGGGCGCTATTCTTTTTTAAGAAAAACATTTAAAATGAGCTAATAATTTTGGAGAGAATAAACTAGGAATGAATTTGAGCAATACATTTTTTTAAACCCTATTCATTCCAGAAAGAGTTTTGGGAAGAAAAATCTGAATGTAAACGAAGTATCACCTGGGATGGCATTGGCGTCATGCACGTAAAGCCCAAGTTTATTCAGTGGCAGTGCAGCATGATGCTCCAGCGCTTATGCCCTGGAGCCAGACCCCCTGCGTTGGCTTCCTGACCAGCTCCACCACTTACTAAGCTCTGCTAACTCGGGCAGCTTACCCTCCTTAATGCATGAAGTTTCTTCATCTACAAAATGAAGCTGGTAATAATTCCCCACAGGGTTGTTGTGAGGATAGAATGAGATGATCCATGGGAAACACGTGGCAATGCTCCAAGAACACGTGAGGGCTCAATCAACATTAGCTACCATTCTTAACAGAGGTCAGGGGGTTCTCAACCTGGTTGTGCATTGGAATCATCGGGAAACTTCCTAAAAATACTGATGCTTGGACCCCATCCAGACCAAATGAAACGAAGTCTCTGGGATGCACAGTTTTTGAAAAGCTCTTCAGGAGATTCTGAGGCTCAGTAAAAGCTGAGAACCACTGGCTAATGCCATGCGGGGGCTGAGGCTGTGATCAACACGAGTGGGTAAGTTCTGGGGGCACCAGCTCTCTTATTTCTACAGCTTTGGTAGGGCCTCTGCACTACAGTCTCTCACAGATCTCACACCATGTACTGAACTTATGCAATAGCCTAATGATATGCATACTGATATCTACAGCTAAACTTCTTACCTCGTGCTCACTTTGTCTCGAGTGTACTGCATTTAAGAAGGCAGATGTTTCCAGGTGCTGACAAATGCAGTAGGAATCAGCGAGTAGGGGACAGTGGTGATGCTGTTCCACACATCCAACGTTGGATCGTAGCAGTCCAAAGTCTTGCATCGCTGAATGCCAAAGTATCCTCCAACCACGTAGAGTTTGTTTCCGGAGGCCACAGCATGGCAGCTCATGCGCTTTGCTGTCACATCTCCCACCTTGGTCCACTGGTAAGTCTCACTGTTGAATTTATAAGCAGAGCAGGCAGAGAACTCTGTATCGCCCCCCATGATAAAAATCTGGTTCCCCAGCACAGCTGCGGCTGTGTAACGCCAGGGCTGGGGACAGGTGGCCGGTACAGTCCACCTGTTTTCACACTGATCATAACACTGAACCTTGGGGAGCTTGTCATGACTGACACTGGTACCTCCGAAAGCAAACAACTTGAGTTTGGCACTCACTACTGCGGCGTTGCTAACGCCTTCTCGGAGTGGGGCCACCATGGTCCACTTGTTGGTTGTGGGGTCATAATGTTCTACCTGCTTTAGAGAGACTGAGGGGGAGGCTGGGAGGCAGCCAGTTGCGGCCGTGTGCCCCCCAACCACATACAGGCAGTGCTTCAGTTCAGCAGAGCCATGGCCAAACCTGGCCACCAGCATGGGGGCAGCTTTGGACCACTCCTCGTGCAGGGTATCATAAACCCAGACATCTTTCGAGACCCCATTTTCAGACCCCCGCCCCCCGGTAATGTACACTTTACAGCCAATCGCACATGCACTGAACTCTTTTCTTGGGCTGGGAATGTCAGCCTTGGGAATGATTTCTTTGGCCTTCTGGTCTACCAGATACAGCTTATCACACATGAAGGTCTGTCCTCCCAGAAGGAAGAGGGCATGGCCGGTTTTCCGAGGTCGGGCACAGAGGCTGGTTACGACACCATCATTCTGCAGGATTTTCAGTTTGCACCTGATGGCCTCTTCCACGATTTCCTTACTCTTTCTCTGCTTGGTGATGAGTTCCTCCATGGCCACATTCTCCATGAGATAGATGGCTGGCAGAAGTGCCAGCCTTACCGTCTGCAACAGTTCTGGGAGGTAGCAATAGCGCTTCTTCAGGTCATAGCTGATCCAGTTAATTGCAGACTCGTACACAAGCCTTTCGTCTTCTGTCTCCAGCTCTTCACTGGACAAGAGTTGCACTACCATGTCCTGGGGCAGCTGGAGGAAATCTTCATTCTTCCTGATGGTCTGGAAGTTGCTGAGACACATTCTCCAGGACAGTTCGTACAGCTTGGTGCACTGGTGCGCATCGGACAGCAGCAGCATGCCCAGGCAGTTGGTGGGATGCAGGTTCTTTTCCAGGAACTCTGCACATGCATCCCGGATGTCTTGAAATTCCAGCATGTCACCAGCTTCCAGGAGTGATTCTGCATTTTCTTCATTGATGATGACCCGAGAGGAGTACGCATAGTCAAGCAGCAGCTCCAAGACTTCTGGGTGGATGGAATTGTCAAAGTTGACCTCACTGTCCTGGCTCTCTTTCAGGCCACCACTAAACATGGCCTCAAAGTAGCGGCTGCATGCAGCCAGCACTGCCCGGTGGCAAGGGAAGGTCCTATTTCCGGCATGGAGAAGGACGTCAGTGAAGAGACGCTGCTGGCGTAAAAGATTCAGGTGAGTGAGGACGCTGTCAGCGTAGGAGGACTTGTGAAACAGATAGATGTTAATGGAGCCGCTGCTGGCCCTGGACTTGCGGTTCTCATGCACGCTGACTGACATTTTGCTTCCACTCCTAAAAATAATAATAACAATAATACATTGAAAATTATGCTCCTGACGTTCGGAACAGCAGAACAAAAGCAACAATGGCTTGGGGCAAAACCCAGAACGCTTTGTTGTTGCCATGCCACTTACTATTCCAGAATAGTGTATGGCTATTCCAGGACAAAGCCAGAGACAACTACCCAGAAGGAAAGCTATTCACTGGAATACTGTTGAACTATTTGAACTCCACACTGTTTAAAAAAAAAAAAAAAAAAAATCACTGCATAAAAAGCAGGTTCATCTTGGAAAACCTGACTGCCAACTTTCAGGCCATTGAAGTCTTTTAGAATGTAAGTCAGCAAAATCCAGGAGAAGTGATGTCTCATTCTCACGGCTCCCTGTCCTAGTCTAGCTGATTCACTGCAGGCCACTTCAAATGCCAGGTCTCCTGCTCTCATAATGCCAGAGAATGGGAACCGGCTTTCATGCCCCATGCAACATAAAGCCATGCATAAAACAAACACCTAATAATTAATTCTATTAAGAATTCCTTTGGTAAGATCCAGCACATACAGTAAATGGGAAATGTAAGACCAAATTCTGCAATGATCAGACCTTTATTTAAATGTTACAGATTAATGTATTTCATTTTATACATATGTTTGAGACCAAGTCTCACTCTGTCACCCGGGTTTGAGTGCAGTGGTGCAATCACAGTTCATTGCAGCCTCGAACTCCTGGACTCAGGTGGTCCTGCTGCCTCAGCCTTCCAAGTAGCTGGCACTACAGGTGTGCACCACCAAACCCAGATAATTTTTTGTATTTTTTTTTTTTTTGTAGAGACAGGGTCTCGAACTCCTGGCCTCACCTGATCCTCCTGCCTCAGCCTCCCAATTTAAAGATTAATTTCTAACCAGAAAGCTCTACCACTGAAGACTACTAAAAGCATTCCAATTTGAACATAACCATATATTGATCAGCAGGCTTTAGTCAAAACACAGAATAAATTCTGGCCATAATCACCAACTACCTGTCTTGCTCTGGACAGCCTCTCATGTGAGAATTTGGCACATAAAAAGAAGAATATTTTGAGTAGCATACTCATGACTACTGTTTTCTGTTCTTCCTGCCTTATATCAATTTTTGGGAAACCAGTTGCAAGAACAAAAGATTCGCCCCTGTCTTTTGATTAAATAGTGCATCACCAAGACTGCACTGTTCCTATGTACCTGCAAATGAGAACCTGCAGAGAGGGCGTTCAAAATGCAAACACTGCTTTATTTCAATCAAAAAATACGTGTGTGTGTGTGTGTGTGTGTGTGTGTGTGTGTGTGTGTGTATTTTGCCAGCTGTTAATTTAGGGCCACCCCAGAATTTATTTGCCGGCTACAGTGCTTTCACTTGGTATCTAAACTGAAATTACGGCAGAATCGAATGCTATCTTTTGGTTTTCTTCACTAAGAAAACAGTAGGGTAGCGACATAGGAAATCCCTGTCATCCATCTTCAAAAACTGAATTACACGCCTTCATCTTTTTCTTTTATATTACCCCTCCGTTACTTCAAAGGAATGAAGTCCTCAAGAACCTGCCTACCCAAGGATTCCTAAAGAAGCTGTTTATCCCTCTGTTTATCCCCAGAGGGTAAACTGTGTGGCTGGTTACAGTATCTGTTCTAGACACAGACAGCCAGTCCTTAGAGCACAGCTGAAACTGTTTCCTTTAACCATTCAGATCTTTTTTACATTTATATTCTAAAAATTATTAATAAATGCAAATGAATGGTTTGCCGCAGATTCATGGGCTAAAATGCTAACCTGCCACCTCCCCAACCAGATGTGAACCCCATTGTGAGACACCACAGCAAACCACAAAGGCAGGGGCATGACACATAACGCCTCATACCATTAGGTGATGCAACTGGTTTTCCTTTCTTTTTGGAATGTAACTTTTTATGATGTTAGTAAACATGGCTTAGTGGAAGAAAGGAAGCAACAGAGTCCTAGAGCTCCAGTGTTAGAAGGTCTTTACAAAGCAGCTAGTAACCTCCACAGTGACTTGGGATATGAAAAATGGTGAGGAGCCAGCCTCACTCCCACCTCAAGCTAAGCTTCTACTGTCTACGCCAGTCTAACCAATGCTGTGTTCTGGAGAATGACCATATGAACGAACCTATGGGAATGCATCAGGTTTCCAAAGAGTTAAAACACTCATTTGCATTCTCAACGCTCCGCCACTATGGTTGTTATTTTGATTAGTACATTCAATCTGAAGTATTTGGAGGAAGATGTTAAGCCTAAACCTCAAAAGACTGTCTACATGCTCCTATGAAGAAGCTGCCGCCTCTCAGGCTAAGGGCAAATGCAGCCCTGACTGAAGGAAGAATGAGGCTCCCTGCAACTAAGTGCACAAGCACCAAAATGCTTGCAGATTGAGCTGGAATCGTGCTGGGCCCAGAACACATTTCCCTGAACATTAGATTCAGGATGCTGCAAAACAACCTTCACAAACAGACTTACTTAAACCTAAGAAAACAATTTGTTGAGAAGACCTCAGGACATAGGATCTACATCTCTCTGCATCCTGTGTTTATGCTCCTGTATATTCCAGGTTAGCCCATCAAGCCAGAAGGAAGAGCCTAGCCTGTCATCTTGGATACCACCCAGATGGAAAAGCAAGTCACAGTCAAAATCACAATCAACATTCTTGCAACAATGTTTGATTAAAATAAAAAGTAAACTTGGAAACCCAAGGGGAAATAATTGCTTTCTGGTTTAAAACTGTGCAAACATCAAAGTATCAGCAGAAACCATGTATACAAGTCACTGAACACACCTTCAACATAAAATCAATCATCTTTCGAACATTTTTAAGGCCCCAGAGAAATCACATTTGCATGCACACATATACTTAACCTGCGTCTACAAAGAAGACAGGGAAAAGGGCTGCTATTACTGTGAACATCAAAAGGGCTTCAGTTGCAGTAACTTCAGTTCACTTCATGCTCCTAATTCAGGCTCTCTGCCTCCAATGCTTAGCACCCCGCACGCTTCTCCAGGTTTTGAACCTGATCTCAATCCAATCAAAAGAGAAACTAGGCAGATTTCTTGTCTGGACATTTATATTGTCGGTAACAATAGAACATTATAAAGATCTTGTTAACAAAAATAGCTTCTTGCCGGAGTCTTTTTATTAACACTTGCAACGCTATTTAAGAGGCTGGCGGTGCCTCCGACACCAGACTGCATATGGATAAACTCAGTGTTTCATCTCCACCCCGCCCACCGATTCCTATCCTTTGTAACTAATAATGCTACTCGACAGATAAAGAAACTAGTTTTTCAGAAAGCAGTTTTCATTCATTCTCTGTAGATATTTCCGCCGCAGTGAACATGCCCGCACTAAGGCTGTCTGTGCGTAGCCCCAACTTTCCTCCGAGCCTAGGAGGGCGCAACGTGGGCCAACCAACCCGCGCGCTAGTCCCTGGAGGCTGAGGGGAGAGACACAACGCGACATTCACCCCCAGGAAAGAGCTGCTTTCCGCGGAGGAGGGAGGCTGACTGTATCCTTAGTTCGGCTCCTCGCTTCCCCAGCGGCTCGCCCTGGACACTGCACCGCGGAGGGGAACCGGTCGACCCCTCCGGCGATGCCCGGCTCCTGCCTGCTGTGGGAGGGCAGAGGAGGGCACCGTGTTCTCACCGAGAACACCTCCCCTTGGCCTAAGTCGAAGCGCCCGGCTGCCGGGAGCACGCTCACCCCTGGCGAATACACTCCAGCAGCCGAAGCAGCCCCTGAAACCCGCAGCGCCTGCAACAGGTCCGGGGCAGTGGGGGAAACTTACAGCAGTGGCGACTGGCCGCAGCGCACAACTGAGTTCTAGCGTCGGTCACGGGCGGGAGGCGACGAACCGATCGCTCAGCCCCGGGGAGCGGTGGCGACTGCCCGGGCGTAAGGAGCGCGCAAGGAGCGCCGGCCGGGGAGAGGACTGCGCGCCGAACGCTGGCTCGCGGACCGACTACCGCTGGCGTTCGCCTCTGCCTCTAGTCCCCACGCCGCGGACCCTGTGCCCAGGACCCGCAGAGCGTCTCCCGGAGCGCGTCTCCGGAGCGGAGAGCAAGCCTGCCACTGCAGGCGCCGCAGAAGGAGGTGGGTTGTGCGCTCGGGGGAGGGAGCTAGAAAGCGTTGATTGCGCCGGCGGCCGCCAGGCGTCTGGACTCTCCACAGCGCCACCGCCGCACCGCCTCCTCTCCGGCTGCCAGAGCAGTCTGCGCCCCGCCGCCGCGCGCCCCGCTATAAGTGGCGCGGCGGGGAGGGGAGGGGGCGCGTATGCAAAGAGAGCGACACCGGGGGAGGGAGGAAGCGCATTTGCGCGGCCCGCGGTGTAGGAGGAGGAAGAGGAGGAGAAGGAGTGGGAGGAGGAGAGGAGCTGGGGAAGAGCGTGTCGGGGGAGTTAATCGAGAGAGGAAGCGGGAGAGGGGGGCTGCGGGGAGTGCAGAGAGACAAAGCGGACGCGCTCTCTCAGCCGCTGGCAGCTGCAGCCCGGGGAACCGAAAATAAAATAAGTTTTCCCGAGTCCAAGTGTCTTCGCTTCTCTGGGCCAGCCTGGTTAATGGACAGCCCCGGATCTGAGGGACCCACCTTAGGGGAGCGCAGCCCGGGGCTGTGAGCTCGGTGATGCCAGAGTCCGCGAGATGCTCTGGAAAGGGCCGCAAGGGGCGACCTGGGTATCCCCAAGACGGGCCCTGGGCACCCGACACAGATAGCGCCTTGGGTAAGACACTTAGAGTGGGGAGAGATAGTGGCAATGCAAGGGCAAAAGTCTGGACACTTTGGGGACACTTGGCTTGAGCAAGCCAGGATGTTTAACTTCCTTGCTGGCAGAGAGCCAAAGAGACTCCAGCCCCAGGCATTTCCCATGTATCCTTCCTCCCCACTCCCCAGTGGGTGCGGCACTCGTGGCTGGACTCTGCCCTAAGCCAGGCGACTGCGGCGGCAGCCCGGGCGCTGTCCTGCGGGGAGCGCACCACGTGCTTTTCAGCCAATCGCCGCGGCCGCTTGATTCAAAGTGAACTCAAAGCAGCAGCCACGCCGCCTCCTCTCCTAGAGATAAAGCCTCCATCACCCTCTTCTGCTTTTGATCGCTCGCTGGTGTTTGTTTGGAGTTCAGTAAAGAAATGGCCCAGCGCACACACGTTTAATATAGCCCCCCGTGGCAGGAGAAAGGAAGGCGATTCGAAAAATAATCTTGCGTGGGGTGATCACTTTTACGAATCATTTTTTGATCTTTGCAACTAGAGACTTGTCTTTCCACTGGGAGTTAAGATGCCTGTTTTTTATTCGGTATTTGGAATTAAGTCAATAAACCGGATAGATGACCGGTCCAGCCCCCTTGTTTTACAGGCGGGGAACCGATGCCCAGGGAGATGTGAATTGCCTGGGTCGAGGTCACTTAGCAACAATGTCCCAGCTCTGCATCTCGAGAGTGAGGGGCCCTCGACAGAGTTTATTCCGTCCCCGGGTCCCCGCTTCCCCGCGCCCTCGCGCTTCGCCTCCCAGCTTGCTTTAAAATACTAAGCGCAGGAGCGGTTTAAACTGGCTTAGGAGGCTCCACCTGGCACTTCCAGAATCCAGACTACTAAAACCGAGACTGTCAGTTCTTCATTTTAATTTACTGTCCTTTACCCTTGTTCCCTCCTGGTATTTGCGCCGAGAAATTTTGCTCCTTACAAAGGAAGAAAGACAGTGCCCTCTGAAGTCCTTTGTTAGCATTAACTCGGCAGCCTCACCACGAACCTTTAACTATATATATTTTTAATGCAGTGTCTAGGCTTGTGGCTGCTTCACATAGACAGCCCGGATCAATTTATGGCAAGAACTACGTATGGAGAGCCGGAGGCGGGGGGCAGGGGGCGGCGGCTGCGAGGTTAGGAGAGTGCAGGCAAGAAGCACCCAGGTTCTGAAGCAAAGACCAGACAGATGGAAACACTGCAGACTCCAGAGATAGGTGCTGAAAAGATGGGAGGTGGAAATGTGTAGCTATTTGAATACGTCTTTTTAAAACATGTTTCTGTAGCCTGTGGCAAGGTGTGGGGGAGCTCATCAAGGCAGTCACCAACGCACATTATAGACACCTCCTTGACCCGCTCTGTCTGCCTCCTTTGTGAGTCAAATCTACCTAAAGCCCCACCTAGATGAACTTGCCTAGAAATGGACTACGTACATAGCTCCGTTGGTTGGTTGGGGATTTTGCCACAGGAAGCCACCAACCTAGGGACAAGTACGAATCTTCACCACCTAGAAACTGTGGAATGTCCTTAGCCAAGGGAACAGCAAAGTTCACATCTCTTTGTGAAGAACTTTGCAAGGCAGGGCTGAGAAAGGAAAGAAATCCTCTAGTCATTGTGTCACCATCCACTACTGCCACTTTCCTGTGTCTTTTCTACCTAATGTTGCCACTTTCTCTGCTTCAAGAAAAGAAAGAAAAAAAGCTGGAGACTGGGAAATCTTGAAATGCATTCAGTGACCGTACACGTTCGCTTCATCTGCCTCCAGGAGATAAGCAACACAAGGGAAAAGAAATTAGCTTATGTAGGTTCTAAAAACTGGAGAACGTTTTCCTGCCGAAAGTCACAGGAACTCAAATTGCAAGTTGGGAAATCATGTGTGCTACTGATGACCTCCTACAAACTGTACCCTGGTTTGCTTGAGCCAATGTATGACTAGTTTTCAGGCAGCTGGGCAGTTTCTCATGTTTATTGCAGATGAAAATGATTTGCAAGTTAGCATATTTATGATCATAGCAACTCAAACTGTGTAATCCCACAGCATCTCTCAGCCAATCCTAAAGGTAACACTTATCACCCCACTCACACAAAGAAAAGTTGAGCAAGTCTTCATTCTGTACAGGAAGAAACTTCTAAACCGGGCATAGCAGATATCTGAGTTACAAAAAACTCAGAAAATGCTGCTTGCCCTGTATCTGCATTACACAATAGCCACCACTTCACACAAGATATTAGGCCAGTCCTGTAGGCCCCTGGGAGCAGGTCTTTGCCTCTGCCTCGTGACATCAAACCAAGGTCTCATTTTTTAATGCTATTAAGAAGCTGTGCCCAAGGCTTTGGGCTTGTTATCTCCCTTAACAATGTTATTTTGTTAGGCCGCAAAATAAGCAGCATGGGGTTAAATGTATTAGCTGCCTTCAAACCTAATTTATCTTCATTCCTTCCTAATTTACACTTGGGCTGAATTAATGAGAATGATTTAATTAACACAGTACGATCATGGTACCAGGGACAGGACAGCTCAGGGGATTAGACCAAACAGTGGGCTAAGCAGCTGCCATCCTGCGTCCTGTGGTCTCTTGAAGCCCCACCCAAATTCAGACATGTTCCCTGCTGGTATTCCACAAGTGCCCTCTTTGTTCTGTGAGAACACTTCCTGGGTCTGTGCAAGGAAGACAGCACAGCTTTCTTCCCTGTGTTATTTGCTAGATGGACTTCAAGGCTGTGTCCTGGAGACTCAGTGTGGCAGAAGGGCCAGCTACCCACCACAAATCTGTGTTCCTCTTCCATAATGTCAGGTTCGTGTTGGGAAGCAGACGCCCAGCCAGAGACCACGCCTCCTGGTAGCACATATGTTGGGATCAACACCTCTGAAGGGGAAGGGAGAGAAGCCGCATGGACAGATGGAGACACTGAGCTGGGATGTGGTCTCAGCCAAGCTTTGGCTGACCCCATGGAGACCTCTGGCGCAGAAATGGCCTCACAGCATTGTCTGCATTTAAGGCAAGAAGGCTAAGCTTTTATAGGGCTACATCACCCCATTGCTGAACGCAGGTTTCCCAGGGAAGGGACCATGGCTTTGGGCAAGGTGATGCTCTTCTGCAGAGGGAGTTGCCTGTATACTCAGAGGCTGGAGGAGTAAGCCCTCCATTCCTGAAGGAGTATCTGAGGGCCTCAGAACAATGAGAAAAACAGATACGCAGACCTAGGAAAATGAGACCTCAGTTTCCATCAGCAATCCTCTTATTTTTATTTTTTTTATTATAATCCTCTTATTTTTAAAAAGAGAGAAAGTCTGGCTATTTACTAAAGAGATGAGAATAAGGAAAAGTCAGACAAGTCATCAATATAAGATATTATCAGCATTTTATAAATCAGTTATCACTTTTTTGTCTGGGGAAGACAAGGGGTCTAAATCAATAGTTTACTAACTTTTGGTTTACCATCTTCTATCTTTGCCCATTAAAAAAATCATGTGTTATGTTAAATATCTGCCGTGATAAACCTTGAGAGTATTTTTGTTTTTTCTTCTTTTTTTGGTGACAAGGCAGGCTAAAGTGCAATGGTGTGATCTCAACTCACTACAAACTCCACCTCCCAGAGTCAAGCACTTCTCCTGCCTCAGCCCTCCCATGTAGCTGGGATTACAGGCGCCCGCCACCACACCCAGCTAATTTTTGTATTTTTAGTAGAGACAGGGTTCCTCCATGTTGACCAGGCTGGTCTCAAACTCCTGACCTCAGGTGATCCACCCATGTCGGCCTCCCAAAGTGCTGGAATTACAGGTGTGAGCCACCATGCCTGGCCTCCTTGAGAGTATTCTTAAGATCTCGTGCAAACTGGTTCAGTCATATCTTAACATTTATGTTGTCAGCTTATGTGTATTTTGTGAATTAAGTTGAATTATATAGTATGATTTTTTTTAGAGGTGGGGCTGTGCTAAGTTGCCAGGCTGGAGTGCCGTGGCTATTCACAGGCCAGCGTGGTTCACTGCAACCTCTAGATCCTGGGATCAGGCTATCCTCCTGCCTCTTCCTCCTGAGTAGCTGGGACTGCGAGTGCGTGCCACAGTACCTGGCTCCATATAGTATGATTTTTAACTTCAAATTTCAATTGTTCACTATGGCTACATATGAATACAATCGACTTTTGTATTACGATCTTTCATGGAAAATTTTGTGTGAAAGTCTATCTTTGTCCTTTAAGTACTAAGCGCCACTGTTCATGTTGAGCTCCTCTATTAGGGCTTGTTATAGATGGGAAATTCATTCTTCCTTTGAGACTCCCTCGCCTTATTCAGCCCCAAGTGACATTTCAAGGAGTAGACAATTTATTGGCTGCTTACAGGACTGGAGAGAGACATATCTGAGTCACTTTCCTTGTATTACTCTATAAAGTTTGGTCATTAGGAAATCAAGTGATCTAGACTGCTTATGTTGTTTCTACTCCAGGGCCTTTCAAGACAATTATCTTCACAGCCTGTAGTAGGTTATAGATTTTAGAGTCAGGATTTAAAACAACACTTACTATTTTCTCAAGGCAGTGTATGGCAGAAATGTAGAAAACATGGAAAAGCAAAAGAAAAGCTGCAAACCTATCACTTGGAGATAACGACATTAATCTCCATTTCAGTTCCAGTCTTCCTATGTCCACAGAGTATTTTATATTTAACAATTAAGTAATTAAGAGCAGAGACTCTAGAACCAAGCTTGAATCCCTGCTTTCTTATTTAGTAGCTGGGTGTTTGAAGGGCAATTACTGTAAGATCTCAGTACCTTCATTTCCTAATCCGTAGTACAGGATAGTAAGAGGACCTGGAAGGTGGTTTTGTGGATTAAATAAGCAGTGCTTGGCTTGTGGGAAAAGCTGTCTAATGCTGGCATTTATAATGGTTCCTAAGTAAACCGTTTAAGGAGAATGGTATTTCTGAAACCTATAGCGATTTCCCTCCTAGGAACTCTCCTAAATAAAAGTGACTTGAATCTTTATCAAATGCTCAGTTCCACATCTGCTCGGTAGCATTGGGTAAAGGGACACTCCGGTGTCTTGAATGAGGTCACAGATCTCTGAGTGTGTTTACTGGAGGCTCTGCTCTTCCTGCAAACCCAGGAAGCAGACGGCTCGTGCAACAAAAGCTCCTACTCACGGAGTCTGCCTTTGCCTTTTTCCATCTTTTATTGATACTGTCTTTTTGTTTTGTACTGACCGCTGGTCTTAAATTGACGATAAAGAAACAATTCATTCTTCATTCTCCATTGCTTTTAAAAACTAAGCTGCTGCAAAGGGAAAAGAATTTAAGAAGTCACACATTTTAAAAAGAAATAGCTAGCTATATTTAGAAGAAGGCAGTGCCAAAACACATCATACATGGAGCATAGGCACCTACGTTTTCCTGCCCTGAAGATCTTGTGGGGTGTGCTTGGTAAAAGCTCACTCAGATCTATCAGAATCACACAAGGCCTCTGTGGGGTGTGGCCCTGCACAACCCAGGGGAATCTTGAACCATTTTTCTCCCTGTTTTTCATAATCTTTTGAGTACCCCAAGACTCCTGGATCCAAACTCTTAATTTGTTCTAAGTAATTACATTGAACAATTGACCGTTGTTTGAAGCAATGAAAATGAAGGTTTTGTTTGGCCTATATGCTCTGCTTCTAGGGCACAATGCCAAGTCTCTGAGCATGTCTGGGCATGAAGAAGGGACTAGAAGAAGGGACCTTTGTGGTCCAAGGACTTGCACCTTTGAATGAATATTAAAGGGATTTTATGGTACGCTGTGAGCACAGATGCTACTTACTGCTCTCAGCTCAGCCTGGGCAGGAGTGTGAAATCAGGAAGCTGCAAGTTAAAATTAGCAGAATGAAGAAGGAGATAGAGACACTGATGAGCATGTTGTCAGAAAGAAAGTTCCCATAAGTGTTTCTCCTTGTGATTTTGAAAATACAACATGAACAAGGATATGAACTTGCATATACGAGCATTCGCAAATTTCCCTTAGCCTCATAACTAATTTCAGAAAACATTCACTGTAAGATCCCAAATAAAGTCGGAAGACTTGCCATTTCTTTATCTGAAGATATCTGGAAATATTGAAGTATCAGGAGGAAATGGTAACTTTTTAAATTATGTAGATTCAAATAGTTATGTCAGTTTTCACACCTGCAGTTATCTGAGAATTTGTGGTTTCATTCATTTAGCCAATCAGTCATTCATTCAACAAATATTTATTTACAGGCATCATGTTAATACTTGGTGCTGAGGAATATCCCAGTTTCACTGGGCTGCTTTCTAGCCGTTCGTTGTGCTCTTACACCGTCCAGGCTTGGCCTGCCATCAGCGTGCTTGTATTCGCATTTGGACGTCTCCTTCCAACTCTGAAAGACAGAGGTAGTCTGATGGAGGCCAAGAGACAACCCATGTTTAGGCTGCGATGCCACCGTTTAGCAAATAGGTGATCCTGGGCAAAGTATTTATTCTCTCAGACTCAGTTTCTCATCAGTAATATGGGGCCCAATAATTAAAATATCCAGCTTGCAGGGATACGTGAGGGTTACAGAGTGTAAAAGCACTCTGAAATGAAGATCTCTGTGAATGGTCTTTTATTTAATGCCTGAGAAACTTGGATTGCTTTATGAAAATGATCCCAAATGGTCCAAACATTACATCATTGTAAAAGAAGAAGCCATGTCTTCTGACTATTGTATTAAAAAACGTATTTACTTTTGCAGTTGACTTTTAACAATTATTTTATATAGATAGAGAGATGATAGATTGATAGATTGATAGATATAGATGTATTTTTTTTTCTTTTTCAATTTTTTTATTGCACTTTAGGTTCTGGGGTACATGTGAAGAACATGCAGGATCGTTGCATAGGTACACACGTGGCAATGTGGTTTGCTGCCTCCATCCCCATCACCTATATCTGGCATTTCTCCTCATATTATCCCTCCTCAACTCCCTACCCCCTACTGTCCCTCCCCTAGTCCCCCACCACAGAACTCAGTGTGTGATGCTCCCCTCCCTGTATCCATGTGTTCTCATTGTTCAACACCTGCCTGTGAGTGAGAACATGCAGTGTTTGATTTTCTGTTCTTGTGTCAGTTTGCTGAGAATGATGGTTTCCAAGTTCATCCATGTCTCTACAAAGGACAGGAACTCATCGTTTTTGATGGCTGCATAGTATTCCATGGTGTATACGTGCCACATTTTTCCTGTCCAGTCTATCATCGATGGGCGTTTGGTTGGTTCCAAGTGTTACAATTCTTAATATTAGTCAAAGCAGCAAATACACAGAGTCACACTCAAATAGTACCGAAGGACGAGAGGAAAGGCAGCAGCCCCCGATACCTCCAGCCCCCTTCTCCAGCCCAGTCTGCAGAAAGAACCATGCAACCGCTGCTGTTTTCTGTTCTTCAGCTTTACCCCACAGTAATATTGACCTTATACTGTCTTAAGAGTGGGAGGAAACATCTCAGGATTTTCCAAAACTGCACCAGTTTCTTCTACACCTCTTCTGGGACATTTGTTGAAAGTGAATAGGAACAGCTAGGTCTATTCTACTTTTTCAAACGCTAGTTTTCCAGGCAGAATCATGATCAATTTCATTAGCATAGATGTTCATTTTTTATTCCATACATGATTTTCTATGGCTTAATAAAATATAAACAACTTTTCACATACCAATTGTTTTTGCATATGTCTTATCGTGAACAAAGGTTTGTTTTGCTTGTTTGTTTTTGGTGCTAGTCACCTAAGAATGAAACCGCCACCCTCAACAAAACCAGGAATGGAACACTGCAGCACAGAACACAAGCGCGGGTTTCCAGACGCCGCAGTACAAAATTTGGGTAAAGCAATAGTGCCATCTTCTGGCTACAGTGAAGAACCAGTTACAAAAGGATCTGACTCTTAAAAACCAACCTACCGAAAAAGAAAACAATGAACGTGGTGTGTAGACTCTTGTGGATCCATTTGAGCAGCCACTCTTGCCGCCGTAGCCCTAAAGGTTCTGCATTCAAATGAACGAAATGTAATCTGTGGTCTGGCCAGCCTGCAGCAGTGCAATGAGCTCCTGTGTTCCCTAGACTGGCTAGCAGGGGGCACAGCTGGGTCATCTATTTTCTCAGCAGAGACTGAGCAACTTTGAACTGGCCAACCCAGTGCCACTGCCCCCTTTTCGCACAATACTCATATAAGTTGTCCTGAGGGCCCCCGCACAGGAACTCATTTGTCCAAGGGGATGGTCCTGGAGCTAATAACGATGACTAGGCCGGGCATGGTGGCTCACGCCTGTAATTCCAGCACTTTGGGAGGCCTAGGCAGGTGATCATGAGGTCAGTAGTTCAAGACCAGCCTGGCCAACATGGTGAAACCCCATCTCTAATAAAAATACAAAAATTAGCCAGGCTTGGTGGTGGATGCCTGTAGTCCCAGCTACTCACAAGACTGAGGCAGGAGAATTGCTTGAACCTGGGAGGCTGAGGTTTCAGTGAGCCAAGATCGCACCATTGCATTCCAGCCTGGGCGACAGAGCAAGACTCTGTCTCAAAAAAAAAAAAAAAACCCACCAGAATTCTTAACATTTACATGGTTTTCTGTGCTAGGCACTTTCTACGCTTATCTCCTTTAATCCCCCACAGCAACCCTGAGAGAATCATGTTTTACTTGGGTGAAGCCGAGAGCTGAGCGCTTAACCACTGGACTACATTGCCTCCTTTATTTTCCTGATTATCTAAGGCCCATTATTTCCTGTTCTCTGGAATGCCAGCTTTGAACACCTGGCATGTACCCAGTGAATTTACAAGAAATGAATTTCTTGGTTTACTTTGCTCCATGTTGACAGGCCTGATAAAGGTGTGACAAATGAGAAGCTGAAATCAATTGACTAAAATTATATAGTTGTGTTTTTTTAATCCACTTTTCCCATAGTTGATTAAATGTCATACCAGATAATTCTTTCATGCTGGCACACAGTACCCGCAAGAGATTGTTACGTCAATTCACAAGCAAAGGAATGTCCTAATCAAATTGCCCTTTTAAATTTAGATCTGACATAGTTCCTTAACTATGGGATGAAGCACTGTATCCCCAGCTATGATCAAATCCCAAATCTTGAGAGAGTCTTCTTTTTCCTCTTGGAAATCTGCAATCCAAATGTCCTGGCAAGCTCTGGGTATCCTCCTGGAAGGACCTAGAGTGAAAATGCAATGGAAAGTGAAGGAAATGTTTAACTTCTTGGCCGTATCCAACAACTGCAACATTACGTTTAAAAACCCACAGTGCACAGATTCAGCTGAAGTTTGAAGTCTTTATACGGGACAATGGTTTACAGATGCAAAGCGTGCGATCAGTGAGCAGGCACGGAACCTCCTTGAGCAGGTGATAGCGCCTTTCACTTCTTGAAGAAGCCAAACACAGTAAAACCTCACTTGTCTAGAAACCAACTCACTAGAATGATTAATAAAACATTTTTCCTATATCAAACTTTTAGAGGAAAGATGCTAAACACACAAAAACATTTCCCTGTTGGAGCATTCTCTTAAAAGCAAATGGTGTTTCCCCAAGCAACAAATCAGTAATATCTTAAACTGATAAACAGAAATTAACCGTAAAGGGCAATATTATTGTGAGGTAAAGCTGAAGAACAGAAAACAGCAACATTTGTATGGTCCCTCCGCAGACTGGGCTGGAGAAGGGGGTTGGAGGTGTCAGGGGGCTGCTACCTTCCCTCTTGTCCTTCGGTACTATGTGATTGTGCCTCCATGTGGACTTAATACTTTGTCTAACATTAAGAATTTTTATGAGTCAACTACAAAAATAAATATATATATATATTTTTTTTGAGATGGAGTTTCGTTCTTGTTACCTAGGCTGGAGTGCAATGGCACGATCTCGGCTCACTGCAACCTCCGCCTCCTGGGTTCAGGCAATTCTCCTGCCTCAGCCTCCTGAGTAGCTGGGATTACAGGCACGTGCCACCATGCCCAGCTAATGTTTTGTATTTTTAGTAGAAATGGGGTTTCACCATGTTGACCAGGATGGTCTCGATCTCTTGACCTCGTGATCCACCCGCCTCGGCCTCCCAAAGTGCTGGGATTACAGGCTTGAGCCACCGCGCCCAGCCAGTAAATATGTTTTTTAATACAATAGTCAGAAGACATGGCTTCATCTCTTACAATGATGTAATGTCTGGACCATTTGGGATCATTTTCATAAGGCAAGTTTCTCAGGCATTCCATAACATGACCATTCATAGTGATCTTCCGTTTCAGAGTGCATTTATGCTCTGTAATCCTCAAGTGTCCCTGCAAGCTGGGTATTATAATTATTGGGCTGCATTTTACTGATGAGAAACTGAGTCTGAGAGAATAAATACTTTGCCCAGGATCACATATTTGCCAAGTGGTGGCGTTGCAGCCTAAACATGGGTTCTCTTGGCCTCCACTAGAATACTTCTGTCTTTTCATCACTGTATGTCTAACCCTTGGCCCAGCACACAGTAGGAATGTAATAACTATTTGTAGCATAAATAAATTTAATACGTTTAACGAATCAATGAATGGCTCTTCCTACTACCTCACAAAGAAATATCAAAATTATGTCCTTTGCTCTGTACTTGCTAAGGCAAGAAAGTCTAACCAAACATTTCTAATAGATTCAGACTAACCTCCAATGATTTGCCTTATGTTATCTAGAAAACTCCATAAGAATATTTTGCTGGCCGGGCGCGGTGGCTCAAGCCTGTAATCCCAGCACTTTGGGAGGCCGAGGTGGGTGGATCACGAGGTCAAGAGATCAAGACCATCCTGGTCAACATGGTGAAACCCTGTCTCTACTAAAAATGCAAAAAATTAGCTGGGCATGGTGCTGCGTGCCTGTAATCCCAGCTACTCAGGAAGTTAAGGAAGGAGAATTGCCTGAACCCAGGAGGCGGAGGTTGCGGTGAGCCGAGATTGCGCCATTGCACTCCAGCCTGGGTAACAAGAGCGAAACTCTGTCTCAAAAAAAAAAAAAAGAATATTTTGCTTAATCAGAGTTTCACAGTATGCCTCAAGAAATAGGACCATATTCAGGGACATCACTTAAAAGAGGATTCCCCCAATCTCCAAGCAAGGACAATCATTGACATAGGATGAATAAACCTGTGCAAATAACCAGGGTCTCCTTTGAAGGATGAACCGTTCTATGGATAAACTAACCAGCATCTCTGTGCTTTTTGTCTCATGATAAGAAGTGTTAAATCACCCAAACAGCAAGTCACCCAAAAGGCGAGGTAATTTATTTCTGCTCCTTGATGATTAATTGGTCTGTATTCCTTGGTGCTAGAAATGATAAGACTTGGGTAATGGAAAACCAGAGCATATCTCCAGGTTCACAGTAAGCAATGGGTTATTAGTTCAAACAAGCCAGCACAAATCCTCCTGGCCTGTGGTCAGGTAGGTAAGTCTATTCACCAGCTCTGTGTAAAACTACTCTTATGCCAGATAAACTAGGAAGGGTCTAAAAAGTCAGACCCTGCATTCTTTTGCTTGGTCTAATATTCTACTCTGGCATGAGATGTCTACATGGAAATTAAAATGATGATCTCTTTTATGTGAGTAGGTAATACACATGCATGGATCGTCTATAAATAATCATTAATGCCCATTTACCGTCACAGCAATTTACCTCTCAACAATCCCAGGAGGTAGATACTATCATTATCTTCATTTTGCTCATGAGGAAACAGGGGCAATGATGCATTTGAACTTGTCCAAGAATCCAGTTATTAAATGGCAGAATCCAGAGTCCTCACTTCCTTATTCAGGACTGTGCACTCTAGTGGGGGGCTCCTGGCCCACGTGCCCAGCAAGCAAGCCACTCTTGAATACGTAGTAGCCTTTTGCCTTCATATTTTCTCAATTAATGGTAGGAAAATTGCAGCCGCTCCCGTGTGTGGGAATGTTTTGCAAATTTTTTTCACATTCGAAGGAGCCCTTACAGTTGGGTAGAGTTAGGACAAACAGACTATAAGAAAATGTAACTTAATTTTTCTAGAACAGAACTTTTTACTGTAAGCTCCTAATCTGCTAGTCTGGTGGAAACTTGGTCTGAGTCATGTAGGGGATTCCCTCCCTTGCCCCGACTACTCCCAGGGTCATGTCCACGTTCCAAAGTGTTACTGAGGAGCCAAAGGTTAAGGATGGAGGCTCATCTGGTCCTCCCACATCTGCCCACAGCACCAACTCTGAAATAACCATCACTCTGTCTGATCTCCAATAAAGTGTCTACTCAGTCTTGTCTCGCTGCAGTCCCAGGCCCATCCCATAAAGAGGAAGGAGGAAAAGCCTCCCTCTCAGGCAACTACCCACATCTACGCTAGTGACACATATCCCTTTATATCCTAGTGATTTTTAATGCCCTCTTTGCTTTACGAAATGAAATTTATAGAAAATATACTCTATCAAATGTAACTTCAAAAAATTTTAATATGTCTTAGCTGTAAAGGAGAACCCAATAGAAAATTATAATAAAATCATATGCACTCAAATGTGTGAATGCTATAGCATGACTACAGTAGGAGACATTATAAAAGGAGTCAGGTGGTTACGCACATATGCAGAATCATTGTAAATACGCATTTACAAATGTAGACTGAAATGGGCTACTATATTGGCACTTCAAGTACCATGACTCACGTTATACCAATAATTTTTTAAAGTAATTTTTACAAAATGATCAATTCTTGCTAAAGTTAAAAAAGGGGGAGGTAGGTGGGCACAGTGGCTTATACCTGTAATCCCAGCACTTTGGGAGGCCGAGGCGGGTAGGTCACCTGAGGTCAGGTGTTCGAGACCAGCCTGACCAACATGGAGAAGCCCTGTCTCTACTAAAAATACAAAATTAGCCGGGCATGGTGGCACATTCCTGTAATCCTAGCTACTTGGGAGACTGAAGCAGGAGAATTGCTTGAACTCGGGAGACGGAGATTGCGGTGAGCCAAAATCATGCCATTGCACTCCAGCCTGGGCAACAAGAGCAAGACTCCATCTCAAAAAAAAAAAAAAAACAAAAAACTGTCCCTCAATTCACACAGTAATCTCACTCCTGGATAACTCAGTTAATATCAAAACACTACAAAAATACTATGTAGAAAATATACATGGGCAACTTTTCCCTCTGGCCAAGATGAGGTAACAGGGAACCACTTTATGCTCCTACCTGAAACAACCGAACCAGTAAAAGTATATGAAACTATGAAACCATGGGATCAGCAAGCTCCAACAGCCAACCTTCCAGGCCGTGGTTTCAGGGCTGCCGACATCAATTCCTGCAGGATCTCAACTTTGAACCATTAAACACATCCTCTCCTTTTGCTTGAATGTACAATATAGATTTACAGTTTGCTAAGGGACGCTTCCATAGGAGTTGTGATGTTGATGTCGTTGTTACTTTTGGCCAAAAGTGATACTGTCGATGCCTGATAACGTTCCTGGAATTGTAAACCTGGCATGACTGAAATGCTTCTGTTAAATCAGTGGATTGTACACTTGGCTGACCTGAGAGTTATGAGAGGCACAATGGAAAGACAGCACATAGGCCAATATTCAACAACAACAAAAAACATTTATTGAACACCTACTATGTGTCTGGTTATAGAGGTCGATGGGTCACACCTTCAAAGAGCTCAGAGACTAGTAGGGGTGTGGTCCAGTCGAAGGCTTCTAAACCAGTGATAAGGCCATGCCCACACCAAGCAGTTTAATTTCCTGTGCAAAAAAAAAAAAAAAAAAAAAAATCAAGATGTTGCTTATCCTATGGACACAGATTGGGTGGCTCCAGAGTGTAGACAGTGAGTCCTCCCGGCTCCATCGTGGTGAAGCTGCTCTCATTCCCTTTACCCAACCCAAGATCATGATTGTGGATCCAGGTGTTGCCAGCTCACACTAGGTGCCCCTGAGTGCGAGGAGCCAACGCCTCTCTGGAATGTGGCTTACTGAAAACATCTGTCTCTAAGAGTTAGCAGGTATTTATTGACACCAGTGCTTCTCCAACTTTAATGTGCACACGGGGAACTTGTTAAATCACCTGGGGAACTTGTTAAACTGCAGATTCTGATTCACGAGGTCTGGGGTGGGGGCAGAAAGTTTGCATTTCTAACAAGCTCCCAGGTGATGCTGATGCTGCTGGTCTGCAAAACGCACTTGGGTCTAGAGGCCTGACAAGACACAGCATCACAGAAGACGGCTGGAACCACAGAATCACACGAAGACACTCCCACGAGATGTACTAACAGCTCTCCAATTACCTGGAGCAATGCCTCCTTGGTAGTAAGGTAAACCGTCATTGGTTAAGAGGGTCCAATATATAAATAAATACATTGCATACAATGTAGGAGAATGAGAGATTTTCTGGGCAGATCAGGGAAGGCTTCCAGGAGGAGTTGATTTCTGAGCTGGGTTTGAGAGTTTAGGGGGTCCAGATGGGGAAACGGGGAATGAGGAATGAGCCTCACAAGGCACATGAGGCCTGAAGTCACAGAGAGCCTCTGAAAGGTTAGACTGCAGAGACATAATCGAGTGTTTTAGAGCAAACACTCTGGCTGCCCTATGGGGAGTGCACTAGAGGGGAGCTAGGCCAGGCCAGCGGGCAGCTCTCAGTCGAATACAGGTGATGATGAGGATCTACACTAAGAGGCCCAGGAGCCAGGACACACACAACCTGCGGATGATGCCGTTGACTGGGATGGCGGGGAGTGGGGAGATGGTGAGCTCAGGACCGCCGAGTCTGGGAGGTGAAATGTCCAGGGATCTGAAGCTGGTGTCTGACCTGCAGGTGGATCTGGATTTCACAGGCACAGGAGCAGGGGCCGAGGCATGAGTGCAGGTGAGCCCTCCCAGAGAGGGTGGAGGTGAGTGCAGCACTGGGACAGCCATACTATTTGCTCTTTGATTCTGAGTGCCCCTTCTCACCAGCAACTGCACCAGGTATCTGTTCAGAAAGGGATAGAAAATGGCATGGTTGTTTATACCAGGCGCTAAAAAGGGCTATGATGAGAACGTCAGGCTTTTAAGAGTGTTCTAACCAATACCTGGACAAACATGAAGATAATAACCCTTTAAGTATTAAACCTTTTTTTTTTTTTGAGACAGGGGTCTTGCTCTGTCACCCAGGATGGAGTACAGTGGCAAGATCTCTGCTCAGTGCAACCTCCATTTACCAGATCCAAGCAATTCTCCTGCTTCAGCCTCCTGAGTAGCTGAGATTACAGGTCTGTGCCACGACACCTGGCTAAGGTGGTGGTGGTGGTTGTTTGCGTAGTTTTAGTAAAGACAAGGTTTCACCATGTTGGCCAGACTGGTCTCAAACTCCTGACCTCAAGTGATCCACCAGCCCTCGGCCTCCCAAAGCGCTGGAATTACAGGCATGAGTCACCATGCCCAGCCTCAGAACCATTTATTTTAATCATTTCTTAAATTTTCTCCACATATATTTAATGAGCATGTTACTATCCAAATTGTTAATTAAAAGAAATTAGTTAAAATAATGACAGTCATTTACATTGCTTTTTACATACACAATACCTTTTTATCCTCAAAATTTCTGTGTAGAATTTTTGAAAAAATTATCTCCATTTATAGGTAAGAATACTGGTACTTGGACTGATCAAGTGTCATGCCTGAGATAATTCAGCTGTCAGCAGCAAATTTGAGATTCCTACTGAGACTACCTGTTGCATGGTGACAGGTACATAAATATTCTGAAGTGAAATAATTCTTCAAGGAAAAGGAAAATATTTAGAATGGACTAGAAAAGGCTATTAAGTAACTAGTTCATCAATCATTTCATGGACTCTGTAGACAGAAATGAATCCTGAATAAAGCTGGGCCACCTTGGGGTTGGTCTCAGCAGAGCATTGTGTCCAAAAGAACCATGACTCCAACTCCAAAAAAGCCTTGCAGCTTAATATAAGAAGTCTCTTGGAGGCCAGGTGCAGTGGCTCAGACCCGTAATCCCAGCGCTTTGGGAGTGGGCGGATCGCTTGAGGTTAGGAGTAGAGACCATCCTGGCCAACATGGTGAAACCCTGTCTCTACTAAAAATATAAAACATTAGCTGGGTGTGGTGACCTGTGCCTGTAAGCTCAGCTACTCAGGAGGCTGAGGCACGAGAATTGCTTGAACCTGGGAGGCTCAGGTAACAGTGAGCTAAGATCACGCCACTGCACTCCATCCTGGGTGACAGAGTGAGACTCTATCTCAAAAAAAAAAAAAAAACGGGGGGTGCTTAGAGAAGCAGATTGGGGACTACCTTGCACACATTGCTTGACACACAGTGGAACATTCTAAAATCTTTTTTTGTGTGTGTGAGATGGAGTCTCTGTCTTTCGCCCAGGCTGTAGTGCAGTGGCATGATCTCAGCTGACTGCAACCTCCACCTTACAGGTTCAAGGTTCAAGTGGTTCTCTTACCTCAGCCTCCCGAGTAGCCGGGATTATAGGTGTGCACCACCATGCTCGGCTATTTTTTGTGTTTTTAGTAGAGATGGGGTTTCGCCATGTTTCCCAGGCTGGTCTCTTAACTCCCAGCCTCAGGTGACCCACCTGCCTCGGCCTCCCAAAGTGCTGGGATTACAGGCATGAGCCCCTGCATCCAGCCTCTAATATCTTTTTCCAAAGTCTCTCTCATCTCAGTAGCAGCCCTGCTTTGCTGCTGCTTTGCAGGCTGTGCCCTCTGGATTCCATTTCTTTCCACAGTCATTCCATCGCCTTTCTGATAGGGACCCGTTTAGCCTCTCAGCTCCCTCTAAGGCTCTTCCACAGTCACCCCTGGTAAACACAGTGACAAGAACAGGAGGCAACACACAACCGCCCAGGCTGTGGGTGGGGAGGGGCGGTGTGTGTGGATTTTTGTTGTCCCTGTCTCATACATGTACACTTTATACCCACCAGTGGCTTCCATCTCCTTTCCACGAGCCACGAGGCCCTACTTATCAGTCTCATCTCTGTTTCAGCCACACTGGCTGCCTTGTCTGTCCCCACATACCCAGCACTCTCCAGCCTCAGGACCCTGGCACTCACTGATCTTCTGCCTGGAACGTTTCACCATAAATAACCACATGGCCAGGTCTTTCCTTTCATTCAACTCTCTGCTCAGCTCTCTCCCATCAGTGAGCCTGTCCCTGAGCTCCTGATCTAAAATAGCAACCTCCTTACTCTCCATCCCTTCACCCTGCTGGATCTTCCTTCGGAGCATTTATCACCACCTCACATTGTCTGTTTATTTATTATTTACAACTCCCACAAGGAATCAAACCACACACAGGGAAGAACTTTGTCTGTTTTGCTCTTGGCGGATTGCTCATGCACAAAAAATGTTTGTTAAACAAAATGAATGGATCGTTAGCTATTCATCAAAATTTTATTAGAAAGCTAATAAATCCTTAATTAAGAATGTGTTTTCCTTTGAACACTTGACGCTAGTTATCGTGTAGTCACATGGATTCTAATGACCTCTGTGTCCTAGATGCTCCTCTTGCTGCTGTTATGGACTCTGTGCCTCGCATGTCATGTGGCATCTTCCGATCTCATCCTATGTCACCCTTCTGTTGTATATAAAGTCTGGGTTTTTCCGTCCAGTTTCCGATTCAAGGTTCTTGGTCTCTTTGAATCCCTTAAGCCTTTGCTCCCAAGAATCTCCAGTGCAGGTGTTCACAGATTGTGGCCTCGTTGATGGCCCATCATTAGCTTCCAGAAATGTGAATTGCCTGTGCCTGGGTACTGGCATCTTGAAATACTGAATGCCCCAGGGCCCTTGCCTTGCCAGCACCTCTGGCGTCTGTGAGCTTTGGGAACTAGCAGCACTGGGGACTTCAGGCCACGTGCCTCCCAGCATTAGGAGGGCAGTCCAGGCAAGAAGGAAAATGGGCCTCAAAGCAACTTCATTTGAAGGCTAGCACCCACGAACACATTTCTGCCTCCAGGATGTCCCTGATGGCCTCTCTCACTAGTCACTCTCCCAGAAGCACCACCAGTGATATCAATGATAACTCAAAAGCAAAGCATCCTGCATGGTAAAGAATTTTTGGCCTAGCCCAAAGACAGGCCTTTGCCCTGAGCTGCTTTCTTTGTTTAGGGCAGAGCCTGGACCCACCAGATCTTAGGGTGGAGCCCGCCACAACAGAGAGGCCATTCATGTGACTTAGGTTAGGGGCTTTAGGTTACATGGCATCAGCTGACCTAGAGGCTAAGATCAGCTAGGTGAGCAATCAACCAATCAGTCATGCCTACGTCTCAGACCCCCAATAAAACTCCTGAACACGGAGGCTCAGGTAAGCTTCCCTGGATGGTAATATACTGTCACACATGGGTACCAGGGAAATAATGTATTCTAGGGATGACAGAAGATTCACTTTTGGAACCTTCCCAAACTCTGCCCTATGCTTCTCTTCCTTTGGCTGATTTTAATCTGTATCCTGTTCTTGGGATAGAGCATAACTAGGAGCATAATAGCTTTCAGTGGGTTCTGAAGTCCTTCTAGTGGATTCTCAAATCTGAGGATGATTTGGAGAACTCACCCCCCTAAACTTCCTGTTGGTGTCCGAAGTAAGGGCAATCTTGGGTACCGTGTCCTCGAACCTCACAGTTTAGCTAACTGTGGGTATATCCCCACACCATGAAAAAGCTGGAGCTTCTGCTCCAGGGTGTTTCAATGCAGTGCAACATGTAGCTTTCTCCTTGCATTTAACATTCACTTTAATATATCTTTATATCACATTTAAAAGCTTTTGTGGGAAAAAGAGACTTTTAAAACTGGAAAAAAAAAACAAACTTGTCTTTGGTACTTATATGAAATTTGCATCAGTAATCCCAACATACTTTGAGAATACTGAATTTTGAAATTATTTCCCAGAGAAGTATACATTTTTCAGCATAACGAAGTCACCTGCCTAAGACCTCACAGCACTCATAGCAAAACTGAGAATAGAACATGCAATGCCTGACTTCTTAGTCTGCCCACTAGACCACAGTCAGGGCCAGGAGCACATTAAGCTTAGAAGGCACCAGACAGCACACAATCCCCAGTGCAGGGCAGGTAGATGGCTGATCCTGGAGAAGACAAGCAACTTGACTGCCTCAGGGAAATTACGAAAGTGATAAAGAGGGAGCTGCAGGTGATTCTAAACTCAAAGTGATCACAAGGTAGTGAAATATGAGGTTCCAGACAGCAGCAGATGAGAAAGTAGAAAGAAAAAATAGAAGGTGTGAAGAAGGATGGGAAGGTTCTTAGAAGAGGTGAATATGGAGAAAAAGCAGAGTGGGGTCTCCAGTAGAAGAAGCGTAAGCATGAGAGCTGGTGGATAAGCCCGGCTCATTCCTGCTCTGGGAAAAACCAAGGATTTTGTTAAATTCTTTCTCCCTTATCTTTTCAGTCAGCCAACACTTCACTCTAGGGGTTTTTAGCAAAAACTAATATTACCATAGTGGCAGCTGAGCATGGCGTGCTCTTCCTCAACCCAGGAGAGTGAATTTTGATGAGAATAAATGGAATTTAAACCTTAAAAGTTTGATGAATATCTGAAATGTAGTATCATACTTCGGAAGTCAAAGCAAGCTCTTAGCATAGAAATAATGTTCTTTTCCACCCTGAGGGTGAAGGGCAGAAGGGGAGCATGAGGGGCAGTCCTCTGTCTATAACTGATGGAGTCGAGAAGATGACAGGCCAAAGGACGTCACCAGCCTTACTTGGCAAGAAGCAAAAGGAAAGGAGAGACCCTAATCTTTGTAAAAAAAAAAAAAAAAAAAAAAGAAAGAAAGAAAGAAAGAAACAAAGGGCCATTTGGGAAAGGAAGCAAAAGGAGGAGGGTGGGCTGCAGGGACCCCCAACTCAGTGTGGCCCGTGCATCTCATGCCAACAGCCATTCCTCCATGAGCCAGACTTATTGGATCCCAAACAATATGTTCAGCCCTAAGTAATGACTTGTGACTGACCTAAGCACACCATTGCAATACTGTTTCCTTTACCAGGCAGTTGATTTCCCAGCCTCCCTTTTAGCCGGGAGTAGCTATATGACTCAGCTTGGGCCAATGAAATGTAAAAGGAAGACTGCTAGGAGGTGTCTAGGAAATTTTTTCTTTTCTGTTAAAAGAGGTTGATAGCGCTGATGCCACCTCTTTCTCTCTTCCTGCTTCAAACACAGGTCATGATCCTTGAAGCTGCAGCAACCAGATTATAGCTATAAGAGACAAAACAAGAGTATCACAGGGACACCAGCCACAATATCATCAAGCCACTAAATGAAGCCAGCAGTTCCCACTGCAGACACCATTGTGAATGAGAAAACTTAGAACTTGTTTGCCTAAGCTACCCTTGGTTGTATCTGCTCTTCCTAGCAGCAGCTGAATGCAACCTCAAGACAAAACTCGTATTCTAAGAAAATGTTGCCTTCATGACTGGTAAAATCACATTTTGGATTATCACCCCAAAAAACTCATAAAAAACGTTCTAGTGCTCATGGATCTCATCAGAGGCCTCTGATCCCTGAGGATCTTCACAATTGCAGTTTGAGAAGTCCAGAGAAGCGACTACAGACAAGTAAGAAAGACAAGGTACTGACAGGAAGAAAAAGATCAACTTTAGAAAGCAAGAATATGGGGAAAAAGCACTGGGAATAGCCAGCATCTCGCTGGTAGAGAGAATGTGGCAGAAAGAGATCCATGTGTCAGTGAGAGAGAGTGAGAGAGTGAGAACGAGAGAGAGAGAGAGAGAGAGAGAGACCTTCACCCTTCATTCCAGACAGCACCAGTTGGAGCCACAGTGTCTGTGGGTGCCAGGGGCCACTGAGAAATCATCTTTCTGGCCCTTGGGATGACAAGCCCAGAGCTGTAACAGAGGCCAGTAATAAGCCTCTGTAGTAAGCATTCATTAGATTTCCCATAGTCTTCCAGAAGCTGAATATAAATTGAATCCACAGTCCTTGAACTCAAAAGTTATCCTCTGACAGAATGAGAACGGGGTGAAGTCAACAGGAATGGAAAGGAAAATCGGGAAAAGGAGCAGGCAAGCCAGCTAGGGACCCGTGTTTCCCTCTATCTTCAGAAATCTTTACTCTTTTAGTCCTGAATAGCATGACTCATATTTTTTAAAAGTAATATCTTCTGTTGTTCTAGGACCTTTTGATTGAAGACAGTGTTGTTATAAAGAAGCCATGAATTCATTCTCTCGAATTCTCTCTCGAATTCTCTCTCTCTTTCTCTTTCTCTCTCTCTCTCTCTCTCTCATCCTGCTAATATTGCCTAGACTGGTCTAAAACTCCTGGCCTCAAGGAATCCTCCCACCTCAGCCTCCCAAAGTGCTAGAATTAAGGGTGCAAGCCAGAACGTCTGGCCTGCATGACTTACATTTGAAACTGAGTTCTACTTAGAGGAGGTCTAATGCACAAAAATTGAAACCTACAAAACAAATTGAAAGATCATTCACATTGTAAGTGGACAGTTCATTCCAGACTACATGGGTTTCTTCATAGAATGAGCTTTCCTAGTACATTTACTCCAAATCTGAATTAAGCAGGAGCCTTGAGTGAGCAGCCCGGCCACACGCAGCCGCAATGGCGAGTGCTTCCTGGTTCACAAAACGACCTGTTTGTCCTCACGACAGCCTTGTTTGATCTTTATGACAACCCTACGATTACGAGAGGAATAGATACTCTTTCCAGAATCATGTTTTTGTTCAAAAAAAAAAACTTTCATTTTAAAAATAGGCTTATTTTTAGCTGAGCGTAAAATTCATTTGTTCACTGTAGAAAAGTAGAAAGAGAAGAAGAAACCCTCCATACCCCAGAGAAAAACACCATGATTTTAAGCTTTTTTTTTTCAGTCTTTGTGCTGTGCACAGACATGATGATGCTGATTAGACAATTTTATTTTCAGACTTTTTTCACCTAACATTATAACATGAATATTTTCTCAGAATATTAAGCAACTCTTACTGTCATTTTTCATGATTGCACAGTATAATTTCCATAATTATTTCTAATAATTGAAATCCTTCTTTGCCCATTTCGTTTTGAGTTACCGTCAGTGTCATTTAAGCAAAAATGTAAATGAAGTATGCTACTTTCAAATGTAACAAGCTAATCATTCTCCCTATTGTTGAGGTTTCCCTCCTACCAATCAGTCTCTGATCAACGTCTTTATGTATAACTCTTTTTCTATATCTAAGGTTATTTTTTTAGAATAAATTACTGGAGATGGAGCTACTGTTCCAAAAGGAACAGACGTTTTAAGGTGCTGTTTGCAAAAGTGCTTCCCAGAATGACTCTACCAACCTACATTGCCAAAGTATCCCTTTGACCACATCCTCAGCAGCATGGAGTAAGTGTCTTAAGAAATATTTGCTTATTTATAGGTAAAAATCACATTTAATTATTATATTAGCAGGCATAGCTTTATCACTGAGTTTGAGTGCCTTTCCAGAAATGTATTAACCAGCTATAATTTCGTGTTTTGTAAAGTATGTGGTCCTAGCATGGAAACAAACCTCATTTTACTGCCGAGGAAATAAAATCTGGTGGAATTCAAACCATTTCCCCATTTAGTAAATAATTTTTTACTAAAAGCTTTTTAAATAAATTTTTTACCATTAAAAAAAGTTGTTTTACCATTTAGTAGACAATTTAAACAATTTACTTTAAATAAACAATTTCCTTTAAAAATTGTTTTGCCATTTAGAAAACAATTGCTAAACTGGCTAAGTGAAGACTCCAACTCAGGCTTTTTGAAGCTGACCTAAGTCATTTCCCCTCCCCACCACCATCATGTGGATTTTTAAATTCTTCAAACCTATCTGCAAAATTTAACAACATAAGTACTTTTTAAAGTATATACTTCAAGTCATAGCTTCTCTGCCAGTTTAGAACTGAGTAAATGAAGACCCAAGAACCCACATGGGCACCTGGTACAGAACTAGAGTCAGTGTCTAGTACAAAGATAACCTCTTCCTTTTTCTTTTCTTTCTTTTTTTGGGGAGGGGGGGGAAGGGTGTGGCGAGGGTGGAGTTTCTCTCTTGTTGCCCAGGCTGGAGTGCAATGGTGTGATCTCAGTTCACTGCAACCTCTGCCCACAAGCTCAAGTGATTCTCCTGCCTCAGCCTCCTGAGTAGCTGGGATTACATGCACCTGCCACCACGCCCGGCTAATTTTTGTATTTTTAGTAGAGACAGGGTTTCTCCATGTTGGTCAGCTGGTCTCAAACTCCTGACTTCAGGTAATCCGCCTGCCTCAGCCTCCCAAAGTATTGAGATTACAGACGTGAGCCACCGCACCCAGCCAAAGATGACCTCTTTCTAATCACATGTTGCCTGACTGCTTTTAGGATTAAGACTTTAGATGCTTACACAGTAGAGATTTATACCATTTCAAAATATAATGGACAAGCTAGGAGCAAAACTGAAGAGTTAGTTTCTAAACAGAACTGTTGGGAGTCAAGGGTTTCAAAGTCAGGCAGAACTGTGATTTGCATTTAGCAAAAATAGATCAATCTTATCCATTACATATAGCCCAAGGGGGGAAAAGCTCAGTGAATTATCCATGAAAGTAAACACATTTAAGAAAGACTCAGAAATAACACAACCTACACTTTTAATGTTTAAAAGACGGATTGCTTAAAAATGGAATATTGGGCTTGGGCGGGGGGGTCTCAAGCCTGCACCCAAAGTCTTGAGAGGCCGAGGCAGGAGGATTGCTTGAGCCCAGGATTTCAAGACCAGCCTGTACAACAGTGCAATCCTGTCTCTACAAAACAATTTTAAAACTAGCCAGGTGTGGTGGTGCACCCCTGTAGTCCCAGCTACTCAGTAGGCTGAGGTGAGAGGTTCACTTGAGCTCAGAAGATCAAAGTTGCAGTAGCTATGATTGTGCCACTGCACTCCAGCCTGCGCAATAAGCAAGATTCTATCTCTAATATAAAAAAAAAAAAAAGAGGAGAGAGAGAGAGAGAGAGAGAGAGAGAGAGAATACCGAATAAATGGTGCTGTTAACCATTTAAAAAAGAATAAATTACATTCTCCCACTTCATGTAGTATGCCAAAATCAGTTCTGGACAGATTTTAGATTTATGTTAAATATAAAAATGAACTAGAAAGAAAAAACAAATTTAAGAAAAGCAGAAATCGATAATCTGATTTTAAGCTGGTAAAGCTTAAAAGCTGAAGAGGACTCCATAAAGGAAAGGGTTACAGAAGAGAAGTTTAAGACTTCTAATGATGGTCAGAAGGAGGGAGAGAGGGGAAAAAAACCTGACAAAACAAATAAAATTTTCCTGCTCATCATCCAAGTTAAAAGGCATGTATCGAGCTAAGGAGACATGACAGTTAATAGGGCAGGAAGGATGACTATCTTTGCTATGGAACTGTTCCAGATGAGAGGACCTAGCACTCAGGAAAACGGTGCCCACACTCTCTTATGGGAGGGTATGACAAATACCATTACACTCTCAGAGAGGCACGTTTGGGACAGTTCGTACTGAAACACTCAAAAATCAGAGCTCATGTCCTTTGATCCAGTAATTCTACTTTTAAGAACAAATCAGAGGACTACAAAAAGATTTTCACATAAAGATATTTATCACAGACTGTGGTGGTGAAAATTTCTAAAAATTTAAAATGTCCCCAAATAAGAAAGTGGTTCAATAAGAATTAATCCATCCAGGCTCACATCTTAAGGAAATATTTTATAAAAGGAAAAATGTTTCTGGTATTTCAAGTGATAAAAGCAAGTGACAAAACAATATAGGAAGCATGATTGAAATTCTATAAAATGAAAAGTACATATGTAATCAGGGGTTATAACTGAATAGAATTCCATAGGAATTTTTTAATTTTCTTTTTTTGTTGTTGTTGTTGAGATGGAGTCTCACTCTGTCGCCCAGGCTGGAGTGCAGTGGTGTGATCTTGGCTCCCTGCAACCTCTGCCTCCCAGGTTTAAGCAATTCTCCTGCCTCAGCGTCCCAAGTAGCTGGGACTACAAGCATGTGCCACCACACCCTGCTAATTTTTTGTATTTTTAGTAGAGATGGGGTTTCACCATGTTAGCCAGGGTGGTCTCAATCTCCTGACCTTGTGATCCATCCGCCTTGGCCTCCCAAAGTGCTGGGATTACAGGCATGAGCCAGCACCCCAGACCTCTTTTTTGTACTTTTCTATGTTTTCCTAACTTTTTAAAAATATCTGTTGATATCCATACACGTGGTCATGCCCACACACACTTTTCTGTGTGCATGTGTGTAGGAGGAGAGTTGTGCAATAGTAACCCCATGGACAGTGTTCGAGGCATCTCCCATTCCCCTGCTTTCCTGTACACACATGTTAAAAACATCTTGTTGGAAACCTACAATGGACTATAAAAATAGAGACTACGCAGGTGGGTTACCAGCTAAGCTTTCTTAATGAGAAACTGGGAAGAAGTGAATAGCAAGTTTGATGAAATCATATCTTCATAAAGCTATAAATATTACAGAAGACAGATAAGAACATAAACAACTACAAGATCAAAGACTCTGTGGAGCAAATTCACTGGGAGAGAAGGGAAAATTTATATACGGAATTCTTTTTTTTAAGCCAGTTCCCTCTGAGTGTCCAGTTTAATGACTGTTTAAATTATATCTGCAATTTTCTGAGTGGTTCGCTTACTTTTCAAGTTTATAAACCAACACATCAACAATTCTCAGTCAATGGAAGAGCATTTCTCTGGGGAGCTATGAAAATATACCTTGCATTTTAAATGCAATAAAAAGCATGACTAAACATGCCTCTGTTCTTTATAACACAGAAGTACCACATCTGGTCATTAAGAAAATGCATTATACAGAGTTGTACGGATGCCAGATACTTATTACAGAGAACTGTTTTATCCATTTAGCCCAATTTTCCAGATGTTTTATTACTTGGAGACAGGAGAATTGTGGAAACTGATGATTGAGGCCCAGTTATTTCAAGGAGCTCCATTGCAAACCATAGAAAGCATTTGAGGGACAAGTAATTCATGACAGGCCACAAGGCAGTGCATGAGGAAGGCTGTCATCTCACTGGGTCACAGATAATCCCAACAAAGAACAAAACACCCTATTTTAGTAACCCCAGGCTTCACTTACAAAAATTGCCTCTTAGGCAAGCACTTAGTTGTCATTTCACATGCAAATGTGTATGCCCGTAATTGGAGCAATTTTCATAATAGTAGGTCAAGTTGGCAGTGACATTGAAAATGGCCCAGGTTGGCTGTGATTGGAGGCCTGGTTCTCATTGTCTACAAGCTGGCAAAATTCTCACTTGGACCAGTTGGAAGTCTTGTCCTCGTAAAGACAGCAGAATCAGGTTCAGCTGGAGCAGGTGCCGCTTCCCTGCGCCCCCGCCCCAGCTCCCCCACTGCCTGCTGCCCCCAGAATGACAGCCCTAAGGGGCCCTGCCTGCACTGCAGAGCAGCAGCCTTGGGGCATTAGCAGAGCTTACCCTGGCAGTCACAGTCATTGCTGCCAATTAGAAGGCACCTCATCATGGTCAGTTCTCTCCGTCTGTCAATCAACCTGCTCAGGACAGAAATAGGGACTAGAAAGGGGAGCAGAATCTTGTTTAGCTTCACCCGTCTGAAGTTATCATCTCTGTCTTCGCTTCACACACGTATATGTAGGAAAAAGCTCTCAGGACATGACTGAGATGTGTTCTTGGGCTAAAAGGGCCACCCTGAAAACTCAGCTAAGCCAATGTGTCTAGCAGCAAGTGTTGGGGAATTTATTCTATTTTTGTAGATGCTGATGTTTTTATTATTATAAATATTATATTTATTGTTATTTTTATAAACGCTAGTAGCCTCTGGCATTAGAGACAAGGGGGTCCATAAATCCTCTCCTGAGAACCTTGCTACCAGGTTGTGTATCTTGCAGTGAAAGGGAATCTGACTCCAAATTCTGCCAATGTTTATTAACAAGCCAGTATTAACTTAAAAATTATCATACAGTCCATTCTTGGGAGTTTGGAAACAGCCTCATCTCTCTTCAAGCATTACAACAATTATTTGCCTGAGAGGTTCACTCCAAGGAGGAACAAAATATTCTAACCACAGAATTAGTCAGTTTTCAAGTTCAGTCAGGAGACAGAGTCCACAGGGAAGTGGGAGAAGACAGGGTCAAGTGAATGTCCGGACGTCAAGTGCTGCTCCAAAGGCGGGGCTGGGCTTGCTGGGTTTGCTTGTGTGAGGGCAGCAGGGCTGGTACAGTCTTTGCAGTCAGCCACAGATTTCAACTTGCATTTCACTAACTGATCCAATCATTCCCTAACCCTGTGTTGTTAGATTTCAAAAACAGTATTTAAATCCATACTTCTGGAGTACGTACGTCTTCTTGATTAGGACACTTCAGAGTCACTAATCATCCCTAAATGTGGATTCCTGATTAAGGGGTCCTCAAATGCTAGCCACTACCACCCCCATCACACTATCTATAATAAATCGTATTGACATAAATGACTACACAGGGTTTTATAACATCCGCCGTCCCCACGGAGTAGGACTGGGAAGAGATAAAGGGCTCTCAGGGAACAGACAACCTCTCCTACTGCTCCACAAAGTGACAGAGCCTGGCTCTTCAATATCCAGCCATAAAATGCCTTAACTGTGATCCATTTGGAGGCTGTATTACCTGGTGGGGACAAGAAACATTTACCTGGGAAGGAGCTTCAGGAGAGTTGCAGCCAAATGCCTCTTCCAGCAGCTAGTTGTGTGTGTGCGTGTGTGTGTGTGTGTGTGTGCGTGTGTGTGTGTTTCTCAGCACTCTTTGTTCCTTGATTTTGAATTCTGCTTTTCTCCGTCTTCATTCTGTTTTCTTATAACATGTTCATATATCTTCAGGACTGGAGGTGGAGGAGGAAAGAGCAGTGCAGATTCAGGCTGCAAAAGCAGAAGCTAACGTTTTCTTTGCCATGTAAGAGAATTTCAGAGAAGTGGCCTGGCCCCCATGGCAAGAGAATAGGATGTGTAGTTAGGCCAAGTGGAGTTCAAATCCTGACTCTCAAACTTCCTGGTAGTACCTCTCTCACCTCATGTTCTTCATGTGTTGAATAAGACCAGTCTTATGTACCATGCAGGGTTGCTATCAGGGGTTGAGATACTGTGTAAAGAATCTGGTATATAGCAGGGCTTTAAAAATCGTGGTTTTTATTAGCCCCCAGGGACCTCCTGCTATCAGCAGAGGACCCATCAAGCTACAAATAAACACAAGTCATGATCAAGAATAGGTAACTATAGTGAAATTCATTAAGTGTTCTCATCGTCTCTGATCTTGAGTAATTTAGTCTACGAGGGACTGGATCTCCTTCTTTATTAAACTGTACGTATGTTCAAGTACAGAAACCAAGACTAAGCATTCATCTCTATGTTCATTACACAATTGCATGCCCTTATTTGTATCCAAGTCCTCTGTTCATTTTTCTACAGAATGTGTATTGGTTTGTGTGAGCACTTTATATAGTAAATATACTATTCCATTACTAGCTGTGTTTGCCACAGTATTTTATTTATTTACTTATTTATTTTTGTGAGATGGAGTTTTGCTCTTGTTGCCCAGGCTGGAGTGCAATGGCATGATCTTGGCTCACTGAAACCTCTGCCTCCTGGGTTCAAGCAATTCTCCTGTCTCAGCCTCCTGAGTAGCTGGGATCACAGGCATGTGCCACCATGCCCGGCTAATTTTGTAATTTTAGTGCAGATGGGGTTTCCCCGTGTTGATCCTGACCTCAGGTGATCTACCTGCTTCTGCCTCCCAAAGTGCTGAAATTACAGTCGTCAGCCACCACACCCGGTCTGCCACAGTATTGTTTAAAGTTCAAAGAGTACCTTTAAATTTGGGTTACTTTTTTGACATGCAAGATTAAATTTTTTTAACTTCTGATTTTTTTTTTCTGTTATGAGCATTATTCAAATCTAAGCTAAAAGGGAGACAGTCCTCCTTCTACCAAAGATTTAATAAATATGCACTTTCAATTCTTCTAGGTTTTAAATAACTTACCTCGTCAATAAATCTGTAATTAATTTTGGGAGGACTGAGATAATTATCTAAATTGATTTTTCCCTGAGGAACTCATCAATTCTTCCTATGCTATTTATTGAAAATCCTTCTCTTTCTCCCTGATCTGTGATGCCTCCTCCAGCATAAATTAAATTCGTACATTGAACAGGGTCTATATCAGACTATCAATCCTACATCATCGATCTGTTTGCCTCTTCTTAAGCCAGCACCACACTGACTGTAGAATGTTGATAAGCAGCGCTGGGGATGCAGGGTGCCAAGTGGCTGGCAGAGGAAAGAGGGAGGATTTCCAGGGAAAGCAGTGTGGTCTTGGCATAAACAGGCCAAAGGGGAAGTTCAGGGCCTCATAAGATGATGAAAAGTACATATCTCAATTTGGCTGAACAGTGGGGGATGTAAGTAAGAGGCTAGGGTGAAAAAGAACTGGAAGGTAGTGAGCCACGCAGAGACAGGCCAGGAGCCCCAGGTTAACAAGAACGTGCCACGTGCAACACCATAAGGGATGTAAGACTGAGGAAGACATACTGATAGCTGCAGGAGGCAGACCAATCCTAGGCAAACAGGGGCAGGTCCCAGTGAAACCTGACCTTCAAACCAAAGACAGTTTGAAACCTGAAAGCCAAGCTTCTAGCCTTGGATAAATCTATGAACTAATTAAGAACCCCTCTCCCATTTGGTGCACATTCCTCTGATTGATCCCCATCTTTCACCTGTTTTACACGTACCTCCTTTTCCCTAATTTTTTTTAACACTGTCATGCCCACCTGTAAGGGGTGCTTTTTTTTTTTTTTTGCCGCTTTTTTTTGCCTACTCACCAGTATACACACTCCCCATTCTGAGCTCATAAGAGCCCTGGACCCAGCCACACTGAGAAGGAAGCCATCAACTTCAGGTGGGAGACCACCCTTATGCCCCTCTCTACCGAGAGCTGTTTCGTTGCTCAATAAAATTATTCTCTACCCTCCTCACCCTTCAATTGTCAGCCTAACTTTATTCTTCTCAGAGGTGGGACAAGTATTCGGGACCCACCGAATGCAAGTACACAGAAGGTTGTACTATTGTGGCCCTCTGCCCTCTGCCAGTGAAGGGCAGCCGCCCCATGCAACAGGAAGCAGCGGCGGGGCCAAGCCAGCCCCGGAGCCACCGGCCGGGGTGGGGAAAGATGCTAACAGAACTGTTAACAGGCTGCCGTCAGTCAGGCTGTGGATGGCAGGACTAAAGGAGCTAGTTAGCATACTGCAACAGCCCGTCTGGGACTTTGGGGTCAGGGACACACCTGCCTGGGCACCACTGCATTCCTCTTGTCTAGATGCTGGAGTCCTCTGTGGGAGTGGCTTGCAACATGCTCGGTCCAGCCACAAGTCCCGCACAGAGCATGCTCCTGTGCTGCTGCCTGGAACAATCGCCAGACCCTGCACTTGCTCCCTCACACACCCCTCCCACCAGGGGCCAAGCAAGCAGTTTCGGGGGCTGCAGGGTCTGCCCTGGAGTGCAGCCCAGCAGGCGGAGTGGGCAGAGCGTCTCCTCTGGTGATCCCAGGCCTGAGCAAGGCTGGGCAGGAAGTCTCCAGACAGCAAAGTGACCAAGAAAAGTCCTGCATCAGTATTATTGCTGTTTTCGAGGGAAAGGGTGGTCCACAGAAACACTGATGGTAACAAAAAACAACTACGGTAAAGGACAACAATGCCACAAGAGTACTACCAACGAAGTGTTCCAAGACCCATAAAAATAATAAATGTCTCCTCATTAATCTAATCTCTTCATCAGACCTTACCTCTGCTGAAGCCTGGAGTACTGGGAACAACACAAATGTCCATCAGCTGGTAAATGGATAAACAAATTCCACACACGGAACACTACTCAGCAACAATAGGAATAAACAAACTATAGATAGACACTACAACCTGGATGAATCTCAGAATAATTATGCTGAGTAAAAGAAACCAGACCAAAAAAAAAAAAAAATGCCATGTGATCCATTTGCACAAAATTCTAGAAAATGCAAACTAGCGGGTACAGTGGCTCACGCCTGTAATCCCAACACTTTGGGAGGCCAAGGCGGGTGGATCACGAGGTGAAGAGATCGAGACCATCCTGGTCAACATGGTGAAACCCCATCTCTACTAAAAATACAAAAAATTAGCTGGGCATGGTGGCGCACGCCTATAGTCCCAGCTACTCAGGAGGCTGAGGCAGGAGAATTGCTTGAACCCAGGAGGCGGAGGTTGCGGTGAGCCGAGACCACGCCATTGCACTCCAGCCTGGGTAACAAGAGCGGAAAAAAAATAGAAAAAGAAAAAAGAAAATGCAAAGTAACCTGTAGTGACAGAAAACAGATCGGTACTTGTCTGGATGGAAGGTTATATGGGAGTAGGGCTGGGGGCAGGGAGGGGAGAGAAGGATGAAAGGGAGAGATGGCAAAAGGGCCTGAAGACGCCGTGGGGGTGACGGGTATGTCCAATATCTGCTTGTGGCAATGGTTCCACCGCTGTATATTTAAAACTTACCAAACTGTACACTTTAAATATACGCAATTCATTGTATATCAATCACAATAAAACTGTAAAAATAAATTTTATCTTATACTTGCTGACTCTTTTTGTTTTGTTTTGTTTTTGAGACAGAGTTTTGCTCTTGTTACCCAGGCTGGAGTGCAATGGCGCGATCTCAGCTCGCCGCAACCTCCACCTCCTGGGTTCAGGCAATTCTCCTGTCTCAGCCTCCTGAGTAGCTGGGATTACAGGCACGTGCCACCATGCCCAGCTAATTTTTTGTATTTTTAGTAGAGATGGGGTTTCACCATGTTGACCGGGATGGTCTCGATCTCTTGACCTCGTGATCCACCCGCCTCGGCCTCCCAAAGTGCTGGGATTACAGGCTTGAGCCACCGCGCCCGGCCTGCTGATTCTTTTTTAATGGATCTGGGCCAGAACGCAAGCACTGGTATTTTTTCAAAGCTCTCAAGGTGAGCCTGATGCACAATGAGGTGTAAAATCCTGGGTCCCATGATACCTGAGACGCTTCCTGGATGTCTGATTCTGTCTGTCTGCAATGGGAGGACTCCTTGGTGAATGCTAGGATTCTCCTCATATAGAGAACAGCACCTTGGTGAAAATAGGTGGCAGCCACTCCTTTGCTGTTGGTTATCTCCACTTCTGTGCCTTACACTGGGATTTGGGCTGATGAGGTCTGCATGGTTTGTTCCTATAGAGTTTGCTGTCTGATCCAAGCTTCTACTGTCCCAGTATATGTGATGCTTGTTCTCAGGCAACATCCCCCACCCTGACCCCTCTCTAGCATCGTGACATAGTCAACTGTCAAAGTGGTCACTGCATGCCCCTCATCCATCTCTCCGCCTGTAGTAGACGCTGCGAGCCCTTCAGGGAATGTTCTCTTTGCTTAGATAGGGCAGCTCTCCAGGGAAGCCCACTGCCCCGTCAGCTAACCAGCACATCTTCAACAAAAAAGAAGCAGTTATATTTTCACTTGCTTCTGGAGGCTTCCACCTGAGCTTTCTGGTCCTTTGCATACCACACAGCTCTTCGTGCCAATGTTGCCAAAGCAATTCCACCAGTGCCAGCTGCCCGCCTATAAGTCCCGATGTGAAGTGAGCCCTCACTCCGTGCCCCAGAGGCAAGCTCACAACCTCTGAAGCTACAGACCACACTGAATGCCTCTGACAGAGAGCAGAACCAAATGCCAATTCCTAACCCCAAGAATTTTTCTCTCTCAAGAAGACAAACACCCCACCTCTCTCTAGACCTCTTTAGAAGGGAAGAGAGGGCAGGCTGACATGCCATCTGACAGCAATGCCCTCTTTGCAAACCCTGCATTGGGTAGCTAGTGCCATTTCTGCCCCCGAGAGATGCCCTGTCACACCTTCTTATTCATATACACACGTCAAATTTAGTCCCTTGTTCATTACATTTACCAGTCCTATCCCAGTTCAGCTTCCTCTGTCATCTCATATACAAGACAAATAGTGGAGGGTGGCAGGAAGGTAAAGAAGGATTTTTTTTTTTTTTTGAAATGGAGTTTTGCTCTTGTTGCACAGGCTGGAGTGCAATGGTGCAATCTCAGCTCACTGCAGCCTCCACCTCCCAGTTTCAAGTGATTCTCCTGCCTCAGCCTCCCATGTAGCTGGGATTACAGGCATATGTCACCATGCCCAGATAATTTTTGTATTTTTAGTAGAGACGGAGTTTCACCACGTTGGCTAGACTGGTCTCAAACTCTTGAACTCATGATCTGCCCACCGCGGCCTCTCAAAGTGCTGGAATTACAGGCATGAGCCACCGCACCCAGCCAGAAGGAATATTTTGAAGAGGAGTAATAGACATGCAGTTGCCAACATGAACTTTGCCCCCAATCTGGAGATTTTGGATTTAGAAACCTTAGAAGATTCACTTCTTCTGGGTGTTCACATCTTGTGGCATCAGAGCAGCCTTTGGTCACCAAAATGTTTCCAGACAGATTCAGATTTTTTTTTCTTAGCATTTGGTATTTGGTCTGCATTAACAGAGCAAATGAATACTCAAATTATAGAAACAAGAGAACAAGACAGCGTGTGGGTTCCCACCAGAGGGCACTGTTTAATAGATAAGGAAGAGAAAGTTGTTTCTATGGCTAATTTTAGCAAAGCAGGGAGAAATGCTTGCCACCTGCCAGAGCAGATTTAACTCCAAGCCCTCCTCTGCCCTTTTGGACAGGCCAGTTAAGCCCTCCTTGAAAAATGGCACTCAACCTGAGTTTTCATAATTGCAGTGACAGAATTCACAGGTATTTCAGGGTTGCTGATGGATATGTCATGAGGGTAGAGAAATGTGATCATCTAATATCAGGAGCTCCCTCCCTCCCACGAAATGTTCCCACCTCATGGCACTCAACCTGAGTTTTCATAATTGCAGTGACAGAATTCACAGGTATTTCAGGGTTGCTGATGGATATGTCATGAAGATAGAGAAATGTGATCATCTAATATCAGGAGCTCCCTCCCTCCCACGAAATGTTCCCACCTCTTCAGGAGTTAGGCAGCTTTGCTCACTTGTCTGCCCAGGTGTTAGGCTATCCACCCACCTCAATAAATTGTATCACTTTCCACAGGTTGCTGAATTGGCTCACTGGGCATCCAACCATCTCCCCTCCTCCCAGTGTGTCCTCCTGTAGCACAGAGGCTGGTAACTACACTTCCCGGACTCCCTTGCTACTGGGGTTCCATGTTCTTTCGTTTCTGCTCATTAGATGTGATTGCATGAGCCTTGAATTCAGATGTGAGTGAGGTGGAGACTGAGACGGGGGATGAGGTATCCCTTTGCTGTGTCAACTGGAGCTGAAATGGTATCATTCTAGAGTTAGCAGCTGTAACAGAGGCTTCTCCACACGGCATGCAGCTTCCTGGTCATGACGAGAGCAGTTGCGCAAGGAATTTCAGCCAAGAGTCAAGCTCTTCAGCTCTCACAAGGATTCTGTGAGCCACTTGATACTCTGTAGTTAGTTAATTCCTCCTAAAACTAGCTGGAGCGAATTCTGTTTTGTCCACCTAAAATAATCAAAAGGGTCAGAATTTTAGTTTTATTCAGAGTGTGAGGATGAACAACCCAGAAACACCAACTCCAAAGGAATGGAATAGGCATTCCAAAGTAGGGAAGTAAAGATTTCATTTGTATAGGCGGGATCAGAGGAATTTTTAGCAGGATTACAACATTATTATTCATACAAGCTTGGCACATTCTTATGGGAATTTAATTGGCTGTAGGTCATGTTTCATTTTGAGAAGGGTACATTTAACATTTTTTAACAGAGGGTGTAATAAACATTGGTTGTTTGTCATTTGATCTAAACAAAGGGAAGTTAAATCTGTAACAAGGGTCCAAGGGTCATCAATTAAGGAAAAGGAGATTGCTATCCCAGATCCCATTTGTTTATCTCTAGTCATGGCACAGAATGAGAAAAATTAAAAAAGCAAGCTAATCTGTAACCTGGAACAGAAGCTGTAAGCATATGTGATGCAGATCACAGCCACATCTCTGTCAAGGCTTAAAGCGTTTTTGGAGGTTCCAAAAGCTTCTAAATTTTATGTTCTCAGTTCTCTGTAACTAAGCATTGAATAACTGATAAATTATCTACCTGTAAGTCTGAACTAGAAGTCTGATACATTTCCTAAATTCCTCTCTCCTCATTTCCCATAGCTAAATGATCCTCAGATATTGTCAGAATATGATCCAAATAAGTTGTGTCACAGAAAAAAAATATTTGGACACTTGTTAAAATGAAAAGGAGGACTTTATTCAGGACTATTTTATTAGGTGTCCAGACTATTGCAATAGGGGAGTCAGATCAGGCTGCACTCTGAATATTGCAAAGACATTAGGAGATTTACAAGCAACAAGCAGAGTGAGGGTGTCAGTGGATGGAAACGTGTTAAAAGGAGACATCAAGGGCAAGAGGATTCTTGCTGAAGGCAGGCCAGGGTGATCAGATATCAAGGACAGGGAATGAGGAATTTAATTAAGATATAGAGAGCAGTTAAATATCAAGGGTGGGAGATTCTTACTACACTGTCTGATCTGGATTCTTGCTAGAACTGGGCTATGCAGGCCCAGGAAGGACAGGGGCCAAAGTTGAAGTCCAGTGCAGAAGAGGCTTAGTCAGGGCTCAGAGTATGACTAAAATTTGGTCGAGAGAGTCTTTGTCCATTGATATATGAAAAAGTGCTCAGCACAGAGCAGCAAGAGGGTCCACGAGTCCTTTCTCCTCCTCGTTTTGCTATTACACGAGGCCACGCTGTGAGGGAGGAGAAAGCTTGGTGGATTCAAATATATGACGATCACTGCCCCTGGAGCACAAAACTGAGGATAGAAGTGATGGGGGCAGAGAGGTGGGCAGATGCAAGGTTCTGCCACACGGTGCAGGCTATATTAAAGATCCTGTATTTTCTCAGGAGGCTGAGGCAGGAGAATTGCCTGAACCCGGGAGGCGGAGGTTGCGGTGAGCCGAGATCGCGCCATTGCACTCCAGCCTGGGTAACAAGAGCGAAACTGCGTCTCAAAAAAAAAAAAAAAAAAAGATCCTGTATTTTATTCTAGGGACAATGGGGAACAAGTCATTGAAAAGTTTTAAGCAAGGAAGTGTTAAGACTGACTTTAGGTTTTACAAAGATGACTTTGTCAGCTGTGTTTCCACAGCTGATTGGGTGGAGGGGCGACCTGGTGGTGTAAGCAGTAAGTGGAAAGATCTTTCCAGGCCAGCACCTAAAGCTCTATTTCATTCCTGTATTATCCCTGAGGGGAAATTGAGTGGGGAGGGAATCTTATTTATAGCAGCAATGAAAAGAATGAAGCATGCTTAAAAGGAAATGTGAAGGACCTTTGTAAAGTAAAGTATAAGACTTTGGTGGCAAGCATAAAATAATTTTATAAATTAAAAGAAAGTGTTTCTAAGTGGAAAGCCCCAATATGGCAAAGATGTCAGTTTTCTCTGAATTGATCCGTAATGTGAATGCAATTCCTACCAAAGCGGTTTTTGTTTTTTTCTTTTGTTTTGGACCTTGTCAATCAAGTCTTCAAGCTCATATGGAAGGAAAAATTATCATTGTCATTGTTTTTAATACAAGTAGAGAATGTATTTGAGCCAAGCTTGAGAAGTGCAACCCAGGATCATAGATTCAAATTGCCCTGAATATACACTCCAATTATCAACAGTCACAAGTGCACTTTATTTTTTGTAAAGACAGTGTCTCACTATGTTGCCCAGGCTTGTCTCAAACTCCTGGCCTCCACCAATTGATCTTCCCACCTCATCCTCTGGAGTGAAGTCCCAGTCCAAAGTGCTGGGACTTTAGGCATGAGCCACCATGTCTACATGTGAATTTTTAAAGGGAAAGAAGGGGCTAGGTGCAGTGGCTCACTCCTGTAATCCTAGCACTTTGGGAGGCCAAGGTTGGCAGATCACTTTAGCCAGGAGTTCGAGACCAGCCTGCCCAACACGGCAAAATGCTGACTGTACTAAAAATACAAAAATTAGCTGGGCATGGTGGCATATGCCTGTAATTCCAGCTACTTGGGAGGCTGAGGCAGGGGAATTGCCTGAAACTGGGAGGCAGAGGTTGCGGTGAGGGGAGATCACACCACTGCACTCCAGCCTGCATGACAGATGAGATTCTGTCTCAGAAATAAGGTGGGGTGGTGTGGGGTGGGGGGAAGAAGGGGCAGTTCCTAATTGTTTACCCAGAATTTACATTAAAATAACATAAGCTATTGATACATATTCTTTGTTTTGTTTGTTTGTTTTTGAGATGGAGTCTCGCTCTGTCACCCAGGCTAGAGTGCAGTGGCGCAATCTTGGCTCACTGCAACCTCCACCTCCCGGGTTCAAGCGATTCTCCTGAGTAGCTGGAACTACAGGCACTCACCACCCACGCTCAGCTAATTTTTTTTATTTTTAGTAGAGATGGAGTTTCACCACATTGGCCAGGATGGTCTCAATCTCCTGCCCTTGTGATCCATCCACTTCAGCCTCTCAAAGTCCTGGAAATAATAGGCGTGAGCCACTGAGCCTGGCTACATTGTTCTTTGTATCACAAATTCCAGAAATATGAAGATAATTAATGAAGCAGCTAGACAGAAACAAAATAGCTTTAAACAATTGCCCCCAAGCATAAAGGGGTGGCCTGTTACACACTTGCATGACTAAGTCCCAAACTCTTGTCTCGCTGGGCCTGCAGATTTCACTTAGCGCAGACTGTTCTGAGATATTTGAGGGGAGATATAGTAAATGCCAATTTTACTCTCAGATTCTATTGGGGCAGGATGGATGTATTGCATTCTATTAAATTGCATTAATTTTCTTCTTTTTTTGTTTGTTTGTTTTTGGTACTCCTCTCAGAGATCCTTGCCAAGTTCAGCTCTCTTTGCCAACACCAGTAATTCAACAGTGCACCTTCATAACAGTAAAAATCCAGTGATGCATTTTAAGCAATGGTGTTAGTGCTTAGAAAGATCCTCAGGGAAACCAGAAACCATACAGATGGATTCAGTTGTAACACATTTGCTGTAAATCCATAGCAGTCACGTTTTCATAGTTCAGTCATCTGGGGAAACTTCATTTCAGCTCCACGTTGTTTTAATTCCGTACATTAACTTTAATTAGCTGTGGTATCTTGAGCAAATCATTTAGTTCTTTGGGGCCTTGGAGCCTCAATATAGTCCTCTAAAATGGGGACAATAAAACCCACCTCTTACATTGTTTGGGGATAAAGTAAGAGGATGATAATAATGTGGCTGGCGCCTTGTTGGTGGTGAGTAAGTTGTAGTGATTATTGCTTAGACCACTGCTGCTCAACAAGATGATATTTGGCAATATTTGGAGACATTTACGTTTTTTACCACTGAGGCTCAGAGGCTGGGGGTGGTGCTACTGATGACTGGTGAGTAGAGGCCAGACGCTGCTAAACATCATATAATGCACAGGACTGCCACCCAGAACCGAAAATTATCTGGCTAAAAATGTCACTAGTGCAGAGGTTGAAAAACCCTGATTTAAAATATAACCCAAACTGGGTGTAGTGGTGGAGGCCTGTAGTCCGAGCTATTCAGCAGGCTGAGACAGGATCGGTCAAGCCCAAGTTCAAGTCCGCCCTGAGTAAAGTAGTAAGATTCTGTTTCTAAAAAGTAAAATATAACCCAACTATGAGTATGTTAATATTATTCCCGTGTTATAGCACACTTTTAACTAATGAGTCAGTTAATAATGGGTGCAATAAAAAAGAGATCTGATACTTTCACAGAATCTCAGGGCTTGCTGAATATAACTCCAAATCTTCCTGAAACCACTCTCCATCACCCTAATTCCTAAATGCTCACAATTATTCCCACTGATAATTTCTCTCTTCCAAGGCTTCTAGCCTTCAATTTCCTTGCATCTGAGATCTGTTCTTAAACTCTTCAGTGACTTACTTCTAAGGAAGATAATATGGTGGTAGTGATGCATGTCACTTACAAGATTAAGCTATATAAAGGCATTGTGGCTTCCTCTTTGCTCTCTCTTTCAGTTCATTTGATTGGGAGAAGCCACCTGCTATATTGCGGGTATGGCAAGTAACTCAGGCTTTCAGCCAGTAGCCAGTAAGAAACTGAGGTCTGTTGCCAACAGCCACATAAGTTAACTTAGCAGTAGATCCTCTGTCACCAGCCAAGCCTAGAGAAAAAACCTTCAGACAACTGCGGCTTCATGAGATAATCTAATCCAGAATCACCCAGCTAAACTCCTAAATTCCTGACCCACGAGGATGGTGAGATATTCATCAAATTATTTGTTATCTGTAGTTGTTTTCAAGCTCTTAAATTTTGGAGTAACAATAGATAACTAGGACACAATACGAAGTTGTCATTAAGTATTTAGTAATTGCAATCACACAAATTGGAGATGGAATTTTGGAAACGTGATGCCGGCCTTCCATTGACAGTAAAAAGAGGGGTGAAGATAGATACTGCGAATTATATTTGTCTTAATTATAAGAAGAGGGGAGAATAGTGTGCTACAGAGGTTTTCTTTCATGGGAGAATTTTCAACATGCACCGTGTAGGGGTGGAAAGATGTGATACCTTTCCTCATCCATCATGAGTCATGGCTGACACTCATGTAACAAAAGAGCAGATTAGCACAAGGGAAGTATTACGGATTTATTTAATCAATTTTACACGACCACGGGAGCCTTAGGAAAGGAAGACTTAAAGACCCAGGAAAAGCTGCCTATTTTGATGTTTAGGTTTGATGCAGAGCAGACAGCCAGGCAGAAATGTGACTGGACAAAAAGGATATGATCAACCTAATGGTAACAGAGAGGAGAAATAGGTCAAGTCATGTCTGTTCAGTCTTCTCGGCCTCTCTGTGTGATATTCCTTCCTCCAGGATATGGAGCAGGGTCCCTCTGCAACAAAAGTCTTGAAAGCCACTATCAGACAAGGTAGGTCAGAGAAACTCTTTGTGGCCAGCTCCTACAGAAAGGCACGGGAAGATTAGAGTAATATTTCTAGATTTTATGACTGGCTTTGGGGGCAAACAGGCTCTGGTTTTTCTTTCTTTCTGAGACAGAGTCTTGCTGTGTCGCCCAGGCTGGAGTGCAGTGGTGCGATCTCAGCTCACCACAAACTGTGTCTCCCGGGTTCAAACGATTCTTGTGCTTCAGCCTCTCAAGTAGCTGGGATTACCAGCGTATGGCACCACATCCAGCTAATTTTAGTATTTTTAGTAGAGATTAGGTTTTGCCATGTTGGCCAGGCTGGTCTCTAACTCCTGGCCTTAAGTGATCCACCTGCCTTGGCCTCCCAAAGTACTGGGATAACAGGCATGAGCCGCCATGCCCACTGTGTTCTAGTTTCTCTGACCCATTTTGGAAAAGAGGAATTCTAGTTTCTATGGCTTGCTTTGGGGAAGAAGGGGGAGCAGGAGAAAGAAAGGCAGGAGAAAATCAGAAAGATCTTCTGAGTCTCTTTTCTTCAGTTCAAAGTATTCAACACACCAAAGTGCCACACTCTGAGTTCTCATTTTCTTTTCTTCTTTTTTTTTTTTCCCCCTTTTTTGAGACAGAGTCTTGCTCTGTTACCCAGGCTGGAGTGCAGTGGCATAATCCCGGCTCACTGCAACCTCCGCCTCTCAGGTTCAAGCAATTCTCCTGCCTCAACCTCCCGAGTAGCTGGGATTGCAGGCACACGCCCGGCTAATTTTTTGTATCTGTAGTAGAGATGGGGTTTCACCATGTTGGCCAGGCAGTGTCGAACTTCTGACCTCGTGATCCACCCGCCTCGGCCTCCCAAAGTGCTGGGATTACAGGTATCAGCCTGGGGTCTCATTTTCTGAGTCCCAATCATCATTACATTTTTTTTTTTTTTTTTTGAAGTCTTTCCTTAAAGTTCTTCCACCCTCATTTTCAGAATACTTATTGTAGAGTCTGTGGTTTTGGTCTGCCCAGCGTTTTCTCCTTCCAGACAAGGAAAGGGAGAACACCTCTTCTCCTCTGGCATCTCCGTTCCGTGTTGGTCATGGGACCTCACTGGCTCTTCCTTAGGGGCTTATGAAATCGAACTTAGCTGGGATCTTTTATCAGGACCGACACAGATGAATGACAACATATGCTTTCTTAAGGAGTTGTCCTTGCTGCCCTACGGCTGTTGGGGTATCGTAATGAGAAGAACCTGCCAGAGAATGAAGTTAATACACAGAAAAACCGAGTTGAAAGACAGAGCTGCATCAGGAGAGGGGAGGGAAAAGGGGACAGAGAGAGAAAGCCTGTTTTAGTCCCCGCCACACTGGATCCAGCAACATTGTTCTGCTTGCATCTATATCTTTTATTTCCATATAAACAAAATAGATTTAAAATAAAATTCATGATAGGAATTCCTGAGAGCAACTAAAATATTTGCTTCTGACGGGGTGCTATAGATACAGAGTTTCTTTTCTCTCTCTTTGGGGATGGTGGTGCTGTTGCTCAGTCTCACAGGGCTGCGCTGTGTTCCTGTAGGACATGACCCAGTTGTTAAACTATTTAGCAATCTTCCTGTACCATTGCTTTATTGTCTGTGAAACAGACTTAATGTAATAATTCTCTAATTAGCTGAATAAACATTTAACACGTTATCATTCTATTTTGAAACGGACTATTTGGCAATCTTCCTGTACCATTGCTTTATTGTCTGTGAAATAGACTTAATGTAATAATTCTCTAATTAGCTGAATAAACATTTAACACGTTATCATTCTATTTTGAAACAGTCACGTTTTTAACGCTCTTTGACAAGTTCTTATTTTTCTATTAACTTGGCCCACAGCGTCCTTTTCAGAAGTCCTCTCATCTGTCCCCTGCCAAGAGGTTTTCTCAGGATCTCTTGGGCGTGCTCCGCCCCAGGGAGTTCTGATGGGAAGGCTATATTGACTACAGCTGAAATGAGCTTAACAGAAAAGCCTACACTTAGGAGCAAACGAACTCAGCTGTCATCTCCGTTATCTGGTGTTTGGGCTGAATGGAGAAAGGTGCTCCGCAAGCTCAGTTTCTCCAGCTTCACCGAAGCCAGGATCCCAGAGGAGAGCGCAGGCGTGAGCAGCAACCCAGCACCGGGCTAGCGTCGCGAGCCTGTGCACCGAGCCCTTTTCTTTTTCTTTCTTTTTTGTTTGTTTGTTTTGTTTTTATTTGTTTTTGTATTTGAGACGGAATCTCGCTGTGTCGCCCAGCCTGGAGTGCAATGGCGCAGTCTCAGCTGGCTGCAACCTCCGCCTCTCGGGTTCAAGCGATTCTCCTGCCTCAGCCTCCCGAGTAGCTGGGATTATAGGCACACGCCACCAGGCCCAACTAATTTTTGTATTTTTAGTAGAGACGGGGTTTCACCATGTTGGCCAAGTTTGTCTCGAACCCCTGATCTCAGGTGATCCTCCAGCCTCTGCCTCCCAAAGTGCGGGGATTACAAGCATGAGCCACTGCGCCCGTCCGGCACCCGGCCCTTTATTTTACTTTGGCCATCCTGTATTTGAGGTTGCTGTCTAGGCTCTGCTTCTACCCGAGGGCACCCCTGGAGTAAATGCTCGGTGCGGCCCGGGCAGGGAGGGCCGGGTGAGGGCCCGGGGCCTGGAGGCGGAGTTGGGGGCGGGGCGCGCCGTCACCTGACTTGGTGACTCACCCGCTGCCGCGCTTCCTCCGACCCGGGCCCCCCCGGCGGGAAGTCGGGTGCCGAGGCTCCGGCTTGGCAGACCCGGCGGAGAGCAGCCGAGCGGCCATGGAGCTGCGCGGGCTGGGGCTGCTCCGGCTGCCCATGCTGCTGGCGTTGCTGTTGGCGACGCTGCTGGCGGCAATGTTGGCGCTGCTTGCTCAGGTGGCGCTGGTGGCGCAGGCGGCTCGGGCCCCGGGCGTCTTGACCCAGCCCGGGCCGGCGCTGTGGCCCCTGCCGCTGTCGGTGAAGATGACCCCGAACCTGCTGCGCCTCGCCCCGGAGAACTTCTACATCAGCCACAGCCCCAATTCCACGGCGGGCCCCTCCTGCACCCTATTGGAGGAAGCGTTTCGGCGGTGAGCGCTCCCGGCCCTGCCGGGAGTTGTCCTGGGGAAGGGGAGAGGAGGACCACCCCGGGGCGCTGTGCAGACCACCACCCCACTGCACAGACGAGGAAACCGCCCCGGAGCGGGCAGGCGATCTGCCCAGCGCCACACGGATTGAACCCACACTCTTGCCCCCACCCTCCTCCTGCTTCCTAAGAGACACCTTGGGTGCTCAGGAACCCTGGTTAGAGAGCAGGATACTAAGTGGGAGAGAGGTTGCTCTGAGGCCTTGTTGGGCAAATGACATGGATGGAGGGGACACCGTTTCCCCAGCTCCAGACCTGGGGAGAAAAGTGACAGCTTGTTTGAAGGGCGCCCTAAGGGATGATAAGTTACCCGAAGGGCTTAGGCTCTCTTAAGGGACCAGGCATTCCCCAAAGCTGGCTGTCATTTATAGGCCAGTTTCACCCCCTTGCCACTCCTCAGATCTCCAAGTAACAACTCAGATGGCAGAAGTCATCAGTTTCGAGCACTGACAAAAACTCCCCTCCCTCCTAAAATCTCTGTTCCCTGTAAAATGTGAGATGTTTGCATCTGTGTTTGTGCCGCCGGTGGTTAGGCAATATGGGACTTTGTTTCTCAACACCAATCATGGGTCTGCTCTCCCTGCTTTCTCTTTTACAGACCCCTAGTTGGCGCCTCTATCTCTCTCGCCCTTTGGCTGCAGACAGGGTGAATTTTGTCATGGGAATCAGCCAGTCACACCGTAGACAAGGCAGGTTCCCCTGAGGAGATGTTTGAAGAAGCCACACACTGTCCTCTCAGTGGGAGGCCTGTGTAGGTGGGACTGTCCTTGAAGGTGTGTCGTGCTCAGAACTGTAATTTGGTGCTAGCTGTACTGCCCCCTGGCATCCCCTGAACGTGTCGCTGTACGCAGTGGATACTATAAAGCTTAATTGTGCTTGCAGGATGCTGAGCAGGTGGAGAGGACATGCAGAGCTAACTGAATAACGTGCTCTGACCCCAGGTGGGACTGGTACCTAGGCTCAGGCTAAAGAGGCCCAAGATGCCGATGGCAGAGCTGGTTCATTCTCTGCTGTCAGAAGGCTCATGCTTTCCTTCTGTTTTGTACAACTAAATGTGTATTATCACACTCGAATGGGCCTTTGGTATCCAATCTGCTAAGGCCACAGAGGGGTGAAGATGTAGAACCAAAGTGTCTGGTTGCATTGGGATAGGAAGATTACCTGGAAAGTACTTGAAGGTTGTCTCAGAAGATGATGACTAGGGTTGGAAATACTTTTAAAAACAAACACCCTTATTATGTTTGCCTTGGAGCTCAGCTTGTAGGATTGGGTTTTCCTTCTGTGTCATACTACTAGGTCAAACAAGGACTTGGTAATATGCTGAACTCAGTATGACAAGAAAGCATGGGTATGTAAGTTAACAATATGTATATAACTAGGACTTGAATCAGCTGTGAGATGGTTCGAAGGCAAGGCTTGGCATTTCAAGGCAGGTGCAGGCAATTACCTGAGGAGTTTGCCTAATTCATGGCCTCTGTGTGAGGCAGCCATTGATTATGCCTGGCATTGTTAGGAAGCAAGTCGTAAAATGTATTAGCCCTTATGACTAAGACTTGAAGGCGTGCATGTGAGCATTCTAGGAATTCAGGAGGGCAGCAGCTATTGCAGAGTAAAAGCACAGTGGGGTTGGAAGGGTTTGGAAATACGGGGGTGTTCAGAAAGCGCTGCGTGATCAGGAACACACACAGCCTAGGCCCCAGATTGTTCAGAATCACGTAACACCTGTCTCTGAAGAGCCCATTGTATCACAAACCCTGCTTTGAAACAGTGCTTTTTGCAGGCAGAGGGTTTGGCTATTAGATACATAACTGCTGCTTCAGCTTCTAGAGGAGCGTAACTTGCTAGTAACTTGCTTTTAAAAATAAGTGAATAGCTTCACTCCTTCATTTCCTGGAAGGCGAAATTAACCCACATACCTTTGACATGCTACCTCAGAGCCCTTTGAGTTTTCTGTTGGAATTTTACTACCTAGGGTCAAGGTTCTAAGCCAGCTTCCAATTCAGATCTTGAAGCTGCTGGCAGCTTTAATTATCTTTTTAAAACATTTTTATTTTTGACTATGGCAAAATAGACATAAAATTTACCATCTTAACCTTTTGTAAGTATTTCAGTGGTCTTAATTTCCTTTTTAATCTGTCAAGGTTTTCCCATGAGAAGGGCCCTCAACACCTTCATCCATTCCATTCTCTCACTGGTTAACTTCCATACCTTTCCAAACACGTCAGAATTTTCCCACCTCCTCTTATGTGAAAAGGCACAAGATGTTCTCACACAAAAGTAGCATATACAACCTTCCAGCTTACCAAAATCTATAAAATATTATTTAAACAATTGCTCTGAAGCCTATCTGGTCTTTTTTTATTTGTCAATGCCTTTAAATTTTTATTTAATATTCTCTGATTTTTGGATACCAACAAAAGGTACATTTTAAAGGCCCTGAGAATTCTGGACCTTCTTTTGGGGGTTTATATGTAAACTAGGATATGTTAGTAGGAAGGTAACAGGAACCCTGACTCAATCTGGCTTAAACAATAAGAAACTTTATCTCACACATTAGGATGTCCAAAAGTAGGGATGAATATAGGGCAGGTTTACTAAGTGGCTCAATAGTATTACCAGGGATCCATATTCTTTCTGCCTTTGCTCTGTCCTCTTAAGTGTAGCGACAACTGGTCCAGCTGTCACGTACAGAGAAACAAAATTTTCTTGGGATTAGCTCAGAATAACTCTCCTTAACCCCCACATCCTATGACTAGTCAGAATTGGGTTTTGATTCCCAAGAGTGATGGATTACCATGATGGTTTCATTATTGGTTTTTAACATGGGTTTCATATATCACTGAGGAGTGTGGGGAAGCTTTTAAAATTCCCATGCCTGAATCCCATTCAAATAGATTCTGATTCTGAAGGTCTGGACGTTGGGGTTTTCAAAAAACTTCCTAAGTGATTCCAATGTACAGATTGGGGTGAGAATCTCTAGTTGGACTTAAAATAGGTGGCATGGATTTGAGGAGTTAGCTACAATGTTCACTACACATCTCTTTTTAAAATTTGGCTAAAATGCTTTTAAAATATGTTTACATTTATTTCTCAAACAGATATCATGACTATATTTTTGGTTCCTACAAGTTGCATCATGAACCTGCTGAATTCCAGGCTAGCACCCAGCTTCAACAACTTCTTGTCTCAGTCACCCTTCAGTCAGAGTGTGATGCTTTCCCCAACATATCTTCAGATGAGTCTTGTAAGTACCTGTGCAATATTAGTGTATTATATCCAGGGTGCTCGCTGACGAGGACTTCAGTGCCAAAAGCTGGCTCATGCTAGGAACCACTGTGAGTTCTTGACCAGTGAGTTTATGATTCCTATTTTTAAAATGACCTTTATTCCAGCACTTTGGGGGGCCCAGGTGGGCAAATCACAAGGTCAGGAGTTTGAGACCAGCCTGGCCAACATAGTGAAACCCTGAAATACAAAAATTAACCGGACATGGTGGTGCACGCCCAGCTACTCAGGAGGCTGAGGCAGGAGAATTGCTTGAACCTGGGAGGCAGAGGTTGTGGTGAGCCAAGATCCTGCCACTGCACTGCAGCCTGGGCGACAGAGTGAGACTCCATCTCAAAATAATAATAATAACCTTTAAAGTCTGACTATAAAAGTAGTACATAGTCTGTGGAAAATTTTTAAGTATAGTAAGTGCAGAAGAAGAAGAAGAAATAAATCACTTAATAATCCCAGCAGACAGAATTAATCACTGTCATTTTAGGTGTATTTATTTATTTTTTTTGCAGAGTAAAACATTTAAGCATTTTACACAGACATAAATACAAATATAATAAGCACTGCCATGAAAATGGCAGTAATTCCGTGCATGTGCATCATGTATTTTTGTTATATTTTTATACCACACTTTTTTGCAAAATACAAACATTTATGAATTTCACTAGTTTTCTGTGATATCATTTTTAGTGGCTGAATAATGTTCTTTCACTGTATGGATAAGCTGACTTGGCTTATCTCTTTTGATTACCTAGGTAATTTCTTAACTTTTACCTTTGAAAACATCTGTTTGTGTCCATGATCTTTATTTATAATCTAATTTTACACAAAGGTAATGCAGAGTTGGGGGGAGAGGGGGGTACAGCAGTTTCATTTGATTGACAGTGTAATCAACATTTAGCTGTATGATTTTGTTCCTGTTGTTGCCTAAACGTTATTCTCTAGGGCTTTTCCCAAATTGTTTTAGAAAGAACAAACAAGTGGACATACCTTTTCTATAGGTTACACTGCCTAGGACTAATGTGGAATTGCACCAAGGAATCAAAGAAAGGCAGTATAAGGACACGTGTAGCATAAGATCAGTGCAAGAGAGAGCAGACAGGGGAACTGAGTGTAAAGACAGAGACTGGGCGCAGTGGCTCACACCTGTAATCCCAGCACTTTGGGAGGCCAAGGTGGGTGGATCACTTGAGACCAGGAGTTCAAGACCAGCCTGGCCAATATGGTGAAACCTGTCTCCATTAAAAAATACAAAAAGTTAGCCGGGTGTGGTGGTGTGCACCTGTAATCCCAGCTACTCGGGAAGCTGAGGCAGGAGAATCACCTGAACCCAGGAGGCAGAGGTTGCAGTAAGCTGAGGTCACACCGCTACACTCCAGCCTGGGATACAGAGTGAGACTGTCTCAAAAAAAAAAAGAAAGAAAAAAAAAAAAATGATGCCACAAATTTAGAGAAAAGAGCAACTCCTTTATCCCTAGACTGTCTCACAGTTAAGTATGTCTTCATCCTGCTGGTTTAGATGAGATTTTTCAATAATACATTTCTTTGAAAAAGAGCTTTCTTTCTCTAATTCTGCAGCTGTTCTTAGACAAGAAATGGGAAAATTCACCAACATTAGATATTATTTCAACTGATACTCTGCACTCAGACACCACGTGAAGTAGGTTTTGCAACCTGAATTGACATGGAAATGGTCATTACGTTGCCCAGGAATCTTTGCTGTCCATTGGCAATATAGACAACAGACTGTAAATTCCACAAGATGAAATGTTTCGAGACTGGAGAGTCATAGCTCATCTCTGAGTCAGTTCTACAAACCCTCTTTATTCTGAAAGGGGAGTTTCTTGAGACAATGTGATTGCGAAATTTTCCTTTGAAGTATAAACTAGCTTTTAGTCTTTAAACTAGTTGCTGCTGATGATGATAAAAGTAACACATATGAATGGAAATAACAAGATATCAAATGTCCGGAGTAGGAGGACATGTTGGAGGAAGTGATACATGTTAAAGCACCATTATTTATTAAAAATAAAAATATGCATGCCCTGAGAGGTGGGCTAGTTTTTACTGCATATGAATTGACACGTAAATCAGCAGTTTGCCTGTAATGTGAAGAACTGTCAACAAAGCTCAATGTCCATCCGTAGAGGAATGGCTAATTACATCTTGTCAATCCATACGAAACAGTATGATCACAACAGTTAAGAATAAAGAAGCAGTGTTACAGAGAACACACATGGAGAACTGCCAAGATAAACTGCTGAGTTAAAGAAAGCTGTGTAATAATGTGTAGAGGTGGACCCCGTTTCTATATCAACACACATGCAGGAACACACGCATAAAGCAGGATTTTTTCCTTCCACGTACATCTGTGTCAAGCCTAAGAAAAGGCCCAATAAGTGCTTCCTTCCTCTGAGGAAGATAGAGGGAAGTGGGTGGGTATCTCAAAGGAGATTTTAGCCTTATCTAGGTTGTCTTTAAAGGAGAATATATGGCTACATTATTTGTGTATACCCCCTCCAAAACAAATGTATTTATGGTGCAAAAAGATAGAGAAGGGGCTTACTGAAAAGTAAATGATGTCATTCCTTTCCCACTTCAGGGAAGTGATCATTGTTAACACTAATAACTTGATTTTGAAGTAAAAATGGACACATTCTTTGTAGCTATGTGTCCATATATTTGGAAAATCAAATTGCTCTCTAATTGTTATATATATTTTCCACTGAGTTGAAGTACAGTCCTTTTTAATATCAGCCAGTTGTCAGCTATTAGAAAATAATTGGTATCAAGTATATGCAATATATTAAGGTTTTTAGGTGACTCTTTGTGCTATTTCTGGGAGATCTCAAAACTAGAATGTGGCAAAAAATCTTTTTAAATGATGACCAGCAGAGCAGTGAGCTCTAGGTAGCTGATTCGGAATTTGATATAGGCTGGGTGCTGTGGCTGACATCTGTAATCCCAACACTTTGGGAGGCTGAGGGTGATAGATGGCTTGAGCCCAGGAGCTCAAGACCAGCCTGGGCAACATGACAAAACACCGTCTCCACAAAAAAAAAAAAAAATTAGCCAGGCGTGGTGGCACATCTATAGTCCCACCAGGAGGCAGGTCGAGGGTGCAGTGAACTGTGATCATGCCACTCCACTCCAGCCTGGGCAAAAGATTGACTTTGTCTCAACAGCAGCATCTATTTGCTGTAGATGGAGAGGAAACATAATTAGACTGTGCTCATAAATAGCAATATAGTTCTTAGCCTGGCATTGGCTAACTCATCACTGTGGTCGTCTAATGGAAAAGGCTGTCTTGTCATAAGACTGTCACCTGAGATGCTCACACTATTTACAGCACTTTTGTCTACCTGCAGCTAACTATCCTGTGAGCATCTGGATGGAGGTGGTGGTAGAAGGTGATAAACCAGCCCAGTATTAAATCATTAACCTCCAGGCCTTCAGTGTATTTGCTATGGCAAGGTCCACAGCTGTTACACCCTTTAAAGCTGTTGTACCCTTTACAGCTTTAAATCTCCGTACCCTCTGTGAGTTTACTATGTCTGTGGTTGGCTCCACTCCAGACCTCTCTAAAAGACTACATGACTAAATGGGCCAACCTTAGGCAGAGTATGTTCAAAGATCGAAGGATTAGCCTCTCACCAGAAGTGGCTAACTGGAGCCCCACTCTGGATGGTGTGAACTTTTAATTGAGCGGGACAAAGCTGAATTATTTTTATTGAGGGGGACAAAGCTGAACTAAGCGAAGGAGATTTGGAGAGTAAGTCTTAAGGCAGATTTGGATGATACTGAGGGAAGGTGGGTACAGGGCAAATAGAAAAACTGAAGGCAAAAGAGTCGTGATAACTCTCTGGCCTTAAGGGGAATCAATTTGAGTGATACCTGGGGTGTCACCAAGGACTAGTAGAAACTGAGGTATGTTTGCATTTTTCAACTAAACTCTTAGCTTAACTAGGACTCTACTCTGTTGAGGAGAAGCTGGAGAGACTAACTCTCTCAGAGGGGAAAATGAGGAAACACGGAGATGACACCCAAATTCCTGACCTGAGTAACTCAAGTGACTGCATGGTGGTGCTGTGACTCACTGAAACGTGGAACACAGGAGCCCAGCAGGTTGAAGTGTGTGGAGGAGGGAGGGAAGAGTTCTGTTGGGGCGTGCAGAGTTGAAAGAATCTGCAGGACATCCAAATGGAGATGTACAGGAGGCAGTTAGAGAGGTAGGTCATGTGCTTGGGGGAAAATAATGGTCGAGAAATATCAATGATGTGTTTAGGAAACTTAACCGTGTGTCATGGAGGGATTAACAAAAGTTTGTGTGTGATTTTAAATCCCTAATACAGATACTTTACTTGTGAGAGAACCAGTGGCTGTCCTGAAGGCCAACAGAGTTTGGGGAGCATTACGAGGTAAGTGAACATGCAGTTTCATTGTTAACTTTCCAGTAAAGGGAAATTTTCAGTTGGTGCTTTGTGAAATCAAGGACAGCAAACCTGTGCTGCCTTGGATCCTTTACAGAATGCTTTGTTATGTAGTTCCAAAATGATTTCCATTGCACACGAACTCCTTAAAGCATGGAGAGGCCGGGCACGGTGGCTCATACCTGTAACCCCAGCACTTAGAGAGGCTGAGATGGGTGATGATTGCCTGGGCTCAGGCGTCTGAGACCAGCCTAAGCAACATGGCGCAACCTCATATCTACAAAAAATACAAAACTTAGCCAGGCACAGTGGCATGGACTTGCAGTCTCAGCTACTCTGAAGGCTGAGGTGGGAGGATTGCTTGAGCCCAGGACATTGAGGCTGTAGTGAGCCTGGATCACATCACTGCACTCTAGCCTGGGCAATAGAGCAAGACCCCTATCTCAAAAAAATACAAATAAATAAGCATAGGAGAAAACTCATTTGACCTTTCAAAAAGTGTCTGGAGGTTATTCCATTCCTGCAGTGCTGTAATTCATGGATGCTCTTGGGCCTGTAATGTTTATAGCACTACACATGCCACAACCTGTTCTGATTAGGGAATTTTGTTTCAGCTATCGCTTCTGTTGCCTTCAGAAGCAAGCGTCTCCCCTCCCTCATTTTAAATTCCTGTGGATTTAGAAACATAGCTAAGTTTGTATAAGGAACAGTGTAAACATGCAAACAAGCTCTAGAGTTGGTCAGAGACAATAGGCAGGGAGTAACTTTAAAAACTTTTCCTGAGAATTTCAGGGTCTGAACTTTAAAGTTAGACATCAGGACATTTGCTGTTCAAAAGTTTCTTTCACCTTTCTCTCCAGGCAGATAAGATACTGTACTGACTTCCAAATATCAGAGTTTTTAGAAAGGGAATTTAAAAAAATATGAACTAACCAAATTTATAGTAATTAAAATGAATTTTAATTACTATAAATTAAATAGTATAATAAATTAATTACTATAAATATAAATTTGGTTAGTTCATATTTTTATAGTATAAAATAAATTTTATTTATTATCAGTTTTTAGAAAGGGAAATATCAGAGTTTTTAGAAAGGGAATTTAAAAAAATATGAACTCACCAAATTTATAGTAATTAAAATAAATTTTAATTATAGTATAAAATAAATTTTAATTACTATAAATTTGGTTAGTTCATATTTTTATAGTATAAAAATAAATTTTAATTACTATAAATTAATTATAGTACATGACTATAAATTTAATTTATAGTAATTATACTACTATACAGTAATTTAATTCACGTCTGTAATCCCAGCACTTTGGAGGTCAAGGCAGGCAGATCACTTGAGGTCAGGAGTTCAAGACCAGACTGGCCAACATGGTGAAACCCCATCTCTACTAAAAATACAAAAAAAAAGTAGCTGGGCATGGTGGCGCATGCCTGTAATCCCAGCTACTTGGGAGGGTGAGGCAGGAGAACAGCTTGAACCCAGGAGATGGAGGTTGTAGTGAGCTGAGATTGCACCACTTCATTCCAACCTGGGGTACAGAGCGAGACTCCTTCTCAAAAGACAAAATAAAGGTTTGGGATTTGACTCAGATTGAGTGTTACCTGAAATAATCATTGTTATGCTATATATTTTTATACCCATAAGAATATTTTAATTTTATTCAAAATAGAATATGAAAATATCTAGATATTTACAACAAAGGTAATTTTATTTATGTATAATGTTAGTGATTTTAAGTTTTTATTCGTCTGATTTGCCTGTCTTGTCTGTGTCTGGTAAGGAGAAGAGACGCTTAATGATGTTTGTTCTGATCCATACCAAAATAAAGAACTCTAGCAAGGCTGGGCGTGGTGGCTCATGCCTGTAATCCCAACACTTTGGGAGGCTGAGGTGAGTGGATCACTTAAAGTCAGGAGTCTGAGACCAGTCTGGTCAACCCAGTGAAACCCCATCTGTATTAAAAATACAAAAATCAGCCAGGCGTGGTGGCACACGCTTATAGTCCCAGCTACTTGGGAGGCTGAGGCAGGAGAAGTGCTTGAACCCGAGAGGCGGACGTTGCAGTGAGCTGAGATCACGCCACTGCGCTCCATCCTGGGTGATAAAGCGAGACTCTGCCTCAAAAAAAACCAAAAAACAAAAAGCAAATGAAACTCTAGCGAGTATGTAGTGACTAGATTTCTACTCCAAGAAGTCCTTATTTTCTGTTTACCATCAGACTTTCAGAGTAACGTACTCTAAACTGATCATTACTGAGTGCAATGTCACTTAACAGAAACTTTCCAAGTTATTCTTCCCAGCACGACCATGAGCTTGACGTGGTGGGGAGAGGCAAGCATAGCAAAAATGACTGAACTCTTCTTAGGTTAAAAATTCTCTGGCTCTATAACTGTCAGCTAGAATGGGTATCTGAATAAAGTCAAGGCCAGTTAGAGCCTGTCAACTAGTATATTAAAGGAATAATCCACCTGAGTAAAAAATGTTCAGAAGGTAGTCTTTGCAGCTGTAAGTAAAACTGTATATTGTAAATTGACCTTTATAGTTTCATGGTGGTTTTTCCGGCCATTTTCCCCTGTTACATTTAGGTGCCTTCTAAAAGTGACTATAATATTTGATTATAAAAATTCTTTCTCATAATGCTATAAATTTATTCAGAAACTGATATTTTATTAAATTACTATTATTTTGTGTTTATTGAAACAAACCCCAGGCTATGGATACAATGAAGTAAAGCACTTTCATTAGATGAGTAGAGAAGGGCAATAGATTTTTTAAAAATTTGGCTTTGATTTAGAAATTATGGTAGAAGGTATAGGTATAACAATATGTTTTAGAGGATATAGGTATAACACTATTATATTTATTTGCCTTGAGTCTGTTTGAATAATTTAACTTTTATCATGTCAATTTGTTGATTTATAAATTAATGCAATAAATTTTATTTTCCTCAGGTTTAGAGACCTTTAGCCAGTTAGTTTATCAAGATTCTTATGGGACTGTAAGTATGATTACTGTATGTTACTAAAAATTGTTAGACAAATTACTACTGATAAAAATGTAACCTGTTTATCGCTTCCTGAAGGTTTATTTTCCCCAGATATTTATCTTAGCTGGTAAATGTAAATTTCATACTTTTTTGTTGTTCTAAATTAATATTTTATCAAATGCTTATATAAATAGATGTAGTCTTCATTGAGTTCAAGACAACAGAAAATTCTAAAAATAATTTATTTTTTTTCTCATAGTTCACCATCAATGAATCTACCATTATTGATTCTCCAAGGTTTTCTCATAGAGGAATTTTAATTGATACATCCAGACACTATCTGCCAGTTAAGATTATTCTTAAAACTCTGGTAGGTAATTAATTCATTCTAATCCATTGTGTATTCTGAAGATGTTCCCTTTATGTTGTTACTTCATATTGGTTACTGTTGTGTAGGTTGGAATAGGGGAATTTGTATACGTACTGGCATTCTTCCCTCAATCCCTAGGGAAGTGTATTTCCTCAGCTGTGATGCGGAGGTTCCCCTTAAGAGTCACCCTCCTGTTTTCAGTGCAAGAGCCACGTATAACATGTATTTAGCCAAGACTATTAAGAGAAAAACACTGCCCATTGGCCCTTTACATACTCCTCCCTTTTGTCAAATCATGTATCTAGACTTTTGGTTAGGAACACATGGTCGCCCGGGCATGGTGGCTCATACCTGTAATCCCAGCACTTTGGGAGGCCAGGCAGGTAGATCTCCTGAGGTCAGGAGTTTGAGACCAGCCTCGCCAACATGGTAAAAGCTCATCTCTACTAAAAATACGAAAATTAGCCAGGCGTGGTAGTTTTCACCTGTAATCCCAGCTACTGGGGAGGCTGAGGCAGGAGAACTGCTTGAACCCAGGAAGTGGAGGCTGCGGTGAAACGAGATCGAGCCACTGTACTCCAGCCTAAGCAACAGAGCGAGACTCCGTCTCAAAAAAAAAAAAAGGAATACATGGCCACCATACTTTTAGTTAGTGCCCTTTATATTTTGTGACCGCCTCTTACTTTTTTTGTAAGTGACATTAGAAAGGAGTCTGGGAGCTCTTTTATTCCTAGGGAAATATTCCAAAGGAATATGGAACCTCAGGGTGGTATGGGTTAGGAAGATGGTTGACAGTAACTGTTTTCTCCTATGGACTTTTGCTTATTGGTTAATCCCACCACCATCACCTGCCAATTTGTAGGGGTGGGGAGGTTTCCTCTCATATGCCTTCACTTGATCATTTATGATTACACTATGCTATTTAAAAATTATTTTTATATTTACATTAATACTCTGCATTTTTTTCTCTGAAAGACACTTATATCACTTTTTTTTTTTTTTTTTTTTGAGACGGAGTTTCACTCTTGTTACCCAGGCTGGAGTGCAATGGCGCGACCTCGGCTCACCGCAACCTCCGCCTCCTGGGTTCAGGCAATTCTCCTGCCTCAGCCTCCTGAGTAGCTGGGATTACAGGCACGCGCCACCATGCCCAGCTAATTTTTTTGTATTTTTAGTAGAGACGGGGTTTCACCATGTTGACCAGGATGGTCTCGATCTCTCGACCTCGTGATCCACCTGCCTCGGCCTCCCAAAGTGCTGGGATTACAGGCTTGAGCCACCGCACCCAGCCTATCACTTTTAAGAAATAAATGCTTAGTGTAAAAAATTTAAACAATATAAATATGCATCAAATAGGCAGTCATCCCATAATTTCATTTGCCAAAGATTTGTATACATTTTTATGTCCTACTTACCTCATTTTAGACTTAAAAAATGAATATATAGGCGGGGCATGGTGGCTTACGCCTATAATTTCAGCACTTAGGGAAGCAGAGGCAGGTGGATCACTCGAGGTCAGGAGTTCGAGACCTGTCTGACCACCATGGTGAAACCTGTCTACAAAAAGTGAGCTGGGTGTGGTGGTGCACGCCTGTGATCCCAGCTACTCGGGAGGCTGAGGCAGGAGAATTGCTTGAACCTGGGAGAGGCAGGTTGCAGTGAGCCAAGATTGCACCACCTCACTCCAGCCTGGGTGACAGAACGAGACTCCATCTCAAAACAAACTAAATATATTAACACATACAATGTGACTTTTTTAAAAACTTAAATGAGATCATATTTTTGCCATCCCCACCCCCAACCCCCGCTTTTTTTTTTTTTTGAGATGGAGTCTTGCTCTGTTACCCAGGCTGGAGTACAGTGGCACAATCTTGGTTCACTGCAACTTTGGCCTCCCAGGGTCAAGTGATTCTCTTGCCTCTGCCTCCCGAGTAGCTGGGATTACAGGCACACCTGCCACCACACCCAGCTAATTTTTATACTTTCAGTAGAGACAGGGTTTCACCATGTTGGTCAAGCTGATCTCGAACTCCTGACCTCAAGTAATCTGCCCGCCTTAGCCTTTCAAAGTGATGTGATTACAGATGTGAGCCACGGTACCTGGCCTTTGCTACCCTTTCAACAGTTCAGTATTTCATTTTATTTAAATAGTCTCACACTGATGGACATCCAAGTTAATTTACTATGACAAATACTAGCACAGTGTTCTTTTATACCTATATTTGTATACTTGTCAAGATTATTTCTCGAGGATAAAGTCTTAGAAGTGAATTTATTTTTTGGTACATTTTAACTTTTGGTATATACTGTCAGGGGGCCTTCTGGACAGGTCGGTCATAGCCACATATGCTTGGCCAACAGTGTGGTACATCTTTGCTAGGTCTGTTGCTGATCTGATGATAAAATACATCTCCTGGTTTTAATTTGCACTTCCTTGCTTTTTAGTGAATATAAGCCATTTCTTTTTAACATATTCGGTATTTGTATATTTTATATTATAAACTGTAAGGTTTTTTTTTGTTGTTGTTGTTGTTTGAGACAATCTCACTCTGTCACCCAGGCTGAAGTGCAGTGGTGTGATCTTGGCTCACTGCAGTACCCGCCTCCTGTATCCAAGTGATTCTTGTGTCTCGGCCTCCTAAGTAGCTGGGATTACAGGCATGCACCACCACACCCAGATAATTTTTTGTATCTTTAGTAGAGACAGGGTTTCGCCATGTTGCCCAGGATGGTCTGAAACTCCTGAGCTCAGGTAATCTGCTAGCCTCAGCTTCCCAAAATGCTAGGATTACAGGCTTGAGCAACTGTGCCCCAGCCATATAAGTTTATTTTCTATGTTCATTTTGTTGTCTAGAATGTGAATACCTTCTTTTTTGATTTAATGTTTTAATGTTATTTGTAGACTGTGCCACTGATACTTTTATATTTGCTTATATTTATCTGATTTAAAAAATTTAATTAATTTAAACTTTTCATTTTTTTAAAAGAATTTTGTAGAGATAGGGTCTTACCATATTGCCCAGCTGGTCTCAAATTCCTGGTGTCAAATGATCCTTCGGTCTTGTCTCCCAAAGTGTTGGGATTATAGGCATGAGCCCCCACACCGCACCTTATATTTGTATTATATACTTATCCATCATATTTTGTTGTGAAATTTTTCTAAATTTCTAAATTTGTTTTAATAACTATATAGTGCCTATAGACATTGAAAATTTATTTTTTTAAATTATTTATTTTTTGAGACAGTGTTTTGCTCTTGTTGCCCAGGCTGGAGTGCAGTGGCACAGTCTCAGCTCACTGCAACTTCCACCTCCCGGATTCAAGTGATTCTCCTGCCTCAGCCTCCTAAGTAGCTGAGATCGTAGGTGCCAGCCACCACGCCTGGCTAATTTTTGTATTTTTAGTAGAGACAAGGTTTCTTGTTGGCCAGGCTGGTCTTGAACTCCTGACCTCAGGTGATCTCCCTGCCTCAGCCTCCCAAAGTGCTGGGATTACAGGCATGAGCCTCAAACCCAGCAAATTTTTTCTTTTTTTATTTTTTAGCAAAAAACCCAGGTAACATTTTTTTTTTTTCCCTTAAGAGACGGGCTTTTGGCATATTTCCCAGGCTGATCTTGAACTCCTGAGCTCAGGCAATCCACCTGCCTTGGCCTCTCAATGTGCTGGGATTACAGCCATGAGCCACCACACCTAGCCACAAGTTTTTTAAAGGAGGAATGTATTTCAGCCTTATCCTTTCTATCATTTTTGGCTTTGGGAAGTATGCTGAGAGTCCTCTACAACAGGGATATAAATATAAAAATAACCTCTTAAATTTTCTTTTAATATGATTATGCTTTTTCTTACTAAATTATTAATTCCACTAGAATTTACTTTAGTGTATCAAACCTGGTAGACATTTTAATTTTCCTTTCCAAATGGTTAGCCAGTAATCCCCTCATTTCTGAGCAATCTACAATTTCCTATTGCTTTCAGTTATAATTACTGAATACTAAATTCTGATATACACAGAAGTTACTTTCTGAAGTCATAATCTTTACTAGTTTATCTTCTTGGGCCTGTGCGTATGGTTTTAATTTCTATAGCTTTAGCAGTTTGGATTTTTGTTTTTGTTTATGGTTTGAAGTCTTAAACTTAGGGAAAAGATGTAAAAAGAGTGCAAAGAACTCTTATATACTCTTTATCCAGATATGCCAATTTCAATTAAAAATTTTTGTTTATTAAATTTAAGCTTTATATTTGCTTTATTCTTCCTCTCTAAAAATATTTTTTTCTAAACCATATGGGTTTAGAACAATATTTGGAAACTATACTCCCTTAATATTTCAGGATGAATTTCTTTAAAAAGGGACATTTAGTAATTTCAGTACAACCATCAAAATCAGGAAATTGACACAATACTGCATCTAATACACAGACCCATTCAAATTTTCATTGATCCAACAATGTCTTTTATAGGTTCCACATCCCATCCAAAATCAGGTGTTGCATTTACTTGTATGTCTTTTCAGCTACTATTAATCTGCAACTGACTGTCTTGTGTTTTAAGACCATGACGTTTTGAAGAGTATAGGCCAGTTACTTTGTAGAGTATGCTTAGCTTGTCCATTTTCCACAAGATTAGATTCAGTTATGCCTTTTTGGCAGAAACAAAGCAAAAGTGATGCTATGTTCTTCTCAGTGCCTATCAGGTGACACAATGTCTTGTTTATTTCATTTCTGGTATTGTTCACTTATAACTTGCCTAATAGGTCATCTGCCAGGTTTCTCCACTGTGATGTTAATTAAAAAGCATTTTGGGCTGGGTGCAGTGGCTCATGCCTGTAATCCCAACACTTTGGGAGGCCGAGGCGGGTGAATCACCTGAGGTCAGGAGTTCGAGACCAGCCTGGCCAACATGGTAAAACCCCATCTCTACTAAATACACAAAAATTATCCGGGCGTGGTGGCGGGCACCTGTACTACCAGCTACTTGGGAGGCTGAGACAGATGCTTGAACCCCGGAGGTTGCAGTGAGCCAAGATGGTGCCACTGCATTGCAGGCTGGGCAACAGAGCAAGACTCCGTCACAAAAAAAAAAAAAAAAAAAAAAAAAAAGCGCTTTGTACTTATTAAGTATCTTGTCAGAAGAAATCTTGAGACCTGTGTAAAATCCCATTCTTCATCCAGCATTCACTCACTGGTTTTAGTATCCACAGATGGTTCCTGCCTAAATCAGTTGTTACTAAGGTGGCTACCAAGTGGTGATTCTTCTAATTCCATCATTCCTTCTATCATTTATTACTTGGCATTTCACTGTAAGGTAGAGCAATCCCTTCTCTTTCATTTAAGTATTCATTACTTTTATCAGTGTGGATTCATTGATTACTATGTTGTTATTTAGGATTATAATCTGTCACTTTCCCTGTTTAATAGTCAAATTGTCCCGGCTTTGGTCACTGGAAGTTCTTCAAGTTGCCTCTTATGTTCTGGCATGTTCTCTTTAATCTTGGAGCACTTTCTCACTTTTTGGCACATTATGTTCCAGGCCTGCCTTCCCTGTCCCAGTCTTTTCTGTGTCCTCAGAGTTTTCTTCAAGGAACCCTTTTAGTGGTGAACAACATTTTGAAACCTAGGTGTGCTCTAGGTGTGCTCATTGCTACTAGGGTGTCACTGCTTGTAGACCATCTGAGCAGAGAGAGAGCTAGAAAATATGTGTACATATGTATATATACATTTATAATGTACACACACACATCCTTCCCTATTTTTATATTAGGAGTTGACAAACTATACCCCAAAGGCCAAATCCAGTTCACCATCTATTTTTGCAAACATGGGGCTTTGGTCAACATAACAAAACTCTGTTTCTACAAAAAATACAAAAATTAGCTGGGCATGGTGGTGGGCGCTTGGAGTCCCAGCTACTCAGGAGGCTGAAGTGGGAGGATCACTTGAGACTGAGAGGTCAAGGCTGCAATCAGCTGAGATCATGTCATACTCCAGATTGGGCAAGAATGAGACCCTGTCTCAAAACAAACAAACAAAAATTTTAAAGGAAGCAGACATATTGGAAGCAATTCCAAATGTAGACAGGTGATATGGATTGTATATGGTATCTGTAGTATATAATTTTTAAATATGTTTGCTTGCAGGATGCCATGGCTTTTAATAAGTTTAATGTTCTTCACTGGCACATAGTTGACGACCAGTCTTTCCCCTATCAGAGCACCGCTTTTCCTGAGTTAAGCAATAAAGTGAGTAAACCGCATTGTAGTCTGTCTACAAAAACTTTGGGTATTGTTTCATTACAAGTTTGTGGCTTAAATGTTTATTCTTATGATAAGAATCAAAGTGTAAAAATTAGATGTTTATGGTTTGTAATTTTTTTTAACCTCCATAAAACTTTTTTTGTTACTGCGATAACTGTTACTGTATTGTTATTATAAATATAAACAATCTGGGGAAGTATAAATAGAAATTTAACAACTCAAGGTAGAAGACCTGAATAATTCTCAAATTACATATGGTTAAGATAATATATTTATTAAGTTGTCCAACAGTGCATTTGTTATAAACATAATTCTTTGGAAATCCCTAAATGACAATTTTTCTCTCTGAGAAACTACATGAAGTAGGGAATTTTAGAGTGAGAGTGCTTTCTTAGAAAACAATGGTAGTCTCAGTTGACAATGTTCAAACTGACTGTATTATGGACCAGTGGAGCTGGGAGGGACCCCAGTATCCCCTAGTTTGATATCCCTGTAATGCAAAGAAGGTACCTGACATCCAAAGAAGTGATGTGCCTTGTCTGAAGTTGTGGTTAGGAAGGAACAGAGCCAGGACTCTAGATTCCATCCTCTGGCCATAATTCCAAAACTTTCTCCAGTGTCATGTACGTAGGCTAATGTGCTCACAGCACTTGTGTTTTTGTTTCCTTTTGTTTTACTTTTTATTATGGCAAATTCAAACATATACAGATATAGACTAGTTTAATGAATTCCCATGTTCTCATCACATAGGTTCAAAAATGAATACATGGCCCATCTTGTATCACTTAAACTCCTGCAGACAAGCCCCGCCCCGCCCTGTTGTTTTGAATAAAATCCATCACCATATCTCACTAAAAAGGCCTGTTCTTTAAGAAAAAAATAACCATAATACATGATTGCAGCTAAAGAATTAAGAGTAATTTAGACACCCAATCAATATTCAGGTGTCTTTTCCTATTTAAAAAATTATTTTAAAAAAATTGCAGTGGGATACAAATAAGCTCCATAACTGTGATGAGTTAATGTCTAGTAATTCTCTTTTGATCTGTGGGTCCCCTCTTCCCACTTCTTTTTCCTCCTGGAATTTTGTTATTGAAGAAACTGAATCATGTGTCCTACAGTGAAACCATGGTCTGGGTTTTGCTGATTGCACCTCATAGTATCAATTAACATGTCCCTGTATTTACTATAAAGTGGTAGTTAAATCTTGTCTTGATCGAAATTTGATTTGTGGTGCTAGGAGATAAGACTACTTTTCAGGAACTGAGCACTTATAACCAATAGTTTGATAAATGTGCTAGGAACACCTTTCATGGAACTTTAGTTACAGACAATATTGAGTTCTAATTTTTCAAGTGACCTATAAAGGGACTAAGGTAATCATTAAAAATAACCAAGTCACTTATCGTAGAGTCTACAGGGGAATTTTTCAAGCTGATAGTAATTGAAGATGATAGTCCTTTGAAGGACAATAGCTATGCTTTGTAATGTGTGCATTTTGACTCTAAAATTGACAAGAGCAGTGTTTTCAGAAGTTCCACTTCGGAGACATGTGTTTTGTTGTATGCTTACATGGAAGTTGAAACAGCATGACAGCAGACACTCTTGAAACAGGAGGTACTGACAGAGATAGATATTTCTATCAGTAAATCTGGGATTAGCCCAAAGCATACTGAGAATTTATTGCTAAAATATGGTAAACAAATGATTTGACAAAAGCCTCTATAGCTATCATCCTTTGAGTATGTGTGACTTAGTAGAAATTTTCTTTCTGAAATTTTCTATTCCTAAAACTATGGTACTATATTATTTTTAAATGAGTCATCTAACATCACATGAAACTAATATATAGTCATAGTGAAAAAATTAGCTGTCAGATATCAAATGCAAGCACAATTGTTAACAATTTCCAGGATTAACTCTACATTGTACATTTTAACTTGAATAAATATGGCTTTTACAGGGAAGCTATTCTTTGTCTCACATTTATACACCAAATGATGTCCATATGGTGATTGAATATGCCAGATTACGAGGAATTCGAGTCCTGCCAGAATTTGATACCCCTGGACATACATTATCTTGGGGAAAAGGTAAGGAGTTGTATTTTATTTTATTTTATTTTATTTTATTTATTTATTTATTTTGAGATAGAGTTTCGCTCTTGTTACCCAGGCTGGAGTGCAATGGCGCGATCTCGGCTCACCGCAACCTCCGCCTCCTGGGCTCAGGCAATTCTCCTGCCTTAGCCTCCTGAGTAGCTGGGATTACAGGCACGTGCCACCATGTCCAGCTAATTTTTTGTATTTTTAGTAGAGACGGGGTTTCACCATGTTGACCAGGATGGTCTCGATCTCTCGACCTCGTGATCCACCCGCCTCGGCCTCCCAAAGTGCTGGGATTACAGGCTTGAGCCACCGCGCCCGGCCTTTATTTTATTTTAATTATTATTTTTAGACAGTCTTGCTCTGTCACCCAAGCTCAAGTGCCGTGGTGTGATCTCAGCTCACTGCAACCTCTGCCTCCCAGGATCAAGTGATTCTCCTGCCTTAGCCTCCTGAGTAGCTGGGACTACAGGCACGTGCCACCACACCCAGCTCATTTTTGGTATTTTTAGTAAAGACGAAGTTTCACTGTGTGAGCCAGGATCTCCTGACCTTGTGATCCGCCCACTTCAACATCCCAAAGTGCTAGGATTATAGGCGTTACCCACTGTGCCTGGCCAGGAGCTGTATTTTATAAGTTGCAGAAGTGAATATTTGAGGTCTCACATTTCTTATTTTATGACCTAGTGTTTGCTCATTTTAACTGTGATTGGCATATCAGTAACACTGTTGACAGATACGATTCAATAACTACTATGTTTCTATTGTGAGCAAGTCATTGTGAGCAGGTACTGCCTAAAGTATTAAAAAGGGAACAGAAGAAAACAAAAAGTGATTACAAAAAGTAGAACATGGTAAGTAAGTTCAAGAAATGGTTTCATGGATGAGGTAATACTTAAAATGCTTTCGCGAGGTCACAGAATATATTCATGTTTCTGGTAGAGGAAATGGCATAAAAAAAGGTGTGCAAAAAGTGTAAGATATGCTTGACAAGTTATGCAGCTGGAGGGGGAGTGTAGCAAAGAGTAGGAGGCATTATGGGGTGGTGATTAAGAATTTGGCTCTGGAGCCAGACAGCTTGGGTTTGAATCTTGCTTCTGCCATTATAAACTGGGTGACCTTGGGCAAGTTGCAACATCTCATTCAGTTTCCCTATCTCTAAAATGAGAATTAATAGTAGCATGTAATTTTTTTGAGAATTAAATAATATAAAGCATATAGTACAGTACCAAGCATTTACAATTGCTCAATATTATTAGAGTAGACATGGGGAATAGTGGGAAATAAATCTGGAAAAGTACATTTAGAGGGCCTTCAGTGAGGAATGCCAACTTTATTAGGACACACTGGAAACGAATGAAAGTTTCCGAGCAGAGGAGTAACGTGATGGGAACCACACTTTGGGAAAACCTTTGGGAAAGGTTTTCTGACAACTAATTTTTTCACTATGACAATGTATTACTTTCATGTGATGTTAGTGTGATGTTTGGGATATATACTGCCTTAAATAATAAACTGAGCATACCAAACTTCCAGTTGGACAGATTGGAGTTCTGAACCAAAAGGGTGATAGTAGGAATGGAAAATAATGGACAGAACTGAGAGACATTCTGGAAAAATCCATAGAACTTGGCAACTGATTGGCTCCAGGAGAGGGAAGAGTATTGTATATACTCTAGAGCAGGGGTCCCCAAACTACGACCCGCGGGCTGCATGCGGCCCCGAGGCCATTTATCTGGCCCCCCGCCACACTTCAGGAAGGGGCACCTCTTTCATTGGTGGTCAGTGAGAGGAGCACAGTATGTGGCGGCCCTCCAACGGTCTGAGGGACAGTGAACTGGCCCCCTGTGTAAAAAGTTTGGGGACGCCTGCTCTAGGATGATGGTACCCTCACTAGAATACAAAAATCAGAAGAAGCTGGAGAAGGGAGCTTAGTGACTGCAGATGTTGTTTTTTGTTAGCTTGTATTTGAAGTACAGCTAGGATTTCCAGTTGTATTCAGCAGGGAATTTGAAATATGAATTGAAGCTCAATAGAAAGGGTTGAGGAAAGCTGAAGATTTGGGAGTTATTAACATTTAAAGTAGATAAAATCTCAGATATAAAGGGAAACAAAGAGGCAAAGAGACAGGATTCAGGAAACAATTCCTTGTCTTATTTGGAAGAAATTACTAACTCTTAGTAAATATGCTCATCTTTTGTGCATAAAATCTTGTAGCTTCAATAAAATGACAAAAACCAGATCTTTATGATGAGTACACTTCTTTTTAAAAAGAATCTTAATATTTTCTTCTAGGTCAGAAAGACCTCCTGACTCCATGTTACAATAGAAAAAACAAGTTGGACTCTTTTGGACCTATAAACCCTATTCTGAATACAACATACAGCTTCCTTACTACATTTTTCAAAGAAATTAGTAAGGTGTTTCCAGATCAGTTCATTCATTTGGGAGGAGATGAAGTGGAATTTAAATGTTGGTAAGATGATTCCTTAACACCCACTTTAAAAAAAAAACAGGCCAGTGCAATGGCTCAGGCCTGTAATCTCAGTACTTTGGGAGGCCAAGGCAGTCAGATCACCTGAGGTCAGGAGTTCAAGACCAGCCCAGCCAACACAGTGAAACCCCATCTCTACTAAAAATTTAAAAATTAGCTGGGAGTGGTGGTGGGTGCCTGTAATCCCAGCTACGTGGGAGGCTGAGGCAGAAGAATCTCTTGAACCCCAGAAAAGAAAATTGCAGTGAGCTGAGATCATGCCACTGCACACCATACTGGGAGACAGAGCAAGACTCCAGTGGGGGTGACGGGGGGGGGGCCAAAAAACAAAAAAAAACCTGTTGCATTGAAGTAGCTATAGAGGGCTCCACACCATAAGGAAGAATTGAGTAACATCCTTGCTTGTAAGGGTTTAAACTGGGCAACACGACTCCTGAGATCATAGATTTTTCTAGAATGTACATTTGGGTGGTATGGCAAAGTAAAGCTTAAGAAAGAAAAACAAGATGCAGAAGAAAATGGAGATTCAAAAAAAATTACCATGAAACAAGAACACCTTTAGTGAAAGAGGTCAGTGATTAAATAGGGAAGGTTTTTCAAACAAAAATTCTCTCTGCAAATGGCTTTAGATGGAGGAGAAGGTGGGTAAGGTAGAGCTACAGGAAATCAGCTTCTTGAAAAAACTGTTTGCAATGGATAATTAAGATAACTCATAATTAAGTTTTTAGGCTTTTTACTAACAGTTTTAAGTCTGCACAACTGCTGTTAGGGATATATACTGCTTTAAATAATAAACTGAGCATATCAAACTTGTAATGAAATTTTACTTTTTGCTTTAGGGAATCAAATCCAAAAATTCAAGACTTCATGAGGCAAAAAGGCTTTGGTACAGATTTTAAAAAACTTGAATCTTTCTACATTCAAAAGTAAGTTGTTTGAAAGCCTATTTTGGTATTTCGTTAATACTTTTTGTAAAAGTTTAATCTATTCAGTAATATGCTTTATTTTTACATTTTCTCTACATCCTTTGTCTAAGTGTAGATGTGAAAAATCACTAAAGGAAGCAATATCCACTGCTTGGTTTAAATCAGTAACATGGTGACTCCAAGTATTTTGCAATAGCTGTTGAAATATAGGAAGGCAGTCATCTGTTCTAAAAACTCAGCTTGGGCTGAGGCATGGTGGCTCACACCTGTAATCCCAGCACTTTGGGAGGCCAAGGCAAGCAGGTCACTGGAGGCCAGGAGTTTGAGACCAGCCTGGCCAACATGGTGAAACCCCATCTCTACTAAAAATACAAAAATGAGTCAGGCATGGTGGCGGGTGGCTGTAATCCCAGCTACCCGGGAGGCTGAGGCAGAAGAATCTCTTGAACCCAGGAGGTGGAGGTTGTAGTGAGCCAAGATTGCACCACTGCACTCCAGCCTGGGCAACAGAGTGAGACTGTCTCAAATCAATCAATCTCTCCTGTCTCTCTCTCACAGTTGAATACCTGGCTCTTTGTGAAATCTTCATTAACATCCTTCATTCCATTTTGTCAATTCCAGGAGCATTTATTTTACTTTATACCTATGCTATCCCATAAAGTAGCCATAGCCACAGGTGTCTGTCTGTATGTAAATTAATTAAAATTAATGAAAGTTTAAAATTCAGCTACTCAGTTGCAATAGCCACATGTCATGTGTTCAACAGCCAGCTGATGCTAGTGACTGTCAAACTGAAAAGTGCATATAAATACATTTCCATTCCAGGAAGTTCTACTGGGCAGTGCTGCTCTACAGGGATTGGTAAACTTTTTCTGTAAAGGGCCAGAGAGTTTAGGCTTCATGGGCCACATATAATTGCACATCCTTTAAAAAAAAAAAAAAAAAAAAAAAAAAAAAACTTAAAAATTTTTAAACTTAAAAAAAAGTCTTACAAATGTAAAAACCATTCTTAGCTCATGAGCCCATACGAAAACAGCCTGCAAGCTATAGCTGCCAACCCTTATGCTATACCATTTATTTGGCAAGCTCAGGTTCCAGCCTTTGCCTATTCAGCTTTTTGTGTGATGCATTTTAATTTTATTTATCCGCAGATCACCTAGCATTGTCTAAATATCTATAAATATTTGTGGACTGATTGTCAGCAACTCTTATATGTAATTTATGTGATATGACAGGCTAGATTATGGTCCTTACCATTTTAAGACAGCCATAAAATGATGAGAGATTGCTGTTTGTATGATTTCCTATGAGTTACCTACCAACTCAACTTGGGGCCACTTCTTCCTATCTCATACTTACTCATTCAGCAAGTGATTATGAAACGCTTATACTATGCTAGGTTCTGTATCATATGCTAAAAAGGGGGAACTACTTGTGACACTTCCCAAGTTTAGCTGCTTGTGCTGTAACGCCGTACTAATACTGAAAGGCCTCTCAACAATGCAAGTAATTGTTGGTAGAAAATGTACATTTTAAACATATTGTTAAGCTTGTGATCTAAAATAAACTGTAATTTTTTTTGTAACACTAGGCTTTTGGATATTATTGCAACCATAAAAAAGGGATCTATTGTCTGGCAGGAGGTTTTTGATGATAAAGTGAAGGTGAGCATCGTGAAGACTGCATCTGATCAGTTTAAGAGACTTATTTTTCTTGGGGCAACTGGGAGTTTGCAAGTCTAGCTACCAGTATTACCTTTCCAGAGTGGCTAGTGACCGCTTTGGACCTCATAATGTAGAAATGAGACGAAAATGCAAGTCTCAGCCTTAGTTAACTGAACCACTGTGGTACCATATGTAAGCAAAACTTAAATATCCAAACTTAAGGTTGGTGAAACTTGTCATTTTAAGTCCCTACAATGAATATCACATGGCACTAACTCTGAAGGGGAAAAAGAAAATGTAGTGTTTTTTTTTAAGGATCTTAGAAAATTATGTTCCTAGTAATAATGCCTTGAACTTTCCATTTCATCTACTATGTTCTAGACCTAATAATATGTATTGCTATTTCTAACTTTAATAGCTTGAGCCGGGCACAATAGTTGAAGTGTGGAAAGACAGCGGGTATCCTGAGGAACTCAGTAGAGTCACAGCATCTGGCTTCCCTGTAATCCTTTCTGCTCCTTGGTACTTAGATTTGATTAGTTATGGACAAGATTGGAGGAAATACTATAAAGTGGAACCTCTTGATTTTGGTGGTAAGTGAAGCAACCATTGTTACCTTTGTTTTATGAGTCTTCTTCCCTAACCTCCCACCTCAGAAATTCTTACCTAGATATTACCTACCAACTATCTCCCCTTTTATGTTTGATCCTTGATTTTGTGTACTTTTTTAAAGCTCAATATCATTTTACACTCTCAAGAAACCATATAGTTGCCTAAATTCAAAAACTTCAAAAGTATTATAGATCCCTTTAAACCAGGCATCCCCAAACTTTTTACACAGGGGGCCAGTTCACTGTCCCTCAGACCGTTGGAGAGCCACCACATACTGTGCTCCTCTCACTGACCACCAATGAAAGAGGTGCCCCTTCCTGAAGTGCGGCAGGGGGCTGGATAAATGGCCTCAGGGGGCCGTAGTTTGGGGATGCCTGCTTTAAACTTTATCTCCATTTTCACTGATGGGTCCTCCCTCTCTACATTCGAAAGCTATTTGATTGCATTAACTTTGTATGCCCTCTTAACTGCTTCTCCAATGTAAGACACTTAGGCAAAGCTATAGTTTTAGTTCAGTGGATTTCAGGCAATGTTGTCTTAGGATTTTGAGTAGAATCACTGGTGGAGAAAACAGTAGAAGGGGACATCTGAAGGGTGGAGCTTCAGGCTCTCAGAACCCTTCATAAAGAACAGTTCTACTTTGTCCAGTTTTGTACGTCAGCCTTTAGTACAAAAGCCTTGGAAAAGGATTTTGCTATTTAAAAAAGTTTTAAAATGGTACATCTATTAAGAATTGGTAATCTTCGCCGGGCGCGGTGGCTCAAGCCTGTAATCCCAGCACTTTGGGAGGCCGAGGCGGGTGGATCACGAGGTCAAGAGATCGAGACCATCCTGGTCAACATGGTGAAACCCCGTCTCTACTAAAAATACTAAAAAAAAATTAGCCGGGCATGGTGTCGTGTGCCTGTAATCCCAGCTACTCAGGAGGCTGAGGCAGGAGAATTGCCTGAACCCAGGAGGCGGAGGTTGCGGTGAGCCGAGATCGCGCCATTGCACTCCAGCCTGGGTAACAAGAGCGAAACTCCGTCTCAAAAAAAAAAAGAAAAAAAAAAAAAAAAAGAATTGGTAATCTTCTACACAATGCATTTTATGAGGATCAAAAAGCGCTAATGACGGATTAAAAAAAAAAAAAATTTAAGTACTAAGTTTTTGTTTTAAATGCCAAGAGGCAGAAATTACAGGCAGGCATGATGGTCACAGTCCACTGAAAAATAAACTAGTAAGTATTCCAACTTATATTCCCTACATACTATTAAATAGGTAACCAGGGATTTGAAAAATGGTTTCTGGTATCCAGATAAATTTGCATAAAAACTAAAACAAAACTTTTAAATACTGGCCCACCACATTAATCCATGGTGCTAACATGTGCTGTGAACCATGGGCCAGGGGTGGGAATAAAGTTTGCAACCATTTTTTTGCAGGGGAGGGGGGGAAATCACCTTTTTTTTTTTTTTTTTTTTTTGCCACAGTCATTAACATCTCGCAAGGTCCTGCTGACCACAGGAGAGAAATGTTGCCCTAGGATAAAGACAGAGGAAACAAATTTGATAAATTAATATTGCCTCTGTGTGTAAGCTTTGAACTTCTGAACTTAATTCAGTGATTTTAATTTAGGTACACAGGAACAGAAACAACTTGTCATTGGTGGAGAAGCTTGTCTATGGGGAGAATATGTGGATGCAACTAACCTCACTCCAAGATTATGGTATGGGATTTACGTAGTAACATTTGAGTTAAGAACTGAGGTTGCCTCAGCTTTCCTTCTCCGTCTAAGTACAAAAGTACTAAACATGAATTTAAACTGCTTGGGGCAATGTGACTTAATTTATATGTAACTTAAATATTAGGCCTCGGGCAAGTGCTGTTGGTGAGAGACTCTGGAGTTCCAAGGATGTCAGAAATCTGGATGATGCCTATGACAGACTGACAAGGCACCGCTGCAGAATGGTCAAGTAAGAAATATTTCTCAAGCTAGGATACTATTAAGTCCAGTATGATTTTTAACCTTCTTATTCAGTATTAGCTAGTTTCTTGTTATAAATAGAAATGTATGTCACCTAAGTAGTAGTAACTAGGAGAAACCGGGAATTATTTTTTATAGGTAAGAGAATAATACCTATAAGAAGAAGGTATATTCAGACTTAATGACTGTTTTATAGATACATAAAATTCTGGTTTAACTTAGAACTCATCTTCAGTCGCTTTTTCTTCCCTTATTTTCAGTAATGCTGTGATTTAGTGATTCTAATTTAAGCTTCTAAGTTAAAATGACATGAATTATATCAATCTAAAATATCTTTATTCATGTTATCTATCTACAGACGTGGAATAGCTGCACAGCCTCTTTTTGCTGGATATTGTAACCATGAGAACATGTAAAAATGGAGGGGAAAAAAGGCCATAGCAATCTGTACTACAATCAACTTCATTTCAAAATCATGTTAAATTCAGATATTAGACTGTTTTTTGAATAAAATATTTTTATTGATTGAACCTCTATCTTATATATAGAAGCCTGACATCTTTCTTGTGAGACAAGCTTAAAGACACACAAGAAACACAACTTCGTGATACCACTCTTCCAAAGAGTTGAGTGTTTACTACTAAAAGTAGTAACTTCATAGATGAACAGCATGATTCAGGTACATTGGGTTTAAATTAAAACAGGTGCTACTATCAAAGCTTATCTAGTTCTTTCATCCAATAAAGCAATAAAAATTAATCTTACTGAAAATGAAGTAGCCAGGCGCTCCTGAATTCCTCTCCAAAAACCTAAAACGTTTAGGTCAAACCACTTCTCCGGTTGAGCAGTGTATTTTGATCTTGAGGATTCATGGCTTGGTAAGTAGATAGTTCCAAGGCAAAAGTAGCTGAGCCTGATGTTAGCGTTCGAAGTGCAGTTGAATAACCCTAATCAAAATAATTTAAGTCCTTTATCTTATCAAATTTAAGCCTCAAGTTTCTCTTTCTGCTATCCTTTGACTATTATCAGGGAAAAGTGATGTCGCCACTCATGTGGCTTAGCCATATCACTTCCTTCAAAGACATAATTTCATTTTTTGCAGGGTAAGTTGGATACAAAAATATTGAGGACAGAAAGCAAAATAGTGCATGTGTGCTGCAGATGTATTCTGTGGTACCGGCATTCGGTTACATGAGTCTGCCCTTCCTACTACTCTGCTGGCAGCCCAGGTGCCTGTCCTAGAGCACAAGAGGCTGAAGGGGGAGAAGAATGATACTTACCTTAAAACTGACAAAGGCAGAAGTAAGAAATGTTTGGTAGGGAAAAAATGGCCATATAGAATGGCATCACATTTTGGTACAGCACACCCTCAAACTTTGTGGTCTTAGAACTGTAAGTACCCACTTGAAGTGCTATATATAATCCCTGGATTTCCCTAACAATTTAAATTCAAAGTCCTAACACTTCCTGCTGGTTGAAACTCAACATGTATTCTCTAAATCAAAGGCTTGAGGCTTTTTTAAGGTTATTGTCTATTCATTGGCATATTATATTATATCCCCTGAATTAAGAATATGTACTTTTCAGTCACAAAGGTACCTACCATAATTTCTGCTAAGGGAACAAAACCAATAACAACTTTGTTGTCCTGGCGAGTCTGAATTTCCTGAATGTTTCCTCTTCTTTGTGCCAGATCTCCCAAGACAGGGCTGAGATAATCTCTAGCTACTGTAACCTCCAGATTCATCAGAGGCTCTAAAACTTGCTTATCAGCTTTCTTCAGAGCCTAAAGAAATTAAAGAATGTTAACCCCTCTTTCATAAATAAAAACTTAAAATAAATACTGCCATACTCTTAAGCCAGAACTCATACAAAAATATATAAGCTTGCATTAACTCTTTAAAGGTAACATTTTATAAGAAGTCAAGAACCTCAGTATTTGCTTGTATAAGAATGATAACAATTTATAGATCTCTTGTATGATGCAAGGGGGTGTTTAGAAAAAAGTCTGATTATTAAAAAAATGCCTGTGAACATGTGGTGAGTGTCACAGAAAGAGATCCTCCCCTTTCAAAGATTCATTTATTCTATTTAAGCCTATTTCCGTTCTTGATGTCTATAAATATAGTCCATGCCACATATCAGAGACAGCAATAAAGGAGGGAGCTTTAAAAAAATATGAAACATTTAATGCAATAAGGTAGTAGAAACATGATGTAAAATAAATCTTTTAGGCCAGGTGTGATGGCTCACACCTGTAATCCCAGTACTTTGGGAGGCCGAGGCAGGTGGTTCACGAGGTCAGGAGTTCGAGACCAGCCTGGCCAACACAGTGAAACCCCATCTGTACTAAAACTATAAAAAATTAGCTGGGTACAGTGGTGGGTGCCTGTAATCCCAGCTACTCAGGAGACTGAAGCAGGAGAATCGCTTGAACCCAGGAGGTGGAGGTTGCAGTGAGCCACTGCACTCCAGCCCAGGCGACAAAGCAATACTGTCTCAAAAAAAAAAAAAAAATTTTTCTTGCATAATTATCCATTTACAATCTTAGATTTCAAAGGCCAAGAAGAACATGCATAAAAAGAATGTGGAAACTGAAAATGTCTTTCAGAATAAAATAATGCAATTGAAAAAGATGTAAAAATTAAAAAGAAAAATGCTACAACAAAGAAAGGGATTGAATTCTGTGTATCTAAGTAGGGCATATCATGCTCATGGAACTGTTCTTAGTCCTCTTTTCACAATCCTTCCCTAGCAATATTACCTATCTGGAGAGCTTAAAAAATGCTTTCAACATGGCTTCCTCAAAAACTTTAAATCCTATGCAGCCCATAGTTTGAGTGCTCCAGTACTGTACTCCACTGGCCTGCTTTGGGATAGTGCCTCAATATCCTACAGCTTTCCAAGGTAAAGCAAAGTAAGCACAGCTGTCTGCAAGATCAGTGGTACTATACTCAGAAGAGTCATCTTAATAAGAATTAGGGTACTTCTATACCTTTTGTACACATCTTGAGACACAGGCAGAAATCATAGTTGTGGAGGTACCAGGATGAACTGTCAGGGAATGTAAAGTAATTGCTACATCCTGAACCGGGGATCCAAGCAGTGGTCCTAGACAAGAAAAAAAAAAATTGTATCATACTTTGCTCAATGGGTAGTGATAAGTAACTGAGAAGTGCAAAGAAATAGAAAACACTAACAAAGTTAGGAAAAAGACTGAAATAATCTGTAAATACACAGAGTGATTAAATGGTTGAGTGTGCTACTAATGCCTACTCTCCTTTGAGTGACTTACCTTGGAGGCATGCACTGTGAATTCCATTTTCAATGGCCTCTCGGGAGACTTTCAAAAGGTCTTCATTGATACTTTCAGCATACTCTATCACTGGCATAAGAGACGATGTTTCAATTGGCCTTGCTTCCACTTCTACAGTCACAAGATGCCGTTTGTCTCCTAAAGTTCTATCTAAGGTGTCTGTAAACAAATTGAATATGGCACCTCAGAGATTAATTCTGGAAAGCTATCAAGGTACTATAAATGGCAAAATTATCAACAAGCTCAGGGTCTCATATAAGATAAGTAGGAGAGAATATTAACAATGGCACTAAATACAGTATAAAAACCAGAGTAAAGAGCTCTACCAACAGAGCATCTGCTTCTATGATGCTCAATGTTTAAAAGCTGTTCTGTGTCACCTATTGTTTTAATGTTAAGGTATGTTAAGGCGCATGTTATGAAGATTATACTTTTAAACATTTCAAAATATTTGTAGGTGATCGAAATTCTTTTAGTTACGTATTTTTAAATAAAAATATATATCAAACGATAAAATCTTTAAATGTACAAAGCTAAGCTAATGAAAATTAAATGATTTTAAATCCTGTCAACTCACAAAAATGTTATGTTGTGTATTTTTCCAGCAATACTTTATATACTTACTGTTTACTATTTCTTTCCCAAAAAAACTAGTAAAATTTTTTTGGTAAGATTGAAAACAGTATCTCGTATTTGCTAACAACCAACAATTTCCAATATTTTACTATGTCTGTTACCAACCTCCAATATTTTACTAAATCAAAACCATGTCATATTTATGAGTAGCCATGTAATGCAGTGACTCATGGCCCAAATTCAAAACTAAGAATTATAATCTATAATTCTTCATAATTCCTTTTTAGGCTCACTTTTATACTGTGAAATATTTTCTATTTAAAATTATATAGGCTGGGTGTGGTGGCTCATACCTATAATCCCACTCAGCACTTTGGTAGGCCGAGGTGGGAGGATCACTTGAGGCCAGGAATTTGAGACTAGCCTGGGCAATATAGCAAGATTCCATCTCTGTAAAAAATAATACATGCCTGTAATCCCAGCTACTCGGGAGGCTGAGGCAGGAGAATTGCCTGAACCCAGGAGGCGGAGGTTGCGGTGAGCCGAGATCGCTCCATTGCACTCCAACCTGGGTAACGAGCGAAACTCTGTCTCAAAAAAAAAAAAAATAATAATACAAATTAGCTGGTTGTGGTAGTGCACACCTGTAGCCTACTTGGGAGGCTGAGGCAAGAGGATTGCTAGAGTGCAGGAGTTCAAGGCTAGAGTGAGCTAAGATCTTGCCATGTACGCAACAGAGTGAGACAGTGTCTCAATACATACATACATGTTTATATATAAATAACTGTACATATAAAATACATATGCACAAGCTAAAAAATGAGCACTCATGAAACTATTAAACAGATTATTACCAATAACTAGATGCCTTGTGAAGCAACCACTATCATAGATTATTCTCATTTTCTTTAGCGTTGTATCAAGCATGCATGTATCCCTAAGCAATAGTTTACTTCGGCTTCATTTTGAATTTGTTATGCCATATGTATACTGCAACTTGCTTTTTTGTTCCACATGCTTATGAAAGTTGTCTGGACTATTTTCCAACTCCTGCACTACTCCCCAACATCTAACAGTCGGTACTTGGCATCCAGTATAAGGAAGAACCCTCCCTCTTCCCTATTTATCTATGTATTATAAGTATGAACTTAGAAATTATTTTTTCCCCAATTGTCTATAATTATTATACTTGTCTTGGTATTCAAATTCATCCAGCTTTGGCCAGTAGAGTCTCTTGAAGCTGCTTTCTATGTCCTTATATGCCCTTTTCACCATCATTTTTTGAGCATTTCCTCTCTCACACATAGCATGATATTCCACTGCCATTTTTTATGCTTTATTTCATTTTTAATTAGCAAATAATTATATGTATTTATGGGGCATGTGATGTTTCCATACATATATAAAAATACATAATGGAATGACAAAAATCAGGCAAATTAACACATGTATCATGTCAAAAAACTTAAGATTTTAAATATACATTATTAATTACAATCACTATGCTATGTAGTAGATCATCAGAACCTATTTCTCCTGTCTAACTGAAACTCCATGCCCCACGTCATCAACATCTCTCCTTTCCCATCTTCCCAACCCTCAGCCTCTGGTAGCTATCATTCTACTCTTTGTTTCTACAAGCTCGACTTTTTAAAATTCCACATATGTGAGATTATGATCGTTGCACCTCACTATTTTTGATAGTTTCTTGTTCCTAACACAAGTGACCCTTGCACAATGTGTGGGGGTTAGGGATGCCAACCCCCCATGCAGTCAAAAATCCATGTGCAAATTTTGTCTCTCCCAAAACTTAACTACTATAGAATACTGTTAACAGGAAGCCTTAAAAATAATATAAGCAGTCAATTAACACGTTATATGTATTTTATACTATATTTTTACAATAATATAAACTAAAGAAAATGCTACCAAGTAAATCATAAGAGAAAATATATTTACTACTCATTAAGTAAAAGTAGAACATCATAGTCTTTATCCTCATCATCTTTGCACTGAGTAGCCTGAGGAGTAAGAAAAATTTGTCTTGCTGTCTCAGGAATGGCAGAGGCAGGACAATAATCCATGTATAAGTGGACCTGGACACATACTTCAAACCCATGTTGTTCAAGGGTCAACTGTACTTTCCCCTCTTTTATTTCTTCAAAGATAATACTTTATATTCTGCATCTCATAATTCCAGTAACTGAAGCCTTTGCTGGTGTGACTATGATTTCTAATTGCCTTTCTGCTCACTGTGCTTTTTCTCACAGTTTTGTGATTTAAAGAGAATTTTTTTGTGAGTGAGTAAATATTCTTTTCCGTGTGGGATTTTTTTTTTCTCTCTTTTTTGAAACGTCTCGCTCTGTTGCCCGAGCTGGAATGCAATGGCACTATCTTGGCTCACTGCAACCTCGCCCCCCAGGTTCAAGCAATTCTCCTGCCTCAGCCTTCTGAGTAGCTGGGATTACAGGCATGCACCACCATGCTGAGCTAATTTTTATATTTTTAGTAGAGATGGGGCTTCACCATATTGGCCAGGCTGGTCTCAAACTCCTGATCTCATGATCCACCCACCCCGGCTTCCTAAAGTGCTGGGATTACAGGTGTGAGCCACCATGCCTGGCCATGTGTGGGATTTCTTTGATGCCTGGGTTGATAGACATCTTTGGAGAAGCCCTTTTTTTTCCAGGTTCCTTGGGATACTACCAAGTCATGAGCACTTTACACTAAGTTCTTCTTGGTCTGGAGTTTTTCAGGGCACACTGGTTCTATGAACTTATGCTAAAGACCCGTACCCAGAGCCTATGATTACAAATTCTCAGAAATCTTGTCCCCTTACCACAGAGCCAGATTAAGTTTCCTTGCCCTCTGCTTTCGTGTAAAGGACCTTTCCTAGTTAATTCTTTCCATGAGGATACGGCTCTCAAGCACTAGGGTTAGAGATGATTATAGATTCCTCCCGAATAGCTATAGCCTATGGTGCTGACTTTTATTTTCCTAGATTACTATTCCTGCTTCCTTTTTGACCTCTGGAAATTTCTATTACATTCTAGTCAGCTCAGATATTCATTTAAAAGTTGTTAAGCGTTTTCTAGCATTTTTAGTTTTTCCAGATAAACAGTCCAGAAAGAGAACTCCTCATGCTATTTGCTCCTGTATTCTGCTTGTTTTTCAAGTTTCAGTGAAATGTAACCATCGGGGCTTTTCACAAACTAATGAGTAGCTTGAAAGCACCTGGTTATCCTAAACTCTTTTTTGTTTTGTTTTGTTTTTTTGTTTTTGTTTTTTACAATTTCCCACAAACCTGTCCACATTTTCTTCTTGGGGGTGGGTAGCAATAATTGTCACGTTCTATGGCTTAAGAGAACCAAATTAAAATTCTATGTAGAAATATTATGAGTTCTTACATTTGGGAATAGAAGTATAAAAACTATACTTTCTCAAGATTACTATCAGCATAGACTAATCCTATTTATTAAGTACTAAAACTGACTTCCTACTTTTACTTTATAGAGTAAAAATAACACACTGACTTGAAATTCTTAGGCTAGTTCTGACAGTGAGAACTGGGACAAGCCATCGACTTCAATGGCTTACCCTATCCCAAGACCACTGAAAAGTATATCTGGTTGATGAATGGTCATCCAGGAGATGTTCTGGGTGATAATTAAATAGGGCTTTCTGTATTCAGAACAAAATCCTAAAAAATAAAAAACCCACATATATTAAAAACTGTCTCCTCTGATAGAAGACATTAGTGACTGTGAACACTGCTTTAAGCAACTAGAGAGAGAGATAAAAAGAGATAAAACAAGTCCTAAGTTTTTTACTTCTTACCTGTGGCACGAGCTGAGTTTAGGATGGTCTCTCGATACGCCACCTGGAGAGGCCCTAGATAGGTCTCCAGTCCATATTCCCTCTTGATTCGATCATGAATAATCTCTATATGTAATTCTCCCATACCACACAGAATAGTCTGGTTACCAGAGGAAGGAAGGAAAACAAAGATTAAGGGTAAATTATATTTATTGCAATATATATATACATATGTTAATATGTATTTATTTTTCATTAATTACAGTTTCCTTTGTAATTCTTTTTGGCCAGGGGCTCCTACATCGAAACACTGCTTTTGACTTTTCTGACTGGAATAATGAATCAATAAAAAGTGAATTACTTGGCCACTCTCCTCTTCTTCGATAGCTGAATTATCTGCTGGGCAAGTAGCATCTGGCTAAGACTAATGATGCCAGCGCTTAGCTATATACCAACACTTCCCAACCACAAAGCCAAATTTCTGGCCAATGGAAGATGAATTTAATTAATGTTGACAGCTTCTGGGTGGTGCCTGTAAGAGGAGGGTAAAGCCCCTTTCTTAACAAAAATATAGGCAACTGTCATGACACATGAGAATGAGGGCTATACCTTGTAAATGGGGTGAATGACCTTTCTCAACAACATGGGCATTTCCCAAGCATCCAGGGCAGTTTACAGCTTTGTAAGTAGTCAAAACCTTCAGACTAGCTTGAACCGTCATACTAGGGAGAAACTTTTATCTGTTTTGAACCAATGAAGACTAAAGGTATTGCTGTGTTAGCTTGTACCTATGGGAGGTACTGGAGACTAAAGGTCAACTACATGGACAGTATGTGATCAAGCCCCAATAATAATTCTAGCCACCAAAGGCTTGGGTGAGCTTTCCTGGTTGACAGTACTCTGCCAAGAGGGTAACATGTCCCTGAGGGTAAAGGAAGCACTGCAAATGTTTAAAGCCCTCTCAGACTTTGTTCTATGTGTCTCTTCCTTTGGCTGATCCTAGTTTAAATCCTTTTGCTGTAATAAAACTGTAATCATAAATTTTTTAAAAATCACTTTAAAAAGTTAAAAAGTGAACTATTTGGGGGAAAAGCAAACTAAAATAATACAAATAAAATGACTTGTTTATAGATATCTGTACATATATACTTGCAAATTTATACTATGCTGCATAACACAGCATGGCAGAACATGTGTTTGGATAAAAAGTGTGGAAGGCTATTCACCAAGTTTTCAGTGGTTACCCTGTAGAATAAGATGGAGGAACAGAGAATGGGACTTAATTCTTCTCTTGGTAGATTTGTGTATTATTTGCTATTTTTTTTTAAGTAGTGCCAGTTTTTATTTTATTTATTTGTTTTGAGACAGGATCTCACTCTGTCACCCAGACTAGAGTGCAGTGGTGTGATCACAGCTCACTGTGGCCTCGACCTCCCAGGCTTAAGCAACCCTCCTACCTCAGCAACCTGAGTCGCTGGGACCACAGGTGCATGCCATCACGCCTAGCTAACTTTTAATTTTTTTTTGTAGAGACAGTGTTTCCTTATGTTGCCCAGGCTGGTGGATCCTGGGCTCAAGCGATCCTCCCAAAGTGCTGGGATTACATTTCTATTACTTAAATAATAGGTTTTTAAAATAAAACATTTCTGTTTTAAGTACTGTTATGGTAGCCTTCAGTATCAATTAAAATAAATTACTAGCTCATTTGGCTGGCATTTTGGGAAAATAAAGTACTTCATACTTTCTACATTAACTAAATCAGTTTATCCTTTTTAAAAACAAATTTATAATCTTTTTAAGAAACTCCTTCTAAAATCTTATATAAACATTACCCTGCACTCCTATAGAGGATGCAGAATATAATTTAATCTTTTCTTGATGACATCAAAACATCTGTTCTACTGTGCTATATTATACAGCACCTACTTTAAAACTCCACTTCCTTTCACATTGTTACACTGTAGTTTATCACTTCTCTACATTTTAGATGTGTTACCATCTTCACAAGCACCTTCCAAGCCTCCTTCTAGTATGCTGCTTTTATAAGCCTTAGCATAAAAGACTCAAGGCTTTGTCTTGATTAAAACTTATTTCAAAATTTCACAAAAAGCTGTCTTCAGGAAAGGTAAAAAAAAAAGGTTGGAGAACAGTTTATATATGTGAAGTGTAATAAGGCCGAGGCGGGTGGATCACGAGGTCGAGAGATCGAGACCAACCTGGTCAACATGGTGAAACCCCGTCTCTACTAAAAATACAAAAAATTAGCTGGGCATGGTGGCACGTGCCTGTAATCCCAGCTACTCAGGAGGCTGAGGCAGGAGAATTGCCTGAACCCAGGAGGCGGAGGTTGCGGTGAGCCGAGATCGCGCCATTGCACTCCAGCCTGGGTAACAAGAGCGAAACTCCGTCTCAAAAAAAAAAAAAATAAATAAAAAAATAATATAGAGAATTAAGGAAAATTTGTTTACTTAGCTTGATAGTCAACATAAAAAGCAGTAATTTGTATTATGAGAATAAAAAAAGAAAGGTTTTTCTTTTGGGGCACAGACTAATCAATGTTTTACAGACACAGACACACACAGACTCTGTCTCTGTCTGTCTCTCTCTCTCTCTCTCTCTCTCTCTCTCTCTCTCTCTCTCTCATAGAAAGGCTTCTGAAGTCAAGCAATAATATACCTACTTGTCCAGAGTCAGGATCTAGTCTCACTTTCAAACTTGGATCTTCCCGCTGAAGACATTTCAATGCATGTTCCAAATCTAAGGGATAAACAACTGTTATCTTTACATTTCATTTTTAAAATAACTTACTAAATGTTCCAGTGGGTAAAACAGGTAGATAAGCAAACAAATTTTGAAAAAAAAAAAAAAAAAAAAAAAAAGTTTTGGCTGGGCACGATGGCTCACACCTATAATCCCAGCACTTTGGGAAGCTGAGGCAGAAGGATCTTCTTTAGCTATACTAAAGCCCAGGAGCTCGCAACCAGTCTGGGCAACATGGCGAAACCCCGTCTTTACAAAAAAGAAAAAAAAAGGAAAGGAAAAAGAAAATTTCAAACAGCTATACATACTGCAGAGACAAAAACAAGGTGATATAATAATGATGCGAGGCTACTTGAGATTGGGTGGTCTAGGAAGGCCTCTCCAGGATTATTTAAGTAAAGACCGAAATGAACAAACAAAAAAGAAACCTATAAGCAAAATCCTGAAGAAAAGGAATCCCAGATAGAGGGAATGGCTATACAAGGAACAATTTGCTGTTGGGAAAAAAAGCAAGACTAGCAGCTAGAGATCAGTGGGCAAAAGGAAGAACAGCATCAAATGAGGAAGGAGATGTGTGGCAGGGATCATATCATGTCAGGTCTTGTAGGCCATGGTGAAAAGTTTAGGTTTGCACTGCAAAGCCAGTGAAGAGTTTTAAGAGGGGCAGTAACATCATCTGATTATATTTTCCAAAGATCAATTTAGGAGCTAACAAAAAAGTAAAATGCCTTCAGAAAAACTGGCAATAATGAGGAAGTGGCAAAAGGAGGCTAAAATTACATCATAAATAAACAGATACTAGTATAATGACTGATGAATTATCACAACCAAAGAGAAAATACATTTTAGACAGCATTAAGTATGCCATCTAAAGTGATATTTTAATATACTCAATTAACTGGTAAGTATACTCTCCCTCTTGTTACAAAAGAAATATGTTAGAAATTCCACAAAGTGTAGCTAAAGAAAAGAGTTGAGCACTGGATTAATGAGCCAACCTTATCAGTCACACATTCAAGGTATCTTAGGTATACAAACCAGGACTTTTGGACCCATACTATCCAAATGGTAATCATTAGCCATTTGGAGGTATTACTGTTATGAACTGCCAGGTGCTGAAAATGTAAAATAAATACCAGGTTTCTAAGACTTAATATGAAAAAAAGAATGTAAAATATCTCAGTAATTTTTTATATTGATTACATATTGAAATATTTTGATATATTATGAAAATTTGTTTCACCAGTTTTATGTGGTGAAAAATTTCACACTGCATATGTAGAACACATTATATTTCTTTTGAACAATACTGTTCTAGAGCCTTGACATCCCAAAGTGGGCTCTAAGAACCAGCAACACTGGTAACACCCAGAGTCTGACAGAAATGCAGAATCTTAGGTTCTGGACCTACTGAGTCAGAATCTACATTTTAACAAGAATTCCAAGAGATGTGTATGCATGTTCAAGGTTAAGAGGCATTATTGCCGGGCGCGGTGGCTCAAGTCTGTAATCCCAGCACTTTGGGAGGCCAAGGAGGGTGGATAACGAGGTCAAGAGATCGAGACCATCATGGTCAACGCGGTGAAACCCCATCTGTACTAAAAATACAAAAAATTAGCTGGGCATGGTGGCGCGTGCCTGTAGTCCCAGCTACTCAGGAGGTTGAGGCAGGAGAATCGCCTGAACCCAGGAGGCAGAGGCTGCGGTGAGCCGAGATCGCGCCATTGCACTCCAGCCTGGGTAACAAGAGCGAAACTCAGTCTCAAAAAAAAAAAAAAAAAGAGGCATTATTGTGGGTATTTTATTTTTAAGCACATACAGATACTCAAAGAGAGTACATGCATATGACACCAAGTGACTTTCGGAATAAAAATAACTTTTACTGTAAAATAAATTCATTCAAAAATATTTGCAATGTTAGCATTGTAACGGGTATCAAGGGTTATAACTGGATTATGGGGTAAGTGCAATAAAAGCACAGAAAAAGAAACATGTAGATATGCTTGAAGGAAGCCTAAGTAAGGGAGCTTTGGTAAATCCCTCCCTCTTGGGGGGCTTAGGACCCCTAAGCTAATGCCCATTAACGAGACTTTGGACACCAAATTTTTTCTCCTGAAGTAGTTAAAGGTTTGAGTTCTTAGATGAAAAACTGGCTGGTGCAATTTAACTGCAATCCTGCAATTTGAGTGTAGGTGTTCATGCTGCATTTGAAATATAAAATGACTCTTAAATATATTTAAAAGAATCCATGGGTTACTTTGTTTGGGCAGCCCCTGCTCTTATGTGCCTGGCCACTCCTGATACAACCAGTTTGGCTAACTTTGGTATACACAGGCAGCCAGATTCATCACCAACTGATCCTTCTCCGCTAGAGTCAAAACTATACCTAGCTGGCCTCAAGATATTTAAAGTAACAGAAAAATTGCTGTTGAGCCCATTTTAACTTAGTGCTGTTCCTTTAGCAAGTGGACCCGAAAAGACTCAGTTTCATTTTCCTTCGGTACTAGGGGTTGTCTTACATCTACACTCAGATTTCTCTCATGTGAACTCCATCTGGGGAGGTGAGCAACTGTAACCTCTACTGGGCTAAAGATCCTCCTTCTTTCTCCCCACTGGGTCCTGAGGAAGACAAGGGGAAGCAATAAAGACTGCTTTTGTTTTTCCATGATCTCTGAGTCCAACTTGTTTTCAAAGGAAAAGGAGCTTTAATGCCACCTCCAGAACAGAAGGTTTGTCCTTACACAGTCTAAGACAGGAATTCAGTGAGAGCCTCATGAAGGGGTGATGCTTGAACTGAGACCTAAAGGAAGAGTGAATGTTTTCCAGGCAGTTAAGTACATGGGCTACTATTACAATGCAAGAGAGAACAAATGAAACACCAATGCAAAAAAGAGCACGGTATCTTCAGGAAATCACAACTACTTTACTGTGGGAGCATAAGGTGTGGCTATAGTTTTATTTTTCTTTGGGTTAAAGAAGAGGGTCAAAAAGGAGGAGGAAGTTTCATGAAATGAAGCCAGGCAAGAAGGCTGTGGCAGAGACTACAAGCAGCCTTCCACTCCACTCTGCCGCTGCCTACTCTTTAAAAGGCTGCTTTTACAAGACTTCCTTGCAACAGGTGGCCATGTGTCTCATTGCTGGCCAATAACTTACAAGAAATCTTAATAGAAAAGGGGTATATCTTCTTCCTTCCCCTTACTCCTTTATGTTGTCAGGAACTCCAAGGTGATGCCCGAGGCTCCAGGAGCTATGCACTCAGAAGGGCAGGACAAAAACACTGGAGCCTGGGTCCCTGATAACACTGTGGAGCCACTCTAATCCCTGGCTACCAATTCAAGGCTTCTGTTATGAGACAGAGAGAAATAAACTTTTGTCCTATTAAAGGAATTGTTATTTGGAGGGGTTTCCACTATATGTAACCAAATCTAATGGAAATTATAATTGGAATCATGGGCTTTACATACCACACTTAAGAGTTTGGGTGGGTGCTAGAAGTAATGAGAAGCCACTGAAAAATTCGGAGCTAAAATGCTAAAGAACAAAATAACTCACAAAAGGTCAAACAAGACTATCCACAATATATAAATATCTTCATTGAGTTCTAGAGGTTGAGCTATAAAACAGCATTTTTATACATAATGATGCGAAACTGAATGGGTTATGAATCAGTTACTGTCTAATCTAATATACTAGAAGGGCAGTTCTAAGGCCAGTTACTTAGAATCCTATAGATAGCACTACAAGAGTTAGGAAGAATATAATATGAGAAGAATGGCCAAGAAATAAGAAAAGAAAAAAAATGAAGGCATTTGTAAAACTCAAACCATCTTATATAAAAAACAAGACCAATCGCAAGAAATGTTTACCAACATATTCAGATAAAATGTAGCTCCATCACATAAGAAATCTCTTGAGGGAATATTGTAACTGTTTTATATAAATTATCAGAGCACTAATTGGTTGCTACACCAAGACCATTCATACCTGGCTGCTTAGCCACTGATGGGGGTTCTATGGTACAGAAGAAAACAGGTTCTGGAATTTCTACTCCAGCCAATAAAAGTCTCTCTGCTTCACTGTTTTGTTTGTGCTTCTTTTCTCCCTCCCTTTCTGCTCTACGAGCTGCAGCTAATGCGCTGGACTTGGATGAGACAAGCGTGTCTCCAGTGGCAGTCTGCAAGCAAACCAGATGACTTGGAACAAAAAGAAACATTTTGCAAGCACTCATCTTACACCAAGAACCACAATATAAGAAAAATTTTTGTGGCACTTTCTTTTCATCAGAACTTAAAAGAGAAATAAAATTCAAAAAGCTCATTAATAACTTTGCATAAGTAAAGCAATTTAACTTGCATAAAAATTCTATCCAATATACTATTATAATAAATTCTAACAAACAATAAAACACATACACATCCAAAATTATTTGGCAAAACAAATGTACCTTCCTAAATGTTCAATCATGACAAGACAGTCTAGGGAGAAGTCCATTAGAGTGTTTTATTACCCATAAGAATTTATTCTTTTTTACAGAAAATCTTCTATTAACTTAAATATATAATTAGCAAGAAAACCCTTAACTGTGCAGATTGATGGTTTCCATGTAGAGCACAGTTATTTTTAAAAACTGTAATTTCACTTTTAAACTTTTATATCATGAAGTTCTGTGCCAGTTTCCTTCTCTGTAAAAGTAATCTGACTGAAGCAATGGTCTCAATGTATTTGTAGAGCTCCTTCAAATACATGTAAGGAGGTCCTGCCTTCAGGGAGACAGAGGGGACATTCCAATGCCAGAAGTCCAGTAACCAGCCTATAGGAATTTTCAACTAAGGAGCTTCAAACTTGAAATCTCATGATCTTCACGAAGAGTTAAAATGCTTAAAATAACAATGTTTAGTACATAAAGGTTAATGAAAAAATATTTGATTTAATCCACACAAATGAAATATCCTTAGTTTTAACCCATCAAAAATAAATATGGCATCAAGTATTTTCATGAATTCATCCTACAATTATCTATGGAGTGCCTACTCTATGCAAGCACTGATCTAGGGACTGAAGATAAAGCAGTGAACAAAAAAGACAAAAATCCTTGCCCTCATGGAGCCTTCACTAACAAAATATCTTGGTATTACCTGATGAGTTATAAGTCTAGGTTAAATTTTCTGCAATGCTCAAGATAAGAATAAACCCAATGAAAACAAAACAGTATTTTATACAAACTTAAACACACACATATCTATATACATATAGATATCCATAAACAGTATGTTATTTTACCTGGATTTGAACTTTACATGAATACAATCCATCCTATCTGTGGTCTTCTGTAATTTAATTTTCTTCCTGGTAAATGTATGAGATTCTGCCATGCTGATAAATATGCCACAATATTCTTTATTGTACTATTGATGGACATTTGGATTGTTTATGGGTTTTTGATATTACAAGTTGCCTACTTATAATTAAACATTTAAGCTGTTATTTCCTAGAGAAATCATTTGGTCACTTACATGTTTAAGCCCAACAGTCAAAGCAATGTTACCAGCAGTCAGCGAAGAGATTTCTATATGTTGGTCAGCAAACGGCAAAAGCAGACGACTTATTCTCTCCCTGTAAAACCATGATTTATATTTGTAACAGTATTTTTAAAGAAATGAGTACAGTTTTATAAAATAACCCAAGCTTCTACTTACGTGCAGTTTCCATTAATATTATGAATGGCCAACTGGGGTTTTATTGTGCCTGAGTAAACGCGCATAAAAACCAGTGGTCCTCGCTGCTTGTCGTGGAGAACTTTAAATGCCAGAGCACATAAGTCACCCTTATACCACTGCCTGTAAAACAGACATCCCAAAAATGTCTTACGTACATTCCAAAATGTCTTACTTACATTCCAAAATGTCTGTCTTACATTCCAAAAATGTCATGAAATACTCTTCCCACAACTGCAGAAACTTAACCTTAATGTCCCCAAAGATCTCTTAGTTTCAAAGGAGTTTCATTAGTTTTAAAGTAGTTTAAAACACTTCTATTACAGAACTTCTCCAATATTATTTCTATTCCCTTCAATTTTTAACTTTAATAAATACTAATATAGAGCTTACTATACTAGGCACTGTTCTTTGTGCTTTACAAATCATTTAATTCTTAAAAGAACACCATGAGATAGGTCCTATTCTTTGCATTTTATAATTGAGATGTTAAGCAACTTGGAAGAGCTCGGATTTAAATCCAATAGTACAAAGCCTGTGCTCCTCACCATCATGCCTCTACAATTTAGAGATATGAAAAGTTATTAATGGCAGGATAAAGATAATTAAAGTCTATTTCGCTGCCATTTTACACATTGCTTACTCAGATTTTAAAGGATTTATTACTTAAATAAAAAACTTTTAGTGACAATAGGGGTAAAACAATGACTATTCTTCAAAATATTCTGAGCTTATGAAAAATCCTGAAATCTAGACAAATATAAATATAACTACAGATTATTTAACAAACATCCCCAGGATATCACTTTTCTAAGACTAAGATGGCAGGGTCAACACTTATACTTTTACATAGTGAAAAGATACACCTCATAGCTCCATCTGTAAGACATCTCCTTTTACAAGAGATAAAAAATGTTTCTTTCAAGTAAAAATTACTATGGCTCCTTATTACATCATTTGCAATAATATTCACCATTATTATTCAAAAATGGTGATTCAACTACGTTTCATAAAACAAAGGCTCCCATTTGTTTCTTCAAAGCTACAGAATTTTAATATATGTAATTGCATACTCACAGAAATTCATAGTTACGCTCTTCAGGTGAAGGCAAGTACATAGTAACAGCATCTAACAAGGGCTGTACCCCTTTGTTTTTCAGGGCACTTCCACAAAGCACAGGCACTGCTGTCTGAGCTAGTGTTACTCTATGTATTGCATTCTGTAGCTATAAAGCAAAGATACAAATGAGCATTTATTTTGTGTGCAGTATACTGGTCTTGGCCAGAATCTCAAAATTTCTCTAACCAGTCATGTAAAACAGCACTCCTCACCATACCTTCATCATTTTGTTAGCTTAGTTTTTCTTGTTAACACTAATCACTACCTGGCATGTTAGATATTTATTAGTTTATCTGTCTCACATTCGCTAGAATGTAAAATCCATATGAGTATTACCCCTGGAAATACTGCTAAATCCCCAGAAACAAGAAAAGTCTTTAAAATATAATAGGTGCTCAAAAATATTTCTTGAATAAATGGATTAATATACTTGTGATTTAACTTGATAGTCTAACTTTAACTTAATGTTCTCCTAACTTTAAACTTAACACATTCTAATAATATGCAAAGTTTTTTTTAAAAATGCACACATATCAAAGACAGAGAAATCAAATTATAACTAATCTGTAAAATTTTGTCAAAGCAATTGAATAATAAAATTTACCTTTTCAGCTGGTAACAAATCAAGATTTTCACTAAATTCTCCTAAAACCAAGTCAGCAAATTCATCATCCAAATCTGCAACCTATAAAGAAAGGTTTTAGAGTTCTATAACTTGCATTTATCTTCATAACTACTGACTTGTCTAAACACCATAAACAGACAACATTCAAATATTTCAAGACAGCTACCTCGTCCAGGCCAAGCAACTCTTTACTTCTTCTAAAGAGATAAAGAAAAATGTTTTTCTTGGAAAGGAAAGGAAAGGAAATGGAAAACTAAAGCTATCCTATTAGGAGTTTCCTAAATTCGCAGAAAGCCAGAGACTGATAAAGCCTCTTAACAAAGTGCTATCAGTGTGCTCCAAAGAAATGAAAGAAAATGTGCAACTTACAATGATAGTACATACAATGGATTGGCCTTTTTTAGATAAATTTGGAGGTTTTAGTTTATAAAAAAGTTTCATCTGGTTTTCCTCTAATATTCTGAATGTTCACCAGATCTCCTAAGACAGTCAAACTAAGAGAATTAATGTTGCTGTAATCCTGAAGAAATACATTTAAGTTGGGGGAGGGAGGCATAGGCATATTTCCATAATAAAAATGCAATTGTCTTTTTCACATTCTTTTCATAATCATTCACTAATACGAAATGGGATCATTCAGCTGACAAATTAATAAAACAGCTTCAAAAGCATGTAACAGTACAAGGGAGCAAAACATTCAAACCTGGTAAAAAAAACCACGCTGTTAACAGAATTAAGTATAGTAGAAATGTACCTAACCATCCTTCTGGAAAGCATTATATGTGACGGCTAAGCTCAACTTCTGAAATCAGACTACCTAGAAATGGTTCCACCACTTACTAGCTTTAGTTCAAACTTTGGTCAACTCTCTGCCTTAGTAACTCATAGAGATAATAGTACTATCTATGTCTTGAGGCTGTTACGAGGATTAAATAACCAATACAAATTATGCTTTAGGAATATATACTAGAGTATAGTAAGTATTAGCTATTATTATTACTGTGCACCTTCAACATCAGAAGTTGATGCTATTCAACACTGATCTTATTCACTACGTTAAAGAAAAAATTTAAATTGTGGCAAAATATACATAAAATTTACCATTGTACTCATTTTTAAGTGTACAGTTCAGTAGTGTTAAGTACTTTCACACTATTATACAATAAATCTCCAGAACTCTTTTCAACTTGCAAAACAAACTCTATACACATTAATTAAACAATACCCCATTCTCTCTGCCTTTCCCCGGCCCATGGCAACTACCATTCTATTTTCTGTCTCCGAATCTGATTACTCTGGATACTTCATACATGTAGAATTAGACAGTATTTGTCTTTTTAGCATAATGTCCTCAAGGCTTCTGCTATAGCATATATCAGAATTTCCTTCCTTTTTAAAACTGAAATAGTCGTGTGTGTGTGTGTGTGTGTGTGTCTTCGTGTACCACATTTTGTTTATCCACTGTCTGTCCATGGATTTGGGTTGCTTCTATCTTTTGGCTATTGTGAAAAATGTGGCTAGGAACATGCATGTGCAAATCTCTCTCTGAGATTTTGTTTTCAATTCTTTTGAGTATATACCCAAAAAGTAGAACTGTTGAGTAATATAGTAATTCTACATTCAATTTTTTGAGGAATCGCAATACTGTTTTCCATAGTAGCTACACCATTTACATTCCTACTAATAATGCACAAGGTTATAATTCTCTACGTCTTTGCCAACACCTATTTTGTTTTTGACAGTAGGCATCCTAACGAATGTGAAGTAGTCTTATTCTGTAAATTTTATACATACTTATGTATTTCTTATAACTAGCATATTATTAGCTTCTGACAGTCTCAGATTTTCTTTGAGATTTCTGTCACATACTATCACATCCTAGAAGACCATGAGACATATATGCAAGCGTGTGTTGGCTCCTCAACTAGATTACAAGATCTTTAAGTTTATTCTTATAGCTCTTCTGTATTAAAACAACACACAAAAAACTCAAAGAGGAACAAATCAATAATAAATGTAAATTCTACTTTTATATTTTCTAGCCTCCCCCAAATTAAAAAAGCATGTAACTAAGTGGGTAAGAGCTTTAGCTCTAAACTGAGATTAAGCTGGGTTCCGATTCCACCTCAGCCACTTATTAGCTGTGTGACAACTTCTTTAAGTATTTGAGCCTCTGTTTCCTCATCTGCAAAATGGGGACAATATAAAGTTCTTGTGAAGGTTAAATTAAAAAGTATATGTAAAGCAGGGACGACAGACCTTGTGTTTCCAAAATGGCCGCAGCAATGGATGTCGATACCCCGAGCGGCACCACCAGCTACGCAGGCAAAAAGCGATTTGAAGTGAAAAGGGGAATGCAGTAGGCCTCTGGGCCTGGGATATTGTGGTTGATAAACTGTGCCATCTGCAGGAACCACACTATGGATCTTTGCATAGAATGTCAAGCTAACTAGGAATCTGCTACTTCAGAAGAGTGTACTGTTGCACGGGGAGTCTGTAACCATGCTTTTCACTTCCAATGCATCTCTCCCTGGCTCAAAACATGACAGGTGTGTCCACTGGACAACAGAGAGTGGGAATTCCAAAAGTATGGGCACTAGGAAAAGACTTCTTCCATCAAGCTTAATTGTTTTGTTATTCAGTCAATGAGTAACAATCTCTGCTGTTAATTATAAATTAGAACTGTGTTTTTCTGCTTTGCTTTTTTTCAATTTGCTGTTTCTGTAGCCATATTGTATTCTGTGTTAAATAAAGTCCAGTTGGATTCCAAAAAAAAAAAGTATACATAAAGCACTTAACCTAGCACACAGTAGGCCCTCATTTACTCAATAACAAAAATAATTATGTTAATGATAAAGTTGCAATGATTATTACATACAGTCATGCATCACTTAGTGACAAGGGTAAGTTCTGAAAACTATGTTGTTAGGTGATTTTGTCATTCTACCAACATCATTGAGTGTCTTTCCATATACTTAGATGGTATAGCCTGCTTCTACACCAACGCTATATAGTCTATTGCTCCTAGGCCACAAATCTGTACAGCATGTTACTATACTGAATACTGTAGGCAACTGTAACACAATGGTAAGTATTTGTGTATCTCAACATAGAAAAGGTACAGGAAAAATACAGTATTATACTCTTATGAGACTGCCAACATTCACGTGGTCTGCTGTTGACTAAAATGTCAATTTAGAAGTGAAAAATCAAGGGCTCAGATTCCAATGTTTTTCTTTACCAAAACATTCAAAAAATTTATTTAAAGTATGTTTTACTTATTGCTGTATATACTAACTATAAATATTACAAATATTAATAATCTTTTTTTTTTTTTTTTTTAAATTAAAGATGGGGTTTTACCACATTGGCCAGGCTGGTCTTGAACTCCTAACCTCAGATGATCCATCCACCTTGGCCTCCCAAAGTGCTAGGGTTACAGGCGTGAGCCACCATGCCTGGCTAATCTTGCTATTTTCTATTAAAATTTTAAAGGTGGATGAGGTCCAGAGCTATATACCAATTATAAAATTGCTGGTTTTAAGATTTTCTAAATAATTTGACATCTGGTAAAAAATAAAAGGGATGCATACCCTTGGACCTAGCAATGCTACTCCTTGGTGCACTGCAATGCTACGCCCATGTACACAAGGAGACAGATAAAAAATGTTCATAGCCACACTGCTTGTAACAGCAAAAAAGAGAAACAACCTCAAAGCCCATCCACAGGAGAATATAGTAAAACAATAGAATAAAGTATGGTAAAATCATGTATTAGAACACTAGACAACATTGAAACGAATAAACTATAACTACACATAGCAACATAAACTTCCAACAATAATGAACAATGTCATAAGATACAAACAGTATCATTTCATTTATGTAAAGTTCAAAACATGTAAACCTAAGTTCTTTAAGGATTTATTGTAAACTATAAAGAAAAGCAACTGAAAGAGAAATACTGAAATAATATATTGATTTGGGGGACAGATGATTAGTGGGAGAGAGAGATGAACGCAAAATGGCATACAACATTACACTGTATTAGGTATTACGAGTAATTCAGAAGTGATTTAAAGTATAGAGGAAGACATGAATAGGTTATATGCAAATACTACATCATTTTGTATCAGGGACTTGAGCCTCTGCAGATTTTGGTATCCACAGGAGGTCCTGCAACCAATCCCCAAGAGATGCTAAAGTATGATTGTATTCTATTTCTTAAGATGAGTGGTGCACATATTAGTGTTCATTTTATCATTCATTATACTTTACTTGTTCAATTAAGGCATTCCTTGCTTCAGTTGTTTCCTTTAGCAATTCAGGATCGCTCACGTCCAAGAGGGGCTTTCTCTCAAAGTCTTTACCATCATTTGAATTGGAATTCCAAAGAAGTTTTTCTTTGGTTACTACATCCACCAGTCCTTTGAAAGTTTTGGCTTCACCAATTGGTAACTATAAGTCAGAGTGAGATTAACATCATTAAATGATCAATCACTGAAAACTACATTGATGAAAAGTCTTTCCTAATTGTACCATTGTCCCCAAAATGTCTATTATCACCATAACTATTATCTATGGCTATTTTTATTTATTCCAACTTCTTCAAAAAGGTTTCGAGACAGCTTTGGAAATGTATATATTGTCACAATAAAATAAAATAATGAGGAAACTGAGAAGGAGCTAATGCTATCTATTAATCAATTTACCTGTAAAAGCAAAGGCTTTGCCTTTAACTTCTCTCTGATGCTTTCGACTGCATACTTAAAGCTATAGAAAGCAAAATAATTATAGTTAAAAACATGGTTAAAAATTCTGTACCAAAGGTATAAAAAGAGGGGAAAAAAACTCTTACAGGTTTTAGGAATGTTTTCTAAAATTTGAACCTACTTTATTCTCTTTAACATTCATCATTTAACAGTTTTCTAGAGAAAAAAGTCTGGAATTCGCTTTTGGGTCAATTTCAGATATCAGTAATTAACCTAATCCTGCCACAGAGGTGCTTGGGGTATTACTATTGTGAGCTTCACATAACTATACTTTGCAATTAAGATTAAATGAATTGATCAAGGTCACATGAATAATAAATTGCAATTAGGATTCCAATGCGAGATCTGTGATAAGTCAAGGATTCTTTCTTCTACAACTAGGTTTGCTATCACATAAGGCTACCAGCTATCTTCCAAGACCCTGCCTAGTCTTTGGCATTCTTCATATCATACACTATACTATTCATTTCTATGCTAACACTGCGGCTGGCTACTCTAGAACACATACCATCTTTGGCACACAGGCTGATTTATACATACATGCAGTTCATTCCGGTCCCAATGTTTTTTTTTAGATCCAGCCTATAATCCAGTCATCTCCCCCACTCCCATTGCCAAAGGCACTGTCTGGCAATAAATGAGTAATTCCATCTACCACAAGGAATTCCAAGCAGAAAAGGGTCAGAACTTGAGGCTAGTACATTTTAAAGGTTGCTGGGCTATTACTAATCAAGACAAGGTCCTTTAAACAAACAGCCTTAGATTTACCGTAGAGAGTGAGATAAACACAAAACATATTAGTGTGTAGTTTTAGGGGAGGTATAGTTTATGTTTCATTTTTGCCATTCTCTCACCAGAGGACAATCTCTCCCTATCATATTTGTTCTAAATCCTTCAAATATTCTTGATTCTCTGAACTATGTTCTCAGAGCAATGTATCCATTTTGAGTTACCACTCTATAAGTCTCTGACCATGACCACTACATCTCAGCATTAACTCTCTTCTGCCCAATATGCAGGTTTTACAGCACCTACATTCTCCTCTTCCAGTTCCCTTTTATTGAGAGTATCTTAGTAGCTAACAAAATCAGAGAATAAGGAAGAATACCTTCAACTGCAGGAAACAATTCTCTATTCCCTATCTTTCACAATGATGGGAAGCACCTTAACCTTCAGCAATACAGGGACTATACTATACAGTTCTAAAGAGACTCAGTGGAATCATCAAGATGCCACTTTGATCCTAGAAACATGATTGAGTCTCTGTATACTAGAAACAGGATGCTTCACCACCTATCAGCTCTCTATTACTCCCAAATTATTCTATAACTCACAGATTAGCTGCTTTGAATTTTTTTATGGGAATAAACTGGGATTCCATGGAATATTTACACCCTACAATAGGAAAAAAACAGCTATTTCTAAATTATAGTTCATTAAAAGCTCAAATTGTTGTTGCACTCTGATAAGCCAATGAAACACATTTTAAATACCTTGCTCCAGTTTTGTCCATCTTGTTTAAAAAACAGATTCGAGGTATTTTGTGTTTATCAGCTTGCCTCCATACTGTGAGAGTCTGGGCCTAAAGCAAAGATGAGGGAAAAAATACACATTGTACAAAAGTAACTATGTTACTAGACCTGGAATGAACAGATCCAAAAATCTGTCACATGGAATTGGGCCCTATTCTAGCAGAGAATTAGTGCCACTGCACTTATATTTCTAGGGTCACTCTTTTGCCGTCAAGTGAACACAGCTGGGAATGTGATGAAGTGTGAAGGAGAGTGTCCTTAAAACCACTTGAGACTACTCTGGGTGAACTAGGTGGCCACTCAAAGGGAATTAACACCTAGGTGGTACTGAGAATCATGGAAAGTGAACTTAATTGAGAATCAGGAGACCTACTTTTTGTTTGGTTTCACTTTCATTGTAAAGGTCATATGACACTGAATTCAGTTAACGTCAGGTTAACTGAATTATTTTTGCCCTAATTATTTCAGACACTTGTTTTTAGGTAAAAGAAACATAGGAGTGTACTATAAAAACGCTCTTATGATTTAAAAAAATTACATAGTTTACTGTGAGTATTCAGGTAAACTAAAGAACTTTTAAGGGAGAAAAAAGTTACAATTCTCACTTTTCTTCCATTTGGCTTCTTTTAGTTTCAGTTTTTGCACATATTAAATATACAGTTTGAGTCTATTATATCTGTGCCTGATAGAGTCTAAGAGCCCTTAAGCAAAGCATAAAAAGGCTAAAGTGCCAACATGAGTTATAGTAAAAGCCAGTTTATTTTTTAGGTAAAATTTATATACAATAAAATATAGATATTAAGTGTATAGCTCAATAAGGTTTGATAAAAGTCTGTCTGTGTAACTACTACCCCCAGTAGGACACAGAACACTCTGGCATTACTCCTGAAATTCTTCTCCCTGTCTCCTATAAGCAACCTGTCCCAACTTCTGTCACCATGGATTCAGTGCCTTATTCTTGAACCTCATATAAAATAGCATGGCTTCTTTGGCTCAATATGTTTCTAACATTCATCCACATTGTTAGGTATATCAGTTCTTTTTAACTATATAAATGTACCAGTTTGTTTTCCTATCCACCTGTGGACACCACTTGGATTGTTTCTAGTTTGGAGCTCTTATGAATTTAGCTGCTATAAAAATTCTGAACATGTCTTTGGTGGACAAATGTCTTCATCCTCTTGGATAAAGATATAGGAGAACTGCTTGAGTATACTGAAACTTTGTAAGAAACTTACACTAGGTGCGGTAGCTCACACATGTAATCCCAGCACTTTGAGAGGCCACGGCAGGTGGATCACTTGAGATCAGTAGTTCAAGACCAGCCAGGCCAACGTGGTAAAACCCTGTCTCTTCTAAAAATACAAAAAGTAGCCAGGTGTGGTGGTGCATGCCTGTAGTCCAAGATACTTGGAAAGCTGAGGCACGAGAATCACTTGAACCCAGGAGACAGAGGTTACAGTGAGCCAAGATTGCGCTGCTGCACTCCAGCCTGGGCAACAGAGTGAGACTCCATCTCAAAGAAAAGTACGTAAATAAAATAAACTTCCACATAGTCTTCCAAAGTAGTTGCATTATTTTGTAGTCTTTTTTTTTGAGACAGGGTCTCTCTTCTGTTACCCAGACTGGAGTGCAGTGGTGAGATCAAGGCTCACTGCAGCCTCAACCTCCCTGGGCTCAGGCAATCCTCCCATCTCAGCATCCTGAGTAGCTGGGACTGCAGGTGCATGCCACCACATCTGGCTAATATTTTTTTGTATTTTGTAGAGATGGGGTTTTGCCGTGTTGCTCAGGCTGGTCTCTAACTCCTTGGCTCAAGCAAACCAACCTGCCTCAGCCTCCCAAATTGCTGGGATTACAGGCCATGAGCCACCATGTCTGGCCTCTATTTTGCAGTCTTATCAACGATATGCAAGATTTCTAGTTGTTCCACATCCTCACCAACATTTGCTATCACTCTTTTTAATTATAAGCATTCTTTTGGGTGTGAAATTGAATCTGTAATTTTAATTTGCCTTTTCCTGACTAGTGAGATTATGCCTCTTTTCATTTGCTTACTAGTCATTCATGTCTTCTTTTATGAAGTGTCCATTCAAGTCTTTTGTCCATTTTTTTCTGGGTTGTTATTTTTGACTTATAGTTCTTCATATAGCCTGAATACAAGTCCATGGTTATACACATATACTGTAACTACTTCAGCATTTATTTCCCAAGAACAATCATATTCTTCTATATAACCAATACTATTATTGCATTCAGTAAATTTAACATTTGTATAATACATTTATCTAATACTGTATTACAAATATTTTCTCATAGTCTATGCCTTGTGTTTTTATTTTTGTTTTAATGAACAGCTGTAATTTTTATAAAGTTCCAGGAATCAACTTTTATGTTTCATGCTTCTTATGTCCTCTAAGAAATTTTTACCTACCTGAAGGCTGTAAAGATATTGTTCTTCTAGAAGCCATATATAGATACACACACACACAGACACACACACACACACACACACACACACACACACACACAACACTGTGATCCTCTCCAAATTAATTTTTGCATATGATGAGGTGGGTGTGGGGGGCGGAATATCATAAATTTTCAAAGAACAAAAACATACTGCAAATCAGAACAAACAACAAAAAACTCCCACCATCCCACCGGCCAGCTAAAAGCCCATCCATTGTTTAGAACAAGAGGCTTCTGCTTCACAAATTCAGAAACTTCCTATTAAGTACATTTCAATCTTGTAAGTAATGCAATCTGTTTGAATGATTAAGCGTCAAATTTATATAAAGTTGTAACAACAAAAAGGTAGAACTACCAGGAAATAAAGTGACCCAAAAAGAAACAGAAATAACAATGTATATAATCAACCTCACACCATAGTGTCTTCTGCCAGAATCCACGAAACTATCGTAAGCTAACTTGTTAGCTTTAAAGCAAGGTAGAATCTCTTACCCTTCACAGTTCTTGACACTATATTTCATATTTATCCTTTTACTATGAAATTTCTGAGATCACATATAGATTACATATCCATATTAAATTCTAATTTTTTATCATTATTTGATTTACATGAACTTACCAAATAGATGGTTATAGTTATAAATCTGATACATTCTACTTTTTAAAAAATCATGCTGTTCTACCTCATTTTACTTTGGCAATACTTTTTACCTCAACACCAGCAGAGGCATCAAATACAGCCACTGCACCATCCAATACTCTTAGGCAGCGCTCAACCTCCAAGGTAAAGTCCACATGACCTATGAAAAAGACAAGAGGTATAATACCTAAAATCTTTTTAACAAAACAAAACCATTATATGATCCAGCAATTGCACTATGTATATATATGTACACCTAGGAGTGAGATTTCAATACTTTGGGTGAGGCACACACACACACTTTGGGCATGTGTATGTGTGTGTGTGCATATATATGTATGTATATATATGCACACACATGTGTATATAATATATACATACACCCACCCAAAGTATATACACATATATACACATATGTAAATATATACACACACATATACACATATGTATATATATACACATATACACATATATATATACACACACACATATACACACACACATACCCAAAGTATTGAAAGCAGAGTCTCAAAGACCTATTTGCATACCCATATTCATGGCAGCCCTACTCACAAGAGACAAAAGGTGGAAACAACCCAAATGTCCACTGATGCATGAATTTAAAAAATGTGATACATACATACAATGGCATACTATACAGAATAAAAAAGGAAATATTGTGGCATATTGTCACATGCTACAACAGGGGAAAATTTGAGGGCTTTATGCTAAGTGAAATAAGCCAATCACAAGAGGACAAATAATGTCCACTTACAAGAGGCATCTAAGCTAGTCAAATTCATAGGTATACAAAGAAGATGGTGGTTAGCAAGGGTGGAGAGGGGGACAAAAGGGAACTGCTGTCCAATTAATATAGTTTCATTTCTGCAAGATAAAAAAGTTCTAGGCTGGGTGTAGTGGCTCATACTTTTAATCCCAGCAATTTGGGAGATCATGGCGGGCAGATCATGAGGTCAGGTGTACGAGACCAGCCTGGCCAACACAGTGAAACCCCGTCTCTACAAAAAATACAAAAATTAGCTGGGTGTGATGGCGGGCACCTGTAATCCCAGCTACTTGGGAGGCTGAGGCAGAAGAATCGCTTGAACTCAGGAGGCAGAGGTTGCAGTAAGCCGAGATTGTGCCATTGCATTCCATCCTGGATGACAGAGCTAGACTCTGCTGCCAAAAAAAAAAAAGTTCTGGACATCTGTTTCACAGCAATGTGATTATACTTAACACTACTGAATTGTACACTTAAAAATGGTTTAAATGGTAAATTTTGTAACTTTTTTTTACCACAATCAAAAGCAAAACAAAAACCCCACACAAACAAAAAACTCCAAATGACGCAGCATCTCTGTATTAATGGAACAGTACCATACCTGGTGTATCAATTAGATTGACTCTATACCCCTTCCAATCAAATGTAACAGCAGCTGACTGAATAGTAATGCCTCTTTCTCTCTCTTGGGCCATGAAATCTGTCACTGTGTCTCCATCATCAACATCTAGCCAGGAAGAAGATGATACAGTTTAGTCTTAACAGTGAGTGTATTTTATCTTTGCTCAATATCTACCTGAGACAGTTTAATCTGCCCTAAGAGAAATCATTCCTTAGGTTTAATAGAACCTTTACTCTTTCACTAAGTAAATCTTCATGGTAGAAAAAGTTTTCAATTAGATTAGTAATTTTGCCATAATAGTAACTTTTCACCAACTAATCTTTTAAGTTTACTGACTCATATACTTCTTTTATTTCTTACATACCTTAACTATCATTACACCCTCTTTATCTGATATCCTTCCCTCCTGATCCTTTGATAGAAGGCAGAGTGGGACAGTGAAAGAACACAGACAGGCATAGCTTTAAATCCCAACTTTACCACTTAGCACTCTATGATCCTGAGCAAACTACTTAGTTTGTAAAATAAGGCTAGTAAAGCCATCCTTGCTGGGCTGTTATAAAGATGAAATGAGACATGACATTATATAAAGTACCTAGTCTAGCAGATGATAAATGGTAGCCACATGGGATAAGGTAGAGAAAAAAATCATCCAATAGTAAATTATCCTTTACAAACCCATCTCATTACTAAACTTTCCAAAGAGAAGGGATTTATTTGTACAAATGCAAGTAGTCTTACACAACTTCTACAGTATAAACTCACAAAAAAACACTGTCCTGAACTTAGCCAGGTACAGTGGCTCATGCCTGTAATCCCAGTACTTTGGGAGGTCGAAGAGGGCATATCATGAGGTCAGGAGATCAAGACCATGTTGGCTAACATGGTGAAACCCTGCCTCTACTAAAAATACAAAAATTAGCTAGACATGATGGCACGTGCCTGTAGTCCCAGCTACTCGGGAGGCTCAGGCAGGAGAATCATTTGAACTTAGGAGGTGGAGGTTGCAGTGAGCCAAGATCATGCCACTGCACTTCAGTCTGGGCAAAAGAGCAAGACTCCATCTCAAAAAAAAGAAAAAAAAAAAAGAACTATCCTGAACTTTATCAGAAAATTTCACTGAAATTATTCTGCAGTAAAATTTTGCAGCTGAATTATGTATATTATTCTAATAACCTGATGGTGGGTCCCTGTAATCCCAGCTACTTGGGAGGCTAAGGAAGGAGAAATAAATGCTTGAACCCAGGAGGCAGAGGCTGCCGTGAGCCAAGATTGTGCCACTGTACTTTAGCCTGGATAACAAAATGAGATTCTATCTCAAAAAAAAAAAGACGAAACAACTTCAGTGCTCAAGGACAAGGCTTTCAAATTAAAGGATAATTTGTAAAGGATAATTTACTATTGGAAGAATTTTTTTCTCTACTTCATTCCATGTGGCTACCATTTATCCTCTGCTAGAAAAGGTACTTTTCTATAATGAAATGTCTCATTTCTTCTTTATAACAACCCAGCAAGGACAGCTTTACTGGCCTTATTTTACAAACTAGGTTAAGTAGTTTGCTCACTGTACGACTAAATTTATAGAAAGTTAGAGAAATAAAAAATGGTTGATCTTTACCATTATCATGGCCTTATGCTACCATTTATTTCAGCATTAATTAAACCCCTAAAATGGTAGCTACTTGCCCCATATATGTGTATGTGTGCATGTGTGTATAAATATGTATACACACATATAACCTAAGCACCAGAGGAGGAAATAGCAAGAAAAATGTATTTGACAGCAACTCAAATACAACTCTATGTTAACATCTATAACTGTGTTAGTGTCAGTTACTCCCAACATCACTAAGAAAATAAATATCATTAAGCATACAAAGATCAAATAACTGTAAGTTCCAAACGAGACAATAAGTTTTAAAAACACTTACACAGCAATAAGATTTTTCACAATTATAAAGATCTTTATTTCACATTATCTTTATGATTATTCATATGACTAATAAAGTCAACCTTGGATCAACAAGTTCTACAATGGTCTGGATAGTTTTAGGCTATGGTCCTAACTAGAAAAAAAAACTTCAAAAGATAGCCTGTATAAAAACATAAAGATTCACTGCAGTTTGACTCTCAGGAAGCCCCATCCTTAGGGGAAAGGGAGAGCCCTACATCAAAGGAACACCCCATGAAACAAAAGAATCTGAACAGCAGCCCTTAAATGTCAGATCCTCACTCTGACATAGTCTACCCAAATGAGAAGGAACCAGAAAAACAATTCTGGTAACATAACAAAACAAGACTCTTTAATCCCCCCAAAAATCATACTAGCTCAACCAGCAATGAATCAAACGAAGACAAAAATCTCTGATTTGCCAGAAAAAGAATTCAGAAGGTCAATTATTAAGTTGCTCAAGGAGGCACCAGAGAAAGGTGAATACCAACTTTCAAAATTTTTTAAAGATTACAGTATATGAACAGAACAATCTCCAGAGAAATAGACAGCATAAACAATCACAACTTCTGGAAATGAAGAACATACTCAGATAAATGCAAAATACACTGGAAAGTCTCACCAACAGAATTAAGCAAGTAGAAGAAACGACTTCAAAGACCGGGCGTGGTGGCTCACACTTGTAATCCTTGCCCTTTGGGAGGCTGAGGCAAGTGGATCACCTAAGGTCAGGAGTTCGAGATCAGCCTAGCCAACATGGTGAAACCCTTTCTCCTCAAAAATACAAAAATTAGCCAGGCCTGATAGCAGGTGCCTGTAATCCCAGCTACTTGGGAGGCTGACACAGGAGAAATGCTTGAATCCGGGAGGCAGAGGTTGCCGTGAGCCCAGACTGTGCCACTGCACTTTAGCCTGGATGACAAAGCGAGATTCCATCTCCAAAAAATAGAAGAAACAACTTAGGCACTCAAAGACAAGGCTTTCAAATTAACCCAACTTGATGAAGACAAAGAAAAAAGAATTCAAAATGAAATGAACAAAGCCTCTAAGAAGTTTGAGACTATGTGAAATGACCAAACATAAAAATAACTGGTGTTCCTGAGGAAGAAGAGAAATCTAAAAGAGGAAAATGTATTTGAGGGAAAAATCAAGGAAAATTTCCCTGGCCAGAGAGAGATCTAAACATCCAAATACAAGAAGTTCAGAGAACACCTGGGAAGTTCATTACAAAAAGATCATCGTTTAGGCACACAGTCATCACATTATCTAAAGTCAAGACAAAGGAAACAATTTTAAGAGCTGTAGGGAAAAAGGATCAGGTAGCCTATAAAGGAAAACCTATCAGATTAACAGCAGATTTCTTAGCAGAAACCTTACAAGCTAGAAGGAATTGGGGTACTGTCTTAGCCTCCTTAAGACAATTATCAGCCAAGAATTATGTATCTGGAGAAACTAAGCTTCATAAATGAAGGAAAGATACAGTCTTTTTCAGACAAATGCTGAGAGAATTCACCATTACCAAGCCAGCACTATAAGAAGTACTAAAAGGAGCTCAAAAGCCTGAAATAAATCTTCGAAATACACCAAAAGAGAACCTCCTAAAAGCATAAATCTCACAGGACCTATAAAACAATAATACAATGAAAACAAAAACAAAAACAAAAACAGGTATTCAGGCAACAAATAGCATGACAATAGTAACTCACATCTCTATAGCAACGCTGACTGTAAATGACCTAAATGTTCCACTTAAAAGACACAGAATGGCAGAATGGATAAGAATTCACCAAGTATCTGCTGTCTTCAAGAGACTCACCTAACACTTAAAGACTCACATAAACTTAAGGTTAAGGGGGGAAAAGATATTCCATGCTACAAGACACCAAAAGTGAGCAAGAATAGGTGTTCTTGTTTCAGACAAAACAAACTTTAAAGCAGCAACAGTTAAAAAAGACAAAGAAGGACATTATATAATGAGAAAAAGACCAGTCCAACAGGAAAACATCACAATCCTAAATATATATGTCCATAATAAAGCAGCTTCCAAATTTATTTATTTTATTTATTTATTTATTTATTTATTGAGACGGAGTTTCACTCTTGTTACCCAGGCTGGAGTGCAATGGCACGATCTCGGCTCACCACAACCTCCGCCTCCTGGGTTCAGGCAATTCTCCTGCCTCAGCCTCCTGAGTAGCTGGGATTACAGGCACGCGCCACCATGCCCAGCTAATTTTTTGTATCTTTAGTAGAGACAGGGTTTCACCATGTTGACCAGGATGGTCTCGATCTCTTGACCTTGTGATCCACCCGCCTCGGCCTCCCAAAGTGCTGGGATTACAGGCTTGAGCCACCGCGCCTGGCCTGCTTCCAAATTTATAAAGCAATTATTACTAGACCTAAGAAATGAGATAGACAGCAACAAAATAATAGTGGGGGACTTTAATACTTCACTTACAGCATTAGACAGGTCATCGAGACAGAAAGACAACAAAGAAACAATGGACCAGCCAGGAGCGGTGGCTCATGCATGTAATCCCAGCACTTTGGGAGGCTGAGGCAGGTGGATTACCTAAGGTCAGGAGTTCAAGACCAGCCTGGCCAACATGGTGAAATCCCATCTCTATTAAAAAATACAAAAATTAGCCAGGCATGATGGCAGGCACATATAATCCCAGCTACTTGGGAGGCTGAGGCAGGAAAGTCACTTGAACCTGGGAGGTATAGGTTGCAGTGAGCCAAGATCACACCATTTCACTCCAGGCTGGGCAACACAGTGAGACTGTGTCTCAGAAAAAAAAAAAAAAGAAAGAAAGAAAAAAAAGAAACAATGGACTTAAACTATATCCTAGAACAAACAAACTTAACGGATATTTACGGAACATTCTTCCCAACAACTGAAGAATATATTCTATTCATCAGCACGTAAAACATTCTCTAAGACAGACCACATGACAGGCTACAAAGCAAGTCTCAATAAACTTAAGAAAATCAACATTATATCAAGTACTCTCTCAGACCACAGTGGAATGAAACTGGAAATCAACTCCAAAAAGCACCCTCAAAACTATGCAAATACATGGAAAGTAAATAACCTGCTCCTGAATGATCATTAGGTCAACAATGAAATCAAGGTGGAAATTAAAAAATTATTTGAACTAAACAATAATAGTGATGCAACCTATCAAAACCTCTGGGTTACAGCAAAAGTGGTCCTAAGAGGAAAGTTCACCGCATCAAATGCCTACATCAAAAAGCCTGAAAGAGTATAGACAATCTAAGGTCTTACCTCACGGAACTAGAGAAACAAGAACAAACCAAACCCACACTCAGCAGAAGAAATAACCAAGATCAGTACAGAACTATGAAATTAAAACAAACAAAAAATACAAAAGTTAAGTGAAATGAAAAGCTCGTTCTTTGAAAAGACAAATAAAACTGATAGACCATTATTAGTGAGATTAACTAAGAAGAGAAAATATCCAAATAAGCTCAATTAGAAACAAAACAGGAGATAGGAAAACTGCTATCACAGAAATACAAAAAAAATCATTCAAGGTTACTATGAAAATCTTTATGCACATAAACTAGAAAACCTAGAGGAGATGCATAAATTCCTGGAAATAGACAACCCTCCTAGATTAAAACCAAGAAAGAGAAACTCTGAACAGACCAGTAACACAAGAAATAAAAACTCTGAACAGACCAATAACACAAGAAATAGAATCTCTGAACAGACTAGTAACACAAGAAGAAATAGAAACTCTGAACAGAAAAAAACAGTGAGATCAAAACGGTAATTAAAAAGTTGCCAACAAAAAAAAAGTCCAGGACCAGATGGATTTGCAGCTGAATTCTATCAGACATTCAAAAAATGGACTCCAATCCTATCAATGCCATTCCACAAGATAAAGAGGGAATCCTCCCTAAATCATTTGATGAAGCCAGTATCACCCTAATACCAAAAGAAGGAAAAGACATAACAAAAAGCAGAAACTACACCAATATCCCTGATGAACACAGAAGCAAAAATCCTCAAAAAAATACTAGCTAACTGAATCTAACAGCATATCAAAAGGATAATCCACCATACCAAGTAGGTTTCATACCAGGAATGCAGGGATAATTTAACATCTGCAAGTCAATAAACAGAATTAAAAACAAAAATCACATGATCATCTCAATAGACCCAGAAAAAGCATTTGAGAAAATCCAGCATCCCTCTATGATTAAAACCCTCAGCAAAACTGGCAAAGAAGGGACATAACTTAAGGTAATGAAAGCCATCTACAACGAACCCACAGCCAACATGATTATACTGAATGGCGAAAAGTTGAGAGCATTCCCTCTGAGAACTGGAACAACACAAGGAGGCCCACCCTTACTACTTCTATTCAACATAGTTCTGGAAGTCCTAGCCAGAGCAATCAGACAAGAGAAAAAAATAAAGGGCATCCAAATAGGCAAACAGGAAGTGGGAAATGTCACTGTTTGATGATAACATGAATGCATACCTAGAAAAACTTAAAGACTCATCCAAGAAGTTCCTAAATGAATTCAGCAAAGTCTCAGGATACAAAATAAATGTACACAAATCAGTAGCCCTGCTATACAACAACATCAACCAAGCTGAGAAGCAAATTAACAACTCAACCCCTGTTACAATAACTGCAAAAAAGAAAAAGAAAAATACTTAGGAATATACCTAACAAAGGAGATAAAAGATCTCTACAAGAAAAACTACAAAATACTGTTGAAAGAAATCATAGATCTCACACACACAGACAGAAACACATCCCATGCTCACAAATGGGTATAATCAATATTATAAAAATGATCATACTGTCAAAAGCAATCTACAAATTCAATGCAATTCCCATCAAAATACCACCATCATTTTTCACAGAACTAGAAAAAACAATCCTAAAATTCATATGGAACCAAAAAAGAGCCTGCATAGCTAAAGCAAGAGTAAGCAAAAAGAACAAATCTGAAGGCATCACATTACCCAACTTTAAACTATACTACAAGGCCATAGTCACCAAAACAGCACGGTACTGATATAAAAATAGGCACATAGGGCCAGGCAGGGTGGCTCATGCCTGTAATCTAAGCACTTTGGGAAGCTGAGGCGGGCAGATCACTGAGGCCAGGAGTTTGAGACCAGCCTGGCCAACATGGTGAAACCCCATTGCTACTAAAAATAAAATAGAATCTGGTGGTCGGCACTGTCATCCCCACTACTCAGGAGCCTGAGGCATGAGAATCACTCGAGCCCGGGAGGCAGAGGCTGCAGTGAACTGAGACTGTGCCACTGCACTTCAGTCTGGGCAACAGAGTGAAACTCTGTCTAATAAAGTAAAAATAGCACATAGTCCAATGAAATAGAATAGAACCCAGAAATGAAGCCAGATACTTACAGCCAACTGACAAGCAAAAGCATAAGGTGGGGGAAAGGACACCCTATTCAACAAATGGTGCTGGGATAATTGGCTAGCCATGTGTAGAAGAATGAAACTGGATCCTTGTCTCTCACCTTATACAAAAATCAATTCAAGATAGATCAAAGACTTAAACCTGAGACCTGAAATCATAAGAGTTCTAGAAGAGAGCACTGGAATAACCCTGCTAGACACTGGCTTAGGGAAAAACTTCATGACCAAGAACCCAAAAGCAAATGCAACAAAAACAAAGATAAGTAGATAGGACTTAAACTAAAAAGAAATCATCAGCAGAATAAACAGACAACCCACAGAATTGGAGAAAATCTTTGCAATATATACATCTGACAAAGGATTAATATCCAGAATCTACAAGGAACTAAAATGAATAAGAAAAAAAAAAAAAAAAAAACATCAAAAAGTGGGCTAAGGACACGAACAGACAATTCTCAAAAGAAGATACACAAATGGCTAACAAGCATATGAAAAACGCTCAACATCACTAATTATAAGGGAAATGCATATCAAAAGCACAATGTGGTATCACCTTACTCGTGGAAGAATAGCCATAATAAAAAATTTAAAAAAAAAACAAAAAAACAGAAGTTGGTGTGGATGTGAAAAAGGAACACCTTACACTGTTAGTGGGAATGTAAACTAGTATAACCACTGTGCAAAACAGTGTGGAGACCCCTTCAAGAACTAAAAGTAGAACTACCATTTAATCCAGCAATCCCACTACTTGTTATCTACCCAGAGAAAAAGAAGTAATTATATGAACACTACTTGACCACACGTTTACAGCACGACAATGTGCAAAAATATGGAATCAGCCCAAATGCCAATCAATGAGTGGATAAAGAAAATGTGGTGTGTACATATACATACATACACACACACACACACACACACACACACCCCTCATGGAATACTACTCAGTCATAAAAAGGAACGAAATAATGGCATTTGCAGGAACCTGGATGGAATTGGAGACCACTATTCTAAGTATAGTAACTCAAGAATGGAAAACCAACATCATTTGTTCTCACTCGTAAGTGGGAGCTAAGCTATGAGGATGCAAAGGCATGAGAATGATACAATGAACTTTGGGGACTTGGGGAAGGGTGGAGGAGAGTGAGGGATAAAAGACTACACATTGGGTACAGTGTACACTACTTGGGTAATGGGTGCTCCAAAATCTCAGAAATCACCACTAAAGAACTTATTCTCGTAATCAACCACCTTGTTCTCCAAAAACCTATTAAAACAAACAAAAATCTTAGAAAATTGTTAACCTAGCTGCTTTTTAGAATATAAAGTCTAAGATTCTTTATCTTTAATTATAAATAAACCAGTTATGATAAAGACATAAAATTAAGGGCAATCAGAGAAAATGTGTGTGTACACAAAAAAGACAGAACATTCTATGTGGGTTCTATTTTTATATATTCAGTTTCTTGACATCACAAGATTGTATGTCCAGATTATTTTACGGAGAGAGCAAGGTCTTGATATTCTGCTTTATAACTGTAAGTAACTTGGTGCCATGACTTTTGTAGGTGATTTGCAGCTTAATGACCATAATTACTATAAAGCTTGGATTTTCCTTCATTATAATAAACTTTATTAGTTTGAAATAAATAAAACACATGGAATATTATTCAGCCTTATAAAGGGAATCTTCATTTGAGCCCAGTTTGAGACCAGCCTGAGCAACATACTGAGGCCCTGTCTCTACTAAAAAGACAAAAATTAGCCAAGTGTGGTGGCACCTGCCTATAGACCCAGCGACTCAGAAGGCTGAGGCAGGAGGATCTCTTGTGCCCAGGAGTTTGAGGGTGCAGTGAGCTGTAATTGGGCTACTGCACTCCAGCCTGGGCAACAGAGCAAGATCCTGTCTCTTAAAAAAAAAAAAAAAAAAAATTAAAAATTACAAAGGAATCCTGACATATGCTACAACATGGATAAACCTTGAGTATACTGTGCTACATAAAATAAATCAGTCATAAAAAGACAAATACTTATGATTCCACTTATATGAGTACCTAGAGTAGTCGAAGTTATAGAAAGAAAAAGTAGAAGGGTGGTTGCCAGGGATTGGGGAGAGGGGAAAATGGTAGTTATCTAACGGGAATAGAGCTTCCATTTTGTAAGTTGGAAACTGGTTGCACAATAATGTGAATATACTTAGCACTACTGAACTGTATACTTAGAAATAGTTAAGACGGTAAATTTTGTTATTTTTTAACCACAATTAAAAAAACAAAAGATAACTAAGTTAAGGATTAACAAAATCCTCTCCTCTTCAACATGAGAATTTAACCTCTGGTTACCTTTTTTGGTTCTTTTCTTCTAGAAACCAGATAACAGAGGTATGTCAACTATGTTCCTAGGCAATATAACTTATGGAAAAAATAACTTCTGATTGGCAAACTAAATCTGAATTGTGAAGAACTATAAATGAATTCTAAGTACCTTATGGAGATATAAAACTCTGGGCTTCCCTGCGTATGGCATGTACCTTATGTGAAACCTGGAAGCTACCCCTTTGAAGTTATAACAAGAGATATTCATTCCTGCAGGGCATGAATCTTCTAAGCTAAAGTGGTTCCTGTGAATCTTGCCACCTTGCACCTCATCTATTACTTTGGGGCAGTCGAAGAAGATAGCTCCCAGACAGCTATGGGGACTGCTATAAGACTCTTCTAGACAGAAACATCTAATGCTGGTCTGTTGGTAAGCTATGGTTCCTGCCCTGTAGCATTCTGAGTAGATGAGTGTTAAATGGGGCTTATGATAGTCTTATAAGTCTGAATATTTCGTTGAATCTAAGAAGACCCTTTGGTGGGTATTTCAACTACCTTATCTTTAAGTTGTGGTTTAGACATCAGTAGCTCTATGCCATATTCAAGGTGTGTAGGTTGACTTCTTAATCAAAATATTTTCCAATGATGCTTTTGCTAATTGGGGGTGGGAAGAGTAGGAATCCATTCTAACCTCCCAGTGATCTTGTATATCCAGAATAGTACAATATTCTTTCTGTGGTGGTAGTTTTGCCTGCATCAATATGAGCCATAATTCCAATATTACGGATTCTGTTTAAAAGGAAAAAATAAGGTAAAACAATTGTATATAGCTGTCCAAATTTCAAAGCTAGTATTTCTATAATTTATAAAATTGCGTAAAAACTAGAAAAATGGAAAACAGAGTATATCCACATTACTCTGATAAAATAGCTAAGTAACAAAAGGGCTAACTACAACCTACAATTTTGAGAATGTCTTATATTCATTCTATGAAAAGTATGCTGCTGTTACATTAAGACTTTTTAGCATTAAATTGAGAAAAAAATAGCTAAGATATATTATCAACATCTATTTAAAACTGGCTAGGGCAGAAAGTCATAGAAATTATGGCACTCACTCTTGTCCATCAGAGAAAATCTGTAAATTTTCATGACAGTTTATGCAAAAGCATATCAATGTTAGTACTTACTTAGCTATGGGAGGACTGATGACGGAGTGAAGGGATTTGATATCATTTCCTATTAAGCCTAACAAAAAGAAAGTTAAAATTGAGCTGTTATATTTATAAAATTTTCCTTTAATTCATAAATAAAAAACTTTAAAATAACTTTAAGCAAATACTATAATGTCAAAGTACAATTCAAGCTAAATAAATCTAAAATTCTATTTATTTTTAGCAATGCATAAGGTATGGATGACAATAAAAGAAGGTAATAAACATCAAGTTCTAGATCATCTCCTCAGAAAAATACAAATTCACCCCAATCTCTGCCACCTACTTCATTTCTATTTACAAAATTGTAGAATTAGAATAAATGCTCATAATGATAATCTTAAGGCACTGATTCTGAGTCAAAGAAAAATTTTTAAATGCACAGTCCTTTAAACCTGCCTTTTCCAGAGTTTGAAAAGCTAACAGTGATCCTCATGTCCGTTGATAATTAGTTATTATACAATTTGGAACTTACCTTCCTCTGCAATCCCAGGGCACAATACCTTTAAAGACAGCCTGGGAGGTTTCACTGAATAGAAGCTGTGACAATTTAATACTTTTGAAAAGTCAAGTAGTATTTCTATAATAAAAATATCCATATGACTTCTTCTATACTTAACATACAGTTTGTTAATATTAAGAATACTAAAGAAAAAGGCAGTTACATTTATAAATTTAATTAAAACCTTCCTGTTATTTAAACCAGTTCTCCCATATTTCTATAATACAAAAATAATAATTTTATATTATTTTTGAAACTACATGGTGGTTTGAAGATCAAAAGATAATCTATACTACTACAGTTAAATTCACATGAGCAAAAAACAGAGAGCTAGATACATACCAATAATGCAGCCCATTAATCTGCCCTTGTAAGTCAACAGCCAATCAGTATTTTTATTTTATTATTCTCATATGACAAATATAGTAATGAGAAAGCAACAGAACTAACCTAGTTTCATAGTCTACCATACATTTGCTTGTTTCAAACACAGGATGGACATTCAAAAGTAAGTCAGCTCCTCCATCTTCCAGCTCTTGATGTCATATATCTAACCCAAACTACCCCAAACACTTAACCAAACCACTTATAACAATCCTCAAAATAAATCATTTTAGTAAATTTCTCTTAACAGAAAACACCTGCATAAAAAACAGGAATAAACTAGAAAAAAAATATTTCACAAGATCACTCTAAAATTAGATGGTATTCACATGCTCAACTTCCAAACTAGCTACTAAAGCCACCAACCTTTCCTTTGCTCAGCTCATCAGTATGTTCCTCAGATGAGGAGTACAACTCTTACTAGTATTTTCTCCTGGCACCTCTCAGAACACTCCCACCCCTAATGATCACAAGGAATTAGCCAAGAAGTAAAAAATGGTTAGAGACCCCTAATAAGGGAGATTCTTGCAAACAAAAGAGAGAGAAAAGAGATAAAGCAAACAGTTCAGATAAAATTAAAACACTCTAACATTTGTACCTGGTAGGGAACTGTAATTTCTTCCAAGCAGCACATACGGCTTTAATCTTTTTAAACTTGCTCTTATTTTATAGCAGCATAAATTCTAGTAAAGAAAAAACAAAACTTGAATTAATTTTATTTTAGCATCACTTATTACAGTTTTAACATTGTTAATTATGCTGTCAGAAGATAAAATACTTTGTGTATTTTTAAAGTAGTCCTAATTTATTAAGTCCAAATCTTTTAAAAAGTACAACCCAAATATATCCTAGGGGAAAGACTAAGGATGAAACTAATACTGATTTGCTATTTTGCACTGACCTTAAAACAATGTTTCTCCTCAACCTGCAGCCTTAACATGGGCTGAGGGCTTGTTTGAAACACATGCTTAAGGCTCCACTCCAGACAAGAAAATCAGAAACTCTTGGGGATGGAGCCGACCAATTTGTTTAAATTAGCTCTCCAGGTGATTCTGATAGCTGTAGTTTGAGAACCACAACCCTAGATTCAGAAACTCAGAAGCTGAGTCGGAAAGGTTAAATAAGGTATCTCATCCCGGATAGAACTTGGTTTTCCTCTACATCTGCTGAAAGATCCTGGGCGCAATGAACTCAGGATTACAGTAATTACACATTAGAATCACCTGGAAAGCTTCTTAAAAACACCGGTGGGGAGAGAAAAGAACTGGGGGAACCGGGTGGTGGTATTTTTTTAAAAGCCCCAAGGTGTCTCCAATGCAGCATTCAATTGAGAATCACTGAGTTAGAGAAGGTCGGCTTAAGGCCAAATCTAACCTCCTCTACCTTAGCTGCTTACCTAACCTTCTCATGTTCTCATGCAGAGGTTGAATATTCCCCACCTCAGTTTATGCCTAGACTACTAGATACACATTTAATAGCTGACAATATAGTTGGAATAGTTGGTGTATGTAATGACTGAGGGTACCACAGTCTGCTTTTTGTTTCATGAACCGCATATCTGTGTTATCTCTATTATTTCTACATTTGTCACCAAGTTTCTGGCAATAATATGCTACTATCCTTAGAAAATATTTCAAGAGTAGAGACTCCAATTTCCACTGCATAATGACCAGGATAAGAAGACCCAGTGTCTATCACAGAGTGCATAATCTGAAAGTGTCAGCAATAAAAGCACTGATGAAAATCTGGATAACTCCTCGGCCCACTTAATGAGATCAGAAATTGAATATAGAAATATATCTTCGTCAAAATGCTGCCCAGGTGATTTTAAAGTAGAAAAAACAAATTGTAGACTAATGATAAGGCTTCTTAAGGGTTACAGATTCTCCAATACAGCAGTCACACCTTATCCACAGGGGACATATTCCAAGACCCCCAATGGATGACTGAAACCCCAAATAGTACTGAACCTAATTGCTGTCAATCAAAACATGTTTCTGTTCATGTCTTCTGCCCACAAACTGAATGCCTTTTCCACCTTAACTAAGCTCTTACCATATTATGTGACCATAACTTTTGCACTTTGAAGTGTGCCAGTAAAACTAGTAAAAATTTTTTTCTTCACGATTTCACAGAAGATTCATTCTCATCATAGATATTAGCAACCTAAGCATATGACTTTTTATCCTTTTTGGGCGGAGATTTTTCACCTTTTCACTTAAAGGGAACACTTTACAGCTTCTCTTTGGCATATCCAAATTGCCAGTATCACTACTCTTGTGCTCTGGGACCATGATTAAGTAAAATAAAGGTTACTTGAACACAAGCACTGCAGTATCACAATAGTGAATCTGATAAGCCAGATGGCTACTGATTTGCAGGTAGGGAGTGTACACAGTGTAGATATGCTGGGCAAAGGGATGACTCACATCCCAGGTGGGATTAAGTGGGATAGCATGAAATTTCATCACAGTACTCACAATGGCACACAACTTAAAACTTATAAATCATTTCTGGAATTTTCCATTTAATTTTCACATCACGGTTGACTTTGGGCAATTGAAACAGCTAAAAGCAAAACCATGAATAAGGGGAAGCTATTGTACTCCCTGTTAAGTCACTGAAGATAAAAAGAAATGACCCAAACAAGCTTTAATCTCTCACTTACTTGTAGATAAAAGGGGTATTATTTCATTGAGGTTTAATATCTCTTAGGTATACTGAAGACATGATAGTTTAGAAAATAATTTATAGTGTTTTGAAGAGGATTCAGGAGTCAGAGCAGAGCTTAAAGACCAAAACAATATTCCTGAGACAAATCTCAGAATGCCCAAGAAGCTGGCTTCCAAAAGCTCTGCAGAAGACAGCCAAAAGTAGTTTTATCAATCATTGTACAATTATGTTATATTTTGATATTAAGAGGAACTTTATTTCACAAGAGTCTCAATCTATGGATACTTAAGAGTACAAAGCACATTTGTTGTTAGCAGTTTAAAGATGTGTATTAAGTGATGACATTCTTAGAAGAGATATAAAACCCATCCCTCCTTTCAAAAACAACACATTTTAGTACCCCGAGACCAGCATTTAGCTGAGGCTGTTCTTTTTTTTAAAATTAAGGTAATTTCCTCTTATATTTCTGATTAAACTAAGGTGATTCCTTTCAAACTTGTTTGGCTTGAGGATTTCCAAAGGTTATGACTCAACTAAGTTTGGAATCAATAGCTGATGAGATATACTAAGCATTTTAGCGAGTAAAATAGCTGAGGTTGTTAAGGGACATTTCATTTTATAAGAAATACTTACATTAATATGCACACTGAGTATTGTCTGATGACTCACTGCAAATATCCTCAAGTTGGTCAACATCTTGATGCTCCAAACTGTTATTCTCTGAAAAAACAAATATACAAAATTATAAAACTAAATTTATGTATTATATGTCAGCAAGGCATATGTAAGTTAGATATACGTAATATGTATGATTAAAATGTATTACTTTTAAAAAGTCAGAACAATATTTTTAGCTACCAAAAATTCAATGCATCATTCAGAAAATGAAAATTCTGATTAAATATGAGAAATATGGTTCTTAAAATTTTCCTTGTCAATGTACTTTAATGTTTAAACATATGCATTATGGTAGAAATCAACTTACTGAAATTACAAAACATTGTATTAACCAAAATGCATAGTTATGTAACTATATAGAATTTAGTATAAAAAGCTAAGCATCCATATATTAACTTGGTAACTTCTAATTGGCAGTAAAATTTATTGGTTCATTTGTAGATTCTGATTCTCCTACCATAAATATGTAAAAACTAAATCATGTAAGAAATATTTAAAAGAACTCTTTCTCTGATTATAGAAACTAAGTATCTTTAGTTTAAAAACATTAACTAAATATTAACTATGTTTCAGGTACAATATCAAAGCTATGAGAAACGCAAGATGCAGCTGAGACTGGGGATGGTAGGGAGACAAACAGACCATGTTTATCCAAGCTTGTCCAACCCTTAGCCTGCAGGCCACACATGGCCTATGACAGCTTTATACGCAGCCCAACAAAAATTTGTAAACTTTCTTTAAACATTATGATATTTTCTTGTGTTGTTTTTTTTTTTTAGCTCATCAGCTATTGTTAATGTTCGTGTATTTTATGTGTGGCCCAAGACAATTCTTCCAATGTGGCCCAGGGAAACCAAAAGATTAGAAACCCCTGGGTTAAACCATTGTGATCCATGTTATTAAGAAGATATGTCAAAACTCATTATTATGCGTAAATCTGTTCTTTTCCGGATCTTAGATAAGGAATATTCACTACACTTATTTAGAAAATCATCAAATCTTTTCATTTTATTTCCTAAATGTATCTTGAATTTGTTACCTCTTTTTTTTTTTTTTTGGAGACAGGATCTCACTCTGTCACCCAGGCTGGAATGCAGTGGCTAGATCTCAGCTCCCTGCAACCTCTGCCTCCTCAGTTTAAGCGATTCTCCCTCCTCAGCCTCCTGAGTAGCTGAACTACAGGCATGTGTCATTATGCCTGGCTAATTTTTCTATTTCTAGTAGAAACCGGGTTCCATCATGTTGGCCAGACTGGTCTTGAACTCCTGACCTCAAGTGATCTGCCCACCTTGGCCTCCCAAAGTGCTGGGATTACAGGTTTGAACCATCGTGGCCAGCCCTGAATCCACTCTTTCTTCATCAGTGATGCCAAAGTTCAGGCCCTCATAGTCTCTCTACAGTTACTACTGTAATAAACATTTAATAGACATTTTCCTCTTCTTACTTTAACTCAGTGGTTGTCAATAAAAAGATAATTTGCACAACCCAGTCCTCCACCGCCCAAGCCTATTCCTTTCCATTTATTCAACAAGAATTTACTGTGTGTCTACTCACTGCTTTCTAGATATTGGCATTAATGCAGTGAACAAAAGGCAACAATCTCTGTCCTCACACTGCCTCTATCCTAGTCAGGGGATAGAGACAACAAACAAAAGTAATGAATACGATACAGTCTCTCCTATAATGATAAGTGCTGTACAGAATTAAGCAGCAAAGAGGAATTGGGACAGTTAAAACTGTAAGGAAAACGATCACGGAATGCCTCATTAAAATAGTGACATTTAAGCAAAGACCAGAAGCAGATGAGGGAGGAAATTCGGGGGGAGGGGGGTGGTGAGGAGGAGTGCATTACAAGCAAAGAGATTATATAACTTACTGTAGCTAAAATATACAAATGTTAGTTATTAGTAGTTCTGGTTTTAAAGAGAATGATGAGATCACCTTTAAAGACGGAGCCTTAAAAAACTGCTTAAAAGGCCCAGCGTGGTGGCTCAAGCTTGTAATTTAAGCACTTTGGGAAGTACAGACGGTGGATCACCTGAGGTCAGGAGTTCGAGACCAGCCTGGCCAACATGCTGAAACCCCACCTCTACTAAAAATACAAAAAAAAAAAAAAAAAAAAAAAAAAGCCAGCCGGGAGTGGTGACAGGCGCCTATATCCCAGCTACTCCGGAGGCTGAGGCAGAATAGCTTGAACCCGGGAAGCAGAGGTTGCAGTGAGAGGAGATCGCGCCATTGCACTCCAGCCTGGGCAACAAGAGAGAAACTGTCTCAAAAAAAACAAAAACAAAAACTGCCTCAAAGCCGGGCGCTGTGGCTCACGCCTGTAATCCCAACACTTCAGGAGTCCGAGGCGGCTGGATGGATTGTACCCCGGAGATCGAGACCAGCCTGGGCAACATGGTGAAACCCTGTCCTACAAAAATTTAAAAAATTAGCCAGGCGTGGTGGCCCGCGCCTGTAGCTCGCTACTTTTGAGACTGAGATCAGAGGGTCGCTTGATCCCGGGATGTAAAGGCTGCAGTGAGCCGAGATCGCGCCACTGCACTCCAGCCTGATCGAGAGGCTGTCTCAAAAAACCCCACAAAAACAAAACAAAATACTACCTCAAATCCAAGCACCAAGAATTAATGAAAGTATTCTTTTGGTACAGTTCTTTTTGCTTCAGTCAACTGAATCACGTTCCAAGCTGTGAATTAAGGGAACTTCTGCAGCTGTGCAGTAAAAGGGCAAAATTGGCAGTGTCTTTAAGTGAGGTACTTTCTTGTAGTGACTAACTTCCTGGCACTAGGGGGCACTAAATGCAAGTCCACTCAGCGCTTGAATTCGACGCACTAAAATGCCTCAGGAATTTCTGTAATCAGTCCTGTACCTCCAAAAACCCAGAATGCTGTCTTTCTTTTCTGACAATTGCAAAGGCCCAGTAGTTTACTTTTCCGTACGATAAGTTTTCATTCCTCAGTAACCTTCACCATCGTGCACTCATTACCCACAGTGACCGGAACAACTTGAGTCGCCCTCGCCGAAGGATAGAGAAAAACTTCCACACTGAGAGAACACCGAGGGGAGTCCGGAGGCCCTGCTGTTCTCCTCCGTGGCTGGCTGTGTGCGTCGCCACCTGGAAGGTTAGCGGTACCCAGCGCAGGACAGGGTCACAGGCCCGCAGCGTCTCAGAGCTTGGAGCGGTACTCACCTGGCATTAGGCTGCGTACCGCAGGCCAGCTCGTCACCGCTAGGCTGTTGAAGCAGGAGGAGCAGGTCGTGCCAAAGTCTGCAACGGCCTCAAGTCCCGACGCCTGCCTGAACAAACGACAGTGTACCTAAACTAAAGGAACCTAGGATTTTTCCGCTTTTCCGCTTTTCCGCTTTTCCGCCCTGAGCAACCACCCTTTAACACTTCCGGCGGTGCACCAGCCAAACACCGCCAGCCCGGAACTTCCGTTCTTCTAGCTGAACGCGGAAAACGGAGGCTCGGAACTGCTGCGTGAAGCTTGCTCTTCACTCGGCGGTTTTAAAGGGTTACCCTTTCCTGTCGTGGCCTGCGTGGTGTCGGCTCGTGGATCTCAGAGACCCGAAAACTAAGAGCATTTTTACGTCCCTGGGGCCGCTCCTGGCAGCTCTGCGGCCATCACCATGGTAAGAAGGATGCCTCGGACGCTCGGGACATAGGGCATCTCAGTTTGTAGGACCTGAGGGTTTGGAGCTCTGGGGCAGGGGGTGAGCGGTGTTTGGCGGAAATGAGAACTACTGAGGGAAAAGGATGGTGTACTCCGCGGGGTGGCCTCTGAGAAGTGGAAACAACTTCACGTTAGAGACACGGAGAGTGTTTGCCAGAACTCAAGCTTTGGAGCAAGACAGATTTTACTCTGTCCTGTTTTCTTTGTTTCCACTGCTAAGAATCCTACAAATTCCTGATTTCACTACAAGCGTGGTTACCAGCACCAGTCTAATGGGAATGTGGTTGTGCTTTCTTATAACCTTAGATGTTAATCCCTGACCCTTCATTTTACTGCTGAGGAAACTGAAGGCGTCCTTGCCAAAGATCAGACAGCTGACAAATTGCGAAGCCGGGCTTAACGCTCAGATTTAACTCCAGATCCTTTCTCTTTCTGCTACGTCTCTAATCTGCGTTTCTTTGCACACTATTCATGTGTGTGGAATTGCTGCAAAGTTTATGTGATAGCAGTTGATAGCACACCTTGTTGGTTGTTACTTAACATTTTTCTCTGTTCTGGACTTGGCTTTGTGTCATTTTTATTTTTGCAGTCTTAAAATACAAATAGACTTCCGCCTGCCCGCGTGTTTAAAATAAAACGCGTCTAAAATGCAAAATCTTCCCATACATTGCTGCTGGAATGCAAAATAATACACTTTGGAAAACAGTCTGGCATTAAACACATGTCCACATGAAGATTTAAGTGCAGTTGTTTATTTTAGCTTTATTCATAATCAGCCCAAACTGGAAACAACCCAGATACTTATCAGCTGGTCAGTGGGTAAATAAACAGTGGTATATCCGTATGATAGCATACTACTCAACAAAAAGGATTGAAGTACTGATACCTGCAACAAATTGGACGAATCCCAAAAGCAAGAAACCAGATGCAAAAGGCTATGTACTACTGTTGATCCCTGTTTCATTCTGGGGGAGGTAAAACTATAGGGATAGGTATCAGATTGAGAGTTGGGAAGGAGGATTGACTTCAAAGTGACACAAGGGAATTTTAGGGGGAAATAGAAATTCTCTGTTTTGATTGTGGTGGTTACAGAACTGTATATTCAGAAGTTAGAACTGTGCAGCTAGAAAGGACAAGTTTTACTATGTATAAATTACGGTTCCATGAAAGTGACTTAAATTTTTAAAATAAAATTTAAATGAAGATGTTATTTAAAAAGCAAATTGTGTCAAGGAAAAAAGATGCTCTAATCAGGATCCAGATTTTGGACCATTCCCTACTGAGATTATTAGCGATGTAAGCCCTAAAACCTCATATCATTAAAGATCAAAATTTAACTTACATAATGTGAATAGACTTAATGGTGCAAGAATCATTTAAGTGAGTGAACATTTGGATGAAACAGGGTCTTAACTACTTTAGTGTATGTAAAAGAGTGCATTTTAGAATAATTGTGAGTACTTAAAAAAAATAACATTTATTGCATCATTATAGCCACAGAACGAATACATTGAATTACATCGTAAACGCTATGGATACCGTTTGGATTACCATGAGAAAAAGAGAAAGAAGGAAAGCCGAGAAGCTCATGAACGTTCAAAGAAGGCAAAGAAAATGATTGGTCTGAAAGCTAAGCTTTACCATAAACAGCGCCACGCTGAGAAAATACAAATGAAAAAGACGTAAGTGGTTCAATTTATTTGTAATAACAAGTTAACATCTTTTGAGTAATCATTATTAAAACAGATAATCTTGAACCTTTTTTCCTTCTCGGTAGTATCAAGATGCATGAAAAGAGAAACACCAAACAGAAGAATGATGAGAAGACTCCACAGGGAGCAGTACCTGCCTATCTGCTGGACAGAGAAGGACAATCTCGAGCTAAAGTACTTTCCAATATGATTAAACAGAAACGAAAAGAGAAGGCGGTAAGCAGTAACAATTTAAGTCTTTGTTTTGTTTAGGATAATTACTTAAATTCAAATTTGAGGTTCTTGCTTCTTCAGTTTAATTTGAAACATGAAATACGACTATTATTCCCATTGCTTAGATGTTGAAGTCTTTATAAATTTAATAATAAAAATCTTACTCTCTCATAAGGTTTTAAAATTTGTTTTTTAAAAAAATTCTTAGAATGCCATATGAAATTAAAAAGTTGGTAAGGAGTGAATTTCAAACTCAATATTTGTCTTCCTGTTTGAAAACCCACAGTGTTATGCAGTCTTAAAGAAAAATACAAATGCTGCTTATTTGTACTGCCCTGTAATGCCAAAATTGGCTAAAAAGTAGAATGGTGGAAAACTCCTTAATTGGTCACAAAAATGTGGCTTTTTTAAACTCCTGTGAATAGATTAGCAGAAATCCAGATAAAAGAATATGAGGTATCTATACCTAAAGAATTATTTCTACTGCCTCACACAACTTCAGTTTTTTTTTATAGAGTTTGTCCAGAGAGGCATAAAACATCTGGCGAGGACTTTGTCTTACTAGTAATCTACAAATCCATTTCAGGAAGAAATACAAAGACATAAGAGGTGAAAATACTCCTCCAGTGTTATGCTATTAAACATACACTGCTTATAGACGTCACCATCGGCTGGGTGCAGTGGCTCATGCCTATAATCCCAGCACTTTGGGAGGAAGAGGCAGGTGGATCACCTAAGGTCAGCAATTCAAGACCAGCCTGACCAATACTGTAATACCTGCCCCCACCCCAACTAAAAATACAAAAATTAGGTCCAGCCTGGGCAACAGAGTGAGACTCTGTCTCAAAAAAAAAAAAAAAAAGTCACCATTATATTACAGGTGGTATTTTTTTCACCCATAACACAGCATTAAGATTTTTTGCTTAAGCCAACAGTTTATTTAATGTACCCATGATATATAAACTTAACTAATTTTAATTTACAGCTTGTGAGGAGACAATACAGAGCTCTAGAAAAACAGTTAAGTCAAAAACGTGTTGATGGCTAAGCAAAAAAATAGATCTACTGCATTGTACAACTGGAGCATATTTGACTTATCATTGTCCTTTAAATATAAACTTTAACTGTGGCATATTTTTAGGGAAAATGGGAAGTCCCTCTGCCTAAAGTCCGTGCCCAGGGAGAAACAGAAGTATTAAAAGTTATTCGAACAGGAAAGAGAAAGAAGAAGGCATGGAAGAGGATGGTTACTAAAGTCTGCTTTGTTGGAGATGGCTTTACAAGAAAACCACCTAAATATGAAAGATTCATAAGGCCAATGGTAAGTTCTTAGAAGAGGATAGTGACCGAAATATTAGTTATCTTTGTTAAATCGGATAAAGAACATTATAATTTCCCAAAATTCTTTAAATTGATGTGGAACAGGTCGAAAGATATTTTTATGCTATTTTTGTTATTCTAAGTTAGTGACAGAAGTTACTTAGTACTTTTTCCTGAAGTCAAAAATCTTTTCAGCTTCATAAAGATTTGAAAAAGTAGGGTCATAAGACATTGTCAGTGAATTCTGACTTTTAAATATGACATAATAGAATCTTAATTTTCCACACACAGTCATATTTTCCTCATTCAGCTAGTGATCTACTGTATGCCTGATACTGTCTAGGCCTCGGACACTTGTCTTTGACAACATTTGGAAAACTTGAGAACCGTTTTGTAAGAGTCAATTCCAGTTTGGTAACGAAAGTATCTAAATGCTCTTGAAAGTCATTGGGAAAAGGAAGACAATTTAATCTAGTTTGATTTCTATTGAAGGCAGTAATAGTAATATGACCCCAAACTTCCCCACCCCGGGGAGAAAAATAATTGAAAATATATTTTTACAAAATTCCTTCAAAGAGACTGAACTATTCTCCCAGTTAGATGCACAGCCTCCTTAGAAAAACAAAATATCTGAAAGGAAAGTTGCAACATCCTAAAATCCTAGTGTTCAACCTGAGTGATTTTTAATAGATTAAAATATTGGCAAACAGCTTGTTTCTATAAAGTTTTAATGGAACACAGCCATGCCTGTTCATTTACATATTGCATAACCCCCATCCCAAGAGTTGAGCAGTTGTAATAAAGGCCATATGGCCTGGCAGAGCCTAAAATGTTTACCTATTGGGTTGTTTACACAAAATGTTTGCCACCCCTGGATTATATCGTGGACTCTACTTGTTTTGGTTTTGTATTCATATTCTGAATACATTTTGTTAACCTTATTAGTTCTACAGGGAGAGAATATACAAGTCAGGCTATTCTGGGTTTTCTGTAGTTTCACAGTTTGTCATTATGAATTAATCAGATGGCATCCTGAATAGTGTCAGTTTCTTACAAGCTTGATTAATGAGCCTGTTACTAGGAAACTGATTTAGTGTTGTCACCCCACCCCATGCACGCAAAAATCAAGTAAGACTGCAAAATATTGTGACATTTGAAGTACTAGACCCTGAAAGACCCTATTAGGTGACTGGATGACTCCGTAACCGGTTTCTGTAAGAAAGACTTCCCTGGGCCTTCTCCAGTGTCCTACCACCAACCTAAAATAAGCTGACAATCCACTCCTTTTTTCATCATGGAAGGTAGCTGAGGTATATAAAGGCTTGGAATCAGGATACTTAAGTTTGATTCTGTTTACCACTTACCATTTAATCTGAAAACAAGTCATTTAACTTGCTGATCCTTGTTACATCATTCGAAAACAGAAGGGAGAGGGATGTGTTTGTTGTGAGGTTATTGTGTTTAAGTGAGCCAGTTGTGAGCTAGCATAGTGGCCTGGCATGTATCAAGTCCTTAGTAAGTCTAAGTGTAGATGACTAGACAGTAGAAATCTGAGTATGTTGCTAGGTAGCTGTTACACAGTTAAAAATAAATAAGTAACTTCAGAGGCTAGCTGTGGTAACCTGTAATCCCAGGAGGCTGAGGGGTTGGATTGGTTGAGCCCAGAAGTTCGAGGCCAGCAGGCAACATGGTGAAACCCCATCTCTATCAAAAATTAGCTAGGCATAGTAGTATGTGCCTGTAGTCCCAGCTACTTGGCAGCCCGAGGTGGGTAGATGTCTTGAGCCCAAGAAGTCCAGGCTATAGTGCTCCGACACCGTGCCATTGCACTCTGGCCTGAGCAACTGAGCAAGACCCTGTCTCAAAAAAAAAAAAAAAAAATCTTAGGTACATGCGTGGGTGTTTTCCCCACCTACTAATACTGTAACCATCAGGTTTTTAGTCTGTAGAATGTATTTTGTTAGATGCTTTAAGATGACATTATCCAACCATGGTTTTTTGGAGATGGTTGAAAACGATAAGTGAAGAGGACCACTACTCTTCTCTGTTAACATTTTGGACATAAGCATTCCTAATGTTGTGTTTGACCTACTAGGGCTTGCGTTTCAAGAAAGCCCATGTGACACATCCTGAACTGAAAGCCACATTTTGCCTACCGATACTTGGTGTAAAGAAGAATCCTTCATCCCCACTGTATACAACTTTGGGTGTTATTACCAAAGGTACTGTCATTGAGGTAAATGTGAGCGAATTGGGCCTTGTGACGCAAGGAGGCAAAGTTATTTGGGGTAAGTGAATTTTTTAATACAGGGCTGTTGCTAATAGAAATACTCTTAAAGTTGATATATTAATAAAATACACAGCAAATTTTCTTAAAGCAGGAGAGCTAGATTAAAACAATGTAAATCTTTAGTTAAAAAAAAAAAAGCTATAGCAAAAGTGTTATAAATACAGTTGTTTTTAAATTTAGCTTATTGGTTTTAGGTATAATACATTGTTAGAATTATTTTGATCCTCTTTGGCCAGGCACAGTGGCTCACCTTACGCCTGTAATCCCAGCACTTTGGGAGGCCAAGGCGGGTGGATCACCTGAGGTCAGGAGTTGGAGACCAGCCTGGCAAACATGGTGAAACCATGTCTCTACTAAAAATACAAAAAAAACTAGCTGGATGTGGTGGCAAGCGCCTGTAATCCCAGCCACTGGGGAGGCTGAGGCAGGAGAATCACATGAACCGGGGAGGTGAAGCTTGCAGTGAGCCGAGATTGTGCCACTGCACTCCAGACTGGGCAAAAGAGCAAGACTGCAGCTCAAAAAAATTCTGTCCTTTTTAATAAAAATTGCTTATTATAAGGGAAGCAGATGCAAAGTTATAAAAAGTATTGTAAGAAAATAGAATAACCATGAGCAGAGGAAAGTATCTATCAAACATATTTTAAAACTGAGGTCAGCTGATATGAAGTATTAGCCAATGACTTAAGATGTTTTCTGAAAGAAAAAATCTTTTGCCATAACTTTATAAATACTATGTAAATACTCCTTATATTTACATGCTGACGTTAAAATACCTACTGAATTTAAAGAAATAGATCTATCTGTCCCACGTAGGTAACCTTATAACTAGTTGAAACTGCCAGGAGCAGTGGCTCAGCCTGTAATCCCAGTACTTTGGGAGGCTAAGGTGGGCAGATCATCTGGGCTTAGGAGTTCGAGACCAGCCTGGCTGGTTTACCAAAACTAGCCGGGCGTGGTGGCCCAGCTGCTTGGGAGGCTCAGGCAGGAGAATCACTTGAACCTTGGAGGTGGGCAATGAGTTTGAGACCGGCCTGGGCAACATGGCAAAACCCCATCTCTACCAGAATCAAAAACAAATAAATTATCCAGGCAGTGCTGCATGCCTGTGGTCCCAGCTACTGAAAAGGCTGAGGCAGGAGAATCACTTGATCCCAGGAGACAGAAGTTGCATTGAGCCGAGATCACACCATTGCACTGCAGCCTGAGCAATGAGTGAAACCCTGTGTTAAAACAAAAACAAAAAGTTAGGCAAAAGTTACATTCTTTAAAATTAATTCTTATTATATAACAACACTCCCTGTTTTGGTTTTGTTTTCCTTAGGAAAGTATGCCCAGGTTACGAACAATCCTGAAAATGATGGATGCATAAATGCAGTCTTACTGGTTTGACAGCAATTTAATATATAAGTAGAGGACTACACACCAATTGGAAAAACTGCCATTACTGTACTGTTTCTCAATACTACCAAACAGCCATACATGTCTGCAATCAAGATTTACTGTAAACATTAAAATGGTCCCGTTGTATAAATGGTCTTTATTTTGAAATCTACTTAGACCCCCATGTTAATAAAACTGATTGAAAAAAAGCAAATATACAAATATTCTACTTCATCAATATCTGCATTTATGAGTGGGTATACAGCAATACAGATTCCGCATTTCCTGGAAAACCACCAGTGTCAGTTGAAAATGCCTTTCAAAAAGGTCAGTGCACACTTAATTATGTGTGAACATTTAACTGAAGTATCTTCCACTTCATTAATCGTAAAAAAAAAATGTAGCAATACATGATGTTAAGTTTATAGTGTTTACACTAAAAGTATGTGAGAAGACATACTAAATGTTCAGAACTCTCAGAGAAATCTTTTTACCTGTGAAATCCTTAATTTCTGAGTACTGCTAGCAAAGGTCTAGTGAATTCATGTTCTAAACCTTTGTCTCATTTACCATATAATGTATCTACTTGGCACTATTTTCTACTTGAATCATGAAAATAAAAAAAATATATTAAAGTCTTTGTACTTCCTTAGCATTTTCTGTATTCTAAACAATGTATTTATACTTTCAGAATTGTATTAACAATTAGTTAAGTAACTCCTGCTAACTTTTAAAAGGAAAAGAAGACTGCACTGATTGTCTGAGGAGAAATTTATTTGCAGTTACTTAGATGATGTAAAAAGGTAAGGTTTTAGGGTTGTAACTTAGTGAAACCACTGCTGTGATATGTTGTGGCTGTAAATTAATTTATAATCACCACATTGTTTTAAGTTGTTTATTTTTTTAAAGTCTGTCTTCAGAATACAACCAATGTGATTAACTGTGCCTTTAACAAAGTCATTCAATGTCTAAACAAATTCAGTATCTGAAACAGCTTCATGAGGAAAACAGAAGGAAAAGAATTTCAAAACATAGACCAGGAAACAATCACAAAATATAGATTTAATTACTACTTTTAAACTTACTTAAAAAAAAAAAAAAAAAAAAAAAAAACTACCAAGAAAACAAAGTACTTCAGTAAGACTTGCTACTCTGACTAATGTAACATTTTTTTCTAAGTTCTATAAATACACTAGAAGTTTTAGAACACATACAGACATTTAGGAAAAGAAAGGCTAGTTCCTTGGAAATGATGATCCAGGATGATACAATCACCTGATGAGAGAAGCTAAGCCTTTCTTACAATTAGATTTTAGCAAATAATTTTGCCACTAATATAAATGGGTGATGTATGGATCACAACTTCTTGAAGGTGGGGAAAAAAAAAAATGACTCCAGGTAATTTCTGAATACTACAAAAATGAAATTTGCTTGTTTTTTTAGAAGCAAAAATAAATTATTTTGTAAAGTACAAAGAAAGCTTGATATTGAGTATGAAAACAAAAGCATAACACTTGTAACTAATCACACCCATGAAACACTAGATGACACCTGAAACATCATATTGCTAACTAATGGACATACAAGGCAGAAACTTGTTTCCAAAATACTGTAACACAGATGAGTAATATTAGTATAAATTCTTTATTTACATTAAGATCTGTTTCAGTTTGCTGGTGTGACCAAACCTTAGAAAGTAATCCCAAGGGATAAAGCAGAACATAAGAGCAGATATTTAGATATTACAGGTTCAATTTGACGCAGTCATAAAAACCTTCAAGATTTCTAGTCACTGAAACCATTGTAGGTAGTGTTCTGGAGTCTGCTAAAAGTAAATATTCAACGACTAGATGTTTTCCTTACCATCTACACTGAATGGAAATACCATGAATATAGACACATTTTAAGTAGAAGACTGACATTTTAAATCATGCTATTTGATTTTATAAAAAATCATAATAGACCCTCTCACCTTTAAAAGTTGTAGAGGAGCTTTATAATAAATTCTTAAATATACTAATTTCTGTGATGTCTAGCAATTGAATAATTTAAACTTGAAAGAACTAAAATATTGCTAATAACCATCTGCTTTATATTACACAAGGAAATATACACATATATACACAAAAAGTGAACTCCCTTCACAAACAAGTTCACAAAGGACTATGTATAATGTGACTGGACATTCAACAACTAGGCTAGCTGGTTGAAATCACATTTTCAGTCCTCTGTAATTGAAGTTTTTTCTGATGCCTTGCAAAAACTACAAATAACTGATTTAAGTTCATGTAGATTCCTTATTGAAGATAAACTGTTATAAACTCTATACTCAAGTTACTGAACATGAGTTAGGTTTTTCCATGTGATCTAACTTTTCCCTCTATAATCTATAAACCCCAAAATAACATTTTCTGTCAGAGATCATCTGTAACATAAGTTTTCCTGTGTGCTGAACAAAAAACTTCTAAATTGCCTACAATTCACTATTTAATCCAAACAAGTATAACAAGAAGAAATTTATACTGTTAGTTCCCAGTGGTCATGTATGATTAAACATTTTTTTGTAAACTCAACTATATTCACACATCAAGAGTTGACCCAGTGAGCTCAATCTTTAAAAAAGTACACCTGTTTAAAGAAAGTCTTTTGGTGCTCACTTCAGCAGCACATATACTAAAATTGGAATAATACAGGGAAAATTAGCATGGACCCTGTGCAAGGATGACACACAGATTCATGAAGTGTTCCATGTTTAATTTGAAAAGAAAATGTTTTAAACCCAAGCAAAAATAAAATATCCAAAAGCGTTGTTTTTAAATCTAAGAAATGAAAACTGTAAGGGTTAAGAGTTTACTGAATCTTAAAAGGACATTTCCTTTTGTGATACTGACAGGAATTTCTCATAAAATGTATAAAACAGCATAAATGTTTGGTAGATTCACTAATACCTTTTTTTTTTTTTTTACTTAATATTAGCGTTTGTTGAAGAAAATGGCCAAAGTGCTTTAATTTTCATTTAGAATGAAATAACCTGGCTTACCGCTGACCAATAACTAAAGAAAATATAGGGTAATACAAGTGTTCAAAATCTAACACAAATAGGAGGGTTTACTGTTTTTACTGCTGAAAGATTTTAACTCAACTAATTAGACTGAAAATCCCAACATCTCAAAACAAAATTTACTGGGTATCAGCTTACTATATATAAACTGAATAAACTTTCAACATCAATCCTTAGCTACCTCAAATAATGACACAAAGTCGTGTTTCTTTCACATAAGGATCAAGATCAAGCTATTTTTAAAACAATCTAAATGGTCTCAAAATATTATCCAACTTAAGGGCAAATGTGAGTACATGTAATAGTTCCAAAGAGTAGAATTGTTTTGAGATTATCTTTGGATTCTAAGAGTTACCATTTTGTTCATTTTTAAATAAATTGCTATACAAAAATTAACAGTCAAGGATTTTTTTTCAAATTTTCCCAGGCCTTTGCTGTGGGAACACAATATACACTTAACAGGCTAGCGTGCAACCAGTACTCACAGAACAAATCAAAGGATGACTGAAGCCCCCAATCTGATTGAAGCCCTTGTAACTATAGCTCCCCAGGGAAGTTTTACTCCTGCCATATAGGTCTAATATTGTGGGGTGCACCTCCAAACCTACCCAAAAATGGACATCAAGGGCATAAGCCGGCAGGCAGGAAACTGTTGATTGGAGAATCACTCCATGAGTTGGAGAGAAGTGGATGAACGCTATGGGAAATATAAATAAGACTGCAGAATTAGGGAGGTGGCAAGATTTAAAGAGCTGCCTCAGGAAGAAGCCTCACATTTCTGAAATATACAGGTTAACTGAGTGGGGATAAAAGTAAAATCTCCAGCTTAATCTTAATCTTGATCAGGCCAGAAGTCAAAATTAAACTATGTCCCTAAATTATATTAGTTGGGATTTTTACCCGATTAAAGGTGAAACTGGAGTCTAAACTAGGTATCTGCACATATGCAGACAGAAAAAAACTATAGCAAACTATTACTTCAAATGAAATTTTAAATTTTATTAGTCCCCACATGCCACAGTTAAATCCCTGACAGTACTGTCAACATCAGATGATAGAATGAATCAGAAACAGAGTTTATGTGTACCTTTCCATAGATGCTGAAATCAGAGGAAAAAAAACTAGAGGCCAAAACCAAAGTATCTTCATGAACCTTTGACCATAGTTTGTTTTTGTGCTCTCGTTTACTTGAAGTTATATTTATTGTAATTTACTGACACTTGTTTAGGCATGCCAAGATTTTTTTAAATGGTGACTAGTTTTGAAATTTAAAACTTCGAGAACCCTCACCAAGTTTTACTTTATTAAAACCTTTAGTATAAAAGATTTCTGTAATCATTGTAAGTAATGGAAATGCTGCTACTTTCATTTTTTTAATTATATTTTTGAAATAATGGTCAGATGTACCACCTGATAAAATATAATATGATCTGGTTTCCCAAAATTGAAACATGATTAATAAAAATAAAAAATTGGCCGGGCGCGGTGGCTCAAGCCTGTAATCCCAGCACTTTGGGAGGCCGAGGCGGGTGGATCACGAGGTCAAGAGATCGAGACCATCCTGGTCAACATGGTGAAACCCCGTCTCTACTAAAAATACAAAAAATTAGCTGGGCATGGTAGCGCGTGCCTGTAATTCCAGCTACTCAGGAGGCTGAGGCAGGAGAATTGCCTGAACCCAGGAGGTGGAGGTTGCGGTGAGCCGAGATCGCGCCATTGCACTCCAGCCTGGGTAACAAGAGCGAAACTCCCTCTCATAAAAAATAAAAATAAAAATAAAAATAAAAAAATAAAAAAAATAAAAAATTGCATTTACCAAAAATAGCCTGAAAAATTAAAAGGAATGGTGAATTCTGCGTTCTAAAGGGAAGCAAAAAACTGCATAGTAGATAAGTTCAAATTGAAATTTTGGAAATTTTTGTGCTGTGCCCCATGCTATTTATTAATTACCATATTTTAAAAACAACAATTATGTTACAAAGAGGATGATTTATCATCTGCATTTCTTCTTCCTTCAGGTCAACTTAGTTTTCTTCTTAGCAGGTCCTTTATGCCCTTTGGCCTTTCTTCTTAAATTCCGCCTGTCTACCACAGGCACTTCCACTTCTATTTCCTCTGAGCTGCTATCCACAGCTTTTTCTGCTGATTGTGTAAACTGATCCAGTTGCTCAGAAGATGCTTCAGACTGCTCCTCTGACTGGTTCTTCTGTCCTGCATTCTGTGAAAATGGCACATCTTCAAGTTCAACCTCTATCAAGGAACTCTGAGGAACAGCAGTAGATGTTTCCTGGGGCTCAGATACCCCTTCTTCACCCTGGTCTTCCAATGAGGAAGTAGTGTTGGGAGATAAATTCTCAGAGACCGGTTCTTCAGATAATTCAGCTATCACAGAGTTTGGAAAACCACCATCAGATCGTTCTTCATTTGACATAGTAGCAACACTGTCTGAACTCCCAAGATGTGCTTTCTTTCTTGGAAATAGGGACAGTTTCTCTTCTGTGTGCCCCTTTTCATCAGATGTGCCTTCATCCATCATTTCTGAGTCAGCTGTATGTGGGGTCTGAAAATTTAAAAGCCTGGTCAACAAATAAACTTGTAATACAGTTCTAAAAATAAATTATTCTGAGGCACTAATATGCAATGACACTGAACTACAATTTAAACAATTCAGTATTCACTACTTTTGTTAATTGTGTACATTTTTAAAAATTCCTTCTGCTAAATGTGTATATATTCTGAATACAACTCAATTTCTTCAAAATTGTGTCACATGGTAATTTTAATATACTAAGTTCTTACTTTGAGGATATAATGAATTATTTTCTATTTAAGATACTTTAAACTTCATATGAAGATTCTTCAAAACCATGAATCAACTCAGTTTTTTTAGTTTCCTGGTGTTACAGGAGCCAGAACCAAGAATCCCTTGGGACTTGACACTGTGCCACCCCCACTAAGTTTGATGGTGATTTCATTAGATTGTAAGTTAGGGCAATGGAAGTTTTATTCATTTACTTAGGTTAGTCACTAATAAATAATATCATACAATCGTTTTTTAGCCATAAATTTAATATTCAAAAGTAACTAAATTTATTTTAAAATACTCCAACAAGCTTTTTTCCCCCCACTAACCTAATCTGCCTACCTAATTAAATTTAAATTACTATTTTGGTCATAGACTATGTAAGCAATAGATACTCAAATATTTGGTAAATAATGCTTTATCCATTTTTCTAAGCATTTCCTAAGTACAAAGTATTAAAAGTAATAAAACTCATTTTGTTACCGTATATCAGATATGTTATAATTATTTAGATTTATAGACTATTACTGATAGCATTTTATTACAGTATCAAATCTAGTATAAAAGTTAATCTTAATAAAGCATTGTACATGTTAAGGTGGAAGCAAATACATGTACCATGCACCCTCCCACCTAATGTCACCAACATTGGAACACTTTACTAAAAAATAGCTCATTGCCCCCTTACCTTATCTGATGTATCTGCTTCAGGGACTTTTGAAGATTCTACCACCAGTGGAACAAGATTTGTAGAGTCTTCAGTGGAATTAAAAGACTGCAATTTTAATTCTTCATCTAAAACTTCACTAGTGGAGTCTTCCTCTTCTGTTATAACTGAGGTCTTAAGAGAATCATCCATTATCTCACCATTCATAGGCTCTAATTCAGATTCCTACACCATTAGGAGAGGAGAAAAAAGGACATGATTACAAACTAATTTATTTGTCATGCATGATGGATCCCTTCTCAGTGCCTACCTATCCTACACCAAGACTCAAATTTACAACACTGTAGGGCATAGGTTAAATAACAGTCTTACTGTGGGAAAGGGGAAACTGATAAGGCAGTATCAGCAAAATAAAATAATCCTAAGTACCACATACTTCCACTGCTCTTAAGGAAAGACGGGGCAGGACCAGGATGCTCTGTGGACCCATGATGTCACTCAGAGATTCAATGAAAAGACCTGCCCATTTCTCGTTCTTTCTTACAGGGCAATCATGGGAGGAACATTTTCAGGAAAAAGACACGAGAGGGAGTATAGACTTCATGCTAGCTATTTACATAACACCAGCTGTTCAGCATCTGGAATCTTTGGGGCCTATGGGAAATTACAGTTCACTTTGCCAGAGGTAGGAAGCACTACCAGTCTTACGGGAAGTTCAGTTTGGGAACTGCTTCTTGCTGGAAGGAGAGAGCCGAAGTCTCAGTCAACACCAGGGTCATTTCTGAACAATCCTGCTCCTTGCATCATATCATTAAAGTGTGAAAATGCTGTTTGATAACATGAACTCTCCAATTTCTAAAATCCAGTGTTTACCAGATTACTTCTTTTTAATGTCAAGTATTTCTAATTAATCCTACTGACATTCTAAGGGAAATTTTATTACCATTGTTAAAATTATAAAACTGATAGCCAACAAACATGGAAAAATGCTCAACGTCATTAATTGTGATGGTTAATACTGTCAACCTGACTGATTGAAGGTTGCAAAGTATTATTGCTGGGTGTATCTGTAAGGGTGTTGCCAAAGGAGATTAACATTTGAGTCAGTAGACTGGGAGAGGCAGATCCATCTTCAATCCAGCTGGGCACCATCTAATCAGCTGCCAGCATGGCCAGAATAAAAAGCACACAGACAAACGTGGAGAGATGAGACTGGCTTAGCCTCCCAGCCATCTTTCTCCTGTGCTGAATCCTTCCTGCCCTTGAACATCAGACTCCAGGTTCTTCAGCTTTAGGAGTCAGACTAGCTTCCTTGCTCCTCAGCTTGCAGACAGCCTATTGCAGGACACCTTGTGATGGTGTAAGTTGATACTCCTTAATAAACTCCCCTTTATATATACACCCATCCTATTAGTTCTGTCCCTCTAGAAAACCCTAACAGATTTTGGTACCAGAAATGGTGTTCAAGGAACCAAGTGTTAAGGATGGAGTTTTTTCTTAGGTTTTGGGGTGTCTGGAGTTGGCTCCTTAATATGATCAGACCCCAGAATGCTAAGGACTCTACTTCTAATAATATAGAGAATACTGATAGTCCTTGGTGTGAACTGTTTTGTGCTATGCAAAATAAATCCATTTGACACTCCTGATTCACCGCTCTTGAAAGGGAAGAAGTTTGGTGACTCTGTATACATAGTATCTTTGACCAGATGTGGAGAACTAAGGAACATAATGAAGTTAGTTGGTTGCTCCTACGTTCACTGGAAAAAGTGATGAAAGAAAAGGATGAACTCAGGGACTCTAATTCCCCGCTTCAAAAGCAGATACTCACTTCAAAAGCGATTTGAAATGCTTGAAAATCAGACACAGCCTCTCATCATGTCAGTGGCTGACCTGCAGCAATGAAAGGTGCATGCACAGCCTCGCCAGGTGTCTACTGTTAAAGTGAGGGCATGGATTGGAAAAGAATGGGACTCTGCAACTTGGAATGGGGACATGTGGGAGGACCCTGATGAAGCTGGGGACACAGAACTTGTAAAACTGATAAGCATTTTCTGCCAGAAGAAACAGCTTCACCATCCCCAGTAGTGGTAATATAACCTCAGGAGAAGAGGATCAGCACTGTTTGCTTCTAGATGTGTAACTAGACTCAAGTCCCGGCAGGCCCCTAAAGGTGAGGTTCAGAGTGTGACCCACAAGGTGGTGTGCTACACTTGAAAACAGCTGCTGGAGTTTTCTAATTTATGTAAGCAGGAATCTGGAGAACAGGCATGGGAATGGATATTAAGAGTGTGGTGGAAGATGGTGGTAGGAACACAGAATTGGATTAGGCTGAATTTATTAATTTGGGCCCACTAAGTAGGGACTCTGCATTTAATGTTGCCACTCAGGGAGTTGGTAAAAGGTTCTACTTACTTACTTGCTTGGTTAGCTGAATTATAGATTAAAAGATGGCCCACTGTGAGCGAGATGGAAATGCCTCGTCTCCCTTGGCTTAATGTAGAAGAAGGGAACCAAAGGCTTATGGAGATTGGGATACTGAAGTGGATTAGTCACTTTAGACCTACTCATCGCAGCTGGGAGGGTCCAGCAGAGATACCCTTGACCAATGCTTTGCGTTAACAGATTTGTGAGGGTAGCACCCGAATCCTTGAAGAGCTCTATGACTGTTCTTCTCTGTATGCCAGATCTAACAGTGGGAACCACACTCAACTACAAAATTTAAATGCAATGTGAATAACTGGATCCTGAGGTGGCAGGGGCCAAGTGGCAGCACTCAACCATCAAAGGCAAGGTGGGCAAGCTACTACTGTGATGGACCACAGAGACAAAGCACCAATCAGAATAGTCCCTTCTGTAGAGCTCTGGCACTAGCTAATTAATCACAATGTTCCCAGAAATGGAACTGATTGGAAGCCTACTACATTCCTACTTAATTTATGTAAGTGGAAAACTTCCAGGTTGAGTGGATAAAAGACTAATTTGAATTATTTTAAAAAAAAGAATCCACGCCTGTAATCCCAGCACTTTGGGAGGCCGAGGCGGGTGGATCACAAGGTCGAGGGATCGAGACCATCCTGGTCAACATGGTGAAACCCCGTCTCTACTAAAAATACAAAAAATTAGCTGGGCATGGTGGTGCGTGCCTGTAATCCCAGGTACTCAGGAGGCTGAGGCAGGAGAATTGCCTGAACCCAGGAGGCGGAGGTTGCGGTGAGCCGAGATCGCGCCATTACACTCCAGCCTGGGTAACAGGAGCGAAACTCCGTCTCAAAAAAAAAAAAAAAATCACAGCCCCTCAATCAATTTCCAGACTTGAGCCGGTTTACAGACCCAAAACCCCTTGAATGAAGCCCCTTAAGGAAGGACCGCACTACAGTACCAATAATTTATGCTGTGAATCTTTCTCCCATCCTTCCCCAAGGAGACCTCTGGCCTTTCACCAGGGTTACTATGCATTGAGGAAAGGGAAACGATCAGACATTTCGAAGACTACTGAACACCGGTTCCAAGTTGACGTTGATTCCAGGAGACCCAAACCATCATTGTGGTCCTCCAGTTAAAGTATGGGCTTGTGAAGATGAGGTAATCGAATGGACTTTTAGCTCAGGTCTGACTTACAGTACATCCAGTGGGTCCCCTGGACTCATCCAGTGGTCATTTGCCCAATGCCAGAATGCGTAATTTGCACAGACATATTTAGCAGCTGGCAGAGCCCCCACGTTGGCTCCCTGACTGGTAGGGTGAGGGCTATTACGGTGGGAAAGGCCAAATGGAAACCATTAGAGTTGCCGCTACCTAGAAAAATAGTAAATCAAACACAGTATCGCATCCCTGGAGGTGCTGTGGAGATTAGTGCCACCATCAGGGACTTGAAAGGTGCAGGGGTGGAGATTCCCACTACATCTCCATTCAACTCTCCTATTTGGCCTGTACAGAAGACAGATGGATCTTGAAGAATAATAGTGATTATCATAAGCTTAACCAAGTCGTGACTCCAATTGCAGCTGCTGTACCAGATGTGGTTTCACGGCTTGACCAAATTAACATACTTCCTGTTAGCAGCCACTGATTTGGCAAATGCCTTTTTTCTCCGTTCCTGTCCATAAGGTCTACCACAAGCAATCTGTGTTCAGCTGGCAAGGCCATCAATATACCTTTACTGTCCTACCTCAGAGGTATATCAGCTTTCCAAATTTGTGTCATAATCTTGTTCGAAGAGTCCTTGATGGCTTTTCACTTCCACAAGGTATCACACTGGTCCATTACATTGATGACATTATGCTGATTGGATCCAATAAGCAAGAAGTAGCAAAAACACTGGACTTATTGGTGAGATATTTGTGTGTGTGCCAGAGGATGGGAAATAAAATTCAACTACAATTTAGGGACCTTCTATCTCAGAGAAATTTCTAGGTGTCCAGTGGTGTGAGGACTGTTGAAATATTCCTTCTAAGGTAAAGGATAAGGTGCTGCATTTGGCCCCTCCTACAACCAAGAAAGAGACACAACACCTAGTGGGCGTATTTGGATTTTGGAGGCAGCACATTTCTCATTTGGGTGTGTTACTCCAGCCCATTTATCGAGTAAACCAAAAGGCTGCCAGTTTTGAGTGGCGTCCAGAACAGGAGAGGGCTCTGGAACAGGCCCAGGCTGCTGTGCAAGATGTTCTGCCACTTGGGCCATACGACCCAGCAGATCCAGTGATGCCTGAGGTCTCAGTGGCAGAGAAGGATGCTGTTTGGAGCCGCTGGCAGGCCCCTATATATGAATTACAGGGAAAGCCTCTAGGATTTTGGAGCAAGGCCCTGCCATCTTCTGCAGATAACTACTCTCCTTTTGAGAGACAGTGCTGTTTGGAGCCTTTGGCAGGCCCCCATAGGTGAATCACAGTGGAGGCCTCTAAGATTTTGGAGCAAGGCCCTGCCATCTTCTACAGATAACTGCTCTCTTTTTCAGAGGCAGTTCTTGGCCTGTTACTAGGCTTTAGTGGAAACCAAACATTTGACTATGAGTTATCAAGTCACCATATGACCTAAACTGCCTATCAATGAACTGGGTGTTTTCTGACCCATCTGTGGGTCACGCACAGCAACATTCCATCATCAAATTGAAATGGTATATATGTGATCAGGCTTGAGCAGGTCCTGAAGGCACAAGTAAGTTACATGAGGAAGTGGCTCAAATGCCCATAGTCTCCACTCCTCCCACACTGGCTTCTCTTCCACAGCCTGCACCAATTGCCTCATGGGGCGTTCCCTATAATCAGCTGACAGAGGTAGAGAAGACTAGGGAGGACCTGGTTCGCAGATAGTTCTGCACAATATGCAGGCACCACCCAAAAGTGGACAGTGGCAACACTACTACTAGGAATCTGCAACACTACAGCTCCTTTCTAGGACATCCCTGAAGGACAGCAGTGAAGAGAAATCTCAGTGGGCAGAACTTCGAGCAGTGCACCTGATTGTGCATTTTACATGGAAGGAGAAATGGCAAGATGTGCGATTATATACTGATTCATGGGCTGTAGCCAATGGTTTAGAATGATGGTCAGGGACTTGAAAGAATCATGATTGGAAAATTGGTCACAAAAAAATTTGGGGAAGAGGTATGTGGATGGACCTATCTGGAGGGTAAAAAACTGAAGATATTTGTATCCCATGTGAGTGCTCACCAAAGGGTGACCTCAGCAGAGGAGGATTTTAATAATCAAGTGGGTAGGATGACTTGTTCTGTGGACACCACTCGGCCTCCTCCCCAGCCACACCTGTCATCACCCAGTGGGTCCATGAACAAACTGGCCATGATGGCAGGGATGGAGGTTACTTATGAGCTCAGCAACAAGTCCACTCACCAAGGCTGACCTGGCTATGGCCACTGCTGAGTGCTCAATTTGCCAGCAGCAGAGACCAACACTAAGCCCTTGATATGGCACCAGTCCTCAAGGTGATCAGCCAGCTACCTGGTGGCAGGTTGATTATACTGGACCTCTTCCATCATGGAAAGAGCATAGGTTTGTCCTCACTAGAATAAACACTTACATATGGGTTTGCCTATCCTGCATACGATGCTTCTGCCAAGACTACCGTCTGTGGACTCATGGAATGCCTTATCCATCGTCACGGTATTACACACAGCATTGCCTCTGATTAAGGCACTCACTTTACAGCTAAAGAAGTTCAGCAGAGGGCTCATGCTCCTGAAATTCACTGGCATTACTATATTCCCCCAACATCCTGAAGCAGCTGGATTGATAGAACGGTGGAATGGCATTTAGAAGTCAGAATCACAATGCCAACTAGGTGACAATACTTTGCAGGGCTGGGGCAGAGTTCTCCAGAAGGCCATGTATGCTCTAAATCAGATTCAACATATGGTACTGTTTCTCCCATAGCATATATTGGTCCAGGAATCAAGGGGTGAAAGTGTAAGTGGCACCACTCACCATCACCCCTAGTGATCCACTAGCAAAATTTTTGCTTCCTGTCCTCACAACATTACGTTCTGCTGGCCTAGAGGTGTTAGTTCCAGAGAGGAATGCTGCCAGCAGGAGACACAACAACGATTCCATTAAACTGGAAGACTGTCACCTGGACACTCTGGGCTCCTCCTACCTTTAAGTCAACAGGCTAAGGAGGGAGTTACAGCGTTGCCTGGAGTGATGACTATTGCCCACCCTGTCACACTCTCACAAGCCTGAAGGGCAGCATATGTAGCTGCTATTGCTTCACTATCACTGTGAGTGACTGACTGGGACTACCAAGATGAAATCAGTCTACTACTCCACAATGGAGGTAAGGAAGAATATTTGTGGAATATAGGAAATCCCTTGGGGCATCATTTAGTATTACCATGCCCTGTGATTAAGGTCAATGGGAAACTACAACAGCCCAATCCAGGCAGGACTACAAATGGCCCAGATCCTTCAGGAATGAAGGTTTGGGTTACTCCACTAGGAAAAAAAACAGGACCTGCTGAGGTGATTGCTAAAGGCAAAGGGAATATAGAATGGGTAGCAGAAGAAGGTAGTCATCAATACCAGCTTCGACGACTTGAAATGAGGACTGTAATTGTCACGAGCATTCCTTCCTTATTTTGTTAAGAACATGTTTGTGCATGTATACACTTACACTAAGAAAATATCTTCATTTTATTTCCCTTTTCCTTTAGCACGTGACATAAGATTTATTGACTTCCTATCAGCATTTAAATGTTAACTTTATGTAATAGTATTTGGGTTGGGGGTTTCCAGTTGTACAAAGGACAGCTGTATCATGTTAGGTGTAATTATGACCTTATTATTGTCTTTATTTGAAGATTATGTATGATCTCAGGAAAGGTGTATGGGTTCAAGCTGACAAGGGGTAGACTTGTGATGGTTAATACTGAGTGACAACTTGATTAGATGGAAGGATGCAAAGTATCATTCCTGGGTGCATCTGTAAGGGTGTTACCAAAGGAGATTAACATTTGAGTCAGGGAACTGGAAGAGGCAGACCCACCCTCAATCCAGGTGGGCACCATCTAATCAGCTGCCAGCATGGCCAGAATAAAAAGCAGGCAGAAGAATATGGAAAGATTAGATTGGCTTAGACTCCCAGCCTACATCTTCCTCCCGGGCTGGCTGCTTCCTTTCCTCAAACACTGGACTCCAGGTTCTTTAGCTTTGGGACTTGGACAGGCTTCCTTGCTCCTTACCTTGCAGATGGCCTACTGTGAGACTCTGTGATCATGAGTTAATACTCCTTAATAAACTCCCTTTATATATACATCTATCCTATTAGTTCTGTCCCTCTAGAGAACCCTAATATGCTAATTATCAAGGAAATGCAAATTAAAACAATTCGATACCACCTTACTCCTGTAAGTATGGCCACAATAAAAAAAAAATAGATGCTGGAGTGGATATAATGAAAAGGGAACACTTTTACACTATGGTGGGAATATGTAAACTCGTATAACCACTTTGGAAAACTGTGGAGATTCCTTAAAGAATTAAAAGTAGAACTACCATTTGATCCAGCAATGCCACTACTAGCTATCTACCTAGAAGAAAAGAAGTAATTATATGAAAAAGACACTTGTACATGCATGTTTATAGCAATACAATTTGCAATTGCAAAAATATGGAACTAGGCTACATGCCCATCAACCAATGAGTGCATAAAGAAAATCTGGTATATATAGACCATGGAATACTACTCAGCCATAAAAATGAATGAAATAATGGCATTCATAGCAACCTGGATGGAGTTGGAGACCATTATTCTAAGCGAAGTAATTCAGGAATGGAAAACCAAGCATTGTATGTTCTCACTCACAAGTGGGAGCTGAGCTATGAGAATGCAAAGGCATAAGAGTGATATAATGGATTCTGGGGACTAGAGGGAAAGGGTAGGAGGGGGTGAGGAATAAAAGACTACACACTGGGTACAGTGTACACCGCATGGATGATGGGTGCACCAAAATCTCAGAAATCACCACTAATGAATTTATCCATGTAATGAAACACCCATCTGCTCCCCAAAAACTTATTGAAATATTACAAAAATAAATATAAAAATATCGTTTCATGAGGCTGGGTACAGTGGCTCATGCCTGTAATCCCAGCACTTTGGGAGGCCAAGGTGGGAGGATCAGGAATTCAAGACCAGCCTGGCAAACATGGTAAAACCCCGTCTCTACTTTTTTTTTTTTCTTGTCAACTCTTAGGATTTGCTTAAGTTACTAAAACCCCATCTCTACTTAAGAAAAAAAAAAAAATACAAAAACTAGCAGGGCATGTTGGTGCACCTGTAATCCTGGCTACTTGAAAGGCTGAGGCAGGAGAATGGCTTAAACCCAGGAGGCAGAGGCTGCAGTGAGCTGAGATCACATATATTACTTCATGAAACAGAGGAAGCAGGACCTAAATCAAAGTGCCTTAAGAAAACAAAATTGGCTGGGGTAGTGGTTCATGCCTGTAATCCCAGCACTGTGGGAGGCTGATGCAGGCAGATCACCTGAGGTCAGGAGTTCAAGACCAGCCTCGCCAAAGTGGTGAAACCCTGTCTCTACTAAAAATACAAAAATTAGCTGGGGATAGTGGGGGGCACCTGTAATTCCGTCTACTAGGGAGGCTGAGGCAGGAGAAGTGCTTGAACCTAGGAAGCAGAGGCTGCAGTGAAACAAGATCATGCCATTGCACCCCACCCTGCGCAAAAAGAGCAAAACTGTCTCAAAAAAAGAAAAAGAAAACAAAATTGATAATATAGTTTCACTTATCACCTGCCTGCTGGATTTAACAAACAGCTAAAAGATTTTTCAAGAAACTTAAGAACATATGAAAGAAGAAATAGGGAATCTGTGGAAAGGAAAGATTGAAGATATTAAAGGAAAAAAATGGAAATGGACAGAAGGAAGAAAAAAGAAAATAGCAATAAATATCTTAAAGTTGCAGAAATCAACCCAGATGAAGAGTTTACTTATTTACCAAGGATATATATATATATATATATATATATATATATATTTCCAGTGTTTAAAAAACATGAATTTAGTTGTTTTTCCAGAATTTTGTGAGGTCAACAGTGATCAAATATTTTTTTTCTAGATTACTAATTCCTGCCCCTCTAACTAAAATGGGGGTGCAATTGAAGGTTTATTGGACCTGAAAGCATTCTAACTGACTCTATAAGGTAGATCATATCATTTGTGTACTTACGTGTGTTTAATTCCACAAATTATATTTTAAATGCACTGAAGGATCTTACTAAACATCCCTTATTTTATCTTCTATATACGTAACTCAAACTTCTACAAACTCAAACTTCATTATAACTCAAACTTTTTAAAACTCAATTACACTTGTAATTTTATCCTCTCCCCAACTCTAGTATCTGACCTTGCTTTTAACACTAAACACAATTTCTAAGACTCTAAAATATATCATTGTATTTTTCTAACAATATATGATTAAGAAAGTTAAATTTTTGTTTACTTATTTTCACTTTATTGAATAAGTGATCTCATACCTTTTCACCATCTTGCTTCTCTTGCTGTGGCTGGGTTTCTGGTGCTGGCCACGCATCTTTATCACTGCTTTCATCCTCAAATTCAATCCCTCTCTGTTCGGGTTCTTCTTCCAGAAATTCTTCTGGGCTGTCTGAGGTGTGTGCAGTAGACTCCAATCTAAAAAAAAAAGAAAAACATTCTTACTTGTTTCACTGAGGATAAATATAAAATCTCAAAAGTCCTTTCTTAACAAAGTAATGGTTTAGAGAATCAACTATATGTTGACAACAACTTCAGATTTTTACAAGTCTAAAACCAATCTCTTCATCCTCTTATAATATTACCATCTTCTCAATTATGTAAACTAGACCCTTCTTTTATTCTATCTATATCTTATTGGACCTTACCTTTTTTTTTTAACCTAATTTACACTGAAGGATCATGGACCTTATTCTGTTAGAATGAACATATATCCCAATTTACCTGGGGCAGTCGTAGTTTACAGACTTTTGTCCATAATTGTGGATACTGGCATAATTATTAATGATGCTCCTTTCATTCTCAAAAACGTCACCTTGGACAACACATTATGTGGTTTAGTTCTAACTCCAAAAATGCCTTTCAAATATATTCCTGACTTTCTATACCTATTTTCACAGCTCTGCTTCAGGCTCCAGTTCTCTCTGGACCACTGTTACTTCTTCCCAATTCATCTTCAGACTTAGAGTAGAACATCTTCATCAAGGCTTTCAGAGCTGCCTTTCTAATATACATTATCTGCACCTGTGACAGCCCAATTCAGAAACTTCTTGGTGGTTCTCTAAGCTTAGTGAATAAAGTATACCTTCTATGAAGGCCTAACATGACTAGACTCTTATATATTTTGTTTGTTTGTTTTTGAGACAGGATCTCCCCGTCACCCAGGCTGGAGTGCAGTGGTGTGATCACAGCTCACTGCAACCTCTGCTCCTGGGTTCAAGCAATTCTCCTGCCTCAGCCTCCCGAGTAGCTGGGATTACAGACATGTGCCACCACACCCAGGTAATTTTTGTATTTTTAGTAGAGACAGGGTTTTGACATGTTGGCTCAGGCTGGTTTTGAACTCCTCACCGATCCACCCGCCTTGGCTTCCTAAAGTGCTGAGATTAGAGGCATGAGCCACTGGGCCCAGCCTAGACCCTTACAATTTTATTTACCTTATTTATCGTTATCTTTAGCAACATTCCACCTAGCTTTGTGCCTTTGCTCATGTTAATGTGTTAGTCTAGACATGATAGCCATGAGACACACTTCATTATTTTACATTTAAATTAAAATTAAATGAAACAATTCAGTTCTTCATTTGCACTAGCCATATGTCAAGTGTTCAATGGGCACACTGGCTAGAGGCTACATACTGGGCAGCACAAGTACAAAACATTTCTATCATTGCAGAAAGTTGTTTCACATCCTTGGTGTAGATAAGGGGTCAGCAAACCTTTCCTTTAGGCATTGTGGACCATATGGTCTCTGTTCTAACCACTCAACTCTCCCACTGCAATGCAAACATAAGTAAAAATATATATGCTTAATAATATATAAAAATATATAAGCTTACTAAACAATAATTTAAAATATATCAGCTTAATGAGCATGGATGTCTTACAATAAAATTTTATTCACAAAAACAGGTAGCAGGCCACATTTAGCCTGCAGGCCACAGTTGGTGGATCCTTTCACTAGAAGGTCTTCTTTTCTCCCAACTCTGCTTGTTCAGTTTCTACTTATCTTTGAAGCCCAGACCCAAATGCCAAATCTCTCCATCCCCTCAATTAGAATCAAACACTCTTTCCTCTGTATCCACAGCACTCTGCACGTCTCATTATTGTACTGTCACAATCCACCTCACAGTGCTTTTAACTGTGCATATCTCTCTTTACCCCGAGGCAGTCAATCCTTTGAGAGCAAAGACCATGTTTTATTCCTTCACGTGTTTGAGGAACATTCAAGCATTAAATCCTACTGTTCTGTTTATGAAAAGCAAACAAAATCCCACAATAATTCTGGAAGGTTCAATTTAAAATATATTGCTACCCTTCTAAAAAGGGTACTATATATCAACATAATTGCTCACTGAGAAAACTATTTTTCTACACTCATTTTTTTATTGCTAGATTTAAATACTTCCTTATATCTATCTTTAACATTACAAATTTTTCACCAAAATATTTATATACTTAATTACTCAAATTTTAAATTATTTGTATAATGAGATTAGCATAGCTACAGAATTCTCTACTTGACTAAAATAAATGGACAGTTAAAATAGCAAAGTTATAAATTAACTAATTATTTAATTAACTGAATAAATTCAAAGTTAGGAATTAACTCAGGAACAGCGGGCTGAACTGTAGGGCAAAAATCTAATTTTATTATAAAATGTAGAGTCTTGCTTTAAGATGCAAAGAAAGACAAAGAATAAAGTTGGGCCTCAAGTGTTCCATTGATTCAGCTGGCAACTAAATTCCTGGAGGAACTGACTGTACATTTACGGTTTATCACTGATTTATCAATTATATCCAACAGCTCAGTAAAATGAATCAATAAAGTAAAATTGAGAGTATTTTAAAACTGACTAGAGCCTGTTCGCACTGACTGCCCAGAATCTGTAAATCCTCCACTCCAAGCCTGTCTGGACTCTCCCGGCCCCAGCTTTCTCTCCTTTGAAAACACTAAGAATAATGTCATTGCATCAGTTTTTATTAGAGCTAATCACCTGTCATACCTGGAACAGGGATAATACCCAGATTGCCCTCAGTCCTAATAATCATGAAATGTACATCTGAAAGAAGAGCGGGCGCCAGTGGGTGAAAGCTCATGAACTCAAGGAGCACAATGAATACATCACAGATATTGACTGGGTTCCTAAGAGCAACCGCATCATCACTTGTGGGGCTGATCGCAATGCCTATGTCTGGAGACAGAAAGATGGTGTCTGGAAGCCAACCCTGGTGATCCTGAGAAGTACACAGCTACTTTTGTCAAAGTGGTCCCCTGCAGAGAACAAATCTGCTGTGGGAGATGGAGCATGACTCATTTCTGTTTGTTACTTTGCGTCTGAAAATGACTGGTGGGTAAGCGAGCACATTAAAAAGTCGATTCGCTCCACAGTCCTCAGCTTGGACTGGCATCCCAATGTATTGCTGGCAGCAGGATCGTGTGACTTCAAATGCAGTGCTTTCTGCTTACATTAAAGAAGTGGATGAAAAGCCAGCCAGCACATCCTGGGACAGCAAGATGCCTTTTGGGCAGCTGATGTCAGAGTATGGTGGCAGTGGCTCTGGTGGCTAGGTCCACGGGGTCAGCTTCTCTGCCAGTGGGAGCCACCTGGCTTGGGTCAGCCATGATAGCACCATGTCTGTTACTGATGCCTCAAAAATACGCAGGTCTCAACTCTGATGGAGTTCCTGCCTCTCCTTAGTGTGTCATTTGCCTCAGAGGCTGCTGGCCATGACTGCTGCCCAGTGCTCTTTGGCTATGATGACCATGCTACCTGACCTTTGTCTCCAAGTTAGACATTCCAAAACAGACCATCCGACGCAACATATCTGCCACAGAATGCTTCCACAACATGGACAAGAGGGCGAAAACTGAGGACCACCAACACGATCTTGGAGATGCTGCACCAGAATAGCATCACTCAAGTCTCTATTTATAAAGTGGACAAGCAAGGTATGTTGCAAATTTTGCACTGCTGGCATTGATAGAGCCACGACAGTTTGTGGTTTCAAGGGCCTCCGGATAACGTGAAGCTGAGTGAGCTTCCACCATCCAGCCCGACAAACCGTGGCTGACCACAGCTGTGCCGTGGAATGTGCCATGGAAGCCAGCCACAAGAAAACACTGAAAACATGTATCACACCAATACCATGTGGTTTTGTTTGAATATAAAATTGGTGAAAGTGTTGGTTTTTTAAAAGCAGTTTTTCGCTTGTTTGTTTGTGGTTTCATTCCATTATTGACCAAAGCTTTTCTTTACGTAGTTTATTATGGAAAACTGTCACACTAACTTAAAAGATAGGGTAAGGGAGATTATGTAAATTGTCCACTAGAAAATTAAATAAAAGAACTGAATGTGGAATTTAAAAAAAAAAAAACTGACTAAATCTCATCATTATTTAAAACTATGCCATCAAATTCAGCATTGGTGATAATGACTCATTTGGGATAATATAATCACTGGATTATTCTCCTAGATTTTCACACATGAAGTGAGTTTATGCCAGTCTCTTACTAGCAACTTCTTCCAATAACGTTGTCAAGGTAACACTTAGCGCTGATAAACAACTAATAATCTTGTATAAGAATTCAATTATAAGCCGGGCACGGTGGCTCACGCCTGTAATCCCAGCACTTTGGGAGGCCGAGGCGGGTGGATCACGACGTCAAGAGATCGAGACTATCCTGGTCAACATGGTGAAACCCCGTCTCTACTAAAAATACAAAAAATTAGCTGGGCATGGTGGTGCGTGCCTGTAATCCTAGCTACTCAGGAGGCTGAGGCAGAAGAATTGCCTCAACCCAGGAGGCGGAGGTTGCGGTGAGCCGAGATTGCGCCATTGCACTCCAGCCTGGGTAACGAGAGCGAAACTCCCATCTCAAAAAAAAAAAAAAAGAATTCAAATATAAATAATTCAAATACAAACTCCTATACCAAAGTCATCCACTACACAAACAAAACAAACAGCTTCTACCTTAAATGTTAAATAGTAATATAAAAGTACAAATAAACAAAAAATGAGAGTAAAATAAACAATTCTTTACTTGTTTATTGAAGCTGTAGGTGAAGTCTGGGAAGTCTTTTCATCTTCACCTTGAGAACTGCTAAATTCAGAATCCTGAAACCGCTTTCCAATCTTCGGCCGCTTTAGATTACTACTTCGAGTACGAGTGGAAATAAATGTTTTATCATGACCTGAGGAGGAAAATAGCAAAACTGCACTTAGTTGATTACATATTAAAAGGACTTCCTATTAAAATACACAGAAATGCAAGAAGACTACACTAGTTTACACATATCCCCCACATTACACAGGTTTGCTATCCCCTCACTTAGGTCAAGCTAAGAAATTTTACAATTTACATCTTTTTCTAAAATACATAATAACTTTGTCAAGTTATATGAATTGCATAATTCATTCCTCACATTTCCATGTTATCTTGGGCTTTGCAAAGTGTTTTTGCATTTCACTTACATTCTCTCCCAATAATCTTGGAAAATACACAACACAGACATTACCATCCCTATTTTATAGCTAAGGAAACTAGGAAGAGAGAGGTACAATAGCTTACTCAGTGTTCACACAGCAAAATCAGTGACAGTGATGGCATAAGAACCCACATCTGGATTCTAGAGCTGAAAAAGTCTTCACTTACTCAGGGTGACACACCACACACACATGCATGCATGCATGGTCATGCACACAGCTCTAATGTGAAGTCTCAAATACTGACATATCGGTTGAATTTCTTACCTTCAGAAGTGCTTGCAAAGGCATCTTTTAAAGAATCAATCTAAAAAAGAGACAGATTTAAACCTAAAGTTTTAGACTATTTTTTCTTCCTATGGATCTATTTCATTTATAGTTTCAAAAAAAAAAAAAAACTTGTAAAATGTTTTTCAAATAGCACTTTTTGTTAAGAACATTTACTTTAAAAATAAAAAGATTATAGTTCAGCTTCAATTTATAAGACTGAGAACATATGTAAGTCATCTAATATGTCATAATGTGTCCACTGGTCTCCTAGTTCTGTCCTCAGCCACCTTCTCTGCTGAGTCCACATGCTTTCCCTTCACTATCCTTACTTCAAGCATCTGCTTACCAATGAATACAAATATGCAATGTAAGCCTCCAAATTTTCTTCTTGATTTCCAAAGTTCTATTTTCAATGAAACATCTCCCAGTGGATGCCCCATCCAATTTCACACTCAATCATTCCTAAAATGAACTTTATCTTTCCCCAATATTATTCCCCATCTTGCTTAAAGACAATTCAGTCAGTCTAGCCAGCAAACAGTGAGGCAGTAATGACTTCTTCCAATCCCACATTTAATCAATCACAAAGTCTTTCCATTTTAACTGAAGAACCTCTCAAAACTGCCCTATCCTTTGTATTAACATTGCTTTAGTTTATGCCTTTACTCTCTTGAACCTCAACTATTCCAACAGCCTCCTCACTAGTATCCCTCGCTCTAATGACATCCCATCTAAACCCCTCCACCCTGATGACAAAGTGATACTTTCAAATCACAAATTGTATCATTTCTTTGCTTAAAAAAAAAAAGGAAAAAAAAAAAAACCTTTAATAGCCAACCACTGCTTAGAATACAAATTCTCAGCATATGCAAAATACCAAGTACCTCTTTCATGTCAAACACGCCATTTTCTTTCACACTTCTGTAATTTTTTTACATGGTATCCTCTGGAATGCCCTAACAACCCATGTCATAGAACTCCCACCCACCTTTAAAAGTCAACCTCTCCTATATACCTCCAATCACTTGCTATAATAAGTAAGGCAATTTTTATGCTGTAGTATTTAATTCTGTATTTCCAACAAAGGACCATCTAATTCTCCCACGTCTAAGAACCATATCTTTATATGTCCAGTGCTTGCCACAGTAACTACTTTATTCATCCATTACATGCTTACTAAAACTCCACAATATAGTAGACAGACAGCCTTCAATTTATAGAACAAAAGCAAGAGAGCAATTGTGACAAATGATATGACAAAAATCTTGCTTCAAGAAACTTGTAGTCCAATAAGAAAAGGTTAAAATGTAAAGACAGATAAATAAAAGGCACAAAAAGTATCATAAGAGAAATATACGTTAATGTTTTACGTATAAAAATAGGAAAAAAATATAGCTGGGTGCAGTGGCTCACGCTTGTGATCCCAACACTTTGGGAGGCCGAGGCAGGTGAATCACGAGGTCAGGAGTTCAAGACCAGCCTGGCCAACATGGTGAAACCCTGTCTCTACAAAAAATACAAAAAAAAAAAAAAAAAAAAAAAAGGAAAAAATAGATAACACCATCATCACCTAAAGAATAAATCATGTACTTGAATAAACAAAACTGTTTGTGGTCAGTGATAAAAAGAGATATAACACAAATAGTTTAATATGATAAACATTTTCCTTCAACTATTTAAAACATTAAAGTAATATGCAGAATAGAATTTCTAAAATCTTAATTAGGTTAGATTCTAAAATCAAATTTATGCTGTCAAGTGTGATACTGTACCATTGTAATATATTGTCACTCAAATGACAAATCTAAAATTATTTCAATTAATGTAAAGTAAATCATTGCTCTCATTACATTTATAGAGGAGTAGATTTTTTACTTTCCTTGATTTTATGGTAACTGGCCAACACTAAATGAACCTGTGTATATCTGAGAAATTTGGAATGAATAGAACAGGAGCTTATTCTCAAGTTTGACTTTCCAAATGTAGGGGGGAAACAAACCCAACTCCTTATATATAGTTATATTATTTGTTATTCTTAAAAATGGTTACAAATTTTCTACTCAAATAGAGTCAACTCTCATGCTAATTAAGACAGAAAATAAGCACAAATAATTCCCTAAAGCAGTTGTTTATACAATATGCCCATGTATTTACATAGGCATATTCAACACTCATTAAAAATAAACTTAGATACACACATACAAAAATGTGACTGTAATAAATGCCATCCCCCAAAACCCTAGACTTCTAGAGTCCCATCAATGGGCCTGTATTTTAAGCAATACCAAGTATCACAAAACATCAGTTCTAGAAAAGGACCTAGTAAGTCCTGTGAAGTTTGGTAATGGGACCTGTCCTTCTACTTTCAGGATACTTAGTATTTGCAAAGTGCATTACATTCTACAAAGACCTAGCATACACCACCTCAAACGTTACATAACAACTCCATCATCTTTCACCTACTTACTCCACTTCTGGAAATTTTTATGTTCAGAGAAGTAATTACATATGCACAAGGATTCACATATAAATGTGTTTGCTCCTGGGCCATTTAAAAATGTTAAAAATTTAAGGATTCTATGTTAAGGAAACAAATCATGATATTTAATTAAAACAAATAATAGAATAGTGTGCTGCTATTTAACAATCATGTTTTAATGATTTAATGCCAAAGAAAATACTTCCATTATTACATTACTGGAGGAAAGCAGTTAGCAATCTAAGAGAATAAAAATTAAATATATACAGATACATACTTTATAATATACAATATTAAATAAGTATGCAAAAATGTTTAACAGTGGCTATATCTGAATAGTGGAATCATATATTTTTATTTTCTTCTATATTATTTTATGTTCATTCTAAATTACCTTTAATTAGCTCATACTTTTAACATCATTAAAATTATTTTTCAGAGAAAATTAAAGTCCTTAGTAATATTAACAGAAGATGCCAGGAAAACTAACATAGTAGAAATTACATAGGTTTTTTGGAACTATAACATTTAAAACTCAAATATAAGCTGAATCTATATTTTAAAAACACAAAAATCATTTCCTACGGTAAACATACAGTGTACCTACAGTTAGCTGCATCTCACTAGACTGATTGTCTTCAGTTCCTGCTTCATATTCTGGAACAGATGCAGGACCATATTCTCCAGACATAGGTCTTTTAGGTTCATTTTGAGAAACTGCTGTGTATAGAAGAATTTTAAAAATTGTAACGCAACCAGTATTTGGTTTTAACTGTAACATTGTACTGACTTTCCTAAAATCCCTGAAGAGCAGCCTAGACAGAAGGGTCATGAAAATCTAGGTGTGAGATGTTCTCTTCACCAGTATCTTATAATGCAACATTGCCATTATATACAATGGTAAATAGTTAATTTTAAGTATTTAGGGGCTTTGGGGAGTACATGAGATTAGTGGGTACTCTGGACCCCCCTGGTGCCTATTCTATGCCATTTCAGTAATCTATGTTTATTTCCTACCCATCAATTCCTACTGAGCTGTTCTAGGTCTCGTTATTACTAGGAACTCAAACGTTAATATAATCACAAAAATTCAAACTTCAGACAAGAGATTATGTTACTAGAATAGATCACATTACAATACACCACTATTCTGGACTCTAAGACACAACCATTATTGGCCACTGCTTTTTAAACTGGACTTGTGTGCCAGCAAGGATAGGCTACCAAAAATAAATAAGTAAACTGAACTTATGTTCAAACTGAAAACACTCCTACCTGGTATTTTAAGTGTCTCTCTCTGTAATGCTCTGGTGACTGGTATTCGCTGGTACCAGTGTCCAACACCTTCAACTTCCCAAAGGAGTTCATGATCTCCTGGATATTTGTCAAAGTACTGCTTGCAAGCTGAAAAACACATTTAGAATTTTCTAGAAATTTCAAATATCCACTGTCTTGAAAATCAGAAGATGGAAAGCTTCCTAACTCACTTAATGGTGCTTACATGACCTTGATACCAAAACACCACCAACACAAGTATACAGTAGTCTCATTTATAAATAAAAATTCTAAATAAAATCCCAAATACAAGTTTTAACATGACCAAACAATAAACATCCTTTAAAAATGTACTTCGCTTTTAAAGAAAAAAGTGATTAAATGTTACTGAGGTGTCCAACACAGAACTGAATAAAAAGACTGTCAGACTGAACAGTATAAATGTCCCAGTTTTCACCAAATTGATCTATAAATTCCATGCAATTGCAAACAAATCCCAACGTAACTTATTTTTTAATAAAATTTGACAAACTTGATCCCAAATCCCAAAATGAAAGAATAAAGGGTAAGAAAATATTCAGTAAGTACAACTATTATACATCAATTTTAAAACTCCAAAAAAAAAAAGAAAGAAAGAAAGAAAGAAAGAAAGAAAGAAACAATATTCAGGTCAATTTTGAAGAAGAAAAATAAGGATAGAGACTTGTCCAAGTAAATACCAAGAATCATTATAAAACCACAGTAACTGAAACAACCTAGTACTGACATAAAGATATATAAACAGACTGTGGGGTGGGAAGGAGGAGAGGTAAAATACCAAACAACCAACAAAAAAACCCACAAATAAATAACAAAGAAACTCCACTAGGAAAGAACCACATATAAACTACAACTTGCCAAATGATGGAAAAGGCATTATATTTCAGCAAACAATGGATAAACTACTAAAATAATGGTGCTAAAATTAAAATCCTTATTAAAAAAAAATAATAAAGTCAGATCCTGACCTCACATCAACATAAATTCTTAACAAATTCTAATACCTAATGTGAAAAACAAAATGTTTAAAAGAAAACATAGGAGAATAGGGTTCAGATGGATTTCTTACGAAAGACACAAAAATCACAGTCCATGATGAAAAATTATGATCTATTAAGATTTAAAACCTAGTATATATCAGGACTGTACAACAGAACTTTCTGGGATGACAGACGTGTCCCATCATCAGCACTGTCCAATACAATAGCCACTAGCCACAGTGGCTACTTAGGAAATGAACTTATATTTTTATTTAATATTAATTAACTCTAACTTATATTTAAATTAGTGACTACTGTATTGAACTGCACCCTTCTACATGAAAATGATACCAGAAAGACACAGATTAGGAGACATTTAGGGTAAAACAAAGGATTAGTACTCAGAAAATATAAAGAATTTCTACAATGGAATTCAAAAGACAAGGTTATCCCAAAGAAAAACTGGCAGAGACTATCAACAGGAAATTTATACCTCATGAAATCTGAGTGGCCAATAAACAAAGATAAAGATGATAAACCTCACTACTGCCAAGGAAAGGTAAGATAAAACAAGAAGATTAGATTTTCACACCTGTGGGATAATGACAAGCACCAAGAATAAGGGAAATGGAAACACACAATCTGCTGGTGGGAGAATAATTTTGCAACACGAAGTTGAAGAGACACATTTTATGATCCAATTTTACTTTGAGGTATAAACCCTAATACCTTATACAAATATTCCTTGACTTACAATGGGGTTACATTCTGTTAAACCCATCATAAATTGAACACACCATTAAGCCAAAAACGTATTCACTACACCTAACCTACCAACCATCATAGCTTAGCCTCACTTACCTTAAATGTGTTCTAAACACCTAAGTTCAGAACACAGACTACAACCTACAGTTGGGCAAAATCATCCAACACAAAATCTATTTTATGATAAATTGTTGAATATTTCATACAGTACTCTGTATTCAATATTTCAATATTTCATACAGTTTATTGAATACAGTACTCTGTATTCAACTGGTTGGTTGCCCTTGTGATCACCTGGCTGGCTGGAAGCTGATTGGCAGCCACAGCCCAGTTTCATGAGAGAGTATCATATCATTAGCATAGGAAAAGATCAAAATTCAAATGACTGTTTCTACTAAATAAGTATCACTTTTGTACCATCATAAAACCAAAAGTCAAACCATCGTAAGTCGAGGGCCAGCTGTACATATGCAGAAAACATTTATAATATTCATTACAGGACTATTTTTAATGGGGACCTAACCTAAGTGCTCAATAGTAAGGAAATATATGAATAAACTGTAATATGTATGTAACAAAAATACTATACAGTACTTAAAATAAATGAGTTATAGCTACCTAAATCAACATTGATAACTCTTTTAAAAATGCTCAGTAAAAATTGGGCCAATAAATGAACAAAATGCCACCATTTATGTAAAGCTTAAAAACATTAAACAAAGTGGTACGGCCACAATGGAAAACAGTTCCTCAAAAAGTGAAACACAAAATTACCATATAACCCACCAATTTCACCCTCAGGTATATATTCAAAAAACATGAAAGCAGAGACTCAAACAGATATCTGTATGCCAACGTTCACTGAAGCATTATTCACAACGGCCAAAAGGTAGAAACAACCCAAGAGTCCATCGATAGATGAATGGTCAAACAAAATATGGTATATTCATACAAAGGGAAACTATCCAGCCATAAAAAGGAATGGACTACATCATGGACCTCAAAAACATTAGATTTAGTCACATAAGCCAGATACAGAAAGACAAATATTCTACAATTCCATTTAGATGAGGTACCTAGCACGGGCAAATTCATAGGGACAGAAAGTAGAAAAGAGGTTGCCAGAAGATGGGAGTAGGGGAAACCAGGAGTTAATTGTTTAATGGGGAGAAAGTTGATGTTGTGGATGATTAAAAAGTTTTGGATATACACAGTAGTGATGGGTACAAAACACTGTGTGCAAGTGCCACTGAACTGTTCACCTACAAATAAGGTATTATATACAATTTTTTACCACAACAAAAAAATAAAGAAAGCACACTAAATAATATTGTATAATGTTTACAGACATAAATATGAAACTGTAAGCAGGAAAATAAACACCAACATCAGGAGTGCAATTATCTCTGGGGAGGAAAGGAGAAAGGAGAATGATATTAGCGAAGGATTCAAAGAGAACATCGACTGTATCTTTTATTACAATCAATAAACATTGTATTTAGTTCTCTCTTAAACTAAAATAAAAATGGCAAAATCTTAACATCTGTTCAATCTAGACTTGGTACAGAAATTAGGATACTAGTCTATCCATTTTTTCCCTGTATATTTGAAAATATTTTTCATATGTTCTGGGTTTAGTTTCCAAAACTAAAAGGATGGAGGAAGCTGGAGAAAACCAACACAACAGGCCACAAAACAAAACAAAAAGGCATGGCTAATAAACCAACTGTTGAGCTAAAATAGAACACTGATAAGTACTTCCAAAAGGAAAGAAAAAAAGAGAAAAAACAAATGGGACAAATAAAGAATAGTCGGATGGGAGATTTAAACTAAATAATATTAAAACTTACTTGAAACAAATGCATATAGATTAAGAAAAGGAAAAGGCCATGAGAAAGAATTAACAATATACACAAAGAACTCATATCCAAGACACAAAAATAACGCGTAACTCAGTAAGAAGACAAGGAATTCAATACAAACATAAGCAAAAGGTATGAGCAAACACCTCACTTTTTCTACCCTTTCTTAGGGCATATGATTACCCAATAATTACATGAAGAGATAATCAAAATCTTTAGTCTTCAGGAAAACGCAAACTGAAACCACATAGTAAGTGAGATAGCCTTACTACTAGGAAAGGCTAAAATTAAAGAGATTAACAAAACCAAGTGTTAATGAGTATGTAGAGCAACCAGAACTTCCACACATTACTAACTGGAATGCAAAATGACATAAGTACTTTATTAGAAACTAATTTGGCAACTTCTCAAAGTTAAACACAATCATAAAAACCAGTAATGACACTCCTAGGTATTTGCTCCAAGGAAATGAAAACAAATGTCCATACAAAGACATTTTCATGCACCTTTATTCATAATAGCCAAGAAAGAAAGGAAACCAAATGTCTATCAATAGGCAGATAAATAAACCGTGGTACAATCAAAGTGAGAAATACTCAGCAAGGCCAGACGTGGTGGCTGACGACTGTAACCCCAGCACTTTGGGAGTCCAAGACAGGCAGACCACCTGAGGTCGGGAGTTCCAGACCAGCCTGACCAACACGGAGAAACCCTGTCTCTACTAAAATTACAAAATTAGCAGGGCATGGTGGTGCATGCCTGTAATCCCAGCTACTTAGGAAGCTGAGGCAGGAGAATCGTCTGAACCCAGGAGGCAAAGGTTGTGGTGAGCCAAGATCACACCATTGTGCTCCAAGCTCTGCAACAAGAGTGAAACTCCATTTCAAAAAAAGAGAGAGAGAAATACTCAGCAAAATAAAAAAAAGGAATGAAGTACTGAGACATGCAACATCAATGAGCCTCAAAACTAAGATGCCAGACATAAAGTATATACACCATATATTTCCATTTTTCATGAAACTCTAGAAAAATCTAAATGGTACTGACAGAAAGCATATCAGTGCTTGCCTGGAGTGAGTTTGGAGGGGAAGGAAGCTGGGGGACTGGTGCACAAAGGGAACTTTTGGAAACAAAGTATTATCTATCTAGATTGTGTCTACAGTAGAAAGGGTCCATACAATTGTCAGAAGTCATTAAAATGTACTCTTAAAATTGGTGTATGTTATTGTATATAATAAATTATAATAATAGATATTTGCCCTTTTTTTTTTTTTTTTTTTTTGAAAACAGGATCTCGCTCTTTCCCTGAGTCTGGAGTGCAGTAGCTCACTGCAGCCTCAAACTCCTGTACTCAAGTGATCCTCCTGCCTCAGCCTCCTAAGTAACTGAAACTACAGGTGCACACTACTAGGCCTGCCTAGTTTCTTCTTTGAAGACAGAGTCTTGCTCTGTCACCCAAGCTGGAGTGGAGTGGCCCGATCTTGGCTCACTGCAAACTCTGCCTCCCAGGCTCAAGCAAATCTCGTGACTTAGCCTTCTGAGTAGCTGGGATGGCAGGCATGTGCCACCATGCCTGGCTAATTTTTGTATTTTTAATAGAAATTGGATTTCACCATGTTGGCCAGGCTGGTCTTGAACTCCTGGCCTGAAGTGATCTGCCCACCTTGGCCTCACAAAGTGCTAAGGCTTTATGCAATGATAGAAATTAGCTGATGATCATCTGTAATTCATTTGGTATTCATTTTATTTATCACTAGAATCACAGAGGAGAGTAAGTATTAAGGGATTCCGCCTGCAGTGGATGTCTTTGCATCTCTCCTCAAATTCAGCAACGCAGTAATTAGAGTAAGGCATTTTAGGATTAACGAAGGGCACATAATGCGCATCCCACTCTCATGTATGGGTGTAGAGAGAAAATGATTCAAGGTGGGCATCCAATTCTGTACTTGGTTCCTGTTTTCTGGATTGCTTCTGATATTAAAGAAGGTGAGGAAGATTTGGAACAAAAATATATTTTCAGTGGACATAAATAACTGCTGTTAGGCTGAAATCAATAGTAAATGATACTTCATAAAGTTTCTAGGTTAATTACTATGTAGGATTAAATTTTACTTCATTCAGAAGTTACATGACCTTTACATAAATTCAAAACCAAACCCACTAATGGTTTTAAATCACCACCAAGTGGAATGTCCATAAAATAGAATACGCCATTGAAAATAAATGGAACTGTATGAGTCCACATGGATGAATCTCACAAATATAAAGATGAGTAAAGAAAGTAAACTGCAGACAAATTCAAACAGTGCATATTATAGTTTTTGAATATGTAAAGCAACATGATATATTGTTTGAGAACATACATATATGTATTATAAGTCTAAGAAACGTGTGAGAAAAGTGAGTGCCAAGTTAGGTACAGTACTCATCCCAGAGAAGGGAGTGAGTCTAATTGGGTAAGAGTACACAGAAGACTTCCACCACATTGGCAGCAAGCCATTTCTCACGGATGGTACATGCTGACATGGTACATGAGTATTTGATACCTTCTTTTTATTTATTAATTCATTTATTTATTCTTTTTTTTTTTGAGATAAGCTCTCAATTTGTTACCAGGCTGGGGTGCAGTAGTGTTATCTTAGCTAACTGCAGCTTCAACCTCCTGGGCTCAAGCAATTCTCCCACCTCAGCCCCTCAAGTATCAAGGACTATAGGCACAAGCTACCACACCCAGCTAATTTTTTGTAATTTTTGTAGGGTACGATTTTGTCATGTTGCCCAAGCTGGTCTTGAATTCCTGAACTCATGTGATCTGCCCACCTCGGGCTCCTAAAGTGCTAGCATTAAAGGCATGAGCCACCATGCCCAGCCAACACCTTACTCCTTAAACTTTTTTTTAATTGAAATGAGGTCTCACTATGTTGCCCAGGCTGGTCTCAAACTCCTGGACTCAAGGAACCCTCCGACCTTAGCCTTTGGAGTAACTGAGGTAACAGGCATATCCCAACATTCTCAGCTTCTTTATACCTTTTTGTATGTCTGAAATTTATTGTTAATTGTAAAAACTACCATAAACAAATCAGTGCACCCCCTCAAAATGGTCAAATGATTTAAATAGACATTTCTCCAAAGAAGGTATACAAATGACCAGTAAGTACATGAAAAGACATTCAACATCAAAGCAAAGCAAAACTATAATGAGATGCCCCTACATATCCACTAGGATGCCTGTAATAAAATATATAAATAATAACAAATGGTGAGGATGTGGATGGCTGTAGTAAAATATACAGCTAATAACAAATCTTGGTGAGGATGAAGATGTGGAAAAATTATAACCTTCATATAATATTGCTCATGGGAATGTAAATTGGAACATCTCTTTAGAACAAGTTGCAGTACAGCCATACAATGGAATATTACTCGGTCATAAAAAGAAATGAAGTACCAATTTATGCTACAACATGAATGAACCTTGAAAACATGCTAAGTGAAAGAAGCCAGACACAAAACGCCACATGCCATATGATTCCGTGTATATGAAATGTCCACAATGAGTAAATTCACAGAGACAGAAAACAGATTAGTGGTTGCTACAGATGGAGGAAGGGGAAATGGACAGTGACTGCTAATTGGCACAGGGTTTCTTTTTGGGGTAATGAGAATGTTCTGGAATTGCTGGTTTTGATTGAACCACTATGAATATACTAAAAAACACTGAGTTGTATACTTTTAACTGGGCAAATATTATGGCAGATATTGGTTTGGTTTTGTTTTGTTTTTGAGATGGAGGCTCTGTCTCACTCTGTCACCCTGGCTGGAGTGCAGTGGCATGATGTCACCTCACTGCAACCTCTGCCTCCCGGGTTCAAGCAATTCTCTTGGCTCAGCCTCCCGAGTAGTGGGAATTAGAAACACAAGCCACCATGCCCAGCTAATTTTTTATTTTTAGTAAAGACAGAATTTCACCATGTTGGCCAGGCTTGTATTGAACTTCCGACCTCAGGTGATCCGCCCACGTTGGCTTCCCAAAGTACTGGGATTACGGGCGTAAGCCACTGTGTCCGGAAATTTTTATGGCATTAATTACATTTAAAGTTTTTTCTAAGACTACCTAACCCCCAGAAAACAAATACAGAAGGGCTTATTGGCAAAATTTAGTTCTACAGAGCCCAAGATTCCAAATTTATGTGCTATTGATATATACACATTTATAGTATTCTGGAGAAACAAGTCACAAGTGACACAGAGACAAGTTTATCATTTTTTAACTTAGTCCATTTACCTGTGTACATGAGAGAAGACAGTGGATACCGCAAGCCAAGTGCCTCTTCTGTAAAGGAATCAACAAAGTCCTCCAGCATGTGAAGCCCAAAATCTTTACCTCTGTATTTCTTCCTTAGAAACATTGTATCAAGAACTGGCAGTTGGTAACTTTGGGTAAGAAAAGAGGCACATATGCTTCCTGCAGTAATAAGAACAGAAATCCAATAATTTCACACATTAAAAAATACATATACATTTAGTGACATAAGTTAACAGTCTTCCTAAAAATGTTTATTTTCCTATATCAAAAAATGTTAAATATATAAATGTTATAAAGTGTTTTCCAGCTATTAGACATTATAATGTATACATGTGATAATGACAGAAGCCACGTATTTTATGTTTGACAGTAGTATCATAACATATAGGACAAATAGCTCAGTACCATTTTGAAAATACATACTTCACTATATGTATTAGATATACCATCACTGTCTATAGACTTATGCAACTTTAAAACTCATCAACTATTAAAATTTCAAATTTGAAGAGAACCTGATGACTATACTATAACCTTAGTACTTAAATGTCCTTTTTTCTTTGAGGATGTCTCTGACCTGTATTTTATTTTTTTTTTAACATTCATCTTTTCCCTCTGCATTTTTCCTAATGAATACCATTTCATTTTTATCTACTTCATGATAGTAAAGAAACGAATTAGTTCTCCAAATTTTTGAGGACTATAGATTGTAATTAATTGGAAACATTTGTCTTAGACATGGATATAATTTCCTATAGATATAATGCTAAATATATTTAGTATGTTTAAGGTTAAACAGGCAAAATAATTTGTAGTGTCTATGTATCTCTCTCCTTATTACAACTATGTTCATTCGTCTTTTAAGAACCCTGCTGTGGCCGGGTGCGGTGGCTCAAGCCTGTAATCCCAGCACTTTGGAAGGCCGAGGAGGGTGGATCACGAAGTCAAGAGATCGAGACCATCCTGGTCAACATGGTGAAACCCCATCTCTACTAAAAATACAAAAAATTAGCTGGGCATGGTGGCTCGTGCCTGTAATCCCAGCTACTCAGGAGGCTGAGGCAGGAGAATTGCCTGAACCCAGGAGGCGGAGGTTGCGGTGAGCCAAGATCGCGCCATTGCGCTCCAGCCTGGGTAACAAGAGCGAAACTCCGTCTCAAAAATAAAAAAAATTAAAAAATAAAAAAGAACCCTGCTGTATGGGTTTTGACCATCCCAATAGATATACTAACTCCTTTAATATATCAAGATAGTTTACAAGTTCAGGGAACGTGGTGGTGTGTCATACTTACTGTTAATTTTAGAATTCATAGTTAAAAGTCATTATTCTATCATTTTTGCCTCAAATAAAATATTATTCTCAGATTATTCATATGATTTTGGGTAACTCTAACAATGTAGTTCAAACAAGAAACAAAATGTCAGATAAACATCTCAAAAATTTGTCTTACCAATCATATCATTTAATGAGTTGATCAATATAACAACTTTTTTTCAGTTCAAGCAAGTAATTTGAACTATTTATGACTGAATTGGAGAACTTCCATAACTTTCTGGAACAATCTCCGAGACTATCAACTAATTTAAATTTAGAATTGGTAATGAATATGGTAATATATGTAGTTTTTTTTTTGTTTTTTTTTTGCTTTTGCTTTTTTTGAGCCTGAATTTCACTCGTTGCTCAGGCTGGAGGACAATGGCACGATCTCATCTCATTGCAACCTCTGCCTCCTGAGTTCAAGTGATTCTCCTGTTCAGCCTCCCAGTAGCTGGAATTACAGGCCCAGCACCACACCCGGCTAATTTTTGTATTTTTAGTAGAGACGGGTTTCACCATGTTGACCAGGCTGGTCTTGAACTCCTGACCTCAAGTGATCTGCCCCACCTCAGCCTCCCAAAGTGCTGGTATAAGCCACCACGCCTGCCAATATACTTAGATCTTAACTGCTGACATTTAGTTAGGCTATTTCTAAGGGTTTAAATTTCCTATAGGAACCTAAGTAGTAATCTTGTTAGAGGCATTTGGACCAGCACAACTCTACCTTAAAAGGAGATGGATAAAATGAGGCTGAAACCTACTGGTTTGCATTCCCAGTTAAGGCATTCTAAGTCACAGGATGAGATAGGAGGTCAGCACAAGATACAGGTCATAAAAGACCTTGCTGATAAAACAGCTTGCAGAAAAGAAACCCACCAAAACCAGGATGGCGATGAGAGTGACCTTCCTCACTGCTACACTCCCATTAGCACCACGAGTTTACAAATGCAATGGCAACATAAGTGAGTTACCCAAATACGGTCTAAAAAGGAGGGCCATACATAATATATCCCTTGTTAAGTGTATCATCAAGAAATAATCATAAAAATGGGCAACCAGCAGCCCTTGAGGCTGCTCTTACCCCAAAGCAGCCATCCTTTTATTCCTTTACTTTCTTCATAAACTTGCTTTCACTTTACTCTATGGACTCACCCTGAATTCTCTCTTATGCAAGATCCAAGAACCTCTCTTGGACCTCTTTCTGATAACACTCTGACCAACAAGCTAATGCAACCATTATGTTTTCAATGTTTTGAAATTGAGGGTTTTTCTTTTTCTTTTTTTTTTTTTTTTTTTTTTTTTTTGACAAAAACAAGAGTCTCACTCTGTCACCAGGCTGGAATGCAGTGGCATGATCCCAGCTCAACGCAACCTCTACCTCCTGGGTTCAAGTGATTCTCCTGCCTCAAGCTCCTGAGTAGCTGGGATTATAGGTCCGTGCCACCACTGCCAGCTAATTTTTGGGTTTTTTGGAAGAGACAGGGTTTCACCATGTTGGTCAGGCTGGTCTCAAACTCCTGACCTTGTGATCCACCCACCTTAGCCTCCCAAAGTGCTGGGATTACAGATGTGAGCCAATGTGGCCGGCCCTGAAATTGAGGGTTTTTCATAGTAAGAATAGCAGTGATCATGAAATCAACAGACATTAAGTAGTAGTAGTAAAGTTTGAAGTACAAAGCAAAAATCAATGAGAAGGGAAAGCACAGTCTAGTTCTAGCTCTCAATACAAAGTCTGAGGATCTATGGTTCACTACTCTGCATGCTTCAAGCTCCTACAAAAGACTACTACTTATGTGAAGAAAGTTTCTCATGAATTTTTTTCCTATTTTCACAGAAACATTCCTTCAAGTAGAGAAAAGGAAAATTCCAGTATCTCAGACTAGTGTTAAAATGGCTAATTTATGGAACAAGCAGTGTATTCACAAAGTTTAAAGTTCTTCTACTATTTATTTGCCATGTACATGTTCCTTTCAGATAATCAGAAAATCATGCTGCTTCTCTTTCTTTGCCTACACTTTATATATTAATACTTCTGTTCTCCAGAGTCTGACTCATACAAATGCAATCAAACAAAGGGCAGAAAAACTTTCCATATTATCAAAGACTTTTAAGACATACCAAAAGCTGTAAATTTACCTAGTAAAGCAAAAACTAAAACCTGCTGCCTTAGGTAATGTTTTCATTAAATTTACTAGCTCAGACTAAATTTAACTTAGAACAAATGTTAGATTGTTTATATTCCTCAAAATTCCATCTTTGGCCTTCTCTTTTCTTTTTTTTTTTTTTTTTTTTTTTTTGAGACGGAGTTTCGCTCTTGTTACCCAGGCTGGAGTGCAATGGCGTGATCTAGGCTCACCGCAACCTCCGTCTCCTGGGTTCAGGCAATTCTCCTGCCTCAGCCTCCTGAGTACCTGGGATTACAGGCACACACGCCACCATGCCCAGCTAATTTTTTGTATTTTTAGTAGAGACGGGGTTTCACCATGTTGACCAGGATGGTCTCGATCTCTCGACCTCGTGATCCACCCGCCTCGGCCTCCCAAAGTGCTGGGATTACAGGCTTGAGCCACCGCGCCCGGCTGGCCTTCTCTTTTCTATGTGCTCTGAGTATTTATTTTTATTCACCCAAAAGACTTCTGCCATTTATACAAATGCAGACCACTACTAATGTCTGTCTTTAACCACTGTAATGCAGGAGACTTACCTCAAAATCAAGAATGAAAGAGCTCATTCTGAATGTAAATAAAACATCTGAATGTAAATAAAACAAAAGTTACATGATCATCTCAATAGCTGGAGAAAAAGCATTTGATGAAACCCAACCTTTCACTATAAAAATACTCAACTTCCTCAACCAAATACAGGGCATCTACCAAGAAAAAAAAAAAAAAAAACCCACAGTTAACATGATAATAGTGAACCAGCAGATATTCCCTCTTAAGATCTGCAACATGACAAGGATATTTACTCTCACCACTTGCATTCCACATTGTACTAGAGGATCTAGCCAGATTAGGCAAGAAAAAAGATCAGGAAGTTAATGTAAAACTGTCTCTATTTGCAGGTAACATGATCTTACATACAGAAAATCTTAAGGAATACACTAAAAAAAAAAGAAAAAACTATTAAAACAAAGTAGTTCAGCAAGATTGCAGGATACAAGATCAATACATAAAAATCATTTTTATTTCTGTATGTTAACAATTGAACAATCCAAAAAATGGAATTATGAAAACAATACATAACAGTATCAAAAAATCATACCTAATTAAAAAAAGACATGCAAAACTTGTACAAAACTCATACAAACATTGTTATAAGAAATTAGAGAACAACTAAAATAAATGAAAACACATCTCATGTTCATGGATCTAAACACTTAATATTGCTAAGATGTCAATGTTTTCCAAAACAACCTACAAATTCAAAATCCTAGTGAATTGCTTCACAAAAACTGTGAAGTTCAGCCCAAACACATGAAAATGATAAGGAGCCCAAATAGCCAAAATAATCCTGACAAAGACTCACACTTCCAAATTTCAACTTACTACAAAGCTACAGTAATCAAGACATTATGTTACTGGTATGGAAACAGATACACAGATCAAAGAAATAGAACTGAGGGTCCAGAAACAAACTCTCATATTTATGGCCAACTGATTTTCAACAGGGGTGCAAAGACAATTCTATAAGGGAAAATTATATTCAACAAATGGTGCTAGTACCACTAGATATCTAAATGCAAAATAATGTCAGGCCCCTTCCTTGAATCGTATACAAATTTTAACTGCAAATGGATTCTAAACCTAAATATAAGATCTAAACCTGCTAAAACTCTTAGAAGAAAACATAGGTGTAAGCCTTTGTCACTTTGGATTAGGCAGAGACTTCTTAGATACAACACCAAAAACACAAGTTATAAAAGAAAAAGTAGATAAATTTGACCTCATCAAAATTAAGAACTTCTGGGCTTCAAAGAACACAGTCAAGAAAGTAAAAAGACAACACACAGAACGGGAGAAAACATTTCCAAAGTATGTATCTGACAAGGGTCTCATATCTAACATGTATAAAGAGATCTTACAACTCAAAAAGAAAAAGACAACCCACACTGAATCTAGATTAGTGGTTTCCAGGGACTGTGGTGTAAGGGAAATGGGAAGTGACTGCCAATTAGTACAGGGATTCTTTCCGTGGTGATGAAAATGTTCAGGAATTAGATAGTGGTAATGGCTGTATAAGTATATAAAAATACTAAAAGTTACTGACTTCTACACTGTAAAAAAGTGAATTCTATGGTCTATGAATTGAATGAATCTCAAAATGTGCTGAAAGAACCCAAACCTCACCCCACCAACTGTCAAAAAGAGTTATGTACTATTATGTCCTCATTTATATAAAATCCTAGAAAAAGCAAGCTCATCTACACTAACAGGCAGCAAAATGCTTCCTTGGAGACAAACAGGGGAGAGAGGAATAGATTACAAAATGGCAAAGATAAACTTAAGATTACAGATATGTTTATTATCTTGATTGTGGTGATGGTTTCACAGCTGTATATATATATGTCAAAGCACAATTTTAAACCTTAAATATGGGCAGTTTTTTGTATGTCTGCTATACCACAATAAAGTTGGGGAAAATGTTTTTACAACAACCCAATTAAAAATGGCAAATGATGACTGGGCCACAGCTGTGGCTCATGCCTGTAATCCCAGCACTTTGGGAGGCCAAGATGGGCCTGTGGTCAGGAGTTCAAGACCAGCCTGGCCAACATGGCAAAACCCTGTCGCTACTAAAAATACAAAAATTAGCTGGGTATGGCGACACCCACCTGTAATCCCAGCTACTCAGGAGGCTGAGGCAGGAGAATCACTTGAACCCAGGCGGCAGAGGTTGCAGTGAGCTGAGATCATGCCACTGCACTCCGACCTGGGTGACAGAGCATGGACTAGTCTCCAAAAAAAAAAAAAAAAAAAAAAAAAAAAAAAAAAGCAAATGATTTGAATAAATATTTCTTTCAAAGAAGTCATACAAATGGCCAATAAACACATGAAAAAATGCTCAACATTCTTAGTCACTAGGGAAATGCAAATCAAAATTACAATGGCCCGGGCACTTCACATCTGCTAGGTGAACTATAAACAATATGACAAATAGCAAGTGTTGGCTAAGATGTAGAGAAACTGCAACCCTCACACATTGATGGTAGGAATGTAAAATGATACAGCCCCTATGGTAGACAGTTTGGCAGTTTCTCAAAAGGCAAAACAGAGTTACCGTATGACCCAGCAATTCCACAACTACATACTCTAGGAGATGTGAAGACATGTCCAAACAACAACTTGTACGCGAATGTTCCTATAAGTATTATTCAAAATAGCAACCAACAACAAAAAATAGAAACAACCCCAAAGGCCATCAACTGATGAATAACAAAACTGAGACATCTATACAAGGGAATATTATTTGGTCATAAAAAGGAATGAATTGCTGATAGATGCTACAATATGAATAAAACTTGAAAATGTTATGCTAACCAAAAGATGTCAGACACAAAAAGTTGCATATTATATGGTTCCATTTATATAAAATAGATGAGTGGTTGTGCACTGGGGCCTAGGCGTGGGGAGGAAATGGAGAGAGACTGCTAATAAAGTTTCTTTAACGGAGGGATAAAAATTATCTAAAATTAGTTACTGTAAGAGTTGTATAATTCTGTGAATGTATTTTTAAAAACTTAATTGTATACTTTATTTTATTTTATTTTATTTTATTTTCAGGCAGAGTCTCACTCTATTGCCCAGGCTCCGGAATGCAATGGCACCATCTCAACTCACTGCAACCTCTGCCACCTGGGTTCACATGATTCTCCTGCCTCAGCCTCCCTAGGAGCTGGATCAAAAAGAAAAATGCTTCCATTACAAATTATCTCAAATGATTACGAAAACCAGAAATACACTTCCTGGTACTGGTCATAAATCCCTTCAGTAGTGAGCTAGACTGACTTAACAGTTGTTGACTAGATTGTTCTTCCCCAAAATATTAGTCTTCAGATTGGATCAAGGCAATTCACAGTTGAAGTCAAATAACAATGAGTATTTCAAAAACATAGTGGCTGATAGTGACCTCAATTTTATTTTTTCTCTGAGCTTGCCTATACCAAAATATGGTATCTAATTTATACAAATCTGCATCTTTATATACTTCTTGATATAGGCCAACAGTCACAAAACTTCCACTGAACTAACCAGTGGTTTTTTTGTATTATTTTAATACCTGTATGAGACTTTTTCATTAATTTTCTAGTTAGCATAGCCCTTTAACAGATAGCCCTGATCATTCCAGGCCCATAAGGATTTATAAAGTTTAGCTAGCTTTTTGGTAGACAGTGATTATACTCTGGACATAGCCTCATTTTTTTAAATGTATACTTCTTGTTTTTAATCAAAATTATCCGTAACATTGTTTAGAATGCAGTAGTCATGTAAGACTTGTTAAGGAAAAAAAAAATGCAGCTCTGTGACCACTTTCCTGATCCACATACACAAACACACTTTCTACATCCCAAAAGCAATCACTTTGAAGCCATTTAGCTGATCTTTTTGGTATTTACTTCTACTTCTCTAAGTAACTTACTATATACTTCTTGATCTCCACTTCTTGATTTTTCCATTTTAGACATAGATAGCTAGAACTTAGGTGATAATTTAGCTCTTATCACCCAATCTCAACTCCACCATAAACACACTTCCCAAACAAAAAAACCCAACACCCCAAAATAGTAATTTGTAATTGCTTGTTAGATCAATTTTCAGTATTTACATTATGATTACAGAAATGCTTTTGACAACTGAGCCATATGGTATGCCATGAAAATTTCTTTATTCTTGTACATTTTGATTTCCCTTGCTACTATTAACTTATCTCTTTATCCTCCAAAGTCTCCAGTAACTGTGTAAATCTTATCTCAATAATTTCAAACACATCAGGTATTCTAATAATTCTATCTTCTTAAATCAATGTCCCAGTGCTTTCTGATCTGCTCTAATCCAGTCAATCTCTAGAAAAAGCAGTGTCCAAAAGATCTTTCTGCAATGATGGAAATGTTCTGTATCTACTCTGTCCAATGCAGTAGACACTAGTCACGTGTGACCACTGAGGTCTTAAAATGTGGCTAGCATGACTGAGAAACTGAATTTTAAAATTTAACTTAAACAGAAGCTAGTAACATACAACTCTACAACCGACATAGTTAAGATTTAGGGATCTCCTTCCTTTCCTCTCTTAGTTTTCTGATCCCATCTTTCCTTCTTGACTTACTTTCTTACTTTAGTAGAGCACAAACTCCACTCACTTCCAGAAAAGGGGTGCATGACAGGTAAATTGTTTTAAGACTGAAAATCTAGAAATTTTCTTCTTTTACTCTCACTCTTTATTGGTAATTTGACAATAAAGAGTGAGAGTAAAGAATACACTGGAAATCATTCTACCCTTTGTATCTTACAGGCATTATTCTGCTTCTAGTATTCATGTTGCTGTTGAGAACTCTAATGACATTTTGGTTCTTTATCTTTTGTCTAAATCATTCTCTCACTTTCTGGAAGCTTTCAAAATCTTTGCTCTATTCCAGATGTTCTGTAATTTCACAATAATCTTGGTATGAGTATATCTTGATTCATTGTAATAGATGCTCAATGGGCCCTTTTAATCTGGAAATTTGTGTTCTACAGTTCAAGAAATGTTCATGAATTATTTCATTGGTAATTTCTTCTCCAATTTCTGTTCTCTCCTCCTGAAACATCTATTATTTAAATGATTCCTCTAACTTTATCTTTTCTTCCCATTTACCATCATTTAGGGTTTTTGTGTCTGCTCTCCATCAGTTTCCTCAACCTAATCTTCCTTTTATTGGACTTTTTAGTCTCTAAGAGCTTTATAAACATTGTTAATATATCTTGTTCTTATTTCATTAACACAATGACTAACTTTTCCAAAATTTTAAGGGCTACATTTTTTACATTGTCTTCTCCTCCAAATCTCTTTTATTCTCTTTTGCTTTGATTGCCATTTTTCACATCAGTGGCCTTCCTTACCTATGACTATCTGTTCATAGTTAAGAATGAGATATTCAAAACTAATTAGAAGCTCTGTGTGCATGATGGGACTCGCTGGCAATGAACTTCACAGCATGATGATCTGGCTGGAGCCTTTCCTAGGGGAACCACTTATACTGGTATTTTTAGTTTCTTTTTTCTTTTGGCCTAGTCAAATTCCTCCAATTCCTCCATTTTTGCTCATGTAGCCATTAAAATTATTTTGAAATGCCATATATTCACACATCTTTGTGATATCTAAAATTTTCATGTAAGCATCATTACAAAGGATGTGACTTCTGACATACTGTTGACTTTTCAAAAACTATTTATTTTAAAAATAATTGTACAGTTACAGAAAACTTGCAAAGATATTACAAAGAGCTACCATATATCCTTCACCCTAATGTTAACATCTACAAAGCCAAAGTACTATTATCAAAACCAGGAAATTAACATTGCTATGATACTATGAGTACTATTAGATAAACTACATATTCAGATTTCACACATTATTCCACTAATGTTCTTTTCTGTTTTTGGAATCCAATCCAGAACTCCTTCTTGCATTTAGTTTACTATCTCCTGAAACTCTGGTCTTTAATAATTCCTCCAACTCCCCTTGTCACTCATAACCTTGACACTATAGGAGACTATCAGTTATTTTATAGAATAACTCTCTCAATTTGGCTTTGTCTAATGTTTTCTCATAAATAAACTGAGATAATAAATTCTGGGCAAAAATCCTACAGAATGACACTGTGTCCTTCTCAGTAAATCATGTACCATGGGGCACATGATGTTGATATGTCTTATTACTAGTGAAGTTAACTATAATCTATTGGTTAACATGGTGCCTGCCAGGTTTCTCTGTATAAATTTACCATTTTCCCTTTGGCGTTAATAATTTTGACTTTAAAAAAAACTATTGCATTCTTCTTTTAAATGTATGAGATGGACTCAAGAAACAATAATCAATGTGATAAATGCTACCATCCATTGAACAAACTATTCCTTAACAGTTTTACACTGTTCCTTCTTCTCCTTGCACTAATATTGCTATGATATTTATTCCACAGAATGTTATTCTGATGTAATATTTTTATGCATGGAAGTTTATTGATTATCCTATCATTTTTCCCTACAATAATATATCTGTACATAAATATAAATTTTAAAAACTTCTTGTGAGCCTAATGGTCTAAGTATCAATCCAAAAGAAATTCGGAATTATTATAATATTAGCATATAAGCAATCAAAACACAAATGTATTATATATATCTGGAAAACTAATTACTAAGCAAAACAACCAAAATACTATTTTAAATGCACCTATGAATGAAATAGATCTTTTTTTTTTTTTTTTTTTTTTGAAACGGGTCTCGCTCTGTCACACAGGGTGGAGTACAATGGTACAATCTCACCTCACTGCAACCTCCACCTCCCGGGTTCAAGTGGTTCTCCCGTCTCAGTCTACCAAGTAACTAGGATTACAGGCACCTGCCATCACGTCCAGCTAATTTTTGTATTTTTTTGTAGAGATGGGGTTTTACCAAGTTGTCCAGGCTGGTCATAAACTCCTGACCTCGGGTGATCCACCCGCCTCGGCCTCCCAAAGTACTGGAATTACAGACACAAGCCTGGATCTTATCATTTTTTAACTGGTTTATGAGTTCATGAATTACTACCAGAATGAGACAGGTTCAGCATCAATCGTATTCCTATTTTATTTTTATAGATACAAGTGCTAAAGAACCTCATTCAAATAAGAAGGAACTAGAAAATCCTTCATTACAGCAATGGAAGTGCCCTTGGTTATGTGCCCGATATCACACAGTGATCTATTATAAAAAATTATCTTTAATAACCTGACATTATTAAACACAAGTCAATTAAATCCTTTCATTTTTGTTAAAAACAAAGAAATAGAAACCACCTGACTTACAAAAGAGTATTACCTAATTATATCCAGTCACTTTTTCCACTTCTACTACAAAACTATTTAGAGCCCCCCCACCTTCTTTTTTCCTTTTTTAAAATGGGACTTTCGGACCTTTTTACAAATCCAGATTAGTAAGATTAAGGTTAGATGAAAGATATACCTTCATTTTGTAAAACGGGAGAAGGAAGATAATTTATTCCCTAACACAAATGCTGCCACCACACCTGAAAGTCTTCACGTGCCCACAGGAGTATGTTTTTTCCCAGAGCAAGGCTGGGGCAACTGTCCAGCTGTGCTGCATTAGGGAAGGAACTTTCAGCCAATCCTTTTCTAAAGCTCCATCTCCCAGAAGCACCTAGTGTTTTAATAACTGAACCTATTGAAGGCTCTGCAACATAAATGTGGTGCTTCCTGCCTTTGGCAATGGCATCTTAAGATTCAGTTACTACATTCCCTTTCCCCAGATTATAGCATTTTGTTGCTCTTACACTCCCCTCTTATTCACTTTGCAATTTGGGATTTATGCTGTTTAAAAATGTCTTTAGTGTCATTCCGGTGGTGTTGCAAGAGACAGTAGAGGCTGATGCATGTGTTCAACCCAACATCTTTAACCAAAGCATTAGCATTATAGCCATACCCTGTCTACCAACAGCAATGTCAACTCCTCGACATGCCATCCAAATTTTCACTATAAAATTCTGAGAAAACTTTGCAAGAGTACATGTATGACTTATACAGACTTTGAATATAAAGTTCTATGACTGAGGTCAATAAATTCTGAATGGTGTCCTAAACTAAAAAATATTACGTAATACTTAGTATAACAATTATTGTAAAACTTAGTATAGAACAATTTTTTCTTCTTTTACACTCTCTTCTGTGTCATAAAAAGGCTATCCCTGCAGTTTTTATCCTTTTATAAACTATTTTTGCAGGTAAATTTTTGTTACATATTAAGTACTCATATGGAAAGAGTATAAAATAATCTGATTTTGCAACCATGAGCATTTTCAATTATCTTTCAAGTGCTTTCCTTTAAGTCTTTAGTGCTATGCCATAAGACAAAGGTATTTGTGGATTTAGCATCTATGGTTTCTTATGAATGCAAGGCACCACATGGGTCAAAGATAAGCAGTAATTTGCTATTTTCCTATGACACAGATCTAGTCTCTATCTGTTGCTAAGCCTATGCTTTATGAATTAATTGTTTAATTAATTAAACACAGGTTCAAAGGAAAGTAATAGTAAACTTTTAAGAAAGTCTAGTTTTCTTAAATAGAAAACTAAAATAACCTGAGTGGCTGAGGCAGGTAGATCAATGGAGCCCAGGGGGTTGAGACTGTAGTGAGCGATGATTGCACCACTGCACTCCAGCCTGGGCAACAGAGGAAGGCCTGGCTCAAAAAAATAATAAAATGACCCTCTAAAAGAAACCCAGCTGGGAGCGGTGGCTCGCACCTGTAATCCCAGCATTTTGGGAGGCCAAAACAGACGGATCATCTGACGTCAGGAGTTCCAGACTAGCCTGACCAACATGGAGAAACCCCATCTATACTAAAAATACAAATGTAGCCGTGCATGGTGGCGCATGCCTGTAACCCCAGCTACTTGGGAGGCTGAAGCAAAATTATCACTTGAACTTGAGGGAGGCATTGCAGTGAGCCAAGATCATGCCACTGCACTCCAGCATGAGCAACAAGAACAAAACTCTATCTCAAAAAAAAAAAAGAAAGAAAGAAAAGAAAGAAACCCAGCTGGGCTCAGTGGCTCACACCTATGATCCCAGCACTTTGGGAGGCTGAGGCAGATGAATCACGAGGTCAATAGATCAAAACCATCCTGGCTAACATTGTGAAACCGTATCTGTACTAAAAATACAAAAATTAGCTGGGCATGGTGGCACATGACCATAGTCCCAGCTACTCAGGAGGCTGAGGCAGGGGAATCACTTGAACCCAGGAGGCAGAGGTTGTGGTGACCCGAGACTGCGCCATTGCACTCCAGCCTTGGCAACAAGAGCGAAACTCCATCTCAAAAAAGAAACACATAAAACAGACTTGTAATCGAGTCTAAACAAGGAAAGGAAAAGTCATCATCCCTCAAAACTGTCTGAATACTATCTTGTAGGCATCTGGAGAAGCTATAAAGCCACAGAGTTACTGTATAATGCAGCTTCCTGGAGTGTAAATTTTGCTAATATTTTGCAGTGGAATGTTTATAAACACGCATGGAGGCCGGGCGTGGTGTAATCCCAGCACTTTGGGAGGCCGAGGTGGGTGGATCACAAGGTCGAGAGATCGAGACCATCCTGGTCAACATGGTGAAACCCCGTCTTTACTACAAATATAAAAAATTAGCTGGGCATAGTGGCGCATGCCTCTAATCCCAGCTACTCAGGAGGCTGAGGCAGGAGAACTGCCTGAACCCAGGAGGCGGAGGTTGTGGTGAGCCGAGATCGCACCATTGCACTCCAGCCTGGGTAACAAGAGCGAAACTCTGTCTCAAAAAAACAAAAACAAAAACAAAAACAAACATGCATGGATCCTACTGCAGTTGGTAGTAGCACAATGAGGTGACTATAGTTAACAATAGTTACTATACATTTAGTTAATAATAATTATTGTACATTTCAAAATAAGTAGAGGAATGGAATTAGAATGTTTTTAACATAAAGAAATGATAAATATTTGAAGTGATATATACCCCAATTACCCTGATTTGATCATTTCATATTGTATGCTTATATTAAAATATCACATGTACCCCCAAAATATGTACAACTATTATGTATTCATAAAAATTAAAAACAAAAAGATAACCAGGATAAAAGCTTAAGTTAGTCTATATGTATTTTTTTCAACAATAATAGAATTTGATTTGAAATGTAGAGAATATAAAGTTTTATAACTCTACCTGGAAACAATTTTTTCTTGAGATTTGGGGGTAGGGAACAGGTGTCTCTTCCTAACAGGATATTCTACTATAATGGATAAAACTCGGAAGATGTTAACTAATATGCTTATCTCTCTTTAAAAAAAAAAAAAGGAGGTATTGTCAGACATCTTTGCAGGGTAAACTGCTACCTAAAAGCAGCTTTTTTGTCTAAAAACCGAATTATATTCTATTTGGAGCCCCACAATTGACAGAAAACAAAATGACTATATTATATTCTTGAGATATATTACAGTTTACTTATCAAATACTGAAATACAATGAGAAAGAAATGGTTAATGTAACAAAAGAGAAATGAAATCACTCAATTCTTATCTCTCAAACCATAACTTACTAAAAATTTGAAATAATTCTCACAATAAAGGAATCAAAGGAGCAAATTATATGCTAGGTAGTTTCCAAATCTATTTCAGAAAGCAAAGCCAAAAAACTCAAAAATTCACTACAAGCAATTATCGTTATCTCTTATACTTCTTATTTTCCATTTGTATGCATTTATTTCCCTAAGTTTCCCCTCAAATGGTGCCACCAGTATTTAAAGGAAATATATACTATCTTTCCTTCTGAACCCTAAGAAGGCAAACAGTGTAAATAAGGTTTTTATAACTTAAGAAATAGCCTCTGTTCTCAGAAACTATTTTAATTCTTATTCTTTTTTCTTCTTTCCCTTTTTTTTCCTTCTTTCTTTTTTTTTTTTTTTCTTTCTTGAGATGGCATCTCACTCTGTCACCCAGGCTGGAGTACAGGCGCATGATCTCAGTTCACTGCAACCTCTGCCTCAGAGGTTCAAGTGATTCTCCTGCCTCAGCTTCCCAAGTAGCTGGGACTGCAGGTATGTGCCACCATGCCCAACTAATTTTTATATTTTTAGTAGAGATGGGTTTTGCCATGTTGGCCAGGTTGGGCCAGAACTCCTGACCTCAGGTGATCCACCCAGCTAAGCCTCCCAAAGTGCTAGGATTACAGGCGTGAGCCACCACGCCCAGCCCTTACTCAGTTTTTACAGGTTCTAGATAATTCTGAATTAAATTCCTGTTTGCTCTGTAGGCACAACTTTCATTGTAAATAGATGACTTTCAAATATTTAGAATTGTAACTTACAAAGTATACTATTTACAAATGTAATTTGGAGTTATGCTTAATAAGTTGACTAAAAGAACAGACTGACAAAAAAATTATAGCAAAAATATCAATGACATTACAATGTGAAACATCTAGAAATTCACATCTAGAAATAACTACACCACTTACCACAATGGCAATATATAGGACCTAAAATACTATTATTGCTAAAATTATTATTTAATAAACGATAGTTTTAAGAAACACAACTTAGAAGTTAAAGGCAATACTGTAAGAAAATCCAAAATCTTTGATACTAATATTGATTTTGCCTTAAGATAATTTCTGAGTGGTACAGTAGACTAAATAGGGAAGTTTCTATAGATTGACTTGTCTGAATAAGCTGTTCTAATTATTTCATTAATAATTTCTTCAAGCTCAAACTCATCAGCAGTCTTGATGTATGCAAATGAAAAAGAATAGAGTAATTAAGGTACAGACTGAATAAACCTTACCCAAAATGCTGAGAACCAGAAGTGACTGGATTTCCGATTTTGAGGGGACTTCGGAATATCTGCATTTTCCTTACCAGTTGGGCGACCCTAATCTAAACATCCAAAATCTGAAATGCTCCAACAGGCATTTCCTTTGAGCGTCTGGTTGGCACTCAAAATGTTTCAAATTTTGTAGCATTCTGGATTTCAAATTTCCAGATTAGAGATACTCAACTTGTATATTTTCAAATTTCTTATGAATCATTTCACTTTCCTGGACCTGTGACAAGTGTGGTATATGTTAAGTTGTAAATCATTCTGCTTCTCTTTGTTCTCCATCATCTCTAGAGCTTAAGGACAGATCTGAACCAACCATCATAACCAAAAACATAATGAGATACAAACAGGTCTCAGGAATTACCCATGACTTGAAAGCAGTGACAATACCTTTAATCTCTATGTTCTTTTTCAAAAATATCTGATGAAAGAATCAATTATATTAAGTAAACAACTGCTGATCAAAGTAACTTATTTTACCAATAAATTAAGATAAATTTAGGAATCACAAGCAACTATTTTCTGAATATTTCCTTCAACTGCAAAATAAACACTAATTTGCTTGAATTTTTTTCTTTTTAACTTCATTTGAAAGACTAGTTTGAAACATTTGGTGCTTTTGGAGAATTGTTTGAAAGTATAAAAGATCACATAAATAATGAGAAAAAATGAAAAATACCTTAAAGGAATAATGAGCTCATTAAATTAAAATAACAGTAGAAAATGGGACGGGCGCGATGGCTCCTGTAATCCCAACACTTTGGGAGGCCAAGGCGGATGGATCACAAGATCGAGAGATGGAGACCATCCTTGCCAACATAGTGAAACCCCGCCTCCACTAAAATACAAAAATTAGCTGGGTGTGGTGGCACACGCTTGTAGTCCCAGCTACTCTGGAGGCTGAGGCAGGAGAATTGCTTGAACCCGGGAGGCGAAGGTTGCAGTGAGCCGAGATCGCACCACTGCACTCCAGCCTAGCACCTGGCAACAGAGCAAGACTCTGTCTCAATAAATAAATAAAAAAGTAGAAAAAAACAAACAAGAAAACCAAATACCTTTATATCAAAACTATCTACCTAATCCAAAAAACGAACAACTGTTAAGTCTCTCACAGTGACGTCTTTATTTCAGGCAAAAAAGAATTTATGTAGTTATTTGAATTTCTTTGTACTGTACTAGAATTTGATCTCATAAATAAAGTCTCCTTTTCTATCAGGGCTATTCTATATCCTAAGAGCCCCATAAACTGATTTGCTATTTAATTTTAAAATTATAAATAATGATTTCACAAGACTTTCATTCAACTACAAATCTTAACATTTTATCTTTTTTGCTACTGGTGTAGAGAAAAGCATTATATATATCAGTATATATACATGAAATATGTTTATATAAATACATGCTTCATATATGTTTACATACTTATATGCTTTATAAATATATATTTTTATACTTACATATAAAAAGTGTATATCTATACACACACACACATATATCAGAAATACTTTTATCACAAAGTGTTTAGTATTTGTTCTGGACAATTTCTCTGAAGTATTTAAATTATGGTTAGGTTTCCTTTGGAGAAAAAACACTTCTAGCCTGAATTAAATGGCTACTGATTCAAAGGCTAGTATAAGCACACCTAACTCCACATTGTTACCTGGTAGATGAAAGAGCTTACAAGGGAAAATAACTAAAATAAATAGTAAAAATGTAAGACAATTAGAGAAATATGGAAGGTGCTAAAAGTGACAGACACAGAAGCACCTGGAAACTAGAGGCTATAAAATAGTTAACTCCCAGAACAAGCAGAAATAGAGGCCAGGTGCCAGAGAAGGAGACTCAGCATGCATATGAAGAAGAAGAGCACACTCCTGCAGTTAAATACTGATCAGAAATACTAAATAGGAAGGCTGTACTCGTTACTTGGGTGTCTTTCATAGAAAGAAGCCCTCAATAAAAAAGCATGAACTAATTGTGCTCCAAATGTCTATGAGCTAGTTTCAGGTAGGAAACTCCCCTGGAGCCAGTATTAGAGACAAAAAGCCTCCAAATCCCACAGGAATTGTCTTACATAAAATAAAGCATAAAGCAATTAATTCACAGCCCAACTTCAAACATAAAAACATTTGAAAACAACAAGGTGATGCTATTCTGCAATGCACACTAGCACCCAAAGTATTTACCTCAAGAAAAAACATTTTAAACTGCACATCAGTTTTTTATTCTTAGGAAAAAAATGACCTTCCTTTTATTAACTATATGCACTAATTCTCATCACAAATGTGTACTAATTATAAGATCAAGGTAACAGTCACAACTGTTCATCAAATCAGCAGTGAAACTGGCAGGATCTTTAAACTGGGTATGACCAGAAGAGCTAAGTTTGGAAAATCTGAAATGGAAATAAAAAAGAGACTAAGGTATTCTCTGTGAAAGGTCTTTTGGTCAAGATGTAGAACAAGACAGACTTTGTTCTTTGGTGGTAACAACGTGTGGGTTGTATGTGCACACAGAAAGTAGGTTAGAGCTTCCAGGCTCCAGCAGCTCTAGGGAGCTGAATGAATGGGACAAGTAAAGCCAGTATGAGGTTGCACTCGTTTTTTTAAGGATAGGGTATAGTTGGCTCTTACGATCAGAAACACATACTTTAGAGTAACAATTTCAAAGCTGTTTGCATCTACTAAATATATTAAAGCATTCTGTTTTTCTTGGTAATTAGCCACGTTGCTCTTTCGTATGTCAGGCTGAATCAGGTGTACTATGCAGAAACAGGCTATGCATTTGGGTCACAGGCAGACTGAGGTTTTAGAAGGAGCCTGTTAATAATAACAGCAATGGGAATCAAGGTAAACAACAACTTTTGGAAATATGAAGGCAAGAAGACAGACAAATATGAGGTCCAATGTACAACCATGTCTCCAAATATGTGGAGAAATCGTCTGGATCAAATGTTTGTTTTTTCAAAACACTTTCCCAACAATCCTCACTTTCATAGGATGGTAGACTCAAAGTACTTCAAGAAATACTAAGTAAAATCACCTCAATTCACATGCTAGAGATTAATTTAACAGAGATAGTGATACAGTTGGAGGGGTCTAAAATGGAGATTTCCATAGTACATAGTTGAAATAACTTTTAAAGACTCACCTGTAGGCTTAACTGAATAAAACCCAATGGCCTCTCCTTTCTTCCACAGAATCTTAGCATAATCAGTACTGCTATGACACAGGAATGGGATCTCATTTCTCTCCATTTCCTGTTTTCTATAAATAATTCGATTCAGAACATATAGAACCACTCTCTCCCCAAGAGTGCTCACCTACAAAGAGAGTCAAACACCAGGCACAGGAGTTATAATATATATCAATCAGAAGATGCTATTTATCTTGTTCCCTGCTCCCATACCTCATCCTGGCATTCAAAGCACTTCAAATACATTTAAAACGATTTGCAAAACATTTTATTACCACAGAGATGAGACTAATCATTCACACAGACTACAATCCATTTCTACAGACACATAATATGCATAGAATACTGCCTTTCAACAAAATTCTAAACCGGGCAAAACAGGTTCCCAATGTACCAATCCCCACCATCTGGGGTCTCGCCATCTTCTTTCTGCTTCCAGCTGCACAGATCCAGGGTCTCACCAACCCTAATCACAGCCCTCACTATAGTAAACTACTTCAACTGCTTTTCAGTCTCCACATTATAAAAAAAAGAAAAAACAAAAGCAAAAAAGCCTTACTTAGTGTTAGCCCCTGAACACTTGAAGAACAATTACATCATTCGGTGAGGGAAGCCATAATTATGTTCTTAAGAAAGAAATGTGTCTCATCTTTTCCTGGTAAAATGTTCATTTAACAGCCCTATCTCTGCTGTCGACAAAGACAGGGACACCAAAGAAGTCTAATAAAAACGCACGTGAGGCAATAATAGAACAGAAACAGAGAGCCTCACTTCCTACACACAGGGCTACACGGTCACAGGGACCCCACCAACACTCAGAACGTTCTAATATCAAATGGTGACGTTTTTGTCATAAACAGGCCAGGTGGGGTGGCTCATGCCTGTAATCCCAGCACTCCTAAAGGAGGCCAAGGTGGGTGAATTGCTTGAGCTCAGGAGTTTGAGACCAGCCTGGGCAACATGGTAAAACCCCATCTCTACACAAAATACAAAAATTAGCCAGTGTGGCCATGCACACCTGTAGTCCCAGCTACTCAGGAGGCTCAAGCAAGAGGATCACTTGAGCTCAAGGGGGTGAGGCTGCAGTGAGCTGTGACTGCGCCACCACACTCAGGCCTGAGTGACAGAGTGAGACTGCCTCTCAAAAGAAAAAGAAAAAAATCTGTACATAAGCCTATTTTCTCCCACGTCTCTTAAAGGAAAACAAGTGCAGCCTCTAATTAGTTTAGTGGATAGAGAAAAGATTGATCATATATACACGCTACTCGCAAAAATACCCCTGGCAGGGGATCTCATATACCAAACACAGGAAATAACAGCTGACTAGCAATAGTTTCCAAGGCAATGCATTCCTGCCTTGCATGGTTCTAACAATTCTTCCTTATTCAGAGCTGAAATCTACTTCTCAAAGACTATATTTTGATATTCTGCAGCCACATAGCCTATAAAAAGACAGCCATGATGTTTCCCTAAATTTCAAACCAAAGTTTAAAATGGGAATAAATAAAGGAAAAGGCTAATCTAACATAATTTGGGGTACTCTTGTCATTTTAGTTCTCTCTCTTGAAGCTGCTCCAGATTCGTAACATCATCTGTCTTTATGTTTTGGATATGGACATCATGAAGATATTTTGAAGGTACTGCTGAGAAAATGGGGCTTTTCTGTATAAACTTAAGGTTTGTATTAGCTTTTTTGCTTATCTGGATTTTACTGTGAATTAACTAAAGCCTAATACTTTTTCGTATGTCCTGTTGTTTCAGTTTGGTGTTCATGGTGTATAGTTAATTTTTTGAACCTATAGGTATTATGTTTCTCCCTATTTATTATGTTAGAGCTTTCTCTTTGTTTCTTAATTCTGCCCTTCACAGATTAGCTCCTCCATTCAGCACTGTGACATGCAGAATTGGTAAGCATCCCATCTATGTCTTCCCCTAATTCACTGACGAAGGACAAAGTTTTGCAGCATGCTCTTGAGGGCCTCTCTTCCACATAATTGAGCATCAGGTTCCAGGTACAGAGAGGTTTATAAAAATAAAGTCACTTGCTAAGAGTCATGTGTTTGCTAAGTACAAAAATAGTTACTCCCTCCTGTAACTTTACCAACCGACTTTTTCTTATCAGCCAGGATTTGACTGGAATAGCAGTCCCCCTTCACTGATTTCTCAAATTAAGAGGGAATGTAGGCCAGGCATGGTGGCTCACACCTGTAATCCCAGCATTGTGAGAGGCCAAGACAGGTGGATCATCTGAAGTCAGAAGTTCAAGACCAGCCTGGCCAACATAGTGAAACACTGTCTCTACTAAAAACACAAAAATTAGCTGGGCAAGGTGGCACACACCTATAGTCCAAGCTACTCGGGAGGCTGAGGCAGGAGAATCACTTGAACCCGGGAGGTGGAGATTGCAGTGAGCTGAGATCACGTCATTGCACTCCAACCTGGGCGACAATGAGATTGTGTCAACCAAAAAAAAAAAAAAAAAAAGAGAGAGAGAGAATGTTGTCCCTAAGGTAACTAAGGCTGAAGGAGTCCAAACAGTTATGGTCTTATTTTTAGTTGTGACTCCTCCTCTTTTCCCAAGCCATATCTGGATGTTTCATAGTTTCTTCACTTGAATAGGAAAAGCTACAATATACCATCATAGTAAGATTTTCCCTTCTCCATCCTTTAGCCTATATACCTATCATGTGCCAAACCTCTGTCATGTTAAAACACATCGGAATGTTTATTTTCTCAACGTACATACGTCCTTTCACTATCAGAACTGTTCTTGAGAACAAGTTATGCTTCTTTATTGCTATGTACTCTTCCAATGTTACATCTTTATATAGGGATTTAATTCCTCCCTCACTTCAGTTTTTGTTCAAAGTGTCTTATCAGACTGGCTGATAACCAGGTATACACATTCTCCTAGCCTTCAGCAAATAGGCCTATCACTCTGGGAATCTTAGGCACATTGAAAAATTAATGCAAAATCCAAGAGTTACTAATACTTAACAATACTAAGCGTATTATTCTCATATCCTCCCATCTCTTTCAAAGTTCCCAACTCAAAGGGAAGAAATAAAAACACCCTACTAGCCTGCAACTTTCTCACTTTCCTATCCTGGATTTCAAACTTTTTTTCCTGCTGCTGCTGCCCCTAAGTTTTGCTTTTCTGTGAACTGGACAAGGGATCAAAGTTTCTTGATATGCTTTCCTTGTTTCTTCTGATTGGTTCAATTGCCTACAAAAAAAAAATGAACAGTAGCTGGCACCTTGCTACTGAACATTTTTTTTCAGACTTGGCCTATCCAAGAAGTATTCTAACGGATTCTAACGGAAGAATACCAAGATACATATATATTTCTGTTGAATTCATTCTACTGTTGGCTGGGCACAGTGGTTCACGCATGTAATCCCAACACTTTGGGAGGCTGAGGCTGGGGGATCACCTGAGGTTGGGAGTTCCAGACCAGCCTGACCATGTATCTCTAATAATATGTTTATTAGAGATGGAGAAACCCTATCTCTAACAAACATACAAAATTAGCCAGGCGTGGTAGCATATGCTACTCAGGAGGCTGAGGCAGCAGAATTGCTTGAACCCAGGAAGCAGACAGTGTGGTGAACCAAGATCACACCATTGCACTCCAGCCTGGGCAACAAGAGTGAAATGCCATCTCAACAAAAAAAAAAAAAAAAAAAAAAAATTGGCCAGGCACAGTGGCTCACATCTGTTATCCCAGCACTTTGGGAGGCCAAGGCAGGTGGATCACCTCAAGTTCGAGACCAGACTGGTCAACAGGGCAAAACCTCATCTTTACTAAAAATACAAAATTAGCTGAAACCCCATCTCTACTAAAAATACAAAAATTAGCCAGGCATGGTGGCACACGCCTGTAATCCCAGCTACTAGAGGGGCTGAGGCAGGATCACTTGAACTTGCGAGGCGAAGGTTGCAATGAGCCGAGATCGTGCCACTGCACTCCAGCCTAGGTAACAGAGCAAGACTCCATCTCAAAAAAAAAAAAATTCATTCTCTTCAGCAAGAGTCTCATCTCTTCATTTTAGGATTAATTAACAAGGAACGCTACACTTAGTTAATGAATAGTACTGCTTCTCCAAAAACTCAGTATTCTTGTTAAGTAAGCAAAGTTGATTGCCCTTCTACCAAGTCAGCTTCATATTTCTCCAATATTATTGTAAATCTCGCTCTTCCAGTCACCAAAGATCTCAACTTTTTTTTTATTATGCCCTGCCTCCTCAAGTATGTTACATCTTGGTTCCTATGGATTTTCTACATCCTATCCTATTTATCCTCCAGTAACTACAGCACCAGAGATCCCTCTTAAACCCTTTCATCTCTAGCATGAAAACCAGCTTCCTTCTGGCAAGCCAGTTTGCTGGCTTCTACCATAACCCTGCAGAGGCTGGAAGCTTGCTCTCTCCTGAACCTGATCATTCCACTGTTGGGAACACCGTAAAGATCACCTGAGGAGGCCCTACTAATAAACAAGTTTCCTAGAGACAGAAGCTAAGCAATCACACTAAGCAAACTACCCTTTCCTCTACCAAATAAGAAAATCAGAAGCTAAAGTGGATAAAGGTAGCCAAAGCTCAACTAACCCATAGGTATTCATTCTTCCTCACTCAATCTCAGATACTTTAAGAATCACATAAAAATAGACGAAGCCCAACCTGAACACTGGCTTCATCATAAGAATGAAACTCTAGGGTTTAATATAACCTGATTATTTTTAAATGGGGAAGAGGTCTATGACTTCAAAACCTATCACTATTTATAGGAAACACTGTGAAATGGCCTAAAAGAAACACTCAAAATTAGAGGATCTTGTTACCTGCTTAAGCCCCTCTCTTGAAGGAGCAGATGTTTTCACAATATCATCAATAGCCCACCACTGATCAGCAAGGTAAAGTGCCACAGCTAAAACGGAATAAATAATCATTAACACTTAGGTTTTACAGTACACTTTTAGATTTAATAAGGCCACATTATATTATAAAATATCTGTATATTTTATATTTCGGAGTATCTATATAAACCTTTACCAAACAGTAATATTGTACTTTGTAGCCTCAGTTATACCATTTTTATTTTATTTCACTGATATGCTTTAGCTGTGTCCCCACCCAAATCTTATCTAGAATTATAATCCCCATAATTCCTACATGTCAAGGGAGGGACCCAGTTGGAGGTGATTGGATCATGGCAGGGGGTTCCCCAATGCCATTTTCGAGGGAATTCTCACGAGATCTATGGTTTTATCATGCTTGACTGTTCCTCCTTCACACATGCACACACACTCTCTCTTGCCTGCCACCATGTAAGACGTGCCTGCCTCCCCTTCTGCCATGATTGTAAGTTTCCTGTGGTCCCCCCAAACATGCAGAACTGTGAGTCAATTTTTTATTTTTCTTTTTTTTTTGGAAATGGAGTTTCACTCTTGCTGTCCAGGCTGGAGTGCAATGATGTGATCTTGGCTCACTACAACCTCTACCTCCTGGGTACAAGAAATCCCTGTGCCTCAGCCTTGCAAGTAGCTGGGATTACAGGCATGGACTACCATACCCAGCTAATTTTGTATTTTTAGTAGAGACAGGGTTTCATCACGTTGGTCAGGATGGTGTCGAACTTCTGACCTCAGGTGATCCACCTGCCTAAACCTCCTAAAGTGCTGTGATTACAGGCATGAGCCACCAGGCCTGGCTCTGTGAGTCAATTAAACCTCTTGTCTTTATAAATTACCCAGTCTCAAGAAGTTCTTTATAAGAGTGTGAGAACAGACCAATACATTCATCCATCAAACATTTAACCATAAGCAATTAAGAATTACATTTTCCTAAAATTACCGTTTGAAACGCATTTTTTAAAAAGCAAATTCCTTCATGTAGCTACCTTTTTAAATACACTTCTAACAGTTTGGAGAAAAATTCCTTAATTTATAAAAATTAAGCAAAAAGAGACCTGTCAGTGAATCCTCAGGTGCAAAGAGAGCAAGAATTTTCTGGGTCTGATCTCCACCATAAAGAGGTACAAAGCCTACATTTGACAGGCTAATAGGAATCTAAAATGACAAATGAATAAAGATTAGTGAACAGTCTGTTAAGAAAATACATTAAAAAAAATCTTTTATTAAAGTGGTAAACTTTTCCTACATTAATTTTAATAGCTTTATTTTATAGGAGACATTTCTAGTCTCTAAAAAAAAGGGTAAATCAGATAGACTTTCCTTTTGGAATAATTTTATTCTCTTGGGGAAAATATGAAAATCTGTTTCAATAAATATTACTAAGTTCTAGCCACACATCTGAATAAAAACCAAAGCTACAATAATGGCCCATAAAGTCATTTAAAAAAAACAACTATAATTTATCATCTGTTATTTAGACTACTGGGGAAGACATATTCCATTTTCTAGTTTTAAAGAAAAAAAAAAGCAGTCAAGTAAATTAATTTTTCCAGGAAGATACACGTTATTAATATGCTTTAACATTTTTTTGCCTTCATTTAATCCAACACTTATTCCCTATTTAGAGGTAACAATTCAGAGAATTATAAAAAATATTGGGCTGGGAAAGACTTTAAAAAATTATTTGAGTCATTTCCAGAAGAAAACTCGAAGGCCTAGAGAGGTTAAGGAATTTGTCCACTACAGTTCACAATTAAACTCTAATAATTCCAGGTCTAGTGATCTTTCTATCACAAAATATCCTGATATACTGACTAGAAAATTTGATGTTACTTTTTTGGAAAAAAGAAGAAACGATTCATGGCACAAAAAATCTGTAATTTAGTTTTACTGATTTTTTAACTAAAAAAATTTTCTAAATTCACAAATTCCAAGTCTAAAGTAAATCTGAAGTAGCTCAAATATAGTAAACACTTTTAGCAAAACTGGTGAACTTCTCACATATAATTTTAAAGACATAAAGAAAAACAGCAATAACCTTTGGACTTTTGTCTTTTTAAAAACTGATCAACTAGTATTTACCCATTTTACTGAATAGATTTCTGTAGATTACAAAAATGAATGGTTAACACTTAAAGTAATTTTTTTTTTAAAAAAGTGTATTTATTTCGTGTATAAATTGGACTGAAAAGATTGATGACAATCACTGCAGAACACCTTACCGTAATATTGAGAAGAGAAAAACACTCTGGATTTTCAGGATCCCCACACCTTAAATCTGACATGTAATCTTCAGCAGAATTTTCCAATTCCTCATGGCTGCAATTTTCCAGCATATCCACAGGGAATGCCATCTTCTTTAACAAACAACATGGAATAACACGATTGAGAATATGAAATGCCATATTCCTTTACTCAGAGAAAATAAATTTTACTACAATGTTCCATATTTATTGTAACAAGGCTTTTCTGTTTCACTATGCCCACAGACTACAACTTGAACCTACTGATTCAACCACGTATGTCAAAAAGAAAACTTTCAAATATTATTCATTGATATTAAAAACAGGCAATGAAACTGATACTTCATTAAATGATAATAAATATGGTCACACAAGTATAAGACATTTATATGTACATACACACAAAAATACCCAAATAAATATACTCTCATAAACCACTCAACATAAAAGTCACCGTAAAAGAACACAAGGGAACTTTTTGGAATAATAAAAATGTCTACATTTGGATTGTGATGATGGCTGCACAACCTGATAAATTTCAAAAAAAAAACAAAACAAAAAAAACCCACCATATAAATTTATACTTTAAAAAAAAAAAAAAAATCACTGCTGCCACAATGGCTCACACTTGTAATCCCAGTACTTGGGAGACCAAGGCGGGTGGATCACAAGGTCAGGAGTTCAAGACCAGCCTGGACAAGATGGTGAAAGCTCATCTTCATTAAAAATACAAAAAATAGGTGGACATAGTGGTGGGCGCCTGTTATCCCAGCTACTTGGGAGGCTGAGGCAGAGAAATGCTCGAACCCAGGAGGCAGAGGCTGCAGTAAGCCGTGATCCCACCACTGCATTCCAGCCTGGGCAACAGAGAGAGATTCCATCTCAAAAAAACAAAACAAAAAAATCACTGAATTGCATAGTTACAATGGGTGAATGTTATGGTATATAAATTATATTTCTCATATATACCTTTCTTTTTTTGAGACAGGGTTTCGCTCTGTCACCCAGGCTTAACTGCTCTGGTACAATCATGGTTCTAAGTAACCTTGAACTCTTGGGCTCAAGCGATCCTTCCACCTTGGCCTCCCAAAGCGATGGGATTACAGACACCGAGTCACTGTGCCAGGCCTATATAGCTCGGTTTTTTTTTTGTTGTTTGTTTGTTTTTTAAGCCAGGTCTTTAACGGGGTAACACTAAAGGCTTTACCACTAAAGGTTAGAAAAACAAGGACTCCTCTACTATATAACATTATGTAGACAATGGTCAAAGCAATTAGAAAAGAGAAAGCAATTAGTGGCATAGTAACTTGGGTGAGAGTAGGGTGGAAGCAAAGAACTATTGTTATCTATTATTTGCAAATAATATACTTAAATGAAAAATTCAAAAGAATCCATGAAAATAACTACTCAAACAATAAGAAAATTTAGTAAAATAGGACATGAAATTAGCATACAGAAACCAGGTCTTTAGATATACAGCATAACGATAAGAAGAAATTAAGGGGATGGGGGCAGCAAAAAAAAAAAAGAAAGAAAAAGAAAAAGATGAAGATCTCATTTACAACAACAAAAATCAAAACAGGCTTAAATTCAACAACAGAAACAATACAAAATCTATACGCAGAAAACAAAAAACATTCCTGAAAATGAACAAGAGGAAGAGAAACTACATTCTTGGAAAGAATGCTTCAGCATCGTAAAAGTACCAGATCTCCCTAAAATAATCTAATTAATTTAATGCAATCCTAACACCTTTAAGATTTTTTTTCCTCAAGCAAGAAAAGCTGATTATAATATTAATTTGAAGGAACAGACAAGCAAAAATAGCTAAAAGAATGTACCCTGTCGGAGATTAAAACATCTTATAAAACTTCTATAATTAAAACAATGTTATACAGGCATGTGAATAAACAAATGGAACAAAATATAGAAATACACATATCTATGGAAATTGAGTATGTAACAATGGAGATACCTCATTTGGCAGAGAAAAGACTTTTTTTTTTTTTTGGAGACGGAGTTTCGCTCTTGTTACCCAGGCTGGAGTGCAATAGTGCGATCTCAGCTCACCGCAACCTCCGCCTCCTGGGTTCAGGCAATTCTCCTGCCTCAGCCTCCTGAGTAGCTGAAATTACAGGCGCGCGCCACCATGCCCAGCTAATTTTTTGTATTTTTAGTAGAGACGGGGTTTCACCATGTTGACCAGGATGGTCTCAATCTCTCGACCTCGTGATCCACCCACCTCGGCCTCCCAAAGTGCTGGGATTACAGGCGTGAGCCACCGCGCCCGGCTTGAGAAAAGACTTTTTTAATAGGTACTATTATTTCATTGGTCTATCTTATTTTTAAATGACATTAATTTTGCTCATTTTGAACTTTTTTTTGTTACTTTTCATTTTGAACTTCTTATATTTGAAATTATTCGGTATGCTCTTTACTGTGTTAACTTTCTTCACTCAACATTACTTCTGTGAGAAACATGAATGCTGTTGCATCTATCAGTTAACCTATTTACCCATTCTACTGCTGATGGACGTTTGGCTATTTCCAATATTTGGCAATTAAAAGCTGCTATGAGCACTCCTGCATGAGTTTTCTCTGGTGGACATACTTGGTCACTTCTGTTAGGTCTATATACACAGCCTAATCAATCTTACTAAAAGCGAGACAACCCTACTGCATCCTGATGTGATGCAACAAGAAAATCAGACCTAAATCTAACCAAGCCATCAGAGAAATACGTTAAACGATGTCTTAAGTATGTAGTCAACCAAATTTAGAATAACTCAGTTTCTTCCAAATATATGACATGAAGTTTAAAGAAAAAAAGATGGAAAAAAATGTAAATTAAAAGAAACTTAAGAGACACATCAATACATTGTGGAGAGTATTCTGACTTGTTTACTCTTGAAAATTTCCATGAGGAGGCCAGGCACAGTGATTCATGCCTGTAATCCCAGCACTTTGGGAGGCCAAGGAGGGTGGACTGCTTGAGCTCAGGAGATTGAGACCAGCCTGGGCAACATAGTGAGACCTTGGCTCTATAAAAAAAAAAAAAAAATACAAAAATTAGCTGGGTATGGTGGCATGAGACTGTAGTTCCAGCTAGTAGGGAGGCTGAGGTGAATTACCTAAACCCAGGAGTTCAACCATACAGTGAGCTGTGATCGTGCCAGCCTGGGAGACACAGTGGGACTCTGTCTCAAAAAAAAAAAAAAAAAAGAAAGAAAGAAAGAAAGAAAGAAGCCGGGCGCGGTGGCTCAAGCCTGTAATCCCAGCACTTTGGGAGGCTGAGGCGGGTGGATCACGAGGTCAAGAGATCGAGACCATCCTGGTCAACATGGTGAAACCCCATCTCTACTAAAAATACAAAAAATTAGCTGGGCATGGTGGCACATGCCTGTAATCTGAGCTACTCAGGAGGCTGAGGCAGGAGAATTGCCTGAACCCAGGAGGCGGAGGTTGCAGTGAGCCGAGATCGCGCCATTGCACTCCAGCCTGGGTAACAAGAGTGAAACTCCGTCTCAAAAAAAAAAAAAAAAGAAAGAAAGAAAGAAAAAGAAAAATTTCCGGCCGGGCGCGGTGGCTCAAGCCTGTAATCCCAGCACTTTGGGAGGCCGAGGTGGGTGGATCACGAGGTCAAGAGATCGAGACCATCCTGGTCAACAAGGTGAAACCCCGTCTCTACTAAATATACAAAAAATTAGCTGGGCATGGTGGTGCGTGCCTGTAATCCCAGCTACTGAGGAGGCTGAGACAGGAGAATTGCCTGAACCCAGGAAGCGGAGGTTGCGGTGAGCCGAGATCACGCCATTGCACTCCAGCCTGGGTAACAAGAGTGAAACTCCGTATCAAAAAAAAAAAAAAAAGAAAAATTTCCATAGTAAAAAGTTAAATAAAAAATAAACTTATGATCTACATCAAATACTAAGCTATTAGTTCTTAAAGGGAGTATAAATAAAGCTAATCTAGCACATCTTGTTTTAAAAGTTACCTAGTTTGTATTTACCCAATAACATCTTCAATTTTTACTTTTAAAAGTTTTATAAAGAGAAAGGCAGAAGGGTCAACTAAAAGTTACTTTCCTCTTTGAAACAATCTTCAAAAGCTTATTTTATCACGAAAGTATTAGAAGGCGAGAAACTCAAAATCTAATGGAAATATGAGATAAACACCAAGAAAAAGGAGACAGGATTGACATAACACAGGAACAGTTATATATAATGGAGTATGTTTTCCTGAATTTTGAAGATACAATGATGATAGAGAAAACTATTTTTACCCTAATCTGAAATTTAGGTCCTAAGGACTTTAAAATTTGATGTACCTACAGTTGAGAACCTAATTTTATGTAAATATGTATGTTTTTTTAAATCAAATTGATTTTTAAAAATCGAAACCTAAAAATAGAAAGTACAAATTCAGTTCAACTGTTAGTAAATGTAAATGTCTACATTAAAGAGATGGCAAGAAAATTTGTGAAATGATTTAGAAGTAATACCAGAAGACTTCCAGCCAACTTTTAAAAAGCCTATGAATTTCAAGAGAGATCAACCAGGAGGAACTTACACGCACCTAAGATGTTATAGTTAGAAAAGGACCACAAAATAAAATAGCAGCTCTACTGCGAAAGAAGCTTCTTTGGTAGCTTGGGCAAATCTTTGTATTTCTATCAAACTCAATATGTAAAAGCAAACTAAGGAAATGTATGTTCTATAGTCTAATCTAACAATTCCAATGAAGGTTAAAATTTTAGATGAAATTATAAATACAAAACAAATGGTCAATAGTGGATGAAAGAAGTATCACTAGGAAAACAGAACGTATTAACTGTTCTTCTCTTATAGACAAGACTCCAAATATCAAATATCCAAGTAACTGTATCAAAGACTCAAATATCCAAGCAAAGCACTGAGACATTTATTATATAATATCACTGACCAGATGAGGCTCAAGAGGATTAACGTCAGAGTATTCCCCTTAAATAAATTCAAAAGATTCACTTGAATATTAGCTACCAAAACAAAGTATAGATAAAACACATTTAAATTTTTCATTTACTAAGAGTAACTGTAATCTAAAGCATGAAATGAGTATTTGTATTTGAAGACTGCTGCCAGAAACTCTGTCTATAAAAGCATAATTAATCACAACCACATAAAAATAGTATGGCAGCATAAAGAATACAAAATGGACATAAGAGTTTGATAGGGCTGGGCACAATGGCTTAAGACTGTAATCCCAGCACTTTGGGAGGCCAAAGGGGGAAGATCATGAGGTAAGGAGTTCGAGACCAGCCTGGGAAGCATGGTGAAACCCTGTCTCTATGATAAACACAAAAAATTCGCCAACTGTGGTGCTGGGGGCCTGTAGTCCCAGCTACTTGGGAGGCTGAGGCAGGAGAATTGCTTGAACCTGGGAGGTGGAGGTTGCAGTGAGATGAGATCACTCTACTGCACTCCAGCCTAGCGCCTGGTGACAGAGTAAGACTGTCTCAAAAAAATAAAAATAAAAAAAAAGAGTTAGATGGAACAGCAAGTTCACAAGTTGAGTTTTTTTTTGCCTACTGTTACTATGATATTATGTTTCTTAAAATAGTTTAAATGCTAATTTCATATTTAAAATTCTAAATATGCATTTTATTTTAGTTTTAACATTGAAAAGGAGAAAATTCTATTAAATAAGCAAAGTAGGTCATCTAAATAAAGAACCCAATGGCATAACACAAAATCAGAGAACTTTAGGGTAGCAAATAGTCTTAGAAGTCTTGGCCTCAGCCTCCCAAGTAGCTAAGACCACAAGTACACACCATCACACCCAGCTAATTTAAATTTTGTACAGATGAGTTCTCCCCAGGTTGCCCAGGCTGGTCTCAAACTCCTGGGTTCAAGCGATCCTTCTGCCTCGGCCTCCCTAAGCATTGGGATCAAAGATGTAAGGCACTGTGCACAGCCCTAACAGGCTTTAGATAAGAGTGGTGTAGAGCCGGGAGCGGTGGCTCAAGCCTGTAATCCCAGCATTCCTCTCAAAAAAAAAAAAAAGAAAAGAAAAAGAGTGGTGTACAGGCCCACCCTACTGGGTCATGTCAGGGGTGAGACTGGAACACAGAACAGGTGTCCCTAACTCCACTCATCTTTCCTCTATCCCAGTGCTGTTCAAACCTCAATAATTTGCATACGACAGTCAACATTTTTCTCAGTGTCACGTGCCTATACCACTACCTAATAGTTTTCTCAATTCACTTTTTTCTTTTTTTTTTTGAGACGGAGTTTCGCCCTTGTTACCCAGGCTGGAGTGCAATGGCGCGATCTCAGCTCACCGCAACCTCCGCCTCCTGGGTTCAGGCAATTCTCCTGCCTCAGCCTCCTGAGTAGCTGGGATTACAGGCACGTGCCACCATGCCCAGCTAATTTTTTGCACTTTTAGTAGAGACGGGGTTTCACCATGTTGACCAGGATGGTCTCGATCTCTCGATCTTGTGATCCACCCGCCTCGGCCTCCCAAAGTGCTGGGATTACAGGCTTGAGCCACCGCGCCCGGCTCAATTCACTTTTTAAAAAACCAATATGCACTCATCTCATCCCATTCCTGCTCCCCCTTTTATAATTGTGGTAAAACATACATAACAAAATTTACCATTTTAACCATTTTTAAGTATACGATTCAGTTGCAGTATACTCAGTGTTATGCAACCAGCACCACTATTCATTTCCAGAACTTTTTCATCACCCCAAACACAGTCTGTATCCATTAAACAATAACTCTCCATTTTGTCCTCCCAGCAGCCCCTGCTAACCTCTATTTTACTTTCTGTCCACGAATTTGACTATTCTAGTGAAATTATAGAATCAATGTCCTATCGTGTCAAGTTTATGTCACTGTGCATAACGGTCACAAGGTTCATCCATGTTGTAGCATGTATCAGAATCTCAACTCACTTTTGTAGAAACATTTTATTAACCTAAACTATCAAGGCTTATGAAACCTTCCATTTCATGTGGGTACAACAATAAAGAAAAAAAAAATTAAGACATATGAAACCACCAATTTGATATATTAGATCATACATTTTCCTAATCAGCATTAAATTTCTGTAATTTAAATGTTCACCTAAATAGAATCTACAATCATCTACCAAATCACCAGTAGTATGTCATGCACCTTAAAAAACAGAACTATTCAAAAAGACACTACTATAGATCAAAGGCAAGTAGAACATCACTAAAGTGTGAAAACAGAAATTAGTGACTCTTAAACTTTTAAGTTTTTTTAACAGAAAAAATACAAAAAGATTTTTTTAATACACAAAATGTTATTTAAATACAAAAAAACCCTGTGTCCCAGAGTCTGACTATTTAGATACACTGAAATTTGCATACAAAAGAGCACCTGGGGGAGAAACTCCTTAGTTAGATGTTGTGATTTCTTTTTTTTTTTGAGACAGAGTTTCGCTCGTTACCCAGTCTGGAGTGCAACGGGCGCAATCACGGCTCACCGCAACCTCCGCCTCCTGGTTTCAGGCAATTCACCTGCCTCAGCCTCCTGAGTAGCTGGGATTACAAGCACGCGCCACCATGCCCAGCTAATTTTTTTTTGTATTTTTAGTAGAGACGGGGTTTCATCATGTTGACCAGGATGGTCTCGATCTTTTGACCTCGTGATCCACCCACTTTGGCCTCCCAAAGTGCTGGGATTACAGGCGTGAGCCACCGCGCCCGGCAGATGTCGTGATTTCTAAACAGTTTAAAAACAACTGTATCTGGGCCAGGCACGGTAGCTCACGCCTGTAATCCTAGCACTTTGGGAATCCAAGGCAGGTGGATCCTCTGAGGTCAGGAGTTAAAGATCAGCCTAGCCACCAGGGCGAGAAACCCCATCTCTACTAAAAATACAAAAAAGTTAGCTGGGTGTGGTGGCACATGCCTGTAATCCCAGCTACTCGGGAGGCTGAGGCAGGAGAATGGCTTGAACCCAGGAGGCAGAGGTTGCAGTGAAACAAGATCACACCACTGCATCCCAGCATGAGCAACAAAGCGAGACTCCCTCTCAAAAAAAATACAAATAAAAACAACTAGCTTTTAATATGAAAAAAAAAACGGAAAATACTTCCATAATTCCAAAGGCCCAAACACACATACACCCATACCTCTCTTCTAAAATATTTTTGTGTTTGCAAATCTGTTCTTAAATCTACTACTTTTGTAATCTACTACTCAATGCTAAATTTTATTCAAATTTAAAGGAAGATAAAAGAATTAGAAATTTATAAATCAGTAACAGCAGCAGGTAACATTTACTGAGAAATATCCCTTTACCAGGCTTTAGAAAGACTGTCACATTTACTATGTAACAAGGTACTCTATGTTTTTTTTTGCCCCCTCACCCCCACCCCCACCCACCAAGGTACTCTTATCTGCCCCATTTGATAGCTGAAGAAACAGTTTTGGAGTACAAGAGACTTGACTAACATCACACCACTAGTGAAGCTAGAGAAAAATTGACCCAGGAAATCAGGTATAGTTTTAAATATATTATTTTTATTAAATATGCAAAATCAAAGTATTTGTTATGGTTACATAACATTTTCTTTTATAAAACATAATTGCATTATTAAATATTCAATTCACGTATTACACCAGAAAGAGCACTAACTAGAATTGAAATTTTATGACCTTGACTCTGGAGCTGGCTCTGCCACTAACTAGCTTTATGACCACAGGCAAGTTACTTACTCTGTTTAGGCTTCTGTACTCTCATTGGTAACGTGATGTAACCGGACAGGATAATCCTAAAGACCTTTTCACCCCTAAATACTTAGAATTTTTTTTGTGTCTTGGTTAATTTAAGACTATGTAAATTACTAGTCTCCCAGTGGTTCTATTACTACAGTTGAGAGGCAGGGGAAGGGTGGTAAAGTTCCAGGGAGAAATACAGGTTGCTATGATAAATCCCTCACTTCTCTCTTTTGTTGTTTTTAAGCTTCTGTTCTATGTTACATAACTGTAAAGCTGTCAGATCAAATTGTGTCAAGTACTTTATGCTCTGTCCATGAGATAAACCAAAACGCCTAACTAGATTCTACATGAATGAGAAAGCTTAATGTAGCCTTAAGTGAACTCATCAAAAAACTGACACAGAATGGACAGCGAAGTGTAAAAAGTGTCGGAACTAATTTACAAATTAAGTAAATGGTATGCTCATTAATCCTGGGTAAGCTGTATAAAAACATAATACCAAGACCTCTTATATAAGAAATCTAAGATCATCAGCATCTGCTATATTGTATCTACCTTTAAATAACTCCTTTTTCCCAAAAAAAATTATGTATTTGAGAGAACGAATGCCCCTAAGAAGAAAAGCATGAGAAGAGTTAGAAAACAAAATATTACTGTGATTTTTTAAAATCTATTTATTGTTGATTACTGGATGTCAACTATGTTCTGAAAAGAGGGGAACATAATCTACGCGTTCAGTTCAAAAGCTATTTCATGATTCCTATGGGTTACTGCTATTATTTGGGGGCTTTGCGAGGAGAGGCAGATCCAAAAACAAGTATGTACATTTTAGAGCTGAAAAAATTATCAGGGAAAAAAATAATTACCTCAGCCAATCCAAGTCAGGATGCTACCTCTCACAATTGTCTCTCCAACCGAGAATAGGTTAGGTATCCAGGCAACATAATCAGCAATGCTCTCAACCTTACTTCTGAACCTTATGATGATTTCTCTCTTGATTCCACCCTTTTCTGTTTTCTAACATCATCTCCCTCCCTAATCAACCTTGGCCCAGTACTACACCAGCTGAACTAATCCCTTTACCTTACTTACCGTTTCTTCTATCGTTCCTGCGCTACACAAGGTCCTAAATCCTAGATTCCCCAATCACTCACCTTTTTCTACTATGAGAGCAGAGTTTTTAAATATGACAAAAATAACTGCTACCAACTATCAAAATCTCAAATGAGCCTCAACACTGTTCAGCAATCCTTTTCTGTTTTCTGAGAAAGTAAAAACATTTAATTAGGTATGGATTAGGACTGCCTATAAATTAGGTAATGGAGCAGAAAGTTGAATGGGATTCATACCTGTTGGCTCTTATTTCAAGTAGCAAGCTATTCTGAACACTTCATGTGTATTCCCTGACGTAGTTTTTATCAAAAACATATGAAGTAGGTGCTTAATTCCCTTCACTTTGCCAAAAAGGAAACAAAGACTCGAAGTGGCTGAGTAACCTGTTGAAGGGCACACTACTAGTAAGCAGCAGAGCTAGTATTTGGACCTGGCAGTCCAACTCCAATGTCTCTTTTTTTCCATCACATTGGTATGTCTGAAAGCATAGCATCTCAGGCTAAAGACTGCTTAATATAGGTCAGAGAAAGTCTTCCAAGTGTGCTTTCCAACTCAAGGTTTAATTCTCCCTTCATGTACAGGAAAATGCTCCTAGATAAGAAATCATTTAAGCATGAAGGTACTGTATATTTGGTATTGTTTAGGCCTTCAAAAGCAAAATCCAGTTATATGGCAAAGGATTTTGAGAGTGTGTGAAAGGTGGTATAAAATACTGGTTAAAAGAGTGTGTTTTTGAGCCAAACTAACAGGATTACTAGCTGTGTAACCATGGGCAAATTACCTGAACATATAGAATACACAGAGGAAAATTCCTTCTGGCTGAGAAAGTAATAAACTGCTGCAACTAGTAACTGAATAGCAATCAAAACTTTTGCATCTAAAAAGAAAAAAATCAGAGCCAAATTATAATCAGTATGACTTATACAATCTAATACCTTAATACAGACAAATAATGCAATGGTTTTCTTTGAAAGCTAAGATAGAAATAAACAAAGGGCATGAATAGAAAATTCATAAAACAGGAAAAACAAACATTAAAAACCCTCAACTTCTTTTTTTGAAAAATAGAAGTGCCTACTTGCATTAGTTTTTTGCTTTGTTTTTGTTTTAGAGACAGGATCCTCTGTCACCCAGGTTGGAGTGCAGTGGCATGATCATAGCTCACTATAGCCACAAACTTCTGGGCTCAACAAGCCTCCTGAATGGCTAGGACTACAGGCATGTGCCACCACACCCAGCTAAATTTTTTAAACATATTAATATGTTTATACAGCAAAGTCTAGAAGGATACATTATACTGTTAACAGTAGTTGCTCCTAGTAAGGTGAAGGAAGAAGAGAGGGGGCCCCGAGAGAGGAAACACAAGAGGAAGAAAATCACTCCCCTTAGGGCCTCCTTCCTCCAGTAGCTCAATTTGTAGTACAGTCTCTCTTGGATATGTGTCATAGGCAAAATTTGGGTTACATGCCTCTATCCTAATTCCAAGGGAGACAGAATATGAATTTGTAGTCTTCATACTCTTTCATGAATAATATAAAATAATAATTCATATTATTTCAAAGATGCTCAATAGTTGGAACACAAAATACATACTGAATTACCACCTCCAGGAATGGATGACAAATCATTATCTTATTATCTATATTCTATGAGCAGGATATAGAGAATGTTACTTACATGCCTCAAAACATTTGCAAAAGTCTAAAGATAAATTGACAGATGATATTTGAGACAGAAAGAAATAGAAATCGGCTTGTAACTGAAGCTTCCACATGACCCTACTACATACATACATACATACATACAAACCCTAGCAGAGTAAAGAAAATAATACATTTGTCTGTGGAGTGTGTCCGCAACTCTGGTACCCTACAACCTAGACTACTAAACATTGTTTATAATCAGCAGTGTATAAAGCTCAGAAAAGATAAGAACTATTCAAATTAACAAATCATAAACTTGTGTCCATTTCAACACTGACAATATAAAATTTCTTATATTATACCTGGCTTCTCTACCACAAATCTGACTATACAGGGGCTTTATTAAAAGTTAACAAGGGTTGGACATAGTAAACCTCAAGGATACAATCAATTTTTAAAAATAGGAGTCTAAATTATATGTTCATGGTTGTGAATATTTTTAATATAAACTATCACAAAGATTTGTCCATTTAGAACAATGAAGACTGATATTTTCATTTTAAAGGAAACATGTCTAACTCACAACAAAAGCAAAAATAAAACAAAACAAAATTTGGCATTTTAGCATACTATTTGAGAAATATTCTGCTGAGTCATAATCCCCACCACTACCAGAACAAACTCCCTAGTATTTTCACTAGACAACTAAGAAATATAACCACAGTTACCACTATGTAGCACAGTATCTCAGCAATTTGGAAAAACTGCAGCCCCTGAACCTCAGACTCTCCCTTTTGCACCTCTCCAACTCTGCACTTGGAGCCACGGCCTCATTAACCTGCTCATGCTATTCTCTAGCAAACTCAGGTGAGCTTATTTACCCAGATTCAGTAAATTCTTACCTCTCATTGGCAGCAGGCCCATGGGTAGATGGGACAAGAGATAGTAGTCTTTTTTTTTTTTTTTTTGAGACTGAGTTTCGCTCTTGTTACCCAGGCTGGAGTGCAATGGCGCGATCTTGGCTCACCCGCAACCTCCGCCTCCTGGGTTCAGGCAATTCTCCTGCCTCAGCCTCCTGAGTAGCTGGGATTACAGGCACGTGCTACCATGCCCAGCTAATTTTTTGTATTTTTGGTAGAGACGGGGTTTCACCATGTTGACCAGGATGGTCTCGATCTCTTGACCTCGTGATCCACCCGCCTCGGCCTCCCAAAGTGCTGGGATTACAGGATTGAGCCACTGCGCCCGGCAGTAGTCTTATCTAACTTCAAAAAGTACTTACTAAATAAATGAATGACTGAATAAAAGTTTGTATACATAAACCACACACTGGTGGTAGGAGGAAGAGCTACCACAGATGAACAAAGACATGCTGCTAGATAAAAAGTAACAGATGGCCTTTGAACAGGCAGATAGTGGGAAAGGCCCTCAAAAAGAATATGCTGAATAGATGACGTAAAGTACACCTAGAATGGCAAGTAGTTGGATTCACCAGGAGAGTTAAGGTATATAAAGACAAATAGTGGTGGAAACACTAGGAGAACAAATTAAGGACAGAACATAGGAGGCCAAGAATCCCAAATTAAAAGGTGTAGACTTCATTTGGTATACAAGCAGTAGGCCATTAAGAGACCTTGGGCAGGGAGAGAAATAGAAGGCTATGTTTTAAGACAAATTATCTGACAGCAACATATAGGTTGGATTAGTAGGAAGAACTGAAGGGAGACAAGCTGAGGGACTGTTAAGGTGAGTACCTTGTGCATAAATCTTTCAATGTACTTATCATATAACTATACATAACACATAATAATGAGGTTCATTTTTCTTCATCTGTCTCTCCTAGCAGGCTCAGAACTCCAGAGATAAAGAATCTACTTTTTCAGCACATGTAAAGAGTGAGGATGGGCCAAATAATCGTTGATAGCCCTTCTAATTAATAACACACAGGTCTACAATTGATTACTTTCCTTCCAAGCACTTACAGCTTACCTAGAGATGGAAGCCAGGAAGAAAGGTCATAATTTACAAAAGGATAATAACCTTCAAAATATCATTTACAATCTGTTTTTAAACTCAATGTATTTTCTAATGATAACGAGAAAACCACCATTTACTGATGGCTTGTCTTGCACCTTGCATTGTGTTGAAACACGCTAGATATCTCATTCCTCAATATGATCCTATGAATCAGGTATTCCTATACACAATTTCTGAATGAGGAGCCTCAGATGTGGACAGGTTCAGGAAGCTGCCCAAGTTCACACACCTAGGAAGTGGCCGAGTCCAGCTCTGAGCCTAGGCAATTATCAGGTTTTAAGGTCAGGACAAAACGCCAACATAATCCATGATGTGTCTAAGTATAATACAATCATAGAATATAACAAGTAGGTTATTCGGTCACTCCTTAGGAGTTATATCTTTTTAAATCTTGCAATATAGTTTCTTCAGACTTTCTGTATCTAATCACCATGACCCATCTTCTTCAGAATTTTTAAATGGTTACTACACAATCAAACGAAACCAAGTGTTTCAAAGTTGAAAAAAAAAAAAAATATATATATATATATATATATATATAAAACATATAAACTGACAAAGTAAAATACCTACTCAATATATCTTTTATTTTTAATTTTTGTGGGTACACAGCAGGTGTATATATTTATGGGGTACATGAGATATTTTGACCCAGGAGACAATGCATAATCACATCAGGATAAATAATCACCTACAGGTCAGGTGCAGTGGCTCACACCTGTAATCCCAGCACTTTGGGAGGCCAAGATGGGTGGATCACCTGAAGTTAGGCGTTCAAGACTAGCTTGGCTTACATGGTGAAACCCCGTCTCTACTGAAAATACAAAAAATTAGCCAGGTATGGTGGCACACACCTGTAGTCTTAGCTACTCAGGAGGCTGAGGCAGGAGAACTGTTTGATCCAGGGAGGTGGAGGTTGCAGTGAGCCAAGATTGTACCACTGTACTCCAACCTGGGTGACAGAGCAAGATGCCATCTCAAAAATAATAATAATCACATCCATCACCTCAAGCATTTATCCTTTGTGTTACAAACAATCCAATCACACTTTGTTATTTTAAAATATAGAATAAATTGTTGACTGTCAAAACCCTGTCGAGCTATCAAGTGCTAGATCTTCTTCAATCTATGTTTTTGTACCCATTGACCAGACCCACCTTCCCCCATCACCTACTACCCTTTCCAGCCTTTGGTGACCATCACTTCACTCTCTTATCTCCATGAGTTTAATTGTTTTAATTTTTTTACCTCCCCCATAAATGAGAACATGCAAAGCTTGTCTTTCTGTGCCTGGATTATTTCACTTAACAATGATCTCAAGTTCCATCCATGTTGTTGCGAATGATAAGATCTCATTCCTTTTTATGTCTGAATAGTACTCCATTATGTAGATGTACCACATTTTCTTTATCCATTAATTTGTTGACTGACACTCAGGTTGCTTTAAAATCTTAGCCATTATGAACAATGCTGCAATAAACATGGGAGTGCAGAAATCTCTTTGATATACTGATTTCTTTCTTTCTTTTGGGTATGTACCAAGCAGTGGTATATACCTGCTGGTATATATGGTAGCTCTATTTTTAGATTTTAAGGAACCTATAAACCGTTCTCCATAGTGGTATACTTATTTACTTTCCCACCAACAGTGTAAGAGGGTTCCATCTTCTCCACATCCTCACCAGCATTTGTTATTGCCTGTCTTTTGGATGAAGGCCATTTTCACTGGGGTAAGACGATATCTCACATAGTTTGTTTTTGTTGGTTTTTGGTTTTGGTTTTGAGACAGGGTCTGCTCTGCTGTCCAGGCTGGAGTGCAGTGGTGCAATCCCAGCTCACTGCAGCCTCAACCTCCTAGGCTCAAGAGATCCTTCCACCTCAGCCTCCCCAGTAGCTGGGACCACAGACATGCAGCACCACATTCAGCTAATTTTTTAGGGTTTTTTTTTTGTTGTTGAGGTGGGGTTTCACCACGTTGTCCAGGCTGGTCTCGAATTCCTGAACTCAAGCAATCTGACCATCTCAGCCACCCAAAGCACTGAGATTACAGGTATAAGCCACTGTGCCTGGCCTCAATGTAGTTTTGATTTCCATTCTGCTGACAATCAACGATGTTGAGTACCTTTTCATACACCTGTTTGCCATTTGTATGTCTTCTTATAGAAAACATCTGCTCAGATCTTTGACTCATTTTTTAATCAGATTATTACAAGTTTTCAACTAGTAAGTTGTTTGAGCGCCTTATATATTCTGGTTATTAATGCCCTGTCAGAGAGACAGTTTGCAGATATTTTCTCGCATTCTGTGGGTTGTCTCTTCACTTTGATGTTTCCTTTGTTGTGCAGAAGTTTTAACTGGACGTGATCCCACTTATCCATTTCTGCTTTGGTTGCCTGTCTTGCGGGGTATTGGTCAAGCAATCTTTGCCCACTCCTATGCCCTGGAGAGTTTTCCCAATGTTTTATGTTAATAGTTTCATAGTCTGAGGTCTTAGATTTCAATTTTTAATCCATTTTTATTTGGTTTTTGTATATGGCAAGAGATACAGGTCTAGTTTCATTCTTCTGCATATGGATATCCAGTATTCCCAGCACCTTTCATTGAAGAGACTGTCATTTCCCCAATGTATGTTCTCGTCACTTTTGTCAAAAATGAGCTCACCATAGATGTATAGATTTATTTCTGGGTTCTTTATTCTGTTCCATTGGTCTATGTGTCTGCTTTTATGCTGGTACCATGCTGTTTCGATTAGTATAGCTCTGTGGTATAATTTGAAGTCAGATAACATGATTTCTCCCGTTGTGCTCTTTTTACTCAGGATAGCTTTGGCTATTCTGGATCTTTTGTGGTTCCATAAACATTTTAGGATTTTTTTTTTCTATTTCTGTGAATAATGTCATTGGTATTTTGATAGGAATTGTATGGAATCTGTGGATTGCTTTGGGCAATATGGACATTTTAACAATATTGATTTTTCCAATATATTGACATGGAACATCTTTCCATTTTTTGTGTCCTCTTCAATTTCTTGCATCAATGTTTTATAGTTTTCATGGTAGGGATCTTTTACTTCCTTGGTTAAGTTTATTTCTAGCTATTTTATTTTATTTGTCTAAATATATCTTTAATGAGTTACTCCAAAATAGAGCTGGGAAAAAATGAAATTCACTAAATTGCACTACAGTTTTTAAATTATCCATTGCTAAAGAACACAGACAAATAAGACGACCTTGAGATTTAGATGATACTAGATTAAATATGAACCATAACCAAGGTTTTTTTAAAGTTAAGGTGAAATAACTTTTCCATCTAGGGATGGAAAAGTATCCCTGCATTTTTCATGAATCAGACACCATCTGTGGTGTTTTATTCCCTTCCAAGGGAAGAGCAACTGAGCTCAGAAGTTCAAGACCAGCCTGGGAAACATGGAGAAACCCTGTTTCTACAAAAAAATATATATATAAAAATTTTGTTGGCCATGGTGGCCAACACCTATAGTCCCAGCTACACAGGAGGCTGAGGAAGAATGGCTTGAGCCGGGGAGGCAGAGGTTGCACTGAGGTAGAGATTGCAGTGAGTCTAGACTAGACTGCACCACTGCACTCCAACCTGGGCAACAGGGCCAGATCTTGTCTCAAAAAAGCTACCCTTAAAACAGCTGAAGAATTAATATGCAGATGAAAAGGTTAGAAGTTTAGACTTATTCTGCATATCTGCAAAAGGTAAAAGAACTGAGACTTTCCAACAATAAATTCTAGCCAAAATGAATTACAGTGCATGAAAACATGAACAGTCAACAAACTAGTCAAAGATACTGTTAGTTGCAGATAGTATGCTTCCAACTAGAGACAGGAGAAATGCTCTCTGCCCATCCTAAGTACCCTCACAGGCACAAGAACTTCCCTTGGGTCTATCCAAGCCAGTATGCCATTCTTTCCAACCACGGATGCTACTCAGATACAGAAAAGTTAATATACTCCAAATGAAATTTATTCAGAATCACTTCTATTTCTTCTTTCATGGTTTGAAATTAATTTCAAATATTTAAAAATACACATTATATTCTAAAGCCAAATATCAAGATGTCTAAAATTTGGATACTTTGTTGAATACTACACAGTCAAAAAAGAACAAAATCATGTCCTGTGCAGCAACATGGATGCATGAAGATGGAGGCTATTATCCTAAAGGAATTAACGAAGGAACAGAAACCAAATATCACATGTTCTCACTTATAAATGGAAGCTAAACGCTGAGTAAACATGGACACAAAGAGGGGAACAACAGACACCAACAGACAGCAGGGCTTACTTGAAGGGAGAGGATGGGAGAGGGTAAAGGTCAAAAAGCTACCTATCAAATAGTATGCACACTACCTCAGTGACTAAATCATTTGTACACCAAATACCAGCAACACATATTTCACCCATGTAACAAATCTACACATTTACCTCTAAAACTAAAAGTTAGAAAAAAGTAAAATAAAATTTAAATACTTTTTTGCTAAATTTAGCTATAGTTTCCACTGATGAAACAGAACTAACAGAGAACAGCACCATATCTAAAATTAGAAGATAGACTCTTAGTTAGGGATCCACAAAAGCTACAAAGAGGGCTAACATGAATTATTTTCAGGTTTTTTTTTTTTTAAAAAAAAGGCTGGGGTGGTGGCTCACACCCGTAATCCCAACATTTTGGGAGGCCAAGACTCGTGGATCACTTGCGGTCAGGAGTTCTAGATGAGCCCGGCCAACATGGCAAAACCTAAAAATACAAAAATTAGCCAGGCACGGTGGCACACATTTGTAGTCCCAGCTACTCAGTAGGCTGAGGCAGGAGACCACCTGAACTGGTGAGGTGGAGGGTGCAGTGAGCCAAGATGGCGCCACTGCACTCCAGCCTGGGCAACAGAGTAAGACTCTATCTCAAAAAAATACATGTCCCCTATATTAATATACAAACTAACAAAAAATGAAGGTTTTCCTAATTTTTAGCATTTCTTTATCAACTCAACTCATGGTTATCTCATATAGATCAAAAGCTCTGATTGATGAGTGATAGATATATCAGGATTTTTTTAGATACGGAAGTAAATTACTGCTTTGCAATGTACCTAAGCCGAACATGGTAGCTCATGCCTGTAATCCCAGCACTTTAGAAGGCTGAGGTGGAAGGACTGCTTGAGGCCAGTAGATCAAGAGCAGCCTGAGCAACAAAGCGAGACCCCATCTCTATTAGAAAAGAAAGAAATGTACCTCAACAAAGTGTACGTGGTCATGGGGTGGGTGAAGAGAGATAATAAAAGGGAGGAAAGATAAGGTCAGGATCACTGAACTAGATACTGGTTCACTGACAATAATATTAGTAGCTCACTATTAATACATTATCACATTTAGGTAATTCTGTCCACAACATTTTGAGATAAATTCTGTAATAACCACTCTTTTACAGATGAGGAAACTGAGGCCAGGAGAAATTCAATAGCTTAATAAAAGGCAGCTAGAAACAGCAAAGTCAGAATTCAAACCTATGCCTATGGGCTTAAACTGTAGAACTGCACTGAGTAGTTAACTACTGTTGACTGAAGGATCAAAATAAATTAATCAGGTGTATCAGGTGCCGATCCAAACTTGAAAGCACTGGTATACATGTATACAAGCTTTTAGACTATAAAATTCCATATTAGTATGATTTAGTACTTTATCTTTCATTGTATAACAAAAAGTCAAACTCATTTTTTCTCCACTTTCCTGAATTCCTAAATTGGCTTCTGCCCTTATCACTATATTAATACTACTCCTCATAAGATCTCCAATAACCCTCCAAGTCCCAAATTCAACTAATTATTTTCATGCTTACTCGTCTTGGCCTTATGACAGACTACACCAAACTAACCATCTTCTGTCACTTAAAAATTTGTTTTTCCTTGACACTCAGGACAATACTCTCTCTCAATTCTTCTTAGATTGTTTCAGCAACTGACCCCTCTTTTCTGCACAATCCATAAATGCAGGGAGCCTCCACATGCAATGTAGCACTTGGGAAAAAAAAAAAAATCTAATAAACAGATTTGCTCCCAATTCCTATTTTCAAAAATGTGACTTAGACTTTAAGGAACATTTTAAACATTTTAATTCACAATATTTCACCTAACTATAAGCCTTGGCTATTCCACTTGCTCTTAGAAATCTTATCCTGTCTTTTCCCCTTTTGGCCAAAAAGAAATAAAGAAATAAATAAAATTAAAAAAAGAAATCTTATCCTGTCTAGTGGCTCCATTTATCAAATATATACATATACACTGGTAACTCCCAAATCTGTATTATCTGCCCAGATAGCTCTCCAGAAAGTCGGATTCATATTAACAGTTTACTCAATACCTCTACCTGGATTCTCCCTCCGGAAACCCAAAACTAAATAAAGTACATCCAAAGTTGACTGGACGTGGTGGCTCCCAGCACTCTGGAAGGCCAAGGTGGCCGTATCACTTGAGGTCAGGAGTTCAAGACCAGCCTGACCAACATGTTGAAACCCTGTTTCTACTAAAAACACAAAAATTAGCCAGGCATGGTGGTGGGCACCTGTAGTCCCAGCTACTTGGGAGGCCGAGGCAGGAGAATCACTTGAACCTGGGAGGCAGAGGTTGCAGTGAGCCAAGATCGCACCACTGCACTCCAGCCTGGGTGACAGAGCAAGACTCCATCTCATTAACTTCTCTCTCTCTACAACCCTCTCTTCCTCCTCTCTTCACACTGTTATCAAAGCAACCACCTACCCAGCTGTATGCTAAAACCTGCTGAAGTCATCCTCCACTCAGTCATTCCTTTCCCTTAATACCACAAACTCTTCATCATCATCATTAACAAAATTGGGTGGTATTATCAATATGCACATATCACATGTTAAGCAATGAGCTTTATATACTACTTCTGGTCATTTCAATAAGGTTGCAAGGTATGTCTCACACTCATTTTACTGCTAAAGAAGCCAAGCCTAAGTAACTGTCCTCCATTTATACAACCATGGCAGCACAGCCCTGGTGCCCTGACTTAAATCCAGTATGTGTGACACCAAAGCACACCTCTTTCCACCTCAAATACTGCCTCTCTACTTCAGCAAATGTGTCTCAACTCTAGCCCCTCCTCTGTCACCTCTACTGCCACAGCTTTGCTTCAAGGCCTTGCCAAGATTATCACAAGGACTCATACCTTTTCTCCACTCCAATCTAGCTTTTAAACTGCTATTGGAATGCTCTTCCTAAAGAGAGAGAACCCCAGTCTGTTTATTTCTTCCTTCGAAAACCCATTAATGGTTCCCCATCACCATGGAGCAAAACTCACACACGTCCACTCACAATCAGGCCCCCAACCCACCATGGGACCTGGGCCAGATCAACTGACTTCACTGTTTTCACAACAGCACCAGTTATAACTCTATGCTTTAGCATTTGCTGGGACTGTCTCTCATCATATCCCACATCCCAAAAACCTTCTGACAAGTTCTCACTCATCCATTGTTCAAGACCAAGTTCAACTGTCACCACCTCCATAAAGCCCTTCCAGAGTCATTCAGACAGAATTAATGGAGTCCTCCTCTGCATGCCCTATATCACTTTGTTCAGTTCACTCACAGAATTACCTGCTTAATGATTGTCTTACCTTTAAGACTGAATTTCTAGATTACTTTGCACATTCATGTTTTTGTATCTAGCCTAAAAACACACATTACAAGGACTACTGGAATGAATTTTCCAAATTAAAATAATTCTATACCTTAAAAGTTACAAATAAAGCGTGGCAATATGGCACTTTTTAAAAAATGTAATTGCTAAATGTGTTTCCAACTCGTATTTTAAAAAAATCTTTGTACAGTTAGACCCTAAAGAATTGTTAACATTTAATCCACAATACTTCACTATAGACTCCATGACAGTAAGGCCTGTTTGTGCCCTACAACACACAACAGACATTCAATGTTTGTTGAATAAATAAAAGCTCTTTGTTTAGCCTAAAACTAGCATCTTATTTGAAGAGCTAATAACTAAAATGATATCCTTTAAAAAATAATAATAATAGAGAAAAAAAAAAGGTGGGTTATCGGGGATCTAGGTAAGTCACAAACTTTCTCGCCTAAAAAAAATAGATTAGCATAGATGAGTAGTCCCCTATACACAGCACATAAACCTTAAGGTATCATATATCAGCTCTCAAACTCCATGAGTCTTATAAGTATTATAGGATGTCTCTGATAAATTATTAGTTTTTCCCTTATCTTTAAATCATCACACCTTTTCCTTAATAAATTCTACCTTGAGTGATTTTATCATCATTGAAATAATTGTGAAATACTCCTACTACCACTGAGGCATACCCAATTTAAAACTTCAATTTCAGGGCTAAATATACAAAAAATAATGGTGTGTAAAGAGAATATCATCTTAAACACAATAATCGCACAATTCCTTTTTTCCACTTAGAATCATAAAATCTTAGGGGAAGGAACGTAAAAGTTCTGTTTAACTTCCTACCCAACCAACAATCTATACAGAACCCTTGAGAGACACTGTTTGAATCTATACATGAATACTCAACTCTTACATTCTAGTCACCTTTAAAAAGTAAATCTTAGTGAATTTCTAGGCAGATGACTGAACATAATATGCTTAAGGCTTAAAACGGAGTATTTAGGTAGGAGCTAATGGAGAAAAACATCAGGTTTTTCTTTTCAATTTCTCAACCATTGGTAAAATAATGCTCAAAATCTCATGCAACTTCAAAGATAAAAAGTACACCAAGATCACTTTCAAACTGAAGTCAATTAAATACAATCTTACCAATTCAGTGAACTTCTCTGACTTGCATAATGACAGAATCAATGTAAAAGTGTAAGAGTTGTGTTTGACACAGTGCTGTTATTTACTAGAAAAAAAAGTCTCATTCCCCATAGGTGTAGGATAGGTCCAGACAGGTCATCTGCAATCTCTAGCAGGCATATTTTTTTTTTTTTTTTACTTGATTCCCTAAACCAAGACTCATCTCTAAATATCCAAGGTTCTCCTCACCTCCATAATTCTCCCTATGGAACAAACATATCTTTAATGGGAACCATGATATTTCTGCCACGGATGGTACACGATATGGAATCACTTGTTTGAAGACAGAATTAGTAGGGGTGTCTTCAACAAAACAGAAAATAAAAAGTTTAATAAGGAGAGTGACATGGAATTTACTCGCAAAGACAATTATTTTGTTTTCTCCAAATCAAAATCCTTTGATATATACTCTATATTTATTAAATAAACGACACCACTTGTAATGATTTAAATACCATCTCAAAGGTCAGACTAATTTGAAGCCTTTTAGAACCTAAAATCTACAGGTAAAACACATTAATTTATGGTCACTCGTGGAAGGTCAACGTTGCTACTCACATAAGCTATTTCTAAGGACCCCAAATGGATCCTCATCATAAATTTAAGCAGAAAAGTCCACTATAACGGCTACAAGCTTTCTGTGAAAGACACCATGTTTTATCTTTGCTTGCGCTTCAAGTGTTAGGACAAACGGACTTATCTCATTCCTAGCCTCCTTTCCTCCAAAACAAGCAAAACTGAAACAGCAAAAATTTTAGTCTGGTCCATATTAGCCCCTAAAAATCTTTCTTCCTGTAAACACTTCATAATAGGATAACAAGACGTAGTTTGCAAAGATCATCTGTACATCCTATGTAAAAAATAAAAACGCGTGGCACACCAAACTCAGATCCACTTCGGTGAATTATTCCCTTCAGGGCCCACATGTGTGCATTATGCAACAGCCAGCATTCCCGATTGTAATCCCTGTCTGTGATGCAATGACAAAATACAAATGGCTCCGGTATAATCCGCTCAGGTCCTAAGCAGTAATTCTCGAGGCGCCAACAAATTAAAACAAGAATTCCCAAATTCTCAGGAACTTTGAAAATGACAAAGTGTGTCACAGTTCTGTGAGAATCACAATGAAAACTTTCTCTTCTGGTAATTTTTTAGAAATGGGTTCCTCCAGTTCCAACCTCCCCCAAAATCCCGACATTCGTTTTCATTCACATTGGGAATGGCTCTCCCAGAGGGGGAAGGTGACCTGCATCAGGTGGTTCTCTTCGAATCCACCGGACACGATACCCACGCCGGTTCCCAGACACTGGAAAGCCAGTGAGATACTTCATCCTTTCTCCCCAAGGACAGTCATGGGAGTCAGTGTCATGGAGACCCCGAGCCATACACCACGCAGGGCTCAAGGCTCCCCCTCCTGAGGCCCAGGCCTCTTGAAAAATGGCATAATGGAGAGCTGAGAACAGAAGTAGGACGAAACGGCAACGACCTGCATTCTAGAGGAGGGAGACTCATACGGTACCTATCCCAAAAGTAGTTACAGGTAAAGGAGGGCGGTCAGAGCATCTCTGGAGGCCACCTGCTCGCGCGAACCGAGTCCAAACGGCGAAGTTCCACACCTCCCCGGGTCCGCGTCTCCCCAAGCCAAAGCAATCAGCGCGTACGCCGAGGATCCAGGTGGGGGGAGGGGCGGCGAGGGGAGGAGGCGGCCAGCCGCAGCTTGGAACCGGCCCGCGGCGGGGGCGAGAGGAGAAGACCCAAGAGCGGCGTCCACTCACACAAAATGGTGGCGCCGAGGCGGAGGCCGGCGCACCTGGGGGCGCCACACGCCCCGGCGGGCCCTCGCAGATCGCCGCCAGCTGGACGCGCGCCCTGGGCCCTAGCGGCCCGCACCGGTCTGCGCCAGGCCCGGCCCGCAGCGGCCGCCCACAGCCGGCGGACCGCGTCGCAGCTCGGTGTCCGCGGGGCCGGGGCCGGTGCCGGCGGGGACGCGGGGCCCGGCGCGGCCGCCTCGGCCTCACCCCGCGGTCGGCGCCCGGGATGGGGAGCTCACTCACCTCAGACGCGCCCCGGGTGCCGCTGGAGGAGCCCGAGGAAGGAGGCGGAGCCGCGCGAATGAATGGAGCCGGTGGCTGCTCGCTGGCCGGCCCCGGGCCGCACCGCTCGCGGCAGCCAAGGCGGGCGCGGCCACCTCCCGCTCTCCCGAACGCCCGGCTCCTCGTCGCGGGTCGGCCGCGGCCCACCGTGCCCTCCGCCGACGTCACGCACTCGCGCCGCAGCGCCTCCAGCCTTCGCTTCCGCGCCGCGCCCGCGCCCACCGCGAATCCCCCCGCCCGCCCGCGCTGCGCGGCCCCTCCTCGGCGCCGGGGACGCCGCCCTGCCTCCCTCCAGCCCCGGCGGTTAGACGCCGGCCCCGCCGGTGCGGGCTACGCCGACCCCGCGGCGCCACACGGCCCCTCGCCTCGCCACCGCGCCCCCTCTCTCCGTCCCGGCCGCCGTCACCCGGGAGCGCCCAGCTCAGGGCGATGGCCTGGTATTAAAGAGTGACCTTGGCTTAGATATAAAAATAGATGCGGTTAAGCCGCGGGGGCCACGACGCTGAATTTGCTTATTCCTTTAATGCCGACCTTCGCGGGATCCCGTTCGCACAGCCTGGCGGAGTTCTCCAGCCCCGGGCAGGCACTCCTGACATTTACCCAGGGTGGGCGCGGCCATCCTGGCCTCCGGACAGGGGTGCAGAGGGCGCGGGCGAGGACCACGGGCCTCCGCCCTGCCACCTCCATCCTAAACCTACTGCCACTTAGGAGCATGCCAGGAAGACTCGTGGGCTTCTTTCACAGTCTAGAGAAACCCTAGGGCCCGGACTTTCATCTTGAGAAGTCAGGGAAATACCAAATTCCTGCGTTGACCTTTTCTCTTTCACTGTCTAACCCGTACCGACTAACTCTGACCTAGAAAGACAGCAGGGTTCCATCCTGCTTTCCTCCCCTGCCTTTCCAAGCTCAATTCAACCGTCTTAGGGCCTCTGGCGCCTTTGCTAACAGCACACTCCTACTGTAAAAAATAGCCCTCCAGTATTTAAAACATGAGGTTTTCTTTAAAGTAATGCATATTGTAGCCTAAGTATACTTAATAAATGTATTGAAAAACAATATTGTATGTAAATATTGTCAAGAATTTCTTTTACTCATCCCAGAACCACAGCATTATTTTCAGATCATCCAGATAAGTTTGAAATTACTTCTTGTATTCCTGGGAAATATTTAGCAATCACAATACCAACTTTCACGAGTTTACTAATGATTAGCAAGATTAGCAAGATTAAAAAATATTTCAAGGCCGGACGCGGTGGCTCAAGCCTGTAATCCCAGCACTTTGGGAGGCCGAGGCGGGTGGAACACGAGGTCAAGAGATCGAGACCATCCTGGTCAACATGGTGAAACCCCATCTCTACTAAAAATGCAAAAAATTAGCTGGGCATGGTGGCGTGTGCCTGTAATCCCAGCTACTCAGGAGGCTGAGGCAGGAGAATTGCCTGAACCCAGGAGGCGGAGGTTGCGGTGAGCCGAGATCGCGCCATTGCACTCCAGCCTGGGTAACGAGCGAAACTCGGTCTCAAAAAGAAAAAAAGAAAATATCTGCTGATATAGATATATTTGACAGTGATTTTTGTTTTTTTTTACAAATAGACGTTTCTGCCATATAAGACTCTATTGTGTTCCATTTGTATAATATTTAATTAACCAAAATCTTGACTGTTACACATCATTTACCATTTTAATGAAAAGGAATTACATTTAATTGAGCAGGAATTTTGGATAGTTGGGTTCTATCTACAGCAGTAATGAATGAAATTATATGACTTGTATTTACATTTCTAGAGCTATTTGTAAGTAGGAGTCCCCAGGGTAATCCCAAATAATTGCTATTGTGGGAAGCTTTTTTTGGCTACTAGACTATGCCCTACAGATGTTGAAGCCTCAGGCCTTAGTGTAAAGCTAACCAATACAACTTGTTCATAATATTTGAAATTCCTAAGTGTGATTGACTCTTAGCTATTGTGTTTTAGAAGTGTGCGGATATTGTGCCTGAGTCAGGGAGGCCTGACTCCCAAATGTCTGTCTATTCTGGAAAGAGACAGAACTGCAATCACCCAACCCTATGAAAGAGAAGGTCCAAATTTTTTTATTTTTTTTGTTGTTGTTGTTTGTTTGTTTTTGGACAGGGTTTCACTCCCACAGCCCAAGCAGGCTGGAAAGCTGCGATCTCGACTCACTGAAACCTCCGCCTCCCAAGCTTAAGTGATTCTCCGGCGACAGCCTCCGGAGACTACAGGCGCACACCACCGCCACTGACTAATTTTGTAAAGATGGGGTTTCGCCATGCTGCCCAGGCTGGTCCTGAACTCCTGAGCTCAAGCGATCCGCCCGCCTCGGCCTCCCAAAGTGCAGGGATTACAGGAGTGAGCCACCTCGTCCTGCCTGATTCTCTTTTCTCTACTTGCACCATGACGCTATTTTTGAGAGTTTTTGGGTTTTTTTGTTTTTGTTTTTGTTTTTGTTTTTGTTTTTTGAGACGGAGTTTCGCTCTTGTTACCCAGGCTGGAGTGCAATGGCACGATCTTGGCTCACCGCAACCTCCGCCTCCTGGGTTCAGGCAATTCTCCTGCCTCAGCCTCCTCAGTAGCTGGGATTACAGGCACCCGCCACCATGCCCAGCTAATTTTTTGTATTTTTAGTAGAGACGGGGTTTCACCATGTTGACCGGTATGGTCTCGATCTCTTGACCTCGTGATCCACCCGCCTCAGCCTCCCAAAGTGCTGGGATTACAGGCTTGAGCCACCGCGCCCGGCTGGTTTTTTCTTTTTAAATCACCATTGACATCCCTCTTCGGCGGAGATAAATTTTATCTTCGTGAGCATGAGGAAGGAGACCCCCTTCTCCGATCTTGTGCTTGGAGGAAAGGAGGAAGTAAAATTAAAGGTCAGTCAGTTGAAGTCAGTGGAAGGACCGGTTGGCGCTGCTGGCCAGGTCTAAAGGTTAAAGATTAAACTCCCTCGGCCGGGCGCGGTGGCTCAGCCTGTAATCCCAGCACTTTGGGAGGCCAAGGCGGGTGGATCACGAGGTCAAGAGATCGAGACCATCCCGATCAACACGGTGAAACCCCGTCTCTACTAAAAATACAAAAAAATTAGCTGGGCATGGTGGCGCATGCCTATAATCCCAGCTACTCAGGAGGCTGAGGCAGGAGAATTGCCTGAACCCAGGAGGCGGAGGTTGCGGTGAGCCGAGATCGCGCCATTGCACTCCAGCCTGGGGTAACAAGAGCGAAACTCCGTCTCAAAAAAAAAAAAAAAAAAGATTAAACTCCCTACTCCTAACCACAATCCTATCTACAGAAGGGACATGGTATAGAGGAATTCTCCCCGGAAGGCATTGTTCTTGCTTAACTGCTCAGACCCCTACCTAGTCACCTCCCCCAGGCTTGCCTAATTGATCATGACCCTTTCATTTGTGCGCCTCTTACTGTAAACCTTTAAAAGGGCAGATTTTCTTTGTCTAGGAGCTCTGTTATTGAGGCCTTGAGCCAACCGCAGGTCCCAGCCGAATAAAACTGCCATTCCTTCCCAGTTTGGTGTTCCTGTGGTTTGTTCCAGGCCGCTACTGCTTCAGGCAAAGAAAAACTAAAAAATGAGCCTTTAACAGTTTAGTATATGCTGAAAATTGTTACCACAATATTTTGAAATACGCTTTGAGGCTTTTGTCTGAATTTTTTTTAGAGTAAAAGGATTATTGCTTTCGTTTTTTCTTATTGCAATGCTTGCTTTAATTATTACTTTGTTGTTAGCAAAGGAAACACGTTAATAGTTTGTTTTCACTGCATTTTTCCTCTATGTTTAAAGGGGAGTGGAACCAACCTTAAGTAAAAGAAGCTTGCCACAACCTTGGATTTTGAAGGTTACTAATACACATGACCCAGAAAACAGCTCTTTAGTTGTACTGGGAAAGAGGAATTCTTAATAGCTAAAATCATAGTTGATGTTTTTGACAGCTAACAAATTGCCAGGCACGCTACAGACTTATCTGTGGAAATTAATTCACTTAATCCTCTTACCAACCTTCCAGGTACATACTAATGTCACTCCCAGTTTACCTAAGAGGAGTCTTGAGACACATAGAGAAGCTAAGCAATTTGCCCATGGTCACTCAGATAGTGATCCTAGCATGTTGGCTCAAGAGAACACTCCTTTAACCAGAATTCCATGCTGCCTTTGATGTGCACAAAATCCTATGCCATATGGTTCGAGTTTGCTTTCAAAGCTCTAAAACATTCCAAATATCCTATTTAAACTTTCAAGTTTAAATAGTTTCTTAGATCTAGGAGTATTTTCTTGGACATGAAGGGAAAATTAAACCCTTAATTAGAAAGAAAACTTGTAAAAAGCTTCCTCTGGTATATGCTAAGCAAAACTTTATAATCTGTTAATTTTTGAAAAGCACATTTTTCATTTTTACATCATTTAAGTGTAATTGCTCTCCAAATTTCCACCCCCGCGCAGTTAAAGGGCATAATTACAAGTTTTCCTTCTGTTTATTTTTGGAAATAAATAAACACATTTATTTATTTGAATGGAAAAGACACATTTCTTCAGAAAGATTCATCATCATCTTTGACCCTCCAATAAGACAAAAATGGGTAGAATTAGAGTCCATTATACATGTTTTAAATACATAAAATCACAGGTAGAACTTTTTAATAACTGAGTAGCCAAGGGATTTCTAAATTGAAACTATTAGCCAATCAGCTAACTAATTAGCTAATAATATCAGCTATGAAAACAGAGAAAGACAGTCTTCCGTGCTGGCACTAAAAGAAGAAAAGGGACACCTATCCTATAATGCTTGATTTCTTCCTTTGGCATGTAAGAAACTATGTCACAGGAATGCTTTCAGAATTAAAAGCAGTGTTTTGACTGAGTTTTATTGGTCAAACACTACTATAACTGCAGATTTCAAATTCCTGAGTGATATTGTGCCCTGGGGGGGAAAAAGAAAAAGAAATAAGTTTGAGTAGCCCAGTTGCTTTTGTTTCTTCTGGTTTGATTTGCTTTAATATGTGATTGACGGACAGAGAATTTGGTAAGTTTAGTTTGGGTTTAAAAGAAATAAAACGTGTCATTTTTCACATCATTAATGAAAAATTACGTACATATTTACATCACTGTAGGTACTGCAAGTTGCTTAACTAATATCCATTCTCATCTTTATTTAGGACAAACCCAATTTTGTTCATAGTGGCAATGTGCCCCACTAAAACTGTTTTCCTCCCCCAGACTCCTCTAGTAGCTGGGATAACCATATGGTCATTTTGGCCAACAAGACGTAAACAGAAATTATTAGATATGGCTTCCAAGAAAGCTTTTATTTTCTAATAAAAGAGGGCAGACTCAATTGGCATATACCTTTTTACCTCTTGTCAAACATTTGTACTTTTTCCTTCTTCCTGTCTGGAAGGAAGACTTAAGTCTTTAAGTCTGGAAGCAGAGCAGCCTTCTTGGAATCATAAGCTGATCATGAGAAGGAAATCCAAGTATTAATATGCTAGAGCCAAGAGAAGGGAACCCCTGGAACAATGGTGATATTATGTGGGTGCTACACCAATTCCAGGCTGCTCACTTCCAGTCTTCTGTGTTACTTGCCAACAAAGGCCATTCTAACTAATTCTCGAAGTTAAACACAGTCACTTTCACAGAGCTAGAAAAAAAGAATACTTCTAGAGTATATTTACTATATCACATATATATTTTTATATATAAATATATATATATTTACTAGCGTAAATAATGTATATATACTAAATAATAAAATAATAATAAATACATATGTATACTAGAGTAAATAATACATATACTCTGATAAATATATATATTTACCATAATTTGGCCAGGCACAGTGGCTCACACTTGTAATCCCAGCACTTTGGGAGGCTAAGGCAGGTGGATCACCTGAGATCAGGAGTTCGAGACCAGCCTGGCCAACTTGGTGAAATCCTGTCTCTACTAAAAATACAAACACTAGCTAGGTGTGGTAGCAGGTGTTTGTAATCCCAGCTCCTCAGGAGGCTGAGGCAGGAGAATCACTTGAACTTGGGAGGTGGAGGTTGCAGTGAGCCAAGATGGCACCACTGCACTCCAGCCTGGGTGACAGAGCCAGATTCAGTCTCAAAAAAACACAAAAAACACATATTCTCACTCATAAGTGGGAGCTAACCATTCAGTACTCATGGACATAAAAATGACAGCAATAGAAACTGGAGGTTTGGTGGGAGGGCAATGGAGAGAGGGAGCAAGGGTTGAAAAACTAACTATTGGATACAATACTTGGTACCTGGATGACAGAATCATTTGTACCCCAAACCTCAGTATCATGCAATTTACCAATGGAATGAGCCTGCACCTATACCCTGTAAATCCGAAATAAAATTTGAAGAAGAAAAGAAAAATAAATACACAGAAAAGTGTAATTAAGTTTTGCATTTTTAGTTAAAACAAGTAGAAGAATCAGGATGGGGAGAGGGATTCTAAAATTAAAATATGTAATCTGTGTTTTATAGACAGCAACCTGGCATATATGTCAAAAGTAATGAAAATATGAATGCATTTCCCATAATACCACTCCTGGAAATTTATCCAAAGAAATACTTAGGAATAAAAAAGTTACGTGTATGTCACTGAATGATGTCACTGAAACATTTTGTTAAAAGAAAGCCCTTAAAAAAAAAAAAAAAAAGGAAATAAAGAAAGCCAAAACATACAATATAAGAATGTCTAGGTTGAGTGTGGTGGCTCACACCTGTAGTTCCAGCACTTTGGGAGGTCAAGGCAGGCAGATAACTTGAAGTCAGGAGTTTGAGACCAACCTGGCCAACATGGTGAAACCCTGTCTCTAATAAAAATACAAAAATTTGGCCAGGTGTGGTGGCTCACGCCTGTAATCCTAGCAGTTTGGGAGGCCAAGGTGGGTGGATCACCTGAGGTCAGGAGTTCAAGACCAGCCTGGCCATCATGGTGAAACTTCATCTTTAAAAACAAAAATAAATAAATAAATAAATAAAAATTTAAAAATACAAAAATTCGCTGGGCATAGTGGTGGGCACCTGTAATCCTAGCTACTCTGGAGGCTGAGGCAGGAGAATCACTTGTGCCTGGTAGGTGGAGGTTACAGTGAGCTGAGACCACACCACTGCACTCCAGCCTGGGCAACAGAGCGAGACTGTCTCAAAAAAATAAAAGGATATTTAATAATAGGTATATTGCTATTCACCAAAGAAATATAAAATTTTCACCTACATTACTGCAGACAACAGGGGGCATTTTATAAAATTACTAATAGCAACTTGCAAAGCATATTGGAACATCCATACACTGTAATGGTTTGGCAGAAAGTGAAACACCTATCTGGATGCAATGTATCATGATCGTCATTGCCACTGTTGCTGGATTTCATTTATCAAACATTTATATGCTAAACATTGTACTAAATAGCATACTTAAGTTATCATATTTAATGCCCACAATATCTACTTGATGTAGATACTATGATCCTCATTTAATACATGAGGAAACTAAAGTTTAGAGAAGTGAAGAAATTAATCCAAGGCTGTAGAACAGGAATTGGACTGTTGTTCTGAAATACTCTAGATTTTGGAGACTAGACTCTAGACTTTACTGTTTTTCAATCAGTATATATCTAGCTTCTAGAAAATATTTGTATTAACATTCTCTCACCCAATATTTATGCATTTATTAACTCAACATGTCCTTTGAAGTGTCTGTTATGCCAGGCACCATATTAGATATACCCTGTGATGTGATCATGTAACAGTGGAATGGGAAGACTCAACAAGAAGTTGGCCTATGAAATAATGGTTTATAGCAGTGTTGGGTATCAAGAAATGAAGCTGCAGAAATAGGCAGCATCTGTTATCCTTAAAAAACTCCTGTTCAGTCTGGGCACGGTGGCTCAGGCCTGTAATCCCAGCACTTTGGGAGGCCAAGGCGGGTGAATCACAAGGTCAGGAGTTTGAGACCAGCCTGGCCAACATGGTGAAACCCTGTCTCTACTAAAAATACAAAAATTATCTGGGTGTGGTGGCAGACACCTGTAATCCCAGATACTCTCGAGGCTGAGGCAGGAGAATTGTTTGAACCTGGGAGGCAGAGGTTGCAGTGAGCTGAGTTCGTACCATTGCACTCCAACCTGGGCTACAGGGTGAGATTCCATCTCAAAAAAAAAAAAAAAAAAAAAAGAAAGAAAGAAAGAAAAGAAAAGAAAACAATAGTCAGGACATGTTATCCTCAAAAAACTCCTGTTCAGGAGGCCGAGGCAGGCGGATCACGAGGTCAAGAGATCGAGACCATTCTGGTCAACATGGAGAAACCCCGTCTCTACTAAAAATACAAAAATTAGCTGGGCATGGTGGTGCACGCCTATAATCCCAGCTACTTGGGAGGCTGAGGCAGGAGAATTGCTTGAACCCAGGAGGCGGAAGTTGTGGTGAGCTGAGATCGTGCCATTGCACTCCAGCCTGGGTAACAAGAGCGAAACTCCGTCTCAAAAAAAACAAACAAACTACTGTTCAGCCATGGTAAGGAGTAGTATGGACCCAGGCCCAAAGGTATTTGGGAAGTCATTTGTATTAGTTCGTTTTCACACTGCTGGTAAAGACATACCCAAGACTGGACAATTTATAAAAGAAAGAGGTTTCAGCACCAAAAAAGAAGGAAAGAAGGAAGAAAGGAAGGGAGGGAGAAAGGGAGGGTGAGAGAGAGAGAGAGAGAAAGAGAGAAAGAAAGAAGGGTTGGTTTAAGGGACTTACTGTTCTGCATGGCTGGGAAGGCCTCACAATCATAGTAGAAGGCAAAAAGAAGCAAGTCATGTCTTACATGGATGGCAGCAGGCAAAGAAAGAGCTTGTAGAGGGAAATTCCCCATCTTTAAAACCCATCAGATCTTGTGAGATGCATTCTCTATCACAAGAACAACACAGGAAAGATCCACTCTGTAACTCAATCACCTCCCACCTGCTTTCTCCCACAACAGGTGGGAATTGTGGGAGTTACAGTTCAAGATGAGATTTGGATGGGTACACAGCAAAACCATATCACCATTTAAGGAGTTTAAATTTCAGAGTGATAGGACCATATTTGCATTAGCAAAGAGATGAAAGTCTGATCTAGAGGCGACAGTGAGGATGAAGAGAAGTAAACAGATTCTAGACCTCAAAGGTGGAAAGTAGAATCAACAGGGTCTAGCAAAACAAGCAATAAAATAGAGAAGGCAAGCAAGGCCATCAGGTTCCTGACTTGAGCCACTGGATAAATAATGGTGTTATTTACTCAAACAGCAATTACTGCAGATGAGGATTTGGGGAGTAAAATTTTGAGTTCCGTTCAGTCTACGTTGAGTTTTATGTGCTTGTAAGACATCCAAGTGGGGACATTTGAAATAGTGAGATCTCAGGACCTCAGGGGAAATATGTAGACTTAAGGTATATAGATCGGGAAATACCAGTATAGACATGGTAATTAAAGCCTTGGAATGAGTGAGCTTGCTTAGGGAGAATGCGGGGGAAAAGCACAGGCCCAGCCAAAATCTTATAGGGACTATAGAAGATCCTGCAGGAGAAACAGAGCGTGGCCAGAGAGACAAGGGAGAGTGTGATAGCACAGAAGCCAAGAGACAGAGGGGAGTCATCAGTGGAGTTAAATGCTTCTGCAGAATTTATCCAAAGAAATAACTATATATAAGCCCAAAGACTTGCCTGTAAGACTATTTCAATACTGTCTGCAATGGGAAAATATTGGTAGTGGGGAAAGGAAGGGGAAACCAACAGTGAGATAGTTGTTAAATAAATGTCGGTACCGCCATACAATGGAATGTTGTATAATCTTTAAATCACATTTCTGAAGACTATTTAATGACATGGGAAAATGTTAAGTAGAAAAAGCATCTGTTTAAAAATTATGATACCACTTCTGCTTTTAAAATTATAATTATACTTAATCATACACATATATTCACAAAATATTTAGACCATAATGATATGCAGTATATAAAAATGATAACACCAAAAGTTTGAAATGGATTAGAAGGAGGCAAGACTGGGTAGTGGAATTATTGGATGGGTGGTTTGCATTTCATTTATTATATTTTTTCTCATTTTCCATGCTAAACATATAGTCCTTTTAAACTAAGAAAACTCTTAATAGATTTTTGCTTAAGAATCTTATGACACATAACATATAATATACAGTGATGACTCCTTTGTTGTTTGTTTTTTGAGACAGGGTCTTACTCTGTCACCCAAGGTAGAGTGTAGTGGCATGATCACAGCCCACTGCAGCCTTGACCTCCTGGGCTCAATCTATCCTCCCACTTTGGCCTCCTGAGTAGCTGGGACCACAGGAATGTGCCACCATGCCCGCCTAAATTTCTTTATTTTTTGTAGAGACAGGGTTTCCCTGTGTTGCCCAGGCTAGTCTCAAACTCCTAGACTTAAGGGATCCTCCCACCTTAGCCTCCCAAAGTGCTAGGGTTATAGATGTGAGCCACCATGCCCAGCCCAATGGTCAAATATTATACTTGGAGAAGCTAGGTAGCAACATGATAAAATAAGTGTGCTACAACATTAAGTTATAGCAGGTTATATTACTTTATATAGAAAGATGCAGGTAGAACTTCGTAGAAGCATCAAAGATAAAGCTGGGGCCAGGGCGCAGTGGCTCATGCCTGTAATCCTAGCACTTTGGCAGGCTGAGGCAGGTGGATCACATGAGGTCAGGAATTCAAGACCAGCCTGGCCAACATGGTGAAATCACGTCTCTACTAAAGATACAAAAAATTAGCTGGGCTTGGTGGCTCATGACTATAATTTCAGCTACTCAGGAGGCTAAGGCAGGAGCATTGCTTGAACCCAGGAGGCAGAGGTTGCAGTGAGCCGAGATCATACCATTGCACTCCAGCCTGGGCAACAAGAGCAAAACTCTGTCTTAAAGAAAAAAAAAAAAGAAAAGCTGGACACTAGTTAAAGATAGCAAAGAGACAGCAAAGATTTTATTCAGTCATTTACTGTGGTAGGGAAACAGCTAAGTTCAACTGCAAGTTGCACAGAGGTGTCTTGGAAAATGAAGGAGTAGGGAAGAGGAGCAAGCCCAGCCCCAGTAGCATCCTAGAAGTGAAACATTACAAAAGGTGGGGAAGTGAGGGAGAGTCAATATCAATGTAATTAGGCCATCTGTGTCTGCCCACTGGCATTTACCCAAGTCAGGCTTCTACCCTCCCTCAGGGTCCGGGAGGCAGAGGGCTTATCCTTCTTAGTAACATTCAAAGGAATGGGTTTCATGTCCTTGACAAAGACACTCCTGAGCTGTAGAAGACACACATGCATCTCAAAGGGACAAAGGAAGGTTTTTAAAAAATAAATGCTCTGAGAAAGGGATGTCAAGGGCCCATGGCCAGGTGTTGCTGGAACAAATAATAAATTCTTTTGGCAGCCTTGATCTTTGTTTGTCAGACTGGAACTCAAGGTGGGCCAGGTCATCCCAGGGACATGCCCTTAGGCTGCTAAAGCAATATCAGTTTTTAGTCGTTTCTTAGAGCAGGGCTTTAGTTGGAGATGTTTGTGCCACATATGCAGTTCTCAAGAGCTAAGGTATCCATGATCAAAGGGTGGGGACAGATCCAGGACAAGCAGAGCAGGTCCTTTTCCTGCCTGACTGGGTAAAGGCCTCTGCCCTGTTAATCACTGAATAAATGAGTCCCTGGACTTTACTGCTTGCCCAGTGCCCCCATAGAGTCAGTTCATGGATGAAGGGACATCCTGGGAACACATGCCAGGATGTCCTTGTTCTAAGGCCTCCGCACACACAGCAGGGCCTCACACAAGGTCACACACACACCAGAGAGGGCACAAGAAAAGGCGGAAATCTTGTCTAGGTTCTGCATGCCAAGCCAACTGCCCTAACTCTAGGCTTCATCACCCGGAGGAAGAGGTGCCATTTTCTAATCTGCCTGCCCAGAGCAAGTACCTTTTCTAATCAGAACAAAGTGTCCTTCTATGCTAAGGTGACCCTGACTACATTAGGTTTGACATTGGCAGGCAGAGTCAAGATAATTTGGGATCATCTCTGATAGGGCCCTATAATAAGATATCACTCATTATAATCGAAAATTAATTTCAGTACATTATTTTGGTTTTTGGTGGCATAGACTATACTTTGAGGACTTGTTACACACTCAGTTAATCAAAATGTATACAGTATGTATACCTGTAAGTGTTTACTAAAGATAGAGAGCCGTTATGATCCCACTTCCCTACCCCGATTCATGCTCCTACCCCTCCAATTCCCCCAACCCTCTACCACCAGCTTCATTTACTGATTTGGAAAAATATTGCAAAGCAGAAAGCAACATTACTGCATGGTTTTCTTTATGTTAGTTTAGTTACCCAAATGAGGAATTTGATTAACAGCTAAATTCTGTACCGTAGATAATGCCGGAACTAAAAATGCTTTCAAAATAAAATTTGCGTATGGAAGCAATAGATATTGTAATCAAGAAACATATAAAGCAAAGTATACTTTACTCCAACGTCAAAAAAACAAAAATCAAACAAACCAACAAAACCCGTGAAACTGTGACTACTCCAACTCGACAAGGAGGACTAACAAAAAACTCAAGTAAAACGTTTGAATTCTTTTATACTGGAAAGGCGCCAAAAGGAGAGACAGGAACAAAGATAAACTTTCAACTCAAACAAAGACACAACCCACTGGGAAAGGCATGTTCTGCCAAGGCTTAAAGAAGGGACTCTCTCTTTTGCTTCCCTCAAATCAAGGCTGAAACAATACACAATGTCTCTCAATTTTTCATCCTGGCCTTGATCTGAAAATGCTACAGCGGAAGGAATTAGTGCTGGGGTCAGGATGATGGAACTAGGTCTTTAGTGTGGGACAGGCTTCCTTGGGCTCTCCGATTTGCCCTGATTCTGAAGCTTCAGTATCAAAAATGCAGAGCCCTACGTCTTCCCTTTCTAATGATTCCAATCCAGGGAATCAGGAAGGGGACCAAGAATTTTAAAATAAGCACTGCAGGTCTATCTTTGTCAAAACTCTTTATAGCTGGTGAGAAACTGAGACCAAAAAAAATGTGGTATGTCTATGGCATAGAAAAGAAATGTTGATTAAATTGTTTATCAGCTCTCATAGTTTGTTTGCAGATTCTTTAGAGTTCTCTATGGACAAGATCACGACACCTGCAAATAGAAATTTACTTTCTCCTTTCCAATCCTGATTGCTTTTATTTCTTTTGCTTGCCTAATTGCCCTGGCTAGAACATCCAGTACAATGTTGAATAGAAATGATGAAAGAACATCCTTGTTTTGTTCCTGATCTTAGGAGAAAAGCTTTCAGTCTTTAATCATTAAGTATGATGTTGGATGTGGGTTTTTCACAGATGCCCTTTATTAGGCTGAGGAAGTTCCCTTCTATCTTATTTTTTGGTGTTTTTTATCATGAAAGTGTATTGGTTGTTGTCAAGTATCTTTTCTGTGTCAAGATTACCTTGTGGTTTTCTTTTACACTGTTAATTTGGTGCCTTCCATTGATTAACGTTCTTTTTTTTTTTTTTTTTCAGAGTCTCACGCTGTTGCCCAGGCTAGGTGGGGGTGCAGTGGCGTGATCTCAGCTCACTGCAACGTCCTCCTCCTGGGTTCAAGCGATTCTCGTGCCTCAGACTCCTGAGTAGCTGGGATCGTGCCTGGCTAATTTTTGTATTTTTAGTAGAGTCGAGGTTTTACCATGTTTGCCAGGCTGATCTCAAACTCCTGACCTCAGGTGATCCACCTGCCTTGGCCTCCCAAAGTGCTGGGATTACAGGCCTGAGCCACCACACCCAGCCTGATTAACTTTCATATGTTGAACAAACCTTGCAGTTGTGGGATAAATTCCCATTGGTCATGGCATATCATCCTTTTAAATATGATGCTGGCTTTGGGTTTCCAGTACTGAGGAATTTTGTACCCATGTTCACAAGGGATACTGGTCTGTAGTTTTCTTTCCTTGTGATAGCTTTGCCTGGCTTTGTTGTCAGAGCAATACTGTCCTCATAGAATAATTTAGGAAGTATCCCCTCTTCTATTTTTGACTGCATTTAAGAAGGACTAGTGTTAATTCCTCTTTAAAGGTTTGGCAGAATCCAGCAGTAAAGCCATCTGTGCCTGGGCTTCCTTTGTGGGTGGTTTTGGATTACTAATTCTTTTTTTTTTTTTTTTTTTTTTTTTTTAATTTTGAGACGGAGTTTCGCTCCTGTAACCCAGGCTAGAGTGCAATGGCACGATCTCGGCTCACCGCAACCTCCGCCTCCTGAGTTCAGGCAATTCTCCTGCCTCAGCCTCCTCAGTAGCTGGGATTACAGGCATGCACCACCATGCCCAGCTAATTTTTTGTATTTTTAGTAGAGACGGGGTTTCACCTTGTTGACCAGGATGGTCTCTATCTCTTGACCTCGTGATCCACCCGCCTCGGCCTCCCAAAGTGCTGGGATTACAGGCTTGAGCCACCACGCCCGGCCTGGATTACTGATTCTTTTTACTAGTTAGAGGTCTACTCAAATTTTCTTGAGCTCATTTTTATAGTTTGTGTGTTTTTAGAAATGTATCTATTTCATCTCAATTATCTAATTTGTTGGCATACTACTCATAGTATTCTCTTATATCCTTGTTATTTCTGTAAGATCAACAGTAATGTACCTGTTCCACTCCTGATTTTAGAAATCGGAGTCTTCTCTGTTTCTGTTTTATCACTCTACCTAAAGACTTGTCATATTTTGTTGATCTTTTCAAAGAACCAGTTTTTGGCTTAGTTGACCTTCTCTATTGTTTTTCTGTTATCTATTTATTTCCATTCTTTATTTACTTCCTTCTTCATGCTTTGGATTTAGTTTGCTCTTCTTTCTCTAGATTCTTAAGGTAAAAGGTTAGGTCACTGATCTGAGATCTTTCTTCTCTTCCAGTGAAGGTGTTTACGGGTATATATTTCCCTCTGAAGTTTTGGTATGTTGTGTACTTATTTTCATTCACTTCAAAGTATTTTTTAAATTTCAATTGGGATTCCTTCTTTGATCCACTGTTTACTTAGGAGCATGTTGTTTAATTTTTACGTATTTCTGAATTTTTCAAATTTTCTTTTTTCTTTTTTTGAGACAGAGTTTCACTCTTGCCCAGGCTGGAGTGCAATGGCAGGATCTTGGCTCACTGCAACTTCCACCCCCCAGATTCAAGTGATTCTCCTGCCTCACCCTCCTTGAGTAGCTGGGACTACAGGCACATGCCACCACACCCAGCTCATTTTTGTATTTTTAGTAGAGATGGGGTTTCTTCATATTGGTCAGGCTGGTCTAGAATTCCTGACCTCAGGTGATCTGCCTGCCTTGGCCTCCCTAAGTGCTGAGATTACAGCTGTAAGCCACCACGCCCAGCTCAAATTTTCTTATATTATTATTTCTAATTTTATTCCATTGACAAAGAACACACCTTGTATAATTTTCATCTTTTAAAATTCACTGAGACTTGTTCTATGGCCTAAAATATGGTCTATCCTGGAGAGTGTTCCATGTGCACTTGCGAACAATGTGAATTGTGCTGCTGTTGAATGTAGTGTCCTATATATGTCTGTTAGGTCTGGTTGATAAACACTATTGTTCAAGTCATCCATTTCCTTCCTAGTTTTCTGTCTAGTTATTTTACTTATTATTGAAAGTTTGGTATTTAAGTTTCACTATTATCATTGAATTGTCCATTTATCCATTCAGTTCTGTCAGGTTTTACTTCACATATTTTGAGGCTCAGTTTTAGGTAATTATGTATGTATAATTGTTATATCTTCCTGATGGATTGACCCTTCTATCATAAAAAATGTCATATATCTAGTAATTTTTTTTTGCATTAATGTCTGCTTTGATGTTACTATAGCCACTCTACTTCTCTTTTGCTGTATGCATGGTATTTTTCCATCTTTTTAATTTCAACTATTTCTTTGATGACTAACTTCTTTTTATATGCTTATTGACCATTTGAATATCCTCTTTTGTAGAATGCCTGTTCATGTCTTTGTCCAGTTTTTATTTTCATTTTTTGTCTCTATCTTATTGATTTGTAGTTGTTCTTTATACGTTATATATTACAAGGCTTTTGTAGAATGTACTATTGCAAATGTTTTTTCTGCTTTATAGAGTCTCTTGACTTTTCTAGTAGTGTTGATGAATAGTTCATGAAGTTCAATTTATCAATCTTTTTCAATTCTTTAATTTTTCTTTCATTTCTTTTCATTTTCCTTTTTGTGTCCTGTTTAAGAAATCTTTACAACCGAGCACGGTGGCTCATACCTGTAATCCCAGCACTTTGGGAGGCCGAGGTGGGTAGATCACGAAGTCAAGAGATTGAGACCATCCTAGCCAACGTGGTGAAACCCCGTCTCTACTTAAAAATACAAAAATTAGACAGGGTTTCACCATGTTGGCCAGGCTAGTCTCAAACTCCTAACCTCAAGTAATCTGTCTATCTTGGCCTCCCAAAATGCTGGGATTACATGCATGAGCCACTGTGCCCAGCCATATATTTGCTTATTTGGGCTTTTTTTTCCTTTAACATAGCATTATGGCAATGTATTAGATATTGCCGTATCTAATTAGACTAATATATTAGATATTGCCTATTTCTTCTCCAAAGTGGTTGTTCTAACTTTTACTCAAATCAGCACTATTTTCACACTCCCTTTGCTTCACATTCTCCCTTTGTCAGACTTTTAAACTTTTAATAGATGTAAAGTATCTTAGTATGGTTGGAATGTGCATTTTCCTAATTACAAATGAAATTGAGAATATTTTCATGTGTTTATTGACCATTTGAGTTTATGTTCCTATTTATTGACTATTGATTTCTTATATGTTTCAAGAACAAGTTTAAAAAAAGAAAAGCAAAATACAGAATAATAGATATAAGGACACACACGTGTGTGTGTGCTCATTTATATTCAATACCTATATATAAATATGTTTTTCTATGATTAGTTTTAGTTGTTTTAGGCAAAATCTTGCTCTGTCATCCAGGTTGGAGTACAGATAATTTTTTTTTTAAAGACAGAGTCATGTTCTGTACCCCAGGCTGGAGTGGAGTGTGTGATCTCAGCTCACTGCAACGTTTGCCTCCTGAATTCAAGTGACTCTCCTGCCTCAGCATCCCAAGAAGCTGGGATTACAGGCACCTGCCACCACACCCAGGTATTTTTAGTAGAGACGGATTTCACTATGTTGGCCAGGCTGGTCTCAAACCCCTGACTTCAGGTGATCTGCCCACCTCGGCCTCCTAAAGTGCTGGGATTATGGACATGAGCCACCACGCCCAGCCATTTTTTTTTTTTTAAAGACAGAGTCTCGCTTGGCAGCCCAGGCTGGAGTGCAGTGGCATGATCTTGGCTCATTTCAACCTCTGCCTCCCTGGTCCAAGCGATTCTCCTGTCTCAGCCTCCTGAGTTGCTGGGATTACAGGCCCACATTACCATGCCCAGCTAATTTTTGTATTTTTAGTAGAGATGGGGTTTCACCATGTTGGTCAGACTGATCTCAAACTTCTGACCTTAAGTTATCCACCTGTCTTAGCCTCCCAAAGTGCTGAGATTACAGGCATGAGCCTGCATAGTATATATTTTTTAAATTAAGCAATAGATGAAATAATCATTAAAAGACATTTGTAGTAAACTGTAAAAGCAAAGTGACAAAACTTGTAATTTGTTTTAAAAAAAAGTGAAGCCGGGCGCGGTGGCTCACGCCTGTAATCCCAGCACTCTGGGAGGCCGAGGCGGGTGGATCACGAGGTCAAGAGATCGAGACCATCCTGGTCAACATGGTGAAACCCCATCTCTACTAAAAATACAAAAAAGTAGCTGGGCATGGTGGCACGTGCCTGTAATCCCAGCTACTCAGGAGGCTGAGGCAGGAGAATTGCCTGAACCCAGGAGGCGGAGGTTGCAGTGAGCCGAGATCAAGCCATTGCACTCCAGCCTGGGTAACAAGAGTGAAACTCCATCTCAAAAAAAAAAAAAGTGAAAAAGTAAAGTAAGATTAATGTTCTGGGTGTGGGTGTGGGGAGATATTTAACATTACTAGAATTTTGGTGGAAATGAGTAGGATCCAGAGAGTTAGCCAGATGGCCAAGTGAGATTGGATCTCAAGCAAGCTCCTGCAAAGACTTTGATCTCCCTGTGGTAAAGGATTAATTGCCCATGAGGCATAAGTCAATGAACCAGATCAGTAAAACTTCAGCCCTGCTGCATACTAATATTACCTGAGAAACTTCTAAAGTAAGGATCAAGGGGTAAGGTGCAGTCATGCATGCTTGAAATCCCAGCACTTTGGGAGGCCGAGGCAGAAGGATCTTGAGTCAAGGAGTTTGAGACCATCCTCGGCAACACAGTGAGACCCCCCCATCTCTACAAAAAAAGAAAAAATTAGCTGGGTGTGGTGGCACGCACCTGTAGTCCCAGCTACTCAGGAGGCGGAGGCAGGAAGATGGTGTGAGCCCAAGACTTGGCGGTTGCAGTGAGCTCTGATCACACCACTGCACTCTAGCCTGGGTGACAGAGGGATACCCTAACTCAAATAAATAAACAAATAAGAATATTGACTGGATGCGGTGGCTCACTCCTATAATCCCAGCACTTTGGGAGGTTGAGCAGGTGGATCACCCGAGGTTGGGAGTTTAAGACCAGCCTGGTCAACATGGAGAAAGCTGTCTCTACTAAAAATAAAATAATCGGCCAGGTGCAGTGGCTCATGTCTGTAATCCTAGCACTTTGGGAGGCCAAGGTGGGTGGATCACCTTAGGTCAGGAGTTTCAGAGCAGCCTACCTAACATGGCGAAACCCTGTCTCTACTAAAAATATAAAAATGGCCAGGCGCGGTGGCTCACACCTGTAATCCCAGCACTTTGGGAGGCCGAGGCGGGTGGATCACGAGGTCAAGAGATCGAGACCATCCTGGTCAACATGGTGAAACCCCGTCTCTACTAAAAATACAAAAAACTAGCTGGGCATGGTGGTGCGTGCCTGTAATCCCAGCTACTCAGGAGGCTGAGGCAGGAGAATTGCCTGAACCCAGGAGGCGGAGGTTGCGGTGAGCCGAGATTGCACCATTGCACTCCAGCCTGGGTAACAAGAGCGAAACTCTGCCTCAAAAAAAAAAAAAAAAAAAAAATATATATATATATATATATAAATTAGCAGAGCATGGTGGTGGGCACCTATAATCCCAGCTACTTGGGAGGCTGAGCAGGAGAATCACTTGAAAGGCGGTGGGTGGGGGCAGGCGCAGAGGTTGCAGTGAGCTAAGATCGCATTGGTGCACTTCAGCCTGGGCGATAAGAAGGGAGCTCTGTCTTTTTTTTTTTTTTTTTTTTTTGAGACACAGTTTCACTCTTGTTGCCCAGGCTGGAGTGCAGTGGCATGTTTCAGCTCACTGCAACCTCCTCTTCCCGTGTTCAAGCAATTCTCCTGCCTCAGCCTTCCAAGTAGCTAGTATTATAGGCATGTGCTACCACGCCTAGATAATATTTTTTTGTATTTTTAGTAGAGATGGAGTTTCTCCATGTTGCTCAAGGTGGTCTCAAACTCCTGACCTCAGGTGATCCGCCCACCTCAGCTTCCCAAAGTGCTGGGATTATAGGCATCAGCCACTGCCCCCAGCCAAGAGAGACTCTGTCTCAAAAAAAAAAAAAAAAAAAAAAAAAAGAAAAGAAAGAAAGAAAAGAAAAGAAATCTAGGCTGTAGCTTGGAATAATTGATCAAAGATCTTTTTTTTTTTTTTTTTTTAATGGAATTTTGCTCTTGTTGCCCAGGCTGGAGTGCAATGGCGTGATCTCGGCTCACCACAACCTCCGCCTCTCAGGTTCGACAATTCTCCTGTCTCAGCCTCCCAAGTAGTTGGGATTACAGGTGTGTGCCACCTTGCTTGGCTAATTTTTTTTTTTTTTTAAGATGGAGTCTTGCTTTGTTGCCCAGGTTGGAGTGTAATGGCTTGATCTCAGCTCAGTGCAACCTCTGCCTCCCAAGTTCAAGCAATTCTCCAGCCTCAGCCTCCCAAGTAGCTGGGATTACAGGCACCCACCACCATGCTCGGCTAATTTTTGTATTCTTAGTTGAGATGGGGTTTCACCATGTTGGCCAGTCTTGAACTCTTGACCTTGTGATCTGCCCACCTAGGCCTCCCAAAGTACTGGGATTAGAGGTGGGAGCCAGCAAACCTGTCCCTAATTTTTATTTTTAATAGAGACAGGATTTCACCATATAGGCCAGGCTGGTCTGAAACTCGTGACCTCAGGTGATGCCCCAGCTTCCCAAAGAGCTGGGATTAGAGGTGTCAGCCACCACTGACCCAAAATCTTAATTGAGATTTTGCAGAAGTGTTGGCTCTGGGAATGGTATTTTAAAAAAATTGTCCAGGTGATTACTACGAGCAGACAAGGTTGAAACCCCACAATGTAGATGTCAATACATAAGACATCAAACAACACTGTTTGAGGAAAAAAAGAAATTTTTTGACAGGTGGTTATTATCAGGTTTTTAAATTTTAAGTACAATGAAATAAGGAAAAATTTGTAGATTTCTGTTAGATGACATCAACAGAGAGTAAAAGAAAATTATAGCTTAAAAAAAAGGTTTCTATCTCAAAATAAAGTTTTTTTTAAAATGACTTTCATTCAATGATTATTTATTGAGAATCTATGACATGCAAAGCCTTGTGCTAGAACTGCGGGTTGTTGTTTTTTTTAATGACTGGGAAATGGCTCTTACCCTCAAAGTTGCTACAGTCTGGGTAAGAGATGCAAAGAATTAGAGATAGAACAGGCGGAAAGAAATGCCAAAGTGGAAGAAACAAAATGTATGGGCACACTGAGGAGGTGAACACTGGCGAGGAGGGTGGGAATGGGGAGGCTTCATGAAGAAACCAGGATTTGAATGCAGTTTTGAAGAATGAGTAGTATTTCAGGAGGTGGAGAAGTTGGGTGAGGGGCAGAGTCCCAGTCTGGGAAACAGTAGGAGCCACTGTTGATACTTTTGAGAGGTATCCGTTCATTCTCTCCATCTCTCTGTCTGTCTCTCTCTATAGACAGTGTGTATGTAAATTATATAATACATATATAAAATACATGTTACACATATGTATATATAAAATAAAATCATGTGACCCCCCCTGCCCCAACTCACCGTGACAAAGAGAAAGTTAAGCTTAGGACCCGAGTCACACAAAAACTGTTTTCCGGCCGGGAGTGGTGGCTCACTCCTTTAATACCAGCACTTTGGGAGGCCGAGGTGGGCGGATCACCTGAGGTCAGGAGTTCGAGACCAGCCTAGCCAACATGGTAAAACCCCATCTCTACTAAAAATGCAAAAAAAAAAATTAGCTAGGCATGGTGGCACGCACCTGTAATCCCAGCTACTTGGGAGGATGAGGCAGAAGAATCGCTTGAACCTGGGAGGCGGAGGTTGCAGTGAGCTGAGATCGTGCCACTGCACTCCAGCCTGGATGACAGAGTAAGACTGTCTGAAAACAACAACAACAACAACAACTACTTTCCTTTTGTTCGCAAACAAATAGCTGTAATTTCACATGCTTACTTTGTTATGCAAACTGTAGATCTGAGCACAAAACAAATGCATAATTGCCTTTCCCTGGCTCCTTTTTTTTTTTTCATGTAAAATGTAGATTCCCTGGGTGCTAAAAAAAAAAAAAAAAAAAAGTCTCACCAGAGTCCAGGCATGGTGGCTCACGCCTGTAATCCCAGCACTTTGGGAGGCCAAGGCGGGTGAATGACCTGAGGTCAGGAGTTTGAGACCAGCCTGACCAACATGGAGAAACCCCATCTCTACTAAAAATACAAAATTAGCTGGGCGTGGTGGCGCATGCTTGAAATCCCAGCTGCTCTCCTGTGGCAGGAGAATCACTTGAATTCAGAAGGCAGAGTTTGCGGCAAGCCGAGATCACACCACTGCACTCCAGCCTAGGCAACAAGAGCAAAATTCCACGACACACACACAAAAAGCCTCACACCAATGTGACTACTTGCCTCATTGCCTATCCTCTGCCACTTTTTCGCCTTTCCTCCTTCCCTTCCTGTTCACTATTTCCCCTTGAAATATTGAAGTCCTCAAAACCCTCTTTTGAGGGTTTCCTCTTCTTTTCAAATCCTTTGCCCATTTTTCTATTGGGTTATTTTTATTCTATTTATTGTTTTTGGAGACAAAGCACAGGACACAGATCCTACTCTTACTTGTGTTTTTTCTTTCTGGGTGTGTCCTCAACCTTGGCAAAATAAACCCCTAAATCAATTATTTACCTCAGTCACTTTTTGGTTTATACATATACGTATGGGTTTTATATATATATATATATATATATACACATATGTACATGTATATACACATCACATAGGAATAAACTAAGCAATTGTTTGGGCATATGTTTACATATATATTCGATATATTTATGGAGTACCTATCTAATGTCTCTAAGGATATTGTGTCTATTTATTCACATATTCACATATATGTTTGTGTGTTAGGGGAATGTGGGAGGATATGTTTACTCTCTCTCTCTCTCTTTTTTTTTTTTTTTTTTCCTTTTTGAGACAGAATCTCACTCTGTCACCCAGGCTGGAGTGCAGTGGTGCCAGTACAGCTCACTGCGGCCTCGATCTCTCCAAGCTCAGGTGACCCTCCCACCTCAGCCTCCCGAGTAGCTAGCACTACAGGCGTGCCCCACTACATCTAGTTAATTTTGCTATTTTTTTCTTTAGAAATGGGATTTTGCCATGTTGTCCAGCCTGTACCCAATCTCCTGAGCTCCAGCAATTGCCTCCTCCCACCTCAGCCTCCCAAAGTGCTGAAATTACAGGCTGCATCCAGCCATGTTTACTCTCCAGCATGTGTTGTTTTTATTCAAAAACTGCAGTGCTTCTTCGCCTGAAACCTTTTGCAGACTCCCCATCACCTACCAGGTTGCATGCAAGCTCTTTGCCTGTTGCACCAAGCCTGTGTGGTCAGGGCTCTGTTTGCCTCTATCTCCAGCCTTCTCTTGAGGGCTCTACAGTGGTGGAATGAAAGAAAGAGTACTCTTCCTGAGAACCTTCTTCCAAACTGGAGTCCTTTCAGCAATTATTTTCAAGATTAATATGTCAACATGACTACTGTTACAGGGATAATGAAAAGACCTAGGGGAAGCAGTGTGAAAGCAAGACTGTGACCATGCAGAGAGGGAGCCACAGGGCAGTGCCTGCTTTATGGACTTCCTCCCCCACTACCCAAAGACAGAGTCCACTCCCTCCCTGACAGAATTCCCCATGTTTGGACTTGGCTTTGACGCTGCTGCAGTCACTCTGAGAACTTTATAAACTGCTCCTAGGTCCTTGAACAAGCCCAGCTGTGTCACATCTCTGTGATTTTACACATTTTCATCCCTCAAGCTTAAATGCTCTTACCTACCATGGTCTGCTAGGCAAACTCTAATCATCTTTCAAAATTCAGCTCATGCAACATTGTTTCTTTCCATCTGGAGGACACAGTGAGATATTCCCCACCCAGTGATTTAGAAACAAGATCGCCACAAAATAACACAAACAAACCACATATATCATAAACCCTATTAGCCCTCTGGAAGAGAAAATCAAACAATTGTGTATAAATGTGAAGAATTTAGAAACTCTCTAAAAGGGAGTTTTCTAATTTCAAAAAGAAAAAAAAGAAGAAAGTGGTGTTGGATATTCTCAAGGACAGAATACGGAAAAAAAACCAACTGCAATTTAATAAACAGAAAACAATTAAGTAATTGTATTTGCCAGGTTTACAACAAGACCATGTGAAGAAAAGGGTCTAGTGAACCCAGGAAACAGAGTTAGGCTGGGGTTGGGAGTAGATAGGTACATATCATAAATTTCTACTGCTATTTATTAGCCTAGCATATGAATAAATTATAACTTATCTTCTATTGGTAGAAATGAAGACGGTTTTCAATAGTTAGCCATAATAAACAATGCTCAATAAGCATTTCATTCATGTCTCCTTGTGCTCATGAGCTCATATTTTCTTTCCTGAGATGGAGTTTCACTCGTCGCCCAGGCTGGAATGCAAGCATGTAATCTTGGCTCACTGCAACCTCTACCTTCCGGGTTCAAGTGACTGTCCTATTTCAGCCTCCCAAGTAGCTGGGATTATAGGCACCCACCACCATACCCGGCTAATTTTTGTATTTTTAGTAGAGACAGGGTTTTACCATGTTGGCCAGGTTGATCTCAAACTCCTGACCTCAGCTGATCTGTCCACCTTGGCCTCCTGAAGTGCTGGGATTAAAGGCATGAGCCACCACGCCCAGCCTTATATTTTCTTTTTTTCTCTCTTATTTAAAATCAAGACAGAGTCTTGCTCTGTCTCACAGGCTGAAGTACAGTGATGTGATCATGGCTCACTGCAGCCTTAACCTCCTGGGTTCAAGTAATCCTCCCACCTGGGCCTCCCAAAGTGCTGGGATTACAAGTGTGAGCCACTGTGTCTGGCCTAGCTCATAATTTCCCAGGGTATGTGTTCAGGAGTGAGATTACTGAATAATAAAGTGTGAGCCTAGTCAACTATACTAGATAAGGTCAAATTGTTCTTCAAAGTGGTGGTGCCAGTTTATGCTGCCACCAGCAGTGTAATAGTGTTCTAGTTGTTCTGTATTCTTACTAACACTTGGTATTGTCAGACTTAAGTGACAATTGGATGCAATGGAAATGCTATCTCACTATTGTTCTACTTTGCATTTCTTTGGTTAGTACTGAGATTTCACATCTTTTTATATGGCTATGGCCACTTGAATTTCCTCTTCTTTTCATATCCTTTTCTCATTTCTGTGTTGGATTATTTTTGTTCTATTTATCATTTTGTGGGAATTGCATATGTTTACGTATGTACTGTGAGTGTGTGTTTGTGTGTGTGTGTGTGTGTGTGTGTGTGTGTGTGTGTGTTGGGTTTATTCTTCTCTCTTGTTTATTCATTTAAAAAAAAAAACAAACCTCTCTGTTCCTCAATTGTCTTATCTGTAAAATGACTATAATATTATTAAGTTACTATATGTAATGTCCTGTAACAGTGCCTAGCATTTTAGAAAACACAATATATTTGTTTGTATTATTATCAGCATCTTTGAATAAAAAGTTTTAATTATTTTAAAGTATCTTTTAATAAATAGAGAAAATAAAATTTTAACGCCTATATTTATAAATATTTCCTCTACAGGTTGTGCTTTTTATATCTAACACTGGCTTTTTTTATGTTTACTCTATGCTTTGCTCATTCTCAAAGTGTTTTCACTATTTGAAAACTTTCCCATCAAACATGCTAGAACCTATTAAAATAGGGAGAATATGAAAAATACCTAAATCATTTCCTCTGTGTTTCAAAGGATAATGATTGCTTTTCTAGATATTATCATGAATACCAAAGTCATGCTTTTGTTCACTGAGCTTAAATCCATAAAACAAGGGTTTTGGCTGGGCGTGGTGGCTCACGCCTGTAATCCCAGCACTTTGGGAGGCCGAGAAGGGTGGAGCACCTGAGGTCAAGAGTTTGAGATCAGCCTGACCAACATGGTGAAACCCCGTCTCTACTAAAAAAAAAAAAAAAAATGCAAAACTTATCCGGGCATGGTGGTGGGCACCTGTAATCCCAGTTACTTGGGAGGCTGAGGCAGGAGAATTGCTTGAACCCGGGAGGCAGAGGTTGCAGTGAGCCGAGATTGTACCATTGCACTCCAGCCTGGGCAACACAGCAAGACTCCATCTCAAAAAATAAAAAAATAAAACAAGGATTTTTAAGATCATGATATCTTGTCAGCACATACTGGTGGTTCCTATATGATATTCAAATTTTAAATTTCTATTTCTCTACATGCTTTTTTTTTTCTCAGACAGGGTATTGCTCTGTCACCTAGACTGGAGTGCAATGGTGCAATTATAGCTCACAGCAGCCTCAAACTCTTTGGCTCAGGTGATCTTCCTGCCTTAGCCTTCTGCATACACACACCATGATACTTGACTAATTTTAAAAAATGTTTTTTGGTGGGGCATGGTGGTTCATGCCTGTAACCTCAGCACTTTGGGAGGCTGAGGTAGGCAGATCACCTGAGGTCAGGAGTTCAAGACCAGCCTGACCAAAATGGAGAAACCCCTTCTCTACTAAAAACACACACACACAAATTAGCCAGGCATAGTGGTGCATGCCTGTAATCCCAGCTACTTGGGAGGCTGAGGCAGGTGAATAGCTTGAACCCGGAAGGTGGAGGGTGTGGTGAGCTGAGATCACGCTATTGCACTCCATCCTGGGCAACAAGAGCGAAATGCTGTCTCAAAAAAAGAAAAGAAAAAAAAAGTTTCTATAGAGACAGGGTCTTGCTTTGTTTCCCAGGCTGGGCTTGAACCCCTGGGCTCACACGATACCCCCTGCCTTGACCTCCTGAGTAGCTGGGCCACCATGCCCCACCTTTTTGTTTGTGTAATTCCCCCCTCAACCCATTTTTCCCCCAGCATCGCAAATGCCTCCATCTTTTCAAATGCTGATATTTTATATATGTACCAGAATTATTCTTCTTTTCCTCTTGTAAAGCTTACTAGACTTTGACAAATACATAGTTTAACAAAGACCATATCTGTTCAGTAAGCTGAGTTGATTTGCTGTTCTGTGAAATAAAACCTTAGATATCACGTTAGCTATGTATTGTAGTCATCTTGCAATGTCACTCTTAGTGATGAAAATCACTTCCAGGCCCCTCAGTGGTGGACTCTTCCCTTCTCCTCTATTGAAGACATTATAATACTTCTTGGGAAACTTTCATGGCTACAAAAGTGGTAGCAGTCACTACTCAGTGGAATTTTTGGCAGATACAGAGCAACCCTGTCTGAACACAGAGAGATCAAGATGGGCTCTAAGTCACAAAACCTCACAAGACAACTTGGATACCTGAAATAAATGCTGTGAAAGTTCCAAAGCTCCTTCCTGAAGAGAAGTCCTGCTTTGCCTAGTTACCCCAGGGATTTGTCTCCAGGTGGAGCTCTAGTGGTTTCTGCTCAGCCATAAATATTAAACATTTTAGCTTTCATGATTAGTTGTCTACCTTGCTACCTTCTTGGGATTTACAAAGAAAAATGCTTGCACTCCAGACTCTCCTTAGAGAATATGTATGGAATTTTTTTGTCATTCAATTTATATCAGAAATCTAGCCCAAAGAATTTATATTCTGGGAAGATTACTGTATTAGTCCATTCTCACAATGCTATAAAGAAAATCTGAGACTGGGTAATTGATAAAGACAGAGATTTAATTGGCTCACAGTTCTGCAGGCTGTGCAAGCTGCATGCAGTATCCACTTCTGGGGAGACCTCAAGGAGCTTTTTCTCCTGGCCGAAGGCAAAGCAAGAGCAGGTGTCTTACATGGCAGAAGCAGGAGCAAGAGAGCAAAGGGGGAGGTGCTACATGCTTTTAAACAACCACATCTCATTAGAACTCATTCACTGATGCAAGGACAGTACCAAGGGGATGGTGCTAAACCATTCATGCAAAATTCACCCCGATTATCCAATCACCTCCCACCAGGCCCCACCTCCAACGCTGGGGAATTACAATTTATTGGGGGGATGGAGTCTCGCTCTGTCATCCAGGCTGGAGTGTGGTGGCGCAATCTCACCTCACTGCAACCTCTGCCTTTTGAGTTCAAGTGATTCTCCTGCCTCAGCCTCCCAAGTGGCTGGGATTACAGGTGCGTGCCACCACACCCAGCTAATTTTTGTATTTTTAGCCTAACTCTGTGTTTGTCATTAACACATATGTGTTGTTTTCCCCTTGGTCCTGATTTTCTATCCCTATTTTTCTTTCTTACTCTTATGTCGCAGATGTCTGTCTCCAGACCTGATCACTCTTCAGAGATTCGGAGTCACTAACTGCCTTCTCAACATCTCAATTAGATGTCTACAAGAATCTCAAATTCAAAATGTCTAAAACTTCACCTAATTCTCCACCTAAAAACAAATGAACAAACAAAACCCAGCTCTCTCTTTCCTCTGCTTTTCCTAACCCCAAAGAATGTTAATACCATCCATCCAATAGCCCAAGTCAGAATTCTTAGTCATCCTTAATCCTTCTCTTTTTCTCACCCTCTGTGTCTGTCAGGATTTGCTAGCTTATGCTGCAGTAACAAACAGGCCCAACTCTCAATGGCTTAACACAACAGAAGTTTATTTCTCATCCTAACTACTGAGTTAGAACACGGGCTCTGCTCCACTTTGTCAAACCAACTCCACGATCCAGGATGATGGAGCAGCCACAATCTGCAACATTTTTCGTTATCACGAGAGACAGAAAAGAGTTCCAAAGGGTTTCATCTTGCAATTTGATGCTTAGCCCAGAAGTGACATATATTACTTCTGCTACAGCTGTTAATAACTGGCTCTTCCACCCAACCACAGGAGATCAGGAAGTATAACACTACCAGGTGCCCAAGAGAAAAATTAATAAGCAGCCTTGATGACTACTACGCTCAGGATAGACTCCCCAGAAGCAGACCTTAAGATGAAGATTCATGTGAAAGCTATTTACTAGGAAGTATTTCCAGGAAAAAAGATAATAAGGGGTCCAGGAAGAGAGACAGGGAAGGAAGGAAGCCAAGCGAGTGTTCAATAGCAAATGAAGTCCCATAGAGGGTAAGTTAGGCTCAATGCCATAGAGGAATTCTGGAGATAGTCATACCTCAGAGCAGTCTGAACTGGTGCAAGGAAGCTGGAGACTTTATGCTTCTATACCTGGAGTCATTTGTAGGGCCCTTGCCAGGGAGATGTAAACCCCAGGCATTTCTGGCTTTCCTTGCAGATAGTGGCTGTTGGAAGTGAAAACATGGCATGAAATTGGTAAAGGGGTCTGAAAGCATAAAAATGGAGCACTGATACACTTCTGTTACACAAACCCCCAATCGAATAAATCACAGTATCCTATCAGCTGTATCACCTATATGTTTCCTAAATCATCCATTTTTCTCTATTCTCTAGTCGTTCCTCCCTCAAGTACCCCTCGAGCCCATCATCCTTGGTCTTCTGCCCTATTGCAGCCAGGATACTGAACTGCACTCTTGATCTCTCTAATCTACTCTTCACACTGTAATCAGATTGTTCCTTCTGATTCAAGTGGCTTTTCCCTGGCGATATCTCAAATTCAGCATGAAGGCCCATAGAGGGTAAGTTAGGCTCATGCTTTCTATTCAGGATACAATTCCTGTGATGTAGATGAGAAAACTGAGGCACAGAGAAGTTAAGTAACTTACCAATAGTCATTCAGTTAGCAACTGGCAGAGCCAGAATATGAATCTAGTATCCATTAACCCCAAAGGCTTTCCTATTGCATTTCACTGTTCCTGGATTGTGACTAATTTGCCCACTTTATCCTGATTACTACCAGTTCTATAAGCTTCACATGCAATTGGTTTAAAGCCAAGTTTATCATCTTACTTATGTCCCTCACCAAATGCCCCTGCGCCTGAGGTTCCAGTGTCAAAATGGCCCTGCCATCCTTTGCCGTTACCCTTGACTCTTCCTTCTTCTTTCTCTATTGTTTCAAGTTCTTCCCGCAGTTATTGTACTTCTGACTCCTAATGCCCATTGCTGCAGGTAGGGGTGGCTTTATACGCCCTAAGCTATGGTACAGAGTACCCAACAAGTACCCATATGTAGGAGGTCCTGGAGCTGGGCCCAAAGAGGGCTCATTAGCAGTGGATAGCATTCCAACAATACTCTGTGCCAAGAAATGAGATCAGAATCCAGGGAATGAAGCCAAAGCTGGCTCGTCAGTTGCCAAGCTGGAAGTTTTTGGACATGGTTATAAGCAAAGGGAAAGATGCCAGTAGAAAGGGAGAGACCGACTGATGACAAAACTGAAAGAAGCATTAACAGATGGGGCGGGGTCCTGGGGGAGGCGATCAAAGGCATCACTGTATGTCTCCTTGGGAGAGGGCTGGTTCTGATGATTGGGGTCTTGGGGAGAGGAGTTAGATGCCTGGCATATAGTAGGTGTTCAAAATAGTACTGAAAAGTCTTAATGAAAGTATCTGTCCTCTATTTCTGGAGGCAAGTGTTTTGAACCAATTTAGCTTAAACACACACACACACACACACACACACACACACACACACACACACGCAAACGGCTGGGTGTGGTAGCTCCTGCCTGTAATCCCAGCAGTTTGAGAGGCCGAGGTGGGTGGATCACCAACATGGAGAAACCCCATCTCTACTAAAAATACAAAAAAATTAGCTGGACATGGTGGTGCATGCTTATAATCCCAGCTACTCAGGAGGTTGAGGCAGGAGAATCGCTTGAACCCAGGAGGCAGAGGTTGTGGTGAGCTGAGATCGTGCCTTTGTACTCCAGTCTGGGCAACAAGAGTGAAACTCCATCTCAAAAAAAAAAAAAACCAAACCAAAACAAAACAAAAAACACCCAAAAAACAAAAAACCCTAACACTTACTTTCATATTTCTAAATAAAATACTTACATTATTTCTTGATTTATCAACATGGAACCACTAATTTCCTGTTAGGTGGATGGGCAACTTTGTCTGTTGTATTACTACCCTCTACTTCTCTTCCTCTTTTCTCATAGTTTAAAAAAATCCCAGATAAATCAGTAGTCCATGTGATCTGTAAATATGTAACGTCAATGTGACTATGGTTTCATGATGATCCTTTTTGTTGTATATTTTACCTTGTACAATTTTTTTCTGGAATTAAAATTTTAAGACATTATGTATTTCGTGTACCTATCTTTAATGTTTTCTGAAGTAGTCCATCTGCTCTGTCAAATTTTGAGTAGATGTTTTTCCCCCAACCATGCTGAAGAATGTTAAGCAATTAATTGTTTCCATGCTTTCCTGGAGCCCCCCTCCCACAGTGCCTCTCCCACTGCTGCAGCCCTAGTGCACAAGCTGTCACCCGGAGATCTTCTCTACCAAACGGTTTCTCTTCTGTTGGGGCTCCTTTCTCCGGATCCAGTGAATTATTTTCCTTGGTTTGGTCAACCTGCATACTTGATTCATGGTTTGGCTGTGTAATTTTCAAGGTATTACTCCACCATCTCCCACTATTCAGCAGTGTTGAGAAGTCTTAGGGCACTCTGCTTCTTGTTATTTTGTTATTTTAGAGGTGAGGGTGTTTTCTTAGAAAACAATGGTAGTCTCAGTTGACGGTGTTCAAATTGACTGTATTATGGACCAGTGGAGCTGGGAGGGACCCTCTGTGTCCCCTAGTTTGATATCCCTATAATACAAAGAAGGTACCTGACATCCAAAGAAGTGACATGCCCTGTCTAAAGTTGTGGTTAGGAAGGGACAGAGCCAGGACTCTAGATACCATCCTCTGGCCATAATTCCAAAATTTTCTCCAGTGTCATGTACGTAGGCTAATGTGCTCACAGCACTCGTGTTTTTGTTTCCTTTTGTTTTACTTTTTATTATGGCAATTTTCAAACATATACAGATATAGACTAGTTTAATGAATTCCCATGTTCTCATCACGAATATTCAAAAATGAATACATGGCCCATCTTGTATCACTTAAACTCCTGCAGACAAGCCCCGCCCCGCCCTGTTGTTCTGAATAAAATCCATCATCATATCTCACTGTTAAAAGGCCTGTTGTTTAAGAAAAAATAACCATAATACATGACTGGTTGCTCTGCAGGTTTTATAATTGCCTTTTTATTTCTGATGTCCTAAAATATTCACAGTGTTAGACACTTAGAAGGCCCTTTTAATATGAAGACTCTTCATCCTTCTGGGAAATTTTCTTGTATTTGTCCTTGAAAATATTTCTGTCTTCCTTTTTTTCTTTTCTTTCTCTATAACTCCTGGTCTTCTGGATTGATCCTCTACATCCATCTCCTTTCTGTTCTTTTTTTTTCTTCTTCTTCTTGATACGGAGTCTCCCTCTGTCAAACCAGGCCAAGTGCAGTGGCATGATCTCGGCTCACTGCAACCTCCACTTCCCAGATTCAAGTGATTCTCCTGCCTCAGCCTCCCGAGTAGCTGGGATTACATATGTGTACAACCATGCCTGGCTAATTTTTGTATTTTTAGTACAGATGGAGTTTTACCATGTTGGCCAGGCTGGTCTTGAACTCCTGACCTCAAGTGATCTGCCCACCTTGGCCTCCCAAAGTGCTGGGATTAGAGGTGTGAGCCACTGCCCCCAGGCCTATTCTTTTTTTTTTTTTTTAATCTCTCTTTTTTCCTATTTAGTGGAAGATAAATGGCTTCTCAACTCTTCAACTAAAATGTTCAATTTCAGCTTCCCTAATTTTAAATTTCCAAGTTATCTTTTTTGGATTTTATTTATTTATTTTTGAGATTGCGTCTCACTTGGTTGCCCTGGTTGGAGTACAGTAGTGCAATATTTGCTCACTGCAACCTCTGACTCCCAAGTTTAAGCGATTCTCCTGCCTCAGCCTCCTGAGTAGCTGGGACTACAGGCACATGACACCATGTCCTGCTAATTTTTGTGATATTAGTAGAGATGGGGTTTCACTGTATTGGCCAGGCTGTGTCAAACTCCTGACATTGTGATCTGCCTGGCTCGGTCTTCCAAAGTGCTGGGATTATAGGCGTGAGCATGTCCTTGGTTTATGAATGCACAAACTTCTGTTATTTTCCCAATGGTATTATTTGCTTGTAGGTTTTGTTTTCTTCTGTTCTTATTTGCTTCCATCAGGTTAATTTTTCTGTTTTTTTTGTTCTATCTCTTCATGTTGGGATTTTTAAAATCCATTTTCTTTGTTTCTAGTATGCAATATGTAGCATCCAGATGCCATTTAAATATTGATATGAATTGTGAGCTAAAAAATAGGAAGAAAAAAAGAAAAGATACTGAATGATCAAGTTCAAAGAGGTGTAATAAGAATAATATACGTGTGGGAAGAATCCTACACAATGTCATTAAAATAACTTTTGAGCCATGCAGAAAGACAATTACATTATCTTAAGAAAGCCACAAATGTAACATCTAAACAAAGAACAAAAACAAGTTATAACCTATGTGAAGGGTAAGACGAAATAGCAAATTCAAATCAGACAGAAGAACAGCTAATGTGTGACTGCAATCCAGAGAATATGTAAGCCCAAGACAGCCATTTTAAGGTAGAAAGCCCTATTTATAGGGCTCATAATGTCTCAGTAGTGATTTATGAAAAAATCAAATTCTGAGTCTCAGCTAAAAAAAATCTCTCTAGTTGATATATAACTTCAGTAGGCTGAGATAAGGACCTCAGTGTGTTTAGGTATAATTATTTTCTTAAAATTAAAAAAAATTTTTTTTAAATTAATTTAATTTTTTTTGAGATGGAGTCTCTGTTACCCAGGCTGGAGTGCAGTAGCGGGATCTTGGCTCACTGCAACCTCTGCCTCCAAGGTTCAAGCCATTCTCCAGTCTCAGCCTCCTTAGTAGCTGGGACTGCAGGCATGCACCACCATGCCTGGCTAATTTTTGTATTTTTAGTAGAGACAGGATTTCACCATATTGGTCAGGTGGTCTCAAACACCTGACTTCAGGTGATCCACCTACCTCGGCCTCCCAAAGTGCTGGAATTACAGGCATGAACCACTGTGCCTGGCCAGGTATAATTGTTTTATGGATATCATTTGACTCTGGAAAAATTAGAAATTAGTACTAAAAATGAAGTATATTACATCTATAATATTAATATTCTTGTGTTAAGATTAAAATATATTATTAGTTTTTTATTATTATATAACTAATTACCACAAACACAGTGGCTTAAGACAGCATCTATGCTTATGCATAGTTTCTGCAGATGACAACTCTAAGCTGGGTCTTTTGCTCAGGCCCTTATAAAGCTGTGCTCAGCTAGGCTCTGTGGCTTACGCCTGTAATCCCAGCACTTTGGGAGGCTGAGGTGGGTGGATCACCTGAGGTCAGGAGATCAAGACCAGCCTGGCCAATATGGTGAAACCCAGTTTCTACTAAAAATACAAAAAAAAAAAAAAATTAGCCGGGTGTGGTGGTGGGTGCCTGTAATCCCAGCTACTCAGGAGGCTGAGGCAGGAGCATCAAACCTAGCAGGTGGAGGTTGAAGTGAGCCAAGATTGCACCATTGCACTCCTGCCTGGGTGACAAGAGCGACACTCCATCTAAGAAAAGAAAGAAACAAAAAGAAAGAGAAAGAGGAAGGAGGGAAGGAAAGAGAAAGGAAGAAAGAAAGAAAGAAAGAAAGAAAAAGAAAGAGAAAGAAAGAAGAAAGAAAGAAAAAGAAAAACAATTTTTAAAAAGTTGTGCTCAAGGTACTGGTTGTATTTTCATCTAGAGGCTCAACTGAGGGAAAATCCACTTCCAAGCTTATTCAGATTGTTAGCAGAAATCAGTGTCTTGCTGTTATGCAACTGAGGACGCTGGCTTTTTGCTGGCTGTTGGCTGGAGGCCTGTATCAGGTTCTAGAGGCATCCACAGGTTCCTAGAAGAGTCCACAGTTCCTTACCATGTGGGCTTCTCCAACATGCCTGCTTACTCCATTAGGCCCACAAGGAGCATTTCACTTCTGTCTGCTGAAACAGAGTCTCATATGACATAACATAATTACAGGAGTGATATCCCATCATTTTCTTTTTATGGAAATGAGGGCTACATATAGCTAGAGCTTCCAGTTTTTTTCAAAAGAAACTAGGTATCTGTATTTTTTTTTTTTTTATAAGAAAAAGAATAAAGAAGAGGAAGAAAGAGAAAGAGGAAGAGGGAGAGAGGATGGGGGTATTGCTTTATTGCCCGGGCTAGAATGCAATCTAAATATGGGTATGCCTATAATTGTCCTTAATAATGGAGATACAAAAGAAAACGAGGGAAGAGAATAACAAACAAGGAGCCAAGAAACATTTCGTTTAAACTTCTAAGTTGATATGATGTGGTAATATCTACGTATTCCTGTATTGGGTGCATATATATTTAGGATCTTTAGCTCTTCTTGTTGTTGCATTGATCCTTTTATCATTATATAATGTCCTTCTTTGCTTCTTTTGATCTTTGTTGCTTAATTGTAACTTCTGCTTTTTATTTATTTATTTTAGCTCTCTGGTTGGTAAATCCTTCTCCATCCCTTGTTTTGAGTCTTTGTGTATCCTTGAATGTGAGATGGGTCTGGATGCAGCATACTGATGGGTTTTAGTTTTTTATTCAAATTGCCTGTCTGTCTTTGGATTGGGGGATTTAGTCAATTTAAATTTAGAATTAATAATAATATATGTGAGTTTAATACTGCCATTTAATATTAGCTGGCTATTTTGCCCATTAGTTGATGTAAATTCTTCATTATATTGATGTTCTTTACTTTTTGGTATTTTTTAGAAAGGCTGATACTGTTTGTTCCTTTCTATGTGTAGTGGTTCTTTCAGAAGCTCTTGTAAAGCAGGCCTGGTGGTGATGAAATCTCTGAGTGCTTGCTTGTTCACAAAAAACTTTATTTTTCCTTCACTTGTGAAACTTAGTTTGGCTGGATGTGAAATTCTGGGTTGAAAGTTCTTTTCTTTAAGGATGTTGAATATTGGTCCCCACTCTCTTCTGGCTTGTAGGGTTTCTGCTGAGAGATCTGCTGTAAGTCTGATAGGCTTCCCTTTGTGGGTAACCTGACCTTTCTCTCTGGCTGCCCTTAGTATTTTCTCCTTCATTTCAACCCTGGTGAATCTGACGATTATGTGCCTTGGAGTTGCTCTTCTTGAGGAATATCTCTGTGGTGTTCTCTGTATTACCTGGAGTTGAATATTATCCTGACTTACTAGGTTGGGAAAATTTTCCTGAATAATGTCCTGAAGGGTATTTTCCAGCTTGGATTCATTCTCTTCGTCACATTCAGGTACACCTATCAAGCGTAGATTAGGTCTTTTCACATAGTCCCATATTTCTCGGAGACTTTGCTCGTTCCTTTTTATCCTTTTTTCTCTAATCTTGTCTTCTCGTTTTATTTCATTGAGTTGGTCTTCGACCTCTGATATCCTTTCTTCTGCTTGATCGATTCGGCTGTTAAAACTTGTGCATACTTCACGAAGTTCTCGTATTGTGTTTTTCAGCTTCATCAATTCACTTATATTCCTCTCTAAATTGTGTATTCTTGTTAACATTTCGTCAAATCTTTTTTCAAAGTTCTTAGTTTCTTTGGATTGGTTTAAAACAAGTTCTTTTAATTCACAGAAGTTTCTCATTATCCACATTTTGAAGCCTGCTTCTTTAATTGGAACACACTCATTCTCCATCAAGCCTTGTTCCGTTGCTGATGAGGAACTGTGATCCCCCGCTGAGGGAGAGGCATTCTGGTCTTGGGTATTCTCAGCCTTTTTTGGCTGTTTTCTTCCCTTCGTTATAAATTTATCCATCTGTGGTCTTTGTATTTACCGTCTTTATAGTTGGTTTTCTGAGTGGACGTCCGACTTATTGATTCTCAGCGCTGAAATCTGAGCAACCCACTGCACCGACTAAATCAGCGGCGTTAAGATTGACGGTGCTTTTCTGACTCTGCACCAAGAACTGTCGCTCCAAGGTGCCGGCAAAATCACCTCGCTGGTCACAAGAGTCGTGCTGGCGACCCGTGGGGCTCCTCCGCTGGGAATCTCCTGGTGCGTGAGCAACAAGAATTCATGTGTGGCGTCCTCTCATTCTTTGCACTTTCACTGGGATCTACAATCCTGAGCTGCTAGTGATCAGCCATCTTGGATCTCTCTCTATCCCATCATCTTTTCCGTATTACACAACCTGATCAAGGGAGCGACATCCTGTCACCAGTCCGGCCAACACTCAAGGGCAGGGAGTGTGGCAAAGCATGAATATCAAGAGATAAGAAATCACAAGCGCTTACCTTACAGTCTGTCTCCTATAAGGAATGATCTGTATATGTTGAGTACTTAAAGTCCCAGTAGTGTTTAAGAAAATTTGGCAAATTGGAGGATCTAAGAGACCAGCTCTTTGGTTCCAATTTAGAATAAATGAGTAATTGGTTTAGATTTGGAATTTTGAGTTATAAGAGAGTTTTAATAAGTTTAGAAATTATATTAGACCATTTAAAACAACTTAACATCTGCCATACTTATAGTTTAACTTCTTAGAAATATTAAATTTTTAGGTTCTTGAAAGTGTAGCAGCAGCCAGTCTCCAAAGATGGCCACCATCATTGCATGTTCTTCCTGTAGGTGCATTCTGCTCCTGATAACAAGAAGAGTTTACTTCTCTTCCTCTCTCCTCTGGGCTGACCTTGTAACTGGCCCTGATCAAGATAATGTGGCAGAAGGGACACTCTGGTCCTTAAGCCCAGGCCCTGCAAGAACTGATAGCTTCTACTTTCTGGCTCTTTTTTTTTGAGATGGAGTTTCATTCTTGTTACCCAGGCTGGAGTGCAATGGTGCGATCTCGGCTCACTGCAACCTCTGCCTCCTGGTTCAGGCAATTCTCTTGCCTCAGCCTCCTGAGTAGCTGGGATTACAGGCACGCGCCACCATGCCCAGCTAATGTTTTGTATTTTTAGTAGAGACGGGGTTTCACCATGTTGACCAGTATGGTCTCGATCTCTTGACCTCTTGATTCACCTGCCTCAGCCTCCCAAAGTGCTGAGATTACAGGCGTGAGTCACCGTGCCCAGCCTACTTTCTACCTCTTACAACACTGTTCTTTCTTGGAACCTAGCTGTTACGCTGTGAGAAAATAAATTATATATCCGATTGCAGAATATGTAATAAACTCTTTTTTTTTTTTTTTTTTTTTTTTTTTTTTTTTTTTTTGAGACAGAGTCTCACTTTGTTGCCCAAGCTGGAATGCTGTGGTGTGATTTTGGCTCTCAACCTCTGTCTCCCAGGTTCAAGTGATTCATCTGCCTCAGGCTCCCGAGTAGCTGGGACTATAGGCCCACGCAAGGATGCCTGACTAATTTTTGTGTTTTTAGTAGAGACAGGGTTTCACCATGTTGGCCAGACTGATCTTGAACTCCTTACCTCAAGTAATCCGCCCACCTCAGCCTCCTAAGTGCTGGGATTACAGGCGTGGGCCACCACACCCGGTCATATAATGAACTCTTAAAACTCAATAACAAGAAGACAAACAACCTGGTTAAAAAAAAATATGTAAAATTTTCAACAAACATTACTAAAGAAGATAAAGGAATGGCTAAAAAGCATATGAGAAAATGCTTGGGGCTGGGCACAGTGCCTCACTCCTGTAATCCCAGTACTTTGGTAGTCCCAGGGAGGCATATCATGAGGTTAGGAGATCAAGACCATTCTGGCCAACATGGTGAAACCCCATCTCTACTAAAAATACAAAAATTAGCTGGGTGTGGGTGGTGCATGCCTGTAGACCCAGCTATTTGGGAAGCTGAGGCAGGAGAATTGCTTGAACCCGGGAGATGGAGGTTGCAGTGAGCTGAGGTCACGCCACTGCACTCCAGCCTGGCAACAGAGCAAGACTCAGTCTAAAAAAAAAAAAAAAGAAAGAAAGAAAAGATGCTTGGCCCGGCATGGTGGTGCATGCCTGTAATCCCAGCTACTTGGGAGGCTGAGACAGAAGAATTACTTGAACCCGGGAGATGCAGGTTGCAGTGAGCTGAGGTCAAGCACTGCACTCCAGCCTGGGCAACAGAGACTCCCTCTCAAAATAAAAAAAGGACAAAAAAAAAAAAAAAAAAAAAAAAAAAAAGATGCTTAACAGCATCAGTTATTAGGGAAATGCAAACTTGCAAATTAAAACCACAACGAGCTGCCATTTCACACCTACTAGAATGGCTTTAATTGAAAAGACAGACAATAACTATTATTCCTGAAGATGTAGAGAAAACAGAATCTTCATTCATGGCTGAGACAAAGTAAGTGTATCCAAAGTGTAGCTGCTTTGGATAACAATTTGGCAGTTTCTCAGAAAGTTAAACATGTGTACTAAGCATGTTTTTTTATTCTCATGTTTTGACATCAGGGGCCTTACAGTCCCTGTGGAGACTGCGCCTCCCAGGACCAGCCAACACCTAGAGATCACAAACAACTCACCTTCCATGTGCAAACCAATGAATCCTAAGCCTATTTCCTCACCACCTCCTCAAACCGAGCTCTCACACATCTTGCCACTATTGTCCGACCCTAATCATCTCAGGGCTGGGTGCCAGATAATTACAAACATTCCGTATGTCCCAGAGTACAGCTCAAATTGGCCAGTCCTAATCCTGTTTACCTGGGCTCACCTGTTCCTTCCTGTGGAAACCAGAATAAGGGCTCTTGCTCCCGCTGCCCCCGACTGACCCTGCTGCTCCACCATGTGGCCCAGCATGGTGAAGCACACCCTCTCCTCTTCGGAGCTGTGATAGGCTGTCTTTTCAAGGGCAGTCATCTCCTGATCTGTTGACCTCGCCAGACCTGGATAAAAATAAAACCAACATTTTAAAGCAATCTGTTTACCATATGATCCAGCAATTTTATTTTTAGGCATTTACCCCAGTGAAATGAAAACACATTTCTACATAAAGATCCATACATGGATGTTCACAGCAGCATTATACATAAGAACTGCAAGAGGAAACCACCCACATATCTATCCGATGATGAACGGAGAAACAAAACATGTTCTATCGGAATACTTATTTAGAAATGCAAGGACTGACGATTTGTAAATGCTAAAACGTAGATAAACCTGAAAATAAGTATAGTGAAAGGAACCAGGCACAAAAGACCACACACTGAATGATCCCTTTTATACAAATGTTCAGAAAAGACAAATCTATGGAGAAAAAAGGGTACATTTGTGATGGCCTTGGGGCTGCGGTGGGAACAGGGGTTAACTGCCAATGGGCATGACAGTTCTCTTTAGGATTATATAAATATTTACAAATATTCTAAAACTAGATTGCAGTGATAAACACAGTCTGTAAGTTTATTAACCATCATTGCATTGTACACTTAAAACAGATGAGTTTATGGTAAATTATACCCCAGCGAAGCTGTTTAAAAAAATAAATAAGTCTGGAACAAAGAAGTCCGTGCCTTGCTGCTGCCTGGGGAATAAATACAATGCTTTAGCAGAAATGTCAGGGCACTTTTCGATATTCCTACATCTATCAGATCATGTCAGATAGAAGTTCTGAGGGACAGCCAGGCACGGTGGCTCACACCTGTAATCTCAGCACTTTGGAAGGCCAAGGTGGGCAGATCACCTGAGGTCAGGAGTTCAAATCAGCCTGACCAACATGGAGAAACCCCATCTCTACTAAAAAATACCAAAAAAAGCTGGGCACAGTGGCTCATGCCTATAATCCCAGCACTTTGGGAGGCCGAGGCGGGTGGATCATGAGGTCAAGAGATCGAGACCATCCTGGTCAACATGGTGAAACCCCGCCTCTACTAAAAATACAAAAATTAGCTGGGGATGGTGGCATGCGCCTGTAGTCCCAGCTACTCGGGAGGCTGAGGCAGGAGAATTGCTTGAACCCAGGAGGTGGAAGTTGCGGTGAGCCGAGATCGTACCACTGCACTCCAGCCTGGGTGACAAGAGTAAAACTTTGTCTCAAAAAAAAAAAAATTAGCCATTCGTGGTGGTACATGCCTGTAATTCCAGCTACTTGGGAGGCTGAGGCAGGATAATTGCTTGAACCCAGGAGGGGGAGGTTGCAGTGAGCTAAGATCATGCCATTGCACTCTAGCCTGGGTCAGGAACAAAACTCCATCTCAAAAACAAATAAATAAATAACAAAGTTCTGAAGGATACTCAAGAAACCATCCTGATCAGACTACACAAAGTCTGTGCAGACACAGTGGATTCTCCTTAACTTGGGGCTATCCAGCCTTAATGCTTTGTTGTATGTATGTGTAGAGGAAAATATGTGCTTCAGTGGCAAACTATAGCCTACCTTTCCACATGGCAGATTCTAATTCCTTGGGAGCTATTGTACAACACTGTACCTTATAGGTAACAAATAGAAATGCAAAATGGTCCTTGTAAAGTCTTTTAGGCCAACTGACCGTACCATGGATGGCATGGTAACCTCTATGAGCTGCATGTTCACTGCAGATGAATTCCTGGAACTAGAAAGTCTGAAATAACTGGAAGACCACAAAAAGGGGAAGAATGATCAACCCCTGTGGCACCTAATTAACTTTGAGACATTCCTCCATTGTTCCTTATTCCTGCCTCAGCTGATAACCAACCTTGGTCAACCTCATGACTCCAGACCCTACAACGCCCTCCCAGCTTGCAAAAATCGCCCTGAACTGTAACTTCTGTAACTTTCTACTGCCTACCCCAAACCTATAAAACCAACTCCTATCCCACCAACCTGCTCTGACTCTCTTTTGGACTTAGCCTACCTGCCTGCACCCAGGTGAATAAACAACCATGTTGCTCACACAAAGCCTGTTTGGGGGGGTCTCTTCATTCAAAGCGTGTTTTAACATTTGGTGCCAAAACCGGGGACAGTGGTACTCCTTTAGGGAGACCAGCCCCTGTCCCCACCCCATCCTGGGAAAAGACCCACCTGAGACCTCAACACATCAGATGAGACCAGCAGCTCATGCTTAGTGTGCTGAGCAGTTCTCTTGCCACCTTCAGATCTGGTAAACAATCTCTCCCTCTTTCTCTCTCTTTTCCTTTAGAGAAAAGGAGACAAATCTCTCCCTTTCTTTCTTTTTCTTTAAATCTTTTTTCTTCTAGTAGAGACAAAGGAGACACTCTTTATCCATGTAGAGACAGAGGAAACAAGTCTCTCCCTCACGCTCAAAAACTTCAACATTAGTCACAGACTAAGACAGTTTTCCATTGATGTCTGGTCAATAGCGGGACACCTGCCTTGACCACTCACCACAGTACAGCCCAGGTTTTCAGGAATGCCTACTGAAAACCCTGGGAGCTGCTTGCTCCTTCCCTGGTCTCTACCTGACCTCTCTCTTTAAAACTTACCTCCTTCACCAGAGGCAATATTCAGGCCTCTATTCCTCTGTCTTCACCTCTAGCCTGCATCCTAAAAGGCCTAACACCTCTTCAACTATCGCCCAATCTGAAACCTAAGTGCCTTATTTTTTTCTGTAACATGGCCTGGCCTCCATACAAATTTGGTGCTTCCAAATGGCCAGAAAATGGCACTTTCAATTCTTTTATTCTGCAAGACCTAAACAATTTTTGTCAACAAATGGGCAAATGGTCTAAGGTGTCCGATGTCCAGGCATCTTTTCCACTCCAACCGTCCCTAATCTCTGCTCTCAATGTAACCCGTCCCAAATTTTCCTTCTTTCCCTTCAGCCCATGCCTCCTACCTCCACCAGTAACTCAGAATACTCCTTGTCCATCAACCCTTCCGACTTTTCTCCTCCCGCCTGTCTAAACCAGGCCCTAATCCAGGCCCACCCCCAACCCCCCAGAGTCTCCGTCCTCTTCTTCTGCCCACAACCCACCTCCTTATGCCCCTCCTGTTACTTCCCCACCTCATCCTCAGTCCAGCTTACAGTTTAGTCCCCGGGCTAACTCCTCTGCCCCTGCCCAAAAATTCCCCCTTTGAGAGGTGCTGGAGCCGAAGGCATAGTTAGGATGCACATTCCTTTCTCTTTACCTGACCATTCCCAAATCAGCCAACAGTTAGGCTCCTTTACATCAGATCCTACTATATACATACAAGAGTTCCAATACTTCACCCCGTCCCGTTACTCACCTGGAGTAACTTAAACGTCATCCTTACTTCTACTCCACCCCTGAAGAATGCTTAATATGCATTTTATCACCCAATCAGCCGGTGACATTACAAAAAGCTACAGATATTAGAATCTGGCCCTCAAACCCCACGACAGGATCAATCTCGCCTTCAAGGTGTTCAGTAACAGGGAAGAAGCTGCCCGGCAGCAGGGCATCTCAGAACTGTAAATGCTTGCCTCTGCCATACGACAAACCCCAGCCACACCACCAGCTCACAAAGACTTCAAAGTGCCCAGACTGCAGCATCCAGCCACCCCTCCCGGACCTTGCTCAAAGTGTCAGAAACCTGGCCACTGGGCCAAGGAATGCCCACAGCCCGGGATTCCTCCTGAGCCCCGCCCTGTCTGTGCGGGCGCCACTGGAAGTTGGACTGTCCGACTCACGTCGCTGCGGCCTGGCAGCTGAAGACTGATGCTGCCCGAACCTCTCAGAGGCCCCCTGGACCATCACAGATGCCAGGCTTCAGGTAACTCTTACGGTGGAGGGTAAGCCCATCCCCTTCTTAATCAACATAGCGGCCGCCCACTCCACGCTGCCTTCTTTTCAAAGACCCGTCTCCTTGGCCTCCATAACTGTTGTGGGAATTAACGGCAAGGCCTCCAGCCCTCTCAAAACTCCCCAAGTCTGTGTCAGTTAGGCCAGCACTCCTTTCCACATCCTGTCCTAATCATCCCCACTTGTCTAATTCCCCTGTGAGGCCAAGATAGCCCAGCAAAACTGTCTGCCTCCTTAACTATCCTTGGACTACAGCCACACCTCACTGCCGACCTCCTCCCCAAACGCTTACCTCCCTCAACAGCTCCCCTTATGTCCCCCACCTTAACCCTAGGGTGTGGGACAGCACCTCCCCATCCCTTGCTCACTCATCCCTCATCATCCCATTAAAACCTAACCATCCTTACCCCACCCTGTGCCAGTATCCCATCCCACAATAGGCTTTAAAAGGCCTAATGCCTGTTATCACCCATCTATGACAACAAGGCCTTTTAATTCCCACAAACTCTCCTTACTATTACCCTATCCTACCCGTTCAAAAACCAGACAAATCCCTTCGACCAGTCCCAGACTTCCGCCTCATCAATCAGATTGTACTTCCCATCCACCTGGTTGTACCAAACCCCTATACTCTCCTATCTTCCATACCCACTTCCAAAACTCACGATTCTGTTCTTGACTTCAAAAATGCTTTTTTCTAAAGCCCAAATTTCTTCCCCATCTATTACCTATCTTGGTATAATCCTTCACCAGCATACATGTGCTCTCCCTGCCAACTGTATCCAGTTAGTTTCCCAAAAGCCAACCCCATCCACTAAACAACAGCTTCTCTCCTTCCTAGGCGTTGTAGGGTACTTCCATCCTGTAGGATACCAGGTTTTGCCCTCCTAACCAAACCACTTTATAAACTTACAAAAAAACAAAAAACAAAAAAACTTAGCTAATCCCATAAACCCCAAATCCTTCCCCCCATTCTTCCTTTCATTCGCAAAGAAGACCTTAGAAACAGCCCTACGCCAGGGCCATCCAACTCCTCCCATCCCTTCTCCCTTCACACAGCAGAAGTAAAAGGCTGCACTGTCGGGGTTCTTACGCAAGCGCCAGGCCCATGACCAGTTGCCTTCTTGTCTAAATGACTTAACCTCACAGTCCTATGCTGGCCGTCACGTTTATGCACCGCAGCTGCTGCAGCTGTAATACTCCTAGAATCCCTTAAAATCACAGGCTATGCTCCACTTACCCTCTATAGCTCTCACAGCCTCCAACGTTTAGTTTCCTCTTTACACCTCACACTTACTTTCAGCCCCTTGCCTTCTCCAGCTTTATGTACTCTTTATTAAAACCCCCACGTAACCACTACTCTTAGACCTGACTTCAACCCAGCCTCTCACTTAATACCCAGCACAAACCCTGAACCCCATGACTGTATCTCCCTAATCCATATAGCATCCTCCCCATTTCTCCATATTTCTCTTTTTCCTAGTCCAGACCCAGACCACATATGGTTTATTGATGGCGGTTCCTTCAAGCCCAGTCGGTTGGCACAGCCAAAGCTGGCTATGCTGTTGTATCCCACTCATCTATTATCGAGGCTGCCACACTCCCCTCTTCCACTACTTCTCAGCAAGCTGAACTGATTACCTTAACCCATGCTCTTACTCTTGCCAAAGGACTACACGTTAATATCGGTACTGACTCTCAATACGCCTTCCACATCCTACACCACCATGCTGCCACATGGGCAGAAAGAGGTTTTCTCACCACACGGGGCTGCTCTATTATCAATGCCCCCTTCATAAAGGCCCTCCTGAAGGCCACTCTCCCCCCAGCCAAGGCCAGAGTTTTCCACTGCAGAGGACTCAGATTCGAGCTACTCTTAAAGAACCCACAGGGTACAGCCCCTTTGAACTCCTATATGGCTGCACGTTTCTGCTTGGGTCTAACCATATTCCAGACCCCAGTCCTCTTGGTGACTATCTTCCAGTCCTCCCACAGGCCAGACACGAAATCCGCCAGGCTGCGAATTTCCTCTTACCCACTTCGGATACCCGGCCATGTGAAAAAACCCTAGCCAGAAGGTCAGTCCTAGTTAAAAGCCTAACCCCTCGGTCTCCGCAACCTCGGTGGACAGGAACCTTCCTGGTCGTCTACAGCACCCCAACTGCTGTCCATCTACAAGACCCTCCCCAGTGGGTCCATCATTCCAGGATAAAGCTGTGTCCATCAGATAATTGGCCTGACTCCTCTGCCTGCTCCTGGAAGTCGCAAGTACTCTCTCCCCGACTTCTCTTAAACTCACCCGTATCCCCAAAGTGAAAGAATAACCCTGTATAAACATAGCATACCTTCAGTAGGCATCTTTTTCCCTATTGCCGCTACTTCTCCTTCCATGCAATTACCCTATCAAATCCCACTACAACCTTTAACAGCCACGGCCCTTGCTGGTTCCCTTGGTATCTGGGTACAAAACCCCAGCCCCCCAAACACTTCCTCACCATTTCAGTTAACACTTCCAGTTCTGCCTAAGCCCAGGACTTATTTTTCCTCTGTAGCTCTTCCACCTGCCTCTGCCTTCCTACTAACTAGACAGGCACCTGTACCTTAATTTTCCTTACTCCCCAAGTCCAGTTTGCCAATGGAAATAATCACCTCCCTGTCCTCCTTGTAACTCCTACATGACAGAAAAGAGTCATTCCATGAATCCCCTTGCTCGTAGGATGAGGAGTCTCCAAGGCTGCAATCAGGGCGGGTACAGCAGGCCTTACTACCTCCGTCACCACATTCCGCAGTCTCTCTAACGATTTGTCCACCAGCCTTTCAGACATGACTCAAATACTATCTGTTCTCTAAGCCCAAGTTAATTCCCTGGCTGCAGCTGTCCTCCAAAATTGCTGAGGCCTTGATCTATTGACTGCTGAGAAAGGAGGACTCTGCCTATTCCTAAATGAAGAATGCTGCTTTCATCTAAACCAATCCAGCCTTGTATATGACGCCATCAAAGGACTTAAAGACAGGGCCCAAAAGCTCGTTAATCAGCTAAATAACTATTCAGGACCTAGCTGGCCACTCTCTAACTGGGTATTATAGCTCCTTCCATTAGCAGGACCCCTTCTACCTATTTTTCTTCTTCTCTTATTCAGACCTTGCCTTTTCCGACTAACCTCTCAATTCCTACAGAATTATATACAAGTGATAACCAGTCAGTCAATATGACAAATGCTCCTTCTAACAACCCTACAATATCACTCCTTGTGCTGAGCAGTCTAAATTCTTTCCCGTTTTTAGGTTTCCATGCCACCCCAAATCCTGCTCAAAGAAACCCTGAGAAACATCGCCCCATCACCCCTCGTGCTGGCCTTCCTAACATTCCACTGCCCTCCACTCTTCGTTTCTTTTTCCTTCATATTACTAATATAAAAAGGAATGTAAGGTCTTTCAGGCCAACTGACCACACCATGGATGGCATGGTAACCTCCGTGACCTGCACGACATTCCAGATGAGTTCCTGGAACTAGAAAGTCTGAAGTAACTGGAAGACCACAAAAAGGGGAAGAATGATCAACCCCTGTGGCGTCTAATTAGAGACATTCTTCTATTGTTCTTTATTCCTGCCTCAACTGATAAAGCAGCTGGACTTTGTAACTGATGTTGGTCAACCGCATGACTCCAGACCCTACAATGCCCTCCCAGCTTGCAAAAACTGCCCTGAACTGTAACTTCTGTAACTTTCCACTGCCTTCCCCAAACCTGTAAAACCAATTCCTATCCCACCACCCTGCGATGACTTTCTTTTCAGACTCAGCCCATCTACAGCTGAGTGAATAAATAGCCATGCTCTCACACAAAGCCTATTTGGGGGTTCTCTTCATTCAAAGCACATTTTAACAGTTCTTGTCTACAGACATGCAAATTCTGTCCTGTCCAACAGAGGTATAACTGTCTTCCTTCCCTGACTGTGGAGGAAATGAGTGTTGCCTGTATTTGCACATTCACTGGAATATTCTGGCTATATAAATGTGTTCTTTGACTTCTCCTTTTTGAAAATTCATTATTTAATTTTTTAATTTTTTTGGAAATGAAGTTTCACTCCTGTTGCCCAGGCTGGAGTGCTATGGTGCAATCTCAGCTCGCAGCAACTTCCACCTCCAGGGTTCAAGGGATTCTCCTGCCTCAGCCTCCTGAGTATCTGGAATTATAGGCATGTGCCATTATCCCTGGCTAATTTTGTATTTTTAGAAGTGATGGGGTTTCTCCATGTTGATCAGGCTGGTCTCCAACTCCCGACCTCAGGTGATCCACCCACCCTGGCCTCCCAAAGTGCTGGGATTACAGGCATGAGCCACCATGCCTGGACAAATTTATTTTTTTATTAGAAGAGATGGGGTCTCACTATGTTGCCCAGGCTGGACTTAAACTCCTGGCCTCAAATAATTCTCCCACTGCTGCATTCTAAAGTGCTGGGACTACAGGTGTGAGCCACAGCACTCTCAGCCTGACTTCTCCTTTGAACCAGTTTTAATACTTGACTGATTCCCAAATTCTGAGTAAAGCAAAATCTTTAACATGCTCATTTTTTTTTTCTGAAAGAGAATCATAATTTTATCTTTTTATATAAATTATTTTTAATGTACCGGTTTTTAAAAAATTTTTTAAAGAGCAGTTTTAGGTTCACAACAAAATTGAGCAGAAAAGACAAAGAGCCCCTCTAATGCCTTGCAACCCCTCCTCAGCTATCCCCACTACCAACATCCGGCACCAGAGTTTTACAATTTGTTACAATTTGTGAGAATTGATGCGCCTACACTGACCCATCATTATTGCCTGAAGTCCATATAGTGTTTTTAAAAATCAGTAAGTTTTTTGTCATCTTCATAAAATCTCAAGGTAACCTAGGTATCATCCTATCCTAATCTAGATATAGTCTAGATTATGTCCTCTAAATGAACAATTCAGCCTGGCCTTTCAGAACTCCGCCTTAACAGTTTAGTTCTGCCTGGGTGTGCTGCATGTCATAATAGAATGACAATTTCCATCCACAGAGAAGCCGGTGGGAATCCTTAGAGTGCCAGAGGGGAATGAGCTTCTTTCAAATATCTGCATCATGCACGCACATATTCTCATGCTTTATTTCATAAAAGAATTAAAATAAATTGAACTGAATCTAATTTCACAATTCACCTGGTTGCTAGCATCAGAAGTCTGTAATCATTCTAGACTCTCTTTTCCTTCTCTTATTTTTTTGTATTCAACAAATCTCTATCAAGTACTTACCCTGGGCAGTAAGGACTGCACTACCAGACCCTGGAGAGAAAAGAATGTGTGCAGCCCTTCTCATGTGGAGCTTATGATAGATAGTAGGGGATACAACAATCACGTAATCATACAAAGATATCAGGAAAACATACTATGAAAGAAACCCATAGTCCGGGCCTGGTGGCTCATGCCTGTAATCCTATCACATTGGGAGGCCAAGGCAGGTGGCTTGCTTGAACCCAGGCATTCGAGACCAGCCTAGGCAACAAGGCAAAACCCCTCTACAAAAAATACAAAAATTAGCCAGGCATGATGGTGTGTACCTATAGTTCCAGCTACTCGGGAGGCTGACATGGGAGGACTATTTGAGCCTAGGAGGTTAAGGTTGCATTGAGCTGTGATTGTGCCACTGTCCTCCAGACTGGGCAGCAAAGCGAGAGACCCTGTTTCAAAAAAAGAAAGAAAGAAAGAAAGAAAAAGAAATCCATGACTTAAAGCAGGGTCCCTGATTTAGGGGAGCAGGAGGGTGGGGGGTCAGGGAAGGCTTCTCTGAAGAAATGACATTTGGGCTGGAACCTAGAGAATGAAGGTGGCCAGGGTGTGTGTATGTGTGTGATATATGTGAAGAAGGGGTGTGGCGTGGCAGTTAAGTAGATCTGACCAGGCAGGGGAGAGGCAGCTAGGGGAAATTCTGTGAGGAGGGAAAGAATATTCTGGTTGCTCCAAGGTCACCATGGCTGGAGTTCGGGCAGAGAATAGAGAGGTGAGGCTGGTGTACTAGGTGGAGGCCAGTCACTGGAGGACATGCTAAGCACTTTGGTCTACTTTGAGAGCAAAAGGAGACCTTAAAACATTTGTATACTTTACTCCAAATTTGAAAAGATCATTTTGTGGAGTATGGTTGTGTGATTATGGCAGTGGAGTTTGAAAGAAATGGAGGTACATGGGAGATATTCAGAGAATAAAATAGAAAGGAGTAGGTGATGGGCTAAATGTGGGAGGAAATACTGGAGAGGAATGAGTCAAGGCGAGTCCCAGGTTAGCAGCTTGCACCACCGCTGGGGCCTCTCACTGAGGCTGGGAACACCGGAGGAGGCTATTGCTCCTCATCCCGTTTTAGTCTCAGCACATCCCTCTAGCTTCTCTCATTGGGTTTGTTTCCTTGCTTGAAGGCAGTGAGTGGTTAGTCTCCTGTCCCTAGAAAATGACCAGCACACTCCCAAAACAAGTACAGATTTTTCCAAATGAAAGGCAGGAGAGGGAACAATCTTGTGCAACATCTCTTTTAGGTCCAACTACACAAATTTCCCTGAAAAAAGACACATTAAAAACTGGCCAGCTTCTTGAAATGGGGACTGGAAAACGCTGGGAGAAAGAAAAAACATTGGGTTGGAAGAAACAAGGAGGAGGAGAGTGCAATTTACAGTTCAGGAACTTGGAGAGAAAAATCATCTCTTGATGATAATTCCCAATAGGTCACCTCCAATTAATCACCAAATCCTATTGATTCTGCTTTGATAATAATTTGTGACCTGTCACCTCTAGTTTCATTGCATGAAGTTTTTTTTTTTTTTTTTTTTGAGATGGAGTTTCTCTCTTGTTACCCAGGCTGGAGTGCAATGGCGTGATCTCAGCTCACCGCAACCTCCGCCTCCAGGGTTCAGGCAATTCTCCTGCCTCAGCCTCCCGAGTAGCTGGGATTACAGGCACGCACCACCATGCCCAGCTAATTTTTTGTATTTTTAGTAGAGATGGGGTTTCACCATGTTGACCAGGATGGTCTCGATTTCTTGACCTCGTGATCCACCCGCCTCGGCCTCCCAAAGTGCTGGGATTACAGGCGTGAGCCACCGTGCCCGGCCTCATTGCATGAAGTTTTACAGACAAGACAAGACTTTGGTTTCTGACTTCTACCTGTGAAGACTTCATATCACCACCTCTGTTCAGAGTGGGTGATCATGTTCTCACAGCTTCTTTACCTGAATTCCTGTAAAACCAGTCATATCAGGATTATATTTGGCTACAGGTAACAGAAAAACCTAAACACAGTAGCTTAACTAAACAGAAATGAACAATAAAGAGCCAGGAACAACAGCTTAAAGAAGTTACCAAGGACCCAGGTACACCCTAAAACTGCATTCCAGGTAGGAAGATGGGGTGGGAAGGGAAGGTGGTTTCCGATCAGGAAAGTAGAACATTCCTAGAAATTCCCAGTAGACCTGCACTTTTGCCAGAACTGTTTTCACAGCTACTTTAACAGCAAGGGAAGATAGGAAACATAAATACTAAGCAGTGGATTTTCTCTTTCTCTTTCTCTCTCTCTCTCTCTGTGTGTGTGTGTGTGTGTGTGTGTGTGTGTGTGTGTGCGTGTGAATTTTTTTTTCCATAAGGAAGATGGGGAGAATGAATAAGGGCTAGATAGGATAGTATCTGCAGAAAATGCCCTTCCGGATTTGGTCCCGGCCTCTTTTTTTTTTTTTTTTTTTTTGAGACAGAGTTTCGCTCTTGTTACCCAGGCTGGAGTGCAATGGTGCGATCTCGGCTCACCGCAACCTCCGCCTCCTGGGTTCAGGTAATTCTCCTGCCTCAGCCTCCTGAGTAGCTGGGATTACAGGCATGCGCCACCATGCCCAGCTAATGTTTTGTATTTTTAGTAGAGACGGAGTTTCACCATGTTGACCAGGATGGCCTCGACTCTCGACCTCGTGATCCACCCGCCTCGGCCTCCCAAAGTGCTGGGATTACAGGTGTGAGCCACCGCACCCGGCCCTGGCCTCTTTTTAATGCTATCCCCCTTCTCTCTCCTGCAGGTCCCATTGCTCCAGCCACACCTGCAAGTCTCTAAATTTATGATGCTGTCACAAGTCCACACAGCTCTGCACATTTGTTTCTTGCCTGGATTGCTGTTCCTCTTTTCTTCCAAACTAGAACCCAGTTTTCTTTCAGACTTCAACAGCAGTGTGATTTCTTCTCATTAAGTCTCTTTAGTCTCCTCTTCTCTTCTCCTATAGTTTCTCCAGTTTTTCTCTATCTTAGGTGGTACTTCTCAAGATACTCTGATTATTGGTTTGCTGGGTCATAAGCTGCTCAAGAGTAGAGACTATATTTCACTCAATGCTACTCACAACAGTGTGAGTCATTAGGAAATGTTTTCTGAATGAATAAATCCAGCCCTACATTCAGTTTCATTAGTGGCTGCATTTCATGATTTGAATGTGTCCTGCAAAGCCCATAGGTTTGGAATATAATCTCCAAGGCAACAGTATTGATAGGTGGGCCTTCCTAAGAGGTGATTAGATCTTGAGGACTTCTGGCCTCATAGATGGATTAATGTTGCCATCTCAGGAGTGGGTTAGTCATGAGAGTGAGTTATTTATAAAAGTGAGTTCAGCTCTCTTGATTGCTTGCTCTCTCTAGCACATACTCTCTAGCCCTTCCACTTTCTGCCAATGGGATGACACAGTAAGAAGGCCCTCACCAAATGCAGCCTCTGGATCTTGGACTTCCCAGCCTTCAAAACCATGAAACAAATAAAGTTCTACTGTTTATAAATTATGCAGTTTATGGTATTCTGTTATGGTAGCAAAAATGGACTACGACAGTGACCTATTCACAACCATCTTTCTCACCTTTACTTTCACTTACTGCAAATTACAGGAAGGTTTTCAACTTCTCACTGTGGCTTGGTGTGTTGGTTTTCTAGAGCTGCCATAAGAAAGTACCACAGATTGGGTGGTTTAAACAACAGACATTCATTTTCTCATTGTTTTGGAGACTGGAAGTCCAATGTCAAAGCATCAGCAGGGTTGGTTTCTTCTGTCCCTTTCCTTAGCTTGCAGATGACTGCCTTCTTGCTGTGTTCTCATGTGGCCTTTCCTCTGTGTGCACACATCCTTGGTGTCTCCTTGTGTGTCCAGATGTCCTCTTCTTACAAGGACACATGCATTTTGGATTAGGGCCCACACAAAAGACATTATTCTGATTTAATCACTTCATTTTAATTTAATTATTCTATCTACAGTATAGTCCTCTCCTGAGACACTGTATGTTAGGGCTCCAACATAAGATTTTTGGGAGGAGGAGCACAATTCAGTCCACAAAACTTAGTCTTCTCCATTGTGTCGATTCCCACAAAGGACCCAGTGAGTGGCAGGCTATGTTGGGAAACTCATTCCAAGTCCTGGCCTCGCTCTTAAGTGTAGGAATTCACTCAGGATGGTGGCAAAAATACTAAGGGAAAAACTAGAGAAAGTTATAGAGTATAGTCTCAAACCCTTTTAGAAGGCCTAAAGGTTTTTTCATAGTTTCAGTAGAAGTTTTGTCTGAAGGCAGCCTAATCTCCTTTACACTTAGTTAATAAGAAAAGCAAATAGCTAAGGTATGTGGAGGAGTTTACCTAACTTGTTTACTCATGAAGTCTTAAAACTAACCTTTGAGCCTGATGGCCCTCTCGGGGGTCAGGGGGGAGGGGAGGTTAAGCAAGGATTTTATCAACTAATGGTATTTGCTTTAGGCATCAAAACCTGGCCTTTAATCTTTCTCTACAAGTGTGTTGACTTAAAGCCTCTGTTACTAGATCTATACTAAATGAATAAGGAGAGGGTGAGCAGTGAGTGTCATGTAGCTGCCATCTCTCTCTGTGAGAGGCTCACAACCCCTCAGCTCACTCATTCACTGTATTCTGGGTGTGAGTGCATTTATTCATCTGTCATGCAGCTAAGGTCTGTGGGACGAACCCTGGCACTTAAGTAGGGGAATTTGGAATTATTGCTCCGTTCTAGAGTAGATCAGTGTAGAGGGGGGATCCATGATATGTATTGAACAACTCTAACCCTTGCAGGAAGCCCCAGAGGAGAGCCAGGACACTGGAGAAGGAGATGTGGCAAATGCTTCACCATTATGTGTTATTAAGGATCTCTGGAGTAGCTGAGTGCATCGGGCTCCTTTTCTAGATAATATTTTCCAAACCAAGAGGAAAGTAAATTTTTCTTCATTCTCCCTTCCTTTCCTAACCTTGTTTATCTGGCACTGATGGAAGTTGCAAAAGATAATAAGGTAAACAAAACACAAAGGGGCAGAAATATAGTTTGCATCACAGACTCCTGCGTAAGTGAGAAGTGGGCAAAGGTTGTGCCTTGTTCATTTGCAGAGACTGTGCAGCCTGTTATGAACTGAATGTTCATATCCCCCTGCCCCCAAATTAATATATTGAAGCCCTAGCTTTTAGGATTTAGAGTAACAGAATAATTTAGGTTAAATGAGGTCTTAAGGGAGGGCTCTGATCCAATAGGATTAGTGTCTTTATAAAAAGAGACACTAAGAAGAGCTTTTTCTCTGGCTCCCTCCATTCACATACCGAGGAAAGGCCATATGAGGACATAGTGAGAAGGTGGCAGGAAGAGACCCCTTACCAGAAACCAAATTGGCCAGAGCCTTGATCTTGGACTTCTGGCCTGCAGAACTATGAGAAAATAACTTGCTATTGTTCTCGCCACACAGCCTATTGTTTTTATTATTGGCAACCTAAGCAAAATAAGACACGACTTTGGGATATGCTTTCTACATAATGAGTAGTCAATACATGTCAAATGTACATATATATAATGATTTGGTTTATAAAAAAAGAGTTCTGTTAGCCAGGCGCGGTGGCTCAAGCCTGTAATCCCAGCACTTTGGGAGGCCAAGGCGGGCGGATCAGGAGGTCGAGAGATCGAGACCATCCTGGTCAACATGGTGAAACCCCGTCTCTACTAAAAATACAAAACATTAGCTGGGCATGGTGGCGCGTGCCTGTAATCCCAGCTCATCAGGAGGATGAGGCAGGAGAATTGCCTGAACCCAGGAGGCGGAGGTTGCGGTGAGCCGAGATCGCGCCATTGCACTCCGGCCTGGGTAACAAAAGCGAAACTCCGTCTCAAAAAAAAAAAAAAAAAAAAAAAAAAAAAAAAAAAAAAGAGTTCTGTTAAAAATAATTATCTCTGAAGACTGTGACTATGGGCCATTTTCATTTGGTTACTTACTTTTCCATATAATCTGAACTCTTCACAGTGTATGTATATTACACTGTAAAGTTTTCTAGAAAGCAATTTTAAAACCTTATATCAAACTAATCCAGATGGCTTAATACTCAGGACACAGTAGGAAATAGTCATGGGTCACAGAGACAGTGTTCTGGACCTCAGAGCAGCAGACACATCCTTTGCGGGCTGTTCATGATGTCTCCTACCAAGGCAAAGCTGTCTGCTAGGGGTGAATTTCTTGAAAGTCTGCCTACATGTGCAAGGATGGATGTCACAGGTATGAGCTCTGTAAGGCTAGGGATGATCTCTGGTTTTGCTCATTATATTCTCAGTACCTAGGACAGTGGCACATAGCAGTTAATTTTTTTCGATAGTTAAAAGAAAATAACCATTATTCAACAATCAGCTATGCAGAGTACTAAGCATTCGATGAACAATCAGATGAATAACTAAAGGGTATTCCAGACACAAAGTGATTATATTTGTTTTGAAATTTCAGAGTGAATATATCTGACAAGAAGAATCAAGTTAAGATCATGGTGGGGAAATGAGGAGGGCCCGGGTAGCATGCAGAGGAATAAATCACTGCTTAAACCTTGCTTTCTGAATTGCTGAGCTACTGTCCCTTGTTCTCTGTGATACATTGTTGTCAACTGTTGGGAGCCCTGAAAATTAGGAATTAACGAACACATCCAGTTATGGAGATTCTGGCTTGTTGAGACTGAAGTTCAAGAAGGCTGCAGATTTCAATATAATTTGTGTGCTAGAGACCTCTTGTGGTAACTCTGTGTACTTTCTCTTAGCCACTAGAAATGGACACAATGGACTCACACCCATGTGCACACACATACTTCAAAGTGAAAGAATTATTATTATTTGGAAATATGTGCAAACGTTAAATGTTAAAAATGTAAAAATACAAGGCCAGTTTCAGTGGCTCACGCCTGTAATCCCGGCACTTTGGAAGGCTGAGGCGGGTGGATCACGAGGTAAGATCAAGATCATCCTGGCTAAAATGGTGAAACCCTGTCTCTACTAAAAATTCAAAAAATTAGCCGGGCATGGTAGCATGCACCTGTAGTTCCTGCTACTTGGGAGGCTGAGGCAGGAGAATCACTTGAACCTGGGAGGCAGAGGTTGCAGTGAGCGGAGATTGTGCCACTGCACTCCAGCCTGGGTGACACAGCAGGACTCCATCTCAAAAAAAAAAAAAAAAAAAAAGGAAAAATACAAATGCTTAATAAATGTCTAAACTTTTTCAATACCTCTTGTAAAGAGATTTAGGCTGGGCGTGGTGACTGTAATCCCAATAGTTAGTGAAGCCAAAGCAGGAAAATCAAGACAAGGAATTCAACACTAACCTGGGCAACAAAGTGAGATGCTACAAACAAACAAATGAACAAAACACAAAACAAACCTGGTATGGTGCTGGTGGAGACCTCATTTGTGGTCTCAGCTACTTTGGAGGCTGAGGCAGGAGGATTCCTCAAGCCCAGGAGTTTGAGGCTACAGTGAGCTATGATCATGCCACTGCACTCCAGCCTGGGCAACAGAGCAAGACCTTGTCTCTCTCTGTAAGAGAAGAATAAATTTAAATTAAAGGGTGTATGTGTGTTTAATGAAATTTAAAAAGGACTATTCCCAGTGTCAAGATGAGGAAAACAGGCATTCCTGTATGTTTGGTAGGAGTGTATATTAACACAACAATTAGTACAAACACTTTTTGGGAAAAAAAATTAGGCCTTACAGTTGCTTTAACATGTTCACATTTCCTGACCCACTAATTCCGCTTCTAGGAAATTTTCCAGTAGGAAAGTTGGAAAATGCAGATAGGTTTTGCATATTATGATTTTCATCAAGTTATATAGTAGAAAAAAACAAGCAAAAAAAGAGAAGATAGTTGAGTAAATTATATATTCATACAAAGTGATATTACTTACTTAAAATTGTGGTTTCAATTAATATTTATTGACATGGAAGAATACTTTTTTTTTTTTTTTTGAGATGGAGTTTCGCTCTTGTTACCCAGGCTGGAGTGCAATGGCGTGATCTCGGCTCACCACAACCTCCGCCTCCTGGGTTCAGGCAATTCTCCTGCCTCAGCCTCCTGAGTAGCTGGGATTATAGGCACACGCCACCATGCCCAGCTAATTTTTTGTATTTTTTTTTTTTTTTAGTAGAGACAGGGTTTCACCATATTGACCAGGTTGGTCTCGATCTCTCGACCTTGTGATCCACCCGCCTCGGCCTCCCAAAGTGCTGGGATTACAGGCTTGAGCCACCGCGCCCGGCCGACATGGAAGAATACTTATAATGTGAAGGGAGTAAAGCAGAACATAGATCACTTACAACTGTAATTTATATATACACATAATAGATGAAATAAAGGAAAGCAAGAGAAAGAAGCAAGGTTGGAAGTAAGAGAGGGAAAGAAGAAATACATGAAAGAAGAAAGAATGAAGAAGCTGGATGAATATCTACCAGAATGTTAACAGGTATTCTTTTTTCTTTCTTTCTTTTTTTTTTTTTTGGAATAGAGACAGGGTTTCACCATGTTGGTCAGGCTGGTCTTGAATTCTTAACCTTGTGATCCGCCCACCTGGGCCTCCCAAAGTGCTGGGATGACAGGCATGAGCCACCGTGCCTGGCCTGTATTGAGCCATTTTCAATTTCCTTCCTTAAACTTCTCTGCATTTACCAAAATTTAGACAATAAATATTCCATTAAAAAATCAAACGAGTAATATAGATATAGTCTTATTATAAAACATTGGTTTGGATTTTACATTTTTAAACTTAGAGACATACTATATATAGATATTGTTCTAAAACTAGCTTTTCTCATCATATCTTTTGGAGATAGTTCTATCTGGGCTTTACAGATCATATCCACTCAAATAAATATTAATTTTTTTTCATTCTGATAAACTTTTACTTGTTTTTGTTTTGTTCTGTTTTGTTTTGGGACAGGGTCTCACTCTGTCATCCAGGCTGGAATGCAAAGGCAGAATCCGGGCTCACTGCAACCTCTAGGCTCCTGGGCTCAAGTGAACCTCCTGCCTCAGTCTCCCAAGTAGCTGGACTACAGGCTCAAGCCACTACTGCCTGGCTAATTTTTGCATTTTTTTTGTAGAGACCGGGTTTCACAATGTTGCCCAGGCTGATCTCCAACTCCTGAGCTCAAGGTAATCTGCCCGCCTTGGCCTCCTCAAGTGCTGGGATTAGCGGGGTGAACCACTGCACCTGGCCTATTAATTTTTATTTAGAAAAAAGATTATTATTATTATTTTTTTTGAGATGGAGTTTTTTTTGCACTCCAGGCTGGAGTACAATGGCGTGATCTCGGCTCACCACAACCTCTGCCTCCTGGGTTCAGGCAATTCTCCTGCCTCAGCCTCCTGAGTAGCTGGGATTACAGGCACGCACCACCATGCCCAGCTAATGTTTTGTGTTTTTAGTAGAGACGGGGTTTCACCATGTTGACCAGGATGGTCTTGATCTCTTGACCTCGTGATCCACCCGCCTCAGCCTCCCAAAGTGCTGGGATTACAGGCTTGAGCCACCATGCCCGGCTAAAGATTACTGTTTTACACTGAAAATGTTTTTGTTGCTATCAGTTTAGTTTCAGATACATCCTCTCAGGGGGAATATCTTATTTCCACCACAGAGGATATGAGAAGTGTGATGAGGTCAGCCATTTCCTCTCTCACGAGAATACAAGCTTATCTCTTAGAAAGAGCTACCCTGCTGAGGTTGAACTGGAGATGAAGGCCTGGAGTGCAGGACGCCCATGGCCACCTTTGCCCATGATTCGGTAACCCTCGTTCAGGCTCAGCTCCCTGAGGCTTGCAGGTTAGAGTTCAGCAGGTAAATGAGTTCCTTAAAGTAGAAAGTTGTATAAACCTAAAGCAGCATGGTTATAACTTGTAACAAAATGCACGTTTTTTTTTTCTTTTTTAAAAGCAATCTCAAAAGCTCACATAAAATGTACATTATTTAATGTATTTTCTGTGGAAAACTGGAAGTTGGTGTCCCTTTCAAAAAATTAGTGTTTTCTTTTTTTTTGAGACAGAGTCTCACTCTGTTGCCCAGGCTGGCATGCAATGGTATGACCTCTGCTCACTGCAATCTCTGCCTCCCAGGTTCAAGGGATTCTCCTGCCTCAGCCTCCTGAGTAGCTGGGATTACAGGGTCTCTCACCACCATGCCTGGCTAAGTTTTGTATTTTTAGTAGAGTTGAGGTTTTGCCATGTTGGCCAGGTTGGTCCTGAATTCCTGACCTCAGGTGATCTGCCTGCCTTGGACTCCCAAAGTGCTGGGATTACAGGTATGAACCACTGTGCCTAGCCAAAATTAATTTAGTTTAAGTGAAAACTACACACACACACACACACACACACACACACACACACACACACACACAGTAAAATATGAAAGCAATCCGAAAACCACTGTTCCTCCTACCTCCCATCCCTAGGTCTCTTTTTTCTCTCTCCAGAAGAAACTGTTAGCAGTTACCTATGTCTTCCACTAGCATATTATTTGCATAAAAATAGCAAGTCAAAATCTGTCTTTGACCCTCTTTACTAAAACACAGGTGGCTACGTACTATATACATACTTTCCAATGCTATAGGATTTTTAACAAAACTAACAGTATATCTAGTAGACTTAAAGAAAAAAACATAATGAGACTTCAGTAGAATTAAAAAGTTGGGAATATTTACACTTATGGCAACATGATAAATATCTTGAAAACAATTTTTGCTATAAAAATATTAATGCAGCTGGGTTCGGTGGCTCACGCCTATAATCCCAGCACTTTGGGAGGCTGAGACGGGTGGATCACACGGTCAGGAGTTCGAGACCATCCTGGCCAATATAGTGAAGCCCTGACTCTAAAAAAAAAAAGAATGCTACATAAAATAAAATTTTAAAAAACACATTTGGCCAAGTAGATAAAAAGTGAGGGAAATGAAACAGGGGTAGGAACCCAGAAAGCTGTGGAGTGAGGGCTGAAGATGCTGGCTCTTCTGAGGGATGAGGCCTCCCTGAGTCATCTCAAGTTCCTGCTTTCTTGTTAAAATTGTGGTAAATTATACAGAACACGAGGCTTACCATTTTAACCATTTAAAGTGTCCAATTCAGTGGCATTAAGTATATTCACCATGTTGTGTAACTATTACCACTATTTCCGAAACTTTATTTCCTATAACAGGAACTCTGTAACCATTAAGCAATAGTCCCCATCTCCCTGTCCCCACCCCACCCCTGGAAACTGCCATTCTATTTTGTTTTTCTGTGGATTCACTTGTTCTAGATACCTTATAGAGGTGAAATCGGAATCCTTGTCATTTTGTGTCTGGCTTACTTTACTTACCATAATGTTTTCAAGGTTCATCCATGTTGTAGTGTGTATCACAACATTAATCTTGATATGGCTAAACAATATTTTATTGTATAAATATACCACATGTTGCTTATCTGCTTATCTGTCTATAGATACTTTCATTATTAATTTTAGAGACTCATCTTGCTCTGTTGCCCAGGATGGAGTGCAGATCATAGCACACTGCAGCCTTAAACTCCTGGGCTCAAGTGATCCTCTTGCCTCAGCCTCCCAAGTAGCTGGTACTATAGGCCTGAGCCACTGTGCCTGTCTCAATAATAACTTTAATAGATTAAACATGCCAATTAAAAGACATAGATTGGCTGAATGGATTTTTTTTAAAGGGTGGAAAAAGGGCCAGACGTGGTGGCTCACACCTGTAATCACAGCACTTTGGGAGGTTGAGGCAGGCAGATCACTTGAGGTCAGTAGATCGAGACCATCCTGGCCAACATGGTGAAACCCTGTCTCTACTAAAAATACAAAAATTAGCTGGGCATGGTCATGCATGCTTGTAATCCCAGTTTCCCAGGAGGCTGAGGCTAAGGCAGGAGAACTGATTGAACCAGGGAGTTGAAGGTTGCAGTGAGCCACTATCGCGCCACTGCACTCCAGCCTGGAGACAGAGTAAGACTCTGTCTGAAGAAAAAAAAAAAAAGGTGGAAAAAGATACTCCCTGCAAACAGGCAAATTTTGTCTTAAAGTCTATTTAGTCTGACGCAATTATAGTCACCCTACTCTTTTTAGGTTCCTGTTTGCATAAAATATCATTTTCCACCCTTTTACTTTTAGCTCATGTGTGCCCTTAGATCCAAAAGGAGTCTGTTGTAGACAGCACACAGTTGAAGCTTGTAAAAAATAACTTGGAGAATGTGTATATAAGTTATAACTAAAACCCTACAACAGCTGGGCTCAGTGGCTCATGCCTCTAATCCCAGCACTTTGGAGGCTGAGGCAGGTGGATCACCTGAGGTCAGGAGTTCAAGGCAGGTGGATCACCTGAGGTTGCTCTGTTACCTAGGCTGGAGTGCAATGGCAAGGTCTTGGCTCACTGCAACCTCCACCTCCCGGGTTCAAGCGATTCTCCTGCCTCAGCCTCCCTAGTAGTTGGGACTGCAGGTGCCTGCCACCATGCCTGGCTAATTTTTGTATTTTTAGTAGAGATGGGGTTTTACCATGTTGGCCAGGCTGGTATCAAACTCCAGACTTCATGATCTGCCTGCCTTGGCCTCCCAAAGTGTTGGAATTACAGGCTTGAGCCACCATGCCCAGCCAGAAGCATTAAACTCTAAGCACTTTGAGGACCATGCTAGAAAAAAAAAATATATATATATATATATTTTTCTGAGGCAGGCTCTCACTTTGTTGCCCAGGCTGGATGGAGTGCAGTGGTTTGATCATGGTTCACTGCAACTTTGACTTTCTGAGCCTAGGCAATTCTCCTATCACAGCCTCCCAGGTAGCTAGGATTACAGCAGTGTGCCACCATGCTCAGCTAAAATTTTAATTTTTGTACAGGTGGGGTCTAGGTTACCAGGGCTAGTCTCCAACTCCTAGCCTCAGCAGTCCTCCCACTTCGGCGTCCCAAAGTGCTGCTGGGATTCTAGGCATGAGCCACCACTTTCAGCCAAAAAATTCTTCTAATCAGAAGCTCATTTTGAGGTATTTACATTGATGGTAGTGTTTCGTTGTCATTAAGTACAACCCTGCCCCCAACCCCTCTCCCATTTTTTCTTTGAGATAGTCTCACTCTGTTATCCAGGCTGGAGTGCAGTGGCGTGATCTATGCTTACCACAACCTCTGACTCCCGGGTTCAAGGGATTTTCCTGCCTCAGCCTCCTGAGTAGCTGGGATTACAGGTGCGTGCCACCACACCCAACTGATTCTTCTATTTTTTGTAGAGATGGGGTTTCACCATGTTGGTCAGGCTGGTCTCGAACTCCTGACATCGTGATCCACCTGCCTTGGCCTCCAAAATCCCAGTCTGCTGGGATTGCAGATGTGAGCCACCACACCTGGTCCCCAACCCTTTTTAACAGACACAAAATAGACATCAAGTGGCTAAGGTGGTATACTGAATTTCTATTCTTCTAAGGTTTTAAAAAATAATCAGATATGTGTAAGAGAGCTGGCAACCTCATGAGCAAAATAAATAAATAAATAAATAAATAAATAAATAAATAAATAAGATCTGAAAGCTTTGAAGGATAAATTGAGAATTCTTTTTTTTACCTCTAGATGGTGCAAGCTAAAACTAATTTCTGTTTGTCAGGGTTTAGCTATGAGAGGTGATTCCCAATACCTTTATGTTTACTTTTCCTGTATAACCATATAAAAGGCATTCTTGGCCTTATTTATCACAGTTTGCTTAGTTTATTTCTTAATACACTTCATGACTTACAGAAGTCTTAATAAATATGGAAGATCAATTTTACTAAATCCTCCTAATTGTCACTTTCTTTTCTTTTTGAGATGGAGTCTGGCTCTCTTGTCCAGGCTGGAGGGCAGTGGTGCAATCTCAGCTCACTGCAACATGTGCAGTTGGTTCAAGCTGGGTTCAAGTCATTCATGTACCTTACAGCCTCCTGAGTAGCTGGAACTACAGGTGAGTGTTACCATGACTGGCTGATTTTTGTATTATTAGTAGAGACAGGGTTTCATCATGTTGGCCAGGCTAGTCTGGAACTCCTGACCTCAGGTAATCTGCCCTCCTTGGCCTCCCAAATTGCTGGGATTACAGGTGTGAGCTATTGTGCCCTGCCTCTAATCGTCACTTTCTATCAGAGTCAATTAAAATAAAATTTTGATGCAAAACAATTATATGAATTAGTTTCATAAATATTCTGGAATTAAAGTAATTTGACAGGGCAGGGTGTGGTGGCTCATGCCTGTAATCCCAGCACTTTGGGAGGCCAAGATGGTCAAATCATCTGAGGTCAGGAGTTCAAGACCAGCCTGAGCTATATGGAGAAACCCTATCTCTACTAAAAATACACATACACACAAAAAAATTAGCCAGGAATGGTGGCGCATGCCTGTAATCCCAGCTACTTGGGAGGCTGAGGCAGGAGACTCACTTGAACCCAGGAAGTGGAAGTTGTGGTGAGCTGAGATCACACCGTTCATTGCACTCCAGCCTGGGCAACGAGAGCAAAACTCCATCTTAAAAAAAAAAAAGTAATTTGACATTAAAATCTAGTAGAACCATCTTGGAACATTTAATTCAACACAACAGATTCAGATTTGCTGAAGTTCAAGATTTTATCATGGGTTGATAAACTTTTTTTGTAAAGGGTCAAATAGTGAATACTTTGGTCTCCATTCCAGCACAAAAGCTGGCATAAATAACATGTATACATAAATGGATGTGTCTGTGTTCCTATAAAATCTTATTTACAGAAGAGTGTCAGTCTGAATTCCTCCAAGCCATAGTTTGCTGATTCTTGATATTTATGGTAAAAGCCTAATTTAATATGGTAAGTCACCATCTAAGTATCTAAATGCTTAGATTTTAATGCTTCTGTTATTAGTCATTATTTCCTTATATGATTTTTCAGTCAAAATAACCTTAAAAAAAATAAAACAGCAAGGTGCAGTGGCTCACGCCTGTAATCCCAGCATTTTGGGAGGTCTAGGTGGGCTGATCATCTGAGGTCAGGAGTTCAAGACCAGCCTGGCCACCATGGCAAAACCCTGTCTCTACTAAAAATACAAAAATTAGCTGGGTGTGGTGGCAGGTGCCTGTAATCCTAGCTACTTGGGAGGCTGAGGCAGGAGAATGGCTTGAACCTGGGAGGCAGAGGTGGCAGTGAGCTGAGATCGTGCCACTGCACTGTAGCCTGGGTGTCAGAGGGAGACGCCATCTCGAAAAAAGAAAAACTTAATCTCCTTTTTCTTTATATGACTGGAAGTCCAGCCGCCTGCAGCCCTCAGAGTCACATCTCCCATTGCTGAGACCAGGGAGGATCTGTCACGCTTCTCTCAGTGCAAATTCAAAAAGATCTAGAAGAAGCGCGGTGGCTCATGCCTGTAATCCCAGAGGCTGAGGTGGTAGGATTGCTTCAGGCCAGCAGTTCAAGACCAGCCTGAGCTACAGTCAGCCCCTGTCTCTACAAAAAAAAACAAACAAAAAAATTCACCAGGTGTGGTAGTGTGTGCCTGTGATCCCAGCTACTCGGGAGGCTGAGGCAAGTATATTGTATGAGACTGGGAGGTCAAGGCTGTGGTGAGCCATGATTGTACCACTGCACTGTAGCCTGGCCACAGAGGGGAACCTAATCTCAAAAACAAAAGAAAAGAAAACAAACAAAACAAAACAACAAAAACCCTAAGAGAATGATTAGGATTGACTCATATTTTAGTGCATGCTCAGCCTAGACCAATTATTCATTGGCAGAGGGTGGGGTGCTATGATTATGTGGCAGCTTGTAGAAGGTGCTCTTGTTATCTATTTCTCTTTAAGTATACCCTGGGAGTCAGTGGCAGATTGCTGCTGTACTCACCTACAGCTTCCTCCGACTCTGTCCCTGAATCATTTCCTGATTCAGGAGCATGCTCAGCGTATTTGGAGCAGATCAGATGTGCAGAGTTAAGGCACCTTCAGGATCCTTCAACAAATGACAGCTGGGCCTTTGGCGGTAACTATCCCAGCTCCTCACCACTTGGTGGAATGATTCTGAGGCTTGTTCTAGAGTCTTTCAAAGGATGCCCAGTAGGATTGAGCCCTAATTCCTCTTGGCAATAACCCACTTGATAATGCACTCTATTGGCTTTTTCCCCTTCCTCTCTCACTTCCCTACTTCTTCACAGTGTTATCTGAGATCACCTTGCAAATATACTACTTGAACCTAAATCCTCGTTTCAAGGTCTCCTTTCGGAGGGAAGAACGATTACTCAAAAGGAAGAGTCTAGTTTCTTAGATGGGAGGAGGGGTGCTGTGTAGACAAATGGTAGTCACCTAGTCTAATGTCCATGATTCTACTTACTTGTCAATCAATGCTGAATGGGGCACTACATTGCCTCAATATAAATAGCACAATGTCCAAGAACTAGAGTTGATTCTCTCCTAGATGCAAGGTTGGTTAAATCTTCAGAACCCTAAACTGTAGCTACCTACTGCTAGAAAATAGAATCACAGTGTTTGGGCTGAGTGGGATCTTAACAGTTTAACATTTCTCAAGCTCAGTCATTTCTGTAACACCTTAGCAACTTTTTGTCATCTGAGTTACTACTTACATTTTAAATTGATTTATCTTTTTATATAAATAAAATTATTTTGAAAAGAAACATTGCTATTTAAAAAGGAAGAGTTTAGTAGCTGGGCATGGTGATACATACCTATAGTTTCACCTATTAGAGAGGCTGAAGTGGGAGGATCCCTTGAGCCCAGGAGTTTGAGTCCCACCTGGGCAACATAGCAAGACCCCTTCTCTAAAAAACAAAAAAGAAGAAAACATTTAATAGGACACAAATTTCAGGATTGTTGACCATAAATAGAAGATACCCATACAAATAAAAATGAGGCTATAAAAATTCAGATATTCTTTAATATACCACCAAGATATTTCATCAAATATAGAACTAATATATTGATATATTTCAGAAATGCTGTTAAGGCACACCAGCATCTAAACCTCGAAATGAGAAGACTTCTAAGGGCTACTTTGGAACGGGTATTTTGATGGAAATCGGTTTGTATATCCTCAACTCTGTTCTAAAATACACCTGTGGCTGTGGGAGTCAGGTCCTACTTTCTCTCATCTTCTTTCACAGTCTCCCTCCTCCCACTTGATAAAAGAAACGGATCGGCCTGGCATGGTGGCTTACACCTGTAATCCCAGCACTTGAGGAAGCTAAGGTGGGCGGATCACCTGAGGTCAGGAGCATGGCTAACATGGCAAAAGGCTGCCTCCTCTAAAAATATAAAAAATTAACTGCGCATGGTGGACGGCACCTGTAATACTAAGTACTCAAGAGGCTGAGGCAAAAGAATCACTTGAACCTGGGAGGTGAAAGCTGCAGTGAGCTGAGATTGCACCATTGCACTCCAGCCTGGGCAACAAGAGCAAAACTCCGTCTCATAAAAAAAAAAAAAGAAAAGAAAAAGAAAAAAAAGAAAAAGAAAAAAGAAAGAAAAAAAAAAGAAAAGGATCATGCCATGGTGCATCACCTGGGGAATACAGAATCGCAGGCAGAAAACAAAAGGACAGTTTAAAATAAAATACTTGTGTCCATTAAAAAAAAAAAAAAAAAGTCTAATGAGTAGGTTTAAAAAGAGTCCTGTGTCAGCCAGCTGGCTTCCAATTTTTTTTTTTTTTTTTTTTTTTTGACACAGGATCTTGCTCTGTCGCCAGGTTGGAGTGCAGTGACATGACCTTGGCTCACTGCAACCTCTGCCTCCCGGGTTCAAGAGATTCCCCTGCTTCAGCCTCCCGAGTAGCTTGGACTACAGGCACGCGCCACCATCCCCCGCTGATTTTTGTATTTTTAGTGGAGACGGGGTTTCACCACGTTGGCCAGGATGGTTTCCGACTCCTGACCTCGTGATCGCCCGCCTCAGCCTCCCAAAGTCCTGGGATTACAGGCGTGAACAACCGCGCCCGGCCTTGTCAAGCTATTTGTTACTTTGGGGAGAGCGGAGGGCATGAGGCTCAGTCCTTCTTGGCAGCGGCTTTCCTCACGGCGGCCAGGATGTTCCTCGGCTCCTCCCGCTTCCTCTTGGCTCGGATGTGCGTCCCCACCCTTTTCTTGACGAACCTGAGGGCCTGTTAGTCCTTGGCGACCTTCAGTAACTCCATGGCGCGCTGCTCATACCGCGCAAAGCCACACACTTCTTGGATCATGTTCTGCACGAACTTGGGGTGTCTTTGGTCGGGCGACCGCGACGGCGGCTATGCCTGGGCTTGCTCACGTTCTTGGTCACCTTGTGGCCCTTGTCGAGGCCCAGGGCCATGGGGTAGCGCAGAGCCATGGCTGTGGACAGCTGTTGCTCTCTAATGGTGGCTGTGGCGTGATACAAACTTTCATCTGTCAATTAAAACATGGATGAGATGGATGTTGTTTTATCAAATTCTTTTAGAGATTATTCAGGCAAAATTATTTGAAGACTATTGTAGAAGAAATGTCAAATATATAAGGACTTTGAAAATCCACCATTCATGGATCCTTACTGAAAATATCACTCAAATACATATTCCAACCACCAGAGCAATGACTCAAAATCAAGAACTCCAGACTGGAAAAGTCAGAGTAGGAAGAAAAAAAAGTGAGATGTTGAAATCAATTCAAATGACAACCAGATAACTGTTAAAATTGGCTTTCAAATGCAAAGATTTTCAAATATGAATTCCAAAAGCATGCACACACCAAGGCAATTCTTGAAAAGGATTTAGTTAGTGAAAAGAAAACACTTGTGGGTCTACAAAGATTAAATAAACAACAATTGGAAAGTAGGGATGGACTAATAGAAAGTAAACACCTGGCAGCTTTCTCAAATGCATTCACTTGCTAACAGAGTATGTGATTGTTGACTATGCGTTAAGTTCTGTCGTAGATGCTCGCACTATATCACGACACAAAATAGTCAAAGATCCCTCTCCTTGTACAATTTAGATTTATCTGCTTGAAGATGTATCTATGGTTACGGGGGAAAGAAAAATTTTAAAAATGGTTTTGTTTTTTACAAATTCTAATTAGGGATATAGGGATACACAGGATTTTAAGTAAGTATGTAACGTGAACTTGACTATCAAGAAATTACATAATCAAAAAAAGGGATACCAAAGAATGCAGGGAATGTGAAATGTTTTACAAAAAAGCAACCAATATGAATATATAAATATCTTTATGAAATGAAGAGTAGCTGAATACATAGAGAATATTCCTCACTACTCATCTGTTAAAGGCAACAGTCCTTCTCTCAATTTCTATTTCTATTTGCCTTCTCCTCCGTAAATTTCTAACAGAGTGATGATATCAACCCACCCTATAGGTTATCTGTACACTCAGTTTTTACCAATGCTACGGATATTTGAACAGGAATTTTAAAACATAGTAGCAGCAAATTCCCCACAGCTTATGATATCTTGTCTTGTTTTGCCTTTGCTCTATTAATGCATGTGGCCTTATTAACACATTAGCAGTGATACCAGCAATATAGTTTGGATGTGCATCCCCTCTAAATCTTACGTTGAAATATAATCCCTAATGTTGGAGGTGGGAGCTGCGGTGGGAGGTGTTCAGGTCATGGGGGAGGATCCCTCATGGCTAGGTGCTGTCCTTGCAGTAGCGAGTGAGTTCACATGAGATCTGGTTAAGTGTGTGGCACCTTTCCCTGACCCCAATCGCTCTCTCTTGCTTTTGCTTTGCCCTGTGAGATGCCTGCTCCTACTTTGCCTTCCACCATGAGTAAAAGCTCCTTAAGGCCCCCCCAGGAGCTGAGCAGATGCCGGTGCTGTGCTTCTTGTACAGCCTGCAGAACTGTGCGCCAATTAAACCTCTTTTCTTTATAAATTTCCCAGTCTCAGATATTTCTAACAGTACAAGCATGCCCTAACACAGCCGGTATCTCCCAACCAGGGTATTATCTCTTTGCTTTCCCAGGGACAATGTTTGTCCTTCAGTGGCAACTTAATAACTGCTGAATGACCTTGAACTCTCCCTCAGAGCATATAGAATGCCATCAGTTTATCTTCTGCATAATTCAAAGTATCACTTCTAAATGTGAGGAATAATGGCCATATTTTCCACTTTGAGCATATGTTGTAAAATGATGAGATAGCTCAGAATTTGAAATCTTAACCAACTAATGCCTACTATAACATTTTCTTAGGAAATTTATATCTGTATGACACTTTTGGTCTATAGGACAAAAATTAAGGAGAAATTGATGTGATTTTGACAAGAAGCTCTTCCACAAATTCTATTTTTTAGTTGTTAGCCAACCAAAATAAGATCTTAAAAACAATATTCTGCAGACGAGCCCTAAATATCCTCAAACTATACTGGGCTCATATTGTCTGGGCCAATCAAGACAATAATACCTATGCCATTCCAACTGAGTAAGTTTATGAAGGTGAACCACAGACCTGACTGAAGACAATTCCAAGAATGTTGAGCATTTTATAAAATATTTTCTCTGGAATCTGAAGATTTCAACATTTTAAAAATTTCATGTTACATACTCATGTATGCCAGTAAATTTGCATTTGTATATGATTTGAACTATGAGGTTTTGAATAGATTCTTTCAACAAAGCAATGCACTAGTTTTGAAATTATTCTGATTTTAAATATCATTTGCATTTCTGTAAATGGAAAATTATATAACAAATTCTAGCTCTTTTGACTCTCATTAGTATTTGACTAACACTGACTCTCCAAGCCCTAAAAGAAAATAGCAGAAGTTGAAATTTCAGTTGCATTGGAGAAAATATGTACTTTGTTCCCTTAGAAATAAAGGAGAGCATGTTAGATGACCGGTCACGAAGAAGCTTGTCTCAGTATGTCTTCTTTTGAAGCTCTAAGACAAAATAAGAGCTGTGCATATTACTAGGGATGAAAACCATCATGAATAAAAATCCAACACTGAGTGTTGCCAAAATGAGACCAGTGTTGGTACAGAATTGTATGGACAGGATAGGGGCATTCATTACCCCAGATACTTCACTTTCCTTGCTCAGCAGTGTAAACATGTAAGTGAACTGTAACTTAACAATTGCAGGTCAATTGATTTCCTGCTCCCACATTTCTGGTTCATTTCTATTGTGTCTCCTCTTAACCAGCTTTTACAGAGCCTCAAAATGCATATAGCGTGGAGGAGGCCATCAGAGTCTTCGAGCATGATTAATTCATGACCTGGGGTGTGTGTGTGTGTGTGTGTGTGTGTGTGTGTGTACACACATGGAGAGAGAGAGAGAGAAAAAAAAAAGGAGGAGGAAAGAGAGAGAGAAAGGGAGGGAGAAGAAATTGTTCTCTTTCTCCTACTCCCTCAGAAGACGGGGCATGGGGCTGTGGGAAAGGTGGGTCCCTCTGGGAGGCTAGAACCCTGCACCACCTGAAAGAGTCAGGAGGGCCCAAGTGTCTCGTCTCCTGAAGGGGTGTGCGTGTACGGTACCACTCTGTGACCAGGAGGAGAGTCCTGTCCTAGAAAGCATTTCTCCTCCAACATTCTTTCTTCCTTGGGTGACCAAGTCAGGTGCTGAAACCCATCCTCTTAATTAACAGAGGTACTCTGGGACGTCTGAAGTCTCTTCAGACTGCTGGCTCAAGCAGATCTGAGAGTGGTTGCGTGTTGTTTTTATGAAGCCCTGCATGTGATCAGAACTGCTCTGGGCAGCCCCAGACTGTAGGCCTAAATATAAAAATATCCTATCTCTGTGAGCCAGGGTCCCCTAGGGAAATGAGCAAGGGTTTTGTTTTTTTCTCTGATGAAGGGAGGAACTCATCAAGTAGTTGATATGCACGACCTGACTTGATGCAGGGGGAATACAGGAAACCATGAAATTTACATTTATATGATTTTATGAGGAACGGCAGATAAATACTGCACTCTCATCCACTGAAATGGTTTGCGCACTGAAAGCTCTAACTGGTGGAAATTACCTCTCTGCCTGTCATTCCTAACACTGAGAGACTTGAGAATTCATAAACAAAATGTGATTGCATCTTCCTGAACCACAATACCTGAGTTGCTTTGCTGTGCATACAAATTCTGGAGAAATTAGATGAAATAGAGTGTAGCTTCTGCTAAAGAAGCTACCGCATGCTTCTACATAAAGCAACAAAACTTTTCCAAGTTTCAAAAGATAGACTTTTGACATCCAAGATTGGTTGTTATTAGTTCTATAGCAGGTGTCTTCCTTCTTTGGTATAAGCGTGTGGAAGATGAGAAGATGCGTTTAAGCCATTAGTTGATGTTTTCTAGTCTGATCACCTTTTGTTTGCTTGACAGCATTGTTGGTATGTTGGTGATGTGGTAATATATAAACTCCATCTGTAGCTATCAAAGCTTTAGTGCCTCCTCCTCCCATCTGAGCTAATGGATGACATTCTTACTAAACAACAATGGCACTTTGTGGCTGGTTCAAAGTCAGATCATTTTCCAAAGATGATGTTAGGAACATTTGTTTAGCATGTAGTGTATAATCAGTGAGGAGTTATTTCCTTAATGTCTTTTTCTCGTTTGTTTTCTTCCCTTTCTGTATATTCTATTTTGTTTTTGCCCATTTCTGTGGTTCACAAAGGGCTCCTTCAGTTATAATGCTAGGAGGCCTTCAGAACTGTGGCAGCAGCTGCTGCTGCTGCTTCTTTTTCTCCGTCTTCTTCCTCCTATTCTCCTCCTCCTCCCTCTTCCTACTCCTTTTCTTTCTTTCCTTCCCTTGCTTCCTTTCCCCTCCCTCCCTTCCTCCCTCTTTTCTATTTTTCTTTCTTTCCTTCTCTTTCTTTCTTCCTTCTTTTTTCTTTTTCTTTCTTTTTTTTTTTTCTCTTTCTTTCTTGACAGGATCTAGCTCTGTCTCTCAGGCTAGAGTGCAGTGGTGCAATCATGGCTCACTACAGCCTTGACCTCCTGGCCTCAAGCAATCCTCCTCCCACCTCAGCCTCTCCAGTAGCTGGAACTACAGATGCATGCTACCACACCAGGCTAATTTTTTTTTTTTTTTTCTTAAGAGTTGAGGTTTTGCCATGGAGCACAGGCTGATCTCAAACTCCTGGGCTCAAGCAGTCGCCGTGTCTCAGCTTCCCAAAGTGCTTGGATTACAGGCACGAGCCATCCCATTGGGCACAGCATCTTTCTTGATGTCTGGTTTGTCAGTGTTGCTGATTGCTTTTTGTTTGTTTCAACATTACATGGACATTTGCTATCAGTTTTCTTGAAGACGATGGGTTAACTGCCCAAGCAACTGACACACAAAAACCAAAATCACAAGAATCAGCACAATTTACTATGATTATTTCTACTCTTTGAGTTTTCATCTTTAGAATTTAAGGTACTGTGCTCCTATAGGAGCCAGAGCTTATTCTAAATTCCTCACTGTCAGGTTGGGCAAGGCGTCTCACGCTTGTAATCCCAGCACTTTGAGTGGCCAAGGTGGGTGGGTCACTTGAGGTCAGGAGTTCAAGACCAGCCTGGCCAATATGGTGAAACCCCATCTCTCTACTAAAAATATAAAAATTAGCTAGGCACGATGTGATGCACACCTGTAGTCTCAGCTACTTGAGAGGCCAAGGCATGAGAATCACTTGAACCCAAGAGGTGGAGGCTGCAGTGAGCAGAGATAGCATGACTGCACTCCAGCCTGGGTAACAGAATGAGACTCTGTCTCAAAAAGAAAAAAAAAAAAAAATCCTCCCTTTCTTCATTAAAAATACAAAGTACATAAAGATTAAAGCTAAATTACATTAATGGAGAAAAGGAGCATTTTAACAAAAATAGTTTTCCCTCACCCCATTTCCATTTGATGCCAATCAAAACATACCACTTGCCATTTAGTAAAAACAATAAAAAAAAAAACCCCAGAACAAAAGCAGTGTGCTTGTACACAAACACATAAATGAATGTGGAAAGAGAAAATAAAAGAATAAAGAAAATTATGGCTGGGCTGTGGCTCATGCCTGTAATCCCAGCACTTTGGGAGGCTGAGGTGGGGGGATCACCTGAGATCAGGAGTTTGAGACCAGCCTAACCAACATGGAGAAACCCCGTCTCCACTAAAAATACCAAATTAGCCGGGCATGGTGGCACATGCCTGTAATCCCAGCTACTTGGGAGGCTAAGGCAGGAGAATTGCTTGAACCCAGGAGGTGGCAGCTGCAGTGAGCAGAGATTGCACCATTGCACTCCAGCCGGGGCAACAAGAGCAAAATTCCATCTCAAAATAAAAAGAAAAAAGAAAACTAAACTCTAGTTGCTATAGTGTCCTGGAACCAAACTATAGTTTTCTAACTGAGAATGTGTCTTTGTGTGTAGAACACAGTTCTGGGTTCAAGCAGCAGGTTCTCTTTTTTAATAGATGCCTCTATTTTTTTTTTTTTTTTTTTTTTTTGCCCCACACATCAATTGTATCTTCTCCCTCCACTTTCAGCTTTGCAGGTGTCTACTTCATTGATTTGCTGCTTGTCAAATGCAGATCTGATCTGCCTGACAAACCCCATCTTTCACAATAGGCTCTGCCACTTGAAGCCTTGGCTGGGGCTAGGGTCTGCTTCCAAAGTGGCTCATACATATATATGCCTGGCAAGCTAGTGCTGGTTGTTAGCAGGAGGCTGCAATTCCTAACCACAAGGACCTCTCCATAGGGTTGCTTGAAAGTCTCATGTCTGGCAGCTGGCTTCCCACATAGTGAGTGATCCAGGAATTGGGTTTTGATGCAGAGGAAAATCCTGCTACGGTAACTTTCCTAGCCCATTTCATCACCTCCACCCATTCTTGCCCTGGGGAGGAAGAGGAGTTTCTGGTTGGTAAATTTAATGGAAGGAATTAAGTATGGTCAGTTAGTTTCCTCGTGCTTATTCTGGAGCAGGTTAACTCAGGAGGCAGACATTCTACTCTAATCTATTTGCTGGCCAGACTAAAGGGCCCACTCTTTAGGGGAGTCTTTGACCTGTCTTGCTACACCGGAAACGGAGTGGGCTGGATTGAAGGTAAGCCCACATGGCTGTAGATTTAAAGTCACCATCTCCCATCAGCATTGCCAGTGATATTTTGAGCTCCACCAATATGATTCTATATCAACTAGTTCTTAACACTGAAAGAGTAGATGAGAACTCTTTAAACCTGAAAATGTGATGGAAGGATATAAAATTAGATTAATTCAGCAAATAATTTGAAGAATGAAATTGTTTCCCACTGGGTAAATCTGAACATCTTCAAGGCTGAGGATATTACTGTGTTCAATTCTTTTTCTTACAGCCTACAAAGGTACTATCAAGACTTCTTCCAGAGGGGTGTTTGGATAGGGAGGGCACAGGAAATCAAGGGTGGAAGTGTAGAGAGAGAGAGTAATTTTTGTTTGTCATTCTTGCCCTCAAGTTTTCTCACCTGCTTTGGTCAAATGTCTAGTGGTGATGCTAACGTGAGAAATACTAACCAGATAAAATTTTCCTGAAAGACTTTTGACTACCATCTGTACTTGCTGTTGTGACAACAGATTCCCCACCACTGATGACGACGACTATGACTACTGCTGTTGCTATAATAGTAGCACTTACTATTTTTGAGTGCCTACCACAAGCCAGGCAGCATCCTTTGAGCTTTACATGCACTGTTTCTGATATTTACAACAGCCCTAAATTATTTTCATTTTACAGGTGAGGACCACAAGGCCCAGAGAGATTAAGAAACACGCTCCAGGTCACACAGAGATTGGAACTCCTGTCTCTCTGACTTCAAAGCTTGTGCTCTTTTCATTTTGTCATATCTAAACTTTTCAGGGTGGAGAGGGCAGTTAAAGAAGAGGGTGTTCTTGCTTTTTGAGACTCCTCGACTTCTCCTAGGAGGGTCTTCTAGATAACCTAGAAACTCAGGGGACTTTAAGGCAGAAGATTCAATTCAGAGACCATCTTAACCTTCCAACAGCCCCACCTCCTGCCCCACCCGCTTCCCAGCCAGGAAACTGTTATCACTTCTAACTGTGCTGAGAGGCCATCTGTTAAGCCACGAGGTGCCATTATCTTTTATGGTCCTTTAAAACAACCGTTGCTTGAGTAATTGAAACTGCATTTGACAATGGAAGATGAGATTCTGGGTCTCTGAGGGACCATATCTGCATTGCTATTTTGTCTTCCCACGGCAAAAGGAACTTGAAACAACTCCAACATTGAAAGGGAAGCACAGCAATTACCTTAATGGGTGTGGTAGGCAGAAGGATGGCTTTCCACAGCTGTCTGTGTGTTTTTCCCTGAGATCTGAGACTATGTTTCCTTATATGGCAGAAGGGACTTTGTAGACTGATTAAATTAAGAGATTTGCATTAGAGGAGATTATTTTGTATTATCTGGTAGGTCCAATATTACCACAAGGGTCCTTAGGAGGGAAGGAAGGAAGCAGGAGAGTCAGAGAAGATGTGACTACAGCGGCAGAGGTTGGAGTGATAGGATTGCTGATGGGGGATTGTAAGCCAAAGACTGCAGGAAGCCTCTAGAAGCTGGAAAAGGCAAGGAAACGGATGCCCCCCAGACCCCCCATGTGAGATATGTCAAAATTTCTCTTCAAACAGCCTGATCCTTTAATTCCCAGTGCCCTACCACCCTTTCTTCTTCTTTCCTTCTTTTTGCTTTTACTACGTGCCCAGACAGGCACCAGTGGTGTTATCAGCACCAGTTCACATTCCTTTCCTTAAGAAAAGACTAGCTCTCTAGCTTGCTGCTGATGACCCCTTCCTCCTTCCCGCCTCTCTCTTATATGCCTGTCTTATTTAAGGAAAAGTTTAAATGTTTAGCCAATCAAGTCTAGCTTAGATTATGCAGTCCAACCCCAGCCAATGGGAAAAGGGCACAAAGGCAAGATTTGCGTCAGGAATAAAACTTTCACCCTCCTTTGTTCTGTGTGCCCTCATAGCAACTAGTCATACAGGAAGCACCCCTCTGCACAGAAGTAAATTCGCTTTGCTGAGAAATCCTTTGCCTAAGTGCTTGATTTTTCTTACAACTCTGAGCTCTATTTCTAACACCCTAGAAGCAACACAGCCATGCTGACACCTTTTAACCGTGAAACCCAGTCAGATTTCTGACTTCTAGAACTGTATGTTAATTTGTATTGCTTTAAGGCACTAAATTTGTGATAATTTGTTACAGTGGCAGCAGGAAGTGAATACACTAAGATACTCTCTACTCTTGTTCACTTAATTATTTATACAATTGGCCATTAAAAACTCTGGTCAGAACCTCTGTATCTGCTAGGGACCCTGCCATCTAAACTTTTCTTGCAAAGCAAGAGGCATCAGGCATATCACGTCCAGCACACTGTGTTGTTATTGCCTCTTTTCATAATGGCCTTTTGGAGCAATGAGCTTACACGATACTGTTTGATACTGATAAGAAACTTTGATAGATCAACACCATTTCTGTGGCGTCAAACCCTAGAGGGCTCTCTGTATAGCCTGCTACTCTGAGATGTAATAAATACAAATCAGCAACAGTACAAACTAGTAGATGGCACATGTCCATTTGCGGCTTGTGCTTCTGGAAAACAAGGCATGGCAGTCACCACGAGGCAGCTGCCCGGGTTTCCTGAGTCAGCTATCACCAATGGAACTGCTTCAGTGCTACGGGAAATGAGGCGAAAAAAGTCAATGACTCCCAATCAAGGAAATGGCACAGCTAATGCAAGTTCCTCTGAAACTGACCTGGTATTCGTTGGTGTTGACAGTTAATGACCCTGGTTGGGGCCCCATTAGAGAGTAGGGTAAAGAGCATCTTTGTTTTCAGCTGAACGCTTTAAAAACTACCTTGTGGATTAAAAGGCATCCACTGACTAAATGCCAGTCAGCCGGATAATGATTTAATTAACCCTCCTACTGAAGCTGGTGGGAACCCAAAGCAGTCATTTCCTGGTAGAAACTCTTACCACAAAACAAATTCAATTGATTTCTGCCCACTGCTCTCATCCTCTGTGGAAATTGGAAAGAGCAAAACAGTTCCAACTGGTTAGACCAAAGATGCCTTCCTCAGGGCTTCAATTTGCCAACACTGCTGGGAACTGGAACGGGCTGGGGTCCAATAAATCCCATGTGGCTTTGGTGCAGGGTGTCAGGTCACTTCTAAATTCTTACGCTATCTCCTTTATGCACTCTCAGGGGAAAGTTCCCCTCATTGATTAAATGCTGCATTTCCCCTTAATGAGGGTTTATGCACTGGTCCCATTGCTGCTAAATCAGGAATAAGGCATTCCTGCCTCAAGCATTGGAAATCATCCCAGTATTGGCTAATGGTAATACTTGTCAAGATACCAGAATTTAACATCAAATTAGTCAATCAAATTACCAGGAGATAAAATGGTATTTTGGCATTTCCATTTTACTGACAGTGTTAGAAATCTATGTCCCTTAAAACATATTCCCTGAGTGCCTCCGATGTGCTGGCACATTTAGAGAAAGCGAACTATTTCTAAGGTAATGTGTACAATCAGGACCCAATACCTAAATCTAGGTAGTGTCTCAGGGCATCCACTGTTTATTTGCATTTCTATTAGTTTGTCGGTAGGAAGATGGCAAGATGAACTTTACAAAATTTAATTCTTGGGTGGGCACTCTGCCAGATGTCTCATTTAATCTACAGACTAAGTTGGTGTCAGTTTGAGCTTTTCAATCAGTAAACGCTGAGCTAGAGTAAGGCTTACTGGGGAATAACACCAGTGTCTCTATTTCCTTTAATTCAGCTCTGCTCTTTGTTATTTCTTTTCTACTGGCAACTCTGGGTTTGGTTTGTTCTTGTTTTTCTGGTTTCCTGAGATGCAACATGAAGTTGTTAAGTTTTTATCTTTCTGGTGTTTTGATGTAGGCATTTAATGCTATAAAATTATTAGCGTTTTTGCTGTATCCCAGAGGTTTTTGGTATGCTGTGTTTCTGTTTTAATTCATTTCAAAAAAGTTTTAAATTTACATCTTAATTTCTTCATTTAATGTCCATGTATTTGTATAGTTTCAAAAATTCCTTGTTATTGATTTCTAGTTTTATTCTGCTGTAGTTTGAGAAGATATTTGATATGATTTAGATTTTTAAAAATTTGTTGAGATTTTAAAAAATTTTGTTGAGACTTGTTTTGTGGCCTAAGATATGGTCTGCCTTCAAGAATGTTCCATGTGCTGATAAAAACATATATTCTACAGTTGGTGTGCAGATTAGTCTATAACATCCTAAGTTCATTTGGCTGAAAGAAAGAACAATTAAGTTCTATTTTTTTTGTTATTTTTCAGTCTCGACCAGTCTAGTGCTATGACTAAGGTACTAAAGTCCCCCATTACTGTATTGCTATCTCTTCTGTAGGTCTACTAATATTTGTTTTATGACCCTGGGCGCTTTGGTGTTTAAGGTTGTTGTAGCCTCTTGTTGAATTGATTCCTTTATTATTATATAATCACCTTCTGTGTGTGTGTTTCTAAACTGTTTTTGATTTAAAGTGTGTGTGTGTGGGGGGGTGGGGTGTGGGTGTGTGTGTTTTCACATAGAATTTTGCTCTGTTGCCCAAGCTGGAGTACAGTGGTGTGACCTCAGCTCACGGAAACCTCCACCTCCTGGTTTCAGTGATTCTCCTGCCTCAGCCTCCCAAGTAGCTGGGATTACAAGCACCTTCCACCATGCCCAGATAATTTTTGTATTTTTAGTAGAGACAGGGTTTCACCATGTTGGCCAGGCTGGTCTTAGACCCCTGACCTCAAGTCATCCACCCACCTTGGCCTCCCAAAGTGCTGGGATTATAGGTGTGAGCCCCTGCACCTGTCCCTAAAGTCTGTTTTATCTGATGTAAATATAGCTATTCCTGCTTGCTTTTGGTTTTAAAACAAATAGAGGAGGAAATTATTATTATTATTTTGAGATGAAGTTTCACTCTTGTTGCCCAGGCTGGAGTACAAGGGCACAATCTCGGCTCACTGCAAACTCTGCCTCTTAGGTTCAAGCAATTCTCTTGCCTCAGCCTCCCGAATAGCCAGGATTACAGGCATGCACCACCACACCTGGCTAATTTTGTATTTTTAGTAGAGATGGGGTTTCTCCATGTTGATCAGGGTGGTCTCGAACTCCAACCTCAGGTGATCTGCCTGCCTCAGCCTACCAAAGTGCTGGGATTACAGGTGTGAGCCACCGAGCCTGGCTGGAAATTCTTCCTAACTCATTCCATGAGGCCAGTACCACCCAAATACCAAAACTAGACAAGATCACAAGAAAAAAAATAAAACTACAGACCAATATCCCTGAAAAATACAGATGCAAAAATCCCCAACAAAATACTAGCAAACCAAATCCAGAAGCATATCAAAAAGATAATATAGCATGATCAAGTGGTTTTTTACTATGGAGGCAAGACTGGTTCAACATATGCAAATCAATAAATGTGACTCATCACATAAAGAGAAGGACAAAAACCATACATGATCATCCCAACCGATGCAGAAAAAGCATTTGCTGAAATTCCTTCATGATAAAAACCCTCAAACTAAGCATAGAAGGAACATACCTCAAAATAATAAAGGCCGTATATGACAAACCCACAGCCAACATCATACTGAATGGGGAAAAGTTGAATCCATTCCCTCTAAGAGCTGGAACAAGACAATAATGCCCATTTTCACCATTCCTATTCAGCATAGTACTACTCAAGGTTTTAGACAGGGAAATAAGGCAAGAGAAAAAAAATAAAAGTGATACAAATTAGAAAAGAGGAAGTCAAATTATTCCTGTTCATTGATGATATAATATTTTTTCTAGGAAAACCCAAAGACTCTACCAAAAAACTCTTAGATTTTATAAATAAATTCACTAAAGTTTCATGATACAAAATCAACGTACAAAAATTAGTAGCACTTCTACATGCCAGTAATGCTCAAGCTGATAACTAAATCAAGAAGGCAATGCCTTTTACAATAGCTAAAACAAAACAAAACAAAACAAAGACAGCAAAAAACTACCCTAGGAATACATTTAACCAAGGAGGTAAAATAGCTTTACCAAAAAACCTACAAAATGTTGAGGAAAGAAAATTTAGATGACACAAACAAATGGAAAAACATCTCATGTTCATGAATTGGAAGAATTAATATCATTATGTAGCAGGAGCGGCCATGGGATACGGATCTCTTGGACACCGAATATTGGAGGAAGGAGTTTATTCCGCCAGGAGCAAGGTGGCATATTTGCCTAATATCCAAGCTCCCCTAACAAAGAAAGGTTCCTTCTTTATATAGGCTTATACTTTAGATGCTACAGGTGGAAGAATCTTAGGTTTATAGCTTAACATATGAAAAGGGTCTCTGTTTACAGTCTTAGGAATTACATATGAAAAGGGTTTCAGTTTACAGTCTTAGGAATTACATATGAAAAGGGTTTCAGTTTACAGTCTTAGGAATTACATATGAAAAGGGCTTCCATTTACAGTCTTAGGAATGAAAAGGGGAAGTTTATAGTCTTAGGAAAAGGGAAGTTGATCTGAGATGCCTGGGTCTCCCTCTTCAATTAAAATAAGCATACTGCCCAAAGCAATACAGATTTAATGCAATTCCAATAAAAATACTGTCATTTATCATAAAATTAAAAAAAAAAAAACCCTAAGATTCATATTGAATAAAAAAAGAGCCCAAATAGCCAGAGCAATCCGGACGAAAAAGAACAAAGCTGGAGGTTCACATTACCTGACCTCAAGTTATACTGCAAAGCTACAGTAACCAAAACAGCATGGTACTGGTATAAAAATAGACACATAGATCAATGGAACAAATAGAATCCCAAAATAAAGCCATATATGTAGAGCCAAGTGATCTTTGACAAAGTTTGATAAGAGAATACACTGGGGAAAGGACACTCTTTTCAAAAAATGGTGCTGAAAAAATTGGATTGCTGTATACAGAAGAATGAAACTGGATTGCTATCTCTAACTATATAAAAAAGTCAAGTCTAGATGGCTCAAAGATTTATATAAGGCCTAAAACTGTAAAAATACTAGAAGAAAACCCAGGGAAAATTCTTCTAGACATTGATCTAGGCAAATAACATAACTAAGATTGCAAAAGCACAAGCAACAAAACAAAAAATAGACAAATGGAACTTAAACAAAAAACTTTTCCACAGCAAAAGAAATAATCAACAAAATGAACATACAACCTACAGAATGAGATAAAATATTTTCGAACTATGCATCCAACAAAGGACGAAAATCCAGAATTTACAAGGTACTCAAACAATTCAACAATAATGACAACAAAACAAATAGCCTTACTAAAAAATGGACAGAGGACATGAAAAGACGTTTTTTCAAAAGAAGACATACAATATGACTAATAACATATTAGTTTAATATGTTATTCTGTTAATATGGCTAATAACATATTAAAAATGCTCAATATCACTCATCATTAGAGATATGCAAATTAAAACCACAATGAGATATCATCTTGCACCAATCAGAATAGCTATTAATAAAGACCAAAAAAATAGGCTGGGCGTGTGGTTCATGCCTGTAATCCCAGCACTTTGGGAGGCCGAGGCAGGCAGATCATGAGGTCAGGAGTTCAAGACAAGCCCTGGGCCGGGCACGGTGGCTCAAGCCTGTAATCCCAGCACTTTGGGAGGCCAAGGCGGGTGGATCACGAGGTTGAGATATCAGACCATCCTGGTCAACATGGTGAAACCCCGTCTCTACTAAAAATACAAAAAACTAGCTGGGCGTGGTGGCGCGTGCCTGTAATCCCAGCTACTCAGGAGGCTGAGGCAGGAGAATTGCGTGAGCCCAGGAGGCGGAGGTTGTGGTGAGCCGAGATCGCGCCATTGCACTCCAGCCTGGGTAACAAGCGAAACTCCGTCTCAAAAAAAAAAAAAAAAAAAAAAAAAAAAAGACAAGCCCTGACCACCATGGTGAAACCCTGTCTCTACTAAAAATGCAAAAATTAGCCAGATATGGTGGCGCATACCTGTAATCCCAGCTACTCAGGAGGCTGAGGCAGGAGAATCACTCGAACCAGGGAGATGAAGGTTACGGTCAGCTGAGATCGTGCCTCTGCACTCCAGCCAGCCTGGGCGACAGAGCAAGACTCTATCTAAAAAAAAAAAAAAAAAAGACAAAAAATAACAGGTGTTGGTGAGGATGGGGAGAAAAGGGAACACTTCTACACTGTTGGTAGAAATGCAAATTATTACAGCCTCTATGGAAAACAGCATGGCGATTTATCAAAAAACTAAAAATGGAAGTATTCAATCAAGCAATGCCGTGCCTGAGTATCTACACAAAAGAAAATAAATCATTCTATCAAAAAGATACCTGCACTCACATATTTATTGCACCACTATTCACAATAGCAAAAATATGGAATCAACCTAAGTGTCTATCAACAGATGATGGAATGAAGAAAATGTGGTATCTATATACAATGGAATACTATTCAGCTATTTTAAAAGAATGAAACGCTACCCTTTGTTGCAATATGGATGGAACTGAAGACAATTATCATTTTTTTGAAGACAACTATCTTAAGTCAGACAGAGACAAATGTTGCATGTTCTCACAAGTGCGAGCAAAATAATGTGTACACATGGACATAAAGTATGAAATGATAGACATGGAGACTTAGGAGAGTGGAGGGCTGGGAGGTTGGATGATTAGGAATTAGTTAATGGGTATGATGTACATTATTTGGGTGATGGATACACTAAAAGCCCAGACTTCACTGCTATGTAATATATTCGTGTAACACCATTGAACTTGTAACTCTTAAATTTATACAAATAAAAAAAGTAAATTAAGAATGTTGCAGTAATCCAGGCAAGAAATGATGATGACTTGGACTAGGGCATGGCAGTGGGGATAATCATATTTAGGATGTATGTTTTGAAGGTAGAATTGATGGCATTTGCTGGTAGACCCAGTCGAAGGTGGAGGAGAAGAAAAACATCAGAATGACACCAAGGTTGTTGGTCTATGCAGTGAGAGGTATGGTGTTGCCATTAGCTAAGAAAGAGGAGACTGCAGGAGCAGCTGGTGCAGAGGGATATTAGAAGCTCATGCAGCTGTGATTTTAAGATATGTAGGCAATAGATGCACAGGTCTGAAGTTCCAAGTAGAGGTCTGGGCTGGAAATACAAAGGTAAGAACCTTTCACCTATAATTGAAAAATTAATTTTTGTGTGTGTGCCGTGACTCGGATGTGAACAAACAATTAAATTTAAGGAAGTGAGTGCCGCTGATATTACCAAGGGAGGGGGTGGACATAGATAAGAGAAGACCAAGGTCTGAACCCTGGGCTCTCCGACCTTTAGACACCAGAGAGATAAGAAGAAATTAGCAAAAGAGATTGAGAAGAAGAATAGGATGAAAAACAGCTAAAAGAAGCAAAATTTCAAGTGATCAACTGTGTTAAATGCTGGTGATGGGGCTTGTAAATTGAAAACTGTGAAATAACCATTGGATTAAGAATGTAGAGAGATCATTAGAGACCTTGAAAAAAGTAGCTTCAGTGAGGTGGTGAGGGTGAAACCTGATTGAAATGGGTTCTAAAGAATTTGGAAACAGTGTATATATTCTTTTTACCCCCCTACTCTTAGAATTGAAATATACATGTTCTAAGGGGCTCTCTTGTAAGGAGAAGGAGAAAATTAGGGCAATGTTTGGAGGGAGAAGTGAGATCAAGAGAGGGTTTTAGAATATGGGAGATACAACAGCCTGTTCGTATATTGATGAAAATTGTTCAGTTAAGAGGAAAAAAATGAATAGTGTAGCAGAGAGAAGGGAGAATTTCTAGGGTGAGGTTTTGAGTAACAGGAGAGAAGGGATCTAGGGCTTGTGTGGAAAGGCTGAAAATGTGTGGAGATTCGAGATGTGGAATGGTTTGGAGGAATTAGGAAATAAACAGAAAAGAACCCTTCAGAAGTTGCCAGTCACTATAACATTTCTCTTGATTATTTTGGGCACATGTGCTTGCCTAATACAAGCCCACTTTTGACTGTCAGACCTCCTCTAAAGTCATAATTTAGTTGGGAGGTGGGCCATGTAGCATTAGTAATTTGTGCTCAGTGAGGGCAGCCATGTAAAACCCAAGCATGGTATACTCCTTCAGAACTTTCACAGCTGCCGTATCAGCTTTTGGCTCCTAAGTGTGTGGTCAACTCAGATCTCAAGATCACCTTCACATAAGTTTAACTCTGAGAGAATAGAAATGGAACAGATAGACATGCAGGAAAAGCGAGACAGCGCTGAAAGCTTCAGAATTAGACAAGAAAACGGAGGTGAGGCACAGGAAACAGCATGATGGTGCTGAGCGCCCAGCCGCAGAAAGGAGTCACACTGGAGGGAGCTCTGGGGGAGGGGTCCTAGTGAGTGGAGACGTCTGCTTATTTAAAAATTCCGTTCGGGGAGATATTCATTCACATTCTGCTTCCATCCTAAATTTCATTCAACATTTCAACCAATAAACTCAGAGGTTGGCAAAGGTGAAGTATAAGATAATTTTCACTGACTGGCTCTCTGCAGGCTCAATTAACTGCCTTCACCACCAGGACGTGAGTATGGAGAGCTTCAGAGGCTTACAAGGTGACAATAGAGTGCTCAGCATTACAAAGGAGTGAGTGAAGGAAGACTTGGCTCACAATGAGAGGTACCACTCTGCACCTTTATCTACTCCTTTCTTAGGTCCATATACTTCTTCCCTTAGGGAATTTTCAAGGCAGGGTCAGAAATTACATAAAGTGGGTATATTTGAAAGTTGAAAAATTAATTTGATCTAGTAACAGTCCGCAGGTTGTAGTCCATGCCTTTATTTATTTATTTATTTATTTATTTATTTACTTATTTATTTAAAAATGGAGTTTCCCTCTGTCACCCAGGCTAGAGTGCAGTGGCACGATCTTGGCTCACGGCAAACTCCACCTCCCGGTCCAAGCGATTCTCATGCCTTAGCCTCCTGAGTAGCTAGGATTACAGGCATGCGCCACCTCGACCGCCTAATTTTTGTTATTTTTAGTAGAGATGGGGTTTCAAAATTTTGGCCAGGCTGGTCTTGAACTCCTGGCCTCAAGGGATCTGCCTGCCTTGGCCTCCCAAAGTGCTGGGATTACAGGCATGAGCCACTGCACCCAGCCGATGCCTTCATTTTGACAGAATAATAAAGATACGCATACAATAACCAAGTGTTATCTAAAAATTGAAATGGGTAACAGTTAAGTGGAGCACAAAGTCCATACGGATTATACTTAATAAAAAATATTACTGCCAATCTACAACTAAAAATCAGCAAATTAGTTCTAGATAGGATAAAAAATAAACACAAATTTAATTTAGGCCTTTGAGGCTTGACAACTTCGCTGAATTATGAATCCCCCAGGGAAGACAGACATAACTTGTTACCTAAATATAAGAGGTAAGAGCAACAGTTTCCTACCACTTGTTGGCCAGTTGATGAACTGATTCTTGATGATTGACACTAACAAACTGATTATATATGTGTGTATACACACCTTAAGGGAATTAAAAGATAGCTGTGAGACGAGAAGAAAAGGATGATTAAAAAAAAAAACACTACACAACAGTGATGTCTTTCAAAGGCAGATAACTGAGTTCTATCTATCTGTAAACTTCCTTTGCTTGTGAATTCATATGTAAACGCTAATCCAATTTCAGAATATTTATAAGAAAAACTTCACTAATTAAAGCGCACTCAAGTTTTATTTTTTAGAAAAGATAAATGTAATTATAAACCCACAGTAACAAACCACAGAAAAAGTTAGGTATCTTTCCCAAAGAATGAGAATAACTTAGGAAAAGAAACTAAAACATTAGTAGGACGATGAGAAAATATTTACCAGGATTTTTACAAGCTCAAGCAGCCTCTGTAGGGGGCTACCCATTGCCAGGGTCATGGCAGACATGCCTACAACAGAAGGCAGGTGAGCAAGAGAGAAGCACAGCACATTTACTTAACAAAGTTTTATGTGACATGGGAGCTTTTTGAAATGAAGACCCAAAGATCCAAGGTAAACCATGTCTTTCTGTTTTTCTTTGATGGAGAATGGACAGGCATGTAGAAATGTGACCGGACAAACAACTGAATGATCGTGAACTGAGGGGAACCTGGTAAGCTCCGTTTGTGCAGATTCTTCTTGGCTATCTGTAGCATTTCTTCCTTGGGGGGTTGAGGGCAGAATGCCTGTGATTTGGCAGCCTTTAGGGGAGATGGGAGAAGGTCAGACAGTAATATTTCTTGCTTTGAGGGAAAGAAGTTCTACTTTCTATGGCCTACTTCAGAAGAGAAATGAGGGAAAACGAAGATGGGAAAAGATCACAGAGAATTTTTTGCTCTTTCAGGGATGGAAAAATTCCATCCTTAACTGGATAGAAGCTAGATGTTTACAAAACTCTCTCCCTTGGCCTTGGAGTGAAAATGACATTTATTCTTAGGATCTGAGAATTAAAGTAAGACAGATTAACAGGTGAAAAGCATAGAAATTTATTTAATACAAGTTTTACGTGGCAGGGGAGCCCTCATAGATAAATAAAGATCCAAAGAACCAGTTAGAGTGAGTTACTTACATGCTGAATTGGACAAGGAATTGTAAGTTGTGATGAAGCAACTAACTTGTGTGGAGAGGCTTCAAAAGATCAGTTATTCTGTCAAAGTCCACAGTATTCTGTTGGTTTTAACTTTTCATCCTCGAAAATAAGGATGCTGCCTTTCTTTCTAGTGTACGGAAAGTGTCTTTTACACTGGAATTTCTTCTGCTGCTCTTAAGAAACGGCACAAAGGTTAAAGTGATCTCTGGCACCTGCTGTTTTTCTTTTCTTTTTTTGAGATGGAGTCTCACTCTGTTGCCAGGCTGGAATGCAGTGGTGTGATCTTGGCTCACCACAACTTCCGCCTCCCAGGTTCAAGTGATTCTCCTGGCTCAGCCTTCTGAATAGCTGGGACTACAGGCATGCACCACCATGCCCAGCTAATTTTTGTATTTTTAGTAGAGATGGGGTTTCACCACGTTAACCAGGGTGGTCTTTATCTCTTGACCTAATGATCTACCCACCTCGGCCTCCCAAAGTGCTGGTATTACAGCCACCACACCTGGTCATTTTTCAAGTATCTTAAACAGTCGACATGCCAGAATATCATATTTTAACATCCTCACTTATGAGGTCCTTCCAGTCTCCTTCAGTCCAAAGTACCCAGTATGCCAAAGTACCATACTTTGGGATATCATGCTCTGAGCCCTAACACCTCTTAATTAAATATAGTGATAGTCATTTTAAAACATATTATTTTATACAAAAATACATAAATATTAGAAAATATAGACTTTAACAAATTACTTGTAATCCCACCTTCCAGAAAGAATAGAATTAGCATTTTGGTGACTATCTTTTCAGAATGTTTTCTGTATGGTAATAGCTTTCAGGCAGAGAAAAGAAATGATGTGGGAGAGAGGAAATAAAATATTGTTATGTTTTGAGAAATCTTTTGACAAATTTTTAAAGATATATATACATGACAATTTCAAATTATTTCAAAGTAATTGACAAATCCAAAAATTTGCAGAAGAAAGAGTAAAACCTAGAAGACAATAAAAACATCACAAAGAAGGAGTAGGGGTAGATACGAGCCATGAGAGGTCATCTATTTGTAAGTCACAAAATTAATACTGTTGTCTTGACTGGTATTAAAAATTTAACAAAAGAGGAGGAGGAGAAATAAAATGAGAACTATCAGAGTGCAGTTTTGAAACCTGTTTCAAGTGTGTAGGGGGACAGTGGCTGGGGAAGAGTGTTCTGGTATATCAGTGCATTTCATACTTGAATTGAGGTTAAAAAACACATGAATGTCACAGTAGCAGATTGAAACCTTATAGACTGAGGCCTTGGAGAGCAGAACAAAGAGGAAGTAAAGAAATGATTCCACAACCAGGTGATAACACTCACTCAGTCCAAAGGGAAATAAGAAAGGAAAAAATCATTGCATTCAATCAAAACCTTATTCTCTGATGCCAGTCACACTGCCTGGCTAATGAGAGTGGTCTGACCCATTGACCTGCAGGGTACAACATTTATACTTCAGAGATTCATCACAAGTCCTCTTAAGAAAAGAGTGCACTTCTTCCAGGATGCTTCTGACACTTCACTCCCTGTTCCAGTACCAGCTGAAAGATTAGGCCTCTTTTGACTGGGTTACCATGTAACCCTGACTAAAAACTACCTTAGCCTTGAGGGGTTGGATGGGCCATCTCCCTGGGCCAAGCCTGGAGTCAGTGGTTCTCAGTTAATTCAACTGAGATTAAATCTTGCTGTGTAATTAAATCACAGCAAAACCCACAATGATATGGAGGGGAGAAGACAGCCTGTGGTTTAGAGCAAAACCCAGTCTGCTATTAAAATGTACAGGTTGTTTATAGCGAATAACAATGTATTGTATATTTAAAATAGCTAGAAGAGAGAGTTGAAATGTTCCCAATACAAAGAAATGACAAATGTTTGAGGTGATGGATACCCTAAATATTCTGATTTGATTATTACACATCATATGCATGTTCAAAATATTACATATTTGTACATATTAAATATGTACAAATATTTATCAATGAAAAAATATATGCATAACATGGGCAGGACAAGAGTACAATGTACTGTTCTGGATGACTTGTAGAAATACTGCCATTAAACACAAAAACACATTTGCTAGAGGGCAGAGGTCAGGGTGAGAATGAGTCATTGAGTCCTGGAGACCTCAGGGCCATTAGCTGTAGTCAAACTTCAGCCCTGCCAATTATTACTAATTGATGACCCAGGATTTTGCTTGGAGTCCCCTACTAAACACTAGCCATGTGTCAGTCCTTATGCTGCCCAAGAGAATCGTTTGGTAGATGTATTGAGAGATCTGGGTGCCTGAGCCAATGTGAGAACAAGATGGCAGAGTTCACACACATAAGTGTAAAATTCATAATTGCACAGTAGGTGAACTCAAGTTTGGTCTTTTAAAGGCATCCATCAAAAAAGAAAAGGCAAATGCAAAGGTATTGTCTTCACAATTTTTCCTCATCACATGAGAGCACAGGCTGGGAAAATGAGGCTCCAAAAATGGCCAAATGTGTTGTTAGTGCTACAGGGAATTCCAAAGAATAGGGTATGGATCTACTTGGAGAGATCACACATGATTTAAACATCTGAAGAACAAGTCATGGCAATAGAGACCTTGTATTCAGGGCTTTTCACCTGTATCTTCTTTCTATTAACTAGTAGTGTGCTACAGAGGAGCCCAGGGCAGCTGCTTTTTAAGCCCCAAATTTACCTGTTGTCCTTAACTTCTCTCTGGGTAGGAACACAGAATCTCAGTCCTCACCACACCCCCAATTCCAAGGAGTAATCTGGAATTGCAAAAGCATCCGATTCTTTCCCTTACATCAAAAACATTCAAGCGAATTTGAGTTTAGAGCGGAGAACACATCCTAAGTGTAAATGGCTCCTTTAGAATCCTTTAGGGTCTTTCTTTTCCTTCCTCCCTCTCTCTCCTACGTTTACCCATCCTGAGGTCCTTCCTCAGGAACACCCCCTGAAAAGGGCCTGAGATTTGCTGCTGTGTTCCAATTCTCGTCAATTCCCTCTTGGGTACTTCAGTGGGTTAGAGAATTTGAAAGATCAGGGGAAATCCTAAATTGGACAGAACCTAGATGTTTACAAGACGGTCTCCCTTGGTCTTGGAGTGAAAATGACATTTATTCAATAAATATTGATCGAGTCCCTGTGGTATTGCAAAGCTTTGCATGTAGGGGATGTAAATGTTTTCTGTTTCACTGATGATTTTGGTCATATAATAATAAAATCCCCATTCCCTCTAAGACAACCTTTCCTCTCTCCAGCTTCTTGACGAAACAGTCTATTCTTGGATTAATGTCAGCTCCTTATCCAAAGCTGGGCTGACAAGCTTCGAAGACTTTTTAGTAATAACCCCATTACTGTTTCTACCACTTACTTATCACTGTGATATGAGAACACAGAACTAGGAATCTTGGGTGCTCCTAGCCCCCAACAAGGTGAAATCTGGGTCCCGAGAAAGGAGAGTAGGCTGTCAGCTAAATTGCACATACAGCTTCTTGCCTGTAAGAGCATCTGAATGCTCTGAAAACTCTTTGGTCTTATGATGCCTCTACTCTGCAAAAGGATCATTGCTGAGGTCAAATGATTCTCCCCATCATCACTCAGCAACTGAACAGCTATAGCAGAAATAGAATTCCTGCCTAGTCCTCCTGTCTCTCAGGCAGGAATGTGAAACACTGCAAACAGCAGGAAGCAGGAGGAAGAAGTCACCCATGAAGTCCTTGCCCCTGATAAAAAACAAAACCTCACCTGGCCTCTGAAGTCATAATTGTTCTTGCAACCCAGAGTGTGCCACCATCCTCCCAAACACACCTTAACTCTGGAAGTGACCCTAGGAAGGCTATGACTGCTAAGCAGCAGGCAGAACAGGCTGGTGCATTTTCTGTGCTGAAGAGCAGTGTTCCATCAGGATAATGCAAATTCCACTTGAGCCAAACTGCTATTGGGTGTTGGGATCAAATCATGCCCTCAGGTTGCAGAAAGGGGATGATGGATTCTGGCCTTGCAGTTCTCTGTACTTGCTGGATGATATACGGAGCAGTGGTGTTGGCCTCTGAGGGTGGCTGCCCAGTTGTTGGCTGGAGCAGGGGTACAAAGTAGCACAGTGAGGTGGTGGCTAAGATGCTGCAGTAAGACTAGTGGAGCTCCAGTCCCAGCTCTATTGTTTGCTACCGCTTAGCTGTGGGAATTTACTTCACTTCTTTCTGCCTCCATTTCTTCATCTGTAAAATGCAGAAGATAATAGCAGCTACCTCATAGGGTCCATCATTAGGATTAAGTGAGATAGTGTGAGTAAAGTACTCAGTACCTGGCATGTGGTAAGAAATACGTAACTTCACTATAATATGTCACTCCATGGGCTATTAGAATAGGTCATCTTTAAAAATTATGGTTATAGGCAGGGCATGGTGGCTCATGCCTGTAATCTAGCACTCTGGGAGGCACAGGAGGGTGGATCACCTGAGATCAGGAGTTGGAAGCCAGCCTGGTCCACATGGTGAAACTGCTCTCTACTAAAAATACAAAAAAATTAGCTGGACATGGTGGCATGCGTCTGCAGTCCCAGCTACTTGGGAGGCTGAGGCAGGAGAGAGAATTGCTTGAACCTGGGAGGTTGGAGTGAGCTTAGACCATGCCACGGCACTCCAACCTTGGTGACAAAACAGAATTCCATATCAAAAAAAAAAAAAAAAGAAGGTTATAAATAGCAATGAGCTGGTAAATAACAACCAGCTCTTTGGGAAAAAAAAGCTCTGACTTGTAATGTTTACTGATTTTAATGGCTTAAATATTTCCACCACGATTAATAACAAGCTACCAATGTGACGGTAGTGGATGCAGGGCTGGGAGGAAGTGCTTGCAGTCAGCTCCCAGGAGCCAGAATATCACTGTTATGAATCCCAGCTGGTAAAACGAAAGATGTGAAAAAAGAATACAATTTGAAATACAAAATTATCACCAACTACGTAAAAAATATTGTGTGCACAGAAAAAAAAGTAAGGAAATTTACTGCATACTGACTGTAGCTGCATTAGTAGAGTGCTAGGAATGTAGTTAATTCTTTTATGTATATGTTTTCCTTAAAGAGCTTATGTTAATTTTATAGAGGAAAAATGAGCAGAGCTAACTACATACATACATACACACAACTTTATATTATGCAAAATTTCAAACACACAGGCTAATAGTATAAACTAAGTATTCATTACTGGCTTCAAAAATTATTGGTGTTTTGCCGGTCTTCTTTCATTTTAATTAAATAAAATTTCTTTCATTGTGTTTATCTCAGAGACCATGTCATTTCACCTAAAATAGTCCAACATATATTTTAAAAACATAACTACCGCATCATCATCACATTTAACAAAAATCCCGAATAATTCCTCAATATTATCTGACACCTAGTCCACATTCAAGTTTCCCCCATGGAGAAAGATAGCTTTTACAGTTGGTTTCCTTGAATGAGGTTTCAAACCAAGCATTGTGTTGTTATTCCTTTAAATCTTTTTTTATTCCATAATGGTATCCTCTGTTTCTCTTTCACGACAGCAGTTTCTCGAAGAAGCTGATCATTTGTCCTGTAGAATGTCCCACGTCCCAGCTTTGGCTAATTGTTTCCTTATGGTTGCTTGTTCCTATAGTCCCCACATTTCCTGTAGCTGTTGGTCGGACTAAGAAAGCGATCCTGGCAAGAGTTTTCACAGGTGGTGCCAGGTACTTCCTCCTGTGTCATATTCTGACGCATTTAATGCCTGGCTGTACCACTTTTAGTGACGTTAAGATTGCATCCAAGTGTAATACATTTAGGAACAAAATTAAATAGGGGAAAATAATTGAAACGACAGAAATGCCAGACACAGAAGAAACTGATTTCAGCAAAATATGAGACAGCGTCTTCTCTGAACTCCTTTGGCCCTCCTGGGGGCCTCACATCCCCATCCTTGGTCACTACAAAGCCTTGCAATGCCTCTGTCTGGACCTGCACCTCCAAATCATCCTTTGCACTATAGCCACCAAAGTTCTAAATTGCAAATCAGACCATATCACCCTCCTGACTTAACTTTTCCAGTTGCTTTCTATAGTCTGCTATAAAAATGTAAAGCTCTTTGGTTCATCACTTAAGGACCCCCATGATCTAGCCTGTGCCTACCTTCCCTACCTTCTCACCTAGAATTCTCTTTCTCTCTTCCTATACATCATGCTTCTCACCAATGCTTCAACCACACTCAGCTCCATGTAGTTCTATTTTTATTTATTTTGTTTTAATTTTCATAGTGACAGGGGTCTCACTATGTTGCTCAGGATGGTCTTAAACTCCTTGCCCCAAACAGTTCTCCCACTGGGGCCTCCCAAACTGCTGGGATTGCAGGTGTGAGCCACCTTACCCAGCCCATGTAGCTCTCTTGATACGATGCTCCTTCACAACTCTGGGTCTTTGGATTGGTTATCTCCCTGCCTAAAATGGCTTTCCTTTCATCTGCTTAGCAGTTGGCCACCCATCCTTCGAGACTATTGTGTCAGACATTTCCACCCTCCCTAGTCTGTTGACACTACGCCTGTCCTGTTTCTTCGCGGGTACTCATGAGTACCTCAACTCATTCCATCATTCCATCCCAGTGGACTTCCCCGAGCCTAGCACACTGCAGGTGCCCAGTGAACATCTGTTGAATGAGAATTTAAAATGAAGCACTGTAGAAAGGATGAAAAAAGTGCGGGGTGAATTTGCCATTGGCTGAACAAGCACACCCAAAAGATTGCTAAGTGCTGAGTACGCTGAGTGACCACATCTGTACCAGAGCATGTTCACTGTCTTTATTTCTGCTCTGTTCAACATATTCATGCCTTTAGGAGCTTGGGTTTGCTTGAATTGCAAACATAAGCAAAACCTACCTTGAGCTATTTCTTGTAGATGCCTATATTAAAGAAAAACACATTGTGAGCTCAACCAGTCAGAAGCAGCCAATCAACTTATGTAACTGGACTTACCAATGGGATAGATTGAATAAAGCAACTGATAACTGTAACCAGTCAAATCTCTTTTTTGCTTTACCTCTAAAAGCCTCCCTGTTGTGTTCTCTTGGTGGGTCTCCCCAACTGCCTCTGGTTTGGAACTGCTTGGCTTGGAATGGCTGTTTGCTCAGCTGAACTCCTTAAAATTTCATTGTGCCTCAGTTTATTTGTCAACAATACTATCCACCACAAACTTTGTTTTGAGGATTAAATGAATTAATATACATAAAGTGCTTAGAATACTGCCTAGAACATACTTCTATTTAAAAGCTTGTTATTAACATTCTGCATAGGTCTTCACCTCTCGACTTGTTGGTTGGCTCTGTAAAGGCAAAGTTTGTGGTCGATTAAGTTGTTTTCTCCACAGCACCGGGCATAAAGCTTTAGCGGATGAATGCATCTTGTAGATGCGCTTGGGAGATTGTTCAGGGTGATAGAAAAGAGGATTGACTTTGGAGCCTGGCTGCCCAGATTCCCACCCTGGCTGCCCCTCGGACCACTGAGTAATCTTTACCACACAGATTGAAGCCCTCTGTACCTGTTTCCTTGTCCGTAAAACGACAGTAGTCCTGGGTCACTTGTGACATTTATATGAGATCATTCCTGTAAAGCTCCCAGCACAGTGGCCGGCACATGGGAATGACTCGTCAAATGTGATTTGCTATTATTAAGCATTTTCGTTCCTTGGGAATTTGTTCTTTAGCATGAACTAAGTAGGGGGCCTACTTGAAGGCAAACTAGCATTTTGGACCTATCCCAATAATCAGTCCTCTTATTTTTTTTCATTCTAGCTTGTATGACTGTCATATCAATCCTGTTTATACTTGCACAAATAAGGTGGTGAGAATCCTGCCTGTTCACCAGAATGAATGGCACGAATGACTTCTATTTCTGTCATTGGCTGTATTCAGCATAGCTCCTCTTGTTAACTCAAAGTAAAAAAAAAAAAAAAAAAAAAAAAAAAAATAAGGCAACCAAATGATTCCGGTCCAAGGGGATGGGAACAATTCAGGCACTCAGAACAAATGTGGTTCTTCGGCAGCCCACTAATCAGCCAAAGTGGGTGAGACTCCCCAAAGGGCTATGATTTCACAGCTAGTGGCCTCGGGCTAAAAGCTGTCCCTAATGGACATCAAATAAAAATTCAGGGACTGCTTCAACAACCCAGCACTGGACTTCAGCTGAATTGATCATTCCTAAGGGAAGGTGCCTTCATAGGGAGCAAGAACCACTTAGCAAAGAAGATAGGTGAGGTGGCCTGGATCCCAGCATCTTAAGAGCCCCAAGGAAATGGCTGGTGGAAGGAACTGAGTAGAGATCTCTCCCAAAGGCTTCTGTATCCTAGCTACGCCATATTCTCCCCTTGAAAGTTTATCTTGGAGGTGTTGTAAATATATTGTCCCTGCTTTTTAACGCAAAGTCAAATGGGCATTTCATGTGATTACCTGCTAAAAATGCTTCATTCTTAAACCTCATTCTTCACCAACTCCCATAGAATTACTGCTTAGCAAAAACTAGCATGATAAGCTTTCAGATACTCTTAACATGTTTTCTTGCTTCTAGGTTAAGCTCCATGTACCTACTTGATTTATTTATTTATTTTTATTCATTCTACTTTAAAAAATTATTTATTATACTTTAAGTTCTGGGGTACATGTGCGGGTTTGTTACATACGTATACACATGCCATGGTGGTGGTTTGCTGCATCCATTGCTCCATCGTCTACATTAGGTATTTCTCCTAATGCTATCCTTCCCCAAGCCCCCAACTCCCCGATATTCCTACCCTAGCCCCCTACCCCCCTAGGCCCCGGTGTGTGATGTTCCCCTCCCTGTGTCCGTATGTTCTCATCATTCAACACCCACTTATGAGTGAGAGCATGCAGTGTTTGGTTTTCTGTTCTTGTGTCAGTTTGCTGAGAATGACGGTTTCCAGTTTCATCCATGTCCCTGCAAAGGATATAAAGAAGTCATCCTTCTTTATGACTGCATAGTTTCCGTGGTATTTATGTGCCACATTTTCTTTATCCAGTCTATTATTGATGGGCATTTGGGTTGGTTCCAAGTATTTGCTATTGTGAACAGTGCTGTAATAAACATAGGTGTGCATGCGTCTTTATAATAGAATGATTTATAGTCCTTTGGGTATATACCCAGTAATGGGATGGCTGGGTCAAATGGTATTTCTATTTCTAGATCCTCGAGGAATTGCCACACTGTCTTCCACAATGGTTGAAAGAATTTACCCTCCCACCAACAGTGTAAAAGTGTTCCTTTTTCTCCACATCCTCTCCAGTTGTCTCCTGATTTTTTAATGATCATCATTCCAACTGGTGTGAGGTGGTATCTCAATGTGGTTTTGATTTACATTTCTCCAATGACCAGTGATGATGGGCTTTTTTTTCATATGTTTGTTGGCTGCATAAATGCCTTCTTTTGAGAAGTATCTGTTCATATCCTTTGCCGACTTTTTGATATGGTTGTTTTTTTCTTGTAAATTTGTTTAAGTTCTCTGTAGATTCTGGATATTAGCCCTTTGTCAGATGGGTAGATTGCAAAAATTTTTTTCCATTCTTTTGATTGCTGCTTCACTTTATTGATAGTTTCTTTTGCTGTGCAGAAGCTCTTAAGTTTAATTAGATCCCATTTGTCTACTTTGGCTTTTGTTGCCATTGCTTTTGGTGTTTTAGTTATGAAGTCCTTGCCCATGCCTATGTCCTGAATGGTATTGCCTAGGCTTTCTTCTAGCATTTTTACAGTGTTAGGTCTCATGTTTAAATCTTTAATCCATCTAGAGTTAATTTTTGTATAAGGTGTAAGGAAGGGATCCAGTTTCCGCTGTCTGCATGTGGCTAGCCAGTTTTCCCAACACCATTTATTAAATAGGGAATCCTTTCCCCATTGCTTGTTTTTGTCAGGTTTGTAACAGATCAGATGGTTGTAGTTGTGTGGCATTACTTCTGAGCCTCTGCTATGTTCCATTGGTCTATATATCTGTTTTGGTACCAGTACCATGCTGTTTTGGTTACTGTAGCCTTGGAGTATAGTTTGAAGTCAGGACCTACCTGATTTATAGTGATCAAGGTGGTAGGGAGTTTTTGAGGACTTGGAGTCTTTCCTCTAATAATAACATCAGCTAACACTTATTGAGCATTTATGATATATAAATATGTTCCTGCATGACCTCATGTAATTGCAGAGAAAGTGGGGTCAGGTATCATCCCTGACCTTATTTTCATATGGAAAACTGAGGAAGCAGAGTCAAAGTAACTTGCCCAAGGTTGTTTGAAACATTTCACACCAGGTGGGTTTGACCTGGGGGCTGAGCTTTTAACCTGGGATATGACCACTCACTTCCTTCCATCAGCCCCGTGTTAATATGCATGCACATGCAGGACTAAGTCAAGGGCAGAACTACAAGGGTATTGAACTCATGGTGATCATGCCCTTCCCTAGTTCTGGGAAAAGCGTGAGGCACAACATCCTCCACCCTCACTATCATTCATTCTTGCAATCATTCACTCAACAAATATTTGTAATTGAGGACATACCATGTGCCATGTCCTCACCAAGGACACAGTGGTGATCAAAACAAGATGAGAATGCCTGCTCTTACAGGGCCTGTGATTCCCATGAAGCACCAACATGAAGGGGTAATTTATACTCATGTAAACTTAGAGCTGCATCAAGAGCTGTGAGGCAGGAGAACAAGATACTGTGAGAATCTGTAAAGGGAAATTGCCTGATTAGATCAGGGAAGGCTGTGAGTCCATGACAGAAGAGGTAACAGCTGAAGAAAGAGGAGAAGGGAATGTGCACTGGATGATAAGAACACACGGGGGGAGGCCTTGTGACCAGAAAGGAGCATGGCACATCCTGGGACCGAAAGGAGACAAGGGCTGGAGGAGGCCCAGCCATGCTGAGGACTTGTTCTTTATGGTGAGGGTAGTGGGAGGCCTTTGAACCACCAACTTTGGACTCCATTCCTGAGCAGTTGCTCAAGGCCAACAGTGCCCCAATAGCCACCTTCTGTGTCTGTCTGCCTCTTATAGAGTTATTAAGGAGGCAGATCTTCACAACATCAGCATCCTTGGAGTTGGACTTCAGTCATGGGGATGGCCATCTTGGGATCAGAGAGAACCAGGCCCTGGCACCTTCCTGCTCTGTCCCGAAAGCTGACATTTTTTGGTCTATTGACATTTCCAGGAAGATTAAATATCACAAGATAGAGACAGTAATTACACAATGTATTTCAGACAAAGATTACCCATACTTCTTCGCAAATAAGTCAGCTAAATAAACATACACACACACACACACACACACACACACACAAACACACACATATATTTTGTCTTTGCCTTTGGACTTGAACTGAAACATGAGCTCTTCTTGGCTCTTAAAATATATATATAAAATTTTTAGTGGAAACAGGGTTTCACCATGTTAGCCAGGATGGTCTTGATCTCCTGACCTTGTGACCCACCCATCTTGGCTTCCTAAAGTGCTGAGATTACAGGTGTGAGCCACCGCGCCTGGCCAAGTCAGCTAATAATATTAAGAGTAATTTGGCTGGGTGCAATGGCTCACGCCTGTAGTCTCAACACTTTGACAGGCCAAGGCTGGCAAATAGCTTGAGCCCAGGAGTTCAAGATCAGCCTGAGCAACGGAGCAAGACCTCCGGTTCTACAGAAAGTAAAAGGTTAGCCAGGCGTGGCCTGTGCCTGTAGTCCCAACTACTTGGGGGGTTGAGGTGGGAGGATCACTTGAGCTGGGGAGGTTGGGGCTGCAGTAAACTGAGATCACACCACTGCAATCCAGCCTGAGTGACAGAACTGGACTGTTTCAAAAGGAAAAAACAAGTAATTTTAGTGCACTCAATTAACAGAATTCCATAGATTGTACCTTGCTATCTCTGCCTTTTCTCCCTTATCCCACTGTGAATTCTTTGCTTGAGAAATGTGATTATGCATAGTTTTCTGGAACAATGCTTCCCAATGGCATTCCACAAGCATAAAAAAATAATAATTATGGTGACTCACTTCTTGCTCTTGCTACTTAAATATTATTCACTAAACTCTGCTAACAAGAAAGAGTTACTATAAAATGACTTCTCTGCCTCATTGGATATAATTTTCTCTTCAGTTTCAGATGCTATCTCCAATGCTATTTAAGAGAGGTTTGCATGTAAATGTGAGACAGGTTATTTGCTTATTTATTGCTTATTTATGCTTTTGTTTCAATCTGTTTTTCTAGTGACCCCCAAGTGAGTGATTCTGATGTGAGCATGTGCAGTCCCCTGACACAATGCACCTTACGATGATGGAGTATTGAACTCATCAACATAATTTTCAAAAGACTGACACTTTTCTTTCAGAATCATAAATACTTAGATTTTGAAGATGGAGATATTATCTAGAGGCTTCTAGATAATCCATTTAACTCTAAAGAAGAGAAACCAGAATTATCCTTGACTGAGGAAATTCCATTTATTGATTAAAAAGCTGATTGGAATTTGCCTTTGCACAGGTAGGGGGAAATCCCAATTTGTAGTCCACATCAAGTGAGGCCAGCCCCAGGTGAAATTGGCCATCTCAATCCATGATGAGCAAGAGAAAATGTCAGCTGGCGAGATCCTTGGGCAAAAGTGTGGGGGATGGTGAATTTTATGTGTTAACTTGACTGAGCCATTTGATGCCCAGATATTTAGTCAAACATTATTCTGAGTGTTTCTGTAGGGGTGTTTCTGGATGTATTTAAGATTTGAATCAACAGATTGGGTAAATGTGATTGTCCCCGCCAATGTGAGTGGGCCTCAGCCAATCCACTGAAGACCTGAATACAACAAAAGGCTGACTCTTCCCCAATAAGAGGGAGTTCTTCCTACCTGATTCCCTTTGAGCTGGGGCATCATTTTTGTCTTTGCCTTTGGACTTGAACTGACACATGAGCTCTTCCTGGGTCTTGAGCTTGCTGGCCTTCAGCCTGGAACTCTATCATCAGCTCTCCTGGGACTCCAGCTTGCTGACAGCAGATCTAGGGACTTGTCGGCTTCTATAATCACATAAACGTATCACTGATTATTCTCTCTGTTTTTCCATACCAACACACACACAAGATATACACATCATTTTCTCCATTTCAGTATCAGTTGACATGAGACAAGAGAAATGGCGGTGTTCTGCTTGGAAAGGCCAGGCTCTTGGTTAGGTGGGAGGTTGGAGGTTATCCAATCCAACCTCCTGCTTGAGGCAGAAGGGCTCTCTATCATGCTGTACATGTTCAAGCACGTTGTTCTTTGACTCTGGCCTGAATACCTCAGAACGGCATTGCTGTGTGATGGTATCAGGGGCCCTGGAATCTGATGGCTCGTGTTTCACCTTGCCTAAACTCCTTACTAACCATATGGCCTTGGGCACATCCTTACTTGACTGATTTCTAAAATGGGATAATAATACTGCTCATCTCAGGGCTTGCTAGGATGATGCCTTGAGAATACAGAAGGACATAGTCTAGTGGCCAGTGTGTATTACAATAAATAATAGCTCTTATTAGTCCTGCCAATTCTAATCTAACCTTAATTTGGGATGTAAATGCCCAGATTCAGTAATTCCATGTTAGTTTTTCTTTTAAACTTGGGGGCAGCTGCAGATTTGATAACCATAGCTTCTATGTATTCTAAGGCCTCACTCTTCAAAATGTAGACCAGCAGCAGAGATAGCACCTGGGACCTGTTAGGAATGCAGAGCTCTGGCCAGGTGTGGAGTCTCACGCCTTTAATCTCAGCCCTTTGGGAGGCTGAGGTGGGCAGATCACTTGAGGTCAGGAGTTTGAGACCAGCCTTACCAACATGGTAAAACTCTCTCTCCACTAAAAATACAAAAATTAGTCAGGTGTGGTGCCACATGCTTGTAAACCCAGCTACTTGGGTGGCTGAGGCAGGAGAATCATTTGAACTTGGGAGTTAGAGGTTGCAATGAGCAGAGATCGTGCCACTGCACTGCAGCCTGAGTGACAGAGTGAGACTTCATCTCAATAAATAAATAAATAAATAAGAAAAGAAATCATAAATAAGAAAAGAAAAGAAAAGAAGAGCTCAGGCTTCTGGTGATGATGAGTGCATTAATGTTTGGTCTAAGGCTCTGAACAAAGGTGACAAGGAACACAGGGCCAGTGATAGAGTTCTGTGATAGTACCCTGGAGATTCCTCCCCAGTACTTAATGAAGTACTGAATTGCTGTTAACACTGGTTAACATTCAACCTTAGCCAATATAACAAAAAACAGATTTATGAGAGGATTCTAAATAGCAGAAAGGGCAGGTTGAAGAGAGGGCAGGACTCCAGGCAGCAGCGGGAGCTCCTGGACTCCTTCATATCACTGGCATTAGATGCCTCAACTCTGCCTGTTTTCTGTGTATTCTATTCAAATTCTGATTGGCCCAATCTGGGTCAATGTCTTCTACTCTTGGACAGCTGGCCCTGGCCAGGCTTGAATGCACAGCCAGGATGATGTTGAGTCAGAAGGCAGCTCCATGTGTGTCCACTACAAAGACCATGTTTCAGAAAGATACATGAGTCCAGGTTTTTTGCTCCAAACAGCCTTCGCAGATGTCCACTACTTGACTACAGGGGATCCTAAACAAAGTTAGTACAATGTTGGGCATCTCAAACTTACTTCAAGGAAAAAAATGGAGAAGGGAGGCTGACTTAGAAGGAGAACAGTATATTTACCCAGTGAAATCATTGAAAACAACTGTAGCATATTTGGGGTGTGTGCTTAGCAGAGGCGTCATTTGGACAGTTTAATAATACAGAGATACTTTTGGGGGGCGGTTAGGCTTCCTTTAAAAAATACAATCTTAAGAGGAATAGGTAGCTGCTGGATATGGAAAATAAAGCTTGAATTTCCCAGAGGGCCACAGTTGAATAGTTGAGAACTGAGTTTAGAATTTGAACTATGGTCATCTGAGGGAAAAGATAAGATTATCTTGTCACCTTTATTTGACCTGTTGTTTAATCTTTGAAAATATATGCATGTTGATATAACCCTAATCACCCAGAACTCAGGTCAGGAAAAAGAGAGACATGTTTTTGCTTCAAGTCAGCCACTGCATTAGTAGGAATATCATAGCCACATCTTGGAAAGTAATAACCCCACTGTTCTCTGGAGTGTGTTCAGGTGGGTGTGCTGCATTCTAAGGAGGGCATTGAAAACTGGAGGGATTCCAGGTAAAGAGCAGCAGGGGAATGAAGAAAAGTTCTGGAAACCATGTTACACAAAGAATCATATGATATAGAACCAGAAACCAGGTGGCCACGTGGAAGTGACCACAGCCATGTTCTCTTCTGCTCCAGAGGGCCAAACTAAGGCCATCAAGTGGAAAGTATGGAGAGCAGGATTTTGGATGAATATAAACATCATTTAAAAATCTGTTATGGAGAAAATGGTTTATGATTGGGAAAAATGCCTTGATAACTCTAATTTATGTTGGAGAGATTGCTGAAGCAGGAATGTTGTCAGACTTTATAGGATTAGAGGAGGTCAGGAAAATTCCTAACAAGAGGCAAGGAGGGGAATTCGTTGCGTTCCTGAGAGGAAAGAGTGAACAGAAAAGTAAGGGAGGGGAGAGAGAAGCTAGGAGAAGGGTCAGAGAGGATGGAAAGGTTTAGAAGAACAGAAACATCTCTTTATTCTTCATTCATCAATCTATAGTTCTCAGTATTCCGACCTCTGTGCTAGGTGCCACTGTCGCCACTGGGGATAGAGTGAATAAAGTAGATAAAATGCCTACTCTCAGAGGGGACACATTCTGGTGTGGAGACTGTCAATACCCTAACACACATAAGTGTACAATATGCCAACTCACAACAGTGATGTGAGGAAAAACAGAGCTGAGGAAAGCAACTGAGTGGCAGGTTGGCCAGGGAGGGGTTTACTGAGATGATGTTTGAGCTGGAAACTGAATGAGGTGAGGGGTAGAGCCTGGGAGGTATCTGTGGGGAAAGCTTTTCAGAAAAAATATTTCGTCTGGCTGACTGAGTGGAACTGAACATGTTGTGAAACTGTTAGGATTTGAACCAATCTTATCTAGATCTTGGAGGGGAAAGGAGTCCCACCTACATCTGATCAATAAAAGTTGGAGTCTTCTCTCTAGAAGGTTCTTTGGTTGGTTGGTTATTTTAGAGGTAGGGTCTCCCGTGTCACCCAGGCTGGAGCATTGGCTTGATCATAGCTCACTATATCCTGGGCCCAAGCGATCTTCCTGCCTCAGCCTGGAGTAGCTGGGACTACAGATACATACCACCATGCCCGGCTGCTTCTTAAAATGTTTTGTAGTGACGGAGTCTTGTTAGGTTGCCCAGACTGGTCTCAAACTCCTGGCCTCAAGAAATCATACGTTCTCAGCCTCTCAGAGTGCTGGGATTACAGGTGTGAGCCGCTCCACCTGGCCTCTCTCTAGGAGGTTCTCATGGGTGTATTGAACATCTATCGCCCAGATGGGCAGTATATCAGTCCCCCAGAGGGTTACTGCATTGGGTGGGAGGTTGAACTAAGTGGTTCTTATGCCTGGTTTGGTATCAGAATTACTTGGAAATTGCTTTAAAAATATAAGTTTCTGGCCTCACTCCAGAAATTCTGCATCAGAATCTCTGGAAAATGGGGATCAGGAATCTGTACTTTAAAACAAGTTTCCCCATGCTTCTGATGTAATTAGAATACAGAATAGTATTTGGAAACCACCGCATTAGTTGACTTTTAAGGTTTCCTTCAGCTCAGAGTTTTTGATGGCATGAATGCAGCTTCTTCATGAAGTCAATTATCTTTCCAACTGGAGTTTAAAAAACTTCTTTTTAGGTGGGCGTGGTGGCTCACACCTGTTATCCCAGCACTTTGGGAGGCCAAGGCAGGTGATCACCTGAGTTCGGCAGTTCAAGACCAGCCTGGCGAAAGTGGTGAAACCTCATTTCTACTAAAAATACAAAAAGTACCTGGGCATGTTGGTGCATGCCTGTAGCCTCAGCTACACAGGAGGCCGAGGCAGGAGAATTGTGTGAACTGGGGAGGCAGAGGTTGCAGAGAGCTGAAATCACGCCACTGCACTCCAGTCTGGGTGACAGAGCAAGACTTCATCTCAAAAAAATAAATAAATAAAAAATGAGAAAAATAAAAACTTCTTTTTAGATGTTAAAAGGAAAACAAGCTTGCTGTTAAAAAATTCAAACGATATACAAATGTAGGCTGCACATCCTAGAAATAACCATTATTAGTGTTTGGTGTATATTAGTCTAGACTTTGCCATATATGTAGATTCCATATCTACATATATACATATACATAACAACATTTCTTTTCTTTTCTTTTCTTTTCTTTTTGAGACAGAGTCTTACCCTATCACTCAGCTAGAGTGCAGTGGTGTAATCGGCTCACTGCAGCCTTGAGCTCCTGGGTTCAAGTGACTCTCCCCTTCAACCTCCCAAGTAGCTGGGACTACAGGTGCCCACCACCATACCTGGCTAATTTTGTTTATATTTAGTAGAGAAAATGTCTCACACAATATTGCCCAGGCTGGTCTCAAACTCCTGGGCTCAAGTGGTCCTCCTGCCTCAGCTTCCCAAAGTGCTGGGATTATAGCCATGAGCCACCGTGCCTGGCCCATACTAAAATTTTTAATCTTTTGGTTTACGAAAATACTGTAATTTACTACAATTTGTTTTATACACTTGATAATACATCTTAAATATACTCTTACAGTACATATAGAGCGACTTGATTCTTTTTTTTTTTTTTGAGACAGAGTCTTGCTCTGTCACCAGGCTGGAGTGCAGTGGCGCAATCTCGGCTCACTGCAACCTCTGCCTCCTGGGTTCAAGCGATTCTTCTGCCTCAGCCTCCCGAGTAGGTGGGATCACAGGTGCATGCCACCGCTCCCAGCTAATTTTTTTGTATTTTTAGTGGAGGCGGGGTTTCACTGTGTTGGCCAGGATGGTTTTGATCTCTTGACCTCGTGATCCTCCCACCTCAGCCTCCCAAAGAGAGCGACTTGATTCTTACAGTGACTGCCTAGTGTTTCACTGTATGTCTATATCATAATATAATGGACATTTAAGTCGTTTCCATTTTTTTGGTATTACAGCCGCTACAGCAATTAACATCATCACAGCATATTTCTTGGTATTAGGCATGAATTCAAGATTTGGAGTTTTGTAAATGTTCCTATAAGGTTCTACCAGTTTGTATTCAAACCAACCATTTTTTTAGGAAGGTTCCTGTTTTTTCATCCTATTACTCTTCACTAATATTATCTTTTAAATTTAAGAGAATCAGGGCTGGGTGGGTGGTGGGCTGCTGGTTGGGGAGGGGATGGACCGAGTCCCAGGTTGTCAGGATGAAGGTTTGGGAAGGTCTGGCCAGTAAGATTCTACTCCCTGGCTCTGCACCGGCCGGGTTCCCTACCCCTGTCTAAATCAGCTCTTTACTTCAGGGCTTGAGACTAAAGGAGCATCCTGCAGGGGGCCTTCCAGCTCCAAAGCAGCCTATCTAGAGACTCTGAAATTCTGATTTTGAAGTTGGAGGCCTCCAGGGATGTTATTTTTAATCTTTACAAAGGTTAGAGGGGTTGAGGCTGTCTGACCCCAGTCTAATGTGGCAGGTAGGCCTTGGGAAGTGAAGCATGGGGGCAAAGAATCCAAGCACTGAGCCCGCATCACCTATTCCCCATCCAGTGGGGTGCCAAGGCTCGGGCAGCATGATGATGGAGACCTTTATGAAGGATATCAAGCCCGGGCTCAGGGATCTGAACCTTATCTTCACTGTGCTGGAGACAGACCAAGTGACCAAGACAAAGGACGAGCATGTGGTTGAGACCTGCAAATTGGCAGGCAAAACAGGCAGCAATGACCTGGTTCGGTGGCTCATGATTGTAATCCCAGCACTTTGGGAGGCCGAGGTGGGTGGATCAGAAGGTCAGGAGATCGAGACCATCCTGGCCAACATGGTGAAACCCTGTCTCTACTGCAATATAAAAATTAGCCAGGTGTGGTGGTGAGCGCCTGTAGTTCTAGCTATTCAGAAGCCTGAGGCAGGGGAATGGCTTGAGCCCGGGAGGCAGAGGTTGCAGTGAGCCGAGATCGCACCACTGCACTCCAGTCTAACGACAGAGCAAGACTCCATCTCAAACAATAACAACAACAACAAAAACAGGTAGTATCAGTATCTCTGTCTGGCATGTTGTTGGCAATCTGATCCAGCCTGGGGACATTATCTGGCTCACTAAAGAATACACTTCGGTTTGCAAAGGTTGTCTGACACTGTACACTGGCTGCAAGGATAATCTGCAGAAGACTGGAGAATTCTGTACGGTTTATTCTGAGGTTCCTGACTTCAGTGAGCCAAACCCAGAGTACAGTACTCAGCAGGCACTCAACAAGGCGGTGCAGAACGACAGCAACTCTTCAGCTTCCCTGCCTACCACCGGACCCCCTGCTGCTTCTCCAGCGTCTAAGAACCAGAACGGGAATGGACTGAGTGTCCCACCAGGTCCTAGTGGTGACCCACATCCCCCCTTACTCCTTCCCACCTGCCCAGCACCTGAATCACCTGAAGCCAGCCCAACCACACACCTGCAGGCCCGTCTGGCCTTTCCAGCAACTGTTAGTAATGGCAAACAAACCCAGAGGAGCAGCAAGAGATAGCATGACATTCTTCCTTTCTGCCACCAACCACACCCCAAGTGTCTGCTGGAGAGCAAGATAGCCTTCCACTGGCTGGCTGGTGTAGCAGTATTTTAGGCACTAAGCTTCAGTGGAGTTAGGGGTGAGCAGTGGCCTTATCCACTCTAATCTCATATTCCCCCATTGTCCAGCTGAACTACCTCTCCCCTGGGAGTCCGGACCCTCTGCTTGCTCTTTCCTCTTTAGAAATGGCATTTACCAGCCAGGCATTGTGGCTCACACCTGTAGTCCCAGCACTTTGGGAGGCTGAGGCAGGTGGATCACCTGAAGTTGGGAGTTTGAGACCAGCCTGACCAACATGGAGAAACCCTGTCTTTACTACAAATACAAAATTAGCCTGGTATGGTGGTGCATGCCTGTAATCTCAGCTTCTCGGGAGTGTAAGGCAGGACAATCGCTTGAACCCCAGAGGCCGAGGTTGCAGTGAGCTGAGATTGCTCCATTGCACTCTAGCCTGGGCAATAAGAGTGAAACTCCCTGTCAAAAAAGAAGAAAAGAAAAGAAAAGAAAAAAGAAAAAAAGAAATGGCAGTTACTGTTAGTTGCTTCTGTGTGAGTCGTGAGGATCTAACTGAAATCTCTCCTTCCTAATAAATGCTACCACTCTAAAAATAAAAAAGATAATCATTTACATAAAAATATCTTATTGTTTTAATTAGAATTTCTTTTGTTCTTGCCGAGAATGAGACCATTATGTTTATTGCACATTTGTTTTTCTTCTATACATTATGTGTGTCCTTTGCCATCTTTCTATTAGATGGAAATTTCTTATTGATTTGTGTAGGCTTTTTATTTACATGGCTATTAATCTTCTATGTAGTTTCTCTAGAGTGTTGTTTATCTTTTTTATTTAATTAAAATGTAAGGGTAGGTAGTATATTTTACAAGATTCAAAAGTCAAACCTACACAGAAAGGGAAACACAGAGAAGTTGCATTTCCACCTCTGTCCCTCCCCCTCCCTTACATGAAACCATTTTCCTGTGCTTCATTGTGTAGATAAAAACAAAAATGCCTGTATAGTCTTTCTCCCCTCTACTTCTACAACATAAAACGTAGCACAGGATAAAAAAATCTTCTGGAAGAAACCTAAGTGTCTATCAACAGATGAATGTACAAAGAAAATGTGGCACATACACATAATGGAATACTACTCAGCCATAAAAAAGAATGAGATCCTGTCATTTACAACAGCATGGATGGAAGGGGGAGTCATTATGTTAAGTGAAATCAGCTAGGCACAGAAAGACAAACATCTCAAGTTCTCACTTATTTGTGGGCGCTAAAACTGGAAATAATAGAGTTCATGGAGATAGACAGTAGAATGATGGTTACCAGAGGCTGGGAAGGATAGTGGGATGGTGGGGAGTGGGGATGGTTAAAGGGGACAAATATATAATTAGATAGAATAAATAAAATCTAGTATTTGACGGTGACCACAGTCAACAATTTATTGTACATTCAAAAATAAATAAATGAGCATAATTGGATAGTTTGTAACATAAAGAAAGGATAAATGCTTGAGGAGATGGATACCCCATCTACCCTGATGTGATTATTATGCATTGTGTCTGTATCAAAATATCTCATGTACCCCATAAATATGTACCTACCATATACCCACAAAAATGAAAAAATTTTAAGAAACCCTGCAAATCTAACCAAAAAAGAGGGACGGGAAAAAGATCCAGAATGTTTCAGGATCTCCTCTAAGAAAATGTTTCTCGACTCACCCCCAACCCAATTCTTGACTCCCATAATACCATATATATTCATCTATCTAACAAGTGGAATTACACTTACCATGTCCAATAGAAGTTTTCTGGTTTTGTTATTCATAACATCATCCCATTCTTATATTTATATCTATTATAAATACATAACTCCACCAAAGCTGCAGTTTCATTAGATTCCATCCAATATGTGTTGAACTCTGTGTTTTGAGTAGTGTGTAACAGTAGCAAGTGGTGGGAGATATTTTAGTGGAAACATAAACATGGTCCCTGTCCTAATGACACTGAAAGTTCAGTGAGCAAGAGAGACACTGAACAAGAAAGGAAACAAAATACTCTAATACTTATGAATATCTAAATTATATATTGTATTTATGTCTATTACATATTTATGTTCATTATTTAAATATATAATCTTTATATCTATTATATAAATATATAATCTTTATATCTATTATGTAAATATTATATAATCTATGTCTATTATGTAAATATTATATAATCTTTAGTATAATTATATAATCTTTATATCTATTATAAGATAGATTTCTGAGAAGTGAAATAAAGATTATATAATAGATATATCTATTATATATATTACATATGATAGATGTAAAGATTTTATATATAATATATAACATATAATCTATTATAAATCAATTGTTTATAACATAAACACATATATATATAATAGATATAAATATAATTGATGTATAAAGGTGTTAATCTTGGGGTGGGCAAGATTTCAGGTGATTTTTACTTTATCGGGTACTTTTCGTATTTAAATGTTTACAAATTACGAATATAAAACCTACAAACAAAAATAAATTCACAAAAGAGAAACAAATATTCTGATATTATGTTTTTCACTTAATATTGTCTTCATATAAATTACTGATATCCAGGTAGTTGTTCCATATCAGTCCATAGGGACCTTCATTCTGTTTTCAGCTGCATGGCACTCTGTTGGGTGGATGTACCATACTCTATGCTGGACACTGGGTTTGCTTACAATTATTTTATCATTATAAACAAAACAAATCAGTTTTTGCTTATTTCAGTTTGTGTCTGTGCATTATAATCTATTTGTAGGATAGATTCCTGAGAAGTGAAATTGCTGGGTTAAAAAGTTGTCACCTTTCTTTTTACTTTGTGATGATGCCTTTCATCATCACATATAAAGAAGTTTTAATTTTTTGTGTTAATTTTTCCTACTTATTGTTTTTGGATTTTGTAGTGCCTTCTTCAGGAAGGAAGTCCTGTTTGGACTATAAATTATAAAGGCATCCTTCGCTGTTTTCTCCCAAAGGACACACACACACACAATCTTCACCGTGTATGGATTTCATTTGTGCGTGATGTGAGAGTCTAATTATCTTCTCCCATAAGGATATCCCATAATACCTTATGCCTCATTTGAGGAACTTATCACCTTCTTCCTCTTTCTGTGTGGAAAGATAAATTTGGGTCAAATATTACCTCTCCTACTAGATGGTGAGCTCCTGGAGAGCAGATATTATGCCTTACTCATCTTCATGTATCTGATAGTCCCTCCCACGGTCCCAGCTTATGACAGATGTCAAATACTTCCTTCTAAATTTAGTAGAAAGTCTACAACGCCGGCCAGCTTTCCAATTCTCAGGTATGATAGAATGGTAGAAAATGAGCTTATATTGCTGTTAGAGATGATGAAATCTGTGTTGGGATAAAATTCTAAAACTCCAGTAATATGAGACATTGGTGTGATGATAAACAAGAAAGGAATTCTTGCAGGTCTCTTCCAGTCTATGCAAATTCTGGGTGAAACAAGTCAGAAATGTGCAAAGGTAGACCAAAACATAAGTATACTGAGGGGAATGTGTTTCTATGCTGTCTTTACAAATTCACCTTGTAGAGTTATGTCTAGACATTTGTTATTTGTGCCCCTCTACATTTTATCTGAGAAAGTTTATTCATTTATTCGACAAATATTGGACTGGACTATATGAAATGGCTCATATTCATTCATTTATTTATTTTTTTGAGACGGAATCTTGCCCTGTTGCCAGGCTAGAGTACAGTGGTGTGATCTTGGCTCACTGCAACCTCCACTTTCTGGGTTCAAGTGAGTCTCCTGCCTCAGCCTCCCAAGTGGCTGGGACTACAGGCATGAACTACCATGCCCAGCTAATTTTTGTATTTTTCATAAAGATGGTGTTTCACCACGTTGGCCAGGATGGCCTTGATCTCTTGACTTCATGATCTGCTCACCTTGGCCTCCCAAAGTGCTGGGATTATAGGTGTAAGCCACCGCACCTGGCCTCATATTTAATTTTTATCCACCAAAGCTGCAATTTCATTAGGTTGCATCCAATATGTACTGAACTCTGTGTTTTGAGTAGTGTGTAAATGAAGCAAGTGGTGGGAGATATTTTAGTTAAAAATATAAACATGGTCCCTGTCCTAATGGAACTGAAAGCTTAGTGAACAAGACAGACACTAAACAAGAAAGGAAACAAAATACTATAATAATTATGAATTTCTAAATTATCATGTTTTTCTACATTCATTGATACATGAATCAATGAAAATATGTTGACGTTACTACATATAGTTAAATAAAAATGTGCCCTTTGGATTATGTTTTGCTTCACTCTTGTCTCTTTATATCTTTTCTAAGTATTTTTTAATCTTACAAGCATTCAATCAAATTGTTTTAAATATGTATATTAAGTCAGTTCTATGGAGGCATAACTTACATGCACAAAAAATTCATTCCTTTTAGGTGCACAGTTCAATGCCTTTTGACAAATAGGTATAGTTGTAGAACCACATCAAGATACAGAACATTTCTATCACTCCAAAAAGTTTTCTCATGCCATTTGTAGTTGATTGTTGAACTGATTTTAACTGAACTGTTTGCTGGCAGGCTGGGCTCCTCCAGATCTCTGCCTCTTATTTCACCAAGAGCCTAGTCTTCCGTGACTGAGGACAAAAGGTTTGGCATATAGTAAGGAAGTTGCCAAGATCTTCACTGGATCTTTACCGTGCCCAGGAGATCTAGAGTTTATCTGAAGAAATGGGTTGGTCAGTTCTGCTGGGATCAACCAGCCTGCCTGTAGAACCTACAATGTACCAAACATCTCTGGGAACATTTGTTCTCAACTAGAAAACTCAGACCACCAGTGTAGATTCATCCTTTTAACTTGTACCCACTCTTTTTAGTTTGTGCATTTTTCTTATCTTAGCTTTTCTGAATGACTGAGCTTCGTCTGAAGCCTTGAACTTTTTAGATCTGAAATTCATGGTCTCTGCATGTTTGTGGAGCACGGTCATGTACGCTGCAAGCTTGCCCTTCATTTGAAGGGTCTGAAATTGGAGAAAAGGAAAGATGACTCAGCATATAAAAACGTCAGCAGAAAGAGATTCAGGGGTATTTGCTCTAACTCATGGAGAATTATAGTAAGGGACAAATCTTATGATTTAGTTGTGGACTCAGCTACTCTGCAGAGGTAGTGCTGAAACATTGGTTATAGCTTTATCTTCTTGCTACGTATAATTGGATGAGAATAAATATTGGCATGCAGTCCTGGTCCATGTCACCAACCCGACAAAGAAATTCCAGCCACTTTAGTTTTCAGGGTTTACAGCCACAATGCAGACTATTTATTTTGAGAAATGATGTATACAAGTAAACCAAAGTAGCTATAATGTCTAAACCAAATCTTACTGATATGTACAGTATTTGATAATCAATAAATCAAGAAATAATCCCCAAACTTGACGGAGTCTTAGAATTACCTTCAGAGCTTGCTGAAAATACAGATTCTCTGAAGATTCTAATTGAGTCATCTGGCAAGTGTCCAGGAAATTGCATTTTTGCCACTCTGCCCTGTGGGTTCTGATGCCGCCTATCTACGGTCTACCCTTTGAGGACATTGAATTTAAAATGAGAGGCCCGAATTTCCAGGATTCCAGAGGGGGTTCTGTTTCCTAGCTATGTAGACTTGGCTTAGATATGTCATTGCTCTGGGCCTCAGTGGCCTCATCTGGGAAATGGATAATGAGGTTTTTGAGCAGGACAGAAGCATGGGTAAGAGGCATGCTTTTGAGAGATTCATCTGGTGGGTCTATATGGATGAGTTGATGCCTGACACGTGGGAGAAGGAGGCTAATTAGAAGGTAGTTGCCACACTGCAAGCAGAGCTGTGAGGAATGGGAAGGAAAGAAAAGGATGGGTCAGAGGTGAGAGGCTACACAGAGTGGGATTTGGTGACTAGTTATGGAGGGTGAGGAAGAAGACGGGGGAAACAGAGCTTCACACCTGGATGACTAGGTGAATGAAGGCTTCATTTAAAGAAATCAGAAAATCCAGAAGGGCAGATGGATAAAACACTTAATTGTCCCTGTAGAGATTCCTCCCTGATGGCACCGTGCTGCATTCTGGGATGACCCCTCTTCTCTCATTTAAGAGGAGAATATAAATGTGGGTGACAGAGGCAGACAGCAGCACTGGGGCCACTGACTCCTCCCATCGACTTAGGCAAATCATCTCAACTCCAGGAACTTCGCTTCCTCATTGAGAACTAAAGTGGATGGACAGGGATTCTTGTGGGATCTCTGGATGACCTTCCAGAATTTCATGAATTTCCTGAAAGCGTATGTCAGATTTTTATGAGTAGGCCTATCTAAAATTTTCTATGGAGAGGGCCCAGAGCTGACGTCAAATTCTTAAAGGAGTTCATGACCCAAGAGGAGCTGATAATGATTGCAATAGATAACTTCTTTAAAAAAAAAAAAAAAAAAAATCTTACCATTGGTATAACTAAATACCCCATGTTTCTGAAAATTATCTTTTAGCTTTTCTCTTTTTCCCTGTGTGCTCGCCTCTTACTTAGCTCTTTAGGAATGCGGCTATAACTTTTACCTTCTCTCCACCAGGCACTCCCTACACTGCAAGTTTATCTAACTACATGTTTGCTTCAAAATTGTCAGAACCAACTGTTGAACCAAACCAGGCACCCTTCAGGATTCTCCTCCACCGGAAGATGGCCTTGAGGCAGCAGCTAATTTACAATGCAAGTTCTGCTCCTAGGGAACTCTCCCAGGCCAGATTGCCGGTCAGTCTACTACCTAGCTCTGCCTGTGATGGCATCAGCCAGACTACCTGGCTTTGGTCATAGTCCTTAGCAAGTTTTATACGGATAATCTGGGTCCTCTCGTTAGAATGTGTGGGTGCTAATAAACTTTGTGCTTAGTTTGTGGGCATTCGTAAAAATGGAGATAATGGAGCTTGGGCACTGTAACTCACGCCTGTAATCCTAGAACTTTGAGAGGCCAAGGCAGGTGGATCACCTGAGGTCAGGAGTTCCAGACCAACCTGGCCAACACAGCAAAACCCCATCTCTACTAAAAATACAAAAATCAGCCGGCAATGGTGGTGGGCACCTGTAATCCCAGCTACATGGGAAGCTGAGACAGGAGAATTGCTGGAACCCACGAGCCAGGATCGTGTCACCGCACTCCAGCTTGGGCAACAGTGTGAAGAAAAAAAAAAATCTCCCCTATTAGATAAGACATTTAACCAGTCACTTCCTTGTCCCCTCCCCTCTGTGCCATTCATGCCAAGTTCTTCTTTAAAGCCTCTGCTTTCTGCCCTGAAAGTGGAAGCACACTCTTAGGGCCGGAGCCTGTAACTCTTCCCTCATCTAAGCTCTGGAATAAAGGCACTTTCTTTCTAGCAGTCCTCAATCTTATTAATTGGACTCTGTAAACAGTGATCACCTGGACCTGTGTTTGGTTACAGGGGGAATTTCAACTTTACAAAAGAAGAGGATAAATGAGAGTTACTCACTTATTACCCAACTCTAATACTTTAAATGATTTAAGTCCTTTTTAAAGTATATTTCATTGTATTCATTTCTATGTTGGATTTTTTTTTCATGTATCACCCCTAAGTGGGTTTTACTCTTATAAAGAGAGGTGTTCAAAGAAGGAAATGGTAAAATTCACAGACCTCTCTTTAGGGTACTCAGTAGATGCTGTCTCTTCTCTCTGTTAACCAGGCTGATGAATGTCCTTGCCCCTCTCTACAACACGTGAGCTGTTCTACTCCCACTTATTTAACTGTACACTTACCAAAAGTCAGTTATGTCTGTTTCCAAACCTGTTTGTGCCTGTTGTACCAAGTCTTAAAATTATGTAATTTTATTAAATATGTACCTAATGTATTGAATCAGTTGTAGGTATGTAAATTTTTTTTTTTTTTTTTTTTTTTTTAGACAGACTCTCGCTCTGTCACCCAGGCTGGAATGCATCTTGGCTCACTGTGACCTCTGCCTCCTCGGATCAAGCAATTCTTCTGCCTCAGCCTCCCGAGCAGCTGGGACTATAGGCACGTGCAACCATGCCTGGCTAATTTTTGTATTTTTAGTAGAGACGAGGTTTTACCATATTGGCCAGGCTGGTTTTGAACTCCTAACCTTGTGATCCACCTGCCTTGGCCTCCCAAAGTGCTGGAATTACAGGCATGAGCCACTGTGCCTGGTCATAAACCATTTTAAAAGATCAACTTTATTCTTTTTCAAATGTGCTGCATTGTATTTTCCTTCCTACCATTGGGTGATCTCTCCAGCAGATCCCATAACATTCCCATTCAATTTCAGATCTTAATAAATGGCTTCACTTTTAGTTGTTAAAAGATGCAGTCTAGTTTAATATCAAAGCTTCACCTCCTCCTCCAGGTGGGGGCCTGACTCAGGCTCAGAATCCCACTGGGGGCCTGGTCGGCTGTTTGTTATCCCTTCAACTTACTCCTAACACCTCATCCCCAAGGCACTGCTGTGTCCAGATATTCAGAGATGAAAGTGGGCAGCGAAAGAGAAAGGAACATATGTGACCAGTGGCGTTGTAATGTGGCACCAGTGCCCTTGAGTGGCAAATGCCCTGAAGTTTGCTCTCTCTCTGGTGGGGTACTTTTGTGGGTCCTTCAGAATCCACCTGCCATCACTAACAGTGCATGGACCGTCCCCTTCACCACTCCTCCATGCTGGAAATGCCCCCTCTCATTGGCTGTTATGACTCTTCCGTCAGAGGTTTCTTTTCTTTTTTTTTTTTTGAGATGGAGTCTCACTCTTGTTGCCCAGGCTGGAGTACGATGGTACAATTTCAGCTCAAGGCAATCTCTGCCTCCTGAGTTCAAGAGATTCTTCTGCCTCAGCCTCTCAAGTAGCTGGGATTACAGGCATGTGCCACCATGCCCAGCTAATTTTTTTTTTTTTTTTTTTTTTGAGACGGAGTTTTGCTCTTGTTACCCAGGCTGGAGTGCAATGGAGCGATCTTGGCTCACTGCAACCTCCGCCTCCTGGGTTCAGGCAATTCTCCTGCCTCAGCCTCCTGAGTAGCTGGTATTACAGGCACGCGCCAACATGCCCAGCTAATTTTTTTGTATTTTTAGTAGAGACGGGGTTTCACCATGTTGACCAGGATGGTCTCGATCTCTCGACCTCGTGATCCACCCGCCTCGGCGTCCCAAAGTGTTGGGATTATAGGCATGAGCCACTGAGTCTGACTGTCCCCTGAGCTCTTAACTTCTGATGAGTACATTGGCCTGGCAGGCAGATCTCTTAGACAAGAGTCCTTTCAAAATGATACAGTCCAGCTGCCTTCAGTGTCCACTCTGGCCCATTGGAAATACACATCCTTGCCCAACACTGCTGGAAGCACAATGGTGTTCTTACTGTACTACTCTCTCCTCCTCTGCAGTCAGAGGAAGCTTCTTACTTTTAAATCACTCTAGGTGCAATCCAGCTTCTAGTCTGGTGACCTTCGACTCTAAGGATACAAATTATGTTCTTCTGGCAACTCACATAAAAATCTTCCTGACCCCAACTTCAAGAAATTCCTTTTATCAGCCTTTTTCATTGCACTTTCTCCTATGTGGCCTGGGAGTTGGTGGCAAGCTAAATAATAATGAAATTTTTGGTCACACTCCTTAGCAAGTTCTGTAAGGATAATCTGGGTCTTCTCTTTAGAATGTATGGGTGTTTAATAACCTTTGTGCTTAGTTTGTGGGCATCAGTCCAAATCGAGATAATGGAGGCCGGGTGCTGTGGCTCCCACCTGTAATCCCAGCACTTTGGGAGGCCGAGGCGGGTGGATCACCTGAGGTCAGGAGTTCAAGACCAACCTGGCCAACATGGTGAAACCTGTCTCTGCTGAAAATACAAAAATTAGCTGGGCATGATGGTAGGCATCTATAATCCTAGCTATTTGGGAAGCTGAGGCAGGAGAATTGCTTGAACTCAGGAGGCAGAGGTTGTAGTGAGCCAAGATCACATCATTGCACTCCAGCCTGGGCAACAGAGCGAGACTCTGTCTCAAAAAAAAAAAAAAAAAAAAAATTGAGATAATGGGAAAATGTTTCATTTTGACATCCACCTTAGAAATATCACTTAATTGGGAAAAATGTGAGTGTGAAAAGGAGCTGTTTTTATGGAAGCTAAGTTAAATTTTAATGTTTAAAAATGACAAAAACAAATTCAAGAACAACAACAACAAAAAACCCCATAACAAAGTAATTGAAAAGATTCCATAAAATCAGGTGTAGAAGAAACAACTATAGATTTGGGGGATTGTAGAAATACTCTAAAGAGTATTTAATGTTCTCTAAGTTCCTGCTTCTCTTTAAAGAAGCTAAAATGATGTCCATTTAGAGAATGCAAGACTCCAAATGGCAGCCTCATTCTCAAAGAAAGTGATGAATGAACGTACTCTGACATGTTAGACGTTAAAAGGAATATTTAAGGTTAGTATCATTAATATGTAATGCATTCTTTTGTGATTCCCTGCTTTAAAGGACATTTAAAATTATCAACCACCAATTTTTAATAGAGTTAGCTAAGGAGTTTGCAGATAGTGCAGTTTTTCCTTCACTATCCATCCTTCTCTACTTCCATGTTAATAGAGCTCCAATTTTTAGCTGGACTCTAGTCCTCCAGAATAAAAGTATTGCTTGGTCCCTTGTAACTCAGCATAATCATGTGACTAAATTCTGGTCAATATATATATCTTGAAATCCCAGCACTTCGGGAGGCTGAGGCGGGTAGATCATGAGGTCAGGAGATCAAGACCATCCTGGCTAACATGGTGAAACCCCGTCTCTACTAAAAATACAAAAAATTAGCTGCACATGGTGGCACACTCCTGTAGTCCCAGCTACTCGGGGAGCTGAGGTGGGAGAATTGCTTGAATGCAGGAGAATCACTTGAACCTGGGAGGTGGAGGTTGCAGTGAGCAGGAATCATTCCACTATACTCCAGCCTGGGCGAGAGAGTGAGACTGTCTCACCAAAAAAATAAATAAAAATAAATAAATAAAAAATATATATGTATGCATCTTTTTTGGCAGCTTCTGGGAGTGCTCTTTAAGCAACAGCTACTACGATGTGTACTTTGCTCATTTCTTCTTCGCCTGTCTTGCGCCCTAGCACCTGGAATGCAGATATGACAGCTGGAGCTCTAACTTTGAGCTAGAAGGAACGTGACTCTCTGAGGGCTTTGTGGAACCAAACTGCGAGAACAATATGTGAATAAATATTTGCCTTCTTTAAACTGCTTTTATTTTAGATCTTTGTGATTCAGTCAACCTAATCAAAAACCGATCCAAAGGGCTTGGACCTTATTTGTTTCTGAACTGAAATGCAACCTGCCCTACATATTATATTCTATTAAGAAACTTACAAACAACTAGTGTCTCTGTAGACGTTATCACAATCCTCAGGAGCTTTATATAGAGGGGACACCTGAATTAGAATCATCCTCAGTCCTTTTAGACTCAAATAAGATTCCACAGTGCACTACTTTACTTGAAGAATATTCTTTTAATAAAAAATTATTAGAAAGTCAATGTCTTGCCCTGACATAATTCTAATAAAGTCAGTGATTTGACTTAATGTTTATGGTAAATATTTATATGTTCTGCAATTTCATCAGGCCATATCGATTTATTTTCCCTTGTCTAACTTGAGAGCTGGCAACAGATTTTCAGAGCCAGGACCAGCATGTTAACACATGGTGTCAGTTCCTTGACAACAGAAGTGCCACATTCCTTCAGTTCTCAGATTCTCTCTATTGAAGATACATTACTGGTTTCATAACTTTTTGAGAAAAAAGAAAACTATATTAAATGAACCTTTTTGTCTTAGTAAATGTCAATAGTATATGCACACACACACGAATTCAGATTTTTTTCTTTTGTACCATAAACAAGGTTTGAGTTTAAATCTACTCACTTTCAGTCTAGCGATTCCTTTGAATCACTTTTGGTTCCACAGCACACTGGCTCCCTGATTAACTTGACCAGTTCTTGCGCTTTTGGGGTCTTTTGCACCTGGGTTACCAGTACGAAGAATGGTTAATGCTATATACTTCTATTTAATTGTATCCTAGTGCAATTCTTTTTATCCATGTTCGTATTTTTAGAGACAATAAAATCTTTTGGAGAAAATAAAACTGGGCTCTACAGGTCTGACTCCAAAGCTAACTAATGAAATTCTGGGACATGGCTTTAAAATTGCAAGATCTCATAAGGAACAAAAAGAGGCTCATAAAAAGATGAAGCTGTCTCTTTCCCCTGAGGCTTCAGTGGGAGAGGATCATCTACGTCACAGATCAGTTAACAGAATCAGTACTGATAAGGAATTTGAATGTAAAATCTTCCAAGAACTTTTTTTTTATTGTCCTGTGCAACATGAAGACTAATATGAAGGTGTATAATTGTAATTGGCCTTTGGAGGCATGATTTGAATAAAGAAATTTCTCGCAAGACTCTAAAGACTTTAGAAATGTTTGCCATGTCCTGAACAATAATCTCCAAAGGAAACCTGCAGGTCTGATTGGTTTTTGTTATGGTTTGAATGTCTGTGTCCCCCGAAAATTCACATATCGAAAACTAACCACAAAATGATGGTATTAAGTGTGGGGCCTCTGGCAGGGAATTAGGTCATGGGGGGTTCTCCCCTCATGAATGACATTAGTGTCCTTATGAAAGAGCTGAAGAGAGTTTGACCCTTTTTGCCCCTTCTGCCATATGAAGACACAGCAGCAGGGCACCACCCACGAGGCACAGAGCAGCCCTTGCCAGGCAGTGAATCTGCTGGTGCCTTGATCTTGGACTTCCCAGCCTCTAGAACTGTGAGAAATAAATTTTTATAATATGTAAGTTACCCAGTCTAAGGTATTTTGTTATAGCAGCAGGAACAGACTGAGGCAGTTGTCTTAATAATTTGCTACCTTGGTACTAATGAATTGGCATCTGTGTCCTCACTTGTATAAATACTTAAAAGATTGGTGTCAGGCCAGAGAAGCATTATTAGCACTTTTCTATCACATGCATGATAGAAATACCAAATGCTATGACTCATTTTAACAATGAGATTGAGAGTCTTAATTCATTTAAATTTATATCATAACTTCAAGGCACATTTTTAAAAATCGGGTTTCTGTATATCCTGATAAGATTTTTTTTTCTTCTTTAACATATGTTGTGAGACTGAATCTGATTTCAGAAGTGCAGATATTTTCAGAAATGTAGTTTTTAAATAGACCTTAAGGAAAACTTGGCATTTAAACAAATGTAATTCTTGGCATTTCTGTGTGTCAGTGGATATTAAATTGTCAAGAGTTATGTTTCTGTAATCTTGAGGCCACTCTTAACAGGGTATAAGGCTGAGAAGAAATTATATTGTACATCCCCTTCTCCCTATCCCCTAATATTTTGTTCTGGGGAAATCTGTTTAAAATAATTATCAAGAGCAACTTAAAAGGTAATTAAAGTACAGTGCTACAAGGAAGCAATAACCAGCATTCTGAATGGTGTGTGTGGAAGATACAGGAAGCCTTGATGCTTCCTGACCATCAGTCAGGTGACCCAGGACATACGGAAATATTCTGTGTTAACTTTATGTAGACACCTTGGGTCTTTCAGAACACCATCTGCTTTCTCCTCCAGCTGGCTGGCTTCTCAAATCCTTGCATAGCACTGGGCATCTGATTTCCTAAGCAGTTTGGGACCCCAAAAGACTGTTTCATTTTGCTCTGCCTGGGGGCAGTGTTCCTACCTTTATGGTTCAGTTATCTCTGTATTATTTACTTAATATTTTTAAGGCCTTGCTCTGTTTCCTTAAATATATTTACTTTAAAAGGACATTTTATACTATAATTTTAAATGGAAAAACTAGTGTCAGACAAAAGTCCAACAAATTTAGTTATAGATTGAATTTGGCTTTTGTTTGTAATGGATGAATGGGGCAGCTTTCATTCTACAAAAACAGAATCAGAGTCCCCCATTCCCACCACCACCTCCACCCCGGGAAACAGCAGAACGGTGGGTTTTGCAAGGTGGGGACAAGAAAACAGAACAAGAAGAAAAGGTGATTGGTCAACTTCAGGTTACTTCTTTGGTAAGGGTTAAAGCAGAGGGGACTTCCTTATTATGCTGACTCAGGTGGACTGGAATCTCTCCTGTTTTCAGCAAAAATAGGTTTGTGGGGATCTATCTGTTTCCTCAAAGTTTCAGTTTCAGTTTGATCATGTGGCATTTAGCATGAGTGACTTCATTTTGGTGTGGTCTGGTCTGTTGGGGCCTAATGCTAGAGCTCAGCCTAAAAAATGGCCTCCCATAATTTTTGCTTAACACTCGGATCACACTATAAATGGAAAGCAACTTTAGGCCAGAGATGGGCTCACATCAGAAAAATCCAGAATTCAATCACATGCCCCCATTTAAAACCAGTAACGTCTTTTGAAAGCCTTTCTGGGCTGACAAAGTTCTGTGATTGGTCTCTGACACCACTCTCTCTGCTTCACCCCTACAGTGCAATTGACCTTGTAGGCCTTAGACTTGCCGAGCTCACTCTTCTTCTCTATTTAGTGTGACCAGCTTTTTCCTGTCATTCCAATCTCTGCTTAAATGTCGCCTCCTGGAGTGGTGACTGTTGGCGTCCTGGCCAGAGACTTAGGTACATTTACTAGCTCTGTTTGAACATTCCCTTTCCCCGAAAATTCTCCATGTCACCAACAGCATACTTTACATACAGTATTTTGTTCAAAACATATTGGTTGAATAGAGGGGGAAAACATAGATAAATGGCTGGATAAACATATTTGAGGAATTATAATGAATTGATTTGAATAATTAATTGATAAGACAGAAAACTTGTTAATTATTGTCTACTAACCACAATAGTTTTCAGAATAACAGAGAATCAGCTGAAGGAACAAAACGAAGACAGGATGACTCAGAGAGGAATTCTCAAGACTGGGCATCATAACCAGAGGAGGTGTTCCGGGTGAGTCAGCAGAGAGCAGGAGAAAGCTCTGCATTTCTGGGGACTACCATAAGGACCCACTAAAGACCTAGTTTCCATTAGGCAGACATAAAATACTACAGTTCGGTGTGCAAGGCAGACTGAGCCTTGAGATGATGCAAAGTGCAATGCCTGCATTGGGTTACCATATTTGGCAGGTTGGAATTGGCTGTCAATGACACCTGAAGGGCCAATGTGACTATTTTAAATGATGGAACTCTCACCATCCCTGATCCTTATATGACATGATTTCAGATTCCCTAGACTGATCAGAGCCTCCTAGCATCAAAGGGATGTGAATCATTTGATTGCCCGTCTTCCTGTTGCCCTCCTCCCAGCTCATTGATTGAGGCGAACGCTTAGCAGGCATATTCCCATGGAGAAAACTGCAGGCATATTTACCGTTCACTCTCCTGTTCTTTCAGACACAAATGCACGGTCTTCATCGTAATAGGAGATAAGCTCCAAGAGTTGCAGCAATAATCTTATTAATTTTGCTTTTCTGTTTGCCTTTTCTGAGAAGACACGTTACTGTGATGCAAGGTGTGAAAGTTGCTGATGTTTATAGGAAACAGATTGGAAGAAGATATCAGCACAGACTGAGCTACTATGTTGTGGGGAGCCTGCCACTGCTTCCCAGGCCCCCCTGCCACCACTAGCCCATTGGTGGCCTGCCCGTTTGGGGTTTTGGCTGGTACCAAATGTGTATTTGCTTACTGTATCACACTTACAGTGCTTATAAAGAAACTCTGACACTGTAAGTGCCAAGGCAGGAAAGGGGAGGGAGGTGGGATTGGAGGATTTTGCTCACTTCTACAGAGCCTCCATTAGCATCTCCCAAAGCTGCCTGAAATAAACATTCAATCTATATAAAGACTTGTTTGTGGACACATAAATGCAGCTAATAAGTCCCTTTCACACCTCTTTAAGCCACAAGATTATCCCTGAACCCCTTCTGGAAGGACATTTTGAACTCAGAGACAACTTGGTACAGAATTCTTCTTTATGACAAGTCTTGTGAATTAAAGTAGTATGGTCAATATCACTATATTTATCAATATCTGTTCCTTCTCCTATTCTAGGCATATGGAAGACTGTACTTCTCAGTTTCCTGGTGGTTAGATAGGGCCATGTAACTAATTATCATGGCCAGTGTAATGACACACATTATTTTCAGGTGACACAGTGTGATTCTCTCAACTCTTTCTTCCCTGACTTAGGCAACCATGGAGAAGACCATATGCTGAGACGGAAGACTCAAAAGATTGAAACAGCCTGGATAACTCAGGTACCACACTGAGGACAACTGCCCTAGAGAGCTGCCTTGACTAGCAAAGGATATTGCATGAAGGGAAATAAATTTTTATTGTGTTAAACTTGTATGTTATTGCAGCATAACTTAGCCCATTCTTACTAATATAAGAAGAAATGCCCAGTGCCGTGCCTGTCAATTATTCTTGGATCTTATCTTTCCTTTCTTCCAGCCAGATACTGTCTTCCAAGCTAGTCCTCTCTCCTCTAATACTCTTCCACAGCCAACCCATCTTTAGACTCTCTAATCACCCAAACCTTAAGAGAGGTTTGGGTGCAGACTCAAGAATCTTTCTTGAGCCACATTTGCCTAAGCAGTACATTCTTCTGAGAATTTATCCAGTGGTTTCATGAAACAAATAAAGTCTCATGGAGAATTAGTCTGAGTATCCAGGGAAGAGAGAATATTTGCCTCTCTTCACATAATGTTTTTCTATATGACTAAATTAAAAAGCAGGTCAAGTTTGTCTTTACTAGATGAAGACAAGAACTACTTTCCCCTTTTCCTGACACTTCTAAAGTTAAAATGTTGGTGTAAAAATAATTGCTTTTTCCTCTTCTGTAAAGTGAACACCTAAGTGCCTAGAGACTCTGGCAGTGACCCAAACGTAAACTCCAACCATTTGCACAGAACGATATTTCCCTGGCCAAAGAAAATGTCTCCTTGGGTCTAGAAGTCAGGCTTGCTGTCTTTGAACTGCTCCATCACTCTACGTGAAACTTTACACTTCTCTACTATAACTGCTAAGAAGAATGCTAGAAACCACTGGATCTTTATTTTCTCCAATCACCGCTTAGTGAACCCGGCAGAATAAATAAAGCAATGGACCCTTAGATGTGCTCCACTGAGTTGACCTTTCAAGTTAGTGGTGTAGAATTCATTTGGAGTCTACGTCCATTTGCTCTTTTAACTTTAGTTAAAAGCAAATAACAGAAAATCTGAATACAGAGGCTTAAACAATTAGCTTAATTGATGATTTCTTTTTGGTTTGATATTTTAGAGCTTCATCTCCCTGAAGGTGAGAAGTAACTTCTAGAGGGCATTAGAATGTTATCCCTAGCCCTCAGGACACAGAAACCCTTATCAAATATAGAAAGGCTGGAAAGCAGCCAACTGTCAGAAAAGCCAGGGTGGACTGTACGCAGGGCAAAAAGCGCAACTGGGGAGAGAAGCTGGTCTTACTTTCTGAAGCGGACCTGGTTGGTTGCCTTGGTTACAGAGCTCCAGTATCCTGTATCCCCCACCGCCTCCTTCTCTAGTTCTTTGGGGGTGGCAATATGCCAGTGTTAAATGACATTTAAACATAAACCAAGCGTGACAACTCTGTTTCCTGTTTTCCCAGACTTTCTTACAGATAAGGATGGCCAAGTGACCAAGCTTTAGTGGTCAATGAGTTATACAAGCAAGTTTGTTGGGGAATATTTTGGAAAAGATTTTGCATTTATACTGACATGGACAAGCATGGTTAGCATTAAATCTGCATTAAATGTAAATACAATGCTTAGTGATATAGCAGCCATTTGGGGATTACTTGGCCGCAACATGAAAGCTTCCAGAGAAGGATTAAGATGCTAGTCCCCTCAGGGACTTCTGTTTCTGGCCAGAGTGAGACTAGATTCATCCTTCTGCTTGGCGTGAACGTAAAAGATGACAAAATATATGAAATGACAGATTTTTAAGACACTGGGACATCAGACAACAAGAAGAGAGATACAAAAGAGTTGGGCTGCGGGGAATGGTGAGCCCTGTGATTGCCCTGGATTACCTCCTTGAAAGAGTTTTCAGGCTGTGGAGGAGGAGGCAGAATCCAGGCAGAGCCCAGCAGGCTGAGTTGAGATGATAGAGAAAAGCGTATGAGAACAACACAGCTAAAGCTTGCAGGCCAGGGTACCACAGGAGAGACTGCTGTGTACAGCCAGCAACCCAAAGATCTGCAGAGGGCCCTCCTTGAGCTTCAGCCAAGTACTGATCACTGCACACATGTGAGGAAACCACCTAAGACCAGGAAGGGAACCACACAAATGGATTATGGGATGTTGCCTGACCACAATGGAATTAAAATAAAAATTAATAACAGAAAGATCTCTGAAAATGTTCCAAATATTTGGAAACTAACTCTGATCAAAGAAGTCAAAAGGAATATTACAGAGTAGTTTGAACTTAACAAAAAAAGTAAGGAAAAAACATAATACATTTTAATGATGCCACTTAAACAGTACTTAAAGGAAAAACAATAGCACTAAATATTTATATTAGCAAATAAGAAAAATCTTAAAATCAAGGGTCTCAAAATCCATTTTAAAACAAAACAAAGCAAGAAAAAAGGCCGGGCGTGATGGCTCATGCCTGTAATCCCAGCACTGTCAGAGGCTGAGATGGGTAGACTGCTTGAGGCCAGGAGTTTGAGATCAGCCTAGCCAACGGTAAAACTGAGTCTCTAGTGAAAATACAAAACTCAGCCAGAAGTGTTGGCATGCACCTGTAATCCCAGCCACTCTGGAGGCTGAGGCAGGAGAACTGTTTGAACCCGGGAGGTGGAGGCTGCAGTGAGCCGAGACCATGCCACTGCACTACAGTCTGGGTGACAGAGCGAGACTCTGTCTCAAAAACAAAACAAAACAAAACAAAACAAACTAGAAGAAGGCCAGTGAAACCTAAAGTAAGCAAAAGAAAGGAAATAATAAAGATCAGATTAGTGAAAGAAACCAAAATATTTTGCCCCAAAACAGACTTCTTCAACATATTTGAAATGGCTATTCAGAGGGCCTGCCAACAGAAGTAGCCCAGCGGAGCTGTGTTTTGTAGGGGTGATCTGCATTTGTAGAGGAAGTAAATGACAGATACAAACAGGCTTTCTCTGAAGGCCCCTTGCCCAGATCTAGGAAATATTAATGAGAGTCCGAAACCAGTAGAGTTCTGATGGGAACATTTCCCACTGGCTACCATCTCTTCTTTCTGAGGGCTGCTATCTGTGAGGTTAATCTGCCTAGCAAGACTGCCCTTGCTAGCCAGGGCTTTCCTCTCCTCTCTCCTGTAACCTGTCTGGCCACCATAACCTGTTTTGCCATGCTCCAAGCCCCTATTATTTTTGTAATCTCAAGATGGTATAAAATGCCAACCATCTGGCCACTGGAATTCTTACATTTGTATGACTCCTGTGTACATTAGTACATTTGTATGCCTTTTCTCCCATTAACCTGCTTTCTGTCAGTCGATTTTCAGTGAACCCTCAGAGAAAGAAGGGAAAACCAAGACGAGGGGCAATTTTCCCTTGGCTCCTACAGTAGAAGTCAATAAAGTAGAAAACGGAAAAAAATAGAGAAGATCAATGAAATAAAAAACCAGCTTCTTGGAAGATTAATATAATTGAAAAATCTTATCAGGAAAAAAAAAAGAGGCTGGGCCTAGTGGCTCATGCCTGTAGCCCAGCAGTTCGGGAGGCTGAGGTGGGCAGATTGCTTGAGCCCAGGAGCCCAGGAGTTCTAGACCAGCCTAGGCAACATGGTGAAATGCCATCTCTACAAAATATACAAAAATTAGCCAGGCATGGTGGTGTGTGCCTGTAGTCTCAGCTACTCAGGAGGCTGAGAGGCAGGAGGATCTCTTGAACCCAGAAGGTCAAGGTTGGAGTGAGTCATGATCATGCCATTACACTCCAGCCTGGATGACAGCATAAGACCCTGTCTTAAAAAAAAAAAAAGAAAAAGAAAAAGAAAAGAGCCAGGCACAGTGGCTCACGCCTGTAATCCTTTGGGAGGCTGACGCAGGTGGAACGCCTGAGGTCAGGAGTTTGAGACCAGCCTGGCCAATATAGTGAAACCCCATTTCTACTAAAAATACAAAAATTAGCTGGGTATGGTGATAGGCGCCTGTAATCCCAGCTGCTTGGGAGGCTGAGGCAGGAGAATTGCTTGAACCCGGGAGGCAGAGGTTGCGGTGAGCCAAGATTGTGCCATTGCACTCCAGCCTGGGTGACAGAACAAGAGTCAGTCTCAAAAAAAAAGAAGAATGGAAGGATGGAAGAAAGGGAGGGAGGGAGAGAGGGAGGGAGGAAGGGACAGAGGGAAGGAGAGAAAAAGGAATGGAGGAAGGAAGGAAGGAAGGAAAGAGGGAGGGAAGGAAGGAAGGGGCCAATGTCAGAAATTTATACAGGTTGTATCATTTCTACATGATTCTACATGTAGATTCTACAAGTTTTAAAAGGATGCAGATTCTACAAATATTAAAAGGATAATGGAACATTATGAATAATTGTATGCCAATAAAATTGATAACTGAGATGAAATGGAAAAATACCTTGAATGACACAAATTGCCAAAGTTTACTCAGAAAGACATAGACAACCTGAATAGCCCTACATTTATTACAGAAATCAAATTTGTCATTAAACTGTTCCAATAAATAAAACTCAAGGTCCAGAGGGCTTCATTCATAAATTCTACCAAACATTCAAGGAAGAAACAATACTAATCCTATACAATCTCTTCCTAAGAAATTGAAAATGAGGAAAATACTTCCCAACTCATTCTACGAGGCCACTATTACACTAAAACTAAACCAAAATATTATAAGAAAAGAAATCTAGAGCCTAATGTTCCATATGAATATAGATGCAAAAATTTTAAGTGGATAGTAGGAATGCAAAGTTGGTTTAACATTGAAAAATCTATCAATGTCTTTCTCCATATAAACAAACTGAAAACCAAACAACTCCACATGATCATTTCAATAGATGTAGAAAAAGCATTTAATAAATTCAGCATTAATCCTGATACTGACACTCAGCAAACTGGAAATAGGAAGACTCTTCCATAACCTGATGAAAGGCATTTACCAAAATGTGGTTAACAACGTATTTAATGATGAAAGGCTGAATGCTTTCCTCCTAAGATCAGGAACAAGAAAAGGATAACTATTCTCAACACTTCTACTCAACATTGTCCTTGAGGTGCTAGCAGGGCAATCAGGCAAGAAAAAGAAATATAAAGCAACCAGACTGGCAAGAAAGAAATATAACTGTCTATTCATGGACGGCATAAACTGTAGAAAATCCAGGGGAATCTATCAAAAAGCTACTATAATGCATAAGTTAGTTTGGCATGATCGTAGGATATTTGTACAACATTAAAAAATCCATTATATTTCTATTCATTAGCATGGAAATATCAGGTATTGACATTAAAAAACATAAATTACAATAGCATAAAATACATGAAATACCTAAGTATAAATCTAACAAAAAATCTTCAATGTCTGTATATTGCAAACATTATTGAAAAAAAATTATAAAACACAAATGAACAGGTAAAATGTTTTCATGAATCTAAAAACTTAATACTGTTACAATGTCATTCCTCCCCAGTCTATAGATTTGATACAATCCAAACCAAAATCCCAAGAGGCTTTGTGTGTGTGTGTGTGTGTGTGTGTGTGTGTGTGTGTGTGTAAGTTGACAAGCCAATTTAAAAATGCATATTGTAATGCAAAGGATCAAGAATAGCTAACCATCTTTAGGAAAAAGACTTACATATTTGGATTTCAAGACTTACGATAAAGCTACAATAACCAAGACAGAATACTACTGCCAAAGCTAGGCAAATAGATAAATGGAACAGAATAGAGAGACTAGAAATAAACTCACACATGTTTTGACAACGGATCCTTTTTTTTTTTTTTTTTTTGAGATGGAGTTTCGCTCTTGTTACCCAGGCTGGAGTGCAATGGCACGATCTCGGCTCACCGCAACCTCCACCTCCTGGGCTCAGGCAATTCTCCTACCTCAGCCTCCTAAGTAGCTGGGATTACAGGCACATGCCACCACGCCCAGCTAGGTTTTTTTTTTGTTTTTTTTGTTTTTGTATTTTTAGTAGAGACGGGGTTTCACCATGTTGACCAGGATGGTCTCGATCTTTCGACCTCGTGATCCACCCGCCTTGGCCTCCCAAAGTGCTGGGATTACAGGCTTGAGCCACGGCGCCCGGCTGACAACGGATCCTTTTTACAAAATTGCAAAAGTAATTCAGTAGAGAAAAATAGTTTTCTTAATAGATGCTAGAACAATTGAATATCCATGTGGAAAAAAATAAAAAGTGAGGTCTGGTCCGTATCTCACACTAGCTACAAAATTTAATTCAAAATGGATCATAGACATACATGTAAAATCTAAAACTACGAAATTCTAGAAGATATAGAAAACATTTGTAACTTTGGGTCACAAAGACTTCTTAGATATATCTCTAAAAGCATGATCCATAAAAGAAATAATTGATACACTGAATTGTATCAAAATTAAAAACTGCATTTTGAAAGACACAGTCAAGAGAATGAATAGATAAGCTGCATACTGGGAGATATTTTCAAGTCATACATCTGGTAAAAAATATAACTCTCAAAACCTGGTAATAGGAAAACAAACAACTCAATAAAGAAGTGGGCAAAATTTTGGACAGTCGCCTTGCCAAGAAATGTGCTAAAACAAACACATAAAGAAAAGCTCAACATCATTAAGGAAATGCAAATTAAAACCACAATGTGCCAGGGGTAGTGGCTTACGCCTGTAATCCCAGCACTTTGGGAAGCAGAGGTGGGCAGCTCACATGAGGTTGGCAGGTCGAGGCCAGCCTGGCCAACATGGTGAAACCCCATCTCTACTAAAAATACAAAAAATAGCCAGGTATGGTAGTGCACACCTGTAGTCCCAGCTACTCAGGTGGCTGAGGCAGGAGAATCACTTGAAACCGGGAGGTGGAGGTTGCAGTGAGAAGGGATTGCACCACTGCACTCCAGACTGGAAGACAGAGCAAGACTCCATCTCAAAACAAAACAACAACAACAAACAAAACAAAATCCACAATGACATACACTATGCAACTTTTAGAATGACTAAAAATTTTCTTTTTTAAAGACCATGCCAAGTGCTGACAAGGATGTATGAGAACTAAAACTTCCATTCACTGCTGGTAGGAAAGTAATATGGTAGAACCATACTGAAAACATTTGGGATTTTCTTAAAACAAATTCAGTATTTATTTACCATATGATCCAGATATCCTACTCCTTGATATTTACCCAAGAGGAAAAAAGTGTACATAGCATTTTTTTTTTTTTTTTTTTTTTTTTTTTTTGGAGACAGAGTCTCGTTCTGTCACTCAGGCTGGAGTAAGTGGCAGGATCTCAGCTCACTGCAACCTCCACTTCCTGGGTTCAAGTGAATTCTCCTGCCTCAGCCTCCTGAGTAGCTAGGAGTACAGGCACCTGGCACCACACCCAGCTAATAGTTGTATTTTTTAGTAGAGATGAGGTTTCACCATGTTGGCCAGGTTTGTCTCAAACACCTGACCTCGAGTAATCTGCCCACCTTGACCTCCCAAAGAGCTGGGATTATAGGCATAAACCACTGTGTACTGCCATACATAGACTTTCACACAGATGTTTTTAGCAGCTTAATTGTAATAATCAAAAACTGGAAACAACCCAAATGCCCTTCAGTAAGTGAGCAACATTTATGGATAAACACAACATATCCATAAATGAAATACTCTTTAGTAATAAAAAGGAGTAAGCTATAGATATATATACTACAATATGGATGGACCTGAAAATAATTATGCTGAGTGAAAGAAGACAGACAGAAGAGTACATACTACTCTATAAAAAATTCTAAAAAATTCGAATGAGGTTATAGTGACAGAAAGCTGGTCCACGGCCACCTGAGGAGTACAGGAGGAGTTGGAGGGGGAGATTATAAAGGGGAACCAAGAAGCTTTTGGGGGTGATGGACATGTTCACTATCTTGATTGTTGGGTTGGTTTCATGGGCATATATAAATGTCAAATTATCAAATTGTATACTTTATATGGCATTTATTCCATATCAAGCATACCGCTTTAAAGCTATTTCTAAAAGAATAAAAAAAAAGATGCTATCCCTGATACTGCTGAGCCACTTAACCAATGGACTGCCTACCCCTGAATCTTTTGATTAAGAAAAAAAATGATAAATGAAGCCATAGTAAGTCAGTTTTCCTGTTACTTGCAGCTGGAAGCATCACTTACTACTACATCTATACAACACCTTGGCTTATATGATAAAAATCACGGAATATTCAGGCTTGAAGAGATGTTGGGGATCAGCCATTCAAAGCCTATTCTGCCTGCCACACTCCCCTGCCGCCCCCCACCTTTTCTTTATAGATTAGGAAACAGAAATTCGTAAGCGTGGAGGGACTTGCCCAGACTCACGCGGCAGATCTGTTAGGAGCTGCAGGATGAGAGCCGCAGCGTCCCGATGTCCTGACTTGGACAGCTGGGCTCTTTCCAGTGCGCCGTACTGCAATCTGCCTTTTCAATTTTTAGTTTCTAAATTTTATTTCCTTAAAACAGCAAAGAGAAAAAATACAGAGCGGAATTTAATGCTTACAAGCAGAATTATCTAGAGGAATCATTGCAGGTTTTATAAATGAGGCAACAGAGCGTTGGGGTGCAGATGAGAAAGGGATATTTTCTCTTAGTCACAAATTCAACATTAAACACTGGCCTCTTGAGACAAGTAAAAGAAAATGACACTATTTGCCCTAAATGATTCTCAAACATACGACTTATTTCTAGTAGTCCACACCTGCCTTTGTGAAACAAGCACTCCTCTATGTGTGTGTGCCTGGAATAGCAATCCTGATGTTTCTAAGGGTATTCACATTTTAAAAGTGAAGTGTAAAAATTCAGTCATTTTGTGTTAGTTGACATTTTTTAAATGGCATGTCTTTTTTTATAACTGAAAACTAAATTTGGTTTAGATTAGGCTTACATATGAAGAGCTGAAAGGTTGTTTTATTCCTTAAATGTTCCCATCTTTGAGCAGAGGCCAAACAATGAAAATTTTAGCTGGGATAGAATAAGAATGTTATTATCACCAAGTCATGGGGAACTGAAACCTTCCTGGTTCCTGGTTCCACATACTATTAATATCCTATGTGTCAAACAAAAGTTAGGAACTGCTAAAGAAAAGATTATTCAATGCTTCTTATTAAAGCACAGTAAGGAAGACTTTATTGAGGCCCTCACTGTAGGTGCAATGACCACTGCAAGGATGTTTGGAATAGGGGAGAAAGACTAAGTTCATTTCTGAATATAGCATGAGCAAGTGGAAATTTACAGCCAAGGAGGAGGGCGGGGACCAGTGGATGGAAAACTACTAAGAGGGAATATCAAGGGTAAGGGGGATTCTGACTAGACCAGCCTAACAGATTCTTGCTGAAGACAGGGCAGAGTGATCAGACCTCACCTGGGGGATGGTGGAGGGTGAGAAACCTGATCAGATATCGAAGGACATCAAATATCAAGAGTGGATGGTGGGGGGATTCTTGTGAAACTGATTTAGCAGGGTTCTTTGGTAAAACTGGATTTTCCAAGGAAGTACACTGATAGGTTCCAAAAGGTTTAGGAGCCTAAAATTTGGCCAAGCAAAGAATCTTTGTCAGAATACAGCATGGACCTAAAGAAAGAAACTGAGGCAAATTAATATAGGTAGAGAGTTTATTTGGGCCAAGGGTGGGTACTGCAGACATAGAAACTCTTCCAGGTTGCTTTGGGGAGTGCCCCAGAGAACAAAGGGCAGGCTAGAGTTTTTAAAGAAAAAAGAACAAATCAGCAGAGGAGGTGATTACGAAAGTTGTTTTTGAGAATTTTCATTGGTTCACAGAAATAGCATTAATAAGTAATTGGCTATGTACATTGTTAAACCATGGGGTATAAGTTATCACATTCAGAGTATGGCATTGTTAGGTTAATTTATAGCTGTGGGTAGCAACACTCAGTTTAGAGTCCATAGGGCAGGTGGTTTCAAGAGATGATTAGTCAGCTCGAGGTGGGGAAATGGGACATGGCTGATACCTCATTCATATGCTTTGCTGGGCCTGATAATTTTAAGGGGACTGCATTACTCAGATGTTTCTTTTCTTTCTTAGTCTCTCACCTGTGTGGGTTATTTCACTTTGCTTTCCTAGAGCACAGCACCAACACAAATACCTTACAGAACTTCCCAGCAGAGGGAGGCTGAGATCTATTATCCTTCCTTTATAAGAAAGGTGACTCCAAATCTGAGCTCACAAGGGATGTTGGAAAGTCCAAGTGACTTGGGGAAAAGTTATTGAAATGACTACATATTTGACAAATACGAATGAATGACGAAGAAAGATGAAAGGATTTGAAATCACTTAGCCTCAGACAACTTAAGAAGACATCAAATCTCCACATGATACTATTTTCAAGGCTTCCTGTCCAAGTTCTGCTGAAATTGTTCACGACATTATTTATACAGTAAGGAAGACACTGATATTTGCCTCTCTGACATCCATTCCAGCTTCTTCTTCACAAAGCAGAAACACAGTTTTGTTTAGGAGTGGTACAACCTGACAAAAATCTGCTCCCTGACCAAACTCTAGCCAGGCTCTTCTAAGCCGTCTTCTTGGCTAGGCCTCAACCTTGGCCTATAAGAATTAGACTCTTGGCACAAATGATTGCCACCCTTTGCCCTCCATGTATAGTAAATATATAAATAATATATTTGAGACAGGGTCTCACTCTGTCGTCTAGGCTGGAATGCAGACTCTCAATCTTGGCTCATTGCAACCTCCGCTTTCCAGGCTCAAGTGATCCTCCAGCCTCAGCTTCCCAAGTAGCTGGGATTACAGGCACCAGCAACCAGTAGCTAATTTTTACATTTTTTGGAGAGATAGGTTTTCGTCATGTTGCCCAGACTGGTCTCAAACTCCTGAGCTCAAGGCGATCTGCCTACCCTCAGCCTCCCCAAGTGCTGGCATTACAGGCTTGAGCTGCTACACCTGGATAACCCTCCATATATTTTTAAAAAAAGGATTTTACTATGTATCTTTACTTCTAATGCATAGTAGATGCATATATTATGGGGTACATGAGATATTTCGATACAGGCATATAATGCATAATAATCACATCATGGAGAATGGGACATACCCTCCATATTAAAAGACTTGAACAGATACTAGCCTTGTTTCTAACAGCTCCAGGCTGCATCCCTAGGATGACCCTAGGCCCCCTTAAAGTACCTGCCTGAGAAAAGCAAAGGTTTCGAGAAGTCGCTATTTGTTTTTAGCCAGCCTCTGAGGAAAAGGCCCACTACCCTCAGAGCATTTACTAAAAAGGGTTTACAACTGAGGATCCTCCTGCTGCCCCTTTGAGATGTCTAGATATCACATAAACTCAGGGATATCTTTCTTAAGCATGTGAAGGTAATTCCTTTACAATGATAACCATCAGGAAGGAAGAAACCTCTGTCTCCCAGCCTGTGTTCAATCCCAACTTTGATAAATGCCAGCTGGCAGATACAGCTGCCTCCTTGGCATTTACTTTGACCAACCCTTGTAATTTTTCACCCTAACTCTACTGAGCCCCATTCCCTATGGCCTCCCTCTCCCTCTCTGTTTTTATGGAGACAGGGTCTTGTTTTGTTGCCCACAGCCCTGTGCCACCACACCTGGCTTTTTTTTTTTTTTTTTTTGGTAGCACCAAGGTCTCAACTCCTCCTGCCTCCGCCTCCCAAAGTGCTGGGATTACAGGTATGAGCCACGGCACCAGGCTCATTCTGCCTTTAAAATACCCACTCCCTTCTGTACAAATCAGAGTTCAGTTCACACAGGACCCTCTTCCCTACTACACTTGTATATCATGGGCTAAAAGCTGTCCTTACTGCTTTCCTGTCCAACTTTGTTTATCTTGGACTGTGCTGAGTGAAATTGCTCCCCCACCCCATCCCCTGCAGCAAAGGATAGCCATGGGCCACTCACCTGACCACTGAGACAGCCGCTGAGCTTCTGGGAGGGCATTTTTCCCTTGTCCTGCTGCCCGCCTCCCACACACCTTCTTTTCTGATGGCACAAGGAAAGGCAGGAAGCCTGGAGATGCAGCTGCCACCTGGAGATAGGAGGTCACAAGCGTGAGGAAGACGTAGCAGGTAGCCAGCTGCCTCCTGAAATTCTAAGATGTTCCTTGGGCATTTCAGTCACAACATGCCCAAAAGGGAACTCTAGGTCTTTCCATTTCTACCTTTGGATTTCCAATTTTGGTAAACAGTATTGCTACCCATGTGTTGCTATTTGTCAGAAACTTGGCGGATATCATCGATGGACTCTTCTCACTCCCAAGTCTTCACAATTCTGCCTACCAAATATCTCCTCACAGGCTCCCTGCATTCATTTTTTAAAAAATTGTGGCACAATACATATAACATAAAATCTACCATCTTAACCATCTTATTTAATTTTTTTTTTTTTTTTTTTTTTTTTTTTTTTGAGACAGGGTGTTGCTCTGTTGCCCAGGCTGGAGCACAGTGGTGCATTCTCAGCTCACTGCAACCTCTGCCTCCCAGGTTCAAGTGATTCTCCTGCCTTAGCCTCCCAATCTTTATTTTTTTTTTATTTTTTGTAGAAATGGGATTACAGGTGTGAGATGCCACACTTGGACATTTTAACCATTTTAAAGTGTATATAGTTCAGTGGGGTTTAGTACATTCACAATGTTGTGCAAACATCACCATTATCTAGGTCTAGAATCTTTTTATCACCCCAAAAGAAAGCCCCATATTCATTAAGCAGCACTTCCTACTCCTCCCTTCCTCCAGCTCCAGGCACCAGTTTGCTTTGTTTCTCTGTGGATTTGCCTATTCTGGATATTTCTTAAAAATGAAACCATATGTCACCTTTGTGTCTGACTTATTTCATTCAGGATAATATTTGCAAAGTTCATCCATGCTGTAATGTGTATCAGTACTATTCCTTTTTGTGGCCAAATAATATTCCATTGTATAGATATACCACATTTTGCTCATACATTCATCAGTTGAGGGACATTTGGGTTGTTTTAATCTTTTTTGGTATAGTGAATAATGCTGCTATGAACATTTTCTGTATAAGTTTTTGTTTGAGCATCTCTTTTAAATGTTCAGGGTCACATACTTGAGAGGAATTGCTGGGTTATATGGTAACCTGAGTTTAACTTATTGAGGAATAATCAACAATTTTCCACAGCGGCTACGCGATTTTACATTTCCACCAGCAACATATGAGGGTTCCAGTTTTTCTGCATCCTCACTACACTTATTTTCTGGCATTGTTTCTGTTTAATTATAGCCACTCTAGCGGGCATGAGGTGGTATCTCAGTGTGGTTCTAAGTTCTATTTCCCTACTGACCAATGATGTTGAGCATCTTATTATGTGCTTTGTTGGCCATTCTATATAATTCTTCTTTGGAGAAAAGTCTATTCCAGTCCTTTGTCCATTTTTATTTATTTTTATTTTCTTGAGACAGGGCCTTGCTCTGTCATCTTGGCTGGAATGTAGTGGTGTGATCATAGCTCACTGCAGCTTCAACCTCCTGGGCTCAAGCGCTTCTCCCACCTCAGCCTTCCAAGTAGTTAGGGCTACAAGTGAATGCCAGCATGCCCAGCTAACTTTTAAATCTTTTGTAGAGAGAGGGTCTAATTATGTTGCCCAGGCCTGTCTTGAACTCCTGGCCTCAACAGTCCTCCTGCCTCAGCCTCCTAAAATGCTGGGATTGCAGGATGAGCCACCACACCCAGCTGCACATTTTATTTATTTACTTTTTTAAAGATGGATTCTCACTCTCTCACCCAGGCTGGAGTGCAGTGGCATCATCTTCACTCACTGCAACCTCCACCTCCTGTGTTCAAGTGATTCTCCTGCCTCAGCCTCCCAAGTAGCTGTGATTACAGGCATGCACCAACACACCCAGCTAATTTTTGTATTTTTAGTAGAGACGGGGTTTTACCATGTTGGCCAGGATGGTCTTGAACTCCTGACCTCAAGTGATCCCCCAACCTGGCTCAGCCTCCCAGAGTGCTGGGATTACAGGCATGAGCCACCACACCCAGCCTCCAGCTGCACATTTTAAATGGAATTGTTGGGGTTTTAGTTGTAAGAACCCTTTATATATTCTAGATACTAGACCCTTATCAGATGTGTGATTTGTGAATATTTTCTCCATTCTGTGAATTGTCTTTTCAGTCTCTTGGTAGTGTCCTTTGATGATGCAGGGGCCAAGGGAAAACCTCTCCTTTGCCCTCAAGGTCCACTGAAAAATCGACTGACAAAAGGTGGATTAATGGGGGAAATGATATGCAAACTTATTAGCATGTGTGGAAAAAAAAATCATAGAATGATTGCCCAACCCCACAATGGGGCACAGATAGTTACATACCCTTCTTCTTAGTGCGGAAGGGAGACAAAGAATCGTGGATAATATTAGAGGGACAGTAAAAGATTTTCATGGGAATTCAATGGGCTTGAAGAACAAAGTCTGTTGAATTCACAGAGCCGACAATGGCTTGTGACAAAAGTCTGTCCAGGTGTGTTAACAGATTTCTGTCTTTCTGCTATATGAGTTCAGTTAATGAAAACCCAAGGAAGAGACCAGAGGTAATTGCTTTCTTCTTTGGTGAGTCCAGACTTTAGGCAGATTTGAGAACTTCAGAGAACTTCATCCTGTGCTTAAGAAGAGACAAAGGATTGAGAGGCAGGAGGTCAGGGGAGGGTCAGAGAGAGCTTAAGCCTTCTTGCTCAGCTCAGCATGTCAAAGCGCCATACTTGGGGGTATTGGTTTCTGAGCCCCAACAGTGTATAAACGTTTTTATCTGTGTTGAAGTCCAATTCATCTATTTTTTCTTCTGTTGCTTGTGCTCTAAGTGTCTTACACCCACTTGTGAGTGTTTTAATCCACGTATAGAGCATAAGGATATTTTAAATACCTTAATCTGATCATGACTGTCTTGCTTAAGACCTTCAATAGTTTCCTGTTGCCTTTAAGATATTCCCAGCTTGCAAAAGGTGGAATTTTGCAAACCGACTGTTAAACACAGCCATTATTATAAATTAAATGGCATACATTTACAATTAAATTACAATAAAAACAAATGCAATAAACACTTAAAACTTGTCATGGTTTAATGATTTTGTTATATTCTACGTTGGTGCTCCTGACGTCCCGATGGAAATAGAACAGAATGTGTGGTAAAAACAGAACAGAGCCACCAGCCACTGTGTGTGCATCTCGTGCTAGCGAACCCTGCTGTGGTGGCAGGAGAGCTTGGCGTCAGCCACGCCGAGGGTATTTGAGCATAGACTACAAATCAGGCTGGCTTAGTGAGGCTTTTCGGAAAGCAGGGGTTAACATTTACACTGCCAGTCAGATTTCCCATTACATGCTGACATGGCATCTTGAACTTGTCTACTGTGGTCCTTTCCATGGTTGTAATCTTTCCATTTATTATTCGAAATTGTATATTTAATCGTGTTTCTCACAAGAATGTGAACTCTGAGGCCGGGCACGGTGGCTCAAGCCTGTAATCCCAGCACTTTGGGAGGCCGAGGCGGGTGGATCACGAGGTCAAGAGATCGAGACCAACCTGGTCAACATGGTGAAACCCCGTCTCTACTAAAAATACAAAAAATTAGCTGGGCATGGTGGCGTGTGCCTGTAATCCCAGCTACTCAGGAGGCTGAGGCAGGAGAATTGCCTGAACCCAGGAGGCGGAGGTTGCGGTGAGCCGAGATTGGGCCATTGCACTCCAGCCTGGGTAAGAAGAGTGAATCTCCGTCTCAAAAAAAAAAAAAAAAAGAATATGAACTCTGGCAGGGAGTGTGGTATACATTGTTCCCTATTGATCACTGTATCCCCAGCACCTAGCACAGTTCTTGGCACTTGATAAATACTTAATCATTTGTTGACAGAATGTCAATAAGGCCCGAGAAGCAAAGTCCAATGTTTTAAATACAGATGGATCCATGGCAGGGATTCATCTTGGAAAGTATAAGATTTTCCATTTCACTGATTGGCTATCTTGAGGGTTTAAATATTGATGATCATTTAATTATATTCAAAGCTTACCAGGTTTAAACATTTCTTTGATACCTGTTTAATTAGATGATAGCTAGTGATGGTCATAGGCAAATTGACCTTGGGTATGTATTTATTAGTTTCCTATGGCTGCCATAATAAAGTAAGCCACCTAAACTGGGTAGTTGAAGACAACAGGGACACATTCTCTCACAACTTTGGAGGCTAAAAGTCTCATAAATCAAGATGTTCACAAGGTCATACTCCCTTTGAGACTCTGGGTAGACTCCTTCCCTGCCTCTCCCTAGCTTCTGGTGGTGGCCAGCAGCCCTTGGCATTCCTTGGCTTGCAGCCCCATCACCCCAGTCTCTACTTCCATCTTCACATGGTCTCTATCTCTTGTATTTTTCTCAACATCTTCTTATAAAGACTTCTTGTGAACTTTCTTTATAAGTCAGTCTTTATAAGTTTTGTATACTTTTATACTAAGCATAACCAAACTTAGCATGTAAATAAACTAATGCTTAATCCACTGCTCTGCTAGATTGGATTAAGAGCACTTACTCCAGCAGGACCTCATCATTATAATTAATTAAATCTAATTACCCTATTTCCAAATAAGGTCACCATGCTGAGGTACTAGGGGTTAGTATTTCTTTTTCTTTTTCTTTTCTTTTCTTTCTTTCTTTTTTTATTTTTTTGAGATGGAGTCTTGCTCTGTCACCCAGGCTGGAGTGCAGTGGCATGATCTCAGCTCACTGCAACTTCTGCCTCCCAGGTTCAAGTGATTCTTCTGCCTCAGTCTCCTGAGTAGCTGGGATTATAGGCACCTGACACCATACCCGGCTGATTTTTCTATTTTTAGTAGAGATGAGGTTTCACTATATTGGCCAGGCTGGTCTTGAACTTCAGACCTTGTGATCTACCTGCATCGGCCTCCCAAAGTGGGGGGATTACAGGTGAGAGTCCCTGTGCCCAGCCTTGGGGGTTAGGATTTCAAGATCACTTTTTTTGGGGACGTAATTCAACCCATAATACCCTGCAGTGGCCTGTTTCATGCACTGTATGCCTGGTGCATTACAACCAGCTGGACCCAGCAGGTTCCAGCTCATCTACGCAGCTTCACGTGATTTGTCTATGAGGCTGTTTATTTCCTCTAGCTCTAGACCTTGCCTTAGTTATGAGTGGGGAGCATCTCAGAACCTCAAAATGACCTCAAGCCCAAATACAATCATCATCTTTTGTTTTCTTTAAGGATTGAAATAAAACAACCCATAAACCATAGCTGCCAGGGATTGGAAGCTGGCATAAAAGCTCAAACACATACTTTTAGCCCCAGGCTGGGATGCCTGAGAAGGGGGAGCAATATTTGGGGCAATACTATGTAAGTATTGAAATGCCGGAAGTGGTCACTACCTTCAGGACACTACCAGTGAAATAGGCAGTCGGGGTAGAGCTAGGCCCAGCCCTTCTGAGTCATTTCTCTATAAAAGCAGATTATGTTTCTACATTTATTTTCAGAAAGAATTGGTATAGACAATGTTAAGCTAGAAAGATCCAGAGAAGTTACCCGAATCACCCCTTTATTAGACAAATCCACAAGGCCAGAGAGGGGACCTGTCTTGCCCAGGGTCATCAGGTTAGAGAGTGGCAACACCCTTGCTAGAACCCACCCAGGTGGTCTCCAACCTGGGTAGCTGCTGAATCCACTACTCTGCTAGTTTTCGGTGTGAAGTCTATGGCTGCAATGACCGGCATCTTTTCCTCTGGCTCAAACTTAAGGTTAAAAACCCAGGAGAAGAGTATGCTGAGTGAACTAGTACAGACACACTTCTAATATCCTGGAAAGGACATGATTACTGTGACTTTCTAATGAGAAGACAGAAAGTTACATATTCTAATTTTTTTTTTTTTTCTGGTCAATACAACATCGTAGGATTGCTACCACTAGTGGCATCATGGGAGAAGAAAACACACGAGTTAATGAGGAGGCTTAACTCTTACTAACAAAATGTGATCATCTTTGCAATCAGTTCTAAAAGCACTGGATTTGGAATTTTGCAACCCAATTTCATTTTATCTAGAGTTGTAAGATTGTGAAGTTTCTTAAGGTGGAAACTGGGAATCCTAATTTTTTTATACTGTTTTCTAAAAGCAGCATTTAATGCTAAAAATTAAATAACTGTTCTAGCTGCATCCGACAAATGTCATTATGTGGGCTTTCACTTTTGTTCTGTTCAAAGTATTTCCTAATTTCTCTTGTGATTTTCTTCCTTGACTTATGGGCTATTTAGAAGTATGGTTGTTTAATTTCCAACTACTTGGAGTTTTTCCAGGTATCTTTCTGTTATTGGTTTTAAGTTTAATTATGCTGTGGTCAGATAATATGCTTTGTGAAATTTTGATCTTTTAAAATGTATTAAGACTTGTTTTATGACTCAGAATATGTTCTACTTTGGTGAATGTTTTTTGTTCACTTAAAAAGATTGTATATTCTGGCCGGGTGTGGTGGCTCACACCTGTAATCCCAGCACTTTGGGAGGCCGAGGCGGGCGGGTCACCGGTAGTCAGGAGTTCAAGACCAGCCTAACTAACATGGTGAAACCCTGTCTCTATTTAAAAAAGAAAAAAAAAAAAAAAAAAGAATGTGTATTCTGTTGCTGGGTGGAATGTTCTGTAATTGTCAATTAGTCAAATCAGTTGAGAGTGTTACACAAATTGCCTATATCCTGACTTAGTTTTTTGCATGTTATTATTGTCATAAATTTTACTTTATAGGTACTTAAAACCCTGCAATACTTATTTTTTAATTTAAATAATTATATTCAAAATAAAATTTAAAATAATAAAACTGTCTTCTATAATTACCCACATATTTATAATTTTAAGCATTCTTAATTCCTTTTTGTAAATTTTATTTTTATTCACTTATTTATTTTAGAGACAGGGTCTTACTCTGTCACCTAGGCTGGAGTGCAGTGGTGCAATCGTAGCTCACAGTAACACTGAACTCCTGGACTCAAAGGATCCTCTTGCCTTAGCCTCCTAAATAGTTAGGACTATAGATGCATGTCACCATGCCTCACTAATTTTTAAATTTTTTGTAGAGATGGGATCTGGCTATGGTGCCAGGCTGGTCTTGAATTCATGGCCTCAAGCAATCCTCCCTCCTCAGTCTCCCAGAGTTCTGAGATTACAGACATGAGCCACCATGCTTGGCCAGCATTCTTCATCCTTATGTGTAAACCCAAATTTCCATTTGGTATCAATTTGCTTCCTCTTGAAGACCTTCCTTTGTTTTGTATGCAGGCCTGCTGGTGATGAATTCTCTCTGCTTTTGGTTGTTTGAAAAAGCCATACAAGCAGCCAACAAACATGAAAAAATGATCATTATCACTAATCATCAGAGAAACGCAAATCAAAACCACAATGAGATACCATCTCACACCAGTCAGAATAGCCATTATTAAAAAGTCAGGAAACCACAGATGCTGGCAAGACTGTGGAGACAAGGGAACACTCATACACTGCTGGTGGGAATGTAAATCAGTTCAGCCACTGTGGAAAGCAGTTTGGAGATTTCTCAAAGGACTTGACTGAGCAATCCCGTTACTGAGTATATGCCCAAAGGAAAAGAAATCCTTCTACAGAAAGGACACATACACTCATATGTTCATCACAGTGCTATTTACAATAGTAAAGACATGAAATCAATCTAGGTGCCCATCAACGGTAGAATGGATAAAGAAAATGAGGGGCACAAACACCAGGGAATACTACGCAGCCACAAAAAAGAACAAAAAACCATGTCCTTTGCAGCAACATGGATGCAGCTGGGGGCCATTACCCTAAGCGAATTAACACAGGGACGGAAAACCAAATATTGCGTGTTCTCACTTGTAACTGGGAACTTAACACTAAGTACACACAGACATAAAAATGGGAACAATGGACGCTGGGGACTACTAGAGCATGGAGGGAGGAGGATGTGGACTGAAAAACTACCTGTTGGGTACTACGGTCACTACCTGGGTTATTTTGAAGATATCACTTCAGTGTCTTATGAACTGTACAGTTTCTATTGAGGACTATGTACATTTTTATCTTCAGTCTCTGAATGTAAATTCTGCTCCCCCCACCCTAGCTGCTTTTGTGATTTTCTGTTTATTATTGATTTTTGACCATTTGTGATTTTTAAAATATATCTTCTTCTTGCAATTGAGATTTTTGGCTTGTGTATTCATAGTTTTAATCAAATTGGGGACTTTTAAAAAAGCCATTCTTTTCTCAAATATTTTTCTGTACTCCACCCACCCACCCGCTCCTGGCATTACATGTATGTTAGAAAGCTTGCTATTTTCACACAGTTTACTGAGGCTCTATCTAATGTTTTCTGTCTTTTTGTCTCTCTGTGTTTCATTTTAGGTAGTTTCTATTGCTACACCATCAAGTTTATAGATCTTTTCTTCTGCAATATCTAATCAGTGAATCGTATCTGGTGCATTTTTCATTTCAGATATGGAACAAAATACATATGACCTGATGTTCATAGAGCAGTTTTAGATTTACAGCAATATTAAAAGGAAGGTACAGAGACTTTTCATACACCTCCTGACCCCACACGTGCACAGCCTCCCCTCTTATCAACATTCCCCACCAGAATGGCACATTTGTTACAATTGATGAATCAACATTAACATATCACAATCACCCAAACTTTATAGTTTCTCTTGGGTTCCCCCTTCCCCTACAGATCCAGGAAAAGCTGTTTTTCAGCCTGCTTAGCTTTGTACTTGTTAGGACAGAGTGACAGCTCCCAAGCTCTGTACACGTGAAGTGGAACGGAAACTGCAAGTATCCGTTTCGGATACTTTTCATTTCTAATAATCTCCATTTGATTTTTTGTTCCTACCATTTCACTTCTCATCATGTCCATGTCCTTGGGCATAGAAAGCACATTTATAATAGTTGCTTTCATGTTCTTGCGTCATCATTATCAAGTCTTTTCTGGTTTTTAATGACGGATTTTCCCTCTTGTCATAAGCCTCTTACATTTCTGCTTCTTCGCATGGCTCATGACTTTTTACTGAATGCCAAACACTGTGAATTTCATATTGTCAAGTTCTGGGCTTTGAATTCCATTAAAAAAATATCGAACTTTTCCTGGCAGGCAGTTTAAGTTACTTCTAGATTAGTTTTATCCTTTTGAGGTTTTTTGTCTCTTTTAAGATAGTTCTAGAGTCTGCTGTCCTAAAGCAGTTTAGTTCAACTTTTAAGTCATACCCTTCCTGGGGTCTCGGTTATTCAATAAGACCTCTCTACTCCAACTGGTAGGAACCTGAATGGTTTTCAGCCCTACGTGATATCTGCGATTCATTTGTCTCAAAGCTCCTTGCAACCGTTTTCTTCTTGGAGGTTGTTCTTTTTAATTTTTTTTTTTTTTTTTGAGACGGAGTTTCGCTCTTGTTACCCAGGCTGGAGTGCAATGGCGCAATCTCGGCTCACCGCAACCTCCGCCTCCTGGGTTCAGGCAATTCTCCTGCCTCAGCCTCCTGAGTAGCTGGAATTACAGGCACGCGCCACCATGCCCAGCTAGTTTTTTGTATTTTTAGTAGAGACGGGGTTTCACCATGTTCACCAGGATGGTCTCGATCTCTCGACCTCGTGATCCACCCACCTCGGCCTCCCAAAGTGCTGGGATTACAGGCTTGAGCCACCGCGCCCGGCCCTTGGAGGTTGTTCTTGTCTAGCCTAGTGGAACTTCACCATATGCATAAACAGATTCATCTTCAACCTTAATCTCAAGAGAGTCAGTCCCCATATAGGTTTCTAAAACTCAGTGAAACTCTTGTATTTTAGGTATTCTGCCCTGAAAATTTTAGGCACTTTGACCTGTCCAAACTACAATCTGTTTAGATTTCTCCTCTGTATTAGTCTGTTTTGTGTTACTATAAAGGAATACCTGAGACTGAGTAATTTATAAAGAAAAGACATGTATTTGGTTCAGAGTTTTGCAGACTGTCTGAGAAGCATGGCGCCAGCATCTACTCAGCGTCAGGTGAGTCCTCAGGAAGCTTTTACTCATGGAAAAAGGCAAAGAGGGAGCAAATACATCACATAGTGAGAGAGGGAGCAAGAATGAGGGGAGAAGATTCCAGGTTCCTTTAACCAACTAGCTCTCAGTGTGAACTAATGGACTGAGAACTCACTCATCACCAAAGGTTTGGTACCAAGCCGTTCATGAAGGGTCTGCCCCCAATGACCCAAACAACTCCTGCTAGGCCCCATCTCCAACACTGGGGATCACATTTAAACATAAGATTTGGAGGGCACAAATATTTAAACCATATCACCCTCCATGAACCTCAGTCTAGGCGTTATCTCCAGACAAAGGCCTATGCGATGGAAAGCTTACCTCACTCTTTCCCCCTTTCTTCATGATCACAGCCCTATGCTTCCCAGTGGCCTATATCCAAAAAAAGTTTCTTCCTTTTTTTCTTTCCGTTTTCTAATTGTTTATGGTGAGACGGTACTTCCATGTCATTTTACTTTCTTATCACTGGGAGACCAAGTACTTGCTTCACTCTTTCCAGCAATGGATTATCAGATTGTGGAGCCTCCCGAAGGAAACACAGAGACTAAAACAAAGGAGAAAAAGGAACCAAACAGAACAGGTAATACAGGGAATAGATGAAAACATTTTAAAATGTATAATTAAAATCCTCAGAGACCTAAGAGAAAATATTGCATATCTGAAAGAAGAATAGGATGTCAACATTTTCTTTTTACATGCAGAGAGTGTTTTTAAATTAAAAATGTTAGCAGAAATTTAAATATCAATAGAAGGTATCAAATGTACAATTAAAGAAAATTTTCAGACAGTTGGACAAAAAGACAGAGAAAATATAAAAGAGACAAAATCATTGGCCGGGCGCGGTGGCTCAAGCCTGTAATCCCAGCACTTTGGGAGGCCGAGGCGGGTGGATCACGAGGTCAAGAGATCGAGACCATCCTGGTCAACATGGTGAAACCCCGTCTCTACTAAAAATACAAAATATTAGCTGGGCATGTTGGCGCATGCCTGTAATCCCAGCTACTCAGGAGGCTGAGGCAGGAGAATTGCTTGAACCCGGGAGGCGGAGGTTGCGATGAGCCGAGATCGCGCCATTGCACTCCAGCCTGGGTAACAAGAGCGAAACTCCGTCTCAAAAAAAAAAAAAAAAAAAAAAAAAAAAGAGAGAGAGAGACAAAATCATAACAGGATTCATCAAGAGAGCCCACATTTTCAATTAAAAGGGTCTCTATGAAAAGAGAATAGAAAAAAAAAATGAAGGGCAGAAACTATGTAAAAAGAAAAAAACCTCTAAAACTGAGGCTCATGGCATCTAGATTTAAAAGGACCACTGATTGCCCAGCTTAGTGAATTTTAGAAAGATCTACACCAAGGTATTCCATGATAAAATTCCAGGATACATGAGAAAAAGAAGACCTCAAAAGAATACAACAGATCAGAAATCAGAATGGCAAAGCAACACAGGATGCTAGAAGATCATGGTCCAAATCCTACAACCTCTAAGAGGGCAATTTCCACCTAGAATTTCATACCCAGAAAAACTATCAACCGAATATGAGGATATAATGAAGACAATTTCAAACGCCCAGAGTAACAAAAATTTTACCTTCTATTCCTTCTCTCTTATGAAGCAACAGAAGAATACACTCCATCAATCAGCCTGAAATACCCAGAGGAAGAAAAAGGATCCAGAAAATCATAATCTTATAGCAGGAGATAGTGGGAAGACCCAAAATAATGCAGAAGGGAAGCTCTAGGATTACGGCTGTGCAGCAAGCCCAGAAACAACCAGCGTAGGATGATTGCAAGGGGATGATTTCAAAAACAAAATAAATAAACTGGATTTTATCGTGTTACAAGGAGTTTTGTTTAGCGTGTTACTTAGAATTATGAAGGCAGATTAAAAAAATAGTGAAAATGGTTGAAAATAGTTCCTTTTGGGTAGTGAGCACTGGAGATCAGGAAGGCCATAGGGAGGTGAGTATATTTTTTGCTTCAGCCTTGTGCTTTTTGAGTTTTAAATCTTTATTCATATATTACTTTGATTTTTTCTTTTTTTGAGACAAGGTCTGGCTCTACCACCCAGGCTGAAGTGCAGTGGCATGATCTCAGCTCACTGCAATCTCCATCTCCCGGGCTCAAGCCATCCTCCCACCTCAGCCTCCCAAGTAGCTGAGACTACAGCCATACACCACCATGCCTGGCTAAGTTTTGTATTTTTGCAGAGATGGTGTTTCACTGTGTTGTTCAGGCTGGTCTTGAACTCATGAGCTCAAGCGATCTGCCTACCTCGGCCTCCCAAAGTGCTGGGATTACAGGTGTGAACCACCATGCCGGACCAATACTTTTTTTTAAATTAAAAGAGCTAGAAATATTTTTTAAAAATGTTTATTATTTGTATTCCTTAAAAACAAAACAAAAATCATAAGTTTAAGACTAATCCTTTGAAACATTGTACACCAAACAAAGCCACCTTACTCATGCAGCAAGTTGGTCTAAGTTCTCTTCTGTTTGCCAAATGATCCTCAATAATTTCTGCGAAAACAGATTCCTCTTCAAAAGATTATATTCAAGAGGTAAAAGCTGGCCAGCAACTTTATGAAACTAATGTGAGTCATAGCAAAAGAGGTCCATTTTCCCAACTCAAACCCCATTGCCATAATCAGATTCATTAGCAAACTGCACGAAAGTCATTTCCTGAATGGAAGCAAAAGCTTTTAGTCTTTCCTAATCACTTTCAGTCTCAACTATTGTCTTGCAAATTCCCTTGAGGTCAGTGATATGAGACCTAGAAATCTAAGTTCATATATACCAAAGACAGTCCTGGCACAAATTCTTTCCTGATCTCCCAAAGGATGCGAGTTGTTATGTGAGGTCAGACCTTGTGGGGCTTTGACTTCATGGGCGCAGGTTTGGGGCCCGGCCTTTCAGTCCTGCAGATCTGCCCAACTGACAGCCTAATGCCAAGAGACGCTGGACTGCTGGAAACTGTAGTACCCCGTGTGAATTTATGAGATTATACTGGAAACTCAGTTTAGTCATTTATGGTGAGAAATCTAACTGTCAAGAATGATTGGAAATTCTTGTTAGGAAGTCTGCACATTCTTTTCTTAATAGGGAAGCATAGTTGAGAAACTCTAATTACATTCAGGGGTTTGCTTAATAAAAAAGGAATAAAATGGAAGAAGAGCATCATACAGTCCTCAGAAATATTTTAAGCAGAACATTTTAAGTCACCTTCCTCCTTTAATAGCTATCAAAGATCAGCAACCTTTTTCTGCAAAGGATTGGATAGTCCGTGTTTTCAGATATCGTAAGCCATCTCTGTTGGAACTACTCAACCCCACAGTTGCAGAGAGGCATAGATGATACGTAAATGAGTGGGCATGGCTGCATTCTCACAGGACCCCCTCTGGATATCATACAGACTACAGCTTCATGGGGGTGACCAGATCTCTCTCCTGCACGGTCTGCAGATGACAAATTCTTACTCTCAGACTCTCCTTCTTCATTTTAGTAACTTTTTATAATGTCTTTAAAATCTGAGACAAGAAAAAATGATCTGACTTTAGTGCTGAGTATCTGGGTTAGGTAAAGGAAAATATCTTAAAGTCCATAGTTAACTGGCTTCCAAATCACCCTGCATGGAAAGTTATTTGGGAAACTTTTTTTTTTTTTTTTTTTGAGATGGAGTCTTGCTGAGGCCCAGACTGGAGTGCGGTAGCCTAATCTCGGCTCACTGTAACCTCCACCTTCTGGGTTCAAGCAATTCTCCTGCCTCAGCCTCCTGAGTAGCTGGGACTATAGGTGCACATGGCCACACCCAGCTAATTTTTGAATTTCAGTAGAGATGGGGTTTTACCATGTTGCCCACGCTGGTCACGAACTCCTGACCTCAGGTGATCCACCTACCTTGGCCTCCCAAACTGCTGGGGTTACAGGAGTGAGCCACTGCTCCCGGCCTGGGAGATTTTTTTCATAGAGGCGATGGGCATATGAATGATGAATATAAGTTCTTGTGTCTTGTTAGAGTGTAGATAATGTTCCCTCCTTCGTCCTTCTTCCCTCTTTCATTTCCTTTCTTTCTTCCCTATTTGTCTCCTTCTTAAGCCTCTGAATTTCTGGTCATCATTGCTAATGTCTTATTTGTCTTTACCCTAAATGTTTTACAGACATTTTGAGATATGTTATTACAAGCACCTGGTAATATCCAGCCTTCCTTTGAAAAGTGGTTACAGAGTTTGTGATCACTGGGAGAAAAAAAGGCTGCCGGTATCCAGTATGCACTTGCGGTGGGCTGGGAGGGGCAACTGGGGAGCTGCCTGGCAGAGATAAATAACGTAGTCTCCATCTGTCGGGAATGCATCCTGTCCACCCTGAAGATGTCTGTGCCAACAGTTGCTAAAATGCTTCCCAGACTCTGCTTCGACCCCATTAGAGGGCAAGATGCTGTTCCTATATGATAAAGTAAAATACTTTTCTTACCCGCCAGTGTCACAGAGCCCAAAACCCAAGACAAAGCAGATTTTCAGAGAAATACTGTATGGTCAGATAATTCAGGGATGGTAACTGCTCCTTTTTCTAATCCCCAGGAGTCCTCAGTATTGATTCCATAAACCTGTTTGCCTGGGATTTTTATCCTGGGATTTCCCAGGATATATTTTTAAACTGCTTACTCCCTTTTAGAAATTCATGTCATATTGATCCAGAGGACTGGCTTCTTACAGATACCCAGCCCCAGTGAGAGTCATAAATCTGAAGGGGATTGAGACCACTCATGTTTTCATTGATGGGCCAGGTGCTCTGGACAAATGAAGTTTATTCATTGAAAAATACATATTTTATACTTGCTATGTGCCAGGTATTGTTCTAAGTGGTAGGAACCCTCCTGTTAACAAAACAGCATGTTTTACTTTAATGAAGCCAATGTTATGTGGAGTGGGGAATGAGGAATCACACAAAAATAAATATATAATGAGTCAAGTGGTGATACAAGTTATGAAGAAAACTACAGCAGGACAAAGCGGGTAGAGACCATTAGAGGTAGGAGGGGTTTCTAGTTAGTTAGCAGGGTGCTTGAGCTCGGGGAAGGCTTCTCAGATGTGGTGATATTTGAGTGGAGACTTCAATGTACTGAGAGAAAGCTATGTGGTTACAGTGTGGATACAGGGGGAAGAGAGTCCCGGGCAGAGGAAACAGTGACCACAAGGCCCCTAAGGGCTGATCTGTCTCAACTGTATCCACAGATTTTAATTTTTGGTGACTGAGTGACAGACAACCTGGAGAGGCTACTGCCATTGAAAGAAGAATTTATTATTATTATTATTATTATTATTATTATTATTATTTTTGAGACAGAAGTTCGCTCTTGTTACCCAGGCTGGAGTGCAATGGTGCGATCTCGGCTCATCGCAACCTCCGCCTCCTGGGTTCAAGCAATTCTCCTGCCTCAGCCTCCTGAGTAGCTGGGATTACAGGCACGCACCACCACGCCCAGCTAATTTTTTGTATTTTTAGTAGAGACGGGGTTTCACCATGTTGACCGGGATGGTCTCGATCTTTCAACCTCGTGATCCACCCGCCTCGGCCTCCCAAAGTGCTGGGATTACAGGCTTGAGCCACCGCACCCGGCCTAAGAATTTATTATTTATATTTCCTGAGAGGAGGGGGCAGGCCAGGCCACACTGGGCCACATGGGGAAGCAATAGGTGTGGTCAGGAGGTAGGGGCAAGGGGAAAGCATGGTTTAGAGCCTTCATTGGCGTGTTTGCAAGCCAGGCAAGGCCGGGCTGGGGAGATTGCTTAGGAATGGCTGGTTTGAATAATGTCACTGAGCTTTGGGCTGTAAGGGTTGTCCTTAGTTGTCTGGTACCTGGCTCTGGGTGATTTAAAACAGGGGAAATCCTGGTGTGGTTTGTACAAATTAGATAAGAAGGTGGTTCAGAGTATGGGATCTGGATCACAGGGAAAATGGAAACAACTTTGGCCATTAGTCCGACACTGTTCAATGGACGCCAGATAGGCAAATACGGAACCCAAGAAAGCACAGTTAGAACGTGATCATGTAGGGCCTTCCAGAGCTTGTTAAAATTCTTACTGTGTGCAAGCTGGATACACCTGGAAGGGCAGGAATACTTTGCTCACCAGGCCACCAACCACAGTGAGTAGAGTGACAGCCAGGCAGCAGAGTGCCAACGGCTGGTGTTCAGTTTTTGTTAAAATTCCTATCTGCTTCCTGACTTCTTTTATGCTCTATCCCTGTGGTAATTTGTACAACGAATTATAAGTTTTATCTGACTAATTTTGGCCTCCTTTTACATGCTTTGCCTTTTAATTTATATCCTATATATGTTATTGTTCCAACAAAAATAATAGTGGGACTTGCACCAGTGAACTTTCTAGAAAAAGATGTCTATCGATCAAGGTGTCAGGAAGAGCCTGTTCATTTTGCCTTGTCATTAATCTTTCATTTCATGGAAGAATGTTTCATGGGATTGTTGCTTCCTCATGCACAAAGACAATTTGAGTTTCTTTCTGTATAGTTACAGATGCTTTCTTAAACGTTGAGGAGGCTATGTCACAGGCTAGCTCTCTTTGTTTTCATGTCTTCTCACTACAATTGAAAACTACAGCAATTACTTAAAGCAAGGAAATGGAACAGCAAGAACTGATGTTTGAGTCATAGAAAGTGAAAATGTTCCTTTCCACTTGTTACATTCTAGCTTATTTAGTCTGAAAGGTAAAATGGCAAAATAAACAATATTTTCTAGGCACTGACTCAGTTCAGATGACAAGGAAATGTCATTTGTAGATTTATTCACAGAAAGACTAGAATTTCATTCATTCAGCAAATATGTATTGGGTATTTGCTGTGTACCTGGCACACATAGGACATAGTGCAGAATAAAACAAACTTTTTCCTTGCCCTCATGAAACAGAAGTCTAGTGAGTGTGACTGATGTTTTAAAAAATGAAACAAAACACCCAAGTGCATACATAATTACAAATTGTGACAAGTGTCAGAAAAGAAAAGAGAGGAAAATATAATTTAGACCACAGAAGAGATATCTAAGGAGATGTCTTTGAAGACATGGTTTTTGAACTGAGCTTAAAAGAGGAATAGGAATTTCCAGTTACCTATTGTTGCATAATAAACCATCCCAAACTTAGTGGCATAAAACAATACCATTTTATTACGCTAAAACATTCTTTAGGTAAGAAATTCAGTGAAGCATGGTGGAAATAGTATATCTCTGCTCTATAATGTCTAGGGTCTCAGCCAGGAAGACTTGAATGTCTAGGGGTAACTCAAACAGCTGGGGGCTGGAATCATCTCCAGGCTTCCTCACTCATAATTCAGGTGCTATAGTGAATGTGAAATACTTATTTGGAAAAAGGGTTTTTGCAGATGTAATCAAATTAAGATTCTCAAGATCATCTTGTATTGATGGTAGGCCCTAAATCCAATAACTGGTGTCCTTATAAGAGAAAAGAAACGGATATTTGAGTAGGGGAGAAACGTGGAGAGGGCATTATGGAGACAGAGGTGAAGGTGGAGATTGAAGTAACATGTCTATAAGCCAAGTGTCGGGGGGGAAACACCTCTTCTACTCTCTTAGGTTCAGCAGCTGAGGCCTGCAAATCGAACTTGGAGAAGACACGTTAACATGAGAAAAAAAGCCACAGAGTTTACTTAGGTGTACAACATGCATGCATAAGGAGAACTCAGTGATAAATAACTCAAAGGGGTGATTAGAATCCCAGGCTTATATACCATTACCAACTAAACAAACGGCAATGGATTTATGGAGAAGTGACAAGACAGGAAAAGGGATATGGGTTTCTAGGGCCAGTAATTTGTGGGAAGATAAATATGTGAAGGAAACTTATGGAAGGGGAGAGTTGTGTTAGTAAAGTTTATTTGTGCAGATAAAACTCCGTCTGATGTTCTGTCTCTGGTGATAATGGTTGTTCTCCTCCTGATACGGTGGCAGTTAGAGGGGGGAGGCAGTGCCGGTAGTAACACCTTCAGAAAGGGAAATTTATATCCTGCCTTTGGGCAGAAACAGGGAGAATAGAGAGCTCCTGTTGCATCTGTTGTGTCTCAATTGCCTTCAGCTCAAAATTATCCTTATGCCTAAGTGGCATGATTTGGGTGGCATATTCTGATTTCCTGCTTAAGGAAAGTTAAAGATTACCAGCCACGACCAGAAGCTAGGAGGGCACGGAACCTGCTGTCCCCACCCGACACTTTGATTGTACACTCTGGCCTCCAGAACTGTAAGAGAATATTTTCAGGCACCAGTTTTGTGGTAGTTTTTATGGTAAGCCTGTGCTGGGATGCAGCAACTACATGTGGTCTCCTGTGTGGCTTTGGCTGCACGCAGTGGGGTGGTTGGTTCTGAGACGCAGCTTCTTGGGGGCAGGTGCCCCAAGAGCATGACCTTCAAGACCCCAAGCTGCAAGGCTTCATATTATCTAGACTTGGAAGTTGCATAATGTCACTACCACTATTCAGACCCAGATTCAAGGAGAAGGGATATAGACCCCATCTCTCAACTGGAGTCATGTCAAAGAATTTATGTTCTGATCCATAGCCACCTCAAGTAGTTAGCCATTTGGGAAAAGCAGTAGAGTAGAGCCACATATGGCTATCTAAATTAATTAAAATAAAAATCCAGTGCCTCAGTCACACTAGCCACATTTTGAGTACTCAATAGATACATGTGTCTGTCCTGTCATATTAGACAGCACAGACATAGAACACTTCCATCATGGCAGGCAGTTCTACAGAAGAGAGAGCCCTAGACAGAGAGAGCAGCATGGACGAAGGTTCTGAGTTAGAAAATAACTTGACTCGTAAGAGCAACAGAAAAAAGCTGGTTTTAGCATTATCCTGGTACCAAAACCGGACAGAGATACAACAACAAAAAACTTTAGGCCAATATTCTTGATAAACATTGATGCAAAAATCCTCAACAAAATACTGGCAAACCCAATCCAGCAGCACATCAAAAAGCTTATCCATCGTGATCAAGTACGCTTCATCCCCATGATGCAAGTCTGGTTCAACATATGCAAATCAATAAATGTGATTCATCAAGTAAACTGAACTAAAGATAAAAGCTACATGATTATCTCAATAGATGCAGAAAGACCTTTGATAAAATTCAACATCTCTTCATGTTAAAAAAAAACTTTCAATAGAGGCCGGGCGCGGTGGCTCAAGCCTGTAATCCCAGCACTTTGGGAGGCCGAGGCGGGTGGATCACGAGGTCCAGAGATCGAGACCATCCTGGTCAACATGGTGAAACCCCGTCTCTACTAAAAATACAAAAAATTAGCTGGGCATGGTGGTGCGTGCCTGTAATCCCAGCTACTCAGGAGGCTGAGGCAGGAGAACTGCCTGAACCCAGGAGGCGGAGGTTGCGGTGAGCTGAGATCGCGCCATTGCACTCCTGCCTGGGTAACAAGGGTGAAACTCTGTCTCAAAAAAAAAAAAAAAAAAAAAAAAAACACAAAACTTTCAATAAACTAGGTATTGAAGGAACAGGCCTCAGAATATAGGAGACATATATGACAAACCCACAACCAATATAATACTGAATGGGCAAAAGCTAGAAGCATTCCCCTTGAAAACCACCACAAGACAAGACTGCCCTCTCTCATCACTCCTATTCAACATAATATTGGAAGTTCTGGCCAGGGCACTCAGGCAAACAGAAGGAAATGAAAGATATTCAAATAGGAAGATAGGTAGTTAAACTATCTTTTTTTGCAGACGACATGATCCTGTATCTAGAAAACCCCATCATCTCAGCCCCAAAGTTTCTTAAGCTGATAAGCAACCACAGTAAAGTCTCAGGATATAAAATCAATGTGCAAAAATTGCTAGCATTTCTATACACCAACAATAGGCAAACCAAGAGCCAAATCACAAATGAACTCCCATTCACAACTGCCACAAAAAGAATAAAATATCTAGGAATACAGCTAACAAGGGAAGTGAAAGATCTCTTCGAGGAGAACTACAAACCACTGCTCAAGGAAATCAGACATGACATAAACAGCTGGAAAGACATTCCATGCTCATGGATAGGAAGAATCAGTATCATTAAAATGGCCATATTGCCCAAAGCAATTTATAGATTCAATGCTATTCCCATTAAACTACCATTGCCATTCTTCACAGAATTAGAAAAAACTATTTTAAAATAGTTTTATATGGAAAAAAATAGTTTTTTGGTTCATATGGAACCAAAAAAGGGCCCAAATAGCCAAGGCAATCCTTAGCAAAAAAGAACAAAGCTGGAGGCATCATTCTACCTGACTTCAAACCATACTACAAGCTACGGTAACCAAAACAGCATGGTTCTGGTACAAAAACAGACATATAGACCAATGGAACACAATAGAGAACCAAGAAATAAGATAGCACACCTACAACCATCTTATCTTTGACAAACCTGAAAAAAAACAAGCAATAGGGAAAGAATTCCCTATTTAATAAATAGTGCTGGGAGAACTGACTGATCATATGCAGAAAATTGAAACTGGACCCCTTCCTTACACCATATACAAAAATCAACTCAAGATGGATTAAAGACTCAAATGTAAAACCCTAAACCATAAAAATCCTACAAGAAAACCTGGGCAATACTATTTAGGACATAGGCATGGTCAGAGATTTCATGACAGACATCAAAAGCCATTGTAACAAAAGCAAAAATCGAAACATTGGATCTAATTAAACTAAAGAGCTTCTGCACAGCAAAAGAAACTATCAACAGTGTAAACACACAACCTACAAAATGGGAGAAAAATTTTGCAATCTATTCATCTGACAAAGGTCTAATATCCAACATTTATAAGGAACTTTAACAAATTTGCAAGAAAAAACAACCCCATTAAAAAGTGGACAAAGGATATGAATGACACTTCTCAAAAGAAGACATGTATGCAGCCAACAAACATATGGAAAAGAGTTCAACATCACTGATCATTAGAAAAATGCAAACCCAAACCACAATGAGATACCATCTCACACCAGTCAGGATGGTGATTATTAAAAAGTCAAAAAACAACAGCTGCTGGTAAGGTTGTGAAGAAAAAGGAACGCTTTTACACTGTTGGTAGGAGTATAAATTAGTTCAACCATTGCGGAAGGCAGTGTGGTGATTCCTCAAAGACACAGAGGCAGAAATACCATTCAACCTAGCATTCCCATTACTGGGTATACATCCAAAGAAATATGTCATTCCATTACAAAGACACATGCATGTGTATGTTCACTGCAGCACTATTCACAATAGCAAAGACATGGAATCAGTGTAAATGCCCGTCAATGATAGACTGGATAGAGAAAATGTGGTACATTTATACCATGGAATACTATGCAGTCATAAAAAGGAATGAGATCATTTCCTTTGCAGGGACATGAATGGAGCTGGAGGCCATTATCCTTAGCAAACTAATGCAGGAACAGAAAACCAAATACTGCATGTTCTCACTTACAAGCGGGAACCAAATGATGAGAACACATGGAGATGGGTGGAGAGGAAACAACACACACGGCGGGCAGGTGGGAAGAGGGAGAGGATCGGGAAGAATAGCGAATGGATGCCGGGCTGAAGACCTGGGTGATGGGATGCTCTGTGCAGCAAACCACCGTGGCTCACAGTTCCCTGTGTAATCAACCTGCACATCCTGCACATGTACTCCTGAACTGAAAATTTGGAAATTAAAAAAATAAATGAAATTTCAATGCAGAATCTGAAATTATATTAAAATAAAAATTTTATATTTTGTTAAATTATAAAAATTTTAAAAGCTGGCTTTAAGGGCAGGTTTTGTGGCTGTATTTTGCTGCTACATGCCCAGTGCCTAGTACATAAGGCCCTTATGAGACACTTGCAGAATGAAAGAATGCATGGAAAAGGCTCCAGCTACGTCTCGGTAGAGTTACATATACACAGGCTGCTATAGTGACTTTATAATAATCAGAAACCCAGGTTTTTGGTTGAGGTTTCCACCCCATTATCCAAGATACCTGGTTTCCAGCCAGTAGAAAGGAGAAAAAGGAGAGCTGCCACCCTTTGTATCCAGGAGGATCCCTTCTTGAGATTCTATTTAATTATATCTGCATGACCCTTTCCCCACCTAAGGTCACATCCATAGTTACCAGGATTAGCACTGGGACATCACTTTTTTTAAGAACATGTCTCAGAAAGTTGCACAAAAAACTTCTACTAAATCCCATTGGCCAATACTTCTTACATGATGACACACACCTACCTTGCAAGAGAGGCAGGGAATATGTAATCTTTATTCTGAGAGGCACACACTCAGCTTTAAAGGAGGGCTCTATTATTATGCAAGGAGGAGAGATGAGACATGAGGAGCGGTAACAATTCATCTCTGACACAGCAGTTTGCACATATGCATTTCCCACTAGACTAGAGTTCCTGGAGGAGAGGAAGCCAGTCTTACTCATCCTCAGTCCCCAGCATCTAGCGTGGTGCCTCGCCTCTAATAACTCATTGTCACTGACTGTGTGCTGAATTGCATGCTTGCTCAGTTTTAAGGTGGGTTTTGAATCCCAACATCTTTTAAAGAAAGATTTATTTCTTGGAAGCCAAAGCTTTTTTCCCCTCCCACTACTAGAAGTATGAAGAAAATTTTCTTCAATCTTCACCCTGAGAATTTGGTGGGGCCCCTGGAGATGAAACAAAAGCTGGGGTGTGTCCCCTAGGACTGGACCATCCGGAATTTTTCACTCAACTCTGCCCACAGTGAGCATCCAGGAATGTGTCAATTTTAGTTTCAGTGGCCCTACCTGTGTGCTCCAGATGTGGGCTTCCTTCCACTCTTGGTAAGCTGGGATCCTGTTTCTTTGCCTGTGTTTCCAATATTCAGAGCGAGGTTTGTCCTGTGACTTCAATTTTCCGACGGATCCAAGAAAAGTATTCGTTTTCAGTTGGTCCAGCTTTTTTTTCGTGTTGAGAAGATGCTGTAGGAAGCGGGTGGATTGGCAAGGACGACAGAGAAGAGGGAGAGCCAAGGTGAGAGACAGCGAAGGGAGGCAGGGCATGCGAAGGAACAAAGACGCTTCCGAGCCGGTACCTCCACTTTCCGCGGCCATGCCACACCTTCCGCCCACCTGGGATTCATCTGCTGACCACACAATTCCTGCTGCCACTGCAGCCTCCAATGTGGTAGTTTTCACTGATTGTTCATTAGAACCCCCTGGGAACTCCGACGAATCCCTGGACCTAGGCTTACCCTAATAGAAAGCACCTTGGGGGATTCTAATGCACAGCAGGTGCTGAGAACCAGTGATTAGATTCTTGCCTCTTAAAGAGGGATAGATCTGTGGACCAGCAGAACTGACACCACCAGGAAGCTCGTTAGGGGAGGGTGGGGAGGGTCGGCAGGGGTAACATGGGGAGAAATGCCAGATATAGTATGCACCTAAAGTAAAAAAATAAAAAGAAAAAAGAAATGCAGCACCTCAGGCCCTATCCCAGAACTACCAAATCAGAACCTTCATTTTAAAAAACCCACAAGTAAGATTTCTATGCCCGTTAAAGTTTACGAAGTGCCACCAAGATGATCCTCCTATCTCTCCAACAAAGGCTGTTCTCTTGAAGCAGACAGTTCCCTCGGAACCGCTGTGTGAGCCATGTGATGACCACATGATGTAAGCAGAGAAACTCACAACTCGGCATAGATGGTGTGCCTGCTGTGAGTCCCAGGGGGAGCATGTTTTAAGTGGAGCGAATTAGATCTTCTGACAGGGGAAGGGGATTGAATTCTTTAGTCTGAAATACCAGTACAGGGTTTATTAGTCTGGACTGACCAGAGCAAAAAATGCTATAAATGAACAACCACCCAGAGTTGGGGTTAATTTGCAGGCTAGGGTTCAGTCTAAAAAAACTTGAGTGGAAAAGCAGACAAAGCAAGAGGCAAAAAGGAATGAGCATTAGGAGTAAGGAAGTGAGAGAAGGAAGACCAGAGGCCAAGCCAGGTCCGGGGAACAGGAGCACCGCAGTGAGGGCTGGGGATGCAGAGGGAGGATGACGAGAGGAAGTGCAGACGGTGATTCTACATACTGACTTCCCCGAGTCACAAGGATGCGGTTCCTCGACGGTGCCTTACTTTTATAAGCTCCTTTCCTAAAATCTCAGTACTTTGTTGCTATAGACAGAATGTTTGTGTCTTCCCGCTCCCAAATTTATATGTTGAAATTTTAACCCTCAATGTGTTGGTAAGAGGAGATAGGGCCTTTGAGAGGTAATTAGATCATAGGGGTGGAGCCCCCATAAATGGGATTAGTGCCCTTATAAGGAGATAAAAAGCTTGCACTCAATCTCTGCTCTCAGACATATGAGGATATGAGAAGAGAGCCATGACCAGCTACCAGATCTGCCAGCACTTTGATCTTAGACTTCCCAGCTTCTCACAGTGTGAGAATAAATATTTAAGCCATCTAGCCTATGATATAAGTGTCATAGCATCTTGAGCTGACTGAGATATTATTTGTGGAATAAAATATTAATATACATTTGTCTGGCATATTATTGCTCACCAGGACCAGAGCAAAAAGCACAAGTAGAGCATAGCATTGAAGAGGTTGGACTTCGGAGCCACACAACTTAAATTCCAGTCTCAGCTCTGACACTCATTAGCTGGTGACCTTGGCCATATCTGTTGGCTTCCCTGGGGCCCTTCCTCATCTCCTGGCATGATATTGGCAATTACTTCATAAGAGCAAATGCAGAAAACCTAAAACCTGTGAAGCAAAAAGCACAATTCCTGGAATCTGTAAGATTACATACATATGTATATATAACATGAATGTAATATATGTGTGTTTAGTAATATACACAAGGAGCTAAGACAGTTCTTCTAAATTTTGTTGATTGAAGACTGTCCACCATTCCATATCACCTGCCTAAGTTCCTTTTAAGTGCCAGTGCTAAAGGAGAGTAAGATCCCTTACAAAGTTATTTTCACCAAATTAGTGTGTAGACCTTGCCCGGATCCTGATTTAAACAAACGGTGGATACAAAGACATATTTGATACAGTTGGAAAATTTTGAAAATGGATTCAGTGTTAGACATGAAGGAATTATTGTTAATTTTGTTAGATGTGATGACGGTTTGGTGGTTATGTTAGGAAAAAAGAGTTTTGGCAGTTAAGACCCTCATATTTGCAAGGTACATGGATGTGCTTTGGTCAAGGAATAGGCCGAGGCAAGCATCCAGGACAGAGTGACTCAGTCAGTTTAGGGCACAGGCACATACTCCACTTGCTATGTTACCTGTTTATGTAAGTTCGTACTTGGCTCTGAGCCCCTATTGTCCGTAAAAGGTATAACTGCCCTGCTGGTGCTGTGCACGGGGCTCAGTTCGGCCCGCCATGGCATAGTACGGCTCCGTTGGCGTTCTGCTGCCCAGAGAGAGTAACCCTGCTGGCCCCTGTAAGGGAGAGCTGGTCGCCTTGAAGGCAGATGGAGGGGGAGCCGGGAACCGGCTTGCGCCCGGAGGGAATGAGTTAAGTTGCTGACCCTGTCGCTGGCCTTGCAGGCCAGGGAGTGCAGCTACAAGTGTGGTGACCCTAAGAGCTGCCTGCTGAGAGGAGCTTCGGAACCAGAGCAGATAGCTCAGATAAAGGCAGGCAGTGTAAGAGAGTTGCTGATGAGAGAGCTGCTGAATAAAACGACATTTCACCTGCTTACAGCCCCCCAGTGTTCTTTCCACTATTCGCCCATCCACCCACTCGCCTCGGACCTCAGCTGGGGCTGGAACCTAACCGCAAGCAGGACATTTGGTGTGGTCATAGCCCTGGATGTGACACTATTGAAATATTATGTCAGACCACAGAATACTGCCAATACTTGAACACTTTTGACCTATAAAAACAGCAGTTTCATATGATTCAATCTATTATTAACCAGTGAAATAATTTGATATCTAAAATTCTTTTAAAATATTTTTGGGCAAAAATGGGGTGCAGGGATGGATAGATGAAATAGGATTGTCAAAATATTGGCAATAGTGGGTCTGAGTGATGAGGATGTTGGGATTCATCATGCTGTTCTCTCTCTATGCTTGTGTTTGCTTAAAACTTTTCCATAAGTTTTGTTTGGTATTCAATTGTGTATTATAACGATGAGGTAGTTTTTAGATCCACAAGTGAACTTTAATCTTGTGTGGACACACAAAAAGGAGAGATTTAATTGGGCTGTGTAAATGAACCTAAAGGCAGGTGGAGCTGGTGTCAGCAATGATTGATTGACTGTCTTGAGCACCTTGAGGGCCTCCTCTGTCATTCTCTATTTTTTCCCTGTTTCTTTTGGAAGATTAATTCGCTGATACAAACTTGCGCAAGTGGTGGGGTCTGGACACAGAGAGGGTTGGGCTGGGCTGGCAAGCCCACATCCTTATGTTTTGTGATTTTTTTTTTTTTTTTTGAGACGGAGTTTCGCTCTTGTTACCCAGGCTGGAGTGCAATGGCGCGATCTTGGCTCACCGCAACCTCCGCCTCCTGGGTTCAGGCAATTCTCCTGCCTCAGCCTCCTGAGTAGCTGGGATTACAGGCACGTGCCACCATGCCCAGCTAATTTTTTGTATTTTTTTTTAGTAGAGACGGGGTTTCAATATGTTGACCGGGATGGTCTCGATCTCTTGACCTCATGATCCACCGGCCTCGGCCTCCCAAAGTGCTGGGATTACAGGCTTGAGCCACCGTGCCCGGCCAGTTTTGTGATTTAAAAAAAAAGAGACAAGAGGTTCTTATCCCCTAGCAGGAATGTGGAGAGTCCCAGGAGACCTGATTAGCCCCGTTTAGATCAGATGCTCACTTCTTTAACCAATTACTGTGCCCGTGGCTGTGAGAGACTCTAACTGGCCCAACTTGGGTCACCTGACCACCTCAGTAGCCAGGGAGGCTCCCTGTGCTCTGAAGATTCGGGGGAGAAAGAAGGTCTGAGCAGACAGAAACACTAGCCATCCGTATAAGGTTTCTGGTTGTTTGCACTAGCTATTAGATTACAAGCAGTCTGATCACAGATCATGTCTTTTTCCTTACCAGTTAATTGTTTCCCCAGTTTTTATTTCAAAGTTTAAAGAGCTAATTGCAAGGGTTGTTGCAAAACAGAATCGGCATTCTCCCTTTCCCTTCCTCGGAGGTGACTAGTTGGAACTCTTTGAAGTGGTTCGTTTGGTTTTGCTTCCACAAATTGGAGTGATCTCTTTCTATTCCTCTATTTGGTTCTTCACTTACAGACACTGTCTACCTAGTCCCATCATTTAGATGATTTTGATGTTTTTCATACCCACCCACGCTGCTTCATCAACATACTCGTCCTTTCTATCCCCTCGTGTTCTCTGTAAATTATATCAGTAGCATTGATTAGGTCAATATTTAACATTTACGTGATCCTAACTATGTAAACTGTATCTCTAGCTGAGCTATAGCTGCACAACGTTGTATTCTCCTTAGAGTTCATAGTTTTCCCCATGGAAATGTTCTCTTAGCTGGGTAGAGGCCATCTCACCAGCATACATCTTTGTTTTATAGAATTACACATAGGTCCGAACTTGGGATTTCACCCCCATGATTTCAGGTTACTCATACTCTCTAAAATTCATTTGTTTTTATTGCATTTCATAAAATAGCATCAAGTATGGCAACAATGTGGTTGAAAACAATTTTAGGAGGACCTATAGTTATAGAAATGCATCAACTTTGGTCATTATTTTAAAAATATAGATAGCTACCTCTTCAACAATGTAGAGAAAGCATCTAAAACAGTACATAAAATGTTTCTGAACTTCTAACTATAGTGCCTTAGGATCAAGAGGTATGTATGCTTATTGCAAAATTTGGTGCTTTCCAAATACTAAATCAGCCTCTAATGCTTGCAATGTTGAAATAATGTTCAGGAAAGATATCCTAACAGTAGTTCTGAAAGCATAGTTTAGAACAGCATCAGTCTCACTTAGGAACTTGTTAGAGATACAAATCTCCCTCTCGTTTAATGAGAAAGAAAAGGTGGGGAGCAATCTGTGTTTTAGCAAGCCCTCCAGATGATTCTGATGCGAAATGGAGTTTGAAAACCAGTGTCCTGGACAAACATTGTATAAGTTAGGGATCATGCCCAGCTGTTAGTAATAGAGACCTGAGATGACAGTGGCTTAAAGCACATATCAAGTTTTCCTTCCGTAAAAGAAGACTGCAAATAGGTAGTCTTGGATGATTCAGATGTCATATTTTCACTCTGTTCCTGCCATAAAACGCCCATCCTCATGGTTTTAAAACAGCTGCTGAAATTTCAGCTATAGGAAACATTCTAGGCAGCAGGAAAAAGCAAGGAAGGTGGGGAGAAGGCAAGCTAGGTAAATCACTTTCCAAGTGCAGTCAGATACCCTGCCCAGTGACTTCGGCTTATAACTCATTTACCTATCAGCCCGTAGTTGAAAGGGGAGCTGAGAATTAACAGCCGGTCATAGTGTTGCTTCGAATAAAACCAGGAATGCCAGAAAGAATGGATACTAGAAGGAACTAGCAACTTCTAGAACTTTCCTGGAACGGCATCATTCATCAAAGTCAAGCTTTTAAGAACATTATTCTGAAATAACTCTTTACTATCCATGCATTAAAACAGCATCTTTTATTTCTTAGAGGAAAAACTACATCCTTGTCTTAAACAAAAGTCTTTGCTTACTTTGAGAATCTGAATAGCTATTTATCAAAATAAATGAATACAATTTATTTCACATAAGTAGAGGCTGTAGCTGTATACATCGACCAACGGTCCTACACAGTTTTTGAGAGGTTGATTTATAACAAACATACATGAAAAACAATCAATTAAAAATACATTCTCTTCAGGATTGTAATTTATCTCATGGAAATGCATCATAAGGAAGTAATTCAAGGAAAGGAGAGGCTATATGTACAAAACGGTTGATAGCATCGTTATTTATGACAGTCAAAATAAAATTAGTTTATAATCCAATGTCCTACAGTAAAGGAAAGGCTGAGTAAATTGTGGTATGACCATTACATAGCCATAAAGACCATGTAGCAACATGGCAGAGTGATTGCAAAAATATTGGGAGTGACGACGAGAGTCAAAACACGTGTATATAGATAAGGGCATTCAGGGAACTATAATGGTTTTGTCAGGATGTTAGAATTACGAATACAAGTGGTTTCTGTTTAATTTTCTTTATTGTTCAATTGGAAACAACAAAGAACAAAACAATACACTGCAAGAACAAAAAAACAAATTTACCCAGGTTACTGGCCATGATTTTCCCTCAGATTCTTTTCTGGCTGTTTGTCTTACGCATGATTCAACTGAGGGTGCTCCAGGAGTGTGTGCTTTGCTGCTTTGTGGGAAGGCTGTACGTAAGACCCAGTGAAGAGTCTTCCTGTGGCTTTTGTGTGCCCACGTGGGCTGACAGCCTCATCGTCTGTCTCTGAAGCTGTTTGTTTTGCATCATCATTGGGTTATTTTTTTCCAGTACTGAGAACAAATTTACAATCATCTATTTATTCTCTCTTGCCACAGATTCCTCATAATCAGTTTCATGAAACTAGAAGCCAGTTGTCCCAATTTAGATGTAGGTTTGTAGGTGCCAAAGGGAACAAAAAAATATGGAACTTATGTAGGAATCAAATCTATCAGTCTTTAATATGACACTGTGTATAGACCTGCCTTCCCACCACTGCCACCAAAAAATAGTCCCCCATTCCTGAAATTACTGTGGATTCGCATGGTTGTCCAGCTTGGTAAGAGCTAGAATTAACCTTAGGTTGAGTACACTGTTAATTTTTTTAGGTTGAAGATTCTCCAAATGCCCTAACTCCTCAAGATGGATGGAGATTTATGAGTGAAATATGCAACCCCCTGGCTTATCTGCTTACTAGGTAGGCTGGTGACTGTTAGATTTAGAAAGAGTGAAAGAAAAATGGCCAGGGAGCTTCTTGGAGGGTGTTGGTGATAACAAATGCTCAGCTCAGTAGAGCTGGGAGAACAGAGCAGAAGATTATCAGGAATCCTCTACCAGCAAGGCCTGGGGACACTGGGGGATCCAGGCACCACATGTCTGTACGCTTACAACCAAGGCAGGAGTCCTTCAAAGAAAGGGAAGAATCTTGGCTGGGCTTGGGGGCTCACACCTATAATCCCAGCTACTTGGGAGGCTGAGGTAGGAGAATCACTTGAACATGGGAGGCAGAGGTTGCAGTGAGCCGAGATCCTCCCATTGCATGCCAGCCTGGGTGACAGTGCGAGACTCTATCTCAAAAAGGAAAAAAAAAAAAGAAGAATCTTGATGTTCCAGGAAGTGAGAGACCTGAGATAAAGAAAACTACTTCCATAAAGTAATCAAGCAAACAAGAGTACTTACCTAATCTTAGAGGAGAAACAAACCTGAAGGAGGACGAAGACAGGGAAATCCTGAAAGACTCTTTGAAATTTTACCAAATTAAACGGCTTAAGTTCATGTGCCTCTATTGTGCATAATACACATACTGAATTTCTTTTACACTGAAGTGAAATTAACTCTGCTCCTTAAATACCGGGCAAGTGCCATAAACTGAAAGAATCTTTGTAGGGAACCAGCAAAACTAAAGAAAGGAAAGCTCATCAAGACCAAGGGTTCAGGGTTTTGGAGCACATTTTATTTTACAATACCAGAGAGTTAACATCTAGTAGCAGCATAATACAAAATGAAACACCAATCTATTTAGAACTAATGTTACAGGAACTGTATTTTGAAAATGGTAAGGAAACAAAATAAGAGATTTAGAGACCAGTCAATATAAATGCATTAAAAAAACCCAAAACTCTCATTTCATCATCAATGCAAATAAAAATCATTTGTAATAACGTACATAAGAATACATTCACTTACATTCACAAAGTGGATTATCATTTTTATATTACATGAAATGTGTCAAAATATATGTAGGTATATCTTCACATTTGGAAAGGCAAGATGAATCTTCAAATTTAAATATGTATATTTCACTTAAAGTAACCAAAATATTAAAAATAGCAGCAACACTGGTCTTTAAATACATCTAATATTACAAGAGATTGTTCACATAATATAGGCTATTTGGGTAGCTCTTTCATTATTAATATTGTTTAATATCCACATACAATTTAGAAACTCTAAGGTTCTGGTCTGATCTTTGAATAACTTAGAGTCTAGATTCAATAAAGACTATACAAAGAATAATTATAAACACAGACTGCAGGACATTCTCAAGAACAAGGAGGGAATCATACCCAAAGGTTTTAGGGAAGAATCAGGTATGAAGGTGTACAGGAAATCTGCAGGATTTCCAAGGCAAAAAGGTGTGATCTGACAAGCTCCCTGAAATGTTAACAAACTGAGTCCAGAGAAACGTGTGAATGTCTCGAAGGCACTTTCTCCTCTTCATCCTTCCATGTTCCCTTTGAATATGGCATTTAAGTGATGAACAACTTGGGAAGTTTCCCAATAAACAGGGAATAGAATAATTTCTCACCAGGAGACAAGACACTGGATCAGGAGGTTATTTGTTTCCCAGCATTTACGTTTATTCTCATGACCAAAGGCATAAAAACCAAGATTTCAACTGGACCTCGTGTATTTCATCCTAGATGGTGGGAAAGTATTTCTAGCCCCATTCTCAATGTAAGCCACTGCACCAACCTGCTAATCCTATTGGCTTAGAAAGAAACCCCAAATGGGGTTCCAGGGGTCTCCTCAGATCTGGATTTGGTTACAGAAGTTGCCCCTGTGACTGGGGCCTCTTTTTATATTTCAGTGGTTTTTCAGAAAAGGTAAATGTGTAAGTCTTTATATGGAGTTGGACCTTTGTTTGCCTTATATTAATTACTACAGGTATCACTCTCTGACATTTCAATAGTTTGTACCTATTTTCAAACCACTTCATAAACTATTTCAATCGATTCTCACAAAAAAACTTGCGAGGAAGTCAGGATAGGCAACCAAGTGCTTATTTCGAAGACCTGGAAAACTGAGGTTCATAGAGACCAAAGTGACGTACCTGTCCACAGTCATATGTGAGTGAACCAGTGTGGATCTTTGGCAGAACTTAGCTCTATACAATATTTGCTTGTTTTGAAGAATGCGGCTTGCTAACAGCTGTTTCTGAAGAATGAAGTTAATTTGAAGGGGGTAAATAAAAACGAGTTCAAGAGAAGAAAGGCAGCGAGAAGTGGTGTCAGCTGGCAGTTAGTATCATGAACTTGAAAATGAGCAAAGTGCATTTCATGTTTAGAACACAGACATTTAAAAATATGTAACACTTAAATCTTCCAAACTGTCCTATGTTGGCCTTGATTTACTACATCTTTAAGTATAATATCTGAGGCTACATCGCTATTTACTGAGGCTGCCACTGAGACACATGGTGACCATGAAATTTTTACACGAGTTCTACAGTTTCCCAAGAGACTGGTGAAAATGTTATTGCCTATTCTCAGAACCCCATTCCTACCCCCATTTCACTTCTAGAACAATTCCATTACAGATATGTGTGTGTATATGTGTGTGTGTATATATATGTGTGTGTGTATATATATAGATACACACACACACATATATATACCACAGTTAGGATATCTTTCCTGAACATTATGTGTGTGTGTGTGTGTGTGTGTGTATCTATATATATATATACACACACACACACACACACACAATTCCTACCCCATTTCACTTCTAGAACAATTTCATTACAGATATGTGTGTATGTATGTGTATATATATACATATATATCTGTATGGAATTGTTCTAGAAGTGAAATGGGGTAGGAATTGTGTGTATATACATATATATATACACACACACATATATATACACACACACACACATACACACACACAATGTTCAGGAAAGATATCCAAACAGTGGTTCTGTTTATATATATATATGACTCATTTGGTGGCTTTCTCAAATGTGGGTTTTAGAAAATATCCTTAATGAATATTCTTGTTGTGTCCTTAGGAAAATTAGCCTTTTTTCTTCTATGGAACTAAGCTGAGACAGACTGCAAGAAACATACAGTTTTTATCACCTTATATCTGGATTCCAGTTGGACAGCTGCTGGAGATGAAAAAATTTTAAATGACTGTAAGAATTAATTTAGAAAGATGTCATATTTCACACAACCTTTTCAAGAAAGTTTAGTGACTCTTAGCTTGACAGTTCCGTAAAACAAAATTATAATAATTCCATGGGGAGGATTCCATTGTAAAGAAACTTACCTAGAATGGTAACTTACACTTTGAAGACTTAGGCTTAATGCTCTGGTGTGTGACGCTTGGAGCTATTAGTCAGTTCTTATTTTTATTCAGGAAATGAATTTTAAAGAAACAGTTGAATTAAAAAGGAGGCCATTCATGATACTGTTGTGTAACATGATAACAAATGTTGTATAAATCTCTTCACTCTTCTTTAGGCACTACCTGTCCCAACCCATATCCTCACCCCCTTCCTTAACTTTCATACACCTATAAATGCTCCCCTCAACAGTCTCCTCAACCCTGAATTGACCAAGTAATGCACCAAAAGGCAGATTATGCTTTGGCAAGCAGGAAATTGGACTATTCTTTGAGATTTTTCTGAGGTAGTGAGTCTTTCCTCCTCTGCTCTAATGGTTAAGAAATGTCTTGGAATCTGAGTTAAGAGGCAAGTGGAGTGTTGGTCACAGTACTTAACACTACTCTGAAATGGGTGGTTTACATGATCAGATGATTACCACATACTTCAAAAGCTTCTTCAGTAGAATCCTGTTATGTGCAGAACTTAAAGATATCAAGGTTGCTATGATGAGGATAAGCCACAGTCTCTAAAAAAGTGCCTAGGTGCTCAATAATATTTGAGGACTGACTGAATGTTTAAGATCTCTGACTTAGCTCAGTGAGATTGCAAGCAAAAACAAACATTAAAAAAACCTAACCAACTGCGGATAATATCATCAAAGGCTAGATCATTTTCCCTTGTGCAACGAATTCTGGACACCTTTTAAAGTCTGGGATAACTGAGTTTAAACAGTATTGGGCATAGTATAGTATTCCATTCCATACTGACTCCATTTATCGGGTACACTGTTATTTCCATCCTGATTTTACTATCATGATGTGGTTGTGAGATTTCTATCCATAAATAACTTTTCTGAGGACAAAGTGACCCAGTCTCTCTGTTGTTCCTCTAGCTTTTCTGCCAAGCATTTAATCAAGATAGGGTCCACCTTAGAATCAAATTTATTGGCAAACCAATGTCCATCTTTGATAAGCCACCTTAATTCTGCAGCTCCATAAATACACACGCTTCGAAGGTGAGATCCGGTACAACTGGGATACAAAAAGCCTTCATAGTAATTCCACTTGACAAGGCGGGTCTTACTCTGCAGATCAGACACATCCTGGGCTGATCTGGAAATCTCCCCAGGTATTCCTGGAACCCGAATCAAGGTAGCCCAAAAGTGCTCATCAGGAGAGTATGTGTCTTTAGACCAGGCAAAAAAGTCTTGAATGATGGAGTTATTGAAGATATATTTGACAAATGCTTGACTTAAAACAAAATAAGCACTGCCAACAAATATCTGAATGTTATGGGGGGGTGCTTCCTTGGAGATATTTGTCCTTATTGGTAGCTTCACATATTCATAAGGCACCCGTCTGAGTTCATGATGGTAAGTGAATCTTTCCAATTTACCGTTAGGGGGTTTCACCGTCTCCAACATATTCGCTCCATTGAGTTTTTTCAACTCTGACACTAATTCAAAATTTGACTTCAGGGGAAAATCTTGCCCACACAGGTTGATAACGTATTTCCATTGGACTGAAGACTTCAGAAGGTCTGACAAGCAATTTAAATCAGCTTGGAGTCTGGAAATGTGGGCATATTCCACAGCCTCTAATTTGGAAGCAATGAAAATATTGGAGAAGCACTTAGCTAAATTGTTCATGGCAACTTTGAAGCTATCAGGGGCCTTACGATCATAATGGATGCAGTAAATATTGTGGTGGTTGTATATAGCGTGAATAAGCCTTTCAACCATAATTGCATCTTTGTGGACAACCAGAGAATAGGCTATTGGAAAGCTTTTCTCCTCCTTTGAAACAAGCTTTTGAGTGTAACCTCTTAGGGTCTGATAAATGTCACAGTCACTGGTCATTGCCACAACATCATCATCATCCAAGTCAATGATGTCCCTTCTTCTTATTTCCAGACTCTTGCCAATTTCCAAAGGCTCCTGTTCATAGATACCCGAACAGTTAACTTCATACCTGACTTCAGCCTTAACATGAGTGTATCTGTTCCTTACAAAAGGTGACGTACTCAATGAGTACTCAACCAAGTAAATGTCTCTTTGCGGAAAGAGTCGTCTCACATTTAGAAGCTTTAACAAGGAGAACAGCCATAGGGTTAAAAACAGGATGAAAACTTTCTGCTGTAGGGTATGTTTAAAACATTTGAATATCTTCATTCTGTAAGAAGAGAAAGAAATAATCCAGTTGGAATATTAAGAGAGAATCCGGTCAGTTTATCCAAAAATCTATTGAGCGCCTACCACATACTACACAGAATGCTGGCCCCAAAAACGAATGAAACAAGGTTTCTATCCTTGAAAGAGTCCAGAAATAAGGAAATGGAATTACGAAGAATGGTGGTATTTTGGAGTATTCTGTGTTAACTATACCTAATTTTGAGAGACGTTGGTTTCCAAATAGAATGGAAGGTAATGTAAACTCCTAAAATATAAATATAGCATGGCTTATATTGTCTGCATTTCTGCTTAGCATATTTGAGGAGGGATTGCTCTGGTTTGGGCAGAGGTCTAGTGAACTGGATGTCATCAAGAGAGCCTCAAAGATGCAAAGGACTCACCTGAGGCCAAAGGGAACATCTGTCTTGATTCTACCTCCAGATCCTGATTAGATCCACATCTGAAGTCAAATAAGGAAAGCCCAGTGAAACCCACCTTTAGAAAGAAGAGTGGTGGGCAGATACTCAAAGGAGCTATAGTAAGTATTAGAGATTATAAAATGTATAGATAACAAAATTGGGTAAACCTGCATATTTTCTTTATTTTTAATTTTGTTAATGCTCATTTTCACACAGGGATTAACCATTTAGCCCTTAAAATAAAAACGGCCTGATTCTCACTGAAAGTAGTAGGTGGGAGTATAGTAACTACTTTGGGGGGCAATTTGGAAATAGCTGTCAGTTTTAAATGTACTCACTCTGAAGATGCCCTGTGTGGTTCCCTACAGTGTTTTGTATTCAACAAGGAGGTTCCCTATGTGCTTTGTATTCAGGCAAGACAGGAAATATCTCAAACATCCTTGAACAGTGCATTGATTAAATTACATTACATGTAATTTAATTACGTCCATGATATGAGAAAAGGCCTGAGACCAATCTGCATGTACATGCCAATGGGGAATAATCTCTAAGATACACCGTGAAATAAAAACAAGTAAAACGTAGAAGCATGTATAGTATGCTTATGTATCTATACATACAAAGAACATACGCTACCAAACTTTTTCTTTTTTCTTTTTTTGAGATAAGGTCTTGCTCTATCACCCAGACCGGAGTGCAATGGTGCAATCATGGCTCAATGCAGCCTTGAATTCCTGGGTTCAAGCGATCCTCCCACCTCAGCCTCCCAAGAAGCTGGAACCACAGGTGTGTGCCAACATGCCCAACTAATTTTTTCTTTAGTCAGGACGGAGTCCCACTGCTGCCCAGGCTGGTCTTGAACTCCTGGCCTCAAGTGATTCTCCCACTTCAGCCTCCCAAAGTGTGGGATTACAGGCATGAGCCACCACCCTCACCCTAACTTTTTTCTTAAAGGACCAGATAGTAAATATTTTTGGTTCTGTTGGCCATACTGTCTCAGTCACAACTACTCAACTCTGCCTGTTTTGGTGGGAAAGCAGCCAAAGATTATATTTCAATGAGTGGGTGTGGCTGAGTTCCAATAAAACTTTATTTACAAACACAGGCAGCTGGCTGGATTCAACCCACAGCTGTAGCGTTTCCAAAAGGATACTGTATATACACACAACACTGGTAACAGGAGTTGCTCTGCAGGGTAGAGTGGGAAAGGACTGAGGATTGGGGCCTGGGTAGGAGGAGGATTTACTTATCACTGAATATCTTTTAGTATCATTTGCATTTAGAAATGATTATACTACTTTTTCAGATGAAAACAGGCTGACTAGGAGGAGGGTACAGAGGTACTTAGAGAGAGCAGCAAGAAGGTGGCCCACGAAGTACTAGCCCAAGGCTCCAGGACAGGAGGCTGGCAGAGCCCCTACGGCTGAGGCTCGGATACTGAGAACTGGTGAGGTCCGAGAGCCCACGTGCAATTTCCTAACACACCTTAATAAACATTAAATGGAAGACATAATCATTGTATCCAATTTTATTCAAGAGAATTACCAAGAAGTTGGAACACAGTTTAATTTTGTAGATTTCATCTGTACAGACCAAATGACAAAACTCTTCCCCGGGAATGACATCCCACCTTCCTCATTCACCTCCACTTAAATCCCTCTGTTTGAAGAACCACACTTTCACTACCACAAACAGTACTGCAGAATCCCATGCTCCAGCCACACCTCATCTCTCCTCTGTGGGCTGCCCCAGGTGCCTACCCTCAGCTCACTTCTCTTCTTGTGCATACTTGCCCCCATCTCTGGATTCCACCTTCCACACTGATGCTTTTCTACCTTCCAACACCTTTCCCGCCAGCCCTTACCTCTTGCCCAAGCCTCAGAGGTGAACCTGCAGTTGCTTGGGTGGACATTGCCACTTGATATCCTGCAGGCACTCAGCCTCCACGAGTCCAGAACTAAACTCGAAACCGAACTCGACATCCTCACTTCACCTGCGTTTTCTGTCTCAATGGCGAGACCATCCCCCCACTCATGCATGGCCCATGCTTGAAACCAGAGTTACCCAACTCAACCATTTCCCTCACACCCATGTTAACACACCACCTCATAAAAGTGTCTCAAATCCATCCCTTCTTCTCCATCCCCACTGCCAAGCCAGACAGCATCTTTGCTGCATCAGCACCCAGGTCAAGAGACTCCTAGTCAGACTCGTGGCCCTGGGTCCCTTGTCAGGTCTCAGCTTTCTGTTCCTCCAAATCACACCGAACAGGGTCCCATCACTCAGGTTCTGAGCCAGGGTTCTTGCCAGTTGTTCTAAAACCATGGAAAACTGTTCCCCCCCACATCCCCACCCAATGCACAAGGCAACTCACTGCAACTCCAGAAGCCTGGGCATGTGTATGGAATTGAGTGCTGTGGTACAATAGAAGACTAATCAATCCCAAACATACGTGTGTGTGTGTGTGTGTGTGTGTGTGTGTGTGGTCACCGTCTTAATTCATGGTCACTAGGCATAAATAGTATGTAGCTTACAGAAATGGCTAGAATTAGAATGGGCCTAACCCAAAGTAAATTTTGGCTATTTCTTTTCTCACTTTATTGGTCCATGGAATCTCTAATTAACGTTAATTAGCACTTCCCCCTGAACCACAGTGGTAAAAAGACCTCATATTTTAAAGAGACTTACTAAGTCTCCCAGAGTTGTCAATCATTTAACTATCATCTTCACACTTACATAAAAAGACAAAGGCCAGCTCCCCGCCTTCTTACTCATTTCTAGGGCCTCTTCTGCACCCAGACATCCCTGCCCTTCCTTAGAAGGCCTGGGACACACACATCCTGACTCCGGCCTGGGCTGGGAGAGGCTGAGCTGGGCAGGAGGCCGTGGTTGCCTGCCCACAGATAGACAGTCACAGGACATTCAGGGAAGGAAGAGGTTGGAGGCACCCAGTGAGAAGTCCTTTGGCCCCTGGCTTTGTGGTCCACATCTGAGAGTCAGGAACAAGAATGAACTTCAAAGGAAGAAGGGTAGGAAAACAGGACAGCCCAGGCAACTTGCTTTCTCATGCACCTTCTTCCGCCCAAGGCATCTTTAAGGGAGAGAGCTTGTCTGTCTTGGGGTCAGCCTTTGATACCCTTTGAAACGAGCAGCTTTCTCCAATGGCTAGAAATCACTCCCCGCCCCTTTTTTTAAGTTCTGGGATACATGTGCAGAACATGCAGGTTTGTTACACATAGGTATACATGTGCCATGGTGGTTTGCTGCACCTATCAACCCGTCATCTAGGTTTTAAGCCCTGCACGCATAAGATGCTTGTCCTAATGCTCTCCCTCCCTTGCCCCCCACCCCTCAACAGGCCCTGGTGTGTGATGTTCCCTTCCCTGTATCTGTGTTCTCACTGTTCAACTCCCACTTATGAGAACATGCAGTGTTTGGTTTTCTGTTCCTGTGTTAGTTTGCTGAGAATGATGGCTTCCTGCTTCATCCATGTCCCTGCAAAGGGCACGAGCTCATTGTTTTTTATGGCTGCACAGAAATCCCTTCAACTGAAAAGCATTCTTTTCCCTAAAGAGGTTCGTAGGTGCAAAGCCACTTGGTATGGAGTTTCTGTCAACTCCTAAAGGGGGGTGTTGGCCTCCTCCCAGCTGCGGTAGGCACTAATAATAGTGAGGGGAATGGTGGCAGGAGGTTAGAGAGGCCCACGGGTCCCCAACCTTGGCTCTGCTGACTTTGGCTTCCTCTGAAAAGAATATTTGTGTGACACCCTTGGGCCCCTCCCATCGGGCTCTGCAGGGGGTACACCCCCAGAGCAGCACAGCCCCAGGGGACACAAGTTATAGGGGGTGGGGGTAGGCTGGCAGAGGCCCCAGGCTTGGAGGAAAGAGAACCAGCTCCTGAGTTCTGACCAGGTCTGACCAGAGTCAGCTGGGCTGAGGCTGGCTGTCACGTTGGTTTCTAGGAAACCAGACTAGCAATGTCACCTTCTGCAAACACTGCACCCAGCACTTTCCCTCTTAATGGCTTATGGGCAGGAAGTAGGCAGGTGTTTTGCCGCCAGGAAGTTAGTCTTCCAATGACATTACAAATAATGCCCCACCCATGGGAGAAGCAGTATTTCCCCTTCTACCTGTCCAGGTAGACAGGGAGGTCTGACATGCCGTGGAGTTTATTGCCACATAGGCACAGGTTCCTAGTGATGGCAGAACTGAAAAAGCTGTAGCAAGGTTTGGTGGCCATAACTCAGGTGAAGTATGGCCTATAATAATTTAGCAAAAACCTGCTCCTCGCTAAAGTCCCAACAGGGATGTGGAACGAAGCGTTTCCCGCAAACCATGTTCTTCTCCGAGCTTTCCCAGGCATTGTTGGAGCCTGCAAGGAAGCAGCAGGGGCACAGAGGTGGAGCCCAGCGACGTGGACATGACGCATTCAGGGACACCGCAGCGAAGTGGACATGACACATTCAGGGGCACCGCGGCAAAGTGGACATGATGCATTCAGGGACACCGCAGTGAAGTAGACATGATGCATTCAGGGACACCGCAGTGAAGTGGACATGACCACATTCAGGGACACTGCAGCGATGTGGACATAACACATTCAGGGACATTCCAGTTAGGTGGGCACAACCGCATTCAGGGCTAAATGGCTACAACCGTTAGCGGCTCTTCAACCAACTCTTCTTACCTTGGCAATTTACAAACCAGGACTGTCGAAGTACAGATGCTTCCCCTCCCAGGGTAGAAAGGGGAATGGTAAATCAAGAATGGGAGGAAGGAGACTGAGAAAATGACTGAATAAGGTTGAGTTTAGGGACCAAGAATGCCTGCGCTTTTTTCAGTACCAGGTTGTGGGGCACTAGGGAGACAGGAAGAAAATGCTGGGCTTCCAGATGCCACCGACCCTGGGCTTGAGTTCCTGGGCTTGAGTTCCTGGCTTAGTAGCTGTAAGACTTTGATCCAACTATTTAAGCTCTCTGAAGGCCAGTTTTCTTGTTAAAAGCGGGGCTGGACTAGAAAACGTGGCCAGACTGTTTTTTAAAGTGGCTCCGTGATCCTGTTCCTCTCACCGGGCGTGACCTTCCAACCAGCATCTCCAGCTACCCTCGCACCGATGCTTTCTGGCTGACAGAGGTTTTGAACCTCCCTGGGACGAAGCTCCCAGAGAGATGGGCAGGCCGCCAACTTTGCTGTTTCGCAACTTCACTGTGGATACCTCCAGACACTGGAAAATCTGAGGTGATTAGGGACTCCATGGCTTCTTTAAAGACCTTGCCCAGACCTGTGGCTTACTCTCCTGATTTTCAGTCTACCTCCTATTTCCCCACAAAGTCTCAACAAAATGGGTATTTTAGAATTAGTGCCTGAAGGCCTCCATGTAATAATCTTTATTAATTTTATGTATATTCATTCCTCAGTATATGCAGAGGATTCATTTCAATCTATGCACACTCAAATCCCACAGTCAGCCCTGAGGAACCAGGTATGGGAAAAGTTGGCCCTCCATACGCATGGGATTTGAATCCTACAAATATATTTTCAATTTGCATTTGCTTGAAAAAAAAAAATCTGTGTATAAGTGGACCCCCCTGAAGTTCAAACCTGTGTTGTTCAAGGGCCATACTGTAGTTATGATTAATGTAGAATCACTGAATCAAGAGTTCTCACTACGGGCACTGTTTTAAGTACTCTAGGTTTTGGATGTAATGATTCAATCCCCTCAAGAGATCAATGAGGTAGATACTACTGTTATCCCTCTTTTATAAGAAAGGAAACTGAGGCAATAAAAAACTGCCCAAGGTTACAGATCTCGAAAGTGCTTTAAATGGAACCTGAACCCAGAAAGTTTTGCTGCAGACTTGCGCTTTTAACCTTTATGCATACCGTCTCTTGGACTATAAAGAAAAATTCTCCGTATTTCCCGCAAGAGTTTTAGCCCTTGACTAAATTTTCTCATTACTATCTTCTCCAAATGTCCTAAAACGGGAACAGAAGTTGACTCAAATTTGGTTTAATCCTGTTTAAGAGATTATTTCCAAGGAGAATGAGCCTGGAGGAAGGCTGGGTGAGGAATCAACATTCCATTTCTGTATTCACAGGCTGGGACTGATCAATGAACTAATGAAGAGGTTAGTCAGTCTTCCAGCCCATAGAATCAATTCAAGGAAGACAAAGCAGGCTCATCCTGAGGGATGCTGCCATCAGTTACTCCTGTCCCATATCCTGTCACTGAAGACTTTATCAATTCATTTGTTCTTGTAGTTATCTGTGACACAATTTAGGCACAGAGAATTACTAATTGTTTTAGAAAACTTTCTGGGTTAAATTTCTCTTCATGTGAAGAATATTCCCGCTTCAGGCCCACCTTAAAAGTTCTTAAACTTTGTATTATTACATATCAGTTTGAAGAATAGGATATGAAGAGCTTATTGATTTAGAAATACCAGGATTTTGCTTCTGTCTAAAGTCTTACTAAGAAGAATCATCATCTAAGAAGATCAATATAAAGACAAACTCACTAAAAAGCATCCTGATCTAGTTGAATGAGCTAACATCCTGCTACTGCAGCTCCTTGATTTCAATGAAGTCACTGATTCTCCCTTGGTGACTCGCTCATTGCCAAGCCCAGAGGATGTTCTGGAGTGAGACCATTAGGTGGGAGGATGACTCAGCCAGATGCGGTTCTTGGACACTCCCACAGCACTCCAGGAGTCATGCAGAGGAGCAGAAAGACAAGTTTCTTGCCTAGATGACCTTAGGTTCTTATTGTGCTAGGGGAAGGATTACAAAGGCAAATAATGATCAGATTGTGAGAGGTAAACACAGCAGCTATGCAAAACACAAGGAGGGGCATGACTGGGTCAGAAATCCCATACAAATTGAGGACAAGCATTCCTCAAATAATAATAAGATATGGTCTCTAAAAGGAAAAGAAAAAGATTTTCCATTCTCTTTTTATAAAAGTAAACACTTTTAGGCTGGGCACAGTGGCTCATGTCTATAATCCCAGCACTTTGGGAGGCCTAGGCAGATCAGCCTGGGTGCAGATCTCCTGAGGTCAGGAGTTCGAGACCAGCCTGGTCAACACGATGAAACTCCGTCTCTACTAAAAATACAGAAAATTAGCTGTGCGTGGTGGTGCATGCCTGTAATCCCAGCTACTCAGGAGGCTGAAGCAGGAGAATCGCTTGAACCTGGGGATGGAGGTTGCAGTGGGCTGAGATCATGCCACTGCACTCCAGCCTGGGCAAAGCGAGACTCAGTCTCAAAAAACAAACAAACAAACAAACAAACAAAAACAGAGAAGTCCATAAATGAAGATAAGACTTACCAGTGACCCATCACCTGGCAGTAACATTTTGTAGACAGTATGTCCTTCCAGAGTGGTTTTAAGAAACACATTTTTTTGGCTTTGCTTTTTAACAGTCTCACTATATAGGCACTGTCTTACCTGTTTCTTTCATTTCACAATATACTATGAACAAGTCCTAACCTAAACTGAGTCTGTAAATTATTACAGAGTAAAGAAATCCTAACAGAGGTAAACATACTTTTCTACAGGAAAAGAACCATTCAAATAATATAATTTGTATTTCTAGGTCTTCTCCACCAATGCTTAATTAATAAACCCACAGTTCCTGAAGAAGCCTAGAAGTGCAATCTCAAAACTGAAAATAATTTTAAAGGCGACTGAGCCCATATTTCTTCTCCTTTAAATGTGCCTAGCCATCATTTAATCCCATCTCATTCCTGGGGTGCGAGAACACATTTCCCCCTTTACCTATGTGTCTTGGTTCATTTCTGCTGCTACAATGAAATATCCTAGACTGAATCATTTAGAAACAATAGGCGTTTATTTCTTAGAGTTGTAGAAGCTGGGAAGTCCAAGATCAAGGAACGGATTTGGTGTCTGGTGAGGGCTGCCCCTGCTTCCAAGATGGTGCCTTGTTGCTGTGTTCTCACATGGCAGAGGGCAGAAGGACAAAAGGGTGGGAGGGGTGAATGAGCTCCCCCAAAACGTTGTTTATAAGGGCACTAGTTTCACGCATTAGGGCTTTACCTTCATGATTTAATCACTGTCTAAAGGACCCACTTCTTAATACTATCACAGTGGTGATTAAATTTCAACAAATGAATTTTGGGGAACACATTCAGACCATAGCAATATGCATCCATCCAACTGCTCCCCGTTAAGGGATTGGACAGAGGAGGGATGCCCAACTGTCCCTACTCAGTCCCCTCATGGTGGCGTTTGGTCCAGCCTGGCTCCACTCCCCACTCACTCCATGGAGCCTGCTTTGGCAAAAAAGTCTTCATGTTGCCAGAGTCAGTGACACGTACCTGTCCCTTCCTAATGATCTCTGCTGAGAGATAGCACTATTTGTATGATCTTATTCACTGTTCTTTTTCTTTTTTTAAGACAGGGTCTCATTCTGTCGCCCAGGCTGGAGTGCAATGGAGCAATCTCGGCTCACTGCAACCTCCACCTCCTAGGCTCAAGCGATTCTCCTGCCTCAGCCTCCCTAGTAGCTGGGATTACAGGCACCCACCACCACTCCCAGATTTTTTTGTATTTTTAGTAGATCAGTATTTCAGCATGTTGGCCAGGCTGGTCTTGAACTCCTGACCTCAGGTGATCTGCCTGCCTCAGCCTCCCAAAGTGCTGGGATTACAGGAGTATACCACCATGCCCGGCCTCTTAGTCACTGTTATTATCTTATACTCTGTTCAACTATCCTATACACCACTCAGGATAGGTACTATCTATGAGCTAGGTACTATTATCATTATCCTTATCTTTCAGATTGAAAAATCAAGTCAGAAGATAAATAACTTACCTTAGTTCATGTAGCTAGTATATTGGAGGAGCAAGGATTTTCAATTATGCTCCAATTTCAGAGCCTAAATTACTAACCACAGTTCAAGACTGACTTTCTGATCTCCTGGCAGTAGTAGAACCCTGTTGGTTCTACATCCAAAATGTATTTCAAGTCCATCCACCTATTTCCACTCCATGGGAACCACTGTAATCGACACTAGCATCAACTTTTGCCTAGATACAAAGTAACCTTACCTGGCTTCCCCTGCTTTCCTCTAATCCATTCTCTGTACTGTAACCAAAATGATTTTTTAAACATACAAGTCAGATCACTGACCCTCCCTCATCCCACTCACTACATCTAAAACCCTTCACTGGGATTTCTAAAAGTTCCTAGAACATCCCAGTCTCTTCCTTGCCTCAGGACCTTTGCACCTCCTGTTCCCATGTCTAGCCTACTTTTCCTGGATCCTGGCATGACCAGCTGCTCCAGGAACAGAACAGTTTTTCCTCAGGTCCTCTCTGATAACTCTTCTTAAACCCCTCTCCTATCACCCTCTTCATTTCCTTCTGAGCACCTGCCACAAGGAATAGTTACTTTATGTGTTTATTACCTGTCTTGAGACAGAAACGTAAGGTCTTCCCCCAGTACTAAAGACATCTATACTTGGTACAGGGTAGTTGCTCAATGAGATAAAGTCAGAAGACCTAAGTTCTAGTCTAGGCTCTGCCACCAAAAAGTCTTCAAGTGACCCTAGCATGTCACTTAATCTTGGACAAGTCTTTCTTTCCCATGTGTTAAATGGGATAAAGGTTTTGCTTTTCTTTTCTTTCTTTTTTTTAGATGGAGTCTCACTCTGTCACCTGGGCTGGAGGGCAGTGGTGCAATCTTGGTTCACTGCAACGTTTGCAGCCTGGGAAGCGATTCTCCTGCCTCAGCCTCCCAAGTAGCTGGGATTATAGGAAGGCACCACCATGCCTGGCTAATTTTTGTAATTTTTAGTAGAGACAGGGTTTCACCATCTTGGCTAGGCTGGTCTTGAACTCCTGGCCTTGTGATCCACTCACCTCGGCCTCCCAAAGTGCCGGGATTACAGACGTAAGCCACCGTACCTGGCAGGGATAACGGCTTTTCTATCCCACAGTGCAATTGTGAAGGTCTTACAATACAATGCATGTGAAAGCCATGGGGAAAAAGACAACTCTGGTATAAAAATGTCAGGTACGAGGACCTCCACAAGAGGAATGGTTTCCTGGGAAAACTTGAGAAAGAGTCAATATGTTATAAGTTGGTTTTATTTTTGTAAAACAGTATATTCATTATTCCCTTCATTCTGACATTCTAATTATTATGGGTTTTTCACTACTTGACAGCATTCTTTTATATCTGGTGTATGTAGACATACACCCGTCTTGAATTTTGAGAGACAGGAAGAAATGAAATGTACTTTATCTTTAGAGTTGTTTTTTTTCCCCCAGTATACTCAATAGTTTGCAAAAGATTAATAACCAAAAAATTTATTTAAAAGACAGCCAAGAGCACATGCAACCAGTTTCATGCAGAGTTATGATTGGCTAACACTATCTGTAAGTCTATGTGTTGCAAAAGCTATAAACGTTTCCTATAAGTTCTTTATAAATGGGCAATTCTCCTCCAGGTATTGCAAAACTACAATGACTTGTTCTTGCATTCCTGTTTGGCAACATCATCCCTAAGGACCATGTAACACATAAAGCAGTACTGAGGATTCTGCAGCAATGTGAATATACAAACACACCCTCGCACTGGTCCTTTGCCATTGTTCTGTCACTGAGATCATACGTCAATGAGCCTGCCTCAGCTCAGTGAAGTGGGATGCCCTCCTGTAAAGGAGCTCTGTTTGAGGTCCCTGTAGAACATATGACAATTGACAGCTTTCTCTCTAGGCCTGCAATTATGAATGTCATCCTCCTCCTTAAATAAAAGATTACTTAACCTGTAAGATTTGGAGAACAGAGACCTAAAGGAAAACACTGAGCATGAAAATAATTCTATCAACCACCTTTATAGATGTTAATTCTTCTAGCTAGAAACTTCACTGGAGCCTCTCACATTTGGGCAGAAATAAGGGACCTGTAAGATCACATGGGAAATGAGAAACTCACATCAGGATGTATATACCCAGGCACCGACTTCTCAAGGTCCTTGGAAATCTGGGCAGTGGCAATGTAACAACAACAACAACAACAACAAAAAGGTGCAGAATTCAGCCATGGTCACACCAAATGGGAAATAGTAGACTTGATGCTGGGCTTTATTTCAGCTGGTTCACAGGGCAAGTATCAAAAGCTGATTGTGTGTGTATCTAGCTGGGCAAAGCTACATGGCTAAAAAGTCTTTAGCAGGAAGTGTAGAGGGCCACACATGATGAAACTGAATGAAAAGTTTTTGTTTTGTAATGGATTTTGACCCTCGCCAGGCAGTAAAACATTAAGATTTTCTCTAAAAAAAATTCTTAAAAATATCACAAGAGGGTGAATTTCAAAAATGCCTATGCCCTCAAATTTCAGTTTTATGAAAACAGCTCACATGAAATGTTTGCTTCTTTTTAGATATAAAGGATTATGAAAAAGGGGTGATCGAATGCATTAGATCTTTACCTCTCAAGCTTTATCACACAAAGAGGTATCATTCCTTCTTGGGATCCCCCTGTCTTCTCTGCCCTTCTAACTTAGCTTGACACAACATAAAGGCAAACTAGATTTTATGTTTCATGTTCTAAGTTAAAAAATATGGTTGAGAATATTTTGGCTTCTTTTTCTATAAAGCAGAAAAATTGAACTGAAAAACATTCTATTTTTGAAAATGTATGTTTATTGCACTAGAAATAAAATAACTTTCTCCACCTAATGTCTACATGGTATGCTTTTTTTCTCCCCCTCAGAAATTTCTGGAATCATTTATTTTGGTATTATATAGCTGATTCCATATTTTTTAACTGGCTAAAATTAATTCCTCAAAGATTTCAAGGCTAGCTGAAGAGGTATGGGTAACTGATTTCTACATGCGCATTTAAAGTAGAATCTCCAATGTCCACAAGTAACCACATCACAGAGGCAGCATAGGGATAAACGGACATGAATCAAGGGTATTGATGCTAGAAATGGCTTGAGGTCACACCACACTCTTCATGAATGGATTAGACACCCTGAATTTAAAATCATCGCCCTTAAAACCCTGAGTTTTAAATTATCAGAAGAGGTCCTTGTTTGCTTTCTCGGTTCTTCCAATATGGTGGGGAGCTCAGCTGGGGACTTCAACATGCTTCTGCACTTCCACTGAAAAACTGGGGACTGGCAGCTCTTGGCATGACTTCATCATTTAGCTAAGATCTGTGTTTCCTGGCTTAAAATGTACATATTGCTTTCAGATCTTGTGTGCATATTAGACACAATAAAATGAAGACTCAGGAATTCAAAATTAGGTTAAAAGGATGGATGAAATAAAAATCTGAAGTGTTTGGGAAAATTCTGCCACAAGAGGAATTTCAAAAGCAGAGATTTCAAACTACCAAAAGTCAAATCTAGAAATTATTCCAGAAGCTCTCCAACTGGCATCTCCTACAAGGATACATTCTAGCAATGGTTTTAATTAAGATAACAGGTCTCTCTCAATATGTATGTTTTATTTCAGGTTAATAAAAGGAAAAAGATTGTTTAGCTTACTAAGTATCTATGCCAAATTATATGTCAACTGTATACAAAACAAAAGTAAAAATCAAATTCTTCAGAATTTCCAATAGATTTGTGATATTGAAACAGTATGGTCTGGTGCCATACTGTTTTATAAACAGAGATCCGTGGGATAAAATCCAGAAACAGAGCCATAGGTAAGGATTTTATACATGGCTCTGGTAGAGAGCCAGTGGCCTTCCAACATCCATCCTCTCTTCTTTACTAAGAGAATCCTTTATTGTTGGTGGTAGAAACACGTCTCTTAAAAAGACTCTTCTCTAACCTCTACTGTAGAGGAGTAAAATATAATATAATGTGAGATTCTGGGAAAGTTTTCCTAAAGGGGACCTTAGGAGATAGAAGTCTTTAGGAGGTAGAAGATATGCCATTTTGTTCTTTCTTTTCTCCATTTTCCACTTTTCTGCCTGGCACTCCAACATGATGGCTAGAGTTGTAGCACCCACCTTGCGACCATGAGGAACAGACCAAGGGAATATCAAAAACCTCAGCTCCGGTATCCTCAAACTGAACTACCACTAGCAAACACCCACTTTGAATTCTTGTTATACGAGAAAAGTAAGCCCTTATATGTTTAAGCAACTTGCACTTTGAAAGATGACCACAGGAAAAGGAAAAGCTTAACAAACATATACATACACACCTCCAAGAGCCAAATTAAATTTAAACCAGATTAAAGTGGCAACTTACACAACAGTACATCCCTATATATAGCCAAGTGCGAAACAATGTATCTTAAATGATGCTGAACTTCTCATCCATCTATCTTTAGAGGCAGATTGGAGGCTTTAGGTAAACATCTGAAGGAAAGCAGAAGCCAAGGAAAGCAGAAACCAAGATTTGCCAAATTAACCCTGATGTTGGCAAGACCTGTGCAGTCTGCTTGCCTTGCCTCAGCTAAGCACTCTGCAGCTCATGGCAAAGCTCCTCTGTGTATGGTTTCTAGTCATAGGCAGGGGACAGGCCACATAATCCCTGAAGGTCGCCTTGCAGGCGGGCTGTCTTCTTGAGAGCTTGTTATATAACAGGGGACTTTGGAACCAGCTTTTCAACAAATAGATATCAGCACCATGTAGCTATCAACTCAACAAATACCATGTTGAATAGTTCTGAGCTACCCCCTGAACATACCCCTTTTCCCTCCCTTGCCGCCTGACCCCATTCCTCTTCTTTCTGCCCCACACCGGACCCCCTCCATGTGACCTTCCTGCTTTACTTCTGTGTACATCATACAGGTTTGGAATTTAAAGCCAATGGTTCTGAACTTAAGTCCTGAGTCTGCCGCTAATAAGAGGTCATTAATCTAGTAGCCTTCCGCCTCCTCATCTGTGAAAGAGAAACAAGAGCACTGACTCACATGGTTACTGTGATGACTAAATGAGCTAATTGCACTGGGCACATTCTGGCAGGAAAACCAGCCTGGCACGGGGCTGGATGATGGTTAGGGATCAAAAGCATTTGAACCAGCTCAGCATCACTGACCAGTGGCCGCTCTGTAAACAAGGACTGGGCTTCAGCTTCAGCATGCTACGTGCACTCCTGCACCCGGACACCATCTCCCAAGGCAACAGCCACGGATTCCTGCTGGGCGGAGTGGTGCAGAAACCACATCATAGGTTTCCATGCTTCTCATGGTCAAGGAAGAATGAGACAAGGGCCCATTTGTCCTATTTTTACAATTTTTCTGCAGGTTTGACATTTTTCAAAATAAAAAATTGATTTTTTCAAAAAAGAGAATCCTAGAGATAATGGAGAGAGGACAGGATGAAAATGTTTTAAGTTTCTGCCTCATATTAGGATTCAGGCAACAAGTTTTTAGTAGCACAGTTTTGAATATGTTTTTAAGTCTAGTGTTATTGCTATCTTATTGCTATAACCTGTACTTTCCAAGTATTACCTGGTTCACTTCTTTGTTATAAGAATAACTTTGTTTCTTATTTATGAATTAGTAGACAAACATATTCATTTTTTCTATTACAATGGTGAAATATACATTGTACCACTTTCATCAGTTTTAAGTGTACAGTTCAGTGGCATTAAGTACATTCACGTTGTTGTGCAACCAACTCCACCACTTGTCCACAGAACACATTCATCTTCCCCAACTGAAACTCTATACCCATTAAACCCTAAGCCCACAATCTCCCCTGCTTCTAGGCCCTGGCAAATGGCATTCTACTTTCCGTCTCTACAAATGTGATTACTCTAGAAATCTGTATAACAGGAATCATACAACGTTTGTCCAATATTTAACTGACTATTTTACTTAACATGTCTTTGAGGTTAATCCATGTTGTAGTGTGTGTCAAAATTTCTTTCCTTTTTAAGACTAAATCATATTCCATTGTATGTACACATCAGATTTTGGTCATCCATTCATCTCTCAATGGATACTTGTTCTGCTTCCACCCTTTTAGCGACTGCAAATGCTGCTGCTAGGAACATGGATGTACAAATACCTGTTTGAGTTCCTGCCTTCACTCTTTTGAGTATATCCTTATATAAACCTTATATTCTTAGATATCCAATTTCTACCCTCCTTCAACTGGTTGCCCATCCACACCACGAGCATTTACTGTGTGCCTACCACGTGCTAGGGAGGCATGGTGTTAGATTCTGGAGAGATACAACTAGAAACTCTACTGTCTGGAGGAATGCGGAGAGAACTGAACAGTGAGGTCCCAGGTGCCTGACAACACAATCCAAGAAATGCCGGTTATTTTGTCACATTTGAATTTCTTTTCTATAGGGCAATTTTCCAGAAAAGACAAGTCACTAGCTAGCATTTGGAAATGTGTGTGTGTGTGTGTGTGTGTGTGTGTGTTTTATTCACGGATTTTCTTACCATGATGTTGAATTAATGTTCAATTCAATGAACGATGTTCAATTCAATGGTCAACATCTGTTGAAATGGTGTTCGTCCTTTCTGAGGATCTGTTCTCCAGTTCTGCATCTCCTCTTTCAGCTCCACAATCATTCTGTTAATGTTTTTTCACATTGTGGTTTTGCAACCAAGTTTGTGTCTACCTTGTGTATCATTCCATTTCTTTCCCCTGACACATCTGCCATATGTCTCTCTGAACTTATCAGCCTCAGAGGAGGGCAAGAGGGTTGCTGGAAAGGCTGAGGGAAGAAGGAACCTGGTAGAAGGTGATGGCTGGGCAGAGTGAGCTCCTCCTTGTGCCACTGAGGTGGAACGTGGGGGTGTAGAGAAAGGACACAGCAGAAATACGGCAAATATGCTGCAGTGACAGAGAGCAGGAGAAGGAGCCTTGGCAAGCAGAGGAACTCTGCTAGGTGGTGTTCTTTCTGGTCCTGGGCAGAACTGTCCACCCTCTGCTGCAGTCCGAATGAGCTGCTCTCTTGTGAACTGTCCCGATCTTGTAGCTGACCATGAGAAATGCCAGGGCTTGCAGAACCTTTGGAAACGGTCTAACCTACCCAAGAGCAGACAGGCTAACTGGACAAGCCTGGGCACAGCCAAGAAGCAATTCTCCAAAGAGTCATGCTTGTCAGTTCTCCCTTAACTATATTAGAAAAAGCCCAGAAAACCAACAAGAGAAGATGGGGTTGCACAGGGGAGGGAAATGCAAAGCAACAAAAGAGCTGGAAGCACAGAAGATTCTTGGTGAAGGAGTTAAGAATATGTCACTCCAAAATATGCTGCTCTGATATTGACTTCTGAGTTAAGGCCACTTGAAAAATAGGTACAAGACCATTCTGCCTTTTTTGCTGTTTCAGCAGGAGATGAAATCCTTATGTGAAATGAGAAAGTTAACAGACAGTCTAATTAACAGTCTTATCAAAGAAAGTTATGGCCAAGGAAAATTTGTACAAATTTCATTACACTAACCCTTATCATCCTAGCCACTTCTCCCAGTTAACTACCCTAGCCCAGGCTTCTTTTTGGCCTTGCTACAGTTTCATAATTGACTACACTTTGTCCAGTCCACTATATAAGTGTTCAATTCTCACTGCATCTGTGGGGCTTCATTTCCTTATGAGGGCTCCCCTGTCACATAAAAGTTACATTAAATAAATGTGTGTGCTTTTCTCCTGTTGATATTTCTTATGTCAATTTAACGTGTAGGCCCAGCTAAAAAAACTGTAAGAAAGCAGAGATAAATTTTTGCCTTCCCTACAATATTTACTTGAGACTACAGAGAATTTTATTATCACCAGGTGATAATAAGTTCAATTTTTTATATTAATTATTTATTTGCTTACCATGGCAAGGGAGCACATGGCATCAAAAGAGGTGTGGAAGCATCTTGGAGCATCTTGGGAAAGGAGATCAGGCTGGATTTTACTGAGATGTTGAGGTTTCGTTTAAGGCTGGAATTTCACTGTGGGTAGGGTTGCAGTGAGGCTTGACTAGGATTGGATAAGAATCATGATCTAACAGTTTAGAATTCCAGGTACTTTTTCATGCTCTAGAAACCATGGCTAAAAGCATTCCTGCCACAACGTTGTTCTGCCTTTTAAAACAGTTTTTTTTTTTTTTTTTTTTGAGACGGAGTTTGCTCTTGTTCTTGTTGCCCAGGCTGAAATGCAGTGGCATGATCTCAGCTCACTGAAACCTCCACCTCCTGGGTTCAAGCGATTCTTCTGCCTCAGTCTCCTGAGTGGCTAGGATTACAGGCATGAGCCACCATGCCCAGCTAATTTTGTATTTTTAATAGAGATGGGGTTCCTCCATTTTGGTCAGGCTGGTCTTGAACTCCTGACCTCAGGTGATCCGCCTGCCCTGGCCTCCCAAAGTGCTGGGATTATAGCTGTGAGCTACTGTGCCCGGCAACAATGTTTTGCAATTATATTACCTAACTGCACTTTAAGAATCATGTATGGGCAATATATATTTTTTTTAATTAAATAAGCTGAATCTCTTGGTTAAATCTAGACTTCAGCACAAAACTCTTAGGTTTTAGAACTTGGGGGAGAAGGTAAAACAGAGAGAAATTACAAGGCACAATTTTTGCTTCCTATTATTTGGAAACTTCCGAATCCCTCTTAATCTTACTGTCAATAAACTGAAACTTACCTTTGTGTCACCTCCAAAGAAAACCCCAGGCTGATGGTAGAAACAGCATAGGGAAAGGAACATCACCATCAGTTACTGAGGAGGTGCTATAAATGGGTGTGTTAGGACAGAGACTGTGGATGCAGTTCTAGAACACAGGCCCTATAAAGAGAAACCATGCATGGGAGGACTTCAGAACAACAGTAATTTACATGCAAACAATGACTGGACTGATGACAACTGTTCCTGATGTTAGTCCAGAGGGATTGCAAACGAAGCCAAGGTTTTGAGCCTGTTTAACTGTGAAGAAGGCCTCTAACAAAGATGCTCATGTTTTTCCTGACTCCTCAACCAGGATGTCAGCACCCAAACTGGCAAAGGGCACAAAGGTGAGGCTCAGCTTATACGGAAGATAACAGAAATAGGACCCAAGAAGATTACTTAGATCTAGTAAGATGAATTTTAACAGAGAGAAGTACAAAACTAACACGTGCCCAATATTAACTGTATTTATTAATGGAGAAACGTGGTTCACAGAGAATTGCGGTTTGTGGAGAAACGAGGTTTGACAGGAGCATCTGTAGAGGACAGTTCAGCATTGTGGCTGACTGTATGTTTGGCATGAGTCACAGTTTGGTACAAGACTGCCAAAAGAAAACAAAATGCAGCAAAACAAAAGCAAAACCATCATTGTCCTGGACAGCATGAGAAACACAAAGCTGCAGAACGCAAAAGCCGAATGCAGAACATGGATGGATCCCTGTTTCTATGAATAGGACCACCCAAACAGGAAAGCGTTTCCACAGTTTAGACCTTGGGACTGAGGAAGGGACCACCCCAGTCTGCTGTATCCTGAGCAGACACCCTGAGAATTGAGTTACACCCCTCTGCTGGGATAGTAACTGATGGAAGTTAAGCAGCCTAGAGAGAAGCCAGTGACACAAGATGGACATGGAAACGTTAAGGCTGAAGAAGTAATGACTCAGAAGAGGAGTGAAAGCTGGCTCTAATTATTTCAAGAATGTATTAAAACACAAATTGCTCGGTCCCACAAGTTCCCAGGTGATGCTGATATAGCTGGTCCTGAGGCCACACTTTGGGAACCGCTGCACTAAGTAACGAAATTGTAATTGGTTTTCTTTCTTTCTTTTTTTTTTTTTTTTTAGATGGAGACTCACTCTGTTGCCCAGGCTGGAGTTCAGTGGCATGCTCTTGGCTCGCTGCAACTTCCGCCTCCTGGGTTCAGGCAATTCTGCCTCAGCCTCCTGAGTAGCTGGGATTACAGGCACGCATCACCATATCCAGCTAATTTTTGTATTTTTAGTAGAGTCGGCGTTTCACCGTGTTGGTCAGGCTGGTCTCAAAACTCCTGACCTCATAATCCACTCCATCTTGGCCTCCCAAAATGCTGGGATTGCAGGCATGAACAACCATGCCTGGCCAGTTTGTTTTTTTTCAACTGTACTAAGTAAGATTCCACTAAGACCTGATGGCCTGTTTCTCAGTAAATCCACACTGGGAGGAATTTACTGGTTTTGAAGCCTCACACATTTGTAATTAAGATTATGTTCTTTCTAAAATTTCATATCGCTTAGCAGAAATTCAATCTTTCCTTTCTGACCCTTCATGTTTCTTAATAGTTCAGCTTCATGAAGCAGACTTCTGTTTGCACTTCATTTTCTGGCATCTTATACAGCAGACATTTTTCCTCTGGTCTTCTACCACTTTGCCTGTATTTTTCTGTTATGTTCAGCAGATCAAGCTTCATAACATATTAAGTTGTGAGCTACCTTTATCAAATTATATCTGGCGCCCCACATCTAAAATAGTAAACACTGATCTAATCCTGTCCCCAAATGCCCACACTGAGCCCATCATCCCCAGAGATCTATTAGGATGGAAACAGCTGCATTCAATTCCTGATTAATTTTCTTTTCTCTTATATACTTAAAACTTCAGCCTTTAGATCCCACTAGGAAAATTACCAGCATATGGGAATGCATATAAATGACATGCAAAGCAATGCAAATTAATACAAAACATACATCTCTAAATTGCTTGAGAAAAGTCTCTAAGCCTCAACGTTGATGTTATTTGCTTTGCTTCACTACACTGGCAAGCAGCGGCTGGATCCTTTTATTACAGTTAATTTTATACAGCATTGAGCACCTGCCACTTGTTGACACATTAAGTATCCTGGCCTTAACTTTACCACTCTTTGGCTGTACAACCTTGAACAGGTTCTCAACATTCTCCAGGTTCCAGATTCTTCAACCAGAAATGATAGAAATGGCATCATGATAATAAAACCACCAGCACTAAGGTTTATTGAGCACTTACTATGTGCCCAGCATAAGGCACACACTGTGCATGCATAATGCACACAGGCAGTCCTTACAACAGCCCACAAGGAGGTGCTATAGAGCACGTACCCCTAAGGTTCGGTGCCATTTCAGAGACCAGGAAACCGACAGTAAGGTCAGGAAGCTTGTATCAGGTCCTAAGCTAGAGAGTGACAGAGCCAGACCCAGAAGCTGAGCAGTCTCACTGCAGAGGCCTTGCTCTTAGCTATGCTGCCGGCTCTGTTGCGTGATCATACATTTTTCTCCTAAGCATTACATTTGTATGATCTGTGAAGTAAATCACTCAGTCATAATGTGCTTTAAAACACTGTTTCTGTAAGATGTTGACAGTTTACATGATATGAACTTGATATCAAAATAACATCACAATCCAAGGGGGTAGGATCAGACATCCTGTGTGCTCAGCTTCTCCTTCCAACTCACTCCATCGCAATCACACATGACTGAGTCTCCCTCTCCTTCCAACTCACTCCATCACATTCACACATGACTAAGTCTCCCGCATCTTAAATTACCTAGCCCTCTGTCCCACCTCTCACTCTGGGAGCAGCTTCCAGTCCTCAGCCACCACCCCCTCGTCCCAGGATTCCGACTTCTAGTACAGATGGCCATCTTTGGAGAGTCAGCCAGCAAACGTGCTATGCGGCCACTCAGGAGCCTCGAAAGCTGCCCAGACTCAATAAAACCAAACTTGTCTTTCCTCCTCCAATGTTCCCGTTTCTGTAAATAGCAGCACTCAAGCTTAGCGGGAGTCACGCTGCACTCTCACACCCTACACAAAACTCATCTGCACTCTCACACCCTACACACAACTCAGCCCCAAGTCACTCCAGAGCCGGCCTTGAATCCACCCACTGTGTCATCCCTACCGCCACTACCTCAGCCTCAACCGCCTGGCCTCCTGCACCCTCTGACCCAGCCCTGTCTACTGAGGGGCTCCTCAAGTCCATTCTGCACGTGACAGCTGGAGTTTTGTGTTTTTAATCCACATCTCATCTGCATACTAGCAGGTGTGAAACTGCCCGCTCTCTACAATGCCCCTTAGCACCACCTGGCCCTGGTACCTGCTGGCCTCTCCGGGTGCCATTCTCCATCCTCCTCTCAGGTCATACTGAACCTGTCTTTCTTCCAACTTTCAGGCTCTCCTCTCCTCTGGTCTCAGCATACACCATTCCCTGGGGTGGGAATACTCCCCATTCTCCCCCCTCCCCTCCCTCATGGCTGCTTAGTTTACACAGCTCCTACTCATCCTGGAGCCCATCTTCAATCTCCTCAGCAAGGCCTCCTGCCTCAGCACAGATGCAGTGAGCTGCAGCACCTCTGAGCCTCACAGCAGCCAGTAATCCACACAGGTGGACTGATGAATTCACTTTTCAGCCTTGCTTTGCTCATTTTTACTGTCTCACTGCATTCTCCCTGCCTTGTAGCCTAAGAAGGAAAGACTCTGAAGCTGACTCCGTTTTCTCTCTCCTATGTGGTGCTCTGATAAGCCCCAGGTCACCAGGTCGCGCTCCCAGCACCCGTGGCTCTAGGGTGACACAGAAACAGCACGGTCAGGTACAGAATCCCCTACCTGACCTCTCTCCCCCTCCCTTCCTAGAAAACCACAGGTCATTCAAAGTCAGTTTGGGAAGCACCTGTATTTATGGCCTGCTTATCTTGAAGGCACTTGGCTAGGTGCCATAAAGTGCCAACTCTGACCGATTGCCCGATTATGCCATTCACCCCTACCTAACTCTGTGCAGGAGACACGACATTTAGCAAATAAGTGTAAACTTTTTTCCTCCAAAGAAAAGAGTATAAACCTTCTTATCCCACCACCCCATAGCAGGTAACTCCTTTCAGTCCCCACAGAAGCAATTCAGTGGGCACACAATTCTTTGGCTACTGTTTCTATCCTGATGCCAGTAAGAGACAATCAACATCTTAATCGGTCATTTCTCACACAAATTTGGATTCTTAGAAATTGCAACATAGGAAATGTCTCTATAATGATTCCCTTTTAAAGATTTTACCTCCTGAAGACACTATCAACAAAAGCTGTCAAAATGAACTTAGTTTCTAGAATATCTTAGGCTGACTGATGCTTGAATAGGGACATGTTTTATGCATGCAAGATCAAAAAAGGTCACTTCAGTCTACTCACATGAGACAATTAAATGCATTATATTATCCCCAAATATGTTAATTTCCTGGTTTGTTGTTCTACCATTTTTAAAGACCAAAAAAAAAAAGTGCCCCAGGGCCAATATCGCGTCTCCGCCTGCCCAGCAAGGGGATAATACACTTTTTCCCCAGGCTACATAACTTGGAAACCTCCCGGCCCGGGAAAGCTGAGTCCTTAAATTTACAAAACACCCACTCCCCCGTTTGCCTAGCACCGTTTCCTACGTGAAGGCTGCAAATGGACTCGAGCGTCCCGTTTCTCGGCTCGGATCCCAGAGGCGACACCACCTCGCAGAGGGACGATCCCGGCCCGCTCTGCGGCACGAAAATCTGACCTTAAAAAGCGCAGAAGCTGGTCACTGGGAAGGGCGCGGCCTGGAAGGCGCGGCCCGCAGCTTCCGCCGCCAAAGAACATCTCGGAGCCCCCTCCAGCCCCAGTTGCCCTAGCGCAAAAGCCCCGGGAGCAGTCCCTTCACGCGCCCCGCGTCCCTGTCCGGAAGCTCGGGGCTCGGGCAGCATCGCTCGTCCCGGGTGGTCCAGGGCTGAGGAGAAGCGGTGGGCGGCTCGGAAAGGCGAGGTCGGGAAGCTGGGCTCAGCAGCTCCTCGGGCCCCCGGCGCCCCGCACAAGCGCGGGCCAGGCGGGGCGGCGCTGGGTCGCGAAGGACCAGGACTGCGGGATGCCCCTGCTCCCGGAAAAGGCGCGCCTAGGAGCCGCGTTCTCGGCACTCGGGGAGAGTCCCGGGAAAGCTCCGCGCCGGCGCGCCCGCGACTCCAGCTTGGCGGCTCCGCTCCGCCCGCCAGCCCAGGAAGCCGGCGCCGTGGCCCGCGCCAGTTATCCAGGGCCGCCCTTTCCCAGCGCTGGCTTCGGGGAACTTCTCCGCGTGACCCCAGGCGGCGGCTGCCGCGGGAAGCCCCGAAGTTGCGGCGTCCACTAGGCGCGCGCCGGGGTCACCCACTCGGCCCGCGACCCTGTGTCCGCCCGCCGCGCGCCCTGATCGGCCCCCAAGACTCCCGCAGGCGCGGAGAGAGGCCGGGGTTCAGCCGGGGTCCCCGCGCGGCTCCGGAAGGGCGCCCCCGCCTGCCGCCCGCAGAGGGACGCGGCGCTGAAGTTTTTCCCGGCGGGAAAACGAAAGTCGTGAGGAGCTGAGGGTCGGGGAGTCCCAGCCACCCCGCGGCGAAGACGGGGCTGAGACCGGGCTAACAGCTCCAGCCCCGTGGCTAACTCGACTTACGAGAGGGAGCGGGGCAGCCCCGAACGCGGGGTCCGCGCGGCTGCGGAGGCCGCCCCGGCGGGGTCCGCGGGCTGCGCTCTGGGTTCCCAGGCTCTCCGCAGCGGCTCGCTCTCGCCCCCTCCTCCGTCGCCCCTACTGGGGAGCCGCTCTCGCCCAGCCCGGGATGGGAGAGCGCCGAGCGGCCCCCGTGACGCGCGGCGAAAGGAGGAGTGCCGCCGCCGCGCTCCCGCAGAGGGAGCTCCCCGCCCTGCGCTCCTGGTCCCAGCGCCGCGCTCCGGACAAAGTTCCCAGGCGCGCGCGGTGCTCTCGGCTCTCCGCCGCTGCCCCGAGCGCCATCCAGCTTCACTTCCCTCCCACATTAGACAAGAACTCTGAGGTCAGGAGAGCCAAGTGACTTGCCCAAAGTCGTTCAGAAGGCAGTGACACAGCAAACTCACATCCGCGGCTCCTTATTTCCCCCCGAACGCCGGGCTCTGCGGAGACTCAGGCCCTGCGGGAATCGCCCAACCAGGCAGAAGGCAGCTTGCTCTCATAGGTAAGATGAGGAGTGTCCCACGCAGCCCGGAGAAATATCAGCAGCGTGGGAAGGTGGAGCTTTTTGCTCAATAACTATAGAGTACAAAGTTGTTTTTCAGTCAGCTCCCACATGCCAAATCGGCTTCCTCTTTATCCTCAAGTGAGGGAGAGCGTGGCGGCTGTGTGGACGCCATTTGGGATCACCAAATAAGTGCAGGAGAGAAAGCACACAGCTATTAAACCAATTGGCGGACACGGAGGACTCGGCCTTCGGAGCAGGTTCCTGGGAATATTCGAACTTTGTAAAGCGGGTGCGCCTCGCTGTGCTTGCTATTCATGCGCTTCCAGGAGTCTCCCACGAAGCTCCACGACCTTTCGGGGCCGGGGGCTCCCAGGGCTTGGCCTTTCAGGGCAGCGAGTAACACCAGACAAGTTAATCCCAGTCGGTTCGTTCCTGACTCGAGTCCTTGCGTCAATCAGTGTTGACTGAGGGCCCCGCAATGTGCATGGCTGTTGGGTGGGGAGCTGGGTAGGACCCGGTGGGACCTAGGACCTAGGACCTAGGACCTGGTGAATCTCAAAGAGAGAGCGTCACGTGAGACCCCATATACTTTACTCCCAGAACCTGGAGTCGGCCCCAAACAGCATACTTTGAGTCTACCCTAGCCCCCACGCCTTTTAAAAACCTCCCTGTGCTCAGAGACCAAGTGTTTTAGTATTCATTTTACAGACTTACTTTCAAGCAAATGGCCAGCTTTGCCTTCATTTCCTCCCCATGGGACCGCCTCTGTCTGGAAGAATAATTTACACTTCCTGGGTCTCCCTCATCTTTACATGATGATGACGGTAGTCATGATGATAAAAACAACTAAAGCTTCTATTATCCACCCTGGGCACTGTTCTAAGCAATTTATGCAGATTATCTCTTTCAATCCTCACAACTTTATGAGGGAGGTGCTGTGCTATTGTTATTCTGATTTTACAGATCAAGAGAGGGAGGGAGGCAAGGTGAAGTAATTTGCCAGTAAGTGGGTGGTCTGTCTGGTGTCCATGCTCTTAACCACCAAGGTCTCCAAGAATGGAATTCAAAGAGACCATTAGCCATCATTAACCACAGCTCAGGCATCTCAAACAAGCCATGCTAGGAAACACACATTTCCTCCCAAAGAGGTCAGTTTTACTATTTTGCATGTATCATGTCATAAAGTGGATATCCATTCACTCACTTTCTTCTCTATTTCCAACTTCTAAATCAACTATTTTGTCCTAAAGCAAACTGTTTCTTAAAAACCTATTCATCATCATAAAGTTTGCAAATTTTGTTTTGGATTGTTTTATACTCAGACCATACCCAGCTCTTTCCCTCTCCTCTCTACTCACTGCCTTCAGTTACTCTCTTTCATCCCTTAAAACCTTGCTATAGGCTGGGTGCAGTGGTTCACGTATGTAATCCCAGTACTTTGGGAGGCCAAGGTGGGCAGATCACCTGAGGTCAGGAGTTCGAAACCAGCCTGGCCAACAGGAAGAAGCTTCGTCTCTACTAAAAATACAAAAATTAGCCAGGCGTGGTGGCAGGCACCTGTAAGCTCAGCTACTCAGGAGCTGAGGCAGGAGAATTGCTGGAACCTGGGAGGCAGAGATTGCAGTGAGCCGAGATCATGCCACTGCACTCCAGCCCAGGCAACAACAGTGAGACTCTGTCTCAAAACAAAACAAAACAAAAAACCAAACAAAAACCTTGTTGTAACCTGCTCTGCAGGTCTTCTGAAAGTGGGTTGCCCAAGGATGGTAGTGGCCTCCAGAATGGTCTCTGCCATACTGTAAGCATGCTAGTTCTGCTCTGCATTCCTGTATCAGCCTCCTAGGACTGCCTAACAAATACCACGGACTGCACCACTTAAAACAACAGAAATGTATTTCCTCACAGCTCTGGAAGCTGGAAGCCTGAAATCAATGTGTTAGCAGGGCTGTGATCCCACTGTGCCCCTTCCTAGCTTCTGGTGGTTGCTGGCAATTCTCGACATTCCTTGGCTTGTGGCTGCAGCACTCCAGTCTCTGGCCTTTTCCTGTGTCTCCTCTGCAAACACATTTCCCTCTTCTTTAAGGATACTGGACTTAGGCCCCACCCTAATCAAGTATGACCTCATTTTAACTTGATTACTTGGTAAAAACCCTATTTCCAAATAAGGTCACATTCACAGGTTCCAGGTAGACATGAATTTTCAGAGAATGCTGTTTAACCCAGTGCAATCTCCAAAAGTCAAATAAAAACATATTGCCTGAGCTAAGGATGCAGAGGTGTAAGTCACAGCTCCAGCCCTCCAAGAAACTCTTAATTACAGAGGTAGTCCTTGCACTGAGAACATAAAGACAGGATTCACTAAGAGCCAACTAACTGGACCCAAATGACAATCTAGGGACCAAATGGGGCACAGTCACTGAGGATACGGCTACAGGACTGCACTCCAGGATGAGGGTGATTCAAGCACACCTGTGAGGGAGAAATAGAAAAAGCAAAGAGAAATAGAGAGCTTATCAGAAGCACAGCTCCAAGGGGAAGAGTGTGCCTGGCAGAATTTTACTTCTCGACTTTCATGCAGAAATGAAAGACTGAAGGGATGTAAATACCTACCATACTGAGTATAAGAACACAGTAAATTACTTTTACTGTACTTTTACTGTACTGTAATGTCATGGCAATTACCATGCTCTAAAGTTCTCTCTTCACCAGGCATGGTGGCTCACACCTGTAATCCCAGCACTTTGGGAGGCCGAGCAGGCAGATCACTTGAGGTCAGGAGTTTGAGATCAGCCTTGCCAACATAGCAAAACCCCGTCTCTAGGAGTTTGAGATCAGCCTTGCCAACATGGCAAAACCCCGTCTCTAGTAAAAATACAATAATTAGCCGGGTGTGGGGGTGGGCACCTGTAATCCCAGCTGCTTGGGAGGCTGAGGCAGAAGAATCACTTGAACCTGGGAGGCCGATGTTGCAGTGAGCCGAGATCACACCACTGCACTCTAGCCTGGGTGACAGAGTGAGACTCCTAAAAAGAAAGTGCTCTCTCCTTTTAGGATTTTCATTTGATCTTTATTACAATCCTGAATGTCATCAGAGAAAGGGACATCCTATTTTATAACCAAAGATCCCAAGGCTCAAAGAGTCAAGTAACTTGCACAGATCAAACAGCAAATCATTTGTAGAGTTGGTATGAAGCATACTGGCCTGGATATTCCTCAGTTAGGAATGTCCCCCTAATGTTGCTTCATGGGACAGCTTTCCAGTATTGATTGAATTGTTTTTGGTCCAAAGAAAACATTTAAAGAAAAAGTGAATCCTGCAAGAAATCCTAAAAGTGATGTGAATCTCAAACTGGAATTGTGAAAAACCTTCCCCAAACATCTGAACTGATTTCATTAAATCTGCTGAGGACTTGCAAGTGTATTGAAGTCTCCTTTAGGCCATCAGAGACTTAAACAGATCTAATGGGCTTCTGTAGAACTTTGCTGATTATCTTAAAGAAATAGGGGTTGACGGGAGGCAGAGGTTGCAGTGAGCCGAGGTCGCGCCACTGCACCCCAGCCTGGCGCCTGGTGACGGAGTGGGACTCTGTGTCAAAAAAAAAAAAAAAAAAAAAAAAGAGCCGGGTGCAGTGGCTCACGCCTGTAATCCCAGCACTTTGGGAGGCTGAGGCGGGTGGATCACGAGGTCAAGAGATAGAGACCATCCTGGTCAACATGGTGAAACCTCGTCTCTACTAAAAATACAAAAAATTAGCTGGGCATGGTGGCACGTGCCTGTAATCCCAGCTACTCAGGAGGCTGAGGCAGGAGAATTGCCTGAACCCAGGAGGCGGAGGTTGCGGTGAGCCGAGATCGCGCCATTGCACTCCAGCCTGGGTAACAAGAGCAAAACTCTGTCTCAAAAAAAAAAAAAAAAAAAGAAAAAGAAAAAGAAAAAAAAGAAATAGGGGTTGAATGAAACTTGGAGGGCACTCAGAATCACTGATAAGAAGTGTAGGGGAAGCTGAGTAAAAAAACAAGAAGTTCCATTACAGGATGGTATGCCAGCAGAAATTGACAACTGCACCTCAGTATCTGATCTCAGAAATGTGTAAAGTTACACACAGGTGACCAGATCTTGCCATGTTTTGAAGACTTTCTGATAAGGATCTGCAACTATGACTAGCAGCTGAAAGCAAGCAGGAAGTCTAGTGTTGGTCTGAGTATCTGATGATTTGATGTCTTTCCCTGGATTTTCCATTGCTTAGCAAGCAGGTAACTTACTGAGTCTTCTGCTGGCTGACTTTAAAAGTATATTTAAGCTTGAAATGCTTTTGATTCTAGTGTGATTCACTGAGTCTTGCTTGTGCAAAGTGCTACACTGGTTGCTATGGGAAAGTACAAAAATATAAAAGACAGTTCCTGACCATAAGAAAATCCCATCTAATTCAGGACATATGAGACATATAGAATAAAAATTATGTAAGTGTGGTTGCAATGGAATTTGTAAGCAGTTATCACTCAGTTCTCTGTTCAGATGCAACTTCTTTTTAACAGGCCTTCCTTGACTACGCTTTTTAGAACAATGGTCTGTCCCACCTCCACATCACCTGTTGGCCTTTTTCCTGCTTTATGACACTTATTACAATCTGAAAATTAAATTGTTGCTTGTTTACTCTGCTCTTAGACATACTATCTATGAGGGCATGAGCTTTGTCTTATTCTCTGCTGTATTCCTCATACCTGAAAAAATGTTGGGAATATATTAGGTGCTCATTAACTAGTTGTTAAATAAATGAATAAAATACATATTAACCAACTGAAAATGGACTAAGATAACTTGGATGAATGTTCCCCACATTTGCCTGATAAGACTCACGTAGGCATTTGGAAAAAAAGAAATTGTTGTAGGTTTTGATTCAGTAAGCCTAGAGTGAGACTCAGGAATCTGTATTTTTAAGACACATTCCAGGTGTTCCTTTTAATGGGACAGTCTGGGAAATATGCATTACTACAGTAATTGAGGGTTGGTGGGAAAGAAAAGTGAGTTGATAACAGCAGGTTGCCCAAGTCAGTGGCTGCTTATTGCAATAATCTGGGGAAGATGTAAAAAATATTGATACCCACTCCGGACCAATGAAATTAGAATCTCTTGGGTGGGGGCAGACTTGGGCAGGGTGTTAAAGCTCATCAGGTGATTCTACTGTGCAGCCAAGGCTGAAAAACCCTGAGCTTTGCAGAAATATTTTATAAGTATCTGATAATACTGATATTCACAATAAAATTGCTAGCAAGTAATATTACTACATTGTGTTCCAGTGGCTTCCAGCTTCTTGTGTCCCACAGCAGGCATCCTTGATCTAATCTGTAAGGACATGTGCAGTAACTTATACTATGACCCAATTTGAGGAAAATAGCAGAAGCTTCTTGCTATTGTGAAAAGTTGTTTAAAGCAACAACTAAGTATAATATCTTGTACTTTTTGGCTGGAGAAGACACCTACAAGAATGTTTTAATGCTAAGAAAGCCAAAGCCTATATGGGCAGGGGTGAGTTAGACAGCACCAAAATGCTATGGTTAAAATAAACTCTGCAGAAACGGACAGATTCTGAATTCTTTCACAGCCTGGAGAAAGGTGATGGGTCGCTAAATAAAGAGGGAAGAATGGGAGATGGGAAGAGTCTATAGCAGTGGCTTTCAACTTGGCTTCATATTATAGTCCTGTGGTATTTTAGTTTTGTGTTGCTATAACAATACCTGAGACTGAGTGATTTATAAACAATGGGAGTTTATGGCTTACAATTCTGGAGGCTGGGAAGTTCAATAGCATGGTGCCAGCATCTGGCAAGGGCCTTCCTGCTGTGTCATTCCATGGCAGCAATTGGAAAGACAAAAGCTGAAGAGCAAGAGAGGAAGGGGGCTGAACTCATCTTTTTATTAGGAGCCCACTCCCTGATAATGGTGCTAACCCAATCATGAGGGCAGACCCCTCATGATGTAATCACCTCTTAAGGGTTCCACCTCTCAACACTGTTGCATTGAGGATTAAGTTTCCAATAAATGAACTTTGGGAACACATTCAAACCATAGTTCCTGGGAAGCTTAAACTACTGATGCTCAGACTCATTCTCAAAGATTCTGCTGTATTGGATACAAGGGAGGTGTGTTTGTGTGTGTGTTTGCAGGGGTGGGGTGTAGAGAGGAGAGAGAGAGATGCAGCAGTGTTGCTAATCAGAGGTTTAGAGAGAAAGAGGACAGCCTGGCCCACATAATCTTCATAATAACAACAGCTATCATTTATTGAGCAGTCACTATGTATCAGTGACTGTGATGCCTGCTTTGCACAGATTACCTCATTTAATCCCCCACAAAAACCGTAGGAGGGAGGCACGTTGGCAACCCCATTTACAGGCATAGGATGAGACTGGGAGGATGACAAGGTTCTATGACTAGGGATTGGTAGAGGTGGGATGTCAGCCTAGAGCCTATACATATCCTCTGCCCTATGCTGCTTCCTCAGCCAAAAACAGATCTGAAGAGAATATCAAGAAGGAGAAATTCTCTGTGGTAGAGGTCATGTCCAGTCATTTTAAGCTATTTGCTGTGCTGTGCTATTAACTCCTTCCTCTTTGCCAGCAAACCTTAAGAAAAGCTTGGCCTCTGTAATCCCAGCACTTTGGGAGGCCGAGGCGGGTGGATCATGAGGTCAAGAGATCAAGACCATCCTGGTCAACATGGTGAAACCCCGTCTCTACTAAAAATACAAAAAATTAGCTGGGCATGGTGGCACGTGCCTGTAATCCCAGTTACTCAGGAGGCTGAGGCAGGAGAATTGCCTGAACCCAGGAGGTGGAGGTTGTGGTGAGCTGAGACTGCGCCATTGCGCTCCAGCCTGGGTAACAAGAGGAAAACTCTGTCTCAAAAAAAAAAAAAAAAAAAAAGAAAGAAAAGAAAAGAAAAGCTTGGTCCACATCAGCTGGGATGGATGGTGCTGTGGGGGAAAAGGAACCAGCTGGGATGAGGTTAGCATAAAGCAGAAGGATGGAGGAAGTTGTGTCAGCACTAGAGACTGACAGCAATGCCCAGGGACCAGCCTGACCGGCAGGCTGATAAAGAGTTTCATAGAAAAGCAGCCACAGTAGGAGAGTGTAACTTCTTGGGAAAAACGTAGAGAAATGGGACAGAGGTACTAAAAGGGCTGTTAGTAGACTGTGAGGCTCAAGTCATCCCACAGGACTTCTGAAGGAAAAGATGGTCCACATTTCCAGAGGGCCAGGGGCTTTACTACATATAAAGTCATTTGTGTCACGAAGCTGGGCTCTTCTAAGTGTGGCTATTTTTTAAAATGTATTCTGGATTTTGGGTGGGGGCTAAGACACATTTCCTTAAATCTTTTCATTTCCATCATCGGCATTTCTTTTGGAGCCATTTCTACACAAAGAAACATAGTTTCGACTTTGCTCTATTTAATTATTTCATGACAGTTACTGTGTAGGCAATAAGGAACAAAGAACAAAAAAGCTATGCTGAGATAAAGATGTGAGGTGACTGGGGAGGTTCACCCACCAGCTAGGCAACTTGCCTTACCACTTCCTTGCCTCCAGCTTTGAAGGATAAGATACAGCCTCACATCTCAGCCAAACTGCCATACGTCATGGAACTTTTAAGGTGTCTTGTGAACAGCCAAAAACATAAATATTAACTGCTTTTAACTTTTAGAAGTACCAGTATTGACATTACAGCTTCAAATGTTTGCATCTATCATTCTTACTTTAAAGCCTAAAAAGCATCGTAGCCCAAATGAAAAAATAGGAACTTAAAAATATGTCCAGGAATTGAGAGGTTAACCACAAATCCTGAACTAGGGGCTTAAGTCTGAGTCAAGTTGATTTGATGTGACCTCAAATTCTGTTCCTCTTATTTAGATGGTTAAAAAAAATTAGGGACATTAAGAACATTAAAATGAAGTTTAAGCAGAAATGAATTACTTGGCTTTTACATGGTAAGAAAGATATGTCCCTGGTTTCTTTAAAATAGGCTTCAAGAAAATGAGATGAGAAAAAAATAGGAGAGGGACTCCAAAGAAACACATGTAGAGCTGATGTGCTCTTCGCCTTCAATAGCAAAGAAAATCCAAAGGGACTTAATATCCAGGCCCACTGAGCACATGCATTCACTTAAAAGCAACAAGATAGTTCCCAATGCACACTGAATTTGAGAAATATCTCAAATGGAGTAAGCTTTGAATAAAGCTTAATTTTTTAAACCTGGAATGCCCTAGATTGAAAAAGAGAGACTCAAGAGCAGATACCAATGTGTTTATATTAGAACTTATCAGTGAGACTTCTGCATTCCATTTCCTCCCAGTGAATTTATGTTTATGTTTTTAGAGACAAGGTCTCACTCTGTCACCCATGCTGAAGGGTGGTGGTGCAATCACAGTTCACTGTAACCTCAAATTCCTGGGCTCAAGCAATCCTTCTGCTTTAGCCTCCCAAATGGTTGGAATTACATGTGTAAGCCATTAGGCTTTGCCCTCAGTAAGTATTTCTTTCTACTCTGACCGCCTTTCATTCACCAAAGGGAGCAAACATTGACTCCCCCAGCATGTATAAGTGGAAGGAATCAACAGGGCTACCATTACTCAGAATGATGCTGACACTGTTGAATCACTTAACATATATTTTGAGGTAAATACTTTTGGTTGAGCAAGAGACATACGTAGTGCCTAACAGGCGCTGATACCAGATTACCAGGTTTGAATCTCCACTCCACCACTTGGTAGCTGCTATGTGACTTTGGGTCACATGACTTCATCTTACACCTGCTAACTCATGTACAAAATGGGGGATGATAATAATTTCCTACCTCTGAAGTTGTGGTGAGGATTAAATGAGTTAATATATCAAAGATGCTTATAACAATGACTGGTATATATAATTGCTCAATAAATATTAGCTTTCACCCCAATCTTCTCCATCCACTCTCCCCCATTTTGTTTTTGCATGCTCATTTTTTTTAACTGGCAGGGTCTGGAATTTGTACAGTGCACTGCTAACCTGCACATCTGCACCTACTTCTCTCAACCAGTTAAGGTAACACTACTTCCCTAGCTAGCAAGGAATGGTGGGTGGTACAATTCTGGCCAATGAGTCACAAGTTTCCTGGGGTTAGGGTGTGTTCATGGAAGGTTTCTTTCCAAAGTAAGGGTCTTGAAAAAAAAAAGTCTAATTCCTTATCCTAATGATGCTGTTTCTACATGTATAACGAACGACCTGTAAGAGCAGAGCCATCTTGGCACTGTGAAGGGAGCAGGAAGAACGGTGAAAACAATGATGACATTGTTGAGTTGACAAATTAATCAACCCTGCAGTTCCTGCCTCTGGATTTGTTCAAAGTAATGATAAGACTTCCTTATTGCTTAAGCTATTTTGAGTAGGATTTTCTGTTATTGTATCTGAAAACACTAACTGGTTGATATTTCTCAAACACCTACTATGTTCAAGATATTTTATAGAGAATACAAAGTGTAAAACCCTGAACCTGATCTCAACAAGATTTCCAGATACATGAGGTAGATAAACCATGAAAAGAAAACTAGTAATGTCGGTGATATGGTTTGGCTCTGTGTCCCCACCCAAATCTCATGTTCAGTTGTAATCTTGTAATCCTCAGTGTTGGAAGTGGGGCCTGGTGGGAGGTGATTGGATGTTGGGGTGGTTTCTAATGGTTTAGCACCATCCCCTTAGTGCTGTTCTCGTGATAGAGTTCTCATGAGATCTGGTTGTTTAAAAGTGTGTGGCACCTCCCCTCATTTCCTCTTGCTCCCACCACATAAGGCATGCCTGCTTACCCTTTGCCTTCTGCCATAATTATGTTTCCTGAGGCCTTCCTAGAAGCCAAGCAGATGGCCAGCATCATGCTTCCTGTACAGCCTGCAGAAACATAAGCCAATTAAACCTCTTTTTATTTTTTTAATATATATTACCCAGTCTCGATTATGTATTTATGGCAATGTGAGAACAGACTAATACAGCCAGGCAGTAAATGTTAAGGGCTTGGATTGGGATGGTCTGAGAAAGCAACATAGAAGGTCTTATCTGAGGAGAGACCTCAAAGAATAAGAAAAACATAGATGGGCAGAGAGAGGAGGGAACATTCCAAGTAGGGGAAATAGTATAAACAAATGTAGGGGAGAGTTAGGGATTATATTAGTTTGCTAGGGTTACCATAACAAAATATCACAAAACGGGTAGCTTAAAACAAGTGCAAAATCTGGGGTCAGAATGTCCACATGGTTGATTTCATTCTGAGGCCTCCTCCCTGGTTTGTAGATGGCTGCCTTTTTGCTGTGTTCTCACATCATCTTTTATCTGTGTGCATGTATCCCTGGTGTTCCTTTGTGTGTCCCAATTTTTTCTTCTTATAAGGATATCAGTCAGATTGGATTGGAGTACAATTTGATTAATATCCTTATAAGAAGAAACCTTATTATAATTTAATCATAGCTTTAAAGTACAGTCACAGTCTGAGGTACTGGGGGTTAGGACCTCAAAATATGAATTTTTGGGGGACACAATTCAGGCTGTAACAGAGATGAAAAGAGAGCTCAAAGTCAAAGGTTAGAGAGCATTGGGAGGTAAAGTTGAAAGGTTATGTTAGGGCCAGATGGTTAGGTAATCTTGAGTACTGGGCCTAGATTTTGCTTTTTGCAGCAGCAGGGAAGCAACATAGATCTTTAAGAAGAATAATTTGGCAGCAATGTGTCACAGGTGTATAATAAGGGAAAGAGTGGGCGTATGAAAAATGGGTTAGGATTGCTGTTGCATATAGTCCAGACAGGCGTTGATAAGAAATGAACTCAGGAGAGGAAGTTGAAGGGACTGAATGAAAGCGAAACTGAGAAGAAAAGGACAAGATGTATGCTTTAGTCTGCTTTCTGTTGCTGTAACTGAATATGTGAGAATGGGCTATTTATAAAGAAATTTGTTTTTTTATCATTCTAGAGGCTGGGGAATCTGTGATCTCAGGGCCACATCTGATGAGTGCCTTCATGCTAGTGGGGACTCTCTGGAGTCCCGAGGGAGTGCAGGGCATCATCACGGGGTGGGGAGTTCACCAGAGAGAGCCAACCTAGCTTTTTATACAGACCTGGTTTTGTGACAACTAGCCCACTCTCCATTAATGCCTTAATCTGTGAAAAAACGAATCAATTTATTATTCATGAGACCTGGCCCTCATGACCCAGTCACTTCTGAAAGGCTCCACCTCTACCACTGCTACACAGGGGATGAAGTTTTAACATGAGTTTCAGAGCAAACCATCAAATCATAGCAATATATGTTTAGAATTTTCCAACAGTCAAGCCAGTGGAAGTTGTGCCATAATAATTCAGCTTGTAAAAAATAGTATTATCATTAGGGTTGTGAGGCCTGGTACATAGGGATTCCAGCTTTTTTTTTTTTTTTTTTTTTTTTTTTTTTTTTTTAATAAAGAAGAGGAAGAAAGAGAAAGAGGAAGAGGGAGAGAGGATGGGGGTATTGCTTTATTGCCCGGGCTAGAATGCAGTCTAGATATGGGTATGCCTATAATTGTCCTTAATAATGGAGACATAAAAGAAAATGAGGGAAGGGAATAACAAACAAGGAGCCAACCAACATTTCGTTTAAACTTCTAAGTTGATATGATGTGGTACTGATAAGAGTGTATATTTTGTGTATTTAAAGTGGAGAGATCTATAAATGTTAATTACGTTTACTTGTTCCAGATCTGAGTTCAAGTCCTGGATATCGTTGCTAATTTTCTGTCTCATTGATCTGTCTAATATTAATGTTGAAGTCTCCCACTATTATTGTGTGGGAGTCTAAGTCTCTTTATTAGTCTTGTATGTCTGGGTATTCCTGTATTGGGTGTGTATACATTTAGGATCTTTAGCTCTTCTTGTTGTTGCATTGATCCTTTTATCATTATATAATGTCCTTCTTTGCTTTTTTTGATCTTTGTTGCTTTAGCGACTATTTTATCAGAGGCAAAAATTGTAACTTCTGCTTTTTATTTATATATTTTAGCTCTCTGTTTGGTTGGTAAATCTTTCTCCATCCCTTGTTTTGAGTCTTTGTGTATCCTTGAATATGAGATGGGTCTGGATGCAGCATACTGATGGGTTTTAGTTTTTTATTCAATTTGCCTGTCTGTCTTTGGATTGGGGGATTTAGTCAATTTAAATTTAGAATTAATAATGATATATGTGAGTTTAATACTGCCATTTAATATTAGCTGGCTATTTTGCCCATTAGTTGATGTAAATTCTTCATTATATTGATGCTCTTTTTAGTATTTTTCAGAAAGGCTGATACTGTTTGTTCCTTTCTATGTGTAGTGGTTCTTTCAGAAGCTCTTGTAAAGCAGGCCTGGTGGTGATGCAATCTCTGAGTGCTTGCTTGTTCACAAAAAACTTTATTTTTCCTTCACTTATGAAGCTTAGTTTGGCTGGATGTGAAATTCTTGGTTGAAACTTCTTTTCTTTAAGGATGTTGAATATTGGTCCCCACTCTCTTCTGGCTTGTAGGGTTTCTGCTGAGAGATCTGCTGTAAGTCTAATAGGCTTCCCTTTGTGGGTAACCTGACCTTTCTCTCTGGCTGCCCTTAGTATTTTCTCCTTCATTTCAACCCTGGTGAATCTGACAATTATGTGCCTTGGAGTTGCTCTTCTTGAGCAATATCTTTGTGGTGTTCTCTGTATTACCTGGAGTTGAATATTATTCTGCCTTACTAGGTTGGGAAAATTTTCCTGAATAATATCCTGAAGCGTATTTTCCAGCTTGGATTCATTCTCTTTGTCACATTCAGGTATACCTATCAAGCGTAGATTAGGTCTTTTCACATAGTCCCATATTTCTTGAAGACTTTGCTCGTTCCTTTTTATCCTTTTTTCTCTAATCTTGTCTTCTTGTTTTATTTCATTGAGTTGGTCTTCGACCTCTGATATCCTTTCTTCTGCTTGATCAATTCGGCTGTTAAAGCTTGTGCATACTTCACGTAGTTCTCGTATTGTTTTTCAGCTCCATCAAATCACTTATATTCCTCTCTAAATTGTGTATTCTTGTTAACATTTTGTCAAACCTTTTTTCAAAGTGCTTAGTTTCTTTAGATTGGGTTTCAACAAGTTCTTTTAATTCACAGAAGTTTCTCATTATCCACATTTTGAAGCCTGCTTCTGTAATTGGAACACACTCGTTCTCCATCAGGCCTTGTTTCGTTGCTGATGAGGAACTGTGATCCCCTGCTGAGGGAGAGGCATTCTGATCTTGGGTATTCTCAGCCTTTTTTGGCTGTTTTCTTCCCTTCGTTGTAGATTTATCCATCTGTGGTCTTTATAATTACTGTCTTTGTAATTGGGTTTCCGAGTGGACGTACAACTTATTGATTCTCAGCGCCGAAATCTGAGCAACCCACTGCGCCGACTAAATCAGCGGCATTAAGATTGATGGTGCTTTTCTGACTCTGCACCAAGAACCGACGCTCTGAGGCGCTGGCAAAACTGCCTCGCCGGTCACAAGAGTCGCGCTGGCGACCCATAGGGCTCCTCCGCTGGGAATCTCCTGGTGCGTGAGCAACAAGAATTCATATGAAGGTGTGGTGTCCTCTGGTTCTTTGTGCTTTCACTGGGAGCTACAATCCTGAGCTGCTAGTGATCAGCCATCTTGGATCTCTCTCTGGGATTCCAGCTTTCTAACACTGAGCACTACCTGTTTGAAAAGGAATAGGCTTCCTTTTTGGGTATGGAGTATTCTAGAGATGTTCAAAAATCAGTTTTGTAAAAAGGACAAAAGTACCATGTAGGAGACTGGTTTATTAGATATTCTTCATCTGTGGTTTAGGGTCAGAAGCCTAAAGGTTTCGTTTAGAACCCAGAGTAGTTAAAACATGTAGCTAATATTCTAAGTCGCCCAGTCTTCTCAAAGAGATAATCTAGGGTAAGGTAGTACTCTCTTACCCTGGTTGGAGTAGACCCTTTGGTTGTTTAGTTTGCGCAATACTCAGCATGCCTAAAGGGCAACTGATGTTATTTCAGTCACCAGTCGGTATATAACATAGTGTAAATGGGCTTGGAAAATTAAGAATTTGGTCACCAAAATGAAAACTTAGAATTGCAAGATCTTTAGTATTAAAAACAGCATGTATGACTTTTGTAGATTGTAATCACTAAACAAAATGCCTGTTTTAAAATTATCTCAAATTTTTTTAATTACAAAAGAAATGTGTGCTTAGTGTCTTTTTAAAGTTGGAAGTAAACTATAAAAGTACCCTTTCATCCTCCTCAGTCTAGCTTCCTTAGGGACAGGCACTGCAGTTTTATCTGTAGCATTCTAGACCTTTTACTGAACATACCCCCACCTCCACCCCACATACATACAAACAAACACACATTTTCAGAGCTATATATTAAAAAGTATATATTATATAATATAGAGTATGCATATATAATAATATACTTTACCTACATATATACCAGTATATGTGTATATATTATGCATGCAAAGGCATATGATTTTTCTTTAATAAAACCAGTATTTGCATTAAACATTATCCAACAATTTGATATTACTTAATTATATAATTAGTACATATTTTCAAATGGCCCTATCTTAAATATTTTCTTAAACAATAAAGGAAAATATAGAATAAAGTCTCAGGATAAGAATTAGAAAAATAGGTACTCTAAGGAAATTATAATGAAACAATACAATTTTGTTAGTTCTCAAATATTACAATACGTAGGGTTATTCTATCCTGAACATTTTCATTGTACTCTTAAAGGAAGAAAAATAAAATGATTTATACTTTTATTAATAGGTAAACATTTCCAGGTGTTTTCTTTTCAGGTATTTAATTTTTTAAAAATCTAAACAGAAAGAAGACACCCTAGTACCAATTTCAAATTTGCCAAATGGCACATGTAGTCAAAAGTGCGTCTTTTTCCTTGGTTCTCCAGACCCATAATTTATTTCTCCAGAGGCCATTATTAAGCAGTTTCTTATATATTGTAAAGATGTACCTTAATATTCTATACATTTAAAATAAGAAAACATGCAAAAAGCAAAACCGTATCACCACCCACCAAAATGACTGCACTTGCATGAGTGCAGGCACACCTCATTTTATTGCACTTTGTAGATATTACTTTTTTTTTTAATTGAAGGTTTGTGGCAATCTTGCATTCAGCAAGTCTATCAGTACCATTTTTCCAACAGCATGTGCTCACTTCGTGTCTGTGTCACATGTGGGTAATTCTTGAAATATTTCCAACCTTTTTGTTATTAAATTTGTTATGGTAATCTGTGAGCAGTGACCTTTGATGTTACTTATTATAATTGTTTTGTTCCAATAATATTGAAGTTAGGCCAACTAGTAACCCTATAACGGCCTAAGTGTTCAAGTGAAATAAAGAGTTGCACATCTCTCCCTTTAAATCAAAAGCTGGAAATGATTAAACTTAGTGAAAAAGGCATATTGAAAGCTGGGATATGCCTAAAGCCAGGTCTCTTTTATCAAACTGTTAGGTAAATTGTGAATGCAAAGGAAGAGTTCTGGAAGGAAATTAAAAGTGCTACTACAATGAACACACAAATGGTAACAAAGCAAAGCAGCCTAATTGCTGATATAGAGAAAGTTTGAGTTGTCTGGATAGAAGATCAAACTGGCCACAACATTCCTTAAGCCAAGACCTAATCCAGAGCAAGGCCCTAACTCCAATTCTATGAAGGCTAAGAGAGGTGAGGAAGCTGCCAAAGAAAAGTCTGAAGCTGGCAGATGCTTGTTCATGAGGTTTAAAGAAAGAAGTTGTCTCTACATAAAGCAGCAAGTGCTGATGTAGATGTAGCAAATTATCCAGAAGACCTGGCTAGATAATTGATGAAGGTAGTTACGCTAAACAGATTTTCATTGTAGATGAATCAGCCTTCTACTGGAAGAATATGCCATGTAGGACTCTTATAGCTAACAAGGAGAAATCAATGCCTGGCTTCAAAGCTTCAAAAGACAGGTTGACTCTTGTTAGGGACTAATGCACTGGTGACTTTATGTTGAAACCAATTCTTACGTAACATTCTGAAAATCCTAGAGGCCTATGCAAAACCGACTCTGTCTGTGCTCAAGAATTGGAACTATAAAGCTTGGACGACAGCACATTTGTTTACAGCATGGTTTACTGAATATCTAAAGCCCACTGTTGAGACCTACTGCTCAGAATAAAATATTTCTTTCAAAATATCACTGCTCTTGGCAATGCACCTAGTCACTCGAGAGCTCTGATGGAGATGTACAAGATTAATGTTGTTTTCATGCCTGCCAACACAGTTTCTATTCTGCAGCCCATATATCAAGGAGTAATTTTGACTTCTAAGTCTTACTTTTTAAGAAATACATTTTGTAAGGCTATAGCTGCCATAGATAGTGATTCCTCTGATGGAGCTGAACAAAGTAAATTGAAAAGCTTCTGGAAAGAATTCACCATTCTAGATGCCATTAAGAATATCCATGATTCATGGGAGATCAAAATATCAACCTTAACATGAGTTTGGAAGAAGTTGATTCCAATCCTCATGGATGACTGTGAGGGGTTTAAGACTTTAGGATAGAAAACAACTGCAGATGTGGTGGAAATAGCAAGACGACTAGAATTAGAACTGGAGCCTGAAGATGTGACTGAATTGTTGAAATCTCTTATCAAACCTGAATGGATAAGGAGTTGCTTCTTATGAATGGGCAAAGAAAGTGGTTCCTTGAGACAAAATCTACTCTAAGGATTTAGGGTATTCCATAAACTTAGTTGATAAAGCAGCAGCAGGGTGTAAGAGGGTTGACTCCAATTTTCAAAGTTTTATTGTGGCTAATGCTACTGAAAAGGAATGCATGCTACAGAATCTTTCATGAAAGAAAGTGTCTATTGATGTGGCAAATTTCATTGCTGTCTTATTTTAAGAAATTGCCACAGCTACCTTAACCTTCAGCAACCACCACCATGATTGGGCAGCAGCCATCAACATCAAGGCAAGACCCTCTAACACCAAAAAGATTACAACCTGCTGAAGGCTCAGATGGTCAAATTTTTTAGCAATAAAGTATTTTTAAACTAAAGTACATACATTGATTGTTTTAAGATATGGTATTATACCATTAATATATTGAGTACGGTATAGTGTAAACATACTTTGTTCCAAGACTTACCACAGCTACACTCCTATCTACACTAAATTTTATGAAACTTAAAACTCCTTCATAATTTTACATTTTGATTTTGAGAAAAACTTCAAAGGAAATGTGGAAAGGTATTAGGACTTTTAAGTTTTTAAGGAATTCATTTAAACCTGGGCCTTTTAAGGACCAATTATTCATGGATTACTCTTACTTGTATCCTCATTTCCCTTAGGAATCAGTTGTTACTTGTACCAAGGTAGAGGTGTTGATTGAAAGATTAGTTTTAAGTTTATGTTAGTAAAAAGAAAGCCAGAGAGCCAATCAATATGGTTTAGTTCAAACATACCTTTATTTCAATGGCAAAAAACATTAATGCTATGTAATTGTTGAACAGTTATATACATCTTAAGAACAGTAAACATACATCTTAAATAGCAACTCGTGTGTGTTAAAATAGGCCCACCAGATTATACAAGATGAAATATAAATGTTTGTTGATAATTTGAACAAATACCTAATAAAATATTAAGTAACCAAAGTTTTAGAGCATTAGTTCCTCACATTCCACACAAAACTTCCAATGCTGATCCATTACATGGCATGGGAGAAATTCTTGATCACTTATTAATAGTATTTCATTTATTTGTAGATAACGTGGGATGCTTTGCATTGGCTCTCCGGAAGTTCCTGTTTAAAGAAGTATCCATAAATTAAAAACTGCCCTCTGAAATATAAGATTTAAATTTTGCTATTACAAATCCTAGAATCCAATTGAGTCTCTGTGAAAGCACATATAAAAGTTTTCTGATAAGGACCTTTTTCTCTCAACCTGTTTTCTGTACTCAAGACAAAGCTATGAACCAGCACTGGCTGATCTTAGGAGAGAGAGGCCTGTTTGAAGTCTAAAACATCAGCAGAAAAAGGATGGTGGAAGCTTCTGAAGGTAGTTGTACAAGCTCCTCTGTGCCTCAATTTCCAATAAACTGAGAATAAAATAGTTGTATTCAGTGAGATTTTGCATGAGAAATTCTTAGCATACTGCTGGGCATATAGCAAATAATAAATACTAGATGCTACTATTATTACTAAAAGGAGTATTAAGCTGTAAGATTTCTAGTCCTGCCTCTGCCACAAACTTGGTGTGTGATCTCAAGCAAGTTATATGGCTTTTCCAGACTTCCATCTCTTGGAGATGTGAGAGGGGTGATGATCAAGAAAGTTCCTTTTGGCTCTTCTAGTCTAAGGGGCCAATGATCCTAAAACTGGTTTCTTCAAGCTCCCTCACAGTCTGAGAAACTTTTTTTCTCTGAGATTGGTTATATGAGCTGTACATCATTCAGCAAGTTGAATCTTATTCCACAGATAGCAACAATATGAGTGTGGCGTCTATATGGCCAACCCTTTCCCAATACTTGGCCCATGTGCTTCTGGTAGAGTTGTTTTCAACCTCCTAATTTGCTTCGATCTATACCAATCAGTGAACAGGCACTGAATCAGGAGTGAGAATACATCCCATTCAGAGGGGAGTGACATGCAATGAGCTTTTTTTTTTTTTTGAAACAGAGTCTTTCTCTCTTGCATAGGTGGGAGTGCAATGGCCCGATCTGGGCTCAATGCAACCTCTGCCTCCCAGGTTCAAGTGATTCTCCTGCCTCAGCCTCCAGGGTAGTTGGGATTACAGGCACCAACCCCCATGCCTGGCTAATTTTTGTATTTTTAGTAGAAGCGGCGTTTGGCCATGTTTTTAGTAGAGACGGGGTTTTGCCATGCTGGTCTCGAACTTCTAATATTAGGTGATTGGTTGGCCTCGGCCTCCCAAAGTGCAATAAGATTTTTATTGGGTATTTTGACCAAGAGTCACATACATAGTCTTCTTTTTTAGACTTGAACCTGGAAGCATGTAGCCCTGGGATGATGAAAAGAAAGGATATTAGAATGGAGCTAAAATAAGGAAATGGAGCTGAGAAATGGAAAGCAAGAGAAACAGGTGCATTGTCATGCTCTTTGAACACTGAATGAAACCTGAAGATCTGTTCCTGGTCTTTCATGTACATGAGTCAATAAAATTCCTTTTTGAGGGGTATAAGCCAGTCTGATTTGGGTTTTAAATCATCACGTACAATCCAAAGAATTTAAAACTTTTTTATACATGGTCCATATGTAAACATACTGATTCCCTTATTAGGAACTTTGTTTTATAGACTTCCTGAAACAAAGTATCTCATAAAAGTGAGGGAACAATTTTCTGTTAAAAAACTCAGAGAAATAAATCTTTACATATTAACTTAAATTCTTTTCTTCAAAGTTAGCCTAGTTTCATCATCTAAACACTATTTTTTACACTAGTCTTTTTCTCTATTAAGATACTATCCCCCACTTTTGTTATGATTTGTAAAACTTAATGTATCTACCATAGTTTGTTTATAATTTGTAATTTATTATCACTTTTCATTATTGAGGCATGTGCCAATTCTTCTATAGAACTGATACTCAGAAGCAGACTTTTACATTTTATAATGTAAAACATTTTACCTTTTAAAAGGCTCTGCCAGTCAGATCCAAGATGGCCAAATAGGAACAGCTCTGGAGTGCAGCTCCCCGCCAGAGCGGTGCAGAGGGTGAGTGCTCACTGCATTTCCAAAGAAGTTTTCACTGCCCACAGACCAGGAGATTCCCAGGCCAAAAAGTACCATGAGTTTTTAGCGCAGAGGTTTTAGCCAGTGCCGCATTGGCACACAGAAACTCACACAAGTCTGGGCTGCCTTTTTGGCTGGTGCCCAGAACACCTGGGAGACAGAGCTGCCCATTCAACTGAAAGGGAGGGGGCTAAGACAGGGAGCCAGGGGATCTGGATGAGCAGATACCACCCCACAAAACAAGCAATCTGAAATGCTCTGGATTGAGAGTTTCGCAGCAAGCGCAGCTGGACTCAGGACCATCCAGCTCAGTGGGGGGAAGGGTGTTTCCCACTACCAAGGCAGTCCGCCACAACCGAGGCAGTTCACACAACAGCAGGTCAGAGCCTGTGGCAGCTCTGCAATGCCTCTGCTGGCAGACTGTGACTAGACTACTCCATGCAGGGCAGGACATCTATGAAAAAAGGCAGCAGCACAACAGGGACTTATAAATAAAGCCAACCTTCCTAGGACAGAGCACCTGGGAAAAAAGGCGGTTATGAGTTCAGCTGCAGCAGACTTAAAGGTACCTGTCCAGAAGCTTTACACAGAACAGCAGTGCTCCCAGCACAGCACTTGAGCTCCTATAAGGGACAGACTGTATCCTCAAGCAACTCTCTGACCCCTGTATACCCAAAGAGACACCTCATAAAGGGGAGATCAGGCCGACATCTGGCAGTTACCCTTCTGGGACTGGATAGCAAAGGAAGAAACCTGCAGCAACCCTTGCTGTTCTACAGCTCCCACAGGTGATCCCTCGGCGAGCAGGGTCTGGAGTGGACCTCCAGTGGTCCTGAAGCAGAGGAGCCTGTTAGAAGGAAAACTAAGAAGCAGAAAGAAATAGCTTCAACATCAACAAAAAGGACATCCATCCAGAGACCCCATCCGAAAGTCACCAATTACAAAGACTACAGGTAGATAAAACCATTAAGATGGGAAGAAACCAGTGCAAAAAGGAGGAAAACACCAAAAACCAGAACGCCTCTCCTCCTCCAAGGGATCACAACTCCTCACCAGCTAGGGATCAAAGATGGATGGAGAATGAGTCTGATGAAGTGACAGAAACAGGCTTCAGAAGGTGGGTAATAACAAACTTCTCAGAGCTAAAAGAACATATTCTAACCCAATGCAAAGAAACTAAGAACCCAGAAAAAAGGTTAGATGAGATGCTAACTAGGATAAACAGCTTAGAGAATATTATAAACGACTTGACAGAGCTAAAAAACAGAGGATGAGAACTTCATGAAGCATACACAAGTTTCAATAGCTGAATCTACCAAGCAGAAGAAAGGATATCGATATCAGAGATTGAAGATCAACTCAATGAAATAAAATGAGAAGGTAAGAACAGAGAAAAAAGAGTGAAAAGAAATAAGCAAAGCCTCCCAGAAATATGGGATTATGTGAAAAGATCTAATCTACGTTTGATAGGTGTACCTGAATGTTATGGAGAGAATAAATCCAAGCTGGAAAACACTCTTCAGGATATTATCCAGGAGAACTTCCCAACCTAGCAAGGCAGGCCAACATTCAAGTCCAGGAAATACAGAGAATACCACAAAGATATTCCTCAAGAAGAGCAAGATTATGTGCCCAAGGCACATAATCATCAGACTCACCAGTGTTGAAATGAAGGAAAAAATGCTAAGGGCAGCCAGAGAGAAAGGTCAGGTTACCCACAAAGGAAAGCCCATTAGACACACAGCAGATCTCTCAGCAGAAACCCTACAAGCCAGAAGAGAGTGGGGGTCGATATTTAACATCCTTAAAGAAAAGAACTTTCAACCTAGAATTTCATATCCAGACAAACTAAGCTTCATAAGCAAAGGAGAAAGAAAATCCTTTATGGACAAGCAATTGCTGAGAGATTTTGTCACCACCAGGCCTGCCTTACAAGAGCTCCTGAAAGAAGTACTAAACAAGGAAAGGAACAACCAGTACCAGCCACTCCAAAAACATACCAAATGGTAAAGAGCACTGACACTATGAAAACTGTGTCAACTAATGCGCAAAACAACCAGCTAGCATCAAAATGGCAGGATCAAATTGACACATAACAACATTAACCTTAAATGTAAATGGACTAAATGCCCCAATCAAAAGACACAGACTTGCAATTTGGATAAAAAGTCAAAACCCATCGGTGTGCTATATTAAAGAAATCCATCTTACATGCAAAGACACATAGGCTAAAAATACAGGGATGGAGGATTACTTATCAAGCAACTCGAGAGGAAAGAAAGCAGGAGTTACAATCCTAGTCTCTGATAAAATAGATTTCAAACCAACAAAGATCAAAAGAGACAAAGAAGGGCATTCCATAATAGTAAAAGAATCAATGCATCAAGAAGAGCTAATGATCCTAAACAGATATGCACCCAATACAGGAGCACCCAGTTTCATAAAGCAAGTTTTTAATGACCTACAAAGAGACTTAGACACCCATAGAATAACAGTGGGAGACTTTAACACTCCACTGTCAATATTAGACAGATCAACGAGATAGAAAATTAACAAGGATATCCAGGATTTGAACTCAGATCTGGACCAAGTGGACCTAATAGACATCTACAGAAATCTCCACCCCAAATCCACAGAATATACATTCTTCTCAGCACCACATGGCACCTACTCTAAAACTGACCACATAATTGGAAGTAAATCACTTCTCAGCAAATGCAAAAGAACGGAAATCGTAACAAGCAGTCTCTCAGACCACAGTGCAATCAAATTAGAACTCAGAATTCAGAAACTAACTCAGAACCGCACAACCTCATGGAAACTGAACAACTGGCTCCTGAATGTCAACTGGATAAACAATGAAATGAAGACAGAAATAAAGATGTTCTTTGAAACTAATGAGAATGAAGACACAATATACCAGAATCTCTGGGACACATTTAAAGCAGGGTCTAGAGGGAAATTTATAGCAATAAATGCCCACCAGAGAAGTGAGGAAAGATCTAAAATCGACATCCTATCATGAACATTGAAAGAGCTAGAGCAGCAAGATCAAAAAAAAACTCAAAAGCTAGCAGAAGGCAAGAAATAACTAAGATCAGAGCAGAACTGAAGAAGATAGAGACACAAAAAACCCATCAAAAAATCAATAAATCCATGAGGTGGTGTTTTGAAAAGATCAACAAAATAGACAGACCACAGCCAGATTAATAAAAAAGAAGACAGAAGAATCAAATAGATGCAATAAAAAATGATAAAGGGGATATAATCACAGATTCCACAGAAATACAAACTACCATCAGACATTACTACAAACAACTCTATGCACATAAACCAGTAAACCTTGAAGAACTGGATAAATTCCTGGACACTCGCACCCTCCCAAGCTGAAATCAGGAAGAAATTGAAACCTTTAACAGACCAATAACAAGGGCTGAAGTTGAGGTCACAATTTACAGCCAACCAACCAAAAAATGTCCAGGTCCAGACGGGTTCACAGCTGAATTCTATCAGATGTACAAAGAGGAGCTGGTACCATTCCTTCTGAAACTATTTGAAACAATACAAAAAAGAGGGAATCCTTCCCAAATCATTTTACGAGACCAACATCATCCTGATACCAAAACCTGGCAGAAACTCAACAAAAAAAAGAAAACCTCAGGCCAATATCCATGATGAACATAGATGCAAAAATCTTCAATAAAATACTGGCAAACTGATTGCAACAGCACATTGAAAAGCTTATCCATCACCATCAAGCAGGCTTTATGCCAGGGATGCAAGGCAGGTTCAACATACACAAGTCTATAAACGTAATCCATCACATAAACAGAACCAAAGACAAAAACCACATGATTATCTCAATAGATGCAGGGAAGACCTTTCACAAAATTCAACAGCCCTTCATGCTAAAAACTCTCAATAAACTAGGTATCAAAAGAACATATCTCAAAATAATAAAAGCTATTTATGACAAACCAACAGCCAATATCATTCTGAATGGGCAAATACTGGAAGCATTCCCTTTGAAATCTGGCAGTAGACAAGGATGCCCTCTGTCACCACTCCTATTCAATATAGTATTGGAAGTTCTAGCTAGAGCAATTAGGCAAGAAATAAAAAATAAAGGATATTCAAATAGGAAAAGAGGAAGTCAATTGTCTCTATTTGCAGATGACATGATTGTATATTTAGAAGACCCTATCATCTTAGCCCAAAATCTCCTTAAACTGATAAGCAACTTCAGCAAAGTCTCAGGATACAAAATCAATGTGCAGAAATCACAAGCATTTCTATACACCAATAACAGACTAACAGAGAGCCAAATCATGAGTGAACTTCCATTCACAATTGCTACAAAAAGAATAAAATACCTAGGAATACAACTAACAAAGAATGTAAAGGACTTCTTCAAGGAGAACTACAAACCACTTCTCAAGGAAATAAAAGAGGACACAAACAAATGGAGAAACATTCCATGCTCAATGGTTGGGAAGAATCACTATTGTGAAAATGGCCATACTGCCCAAAGTAATCTATAGATTCAGTGCTATCCCCATCAAGCTACCAGTGACCTTCTTCACAGAATTGAAAAAAACTACCTTAAACTTCATATGGAACCAAAAGAGAGCCCACATAGCCAAGACAATCCTAAGCAAAAAGAACAACGTGGGAGGCATCACACTACCTGATTTCAAACTATACTACAAAGCTACAGTAGTCAAAATAGCATGGTACTGGTACCAAAACAGAGATATAGACCAATGGAACAGAACAGAGGCCTTGGAGGCAATGCCACATATCTACAACCATCTGATTTTTGACAAACTTGACAAAAACAAGCAATGGGGAAAAATTCCCTGTTTAATACATGGTGTTGGGAAAACTGGTTAGCATGTGCAGAAAGCAGAAACTGAACTCCTTCCTGACACATTAAACTAAAATTAACTCCAGATGGATTAAGGATCTAAACATAAGACCTAACACCATAAAAACCCTAGAAGAAAACCTAGGTAAAACCATTCAGGACATAGGCATAGGCAAGGACTTCATGACTAAAACACCAAAAGCATTGGCAACAAAAGCCAAAACAGACAAATGGGACCTAACTAAACTCCAGAGCTTCTGTACAGCAAAATAAACAATCATTTGAGTGAACTGGCAACTAACAGAATGGGAAAAAATTTTTGAATCTACCCATCTGACAAGGGGCTAATATCCAAAATCTATGAAGAACTAAAACAGATTTACAAGAAAAAAAAAAAACCCCATTCAAAAGTGGGAGAAGGATATGAACCAACATTTTTCAAATGAAGACATATACGAGGCCAACAAACATATGAAAAAATGCTCATCATCACTGATTATTAGAAAAATGCAAATCAAAACCACATTGAGATACCATCTCATGCCAGTTAGAATGGCAATCATTAAAAAATCTGGAGACAACATATGCTGGAGAGGATGTGGAGAAATAGGAGCACTCTTACACAGTTGGTGGGAGTGTAAATTAGTTCAACCATTGTGGAAGACAGTGTGACGCTTCCCAAGGATCTAGAAATAGAAATTCCATTTGACCCAGCAATCCCAATACTGGGTATTTATCCAAAGGATTATAAATCATTCTACTATAAGGACACATGCACACGTATGTTCATAGCAGCACTGTTTACAATAGCAAAGACCTGGAACCAACCCAAATACCCATCAACAATAGACTATACACGGAAAATGTGGCACATATACACCATGGAATACTATGTAGCCATAAGAAACGATGAGTTCATGTCCTTTTTAGGGACATGGATGAATCTGGAAACCATCATTCTCAGCAAACTTACACAAGAACAGAAAATCAACCACCACATGTTCTCACTCACAGATGGGTGTTGAACAATGAGAACAAACACATGGACCATGGACATAGGGAGGGGAGCATCAAACACTGGTGTCTGTTGGGGGGCGGCCAAGGGAAGGACAGCGGGTGGTCGTGGGAGGTCAGGGAGGGGTAACATGGGGATAAAGGCTAGATGCAGGTGATGGAGGGTGGGGGAGGGATGAAGCCAGCAAACCACATTGCCATGTGTGTACCTATGCAACAATCCTGCATGATCTGCACATGAACCTCAGAACCTAAAGTACAATTTAAAAAAATAATAAAACAATAATACTTCGTATTCTAAACTAGTTTTGCTTGGAGATAAACCTGGTCTCTCTCTCTCTTAAAGCCTACAATGAATTAACAGAATAGGGCCATTAGGCCCACCTCCTCTCTCTCTTTTTTTTTTTTTTTTAAAGCAGGATTGACTTAATTACTAAACTCAGTAGCGTATCATGGTTTTGATTTATATTTTTCTCAACAGGTTTGTTAGCCATGATTGGCTAGTACAGCCATAAGACTCCTATAGTTTATATTCCAGCTGGTTTAGTATTCTACAGGAATGGCAGTCAAAATCCCATCCCAACTCCACTCAAGTTCACTGTCAGCATACATATACTTCTCAATTTCCTATAATCATAAGACTTTAGTAAACTACAAGTGGCTGGCTCCTCAGTAGTAGAAGGCGGCACTTCCAGGATAACCCCATGGAAATGAAGCTCTGAGAACATGCATGTCAGATCACAAAGCCTAGCGTTAAGACTACCAATAGTTTCTTACGAACAGTTTCCTTTCCATAGTGATAAGAATGGAAGAAAAAGAAAGATCATCCTTACAATACCCTTTTTCTCATCATCTCAATCTCTTCTGCTCCTTCTCCTCTACTGCACTAGGTCTCCCTAAGCTCCTTCCACCACAGCATTCTCTGCCCATTTCATTCCAGCCAGTACGGCCCTATATTATGTACTGTAGCAGGATCTTGCACTTTTGGCTAACCACTATTTCTAGCTTCCAATTTTCTTTTTTGAGATCTACAAGAAAATACCTTATATGTCTGAGTGGAAAACCAACAAAACAAAAAACACACACATACAGAAAACTGAGCCAACTAGGGTAATCCCCAGCTGATCCAAATAGGGTAATCCCCATTTAAGTAAATGTAAGTATACAGTTATCTGGTTGATGAAATAATCTGTACACCAAACACCTGAGTTATTAGTTTACATATATAACAAACCTGCAAATTTACCCCTGAACGTAGAAGTTTTTTTTAAGTAAATGTAATATTACAGCAAATTGATTTCAAATTTTTGTTCTCAGTTTGAATTTTTAATAAAATTTCTAGGTTATTTTATCATATAAGATATATTACATAAGATATGTATATTATATAATATATTATATGAACATTAAAATTATTTGAATCATTTCAGGAAAACAACATTCAGCAAAGTTAGTGCTAAAAGCTTCTTCCTTTTTTGAAGTTGAACAAACCGTTGCTCCATGTCTATATGTTTCTACACAAAAGCACAAATACTATTGTTTGCTTTTTCTTTTCTTAAAAAGCACAGGCCAGCCATGGTAGCTCATGCCTGTAATCCCAGCACTTTGAGAGGCTGAGGTGCATGGATCACCTGAGGTCAGGAGTTCAAGACCAGCCTGGACAACATAGTGAAACCCCATCTCTACTAAAAACATAAAAATTAGGCCAGGTGCGGTGGCTCATGCCTGTAATCCCAGCACTTTGGGAGGCTGAGGCTGGTGGATCATGAGGTCAGGAGTTCGAAACCATCCTGACCAACATGGTGAAACCTACTAAAAAATACAAAAATTAGGTGGGCGTGGTGGTGAGCACCTGTAATCCCAGCTGCTAGTAAGGCTGAGGCAAGAGAATCTCTTGAACCTGGGAGGCAGAGGTTGCAGTGAGCCGAGACCGCACCATTGCACTCCAGCTTGGGAGACAGAGTAAGACTGTCTCAAAAAAAAAAAAAAAAGTACAACATATATGTAGTTTATTATACCTACTTTAAATAAATAAAATATATTATAAGTTCTACAATCAGTTGATTGGTAGATATATTATCTACTTTGTGAGTTAGGTTAAAAGAGTGTTAATCATGATACCAGAGTGAAAAAAATTATGATTAAAAAAATAAAAAAGAATCGAGAGTTGTAAATAAGAGCTGAAATAAACACCTTATACACTGTTATCAGGTACCCATATTTGGGTGATCAAGGTTTAAAAAGCTCTTAACCACATAAAACAGAAGCACCTGTGGATGTTTGTACTCTGTTATGTATACTTTTACCGAGAAATGAACCATAATAACAGCACTGAAATGAAGAAAACTCTGTCATTAAAGTCATTTATTTACAACAGATTATCAGTAGGACTGTTTTATCGAATGGACCATTTTATTAGGAACAAAAAAGAGCCTATTTTTTTCTGGAAAAGCACGAACTACTTTCAAATGAACAAATGATCTTGGGTCCCCATGAAAGAAAATATAATTAGTAAATTATTATAATGATGGCTTGGGAAATAAAAGACTTCAGGAGATACTTTTATTCTTTTGCTTAAAGGAATACATTTAGCTTAATGTGTTTTGAGTGTCTTGGTACTATGGTGACAGGGAATATAAATATATAAAATTGGTTTTCCTGGTAAATAATGAAATGTGATCTATCTTAACAGAATTAAAAAAGAAATAACTTTGTGAAAAATATGTCAATACATCCATACCTAGTGATAGCAAATAACGTAGAAGTTCGGAAATGCTTATTTTTCCCTTTCCAGTTTGTATTGAAATATCAGTGAAGATTCCCTCAATAACGCAGAAGAGGAAATACAGCCAAAGAGGCAAAAAGGAGAGGCTTGGGAGGAAGTTATGACATTTCAAGGGAAAATGTCCCACAGACTCAGTCCATTTTAAAACTTAAAAAGACTTACAGATCATGGATGGTTCAGAGGTTTCATTAATATTTCATTGACAGACTTTCATTTTTAAAGGCTTGTATTTTTATGTTTAAAGTCTTTAATCAGTAAGAATATATATCCTCAAATGTGTTAATATACCATAGTTTAACACTCTGGAGTCCATCAATGCATTGACTTAAGTTACCAATTAGTTTTTGTATAGAATTCAGAAAAAAAGCTCTTCCATCATCTCTAATTCACTGAAGAAAGTTGTAAGATGGCAAGATTAAAAATTTTTATCATTTATCTTCATGATTCAGGATTTTCTTGATACCATGCATACAAAATGATATGTAAACAGACTGGATATTGAGGCTTCTGCTATTTGTTGAATAGATATCATCTGATTCAATAAGTTTAGGAAGCATTGATTAACAAATTTAAATAGAATTCTGTATGATTTCTCATAAAGAGGAAGAGAAAGCATGAGAGGGAGAATTTGCTTTTAAATTTCTGGCTGAGAATATGTGAAAGGCCAGTACTTGTATCTCATACTTAGAAACAGTAATTTCAGGGCTGGACATGGTGGTGCATGCCTGTAATCCCAGCACTTTGGGAGGCTGAGGTGAGCAGATCACTTGAGTTCAGGAGTTTGAGACCAGCCTGGGCCACATGGTGAAACCCCCATCTCTACAAAAAATACCCAAAAAAATCCCAAAAAACAAACAAAAAAAAACCACCTAGCTGGGCATGGTGGCACATGCCTGCAGTCCCAACTACTTAGGAGGCTGAGGCAGGAGGATCACTTGAACCTGGGAGATTGAGGCTGCAGTGAGCCGAGATTATGCCACCACAGTCCAGCCTGTGTGACAGAGCAAGACCCTGTCTAAAAAAATGAAAAGAAACAGTAAGTTCAGATTAAGGAGATAGTATTAACTAACCAAAATACTATCTACCATTTGTTGAATTCTTCACAACAAATTCCATTATAGCCTATAAAATCTAGGTATGTCCTATTAAAACAATCAAATAAAACATTCAAATTAAAACATTCAAAAAAAAATCAAATTAAAACAACCAAAGTAAATACAGTTTGAAAACAGCTATCTTTTGAATCATGTTCATGCTTTCATTTACTCATTCGTTCATTTATTCAACAAGCATTTATTGGAAAGCTATGGTGTGCCACGCATTGAAGAATATAAGTAAGAGTTCATAAAAGTTCTCTGAACTCAAAGATCTTCTCAGTCTATCAGGAAATAAAGATGACATAACCAGTAATTATTTATAATATGGAGTGATATGCATAAGATTTAACCATCTAATTGATCTATTTGCATAATATGTAGAATCTAAACACTTATAAAAGTAAATGGAATTGAACATTTTCTTTTTTTTTTTTTTTTTTACCTTGTTCAAATTTTGTTTTCTCAAACATTGATTTGCTTGGTTCCTGTACTGGGTCATCTAAACAAGCAACTTCTGAAAGTGAAACAAAAAGTCCATAATAATTTTGCTGAATTAGGGGACTGCTCTGGTCAAATCAGGATGATGATCACCCTACCTATGGGAAGTATAAATAGCTCTTTCTTGATATTTTAGGCTAGATGGTTTAAAAAATAAAATAATAAAATAAAAATAGCTCTTCCTAGTTTCCCTTATTCCCCCAAAATCATATTCTAAAAGTATGATCATCAAAAAGCATAAGAGAGCAGATATGTTTGTGATCTGAGGTAGGCTGATGAAAGCCACACAAAATTATATTATTATTTTTTTTATTGCATTTTAGGTTTTGGGGTACATGTGAAGAACATGCAAGATTGTTGCATAGGTACACACGTGGCAGTATGATTTGCTGCCTTCTTCCCCATCACCTCTATCTGGCATTTCTCCCCATGCTCTCTCTCCCCAACTCCCCACTCCCCGCTGTCCCTCCCCTATTTCCCCCCAACAGACCCCAGTGTATAGTGCTCCCCTCCCTGTGTCCATGTGTTCTCATTGTTCAACACCCGCCTATGAGTGAGAACATGCAGTGTTTGATTTTCTGCTCTTGTGTCAGTTTGCTGAGAATGATGGTTTCCAGGTTCATCCATGTCCCTACAAAGGACATGAACTCATCGTTTTTTATGGCTGCATAGTATTCCATGGTGTATATGTGCCACATTTTCCCTGTTCAGTCTATCATCGATGGGCATTTGGGTTGGTTCCAGGTCTTTGCTATTGTAAACAGTGCTGCAATGAACATTCGTGTGCACGTGCCCTCATAATAGAACGATTTATAATCCTTTGGATATATACCCAGTAATGGGATTGCTGGGTCAAATGGAATTTCTTTTTTTTTTTTTTTTTTTTACTTTCCTCAACTTTATTAAAGAAAAAAGCAATGGTGGTAAATCTCTAGAACATACCCAATTTTCTGGGCTTCCTCCCCCGAGAATGTGACGTTTTGATTTCCAGACATGCCAGAAGTGTACATGGTTCCCAACTGTACGAAGTAGGTGAGAAGCAGAAGTCCTGAAGTGTTCATCTTCCAACTTTTCCCAGTCTGTGGTCTGTCTTTGGATCAGCAATAATTGCCTGAACAGCTACTATGGCTTCATTGATTTTTGTCTGTAGCTCTCTGAGCTCTTCTATATGCAGCAATCGCAGAATTTGAGCAGCTTCATTAAGAACTGCATCCCCCGTGTCAAAACCAAGAATGTGTTTGTCTAAAGCAACAGGCAAGCCCTCTTTTGTTTGATTTGCCTTAGCAACTGCATCCTGTGTCAGGCGCTCCTGAACCAAAATTCGAATTGCCTTAAGCATTACCAGGTAATCATCATGACGTTGAATCTGAAGCAGGTTAGCCAAAGCCATCACACCAGCCTTAAAATCAGGATTATTTACATCCAAATTGATCAATGGTTCTGCATTTTTAGTTGCATTGTCAGCAGTTTTTTTTTTTTTTTTTTTTTTTACATGCAAGAAGTTTTCTTTTGACAAATGTTTTCAAGAACAACACCTTTAAGGCCATGTGCAAAGCAGTATTGAACAGAGAAAAAAAAAATGTCCTACAAGGAAACCATAAGAGATGCCTCATCCAATCTAACAGGAAGCCCTGGAATTGGAATAATGATGCATACTTGTCCAAAAGGATGTGGTCTTTGTCACATTGCATCAACCAGTCACTGGATGTGGGCTTCTTTTTATAGGAGGTAGAAAATCCTAGCAAGGCTGCTCCCTTTGTGGCTCAGTTGGAGTGTCCATGTCCCAAGAGTGAGGAAGCTGAGAGGAATCAGCAGCAGCCAAAACTTCCAGCTGAGTGCCCGGGTCCTGAAGAGGTTTCTGGGCAGCACACCACAGCATCTCCCACATGCAAGTGTATATGCACACACACGTGTATACACACATACTCAGATATATTATTGGAACGATTCTCAAAGCTGCATCTTCAGACTTAAATTTCTTTAATTAGTTACCACTTTTCTTTCTTCTTTCCGAGCTGAGCACCTCAGGGGCTGACGGCATTCTGGGCTGAAGGGCCTTTTTTTTTTTTTTTTTGCCATCATCATAAAATAGCATTTATTAGATGCCAAATTGCACATTAGATAAACATGATAAATAACTTGAGAACTTACAATATAGAGCTAAGACTGATGAGAATACGTCAAAAACAGTAAACCAAAACATTAAACAAACAGTATAAACGTATACAATAAACGTTTTTTGAGGAATCGCCACACTGCCTTCCACAGTGGTTGAACTAATTTACACTACCACCAACAGTGTAAAAGTGTTCCTATTTCTCCACATCCTCTCCAGCATTCTAACTGCCATTCTAACTGGCGTGAGATGGTATCTCAACACAGTTTTGATTTGCATTTCTCTGATTACCAGTGATGATGAGCATTTTTTCGTATGTTTGTTGGCCTCATGTATGTCTTCTTTTGTAAAGTATCTGTTCATATCCTTTGCCCACTTTTGAATGGGCTTGTTTGTTTTTTTCTTGTAAACCTGTTTTAGTTCTTTGTAAATTCTGGATATCAGCCCTTTGTCAGATGGGTAAACTGTAAAAATTTTTTCCCATTCTGTTGGTTGCCAATTCACTCTAATGACTGTTTCTTTTGCTGTGCAGAAGCTGTGGAGTTTGATTAGGTCCCATTTGTCTATTTTGGCTTTTGTTGCCAATGCTTTTGGTGTTTTGGTTATGAAGTCCTTGCCTATGCCTATGTCCTGAATGGTTTTGCCTAGATTTTCTTCTAGGGTTTTTATGGTGTTAGGTCTTATGTTTAAGTCTTTAATCCATCTGGAGTTAATTTTAGTGTAGGTTGTCAGGAAGGGGTCCAGTTTCTGCTTTCTGCACATGCTAGCCAGTTTTCCCAACACCATTTATTAAACAGGGAATCCCTTCCCCATTGCTTGTTTTTGTCAGGTTTGTCAAAGATCAGATGGTTATAGATATGTTGTGTTGCCTCCAAGGCCTCTGTTCTGTTCCATCATCTATATCTCTGTTTTGGTACCAGTACCATGCTGTTTTAATTACTGTAGCCTTGTAGTACAGTTTGAAGTCCGGTAGTGTGATGCCTCCCACTTTGTTCTTTTTGCTTAGAATTGACTTGGCTATGCGAGCTCTCTTTTGCTTCCATGTGAAGTTTAAGGTGTTTTGTTACAGTTCTGTGAAGAAGGCCATTGGTAGCTTGATGGGGATAGCATTGAATCTGTAAATTACTTCGGGCAGTATGGCCATTTTCACGATGTTGATTCTTCCTAACCATGAACATGGAATGTTTCGCCATCTGTTTGTGTCCTCTCTTATTTTGTTGAGCAGTGGCTTGTAGTTCTCCTTGAAGAGGTCCTTTACGTTCCTTGTTAGTTGTATTCCTAGGTATTTTATTCTCTTTGTAGCAATTGTGAATGGCAGTTCGTTCTTGATTTGGCTCTCTTTAAGTCTGTTACTGGTGTATAGGAATGCTTGTGATTTTTGCACATTGATTTTGTATCCTGAGACTTTGCTGAAGTTGCTTATCAGTTTCAGGAGATTTTGAGCTGAGATGATGGGGTCTTCTAGATATACAATCATGTCGTCTGCAAATAGAGACAATTTGACTTTCCTTTCCTATTTGGATATCCTTTATTTCTTTTTCTTGCCTGATTGCTCTGGCTAGAACCTCCAGTACTATATTGAATAGGAGTGGTGAGAGAGGGCATCCTTGTCTAGTTCCAGATTTCAAAGGGAATGCTTCCAGCTTTTGCCCATTCAGTATGATACTGGCTGTTGGTTTGTCATAAATGGCTTTTATTATTTTGAGATATGTTCTGTCAATACCTAGTTTATTGAGGGTTTTTAGCATAAAGGGCTGTTGTATTTTGTCAAAGGACTTCTCTGCATCAATTGAGATAATCATGTGGTTTTTGTCTTTGGTTCTGTTTATGTGGTGAATTACGTTTATAGACTTGCATATGTTGAACCGGCTTTGCATCCCTGGGATGAAGCCTACTTGACCATGGTGGATAACCTTTTTGATGTGCTGTTCCCATCGGTTTGCCAGTATTTTATTGAAGATTTTTGCATCTATGTTCATCATGAATAAAATTATTATTGTTTTTTTAGACTTTCTGCTCTCTGCAGTGTCAGAGCCATGATTTTCATGATGATATTTTGGTATGCAGAAGAGGGAGAAAGATTCTCTCCTGAACGCATTTCTTGTAATAGGCTTAGAGTGCTTTATGTTTTTCTAACTTGCCAGGACTTTGGGTTTCTGTCAGGTACCACAAAACCGGCTACAGAAGAATTCTAATCAAGAAGGTTCAAACAAAACTCCAACAGCAGCCTACAGAATGCCAGCAGGGCCCTGCCTCTAGATTCTTAGGCCTAGATCAAGGTAGCAAGAGGCTGTTTGGCACACTGCTACCTCCATGGTTCTTAACTTAACATTAAAATTTTCTTTTTTTTGAGACAGAGTTTTGCTCTTGTTGCCCAGGCTGGATTGCAATGGCATGGTAGTATTAAAATTTTCTGTGGCGATTTCTTAAGGATCTAGAAATGGAAGTACCATTTGACCCAGCAATCCCATTACTGGGTATATACCCAAAGGATTATAAATTGATCTGTTATAAAGACACATGCACATGTACATTCATTGTGGCATTTTTTCCAATAACAAAGACTTGGAACCAACTCAAATGCCCATCATAGATAGACTGGATAAAGAAAATGTGGCACATAGACACCATGGAATACTATGTAGTCATAAAAAAGGATGATGAATGGACATGGATGAATCTGAAAACCATCATTCTCAGCAAACTGACACAAGAACAGAAAACCAAATACCACATGTTCTCACTCGTAAGTGGGTGTTGAACAATGAGAATACATGGACACAGAAGGGAACATCACACACTGGGGTCTATTCTGGGGAGGGGGGCTAGGGTAGGAATAGCAGGGAGTGGGAATATGGGGGAGGGATAACATTAGGAAAAATACCTAATGTAGGTGATGGGGGGATCGAGGCAGCTAACTATCATGGCAGGTGTATACCTATGTAACAATCCTGCAAGATCTGCACATGTACCCCAGAACTTAAAGTACAATAAAAAAAAATCTGAAATATCTAATGGAAAGAAAAATCAGGATTTCTGAAAATAAATTAATAACAGGAAACTTTATATTACAGGTAGCAGAAGTAGCAGTTCAGAACCCATTTCTGATTTCATGCTCACTTAACGGGGAGACTGTGTGCCCTCTGAGGAAGGAGATGCCTATCTAGGGTTGGAAATGCCTGTCTAGAACTAGAAAATCTGAGGAGCAGATGACCTTCATGAGAGAAGGAAAAATGTACTGCTCTGCTTTGATTCTTAGGTTAGAAACCAGAAGAAGAAAGTATATGCTTGGTTTTCCTTCGTGTGTGTGTGGGGTGGAGGTGGGGGGGACAGGGGGAGAGAGACAGAGAGAGGATAGAGTACTTTAGCAATTCCAATTCCACTTCAGGAATCGAAGTAAAGGGGTGAATACCAAGGACTGTCAAATTACTATCTGCAGAAGAAATCAAATACTATTAGTCATCCAAAGTCTATAGTCAGGTTGGCTGTGTAAGAATCCCTTTTAAAATTCAGGTTACTGGGCCTTACCCTATGATTTGATTAGGCAAATTAGGTAGGTAGTCAGGTTAGGAACCAAAGGCCATGTACTACTACAAGAATGCCTTTCAATTTCCTAAGCCCTTTAACTTTCTCACAGTTATTAATGTTACCTGTTTTAATGTTACCAGTTATTAATGTTGTCTGTTTCCCAAAATTGATGAAAAACACTTTTAAGGCTATCTTCAGAAAACTGTGGAGAATGCATTCTATTAATAAAGCCAGTTTTTGTGAAAGAGAAGGATCCTGAGAATTTAGAGTGCAAAATTTAGGAAAGGAATGCAGTTTGAATTATTGGAGCTTGTGATAGGAAAGGAACAATCCCGGGGAGGCTCTGGGTAGGGACTGGTGACAGAAATCCTTTTTGGTTCTTGACCCTGGTTATCAGTGTCATCATTTTCTGTTTTGTACCTCCTCTCTTTTGTATTGTCCCAAAATGGTAAAAGACAGGGACACTAGGAAGAAAAGAGGAGATGCTGCAGCAAAGGAGGATAATATTAACTGTAGCTATGGCTATTGTTCAGAAGTTTGTGCTGACTTTTCCCAGATCATTTCTAAATCTGCTGCTCATTGGTAAAGACTACATCCTCTTTAATTTTCTCAGGCTAAAGGTTATTCCATTTGATAATGTATATTAGTTTACTCTAATAAGCAAATATTTATTTTAATGCCTATTTTTAGAAAACATGTAAAACCAAATCATATCTTCAGACAGAATAAAATTATCCTTTTTTAGTTTTTATATGTCACTTAAAAATCCAGCCAAAGTTAAGTACAGCATAGATTCAGAAGAAGGAATTGTGAAGGGTAAGGTCATTTCTTAAATTATCTAGAATTAACTAAGGTTAAAAATGGAGTGCTATAAAACACACAGAAAATAACAAGTGTTGCTGAGATGTAGAAAAACTGGTGGAAATGTAAAATGATTCAGCTGCTGTGGAAAACAGTTTTGCTGTGCTTTAAAAAGTTAAACATAGAATTACTATATAATACAGATTGACTATCCCTAATCCACAATGCTTGGGACCAGAGTATTTTGGATTTTGGATTTTTTCAAATTTTGGGAGATATCTTGGGGATTGGACATAAGTCTAAACATGAAATTCATTTATGTTTTCATATATACCTATAAACAAATTCTGAAGGTAATTTGATCCAATATTTTTAATAATTTTGTACATGAAACAAAGTTTGAAGGCAGTCTGGTGTTTTCCAGAAATTGGGAGAAGCAGTGAATCGGGAGCAACTGCTGAGTGGGTACAGGGTTTCTTTTTGGGATGCTAAAAGTGTTTTTGAATTATATAGACATAGGTGGTTGCATGACATTGTGAATTTATTAAATGCCACTGAATTGCTCACCTCGAAATAATTATAATGATTGTTAATTTCAAATCAATTGAAAAAAAGACAAAAAAAAGAGAGAGCTTTTCCAATAAGTTTTGCTGTTTTTATACCACAACTAAGAAATGAGTGTCAGTCTGTACATACCTGGAAGACAAGGCTGATATTGCTGAGGTACTGAGTTTGGTTCTGGAAGTATGGATACATCCTCAGAAACATACTTTAAAAGCTCCTTCCCAAGATACGTTACCTGCACATAATTAAGCACAAAATTTACAAATCATATATTCTGTAGGAAGTGAACACACCTATCTCCAGAACATTGTAATTTTTCTAAGGTTTTGATTGTTCTATGTCATGGATTAGCAAGCTTCAGTCCATGGCCAAATCCAACCTGCAACCTTCTTTTCTGTAAGTAATGCTTTATTGGAATACAGTGATGCTCATTCATTTCCTTAACATCTATGGCTTCTTTCCTGCTATAAGACAATTGACACAGACCACATGTCCATGAAGCCCCAAATATTTACTATGCGGCCTTTTACAGAAAGAAATTGTTGACCCTTGTTATGTGATATTAATTCACTTACCTATCACATATTTAATAACTATTAATCCAGCATCTGCTACTTTATAACTTGGAAATTTTAATGTGACATTAATAAAATTAAGCCATAAAAGTAATGGTACTTTGCAATAACTCAGATATTTAACTGATTAAATTAATAATATTTCAGGTCTAGATATCTATTTTTTTGGGTTTATTTGTGTAGATATATCATTATCAGTGCAAAAGGTCAGAGCTTAAAAATACCTATACACAAATGGGCAGGGCTGAAACAGAACTGGTAAATTCTGCCAGAAATGTTCTGGGCCCAAAGGTCTTTGGGTTCTTTACTCTTAGCTCTAGGGCCATCTATTAGTCTACCTCCAGAGGTTAGTTCACTGTGGGCAAAGCAGCAAGATTCAACTGGAACATCCCTTCCTCCAGGATGCCTCCCTATAAGCTCTAAGTTCAAGTAATGATCCTCCTCTACATTTCCAAAACTTTGCTCATATTTCTGTCATGGTACTTATCTCATTTAAATGAAATTACGTTTTAATACGTCTGTTTCTATTAAACCATATGCTACTTGAGGAAAGGGTCTGTATCATACTCATTTGTATACTCTCAGCACTTCACAGAGTGCCTGACAATACTAGATAAAAGACTCTGAAGTCCTGACTCTTTTTTTCTCTTGTAATTCTTTTTCTTTTTTTGAGAGACTCTCACTCTGTCACCCAGGCTGGAGTGCACTAACATGATCTTCGCTCACTACAACCTCTGCCTCCCGAGTTCAAGCAATATTTGTGCGTCAGCCTCCCATGTCTCAGCCTCTTGTGCCTTAACCTTTCTAGTAGCTGGAATTACAGGTGTGCACCACTACTCCTGGCTAAGTTCTGTATTTTTGGTAGATACAGGGTTTTGCCATGCTGGCCAGGCTGGTCTTGAGCTCCTGACCTCAAGTGATTTACCTGCCTCGGCCTCCCAAAGAGCTGGGATTACAGGCATAAGCCACCACACTTGGCTGTGAAGTCCCAACTTTGAGCAAGATTCTCAAATTCTCTAAGCCTTAATTTGTGTGTTTGTAAAATGAGTGCCTCCAGCTTATTAAATTGTTGTATTAAAAGAGATAATGCATGAAAAGCATCTGGCATACTGTCTAGCACATTCAGAGTACTCAATAATTGTTAAATGGAACAGAGTGAGAAAGGTCTGGGGGATCTTAAAAGGTATAGATACCCTTTGGATTCAATCCTATGACCAAAGAAAGCCTGGCAATGAAAATGGAACACACCTGGCCTACCCAATGTGTCAATCCCTTCTCACTTGCTGTAGAAAGAAGTAGAGGAGAGGCCCCTGAATGCCATTTGTCAGTTCTCCAAACAACCAGTTATTGGAAAAAAATAGATTTTATATGTGTTATGCCCTGACAATGTCCAGCACATCTCATACACCCATCAAAGTACAAGCTCAGTATGTTCTCACCTATATCTCAGACTTTAAAAATATTTTTATTAGTAAGTGCTGTGCAATATGACATGACTTACACATTCCACTGGGGGTAATTCAGACAAAGAACACAGTTTTAAGAAAATCCACTGAGTTAAAAATCTATTTTCCACTAGGTAGGAGTGATTTATTGAACAGGCTAATGAACAGACCTCAGAATGAACAGACACGAGATTACTTCTAGAATCTGTGAATTTCATATTAGTGTCTGTGACAAACCTCCAGTTGGCTAAAGCATAAGAGCAGTCATTACATTTGCATATGACTCAAACTCTGAATCCTGAAGTAAATCTCTCTGGATTCAAATCAAGCTCATATGCCTACACTGACAGAGGCATGGTAGGAAGAGCTGGAGGCTAAGTTCTTAGGCTCTTGGACAACATAGCCTCCAGTGATCTTAGCAACTTCACCATCCAAAACCCATTTTGATGAAGGGGAGCTGATGGGATGCCAGATGAGAACAGGTAAGAGAGATGGAGCTTAGTGGAAGGCATGGTCTGTGAGGATATCTGTAGGTTGTTGTGCTCTTGCTTTGCTTAAAGGTAGAACTGCGGGGTGCTTTGTCCTAAGGCCACTGATACTTTCCCTCAAGCTCTTACAGCAAAAGCTCTGTTATTCTTTAGAAATTAATCTATGCTGATTATCCAATATTATACTTAGGGAAAAAGTAGGGAGTGTGGAATATGTGTGTGTGTGTGTATGTGTGTGTGTGTGTGTGTGTGTGTGTGTGTGTGTGTGTGTGTGTACATACACATATATATTTGAGAAAAATAGATAGCCAGCCAGTATTCTGATTGTGTAGTGACTGAGCCAAGTGAAATTCTTAATCGACTTTATTTTGGTGAGGTCTTTGGAAGAAATAAAGTGCAGTACTGTCATTATTAATTGTCATAATAAATGTTTCTCTACATCTTATGTACTAATATGCATCAAAAAAGAAACATAGCCTGCCTTTGCATCTATATCCCTCTGGGACTCCATTTTATTTGACAGTATAAGCCCATTTTTCATACATCTTCAGAAAAACCATTTGTTGGTATTGACTAATAGAAATTTGTTCATGGATGACCAGGCATGGTGGTTCACACCTGTAATCCCAGCACTTTGAGAGGCCAAGACAGGCAGATCACCTGAGTTCAAGAGTTCGAGACCAGCCTGGCCAACATGGTGAAACCCCATCTCTAATAAAAATACAAAAATTATAGACTGGCAAATTGAATAAAGAGTCAAGACCCATTGGTGTGCTATATTCAGGAGACCCATCTCATGTGCAAAGACACACATAGGCTCAAAATAAAGGGATGGAGGAATATTTACCAAGCAAATGGAAAGCAAAAAAAAAAGCAGGAGTTGCAATTCTAGTCCCTGATAAAACAGACTTTAAACCAACAAAGATCGGAAGAGACAAAGAAGGGCATTGCATAAAGGTACAGAGATCAATGCAACAATAAGAAGAGCTAATGATTCTAAATATATATGATATGCACCCAATATAGGAGCATCCAGATTCATAAAGCAAGTTCTTAGAGACCTACAAAGAGACTTCGACTCCAACACAATAATAGTGGGAGACTTTAATACACCACTGTCAATATTAGACATCAATGAGACAGAAAATTAACAAGGATATTCAAGATTTGAACTCAGCTCTGGACCAAGCAGACCTAATAGACATCTACAGAACTCTCCACCACAAATCAACAGAATATACATTCTTCTCAGCACTTATTCTTCATAGCACTTATTCCAAAACTGACCACATAATTGGAAGTAAAACACTCCTCAGCACATGCAAAAGAACGGAAATGATAACAGTCTCTCAGACCACAGTGCAATCAAATTAGAACTCAGAATTAAGAAATTCACTCAAAACTGCACAACTACATGGAAACTGAACAACCTGCTCCCAAATGACTACTGGGTAAATAACAACATACTTATTGCAGAAATAAGTAAGTTCTTTGAAACCAATTAAAACAAAGATACAACGTACCAGAATCTCTGGGACACAGCTAAAGCAGTGTTTAGAGGGAAAATGACAGCATTAAATGCCCATAAGAAAAAGCAGGAAAGATCTATAGTTGGCATCCTAACATCACAATTAAAAGAACTTGAGAAGCAAGAGCATACAAATTCAAAAGCTAGCAGAAGACAAGAAATAACTAAGATCAGAGCAGAACTGGAGGAGACAGAGACCTGAAAAACTCTTCAAAAAACAAAAAAACAAACAAAATCAATGAATCCAGGAGCTGTTTAAAAACAACAACAACAACAACAAAAACCCCACTAGCCAGACTAATAAAGAAAAAGAGAAAGAAGAATCAAATAGATATAATAAAAAATGATAAAGAGGATATCATCACTGATCCCACAGAAATACAAACTACCATCAGAAAAGACTATAAACACCTCTATGCAAATAAACAAGAAAATCTAGAAGAAATGGATAAACTCCTGGACACATAAGACTAAACCAAGACTAAACCAAGACTAAACCAGGAAGAAGTCAAATCCCTGAATAGACCAATAACAAGTTCTGAAGTTCAGGCAGTAATTAATAGCCTACCAGCCAAAAAAAACCCAGGATCAGATGGATTCATAGCCAAATTCTACCAGAGGTACAAAGAGGAGCTGGTATCATTCCTTCTGAAACTATTCCAAAAAACAGAAAAGGAGGGAATCCTCCCTAACTCATTTTATGAGGCCAGCATCATCCAGATACCAAAACCTGGCAGAGACACAACCAAAAAAGGCCAGTATCTCTGATGCACACTGATGTAAAAATCCTCAATAAAATACTGGCAAACTGAATCCAGCAGCACATCAAAAAGCTTATCCACCACGACCAAGTTGGCTTCATCCCTGGGACACAAGGCTGGTTCAACATACACAAATCAATAAACATAATCCATCATATAAAACAGAACTAATGACAAAAACCACATGATTATCTTGATAGGTTCAGAAAAGGCCTTTGATAAAATTCAACACACCTTCATGCTAAAAGCTCTAAATAAACTAGGTATTGATGGAACATATCTCAAAATAATAAGAGCTATTTATGACAAACCCACAGCCAGTATCATATTGAATGCACAAAAGCTGAAAGCATTCCCTTTGAAAACTAGCACAAAACAAGGATGCCCTCTCTTACCACTTCCATTCAACAAAGTATTGGAAATTCCGGTCAGGGCAATCAGGCAAGAGAAAGAAAGGGTATTCAAATAGGAAGAAAGGACATTAAATTGTCTGTTTGCAAATGACATGATTGTATATTTAGAAAACCCCATCATGTCAGCCCAAAATCTCCTGATAAGCAACTTCAGCAAAGTCTCAGGATACGAAATCAGTGTGCAAAAATCACAAGCATTCCTACACACCAATAATAGAGAGCCAAATCATGAGTGAACTCCCATTCACAACTGCTGCAAAGAGAATAAAATACATAGGTATATAACTTACAAGGAATGCAAAATACCTCTTCAAGGAGAACTACAAACCACTGCTCAAGGAAATAAGAGAGGACACAAAAGATGGAAAAACATTCAATGCTCATGGTTAGGAAGAATCAATAACATGAAAATCGCCATACTGCCTAAATTAATTTATAGATTCAGTGCTATCCCTATCAAGCTATCATTGACTTTCTTCACAGAATTAGAAAAAAATGACTTTAAATTTTATATGGAACCAGAAAAGGGCCCATATAGCAAAGACAATCCTAAGCAAAAAGAAAAAAAAAAATAACTGGAAGCATCATGCTACCTGACTTCAAACTATACTATAAGGCTACAGTAACCAAAACAGCATGGTACTGGTATAAAAAACAGATATATAGACCAATGGAACAGAACAGAGGCCTCAGAAATAACTCCACACATCTATAACCATCTGATCTTTGAGAAACCTGACAAAAACAAGCAATGTGGAAGGGTTCTCTATCGAATAAATGGTGCTGGGAAAACTGGCTAGCCTTATGCAGAAAACTGAAACTGGACCCCTTCCTTTCACCTTATATAAACATTAACTCAAGATGGATTAAAGATTTAAACGTTAAGACCTAAAACCATAAAAACCTAGGCAATACCATTCAAGACATAGGCATAGGCAAGGACTTCATGACTATAACACCAAAAGCAATGGCAACAAAAGCCAAAATTGACAAATGGGATCTAATTAAACTAAAGAGCTTCTGTAAAGCAAAAGACACTATCATCGCAGTGAACAAGCAACCTACAAAATGGAAGAAAACTTTTGCAATCTATCCATCTGACAAAGGGCTAATATCCAGAATCTACAAAGAACTTAAAACAAATTTACAAGAAAAAAAACCAAACAACCTCATCAAAAAGTGGGTAGAGGATACGAACAGACACTTCTCAAAAGAAGACATTTATGTGGCCAATAAGCATGAAAAAAGCTCATTGTCACTGGTCATTACAAATGCAAATCAAAACCACAATGAGATACCATCTCACTCCAATTTGAATGGTGATCATTAAAACTCAGGAGACAACAGATGATGGAGAGGATGTGGAGAAATAGGGACATTTTTACAGTGTTGGTGGAACTGTAAATTAGTTCAACCATTGTGGAAGACAGTGTGGCTATTCCTGAAGAATCTAGAACCAGAAATACCATTTAACCCAGAAATCCCATTACTGGGTATATACCCAAAGCATTATAAATCTACTATAAAGACACATGCACATGTATGTTTATTGCAGCACTGTTCACAATAGCAATGACTTGGAATGAACCCAAATGCTGAGAGATAAGACTGTATAAAGAAAATGTGGCACATATACACCATGGAATACTATGCAGCCATAAAAAGGATGCGTTCATGTCCTTTGCAAGGGCATGGATAAAGCTACAAACCATCATTCTCAGCAAACTAACACAGGAACAGAAAACCAAACACTGCAAGTTCTCACTCATAAGTGGAAGCTGAACAATAAGAACACATGGACACAAGGAGGGGAATATCACACACCAGGGCCTGTCAGGAGGTGGGGAGCTAGGGCAGGGATAGCATTAGGAGAAATACCTAATGTAGATGATGGGTTGATGGGCACAGCAAACCACCATGGCATACGTATACCTATGTAACAAACCTGCATGCTCTGCACATGTATCCCAGAATTTAAAGTATAATTAAAAATAATAATAAAATTTTTAAAAAGTTAGCTGGGCATGGTTGTGCATACCTATAGTCCCAGCTACTTGGGAGGCTGTGGCAGGAGAATCACTTGAACCTAGGAGGCAGAGGCTGCAGTGAGCCGAGATTGGGCCATTGCACTCCAGCCTGGGCAACAGAGTGAGACTCTGGCTCAAAAACAACAACAACAACAAAAACAACAACAAAAAATAGAAAGAAAAAAAAATCTGTTAATGGATGATCAAATGACTACTTTAATTCTATTACAAGGTTTAAGAAGTCAGTCTTAACAACGTTTCACTGCTCCAAGAGGATAAGGAGGAAAGAATAATTGCTTTTTATCTCAGGGTGGAAAAAGAGCAAAGAAACCAATAAAAAATAGGTTTTCCTTTAAATTCATTGTAACACAAAATACATTGTGACTAAGAAAATAAAAATATTTCCCAAATAAAATATTTCTTTATGAATTCAGAATATAAGACAGAAAGTAGTTTCAAAGTACAAAAACTGCCTTGGAAAAGCTGTCTGTATGGAAATGATGATGCAGGTGAAGTTCACCTTCATGGTACCAACATCACCATTCTAGACTCTTGTTTTTTCACACTCCCAACACTCTGTGTAGCTAGAGACAAGAAAAAGACCTTCACATTATTTATATTTTCAGGATTCAAAACTCCTGGATATTTGTTTTTTAAAAGAGGTCCGCATCTCTAACCATTTCCTTCTTCTTTCTGTTCTAAAATGTAGCTGAGTAGAAGCTGGGTTCATAGGAGGTTTAGGACACATTGAGAGTGTAATTGACTGAATGAGGCTGTCTGTCTGTCCAGATGAACCATTTCCAGCAGTTTCTATGCTCTCACCCCAACCTTTCCATATCTTGATATTCCTAATCATGATTGTGAGAGGAATTTTTCTTAAAAAGTATGCTGGGGGTAGGGGGTGAATGTAACCACAGAAAAAAAGTCAACACTAAATCCAAAGGAGTGGAAAGGGTGGAAATACAGTGAGGCGTCTGGATGGGAAGTATGTTTGCAGAAGAGATCTGTCTAGTGTTCCTTGAATCACTGCTGAAAATAGCAGCCTACATTTCATCTGCAGTAATTCACTGCTGAGTGTTTACAAAAATAAACTGTCATTGCCATTCTTATGATTCTTATGATTTTCATACTGCAATTGTATCACAGAAAGGCATTTTTCCTGCAGAAGTGGGCAATAGTTGCTGCACATGACTAAGGCTTTGCGTACATTCATAAAGGTGGCTAGATGATACTGTGTGATCTTTTGAGTTCAGAGCAACTTGTTTCTAATGAAAGGAATGTGTGCCTCTCTTGTGCCATTATAGATACAGAAAATAATGTACAGGGAATCAGAAGGTCAGGTTCTAGTCCTGGTTCTTGCTGGCCTCGAGGCTAAATCAGGTCACTTAACCTCTGAAACCTTTGTTTTCACATCCATGAAGAGAAATAATAGTTGATCTTTCTGTCTCATAAAGTTGTTGTGTAAAACTGCTTTATAAACCATACAGTGCTCTTCAAGCTCCATAATCTCTACGTTGAAAGGGTCTTTAGATACCACCTAGCTCTATTTATTTTATACTAAGAAAGTTGAGGTTCAGAAAGGTTAAATGACTTGACCTAGATCAATCATTCTTACTGAGGCTGCACATTAGAATTGCCTGGAATGCTTTTTAAAATACTGCCACTTGGTCCTCACCTAGACTATTAGATCAGAAGCTATGGGCTTGGAGTCTACTGGCACTAGTAGTTTCCAAAGGCCCTCAAGTGATTCTAATGTTATTGAAAACCATTGTCCAGATAATATAAAGAGTGGAACCAGGAACTAGCTTGGTCTCTGCCTCCCACCTGCAAATCACTCTGCCATACCAGAATGTTGTCCAACAGCTGGGAGGCTGCAGAAGAGAAGTCAGTGATGCCCTCTGTGAGTAAGCATCAGGATTTCCTTGGCAAAGTTGTGCATCAGCTGCTTGGGTTGGAGGTTTGAGTCATCTCTTCACCTACTGGCTCTGTCAGATGCAGGGCAACGCCTAGTCTTCTGGCATTCATTGCCTGACCACCAACCACTCCCAGTCCCACACCCCCACCACCACTCTCAGAACTAGTTAGTAGAAATGTTCACATTTACCCACATAGCAAAAAGCTCCTTTCATCAGCAAGTGACTGAATTCAGGAGTTACTCCAAGACAAGAAGAGGCAGAGGTTTCTGTGGGAAACTTTAAAAGAGTCTTTTAAATATTGTAAAGAAAATCACTAGAGTAATGTTTCTCAGCTTGGGATATTTACTAGAAGTAATTACTAGAAGTATATCAGTGCCTGCAGTAATTTTTAAAACTCTGTTTTCATTTTTTGGACAATCTAAAGAAAATAAGCCTGTTTAGATAATCTGTAGGAATGTTATATCTGAGAATTGCCCTAATTTTAGTGCCCACATTTATGTGGCTTCTCTATCACATAGGTGCTAAATGTACAATTCTAATTGACATGGCTATGAGAAAATACTAGAGGCAATGAGATATGTAAGTGAGGCATTAGTACGGAGTAAGGGTCAAATGATGTCACAGCCAGCTGTTCAAAGGCAGGAAAGAACAGTAGTTCCCATGGAGAAACAGAATAGGCAAATGGAGTCATCAGCAGACATACTGTAGCATAGGCATAGTCATAGGCATGTTGAGCTCAGAAGAACCTAAGCTACAGCATTCAGTATGATATTTGTACTGTGAGCAAAGATTCAGTTTCAGCAGAGCAGTATAATCTATCATAAGTTTAAGAAACCTTGTAACAAAAAGGGATTTTCATGGGCAAGATGTTAATTACTAACAATCAGATATGAATTAAGAATCCATGGAATGGATTGGGCAAAGGAGCTAAGATGAACTGAAAGCAGATGGCCTGATTACTCCAGGAGAGGGAAATAAAAACAAACTTTAGGAAAATAAGAAGTCAGAGAGACTATACAGCAGGTAGAATCCAGAATGTGTTGATGTAAGTGAAGAAACGGAAACAGTGCTAGATGCACCTGCCAACAAGGTAGGAGACCAGAATGCGGAGTTGGGGCACAGAATCTGGGACACAGAATGTAGACTTTGGGGAGCAACAGGGACTGGCAGAGAGGATGGGCAGACTTGGGTTAAACAGAAAAGAGGAGAGAAAGCTATGCCTCCTATTACTGGTACACTGAGGTTTACTGTAATGGTTAGTAGAGGCTGAGCGTATCTTCTAGTCTCTGAAACAGTCATGGCAGATGTCTGAAGATTCACACTTTTCTGAAGAATCATTTTAAGACTGTCCCTGAAGTGGTACCATGAACATCTGGAGGTAGATGAACACTAGACCTCAAGAACATCAGTCATTACTGGGCCTATAACTCAGAAGCCAGAACTGAGAGGGAGGCTACTAAGTCTAGGAGGTCTAAATCAAAGTAATTCATTTTGAAGGGCTAGCAATTCATGGATAAGGACATGTTCAAACATAAAAATACATGATAATTTCTGTGGGTCTTAAGGCCTCTTGCCCATTTCTTTTGTATTTAGCAGATTTTTCTTTACTTCATTAGAATAATAACATATATTAACTAAGTTACTAATACACCAGTGGTTCCAAATTTTCCATATAGAGTTACAAAGACCTAAAATCCCTCAAGAGATGAAATGGGAAGATTAAAGACATTAAAGTTCGGAGACTAGATAAGGAGTAAGAAAGGGAAGGTGCAGTCAGCTATGCAACCATGCCCATGGGGAATTCTGGCAAACAGGACTTGTGGGAGAAAGTGATGTGTTCATTCTGTGATATGCATGCAGCATGATATGCATGTAGCATATACAGAATGAACATATGATGACAAAACTAGTTTGGAGATCTTTCAGATTTCCTTAAGATAAACTTAAGAATGACCTACCTTATTCCAGGCATAATTCCATGTCACATAACTGTTGCCTCCCAGAAGATCCTTGAGCCAGGTGACTGGGTTTTTATAAATCTGACCGCTTTCTACCTTAAGTTTACCATTCAATAAAATACTGGCTTTGTGGGTTGTCTCCTAAAGTGAAAAATAAAACAAAAATTTGGGTCAAAAATAGCTGAAATATGTGAACTTTTGCTTCTGGCCACAACAAAGTAACAAGGACTAGATATACCCTAACACTGATACATTTTTGCATATATTTTAATGTATCTAGAAATGATCACAAGAGCATGCAGCAAATGAAGAATCATCTAGTCAACAAAATCTACAAAAATCAGATTAAAAAGTTGAGAGTCAATGGTATTTGAACCAAGACTGCTTTCTCCCACCCCACTCCCAGCTCTGTGAAATGGAGACTCCACTCCAGATTGCTGTAGTCAAGACTACAGGGCTCCCTGTTACAGGGCTGTCTTCCTGGGAGGGGCATAACTTCAGCATTTCTCATCCTGCCCCCAGCTACTGTTGCTAAGACCAAGTTGCCAGCAACTATAGCCAAAGGGTGGGGGCTCCCTTCTCCTGCCCAGCTCTGATTGGTGAGACAGAGGCTTCACCTTTGGCATGGCACCAGTGAGAATGCTGGGATCCCAATTGCCCTTGCTTTGGTTTGTAAGGTGGTGGTTTCACATTGGGAGAGACAAGCTTGAAAAGACAGGAAGCTACTACCTCCCCTCTACTGAATGCTCAGCTCCTAAAGCAAGGGTGTCACTCGAAAAATCACCATTGCCCCCACCCTGAGCTCCAGGGCCAAGGTTCAGGGATTCTGCCTGGGAAGAGAAGCAGGCCTTAAAACAGCTCCTAATCTCCTCCCTAAGGAACCAACTTCATTTGCAACAAAGCATGAAGAAGTTCAAGCTCAAGGGCACTATCAGAACTAGAAGTTGTGGTAAAAGGCAATTGTGAGTAGATTGGTAGATTCATTTGAGACATAGGCTAAACTGTAGGCTGGCTAGTTTGCAAGAGACAACTGGGAAAAGAGCTTGCAGGAGCTTTCCTAGGTTCATAATAAACTTCAAACACTGACCTCAAGAACTATCCCTTCAAAGGAGCTTACCTTTGCTTGGATTAGTCTGTAGAGCAATCTGTGCCCCTAGGACATTGTTGAAAACGATAAAACAGTCAATGGGCAGTAAGTGGAGCTTAAGAGCCATGGGTGGTCAGGGAGGTCAGGGAAAGAGGTGGCTAAGGCTTTAGTCCCTGAAGCTCAACATTGGAAGTTTAGCACTGAAGTGGGGACTTCACTAAAACAGACTTCACCAAAACAATCTAGCCAGTAATTAAACAAACAAATAGCCATAAGAAGTATAAGAGAAGGTAGGGTAGAGTTGCTACAATGCATTGTCTGAAATGTTCGGTTCCAACAAAAAAATTATTAGACATACACAGAAACAGGAAAGTATGACACATACACTGGGGGAAAAACAGGCAAGAAAACTGCCTATGAGAGTGACCAGGCACTGGATTTACCAAAGACTTCAAAATAACTATTATAAATATGGTCAAGAAACTAAAGAAAACCATAATTAAAGACATTAAGGAAGGAATGATGATAAGGTCATGTTGAATACAGAGTATCAATAAAAAAGAAAAAAAAATTTAAAAGAACCAAATAGAAGTTATGAAATTGGTAAGTAAAATAACTGAAACGAAATAGTCACTCCTTCTCAACAGATTTAAACTGGCAAGAGAAAGAATTAGTAAAGTTGAAGACACTAACAGAATATGCAAGACAAAGAAAAGAGAAAATGAAAATGCCTCAGAGAAATATGGAACACCATTAAGCATACCAATATATGCATAGGAAGGAGAGGTAAAGCAAAAGGAGCAGAGAAAATACTGAAGAAATATATGCCTAAAAACTTCTCAAGCTGGCCCAGCACAGTGACTCACGCCTGTAATCCTAGCACTTTGGGAGGGAGAAGCAGGCAGATCACCTGAGGTTGGGAGTTTAAGACCAGCCTGGCCAACATGGTGAAACCCATCTCTACCAAAAATACAAAAATTAGCCGGGCGTGGTGGTGGGTGCCTATAATCCCAGCTACTTGGAAGGCGGAGGCAGAAGAATCGCTTGAACCCTTGGGAGGTGGAGGTTGCAGTGAGCTGAGATCAAATCATTGCATTCCAGCCTGGGCAACAGAGCAAGACTCTGTTTCAACAACAACAACAACAACAACAACAATGTCCCAAACTTACTGAAAAGCATTAATCTACACATTCAGGAGGCTCAATGACTTTCAAGTAGGATAAATGCAGAGATCCACAGATACGTAGTAAAAATGCCAAAAGTCATAAGATGGAAAATATTAAAAGCAGCAGGAGAAAAATAACTCATAATTTACAAGGGAACCTCAAGATTAACAGCTGTTTTATTATCAAACAAGGGAGGCCAGTGGCAGTGGGATGACATATTCCAGGTGTACCAAAAAAAAAAAACTATTAACTAAGAATCCTGTATCTAGGAAAACTATCTTTTAAAAATGAAGGCAAAATAAAGACATTCTGAGATACTGAGAAAATTGGTTGCTAAGAGATCTACCTTATAAGAAATAATAAAGGAATTCTTCAGATTAAAAGGCAATGACCCTATAGGCTAATATGAATCCATATCAAAAAACATATAGTACAAGTAAAGGTAATTATGTATTATAAAAACAGTATAAATGCATATTTCTTCTCCTTTTGTCTCAACAGATTTTAAAAAGCAATTATAAAAAACAATAGATACAGAAGTTAGTGCTGGGCCTATAAGTAATAGAAATGTAATACGTTTGCCAATAGCCACACAAAAGAGGTAGGTGGGAACAAAGCTATATTAAGCTAAGGAAATGACTCCACATGGTAACACAAATCTACAAAAACAAATGCAACAATCCAGAAAGGATAAATAAGAAGGCAGGTACAACAAAAGCTATAAATATGTATTGCTTTCCTTTCTTCTATCAGCTTCTTTAAAAGTCACAACATTTTATAAAGCAATAATTATATCAATGTGTTGTTGGGTTTATAAATTTATAAACATAATATGTATACAATCATATAAAAAGAGGAAAAAGGAATAATGCTCTAAAGAAGTAACATTTATATATTTTACTAGAATTAAGTTAGTAAAATACATCTGAAGCTGATTTGGATAGCAAAAATGTTGAGTCCTAGAGCAGCTACTGCATGCACAACTCAAAAAATATGATGAAAAAAGTCATTAAAGAAATTAAAATTTTACATTGGAAAATATTCACCGATTGCAAAAGAAAACAATAAAGGAAGTACAGAGGAACAAAAAGACATGAGGTATATTGAAACAAAAAGTAAAATAGAAGATTAATAACAATATGAAATGTTAATGGATTAAACAAACTAATCAAAAGGCAGAGCTGATCAGACTGGATTAAAAAAATAAGATCCAACTATATAATGCATATAGGAGACAGATTTTAGATTCAAGGAGACAAGTAAATTGAAAGTAAGAGGATAGAAAAAGCATATCATGCAAACAGCAGCCACAAGAAAGCTGGAACGGCTATATATAATCAGACAAACTAGACCTTAAAAGAGAAATGTGTGCAAGAGATGTTGGGGGACATTTTATAATACTAAGAGGCTCAATGCATCAGAAGATATAACAATTATAAGCACATGCACTTAAAACACAAAACAGAATGAAAATACATGAAATAAAAATGAACAGAGATGAAGCAGGAAATAGTTCAACAGTAAAAGACTTCAATATTCCACTTTCAATAATGTATGGTAGTCCCCATATCTGCACTTTCACTTTCAATGGTCAACTGTGGTTCAAACATATATAATAAGAAATTCCTGAAATAATTCACAAATTTTAAATTGCGTGATCTTCTGAGTAGTGTGATGAAATCTCACACTTTCCTACTCTATCCTGCCCAAGATGTGAATCATCCTTTTGTCAAGAGTATTCACACTGTATATGCTATCTGCCCATCAGTCACTTGGTAGATATCTACATTATTAGATTGCAAGGCTTGTGTGTGAGTAATCTTTATCTAACTTTAAAACATCCCCAAAGCTAAACAGTAGTGATACTAGCATACTGTTATAATAATTTCTTTTATTATTAGTTATGATTAATCTGTGCCTAATTTATAAGTTAAACTTTATCATGGGTATGTATATATAGAAAAAAACATAGTATATAGGGTTTGGGACTATCTGTGGTTTCAGGCATCCACTAGGGTTCTTGGAACATGGCCTCTGCAGGTAAGGTGGCACTACTATATAGACCAAACAGGCAGAAGATCAATGAGAAAAAAGAAGACTTTAACAGGGCACTATAAACCAGTTAGACTTAACAGGCATCAATAGAAAATTCACCTAACAACAGGAAAATATGTATTCTTCTCAGTTGTACATGGAATATTCTCTAGGATATGAGATAAGCCTTACAAAAAGCTTGATTTTTTTTTTTTTTTTTTTTTTTTTTTTTTTTTTTTTGAGATGGAGTTCCGCTCTTGTTACCCAGGCTGGAGTGCAGTGGCGCGATCTCGGCTCACTGCAACTTCTGCCTCCTGGGTTCAGGCAATTCTCCTGCCTCAGCCTCCTGAGTAGCTGGGATTACAGGCACGCACCACCATGCCCAGCTAACTTTTTGTATTTTTAGTAGAGACGGGGTTTCACCATGTTGACCAGGATGGTCTCGATCTCCTGACCTCATGATCCACCCGTCTTGGCCTCCCAAAGTGCTGGGATTACAGGCTTGAGCCACCGCACCCGGCCAAAGCTTGATATTTTTAAAGAACTGGAATAATTTGCATTCCCACCAACGGTGTAAAAGCATTCCTATTTCTCTCCAAGCTCACCAGCATCTGTTGTTTCTTGACTTTAATAATCGTCATTCTTACTGAAGTGAGATGGTATCTCATTGTGGTTTTGATTTGCATTTCTCTAATGATCAGTGATGTTGAGCTCTTTTTGTTATGTTTGTTGGCCAAATGAATGTTTTCTTTTGAGAAGTGTCTGTTCATGCCCTTTGCCCACTTTTTAATACAATCATTTTTTTTTCCTTGTAGATTTGTTTAAGTTCTTTGTAGATTCTGGGTATTAGATCTTTGTCAGATTGATAGATTGCAAAAATTTTCTCCCATTCTGTAGGTTGCCTGTTCACTCTAATGATAGTTTCTTTTGCAGTGCAGACACTCTGTAGTTTAATTAGATATGATTTGTCAATTTTGGCTTTTGTTGCAATTGCTTTTGGTGATTTTGTCATGAAATCTTTATCTGTGCCCATGTCCCGAATGGTTTGCCTAGATTTTCTTCCAGGATTTTTACATTTAAGTCTTTAATCCATCTTGAGTTAATTTTTGTATAAGATATAATGAAGGGATCCAGTTTCAATTTTCTACATATGGCTAGCCAGTTGTCCCAGCACCATTTATTAAACAGGGAATTCTTTCTCCATTGTCTGTTTTTGGCAGGTTTAAAGAGGACATTGATGTGGCCAACAAATATGAAAAAAAGTTTGAGTTAAAGGAAGATGGCCGACTAAGAACAGCTCAGGACTTCAGCTCCCAGTGAAAGTGCAAAGGGTGAGTGGATGCCGCATTTCCAGATGAATTTTTATTGCCCACAGGCCAGGAGATTCCCAGGCAGAGGGTCGCCAGTGCCGCTGTTCTGGCTGGTGCGGCTGTATTGGCCCCCACGGGGCTGATTTGGCCCATGCGGCTGCTTTGACCACGCCCTGTTGCGGCGGTTCTCCATACAAAAGCCACTGGTCTGGGAGCCCTCTTAGCTGGCGATGGGAGCCCTGAGATGGCAGAGTGGCCCATTCATCTAAAATAGCGAGCCAGGCCAGGGGATTCCTAGGAAAAAAAACCGCCAGGAGCCTCGGTGCTGCTGTTTGAGCCGACTCAGTGAGTCGCAGCATGGGAGATCCCAGCGCCTTTTCAACAAGCAACTGGAATGCTGGGTCATTCAACTTAAAAATAAAAAAAAAAAGACTCTGAGTCAGGGAGCCAGGTGATCAGGCTCGGTGGTCCCACCTCAACAACAACAACAACAACAACAACAACAACAACAACAACGACAAAAAAAAAAAAAACAGTAATTGAAAATGCTCTGGGTTGAGCATTTCATAGCAAGCACAGCTGAACCCGGGATGGTCCGGCTCTGTGGGGGAGGGGCGTCCACCATTACTGAGACTCTTCACCACTACGGAGGCAGGACGCCGTTGCTGAGGCAACCTGCCACAACAGAGAGAGTCCGCCATAACAGAGGCGGGGCCACCATTGCCGAGGCAGTTCTAACTATGCCCATATAAACAGGACTGCAGGGAAGATCACACCGCAGCTGGGTGGAGCCCACAGCAGCTCAGCAAAGCCTCTGCAGGCAGACAGGGACTAGGTGGGCTGTTAGCTGGGCAGGGCAGACCTGAAAGAAAAAACAAAAAGGGCAGCAGCACAACAGAAACTCATAAAGCCCTAACTCCCCGGGACAGAGCACCTGGGAACAAAAAGCTGTTTATGAGTTCAGCTGCAGCAGACCTAAACGTACTTGCCCAGCAGCTCTGAATGAACAACAGAGCTCACAGCTCAGGACTTGAGCCCCAATAAAACACAGACTGTCTCCTCAAGCAGCTCCCTGACCCCCATAGATCCAAAGAGTCACCTCATAAAGGAGAGAACGGACTGACATTTGGCGAGCATCCTTCTGGGACAAAGGTAGCAGAAGAGGAAACTGGTAGCAACCCTTACTGTTCTGCAACTGCTGCAGGTGATCCCCAGGCAAGTGGGGCCTGGAGAGGACCTCAGCAGTCCTACAGCAGAGGGGCCAGAATGTTAGAAGGAAAACTTAAAAAAAGAAGTAACTTCAGCATCCATGAACTGGAAGCTCACTCAAAGACCCAATCTGAAAGACAGTGACTACAAAGACAACAGGTGGATAAACCCACAAAGATGGGAAGAAACCAGCGCAAAAAGGATGAAAACTCCTGAAACCAGAACACCTCTCCTCCTAAAAGGGATCACAACTCCTCACCAGCAAGGGAACAAGACCGGATGGAGAAGGAGTGTGATGAAATGACAGAATCAGACTTCAGAAGGTGGGTAGTAAGAAACTACAGTGAGCTAAAAGAACATGTTCTAACACAATGCAAAGAAACTAGGAACCTTGAAAAAGATTGGATGAAGTGCTAACAAGAATGGACAACATAGAGAGGAATATAAGTGAATTGATGGAGCTAAAAAACACAACACGAGAACTTCGCAAAGCATGCACAAGTTTCAACAGCCGAATTGACCAAGCAGAAGAAAGGATATCAGAGGTCGAAGATCAACTCAATGAAATAAAAAGAGAAGGCAAGAACAGAGAAAAAAGAGCAAAAAGAATGAACAAAATCTTCAAGAAATGTGAGACTATGTGAAAAGACCTAATCTACGTTTGATAGGGGTACCTGAATGTGATGAAGAGAATGAATCCAAGCTGGAAAATACTCTTCAGGATATTATCCAGGAAAACTTCCCCAACCTAGCAAGGCAGGCCAATATTCAAGTCCAGGAAATACAGAGAACACCACAAAGATATTCCTCAAGAAGAGCAACCCCAAGGCACATAATCGTCAGATTCACCAGGGTTGAAATGAAAGAGAAAATGCTAAGGGTAGCCAGAAAGAAAGGTCGGGTTACCCACAAAGGGAAGCCCATTAGACTCACAGCAGATCTCTCAGCAGAAACCCTACAAGCCAGAAGAGAGTGGGGGCCAATATGCAACATCCTTAAAGAAAAGAACTTTCAACCCAGAATCTCCTATCCAGCCAAACTAAGCTTCATACATGAAGGAAAAATAAAATCCTTTGCAAACAAGCAAGTACTCAGAGATTTCATCACAACCAGACCTGCTCTACAAGAACTCCTGAAAGACGCTCTACACATATAAAGGAACAACCCGTACAAAGGAACAACAAGCCACTCCAAAAACATACCAAATGGTAAAAGAGCATCAACACAATCAAGAATCTGCATCAACTAACCAACAAAACAGACAGGTAGCATCAAAATGACAGGATCAAATTCACACATAACAATACTATCCCTAAATGTAAATGGACTAAATACCCCAATCAAAAGACACAGACTGGCAAATTGGATAAAAAGCCAAAACCCATCAGTGTTCTGTACCCAGGAAACCCATCTAACATGCAAAGATACACAAAGGCTCAAAGTAAAGGGATGGAGGAAGATCTACCAAGCAAATGGAGAGCAAAAAAAAGCAGAAGTTGCAATTCTCATCTCTGATAAAATAGACTTTAAAGCAACAAAGATCAAAAGAGACAAAGAAGGACATTACATAATGGTAAATGGATCACTGCAACAAGAAGAGCTAACGATCCTAAATATATACGCACCCAATACAGGAGCACCCAGATACATAAGGCACGTTCTTAATGACTTACAAAGAGACTTAGACTCCCACACAATAATAGTGGGAGAATTTAATACTCCGTTGTCAATATTAGACAGATCAACAAGACAGAAAATTAACAAGCATATCCAGGACCTGAACTCAGACCTGGAACAAGCAAACCTAATAGACATTTACAGAACTCTCCACCACAAATCCACAGAATATACATTCTTCTCAGCACCACATCACACCTACTCTAAAATTGACCACATAATTGGCAATAAATCACTCCTCAGCAAATGGAAAAGAATGGAAATCATAACAAACAGTCTCTCAGACCACAGTGCAGAGTTAGAACTCAGAATGCAGAAACTAACTCAGAACTGCACAGCTTCATGGAAACTGAACAACTTGCTCTTGAATGTTAACTGGATAAACAATGAAATGAAGGCAGAAATAAAGATGTTCTTCGAAACCAATGAGAATGAAGACACAACAAACCAGAATCTCTGGGACACATTTAAAGCAGTCTCTAGAGGAAAATATATAGCAATGAGTGCCCACATGAGAAGAAAGAAGAGATCTAAAATTGACACCCTATCATCAAAATTGAAAAAGCTAGAGGAGCATGATCAAAAAAAACTTAAAACCTAGCAGAAGACAGGAAATAACTAAGATCAGAGAAGAAATGAAGGAAATAGAGACACAAAAAACTCTTCAAAAAATCAATAAATCCAGGAGCTGGTTTTTCAAAAAGATCAACAAAATAGACCACTAGCCAGAATAATAAAAAAGAAAAGAGAGAATAACCAAATTGATGCAATAAAAAACGATAAAGGGGATATCACCACAGAAATCCAAACCATCATCAGAGATTATTACAAACAACTCTATGCACATAAACTAGTAAACCTGGAAGAAATGGATAAATTCCTGGACACCTGCATCCTCCCAAGCCTAAACCAGGAAGAAGTCGAAACCCTGAATAGACCAATAACAAGGTCTGAAGTTGAGGCAGCAATTAAGAGCCTACCACCCAAAAAAAAGCCCAGGTCCAGATGGGTTCACAGCCGAATTCTACCAGACATACAAAGAGGAGCTGGTACCATTCCTTCTGAAACTATTCCAGACAATCCAGAAAGAGGGAATCCTTCCCAAATCATTTTATGAGACAAACATCATCCTGATACCAAAACCCGGCAGAGACTCAACAAGAAAAGAAAACTTCAGGCCAATATCCATGATGAACATAGATGCAAAAATATTCAATAAAATACTGGCAAGCCAATTGCAACAGCATATCAAAAAGCTTCTCCACCATTATCAAGTAGGATTCATCCCAGGGATGCAAGGCTGGTTCGACATACACAAGTCCATAAACGTAATTCACCACATAAACAGAACCAAAGACAAAAACCACATGATTATCTCAATTGATGCAGAGAAGGCCTTTGACAAAATACAACAGCCCTTTATGCTAAAAACCCTCAATAAACTAGGTATTGACAGAATATATCTCAAAATAATAAAAGCTATTTATGACAAACCAACAGCCAATATCATACTGAATGGGCAAAAGCTGGAAGCATTCCCTTTGAAATCTGGAACTAGACAAGGATGCCCTCTCTCACCACTCCTATTCAATATAGTACTGAAGGTTCTAGTCAGAGCAATCAGGCAAGAAAAAGAAATAAAGGGTATTGAAATAGGAAAGGAGGAAATCAAATTGTCTCTATTTGCAGACAACATGATTGTATATCTAGAAGACCCCATCGTCTCAGCTCAAAATCTCCTGAAACTGATAAACAACTTCAGCAAAGTCTCAGGATACAAAATCAATGTGCAAAAATCACAAGAATTCCTATACACCAGTAACAGACTTAAAGAGAGCCAAATCAAGAACGAACTGCCATTCACAATTGCTATAAAGATAATAAAATACCTAGGAATACAACTAACAAGGAACGTAAAGGACCTCTTCAAGGAGAACTACAAGCCACTGCTCAGCAAAATAAGAGAGGACACAAACAGAGGAGAAACATTCCATGTTCATGGTTAGGAAGAATCAACATCGTGAAAATGGCCATACTGCCCGAAGTAATTTACAGATTCAGTGCTATCCCCATCAAGCTACCAATGGCCTTCTTCACAGAACTGTAACAAAACACCTTAAACTTCACATGGAAGCAAAAGAGAGCTCACATAGCCAAGTCAATTCTAAGCAAAAAGAACAAAGCGGGAGGCATCACACTACCGGACTTCAAACTGTACTACAATCCTACAGTAATTAAAACAGCATGGTACTGGTACCAAAACAGAGATATAGATGAATGGAACAGAACAGAGGCCTTGGAGGCAGCACAACATATCTACAACCATCTGATCTTTGAGAAACCTGACAAAAACAAGCAATGAGGAAAGGATTCCCTGTTTAATAAATGGTGTTGGGAAAACTGGCTAGCCATGTGCAGAAAGCAGAAACAGGACCCCTTCCTGACACCTTACACCAAAATTAACTGCACATGGATTAAAGACTTAAACATCAGACCTAACACCATAAAAACCCTAGAAGAAAATCTAGGCAAAACCATTCAGGACATAGGTGTAGGCAAGGACTTCATGACCAAAACGCCAAAAGCATTGGCAACAAAAGCCAAGATAGACAAATGGGACCTAATCAAACTCCACAGCTTCTGCACGGCAAAAGAAACACTCAGTAGAGTCAATTGGTAACCAATAGAATGGGAAAAAATTTTTGCAGTCTACCCATCTGACAAGGGGCTGATATCCAGAATTTACAAAGAACTAAAACAGATCTACAAGAAAAAAACAAACAAGCCCATTCAAAAGTGGGCGAAGGATATGAACAGACACTTTACAAAAGAAGACATACAGGAGGCCAACAAACATATGAAAAAATGCTCATCATCACTGGTCATTAGAGAAATGCAAATCAAAACCACATTGAGATACCATCTCACACCAGTTAGAATGGCGATCATTAAAAAATCTGGAGACAACAGATGCTGGAGAGTATGTGGAGAAATAGGAACACTTTTACACTGTTGACGAGAGTGTAAATTAGTTCAGCCACTGTGGAAGACTGTGTGGTGATTCCTCAATGACCTAAAAATAGAAATCCCATTTGACCCAGTAATCCCATTGCTGGGTATTTATCCAAAGGATTATAAATCATTCTATAAGGACACATGCACACGAATGTTCACTGCAGCACTGTTTACATTAGCAAAGACTTGGAACCAACCCAAATGCCCATTGATGATAGGCTGGATAGGGAAAATGTGGTACATATACACCATGGAATATTAGGCAGCCATCAAAAAAGATGAGTTCGTGTCCTTTGTAGGGACATGGATGAACCTGGAAACCATCATTCTCAGCAAACTGACACAAGAGCAGAAAATCAAACACCGTATATTCTCGCTCATAGGCGGGTGTTGAACAATGAGAACACATGGACACAGGGAGGGGAGCACTACACACTGGGGTCCGTTGAGGGGAAATGGGGGAGGGAAAGGGGGTGGGGAGGTGGGAAGAGATAGCATGGAGAGAAATGACAGATACAGGTGAGGGAAAGGAAGGCAGCAAATCACACTGCCATGTGTGTACCTATGCAACAATCTTGCATGTTCTTCACATGTACCCCAAAACCTAAAATGCAATAAAAGAAAAAAAAAAGAAAGAAAAAAGTTCAACATTACTGATAATTAGAGAAATGCAAATCAAAACCACGAGGAGATACCATCTCATGCCAGTCAGAATGGTGATTAAAAAGTCAAGAAACAACTGATGCTGGCACGGTTGCAGAGAAATAGGAATGCTTTTATACTGTTGGTGGGAATGTAAATTAGTTCAGCAATTGTGGAAGACAGTGTGGCAATTCCTCAAAGATCTAGAACCAGAAATACCATTTGACCCAGCAATCCTATTACTGGGCATATGCCCAAAGGAATATAAATTATTCTATTACAAAGATACATGCACGTGTATGGTCACTGCAGCACTATTCAAAATAGCAAAGACATGGAATCAACTCAAATCCCCATCAATGATAGACCAGATAAAGAAAATGTGGTACATATACACCATGGGATACTATGCAGCCATAAAAAGGAATGAATCATGTCCTTTTCAGGGACATGGATGAAGCTAGAAGCCATTATCCTCAGCAAACTAATGCAGGAACAGAAAACCAAATGCTGCATGTTCTCACTTGTAAGTGGGAGCTGAACAAGGATAACACATGGAAACAGGGAAGGGAACAAGACACACTAGGTCTTCTGGGGAGTGAGGTGGGAGGAGGGAGAGCATTAGTAAAAATAGCTAATGTATGCTGGGCTTAATATCTAGGTGATGTGTTGACAGGTGCAGCAAACCACCACGGCATATGTTTACTTATGTAACAAACCTGCACATCCTGTCCCTGTACCCTGAAACTCAAAATAAAAATAAAAATTAAAAAATAAATAAAATAAAAATAAATGTATTAGGGCAATTCCAGAAACATTAATTCACTTGCTAGAATACAATGGTTGTGTCCCTCCATTCAGGAAGCCCAGCAAAACCCCAATTCCCTAATCAGAGCTTAATGTCTATACTATGTGACAGCAACATTTACTCATTTACAAAATTTGCATGATTTTAGAGAAAAAAATCTAGAATACCTGTGTTTTGAATTCCAGAATGTTATTTCCTGGGTTAATTCTTCCTAGTAATATCAAATCTTTTATCTGAATACATTTCTTTTTAGGAGCTGTACTGTAGTTTAAAGGCTTTTTTATAGATCTGGAGGAAGAGGAGATCTGACTGTCATCTGCATGTGGAACAGCAAAAACTGATTTTTTAAGATATGGTTTCAACTGATTCACTGTGTCACTGCCTAAGGCAGCAATCCTTCGACGTGCTAGGGATTCTGATGTCCTCCTAGCTGGTTCCTGGGAAGTTGTTTTCCTGTTTCCTCTTTTAGGGTCGTAATTGGAAAGGTCCTGATCACAGATAACATTTGATGGATGAGCATCACTTTTGGCAAGGATACTTGCAGTTTCTGAAATATTTAATTTGCCAATTACTGGGGAACGACTATAGAATTCATGGTCTTTGTCTGTAGCTTCTATAAGATCATTCTCTTTCTGTGAATATTCTGTTTGACCAATAAAAGCAACAGGTTCGGATGATAATTTAATCTTCTCAGTGCCATCTGAATGTCTGGATTTTGATAAACCAGCCAAGGTACAATCACTGATATTTTGTTCAGAATTCATCTCATTTCCAGAAAATCCCCCCCTTATCACTGCCTCTGAATTTAGACAAATGTTAGTATTTTGGCTGTAGTTCCAAGTTTCTAGAGACAATTGTGTTTCCTGCATGCTTCCACAAACAGGGGAAAGTGAAACTGATTGGGGATGCTCTAAATTTTCCAGAGTAGTGAGCTCTTCTTGGCTGTTCTTTTCACTAAAGATTTCTGATCTGGGTGGAAGCTTCCTTAAACTAAGACAAGACAATGATGTAACATTCTTATAATTTTGAATTTTCAGGCTTATTTTTTTCTGTTTTTTTGCCACAGCTAAAAGGCTCTTCTGTCTTGTAGCCAAGTTGGCCAATTGTTCTCTCAGGGCTCCATGCTTAAATGACTCTATGGATACCCTATGGGAAGAAACAGAAAGAGAAAAAAAATGTAGTAACAGCAGAAAACTTTTTAATGCAGTCATTTAGAGGTTAAAGATACTTTGTCTCAATTTTAATCACTTCAAAATACACAAAACTCTACCTTGCAGTTTATTGCCTTTGATTTTTTAAATCTGACCACCTGCTGCCTGTTGATGCAAAATACTTCATTTGAGAGGAATCTGACTCCTTTATTTAAGGTAAGTGTGCCTTTTCTTAAGGAGGCGACAGTAAGGTTATCCAGATTATATATTCATATCATTATTATCAATTCAGAAACAACCCTAAAAGGCAAGTAAAACTTGGGTCATCTCTCTAAATATCTATTAGTCTTTGGTTGGAAGGTAGCATTGGTGGCTAAGGAGAGCCATCATTCTTTAAATTCGGGGCTTGCTTACCTGTTTATTAGTAAGTACAGTTTGAAAGTTCTACTCAGGTTCTCTTAGCTATGGAAAACAAGATTGTTTTGTGAATAATCGTACTTCAGCTAGACCTGAGAAATGTTAGTTCCCCAAGTAATCACTGTATCGTATTTTGAACTTATGTTAGCTCTTCACTGGAGAAGAAGGCAAAATGGGGATTAAAAATAAAAATAGAAAACTGATTTTTTTAAATAAGTTCAGAAAAAAATTAAATATGTAATAAGACATTAAATGATTATAAGAGAAGACATATGAGGACTTATTTAGAAAATTGAATGTGAATAAAGAATAGGGAACATAAGTAGCTAAGTCAATGAAAAACTAATAAAAAATAATGTCCAAACAAAAAAAAATACAACATTTTTTTCACAACAAAATATGAGTAGAGGTATATAACCAATATAATCAGGATAAAACTCTTTAAGGACCTTGAGATTTTAGAAATACAATAAAACACAAAATTAATCAACTGATTAACTGCTTAGAAGGACATGTGTGACAGCAAAAAGAAACATTTTTTAATGTAGAAAATTTGAGTGTGCTAAGGAAAGAAATTTATCTGTGAGATTCATAACCAGAAAGGCTTTCAAAAAATTCTCCATTGTAGACAACTTCAGACATTGAAATGTTCTTTTCTGACAATTTCAAGTAATAATGTAGAAAAATACCCTTCTGGGAAGTATAATTTTCATTATACTTCATAATTAGCCTCATAAAGTCATTTTTTGGTCCTAAGCAATGTTTGTATTCTTAAGAATTTCTAGACAACTACTGCAGTTAAAATGGATAAATTCTAGAAACTCAAAAGCACTCTTTTTTTTTTTTTTTTTCTACTCACCTGTATTTTTTAGCCAGATCATCCCTTTCTGCTTTCTGCTTGGCAAGCACATTATTCATAATCTCTTTTATCTTTAACATCTTTTCAATGTATTGCTCTAGAAACATGACAATAAAAAGTTAGCTAACTAAGGGACAGTGAATGTCAGATTTGGTCATACAGAAATAAGCCCTACTGTTAATTTCAAAAAGCCATTATGCTGTACCCTCTTCCCCAATATTAATGGCCCAGATATCTCCATTAAGGCTTATTTAACAATGTTAATCTATGGAAATGCCTTGAAGTGTATAAGTAATAATGCTGTAAAAGAGCAGGCCAGCCTGAGTTCTAATCCTGCTGTCCCACTAAGTTTTGTGAGCCTAGATTAAGTCATGTAACTTCTATGGTCAGCTTTCTTACCTGTGAAATGAAGGTAGTAAAGGAAGATATTTTGTCTGTTAAAATTATTTTTTTTAATATAAAAGGAATACATTAACATTGTAAAATTTTTTCAAACCATATAAATATTTACAAAGATGTAAGAGTGTCTCTACTTACCTCACTGCCTTTCCTCTAATGTATTCCACAAAGGAGATTAACTGTTAATACTTTAGGGTGTGTGTGTATGTGTGTGTGAAAAATGTATGTTATATATTTATTTAAAATAATTATACCACATATAATTATACATTATATATACTTAAAAAATAGAATCATCCTATCAGTTCTTGTTCTTTGCACTTACAACAATACTTCTATTGTACTATATGAAAACTAAGGTCACCTGTAGATCTTACAAACCACCATTATAATAATTACTTAAAGTTTCCTGACTTTCTTCTTTTGCTTTCCAAGTAAAAGCATAATGACCTTTCCCCCATCACAAATCCACATGATTTATACATAAATGTGGGTTAAGTACAAATCCAGATTCCCAAGTAGGAAACTGGAAGGGTTAAATGCATATATTTGAATTCTTTTAAGCTACTTGTTATTCCTTTCACTTTTGGCTTTGTTTCTTAAAGGTTTTCCTAATTTCTTGGACCAATGCACATTTTCCTTGATGAAGTAACTTGAGAAAATCTGTGGTAGAAAATGACATAAGGTTCAGAAGTAGAATTTGTTTCAGAAATTCTCTTGGCAAATCAAATCACTGGATAAGTATTGAGTCAGTGTCCCCAGAGTAGTTTCTATTGCCGTAATGCTGTGGCTAAGGACTAGTTTCACAATATGATGTATATGCTAACAAAGGGAGAAAACGTGTATAATCAATAAGAATTTAGATATAACTTTGTTCAGCAGATTTGACACTGTTTATTAAAAGTCTATATGGCCTGTCATACCAGCTTTTCCAACTGAATTTTAAAACACAGGTAAAAATAACACGGCACAGTAACTTAAAATATTTTGTATATTTCTCTAAGAGACAACAGAAATATATTTTATATATAATTTGGTATCACACACTTCTTTATCAAAGGTGATATTAATCAATGATATATTAATAAGAATTTACAATTAGGCCGGGCGCAGTGGCTCAAGCCTGTAATCCCAGCACTTTGGGAGGCCGAGGCAGGTGGATCACGAGGTCAAGAGATCGAGACCATCCTGGTCAACATGGTGAAACCCCGTCTCTACTAAAAATACAAAAAGTTAGCTGGGCATGGTGGCGTGTGCCTGTAATCCCAGCTACTTAGGAGGTTGAGGCAGGAGAATTGCCTGAACCCAGGAGGCGGAGGTTGCAGTGAGCCGAGATCGCGCCATTGCACTCCAGCCTGGGTAACAAGAGTGAAACTCCGTCTCAAAAAAAAAAAAAGAATCTACAATTATCCTAATATGTGTAAGATTTTAATACTTGATTAGACATTACCAAAACAGTGAGGATGAGAGAAATTATTCCACAAATAGGGATAAGTAAATGGGATAGTAATACGGGATGGGGAACATATTTATCTTACAAACAAAAAAAAAAATTCAAATGAATTATACATTAAAATACTTAGGGAAAAATATATAAAATGTTAACAATGGCAATTTTCTGCCTCAGTTCAGTTGAAGCAGTTCAGTTGATATCTGATAGCAAAGTGAATGCAAGGCCTCTATAAGAAAAATTTTCAAAGAAATGTACAAAATGGGACTCATTACTCAGATCCCTCAGCCAGTTCAAAGCTATAACAAGTGTCAGATGTGGAGGAGGGTGAGTTTGAAAAGAGATTTCTTTAGAGAGCAGTTGCTTACCTGAGTGGGAATCTGCATACTCAGCAGCAAGAATAAGGCGTAATGGGACTTCTCTCCTTTACCTCAAGCCTAATGGGGGCTGTTCCTCATAGGTTATTTAAAGAACTTAACTAAACTTTCAGCTGAGGTGACAATGAATTGGCATTTGCCTTCCTTCTTGAACACCTAGAGACCTTGAAGAATGAGGCCAAAAGCAAGTTGCTGCTGAGCTGGGAAGTAATTGTCTTCCCTTTAAACAGTGGGCCTGAGGTGCAAAAGTCCTGAGGACTTGGTGTGAGACCTGCCCTGTGACCCTGACTATGAGGGCTTCCATCTGAGAGTGAGAGTCTGCGTAGAATGGTCCATCAGAAAAAAATCGAAGCTGAGAAAAGAATGAGACAGCACAGGGAAAGGGCAATGTGTACTGGCCACATCATAGGAGTTCCAGCATGATAGGCCATAGAGAAATTTCAGAAGAGTCTTAGAAAACTGCTCTCCAGAGACTGAGTTTTAAACACTTGCCAGAGAATGGCAGCGCTAACCAGTCAGTAATTAGTTACCACCAAGAACTCCAGGGTCCCATTGCCTTACCTCTCCTTCCTTAAGGGTAGTAAGACAAAAATAAAGGCATCATGATTATTCAATGTATTGGTTATAACAGAATAAAATTAAAATCTGGGACTGGTGGGAAGAAGTTCCTAATTTTAGAGGCATTCAAAAAAAATTTAAAAAGGCTGATGAATTTTTACTATACAGAATTGAAATTGTATATATTTAAACAAAAACTGACACACATTACAAAGAAAAAGACAAGTGGCTGAAAAAGTATTTGCAGCAGTTACTGGAAAAGGGGTAAATAACTGCATTATATAAATAGGATCCACTTGATGAATAAACGAAGAATATAAACAATCAGTTCTTAAAATAGGGAATAAAACTAATGAAAAAGTACCACTAAAAAGCAACATGACAAATGAAAATATAAGGCATATTTTTCTTATTAAACTAGTAAGGTTATTTAAAATGAAACCGGTGCTACCAGCAGTGTATACAAAGACACTAACGTGTACACTGCTAGCAGTACCAGTATTTTCACTTCCAAAGTGAAAATTAGCACTATATATATAAAATAGAATTTATCAATGTAAATCAAGACTTTAAAATGCTTATATAATTTGATCCAATAGTTACAATTCTGTTAATCTTTCCTAAGATGATAATAAGTCCAGAAAAAGCTACATATCGTAGAAGAACAGCAAAAACTTCGAAATCATCCAAATGTTCAACAAAAAGGGAAAAATTTAGGAAACTGGAACATTTATCGAACACTAAGAATGAAGACTATGGGAAAAAAAGAATGCAAAAATACCACATCTAGCATGATCCAAACTATGTTTTTAACAGTTTTATTGAGATCTAATTGTATTACTGTGTTCTTAGACAAAAAAAAAAAAAAAAATGTGGGGAGGGGGACTTGGAAATAAAACAAAATATTGTGGCGGGACAGTAGCTAATTTGAGCATTTTTCTCTTTGTTATTTCTCAAAGTATATCTGTATGTCTTTCATAATGAAAAAACTATAGACTTGGAATAATCATCTTGGATGCAAAAGACATTACAAGTAGTAAATAAAATAAATATACCAACTGCATATTTTTGTTGCAGGTATGAATTATTTAATATTAGTTTCCTCAAAACATAACATGTACCACATTAGGTCAGAATGAAAAGTAGAATTTTAAAAGAGATGATTTTTTTTTTTTAAAGGCTATACAAACATGAGTTAGGACAAGAGATAAACAGTTATATCCTGCTATACAAAAGGTTGATGAGTTACTTTACTTTTAGCTACTACTTTTTATTTTTTTGAGACAGAGTCTTGCTCTGTCACCCAGGGTGGAGTGCAGTGGCACAATTTCGGCTCACTGCAACCTCCACCTCCCAGGTTCAAGCAATTGTCCTGCCTTAGCCTCCCGAGCAGCTGGGACTACAGGTGCATGCCACCACGCCTGGCTAATTTTTTGTATTTTTTTTTAGTGGACATGGGGTTTCACCATGTTGCCCAGGCTGGTGGTAAACTCCTGAGCTCAGGCAATCTGCCCGCCTCAGCCTCCCAAAGTGCTAAGATTACAGGCTTGAGCCATGGCACCCAGCCTTAGCTACTACTTTTAACTAACTTACATTTACATCTGAACTTATAAGGAACTACTTTCCACTTCATAAATCATAACTCTAAAAATATATATGTGAGTCATCAAGGGCTTGCACATATTCACTGAAGTTTGAGAAATTAAGATTATTAGGTCAGGGATCAGAGTCTAATTTTCTATTTTGAATCTTTAGTGTTTTGAAAACAGGAAGATATCTTTGCAGTAAGACATCCATCTGTTATATGTGCTCTTCTGAAAGCATGAGGATGTTGTGTCACTGCTACACCACCTTCCGCTGCACTATTTCTGATCTACTTTTAAGGATTACCATAGCTGGGTGAAGCTGACAAGCCACAGGGTAACATAATCTCATTTCCCGTCACAATCTTACATTTTCTGTCATAGGATTATCTAAACATATCACTGGTAGTAGCTTATCTCTGATGATGGTTCTGAATGTCTCTCAAATTACTCATGCAACACTTTGCATCTAGAATTATTTTTATCTGACAACAAACTACTAGTTTGCATTATGTTAAAATAAGTCTTTTAACTATCATTAAAAGTCTACTTTAGACTTACTTTTTAAGTCTACTTTTAATGATATTAACAATTCCTAGCACTTTAAATCCTCTTGCGTAAAAATAGACCACTTTTTCCGCCATTGTAAGCTTTGAAATAAACATGAACCTTAAGAAGAAGATGACCTTGGATATCTGAAAATATACTTGAGTATGAGTCTATATTTACCTGCATCTTCAGGGTTTCTTATTTCAAACTCTAATAAATTTTCTTGTTTTTCTTCTATATCTTGTAGAATGGCACTGAGGGTCTGATGCTATCAGATAAAAATATTTGAAACTTCATTACGAAAGGGTAGATATGCTCTCTGATATGCCGTTGACAAACACAGAGTAAATAAAATACTAAAGAAAGTATTCCTAAAAATGCTCATTCCTCTTTATGCTCTAAATACACTCATACTTTGTATAAGCTTAACTATATAAATGCTGCAGATTTGAACAAAAGCAAACAAATATATTTTCAATTATATAGATCTCCTGGAAAATAGAATGTAAAAGTAGCAATTATATAATAAATCATAATTTCTCACTAACTTCTGTTGAAATTATAGGTGTAAGAGAAAAAGTAAACAAATCAGCACATAATATTGAAAGCACATATATATATCAAGTTCACTTTAAGGCCATATGATTCTCAATGTATATAATTAAAATCTTATACATAATCTTAGAAATACAAAACACAATGCTTTCAAAAACTCACAAAGGGGACTTAATACCACTCTTACATGCCCTTGTCTATACTAATCTTCCTGCCTGGAATGCTTTCAATTCACTCTGCTCTGATCCTTCTCTTTCCTATAAAAGTGAATTGTGGAGTGGGCTCTGGAACCACACATCCAGGGTGTAAATCCTGGCTTCACCTCTTCCTATCTGGGTGACTCCAGCAAGTTACTTATCCTCTCTGTGCCTGAATTGTATAACACATTAAAATGCTAAGGACAATTTCAGCACAAAGTAAGAACTCCCTAAATAGTGAATATTATCATATAAAACCCATCTCATACAGGAAATTTCTGACCTATCTAATCCATGCTGGCTTCCCTTTTCTCAGAACTAAGAATTTCAGTGCTACATAATTTAACACTAATATAATAATGTCTTATATATTATATTTCCCCATCAAGACAATGAGATCTTGTAGGCAGGAGCATGCCTTTTCTATTTGTATATGGTTTGACCTTGTAGGATCATAGCTATTGCTCCATTAACAATGACTTACGGATTGACTCATATTACCTATCCTTTAATATATCCTCAATACACATTCATTTCTAAAACATGTAGGTCCTCTAAGCCTCTGAAGTATGCTGCCCTGAAATTTTACTTTGATGCCAATAAAAGATATTAAAAAAGTATGTAACAAAATCATCTACTTATTTGGTAAAGCAGTCTTTCTTCTGTCATTTATTAAATGCATCACAGTGAAACTATAAAATACAAATATAAAAAACGAGCAAAAAAAAAAAAAAAAAACCCACTAAGGTTTACCGCTTTATACAGTGAATGATTTACGGTTATAAAAGCAAACAAAAGGCCAGAACTTGTGCCCAGGCTAAGCTCTATCCACAGATAAGGATAAAGAAAACATCTTTTGGTGCCAACTTACCTTTCTGCTTTGCTCATATTGTGGATGCACTCAGTCTTAGACTCCATGGGCCAAGACTTATCCAAAATAATGTTTCATTGAGGATGCTACCTTGGTTAAGATTTTGTGTCTATTTAAGCTTTGTGTTTTTGTCAAACTAAGAACATCCATCAATCAATGTATATTTTATTAAGCAACTGCTATGTTCTTTTTTCAAAAGCTACCTTCACATGGTGGGTTTCAAAGCAAATTATATTTCTATAAACCATATGGCATCGAGGACAGCTAAACCAGGCTGCTTAATCCTCTTCTCTGTTTGGATTCCAGAATCTTTCTACATCCTGTATCTCCTAGACACTTATAAAAGCGAGTGAAGACACATTTATGACAGTGGCAGTGTCTACGGACAAGAAGTAGCCAAAGAACTCAAACTAGGTTTAAAGGACAGCAACTACTCTATAGTTCTGTATTCAAAGCAGATTAATTAAAAGTTAACCACACAGCATAACTTCTGGGCCCATTCTGTTAGCTGTCTTATCTTTTATAATAAAAAATTTCAATCCTTATATCATTAAAATAGACAGTACTGCCATTAGCCAATAACTAACTGGCTAGCTCAAAGAATGGCATTTTCTGAGATAAAAAAATGAAGTAATTTTAACTTTACTCACTGCAGAAAGGCTTTCTCTTGATCTTTCTTGGTATGAGAGGGAAGGTGAATCAACAGGATTGCCATCATCACAAAAACACTGTTTATGTCTTTTAGACCGAACAGCAGGAATTTTTTCTTTAAAAAGTAAAATTAGAAAATATAATAAGAATGTGTAAAAACATAGCTTCCTTTTTCAGTTTTAATGTGATGGGGATAGGAAGAATACATCAACTCTACAAATATAACATCTTAAACAGCACTGATCATCATCATTGACTATTTATGGCTAACATTTACTGAGCACTTGTCACATGCTGGGTGCCAAAAACTTTCCATAAATCATCTTATTTAATCTTCATATGAACCTGTAAAGTAGGTGGTTTATTATGTCTATTTTACAGAAGAGGAAAGTGATGCTGAGAGAGGTTCAGGAAGTTGCCCAATTTCATAGCTAGAACTGAAACCAGATCTCATCTGACTCCAAAGTCCATGTTCTTAAGCACTAAGACTTGACTAATTACCTCTGTAAAGTTCTCTTGGACCCTACTCCTATTCTGGATTCCCTTTCTCTGTATTATAATTGTACCCTATATTCTTCATCCTTCTCGGGTACCTGATCAAGGAAACAAGAAACAAAAGATATTTGAGAATAGATCTATCACTTTATAATAGATTTATCAACAACTCCAAATGCAAGGCTTCCTTGATAAGCTGAGCAATCTAAATCATGGGAACTTTCAGGTATAGCTGTGAAGAGGGAGAGTGAAATGGCTGGGCCTCTAAGAAAGGCCTTGAGTTGACCCTATGGACTTACTATATGGTAACAGGCAATGAAATGATGAAATCTGTATCACTCTTGACCTTGACCTATCCATGATCTAGCCCACTGGTGAAATATAATACAACGAATATCCTTCACCCTGACCAATTATATCAGTAATTCTTCTTTGAAAATCAACAGTTGGTAAGCATGTTGGTAGGCTAGGGGAGAAGTGTGTGACACAGTTGCTTTCCCCAGCATTCTCTCTCATGGCAAGAATATAAATATATTCCTGAGTATCTTCTTCTATGAGTCAAGGTTTGAGCATGAGGGAAAAGGAAGAACAATTTCCTCACCTTAATACTTAATAAAATATAAAGTATTGCTAAAAATGGTTCATAAAATTTTGCCTGATTGTACATTTCCTTGAAATATTCTTTTTACTGTTATATATATTATACATATACAAGTATTTTTCCTTTAACAAATTAGTATACTAGAATACTAGATTCTTTAAAAATTGGCATTAATCCAATTGATGTATGAATCATTACAAATTTTGAAGTGAGGAAATCTTAGTCACAAAATCTTCATCATAATGTCACCTTTTTCCAGCCCTACTACAAATAAACTGATCTGCATGGCTTCAATTATATCTCTATCTCAAACCCAATGTTAGGGAGATTTATGTTTGTTTGATGAATGCTATAGGTTTCATTTCAACATCTAATAGGATCACATAATCTATAAATTAAACCATATTTTAAAATGCTAATTTTTAAAAATAAATAATGACTTTTTAAGAGTTTAATGAAAGTAGAACACATCTATCCCACTTATGAAACAATTTATACAACAAATCAGAAGATTTTCCTAAGCAGAGATATATCTCTATATAAAATAGCAGCAATATTGACATACATACCATTGACTATACCATCACTCTCATCTCTATTATTGGTCTGAATAGCACTATAAGATTTCAGTAATTCTTTCATTGTTTCATCATCTGCTTCATCCAAAGCACTCTTCCTCTTTTTATCTTTTTGATTAGGGTTTGCTCCATTCTGTAGTAGAATCTTAGCTGCCTACAAAGCATTTTTTCAAAGTTATCTCTACAGATACCAAAGATGAATAATTTGTTTTCATCACAAAACACCACTACCAAACATTAAAAGCTATCAAAAGAAAGTTTTCAAACTCAGGTAAAGAAAATTTTTTATTAAAATTGATATGCCTACTGCAAACTAATCCAATTTGAACTTATTCGTCCTTACAAGAGAACTAAACACAATGACATAAAAGTACAATATGCTGCCTTCATTGCAGTAAGAAGAAGGCATAGGGAGGTTCAGTGCTAGATCAGTACTGCCCAAAATTTTCTATGATAATAAAATGTTCTATATCTGCTCTGTCCAATAAGGTAACCAATAGTTACATGTGGCTTTTGAGCATCTGAAATGTGGGTAATGCGACTGAAGAAATTTTTAATTTTATTTAACTAATTTAAATTTTAATAGCAAAAGTAGCTAGTAGCTACCATACCGGGCAGCAGAGATCCAGATGTTGTGCAGATTAAGCCACTTTCATGTTAATGTGGAATTTCTGACACTTGGATTTAATCTATCTCTCTAATACAGACTCCTGTCCTTCCACAAACTGCTGGAGGATAGGGTAGAAAAGTGGGGTAAGAGTTGCTTCAGGGCTATATTATAAACTATATTATAAATTTTTATTAGACATAGTTGAATAACATTTTAGTTGGACTATATTTTATGTACAATACTTGTTCAGAAGCTTTTATAAACTAGCCTAGAAGCCTAAAACCCATTCTAATATTCTTCACATGGAAATATGTGCCCCAAATGACAAACTTTAAAAAAAAAATTTCAACTTTTATTTTAGATTCAAATGACACACGTGCAGGTTTACTACATGAATATATTGCATGGGGTATGAATCATCCCATCACCCATGTAGTAAGCACAGTACTCAACAGAGAGTTTTTCAACTCTTGCCCTCCTCCCTCTCTCCCCTGTCTAGTAGTCTCAGTATCTATTATTCCCATCTTTATGATATGACATCACATGTACCCAATGTTTCGCTCCCACTTATAAGTGAGAACATGTGGTATTTGATTTTCTGTTCCTGCATTAATCTGCTCAAAATAATGGTCTCCAGCTGCATTCATGTTGCTACAAAGGACATGATTTTGTTCTTCTTTATGGCTGCATAGTATTCCATAATATATGTGTACCACATTTTATTTATCCAATTCACCACTGATGGGCACCTTGGCTGATTTAATGTCTTTGCTATTGTGAATAGTGCTTCAATTAGCACACAAATGCATGTCTTTTTGGTAGAACAATTTATTTACCTTTGGGTATATACCCAGTAATGGAATTGCTAGGTTGAATGGTAGTTCCAAGTTCTCTGAGAAATCTCCAAACTGTTTTCCACAGTAGTTGAACTAATTTACATTCCTACCAATAGTGTACAAGTGTTCTCTTTCCTCCACAACCTTACCAGCATCTCTTATTTCTTGACTTTTAAATAACAGCCATTCTGACTGGTGTGAGATGATATCTCATTGTGGCTTTGATTTGTACTTCTCTGAGGATTAGAGGTATTGAACATTTTTTTCATATGTTTGTTGGCCACTTGTATACTAAATGACAAACTTCACTGAATATTAAAGATAGAGGGAAACTTAGAAACCCCATCATTTTAGATAAAAGGAAACTAAGGTCAAAGAGTATGTGATATTTTGGGGAGAAAAAAATTCCTAATATAAATAAGGTTGCTCTGAGTAACTCTTAAATTGTGTATTAGAAATAAATCTATAATTGATCTAAATGAAGAATGGTTACTAATTAGATTCTGGTATAACTCAGCCAGAACAGTGGTTCATGCCTTTAATCCCAGCACTTTGGGAGGCTGAGGCAAAAAATTACTTGAGCCCAGGAATTTGAGACCAGTCTGTGCAACATAGTGAGACCTCTTCTCTATAAAAAATTAAAAAATTATCTGGGTATAGTGGTACACACTTCTAGTCCCAGCTACTTGGGAGGTTGAGGCTAGAGGATCACTTGAGCCCAGGAGTTCGTGGCTTCAGTGAGCCAAAATAGTGCCACTGTACACCAGCCTGGGTGACAGGGCTAGACCTTGTAAAATTAGTAAAATTAGTAAAAAACACACTTGCAAGAGGCAAGCAAGTGACTCACCACTAAAAAATCTAGTTAGGAAAAGATGGTCATGATTTTGTTAAAATGGAGATATACTATATGCCAGTGGATAACATATTTAAAAAAAAATCTTTCTGCTTATGTCCAAGGATAAAGAGGCAAAGAAATTTAGGAGCAAATGGGCCAGTAGAAATTATTAAGGATAACCTTAGTTGTTCTACAAGTGTAGAGGTAGCATAGCATAAAGAAAAACAAAACTGAACCAAATCACAAAGACACAGAAGAAAAAAAAATGAAGCAACAAAGAATCCATAAAACAACTAGTAATAACATCATGACAGGAAGAAAATCACATGTATCAATATTAACCTTAAATGTAAGTGAATTAAATACTCCACTTAAAAGATATAGATAGGCAGAATGGATTTTAAAAATGAACCAACTATATGCTGCATACAAGAAACTCAACTTACTGGTAAAGACACATAGACTAAAGATAAAGGGTGTGGTGGTTCATACCTGTAATCCCAGCACGTTGGGAGGCTGAGGCAGGAGGATCATGAGGTTAGGAGTTCAAGACCAGCCTGACCAACATGGTGAAAGCCCATCTCTACTAAAAATACAAACATTAGCCAGGTATGGTGGTGTGCACCTGTAATCCCAGCTACTCAGGAGGGTGAGGCAGGAGAATTGTCTGAACCTGGGAGGTGGAGGTTACAGTGAGCCGAGATCATGCCACTGCACTCCAGCCTGAATGACAGTGCAAGACCCCATCTCAAAAGACCAAAAAAAAAGATAAAGGAGTGGAAAATGATATTCCGTGCAAATGAAAACCAAAAGCAAGTAGAAGTAGCTATACTTATAACAAATTAAACCAACTTTGAATCAAAAACAGTAAAAAAAAAAAAAAAAAAAAAAAGACAAAGGTCATTACCTAATGATAAAGAATGATATCAATTCAACGAAATGATATAACAATATTAAATACATATGTATTCAACACTGGAGCACCCAGATTCATAAAACAAATGTTACTAAAAGTAAAGAAAGATATAGACAGCAATATAATAATATTGGGAGACTTGAACACCCCAGTCACAGCACTAGACAGATCACTGAGAGAGAAAATCAAGAAAGAAACACAGGAGTTAAATTGGACTTTAGATAAACCAAATGGACCTAGCAGACACTAATAGAACATTCTATCCAACATCTTAGAATATACATTCTTCTCATTAGCACATGAAACACTCTCCCAAATAGACCATATGTTAGGTCACAAAACTAGTCTCAAAAATTTGAAAAAAATTGAAATCACATCAAGTATTTTCTCAGAACACAATGGAATAAAACTAGAAATCAACATCAAGAGGAATTCTCAGAACTATACAATTACAAGAAATTAACACACTAGTGAATAATCTTTGGGTCAATGACACAATTAAGAAAGAATTTTTTAAAAATTGAAACAAATGAAAATAGACAGAATATACAAAAACCTCTGGGATACAGCCAAAGCAGTTCTAAAAGGGAGGTTTACAGCATCAAATGCCTGCATCAAAACAACAACAACAACAACAACAACAAATAGAAAGATTACAAATTAACACCCTAACATTGTACTTCCAGGAACTAGAAAAACAAGAAAAAAAAAAAACCCCAAAGCTAGCAGAAGAAAATAAATAACAAAGATCAGAGTAAAATGAAATGATATGAAGACCAAATTAAACAAAAAGATTAGTGAATTGAAAACTCAGTTATTTTTTTTGTTTGTTTGTTTGTTTTTCTTTTTTTATTGCATTTTAGGTTTTGGGGTACATGTGATGAACATGCAAGATTGTTGCATAGGTACACACATGGCAGTGTGGTTTGCTGTCTTCCATCCCCTCACCTGTATCTGTCATTTCTGCCCATGTTATCTCTTCCCACCTCCCCACCCCCCTGTCCCTCCTCCATTTCCCCCCAACGGACCCCAATGTGTAGTGTTCCCCACCCTGTGTCCATGTGTTCTCATTGTTCAACACCCACCTATGAGTGAGAATATACGGTGTTTGATTTTCTGCTCTTGTGTCAGTTTGCTGAGAATGATGGTTTCCAGGTTCATCCATGTCCCTACAAAGGATGTGAACTCATCGTTTTTGATGGCTGCGTAATATTCCATGGTGTATATGTACCACATTTTCCCTATCCAGTCTATCATGGTTGGGCATTTGGGTTGGTTCCAGGTCTTTGCTATTGTAAACAGTGCTGCAATGAACATTCGTGTGCACATGTCCTTATAGTAGAATGATTTATAATCCTTTGGATATATACCCAGTAATGGGATTGCTGGGTCAAATGGGATTTCTATTTTTAGGTCCTTGAGGAATCGCCACACTGTCTTCCACAATGGTTGAATTAATTTACATTCCCACCAACAGTGTAAAAGTGTTCCTATTTCTCCACATTCTCTCCAGCATCTGTTGTTTCCAGATTTTTTAATGATCGCCATTCTAACTGGTGGGAGATGGTATCTCAATGTGGTTTTGATTTGCATTTCTCTGATGTTGTATTCCTAGGTATTTTATTCTCTTTGTAGCAATTGTGAATGGCAGTTCGTTCTTGATTTGGCTCTCTTTAAGGCTATTACTGGTGTATAGGAATGCTTGTGATTTTTGCACGTTGATTTTGTATCCTGAGACTTTGCTGAAGTTGTTTATCAGTTTCAGGAGATTTTGGGCTGAGATGATGGGGTCTTCCAGATATACAATCATGTCATCTGCAAAGAGAGACAATTTGATTTCCTCCTTTCCAATTTGGATACCCTTTATTTCTTTTTCTTGCCTGATTGCTCTGGCTAGAACTTCCAGTACTATATTGAATAGGAGTGGTGAGAGAGGGCATCCTTGTCTAGTGCCAGATTTCAAAGGGAATGCTTCCAGTTTTTGCCCATTCAGTATGATATTGGCTGTTGGTTTGTCATAAATAGCTTTTATTGTTTTGAGATACGTTCCGTCAATACCTAGTTTATTGAGGGTTTTTAGCATAAAGGGTTGTTGAATTTTGTCAAAAGCCTTCTCTGCATCAATTGAAATAATCATGTGGTTTTTGTCTTTGGTTCTGTTTATGTGGTGAATTACGTTTATGGACTTGCCTATGTTGAACCAGCCTTGCATCCCCGGGATGAATCCTACTTGACCATGGTGGATGAGCTTTTTGATATGCTGTTGCAATCGGTTTGCCAGTATTTTATTGAAGATTTTTGCATCTATGTTCATCATGGATATTGGCCTGAAATTTTCTTTTCTTGTTGAGTCTCTGCCGGGTTTTGGTATCAGGATGATTTTTGTCTCATAGAATGATTTGGGAAGGATTCCCTCTTTTTGGATTGTCTGGAATAGTTTCAGAAGGAATGGTATCAGCTCCTCTCTGTATGTCTGGCAGAATTCAGCTGTGAACCCATCTGGACCTGGGCTTTTTTTGGGTGGTAGGCTCTTTATTGCTGCCTCGACTTCAGACCATGTTATTGGTCTATTCAGGGTTTCGGCTTCTTCCAGGTTTAGGCTTGGGAGGATGCAGGTGTCCAGGAATTTATCCATTTCTTCCAGGTTTACTAGTTTATGTGCATAGAGTTGTTTTTAATAATCTCTGATGATGGTTTGGATTTCTGTGGAATCTGTGTTGATATCCCCTTTATCGTTTTTTATTGCATCAATTTGGTTATTCTCTCTTTTCTTTTTTGTTAATCTGGCTAGTGGTCTGTCTATTTTGTTGATCTTTTCAAAAAACCAGCTCCTGGATTTATTGATTTTTTTGAAGAGTTTTTTGTGTCTCTATTTCCTTCAGTTCTGCTCTGATCTTAGTTATTTCCTGTCTTCTGCTAGGTTTTGAGTTTTTTAAATCTTGCTCCTCTAGCTCTTTCAATTTTGATGATAGCGTGTCGATTTTAGATCTCTCCTTTCTTCTCATGTGGGCACCCATTGCTATATATTTTCCTCTAGAGACCGCTTTAAATGTGTCCCAGAGATTCTGGTATGTTGTGTCTTCGTTCTCATTGGTTCGAAGAACATCTTTATTTCTGCCTTCATTTCATTGTTTATCCAGTCAACATTCAAGAGCAAGTTGTTCAGTTTCCATGAAGCTGTGCGGTTCTGAGTTAGTTTCTGCATTCTGAGTTCTAACTCGATTGCACTGTGGTCTGAGAGACTGTTTGTTATGATTTCCGTTCTTTTCCATTTGCTGAGGAGTGATTTATTGCCAATTATGTGGTCAATTTTAGAGTAGGTGTGATGTGGTGCTGAGAAGAATGTATATTCTGTGGATTTGTGGTGGAGAGTTCTGTAAATGTCCATTAGGTTTGCTTGTTCCAGGTCTGAGTTCAGGTCCTGGATATCCTTGTTGATTTTCTGTCTGGTTGATCTGTCTAATATTGACAATGGGGTGTTAAAGTCTCCCACTATTATTGTGTGGGAGTCTAAGTCTCTTTGTAAGTCATTAAGAACTTGCCTTATGTATCTGGGTGCTCCTGTATTGGGTGCATATATATTTAGGATCGTTAGCTCTTCTTGTTGCAGTGATCCTTTTACCATTATCTAATGTCCTTCTTTGTCTCTTTTGATCTTTGTTGCTTTAAAGTCTATTTTATCAGAGGTGAGAATTGCAACTTCTGCTTTTTTTTTGCTCTCCATTTGCTTGGTAGATCTTCCTCCATCCCTTTATTTTGAGCCTTTGTTTATCCTTGCATGTAAGATGGGTTTCCTGGATACAGCACACTGATGGGTTTTGGCTTTTTATCCAATTTGCCAGTCTGTGTCTTTTGATTGGGGCATTTAGTCCATTGACATTTAGAGATAGTATTGTTATGTGTGAATTTGATCCTGTCATTTTGATGCTACCTGGCTGTTTTGTTGGTTAGTTGATGCAGCTTCTTGATTGTGTTGATGCTCTTTTACCATTTGGTGTGTTTTTGGAGTGGCTGGTACTGGTTGTTCCTTTATAGGTGTAGAGCCTCTTTCAGGAGTTCTTGTAGTACAGATTTGGTGGTGATGAAATCTCCGAGTGCTTGCTTGTTCACAAAGGATTTTATTTTTCCATCACTTATGAAGCTTAGTTTGGCTGGATAGGAGATTCTGGGTTGAAAGTTCTTTTCTTTATGGATGTTGAATATTGGCCCCCAATCTCTTCTGGCTTGTAGGGTTTCTGCTGAGAGATCTGCTGTGAGTCTAATGGGCTTCCCTTTGTGGGTAACCCGACCTTTCTCTCTGGCTGCCCTTAGCATTTTCTCTTTCATTTCAACCCTGGTGAATCTGACGATTATGTGCCTTGGGGTTGCTCTTCTTGAGGAATATCTTTGTGGTGTTCTCTGTATTTCCTGTATTTGAATATTGGCCTGCCTTGCTAGGTTGGGGAAGTTTTCCAGGATAACATCCTGAAGAGTATTTTCCAGCTTGGATTCATTCTCTTCATCACATTCAGGTACACCTATCAGACGTAGATTGGGTCTTTTCACATAGTCCCACATTTCTTGAAGATTTTGTTCATTCCTTTTTGCACTTTTTTCTCTGTTCTTGCCTTCTCTTTTTATTTCATTGAGTTGATCTTCGACCTCTGATATCCTTTCTTCTGCTTGGTCAATTCGGCTGTTGAAGCTTGTGCATGTTTCACGAAGTTCTCGTGTTGTGTTTTTCAGCTCCATCAATTCACTTATAATCCTGTCTATGCTGTCCATTCTCGTTAGCAGTTCATCCAATCTTTTTTCAAGGTTCCTATTTTCTTTACGTTGAGTTAGAATATGTTCTTTTGGCTCACTGTAGTTTCTTACTACCCACCTTCTGAAGTCTGATTCTGTCATTTCATCACCCTCCTTCTCCATCCAGTCTGGTTCCCTTGCTGGTGAGGAGTTGTGATCCCTTTTAGGAGGAGAGGTGTTCTGGTTTCGGGAGTTTTCATCCTTTTTCCACTGGTTTCTTCCCATTTTTGTGTTTATCCACCTGTTGTCTTTCTAATTACTGTCTTTCAGATTGGGTCTCTGAGTGAGCTTCTAGTTCGTGGATGCTGAAGTTACTTCTTTTTTTTTAAGCTTTCCTTCTAACAGTCTGGCCCCTCTGCTGTAGGACTGTTGAGGTCCTCTCCAGGCCCTGCTTGCCTGGGGGTCACCTGCAGCAGCTGCAGAACAGTAAGGGTTGCTGCCAGTTTCCTCTTTTGCTATCTTTGTCCCAGAAGGATGCTCGCCTACTGTCAGTTCGTTCTCTCCTTTATGAGGTGTGTCTTTGGATCTATGGAGGTCAGGGAGCTACTTGAGGAGACAGTCTATCTTTTATTGGGGCTTAAGTCCTGAGTTGTGTGCTCCGTTGTTCATTCAGAGCTGCTGGGCAGGTATGTTTAGGTCTGCTGCAGCTGAACTCATAAAGCACTTTTTGTTCCCAGGTGCTCTTATCCTAGGGAGTTGGAGCTTTATGAGTTTCCGTTGCACTACTGCCTTTTTTGATTTTTCTTTCAGGTCTGACCCGCCCAGCTAGCAGCAGGCCTAGCCACTGCCTGCCCGCAGGGGCTTTGCTGAGCTGCTGTGGGCTCCGCCCAGCTGCCCTGAGCTCTTTCCTGCAGTCCTGTTTACATGGCCGTAGTTAGAACTGTCTCTGCAATGGTGGCCCCGCCTCTATTATGGCGGACTCTCTCTGTTGTGGCAGGTTGCCTCAGCAACAGTGGGTTGCCTCGGCAACGGGGGCCTGCCTCCATAGCGGTGGAGAGTCTCAGTAATGGCGGAAGCCCCTCCCCTACCGAGCCCGATGGTACCCGTTCAGCTGTGCTTGGTTTGAAGGGCTCAACCCAGAGGGTTTCCAATTACTGTTTTTGTTTTTGTTGTTGTTTGGGGTGGAGGGGTGGGACCAACTGAGCCTGATCACCTGGCTCCCTGACTCAGAGTCTTTTCTTTTAAGTTGAACGACCCCGCGTTCTGGTCCCTTGTTGAAAAGGCGCCGGGATCTCCCGTGCTGCAACTCACTGGAAAACTCAGTTCTTTGAAAAGACAAACAAGTTGATAAATTGCTATACAGACTAACCAAAAAGAAAGAATATCTAAATAAACATAAGAAATGAAGAAAACATTGTATCTGATAACACAGAAATACAAAAGATCATCAGACACTACCATACACTCACAAACTAGAAAACCTAGAGGAAATGGATAAATTCCTGGAAATATAGAATCTCATAAAAGACTGAACCATGAAGAACTAGATGCCCTGAAAAGACCAATAACAAAAGTTCTCCACACACACAAAAGCCTAGGTCAAGATGTACTCACAAATTCTACCGAACATACAAAGAAGAACTGGTTCTAATTTTTTTGAAACTGTTCCCAAAAAACTGAGCAGGAGAGAATCCTCCCTAGCTCACTCCATGAAGCCAGTATTACTCTGACACCAAAATCTGACAAGAGCACAAACAAACAAACAAACAAAAACTATACACCAATATCCCTGGTGAAGATAGATGCAAAAGCCTCAACAAAATCCTAGCACACTGAATCCACCAGCACATCAAAAACATAACACACCATGACCAAGTGGGTTGTATTCCAGGGATGCAAGGATGACTCAACATATACAACATATAGAAGGATGGCTTAAATAAATGTGATTCATTACATAAACAAAATTAAAGACAAAAATTACATAACCATTTCAATAGATGTAGAAAAAGGATTTGATGACATTGAACATCCCCTCATGATAAAAGCTCTCAATAAACTAGCAATAGCAGGAAAAACATACCTCAAAATAATAAAGGCCATATGCAACAAACCTATGGCCAATATCACATTGAATGGGGAAGAGTTGGAAACAATTCCCCTAAGAACTGGAATAAGATAAGAGTATGCACTTTCACCACTCCTATTCAATTTAGTGCTGGAAGTCCTAGCCAGAGCAATCAGGCAAAAGAAAGAAATAAAAGGCAACCAAGTTAAAAGAGGAAGTCAAATTATTTTGTTCACTGACAATATGATCTTAAACCTAGAAAACCCTAAAGGGTCCTCCAAAAAATACTTAGGCTTGATAATTGAATTCAGTAAGGTTTCAGAATACAAAATGAACATTCAGAAATGAGTGTCATTTCTGTACACCAATAACAATCAAGCTGAAAACCAAATCAAGAAGGTAATCCCATTTACAATAGCTAAAAAAATAAAACAAAATACCTAGGAATATAGTTAACCAAGGAGGTGAAAGAAGAAAAACTACAAAACACTGATGAAAGAAATTGCAGGTGACACAAACTAATTGAAAAACACTTCATGTTCATGAATCAGAAGAATTAATATAATAAAAATGAGAATACCGCCAAAACAATCTACAGATTCAATGTAATTTCTATCAAAATGCCAACATTATTTTTCACAGAATGAGAAAAAAAATCCTAAAATTCATATGAAACAACAACTACAACAACAGCAACAGCCTGAATAGCAGAAGCAATCCTAAGCAAATAGAACAAAGCTAGAGAGAGCACATTTCTTGACCTCAAATTATACTGCAAGGCTATAATAATCAAAACAGCATGGTACTGGCATAAAAACAGACACCTACATCAATGTAAAAGAACAGAGAATCCAGAAATATATAACCCAGTTATATCTATAGCCAACTGATCTTTGACAATGCTGACAAGAACATACACTGGGGAAAAGACATCTTTTTCAATAAACGGTGTTGGGGAAATTGGATTGCCATATGTAGAAGAATGAACCTGAACCCTTGTCTCTCATCATATAAAAAATCAGATAAAGACAAGGACATCTTTGTGATATGAAATGGTAAAATTCATTCAATTTGTGATATGAAACGGTAAAAATTCTGTTAGAAAACCTAGGGAAAACTCTTCTTAACATTTGTCTAGGCAAAGAATTCATGATAAGACCTTGAAAACATAAGCAACAAAAACAAAAACAGACATATGGAACTATATTAAACTAAAAAGCTTCTACATGGCAAAGGAAATAATCAAAAAGGTAAACAGGCATCCTGCAGATTGGGGGAAAATTGTTGCAAACTATGAATCCTACAAAGACTAACATCCAGGATTTACAAGGAACTCAAACAACTCAAAAACAACAATAACAAAATACTAAATAGCCCCATTAAAAAACCGGCAAAAGACATGAATAGATATTTCTTAAAAGAAGACCTACAAATAACCAACAAGCATACGAAAAAATGCTCAATATCATTAATCATCAGAGAAATGTAAATTAAAGCCACAACAAGATATTCTCTTATGCCAATAGAATGGCTATTATTAAAAAGCCAAAAAATAATAGATGTTGATGAGCATGTGGAGAAAAGGGAATGCTTATACACTGTTGGTGGGAATGCAAATTAGTACAACCTCTACAGAAAATAGTATGGAGACTTCCCAAAGAACTAAAAATACAACTGTCATTCAATCCAGCAATCCTTCTACTGGGTAAACACCCACAGGAAAAGTAATCATCATATTAAAAAGATACTTGTACTCAAATGTTTATTGTAGCACTATTCACAATAGCAAATATATGGAATCAACCTTAGCATCCATCAATGGATGACTGAATAAAATGTGGTAAATACACACATACACACACACAATGGAATACTATTCAGCCATAACAGAGAATAGAATCATGTCTTTTGCATCAACATAGATGGAACTGGAGGCCATCCATGTTGTTAAGTGAAACAACGCAGAAACAAGTCAAATACTGCATGTTCTCACTTATAAGTAAGAGCCAAATAATGTGTATACATGGGCAGAGTGTGGAATAATGGTCACTGGAGACTCAGAAGGGTAGGGGATGGGAAGGAGTTGAGGGATGAGAAATTAATTAATGGGTGTCATGTATATTACTTGAGTGATGGTTACACTAAAAGCCCAGAATTTATCCCTACTCAATATATCCATTTAACAAAACTGCACTTGTATCCTTTAAATTTATACAAATATGTTAAAAAAGAAAAACACCCTTGTTTTAAAGCCAAGCACAAACCTCAGTCCTGCTAATTATTAGCTACATCCTTGAGCAAGTTAGTTACCACCTCTAACCTCATTTTTATCATCCATGAGAATTAAATAGTGAGCCCTTGTAAAATGTCTGGCACATAGCAGCCTCCTAATAAAATTAACTCCGTAATACCCTAGTTTCCTTTAGAGAGTGAAAAGATCAACTGTAGTAGTGAGAGACAGCAGATAATGGCATGTAAAAAAGTATTCTGCTAAGACTTTTGATAAAATCTGCATATGTACCCTTGGTGAAGTCTGAGTAAAGGTATTAAAAGATAAAATATTTATCTATTTATTTAGGTTTTATTAAGATTTTATCTGCTTTTAAAAGACGGGGTCAGAAACTACCCCAATCCAGCAGTTTCTAAGCCTGATTGATCAGTAGTCACTTGTTGAATCCTTTTTTTTTTTTTTTTTTTTTTTGAGACAGAATCTTGTACTGTCACCCAGGCTGGAGTGTAGTGGTGCAATATTGGCTCACTGCAGCCTTCAAATGCTGGGTTCAAACAATTCTCCTACCTCAGCCTCCTGAGTACCTGGGACTATAGGCACATGCCACCATGCCTGGCTAATTTTTGTATTTTTAGTAGAGACGGAGTTTCACCATGTTGGCCAGGATGATCTCAATCTCCTGACCTCATGATCAGCCCGTCTCGGCCTCCCAAAGGGCTGTGATTACAGGTATGAGCCACTGCACCTGGCCGTGTTTTCTTTTAAAACACCGATTCCTGAGACCATCCCTAGATTAATTCAGCAAACTGGAGATGTAGGCCTTAATCTGCAGAAATTTATTTCAAACACTGTATGGAGGAGAGAAAAAATAAATTTCAGAAAAGGAAATTTTTCTAGACTCTGAAAAACAAATGCTATATTAATAATGACTATTCTGCCAATGTGTTAAGGTGAGACCTTCTGTAGGCCTTGATTTTAATATAGTAAAAGAGATTTACTTAATGTATTAGTTTGGAGAACACAGAGAACTCAGCTCAGAGAGAATGGGAACCTGAATAGTGTTTTTCAGTTCATCTTTCTCCATATCCTCACCAGCATCTGTTATTCCCTGTCTTTTGACAAAAGCCACTTTAACTGGGGTAAGATGACATCCCCTTGTGGTTTTGACTTGCATTTCTATGATAATCAGTAATGCCGAGTATTTTTTCATATACCTGTTATCCATGTGTGTCCTCTTTTAAAAATCACCTATTCAGATATTTTAATCTTTTTTTTTTTTTTTTGAGATGGAGTTTTCACTCTTGTTGCCCAGGCTGGAGTGCAATGGTGTGATCTCAGCTCACTGCAACCTGCACCTCGCAGGTTCAAGCAATTCTCCTGCCTCAGCCTCCCTAGTAGACAGGATTACAGGTGCCCGCCATCATGCCCAGATAATTTTTGTATTTTCAGTAAGGACAGTGTTTTATCGAACACTAGGTTGGTCTCGAACTCTTGACCTCATATGCTCCACCTGACTTGGCCTCCCAAAGTGTTGGGATTACAGGTGTGAGCCACCATGCCTGGCCCTTTTACCCATTTTTAAATCAGATTGTTTTTCTTTTCTTTTGGCTGAGTTGTTCGAGCTTATATATTCTGGTATTAATCTCTTATCAGACAGATAGCTTGCAAATATATTCTCCCATTCTGGAAGAGATAACCAAAAGTCAGTTGTCTCTTCCCTTTGTTGACTGTTTCATCTGCTGTCAGGTTAATAGCTTGCAAATATTTTCCCCCATTCTGTAAGGTAATTTTCTATATCTTGTAGGTGATCTTTATTCCTATTCATTATTTTTTCTCTGACTGTATATTTTCAAGTAGCCTGTCTTTGAGCTCACTGATTCTTTCCTCTGCTTGATCTATTCTGTTGTTGAGAGTTTCTAACAAAATTTTCAGATCAGCAAACATTTCTTAGTTCCAAGATTTGTTTGATGTAAAAATTTATTTCAATCTTTGTCATATTTCTATATTAAATTTATGCTTTTATATTTTTAATTGCTTTTCTGTGTTATCTTGGAGATCACTGAGTTTCTTTTAAACCGCTGCTTTGAATTCTTGGTCAGAGAGTTCACATAGCACTGTCTCATTAGGGTCAGTCACTGATTCCTTGCTTTGTCTGTTTGAGGAGATAATGGTTCCCTGTTTGCTGTGTAGATGTATGTCTATCTTTGTATTGAAGGATTATTTATTCCAGTCTTCTCTGTCTGACGTACTTTGGTATTTATTACATATGTATGTTTGATTAGAGATTCTTTGTAATTTACCTGTTAATTTTCTTGGGTCACTGCTTTCTTTTTAGCACTCAGATGGCACTTTATGCCCAGGTTTGCTTCAGTTGAAGAAAACAATCAGAGTGTTACCTGTCCCAAAGGAGATATCCAGTAGTATAGAAAGGCTGGCTAGGCGGCTGTACCCAAGAAACCAGTGGAACAAACCTTCTGCAGAAGGAGAAGGTGGTGCTGCTGAACAGTCACTCTGATTTGGCATCTCCTTTAGCCAAGTTATAGAGTGGAGTTTTTTGTTGTTGTTGTTTTTTAACAATATCTATCTCTGTTAATTTTTTCATTCATATCCTGAGTTTTTCTTATTTCTTTGTATTTTTTAAATTCTCTTAAATCTCACTGAGCTTCTTTAGAATCATTATTTTGAACTCTTTTTCTGAAACTTCACGAATTTCTTTCTCATTGGAATCTGTTGCTGGAAAATTACTGTGTTCCTTTGGGGGTGCCATACTTCCTTGCTTTTTCACATTTCTTGTGTCCTTACATTGACATCTGTGCACTGGTCTAACAGCTACTTCTTTGATTTTTCGAATTTGCTTTCATCGAAGAGGACTTTTTCATGAAGTTCCTAATGTGTTGGCTGGGCAAGGCACTATGGCTTTGATTCTAGGTATGTACTGTAGTGTAGTTTCTATAGGATTTCTTTACTTGTAAAATGTCACGTGATATCTGTGATTTCCTCAGTGGTTTAGGGGGCAACTGTTAGTGGGAGCTGTGGAGAAGTTTTTCTGAGGGACACCAGGTGGGCCAGTCCTCTAGCCCTAGTGGTGGCAACAGTAGACTAAGCATGCCTGTCCTTGGGCCCCAGGAAGGTGTATGTTGGCACCAGTGTTATTGAGTTTAGGTGGACCAATGCTTAGGGCCTCTAAGTGGTTTGTTTGGGTGCTGGCAGTAACAGTGATGCGCTATGTAGGTAGGAGGATCTTCAGGCCCCTGAGCAGTGAGGATGGCATGGGTGATGGCAGCAGCAGTGGCATTACTCTGGCTCCCAAGCCATCTATGCTGCTGTTGATGGCTATGATGGGCTGGGCAGGCCAGTCCCCAGGCCCACAGGTGCTGTCTGTGGGTGAATGCTAGCTGCTGTGGTAATGGCAGGTTGAGTTAGCATGTCTCTAGGCCCCCAGGAGGAGTGCTTAGGTGCCAACAATGGTGGATGGGCATGGTGATTTCACCTGAATGATGTGCTCAGGCCCTGAGGGTTGCTGCAGATGGAGAACTGGGCTTGGGGACTATGATCCATTTTAAGTTAATTTTTATATTTGATGAAAATTAAAAATGGAAAAAATTTTAAAACATTTTTTAAAAATTAAAAAAATGGAAATCCATTTGCCAAAAGAATTCCAATTCCATTTGCTGAAAGAATATACTTTCTCTATTGAACTGCCTTTGCACCACTGTTAAATATCAAATGATTGGGAGGCTGAGCTGGGCAGGTCACCTGAAGTCAGGAGTTCAAGACCAGCCCAGCCAACATGGTGAAATCCCATCTCTACTAAAACTACAAAAAAATTAGCCAGGTATGGTAGTGTGTGCCTATAGTCCCAGCTATTCAGGAGGCTGAGACAGGAGAATCACCTGAATCCTGGAGGCGGAGGTTGCAGGAAGCTGAGATTGCGCCACTGCACTCCAGCCTGGGTGACAGAGTGACTCCGTCTAAAAAAAAAAAAAAAATCAACTGAGCACATATATGAGGGTCTATTTCTCAATACTTTTATTTTGTTCAATTGTTCTATAAGTAAAACTCAGTGCTCCTAAACTGGGGATGATTTTTGTCCCCCAGGATAAATTCAGGAATGTCTAGAGACATTTTTTGGTTGTCACAACTAGGGAAAGTGGGTGCTTCTGGAACCCACTTGATTATAGTAATCAAGTAACATACTTGATTACTATAGCCATGGAATACATATCTACGCCCTATAGGTAATATAAATCCTCCAATATCATTCTTTTTTAGAATTGTCTAACTATTTTAAGCTATTTTATTTCCATATTAATTTTAGAATCAGCTTATTGATTTCTACAAAAATTCCTGTTAAGACTATTGTATTTGCACTGAATCTATAGATCAATTTGGATAGAAATGACATGTGAAGAACACTGAGTCTTTTAAGCCATGAACACAATATATCGCTTCATTTATTTAGGTCTTCTTTAATTACTCTCAGCAATGTTTTTGAAGTATTCAGTGTAAAGGTATAAAAGTCTTAGATACATTTTGTAACATTTATCCTGTTATTTAATATTTTTGATATAATGATAAATGGTATTTTTAACTTTCAATTGTTCATTGCTGGTATACAGAAATATAGTTAAGTGCTTGTTAGATTCATTTATTAATTCTAGTAAATTATTTTATCATGGAAGCAGTTTTTCATTGTCACATTACATAGAATAAAGACAGCTTTACTTTTTCCTTTCCAAACTACATGTGTTTTTTATTTCTTTTTCTTCCATTACTGCACTGGCTAGAAACTTCAGCATAATATTGATTAGAAGTAGTGAGGGCATGGCATGTGCTCACTCAAAAGTGGGAGGTGAACAATGAGAACACATGGACATAGGGAGGGGAACATCACAAACTGGGGCCTGTGGAATATGGGGAGCTATGGGAGGGACAGCTTTAGGAGAAATACCTAATGTAGATGACAGATTGATGGGTGCAGCAAACCACCATGGCACATGTATACCTATGTAACAAACCTGCATGTTCTGCATATGTATCCCAAAAGTTAAAGTATAATAATAATAATTTTAAAAGTGGTGAGAGCAATATCTTTGTCATGTTCTTGATATTAGGGGGAAAAAGATTCCATCTTTTACCATTAAGTATGATGTCATCTGTAGGTTTTTTGAAGATGCTGTTTATCAGATTGAGGAAGGACATGTCTATTCTTGGTTTACTAAGCTTTTTTCTTTTAATCATGAATGAGTGCTAACTTTTTTGAAATGCCTTCTCTGCATGTTTTAAAATAGATTTTCATTTTTAATCTGTTAATTTGGTAAGCTACATTGATTTTGAAATAATAAACGACTGATTATTGTTACTATGTAACAATAATACTATATAATAATACTGTGTAACAATAATCAGTGGTTTATTATTTCAAGCTTTTTAACCTTTTATTTTCTGTATGATCTATATTGATGTCCCCTAATTCTTGATATTGGTAATCTGTGTCTTTCAGTCTTGTTCAAAATCTGGCTAAAGGTTTATAAATTTTGTTCATCTTTTCAAAGAGTAAGTTTTGCATTTGTTAATTTTCTGTATTGTCTGTATTATATTTCATTGGTTTCTGTTATCTCTAATATTTTGCTCTTTTTTTGTTTTTCAAGTTTTGTGAGGTCACACCTGAAGTCACTGAATTTATATTTTTTTCTAACATAAGCACTGAAGTCTTAAATTTCCATATAAATACTAGTTTCATTAAATTCCATTTATTTTGATATATTAATTCAGTTCAAAATACTTTCTAATTTCCCTTTGATTTCTTCTGTGACTCATGAATTATTTGGAAGTATATAGTTTAATTTCTAAATATCTGGTGATTTTCCCAAAATGTTTTGGTTATTGATTAGTCATTGCACTTCATTTTGGTGAAAGAACATATTTTGTTTGATTTCATTATCTTAAATTTATTAAAACTTGTTTTATGGTCCAATATATGGGTCTATATTGGTGAATGTCCTGTAAGCATTTGAAAAGAATGGATCTTCTGCCATTATTGTCAGCGTCTTCAATAAATGTTAAGTAGGTAACATGGTTGATAATGTTGTTCCAACCCTGGGTGTATAATTCAAAAATAATTTATTAAAATAATTGCAGTCTCCAACTATAATTGTGAATTTGTTTATTTTCACTTCAGTTCTATTTATTCATCTATTTGAAATTTGTTTTTCTGTGCACACACTTTTAGAATTGTTATGTCTTTCTGGTGAACTTTCTCCTTTATAATTATGAAATATGTCTCTTTATCCCTGGCAATATTACTTGCTTTAAATTCTACTTTGTCTTATGTTGCCATATTAGTCTGTTTTCACACTGCTATAAAGAACTGTCCAAGACTGGGTACTTTATAAAGGAAAGAAGTTTAATTAACTCGCAGTTCAGCATGACTGGGGGGTGCTCAGGAAATTTACAATTACAGTGGAAAACAAAGGAGAAGCAAGGTATCTTCTTTACAAGGCACCAGGAAGGAGAATGAGCACAGGATTTACTACCAAACACTTATAAAACCATCAGATCTAATGAGAACTCACTCACTATCACAAGAACAGCATGGGGAAACTGCCCCATGATACAATCACCTCCACCTGGTCTCTCCCTTGACATGTGGAGATAATAGGGGATTATAATTCAAGATGAGATTTGGGCAAGGACACAAAGCCTAACCATATCAGTTACCAAAACCACTCCTTTTGCTTATCCTTTGCATAGCACAGGCTTTTCCATAAACTTACTTAATTTACTTATAATTTATCTGTGCATACACACTGACACACACACACACACACACACACACAGAGAGAGAGAGAGAGAGAGAGAGGAGAGAGACAAAGATACACACACACACAGAGAGAGAGAGAGAGAGAGAGAGAGAGAGAGAGGGAGAGAGACAAAGACAAAGAGAGAGAGAGAGAAGAGGGAAAGGAGAGAGGGAGAGAGGTTTTTTGTTTTTTCTTTTTAGAAACAGGGTCTCACTATGTTGCCCAGACTGGTCATGAACTACTGGGCTCAAGTGATCCTCCCACCTCAGCCTCCTAAAATGTTGGGATTACAGGTGTGAGTCACCATGCCTGGCTATGTGCCTTTATGTTTAAAGTGAGTTTCTTGTATGCCACATTTAGCTAAGTATTGCTTCTCTATCTAACGTATCTCTGCCTTTTAATTGCAGTATTTACATCATTTACATTTAAAATGATTATCGGTAAGGCTGGGCTTAAATCTACCAGCTTGATATTTGCTTTCTAATTGTCTCATTTGTCTTTTTGTTACACCTAGCTGGTATCTGCTACAGAATTGATTGCTTTCTTGGTGTTATAAAGAAATTCCCACACATGTGGTCACAGAAGTCTTCTGTGTTGACTGTTGTTACTGAGAGACTAGGAAAAAACACAGTTTGAGTTCATGTTTTTTCCACTCACAATCTTCCTTGGTATCTTGAAGCAAAAATCAACTGTGAGATAAGGGATGTCCTATGTGCTATCATACAACTTTGCCAGAAAAATTAGGCCAGTAAAACAAATTTTATTCAGGCTATTGCTAGAAATTAGTACATGTTTCAGTTAGAACCTAAATATAACACTGTTAGGAAAAGAGTTAACATAGAAGTCCTGAGACTGCCATCCTGAAAGACTGCTTGCAAGGCTGACCATTAGCTAGCATCTGTGAACTTAGATTGTAAACAGTATACTACACTGATACAAAACTATGCCTGATAAGGGTGGCTCGTTGTACTTAACTGTCTACACAAGCAATGTGGTTTATGCTTCTGAAAGTCTGGGATTTTGGCATGTGCTAGGCAAAGGGTGCCTACAATAAAATCTTGAGCTGAGTCTCTAATGAGTTTCTCTGGGTGGAACCACAACATATATGTTACTACATTTTCGCTGCTAGGGGAAGATTAAGCCCTGTGTGGCTCTTCATGAGGAAAAGCGCATAAGAAAACCTTCACACTGATACCTCCAGGTTCTACCTGTGTCTTTTTCTCTTATGATCTGGATGTGTATCCTCACTACATTGCTGTAATAAATCTCAGCCATGAGTACAACATGCTAAGTCCTGTAAGTCCTTCTAACAAGTCTCCAAAGGTAAGGGTAATGCTGGTGACCTCCAACACAAATACAAATAGAAAATAAACTTTCGTTTTATGTGTCATTCCTCAGGATAATGTTCAAAAAACTGATTTTCCCATTATGAATTTTTTTTTTTTTTTTTTTTTAGATGGAGCCTTGCTCTGTCACCAGGCTGGAGTGCAATGACAAAATCTTGGTTCACTGCCATCTCCACCTCCCAGGTTCAAGTAATTCTCCTGCCTCAGCCTCCCAAGTAGCTGGGATTACAGGCACACACCACCATGCCCAGCTTATTTTTATATTTTTAGTAGAGACAGGGTTTCACTGTGTTGGCCAGGATGGTCTTGTTCTCTTGACCTCGTGATCTGCCCACCTGGGCCTCCCAAAGGACTGAGACTACAGGCGTGAGCCACCAGGCCTGGCCTCCCACTATGCAATTTTGATTGTTATTTAAGTGGTTTCACTTTAAGTGGTCTTTTCCCTCTACAAATAACCAGTAGGTTCATCACTTAGATTCTGTTTGCTTTCTTCCATTTTAGGACCATATGATCTTGATAATTTGTCTATTCTTTTTAAATTTAAATACTGTAAGGCCAAAGCTTCTAACATGGTTTGGCTCTGTGTCCCCACTCAAATCTCATGTTGAATTGTAATCCCCAGTGTTGGAGGTGGGGCCTGATGGGAGGTGATTGGATCACAGGCGTGGTTTCTAATGGTTTAGCCCCATCTCACTAGTGCTGTCTCATGATAGAGTTCTCACAAGATCTGGTTGTTTAAGTGTGTAGCATCACCCTCTTCCCTCCCTATCTCCTGCTCCTCCATGTGAATATGTGCCTACTACACTTCACTTCCACCATGATTTTAAGTTCCCTCAGCCATCCTTCCTGTACTGTGGAACTGAGTCAATTAAACCTCTTTTCTTCATAAATTACCCAGTCTCAGGCAGTTTTTTATAGCAATGCAAGAACAAACGAATACAGCTTCTTTTAGCCAAAAGAAGCCACATTGGACATTAGGCCACCCACTCTGGTATATTTTTGATCATTAATATGCATCTCTTTTCTCAGCAAATCATAAATTCAGTAATACCATCTTCCACATGGCTAGGTGTAGGCTGAAAACAGCAAGAATATACTTTCACAAAATTAAATTTAAAAGTTACCAGGCTCTTACAATATATAGAAACAGATAAATAGGTATCAATGAGGGATCCAAGGAATTTTTATATTGTTTTTGATGGTTTCCTTAACTATTTTTCAAACCAATAATTATTACTGAAGGCTATATTGCTTATGGATAATAATAAAAGTTTTCTCCTATGATTTGTCAAATAAAAAGATGAGCATAAACATCTGAAGAATCTTAAGGTTGAGATTTGAAATTCAGTGTCATTGAAATAATGACCCTCTTAATCTTGTGATATTTTTACGATGGCTGCTTGATAAGAAAAACAAAGGAAAAGATAAGAAAAACAAACGCTCTGGAAATAAACTCACTGAGAAATTTTGAGTTAAAAAAGTCTACCCGTCACATGTACCATCACTATAACCAGACAGCAAATCATCTTAGACAATTAAAAATATAATGTATTAGATTTATAGCCTGTGTTTACTTTTACTCTCTTCTGACTTACAGGAATTTTGTGATGAAGAAATAATGGAGAAATGATTCATTAAGATACACAGATTTTCTAATCCATATATAATATTGTATATTCTTTTGTAATTTTAAGCAGATTTTTAAAAATAACTTGTTTTACAGAATCATTTTAGTTCTCAGTTTAAAATATATTCATTTTCTTCATTCATTTTGCTAAGAAAAAGTAACAAGATCTTAGTGTAATGTGCACTGTACCTTTAAATGATTGTTTGCAACAGCATCATGTAAGGGCAGAGTTCCATCTATATTTTCACAATTAACATTAGCACCAGCTTTTAATAACTCTACAATTATGTCAACAGATCCTTTACTAGATGCCTCATGAAGTGGTGTGCAACCTAAAAAAGAAAAAAAACAAAAACCCTTCCTCATACAAATCAATATTCATGTAATATCTGTATTACTAAAGTTTAGTTGCATTAATGGAATATTCATATTGATTCATAGTATGTACTAAGTATTGAACAAGAAATAATACTAAAAACTATGGGCTTAAAATTTATGCTTCATTTTTGAAAACAAATTGATCTCATCACAAATTGTTGATACAAGTACCAGAACAAAAGACTCACAGAATGCAAAACATAGTGAGTAAATATTACTCATTTCAATTTATTTCAACTCAGATATTAAAATGTCTGACTTACATATGTGTGTCTTTGCACTGCCACATTTCTCTTTAAAATGACACCTGGTTTAATCAACCTTTGGGTTGTTCCCTGTGGAATTCTTCAGATAAGATTCTGTTGTGCTTAACAAAGTAATCTTAGGAAAATGTTAGGTAAATTTTTCAGTTTTAGAATAAAAATAAAGAGAGAAAAAAGTTTCAGAGTTTTAGAATAAAAATAAAGAGAGAAAAAAGGAACAGTATAAAAGGAGGAGAAAAGAGAAGAAGGGACAGGAGAATGAGAAAATTCTGCATTCTCACCAAAGTTACAGGATAAACTTAAGCTTCCAAAGAAAAGGCCTAACTTCCTTTACTCCCTATTCTGTTCACCCTCTCTGATGCTCCCAAATGGATGTTAAAAACTGTTTGAAAGGAGAAAGGTCTTTTAACGGTGATAAATCTTAGTATACAACTAAACATTAATTTAATATAAAAAAGATTGTTCAAAGTTATCACTTACATATCAGCCAGCATCATATTGGAAGGGGCAGGGGTGTTCAAATTAGTGAATTCAAATCAGTGAGTTCAAATTATAAAAGTAATTAAATTAAAAGGATCCAAACCTGCATTATCATTTAGATTCACATCTGCTCCAGTTTCTATTAGGGCTTTCACTAGGGACAGATTTCCTCTTCTGGCAGCTAAATGAAGCCGGCTTTTCCCTCTGGCATGCCTCTTATTGATCCCACCTGTTTTCATTCCTGTAAATTTGCCAAACAAAATAGGTTTATTTTCTGCCAAATGCTGATTGTCATAAAGGATCTTAGAAAATACATGACAACTTCCTCAAAATATCACACTACACAGAAATAAATATCAATTGTTATCATTGCTGTTATTGTTTTAATATAGAATTTGTGAAGAAATAATAGAGCATCTAAGCACATTACTTTGCATTTATTCTACCAGTTGGTTAATCACTATCAAACAGCTGATTTAAAAAAATGAACTTTCTTCAGTTCTATCTATACTCATCTCACTCTCAGTAGTCCTTCAAACAATGAATAGTATTTTTCTAAGATAAACTGAGATATTAAAAAAATCCTCTTTCTACAGCCACTCTGTATCTCAGTGGGTGTATTCCTTATCACATAGGTGCCAAGTACCAAACTATGGCTTATGGTTTTCTATTTTTCTTTCACAAAATGTGCTGTACAATATCATCTAAAGATTTTGTTTTTTAAATCTCTTCCTTGCAATGCAACTTAGACAGACTTAAGTTGGAACTAAAAGTAATGAACTGATCATATGTTTTCTCCCTATGTCCTGCCAAAACCATGCTAAAATGACAGTAAAAAAAAATTTTAAGTACCATATATTAAAAAAAGAGGAAACAATAAAGGAAAAAGACTTCAACAACTTTAGGGGAATTAGAAAGTCAATGATGGAGAAGAGTGAACTGATTTGTCAGAGTGGGCAACACTCCAATCCAAGTGCCTGCAAAGGGAATTGCAGAGAGAGCAAGCCAATCTGAACTCAAGCACTCTACACTTGGGGACATCAGGCACTATGGAAGGCAGGTGTGTGGAACAGTGGGGGCAGGGGCAGAGTAATTGGTTAAAATCTTTTATATCAGATCTTTTACATAGAAAAGTTGAGATTCCAAGTTTCCTTCCACAACCTTCAACTGACTAGCAACCATTCCTCTTATCCCAAATCTCCAACCCAAAGCCAGGAACCTGAAGGTTTGTTTTCTACAGAAACTGCATCAGGGCCAGGTGTGGTGGCTCACGCCTATAATCCCAGCACTCTACTAAAAACACAAAAATTAGCTGGGTGTGGTGGTGGGTGCTTGTAATCTCAGCTACTAGGGAGGCTGAGGCAGATCACTTGAACCCAGGAGGTGGAGGTTGCAGTGAGCCAAGATTGTGCCACTGCCCTCCAGCATGGGTGACAGAGATTGACTCTGTCTCAAAAAAAAAAGAAAGAAAGAAAGAAAGAAAGAAAGAAAGAAAGAAAGAAAGAAAGAAAGAATGAAACTGCATCAGAGAAGCTTCAGACTGAGATGCAAAACAAAATAAAGGGTTAGGGTGATGAAACAGAAAATATTCACTAACTCAGTGGTATCAGCACCATGTTGTTAGAAACGCAAATTCTCCAGACCACCCCAAACTTACTTTGGACAGACTAAAATGGCTCCTAATGATCCTTACCATCTGGTATTTATGATTTTGTGTACTCTTCTTCTCTTTTTAGCTTGCTTCTAACCAATAGAATTTTTCAACACTGAGGATATTTCATTTCGCTGATTAGGTTAAAAGAGATTGTAACATTTTCTGTATTGCTAACAGACTTGCTGTATTCACTTCAGCTTGTATGCTTTGATGATGCAAACAGACATGTTGGAGAAGCCTCCACAGCAAGAAACTGAGGATGGCCACCAGCCAACCACCAGTGAGGAACTGAGGCCCTCAGCCAACCACCTTCAAGAAATTGAATTCTGCCAACAATCACATGAGCTTAAACATGAATTCTTCCCTAGCAGAACCTTCAGATGAGACCCCAGTCCTAACCAACACTTTGCTGCCGATCAACAAGCCTGTTAGCAGTCCCAACTAAGCCATGCCCGATTCCTGACCTACAGAAAGTAAGAGATAATAACTGTGTAACAGAGATAACTAACACACCTACTGAATCAGATTATTTGAGGGTAGGGCCCAGCAATTTGTGTTTTAACAATCCTTTCAGGTAATTCTGATGTAAACTAAGGTTTGAGAACAGCTGCATTAAACTTTGGAACTCTTCTTGCCCTATTTCCTAAATGTCATCAACCATGCATATAGTTTAGGGCAAGGGAAAAAGATTAGAGAACTGTTCTCTAAAAAATGGATTCTTGGGTTATATGAATCACAGGGAAGAATGACAGTCTTGTATCTCTCTTCCACTGGCATCCAGACAAAAACATATTGTTCTTTAGAGATTAGCAATCCAAAATTCTTTATTGAATTAAAAACATATACATAATACACACACACACACACACACACACACACACACATATATATATATATATATATATAGAGAGAGAGAGAGAGAGAGAGAAAGAAACAGAGAGAGAGAGAGAGAGAATATATTTGAAAATTATATCTAAGGTTACAGGACTGCAGACTGCAAGTCTGAGTTGAAAAATCTCTCCCAGCTGGGCATGGTTCCTTACACTTGTAACCCTTGCACTTTGGGAGGCTGAGGCAGGTGGAGTTTGAAAACAGCCTGGGCAACATAGGGAGATCCCATTTCTTAAAAATATTAAAAAATTAGCTGTGTGTGGTGGCATGTGTTTGTAGTCCCAGCTACTGAGAGATACTAGGGTGGGAGGATCACGTGAGCATGGGAGGTCGAGGATGCAGTGAACTGTGATTGTGCTAGTGCTCTCTAGCCTGGGTGACAGACAAGACCCTGCCTCAAAACAACAACAACAAACTCTCCCAGTAATTCTTACTGTGCATGGTATAAATTATTGTTCCTGGTGTGTTTGTAGCAAAGAAGGTAGGCATACCTTCTTTGTTGTATATGAATCAACATTCAGTTAATAATGTTTAACCTGAAGTGGTTGAACCTATTGTTTATGACAGAACTATCTCCAAGAACTATCAAAGGATACTTACCTTGTCCATACTGTGAAACACACAGTTCTTCATCTGACACAAAACAAATTAATGGCTATGTTTCTTTAATTTCTCTTATGTTAAAAGGGCTGAATGAGGTATCTAAAGAATCTGACATATTTCACCCCTGCTATCCTCGCCAAATATTCTTGCTGTGTCTGCTGTTTATCTTATCTCCTCTAATATAATAAACTAGAAGTCATAGACATGTGATATGAATATATTTCAAGATTATTGGATTCCCAAGTGGTGCCTTAACAAATATTGCTGAAATAGTAATATAAGTTAATGAATAACTACAAAAAGAAACAATATATCTGAAAGTTTAGAAATTGCCCGAAGTAGAGTGAATTGCTGGGCCTGATTTTGTAAATTTTAACCTAAATAATTACAGGATACAAACCTTTGCAGGTAGTTTTTAAGAAACGTCTTTTTCTGAAATTCTGAACTGTTTCATGTTCTTGGATATTAGTAGGTATGTGAATTTCTGACTCTGTTTTTTCTTTTATCTCTTCACAATTTCTTGTCATTATTTCATTTCCACTGATATTATTAGTTAATTCCTCATCTGAAACAAACATTTTACAATATCAGTGTTATTGTTCTCCTCTCCGGTTATACAACTAGAAAATAAACTTTCTACTTTTTTTAAGTTTCTTTTCCACACTGGACTGTTTAAGGAAATAGAAGCTTTTAAAAATGTTTTTACGTAACAGACAAAACGTTTGCTGGTTGCAGCTCTGATGGGAATACAGAAATAATTTAAGTGAAAAGATCTAACAATTTCCTGCTATGAAAATGTTGTTCATAGCAGGTGAACAGATGCTAAATAAGTATCATATTAAAAAGTACTATGTTGCCGGGCGTGGTGGCTCAAGCCTGTAATCCCAGCACTTTGGGAGGCCGAGGCGGGTGGATCACGAGGTCGAGAGATCGAGACCATCCTGGTCAACATGGTGAAACCCCGTCTCTACTAAAAATACAAAAAATTAGCTGGGCATGGTGGCGCGTGCCTGTAATCCCAACTACTTAGGAAGCTGAGACAGGAGAACTGCCTGAACCCAGGAGGCGGAGGTTGCGGTGAGCCAAGATCGTGCCATTGCACTCCAGCCTAGGTAACAAGAGTGAAACTCAGTCTCAAAAAAAAAAAAAAAAAAAAAAAAGTACTATGTTAAAAAGCAACAAAAGAGTGATAGAAATACTGTTTATTCAAGCAATGGGGAAAGGATTCCCTATTTAATAAGCGGTGTTAGGAAAACTGGCTAGCCGTATGCAGAAAACTGAAACTGGACCCCTTCCTTCCACCTTATACAAAAATTAACTCCAGATGGATTAAAGACTTAACTGTAAGACCTAAAATCATAAAAAACCACAGAAGAAAACCTAGGCAATATCATTCAGGACATAGGCATGGGCAAAGACTTCATGACTAAAACACCAAAAGCAATTGCCACAAAAGCCAAAATTGACAATTGAGATCTAATTAAGCTAAAGAGCTTCTGCACAGCAAAAGAAACTATCATCAGAGTAAACAGGTAACCTACAGAATGGGAGAAAATTTTTGCAATTTATCCATCTAACAAAGTGCTAATATCCAGAATCTACAAGAAACTTAAACAAATGTACAAGAAAAAAACAAAAAATTCCCATCAAAAAGTGGGCAAAGGATATGAACAGACACTTCTCAAAAGAAGACATTTATTCAGCCAACAAACATATGAGAAAAGCTCAGCATCACTGGTCATTAGGGAAATGCAAATCAAAACCACAATATGATACTATCTCATGACATTTAGAATGGCTATCATTAAAAAGTCAGGAAACAACAGAAGCTCGAGAGGGTGTGGAGAAATAGGAATGCTTTTACACTGTTAGTGGGAGTGTAAATTAGTTCAACCATCATGGAAGACAGTGTGCTGATTCCTCAAGGATTTAGAACCAGAAATACCATTTGACCCAGCAATCCCATTACTGGGTATATACCTAAAGGATTATAAATCATTCTACTGTAAAGATACATGCACATGTATGTTTATTGCAGCACTGTTTACAATAGCAAAGACCTGGAACCAACCTAAATGCCCATCAATGATAGACTGGATAACGAAAATGTGGCACATATATACCATAAAAAACTATGCAGCCATAAAAAAGAATGAGTTCATGTCCTTTGCAGAGACATGGATGAAGCTGGAAACCATCATTCTCAGCAAACTAACACAGGAACAGAAAACCAAACACTGTATGTTCTCACTCATAACTGGGAGTAGAATAATGAGAACACATGGACACAGGGAGGGAACATCACATACCAGGGCCTGTTGGGGAGTCGGGGACTAGGGGAGGGATAGCATTAGGAGAAATGCCTAATGTAGATGACGGGTTAATGGGTACAGCAAACCACCACAGCAAACCACCTTTGTAACAAACCTGCACATTTGGCACATGTATATCAAAATTTATAATATAATAAATAATAAAAATAATTTAAAAATACTGTTATTAACTTCAGTTAATATCAGCTTAGCAACCATCTTTGATAACATTGGTTTGACTTTCAAAGTAATCACTACTAGGCTTTGTGGCATCCCAAATCATGGCCCACATATCCTCATTCTTCACAGTTTGGGCATATGTTGAATAAAATTCAATTGGAAATTTCTATAAAAATAAGTAAATCTATAGGAAATGTGTACAGATTAAACAATATTACTAATACCTGGTTTGTGTGAAATTTCCTTCTTTTCTCTTCGACTAAGTTGTGAGATGTTGACCAAGTCTTTATTCACAGTGTCAGTGGAATGAGAATCTATATCATGTATAGTCTCACTTTCTAGGTTTTGTCTCCTTTTTTCGGCTTTAGTTGTTTCTATTACCTGAGAATGAACAACTATAGATAATGGCTCATTTGAATAACTTAATTTTTGGTCTTTGTCAATGTAATTCCTTTCAGTGTCACAATTCTTTGCCACCTCTTCCACAATATGTGTATCTGTTTCATTCATTACAAAAGTTGGTGCTCTGGGAATACAATCCTGTGGCTTTTTGAATAGCTCCACATGATTAGTCAACTTTGAAACCTCCTGTGTCGAAAATGTTCGCATACAAGCCAGGGAATTTTGCTCAGGATTGCCATGTGAGTGATCAAAAGAAGGTCCAAATATGCATTGTTCACAATTTGCAACACATTGTTCAGAAATAACTACATTATCTGAATCAGAAAAATTAACAGCTTCCTGTTTCGGAAGTGTGGTTAGGCTGACTGCTTTTACCTCATTTTCCTGTGAAAAATGATCTTCAGAAAGTAAAAACTGTTGAAAATCCATTTCTTTTCTATTTGTTAAATTCTCCTTAAAATTACAGTGGTTTTTGCAGCCTGTAGAACACATTACCTTTTTAGATATTACAGCCTTCTCAGAGGTGGAGAAATCATCATCATTATCAGAATTTCCCTTTACAAAGGATAGGAAAGCTTTTTCCCATGTGTTAAAGCTCTCATCTTTTTGGACCAATTTGCTGTTTTCATGAGACTTATAAAGGGTGTGGTGTTGTTCCTGGAGAGTGTGAGGCTGCTTATCCGTAGTAACAAGTGGTAACTTGATTTCTTTGTGTAATGAAAGTCCCGGGAAAGAAACAGCTTCAGTTTGGTCAACAGATTCTAATTCCAAGCATTGAACTTCTTGACTATCTGATAAATCCAGGTTTTGGATGTGTGTCTCTTTAGAGACTGAACAAACCTCAATATTGTTATCTAAGCCAGTTTTCAGGCTTGGCAGAGTTATGCCGGAAGGTTCACATGACTCTTCTGGAAGGTCACTAAGAGTTTGTGGAATATGCTGTTGATCAGTAACCAATCTGTTTATCCTCCTGGAAGGAAAGACAGCTAGTGTCTTTCTTGGATTGCAGTCTACATCATCTACTTGGGTCCTTTTACTTTGCATGTTTCTTCTTCCTATACCTTTAGGCAGGTTTGTGTTGGAATCTTTGACATCATAGATACTGCATTTTCTGAGTCCTGTAGAGTATATCTGCTTAAGAGTTGATTGTTTATGCTTGGATTTACCAAATTTTGTATTTTTGGAAACTTTTTGGTAATATTCATATACATCTTCTTTATTTATATTTATAAATAAACTCTCTTTGCTTTCTTTATTGACTTTTACAAGTTCTTGCTTCTGTCTGTTGTAATTTTCATTACAAACATGGCAAATGTGACTTCTAGAACTGAATTTTGGTTTCTATAAAAAAAAAATAGTTAGCTTAATTTTAAGTAGTACTATATCAACTCAATCTGGATTACTGATAATCAACCTCTTTGATTCAAACTATAATTTTAAATCCAATCTAACTACAGATCCTGCTGGGATATAACCAACTTGATATTTCAGAAATGTAGACTCATAGAAAAAAGGCAAATGTAATAAATTTAGACTCTGTATGTACACTAATCTTTATTTTCTACTGTAGATTATAATTCCTTCTTGCCAGTACTTTAGCATTATTAATCTTATTAAACATAATAAAATCTTAATCTATTTAATTTTTATAGACTTTTAAACTATTCAAATCAGTTTCCTTTACAAGGAAACTCTGTGCTGTTGTACATCTTCTATGTCTAGTGGGTTGGTGCTATTTCTTTGAGTTATAAACAAAAAGAAAAAATCAAAGAAAACAGATTCCAGTGGTCAGACTCTAGACTTTACAAGGAAACTTTACACAAATGCTTTAGAAACACTCTCCTCTCCCAATTGTTACATAGGTAGAACTAGAATTAGGAGTTTCTTCTTCTGGTATCTGGGAGAACTATGGGATGGAAGCAGAAAAATTGACTTAAAAACAGGAAGATAGGTATGTTTTTCAACCGGTCTTTTTGAAAAAAATATTATGGGCTGCTAAGATTAAAAGAGGAACACTGCTTCCTCTCTTTCACCACAACTCAAGTACCAGATGGAGAGTAGCTGCCCACCATGTAAAGTTTGAAGAGATGGGCTAATACCTTTGACTCCTGTACTATGCTTAGGCCACAGGAAATTAGACATGGTTGATAAACCATAGGCTCCATAAAGAGAAACAGGAAGGAAATGGTTACCAATATATTCATGTGCCCAGATATGCTACAAACTAATAGCCCAGAACCCTTTGATTCTCATGCAATTATTCCAGTGTCTTAAAAGTACATGTGAAGTCACTACTACTGATGCTTCAGCAGTTTTTCTCTTCCCTTTGATGATCTATAAAACAAGAAGAAGTTACATCCCTATAACAATGTTTATTACTAAGCATAGATATACCTTGTGTTGGTATACATCCTCTATGTCTAGTGGGTCAGTGCTATTCCTTTGAGCTGTAAACAAAAAGAGAAAATCAATGAAAACAGCTTCTAGTGGTTAGATTTTAGACTTCTAAAACCCACAAGTCCTTTGTCATGAGAAACTAAGTTGAATAAGTGTAATTATGCAAACATTTTATATTAAAATAATACACAGGTATAAATTCTGAGGTGGTGATATTTGGTGAGGTAGCTATATTATTTTCCCTTTGCCACTGAGTTCCCATAATGTACCAGGTACTGTGTTGAGATAGTTTACATATATTAACTTTAGTCCTCACATTAACAATCCTATAGGTAAACAGGTAGATGGGTAGATATTACAAACCCAAATTTACAGATAAGAAAATTAGGAATTTTAATTTACCCTATAAGCTTTATAGCATGTGAGGTTATAAAGTTAGGACTGAACCCTTGTCCTACCTCAAAGTAGATGTATTTTACTTTAAGATAGAAAAGCAGTCTGGGATTGCAGTCTACATCATCTAGTTGGGTCCTTTTATGTTGTGTACCTTTAGGCAAATTTGTGTTGGAATCTTTGACTTTATAGAGATTGCATTTTCTGAGTCCTATAGAGTATATCTGGTTAAGAGTTGATTGTTCATGCTTGGATATATTTTATAAGAGGAAAGTTCTTTATTCATCATTCCCATACTTGAAAGCTCTTCATCTGGAATTTAAAAATGAATACTGCTTTTATTTCTTTAAGTAAACTAATATTCTTTACTTACATACAAATACTCTTTAAGTAAACTAATTTTGCATTCATATTGAAAAATAGGCTGATAATTACTAATGGAATCTGTAAAATCAAACTTAAGAAATATTCAAACCATCTAGTGAAGCATGATAATGCAACCCAGCTTAGTAAATTCTCTCACAAAGGAAGAGTGGGATCTTAGCCCTATGGAGAAATGTTTGGGATTCCTTTACAGGAAAGAAATTTAATTGGCTAGGGAAAGGTTAAAAGTGGGCACTGGTGAACGGGAGACTCTGGATTTAGAGAAAGGACTAGAATGCTGCAGAAAGCATTCCCAAAAGAGCAAAACAATGCATATTGTAATTATTTAAAATAGAGAAGTCAAGCAGTTAAGCAGATCATCAAAGCAATAATTTAAAAGAACACTTTTGCCTCCAACTGAACAGTTTATTTGCAATTTTTCATATAGCTTAAAATGTTAATATGATTATTTTAACAATTTATCTCAATGAGTTTTTATAGATTTGTCTTCAACAAGTTACTGTCTGTCTCACTTCTCATGCAATTTGGCCACTAAGAAGGAAGGCTTTTGCTCTAATGAACCGCTAATTAATTGCCTCCTGGTGGCCTTCAATTATCAATGAAGTTTTCTCTTTACTGTAAAAGTACAGTATTTTGATCCAGGACTTAGTTCTTAGTTAATACCATTCAGATAGCTACATTTCTTGATCAAGTATATGATTCATAAAATAAGTGGCCATTAGAGCTAAAGAAAAACTAGTCTCATGACTGGTTATTGTTAGATTGCTCAATTGCACCTAATTTTCAGTAACAGACACACCCAACAATAATTGGAAGAACTGTTTTATATTAAATAGAACCCAGCTGGGAAGGAGATTGATATGGTTTGGCTATGCCCCCAAACAAATCTTATCTTGAATTGTATCTCTCATAATCCCCACATGTCATGGGAAAGACCCAGTGGGAGGTAATTAAATCATGAGGGCAGATTTTTTCCATGCTGTTTTCATGATAATGAATAAGTCTCATAACATCTGATGGTTTCATAAAGGGCAGTTCCCTTGCACTTCTCCTTGCTGCTGCCATGTGAAGAAGGATGTGTTTGCTTCCCCTTCCGCCATGATTGTCAGTTTTCCAATGACTCCCCAGTGTTGTGGAACGGAGAGTCAACTAAACCTCTTTCCTTTATAAATTACACAGTCTCAGGTATGCCTTTATTAGCAGCGTGAGAACCAACTAACACAGAGATGTACTTTAAATTTCCTTTAAAACCATTTAGATCAGGAAAAGATCTTTTCTAATAGACTTATCAAAGGGTTCGTGTTGAGACTTAATCATTAATCAAGATAGATATATAGTATCTGTCATGTTATCCTCTTGGACATGAAGGTTATGTGTCTTTTTAAATGTACTTATAGGTTCTGAGCATTCTTTTATCACATTCTTCATCGTAATTCCTTGATATCCCTGTTTCTTATTCATTTTGTATTATTAGGCTCTAGCACTATTTAGTGTTTGACACATAGCAACCCTAATAGAATGAATGAATGAATGAATATCCACAGAAAATAAATTCCAGTGGGGGTGAGTTAGCATCTGTTGTTTTGCCTGCCCAGCACATATCCTGATAGGAAGCTCTCTGAAGAGAGAGTCCATTGATTCCTGTTGCCTAGATCCCTGGAGCTGCTTTTATTTCTGATTTTTCCAAGGTCTGGATCTTCAGCTTTTCCTTTGATTCCTGAGTTGTTCTGTCAAGAAACTCCCTTTTCCGCCCTAAGTTGATTACTTGCCACCAAAGAACTTTGAATTTATATTTGTATCAAAGAAGTGGCAACAGGCACAGCTGTATTATTTGTCCCTAGGAAGACACAAAGCTTTTGCAGAGGATGGGTTTCCACTGCCAGCCTAAATTTTAGCATCAAGGGAGAACTAGAGGATTTGTAGGGAGGCCCACTCACTTTATGGTTGGAAGGATTTTCAGACTACACTTTCCTGTGCACACAAGGGGAATTACAAATGTAGATGACTTTGTTGTTAAAGATAATAATATATAAAAACCTTTGGGAGAAAATACCTGTTGGGGAAATTTTTATTGAAATACAGTTTAATAAACAGGAATGAAGCATATATGCATCTCTTGAATGGAATTTGTTTTTGTTTTTGTTTCAGAGGACTGACACAATATTTGTTCAACAAATATTTGTAGAATGCCCACTATGTATAAGACACTTTAATATTAATCAGTAGACAAAACAAAGATCCTTTCCTTAATGGAGCTTAGATTCTGGAGGAAAAAGACAGAAAATAAAAAATAAGTCAACTGTCTAATGTGTTAGGTGATAAGTGCTATGGGGAAAGTCTTAGCAGAGCAGGGTTAGAAGGAATGGAGTGAGTGTAATGATTCTAAAACTATATCCACAGATTTTGTGAAACTCCTCCCTTTTTTCTTTCTTTTTTTTTTTAAGAAACGGGGTCTCGATATGTTGTCCAGACTGAAGTGCAGTGGCTATTCACAGGCACGATCCCACTACTGATCATCACGGAGTTTTGACCTGCTCAATTTCTTACCTGGGCCAGTTCACCCCTCCATAGGCAACCTGGTGGTCCCCTGCTCCTGGGAGGTCACCATAATGATGCCAAACTTGTGTGTGCACTTGATAGGCATAGCTTACTACAGCCCAAAACTCCTGGGCCCAAGCGATCCTCCCACCCCGGCCTCCCAAGTAGCTAATACTATGGGCAGGTGCCACTGTGCCCAGTGAAACTCCTCCTGGTGAAACTCTTCCCTTTAAGAGGTGGAGCTTAATCCTGTTCCCTTTGAGTGTGGGCCAGACTTAGTGACTCACTTCTAACAAAGAAAATATGGCAAAGTGATGACATATTACTTTTGAGATTATGTTATGAAAAGACTGGCTTTTGTCTTAAGTACATTCTCTTTCTCTTAGGTCACCTGCTCTGAGATAGCTGCCAGGTTGTCAGCAGCCTAATGGAGAAGCTAATGTGGCAAGTAGCTAATGCCTTCAGCTAACAACCAGCAATGATCTGAGGCCTGCCAACAATCATTTGTGAATTTGAAATGGGATCTTCCTGTCCTAGTTGCAACTTGAGATGACTACAACCTGTGAGAGACTCTAGTCTAGAACCACTCAGTTAAAGTACTCCCAGAATCCTGACCCTCTGAAACTGTATGAGATAAAACATGTTTGTTGTTTTAAGCTGCTAAATATTGGGATTCATTGTTACATGGTAATAGATAACTAATACAGTGAAGTTAGAAAGGGGGCAGTTGTAGTATTAAATAGGGTGGTCTAGGCCTCATTGAGAAGGCGATATTTGAACTAAGACTTGAAGGAGGTGGGGAGACATATCTGAGGGAAGCCAAGGAGGCTGGCATGATTGGAGTTGAGTAATGGCAGTAGAGAGTAGTAGTAAAAGGGGTTAACCAGTAGGGTGGCCAGCTTATACAGGAACTTCTAGGCCAGGCGTCCCCAAACTATGGCCCGCGGGGCCGCATGCGACCCCCTGAGGCCATTTATCCACCCCCCCGCCGCACTTCAGGAAGGGGCACCTCTTTCATTGGTGGTCAGTGAGAGGAGCACAGTATGTGGCTGCCCTCCAACGGTCTGAGGGACAGTGAACTGGCCCCCTGTGTAAAAAGTTTGGGGACGCCTGTTCTAGGCTATTGTAAGAATACTGGCTTTCCTTCTAGATTAAAGGGAGAGCCATTGCAGAGTTCTGAGCATACGAACATACAGATGTTACCAAAAAATTGAACAAATGTATTAGAGAGTATAAAGAATATGTCATGTATTTAAATTATGTTTACATAATTTTTTATTGATAACTACAGATCAAGTACTTTTGTTGTTTAACTTAATAGAGTAGTGGATGCGAGGGCAAAACTATAGCTATAAGAAAAGATTCTTAGGGAATGAATATAAATAATCCTGAACATTTTCACTGAAAATTATATAACCAAATTTAATTTGTATAATATCGTGTTATTTAGTCAAAGGATTTTGGGAAAAAGAAAATTTATAAGATTTCTTAACTGTTTGCAATGTACAACCTGCAGAAAAGGATTACCTTTCTTTTTCCTTTTATCTTATGTGCATTTGCAAACAAGTCAGTGTGATTTATTAAAAGAATGAAGCAAAGACACTACTGGATGGATTTTCTCAACAATCATGAGAAAAATAAATTTAATTCTTTAATTCTAAATTAAATTTCTGTAACTTACTGATATGACAAATAGCTATAATGGGACAGTTTATTCTTACCCAATGTAAGGCATTTTTGATGTTTAGGGATGTATCTCTCAAGGAGACGCTTCATACATGAATCTTTGGCCTCATCCAAAGCACATTTTCCATCACCATTTCTAAATAATGGGTCAGCTCCATTCAAAAGAAGTAACTCTGCCACCTAGAAAAAAAAGTTGTTCATGTAAGGGAACCCAGACTCAAGGTATATAACAGTAAATGTGTGCTGGCAGACAGCTCTAAGAAACATCAAATATCTCTTTCAAAAACACAGTTTGGATTTATCTATAAATCCTCATCCAATAAAAAAAGAATTAATGTAGTTGCTACTGAATTTTAATTTGTTGATACATGAGTTTATTCTTACTATAAAAAGACTAAAAAAAGAATGAAAGGGAGAAAGAAAAAAGAAGGAGGGAAGAGAAGAAAGGCAGAAGGAGGTAAGGGGGATGGAAGGTAGGAAAGCAGGCAAGCAGAAAGGCAGGAGGCAAGAAAGGTTGAGGTAGAAATGTCTGTGGCTCAGCCGCTAGCGAAATGAAGTTAGCAAATACACCAAGAATTAGGACTGGGTTATGTTGTAGTAAATATAATTTAACAAGTTCCAGGAGATAATTACATCTTCCATCTATACCTGTACGCTGCTGCTCTGCCTCAGACTAGGGTTGGGGAAAAAGTGGTCCGTCTGTTACTACTTCTCAAATAACCTCCCCTATGCAGCTCTCCTGAGCTCCCCCAATGCCCCACCACCCACTGCTGCCCAGAGAAAAACAACTTCTCCCTCCTTTCACAGACATATTACTGCTCAATATACTCTATATTATACCTGTTTCTTTCATAACTGTCCTACTGTACTCTTTCTTGGGAATGAAACTATGTTTTTCTAAAAATAATTTATTAGTTTTCAACAGGAAATTAATGAATATGGTTCAAAATACAGAAGGCTCAGAAGAAAATACAATGTAAAATAAGTTTCACTCCTCTACCCCTGTCCTATTATTTTTTCCTGTGTCAGGAAAAAATAGTTTATTCTGAATTTTTCCAACAATAGTCTAGTCCAACAGGTATGTATGTATGTATGTATGTATACATAATATGTATGCATATATATTTTCTTACACAAGTGGTCATATAGTGTATACACTCTGTAGTTTGCCTTCTTTCCCCCACCTCCCAGCAAAAGTCCTTGGAGACTGTTCCGTTATCAGTGTAGACTACACTTCCTCATTCTTTTCAGCAGCTAAATAATAGTTTACTATATGTATGTACTGTAATTTATTTCACCAATACCCTATTAATGAATGTTTAAGTTGCTTCAAAGCTTTTGCTACAGATATATGTCTTTATATTCCCAAAGACTATCTTAGTATCTTACATAAAGTAAATATTAAAAAGTATTGTTTAGTAAAGAATGACTACAGGGCAGGAAGGATATGGTGAGTAGGCTTTAAGTAACATTACACTAAAAGAAGCCTAAATTTCCATGTTTGTTGTCTGGAATGAGAGGAAGGATATTAATTTCTATATAGTATATGTACCTAAAATTTAAAAATATGTGTATATTTCCTTTTACAAGAAAGCATCCTAGCCTACTAAAATAGTTTGAATCTTTCTCTCTTACCTTTGATATTACCTAGTTTATATTATTCACAAACACAACAGGTACACTTTTCCCATCTTCCTGTAACAGTAAAATGATTATCACAAATTTACATTATGTTGCCTTTTTTTTTTTGGAGACAAGAGTCTCACTCTGTTGCCCGGGCTGGAATACAGTGGCATGATCTTGGCTCACTGTAACCTCTGCCTCCCAGATTCAACCAATACTTGTGCCTCAGCCTCTCAGGTAGCTTGGAAAAGGTGTGTGCCACCACGCTTGGCTAATTTTTGTATTGTTAGTAGAGATGGGGTTTCATCTTGTTGGCCAGGCTGGTCTCAAACTCCTGACCTCAAGTGATCCACTTGCCTTGGCTTCCCAAAGTGTTGAGATTACAGGTGTGAGCCACTGCACCTAGCCACTGTGTCAGGCTTTTAAAGACGATATATATCTTTCTTTCAAGACAATAACTAGGTAGTCTCAAGTATACTGCATCTCTTTTAAAACTGCTTTTTAATTACTTCATACTGAGATCTGTGTGTATGTATGTGTGTATGTCCCTTTAGTGTATTGTTAATTCATGTTTGAAATCATAAAAGCAACATTTGCACATTGCCAAAAAAGTTAAAAATTACAGAAAGATATTAAGTGGAAAGTAAAAGTCCCTCCTACACTTATTTTGGTAGGCTGAAAATGCCCCCTCATCCACCCCCACCAAAAGATATCCATGTCTTCATCTCTAGAACCCGTAAATATCAGCTTTATTTGGAAAAAAAATCTTTGCAAATATGATTAAGGATTTTGAGATCAGGGGCTTATCTTCAATTATCTCAGTGAGGCTTAAATACCATCACAAGTATCCTTAAGAAAGAAGCTGAGCGAGATTTTATATGTACATACGGAGGAAAAGGTTATGTGAAGTCAAGGGAGAGGATGAAGTGATGCAGGTAAAATCAAGGAAGGCCGCCAGCCACTAGAAGCTGAAAGAGGCAAGTAACAGATTATCCTCTACAGCCTTTGGAGGGAGTCAAGCCCCACTGATACCTTGATTTTAGTCTAGTGATTCTGATTTTGGATTTCTAGTCTCTAGAGCTGTGAGAGAATAAATTTCTGCTGCTTTAAGCCACCCAGTTTGTGCTAATAGGTTATAGCTGTCATAGGAAACCTATACAGATTTGGGTTGCAGAAAGTGGGGTGCTACTGTAACAAATACCTTAAAATGTGGAAGTGGCTTTGAAACTGGAAAGCCTGGATTGTCTTGAACAGATATTAGTAGGCATATTGATGTTAGGCCGGGCATGGTGGCTCACACCTGTAATCCCAGCACTTTGGGAGGCCAAGGCAGGCGGTTCACCTGAGGTCAGGAGTTTGAGACCAGCCTGGCCAACATGGCAAACCCCCGTCTTTATTAAAAATACAAAAATTAGCCAGGCATGGTGGTGGGTGCCTGTAATCCCAGCTATTCAGGAGGCTTAGGCAGGAGAATCACTTGAACCCAGGTGGCAGAGGTTGCAGTGAGCTGAGATCAAGTCACTGCATACCAGAGTGGGGCTCCATCTCAAAAAAAAAAAAAAAAAAGAAAGAAATATTGATGTTAGAGATCCTACCAGTGAGACTCAGGAGGAGCACATTAGAGAGAACCTGTATCACCTTAGATAGTGCATATATCATCATGAACAGAATGTTGGTGAAAAAAATGAACATTAAAGGCATTATTGGCAAGGGCTCAGAAGGAAATGTAGAATATGTTTTTGGAAGCTAGAGAAAAGGAGGTCTTTGCTACATAGTGCCAGAAAGCCTTGGTCCTACAAGTTGTGTGAAAAGCAGAACTTGTAAGTGATAAACTTAAATGTCTAGCTGAGGTGATTTTCAAGTGAAGCACTGAAAGTGCAACCTAGTTTCTTCTTGGTGATTATAGTACAATGTGAGGAGAAAAAGATAAATTGAAGAAAGAACTGTTAGGCAAAAAAGAACCAGAACTTGATGATTTGGGAACTTCTGTCCATCAGGATTGGAAATAAATGGTAAAACTTGGAGATTCCTGTAAGAAAAGTGTGCTTTGTAGAAAGGCCAAGGGTGTAGCTGGAAAATCTCTGCTAATGCTGAAGAGAGTAGGAATGTGATTCATACACCCATTCAACCATCTCAACAGAAGCCAGGTGGGCCTGTGGAAAGATCTGTGAAAAACACTGTTGTCTAATGGCATGAATCCCTTTGACATATATGGAAAACTTACAAGGTTTCTTGAAAATGCTGTCTGCAAAAGCACTGCATCTTAGACTGAAAGAGACAGAATGAAATGAAAGACTGCCAAAATTTTAGAGACAGTAAATAGGTTAATAAAACTACTCACCTGTAAATGTATGCTACCCTTCAATAGAAAAGAAAGGGCAGTACCAGGAATAGAGAGTTAGCATGGAGTGAAGAGTAGCAGATGGCTGTGATATAACAGAGGCAGACTAGTCAGAAGTTTAGGAGATTAGGGAATAGTCAAAGAGAGCTTGGCTAAAACTAGTCCATCTTGGTGGTTCAGAAGAATGTTGTGTATATACAAGGCAATGTCCTTTGAGGAAATGCTGAAGAGGAAACTTCTGAGTTACTGTTCCTTGGCTAAATGTAGGCCAAACTCAAAACTCCCCAAAGAATGAACACAGTCTATAAGTCACACCAGATCCAACAGTAAAATGTAAAAATCTTTCTGATTCAGGAAGATTAAACACAACCCCTAACCAATCAGTATTTTACTAATAAATGGTCTTGAACCAAGGGTATTCTGTTGGAAACCAGGATAAAGATAAAAACAAGAAAAACACAATTTTGCAAAGAGGGTTCACAAAGCTGCACACTGTGAGGGAAACAGACTTACAACTCATCAAACAAATAAAAAAGCAACCCAAGTTGGGCATGTGGGCTGGAGGTACTCAGCATCCATAGTTGCTATCACCCATTATGTTAAATGTCCAGTTTTGGCTGGATGCAGTGGCTCATGCCTGTCCCAGTGATTTGGAAGGCTAAAGCAGGAAGATGACCAGAGGCCAGCAGTTCTAAATCAGCCTGGGTAACACAGCAAGATTCCATCTCTACAAAAAATAAAAGTAAAAATAATTTTTTGAAAAGCTGGGTGTGGTGGTGGATGCCTATTGTCCCAACTACTTAGGAAGCTAAGGCAGGAGGATCATCTGTGCCCAAAAACTTGAGGCTGCCATGAGCTATGATCACATCACTGCACTCTAGCCTGGGCAACAGAATGAGACTCTATCAAAAGAGAGAGAGAGAGAGAGAGAGAGAGAGAGAGAAAGAGAGAGGCAAAGAGAGAGAGAAAGAGAGAGGCAGGAAGAAAGAAAGAGAGACAAAGAAAACCCACTAAAGTATGACCCATACACAAGATAAAAAGCAGTGGCAGAAACTGCTTTGAGAGGGTCTATATTTGCAGAAAAATACTCTAAAACAGCTATTATAAATATGTTCAAAGAGCTGATGAAAGCCATGTTTAAAGAATTAAGAAAAAATATGGTGATAATGATTTATAAAATAAAGAATATTAGTAAACAGAAAGTATAAAAAAATCAAATGGAAATTCTGGAATTCAAAAGTATAATAACTGAAAAGAAAAATTCACCAGAGGCCTCAGCAGAAGGTTTAAGCTGGCAGAAGAAAAGAATCAGTGAATTTGGAGACAGATTAATAAATATTACACAGTCAGAAGAACAGATGTTTAAAAGAATGAAGAAAAATGAATAGAACATCAGAGAAATATGGGACACCATTAAGCATAACAATATATACATTACAGGAGTTCCAGAAAGACAGGAGGGAGAAAAAGAAGCAGGAAAAAAATGATCAAAGAAATAATAGCTGAAAATTTCCCAAATTTGATGTAAAGCATTAATGTACACATCTAAGAAGCACAACATACTCCAAAAAGGATAAACACAAAGGGATACGCATCTAGACATAATCAAAGCTAAAATGTTAAAAGTCAAAGATAAAATGATGAAAGCAGCAAAAGAAAAAGAACTTATCATTTAGATGGGAACTCCAATAAAAGTAGCATTTCACTTATTAGAAACAATGAGGTCCACAGACAATGGGATAAGACAGTCAAAATGCTGAAAAAAAAAAAAACTGTCAACCAAGAATCTTATATCTAGCCAAACTATCTTTTAAAAATGAAGGCAAAATAAAGACATATATAGATAAATAAAAGACAAAAGCTGATAGAATTTATTGGTAGAAGACCTGCTTTAAAGGAAATACTAAAGGTAACTGGGCTGAAAGCAAGTGACAGCAACTCAAATCACATGAAAAAGCACACAAGTCATGGTAATTATACAGATAATTATGGGAGATAATATGATTGTATATTTATTTTCTCTTATTCCCTTAACTCATTTAAAAAGCAATGGCATAAAACAATATGCATATAAATATTACATTTATAAATGTTATATACTTGACAATAATACCATAAAAGAGGCAGAACAAATCTGTGAAGAAAGTCAATGATAGTTTGATGGGGATAGCATTGAATCTATAAATTACTTTGGTTGGTATGGCCATTTTCACAATATTGATTCTTCCTAACCATGTTCATGGAATGTTTTTCCATCGTTTGTGTCCTCTCTTATTTCTGTGAGCAGTGGTTTCTAGTTTTCCTTGAAGAGGTCCTTCATGTCCCTTGTTAGTTGTATTCCTAGGTATTTTATTCTGTTTGTAGCAATTGTGAATGGGAGTTCACTCATGATTTGGATCTCTTTATGTCTGCTGTTGGTGTATAGGTATGCTTGTGATTTTTTCATATTGATTTTGTATACTGAGACTTTGCCGAAGTTGCTATCAGCTTAAGGAGATTTGGGGCTGAGACGATGGGGTCTTCTAAATACACAATTCATGTCATCTGCAACTAGAGACAATCTGACTTCCTCATTTCCTAACTGAATACCCTTTATTTCTTTTTCTTGACTGATTGCCCTGGCCAGAACTTCCAATACTATGTTGAATAGGAATGATGAGAGAAGGCATCCTTGTCTTGTGGCAGTTTTCAAAGGGAGTGTTTCCAGCTTTTGGCCGTTCATTATGACATTGGCTGTGGGTTTGTAATAAATAGCTCTTATTATTTTGAGATAAATTCCATCAATACCTAGTTTATTGAGATTTAGCATAAAGGGTGGCTGAATTTTGTTGAAGGCCTTCTCTGCATCTATTGAGTTAATTACGTGGTTTTTGTCTTTCATCTGTTTATGTGATTGAATTATGTTTTTAGATTTGTGGATGTTGAACCATCCTTGCATCCCAGGGACAAAGCCAATTTGATCATGATGGATAAGCTTTTTGATGTGCTGTTGGATTTGGTTTTCCCATATTTTATTGAGGATTTTTGCATCAATGTTCATCATGGATACTGGCCTGAAATTTTCTTTTTCAGTTGTGTCTCTGCCAGGTTTTGGTATCAGAATGATGTTGGCCTCATAAAATGAGTTAGGGAGACTTCCCTCTTTTTGTATTATTTGGAATAGTTTCAGAAAGAATGGTACCAGCTCCTCCCTATAGCTCTGGTAGAATTTGGCTGTGAACCCGTCTGGTCCTAAGTTTTTATTGGTTGGTAGGCTATTAATTGCTGCCTCAACTTCAGACCTTGTTATTGGTCTACATAGGGATTCAACTTCTTCCTGGGTTAGTCTTGGGAGGGTGTAAGTGTCTAGGAATTTATCAATTTCTGCTAGATTTACTGTCTTATTTGCATAGAGGTGTTTGTGGTAATCTCTGATGGTAGTTTGTATTTCTATGGGATTGGTGGTGATATCCTCTTTATCATTTTTTATTGCATCTATATGATCCTTCTCTCTTTTCTTCTTTATTAGTCTGGCTAGCAGTCTATCTATTTTGTTGATCTTTTCAAAAAAACAGTTCCTGGATTTGTTGATTTTTTTGAATTGAAAAAAACTACCTTAAACTTCATATAGAACCAAAAAAAGAGCCTGCATAGACAAGACAATCCTCAGCAAGACCAAAAAAAATCCCCCAAAGCTGGAGGCATATCACACTACCTGCCTTCAAGCTCTAGTACAAGGCTACTGTAATCAAAACAGCATGGTACTGGTACCAAAACAGATATATAGACCAATGGAACAGAACAGAGGCCTCAGAAGTAATGCCATTCAACTACAACCATCTGATCGGTGACAAACCTGACAAAAACAAGCAACAGGGAAAGGATTCCCTATTTAATAAGTGGTGATGGGAAAACTGGCTAGTCATATGCAGTAAACTGAAACTAGACCCTTCCTTACACTTTACACAAAAATTAACTCCAGATGGATTAAAGATTTAAACATTAGACCTAAAACCATAAAAAACCTAGAAGAAAACCTAGGCAATACCAGTCAGGACATAGGCCTGGACAAGGACTTCATGACTAAAACACTAAAAGCAATGGCAACTAAAGCCAAAGTTGACAAATGGGATCTAATGAAACTAAAGAGCTTCTGCAAAGCAAAAGAAACTATCATTAGAGTGAACTGGCAACCAACAGAATGGGCAATTTTTTTTTGCAATCTACCCATCTGACAAAGGGCTAATATCCAGAATCTAAAAAGAACTTAAAGAAATTTACAAGAAAAAAACAAACAACCCCATCAAAAAGTGGGTGAAGGATACGAATAGACACTTCCCAAAAGAAGACATTTATGTGGCCAACAAATATATGAAAAAAAGCTCATCATCACTGGTCATTAGAGAAATGTTAATCAAAACCACAGTGTGATACCATATCACACCAGTCAGAATGGCAATCATTAAAAAATCAGGAGTCCACAGACACTGGAGAGAATGTGGAGAAATAGGAACACTTTTACACTGTTGGTAGGAGTCTAAATTAGTGTAACCATTGTGGAAGACAGTGTGGCGATTCCTCAAGGACCTAGAACTAGAAATATCATTTGACCCAGCAATCCCATTACTGGGTATATACCCAAAGGATTATAAATCATTCTATTATAAAGACACATGTACACATACGTTTACTGCAGCACTGTTCACAATAGCAAAGACTTGTAACCAACCCAAATGCCCATCAATGACAATCTGGATAAAGAAAATGTGGCACATATACATCATGGAATACTATGGAGCCATAAAAAAGGATAAGTTCATGTCCTTTGCAGGGACATGGATGAAGCTAGAAACCATCATTCTTAGCAAACTGACACAAGAACAGAAAACCAAACACTGCATGTTCTCATTCATAAGTGGGTGTTGAATAATGAGAACACATGAACACAGGGAGGGGAACATCACATACTGGGGCCTGTTGAGGGTGAGGGACTAGGGGAGTGATAGCAGCGGGTAGGCGGATGGGGAGGGATAGTATTAGGAGAAATACCTAATGTAGATGATGGGGTTCTGGATGCAGCACACCATCATGGCACATATATACCTTTGTAAAAAACCTGCACATTCAGCACATGTACCCCAGAACTTAAAGTATAATAAAAAATAAAAATTTAGATAAATTATTAAACAAATTCTGAAAATGAAAATAAAGCACAAGTTAGGACAGTTATCCTACCAAAAAAAAAAAAAAAGAAAAAAGAGGCAGATCGCAATTGGAGTAAAACAATGATACCAGTTGGTAATTTAAATCTACAGGAAAATATGCACAGAACCAGAAATGTAAAATAGCAAGCTTAATAAACTAAACTCCATAAATAAATGCTCTCCTTATCTTAGCTTAAGAGACATAAGATTGTATAAAGTAATATTTGTAACAATATATTGTTGTATTTATAAAATATACTAATATAATATGTATAATAGTAATAGAACAAAAATAGGGGAAAGAAATTTTGCTATATGGAAACAATGATTCTATGTATCACTGGACATATGTTGGCATAATTCTGAACTGATAATTTAAAATGTCTCTTATAAGCCCTAGAGCAACCACTAATAACATAACTCAAAAATATAGTTAAAAAAATCACTAAAGGAATTAAATTGTTAAACTAGAAAATATTTTTTTTTTCATTTGGCCCACTATCTTTTTATTGTAAATACAATTTTTGTGGAACTGAATCATGTCCATTCATTTATGTATTTTTTTTTAATTGCATTTTAGGTTTTGGGGTACATGTGATGAACATGCAAGATTGTTGCATAGGTACACACATGGCAGTGTGCTTTGCTGCCTTCCGTCCCCTCACCTGTATCTGTCATTTCTCCCCATGCTATCTCTTCCCACCTCCCCACCCCCCCACCCCTCCCCCATTTCCCCCCAACAGACCCCAGTGTGTAGTGCTCCCCTCCCTGTGTCCATGTGTTCTCATTGTTCAACACCCGCCTATGAGCAAGAATATACGGTGTTTGATTTTCTGCTCTTGTGTCAGTTTGCTGAGAATGATGGTTTCTAGGTTCATCCATGTCCCTACAAAGGACGTGAACTCATCGTTTTTGATGGCTGCATAATATTCCATGGTGTATATGTACCACATTTTTCCTATCCAGTCTATCATCATTGGGCATTTGGGTTGGTTCCAGGTCTTTGCTATTGTAAACAGTGCTGCAATGAACATTCGTGTGCACGTGTCCTTGTAGTAGAATGATTTATAATCCTTTGGATATATACCCAGTAATGGGATTGCTGGGTCAAATGGGATTTCTATTTTTAGGTCCTTGAGGAATCGCCACACTGTCTTCCACAATGGTTGAGTTAATTTACATTCCCACCAACAGTGTAAAAGTGTTCCTATTTCTCCACATCCTCTCCAGCATCTGTTGTTTCCCGATTTTTTAATGATCGCCATTCTAACTGGTGTGAGATGGTATCTCAATGTGGTTTTGATTTGCATTTCTCTGATGACCAGTGATGATGAGCATTTTTTCATATGTTTGTTGGCCTCCTGTATGTCTTCTTTTGTAAAGTACCTGTTCATATCCTTCGCCCATTTTTCAATGGGCTTGTTTGTTTTTTTCTTGTAGATCTGCTTTAGTTCTTTGTAAATTCTGGATATCAGCCCCTTGTCAGATGGGTAGACTGCAAAAATTTTTTCCCATTCTGTTGGTTGCTGATTCACTTTACTGACTGTTTCTTTTGCCGTGCAGAAGCTGTGGAGTTTGATTAGGTCCCATTTGTCTATTTTGGCTTTTGTTGCCATTGCTTTTGGCGTTTTGGTCATGAAGTCCTTGCCTACACCTATGTCCTGAATGGTTTTGCCTAGATATTCTTCTAAGGTTTTTATGGTATTAGGTCTGATGTTTAAGTCTTTAATCCATCTGGAGTTAATTTTGGTGTAAGGTGTCAGGAAGGGGTCCTGTTTCTGCTTTCTGCACATGGCTAGCCATAAACTAGAAAATATTCATTTAATGTAAAACAAAGCAGTATATGTGGGAAAAGAACAAAAAGATCAGAGACTGAAAACAAAAGAAAATGGCAGGTGTAAATTTAACCGTATCAATAACAATATTAAACATGAGTGGATTAAACAACCTAATCAAAAGGCAGAGAGGGTAAGATGTTATTCTTTTACAAAAATATACTCTCTGAAACACATATTAGATTCAAAGATAACAAACAAGATGAAAGTAAAAGGATGTAAATGACATACCATGCAAATGGCAAGAAAGAGCTGGAGTGATGGTCTGGTTTGGCTTTGTGTCCCCACCCAAATCTCATCTTGAATTGTACTCCCATTATTCCCACATGTTGTGGGAGGGACCCAGTGGGAGATAATTTAATCATGAGGGCGTTTCTCCCATACTGTTCTCATGGAAGTGAATAAGTCTCATGATATCTCATAGGTTAATAAGGGGAAAGACGTTTCTCTTGGCTCTCATTCTCTCCCTTGCTGCTGCAGTGTAAGAAATGCCTTTCACTTTATGCCATGATTGTGAAGCCTCCCTAGCCATGTGGAACTATAAGTCCATTAAACCTCATTCTTTTGTAAATTGCCCAGTCTCTAGTATGCCTTTATCAGTAGCATAAAAACGAACTAATTCAGCAAATTGGCACCAGTAGAGTGGGATGCTGCTGAAAAGATACATGAAAATGTGGAAGCAACTTTGGAACTGGCTAGCAGGCAGAGGCTGGAACAGTTTGGAGGGCTCAGAAGAAGAAAGAAATATGTGGGAAAGTTTGGAACTCCCTAGAGACTTGTTAAATGGCTTTGACCAAAATGCTGATAATGATATGGACAATGAAATCTAGGCTGAAGTGGTCTCAGATGGAGATGAGGACCTTTTCGAGAACTGGAGCAAAGGTGACTCTTGTTATGTTTTAGCAAAGAAACTGGAAGCATTTTGCCCCTGCCCTAGAGATTTGTGGAACTTTGAACTTGAGAGAGATAATTTAGGGTATCTGGTGGAAGAAATTTCTAAGTAGCAAAGCATTCAAGAAGTGACTTGGGTGCTGTTAAAGGCATTCAGTTTTATAACAGAAGCAGAGCATAACAGTTTGGAAAATTTGCAGCCTGACAATGTGATAGAAAAAAAAAATCCCATTTTCTGAGGAGAAATTCCAGTCAGCTGCAGAAATCTGCATAAGTAATGAACAGCTGAATGTTAATCCCCAAGACAATAGGGAAAATGTCTCCAGAGCATGTCAGAGGTCTTCATGGCAGCCCCTTGCATCAGAGGCCCAGAGGCCTAGGAGAAAAAAATGGTTTCATGGGCCAGGCCCAGGGTCCTGATGCTATGTGCAGCCTGGTGAATTGGTGCCCTGCATTCCAGCTGTTCTAGCCATGGCTGCAAGGGACCTATATAGAGCTCAGGCTGTGGCTTCAGAGGGTTCAAGCCCCTAGGCTTGGTGGCTTCCACGTGGTGTTGAGCCTGTCAGTGCACAGAAGGCAAAAATGGGGGCTTGACAACCTTTGCCTAGATTTCAGAATTATGGCAACACCTGGATGCCCAGGCAGAAGTTTGCTGCAAGCGCAGGGCCCTCATAGAGAACATCTGCTAGGGCAATGCGGAAGGGAAATGTGGGATTGGAGCCCTCACACAGAGTTCCTACTGGGGCACTGCCTAGTGGAGCTGTGAGAAGAGGGCCACTGTCCTCCAGACCCCAGAATGGCAGGTCCACTGACAGTTTGCACCATGCACCTAGAAAAGCCACAGATACTCAATGCCAGCCCATGAAGGCAGCTGGGAGGGAGGCTATACTATGCAAAGCCACAGGGGCAGAGCTGCCCAAGACCATGGGAACCCAACTCTTATATCAGCGTTACCTGGATATGAGACATGGAGTCGAAGGAGATCATTTTGGAGCTTTAAGATTTGACTGCCCTGCTGGATTTTGGACTTGCATGGCGCCTTTAGTGCCTTCATTTTGGCCATTTTGGAATGGTTGTATTTACCCAATGCCTGTACCCCCACTGTATCTAGGAAAAAACTAACTTGCTTTTGATTTTACAGGCTCATATGTAGAAGGGACTTGCTTTGTCTCAGATGAGACTTTGAACTGTGGACTTTTGAGTTAATGGTGAAATGGGCTAAGACTTTAGGGGACTATTGGGAAGGCATGATTGGTGTTGAAATGTGAGGACATGAGATTTGAGAGGGATCGGGGCGGAATTATATGGTTTGGCTCTGTGTTCCCACCATCTTGAATTGTACTCCTGCAATTCCCAAGTGTTGTGGGAGGGACCTGGTGGCAGATAACTGAATCATGGGGGCAGTTTTCTCCCATATTGTTCTCATGTTATGTTTTAATAAAAATTCCATTTAGAGACCACAGCTCAGGTGCTAGGTATGCTTATTACTATTGGATGTTATTGCTTTTAGGTATTTTCAGTGAAATATTTCCTTTTAGAAAGGAAAAAAATATCATGAGTTCATACTGATATTTTCATTTCAGACTTCATAGTACAAATTTATGCTTAACTTTGGTTCTCTACCTACTTGTATGCCTTTTTTTAAGCCAAACATTTGTTTCTTAATACAGTAACTGAATTACTTAAAAAAGTAATATATCATCTAATATGCTTACAATATTTCTCTTAACAATGCCAGTATTACTACTAATAGTGAAACTACTAATGATGTTTATTTTGGTAGTTCTTTTTCTTAGAGTATATTCCATTAAGGATGAAGACTCAGAATACTGTCTTTTTTTTTTTTTTTTTTTTTTTTTTTTTTTTTTTTTTTTTTTTTTGAGACAGAGTTTCGCTCTTGTTACCCAGGCTGGAGTGCAATGGCGCGATCTCGGCTCACCGCAACCTCCGCCTCCTGGGTTCAGGCAATTATCCTGCCTCAGCCTCCTGAGTAGCTGGGATTACAGGCACACGCCACCATGCCCAGCTAATTTTTTTTTTTTGTATTTTTAGTAGAGACGGGGTTTCACCATGTTGACCAGGATGGTCTCGATCTCTTGACCTCGTGATCCACCCGCCTCGGCCTCCCAAAGTGCTGGGATTACAGGCTTGAGCCACCGCGCCCGGCCGAATACTGTCTTTTGAAATACAAGTTGAATATTCTTTATTTGAAATGCTTGCGACTATCAGTGTTTAGAATTTTGGATTCTGGAATATCTGCACTACCCTATGGGTATGATGCAGGCGTTTTTGACACTTTAAATAATATATTTACACCACAGAGCAGAGAATAAGCAAAAAACCCACAGTGAGTAATGCACTTAGGTCTTAGGCCCGTGTGGGGCATCGTGGGGAACCTGTTGTTGGTGTGTCTCGTCTGAACATAAACTATATTATAACCCTTTGTGAATGCACTTGCATGATGGAATCTGGGCATGTCCAGAAAAGCTGAACTGCAGCTGAAGGGAGCTAAAAGGGTCTTTTTCCCTTAAGGTGACTGAATAAATTGTATGTTGTATGCCAGTGTTTTGCCTGCAATCATCACATGAAATCAGGTATGAAATTTTTCACTCACGGCATCATGTCAACACTCAAAAAGTTTTGGATTTCAGATTTTTGGATTAGGGATGCTTAACCTGTACTTGAAAGAATTGTATTCTCTATCCTACTAACTTCTTATATAAGAAAGTCAGCTGACTCTAGAGGGAGGAAAGTACTTGATTCGATAGTATGATCAAAGGTGAAAATTCATAGGCAAGCTTTAAGTATTGTTTAAGCTAAATAAGTAAAGACTGTGATAGCCCCTTACTGAAATTTCTCTTCTTGTTCCAGTTAACAATGCATGGTGGCTTTAAAATATAGCTACAAATTTAACATTCCTACCTCCAAAAGTAGATGCCTTATTTCCCTCCTGAAGAGTGCAGGCTAGAGTTTTAGTAGCTTGCTTTTAACAAATGGAATATGGCAGAAATGACAGTATGTGACTTCTAAGGCTATGTTAAAAAGTATTGTAGCTTCCTGCTTGTTCTTGTTCTGGTCATGATTCATTAACACTGAGGGAAGCCAAGGGTCATATTGTGAGGACATTCAAGTAGCTCTGTGTGGCAATGAATGTGGCTCCTGCCTATAGCTATGTGAGTGAGCCACCTTAGAAACAGATCTTCCAGGTCCAGTCAAACTTTTAGTTGATCGTGTTCCCAATCAAAATCTTGACTACAGCCTCATGAGAGACCCTTAGGACCACTCGCCTATGCCACTCTGAAATTCCTGACTCACAGAAATTGTGGGATTATAAATGTTTATTATAACTTTAAGTTTTGGGGTAATTTGTTAAGTAGCAACAGATAACTGATACAGAACCTAAATGTAGATTTAAAGTAGGTTGAGTGGATACTCAATGGAAGTCATTTATTACTCTTCAGTGAGTAGAGACTTTTTTAAAGGTAGAGCATACATAAGCAGGCTTCAGAATTCCAAGTATTGGGCTACAGAGGAAATTGCTAAGTGTAGATAGTTGGTTAACAGACTGCGAAAGTATGAGTTACTGCCAAAGTAATGTATTCACTGCCTTGGGATCACCAACTGGATTTCCAGAAGAGCAAGGCTCTAGCTTCTGCCTTTTCCCTTCCTCCATACCTTTTTCTCATGCTCCTTGAGTCTGAATTTGACACAAAACCTCCAGAGATAAACACCACAGCTCTTGTAGCAGCCTCCTTATAAATCTACTTCTCCTGAAAGAAACCAATGCATTTTCTTTGCTGAACAAAATGTGAGTATCCAGGCATAAATTCTTTATGTTTTTCTTGTACATGGCTTGTATATGAATTATAGATTTAATTGTATCTACCATTGTCTTCAATCTCCTTAGCTAGGATTAAATTCCCAATGTAAAGTATTTTGAAAATAAGAATTTTTAGGTTGCTGCGTCAGGGTAATTTTTAAGGGATTTGGCTCATACTGTCTCTGTGATATGGCATTTTTCTCTCCTGACATTTTATAGTTTTTCCCATTAGATTGTGTCCTTTGTTGTGATGCAATGTCTTTTTTTTTTGAGATGGAGTCTCACTCTTGTTGCCCAGGTGACCTCAGCTCACTGCAACTTCCACCTCCTGGGTTCAAGTTTCCTGAGTAGCTGGGATTACAGCCACCCACCACCACGCCTGGCTACAGGGTTTTTATGTCTCCTATTTGTAGAAGAAAGTGGCTTATTTGTCCTATAGAATTTCCCAAATTCTGGATTTGGCTCATTTTATCTTTGTGGTATTGTTTAGCTTGTTGATTTTGTACTTTTAGTAGAGACAGGATTTCACCATGTTGGCCAGGCTGGTCTCAAACTTCTAACCTCAGGTGATCCTCCCGCCTCAGCCTCCCAAAGTGCTAGGATTACAGGTGTGAGCCACCACTCCCAGCCAATTTAATGTCTTGTAATTTCAGAGCTATAATTTGTTGTACCTACTTCCATGGTATGTACCATTTGATCATAAAGGTTTAAAGTACAAATATTCCAAAATAAAAATTAAAAAAAATCAAAATCCTAAACACTTCTAGTCCCATGCATTTCAAATAAAGAATATTCAATTTGTACTTCAAAAGGCAGTATTCTGACTTTTCATCCTTGATGGAACATAGAAAAAGAACTACCAAAATAGTAGTTTCATTTGTTAGTAGTAATACTGGTATTGTTAATAGTAATATTGTAAGTATATTAGATGATAAAGAAATAATTCAATTGGTGTATTAAGAAACAAATGTTTAGCTTAAAAAAAGACATATGAGTAGGTAGAGATAGTTAAGTATAAATCTGTACTATGGAGTCTGAAATGAAAATATCAGTATGAACTCATGATATTTTTTCCTTTCTAAAAGGAAATATTTCACTGAAAATGCATAAAAGCAATAACATCCAATAGTAATGAGGATACCCAGCACCTGTTCTGTGGGCTCTAAGTAGATTTTTCATTAAAACATAATAATTTACAGAAAATATGTGAATAAACAAGCTAAACAATACCACAAAGATAAAATAAGCCAAATCCAGAATTTGGGAAATTCTATACGACAAGCCACTTTCTTCAACAAACAGGAGACATAAAACCCTTCCTATATAAAATACAGAAAACACTTTATAGATTAAAACACATTTAAGAGACATAACAAATACATATGATGTCTGAAGCTTGAGGTATTCTAAGTCAAATTAAAACTTGCCATAAAAACACATTTTTTTAGAAAACCTCAGAAATTTGAATATAGACTGGAGATTAAATGATATAAAGAAACTTAATTCTATTAGGTGAAATAATATTGTGAGTGTGAAAAATTTTTCCTTATCTGTTAAAGGCGTAGGCTCAAGTATTTATGGGTAAAATAGTATGAAGTCAGGGATTTCTTCAAAATACTCCAATAACAAAATCAGCCCATGTTCTAACCAAACAGTCCAGAGTTCTATCACAAAATAGAATGTGTAATCAATTTTCACAAGAAAGGAGTTTACTGCAAGGCCAGGTGCGGTGGCTTATGCCTGTAATCCCACACTTTGGTAGGCCAACACAGACACATTACTTGAGACCAGGAGTTCAAGACTAGCTTGATCAAACTGGTGAAACCCCACCTTTACTGAAAATACTAAAAATCAGCCAGGCCTGATGGTACATGCCTGTAAATCCCAGCTACTCAAAAGGCTGAAGCACAAGAATTGCTGGATGACAGAGGGAGACTCTTGTTAAAAAAAAAAAAAAAAAAAAAAAAAAAAAAGGAATTCACTGTAGACACACACAAAATGAATAATCACCATGTCTGAGGACTATTTTTTCTTTTTTTTTTTTTTTGAGACAGAGTTTCGCTCTTGTTACCCAGGCTGGAGTGCAATGGCACGATCTCGGCTCACCGCAACCTCCGCCTCCTGGGTTCAGGCAATTCTCCTGCCTCAGCCTCCTGAGTAGCTGGGATTACAGGCACGCACCACCATGCCCAGCTAATTTTTTAGATTTTTAGTAGAGACGGGGTTTCACCGTGTTGACCAGGATGGTCTCGATCTCTCGACCTCGTGATCCACCCGCCTCGGCCTCCCAAAGTGCTGGGATTACAGGCTTGAGCCACCGTGCCTGGCCTATTTTTTCAATATAGGTGAATCCCAGTATCAATGCCAACAAATCTCTCCAACTCACAGATTACAGGATACTTCAAACAAAAGCTTTGTTAAAGTTTTGATAGCTTATTTCAATGCCATTTCCTTTACCTACTACAAAGTAAACCTAATAAAAGATAAATAAAGATTAGTCTAGCATGACTTGTTCTTAGTGATGCCTATGATTCCCAAAGATCACTACTTTCTTGCCTATGTCTTCCAACCATATATTTAATAACCTGTTGCAGATTTTCAAATGACAAACACTGGGCTGATCATCTGTAATTCTCAAATTCCAACTTTTCCACTCTTTAAAAAGTGTATTTATTTTTTAACAGTTTTAAGATGTAATTCACATGCCACATAGTCTACCTATTTAAAGAAAAGAATTTATTGTTTTTTAGTATATTAAGAGGGATGTACAACCATCACACAATCTAATTTTGAAACATTTTCATTCCCCCTAAAAGAAACCTTTAACCATTAGTTGTCACTCACCATTCTCCACTCTACCTCCTATCCCTAATCTGTCTCTATAGATTTGACTATTATGGATATTTCAAATTAATTGAACGATAAGATGTGGATTTTTTTTTTTACTGCTTTTTCACTTTAAAAAAATAGTATATTATCTTTTAAATCTCTCCAACATAACAATTAAGACCTATAAGATAACACTGTAGTTCCTTCAACTCTCTGGAATGCTTAAAGAAGCTCACACTCTCCAGGTACTAGGACAAGCATTGGGTTCCCAAAGCTTTCCCATTTGACAACTTTACTCCTGTGACACCAAAGGCATTTGAGCAATCCAATACCCAGGGCCCAGGCCATTTTTCTGGTCAGCTTTGCCTCACGTCACAACACCTACTGGTATTTGCTTTTAATTTTCATGACTGTTCTCTAGACTTCCACTCCTGTCTTGTTATTCTCTTTTTCTCTCACCATTAGTCAGGATATGCCATGGTGCCAGGAGCATATGAACCACAGAGAGACTGGAGGATGGCAAGAAGGAATGCAGTAAGTGGGGAAACTGGATTCTGTGGATAGAGGCCTGTGTCTTTGGTTCCTTTAACATAATTGAAGGAACCAGAGATTACTGAATATATGCAAAGTCCAAATAGGAGACAGCCAATGCTAGAGTGTAAGGAATAAATGGATGGCAGCCAAGTTAGAAGTGAGGCAAAGGAACAAATAGGAAAGAAAATAAGAAAAATTAAAATGTTCAGGGCTCACATTACTCAAAGGAAGAAAAGTCTCTTGATCAGTACAGGTCAGCCCTGAAAAATGAGGGAACAAATGGGCTATGGGGTTAGTGCTTTGGCATGAGGTTTCTCTGCTTTCTGACAGAGAAAGGATTCACACTGTCACATGTCTGCAGGGGTTTGGTCAGGGTGGTGGGAGAAATCATATGAGAAAAATTAGAGAGAAAAGGACACAAACCTTCTTGGAAGGCCAGAAGGTTTTTGCAAAAGCCTCAGGAAAGAATGAGCCAAAGGTGGTGGTTCTTACCCAGAGGCAATTAGGCAGAAAGGAATGTAAGGGAGTTTATCTAAAGAGCTTGTTTACTCAGAGCTTGTGGTCCTAAGACCAACCTTTGAACATCCACAGGTGCATGACTGCTCTCTACTGGGGGGTCAGCAATGTTATTATCCACAAATAGTGTTTGCTTCAGGCCTATGAACCTGGCTTTTAATTATTTGTAGGACTGCTCTCTCCAGGGAAGGAAACCATGTTAATTATCCACAAGTGTATTGACTCAAAGCCTCTGTCATTAAATCTATACTGAATAAAATGCCCACAGTGCCAGTTGGTAAGGGTCACAGCTGCTGACTCTTTACAGCACCCTCCTCAATGTCTGTGAGTTGCCAGGACCCCTAAGCCTTCTTTCACTGGATATTTGTGTCTGAGTGTATTTGTTCATCTTTCGCTGAATCAGGGTCTGCGGGTCAGACCCAAGAGTTGGTGCCCTGAGTGAGGAACGCTGTAACAGATAGCGGATTGTGACAGAATCCTCAAAAAACAAAGGTGAAGAAGACTGTGCAGTCGGTAAGTCCATAAGTCAGTAAGTCAGTAAGTCATTGGTACCCACTTGGGATTACCAAGTTTGAGGGAATTGTTCAGGATAGGGTTTCATCATGGGACAACAGTTATCAGCACAATAGAAGCAGTATATAAAAGTATTGAAACAGCTGCTTAAAGCCAGTGCAGCTTCGGTTTCGGAGGCTCAATTAAGGGACCTAATGCAAACTGTTGTCTTCCATAACCCATAGTTCCTAGCAGAAGGCATGCTAGGCGTAGAGATCTGGGAACAAGTGGGGAGAAATCTTAAACAGCATCATGTGCAAGGGAATGGGTCCCAGTAACATCTCTAATGTTACAGGTTTGGTTAGGGTGGCTCTGGCCCCATTATACACAGACGAGCCTAAAAAGGGGAGGGAGGAGGAACCACCAACTACCTTACTGCCTCCTTATCCCTCATGCTGTTATCACTGAGCCAAGATAACAAAGAAGAAACAGAGGTTTTGCCTGCCCCCCTGCTCCAGTACATTGGAAAAAAGACAAGGGATATGCTTCAGCTATGGGACCCTGTCTTAGGCAAACACCATTAGAACGGGAGCTTTTAGCCTACCTAGTAGGCAATCCAGTACACAAACTCATTTCTTTTAATGCTTATAAAGAGCTAAGAAAAAGCATTAAAGAAAATGGAGCCACTTGCCCATTTATGAAAGAAATGATTGAAGCCTTGGCAGATAACTTCCATATGACCCCATGGGACTGGTAAATGCTAACTAAAACAACTTTCTGGAGGACAGAATATGATGAGTTGTGCAAACAACAAGCCAACCGGAATCAATTGGCTGGCAAAACATAACAACTGCTATGCTCCAGGGGAGGGGCACACATGGTGATGTACAACAACTAAATTTTGATCCTCAGGCCTATGCACAATTGTCTTTGTGCACTCTCAGGGCTTGGGACCAAATTCCTGAAAGTGGAGTTCAACAGGGATCTTTTATAAATGTTCAGCAAGGGATTCAGGGACCATATGTTGAGTTTATCAATCAGTTAACTCAGGCAATTAAGAGGCAAATTAGTCATGCCCAGGCACTGATATCTTATTGCTGCAGTTGACTTATGAAAACACTAATTGTGGATTGCCAGCTAGTGATACAGGCAATCAGAGGAAAGGCAGCTACAGTCAGGGAACTAATACAAGCATGTCAAATGGTAGGGACTGAAATACACAGAGCCAGAATATTGGCTATGGCACTAAGACCTCCTAAAGTAAAAAGGGAGAGAAACCCTAATTGTTTTCTATGTGGAGAGCCAGGTCATATGAAGAGGAAATGTCCCAATAATAGAAATCAAGGTAACTCAAGGAAAGAACCCCCTTCTACATGTTCCCAGTGTAAAAAGGGTAAACACTGGGGAAATCAGTGCAGGTATAAATTTGATAAAAGTGGCAACCCATAGGTAATCAGATGGAAAACTTCATGAGGGGCTTTCCCCAGGCCCCACTCCCAACTGGGGAAATGCCAGCGGCTTTCCTTGGACAGACGGAAAGCCCACAGTCCTCTATCTCAGAGCAGCCACCACTGGGAGCACAGAACTGGACTTACTCTGCCCCAATGAATTAGTGCTAAAAGAAGGAGAAGACTCAACAGGGATCTGGGGCCCATAGCCTCTGGGAACAGTAGAATTAGTCCTAGGGTGATTGAGCCTATCTAATAAAGGAATTAATGTGCTCACTGGGGTTACTGATAGTGATTATCAAGGTGAGATATTAATAATGATAGAATGTAAACATCTGCATATTCTTCACCCTGGAAAAAGATAGCATAGTTACTTCTTTTACCATACTGGGTCCCCAACTCCCAGGAAAAAGAAAGGGGAAAGGGAAGTTTTGAAAGCATGGGAGCCACAGAAGTATATTGGAACCAATTAATCAGTGATCAGAGACCCAAGATTACCTTAAAAATTAGAAATGGGCCGGGCACAGTGGCTCATGCCTGTAATCCCAGCACTTTGGGAGACCGAGGCAGGCAGATCATGAGGTCAGGAGTTTGAGACCAGCCTGGCTAACACAGCGAACCCCATCTCTACTAAAAATACAAAAAATTAGCCTGATGTTGTGGGGGTGGGGGGCTGTAATCTCAGCTTTTTGGGAGGCTGAAGCAGGAGAATTGCTTGAACCTGGGAGGTGGAAGTTGCAGAGAGCCAAGATCATGCCATTGCACTCCAGCCCTGGCAACAGTGCAAGAATCCATCTCAAAAAATAAAAATAAAAAAATGGAAATAAAAATTTTACTGGCTTATTGGACACAGGGGCGATATTTCAATCATTAGTGATCAAAACTGGCCAGAAACTTGGCCTTGGGTCACTCAGAAACAAAATATCGGCATCAGGGAGGAACACACAGCCAAGGAGAGCATGTGCCTCCTAACATGCTGCGATTCAGAAGGAAGAAAGGCAGTTTTACAAACTCTGATAATGCCCACCCCTGTTACTCTTTGGGGACAGGACCTATTAGCCCAATGGGGGGTAGTCTGTAGATCCCTTTCTAATAATGACCACTGTTATTATCCCTCGCCTACTACTAAGCAGTTTTCTCAAGATCCTATCTGAATAGAAAAGTGGTCTGTGAAGGGAGAGAAATTACAGAGAGTCCATGAATTAGTTGAGGAGCAATTAAAAGCTGGTCATAGAGAACCATCTATCAGCCCTTGGAATTTGCCCATTTTCGTCATTCCCAAAAAGTCTGGCAAATGGAGACTTTTGCATGACTTACGGGCTATTAATGCTAATCTGTAACCTATAGGGCCCTTCAACAGGGCCTCACTTCTCCCGTGACAATTCCTCAAGATTGGCCTATAATCATTATTGGCTTAAAAGACTGTTTTTATACTATTCCACTTGCAGAACAGGACAGAGAAAAATTTATAATACTAGCTATCAACAATGAAAGGCCAGCTTGTTGACTTCACTGGAAAGTGCTTCCTCAAGAAGTGCTGAATAGTCCTACCATGTATCACTATCACGTACATAAGGCTTTACTTCCCAGTAGAAAAGAATTTCCCAATTGCAAGATTACTCATTTTATAGATGATGTATTACTGGCACCCCAACAGAATCAGTAATTGTATATTTATATGCCTCCGTCATAAAGAATACACAGTTAAGAGGTTTAATCATAGCACCTGAAAAAGTACAGATGCCTTCTCCTTGGAAATATCCTGGATACATACTAACTTTCCAGTCAGTAAGACCTCAAAAGGTTAAATTAAATACTAGCAATTTACATACCTTAAATGATTATCAGAAATTGCTAGGTGATATTTACTGGCTTTGCCCTGCTTTGGATATTACAACTGATAAGCTGCAAAACCTGTTTTTATCTTAAAAAGCAATGCAGCCTTAGATTCTCCCAGCTGTTTAATTCCTGCAGCAAAAAGGGAAATTGAAGAAATAGAACAAGCCATTTCTCACAGGCAACTAGATTGCATAGACCCACACTATTCAGTTCAATTATTTGTCTTTCCCACTAAACACTCCCCTACAGGGTTAATAGGACAGATGTATCCAGGGCTACACTTTCTAGGATGGGTTTCTTGCTCACATATTGGGACTAAAACATTCTCCCTACATCCAGCTACTTAGTAAAGTCACCTATTCAGGCTGCAGATTATGCAATCAGGTGCTAGGTTATCACCCTGATATCATTAGGATGCTTTTAAGTAAAAAGCAATTGCCATTATCTATGGACCTGCAAATAGCATTCTCTAATTACACATGCCATATAGAGTACGTCCTTCCTTCTGACAAGCTCCTCCAATTCTTAACACGTACTTCTGTGGTTTTGCCTACAAAAATAGTTCATTCCCCCATACCTAACGCTTTAACAATGTTTACTGACAGATCTGGTAAACATGGAAAAGCAGTTGTTTGGTGAAGACCACATAATTTCCTCACTCTATCTGGATTTACTAGCACTCAGAGAGCTGAGATTGGAGTGCTGATATTGGCCTTGGAAACTTTTTCTACTCAGACCATCAATATTGCAGTGACTCTGCTTACTCTGTTTATTTATTACAAAACCTTAAGACAGCCCTAATGAAGTCTACTCTTGGGCCCACCCTGTGTGCCCTTTTTCTTTGACTTCAGCATTTTCTAGATCAATGCAAACATCCTATTTTTATCACACATATTAAAGCCCACAGCTCACTGCCTGGTCCACTGGCTTATGGCAATAATTAATCCGACCTACAAGTTATGACATCACTGCTTGATCAAGCCACCCAACTGAATCAGTTTTTCCACCAAAATCAGAGAAACTTAACAATTTCAACTTATCCAAAGACTAACTAAGCAAATCACCCTGCAATGCCCAGATTGTCAGCTCACAGGCATGTCCCCTCCTTCAACAGGTGTTAACCCTAGAGGATTAGAAACTAAGATACAGGTATTGATCGACTTACAACCTATGCAACTTACGACCATTTGACTTTACGACCACAATCGCTAGCCACGACTGCTCCGCGTCTGGCAGCGCAAACATTGCCCAGCTGGGCGTACGACAGTGCGGACCAGCTTCCAGCAGCACTACCATCTCCGCGTGCACCATTTCAACTGTTATCCCAGACTCGGTAGAGCAAATTCAACTTACGACCAAATCGTGTTACGACCGGTCTGTCGGAACCAATCGTGGTTGTGGAACCAATCGTGGTTGTAAGTCGAGCACTAGCTGTAAGTACATGTATCCATTGATAACAACACTCATCTAATTAGTGCTTGTGCTCTTCCTGGAGAGTCCTCTCCATATGTCATTAAACATCTTCTCTTAACTTTTGCATTTATGAGGTGGCCCACAAAAAATAAAACTGATAATGGTCCATCTTATGCCAGCTCACAGTTTCAACAATTTTGTCACACATGGAACATCCAGCATTCCACAGGCATCCCATAACCCCCCAAGGACAGGCATAGTAGAACATGCCCACTGCACCTTAAAAAAATATGCTCAGGAAAAAAAAAGGGGGAGTATGAGTAAGGACCCTGCAACACTACTAGCACAAGCCTTATTTACCCTTAATTTCTTAATTTTAGATGATAAATTTCAATCAACTATAGAAAAGCACTTTGCTAAAGCTTCTTAAAACATAAAACTCGCAGTTTTATGGAAAGATGTAAATAGTAATGAATGGTGTGGTCCAAATGATTTGCTAACATAGGGAAGAGGATATGCCTGTGTTTACACCCCCTCAGGTCCTCTTTGGATTCCAGCACAATGCATCAAACCTTAACATAGCATGGCTAGGATCCAACCCGATACCAGAAATGAAGGACATGACCCTGCAAGACCCACAGCCATGGACGATGCAGCTTCCTCAGACAACACAGGACCTGGACCTCACTTTTGGGGGATCCTGAAGAAGACGACACAGGAAGCTGAGCAAATCTTGCTCTGGACACAGACACCATTCACTCCAGATAACCTGTTCCTTGCTATGCTTTCTGTTGTACATTGCAGCTCACGTAGGATATTGATACTTTCTAGGCTCTCGCTTTGTCTGCAACCAGTACCTGTGACACTCTACTGGGCTCATATCTTAGATCTGCCTTTCTTTCACCCTGTCACCTGGGCAGACACCCCCTTCCCATCCTCTAATAACGTAACTGTTTGGCTGGGAGGGAGAGATTTAGCCCTTGTGGGGTCCCTCATTGACGACACACATTGGATTAAGGTGCCAGGTAATACTACATATCACTCCACTATCCTTCCACTATGTGTAAGTTATAAAAATTCTAACTCTTACTGTGTACCAGTCCAAACACAATTATGGCTACATCATGGTAAAAGAAATGCCTGAACAGTCTTAGTTGCAGGTAGCCTCAAACCAGGCAATGCAATCAATGCCACTTTCCCAAACATTCCTTCCTGTGCTAAAGAACAAAACTGGAAAAGTAATGGATTCCACTTTAGCTGGGAGGTCTGTCATGGGGAATTGGGCCTGTAGCCTCCAGTTAGGCAATTATAATATCTTAGACAGGAGCTCACAGCCATTTGCAGGGTGATCATACTAATATCTGCGTCTATTGTGGCATCAGTGACAGTTTCAAAGCCATGTCCCATTCCCCTATAATTTGTGCCAATAGGGGGATGAGATATCCCATACCCCAAGTAGAGTCCATGCCACCCAAGACACTCTAGGTGACTGGGACATCTTAGCACCCCCCTTAACACCTGGCATGGGACATACCATAATTCCAGTCACAATTACACTATGATCTTTTTTCATAATCACACTGCATTGCCTGATTGGCACCACCCATTCATATGTTTTCCTTACGGGAACCGATATTTCTGTTACACCTCAAAACTCCACATTTGTGACCAAGTGCAGGCACAGGCTTGGTTTGCCTCCTGTATCTCTAATTACAATATATCTAATTTAAATATTACTAGTGTCATGGTACTGAGGAGACAATCTAAGGCTTTCCTACTAGTCAATTTAACACGCAATTGGCAAGGTTCCTCTGCCTTTGCCACCACAGAATGTGCCCTCTCCCAGGTCAGATACAAAAGATTCATAGTTACACTTATAGCCTTTATAGTCTTAGCCATAGTTATCCTACCATTCTACTAGCGATGCTGTAGCATCTATCACTGAATCAGTGCAAATAGCTACTTTTGCAGATAATTTGGCCAGAAATGTATCTAATGAACTTCTCTTACAGCAAGGTATAGATTAAAGATCCTTGCACTCTGCAAGCCCTCAAGGCTATTTTGGAACATGTAGGGGAGCAATAAGTTGCACTGGCATTCCAACAGCAGTTCAAACTTGACTGGGAGCATAGGCATATCTGTGTCACCTCTCTACCTTGGAATCGATCAATATACAGTTGGGATAAGGTGAAACAACACCTCTGGGGAACTTTCCATGATAATTTAACTGCAGATGTAAAGTAATTTAAAACCAAAATTCTAGAATCCCTGAATGCTGTAGATCTAAATGCCCAAAAAACAGCCATGTGAAAGGGTATTCGAGAACATCTCTCCTGGACTGACCCCCACTCCTGGGGTTCACTCTTTGATTGGAAAAGAATGTTACTGATTATACTCATGTTTGTCTTACGTTATTTACTAATTCTAGGATGCAAAGCCAGCATACAACCTGTGACTGCTGTGCCAGACAAAACTGCTACTGCATATATCTGTATTATTCAAACAAAACCTGATGCAACAAAAAAGAAAAAGGGGAGGAGATGCAGGGGTCCAGTCAGGGTGGTGGGAGAAATTATAAGAGAAAAATTATAGAGAAAAGGATACAAACCTTCTTGGAAGGCTTGAAAGTTTTGCAAAAGGCTCGTGAAGGAATGAGCCAAAGGTGGCAGTTCTTATCCAGAGGCAATTAGGTAGAAAAGAATATAAGGGAGTTTATCTAAAGAGCTTGTTTACTCATGTGGTCCTAAGACCAACCTTAGAACATCCACAGGTGCATGACTGCTTTTTAGTGGCGAGTTGTGGCGGGGAGGGTTGTCAACAATGTTATTATCTACAAATGGTGTTTGCCTCTGAACCTGGCTTTTAATCACTGGTAGGACTGCTCTCTCTGGGGAAGGCAACCATGTTAATTATCCACAAGTGTGTTGACTCAAAGCCTCTGTCATACTGAATAAAATGCCCACAGTACCAGTTGGTAAGGGTCACAGCTGCTGACTCTTTACAGCACCCTCCTCGATGTCTGTGAGTTGCCAGGACCCCTAAGCCTTCTCTTTCACGGGGTATTTGTGTCTGAGTGCATTTGTTCATCAATTGCTGGGTCAGGATCTGCGGGCCGGACCTGACATATTTCCACACCTGCATTCTTCTGGCCATTAAACTGGATGCTGGGCATAATTCCCTCTTCCCAGTCCTCTAAACTATATCAAAAAATGACCGTCCATCACCAAGATATACATTATCAACAAACAAAAAACAATAAACAAATGACAAAAAAAAAAAAAAAAACCACTGCCTAAACCCTGCTGAAGTACTGTTCCACACCATGAAGAAATATACCTGGTCTATTCCCCATGGCTCCTAGCGGCCTTCTCCATCTCTGCCTATGTTAGGCCTTTCTTCTGGAAATAGGCAGAACAAATCTTCCTAATCCCAGCTGGTTAATCCCCTTTCCCATGCTAGAAGTTTTTAAACCCAGAGGCAACTTCCAATGCCTGAAATAAGTAAGATATCTTTAGCAAGTGTCTCAGTCCTGCAATGTTGTTCCAGAACCAAAAAAATGTGTAGGAAGCTAATAAATATGGTTTCTGAGATAAACCATGTTTACTAGAATTCATAACCTTAATGTTACCATTTATTGCAGTTACTACTAACCAGCTGTCATGCAATTATAGCAGTCTGATATTTTAACCAGCAGTACAACTCTGCTGATACATCCTGGCTGACCATTAAGCTGAACTGATCAGAAACATTCTCCTGTCTTAGGCCAATTATGAAAGTGACACTAGACTCCATAAAGCTGTAAACTTCCTACCAGAATTGGACATCATTTTGTAACACTCTATAAGAAGGAAATATTCTTCTAAACCCTATAAAGCACCATATTTAAGAAGTTTTAAAGGAGAACAAGTTGAAAAAAATACTGTGTAACCAAAAAGCTCTGTATGGTTATTAAACACTTTTAGTGTGTAAAATACGAAAAGTTATTAGTTTTAATATGTAAAATGACACCTATCATATTCCACACAACAAACCCATCAAAGTAAAATTTCATTATAAATTCTAAGTATTCATTAGCAGAATGAAATTAAACTAAAATTATTGTATATTTTTCTATTGTGTGATCCCACAGGATTTAATATTTACAAAATGAATATTATTTGCTCTGCAAACAAAAGCATCACAGTACCTTATAATGTCCATTCATCACAGCATCATGTAGGGGAGTAATCTGGTACATTCCTTTGATATTTACATCTGCTCCACCTTTTAATAGTTCACTTGCTGTCTGATAAAATCCTCCTACACTTGCTTCATGAAGTGCTGTCCAACCTATCATACATAAAAGATATGGCATTTGTTTATATTTGGCATCTTAATAATGTTTTGTGCTTGCCCTTAAAAAACAACTCTGATTCTAAGTTGTTTCTTTAAAAATATTTTGATTATATGAGTCAAGACAGTATTACCTGAAAGCACACTGTATTATTTGGTAGGCTCAATAAATCTGAAGGACAAATCAAACTCCTAGCCCTCAACTCTGTTGTGCAAAACTATGAAAAGAAGCAAAATATCTGAAAGTAATCCTGATCTCTTCAAATAAATAAGCTGTGCAGGTGTCATTATCAACTAAAAGAGAATGCTGGCTACAGGCTACTTTTCTGCAGAGATGAGGGGAGAAATGCTTTATTTCTAGTTCAAGGTACTTCCATTAAAGTATCCAGCTGGCTGGACTATGTATTATTCAGTTCAAAAGTATATACTCATTTTTTCTCCTTCTTTACAAAAAGCTATTTATAGTAGTTTAACAAACCACAAACTGCTCCAAGAAAACCATTCATAGAGGCAAATATTCTTTTCTTTTCTTATCCAAAGACAGTGGTCTAGGTTGCAGAGATTTATTAAATTCCAATAAATCTTAAGACATGTAAGAAAACTTTAAAGTTGCATGTCAAAAGAGAATTTCACTAGCTCTTCTCAGAGCTTTCACAATAAAACAGGGTTTCCCAATCTCAGCTTATGTTTCTTGGCTGTTATGAGTACCACAGAATGTTTACCAGCATCCCTGCCTCAGTCCACCAGGTGATAGTAGAAACTCCCACCCCAGTTGTAACAACTAAACATGTTTCAAGAAACTGCCAAAAGTCCCCTGGGGGTGGGAGCAAAATCACTTCAGTTGAGAACCACTGTCATACAATGTTGTGGAAGGAGTTTCTCCTACAGTATTAATCAAAAAGTTTTGAGGAAGAAACGAAGAGACCTCAAAATTGTAAATATATAGTTATTAAAGTTTTTTCCCCTATAAATTTCCTTAAAATGAATATGGCTTGTTTAAAGCAAAAGTTATAACATTTATAATGTATGTAGATATAATACATATGATAGCTATAGCATAATGGATATAGAGAATAAATCGACTATATGTATTCAGTGTCCTCACATTTCATATAAACTATTATAATATTAACTCTAAGATGACTGTGAAACATTAGAGATGTATGCTTAACCTCTAGAGTAACTGTGAAAAAATAATGTAGAGACAAAGAAACAAAAACCAGATAAGCACACAGAAAACAACTAGTAAAATGGCACACCTAAATCCAACCATTTATGTTAGTGTAAATTGACTAAGAATGCTAATTTCCAATTAAAAGATAAGACTGGCAGAATGAATAAAAAAGCAAACTGTATGCTATTGACAAGAAACATACTTTATTTTTGTTGCAAGTTTTATGTTAAGGTGTACATGTGCAGATCTTTTAAACGGTAAGTTGTGTGTCACTGAGGTTTGGTGTACAAATGATCCCATCACCCAGGTAGTGTGCATAGTATCCAATAGGTATTTTTTCAACCCATGTCCCACTCCTTTCCTCCTCCCGTAAGTAGTCCCCAATGTCTACTGTTTCCATCTTAAGAAACATGCAAATGGAAAGGAAAAAAAAGGGTTACAATCCTAGTCTCTGATAAAACAGACTTTAAACCAACAAAGATCAAAAGAGAGAAAGAAGGGTATTACATAATAGTAAAGGGATCAATGCACAAGAAGAGCTAACTATCCTAAATATATATGCACCCAATACAGGAGCACCCAGATAAATTAAGCAAGTTCTTAATTACTTACAAAGAGACTTAGACTCCCATACAATAATAGTGGGAAACTTTAATACTCCACTGTCAGTATTAGACAGATCAATGAGACAGGAAATTTAAAAGGATATCTAGGACTTGAACTCAGATCTGGACCAAGTGAACCTAATAGACATCTACAGGACTCTTCACCCCAAATACACAGAATATAAAGACACATGCATACGTATGTTCATTGCAGCATTGTTCACAATAGCAAAGACTTGAAACCAATCCAAATGCCCATCAATGATAAACTGGTTAAGAAAATGTGGCACATATACACTGTGGAATACTATGCAGCCATCAAAAGGCATGAGTTCATGTCCTTTGCAGAGACATGGATAAAGCTGGAAACTATTATTCTCAGCAAACTGACCCAAGAACAGAAATCCAAACACTGCATGTTCTCACTCATAAGTGAGTGTTGAGCAATGAGAACATGGACACAGAGAGAGGAACATTACACACCGGGGCCTGTGGTGGGGTGGAGGGCTAGGGGAGGGACAGCAGGGGTGGGGAGATAGGGGAGGGATAGCATTAGGAGAAATATCTAATGTAGATGACGGGGTGATGGATGCAGCAAACCACCATGGCACATGTATACCTATATAACAAACCTGCACATTCTGCACATGCACCCCAGAACTTAAAGTATAATTAAAAAAAGAATAAAAGAAAAAACTCTCAATTTTAAACAAACTCATTCAGAAAATAGAAGAGAGAAGACTTCTTAATTTATGAGGCCTGCAAAACCCTCATACCAAAACCAAAGGCATTACAAAAATATTATAAACTGATCATTGTAAATCTATAAACATAGGTTTTAAAAACTCCTTAACAAAATATTAGCAAATCCTGATAAAAATGATCCAGACAAAAGTATTAATCTCCCCCCAAAAAAATTATAGACAAAAGAATTAGCCTACCCCCCAAATTATATGTCCATTTTACTCATGAAAATATATGCAAAAATCCTTACTTATAGCAAATTGAATCCAGCAATATATAAAAAGAATGATACATCATAACCAGATACAGTTTATTAAGAATGCAAGGTTGGTTTAACATTTGGAAAATCAATCAACCTAATCACCACAGCAGTGAAATAAGAGAGAAAAATTATATGGCCATATCAATAGATGTAGCAAAACTATATGAGAAAAGCTAGCAACTACTCTATCAAAAAAAAAAAAAAAAACTCTGCAAATTAAGAATAGACTCCTCAGTCTGCTCAAGAGCATCTATGAAAACCCATAGTTAAAATCACATTTAATGATAAAATATGCTGAAATGTTGAAAGAAGCAAAACTAATATACCATGGAAAACAGAACAGTAGTGGCACCTTGAGAGTGAAGAATGACTGGGAAGAGGCATGAGGGAACTTTCTGGGATAGTGTACTGTCAAAATTCATCAAATGGCACATTTAAAATTTATAGTTTACCACATGAAAATGTTGCCTCAGAAACACACACACACACACACACACACACAACTGAACTCTAGTTAATAATATTCATGCTAAGGTGTTCAGTGATAAAACACATTGATATCTACAATTTTTTTGAAATGTATCAAAATAAAGATGGATTGATGAATACGTATTCAATAAAATAACTATGTAGAATTTAGATATTAGGTATATGGATAAATAAATAGGCCATGTGAACTTTTTGAATATTTTTAAACTACGTATTTTTAAGATGTATATACAAAAACAATTTCTCCCAAATACTGTTTCTTAGAGAAGGTATAAATTCATTGCTGTTTAGGTTCTGAGACCTGTGAACTAGTGAAAATCTGCTTCTGTATACCAGTTGACGTGATTAGCTATCACAGGTCCCAGTTAGATGGGATGAAAAATTAAGCATCAGAAACTCAAAATCATTAACTTTGGAATGCAGATAATGATTTTCCTTCTAGGAAATTTCCTTTCCTTATCTAGATTTTGCTCAAACTACAGTAAAAGTTAGTTTCCTAAAGATGAAAATGGGCTGGGCACGGTGGCTCATGCTTGTAATCCCAGGACTTTGGAGGACAAGGAAGGCAGATCACCTGAGGTCAGGAGCTCAAGACCAGCCTGACCAATATGGTGAAACCTCATCTCTACTAAAGGCATACTAATTAGCCAGGTATCATGGCAGGCACCTGTAATCACAGCTACTTGGGAGGCTGAGGCAGGGTAATCTCTTGAACCTGGGAGAGGAAGACTGCAGTGAGCCGAGATGGCGATTGCATTCCAGCCTGGGTGACAAGAGTGAGACTCTATCTAAAAAAAAAAAAAAAAAAAAAAAAAAGACTAAAATATCTACTATAGAAATAAGAAAATGACCACAAACAAATATTTTTTTCCCTGAGCCCATAATGATAGGTAAATATAAAAGTAAACATATGGCTTCCAAGGAAAAGTCAGTATCCTATTTTAAAGTTACTGAAGAAAATTCCCAAAGAAAACAAGATACAAGTGTGAGTGATTCAAAGTCAATGATGGAGCAGGGGGAGGAGGTGCTTAAAAATGAATCCCCAATATCCCTGATGAACACAGGGGCAAAATCTTCAACAAAGTACCAGCAAACTGAATTCAACAGTATATTAAAAAGATTATTCACTATGCACTATGATCAAGTGGGATTCATCCCAAGGATACAAGAGTGATTTAATATGCACAAACCAATAAATGTGATATATCACATTAACAGAAAGACAAAAACCATATGATCATTTCAAAAGATGCAGAAAAAGCATTTGACAGAATTCAACATCACTTCATGATAAAAATTCTCAACAAATTAGGTACAGAAGGTATGTACATCAACACAATAAAAATCCCATATATGGGCTTTATTTTTACCCACAGCTAACTTCATATGAAGCAGGGAAAAGTTGCAAGTTTTTCCTTTAAGATCTGGAAAAAGACAAGAATGGCCACTTTCACCACTCCTAGTCAGCACTGTACTGGAAGTCCTAGCAAGAGCAATTAGGCAAAAGAAAAAAATAAAAGGTGTCCAAATGGGAAAGGAGGAAGTCAAATTGTCCCTGTTTGTAAATGACATGGTCTTATATATAGGAAAGTCTAAAGACTTTCCTAAAAAACTTCAAGATCTAATAAAGTCAATAAAGTTGCAGAATACAAAATCAACATACAGAAATCAGCGTGGTTTCTAATGCTAAATAGTGAACTATCCAAAAAAGAAAGCAAAAAAAAAAAAAAAAATCCTACTTGTTATAGCTACCAAAATAAATAAACAAATAAAATACCTAGGAATAAATTTAACCAAGGAGGTGAAAGATCTCTACACTGAAAACTATAAAACACAGATGAAACAGATTGAAGAGAACACATATAAATGTCAGTGTATTCCATGTTCATGGACTGGAATAATTAATTCTGTCACAGTAATTTCCAGGTTCAATATGATCTATAGATTCAATGCAATCTCTATCAAAATGCCAATGACATTTGTCATGGGAGTAAAAAACAAAACCCTAAAATTTGTATAGAACCACAAAAGACCCCCAAACAGCCAAAGCAAAATTGAGCAAAAAATTTAAAAAAAAACAAAGCTGGAGGAATCATATTACCTTACTTCAAAATACACTACAAAGCTCTATTAATAAAGAGAGCATCATATTAACATAAAAATAGACACATAGACTAATATAAAGAATTCAAAGCCCAGACATAAATCTACACATCTACAGCCAACTGCTTTTCAACGAAGGTGTCAAAAATACACACTGGGGAAAAGACAAATCTCTTCAATGAATGGCGCTGGAAAAATTGGATATCCACATGCAGAATAAAACTGTATCCTTATTTTCAACATAAACAAAATTCAACTCAAAGTGAACTGAAACAAACAAATAATTCCATTTTAAAATGAGCAAAAGACTAACAGGTATATGAAAAAAATGCTCAACATTGTTGACTACCAGGGAAAGGCAAATCAAAACCACAATGAGATATCACATCATTCCAGTCAGAATGGCTATTAATAAAAAGACAAAAGATAAGTATTGATGAGGATGTGGAGAAAAGAGAACCTTTACGCACTTTTGGTGGGAATGTAAATAAGTACAGGCATTATGAAAAACAATATGGAGAGTTCTCAAAAAATTAAAAACAGAACTACCATAACCAGCAATCCTACTACTGGGTATATATCTAAAGAAAATGAAATCAATATGTCAAAGAGATATCTGCATTCCCATGCTCACTGTAGCACTATTCACAACAGCCAAGATATGGACCCCACCTAAGTGTCCATCAACAGAAGAATGGATAAAGCAAATGTGGTATATGTATACAATGGAATATTATTCAGCCATAAATTATAAATAAAATAATAAAATTATTTCATTTGCAACAACATGGAAAAACTTGGGGAACAGCATGTTAAGTGAAATAAGCCAGACACAGAAAGATATATACTGCGTGTCCTTACTTATATGCAGAATCTAAAAAGTTGATTCTAAGAAACAGTGAACAAAATAGTGGTTACTACAGACTGCAGAGAGTAGGATAGGAGGGGGAAAATCAGGAAGAGACAGTCAATGGATACAAAGTTGCAATTAGAAATGAAGAATAAGTGCTGGTGTCCTATTGTACAGTTGGTTGACTAGAGTTAGCAAAGAGGCATTGTATTGCATGTCTCAAAATAGAAGAGGGGATTTTTTCATGTTCCTACCATAAAGAAACGATACATGTTTAAGATATTGAATATTCTAATTACTCTGCTTTGATCATTACACAATGTATACATGTATTAAAAAATCACAGTTTCCCATAAATATGTATAATTATTATTACATGTAATAATTAGTTATTATAGTTATATACATTATCATATACATTATATATAGTTATTATATACATTATATATACATTATTATGTATATAACTATATAATACATTATGTATATAACTATTATGTATATATAATTATATAATATAATCATTATGTATATATATTATATATACATTATTATGTATATAACATATTATACATATATTATGTATATAATACATTATATAATAATATATATAAGATTTAAGATTGCAATAACATTTGTTACATGCTCTAATGTAGCCATTGTTAACACTCACAGAAGTATAAAGTGCACTCTTTTCTATATTACATAGTCCTAAACAATTTTGTCTTTCATGTTTTAAGTTATATAAAGTATATAATATACATTATTATATAATTATATACATAATTATGGATTATATACATTATTATAGTTATTATATACATTATATATAGTTATTATATACATTATTATGTATCCATTAAACATAATAATGGATCCATTAAAAGTAAAAAATAGAGACTGCTGGGAAGGTGGCAAACTAAGAACAGCTCAGGATTTCAGTTCCCAGTGAAAGTGCAGAGGGACTGCAGGAAAGATCAAACGGCACCTGGGCAGAGCCCACAGCAGCTCAACAGAGCCTCTGCAGGCAGACAGTGACTAGACAGCCTGCTAGCAGGGCAGGGCAGCCCTGAAAGAAAAAACAAAAAGGGCAGCAGCACAACAGAAACTCATAAAGCCCTAACTCCCCAGGACAGAGCACCTGGGAACAAAAAGCTGTTTATGAGTTCAGCTGCAGCAGACCTAAACGTACCTTCCCAGCAGCTCTGAATGAACAACAAAGCTCACAGCTCAGGACTTGAGCCCCAGTAAAAGACAGACTGTCTCCTCAAGCAGCTCCCTGACCCCCACAGATCCAAAGAGTCACCTCATAAAGGAGAGAACAGACTGACATTTGGCGAGCATCTTTCTGGGACAAAGATAGCAGAAGAGGAAACTGGTAACAACTCTTACTGTTCTGCTGCTGCTGCAGGTGATCCCCAGGCAAGCAGGGCCTGGAGTGGACCTCAGCAGTCCTACAGCAGAGGGGCTAGACTGTAAGAAGGAAAGCTTAAAAAAAAAAGAAGTAACTTCAGCATCCCCAAACTGGAAGCTCACTCAGAGACCCAATCTGAAAGACAGTAACTACGAAGACAACAGGTGGATAAACCCATAAAGATGGGAGGAAACCAGCGCAAAAAGGATGAAAACTCCCGAAACCAGAACACCCCTCCTCCTAAAAGGGATCACAACTCCTCACCAGCAAGGGAACAAGATCGGACACAGAAGGAGTGTGATGAAATGACAGAATCAGACTTCAGAAGGTGGGTAGTAAGAAACTACAGTAAGCTAAAAGAACATGTTCTAACACAATGCAAAGAAACTAGGAACCTTGAAAAAGACTGGATGAAGTGCTAACAAGAATGGACAACATAGAGAGGAATATAAGTGAATTGATGGAGCTAAAAAACACAACACGAGAACTTCGCAAAGCATGCACAAGTTTCAACAGCCGAATTGACCAAGCAGAAGAAAGGATATCAGAGGTCAAAGATCAATTCAATGAAATAAAATGAGAAGGCAAGAATAGAGAAAAAAGAGCAAAAAGGAATGAACAAAATCTTCAAGAAATGTGGGACTATGTGAAAAAACCTAATCTACGTTTGATAGGTGTACCTGAATGTGAGGAAGAGAATGAATCCAAGCTGGAAAATACTCTTCAGGATATTATCCAGGAAAACTTCCCCAACCCAGCAAGGCAGGCCAATATTCAAGTCCAGGAAATACAGAGAACACCACAAAGATATTCCTCAAGAAGACAAACCCCAAGGCACATAATCGTCAGATTCACCAGGGTTGAAATGAAAGAGAAAATGCTAAGGGCAGCCAGAGAGAAAGGTCGGGTTACCCACAAAGGGAAGTCCATTAGACTCACAGCAGATCTCTCAGCAGAAACCCTACAAGCCAGAAGAGAGTGGGGGCCAATATTCAACATCCTTAAAGAAAAGAACTTTCAACCTAGAATCTCCTATCCAGCCAAACTAAGCTTCATAAGTGAAGGGAAAATAAAATCCTTGGCAAACAAGCAAGTACTCAGAGATTTCATCACAACCAGACCTGCTCTACAAGAACTCCTGAAAGAGGCTCTACATATATAAAGGAACAACCAGTACCAGCCACTCCAAAAACATACCAAATGGTAAAAAGCATCAACACAATCAAGAATTTGTATGAACTAACCAAGAAAACAGCCAGCTAGCATCAAAATGGCAGTATCAAATTCACACATAACAATACTATCCCTAAATGTCAATGGACTAAATGCCCCAATCAAAAGACACAGACTGGCAAAATTGGATAAAAAGCCAAAACCCATCAGTGTGCTGTACCCAGGAAACCCATCTTACATGCAAGGATAAACAAAGGCTCAAAATAAAGGGATGGAGGAAGATCTAACAAGCAAATGGAGAGAAAAAAAAAAAAAAAAAAAAAAAAAAAAAAAGCAGGAGTTGCAATTCTTATCTCTGATAAAATAGACTTTAAAGCAACAAAGATCAAAAGAGACAAAGAAGGACATTACATAATGGTAAAAGGATCACTGCAACAAGAAGAGCTAACGATCCTAAATATATACCCACCCAATACAGGAGCACCCAGATACATAAGGAAAGTTCTTAATGACTTACTAAGAGACTTAGACTCCCACACAATAACAGTGGGAGAATTTAACACCCCATTGTCAATATTAGACAAATCAACAGGACAGAAAATTAACAAGGATATCCAGGACCTGAACTCAGACCTGGAACAAGCAAACCTAATAGACATTTACAGAACTCTCCACCACAAATCCACAGAATATACATTCTTCTCAGCACCACATCATATCTACTCTAAAACTGACCACATAATCGGCAATAAATCACTCCTCAGCAAATAGAAAAGAATGGAAATCATAACAAACAGTCTCTCAGACCACAGTGCAATCGAGTTAGAACTCAGAATGCGGAAACTAACTCAGAACCGCACAGCTTCATGGAAACTGAACAACTTGCTCTCGAATGTTGACTGGATAAACAATGAAATGAAGGCAGAAATAAAGATGTTCTTTGAAACCAATGAGACCGAAGACACAACATACCAGAATCTCTGGGACACATTTAAAGCAGTCTCTAGAGGAAAATATACAGCAATAAGTGCCCACATGAGAAGCAAGGAGAGATCTAAAATTGAAACCCTAGAATCAAAATTGAAAGAGCTAGAGGAGCAAGATCAAAAAAACTCAAAGCCTAGCAGAAGACAAGAAATAACTAAGATCAGAGTAGAACTGAAGGAGATAGCGACACAAAAAACCCTTCAAAAAAATCAGTAAATCCAGGAGCTGGTTTTTTGAAAAGATCAACAAAATGACAACCCACTAGCCAGATTAATAAAAAAGAAAAGAGAGAATAACCAAATTTATGCAATAAAAAACAATAAGGGGATATCACCACAGATTCCACAGAAATTCAAACCATCATCAGAGATTATTACAAACAACTTTATGCACATAAACTAGTAAACCTGGAAGAAATGGATAAATTCCTGGATACCTGCATCCTCCCAAGCCTAAACCAGGAAGAAGTCGAAACCCTGAATAGACCAATAACAAGGTCTGAAGTTGAGGCAGCAATTAAGAGCCTACCACCCAAAAAAAAGCCCAGGTCCAGATGGGTACACAGCCGAATTCTACCAGACATACAAAGAGGAGCTGGTACCATTCCTTCTAAAACTATTCCAAATAATCCAAAAAGAGGGAACCCTTTCCAAATCATTTTATGAGACAAACATCATCCTGATACCAAAACCCGGCAGAGATTCAGCAAGAAAAGAAAACTTCAGGCCAATATCCATGATGAACATAGATGCAAAAATATTCAATATAATACTGGCAAGCCGATTGCAGCAGCACATCAAAAAACATATCCACCATGATCAAGTAGGATTCATCCCAGGGATGCAAGGCTGGTTCGACATACGCAAGTCTATAAACGTAATTCACTACATAAACAGAACCAAAGACAAAAACCACATGATTATCTCAATTGATGCAGAGAAGGCCGCTGACAAAATTCAACAGCCCTTTATGCTAAAAACCCTCAATAAACTAGGTATTCATGGAACGTATCTCAAAATAATAAAAGCTATTTATGACAAACCAACAGCCAATATCATACTGAATGGGCAAAAACTGGAAGCATTCCCTTTGAAATCTGGAACTAGACAAGGATGCCCTCTCTCACCACTACTATTCAATATAGTACTGGAAGTTATAGCCAGAGCAATCAGACAAGAAAAAGAAATAAAGGGTATCCAAATAGGAAAGGAGGAAATCAAATTGTCTCTATTTGCAGACAACATGATTGTATACCTAGAAGACCCCATCGTCTCAGCCCCAAAACTCCTGAAACTGATAAGCAACTTCAGCAAAGTCTCAGCATACAAAATCAACATGCAAAAATCACAAGCATTCCTATACACCAGTAACAGACTTAAAGAGAGCCAAATCAAGAACGAACTGCCATTCACAATTGCTACAAAGAGAATAAAATACCTGGGAATACAACTAACAAGGAACGTAAAGGACCTTTTCAAGGAGAACTACAAGCCACTGCTCAACGAAATAAGAGAGGACACAAACAGATGGAGAAACATTACATGTTCATGACTAGGAAGAATCAATATCGTGAAAATGGCCATACTGTCTGAAGTAATTTACAGATTCAATGCTATTCCCATCAAGCTACCAATGACCTTCTTGACAAAACTGGAAAAAAACACCTTAAACTTCATATGGAACCAAAAGAGAGCCCGCAAAGCCAAGTCAATTATAAGCAAAAAGAACAAAGCAGGAGGCATCAAACTACCAGACTTCAAACTATACTACAAGGGTATAGTAATCAAAACAGCATGGTACTGGAACCAAAACAGAGATCTAGACCAATGGAACAGAACAGAGGCCTCGGAGCAAACACAACATATCTACAACCATCCGATTTTTGACAAACCTGACAAAAACAACCAATGGGGAAAGTATTTCCTGTTTAATAAATGGTGTTGGAAAAACTGGCTAGCCATGTGCAGAAAGCAGAAACAGGACAGCTTCCTGACACCTTACATTAAAATTAAGTCCAGATGGATTAAAGACTTAAACATAAGACCTAACCTCATAAAAACTCTAGAAGAAAATCTAGGCAAAACCATTCAGGACATAGGTGTAGGCAAGGACTTCATGACCAAAATACCAAAAGCATTGGCAACAAAAGCCAAAATAGACAAATGGGACCTAATCAAACTCCACAGCTTCTGCACAGCAAAAGAAACAGTCATTAGAGTGAAACGGCAACCAACAGAATTGGAAAAAATTTTTGCAGTCTACCCATCTGACAAGGGGCTGATACCCAGAATTTACAAAGAACTAAAACAGATCTACAAGAAAAAAACAAACAAGCCCATTCAAAAGTGGGCGAAGGATATGAACAGACACTTTACAAAAGAAGACATACAGGAGGCCAACAAACATGAAAAAATGCTCATCATCACCGGTCATTAGAAAAATGCAAATCAAAACTACATTGAGATACCATCTCACGCCAGTTCGAATGGCGATCATTAAAAAATCTGGAAACAACAGATGCTGGAGAGGATGTAGAGAAATAGGAACACTTTTACACTGTTGGTGGGAGTGTAAATTAGTTAAACCATTGTGGAAGACAGTGTGGCGATTCCTTAAGGACCTAGAAATAGAAATTCCATTTGAGGAGAGAGATCCAAGATGGCTGATCACTAGCAGCTCGGGACTGTAGCTCCCACTGAAAACGCAAAGAACGAGAGGACGCCACACCTTCACATGAATTCTCGTTGCTCACGCACCAGGAGATTCCCAGCGGAGGAGCCCCACGGGTCGCCAGCACGACTCTTGTGACCGGCGAGGAGGTTTTGCCGGTGCCTTGGAGCGTCGGTTCTTGGTGCAGAGTCAGAAAGGCACGATTCATCTTAACGCCACTGATTTGGTCGGCGCAGTGGGTTGCTCAGATTTCGGCGCTGAGAATCAATAAGTTGGACGTCCACTCAGAAACCCAATTACAAAGACGGTAATTATAAAGACCACAGATGGATAAATCTACAACGAAGGGAAGAAAACAGCCAAAAAAGGCTGAGAATACCCAAGATCAGAACGCCTCTCCCTCACCAGGGGATCCCAGTTCCTCCTCAGCGACAAAACAAGGCTTGATGCAGAACGAGTGTGTTCCAATTACAGAAGCAGGCTTCAAAACGTGGATAATAAGAAACTCCTGTGAATTAAAAGAACTTATGCTAACACAATCTAAAGAAACTAAGAACTTTGAAAAAAGGTTTGACGAAATATCAACAAGAATACAAAATTTAGAGAGGAAAATAAGTGAATTGATGGAACTGAAAAACACAATACGAGAACTACGTGAAGTATGCACAAGTTTTAACAGCCGAATTGATCAAGCAGAAGAAAGGATATCAGAGGTCGAAGACCAACTCAATGAAATAAAACAAGAAGACAAGATTAGAGAAAAAAGGATAAAAAGGAATGAGCAAAGTCTCCAAGAAATATGGGACTATGTGAAAAGACCTAATCTATGCTTGATAGGTGTACCTGAATGTGACGAAGAGAATGAATCCAAGCTGGAAAATATGCTTTAGGATATTATTCAGGAAAATTTTCCCAACTTAGTAAGGCAGGATAATATTCAGCTCCAGGTAATACAGAGAACACCACAAAGATATTCCTCAAGAAGAGCAACTCCAAGGCACATAATCGTCAGATTCACCAGGGTTGAAATGAAGGAGAAAATACTAAGGGCAGCCAGAGAGAAAGGTCAGGTTACCCATAAAGGGAAGCCTATCAGACTCACAGCAGATCTCTCAGCAGAAACCCTACAAGCCAGAAGAGAGTGGGGACCAATATTCAACATCCTTAAAGAAAAGAACTTTCAACCAAGAATTTTACATCCAGCCAAACTAAGCTTCATAAGTGAAGGAAAAATAAAGTTTTTTGTGAACAAGCAAGCACTCAGAGAATTCATTACCACCAGGCCTGCTTTACAAGAGCTTCTGAAATAACCACTACACATAGAAAGGAACAAACAGTATCAGCCTTTCTAAAAAATACCAAAAAGTAAAAAACATCAACATAATGAAGAATTTACATCAACTAATGGGCAAAATAGCCAGCTAATATTAAATGACAGTATTAAACTCACATATATCATTATCAATTCTAAATTTAAATTGACTAAATTCCTCAATTCAAAGACAGGCAATTTGGACAAAAAACTAAAACTGTATGCTGCATCCAGACCCATCTCACATTTAAGGATACACAAAGACTCAAAACAAAGGATGGAGAGAGACTTACCAATCAACCAGAGAGCAAAAATAAATAAATAAAAAGCAGAAGTTACAATTTTTGCCTCTGATAAAATAGTATTTAAAGCAACAAAGATCAAAAGAAGCAAAGAAGGACATTATATAATGATAAAAGAATTAATGCAACAAGAAGAAGAGTTAAAGGTCCTAAATATACACACACCCAATACAGGAATACCCAGACATACAAGACTTATAAAGAGACTTAGACTCCCACACAATAATAGTGGGAGACTTCAACATTAATATTAGACAGATCAATGAGACAGAAAATTAATAACGATATCCAGGACTTGAACTCAGATCTGGAACAAGTAAACGTAATTAACATTTATAGAACTCTCCACTTTACACAAAATATACACTTATCAGTACCACATCATATCAACTTAGAAGTTTAAATGAAATGTTGGTTGGCTCCTTGTTTGTTACTCTCTTCCCTCATTTTCTTTCATGTCTCCATTATCAAGGACAATTATAGGCATACCCATATTTAGACTGCATTCTAGCCCGGGCAGCAAAGCAATACCCCCATTCTCTCTCCCTCTTCCTCTTTCTCTTTCTTCCTCTTCTTTATTCTTTTTCTTATTATTCTTTTTCTCAAAAAAAAAAAAAAAAGAAATTCCATTTGACCCAGCAATCCCATTACTGGCTATATATCCAAAGGATTATAAATCATTCTACTGTAAGGACACATGCACACGAATGTTCATAGCAGCACTGTTTACAATAGCAAAGACCTGGAACCAACCGAAATGCCCATCGATAGTAGACTGGACAGGGAAAATGTGGTACATATACACTATGGAATATTAGGCAGCCATCAAAAACGATGAGTTCATGTCCTTTGTAGGGACACGGATGAACCTGGAAATCATCATTCTCAGCAAACTGACACAAGAGCAGAAAATTAAACAGCGCATATTCTCACTCCTAGGCAAGTATTGAACAATTAGAATACATGGACACAGGGAGGGGAGCACTATACACTGGGGTCTGTTGGGGGGAAATGGGGGAAGGACAGGCAGGTGGGGAGGTGGGGAGAGATAGCATGGGTAGAAATGTCAGATATAGGTGAAGGAGGAAGGCAGCAAATCACACTGCCATGTGTGTACCTATGCAACAATCTTGCATGTTCTTCACATGTACCCCTATGTTAAAACATAAAATGCAATAAAAAAAAATAAAAAAATAAATAGTGCCCAATTCCAGGAAAAAAATGAATGCTACCTGAAATGAGACTTAAGCAAGGATGACCCAGTAAGGAAGAATTAACAGTTTCGTGGTTGAAAGAAGTTCCTAGTGTCAATAAAACCAGAAGGAGCTTTATTCTGCAGAGAACGCCACTGCAGACCACAGAAATCACTACAGATTACAGAAAGAATGAAATGTAACAAAGAATTTTCCTTCCCCCAAGGATCATGCCTTTTGTATTGTAAAACCACCCCTCCAAAATAAAGATGGAACACGTTTTACAACAGATCTTTTATTACCTCCCAAATCTGCAGATTGGGAGAGCCCCAAGAAAACTTTTTTTAAAAAAGAAATTAACTATCTTAGAGGAAATCTCTTTTAAAATTGAATATAATCATAAATTTTCTTTAAAGAGAACATAATTTAAAGCATTTTTAAAAAAGATTTAAGATTAAAATTTGTTATATGCTCTAATGTAGCCATTGTTAACACTCACAGAAGTATAAAGTGCACTCCTTTCTACATTACACAGTCCTAAACAATTTTGTCTTTCATGTTTTAAGTTATCTATTTCTTGCTTTGTTATTGACTTAAACTTCAGGCGATTATTAATACGGTGGCCTGGGCCAACTTTTCTTTTCAGTTCTAATGTGTTACAGGTATAGGAATCAGATAGAATTCTGCATAAAATAAAGCTCAAGGCATTGATTTCAGAGGGTTTAGGCAAAAAATTTTAAATGTGATCTATTTTGAGTATTCAGAGTCTTTTTTAGCCTACTTCATGGCTGTCACCTTTGTTTTTGGATAATGAATTACTGCTCTTTCTGAGCTCCCTGCATTGGTTTTTTAATCAAAGACAAAAATATCATAAAACGTAAATGGGGACTTATAAAATTCAAAATATTATATATAAAAGACGATTGGTCCATTATGACATTTTGTTCATTTTTCACAGGGCAGTGGGCCTATTTGTTTTAGTGTACCACAAAATAAGTATACTTAAATTCTTACTATTAGAGATTAATTTTTTTGTTTTCACAGCATCCAGTACATAGAAGGCATACTTGTAAACACTCACTACATTGAACTGACATGTTAGAGGTCATACAGCTCTTGCCAGTCCTTGACCTTTACTGAGAGAGAGAGAGAGAGAGAGAGAGAGAGAGAGAGAGAGAGTGTGTATGTGTGTGTGTGTGTGTTTGGGAGGTGAAATGATGGTTGTATTTTAAACAAACATTGCAGGTGATTCTGTTGAAAATGGAAACATTGTGGAAACACTGCCCTCTGTAATTCTGTGGGATGTGGTAGCCAGAAATAAAGATAGAGCTAAGCTGCAAAGTAAGGGAAAAGTAGAGAACAAGAGAGTTCAAAATGCATGGAAAATATGATAAAGAATTCATGAAGGTCACAGAAGTGCATGGGACAATGATGAAAAGGTATATATTAACTGGCCGAAGACAAGAAGGAAACAGCCACTGAGAATGTTAACACTGATGCAGGAAAAAAAAAAAAAGGTTAATAAAAAGAAATATGTTATGGATGCTTGGGAAATCCATAAAGTCAAAATTAGCTACATGTAGGGCTACTCTTTAACTCAATGGGCAGGACAAAGAATACCAACAGAAAGAACCACATACCTCTTGCAATCAAGAGAATAAGTGCTATAGCTAGCAAATAAGGATTTAAGCTATGACCTGGGTATGACATTTAAAATAATATCCTGTTAAAATCATGATTACAGGGTAAACCCAGGCCTTGCTGAGGTAAAGTACTGAGAGTGCACTTGTAACTACCTGCTTATCCATGGATTTTACTGTACCATCTCTGTGCACTATAAGACTCTGCACTGTTTCTAAACTGAGCAAGTTTAGAAACAATAGGAAAAGTATGGACACCCAAAGGCACCATCCAGGCTCTCCCGGTATTGTTCAGTGTATTAAAGTACTTAAGTACCTTTAAGGAATCACTCCTCTCCAGGAGAACATGTCACATTCTACCTACAGGGAAAATGGTACCAGTGACCCACCCTTGCAGAAATACTGCTCTTTCTGAGCTCCCTGTCCCAACCTCTGTGCTTCATACTGCATTATTTCCATTTCCCTGGCCACTGCTCCTACTGTACATCTACCATTTCATCATGAATTTTCCCCTGTAGCTCAATGCACCATCAGCTTCTTCCAGTGTTTGACATCATTTCTCCTTCATTCAAGGCTGAGTCTCATAGTAATAATGCCCATGCAAAGCCAGCCCCAGGTACCTTCTGGATGCCACAGCACATGACCTACCTGGCATAATCTTTGAAGGAGAAACATAATGTTCTTCTCTTCCCACCCAGTCTTCTCACCCTGCTCCCTTCTCTGAAAGATAATGGTGACGAGCTACTTAAATAGGAAAATGACCTGAAAGCCTTCTGTTTGGAACTTACCTTAGGCTCACTTTGCTATACTTTCCTAAGAGTGATTCAGCTGAAACTGCAAACCACTCTTAAGATAACTGTGGGTGGTAACCCTAACTTACCAGCATAACTTGGCTGATTAACATTTCCGCCTTGTTTTATATAATGACGAACAAGACCAGCATCATCGTGCAGAGCAGCCTGATATACTAAGTTCTCTCCAAAAATGTTTCTCCGATTAATGCTGGCAAGATGTATTTTTTTCACCTTCATTTTTTCTGAAATGAGGGAATGAACAAAAGAAAAAAATCATTATTTGAATATAAAAAGGAATACAGATTACAAACCACAGATTTCAAACTACAAACCTCACGAACATAGGTAACAGGATTAACTCAGAAAACAGTCTAGAAGTGAAGTATAGTATATTATGAGGATATTCATCCATTAACCCAACTATATACAAATAGGAAAAAGAGACAAATGTCACTAATTTAAAAATATTTGAAGTAAACTATAAATCATGATAAACACTATATGTTAACTGAAAACTCATGAAAGGTGTATATATGAGAAGACTAACAGATTATCTTCTTAAAAGTTCTGGTGAAAAGGATTATCTAAACCTAGAATAATATATTATCAAATTTAATAAAATGTTATATTAACAAATGTCTTATAAGACCATGAGGAGAAGAATTTCAGAGGCGTATATGACAAAAAAAAAATACTAATCCCAGCGAGACTGGAAAAGGGAATGCAAAATTTTCTTTCTTTGCTAAAAGTAGATTAATGAAATTAAGCAGAGAACCATAGCCTTGATCTTTGCAATTTTTATTTACTAAGCCAGAAATGCATGATTAAAATACCTTTCCAGATAATGTATACCAAGTATCAGTTCTCCACTGTGCCTCCTAAAATACTGAAGCTCCTCATTCATATGCTCCAAATCCTGTCAATTTGGATGGCAATACTCATTTGGATTTTCTGATTTTCAGAATAGCTTGATATCCAATTTTTATCCAGCTAACCTCCTCATCCTAAAACCTTACAAAGGAAACGGAGTACTGCAGCAGCTTTCTTTTCTTTTTTTAAAGACGGGATTTCACCATGTTGGTCAGGCTGGTCTTGAACTCCCGACCTCAGGTGATCCGCCAGTCTTGGCCTCCAAAGTGCTTGGATTACAGGCATGAGCCACCATGCCCGGCCTGCAGCAGCTTTCTTAATGGACTACATATCAATTGCCTTGCCTTTTGACTCCCTTGATTCAGCCCCACTGTAAAACAAACCAAACTCGTGAACTTTGAGTCTGCCTTTTTGTACACCAGAATACAGAGTGTTATTTTCCCACTAGACAAACTGTATGCTTACCATAATCAGAGCAGTCTTTACTTCCAAATCTGTCTGTGCCAGTTGCACTAGTTATAATTATATAATTATATAATTACCTGACATGTAAAAAGGGTACTTATTTAATGTATACAATTCAATACACTTGAGGACAAGAATATACCCATGAAACCATCACCACCATCAAGGCCATAACATATATCTCCTGTTCTTTATCCTTACTGTTTCATAAAAGCTTCTTGCATACTAATACAATTAAACCCTTGTCGAATGATGCTAATATTTCTTGGCTATTTGATATTTGATTCTTCTTTAGGGTATATTTCTATACAATTTTAAAATGTATGTAGTTAATTCCATCATTCTTTAAAAGAATCTTACCATTCTTTTAAATGTATGTAGTTAATTTTATGATTTTAAACTCAGAAACCAAGAGGGTTTAAAAACACTTTTTCCACACCAAGGTAACAGCAAGATTCACTTATGTTTTCTTCTATAACTTTTATTTTTTGTTTAAATCTTTGATCAATCTGAAATTAAAGTTAGTGTAAAGAATGTTATAGGGATCCAATTTTGTGTTTTTCACTATTTATTGCTTAGTCTTTCTTTTCACCACAATTTGAGATGCCATCTATATTACATATCTGTCCCACATCTTACTGTAGCTGGCATCTACATCTAAACTCTTCTGTTTCATTGATTTATCTGTCTACTCCTGCTTCAGTGTCAAATGACTTTAATTTCTGCAGCTTTCTAACATTCTCTCATATTACGGAAAACAAGGTCTTGCCACTCTAACTTTCTGCTTTTATTCTGCTTTTATTCTTCAGAATTTTCTTGGCTAGTCTTTCATATTTACTTTTCTAGGTGATGTTTAATATTTAAAACTTTCTCATAGCTACTCTCTATCCCTGTAGAATCAATACAAAATAAAAATTTTAAATTAGCAAATAAATAAAAATCTGTTTTTGATGAGATCTCATGCATTTATAGTACAATTTAGGGAGAACCTTCTTACAATCCTGAATCTTTCTGGTCAAAAACAAGGTTCTTATTTCCATTTATTCAAGCATTTTTTATGTCCCTCAGTAGAATTTTTTTTTTTTTTTTTTGAGACGGAGTTTTGCTCTTGTTACCCAGGCTGGAGTGCAATGGCGCGATCTCGGCTCACCGCAACCTCCACCTCCTGGGTTCAGGCAATTCTCCTGCCTCAGCTTCCTGAGTAGCTGGAATTACAGGCACGTGCCACCATGCCCGGCTAATTTTTGTATTTTTAGTAGAGACGGAGTTTCACCATGTTGACCAGGATGGTCTCAATCTCTCGACCTCGTGATCCACCCGCCTCGGCCTCCCAAAGTGCTGGGATTACAGGCTTGAGCCACCGCGCCCGGCCAGAATTTTTAAACTGTTTTCTCATAAGGATGATACATTTCTTATTGGTTATAAAAAGTATTTTTTTTGTGTGACAATAAGTGAGATAATATCTTATATTTTCTAACAAGCTAACACATACATATATGTGAAAGGCATTAATTTTTGACTCCAGCTTATTGCATTTTTAAAACTTTTGAAATAATTTCAGACTTACAGAAAAGTTGTAAAAGTAGAACAAATCACTCACCCCTTGTTAACATTTTGCCACTGACTTTAAATCATTCTTTCTTCCTGTTTATATATAATACATATGCTATCCAGATACATGTATACATAAAAAGTAACTTTTATACATCATGCCCTTTTCCCTCACTAAATGTATATTTCTAAGGACAAAGATGTATGCTTATATAACCACAGTATTATCAAATTCAGAAAACTTACCTCTGATTCAATATTATTTTTTCATCTACAATCCATATTTCAGTTTTGCCAGTTGTTCTACTAACTATTATTTTTTAAACAGTGTTTCTAAATTCTCTTATTGCTTCTGAGAGTTGTTTAGTTCAATCTTTTGGATATTACAGGAACACAGAAATGAGGTCTAAGAATAATAACAGTTGTGCCTTGTCCTTTCCTTTATTCCTCCTGATATGATTTTTCATAGCCATATCCTAGGTTAATTACACATGTAAATTTTAAAAGAGGTATGTAACTACTCCCTCCAAAGTAGATTTATAGAAAAAAACACTAACCTATGAGTCAGAAGTTCAAGATCAATTCTCAATTATGCTACTAATGAGCTGTATGATGCTGGGAAAAACCTTTAATCTATCTGAACTTCAGTTTCATCATTAGTAAAATTAAAACGTTGAGAAAGATAATCTCTGAATGCTTTCTACCAAATTTCTGTTTCTGTAAATTACTCACTTAAACAAAGAGAAAAATACTCAAAATAAGTATCACCTTTTCTTCCTGAAAATTGTTCATTTTTCCTGATCATTTTTCCTCCACTCTTGAACCTGGTTGAATGCATATTCTTCTTTTTACCATCAGTCATTAAAGCCGGATCCTGCAGTCTTGAAAAATGATGTACTTTTTTAAAAGGCTATAATGGTTTCTACAAACATTCACAGAGAATTATATCAAATTTTGACTATAATTTTAAAACTCCAGGGTATTTTACTGAGCTGTTCTCAAGTGGTATGGCAGTTTTAAATATGGAGATGGTTCCTAAAGGTAATTCTGCAGCAGGCATGCCAGTCATCATGGCTTCTAGCCCTCTCTTTGCACTACCTATGAGTTTCTCTTCTTTAGGATTAGTCATCTACAGGTATAAGTATTCTGAATCTCCTGCTTTTCAATCCCCAAGTTGGCATGCCACTATCCACTCTCTTCACCCTTTAAAGAAAAACACGCAGGCTCTTTGCCTTGCTTGCTGTGTGGTATGGCACTGATCAAAAACTGCAAAATAAAAAAAGCAACGACATAAAAAATAAAGCTCTTTACCCTGTGTTACCTGTATACTGACCCTAATGTCCCCAAGCATATGATTATCTATAATGTCTATAGCATACCTGGAGATAAAGACATAATTTCATAGCATACCTGAAATTCTGAGTTGAAGAGTCTGTTAAGTCCTCACAGCCAAGGATTTTTGGTAAAATCTTTTCTGGCACCTTATACATGTGATCTGAGTACTTTGCATCTCTGTTTATTTTCAGTTTTTCTAGTCTGGATGATCTCCTTAACACAAATGCAGTTTCCTGGTCAGAGCTATTTGTCACTAAATTTGAATTTCTATTATTACTTAGTGGTTGACAAGAAGTGATATTTTGATGAGTCAAAGTTTGCAATCCAGATGGATTTGGGTCTTGTAGAGTCTGCAAATATGTAAATATACCCACAAACAATTACAAAACTGCAAAAAAATTAAAACTGTAAGAAGTTAAATTTTGTCTTGACCATTGATTAAATTAAAATGCCTCTTACAGGATGCAAGTACAAGAATTCATAGACATGAACATAATGAAAGATTTTATAATAATTAATGTAATAAAGGACAATGCAGATTTAAAAGCTTAAGAGTATAAGTAAAAATGATTTGATCAATATTTACCTTGAAAATTCAAGAGCAAAACTATGGTCACTCTGAGAGCTTTAATTTTGCAAGAAATCGGAATGTAGAATGATGAGAGATCCACGAAAACATTACAAATGTCACACTAGGCTAGATCAATGGTCCATTCAGCCTAGGGTTTTGTTATCTGATAGCAGCAGTAAGTGATATTTTGTGGAACAAGATAGTACATAACCTCCATTACACTGACTTTAAAAGGTTAACAGTATATCAGGGATTGTTACTTTCCCTTAATAATTCATTATAGATTTCACTTCCATAACCATATGTATTCTTTATACATATCATCTAAACCTTTCTTTAGTTTACTTACATATCCATCTTCCAAAGCTTCTCAAGGTAACAAGTTCAACATTTTTATTATAGCTGAGTATTTCATTTGATCTGGTCTAAGTAAGTCTCCTTTCTACTTAAGAGGGTTTCTTTTTTCTTTCCTAATGAAGACTTGCTAAATTCATATTCACTTTATTAGTACCAATCATAATTTCCTACACTTTACTCATATTCCCTCTTTTTGTATTAGAACACTGGAATGTATAATCTTCATGCCCTATCTCCATAATTGGTTTCTCTTTTTCTGGATTTTAAAAAATCCTATGTCAGTTTTGAGATTTGTTAACCAGAACTTCATGCAGTATTATTCCAGGTATGTGTGCTGCAACACAAGCTCAGCATTTTGTTACATAAATCTTCATAAGGATATACACAGAAACATTTTGGTAATCAGAAGATAAAAAGAAAAGAAAGAAAACAATCAAAACGACCATCATCAGTGAATTAGTTAAATAAATTACAATATATTCACACAGTGGAATACTATTCAGCAAATTAAAAGATTTAAGTAGTGCTATGTTTGCTGACATTGAAAGATAAACAAGATACATTATTAAATTTAAAAAATAAGTTGGAAGGCATTACATATAATATAATCTCATTAGTATAAAATGAACTAATATAGAATATGATAGAAATAATTGGAGACAGATACACCAAACTGTTAACAGTAATTATCTCTAATGAGTGAAACTGTGGAGGATTTTTGTTACTGTATTATTATGTCATTCTGTAAGGTTTAAAATTTGTTTTGTAATGAAGATGCATTATTATTATAATCAGGAAGAAAAAATAAAGATTATGTTTAAAAACAAAGAAACTGTTGGCCGGGTATGATGGCTCACGCCTATAATCCCAGCACTTTGAGAGGCTGAGGCGGGTGGACCACGAGGTCAGGAGATCGAGACCATCCTGGCTAACACGTTGAAACCCTGTCTTTACTTAAAAATACAAAAAATTAGCTGGGCATGGTGGCACACATCTGTAGTCCCAGCTACTTGGGAGGCTGAGGCAGGAGAATTGCTTGAACCCGGGAGGCTGAGGTTGCAGTGAGCCTAGATCGTGCCATTGCACTCTAGCTTGGCACCTGGCAGCAGGGCAAGACTCTGCCTCAAATTTAAAAAAAAGAAAAAAAAGAAACTGTCAATATGCAAAGGGACTTTGTGAGTGATAGGCCACTACAGGGCTCCAGGCATAATACCACAAGAATTCTAAACCCCAAGAGCTATGCCGCCTGGCAGTATTTGTAGACATAGAAGGCAAAATTCTGCTTAAGCTAGGCATATTTTTTTCCCTCCCCTAGCATCCCAACTGCATATATTCTATGTCAAAATGTAAATTAATGTGGGGTATCCCATCACTACTCTGCACCCAAGTAGACATAGTGATTTTTTGAGCTAACAAAGAAAATTTTAGTATAGAATTTCTTTCCTTCCTACATATAAGCAATCTAATGATACGTCTTCTCAGGCCTCTTGGGAAAAACTCTGTTTAACTTCCTAACTCCTTGGAAACTCTACCCTAGGAACTTCTAAAAAGATCACTCTATGCTTCCAAGTCACAAAGTATCTTCTGGGTGTTGATATTTGTGTAGATTTGATTTCAACACAATTATAATTTCTTGAACTTTACTATAAAAGGCAAAATCATAGAATCATATTTTCAGCTACTTGCTCCACTCAAAGATGCTTATCCTACAGCTCAGCTAACTTGGAACCATGTTCAAACGGTGGAGTAGAACAAAGAAATTCAAAATTCACCTCTGCTATTTGTGTACAATCTTCATGGATCTGAGACATATTGAACTCCACTTCTAAACATTCATTTCTAGCACTGAGACTGCTACCTCCCTCTTTTCTATGACAGATGGTTTCCACCTTGGCTTCTGACAATGTGTTCAGGGCTTCTAATAATTCAGCTGGCAATGCATCATCCTTCACATTTTCTTGTAAATCTCTGTGACATGACGACCATGCATTCAAATGTATTGATATGGAACTCAGAGAGTCACTCAATGGGTTCATCAATTCTTTAGGATCAAAATCACTTACTAATTCAAACAGTCTTTCCTCCTGGGTGCTTTCTGGTGATGTGAGTAACCTTTCTAAGGCAGACACAAAGGTTTCAAGTGAGCTTTCTTCATCCTTAGTTTCTTCAGAAGTCACGGTCAATGTGACTTCCTTTCTAGGCTCAAAAAATGGATTTGGTTCTGCTAAGATCTTCTCTGGCTCTATTATTGATGTCTCCTTTACAGTAACCGTATCAGATACTATAATAGCAGTGCCTGAGAGAAGGCTAACTTCAGGAGAATTTCTGCCTTCACTTAGTTCCTGTGTATTACAAATAGAAATTACATCATTATAGCATATACAATAAAGTATTTAAAATGAAAACTTTATAGTTTTATAGTTTATCTTGTTTGTAAGTTACCCTCAAAATTTATTACCAACTTTCCTTCCCTTCCATAAATAAAGACAATTTTATTGCTTTCCTATACCAAATCACTAATTACTAAATACATGGTTAAACATTTAATAATAGACCAACAGTAAAATTGGCTGGACTGTAACTATAATGGCAAATTATTCATCTAAGTTTAAATTATCTGTGCTAACAGAAGAAGCAGAGATGGCATTGATAGTTAAATTAACAGATTATCTCAAAGCTTCATAGCAATTAATGGTTATAAAATTCTTTCTTGCAAAAATTTCCTATTTGGTTTATAAAGAATAAAATTTTACCTTCTTTTTATTTGCCTACCTTTGTATGAATAACTAAATGTGGAGTAAACAGGCCAAAGGACAAGAGGTGAGAGGGAAAAGGTAGAAAAATGAGGGTACAGTTCTATATAAATATTACAAGCCCCAGCTATAAATTAATGGCTCTGAGTTGTGGTTATAGTAAGCAAACAAAAAACACAAAACATTTCTAAATGACTATTATTTCTCTAAGACATCACCTTAATAGGTATACCTGTTCTCACAATATTTCTAAGACTCAAAATATTGTTAGAATCCGTCTTTTGAAATTGCTTTCAGAATGAGTTTATTAGCCATTCAAGAAAATAATGTGCTTTAAAGGGGCTGAAAATATTTTGAACACTAAATACTTTTTATTGGCCTTAAATAACAGAATGGGTTTCAATGACTAGCTTTTTCCGAAAAATCAAATCCACCATACCTTTGACAGGATGTGCTGTAATTTGTAAGCCTTCTAATATTCTGATCTAACATAAGTGAGAGAAGCAAAACCACTTTATTCTTCCTCCTGTCCTTTTCTACCTGCCACCTTTATCTATTCCACGTTTATTAATACTATACAGCACTTAAGAATGCTAACTATAATTTTCTCAGAAAGATCAAAGGAATCTGGAATAAATTCAAGAACCAAATCCTACTTACTCTCTAAGTCTCAGTTCAAGGTCTTGCACCTATTCGAAGTCCTTATGACTACTAAATTCAAAGCACCAGGTGAAATAAAGTATATATATTGGGCTCTGTCTTAAAAGAACTTATTTCTAACTTAAGATTCAAGACATAAATATCAGAGATATTAAATAGAAGACAAATAATGTCATAGAACACTTACGAAATCAAATGAATGGCATAAGCTAGTGTATATGAAACAGTTCCATTTATAACCACAGAACTGTCCAAACTGGCCCTACTTTGTTGGTAACAGAACGTCAAGTCATCTGGCAGGTATAACAGCCAAAACTGTAAGTCATGTAGCACAGTCAGAACCTTGAACCAAGAAGACTGAGAAATGACCCCCTGTCCCCCTAAACCAAAAAGACTGAGAAATAACTGGAACCTGAACACTGGAACTCTTTCTGAAGCAAGAAGTTTGCTGGCTGGGAAGATTTGGAGCTAAAATCCGCCTAAATATACCTTATCGTAAATGGTCAAATTTGAAGCCTTCTAATCACACTCTGCAAGCCAACATTCCTAAATCCTTTCCCTTACCTTCTGACCCCTTAAAACTTCTTCCAGACCCAAAATAGAGGAGACAAATTTGAGCTGCCTCTCCTGTCTCCTTGCTGGCTTGTCTCACAATAAAGCCTTTTTTTCCCCCCCTCAAAAGTCAGTGCCATAGCATTGGCTTTTATGCACATCAGGCAGCAGGCCCATTTGCTTGATAAATATGAAGGCTAGTGTCTTGCAGAAATGAGATTTCTGGGGAAGAAAAAAATGGAGGCAGTGGAGGGCTTTCGTGATTGTGTGAAAAATACTTGGTTGAGCAAAGTTAAACAAGTTACTTTACAACAGGACTTTCCAAACCATGTGCATTGGGAAACTTTAGGACACAGTGTTCTCCAAACATTTTTGTCCAAAAACATCCTTTTCATCAGTAGGTCTATTAATATCATAGAGTACAAGTGATTTGGAAATAATGATATAGTCAGTAAACAATGAATACTAGAGAGGGAGCAATTACTTTGGTCAAGATCACCAGAGTTATCTGAAATAGATCACAGAAGAAAAGGTATTTGAGCCAGAAATTAAAGATTTGTGAAGGAGTGAAAGAATGGAGGAATACACATTTACTGAGCACCAACTAGGTGCCAGACACCATGAACCATCACTGCTCGGTCCTCACAATACCTATAAAACAGCTATTGCTGTCCCTATCTTGCAGATATAAACAGTTATCCTTGGAACCTAGACCTTTCTGGTTTCCAAATTTTATGTTATTTTTCATCTTCTGGCTCCTGATTTGAGAAAAGCATGAAGGCAGGAATGCGTAAGGTCTGGCTGAGATAAGGTAAGGCACAGAGACAACTCTGGGCAAGATGCTGAGACCCAGTATCTACAAAACAATTAAAAGAAAAAATTAGCTGGGCATGGCAGTATAGGCCTGTAGTCCCAGCTAGCTACTTGGGAGTCTGAGGCGAGAGGATCTCTTGAGCCCAGGAGTTCAAGATGGCAGTGAACTATGATTGCACAACTGCACTCCAGCCTGGGCAACAAAGTGAGACTTTACCTCTAAAGAAACAAACAAAACAAACATAAGGTATGGGTATACTGGGCCAGCCTAGGGAGGTCCTTGATTGCCCGGTATCCCTAAGGAAATAATGAGTTCATTGTGGGCAGAGCCATTCCTGTGGTCCTCTGATTCTCCATAGCTCCAAGTACAAAGCAAATCCAAAGCAGGCACTTGATACTTATTAGCAACTAGAGGATGAGAAAATAGAATTTAGCACAAAATATTAAAGGAACTAGGGTAACAGACAAACCAACAGAAGGAACTTTGCTATAGTATCTCAGGAACTAGCTTGATAACAAGTTATATATTTCTACTCTAGATAAAGAATAAGAGACTTCCAGTACTAGATAAGAAATGCAGATCAAGAAAATGCTTTTATTAGCAATAAGAAAAAATAAATATGGAAGAGGTGATTAGACAAGAAAAGATTTCTATCTACTGAAATGGTTTAGTCATATTCCTGCCTAAGGGAGGGTCTAAATGAGCTTGATACCTTAATCCATATTATTTTTTTAAAAATTTAAATCCACAATCTACATAGTTAATTTGGTATACAGACTAACCTTTTCCATGTGTGGCAAAACTTCAGGACTTTCAGGTTCAGGCCCTAGAAAAGAACAATACCTTTTAAATCCAGGTATATGAAAGCACTAAAAACATACCTTCTCAGTTGGCATTTTATAATCATGTAACTTAAACTCCCTCAGTCAACTGACACAACAAATATTTCATTAATATTAATGAATGCTTGCTTCTGGTTGTCCCACCTTTCCAGACAGAACCAATGTACATCTTCATCTTACACATATTGATTGATGTCTCATGTCTCCCTAAAATGTATAAAACTAGCTGTGCCCTGACCACCTACGGCACATGCTCTCAGAGTCTCCTGAAGGTTGTGTCACACAGGCCATGGTCACTCATATTTGGCTTATAATAAAATTATTCAAATATTTTACAGAGTTTGACTCTTACCATTGAAAAAATGATCATTCTTTGATTCCAATAGTTACTATTTTAAAAGCTTAATTAATAAAATATTTTGCTGGGCATGGTGGCTCACGCCTGTAATCCAAGCACTTTGGAGGCCAAGGTGGGCGGATTACCTGACGTCAGGAGTTCAAGACCAGCCTGACCAACATGGTGAAACCTCATCTTTACAAAAAAAAAAAGAGAGAAGGGAATGAACCTATTCCTGCAATTAAGGCACTAATTCGTTAATGAAAGCAGAGCCCTCATGGACAAATCACCTCTCATTATTCCTGTAAAACAAGCATATAAATACACTATGTATTATAAAATATTTTATAGTAATTTAATTACTATATTAAAAATAAACACATTTAGAGGGAATTACCTTTTCTAACCACAAATTTTACTTAAAAGTTTTTACAAATACACAAAGAATTCTTGAATTCCTGTCTATCCCTTAATAAATCATTTAACAAAATCATTAAATCATAAATTTTCAAATTTTCTGCTTGTCACTTTAGAGAGGCAAAATCTAATGGTATACATGAGAAATAATTCTAAAGCATTAAATTCAAAGAAAATGGCCATAGAGGCCTGGTTGAACTTATACACAAAATTTAACTTATACACAGGTATTTTAAGGCCAAAGCTATTATATTTGCTTAAGATAGTTGGCTTATCTTTATCTTTGTACAATTTGGTTAGACTTTACCCTTTGAATTGGGACAGAGGTCTGTATTAGAACACAGCTATAAAAGCTAACAATTTAATGATTTACTTGTATGTGATTTAACTTATGGTCTGGAATTATAATAAAATGAGCTTCTTGTTCTGAATACTCTGAAAGGAGTAAAGGCAAGAGGGAGCTGCAATGAAGTGCCAGAATGGAAGAGAACTACCAATTCTATGGCTCTCTAGTCACAGCAGCTTTAGGGCAGCAAGAAACATACAAAGCAATAATCCTGGTACATGTGGCACTATTTTTTCATTTTTTAGAGATGGGCATCTTGTTTTGTCGCCACAATCATAGCTCACTGCCACCTCAAATTCCTGGGCCCAAAAGAGCCTCCCAACTCAGCCTTCCTAATTCCTGGGACTACAAGGATACACTACTTCACCTGGCCATGTGGCACTTTTAAAGGAACAGCCTCTGAGACTTATGACTCAGAAGTTTATAGAGAGTGGTGACAACAGTCCACAGATGCCAATGGCATCACAATGCTGGCACTTAGGAGGCCAAATGGGCAGGAAGTTAGAGTTATGGGAATATAGGACATAAGGAACCCTGTTTTAAAATAAATACTAGAATTGGGTATGAGAAAAATAAAAATAAATTTTTGTCTAACTATTGATGACAGCTGTTATGGTCGAAACCCAAAGGAGAGGCCGGGTGCAGTGGTCTACCATAATCCCAGAACTTTGGGAGGCTGAGGCAGGTGGATCACATGAGGTCATGAGTTCAAGACCAGCCTAGCCAACATGGTGAAATCCTGACTCTAATAAAAATACAAAAATTAGCTGGGCATGGTGGCGTGTGCCTACAATCCCAGCTACTCAGGAGGCTGAGGCAGGAGAATCACTTGAATCCCAGATGTGGAGGTTGCAGTGAGCCAAGATCATACCACTGCACTCTAGCCTGGGCAACAGAGAGAGGCTCCGTCTCCAAACAAAAAAAAAAAACCCAAAGGAATGCCCGGGGCATGATATTATCTATGACACCTCTGTCTCAAATTGTTCAATACATCCTTAAAGAAAAAAGGACTTCAGCCTCTAAGATGACATTATATAGGTTTATAAACGTGACTCTTTTTGTTTAACCTATAACTACATCTTGTAAAAAGTGCGAAATATGTCTTAACTAAATTTGGAGGGTATTTTTGGTATAGTCTGAATTATATTAGGCCATTTGATATTTATTAAACTTTTAAAAATCACAAAGTCTTTTATATTTAAAGAGGAACATTAATTACCACTTGTACTTATGTTAGTTTAATGGTCAATTTATTAAACTTCTGTATCTAAGTCATGAAAACTTGAAATTACTATTTAACATTTAAACACTGCTAACAAACTTAGATTTCCTTAAACCATTTAATCTAAACATTTGACATAACTTTTTACCACTTCAAATATACAAAAGCTCTTAAATGAATTCTAAAATAACAGGATCACTGGTGTAATTCATTCTTCTTTATTTCTGTATTTCTGTATTTTTTATTATACCTTCTTAAGATTAAAGTAATAACTTACTTTGATATCTTCCCCGAGTTACAGACTACCTGGTTGGGGTATGAGACTATTTCTCTCAAGATGATTTCAATCTGAGTAACCAATTATCTGGCTTTACTTATAAATAAATGCCTTAAACTTCATAAATTTTATTTTTTGTAATACAATGTTTTGGCCCAGAATGCTTTAAGTTTTACTTGGTCAGTATTACAAAAGCTTTTGTCTTGTCATTTATTATGTACTGATCTGTTATGCAGTGTTATTAGAAACTTATGCTTGCCATTTAGTATCTTTCTTTTTTGAGATAGGGTCTCCCTCTGTTGCCCGGGCTGGAAACATGACTCACTACAGCCTCAATCTCCTGGACTCCTGGGCTCAAGCTGTCCTGCTGCCTCAGCCTGCTGAGTAGGTGAGACTATAGGCATGCACCACCATACCTGGATTTTATTTTTTGTGTGGTTATGGGGATCTTGCTGTGCTTCCCAGGCTGGTCTCGAACTCTTAAGCTCAAGCAATCATCCTGGCTCAGCTTCTCAAAGTGCTGGGATTACAGGTGTGAGCCAACACACTCAGCCCATTAAAACTCTTAAACATCCTGTTATAGTTGCTTTTCTTTTTGTATTGAGACAATCTTTTGTACATGCTTAACATTTTTTGAGTATCATTATAAACTCATAGTCTTTTCACAAACTTATTTCCATGAACTCTAAATTACTGGGTTTTTATCCCTACTTAATTTACCAGTTTGGCCAGTTTATCACAGTTTGGCCACAGCACCATTGAGCTAACCATTTATTCTTCCAGCAATGGCCCCAGACATCCTTGAAGGCATCCTTGCTTTTCAGCAATAATTGTATATTCAGACTCATCTTGATATTGTCATGCTCTAAAATGGATCAGCAACCCTTTAAGAATCCCTGGTTTATTTGGCACTCCCACCCTTAGCACCCATATACCTGGTATATAGTAGTCTTAATACATATTTGTTAAAGAATAAACAACATTAAAGACCAAACTCTAGACACTAAAAGTACATGTAAGAGCTGGTGGTGAGCAAAAGTGGTACTGCTTTGCTGCTGTAGCAACAGAGCAAGAGAAGACAGAGCTTTTTAAATTTATCTTTCCAAAATGTTATTATGTCCTTGTGTCCTTTTCTTATAATATAAGGTTTCATTGGACACTATAAATATTTGCTACACTGTGACACAAAATACCTGACATTCACTCTGGAGGAATTGCTGATAGACACCTCAGAGAAATAGATAGCTATCCTCTAATACAGCTCAAACCAAGGCAAAACTGGCCTGTGTGACTACCAGTCAGGAAAGACATGAAATTCTTATTAAAAATGTTATGAACATAGGAAAAAAACTGTTTTCAAATTTCAGTCCCTAAATCACATTTGGAGTAGCAGATACTAACTTCACCTAAGCTGCTACTCCCATAGGTAACTCTATGAAGCATGATCCAAGTCAATAGCAACACTGATTTCATATTTATGAATGTATAGTAAGCCAGGCTCAGTAGAGCATGCCTATAGTCCCAACTACTCGGGAGGCTAAGGCAGGATAATTTGCCTGAGCCCAGGAGGCCAAAGCTACATAGCAAGACCCATCTCTACCAAAAAAAAAATGTATATAGAGATATATATGTGGTTGACCAGCCTAGTTATAAATAAATATATATCTAACTAAGTCTTATATTTTTAGGCAAAGACTAATTTCCTTCATATGACTCTAACCATGAAAACATACCTTCAATATTTTGGTGGTTCGATGAAAGTCCAGACTGGGGAAATGACCCAAAGAACATTGAACAATTTTTTCTAGTCCTAAAAAATCAATTAATTAATAAAAAATAAATTTTAAAATGAAAGAAAAAACAGTGTTTCTCATTCAAATACAATTTAATTTTTCTTTTTCATTTAAAGGGCTTTCCAAATAGGATCATTTTTTTGCTACATCATTCTAATTATTTTTACAATCATTATCAATTTGTTAACATTGACATTTCAAGTAACTGGAAAAATGAAGGGGAGAGCTGAAAAAACAATGGAGGAACCTAGGAGTGTATACAAGCTAAACTACATTTAGGTCTAAAAGTGACTTTGGAGGTGACTGCCAAATAGGATTAGGAATGTCAGGGAGAAAATGGTCCTGAAACATGTAGTTTGTCTATCTACATCATCAAATACACTGACAGTTTGTCATTATAGTTTGAGACGTAAGCTACAGTCATTAATGATAAATTTCTCCAGGCATTATTTATCGTTCCTGTATTTTACAGCAGGCAAAGAAAAGGTAGGGAATACAGAAGGGAAGATGTTAAAAGCAAAGTAAGGGTCATACCTAATCTGCAATTTTGCTCATCTGCCCCATGATAATTAAAAGTTGAATAAAGAAAGCAATCAGCTAACTATATTTTTTATCAGCCTAATTTACTGCATAAATGTAATCAAGATACCATCCTTTAAAAAAAAAAAAAAGCCTGTTTCAGCTGTTTTAAAAGCAGTTTTTAATGCAGCAGGCACAGCTACTTGAGTCCTATGCAAGAGTAATAAATTAAGCATTCTCTCCTGTACAAAAACAGAAGTAATCAATATAAGCTGTCTTCAAAATAAAAATAAAACTATTTATGTAGAATAATTCCTGAAGCAAATACAAAAGAATGCTGATTTTTTTCCCTAAAGTGTGATTCTTTAAAAACATGCTGATTAAAAACAAAATAAAACCATAGTTTGAGTTAACCACAGAATTTTTCCCTTAATTGCAAAAGAGTATTTAAGATGTAAGTCTGACTATAGAGCAAAGCTTCATCTACATTATTACACATAGTTATTTAAGTTAGGTAAGACTGCAAACAACCTAAATGTCCAGTAGTAGAGGAATAATTAAATGAATTACGGTAAAGTCAGTAATACAATAAAGTATTATAAGGTCATTAAAATTCACATTTTTAAATTAAAGACATGAGAAAATAACTTTGATAAACTATTACTTAACATTTAAAAACAGGACACAAAACTATCTGCAGGATGATCCCAATTGAACAAAAATAAAAATATAAATAAAGCCTAAAGTAAAATGTACCAAAATGTTAACAATAGTTTTCTAGCAGTGAGAATGTGGATGCAATGTTAGTCTTCCTTAGTCTTTTTTCCATTTCTCTAAATGAACTTATAATGTTGGTAGATAGGGCAAAGGGTTATTTTACAACAACGGCAGTTTTCAAATTTTTTGATTTTCAGATTCCTTTATACTCTCAAAAATTATTGGTGGCTTATACTTATTTATATTTACATGTTAGAAACAAAAATGAAGAACAAAATTAAATATTTATTAATTTGTAAATGACAGGAATAATCCAGGAACATATTAAGATATTTTCATGAAAAACTATTATCTTTTCCAAAATGAAAAAAATTAGTGAGAAAAGTTGCAATGTTTCACTTTTTAAAAAATCTCTTTAATGTGTGGCTTAATAAAAGATGACCATCATCCTATATCTGCTACTGCATTCAATCTGTTGCCATATATAATTTTATTTGAAATATATATCAAAAATCTAACCTCACATAGATATGGAGTTGGAAAAGGGAGGAGTATTTTAGTAGCCTTTTTGGATAATTATGAACATTGATTGGGTACAGAAAATACCACAAAATATGGCACTATGGCATGCTGAGTACTCTGAATTTAAGAAAACTGAAAGGCCTGAGAAATAAGCTTCAGAACCAAGATCTCCATTTGACCTTCCCTCTCACCCCTTACCCCAATTATCTGATATTTTCTTTCTTGAAGCACCTGAAGGGACTCTCTCCAGAATTTCCTTATCAGACTGAGAAAACTTCCTCAAAAACATAAAATAAAATGGTCTTAAAATCCCCTCCCTAGGAACCTCATTAAACAACAGGAAAGATTAACCATCAGAGAAAAGACTAAAAGTCTCTAAGGCCAGGCCAGGACACCATATCCAGACAAATTCTATCTATTCTTTTGACAGCAGCTCCAAAAGATTACCCAAGACTTTATCTGCATAAGACAACTTTTATTCAGAGAGTTCTGTCTCTCATCTTCCCACCAAATCCCCTAAAACTTAGAGGAACTTGTCCCAGGCTATTGCTTTTTGGGCATATTCATTTCCCCCAAAAATCATTTGCTGCTATAACCTCCATCTCCTCTTCCCCTATCAAGAATGGTATATAAACATCTGGACCTTACTGGGTTATTGGGTAATCACACTCTTATGATTTTGCCCCATGTACATTAAATAAACTTTATATATCTTTTTATTCTATAAATCTGTCTTTATTTTCAGCAAACTTTCAGTGGGTGGAGAAGACACTTTCCCCCTTCTACCTCTAAAATATTCCTTTTCAATATTATACCAAAATTACATAATCATCAAGTTTCTTAAAAGCACTTTCCTAAAAGTTGCTTACTTAAAATGTAGAAACTGAAACAAAATTAATGAAGCTTTTGTATTCTGTTACATTAAAACCCATGGTCTATCTTACACTTTGAACAGGTCTTTCACCTATACATGATTTTGTAACATCATGCATTGATCTTTTAGAAAATGCTTATCTACTGAGTTATGCACATTTTCCTAATGCTGACAAATTTCATTATAAAATATCAAAAAATCACCTATCAAGTTAAAAAAAAAAAAAGATGAGACCGGTTTTCGTCCAATGCTTACAACCCAAACAAGTGCACAAGTGCTTTACTCAAAATAAATATCACAGCTGCACACAGCGGCTCACACTTGTAATCCTAGCACTTTGGGAGACTGAGGCGGTTAGATCACTTGAAGCCAGGAGTTCAAGACCAGCATGGCCAACATGGCAAAACCCTGTCTCCACTAAAAATACAAAAATTAGCAAATTAGCCAGACAATGTGGCACACACCTAAAGCCCCAGCTACTTGGGAGGCTGGGGCACTAGAATCACTTGAACCTGGGAGATGGAGGTTGCAGTGACCTAAGATCACACCATTGCACTCCAGCATGGGTGACAGAGTGAGACTCTGGTTCAAAAAAAAAAGATAAATATCACATATCAGTATGCACAGAAATGCTTTAAGCATACTTTCCATTTCATCACATGGAATATTAAAAGAATATATACTCAAAGGTGGAGACTTACTAAAACTAATAATCTTCCTGCCTCCTCAAACACCAATTGTGTTAAGTGAAACTGGCTTCTTTTTATTTTTGTAATTGAGAGTACACATCAGTGAAAAAACACAATGACTACTACATTGTTTGGTGCCACTGCCTTGATTCCTAGTAAGACTCCAGCATTTTACCCACCATTACTTTAGAACAATCGTGCAAATGTAAATACCATGAAATAAACAACTAATGTCTTAGTATTATTATGAAAAATAGTTTTGACTTAACAGATCCTCTAAAAGAATCTCATGGACTCCAAAGGGTTCACAGACCATACTCTGAGAACTATTGTTTTAAAAGAACTGAAAGAATAGTTTTTTTCTTTCTTTTTATTTTTTATTATTTTTGAGAGAGTCTCACTCTGTTGCCCAGGTTGGAGTGCAGTGGCACAATCTCAGTTCACTGTAACCTCTGTGTTCCAGGCTCAAGCAATTCTTATGCCTCAGCCTCCCAAATAGTTGGGATTACAGGTGCCCACCAACACACCTGGCTAATTTTGTATCTTTTAGTAGAGATGGGGTTTCACCATGTTGACCAGGCTGGTCTCAAATTCCCGACCTCAGGTGATCCACCTGCCTTAGCCTCCCAGAATGCTGGGATTACAGGCATGAGCAAACACACTCGGCTGAATTTCTTAAGGTATAACAATTGTATGAAGTCTAATTTCACTAAGTTTTACAAATTCTTCCTTCATGCTATGCTTTTATTTATTGGCAGCCCCTTTATAAATTTGCACCTTCAAGCTATGCTTTAAATTCATTCTTAAAATAATAGGATTCAGGTTAATCTGATTCAATGCTTCTTATGAAATAAAACTTACCTAGAATGTGTGTAAAAGAACATATTTTTGCTACATAATGGACAATTATTAAAAAATATACAATTATAAAACCCTTAAAAATGAATACTCATCTTAGATGTACAAAATGACAAAAATACCTACAATATAATGAAGCCAAAAATTAGTACACTTACTGTAACAGAGCTTGATTTCGTACTGTTTCATCTTGAGACTGCTAGGAAGAAAAACATGTTTTTCCAACTGATAAATGTTAATCCAATGCAACAAGCTAAAAATATTAACATTTAAAGTAATTTTTGTGTTATTCTTTCTTAGCTTCTTTTTTATTGTGGTAAAATACAAATAAAATTTACTATCTGTTTACTATCTGTACATTTGTAAGTGCACAGTTCTCTGGCATTAAGTATATTCACACTATTGTACAACCATGATCACCATTCACCTCCAGAACTTTTTCATTTTCCCAAACTGAAACTCCACACTCATTAAACACTAACTCCCCAATCCCCTCCCCACCAACCATGGCAGCCACCATTCTGCTTTCTGTCTTTATTGATTTACTACTCTGGAAACATCATATAAGAGGAATCATACAATTTTAATCATTCTGAGGCTAGCTTATTTCACTTAGTATAATGTATTCAAGGTTCATCTACGTTATGGCATGTATCTGCATTTCCTTCCATTTTAAGGCTGAATAATATTCTACTGTATGTATGTACCACATTTGATTTATTCATCTATTGATGGACACTTGCAGTGCTTCCACCTTATTTGACTATGGGGAATAACACTGCCATAAACATGTGTGGACAAATACATCTATTCAAGTCCCTGCTTTTACTTCTTTGGCATATACAGTCAGAAGTGAAATTGCTAAATCATTAAGGTGATTCTATGTTTAACTTTTTAAAGGAATAGCCATACCATTTTCCACAGCAGTTACATCATTTCAACTTCTCCACATTCTTGCCAACATTTGTTATTTTCTGGGTTTTTTTTTTGAGATGGAGTTTCGCTCTTGTTACCCAGGCTGGAGTGCAATGGCGCGATCTCGGCTCACCACAACCTCCGCCTCCTGGGTTCAGGCAATTCTCCTGCCTCAGCCTCCTGAGTAACTGGGATTACAGGCACGCGCCACAATGCCCAGCTAATTTTTTGTATTTTTTTAGTAGAGACGGGGTTTCACCATGTTGACCAGGATGGTCTCGATCTCTTGACCTCGTGATCCACCCGCCTTGGCCTCCCAAAGTGCTGGGATTACAGGCTTGAGCCACCGCGCCCGGCCTTTTTTTTTTTTTTTAAATAGTCATCATAATGAATGTAAAGTGGTATTTCACTGTGATTTGGATTTGCATTTCCCTAATGATTAGTGATATTGAGCATCTGCTCATTGTCCATTTTTATATCTCTTTTGGTGAAATGTCTATTAGAGACCTCTACTCATTTTTTAATTCAGTTGTTTTTTTTCCGCTGTGGAGTTGTAAGAATTCTTTATATATTCTGTAAACCAGACATGATTTGCAAATATTTTCTCCCATTCCATTTACATTAAATATATAGATATATTTGAGATTTCTCTAACTTTTTGATGTGGATGTTTAGTGATATAAATCTCTCTCTTAACACTGCCTTAACTGTGTCCCAGAGATTCTGGTATGTTGTGTTTTTGTTCTCATTCATTTCAAAGTATATCTTGATTTCTGCCTTAATTTCATATTTACCCAAAAGACATTCAGGAGAAAGTTGTTTAATTTCCATGTAACTATACGGTTTTGGGCAATTTTCTTGGCCTTGACCTCTATTTTTATTGTGCTGTGGCCTAAGAGTGAGGTTGGTATGATTCCAATTTTTTGACTTTACTGAAAATTGTTTCATATCCAATTGCAGGGTCAATTTTAGAAAATGTGCCATGGGGCAATGAAAAGAATGTATATTCTGTTGTTGTTGGGTGGAGAGTTCTGTAGATGTCTATTAGGTCCATTTGGTCAAGTGTAGAGTTCAGATCCTGAAACTCTTTGTTAATTTTCTGCTTCGATGATCTAATATTGTCAGTGTGGTATTGAAGTTTCCCCGTACTATTGTGTGGGAGTCTAAGTCTTTTATTAGGTCTCTAAGAACTTCCTTTATGAATATGGATGCATCCAAGTTAGGTGCATGAAGATTTAGGACAGTTAGGTCTTCTTGTTGAATTTAACTCTTTTTTACCAGTATGCAATGCCCTTCTTTCCCTTGCTGTGGACTAGGGAAGGAAATGTCCCTCTTTGTCATTTTTGATCTTTGTTGGTTTAAAGGCAGTCTTTTCTGAAATTAGAATTGCAATGCCTGCTTTTTTCTGTTTTCTATTTTTAATTATTACCTCTTATTTCACAATTATTGGAGCCAGAGGAAATAAATGTTATTTTTTATGAACTCAAAAGTTACAAAATTAATTTTCAAGTGAGTTATTAGAAGCCAAATATAGATCTCTCAATTTTAAGAAAAATATCTGGTGTTAATTTTTTTGCTTGGTAGATTTTTCTCCATCCTTTTATTTTGAGTCTATGGGTATCATTGCATGTGAGATGGGTCTCTTGAAGACAGCATACCACTGGGTCTGGCCTCTGTATTCAGCTTGCCATTCTGTGCCTTTTAATTGGGACATTTAGCTCTTTACATTCAAGGTTAGTATTAATATGTGTGGATCTGATCCTGTCATCATGTTTTTAGCCGGTTATTATGCAGATTTGTTTGTGTGGTTGCTTTATACTGTCACTGGTTGGCATACTTAAGTATGTTTTTGTAGTCGTTAGTAACAGTATTTCCTTTCCATATTTAATGCTTCTTTTAGAAGCTCCTGTAAGGAAGGTCTGCTGGTAATGAATTCCCTGAGCATTTGCTTGTCTCAAAAGGATCTTATTTCTCAAAATAACAAACATCACAACTAGAAGAACTGGAGAAGCAAGAGCAAAGCAACCTCAAAGCTAGCAGAAGACAATAAATATCCAAAATCAAAGCTGAACTGAAGGACACAGAGACACGAAAAACCATACAAAAGATCAATAAATCCAGGAGCTGGTTCTTTGGAAAAAATTAATAAGACAGATGGAATTCTAGCTAGACTAATAAAGAAGAAAAGAGAGAAAACTCAAATAAACACAATAAGACATGACAAAGGAGAAGTTACCACTGACCCCACAGAAATGCAAATAGCAATCAGATATGACTAGCAACATCTCTATGCACATAAATCTAAAATTCTAGAAGAAATGGGTAAATTCCTGGACAAATGCATCCTCCCAAAACTGAATCAGGAAGAAACTGAATACTTAAACAGACCAATAATGAGCTTTGAAATTAAATCAGTAATAAACAGCCTACCAATTAAAAAAAGCTCAGGACCAGACAGATTCACAGCTGAATTATAAAAAATGTGCAAGGAAGAGCTAGTGCCATTCCTAATGAAGTTATTCCAAAAAATTGAGAAGGAGAGAATTATCTCCAACTCATTCTATAAGGCCAGCATCATCCTGATACTAAACCTGGCAGAGCCACAATAACAGAAAAAGAAAACTTCAGGCCAATATCTTCAGTGAACATAGATGCTCATCAAAATCCTCAACAAAATACTAATAAACCAAATGTGAATTAGTACATCAAAAAGCTAATTCACCATGATCAAGTAGGCTTTATCTCTGGAATGCTTCAACATACTCAAATCAATAAATGTGATTCATCATGTAAACAGAACTAAGAACAAAAACCACATGATTATCCAAATAGATGCAGAAAAGGCTTTCAATAAAATTCAAATCCCTTTATGTTAAAAACCCTCAATAACCTAAGCATTGAAGGAACATATTTACCACCTATGACAAAGCCACAGCCACCATCAAACTTCATACTGAACGGGCAAAGGTTGAAAACATTACCCTTGAAAAAATCAGAACAAGACAAGGATGCCCTCTCTCACCATTCCTATTCAACATAGTATTGGAAGGCCTGGCCAGAGCAGTCGGGTAAGAGAAAGAAATAAAAGGCATCTAAATAAAAAGAGAGGAAGTCAAACCATACCTGTTTGCAGATGACACGATTCTATATCTAGAAAACCTCAGTCTCTCCCCAAAAGCTCCTTGAGCTGAGAAGCAACTTCAGCAAAGTTTCAGAATACAAAATCAATGTACAAAAATCAGTAGCATTTCTATACACCAACAGCATCCAAAAGAAACACAATCCCATTCACAATTGCCAAAATAATAATAATAATAATAATAATAACTAGGGTTCCAGCTAACTGGGGAGGTGAAAGATCTCTACAATGAGAATTACAAAACACTGCTCAAACAAATCATAGGTGACACAAATAAAAGAACATTCCATTCTCTTGAATAGGAAGACTCAATATCATTAATATGGCCATATCACCCAAAGCAATGTACAGATTCAATGCTATTCCTATCAAACTACCAATGACATTCTTCACAGAACTAGAAAAACTATTCTAAAATTCATATGGAGCCAAAAAAGAGCCCAACTAGCTAAGGCAATCCTAAGCAAAAAGAACAAAGCTGGAGGAATCACACTGCCCATCTTTAAACTGTACAAGGCTACAAAACCAAATTAGCATGGTACTGGTACAAAAATAGACACATAAACCAATGGAACAGAAGAGAGAGCCCAGAAATACAGCTACACACCTATAATCATCTGATCTTGGGCAAAGGTGACAAAAACAAGCAATGGGGAAAGAACTCCTTACTCAATAAACGATGATGGGATAACTGGCTAGCTATATTCAGAAGGTTTAAACTGGACCCCTTTCTTATACTATATATAAAAATCAACTCAAGATGGATTAAAGATCTAATATAAAACCTAAAACTATACAAACCCTGTAAGACAACCTAGGAAATACCATTCTGGACATAGGAACTGGCAAACGTTTGATAATGAAAATTCCAAAAGCAATCACAAGAAAAGCAAAAACTGATAAATGGAACCTAATTAAACCAAACAGCTTCTGCACAGCAAAAGAAACTATCAACAGAATAAACAGGCAACCTACAAAATGGGAGAAAATGTTTGCAAACTATACATCTGACAAAGGTCTAATATCCAGAACCTACAAGGAATTTACATAAATGTACAAGCAAAAAACAACTCCATTAAAAAGTAGGCAAAAGACATGAACAGACACTTTTCAAAAGAAGTCATATGTGGCCAACAAGCATACAAAAAAATGCTCAATATCACTAATCATTCAGGAAATACAAATCAAAACCATAATGAGATACTAGCTCATACAGTCAAAATCACCATTCTTAAAATTAAGTTAAAGAATAACAGGCCAGGCACAGTGGCTCATGCTTGTAATCCCAGCACTTTAGGAGTCCAAAATGGGCAGATCACTTGAGGTCAGGAGTTTGAGACCAGTCTGACCAACATGGCAAAACCCTGTCTCTACTAAAAATACAAAAATTAGCCAGATGTGGTGGCAGGTGGCTGTAGTCCCAGCTACTCAGGAGGCTGAGACATGAGAATTGCTTTAACCCAGGAGGTGGAGGTTGCAGTGAGCCGAGACTGTGCCACTGCCCTCCAGCCTGGATAACAGAGACTCTATCTCAAAAAAAAAAAAAAGTAAACAAATAACAGATGCTGGGAGGTTGAGAAGAAAAGGGAGCATTTATACACTGCTGGTGGGAGTATAAATTAGTCCAACCATTGTGGAAAGTGGTGTGGTGACTCCTCAAAGAACTAAAAAAAGAACTACCATTCAATCCTACAATCCCACTAGTAGGCACTGACCCAAAGGAATATAAATCGTTCTACCATAAAGATACATGCACATGTATGTTATTACAGCACTGTTCACAATAGCAAAGACGTAGAATAAACCTAATTGCCCATAAATGGTAGACTGGGTAAAGAAAATGTGGTAGATATACACCATGAAATACTATGCAGCCATAAAAAAAAGAATGAGATCATATTGTATACAGCAACATGGATGGAACTGGAGGCCATTATCCTTAGCAAACTAATGCAGAAACACAAAATCAAATAACATATGTTCTCACTCATAAGTAGGAGCTACATCATGAGAACACATGGACAGAAAGAGGGGAACAACAGATACTGGGGCTTACTTGAGGGTGAATGGTGGGAGAAGGGAAAGGTTCAGAAAAAAACTGTTCATGTACTATGCTTAGTACCCAGGTGATAATCTGTACACACACACACACACACACACACACACACACACATAAATTGATTCTCAGAAATCTACATGCAGTTTGAAATGATATAAATGTCAAAATCATATTTTAATAAACCAAAAAATAAAAATTCTTAGTGTGTGTGTGTGCACATGCACACGCATGCGTGCACATACACATACATACACTCACACACATAAGATAACAAAAGTGTCTTTTCAGTGGCCTATATCTCAAATTACACCATATAGACTAGTATCTTCTTCACAAGTTTAAGAAGAATCCCTAATATAAAATGGAGATAAAAATCATAATGATTAAATCCTGTTTTAACCTCTGTTCCACTCACATCTGCATCTCTACCAAAGGGCGAAAAACATAAGAGATGTAAGAGTGGACAAAAGAAAACACAGTTCACCCTTGAACAACACAGGCTTGAACTGTGTGGGTTCACTTATACATGAATTTTTTTAAACCCCTGCAACCCCTCGGAAAGCAAGACCAACCCCACCTCTTTCCTCTTTCGCTTCCCCCGTCTACTCAATGTGAAGATGATAGGATGAAGATCTTTATGATGAACCACTTGCACTTAATGAATAGTAAATGTTTTCTCTTCTTTATGATTTGCTTAACATTTTCTTTTCTCTACCTTACTGTACTGTAATAATATAGTATATAATACGTGTAAAAGACAAAATATATATTGACTGTTTATATTATCAGTAAGGCTTCCAGTCAACAGTAGGCTATAAGTAATTAAGTTTTGGGGGAATCAAAGTTATATTTGGATTTTTGACTGCAAAGGAAGTCAGCATCCCTAACTCCCAAATTGTTAGGGATCAAGGGTTAACTGTATTTTAAATTCTCCCTCCTAAAACAATGATTTTCATCAAAGTTGCAGCAAAGAAATAGAATGACTGGTTAAGAGGTAAAATTTGATAAGAGAAGAGAAAGGAAACAAAATAATAGACAAAAAAAGAGTTATCAGTAGTAATTTGCCACTATGAGAGACAGCATTTTCAATTTTTAATGAGAAAGTATTCAATCAACACACTACACACCTGTAATATTGTATCCTTGCTAAGAACAGGCATCACCTTATTTTTATTCATTTGCTCTTGCAGATCTTCTCTGATCTTAAACCCAAGTTGAATCTCAGGAGAAGGCATGCCTACAATGAAATATAATCATAAATCATTTGCAATAGTTTTATTTCTCTGCTTTGACAATAATCCAAGAATTTTATAGGCATGCAAAATGTCATTAAGAAACATCTAGCATATCATAATTTCTTTATTTCTTCTAAAAAATATGGGATACATGTGCAGAATGTGCAGGTTTGTTACACAGGTATACACATGCCATGGTGGTTTGCTGCATCTATTCACACATCCTCTAAGTTCCCTCCCCTCACCCGCTCCATGCCCCAACAGCCATGGTGTGTGTTGTTCCCCTGTGTCTATGTGTTCTTAATGTTCAACTCCCACTTATGAGTGAGAACATTCGGTGTTTGGTTTTCTGTTCCTATGTTAATTTTCTGAGGATAATGGCTTCCAGCTTCATCCATATCCCTGCAAAGTACATGATCTCATTCCTTTTTATGGCTGCATAGTATTTCATGGTATACATGTACCATATTTTCTTTAGCCAGTCTATCATTGATGGGCATTTGGGTTGGTTCCATGTGTTTGCCATTGTAAACCATGCTGCAATAAACATATGTGTGCATGTGTCTTTATAGTAGAATAATTTATATTCCTTTGGGTATACACCTAGTAATGGGATTGCTGGGTCAAATGGTATTTCTGGTTCTGGATCCTTCAGAAATTGCTGTACTGTCTTCCACAATGGTTAAACTAATTTACATTCCCACCAACAGTGTAAAAGCATTCCTATTTCTCCACAGCCTCACCAGTATCTATTGTTTCCTGACTTTTTAATAATCACCATTCTGACTGGCATGAGATGGTATCTCACTGTGGTTTTAATTTGCATTTTCTGATAATCAGTGATGTTGAGCTTTTTCTCATATGTTGGTAGTATATCATAATTTCTTAACTGCCACTTTCATGTGTTAATATTTTTAAATCATTAAGAGAAAACACATACACTATACTAAATGAAATAATACTTGATATTTCTTTGTCTCAGGATGAATAAAAGCAAACAATATGCATAGAAAGTATACAGACTTAAACACCACTTGAATAAATTTATGTTCCTTTTAAAATTCATTTTAGGTCATTTTTTGAAACTCATGCTAGTACAGAACTCAAAAAAGTCAGAGTTTTTGTCATCAAAATGGCAAATTGAGCCCATATTTTAACTTTAACCTTCTAAGTTCATAGAAAAATATCCAAAGAAATTATAAGATTTTTTGGTTTTTGAAAATCTGAAGCAACAATGGAAAGAAAAGGAATATAGATATATACCCCCTATAGATCAAAAGATGGGAATGGATTCAAGGAAACCCAAATAGTAGTAAACAGCTTGTTATAGACTGAATGTCTGTGTATGTCCACCCCAGCCAAATGCATATGCTGATGCCCTAACCCCCAATGTAATGATATTAGGAGGTAAGATCTTTGGCAGGTAGTTAGGTTTAGATGAGGTATTGAGGGAGAAGCCCTCATAATCCCTCCTGGGATTAATATCCTTATAGAAAGAGAGAGGAAGGCCAGAGCCCTCTCCCCCTGAGCACAAAAGGGAGGTCATGTGAGCACATAGCAATGTAGCAGCCATCTGCACAATCCAGGAAAAGGATTCTCACCAAGAACCAAATCTGTCAGCACCTTGACTTTGGATTTCCCATCCTCCAGAACTGTGAAAAATAAATGTCTGCAGTTCAAACCACACAGTCTATAGTATTTTGTTATAGCAGCCCAAGCTAAGACACAGCTTATCATACAACACAGGAAAAGGAAGAGCTCTCTCAGAAATAATTTTATATATACATGTATATACACATAAATACATTTCTTCCATTAGAATTCCAGAAAACCACCCAGTTCAGAGAAAATCCCCCTAACAAAAGTTGGAAGAAGGTAAACTGGAAGACCACTGTGATAAAGTATCATACTGCATTCAGCTTGCTGTTTGTATCAAAGAAACTTAGGACGAATGCCATGGCCAATTACTCTGTATAACAAGATATCTTCCCTACTATATATAGAAACACAATAAAGCTAAGGATGATAAAATAATATAGTGATGAAATAGTCACAGAAATAGACAAATAGTCAATGAAACAAAACAATGAATAGAAAATGAATATACATACATACATGTATATGGAAATTTAATATATGACAATGGTATTTTAAACCATGACAAGATGGATTATTCAGTAAATAATATTGGGAAAATTAACCATTTCAAAAAACAAAGTTTGAGTCCCACCTTTCCCATATGCCAAAATATTCCAAACATTAAAAATATAAAAGCTACAAATATAATCAATGAAAATAAAGATTAAAAATATATCTCTATGGTTTTTAGGTGAGTGAAGTACTTCTAAATCTGATAGAGAAACAAGAAACCTTAAAAGAGAAGACTGACAGCTCTTACTACACAAAACTTAAACTTTCTTCACTGTAAAATATATCATAAATATTAAAAGATAACCAGAAAACTGGGTAAAACTATTCACAACGCATATATGACAAAGATTTGCTATCTTTAATATATAAAATGCTGTTGCAAATCAATAATAAAAGAATAAATTGGAGACAGATGCAGGCAATCCATACACAAAAAAAAATTATGAATTTTTGATATTAAAATAGGCCTAATATTTGGTAATCCTTGAAAATGCAAACTAAATCAGATACTTTTTATTTGGCAAAGACTGAATTATGTCCTGCATTGGTTGTAGGAAGAAGGAGATATCTTTTTAAGGGGAAATATACGTTAAGAGCAGACACGTGTACACCTCTAAATAGCAAATCTACTTTTAGATAGTTATTCCAAGGAAATAATCAGAAAAGCAGGCAAATGTATAAGTATTAAGATATTCACATTTTATAATAGTATTGAAAAACATTAAATATCATTAATTCATTAAATAAGGTACATTCATATAATGGAATAATATGTAGCAATGTAAAATACTGAGGTAGACTCCTCCAACCCCAAGGGCTTTTTGTTGATCAAGGAGTCAAGACTAAGAACAATGACCATATTAATTTGAAGGTCATGTGGTACAGTTTAGGATTAAGAGTTATACACAACTTAATAAACTAATTAAAGCATATTGTGAATGACAGGGTTTGTCAATGAGACAGATCTCATTCCAACTTGACAGGCAACCAATGATACAAACACAAATGGTGGATGAAGATGCAATTGGTGTGTTCCACGAGCAGATAAGAGGTATCTTAAAAGAAGACCTAATACTCTGACGTGTGGTTTCAGGTGAAACTCAGCACATTGATAGCTGTGGTGGCTCTGGTGAGAGACTTCTGCTTGAGAAAGGTGGAGGGAAAAGTAAAGGGAACTCTGTCTTATACCTTAGGTATGAATTCAGCCACAATGGGTAGAGAACAAGGCAGGCTTTTGGGATCACTGATTCAAGAAGGCCTGGCTCTTGGATAGTATTTCTGGAACTGCCCTGAGCCAGATGGGAGCCCACTGCCCTGAAGGGTGAGTTCCAGACCTGTAAGCATTCATTACAAGCTGACTGAAGAGCCCTGAGGCCTTAAGTGAACAGTGACGGTGGTCTGGCAGTATTCCCCTTGGGCCTATGGTGGTGGTGGCCATGGGGTGAGGCCCTCCTACCTATGGAAAGGGGAAGGAAGAGTGGGATGGACTGTATCTCATGATTTGAGTACCAGCTTAGCCACAGTAGAATAGAACACCAGGTAAATTTCTAAGGCTTTTGATTCCAGTCTCTGGTTCCCAGACAGCATCTCTAGACCTGCCCGAAGATTTGGGGAGCTCACTGCACTGAAGGGAAGGACACAAGCCTGACTGGTTTTGCTACCTGCTGATTGTAAAGCTGTAGTGAACATAGGTGGTAGCCAGGTAATAGTTACAGCAGGCTTTGGGCAAGACTCAGTACCCTGCTGGCTTCAGGTCTGACCCAGTGGTGGTAGCTACAGCGGTACTCCAGGTCTGTCCCAGTGATGGTAGCCACAGGAGTACTTTATGTCTGTCCCAGTGGTGGTAGCCACAGGGGTACTTTTATTACCCCATTCCCAGCTCCACACAGTTCAGCAGAGAGAGAGAAAGACTCTGTTTGTTTGGGAGGAAGTAAGGAAAGAAAACAAGAGTCTCTGCCTGGTAATCTAGAAAATTCTTCCAGATCTTATCCAAGTTCACCAAGCTGGTGCCTCTGTAAGTCCGCAAGAAACACAGTGTTACTAGGCTTGGGGTACCCCCTAAGGCAAACACAGCCTAGATAGAGCACAACACCCAAGTCCTTTAGAACACCTGGAAAGCCTTCCCAAGAAGGACAGGTACAAACAAGCCCATATTGTAAAGACTATAATAAATATCCAAATTCAAGATAACACAGAGATGGAATTCAGAATCCTATCAGATAAACTTAACAAAGAGTTTGAGATCATTACAGATGCACAATAGAGTACTATTCAGCCCTAAAAATGAATGAGATTTAATCATTTGCAACAACATGGATAAAGTGAAAATCATTATATTAAGTGAAATAAGCCAGGCACAGAAAGACAAACATCTCATGTTCTCACTTATTTGTGATATCTAAAAATCAAAACAATTGACCTCATGGAGATAGGCAGAAGGATGGTTACCAGAGGCTGGGAAGGGCAGTGGGGAACTGGAGCGAGCTGAGAATAGTTAATTAGTAAAAAAAAAAAGCTAGAAAGAATAAATAAGACCTGTCTGATAACACAACAGGGTGACTATAGTCAATAATAATTGTATATTTCAAAGTAACTAAAAGAAAGTAATTGGATTCTTCATAAGACAAAAGAAAAATGTTTGAGAGGATGGATACCTCATTCTCCATGATGTGCTTATTTCACACTGCTTACTTGTACCAAAAAATCTCTTGTACCCAAAAAATATATGCATCTACTATGAATCCTCAAAAATTAAAAAGAGAAAAGTTTAAAAGACCTTTACACTTTAACTTCATCACCCTGTTTTTCAACTTTTTGTTATTATTTGTATCTTATTATCCTGTGTATGTCTTGAATAGGTGTAACTATTATTTTTGATTGGTTCATCTTTTAGTCCTTCTTCTAAATGTAAGAGTAGTTTACACACTACAGTTACAGTGTTATAATATTCTGTGTTTTTCTGTGTACTTATAATTACCAGTGATCTTTGTACCTTCAGGTGATTACTTATTGCTCACTGATGTTCTTTTCTTTCTGACTGAAGTACTCCCTTTAGCATTTCTTGTAGGACAGGTCTGGTGTTGATGAAATCCCTCAGCTTTTGCTTGGCTGGGAAAGCCCTTATTTCTCCTTTTATCATCCATTTGAATAAACTTTCTAGTCCCATCTCTTTTTCTGCCTACTCTTTAAGGCCAATAACTCTTAGATTTGCCCTTTTGAAGTTATTTTCTAGATCCTATAGGCATACTTCATTGGCTTTTCTTTTTTTCTTTTGTCTCCTCTGACTATATTTTCAAATAGTCTGTCTTTAAGCTCACTAATTGTTTCTTCTCTTTGATCATTTCTGCTATTAAGTGACTGTGATGCATTCTTCAGTATGTCAATTGCATTATTCAACTCCAGAATTTCTGCTTGATTCTTTTAAATTATTTCAATCTCTTTGTCAAATTTATCTGATAGGATTCTGAATTCCTTCTCTGTGCCACCTCAAATTTCTCTGAGTTCCCTCAGGACAGCTATTTTGAATTATCTGTCTGAAAGGCCACATGTCTCTGTTTCTCCAGGATTTTTCTCTGCTGCCTTATTTTGTTTGGTGAAGTTATGTTTTCCTGGATGGTGTTGATGCTAGCAGATGTTCTTCGGTGTCTGGGCATTAAAGAGTTATTTATTGTAGTCTTCACTTATCTGGACTTGGGAAGGCTTTCCAGATATTCAAAAGGATTTCAGTCTTGTGATATAGGGTATATCTGCTTTAGGGGGTACCCTAAGCCCACTAACACTGTATTTCTTGCAGCCTCATAGAGGTACTGCCTTGATGGTCTTGGGCAATATCCAAGAGAATTCTCTGGATTACCAAGCAGAGATTCTTGTTCTCTTCCCTTACTTTCTTTCAAACAAATAGAGCATCTTTCTCTGCCAGCTAAAGCTGGGGGCGGAGTGATACAGCACCCTGTGACCACCATCACTATGACTGTGTGGAATCAGACCAGAAGCCAGCACAGCACTGGGTCTTGCCCAAGGCCTGCTCTAACCACTCCTTGGCTACTGCCTATGTTTGTTCAAGGCCCTGGGGCTCTATAATAAGCCTGTGGCAAAGCCAGCCAGGCCTGTGTCCTCCCCTTCAGGGTGGCAAATTTCCCCCTGGCCCCTGGTGGGTCTAATCAGGAACTACAGTTAAAAACCTCAGAAATCTACCTGGTATTCTATTGCACTGTGACTGAGCTGGCACTCAAACCACAAGACATGGTCCTTCCCACTTTTCTCTTCCCTTTCCAAAGGCAGAGGAGCCTTACTTCATAGCCACGGTCATGATAGGCCACAGGAACTACTGCCAGTATTCTCTTAAGGCCTCAGGGCTCTTAAGTCAGATTGTGGTGAATGCTGCCTGGTCTAGGACTTGCTCTTCAAGGCAGTGGGCCTCCCTCTGACTCAGGGCAGGTTGAGGAATGCTATCCAAGAGTCCAATCCTGGAATCAGGAACCCCAGGAGTCAGCTTGGTTGCTCTAACCGCTGTGCCCTGTTGGTGTCTAAAGCCAGCAAGTCTCAGCATCTCAACGAAGGCCCTCGACACAGTACCTGGGTGTCACTGCTGGTTACTCGGGGTTCAAGGGCTCTTCAGTTAGCAGGTGATGAATCCTGCTACAAGGTCTTTCTCTTCAAGGCAGCAGGTTCCATTCTCGCCCAGGGTGTGTCTAGAAATGTCATCTCGGAGTTAGGGCCTGAAAGTGAGGGACCTCATAACTCTAACCAGAGTCCCATCCTGCTGTGGTTGAGCTGGTATCCATGATGCAAGACAAAGTCCTCCCCATTTTTCCCTTTCTTCTCCTCAAGTGGAAGGAAGGGGTCTTTTTTGAAGCTGTGAGCTGTGTGGCCTGGGATTAGGGAGGGGTAATGCCAGCATTCTTTTAGTCACCCCAGCTGGTGTCTCAGTATAACACATGCCCCACCAGTCCACTGTCTCTGGGCCCAGTTCAAGACTAGGACTCATCTAAGAGTTACAGTCTTTATGGCCTAGATTGCCTTTAAAGTGTAGAGACTTGAAGCACTTTAGCCCTCCGTGGCAAGGTTTGTAGGAACTTAAGTTACAACTGACAGGACTGGTGATTCCCCTCTAGCTAGAGCTGGTTTAAATGCTCCCTCCATGGGCAGGTGTCATCTGAGTTCGGTCCGATTTTCCTCTCTGTTCTAACAGGACAGCACTGAGCTCAGTGCCTCACAGTTGCTGTGCTCCCCTCCCACAGTGACCAGAGACGCTCTCTACACCACGTTGCAGCTGCTAGGGGGTTGTGGAGGGGTGGCATCGGCAACTCAAAACTGTTTTTTCTCTCTTTACTGCCTTTTTCAGCAATACGATACTAAAACCAGGTACTATGAGGGCTCACCGGAATTTCGGTTCTTACGAAGGTGTTTTTTCTTTACAGATAGTTGTTAAATTGGTGTTCTTGCTGGGGGAAAAATTGGTGGAGGCTTTTATGCCATCACCTTGCTCTGTCCAAAAGTGCAGAGTTTCTATTAGCTTTCTTTTTGCTTGTTTGTTTATGCAAACAGTGTTAAGTTGTTATCAGCTTAAAATAATGGGTTATAGGACAGTATACACAAGCCTCATGGTAACCTCAAATCAAAAAACATATAACAGATACACAAAAAATAAAAAGCAAGAAATTAAATAATATCACCAGAGAAAATCACCTTCATTAAAAGGAAGACAAGGAAGGAAGGAGAGAAGAGATCACAAAGTAACAGAAAACAAATAAAATGACAGGAGTAAGTCCTTACTTACCAATAACAACATTCAATGTAAACAGACTAAACTCTCCAATCAAAAGCCATACAATAGCTGAATGCATAAAAATATAAGGCCCAGATATCTGCTACCTACAAAATGCACACTTCGCCTATAAAGACACACATAGACTGAAAATAAAGGAATGGGAAAAGATATTCTATGACAAGGGAAACCAAAAAAGAGCAAGAATAGCTATATTAGACAAAATATATTTCAAGATAAAAACTATAAGAACAGACAAAGAAAGTCATTATATAATGATAAAGGAGTCAATGTGGCAAAAGGATATAACAATTGTAAATATATATGCACCCAACACTGAAGCACCCAGATATATATATATCAAGTATATATATATCAAGTGTATATGTATATATAAAGTGTATATATATATATATATATATATATATATATATATATACATATAGCAAGTATTATTAGAGCTAAAGACAGAAATACCCCAAAACAACAAGAGCTGGAGGTTACATTATCACATTTTCAGCACTGGATGTATCTTCCAGACAGAAATTCAACAAAGAAAAATCAGACTTAAGCTGCACTGCAGACTAAATGAACCTAGATATTTATAGAACATTTCATCCAACAGCTGCAGAAAACACATTTTTCTCCTCAGCACCTGGATCATTCTCAAGGACAGACCAGATGTTAGGTGAAAAATAAATCTTAAAACACTCAGAAAAACTGAAGTAATATCAAGCATCTTCTCTGACCACAATGGAATAAAACTAGAAATCAATAACGAGAGGAACTGTGGAAACTATATAAACACATGGAAATTAAACAATATGCTCCTGAATGACCTGTATGTTAGTAAAGAAATTAAGAAAATTTTAAAATGTATTTAAACAAATAATAGCAGAAATACAACATACCAAAACCTATGAGACACAGTGAAAGATATACTAAAAAGGAAGTCTATAGGTATAAGAAACTATATCAAAAAAAGAAAAAAAAAAACTTTAAAACTTCAAATAAACAACCTGGTGATGCATCCTAAAGAACCAGAAAAGCAGAAGCAAACTAAACCCAAAGTTAGTAAAAGAAAAGAATAATATCAGAACAGAAATAAATGAAATTGAAATAAGGAAAATACAAAGCTCAATAAAATAAAGTTTGTTTCTTGAAAAGATAAACAAAATAAATAAACTGTTAGCAAGACTAAGAAAAAAAAGAGAAGATTCAAATAAATAAAATCAGAGATTAAAAAGGAGACATTATAACTGATACTGTAGAAATTCAAAGAATCATTAGTTGCTACTAGGAGCAACTATATGCCAATAAATTTAAAAATCTAGAAGAAATTGATAAATTCCTAGATACATATAACCTACTAAGATTGAACCAGAAAGAAATTCCAAATCTGAACAGACCAATAACAAGCAATGAAATCAATGTCATAATAAAAAGTCTGCCAGCCAAAAGAAGCCTGGGACCCAGTGGCTTCACTGCTAATTCTACCTAACATTTAACGTAGAACTAATACCAATCGTACTCAAATTGCTGCAGAGAGAGAGAGAGAGAGAGAGAGAGAGAGAGAGAGAGAAAGGAATACTTCCAAACTCACTTTATAAAGCTAGTATAACCCTGATACCAAACCAGCAAAAATAATAACTAAAAAAAGAAAATAGGCCAATATCACTAATAATTATTGGTACAAAAATCCTCAAAAAAATTAGCAAACCAAATTCAACAAGACATTAAAAAGATCATTCATCATGACCAAGTGCGATTTATTTCAGGGATGCAAGGATGGTTCAACATATGCAAATCAATCAATGTGCTACATCATATTAAAAGAATGAAGGACAAAAACCACATGATCATTTCAACTGATGCAGAAAAGGCATTTAATAAAATTTAACATCCCTTCATTATTAAAAAAAAAACTAAAAAATTATGTGTAGAAAGAATATGCCTCAACATAATAAATGCCATATAAAACAGACCCACAGCTAATACCATACTAAGTGGAGAAAAACTGAAAGCCTTTCCTCTAACATCTGGAACATGATGACAATTCTGTCTTTCACAATTATTATCCAACACAGTACTAGCAGTCCTAGCTAGAGCAATCAGACAAGGCAAAGAAAATAAAGGGCATCCACATTAGAAAGGTGAAAGTCAAATTATCCTTGTTTGCAGATGATATAATCTTACATTTAGAAAAACCTAAAACACACACACACACACACACACACAAACTAATGGAACTGATAAATTCAATAAAGTTGTAGGACATAAAATCAACATACAAAAATCAATAGCATTTCTATATTTCTATATTTCAACAGGAAACAAGCTGAAAAAGAAGTCAAGAAAATAATCCCATTCACAATAGCTACAAATAAAATAAAATACCTAAGAATTAACTAAGAAGGTAAAAGATCTCTACAATGAAAACTATAAAGATTGATTCAAGAAATTGAAGAGGACCTACAAAAAACGGAAAGATATTCCATGTTCACAGACTATTGTTAAAATGTCCATCCTAACTGATATGGTTTGGCTGTGTGCCACCCAAATCTCATCCGGAATTCCCATGTGTTGTGAGAAGGACATGGTGGGAGGTGATTGAATCATGGGGAAAGGTTTTTCCTGTACTGTTCTCACGATAGTGAGTAAGTCTCAGATCTGACAGTTACTATAAGGAGTTTTCCTGCACAAGCTGTCTTCTTGCCTGCTGCAATCCATGTAAGATATGACTTGCTGCTCCATACCTTCCACCATGATTGTGAAGCCTCCCCAGCCATGTGGAACTGTAAGTCCAATAAACCTCTTCCTTTTGTAAATTGCCCAGTCTTGGGTATGTCTTTATTAGCAGAATGAAAATGGACTAATACAGTAAATTGGTACAGGGAGTGGGGTGTTGCTGAAAATACACTTGAAAGTGTAGAAGTGACTTTGGAACTGGCTAACAGGCAGAGGTTGGAACGGTTTGGAGAGCCCAGTAGAAGACAGAAATATGTGAGAAAGTTTGGAATTTCCTAGAGACTTGTTGAATGGCTTTAACCAAAAGCCTGATAGTGATATGAACAATAAGGTCCAAGCTGAGATGGTCTCAGATGGAGAAACTTGTTGGGAACTGGAGCAACGATGACTCTTGTTAAGTTTTAGCAGAGACTGGCAGTATTTTGTGCCTGCCCTAGAGATTTGTGGAACTTTGAACTTGAGAGAGATGGCTTAGGGTATCTGGTAGAAAAAATTTCTAGGCCGGGCGCTGTGGCTCAAGCCTGTAATCCTAGCACTTTGGGAGGCCGAGACGGGTGGATCACGAGGTCAAGAGATCAAGACCATCCTGGTCAACAAGGTGAAACCCCGTCTCTACTAAAAATACAAAAAATTAGCTGGGCATGGTGGCACGTGCCTGTAATCCCAGCTACTCAGGAGGCTGAGGCAGGAGAATTGCCTGAGCCCAGGAGGCGGAGGTTGCAGTGAGCCGAGATCGCGCCATTGCACTCCAGCCTGGGTAACAAGAGCAAAACTCCATCTCAAAAAAAAAAAAAAAAAATTTCTAAACAGCAAAGCATTCAAGAAGTGATTTGGGAGCTGTTAAAGGCATTCAGTTTTATAAGACAAGCACAGCATAAAAGTTCAGACAATTTGCAGCCTGGCAATGGGATAGAAAATAAAAACCCACTTTCGGAGGAAAAATTGAAACTAGCTGTAGAAATTTGCAAAAGTAATGAGGAGCTGAATGTAAATTTGCAAGACAATGGGCAGAATGTCTCCAAGGCATGTAAGAGGTCTTCACGGCAGTCCTTCCCATCACAGGCCTGGAGGCCTAGAAGAAAATGTTCCATGGGATAGGCCCAGGGGTCCCTGTGCTGTGTGCAGTCTAGGGACTTGGTGCCCTGCATCCCAGCTACTCTGGCCATGACTAAAAGGGGCCAAGGTACAGCTCAGGCTGTTGCTTCAGAGGGTGAAGGCCCCAAGCCGTGGCAGTTTCCATGTGGTATGGAGCCTGTGGGTGCACAGAAGTCAAGAACTGAGGTTTGGGAACCTCTGCCTAGATTTCAGAAGGTGTATAGGAACATCTGGATGCCCAGGCAAAAGTTTGCTGCAACGGTTGGGCCCTCACGGAGAACCTCTGCTAGGGCAGTGCAGAAGGGAAATGTGGGGTCAGAACCCCCATATAGAGTTCCTACTGGGTCACTGCCTAGTGGAGCTGTTAGAAGACGGCCACCATCCTCCAGACCCCAGATTAGCAGATCCACTGACAGCTTGCACTGTGCACCTGAAAAAGCCAAAGACACTCAATGCCAGCCCGTAAAAGTAGCCAGGGGGAGACTGTACCCTGCAAAGCCACAGGGGTGGAGCTGCCCAAGACCATGGGAACCCACCGCTTGCATGAGCTAGACGTGAGACATGGAGTCAAAGGAGATCATTTTGGAGGTTTAAGATTTGACTGCCCTGTTAGATTTTTGGACTTGCATGGGGCCTGTTGCCCCTTGTTTTGGCCAATGCCTCCCATTTGGAATGGCTGTTTTTATCCAATGCTTGTACCCCCACTGTATCTGGAAAGTAACTAACTTACTTTTAATTTTACAGGCTCATAGACAGAAGGGACTTGGCTTGTCTCAGATGAGACTTTGGACTGTGGACTTTTGAGTTGATGCTAAAATGAATTAAGACTTTGCGGGACCATTGGGAAGGCATGATTGGTCTTGAAATGTGAGGACGTGAGATATAGGAAGAGCCAGGGCAGAATGATACAGTTTGCCTATGTCCCCACCCAAATCTCATCTTGAATTCCCATGTGTTATGGGAGGGACCCAACGGGAGGTAAGTGAATCATGGGGAGCAGTTCCTTCCCATGCTGTTCTTGTGACAGTAAGTCTCACGAGATCTGAGGGTTATTATAAGTGGACGTTTTTCTGCACAAGCTCTCTTTTTGCCTGCTGCCATCCATGTAGGTTGTGATGTACTGCTCCTTGTCTTCTGCTATGATTGTGAAACCTCCCCACCCATGTGGAACTGTAAGTCCAGTACAATTCTTTCTTTTGTAAATCGCCCAGTCACAGGTACGTTTTTATCAGCAGTGTGAAAATGGACTACTACACTACCCAAAGCAATCTACAGATTCAATGCTATCCCTATCAAAATACCAATGACAATTCGTCACAGAAAATAAAAAATCAATCCTAAAATTTCAATGGAACCACAAAAGACCCAGAATAGCCTATCTCTATCCTGAGCAAAAAAAATAAAATTAGAGAAATCTCATTACCTGACTTCAAATTATACTACAGAGCTATAGTAACCAAAATGACAGGGTATTGGCATAACAACAGACATAAAAACCAATAGAACAGAATAGAGAACCCAGGAAAATCCATGCATTTACAGTGAAATTATTTTCGACAAAAGTTATAACAACATACATTGGGGAAAGGACAGTCTCTTCAACAAACAGTGCTTGGAAACTGGATGTCCACACACAAAAAAATGAAACTAGATTGCTATCTCTCACCACATATAAAATTCAAATCAAAATGGATTAAGACTTAAATCTAAGACTTCGAATTATGAAATTCCTACAAGGAAACATTGGGGAAACATTCCAGGGCATTGGAGTGGGCAAATATTTATTGAGTAATACCCTGCAAACACAGGCAACCAAAGCAAAAATGAAAAAATGAGATCACATCAAGTTAAAAAGCTTCTGCACAGCAAAATAAATAATCAACAAAGAGACAACCCACAGAATGAGAGAAAATATTTGCAAACTATCCATGTGACAAGGATTTAATAACTGGAATATATAAGGAGCTCAAATAACTCTATAGGAAAAAATATAATAATCTGATTTTAAACTGGGAAAAAGATCTGAACAGATATGTCTCAAAAGAAGACTTACAAATGGCAAACAGATATATGAAAAGGTGTTCAATGTCATAGATTATCAGAGAAATGCAAATCAAAACTACAATGAAATATCATCCCACCCCAGTTAAAATGGCCTTTATGCAAACAACAAGCAATGACAAATGTTGGTGAAGATTGGAGAAAAGTGAGCCATTATACATTGTTGGTGGGAATGTAAATTGGTACAATCACTGTGGAGAGTAGTTTGGCAGGTGTATTTCGTCACAAGACAGAAATACAGCTACTATATAATCCAGCAGCCCTAGTCCTAGGTATTTAGGATTTTCCTTTCCAAAAGAAGAAAATTGTTATATTGAAGAGATATCTGCACTCCCATGTTTACTGCAGCACTATTCACAACAGCCAAGATTTGCAAGCTACCTAAGTTCCATCAACAGATGAATGGATAAAGGAAATATGATACATAAACACAGCTGAGTACCACTCAGCCATGAAAAAGAATGAGATCCTGTCATTTACAACAAGGATGGAACTATATATCATTATGTTAAGTGAAATAACCTAGGTAAGAAAATACAAACTTCATATTTTTTCACTTATTTGTGGGAGTCAAAAATCAAAACAATTGAACTCATGGAGAGAGGGAGTAGAAGGATGGTTACCAGAGGCTAGGAAAGATTTTGGGGGGTGAGGGAGAAGCAGGGATGGTTAATGGATACAAAAAAATAGAAAGAATAAGACCTACTATTTGCTAGCACAACAGAGTGAGTATACTCAAAATTACTTAACTGTACATTTTTAAATAATAAAATAATATATTGGATTATTTGAAACATAAAGGATAAATGCTTAAAGTGATGGATATCCCATTTACCCTGATGTTGTTATTACACCTAAATATCTCATGTACCCCATAAATATATATACCTACTATGTGACCACAAATTTAAAAATTAAAAATTAAAAAAAAAGAAAGAAAACCTACTACTTTACTCCATGACTCTATTTTTACAGACCAGGAATACATTCTTAATTAGAAAACAATTTTGTTCTACTGTATCCTAATATAGCACAGTTTTCTTCATTCTTTCATTTTCCCTTCTCTATTCCTTTACTGCAAGGGTCCCCAATCCCTGGGCCACGGACCAGTACCCATCTGTGGCCTGTTATGAACCAGGTTGCACCGCAGAAGGTAAGCAGCAGGTGAGCCAGTATTATCACCTGAGCTCCACCTCCTGGCTGATCAGCAGCAGCATTAGATTCTCATAGGAGTACAAACCCTACTGTGAACTGCACATGCAAGGGATCTAGATTGTATACTCCTTGCCTGATAACCTGACATGGAACAGTTTCATCCTGAAACAATCCCCCCAGTGACCATCCTTGGAAAAATTATCTTCCATGCAACTGGTCCCTGGTGCCCAAAAGGTTGAGGAACACTGCTTTACTGTACATAAAGTAACTAGTGTGTGTACACAAATATACTGCATTTTTTTGTTTTCCTATATGGCCAATAGGAGGTTTTGATCGACATCAAATGAAGTTGGGATTAAATAAAAACACTGGTTCTGTGAAAGTACCCACTTTCTCCATTAGAAGCATGCTCATTCAGCTTTTATTTTTATAATTCAGTAAATTATTTTGGCTCTATTTTAACACACCAAAAAAAAAAAAACATAGAAATTCTTCCATGCCTTGTTTGAATTTTAATGTTTCCATTTATCATTGCAAAACCAAGGAAAATTTTACAATTTTTTTGGTATGTAGCTATTCAATGTAGAGCAATCCATCATTTAGTAGAAATAAATAAGTCTAAAAAATAATTACTAGTTTTCCTTTTGAATTATGACTCTTGTGTTTAAATAAACTTCTTTAACATGAAAGCAAACAAAAGGTTGAAGTACATAAATATAGACAAGGAAAGAAATGTATAAAGTATGATACCAATTATGAAAAAAGATATTTATAGTGTCATACAAAAGACTGGAAGGATAAACAAATACTAAAGACTGGCAATCATTGGGAGTAGAATTACAGGGAAGAGTAAAGAACATGGCCTTTCATTTTCTACATGATATATTTTTATATTTTAATGCTTTTAATAACCAGTGACATAGCAAAGATTTATTCATTTGAAAAAGAAAAGAAAAAAACTTGGTTGCAATATTGAAACGGATCTCTAACTCCTTTCTAGTGATACTTTATAAATCATAAGAAGGCATCCTGGAGATCAATACTACACACCGTCCCTTCCAATCACATGTGGGAAAATGCACTCCAAGATGAAACCATAACCTCCCACTAAGGTATCAGGTGAGATGATTTACAGTGAAAAGACTATGAACCATAAATACACAAGAGTTAAAAGATCTTTGTGGGTGTTTAGAAAATTTTTTTTTCTATTTTACACTTATTTACAGACATCCTCCAAAAAAAGGTTTTTTAAAATGCTCACAGGAAGAAACCATAAAGAGAAACAACCTATCATTTAAACAGCTACCGCGGAATTGGTCTTTCTGAACACTGCCTATCAGTGATAGATTCTTCTACAAATGTTTAAATCAACATAAAAGTGGCCTCAGAAAGTTAGGTGTATTGGTAGATGAAAGGCACATTTACAATGCATATATCCAAAGGATGTGTGTGCCCTAATTTTAATCTAGAAAAATAAGACTGGTTATTAAAAAGTATTACTTACTTTTACAAATAACAGGTCCTGGGGTTAGGCTAGAGATTTGGAAGAGGAGAAAAGCCATATGGGTAGCACTTCAATACCTCCGTTGCCCTTTCTTTTTTTTTTTTTTTTTTTTTTTTTTTTTTTTTGACACGGAGTTTCGCCCTTGTTACCCAGGCTGGAGTGCAATGGCGCGATCTCGGCTCACTGCAACCTCCGCCTCCTGGGCTCAGGCAATTCTCCTGCCTCAGCCTCCTGAGTAGCTGGGATTACAGGCACATGCCACCATGCCCAGCTAATTTTTTGCGCTTTTAGTAGAGACGGGGTTTCACCATGTTGACCAGGATGGTCTCGATCTCTCGACCTCGTGATCCACCCGCCTCGGCCTCCCAAAGTGCTGGGATTACAGGCTTGAGCCACCACGCCCGGCCCTCCGTTGCCCTTTCTAGGAATCTTAAGCATCTTCTGGAAGCTATGATCCCCACGGTGGTCCCTAATCTAACAGACCCTAATAAACTAAGTCTGTGTAAAATTAAAGAACAAGACTAAGGATGAAAAGGTAAGTTAATGAAATGGTGATCAGCAAGTCCTTGAATAACTTCATTTCAATATTGATTTTTAAAAAATCAATTCCCAGCCAGGCGTGGTGGCTCAAACCTGTAATCCCAGCATTTTGTAAGGCTGAGGCAGGTGGATCACGAGGTCAGGAGTTCGAGACCAGCCTGGCCAATATGGTGAAACCCCATCTCTACTAAAAATACAAAAATTAGCCGGGCATGGTGGCTCACACCTGTAGTCCCAACTACTCAGGATGCTGAGGCAGAACAATCACTTGAACCCGGGAGGTGGAGATTGCAGTGAGGTGAGATCGTGCCACTGAACTCCAGCCTGGGCAACAGAGCAAGACTCCATCTCAGAAAATAAAAAAAAAAAAAAATCAACTCCCAGCTGGGGCCACTGTCTGTGAAATTTCCATGCGCTCCCCATATCTGTATGGGTTTCCTGCAGGTACTCCAGTGTCCTCTCACATCCCAAAGATGTGCATGTTAGGTTCACTGACATGTCTAAATGGTCCCAATACAAGAGTGAGAGAGAGAGAGAGAGAGTGTGAGTGTGTGTGTGTGTGTGTGTGTGTGTGTGTGCGCGCACACACACACACTCTTCAATGGAATGGCCTCCTGTCCAGGGTTGGTTCCTGCCCTGAGCCCTGAGCTGCCAGGATAGGCTTTGGTCACACTCAACCCTGAAGTGGAATAACTGGGTAAACAATTATGTTACTTGTTTCTATTAATCTTTCTTAAATATATGTATAGCTCACATTTATTTCCATGTTTAATATCAGAAGTGTTTTGGTGTTTATTTAGAAGTTTGGTGATGTTCTTATGGCCAGAAATATGCTATAGAAACTTAACTGTTATTTATATCCATTAGCTGATGGCAAAATTGGTTTCCTTATAATTAATTTTGCTTAAAGACTCAGTTTCCAAGAACCTAGCAATAACATTAAATGAGGACTTACTGGGAAACTAAAGGGAAAGAATAATTAACAAAAAGAATCATTCTCACCTTTGCACATTCCTCTTGTATCAGGATGCAGACTGAACTGATATCTAAGAGATGTGTCTTGATCAAATAACAACCTTTCAAATACCAAAAGAGAAGGCATAAGTTGTTAATGTATCTTAAACGAAGAGTAACATTTTAACCATCATTTTTATTATACCGAAACTTGTTAAAATTCTTAGTTATACCACTATTAATGTTTCTATTTCAAAGTGTTATTTCAGAAATGTATAATTTGATTGAAAACATATCCAAGATGAAAAAGAAAAACTCATGTATATAGTCATGTTAATTTCACAAATATTCTGTTATCATTTTTTAATATTTGGGAATAAGGGACAAATATCACTGTCCCAAGTCTAATAAATCTTAATAACTTTTTGAAAAGAGATAAACTGAGATCATTTGAGGGACCAGCGCCAGTGGGTTTTTTTTCCCTTCACATTTCTTTATACCAGAGAACTTGAGATTAAAATCCTGGGATTATATCTGAGTTTATATTTTCATAGTATGCACTGTCAGAATTCCTTTATTTATTTATTTATTTTGAGACAGGGTCATTCTCTGTCACCCAAGCTGTAGTGCAGTGGCATGACCCTGAGTCACTTCAAACTCCTAGGTTAAAGAGATCCTCCTGCCTCAGCTTCCGAAATAGCTGGGACTACAGGTGTACACACCACTATGCCTGGCTATTTTATTTATTTATATATATATATATATATTTTTTTTTTTGTAGAGTCAGGGTCTTATCATGTTGCCCAGGCCAGTCCTGAACTCCTGAGCTTAAGTGATCCTGCCTTGACCTCCCTAAACGCTGGGATTACAGGAATAAGCCACTACACCTGGCCCAGAATTCCTTTAATTTTTTTATTTACTTCTTATTATGTTCAAGGGAGCATCATGGTAACAAAGAGAGAAGATACATAATCCTCGCCCCCTAGAAGCTCCAAATGTAGTAAGGAATATAGAGCTATGAAAATAACCATGATATGCCATGAGTATGCTACTAGGCAAACTTAAATATTTATCTTTTCTGTTTAATATTTATCTTATTTTTATCTTTTCTGCCCAATGAGCAGAAAATGGACAAAAAAAAACTTGAATAGACATTTCTGCAAAGAGGAAATACAAATAGTCAACAGGTACCTGAAAAGATGTTCAGCTTCACTAATCATTAGGGACATGGAAATCAAAACCACACTGAAATACCACCTCATAGCTCACTGCAGCCTTGTACTCCTGGACTCAAGGCGTCTTCCTGCTTCAGCCTCCTGTGTAGCTGGGATTATAAGCATGAGTGACAGTATCTGGCTTAATTTTTTATTTTTCATACTCATGCCTGTTTATGAAAAATAAAAAATTAAGCCAGATACTGTCACTCATGCTTATAATCCCAGCTACACAGGAGGCTGAAGCAGGAAGACGCCTTGAGTCCAGGAGTACAAGGCTGCAGTGAGCTATGATCAGGCCATAGCACTACAGCCTAGGTGACGAAGTAAGACACTATCTCTAAACACACACACACACACACACACACACACACACACACACACACACTTTCTAATAGTTTTCAGCATCAGCAAAATTGACAATGAAAAGGACTCCAGTCCTTAACTTTTCTATTATAACACACCCTCTGTGAGGTGCTATAAGAAGCCTCCTGCTATAAGAAGGAAAGTGTTTTCTTGGCTCTTTACTACTGACCATTAATAAGAATTAAAAATTAATTATTAGAATAAAATTATGCCATTGCTATAGTGCTTTTTTCCAAGAAGTAAAACCATCTATTAATGTTTCTCCAAGAAGTAAAATAATCTATTTATATCCCTAAAAGGGTAAGTTTACTTCTTAAGATGTTGTGAAGTTGCTTTGTTGTTTTGTTTTTCAGACACAGTCACTCTGTTGCCCAGGCTGGAATGAAGTGGCATGATCTCAGCTCACTATCACCTCCACCTCCCAGGTTCAAGCGATTCTCCTGCCTCAGCCTCCGGAGTAGCTGAGATTATGGGTGCCTGCCACTAGGCCTAGCTAATTTTTGTATTTTTAGTAGAGATGGGTTTCACCATGTTGGCCAGGCTGGTCTAGAACTCCTGACCTTCCAGTCTCAACCTCCCAAAGTGCTGAGATTTGAGGTGTGAGCTACTGCACCCAACAAAATTTTGTGAGTTTTTTTTTTTAATTTAAAAATAACGCAAAAGGGGTATGGAGAATTTGGGGGGGTGGTAATGACACTATTCTATATCTTGATTGTAATAGGAGTTACACAATTATGTTTGTCAAAACTCAGAACTGTACACTTAAAAAGGTGAACTTTATGTAAATTGTTCCTGGAAGGGTGACAGAATATGCCACCCCAAAATAAGCCACTGTGACATATGGATTACTCTGAGCTAAAGGAAACTTGAATAACAGCAGATGCCTCCCTTTTTCTTCTTGAAAACAGGAGATAAAAACTCCTGTGTAAAAGATGCCCTCCCTACAGAAAGAGAAAAGAAATATTTTTCAATAGCCAAGATAATTCTGTACAAACAGAACTTGTTAAAATAATTCTATCTTCCTTTAGCCTCCCAACATAATTTAGTCAGCTTTCCACAACTGCCTCTCTTTGTTGAACCTAATACAAAAGCATACAGCCTTTGCCATTTCTTTTCTTATTTTTTTCAAGATGGGAGTCTAGCTCTGTTGGCCAAGCTAGAACGCAGTGATGCGATCTCAGCTTACTGCAACCTCCACCTCCCAGATTCAAGGAATTCTGCCTCAACTTCCTAAGGAGCTTGGACTACAGGTACATACTACTATGCCTGGTTAATTTTTGCATTTTTAATAGAGACAGGGTTTCACCATGTTGGCCAGGCTGGTCTCAAACTCCTGACCTCAAGTGATCTGCCCACCTTAGCCTCCCAAAGTGCTGGGATTACAGGCATGAGCTACTGTGGCTGACCAGGTTTTGTCATTTATTTAAGTCTTCATTTCCTTTCCTTTATTTCCTGTGTCACATAAAACTTATTTTAAATTTACCTAAGTTTTAATATTTAAAGTATTTAATCTATTTCATATCAATTTAATCCTTAGGCTCAACCAGGACGCTGTGAGAGGAGAGGCAGAATTTCTGCCCCTACTTAAAATCTTAATTAAAAATGAAAAAAACTAATATAAATATGTTAATATTCTAATATGTAAACATAAATATTTAACATTATGCCAATAAAAGTACCAATAAGGGCTAGGTATGGTGGATCACGCCTGTAATCCCAGCACTTTGGGAGGCCAAGGTGGGGAGATCACTTGAAGTCAGGAGTTTGAGAACAGCCTGCTCAACATGGTGAAACCCCATCTCTACTAAAAATACAAAAATTAGCTGGATGTGGTTCCAGCTACTCGGCTGGCCCAGACAGGAGAATGGCCGGAACCTGAGAGATGGAGGCTGCTGTGAGCTGAGATCGTGCTACTGCATTCCAGCCTGGGTGACAGAATGAGACTCCATCTCAAAAAAAAAAAAAAAAAAAAAAAGTCCTCTTTCCTAAAGAATTTATTTTTACAAACCCCAGCAATTTATGTTTAAGGAAATTATCTCTGAATTATTTACCATAACAAAAAGTTAAAAACTATATTTTGTTTTAGAATAGTATAATGCTTCAATAATGATATACCTCTACAGCCTTGCTTTGCGAAAGGCCATCCCTCCTCTAGTAGTACCAGCTTTAACCTGGAAGTTTGTTAGAAATGCAGAATCTCAGCTCTTACCCCAGAACTCCTGAATTGGCATCCACATTTTTATAAGATTCTGGAGGGATTCATAAGCATATTAGAAAATTGAAAGTCTAGTCTAGGGCGTGCCAGAAAGAATGAAAATCGAATTATGGTGCTGCTCTTCCACTTGAAACCTTACGAGTACCCTACCAGGACATATGCAGGATGTACAAGATCTTACGCGACCTCACCCTATTTTGCTCTGCAGGCTCATCTTTGCATGCTCAACCTCACATTTTACACTTCAATAAAATTTAACTGTTTGTACATGCCAACACACATAACACAATGTTATGTCCCACTGCTACACCTTTACCCATGCGGTTCCCTTGGCCTAGAATACCTCCCTCTCCTTTATTTGGCTAATTCCTCACCAACCTACCTTCAAGCCTCTATTCAGGAGTCAACTATAGCAAACTTTGATGACCACTTACTTAGGTTGAGGTAAGAGTCCCTTTGGGCTCCTAAACCACCCTGGACACACTTCCATCCTTGAATTTCCCACATCACATTGAAATTATCTGTGCTCAAGTGTTTTTGCTGGCCTGAAGGTTTCTCAAAGGCAGTAGCCTCATCCCTGCCCTCTTTTCCCTGTGTCTAGCAGAGAATAAAGGCTTTGATAACCTGAAATATCGACTTTTTTTGGATCCGTATAAAACTATTTGTTTCCAGTTTGGTAGGGACCAGTTTCCCCATCACACATTCTTTTCTTGAGAGAAATTGTTACCCAATTCCTAGAGCTGAGCTGCAAGTCACTTGAAGCAAAATGCAGTTAAGTTCAGACCTAAGTAGATCTTTCTGGCTTGTGCCAAAAGACTTAAAGCCCCCTCCCCCTCCCCCAAAAGGAAAGGCTTTTGAAAAATGCTGTAAGGCCACCTACTACAAACTTCATCTTGTCCCCAGCTGGGTCGGGGGCAGGTGGGGACAAACTGCGGTTGCTTCGTTACAAGCCCTCGGCTCAGGCCTGGCTGCCCACGAGGCTCTGGTCCCGCCCACAAGCACACGTTCTGGTCGCGACCTCTCCTCAAAACTCCGACCCCCTGAGAGAGCACCCGGGCCGCCCCGGCGCGAGGGCTCAGGCACTGCGGCCCTAATGGTGGTCACCTTCTCCAGGGCAGCTCCTCTTCTTCCAGGTCGCTCTCCGTCACTGAACCCTCTATCACGGTTTCATCACTGTCCCAGTCTGGGGCCTGGACGCCTTCCTCCATCTTTGCCTAACATTCAAAGTCTTTTTAGCCCTCCTCTAACTCCCTCTCGCCCGCAAACAGAAAGAATGCTTTGAGGGCCAGGGGAAATGGTGAGTTAAAAATTTAAAAAAATATAATATAATCGCAGCAGGAGTCGGGCCTCGTGGCTGGGCTGCTGAGGAGCGTGTGGCGGGATCGCCGTCTGGGAGGCAGCCCGCGGGTTCCGCCGCACGCCGCAGGCAGGGGGCAGCCGCGCGCCGCACGCCGGAGCCCTGGCACGCGCTCGGCCCCGCCCCCAGCTCGCGGAGTGGGCGGCCGCGCGAGCCGGCCTGCTCTGGGCGTGGCCCGCCGCCTGCTGTCGCCTTCGCGGTTTTCCATCCTGGTTCGCTAGACCTAGAAGGAATTGGGATTGCTGCTGCGCGGACCCGAAAGGCAGGCGTGCCGCACCCAGAACTCAGGCCGAGCCTGCTTATCGCCCTTGGCCGGGAGGGTGACCTGCCACGCACCTGGTGCGTGTGAGCCCCCGGCACCGGAAGAGCAGTCAGCTCCTGCCCGGCCCAGCAGCCCTGGCATTCTGAAGCCAGAATGTGACCTTAGACCTAATGAGTGTTTTTGCAGCCCACCAAGCGCTTCCTTTCCCTTCAATCCCTTGACAGCCTCTCCTCAAGTGTCCCATGAGGTAGACAAAACATATGTTGAAGCTCATCAGCTAGCTCAGTGGTGTGTTTTGTATTTGTTTTTTTCTCTCAACAACTCTTTGGTCACCTGCAATATAGATTACGCAGGAAAGGCAAGATGAATGCTTAATTTTTCCCCTTTTATCAATGTTAGCATAATAGTAATGCCTAGCAACCTCCAAAAGTAGTCAATTGTGTTTTATGAAGTACTAGAATTTTATGTTTGATGTGTTTCAATATGTTTGAACACTTTTAATTCAAACTAAGTGTTTGAGTTTGAATTGAAAGTGTTAAGCGAGTTTAACCAAGCCAAGTGAGCTTCCACTTGCCAAGTGAGAAAAAGATTCAAGAAAAGATCAAGTTGTTTTCCCATAGCAAGTGTTTAGTATTCACCTTGGAGTCTCCAGCATCTAGCACATATGAAGTCTAAGTTTTGTCATAAATGGATGGAGGTAGAGTTTTCTGACTGCCCAATTCATTACCCTTTTCACTATATGGAGTAGCTTTGCCATTATTATTATTATTATTATTATTTTGTGTTTTTACTATTTATACTTAAGTCACTGCTAGTTAAAATCATTAGTTGGTGGTTATCTTCTAAACTTAACTTGAGGCTGAGGGTGGTGGCTTATACCTATAACCCCAATCCATTGGAGGCCAAGGCAGGAGGATTGCTTGAGGCCAGATGTTCAAGACCAGCCTGGGCAACATCCTATCTCTACAAAAAAAAAAATTTATTTTTAATTAGCAGGGCATGTCAGCATGGACCTGTAGTCTCCTGTACTCAGGAGGTTGAGGTGGGAGGATCGCTTCAGCCCAAGAGTTTGCGGTTACAATGAGCTATGATTGAGCAAATGCACTCCAGCCTGAGCAACAGAGTCATATTATGTCTCAAAAATAAAATAAAATAAACTTACTTGAATATTCCTCACCTCAACTATGTAAATTAGGCAGAACAATAATAAATAATAAATATGCAAAGAACTAGACCTCTTTCTTTTTTACAGTAGTCTATTTATATCCTCCATGTCTAAATCAGACCTAAATTTCTATCACCTTTCCTGCTCACCCATTGTTTAACTAACTCATTAGTTCATTCTTCTGTGTTGCCCAAGCTGGTGTCCAACTCCTGGGCTCAAACTGTCCTCCCACCTCAGCCTTCCAAACAGCTAGAAATACAGTCTCATGCCACTATGCCCACTTTACCCACTGTTTTTAGTCGTCCAGCTCTGCTTTCACAGGAATTGGGGGATCATACCCCGTAAGTAATGGTGAGTGGCTCCATTTGCCCCACAGTGAAAGATGACTCCACTAATAACAGCACTTGCTCCTAACAGCTGGTAGCAAGCTAAGTACAGTAAGTCCTCACTTTATGTTCGTTGGTAGGTTCTTGGAAACCGTGACTTTAAGCAAAATGAGTTATAAGAAAACCAATTTTACCATAGTCTAATTGATACATTTGGTCACAAAAACATTACCAAACTTTTAAATAACACAAAAACACCTTTAATATTAAACATTGAAATAAATGTGAGCTATACATATATTTAAGAAAGATTAATAAAAACAAATAAGGTAATTATTTACCCAGTTATTCCAGTTCAGGGTTGAGGGTGGGTGGAGCCTATCCTGGCAGCTCAGGGCTCAAAGCAGGAGCCAACCCCACACGGGAGGCCATTCCATTGTAGAGCACACACACACACACACACACACACACACACTCTCTCTCTCTCTCTCTCTCTCTCTCACACACACACACACTCATTCTGAGACCGTTTAGACAGGCCAATGAGCCTTACATACACATCTTTGAGATGTGGGAGGAAACCAGAATACCTGGCGGAAACTCACGCTGACATGCGGAGAACATGCAAATTCCACATACACAGTGGCCCTGGCTGGGAAGTATAATAATTTTCTTTTTTCATCAGTGTTGAAACACCGTTGAAAGAAATGTTATTCGAGGATCTGCTATGAAAAACTTCTGAGCCTGAAATTTCACATTCTTTTTAAAAATGCTAAAATCATTCATTGAAATGATGATGGGGAATTTTATAATAAATGGATCAGGTTGGCAACACTTAAACCCACTGATCAATCTTAACATCACTAAAAGTAAGACTCCCAGATATGCCCCTCCTGTCATAACACAATAGGAACATATAGCACTACCTATGAAGTATTCTAGGCCAAAAAAAAAAAGTTAAAAATCTAAATTTAATCAAGCCTCTAGATCTAACTACCAGTTATTTATAAAAGGCAGGGTAGAGAAATCTGTAAAACAATATAAAAGGATAAAATTAACAGAATTCAGAATGTGGGAAACTCTACAGGACAAATACACTTCCCAAAAGAATCACTATCTCAAAGACTTAGACTTTTTTAAATAAAAATAAGTTAGTCAAGGTATCCTCCTGCTTCAACCTCCCGAGTAGCTGGGACAAATGTGTACCACCACTTCTTCCTAGAACTGTAAGAGATGAGACTTTCATGGAAGACTTGATTTATCCTAAGTATAACACAATATGAATCTCTAAGAGACTAAATCCAACAGCACTTTTCACCTTAGTAATATTTCTCTCCAAAATAAAGCTATATGTAGTATTTCACCAAGGATTCAATGATAAGTATTTCAAAATACACTTTCCCAGCAGGGCACAATGGCTTATGTTTGTAATCCCAGTACTTTGGGAGGCAGAGGTGGGAGGATCACTTGAGCTGAGGAACCTGGGCAACATAGAGAGATGCCCATTACTACAAAAATAAAAATAAATAAGCCGGAAGTGGTGGCACACGTCTGTCACAGCTGTTTGGGAGGCTGAAGCAGGAGGATCCCTTGAGGCCAGGAGTTGCAGTGAACTATGATTGTGCCACTGCGCTCCAGCCTGGGTAACAGAGTGAGACCCTGTGTCAAAAAAAAAAAAAAAAACAACACTTTCCAAAAGAATCATTTTCTCAAAGATTTACACTTTTTTTTTAAATAGAAATAAGTTACTGATCCATTAACCCAAGCAATTCACATGTTTAGCACAAATTGAAACTGTCATGTAAACTTTTTAAATGAATGGGAATAAATATGTAACAAACATCAAGATATGTGAAATATTTTCACAAAAACTGCAAAGTTTTGGAGCACACAAAGGCAAGTTTACGTTAGGTGTTGGTTAAGTACCTAAATTTGTTTTTATATTTATTTATTTATTTCTAAGACGGAGTTTCACTCTTATTGCCTAGGCTGGAGAGCAATGGTGCAATCTTGGCTCACTGCAACCTCCACCTCCTGGGTTCAAGTGATTCTCCTGCAAGTAGCTGGGATTAAGGTGTGTGTATTTTTTTAATAGAGTTGGGGCTTCACCATGTTTGCCAGGCTGGTCCCAAACTCCTGGCCTCAGGTGACCCGCCTGCCTTGAGCTCCCAAAATATTGGGTTTACAGGGGTGAGCCATTGCACCAGCCTTAAATTTACTTTAGCAGTCATTAAAGCTAACTCATATGTGTGGTTATAAGCCAGCCACAACTCCTATAGGCCATCCCTTCTTCGTGCAGAATTTAATAAGGTCAATTTTACTTTAAATGGCATAAAATGATATAAAACACTTTAGAAACTTTCAAGAACTGTAACCGCCCAATGGGTTCTCCTTGCCTGCTGCCTAGACAGTGCCACTTTATCAAGACAGGGGAATTGCAATGGAGGAAGAGTCACGAAGAGCCAGCTGTGCAGGAGACTGGAGGTTTATTATTACTCAAATCAGTCTTGCCGAACATTTAGGGATCAGAGTTTTTAAAGATAATTTGGTAGACAGGAGCTTGGGCAGTGGAGAGTGCTGGTTGGTCAGGTTGGAGTTGGAATAATTGTGGGTGGAAGCGAGGTTTTCTTGCTGTCTTCTGTTCCTGGGTGGGATGGCAGAACTGGTTGAGCCAGGTTATTGGTCTGGGTGTTGTCAGCTGATCCATCAAGGGCAGGATCTGCAAAATATCTCAAGCACTGATCTTAGGTTTTACAATAGTGATGTTATCCCCAGGCTGCATGACCCCTAAATTGTAATTTCTAATCTTGTAGCTAATTTGCTAGTCCTAAAAAGACAGAGTGGTCCCCAGGCAAGAAGGTGGTTTTTCAGGATAAAGGTATTTTCAATTTTGTTTCAAACCATGAACTGAATTCCTTCCCAAAGTTAGTTTGGCTTACACCCAGGAATGAACAAAGACAGCTTAAAGGTTAGAAGCAAGATGGAATTGATTAGGTCAGATTTCTTTCACTGTCATAATTTCCTAAGTTATAATTTTGCAAAGGCGGTTTCAGTACTGTGAAATTTCAGCTGATAGCCTATATATAATTAGTATTTCCAAGATGAAAAACCTCTGAAGAATTGCTAATGGCATCTGTTACTCTGGCAATTGATTAAAAGATTTGTTATACTGAAGCCCATAAAGTCAGCAGAGGGTGATTGAAAAAGCACTTGACATTTCACAAATGAGAATCAGAGGACTAGACACACCTAGAGGTAAATTACAACAACCCTCCCAGCCCATTGCCCCAGGATGCTTGCAAGATGTTGCTGCTATTCTATGTGGTCTCTACTATTACAGTTATTTGTTGTTCAGTCTTTTAGACTGTAAACAGTGTTTCTTTAAAAGCAGAAACACAAAGGGTACTTGTACACTGATCTTCTGTCTCCGAAGAAATACCTTACAACATTTTATAATTTTTCATGATGTAAAAAAATAATATTGGAACACAGACATTGAACTACTATTATATATCATCAGGATTTTGTAAGGATTCTTACATTACTTTCTCCTTATAAACACAATGTAATGTTGGCATCAAAAATTGGCGATCAAAGTAATAAGGCCATGACAGTCCGTCAAAAAGAATTACAGACTCAAATGCAACAGCCTAGTGAAGATGACACTGATTGTTTCAACTTGTTTAACAGGTTTGACAGCTTCTTCCTTGTCTGCTTGTCCAGGCAAGTAATACTCATTGATGGCCAGAATTCTAAGAAGTCTGTATTTCTATGTCTTTCCATTTCTATTCCTCCCCACATCTGGTCTTTTTCTGTTAGAGTAACTGATCAACACATTGGACTTTAAAACACACTTAACCTAACTCATAATTCTAGAAATATACATTAAAACAGCCATTGACACATTTATTGGTTTATTTAATCTATTAGTCTGGCAAAGATTTAAAAAAGATTGATAATGCTCAGCACTGGCAATGACCTGGGGAAAATAGATGTTCTCATATACTCTTGGAGGGACAACAGATGAGTTCAATCTTATTTGGAGAGCAGTTTGGCAACATCTATCAAAATGTTTCACATGGGCCGGGCACCAAGACTCACCCCTGTAATCCCCACACTTTTTGGGACACCAAGGCAGGCAGATCATCTGAGGTCAAGAGTTTGAGACCGGCCTGATCAATATGGTGAAAACATGTCTCTACTAAAAATACAAAAATTAGCTGAGCATGGTGGTGTGCGTCTGTAGTCCCAGCTACTCAGGAGGCTGAGGCAGGAGAGTTGCTTGAACTCAGGAGGCAGAGGTTGCAGTGAGCCGAGATCACACCACTGCACTCCTGCCTGGGTAACAGAGAGATACTGTCTTAAAAAAAAAAAAAAACTTTTACATGTGCATACCCTTAGAGATAGCCTTTCCACTTTTAGGAGTTTATTCCTATATTGCCAATATGCTTGGACCAACTGCCATTTTGAAAGTTGGAAACACACTAAGTGTTCATCATTAGGGGATTATGCAGTGAAATACTCTGTTGTCATTTCAAAGAATGAAATACAGCTGTATATTAGGACGTGTAGCTGCCCATTTTACATTGTTTATAGAATAAAGCAAAGAGCACAACAGTGATAGCTCTGGAATTTCATATAGGAAAGGGTTACAGGTGAAATCTCCTTGGAAGTGAGGGCTCTGAAATGACACCAAAGCTTGCATTTGAATAGCAAACACGGTTTTCACTTAGCTGCCTACACAGCATATTTGTGGCTTTATCTTAGATTCTGTGTTTATTTGTGGTTGTTTAGGAGGGTTAAAGAGATAAGAGTGTGTAAATAAAGCTCTCCACACATATCAAGATACCACCTGATCCTGATACTGCAGAACAACACAGTCTTTTTTATTTCTTCCTTTTTATTGAGGAATAATTGACATACAATGAAGTGCACAAACCTATGTGTTCAGTTCAGTGTGTTTTCTGAGCCATTCTATATTTCTGTATTTATTTCTTATAAAAGCCTACTCTGAAGGAACAGAATGGGAGTTGTAGGTGGAGAAAAAAGGTAATACACAAGCAATAGCTTGAATCTTAAAAGTAAAATTTGCATGATTAACCCATAATAAAAGAAGAAATTTTAATAGTTTCTGGACTGATAAGATTGCGAAATACATACATAGTAATGAGATCTTCTTTATGTAGAATTGAAACAGCCATATAAACAGGTTTAAACTAACCTGTTAGTAGGTCTGCCACTGCAGAAAAAAAAAAAAAAACAGGAATGCTGGGAAGATGGCCGCCTAAGAACAGCTCAGGACTTCAGCTCCCAGTGAAAGTGCAGAGGGTGAGTGAACGCCGCATTTACAGACGAACTCTTATTGCCCACAGACCAGGAGATACCCAGGCAGAGGGGTCGTCAGTGTCGCAGTCCCAGCTGGTGTGGCTGTTTTGGCCCCTGTGGGGCTGATTCCGCCCGCGCGGCTGCTGTGACCACTCCCTGTTGCTGCGGTTCTCCGTACAAAAACCACTGGTCTGGGAGCCCTCTTAGCTGGCGAGCAGAGCCCTGAGACGGCAGAGTTGCCCATTCATCTGAAATAGCGAGTCAGGCCAGGAGATTCCTAGGCAAAAAATCCGCCAGGAGCCGGCGCCGCGGTTCGAGCCGACTCCGTGAGTCGCAGCACGGGAGATCCCGGCGCCTTTTCAACAAGCGACCGGAACTTGGGATCGTTCAACTTAAAAGAAAAGACTCAGAGTCAGGGAGCCAGGTGATCAGGCTCGGTTGGTCCCAGCCTTCCACCCCCAACAACAACGAAAACAAAAACAGTAATTGGAAACCCTCTGGGTTGAGCCCTTCAAACCAAGCACAGCTGAACCTGGACGGCCCGGCTCGGTGGGGGAGGGGCTTCCGCCATTACTGAGACTCTCCACCGCTACTGAGGCAGGCCCCCGTTGCCGAGGCAACCCGCCGTTGCCGAGGCAACCTCCCACAACAGAGAGAGTCCGCCATAACAGAGGCGGGGCCACCGTTGCCGAGACAGTTCTAACCACGCCCATATAAAAAGGACTACAGGGAAGAGCTCAGGGCAGCTGGGCGGAGCCCACAGCAGCTCAGCAAAGCCCCTGCGGGCAGGCAGTGGCTAGGCCTGCTGCTAGCTGGGCGGGTCAGACCTGAAAGAAAAATCAAAAAAGGCAGTAGTGCAACGGAAACTCATAAAGCTCCAACTCCCTGGGACAGAGACAGACAACAGGGGGATAATCCCACAAAAATGGGAAGAAACCAGCGTAAAAAGGATGAAAACTCCCGAAACCAGAACACCTCTCCTCCTAAAAGGGATCACAACTCCTCACTAGCAACGGAACCAGACTGGATGGAGAAGGAGAGTGATGAAATGACAGAATCAGACTTCAGAAGGTGGGTAGTAAGAAACTACAGCGAGCTAAAAGAACATGTTCTAACCTCACGCAAAGAAAATAGGAACCTTGAAAAAAGATTGGACGAACTGCTGACGAGAATGGACAGCATAGAGAGGAGTATAAGTGAATTGATGGAGCTGAAAAATGCAACGCGAGAACTTCGTGAAGCATGCACAAGCTTCAACAGCCGAATTGACCAAGCAGAAGAAAGAATATCAGAGGTCGAAGATCAACTCAATGAAATAAAAAGAGAAGGCAAGAACAGAGAAAAAAGCACAAAAAGGAATGAACAAAATCTTCAAGAAATGTGGGACTATGTGAAAAGACCTAATATACGTCTGATAGGTGTACCTGAATGTGATGAAGAGAATGAATCCAAGCTGGAAAATACTCTTCAGGATATTATCCGGGAAAACTTCCCCAACCTAGAAAGGCAGACCAATATTCAAATCCAGGAAATACAGAGAACACCACAAAGATATTCCGCAAGAAGAGCAACCCCAAGGCACATAATCGTCAGATTCACCAAGATTGAAATGAAAGAGAAAATGCTAAGGGCAGCCAGAGAGAAAGGTCGGATTACCCACAAAGGGAAGCCCATTAGACTCACAGCAGATCTCTCAGCAGAAACCCTACAAGCCAGAAGAGATTGGGGGCCAATATTCAACATCCTTAAAGAAAAGAACTTTCAACCCAGAATCTCCTATCCAGCCAAACTAAGCTTCATAAGCGAAGGAAAAATAAAATCCTTTGTGAACAAGCAAGCGCTCAGAGATTTCATCACCACCAAACCTGCTCTACAAGAACTCCTGAAAGAGGCTCTACACTTATAAAGGAACAACCAGTACCAGGCACTCCAAAAACACACCAAATGGTAAAAAAGCATGAACACAATCAAGAATCTGCATCAACTAACCAACAAAACAGCCAGGTAGCATCAAAATGACAGTATCAAAATCACACATAACAATACTATCCCTAAATGTCAATGGACTAAATGCCCCAATCAAAAGACACAGACTGGCAAACTGGATAAAAAGCCAAAACCCATCAGTGTGCTGTATCCAGGAAACCCATCTTACATGCAAGGATACACAAAGGCTCAAAATAAAGGGATGGAGGAAGATCTACCAAGCAAACGGAGAGCAAAAAAAGGCAGGAGTGGCAATTCTCATCTCTGATAAAATAGACTTTAAAGCAACAAAGATCAAAAGAAACAAAGAAGGACATTACATAATGGTAAAAGGATCACTGCAAAAAGAAGAGCTAACGATCCTAAATATATACGCACCCAATACAGGAGCACCCAGATACATAAGGCAAGTTCTTAATGACCTACAAAGGGACTTGGACTCCCACACAATAATAGTGGGAGACTTTAACACCCCACTGTCAATATTAGACAGATCATCCAGACAGAAAATCAACAAGGATATCCAGGACCTGAATACAGACCTGGAACAAGCAAACCTAATAGACATTTACAGAACTCTCCACCCCAAATCCACAGAATATACATTCTTCTCAGCACCACATCACACCTACTCTAAAATTGACCACATAATTGGCAGTAAATCACTCCTCAGCAAATGCAAAAGAACAGAAATCATAACAAACAGTCTCTCAGACCACAGTGCAATCGAGTTAGAACTCAGAATGCAGAAACTAACTCAGAATCACACAGCTTCATGGAAACTGAACAACTTGCTCTTGAATGTTGACTGGATAAACAATGAAATGAAGGCAGAAATAAAGATGTTCTTAGAAACCAATGAGAATGAAGACACAACATACCAGAATCTCTGGGACACATTTAAAGCAGTCTCTAGAGGAAAATATATAGCAATGAGTGCCCACATGAGAAGAAAGGAGAGGTCGAAAATTGACACCCTATCATCAAAATTGAAAGAGCTAGAGGAGCAAGATCAAAAAAACTCAAAACCTAGCAGAAGACAGGAAATATCTAAGATCAGAGCAGAACTGAAGGAAATAGAGACACAAAAAACTCTCCAAAAAATCAATAAATCCAGGAGCTGGTTTTTTGAAAAGATCAACAAAATAGACAGACCACTAGCCAGATTAATAAAAAAGAAAAGAGAGAATAACCAAATTGATGCAATAAAAAACGATAAAGGGGATATCACCACAGATTCCACAGAAATCCAAACCATCATCAGAGATTATTACAAACAACTCTATGCACATAAACTAGTAAACCTGGAAGAAATAGATAAATTCCTGGACACCTGCAACCTCCCAAGCCTAAATCTGGAAGAAGCCGAAACCCTGAATAGACCAATAACATGGTCTGAAGTCGAGGCAGCAATAAAGAGCCTACCACCCAAAAAAAGCCCAGGTCCAGATGGGTTCACAGCTGAATTCTACCAGACATACAAGGAGGAGCTGATACCATTCCTTCTGAAACTATTCCAGACAATCCAAAAAGAGGGAATCCTTCCCAAATCATTTTACGAGACAAACATCATCCTGATACCAAAACCCGGCAGAGACTCAACAGGAAAAGAAAATTTCAGGCCAATATCCATGATGAACATAGATGCAAAAATCTTCAATAAAATACTGGCAAACCGATTGCAACAGCATATCAAAAAGCTCATCCACCATGATCAAGTAGGATTCATCCCGGGGATGCAAGGCTGGTTCAACATACGCAAGTCCATAAACGTAATTCATCACATAAACAGAACCAAAGACAAAAACCACATGATTATCTCGATTGATGCAGAGAAGGCTTTTGACAAAATTCAACAACCCTTTATGCTAAAAACCCTCAATAAACTAGGTATTGACGGAACGTATCTCAAAACAATAAAAGCTATTTACGACAAACCAACAGCCAATATCATACTGAATGGGCAAAAACTGGAAGCATTCCCTTTGAAATCTGGCACTAGACAAGGATGCCCTCTCTCATCACTCCTATTCAATATAGTACTGGAAGTTCTAGCCAGAGCAATCAGGCAAGAAAAAGAAATAAAGGGTATCCAAATTGGAAAGGAGGAAATCAAATTGTCTCTATTTGCAGATGACATGATTGTATATCTGGAAGACCCCATCATCTCAGCCCAAAATCTCCTGAAACTGATAAACAACTTCAGCAAAGTCTCAGGATACAAAATCAACGTGCAAAAATCACAAGCATTCCTGTACACCAGTAATAGACTTCAAGAGAGCCAAATCAAGAACGAACTGCCATTCACAATTGCTACAAAGAGAATAAAGTACCTAGGAATACAACTAACAAGGAACGTAAAGGACCTCTTCAAGGAGAACTACAAGCCATTGCTCAATGAAATAAGAGAGGATACAAACAGATGGAGAAACATTCCATGTTCATGGTTAGGAAGAATCAACATCGTGAAAATGGCCATACTGCCCAAAGTAATTTACAGATTCAACGCTATTCCCATCAAGCTACCAATGACCTTCTTCACAGAACTGGAAAAAAACACCTTAAACTTCATATGGAACCAAAAGAGAGCCCGCATAGCCAAGTCAACTCTAAGCAGAAAGAACAAAGCAGGAGGCATCACACTACCGGACTTCAAACTATACTACAAGGCTACAGTAATCAAAACAGCATGGTACTGGTACCAAAACAGAGATATAGACCAATGGAACAGAACAGAGGCCTCACAGGAAATACAACATACCCACAACCATCTGATCTTCGACAAACCTGACAAAAACAAGCAATGGGGAAAGGACTCCCTGTTTAATAAATGGTGTTGGGAAAACTGGCTAGCCATGTGCAGAAAGCAGAAACAGGACCCCTTCCTGACACCTTACACCAAAATTAACTCCAGATGGATTAAAGACTTAAACATCAGACCTAACACCATAAAAACCTTAGAGGAAAATCTAGGCAAAACCATTCAGGACATAGGTGTAGGCAAGGACTTCATGACCAAAACGCCAAAAGCAATGGCAACAAAAGCCAAAATAGACAAATGGGACCTAATCAAACTCCACAGCTTCTGCACGGCAAAAGAAACAGTCAGTAGAGTGAATCGGCAACCAACAGAATGGGAAAAAATTTTTGCAGCCTACCCATCTGACAAGGGGCTGATATCCAGAATTTACAAAGAACTAAAGCAGATCTACAAGAAAAAAACAAACAAGCCCATTCAAAAATGGGCAAAGGACATGAACAGATACTTTACAAAAGAAGACATACAGGAGGCCAACAAACATATGAAAAAATGCTCATCATCACTGGTCATCAGAGAAATGCAAATCAAAACCACATCGAGATACCATCTCACACCAGTTAGAATGGCGATCATTAAAAAATCGGGAAACAACAGATGCTGGAGAGGATGTGGAGAAATAGGAACACTTCTACACTGTTGGTGGGAATGTAAATTAGTTCAACCATTGTGGAAGACAGTGTGGCGATTCCTCAAGGACCTAAAAATAGAAATCCCATTTGACCCAGCAATCCCATTACTGGGTATATATCCAAAGGATTATAAATCATTCTACTACAAGGACACGTGCACACGAATGTTCATTGCAGCACTGTTTACAATAGCAAAGACCTGGAACCAACCCAAATGCCCAACGACGATAGACTGGATAGGGAAAATGTGGTACATATACACCATGGAATATTACGCAGCCATCAAAAAGGATGAGTTTACGTCCTTTGTAGGGACATGGATGAACCTGGAAACCATCATTCTCAGCAAACTGACACAAGAGCAGAAAATCAAACACCGTATATTCTCACTCATAGGCGGGTGCTGAACAATGAGAACACAAGGACACAGGGAGGGGAGCACTACACACTGGGGTCCGTTGGGGGGAAATGGGGGAGGGGCGGGGGGTGGGGAAGTGGGAAGAGATAGCATGGGGAGAAATGACAGATACAGGTGAGGGGACGGAAGGCAGCAAACCACACTGCCATGTGTGTACCTATGCAACAATCTTGCATGTTCATCACATGTACCCCGAAACCTAAAATGCAATAAAATGCAATAAAATAAAATAAAAAAAAAAAAAAAAAAAAAAAAAAAAAAAAAAAAAACAACTATACACTAAAAAAATACCAGCCACAAGAGGTTAATAAGAATCTTCACTTAGTAGAAGAATGCAGTTCAATGATTTTTTGACTCACTCTCTCTTTGTGCATGTGTATGTAAACACACACACACACACTCAGGTAACCACCTAAGTACTTAAAACAAGATCAAGAGTATTTCCATTACTCCTACCCTTTCCTCAAAATTCACCCACAAATAGTTTTTTATATAAATGGAATCATACTGTATACATCTTTTTAAACTGGCTTCTTTTACTTAGTTTTATGTTTTTGAGATTCACCCACATTGTTTACACCAGGTTTTTCCTTTTTATTGCTGAGTATTGCTATACTGCACAAATAGACTGAATTTGTTCAGTACATTCTCTTGTTAATGGACATTTGAGTTATTTTCAGTTTGGACACTGTTATGAATAAGATTGCTATGAACATTCCTATTGAAATCTTTTTGTGGGTGTATGTTTTCATTTCTCTCTGGGTACATAAATACCTAATGAGTAAAATTCCTGGTCATATGATAGGTATATGTTTAACTTCATTAAAAAACTGTCTTAGAGTTCTCCTAAGAGAGTACCACTCCCAAAAGCAATGTATGAAAGTTTCTTTTGCTCCATATCTTCACGAACATTTGTTATTGTCAACCCTTTATGTGCCAGCCATTTAAACGAATATGAAACAATATCTCACTGTGGTATTAATTTGCATTTCCCTCATGCCTAATAATACTAGCACCTTTTTTTGTGCTTGTTGACTGTTGGTATACCCTTTGTGAAGTGTCTGTTCAAATATCTTGCGTACTTTCCCATTTCGGTGTTTGTATTTTTACTGTTGATTTCTAACATTCCTTTACATATTCTCCGTATGAGGTCTTTGTCAAATATCTGTATCATGAATATTTGTTATTAGTCTCTGGCTTGTCTGTTTTTTTTTGTTGTTGTTTTGTTTTTGTTTTTTGAGACTGAGTTTTGCTCTTGTTGCTCAGGCTGGAGTGCAATGGCAGGACCTCAGCTCACCACAACCTCCACCTTACAGGTTCAAGCAATTCTCCTGCCTCAGCCTCCTGAGTAGCTAGGATTACAGGAACTCAACACCACGCCCCACTAATTTTGTATTTTTAGTAGAGACAGGGTTTCTCCATGTTGGTCAGGCTAGTCTCAATCTCCCGTTTTCAAGTGATCTGCCTGCCTCACCCTCCCAAGTGCTTGGATTATAGGCATGAGCCACCTTGCCCAGCCGGAATTTTGCTCTTGTTGCCCAGGCTGGAGTGCAATGGCATCATCCCAGCTCACTGAAACCTCCGCCTCCTGGATTCAAGCAATTCTCCTGCCTTAGCTTCCCAAGTAACTGGGATTACAGGCATGTGCCATCATGCCCGGTTAATTTTTTGTACTTTTTAGTAGAGATGGGGTTTCATTATTTTGCCAAGCTGATCTCGAACTCCTGGGCTCAGGTAATTCACCCACCTCAGCCTCCCAAAGTGCTGGGATTATAGGTGTGAGCCACTGTGCCCGACCTCAAAGATTCTTTGTTTCATCCTTGGAATACAGAACACAAAAGTGCATCTCCATCTTCTCTACTGAGAGCTGTTCACCCTTTGGACTGCCCTATGAACAGGATTTAACCAGGCTGATTCTCACCTGAGCATATCTCCTGTGTGGCTTATAAGGAATAGTTGTTGCCCGAATTAATTCTGGCAGTGCACACTGATCATTCTCTTTGCTCTACCATCATACCATTTATGATCAGAGCCAATCATAGTTTCTTATCCATTAGGTTTCTCAAGTGTGAATAAATAACAGCCTATCTGCAGCCCACCTGCGGATTTCTCTAAATAAATCATCACAAAAATCCCCTGCACACCTCTCCTCTCTCAAACATTTAATATCCTCAGGGTTGATGATGGTTGTTGGTCATCCAGTGTTTAAATTCCTATAGAGAGGTTGATCTCACAATTAGTTACAGTATATGATACCTATTATTTCCTTGTGCCTTATTCAAAACTTTCAATTTAACATAATAGAATATCTTTATAAATTCAGGACAAGGAAAGACTTCTTAAAGAAGATACAAAATCATCATACACTCAAAAGAGTCAACATTGATTAAATTGTACACAAACCATGTGGTAACCTGACCTCCTAGGCCAGGCTAAGCCACGACAGACAGTTCTTTTTCTTAAACTAATGTTTATTTTTTTAAAATACAAGAAATTGATAAATTCTACAAAATGAAAATTAAGAACTTCTGTTTATCCAAAGACATTCTCTTTCCCAGTTAGAGATGCTTAAAATACATATAACTAAGAAAAGATTAAAATCCAGAATATATGAAGAATACCATGCCAAGTGTGGTGGCTCGTGCCTGTAGAACCAGCACTTTGGGAGGCCAAGGCAAGTGGACTGCTTGAGCCCAGGAGTTTCAGACCAGCCTGGGCAACACAGTAAGATCCCATCTCTACATAAAACACAAAAAAGTAGCCAAGCATAGTGATACACATCTGTAGTTTCAGCTACTTGGGAGGCTGAGGTGGGAGGATCACATGAGCTGGGAAGGTTGAGGCTGCAGTGAGTGAGCCATGATTGCGCCACTCCTGGGTGAGAGTGAGACCCTGCCTAAAAATAAAAATAATAATAAAAAAGAATGTCTGTACATCAACATTGACAAGAAAAAGATGAGCAACCCAGTAAAAATTGGGCAAAACTCTTAAATAGGCATTTCAAAGAAGAAAAAACACATGTGACTAATATATTAAAAGATGAAATCGGCCAGGTATGGTGGCTCACGCCTGTGTAATCCCAGCACTTTGGGAGGCTGAGGCAGGTGGATCACCTGAGGTCTGGAGTTCGAGACCCACCTTGTCAACATGGTAAAACCTCATCTCTACTAAAAATACAAAAATTAGCAGGGCATGGTGGTGCATACCTGTATCCTCACCTACTCGGGAGGCTAAGGAACAAGAATCGCTTGAATCCAGGAGGTGGAGGTTGCCGTGAACCAAGATCACACCGCTACACGCCATCTCAAAAATAAATACATAAATGAATAAATAACTAAATAAATAAACAAAAAGATGAAATCATAGAAATGCAAATTAACACCATAATAATATGCAATTTCACAATCAGCAGATTGACAACAATTTAAGTCTAAGAACACCAAGTGCTGGTTGGGCAACAGAGCAACAGGAACTCTTACACACCACTAGCAGGAATGTAAAGAGAGATGGAAGCACTGTGGAAGCAGTTAGGCAGCACTTCCTAAACTGAACATGCATCCTACAACCTAGTAATTCCGCTCCTAGAAAAATCCCTACAGGACACCAGGACACATGCACACCATGTTTTATAACAACCATAATGTATCAGCAACCCAACTGTCCTTACATGGGGGGAATGGACATAAATAGTCATCAAGAGGAGCATGGAAAAATAAATTGCAGTACTTTATATGACAGGGTATCTTATGGCTGAGAAAATGAGTGAAGACATTAACATGGATGAATTTTAGAAACCATTCTGTCAAAGTTTAAAAACAAAAAAACTAAGTAATATGTCATTTAGGACCTATTTATTTGTGATAAAACTTGAAATAAAAGGAATAAATTATATACAAAATTTAGAGTGGCAATTACTTCTTGGGAGAGGCAGATAAATGGTATGGGGAAGAAGTCTCAGGGCACTCAGAATGTGCTCTGTCTTGAGTTGTATAGTACATCACAGGTGGGTTTTTAAAATTATTCTTCATTGCTTCCAAAGGATGAAGATACACACATATAATATATAATTAATATGTTATGTTTGTTAATTATAAAGTATATAACCATATATGATCTATACTATATAATTAATACTAATATATAATATGTTATTATATATTAATTATATATAGTATATTAGTATTAACTATGTAGTATATTATATAGTCACCTTGCGTGGTGAGGTTCTACATTATAATTTTCTATATTTCCCATGAGCCAGGCACAGTGGCTCACACTTGTAATATCAGCACTTTGGGAGACCTAGGTAGCCAGATCACTTGTAGTTAGGAGTTCAAGAACAGCCTGGCCAACATGGTGAAACCCCACCTTTACTAAAAATACAATAAAGTAGGGGCATAGTGGTGTGCGTCTGTAATCCCAGCTACTCAGGAGGCTGAGACAGCAGAATCACTTGAACCTGGGAGGCAGAGGTTGCAGTGAGCCAAGATCACGCCACTGCACTCCATCCTGCATGACAGAGCATAACTCTATCTCAAAATAATAACAATAATAATAATTTTCTACATTTCCCTAATTACTTGAATATTAATGCAATACTGTCATAATCAAAAGACGGTGCTTTTTTAATAATGTCTAGAATGTTTGCACAGTTTTTTGAAACCTTATCTGAACCTTCAGTCTAGTTTCATGCTGTGGGAGAGACAGTCTCTAAAGATTTGACTAGATTGCTATCGAGTTGACAAGTAGGTGTAAAAATGCTAATGCACAAATTTCAACTATGCCAACATTGCCTTTATTTTTTTATTTAATTTTTTTTTAGACTGAGTTTTGCTCTGTTGCCCAGGCTAGAGTGCAGTGGTGCTCACTGCAAACTCCACCTCCTGGGTGCAAGCGATTTTCCCCGTCTCAGCCTACCAAATAGCTGGGATTACAGGCGCGCGCCACTATGCCGGGCTAATTTTTTCATATTTTTAGTAGAGATGGGATTTCACTGTGTTGGCCTGTTGGTCTTGAACTCCTGACCTCAGGAGATCCACCTGCCTCAGCCTCCTAAAATGCTGGGATTACAGGCATGAGCCACTGTGCCCGGTCTCCAACATTGTCTTTAAATATTCAGTATTCCTTAGTCAGTATTCCTCCCTTCCTCTTTTCAAGATATCTTTCCATTTTTATGTTGAGGCTTTTATCCTTACTATTTCCAACATCTCTAAGGTTCCCTTGAACTCTAAAATTCAGTTAACTCAGAAGCCTTGCATGAAAAGTCTTTTTTTTCCCCCAGCCCTTTAGCAACATCTAGTGGGTATTTAGAGACAGGACGAGACAAACATTTTCCTACATAAGGATCAACCATATAGATGGCAAATCCGACTTAGCAAAAAAAAAAAAAAAAAAAAAAGCCTTAAGTCCTCAAAACAAATAAAATCTCTCCTGTGATTAAATAATTTTACATGCATGAGTGTGTATGTAAACACTTAATATAAAGTACAGCTGGCATTTTCTCATTTAGCTTGCTGTAAACAGAGACAGAAGTTTGTTACTACATTACATAATGGCCATTATCATGAAGAACCTTATGAAAGGCCTGAAGCAAGAGTACCAGCACAGTATGCAAACTTCCAAAAGCAAAAAGGAAGAACTTGTGTAGAATGGCATCTTTCAGGAACAGAAGTCTCTAGTAGGCATAGAAGCAGAGAGTAACAGAAGAGAGTGGGCTAGGGAGGGAGCGCAAGAAGAAAAGAATAAAGCAGAATCATTGGGATGGATAGATTATAGAATCCAGAGTTCTTATCCTAAGATAACTGCAGCCCAGTCATTGCTCACTTAACCAAGAGTAGGTTTCTCTTCATCCTTCAAGCCTGTTCTCCCAAAAATCTTTGCCATCTTTCCCTTTGACTTGCTACATTACCTATTTCATCTCACTTTCATTGGGGGTTCTGGTCCTAGGTAGATGATGGATGACAGCTGATAACTGAGAGGAAGGAAGCTCCTAACCTCTGCCTGTAGAAGTAGATAAAGAAACTATGTCTGCAACCTCTTCCGTTCCCATCAAAACTTGAGTCCTAACAAAAGCAGCCCTTTTCCTAGAAAGCTAGTAACACATTCCTAAAAATAGTTTGCATCCTGAGCTTTGTATCATAGATGGAGATTCTCTCCACATTGTCCGGTTATAAGAAGGGGATGGCCTGAGAGTCAGGCACCCTGGCCTCTTTAGCCTCATTACTTTTTAACCCTATTATCGTAGACTCTTTATCTAAGCTCTTTGTGCCTCAACTTCTCTATCTACAAACTAGATGTGAATCATATCCTTGCAATTTTCATAGACAGTTCTCCATGATCAATTAACATTTATGATGTTTTACTTATAGAAAAAAAGTCCGTGCCTAGATAATGGTATTAGCATTCCCATGCACACGCGTGAAACAAATATCTGTTTATGGCTATTCACAGTCGGTGCTGGGCTGAGCTCCACACAAGCTCGGTAAACCCAGTTTTGCAGTCTAGGACTATGTTGTTCCAATTTGGCTTATGATGGGAGAACATAGAACATTATTAAGGAATTTTTGAGGCAGTATGTTGGGGAGTCAGCAAATGTGAGTTAGGGGAAGGGAGGAATTGTCCTATCAGATATTAAAATATATTTTAAAGCTCTGTTGTTTAAAATATCATGATATACTGGGTCAGGGATAGACAGATAGTTCAGTGAAAGATAATGGGGACCCCATAAACAGATCTATGCATGTATAAAAATGCTTGGCAATATAGATCGATAGGGAAAGGAGGAAATATTTAAGGCACAGTGTTGGAACCATTAGTTATTTGTGTGTGAAAAATTGAATCTGGATCCATACCTCAAACTGTACACAAACTCAATTCCAGCCTGATCAATGAAAAAGCCAAATTTTTTAAAAATCTGGAAGAAAATGCAAGATATTTTTATATAATCTGCAGATAGAGAAGATTTCGTAAACAAGACACAAAAAATTAATAAAGAAAAGATTGATAAACCATTTGCTCCATAGAAATTAAGAATTGTGTTCTTTGTTGCTGTTGTTTGAGATGGAGTCTCTCTCTGTCACCCAGGCTGGAGTGCAGTAGCATGAGCTCAGCTCACTGCAGCCTCCATCCACTGGGTTCAGGCAATTCTCATGCCTCAGCCTCCCAAGTAGCTGGAATTACAGGTGTACACCACCACACCCAGCTAATTTTTGTATTTTTAGTAGAGACAGGGTTTTGCCATGTTGGCCAATCTGATTTCAAACTCCTGACCTCAAGTGATCTATCTCTGCCTCCCAAATTGCTGGGATTACGGAAGTGAGCCACCAGGCTCAACAAGAATTATGTTCTTTGAAAAGACAAGGAGAGAGTAAAAAAAAGGCAATGCATAAGCTGGCAAAAAATTTTGCAGAACATATAACCAGGAAATTAATGTCTAGGTTATATAAAGAACTCTTCTAAATCAGTAAGAAATCAAACAATCCAATAAAAAAGGGGACAAAGATTATGAACAGGCATTTCTCACAAGAGGAAATATGAATGGTGGATAAATAAATACATGAAAGGATGGTGAACTTCATTTGCAATGAGTAAAATGTACATTGAAATTAAAAGTAATATCATTCCACATTTACATATATCTAGATACATTCTCTTGGAAGCTTTTACACAGATACATTAAGAAACGAGTTCAGAATATTCACCAGAGCCTTTTTTATTAACAAAAACTGGAAAAAAGTTTAATAAAAGAATAAATAATAAATTGTGATATGTTAATATAATACAACAGCTAAAATAAGTGAACTACAGTTGTATCAATATAAGTGACTTGAAAACATAAAGTTCAGTCAAAAGGAATGTATGGAAGACCATATCCATTTATATAACCTTCACGGAAAAAAAGACAAAGCTACTCAAAATATATTGCCAGGCCAGGAGCCACTGGTGGCTCACACCTAAAATCCAAGCACTTCGGGAGGCTGAGGCAGGCAGATCACCTGAGGTCAGGAGTTCGAGACCAGCCTGACCAACATAGTGAAACCCCATCTCTACTAAAAATACAAAAATTAGCCAGGGGCGGTGGCACACACCTGTAATCCCAGCTACTTGGGAGACTGAGGCAAAAGAATCGCTTGAACCAGGGAGGTAGAGGTTGTAGTGAGCTGTGATTACACTGCAGCACTCCAGCCTGTGCAACAGAGTGAGACTGTCTAAAAAATATATATATATATATATATATATATATATATATATATATATATATATGTATATATACAAATATAGCCTAAAAATACACAGATTGTGATAATATTATAGAGAAAAGCAAGGTGATGGCAGTGACAGTAGCACAGGTTTTCTATATGTGTGTATTACTAAGATATAAAGTATATTTTCTTATAGTTGGTCATGAGCAAAAGTTTGAAACCATACTTCAATGGCTTTCCAAAGTCATCATCTTCTTCCTGTTGTTTTTTTGAGACAGGTTCTTGCTCTGTTGCCCAGGCTGGAGTGCAGTGGTGTGAACATGGCTCATGGCAGCCTCAGCCTGCTGGGTTCAAGTTCCTCCTGCCCCAGCCTCCCATGTAGTTGAGACCACAGGCACTCACCACCACATTTGCTGACTTTTTCATTTTTTGTAGAGCTATGATCTCACTTTGTTGCCTTGATCTCTTTGTTGCCTTGGTTGGTCTCAAACTCCTGGACTCAAGCAATCCTCCTGCCTCAGCCTCCCAAAGGATTGGGTTTACAAGCATGAGCCATGGTGCCAGACCTCAAAATCTTCTTTTTTTTTTTTTTTTTTTTTTGAGACAGAGTCTTACTATGTCCCCCAGGCTGGAGTGCAGTGGCATGATCTCGGCACACTGCAACCTCCACTTCCCAGTTCAAGCGATTCTCTTGCCTCAGCCTCCTTAGTAGCTGGGACTACAGGCACCTGCCACCACACCAGACTAATTTTTATATTTTTAGTAGAAGCAGGTTTTGCCATGTTGGTCAGGCTGGTCTCAAACTCCTGACCTCAAATGATCCACCCACCTCAGATTGCTAAAATGTTGGGATTACAGACATGAGCTAACCATGGCCCCAAAGTCTTAATTCCAATCTTTCTTACTCTGCCTTCAGAATTATGTCCCTAAAACTCTCATCTGGTCTTTTGCTTATCTCCTATCATGGTCTGAGTGTGTCCCCAAAGTGTTCATGCATTGGAAACTTAATTCTTCAATGTGGCAGTGTTGGAAGGTGGAGCCTCATGGGAGGTGTTCAAGGGTTCCACTCTCGTAAAGGGATTCATGAAGTTTCACAGGACTGGGTTAGGTCTTGAGAGTGGGTTTTCATAAAGCAGGTCAAATTGGCTTCTTTGACTCCCCTCTTTTCCATATGCTTGCCTGGTCTTCTGATTTTCTACCATGTTATGATGCAGTACGAGAGTGCTTACCAGAAGCTGCTGCCATGCTTTTGGACTTCTCAGCCTCCAGAACTGCAAACCAAATTAACTTCTCTTCTTTATAAATTACCCAGTCTCAGTCATCCTGTTATAAAGACAGAGAATGAACTAAGCCATCTACCTACAGATTTTCATGCCACTATTTCTCTAAGTGAGATCTTGTGCGCAAAAATCACTGGGGATGCTCTGTTACAAATTCAAATAACTCAGGCCTCTTCCTAGACCTGCTAAATCAACATCTGGGGGAATGAAACAAGAATCTGCATATTAAACAATTCTCCCCACATATTCTTGGGCACAACTAAAGTTGGAGAACATTTAAGTCCTGTTAACTTAAGCATGACCTAAATAGGCCCCTGCCTCCACTCACCAGGCATGCAGACACCATTAGATACAGGACAAGGATGTTTCTGTGGAAGATGGCAGGAGGAAGTAGGAAGAATTGGGGCTTATCTGTTGGTCTTCTCAACCAAGTTTTGAGTACCACTGCTTTAAAATGGATCTTGGTCAAACTAAATACATAAGAGAACTTTTTAATTTGAGCAATAGGTCCTGATGACAATGCAGATTCAGTTTCTATTTGTTCTGGCTTAGATCTACTTGTAGACACCAAGTGCAGAGATGCCAAGCAGCTTTTTGATACATTAACCAAGAAAAGATGTAGAAAATAGTGAAAAATCCTGTCCTGAAACCAAGAGGGGTGAGAGACATTCCCTTTCCCCCCTTTCCATGTTAAAATATCACACAAGTGAAGGTAAATTTGAGTCTTTGACAGAGGGTGAAGGTAGGGAGAAATGGTATTTTTCTTGAGTCCTTTCATTGGGTTCCTGGTGCCTTCTATCAGTGCAGCTTGCATGATCCACCCCAGTAATGGCATCCACTTTCGTATTTTGGTAAAGCATTTAAAAATATATGATCAGCTCTGATATATCAACAAACAAGGACTAATCACTCAGGAGAGATGTGCAACAATTTGAATTTGAAACAAGCATTCCATAATATTTTATCATCATGGAAAAATCATCATTGTATTAATTTTTATCATCAATTTAGGACACTCTGGCCTGAACATAGAAAAGCTGATTAAGAGAATAAGCAATGTAAAATTTTTTATTTCAACCTTTATGCAGGTCAGAGTGAAGGCAGGTGTCCAAGTTGCCATTGTACCATAGATTTGTACAGTTTGTGTGATGTTCACAAGTCAGATTTATTGCATGATAAAGGAAGCAGCAGTGACATGCTTATTTGTACTTGTATCTTTATCTGGTGCCAGCTAATGGTGAAATCCAGCTTCTCTTCTCCAAGTTACACCAGCTAGGAGCACAGCCAAGCAGGAGTCTTCTACTTAGCTCCTTCTGGTAAATTGTGTGAATGATACCACCCACTCACCCACCTCAGTTAAAATCCCTTTGAAATAATAAAGGAAGTCACTGGTGTCCCTTGATACAGTGCCACAGATGGTGGCTTAACAACAGGCATTTACTCTCCCCCAGTTCTGGAGGTGCCAGAAGTCCAGGATCAGGGGTTGTGAAGACAACCCAGGCTCTGGGGCTCCGGGCAGGACCCTCTTGGCATCTTCACACTTCCAAGGTGCCTGGCAATCCTTGAAAACCTCACTGTTCTGTTTGTCTGTCTCTGCTGTTGGCTGAAGGATCCTAGGCCACTGTTTGACATTGCCTGTCACTGTGTGGCTCCACCTTAGATTTCTGAGACCTTCTCCGGTTTCTGGTGTTGATTGCATAGATCTCCCCCAACCACAGCACAATTCCACTGTGATCTGAGAGACTGCTTATTATGATTTCCATTCTTTTGCATTTGCTGAGGAGTGTTTTACTTACAATTATGTGGCCAATTTTAAAATAAGTGCCATGTGGTGCTGAGAAGAATGTGTATTTTGTTTATTTGAGATGGAGAGTTCTGTAGATGTCTATTAGGTCCACTTGGTCCAAAGCTGAGTTCAAGTCCTGAATATCCTTGTTAGTTTTCTGTCTTATTGATCTGTCTAATATTGGCAGAGGGGTGTCAAAATCTCCCACTATTATTGTGTGGGAGTCTAAGTCTCTTTGTAGGTCTCTAAGAACTTGCTTTATGATTCTGGGTGCTCCTGTAATGGGTGCATATATATTTAGGATAGTTAGCTCTTCTTGTTGCGTTGATCCCTTTACCATTATGTAATGCTCTTCTTTGTTTTGACCTCTGTTAGTTTAAAGTCTGTTTTAGCTTTCCATTTGCTTGGTAAATCTTCCTCTATCTCTTTATTTTGAGCCTGTGTGTCTCTGCACGTGATGTGTCTCCTAAATACAGCATACAAATGGGTCTTGACTCTATCCTATTTGCCAGTCTGTGTCTTTTAATTGGGACATTTACTCCTTTTATGTTTAAGGTTAATATTGTTATGTGTGAATTTGATCCTGTCATTATGATGTTAGCCGGTGATTTTGCCCATTAGTTGATGCAGTTTCTTCACAGTGTCAATGGTCTTTAGAGTTTGGTATATTTTTGCAGTGGTTGGTATTAGTTTTTTTCTTTCCATATTTAATGCTTCCTTCAGGAGCTCTTGTAGGGCAGGCCTGGTGGTGACAACATCTCTCAACATTTGCTTGTCTGTAAAGGATTTTATTTCTCCTTCACTTATGAAGCTTAGTTTGGTTGGATATAAAATTCTGGGTTGAACATTCTTTTCTTTAAGAATGTTAAATATTGGCCCCCACTCTCTTCTGGCTTGTAGGGTTTCTGTTGAGAGATCCACTGTTAGTCTGGTGGGCTTCTCTTTGTGACTAACCTGACATTCCTCTCTTGCTACCCTTAACATTTTTTCCTTCATTTCAACCTTGGTGAATCTGATGATTATGTATCTTGGGGTTGGTCTTTTTGAGAAGTATCTTTGTGGTGTTTTCTGCATTTTCTGAATTTGACTGTTGGCCTGTCTTGCTAGGTGGGGAAGTTCTCCTGGATAATATCCTGAAATGTGTTTTCCAGCTTGGTTCCATTCTCGTCATCACTTTCAGTTACACCAGTCAAATATAGGTTTGGTCTTTTCACATAGTCCCATATTTTTTGAAGGCTTTGTTCATTCCTTTTCATTCTTTTCTCTCTAATCTTGTCTTCATGCTTTATTTCATTAAATTGATCTTCAATTTCTGATATCCTTTCTTCTGCTTGATCAATTCACCTATTAATACTTGTGTATACTTCATGAAGTTCTCGTGCTGTGTTTTTCAGCTCCACCAGGTCATTTATGTTCTTCCTTAAACTGGTTATTTTGTTAGCAATTCCTCTAACCATTTTTTCAAGGTTCTTAGCTTCCTTGTGTTGGGTTAGAACATGCTCCTTTAGCTTGGAATAGTTTGTTATCACCCATCTTCTGAAGCTTACTTCTGTAGATTCATCAAACTTCTTGTCTATCCAGTTTTCTTTCCTTGCTGGTGAAGAGTTGTGATCCTTTGGAGGTAAAGAGGCATTCTGGTTTTTGGAACTTTTAGATATTTTCCACTGGTTTTTCCTCATCTCCATGGATTTATCTACCTTTGGTTTTTGATGTTGGTGACCTTTGGATGGGCTTTCTTTTTTTTTTTTTTTTTTTTTTTTTTTTGAGACGGAGTTTCGCTCTTGTTATCCAGGCTGGAGTGCAATGGCGCGATCTCAGCTCACCGCAACCTCCGCCTCCTGGGCTCAGGCAATTCTCCTGCCTCAGCCTCCTGAGTAGCTGGGATTACAGGCACGTGCCACCATGCCCAGCTAATTTTTTTTGTATCTTTAGTAGAGACGGGGTTTCACCATGTTGACCAGGATGGTCTCGATCTCTCGACCTCATGATCCACCCACCTCGGCCTCCCAAAGTGCTGGGATTACAGGCTTGAGCCACTGCGCCCGGCCCTTTGGATGGGCTTTCTGTGTGGATGTCCTTTTTGTTGATATTGATGCTATTCCTTTCTATTTGTTAGTTTTCCTTCTAACAGTCAGGTCCCTGTGCTGCAGGTCTGCTGGAGTTTGCTGGAGGTCCACTCCAGACCCTGTTTGCCTGGGTATCACCAGTGAAGGCTGCAGAACAGCAAAGGTTGCTGCCTGTTCCTTCCTCTGGAAGCTTTATCCCAGAAGGACATATGCCAGATGCCAGCTGGAGCTCTCTTGTGTAAGGTGTTTGTTGACCCCTACTTGGAGGTGTCTCCCAGTCAGGAGACACAAGAGTCAGGGACTCACTTAAGGAGGCAATCTGTCTGTTAGCAGAGCTTGAGCACTGTGCTAGGAGAGCCACTAATCTCTTCAGAACTGGAGATGGCAGGCAGGAACATTCAATTCTGCTGAAACTGCACCCACAGCCACCCCTTCTCTCAGGTGCTCTGTCCTAGGGAGATGGGAGTTTTATCTATAAGCCCCTGACTGGGGCTGCTGCCTTCCTTTCAGAGATGTCCTGCCCAGAGAGGAGAAATCCAGAGAGGCAGTCTGGCTATAGCAGCTTTGCCAAGCTGTGGCGGGCTCTTCCTAGATCGTACTTCCCAGCAGCTTTGTTTACACTGTGAAGGGAAAACCACCTACTCAAGCTTCAGTAATGGTGAACCCCCCTCCCCCGACTAAGCTTGAGCATCTCAAGTCAACTTCAGACTGCTGTGCTGGCAGTGAGAATTTCAAGTCAGTGGATCTTAGCTTGCCGGGCTCCATGAGGTTGGGATCCACTGAGCTAGACCACTTGGCTTCCTCGCTTCAGCCCCCTTTCCAGGGGAGTGAACGGTTCTTTCTTGCTGGAGATATAGGTCCTACTGGAGTATTAAACAAACAAACAAACAAACAAACAAAAACTCCTGCAGCTAGCTGGATGTCTGCCCAATGGCCACCCAGTTTTGGGCTTGAAACCTGGGGCCCTGGTGGCATAGGCACTCAAGGGAATCTTCTGTTCTGCAGGTTTCAAAGACCATGGGAAAAGTGCAATATCTGGGCTGCAGTGCACTGTTCCTCAAGGCATAGTCCTTCATGGCTTCACTTGGCTAGGGAGGGAGTTCCCAGCCCCTTGTGCTTCCTGGGTGAGGTGACACCCCACCCTGCTTTGGCTCACCTTCCATGGGCTGCACCCACTGTCTAACCAGTTCCAATGAGATGAGCCAGGTACCTCAGTTGGAAATGAAGAAATCACCCATCTTCTGCGTTAATCTCACTGGAAGCTGCAGGCCAGAGCTGTTCCTATTCCGCCATCTTGCCCACAATCCTCTGCTTACTTTTGTATTGTGTTACTGGCTTTTTTGTTTGTTTGTTTTTGCTAAAATAGTTATTGCAACAGGGATTACTCGAATTTTTAAGGAAAAGTGTAGTTTATAGTTTAGACACTTAGAAATGACTTGGTTTAAAAAAATTATTTTTTTTTAACTTCACTGTGAAAGTGGTCTAACCTCATAATAATTCTCCCTTTTTGGAGACCCAAGATTCAGTGTGGGCTCTGTCCAGAGCTCAGAGATACAGTTAAAAGGTAGATAGTCCCTATGTAAAATTGGTCTCTTTACAATCCTATGATAGATTTCTATAATTTTATGTTTGATTTGGCATTCATCTTTAATCTCTCTCTAGCACCACCAGACTTTTTCTCCTTATGAGGTAAATTTTGCTATTTGATTTTCACTTGAGTTGTTTCCTTTGATATGGAAATTTGAGGCTATTTAACTGACAGTTGCCTAGGGTTGTGAAATAGTTTATCAAGAATCTGAAAGTATAAGATAGGAAAAGAAAGGATTTTATTAATTTATAGGATGTTGTTCTCTCAGCATGCCGAATACATCTACATATTTATGTGTGTGTACACAGTGTTTTACTACTGAAAATATATAAAAAAGCACTAATATTAATTGGCTTCAGAAAATAAAAACACTTGAATCAAATGCTTTATTGGAAAAAAAAAGACTAGTCAAATGCTTTTTCACATTTATTTAACTTAAGTAAAATCTGAAATAAATAAGCTAGCTTTAAAAATGTTGGTAAAGTAATATTAGAAACATCTTAAGAATTGTCAGCATACATTTCCATTTGTATTTATTAATCAAGCAGTTTTATACTGATTCCTGCCAAATACTATACGATGTCAAAATTTGGCATAGGGGTTACAAGACTATAAACCCAGCCAAAGACAATATGATCTTTGCTTCTGTAATCGTTAATAAATAAGACATTGATACCAGTTTAATACAAATAGCTACATCTTGAATTTAGTAAGAATACCATAACTTCTAATCTTGTGGCTTTAGATGGTCTAGTCCCAAGGCAGTAAGTTTTGTTTTGGGAAAGGACTGTTATCATCTTTGTTTCAAAGCTAAACTATAAAATAAGTTCCTCCCATAGTTAGTTTGGCCTATTCCCAGGAATGAATAAGGACAGCTTGAAGGTTAGAAGCAAGATGGAGTCAATTAGGTCAAAATTTTTTCACTGTCTCAGTTATAGTTTTTGCAATGGTTGTTCAATAACTTTAAATAATGACAATCGAAGTTTTTGTAAACAAATTAGGACAACATAGAGAGGAATATAAGTGAATTGATGGAGCTGAAAAACACAACACGAGAACTTCGCGAAGCATGCACAAGTTTCAACAGTCGAATTGACCAAGCAGAAGAAAGAATATCAGAGGCCGAAGATCAACTCAATGAAATAAAATGAGAAGGCAAGATTAGAGAATAAAGGGCAAAAAGGAATGAACAAAGTCTCCAAGAAATGTGGGACTATGTGAAAAGACCTAATCTACGTTTGATAGGTGTACCTGAATGTGATGGAGAGAATGAATCTAAGCTGGAAAATACTCTTCAGGATATCATTCAGGAAAACTGCCCCAACCTAGCAAGGCAGGCCAATATTCAAGTCCAGGAAATACAGAGAACACCACAAAGATATTCCACAAAAAGACCAACCCCAAGGCACATAATCATCAGATTCACCAGGGTTGAAATGAAGGAGAAAATGCTAAGGGCAGCCAGAGAGAAAGGTCGGATTACCCACAAAGGGAAGCCCATCAGACTCACAGCAGATCTCTCAGCAGAAACTCTACAAGCAGAAGAGAGTGAGGGCTAATATTCAACATCCTTAAAGAAAAGAACTTTCAACCCAGAATTTCATATCCAGCCAAACTAAGCTTCATAAGTGAAGGAAAAATAAAATCCTTTGCAAACAAGCAAGTACTCAGAGATTTCATCACCACCAGGCCTGCTTTACAAAAGCTCCTGAAAGAAGCACTACACAAAGAAAGGAACAACCAGTACCAGCCACTCCAAAAACATACCAAATGATAAAGAGAATCAACACAATGAAGAAACTACATCAACTAATGGGCAAAATAGCCAGCTAGCATCAAAATGGTAGGATCAAATACACACATAACGATTATTAACCCTAAGTGTAAATAGGCTAAATGCCCCAATCAAAAGACACAGACAGGCAAATTGGATAAAAAGCCAAAACCCATCAGTGTACCATATCCAGGAAACCCATCTCATGTGCAAGTATACACAAAGGCTCAAAATAGAGGGAGGAGGAAGATTTACCAAGAAAATGGAGACAAAAAAAAAGCAGGAGTTGCAATTCTCATCTCAGATAAAATAGACTTTAAAGCAACAAAGATCAAAAGAGACAAAGAAGGACATTACATAATGTAAAAGGATCACTGCAAGAAGAAGAGCTAATGATCCTAAATATATATGCACCCAATACAGGAGCACCCATATACATAAAGCAAGTTCTTAATGACTTACAAAGAGACTTAGATTCCTACACAATACAGCTAGTGCTCAACTTAACGACCACGATTGGTTCCGACAGACCAGTCGTAACACAATTTGGTCGTAAGTTGAGTTTGCTCTACCGAATCTGGGATAACAGTTGAAATGGTGCACGTGGAGATGGTAGTGCTGCTGGAAGCTGATCCGCACTGTCGTAAGCCCAGCTGGGCAACGTTTGCGCTGCCAGACGTGGAGCAGTCATGGTTAGCGATTGTGGTCATAAAGTCGAATGGTGGTAAGTTGCATAGGTTGTAAGTCGATCAATACCTGTAATAGCGGGAGATTTTAACACCCCATTGTCAGTATTAGACAGATCAACAAGACAAACTTAACAAGGATATCCAGGACTTGAACTCAGACCTGGACCAAGCAAACCTAATAGACATTTACAGAACTCTCCACCCCAAATCCACAGAATATACATATAGCACCACATGGCACCTACTCTAAAACTGACCACATAATTGGAAGTAAATCACTCCTCAGCAAATGCAAAAGAACAGAAATCTTAACAAACAGTCTCTCAGACCACAGTGCTATCAAGTTAGAACTCAGAATTCAGAAACTAACTCAGAATTGCACAGCTTCATGGAAACTGAACAACTGGCTCCTGAATGTTGACTGGATAAACAATGAAATGAAGGCAGAAATAAAGATGTTCTTCGAAACCAGTGAGAACAAAGACGCAACATACCAGAATCTCTGGAACACATTTAAAGCAGTGTCTAGAGGAAAGTATATAGCAATAAACACCCAATGAGAAGAAAGGAAAGATCTAAAATCAATGCCCTATCCTCAAAATAGAAAGAGCTAGAGGAGCAAGACTAAAAACACTAAAAACCTAGTAGAAGACAAGAAATAACTAAGATCAGAACAGAACTGAAGGAGATAGAGACACAAAAAACCCTTCAAAAAATCAATGAATCCAGGAGGTGGTTTTTCAAAAAGATCAACAAAATAGACAGACCACTAGCCAGATTAATAAAAAAGGAAAGAGATAATAATCAAATAGATGAAATAAAAATGATAAAGGGGATATCACCACAGATTCCACAGAAATACAAACCATCATCAGAGATTATTACAAACATCTCTATGCACATAAACTATTAAACATGGAAGAAATGGATAAATTCCTGGACACTTGTATCTTCCCAAGCCTAAACCAGGAGGAAGCCAAAACCCTGAATAGACCAATAACAAGGTCTGAAGTTGAAGCAGCAATTAAGAGACTACCACCCAAAAAAAGCCCAGGTCCAGAAGCATTCACAGCCGAATTCTACCAGACATACAAAGAGGAGCTGGTACCATTCCTTCTGAAACTATTCCAGACAATCCAAAAAGAGGGAATCCTTCCCAAATCATTTTATGAGACCAACATCATCCTGATACCAAAACCTGGCAGAGATTCAGCAAGAAAAGAAAACTTCAGGCCAGTATCCATGATGAACATAGATGCAAAAATCTTCAATAAAATACTGGCAAACCAATTGCAACAGCACATCAAAAAGCTTATCCATCATGATCAAGCAGGCTTCATCCTGTGGATGCAAGGCTGGTTCAATGTATGCAAGTCTATAAATGTGATTTGCCACATAAACAGAACCAAAGACAAAAACCACATGATTATCTCAATTGATGCAGAGAAGGGCTTTGACAAAATTCAACAACCCTTTATGCTAAAAACCCTCAATAAACTAGATATTGACAGAATGTATCTCAAAATAATAAAAGCTATCTATGACAAACCAACAGCCAATATCATACTGAATGTTCAAAAACTGGAAGCATTCCCTTTGAAATCTGGCACTCAACAAGGATGCCCTCTCTCACCACTCCTATTCAATATAGTATTGGAAATTCTAGCCAGAGTAATCAGGCAAGAAAAAAAAAATAAAGGTTATTCAAATAGGAAAGGAGGAAGTCAAATTGTCTCTATCTGCAGATGACATGATTGTATATCTAGAAGACCCCATCGTCTCAGCCCAAAATCTCCTGAAACTGATAAGCAACTTCAGCAAAGTCTCAGGATACAAAATCAATGTGCAAAAATCATTAACATTCCTATACACCAATAACAGACTTAAAGAGAGCCAAATCAAGAACAAACTGCCATTCACAATTGCTACAAAGAGAATAAAACACCTGGGAATACAACTAACAAAGGATGTAAAGAACCTCTTCAAAGAGAACTACAAACCACTGCTCAATGAAATAAGAGTGGACACAAACAGATGGAGAAACATTCCATGTTTATGGTTAGGAAGAATCAATATCATGAAAATGGCCATACTACCCAAAGTAATTTATAGATTCAATGCTATCCCCATGAAGCTACCAATGACCTTCTTCACAGAACTGAAAAAAAACACCTTAAACTTTATATGGAACCAAAAGAGAGCCCACATAGCCAAGTCAATTCAAAGCAAAACACAAAAAACAAAGCGGGAAGCATCACACTACCGGACTTCAAGCTATACAATAAGGCTACAGTAATCAAAACAGCATGGTACTGGTACCAAAACAGAGCTATAGACCAATGGAACAGAACAGAGGCCTTGGAGGCAACGCCATACATCTACAATCATCTGATCTTTGGCCAACCTGACAAAAACAAGCAATGGGGAAAGGAGTCCCTGTTTAATACATGGTGTTGGCAAAAGTGGCAGCAGTGTACAGAAAGGAGAAACTGAACCCCTTCCTGACACCTTACACTAAAATTAACTCCAGATGGATTGAAGATTTAAACATAAGACCTAACACTATAAAAACCCTAGAAGAAAACCTAGGCAAAACCATTCAGGACATAGGCATAGGCAAGGACTTCATGACCAAAACACCGAAAGCATTGACAACAAAAGCCAAAATAGACAAATGGGACCTAATCAAACTCCACAGTTTCTGCACAGCAAAAGAAACAGTCATTAGAGTGAATCAGCAACTACCAGAATGGGAAAAAATTTTTGCAGTCTACCCATCTGACAAGGGGCTGATACCCAGAATCTACAAAGAACTAAAACAGATTTACGAGAAAACAAACAAACAAACAAGCCCATTCAAAAGTGGGCAAAGGACTTGAACAGACACTTTACAAAAGAAGACATACATGAGTCCAACAAATATATGAAAAAATGCTCATCATCACTGGTCATCAGAGAAATGCAAATCAAAATTACATTGAGATACCACCTCACGCCAGTTAGAATGGCGATCATTAAAAAATCTGGAAACAACAGATACTGAAGAGGATGTGGAGAAATAGGAACAATTTTACATTGTTGGTTGGAGTGTAAATTAGTTCAACCATTGTGGAAGACAGTGTGGCAATTCCTCAAGGACCTAGAAATAGAAATTCCATTTGACCTAGCAATCCCATTACTGGGTATATATCCAAAGGATTATAAATCGTTCTACTATGAGGACACGTGCACGTGAATGTTCATTGCAGCACTGTTTACAATAGCAAAGACCTGGAACCAACCCAAATGCCCATCGATGATAGACTGGACAGGGAAAATGTGGCACATATATACCATGGAATATTATGCAGCCATCAAAAATGATGAGTTTGTGTCCTTTGTAGGGACATGGATGAACCTGGAAAACATCATTCTCAGCAAACTGACACAAGAACAGAAAATCAAACACTGCATGTTCTCACTCATAGGTGGGTGTTGAACAATGAGAACACATGGACACAGGGAGGGGAGCACTACACACTGGGGTCTGTTGGGGGAAATAGGGGAGGGACTGGATGTGGGGAATTGGGGAGGGATAGCATGGGGAGAAATGCCAGATATAAGTGATGGGGAGGAAGGCAGCACATCACACTGCCACGTATGTACCTATGCAACAATCTTACATGTTCTTCACATGTACCCCAAAACTAAAATGTAATTTAAAAAAAAAGAGAAAGAAAACATCAAAGAAAAAAAAAGAATTGTTTGAACAATGACATTTTCTTAAGGGATTGATTTACTCTTAATAAATTAAAACAGATTTTAATTTTTAATTTTAATCCAAAGTTTAACTTTTATTGCGTCTCTCCAGTTTCTGTATTCTCTCCTCTTTTAAAAGGTGTGAAATAGTAACACTCTCCTTCAACTCATTTTCAGTTTATACAAGTTTTTTTTCCTCCTTGAGTTCTGTTTTTGTGGTCTGATACTAGCAATGTTTTCTTGAGAGATCCAAGATGGCTGAACACTAGCAGCTTGGGATTGTAGCTCCCAGTGCAAGCACAGAGAACGAGAGGACACCACATTTTCAGACAAATTTTTGTTGCTCACACACCAGGAGATTCCCAGCAAAGGAGCCCCACGGGTCACCAGCACAACTCTTGTGGCTGTTAAGGCGGTTTTGCTGGCGCCTTGGTTTGGCAGTTCTTGGTGCAGAGTCAGAAAAGCACCATCAATCTTTACGCCACTGTTTTAGCTGGTGCAGTGGGTTGCTCAGATTCCGGTTCTGGGAATCAACAAGTTGGACCTCCACTCAGAAACCCAATTAGAAAGTCGGTAATTACAAAGACGACAGATGGATAAATTTATAATGAAGTGAAGAAAACAGGCTAAAAAGGCTGAGAATACCCAAAATCAGAACGCCTCTCCCTCTACAGGGGATCACAGTTCCTCATCAGCAACGGAACAAGGCCTGATGGAGAACAAGTGGGTTCCATTAACAGAAGTAGTCTTCAAAAGGTGGATGATAAGAAACTTCTGTGACTTAAAAGAACTTGTTCTAACCCAATGCAAAGAAACTAAGAACTTTGAAAAATGGTTTGATGAAATGCTAACGAGAATAGACAACTTAGAGAGGAATATAAGTGAATTAATGGAGCTGAAAGACACAAGAACTTCGCAAAGTACGCACAAGTTTTAACAGCTGAACTGATCAAGCAGAAGAAAGGATATAAGAGGTCAAAGACCAACTTAATGAAATAAAACGAGAAGACAAGATTAGAGAAAAAAAATAAAAAGGAATGAGCAATGTCTCCAAGAAATATGGGACTATGTGAAAAGACCTAATCTACGTTTGATAGGTGTACCTGAATGTGATGAAGAGAATGAATCCAAGCTGGAAAATACTCTTCAGGATATTATTCAGGAAAATTTTTCCAACCTAGCAAGCCAGGACAATGTTCAACTCCAGGTAATACAGAGAACACCACAAAGATATTCCTCAAGAAGACCAACCTCAAGGCACATAATCATCAGATTCACCAGGGTTGAAATGAAAGAAAAATACTAAGGGCAGCCAGAGAGAAAGGTCAGGTTACCCACAAAGGGAAGCCTATCAGACTTACAGCAGATCTCTCAGCAAAAACCCTACAAGACAGAAGAGAGTGGGGCCAATATTCAACATCCTTAAAGAAAATAACTTTCAATCCAGAATTTCATATCCAGCCAAACTAAGCTTCATAAATGAAGGAAAAATAAGATCTTTTGTGAACAAGCAAGAACTCAGAGATTTAATCAACACCAGGCCTGCTTTACAAGAGCTTCTGAAAGAACCACTACACATAGAAAGGAACAAACAGTATCAGCCTTTCTAAAAATATACCAAAAAGTAAAGAGCATCAACATAATGAAGAATTTACATCAACTAATGGGCAAAACAACCAGCTAACATCAAATGGCAGTATTAAACTAACATATATTAGTATTATTCCTAAATTTAAATCGATTAAATCTCCCAATCAAAAGACACAGACAAGCAAATTGGATGAAAAGCCAAAACTCATCGGTATACCGCATCCAGACCCATCTCACATGCAAGGATACACAAAGACTCCAAACAAAGGGATGGAGAAAGATTTACCAATCAAATGGAGAGCAAAAATATATAAATAAATAAAAAGCAGGAGCTGTAATTCTTGCCTCTGATAAAATAGACTTTAAAGCAACAAAGATCAAAAGAAGCAAAGAAGGACATTACACAACGATCAAAGGATCAATGCAACAAGAAGAGCTAAAGATCCTAAATATATATGCACCCAATACAGGAACACCCAGATACATAAGACTTATAAAGAGAAGTAGACTCCCACACAATAATAGTGGGAGATTTCAACATTAATATTAGATCAATGAGACAGAAAATTAACAACGATATCCAGGACTTGAACTCAGATCTGGAACAAGTAAACTTAATAAACATTTATAGAACTCTCCACTTTAAATACACAAAATACATACTCTTATCAGTACCACATCACACCTACTTACAGGTTTAAATGAAATATTGGTTGGCTACTTGTTTCTTATTTTCTTCCCTCATTTTTTTAATGTCTCTATTATTAAGCACAATTATAGGCATACCCATTTTTAGACTGCATTCTAGCCCGGGCAATAAAGCAACACTCCCATTCTCTCTCCCTCTTCCTCTTCCTCTTTCTTCCTCCCCTTCATTCTTTTTTATTATTATTATTTTTTCTTTCTTTCTTTCTTTCCTTCTTTCTTTTCTAAACAAAATTAAAAAAAAAATTCTGAAAGGCTGGCATGTCAACTTGGGACAGCTAGGAAAATTATTGTCTTCACAAGTAAAAATAAGGACACCAGAATTGTGGGGCTAAAAGACTAAGCATAATTTAGAGACTTAAGTCAGCTAAGTCTCCAAAAGCATAAACCAGCTGTCGTGTTGTTGTAGGAACTCCATGGGCCCTGGTGTTTATGGTGACAGCATCTCTCTGTCCCTGTCTTATTACCACCCATCAACCATGTCACCCATTTCCTCAGGTCTATCATACTAATACTTTCTGCTCACTCATGGCTCTGTACGCTATCTTCTGAGTATCTTTTGGATTCTATTCCTGCCAACTGCTTGAGTCTTTCCTCAGATCTACAGTTTAAATTTTCTAGAAAGAGAGTTGGCCTAACGAAAGGTTGTCCCTATTGGAATAGAATTTTCTAATCAGGGCACTTAGCTGGCAGCAGGTCAGTTTCTGGAATGGCTGCCTCTAGGCAGGTGTTCACTCTGTATCCAGTTGTCTGAGGCAACCAGTGGATGAGGGTAACACCTAGGCCCTCTGCAGTCAGCACGATTTTTTTTTTCTGAGACAGAGTTTTGCTCTTGTTGCCCAGGCTGGAGTGCAATGGCGTGATCTCAGCTCACCACAACTTCCGCCTCCTGGGTTCAAGTGATTCTCCTGCCTCAGCCTCCGGAATAGCTGGGATTACAGACATGCACCACCATTCCCGGCTAACTTTTATATTCTTAGTAGAGACGGGGTTTCGCCACGTTGGCCAGGCTGGTCTTGAACTCCTGACCGCAGGTGATCTGCCTGCCTCGGCCTCCCAAAGTGCTGGGATTACAGCCGTGAGTGACTGTGCCTGGCCGGTTAGCACAATCTTTAGGGGAGGGGACTCGCTATCGCAACGTAGAAGCCTATGGACATAGCCACAGGCCGTGCTTGTTCTGGCTGGTACTACAACAAGAAGGAAGGGCAGCTTGCTGGAGTGGGAGGCAAGGGGACACGAGTTAAGTTTTGGTCATGTTTCATTAGAGTTGCTTGTAGTGTGTCCCCATAGATATGTCCTGCAGGTGGCGGGAAATTCTGGCCCCAAGGCTGGGAGCCTCTGTAGCATTTTTCAGGTCCCTCTTGTAGTACCTACTATATTATAATCTAAATGTACTTGTTTCAAGACACCAGATCATTAGCTCCTTGAAGCCAAGGCTTTGGTCCAATTCACCTTTGTGCCCTCAGTGCCTGACACACAGTAAATGCTTAGTAAATATCTGCTGAATGAATAAATTGGATGAGTGATTGTGGGTTGGAGACAATTAAGTTGGTAGAGATAATAATAAGCTATTTTCTCCATCTTGTACTTGAAAAGTATTAGAAGGAAAAAGAAATGCATTCTAACTTTTAACCTCTTTCCGTATATAGGTACAATTTATATAACCTCAACTCAATAAATTCTTTAATTTATATTATCTTTATATGTTGTTCTTTTTCCTATGTAACATTATTTTGTACATGGATTTCTAAATATTGGTAGACTCACATAATGTTATTTTTTCCCCAGTTCCTGGCATCAATATTATAGTTTTATTAGAGTAACAAATAGTTGCTACAGTGAGACCTACGCACATATACAGAATTGTATTTAAATCCATATAGATATTTACATTATACTTTTGAAATTAGAAGATGAAGTACAGCTTAAGTTTGACAACAAAGAAAAATATAAAAGACAAAAATAGAGCTAACAATAAAAACATAGCTATCTGTTCTTGATATAACATGTGGAAACTTTTCGTCAGAAAGCTACATCTTCTTAACCTGATTGTCCAAATCATTAAAATATGGATGATTCAGTGCCATTTTACCAGAAATTCATTTGGCTGGATCATAGATTAACATTTTTTAGAGCAAATCCGGGCCATTTTCATCCAGGCTTTTGACGTGAGATGCTAGGCTTCCTGGTTTCCACTTGGGAAATGTATTCTTATAGTACTGTAAGGATTCCACTTCTGGCCACACTTCATTATTGGGAGTGCCCAAAGCTCTGAAAATCTTGAAGAGTTGATCAACTTCTGAATCCCCCTGGAAAAGTGGTTTCTTAGTTGCTAGTTCAACAAATATGGTGCCTATACTCCAATCACTGGAGTCAAGTAACTAGGTGACCCCAGCAATACTTCTGGCAATCTATACCAGAGTGTTACTACCTCATGTGTATATACTCTAATAGGTATTCCAAAAGTTCTGGCAAGGCCAAAATCAGTGGGTTGAATTGTTCCTTTGTCATCAGTCCAGAGATTTAGAGGTTTTAAGTCTCTGTGAAGAACTCTTCTAGAGTGAAAAAACACAATCTCCTGTAGGATTTGGTACAAATAACTCTTAACAAGTGAAGAATCCATGTGTTGACCAGGAGGAGTAGAATCCAAGTATTTCTTCAGATCCGTGGAAAGAAATTCGAAGGTGAGATATAACCTGGAATCCTCCATAAGCACATCCTGAAGACTGACTATATTTGGATGACGAAGTTGTTTTAATAGAGAAATTTCCCAAATTGCAGTACTAGGAACCTCTTCCTCTAGTCGGATTTTTTTCATGGCTACCACTTGACCTGTAGTTATGTGTCTACCCTTATACACAACTCCATAGGTACTTTCTCCAGTTTTCTCTATTTTGGTATAATCTTCCATAGTTAGTCAATAGGTATGGTAGATCCTGGCTTATTATATGGTGGAGCCGTAGAGGCAACTACCACATCCAAGTCACTTTCTGCTTAACTTCTGAGAGCCCAATATTTATTTTTATGAGCATCCATTGTTTTTTATCTGCTTACCCATATCCTATTTGTTGCACGTTGGGAAACACAATGTCTGATAGCATAAAGACCGTTGTAAATGTGTAATTAACTTTAATCTCACCAAGAGGTAATGTTAACATTTAAAGTATTCATATCAGGAATCCACATTTCCCTTTCCCTTCTGTTCTAACAAATTTCTTTTATTTTTGTCTGATTATAAAAAGAATCAAGAATCATGGTAGAAAGTATAGAAATCACAGAAAATTACAAAGAAACAGATTTTTTAAAAACAATCATAATCTAACTATTCAGAGGCAACTACTGGCAACATTTTGATGTATTTCCTTGGTCTTTTTTGCTTCTCTATGGTGACTTGTTGCTTTCTCCACTCTTGTTCTTCCCTGCATGCCATCAGCGTGTCTTTTATTTGTTTGTTTCTTTGTTTGTTGTTGTTGTTTTACGACAGGTTCTCGCCCTACTGTCTAGGCTGAAGAGCACTGGCACCATCATAGCTCATTGCAGCCTCAAACTTCTCAGCTCAACTGATGATCTTCCCACCTCAGCCTCATGAGTAGTTGGGACTACAGGTATATGCCACAATGCCTCATGATATGGTTTGAATCTATGTCCCCCACCCAAATCTCATGTTGAAATGTAATCCCCCATGCTGAAGGTGGGGCCTGTTGGGAGATGAGTGGATGATGGTGGTTTCTCATGAATGGTTTAGTACCATGCCCCTTCAAGTTCTCATTTCAATAGTGAGTTGTCATGAGATCTGAATGTTTAAAAGTGTGTAACACATCCCCTCTTTTCTCTCTCGCTTCTGCTCCGGCCATGTAAGACATTCCCGCTTCCCCTTTGCCTTCCACAATGATTGAAAGTTTCCTGAGGCTTCCAAAGAAGCCAAGCAGATGCCAGCATCATGCTTCCTACACAGCCTGCAGAACCATGAATCAATTAAACCTCTCTTCTTTATAAATTCCCAGTCTCAGGTATTTCTTTCTTTTTTTTCTTTTTTATTTTTTTAGCAGAGATGGGGTCCCACAGTGTTGCCCAGGCTGGTCTGGAACTCCTGATCTCGAGTGATCCTCTTACCTTGGCCTTCCAAAGTGTTGGATTACAGGTGTGAGTCACTGTACCTTCAGTGCATCTTGCTTGACACTTCCCAAGACAGTTCCCAAGATAGCTATACAAGCATTTTAAATATAGTAATTTGCTGAAATCTATACAAGAGTTTGTTAACTAGCTAGGGGATATTAGATATAATTTTTCATTGGTTCAAAACAGAAAGACTGTGCAGACATCACTGCCCTTACATGAACAATTTTTTTTTTGTGTGTGTACACATTTAGTTTTATTGTAACAAAGCAACTTGTACACTTTTAACGTTTAAAACTGAGCATCATCTTTCCTTTCCAGTGGAACAAAAAGAAAATTTAAAAATAAACAGGAACAAAATTACAATAGAGAATGGCAATTCCAAATAAGATCCTACAGGTTCTGCTGATTCTCCCATTGAGTGGCAGGGCTCAAGTCATCATTAGGAGAGAATTTATTTTAAAAGTGTCATCTTAAACTGCAAGGATGTCTGTCAAATGTCACAATTAAACATGCCAAAGGAGAAGCCATGTTGTCAAAATGCCCACTTACCCCACCCAAACATCTCAAACCCACCCTTTGCTGACCTTCTATAACCCCATTTTTTTAAGTTTTTTTTTTCTTTTTTTTAAACAAGAGAAAGTAGACAGATACATGTTGGTAAATGCTAACTGTCCATATTCACATAGAGACACAGTGTACTCTCAGAGCCCAATATACAGAGAAAGGAGGAAAAAAGCTAGAATTCTATGCACTACTACACAGGGGCCTCGCACCCTCCAGCTTCCAGCAGAGCGAAGGGGGCAGGTTTTTCTTTTTTCCCGCAGAGCTCGGTGGTGTTGATTCCATACAGTTTTTGTTAAGACAGGAAGGGATAAAATGAATTTCAAACAGAAAGGGGTAGAGACTCTTTTCCCATTGTATCCTGCTCAAGATATTTCCCCCAAAATAAGTTGAGAACCATGGTGTAGAGAAAAGAGACCTCAAAAACAGGGTGACTGAGCACAAGAGGGAAGAAAAAAAAAAAAAAAAGAGACTGCAACTTGCTCCCAGGGACTGGAGAAAATTTAAAAAAGGAAGGTTGGAATCCATCAGTGTTCTATTAGTCATCTTCTCCTTCATCCTCCTCTCCTTCCTCCCCTTCATCATCATCTTCATCTTCTTCACCTTCATCCTCATCCCCTTCTTCATCAATATCTTCTAATCCTTCCTCCTCTTCATCATCATCATCATCTTCTTCTCCTTCTCCTTCTTCATCATCCATATCAGGAACCAAGTAGTATTGTAATGGTTTTGGCCAAATATCGTCTTTGATGACCTCTCCTAATTCATCAGCACCTGCATCAGAATGGTCAGTAAACCAGGTAAAGAAGCTCTCTGGTTCCTCATGCTGCCTCTTCCTGCTGGCTTTATTCTGCGTTTGACTTGAACGTTTCGTCAAATCCTTTCCAGATTTCCATTTGATTTCGGTAGACTTTGAAGATGGATCACCACTCTCATTCAGATGAAATTCTTTGGAGAGAACTTTATTTTCAAAGTAAGGATTTTCATCAAAATAAAAATCTATTCTGTAACCTGATTTAATATCTTCAAATTCTGTCACTTCAACTCTGGTCAAATAATGCAGTGCCTCTTCGTCCTGTGCAGACACTTGTGGATGGTTGACAAATGTTGTTACCCAAAAATTTGGGATTTTGGCGATCAATTCTGACCTCTTCTGAAAAAACGGTTGGCGGAGTTTGTTATATTTCTGTTCTACTTTCAAAATCTCCTCACTGGCTTGTTCATTAAGTCTGTCTATTTCATTTTGTACTTCATCAATGTGTTCAATTGCTTCTTGCTGTTCTTTTTCTCCCTTCTTCGGCAAGCCTGCAGAGGCCGATGTCTCCTCCAGTCCCTGGGCAGGAGGTGGTCTTGGTTTCTTCTTTTGAGGCGGGAGTGGAGATTGGCGTTTGGGGGCCATGCTGCTGGGGAAGTCCGAGAACCGGAGCACAAGTCTTATAGCTCGTCCGGAAGCAGGCAGAACCTTACATGAACAATTGTAAGAATCCAGCAAGCCCCACGAGTTATTACCTTATGTGTAGTATCTGAGATCTAGAGCTCTACTTTATCCAGTAGCTGTCACTTCATTAAGGAGTCTATTTCCTGAACCAACCATAATATTGGCAGCTCCTGAGTCCTCAGAGTGAAACTCTCAGGTTGGAGAAAGAGTGCCTGAAGCCAGACACTCTTTTGGAAGGAAACCTGAGCTTAGAAGATCTTGTTATATGATTGCTTGTATTTATTTTATTGTTTTATTTTATCTTTTAGAGACAATATCTTGCTCTGTCACCCAGGCTAGAGAGCAGTGGTGTGATCATAGCTCACTGTAACTTTGAACTCCTGGCCTCAAGTGATCCTCCTGCCTTGGCCTCCTGAAGTGCTGGGATTACAGACCTGAGCCACTGCTTACAAATGTGGTTTGGCAGAATTTGTTTTATGATTTGCCTTTATCATAACCTTGCTTACCACCTAGAAACAAAATTGTGAGAGAGAGGCACAGAGACACTCCACCTAACCTTAATTGCCAGGTTATTGACTTTTACGTGACAATTCTGGAACAAATTGGCTTATGCTGACTCAAAATAAACTGCTTGCAAATGTTTCCTGTCATAAATTGCTGACTAGAATGAGACATTTTTGAGACAGGCTCTCAATCTGTCACTCAATCTGGAGTGCAATAGCACAGTCACAGCTCATTGAAACCTCACCCTCCCAGACTCAAGCCATCCTCCTACCTCAGCCTCCTAAGCAGGTGGGACTATGGGTGTGTACTACCATGCTCAGCTAATTTTTTTTTTTATTTTTTGAAGAGACAGGTTTTACCACGTTGCCCAGGATGATCTCAAATTCCCGGGCTCAAGTGATTCTATTGCCTTGGCCTCTGAAACTGCTGGGATTACAGAAGTAAGCCACCACACTTGGCCTAGAATGAGATTTTTTTTGGTAGGAAAGCACAATACTCTGAGATTAAAGTACAAGCTATACATATAAGCAAACTGAGGTCTCGAAAGTTAAGTGATTTGTTCAAGACTCACACAACTTGTTAGGGCAGGGCTGAGGCTAAACCATAGGGTCTCGTAGCCTAAAATAGTGAAAACACGTATCTTCTCCTTCCATCTTTCCGGGATCATCCAAGTTTTTTTCAACAAAGGGCTATGCGGTGATTCTGAAGGCTACATGAAGGTTTAGTTGGTTAAAATCTGTGTCAAGAAGTTCCAAAGTTGGTATGAGGGTCTGAGTTATTTGATGTCTATGTGTATAATTTGGAGGTTTCTTAAATGCTTATTTTTCTTTTTAAGTTCATTAACCTGCATAATCTCAATTTCATGGTCTAATTTTTAACACTAAACTAAAACAGAATAAAGTCATATAATCATGTTCAACTTCAGTTGTCATTACTACTTAGTCCAGACTGCTACCATGATTCCTGGCTCTAATCAGTTATGCAGCAGTTAATGCCCCCAGTGACCTAAACTATTCATATGAGTTACTTTAATGGACAGTTCTGAAGGTCTAAAATACTTCAGATAAGCCACATATTATATACCCACAAACTATACAATGCTCATTTTTATAATATATCTACTAATTACATCCCAGCTGAATCGTTGCATGAGATGTGTTTTTAGTCTGGCTTCTGTCATTAATGACTCCTAGGTGAGTCATTTAACCTCTCTGGACCTTCTATTGAGAGAATGCAGGTAGACAATCTCTAAGAACAATTTTAGCTTCCAAACCTCCCTTCACTTTGCACAATTTGGGAACCCTTCCATTCACATTTACTTCCAAAAGGGTGCTCTAGATCCCTGCCTTCTTTCCAACTTAGTTTGAGTCTTTTTGAAGGAAACCTGAACATCTCCCTCACTGTTTCCTTTGATTCTAGCACCAGTCCTCAAAAGCCTCAAACTCTTTAAAGCCAAAGGCACAAATAAGGAAGAGAAAACCCTCTTTTCTCATCCAGTGTCTAAATCACTACTCTAGTCAAATTACTTCTTCCCACACCCTCCAGTTTTTCTGGGATTGTAATTTTTTTAAATACTTCTGGGGGAAAAAAAAAACCATTTCTCTGTAAATGTTTTCTACTTCTAAGAAAGGAAGAAGAAATCAACTACCGTCTCTGCCCAAAAGGGAAGGTTTAGTCCAAACTTCAACCAATTTTTTTTTTTTTTTTGAGACGGAGTTTCGCTCTTGTTACCCAGGCTGGAGTGCAATGGCGCGATCTCGGCTCACTGCAACCTCCGCCTCCTGGGTTCAGGCAATTCTCCTGCCTCAGCCTCCGGAGTAGCTGGGATTACAGGCACGCGCCACTATACCCAGCTAATTTTTTGTATTTTTAGTAGAGACGAGGTTTCACCATGTTGACCGGGATGGTCTCGATCTCTTGACCTTGTGATCCACCCTCCTCAGCCTCCCAAAGTGTTGGGATTACAGGCTTGAGCCACCGACTTCAACCAATTTTTAAATCTTTCTTACCAGTTTTCACTCTTTCATCCTTGTTCTATTTAATTAAATTTCTTGTATTTTGTCTCATTACAAAAATAATCAACAATCATGGTAGAAAATATGGAAATTATGGAATACTACAAAGAAGGAGTTTTCTTTAAAAGGTGATAATCTAACTACCCAGAGGCAACCACTGGCAATGTTTTGACATATTTTCTCAGTCTCCTTGCTTGTCCGTAGTGACCTTGTCTCTTCACTTGCTTTTTCCTGCATGCCTTCGGTATCTGGGAACTCTCCATCTACTCAAGTAAGCAGACTAAAATGGATTCAAGAACTTGGAGGGAAATGTGTTCTGGAATATGCAGAACAATTCCTTCATTTTCAGATCATGATTCCTCCCCAATTTTTTTTGATTATGAACATTTCCAAACACACAAAAAAGTTGAAATGGTAGTAAAATAGACATCTGGGCTGGGCACAGTGGCTCACACCTGTAATCCCAGCACTTTGGGAGGTCGAGGCTGGTGGATCACCTGAGATCAGGAGTTCAAGACCAGCCTGGACAACATGGTGAAACCCTGTCTCTACTAAAAATACAAAAAAAAAAAAAAAAAAAAAAATTGGCCAGGCATGGTGGCGTGTGCCTGTAATTCCAGCTACTCGGGAGGCTAAGGTAGGGAGAATTGCTTGAACTGGGAGGTGGAGGCTGCAGTGAGCTGAGATCCTGCTATTCTACTCCAGCCTGGGTGACAGAGCGAGACTCTGTCTCAAAAAAAAAAAAAAGTAAAAAGTATCATAAGAACCCTCACTAGGATTATGAATTTGTCTGTTTCTCCATTTAGTTGTATCCAGTGTTTTTTCCTTTATCCAATTGGAGCTATATTATGGATGTACAAAGATTTAGAGTTGTTATCTTCCTACTGTATTGACTACTTTATCATTATGAAATGCCCCTCTTTTATCTGGTAATCCTTAATTTGTTAATGTAATGCATTGTATCTAGTAATGCTTCTAGAAGGATAAAACATTATATTTAGTAACGCTTTTGTTCTGATATTACTATAGACATATCCACTTGCTTTTGGAAAGTGTTTACTTGATATAACTTCTTTCATCCTTTTACTTACTTTTAACCTTTCTTGTCCTTATATTTAAAGAAGGTCTATTATAAACAGCATATACTTGGGTTTTTTAATCCAGTATGACAGTCCTAGCCTTTTACTCAAATTTCTGTGTAATATAGCTAATGATATGATTTAATTTATATCTTCCATCTCTCTGTTTTGTTTTTAATCAACCCATTTTATTTTCCTTTTTTAATTCTCTTTTGCCTTCTTCTGAATGAATCAATTAGTTTTATTATTTCATTTTCCCTCTACAAACTTTTTATTTATTTATTTTTTTAGACAGGGTCTTGCTCTGTCACCCAGGCTGGAGTGCAGTAGCAAGATCTCAGCTCACTGCAACTTCCATCACAGTTCAAGTGATTCTCCTGCCTCAGCCTCCCGAGTAGCTGGGCTTACAGCACATGCTACCATGCCTGGCTAATTTTGTATTTTCAGTAAAGATGGGGTTTCACCATGTTATTCAGGCTGGTCTCAAACTCCTGACCTCAAAGGATCCACCCACCTCGGCTCCCAAAGTGCTGGGATTATAGGCATGAGCCACCACACCTGGCCCAGTTATATGCTTTTTTGCTGTGCTTTTAGAGATTATCACATGCCTCCTTGACTTCTTATGGTCTAACACAAATTATTGCTTTTAGGTCTTAGTTGATAATGGAGAACCTTAGAACATATTAACTCTCTTTATGTCCTCCTGCTTTTTGCCTTATTAATGTCAAGCATTTTCATTCTACATATATTTTAAATTACACACACACTACTAGTATTATTTTGTGCACTCAATTTTAATTTATATTAGCCACATATTTACCATTTCTGTTGCTCTTCATGCTTTCCCACAGCTCCATGTGTACATCTGGGATTACTTTCCTTATGCCTATAGAACTTTCTTTAGTATTTATTCTAATGCAGCCCTGCTGGTGATGAATTCTTTTTCATTTTTTAACATGTTTCAAAACATCCTTATTTGGCTGGGCATGGTGGCTTACACCTGCAATCCCAGCACTTTGGGAGGCTGAGGCACGTGGATCACCTGAGGTCAGGAGTTCAATACCAGCCTGGCCAACATGAGGAAACCTCATCTCTACTAAAAATACAAAAATTAGCCAGGTGTGGTGGTAGGTGCCTGTAATTCCAGGTACTCAGGAGACTGAGGCAGGAGCATTGCTTGAACTCACGAAGCAGAGGTTGCAGTGAGCCAGGATGGTGCCACTGCACTCCAGCCTGGATGACCAGAGCAAAACTCCATTCCCCCCAAAAAAATTCTTATTTAATCTTCATTTTTGAAGAATATTGTGCTTGGCATAGAAATTGAAATTGGTAGTTGTTTTCTTTCAGCCATTTGATTATGTCATTTTTTTTTTCTTTTTGTCTTGTATCATTTTTGTTGAAAAGTCACCTGTCAGGCACATATAGTCAAACAGGTGAAAACCAAAGACAAAATAAAATCCTAAAAGAACCCAGAATACGAAAGACTGAATTCCTCCAAAGAAGCAACTGTAAGGCTAAGTCTATTTTTCTTAATATTTATCTTTATTTGTGGTAAGTGTTCTTGGGGCTCATTGCTGGGGTTCACTGAGCTTCCTAAATGTGTGGATTTTTTTAAATTGGGATTTGAAAAGTCTTGACTGACAGATTTTCAAATATTATTTCGAACTCATTCTCTCTCTCTCGTTTTTTTTTTTTACTTCTGAGTCTCTAATTTGCATGTATGTTAGACCTTTAGACTGTATCCAAATTTATGTTAATATATTTTTTTCATGTGATTTAGTGTAGACTATTTCTATAGATTCATCTTTAAGTTCAGCAATCCTGTCTTCAGCTGTAACCAAGACACTGTTAACACATGTATTGAGTTCCTAATTTCAGATAGTGTATTTTTTCATCTGTAGAATGCCCATTTGACTTTTAATAGGTTCCTTTAATTCTCCATTTCTTATTAAAATTTTTTCATCTATTTTCTTGACTATATTAATCACAGATATTTTAGAGTCTTTATCTGCTGACTCTAAGGGTGATCTGTATCACCTATGTGTCTATTTATTGCTACTTTTCCTCTTGGTCATCTGTCACATGATTTTCACGTGCCTAATGATTTGTATTGAATTCTGGACACACACATAAAAATTGTAGTGGCTTCCAAAGATGTCATGTGCCACCAAAGAATTTCATCTTTTCCTTTGCTAGACAGAGTAGGGGCCAATTCCATTAATCCAATAGTGAATGAGCTATATTGAGCTAGTGTCACATTTTTAGTAAGACTTAATTTACCATGAATTTTCTCTTATTCCTGGGATGTGATTCCCGAAGGCTTTCAATGGAAGCCCAGGAGGGTTTCGGGTCTCACATGAAGAGACAGTGGAAATTTTATTATGCTTTTCAGAGGATTTTGCCTTAGTTTCCAAATAGTATACCATGACCGACTCTTATTTTGTTGGATGTATAGTCTTAATAAATTATTTTATAATGAGAAAGAGTTGGGGGGAAATTTTCTTCTTTTCCTTTGAGTTCTGTTTTTCTTTTAGAGTAGATACATTATCATCCTTAATTTGTTAGCTTCTTTTCTTTAATTCCTTTATTTTCTGAATATGGTATGTTTACCAAGTTACCATACCATTTCTTTCCTTTTTGCTCGTAGAAGCAGTGGGCTGTGTATCTAGATTCTAGAGTAGTGGTTCTCAACTTAGGGTAATTTTGCCCCTAGACAACTTTTGATAGTGTCTGAAGACATTGTTGGGTGGCTCAACTGTGCTGTTGAGGGTGTTGCTACTGGCATCTAGCAGGTACAGATTAGGAACGCTACTAAATATTCTGTAAGGCATAGGACATCCCCTTCCCCCCACACACAAACACACACCCAAAAGAATTATCTGGCCCCAAATATCAAGTGCCCAAGCTGAGAAAACTTGTTCTAGGGCCTTCTATTTGTATGATATATTATATGAAGAAATTGTTCTTATTACTATTCCCATATTAGAGACCTATTTGCCTTCCTCTATGAACAAAAACTTTAAAGCCGAATGCTGGGTTCTATTCACTATTGAGGACATTGAAATGGGGAGTACTTTTGGTACTACATGTATCTGTTACTATGTCACCTGGGCTTTGCTCTATTTTCTGAGATTTCTTATATCCAGGAAGCCTCCACCTGATTGGAGCAGGCTTCAGATCACTTCCGTAATTCAGGCCACTTTCCTAATTCAGCATGGACCCATAGAAAATGTGAGCCCTGGCAGTTCTTTCTGCTTCTGCTGACATGCTGTGGGTGCTAGTGGCCTCTCTCCTGGGTTTCTTTGACATTTCCCTGGGGTGTCTACTGGCTACTTCAGTTCATTTCTCTCATAAGTAGAAGTTATTAAGGAACATTAGATCAAATTCCCTAATTTCTCTGTCTTGCTTAATGGGAAAAGGGCGAGGTGGGTTTAAAAAGAGGTGAGGGGTAAAATCTCCTGTTTGGTTCCTTGAGCAGTACTTTTTAAAGCTTATGACACAAAATTGTACGTCTCTCCTTGCTTTGTGGCTACAAGTGAAATTTTTGCCTCTTTTTCACTATCTTTTGAAGATTTTGTTAGGTAGTGAGGAAAGGAAACTTTTGTGTCCAGCCTGTCATGTTTAACCTAAATGTTTTTACTATAGTAGTAGGTATTCAAATATTCCAGACTCAGCATTTTATTACCCTAATATTACCTTATTATTGATCTTAGATGGCTCTAAAATTAGGCCAACCAGGAAGCACTAGGTCTGGAAATTTACCCATGGATAACAGTGAGGCAGAGCTATAATCAAGGAATCATGATCAGGTGGAAAGTTTATGTTTGTTTATTTGAGACAGGGTCTCACTCTGTCACCCAATCTGAAGTGCAGTGGTACAATCACAGCTCACTGTAGGTTTGAATTCCTGGGCTAGAGTGATCTTCCTGCCTCAGCCTCTCAAGTTAATTAATTAATTAATTAATTAATTAATTTTTTGAGACGTGGTCTCACTGTGTTGCCCAGGCTGATCCTCCTACCTCGGCCTTCCAAAGTGTTGAGATTACAAGCATGAACCACTCTGCCTGGCCTAATATTTTTTTTACTTTTTTTTTAAAGATGAGGACTGACTATGTTGCTGTGGAGGAAAAGTTAAATATTAAATTCGAACTCAATTAGAGATGGACACAAACAACGGTCACCAAGCCCCGGAACAGGTTGTGTGAGCCCCTGAGGCATTCATCCAGCACTGTTTTGGAGAAATCTCTATTTCAATTTATTCCTATATGTTAGTTACTAAAAAACAATAGACAATCGCAAAAACAAGTTGACCTTTCTGTGTTCCTTGAGCCCAGTGGCGAAGGGCCCTTGTGACTGTGCCTTATGCCAAACAACGCGTTACAAAAGGAGTTAGGGTCCCAGACCGCACCAAAGCTTCACGAGACCTCTCCTCGCCTGTGCACGGACGAGTGGCCAACTATGGAACCCAGGCTGCTGCTTCCCGGTCTGCTGGTGAATCCTCCGTAGTCTGGTGAGTGCAGTGTCCGACTCTGGAACTCAGGCTCTAGCTTCCTAGTCTGGTGGTGAATCCTCTGCCATCTGGTGAATGTAAATCTCTTTTCCCTTCTCCTCTTCCCATTGCAATTTGCTTATTATATCAATCTGCTTATTATATCATTTGCTTATTATTATATCATTTGCTTATTATGTCTGCATTGCCATTTACATGGGATAAAGGTTATTTAACCTTAAAGGTATTGTGTGTGTGTCTTTTCTTCTCCCCTCCAGAGTTTCCTACACAGAACTGTTGCCCAGGTTGGTCTTGAACTTCTGGCCTCAGGCAATCTTCCTGCCTTGGCCTCTCGAAGTGCTGGAATTACAAATGCAAGCCACCATGCCTGGCTGAAAATTTTTTAGAAGAAGCTTGTAGGCCAGGCACAGTGGTTCACACCTATAATCCCAGCACTTTGGGAGGCTGAGGCAGGTGGATCACTAGGTCAAGAGATTGAGACCATCTTGGTCAATACGGTGAAACCCCGTCTCTTCTAAAAATACAAAAATTAGCTGCGCATGGTGGCACAAGCCTGTAGTCCCAGCTACTTGGGAGGCTGAGGCAGGAGAATTGCTTGAACCCAGGAGGCAGAGGTTGTGTGAGCTGAGATCACGCCATTGTACTCCAGCCTAGGTAACAAGAGCGAAACCCTATCTCAAATTTAAAAAAAAAAAAAAAAAAAAAAAGAAGAGGCTTGTAAATACCACCTAACTAGGAAGAAATAGAGAAGTCAACCTAGAAATAGGCAAGTCAGGTAGAATTCCTGTCCAATAAGTCAGGCAAATCAGGGCAAGAAATAGGGTCTTGAGGGTTTGACCCTCAAGATCACAGCTGCTCAGGAGATTGCGTTCCTCACATACCTGTAATCAGTTCTCCTCCCTTTGAAGCACATGACACCTCTTCCTCTAATGCAGTTTACTTCCCTTTTTTTTTTTTTTTTTTTTTTTTTTTCCCGAGATGGAGTCTCACTCTGTCACCCAGGCTGGAGTGCAGTGGCTTGATCTCTGCTTACTGCAACCTCCACCCACAGGGTTCAAGTGTTTCTCCTGCCTCAGCTTCCCCCAATAGCTGGGATTACAGGCGCCTGCCACCACACCAGGCTAATTTTGTATTTTTAATAGAGATGAGGTTTCACCGTGTTGGCCAGGTTGGTCTCAAATGCAGATATAATAAGCATTCAAACTCCTGGCCTCAAGTGATCCATCCGCCTCAGCGTCCCAAAGTGCTGGGATTGCAGGCATGAGCCACCGCGCCCAGCCCCAGTTTACTTCTCAGACCATTCCAGTCTTATTCCACCTAGCTTTCTTAGAGGACAGGGAGAGATGACTTAGAGGACAGGGAGAGATGTCTAAGTTTTCTTGCAAGTCCAGCTCTCCTACCCTGCTCCTAATTAGGTTTTCTGTTTCTGTGGCTGGGACTTCTCTACCTCCAGCTTGGTGTGTTTACTTCTCCCAAGCAACAACTCCGTTTACTTACTTCTCAAATATAGTTTTCAAAACACGTGGAGGAATCCACAAACCTCTGTGCATCAGAGTAGAATTTTCCTGTCCTGAAAAAGGCACGCAGCTGTACACCCAGCATGTTTTGATACCTGGCAAGAGCTTTCTACCTGCCAAACGCTTAAAATCATTAACAGTCATTTACCGAGAATGGCAAGATGTAGGGCACCGTTTGTCAATAGCTATAGTCTTCCCATCTTCTCACCACCCTAGGCAAGACGCCTAGGAGAGAGATTTCCCACACAGATGACCCCAGTCAAGAGCCAAAATACCTTGGCAAGAAGAAGCCACAAAAACACTCCACTCCCTGTAAGTTCTGCATTTGGAACGTCTCTGCAGTTTGCTAGACTGAGTAAATAGAGCTAGCAGCTAGAAATAAGTATCTATTTTCACAGCTAGAAGAGGGACAACTCCACAAGTGTTCATCTCTGTCTGCCTTTGGCTCACTGGTTTTGTTTCCCCAGCTTTGGTTCATGAGGGAACGTCACGCTGGCCTAACGCAGGTGGAAGTACTTCTGGAGGTGCGGGCCTAGGGAGGAGAGATAAAGAGCAGGAAAAACACATCAGCACTTTTTCTCCTAAGAGCGTATGTTCCCAGAAGGCTCTGAAAATTTGAAGAACTTCTGTGAATTTCTCAATCTGTGGTCATAGCTATGTAAGCGGCCACAAATTAAAGGGGAAGTAATTTTGCAGTTACGTTTTTCTTGAAGTTCTAGTGACTAACCCGCTTCAGGTAGGCTGGGGAGATTTGGCCACATTGGATGGTCAGACCCAAAATATCCAAGCTTTGGTTTCTAAAATTAGGAAGATGACCCTGACAGCCCTGCAGATTTGTTTAAGGTGTTTGGATGTTTTTCAGCAAATTGGTCAATTTGGCACATTGACTTTTGAAAAACTTACATTCAGAGATATGACAGAGCCCACTTTTCTCCTTGACCCTGCATCCTCATTACCTACTCGGACCCTAAGTGTGTCCCCCATCCTAGGGTCTGACTCTGCCAAACCACTCCAGCTCTTAGTCTGTTTCTCAGGCATCAGACCTCAGCCGAACAGCTGGCTGAAAACACCTACCTCAGAGCCATTTATCAACTTGCTTGCCATGCCTTAAGGCTTAAGCCCTTCTAACTCTTTATCCACAGCTGTCATTCTTGGTCTCTCTGAACCATGGTCTCTTTCTTAAAGCTCACTGTTGTTTTGGATTCCATCACCACTGTCTCTGACTCACTTTTCCAAATCAAAGCTACTATCCTCTGGCTGAGTAAGCTGGGAGGAGGTCTCTTTTGTCACAGCGGGAGGCCTCCAGGGTCATTCTGACTCCTCCTCTCCTCATTTTGCTTTGTTGGTATCTATCTCTGTTCTGCTTTCACTTACAAAATTTATACATCGAGTGGTATCTTTTCCCACATCACTTCACCAAATTTCCAACACCAACTGGGCATTCTACAATTCAATTCAATTCTAATACTATTTACCTGGAGTTAGCTTCAGATCCCACATGTTAATGAAGTATAACCGAATGCACTTTCGGCCACTCGCCACTTGCAAAGTCAAATAAAAAGAGCAAGGAGTGGTGGAAAGAAAGTCACTTCATTCCAGAGCTAGCAGTGGGAAAATGGCCAAGTTTTCATGCCTTAGAGAAATCATTTCAGGTAGGGCTCAGTGGCACACGCCTGTATCCCAGCACTTTGGAAGGCCAAGGCAGGTGGATTGCTTTAGCCCAGGAGTTTGAGAGAAGCCTGGGCAACATAGTGAGATTCCATCTCTACAAAAAATACAAAAATCAGCCAGGTGTGGTGGCATGACCCTGTAGTCCCAGCTACTTGGAAGGCTGAGGGAGAAAGATTGCTTGAACCTGGGAGGTCAAAGCTTCATTAGAGAGAGGCCCTATCTAAAAAAAAAAAAAAAAAAAAAAGTCAAATTTTGGGCAGAATGCAAGGGGTTAAAAGGGGAAGCTTGCCATGAGTGGAGTTGGGGTGGCAGGCATGCAGAAGGGGCAAGAAGGTATGAGTCTATTTCTTTTCTTTCTTTTGTGATGGAGTCTTGCTCTGTCACCCAGGCTGAAGAGCAACGGCATAATCCCAACTCACTAAAACCTCTGCCTCCCAGGTTCAAGTGATTCTCCAGCCTCAGCCTCCCAAGTAGCTGGGATTACAGGCACTCACCACCATGCCCAGTTAATTTTTGTGTTTTTAGTAGGGAAGGGATTTTGCCATGTTGGCCAAGTTGGTTTTGAACTCCCTACCTCAAGTGATACATACAACACCCTTTGTCTCCCAAAGTGCTGGGATTATAGGCATAAACCACCACACCCTGCTTAAGGTATGAGTCTGTTAAAGGACTTGCCCTGATGACTCATATTGGATTATTGCCCTTTATTGCAGTGAATGGCCTGGTGCCATCTCTAGCACAATTGGGTTGTAAATTCACTGTGGCCTTGAGGTAATCTCCTGGTAGGGGAGAATTCTGTAGGTGACTGAATTGTTTTAAAATTCAGTCCCTGGAACTTTTAAGCAAGCATATAATTTGATAAGGGGAACACTGTGCTTGGTGGAAAGAAAGAGAGCAAAGATTACCATTTTATCCTTAAGAAGTTAAACACTGGCAGGGTGCAGTGGCTCATGCCTGTAATCCCAGCACTTTGGGAGGCCAAGGCAGGTGGATCACGTGAGGTTGGGAGTTTGAGAACACCTTGGTCAACAGGATGAAACCCTGTCTCTACTAAAAATACAAAAATTAGCCGGGCAGGATGGCACCTGCCTGTGCCAGCTACTTGAGAGGCTGAAGCAGGAGAATAGCTTGAACCCGGGTGGTGGAGGTTGCAGTGAGCCGAGATCGTGCCACTGCACTCCAGCCTAGGCGACAGAGCAAGACTCTGTCTCAGAAAAAAAAAAAAAATAGAGAAAGGAAAAAAATTTTGTAAATAGGGTAATTTGGTGGTAGGATCAATCCAACAAGACTGCTACCACTTCAGATGCCAGCCACAAGTTCCAGATTGTCACTGGTACTTCTGACTATCTGGCTATAGATTTATGAGCTCCCACAACCTCCTCCTCAGGTTTGATAATTTGCTAGAACAACTCACAGAACCCAGGAAAGTGCTTTATTTGCCATTACTCGCTTATTATGAGGGATGTAACACAGGAACAAGCAAACAGAAGAGAGGCAGAGGGCAAGATAGGGGTTTGACACTTCCATGTGCTCTGGGCACACCATTCTCCCAGCACTTCATGGTGTTTACCAATCCAGAACTTTTCTAAACCCCGGTGTTTAGCGGTTTTTATAAAGGTTTCATTAAGTAGGCACAGTGGATTAAATAATTGGCCATTAGAGATTAACTCAATCTCTACCTTCTCTTTCCTCCCTGGAGGTTGGGGTATTGGCTTAAAAATTCCAACCCTCTAATCATGCCTAATCATGGTCTTTCTGGTGACCAGCTCCAATTCTAACACTATCTAGGTGTCTCCAGTTGCTAGTCATCTCATTAGCACATAAAAGATGCTAGTAGGCTGGGGGCAGTGGCTCACACCTATAACCCTAACACTTGTGGAGGCCAAAGTGGGAGGATTGCTTGAGCCCAGGAGGTCGAGACCAGCCTCCTCAACACAGTAAGAATCCCATCTCTACAACTTTTTTTTTTTTTTCTTGAGATAGAGTCTTGCTCTTGTTGCCCAGGCTGAAGTGCAGTGGTGCAATCTCAGCCTACTGCAACTGCTCCACAGGTTCAAGCAATTCTCCTGCCTTGGCCTCCCAAGTAGCTGGGACTTTTTTTTTTTTTTTTTTTTTTTTTTTAGTAGAGAACAGGTTTCACTGTGTTAGCCAGGATGGTCTAGATCTCTTGACTTCGTGATCCACCTGCCTCAGCCTCCAAAAGTGCTGGGGTAACACGTGTGAGCCACCACACCTGGCCATTTACTTTTAAAAGTTAGCTGAGCATGGTGGTGCACACCTATAGTTTCAGCTACTTGGGTGGCGATGGCTGAGGTGGGAGACTCGCTTGAGCCTGTAAGGGTGAGGCTGCAGTGAGCTCTGATTGTGCTACTGTACTCCAGCATGGGCAACAGAGCAAGACTCTGTTTCAAAAAAAAAAAAAAAAAAAAAAATAGGTAGTCAGGGAGGGGATTCCAAAGATTTCAGTTTAGGAGCTATGTGCCAGGAACCAGGAACAAAGACTAAATTTTCTTTTTAGTATATCATAGTAACCTAAACAAAACAGAACTAATGAACTCATCACCTGCTAAATTTCTGAAACTGGGAATGCATACACAACCCTCTATTTAAAAGGGCAGTTGTCTTCTCTGGGTTTCTGCATCTGACAACGTACAAGCAGTTATTGCATATCAACATACCAAATTGCTTAAATTTGTATGTAATTTATACTTACATAAACTAAAATATGCCATCCCTTTGCCTCAGGATCTCCAGGGATAATCCCTATGCCCTCAGGCTGGCACTGCATGATCTGACCCCTGCTGTGCCCTGACTAGGAATGGGCAGCTAACCCACACTGGCCCACTTGGCTTCTCATACAAGCATTTGAGCTGAGGGACACAGAAACCAGGAGCTGGAAGCTGCATGCTATTAACAGCAGAGATCCAACGGGAAGATCTCCAAACTGATGCATCTAGGTTCCTTTTCTCCCTGAATCCTGCTTATTTAACTTTTGCTTAGACTTCATAAGATCTGATGCACCATTGCAGACTTGTACCATTCTAGGTATTGTTTGCAGCAAACGGAAATGAGATATGTACCTCAATGTGGCAGATTCATTGGTTAGCCATTCCCACTATCTCTCCCTTGCTATTTCTCCTAACAGAGGTTAGAAAACATCAATATTCTATTTCTCTGCTTCTCTTGCCTTTAAGGGTGCTAGAGCTCTGGTCAAGTACACATACATAGAAGTCTTCCGAAGAAGTTTAGGGAAAGGGTTTTTATGATAAATGAGTTAGGTGCCGCTGGAATGCCTCTTCACCTTATTCCTCCTTTGAACTAAGAAGTAGTACTAGGAGCTTCAGCACCCACCTAGAAGCTATGTGGCAAAGGCCAACAGAATTGTAGAGGTGCTGTCCCTGACACTGTGGAGGTGCTAAATCAATGCCAGGAACCACCTACCTCCAGATTTCTTGATATGAGAGGGAAAAAATGTTTAAGCCCCTGTGAGTTAGGTTCTTCATTGCCTGCTGCTGAAATGAAGAATTCAAAAGCAATTCCTCCGTGAAGACTGATTGCCTTCACGCAAAGAAAAACTTCCTGCTATTTAAGCAGTAACTCAAAAAATAAAATACATTAATTCTATGCTGCCTGCAATTATTTTCTGATCATTATACATGCACTTCCACAAATTGAACTTAATCATGGGAACAAAATCGTCCACTTTATTTAAAATTTCCACAATCCCTGAGCAGGCCGGAATATCGGAAAAACGCTTTTAAAATTCTTTCCATGAGGCACCAGGGCTTCAAATAAAGTACATCCCCAGAGTCAGTAAACAGTTTCAGAAAGTAGTACCTTTGGAAATAAACAAAACAACAACAACAACAACAAAAAAAAACCCTGTGATTCACTACAGGCAGATGTGTTTCACACTGAGAAAGACCTTATAAATGTGTGGCTGCAGGGAACAGAGTGTTTTATTTATAAAAACAAGGATAAAACCACTTGGTAAAAGAAAAAATTGCATCCACACTTCACACCACAAGAAGAGACTACAAAGGGATCAGAAATATTAATATAAAGGATGAAATCAAACAAGTACTAAAACATACTTTTTTTATAACTTACGTGTGGTGAAAGGCTAAGTATAACTCAAAATCTAGATGCAACAAAAGGAAATACTATGTATTTTTAAAATTACAAGTTTTTGCATGGCAAACAGCACCATAAATAAGCAAAGTCAAAAAACAAATGACAAACTGGAAGAAATATTTGCAAAACACATCACAACAACAAGCAAATCTCAAATGCAATAGCATATAGAGGAGTAACAGTGACACAGATTTAGGGCCACCCTGTAGGCAAGCAAGAATATATATTAACGCCACTTACCTGACTTCCATTCATTTAAGGATTTATTTTATTTATTTGTTTTTATTTTTATTTTTTGAGATGGAGTCTTGCTCTGTGGCTCAGGCTGGAATGCAGTGGCATGATCTTGGCTCACTGCGACCTCTGCCTTCCAGGTTCAAGGGATCCTCGCACCTCAGTCTCCTGAGTAGCTGGGATTACAGGAACTCACCACCATACCTGGCTATTTTTTATATTTTTAGTAGAGATGAGGTTTCACCACGTTGGCCAGGCTGGTCTTGAACTCTTGACCTCAATTTATCTGCCTGTCTCGACCTCCCAAAGTGCTCAGATTACAGGTATAAGCCACCAGGCCTGGCCACCATTTTAGGATTTAATAGTGAAATCTTGAAAGCAGAAAGGTTGGAATACTTAACTATTTGTAGGTAGACTCCTTCCAATAGCCAGAGGGTTTCCAACTTAGTGTGTATAAGAATTTTTGTCAAAGCCGTAAAAACAAAATTTGCATACTGTATTTTAAGAAATATAAAGAGATTTCAGCTGGGCGAGGTAGTTCACACCTGTAATCCCAGCACTTTGGGAGGCCAAAGCAGGCAGATTACCTGAGGTGGGGAGTTTGATACCAGCCTGACCAACATGGTTCTACTAAAAATACAAAAAAGTAGCTGGGCATGGTGGCACATGCTTATAATTTCCGTTACTTGGGAGGCTGAGGGAAGAGAATCGCTTGAACCAGGGTGGTAGTGGTTTCGGTAAGTCAAGATCACGCCATTGCACTCCAGTCTGGGCAACAAGAGTGAAACTCTGTCTCAAAAAAAGAAAGAAAGAAAGAAAAAGAACAAAGAAACACAAAGAGATTTCAATGATATTTTTCACTCTGACATTTTTCCTCCTCATTTTTTTTTTTTAAAAAAGGCCTTGAGATCCTGTTGGAGTTAATTGTTATTATTATTATTTTTGCATTGATTTTAGAGCGAACCTAACTCCCACAAATAATAAGCCTCCTCTGTGTGACAAAATGAGATATTAGATGTTGGAAACACAGTAACTCCACCTATATGTCGAAACCATAAAAATCCCTACTTAACTACCCATTAACTCTCTTGTCCTTTCTTTAAAATACTTACTGAAAGAAATATTTGTTGGTTTCACTTGGCTAGAGAAATTCTTGCTTAACAGTATTTACAAAAAGAGTCAGAATTTCACTAATGTTAGGAGCATCAACAAACATACATATTGATCACTTTCCATGAATAATCCATTCATTATTATCCACACTTACTTGAAAGCTTAAAAATGTTGAAGGATACCAGTTATGGAGACCAGGCCTATTCAGAGGCCAAGGACAACCAGATTGAGAAGGGAGGCCTTTAGAATGTGGTCTGTGTATGAAACACTCTTGTCCAAGCTTTAGGAAGGAATCACAAAAATCTCAGGGGGAACAGGGCTTCTGAAACAACTTAGGGCTTGCCATCAAAAGAGGCCCAATGAAAAAGTAAAAGAAATGAAAGTCTGGCACGGCAGCCCATAATGCATTTCCCACAGCAGACACAGGACTCTGCTACGTTTCCTGGCCATGCCTCCTCTTCAGCTGTAGGTGTGGTAGAGTCTACCAGGCAGACAGTTCCTGGCAAGCTGAAGGTTTCCCTGCTCAAGTGCCCACCATTGTCTTTCACCGTTCCTGCCTCAAGACTTTTCTTTTCTTTCTTTCTTTCTTTTTTTTTTTTTTTGAGACAGTCTTGCTTCCTCACCAGGATAGAGTGCAGTGGTGCAATCTTGGTTCACTGTAACCTCCACCTCCCGCATTTAAGCAATTCTCCTGCCTCGGCCTCACAAGTAGCTGGGACTACAGGCGCACGCGCAACTAATTTTTGTATTTTTAGTAGAGACGGGGTTTCATCATGTTGGTCAGAATGGTCTCGATCTCTTGACCTTGTGATCCACCTTCCTTAGTCTCCCAAAGGGCTAGGATTACAGGCGTGTGCTACCACACCCCGCCCACCTCAAGCTTTTTCTAAAGCCCAAATATTGCAGCCTTCACACACACAAAGCTGACAATGTGCCTTAGAGGCATTTCTCAACCAAAGAGAGCTGGAGTTGATGGATAAATGTCTCACCCCACCTCCACCCCCCATCCTTCAGAGGTGCATTCTATACTGTTTTTTAGAGGGTCCCCAGCAGTATTGAGCCCAGTTGCCCACAGTGGTAACTAGCTAAATAATATATCCAACAATGGCCTTTCCTTCTTCCCTGTTAACCTCTCTTTTCATTCTTATTCTGACTTCCTGGGATCATCCCCCAAAGATACGATTACACTCCAGTTTTTTACTCTGTCTTTGTTCTGGGATACCCAAACCAAGACAGTCCTACTCATGGTAGAGAAAGAATAAGATCAACTGAAGACGCCGGTGCAGTGGCTCACACATGTAATCCCAGCACTTTGGGAGGCTAAGGCAGGTGGATCACAAGGTCAGGAGTTTAAGATCAGCCTGGCCAACATGGCGAAACTCTGTTTCTACTAAAAATATAAAAATTAGCCAGCGCATGCCTGTAATCCCAGCTACTCAGGAGGCTGGGGCAGGAGAATTGCTTGAACTCAGGAGGCAGAGGTTGCAGTGAGCCAAGATCATGCCACTGCACTCCAGCCTAGACTGGATTTTTTGAGACAGAGCAAGACTCTGTCTCAAAAAAAAAAAAAAAGATCAACTGAAGAAACAGGGTAAAGTTTCAGACTCAGTTTTCCTTTCTTGAAAAGAATAATAATACGAAGAGAAGTGGGTCTATCTACCTATGCAGAGAAAGAGTGGAGAGGAGTGCTTCTGCTATATTTAAGGCCTGCCAAAAGCAGGATGCCTTTCTTCTCTGTACCAGAGTATATTTCTTTTTCTTTTTATTTCTAGAGGTAGAGATCAGTCAAACTGTTTGACTCTCTTCATGCCCTATTAAGTACATTGCTAAGCAATGACCAGATATTGCCATCTGTTCTTTGAATTCTTTACCAAAATTGGGATTATCTGGTAATCCAAGCAGACTTAGATTCCAAAAGAAAGTTGGTTTTCTTCATAAGGGTTAGGGTAGAGACAGAAGAGTTTGTTCATAGCCTATGGACAAGCTCCTGTAGGATTTCCAAAGCAATTGTTTAAATAAATGGCTGTCAAGAAGAGAGGCTGTCCTGGCTGCTTCCATTACCTTCCTTAGGGCAAAAATTATTGGCTTATTGTGACATCACTTATGCATTTTTAAGTTTCCTTGGTGTACAGGTCACATTTCTTCCTAATTTATTTATAGTGACATATATATGTGCATGTGTGTATATATCTGTATCTATATATCTACATCTCAAAAGAACAAGCAAGCAGGAGTTCTCAACAGAGAGGCACTGAGCAGAGTCTTTGCAGACATTTGGTGTTCTTTTCCTTTGGGGAAGACATGCAGTCTATCATTCTGGAAGAAGCACCAAGGACACCTTGGTGATATCTTGCTTGAGAAAGGTGAATAGTTTGTTAATCCATTTCCTTTTCACGAGAAGGGAAAAATTAGTTTTAGGAGTGAGCAGACCTAACTAGGGAGATTTTACCAAGCATATCTCATACCATGCTGTCATTGAAGTAGCACAAGTTACCCAAAGTCCAGAAAGTACAAAGTAGAGGGGGGAATAGTAAGATTTTAGGGATAAACCCAGCCAGAAAACTTATCAGGGCTCATTGTGACCCCAAAAACATGGGCTTTGGAACCACAGATAACTGCAACTTTGCTTCAGTGCAGCTGGGACATATACGGAAAGAACTGGAAGCCTTCTCTGGGAGGCAGGACTCACAGGCCTGAAATTTCAGAGTGGGAGGCGGCCTGTGGTACAGGTTCAAAGCAGCACTGAGAACCTGCTGGGTATTAAAAAATGCAAATGAAAAAGCAAGAAATCTGGATCAGAGGGCGATCAAGACCACACATTGTTTGGAAAGTGGCTGTAATTCATTCATTCATTGACTGCTATAGGTCGTAGAGCTACTAGAGCAACGAATAAGACCAGTGACGACCTTTTTTTTTTTCTATTTTAAGAGGCAGAATCCCAGTGTATTTCTTTATGGTGCATCAGTTGTAACATTATATATTTTAAGTAGATTTAGCTAAAAATCAAGTCTAGGTGTTATTAAGAGTTCCAAGACCGGGCGTGGTGGCTCACGCCTGTAATCTCAGCACTTTGTGAGGCCGAGGTGGGTGGATCACCTGAGGTCAGGAGTTCGAAACCACCCTGACCAACAAGGTGAAACCCCGTCTCTAAGAAAAAAAAAAGTTCCATCGGCATTTCAAGCTAATGCTTATAAAATAATACATCTTTGATATTAGGCTTATCTCCTTTCCTATCCTCCCCAAATCTTGATAGTAAAATTGTTTCCCATTTTTGAGTTAGGTGCTCAACAAATATATTGTATACTGACTGTGTGCTTACCCAGTATGTGGATAGTATGGAAGATGCTTTCTTCAGTTTTGAGCTGGGCATATTGTTGCAAAAAATAAAGATTATGTTTCCAGCTCCTTCATACTTAGGTATGACCTCTTGTAGTTCTGGCCACTGAGGTATAAAATGTGAGATATAAAATGAGATATTAAAACACAGCTAAGATAAGAAGGGCCTTTTTCCCCCGCTTTTGTCTTTAACCTGTTCCTTCCAGAGGGACTGAAATGCAGATACAAAAGTTAGTGCACCAGTTGCCATCTTGGACCACAGGTGACCCTCGGGATGGAAGCTGCATACTGAGCATGGTGGAGCAGAGAGACAGGAGGGTCTCTGAAAGCGTCATGGGCTGCCAGGCTAGTACTGGATTATCTATCTCCAGTTTCCTTTACCCAAGGAAATAAATAAATGCTATATATATATATATATATATATATATATATATATATATATATGGGGCTTCATCATGTTGGTCAGGCTGGTCTTGAACTCCTGGCCTCATGATCCTCCCGACTCAGCTTCCCAAAGTGCTGGGATTACAGGCATGAGCCACCGCGACTGGCCATAAATACTTATCTTTTTAAGCTTCTTTTATTTTGAGTTCTCTGTTACTTATAGCCAAATTTGTTACTTTGCAGCAGATAGAGTTCCGTAGCCTGTTTGGGTCACTTTTACTTATGAGTGACAGTAACTTTGCATTAAAAGATTGCCTAGCGGAGGTTGCGGTGAGCTGAGATTGCGCCATTGCACTCCAGCCTGGGTAACAAGAGCGAAACTCCGTCTCAAAAAAAAAAAAAAAAAAAAAAAAAAAAGATTGCCTAGCTAGGTATTGCCCTGAGCAATTACTGTGAGGCTACTCCTTCAATGGGGTTGCTCGGAAAAACTGAAAGCCGGTCCCCTTGGACCATTACCCTTCCATCATTTTTTCACAGTTGCTTGGTAAGATCTTATCCAGCTCTTTTCCAAGCTCTTCCTTACTTCCTCCCTCCGTTTCCATTTCCTTCTGATCTCTCTCAACTGATTTCACTATCTGGGAGCTTATATAAAGTTAGGAATGGGTTGGCCTATAATCTCAGCACTTTGGGGGGCCAAGGCGAGTAGATCACCTGAGGTCAGGAGTCTGAGACCGGCCTAGCCAATATGGTGAAACTCCGTCTGTACTAAAAAAATAGAAAAGGGTGTGGTGGCGGATGCCCGGCTACGCAGAAGGCTGAGGCAGGAGAATCGCTTGAACCTAGGAGGTGGAAGTTGCAGTGAGCTGAGATTGTGCCATTGCATTCCAGCCTGGGCAACAAGAGCGAAACTCTGTCTAAAAAAAAAAAGCTGGGAACTTGGCTGAGCCAGCTAGAAGGAGAGGTTGGGATTGGGAAAATGAAAGGCAATGGGAGGAAGGGGGTTGAGACTTGGTAACTCAGCTGCACACAGCCTTTGCACTTTAGTCCACTCCACTCTTATCCACTGGGACCAGAACAAAGTTTGCTCTTTTTTTCTTCTTCTATTATTATTATTATTAATATTAACTGAGAAAGGGTTTTGCTATGGTGCCCAGGTTAGTCTCAAACACCTGGGCTCAAGTGATCCTCCTGCATCAGACTCCCAAAGTGTTGGGATTACAGGCATGAGCCATTGTGCCTGGCCCAAAGTTTGCTCTTGAGGGAGAAGAAGTGGTGCTGATAATTGGGTCAAAATTAGTTATTCTTTGTTCCATCCTTTTTTTTTTTTTTTTTTTTTTGAGATGGAGTCTTGCTCTGTTGCCCAGGCTGGAGTGCAGTGGTATGATCTCAGCAACCTCTGCCTCCAGGGTTCAAGTGATTCTCCTGACTTAGCCTCCCGAGCAGCTAGGAATACAGGTGTGTGTTACCACACCCTGCTAATTTTTGTATTTTGTATTTTTAGTAGAGAGATGTTTCACCATGTTGGCCAGGCTGGTCTTGATCTCCTGACCTTATGATCCACCTGCCTTGGCCTCCGAAAGTGCTAGGATTACAGGCGTGAGCCCCTACACCCAGCTTTTCTTTCTTTCTTTTTTTTTTTTTTTGAGATGTTGTCTCCCTCTGTGGCCCAGGCTGGAGTGCGGTGGCACAATCTCGGCTCACTGTAACCTCTGCCCCCCAGATTCAAGCCATTCTCCTGTCTTAGCTTCCCTAGTAGTTGGGACTATAAGTGCACACTACCATGCCTGGCTAATGTTTGTATTTTTAGTAGAATCGGGGTTTCACCATGTGGCCAGGATGATCTTGAACTGACCTCAGGTGATCGACCCACCTCACCTCCCAAAATGCTGGGATTACAAGCCTAAGCCACTGCACCCAGTCTGTTTCGTTCTTTCCTGACCTTTCATTGACTTCTTTGTGAACCAGTCACCTTGGTCAAAAATCCCTAAGAATCTCAGACATGGACACTTACACATTACGATAGTTACAGGGTTTCTATGTTATGAAGTGTTTCCCAGAGAAAAATTAATTCCTTAAAAGAAAAAAAAATGTATTCTAATACAATTTGTTGCTACTACCCAACTTATTCTACAAAGCTTGGGCAAGGCCTAAAGAGAGGAATGGAGAAAATAAACAAACAAGACCAGTTAAACAGTGAAAGCTGGCTCAGTGGACAGCAGTAATCTTTCTGCGTATCCATTCTTGAAGAGACTTTAGTTCCTAATATCAAGAGAGGCTTCCCCCATACATTTCCTTTTGGGAAGTTTTAGGAACAAAGAAGCAGAACGTTTAGTTTTGTTACTGAGGAGCAGCAGCTGAGACTTTGAGTGAATGTAAAATATCACCAGTAAGGACTTTGAGATCTTCTGCCAACCTGCTCATGACTTCCTTACCTTTTAAATTTCTTGTATTCTATAGTACTTTAGGATTTCTGCCCAATTAAATTTTCTTCTATCTGCATCACCTCCATTCTCATGCTCACAGTATTAGCCTTTGTGCCCAGAATAACCTTCAAACAATTTTCTCCTCTTTTTCAGAACACAACCCAAACTTTTCTCACTGGACCCTGTGTATACCTCACTCCATTGACCATGTTATTTGGGAAGGGTTAGTTTGTATACGTTTTCCTATCTAACTTTCTACCTTGGGCCTAACCCTTTGTCTATCACAGAGTAAGGCCCTCAGTAAATATTTCCTGACCTTTGGCAGCAGTGATAAACAGTCATCATATCTGCCAAGAGCTATATGTGCGATCAAGTATCATTTGCAATACGCTAAAAAAATTATCCTGAAGTTTAAAATTATGAAACAAAACAAAAAAACATTGTGCAGGACAAAGAGAAAGAAAACTGCCCAAAGATGGAAACTACAAATATGAACACAGTTGGAACCTGTGAAGGGAAACAAATAAGTACAACTCTTCACTGATATTATGAGAAGTCTTTTGTAATAAAGCATCAGAAAATTAAACAATCATATGTGTATTAGCACAAAACAGTGCATACTATGCTAATGCAAAAGATAAGACTGTGAAGTGGTTTAGGGCATGTGCTTAGCAGCCACATTCCAAAGTTCATATTCCAGCTCTGCTACTTCCAAGCTATGTGAATTTAGGTAAATTACTTAATTTCTCTGTTTCTATAGCTTCATCATTTGTAAAATGCAGGTTCTACTAATGTTTTCCTCATTGGACTTTTAATAAAAGGAGTTAATATGTCAAAAGCACTTAGACAAGTGGCTAAGACATAGAAACAGCAATATAAATATTTGTTTTAGTATAATGGTTGTTGTTTTTGTTGTTATAATTCCCTGTAATCCCAGCTACTCAGGAGGCTGAGGCAGGAGAATCACTGGACTCAGGAGGCAGAGGTTGCAGTGAGCCAAGATCATGCCACTGCATGCCAGCCTGGGCTCTGTCTCAAAAAATAAAAATAAAAATAAAAATTTTTTACTTTTATAAACTCTGCTTGGAAGGTTAAATGCATATGAGGAAGTAGCACATAGACTTCCTTGGTGCCTCCCTGACCCTCCCATTCTATGTTGTGTTCATACCAAAGTTTTTGATTTATCACTAAGTACAAATTATTAGTTAAATGCTACAAAGATTCTTTTGAATTACCTTTGGGAATGATATAGAATTTATTTTAAGAGCATAAAACTAGACAACTGGCGTTTCTTTATTGCTTGCTTTTGAACTCATATTCCTATTGGAGTTCTCACTTAGGCAGCAGTTTGGGAATGAAAATTTCTAAGTCTTGGGCTAAAGCCTGTTTTGGTAGCAGCTTTATAGTCCTTATTTAAATTACATTAGTGAGCAGGTGTACAATCTGTAATTTCTGAGATATTTGTCCTTTGAGACTTCTAGTGGCATTAAAAATATGACCGCTTCTAAGCTCTTGGTACTTACATTTCTGTCTCTCTCTCTCTCTCGCTCTCTCTCTCTCTCTCTCTGTCTCTCTTTTGACAAGGCTGCTAAGAGAACATTGCAGTCTTTGGGTAGTTCACCTGTTTTCTTTACTGTGCAAGATTCATAAAGGCAGGCACCATGTATGCCATACTGGTCACTACATCTCCCGTGCCAACCACAGTGCACTGCTCATGAGGATTTCAAAAGCACGTTTGGGAAAGAGATATGAATGAAGGTCTTAAACTGGAGCAGTGGGGAACAGTAGAATTAGCGACTAAGTGTTAAACCTGGGTTCAAATTCCAATTTTACTCATTATCTATGTGATCTACAGCCAGTTGCCTGACAAACTTTAATTTTTACTTTTTTGTAAAACGGGAATAATACTTATTTTATAAGGATTATAAGAATCAATAATTATTTATTAAAACTAAGGAGTGCTGGCCGGGCGCGGTGGCTCAAGCCTGTAATCCCAGCACTTTGGGAGGCCGAGGCGGGTGGATCACGAGGTCAAGAGATCGAGACCATCCTGGTCAACATGGTGAAACCCCGTCTCTACTAAAAAAAAATACAAAAAATTAGCTGGGCATGGTGGTGCGTGCCTGTAATCCCAGCTACTCAGGAGGCTGAGGCAGGAGAATTGCCTGAACCCACGAGGCGGAGGTTGCGGTGAGCCGAAATCGTGCCATCGCACTCCAGCCTGGGTAACAAGAGCGAAACTCCGTCTCAAAAAAAAAAAAAAAACAAAAACAAAAACAAACAACAACAACAACAAAAAAAAAAAAAAAAAAAAAAAACACTAAGGAGTGTTTAGTGTTTTCCAGGTACTGTGTACAAAATATAGGCTTTAAAAATTGAGCGAAATACAATTCCTGTCCTTGATAAATTTCAACATATTATAGTAAGAAAAGTCAAAAAAATATGGAAATTTTATGGGTTTTCAAGATAGGGAGTGATTATGTGTTTGAGGGAATTAGGAAAGCAGGTGGTATACGAAAAAGTCCTTAAGGGATAGTTAGGACCTCAACAGTTAAAATGGGTAGGCATATGCAGGGTAAACAAATATAAGCAGTAAGGTAAAAAGGTACTGAGTGTGACTGAAGAAGGGCCAGTTATTCCTGGCTGAAACATAAGCTTCGCACCAGAAAGTAGAGATACGTCAGAAATGTGGGGTGGGGCCATATTAGTGGTGACAGGTTCTTTAATCCAGTAGACAATGGGAAACGCTGATTTGGGCCTATGGCATAATAGGAAATAGTATGCCACATACTGCGTGTGGGAGTTGTGCAGGACAGTCTTCCCCTCTAAGACTGGGAAGACCAGTTAGGAGAGGCTATTGCCGTGTTTTAAGTTTAAGAGATAATAAAGCCCTGCACCAGGCGGAGAGCGGAGGGAACGCAGAGAAGATGCAGGAGAGACACATTTCAGAGAGAATCTAGTATGCAATGGATGTCCCACACAAGAGAGGGAGACGCGGGTAACTGGAGCCTTTTACACTAATGGGTAAATCTCAGGAAAGCGTTGGTTTCAGCTACCGGCCAGCTACAGGTTTGAGGTGCTCGTCGCTGCCACCTTCCCTTTTTTTAATTCCTCTTTTTTTTCAGGGCCGCCTCCACTTCCCTCCAGCTCTCCTCCTCTAGTAACCGCGCTTTCAGTCATCGACCTGACCCCGAGTTTTCCCTCACGCTGCAATTCTGCTTCCTATCACTGCCTCCCGCTGTACTCTCACTGCCAGGACGACCACGGGTCAGGCCCTGGGGCTGTGGGACACTCCACCCGCCAGGTCCCCTATCGCCTTCGCCTAGGCAGCTGCCATGCTTGCGCCCCCAAGGCTCTTGGACCAATAGGCAGGCCCTAGTGTTGCGACTCGAACGGCTATTGGTTGGCCAAGCCATGGTGAGAGATGGTGCGGTGCCTGTTCTTGGCCCGGCAGAGAGCAGTGGGCGGTTGTTAAGGCGACAGTTCGTGACGTACGCCGTCAGGCCGAGAAGCCCCCAGGCGATTGGCTAGACGATCGAACGATCCTCTCTTATTGGTCAAAGGCTCGTTCGGCTCTGAGCGTGCGTAAAGCGAGGGTTCCTGCCTCTCCGTGTCTCCGTTGACTGGAGACAGGCGGAGCGCCGGCGCCTGCGTTCGGTGGCCTCTAGTGAGATCTGGAGGTGAGGCGGGCGGTGGCTGAGAAGGGGGGCCGTGGTGGCGGGGAGCGGGGCAGAGGTGGGTGGGAGCGGGGTTTGGGCTGAGTTGGTGGCAGTTCTGGAGCTTCGCTCGGCCTTAGGAAGTGGCTGCAGGCAGCTCCCGCGGACCTGGAGGGGGCTGCGGTTGCCCCTTGTCGATGTGGCGGCCCAGACCTGCAGGGACTGTAAGGAACGTCCTTGAGGCCCTGCGGGCCGAGCGGCAGCCGGCACTAGTGCCGGAGGAATCTGGGGGCGCGGGCTGGCCTCTTCCGGACTGCGATCATCATCGGTGGTCCCGCGGGGCGTAGCCGCGTTCATCAGCCCTGCTCAGAGTAGGCAGTGCTGGCTGCACGGTCACGATCATCGGGACGGAAAGCGTGTCAGGCAGGTAGGCCTCTGGATTCGATAAATACCAGGGGGCTTTAGGGCTACCGGGGGCAGCAGCTCGCAGAACAAGCGGGAGAAGCGAATGCAGGATCCAGGCATTCACGCCTAGAGCTGCTGTTCGTCAGCATCTTTCTTTTACGTGACGGGAAAGATCTCTGTAAATGCTGCTGACTAACTTAGAGTCATGAAAGAACCGTGGATTGGTGTAGCTGTGTCCAGTTACTTACAGGAGAACGGCTTGAGAGGACGCGGAGCCCAACGTGGGGATTCGCACAAGGACTCAAAGTATTCTTTTTTTTTTTTTTCCCCCCATAAGGGGCGTAGTCTCCTTGGTGCTGATGTCCTTTTAAGAAAAATGTACTTTGGAGATACAGAACTTAATTTCGGCAGTAGGAGGAGATGGATGTACTCCATTCTCAAGTAGTCATTTGAAATATTTCAGGATTTGAGGAAATGCCTTCTTAGACATGGTCCTGCGGAGTCATAGAAAGCATTTGCTTCTGGGCTGTACTAAATGTGCATAATTTCGGCGTCCCGCAAGGTAGAGAATGTACTTTGGTTTACTTATGAATTTATTTTCCTCTCCATGCAATGAAAGGCATTTTGCAATTTAGAAATTATCTAGCAAAGTGCTGGACAGTACAAAATTGCACATAGGTTACAGCATTAACATGAAAATTGCCAGGTGTCCACATTTCAAGATGAAGTGTGTATGCGTGTAAGCACATACTTTTTATTTCTTTATGGTTTAGTTTCTAGACTGTAGTCACATTATGGAATCACATTATGGTCTACTTAGGTTAACCCATGTGAAATTGCCAGTATTTACAATTCGACTTTTTTTTTTTTTTAACCCGACAAAAATAGCAGTTTCATATGGTTCTATTTAATGCTTATCTTTGTCAGAGAACTTTGGAGCTCTAGCTTCATAAGTGAATGAAGAGAGGAGATGGGACTTAAAAACAATATGTAATAGAATATAATATAATTGATTATAGAATTCAGGTTTCCTGATTGCCAGTGCAAGATTTTTTTCTTCTTCTTTCTGGAATATCAGCTTGAGCAGCAGAATGCTAGATCCTGTTGGGATTGAAAATGACTACCATATAAAATGTGGTTCTTGCCTTCAAAGAGACAAAAAGTATTCATTAATTAATTTGAGAACACTGTAAGATAGTATATAATCAAATACTGGAATGTGTAATGCAGATGGTGTGCTGAGTAGGAGGAAGTAGGATGCCAAAGCATCCTTTTCTGCAGTTGGCCATGGTAGGTGGTTTCTATAGCAGACTGGAATAACATTTAAGAATGATCCATTTAAGAATTATCCAATTATCCAGACTGGATTAACATTTAAGATTTATCCTAGGCTGGATGTGGTGGGTTCACACCTGTAATCCCAGCACTTTGGGAAGCCGAGGCAGGCAAATCACGAGGTCAGGAGTTCGAGACCAGCCTGGCTCACATGGTGAAACCCCATCTCTACTAAAAATACAAAAAATAGCTGAGTGTGGTGGTGGGCGCCTTTAATTCCAGCTACTCGGGCTGAGGCAGGAGAATCGCTTGAACCTGGGAGGCAGAGGTTGCAGTAAGCTGACATTGCCCCGCTGTACTCCAGCCAGGGCAACAGTGCAAAAGTCCGTGTCAAAAAAAAAAAAAAAAAAAAAGAGAGAGAATTTTCTATTCTTTTAAAGAATTTGTAAAATGCTGCATACTTTTTAGTATGAATGAGTAAGGCATACCTTGCCTCTTTACTTTCTTTAGGTAAAATTAATTTTTATTGCAGCGTGTCATAAATACTGTCAACTGAATTTGCAGGAGCTATCCTGTAGCCTGCTTGTGTCATTTGCAACTGCTGACAAAGGTGGAAGATTGGATTCTATGGCATGTAAATGCTTTGCATAATCACAGGACAATGAGGAGGATGTTCGTGGGAAATGAGACTGTTTATAATTATGGTTACTTTTGACACACCCTCATACTCAGTTTGATTGCAAATAGGTGGGGTTCTCTGTGTTTAGGAGTGACTGACAGGATCATGTGTAATTTTTTCCTTGAATATTGCAAAGATGACTTTACGCCTAGGAAGAAAAGTCCCAGAATAACAATGCTGCCATGAAATCTTAAGGGAAAACGTAATTTGTCTAATATAATTATGGGTTTATGATGCTAAGCCAATTTGTTCACAAAGTGGTGTTCCTTCTGGTTGCAGCTAAGATTTTAATTCAAATGAATTAATTTTTTAATGACAATGAATCTGATTGACATAATGAGGAATAATCTGAGCCGAAGTGTTTTTTGCAGGGAAGGAGGGTTAGAAATAATTTTGATTTAGTTTTGAAACATGTAGTTAATTCACTTTCTGGAACTTTGATGCTAGTTGATCCTTTAGACCAGCTGGTAGAGTTGTGTTTTAAATGTAAGAAAGAAATTATGTGATAGAATACCGTCATGACAATCAAGCCTTTTAATGAGGCTTTTGGTTATAATTAAGTAGAGTTCAAATCTAAGATTTGATTAAAGATTTCTAATATTTTAAAGTCCAAGTGCTGCTAATTTAATATAAAGTATTTTGTTGCTATTGTTCATTTTCCAGGATGGTTCCAAGTTGACTGTCTCTAATCTGAAGATCTGAAATCCAAAATGCTCCAAAACCCGAAACTTGAGTACCAATGTGACACTCAAAGGAAATGTTCACTGGAGCATTTGGAGTTTGGATTTTGGATTAGGGATGCTAAGCTAGTAAATGTAATGCAGATATTACAGAATTCGAAAACATCCCAAATCTGAAATACTTCTGGTCCTGAGCATTTTGGATAAGGGATACTCAACCTGGAATAGAAAATGTTTCTCCTTCTCCTCCACCATTAATATGTTCCCTGAATGGTCTGCATTCAGCCTTAAACTAGAGGGCATAGATTACATCCATATCTAGGTGCCTTTTAAAAAAGTTATCTTTAGGTCTGTTTCAAGATGTACTGTAAAACACCTGCTACTGTTAAAGAACTGAAGATAAGCCGGTATTCGCTGAGCAATGCTATATATAAGTGCAATGTGCTGGAGGGTAAACTGATGGTTAAGACTCAGGGTGGAAGGTTGAAAAAGCATGAGTAAACACGGGCAGGTTTATATTCCATTAGGTACTGCCAGGCTTTTAAAACTGTGACCTACATGTTAAGTTGGAAGCCAGACACACACTTATATATATGTAGTTTCTTTAAACATAGTATTAAGAAATAATACCTACCCATACTACCTGGCTTACCCAACAGCTATTTTTTTTTTATAATATTGTTTTCTATTTTATTTCATTTAAAAATGTTTGTTCATATTGACAAAGTTGATGTCATGATCTAATTGATCCAGTGAAGGGTTGTGACCAGCAGTTTGAAAACTGTTTAGCTAGTGTTGTGGTATGGTTGAAATGTAGAGAACGTCGAGTCATGCAGTGAGATGACACTTGGTATTTGCTTTGGTTCCTTAAAGCTACTCTTTTTTTTTTTTTTTTTTTTGAGACGGAGTTTCGCTCTTGTTACCCAGGCTGGAGTGCACGATCTTGGCTCACCGCAACCTCCGCCTCTTGGGTTCAGGCAATTCTCCTGCCTCAGCCTCCTGAGTAGCTGGGATTACAGGCATGTGCCACCATGCCCAGCTAATTTTTTTTGTATTTTTAGTAGAGACCGGGTTTCACCATGTTGACCAGGATGGTCTCAATCTCTCGACCTCGTGATCCACCCGCCTCGGCCTCCCAAAATGCTGGGATTACAGGCTTGAGCCACCGTGCCTGGCCTTTTTTTTTTTTTTTTTTGTCTTTCTCCTAACCCTTTATTAATAGTTTAATTCTTTCTTTCTCTTACTTGATTGCGTTTTTATAGTCTGTCTTCAACAAATCAAACACTTTCTTGGTTATTACTAAATGTGAGATTCATTTGAATTCTTGCTAGAGTGGCAGTTAATGAGCTTACTTTTTAAATCTTTTTGGTTGATTTTTATAGTTTACTAATATGCTTTATCACGCATTAATTTTAGTGAAAGAAGTAAGACTTGCAGGTTTCTTGTTGGAGACCAATCATAATATAAGATTTTTTTCAAAATCAAAATATCAGAATTATTATTTAGCTAACAGGAAATTTAGTCATGGTAGTCATTAGATCCAAATCAGCTGTATGTTCTGTTGGGAAATTTTTTGAATGCTAAATGCAGATACTTCAGCCAGTCATCCTCTTCTACTACTGTTCTAGCTTTTGATTAGTTGTGAAAGTTGGGAGATTTTCACAGCTAATGCTTTTCCATTGATCTTCTAGCACTGTTGTTGATGATTCTGCTAGAAGAAAAGCAGCCACCATAACAAAATTCTTGCCCTGTTTTATTAATGTAGAAACTTCAGTCAGAAAAGATCTTTTTTTGTTGACAGCAATGTTAGGAAGGTTTATTAAACATCCTTTTGGTGACATTATGCCATATGTTTTACGGAATGAAAAAGTTTAAAAGGTCCCTGCCTTGAGGATCTTATAAACTAACATGATTTATGGCAGGACACGCAACAAGTAGATTCTTTGGTGTTTCCTTTTGTGTAATCAAATGTAGATGATGAAGAAGGTACTTACAAGCATTTTAAATCTAGGTAATTAGAAAATGGGAATAGCTGTTTCTCACTTATGTTTTCTGCTTTACTGCTCTTCTACTTGGCTCAAATAATAAGGCCAAGATATTTATCTGGTTTGATCTTAAATGCTTGAATTCATATATGTTTTAAGAAATGGCTGCTTTAAAGTTGGTTGCCAGTGAGTAATAAAGGATTTAAGTGTTTGAGTGAAGAAGTAATAACAGAGTTCTCTTAATTTTATAATTATTTTCCAGAATTATAAGGAACACTATCCAATAGTCTTATGTATAGGACACTGTGCATACGAAGCAGGATTTACAGCACACTTTTCCTTAAAATCTTTTCCTAAAAATACAATCAGCTGTATACTAAGTGTTCACATTTTATATTCCTTCCAGGATCCAAGAAGTCTGTAGCCACAATGTTGTCAAGACTTTTTCGAATGCATGGCCTCTTTGTGGCCTCCCATCCCTGGGAAGTCATAGTGGGGACAGTGACACTGACCATCTGCATGATGTCCATGAATATGTTTACTGGTAACGATAAGATCTGTGGTTGGAATTATGAATGTCCGAAGTTTGAAGAGGTTAGTGAAGTTAATTTGGTATTGACTACATTAGTAAATTACATTTTCAATTTCTAAAGAGCCCTTATATGGTCCTTTTAGAGACCACATAATTTTTAAGAGTTATGGTAAAATCTTTATTTTAGTATTTGGGAACTTACCTCAAATTTCTGTTTACTTTTATGGAATGTACTAGAAATACTATTATTTTGCTTTCTCTTCACAAATGAATGTGATTGACTTTATTTGAGAAATAATGTCTAAGTGACTGATAGTGAAAAATGATTGTGGGCCAGGTATAGTGACTTATGCCTGTAATCCCAGCACTTTGGGAGGCCAAAGCAGGAGTTCAAGACCAGCCTGGGCAACCTGGGCAACATAGTATGACCCAGTCTTTAAAAAAAAAATTAAAAATTAGCTGGGTGTGGTCGCATGCACCTGTAGTCCTGCTACTTGGGAGGCTATGGCAGGAGGATCCCTTGAGCCTGAGAGGTCGAGGCTGCAGTGAGCTGTGGTTCCACCACTGTACTCCAGCCTGGGTACCAGCATGTAACCCTGTCTCAAAAAAAAAAAAAAAAAAAAAAAGATTATGTTGATATATTGGCTCACCACAGTGATTTGTTTAAAAGTTGGTTTTAATTTTTGATTTGTATGTTTGATATTTTTATTGGATTTGTATTGTGCTTACATTTGTGTTCTCATGATAATAAATAAATGAATGACACATGCAAAATTAAAATTCTTATTTTTGATTGCCTTTTTTTTTTTTTTAGACAGAGTCTCACTCTATTGCCCAGGCTGGAGTGCGGTGGCACAATCTTGGCACACTGCAACCTCTGCTGCCAGGTTCAAGCAATTCTCCTCCCTCAGCCTACCGAGTAGCTTAGATTACAGGAGCCTACCACCATGCCCAGCTAATTTTTGTATTTTTAGTAGAGACAGGGTTTCACTATCTTGGCCAGGCTGGTCTTGAACTTCTGACTTCGTGATCCACCCGCCTTGGCCTCCCAAAGTGCTGGGATTACAGGCATGAGCCACCATGCCTGGCCTTGATTGCTTATTTTAAAAGTCAAAGCTATTGAAATTTCCTTTTCTGTCTCTCCTATTAGGATGTTTTGAGCAGTGACATTATAATTCTGACAATAACACGATGCATAGCAATCCTGTATATTTACTTCCAGTTCCAGAATTTACGTCAGCTTGGATCAAAATATATTTTGGGTAATAGTTTTACATATTTAACTTGTGGTGTCATCAGATTTTTTATTTGCTGTGGAAATAAACCTGTTGGTTCAAATGATGTATTTGGAAGTATGTGTATTTCTGAAAGCGTGCTGCATGCATTTAATAGTTTCCTTATTATTCGCAATTAGACATTCTGAAATTTGAGATCTTAATCTGGAGAAAACTAGTATCTCGGAATATTGCATGAGGCTGTTACTATTTGTGTAATAAAGGATAAAGTTTTTTCAGTATTGAACTTTTTGTCATTTTAGGAATTGCTGGCCTCTTCACGATTTTCTCAAGCTTTGTATTCAGTACAGTTGTCATTCACTTCTTAGATAAAGAATTGACAGGCTTGAAGTAAGTATTTAAAACCTAAATATACTCTCTGTCAAAATACATTTTAAAAACTTCTTCCCCATGTTGTAAAGATATATTTTCAAAAGTTAAGGAAATAAGGGGAATGTTTTTGTGTAATTTTGCTATTGGCTAATTTCAGTAACTATTAACATTTTGGCATATATCCTTTTCTACTTTTTTTTAATCACTTAAAAAATTTCTGAGATTATATATATTGTTTTATAATTCATTTATGCATAATAATAGTTTATCAACATCTTTCCTTGTACTTTTTTTTTTTTTTTTTTTTTGAGACAATTTCGCTCTTGACATCTAGGCTGGAGTGCAATGGTATGATCTCAGCTCACTGCAACCTTCACCTCCTGGGTTCAAACAATTCTCCTGCCTCAACCTCTCAAGAAGCTGGGATTACAGGCACCTGCCACCATGCCCAGCTAACTTTTGTATTTTTAGTAGAGTTGGTGTTTCCCCATGTTAATCAGGCTGGACTTGAACTCTTGAACTCAAGTGATCCACCTGCCTTGGCCTCCCCAAGTGCTGGGATTGTAGGCATGATCCACTGAGCCTGGCCTCCATGTACTTAATGATAAACTAAATTGTTTGTAATGGCTATATGTATTCTCTTCTATCTAAACATCTTGTAGTTTATTGTCTAATGTTGGACTGTTTGTTTATTTTTTCATTAATAACAATACTGTGTTGAATGTCTTTGTAGCTAAATTTTTGTTCATATTCATAATCATTTTCTTAAGCTGCATTCTTAGGAGTGAGACAGTGGTTTTCCTTTTTTTTTGAGACAGAGTTTCACTCCTGTTGCCCAGGCTGGAGTGCAATGGCATGATCTCCGCTCACTGCAACCTCTTGTCTCCCAGGTTCAAGCCATTCTCCTGCCTCAGCCTCCCAAGTAGCTGGGATTACAGGCATGTGCCACCATGCCCAGCTAATTTTTTATATTTTTAGTAGAGATGGGGTTTCTCCATGTTGGTCAGGCTGGTCTGGAACTCCCGACCTCAGGTGATCCGCCCACCTCTGCCTCCCAAAGTGCTGGGATTATAGGCGGCAGCCACTGCACCCGGCTTTTTAGAGCTTTTTAGTGCTATTATTGCCAATTTAGTCTCCAGAAAGTTTGTTTAGTTTATCCTTCCACAGTTAGTGATTAGTGAAATCATTTTTTTCCCATTAAATGTATCTGATCATTTTGTTCTTTTCCAGTGAAGCTTTGCCCTTTTTCCTACTTTTGATTGACCTTTCCAGAGCAAGCGCATTGGCAAAATTTGCGCTCAGTTCCAACTCACAGGTGAGTATTACTTATAAGCTAGGAATGTGAATAGTACTCTTTTTTTCAGTTTATATTAGTAGGAAGGATTAATAGAGTTTCTTCATAGCCCAAGATTTAAGAATTGCCCAAAATTTTAAGTTTAATTCTCAAATCCCAAGACTGATCTTCATAAGTCCCAGGAACAGTCTCATTTATCTAACAACTCAATTAAAATTATGTAGCTACTGGAATTTGGAACTGCTCCACTTTTCTTTTTGAAAGTTTTCAGAAATTATGGTAATAATAATTTTGGGATAAATAAGAATATTTACCTAGTGAAGCAGATCTGAGAGCAGAACAGGATCTAATGGAAGAGAAACCCAGGGTAGATTGATTGAATTTAATTTTTGTGAGATGTAGTCTCACTCTGTCTCCCAGGCTGGAGTGATGTGGCGTGATCACGGCTACCACAACTTTCGCCTCCTGGGTTCAAGGAATTCTCCTGCCTCAGCCTCCTGAATAGCTGGGATTACAAGTACTCACCACCATGCCCGACTCATTTTTGTATTTTTAGTAAAGACAGAGTTTTGCCATGTTGGCCAGGCTGGTCTCCAACCGCTGAGCTCAAGATTGCCTGCCTCGGCCTCCCAAAGTGCTGGGATTACAGGTGTGAGCCACCGTGCCTGACCAGATTTATTTTTAAACTCTTTAAATTAACCCGGCATTATTTCCTATTTTAAGTTTCATCTTAATATTCACTAGTCACTTTAAAGAACCTAACCTTTTTAACAATACTGTATCAGAGTATCTTGAGTATAAAATAGCACATAATAGCACATAATTCTGCCCTGGTTATTTATTTGATCAATGTTTATGATTTGACCATGTTGACAAGGAAATGAGTTGGGTTTTATAATACTAACATGATCTCATAAAAAATTTGCAACTAAGTTTCTGTCAATGGTAGGCAAAAATATAGAATATTGTAGGATTTAATTCTGTGGGATTAAATGACAGAGTTAATGTACCACCTCAAAGGAATATTCCTAAGAAATATCTTATTCAGTGGAAAGGGAATGAGGGCACCTTAATCTGTTCTTTTTTAAAAGTTGGCTGCGTGTGGTGGCTCACGCCTGTAATCCCAGCACTTTGGGAGGCTGAGGTGGGCAGATCATGAGGTTAGGAGTTCAAGACCAGCCTGGCCAACATGGTGAAACCCCATCTCTACTAAAAATATAAAAATTAGCTGGGCATAGTGGTGCGCACCCATAATCCCAGCTACTGGGGAGGCTGAGGCAGGAGAATGGAACCAGGAAGTGGAGGTTGCAGTGAGCCAAGATCGTGCCACTGCACTCCATCCTGGGTAACAGAGCAAGATTCCGTCTCAAGAAAAAAAAAACTTTATATTACTATCATACTTTCTATCTTGAATACCTGTTTTATCATATTGTGTATTTTACTCTTTGAATAGTAATTTGATACTATTATTATTTGATACTAATATAAGCCATAGGATGCTCTAACATTTTAAAAAGTTTTTTGCACCTTGCCCTCATTGATATGTTTGATCTGTTTTAGGATGAAGTAAGGGAAAATATTGCTCGTGGAATGGCAATTTTAGGTCCCACGTTTACCCTTGATGCTCTTGTTGAATGTCTTGTGATTGGAGTTGGTACCATGTCAGGTTTGTAAGCAATTTCTATGTTTTAAAGTAGGTATGTCACTAAAGAGGAAAAAGAACATCTTGGATTTGCATTATTTATTGTTAAATTCTGACTTTTAAATTACTCTTAGAATAATTTTATCGTATTAGCGTGTGGGTATATCTGGCCTTGTGTCAGTTGGCTTTGGTGAAAACTTAGCAGCAGGTCACTGATTAATTTTTACTCCTGCCATCCTCTGTGTTCTACTTTTTGATATTTTTGTTCATTTGCTTGCTTTTGTTTGATTTTTAACCAATATTATATTCCAAGATTGGTCTGGAAAACACCTTCCAGATCCTGCTGTTACTTAGAGTTCATTTATGACTTGGTTCCTTTGTTTTAATTGTCAGGTAGGGAGACAAGAGTCAGGAATTGGACAGATCTGAGTAAGATTCATCTAATAAGGTGATTGGAGATATTTAATCCAATAGTAAGCAGTACATCTCAGCAAGTACCTAGCATTAGCCTCAACACGTTTCTTCATTCTTAATTGGATAGTAGAGAATTAGATATTAACATCAAACATAGAACTTCATTATGTAGAATAAAAATTACGGCCTGGCATGGAAATTTGCCAGATTGAACGTATCATGCTGTGTGAAGGTCTCCTAATCATTAGGACTATATTTTATGGCTTTCTCATAAAGACCATACTTAGTTAACTACTGTGTATTTCCTGGTACCTTAGAGCCCTCGATGAAATAAATGTCTCATTCTTTCAGAAGTAAATTGTCTAACTTTTAAGGAAGTAGTTGGTTGTCATTAGTTTAGATCTCTTCAGTGGATAGTATATTAAAAATGTAATATTGCTTCTTAGTTTCTAAGAGTAAATTATTATTTAGTTATTCTTTTCAAAAAATATTTTATTTAGCAAATATTTTATTTGCTAAATAAAATATTTTTTGATTTAAAAAATTTACTTACCTTAAAATTCACTTTTGGGAGTACAATTTTATGAGTTTTGACAATGACGTAGTCATGTAACCACCACTACACTCAAGAATAAAGTTGATTAGATGAAAATATACTTGTATGGTTTTATTCAAGCAAAAGAACATATGAGGAAAGGATTAGCTAGAAAGTAATGGTTTGGTCATCAAACCAAGGGATTATTCATGGAAACTTATGTGGAAGGCAGTTGGGTGATATGGTTAGAGAAGTAGACAAAGGAGGTGATTAGATCTGTGGTTGGAGAAGGCAGTGAGACATTTACAGCCATATAGAAATGGTATAGTTAGAGACTTGGGTTAGGGTAGAAAAGGACAGATTTAACACATATTAACTTGGAAGTAACCCTTTGAAAAGGCCAGTACAAAAAGAAGAAAGTCTTAGCTTCGTGGATGTATGTGGATTGGTACTGTTCCTTTGCGTACAGAGAGACTTACTTGAAACACAGTAAGGAAGAATGCCTGGAGAGCGTATGCCAGCAACATGAATGAATATTGCGCAGAGAGAAATAGTAGATAGGTTGTAAAAGCATTGGTCAGGTATAGTTTCAATGGCTTTAAGTTTGAAAGGATTACATTCAGCTACTATTTAAAATGTAGTTTGATTTATAATGCTTTTGTTATTGTGATTTCGTAGTCTCTTGAATTTCCATATTTGAGAGTAATTGTGGAATTAAAAAAATACAATATATGCTTATTCTGGTCGGTCATGATATCTTAAAATTTAGAAAATAAAATATAATTTTCAGTTTTTGATAGTAGTTTTTCTAGTGAGCAGCTTTTATAGGACATTTTAAACTTATGTTTCAAAGCATTGCTATATTTGGGTGACATCAGAAATTTATTTTATATTATACTCAAGTTTATTTGTAAAGTGAGGGAGAAGGATTTGGTGGCAATTTAAGGTGTCTTCCAGCCTCTAAAATTTTGTTGTTTTCTATTTGAGATTATCAGATGATACTTTATACATTTTGTAGTGGAATGTGTTTGTTAATTTTTAATCTTGAGTTGCCATTTTGTATTATATTATTTTCGAAACAGATCAGTGAACTAACCAAAATTATAAGAACTTCAGTAGGCATCATAGAGGTTGTATTGAAATTAGAGTTTGGTGGTACACAAAAAATACTATTTTGATCTATATCAGGACTGGCATAACTGGCAGGATATTCTACTTCTAAGAAATAATCCTTGGTTCATAAGCAAATTGCTTTTCTACTAACAAGTGGGATTAGATCAATAGTGTAACTGAGGTTTTGTTCCATTAGAGTAGCCTGTCGTCTATCTTCTTATTTCATAACAAGGCATTACTGTTGGACAAAAAGGAATTGGAAACATGTATGTTTATCAGTTGTGTATTAAACACTACATTCTGCCTGGTATTGTGATACTAGAGACATGTGAGAAGGCGAGATCTTTGCCCTTGAAGGACTTAGAGTTCTGTGGTTATTCCTGCTGTTACCTGAAGATTGGCATCCCCTCTGAGTTGCTAATTCTATTTCCAGTAAATGTACTAATATTTTCATGTATTTGTCTACCTGCAGGAAGACAAATATATCCTTGTAATATATGCTGCATCAAAAATTTGTGCACTTTACTAGTTATATATTTAATTTTTCTCTAACCAGGGGTGCGCCAGCTTGAAATTATGTGCTGCTTTGGCTGCATGTCAGTTCTAGCCAACTACTTCGTGTTCATGACTTTCTTCCCAGCTTGTGTGTCCTTGGTATTAGAGGTAAGACCAGTTCTTACATATGGCACTAGTAGAAAAGTAAGATTTCTGCTTACATCAGTTTACCTAAACAGAATCAATACCTTCTAACGTCTCACTGACTTAATTTGTAGCTTTCTCGGGAAAGCCGCGAGGGTCGTCCAATTTGGCAGCTCAGCCATTTTGCCCGAGTTTTAGAAGAAGAAGAAAATAAGCCAAATCCTGTAACTCAGAGGGTCAAGATGATTATGGTAATGACATAGTTTTCTTCTCCTTTTAGTATTCTCAATTCCAATCTCATTCTTGTTAAGATTTCTTTTTCTTTACGATTTTTGGTCCATTCAATGATATTGCACCTTTTTCTTCCTTTTTTTCTTAACGTATTCATTTCTTTGAGGCTCCTGGTCTTTACTAGTCCCTCTCCCCTAAACCGACTTTTTATTTTTTATTTTTTTATTTATTTTTATTTTATTTTTTTTGAGACAGAGTTTCGCTCTCGTTACCCAGGCTGGAGTGCAATGGCGTGATCTCGGCTCACCGCAACCTCTGCCTCCTGGGCTCAGGCAATTCTCCTGCCTCAGCTTCCTAAGTAGCTGGGATTACAGGCACGCGCCACCATGCCCAGCTAGTTTTTTGTATTTTTAGTAGAGACGGGGTTTCACTATGTTGACCAAGATGGTCTCGATCTCTCGACCTCGTGATCCACCTGCCTCGGCCTCCCAAAGTGCTGGGATTACAGGCTTGAGCCACCGCGCTCGGCCTAAACCGACTTTTTAAATTCCTCCACCTTATGTCTCTGAAAACCTGTTCTTTGGGATGTTTTCAGTATTTCAGCGGAGTCACTACTTTAGTTAGCTGCATAGCAAGCTAGGGGCTTTCTTTTCATGGTAAGGGGAAGCTATGAGAGATAATGTCTGGTTGTCCAGTTGCTAGAGATAAGAAACTTCGGTTCTGTTGATATGCAGAGGATATATCATTTAAAATTTTTTATTTCAGTCTCTAGGCTTGGTTCTTGTTCATGCTCATAGTCGCTGGATAGCTGATCCTTCTCCTCAAAACAGTACAGCAGATACATCTAAGGTTTCTTTAGGACTGGATGAAAATGTGTCCAAGAGAATTGAACCAAGTGTTTCCCTCTGGCAATTTTATCTCTCTAAGTAAGTTAATCGAAATCTACTTTGTGATATATTAATCATAACACTCTATGCTAATATAAGTTTAGATTTTGACCTTTACATTTCTGAATAATATTTCAATTTGCTTTCTTTTACTCAGAATGATCAGCATGGATATTGAACAAGTTATTACCCTAAGTTTAGCTCTCCTTCTGGCTGTCAAGTACATCTTCTTTGAACAAGCAGAGACAGAATCTACACTCTCCTTAAAAAACCCTATCACATCTCCTATAGTGACACAAAAGAAAGTCCCAGACAATTGTTGTAGACGTGAACCTGCGCTGGTCAGAAATAACCAGAAATGTGATTCAGCAGAGGAAGAGACAGGGATAAACCGAGAAAGAAAAGGTAACTTGTTATTCTCTTCACTTTCAGTCCTTCACTGCTTTGTCAAAAAGTAGTTCATATTCAAAATTATGTGCCATGTTGTGAGATTTCTTTTGATCTCTTGGACAGTTGAGGTCATAAAACCCTTAGTGGCTGAAACAGACACCCCAAACAGAGCTACATTTGTGGTTGGTAACTCCTCCTTACTCGATACCTCATCAGTACTGGTGACACAGGAACCTGAAATTGAGCTTCCCAGGGAACCTCGGCCTCACGAAGAATGTCTGCAGATCCTTGGGAATGCAGAGGTGAGGACGGTAACGGAACTCAAATGTGGCATTTTTCTTTAAAAAGGGGCTTTTTCAAGGAAGAAAAATCTAGTATCTGCTGAACACTACAAGTAAGTTTTGGGTGCCATGTAACATGACTAACAGATAGTGCCTTCTTTATTTCTCACAACCTTGAGAGGTAGGTAGAATTATCTGTTTTTCAGATGAGAACATTTAGGCTCCAAGATGTTTAATTTCCCAAAGCAGTACATCTAGGAAATGGCAAAGCTGGTAGAAGGGTCCAAGATTTTCTGACTCCAGAGTCAAAACTTTTTCTAGTTTATTACTGTTTATCATAGAGACGAGTGACTACTGTATTCTCATAGGTATGTTGAGGCCTACAAAGAATTTAACACAGAGACAAGTTTCAAAGATAGAAGAAAGTTTGTTTTTGTTTTGTTTTGTAAGCTTGATACCCATGAGGAAGCTTACTTTTCTTTCTGAGATTTGAAAAGGATCTTCTGCCTACATGACCATATGAACCTACTTGTGCTTCAGTACAAATTATCATGTTCCATTCATGTTTGCTTAATATGGTTAATTCTTTTTTAAAAATATATTTTAATACATTTATTGGTAAAATGTAATTTTTTACCAGCTTTGTTGAAAAATACCTGACAAGTAAAATTTTATTTTATTATTATCATTGTTATTTTTTGAGACAGTGTCACTCTGTTGCCAGGCTGGAGTGCAGTGGTGCCATCTTGGCTCACTGCAACCTCCACCTCCCAGGTTCAAGCGATTCTTGTGTATCAGCCTCATGAGTAGCTGGGATTACAGGTATGTACCACCATGTCTGGCTAATTTTTGTATTTTTAGTAGAGATGGTGTTTCACCATGTTGGCCAGGTTAGTCTTGAACTCCTGACCTCAAGTGATGCACCTGCATCAGCCTCCCAATGCGCCAGGATTACAGGCATAAGCCACCACGCCTGGCCAAAATTTTATATATTTAAGGTATACACTTGATGTTTTCATGTATGTATACATTGTGAATCAGTCACCACCATCAAGGTACATACACATCACCTCACACAGTGATCTTTTCTTTTTTCTTCTTTTTATTTCTTCTCTCCTTTCTCCTGTCTCTCTCTCTTTCTTCCTCCCTCCCTTGCTTTTCTTCCTTTTATCTGTCTTTCATTCTGCTTTTTGGGAAACATTTAAAATCTACCCTCTTACCACATTTCAAATACAAAGTATTGTTAACAGTGGTCATATTGTTGTACATTAGATCTCCAGAGCTTATTCATCATGCATGACTGAAATTTTGTACCAACATCTTGACCATTTCCTTACCATCTCCCCATTTCTCCTTCCCCAGCCCCTGGCTACCACTATTCTACTCTCTGCTTATATGAGTGTGACTATTGTAGATTCCATATATAAGTGAACTCATGTGGTATCTTTCTGAGGTTAATTTTTTATTTATGTGCATATGAGTAAGAGAGAAGGTGTGTTTTCCTTTCCTTTCCCTCTTTCCTGTTAACATGTATCAGTAACTCAGCTATTTTGCTATATGCAGAGTTAGCAGAACTTACAGGGTGGGCATAGAATCTTAATTATAGATTTTTTTTTTTAAAATGAATCTCACTTGGAAATTTTGATGTTTTAGTCTTACTTGTTTTAGTTTTTATAGTTCTATAAAGAATTTACTTTCCTTTTGATATTCTGATTTCTATTTAAATCCTCTCCCTCTTTAGAAACCCAAAACTCCTCTTACAGTGCTTGTGTTTCAGCTCTGTCAAGTGCTAGTCTCCTCAGCTAGACTACATACTACATAGCCAGGACTTGTACATGAAAGCTTTTAAATAAATAAATATTGATTGCTTTCTATTGATCAGCCCATGGAATAGGCAAATTTATCTTACAGATGAGGTCTCAGGCTTGCAGAAGGCAGGCCTGCAGTAGAGTAGGTGAGCTCTTTGTTTGTTTTTGAGGCAGGTTCTTGCTTTTTTGCCCTGGCTGGAGTGCGGTGGCATGAACACGGCTCACTGCAGCCTTGACTTCCTGGATTCAAGCAATCCTCCCTCCTCAGCCTCCTGAGTAGTTGGGACTACAGGTGTGTGCCATCACACCTGGCTACTTTTTAAATTTTTTGTAGATATGGGGTCTCCCTATTTATAGACCAGGGTGGTCTGAAACTCCTGAGCTCAGGTGATCTTCCTGCCTCGGCCTTACAAAGGGTTGGGATTACAGGTGTGTGTCATCATGCTTCCCAGACATTGGCTTATTTTCCCTTCTACTTAAAAGGATTTGGTATTGAGCAAGGTTTAACGGCTCATTTGTTCTATATTTTTTTATAAGAATATCTGAAGTTTGGAATTTCCAACTCTAAAGATAAAAGTAATCTATTGGTAAGTTAGCTGCTAAATTTATCTGCACTCAACATGAAAATTATTTTGGTTAAGCAGAATATTATATACTTGAATATGTTTCATCTGCAGTTTTTTTTGAGACAGTGTCTTAACTCTGTCAAGCAGGCTGGAGTGCAGTGGCATAATCTCAGCTCACTGCAACCTCTGCCTCCCAGGTTCAGGTGATTTTTCTGCCTCAGCCTCCCAAGTAGCTGGGATTTCAGGCATGTGCCACCACACCTGGATAATTTTTTATTTTTTTTAGTAAAGACAAGGTTTCATTATGTTGGCCAGGCTGGTCTCAAACTCCTGGCCTCAAGTGGTCCACTGCCTTGGCCTCTCAAAGTTTTGGGATTACAGGAGTGAGTCACTGCACCTGGCCTGCATTCTTAATCATATACTTTTTAGCTGAATTTAGTCATTCTTTAAACGTAGTTCTCCACTCTGGGTTCTGTTGTTCCTGTCATGACTTGCCCCCTCTCCAGGTGTTCGTACCTTTAGGGCAAATGTTAGCATCTCTATGAAACGTAGTGCAATTCCTCCAAACAGAAGTAACCTTTCTTTTCTGATGCCTCCTTTATATAGAGACTGTGCTTTTTTTTTTTTTTTCAGACGGAGTCTCACTCTGTCACTTACCCAGGCTGGAGTGCAATGGCCAAGTCTCGGCTCAACAACCTCTGCCTCCTGGGTTCAACTGATTCTCCTGCCTCAGCCTTCTGAGTAGCTGAGACTATAGGCATGTGCCACCACACCTGGCTAATTTTTTATTTTTAGTAGAGACAGGGTTTTACTATGTTGGCCAGGCTGGTCATGAACTCCTGACCTCATGATCCGCCCACCTCAGCCTCCCAAAGTGCTGGGATTACAGGGGTGAGCCACCGTGCCCGGCTGAGACTGTGCATTTTTAATGGTAGTTGTACCTTGTTGCTTATATCACATTTACATGAATATCTTTGAAGTCTGAGTCCATGTCTTAAGAGGGCTTTGGATGTCATAGATGCTCAGTAAATTTTAAAAGAGTGAATGAATTTGCCTTGATAATACATAAACCAGCTAATGTTTATCTTAATATTCTTTGGAAAAATTAGGCTAATATTAACATTTGCAAAGAAAATCCTTGAATAAACCCAGAGGTATTAGTCACAAAATTAATTACTGGTACCAGTTTTGTAGAGGGTAGTGATTATGAGAGTGTGTGTGTGTGTGTGTGTGTGTGTGTGTGTGTGTGTATGTGTATGTGTATTACCACCACAAGCAGAGTGAAGAGACAGCTAATAAACCAAGAGAAAATATTGGCAATTTATATTTAAAGCTAAAGGGCTCATCTCTCTGAGTGCTTACAAATTGATGAGACTAAATTTTTATCTAATTTTTAAGAAGAGCAGATCATATAATCAGTCTGTTGTTAGGAAAAAAGTACATATGGCTCTTAAAAATGTGAAAAGGTGACTAACTTCATCCTAAGAGAAATGCAAATTAAAATTGCACTTGAGATATTTTCACTCATCAGATTGACAGTAATCCCAAAGTTTAGTAACATAATCTATCGAGGTTGCAGAGAAAGGTCTTTATTTACATTGCTGATGAGAAGGCAGTTGGACAATGTTTATTCCAATTAATAAATTTGTGAAAATCATAAAAATTTATAAGCTTATAAATGGTCATACCCTTTGACCCAACACTTGTGTGAATTCATACCTATATGTGTGTGTATATATTTATGCATATTTATAATTACGCATAAAAGAATCTCTGGACAGATAACACAATAAAACAGTGGTACCTATTGATGTGTAGGTGGCAAAGAACTGGACAGATGGTAGACAGGGATGGGATGAAGACTTTTTGTTATATGTCTTTTAATATTTAGTTTTTTAACCATGTGAATATATTGCCTGTTCAGAAAATTAAAAATTGAAAGCTTACTAGAGTTTAAACAATAGCTGTTACATGTAACACACACTTGAAACCATGCTAAATTCATATTTATTTTTCTTTTTATGGTGTATTAGTGCATGTCTGTCTTTGTATTGTGAAGTCTAATGATAGGGTATTTATATTATTTTTGTTTGGTATTATTTGTCTTAAATGAATTGTTTATTTTGCAGAGGTATCTTTTAATTAAAAGCTACAGTAATTTAATAGAAAAAAATCACATTATTGTAATTTAGCATTGTTTGTATTAGATGGTTTATAACATGAAATATAGTCCTTCAAGTCTTCTGTTACCTCTCTCTCTCAGCCCCCCTTTTATTTTTTTCTCCATTTTTTTAGAAAGGTGCAAAATACCTTAGTGATGCTGAGATCATTCAGTTAGTGAATGCTAAGCATATCCCAGCCTACAAGTTGGAAACTCTGATGGAAACTCATGAGCGTGGTGTATCTATTCGCCGACAGTTACTTTCCAAAAAGCTTTCAGAACCTTCTTCTCTCCAGTACCTACCTTACAGAGATTATAATTATTCCTTGGTATGTTATTTTCTTAAGAGAGGTTTGCTTTGTATGTTTTTAATCTTTTTCTTTTCTTGATTAGTTTTGTATATGTGCATAGTTTTTTAAAACATTTTCCTTTTAAATCATTTCCATTTAAAAAAATTTACTGTAATTTTTAAATTCTGCTTGTGATGTAGGTCATAGAAATTAAAAGTATTTTTTCCTGTTTTTATAGTCATTACTCAAAGATTTTAGTATTGTAAACACTTTTTAAAGGTAAATCACAAATTTTGCTTAAAAAGAATACATACTAAAGGACTAAGTTGGAAGATAGTTACTACTGACGAGCTGAGATGAGTTTTTGTGCATTCACTGTATAGATTTTCATTTGGTGCCTGACTTTACCTTTTAGGTGATGGGAGCTTGTTGTGAGAATGTTATTGGATATATGCCCATTCCTGTTGGAGTGGCAGGACCTCTTTGCTTGGATGGAAAAGAATTTCAGGTTCCAATGGCAACAACAGAAGGTTGTCTTGTGGCCAGCACCAATAGAGGCTGCAGAGCAATAGGTGTAAGTTGACATTTATGTATTTGCCAGTTTTAAAATACATCTTAGGTAAAGCAATGAGAAGAGTTTTGGAGACAATCAGGGATACCTTTTGGGTGCAGTAGAAGTGTTTTTGGGTAACGTGGTTCTCTGACATATACCATGTAGCTTGGCGGAGGTGCCAGCAGCCGAGTCCTTGCAGATGGGATGACTCGTGGCCCAGTTGTGCGTCTTCCACGTGCTTGTGACTCTGCAGAGGTGAAAGCCTGGCTCGAAACACCTGAAGGGTTCGCAGTAATAAAGGAGGCATTTGACAGCACTAGCAGGTGTGTGAGTGGATTTGTTTGTACCTTTATCTCTTGTTTATTTTAGAACCAGTGTCATTTTCTGTGATTCCAAACATAGTTGTTAACATATTACCTGCTTAAGAGAACATAACAGAATATCATCGTTAAAGCCCTTTCATTTAAAATGAGTAATGTTTATGATTGGTTGGGGAAAAAAAGAATGTCAATTCAAATGAATAGCTCCATAGAGGTAAATGAGTAAGGAATAAAAAAAAGTGTGAGCTAGCAATTATGATTAGTCTCTTATTTTGCCTAGGAGAGAATTGTCTTAGAAAAAAAGATTTTCCAAATAGGAGAGAAGTATTAGTATAATAGATTTACTTTAAATAAAGTTAAATTTATAAAGTAGCATAATCAACACAAATGATAACCGCAATATAGTTCAAGCTAACACATTTGTTTTTATGCGAATTGTAAGTTTATTAAGAAATAATTGCCTGTAGCCCTCCTCTTGTAGCATTTAGGAATGAAACGGAGTAGAAATAGTACTTAAAGTAAGTAATTTCCATTAGTTTTTCTCTTATGCGTGAAATGAAGTGACTGAACTAGATTTCGAGATAATTTTCATCTTCTTAAAAGAATAAAATACAAGCCAGGCACAGTGGTTTATGCCTGTTATCCCAGCACTTTGGGAGGCCAAGGTGGGCAGATCACTTGAGGCCAGGAGTTCGAGACCAGCCTGGCCGACATGGTGAAACCCTGTCTCTACTCAAAATACAAAAATCAGCCGGGCATGGTGGCCCACACCTGTAATCCCAGCTACTCAGGAGCGGAGGCAGGAGAATCGCTTGAACCCGGGAGGCAGAGATTGCAGTGAACCAAGATCACGCCACTGTACTCCAGCCTAGGCAAAGGAGTGAGACACCATCTCAAAAACAATAAATAAATAAAAGAATAACATATGGTCTTTCCATCTTTTATTTATAGATTTGCACGTCTACAGAAACTTCATACAAGTATAGCTGGACGCAACCTTTATATCCGTTTCCAGTCCAGGTCAGGGGATGCCATGGGGATGAACATGATTTCAAAGGTAAGTGTAGGCAGAGTGTCTGAAAGTACTTTTATTGAAAGGTAAATATTGATTGATATAACTCATGTTGATATCAATAAGGCATTTTTTTGATTGGTATTCCTTACATTTGATATGTTTAATTTAAACTTGGCATTACATATATCCTGGGTTTACTCAGGATTGGGAAGGATCTTAGTGTTGACAGTTCAAAATTTTATCCAGTCAAGAGGTCACCTTTGAAGCTGACTTCTTCCAGAGACTTCAAGATTTGTCTTTAGGGACACCAATATAATCTCAGTGCTTTGGGAGGCCAAGACAAGAAGATTGCTTGGGATCTGGAGTTCAAGACCAGGCTGGGCAACACAGTGAAATGCCATTTCTACAAACAATAAAAAAAAAAAAAAATAGCTGGGCGTAGTGGCACACACCTGTGGTCCTCACTATAGGTGAGGACCTTCCGCCAAGGTGGGAAGATAACTTGAGCCTAGGAGCTTGAGGCCAGCTTGGGCAATGTAGCAAGATTCTGTCTGACTCCATTCATCCATCCATCCATCCATTTTCACTTTAGGATATTTTCTACTTATGTCGGGTTTACAGCTTAATAAGTCTATCAGAAGTCAAGGAGCATCTGTATAAGCTTTAAAATTGCTAATAAACAGTATGACAATTCAACAACTTAAAAATGCAATTACCATACGATCCAGCAGTTGTTATTTTCGGCATATACCCAAAAGAACTGAAAGCAGTTCTCAAAGAGATATTTGTACAACTATGTTTGTAGCAGCATTTTTCATAATAGCCAAGAGATGAATGGACAACAAATTAGATGTATTTGTGTGTGTGTGTGTGTGTGTGTGTGTGTGTGTGTGTGTATGTGTGTGTATGTCTATATGTATATAATATATAAAAATATATGTGTATATAATATATAAAAATACATAATATATATTTGTGTGTGTATGTATATGTCTATATATTTTGTATATACATTTATATATATAATGGAATATTCAGATTAAAGAGGAAGGAAATTATAGCACATGATGCAATATGGATAAACTTCGATGACATTATGCTAAATGAAATGAATTAGTCCCAAAAAGACAAACACTGTACGATTCCACTTGAATGAGGTGTCTACGATAGTCAAACTCATAGAGACAGAGAGTAGAATGGTTTTTATCGGAGATTCTCAGAAAACTAACACAAGAACCGAAAACCAAATACCACACATTCAGACTTATAAGTGGGAGCAGAACAGTGAGAGCACATGGACATAGAGAGGGGAACAACACACACCGAAGCATGTTGGGGGGCAGGGGACAAGGGGAATGAAGGCATTAGGACAAATACCTAATGCATGCAGGGGTTAAAACCTGTATGACAGCCGGGCGCGGTGGCTCACGCCTGTAATCCCAGCACTTTGGGAGGCCGAGGCAGGTGGATCACGAGGTTGAGAGATTGAGACCATCCTGGTCAACATGGTGAAACCCCATCTCTACTAAAAATACAAAAATTAGCTGGGCATGGTGGCACGTGCCTGTAATCCCAGCTACTCGGGAGGCTGAAGCAGGAGAATTGCCTGAACCCAGGAGGCGGAGGTTGTGGTGAGCTGAGATCGTGCCATTGCACTCCAGCCTGGGTAATAAGAGCAAAACTCTGTCTCAAAAAAAAAAAAAAAAACCTATGACAGGTTGATAGGTGCAGCAAACCACCATGGCACATGTATACCTATGTAACAAACTGCAGTTTCTGTACATGTATCCCAGAACTTAAAAGAGTTCTGAGGATTAGTTACATGGCAGTGTGAATATAATTACCACTGTACACCTAAAAATGGGTAGGATGGTAAATTTTATGTGTCTTACCACAATAAAAAATTTTTTAAATTGCCAACAAATATGTTTTGGTTTGTTGGTGTATGAGTTAATTGAATTAATTCTATTTAATTGAAAGTCATTGGAAGGCTTATTTGTATTTTATGTATTACAAGGCCCTACGACTTTGTTTTCACAAAGTATTTTTAACATTATCATTTTTATCTACATCCTATTAGCAATGACCTCAAAGAACTTGGTTTTCATACCTAGAGAGAAACACATTAGGAATCTATACCTGACCAAGAAATTTGTAATTGTGATGGTGAATAAAACACCTGTTACTTTTGTGCTCAGTTTCTTTGAAGTATAGTTATTATACTTAGAAATAGAGATACAAATAAATTATTCTCATCTTATAAGGATAAATACTCATGCATTTTCATGTGTGTATGTTTTGGGTTTTTGTTAATAGGGTACAGAGAAAGCACTTTCAAAACTTCATGAGTATTTCCCTGAAATGCAGATTCTAGCTGTTAGTGGTAACTATTGTACTGACAAGAAACCTGCTGCTATAAATTGGATAGAGGGAAGAGGAAAATCTGTTGTTTGTGAAGCTGTCATTCCAGCCAAGGTTGTCAGAGAAGTGAGTGATTGGATGGATATTTTATCTTTTTATTTTGTAATCTTTAATTGTATTTAAAAATGGGGGAGAGGCCGGGCGCGGTGGCTCAAGAGCGAAACTCCGTCTCAAAAAAAAAAAAAATGGGGGAGAGGAGTATTAACATTTTAAATACAGTTAAATATATGGGACGGTGTTTTCCATTTGTTGTGCCTTGCCCATCTGTTTGTGTGTGGCATCCATAGGAAAAAACTTTACTGATTGTTTTTTTTTGGAATTTTTTTTTTTTTTTTTGGAGGGCAGGGCTTAAATGGGGCCACATCTAAACTCCTTTGTTTTCTGGAGATGCAGAAAGATAGATTTGGGTAACATTTCCCTGAGCCTTCTGGAGGAACATCTAATGTACACAGCTCTGTTTTCTAGGTATTAAAGACTACCACAGAGGCTATGATTGAGGTCAACATTAACAAGAATTTAGTGGGCTCTGCCATGGCTGGGAGCATAGGAGGCTACAACGCCCATGCAGCAAACATTGTCACTGCCATCTACATTGCCTGTGGGCAGGTGAGCTCTCCAGCCTCCACTTCTCTTCTATTATGTTTTTCTAAATGAAAGAAGTATATTGTATATTTTTCTTTCCTTTTTTTCAGGATGCAGCACAGAATGTTGGTAGTTCAAATTGTATTACTTTAATGGAAGCAAGTGGTCCCACAAATGAAGATTTATATATCAGCTGCACCATGCCATCTATAGAGATAGGAACAGTGGGTGGTGGGACTAACCTTCTACCTCAGCAAGCCTGTTTGCAGGTATGATGTACCTGGCATAGAGTCCGCAAGCCCAGTTCTGACTCTCTGTCTGGGACTATGTATCACTTACCTCTGTATTTTAATTGGTCTTTTCAAAACTCTTTTGTCTCATACCAGCCTAATCCATTGTGTCCAGATAAACATGTTTTTTTTTGTTTTGTTTTGTTTTTGTTTTTGTTTTTTTTTGAGACGGAGTTTCGCCCTTGTTACCCAGGCTGGAGTGCAATGGCGCGATCTCGGCTCACCGCAACCTCCGCCTCCTGGGGTCAGGCAATTCTCCTGCCTCAGCCTCCTGAGTAGCTGGGATTACAGGCACGTGCCACCATGCCCAGCTAATTTTTTTGCACTTTTAGTAGAGACGGGGTTTCACCATGTTGACCAGGATGGTCTCGATCTCTCAACCTTGTGATCCACCCGCCTCGGCCTCCCAAAGTGCTGGGATTACAGGCTTGAGCCACTGCGCCCGGCCCAGATAAACATGTTTTAAGCATATGCTTAGGTAAGAAAGTAGATGAAGAGAGCAAATGAATGTTCACCTACTGAGCTAAGGGTACTGCCAGTCAGGCTGTGAATACGATGCTGGCTGTGGTATTACACACTGTCAGTCCTGGCTGTCGAGTCTTGGAAAGGTAGTACTTCAAGTGGAGCCTAGTTCTATTCCAATGCCAGTATAGTTACCCTGTTTTTAGTTGATTTGGTAAGAAATTGTTCATGATTTTAAGGGTGACTCTTGCTGTGTCTCTCTCTGGCTACAGATGCTAGGTGTTCAAGGAGCATGCCAAGATAATCCTGGGGAAAATGCCCGCCAGCTTGCCCGAATTGTGTGTGGGACCGTAATGGCTGGGGAATTGTCACTTATGGCAGCATTGGCAGCAGGACATCTTGTCAAAAGTCACATGATTCACAACAGGTAAGACTCAAAGATATATTTAACATGTTTTCCCTATACTTCAAAACAGATGCAGTATAAAAATTTATTACTCAGATACTGTAGTCCCAAGTTAAAATTCTGCATCCTGATATTTTATATATTCATTATTTTCTACCATAGGTCAAAAATCAATTTACAAGACCTCCAAGGAACTTGCACCAAGAAGACAGCTTGAATAGCCTAACAGTTCTGAACCGAAACATGGGCATTGGGTTCTAAAGGACTAACGTAAAGTCTGTGAATTAAAAAAGCTGAGTGCGGTGTCTTGTTGAGGATGAGCAGATGTGATCAGTGAGACAACCACTTGGTTTTTGGCTGTTTCAGAGAAGTCAGGTTCTTTCCATACAGACTCATCAGATCTGAACACAGTTTAGTGCTGCCTGCTATGCTCTTTGGAAGGATTTCAACATGAATATTGTACGTTAAAGCATCAAAGATGGTAACCTACACCTCATCTCTGAAGGCAAATACAAGCTGGGAAAAAAGTTTTGATGAAAGTTGAAGTTCATGGCGATCAGTGTGCGATTGGCCTTCTCCCTCACCCCTGCTGGTTGAAAATGAATTTTTAAATTATACTGTAGCTGATGAAACTCCTGATTTTATAGTTAATTTATTAAGTCTGGGATGTAGAACTTCCAGAAATAAGAGCTAAGTTCATATTTGTAAATTAATACTTCATTTGGTGCTGGTCTATTTTGATTTTGGGGGTAATCAGCATTATTCTTCAGAAGGGGACCTGTTTTCTTCAAGGGAAGAAACACTCTTATTCCCAAACTACAGAATAATGTGCTCAACAGTGCTAAATAGTTCTATCAGGAAAACAAATCACTGCATTTATCTCCGCAGGCTATTTGTTCAGAGAGGCCTTTTGTTTAAATATAAATGTTTGTCTAGATTGGCTGTAACATGTCTTTCAGCATTAGGCTTTAAGAAACACAGGATTTTGTATTCTTTACTAAAGATGTCAGAGCTCTTAATGTTGCTTAGATGAGGGTGACTGTCAAGTACAAGCAAGACTGGGACCTCAGAACTCAGTGTAGAAACCCAGTTTTGAAAGAAAAACAGCATTTATTTAAGCCAACTTTAATTGCTTAAAAGACATTTTTATTTAGGTGAAAAATCTAGGGTTTTTTTTTTTTTGTAAACTGTATCAAATCTGTATATGTTGTAATAAGCTTCTTATGCTAGTTTATTGAAGGTATTCAAGAAATAAAAATCAACTTGTGTACTGATAAAATGCTCTAGCTTGGGCCAGAAATGATAATGTTCTTTAATTTTGTCCAGAAAACCCTGGCTTGCTTGCTGAGCCTAATGAAAGGGGAAGTCATCTTGCAGAGCCAGTGAAGGAGCCACGTGAATGGCCCTAGAACTGTGCCTAGTTCCTGTGGCCAGGAGGTTGGTGACTGAAACATTCACACAGGGCTCTTTGATGGACCCATGAATGCTCTTAGCTTCCTCAGGGGGTCAGCAGAGTTACTGAGTCTTAATCTTTTTTTAATGTACAAGTTTTGTATAAATAATAAAGAACTCCTTATTTTGTATTACCTCTAATGCTTCAAGTGTTGGTCTTGGAAAGCTGATGTCTCTTGTAGAAGATGGACTCTGAAAAACATTCCCGTAAACCACGGCAGCATGGAGAGCCTCTTAGTGATCGTGTCTGCAGTATTATTGTGGAAGATTTACCTTTTCTGTTGTACGTAAAGCTTAACTTGCTTTTGTTGTGACTTTTTAGCCAGTGACTTTCTTAGTTTTTCATGGAAGTGGCAGTGAAAAGTGTTCGCTGTAATTAATACCATCTTGCTAAATTAATGTTTTGTACAATTACTAAATTGTATACATTTTGTTATAGAATACTTTTTTCTAGTTCCAGTAAATGATGAAAAGGAAGTTAATACCAATAAGTGTAAGCAGTAACTTTTTTTTCTTTGGATTAACCCTAGCCCTGAGGTTTGGAAGCTTGTAAAGTCTGGTCATAGTAGTAACCTGTAATTCATGCTAGGAGTCACATGACCATCTATTCTCAAACTCTACAACATTGACAGCAGTATTCTATTGCATTAAAATGAGCTTTCTTAGAGGGTTTGATTAGTTCAGATTTATCGTCTCAACTGGACATCTTTTGGATAGCGAGAGTGGGAGGGCTAGTGAAGGGGAAGAGGAGCAGCCACAACCAAATGGCCATTGCAAGCATTTAAGCAGTGTGAGCTGAACTGTAGAGGTACAGCTTAGTGCAGCTGAGGATGGCCTCTTTAGGAGAGCTGACTTACATTTATATGAAATTACTGTAGTTAGAGGTAAAAGTATGTATGAGCCACTAAGAAAGAACCAAGGCCCGGATATTAGAGAATCAGTTTGAATTTTTCTCGGAAATGACCTGTGATCACCTGCATGCTCAGTGCTCTCCAGGGTGCAACAGGCTGGACAGAGAGAATTAAAGATCTTCAAGCCTGCTTCTGGCCTGGGTGATTTGCTGAGCAATGAAGATACATGTGGCAGGACAGGATGTTTCATTTCAGGAGATGATACAGGATTAAATCCAATGGGCGCATCTCACACTGAAGGATCTGAGCTCAGAAGAGGGCAAAGAAGAGCAAAACACATCAATACTCATCTCCTGAGCATTATGTTCATTGTGGAGATGTTTTTCAAGACCAGTGTTTCTCAAAGTATGCTCCCGTGCTGGAAACACCTTGAATTTATTTTTGAGACGGAGTCTTGCTGTTTTTGCCCAGGCTGGAGTGCAGTGGTGTGGTCTCAGCTTACTACAACCTTCACCTCCCAGGTTCAAGCCATACCTCTACACTGGAAGCTGAGAAAAGATGGCAGATGATTTAATTTACAATTATGTGTTTAAAGGTTAACGGGTGAGTTTTTTCATTTTGGTGTGCTTGCGACACAGCCCTTCTACCCCCATCCCAGCCATTGTTTCCCATCCTGAGCAAGTTTGAGAGCTACGGAGGGAGGTGCGGGCACTCGTGCATCAGGATGTGTTTTCTCACACCTGCTCCCTAAAGCCAAAAGAGCCTCACACTGACAGCTGGAGTTAGGAGGCAGAATGCAAAAGATGGCTTCAATACTGTAGCTCTAAAATGAGTGTGCATCCACGCAGAGGACCTGCCTAAACAGACTGGTGGACCCTGACCCAGCAATTTCTGATTCCCTTGCTCTGGGGTGGGGCTAGAACTTCGGGAGTTAACAGGTGCTGCTGCTGCTCTGATAGGTTGGAATTTCAGTATGAGGTGCCTGGTGGGGCTGTGAATGAATGGTATTTCAAAATTGGGTTTATTCAGAAGTAGAAGGTTGGAAAACACCAGGGAGAGACCAAGTGTTGGCTAACAAAAATTTAATTGGAATTAACCCAAGAGAGATGTAATAACTGACTAGAAAAATGTTATTTGGATTTAGTGCTCCTCACACGCCCGCCTCCTGCCCCAGAACAACACCGAAGGTCTTCTCCACCTCTTCAACCTGTGGAGTGACTGCCCCAGAGAGAGACACTTACCACCACCTAGTCCCTTCACCCTCCTCCTTGTTCCCTGCATTCTCCTGCAAAGGGCCAAAGAAGAAGGGGGGAGATGTAGTTCCCGTTAGAGGTTTGCATTCATGTATCACTGTCCGCTCCCCATCCTCACCCCACCTGCCCTATGAAGTTTGACTCCTTTGAACTGTAGCTTCCCAGGATTGTAGCACTAGAGCAGGATTACTCTCAGGCAACAGCTTGAAACCTCGGCAGGAAAGCATCAGGAAGTAATCCAAACTAGAAGGGCTAGGGTCATCTAGTCTGTGTTGATGATGGAAGTCCTTTGCTTTCATGTCACTTGCAAATTTGAAGTGGGCCGGAGTGGAGGTGGGTAGAAATTGAGGGGACAATTCTGTCTGTCTCCACTCTAAAATCAGCTGGGTTTATGCTCAGTAGAAGCCTTGGGCACAATCAAGCAAATTCAGAGTATTGATAACCCTGCATGATGTGTGATGGAAGAGTCTCACTCCCTAGTTCTCATGTAGCACTAAAGCTCATAAAGGAATGAACAGAGAAGCCTCTACTTTTCTGCACATTTCACTGTCTAGACTTGGGCTATAACCTCAAAGCGCTCTTATAATGAAATCAAGTTTTGGTGCACTTCTTCAGTCTTTTCTGATCTAGGACAAAGGCTGTGAGCTCTCGTTCTTAAAACTTCATCCGCTAGTAACAAAAGATTCTCAGATCTGTGTGGAGAGTCGCCTGCCTCAGGCCAAGCCTCTTTCAACACATCTAGATGCTCTTACCCAGCGGTCCCCAACCTTTTCTGGCACCAGGGATCAATTTCATGGAACACAATGTTTCTACAGATGGGGTGGAGTTAGGAGGATGATATTGGGATGAAACAGTTCCACCTCAGATTAGGTATTAGATTCTCATGAGTGCAAAACCTAGATCCCTCACATGCGTAGCTCACAATAGGGTTCTTGCTCCCGTGAGAATTCAGTGCTGCTGCTGATCTCACAGGAGGTGGAGCTCAGGTAGTAATGCTCACTCTCCAGCGGCTCACCTCCTGCTGTGTAGCCTGGTTCCTAACAGGCCACTGACCTGTACCTTACTCAACTGTACAACAGAAATAACTGAAGCTGGCTGGTATAGCCAGGAGAGTAGTCATTTTAAATGGAAAGTTCTTGGGGGAAAAGCCATCTTTAACTTGCTCAGGACGGCACTTACCTATGCCAGTAGAATTCAAACCTTGAACACCCCATCAGAAAAAATTTTGGACACACCCCTCCAACAATATTCTGTTTTTTGATACAGTCTCACTCTGTTGCCCAGACTGGAGAGGAGAGATGCAATCTCAGCTCACTGCAACCTCTGTCTCCCAGGTTCAAGTGATTTCCTGCCTCAGCCTCCCAAGCAGCTGGGATTACAGATATGTACCACCATGCCTGGCTAATTTTTGTATTTTTAGTAGAGATGAATTTCACCATGTTGGCCAGGCTGGAAATATTTATTTCTTGACAAATCATACTGAATTATATACATTATGAAACAAAAATTAAATGATAAAAATATATACAAATAAAAGTTGATTTTCTTTTTTTTTAATTTCCTGTGCTGCAGAGATAAATCTTGCCCACATTTTCCTCTGGACTGAGGTCTTAGGAAGGCAGGGACTATGTCTTTTCTTGTTACCTTAAACAAGTGTCTTACATTAAAGGTCCTTAAAGTTTGTTGAATGGCTGATGCAACAAATTAATACACTTAGCACTTATGGCAAACAGAAAAAAGTCACAAGAGAAAGGCAGGCAGTGTTGAGGGAGCTGGAAATCCAGAGACTTCCATTCCAGTCCTTGCTGTGAGACTTTATGCTAACCACTTCCTATCTTGTCATCACTTTCCTTAATTGTGAAATGAGCCGGCTGGATTCACTGACTTCTAAGGCAGTGTCTGTCTAGCTCTACATAATCTATGAAATGCTGTATTTATTGTGTCCTCATATGTAAACACAGAATCAGTCTATTATCCAAAGATGGAAACATGAGGTGTTTTTGTAGTGGTTGATATGAATCTTACGCGTATTGATACTTTAGGGGACAGCCTCGTACCTTCCACAGAGCACCACAGGGATTGTCAGCAGAAGTGACTCAGCGAATCTTCATTTTCATCATCTCTCCTCAGCAGCTGCACAGCTGACAATAACTCTTTGCAGCTCAGACCTGCTGTGGGCTACCCGGCATTTCTTTAGACTCCTTGCTCATCTGCCACTATCTCAGGGCTGGGAGATATGGCATCTCTTTATAAAGCTTAAATCCTGGGGGAAGAAGATAATCGTGTTCCTTTCCTTGGATCTCAACCTTGTACCTTCTCATTGAAGTTGAAAACTCTTCTGCTCCTCCAGTTCCATTTGCTCCTTCTGTTCACAAGCTATCCATATTTTTTTCCCCCGCTTTTTTTTTTGCCACCTCAAACACTCTATTGAAACTACGCTCTGACTTTAGGTGGGGTCCTGTGTTCTACTGGTCAGTTGAGCGAATAAGCTAGAGCCTAGCTTATTAGTAGAGCTTGCAGACTAATACAAGCAGTGTCATGGTAGTTATATAATCCAAATTCAAAGGAAAAGGACGTACAATAGAACTGAAGAACAGTTGGGGAGGTTGACATAATTAAGTTCAGAAGTTGGGACCCCGAAGTAGGTTTTAGCTATTGACTAAGAGGAGGAGAGCAAGCAAGCATTTCCTTTGAAGGTAAGCATGGATTGCCGAGTGACACAATAAATCTACCTGGCTGTGACGATTTATCTATATAGAGGACCAAGGAGAGTCAGGCTAGTAAGACAGATGGGGAAAGGCCAAACTGCTTCAAGATGTCTTTGATGTGAGTCTGAAATCAAGGAGTATGGACTCATTCTTGGAGATAAGGGCACTGTTGAAACATATTTAGCAAGAGGCATGATGTACTATAGTGTCATCGAGCAAATGGGCTCACTGCCCAGTATACACAGAAGCCAATAACTGGCACTGGCTTGAGAGAAAAGAAAGGTTTTATTGCAAAATTGGCCATCAAGACAGACAGGAGTTGGGCACAAATTTATCTCCAAAATTTGGGGTATGGGATACATTTTACAGATCAGAGGGCAAAGGGAAAGGACTCTGGAATGTTGGCTTGGCAAGGTGAGCCTGGCGGGCTTCAAATTTGACCACTTACAGTATGTTGAGGAAGACATGGTCCCCAGATCTTCTAGGCAAACGGACCCCTTGCTTCTGAGAGTCCTGGTCTTCTTGGTTCTGAGGGCAGGAATTGTTTTGGGTGTTGTTAGACGTAAAATCTTTTTCTATTGTGCATACTTGGGCTATATGAGTGCAGTTTTTGGCCGTTATACCTAAAAGGTAACTTGACATTTTGTTATCAACAGAATAGGTCCAGTTTGGGCTGGTCCTGCAGTTACAAATGGATAGTTTGATAGTGGCAGGCGGAAGTGAGTATCAGGAGAAAGTAAAGGCAAATAAAACACTTAGGAGAGTCTCATTTCTACACTGATTCTACAGCTCTGAACACTTATTTAGCTAATATTTTGTAAATATTAGAGTGACTACTGGGCAGCTAGTTTGAGAAACAACCATTTCCACTTCTTGAGTTTGAAAAACTATCAGCTCTCCTAGTCCTCTCTTACTGGTTATGTCCTGGAGGTAGACTAAACCGTAGATAAGCCAAGTAACTTACAGTTCTGCTCAAAGCCCCCAAATGTCTGCAATTTGTCATTATTCTTGTATCTTGCTCATCTTCCTATCTCTACCATTCCAGACTCAGCACCTAGCACGTATTTGTAGTTGCCTTGGTGTTTCTTTGTATTTACATAGCACTTTCAAGTTTTTAAAGCACGAAAATACATGATCTTGCTCTTCCCCAAAGAATCCTGTGATGTAGCCATAGTAGGTGGCTTTGTATTATTTTATAGAAGATTACAATAGACTTAAGACACATTAAAATGATTTGCCCAAGATCAAAGCTGTTCAAGTGAGAGAGCCAGAGAACCTTTGGTCTTCTGGCTTCTAAGTCTCATTCTTCCTCAGTAAGTGGAAAACATGGTACCCAGGAACTTGGAAATTTACTTAGAAATAACAATAACAACAAAAACCTACCAGATGCTAGGAATGAAGTCAGTCACAGGCTAAAAATTGTAGTTTTAAATTAAAATGAATACCATTAAGGTAGTGCTATCAATCTACACAGAGGTTGTTAAAACACAGCAACAACCCTTTTTCTATCTACCTTCTGAGACCCGAGAATCAAGAATTAAAAGACTTTTGTACATCTCAAACGTGACTAAGTCTATTGTTCAATGTACCTCATTCAAATGCTTCTGATCTCAAAGCCTATTTCCTTTTTTCTTTGAAACAGTCTTGCACTGTCGCCCAGGCTGGAGTTCAATGGTGCGTTCGCAGCTCACTGTAACCTCTGCCTACCAGGTTCAAGTGATTCTTCTGATTCAGCCTCTCAAGTAGCTGGGATTACAGGCAACTGCCACCACACCATTCATTTTTGTATTTAGTAGAGATGGGGTTTCACCATGTTGGCCAGGCTGGTCTTGAACTCCTGACCTTGTGATCCACCCACCTCAGCTTCCCAAAATGCTGGGATTACAGGCGTGAGCCACCATGCCCAGCCCAGTCTATTTCCTTTAACTTTGGATACATTTCTTAAAAGCTTGGCTATATGCTGCTCATTGCTGTATCTCCAATCCTTCATGGCATATAGTAGGTGTTCAATAAATACTTGCTCTGGGAACTGTTTCAGGGTGCTGGGGAATTACCGATATCCAAATTGCTAAAGTGTTTTGGACACTGATTACACCTTGATTTAGCTGCTGCACACAGATCCCCCGCTGCTGGACCCAGTTACCATTTAAGCCTCACAACCCTAACAACATTAATACAGAAAAGAACCACAGTAAACGGAGTTGGAGTGAATCCAAAGCTTGCTTTATTTCCTCAGTGGTCCTTCTGTGGCAGGTAGCCAACAAAACAGTGATAGTTACATTGTAGCTCATCCTTGGGTTGAAATTCTGGGATAAAATCCTTGGACTTGTTTGTAGTGGTGTTTTATGACTCAGTTCCCCGTTTCTTCCTCTGAGCTGGAGGACAGGAAAAGTTCAAGCACCAACTGGTGATCAAATTTCATCTTTACTGACCTCCCTTCTGTATCTGGTGGGTTTTATAAGACACTTTGTTACAAAAGACCCTTGACTTCTGATGGGGTTACATACTGATAAGCCCCCACTGTAAGCTGAAAATAAGTTAAAATAATGCACTTCAACAGAAGCCCCTTGATTTATGATCTGGCTATGTACTGATCAGCCCACTCAAGTTGAAAATATCGTAAGTTGAAACTTTTTTTTTTTTTTTTTTGAGATGGAGTCTTGCTCTGTCGCCCAGGCTGGAGGCAGTGGCATGATCTCAGCTCATTGCAGCTTCTGCCTCCTAGGTTCGAAAGCAATTCGCCTGCCTCAGGCTCCCAAGAAGCTGGGATTACAAGTGCACGCCACCACGCCCAATTTGTATTTTTAGTACAGACGGGGTTTCACCATGTTGGACAGGCTGGTCTCCAGCTCCTGACCTCAAGTGATCCACCCACCTCAGCCTTCCAAAGTGCTGGAATTACAGGTGTGAGCCACTGCCCCCGGCTGAAAATGTACATTTGACTCACAGTATTTTCCATTTATGACTGGTTTATCGGAACATAGTGCCACGCTAAATTGGAGGTACTGAATTTGTAGTGCTTTGCATAAAGTCGAAGGATCATAAATCAAACTATCATTAAGGGACTATCTGTATTTGGAATTGTATGAAGCCAATATTGAAGTGTGAGAATAAGACCCACACACCAAAACTGCTAGTCTTCAAGCATGTTGGCTCTTTCTAGTCCATCAAACACTATTCTAGATACTAGACATAGGCATTAAAAAGTAGTCTAATGGGAAAAAATCAAACAGGAGTTAATCAGTAGGTTTGGAAGCCCAACCTCTTCCCTCATCTGTAAAACAGGTGGTACCAACCACCACCACTATCAACTCCCAGGAATGTTGAGTGGGGAGGAGTCTGAAAAAGCAGTCATAGTGCCTGATACACAAAGAACAGAGATACCATCATACAACACCTCATCACCCATAGAGCCTGCGTGACAGGAAAATCCCAGTTCAGCATCTTCTAATAACTTCAGGGATCTTAAAAGATTTGTTCTAGTACTAACCTCACAGAATTCTATGGAGAGAATGAAGAGGCCAGATAAAGTAGCTTCACTTGTATTTGTGCAAGGCTATTCAAAGTATACAGATGCGGAAGGTTCATAGAAAATGTGTTTTAATAGGTAGACGATGTAAATGATAGTATGAACTCTGTTGTAACCAAGTTCAAATAATGGCAAGAAAATCTGGAAGATCTTATAAAAGCAACCCCACTTGAAATTGCCAGTTAGAACTACAGCTTATTTGTGGTTATATTCCAAAGTCAAGCCTAAAACAAAAACTGCAGTTAAAACTGTCCTAGAAAATTCCTCTAGGAATGAGGACCACATATTTATCTGTGAACAAATTCAACACAAGTCAGATTTTCCCTCCAGCATCCCACCAGATTAAGCAGTTGGCTTTTGTTTGCAGATCATATTGTTTGGACGGCATGTATCTTTGAACACTAGGAAAGAAATATGCTCAGTGACTTTAAATAAGAATCCACTGATTCAGTGAACTGCACGCCCATGCTTCCCATTTCAATCCCTGAGTGCAACAAGTGGAGCTGAGATTATTTAAACGAGATTTAAATAAATGAGATTATTTATTTATGGTTAAGTGCATACAGCTCAATTACAAAATCAGTATGTATCATTCACCAGTATGGTGCTTCCATTTATTGACACCCAAGTGAATATGGCTTCATTTTCTAGCAATCTTTTAAAACTTTTGGACACGATCCACAGTAAGAAATTCATTGTAAAATATAACCCACTACACACATATGTGTATAATACATATGACAAAAAGATATACAAAGTATGTATTACATGCCATGTACTTGATGTATTCCATCCTATTATATTTTGTTAAAAAAAAACTGGGCCAGGCATGGTGGCTCATGCCTGTAATCCCAGCACTTTGGCAGGCCAGGCGGGTGGATCACCTGAGGTCAGGAGTTCGAGACCAGCCTGGCCAAGATGGGCAAAACTCCATCTCTACTAAAAATATAAAAATTAGCTGGGCGTAGTGCTTCGTTTCTGTAATCCCAGGCACTCAGGAGGCTGAGGCACGAGAATTGCTTGAACTTGGGAGGCAGAGGTTGCAGTGAACTGAGATCATGCCACTACACTCCAGCCTGGGTGACAGAGCAAGACTCTTAAAAAAAAAAAAAAAAAAAAAAAAAGGCTGCAACTCAGTAGTTTTCTTGATCCCTAACTGGGTTACAGGAAGAACACTGAATTTCAAGCTCTTAACTACTCAAGAGTAGGGCAACATCTCAGGGTTAAGGAAAACAAACCAAGCAAGCACATTTTTCCATAATATTTTAATACTTTTCCACTTTAAATACTGGTTTTAATTTTGTGATTGTAACATGGAAGATCCAACTTTATTATGTTTAAAAAACATCATCAGGATCATAAAGCTATTATAGAAGTTACTCTACACACTCCCAAGGTACTTTAAAATGATTATGTTTTGAGTCTGTAGATGAACCATGACAAAATCCAAATACATCGTCTATACAACTCAGACTAAATACTGGTGAAAAGTGTTTAATTGGACAAATAACTGATAAGCTTAAAGATAACCAGCACAATTTCACAAGAGAACCAGCTTAGCCCAACTAAAGATTTCTTAATAGCAAGTGACACTGATGTTGTACTAGGTGTACAAATTAGTTGATGAAACTGAAGAAAGAGAAAACCCATTCCTCCTTTTCCATACTTTGCCTTCTTATACCTCCCTTGCAGATATAACTTCCCCTTGGTTTAGCTGCTCCTGTGGCAATATCAAACCAAGTACTGCAGTGATCATGCTCCACCTCAAAACCAGGAGTCCTGGATTGCAACAGAAACACTGTGCTCTCTTGTTCTGTACAGTGGGCAGTCAGGGACAAAACCCCACATCACCAATGTATTTCAAGTTTCTAACATAGCACAAAAGAGTAACTGAGTAGAAAAGAGTCAACGGTAGTTTTTTCTTTTCGTTTTGGGGAAGACAAAAATCTGCAGATGAGAAAACATGAATATTCAATACGTAGGAAATAGCTTAGTAATCCTAGAGGGTCTGAATGTTGTCCAGAAGGCCAGTACCTCTTCAAATTCTGACCTCTTTTGTACTCTTTCCATATTCCCCAATTTATTTCTCAATCTGATTGGGTTGGATTAACTCTAGTGAAGTACAAGTGCGGTTATCTAAAGGTAAAATGTATCTTTTCTTCTTTTAATACAAATATTTTAGTGTAATCATTTTATGTACAGAATCAGTTGCAAAAGTGTATCATCACATTTAGTCCAAATGCAACTAATGATAATTAGATTTAGATATTGCTTTGTAAACTTTACATACTTCTGTAAAATAAAGCTATCCAATTTAGTTATGAAAGAGTTAACTGTCTGTGTTCATGATAGTTACCAGAAATGGCAAACAGAGAAACATTTATAGTGAGCATATAGAATTTTTTTGAAGATTCTAATCAGCGGCTATGGTGAATAAATCTTCCCTCCCTAGCCCTCCCATTCTCCCATTCCAACCCCATACCCCACAGCTGATTGTAAAATAAAATACACATTTGAGGTATAAACTTTTCTTTTTTAAACATCACAATATAAAATGTTAACTGGTGATGTAGTAAACCAATATGATAATTTGTCTTATTTGCCTTACTAGCATTACCACCATATAGGCACTTTTCCACATAGTCAAATTATGAACAGCATTTTTCTATAAGGCATATTCCATGCACATCATTTACAGAAAGGTAAATTAAAAAATAGAAAAGATTATGGAGCGTGAAATCTGCGTGCATGTAATGTAAGCGTATGTTTTATATGTATTTTTCTCTCTGTACAGAATAATAAATATCACTACATCTGATGCAAGTAATTCACTTCCAGGATTGTGCATATTAAGCGATCAGACTAATCCCATCATTAAATTATTATCTTGCACTTATCATTAAGACTCCATTACCATGTATGTGATATATACAGGACATGTTCTATGTGACACGACTTTCTGCTTTACAAAATGGGTCTGATTTCTGTGTTTTTACAGAGATAACAAGTCAGCAAAGCATCTACAAAATGCCTCTGATTTGTATAAATACACTGGTGTGTAAACACAGTGAAGATTTTGAAGTGGGCAGTCATTTCAACTTCAGTGAGTACTATTCCTTGCCTCAACTCCATGCTTCAACATTGTTTACAGGACTTAAACTGAAAAACGTATTTTACATTTTAAGTTCTCATAGCAACAAAGAAGAGCATTTCAGTTTGAATCATGTGGAATCCTTACTGCTCTGCTGAAGTTTCTGATCAAGAGGCAAAGAGAAGCACTGCTCACCTTTTCTATGTATACTTTGCAACGTATCTTTTAAACTGACCCAAACTGGAACATATATACCCGTTACCGAATACCAGAAGTACTGAATTAAATGTCAAACTCAGTCTGATTTGCTTTGAGTAATACCATATACTATCTTAGAAATTTCAAGAAAACATAAGCTTATTTTATCTTGACCATTTTCCAGAAAGTAGTCTATACCAACAAGATTTGTACAGATGTTTCTGTTTGGAGACAGGCAGAACCAATTTAGGGCTTACCAAACTGTGTAACAAACTGAAAAAATCTCTAGCACACAGTACACAACTCAAAAATATATTAGAAATATAAAGATATCTGGGGGAAGAAATAAAGCTTTTCACTTTCTCCATCAGAACCAAGGGAGGTTCTTCATGAGAGTAAGACGATAGAAAAGGCAAAATCATAGGTTATTGACAGCCCTCAGTTATTAAGAGACATGTGATAACGAATATAGAAATCAGCAGCAATGGATTCTATGATTATACAAAGCAAAAAAAGTCAAAAAATTCTGGACACAGATTTGACTGTAGGCCTGAGAAAAGAACCTCATCCAGATATTTGGTGCACCGAAAGCACATGCCCCATGTGCGTTCAACTTTTGTGCTTTTCTTCTGTGCACAAATCCTGATACAACAGAGGATCTTAGGCCGGACCATAGTAAATTAAAAATTCTGAAAAAGTATCCAAAAATTAAAGCATCAATTCCTAGTTGTGATTCAAAGTTGATTTTTTTCTCTTCTAGGAGCAAGCAAATAAAAATATAGCCATATACATGTAGTCTTACATGTATTTATAGTTATATGCTGAGCGAGGAAATCTAGCAGGAGATAGCTAGTGTTAGATGTTCAGCTTTGCTATTGCAATTTTTTTGTCATTTTTGTACACAAGGCCAAGGTCTTGGGCCACAGACAAGGCTATAGATCCTATGTTCCAGCTTAGAGCATTCAGGTTTTTTTCTTTTTTTCTCCAACATGGAATGTCACACAGCCTTGCTTCAGTCACTGAAGGGGGAAAAAAAAGACAAGTAAAAAACTCAGTAGTATGTTACTAACAGCTGCAAGACTACCAGAACAGAGTTCTCCCACCCTCCATATTCACAGAATGCATAGAATCTCTATTAAAATTTATCATTATGAATGCAAAACTATTAACCTTACAAATTTAAACTTACTCCATTAGCAAGGAATTGAAGGTATATTTAATCTTTCAAAAGTTAGAAAAAATTAAACAGTAGAATAGTCCTCTCTACGTTCCGGGCCTCCAAGACGACAAAGAAAATAAGAAACAATGGTTATGCCAGAAAGGGCTGTGGCCATGTGCAGCTGCTGCACAAGTTGGCTGCACAAGATCTGTGCCTGATGTGTGCCCAAGGACAAAGCCATTAAGAAATCTGTCATTCGAAACATAGTGAAGGATGCAGTAGTCAGGGACATTTCTGAAGTGAGCATCACTGATGCCTATGTGCTTCCCAAGCCGTATGTGAAGCTACATTACTGCATGAGTTGTGCAATTCACAGCAAAGTACTCAGGAATTGATCTCACAAAACTCACAAGGACTGAACACTTACACCCGGATTCAGACCTGCAGGTGCTGCCCCAGGACACCCACCAAAACCTAGGTAACGAGCTGAGGTCTTAAAGACTAAAGACAAACTATTCTCTGGAGAAAAACAAAACGAACATTGTACTTAATACTGCATGCTGAGTGTATCTGTGCCACACAGAGTGGGAATTTTGTGTGTGTGTGTTAAATCAAGTGTGAAGTGACACAAAGTATTTTCACGGGGAAGAAAGCTTATTCACGTAAATTAAACCTTAATTGTTTGTAGTTACAACCTTGGCCTCATAATTTGCATAGCTGGGTGAAATAAGGGGGTTTAGGCATCTGGGGGAAAAAAGGGCAATATAGTCAAGCAGAGGGAATCAATGAAAGGTCTCTGGATTTTTACCCTACAACATGGCATTTCTTTCCTCTTTAGCCTGCAATAACAATTATGCCATATAATACTATTTAAAAAGAATTTAAAAAATGTATTCAAGCTATCAGAGAGAGGCCCGCCAGAAAACAAACATGCTCAGACCTCTTTGTCAAAAGAGTTTAAAAGTTTTTACTGGCTTGGCTACATGGCTCACATCTGTAATTCCAGCTACTCAGGAGGCTGGGGCAGAATAGCTTGAACCCAGGAGATGGAGGTTGCAGTGAGTTGAGATCGTGCCACTGCACTCAAGCCTGGGTGACAGAGCAAGACTCTGACTTAAAAAAAAAAAAAAAAAAGCCAGATCTGAGGTTGGGCCAATGAATTTTTTCAGTACAGCTTTGCACACATATATATGTATTCACAAACAATCGACCTCTCTTCCCCAGAGATGATTTTTTTTTTTTTTTTTTTTTTTTTTTGAGACGGAGTTTCGCTCTTGTTACCCAGGCTGGAGTGCAATGGCGCGATCTCGGCTCACCACAACCTCCGCCTCCTGGGTTCAAGCAATTCTCCTGCCTCAGCCTCCTGAGTAGCTGGGATTACAGGCACGCACCACCATGCCCAGCTAATTTTTTGTATTTTTTTAGTAGAGACGGGGTTTCACCATGTTGACCAGGATGGTCTCGATCTCTTGACCTCGTGATCCACCCGCCTCGGCCTTCCAAAGTGCTGGGATTACAGGCGTGAGCCACCGCACCTGGCCATGATTTTTTTAAAAAAAGATTTCAAGCTCCTCCCTCCTAGGTCCACAAATGAAAAACTGCGTATCTGTGCACATACAGATGGACGCACACATACAGAGTCAATAAAACACTGCTCGAAATCCAACAGGACGCTGCTCGAAATCCAACAGGATATTAGCAGCAAACACTATCTACCATGTACCTTTAAAATGTTTGAAAAAGTTATTCTTCTCAAATATAATCAAGAGCATGTTTTACAACTGCATTCTGGTTTCTCTTGCTTTAATACAAAGTTGCATTTTCTGTCTTGCTTAGTTGAATATCCAAGCCCCTCTCGTAAGGAGGTCATCATAAAGCATCAAGCGAAATGCTCTTTCAGTGAGGTCATGGTGAAGAAGAGAGAAGACAGATAGAGTGAAACCATATCTGGTCTTGGATAGAGTGGAACAGCACCACTTTAAACACCTAGAGGCCATGACAAGAGACACAGCTAAGCAGGGTGACAAGCTTGTTGCTGTCACATGTCATCAGTTTTCTGGTTTATTTGATAAATATGGCACAGACTCAGAATCAGTAAGAAGTATGTATCCAGGTCTAGCTATAACAATTCTAAAGTACAAGATAGTATAAAAATTGTCAGCACACTTAATGCAATATACTTGTGCCTGAAGAAAGAATCCCTAAAGAGTCAGGCTATATTTCAAAACACCAATCATTCAGGTAAGTAAGACTGGAACCTGTTTAATATATTTAAATGCCCTTTTTTCCTGGGAAAAAGCTAAATATCTAAAACATCAATGCAATGTCCCCTATGTTAGTATCAGACAACAAATTTAGCCTTCACGTTTTAAAGAAAGACATACTGTAAACATCATCAGAAATCAGACTTGTTTAAAATTATTTCATTATATAATTATTATTTTTAGCTAAAGAGAAGGACTCAAGAATATACATTTCTCAGCCAATTATATAACATTCAGTGTAGGTGAGAACGAGAGAATATTCGTATTGCTTTCCATTTGTGTATCATAATGGGCAATATCTACTAATGTTTTAAATGTTAACATAAAATAGAATTGATAGAAACAGTATTATACAAAGGATTCTCAATGGACCGAAGCAGGCTTAAACTCAGTCTTAAGAGGAATACAATTAAAACTACACTGAGAGGGGCCGGGCGTGGTGGCTCACGCCTATAATCCCAGCACTTTGGGAGGCCGAGGTGGGTGGATCACAAGGTCAAGAGATCGAGACCATCCTGGTCAACATGGTGAAACCCCGTCTCTACTAAAAATACAAAAAAAATTAGCTGGGCATGGTGGTGTGTGCCTGTAATCCCAGCTACTCAGGAGGTTGAGGCAGGAGAATTGCTTGAACCCAGGAGGCAGAGGTTGCGGTGAGCTGAGATCGCGCCATTGCACTCCAGCCTGCGCAACAAGAGCGAAACTCCGTCTCAAAAAAAAAAAAAAAAAACAACTACACTGAGAGGGTATTTTTCACTTAATGAGTTGGCAAAATTGTAAAGTTTTGTTTTACAGATTATATGAAAAACCATGAGAAATAGCCAGTCCAATCCATTATTGCTGTTGAGATGGTCAATTAATATAACCTCTATGAAAAGCAATATCTAAATTATAAATGCACATACCCCTAGCAGGGCCAGTAGTACCACATCTATTAATTTTTCCCACATATAAACTTGCAAGTACAAAATGACATATGGATATGACACTGTTCTAGCAAAAACTCGAAACTGTAATATTCACCAAGGTAGAACTGATTAAATAAATTATGTACATCTATACAATAGGATACTGTATAACCATCAAAATGAGGAAGCTCCTTACAAATATGTGAGACCTTCAAGATAAAATGAATGCAAATATAAGATGACGAACAGTATTTACAGTATGCTGCTGCCTCTTTAACAACAACAAAAAGTGTATGTGTGTAGAAAATACACTTGAATTTGTTCACTCAAGCGTTAAAAACTTCCTGGAAGAAACTAGTTAATAGTGTATGTAATGGTGAATGCAGGACGGGGTAAATTTTGTTGTATAACTTTTTCATACTTTTGACTTTTTTTATTTTAAAGAGACATTACCTCTGTTGTCCAGGCTGGAGTGCAGCTATGTAATCACAGCTCATTGTAGCCTCAAACTCCTGGACAAAGCAATCTTTCTGCTTCAGCCTCCCAAGTTACTAAGAGTACAGTTGCATGCCACCACACCTAATTTTTTTTTTTTTTTTTATGACAAGATGGAATCTTGCTATGTTACACAGGCTAGACTCGAACTCCTGGCCTGAAGCCAGCCATTCTCCTACTTCAGTCTCCCAAAGTATTGGGATTACAGGTGTGAGCCACAGTGCCTGGCCATTTTGGCCTTTTAATCATGTTAATGTATCACTTATTTTAAAAAGTTAAAGATTCCAGGCTGGGCATGGTGGCTCACGCCTGTAATCCCAGCACTTTGGGAGGCCCAGGCAGGCAGGTCACCTGAGGTCAGGCATTTGAGACCAGGCTGGCCAACATGGTGAAACCCATCTCTACTAAAAGTACAAAAATTAGCTGGGAGTGGTGGCAGGCGTCTGTAATCCCAGCTACTCAGGAGGCTGAGGTAGGAGAATCACTTGAATCCGGGAGGTGGAGGTTGCAGTGAGCCCAAATTGGGCTACTGTACTCCAGCCTGGGCAAAAAGAGAGAAACTTCACCTCAAAGGAAAAAAAAAAAAAAAAAAAAAAGGAAAAGATTCAACCTCCTTGCATAAAGGTGTTTAGTGCTATACTGGTTGACAGCAAAAACATGGAACCGAGACATTAACATGGGACTCGTTAATAAATTCTGCAACATGCATATAACAGATGTTAAAAGAATGAGGTATTTTACACATCTCATGTCTTATAAAGAAAGATAGTCAAGATACATTGTTAAGTGAAAAAGCAGGCTATAAAACAAGTATTTTGTTATAACAGTAATCTCAAAAACATGTCAGTACATACAAAGAAAAATCTGGAAGAATATGCAACAAAAATAACAGTAATTTCTAGGAAAGAAAAGAATATAGGGAGTTTGTACATGTGCAGTTCTATAATATCAAAATTTCTTTTTTGTTTTTTTTAGATGGAGTCTTGCTCTGTCACTCAGGCTGGACTGCAGTGGCATGATATTGGCTCACTGAAAGCCCCACCTCCTGGGTTCAAGTAAGTCTCTGCCTTAGCCACCCGAGTAGCTGGGATTACAGGTGCCTGCCACCACACCTAGCTAATTTTTGTATTTCCTTTTAGTACAGATGGGGTTTCACCATCTTGGCCAGGCTGGTCTTGAACTTCTGACCTTGTGATCCACCCACCTAAGCCTCCCAAAGTGCTGGCATTACAGGAGTGAGCCACTGTGCCCAGGCAATATGAAAATTTCTTTACATAAGCATTAGAAGAAAAAGTAAACAATAAAACAATTAAGTTTTAAAGGCTATAAACTACAATTCTCAAGACCAGGCGTGGTGGCTCATGCTTGTAATTCCAGCACTTTGGGAGGCTGAGGCAGGAGGATTGTTTGAGGCCAGGTTCAAGACCAGCCTGGCAATACAGCAAGACCCAGTCTCTACAAAAAATAAAAAAATTAGCTGAGTGTGGTGGCACATGCTTATGGTCCCAACTACTGGGAAGGATGAGGTGAAAGGATGGCTTGACGCCAGAGGTCAAGGTTGGAGTGAGTTGTGCTGGTGCCACTGCACTGCAGCTTAGGCAACAGAGCAAGACCCTGTTTAAGACAACAAAAACCAACAAAACAACAATACTCTATCGAGAAACATCAACAAACGCAGCAACTACTTACAACAACTAAATTGTAGTATCGACAGAGTTATACTAGTTAAATAAAGTTTAGAAACAAAAAAGGTAAAACCTATCTTCCAGTACCTGTTAATACTAGAACAAAATAGGCTTTCCTGCAGTTTTTTCTTGGACGTAAGAAGTAAAACGTTTTAGAAATTTAGGATACTCTCGCTTTGCCACTGCTCTTAACACTGAGGCTGGTGCCCATCCTCCAGGGTTCACTGCAACATAAAAGGAAAATCAAATGTATTAAGATACAATTCTCCAAACACATGTGAAGCACTTAAATTTGTTCTCTTACTTTAAAAATATTCCTCACATTGGACCAATTAGCATCTTTTTTTGTTTGTTTATGTTTTTAGACGGTGTCTCGCTCTGTTGCCAGGCTGGAGTGCAGTAGTGCAGTCCTGGCTCACTGCAACCTCCGACTCTTGGGTTCAAGTGATTCTCCTGCCTCAGCCTCCCAAGTAGCTGGGACTATAGGTGTGCGCCACCATGCCCAGCTAATTTTTGTATTTTTAGTAGCAACGGGGTTTCACCATGTTAGCCACGATGGTCTGGTATTGATCTCTTGAACTTGTGTTCCATCTGCCTCGGCCTCCCAAAGTGCTGGGATTATAGGCGTGAGCCACCAAGCCCGGCTGGACCAATTAGCATCTTTTAAAGTCCCAACCCTTCATTCCTTAACACTATCCATCAGACATAATCAGACAGCACATAAGAAAGCATTTATAACCTTTCTAAAATGTTCTTGGTTCCCAAAATTACCTGCAGAAGTTAGTAGAGCAGTACTTAAGGTCATTTAGGGCAGATTTATTCATAAATCTGTAATATAATTAAATAGTAACTTACTCAGGTACAACTGTTTCTTTAAACATACTAGCAGTTATGGCCCTATATAAAGAAGGCTTGACTTTCGATGAGAAAGGTTGGTGCAAAGTGGGTGAAGTAAGGACCCAAAGCAAGCAATGAAAAGGGCTACCCAAAGTGAAATAAACATGTAACTAGTAACTAAGAAGGACTAGGAGCACTGATTCAGAAAACAAAAAGCCTGACAATGAATGCCAAAGAGAAATAAATATGTAACTAACAACCAATAAGGACTGGGGTGGGGTGGGGAGGGCACTGATTCAGAAAGCTAAAAAGCTTGACAATGAGTAAAATAACTGTTAATTTCCTTACCTCTGGAGCTTATATTCCTAACTATAAATACCTTCTATTAGGCAAATAGCTAAGAAAATTATGCTTAAAAATGAAGGCTAAGCCGGGTGTGGTGGCTCATGCTTGTAATCCCAGCACTTTGGGAGGCTGAGGTGGGTGGATCGCAAGGTCAGGAGTTCAAGACCAGCCTGGCCAAGATGGCAAAACCCCATGTCTACTAAAAATACAAAAAAATTAGCCAGGCGTGGTGGCGGGTGCCTGTAGTCCCAGCTACTCAGGAGGCTGAGGCAGAGAATGGCTTGAAGCCAGGAGGCAGAGATTGCAGTGAGCCAAGATTTTGCCACTGTACTCCAGCCTGGGTGACAGAAGGAGAATCCAGCTCAAAAAAAAAAAAAAAAAAAAAAGAAGACTGCTATATCACAGTGACCTAGGGATGAAGTTTTAAGATTTACCTATTCAGCTCCAGCTTCAGAAATAATCATATGGTAGTAGTTTCAGGGTGAAATTCAGATATCTGTATTTTCAAAGATTTTCTAGTAATTCTGATAGACCTTTCTCCAAATTAAAAATTAGTATTCTAATGGATAAGAACTAAAAGGGCATTTGTCCAAATTGTTTTCATATAGGTCATGAACAAGAACAGCCACATTATCAACCATACAAAAAAACAGTAAAATACATACCATTAGCTACATATGTAATCTTGCATAGAATGTTGTCCCTGCTAATCTCCTGGTTTCCCTCTGGTGGGCTTACCAAAGTTTGACAAATCATAGCAACATTTATTTTGGCACGGACACATCGGTTGTTTAGCTGCCAAAACAAAAACCAAAGCATCAGTAGATACCTAGCATTTTGTAATCTCTGCTGGTCTAACAGTATACTAGATTAACCAAAACTCTAACTCTTAAAAATATCTCCAGTGAAATCTTACAAGCACCAAGCTGATATGACACCAGGATTCCTCCCCATCCACTTTTTTTGAGGACAGGGTCTTGCTCTGTTCCCCACTCTGGAGTGCAGTGGCACCATCATAGTTCACTGCAGCCTCAAACTCCTGGGATCAAGCAATCCTCTCACCTCAACCTCCAGAGTAGCTGGGACCACAGATATGTATCAACAGGCCTGGCTAATTTAAAAAACTTTTTTTTTAAAAATAAAGACGGAGTCTCACCATGTTGCCCAGGCTTCCTTCCTCTTAAGTAGTAAATGGAGCTAAATTGTGGTAAACCACAGAGGTTTGGCTGGTAGTTGATAATGGCTTAAGAGATAACTGTGGAAAGCAGCCGACATACACTACTCTTTTGGCTGTTTCACCAAACCTTAGAAGGAAAGAAAAATAGCCCTGGTGGAATGTTAATAGCCATGATCGCTGTCCTCAGACAACACATGGCCCATACTGTTCCTAGCAGTCACTCCAACATAAAACAAAATCTAAGAAGCGTTAACAAATTAAGTATTGTGTGTGGGTTATGTGTTTATCCTCTATGTCCTCCATTGTGTATTTAGCTTTATATTGTTTACTTATAAACATTTATATACACTGTACTTACAGGAGCACTGTCATGATCCACAGAAAAATTACAAACTATCCAAGTTTCAGGGTCATTTTCAGTCAAGGCTGATATCTTTCGAATGGCAGAAAGATATAATACGTCTCGCTGGGAAGCAGGCCACACCCTCTGTGGAGAAGTAAAAATCTTCTGAAAAACAGGTCTAACATGGAACTAACAAGAGAAACAAATGTAAAGCCAAAAAAGTCTTAATTGAAGGCGAAAACTCAAATTTTAAATGGAAACCATCTGAGGATATCTACCAAATGAGGAATTATGAACAGTTAATAGCTTTGCAGAACAATATAATCAAAGGAATAATGTTCTATTTTTTTGAATTGTAGTAAAATATATACATGTATAATTTGCCATTATAACTGATTTTTAGGGTACAACTCAGAGACATTAATTACATATACAATGTTATATAACCATACTGCTATCTCTAAAATGTATCATCATCCCAAAGAGAAATTCTGTATCCATTAAGCAACAGCTCTCCATTCCCCTCTTCTCATACTCCATGATTATGTTCCACTTAGATTCAAAAACTTAAAAAAAAGAATCAAATCACATTAGAAAGAATTTTAAGTCACTTAGATTGAATACTTCAATATTAAAGTATGTAAGGAGACACATACACTATGGAAATGACATGGAAACTAGGTCTCCAATAACTGGGACTACCTACTTTAAATGAGAAAAAAACAAACTTTTATCCTGTTTAAGTTACTTTTATTTTGTTTATCTTGTATACATACCTGAACTAGTCCTTATTATGCAGTGTCATTCCTGATTACTGAGTGTAATAAATAGTATACAATACAAATCATTTGCAAAATGGAATAATTCATTTTTTAAAGATGCAAACGTTCAAGCAGTTGACGAAGACAGTGTTGGGTAAATTGTGTGGAGACAGTAATACATGAAGATTTGGCAAATTTAGACCTAATAAATACAAATCCACAGGATAAGACAGAAATTTAAAGAATGAGAATGACTTAAATATCACAAGACTAGTAGCCCTCTTTTAAGACCATATTGTAAAATAAGTCAAATTTAAAGGGAAAAAGATGGTAGCGTAACTAACACTATAGACTGAGCCTAAGCAGATTATCATGGAGTCTGAGGAGAGGAGAATGGAGAGTGTTACTTAACGAGTGCAGAGTTTCTGTTTGGGGTGATGATAAATTTCCGAGATAGTGTTAGTGGTATGGTTACATACATTGTGAATGTAATGTGATTTTCCTGAAAAAAATTATTCCAGGACAATTTGTTTGTTCCAAGAATTGACAAATCCTAACTGTAACAAATTTTGTTACATATAAGATTTTAATAATTTTTAGTTTCATTTTTCAATCCTGATCCTCCCTCCATCTACTATTTATCTAGCAGAATACCTTCAGCAGATAGTTTTCCATAATGGATTATTTTCAGATAATAAGGTTATTTTGATTCTCAATTATTGGGCATTCATCTTCATTCCAAATTATAGGGTGATTAACTGATATTCTGACATTTACTAAATTTAAAATTTAAAATTTGACTTCAAAATTTGTATGCTGAAACAAAATCTTAATTGTTATGCATTTCTGAGCAGCTACTGTGTAAAATGAAGTATGGCTCATAATTATTAGATATAAGATGTCTCAAATGACAAAACTGAGCTTAAGAAACTCGTAACAAACCTATAATGTTTTCATATATTCCATTCAATTAACAAATTATTTAAAAAAAGAAAAATAAGCACTCACTGAATTGGAAAAACAAAGTACTTATTAAGTCATTATATTTCTTTTATAATGTTTAATATCGTTTTTGGTGGATATCTCCAAAATTTTAATTCCTTTTATTATGCTATACACAATATATTATATTACTGGGTGGTTTTCAGATGAGAGAGAGCAGAAAAAGGCAAGAGAAACATTAATTCTATAATTTTAAATATCAAGAATAGCAGAAGAAGAAATAAGGTGAAACGGAACTAATTTAAATCCTGTTTCTATGTGCTCTGGTGTATGACTAACCTCTCAAGTCATGTTCTGCAATTTTTCTTTGCTTTCAGATAATCCATTTACTTTTATCTCTATTAGTCTTAACATAGGCTGATACTCTACTTGCCTTTACCCTCTTGTTGTCACAGAAAGCCATAATTCACTTTCATATTTGGTAATATCACTTACCTCTTATAGAGACTAGATACTAGAAATGTTTAAATGGATTCAGCATTTCAGAAGGCTCTTTTCTAGCCTAAAAATTTGTATAAAGAAAGCCGAGAGTGTGGCATACACCTGTAGTTCCAATTACTTGGGAGGCTGAGGCAGGAGGATCACTTGAACTCAGAAGTTTGAGACTAGCCCGGGAAACATAGCAAATCCCTGTCTCTTTAAAAATCAAAAGTGCATAAAGAGAACTAACTGTTGATCTTTACCGAGCACTCTGTTTCTAGATTGTATCTCTCAGATTCTTGCCTGCACACATTTCTGTTCAACAGGTTGATACACTTTTCAAATACATGCCATTCATGAATTATTAATAAAGTCTTTGGATTTATGTGGCTTTTAATTTTCTGCCCAATTTTACTTCAGATAATTTTTATGTCTGAGTTTGAACTACACTGAAATCCTTTTAGGATGAATAAAGAGATCTTTACCTTGTGTGTTTGATAAATGATGATTGCATTATCAGCTAATGTTTCCACCACATGAAAGTTTTCTATAGTTGCTGAAATGAAGAGAATAATATTAGTAGCGAAAAAGATAATACATTATCTTTTCCTAGAATGTGATCAATTAACTTATGTTGAAAGTCAAGTACGGATGGATAGTACGGTAAATTGAACAGGATCCTGCCCTATCTAGGCTATATTCAAAATGAAAGGTTGCTAATACTTAGTATCATAGCTGCAGATGAGGGAGGTGAGGTCTGATCACCAGGAAGCCTGATTTTCTTTGGCCCAGTATCTACTTCCACAGCAAGATAGCAATTCTAATCACTACTGCATCACTCAGGCTCAAATAATTCCCTAACACTAAAACCCTTCTCTTTTCCCTGATTCATTATTAAATAAATTGTTATATCTAATCTTAGGTGACTATTTCTGTGAAAAAGTGATGTCAAACTCCAATAATAAATGTCTTATGATGTTGAGAACTATCTATACTTAGAAAATTTTGTGTCTAAGGGGAATATACACTAAGAATAATTCTAGGCTGGGTGCAGTGGTTCACGTCTGCCACTTCACTTTGGGAAGCCGAGGCTGGTGGATCACCTGATGTCAGGAGTTCAAGACCAGCCTGGCCAACATGGCAAAACCCATCTCTACTACAAATACAAAAATTAGCTGGGCGTGATGGTGGGCGCCTATAATCCCAGCTGCTCAGGAGGCTGAGACAGGAGAATTGCTTCAATGGGTAGCTAAAGGTTGCAGTGAACTGAGACTGCGCCATGGCACTCCAGCCTGGGAGACAACAGTGAAACTCTGTATCAGAAAAAAAAATATATAGAGTAAACATAAAAAAATTTACCTAGGATTTACCATGGAAATAGTTTAGGAAAGAGTAGATGAAACAGAAATCTTCAATTTCAGTCTTGGCTTTTCCACCAAATAGCCCTGCTGCCTTTGACAAGTCACTTTGCCTATTTGAATTTTACTTTATTTGCATGTAAAATAGGCAATAATAAGTACCTATCACTGTAGGATTACTGAGGTTATTGGATCAAATTACATACTGGGAAGCATTTTTGTACACTAAGAAGCTCTATATAAATGTACTGTTAGCCCTATATATGATTTTTCAAATATTTTCTATGTTGACTTTGTAAACTATGTATGAGACGCAGAAAACTAGGCTGGATTTGATATTAAATACAAAACAATAATTAGATTAAAATATATTAATAATGAAAGCTTACTTTCCCAGTCATTGCGAACGTCAACATTCCAGAAGTAATTGCAGACCTCGTGTCCTGTGACACCTTTAACTGCATGGGTAGCTTTTAAAGGATCCAGTACAATCCCATTTTCTTCTACTTCTCTTCTATATACCTAAAGAGAACATAATTTTAAAACTGTTTGAAAATTAAAAATCAATCCCTTAAAAGCATAAACTTGAAAGCATGCTTTTAAATTTGGCTGCTCTTTACATTTTTATGAAAATTTATTTATAGAACATATTCTGCTAAAAGAAAACTAAAAATTTCAAACAGACAATAAAAAAATACTTAAAATTACAAATCCAAGGTAAAATTCATATGAAAACATGCATGTGATAAATGACTTATGAGTTGTTTAAAAATAAACATATCAATTTGAATTAGCTATTATTTACTAAACATTCTCAAAGACTGTTTAACATGGCTAAGAAAGCCAAATAAACCTGGTTAGAATATATTCTCCTTAAAGATACTGAATTAAGGCTGCTTTGTTCAATGTAATATCCCAAACATCTAGAACAGTATCTGAAACACAGTAGGCACTCAATTATTTGTTAAATCAATGCATGAAAGCTAAGAGGGCAAAAATAGAAATATAGATCTTGCTTTAAATACTGAGGTTATACACTTAAATGCTAAGTAAAATGAATTATTTTAACATTATGGGGAGTTTGCTACTTTAAATAATTATGTGATAAATACTATTGAGAAATGAAGAAACTTGTCATAATGGGGGAGAACCAACTGTCAATTTATGAAGGACCTATGGGGCTAGACACTCTTAGGCATTTCACATAGTTTCTCTTACACTATCTCTCAACAGACTATTTATTTACTTGCTTATTTATTGAGATGCAGTCTCACTCTGCTGCCCAGGCTGGAGGGCAGTGGCACCATCTTGGCTCACTGTGACCTCTGCCTCCAGGGTTCAAGCAATTCTCCTGCCTCAGCCTCCCGAGTAGCTGAGATTATAGGGGTCCACCAACATGCCCAGCTGCACCAATATGCCCAGCTAATTTTTGTATTTTTAGTAGAGACAGGGTTTCGCCATACTGGCCTTAAACTCCCTGACCTTGTGATCCACCTGCCTCGGCCACCCAAAGTGCTGGGATTACAGGCATGAGCCACTGGGACCAGCCATATTTATCACTCATTATTGGGACCACTGTTTTCCCAGCTACCCAAACTAAAAACTCTAGACTTCTGATTCCTCCCTTTACAATTCACACAGCTAGTAAGCTTTTTATTAATCTTTTTTTTTGAGACAGAGTTTCACTCTTGTTGCCCAGGTTGGAGTGCAATGGCACAATCTTGGTTCACTGCAACCTCTTCCTCCTGGGTTCAAGCGATTGCCCGTCTCAGCCTCCTGACTAGCTGGGATTACAGGTGCCCACCACTAAGCCTGGCTAATTTTTGGTATTTTTAGTAGAGACAGGGTTTCACCATACTGGCCAGGTTGGTCTTGAACTCCTGACCGCAGGTGATCTACCCGCCTTGGCTTCCCAAAGTGTTGGGATTACAGGCATGAGTCACTACGCCCGGCCTACTAATCTTCTCTAAGACATCCCACACTTGGACTTTTCTACTGTTCTAGGTAGGCTTTCATTACTTTGTGCCTGACTCTTTTAAGTAGTCTTCTTGTTCTCCAGTTTCTTCCCTGTTAGGTTGATCTTAAAATAATACTTTTTAGGCCAGGTGTAGTGGCTCAAAACTCCATCTCAAAAAAAAAAGGATACTTTTCATACAGTGGCTAATATACTGTTACAGGCAAAGAGTATTCTCTTTAGCGAGTAACTTTATGCTCCCCATAATCTAGCCCCAATTTATCTCTCAACGCTGTGGGCTGTAGGAATACTTCTTTTCTTTTCTTTTCCTTTTTTTTTTTTTTTTTTGAGACGGAGTTTCGCTCTTGTTACCCAGGCAGGAGTGCAATGGCGCGATCTCGGCTTACCGCAACCTCCGCCTCCTAAGTTCAAGCAATTCTCTTGCCTCAGCCTCCTGAGTAGCTGGGATTACAGGCACGAGCCACCATGCCCAGCTAACTTTTTGTATTTTTAGTAGAGTCGGGGTTTCACCATGTTGACCAGGATGGTCTCAATCTCTCGACCTTGTGATCCACCCGCCTCGGCCTCCCAAAGTGCTGGGATTACAGGCTTGAGCCACCACGCCCGGCCCAGGAATACTTATTTTCTACTCCTCATTCCAGGTGGAGGAACTTCATCTAGACCATCACTCCTGGCTTTCCTTCGGTGCTTCACTTCCTCCTTCCTAGAAGGAGGGGACTCTGCGGTGACTGAATGATGACTACAGAAGAGGAAATAAGGCAGGTCTGGCTCAGTCCTTTCTTCAGCAAAGAACACACATCCTGACCTGCTTCTGTAGTGAAGGTCTGGGATTATCCAGCAATGCCAGAAACATGTTTAATTCTGGGATAACAAGACCCTGTGGCAGCTGATCTCAAGGTATTTTCTATAATCAGCTTCTCAGAATTATAGCTAACATTCTGGTATCTCATTAATCTGTCTCTTTTATCTTATGTCTTAATTTGTTCCTTATTCAAGAGGAGAGGAAATCCCAGTATCTATATTATATCTCATTTGCTAGAATAATTCTGGTCAATACATATTATATAAAAATCTCGACTAAAAAGTCTGCTTTTAAGTTTTTGCTACATTATTATTTTTGCCTAAAATGCCTTCACCTCACCTAGTCACAACTTTGTTTCTATTTCTAGATGTGGTTCAAATGCTTCTTTGCATTGTAAAACAACCTAATTGTTTCAAATCAGAGATCTTTCCTTTCTCTCTCCACCACTCATCTACACTCTGCACTCAGTACATTATCAGCTGGAGCCAAGTAAGAGTGTGTGTGTGTGTATGTGTGTGTGTGTATTTCAAGACAGGGTCTCACTTTGTCACCCAGGCTAAAGTGAAGTGGCACAAATGTGGCTCACTGCAGCCTTGACCTCCCTGGCTCAAGGGATCTTCTGCCTCAGTCTCCTGAGTAGCTGGGACTAAAGGTGTGTGGCACTGGACCCAGCTAATTTTTGTATTTTGTTGTAGAAATGGGGTTTTACCATGTTGCCTAGGTTTGTCTTGAACTCCTAAGCTCAAATGATTCACCTGCCATGTCCTTTTATCTGCTGGGATTACAGATATGAGCCAGTCAGTCTGGCCAATAGTATCTTTTAAATATCAGTATTATTTTTCCTCAACTAAAGCTTTGGCTTGGAGTGTCTTATTATCTTTGTATCTTTATTTAGCATAGTTCCTTGGGCATGAGGTAATCCAAAATTCAATGTTGCTTTTGCTTTTCAAACCATCTCTGTATCTCTCATTCTTTGCTCTTATTTTCTGTCTCTGTGTTTAGGGATATAAGTAAGATTAACTGACCAATATCCAAACATCAAATAAAGGTGCAGTAAGAGAAGGGATAAGAAGGAAGGTATGGACCAAAAAGGGAGAGAAATAAAAGTGTCATCTGGGCACAACATTCAATATGTTAAAAAAAAAAAAGGAAATATCCAAATAGAGGACCATCAGCTAATTGTAACCTGTTCATAGCTAATTCTCCAAATTTTATTTTCTTCATGGCCTAGTCAAAACAGAAAAGTTATAATCATATATTTACATTATAATCATAAATAAATTTTAGTAAAGGCAAAACCAGGGAAGCAAAGACATTTTATTGCTCAGTATCTGGTGCTTCTTTGATCACATGTAATAATTTGTTTTGACGTTAAGTTGAAAGTGCTACTGTTATTCATATCAATAGTAATGATAATATGACTGAAACAGCTGCAGTTGGCAATCTATAATATTTCAGGGGGAATTACCTTCATTTCTCCTTCTTCTACAACCAACTGCCAATTGGCATCTCCGCCTACATCTTGTAATGAATATGTCATGTGGTTCTGCACCATCTCTTCAACCTTGTGAGGGGAGGAAAAAGGCATGAGAATCCAACAGGTATATCATAATCTCTAAAACAGAAGGGTACTCAGTTAACTTCAGTTCAGAAATGGTGCTCTTAGTAAGCTGAGCAACCAAATGCACAAAGTTTAGTAGGTTTTACATAGTGTTTGAAGAGTTTAGTCCACATTCCAGATACCCAGGTTAGTGACAGGAGAGAGAAATGAAATGAAGAAGATGGGTCACTCAAGTAACACATATTGGCCTAATGTGTATCAAGTGACCAAAATAAGCATTTTCTGGAAAAAAGAAATATTCCATTCTATATCATAAAACAGAGATGATGTATTAAAGTATAAAATCATGGAAGAGTAAGGACAAAGGGGGCAAAGAGATCATCCAGTTGAATGTTCTATATTTAAGACTATGTAGAGATAGCAGAAAGGTTCGATATAAACAAAGACATATGTATACAGTGTACCTTTGCTCATATATCTGCTCTCATATGAGCAAAGATACACAAAGATGAGCAAAGATATATATGTATATGTCAAAGATTTCAATGTAAAAAAGGTAAAAAAAAACCTTACATCACTGATAAATCTCTTTTATCATGGAATATAAGCCAATTAAAAAATAAACCTTTACTTATTTGATTCCGGTTTCATTGTTTTAAATTCTTTTAGGAACAATGTTAATATTCATATATGCAAGCATTTACACATAATCACCTTTTAGTTCATTCTTTTTTTTTTTTTGAGACGGAGTTTCGCTCTTGTTACCCAGGCTGGAGTGCAATGGCGCGATCTCGGCTCACCGCAACCTCCATCTCCTGGGTTCAAGCAATTCTCCTGCTTCAGCCTCCCGAGTAGCTGGGACTACAGGAATGCGCCACCATGCCCAGCTAATTTTTGTATTTTTAGTAGAGACGGGGTTTCACCATGTTGACCAGGATGGTCTCGATCTCTTGATGTCATGATCTACCCATCTCGGCCTCCCAAAGTGCTGGGATTACAGGCGTGAGCCACCACGCCCAGCCAGTTCATTCTTTTTAAATTTCTAACAATATCCTCTAAAAAATTTTAATGTAAATTTCTAACAATTTCTTTTACTGATATTTAAATGTAACTTTTAATTATCACAAATTGTCCTTATACATTTTGTGTAAATAAGCAAAGAAAGTTAAATATTTCATACTACCAGAATTCCCAGATTTATTGGAGAATTGAAGTGATACAAAGATTGTGGAAAAAAGTAATTTCATTTTATGTAATAAATATATTAGAGAAGACAGAAGAGCTGGAAAATATGTATATTTCCATTAAAATTATGTCCTGAAGTTTGTTTTATATAAAGTCTATTCTGTTCATTAGGAATATAGAACAAGAATCAGTTTTAAACATATTTTGAAGTAAATAATCAACTCCCCCCCCCCAACCCCTGAGACAGGGTTATTCTGTCACTCAGGTTGGAGTGCAGTGGCACAATCAAAACTCACTGTAATCTCTAACTTCTGGGCTCAAATGATCCTCCTGCCTCAGCCTCCTAAATAGCTAAAACTACAGGCCTGTGCCACAACGTGCAACTAATTATTATTATTATTTTTTTAAGAGACAGGGTCTCACTTTGTGGCCCAGACTGGAGTACAGAAGCATGATCATAGCTCACTGCCACTACAACTTCCTAGGCTCAAGGGATCCTCCTGCCTCAGCCTACAAGGAGCTGAGGCTACAGGTGGGCACCACCACATCCAGTTAATTTTTTGTAGAGACACGGTCTTGCCATCTTGCCCAGGCTGGTCTCAAACTCCTGGCTCCAAGTGATTCTCCCACCTTGGACTCATTAACAGTTTTAAAGAAGAAACTCACTCTGGGAATATAATTTTTCTATACTGAAAGATGTTATCAATATGTTATAGTGGTATATACTTCTGCCACCTTAAGTTTCTGGATCTTAAATGTATTTTTTATTACTGAAAGCAGGTATGGCCTTAAGTGTCCCCTGATTTGTCAATCAGCACAAAGAAAATTTTAGATGAAAATGTTGAGATTCTATAATCTATTTTTTGTACTAAAATAGTTGTACTAACAATATTTTATTCCTTTATTCATACTTCTCAAAACAGTGTGAGTTACTGACTTGAGAGAAATTAAAAAAAATTAACAGAACATTCTACAATTTTACAAAGCCTTAGGAAACATAACTTTTGGTGCAGCACGGAGAAACCGTACACCTTTGGAATTTCAAAATGTGCTTTGAGAGGGCAAGGATAACTAATGCAGGATTCCAAGTTACTAATACATACAAAATGTATCTGATTTCCAAAACAGGAAGAACAAGACAAGTTCCAGTTAGTAGGCACAAATAAAGGTAGCATTGGCTTAATTCATTTGTCTGTATCACATTGTGATTAGAAGAAATGTTTACACTCTTCAGATTCCAAAATCTTAAAAATCTGAAGACTGAAGCATGTGCTTTGAGGTAGGAAACTAGCGGTTAAGCACAGCTGTATTTATTATGAGATAAGAGACAGAAAGAAATGCTTCCCTCAAATAAACCCTACTTTTAATAGGTTACTTGTGAAAGAAATAATGTGAAGAACAGGATTTTATTCTGTTAAAAATCAGAATTGGGTTTAAAATAATTTTTTAATGCTACTTAGCTCTGACGTCAAAAAATACGCAGGTAGTTCTGTTTCTGTTTGGGAGATTATTCCTGAATTAGGTATTTCAAATGTCTGAGAAATGAGGTGTTTTTGATTTGCGGTTTTGTCCAAAAGAAACCAGATTCCACAAATATAAAAAAATAGTAGGCAGCACAAGTTAAAAAAAAATAGAAAGCACATTTAACATTGTCTTTCTAAACAGGCAAAAAATGCAATTCCTTCAATGGTAGGCCACGAAGGAGGCCCAGGTTCAATTTTCAGTCATGCTGTATAAAAATGTTTTAAAAATGATATATTCCTGTAACAGTTACACTGAATCAATGGAAAACCAGTTTTCAAAAGGTCCAGCAGGGAAACAAACATTCAGTGCTGTGCTCCTAAAAAAACTAAAGATTCTAATAAAGTACTAAATTACTGTAATAAACTCTGCGAAGCTTTCATCATGGAATCGTCATTCATTATAGTATCTTCCTTGAGGTAATAACATTAAGGTTAAGAAGAGAGGTGTACAGGTAAAAATCTCACTATAACAAATTTTATATTTGCTGTAGGAAAATATGAAGTAACCAATATTGCCATAGGGCCAGTGACTTGGGCACTGGTGACCAGACTGATACTTCAGATCTAACCTAATAATCTCCCCACTTTACTGTTTGGTTATGACTCTACATATTAAAAAGAAGTGAGACACAAGGGAATACTAAGTTTCATTACAAGAACAAATATACAAAATTTACCATGCTATTAGGCTCAAAATTTGATATTCTAGGAAATAATGTTATAGTAACACCTCCTGTCACTTATAAATGAAAAAGACTCAGTCAAAAACATTGAAGAAGGTGAATAGTGTTTCTAACTTTTAATTAGGCTAAGTGTAATTTCAGAAATCATGCCCTTAATTTTTCTGGAACTAGAGTTGAAAATGATGAGCTGACATACAAAGCATCTTCATACTAATAAACTATGAAATAAAGTGAAGATAAAATACATTTGAGATAAGAGGGCACATTGGCTCCAATTCTAACCTTTTCTTCCATCTCACATTTGAATCACTCACTAGGATGTAATTTCTGGTGGCTACCAAGTAGGATTTTTCTAACACTATTAACCCAGAAATTTGAAAAGAAAATTGCCTTTTGATGGTAAGACAAAAGTCTATGTTGGACATGGCGGCACACGCCTGTAGTCCCAGCAGCTTGGGAGGATTGCTTGGGCCTAGGAGTTTGAGGCTAGTCTCGGCAACATAGCAAAACCTAATCTATTTATTTATTTTTTAAAGCGAGTCTAGAAGGGTTCAAAAACAGCTCAGATCTCTTTCTCTTAAGCATGTAAAAGAAATACAACTATGCTGGTCAGGCGCAGTGGGTCATGCCTGTAATCCCAGCACTTTGGGAGGCTGAGGCGGGCGGATTATGAGGTCAGAAGATCGAGACCATCCTGGCTAACATGGTGAAACCCTGTCTCTACTAAAAATATAAAAAATTAGCCGGGTGTGGTGGCACACTCCTGTAGTCCCAGCTACTCGGGAAGCTGAGGCAGAAGAGTCGCTTGAACCCAGGAGGTGGAGGTTGCAGTGAGCCAAGATCACACCATTGCACCACTCCAGCCTAGGCAAAAGAGCAAGACTCGGTCTAAAAAAAAAAAAAAAAAAAAGAATAAGACTATGCTTACTACAGAGTCACAAAGCCATAGAGGGGCTTGTTAGAATACCTTATCAATAACAAATTAATAGTGCACTGTTAACCCAAAAGAGAAATGGCCAATAACTTAGCACTTTTAGTCCATCGGACTGACAAAATTTAACTGAATTATAATATTCAGTGCCAATTTATCAACAGAAAACTGGCCTGGGAGTATAAGCTGGTTCAACTTTTCTAATGAAGTGTTTGACAGTAAGAATTTTTAACACTTGGCTGGGGACTGTGGCTCATGCCTGTAATCCTAGCTAGCACTTTGGGAGGCTGAGGTGGGAAGACTGCTTGAGGCTAGGAGTTTAAGACCAGCCTAGGCAACATAGTAAGACTCCCATATCTACAAAAAATAAAAAATAAAAAATAAATTAGCTGAGAGTGGTGGTCCTTGCCTGTAGCCCCAGCTGCTCAAGAGGCTGAGGCAGAAAGACTGCTTGAGGCTGCAGTGAGCTATGATCGTGCCACTGCATTTCAGCCTGGATGACAGAGTGAGACCCTGTCTCCTAAAAAATAAATAAATGCCAGCCTAGGCAACATAGTGAAACCTCATCTCTGCTACAAATAAAAACAATCAGCTGGGCATGGCAGTGTGCGCCTGTAGTTTTTAAGTCCCAGATACTTGGGAGACTGAGGCAGGTGGATCGCTTGAGTCCAGAAGGTCAAGGTGCAGTGAGTGGTGATTTCACCACTGCACTCCAGTCTGGGCAACACAGCGAAACCCTGTATCAAAATAAATAAAAATAAAATAAACACTTGAAAATGTTCATGGCCTTTGTTCCCACAATTACGTTTCTAGGATATTCTAAGGAAATAATTAGATAAGGGTACGAAGATATATATACAAGGATGTTTTATATTCCAGGATGCTCACTGTAGCACTATATGTAACAGAGAAAACCCGAAAATAAGCTAAATGTTCAATATTGGGTGAGTAGATAAATCCAGCCATGCATATGCATAAATCGACAAAGACATGTAAACTTCTATTTACTGATGGGAAACAGAAGTTTAAGATAAAGATTATAGAACAGTTTATATAGAGTTATCTACTTTGGTGGAAGAAAAAAGACAAATATTAAGGTGTATGTACTTATCAATAGGTGCCTGATTCAAAAAAATGTCATATATATATAAGAAGATAAATGGGATATTAAGTAAATTATTATTTTAATTTATCCTACTTTCAAGTTCTGTTAAAATTAGCATGTATCCCTTGTACACTAAAAAAGGGAGAGGGGTGAAATAATCACCACAACAATAATGTGCTCCTATGGACACAGAATGGGAAAGAGCTTCACACAGAACCATTTTTTTTTTTTGCAATGATGCTCCCCACTGATTAAGCTGCAAATGTACTATATATCCTTTGATTTCCGATTCCTTTCTTTTTCAACACAGGATGATGCTCTTTCCCCTTTGATTTCTGAGGTGACATCTTTAAATGTGAACTGTGTTATGCTAACAAATGGACTAAAAAGATCAACTTATAAATCTAAGTTCTATTCTCTGTAAACCTTAAAATTATTTTCTAGTTTGTGGCTACAGCCATTATTTCAAGAACTTATTTGTCAGCCTGGGCAACATAGCAAGACCCTGTCTCTACAGAAAATAAAAACAATCAGTTGGGTGTGGTGGAATACCTGCAGTCCCAGCTACTTGGGAGGCTGAGAGACAGGAGGATCACTTGTGTCTAGGAGGTCACAGGTCAGGTTATAGAGCTATGATCATGTCACTGCACTCAGCATGGGCAACAAGTAAGACCTTGTCTCTTAAGAAAAAAGAAAAAAAGGCTGGGCGTGGTGTCTCATGCCTATAATCCCAGAACTTTGGGAAGTTGAGGCAGGCGGCTCACTTGAGGTCAGGAATTTGAGACTGGCCTGGCCAACATGGTGAAACCCCATCTCTATGAAAAAATACAAAAATTAGCTAGGTGTGGTAGCACATGCCTGTAATCTCAGCTGAGATAGGAGAATCACTTGAACCTGGGAGGTGGAGGTTGCAGTGAGCTGAGATCGCATCACTGCACTCCAGCCTGGGTGACAAGGCCAGACTCTCAAGAAAATGAAAAAACTAAAATAAAAACAAAACAACAACAAAAAAACAGAACCTGCAGCCCTTTACAACTTTAATGTCTCAGATTTGGAGTGACTTAATTCCTAATATCTGCCCATCAGACAGATTCATCTGTTGGAACTAATTTCCTAGATTTACATATTTTATTTTAAGTTATTTTCAGGGCATCTCTCAGTGGTACATTTAATTATTTCCACCAATTCAAGACTATACAACATAATTTCAACATGAACAAGATAGTCATGAGCCAACACTTATGTAAACAGTGAAGTGAAATTAACAGAGGTTTAGACAGCTTTTGTATGGGAACTGATATAAATGATCAAGAAACTAGATATGATACCTGTATCTATTTGGACTTTAAACATTTGTTGGAATAAATAACTGATTATATTATGCTTATATAATATTTTGGCAAATCATTAAAAGTGATTAAAAATGTTCACTTAGTTTTTAAATTAATTATGAAGATACTACAAAATGAAGAATTTGGCTACTTTGACTATTTCAAGTGTTGTGGAGTAACTCATATATACTTATGTATTAAGAATGATGTAGGCTGGGCACAGTGGCTCACGCCTGTAATTCCAGCAGTTTGGGAGGCCAAGGCAGGTGGATTACCTGAGATCAGGAGTTCAAGACCAGGCTGGCCAACATGGTGAAACCCCATCCCTACTAAAAATACCAAAAATTAGCTGGGCATGGTGGCAAGTGCCTGTAATACCAGCAACTTGGGAGGCTGAGGCAGGAGAATCACTTGAATCCAGGAGGTGGAAGTTACATTGAGCCAAGATCATGCCATTGCACTCCAGCCTGGGCAACAAGAGAGAAACTCTGCCTGTCTCGAAAAATCAAACCAAAACAAAAAACAAACAAATGATGTAATATAACATATGTGTTTCTAATGTTAATGAATAACCTTTGAGCCTCTTACTTTGCCTAATTCGTAAGTCTCCGTAGGATGTGAAAACTGTAAAATGTACCACTACTGTACAGTCACTACTATACTTACTACACTGTGTTGAACTGAAAGAGTTTTCCAGGTAACACAATGTTTCTCAGCTAATATTAACTCTGGATCTACATCCAATGCTATATTCTCAAGCGTGACTATGAAGAATCAATTTGCTAGATCCTTTGACAATGGGTGATAAGGCAGTGGAATATCCTCTGAAACAAGCAATCTCATCAATTGGGAATTAGTCATCTCTTCTAAAGGTGCTGCCGAACATAAGGTACAAAGTTTAATCACAACAGTTAACTGCTAGAGCCCATGGTCTGCTGATGACAACTAATGCTTTACCAAGGACAATAAATACTCGAAGACCTTATTTTATTCATTTTTACCTTTTCTGGCATATAAAACAGTATATAATCAAAAGCTAAAACAAGATCTGATCAATCATGAGCACCATATATTAGAAAAAAGTCTGCAGCAAGATTTCTCTCAACTTATATACATCAGTTTTACAAAAAATTCTATGAAGAAGTAAGCTGTAATTCAGCAAAATCTTGTAAAAATATAGGCACCTGCTTCTCAGTGATATAGTTACCTGTACTTAAAAGCCATTCAGCTGTTCTACAGCACTATAGCGAGGGCCCTGGTTTGGGTTCTGAACTCCTAATTCTTAGGCATTCTCTATCACTGGCTTACATTCTTTTCTTGCTGACACTGTATTTTCTTTCATTTATAGCCTATGTATTCCTACATTTTTGGTTAGTCTGTGATATTATTTTAAAGCAACGTGGAGCTTAGTAGAATAAACCAAAGTCTCCTAGTATTACGTAGTTTTGTCACAGATTATGAATATGAATCTCTTTTATTACAAAAGTGCACAGATGGACAAGCAAAAGGTTAAAAAAAACCTGTAGTATATTTGGTTATGAATGATTTCTCATCCACAATTGCTAAATCTTTTTCTTAAAAGTATTCAAGGAGAAAAAAGCTACACAAGTCAGAAAAAACCAGTAAGTCTTAATATTCTCTACCGCAGGTTAAAAACATAAATTTTATATATGTAAAAATAATAGAAATTTGCTTTAAACTATGACTTTTACAAACTTTTACAGGAATATTCTCATAGAGGAAAAATATAATGATGCAGATAACTTTTATTAGCTCAAAGAAATCACGTTACAATGCCAATAAAAGGTCACACTTAATGAGCACTTACTATGTGTCAGGCTCTAGCTAAATCACAAAAATGAAGCACGAAAAGTTAGAAAACTTGCCGGGATCATATAGCTAACCAAAATTTAAACTTAGTCATTCTGACTAGAGAGCTCAGGTTCTTAATATAAGATTAATGTAATATAATCTAATTCAATAAAATGCATTCACCAGAAAGATACAAAGTTGAATGGCAAAAATGTGAAGATTAAGAAAATTAAAAAAAAAAAAACGAATGCTGACACCAAAAAAAAAAAAAAAACAATTATTCAATGGTATTTGATTTTATTTTGAGGGTAGAGACTGCAAGCACTCAGCTTCTTGTCTTAAATTCCTAAACTCTTCCCAATGCTAAAAACTTAAAACAAATTTCCATAGCTTTAGCATATAAACAGAAATATTCATTTATAATACCCAAAGGTAATTTGCATAAGGAAAATGCAATCTGCTCAATGGACCTTAGTATTATAATGGAAACTAAACATTATTAAAAAGTAATTTCCTTGCTAAATATAATTTGGAAGTACTTTAAATCAGATTAAAAGTGAGAGTGCTGAAACCTGCTTTTCTGCTATAATGTATCATATACACCATGTCCATCAAAACTGCTAAATCCTGTCTGAAGAAACAGATATTACATGATATACAAAATCCAGTATCTTGTATTTGTTTCAATTCAGTTTGAAAATCTTTCTGGAGTACCTCCTATATGACAAAATTCCAGGCTGTGAATAGTAAAGGACACGTGCAAGCCTGACATAGAAACTATTTAGTAGACAAGGAAGACCTTTTTAATGCTTAATGTTACCATTTAAAATTACTATTTAGAATCAGTGGCCTAACCAAAAGATTTCTAGGAACTGGGAAAGCAGGCTGAAATATAGCACAGAAAGACTCAAGTCCACTCAATACATTCATACAGTACCTGGGAGCTGAATCTGTGAACATCATCAGAGGCACTGACTAGATCAATGGAAGACATGGAGGAAGAGCGACTATAGGGCTACCAGAGACAGACAAAGAAAAAACCAAGTAATCAGAACAAAGGCACAACAGAGCATTCAGTACCAACTTCCAAACACAAGATAAAGGGAAGAGAAAACAAAGCACTATATGAAACAAGCACAGCAGCAACTGCTGACTTCATGCACCTATTATGTATTATGTTCCAAAATCATTCCAAAAAGAATGTAGTGCTGCAACTAATGCAAAGTAATACCATTTAATACCAAAGAAGAAATAGGTTTAGTATAAAACTGGAAATACTTCTGGTTAACTATTTTGGACTAGTCACTCCCTATTTGCCCACCACCCACTTTCCCCTTAAATAAAAATGAAAGAACATTATGTTCAGAACAAGATTTCTAACTGTTTTAGAGGATGAATATGGAATACAATATATAAAAGCAAAAACAATCTCATTATTTAAATTCATGAAAAGGGGAGAAAACTTATACTACAAGGTATTTCCGGCTGGGGGCGGTGGCTCATGCCTGTAATCCCAGCACTTTGGGAGGCCAAGGTGGGTAGATCACAAGGTCAGCGGATCGGGACCATCCTGGCAAACATGGTGAAACCCTGTCTCTACTAAAAATACAAAAATTAGCTGGGTGTGGTGGTGCGTGCCTGTAATCCCAGCTACTCAGGAGGCTGAGGCACGAGAATCACTTGAACCCAGGAGGCAGAGGTTGCAGGGAGCCAAGATCGCATCACTGCACTGCAGCCTGGCAACAAAGCAAGACTCCGTCTCCCCCCCAACAACAACAAAAAAAGGTATTTCCACCAACAGTGAAGAACAATACAAGGTGTACTTTTAGTAAACTCTGACATTAGCTTACCTTTTGGACAAACCTATGTGTCCCCACAGAAGAAAAGGCATCTCCAGATGGCAAGGATGTAGGCCAATGTAATCTCACCTTTTCACTCTGTGACTAAAAAAACATATAATGGTAAGATGGGAAGGTTTTAAAGCGTATTTTGCAACTGAAGAATGGATAATGTAACCTGGAACTACCAATATTCAGTGAATGCCTTAGTGCTTACAATCATTAGAATTATGAAACTACTATACAGACATGGCAAATCCTGATACTTGCCTCAGATATTCCAATTCAATCTCTTTTTTCTGACTCCACCGATACTATGTTAGGCAAGGGATAAGTTCTTTGATTTTGCTCCTAGTCAGACTCCCTCCTACCTGCATAGCATTATTTATCATGGGTCAACACTGCTGCCAATTTCTCCTATCCAAACCCTGGCCAAATCATTCCAATCATTCTACCTTATCAGGCCCCTGGAGGGCTAACCCACAGATTTATCTATAATTAGAAATAATACCATTGTATGCTTCAGTTATGGTTCCTAAGAGCATGTCACATATATCTCTTTGCCTCCTCTCCATGAAGGTATTCTGCCCTTCATTTCATCATCCTACTCCTGTTAAGCTGACACTTTACCTCCTTCTTCATCTTTAGTTTGCCTCAGTTGTTCTCATTTATTTCAACCAACTGCTAACATCTCATTTCTCATGCACCAGTTTACTGCATGTATCTTTCCCGATGTTTGCAAATAACGTAAACTACAAAAAATGTGTGATATGAACGTCACTTGGAGAATGTCTATTTAATGGGCGTGTTGTTGAGAGCTCTGAAGAGGGAAATGATCTAAATCTATGGAACTGATTTTACGGATTACTGAAGCTTACTACACTATAGAGTACTACCACACTGTATCTTTGTCATATCAACGTGCCTAACTATTAGGCAAGAAGAACAACGGTCTGTTCAATGACTATTTTGCAGAGCATCTACTATAGTGTTAACAGTAGAAAGAAATTAAATGATTTGATGGCCCCATGAGTATTTCTTTTTCTAAAGCTTACAGGTTTCATCAATTCTCTCAAACCCACCTCAACCACTGTGCTGATATTCAGTAGAGTAGCATTTTAGAGAGAAAAGATGTTTTGAATCATCTTGTCTACCTTGTTTCACAGATTAGAAAACCAAGGCCCAGAGAGTTCAGTGATAAGTTCATAGCTACAAAGTTAGTTAGAGGTAAAATTAAGAGTAAAACTCAGGTGTCTTGACCTCACAGTTCACTACTTTTTCCCAAAACAGCAAATCTAGACAAAAAATGAAGGGAAACAAAACAAATAATGCTATTTCAGGTAGTAATTTAGGTTTCCAAAAGTAGATCCTAAATGAGGAACTGAAAGTTCCCACTCTTCTTGAGTGGTACATAGCATCTTTTGGGTATAAAAAAATGAGCAATAAGTTTTACAAGTTAATGTGACATAAACTTTTTATTAATAATTTTTAAAAAAATAATGAAAGTTAAACATGAGAAGCAGTTACTACTGCAGGTGATTTACCTGTAGCTAGGTAGACCAATATAAAGGCAAAATAGCTACGACTGCCTTAGCAATGACAGGAAATGAACAAGCTAACTTTTCTATGCAAATTCATTGGTAGTATAAAACTGACACATGATTATTTGGCAAGATACTCTGTAGCTACAATGTATTAATACTTGCCACCCCCCACCACCTCCCAAAAAAGGTTAAGTTTCCACCATAAGTAGTATAACTTAAACAAGGGGAGGAAATAACAAAACTCAATCCTTAAGTACCACCTAGTGGTAACATACAGTAACTGTATTGTTGCCAAATTAAAGAAGACAAAGTATCAAAGTAATCTTGAAGCTAATCAGTTTAAGAAATACTTTTCTTCAATTTCCACAGCAGCTGTGTACAACGGCTATAAATTCAATAATGATGACAAAATACTGAACAAAGTAAAAGTGAGGAAGAAACTGAAGATCAAGGCAGGGAAAGCAATAAAGCGGTTAATAAAAACAATGATACTAATATAGATGAAAACCTTTAAGTTTTTGTCATCTTCCTTTTCATATTGTACTTGGTGAAGACAAATTCAAAGAAGCTTTTTACTTAGAATAAATATATGCTTTATATTAAAAGAATGGTTCAAGCTGGACACTTGAAGGGAAATAAGCAGAAAAAACATTTCTATTTAAGTTCATGTTAATTATGCATGGTTCCTTTAAACAATCATGGTCTTCTTTCTACAGCTTGGAAATTCACATATAAAGGAACTGACTTATAAATATTATTTTACATATGTGACTCAATGTATTCACAGTTAAGTTTCTAGGTTAAGTTCAGAATTTTCAAATTCTATTTACGTGAAATAATATAAGTCAAGGAATGCCTAGAGTGTTAAAATAAATTTCAGCTTAAAATTTTCAATAATAGATATTGAAAATACAAATACCTGTTCTTCTATCTTATCTTGTCTGTCAAGAGCAGCTTCAACGGCATCAAAGAACTCTTCTTCTTTAATGAGACTGTTAGGGCCTTCCTATGCCAATACACGGGGGAAAAAAGCAGTTGGTTTAAAGAAACAGAAAACTCTAATAAACTCTGGTACTAACTGGAGGTTGAAAATGGACCTAATAAACATTTATTGAACACATATTTATAAACCAGTCAGTATACTGGGTCATATATCTATATGTGTGTGTGTGTGTATATATATATATATATATATATATATATATATATATATATATATAATCTATGTAAAATCATGAGTGTTACAATTAATTCACTCAGTACTCATATATTTACTTACTCCATATTGACCAATATTGTGTTGGGATAATAGTCTAGAGCAGGGATTGGCAACATGGTGGCCCGCAGGCCAAATCCAGTCTGCTGCCTACTTTTGTATAGCCTATGAGCTAAGAATTTCATTTTTAAATGGCTGGAAAGAATAAAAGTAATAATATGACATGTAGGAATTACTTGAAATTAAAGTTTCGTGTTCATTCATCTATATATTATCTAGGGCAGGCGTCCCCAAACTATGGCCCGCGGGCCACATGCAGCCCATTAGGCCATTTATCTGGCCCCTTGCCGCACTTCAGGATGGGGCACCTCTTTCATTGGTGGTCAGTGAGAGGAGCACAGTATGTGGCAGCCCGCCAATGGTCTGAGGGACAGTGAACTGGCCCCCTGTGTAAAAAGTTTGGGGATGCCTGATCTAGGGCTTCTTTTGTTGTAGCAGAGTTGAGACTTACGACAGAGACAACAGAGATATAAAACTGCAATGAGGTAAGTAAAAAGGTACAGAAGAGCTCTAGCTAATGAGTACAACTAGGCATCCAGAGGAGGATCTTCCTAAGCATGGGTAATTGTTTCTTGGGGAAAGAAAAGTTGAGCTGATGCCTGATAGTCTGGCTAGATGGCAGAATAATGGCCATCAATCACCTGGGGAATTGTCTGGAGGGCTTCTTACAATGAAAATTCCCAGGACTCCATGCCCATAATTACTTCTCAGTAGGTCTTCAGTGGAGCCTTGGAATATACATGTTTAATAATTCCCCCAAGTGATTCCCATAACAGCAGAACCTCAGCTGCATCAGAAGATAAACATATAAAGAACAACAGCAAAATATAAACAATCAACATGTTTCTGCTGTAATGAACCAAGTAAGTGGACAATAAGTGGAACAATAGATAGCTTTGTATTACGATAAAAGAAGATATGCTTTTGTATTATGATAAAAAAAAGAGGTAGGCTTGTGTTTAGAATTTCTTAAATGTTAAAATATATAAAATAAGACACACAATTGGTGAACTCTTCCCAGTTAAACTGATAACCCCAAGTTATCATTAGTCCATTAAAAATTATCTGGCAACATCATCCTATCCCCATCATAACCTGGAACTATACTGGAAGGGTAGGAGGTATGGGGTAATGTTCTTGTCATTTGGCGTATAAGAAATATTGACTTAATGCAGTTCTTCTTTTAGGGTTATGAGGACTCAGTCCCTCACAACCTACTTCAAAAAAACAAAAAAAACAAAAAAAGCTCCAACTTTCTATTCAGATACAACAAACATACACAACAGTGCACATCTCAGTGAAGTATCATAATGTGAGTATAACCATCAAATAATATCATAAAGTGAGTATAACCATCTGGGACAAGAGGGTCATAAAAAAATTATGACCCTAGAGTAAAAATGGGTCTAGGAAGTCAAAACATTTCAAAGACACTCAAATGACAGCAAGATAACTTTGCTCTCTATTGATCAGAGAAAACACAAAATATCCAAACTCAAGCATATTTTCTAATAATTTTTAAAACTATTAAAATCATAACCACATCTACATTTTAAAAATATTACTTATTCAATGTACAGCGATTTAGTACATATGGATTTCTAATCCTTAAGCAATCATGTCAGAGCCTCAGGAGTCTAACTGAAAATTACAGCATTTAAAAACTCTGGCTGGGCATGGTGGCTCATGCATGTAATCCCAGCACTCTGGGACTCAAGGAGGGCAGATCACATGAGGCCAGGAGTTCAAGATGAGCCCAACATGATGAAACCTTATCTCTACTAAAAATACAAAAATTAGCTGGGTGTGGTGGTGCACATCTATAAACCTAGGTACTCAGGAGAATGAGGCACAATAACTACTTGAACCTTGGAGGCGGAAGTTGCAGATGTTGCAGTGAGCCAAGATGGCGCCAACGTACTCCAGACTGGGTGATAGAGCCAGACTCAGTCTCAAAAAAAAAAAAAAAGAGAAAAGAAAAGAAAATCTATTTTGCCAAATGAAATGGTTTTTCCTTTAATGGCAAATCTTTGGGAAAAGAACTAAAGGAATTGGCATAGAATTTTCTTTGTTAAAAAGAACTTAAAAAAAAAAAAAACCCTTTCATCTCAAAGGGCAGGAGTTACTTTGCCCCGTTAGAACAGCATTTCTTATGTTAACAACTCTTCTTGAAGAGTTCTCTACCGTTAGATTCCTAAATTCCCCCCTTCCTCTCTAAGCACTCTTACAGGGCTCCTTTGTAGGTTTCCCCTTCTCTGCCTATTCTTTAAATGTTGGTGTTCCTCAGGATTCCATACTTTCTCTCCCCATAGCATTCTTACTTATATCCAAAGCTTCAGTCATCCTTTGATGACTCCTAAACTCACAAGCAGACCATCTGTCTTCTATCTTCCTCATGTGACTCACCTCAACTGCAATCTCTTCTTCTCCTATCTCCACACCTATCTGCAGAAACCTGGGTCTAATCATGGATTCCACCCTTTTCCTTCATTCAATCATCATACCTTTCAATTCTACTTTCCAAATAAAATAGCCTCCCCCATCTGTGGTTTTGTTTTCTGTGGTTTATATACAATGAGATATTTTCAGAGAGAAAGCGACTACATTCATGTAACTTTTTACTATAATATAGTATAATTGTTCCATTTTATTAATTTTAAAATAAAAAAATTAAACTTTATCACAGGTACATACACACAGGAAAAATTATTGTGTATACAGGGTTCAGTACTATGTGCAGTTACTGGCGGGGGGGTGTCTTGCAATGTATCCCCCCCCAGCCACTGATATGGAGTGATTACTATATCTAATTTGTCAGTGCCTCTCTATTCCTCCTCCTTTGACTATAATTTAGGCCACCTTCAACTCTCCTCTGTATTATACAAAAAGTCTCCAAGACCCTAGTCACAATTGTTACCTTCAATCCATTCTTCTACTGCAGGGAGAATGATTTTTCTAAACCGTAAATCTGAAAATGTCATTTTCTTGCTTAAAATCTATTGTTTCCCTGAAATCCCAGCACTTTGGAAGGCTGAGGTGGGCAGATCATGAGGTCAGAAGATTGAGACCAACTTGGCCAACATGGTGAAAGCCTGACTCTACTAAAAATACAAGAAAAAAATTAGCCAGGCGTGCTGGCACACGCCTGTAGTTCCAGCTTCTTGGGAGGCTGAGGCAGGAGAATTACTTGAAACCAGGAGGTGGAGATTGAAGTGAGCCGAGATCATGCCACTGCACTACAGGCTGGGTACAATGTGAGACTACGTCTCAAAACACAAAACAAACAAAAAAAAGCAAACCTATTGTCTCAGGATCTGAACTAATTCTTGTTGATCCTTCCAGCCAGTCTCTTACCGTTCTTTCCTCTCAATTTTGTGGAGGCCCTACCTTCCACAGAGAACTACTTTCAGCTCCCCTGAAACAAAGTACTCTTTTGCTTCTGACCTCCAGAAAACACTCTCTACTCAATTTACTCATTCTTTTTTTGTTTTTGTTTTTGTTTTTCTTTTGGCAAATGATTAGCTGGTTGAATTTACTTATTCTTAAGGTTTCTGCTAAGACGTTCTTTCCTCCCAGAAGATGTCTCTGATTCAACACCTTCTCTGTGTTAAAACTGTTTCATAACATACATTATGATAATTGCCTATTAACTAGTCTTTGTTGCCATTATACATTTGGGTAGGGCTCTTAGGCAGGATCCTTGAAAGCCTCATTCCTTGGTGTATTCTCCATGCCTAGTACAGTGCTCTATATTACGGTAAGTCTGAAGGAATTTAAGATTATAATTTCTGAGGCTATAGATGTCAGAAACACTTAAAACTTTTTTTAATAATCAGAACATCATGAATGTCTGATTATAACAAAAAAAGTCATAGTTTGGATTACTGTCTAAAACCCATATGACTATAATATCAATACAAAAAAAGATGATTTGAAACTCTAAAAGCAAGAAGGGGGACGTGTAAAAACAGGCCCCAGTTTATATAAGAATTGTATATTTAATTTAACTTAGTGAGAAAAAATACAGAGTACCCTTAACCAGTTTCTTCATTAAGAAAGAGTAAAGTGTATTTTGAATAGGTGAATAAAGGATGTTTATTCAACGAATGCTGGTGAAATAAAATAGGTTTCTATATCATACCATCATTTTTTTTTTTTTTGAGACGGAGTTTTGCTCTTGTTACCCAGGCTGGAGTGCAATGGCGTGATCTCGGCTCACCGCAACCTCCGCCTCCTGGGTTCAGGCAATTCTCCTGCCTCAGCCTCCCGAGTAGCCGGGATTACAGGCACGCACCACCACGCCCAGCGAATTTTTTGTATTTTTAGTAGAGATGGGGTTTCACCATGTTGACCAGGACGGTCTCGATCTCTTGACCTCGTGATCCACCCACCTCGGCCTCCCAAAGTGCTGGGATTACAGGCTTGAGCCACCGCGCCCAGCCGCATACCATCATTTTAAAAACTCCAGATGTATTAACATATTTAGAAGACACCACTGGAAAATAAAAAAAAGTGAGAGAAATAAATAATTATTCAAAGTAGAAAATGCCTTTCTAAGCATGATACCAAATGTAGAGAAAAGTGTACCAAATGACTGAGAAGTTAATTACGTGAAGGTTTAAAACTTTTACATGGCAGGTCAGGTGTGGTGGCTCACACCTGTAATCCCAGCACTTTGAGAGGCCAAGGTGGGCAGATCATGAGGTCAAGAGATTGAGACCATCCTGGCCAACATGGTGAAACCCGGTCTCTACTAAAAATACAGAAATTAGCTGGGTGTGGAGCCAGGCGCCTGTAGTCCCAACTACTTTTGAGGCTGAGACAGAAGAATTGCTTTAACCTGGGAGGCGGAGGTTGCAGTAAGCCAAGATCGCGCTACTGCACTCCAGCCTGGCAACAATGCAAGACTCCGTCTAAAAAACAGAAAACAAAAAAACTTTTATATGGCAAAATCTACCAGACTTTTTAAGCTATGAAAGAAAAAAAAAATTTTTAAGCAAATTCTATACATCTTCTAAATCAAAAGGGGGAAAAAACCCTAGTAAAACAACCAAAGGACATGGCCAAGTTAATCATTAAAGAAACATGGCAGCCATAAAAAAGAACAAAATTGTATCTTTTGCAGCAACATGGATGGAGCTGGAGACTATTATCCAGAGTTAACTTGTCACAGTCCAGGTCTCACTAACAACCATTTCAGTACTGACTGAGTGGTTAAGTTAAATATTAAAAGCCAGCGCCCTTATACAAAGGTTGGGATATAACAAAAGTCCATCATGAGTTTTGCCTAGGCCTTTCCTGGGCCTTAAGGCATGACAAAGTAACTAAGGAATTCTTAACAGGATTCACATAGGTATCAACAAGTTTTATTCTGAGTCTGAAGAAACTCCCCAGGCCTCCACAAACAAGTTTATTAGGAGTCTGAAGGATCTCCTCAAATCTATATGATTTAGTAGGAGACAAGGGTAATCATCTCAGTACTTTACTAAGTCTCCAGGGGAAGGTCTTCAGGACTCAGACGTTAGTTTTAGATTCAAAGATGTCAATCACTTATATCTTTAGATGAATGCACACTTACAGGTAGACATATAGCTTGGAAGGTATATAAGCTCTGGAAAACTTTGTAATTTGAAGTTGGTCTGGTGATAATTTTCAGCCTTTCTTACTGTAACCAGTTACAGAAATAAAAACCCTCGGCCGGGTGCGATGGCTCAAGCCTGTAATCCCAGCACTTTGGGAGGCTGAGGTGGGCGGACCATAAGGTCAAGAGATTGAGACCATCCTGGCCAACATGGTGAAACCCCGTCTCTACTAAAAATATAAAAATCAGCTGGGCATGGTGGCCTGCGCTTGTGGTCTCCGCCATTCGGGAGGCTGAGGCAGGAGAATTGCCTGAACCTGGGAGGCGGAGGTTGCAGTGAGCTGAGATTGTGCCACTGCACTTCAGCCTGGCGACAGAGTGAGACTCTGTCTCAAAAAACAAAAACAAACAAAAAAAAACCTCTCTTCCTCCCCAGTTCATCTGCATCTCATTATTAGGCCATGAGAAATAGCAGCTGGACCCTCAGAGTTTGGTCCCGGAACAAATTAACTCAGAAACAGAAAATCAAATACTGCATGTTCTCATTTATGAGTGGGAGCTAAACAATAGGTACACAAAGACAAAAAGATAGAAATAAGACACTAGGGACTCTGAAAGGAAGAAGGGTGGAAGGGGTGAAACTTAAAAAATCAGCAATTTAGGCTAATGCCCTTTTCAGCCTTAGCCCACCTGCACCCAGGTGAATATGATTATTAAAAAAAAAAAACTGGAAATTTGATATAACGTTTACTGTTTGAGTAATGGGCACACTAGAAGCCTAATCTCTACCAGTATGCAGTATATTTATGTAATAAACATGCATGTGTACTTCCAATGTAAAATTAAAAAAAAAATGAACGTCTGTTAAACATAATTTTTAAAATGCTCAGTTACATACATAAAGCAATTTTTTGGCTTTGAAACTAGTAAATGCAGGTACTTAGCACAAGGCCCCTCTTCCCTTCACCCTTGTCCTCTCCCCCTGGAAAAAAAAGAAAAAACCTGTGGTGATGGAAGCAGGGATGAATATGTATACGAATTATACTTACATATTGCTGGTAGGTAATAAACTGTACCATATATTGTTAAATATAAAACAGCTTCAGTGGCCTATTTACATTTTGTATAATCTTCCTATAATGAATATACATTTTATTTATAATATTAAAAAATAAGGTACTTTAAAAAGTTGGTATTCCTTCCAAAAAATAAACCTAATATGGCAAAACAATTGCTTAGTTTCAGAATAAAAATCGTCATGATAATACCTTATATTAAAACCTCAGGGGATAGCTAATTATGTGATTTTTAATGTATTTTAGAAGGGATAAATTGACAACATTAATTAAAAAATATTTACAGTTTCAGTCTCATCAGAATGCACTCTTAGTTGGAAATTGACTCCAACATAAAAAAAATTCAGCCAATAGTAGAGCAGCTATTTAGTTTTCCTTTCTAGAGCAGAAGTGGCAAGAAATTTTTCTTCTGTTTTCATAAATATAACTACAACTATTTTATTCTTCTGTTCCACTGCAATGATAAGTCTTTGATACCCCATTTTTAAACTGCTTATTTCAGGAATATCAACACTGTTTTTTTTTTTTTGAGACGTAGCCTTGCTTTGTCACCCAGTCTGGAGTGCAGTGGCACTATCTCAGCTCAATGCAAACTTTGCCTCCCAGGTTCAAGTGTTTCTCCTGCCTCAGCCTCCTGAGTAGCTGGGACTACAGGTGTCTGCCACCATGCCTGGCTAATTTTTGTATTTTTAGTAGAGATGGGGTTTCACCATATTGGCCAGGCTGGTCTCAACTTGTGACCTTGTGATCTGCCCACCTCTGCTTCCCAAAGTGCTGGGATTACAGGCGTGAGCTGCCACACCAGCCAATGCTTTTTTTTTAAGAGACAAGGTCTCCAACTGTCACCCAGCCTGAAGTGGAGGGGTGCAATCATAGCTCACTGCAGTCTTGGGCTTCTGGGCCTTGGCTTTCTCAGTAGCTGGGACTATAGGCATATGCCATTACAACCAGATATTTTTTGTATTTTATTTTGTAGAAGTGGATGAGGTCTTGCTTGCTGTCTAGGTTGGTCTTGAACTCCTGGCCTCAAGTAATCCTCTTGCCTTGGCCTCCCAAAGTACTGGGATTATAGATAGGAACCACTGTGCCTAGCCTCAACATTGTTTAATGACAATTACCAAATATATTTCTTATGCATTTTTTCCCTTAAGAAATACAGAAAGATAGCTTATAAAATTTTAATGTATGTGTGTATATACATGGAGAAGGAGAAAAAAGCTAGTTTCAGACATTTCCAAACATAAAGGCAATTAGAATAGTTTATGTTTGTCTATGGATAAGATCTCACAGTATAGTATAGACTAAAATCTTCCCTCTGTAAAATACTCAGATTTTTTCCTTTATAGCTTGCTTTTATGTTAAAAAATAAGTGGATAACATTAAAAATGATAATCTTTACAGGGGAGATACACATTTGTTCCATGAAGTAAACAGGCCTAATATTAAGCCTTTTAATGCCTAAACTTTGTAGGCAGTAAGAAATATATATTTGACTATGCCACACATTTATATATCACAAAATATACACTGAATTAAATGCTGAGGACAAATTATGTATTTAAAATATTTAGAGGTGACAAAAGTATTATTAAAAAATCACTTTTGTGATAGACATTACTTATGTGTTTCTCTAAGACCAAAATATAAAATCATACTTCATAATCTGGTCCTCCAAAGTGGGATTTTTTCTTGAGTTCCGTCCTTGCATTTTTACATGATTCCTCTGCTCTTCTTCTCTTCTCTATTTCCTATTAAAAAAGAAGTGAAAAATTTACAATTTGAGGCAGGCATTTTAATTACAATGAAATCTTTTAGGTGGAATTCCTCTATATTTCATTGAAATTTTACAATTTGATCAAAAAATAATTCCACTCCTGTGAAAAATAAGATTATTCTGCCCAAGAAAACACTTTTCTCTAGGCTATAAATTGCTTATAACCTCGATCAATTGACTGATTGACTGATTTTTTGAGACGGAGCCTCACTCTGTCACTCAGGCTGAAGTGCAAAGGTACAGTCTCGGCTCACTGCAACCTCTGCTTCCTGGGTTCAAGCAATTCTCCTGCCTCAGTCTCCCAAGTAGCTGGGACTACAGGTGCGTGGCACCACACCTGGCTAATTTTGGTATTTTTAGTAGAGACAGGGTTTCACAATGTTGGCCAGGCTGGTCTCAAACTCCTGACCTTGTGATCTGCCCGCCTCAGCCTCCCAAAGTGCTGGGATTACAGGTGCGAGCCACCGCACCTGGCCAGGACCTGTGATTTAAATCACTACTAAGATTACCTTAAAAGTAGATTTTGTGTTTAAATGGTTAAGTAACTGCATGTATACTTAAACAAAAACAAAAAAAAAAAAAAAAAAAAGAAAGAAAGAAAAGAAAAGAAGAAAAAAACCCAGGTAAATTAGCACCAGAAAAATACCTACTACACATTCTTATATTTTCCCCCTTCCCACCAACCCTAGCAAGAGCTATATTTATTTTGGTATGAAGAGAAACAGCAAGTAATACCAGAAAAGAACTCTGTAGGTGGGATCAATGAATGCTAAAAAGATACTCTAAGAAAGAAAATCTTCTTAATACTTCTCACCTCTGCTTAAGACTGTTTTAGAGTTGAAAAGACTTTAGATATCTATTTTAACTCTCTCCTTTTAGTGATAGGGCCTTTAGCTCTAACAGGTTAAAAGACCCAAGGTCAACACTTAAAATAACAAAGGCTGACCCCTTATAAAACTTATTTCCACAACAATGGGGTCCATAGGGTCAATACTGACACTGAAGTCCAGCAAGTCCAGCACGTTTATAAATAATCTAATGCTGTTATTTATTTCAAATACAGGCATACATTGCATTTTATTTTATTTTTTCTCTCTCTCTTTTCCCTTGTCCAAATTCCATTTTCTAAAAGACTGATTTGCTTGGTCCCACTACTGGGTAATCTAAGCATGATGCTTCTGAGAGTAAAAGGGAATGTTATTAATAATCTTGCCAAATCAGGATGCATGATCACTCTGGCTATAGGAAATGTAAACAGTTCTTCCTATTTCTCCTTATTCCCAAAAAACCCTTACTCTGAAGAGTATGATCATCAAAATCATAATAGATTATGCTTGTGATCTAAAGTAGACTGATGAGAGCCACATGAATTGACTGTCACATGTTACTTCACCATGGGGATACAGTCTGAGAAATGTGTTACTGACGACTTAATTCTTGTACAAACATCATAGAGTGTACTTATATAAACCTAGATGGTATAGCCTATTACACATCTGGGCTATAAACATTTACAGCATGTGACTGCATTGAATACTGTAGGCAATTTTGACACGTTGTTAAGTATTTGTGAATCTAAACATAGAAAAGGCACAGTAAAAATATGATATAAAGAATAAAAAACAGTACATTTGTGTAGGGCACTTATGAATGAAGCTTGCAGGATTTGAAGTTCTTCTGAGTGAGTCAGTGAGTGAGTAGTGAACTTTTAAACACTGCATACTTAGGCTACACTAAATTTATTTAAAAATGTTCTTTCTTCAATAACCTTAGCTCGCTGCAACTTTTACTTTATACACTTTTTGTTTAAACGTTTTGAGTCTTTTGTAATAAGATAGCTAAAAACATAAACATATTGTATGGTGGCACAAAAATACTTTTTTTCTTTATACTGTATTCTACAAACTTTTTTCTATGTTTAAAAATTTTTATTTTATTTTTTACTTTTTAAACTTTTTTGTTATAAATGAAGAGACGACAAACACATTAGCCTAGGCCTAACACAGGGTCAGGATCATCAAGATGTCACTAGGCAAAAGGAATTTTTCAGCTCTGTTATGTTAAGGGACTACAGTTGTATATTTGGTCCATCATTGACGGAAATGTCATTATGCAGTGCATAACTGTACTTAATGGCTAAATTAAAGTCTTAACTGAACTCACACAAAGCGAATTACTTCTAAATACCACATCAGCATTTAAAATAGTGGCAATCAATGAATCGATGGGTTTAGTAAACCCAAAGATTTCATTGATTTTTGTGTACTAAAGAAAAAAAATGGGACTACAGACCTACCAGAATGACCAAGCCAGGTGCAGTGGCCTGTGCCTGTGGTCCCAGTCATTCAGGAGGCTGAGGCAGGAGGATCACCTGAGCCCTGGATTTCAAGGCTGTAGTGTGCTAATGGCTGTGCCTGTGAATAGCCATTCCATTCCAGCCTGGACAACACAGTGAGACTCTGTCTCTCAGAAAAAGACCCCGCCCCCCCAAAATCAACACCACCACCACCACACATAAACACACACACAATACTAAGTACTGTCAAGAGTGAACAACATCAACAACACCCACACATCCTTAACAATACCAAGTGCTGTCAAGAATTAAAAGCAATTGGAATCCTTCCTTACTGCTGGTAGAAATATTAATTTAATCACTCTGGAAAATTGCCAGTATCCACTGAAGTTAAACATATACCCCCATGAATTAATAAGTCTACTCCAAGGTATGAGAAATATACCTAAAGATATACCCCCAAGGACTCTCATAGCAGTTTTATTCACGATAGCAAAAAAATGAAAACAACCTAAATGTCCATCAACAAGAAAACAGATAAGCAAATTGAAGTCATACAATGAAAAGTTACCATACAATAAAAATACTGTATAGCAATAAAAAAGAAAAACTATTAAATATAACAACATGAATGAATATCACAGTCAATGTTGAGGAAAAAAGAAGGCCTGACTCAAAAGTATATTGTATCATTTCGTTAACATGATATTCCAGAACAGGCAAGACTAATCTGTAATAATAGGTTAAAACTATATGATCATCTTTTGGGATGGTGGTATGATATGGAATAGGAAGGGGCATGAAGGCACCTTCTAGGGTGCCTAGAGAAGTTATACATATCTTGGTCTGACTGTGGTTACAGGGGTGTATAGAAATGTTAAAGAAAAATCAAGTAGTATACTTAAGATTGGTATACTTCACTGTATGTATGTTATACATTAATTTTAAATTAATTAAACAAAAATGCACAGCAATAATATTAAAGACTTACGGGAAAGTGAAAATGTATGTAAAATTATACACCTGTGAATCTATTAATGTAAGCAAATGTATCTTCAATGAAAAGATTGTCTCTTATTAACATTGTTAACCATAATTGCCTATTTTTAGAATTTTTGGTCTTCCTGGACATGACTGGTTAACAATTAAGTACACCACTTCTACGGTAGAAAGAATTATTATTATAGGTAACCAAGAAAAATCATCATTACAAAATAGCATTTTCAATTAGCTGAAAGAATTCTGGAACTGACATTATAACAACATAAAAGTATCATATAGACAATTCTTCTATTAAACAGCTGTTACTATCACCTATTTAATTTTTCTTATTAGATTTTAAGCTCCTTGAGAGACTTTTTCCTGCTTATCACTGTTTCCCCATTACTAACTTAGAGTCCAGCACACAGCAGGCATGCACCTGAATGAAACAATTTCAATGAAATCATATTGTTATGATTGTACTTTCTTTCCCAATTCTAAGAATTACCTGAAAGACATATTTGTTGATAAACAACTTTATTCAAGAACTTTATAGTCTTTAATGTGTGTGTATATATATGCACACACACACACACACACACACACACACACACACTTTCTCTCTCTCTCTCTCCCCACACACAAAAGATTAAAAGTTCTTGAATAGAGTTGCTTACCAATAAATACACACATACACTGCATATATGTGTATATATTTATGAACACACATATACTGTGTGCACGCACATGTGCAAATACACACACACTTACATTCCATGTAAAATGTAACTGGGATCCAGTTATTTCAACCTTGAGAAAAAATTACAGTGGAAAAGGTTAATAAAATTTGACATCAGCTAGATCTGTAAGAAGACTATAAAACACAGTAGTGTCCTGATTTCAACCAATACTGCTATATTTTCTGGCCGTTCTTTGGTGAAGAGTGTTGCATGAGAAGCAACAAAAGTGTTTTTTCCCCACAGATGTTTGGTTTGCTCTGCTTATTGCTACCCAATAAAAGAGAACTGGTAAGATTAACAACGCTGAAAGCAATCAAAACTCTATCTCCCTTTTTCAACATAGCAAATAAACTTGAATGCTAAAATAATCAGGATGTCATGTTATATAATGTGCAAAGGTTTAAAAAAATTTTTTTTAGGCAATGTGGTTAAGAGTATATGACTGGCCGGGCGCGGTGGCTCAAGCCTGTAATCCCAGCACTCTGGGAGGCCGAGGCGTGTGGATTACGAGGTCAAGAGATCGAGACCATCCTGGTCAACATGGTGAAACCCCGTCTCTACTAAAAAATACAAAAAATTAGCTGGGCATGGTGGCACATGCCTGTAATCCGAGCTACTCAGGAGGCTGAGGCAGGAGAACTGCCTGAACCCGGGAGGCGGAGGTTGCGGTGAGCCGAGATCGCGCCATTGCACTCCAGCCTGGGTAAAAAGAGCGAAACGCCGTCTCAAAAAAAAAAAAAAAAAAAAAAAAAAGAGTGTATGACTGAAGAATACGATCCCTTAGTGAAGGAAAAAGAGACTAAAGAGAAAGTTGCCCAAAAGTTGTAAATAAGCTAGTCTGAACAGGTTGAATGATTTTCTTGAACCGTTACTCTAATGTATTTAGGGAGTTGTCCTGTTTTTCAATACATTATTTTTTGTGTAAACAGGGACTATTCTAATAATTCGATTTGATCCACACTGAGTATAGAGTTGAAATCTTTGAAGATATAATAGTTTGGCTCCAGGACGATAATAAATTTTCTATACCTTAAAAAAAAGTTTTCATTGCCTATTTTAAAAGAAGACATATTGCTAGTCAAAATGCCTTACTCTCACCTGCACTTGCGCATTCTAAACAGTTCTTTCTTCTAAAACATGGGAAACTTCCTAAACACATAGTGCTAACATTGCTTTCCTTAGTGTCCCGACCAAATTCAAAGGCTTTCAAACTCTGCAAGCAATATAGCTTGAGAATGAATATGATTCTGGCTAATGTCTAATTTGGTGTCCAGAGCTGATATAGAAGACTAGAGAAAAATTCCTCTAACTCTGTTAATCAACTTTTGATAAGCTTCTGAGCCTCACTCAATTCCTTCTATAAAATGATGGCACTGGATTAGAACTTTAAGGTATGTTTCAATTCTAACATTTTACTATTTTTCTAAAGTTGAATTATAAATAGAAGTTTTCCTACTTAAATCCACTGAGCCATACCTCACACTAGAAACTAAAGAGTCATACTGTAATATTATTATCAGTGCTGTGTTTAAATAAAGGTGGGAAAATGTGAACATAGGGCAAATGATCAAACAACATAATGTATGTTAAATGTTATCACTGATCATTGAAAAAATATGTAAGTGTTGCTGTAATAAGTAAATGTTTAACTGTGTAAATTGGCATATAAGTTAGTTCATATACCTTAAATGCAGTTTCATTCGTCATACACTTAAAGGCAGGTAATGTTCAAACACCGCATATTCTAGCTCATAGGCGAGTGTTGAACAATGAGAACACATGGACACAGGGAGGGGAGCACTACACACTGGGGTCTGTTGGGGGGAAATGGGGGAGGGACGGGGATGGTGGGGAAGTGGGGAGAGATAGCATGGGGAGAAATGTCAGATACAGGTGAAGGGGAGGGAGGCAGCAAATTACACTGCCATGTGTGTACCTATGCAACAATCTTGCATGTTCTTCACATGTACCCCCAAACCGAAAATGCAATTAAAAAAAAAAAAAGACAACCAAAAAAAAAACCCCATTTTCACATGGAAGGGCAGTGGGTTGAAAGATCCTCATTATTCAAGAGAAAGGAAATTTATGAAGGCAGAAATTAACACCAAACCCAAACTGCTCATTAAATAAATAAATTAAGAAAAAAAAAAAGGCAAGTAACGTTAAATGGCTTAACACTTCTATTCCAAAGCATCACTAACATCAGCATAAAATGAAAGAAAGCTTTCAAGAAAGCATTGTATAGTAACAAAACAAGTAATCGGTGAATCCTGTTACACAAATGAGTTTAAGATGCCCATAAAGCTTCAGAGGAGTAGTATCATCGGAGATTTCTATCAACCCAAGATTCTTCCCTAAGAAGTTAGCTTGGCTTAAATATCCAAACAATCTATAAAACTTAAATAAAATATGATTATTTTTAAAAGGAAAAAAACCCTAGTCTTACCTTATCCATTCTCTTCTGCCAGCTTTCCTCACGTTTAACCATTAGTTCAATACAATGAGAAAGTGTTGCAAGGATTCCAGCAGTAGTTGCTTTAAAAGTTATTGCTTCCCCTTTAAAGTCTATACCATTAATTCCTTTTGGTGTCACATGTGGAAATACTGAAAAAGAAAGTTATTTACTGAAAATATTTCCAATAAAGAAATAACTCATCACAATTTAAGATCAGAAAATGTTTAGAAAATTAGCAAATATGAAAACAGGTTTTGGGGTTTTAATTTTCCTTCTGTAGGCCAACATTTAAAAACCTCCTATCCAAGCTCTATGAGCAAAGAAGCTTTGTGGCAGCATACGTACTTTCAAGTCCATTTTTCTAGATTCTGTTTCCTGAAAACTTATTTGCTGTGCTGCACCCAACTAATCAAGTGGTAAGAGGAGTAATACTTTAACAATAACATTCTGATAGCTTAGAGTAACACCTAATTATGGCAAGAACTACCTTGTATTTTGAGAAACCTAGAATTTATAAAATATCTTAAGATAAACTACAGAGTCTAATAAGGTAATATACAATTTTAAAATGAACATACAAATTTAAATCTAGGACCAATGCACTATTTAAACTCAATGCCTTTTATGGTTAAATTTTGTTTTAATTCATGGTTAGCTTTTGAATTAAACAAAAAAATCTTAAAACTCACAAGATACAAACAAGAAAGCGTAATATTCTATAGTTAATAAGAAATCATTTTAGTAGAATCCTTATAAATTAAATAATGACACTTCCGACTTTAAAAACTATTAGAGACAGAACAGGAAAGATATAACCCATCAAGAACAGACAGACAAACTTAATCAAAATGTAAAATTTCTGCTCTTGTAAACGTTGTTAAGAGGATAAAGAGATAAGCCACAAATTGGGAGAAAACCGTTGCATGGCATATATTTAATAAAGGACTTCTATCCAGAACATATGAGGTAATCTCAAAGCTCATTAATAATAAACACCACCCCCTATATGAGCAAAAAATGTGAACACACATTTCATTAAATAGAAGATAGAAATGGCAAATAAAAACATGAAAAGATGCTTAATATCACTAGCTAGTAGGGAAATGCAAATTAAAACCACAATGACATATCACTACACACCTATTAGAATGACTGAAATTTGAAGACTGACCATCTTAAGTGTTGGTGGGGATGTGGAGGAACTGGAACTCTCATAAATGGCTGATAAAAAGCAATCTGGCATTTTCTTTAAAAATTAAACACATACACCTGCCATATGATTTGGACATTCTACCCCTAGGTATTTACCCAAAAGAAATACAATAGATGTCCATGGAAAGAATTGTATATGAATGCTCATAGCAGCTTTATTTGTAATAGCCAAAACTGCAACCAACCCAAATATCCACCAATGAATGAACAGATACACAAACTATGGTATATCTATACAATAAAATACCACTCAGCAGTGAGAAGAACTCAACTACTGATACATGCAACAATAATCATGAATCTCAAACTAAAAAAAAGCCAGGTCAAAAATGAATACATACTGTATGAGTCAATTTACAATAAATTATAGAAAATACAAACTAATCTATAGTGACAGAAAATAGATCAGTGGCTGTTTGGGAATGGGGGAGAGAGGAATGACAAAGGGGATGGAGAAAACATTTGATTGTTCTGATAGTTTCATGAAAATATCCAAATTTATCAAATTATACACTTTAAATGGTACGTCAATTGTATCTCAATAAAGCTTTTTTTAAAAAACTTGTATTTTCTTAATAAGAATAGACAAGTACATCAACTTAACAGAATTGAGAGTCCAGAAATAAACCTTCACATTTATGGTCCATCAGTTTTTCAAAAAGGTGCCAACCAATTCAAAGCAGAAAAAAAAAAAATGTCGTTTCAGCAAATGATGCTGGGACATCTGGACATCCATATGTAAAGGTTACCATTATTACATAATGTCAGAATGTGATATTACCTACATGTCTTGGAAGATATTTTCACTTGGATTCCAGCAGTTCTATTGCTTTTTAAAAAATTACTCAATTAGGTAATTATTCTTTGTGAGTTGTTACGTAACTTCTGAAAGTGTATTTTATCCACCTGAGGTGAAAAATGTATTACTTACACTTTTCTTTATTGCCATTGGTATTATGCAAGAAGTCACTATCAGAACGTGTTGTAGGGAAGTCATCTTCATCATCTTCTACCACTAAATAAAACACATTTAAAAAATTAGGATAAAAAAATAGAAGTTAATGTCTATTCTTATGTTCAATGGAATCATTTTACTTTGGATTCTGATTCTGTGAGTAAGAGGTCTTACTAAAGCTTGTATTTTCACTGGTAATCAAGGTATGCTCAATAAATATGCGGTGGAATGTCTTTAGATACATTATTTTTAAATCATATTCATTCTCATTTGTGTAAGGGAAGGTTACTGAGCTATGAATTATTTCACCCTGTAGTCATCCTATCTCTTACTCCCTTCAGTGAGGACACTTCAACTCTCTAAGAGGACCAGAGGGCTGAAGAGCTCTATAAAAAGTACCTTCCATACAGAAGACACCTTAGCTTGCCTCTGAGAGTTCTTTTTTTTCTTTTGAGACAGTCTCATTCTGTCACCCAGGCTGGAATGCAATGACATAGTCTCGGCTCACTGCAACTTCTGCCTCCCGGGGTCAAGTGATTCTCCTGCCTCAGCCTCCCGAGTAGCTGGGACTACAGGTGTGTACTACTACACTTGGATATTTTTAAATTTATTTTAGAAGAGATGGGGTTTTACTATGTTGGTCAGGCTGGTCTTGAACTCCTGACCTTATGATCTGCCCACCTCAGCTTCCCAAAGTGCTGGGATTACAGCCGTGAGCCACCACGTCCAGCTGAGAGTTCTTAAATATACTATTTCTGGACGTGCAGGGAAAATATAACAGATATGATATCAATTTTCATTCATCCCAGTATATATCTGTTCCTGGACATCCCTTTTAACTTCTCTAAGTCCAGAAAAAAACAGAATCTCTTTTGTGCTACTTTAATGTAACTCTTTCCTCTATGTGCTGTCCCTTTTTCTCTACCTAACATACTTTAATTCTTGTACTATGTATTCCATTCATAATGCAAATTCCTGCATCGTAGCTCCCAAGGTGATGTGCTGCTTTTATCAAGCTTTTGATGGTTTCATCTTCTTCTTCTTTGTGAGACAGGGTCTGACTTCGTTGCCTAGGCTCAAAGTCAGGCTCAAAGATGAGTGGCATGATCTCATCTCACTGCAATCTCCACCTCATGGGCTCAAACAATCTTCCTACCATAGCCTCTTGAGAGGCTGGAAACACAGGTGTACACCACCATGCCCTGCTAATTTTTTTTGTAGAGACGAGGTTTCACCATGTTGCTCAGGTTGGTTTTGAACTCCTGATGTCAAGCAATCTACCCACCTCTGCCTCCCAAAATGCTGAGATTACAGGTGGAAGCCACTGCACCCAGCCTACGTAACTCCTTAATTTATCTTCTGAGGAACTCCCTTTCTAAAGAAGGAAGATTTGTTTTAAACTAATGTCTTATTTATAGCCTGTATCTTTTTACCTCAGGAGTACTTTGGCTCTACAAGAACATCTCATTTACTTTAGCTGTCTTTTTTATGGATGCAGAGTCCCAGTCGATACCTCATTTCCCTCCTTTGACTAAATGGTAAGAATCACCATGGAAAATCTTCCCTACTGCCATTTTCTAACTACTGGACTATTTAATTTTTTAATAATCACTTGAAAATGTTGCCAATCATCTGTAACAATTTTTACAAATCACAAACTGCTATTACTTTGTATTCATTTCTACCTGGCTGTGATCTCAATATGCAATTGTTTTTCTTTTCAATTTCCAGCATTCCTACAGACTTCTATATGAGTATACCTTGATTACCAATGAAAATACAAAGATGAGTAAGATCTCGTATGCTCAATAAATATGCTGTGGAATGTCTTTGGATACATCATTTTTAAACCAAATTCAGATAAAAAAAACATGCTGACCATCAGCTGAAGTTACAATACAACTATCCCCAAATTAGTTCTCTGGCATAATCCCATAAAGATGACCTTCAAGTACCTTTTGAGATCTTTACTTCCTGGGGCCTTTTAAAATTTCCCTATTTTTTTTTTTTTTTGCATATCAATGAAAAATTAAAGCAGTTTGTTACTCTTCAATTCTACCTTCATGCATTCTTTTCTACAGAAGCAGCAAGTATTTCGTTTGCTCTACATCTGACATATTCACAATTTGATGGATTTGTTTTCTCGGAAAACTCGAAAGCCTTCGGTAGAGTATTTGTTTTCCCCTTTCTGCTGTGCTTTCCTTCTGCCTTCAGAAGGCTTCTTTACAACGCTAGCTTATACTTCTACTACAAGAGGGTATCCACATATCAAGGAACATTTGGTTATCCACCTATAAAGGAACTTTTAAAGAACAAAACCTTAATCTCTCTCTCTCCCCTCAACCCCTGAATGTTCTGGTTTAGTGGGGCTATGGTGAAGGGTATGGTATAATTGTTTCCTTTTTAAAGCTCCCTGAGATGATTACAATATCAGCCAGACATTTATTTATTTTTGCCACCCAAATATTTCTCAGCCACTAGCACATTAAATCTTCCTCTCCAACTACACCTTTAACCATAACCCTCCACCCCCAAACAGACACAGAATAATTTTTTCAGGCTGAGTGTTGTCACGTCTGTAATCCCAGCACTCTGGGAGGCCTAGGTGGGAAGATCACTTCAGGTCAGGAGTTTGAGACCAGTCTGGGAAACAGCAAGACCTCATCTCTACAAAACAGCCCAGGTGTTGAGGCTGCAGTGAGCTATGAGTACACCACTGCACTCCTGCCTGGGTGATAAGAGCAAAGCCATGTCTCAAAGAAAAAAAAAAAGATTTTTCAAAGGTTAACGATCTTTTAATAAAATCTGTTTTTATGGTTTGCCCCCATCTCTTTCTTGACTTCTATGCTGTATTTGACACTGCTCATGCTTACATGTCAAATTTCTACTTGACAAGACCAAACAGTCTTGATGATTCTCACATCTTGCTAACATGACCCTAATTTTATGTTTGTTTTAAAAATTAAATTTCCTTTCCCTCTTTAGCTGTGGGCGAACTTCAAGTCTCCTTCCTTAGATATTTGTTCTTCTAACCCATGGGAATTTATTCACCATTATAACTTCAACTATTTTTTATGCTAATGACTCCTTAATTTATTTTCCTGTGACTTCTTATACTAACACCACGTTCACATCTCTCATAGAATTTCTCCAAAGAAATGTCTACTACTAAAAATATATCTAAAAGTAGCTCCATAATCAAACCAGCTATGCAAACATTGCTGCTTAGCTTCTCTGGGCAGTTCTCTTATCTATAAAAAGGGTTTAAAATATTTATACCTACATAATAAGGTTATTATAAAATTATATCAGATAACTGAAGTATTTAACACATTACATAGTAAATACTATAAAACATTACAAAAATTAATCATGACAACTCTCCTCTATGGATTTCCTCTATTTTTCATGCTTGATCCAGAGGCTGATTTACAGATGCTCACATTACTACAATGATTTTCTCCTATCTAAAGTTTCTCACCATTCTAATCTATGTTACAATTACCTACAATCATTAATCTTTTAAAAATATTAACTTCAACTTATATCCTTGCCTAAACAGTAACTTTTCAAATTACCAATGTGAACATTATTTTTTACATTAAATCGTTAACTGTTCTTGTGTTCAATATTCTCTACCTAATAGCCTACTAGCATCAAACAGGGATTTTCAGCTTTTGATTAAGGCCAGTAATATATAAAACTGATGAAAATAAGCTACTCTTGGCTGGGTGTGGTGGCTCACGCCTATAATCTCAGCACTTTGGGAGGCCAAGGCAGGCAGATCACCTGAGGTCAGGAGTTCAAGACCAGCCTGGCCAACATGGTGAAGCCCTGTCTTAAAAAAAAAAAAGAAAGAAAGAAAAAGAAAAAGAAAATAAGCTACTCTCACTAAAAGAGTGGCCTTCCTTCCCTGCCCCTCCACTGCCATCAAAGAACTCCTTGTGCATCCCTGAGGCAACTTTATATCTTAGGGATATCTCACATGGTTTGAAAGCCTCATCCTAATACAAAGTTCCTCCATTCTAATCAGACTGGTGTCCCTTACCAACATTTGAGTCTATTATGCTGAATTCCACCTTTGGACCTTGTACATTCCTGCTTCCTGTTACCCCAGCAACAATTCAAATTAACCATATTAATAATAACAGCTATTATTTATTGAGTTTTTGCTTTTAAATATAGTGCTAACATATATATTACCATTTAATCCTCACAATCACAGGTGCTAGATATGATAACTATTTTATAGTTGAGGAAACAGGTGTTGAGAAATGTAGATTTCTACTTCAAGTCATTAAACAAAAAATAGAAGAGCAAGATTAGAAGAAATTTTACTTTTAATGTGGTATATATGTCTTGTTTTTAAAATTAAACCATGTGTTTAGGTAAGAGGTGATGTCTTCCACTTCTGTAATCCTCACAGTATCCAGATTTAAAGTGTTAATTAAATATTACTGAAGGAGACACATAAAGAAGGACAATGATTCTTAAAATCATCTAAGTCATTAAATTAGTTTTGATAATTTAATGACAGTATATTCACAGAGATTCTTAAACTCAGGTCAGCAACTCTGCTCTGCCAAGTAGGAAATTATGGTCCATGTCCTTATTTCTCCTTTATCCAGCATGTATTCTCAAAAACATCAGCATTTCAGGCTGGGCATGATGGCTCACACCTGTAATCTCAGCATTTTGGGAGGCAGAGGCAAGCAGATTGCTTGAGCTCAGGAGTTTGAGACCAGCCTGGGCAACATGGTGAAACCCTGTAGTCCCAACTACTCGGGGAAGCTCAGGTGGGATGATTGCTTGGGCCTAGGAGTGGAGGTTACAGTGAGCCAAGACTGTGCCACTGCATTCTAGCCTGGGTGACAGAGGGAGACCCTGTCTCAAAAAATAAATAAATAAAAATCAAAGGATCAGTCAATCAATCAGTATCTCATAAATAACATTTGTAGGGAAATCAGTTATGGTCTGAATTGTATCTCAGAAATTCCTACGTTGAAGTATTTAACCACCAGTACCTCAGAATATGGCTGTTATTTGGAGACAAGGTATGTAAAGCAGTAGTTAAGTTAAAATGAGGTCATTAGGATGGGCAATAATCTAGTATGACTATATAATATGCAGAGGAAATTTGGACATAGACACATACAAAGGGAAAGATGCTGATGTGAAGACACAGGGAGAACATGGCTACCTATAAGCCAAGGAGAGAAGCCTGAGATAGGTCTTTCCCTCACGCCCCTCAGAAGAAACCAACCTGCTAATAGTATCTTTATCTCAGAACTGTGAGAAAATAAATCTGTTGTTTAAGCCACCCAGTCTGTGGTACTTTGTTATGGCAGTCCTAGCAAACTAATACATTAGTCTATATTGTTGCTATTTATTTAAACATGCAGCAAAGATTCACTGTAATGTCTAATATTATTTTTCAAATCATCTACACAACCTGGTTATCACTGCATTCCAACTTCTACTTTTTTCACCATCACTTTTGTCCTTCAAATACTATACACTATTGGTATGGACCATTAAAAGATAAATAAGGCATCATATTCTATATGTATCTTGTTTTTGCTTAAAGGGCTATTTGCAAGCATAATAAAGCTAACATGTAATTTTTAAATTGATTAAAAGGTATCCTTTTTTAACGGAGAAACAGAAGTTCAAGTGTTTTTTATTCTTAGAGGAAAAAAAAAAGTCACACATTAATGAACCAAAAATTTCAATACAAGTTTTTACATTAACAGAAAAAACTTCAAGGCCAGGCACAATGACTCAAGCCTGTAATTTTAGTACTTTGGGTAGTTTAGGTGGGAGAATCCCTTAAGACCAGGAGTTTAAGACCAGCCTGGGCCACATGGCGAGACCTCATCTCAACAAAAAATTTAAAAATTGGCCAGCTGTGATGGTGTATGCCTGCAGTCCTAGCTAGTTGGGAGGTTCAGCCCAGGAGTTTAAGGTTATAGGAAGCTATGAACATTCCACTGTACTCTAGCTTGGGCAACAGAAAGAGACTCTGTCTACTACATCAGTCAGTCAATGAATGAATGAATGAATCAATCAATCAAACAGAAAATAACTTCCAGGCTACTAAATTTACACAAAATTGAGAACTTTAAGAGGAATATGGATATCTGCTTCTGTTCAAGATGAAATAATAGGGACTGAATTTACTCTCTAACATAAAACTAAAAAAACTGGCAATATATGAAACAATGCTTTTCAAGACACTGGCTACCAGACAACAAAGGTCAATGATTCCTAATAGGAAACAAATGAAGTGAGCTCTATGCCTGCTCTAGCTCATTGTTTTGGGAGTTTCCAAACTATACAATAAGCACAGGGAACCCAGGAGGAGCCTTGTAGATTCCCTGTAATGAGGAGATGAAGCTGAGTGTCCAGAGACAAAGGCAACTAGAAGTAGTTTACAAGGCAGAGTACTGGAGAGAAGAGAACTGGACAGAGAATGCTGGAGATCGGCAGAAAGATACCCCTGGGTATTCTGCAGAGTACTGACAGCACGTGCAACTGAGCAAACAATAAAGGCAAGGGCGTGCACGTGCAACTGAGCAAACAATAAAGGCAACCTTCTTAAAGGATTCTAAGAAACAGCACCTGAAGCGTACATGGGAGCAGGGAAAAGTATCTGCCCTACAATGCAGACTGGAAAACCTAATAATTCACAGAGAATTGTTGAGAAATCAGTAGAGTCTCACCTTAGGACTGAGGAGAAAGAAATATATTTTTGGAAGGTTCTGATACTACACATAAAGTGGTAATTACTTGAAGGTAGACTGTAGTAAGTTAAATATGTAAACTATAAACTTTAAAGTAGCCACTAACATAACAAAACCAAGAGTTAAGAAGCCAACAAAGGAGATAAAGTGGAATTATTAAAAAAAAAAAAAAGAAAAAAGAAAGAAAACTTAATCCAAAGAAGGCAGAAAAAGGGAATATAGAATAGAGAAGACAAAAAGAACTTGGATCCAGATCAAACACATTTAATAAGAATGAAAAATGAAACCACGTCAAGCAACCTAGTTATACTGGGGATGAACTAAGTCCTATATGGTAATAATGGTACAGCAGTTCATTTTTGCCATCACAATAAATTATGTGAAAAGCTGAAGAACAATGTTAACATCAACAGTGTTTTCAGCACCAACGAAGGAAAGTTAAACTATAAACCTAACACTAAAAGTTAATTGAAGATACCTTGTTTCTTTTAAATAGAAACTCAATAAAATTACTATTATTATTATTATTATTATTTTTTTTTGAGATGGAGTTTCGCTCTTGTTACCCAGACTGGAGTGCAATGGCGCGATCTCGGCTCACCGCAACCTCCGCCTCCCGGGTTCAGGCAATTCTCCTGCCTCCACCTCCTGAATAGCTGGGATTACAGGCACGCGCCACCATGCCCAGCTGATTTTTTTGTATTTTTAGTAGAGATGGGGTTTCACCATGTTGACCAGGATGGTCTCGATCTCTTGACCTCGTGATCCAGATCCACCCGCCTCGGCCTCCCAAAGTGCTGGGATTACAGGCTGAGCCACCGTGCCCAGCCACTATTATTATTATTATTTGAGACAGTCTCATTCTGCAGCCCAGGATGGAGTGACGTGGCACGACTTTGGCTCACTGCAACCTCTGCCTCCTGGGTTCAAGCAATTCTCCTGCCTCAATGTCCAGAATAGCTGGGATTACAGGCACTTGCCACCATGCCCTGCTAAGTTTTTTTTTTTTTTTTGGAGAGATGGGGTTTTACCATGGTGGTCAGGCTGATCTTGATCTCCTGACTTTGTGATCTACCTGCCTTGGCCTCCCAAAGTGCTAGGATTACAGGCGTGGGCCACTGTGCCTGGCCTCAATAAAATTATTTTTAAATGTACATAAAATTATTATTTTCATTTCTATTACTGATTTCTTCTTCTACGAGAAAAAAGGCAGAGAAAGGGAGAGATTAAGAGAGAGAGGAAAAGACAGAAAGGAGAGGGAGAAAAAGAGAAACAAGAGGGCAAGAGGGAGAAAAAGAGATCAACTGGTTGATTTCAGATCTGAAGGATTTAACAAATGCTTGTCTCTGGGGCTCATCATGGGGTAAATTTATCAGACACAATAATAATAATGTGAAATGCTCCATATTACCAAGATAATAGATGCCATTTTAAAAAAATGAAATAAAGAGTATAATTTGAAAGTCTTCGCCTGGTGTGGTGGCTCATGCCTATAATCCCAGCACTTTGGGAGGCTGAGATGGGAAGATTGCTTGAGGGCAGGAGTTCAAGACCAGCCTGACCGACATAGTGAGTCCCCATCTCCATAGAAAATATATAAATAAATTAGCTGGGTGTGGTGATGCCCTAGCTGTAGTCCTAGCTTCTTGGGTGGTTGAGGTGGGAGGACTGCTTGAGGCCAGGAGTTCGAGGAGGCTGCAGTGAGCTATGATCACGTCACTGCACTCCAGCCTGGGCAATAGAATGAGACCATGTCTCGATAAAAAAGTAAATAAATACAATAAAGATCTTCAATGGAATCTGGTATGGATGATCAAAATGAATTAGTATGTGTAACTGAAGTACTCAAGTTACAAGGACACTGAAATCTGTTACACTGTGGGTTTGTAGCAAAAATGACTATAAATACCTTTATCACGTAAAGACATTACCCTTTGAGATCAAGAGGCTTTTAATCCATTCATTCTCCAAGTAAAAATAGTGGTAATAGCCTAATTAACCTTTATCCCTTTGAAGTTCATCCTTAGAGACAGCATCAGCACAGACATCAAAGTACTTCTGTAGCGTGTCAACTTGTCTACATAAGATGTCTCTAAATGTTTCCATTTCAGCCAACTTCTCACGTAAACTGTGGCCTTTCTGCAAAACACAAAATAGAGGGATGTAATTCAAGTAAAACAAAACTGGATTTTATTTGGTCCTATGGTATTTTATCAACCTTTAAGGTCTGCACCTTATCACTGAGGGCATGGGATAAGGAGAGCTGTTTAGTTCAGTATAGTACTTCTAGAAATAGGCTTGAAACTTAATCTACTGTCTTGATAGTGATAAGCCACTTCTGAGTGATAATCTGGTAAGTGATATCACTTATAAATGATAAGCCTTATTTTTTATAAAAAATAAGAAAGCATTAATACCTGACAGTCTGCTAATATAACATTTGATATTTTCAAATTAAATAAATTGTGAGAAACAACTGTGAAAGACTTTGAAATGGGCAAAAATATTAACAGTGTCCTTTCAAACTAATGGTGACTTGTCACCTATGCTACCCTTGGGAGAGTACTGTTTGATCATATAGACATTTTTGCCTTTCATTGCATTTGAGCTATTTTGCAACTGTTTTAGTAGAAAACTGAGTAGTATAAATAATTCTTGTTCATAGAGATGCAAATAAATTTTGTTTGGTGCAGAGGCATTGACTAGTAATCTGAGGATATTGACCAATTTTGCACATATTCACAAATCATTTCAGTATTCTTCACATTTTCCTTTGAACCAGTTTTTTTTTTAATAGTTTACAATGAATAAAATAAAATCAGTGACAAAAATAAAATCAGTGACACATGTTCATTTTTATGAGTTATTATTTTATACCTTAAGAAGTACTTCTCTAATAAGTTCAAATAAATTATATTAAAGTTTGTTAAACAATTATCAAATATGTTCCTTTCACACATCCAATACTAAACTCAATTTACGTTGCTTTAACTTAAGGCATCCATTAACTACACACCTTGAATGAAGAGGTGGATGTTGCAGAATAGCCACTTGCTCCAGATACCAGTGACACCATTGAGCCATGTCGACGCAAGCTGGACTCAGATCCATATCCAGATTCAGTCTAAAAAAAAAAGTAAACTAGGTGAAAAAAATTTAAATAAAAAATACTTGAGAAAACAAAAGGTTTCCTACAAATTAACACGATTATTATAACAATAACTGGCAGTTTTGGTGCACATAAGATATACAGTCAATCCACTGACATAAGCCATGCCTTTCAATTCCTAATTGACATTTAATTAAGAAATTTATTGAATACCTACTATGTGCTAGGCTATTGGTCAAAAAGACTGTTTAATAATAGGAAAACTAGCCAGAATCATAGACAGAAAATAGAATAGTCGTTACCAGGGGCAGGGAAAAGAAGAATGGGGAGTTACTATTTAATGGACATAAGAGTTTCAGTTGGGGAAGATAAAAAAGTTCTGAAGATGGAAGATGGTGATGGTTGAAAAATAGTATGAATATACTTAATACCACAGAACTGTATATTTAACAGTGGTCAAAATGGCAAATTTTATGTATTCTCACCCACTGTTAACACATGACGATTATAACATTTGCCATTCACTTACAATATAGTTTGTGTTTTGTTATTACTACTGGACTTAGATATTTCTGGAAGCAGCTTGTACCTTTGATTTTTGTAACCACCTCAACAGTTCACGGCACAAAGTTTTCAATTTTGCTAGTCTGTTAAGTCATCATTCCATAGAAGATAATTGATGGGAATGATACACTTCAGAGCATGAATTTTATTATATTTTACCTTCTCTAAAACAAATGCAATATAACAATATAGACAAAGGAATTAAACATTTGAACTTCCAAGTAACTGAAACCAGGTATTTTGAATCTCTGATTATTTTCCACTGTTACTTTTTAAAAGTACAGTGAATTGGGTCGGGAGCAGTGGCTCATGCCTGTAATCCCAGCACTTTGGGAGGTCAAAGTGGGTGGATCACTTGAGGTCAGGAGTTCAAGATCAGCCTGGTCAAAATGGTGAAATCCTGTCTCTACTAAAAATATAAAAATTAGCTAGATGTGGTGAGTGTCTGTAATAGGTGGCTGAGGCTGGAGAATTGCCTGAACCCAGGAAATGGAGGTTGCACTGAGCCGAGATCATGCCACTGCACTCCAGCCTGGGTGACAGAGTAAGATTCTGTCTCAAAACAAAAACAAAAACAAAAAACCAGTCAATTAATATGCTTGTGTGGAAAAACCAAGGAGGCATCAGTAATATATCCTTTGACAATATATCACATCATATCATTATCTATTATGGTTTGACTGATTGATTTCAATCCTGCTCCTCTTCACTATTATGGTTCTAGATAGGTATTCATATTTAGCAGCTTTCCTTCATTTGAATGGGGAAAAAAACCCTAGGCTTGGTAAACATTACTTTTTTTTAATACTTAAAGAAACAAAAAGCTACACTGTATTTAATTTTAATTCTACTCAACAAACGAGGTAAAATAGTATCTAATTATTTTTAATATCAAAGCTATGGTGACAAAAATTTTAAGTTACATAAATTTCAACATTAATATTAGGAAACAAAATTACATACGATGTGTTATGGAAAATATATCCATTCACATTTTAAATCCTCTGTGCTCCAATTCCTGAAAATACATTACATTTCCTATACAGCTGTTGGTTTACCCATGATATTTTTCTCATTAAAAAATATTCTTTTTAGCTATAAGAATACTACGCTTCTATGGTTTAATATATAAAATCTTTGTCCTCATTTTTATGTAAATGATATTAGCACTAGTTCAAAACATTTTCCTGGTAGTATCACTTCATTTATCTTAACTTTAATATTCTAGAATCTCAGAGCTTCTGGAGTCAATTAAAAAAATAATAATAAATTAATGGGCAATTTGTAACAAAATGGAAGAAAGCAAATTTACAAAGAAGGGAGGAGACTCTGAGCACACATTAATTTTAAAAAATAGTTACAAGAGGCAAAGATTATAATCAACACCAAGAAGGAAAGAAAACGAACTCTCATTAACTGAGTCTGGGCTTGTAACTAACAATTACAACCAAATTGTTAATTCATTGACCTTAAATTCATTTAAAGTTGCAGAGGACTAAGGGTACCTAAACTTGAACTAAAGCTGTATCCCAAAAATCTTCCCTTGTGTATCTATTATCTCTTCAAGGTAGATTGGCTTTATATTTGTATGAGAATTACATTTTGTTTCTTATTCCAAATAATCTCTCATCTTTATTATCTTTATCCAGAAAAGAAATGTTTATAAGTCCCACATTACACTAAGTGATAGAAATTCAGTGTTCTAGCCATCTAGGATCTTATTAGTAACCTCTGGATTTTCCACTTCTCAGACTAACAGTCTTTTTGTCTGTTATTGTCAAAAACTATCCCTATCTCTCCACCTCCACCTCCAACCTACAGTACATAAGATTCAGGTTATCTGGGATCTTGAAAACTTCTAAACAGAAACCGAATAATTATTATTATCATTGTTTTTCTGAGACGAAGTCTTGCTCTGTCTTGCCCAGGCTGGAGTGCAGTGGTGTGATCTTGGCTCACTGCAACCTCCGTCTCCTGGATTCAAACAATTCTCCTGCCTCAGCCTCGAGTAGCTGGGATCACAGGTGACCGCCACCATGTCCAGCTAATTTTTGTGTTTTTAGTAGAGACAGAGTTTCATCATGTTGGCCAGGCTGGTCTTCGAACTCCTGACCTCAGGTGATACACTCACCTCAGCCTCCCAAAGTGCTGGGATTACAGGCATAAGCCACCCTGCCTGCCCCAAATTATCCTGGAATTCTTTAAACAATCTGCCTTGGACCAGTGTGGTGGCTTGTGCCTCCAGTCCCAGCTACTTGACTGAGGCAGAAGAACAGCCTGAGGCCAGGTGTTTACCGCCGTAGCAAGCTATAATCACACCACAACACTCAAGCCTAGGTGAAAGAGCAACAAGATCCTGCCTCTTAAACAAACAAGCAAACCCAAAATAGTCTGCCATCCTCTATATTACTTTCAAACAGTAAGAGCCCATAGTCACCATGAAGTTTGGTTCCTGTTATGTGCTGAAAAGCTATCAGAAACTATATAATATCATCCAAATGTAAGAAAAAATGAAAAAGAAAAGCAAGAGTAAAAAGAATAGTAGAAGGCCGGGCACGGTGGCTCAAGCCTGTAATCCCAGCACTTTGGGAGGCCGAGGCGGGTGGATCACGAGGTCAAGAGATCGAGACCGTCCTGTTCAATATGGTGAAACCCCGTCTCTACTAAAAATACCAAAAATTAGCTGGGCATGGTGGCACGTGCCTGTAATCCCAGCTACTCAGGAGGCTGAGGCAGGAGAATTGCTTGAACCCAGGAGGCGGAGGTTGCGGTGAGCCGAGATCGCGCCATTGCACTCCAGCCTGGGTAACAAGAGCGAAACTCCGTCTCAAAAAAAAAAAAAAAAAGAGAATAGTAGAAAATAAAAGTGTAGTAACGAATAGCAGCAAAGCGGGACAATTCCATGAAGGTACCACAGTAACCACCTCAAAGGAGGTGCAAACCTGCCCCTACCACCAACATCAATAATTGGATGGGTTTGGGTTACAAAAACAAAAACAAAAAAACGGGGTGGGGGGTGAGAAGGAAGAAAAGCAAAGGAAGGGAAGGAATCTATAACTAAAATAACGAAACAGCTTATGAACAAAGAAATGGACATCTTCAAGCAGACACTAGGAATTTATCCTTACGAAAACAAGTGGCCTCTTAAGTTTCAAACCAACACCTATCAGCTGCCAAAATAAAATGGTCACACTTTTTAACAATGCTTGCTTATAATACATTCTATCTATAAAAGTACTTCAATATGTTCTCAACTCTGAATTGACTAACAAATTACATATAACTTTAAGACAAGGTGGAATCAAAGCTCTTCTCTGAGACTTACATGGCTCTACATCTTTAAGTAATGTCTTAGTGGTGAAGGAAAAGAAATGTTCTGGTGACAGGAAATGATTAATGAAAAGGCAATCAAAAGGATGTACTTTATAGTATGCAAATTACACCTCATGGAAACTGATTTTTTTAAAAAAACAAATCTATGACAAGCAAGAGCAGGCCAGAATAGAACGGGGGCACTGAATACAAAGAGGTAGAAGAAAATGTGGAAGTGTAGACTACATTTGTCAAAACTCAAACTGTACAATTAAAATGGGTACTTTTTAAGAATGTAAATTGTACCCCAATAAAGTTGATAAAGAAAAAAATGTAAGCCTGTTTCAACGTAACAGAATCACAGCAAAAAGGAATTCAAACCACAGCAATCAGACAGCTCACAAAAAAAGGGCTCTTGACTAGGTGCGGTGGCTCATGCCTGTAATCTCAGCACTTTGGAGGCCAAGGCTGGAGGACTGCTTACGCCCAGGAGTTCAAGACTAGCCTGAACAATAAAGCAAGACACCATCTCTACAAAAGTTTTTTGAAAAGTTAGCAGGGGGGGCCGGGCGCGGTGGCTCAAGCCTGTAATCCCAGCACTTTGGGAGGCCGAGGCGGGTGGATCATGAGGTCGAGAGATCGAGACCATCCTGGTCAACATGGTGAAACCCCGTCTCTACTAAAAATACAAAAAATTAGCTGGGCATGGTGGCGCGTGCCTGTAATCCCAGCTACTCAGGAGGTTGAGGCAGGAGAATTGCCTGAACCCAGGAGGCGGAGGTTGCGGTGAGCCGAGATCGCGCCATTGCACTCCAGCCAGGGTAACAAGTGCGAAACTCCGTCTCACAAAAAAAAAAGAAAAGAAAAGTTAGCAGGGCATCATGGTGTGGTCCAGTAGTCCCATTACTTGGAAGGCTGAGGCAGAAGGATCCCCTGCGCCCAGGAGTTCGAGACAGCATTGAGCTAAGATTGCAGCACTGTGTACTCCAATCTGGGCGACACAATAAGACTACTTCAAACAAACAAAGGCTTATTGTTTCTTTTTCAATTTTAATTTTAGGTTCAGGCAGTACATGTGCAGGTTTCTTACACAGGTAAATTACATGTTGCTGGAGTTAGTTGTAAAATAATTTCATCAGCTAGGACATGAGCATAGTACCTGATAGGTATTTTTTTGTCCCTCACCCTCCTCCCACTTTACCCTCAAGTAGGGCCCAGTATTTATTGTTTCCCTCTTTGTGTCCATGTGTACTGAATGGTTACCTCCCACTTTTAAGTGAGAACATGGTGTTATTTGGTTTTCTGTTCCTGTGTTAATTCACTTAGGATAATGGTCTCAAGCTGCATCCATTTCATGAAGGGAATTAGCACCCACTCCAGACTTACCACACTGAAGAGGGTCCAGAGGGCGGAGGGAGCTCAGGAAGCACTTTGGATGGATCATGCTTCAGTGGCCCTGCTACGTGGGCTCTGCCTGGCTTCTATGACAGAGGAGCAGGAATTGTTGGCATCACCCATCTGATTCCCTCCATAGGTTACAGGGTTGGAAATGAACTAATTAGAGCTAATGTTGGAAATAAACTTATTAAATAAGCTCTACGATTTGGTCCGGGTGTTCTCATTATTGAGCTCCCACTTACAAATGAAAATGTGCAGTATTTTTTATGTTCCTGCATTAGTTTGCTAAAGATAAGGGCCTCCAGTTTCATCCATGTTGCTGCAAAAGACATGATCTCATTCTGTTTTATGGCTGTGTAGCATTCCATGGGGGGTATATGTGCCTCATTTTATTTATCCAGTCTACTGTTGATAGGCATTTAGGTTCATGCCATGTTTTTGCTATTGTGAACAGTTTTGTGATGAACATACACATGCACATGTCTTTACGGAGGAATGATTTATTCCTCTGGATATATACGCAGTAATGAGATTGCTGGCCAAATGGCAGTTCTGTTTTAAGTTGAGAAATCACCAAACTACATTCCATAGTGGCTGAACTAATTTACATTCCCACCAACAGTGTATTCCTTTTTCTCTGTAACCTCACCAACATCTGTTATTTTCTGAATTTTTAATAGTTACTCTGATTAGTGAGATGGTATCACAGTGTGGTTCTGATTTACATTTCTCTCACAAACAGCGATACTGAAACCTTTCTCATATGCTTGACGGCAGCATGAATGTCTTTTGAGAAGTGTCTGTTCATATCCTTTGCCCATCTTTTAATGGGGTTGAGTTTTGCTTGATTTAAGTTCCTTATATTCTGGATATCAGACCTCTGTTGGATGCATAGTTGGCAAATATTCTCTCCCTTTCTGGAGGTTGTTTGTTTACTCTGTTGATTCTTTTGTTATGCAAAAGCGCTTTAGTTTAATTAGGTTTCATTTATCAATTTTTGTTTTTGTTGCAATTGCTTTTGGAGACTTCCTCATGAAATCCTTGGCAAGGCTTATACCTAGAACAGTATGTCCTAGATTTTCTATTTGGATTTTTATAGTTTTGGAACTTACATTTAAGTCTTTAATCCATCTTGAGTTAATTTTTGTACAAGGTGAGAGAAAGGTATCCAGTTTCAATCTTCTGCATATGGCCAGCCTACCACATACTGAATACAAAGCCTTTTCCCTATTGCTTGTTTTTGTCAACTTTTTTGAAGAACAGATGGTTGTGGTTGTGAGGCTTTATTTCTGGGTTATCTAACCTATTCCATTGGTCATGTGTCTGTTTTTGTATCAGTACCATGCTGTTTTGGTTACTGCAGTATTGTAATATCGTTTAAAAGTAGGCAGTGTGATACCTCTTGTTTTGTTCTTTTTGCTGAGGACTGCTCTATTTGGGACTTCTATTGGTACCATATGAATCTTAAAATGTTTTTTTCTAATTATTAGCAGTTTGATAGGAGTGGCAATCAATCTGTAAACTGCTTTGGGCACTACAGCAATTTTAACATTGATTCTGCCTATCCATAAGCACCAAATGTTTTTCCATTTGTTCGTGTTGTCTCCAATTTCCTTCAGCAGTGTTTTATGATTCTCACTGCAGAGATCTTTCACTTACCTGGTTAGCTGTATTACTAGGTGGTTACTGTGAGTGGGACTGCATCCCTGATTTGACTTTCAGCTTGGACGTTATTGGTGTACAGAAATGGTACTGACTTTTGTTTTATTGAAATAGGGTCTCACTCTGTCACCCAGGCTGGAGTGCAGCAGTGTGATCACAGCTCACTGCAATCTCAACTTCCTAGGCTCCAGTGGTCCTCTTGCCTCAACCTCCAAAGTAGCTGCAACTATAGGTGCATGCCACCACACCCAGCTAATTTTTTGATTTGTTGCAGAGACAGGGTCTCACTCTTTTTGCCCAGTCTAGTCTTCAACTCCTGGGTTCAAGTGATCCTTCTGCCTCAGCTTCCCAAAAAGCTGGGATTACAGGCATAAGCCATGGTGCTTGGCCTCTGGGTACTGATTTTTGTACACTGATACTGTACCCTGAAGTTGTTCATTGGTTCTAGGAGCCTTTGGGCAGAGACTATGGGGTTTTCTAGGAACAGAATCATATTGTCTGTGAAGATAGTCTGACTTCCTCTTTTCCAATCTGGATGCCTTTTATTTCTTTCTCTTACCTCATTGCTCTGGCTAAGAACTTCCAGTATTATGTTCAATAGGGGTGGTGAGAATGAACATCCTTGTCTTCTGGTTATCACAGGGAGTACTTCCAGCTTTTGCCTGTTCAGTACTACACTGGCTGTGGGTTTGTCAAAGATGGCTTGCATTGTTTTGAGGAATGTTCCTTCAACGCCTAGTTTTTTGAATTTTTTTTTTCTTTTTTTAATCATGAAGAGATGTTGAATTTTATCTACAGCCTTTCTGTGTCTATTGAGATTATGTGTTTTTGTTTGTTTGTTTCTAGTTCTGTTTATCTGATGCATCACATTTATTGATTTGTATACGGTGAAAAATACCTTACATTCCAGGAATAAAGCCTACTGAATTGTGGTGATGTTTTGACGTGCTGCTATATTCAATTTGCTAATAATTTGGCTGAAGATTTTTGCATTTAAGTTTATCAGGGATATTGCTTGAAGTTTTTATTTTTTGTTGTGTCTCTGCCAGGTTTTGGTATAAGAGTGATGCTGGCCTCATAAAATGAGTTAGTGAGGAATATATACTCCTTGATTTTTTTTTCAGAATAATTTCAGTAGCATTGGTACCAATTCTTCTTCATTATGTCTGGTAGAATAGAGCTATGAATTCATGCAGTCCAGGGCTTTTTCTGATTGGTAGGTTTTCTGTTTTGTTTTGTTTTGTTTTTCAATTACTGATTCCATTTCTGAACTTGTTATTGGTCCATTCAAAATTTCAGTTACTTCCTGGTCAAACCTTGGAAGGTTTATGTTTCCAGGAATTCATCTATTTCTAGGTTTTCTAGTTTTGGTGCATAGAGGTGTTTATAGTAATCTCTGAGGGTTTGTTGTATTTCTGTGGGATGGGTGGTAATGCCATCTTTGTCATTTCTAATTGTGTTTATTTGAATCCTGTTTTCTTCATTAGCAGTCTAGCTAGCAGTCTATCAATCTTATTTATCTTTCTTCCAAAGAACCACGTTTTCATTTTGTTGATCTTTTGCATAGATCACGTCTCAGTGTCATTCAGTTCAGCTTGCATTTTATGTCTTTTCTCCTGCTAGCTTTGGGGTTGGTTTGGTCTTGTTTTTCTAGTTCATCATAGTGATATCAGGTTGCATTATTTGTGATCATTCTAACTTCTTGATATAGGCATATTTTTTGGAGGTTTTGTTCATTATTTAAAATTCTATCTCTTTTATTTTTGTCTGTCTGCACAGATTCAAAGAAGTGGTCTTCAAGCTCTGATATTCTTTTCTCAGCTTGGTCTTTTCTGTTATTAATATGTCCACTGTGTTCTGAAATTCCTGTGGTGAATTTTTCATTTCTAGAAGTTTTGTTTGTTTTTTTCCTAAAATGGCTACATCATGTTTCAACTTTTGGACTGTTTTACTGTGTTCCCTGGAATTCACTTCAACCTTCTATTATTTGTCAATGACCTTCCTTGCCATCCAGATTCTGAATTCTGTGTCTATCATTTTAACCATTTCAGTCTGGTTAAGAGCCATAGCTGGGGAGCTAGTGTGGTTTTTAGAGTTGCTAGACTTCTTGTGCTAATTCTTTCTCAACTTTGTGGGCTGGTGTTCCCTTAATCTTTGAAGCTTCTGTCTTTTGGATAGGGCTTTCTTTTTTTAAAATACTGTTTGAGGCTCTTGAGAAACTGTGGTATAAGTTGGGTTTAGTTGATTAGCTTCATCATTTCTGGACACTTTAGGGGGGGCCAAGGCTTAGTTCAGTACTCCTAGCAATGTGTTCTAATCCTAGGGGGCTGAGACCAGGATTACTGTCTGGCCCCTAGAGATTAAGCTGTGCTGCAGGGACAAGGTGCTCCCAGTCTGCTGGTAAAAACACTCTGACAGAGGCTGCTGGCCAACACACTCTGGGGTAAGGTGGTAGTCTTACCTTGCACATGTGCACAGGTGGGGCAGTGGGGGTCCTCAGTGGTGTGCACACCAGAAGGGTACCCACAGGCATTCTCATACATTTGTGTATTTGTAGGGGTCTGTGCATGCATGCATGCCAGCTAGGGCAGTGGCAGATCTCTGTGTGAAAAATTCTTATGAAATAATGAGGTGTATTAAAATTCCTAGAGCAAAGGTATCATGTTAGGTCCTTTACCAAAAATAGCTCTAGTTGTTCCTTTTCTCTTTTGAGACACAATGCTACCCTTGTAAGTGTGGTACTCTATTTCTTATACTGGTTTTGGTAAAAGTTTCTTTCTTTCTTTTTTTTTTTTTTTTTTTTTGAGGTAGAGTCTCGCTCCATCACCCAGGCTGGAGTGCAGTGGCATGATCTCAGCTCACTATAGCCTCCGCCTCCTGGGTTCAAGCAATTCTTGTGCCTCAGTCTCCCAAGCAGCTGGGACTACAGGCATGTGCCACCATCCTGGGCTAATATTTGTATTTTTAGGAGAGACAGGGTTTGGCCATGTTGGCCAGGCTGGTCTCAAACTCCTGACCTCAAGTGATCTGCTCGCCTCGGCTTACCAAAGTGCTGGGATTACAGGTGTGAGCCACTGTGCCTGGCTTTATTTAATTTTTTTAAAATTAGATTTAAATACGGAAGACTATAATAAAAGAAGAATTTCTCTGTAATAGATAAAAATATGTTTCAGAAATTACTTAAGACACCTTTGTGTGATTCATTTCTAAGCAAAATCTGAATTGCCCTTTTAAATATAATATCCCCTATAACTTATAATCCAAATGTATAAACAACATTTTGGACATTTATTTGAAAATATTCAGAATTCAATAGTTTGAATACATATATTTTTTCTTTTGAGACAGGGTCTTGCTGTTACCCAGGCTGGAGTGTAGTGGCAGTCATGGCTCACTGCAGCCTTGGTCTCCCAGGCTCAGACAATTTTCCCACCTCGGCCTTCCAAGTATGCTGCATGGTGGGACTAATGGCATGCAGCAAGATGCCCAGCTATTTACTTATTTATTTATTTATAGACAGAGTCTCACTCTGTTGCCTAGGCTGGAGTGCAGTGGCACCATCTTGGCTCACTGTAACCTCTGCCTCCCAGGTTCAAGAAATTATCCTGCCTTAGCCTCCTGAGTAGCTGGGATTACACAAGAGTGCCACTACGCCCCGCTAATTTTTGTATTTTTAGTAGAGACGGGATTTCACCATGTTGGTCAGCCTGGTCTTGAACTTCTGATCTCGTGATCTACCTGCCTTGGCCTCCCAAAGTGCTGGGATTACAGGCGTGAACCACTGCACCTGGCCTTATTTTTATTTTTTAAAGACAGAGTCTTACTATGCTGTCAAGACTGTTCTCAAACTGCTGGGCTCAAGCGATCCTCCTACCCTGGCCTTTCAGAGTCCTAGGATGACAGCCAGGAGCGACTGCACCTGGCCCAGTTTGAAGTTTAAATCCAAATGAATCCACCCTATCCATATCCATATCAGTGAGTCTTAAACAGAGCAAATTAAAACTACTGATTTGAAAAATAATCTTAAAATAAAATATAAACATTAAATGCTTTACTAAAGATGTCTTCACTATCTGCCTTATACCCTTAGGTATTTCTTCAAGTTCCACTATTTCAAAACAGGTAACATCATCTTTCAAAAAAGACATGATAAAACAAGACTCCATTGCAGCAAAATAGATGGAACACATTTTAAGTAATCGGTAACAAATAAATGTGGAGGCTACAAGTTTGGTACACTTATATTTGGAAGTCTAAAATTTCATCTAAATAAGCTCCATTATATATTGTATAAATAAATCCAATGAAAAGGAAAACAGGCCAGGCATGGTGGCTCATGTCTGTAATCCCGACACTTTGGGAGGCCAAGGAGGGTAGATTACCGAGGTCAGCCTGGTTAACATGGTGAAACCCTATCTCTCCTAAAAATACAAAAATTAGCTGGGTGTGGTGGTGCATGCCTGTTATCCCAGCTACTCGGGAGGCTAAGGCAGGAGACCTGCTTGAATGTGGGAGGCAGAGGTTGGTGGGAGGCAGAGGTTGCTGTGAGCCAGGATTGGACCACTGTACTCCAACCTGGGCAACAGAGCAAGACTCTGTCTCACTAAAAAAAAGAAAAGAAAAAGAAAAGAAAATATAGTACACTAATGAATCCTACTTCCACTGTTATGCAATAATGAAGGTTCATTATTCCAGTAACTACAATAACTATAAACATAAATATTTTGAGTTTTTAACAAATACACATATGCACACAAATACACCCTCACTGTTTAAAAATTAGTCACTCTGCTAATATCTACAATTGTGCTAATGATGCTGTTGTTGTGTGAAATTTCCCTAATAGTACTAGGATAACCATATTGAGAGCAATTTATTACACAAAATCCAGCTATTTCAAATCATTTCGGTAATTTTAAAATAAAAATTAAAGTCTCATCATATTAAAGGAAGAGCTTAAATTGATAGTTTTTATATGACATGGCTCTGAATTAGTTTTCAATTTCTTTCAAAAATCAAATCTATTATCAAAGACATCAATATCTTTAAAAAGTATTATAGAGACCAAAAAACAGTTCTAGAAGAGAAGTTATCAAACTATTCTGAAAAGTGATAAAAATCTGTTAACACATCTCTTTGGGTTCCCAAGATATCCACTTTGAAAAATGACAATTTTTATTTGCATATATAAGGTCTGCATTTTGAGGGTGAAGCAGGGTTAAGGAAGTAAGAATGAAAATGAGAGAAAAATTACTTAATGGTCATAACTGATACAGTGTTAAATGTTCTTAAAATTTGTAACATGCTTTCAAAATCCCAATGGCATGGTTTTTGGGGACAATACTTTAAAGGCATGCTTGCTTTTTCTTAATTCCACTTACTCTTCCACACACAAAAGAAGAAGAACTCATGTACAACCTCTAATTACCAATTCATTATTTTGAAAACACCAAATTCTACCAAAATTAATAATCTGGAATTCAAATATAGTTACTATAGTAGTATGTTTCTATTTCAACATTTCTGTTTAAGATCCCTCATACAAATTGTTTTGCAAAAAAATTCCTTCCCAAATTTGCTAGTGTTTTGTAAGCAGTATTCCTAAGCATGTTCTGCATGAATGTAAAATAGTATCTTGGGTTGATGAAGTGCTTATTGAAACACCTCCTACATAAAACATTGTTTTATGTTCATAAAACTTCTGAATACTATAGTAATGAGACTACACCTTTGTTGCATTAGGACATGCCTTTTTTTTTTTTTTTTTTCCTTTTAACAGCAATACTAGCTTCAACATTTTTTTACATGGCAATCTTTTGGCCACTAGAGGAGGTCAGTAATAGTTTTCAATTAGTAGTACACTTTGAAAGCTGATACAAAGGTTACTACCAGTCAAACAAATATAGTAACCTTTAGACTAAATCTGATATATATCTTTATGCTTTAGATCTTGACTTTTTGAGAACATTTAAAAGCATTTCAAATTACATACAGTTCAAAGTTACCCATTAAATAAAATGCCTAAAAACTGATTTGAACAAAAAGAAAATGACAAAAAAACCTCTCTTAAAGTTACAACTAAATTTAGTAGCTTGGTTTAGTTATGTAGAAGATAAACTTGTACATTATCATTGTGCACAGTCTGTTCATCAGTCTATTTACCCTCCAAAGAAAGTGATATAAAACATAGCAAAAAGGTTGGCTTTAAAAAAAAGTAGCACTTGCCTTTTGAAAACCTTCTTCTTTTTCCTAATAACACTCTGTAGCAAGAAGCACAGCAAAGAAATTGAGAGAAAAATTAAGTAACTTCCTCATGGTGTCAAAAATTACCTAGTTATTAACGTCACAGTTCCTCACTCCCACTCCCTCCACCTAACCTACAGTGTCTCTCTCCATTTTAATTATGGAAAATGAGAAAATACAAGATTAAATGTTAACAAAGGAACAATAAAGGATTTTCCTGAAAATAAAATTCTGAAACCCATAATAAAATCAAATAAGCTGACTGTGTTGTAAGCATCCATACATTTAACTTCGATATTATTATTTAAAAGTAAATAACATGAGAATCAGATACAATATCTAAGAAAGCAATTTAACCAATAAAATTGTAATGTAAAATACACAATGGGGCGGGTGCGGTGGCTCAAGCCTGTAATCCCAACAGTTTGGGAGGCCGAGGTGGGTAGATCACCTGAGGTCGGGAGTTCGAGACTAGCCTGACCAACATGGTGAAAGCCAGTCTCTAAAAAAAAAATAAAAATAAAATAAAACAAAATAAAAATTAAAGTTAAAAAAAAACCAAAAAAATATGCAATGGGAACAATTTTAGCTTGTCCACGTCAATATAAACATATTATGTGAGATAAAATTTAGCATGACAACTTCATACTCATTAATATTAAAATTTATTTAGGCTTTCAAATGCTTATCAGTCCCCCAATAGATAAATTATACTCTGTAACAAAAACCCCGACAAGACTATGAGTGAGAAAATGGGCTTCTGAATTACTGTAACAGACAATTAGACACATTACTTATTACCTTGCCTGGGCTTCATTTTATCTTTAAAAATGATATGGCTAGTCTAGAACTGTATTTCTCTATACTTAACCTAAATACCAGAACTCGGGCTACAAATGTACATATACAGTGGAAACCATGTAAGACAGTCCCTTGCTGAACTAGTTGGGGAGATACAACACACAACTCATCAAGAAAACTAACTTTATAATGTATCACATAAGAAAAGGCTCAACTGACAATGATTTCCAAGAACTGAACCACTAATGAATCAAATAAATTTTAAAAGACATATTTTCAAATAGTATTAAGCAGGATTTTTATATTTCAATGGTCTAAAACCTAGGTACAGTACAATTAACTTCACTGAGTACAGTATTTGCTTACTGTCAAGATACTTTTCTCAAATCATGCTGAAAATCAGAACATTTGTAAAACTTAGCCCATAAACTACCATGAGAGAGTTTTTCCAAATCCTAGTCTTTCCTGTATCATAATTTAAAAACTAGTAAAAAATATAGTAACTCATTTGAAGGTCATTTATGGGACTTGGTTATTCACTTGGCATTTTCTTCTACTAAACTAGAACATGACATAAACTTTCCTTTACAGAAATATCTGAATAGGCAAAATGCTGAAGTTAGATGAAGCTGGAAGGATTAACCAGGACCTATCAGAAACTGTAGTTCCTGTGTCTTAAACAACAACCTACCTAAGTCAGGGCTAAAAAGCTGAGTGTTTCAAGTATACTAGAGAGGAAGAAGATAGTAAGACATTGCTTATGACCATCCAAAGTAAAAAAATGCCCAAATATAATATGGTACCATAGAAGTAGAGGGCCATAATAGTTGCCTCCATTCTCTGCTTGGTTTCAACCTTCTTTTGTTTTTTTTTTTTTTTTTGGAGACGGAGTTTCCCTCTTGTTACCCAGGCTGGAGTGCAATGGCGCGATCTTGGCTCACCGCAACCTCCGCCTCCTGGGTTCAAGCAATTCTCCTGTCTCAGCCTCCTGAGTAGCTGGGATTACAGGCACACACCACCATGCCCAGCTAATTTTTTGTATTTTTAGTAGAGACAGGGTTTCACCTTGTTGACCAGGATGGTCTCGATCTCTCGACCTCGTGATCCACCCGCCTCGGCCTCCCAAAGTGCTGGGATTACAGGCTTGAGCCACCGCGCCCGGCTCTTTTCTTACACTTATAATTCAGGGCTTTTGATTCCATAACATAATGTCTCTGTATCTATGGCTCCCTGATTCTCTTAGGACCAAGTTTACACATTGTTAATAAGGTCTTGGTAGTGGTAGAAATACAATTACACTCAACTATCAGCCTCTATATTCATTTGGTATCCAAAATTTAAAATGTGTCACAACAGTGTTGGTGTAACAGTGTTTTGTTCTAGCAAACAGTCATGTACAGTTGTGTACTGCATAATGTTTTGCCAATGACAGACCACATATATGATGATGGTGCCATAGGATAACATCGTATTTTTATTGTACCCTTTCTATGTTTCAATACACAAATAATTACCATTGTGTTATAATTGTCTACAATATTCAGTACAATAGCATGCTATACAGGTTTGTAGCCTAGGAGCAGTATGTTCTATCATATAGCCTAAGCGTGTAATACACTACACTATCTAGGTTTGTGTAAGTGCACCCTATGATGTCTGCACAACAACAAAATCACCAAACTACGCATTTCTATGTATCACTATTGTTAAGGATGTGAGTATTTGTTATAAGGATATATTACATGTTTTAAAACAGTGGAACTATCTTAACCATTAAGAGTGCAGTTCAGTAGTGGTAAGTCTATCCACTTTATTGTATAATCAATCTCCAAAACTTTTTCGGCTTACAAAACTGAAAGTCTATGCCCATTCAACAGCAACACCCCATTTTTCCCTCCCCAGTCCCTGGCAACCACCATTCTACTTTGTCTCTACGAATTCAACTACTCTATGCACCCAGTATGGGTAGATAGTATTTATCTTTTGATGACAGGCTTATTTCACTTAGCACAGTGTTCTCATCATTTGGTAGCATGTGGCAGAATTTTCTTCTTAAGATTGAGTGATATTCCATTTAATGGATGTATCACATTTTCTTTCTTTATTTAATCATCTATGTATCCACAGGTTGCTTCCAAGTTTCTGCAATTGTGAATCATGCCAGGAAGATTTCTCTTCAAGATTGCTCTTTCATTTCTTTTGGGTATATACCCAGAAGTGGTAGATCATATGCTAATTCTATTCTTCATTTTTTTTTCAGAAGTTGCCATACTATTTTCCACACTGGCTGTACTATTTTACATTCCTATCAACAGAGCACTGGGGTTCCAATTTCTTCACATCCTTGCCAACACTTGTTATTTATTTGATAATAGCCACCCTAATGGGTTTAAGGTGGTATCTCATTATACTATTCATTTGACTCTGTCACTCAGACTGGAGTACAGTGGCGTCATCTCAGCTCATTGCAATCTCTGCCTTCCAGGCTCAAGCGATCCTCTCACCACAGCCTCTCAAGCAGCTGAGACTACAGGTATACACCACCATGTCCAGCCAATTTTTGTATTTTCTGTAGAGATGGGGTCTTATTATGTTGCCCAGGCTGGTCTTAAACTCCTGGGTTCAAGCGATCCACCCGCCACTGCCTCCCAAAGTGCTGGGATTACAGGCAAGGGCCACCGTGCCCAGCCTTTCTGATTTAGTCTTGGTCAGTGTTGTTTCTAGAAATTTGTCCATTTCATCTAGGTTACCCAATTTTATGGCATACAATTTTTCATAGTAATGTCTTACAATTCTTTTTACTTTGCACAGTCAGTAGTACAGTAATCCCCTCTTTTCCATGGTTTGATGTGCATAGATTTAGTTACTTGTAGGAAATTCTGATCCAAAAATAGGTGAGTATAGCATAGTAACACATTTTGAGGGAAGGGAAGAAGGGAAGGGGAAGATGAAGGGAGAGCAGGGAGAGAGAGGAAGAGAGCCAGAGCGAGCACACACGTGCTCATATTCATATAACTTTTACTACAGTATACTGTTACAATCATTCTATTTTATTATTTGTCATTGTTGGCAATCTCTTACTGTGCCAAATTTCTAAAATAAACTTTATTATAAGTATGCACGCATAGAAAAGAAGATTTTTATATATAGGAGAGTTTGGTACCATCTGTGGTGTTTCAGGCATCCACTGGGGGTCTTGGAACATATGCCCTTGTGGATAAGGTAGGACCCCTATAACATTCCTACATTAATTCCTGAAGTTAGTAATTTGAGCGTTCTTTTCCTTAGTCCATTCTGCCTAAAGGTTTGTCAAACTTCTTGATCTTTTTAAGTAATCAAGTTTTAGTTTCAATGATTTTTCTCTATTATTTTTCTATTCTCTTATTTTGTTGATTTCAGTTCACATCTTTATTATTTCCTTCCTTCTGCTAGCTTTGGCTTTACATTATTTTCCTTTTAATTTATAAAGCTAGGTTGTTGATCTGAGGTCTTGTTTACTAATGTAAGTGTTTACAGCTATACTTCCACCTTAGCACTGCTTTCACTGTGTCCCCAAAGTTTTGGTAAGTTTTTATTCAACTGTAAGTATTTTCTAATTTTCCTTGTAATTTCTTCTTTGATCCACTACTTGTTTAACCTCCGTGATTCTGTAAATCACAGTTTTATTTCTGTTACTGATTTCTCAAGTCACTCAGCTGTGGTCAGAGAGGATACTTTACATGGTATTTATCTTTCAAAATGGAGTAAGATTTAATCTGTGTTCTAATATATGATCTATCCCAGAAAATGTCTCATGTGCACTTGAGAAAAATGTATATATTATAGTCTGGTACAGTGTTTTGCATATGCCTTTTTGACCTAGTTGGTATACTGTGTTAAGTTCACTGTTTCTATACTTAATTCTGTCTGGTCTATTACTGAAAAAGGGCATTGAATTATTGTTGTAGAATTGTTTATTTCTCCTTTCAATTGTTTTTGTTCATATATTTTGACAGTCTGTCATTAGGTATGTAAATGTTTATCATTATTAAAGTCTTCTTGCTGCAGTGAACCTTTTATTAATACACGATGTCCTTATTGTTTCTTAAAACATTTGTTAACATAAAGTCTATTTCCTCTGATATTACTATAGCTAACCTTGCTCTCTTTTGTTTGCTATTTGCATGAATATTTTCTTCCATTCTTTCACTTTCAGTCTGTTTGTTGTCTTTGGATCTGAAGTGTAATATAGACAGTGTATAGTTGATCTTGTTTTTTCATTTTCTTTTTTTTCTTCTGTTGCCCAGGCTGGAATGCAGTGGCACAATCTTGTCTCACTTGCAACCTCCACTGCCCGTGTTCAAGTGATTCTCCTGCCTCAGCCTCTGGAGTAGCTGGGATTGCAAGCACCTGCCACCATGCCTGGCTAATTTTTGTAGTTTTAGTAGAGACAGGGTTTCACCATTTTGGCCAGGCTGCTCTTGAACTCCTGACCTTGTGATCTACCTGCTTTGGCCTCCCAAAGTGCTGGGGCACCTGGCCTGATCATGTATTTTAATTCATTCTGTCAGTCTCTTTCAACTGAAGAGTTTGATTCATTTACATTTAAAGTAATTACTGATAAGGAAGAACTTACTCCTTTTTGCTATTTTCGACATGCCTTATTAGCATTTTTTGCCCCTCATTTCCTGCATCATTGTCCAGTTTATCACTGTTCAGTTGATTTTTCATATTGAAATGTTTGCATTTTTTTCATATTTCCTTTGGTGTATTTCTATAGCTATTTTCTTTGTGGTTATCATCGGGATCATATTTAACATCCTGAAGTTGTAACACTATAATCTGAACTTACACTAGCTTAACTTCAGCAACATACAACAACTCTACTCTTTTGCAGCTCTGTCCTCACCCCTTTCAATTGTTGATGTCACAAAATTACATCTTTCTATTCTGTGTGACCAAAAAAATAAGCAAATATTCTTTTAAATCCATTAGTCTACTACACAGAAAACAAAATCTAAAATTACAAACAAGTTACTATACTACTAGCTTTTAAATTGTGTTATTAAACATGTATTTTTAAAATCATGTAGAAAACAAAAAGTAGAATTACAAATTGTTGTTACAATAATTTTAACTTTCATAATTGCTCATGTATTGACTTTTACTATTTCTTCATACAGCTTAGAGGTATTGTCCAGTATGCTTACATTTCACTTCAGAGGACTCTCTTAAGCAGTTCTTGTAGTGCAGGTCTAGTTAGTGGTAGACAGCAAATCTTACTCCTTTAGTTTCTGTTTACCTGGGCATGTTTTAATTTCTCCCTCACTCTCTCCTACTCCCAACTTTTTACTGCTGAAAAACTAACTTTTTTTTCTTTCTCTTTCTTTAAGAGACAAGGACTTACTATTTTGCCAGGCTGAATTTGAACTCCTGGGGCTCAAGTGATTCTCCTGCCTCAGCCTTCCAAGAAACTAGGACTACAGGCACACACCACCACACCTGCAATTGCCTTCCCTTTTGAAGGACACTTTTGTCAGATATAGAATTGGGTTTTCACTGAGATAGGGTATTGCTATGTTGCCAAGGCTGGTCTCAACCTCCTGGCCCCAAGTGATCCACGTGACTCAGCCTCTTGAATAGCTGAGATTACAAATGCAATACCACCATGCCTGGCTCCACAAATACAGGAATCCTGGTTGACAGTTTTTTCCTTTTAGTGCTTTGAATATATTGGCCCAATACCTTCTGGCTTCTAAAGTTTCTGACAAGAAATCTGTTAATAATTATATTGAGGATTCCTTTTATACAATGAGCTGCTTCTGACTGACTTCAGGATACTCTATGTCTTTTGAAAATTGATTATATCTGTGAATCTCATTGATTTCATCTTATTTGGAGTTTGTTAAACTTCTCACATGTTTATATTCATGACTTTCATCAAATTTGGGAAGTTTTTGGCCATTATCTCTTTGAACATTCTTTCTGATCCTTTCTCTCTTCTGGTGCTCTCAAAATCTGTATGGAAGTCTACCTGATGTGTCTCATAGCTCTCTAAGGCTCTGTTCACTTCAATCTTTCTGTCTTCAAACTCGGTCATTTCCATTGTCGTATATTTAAGTTCATTGATTGTTCTGTTTGTGCAAATCTGCCTTTGAATCCCTCTAGTGAATTTTTCATTTCAGTTACTATAGTTTCTAGCTCCACAATTCCTTTTTGGTTTCTTTTCAAGTTTTCTGATTCTTCACTGACATTTCTATTTGTTCATTTAATCTTTTCTTAACTTTCCCCACATCCTCCTTCAGTTATGTGAGTATTGTTAAGGTAGTCACTTTAAAGTCTTTGCCTAGTAGATCAGCCATCAAGTCTTTTTCAGGCACAGCTTCTGTTGATCTACATTTTTACCTTGAAAATGCCACACTTCCCTGTTTCCTTCTATGCCTTGTGTTTTTTTTTGTTGTTGTTGTTGTTGTTGTTATTGTTGAAAACTAGAGCTTTGAATTGACTCTGGAATTCAAGTTCTTTTTTTTCCCTCAGGATTTGTTATTTTTAATTGTTGTAGGCTACTTCTGTTCCAAGGATTCAGACTGAAGTGGAAAGGTAAGGTCTTCCTTTTTTTTTTGAGACGGAGTTTCACTCTTGTTACCCAGGCTGGAGCGCAATGGCGCGATTTTGGCTCACCACAACGTCCACCTCCTGGGTTCAAGCAATTCTCCTGTTTCAGCCTCCTGAGTAGCTTGGATTACAGGCATGTGCCACCATGCCCAGCTACTTCTTTGTATTTTTAGTAGAGATGGGGTTTCACCCTGTTGACCAGGATGGTCTCAATCTCTTGACCTCGTGATCCACCTGCCTCGGCTTCCCAAAGTGCTGGGATTACAGGCTTGAGCCACCGTGCCTGGCCTGTAAGGTCTTCTTAGAGTCTCTTCTAGGCCTGCACCTTTTTCTGAGTACATACTGTCATCATTTTCTAATTTTTCTTGTATATGCAGTTGTTTATGAATGTCCTAGTCTTTAATGTCTGGCTCCAAAAGGAAAGGAAAAACTAAGGAGAAAGAGGGCATCAGTCCTTTACATCCCCTGGAAATCACTTCAGCCAGAGGGGGAAGGAGCTGCCAACAACAATGGTTACTCACCTCTTAGTCTGCATTTCTGTGATAAGAAGTCATAACTGGCAGTGAGAGCATATATCCCTGGTATTTGGAGGAAAGGATCCTTTGTGCTCACTCTGGCTCCCATAAGTTGTATATATAGATTGCTCTAGAACACATGCACACCTGCCTGCCATGGGGTTGGGATGGGTGGAGGTATAAGAAGCTACTACTGTGCTAAGAGCTGAAATTAACTGAAATTAACAGTGATTTACCGTTCAAGCCTTCCTTGGAACTTGCAAGCCTTCAGTAGACTCCAGAATTTGAAAATAGTTATATCAGCCGTATTTGGCTAGTGGAATTGTTGTCATAATTGGCTAGTGGAATATGTCCAAAAAATATCACACATACTTGGCTAGTGGAATTGTTGTCTAGGTGGGGAGACAGATTCTTGGTGCTTTCTGTTCTGCCATCTTCTCCAAATCCTACCTCCATCCATAATTTTTTTGAAGGAAAAGGTATACAGAAGAGGAAAATATACTACTGTCTGGGTTATAAGACTGAAGGTAGTTTCTATATATTGTTGTTGGTTTTTTTTTTTTTTTTTTCTTAAAGAGACAGGATCTCATTGTGTTTTCCGGGCTACAGTGCAGTAATATGATCATAGCTTACTGCAGCCTCAAACTCCAGGTTCACGCAATCCTCCTGCCTCAGGCTCCCCAGTAGATGGGACTATAGGTATGTGCCACCATGCCCGGCATTTATTTTCCTACTTTATCATTAACAAATATTACTTTAAAAAACCATGGTTGAGGAGTCAATAAAATTTATTTAATTCAACAATTTGCAGGAACAGTTTTAAGACTTGATAAGCACTGTCAGAGCTAACTGTATGAGTATTTAGGTTGCTGTTCTTGAAATAATAATGTTACCTACCACTTATGAATCAATGTTCTCATAATCCATTCAATTTCATTTTTATGTAAAATGGGGGCTTCTATGAGAATTAACACATTAAAGTACTGAATTATGCCTTCTAGCCCTCTACAGATCATAGGAGTACTATTAAAAAGAACAAAGGCTAAGAACTGAACAGTGATATAACCATTCCTGTATTAATCATTATTTGCCTATGAAGTACATGGCCTTTCTGTGTGACTGAAAAATGACAGAATTGTTTTCAGCTAGGGTAATATTTTAACCTGTGGGATACTAATTTACTTTGCTTCCTATATTTATTATTCCTACCCCAATGTTGTTTTTCATTCTCAGTATCAGACAAGCTGAGAATATGTACCAAGAAATAAAGATAATATAAGCACAATACTTTTTTTTTTTTTGATATGGAGTTCGCTCTTGTTGCCCAGGATAGAGTACAATGGTGTGATCTTGGCTAACTGCAACCTCTGCCTCCCGGGTTCAAGTGATTCTCCTGCTTCGGCCTCCTGAGTAGCTGGGATTATAGGCATGTGCCACCATGCCTGGCTAATTTTGTAGTTTTAGTAGACAGGGCTTCTCCATGTTGGTCAAGCTGGTCTCAAACTCCTGACCTCAGATGATCCGCCTGCCTTAACCTCCCTAAGTTCTGGGATTACACTCATAAGCCACTCTGCCTGGCCAAGCACCATACTTTTAAGCGATTGGTTAAAAAGATTTATTTGATGAAAAAGAGCAGTTCTGTGTTGACTCTGGGAAACATTTTCCCCCAGATAATGTCCAATATATTCAGCAAGTAAAATTATTGCTATCATTTTGTGTTTCTATTGCTATCATTATGTGTAAGCCATGTCTCCCACCATTACTTTTCCATATTAAATATAGAAAAAAGCAGAATCTGTCGGGCGCAGTGTCACGTGTCTGTAGTCCCAGCTACTCAAGACGCTGAGACTGGAGGATCGCTTGAGTCCAGGAGTTCGGGGCTGTAGTGTGCTATGCCTATTGGGTGTCCGCACTAAGTTCAGCATCAATATGGTGACCTCCCGGGAGTGGGGGACCACGAGGTTGCCTAAGGAGGGGTGAACCGACCCGGGTTGGAAATGGAGGTCAAAACTCCTGTGCTGATCAGTAGTGGGATTGCGCTTGTGAATGGCCACTGCACTCCAGCCTGGACAACATAGCAAGACCCTGTCTATAAAAAAAAAAAGCAGAATCCCATTTGTCCCACTGACTATCCGAAATCTTTCCTCTTCATTAAATAAAAATTTAAACACAACATTAGGACATTGTACAGAAATAACTCTGGCAGTATATACCTTATTTTCTTTAATATCTTCTGTAAGAATTATATGGAACAGTTGACTCTACATTAACTGTTTTTTTAAATAACTTGTTACCTAAATAGTTTACAAATTACAGACTAAAAAAGGATAGAGAAATAAGCTGAAAATCTAGTCACAGTAACTTGTTAGTGACAAACATATAGTAAGCATTGTAAAAATATGAAAACCTGGTAAACTCTTATGTATAATTATAAAATGCATATTCAGGACATTATACTTGTATAACTGCCAATCCCACCCTTTCCTTTAAACTTCCTTTTTTTTTTTTTGAGATGGAGTATCGCTCTTGTTACCCAGGTTGGAGTACAATGGTGCAATCTCGGCTTACTGTAATATCTGTCTCCCAGGTTCAAGTAATTCTCCTGCCTCAGCCTCCCGAGTAGCTGGGACTATAGGCTCGTACTACCATGCCCAGCTAATTTTTTTGTATTTTCAGTAGAGACGGGGTTTTACCATGTTGACCAGGATGGTCTCAATCTCTTGACCTCGTGATCCACCCACCTCGGCCTCCCAAAGTGCTAGGATTATAGGCGTGAGCCACTGCGCCTGGCCTAAACTTCCTTTAAAACTAAATAATTAACAATAGTAATGTGGTGTGAAATGGTAATTAGACATTTTTCTTTTTACTTTGGAACATGCTAAGAGATTAAGGCAGTTAGCAGTTGAAATCAAAAAATAGAAAAATGACAAACCAAGCAAACAAAAACAAAGAATAGGAGAGTAAAAGTTATGAATAAACAGGAATTACAAATAAGAGAAAAGAAATAATCAGATGAAACAGATACATTAATTGTAGCTGCGGGTAGTTGACTGGAGTTTTGTTAACAATAGAGAGCACTGGAGTTAAGTATACAATTCAACCTTTCCTTGCAGGTAGGGTATTCTAAATTTTCTTGGTTGCTGGGAATTTTCCCATTTCTCAAGGAAATACAGGTTGGCCTCTATTCCTAAAGAGCTTAATTAAAATGCATGGACCTATGACATTAATACTTGTGAGATTTTCAAATTTTTAATATGCATCTGAGCAGAGGGCACATCTATGCTCAGCTTTAGTAGGTACTGCAAAATTGTTTTCCAAGTGTGTGCACTATTTACAACTTCCATCAGCACTGTACGAGATTACTTGTTGCTCCACATCCTCATCAATACTTGGTGGTTTTTCTTTTTTTTTTTTTTAAAGCCATTCTGGTGGGTACATGGTGGTATCTCACTGAGGTTTAAATCTGCATATCTCTGATGATTAATAGCATGGAGTACCTTTATTCATGTTTATTACCCATTTGGACATCCTATTATGAAGCAGCAGTCAAATCTTTTGCCTTTTTCCCCCCTTAACTGAACTGCCTAAACTTTTTGTATTGATTTGTAAGAATCTCCCCATCTTTTTGACATAGTATCTTACTAAGTTACATCTCTTTGACTGGCTTTATTAGTTAATATGATTAACTCTCTAAGTACCTTCTTTCTTCACTATTCAACGTACAATCTTTCCAATCCTTTTACCATCTTGGTAAAAGCTAACCACCTTCCCAGACAGAAGAACCCACTAAAAAAAAATCACTGAACTTTCTTCTCTCTCCAAGATTTACTTTTTGAAGTATTTAGTTGTAAACCAAAAATAAAATTCTAGGCACCCCCCACAAACGGCTTAATGTATCCTCTTCCTTGCCAAAGGGACTCAACTAAACTTGAAAAACTAGTTCAGACTATGACTGAAATGGAGATGGGTCAGGCATGCCTCATTGGGAGTTCAGGTTTGGGCTGACCAGCATTAATATTAAAATAGAGATTCTATGACTTGACAGAAAAGACTCCATAGCAAGAAGATACCAAATTCCAATCTGACTCTAGTATTAACATCACATAGCAGAGAGTAGGGCCCTGAAAGAAACCAAAGTGTTTTACGTCAAAATACATTCCTACATATTTTAAAATGGCCCCGCAAAACTGTCTCTTATAGGGGAAACTTACTTCCTATAGGGAATACTTTTCCCTTTCCAGGTCTTTTTCTGATACTGAAGAAACTGAGTCTAGAACCTTTTAAGGGTGTGTATAAGAAACATTTGCCTTCTACTGCCTCTGGTGGGGCAGCCACCTATGAGACTTCATCTACCTAAGAAAGAACCTTAGTCTCCACAATCCCTTATCTTAACACAGCCACTTCTTTCTATTGATTCTAAGCCTTTAGATAACTCTTTCAACAAATGGCCAATCAGAAAATCTTTGAATCTACCAATGACCCTGTAAACTTCCCACCCCTTCCAAGTTTTCCTGCTTTTCTGGACTGAATCAATGTATGCCTCACATGTACTGTTGATATTTTATGTCTCCTAAAACATAATCCAAGCTGTAACCCAACCACCTTGGGCTCATGTTCTCAGGACCTCCTAGGGCTATGTCATGGGTCATGATCCATAACCTTGACAAAATAAACTTCTAATGTCTCATATACCAGTTTTCAAATATTGCAGGCAAGAAAAACTAACAAATATGAAGTTACTTTATAAGCCTTTGACAACTGAATTATTTTTATTCTAGATAAAAACTAGAGGGTTGGTTGGTACCTTATTTTTCTCTTTGATTTCACCAACCTCAAAAATGCTGGTAGTTTAATATTATCTACTTTGAGGCGTTTTTAAAAAATTTAACCATGTATGGATTATTGCATGCAATTTAACAGTTAACTCCCATTATTAGGAACCAAATTGTTGATTTTAATGACTGAAACATCCAGAGACAACATGAAGTTTCTTTGCTGGGTAATAAAGGTCAGTTGTGATTCTATGTACTGATTTTTCTACAACTTAAATGAGAAAATGGCAGAGCCCTAACCACTGTGAGAACCATGTATTTATACTTCTCTCAAGATTTAAAACTCTTGAATGTAGGTAGGAAGTAAAATGTGATCCTCTGTCACCATCATATGATGCTAATAGGTAAATGGAGACTTGGTTCTAATACACCCATGAAATTAATTGTATGAAGTGTACACTCAAAATAATGTTATATTTGCATTCTTAAACACTTTCCAATTAAACCATATTCAAATGCAAAGCTAAGTTTTATATAATTTATAAAGCAGACAAGTAAAGAAAGGATATCTGTTAAAATCTAATATTGATTTAAAATGGCATACACTAACAGTATGACTTTATATGACCTTGATATTTAAAAACTACTAAGAATTAATAATTCTGCCACCTAGCTACTTTAAAACTTTCCTAAGCTTAAGTCGAATTTAAGACAAAAGAAATGAAAGTGTCAACTAAGTAGAAATTGCTCCTGAAATTAGAAAAAAAAGTAGCAAGTCAAACAGACTCTGACAGAGCATGGGGGAAATATTTCATTATGGCAAAGCAACAAAACTTGTGTAACCAATGCTTTGCTGATTCCTACAAAGAAGTTTAATCAGAATATATCTGAGTCTTTAAGAAGCTACGGTCTAAATAATATAGATATGAGGAATAAACAGAAAATATGAGAATATTGTGATTCAAGAAGCCCATGATTTATGTCAACAAAACATAATTCACAGAAATACATACTTAAAGCACAGAATTGTTTGCTGGCCAAAAGTCCTGGTTCTTGGGTCAGGAAGACCTAGGTCTGAATGCTGGCTCCTTCGCTAACTGATTGACCTTGGATAAGTTATTTAACCTCTCTGTGCCCCAATTTTTAATCTGTAAAAATAGGATAATAATGCTAATCACATGATAGTGAGAAAAAAATGAGATAATATATATAAAGATATAAAGAGCTTATCGTATTAGGCATATATGAATCCTCAAAAATGTTAGCTATCTTCACACCATCATCATTATTATTGTCTAGAAGTCCTGTAAAATAAAACTCCTTTTGTTTGCACATGCGTATGTATGTATGAGTAAGTGGGGAGTGTGTGAATGCGCATGTGTAAAATACATCAGTACAAAGAGCTTACAATCAGTATAAGAGTCTCCAGAGAAGGAAGGAAAAGAAACTCCCAACCTTTTCTTCCAGATGTTGAAAATAACTAAAATCTGCCTGGTAAGCCCTAACAAAAGCCCAACAACAAGAAAAGGCATTAAAAGCCCATCTAATGGCATCAGAACTACTAACGTCAAGTGTACTACTAATGTCAAGTGGTACACTGATGAAGTAACTGAAATGAACTGAATAAGCTGAAATGTTGGTGCCCAGGCTAACCACAAAGTACAATACTCTTGGTTTATCATGGATAGGTTATTTTGTTTGCTTGTTTTTGTTAGGGTGTGAGAGGGTGAGGGTATGGTAACACATACCATAAACTATCAATTTTTCCTCCTTTAAATAACTTACCAAGGCCACTCAGCTAGTATTAGGTTGGTGCATATGCAATTAAAGTTTTTGCATTGTTGAAATTTGCCATTTGATAATGGAATACATTCTTAAATAAGTGTGGTTACATTATAAATCATTTTAATGCGCATTTCTTGCTTTTTTTCCTAATGACTTAGTACTGCTGTTTATGTATTTATTTTAGACTATGAAAATGAAGTTAGACAAAAAGCAAATAAAGCAAAGTCAAGTGATTTTCTTATTTGAGTACAAAATGGGTCGTAAAGCAGCGGAGACAACTTGCAACATCAACAATGCATTTGGCCCAGTGCTAATGAAAGTACACTGCAGAGGTGGTTTAAGAAGTGTGCAAAGGAGATGAGAGCCTTGAAGATGAGGAGCGCAGTGGCTGGCCATCAGATGTCGACAATGACCAACTAAGAGCAATCATGGAAGCTGATCCTCTTACAACTACACTAGAAGTTGCCAAATAACTCAATGTCAACCATTCTATAGTTGTTCAGGATTTGAACAACTTGGAAAGGTGAAAAATTGGAAAGGTGAAAAAATCTGATGAGCGGGTGCCTCATGAACTGAGTGAAAATAAAAAAAACTGTAGTTCTCAAATGTCAGTCATCTTCTCTTATTCTACGTAACAACAAAGAACCATGTCTTGATCAGATTCTTATGTGTGAAGAAAAACTGGATTTTATCCAGCAACTGGTGACGACTAGCTCAGTGGTTGGTCCAAGAAAAAGTTCCAAGCACTTCTCAAATCCAAATTTGCACCAAAGAAAGGTCATGGTCACTGTGTGGTGATTTGCTGCCGGTCTGATCCACTACAGCTTTCTGAATCCCAGTGAAACCATTACATCTAAAAAGTATGCTTAGCAAATCGAGATGAACAGAAAACTGCAATGCCTGCAGCTGGTTCTAGTCAACAGAAAGGGCCCAATTCTTCCCCACAACATCTGACTACACGTTGCACAAGCAATGTTTCAAAAGTTGAATGAATTGGGCTACGAAGTTTTGCCTCATCCGTCATACTCACTTGACCTCTTGCCAACCGACTACTACTTACTTCTTCAAGCATCTCGACAACTTTTTTTTACAGGGAAAACGCTTCCACAACCATCAAGATGCAGAAAATGCTTTCCAAGAGTTCACAGAATCCCAAATCATTGAGTTTTATGCTACAGGAATAATCAAACTTATTTCTTATTGGCAAAAATGTGTTGACTGCAATGGTTCCTATTATGATTAATAAAGATGTGTTTCAGCCTAGTTAAAATGATTTAAAAAATCATGGTGTAAAACTTCAGTTACTTTTGTACTAATCTAATACACAGTAGTGCCAGGATTCAAATCCGCATTTGCCAGACTTCAGAATCCAGTACTGAAACAGTTACCAATATAATATACTCGCCTTTTTGACAATCCATAGGCAAAAAAGAAAAATAAGTTCGTATTTATCTCCCATTGGTATAGTAGCATAGAACTCAGATGATACACTCTTAATTCGCAGGAGGTTAGCTCATGGGAATTGTTTATAAACAACTGGTTTATTAATGGTAACACATAGACAAGAGAATTAACACAAAATTGAATTCTCAGAAATCCTGAACTAAAAGACAGCACAGTGTTAGGTAAATTACTTAATTTGAATTTAAATCTCAGTTTCCTCTCCTGCAAAATAATACGTCTTTTATTTTTCAGGATAGTAGGGAGAAAACAAAACACACAAAACACTTAATACAATAATTAGTCCTTGCTGATCTTCTGTAAGTGACAGCTCCTACCATTATCACTATTATGCCTGTACAGTTTTACAGAGAGTATCAAGACAATGATGCATACTTAAATAGTAAAATTACTAAACTTAGCTTCTACAGTATTGACTTAATGATACTGAAGAATGAATCAAGAAACATCTCACTAGCCCTGGTCTATGAGAGAGAAAAGACCAATTGTGTTTGGTGATAACATTTGACATTTCTCCCTCTTACATGTTAAATAACTCAAAAATTTACTTTTAGAATTCGTATCCTAAATATAAATTTACTTAAATATTCACTGATAGGCTGCTCAGTCGGCATACATACATATTTTACTTTAGTACGTTAAATAACATTAACAACAACAATTAACAATAATTTCTCCTTGTCTATGAATAAATTTTCTTTAAAAATAAGAAAGGGCGGCTGAGTGTGGAGGCTCATGCCAGTAATCCTAGGACTTTGGGAAGCCTACTCCGGCAGATCACTTGAGTTCAGGAGTTCAAGATCAGCCTGGGTAACATGGTGAAACCCTGTTTCTACCAAAAATACAAAAAATTAATTAGTTAGGCATGGTGGCATATGCCTGTAGTCCATCTACTTGGGAGGCTAAGGTGAGAGGATCACTTGAGCCCAGGAGGCAGAGGCTGAAGAGAGCCGAGATCTTGTTCCATGTTAGGTGACAGAGTGACCTCATATCAAAAAAAAAAAAAAAGAAAAAAGAAAGAGCAAGAGTGTACAATGTGTAACAACCCTGCAGTTGAATATTTTTTTCAAGAACTTAAAATCACTGGAAATTTGTTATCTCAGCTTAAGTCCCACTGTTCTGAGGACACCCAAAGATTAAATGTATCCATTGTTCAAAGATGTAAATAAATCAATAGTATAGGACAAATAGATGCTTTACGCATAATCTTCACTAAAGGAAAAAAAACACAAAACAGGAAACTTGCAAAGGAACTGCCATTGAACTTTACTGAGAAAAGTGAGCAAAATAAAATATGTTTAATTAAAACAAAAAAACTAGCCCTGTAATTTAAATAAACTGATTAAAATTGCCCTTAAAGGTCATCTCAGTTAGAAATATAGAAATTGTGGGCCGGGTACGGTGGCTCAAGCCTGTAATCCCAGCACTTTGGGAGGCCGAGGCGGGTGGATCACGATGTCAAGAGATCGAGACCATCCTGGTCAACATGGTGAAACCCCGTCTCTACTAAAAATACAAAAAATCAGCTGGGCATGGTGGCGCGTGCCTGTAATCCCAGCTACTCAGGAGGCTGAGGCAGGAGAATTGCCTGGACCCAGGAGGCGGAGGTTGCGGTGAGCCGAGATCGCGCCATTGCACTCCAGCCTGGGTAACAAGAGCGAAACTCAGTCTCAAAAAAAAAAAAAAAAAAAAAAAAAAAAAAAAATATATATATATATATATATATATATATATAAATTAATTCTACTTAATAACATCTTTAATCACTAGTGAGACAGCCAGCCCTGATTAAATAACATGAAACAGGCTGTTCTCCTTATATGCACATTTAGCTACTCTCAAATGCAAAACCCTTCATCCGAAACAAGATGGTATAATTTAGTGAATTTAGTTGGGACTCCAAATCTCTTGCTTTTCCCTATATGCCATAAGTGGGAAAATATATCAGTCATTCTGGTAAGTAACTTTGCATGTTATCTCATTTATATCTTACAACAACTTTGAGCAAAGAACCAGCATTGGCAGCTGAGAATAAACACTAAGAAGAGGTTAATTACCATAGCCAAGCTCACACGTCATACATGGCAGATACTGTTGCATGTAAGGCCTGGCTCCAAAGCATTGAGATTTTTGGAATACTAGCTCATTTCTCTCTTAAATAATAGAAAAATAGTAATTGTTTTTCCATGTTTAGACTTTTCTGAAGTAACATTACAAAGTTAACTAAGACTTAGAAAATGTTTAAACATTTAATATTAAAGTTTAAATATATAGTCCTAAAGCTAAAACAAAGAAAAACAGAAAGGTAACACAGTCAATTTTGTTTAGGTTGGGGGAAATCTTTTTTTTTTTTTTTTTTTTTTTTTTCAAAGACGGGGTTAGGTGATCCGCCTGCCTTCACCTCCAAAGTGCTTGGATTACAGGCATGAGCCACCGTGCTGGGCCTTTTTATTTTTATATTTAAAGATGTGAAGCTGGGGGAAATCTTAATCAATAAACCAAGAAACAAAGGTAACATGATTGATATCAAGAAGTATGTAATTGTGAAATCTCAGGCCAGACTGGTTTTTCTTGGGTGTATGTGTGTGTGTTTTGTGACTGTTAAAAATAACCAAAACAGGTGTTTCAACTACAACTTTGTGAAACTCAAACGAACAAGTACAGGCAAGTATATAAACAAGCAAAACTTCTTTTAAGTCATACTTAAGAATGACATGGTGGATTTAGAACTTTGTCTGTTCTTTGTTTTATCTTGATATTATTGAATTAGCTAATAATGCAGATTTAGTAATATATATTTCTTTAGTCTACTTAATATTTATTAACAAAAGACAAAGACTAGCTTTAAATTATATAAATGTACCTTATATATTTATATAAAAAAGACTTTCCATAGGTTTATCACTAGATAGCTTCACATTTACAAAGATTAACTGATTTACAAATGTTTGCACTAAGAATTTACCCAAATAGTTATTACAAAAGTCAACACTGAAGCTTTTACAAGTTAGGATTTTATAATCCAATGTTATTTCAAAAATCCTTTTCTTTAGATCATAAAAAAGGTATTTATTATGAATCAAATCCTAAATGAAAAATCAAAATATGTTTTATGAAAAGGGATGTTTTTGTTTTAATTAACAATGAAAAATATTTATCTTTTTTTTTCTTTTTAAATGAGACAGAGACTCGCTCTGTTGCCTAGGCTGGAGGGCAATAGCTTGATCTGGGCTCACTGCAACCTCCACCTCCCAGGTTCAAGCAATTCCACTGTCTCAGCTGCCTGAGTAGGTGGATTTACAGACATGTGCCACGACGCCTGGCTAAATTTTGTATTTTTAGTAGAGAGGCGGTTTCACCATGTTGCCCAGGCTAGTCTCAAATTCCTGACCACCTAGGCCTCCCAAAGTATTTGGATTACAGGCATGAGCCACTGTGCCCAGCCCAAAAATATTTATCATAGCAACTATCCTTAGTACAACTAAAGTGTTAAAAATAAAATCATTTCAAAAATTTACATATGAACTGCTTTAATCTTTACCACCCAAATAGTGTTCAATGTTTCAGTAACTAATGCCACATGTCAATTTTTTTTTAAGGCAGTGTCAACAATCTCTTACCTCGTCCTCCATGGACAGGTAAACATTAGGGATCTTACCTTGTGCTGTTCAATGGCATCTATCCATTGCTGTCTATGATCTGGATCCTGAGCACGAAGATACCAAACACTATCATTTACACTAATATCAAATCGACATTCATCAAAATCATGAGGCTGTGGAGAAAAAGTAGAAAATGAAAAACAAAGCTAATTATATCCTTATAAGTGCTACAGCCCAAAGCCAAAACATGAACATATTCATTCTGTGCTGGTGGGAGACTTGTTACTTTTTATTTTTCCACTCAAATAACTTATCTGAAGATGTCTCAGATAAGAATGCATAGAGGCACAGTTAATGAAAGCCAAATTTCACTCACAACTCTTACAAATGAGTTGTCACATATGCTACAAACATCTACTTCTAAAACAGAGCTGAGATTTTTTCATCAAATGCTTTGAGTTGACTAGTTAGAATACCACCAAATGGATACCTTTTATTTTTATTTATTTTAGAGATGAGGGTCTTGCTTTACTGCCTAGGCTGGAGTGCAATGGCATGATCATAGGCTCACTGCAGCCTTGACCTGGGATCAAGTGATCCTCACGCCTCTCAAGTAACTGGGACTATTGGCACACACTACCATGTCCTGCTAATTTTTAATTTTTTTTTAAAAAGATGGAGTCTTGCTTTGTTTGCCCAGGCTAGTCTCAAACTCCTGGCCTCAAACAATCCTCCCACCATGGCCTCTCATGTTACTGGGGTTACAAGCAACAGCTACTTGTGCCCAGCCAACTGCATACTTTTTTTAAAAAAAGCCAAAATAAGTTTTAGAATAGATATTTACTACTTTTTTCTTACTCCATTATTCAAAAGTAAATTCCCATTTTTAATAATTTTATTTCATGAAGTATTCTTGATATGTCATTTATCAAATTTTATGAAATTTAACAAAGCAAGATAAAAATAATGTTAACATTGTCCTTTAAGTATCTAAAATTAACCTCTAGGTTTTTACATGTGTTTGACAGTAACTACCAGGAGCACTTCCAGCTAAAGGAAAAATAAAATGATTATCACATAAGATCTATGTGAGCTATCTAGAGCAGGCATCCCCAAACTTTTTACACAGGGGGCCAGTTCACTGTTCCTCAGACCTTTGGAGGGCTGCCACATACTGTGCTCCTCTCACTGACCACCAATGAAAGAGGTGCCCCTTCCTGAAGTGTGGCGGGGGTGGGGGGGGGCGGATAAATGGCCTCAGGGGGACGTATGCGGGCCGTAGTTTGGGGACGCCTAATCTAGAGAAACTCTGCACTAAGGTGTAAACATTCAGTGAAAATGTCAACTTTTTGATTCAGTGCTCTTGACTCTTAAGAATATGTAAAATGAGTGTTTTACATCCTTGCTTTTAATTTCAATAAATGAATTAAAATAGGATAGGAATACATCACATTTACCACCTCTTCTTCCACTGGGAGAGTCAATCAACATCCTTTCCTGAAAAGGTTCTTAACCTTAGAGAGAAAAGAATCTGCTCTGGGCAACAAAACAAAAAACTTATTTGTTCAACAGAATTGCTTGTACTCCTCCCAGGGTTTACTTTTTATTCTCTCCCTCCCTTAACAAAATCCATCTTTTATCTCATCAGTTTATTTAGCAAAAACAATATAAACTAACTCTACAATCTTCTCTAGGCTATGAAACAATTTCTCTTTTAAGATTAAGACAAGAAATCACAGTTCAGACTGATTGAAGGATTCAGATTAAGTATTTCCTGAATCAGTATATGCTGGGCGGTAAGACTACAGTGAGAGGTAGAGTGTGTTAGAAGCAAAAGGAAAAAAACAAGACAATACATATCCTGCTTCAGTAATTATAATTACAGAAAGACGTAAGTGATAATGTCCAACATTCATAAAGAAAATAATGATAATAAATTTAACCAAATTCTAATTATTCAGGAATTTAAGAATCAAGTCTAATTATTGAGAATAGCTTCTTGGAGAAAATGAAACATATATGCTATGTAAAGCAGGGGCCCCCAAACTCTGGGTCACAAACTGGTACCAGTCCATGGGCTGTTAGAAACCGGGCTGCACATCAGAAGGTTAAGCAGAAGGCAAGCAAGCATTACCACCTCAGCTCTGCCTCCTGTCAGATCAGCAGCCACATTAGATCCTCACAGGAGCACGAACCCTACCATGAACTGCGTGTGCAAAGGATCTAGGTTGTGCGCTCCTTATTAGAATCTAATGCCTGATGATCTGAGGTGGAAGAGTTTCATCCCAAAACCAACCCCCACCACCCATTCCATGGAAAAACTGTCTTTCATGTAACTGGTTCCTGGTGCCAAAAGACTGGGGAATGCTGATCTAAAGAAACAAGTAAAGAAAATAAAGCAGATGATCAGTCTAATGCTATAAGTAGCCCAGGAGTTTTAAACTTTTACTGCATGATCATTCCCATTAAATTTTCAGCCAGTAGTTCTGAGAATGTTTCACATTTTGTATTGTGTTAAACATCCTTATTAAAGCTTTAGAAAAATAAAATAACATACAGCTCATAATTCACCATTTTCTCTGGCAAACACCTTCCTATGCAGACAAGGGAGCCATTTCTACCATGAGTGATCTGAAGCATAGGTGATGCAGAAGTGAAAAGCATGAATTTTAAATGATGCAGAAAGTCTGTGAATAACACAGAAGTTTTAAATCTCAACAAAGTGAAAAAAAAGTAAGAATGAGTCTAAAGGGCAAAGGAAATGACAGATTTGGTTAAGAGGATATGTTATACAATAAAGCTCACATCACTATATTACACACACATATGTTCCCCAAACTTGTAATAGATTGCTTCATTCAATGACAATTGATCCTGTCTTTATATAAAATTTTGATATTTTGCTCACATACAGTAATTTAGTCTTGTGAAAAATATTGCAATGAAATATTTATCTTGATTATTGAGTTTTTTCTTGCTTCCTTTAATTTTGTGATTGAGGTAAGTCCCTCACTGGTCTCATCCTCCTTGTCTTGGTGCTGACAGGTAATTATTAGAATGAAACAAATGTAGGATAGAAGCCAAAATTAAATGGAAAACATTGAGAGGTGATAAATATATGATCTAAGGCAGCAGTCTACAAACTCTGGTACCAGGGACCAGTTTCGTGGAAGACAATTTTTCCTCAGACAGGTTGGGGAGATGGTTTCAGGATCAAACTGTTCCACCTCCAATAATCAGGCATTGGATTCTCATAAAAAGTGTGCAACCTAGGTCCCTTGTACACACAGTTCAAGATAGGGTTCGCACTCCTATGAGAATCTAATGCTGCTGATGATCTGACAGGAGGCAGAGCTCAGGAGGTAATGCTGGCTTGCCCACCACTCACCTCTGGCTGTGCAGCCTGGTTCCTATCAGGCCATGGATTGGTACTGGTCCATGGCCCGGGGTTTGGGGACCACTGATCTAAAGGCAAAAAAGACTAAAAAGTTTAAAGAATTAAGGTGACAAGTGATGAAAAGACAAGGGATGAAAAGATAGCCGACAGAGCTAAGAAAAAAGAAACAGAGTTAAAAATGTGGGAAGCAGCAACAAAAAGCCAGGTTAAAAAAGTCATGGGCATGTTAAACAGATTTGAGAAAAGCACAAAATGAAAGAAATATAATAATGAGTATCAAAGGAGATAAAGCAAATACTTTTGCTGGTGTTTTCAAATGTGAGAATATAACACTTATAACAGAAAGATACCCTATGCCCAGGAAAAACAGACATAGAAAGATCAATACAAATATATATTCGGTAAAGTTAATTTATTTCAAGAATAAAGGAAATGCTATAGAACACTGTTTCTCAAGCTTTTTGCATCACCACACCCTCTACCCCAAAATTAAATACAAAGGATAAGATTTTTGTCCATTAGAATTTCGGGGGCTATAAACCACTGTTTTATCTAAGATTTCATCCCTCCTCAAGAACCAAGTATCACCACCACTGAGAATGCCATGCTACAGGAAAAAGACATCTATAAAATGGTAGGTTGCATATTTTCTCATGTAACATTCATTGTTAAGGACAAAAAAATTTCAAAAGGTGAATGAATACATGGCACTTATATCTATTCCCTACCAAAATAACCTTACAGGAACAAAAGAGATATAAATGTCCAAAAGAAAAACAAAAAACTTATCACCAAAATTCACAGTTAGAATGTGGTAAATGACTTAACAGGTGTTATCAAAATACCAGGGGTTTCACTAAGTCCTGCTGCTCACAGCACAGCAAGCCAATCACTGAGACGATTACTGCTAGGGAAGAAGCCTTTAATAGGGTGCTACAGTTGAGGAGATGGGAAGTCATTCTCAAATCTATCTCCCTGACTGACTAAAATTAGGGGTCTATGGAGCAGGGAAGACATATAACCATGTGTGGAAACAAGAATTTGGGTGGGGGTAAGGAAAAGGAGTTGCTCAACAGGAAGTAGGTGGTTGGTTAGGCACTTACGACAGGTAAAAGTTCTGGCAACTCATTGCCCAGGTGCAGTGATCCGTAAGTTTCCAGTTCTTTGATACTACCCAGGAGGTCTGATAGATGGCTTCCAGAGAAAGCACTTCAGATAAGACAAATGTAACTTTCTCAGGTTTCAAGACTAGGAGGGTCAATTGCTAGGTTTATGCAAAAGAAATCATAAACATCAGTTCTATGGGAAAACTGGGCCAGATTCACAGGCCTGAGAAAACTGAAAATTAAAAATCTACAAGAGAAAAGACAAAAATATCAAGCCAATTTGCAGACAACACTGGAGAAGTAAGGGAACTGGAGGCATCAGGTAGCACTAGAGGCCAAGGCATGGATGGAGCTGAGACCAGAATTAATTGAGTCATTAAAAGGTGCAACAAGACCCCTTAAATCCCACATGGCCATCCCAAGCATTGGTGACTACTCACCTACTGCCACATAGTAACATTAGAGGCCCACTCTCCACCCTCTGGAGAGATTAAATTAGACATCCCTACACAGAATAGGATAGAGGGTGCTATGGGAGACGGGGGTGAAAGGAAGCAGATAAATAAAAGTCTTCATATTAAAGACTTCTTTCCCCTTGTTGGCACCCAGAAGGCTAGGGCCCACACTTGCTATGTTGTGCAGGGTGGTCTGATAAAGACTTGAGCACTGGCGTGTGTGTGTGTGTGTGTGTGTGTGTGTGTGTGTGTGTGTGGTGTGTTTGGACACAGTGTCTCACTTTGACACCCAAGCTAGAGTGGTGAGATCTTGGCTCACTGCAACCTTTGCCTTCTGGGCTCATGCAGTCCTCCCACCTCAGCCTCTGGAGTAGCTGGGAGCACAGGTGCATGCCATCACATCTGGATAATTTTTGTATGTTTTGTAGAAACAACGTCTTGCCATACTGCCTAGGCACGGGTCTTGAGCTCCTGGACTCATACCACCCACCTGCCTCAAGTGCTGGAACTACAGGTGTGCACCACTGCAGCTGGCCCAGAGTTTTATAATCAGAATTTAAGGTTCTCTTTCTCGGGCACTCTAATTTAGGATTATCTCCTAGGTTCTTTTGCCTGGTTCCTATAGAAAAAATGATGGCAGGTTTTCTTTAATGGAGTTTGAGCTCTCTCACATCTCTGCCATGATAGACAGTGACTGAGATCATGGTTCAGGATACTCTGTCAGGTGAACACATATGTGGTTCAGAAGTCAACCAGAGACTTGGGGAAAGTTTATATATACAATTTTGAGATCCCTGTCTCTAGCTCTCTCCTTTTTTTAAGTTTTGAACTTATTTTCTAATAGCACTGGTTATGCCAAGTAACTTTACCAGGTTCTACCAGTTAGAAAAATGGTTGGCTGATTTTTCTGTATGAGTTATAGACAACTAGCCCCACCAACACAATGGAGATTTGACCCTATTCTACCCTGACAGTAGGATACCTCATAATTTCCAGATACCCTGCCAAACACTTGTGAAGGCGAAAGACTTAAAATTGTCTAAACCTAGCATCTCTCTTTTTTGTTTTAACAAATAAACGCAAAGTATTAAAATTTCTTTACTCAACAAGACAGTTAAATAAATCCTATTAGGTTCAAACAAGATGACTCAATCAGTACTCCAAATTATAAGCCACAAAAATTGATTCTTGCTCACTTAAGAAGGAAAGAAATTCATTTAGAAGGTATTAGCAGTTCACATTGCTAAGAAATACAAAGAACTGAGATCAGAAAATGGAAAGGAGCCAGGGTGGACTGGGCAACAAAACCCCTGCTAGGACTGCACCACAGGTACCATTTGTATAGACAGGACTGCTTCCATTTCTGGACCTTGTAAGCCTCTGCTGGCACTGCTGCTACTGGAAACTTCATACTCCTGCTGCCAGCAGTATCAGAAGAAAAACTTCCTGTCTCTTGATTCTCTGTATTGGTCCGGTTACAGAATCAAAGTAAGGCAGGAGAGGAAAACAAGGTGAAGGGGTTGGGGATAGAGAAGGATAGCACAACAGTCTGATAGGTTAGGCCTAATTCATATGGTCTATATGCTAACTAAGGGGAGTCAACAAGATGGGAGACTATAGGATGGAAGAAGCAATTAAGTATCTGGTCTTTACAGATTATTTGAAGGAGATCTTCCACTCATGTGGTGGATAATTCCTCAAAAGCAAAAAGAGGATTTTTATGAGCATGTTACTTAACAACCTATTATTTCTCTTAAATCCACCCTTCTATACGGTTTTGTGCTACTGGAACTGGGATGCTGCAAACTACATTTTTCCTTTGCCAGCTGCCTTTTATTTGGTTCTGTCAATGTGGGAACATTAGTTAAGGATTAGAAGCCAGGAACAAGATAGAAAGAACTTGCACATTCCTGTTTGCATATTGTTTCCTTCCATCAGCATCTGCCCAGCAAAAGTCCTTAACTCTGGCAGTGACAGTCAGTTCTACTCAACAGATTCTTTTAAAACTCCCTGAACCAGCTTCATCTAGACACCTCAGAGGTACCAATAACAGCTATGCATGACCCACTTCTTAGTTACATGAGGTGTCACTCCATAACATTTCCTTTACAGATTAGTGGGATATTAGAGTATAAGTTACAATGGGTATAATCTCCCTTCTAGATGTCTGAGACCCAGCTGCACAAAGCATTTCCTTTAAGCTTCTGAGACAACAACAGCAGATGAAGAGCAACCCCCTCCAGCTGAGCCTCAACTCTTCAGAGATCCTTTCTCTGAGTTCCAGAAGAACTCATCAGCTAGATGGCCCTTTCAATTCAGAGGTTTAAGCCTCATTCCAGGCGGGTCCTAAGGTAGGTTCTTTGTTGTTATACTGACCACGGTAGTTCTAGGTGTAGAAAGTCTAATGCCAGCAGGCAGCAACTTTTTTTTCTGTGTCACATCTCTGTAGGACTATCCCTCCAGACTTAAAGGTTCTGATAATCCTAACTACTTCCCTTTGTTCCTACAGTTTAAGAATTAGAAGCTGGTCCTTGAAATGATCACCTCTGTATTACCTCAATGTTTTTCTTTCATTCTTTCACTTCTCCCACAACTGTTTGAACAATTTCCTATATTAAACACTTTCTGTTAAAATACCTAATGTGGTTTCTAGTTCCAGGTGACCCTCTTAATTGAATGCTGAGAATAAAATTCAGAAAACTAATGTCCACACAAAAACATACAGAAAGATATTCATAAAAGCTTTATTTGTGGCCAGGCACAGTGGCTCACACCTGACATCCCAGCACTTTGGGAAGCCAAGGCAGGTGGATCACAAGGTCAGGAGATCGAGACCATCCTGGCCAACATGGTGAAACCCCGTCTCTACTAAAAATACAAAAAAACTAGCTGGGCATGGTGGCACATGCCTGTAGTCCCAGCTACTTGGGAGGCTGAGACTGCAGTGAGCCGAGATCACGCCACTGCACTACAGCCTGGGCGACAGTGCGAGACTCTATCTCAAGAAAAAAAAAAAAAAGCTTTATTTGTAACAGCCCCAAACTGGAAATAACCCAACTGGTGAATGCCTAAACCACGGTACAGAGATGGAATACTACTCAGCAATAAAAAGGAACCAATTATTGATATATTCAACAACTTAGTGGATTCTCAAGAAAATTATACTGAGTGAAATAAGCCAATCTCAAAAAGCTATATACTGTATGATTGTATTTATATAAAATCCTCAAGATAATAAAATTATAGAACTGGAGAACATCTTAGTGGTTTCCAGTGGTTAGGGATTAGAGAGTAGAATGAAGGGAGAGAGTTGTAATTATAAAGAGGTGGCATAAGAGGCTGGATGTGGTAGCTCACACCTGTAATCCTAGCACTTTGGGAGGCTGAGGTGGGCAGATTGCTTGAGCTCAGAGTTCAAGACCAGCCTGGTCAACCTGGCAAAACTCTATCTCTACCAAAAATACAAAGGTTAGTTGGGCATGGTGGTGTGTGCCTGTAGTTCCAGCTACTTGGGAGGCTGAGGCCAGAGGACTGCCTGAACCAGAGAGGCAGAGGCTACAGTGAGCCAAGACTGCATCACTGCACTACAGCCTGGGCAACAAAGAGATCTTGTGTCACATACACACACAAAAAGTGTAGCATAGGAAATCTCTGGGGTGATAAAACAGTTCTGTAATTTGATTGTGATGATTTTCATAAGAATCTAAGTGATATAACTGCATAGAATTATTCAGATGCACAGATGAGTATATGTAAGACTGGTAAAATAGAATGTACAATTATTTTAAAATTTTGCAGAAGATTTTTAAGTGAAAAACTAGAAATTTGTTTTTAAGTGGAAAACTTAAAAATTCAATAAAATGAAAGCGGTGGTTGGCCCTTAGTGTTAGAATTACAAGTGGTTTTCTTTTTTTAGAAATTTTTGTATTTGATAAGAGTTTGATAATGGATAGGCATTACTTCTGAAATGAAACAAATTGATGTTATAAGAAGGCAGAGCCAGACGGAGAAAAAGGACTCTCCAGTGATTATCCCTCTGCAGAAACATCATTTGGAATAACGATCCATGCAATGAAAACCCTTCAAAAGAGCTAAGAAAACCAAGTAAAAGTTCACAATACCTGTTTATGGCATACTAATAAGAAAATATCCATTAAAGACGGTAAAGGATAGTTTTACAGTATTTGTGTCAACACTCCCACAATGCAGAGATATCTCATCTAGGCAGCAGAATGCAGAGATATCTCATCTGCTTGGGGTAAAAAGAGAGAAGTGTAGGACTTTCCCTTGGTCCCCAATACTGGGTCTGCCATAGTAAAACTCCAGTGCCAGGCAGACCCACCACGGTACCTGCATCCAGGTTGGTATCTGTGAAATGAATCTCCTCACTTATCCCAGTGCTGGGTGGTAAACTGTAGCCATTGTAAAATGGACTCAATTTTTGGCTCCCATCACTACTGGATGATGACAGTTGCCCCAGGTTTCAGTCAAACCTCAGCCACAGGCAGGCCTCATGATTTTCAGATGCATCCCAGTGCTGTGCCAGCTGTGCTGGCAACAGATTTTAGTCTGCTGTTATACTGACCACGGTAGTTCTGGGTGTAGAAAGCCTAATGCTGCAACAGTTGCAATAGTCATGGGCTTAGAGATCACACCAGACAATCTGCCTAGGTTCTACCAACTGGCTTACTGATAAAGAGTCAGATAAAGCCAGGTTGCAAAACTTGCAGTAAATACCTACTTCTTCAACATGCAGATATAGATGCATAACAGCAAGGATCAAGAACAATCAGGGAAACACGACATTATTAAACAGACAAAATAAACTTCCAATGACAAATCCAAAAGAGATGAAGATGTTTCAAAAGTCTGACAAAGAAATCAAAATAGCTGTTTTAAGGAAGCTCAATGAACTTCAAGAAAATGCACAGCAACACTGAACAAAATGAGGAAAATAGTAAATGGCCAGAATGAGAAAATTAACGGATTGTAATAGTAATTAAAAGAAAACGGGCCAGGCATGGTGGCTCACGCCTGTAATCCCAGCACTTTGGGAGGCAAGGTAAGCAGATCATGAGGTCTGGAGGTGGAGACCAGCATGACCAACATGGTGAAACCCCATCTCTACTAAAATGACAAAAATTAGCCAGGTGTGGTGGTGCACTCCTGTAATCCCAGCTACTCAGGAGGCTGAGGCAGGAGAATTGCTTGAACCCAGCAGATGGAGGTTGCAGTGAGCCTAGATCTCGCCACTGCACTCCAGCCTGGGCGACAGAGTGAGATCATTTCAAAAGAAAAAAGAAAAGAAAAGAAAATCAAACAGAAATACTGGAGGTGAAAAATAAATGAATAAAATGAAAAATGCAATAAAGAATATCAATAGCAAAATCAATGACTCAAAAGCATCTGTGAACTTGAAGGGAGGTTATTTGAAAATTTATGGTCAGAAAAAAAAGAAGACTGAAAAGGAATAAAGCAAGCTTATGGAATTTATGAGACAGCATTAAAAGAGCAAATTTTTGAGTCATTAGAGTTCCAGAGGGAGTGGTAGAGAAAGACAAACAAGTAGAAAGGTTATTTCAATACGAACAGAAAACTTTGCAAACCTAGAGATATATAAATATTCAAAATTTGGTAAGGCATATATATTGCCAAATATTCAAAATTTGGCAATAATGATGAAAATTGTAACATTAAAAATTCAAAACATTGAGGGGTAGTAGAGCAGAAAGAATTTATTTTTAGCTTGTTATCAGTTTAAAATAACCTTTTATAACTATGCTTTTTGTAAACCTTATGGTAATCACAAAGCAAAAGCCTGCAATTAATACAAAAAATAAATATAAGGCAAGGTATCAAATGTACTATTAGAGACGATCACTTAGCCACAAAGACAATAAGAATGGAAAACAATTAGAAAGCAATTAAACAAGTGGTAGCAGTATGTCCTCACCTATCAATACACAAACATCTTAAATGTAAACAGATTAAATTCTCCAATCAAAAGACAGAGAGTGACTGGTTGGATTTTTAAAAAGGCCTATCTATATATTGCCTATAAGGGACTCATTTCAACATATATATACTGAAAGTAAAGAAATTTAAAAAGATATTCTATGCAACTGGAAGCCAGAAGACAGCAGGAATAGCTATACTTCCATCAGACGAAATAGACTTTAAGTCAAAAACTGTAAAAAAGAGACAAAGAAGGTCATTATATATTGATAACTCAGCAAGAGAATATCAATTATAAATAATATGCACCCAACGTTGTAACACCTAAATATAAGGCAAATCAAATATTAATAGATCTGGAGAGAAACACTACACACAATAATAGTAGAAAAATTCAACACCCCACTTTCAGCAATGGACAGATGATCTAGAGAGTAAATCAACAAGAAAACATCAGAATTAAACTATACTTTGGACCAAATGGACCTAACACATATGTACAAAATATTTCAGCTACAGAATATATTATCCTTCTCAACTACACATAGAACATTCCTCACAATCGATCATATATTAGACAACAAAACAAATGTTAACAAATTTAAGAAAACTGAAACTATATAGAGTATCTTTTCTGACCATAATAGTATAAAACTAGAAGTCAATAAAAGGAGGAGCTTGGAAAATTCACAAATACATGGAATTTAAACATCATAATCAAGTGATACAATGATGCAACAATGGTTCATCACAAACAAATCAATAAATGTGGTATAATACATGAAAATTGATGGACAAAAACCATATAATCAATAGATACAAAAACAGCACTTGACAAAATTCAACATCCTTTCATGATAAAAACACTCAACAAATTAGTTATAAAAGAAAGTACCTCAACACAATAAAGGCCATATGTAACAACCCACAGCTAATACACTGAACAGGGAAAAGTTGAACTTTTCTTCCAAGATCCGGAACAAGACAAGAATGCCAACTCTTGCAACGTCTATTCAACACAGCACTAGAAGTCCTAGCCAGACCAATTAGGCAAGACAAAGAAGTAAGTTAAATTTTCCCTGTCTGTAGATTACATGATCCTTATATATAGAAAGACCTAAAGACTCCACCAAAATACTGTCAGAACTAATAAATGAATTCAGTAAACTTGCAGGAAACAAAATCAACATAAAAAAAATCACCAGTGTTTCTGTACAATAACAGTGAACTATCTGGGGGAAAAAAATGAAGAAAATCCCACGTAGAATAGCTACAAAAAGAAAAGGAAATACAAATCAATTTAACCAAGGAAGTGAAAGATCTCTACACTAAAAACTATAAAACATTTAAGAGAGAGATCCAAGATGGCTGATCACTAGCAGCTCGGGATTGTGGCTCCCAGTGAAAGCACAGAGAATGAGAGAGTGCCACACTTCCAGACGAATTTTTCTTGCTCACATACCAGGAGATTCCCAGCGAAGGAGCCCCATGGGTCACCAGCATGATTCTTGTGGCCAGCGAGGTGGTTTTGCAGCTGCCTTGGTGCTGCGGTTCTTGGTGCAGAGTTAGAAAAGCACCATCAATCTTAACGCTGCTGCTTTGGCTGGCGCAGTGGGTTGCTCAGATTTTAGTGCTGGGAATCAACAAGTTGGACGTCCACTCAGAAATCCAATTAGAAAGACAGTAATTATAAAGACCACAGATGGATACATCTAGAATGAAGGGAAAAAACCAGCCTAAAAAGGCTGAGAATACCCAAAATCAGAACGCCTCTCCCTCTACAGGGGATCACAGTTCCTCATCAGCAAGGCAACAAGGCCTGATGGAAAACAAGTGTGTTCCATTAACAGAAGCAGGCTTTAAAAGGTGGATAAGAAACTTCTGGGAATTAAAAGAACTTGTTCTAACCCAATGCAAAGAAACTAAGAACTCTGAAAAAAGGTTTGATGAAATGTTAACAAGAATACACAATTTAGAGAGGAATATAAGTGAATTAATGGAGCTGAAAAACACAATACGAGAACTTCTTGAAGTATGCACAAGTTTTAACAGCCAAATTGATCAAGCAGAAGAAAAGATATCAGAGGTCGAAGACCAACTTAATGAAATAAAAAGAGAAGACAAGATTAGAGAAAAAAGGATAAAAAGGAATGAGCAAAGTCTCCAAGAAATATGGGACTATGTGAAAAGACCTAATCTATGTTTGATAGGTGTACCTGAATGTGATGAAGAGAACCAATCCAAGTTGAAAAATACGCTTCAGGATATTATTCAGGAAAACTTTCCCAACCTAGCAAGGCAGGACAATATTCAACTCCAGGTAATACAGAGAACACCACAAAGATATTCCTCAAGAAGACCAACCTCAAGGCACATAATTGCCAGATTCACCAGGGTTGAAATGAAAGAGAAAATACTGAGGGCAGCCAGAGAGAAAGGTCAGGTTACCCATAAAGGGAAGCCTATCAGACTCACAGCAGATCTCTCAGCAGAAACCCTACAAGCCAGAAGAGAGTGGGGGCCAATATTCAACATCCTTAAAGAAAAGAACTTTCAACCCAGAATTTTACATCCAGCCAAACTAAGCTTCATAAGCGAAGGAAAAATAAGATCTTTTGTGAACAAGCAAGCACTCAGAGAATTCATTACCACCAGTCCTGCTTTACAAGAGCTTCTGAAAGAACCACTACACATAGAAAGGAACATCCAGTATCAGCCTTTCTAAAAAATACCAAAAAATAAAGAGCATCAACATAATCAAGAATTTACATCAACTAATGGGCAAAACAGCCAGCTAACATTAAATGGCAATATTAAACTCACATATATTATTATTAATTCTAAATTTAAATCGACTAAATCCCCCAATCCAAAGACACAGACAGGCAAAAAAAAAAAGCCAAGACCCATTGGTATGCTGCATCCAGACCCATCTCACATGCAGGGATATACAAAGACGCAAAACAAAGGGATGGAGAAAGATTTACCAACTAAATGGAGAGCAAAAATAAATAAATAAATAGAAAGCAGGAGTTGCAATTTTTGCTGATAAAATAGACTTTAAAGCAACAAAGATCAAAAGAAGCAAAGAAGGATATTACATAATGATAAAAGGATCAATCTAACAAGAGCTAAAGATCCTAAATATATATGCACCCAATACAGGAATATCCAGATATATAAGACTTATAAAGAGACTTAGATTCTCACACAATAATAGTGGGAGACTTCAACATCAATATTAGACAGATCAATGAGATGGAAAGTTAACAACAATATCCAGGACTTGACTCAGATCCAGAACAAGTAGACTTAATTAACATTTATAGAACTCTCCACTTTAAATACACAAAATACATACTTTTATCAGTACCACATCACACCTATTTACAGGTTTAAATGAAATATTGGTTGGCTGCTTGTTAGTTATTTTCTTCCATCATTTTTTTTTCATGTCTCTATTATAAAGCACAATTATAGGCATACCCATTTTTAGACTGCATTCTAGCCCGGGCAATAAAGCAACACCCTGGTTCTGTCTCCCTCTTCCTCTTCCTTCCTCTCCTTCATTCTTTTTTTTCCGTTTCTTTTTCTTTCTTCTTAAAAAAAAAAATTTAAGAAAGAGAAGACAAAAATAAAAGGAAAGAGATCCCACGTTCATGAATCAGAAGAATTTATATAGTCGAGTTTCACTTAACAATGGGGATATGTTCTGAGAAATGTGTCGTGTGGTGATTTTGTCAGCTACACATATCTAGATAGTATAGCCTATTACTTCTACCTCTCAGCTAAGCTATGTAGTATAGCTTATTGCTTCCAAGCTATAAACCTGGACAGCATGTTACTATACTGAATACTGTAGACAATTATTATACAAGGGTAAGTATTTGTTTATCTAAAAACAGAAATAGTTATGTATTAAGCTGTGACTTTACCATGGCAACAACATCATCAGGTGATAGAAAATTTTCGGCCCCATTATAAACTTATGGAACCAACAGAAATAGTTATGTATTAAGCTGTGACTTTACCATGGCAACAACATCATCAGGTGATAGAAAATTTTCGGCCCCATTATAACCTTATGGAACCACTGGCTTACAAATGGTATGCTGATGACTGAAACATCTTTGTGAGACACATGACTGTATTGTTAAAATGCCTGCAGTACCCAAAGCAACCTATAGATTCAATGCAATTCTTCTTAAGATACCAATGACATTTTTCATAAAAACAGAAAAGGTAATCCTAAAATTCACGTGGAACCACAAGACCCCAAATAGCCAAAGGAATCTTGAGCAAGAAGAAAAAAGCTGGAGGGATCACACTACCTGACTTCAAAATATACTACACAAAACTATAGGAATCAAAACAACAGGTAACTAGCATAAAAACAGACATAACAGAGAGCCCGGAAATAAATCCGTGCATTTACAGCTAAATAATTTTTGACAAAGATGTGAACAACACACAATGGGGAAAGGACACTCTCTTTAATAAATAGTGTTGGGAAAACTGGATATCCACATGCAGAAGAATAAAATTAAATGCTTACTTTTCATCATATGCAAAATTCAACTGAAAATGGATTAAAATCTGAAATATAAGACCTAAAACTATGAAACTACTAGAAGAAAGCACAGGAACAATGCTCCATGACATTGGTCTGGCAAGAATTTTTCAAATAAAATCTCAAAAGCACAGGCAACAAAATAAAACATAGATAAATGAGATTTCAACAAACTAAAAAGCTTCCGCGCAGCAAAAGAAACAATCAACAAAGTGAAGAGAAAATCCATAGAATGGGAGAAAATATCTGCAAACTATGTATCTGGCAAGGGATTAATATTAGAAAAGTATCAGGAACTCACCTCAGTAACAAGAAAACAATCTAGTTAAAAAATGCACAAACACTAGAACTAACATATATCAGAAGAAAACATACGAATTGCCAACACGTATATAAAAAATGCTCAATGTCATGAATCATCAGGCAAACGCAAATGAAAACCATAATGAGGTATTACCTCACTCCTGTTGGAATGGCTAACAGCAAAAAGATGAAACAGAGTAAGTGTTGGCAAGAGTAATGAGAAAAAGGAATCCTCCCACACTTGTTGGGAATGTGAATTAGTAGAGCCACAAAGAAAAACACTATGGAGGTTCCTCAAAAAATTAAAAACAGAACTACCATATCATTCAGTAATGCCACTCCTTGGTATGTATCTAAAGTAAATAAATTCACTATGTTCAAAAAACATGAGTACTTCCTACTTTTATTATATCTCTATTCACAATAAGCAAGACATGGAATCAACCCCAGTGTCCATTAACAGATGAATGGATAAAGAAAATGTAGTATATGTACACAATTGAATACTATGCAGCCTGTTTTTTTTTTTTTTTTCCAGACATAGGGTCTTGCTCTGTTGCCCAGGCTGGAGTGCAGTGGCATGATCATAGCTCACTGCAACCTTGAACTCTTCGGCATAAGTGGTCCTCCTGCCGTACCCTCCTCAGTAGCTAGAACTCCAGGCACATTCTATCACGCCTAGCTCATTTTGTTTGTTTGTTTGTTTGTAGAGACAAGGTCTTGCTATGCTATGCTGCTCAGGCTGTCTTGAATACCTGGCTTCAAGTGATCCTTCTGCCTGGACCTCCCAAAGTACTGTAATTATAGGCATGAGCCACCAAAGCTGACTGATTCACAATTTAAAAGAAGAAAATTCTGTCATTTTTGACAACATGAATGAATCCAGAGGGGATTAAGCGAAATAAACCAGGCACAGAAAGACAAGTAATGCATTATTTTCCTCATACATAGAATCTTACAAAAGTTGATCTCTTAGAAGTAGAGAATGGAATGGTAGGTACCAGAGTCTGGAGAGTTTAGCGGGTGAGGAGGGTTAGGGAGATGTTGGTTAAAGGACAGATACATACTTACAGTTAGATAGGAGTATTAAGTTTAAGAGATCAATTGTACAAAATGGTAAATATAGTTAATGATTACATACTATATTCTTTTTTTTTTTTGAGACGGAGTTTCGCTCTTGTTAACCCAGGCTGGAGTGCAATGGCACGATCTCGGCTCACCGCAACCTCCGCCTCCTGGGTTCAGGCAATTCTCCTGCCTCAGCCTCCTGAGTAGCTGGGATTACAGGCACGCGCCACCATGCCCAGCTAATTTTTTGTATTTTTAGTAGAGACGGGGTTTCACCATGTTGACCAGGCTGGTCTCGATCTCTTGACCTCGCGATCCACCCGCCTCGGCTTCCCAAAGTGCTGGGATTACAGGCTTGAGCCACCGCGCCCGGCTACATACTATATTCTTAAAAAATGCTGAGAGTGGATGCTCAGGCTTCTCACTGCGAAAATGGTAACTGTGAGTTAATATATTTGTTAGCTAGATTTAACCATTTCACAATGTATACGTACTTCAAAAAAGCATGCTGTATACAATAAACAAGTACTTTTATATCAACTTTAAAATTAATAATTTTTTTAATGTAAAAAAATGTTACTTTAAAGTAAAAAGACTGGCTGTCAATCTTAATCATTGTTATATGTTGGTGAAATAAAGTTGTAATCAAAATACCTGCTAGTAGAACCCACAGCTTAATCAAGTAGAAGAACTATTTTCTTAGTACGTCAGGAAAGTCAGTTAAAAATAAATGACTTTAGGCACGAATCCAATCTGAAGAATAATGAATTTAGCCTTAGTAATAATGAAATTAGCCTGCCGATGGATGAGGAGGGTGGGACAGGAGGATCACTTGAGCCCAAGAGTTCAAGGTTGCAGTGAGCTATGACCATGTCACTGCACTCCATGTAGTCTAATAGACTAGATGAGATTATCATACACCAGGCAGGCTAATGACACAATGAAGACTGAGGTGTTAAAAGGAGGCCCACTGGCTATATCCAGTACCTAACATACATGGTATGATCTTGGGAAAATACCCACAGTCCAAAGCATGTAAAGTTTTACAAATCCATAAACTAGATCTTGTCACTGCTCCAGATGTAGAGAGACTTTAAGTCTAACCTAAGATGCTTCGAAGAGATTTAGGAATGTATCAATAAACATACCATACTGACAATTTAATGATTTATAGCAAGGGAACAAATGCCATGATAACCAGCCATTTCAATTTTCTGGTAAATGTGCTCCTTGTAAGAATCCTATCCAGAAAAATCTAATATAAAAGCTTCAACATGGGATCAAGATAGAGTGAAAAAACTTTTAGTGGCCAGTAGCCCCCAATTTAGTGTTTTTTCCAATTTCCATTTTAAGTGATAGAATCCTGTCTGCTACTGCCCCACCTTCCCAAATCTTAACTTTAATACCTACCTATTTTTAAAATGTATGGGAATGGGCAAGGAAAGAAGAGCCCTATTAGTTTTATTTTCCCCTCAAGATCATTGCCACTCTCACTAAATGGCCCCTGAGGCATTTTCACAAAAAGGGTGATTAACATGTCCTTTGAAAATTATATTGTTCCTAGGTCCCTTTCCCTTAAACTTGACAAAGGGTCTGTTCTTTCAGATATTTGTTTTCCTGCTTAGGGGCTTACTATTAGCTTTTTTTTTTTTTTCTTTTTTCAACAATTACCAATTTAGCTTTCTCTGTAATCAGTATATTCATATACGGAACTCTTCTATGTTACTTTCCAGCCTATCAAAGGTTAGAGATGGTATACAGACTTTTGTAACCTTAGGCAAATTCACTTAAACTCCTGAAGTTTCAATTCCTTATCTATGAATGTGGGGGTAATAATAAAACTTATTTCATTGGATTTTTGAGAGGGCTGAATGTGATAATCTACGTTTTCTATGTGCAAACAGTGAAAACATTTTGAGCAATGTTTGGCATAGCAAAAGCACTCAAATGTCAGCTACATACTTTAAAAAACCTATTTTTAATTTATTCAAAAAAAATAAAATCAAGCTTTAAAAAACACATTTAGCTTTAAAACAATACAATCTTCTCTAAAACATCTGTCTCTATCAATTCATAGGGATTATTTATGTAACATAAAAACACAAACAGGTGGAAAAAGGAAACATGTTTTCGATAATCTGGCAGCATAAAGCATTTTAAATTGTAGATGAATTAAATGATAAGTTAAAGAGGTTGTATTTTTTATTCCAATTTGTAACGCTGGGCTTCAGAAAACCGTATCCCAACTCTGGGAAGACATAAGAGCACAGAAATCGTGATTTTTTTTTTGTACCTATCACTACCTATTACCATATATTTAGTATATACAACAGAATGATTAAAAGGAAAACCAAATCATGTCATTCCTCTGTTCAAAGTCCTTCAATGCTCTCCATGACAAACTCTATACCCCTGACTTAATCTCAGAGCCACTCTTTCCTCTTCCTAGAATACTCTTCTCCAAATACATTCATTGTTTATCTGTTGCTTCCTGAAGGTACTGACTCAAGTGAATCCCTTCCTTTGTAACCTTATCTAAAATTTCAACCTCTAACTCCCACCTCTTCACATATGCTTCCCATCCAATTTAACGGCTTGAAAATAAGAAACTAGAGCAAAGGTAGTTAGGTGATCAAAATGATAACTTGTTGGATATAACAAAACCGTAAGGACTGGATAGTAAAATATTCTGGCTGGTCAGGGAACTCCCTACTCTAAATAACACTGGAAACAGTGAAAAATACTTATGCTTTTCTTTTCCATGCGTAATGTCCTTCTTTGGAGACAAAACTGATGCCTTGTCCTGTGTAATTATGGAAAGTCTGCACATTACACTAAAAAAAATACTGTGTACTCTGAGATGGAGGAAAAAAAAATCCAGTCATCCCACTTAGATTTAAAGTCCCCCAGATTCCCAAATTAACAAAACCTTGAACTATTTCTTTAACTACTGACTCCCTAACAACCCCTTTATCTTTGACTTCTGCAAAGCGGTTATCTGAAGATCTATGATGACCTTTGCAGATATGATAATCAGATGAAAAGTATGAAAAACCCTTGTTTTTCCTACTATGTAGAGACTAGATGTAAACTTTGGAATCTTATTTCCCCCCCTTTAAAACTGACAGTATTTTTATTCGGGGAGTTGGTTCTTTGGAAGTCTGAATTCTCTTGTAAACCTTCTTTGTAAGTAAATTTCTAAATCTCTTGGTCTCATTTTGATACTGCTCTGCTTATTGGCTCTCCCTTTACTTGTCTTTCCCTGATCCATAACATCAAGGGTACAGCTGGGCTGAAAACAGGGCAGGCTGAAATATGTGACACAGAAAGTCTTTTTTTAGATAAAGTATAGTAAAATTGGTTAGGTTTTCTCTCTCAGTTGTGTTTCCATGAAACTACATCCTAGTTCATGAAAGACATGAACTATAACACTATCAAAATCTCCTCTGACACAGTCTTTAAAACCTCTTAGTGTTATTTCTAAAAATTTCTGGGGTTTTGTAACTGCCTTATTGCTTACCCCCAATGTCCCAACCATAATGATATATAGCACAAATAAGTTCACAGAAGGTCAGTTCAATGAGAGCAAAGGTCTAATAAGACATAAAACAAACAAACAAAAAACCCAAAAACTAATAGGATACCAACTCCATAGAATATTATCCAGCTATTTTAATAAGCAAGTTTGTATGTATAAAAAAACACATCAAGGATTAACAATAACTACCTATAAACTATATGAGTAGAGCTAATTGTTTTCATTTGCTTACCTGTATTTTCCATAAATCATACATAATACTTTTGTTAAAGGAGAAAATGTTCATTTTAAAATCCCTAAGACTGAGATGGGCGTGGTGGCTCACGCCTGTAATCCAAGCACTTCGGAGGCCAAGGCGGGCGGATCACCTGAGGTCGGGAGTTCAAGACCAGCCTGATCAACATGGTAAAATCCCGCCTTAAAAAAAAAATAAGTAAATAAAATAAAATACATAAAAGACTGGTGGTTAAATATGGCAGATTAATATATTCATCTTTACTTACCTAACAAACCCCACTTAAAAGATAAGAAAAGACATCAAACTAGAAATAAGAAAATAAGGAGGAAGAGGAGGCTGGGCACAGTGGCTCATGCCTGTAATCCTTGCACTTTGGGAGGCTGAGGTGAGCAGATCAACTGAGATCAGAAGTTCGAGACCAGCCTGACCAACATGCAAAACCCCATCTCTACTAAAAATAGAAAAATTAGCCAGGTGTGGTGGCGCAGCACCTGTTAATCCTAGCTACTCTGGAGGCTGAGACAGGAGAATTGCTTGAACCCTGGAGCTGGACTCTGCAGTGAAACAAGATGGTGCCCCCGGGCAACAGAGAAAGACTCTGCCTCAACAAAAAACAAACAAACAAACAAAAGAAAAGAAGAAGGAAGAGCACAACAACAACAAAAGAGAATTCAATAAATTTCAGATATCTGAAAGCAAATGAGCAAATTAAGATGTTACAGGTAACTAGGGAAACCTGTGTGCAGTGAGGGAGGACAGGATAAGAAGCAATCCTATGTGTTCCGAAGACCCACAGAAAGAATAAAAAGAATGAGAATCAGCAATTTCTAACTTCAGATTCCTCTGAAGCTATAAACAGAAGAACCAATTAAAAGTAAGAAGCAATTAGTCTGCTCAAACACCACCCTTAAAAATAGCCAAATTACCCTTCTAGCAGGACTAGAGGTTTTCTATTTGGCTATGTTGAATGGAAAGAACCCTAAAGTAAGTGCTATCAAAGAAAGCTGAGGAAAGGGTTCAAAACAAATAGATCAAGGCAAAGCCTAACTTGAGTAGTGAAACTCTCACCCTCTACCCCCATCTGATACTATTTCCCCATCCAAAGCAAGCAAGGCTCCTCAGATAAATGGCTAACTCCAGGAATGGGGCAGGGGAGGTATAAGGTAAGATGAATCTGAAAAATCCTGAGCTTGAAAGTAAGGGGAAAAAAAAAAAAAAAGCCATAGGGGTATGTCAAAAGGACCAAGGAATCAGCTCAAAGGTGCTTCCATCTAAGACAATTTGATTATCAAAATATATGAGTACAGTAATAGATAACACATTCAATATTAAGTAGAAACAGGTAAGTCCCCTATGTTATTTAACAGGACAAAAAAGGACTGGATTTTGTTTATTTTTATTTTGTTTTTTTCTCAAATGACTGATTTGTACTGTTTGCTTTTTAATAGTAAAATGCTGGCTGTTTAGTTTTCTGTTCTTGTGCACCCCAAAATCTAAAAGGCAATAAAATATGTATATAAAAAATGCTGGCTGATAAACTCTGCAATGTTTGCAGCATTGAAAAAATCACTACTTTGCAAACGTTAAAAAAAGACTGAGTCGGGAATGCGTCATAAATAATTGCTAAATAAGAGAAAATGATGATGAGGGAATAAGATTATTATAGTCTTTTTTAATTTTAACTTTTATTTGGGGTTCAGGGGTACATGTGAAGGTAGGTGAATGTGTAGCATAGGGATTTGTTGTACAGGTTATTTCACCACCCAGGTGGTAAACCCAGTACCTAATAGTTACCTTTTCTGCTCCTCTCCCTCCTCCTACCCTCTACCCTCAAGTAGACCCCAGAGTCCATTGTTCCCTTCTTGGTGTTAATGAGTTTCCACCATTTAGCTCCCACTTATAAGTGAGAGTATGTGATACTGTTTCTGCATTACTATGCTAAGGATAATGGTCTCTAGCTCCATCCACATTCCTGCAAAACACATGATCTCATTCTTTTTTATGGCTGCATAGTATTCCATGGTGTCTATGTACCACATTTTCTTTATCCAAACTGTCACTGATGTACATTTAGGTTGACTCCATGTCTTTTTTCTTCTTTTAATTGTGAACAGTGCTGCAATTAACATTCAAGTACATTATGTCTTTACGGTAGAAGGATTTATATTCCTCTGGGTATATACCCAGTAATAAGACTGCTGGGTTGAATGGTAGTTTTGCTTTTAGCTCTGTGAGAAATCACCATGCTGCTTTCCACAAGCGTTGAACTAATTTACACTCCCACCAACAATATACAAGTGTTCCCTTTTCTCTGCAACCTGAGCATCTGCTGTTTTTTTGACTTTTTAATAATAGCCATTCTGACAGATGTGAGATGGTATCTTACTGTTTACACAGTTTTAATGTATCTTCCATGGACCTTACCTTCTAGTTTCAAGGATACAGAAACTACAAAGCAGAAAAACTAGACAACCCTTGGTCCTTTGCTGAATTATTGAAATTAATGTCAAATGAGGGATCAACACTATGTCTCTGATGTGATACTCTGAGAAAAACACTACATCATTTATATAATTGTCTGAACTTAGGTACTTATAAGTTAGATACACCATTTTTGCAACTCTTCTATGTGAAATGATTTCAAAATAAAAAGTTAAAAAATAAAAATGATACTTAAAAATAGACCATTGGTTAACTCTATTCTTTCTTCCTTCACAGAAGTCCTTTACAGAAGCCAGCTGCTTAATCTCTCCTTATACCTCATTGCTAAGGACAGCCAAAGCTCATCAGACATTTGAAGAAAACCTCTAATGATAAAATCACAGAAAACAGAAGGGGAAAAATGGAATTCTGAAGCAACAGTCAACAATGCAAGAATCAAACGATAAACTCTCACACATACATGCCCTACGTCAGGCGTCCCCGAACTTTTTACACAGGGGGCCAGTTCACTGTCCCTCAGACCATTGGAGGGCCACCATATACTGTGCTTCTCTCACTGACCACCAACGAAAGAGGTGCCCCTTCCTGAAGTGCGGCGGGGGGCTGGATAAATGGCCTCAGGGGGCCGCATGCGGCCCGCAGGCCGTAGTTTGGGGACGCCTGCCCTATGTTATACACGCACACGTGTGCACACATACATATAACTCCAACTGGGCCCTCTACCCTCGTCTCTAGACTTTTACTCAGTTGCTCTATTAACTTCCTGTAATGCCTAAGAGGCTTCTCAACATAATCCAAAACTGATCATCTGATTTGCCTTCCTCAACTTCTCCGGTAGGATTCCGCATTTCTCTAAATGGTAACAATACGGTTGCTTAGACCTGAATCATCTGATTCATCATTTCTCTCATACTCCATAGGAATTCATTAGCAAATTTGCAAATCTTGTCAGTTCTGCCTTCAAAAGAAATCCAGAATCCAAGTGCTTTTCATAATCTCTACCACTGTAACTCTGATCCAAGCCACCATCATCTCTCATCTGGATTACCTGCAACAGCCTTCAAAGGCTGCCTGATTCTATTTTCCTGCTTCCATCCCTGTCTCCTACAATCTATTCTTAACACAGCACCCCAAGTGATCCTGTTGCAAGGATGAAATCACTCCTCTGCTCAAACCTCCAGTAACTTCCCATCTCACTTAGCATTAAAGTCCAAGTCCTTAAGGATGATCCGCAAGGCTCTCCACAACCAGGCCTCACTACAACTTTCCTTTCCCCAGTCTACTCTGCTCTAGCCATACTAGCCTTCTTTCACTAGCTGTGGTTGGCCTTTACAACTAATATGCCTTCTTATCTGGTCACCACTTCCTCTAAATGGCATGGCTTCTCAAATTCCCCATTTCACTCATTATAAAAACTCCCCCAACACACACATTTTTACATCTCTGAAACAAGCATGTGTTTTACACCTGATATAAACTTGAATAGTTAATAAAGTATATAATTATATGGTGCACCTTAAGTTTGGTGGCATCGAACTCATTAAAATACACTAATACTTTGTCAGAGAAACCTTCACAGCCCACCCTACAATAAAAGATGTTAAGATAACAAAAGCTGGGCCGGGGGCGGTGGCTCAAGCCTGTAATCCCAGCACTTTGGGAGGCCGAGGCGGGTGGATCACGAGGTCAGGAGATCGAGACCATCCTGGTCAACATGGTGAAACCCCATCTCTACTAAAAATACAAAAAATTAGTTGGGCATGGTGGCGCGTGCCTGTAATCCCAGCTACTCAGGAGGCTGAGGCAGGAGAATTGCCTGAACCCAGGAGGTGGAGGTTGCGGTGAGCCGAGATCGCGCCATTACACTCCAGCCTGGGTAACAAGAGCGAAACTCCGTCTCAAAAAAAAAAAAAGCTACTTAATAAAAATGTGCTAACAGCCTAAGAGGAATGGACTCCCCAGACAAAGTTAGTCTGAAAAATAACATAACTCCAAGTGTAAATATCTTCAACAATTTGTTTTCTGTTTGTAAACCTTACTTGCATTTCTTTTCAGGAAAATACATAGGAAAGCTAAATATAACTATTCATTATTCATTTCCAATTCTTTCATATAACGCATTGACTTGATGTATCTACCTCATAGTTTATTCAATTCTGAGAATCTCTAAATAAAACAAAACCCTGTCTTTAATTTTTACTCTCAAATAAAGGCATAATATGGACAAATTATATTACTGTGATTTTTGGCTACAATGATAATAAAAGAAAATGTTAATTTTGTGGTTATACATGATCTCTCCTCTCATAAGAATCACAATCTAGTAAGACTAGCACCCAAAATAATTGGATGTCAGAGATCCCAAAACATATTTTTGCAATGATACTGGAATGCTACAGGACCTTACCAGAACTGATTTGATTATAATTACTTGATAAAAGCGTTATTTTGATGACCTTAACTTAAAGTTTCTAAAACTACTACTTTCCTGGGACAGAGTACCATATGGGCTCCTGGAGTCCTCAATTCCAGTCCTTGGCTCTGGGATGCCATTTCTAGACCAGCCCTGGGCCAGAAGGGACCTCACTACCCTAAAAGGAGAGACCCAGGCCTGGCAGCATTCACCACAAGATGACTAAAGAGCCCTTGGACCTTGAGTGAACATCAGCAGTATCCCGGCAATACTAATTACAGGTCTGGGGCAGTGGCTGACACAGGACGACATTCTATCATGAAGAAAGGTGAGAGAAGAGTGGGAAGGACTTGGGCTTGAGTGCTAATTCAGCCCCAATAGACTAGAGCATCAAGTAGATACCTAAGGCTCCTGACTCCAGGCCCTGGCCCAGGGGGTAGCTTGCCACCCTGAAGGGAAGGCAACAAGCCTGGCTACATTTGTCACCTATTGACTGACACCTATTGGGGAGCCCTTAGGCCTTGAGTAAACATCAGCAGTAGCCAGGCAGTGGTCACTGTTGGCCTTAGGAAAGGCCCAATGTTGTGGTGGCTTTGGGTCTGACCCAGTATAGTCCCAGTGGTAGTGGCCACAGTGGTGCTCTGTGTCACCTGTATTCCAGCCCCATGCAGCTCAACACAAACAAACTCCATTTAGGGGAAAGGGTAAAAAACAAGAGTTTCTGCCTGGTAATCCAGGGAATTCTCTTGGATCTTACCCAAGACCAGCAAGGCAGATCTCATAAAGTCTGCAAGAGTCACAATATTACTAGGCTTGGGGTACCACCTAATGCAGATGCTGCTGCAGCAACTAGAGACTTAGATCACAACAGTCTGTTCCCATTGAACACTTGGAAAACCTTCCTAAGAAGAATGCATACAAAGAAGCCCACACTGCAAGGACTATAAAAAATACCTAACTTTTAATGACCAGAAATCAGTGAACAACCATAAGTATTAAGAACATCCAGGAAAAGAGATGACCTCACCAAACAAACTAAATAAGGCAAAAATGATAAATCTTGGAATGACAGAGATATTGGCTTTTAAGATACAGTATTCAAAATAGCTATTTTTGAGTTAGCTCAATGAAACTGAAGATTGTGTAACTCAGATGAAATTCAGATTCCTATTAAATAAATTTAACGGACTGCACAAATTTAATAAAATTAAGGAGAAATTCTGGAGTCGAAAAATCCATTGATATGATGAAATATACATCAGGGTCTCTCAACATCACAATTTATTGTGCAGAAGATACAGTGAGTAAGCATGTAGATAGACTATTTAAAAATACAGAGTCAGAGGAGATAAAAATGAGTAAGAAAGAAATTAGCAAGCCTACAAGACCTACAAAATACCCTCAAAAGGGTAACTCTAAGAGTCACTGGTCTTAAACAGAAAATAGTGAGGTGAAGGTATGAAGTTTATTCAAAGGTATAACAACAGAGAAAGAGATCAATATGAACATATAAGAAGGTTATAGAACATCAAGGAGATTTAACCCAAATTAGGCTACCTCAAAGCACTAAATAATCGAACTCCAAAAGATTAAGCATAAAGATGCTAAAAGTAGCAAGAGAAAAGAAACAACATACAATGGAGCTCCAATACATCTGGCAGAAGACTTCTCAGTGGAAACTTTACAGAACATGAAATATTTAAAATGCTGAAGAAAAATCTCTTATCTTAGAATAGTTTACAAATCTCCTTCAAATAAAAAGATTTTCACGGAAAAACAAAAGCTGAGGGACTTCAACACTAGACCTGTCTTTTAAGAAATGCTCATCTGGAAAAAAAAGGACATTAACAAGCAATAAGAAATCATCTGAAGTTACAAAACTCACTGGTATTAGTATGTACACAATCACAGAATATATAACACCATAATTGTGGTGTGTAAACTATGCATATCTTGAGTAGAAAGACTAAATGATGAACCTACAAAAAATGATAACTATATCAACTTTTGAAGACACAGACAGTATAACAACATATAAAGAGAAACAATAAAAAGTTTAAATGTGGGGGGGTGATAAAATTAAAGTATAGAGTTTTTATGAATTCTCTCTGTTTCTTTGTATCTTTTTGCAACCAACGCTAAGCTGTTATGAGTCTAAAATAATGGTCTGTTATTTGAAAGCCTCATGGCAACATCTAATCAAAAAACCTACAGCAGACAAAAAGCAAAAAAGTAAAACATACCACCAGAGAGAATGACCTGCACACATACACAAAAAGAAAACAAACAGGAAGGAAAGAAGAAAAAGAAGACCACAAGGCCGGGCGCGGTGGCTCACGCCTGTAATCCCACCACTTTGGGAGGCTGAGGCAGGTGGATCACGAGGTCAAGAGATTGAGATCATCCTGGTCAACATGGTGAAACCCCGTCTCTACTAAAATACAAAAATTAGCCGGGCATGGTGGCGCACGCCTGTAGTCCCAGCTACTTGGGAGGCTGAGGCAGAAGAATTGCTTGAACCCAGGAGGCGGAGGTTGCGGTGAGCCGAGATCGTGCCATTGCACTACGGCCTGGGTAACAAGAGCGAAACTCCGTCTCAAAAAAATAAAAAAGAAAAAGAAGACCACAAAATAATCAGAAAACAAATAACAAAATGGCATAAGTCCTTGCTTATTAATAACAATATGAATGTATATGGATTAAACTTGCCAATCAAAAAACAGAGTGACTGAATGGATTTAAAAAAAAAAAGCAACACCCAATGATCTGTTGCCTTCAAGAAATACATCATCTATAAAGACACAGACTGAAAATAAAAGAATGGAAAAAGATATTCCATGTCAATGGAAAGCAAAAAGAAGCAGGATTAGCTATACTTATATCATATCAGACAACATATATTTCAAGACAGAACCAACAAGTACGGAAGGTTATCATATGATGATAAAGGGGTTAATTCAGAATGATATAACAAAAGTAAATACATATATGCAACCAACACTAGAGCAATGAGATATATAAAGCAAATATTAATAGAACTAAAGAGAGAGACAGCCATAATACAATAAATGGAGACTTCAACACCCCACTTTCAGCACTGGACAGATCATTCAGACAGAAAATCAAGAAACAAACATCAGATTTAATCTACACTATAGACCAAATGGACCTAAAAGATAGTTACAGAACATGTTAATACAACAGTTGCAGAAGACATATTCTCCTCAGTGCACATGGATCATTCTCAAGGAGAGAACATATGTTAGGCCACAAAATAAATTTAAAAATTCAAAATAACTGAAATTGTATCAACCTCCTTCTCTGACCACAGTGCAATAAAACTACAATTCAATAACAAGAGAAACTTGGAAATAAATGATATGCTCCAAAATGACCAGTGGGTCAAATGAAAAAATTAAGAAGAAGAAAAAAAAATTGTTTAAACAAACAAAGATGGAAATACAATATACAATAACCTATGGAAGGCCAGGAGTGGTGTCTCACACCTGTAATCCTAACATTTTGGGAGACCAATGCAGGTGGAGTGCTTGAAGGCAGGAGTTTAAGAAAAGCCTGAGCAATAAAGCAAGAGACTGTCTACACAAAGAAAACTTAAAAAAAAAAAAGAAAGAAAGAAAGAAAAAAGAGCCTACAGTATACAGTGAAAGTATTACTAAGAGTGACATTTTTATCAATAAGCACTTAGATTAAAAAAAATGTAGAAAACATCCAAATAGACAGGCTAATGATGCATCTTAAAGAAAGAAAAAAGCGAACCAAACTCAAAATTAGTAGAAGAAATAATACAGATCAGAGCAGAGACAAATGAAATTGAAACAAAAAAATACAAAAGATCAATGAAATACAAGTTGTTTTTTTTTGTAAAGATAAACAAAATTGACAAATCTTTGATAAACAACCAAAGTAAAAAAGAGAAGACCCAAACAGATAAACTCAGAGATGAAAAGGGAGACATTATAACTGATACTGAAGAAATTCAAAGGATCATTAGAGGCTGCTATAAGCAAGCCAAGAACTGGAAAACCTAGAAGAAATGGATACATTCCTAGACACATACAGCAACCAATACTGAACCAGGAAGAAATTAAAAACCTGAACAGACCAATAACAAGTAGTAAAATCAAAGCTGTAATAAAAAGTCTCTCAGGAAAGAAAAGCCTGAGGCCCAATGGTTTCGCTGTTGAAACTTACTGAACACTTAAGGAAGAACCAAATGAATCCTACTCAAACCATTCTGAAAAACAGAGCAGAAAACACTTCGAAACTCATTCTATGAGGCTAGTATTACCCTGACACCAAAACAGACAAAGACACATTAAAAAAAAAAAAAAAAAAAAAAAAAAAAAAAAAAAAAAAAACCCAAAAAAACTGCAGGCCAATATCCCTGGTGAACAGTGATACAAAAATCCTCAACAAAATACTATCAAACTGAATTCAACAAAATACTAAAAAGATCATTCATCATAACCATGTGGAATTTATCCCAGGGAAGCAAGGATGTTTCAACATATACAAATCAATGTGATATATCATATCCACAGAATGAAGGACAAAAACCCTAAGATCATTTAAATTGATGTTGAAAAAGCTGATCAAATTCAATATACTTTCATGATTAAAAACTCTCACAAAACTGGGCATAGAAAAATCATACATCAACACAACAAAAGTCATACACAACAGACCCATGGCCTGTATCATAATGAATAGAACAAAACTGAAAACCTTTTCTCTAAGATCTTAAAGACAAGGATTTTCACTTTCACCATCGCTCTTCAATATAGGACTGGAAATCCCAGCTAGAGCAATCAGAAAAGAGAAAGAAATAAAGGGTATACGAATTGAAAAAAAAGAAATCAAATTATCCTTATTCGGAAATATGATCTTATATTTGGAAAAACCTAAAAACTCCGCCAAAACTATTAGAATTGATATTCAGTAAAGTTGCAGGACACAAAAATTAATACACAAAAATCATAGCCTTTCTATACGCCAACAAAAAGTTGAAAAAGAAATCAAGAAAGTAATTCCATTTATAAGAGCTAGACCTCTAGGAATAAACTTAACCAAAGAAGTAAAAGATCTCTACAATGAAAACTATAAAACAGTGATGCAAGAAACTAAAGAGAACACAAAACAATGAAAAGATATCATGCATTCAAGGACTGGAAGAATCAATATTGTCAAAATGTCCATATGACCCAAAGCAATTTGCAGATTTGATGCAATCCCTACCAAAATAACAATGCCATTGTTCACCAAACCATAAGAAACAATCCTAAAATGTATACAGAACCACAAAAGACTCAGAATAACCAAGGATACTCTAAGCAAAATGAACAAAACTGTAGGAATTCCACTACCTGACTTCAAATTATACTACATAGCTATAGTGGCCATAACAGCATGGTACTGGGATATAAACGGATAAACAGACCAGTGAAACAGAATAGAGAGTTCAGAAACAAATCCACACACCCTACAGTAAACTCATTTTTGAGGAAAATGCCAAGAACATACATTGGGGAAAGGACAGTCCTTAATAAATATTGCTGGGAAAACTGAATATTCATAAGCAGAAGAATGAAACTAGACCCTTATCTCTTGATATATACAAAAATCATATCAAAATGGATTAAAGACTTAAATCTAACTCCTCAAACTATGAAATTACTAAAAGAAAACACTGGGGAAATGCGCCAGAAAATGGTGATGGTCAAAGATTTCTTGAGTAATACCCCACATGCATAGGCAACTAAACCAAAAATGGACAAATGAGATCATATCATGTTAAAAGGCTTCTCTACAGTAAAGGAAACAATCAACAAAGTGAAGAGACAACCGACAGAATGACAGAAAATATCTGAAAGCTATCCATCTGACAAGGGATTAATAATCAGAATATACAAGGAGCTAAAACAAGTCTAAAAGAAGAAATCTGGTAATCTACTTAAAAAATGGTTGAAAGATCTAAACAAACATTTTTCAAAAGACGACACACACTGGGCAAGCAGGTATGAGAAAAGATGTTCAACAATACTAATCATAGAAATGCAACTCAAAACCACAATGAAATATTATCTTATCCCATTTATAATGGCTGTTATAAGTGTCTATTAACAGATGAATGGATAAAGAAAATGTGGTAAATATAAACAATGAACTATTAAGCCCTTAAAAAGGATGTGATCCTGCCATTTCAAACAACATGGAGGACATTATGTCAAGTGAAATAAGTCAGGCATGGAAAGACAAACTTTGCATATTCTTACTAATTTGTGTAAGGTAAAAATGAAAAGAACTGAACTAATGGAGATAGAAAGTACAATGATGGTTGCCAGAGGCTGGGAAGATTACAGGAAGGGAGTACGGAGGGTTAATAAGTACATAAATATAGTTAGATAGAATAAGATCTAGTATTTGATAGCACAACAGAGTGACTAGAGTGAACAATAATTTACTGTACATTTAAAAATAACTAAAAGTATAATTACAACATTCATAACACAAAGAAATGATAAATGCTTGTGGTGGATGTTGCATTTACAGTGATGTGATTATCATACACTGTATGCCTATATCAGAATATCCCATCTACCCCACAAATATCTACTATGTACCCATAACATTTAAAAAAAAAATTCTTTCCAAGTGTTCTAAACAGCAAAAATGGCAATGGCAAAAAGCCAAAATTGACAAATGGGGTCTAATTAAACTAAAGAGCTTCTGTGCAGCAAAAGAAACTATCATCAGAGTGAACATACAACCTACAGAATGGGAGAAAAATTTTGCAATCTACCCATCTGACAAAGGGCTAATATCTAGAATCTACGAGTAACTTAAACAAATTTACAAGAAAAAAACAAACCCATCAAAAGGTGGGTGAAGGATGTGAACAGGCACTTCTCAAAAGAAGACATTTATGCGGCCAAAAAACATGAAAAAAAGCTCATCATCACTTATCATTAGAGAAATGAAAATTAAAACTACAATGAGATACCATCTCACCCCAGTTAGAATGGTGATTAAAAAGTCAGGAGACAACAGATGCTGGAGAGGATGTGGAGAAATAGGAACCCTTTTACATTGTTGGTGGGAATGTAAATTAGTTCAACCATTGTGGAAGACTGTGTGGAGATTCTTCAAAGATCTAGAACTTGAAATACCATTTCACCCAGCAATCCCATTATTGGGTATATACCCAAAGGATTATAAATCATTCCACTGTAAAGTCACATGCACACATATGTTTACTGTGGCACTGTTTACAGTAGCAAAGACTTGGAACCAACCCAAATGCCATCAATGATTGACTGGATCAAGAAAATGTGGCACATATACACCATGAAATACTAAGCAGCCATAAAAAAGAATGAGTTCATGTTCTTTGGAGGGACATGGATGAAGCTGGAAACTATCCTTCTCAGCAAACTAACACAGGAAGAGAAAACCAAACACTGCATGTTCTCACTCATAAGTGGAAGGTGAACAATGAGAACACAAGAGCACAGAGAGGGGAACATCATACAAAGGGGCTTACTGGCCAGGGGAGAGGCAGAGGAAGGGGAGGAAGAACATTAGGAGAAATACCTAATGTAGATGACGGGTTGATGGGTGCAGCAAACCACCACGGCATATGTATACCTCTGTAACAAACCTGCACGTTCTGCACATGTTTCCCAGAACTTAAAGCATAATAAAAAAATTTTTTTCTTCAGACTCCTGTAATATGAAAGAAAATCAGTGCTTCTTTGTTTGTTTTCCATTTTCAGTAATTTTTCTGATCCTTTCTTTCATTCTCTTGGTTGTTATCTATTCCTTCTTTTTTATTTGTTTCTTTTCTTTTCTTTTTTTAGAGATGGGGTTTCACCATGTTGGCCAGGCTAATCTCAAACTCCTGACCTCGTGAATCCACCCACCTCGGCCTCGCAAAGTACTGGGATTACAGGCATGAGCCACCACGCCCAGCCGTCTATTCCTTCTTTAACATCTGCACATATTTTCATTTGACTCTATTTTCAGTATCTGGCATCTTATTTTCTTCATTTAAGATAATCTACTGTTATTTTCTTTCATCTCTTTGAGGACAATTCTTTTTTTTCATTTTTTTCCTGTTTTTTTTTTGTCCATTTTTGTTCTTGATTTTGAATTTCCGACTCAAGGTGCTTCTTCTTATCTTCAAACCCAAGTGTTGTATACTTTGAGTTCTATTTGGAGTATATACTAATAGTTTTCTTTTGCTTGATAAGTCATTTTACGGGATTAGAATTTTCCTTACTTGATTTGTATGAATTTTTTCCCAATTTCAAGCACTAAAGGAAGGATTTAACTTTCCTTTTGTTTATTTTTGTGATTGGGGACATTTTTACAATATCCTTAGTATAATGGCATCTTTTTCTTTCTGCCATTTGCCAAAGTCTGGATACTTGAGTGGAGTTTTGTTTTGATAGCAGAGAAGAGAATTGTCGGACTTCTATTTTTTTTTTTTTTTTTTTTTTTGAGACGGAGTCTTGCTCTGTTGACAGGCTGGAGTGCAGTGGAGGGATCTCGGCTTACTGCAACCTCCACCTCCCGGGTTCAAGCGATTTTCCTGCCTCAGCCTCCTGGGTAGCTTGGACTACAGGCATGCGCCACCATGCCCAGCTAATTTTTGTATTTTTAGTAGAGATGAAGTTTCACCATGTTGGCCAGGATGGTCTCAATATCTTCATCTCATGATCTGCCCACCTTGGCCTCTCAAAGTGCTGGGATTACAGGCATGAGCCACCACGCCCGGCCTGGGACTTCTAATTTTTTGGTTTCTTTTTTTCTTGCAGGTCCTTAAAATTTTTCCTTGACCATCCAATTTCCAAAGAACTCTTCTGTTTTCAGTCTTCCAGAAGCTATACATATTCAGAAATCTAACTCTTTAAATCATACTTAAATGGCTGTCTAGTCCTTTAAAGTGCTCATACTTTGAAATCCTTTTCCTATAGCTCTGTTCTGATCTGCCTGGTTAGTTTTTTGTATTAAAAAAACACACAAAAAGGGTAGATTTAATCTTTCTGATGGTTCTTCCAGCTCTCCTCACTAATGTTCCTTCTGTCTTCTCAAAGAACGTATGTTGATCTAACTTTCCTTGCCACAGTGTCCTCTTGTGGCAGTGGGGTAAAAGTGTGTAGGACCACTGCACTGGAGTGTGTTACCTTTTCCTTACATGATTATTTTGCAGTTTTGGCATTACCTATCTACAAGTAACGCTGAAGGTGTTGTTTCATGTAGAAATGATATACACGTGGAGTTATTTTGTATCTTTTAGGGAGAGAACATTTTGGGATGCTGCTTACCACAAGCCTACCACCTACCACTTTCTTCAGCTACCTGGAAGCCCATGCACAGTTTAAAGCAGGTGTCCCCAAACTTTTTACACAGGGGGCCAGTTCACTGTCCCTCAGACCGTTGGAGGGCCGCCACATACTTTGTTCCTCTCACTGACCACCAATAAAAGAGGTGCCCCTTCCTGAAGTGCAGCGGGGGACCGGATAAATGCGGCCCGCAGGCCATAGTTTGGGGACGCCTGGTTTAAAGAGTTAAATCATCTAGGGCTGGGCACGGTGGCTCACGCCTGTAATCTCAGCACTTTGAGAGGCCGAGGCAGGCGGATCACGTGAGGTCAGGAGTTCAAGACCAGCCAGGCCAACATGGTGAAACCCTGTCTTAAAACAAAAACAAAAGAGTTAAATCATCTAAACTCTTTGAATTAAGGTTTGATACAAAAACCAGTTGTAGCTCTTCTCACCTTTACTTCTCTCTCTCCCTAATCATCTTCACCTTTTTCCTGATAATACATAAAATAGCTAGCACAATGTATGTCACAGTTGCTCAGTCCCTATTTGTAGTTTTAAAAATCTGATAGTAATGGCCAGGTGCAGTGTCTCACACTGTAATCCCAGCAGTTTTAGAGGTCAAGGATGGAGGATTGCTTGAGCTCAGGAGTTTGAAACCGGTCTGGACAACATAGTGAGAATCAGTCTCTACCAAAAAAAAAAAAAAATTAAAAAATAGAATAGCCAGGTACAGTAATGCACCTACAATCCCAGCTACTATGGAGGCTGAGGCAGGAGGATCATGAGCCCAGGAGGTGAAGGTGGCAGTGAGACATGATTGCACCACTTCACTCCAGCCTGGGTGACAGCACCAGGCCTTGTTTAAATAAATAAAAATCTATAAATCTGATAGTAGATTCAGAAAAATGAGAATGAGATCTAAAGTGATTCCTTGAAAAGCTGTGGTTTAGTTGATCCCAGGTGGAAAGATAGGCTTTTAATAGTAGAGGAGGAAAAGGCATTCCAGATTAATAAAAGTTTCAATTGGTAAAGTCAGCAAAGAATGTCAACGTGCCAGTTAGACAAGCAGCCAGGTTGGTATAGGACGTGTTCATATGTTCCCCTCATACCTCTTCCCATTTCTAATACAATCACTATACTTGAGTTCCTTAAATCTGAACTTTTGCATCTATTTTTCAGATTGTTAGAACTAGTAGAACAATGTAGTATTTTTTATGTATAACAACTTGATTGATTTAATAAATGTCAGAGCAACTATCGAAGTCTAGAGCAAGCAGTTAAGAAAATGAGATGATACAAAACAGCAGTCATGTCCATTCTCTGCTTGAGCACAGCTATTTTTCCTGCTTTAAGAAAGTCGTTCTCAAATTTTAGGATGCATCAGAATCGTTTGAAGGGTTTGTTAAAGACAGAATGCTGGACTCCATATCCAGAGTTTCTGATCCATTAGGTCTGGGGCAGAGCCTGAGAATGTGCATTTCTAACAAGTTCACAGCTTACACTGATGTTACTGCCCTGGAGATTACACTTTTGAGTACAATAACCTCTATCACATCTTCCTCTTGTTTATTTAATTCTTCCTTGTTTTGATGGGGCATATCTTTCAGCAGAAGACAGATGTCTGTGTTTTACTTTTTATTATGAAAAATGTCACATATATGTAAAAAAAAAATAGAACAATGAACCCTATTACCACTATTTAGTTTCAATAATTATTAACTAATGGTTATTCTTTTTTAAAATTTATATTCTCAATTCGCACCCTTCCAAAGGCATTATTCTGAAGCAAATTCTAAACATATGTAAGCATGTATCTCTAAAATATTTTTTAAAACAACAAAAGGTAAATTTGTAGAGACCATATTTTAAAATGCTTTTAGTCTGTCCTTATACTCGCTTGGTGGTTTGGCTGAACATGTAATTTTCACTGTTGAAAATAATTATTCTTCAGAAGAATGTAGGCATGATCCACTGCATTTTAGCTTCCAGCATTGCTTTTGAGAAGTCCACAGGCATTTTGAATCCTTATCCTTTGTTGTAATGCTTTTTCCCTCTGTAGGCATCCAAGATCTTCTTCCCAGTGATCTGACTCGACACAATGTGTCTTTAACATCAGTCTTTTAAAAATCTATTACACTGGATCTTGCTCAGCCTTTTCAATGTAAAACTCCTGTCCTTTATTTCTGTGAATTTTTCTTTTATTCCTTCACTGATACTCCTGTTCTTTCTTCCTGGAGCTCCTACTGTTCAGATGTTAGAACTCCTTGATCATTCCTTTAATTTTTACCTATGTCCTATTTACTACCTTTTTGGGGGTTTTTGTTTGTTTTGTTTTGTTTTTGTTTTTTGAGACAGAGTCTTGCTCTGTTGCCAGGCTGGAAGGCAGTGGCACAATCAGCTCACTGCAACCTCTGCCTCCCTGGTTCAAGTGATTCTCCTGCCTCAGTCTCCTGAGTAGCTGGGACTACAAGCATGCAACACTACCATGCCCAGCTAATTTTTGTATTTTTAGTAGAGATGGGGTTTCACCACGTTGGCCAGGATGGTCTTGATCTCCTGACCTCGTAATCTGCCCACCTCAGCCTCCCAAAGTGCTGAGATTACAGGTGATTTAAAAAAATATTTTTCTTTATATTCTGCGAATGTCTATAATTCTACCTTCTAACTCTTTCCATTTCTTTCACCACTGCTACCATATTTATAATCTCCAAGTGCTCTTTTTTTAAACTCTTCCTTTTTTATATAGTTTTTTCATGACTTCAAAAACTATTCTCTTTAAAAATACTGACAAATTTCCTTCTTTATTTTTGTTGGACATCTGAATAATTTGTCTTCTAGTGTTGCATTTATTCTCTGGATCTCTTTCATATTGAAAACTTTCTTCATATGACTGGTAATCCCCGGCTGTCTGCTCATTGTTAAGGATAGGGAATCTTCTGACTGGAAGCCCAAAGGCTTTGTAAGAGTTTACCAAAAATGAGCTTCACAATAGGATAATCCAGTTGGGCTACCCTTTTATGGAAGCTATATTGTTATCCTCAGGTCAAAACTCTTAGACCCCAGCAACCTCCTGTCCTGATCCTATTTCCAGCCTCTGAAACTGTGAAACAATAAATTTCGGTTGTTTAGGTCACCCAGTTTATAATGCTTTGTTATAGCAACCCTAGCAAATGAATACATTTTATAATTACATAATTTAAATTATAATTTTCTGTGACTTATTTCTACATTCTGAGCCCCAGATTTCAATAGGTATCCTTCTTCATGTTTTTCTTCTTCAAGACTTCTTAGCAAATATTTAAAATACTTTCTACTTCATTCATGCTATTTGAGTTACATTAACTGAATCATGTATTATTGAAAGATGGAATATATTCTTTTCAAGTGAACTGTTAAACGGATAAATTATGAGTTCTTCAAGGCATAAATCTTAGCAGAGCAAGATTCTTACTTCTTTAAAAATTCACTGACAAATGTTCCTCCAACGAGAATTAACAACTAGTTTCTTATCTAGTGCTTTTACTTGCTGCATACCTTCCTCTTTCCTTTAGTTCTCACTAACACAGTTCAAAACAGTAAAACTGTACACTTGAGAAAATGCCTACTTCTTGGATTTCTCACTAATTCGGAGTTCTTATAATGACTATTTATGGCACTGTCATCTTTGGTGATATCCAATTTGGTGAACATCATTTCCATAACATAATTTCTCATTTTACAATTCCACATGCAAAAACTTTTTAGATCTGACTATTCTTTATCTGGCACTTTATAAATTTGTTTATTTTTATGGTTGTCTTCAATTTTGAACACTTTCTTCCCTTGCTTTTGTATCTTGTCTTTTTTGGGGGGACAGGGTCTCACTCTATCTCCCAGGCTGGCAGGTAGTGGCACGATCTTGGCTCACCGCAGCCTCCACTTGCTGGGCTGAAGCAGCAGATCCTCCCAACTCAGCCTCCAAAGCAGCCGTGACTACAGGTGCATACCCCTACGCCCAGCCGATTTGTGTATTTTTTTTAAATGTAGAGACGAAGTTCGATCAGTTTCTTTAATTTTTCCAAGATCTTTCAACCTCCCCTCTTGCAGCACCACCCCCTAACCAACTTGCCTAATCACTATTGGTCTTAATTTTTTTTTAATCCAACAGTAACATTTTCATTACCTTTCAGTTTTCCTTCTAAAAATATTAAAACATGAAATTGGCAAATAAATTTCCCTAAAACCAACCTATAATAAGAATAATAGGAATTCTACTCATTTGGTGATTTCAAAAGTTTAACAAGATATTAGGTATACAAAGGCAGATGCCCAACATGAGACATCAAACTACAGAACTTATGAAAATCAATTCTATCTAAAGTTATTATACCAAAAATCTCTACCAATTTTGCAAAGTGTCTTCTAATTTTAGTAACTGCAAACAAATTACATCAATTTTCACAAATGAATCATTAGTAATTTAAGGAACTGGTTGAAGAAATACTCACAATATAATTTTAAACATGGACTAAGAAGGACAAGCCAAATGCCCAAAAGAGAGTCCAGAAACAACCTTAAATAAACACGGGACCGTAATATATAATAAAAGTGGTGTTTCAAACCACTTGGAAAAAGGTGAGTTATTTAATTAATGCTACTAGAATACATAATTAGTCATTTGGAAAAAACTAAAAACATCAATATCACTCCTTAAGCTAAAATAACTTCCACAGGAATCAAAATTCGAGTGTAAATTTTAGATGAAAATGTATCTACATTTATATAGAGAGATAGTCTTTGAGAGGAAAACACCTATCTAAACAAGTAAACATAGAAGCCATAATAAAAGATGTCAATAACAGTATGTAAAAAATCTAAGATTTTTGTAGGGCCTAATATAGACTATAAAAAGAGCAAAGAAGAAACAGACCAGTGACAACGGGGAAAATATTTTCAACAAAAGTGCCAAATGGCTAATTATCATGTAAGTAATTTCTACAAGTCGACAAGAAAAACAAACACAAAAGTGCATAAGCAATTGGAAAAGAAAAAATAAATAAAAATGGGCTGTAAATTATTAAGTTACTCAACCTTATGGATAAGAAGTGCAATTTAAAATAAGATACCATTTTAATACAGCAGTTTGACAAATACTTTAACATTTGCCAAAATCCAACTTCCTAAATACTTGAGGATAGGGAGAAACAGAGGCACTCATTCACTACTGGTAGGAGTGACGAGCGTTACTCTTTTGAAGGAGTATTTGACAATAACTAAACTAAAAACAAATTTTAAAGTACATATTTGTTTCAATAATGGTTGTAATAAAAATGAGAAATGATTTAAATGTGCAAAAACAGGGAACAAGGCAAATAAACATAATATATCCATATGATTCAACAGAACATAATAATGTAAGATGTATTAAAACAAGGTGCAGAACAATAGACTTAATATGATACCATTTGTGTAAATATTTATCAAAGACATAAACAAACACATCCTTGTACAGACCTACACATTTTCTGAAACAACAACCAGAAATTTTCAGTGTAGTTGTCTCTTTAAGTGCAAGACTAAAAAGAAGCATGTATTTCTTAAACTGTTTAATGCCACAAATTATATTTTTTATCGTGTACTTTATTTAAAAGATAGAATTTAAAAAGTAAACAGTGTAAATATTCCATAAACATCTGCTTTTAATTAAAACAATTACGACTAACATATTGAGAGTTATCTACTAGTGGCAAATTTTGTAGCAGAGGCTGGGTCTTCTAAGCATCAAGCTATAATAATTGAGCAATTCAACTGTCTTTCTACAAACGCTTATTCTACATACAAACAGCTCTTTTTACACAAAATAAGGGAATACTATTTTTCCTCTCACCTACTTACTCTCAATCCCTTCACACTAAGGAATAAATTCTCCCAAGATATACTTTGTTCCATGAAATTATTTCACCCACTTTATTATCACACAGCTAAAGAAAACTGTTTTTATAAATTAGGAATGATTTAATCATTAAACTAAGAATGAATTTAAAATGGATCAGGCTCTATCAGGAATATGGGCTCAGACGCTAGGTTCACCAACACCAACAAATAATAATGAATGGTTATAGTAAAGTCACATCAACTCTTCAAGCCCAGATTTCTTCATATGTGAATATTATCAATTTCATAAGCGTGCCATAGAAAGAAATTAAACATTAATATGTATTCTTTGTATTAAGTGATATAAGCAATAGCTCATGTTTAAGGAAAAAAATACCAAGAGATGCCTATTAAAATTTAATGATGACTATTACTATGACATTTATTTATTTAACTAAAGTACATACTCTAATTTGTAAACTTTATCCTGAGTTCACTGAATTCAGTTCTATTTTGTAATTTTCTTTAAATATGTAACATGCAGTCTGTGAACCCACAGGGCAAGGAAAGTTCAAGTTCAATAACATAAACGCTTGTGTTTCTTCCTATCATGTTTCACTGTACCTACAACTATGATACAGATTTTGCTGCCTCATTCATCTTTTTACCTTTACTTCTGTATCTCTCCTTCAAAGAATTCAAATTGTTTCATGTTCCTCCCCATGTCTTTTACTATGTGCCACAATGAAAGTTATGCATGTAGATATAGTTATAACAAAAACCATTTACAATGAAGTAAGTTTTCTTCCTGAGAAGATGGAATTAAATGTTTATTAAAAATTTTATTTTCTCAAAATAAGCCAGGCAATAATATTATAGTCCATAATTCAAGACAGAATAACAACATTTAAATCCACAGAAACTAGCATGGTACTACAGGAATACTACTACTTAGGGAACAACAAAGATAAAATTTAACTCCTCCCCATTTTTGTATCAATCATTATACTATTTTCAAAGAGTTAAGCATTGCAACTAATAAACATCCAATAATATGTAAAAGAAGGGGAGTGGAGGACCACAGAAAAACACTTCAAGATTGCAAAGTACATTCTACAAATGCAGAGTACTAGTTTCATTATCAATACTACCAAATGTTTCTTCTGTGTTTCTCTAACTTGATATTCAATTCTAAACTTTTCAAACTCTGAATATACAAGAGGGGAAACAATGTATGAAAAAAAATGCGAAAATACTGTAAGATTTTCCCTAAATGCATAACAAATGTTAAGTCAGAGTAAGATATTAACAGAAATCTGAAGTATTATCTTTCACTTTTAGAAGCAAGATAAATTCTACCACAAAAAGAAAACTGACTTCTCTTTGAATGGGTTAGTAAAATCTGTATTTTTATTTTAACATACCCATTTTCATATTTTAACTACAAGATTTAACTGTCTGGCTTTAGCCAACACCTTTTTGTTTTTGCTCAAGGCATGCAGACCATTCTTAACTAGTATGCTATTTTTGTATAATCAGGCACTTCTGTTCTCACTAGTTGGGTTACATGCTTAACAAGTCAGTTGGTTGTTCCCAAACCTGTTTATGCCCGTTTACTTGTTACAATCCTTATATGACTTAAATATTATTTAAGCCTATGTACTGTAAGTGCAAAAAGGAATAATTGTTTCTGTATAAGTTAAATGTAAACTAAGTAGGCCGGGCGCAGTGGCTCATGTCTGCTATCCCAGCACTTTGGGAGGCTGAGATGGGTGGATCAGTTGAGGCCAGGAGTTTGAGACCAGCCTGGCCAACACAGTAAAACCCCATCTCTACTAAAAACACACAAATTAGCTGGGCATGGTGGCATGCACCCATAGTCCCATCTGCTTGGGAGGCTGAGGCAGAAGAATTGTTTGAACCTGTGAGGCTGAGGGTGCAGTGAGCTGAGACTGCACCACTGCACTCTAGCCTGGGTGACAGAGCGAGACTCTGTCTCAAAAACAAAACAAAACACAAAAAAAAGGACAATAACAAAATATAAACTATATTGAATGACTCAACAAAGGTGAGTTACTCTTTTAAACTGTGTTGAATTAGATAAAAGTGACATAACTGCAAAATATAAGGGGAAATCCTAAAAAGTTAGAAGGAGCCTATACTTAGGTTTTTCAAAAGTTATCTTTAGGCTTTTATTCCATGTTAGAGAAATCAAAACTGGAAATAGCAAATCGTGTATTATGAATATAAGAAAAACTTCTCTCAACTCCACAAAGAGACGGCATTAGCTCAATGTTAAACAGTTTATAAATGAATGTACATTTACATGTTTTAAGTTAAAATTTTAAAATGTTACCTATAAGATGTATTATTTTAAAATTTTCAGTAACCTACAAAGTAACTGTTCCAGTCTCAACAAATAGAAAGGTTTCAAATATTTTTTTTCCTGAAGCCCTTAAGCTGGTTTGATATACCCACTAGATAAAAACTACATGTCTATTTCCAAGGAAACCGAGGATTAAAAAATAAATAAAAATACATAAATAAGATAAAAACTACATGTCTATACAAAATAACAATATTTAGCAAAACGCAAAATAATACAACTTTATGGAAGCACAATAAAATAACTTTATGGGAAAAAAGTATTAGAATGTATGTTCTACAAGGGCAAGGACCTTTATCTTATTCACAGATGTATCCTGAACATGTAGAACAGTTCCTGATATGTAGTTGACACTCAATAAATATTTGTTGAATGAAGAAGAAAAGGAACTTACTGTGATGACAGCCTTGCTAAGACAGATGGATCCCCTGCAGCCATACTCTGTTTCATCTTCAGATTTGTAGTAACTCAGAGCATTATTTTTCAAAACTACCCAACGATCCTGCCATCCATGAATGTAGTTTGTCCACTGGGAGTGGGAAGGAGAAGGGAAGGAAGAAGAAAACAAAAAATAGAAGTATTTTAGAAATCCAAACTGTTTGAAACAGCAATCTAATTTTAAAACCAAAATGTGAAAAGTCCAACTTAATTCTAAGCATAAACAGTAAAATGATTACAAAAGTGAAAAGCTGACATTTTCTAGATTGCATTGTGATTTTCAGTGATTTTTACAATATCATATATAAATCAGTAAGAAACAAAATATACCATTTTCTTTTAACATTTTAAGAATAAAACCAAAGCCAGATTTTGTTTAAAATTATTGTTTGTTGTTTATGTGCTTTCATCCTTTTTTAAGTATCTTCATGATACTTGTTTTGGTCCTTGTCATAATTAACATATTCAACAGAGAATTATGTTCAGTTAGGTATGTATGTAGTCTCTCATTCTCTGACACCAAGGGCTGCAGGAAGCTTTCTAAATCAACACAAGTATAAAGTCAATTACTGCTAAAACTTTAGTTTTGTTATTCCCATATGAAAATTTATAATGGTCATAACTATATCGAAGTAAAAATAATAGATAACTAATCTGTAGTAAGCCGTCATCAACTTTGACTTTTCCTCCACAGAACTGAATAATATTTTATATGGCTAATTCACTTTCCAAGTTTCTCTGAACATATATTTTTCAAACCCAAGAGTAAAAATACCAAAATAAAATTGGTTTTCAAAAACATATTGGATTGTCTGTCTTCAGTATTCTGAGTTTCTGTGTTGCTAAAGTCTTGCTGTACAGTGAAGACCACAATAAACTGGAAAAGACAGAAATGTAATCTTTATGGGAATACTTATTTTTGCATGTTTTTTATCTATGCTCTGGGGTTTGAAGTATAGAAAAATCCCAAAACCATCTGCCAATTCCAGAAACTAATTCAAAATGGATTGCCAAAATATACTGCATTTGCTCAGGTTCTTTATCCACTGAGAAATCTTCATTTTTCTATTCTCTAAGCATTTTTGAGACTGACTCAGTTCTTAAATTTTCTTTTATTTTGTATTTTTTTGAGACAAGGTCTCACTCTGTCACCAGGCTGGAGTGCAGGGGCACCATCTCAGTTCACTGCAACCTCCACCTCTTAGGCTTAATCCTCCCACCTCAACCTCCTGGGTGACTGAGGCTACAGGTGCACGCCACCAGGCCTGGCTAATTTTTTGTAGAGTTGGGGTTTTGCTGTGGTGCCAATGCTGGTCTCAAACTCCTGGGCTCAAGTGATCTGTCCTCCTCAGTCTCAAAGTGCTGGGACTACAGGTGTGAGCCACCATCCCTACTCAGTTCTTAATTTTTCTAAGTCCCATCATTATAACTCTTCTCTGAGAACTCAACCATGCTGACAATTTAACTCATTCCAGTGGCTCCTAATTACCATTTCCTTATGTCTAACTGCATGTGATGTACCACCACTTAGACACAGGCTTGAAATAAATGATAGTTACCAATAAAACTGAATTCAACTCTTTCTATAATGTGTACTTCCTTTCTATTTTCCTATTTCCTTGGCTGGACTGCCACTTCTGCTCAGTGTTAGTGTATTATATATACAATCAGATTAGCGGATACAGGATTAAATAGGCTCAACTACTTTACAATTCATGTGAAGAGTTTTGACAAGTTACTTTTGTAAGCTTCAGTTTCTTTGCCTACTGTTTGAAGGCTGAATAAAATAACAAAATTGCCCAGCACAGTCACAAATGATACTCAATACCTGAGTATTCCTTCTCTATTTTTATAGCCCATTACCAAAACCCGCTTATCTTTCCTTCATAGTAAACCCTTAAATTTGCCTCCTCTTTTCATTTTCAACCATTCCAATCAAATGATCCAGTTCCTGAATTCCTTAAAAGACTTAATAATCTTTTCTTTAGTATCTTGTTTTTTTCATAATTTACACAAATTTATTTACTTACTAAGCATATTTGCCTACTTTTCTTACATATTGATGGTATGGAGTCCCCAGCTCTAAAATTCCATGGACGACTTCCCACTGACGGTCATACAAATTGTTTAGTGCATTCAACACACTCCATGGATTAATCCTGCCTCATTTACAATTACCACACTTCATAAGGCTAAACTGTGTGACTATGGTCAAGTTACTTACTCTGTGTTCTTTTCTTTGTCAAACACTATCTCTTAGAGTTAATTTTAAACAAGAATAGACTTAGAACAGTGCCTGGACACAGTATTTTCTGAGTGTGAGGAAGAGTTATACAGAGCTAATGAAGCTTAACCTTCAGCATTTCTCAATAGAACAGAACTCTTTCAAAGTTAGAGGAGGGGCTCCAGCATTATGTATCCATAACTTAATATCATGTTCTTATAAGGGACTGAACAAATTATAACAGCTTCAGTACTCTTTAATCGGTAAGTGTTAGCTGTCATGAAACCTGGAAGGCAGGTTTTTGTCTTTTGTCTGCTCTCATAATGTTCCCTCACTCTTCCCCATTTAACAAATACAGACAAGGCAATATGCTAGACACTGCAGGAGAATCAAATATTACTGTGGCCAACAGGACAGCAAACCACAAATTCAAGAGAAAAAAATATATTTAGAATAAGAGTCAGAAGCAAGCCACAAACAAAATGCTATGGGAATTCTAGTGAAGAAGATCTTGAATGATGGCAAAATAATAAAAGCCTTTATGGAAAAGACAGTATTTGACTTAGACTCTTAAAGATGGATAGAATTTCAAAAAAGGTGTGTAGAAAAACAGAAGAAGGTAAACACTGAGGGACGGAGGAAATTCAGAAATTGAATGAGACTTATTTTATCCAGACTTAGTTGCTTTTAAGTCCAACTAAGGCATGAATCTTTTCCACACCATGATCCACCATGATATTTGTTATAACCAGATAGAACTATTGTATATCCATTATTTTTGGAATCTATACTCAAGTGATTTCTAAGAAATATGCCTCATTGGTATTTTCATGTATTTCAGACTACCAGATGGAAAATATGCTTTGAACTGTATATTTTTAATATAAATTTACCTCAGCCCATTCTAAATCCACCCCATTTTGAGGGAAAACAAATTGCACTGGGACTTATTTTCATTACTCAATAAAAGAAAAAGAACAAAAGCCGAGTTCTGACCCTTGTTTAAATTACCGGGTGAATACAAAGAATTCAAAATATATAGTTTACATTTAAAAACATGTACCATACTCGGTATAAGTATACATATTCAATTTAGAATACCTTTGATTAAAAAGCTTCCAGAAAACACTATATGTAACCATAAATTGGTAAATCTCAGGAAAAATTTCCTTCAAAGCTATTACCAAGAATAATATCAAAAGCTTTATTCCTATTGATTCTACATAAGCATCAACAGTCAAAATTTAAGTTACTCGCCTTCTATAGAGGTGTCAAATACATTTTTACACATTTAAATATCGAGATTGGTCTTCCGTTTTTTGATCTATAGTATACCTACTCCACATACAGTAAATACTTAGAACACTGGTGACTTTTCCCTCAGTCACTCCACTCCCCCAACCCCTAAAAAAGTAATTATCAGTAGGTTAAAAGTACAATTTGTTTTGTAAAATACTTAACACACCACAGTACTAGTATGGCAGTCGGCTTCCCATCTTATGAGAAGTGATGAAACTATCAAAGGCACTGAGAAGCAAGTAACCCATTTCACAACTACTACCAACTGAAAGTGTATACCTATTACAGAATGTGTTCAATAGAGATTCCTAAATTATAGGATACATTTAATCTAAAGAAATCCTGAGGAGCTTCACTTTACTGAAAACCTTGCACTGAAATTTCAAGAATGATCACAGCATCAATATATAACATAATTTTTCTGCTATACAAATAAAAGTCAACACTTGTAATCCTTAGTTCTGACTACTCACGCCTTTCCTGGTCCCCTTTCTAAAGACATTATAAAAGCCTAATATGAAACAATTCCACAAATAATGTCCAAGTGATTTGCCAAAGTACGAATACTGGAAACAGGGTGATTTCTTAACAGCCAGTCTGCACATGACATAGTATCTTATGACCAGCTTGTTGTGGGACTGGCCCAGCTCTCCCTTTCCAAGTTAACTGCTAGCTCCAGCCATTTCTAAAAAAGTTTAACAGGAAGGGAGAGAGAAGTCAAAAAGGCTATGTGAATCTTCTTATTGCAAAAACTTAAAAATAAAAAAACAAAACAAAACCCCCCACACCCATGTATTATCAAGAGGTCACCCATCTGAGGTCCTAGAAATGACTGCTTTGCTAAAATTTTGATACAGGGATTGTAAATAACATATAAAAGGTAAAATATCTTTTCCTTACCCTGGACCCCTTACTGCAAAAATATTTTATTATTAAATAATGCTCTTCTTCCTGGACTAAAGATCATTCTCCATTCTCAGGTGTTCCAAGTTACTATGAATATTTCTTGTGCCTATCAGGTGCTGATTCAGTATCTCTATTCTAAACTGGGGTATAGGGTGAGGGAGAAAGTCCTCCACATTCATCTGTCTCACTACATCTAACCTGGCATAGTTTAGCACCTCAGATTTCAACACCAAGCCGAGTCGTTCCGGCTTCCATCGAAACAGTTGCGTCCGAAGTGCCCCCAAACCTACTCAACTTGGCATCGTCAGACAGACCAACCTCTTTTAAGAGGTCCGACCTGAACCACTCCCAGTCGTTCGGACACCACTGAAGCCCAACCCGGATTCCTTAGACCCGAGACAGCTGCTGCCCTGGGTCCCAAGTCATCTCGCCTCCCAAACCGGATCCCAGGTTGACACACGCTTTCCCTGGTCCTCGGCTGCCCCCGACAGTACCCCGATATCCCCACCTCATCCCCAGTCGCTGCGGCAGTACTCAGCCCCGCACCCGGCACGTTCCGCGCCTCCTGCCAGCCCCACCCCACGGCCTCAGCGGATTGCCTTGCGGCAGGTGAGTCTGGCCAGGATCTCTTGGCACCGCGGGTTGCTCACCTTACTGAGGACCCCGCAGCGCTCCACAGGCGGCCCAGACTCCGTCTCTGGATCCTCCTCCGAGCCCGACGAGTTCCAGCTCTGATTATCCGACATGGAGGCGCGACAGCCGAGCAGGAGACCGGCCCCCACTCCCTCAGCTGCGCCGGAGGAGGCGCCCAGTCCTCGGGGTGAAGGGTCGGGGATGGCGAAGCGAAGAGTGCCCGTTCCGGTGTAGGGGTGAGCAGGAGGAGGAACGGAGTCCGCCCGCCGCGCCTGACACCGAGCGGAGCGGGGAAGGAGGACAAGCGGTGAAGGAAGTCTACCCTTCCAGCCGTCAGCTGCCGTCGCCGTGACCCCTGCGTTGCGCCCGGCGCCGCCACCTGAACTTAGCCCCCTCGATGCCAATTTCAAATAGGGAAGGAAAAGGGAGAAGAAGGGAAGAGAAAAATCCGGCCGCCGAGACCCGCGTCCACTCACACCTCCGCTACAGCCGCCATCTTCCTGCCTGGCCCACTATTTACCCTCCCCTCCCCTGTCCTTTCCCCTCCTCTTCGTCCTCCCATTCTCCCTCCTACTCCCCGCCCCGTTCCCCTCCCGGCGTCTGACGCAACACGCCGAGCGTTCGGGATCCTCCTCCAGCACCCTACCTCCGGCTCTCCTGGGTGACGACGGGTATTAAAGTAGGAGGAGCGGCGCGAGGAGAGGGCGGGAGAGGGACGCCTCTCTGTGGTATTCTGGGAAGGGCGCTGGTTTGTCGCTCGCGCAGCCTCCTGGGAGTTGTAGTTGCGATCTCGAGGTAACTGGTGAGTATCCCGCGCGGGCATTGAAGCTTGTTGTCTTCGGGACTTGTCAGTCGGTGGGTGGGCTTCGTTTGACAGTTGTGTGAGTTGCCCCTCGGCCTCGTTTCTACCCTTGCCTTATGTGTTTATGACAAACTTTCCGGGCTTGCGGGCCCGGACGCGAGGGAACTTTCTGCTGAGGATGACGGGCCTGCTTTCTTGGGCGGCTTTTCGAAAGCCCGGGAGCATCTGGCCGCTTCCGCTTCGACCACGAGCTGAGGGTTTTCTTTCCGCCTAGCCGTAAATCTCAAGGGTCTTGCTAATTAGAAGTGAGACTTCACATTTGACGTTTACCGTATTTAAAGGCAGAATTTCCTCACTCCCTTCTCACAAGCACGCACTTCCCATTTTTTGATTTCTAGAGTTTTCTTTGTGGAAAGTAATTTTGAGGTTTTCAGATAATAAATGACGTTAGAAGAGTTGTGAAAGTAAAACAAGGCTATCGGACGATAGCCTGGAATTTTCTTTTAATTGTAAATGGATATCTTATTGAGAAACAAATTAACCATGACTGCCTCTCAAAGATAGGAAAGGTTGGACATCCAGGAACTTTTCGTGTTAGGAATACCTAAGTGCAATGGTTTTGTGTACACAAGGGATTTGGCAATAGGAGGCTATTTTTGTTTTAAGACTAGGGTTGAATTAGCTGAAAGACCAACGGAAGATCTAACAGGTTTTGTCGGTTATCAAGGATAACTTTGTGAGACCTTTGACTTTGTAGCTTCAGTAATATCCTCTCGTTAGCTATTTTAATATAGTCGATTTCCTGATAATTGACAGGAGTAAAATTTGTTATTAAACCTTAGAAATAATACTTTCTTATTACAGGGATGGGACAATAGGAGCGAAATTTCGAGTCTAAGGGAAAACGCTGGCCAGGCGCGGTGGCTCACACCTGTAATCCCAGTGCTTTGGGAGGCTGAGGTGGGCGGATCACTTGAGTTCAGGAGTTTGAGACCATCCTGGCCAACATGGTGAAACCCTGTCTCTACTAAAAATACAAAAACTATCTGGGCGTGGTGGCACGCACCTGTAATCTCAGCTCTTTATATTCTGGTTTCAAATCTAGGCTTGATGACGTTTTACCATATACCAGTCTCATATATTTTGTTTCCTCCATGAAGAATTAATTACGATTCTAAAGGTTAGTAGCATGAAGCTAGGTTATCCCTATCATGGCAATGGATAGTTAAGTAGGCATTGCCAATATTTATCTTGCTTTCTTTTATTTCTTTTTCTGACCATCCACACTCCAACTATATTGATGAGTTCTTTTACTAATATCAATGGTTGTAATATTCTCATAGTCTTATTCTGCAGCTTTGATTTTTAAGGTGCCTTTGCATATCTGTCTAAGATTCCTTCATCTGTTGATTTTTTTTTACCTTTTAAATCTTCAACGGCAGTTGTATTTTTGGAAAAGTGGGAGGGAAGAGGTAGATGGGGGTACTCACTGATACCTTAATGCACTTCACAGCTACTTGAGAATCTGTCAGATCTCATAAAAAGTTCTAACATTCGAGAATAAGGCAGTGATTTCAGAAATGGAATTTCAAAAGTTGTGTAGGCCAGCGTTTTTATCTTATTTCCTGTTGTACAAATGAGAGCCAGGTTAGGCATGTTTCAAGCAGAAATATTCTTACTATTGAATGACATTGAAAATATATTTCAATATCTTTTAATCTGTTTGGTTTATGGGATTAAAAACTTGTTAGGGTAGTTAGTATTTCATAGGCTTCACTATAACATTGAAAAATCTTTTAGTCTAAAAAGCACACAGTACACTACACATTTATAATAGATGAACAGTATTAGAAATTATAATACAAATCAAAACATAGCAAACCCAAATTTTTATTCCTTATTTTCTTGAAGTAGGGAGGCCTCAAGCGATCTTCCTGCTTTGGCCTCCCAAAGTGTTGAGATTTGACATGAGCCAACATGCCAGGCCGAATATTCTTTTTTTATGGCTAAATTGCATTGTGTGTGTGTGTGTGTGTGTGTGTGTGTGTGTATGTGTATGTATATATATATATATATTTTTTTTCTTTATCCATTCATACATTGTTGGTTGATTACATATTTTAGCTATTGTGAATACTAGTGTAATGAACATGGGAGTGCAGATATCTCTTCAATGTATTGATTTCCCCTTTGGGGAACCCCCATACTGTATTCCATAGTGACTGTATTAATTTACATTCCCACCAAAAGTGTACCAGGGTTCCCCTTTCTCCACATCCTCACCATCATCCATTATTCCCTGTCTTTTTAATAAAGCCATTTTAGGCCTCACATAGTGGCTCATGCCTGTAATCCTAGCATTTTGGGAGGCTGAGGTGGGAGGATTAGTTCAGCTGCTCAGGAGTTCAAAATCAGCCTGAGCAACATAGACCTTGCCTCTATAATAATAATTAAAAAAAAATTGTAAAGCCATTTTGACCAGGGTAATATGATATCTCACAGTGGTTTTGATTTGCATATCTATGATGGTTAATGATGTTGAACATTTGTTAAATTTACCTGTTGGCCTTTAGTATGCCTTCTTTTGAGAAATGTCTATTCTTTTTCTCATTTTTAAACCAGATTATCTTATTGAGTTATTTGAGCTCCTTATATATTCTGCTTATTAATCTGTTGTCAGATAGATAGTTTGCACATATTTTCTACTGCTCAGTGGGTTGTCCCTTCACTTTGTTGATTGTTTTACTCTGCTGTGAAAAAACTATTTAGCTTAATATAATCTTGAACTCCCGACCTCCGGTGATCCGCCCCCCTTGGCCTGCAAAGTGCTTGGATTACAGGCATGAGCCACCGCGCCCGGCCGGAGCTTAATATAATCTAATTTGTTACGTTTGCTTCGGTTGTCAGTGCTTTTGAGGTCTTACACAAAAAAGTCTTTGGCCAGGCAAGGTTCCATGCCTCATACCTGTAATCCCAGCACTTTGGGAGGCTGAGGCAGAAGGACTGCTTGATCCCAGGAGTTTGAGGCCAGCCTGGGAAACAGGGAGACCCTATTTCTGCAAAAAGAATTTTAAAAGTTTAAAAATTAAAAAGTTAAAAAGGTAAAAATAAAAAAGTTTTAAAAATTAAAAGTTTAAAAATAAAGTTAAATAAATAAATAAAATTAGCTGGATATGGTAGCACATAATTGTGTTCCCAGCTTCTCAGGAGGCTGACATGGGAGGACCGCTTGAGCCCAGGAGGTCAAGGCTGTAGTAAGCTATGATTGCGCCACTGCATTCAAAATTTGGGTGACAGAGTAAGACCATGTCTCAAAACAAAACAAAAAAACCTTTGACCAGACCAATATCCTGGAGTATTTCCCTAATGTATTTTTCTAGTAGTTTCACAGTTTCAGAACTTAGATTTAAATTTTTAATCCATTTTGATTTGATTTTTGTGTGAAAAATCAAACAGAGATAGGGAAGAAATATCTTTGAGAGATAGTCTTATTCTACTCTGGTTATCCAGTTTTCCCAGCACCATTTATTGAAGAGACTATCCTTTTACCATTATCTGTCCTTGATTCCTTTGTCAAAAATTTGTTGGTTGTAAATGTGTGGATTTATATCTGGGTTCTCTATTCTGTTCCATTGGTCCATGTGTCTGTTTTCATGCCAATATTATGCTCATTTGGTTACTATAGCTTTGTAGTGTATTTTGAAGTCAGATAGTGTGATGCCCCCAGCTTTGCTATTTTCCCCTAGGATTGCTTTGGTTATTCAGGGTCTCATGTGATTCTATATATATTTTAGAATTCTTTTTCTATTTTTGTGAAGAGTGTCATTGGTATTCTGATAGAGATTGCATTGAATCTGTAAGTTGTTTTGGGTAGTATTGTCATTTAACAATATTAATTCTTCCAGTTCCACAACTTTGGAATAGTTGTCTCAGTTGTTATGTCTACTTTTTCATTTTTGCTTTTATTTATTTGAATTTTCTCAGTCTAACAAAAGTTGTGTCAATTTCATCTAGCTTCTGAAAAAAACTTTTGTTGATCTTCTGGAATTTTTTAGTCTCAATTTTATTTACTGCTGCTCTTATCTTTATTATTTATTTTCTTCTACTAATTTTAGATTTGGATTGTTTTTGCTTTTCTAGTTTTTGAGATGCATGGTTAGGTTATTTGAAATCTTTCTACTTTTTTGATGTAGACATTTATTATTGTAAACTTCTCTCTTAGTACTACTTCTTTGGCTATAGCCCATAGATTTTGGTATATTGTATTTCCATTGTCATTTGTTTCAGAAAATTTTTAAATTCCTTTCTTAATTAGAGGCAGGGTCTCAGTTTGTCATCTCGGTTGGAGTGCAGTGGTGCGATCATGACCCACTGCATCCTCAATCTCATTGGCTCAGGGAATGCTTCTGCCACAGCCTCCTGAGTAGCTAGGACTATAGGCGCAAACCTCTAAGCCCAGCTAGCCCAGGTATTGCTATGTTGTCCAGGCTAATCTCAAACTCTTGGCCTCAAACATTCCTTCCACCTTGACCTCTCAAAGTGCTGGGATTACAGGCATGAGCCACCGTGCCCTTCCAGGAACAAGTCATTTGATTTGAACTTGCTTGAAATTAAAGCAAGCAATTAATTAATTTTCTGTATTGTTTCCCAGGTTCCTCTTGTTAATGATTTCTACTTTTATTCTATTGGGGTTACAAAAGATAATGTGATATGATTTCTACTTTTTTGACTTTGTTGAGATTTGTTTTGTGGCCAAGATGTGGTCTGTTCTGGAGAATGTTACATATGCTCGTGAAAGGATTGTTCTGCAGCAATTGGGTGAAATGTTCTTTAAATGTCAATTAGGCCTATTTGGTCTAGTTTAACCCCCTGTTTTTTTGTTTATTTTCTGTCTGTATGATTTTTCCTTTACTGAGAGTAGGGTGTTGAATTCCCTTACTGTTATAATATTGCACTCTATCTCTCCCATTATGTCCATCAATATTTGCTTTATATACTTGTGTATTCTGGTATTGGTGCTTAGATATTGTTAATTGTTATATTCTTTTGCTGAATTGACTTGTTTATCCTAATATTGTGATCTTCTTGGTCACTTTTTGGAGTCTTTGACTTACAGTCGTATTTTATCTGATAAGATAGTTACTCCTGCTCTTTTCTGGTTTCTCCTTGCATGGAATATGTTTTTCTACCCATTGACTCTAGTGTTACATGTGTATCTATAGGTGAAGTGGATTTATTGTGGGCATTGTATGGTTAGGTCCTGTTTCCTTATCCAGTCAGCTACTCTATTTGGAGACTTGAGTTCATTCACATTTAGTGTTGTTATTGTAAGTAAGAACTTATTGTTACCACTTCATTGCATGTTTTCTATTTTCCTCTATTTTCCTTTCTATGTTCTTTTATGGTTAAGTGATTTTCTCTCATAGTATGTTTTCATTTATTGCTGTTTACTTTTAGTGACTCTATTACAGGTTTTTGCGTTGTGGTTACCATGAGGTTTATTAAAAAGTTTTAGAGCTATGACAAGTTATTTTTATTTTTATTTTTATTTTTTGAGACGGCGTTTCATTCTTGTTACCCAGGCTGGAGTGCAATGGCGCGATCTTGGCTCACTGCAACCTCCGCCTCCTGGGTTCAGGCAATTCTCCTGCCTCAGCCTCCTGAGTAGCTAGAATTACAGGCACGAGCCACCATGCCCAGCTAATTTTTTGTATTTTTAGTAGAGACGGGGTTTCACCATTTTGACCAGGATGGTCTCGATCTCTTGACTTTGTGAACCACCCGCCTCGGCCTCCCAAAGTGCTGGGATTACAGGCGTGAGGCACCGCGCCTGGCCAACAAGTTATTTTTAAATAATGACAACTTATCTTAGATAATGAAGAAAAAATAGAAACTAACAAAGAAAGAAACTTAAAAAAAAAAAAAACTCCTGCACTTCAACTCCATCTCTCCCAAAATTTTGACTTTTTATTTTCTCAACTTATATATTTTTATATTGCCTATCTTTCAACAGTTTGCTACAGCTACTATGGTTTTTAACAAGTTTGTCTTTTAGTTCATACTAGAGTTATGAGAGGACCAACAACAATTATAGTATTATAGTATTTGAGTATCCTGGGTTTATCTGTGTACTTACTTTTACCCGTGGATTTTATTTGTTTTATTTAATTTATTTTTGTTTTTAGAGACAGGGTCTTGCCTCATCACACAGGCTGGAGTGCGGCGGCATAATCATAGCTCACTGTAGCCTCAAACTCCTGGCTCAAATGATTCTCCGCCCTTAGCCTTCCAAGCATCTGGGACTACAGGCATTTGCCACCACGCTCAGTTAATTAAAAAAAAAATTTTTTTTTTTTAGAAATAAGGTTTTACAATGTTGCCCAGGATAGTCTTTAATTCCTGGCCTCAAGCAGTCCTCCTGACTCAGCTTTCCAGGTAGCTGGTATTACAGGCATGAACCACAGTGCCTGTAATAGACTAGGAATGGGTTTTACACCTTTTAAGTGTTTTCTTTTTGCATACTTTTTTTCTTCTGAGACTAAAGAACTCCCTTTAGTATTTCTTGTAAAATGAGTCTGGTGATGGTGAATTTTTTCAGCGATTGTGTGGGAGAGACTTTATCTTTCCTTCCTAGTTGAAGGATAGCTTTTCTGAATAAAATATTCTTGAATGGCAGTTTTTCTTTTTCTTTCAGGGCTTTGAAAATGTCGTCACACTCCCTCTTGGCTTATTTGGTTCCCATTGAGAAGTCTGTTGCCAAACAAATTGAAGCTCCTTTATATATTATTTTCTTCTTTTATCTTGCTGCTGATAAGATCCTCTTTTGTCCTTGACATTTGAGAGTTTGATTATTATATGCCTTGGAGTAGTTTTATTTAGGTCCAATCTGTTTGGTGTTCTGTGGCCTTCCTGTATCTGAATATTGACATTTTTCTTAGATCTTGGAAAGTTTTATTTCTTTGAATAAGCTTTTTACACCTGTTCTTGCTCAGCTCCTTGAATACCAGTAATTCTTAGATTCGGTCTTCTGAGGTAATTTTCTGTATGTTCTAGGGAATCTTCATTCCTTTTTATTCATTTTTTTTCTTCCTCTATGTTTTAAAATAGCCTGTCTTCTAGCTCACGAATTGCTTTTTCTGCTTGGTCCACTATGTTGTTGACAGTTTCTAATGAATTTTTTATTTCAGCAAACATATCTCTCAGTTCCATCAAGATTTGTTTGATTTTTTTTTTATTGATTGAAACTCTTTGTTAATTTTCTCTGATTTTTTTTTTTTTGGTGTTATTTTGAATGTCACTGAGTTTCCATAAAATCACTAGTTTGTATTTGTGGTCCAAATATTCACATATCACTGTCTCATTAGGATTAGTCACTGGTTCCTTACTTTTTCCATTTGGGGAGATTGTGGTTTCCTGTTTGCTGTTATTTCTTTTGGATGTATATGTATCTTTGCTGTATCTTTGCACTGAAACATTATTTATTCATTTTAGTCTTCTCCGAGTAGTTTGGTTTTATTGGACATTTTTACTGAGAGATTCTTTGTGATTTACCTGTTGAATTTCTTTTCTTTTCTTTTTTTTTTTTTTCTGCTAGGTCATTGCCTCTTTTTTGGCACTAAATGAAGGCTTAATTCCAGGTTTGCCTCTGGAAAAGTAAAGGATCAGAGTGTTGCCTGTTAGACATTGAGGAGGTCCCAAAGGGGATATCCCAGTAGTGTAGAAAGGCTGGCTAAGGGTTTGTGCCCAGGGCACCTGTGGAACATACCTCCTACCTAGTGGTCCTGCTGAACAAGTACTCTGGTTTGGTGTCTCCTTTGACTAAGTTAAAGAGCAGAGTTTCCAAGACTGGGAATGGTAGTCCTGACTTTCCCCGTTGTCTCGGAGTATCCTCATGGCTATTTCTCCCTTTGGGTACTTATGATGCTTCCCATGGGTTGAGTCAGGGACAGGTCTCCTGTCAGGACCCTAAGATGTTTGGGGAAGCTGGTTGTCTACTTGAGTCTCACTGTTTCCAGTTTAGGCAGTGTAAGTTAGGGAGATTTTCCACATACTTGATGTCAGGCAGGTTGTGGGGAGGAGTGTCATAGACACTGAATTCTGATTTGTTTTCTGTCTGCTTGGAGTTTTTGTGTGTGTGTGTGTGTCCCTGGGAACCATTTCATCTACATATTTGAGTTCTGGGATATTACTGGCAATAATCTCAGCACCATACATTTTTTTTAGTTTTCTGTAGTGGGAGATTGAAGCCAGCTTGCTTCTACTTACTGTTTTGGAACCCAAGACTGGTTTCAGAACTCTTGATGGTGTTAATGAAAGCCACTAAAAAGAAGACTGCAAAAATGGGGCTTCTATGGTTTTTCTGCTTTTAAAGATGTTATACTGTGGAAAACACAATATGAAAGCTATAGTATGGTATAAAAATGATTTCTTTTCCTATTGGATCATGTTTTTAGGTGATTCCATTTTATTTTTTAATTACTGTATTTTTAGCATATCTCCTAAGAAATAATTGATGAGTAATGGTTAAATAAATCCCAGGATGATGAAATACTAAAATATAGAGTATAGGTAAAATAGGATCCCTAAGATTATATTGTGCATCTTAAATTTATAAAGGGGATTAATAAATTCATATAGTAAATGTAGGATAGAAAGAATTTTATTCTGTTAAATGAATCCTTTTTTTGTTCCTTGGATGACTTCTAAGAAAATAAGATATGAAATATTAATGTCTACAAATAAAGTTGCTCAAAGAAAAACCTCAAAAGTAAAAGACCCTTGTGGTATATGAGGGCTACTGCAACTACATTCTTCAATTTTTAAAAAAATTTTACAGCCAAACCTGAGCTGGTTTATATTTCCTTCCTCTATCTCAGGGTTAGCTGTTGTAATTCATTCCAAAATAAGAATAATTTGCCTAAATAAGGCACTGTTTATCTTAAAGGTCAAAGCACATCTTTATTTTTATTCTTTTTAAAAAAATTTCATTATTTTTATTTTGTGTGTGTGTATATATATATATATAATTGTATATATTATATATATATAATATATAATTATATATATATATATATATATAAAATTGCACTTTAGGTTCTGGGGTACATGTGCAGAACATGCAGGATTGTAGCATATGTACCTACATGACAATGTGGTTTGCTGCCTCCATCCTCCCATCACCTATTTCTGGCATTTCTCCCCATGTTATCCCTCCTCAACCTCTCTACACCCTGCTGTCCCTCCCCTGTTCCCCTGCGACAGACCCCAGTGTGTGATGCTCTCCTCCCTCTGTCCATGTGTTCTCATTGATCAACACCGCCTATGAGTGGGAACATGCAGTGTCTGATTTTCTGTACTTGTATCAGTTTGCCGAGAATGATGATTTCCAAATTCATCCATGTCCTTACAAAGGACATGAAGTCATCGTTTTTGATGGCTGCATAGTATTCCATGATGTATATGTGCTAGATTTTCCCTGTCCAGTCTGTCATCAGTAGGCATTTGGGTTGGTTCCAGGTCTTTGGTATTGTAAACAGTGCAGCAATGAACACATGTGTGCATGTGTCTTTATAACAGAACAATTTATAATCCTTTGGATATATACCCAGTAATGGTATTGCTGGGTCAAATGGAATTGCTATTTCTAGGTCCTTGAGGAATCACCACACTATCTTCCATGATGGTTGAACTAATTTACACTCCCACCAACAGTGTAAATGTATTCCTATTTCTCCACATCCTCTCCAGGATCTATTGTCTCCAGATTTTTTAATGATTGCCATTCTAACTGGCATGAGATGGTATCTCAATGTGGTTTTGATTTGCATTTCTCTAATGACCAGTGATGATGAGCATTTTTCATATGTTTGTTGGTTTCATATATGTCTTCTTTTGAAAAGTGTCTGTTCATATCCTTTGCCCACTTTTGAATGGGCTGGTTTGTTTTTTTCTTGTAAATCTGTTTTAGTTCTTTGTATATTCTGGATATTAGCCTTTGTCAGATGGGTAGATTGCAAACATTTTTCCCCATTCTGTTGGTTGCCAGTTCACTCTAATGATTGTTTCTTTTGCTGTGCAGAAGCTCTGGAGTTTAATTATATTGCACTTGTCTATTTTTGGCTTTTGTTGCCAAAGCTTTTGTTGTTTTAGTCATGACGTATAAAAACCCTTCAACATGAAGTTGTTGCCTATGCCTATGTCCTGAATGGTTTTGCCTAGGTTTTCTTTTAGGGTTTTTATAGTGATAGGTCTTATGTTTAAGTCTTTAATCCATCTGGAGTTAATTTTAGTGTAAGTTATCAGGAAGGGGTCCAGTTTCTGCTTTCTGCACATGGCTAACCAGTTTTCCCAGCATCATTTATTGAACAGGGAATCGTTTCCCCACTGCTTATTTTTGTCATGTTTGTCAAAGATCAGATGGTTGTAGATACGTGGCGTTGCCTACAAGGCCTCTGTTCTGTTCCATTGGTCTATATCTCTGTTTTGGTACCAGTACCATGGTGTTTTGATTACTGTAGCCTTGTAGTATAGTTTGAAGTCAGGTAGCATGATGCCTCCAGCTTTGTTCTGTTTGCTTAGAATTGTCTTGGCTATATGGGCTCTGTTTTGGTTCCACATGAAGTTTAAGGTGATTTTTTCCAGTTCTGTGAAGAGGGTAATAGGTAGCTTGATGGGGATAGCATTGAATCTATAAATTACTTTGGGCAGTACGGCCATTTTCACAATATTGATTCTTCCTAACCATGAACATGGAATTTTTTTCCATCTGTTTGTGTCCTCTCTTATTTCCTTGAGCAGTGGTTTGTAGTTCTGCAGGTTTGTAGTTCTGCTGGAAGAGGTCCTTTACATCCTTTGTTAGTTGTATTCCTAGGTATTTTATTCTCCTTGTAGCATTTGTGAATGGCAGTTTGTTCTTGATTTTGCTCTCTTTAAGTCTGTTATTGGTGTATAGGTATGCTTGTGAATTCTGCGCATTGATTTTGTATCCTGAGACTTTGGTGAAGTTGTTTATCAGTTTCTGGAGATTTTGGGCTGAGACGATGGGGTCTTCTAAATGTACAATCATGTTGACTGCAAATAGAGACAATTTGACTTCCTCCTTTCCAAATGAATACCCTTTATTTCTTTTTCTTGCCTGATTGCTCTGGCTAGAACTTCCAATACTATATTGAATAGGAGTGGTGAGAGAGGGCATCCTGTTTAGTACCAGATTTCAAAGGGAATGCTTCCAGTTTTTGCCCATTCAGTGTGATATTGGCTGTAGGTTTGTCATAAATAGCTTTTATTATTTTGAGATACTTTCCGTTGATACCTAGTTTATTGAGAGTTTTTAGCATAAAGGGCTGTTGAATTTTGTCGAAGGCCTTCTCTGCATCTATTGAGATAATCATGTGTTTTTTGTCTTTGGTTCTCTTTATGTGGTGGATTACATTTATAGACTTGTGTATGTTGAACCAGCCTTGCATCCCTAGGATGAAGCCTGCTTGATTGTGATGGATAAGCTTTTTGATGTGCTGTTGCAATTGGTGTGTCAGTATTTTATTGAAGAATTTTGCATCTATGTTCATCATGGATACTGGCCTGAAGTCTTCTTTTCTTGTTGAGTCTCTGCCAGGTTTTGGTATCAGGATGATGTTTGTCTCATAAAATGATTTGGGAAGGATTCCCTCTTTTTGGATTGTTTGGAATAGTTTCAGAAGGAGTGATACCAGCTCCTCTTTCTATGTCTCGTAGAATTCAGCTGTGAACCCATCTGGACCTGGGCTTTTTTGGGGTGGTAGCCTCTTAATTGCTGCCTCAACTTCAGCCCTTGTTATTGGTCTATTCAGGGTTTCGACTTCTTTCTGGTTTAGGCTTGGGAGGGTCCAAGTGTCCAGGAATTTATCCATTTCTTCCAGGTTTATTGGTTTACTGGTTTATGTGCATAGAGTTGTTTGTGGTAATCTCTGATGGTAGTTTGTAATTCTGTGGAATGGGTGGTGATATCCCCTTTATCATTTTTTATTGCATCTATTTGATTCTTCTCTTTTTTCTTTTTTATTATTCTGGCTAGTGGTCTGTCTGTTTTGTTGATCTGTAAAAAAAAAAAAAAAAAAAAAACAGCTCCTAGATTTATTGATTTTTTTGAAGGGTTTTTTGGTGTTACTGTCTCCTTCAGTTCTGCTCTGATCTTAGTTATTTCTTGTCTTCTGCCAGCTTGTGAGTTTTTTCATCTTGCTCCTCTAGCTCTTTCAATTTTGGTGATAGGGTGTCGATTTTAGATCTTTCCTTGCTTCTCATCTGGTCATTTATTGCTATAAATTTTCTTCTAGACACTGCTTTAAATGTGTCCCAAAGATTCTGGTACATTGTGTCTTTGTTCTTGTTGGTTTTGAGGAACATCTTTATTTCTGCCTTCATTTCATTGTTTATCCTGTCAACATTCACGAGCCAGTTGTTCAGTTTCCATGAAGTTGTGTGGTTCCGAGTTAGTTTCTTGATCCTGAGTTCTAATTTCATTGCACTGTTACGATTTCTGTTCTTTTGCATTTGCTGAGAAGTGATTTACTTCCAATTATGTGGTCAATTTTAGAGTAGATGTGATGTGGTGCTGAGAAAAATGTATATTCTGTGGATTTGGGGTGGAGAGTTCTGTAGACGTCAGTTAGGTTTGCTTGGTCCAGATCTGCGTACAAGTCCTGGATATCCTTTTTAATTTTCTATCTCTGTGATCTTTCTGATATTGACAATGGAGTGTTAAAATCTCCCACTGTTATTGTGTGGGAGTCCAAGTCTCTTTGTAGGTTGTTAAGAACTTGCTTTATGTATATGGGTGCTCCTATATTGGGTGTGTATATATTTAGGATCATTAGCTCTTCTTGTTGCATTGATCCTTTTACCATTATGTAATGCCCTTCTTTGTCTCTTTTGATCTTTGTTGGTTTAATGTCTATTTTATCAGAGACTAGGATTGCAACCGCTGCTTTCTTTTGCTCTTCATTTCCTTGGTAAATCTTTTTCCATCCCTTTATTTTTAGCCTCTGTCTGTCCATGCATGTGAGATGGGTTTTCTGGATACAGCGCACCAATGAGTTTTGACTGTGTATCCAATTTGCCACTCTGTGTCTTTTGATTGGGACATTTAGCTGGTTTACATTTAAGGTTAATATTGTTATGTGTGAATTTGATCCTGCCATTTTGATGCTATCTGGTTGTTTTGCCCATTAGTTGACACAGTTTTCATTGTGTCAATGCTCTGTACCATTTGGTATGTTTTTGGAGTGGCTGGTACTGGTTGTTCCTTTCTATGTTTAGTGCTTTTTTCAGGAGCACTTGTAAGGCAGGCCTGGTGGTGACAAAATCTCTCAGGAATTGCTTGTTCGTAAAGGATTTTATTTCCCCTCTGCTTATGAAGCTTAGTTTGGTTGGATATGAAATTCTAGGTTGAAAGTTCTTTTCTTTAAGAATGTTAAATATTGCCCCTTACCCTCTTCTGGCTTGTAGGGTTTCTGCCGAGAGATCTGCTATGAGTCTGATGGGCTTCCCTTTGTGGGTAACCTGATCTTTCTTGCTGGCTGCCCTTAGCATTTTTTCCTTCATTTAAACCTGGGTGAATCTGATAATTATGTGCCTTGGGGTTGCTCTTCTTGGGGAGTATCTTTGTGGTGGTCTCTGTATTTCCTGGACTTGAATATTGGCCTGCCTTGCTAGGTTGGAGAAGTTCTGGATAATATCCTGAAGAATGTTTTCCAGCTTAGATTCATTCTCTCCATCACATTCAGGTACACCTATCAAACATAGATTAGGTCTTTTAACATAATCTGATATTTCTTGGAAGCTTTGTTCATTTCTTTTCACTCTTTTTTCTCTAATCTTGCCTTCTCTTTTATTTCATTGAGTTGGTCTTCAATCTATGATATCCTTTCTTCTGCTTGGTCGATTCTGCTATTGAAACTTGTGTATGCTTCACGTAGTTCTTGTGCTGTGTTTTTCAGCTTCATCAATTCATTCGTATTCTTCTCTAAGCTGTTTATTCTCGCTAGCATTTTGTCGAACCTTTTTTCAAGGTTCTTAGTTTCATTGCATTGGGTTAGAACATGTTTTTGTAGCTCAGAGAAGTTTGTTATTACCCACCTTCTGAAGCCTGTTTCTGTTAATTCATCAGACTCATTCTCCATCCAGCTTTATTCCCTTGCTGGTGAGGAGTTGTGATCCCTTGGAGAAGGAGAGGTGTTCTGGTTTTGGGTGTTTTCATCCTTTCTGCACTGGTGTCTTCCCATATTTGTGGATTTATCTACCTGTGGTCTTTGCAGTTGGTGACTTTTTGATGGGGTCTCTGAGTGGACAACCTTTTTGTTGATGATGAAGTTTTTTCTTTCTGTTTTTTAGTTTTCATTCTAACAGTCAGGCCCCTCTGCTGTAGAACTGCTGGAGGTCTACTCCAGACCCTGCTTGCCTGGGAATCACCTGCGATGGCTGCAGAACAGTGAGGGTTTCTGCCAGTTTCTTTTTCTGTTATCTTCATCCCAGAAGGATACCCAACAAATGTCAGCCTGAGCTCTCCTTTATGAGGTGTCTCTTTGGATATATAGGGGTCAGGGAGCTGCTTGAGGAGTCTGACCCTTATAGGAGCTCAAGTACTGAGCTGAGCTCTGTTGGTTTTTTCAGAACTGCTGGGCAGGTATATTTAAATCTGCTGCAGCAGAACTTATAACCGCCTTTTTTCCCAGGCGCTCAGTCCTGAGAAGGTGGGGTTTTATTTATAAATTCCTGATGTGCTGCTGCCTTTTTTCATAGATGCCCTGCCCAACGAGGGGGTAGCCTAGTCACAGTCTGCCAACAGAGGTGTTTCTGAGCTGCCATGGGCTCTGCCCAGCTGCTATGTCAACTTCCTTGTGGTTTTGTTTATAGAGGTATAGTTAGAACTGCCTCAATAATGGCAGTCTGCCTCAGTAATGGCGGATTGCCTCTGTAATCGTGGATTGCCTCGGTAATGGCTGATTGCCTTGGTAATGGCAGACGGCCTCGGTAATGGTGGACTGCCTCAGTAATGGTGTACACCCTTCCCCCACAGAGCTGGACCATACCAGGTCCAGCTGCACTTTCTATGAAACTTTCAGTCCAGAGTGTTTCAGATTGCTGGTCTTTGTGGGGGTGGGACCTGCCGAGCAAGATCACCTGGCTCCCTGTTTCAGCCCCCTTTTTTTCAGTTGAATGGGCGGCTCTGTCTCCCAGGCATTCCAGGTGCCAGCTGAAACAGCTGCCCAGATTCATGTGAGTTCTTGTGTGGAGACCTGCTGTGCCAGCTGAAACAGCTGTGCTGGAAACTTGTGGTGTTTTTCAGCCCAGGAAGCTCCTGGTCTGTGGGCAGTAATAACTCGTTTGGAAATGCGGTGATCACTCACCCCCTGCATTATTCTCACTGGGAACTGCAATCCAAAGTATATCTTAATATACTACTAGTTGATTTATCTTTGTCCAATCTAGTAAAAATTTTTTGCATTACAAGTAGAAAGTCATATATATGATGTATTTAATAAATAGTTGTCCATTTGGGATATCTGAAAGTCATTTTCTTAGAAATACCTAAAGAATTAAAATCATTTTTCAGGTTTCCACATAAGAAAGGTATGTCTGTCATGTAGATTGCACTGTAGAAATCAGTTGGTAGTAGAACCATCCTGTGTAAATTGCAATCTAAGATAATTATCAAGGACCAAAGTAAAGTCAAGGGGATCAATGACTAATGTGCAGTAATACTTACCTTAGCCCTCAGGCAGATATATGAAAAGATGTGTAAAGAAATACCTGTAAACTCCAGAGACAAAGGCTTTCTGCAAAGGCCTTTGCTTCTTTCTAGGGATTATTGCTGGTTTTATTGTGGAATGAGAACCCAAAAGTTAAACAGGTACATGATTTAAGCAGTAAGTTTTGTAGTTCGTATTCTTGAAAGAAAGCCTGAGAATTTAAGCCTTGTTTTTTTTTTTTTTTCACTAGAGGGTGTTTTTGAAAAATAGAAAACAATTTAAATATATGCATAATGTGGATGCTGGGGAGGTGAGGTGGACATCTTTGCTGCATGTCAGAGACAGATTAAACTTTCAGATTGTAAGCTGGGCCGAGTGGCTCAAGCCTGGAATCCTTTGGGAGGCCGAGGTGGGCAGATCACCTGAGGTCAGGAGTTCGAGATCAGCTTAGTCAACAAGGTGAAAACCCATATCTACTAAAAATACAAAAATTAGCTGGGTGTGGTGGCAGGCGCCTGTAATCCCAGCCACTCAGGAGGCTAAGGCAGAAGAATTGCTTGAACCCAAGAGGTGGACGTTGCAGTGAGCTGAGATTGAGCCACTGCACTCCAGCTTGGGTGACAAGAGTAAGACTTCATCTAAAAAAAAAAATATTCAGGTTGTAAAAAGGGCAGATGAGAGGAAGCAGTAGGAGGATGTTCTCATGGAGAATACGATAACCTGTTTTATTTCTGTATTTGAAGGCAGGGGTGGACAGTTCACTGAACAGGTTTAAATCTAGGAACTGAGTCAGTCCCAAGTGCCTCCCTTAAATACTTGAGAGTTTGAATGAGCGTGTTAACCCATCTGAAACCAACATAGGATTAAAATTTTAGAAGAGACTGGAGTTTAATTGGCTGCTCTCTTCCCTTTGGATCTTGGAGAAAAGTCAGTGCTGTCAGCAAACATTTGTTTAAACATGTGGAATGGCCACACTATGGAGAGCAAAAGTTATTTTAGTACTTTAGGAATATGAATTAAATTATGTATAAATTTGCTTTTAAATTTTTGAGAAACTTTTACTTCCAGTATGGTTAAGTAAGCTCCTACACATGGCTGAAAACCTAGAAAAAATACAAAAATCAATTACTTGAGGGGTCTGGAATGAAAAACAGATTTTAGAGGCTATCAAACTTGGACAAAATAGCCCTTAAAGAATGAGAGTTTTTTGTTTGTTTGTTTGTTTGTTTTTTGTTTGTTTGTTTGTTTTTTGAGACGGAGTCTCACTCTGTAGCCCAGGCTAGAGTGCAGTGGCATCATCTCAGCTTACTGCAACCTCCACCTCCCGGATCCTGGTTCAAGCAATTCTCCTGCTTCAGCCTCCCAAGTAGCCGGGATTATAGGCATGCGCCACCATGCCCAGCTAATTTTTGTATTTTTGGTAGAGACAGGGTTTCACCATTTTGGCCAGACTGGTCTTGAACTCCTGACCTTTTGATCCATCTGCTGGGATTACAGGCGTGAGCCAGTGCGCCAGGCCAGCATTCTCATCCTTTGCAGCTTTGCCCTGAGGGCAGGAACAGTATGGCATAACTAATGTTCCATTAGAAAACCCACCATTATTTTGTCCAAAAGAACCAGGGGAAGAGGGCCAGGGCTACCAAAGAGTAGAGAAGGAACCCAAGAAAACAGAGAGCCAGAGAATGGAAATTCTAAATGCCATATAATAGCTTCACCTGCCTCTCTGACTGGCATAGTCTACATTCATGCTCAGGGCAAATTGAAAGCAGTCTGAGCTGAGATCTGAGTCTCTCTCTCCTCACCAGACATTAGAGAGTTTTCAGTTAGAGTTTATTTGCCTGCTAAAACCAAAATATTAACACTCTTCAGAAAGATGAAACAGAATCCAGAGTTTTCACAACATAGCATTTACAATATCGAGGATATAATCTAAATACTTGATATATGAGCCAGGAAAATGCGAACTGTTTTCAAAGATAACCCCAAGGTGATCCAGATGTTGTAACTATCTGACAAAGACTTTAAAGCAACTATTAAAACTGTGCTTAACGAAGTAAAGAAATATGTTCGTATCGCTAAAAAGAAAGGAAATCTCAGCAAAAAAGGAAAATGTAAAAAAGTCAAATGGAAACTTTAGAACTAAGAAATACAATATCTGAAATCAAAATGATGTTACTAGATGGACTTAATAGCAAAACGGAAACGACATAGGAATTGGTCTGTCAGTACCAAGATAGAGCAATGCAAAATAGCCAATATGAAGAAGAGTAAGGGAAAAGAGTGAAAAACTGAAAAGGAAACTCAGGTGTGGAACAATTGTAAAGGAGAAATAACAGGAGTAACAGGTAATTGAACCTCCAAATGGAGATGAGAGAGAGATTGTAGGAAGAGGAAGAAATAATAATAATGGCCACAACTTTCTCAAAATAGGAACACATACATAGAAGGAACAACAATTTGAGTGATCATGGCCTTAGGAGAAATAATAGAGGCTAGAAAACAATGGAGCAACATCTTTAAGATACTGAAAGAAAAGAAATTGTCAATTCAATTCTATATCTGATGACAATATCGTTATTTGAGAATGAAGATAAAATTAAACTGGCATCTTAGGTGTAGTTATATATTTGGCATACTGATAAAGAATGTGGGCTCTGGAGACAGAATCTAGATTTGAGTTTTAGCCTGGGTACCTCTTGTGATCATGGGTGAATTATATAAATTCTCTAACCTCAATTTCCTTATGTATTTTATTAAAGATTCTTTGTTGAAATATCTATACTAATGAGTAATCATGAGTAGCAATGAGAGGATGCTTTTTGAGTACTTAATATCTGCTTGGTGTATGGTAAATTGTTGGAAAATATTAGTTACCATTTATATATGCATATTTTAGCTTTCATAGTAAATACAACCAACCTTTATAGAATTTCGTATTTTCCATTTTTATCTGTTTCATTTTTGTTCAACTTTAGAGAGATTGGCTCTATTTCGAAAAGGGAAGAGCGAGACTCCGTCTCTAAAAAAAGAAAAGGGAAGAAACCACTAGTAGTATTGTAAAAGAGAAATCACTTTTGCTACTGCTTTGACTTCAACAAAAACAAGATTTAGGAAGCTCTCATTTTCAGAAAAGGAAATGAGAGGGGAAATTTTTCTCTCTTAGAAAACAAAAAAACCTCAGTACCTAATTATTAAGACTTTGTTACTATGTAAACTAAACTTGATCCAATCATCCTTTTGTTCATTTGCTGCCTTTTTGTTTGTCTCCTAATTTCTTTTTTAGAATTTTTTTTCATGGTATTTTCAAAGCGTGATTTAAACAGTTGGAGATAAACTTCTGATTTAATGTGATTTTTTTTTTCTTTTCTTTTTTTTCTTTTTAGACAAAGTTTCCCTCAGTCAACCAGACTGGAGTGCAGTGGCGTGGTCTTGGCTCACTGCAACCTCCTCTTCCCAGGATCAACTGATTCTTGTGCCTCAGCCTCCCGAGTAGCTGGGATTACAGACGTGCACCACCATCCCTGGCTAATTTTTGTATTTTTAGTAGAGACATGTTTTGCCATGTTGGCCAGGCTGGTCTCGAACTCCTGGCCTCAAGTGATCTGCCTGCCTCAGCCTCCCAAAGAGCTGGGGTTACGGGTGTGAGCCAACACACCTGGCCTAATGTGAATATTTTAAAACCTAAAACCATTTATTTTTCTTTGATGTAAAAGGTAGAGATATCTAAAGTAGATAAAGAGAGTCGCCTAGGTTTGTTAAGTTTCTCTCAGTCTGATTTGAGTTTTAATGTTCATAAGTATAAACCATAAGATGCCCCTTTTGATTTTGTTTCTGTATTTGATACGAATGGTAGTGAAAGATATTATGTATTAAATTTGGCTTTTTAAATACATAATTCATGGCATGAAAAGTCTCCAAGGAGGATATGCTTTGTTTTGTTCCCGCTAAAAAGAATTATATAATCAAACATGTTTTTTATTCCATTTGCTGGAAATCTTAAGATGTAGTTTTGGCCAGGTGTGGTTGTTCGCACCCCTAATCTCAGCACTTTGGGAGGCCAAGGCAGGAGGATTGCTTGAGCCCAGGAGTTCTAGGGCCTGGGCAGCACAGTGAGACCCCGCCTCTAACATTGCTTGAGCCTGGACAACACAGTGAGACCCCACCTCTAAAATAACTAACTAACTAAATAAATAAAAATTAGCTGGTCTTGGTGGTGCACGCTTGTGGTCCCAGCTACTTGAGAGGCTGAGGTGGGAGGATTGTGTGAATATAGCCTGAGTGACAGAGTGAGACCCTGTCTCAAAAAAAAAAATACATATATATGTATATATATGTATATCATGTATATACACCTGTACATACACATATATATGTGTGTATGTGTGTATGTATAGTTTTATTCTTAGGTCAACTATTTGCACTTTACTGTTGACATACCTGCTTTTCTTCTCTTAACCTGGTAGTTTTACTTTCACTTTTATATTTAATTCTTTTTATAAGGTATCTCAAAATCATTTTGCAAAGAAATAGATAAACAGGCAGGCTGATAGGTAAGAAGACCACTTGTTAAAGAATTCCATGTGTTGCTTTTAAAATGTCTGTCTTATTAAGACCAGTGCCTAAAAATCTATGGGCTTAGATATTCATCCCAGCATTTTTTATAATAGAGAAAAATTAGAAACAACTCAACTGCTGTCATTAGGGATCTGTTATATAAAATGTAGTTCAACTATACAGTGTATACTGCACAGTCATTAAAAATGATGTTAGAATATTGGTAATCTCAGATAAAGATTTTGAAGCAAGAAGTTAAAATTCAGCCATCCCAAAATGGCTAAACTCAGATGCCCAGACACATCATGATGGCATGGAAAATTTCCCTTCATACAGTCTTAAGTAAAGAACATAGACTAAAGTATTATATGTAGGATGAAAACTATGTCTAAAATATATAGATGATATATTACATATAAGTAGAAAAAATTATGGAAGAAAAAATGATTCTGTAGTTCTATAATTATTTAAATAAAAATAATTCCATGTTTAAGAGGGGAAAAAAAGGTTACAAAGCAGTATGAATAGGATGATATCATTTTTGTATAAAATGTATGGAGAAATAGACATAGAAGAAAGTAATGAAGTATCCCAAAATATTTTATTAATGATCATTCTTTCTGGATTGTTGCATGATATGTTTATTTTCTTTGTTTCCATTTTATGCATTCTGATATAAAACTTTTGTAGCAAGCATGAACTTTTATCATTGGTAGAAACATTGGTACTGTATTAAAATTAGAGTATAGTGGAACATCGTGGCTCATGTCTATAACTCCAGCAATTTGAAAGGCCTAGGCAGGAGGAACACTTGAGGCCAGGAGCTTGAGATCAGCCTGGGCAGCATAGCAAGAACTCTGTTGTACCAAAAAAACACAAATTTGGGCATAGTGGCACTTACCTGGAGTCCTGCCTACTCTGAGTCTGAGTCAGAAGGATCACTGGAGCCCAGAAGTTCAAGGTTACAGTGAGGTATTAATGTGCCACTGCACTTCAACCTGGGCAACAAAGCAAGATCCTGTCTCTTAAAAAAAAACAAAAAAAAAAAAAAAACAGAGAATGTAATGAAATAGATATTATAAAATATAAAATTATGTGTTTTTATGACATTAGGTAAGTACAGTTATCCCTTAGTGTCCATGGGAGATTGGTTCCTGGACGTCCCACAGATGCCAAAATCCATGAATGCTCAAATCCCTGATATAAAATGGGATAGTATTTACATATAACCTTCATCTGTTCTTCCATAGATTTTAAATCATCTGTAGATTCCTTAGAATACCTAATTATGTTAGTCCATTTGTATTGCTTTAAAGAAATATCTAAGACTGGGTAATTTATAAAGAAAAGAGATTTATTTTGACATATGGGCTATAAGTTCTGCAGGCTATATAGGAAGCATGTGCCAGCATCTGCTCCTGGTGAGGGCCTCAGGAAGCTTCTAATCATGGTGGAAAGCAAAGGGGAAGCAGGCACATCACATGGAGAGAACAAAAGCAAAAGAGAGAGTGGGAAGGTGCCACAATCTTTTAAACAACCTGATCTCTTGTGAACTCAGAGCAAGAACTCACTTATTACCACAAGGAGGGTGCTAAGCCATTCATGAGGGTTGTAGGTCATGACCTACCCCCATGACCCAAACACCTCCCACTATGCCCCGCTTTAACATTGGGGATCACATTTCAACATGAGATTTGGAGAGGAACACACACATACAAACGATGGATGCATAGTTTGGATGCTGTATAAGTATTTGTTATATTGTTACACAGCATATGCTATGTAAATAGTTGTAAATGCTGTATAAATAGTTTTTATACTGTCGTTTAGAGAATAATAACAAGGAAAAATGTCTGTACATGTTCACAGATTTTTAAAAATTTTCTTCGATATACAGCGTGTTGAATACACAAATGTGGAACCCATGGATACGAAAGGCCAGGTATACAGATTATAATCTTGTAATATATGTATAAACATATCAAAATGTATACTGGAGTATATAGAGACCTTTTACATTGAAATAGAGTAAAAAATACTTAAAACATTTCAATTATATAAGTACATACAAGAGGCATTTAAGTATAAACATGTACACATAGATGAAATTGTTCCCTTCACATCCAATCTTACATTCCAGGAGATACAGTAGAGCTATCAGTGCAGATTGTGCGGTAAATCTTAGTTCACTCAAATTCGCATGAAATAGCTAACAACAATAAAAACTTTCTTTTTGTGAATAATGCATTCCCTTTACTTTCCCTTTTCCTTTAAATAGAAATATGGGGCCCCTTTTTCTTGATTGTTGATCTTTCGGTTTTTAAGTTAGGTAATGTCTGGTGAAAATAAGCTGTTTTAGATGCCAAGATTGTTGAAGAAATTACCCCTTGGGTTACTGGGAAGATCTGCAGTTGATCCAAAATCTGTTTTTCTTTATGCTTCTCAATTTGAGGGTATTCAAAAAGCTGAATCTATTTGTATTTCTTTTTTGTTTTTTTGAAATGGAGTCTCGCTCTGTCACCAAGGCTGGTGTGCATTGGTGTGATCTAGGCTCACTGTAACCTCTGCCTCCCGGGTTCAAGCAATTATCTTGCCTCTGCCTCCTGAGTAGCTGGGATTACAAGCATGTGCCACTGTGCTAGGCTAATTTTTGTGTTTTTAGTAGAGATGGGGTTTCAGCATGTTGGCCAGACTGGTCTCGAACTCCTGACCTCAAGTGATTCGCCCACCTCAGCCTCCCAAAGTGCTGAGATTACAGTCGTGAGCCACAGCACCCAGCCTTTATTTGCATTTCTTAAATCATTCCATGGTTTTTAGTAAAGTCTAAATGGACATTGTATTTTCATAGTTTTATTTGCGTTTTCTTGTCACTGTTTCATATTCTTCATTTTAAGACTTTTAGAAAGTTGTAAAAATCATGTCATTTAAAAATAAATTATACATTTTTTTGTTACAGAATGTATATTTTGTCTATTATTCATACCACTTTCATGTTACTTCTGTTATCAAGCTACTGTTTTACTGCTCTTTTTCTGTATGAGTTCACTAACTGTATTTTACCCTCTTTATATTTATAGGGTAGTGGTTAAATGTGAGATTTTAACTCATTTATATCTAATGTTCCATTTTTGGAATGCCAAGCTTGTGGGAGTTATTTGTATCCTACTGCTCAAGGTCATGGTCAAGGTCTGATTTTTCACACACAAAAATTGCAACCTCCAGCATAAATGGGTTAAAGCCACTGAAGTACAATCCCAAACCTGCCAATGATTAACTATATTACCTTATCCAAGTTACCTACTAAATTCATACCTCAGTTTCCTCATCTCTGATGAATACTAAATCATGCATGTAAATGACTATAGGATCCAAATGTTAACTTTTACAATTATTCCATTTATAAAAACTTAACTGATATATTGTTATTATTTTTGTCCGTATATTAATCTGTTCATTCAACAAACATTTAATAATTAACAGGTCTAATGGCCTAGGACTGTAGCAGTTTTTGCCCTCTTGAAGTTTATATTTTAGTTGAAATATAACTAAAATGAAAAACGTTTTCTTTTTTGCTTGCACAGATTCTAGGGGAAAAAGTTATTTGGCATCAGTTATTCTGTTGGATCAGTTCATTACTGTGCTTTAAATTCTTACCTTCATTCAAATGAAAACTGTAATCTTCCATATATAGCTATTTATACCAGTGCCACCCAAAGTGTTGGCTGTGGACCAGTGCTAATCCATATGAGATAATTATAAAACTTCAGAGTAAGCTATAAACTTACAGTTTCTGAGGGTCAAGGATTTGAGCATACCATAGCCGAATGCCTCTGGTTTATGAGGGTCCAGTCAAGTTATTATCTAGGGCAGTAGTCTTATTTGAAGACTTGACTAGAGGAGGATCCACTTCTATGGTCACTCACATGACCTCCTCACAGGGCTGTCTCACGTGGCAGCTGGCTTCCCCAGAGGTAGTAATCCAAGTGAGAATAAGAACATCTAAAATGGAAGTCACATTCCTTTATAAACCATTGTAGTTTTTTTTTTTTTAACTTTTGTTTTAGGTTCAGGGGGTACATGTACAAGTTTATTAGATAGGCAAATTGCATGTCATGGGGTATGGTGTACAGATTTTCACCCAGGTAATAAGCATAGTACCCAATATGCAGTTTTTCAATCCTCTGCCTCCTCCCACCCTCCACCTGCCCAGTGTCTGTTGTTCCCTTCTTTGTGTATGCAAAGTTTAGCTCCTACTTTTAAGTGAGAACATGTGGTTTTTGGTCTTCTGTTTCTACGTTAGTTTGCCTAGGATGATGACCTCCAGCTCCATACATTTTGTATCAGAGGACGTGATCTCATCCATTATTATAGCTGCATAGTATTCCTTTATATATATGTACCACTTTTTTAAAAAAAAGTCCAGTCTACCATTAATGGGCATTTAGGTTGATTCCATGTCTTTGCTATTGTGAATAGTGCTGCAATGAAAATACACATGCATGTATCTTTTATGGTAGAACAATGTATATTCCTTTGGATATATACCCAATAATGGCATTGCCAGATCAAATGATAATTCTGTTTTAAGTTCTTTGAGAAATCGCCAGACTGCCTTCCCCAATGACTAAACTAACTTTCATTCCCACCAATAGTATATGAGTGTTCCCTTTTCTCTACAACTTTGAAAGCATCTGTTATTTTTTGGTTTTTTTAAAAATAGCAATTCTGACCTGTGGGAGGTGGTATCTCATTGTGATTTTGATTTCCATTTCTCTAGTGATTAGTAATGTTGAGCATTTTAAAATATACTTGTTGGTCACGTGTATGTCTTTTTTTGAAAAGTATCTGTTCATGTTTTTGCCCACTTTTTAATGGGATTATTCCTTTTTTTTTTCTACTTCTTTTTTTTTTCTTTTAAAGATGGGGTTTCACCATGATGGCCAGGCTGGTCTTGAACTCCTGACCCACCCACCTCAGCCTCCCAAAGTGCTGGAATTACAGGCGTGAGCCACCATGCCTGGCTTGATTATTCTTTTTTTGCTTTAAAATTTTGTTTCAGTTGCTTATAGATGCTGGATATTAGACCTTTGTTGGATGCATAGTTTGCAGATATTTTCTTGCATTCTGTAGGTTCTGCTTATTCTGTTGATAGTTTCTTTTGCTGTGGAAAACTTCTTTACTTTAATTAGGTCCCATTTGTCAGTTTTTGTTTTCATTGCAATTGCTTTTGGCATCTTCATCATAAAATCTTTGCCAAAGCTTGTGTCCAGAATGGTATTTCCTAGGCTGTCTTCCAGGGTTTTTGAAGTTTTAGGTTTTACATTTAAATCTTTAATCCATCTTGAGTTGATTTTTGTACATAGTGTAATGAAAGGATCCAGTTTCAGTCTTATGCATCTGGCTATCCAGTTATCTCAGCAGCATTTATTGAATAGGGAGTTCTTTCTCCATTGCGTGCTTTTGTTGATTTTTGTCAAAGATCAAATGATTGTAGTCATGTGGTCATATTTTTGGGCTCTCTATTCTGTTCCATTAGTGTGTATGTCTGTTTTGTACCAATACCATGATGTTTTGGTTACTGTATCCTTGTAGCATAGTTTGAAGTCCAGTAATGTGATGCCTCCAGCTTTGTTCTTTTTGCTTAGGGTTACCTTGGCTATTGAGGCTCTTTTTTGGTTTCATAGGAAATTTAAAATAGTTATTTCTAGTTAAAGTTTTTTGAAGAATGTCATTTGTAGTTTGATAGGAATAGCACTGAATCTATATTTGCTTTAGGCAGTATGAGTCTTTTAACAATGTTGATTCATCCTATCCATGAGCATGGGATGTTTTTCCATTTGTTTGTGTTATCCCTCATTTATTATAGCAGTGTTTTTAAATTCTCACTGTAGAGATCTTTCACCTCCCTTTCAATACCTGGTTAAATGTTTTATTCTTTTTGTGGCTATTGTGAATGGGAGTGCTTTCCTGATTTGGCTCTCAGCTTGGAGGTTATTGGTGTATAAAAATGCAACATATTTTTGTATATTGATTTTGTATCCTGAAGCTTTGCTGAAGTTTATCATATCAAGGAGCTTTTGGGGTCGGACGTGTTGGCTCAAGCCTGTAATCCCAGCATTTTGGGAGGCTGAGGCAGGTGGATTGCTTGAGGTCAGAAGTTCAGTACCAGCCTGACCAACACGATGAAACCCTGTCTCTACTAAAAATACAAAAATTAGCTAGGTGTGGTGGTGCATTCCTGTAGTCCCAGCTACTCAGAAGGCTGAGGCTGTAGAATCACTTGAACCCAGGAGGCAGAGGTTGCAATGAGCCGAGATCATGCCACTGCACTCTAGCTTGGGTGACAGAGCGAGATCCTGTCTCAAAATAAAAAAAATAATAAAACAAAGAGATTTTTGGCTGAGACTATGACGTTTTGTAGGTATAGAATGATATTGTCTGCAAAGAGGGATAGATTGAATTCCTCTCTTCCTATTCTTCTATATGCCTTTTATTTCTTTCTCTTGTCTGATTGCTTTGGCTAGGACATCCAATACTGTATTGAATAGGAGTGGTGTGAGAGGGCATCCTTCTCTTTTGCCATTTTTCAAGGGAAATGCTTCCAGCTTTTGCCCATTCTGTATGATATTGGCTGTGGGTTTTTCATAGATGGCTCTTACTATTTTCAGGTATATTCCTTCAATGCCTAGTTTGTTGAAGGTTTTTAACAGAAAGAGATGTTGAATTGTAACAAAAGCCTTTTCTGCATCTGTTAAGATGATCATGTGGTTTTTGTTTCTAGTCTGTTCATGTGGCGAATAACATTGATTTGCATTTGTTGAGCCAACCTTGCGTCCCAGGGATAGAGCCTACTTGACCCTTGTGGATTAACTTTTTGATGTGCTGCTGAATTCTGTGTACTAGTATTTTGTTGAGTATTTTTGCATCTGTGTTCATCGAGTATATTGGCCTAAAGTTTTTGAATTGTGTCTCTGCTGGGTTTTGGTATCAAGATGTTGCTGGTCTCATAGAATAAGTTATGAAGGGGTCCCTCCTCCTCAACTTTTGGAATAGTGTTAATAGGAATGGTATGAGATCTTCCTTATACATCTAGTAGAATTTGTGAATTCATCTGGTCCTGGTCTTCTTCTGGTTGGTAGGCATTTTTTTTTTTTTCTGATTCAATTTGGAACTCATTATTGGTCTGTTCAGGGATTCAGTGTCTTCCTGGTTCAATCTTGGGAAGATATATTTTTCCAAGAATTTGTTTCTTTTATGCACATAGAACCATTAGGTTTTCTAGCTTACCTGCGCAGAGGTCTTCATATGTGAATATTCACTTAGGATGGCTGGCAAAATATTAAAGATATATTAGGAAAAGTTATAGATTAGTCTCAAACTGTTTGGAATGCTGAAAGGTTTTATTGGAGCAGGCCAAAGGTGGCCGGCTGGTCCATTAAGCTAGGGAGAAGATAGTGACCAGGCTTTCCCAGTTAAGTCTGTTTACTCCCCATCCCTTTATCTCTAACTGTTTACTCATGTAAACTTTGTGCTGGATAGCCCTCTGAGTGGGAGATCAAAGGGAAATTACCTGTTAGTAGTGTTTACTCTGTGCCCAGAACCTAAAGCTTTTATCATTCATAAAACCACTCTTTTAGCCATGTTAATTATCCACAAGTGTGTTAACTTAGAACCTCTGTTGTAAAATCTTGATGGAGTAAATGTGTGGATGGACAGAGGGCTTTGGTCAATAGGTTGCATTTTGCCCTCTGAAAGCAGCCAATGGCCATCCCTAGCCCATTTGTATCACTGTAACGGTGTGAAAATGCATTCATTCATCTGTTGTTGAGTCTGGGTGTGCAGGTCAGACTTCCTCAGGTGGTTGATGTCTCATTCATAATGACCTCTGATGATTTTTTGTATTTCTGTGGGGTCGGTAGTAACATACCCTTTGTCATTTTAAATTGTGTTTATTTGGCTCTTCTCTCCTTTTTTCATTATTAGTCTAGATAGTGGTTTATCTGTCTTACTAATTCTTTCAAATAACCTACTTCTTGATTCACTGATCTTTTGTATGGCTTTTCACGTATCAGTTTCCTTCAGTTAGGCTCCGATTTTGGTTATTTCTTGTCTTCTGCTACTCTTGGGGTTGGTTTTCTCTAGTTTTTCTAGTTTCTGTAATTGTGTTTTTAGGTTGCTTATTTGGGATCTTTTTTCTTTTTTCTTTTTGATGTAAGAAAAGAGAAGAAAAAAGTAATTTCATGCTATAAACTTCCCTCTTAACGCTGCTTTGGCTGTGTTTGAGAGATTCTGGTACATTGTATCTTTTTTCTCATTAGCTTCAAAGAATTTTTTGATTTCTGCCTTAATTTCATTATTTGCCTAGAAAACATTCAGGAGCAGATTATTTAATTTCTATGTAATTGTGTGGTTTTGAATGATTTTCTTAGCATTTATTTATATTTTTGTTACACTGTGATAAGAGAACGTGGTTGGTGTGATTTAGGTATTTTTGAATTTGCTGAGGATTGTTTTATGCCAAGTGTGTGGTCTATTTTAGAGTATATGCCTGTGCCAATGAAAAGAATATGTATTCTGTTGATTTGGGGTGGAGAGTTCTGTAGATGTCACTGAGTCCATTTGGTCATATGTAGAGTTCAGATCCTGAATATCTTTGTTAGTTTTTCACCTTGATGAGATGTCTAATATTATCAGTGGGGTGTTAAAATCTCTCACTATTATTGTGTGGTTATCTAAGTCTCTTCATAGGTCTCGAAGAACTTGTTTTATGAGTCTGGGTGCTCCTGTGTTGAGTGCATATACATTTAGGAAAGTTAGGTCCTTTTGTTGAATTGAGCCCTTGGCCATTATGTAATGCCTCTCCTTGTCTTTTTTGATCTTTGTGTATTTAAAGTCTGTTTTGTTGAAATTACAATAGCAATCCATGCTTTTTTCTGAGTTCTGTTTGCTTTAAAGATTTTTCTTCATCCCTTTACTTTGAGTCTGTGGGGGTCATTGCATGTGAGATGGGTCTACTGAAGACAGCATACCATTGGGTTTTGCTTCTTTAGCCAAGTTATCATTCTGTCTTTTAATTGTGGTGTGCATTCAAGGTTAGTATTGATGTTTGCAAATTTGATGCTGTCATGTTGTTAGTTGGTTATTATGAAGACTTGTTTTTGTGGCTCTTTTATAATGTCACTGATCTGTGTAGTTAAATGTGTTTTTATAGTGTCCACTAACAGTCTTTCCTTTCCATATTTAGCACTTCCTTCAGGACCTCAGTAAGGCAGGTATGGTGGTAATTAAATCAATTAGCATTTGCTTGTCTGAAAAGGATCTTATTTCTCTTTTGCTTGTGAAGCTTAGTTTGGCTGGATATGGAATTCTTGACTGAAAATTTTTTTTTAAAGAATGCTGAATATAGGACCCCAATCTCTTCTGGCCAGTAAGGTTTCTGCTGACAAGTCTGCTGTTAGCCATTTAATAGGGTTCCCTTTGTAGGTGCCCTGCCTCTTCTCTCTAGCTACCTTTAACATTTTTTCTTTCATTTTGACCTTGGAGACTCTGATGACTATGTGCTTTGGGATGGTCTTCTTGTTCAGTATTTCATAGGGATTCTCTTCATTTCCTGAATTTGAATGTTGGCCTGTCTGGTGAAGTTGGTGAAAATTTCATGGGCAATATCCTGAAATATGCTTTTCAAGTTGCTTACTTTCTCTCTCTCTTTTTCAGCATTGCTGATGAGTCATAGATTTGGTCTCTTTAACATAATCCCATATTTCTTGGAGGTTTCGTTCAGTATTGTTTTTTTTCTTTATTATTGCATGACTGGATTATTTCAGAGAGCTAGTCTTCAAGCTCTGAGATTCTTTCCTCAGTCTGGTGGATTCTGCTATAAATACTTGGGGTTGCATTATAAAATTCTTCTGGTGTGTTTTTCAAGTTTTATCAGTTGAATTTGGTTCTTTCATATAATGGCCATTTGATCTATTACCTCCTGCACTGTTTTATTGTAATCCTTAGATTTCTTGGATTGGGTTTTAACCATCTGCTATGATCAGTGATCTTTGTTCCTATCTATATTTTGAATTCTGTTTCTGACATTTCAGCCTAGTTAAGAACCATTGCCTGGGAACTAGTGTGGGATGATTTGGAGGTAAGAAGACACTCCGGCTTTTTGAGTTGCTAGAGTTCTTGTGTTGGTTCTTTCTCATTTGTGTGGGCTGATGTCCCTTCAGTTTTTGATATTGTTGTCCTTTGGATTTTTTTCTTTTTTCTTCTTTGATGCCCTTGGGGATTTGCTTATGGTATAAGGTGGGTTCAATTGACTAGCTTTGATTCTAATCTGCTCCTGGGTCTTGGAGGAAACCCCTCTGATTACTGTCTCTATGCTTGCATTTTTTGGGGGGTGTTCTTGTCATCAGGGGCCTCAGTTGGCAGACAGACTGCACTCTTGCCACATCAGCCCTAATCTGCTATTTGTGTGCTTCCTGGGAAAACATGGGGTTGCGCTTGCTTACAGAGTTCAGGTGGAAGTAGGAACCCTGGGTTGGAACTTCTAATAGATGTGGCCCATCTGGCTAAAAGAGGCAGGGTGGGTGAAATTGCCTGCTCTGATATCTGGGTGTTTCCAGGGCAACAGGAGGCTGTACCCCTCAGCAAATTCTCGCAGAAGTAAGACCTCTGGGCCAGAAGCTCTAGCAGGCATAGCTCTCCTGACTACCAGTGGTGGGGGTGGGTAGAGCCACCCACCCTTACCCCTGAGTGTTTGCTGGGACAGACACCACTGTGCCCACCACTAGCTGAGTTCCCACAGAAGCAGGACCCCTGGGCTAAAGCTTTAGCGTATGTTGAACCCCTGCTCCCCCAACCCACCCCAGCTACCAGAGGCAAGGGTGGTGGTAAGGGTGGCACACTTTCCTGTCTGGGTATTTACTCGGACAACAGGAAGCTGTGCCCTCCTGCGAGTTCACACAGATGTGGGGCCTCTGGGCCAGAAGCTCTTGCAAGCATCACCTGCCTGGCTACCTGTGACAGGGGTAGGTGGAGTGGCTGGCCAAATTCTGGCTGAAGCAGGACCACTGGGCTGGAAACTGTTTCTGAGCCCCATCCAGCAAGGAGTAGTAGAACAATCTTAATGCTTTCAGGCACTGCAGCTGCGGCCCTTACTGGGGCTATAAAGCTGGTGCTGGTCTTCTCCAGGGCCCAAGGCTTGTAGAGGCCCTTGGACTTCAGAGTTACCTTTACCAAACATCCCAGTGGCTCTCTGCCTCAGTCTAGAAGCGTGGGGAGTGAGGAGATGAGGGGGCCAGGGAAAATCTCCCAAACTGTCTTGCACAGGACCCTGCGGAAAGTGTAAATCTCGCTGAGGCCTCACTCACCCATTCCAGTGTTGGTTAGGTTCTCTTGGCTCTGTGCTCAGCCCAGACGGGGTACTTAGCTTCATTTCTCCTGCTCTCTGTGTTCCCCTGCTGCCTTGATAGATCTCAGCATTGTTTCTCAGATGATCAGCCTGCAGGATCAGTGTTCATGAGCTGTTTTGCTTATTCTCTGTGAGAGCAGCACACATGAGCTGCTTCTAGTCTGCCATCTTGGCCCCACTAACCTAACTCATTTTTGGATGTTACATTCCATCACTTCTGCTTCTGCTATATTCTATTTGTTAGAAGCAAGTCTCTTAATTACACATTATGGCATTAGTTTGTTGTATCTTTCTTGCCTTTCCTAGCATCTGGGAAGTATTACTGAAAGTAATTATTTTAGTAGTGTCAGAAAATGTATATTTTATAATAATTATTTTAGTAGTGTTAGAAAAGGATATTTTCTTTGCAGTTCAGATTTTATTTTCTAGTGCATTTTGTAGTATAGAAATAAGTGCTTTATATGCTGGAGGTTGCTGTTAACACTTTATGAATTTTCATAATGCTATACCATGTGCACATAGCAGTGTCAGAATTAGCCTTAAACAATTTATTGGCATTGGGCAAATGGTTTTTCTCAAAAACATTAATTCAGTGGGCTTTGCCAATATGCTAATGCCATTGTGATTTAAAATTCTGATCTGATAAATTTAAGCTCTTGCCTTTTAATAAAGATGATTATTTTGACCTTTTAGAAATTATAGACACATAGCCAAAACCAAAAAAGGAAGAATTTTTCATGGCTTTTAGAGCTTTAACATTGACATTATCCTAAAATTGAAATCCAGGTATTTTAGTTTAATTTAAATTAAAAAACCATATTAAGATAACCAAATTTAGGCCACGTGAAGTGGCTCACACCTGTAATCCCAGCACTTTGGGAGGCCAAGACAAGCAGATCACCTGAGGGCATGAGTTTGAAACCAGCCTGACTAACATAGTGAAACCCCATCTCTACTAAAAATACAACCGTTAGCTGGGCTTGGTTGTATATGCCTGTAATACCAGCTACTCAGGAAGCTGAGACAGGAGAATTGCTTGAATCCAGGAGGTTGAGGTTACAGTGAGCTGAGATCACACTACTGCACTCCAGCCTGGGCAACAGAGTGAGATTCTGTCTCAAAAAAAAAAAAAAAAAAAAAAAAAAAAAAGATAATCAAATTTAGACACATAAAAATTTTGAAACTAATACCTAATGTTGAATTTGATCTCCTGATGTTTAACTGTGTTAATGCATTGTCATAATGTGCTTGGAATGACTGATTTAAAAGTCACACCTATGACTGTCTAGAATACTTGTAAAAACACTTTATATTAATGAAACCTGATTCACTTGTCAATGAAACCTGACAAGTGAATGCATTTTTATGGAGTAGGTACCATTTGTTCTTTCTTACTTCCCTAAAGTTAGTTGGTACTTTGTGTATGTGTGTGTGGCAGGGGATAGAGGGTGATATTTTTTCAAGTCATTTATTTAGCAATAAAGATTTTTGTTGGTGTTCTGTGATTTCTCAATTATTACATGCTAATATTTGCAGCCAGCCCTGTGGGCTTGATCACGTTTTAGAGAAATAAGTAATAATGAAAGTGAGTGGAGAGAATTCACATCTAATATATGCTTATTGTGTGTTTATGAGGTACATGTTATCACACATTTACGCCTCAACAACCCTGAAAAGTAAGTTTTACAAACAAGAATACCAAGATTCATAGTCTTTGAAATAACTTAAATTGCCCAGGAAGACACAGCTAATAGCTATCTAAGTAAGTTTCAGAGTTTAAATTTAAATCCAGGTCTATCTGGTTTCAAAGCATATACTTCTTACGGTATATCATAATGTCTCTTTGGGACTAAACTTTTTAAAAGTCTTCTTAAACAGCATATTTAGATCTCATTAATTTAAAAAAAGTTATCAGTAATCTGGACTGCTTTTTCTTTTATGAAAAAAATTAAGCTAACATAAACCACATGTTACGCTAACATAAACCACATACTGTGATAACTTATGCTCTTTTTCATAAACCTTCCATTAGTGTTTTTTGAAACTTCAAAAAAAAATTACCAAATAAAAACCAAGTTATGGTATCTCAAAGGTGAGAGAGATATCATCTCATCAATTTTTGAAGGGACAGGGTGTTGGGAGCTTTCTGGTGAAGACCAGAAAACCGACTAAATTCTAAAAAACTGTAACATTCATCTCATCAATTGAGAATATTTTTACTAATTTAGTATAAATCCCAGATGCCATTGTTTAGTATCAGATGCTTTTTATGTAATATGGGTTTAAGTGTTTTTGTTTTGTTTTTTTTTTGAGAGTTTTGTTCTCGTTGTCCAGGCTGGAGCACAATGGCGCAATCTTGGCTCACTGCAACCTCCGCCTCCTGGATTCAAGCAATTTTCCTGCCTTAGCCTCCTGAGTAGCTGGGATTACAGGCCCACACCACCATGCCCAGCTAATTTTTTGTATTTTTAGTAGAGACAGGGTTTTGTCATGTTGTCCAGGCTGGTCTTGAACTCTTCACCTTAGGTGATCCACCTGCCTCAGCCTCCCAAAGTGCAGGGATTACAGGCATGAGTCACTGCGCTCTGCTGTTTAAGTATATTTTTATAGCACAGGGTTAATAATAGTTTCCAAATTGACTATCAGTATTTTAAAAGTAGAGCTCTTTTTTTAACAGTATGATCTTGGAAAAAATTTTATCAAGGATTTTTGTTTTTTAATTTATTGGGCAGGAGGAAGGTGTGTGAGTATGTTTTTAAATCATTTTGGCTTAATCACTCTAAGACCACAACTTCTTGCTGGTGGTTTTTTTTTTTTGTTTGTTTTTTTTTTTTTTTCTTCTGCCATGTTTGGCAAGTTCTGAAGCAGCATATTTGAGATGTTTCATTTTTTTTTTGTTTTTGGTATTTAGGCATGTATGATACGACTAGGAAGATAACAATGATTTTCAGAGTTTACTTGTGGAAACCATCTTTTAAAATTCTTCAATAGTAAACAGCTGTTACTTGAAACTGTTATTGCAGTCTTTGAGTTGGTAACAATCTCAGTATGTTAGTGTTCACACAAATACTTCTTACTTTGTTTCTTTCTTTTCTTTTTTTGAGGTAGAGTGTCACTTTGTCACCCAGACTGGAATGCAGTGGCACTTTCATGGTTCACTGCAGCCTAGACCTACTAGGCTTCAGAGGTACTCCCACTTCAGCTTCCCAAGTAGCTGGGACTGCCCAGCTACTTTTTAAATTTTTTTTTAGAAACAGGGGTCTCACTCTGTTGCTGGGGCTGGTCTTAAAACCCTGGGCTGAAGCAATACTCCCACCTCAGCCCCGCAAAGGACTGGGATTACAGGAATAAGCCACCACACCCTGCCCGCATACATGCTTCTAAGGAATTTGGAGAATCAAATCAATGAAGGTTACTATGAGTGTTCCCCTTTTTGTAGGCTATCCATTTATTCTTTTATATTAGTGATAGAATACATATGAAGAAATTATAGAAGAGCTGTAGAGTAGCATTAGTAGAAAAGAGATCTAAGAAAATATTTGAGGTTTTTATCTAAAATTTCATTTGAACAGAGTTATGTTGCTAAGGAGTTTTAAACCCCTACCATACACTATTAGACATGTAAGAAAACTAAAAAATCAGTAGCAGTGGATCAAGAAACAATATCAAGATTAGAACTCAGAAGAAACTTAGGAGCAGTTTGGCAAAGGGGACAATTGAAAGGATCATTTTTTCAGGACAGGAAAATATTAATAGCTTATACAATTCTTTTTCATTTTATTAGATATCTTCCTTCCAATAGTGTGGAGTGTAGAGATAAATAGTACAATATCTCGATTTCTTACTCATAGTGTAATGCTAACCTATTATCCTGGCTTCTGTTGTAATTTTTTTTTTTTTTTTTAAAGACACAGGTCCTATCACCCTGTCTCTTAAAAACTCTTGCTCTGTTGCCCAGGCTGGAGTGCAGTGGCATAACCATGGCTCACTGCAGCCTCCAATCAACTCCTGGGCTAAGTGTTCCTCCTGCTTCGGGGACCCAGGAAGGTAGGACTACAGGCACATGTCAACACACCTGGCTGGTTATTTTTTTATAAAGACAGGGTCTCACTGTGTTGCCCAGGCCGGTATTGAGTTCCTAACCTGAAGTGGTCCTTCCACACTTAGCCTCCCAAAGTGCTGTAATCACAGCCCTGAGCCACTGCACCTGTCCTAACTTTATATTAAAACCATAATATTCTAGATTATAGAACTTAAAAAATAACAGTACCAAAAAAGGTACTACAGGAGAAACATTTTCTCCTTTTCTAAGGACATAGTATGAACTATCCCTTAAGACCTGTACACTTTACTGAAACAAAATTAGTCTGTTTAGCATCCCTTTTTTATAGATAGATATTTTTGCTGATATCTACTGTCCAAAGAAATAAACTCCCAGCCTGTCTCCTTCATGTTGAGTCAACATTCCAAGAAACAATCAACTTCTATAAGATAAAAACTTAAATTTTCACAATTATTAAATGTCTTAAGTATGTTTATTTCTGAGTTAAAGTTTTCATTGTTAAAGAGCCTGGAAGAATTTTTATAAAATATGCAACTCATCATCCAGGTAGAAATTTAAAAACTTGGAGCTTGGGGAATTTGCCTCTGAATTGACACAGTAGGTAATATGTTTCTATCAGATTATGTTCATTCTGTCAAAAGAAGATAATTTCTGTTTATTGTTCTATAAGAATGAATTTAATGTCTTTAGGATGAGATAGAGTGTAGGTTTTTAAATTGCCCTCTGTCCCATTCTTCTTCATTAGAACCAATTAAATGAATAGAAAAAGGAAAAAGTCAGAAAAGAATATAGGCATGGTTCTCACAAGACAGGCCTTCTGTCTCTGGTAAAAAACTTGAGTTTTCTTTTAGCATATATGTTCTTGGTTTAGGATCTATAGGGTTTCATTATTTCTGTTATTTCTCTCAGTGACACATATAAATGAGAAAATCTTTCAAATCCAGTCTAAAATATTTTTGAAAGTTTTTGCCTCTTATTTTGCAAAAATATTAAAAGCTAAAGTTAAAAATTCAAAGTCGCACCTGTACTTTTATTCCTGTCATGTAAAAATTGTGGCCATGTGGTTTCCATGTTTGTTTTCTTGTATCTGTTTGTAAAATAACTGACGAACATGGAAAAATAATTTGTTAAAGTCTTGAGATTGTGATTTTTTATTTTCTTGAAATTTCAAAAAGTATTTTTACAATAAATGAAACTGAAAAAGAAAATTTTAAAGTAGATCATATAAAATGTATTGGTTTGAAACTTACTACTTTAAATGTAGAGTAATATTCCTAATTCAATTAATTTTATTTATGGAGAGTAAAAAGAACATTTAATCACAGTCTGAAATTTTGTGTTGGGTACTTAATCTGTTCAGAGTATTAAATATTTGAATATTTGGGAGATTTAAAATAGTATTTGTTCTTAAGTTTAATAAAGGTTTTCTGAGGAAATTATTACATTTGATTATTTACAGTGTATTAGAAATAGAAAACAAGCTCCACCTAGGAACTTACTGTAGTTTAGCTTTTCATATTCATACTTCTTACCTCTCTCTCCTTCTCTCTCTCTTTCTCTCTCTCCCTCCCCCTTTCCACCTCCCCTTCTCTCTTATTACTTGCGGTGTGTTTTGCATATTTTCTGGTAGATTAATTCCAGGTGACTTTGATCACAGTGTGATATTTTCTGCATAGTTTTGTTTACATTTCATAGGTAGAAGGACCCCTACCAACCTAAAACCTTTTCCTTGGAATTCCTTCTTAAAAATCCTAAGTTTCATTGTCCAACACCCACCTATGAGTGAGAACATGTGGTGTTTGATTTTCTGTTCTTGTGTCAGTTTGCTGAGCATGGTGGTTTCCAGGTTCATCCATGTCCCTACAAAGGACACGAACTCATCATTTTTTACAGCTGCATAGTATTCCATGGTGTATATGTGCCACATTTTCCCTGTGCAGTCTATCAGCATTGCACACTGGGGTCTGTTGAGGGGAAGTAGGGGAGGGACAGCAGGAGGTGGGGAGTTGGGGAGAGATAGCATGGGGAGAAATGCCAGACATAGGTGATGGGGAGGAAGGCAGCATATCACACTTCCATGTGTGTACCTATGCAACAATCTTGCATTTTCTTCACAGGTACCCCAAAACCTAAAATGCAATAAAAAATAAATAATAAAAATTTTTTAAAAAATCCTAAGTTTCCATCTTTACCACCAGAAACAAAAGTTTGCCTTATATGTGTGTATATAAATATGTGTGTATATTATGTATGTTTGTGTGTGTGTGTGTGTGTGTGTGTGTGTGTGTGTATATATATATATATATATTTTTTTTTTTTTTTTTTTCTGAGACGGAGTCTCATTCTGTCTGGCCCAGGCTGGAATGCAGTGGTGTAGTCTTGGTCCACTGAAGCCTCTGCCTCCCAGGTTCAAGCGATTCTCCTGTCTCAGCCTCCCAAGTAGCTAAGACTGCAGGTGTGTGCCACCACACTTGGCTAATTTTGTATTTTTATTAGAGATAGGGTTTCACCGTATTGGCCAGGCTGGTCTCAAATTCCTGACTTCTGGTTATCCACCCACCTTGGCCTCCCAAAGTGCTGGGATTACAGGCATAAGTCACCGCTATGCCTTATATTTTTAACTAGTAACCTGAGTAGTCAGTGGTAGAATTAGACTGGAAAGAATTTGAGTATGTTCAGAGAAAGCATTCTTTTAGACTAATATGCTCAGAGTTTGTTCCTTTGAGTTGTGTATTACTCTTTGTGCTTCTGAGCTGAAGTTAAACAAACTGTATTCTGTAATATCAGGCTATAAAGATGTTTGATCTACCGATGCAACAATCTTGCATGTTATTCACATGTACCCCAAAACCTAAAATGCAATTTAAAAAAAGATGTTTGATCATTTCCTCTTCAAAAAAACTTGTTTATAAAGTCGTAGTTAGGTCCACTTATAGGATTTTTGGACTTTGGATATGATAGTGCCTAGTGATCATATGAAAAATACTAATTTGGAAGCAAAACAAAACAAAAATTCATCTGTAATATCTGTGAACTTTGACTTTTTCTTGGGGATACTTACATTGTACCCTGTTCCCTTGTATAGTCTCTGGTCTTCATTGTAAAGGGAGAGAATTAGGAAAAGTGAGACCAGTGATTTTCACAGTTATACACATTTGGCTTAACTTTTTTTATTATTATTATTATTTTAGAGAAAGGGTCTCACTGTTGCCCAGACTAGAATGCAGTAGCACAATCATAGCTCACTCAAATTTTTTGTGGAGATGGTGTCTTGTTTTGTTGCCCGGTGTGGTCTCAGACTGCTGGCCTCAAGGAATCCTCCTGCCTTGGCCTCTCAAAGTTCTAGAATTACAGCCCTGAGCCACTATACATGGCCTGGCCTTAACTTTTAATGGTAATGACAACTATTGACTGAACACTTATGTGCCAGATACTATACTAGGCACTTAACTTACATTATTTGCTGACCTCACAAGGCCACATGAAGTAGAACGAAATCTTCTTTTCCAGGAAAATACAGAAAAATCATTATACTTTGTAGTATTGTATGATCATCTCTACTAGGAGCTCGCTTTCAATTTTAGGATTTCTAGAAAAAGAAATTCATTGAAGAACTAATGGGAAAAACGAGGGTAATCAGGACTAATGAGAGATTTTGGAAATCTGAAAAAATAAAAGAAATACTAACCAATAAAAAACAAAAGCAGGCTCAGTACAGTGACATAAATGATAGTGCTAAAAGAAACTCATAATGATCCCAATATATTAAACTTTAGTATGTTGTTTATTACCTTTGTTGTCCAATGTTTTTTCTTTGGTTTACAAATAATCGAAAAGGATTGCCAGGCGCGGTGGCTCACGCCTGTAATCCCAACACTTTGGGAGGACGAGGCGGGCAGATCAAGAGGTCAAGAGATCGAGACCATCCTGGCCAACATGATGAAACCCCGTCTGTACTAAAAGTACAAAAAATTAGCTGGGCGTGGTGGTGCGTGCCTGTGGTCCCATCTACTTGGAAGGCTGAGGCAGGAGAATTGCTTGAAACCGGAAAACAGAAGTTGTAGTAAGCCAGTATTGTGCCACTGCACTCCAGCCTGGCGAGAGAGCAAGACTCTGTCTCAAAAAAAAGAAAGCCGGGCGCAGTGGCTCAAGCCTGTAATCCCAGCACTTTGGGAGGCCGAGGCGGGCGGATCACAAGGTCAAGAGATCGAGACCATCCTGGTCAACATGGTGAAACCCCGTCTCTACTAAAAATACAAAAAATTAGCTGGGCATGGTGGCCCGTGCCTGTAATCCCAGCTACTCAGGAGGCTGAGGCAGGAGAATTGCCTGAACCCAGGGGGCGGAGGTTGCGGTGAGCCGAGATCGCACCATTGCACTCCAGCCTGGGTAACAAGAGCGAAACTCCGTCTCACAAAAAAAAAAAAAAAAAAAAAAAGAAACAAAGAAAAGGATTTAATCAAGTAAATTATACAACATAATCTCCATAAGAATAAATGTAAAGTAGACTCTTAAATATTCTAATGTAAGTCCCTAAAGGCTTTGATAAATCAATGTGCACATCAAATATCTGAGGAAAGTAATATTTATAAACTGTGAGGTTATTTAGCACATATACTTACTGCATGTTTAATGTTGAAACAAGGAAACACTAGAAGTATTTTTAAATTATTAGCTTCAAAAAACCAGTTTTTCTCCTGATTTTTATTGTGATTATGTGATCTTGCTTTGTGAATTAGAGAATGAGAAAAATGACATAAACTGAGATTGTTCAGTCATTCAACAAGTACCTGTTAAGCACCTACCCTATGCCTATGCCAAGCATTATTTGAAGTATTTTGGATATATCATTGAAAAGAAAATGAGTTCCCTGTCTTCATGGAGCTTACATTTTCACAGGGGAGATAGACAGTAAACATAACATATCTTAGAAAGTAAGAGCTGTGAAAAAAACAGGGCATTGGGAAGAGCAGGTGAGAGGGGCAATTAGGCTATAATTTTAAAGAGGGAGGTCAGGGTATGCCCTCATTGACATTTAAGCAAAGGCTTGGAGATGAGGGAGTTTAGTCAAGAGGACATCTGGCATAAGAACCCTCCAGGAGAAGAACAGTCAGTGCAAAAAGACCTCAAGATTACAGTGTACCTCAGAGAGTTGAGAAACAGCACAGAGACCAGTGTGGCTGTAGAGTAGGGTGCAAGGCAGAATATTAGACAGACAGGAGAGTAGACAGGTAGCAGGGATCCAGATTCCACAGGGCCTTGAAGGTCACTTTAAGGACTTGGGGTTTTATTCTCAAGTGAGATGAATGGCACTGTACAGTTTTCAGCAGAAAAATGACATGATCTTACTTGTGATTTGAAACAATTCATTGTGTTATTGTGTTGATAATTGGCTATAGGATAAAAAGGGCAGAAGCAGAGAGACTTATTTAAGAGACTACTGCAATAATCCAGCAAAAGATAATGGTGGTTCAGATGAGAGTGAATGCAGTGAAGAGAATGAGAAGTGGTTAAATTCAGGGTGATTTTGAAAGCAGAGTCCAAAGGATTTCCTGATAGTTTGGATGTGGGTATATGAGAAAGAGAGGGGTCAAAAATGACTACTGGGTTATTTGCATGAGCAACTGGAATGGATTGGAGTTGCCCTCAGTGGAGACCAGGAAGGCCAGAAGTGGATGGAGCTGGTTGGAGGGGTTGGGGGCAGATTAAAAGATTAGTTTTAAACATGTTAAATTTGAAATGTCAGACAGGTATTTGGATTGGTGCTGTAAACCTGTAAGTCACTGGCATGTAGATGATATTAAACATATGCCTATGAAACTGGACAAAAATTTCATGGTAATTAGGTATCAGTAAGCAGGAAGGTAGTCAAAAACTACCTATCACAATTTTGCCTTGTCCCAGGATTGCCAGTAGCCTAGTTCTTCTGACTCAAGCACCAAAACCAACTCTTAAGAGTTTTTTTGGTTAGGTTTAGTTTCACTGAGACAGGTTCTTGCTCTGTTGCCCAGGCTGGAGTGCAGTGGCATGATGGCCTTGACCTCCCAAGCTCAAGTGAAACTCCCAACTCAGTCTCCAAAGTATCTTGAACTACAGGTGCTCATCACCACACCTGGCTCATTTTTTACTTCGATTTTTATTTTTGTATAGACAGAATCTCACTGTGTTACCGGGGCTGGTGTTCAACTCCTAGGCTTAACCAATCCTCCTGCCTTGGCCTCACAAAGTACTAGGATTACAGCCATGACATGAGGCACCTAGCCTCTTCTCAGTTTTTTGGCTAAGGCATTAATGTATCATATATAAGGAAAAGGCATTAATAATATTTCTTTACCTTTTATACATTTCATTATTTAAAGGGCAAGACAGCCAGGATTTGTGGCATGTGCCTTCAATCCCAGCTATTTTGTAGGCTAAGGTGGGAGGATCACTTGAGCCCAGGAATTCAAGTCCAGCCTGGGCATCCCACTCCTGTCTCTAACAAACATCAACAGCCAGGTGCAGCCTCCCAGCTATTTCGGAGGCTGAGGTGGGAGGATCACATGAGCCCAGAAATTCGAGTCCAGCCTTGGCATCCCACTTCTGTCTCTAAAAGTCATCAACAGCCAGGTGCAGTGGCTCACACCTGTAATCCCAGCTCTTTGGGAGGCTGAGGCAGATGGATCACTTGAGGAGTTTGAGACCAATCTGGCTAACATGATGAAACCCCGTCTCTACTAAAAATACAAAAATTAGCCAGGCATGGTGGTGTGCGCCTGTAGTCCCAGCTACTTGGGAGGCTGGACTCAATATGATAGTTGAAGACAAACAAAAATCAAATGATGAAAACAAAAAACTAGCTTATATTCCCCTGGGCACTGCGAAACAACATCTATACCAGTGGTTCCTGTACTTTGGGACACGTTGGAATTACCTGGACATCTCTTTAAAATACTCTTGTGTGGCTCCTACTGCCATACATTTTGATTTATTTGGTATCAGATGAGCTTTGGCATCACAGCTCTCCAGGTGGACCTAATGTGCAGCAAAGTTTGAGAACTACCAAGATGTACACTTTTTTTCCTAGTGGAACTACCAGTAATAGCCACAGTATTCACAGTCCCAAAATTCTTTTTATTATTTGCTGATGCCAAAAACAGAAGAAGCATTGTTAAGGGAAGATCCTCAAGGCAAAGTGGAGCAAATGAGCCCTCTCTAAATCATACAAATAAGTCACAATCATAATTTGTTTTAGATTCATGACTACTGTTCACCTGACCACTTATTTGTAGCATACAGGAACCCCAAATAGGAGGCAACTATGATGTCATGGAGTCTGCATCAGAGTTGAAATAAGAAGGCTTGCATTCAAATCCCAATTCTTCTACTTACTAACAGTTATGATGGGCAATCCATTTAATCTTGCTTAAGTTCTCATTTTTTTCTCCCTCATATGAGAATAACCAGATTTGTTTTGCATGGTTATAAAATATCTTTAAAAGCTAATGTATGTGAAGGTAAACTATAAAGAAGTATATAAAGATATTCAAGAATTATTATTTGAAAGGATTTTTTAAACCTTAGAGGTGACTTATTTTCTAGGTAATATTTTTCTATATTTTTTCATTGCCTAAAAATGGAGATCTGCATACAGTAGATAATAAATACACTTGAGCTTAACATGTGTAGTAGAGGAAGTATTATTCTGTATTTCTAAACCATGTTTTAATCTGGGGGGAAACTTAAGTTTTTGACTGATACTTGGGTTCCAACACGTGTGTGGCCACTTATGAGCAAATTTGTGCCAACAGACATGTTCTAAGTCTCAGTTTGTTATCTTTTTGTATGGAGAATAATATCTATCTTTCAAGGCTATTATGGCCCTCACATGTAGTGCCCCTAAGCATAGTAGCTAGAACAGACCATACAGAAAATGCTAATTCCTTTCTTCCTTCCAAGAATATCATAATCTTTTGATAGTACAGATGACCCTTGAACACCACAGGTGCTAGGGACCCTGCCCATGCACAATCAAAAATTCACATACAAGTTTTGACTCAAGAACATAACTACTTATAGCCTATTGTTAACCGGAAGCCTTACTAATAAGATATACAGTTGATTAATACATATTTTGTATGTTATGTGTATTCTGTACTCTATTTTTACCAGAAAGCCAGAGAAAGGAAAATGTTATTAAGAAAATCATAAAGGAGACAATATATTTACTATTCACTAAGTGGAAGTGGATCGTAAAGATCTTCATCTTCATTGTCTTCACACTGAATAAACTAAGGAGAAGAAAGCACTGGGATTGATCTTGCTGTCAAGGGTGACAGAGGCAGAAGAAATTCAAATATAAGTGGATCCTCTCTGTTCAAGCCTGTGTTGCCTAAGAGTCAACTGTAATTTTTAAAATCCGAGTAATAATTTTTAGTAGCTAAAAATTCTTAACGGTCATTTAAATTTTTGTTTTGCTGATTTCTATATCATTTGATGTTTTAAAAACATTTTTTGTTGACGCATAATGGATGTACATGGTGTCCCCCGCCCCTCCCTCCAACAGATGTTTTTTTTTTTTTTTTTTTGGAGACGATTCTCGCTCTGTTGCCCAGGCTGGAGGGCAGTGGTACCATCTTGGCTCACTGCAACCTCCACTTCCCAGGTTCAAGTAACTCTCCTGCCTCAGCCTCCTGAATAGCTGGGACTACAGGCACACGCCACCATGCCCAGCTAATTTTTTATATTAGTGGAGACGGAGTTTCACCATGTTGCCTAGGCTGGTCTCCATCTCCTGAGCTCAGGCATTCCACCTGCCTTGGCTTCTGAAAGTGCTAGGATTACAGGCGTGAGCCACTGCATCCAGCCACAGATGGTTTTAAAAGCAGTGTTTATCTTTATGTTTTTTCAGATAAGTTTATACCATGGATGGCACAAAGGAGAAGAATGATGGTTACAAAGATGATCTTCTGCTTAGGATGGGACTTAATGATAATAAAGCAGGAATGGAAGGATTAGATAAAGAGAAAATTAACAAAATTATAATGGAAGCCACAAAGGTATGTTTCTTTTTTCTTTTGATATGTGTAATTTAATGACCTTTTAACTTTCTGTTTCAAAGAAAATCATTTGAATATCATTTTTATTTAAAATTTTAATATTTATTATTTTTAAACTACAAAAGGTTATGAAATAATCTCCCTTCTATTCTGTTGCTCTTGCCATCCAGCTTTCTATTTTACCTGCATATAACGCGCATATAAAAGCAAAAAAAGTACATGTTCCTCTTCACTTTTCTTTTTTTTCTTTTAACCCCAATGAGAGAAATTGTTTTGGTGTTTGGATTTTTTTTCAGTTAATATAACTCACAGGTCTTTCTCTACAAGTAATTAAAGATCTTCATTCTTTTTATGCCAGAGTGTGTGGATATAATGTAATTTATTGAACCAGTCCAAAAGTTAATAAACATGTCATTTGTAGTCTTTTATTTTTACTAGTGAAGTAGTGAATAACCTTGTACTTTATAACTTTCTATATGTGCAAGTGTAACTGTAGAAGAGATTCCAAAAGTGGATTTGTTCCAACAACTACACATAGCACAAAAGAATATATGCATGTGTGATTTTTATGAATTGCCAAATTACCCTCCGTGGTGTTTCTGTCAATTCACACTTCCACGACAAATCTGTGAGAGTATGTATTACCATACTGAAACTGTGCCAACACTGTGTATTACTAAACATTTGTATTCGTCAATCTGAGGTAATATAGTATGGCATTATTTTGCACTCCTCTTATGAAAAATGATATTGCATATCTTTTCTTTTCTTTTTTTTTTTTTTTTTTTGAGACTGGATCTCACTCTTCCACCCAGGCTGGAGTGTAGTAGCACAATAATAGCTCATTACAGCCTCACCCTCTCCGGCTCAAGTGATCCTCCCACCTCAGCCTCTGAAGAGTTAAGACAATAGGCACATGCCACCAAGCCTGGCTGTTTATTATTTAGTAGAGATGAGGTCTCACTGTGTTGCCTAGGCTAGTCTTGAACTCCTGGCCTCAAGCAGTCCTTCTACCTTAGCCTCCCAAAGTGCTGGGATTATAGACATGAACCACTGTGCCTGGCTGCTCTTTTGATATCCTGAAAATTATTTGTATTTCCTTTTTTACGAACTCTGATTATATGTTCTGTACACATTTGCATATTCAATAATTAGTTATCTTTTGACTTTGCTTATGGTAGTGTCTCCTTTGCAGAAATTTTTTGTTTGCTTCATTTTATGTAGTTGAATGTCAACTACATACGGCTTTCTTCAAGGGCATAAACGAATTCTTTAAATTCTTTAATTTTTTTTACCACTTTTTTGTTTTATTTATATATTATAGAATATATATGTATTAATGTATTATCAATGTATATCAATATTAATATACATTAATATATAAATAATATATAATGTATATTGGCATGTTATATATGTTATGTGTATCAGTAAACATAATACATGTATTAATATGCATGTAGAAAGATGCAAACTGTAAGATTCTTAGGAAATGCATGCTGATGTCCACATCATCTTACTTTCAAATGGTTTAGCCAAAAGGAGGGCAAAGTGTGTGTGTGTGTGTGTGTGTGTGTGTGTGTGTGTGTATGTGTGTACGTGTACACTCTTGCACACATACATACACAGAAGTTGGGGAAGAAATCAAATGTAGAAGGATATTAATTGATGAATCTAGGTAAGGATATATAGATGTTCATTGTACAATTTTTTCAACTTTTGCAGATTTGAAAATTCCAAGATAAAAAGTTAAGGAATTATCGTTAATTTTGTTTGCTATGAAAATGTTTCTATGATGAAATGGGAAAATTGCCTTATTTTTAAAAATGCATACTGAAATCCTCTGTGGAACAGCTAAATATCTTGATATCTATAATTTCTTATCTCTGTGGAGCAGCTAAATATCTTGATATCTAAAATATTTCACTTGTAATGAAGCATATACACTACAATGTTAATAGTTGTTAAATTTAAGTAATAGTTTTATTTGTGTTTATTCACGTTTTTTCTGTGTTTGAGAGTTTTTTGATATTCTCATCATAAAAATGTTCAAAAAAAGAAAAAGAATAAACCTATGGATCTAGTTTTTAGGTCAAGAAATATATTATGTAGGTTATCCTAGATGTCCCTATCTGATCCTCCCTTTCTATACTCTGTCCAGTACAGTTTATTGAACAGTCCATTATTTTCCTACTGATCTGCTGTGCTTTCTCTTCTGTTCCACTGAATCATTTGCCTATCTTTGTATGTATACATGTTCTTTATTGTCTTACTTTATAATAAGTCTTGATATCTGCTAATACAATTTCTTTTTTTTACACTTTGTTCTTTTTTAAAGAATATCTTGAGTATTCTTAAAGCTTTGCTTTCACATAAATTTTATGTGATATGTGTTAAAAATATATAGGCACATATATGATCGATATAGATTACATGACTGGTATATAAGCATATATAGAATAATACATATTCCTCTAGTGTATAGTGAGCTTATCATAAATGGTATCTTGTTTAAATTGCAATTTTCTAAGTGTTACTATTCCATGGCAATGCAATTTACTTTTTTAAAGCTCTTACCAGAAAATTTAAAATATACAAAAAACTGTAGAGAATAGTAAAGTAAATCCCTATATAATCATCACCTACCATCAACAATTACCAACATTTTTGCATATATAGTTTTATCTGTCTTACCCTTCCCCTACTGACTATTGGAGCGGGCAGTAGAGTATTTTAAAATAAATCCTAATAAATTGGACATGTTTCTAGAACTTTACAATTTTTCAAAATGGACTCAAGAAGATACAGAGAATCTAAATAGACCTACAGTAAGGAAATAAATTAGTAATTAAAAATCTTCCCATCAAAGAAAAAAGACCAGGTCATGTTGGCTTCTATGGTGAATTTTATCAAATATTTAAAGAAGAAATTATACTAATATTCCAGAAGCTCTACTAGAAAATAGAAAAGAATGGAACACTTTCCAACTCCTGTGACGCCAGTATAACCCTGATACCAAAGCCATTATGAATGCAAAAGTCCTCAAAAAATATTAGAGGACTGATTCCAATAATATATCAAGAAGATTAAGTACCATGACCAAGTGGGATTTATTTTAGTAAAGCAAGATTGGTTTAAGATCTAAAAATTGGCCAAGCTCATGCCTGTAATCCCAGCACTATGAGAGGCTGAGGCGGGTGGATCAACTGAGGTCAGGAGTTCAAGACCATCCTGACCAATATGTGAAACCCCATCTCTACTAAAAATACAAAAATTAGCAGGGCATGGTGGTGTACGTCTGTAGTCCCAGCTACTCCCAGCTACTCGTGAAGCTGAGACAGGAGAATTGCTTGAACCCAGGAGGCGGAGGTTGCAGTGAGCCGAAATCATGCCACTGCACTCCAGCCTGGATGACAAAGCAAGACTCTGTCTCAAAAAAAAAAAAAAAAAAAACACACAATCTAAAAATCGATTAATATAATACACCATATTAAAATAAAGGGCAAAACCTACACGATCATCTCAGTAGACTCAAAACAAGCATAGTTGATTAAAATCCCACCACCATTCATGCTAAAAACTCTTAACAGACTTGAAGTAGAAAGGTACTTCCTCAATCTAGTAAAGGGCATCTATCAAAAAACCTATAGTGAACATCATACTTTATGGTAGAAAGCTGAACACTTTCTCCCTAAAATTAGGAACAAAGCAAGAATGTCTACTCTCATCTGTTCTATTCAACATAGTCCTAACGTTTCTAACCAGTGCAGTCAGGCAATACAAATAAATAAAAGGGCCAGGTGCAGTGACTCATACCTGTAATCCCCCAGCACTTTGGTAGGCCAAGGTAGTAGGGTCACTTGAGCCCAGGAGGTTGAGACTAGCTTGGGCAACATAGTGAGATCCCATCTCTTAAAAACAAAGCAAAACAAAACAAAACCCTCACACCATACACAAAATTAACTCAGAATAGACTTAAAGAGCCCAAACAATACAACTTTTAGAAGAAAATGTGAGAAAGCCTCTGAGAACTTCAGTTAGGCAGAAATTTCTTAGATACGATACCAAAAACACAGTCAATAAAAGAAAAAGTTGAATTAGTCCTCATTAGAATTTAAAATGTTTATACTTCAAAAGACAGCAATAAAAATAAAAAGATAGGTCAGGTGTGGTGGCTCACGCATATAATCACAGGGCTTTGGAAAGCTGAGGTGGGTGGATTGGAAGTTTGAGATCAGCCTGAGCAAGATAGCGAGACCCCCATCTCTTTAAAAAAAAAAAAAAAAAAGAAAGAAAGAAAAAGAAAAAGAAAAAGATGAGCAACATACCTTGGATAAAGTATTTGTAAAAAACATATCTGATAAAAGACTTACATCCAGAATATACAGAAAATGTCTATAACGCAGTAAAGCAAGCAACAAATCAAAAAAATGTTCAAAAGATGTGAATAGACATTTCAGTAAAGATGATATACAAATGGCTCTAGGCACATGAAAAGGTGGTCAGTATCTGCTGGGCATGGTGACTCATGCCTGTAATCCCAGCATTTTGGGAGGCCAAGGTGGGTGGATCACAAGGTCAGGAGATTGAGACTATCCTGGCTCTACTGAAAATACAAAAAATTAGCCAGCATAGTGGCACGCACCTGTAGTCCTAGCTACTTGGGAGGCTGAAGCAGGAGAATCGCTTGAACCAGGGAGGCAGAGGTTGCAGTGAGCCAACATTGTGACACTGCCCTCCAGCCTGGGCAACAGGCGAGACTCCGTAAAAGAAAAGAAAAAGAAAAAAGATGGTCAGTATCATTAGTCATGAGGGAAATACAAATTTAAAAACCACAAAAACATGTCATTCGTGCTACTGTTGCTTAGAATGGCTATAATAAATAAGATAGTCACAAATGTTGGCAAGGATGTGGAGAAATCGAAACCCTCCTACATTGCTGATGAGATTATAAAATGGTTCAGCTACTTTGGAAAATAGACCGCCATTTCCTCAAAAGATTGCATATAGAGGTACCATATGACACAGAAACCTCACTCTTAGGTACATACCTGAGAGAAATGACAACATATATCCATGCAAAAACTTGTGTACAAATGTTTATGATAGCATTTTTCACTGTAGCCAAAAAGTAAAAATAAGCTAAATGTCTATCAGCCAGATATATGGATAGACACTATGTTCAGTGATGGAATAGTGAGCAATTTTTTGAATTATTTTCTACATTTTCTTTAATGACTTAACATTAAATATTTGAAAATACTTTCTAAGGAGTAAATTCTTTTTCTTTTTTTGAGATGAAGTCTTGCTCTGTCACCAGGCTGAAGTACAGTGGTGTGATCTCGGCTCACTGCAACTTCTGCCTCCTGGGTTCAAGTGATTCTCCTGCTTCAGCCTCCCAAGTAGCTAGGACTACAGGTGCATGCCACCATACTAGCTAATTTTTTGTATTTTTAGTAGAGACGGGGTTTTACAGTGTTACCCAGGATGATCTTGATCTCTTGATGTTGTGATCCACCCGCCTTGGCCTCCCAAAGAGCTGGTATTACAGGTGTGAGCCACTGTGCCCAGCCTCTAAGGAGTAATTTTTAATGCAGCAGGTAACTGATGATCCAACCCACTAAGGCCTTTGTTATGCCCTGTGGATCCTAACTAGGATATACTGTTCTTTTCTGAATGCAAATGCGTGTTCATCTCAGAGAGCTTGTACTGTGCTAAGTACTGCCTCACAATAATCCTATGATTTAGTTAATTACTAATGAATTCATCTTATGAATAAAGAAAGAGATGTAGAAAGATTAAATAATTTTAGGGTCACCTAGCTCGTAAGTAGTAGAGCTAAGTTTTACATTTAATCTTCTGGTTCCCAAGTTTGTGCTCTTAGCCACCAGGTTATACTACAGTGATGCTTTCCTTCAGACATTTTTCATATGCTTTGTTTCATTTTCCTCCGTAGGGGTCCAAATTTTATGGAAATGAGCTCAAGAAAGAAAAGCAAGTCAACCAACGAATTGAAAATATGATGCAACAAAAAGCTCAAATCACCAGCCAACAGCTAAGAAAAGCACAATTACAGGTATTAATTAAATTGTTAAATAGAGCAGAAGCTGGTAGAATAGTAATTGACAGTTAAAATGCATTATCAAGTCATAACTGAAAACAAGATGAAATATAAATCTTCATTATATTGTAAAGCATATTTATTCAGCAAATGAATATACTGTGCTGAGTGTTGCTCTATTCACTTACATGAAGACTCCACACCTAGACATTGTTAGTTCTGTTATACAGAAGAGTAAATGAAATTTTAATTAGGTCAAGTAACCTGCCCAGGTTGATAGGACAGGTAGTTGGCAGTTTAGGATTTAATCCAAAGCCTATGTTCTTTTTATTATATATGTACTTGGCAGCTAGAAAAGACCACAGGATAAATGTAGCATGTCTTCTGCAATGCTGATTTTGCAAAAAATATTTGAGGAATATGTTAATTAAATTGGAGAGTAACTTAAAACATAATCAGGTTATAGTAAAATAAAAAGTCACACTATAGATTAGAATGCCAAACATACATGAACTTTTAAGACAAAACACAAGACTTCTAAAACCTTGGAGGCTTTTTGCCTTCTCCAGGATCTTCAGGAAGTAAATACTCAAAGTTTCCTCTTATGTTAAAAGTTATTTCAGGAGAAAAAAAAAAGAAAAAGTTATTTCAGGAGAAAAGTTTGGGAAGATCCAACTTGCCAGGGCACTGTGTGGTAGGTTGACAACTCAAAGCAGTCAAAGCAGTCAAATTTCTGCTAGCAATACAAGTCATGGCAAGAGGAGTTTACTCTTTATCAGAATCTGATCCAATGTTAACAAAGCTCTAGTCTGTAAGGTAACAATAAAATTGTATTAACCTAATATAATACAAAATCATTCTCTTGTGATAAAGAGTTCAGAGACCATAAATTTTATGTTTTCTTTACCAGACTATAATGTGTCATTTTTGATCATATGCCTTCTCAGAACACAAGATAATTTTTAAGTGGTCTTTTATTATGATGAAAGATGATTTATTTGTTATATCATTTTTAATGCTTCACAGCATTCCACTGTATGGAGATACCATAATTTGTTTACCATATCCCACCTTGATTTCAATTTTTTGTTTCATAAGCAACCCTGTGATTATCATGCTTTTTTGTTTTTGTTTTTGTTTTTGTTTTGTTTTGTTTTGTTTTGAGACGGAGTCTTGCTCTGTCACCAGGCTGGAGTGCAGTGGCACAATCTCGGCTCACCGCAACCTCCGCCTCCCGGGTTCAAATGATTCTTCCGCCTCAGCCTCCCGAGTAGCTGGGACTACAGGTGCGTGCCACCACCCCTGACTAATTTTTGTATTTTTAGTAGAGACAGGGTTTCACCGTGTTTACCAGGATGGTCTCAGTCTCTTGACCTTGTGATCCGCCTGCCTTGGTCTCCCAAAGTGCTGGGATTACAGGCATGAGCCACCGCCCCCAGCCTGTCATTCTTCTCTTTGCACTCTAGTGCTGTTATTTTGACCAAAGATGCTGTCATTTTACATTTTCTGCCTGAGAGTATTGATTTCCTCTTACAGTTGTAAGCCATTAATATTTCCTTATTGTGAAAATTTCCTCTTTTATTTTGTTTGTTAGTATATAGCCTAAGTTGCTAGCACAAGAGAGCAAAAATGTACTATTTTAAATAAGAGCTACTTTCTTTCCCACATAAGTAAGTAGTTCTAGCTGGTCAGTGACTCTGATCATCATTTAGAGACCGAGGTTCTTTAGATCATGTTGTTCCATCATCCTCCGGTGTTATCTTTACCTGAATAAACAAAACCGAATTATCTCCAATCCATATTTCATCTTCTGGTTAAGAAAGAAAGAAAGAGAAAAAATTGAAGGCAAGCACAGTAATTTGCTATTAAACAAGTGAAAAATAAGTTGCACACATTACTTCAACTCACATTCTTTGGCAAGAATTTAAGTTTCATGGCCACACCTAACTGCAAGAGAAGCTGTAACTTTAGCTGGGTGGCCATGTGCCCAGCTGAAAATCTGCTGCTATGGATGGAAGGAAGAATGGATTTTGGGGTTCAAGTGGCAATCTGAAGCAATATCCTTTCCCCACATTTCTAGGGGATTTATATCTATTTCTCTTGACTTATAAGGTCTTATATGTTAGATATTTTTTTCTTGCCATTTGTTATGAATATTTTTCCAATATATTATCTTTTAATTTTACAGTTTTTCTCATATAATTTTTAATGTTTATGTAATCAAATCCAGTGATTTTTTTTTTAAAAGACTGTATATCTATCTAGATTTCCCTTTCACTTCAAAATTTATTTTTTTAACTTTTAAGTTCAGGGGTACATGTGCATGTTTGTTATATAAGTAAACTGGTATCATGGAGGTTTGTTCTACAGATTATTTTGTCACCCAGGTATTAAGCCTGGTACCCATTAGTTATTTTTCCTGATTCTCTCCCTCCTTCCACCCTCCACCCTTCACCCTCCAGTAGACCCCAAGTGTGTGCTGTTCCCCTGTATGTGTCCATGTGGTTTCATGATTTAGCTCCCACTTATAAGCGAGAACATGCAGTATTTGGTTTCTGTTCCTTTGTTAGTTACTAGGGATAATGGACTCCAGCTCCATCATTGTTCCCTCAAAAGACATGATCTTATTTCCTTTTTATTGCCACGCAGTATTCCATGGTATATATGTACAACATTTTCTTTATCCAGTCTACCATTGATGAGCATTTACGTTGATTCCATGTCTTTGCTGTTGTGAATAGTGCTACAGTGAACACACACATGCATGTATAAAAAGACCTTATTTTTCAAAGCAGTTTTAGGTTCACAGCAAAATTGAGCAAAAGGTATGAAGATTTTCCATATACTCCTTTCTCCCCACAGGCATAGCCTCCCCTACTATCATCATCCCCCACCAGAAGGGGTACATTTGTTACAGTTGATGAACCTATGTTTACACATTATCACCCAAAGTTGATAGTTTACACTAGGGTTCAATATTGGTGGTGTACATTCCATGGGTTTAGACAAATGTACAGTGAGGTGCATCTGGCATTATAGTATCATACAGAGTAGTTTCACTGTCCCCCCAAGAAATACTCTGTGCTCCATCTATTCATCCCTCCCTCCCCGACTAACTCCTGGAAATCATTGACCTTTTTACTATCTCCATAGTTTTCCTTTTTCCAGAATGTCATATGTTAGAATCATACAGGATGTAGCCTTTTCAGACTAACAACTTCTACTTAGTAGTGTGCATTTACCTTTCCTTCATATCTTTTCATAGCTTGATAGTTCATTTATTTTCTGTGCTGAATGTTATTCATTTGTCTGGATGTACCACGGCCAATTTTATGTATTTATTTATTTTTGAGATGGAGTCTCTCTCGCTTTGTTGCCCAGGCTGGAGTGCAGTTGTGCGATTTTGGCTCACTGCAATCTCCACCTCCCAGGTTCAAGCTATTCTCCTGCCTCAGCCTCCTGAGTAGCTGGGATTACCCGTGCCCACCACTATGCCTGGCTAATTTTTGCATCTTTTAGTAGAGATGGGGTTTCACCACGTTGGCCAGTCTGGTCTTGAACTCCTGGCCTCATGTGATCGCCTGCCTTGTCCTTCCAGAGTTCTGGGATTACAGGCATGAACCATACCACAGACAATTGAATAATATTCAGCAGGTAAAATAAATGAGCTATCAAGCTATTTGTCCATTAACCTACTGAAGGTCACGTTGGTTGCTTCTAAGTTTTAATTTGCTTGATCATTTATTTTATGTGCTGAATGTTACTCATTTGTCTGGATGTACCACGGCCAATTTTATGTATTTATTTATTTTTGAGATGGAGTCCCTGATGACATATGATGTGGAGCATCCTTTTGTGTGCTTTTGTATATTTGCCATCTGTATATCTTCTTTGTTGAGGTGTCTGTTAAGGTCCTTGACCATTTATAATCAAGTTGTTTGTTTCCTTATTTTTGGTTTTTGAGAATTCTTCGTGTATTTTGGGCAACAGACCTGTATCGGAGATGTCTTTTGCAAGTATTGTTTCCCAACCTTGGCTTTTCTTTTTATTCTGTTGACAGTATCTTTCACAGAGCAGAAGTCCAGTTTATCAATTCTTTCTTTCATGGATTGTGCCTTTGATATTTTATCTAAATAGTCATCTTCAAATCCAAGTCCATTTAGATTTTTTCTTCTGTTCTCTTCTAGGAATTTTATAGTTTTGCATTTTACATTTAGATCTGTGATTCATTTGAGTTTATTTTTGTGAAGGATATAAGTTCATCTTTTTTTTTTTTTTTAACATGTAGATATCCAGTTGTTCCAGCACAATTCGTTAAAAAATTCTTTTCTTGCTAGGTGTGGCAGCTCATGCCTGTAATCACAGCACTTTGTGGGGCCAAGGCGAGAAGATCGCTTGAACCCAGGGGTTCAAGACCAGCCTAGGCAAAATGGCAAGCCCCTGTTTCTACAAAAAAATATAAAAAATTAACTGGGTATGGTGGCACATGCCTATGGTCCTAACTATTTGGGAGGCTGAGGTGGGAAGATTGTTTGGGCCGGGGAGATTGAAGTGGCAGTGAGCCGTGATTGCACCACTGCACTCCAGCCTGGGCAACAGAGTGAGACTGTGTCTTAAGAAAAGAATAAAAAAGAAACTCTTCTGCATTATATTGAGTCATTGCTCTTTTGTCAAAGACCAGTTGTCTATATTTTTGTGAGTCTATTTCTGGGCTCTGTATTCTGTTTCATTGGTCTATTTGTCTTTTCTTTTGCCAATACCACGCTATCTTAATTACTGTAACTTTATGGTAAGTCTTGAAGTCAAGTAGTGTCAGTTTTTCAGTTTTGTTCTTCTTCTTCAATATTATGTTGGCTAGTTGGATCTTTTGCCTCTTCATATACATTTTAGAATAAGTTTGTTGATATCCACAAAATAACTTGCTGGGATTTTGACTAGGACTACATTGAGTATATAGATGAAGTTGGGAAGAACTGACATTTTATAATAGAGTGTTCCTATTCATAAACATGGAAAATCTCTCCATTTAAAGATGCTCCTTGACTTACAGTGGAGTTACATTGGGATAAACCCTTTATAAAGTTGAAAAATTGTAAGTCAAACCCCATCATAAGTCTAGATGCTCCCTGACTTACGTGGGGTTATATCCAGATAAACCCTTCATAAAGTTGAAAAATCTTAAGTTGAACTATCATAGGCCAGAGACTGTAGTTAGTTCTTCTTTGCTTGCTTTCTTCAGACTTTTGTAGTTTTCCTCATGTTGATCTTGTATATATTTTGTTATATTTGTACCTAAGTATTTCATTTTTGGAGGTTCTAATGTAAATTGTAATGTGTTTTTTTGGTTTGGTTTGGTTTTTGAGACAGTCTCCCTCTGTTACCCAGGCTGCAGTGCAGTGGCATGATCTCGGCTCACTGCAAGAGATTCTCGTGCCTCCACCTCCTGAGTAGCTGGGAATACAGGTGCCCACCACCAAACCCAACTAGTCTTTATATTTTTAGTAGAGACACAGTTTCACTATGTTGGCCAGACTAGTCTTGAACTCCTGAACTCAAGTGATGCACCCACCTCAGCCTTCCAAAGTGCTGGGATTACAGGCATGAGCCACCATGTTCGGCCTGTGATGTGTTTTAAATTTTAAATTTTACCTGTTCATTGATGGTATATAGGAAAGTGGTTGACTTTTTTATATTAATCTTATATCTTATGACTAATTATTATCGCTTATTGGTTACAGAAACAATATTATAATGGTTTTTATTTTTATTTTTTTGGTACGGTACTTGGAAAAGTATTCCTTACAACCATGCCTATGTCTTTTTTTTAGTATTTTTATAGCTCTTGGCATACTGAAGTCTTTAGTCAATTTGGAATTTGTTTTGCTGTAAGGTGTGAAGTATGTTTTTCTTAAATGGTGTGATATTTTTCTTACCATATATTAGTATTATTTTCCCTAAATGGTGATTCACTTGTCCCAACTCCATTTATTGAATCACAAATCCTTTCTTCATTGAGTCGAAATGAGGCACTTCCAAATGAAAAGATTCTCGTTGTTCTTTGATTTATTTCTGGACTCTCTCTTCTAATTAATTCAGTCTTTTCCTGTATCAGTACCATACAGTTTAGTTGTTGAACAGTAGGAATATAGTTTAATATTCTCTCTCATAACTCTTTAAAAATATTGTTTTGTTTTTCTCATGCATGTTTCTTTCAAATAAACTTAGGCATTATTTTATCAAGGTTTTAAAAAAATCAGTTCTAGCCACAATCATATTATTTTTAAATTGATATTAATCCTTAAGTAATGTACTTTCTGGACATTTTTGTTTTATTGATCTATAACCTACAAATATATTTAACAGTTTTAATGATACAGTATGTGAGTGATGCCAACAACTGTTAGCTATTCATACTATTTTTAAAGCTCATATCCCTAAATATACTAATAATCTGAAGGAATAAAAAGTATCTTTCACTGTGTAGTAGAATTTAAGATTTCGTTCCAGTTTTGGTTGACTATTTCTTCAGAGGCTCTCTGGCATCTTTTGCAACAGGAATGGCAGGAAATGTGTTTTATGTTGATTGTTGGAGTGTTTCATGTGTTGAGCTTCCTCCAAAAGAAGTTGTATAAATGGGAGAGGATTGAGGAAGTTTAAGAGTCAAGAAGGTCTGAGAGAACTTGTTTTCATAGGAAATGTGTTTCTATTTTAGAGTCTTAAAATTTCCAAGTACTCGATTTTATTATGTGTGATATGATAGTATGAACTATTTGCTAGCTGAGCTGAGGTAAGCAACTTCTGCAGGCATGAACTCCCAGGGTGCTGAAAACCTCTCTAAGTATACTCCACCCTTTCCCACTCCCATTGGACTTCTTAAAGGCACCATCATTTTTGTAACTGACAAATTGTCATACAATAACATGGGTTCATAAATTGAGTAGCCAAATGTTCATGTTCTGTTACATGACAGCTATACAGAAAATCAGTGCATTTTGACCATTTTAGCAATTTATTGATTTTGGTTTTTTTGTTTTTTGTTTTTTGTTTGTTTGTTTGTTTTAGAGAGAGATAAGGTCTCTCTCTGCCACTGAGGCTGGAGTTCAGTGATGCTATTATGGCTTACTGCAATCTCCAACTAATGGGCTCAAACAATCCTGCCTTGGCTTCCCAAGTAGATGGGACCATGGGTACACACCTCCACACCCAGTTAATTAAAAAAATTTTTTTTGTAGAGACAGGATCTCACTACGTTGCCTGACTCCTGGCCTTAAGCTACCCTTCCAATTCAGCTTTCCAAAGGGATTAGAGGCATGAGCCACTGGGCCTGGGCAACAATTGATTTTATTAACTCAGATTTATTCAGTAGTCTTGGTAAAATACTAAGTTAAGAAAACAAACCAAAAGTTATTTCTGAAATAATCTCCTCAATGTAATAGAAATGGGGGATTTTTAAAGAAAATAAGATATAATATGGATAGAAAATATACTATTACGGTTTCATTTGAGTGTATTTCAACATTACAGACTTTTAAAAATCTATTACAGGGAAGTATTATAACATAATCAAAAACAGACTTCAGAGTAACCTGGTTTCAGTGTTTAGTGCTAACATTTACTAGCTCTGTGATTTAGGGCAAATTACTTACTCTTATTTACCTTTAGCTTCATCTATACAATGGGAACAATAATTATGATCTCAGAATTATTTTGACCAGTAAATGAGTTAACATAGGAAGCCCTTAGCATATTATATGACAGATATAATATGCTCAATAAATGTCACTTCTACTTTTATAATTACAGATAATATCATTAAACCCTTATTGTATCCCTAGATAGGCGCATTTTATGAGTGTCTCTTTTAATTCTTTCAATACCCTGTTGAGGTTGGTTTGGTACCACTTTACAAATAAGGAAAGTAAGCATAAAAGGGGTTAAATTGCTCCCTGCGCTGTAACTAATGAGTTGCACTACTAGGACCCAAACCAAAGTCCTTAATTCTTTTGATTGATTTCTTTAAAAATTTTTTTTATTATTATACTTTAAGTTCTGGGATACATGTACAGAAAGTACAGGTTTGTTACATAGGTATACATGTGCCATGGTGGTCTGCTGCACCCATCAACCCATCATATACATTAGGTACTTCTCTTAATGCTATCCCTCCTTTTGTTCTCCAGACCCTAACAGGCCCCAGTGTGTGATGTTCCCCTCTCTGTGCCCATATGTTCTCATTTTCACCTCCCACTTATGAGTGAGAACATGCAGTGTTGGGTTTTCTGTTCCTGTGTTAGTATGCTGAAAATGATGGTTTCAAGCTTCATCTGTGTCCCTGCAAAGGACACGACCTCATTCTTTTTTATGGCAGCATGGTATTCCATGGTGTGTATGTGCCACGTTTTCTTTATCTAGTCTCTCATTAATGGGCATTTGGGTTGGTTCAAAGTCTTTGATATTGTGACTAGTGCTGCAATAAACAATAAAATAGTGCATGCCTTTTTATAGTAGAATCATTTATAATCCTTTGGCTATATACGCAGTAATGGGATTGTGGGATCAAATGGTATTTCTGATTCTAGATCCTTGAGGAATCATCACACTGTCTTCAACAATGGTTGAACTAATTTACCACCAACAGCGTAGAAGCATTCCTATTTCTCCACATACTCTCTAGCATCTGTTGTTTCCTCACTTTTTAATGATCACCATTCTACCTGTCATGAGATGGTCTCTCATTGTGGTTTTGATTTGCATTTCTCTAATGACCAGTGATGATGTGTTGTTTTTTCATATATTTGTTGTTTGTTTGTTTTTGTATAAGGTGTAAGGCAGGGGTCCAGTTTCAGTTTTCTGCATATGGCTAGCCAGTTTTCCCAAAACCATTTATTAAATAGGGAATCCTTTCCCCATTGCTTGTTTTTGTCAGGTTTGTCAAAGATCACATGGTTGTAGATGTGTGGTTGTGGATCTGAGGGCTCTGTTCTGTTTCATTGGTCTATGTATCTGTTTTGGTACCGGTGCCTTGCTCTTTTGGTGACTGTAGCCTTGCAGTTTAGTTTGAAGTCAGGTAATGTGATGCCACCAGCCTTGTTCTTTTTGCTTAGGATTGTCTTGGCTATACAGGCTCTTTTGTGGTTTCATATGAAATTTAAAGTAGGGTTTTCTAGTTCTGTGAAGAAAGTCAGTGGTAGCTTGATGGGAATAGCATTGAATCTGTAAATTACTTTGGGCAGTATGGCCATTTTCATGACATTGGTTCTTCCTATGAATAGGCATGGAATGTTTTTCTATTTGTTTGTGTCCTCTCTTATTTTCTTAATCAGTAGTTTGTATTTCTCCTTGAAGAGACCCTTTGCTTCCCTTGTAAGTTGTATTCCTAGGTATTTTATTCTCTGTAGCAATTGTGAATGGGATTTCTGTCATGATTTGGCTCTTTGTCTTATTGGTGTATAGGAAAGCTTGTGATTTTTGCACACTGATTTTGTATTGTGAAACTTTGCTGAAGTTGCTTAACACCTTAAGGAGTTTTGGAGCTGAGATGCTGGGGTTTTCTAAATTTGCAGTCATGTTATCTGCAACTAGAGATCATTTGACTTCCTCTTTTCCTATTTGAATACCCTTTATTTCTTTCTCTTCCCTGATTGCCTTGGCCAGAACTTCCAGTACTACGTTGAATAGGAGTGGTGAGAGAGAGCATCCTTGTCTTGCACCAGTTTTCAAAGGGAATGCTTCCAGCTTTTGCCCATTCAGTATTATACTGGCTGTGGGTCTGTCATAAATAGCTCTTATTATTTTGAGATACGTTTCATCAATACCTAGTTTATTGAATGTTTGTAGCATGAAGGGGTGTTGAATTTTATTGAAGGCCTTTTCTGCATCTATTGAGATAATCATGTGGTTTTTGTCATTGGTTCTGTTTATGTGATGGGTTACGTTTATTGATTTGCATATGTTGAACCAGCCTTGCATCCCAGGGATGATGTCACCTTGATCATGGTGGATAAACTTTTTAATATGCTGCTGGATTGGTTTGCCAGTATTTTATTGAGGATTTTCGCATTGATGTTCCTTGGCCTGAGATTTTCTTTTTTTTGTTATGTCTCTGACAGGTTTTGATATCAGGATGATGCTGGTCTTATGAAATGAGTAAGGGAGAAGTTCCTCTTTTTCTATTGTTTGGAATAGTTTTAGAAGGAATTTGTACCTCTGGTAGAATTCGACTGTGAATCTTTCTGGTCCTGGGCTTTTTTGGTTGTTAGGCTATTAATTACTGCCTCAATTTCAGAACTTGTTTTTGGTCTATTCAGTGATTTGACTTCTTCCTGGTTTAGTCTTGGGAGAATGTATGTGTCCAGGAATTTATCCATTTCTTCTAGATTTTTTATTTATTTGCATAGAGGTGTTTGAAGTATTCTCTGATGGTATTTTGTATATCTGTGGGATCAGAGGTGGTATCTCTCTTATCATTTTTTATTGCATCTATTTGATTCTTCTCTTTTCTTCTTTATTAGTCTGTCTAGCAGTCTGTTTTGTTAATCTTTTTAAAAAACCAGCTCCTGAATTCATTGATTTTTTTGAAGGGTTTTTTTGTGTCTCTGTCTCCTTCAGTTCTGCTCTGATACTATTTATTTCTTGTCTTCTGCTAGCTTTTGTATTTGTTTGCCCTTGCTTCTTTAGTTCTTTTAATTGTGCTGTTATGATGTCTGTTTTAGGTCTTTCCTGCTGTCTCCTGTGGGCATTTAGTGCTATAAATTTCCCCCTTAACACTGCTTTAGCTGTGTCCCAGCGATTCTGGTACATTGTGTCTTTGTTCTCACTGGTTTCAAATAACTTGTTTATTTCTGCCTTGATTTTGTTATTTATCCAGGAGTCATTCAGAGCAGGTTGTTCAGTTTTCAGGTATTTGTGCAGTTTTGAGTGAGTTTCTTAATCCTGAGTTCCAATTTGATTGCACTGTGGTGTAAGAGACTGTTAGGATTTTCTTTCTTTTGCATTTGCTGAGGCATATTTTATTTTCAATTATGTATTGAGTTTTAAAACAAGTGCTGTGTGGTGCAGAGAATATGTATATTCTGTTGATTTGGGGTGGAGAGTTCTATAGATGTCTATTAAGTCCACTTAGTCCACAGCTGAGTTCAAGTCCTGAATATCCTTGTTAATTTACTGTCCCTAATGTTGACAGTGGGGTATTAAAGTCTCCCACTATTATTGTGTGAGAGTCTAAGTCTCTTTGTAGGTCTCTAAGAACTTGCTTTGTGAATCTGAGTGCTCCTGTGTTGGGTGCATATATATTTAGGATAGTTAGCTCTTCTTGTTGCATTGATCCTTTTACCATTATATAATGCCCTTTGTCTTTTTTGTTCTTTGTTGGTTTGAAGTCTGTTTTATCAAGACTAGGATTGCAACCTCTGCTTTTCTTTTTTTTTTTCCCTTCGCTTGACAAATCTTCCTCCATCCCTGTATGTTGAGCCTATGTGTCTTTACATATGCGATGGGTCTCCTGAATACAGCACACCAATGCGTCTTAACTCTTCATCCAGTTTGCCAGTTTGTGTCTTTTAATTGGGGCATTTGGCCCATTTCCCTTTAAGGTTAGCATTGTTATATGTGAATTTGATCCTGTCATGATGCTAGCAGGTTATTTTGCCCATTAATTTATGCGATGTCTTCATAGTGTTGATGATATTTACAATTTGGTATGTTTTTTACAGTGGTTGATACTGATTTTTCCTTTCCATATTTAGTGCTTCCTTCAGGAGCTCTTGTAAGGTAGGCCTGGTAGTGACAGAATCTCTCAGCATTTGCTTGTCTGTAAAGGATTTTATTTCTCCTTTGCTTATGAAGCTTAGTTTGGCTGGATATGAAATTCTGGGTTGAAAATTCTTTTCTTTAGGAATGTTGAATGTTGGCCACCACTCTTTTCTAGCTTGTAGGGTTTCTGCAGAGAGATCTGATGTATTTTGATGGACTTCCCTTTGTGGGTAACCCAGTATTTCTCTCTGGCTGACCTTAACTTTTCCTTCATTTCATCCTTGGTGAATCTGATGATTATATGTCTTGGGGTTGCTCTTCTCTAGGAATATCTTTGTGTTGTTCTTTATATTTGCCTGCAGCTTTGTTTACACTGTGAAGGGAAAACCCTTCTGCTCAAGCCTCAGTAATGGTGGGCACCCCTCTCCGTGCCAAGCTTGAGCATCCCAGGTCGACTTCAGACTGCTGTGCTGGCAGCGAGAATTTCAAGCCAGTGAATCTTAGCTTTCTGGGCTCCTGGGGGTGGGTTCTGCTGAACTAGACCACTTGGCTACCTGGCTTCAGCCCCCTTTCCAGTAGAGTGAATGGTTCTATCTTGCTGGCATACCAGGTGCCACTAGGGTACAAAAAAAAAAAAAAACTCTGCAGCTAGCTTGGTGTCTGCCCAAATGGCTGCCCTGTTTTGTACTTGAAACACAGGGTTTCAATTCAGCCAATTCCCTCAGGTGCCAATACCTAATGGTATTGGCACCTGAGGGAATCTCCTGGTCTGCGTATTGCGATGATAGTGATAAAAGCTAGTATCTGGGCCGGATAGCACCATCCCTCACTCGTGGCACAGTCCCTCATGGCTTCCCTTGGCTAGGGGAAGGAGTTCCTGACTCCTTGGGCTTCCCATGTGAGGAGACACTCCACCGTGCTTCTCCTCACCCTCTGTGGGCTACACCCACTGTCTAACCAGTCCCATTGAGATGAGCTAGTTACCTTTGTTGGAAGTGCAGAAATCACCCACTTTCTGTGTTGATCTCTCTGGGAGCTGCAGACAGGAGCAGTTACTGTTCGGCCATCTTCCCCAGGAATCAACAAAGCCCTTATTCTTAACCAGTGTGGCACATACCAGTTTTGAACAGTAGCAAAAGGAACAATGTGCATGTTGACTCAGATCAGAACTTGAAAGTTATTGGAAACTGGAATTAAGAGAGGACAATATGAATGGGGATTTCCGTTGAAGAAACTTTTAAAAGCAATAGTGACATGCATCTGGTTGATGTAGAAAGAGAAGAGTTCAGAGAAGGATGACTAATGAGAGATAGTAAAGGAAAGTGGAATGTATGAGTCATACAGTGGGGAGGTTTCCTTTTGGCAGCTATGCTTGCTTTAAGCACAAAAAAAGAGAATAGCTTGCTGAAGACATTATAGTTACATTAACATATTAGTCTGAGGAGAATTTTTTCCCATTTGTCTATTATCTTTTTCTTTTCTAGATGATTCCACATCTAAGCATCTTAGATGCCACTTCCTTATCCTCACTTGACTCTTATATCTTAGGTATATTTTCTGGATTAAGGTAGAGTAGCTTTTAGCTTACATTTGCTTTTATTAGTCTCCATAATTTGTTTATATCTGGTCATGATGCTATTCTCTGGTTTAGAATTGAGGTACTAAAATAAGTAGGTTTTAATTAGCATGTTACATTGTAGCAGTATTTAAAAGTTCCATGTATTAGGTGTAGGATTTTACTGTAAGAAGTTAGATTTCTTCAAGATTTTTCTACTATTACTGCTTTCTGTTTTTAAACTACCTTTAATATACTACTATACATTTTATTCTTTTTCTTCTAGTCTCCCCTCGCTATTTCTCTTGTGAGAAAATAATTTGAAGTCAAATAAGGTTTTTCTCCTGAAGGAACTCACAATTTAATATCTAATACAATAACTGCCATGCAAGAGCAGGAAAACAAGGAACATTAAATTCCATGGCACAGAGGACAGAGATTCTGTTGGGTACCAAGAGATATTTCAGCTGATCCTTGAAAGCTTGTGACAGAGCTCAGAAAGGCATTCCAGACAGAGGAACAGCCTGAGGAAGGCATAGAGCAACCCAGGTCATTCGGTGAGCTGTATCCTAAACAAGGGGAGGCCTTCTGCAGATTTCACTGTGCTTTTTGGAGACAAACATGAGTCAGGGTAATTGCCTCTAAAAAAGGAGTTACAGTTTTGACCTGCGACTAGTGGGCAGTTAGTGTCACAATAACACTAAGAAGGAGGGACATAAAAAAATTCTGCATAGTAGAGGCAAAGTTGGAGTCCAGCATGAGGGAAAAAGCCACATATACTTCTGTAGCTCTCCACTTTTGAGAAAATTTGCTAGAGGGAACTCCACATGACAGAAGTTATTTTCATTCTATAGATCACCCCACTTGCTCATTGCTGGCTGGTTTTCTCTGTTTTTGATGTTTTATTATACAGCTATCCATTGATCCTTTAAATAATAGATGCATTTATTGAACTTGTACTGTGTACCTGGCACTGCTCTATGTTCTCTATGTTTTCCAGCTCATTTAATAGATTTCTTCTCTTATGATTTTACTTTAATGATCTTGGTAACTTCCTTATATGTTGCGTAGATCACAGCTGTTACACAGCCACCTCTGGCTGCAGGGTAAGCTGGAAAAGTGAGTATTTAGCCTTTCTTGCCTTGATAGTGGAGGCTGGCCACAAAAATGGAAGTTAGAAATGAGTATGTCAGCTACATACTCACTTTTCTTACTTGCTTCCTTTGTTTATTTCTGTCCCCTTTCATTTCTTTCTTATTGTAAATCTAACTCTTTTTCTCTGAAGAAACTAAAATTCTTTAAAGGTTAAAATTCTTCACTATCATGTTTGACATATAAAAGTTCATGAAGAATAAATTGCAGCTTGGGTTTTAAATTTTACATGTATAGATTAACATCAAATTTTAACATTATAAAAGCAGTTCTGCAGAGGGAATGTTTACATTATGCTTCAGTATTTTCAGTTGTTCCTTACTGTTCAACATAAGCATCATATGCCAAAGAAGTATAGTTTTTTGTTGTATATTTCCTTGGTTGCTCTTTTAAGACATAAATATTATGAATCAAATGGCAATCTTACCTACATTGAAGCTTTTAATTGCAGTGAGTTGAACTCCAAATTTATAAAGCAGTAGAATCATTTGATAAAAACAGTTGGATTAGCTCATTCAGTCATTCATTAAATATTAAGTTTCTGTCGTGTGCCTGACGGTTTGGAGAGATGAAAGGGTTGATAGGGAATGATATTTGAGGACAGGCTGTCTCTACGAAAATAAAAGCAATTACCAATTTTAATTTTAAAAAAGTAAAATATATATATAAACACTCATAAACAGTAATAAGATATAAACTCATAAACACCCTTGAACAACAAAATGTACACCCCCTAAATAAGTAGGTGGGTGGATGAATGAATGGATGGATAGATGGGTGAGTGGACAGAGACTGATAGATGAATACTTACTAAATTAAGATTACTGTTATGATTAATGGTGTTTCAATATTATGTTGTCTAAATATGTGTTAACTTTTTAAAAAAATTAAGGTTGACAGATTTGCAGTGGAATTAGAACAGAGCCGAAATTTGAACAATACCATAGTGCACATTGACATGGATGCTTTCTATGCAGCTGTAGAAATGAGGGACAATCCAGAACTGAAGGATAAACCCATTGCTGTAGGATCAATGAGTATGCTGGTAAGATCAAAAACAAAAAGGAAATTCTGTAACATATTCTTAAGTTTACTGGTTTATGAAAGGGGAATTCTTTATTGAGGTCTACCAGTTTGCTGAGTATTTTTCTGGGTGCCCTATACATGACTGAATTACTGAATCCTTTTAACATACTTTAAGGCAAGGGTCCAGCCCCCAGTTCACAGACTGGTATTGGTCTGTGGCCTGTTAGGTACTGGGCCTCACACAGTAGGTGAGCGTCAGGCATGCGAACGAAGCTTCATCTGTATTTATAACCACTTCCCATCACTTGCATTACTCCCTGAGCTCCGCTTCCTGTCAGATAAGTGACAGCATTAGACTCTCATAGGAGCACAAACCCTGTTGTGAACTGCACATGGGAAGATCCAGGTTGCCTCCTCCTTAAGAGAATCTAATGCCTGATGATCTGTCACTGTCTGCCATCACTCCCAGATGGGATCGTCTAGTTGCAGGAAAACAAGCTCAGGGCTCCCATTGATTCTACATTATGGTGAGTTGGATAATTATTTCATTATATATTATAGTGTAATTATAATAGAAATAAAGTGCACAATAAATGTAACATGCTTGAATCATCTCAAAACCATCATCCCTACCAGTTCATGGAAAAATTGTCTTTCACGAAACCATTCTTTGGTTCCAAAAAGGTTAGGAATTGCTGCTTTAAGGTACTAGTTTTTATTTCCATTTGAGAAAAAAGAAAAACTCAAAGATGTTTAATTACTTGCCCAAAGTTACAAACCTAATAATTTACAAGGCAAATTAAATTTTTCCTTAAGTAACCATTCTAGTGAAAGAGAGTTGAAGAAGAAGAAAAAAATTATATTCTAAAGTATTAATAAAGATTTTCAAAGTGGTCTACAGGCCAAACCCAGTTTTTTATTGGAACAAAGTCACACCCATTTATTTATTACTGTTGTTGCACTAAAAGAGCAGAGTTCAATAATTCAATGATCTGCAAAGCCTAAAATGATTACTATTTGGACTTACACAGAAAAGAAAAGGTTTACCAATCCCAGTTCTGGAATAACATATTTTGTTAATATAGTACATTTAGAATGCAATTAAATTGTTTTTCCCATGACTTGGAACCTTTGCTTTTCTGATTACTATATTGCTCTTCCTTTTTACCACTCTAACCTTAGAAGGTAAAAATGACCAGGATAGCTCTGTGTGGCTGAAAATGTGTTGGGAATTAAAAGTAGCAACTGGAATAGATGGGTTTTGGTATTTAAAAAGTATTAGATAAACAAGAAGACTTTTTCCCTGTTCCTAACTCCTTCCCATGCCTTAGATAGCTATAAAACTAATTCTTACTGAGTTATGATTTTATTATAAAACTATAATCTGTTTTTTATGTCTGCCTCTATGAGTATGCAGCCAACTGATAACTCTGATTCCAAAACACTGTTTTTTGAAAGGAAACTCCCCTTTCCTATAAATCATCAATAAATATTTGAAAAAATATATTTAATTTTATTAAAATATAACACTAAATTTATGTATGCTTATGTATGTATATATATACATTCAAACTTGCTGTAGGCATGTTAAAGCTAAACCAACTGCTTTTGAAATCTACAAAATATTTCCTTTCCTACAATTTCTGTCCTCCTAAAAATCAGTTATTGTTTCAAAATTCAAAATTACTATTTGTTATAGTTAAACAAAGATTACCCCTTTTGTATGTTGAACAAATTGGTTTCCCTTCTAATGAGCATAATTTTTTGTCCTGTTAAACCTTATTCCTACAGGTAAAATTCTTTTTTGGTGAATTTGATAGATTTTTGAAATGTTCTAACTTGGCACTGAGAGTTGCAACTGAGACCCTGTAGCAGTGATCTATTGCTGCATAACAGTATTTAGTGGACAGTCAAAATTTATTTGCTCATGATTCTGTAATTTGAGCAGAGTGCAATGGTGATGGCTCAACTCTACTGTATCTGGAATTGGCTAGGGCAATTTAACTGACGCTAAAAAATCCAAGATGGCATCATTCACAGGTCTGGCACTGGGACTGAGGAGACTGGAATGGATTCCAGCCTTAGAACTTTCTCCATTGTTGCCTCATCGTTTATTAATCTACCCCAAAATATTTACAGTAGTTGCTGGATTACAAAAAGCAAAAGCCTAGGTTTCAGAACTCAGTGTCACGACCCTCACATTATTTTCATCTAACCAAGTCACAGGACAAGTCATGTGGCATGAGGAACTAGAACCCGTTTTGAAAAGAGTAACTATAAAGCACTATGGCTGTGATCTACAATATACCACACATCTAAAAGTTAGAGAAACTCTTATTTAAAAGTTTGTTTCTCCTCTACCATAGATCTAGCTTTTATATCAATTCTATTAAACTTATTTACTTAAGCACTGGTTTTGTTTCCAGCACTATCTGCATTTTCTGTTCCAGAACACTGACCAAGGATTAGTATAGTTTTGAGTACTATCAAGATGTTTTAATTGCCATTTGAAAATCATTATTGGAAAATTGATATTATTCTGAAACAATTCCTTCATTTGGTTCTGTTTTGCATTTTTTGAAATTTCACTTGAGATTCCAAATAAGGATTCAATTTGTGATAGAATTCATTTTATAAATAGTATTGTGGTCTACCACATTCACATAGACTTTTGTCAGATGTCGTCATCAACAGGATTTAATAAATAATATTCTCCTTTTTACTCTCATACTTTTGTAGTTCTATCTCCTAGTCAGAATGTTTTCAGCAAAAAAGATAATTAAACCTTAAGGAAAAAAACCTTAATTTCTAAACTTACTTTAAGCTTCAATCACTTCATTTTGGAGACTTAATTCGGCTGACCACATAGTAGACCTTATATTTTTGTTCTAGATGAAAAATTTCCAAAATCCCAAATACAGCAAATTCCAAAAGTATACTGTTACGCTATACTATTACTTTGTATAATGTAACATCTATACTATTTGTACTACACTATTATTTTATGACTATTCTTTACTATTTACTATACTATTACTTTCATGTAATGTAACTCACTACCATCCAAACTTTGATATTTATTCTATTGCAAGTAGGCCTTAAAATCAATGAAGTTTAGTTACTGGAAATATAAGAAAATATTTTTATTAGCACCGTCTTGCATATACCTGGTATCACATTATAAATATAGGGATAGTAATGAAAGAGGGTCATGGTATCAAAATACCATGACAGAATAAGTGAAAACAGGTTAAAACAGTGGCCTATAAATGAAATGTCCTTGAATTGAAAATGCACATATTAATATGTCTTATGAATGCATTGATCAATATATGCTCATTTAGGTTTGTATATATTTTTTCCATGTGGTGAATTCTCTTTCAGACTACTTCAAATTACTGTGCAAGGAGGTTTGGTGTTCGTGCAGCTATGCCAGGATTTATTGCTAAGAGACTCTGCCCACATCTTATAATAGTGCCCCCAAACTTTGACAAATACCGAGCTGTGAGTAAAGAGGTAAGTTAATGTCTCACCCCTACTTTAGCCTTTCACTGATTTCCTGTCACCTGGAGAGTCAAGTCCAAGTGCCTTAGAACGTCAGAATTTGGTCTTAGCTTATCCTTTCAGTCGAGCCTCCTACCACTTTTTCAGCTTGTATATTGAATACTGAGCTGCATATAGTATCCAGAATACATCATTCTGTTTCCCAGTTCTTTACCTTTCCATGCAGTTTTCCTTTGCTTAGAAAACTCTTCCTGTTTCCTCAAACATTGAACTGCCTTAATGACAATATAAAATTAAATTTAGCTATTTTTTTTTAATATACATTTTTTTCTATAACCACATTTTATTTATAACCTACAGAGTCTGCTCATCATTTAATAGTATCCAGAATACATCATTCTATTTCCCAATTCTTTACCTTTCCATGCAGTTTTCCTTTGCTTAGAAAACTCTTCCTATTTCCTCAAACATTGAACTGCCTTAATGACAATATAAAATTAAATTTAGCTATTTTTTCTTAATATACATTTTTTCTATAACCACATTTTATTTATAACCTACAGAATCTGCTCATTTAATTTCAACATATTTTCTGAGTAATTCTTTATTAATGTTGTTAAACAGTGATAAAATTCAATTTTGATTAGTCTATTTGCCCCACAATTATTTACTAAGAGACTGATAATTAAAAAGGGAGTAATCCATTGCTTCAGGAATGATCTTTGAAGTAGATCTGAATATTTACTAAAATTGCCAAACTGTCATATGTGAAAAACTGCCACTTTTAAATTTTTTTATGACAACTAGCCTTTCATGCAGTGCTGGAATTTAATTTTTGAATTAAGATTTTAGATTGCTACATCAAATACTTTTAGACTGCTATAGTAAAATGTGTTAAAGACTACTTTCTGAATAGAAACACTTAAAAAACTGTGGCCTAATACTTACTACTCTTTAGTTATGCCAGGGGTCTTTAAATTCACCCCTCTTACTTGTATTCTACCTCATTTTCCGTAGAAGTGACACTATCCCAAGTTTAAAAACAGGTGTTTTTTTCCTTCCAAGGCAGTCTTTGACAGCAAGTGCTTTGTGCATACCTCTGAAAGGGTGATGGGGCAAGAAGGGAGCACACTCATGTTTGGTTCCTGTTTATCTCTTTTATTGTATTCCTAATTAAAATGAGAAAAATGCTAATCATAAATATAGCCTATTAAGTTTTAAAAGTGCTACAAAAATTTAGTAAGAAGGGGTGTTTTTTAAAGTTGTGGTTTAACTCAGTAAAACTTCTGGCAGTATGCCAGTGAGAACCAAAGTACTTTTAGTTAGTTTAGTCTGGTTACTTATGTAAGTCAGAGAACTCTTCACATTTGAGCAGAATCTAGCCAGTTTATTAGCAGATAACAAATGAGTTCTTACGTGTAAATAAACTGTAGAACAAATTTATCACTGACTTATGGATACATTAATATTCATGACTTGGTTAGAAAGTTTAAGAAGGCTGGGCTAGGTGGTTCACACCTGTAATTCCAGCACTTTGGGAGGCCAAGGCCATCCTGGCTAACATGGTGAAACCCTGTCTCTACTAAAAATACAAAAAAAAAAAAAAAAAAAAAAAATTAGCCGGAGGTGTCATTCTAGCTACTTGGAAGGCTGAGGCAGGAGAATCGCTTGAACCTGGGAGGTGGAGGTTGCAGTGAGCTGAGATTGCACCACTGAACTCCAGCCTGGGCAACAGAGACTCCCATCTTAAAAAAAAAAAAAAAAGTTTTCAGAAAAAACTCCTCCTTTCTTTTTTTGAGACAGGGTCTCACTCTGTAGCCCAGGCTGGAGTGCTGTGGCTGGCTCGATCATACCTCACTGTAACCTTAAACTCTTGAGCTAAAGCAGTCCTCTGGCCTCAGCCTCCTGAGTGGCTAGAATCACAGGCATGCATCACCACACCCTCTTCATTTTAAAATATTTTGGCAGAGTTAGGGTTTCCCTCTGTTGCTCAGGCTAGTCTTGAACTCCTGGCCTCAAAAATTAACCCACCTGGGCCTCCCAAAGTGCTGGGATTACAGGCATGAGCCACCATGCCCAGCTAGCCATTTTTGTTTTATCTAAAATATCAGAGCATTAAGTGCTTGATTTTTACTGGAATGTGACTGTTTTAATCCTTTGCAGTATCCTATGTAAAGGAAGTTAATAAATACTCAACAGTGTCTCTAGGGAGTACTTTTCATTCAGAATCTTAGTAGGCTGCCAGTTACAGACTTCCCAGAGTTTCATTTTCATTGGAAAGATTCTGTTTGAGCACATTATAACAAGAACAAAGCTAATTAAGGCACTCTCTGAGTAAAACTTGGCCAAGTTCATATCACCATTTTCTAAAATACCTTTTGACTCTGCTGTTCATAATTATATTAAGCTAAAAAGCTTTCTTTTTATAAAACAAGGAACAGTTTTCTTGTGATACAGCAGACAGTTTTAAAAGCTAAATGGAAGCATAACGTAATTCAGCAAAGATGTTTTCTAATATACATTTTTTTTGAGGCAGGTTCTCACTCTGTCACCAAGCTGGAAAATATGCATGTTATTTTGAGAACCATTGCCCCCAGTTATAGCTGATACTTCAGCGATTAGAAAAAAAGTCATAGTTTTATGTAATAACACTATCTTATATAAAAGGCATTTCTGAATTGTAGCATCTATATTTCTAATCTTTATATGTATTTCTTTTATCCTAAGATGTAACTCCAGACTGTTCCCCATCATTTAAGGTATTCATGGAAGTACACTGCAGATTGGTCATTTTTCCCACTCAGGATCCTAATAAGTAATAGGAAATGGAAAAACATTTTTCTGTATGGATTAATGCATTAATTAACGTATGTAGTAAGTGGATTCATGCATTAATTAATGTATATAGTAAGTGGAGTTTTATGTGCATGTTATAATTAGTTGAACTATTTCTAAAGCAATATAGTACCTTTACATGAGATTATTCCTTTTTAAAATGAACCGAAAACAAAAAAATGACAAAAGGTAGGAGGGAATACAATTCTGTCATTCCCATTTCAGCTTCTGACTAGCTCCCTAAAATGTTAACCATTTTTTTGTATGTGCCTAGCAGATAATGTTATCTGAGATTTATTTTAATTGCCTGCTATAACTAGATATAGGTGGCCAAATAGAGGTGGTATCAAATGAAGCTATTTCATTATCTTCTGCCTTCATGGTCTATTTTAAGACAAAAGGAAATTTTGACAAATATTCCCTGGTAGTGGATTATTTATGCTTTAAATCCATGAGCTATTGATTGCAGGATTGTTACTGTAGTTGCAAACTAAGAATATTAACATTTCTTATCAGCTACATATGACAGAAGAAATTTGCTATCACAGTAAAATTTTAAACTTTTTTTTTGTTTTATTTGAAGGTTAAAGAAATACTTGCTGATTATGATCCCAATTTTATGGCCATGAGTCTTGATGAAGCCTACTTGAATATAACAAAGCACTTACAAGAAAGACAAAATTGGCCTGAGGATAAAAGAAGGTATTTCATTAAAATGGGAAACTCAGTAGAAAATGGTAAGCAACTTATTAAGACTATCAAACCAAGAAGGAGTGAAAAAAAAAGCATAACTCTTTGAGTTAACCCAGTTAATTTATTAGCCTGCATAGGTAGAAGGAATAGATGTACCTTTATAAAAATGTAAAATCAGAAATTTAAAAAATACCAGTGGGTTTTCTGAGTTAAACATGTAGAATATCACATATAAACAAAATGTGATTGTTAAATCTCTAAGCTTAAGAGTCTGAGGAGTCCCTGAACAAAATAATTTTATAGCAGTTATTTTCCTAAAAAATGTTTAGGTGGCATTGAAGCTGAGAAAGTTTTCTGTTTAAGGTGGCCTTTTGTTGTTGTTAGAAAAGACTAGCCTCAAATATATCAAAACATAGGACGATTCTATTTTTCTTCATTGTCCTAATTTTCTGTAATCTATTATAGCAATTATGACTGTTTTCAGCTCTGCCAAAATTAATGACTTTCCACCCCCTTCTTTGCCTTAGACTTTGTAGTTTCAAGATTCCAGGGTTTTTTGTTTTTTGTTTTTTTTTTCTTAAATAATACCTTTATTACCTATCTAAAAGCAATACCAAGAAACATGCAGATATTACATATACTGCGTAAAACATTTTGTCAAAAGTATGATTATTTCACACGTCTAAGATGTTTTGGATCTCTGAATAAAGTTCACCTGGATGAAAAAGTGGCACAGAAGAGTTTGCTCACAACCCACAAGAACATTTCATGTGTACAACTCATTGCTTCAGAGGGGCCAGGCAGTGTTAGGGAAAGCTGTTTGTAACTTTCCCTGAAACAAAAATGGTAGGTCCAAAATGACATTAATCTTAACTCTCTCACTTTGTGACTCACATAATTTGGAGCAAGTTTAATATGGGCATCAAATCACAACTTTATTACCTTATTTAAAGCCCTAAGGGATAGGTCTCTCTTTTCTTTTATTAGAAACATTAAAAAATAATCATTACTTCTGGACACAGAGGCATAGAGCAAAGGTTTCCCTTACTTAGTATTAACTTTATTGTTTGAGGATGTGGTACATAAAACCTGATGTCACTTTGCATAAAATCTTAGTTTATTAATTCCTTACTTTCACAAGATAATGAGGGAAAATCATTAAATAATTACATCAAAGCATCCCCTGAGGGCCTCCTATAATAATTACTTGCATGATATGTTTTAAAATTTTTACACTGGGATTAAAGTAAATGTTTTCATTTTCCACTACTGTTCTTCTTCTTCTTTTTTTTTTTTTGTTTGTTTTTGAGACAAAGTCTCACTCTGTTGCCCAGGCTGGAGTGCAGTGGTGCAGTCTCGGCTCACTGCAACCGCCACTGCCCGGGTTCAAGCAGTTCTCCGGCCTCAGCCTCCTGGTAGCTAAGATTACAGGTGCCTGCCACCACGCCTGGCTAATTTTTTGTATTTTTCATAGATGCGAATTTTCACAATGTTGGCAAGGCTGGTCTCGAACTCCTGACCTTATGATCCACCTGCCTCAGCCTCCCAAAGTGCAGAGATGACAGGCTTGAGCCACCATGCCTGGCCTACTAATGTTCTTTTCATTTATTATAATGTCCAAACTCACTATGAGTATGTGAATTTTTAATATCTATTGCTTTTAACGTATTTACTTGTATAGTGCCTCTTCATGTATTTTCATATTCTCAAGCAATTGAAATAGTTTAACTTTTCTTCTCATGTATAAATCCCTGTGGGCTGGACTTTCAGGCATGTCTGACCTCACATTATGCCATGGGAAATTGTCAATAGTGCATTGGAACTATGGCAGGCAATTGATACATCTTCCTCTAAAGTTGTCTAAAGATGTCTCTAAAGTTCAAGACATTTTCTGCTGTTTCCCTGTTTTCTAGAAGGTGTTTGTCTTTGGAAGTGTATTGCTTACTACCATCTCTACATACAAATTTTTAAAATAATAATTTTAAAAATATTTACTCATCTAAATCTGGATGGTGAGTGCCAGACAATATAAGAAACTGAAAGAGCATACACTTTTTAGCACGTGTCGTCCAAAAGGCGTGCTTTAATCTTACCGTTATATTCTGATTACCTCAAGTTATGGGGGTTATAAAGATATTTCTGTCAGAAAGCAAATAAGAAACTACTTCCGTGGTTAGTTACACAGCCAGGCCTCACAGAAAAGTAGAGTGTAGTTCAGATTGAAAAGGTACCTGAACATTCTGTAGAAGCCCTGATAATGTACCAGAAGGCAGCATTCTTTGCTTCCTGCTGTATAGTTCTGCTCTCACAGTGATTCACCTGAGAGCAGGGTGGTAGAGGCAAGAGGTATAAAACATGGCCTAAAAAAGTCTGCAGAGGGTGTTTATGAATGTGACACATCAACTTGGTTTGCAGTTTTTCTATAGCTCTCTTTACCTTAACTTTTACCCATCCAGATGGGGAAAGAGCTCCAGGTAGATAACGTTTCAACTGTTCCACAGTCTTTTTTTTTTTGAGATGGAGTCTCACTCTGCCACCAAGGCTAGAGTGCAGTGGCATGATCTCAGCCCACTGCAATCTCCACCTCCTGAGTTGAAGTGATTCTCCTGCCCCAGCCTCCCAAACAGCTGGGACTACAGGTGTGTGCCACCATGCCTTGCTCATTTTTGCGTTTTTAGTAGAAATATGGTTTCACCATGTTAGCCAGACTGGTCTCGAACTCCTGACCTCAAGTGATCCCCCCGCCTCAGCCTCCCAAAGTGCTGAGATTACAGGTATGAGCCACCTTACCTGGCCTGTTTTTCCTCTGAATTGCTCTACATTTTAAAACCAGAATATTTTAAAATGACAGGAACTGAAGCACATAAATAACAGCTAATGTAAGTTTGAAAATAAGGCTTATTGGTGAGGCAAGATGATTCACATTTATAATCCTAGCACTTGAAGGGGCTGAGGCAAGAGGATCAGTTGATCCCAGGAGTTCAAGACCACCCTGGGCAAGATTATGAAATCCCATCTTTATTTACCAGAAAATTATAAAGTTAGCTAGGTGTGATGGCTTGCGCCTGTTTTCCCAAATACACTCCAGCCTGGGCAAGAGAGAGAAGAGACCCTGTCTCAGAAAAAAAAAAAAAAAAAAAAGGAGAGAAAGAAAATAAGGCCTATTATGTATGTGCCCTGGGAATTTGGAAAATGTCTGACTGAATTAACATCTATGACTTAATTCACACTGCATATTTTAAATTTTTTAGTTAATCTGATGTCTTTGGTATTTATTTTATATTATCTTTATTTATATTACCTTTAAATTTTTTCCTAAATAGCCAAGTTCATTTTTCAAGTAATATACGTTCATATGCATCTTGAAACTAGAAATTTAATTTTTGCTTCTGCATTTGCCTTAATTCAGAAAATGTTTACATGTAATAAAATTGTGAGATTGGATCAGAAAGCTTTGTTGCTAACCTTGGTTGTTATAAATACATTTAAATTGTATTTCTTCTACATTAAGCCCAGAAAAATAGACTTTAATGGATTTGTTCATGGAGACATTTTTAGTATAAGTATAGATTTAAGTATATTTTACAGTCCACTTATGAAAAATATAAATATAATGAGGTAATAACTAGATTGGTATTTTTACCTTGTAATAATAGTAATTTCTGTTTACTACGGATGTGCCCTTAGTCAAAGTGATACTTTATAAACAAGCAAATCAAAATTTTAAAAGTATATACTTGTTAAAACAAAGATGAGTTACTCTTCCTGTTTATGATTTAGATAATCCAGGAAAGGAAGTTAATAAACTGAGCGAGCATGAACGATCCATCTCTCCGCTACTTTTTGAAGAGAGTCCTCCTGATTTGCAGCCCTCAGGAGATGAAGAGCAAAACAATCCTCAAATACTCCAAAACTCAGTTGTTTTTGGAACATCAGCCGAGGAAGTGGTAAAGGAAATTCGTTTCAGAATCGAGCAAAAAACAACACTGACAGCCAGTGCAGGTATTCAAAAGGATATTGATGGCCACTATAGTTACAATTTTCCGACTGGCTAATTCAAGTGTAATTTTAGTAGTTTCTCATTCATTTTACTTATCTAGTTGGTTCAACTTCTAACAATTTTACCTATTCAGAATTGCTGTGAACCTAGTAACTAAATTGTAAGTAAGCAGATTATGAGCCTGGAGAAGAAAAAAAAAGATTGTAAATTTTATATAGCTATCTTTTTTTAAGCACAAAATATATTTTTATTGGTTTTGCATGTAATACTTGATTATTAGTTTGCCTTGGGAGACTTCAGTCCTTCCAAGATTACACTGCAGGAGAGAACTCGGATGACCACAAGGTAGGAGACAAAAGAAATAACCAACTAGCAACATAGCAATCCAGGACCATGTAGTAAAAGGAAAAACAAGTTTACATATGCTGATAATCCATGAGGCCATCACTGTCTCTTAGCATAATAACTGTTATTCATCATGAGGACCCTGAACTATCTTGTAAAAGCCATATTGTGATTAGGTAAATCTTTTTTTCTATATCAAAGCATGTGAATGAATAATGCATCTTAGGAAGTCGTATATAACAATTGAAATGAACTGTTTAATGAATATATTTGAATGTACCCATTTCAAATTATCTTAATCAGGACTCCCAGAAATTGTAAAACATCTTTCTGAAAAATAGTAATTTGTTTTGTGAATAACATAAAAAGGATGCACCAATCTAATTATCATTATTTTAAATATACTGTAGTCCAGAATCTTTGATTTTTTGCTTTATGTGAATAATCTATGCAAAAGACCTTTTCAGAGAGTAAATATCCATCCTAAATTATATCTGGATCTTTTCTGAGAAGTAGATACAGAACCACTATAAAAATAATCTGGGCCAGGCGTGTTGGCTTAAACCTGCAATCCCAGTACATTGAAAGGCCAAGGCAAGTGGATCACCTGAGGTCAGGAGTTCAAGACCAGCCTGACCAATATGGTGAGACTCTGCCTATACTAAAAATACAGAAATTAGCTAGGTGTTCTTAGGAGGCCGAGACAGGAAAATCACTTGAACCCAAGAGGTGGAGGTGGAAGTGAGCCAAGATCGCGCTGCTGCACTTCAGCTTGGGCAACCGAGTGAGACTCCATTTGAAAAAAAAAAACAATAACAAAATCTGTATTCCTACTAAAGGTAGTAAGTAAACTAATAATAACACTTAATATTACTCAGCTCAGAAGTTACTCTTACATTTTAAAATATCATGGAGAACTAAACATTCCTCATTTTTGCTGCCACAGTAACTAATACAATCTCTTTTTCTAAAACCATATAGCAGGCCCTGGGGAAGTAAGATAGATGGTAATCAGATGTTATTCTTAAAGTAGCACTATAAATCATTTGAGATTTTTTGCAGTTAACATTTTTTTCTGTTTTGTTATTGCATATTTAAAAATCATACATATCAACTTCTTTGAGTCATCGGAGTATTCTTCTTTTAAGGCATTGCCCCAAATACAATGTTAGCAAAAGTATGCAGTGATAAGAATAAACCAAATGGACAATACCAAATTCTCCCCGATAGACAAGCTGTGATGGACTTCATCAAGGATTTACCCATTAGAAAGGTAAGATTTTGTATAAAGTTCATCATCTATAATATGTACTCCAAATTCTGAAGAGATAACTATGTAGGCCAATAGTTAATCATTCTTTGCTAAAAAGTTTTAAAACAATAGATAACAAGCAAGAAGTATAATGGGTGATTGAATTTAGAGTTGTAGAAATCTTTCTATGAAACCCTAAAAGTGAGATTTAGTTTATTTGCTGTAAATTTTTAAGAAAGTAATAATTACAGATTTTTAAGTGAACTCCTGCCAAGCAGAAGGGAAATTAAAATAATATTTGTAACAGTCCTTTCATCTGTAACTTAGTGCTAGCTTAGTTCTGAAGTCCAGATTGCTACTAGATTAATGGGCATGATGCTTCAAAGATATTTAGAATTTTAATGTTGTTGACAAAGAGTAAACCAAAATACTTCACCATTTTAAAAATGGTAAAATTATCCCTCAGGGCTTCCAAAAAGTATATACCTTATTTTTTTTAAGCTTCTAGATTTTTTAAAGCTTCTAGATTTTTTTTTTACAGCTTCTAGATTATTTTTTAAAGCTTCTAGATTTTTCTGAATATATACACTTTTTTTCCCAGTAATTGCACTACACACTACTGTGTATGATGTTCTAGGACTTGCTTTTCTCATTCAACATAATGTACATGAATGAACTTAAATATTTTTCCAGTGCTCAGTATATAACATATAAATGATTACTGACTAGTATATGTAAAGTGTAGCTGCAAAGCAGTGTTTTCCAATATGTTTTTCAAGTATGAATATGAGCCGGGCGCGGTGGCTCAAGCCTGTAATCCCAGCACTTTGGGAGGCTGAGGCGGGTGGATCATGAGGTCAAGAGATCGAGACCATCCTGGTCAACATGGTGAAACCCCGCCTCTACTAAAAATACAAAAAAATTAGCTGGGCATGGTGGCGTGTGCCTGTAATCCCAGCTACTCAGGAGGCTGAGGCAGGAGAATTGCCTGAACCCAGGAGGCGGAGGTTGTGCGGTGAGCCGAGATCGCGCCATTGCACTCCAGCCTGGGTAACAAGAGCGAAACTCCGTCTCAAAAAAAAAAAAAAAAAAAAGTATGAATATGTATTCTCTTTAAAAAGGTTCTGGGGTCAAATACCTTTGGGTGTGTCACACACTCTTGTGTCACTATGCATATTGATATGTTAAAGATTCATAAATCTTGCAATTAAAAGCTTCACTTAAATTTGTTAGTCCCACCATTCCCCAAGTTTATATGACCACAATACTCCTTTTTTAAGCCTTTTGTAATTCCATGAAATGCTAGTTTAGTAAATGTGGTCAAAAGTAATTAAAGGAGTTTTCTTGCATGACTTATGAAGATAGTCACATTATTTATACCTTTAATCATTTATAAAAGGTATAATAATTTATACTTTGGGAGGCCGAGGTGAGTGGATCACCTGAGGTCAGGAGTTCAAGACCAGCCTGTCCAACATGGAGAAACCTTGTCCCTACTAAAAATGCAAAATTAGCCAGGTGCGGTGGTGCATGCCTGTAATCCCAGCTACTCAGGAGGCTGAGGCAGGAGAATCATTTGAACGCAGGACGTGGAGGTTTCGGTGAGCCAAGATTGCACCATTGCCCTCCAGCCTGAGCAACAAGAGCGAGACTCAGTCTCAAAAAAAAAAAACCTAATGAGATTATAATCTCAGTTTTTAGCTCACCTTTAAAATCTATTAATAATAAATATTGATTCTTTTCTAGGTTTCTGGAATAGGAAAAGTTACAGAAAAAATGTTAAAGGCCCTTGGAATTATTACATGCACAGAACTTTACCAACAGAGGGCATTGCTTTCTCTCCTTTTCTCTGAAACATCTTGGCATTATTTCCTTCATATCTCTTTGGGTCTAGGCTCAACACACCTGACAAGGTATCTATATGTATTGTCATTATGTTTTTTCTTTAGCATTTACTGCAGTATCACTTTTAACCATTGATGTGAGGCTATAGGATAACATGTTTTAAAATTCTTTTAGGCTAGTTTAATTCAGAATATAATGTTTGAATTAGAGTCAACAGATTGGATGTAGGAGAAAAGGAAAAGAAGAATAAAGAATCACTGCTAGGTTGTTGGCTTCAGCAGTTGGGTAGAGAGACCAGAGGAATGATAGCTACTTTCTTTTTTATCCTACCTGTTCTTTGTTCAGAACCCAAGAGGAGGCTGGGCACGGTGGCTCATGCCTCTAATCCCAGCACTTTGGGAGGCTGAGACCAGGGTGGATCATGAGGTCAAGAGATAGATAATATCCTGGCCAACATGGTGAAACCCCATCTCTACTAAAAATACAAAAATTAACTGGGCATGGTGGTGGGCACCTGTAGTTCCACAGCTACTAGGGAGGCTGAGGCAGGAAAATCACTTGAACCTAGGAGGTGGAGGTTACAGTAAGCTGAGATTGCACCACTGTACTCCAGCCTGGTGACAGAGCAAGACTTCATCTCAAAAAAAAAAACCAGAACCTAAGAGGAATGCCAGCAGTCAGGTTGTTCAGCCTGGCAACAGAGCAAGACTCCATCTCGAAGAAAAGAAAAAAAAGAAAAGGAAAAAAAAAAACCAGAACCTAAGAGTAGTCAGATTGTTGTGGAAAGAAAGATGGCAATATTCCATAATACACACTTTAATAAAGAAAGGAAATGTGATGATTCTTTGAAAGCCTTTAACTACATTTCTTTGGTTTTCCAAATTTGTAAATGATTCATTCATTCAGTACTGAGTACTTTGTGTTAGGTACTATTCTAGGCACTATGGATAACAGCAGCAAATAGGCGTTTGCTCCCTTTATGGAGTTTACAGACTAGTGTGAGAGATAGAATATAATCAAGTAACAAATGAAGAAAGTAAAGCAGAGTGAGGGCATAGAAAATGACTTGGGGTAAGTGTGAGGGATGGCAACCATTATCCAAAGGGAGAGAGACCTGTGGGAGCCAGTCATGCAAAGGCTGAAAGAGGGAACAGCTAGAGGAAATACCCTGGGTTTTCTTCCCTGCCACTCTTTCATCTAGGTCTTAAAAAGAGGAACTCTAGAGTTAGAAGGTAAATTGCTGAGAGGATAGGTGAGAAGAAGGGAATTTTAAAAGACTGGGAATCATGGAAGTCAACACTGGGCACTGTTTTTATAATTTTGTCATCATCTTGTCAGGCTGTCCTCAAAATGACTCCTTTATATTCTTGTGTTTAAACTAAAGGACAACAATAAAAATCAATGGGGATGCATATAAAATTGATTGACCAATTAAACCTACTAAATTTTACAGAGATTGCCAGGCTTGTTGTAATACTTTACTCATCTCTTCCTGCTCTTCAATCTTTTGAGTCCACAGTTAGCTGACTTTGATTTTCAGTGGACATAATGAAAGACAAAGATGTCACAGCACTATAAGTAATTATATTTGAAGATAGCAGGAAATAAAACTTTATTTTTAATCCAAAATTTTTTTATTTCCATAGTGCTTGAAAACAATATAGTTCTGATATAACATAACATATATTAACGTGGTATTTAGAGATGTGGGTAAAGCTTTTACGTGAAATTCATAGGTAATTTATAATAATATATCAAGCCTGCCTTTCCCTCTGTTCGTATTCTCTATTCCCTTACTTTGCTTTGTTTTTTAATCTGAGTACTTCTCCCCTTCTATCTATTCCGTATTTACTACTGTATTTGTTTATCTGTCTCTCTTCAGTGGGATATATAAGTTTCCTTAGGGCAAGTACTTGGTCTGTTTTCTTCATTACTATATCCTCAAGTTCTAGAACAGTGCTTGAATCATAATAGATTCACTAAATATTTGGAAAATGAGTACTCTACATGTCATTTCAACTTTTTGGTTTTAACTACTCCTGTTGAGCAGCTAGAATACAGCCAAACTAGGTAGTTCAGATTCCCAGTCTTCATCCTATAGCTCTGTACCAAATTCCGACTGAGGTTTTCTAGAGTGCTGTAAATGAATAATGAATAGGGTATGGGAGAAAGAAGTTAATATACTAGACCAAAAACTAGATAAATGATTTTAAATTTTTAAAAATTTAATTGTATTCTATAACTGGAAGATACTACATTACCACTTTCTATTTGTTTTTATAGCTTGTGGTTTTTGATAGTCAGGTTTTTAATAGAAGCAATTTCTAATATCTACGTATTTTCAAGTTTGTTCTCTTCAATAGATATAGACTTGATTAGCCTCTTACCTATGTGTGTTCTTTGTTTATTTTTAGATAAAAAACACTGTTTTTCATGATGTATAAATTTTAACTAAAAATTTGAGATCTCTAAAAGGTAATCGATATGTTAAATCTTGGTTAACTAAAAAAAGTCAGTCTTTGAAAAATAAAGACCTTTTTTTTTCATTTTAAGGGATGGAGAGAGGAAGAGTATGAGCGTTGAGAGGTAATATTTTGTTAATTATTAATTGTGCATAATTCATGTTATTTTACTAATTTTAAATTGATTTTTAATAAATATCACTGAAATAAGAAATCTATTTGCAAATTACTATAACATTTTTTAGTAGTTTACACTCCCTGAAGTAAATGCCTTAGTATAAGACTATTATTTTCAGTTGCTATAATCTCAAAAATAAACTTCAGCAATTTTTTAATGTTAGTTTTAATCCTTAGTGAAAACAAAGCATTTTAGAATTTCATATTTTAATTTCTAGCTTGTTTATAAGGACAATTGAGTATTTACCTCGGAAATTTAAAAAGTAACAATGGTAATTCTTCCTAAAATTCTTTCAATATTGGTGATTAAGCAGAAGCTTAATCACATAGTAAAATATTACTAATGAAAGAGAGCTTAAAGATGATCTAGTTTAGTGGATCACAATCCTGTTGGAAAACCAGAGAAAATCTTGATGGAAACTTACTATTTGGGGAAATAAGTCATTGTTTGAAACATCCCTCAATTATCTTCTCAAAGTAGCAATGTTCGTTCCACTGAGACATTTAAGAAACACAGACCTAGGGCCTGGCAAGGTGGCTCGTACCTACAATCCCAGCACTTTAGGAAGCTGAGGCAGGCAGAACACTTGAGGCCAGGAGTTTGAGACCAGCCTGGCCAACGTGTCAAAACCCTGTACCTACTAAAAATACAAAAATCAGCTGGGCATGGTGGCTCAAACCTGTAATCCCAGCTACTTGGGTGACTGAGGCTCAAGAATTGCTTGAACCTGGGAGGTGGAATTTGCAGTGAGCCAAGATGGCAGGCACCACTCCACTCCAGCCTGGGCAACAGAGTGAGACTCTGTCTCAATAACAAAACAAGACAAAACACTGACCTAGTCAACGTGTGTTCATATTTCACATATATTGTTTGTGGTCAGAAAAGCTAAATAACTTTTACAAGACAACACAGTAAATGGCTTTGATAAAAATGGCTATTTTAGGTTTCAGTCCATGTGAAAGCAATCAAAGAGAGAGAAAAAGCATCCAAAAGCAAAATAGTATTGTCCTATTAATAAAATACTCTGCCATTTTGTCTGTTATTGAGGACACTATTTGATATACAGGAATATGTTCTCCACTGTTTTTCTGGAAACTGTCTCTCCTTGCTCTTTTTTAAAATGGGCCATATAACATCAAATTTGGTATGAAGTTGGAGCAAAGGAGGTTGCAATTTATATCACACACTTCTTTAATATAGAAAGAACTCTTATAATCAATAAAATAGAAAAAATGAATAAAGGTCTAATTAACTAATAGAAAAGGAAATACAAATGGCTCTTAAAACAAGTGAAAATATTGCCATTTTTATTTATAATTTAAAAAATACAGATTGAAAGTTCTCTCAAGATACCTTTCTTTCACTGGTTGGCCAAGATTCTAACATACTCTATTGGCAAGACTGGGGGAGTGAAAAATGTATAAACTTTAGAGGGAGTACATTAGGTTTTTTATTGCCATTATAACAGATTTCTACAAATTTAGTGGCTTAAAACAACACAGATTTATTCTCTATCATTCTGAAAGTCAGTGGTTCTAAAGTTAATGTGTTGGTAGAGCTCTGTTTCTTCTAGAAGCCCTGGAGGAGAGTCCATTTCTTTATGAAAAGCTTCTAGAGGCCACCAGCATTCCTTAACTCATAGCCTCAGCAACTTCTTTATCTGACTCTAACCCTCCTGTCTCCTTCTTATAAGGACCCTTGGGATTGCATTGGGCACAGCTGGATATTCCAGAGTAATCTCCATCAGAATTTAATCACATCTGCTAAGTCCCTTTTGTCATATAAGATACTAGGTTCACAGATTCCAGGGATTAGGATTTGAACATCTTTAGGGACCATTATCTGGCTTACCACAGGGAGAAATTTGATAATATATATCAAAATCACAGATACGCATGTCCTTTGATCCCATAATTCTTTTACTAAGAATTAATACCACAGATGTAGTCACCTGTCATTTTACATATATACAGCGTTACTCACTGCATTTTTTATGATAGAAAAAACTTGAATATCCATGAATAGAGAATTGGTTAAATTACCTTATATTTTTAAATTAGAATATTATGCTACTGTATAAAAATGAGGAAATCATTTACTCATGGGGAACTCTCACCAAGATAAATTAAGAAAAGCAGGGTATTAATGTATCTAAAATTCTACTCTTTATATAAAAAAATGAGGGGGAAATCTCATGTTGTTTGCATATATATGTGGGATATATCTAAGGAATTCATAAGAATAAGAAGCTGACTGATTGATTGTTACTAGGGAAGAGAACTGAGTAGCTGAGGACAAGGTTAGAAGTAGAAAGGGGACTCTTTTCTGATGGGTCACTTGCCCAGGGTCCATACTCATCATTCTGACCTCTTTCTATTTTCCTCTTTTATGTTAATATCACCTATCAACTTTCTTCAGTACTCTTTTGCAAATGAATTCAAAATATCTGTATTTAATCTTATCAGCCTTTATTTTCAACTGTCTATTAAATAACTCTGCCTAGGTTTCATGGGCCAACCCTTTAAATCTACTTAAAGATGTTTTCATCCAGAGAATCTATGTGCAGTAATTGGAATGATATTCTCATTTGGACTTTCTTAAGATAATCTTTTGTTAACAAAGTTTATTTATATATATATATATATATATATATATATATATATGCTCTAATCTATTTTAACTTCTGGAGGTGTTACCATTATCTGTTGGTAACTTTATCTTTTTTGTGATATAATAGAGCAAGAGCATAAAATTGTTCCTTTGCTAATCAAGCATTATTTATATAGATCTTAGATATTTTTACTTAACTAAATCTTAGTTCCTCTGAAAACTTTATTTTGTACTGCAGAAAATATAACTTAATGCTGGCTATATAAACATGCATACCATTTCCAAACTATCCTGAATTATGATTTACTTTGTGCATCAAAATCTTCTTGTCTTTTTAGGACTTTCAGTGAGATAAATAAAGCAGAAGAACAATACAGCCTATGCCAAGAACTTTGCAGTGAACTTGCTCAAGATCTGCAGAAAGAAGGACTTAAGGTGCTTTATTTTTATATGCTGTCCTTAGTTTTTAAGTTTTTTAATAATGCTACCTTAAAGCTAGAGTTAAATTACACATTTCTTAATGATGACTACAAATTAATAATTGTTAGAATGGTGTATTCCTGCCCCCAACAGTCAGACAAATTCAATTCTGACCCATATCTGAAGTCTGTGATGAGGTGATTCTATGAAGAAGCAACTTACGAGGTTAGAGTGGTTCATTATAATTCAGAGGACTTTACTCCTGTACCTCAGGAGTACATTTGAATAAGTTCAAAACCAGAGTTACACTGGCATTAGAGAATAAAGCCAAATAAAGTGTTTCCCAAGAATTGTATTCACATATTACAAATGTCTTTCCAATTGTCCTTTAATGTTTTTCTTACTTAGACAATGATCTTCTAAAATAGGCGTTTTGTTTCAAGGATGTAATCCAGGTTGCTTAACACAGGACAACAAAAACCTGTAAGGCTTTAATCTTGCTATTTTATAATCTTCAGTCACAACAATTTATATTTAGTATATTCCCAATACTCTTAAACCATAGGTAGAGTGAGTGCAAAGTGTAATAAAAAAGTATTTTTAAATTACTACACAGATACACAAATATGGTTTGATAGAAGAAGTAAGACCTAGTGTTTAATAGATCAGTAAGATGACTATAGTGTACAATATTCTATTTTACATATTGGAATAGCTAGAAGAGAATAATTTGAATGTTTCCATCATAAAAAAAATACAAATATTAAAGGTCATAGATATCCCAAGTACACTTATTTGATCTTTATGGAGATCAAAACTGTGAGGTACATTTGATAATTTACTGTGTTCATACTATGCATCAGTAAAAAATTTGTTTAAAAAATTATGACAAAGTATGGGATATCTGATGAGTATTTTTCTTATAATCCTTCTCTGTCATACCTTGAGTTTAAGAATTTTATTTATAAAAAATATTTAAATGTTTAATTTTATGATAATTTTACATTTCCAAGAAAGTTACAAAAAATAATAGAATTTCAGCATACTCCTCATCCAGTTTTCTCCATTATTCATGTATTACCAGAATACAGTTGTCAAAAGTAAAAACTGACCTTAGTACATTGCCAATTATTAACTCAGCCCCAGACTTTATTAGGCGTTTACTTATTTTTCCATTAATGTCCTCTCTGCATTCCACAGTTCAATCTGGGGGACTATGTTGCATTTAGCTGTCATGTGTCTCCAGTTTTCTGGTCTATGATAGTTTCTTAGTCTTTCTTTCTTTTTCATGACCTTGACAGTCTTGGGTAGTACTATACAGGTATTCTGCAGAATGTCCCCCAATCTTGGTTTTTTGTCTGATGATTTTCTCATGATTAGATCAAGGTTATGGATTTTTAGAATACCACAAAGAGAAAGTGCCCTTTTCATAACATCCTATCATGGGGTATATAATAGCCACATGACATCATGGCTGATATTAACCTTCAACACTTGGTTAGTGTTCGCTAGCCTTCTCCACTGTGAAATTTGTGTTTTTCCCTTTCGAAGTAAGTTAGTAAATCTAATCTACCCTCTGATGGGAGAGAACAGGAATTAACTTCCTTCTCCAGGGGACACTAAAATATACATAACATAAAATTTACGACTTTAACCATTTTTAAGTGTATGGTTCATATTGTTGTATAACCATCACCACCACCCATCCCTAGAACTGTTTCATTGTCTCCACTGAAACCCTGCCCTCATGAAACACTTAACTGCAGGCGGAGGATGGCAGATCACCTGAGGTCCGGAGTTCAAGACCAGCCTGACCAACATAGAGAAACCCTGTCTCTACTAAAAACACAAAATTAGCCAGGTGTGATGGCACCTGCCTGTAATCCCAGCTACTCAGTAAGCTGAGGCAGGAGAATCGCTTGAACTCAGGAGGCAGAGGTTGTGATGAGCCAAGATCGCCCTGTTGCACTCCAGCCTGGGCAACAAAGAGTGAAGCTTCGTTTCAAAACAAGACAACAAAACAAAAACAAACTTAAATATAAAGGGAATTCTTATATGTAAATTGTTTGGCATAGTATCTGACAATATAGAAGGCACACAATAAATATGAGCTATTCTTAAGTCCTTTTCAATGAGACACTTTGAGAAAGATTTTTTTTTCCTTCCTTTGTATGAATCAACCTCCAAAAGAGAGTCAGTAAAAATGAAAGTGACTTGTCGGGTGCGGTGGCTCACGTCTGTAATCCCAGCACTTTGAGAGGCTGAGGCAGGCAGATCATGAGGTCAACAGATTGAGACCATACTGGTCAACATGGTGAAATCCCATCTCTACTAAAAAATACAAAAATTAGCTGGGCATGATGGCGCACACCTGTAGTCCCAGCTACTTGGGAAGCTGAGGCAGGAGAGTTGCTTCAACCTGGGAGGCGGAGATTGTAGTGAGCTGAGATTGCGTCACTGCACTGCAGACTGGCAACAGAGTGAGACTCTGTCGAATGAATGAATGAATGTGATCATTTAACCTTGCCCTTAATGTAAATGTCTTTTATATAAATTTGTTAGGGGGCCAGGCATGTTCCCTCATACCTGTAATCCCAGCACTTTGGGAGGCTGAGGTGAGAGGATCCACAAGAGGGCGAGAGTTCGAGACCAGACTGGCCAACATGGTGAAACCCCATATCTACTAAAAATACAAAAAATTAGAACAAACAACAACAGCAACACACACACACACACACACACACACACACACACACACACACACAGAGAGAGAGAGAGAGAGAGAAAAAAAAATAAAAATAAAAAAATTACTGCATTTTTACAGTATAATAAAATAAAAATCTGTGAGAGAGTGTAGTGCGGAGCACCTGGTCAAGGCCAGGGCCTGGTCCTGGGCTTCTGTAGAGTGATGTCAGCCTCCCTGGCTGGCTTGCTGCGATCCGGAATCTGGATTTGCCTCTTGCCAGAATCTCCACTCATCTTCCACTTTGCTGAAGTGTATGGGTCAGCTTGGTGCTGATGTGCGTGGTGGTGTGTGCAGGGAGTGTACCTGTAATCCTAGCTACTCAGGAGGCTGAGGCAGGAGAACTGCTTGAACCTGGGAGGTGGATGTTGTGGTCAGCTGAGAGCACTCCACTGGAATCCAACCTGGGCAACACAGTGAGACTCTGTCTAACATAAAAAAAAAAAAAAAAAAAAAAAATTCAGTTGGGAAGGGGAATAATAATTACTGGCTAAAATGGGATTTTAAGTCAAGCATAGTGGCTCATGCCTGTAATCCCAGCACATTGGGAAACTGAGGCAGAAGGATTGTTTAAGCCCAGGAATTCAAGACCAGGCTGGACAACATAGTGAAATCACGTCTCTACAAAAAATTTTTAAAAATTAGCTGGGCATAGTGGCACGAGCGTGTACTCCTAGCTACTTGGGAGGCAGGAGGATAGCATGAGCCTGGGAGATTGAAGCTGCAGTGAGCCACGATCACGCCACTGTACTCCAGACTGGGCAACAGAGTGAGACCGCCATCTGAAAACTAAAGTGGGATTTCAGCTTATGTTTGGAAAGGGGGAGTAAAAATTGTTGGCTAAAATGGTATTTTAATTATAATAGTTTTTATCACCATGTTTTATAAATAATTGGTTATACTTCATATTCTTGTGTCCATAAACCTTTCTGAATTTTTCTAACATGACTTTTTTCTACAAGTTAGGACATCTTATAGAATAACATATTCTGGTGGGTGCGGTAGCTCGTGCCTGTAATCCAAACAGTTTGGGAGGCCAGGATCCCTGGAGGCCAGGAATTTGAGACTAGCCTAGGTAACACAGTGAGATTCTGTCTCTACAAAAAAATTAAACAATTAGCCGGGTATGGTGGCATGCACCTGTTATCTTAGCTATCAGGAGGCTGAGGCAAGAGGATCACTTGAGCCCAGAAGTTGAAGGCTGTAGTGAGCTACAGCTGTGCCAGCACACTCCAACATGGACAACAGAGAGAGACTTTGTCTCAAAAATAAATAAATAAATAACGTATTGTATATGTTATAGGGTAGAACTGTTACCATTAAGTTGAAGAATGTGAATTTTGAAGTAAAAACTCGTGCATCTACAGTTTCGTCTGTTATTTCTACTGCAGAAGAAATATTTGCCATTGCTAAGGAGTTACTAAAAACAGAAATTGATGCTGATTTTCCACATCCCTTAAGATTGAGACTTATGGGTATGACTTTTAATTTTTATTTTTGTTTTTTCTTAAATCTGCTAGATTTTACCAAATAATCAACTATGGGAATACAGGCGGCCCCCAGCTTAACAGTGGTTCAACTTACTGATTTTCAACTTTGCGATGGTGGGAAAGCTGTATGTTGTTTTCAGTACACTCTCAACTTACAATGTGGTTATGTCTGATTAACCCATCATGAATTGAAAGTATTCTAAGTTGACTTACTATGTTTTCAATTTACAATGGGTTTATCTGGATACAATCCTAATTTAAGTCAAAGAGCACCTGTATTCTCACTTTCATTTTATTTCTTAAACATGTTTAGGAAGTATTTCCTTTGCTACTGCCATTTATCTTAATTATTAGATCCTGATTTGTGAAGCCATGATCAACTAATTCCAGTAAGAGCCAATTAAAGTTGTTCTTTTCCTTATTAATGAAATTCTTGAGTCCAGGTATGTTTCAAAATTCAAAACTTTTCAGGTTTTAGAAATCAAATTCAATGCATGTGTATTATGTAATACTTCTCTGTGGATCTGGGGCAACATTGCCAGTTTAAGCACATTAATATTTCTGTAGCAAAACAAAATAGTCAGAGACTGTAAAGATTCTAGTCTCTCGTTAATTTAGTCATCAGTTATCACTTGTTTACAGTTTTCAGTTTTCAGAACTTTTTGGATTTGGAAATTACAGATAAAGAATTATGATGAATGAAATCACATCTCTAGCCATTGCACGGTAAAAACTAACAAGCCATGTTTCCAAAGTGAACTGGATCAAATTATGTATATGGATCAGCGCTCCAAATGCCCACTTTACTAGTAGGAATGGATCACTAGCCATACTTTAATATAAGAAAGATACGTACACACTTAACTGAATAAAATGTTAATTAAAAGAGCTGGGCCGGGCACAGTGGCTCACTCCTGTAATCCCAGCACTTTCGGAGGCCAAGGTGGGTGGATTGCCTGAGGTCAGGAGTTTGAGACCAGCCTGGCCAACATAGTGAAACCCCGTTTCTACTAAAAATACAAAAAATTAGCTGGGTGTGGTGGTGGGCACCTATAATCCCAGCTACTCGGAAGGCTGAGGCAGGAGAATTGCTTGAACCCATGAAGCAGAGGTTGCAGTGAGCCAAGATCACACTATTGCACTCCAGCCTGGGCAGCGAGAGTGAAACTCCTTCTCAAAAAAAAAAAAAAAAAAAAAAAAAAAAAAAAACAAAGAGCAGATGTCTATAGAAGCTTAATTCATACTTGCCAAAACTTGGAAGCAAGCAAGATGTCCTTCAGTAGGTGAATGGATAAATAAACTGTGGTACATACAGACAGTGGAATAATATTCAGCACATTAATGAATTATCAAGTCATGAAAAGGCATGAATGAAACTTAACTGCCTATTGTTAAGTAACAGAAGCCAATCTGAAAAAGCTAAATACTGTATGATTCCAACTATATGAGATTCTGGAAAAGGCAAATATAAATACAGTAAAAAATAATTGATTGCCAGGAGTTAGGAGGGAAGGAAGGGATTAATAGGCAAAACACAGGAATTTTAGGGCAATGAAATGATTCTGTGTGATTCTATAATGACGCATGTCATTATAAATTTGTCCAGGCACACAGAATGTACACCAAGTGTGAACCCTATGTAAGCTATGGACTTTGAGTGACAATGTTGTAGCAATGTAGGTTTGTAGATTGTAACAAATGTACCATTCTGGTACCACATGTTGATAGTTGGGGTGGAAGGGTGTACATGTGTAGGGGAAGGGGATCTATGGGAAGTCATTGTACCTTCTGCTTAATTTTTCTGTGAATTTAAAATTCCTCTAAAAAATAAAGTTTATTGGAAAAAAAAAAAAAAAACTAAAGAGTCTGTATAGTTGACACCAGTTAGTTACATAGTATTTAATGGTATTATGTGTCATATATGAATTAAAGTCCTACATCATCCTGCTAACTCCAAATAGTTAACATTTAATGGTATTCTTTTATAAAGGAAAGTAAATTTTCACTCATAATACTAGCTTTGAAATGTTACTTATTGTTTCTCTGTAGCCAACTTTTTGTATATGTCATAGCACGAGACAAAATGTTTTTATGCATTGTGAGTGAATTGGCTTTGTTGAATTTGAATTGATTGTGATTGATCTAATTTAGGTGTTCGGATATCTAGTTTTCCCAGTGAAGAAGACAGGAAACACCAACAAAGGAGCATTATTGCCTTTTTACAGGCTGGAAACCAAACCCCATCAGCCAGTGGGTGTATACTAGAGAAAACTAACAAAGATAAGTTTGCAAAACCTCTAGAAGTGTCTCATAAGAAGAGTTTCTTTGATAAAAAACGATCAGAAAGGAAATGGAGCCACCAAGATACATTTAAATGTGACACCATGAATGAACAAAGTTTACAGACATCACAGCTATTCCCAGTTTTAAAGAAGATGAATGAGAATTTGGAAATATCAGAGAATTCAGATAACTGTCAGATATTTACCTGCCCTATTTGCTTTAGGGCGCAAGGATACATCAGTCTGGAAGCCTTTAATAAACATGTAGATGCATGTCTCGATGGATGTTCAATCAGTGAAAACTCTAAAATGTTCTCATGTTCACATGTTTCTGCAACCAAAGTTAACAAGAAAGAAAATATTTCTTCTTCTTCACTTTATGACAAGCAAGGTGATGAAGCCCATCCAAAAAATAAAGAAATATCTTCAGTAGATTGTGTAGATTTAGTAGATACTATACATAACTCATCTAAAGCAGAAAGCATAGATGCTTTAAGTAATAAGCATAGCAAGGAAGAATGTTCTAGTCTCCCAAGCAAGTCTTTTAATATTGAACACTGTCATCAGAATTCTTGTACTGTTTCATTGGAAAATGAAGATGTTGGATTATTAAGTAGACCAGAATCCTGCCAGCCTTATTTATGTAAAGTGGTAACAGGCCAAGCTCTAGTTTGTCCTGTTTGTAACGTAGAACAAAAGACTTTAGATCTAACCCTGTTCAATGTGCACGTAGATGTTTGCTTAAATAGAAGTGTTATCCAAGAACTAAGAAGGGATAAAGTTAACCCAGTTAATCAACCCAAAGAAAGCTCCAAAAGTACTGGTGAGTATGTAGTCATTTTAAACTACGTGGTTTTCTAGGAATAAGTTTTATTAAAATTAATGAGATTGTCGTTAAATCTGAAACACACTATTAAAATGGGTAGTTGGTGTATGCTGCTATTTAGGAAAATGTTAGTTACCTTGCCATAGTTTAGAATTAACTCAAGCCTATAGATTGTGAATCTTGGGAAAACTAGTTTGATCTTGATTTAGTACAGAATGAACTCAAAGGTTTAAAGAGTTGAGTGATCTAATCAAAAAAGAAATTCTTTCAGAGAACATCTGTGAAGGCACAGTGGTAAATTAACTATAATTGCATAACAAGAAAGCCTCTTCAACTTGTTTTTTGGTAATGTTGAGTCTACCCAAATTTCACCAATAAAAGTAAGTGTAATGCTAATAAAACTAGTAAGTTACAAAGAAATTATAGTTTTTGGTGTGTTTACATGTGAACTATATAGTACCAAGGAAATTATTATCTTTAATCAATTAGTTTTAACTTTTTAAATTTTTATACAACTTTTAAATTATTTCATATTATTCTTTATGGAATTTCTTGACTTTTCTTTCGTCTAAAGGTAGCTCAAGTGGAGTACAGAAGACTGTAACAAGAACAAAAAGGTATGGCTAATTTGAGCTTTAATAAAGCTGGCTGCAATATGAAAATTCACTTTTATAAATTATTAAGTAATCCATATTAAAAATGAATTATTTTCTTGAATCTCTTCCTGCATTTTAATTGTGTATTCCTTTTCATTCTAGGCCAGGATTGAGAACAAAGTACTCAACATCAAAGAAAATAAAACCAAACAATCCCAAACATACCCTTGATACATTTTTTAAGTAAACATTGAACATTTGATCATTAATTTTTAATTGAAACTTGTTGTTTTATAATCAATGAATTTGTTTTTCCTGATTTTAAGTTTGCAGATTTATTTAGTGAAGGCAAGTGCAATAATCCTTCCTCAGATGACGTTTGCTTTTCTAAGAATTTGGAATATATACTAATTATTTATATCTTTTTTATAACCATGAGAATTTACTTCTGTTATACATCAATTAGAAATTAATCCGGTTAAGAGATAATTTTTAAAAAAGAAATTAGGAATTCGATCAGAAGGTGATTTTTAAAATTATTTTTATACTAATTAGAAAAACAGATTTGTAAGGGCTTTCAAAGATTCATGCAAACCTATATTATCCTAAGGATTTTTTACCACTTAACTACTTTGTTGGCATTGATCCTAGTATCTTTAGATACCTCATGAGCATTCATAATTAAAATTTATCTTAAGTTCTATGAAGAGTATTAACATAACTAGCATAAGTGGTTTTCTTACCTTCAGGAAAATAATATAGTATTATCTGTGTTAAAATGGTTTTTGCTTAAAATATAATTTTTAATTTGGCTTTTCTTATTTAAAATTCTGTTATGAATAAACACTTGAATCACTTTTTAAAAATATTTAGTCCAAGATGATTCAAAGTAGTTTTATTTTAATACAGGACTTTTAAATGGCAGTATTTCATTTCTTGTCAGTTATGTTGGTACTTTCTACAAATCTATAAAGAAGAATGAATTGTATAGCCACTTTATTATAGTCTTCAAAAGAAAATGTGTAATCCAAAAGATTAATGTATATTAAGACACATTAAGTATCTTAGTTACATTGCTATCAACATTTTTATTAATAGCTGTGAAAGAAGACAGCTTATTAGTAGTTAGCTTAAGTAGTTTCTCAACATACTTTTGTGCTATCAATGAATTCTTCTCAGATAATCATTATTTAGGCCAAGCACGGTGGCTCATACCTGTAATCCCAGCACTATGGGAGGGGAAGGCGGGCAGATTACTTGACAGGTCAGGAGTTCCAGACCAGCCTGGCCAACATGGTAAGACCCTGTCTCTACTTAAAAAAAAAAAAAAAAAAAAAAAAAAAAAAAAAAAAAAAATTTAGCCAGGCTTAGTGGCAGTGGCACTTGCCTGTAATCCCAGCTACTCAGATGGCTGAGGCAGGAGAACCATTTGAACCTGGGAGATCCAGGCTGCAGTCAGCCAAGATCTTGCCACTGCACTCTAGCCTGGATGACAGAGCAAGACTCTGTCTCAAAAAAAAAAAAAAAAAAGTTATTGTTTAATTGCAACATGAAGTTGGAAACCATTTTCTGTTACTTCTTTAAGGAATGAAATCATCTGTTCTCTTATATTTTTGTTTTCTCTCCCCTTGCTTTCATATTTTAGTTTATTATCTATATATTTATGTAAATATATATTTTATATATTATAATATTTTGGGAATAGCATAATTAAGAACGCACAGACTTTGGCAAAGTGGTAACTTGACTTTTAATTACTAGATTGTTTAAAGTAAGCTTAATGCCTGTTAGCATGCCAATTCAATCCCATGACTGATGTTATTATATACTATGACAAATACAAAGTTGTAGTGTTATGGTTCTTGATCATGTGATTTACTTACATAAATTCTGTACAAATTTAAGTTCAACAAACACTGATTTAATGTACTGAAAGGTAAATAGTACTATATTCAGTTCTTTTCTGTCTTGCCTTGTTTATTTTTATTATTTTCAATATTAGCATAAATGCTAAATTATTTTATTTAAGGATTTATTTAGTTGAATGTCATCATTTAGTAATATTTAATAATCATTTGAAATAAAATTTAGAACTTTAATTGATGTGAGAAGCTTTTCTTACTTTTCTACTCTTCCTCCCTCTTACACCTTTACTTTTGCTTTCTCTGCCCAGAATTTTCATCACATTATTTACTACCTATTTTGTTTAGTATATCCAATCCATTTTCTTTTTATTATAATTTTGATTTGGAGCATTTGAAGAAAATAACAGCAAAACTACAAGGACCAGTAATAAGCATGCATAATCTTACCTACTTGGTGAACCTAATATAAACCTAGTCATAAAGAACTACCGTATTTGCAATATATGTAACTCGTGAAAAACTAGTATCCGGAATATATAAATGATTCCTATGAATCAGTAAGAAAAAGACAGTCAATAGAAATTTGGACAAAAGACTTTATATGGCATTTCAAGTGAAAGGAGATCCAAATGACCAAGAAACATGAAAGTATTCCCAGCCATATTAATATTTGGGAAGTAAAAAATAAAACTACAAGGAGGTATCATTACATCCTTACCATTTTTACAAAAATGAAATGATCTAATGATACTAAGTTTTGGTGATGGTGTCAACTCTTACATTGAAAACAATCACTGTGGAAGATAAACATGCCCAAAGCCCAGCAATTGTACTCTGAGGTATACATCTTTGCAGGTTATCTTTCATTACAGTTAATTTTTTTCCCTGCTAGGACCCTAACTAATACAATGCCTTGGGAAAACCAGTGAACATGTACCCTGGGAAGCATGTACAAGAAAGTTCTTCCCAGTCAGGAAGATTCCCCCAAAATTTTTTTCTTAATGTTCATAGTAGCACTGCAATAACCAAAAGTTGGAAATGAAGCAAATATTCAGCAGTGGTAGAATGGTTAAATTCTACTGTGGTATTTATATTAAAACAATAGAATTCTACACAGCGTGAAAATGAAGGAAATAGCTAATCACAACGTAGATGAGTACCACAGACATATTGTGGAGCAAAAGAAGCAAATTGAAGGATGCCATCAACATAATTCCACTTGTATAAAATTTAAAACAGTAAAAACTGAACAACTATCTTGCTTTAAGGGTATATATTTATGTCTATGAGATAAAACTATAAAGAAAAGCAAGTGTTTTGCTGTCCTCAGAACCAGAATAATGATTTCCTCTGTGGAAACATAAGGTAATTTGATTGGGGAGTGGTACCTGGTGATTCTGGGATGCTGGCAGTGTTCCATTTCTTGTCTTGGGTGGTGAGTGCATGGATGTTTACTTTTAAAATACTCTTTATACATATATATTTTACATATTATTGTTCATATGTGACCTTTATCATTATAAAAATAAAAAAGGCAAAAACTGTTTTCATTAAGATGATATTTTCCTCCATCTCTGCAGGCTAGCTAGTTTCAATCGAGAAAAAAAATACATGTCTCTCTTCTAGTACCTTGCTGAGCACAGCAAGAAAGAACCATCCAAAGGCAAATTTTTAGTTTTTCTCCTAACATTTCCTCTAATGCTGCAGCCTCAGTCAGCATTTGGTCTACTTTGCAAAGACAGATGTTGACAGTTTGACCAAATGTTTTCTTTCCATTTGTGATGGTTAATGTGAGTGTCAACCTGATTGGATTAAAGGATGCAGCAGATTGTTCCTGGGTGTGTCTGTGAGGGTGTTGCCAAAGGAGATTAACATTTGAGTCAGTGGGCTCAAGAGGCAGATCACCCTCCATCTAGTTTGGCATCATCTAATCAGCTGCCAGCACAGCTAGGATAAAAGCATGCCAAAGAACGTGGAAGGACTATACTGGCTAAGTCTTCTGGCCTCCATCTTTCTCCTATGCTGGATGTTTTCTGCCCTCGAACATCAGACTCTATCTTCAGCTTTTGGATGAACACCAGTGATTTGCCAGGGACTATCAGGCCTTTGAAGGCTGCACTGTTGGCTTCCCTCGTTTTGAGGTTTGGGGATTTAGACAGGCTTCCTGGCTCCTCAACTTGCAGACAGCCTCGTGTGGGACTTCATCTTGTGATTGTGTGAGTCAGTTGTCCTAAGAAAGTCACCCTCGTATTTATATCTATCCTATTAGTTCTGTCCCTCTAGAGGACTCTAATATACCACCAAACAAGTCACCAGTTTTCCAGCATGTGATATTTGTGTCCCCACTCCCTGAAGTCTTCTCTCCAACCATAAGGCAATTTGTTATATTAGGTTTTGTTACTTGCAGTACCCTATTTATGTATCAATTCAGACACAAGCCTCCTGGTGCCTCTTCCTCATTGAGTCACATGGGGATATGCTTAATTCTTCCAGAAATGTGTGATAATGTGTGCAAAATATTGTCAACCAGGGAAGCTCAATGAATCCTTGGTGTCTAAGGTTTTACTGGTAGTCACATAGACATGCATCACCCATGTGACTGACCTTACCTAGTCAGTCTCAAGACCCCCAGAGATGTAATACCTAATGGCCCAGGGCTTCAGCCATTCAAAAAACAGACATTCACCATGAGTCATACTGTTAGCATAAACTATCTCGTCAAACTAACAAAATGCAGTCCAAGGCCTCAGGCATACTAGAACATTGTTATCAAACTGGAAATTCCAGGCGTTCAGGTCATTTCCCAGGAGCTAGTCAAGGGCCAGTACTACCATGCGTGCGGCCGCAGGTCACACTGAGTGCTGGATTAGGTGTTAAGTAATATGCTGAAGCAGTCACCTTAGTGGAAAAATGTAAAGACCAAATTGAATTTTAAGCTAATATGAAATCAGAGAATGTTGTAATAAATAAATGCCTTAAGAGTTAAAAAAAAAAAAAAAAAAAAAAAAAAGACACCTCTCATTGAAAAGTGCAGGGCTTGAGTAACCTGAGGCTGCTGGCTTAACCCTTTACTGCACACTTACAAAATGCTAATTTATTAGAATTATATTCAAATAAAATGTAAAAAAGATCTCTTAGAGTAACTTTGGCCTGCCTCACTTGACTAATGCAGAGACACTTCAAATTCGTAACACGTTTAAGGGATCTCAAGGAGGATGGGCTATGCGTTTGGAATATATGCATATTAGAGTATAAAACAACAAATGATGTAGGCCTAATAATTGTTTGCATGTGTATAACCCTCTCTTCAATGTAATTCAAATGTCTCTTTTTTAATGTCAGTCTTTACATTGTCCCTGAAACAAAGAGCTGCACACCTTTCCTCAATCTTATGTAATAGTAGGAAAAGTAGCATTATAAGAAGTATTTATAAATTTAATTCACTCCACCAGAAGTGCTTTACTTTAAAGTTAGTATGGGAATTGTATCCACAAGGTGAGTGTCTCCACTGAAGAAGTGACCTCCTAGAGTAAGAAGTTTCAGCATCAACAAGGGTAATTGAAGCCATATAACAGAATTTAAAAGGGAACTTTGTGCTAAGAAAATGTAGACAGTGGTTATAGGCATTTATGTAAGAAGGCTGTAAGTGAAAGGCAAGAGAGATGTAGCAATTAATAGGAGACACTTTTTCTGCCCTCATTAAAAACTCTATTTCTTTACTACTACTTACCTTTTTTTTTTTTTTTTTTTTTTTTGAGATGGAGTTTCGCTCTTGTTACCCAGGCTGGAGTGCAATGGCGCGATCTCGGCTCACCGTAACCTCCGCCTCCTGGGTTCAGGTAATTCTCCTGTCTCAGCCTCTTGAGTAGCTGGGATTACAGGCACGTACCACGATGCCCAGCTAATTTTTTGTATTTTTAGTAGAGACGGGGTTTCACCTTGTTGACCAGGATGGTCTCGATCTCTTGACCTCGTGATCCACCTCCCAAAGTGCTGGGATTACAGGCTTGAGCCACCGCACCCAGCCCTCCTCCTTACCTTTTAACTCATCCTCCTTATATCCACTGCTACCTCTGCCAACCCTGTATCTGTTATTGAATTCTGTCTACTCTTGTAGGGCCTCTTGAAAATACCTATTTCTGTCCATTTCTCTTGTCAAGTCCTTATCAGTTGTCTAAACTCTGACCTTCCAACTAATTTGTCAGTTTTCCCTGCTCTAAACCATCTTACGCATTTTCTACAGATTAGCTATAAACAACATGAGGGTGCTATTATGCTATTCCCATAATGGCACTCTCATGTCAAAAAAAAGAGCAATTTTCAAAAGCTCTCAAGTCTCTCCAAGATGAGCAGTGGAATGGGTAGGAAAAAGGAGTGATTTTTAGTGTATAATTATTTCTGAGGTGTATATACTCCCACCATGACAGATTTCAAGTTATGTGATGTCAACCAGTTCACAAAATTCCTGAAACTTTAACAGCTCTTGCAAGCCAGTACAAGCTAGCTCCTATATATCACTGTCCATGATACACTCTAAACACTGGTTTGGCAATCAGGGTTTCCTGAACAGACCAAGCTATTTCTCCTTTCTGGCATCTGTGCTCCACTGCTCCCTCTGCTCAGAATATGCTTCCTGAATGCCCCTTTTCTCTCTCCCACCTACACAATCACTCATCTTTCAACTCAACTCAAGGACTACTTTCAGAAAATGGTTCCTTGCCCTCTGGAAAAACTGATGAATCACTATTTTGTGCTCCTATTTCTCTACAAAGACCCTGAAACATTCTTTGCATGGTTTCTGATGTTGGTTTCTCCCTACTGGATTGTAGGCCCCAAGAGATCCTGGGCTATCTTTCACTTATCTCTGAATTCCAAGTATGAAGTGTATGGCCTGGCACACAGTAAATGTTGAGAGTCATTTGTTTACACACAAATGAATAAATAGTATGTGTCCAAGGGCATTTACTATTATTGTTCTTCTCTGGGAAGACAGAATGGTGGTTAAGTGGCTGCACTCAAACCGAGTCCTAAGGAGTGGACATTTCAGAAAGAGACAATTGCATTTCTTTCCCTTTATTAAATAATGCCTAGCTTTATACGTGTTTTATTATTATACTGTGCCCTTTTGGAGTGGCTTGGAAGTATCTGGAAGAAAACTTAAAATATGACTATTAACCTGGGGCTAAACAAAACTTTTTTGGGGAAAAAAAACAAAACAAAGCAAAACTATTTTTTGAGGAAATATTCCATTAAAAAAAATCATACGTGGTGTAGCTGGTGCTGAACTGTTGTTTGTAGAGAAAAGGTCTTGCTGTCATCCAGACTGGAATGCAGTGTCGTGATCATAACTCACTGCAGCCTGGAACTCTTGGGCTCACATGATCCTCTCATCTCAGCCTCCCGAGTAGCTAGGACTACAGGCTGTTGCTACCATGCCCAGCTAATTTTTTTGTATTTTTTTGTTGAGGTAGGATCTTGCTATGTGGCCTAGATTGTTCTTGAACTCTGGCTACAAGCAATCCTCCTTCCTTAGCCTCCCAAAGCTTTGGGATTACAGGCATGAGCCATCACTGAATTTTCTTTGAAGTAATGTTCCATTTTGAAAGGCAGCGATACATTTAAACACACTTTGTGTTGGTAAGATTTTAGTAAACTTTACAGAGAGGTGATGTTTATTTCCCTGGAGCAAAAACTGTTCTTTCATTGTGTAATTAAGGACTAATCACTTTTGCTTTGTAATACATAGCTGAATTAACTCAAGAAAAACTCAAATGACATTATGGTGAGTACTGGAAACATGATTCCATTTATTAAGCAAACCATAATATTGAACTGTTCCCCTTACCAGTATGAGGTAATTGTGACACTCTTATTTTGTTAACTGCTGCTGTCTACAGAGTGCTCAGGGAGATAAACGATAATTAAGAGACAAATGGTAGTAACCCTTTTCTTCTAACTTCAGTCTCTAAAGTGTAGTATTATTTCAAACTCATTCCTGTATACACACACGCACATACTACCTCTGCTAACCACATGCCTATCTGAGTTCTGTCTACTCTTGTGGGACCTCTTGAAAACACTTGTTTCCATTTCTTTTATCAGGTTCTTAACAGTTGTCTATTATCTGGCCTTCTAACTCATAGCTTAACTTTTGCTAGTTTCTTTCCCTGCTCTAGATCATCTCATGCATATTTATAGACAATGCTTTCCTAATATCACTCATGTTCTTGGATGTATGTGGAGAGAGGGAGAGAGAGATTCCCTAAATTAGAGACAAAAGGCGGGGGGAAAGGTGGGTCAGTTCTGGAATCAAATCTAGTTTTCTTTTATGAAGGCTCAGAAGTTTTTTCTCTCCTAGAATATGCTAAACTTCAAATGTGATCTCTGAAACCATCGCAAGTGTGAGATGCGCCAAGGTTTTTTTTTTTTTTTTTTTTTTTTTTTTTGCTAGCAATTCTGGGCAGAGATCCTGGTTGTCCTTCAACATTCTACTTTTCTGTTATATTATTAGAATTTTAGCTAGGCACATGATCACCCAGAATAGACTACTGTATTTCATCAATTCTTTATTTTATAAAGCGCTAAGAACTAATACCTAAGATAGGGAGTCTAATAGGTTGCCACTGCATAAATATGGGACACCAAGGTTTCTACCTTAAGAGTAAGGATAAAGAAGAAAGAGGGAGCAAAGCAACCTGGCATGCTCAACCTTGGCACTGGTTGGAAGGAGGAACTGCCAGTGAGAATTTAAACCACAAACCGGTACAAATGTGGGCTTGTAATCTGAATTCATACAAATGGTATGATCCTAAAGAGCTCAAGCAGAAAATGTAATTGAAGTATTGTCCCTAGTGACTGGCAGAAGCATATACAAATCCTCTCTGGCAGAACTCAACTTCAATTCAGGCAGATAATTTAGTATCTCAATTAAAGAGATGGGATAATGTGAAAAGTAGGTGTTACAGAATTGATTACTACAGTGTATCTCCCATCCTTCCAGCTCACACCCTCCCAGCTAGGGTAGCTGTGTGACTGAGTTTTCACTAATGGGATATAAAAGGAAGTACTGGTCAGGTGTGATGACTCATGTCTGTAATCTCAGCACTTTGGAAGTCCAAGGTGGTGGATCACCTAAGGTCAGGAGTTTGAGACCAGCCTGGCCAAGAAGGCGAAACCCTGTCTCTACTAAAATACAAAAAGTCACCGGGCGTAGTGGCACACACCTGTGATCCCAGCTACTCAGGAAGCTGAGGCAAGAAAATCACTTGAACGGGGGAAGTGGAGGTTGCAGTGAGCTAAGATTGTGCCACTGCACTCCAGCCTAGGTGACAAAGCGAAACCTTATCTCAAAAAAAAAAAAACAAGTACTATGTGTGGTTGCTTCTGGGAACCTTCCTTTCTGGCAGCTGTAAAGGAAAGTTTGAGGTTATGGGTGGTGTTCTGTTACAGTAAATAATATTTTGTCATGTTTGTTTTTTCATTGATAAGGAAACATTGTTTTGAATTTAATGCCTCTTTGCCCCTTCTATTCTTCTGTTCCATCCTGCTGCCTGGAAGCAGAAGCTGCCATTTACACCTGAGCATAAGGGTTGCACATGTGGATGGTGGAGTAGAGGGCTGCAGGGGCTGATTCCTGGGGGCTTTGTAAAACAGACATTCTATCAGCACTGGCCTGCACGCTTTCAGACTTTCACAAGAAACAAACAAAAACTTCGTTTAAGCCGTAGTTATTTGGGTTTTCCTATTATAGCTAAATCCTAGCTGATATAGGACATAAAGATTATTAAGACATGTTTGTCCTCAAAAAATGGAGAGCCAATCCAGGAACAGTTTCCATTCAATGTAGGAAGGGCTATAATCAGTGAATATGCAAAGTGGGAATCTCGAGAGAAATCGTCTGGTACAGGAGGACAAAGAGAACCAGGGGCTTGTTACCCAGCGAATCGATCCGGTGCTTCGGCCGGGCTCAGCTGCCTGCGTCCAGCCCCGCGCCCTGGGTCTGGGTCTGAGTCTGGGTCTTGTCCTGCGCAACGGGTCCGCGGAGGCGACCATGGACGCCGCCGGCCGCGCCCGGAGCCACGGGGCCACGGCGAGGGGACCGCTGTTCGGGGCGGCTGCGGCCGCCAGGGGGCTCAGGGAAGACCTGAGGGGCGCGGCCGCCCTGCCTTGGAGGGGCCCGTCCCGCACCCCGAAGCGGGAGGGGCTTGGAGAGGAGGACCCGGCAGCTGCCGGACACGAGCTCCGTGAGTCCCGGGACGAGGTCTCAGAAAATCAGGCTGCTGGGCGGGCTGGTTCGAAGGGACCTGGGAAGGTACCCAGTGCAGCGACTCCGCCCTGGGACCCCCGAGTCCCAGCCTCCGGCCACTGCCTTCCTGGTTGGCTGGTTTTCAGCTTTGGAATCCACCCCCACCATGTACTGTGGGTTGAAGGACAGTGTTATTCTTCCGAATTAAGGAGGAGGCTTTTAAAAATAATGATTAAGTCCTTTTGCAGATAAGTTTCGTGCTCTTATCTCCTATATCGAGACTGTGCGCCGATTTATTGTCTGACTTTAAATACGTCACTTAACCTTTCTGCACTTAAGTTCTTAAAGCATGGAGTGGATCATCTATGCCTTGGAAATAATGTATAGAATAAACTGAGGCAGCTGTTAAACAGTTCAAAAGTTGAAAGTGATTCAAGCCTCTTTCTCTCCCCACTCCCTCCAACCCCGTTACCTTTCCCCAGCAGGGTCTTGCTGTGTTACACAGGCTGGAATGCAGTAGTGCGATCACAGACCTCCTCAGGCTCAGATGATTCTGCCACCTGAACCTTCCCAGGACTCAAGTCTCTACACGGGGCACACCATCCAAGTCTGATAGCTGGGATGGCCTTATTTCCTAAACCAGGCTCGGAAGCCGTACACCAATTCCTCAATATAATGTTTATTCAGTCGTTCTTGGAATATTTTCAAGGGCTTAACTATTTGCTAGGCATGGAGAGAAAAAGACAACCCCTTTTCTGGTGGAACATTCTGTTGTGGTGGAGGGGTGATAGACAATAAAAATAAGTACAGAAATAAATGAATAAGATAATTTAAGTTAATAGTGCTGTGAAGGCTGTGAGACAGGGTGATGTGGTTGGACTCAGGCTGCCTGGGACAGTTCTATCACTTATAAAGCATGAGCAAGTGGTGTAAATTTTGAAGATCGCAGTTTCCTCATCTGTAAGATGAAGGGAATCATGCCTACATCATCAAGTTATTTGTTTTATATAAAACCTAGGGCATTCTGATATTTGGAGGTCAAGCAAAGGAAAAAGAGCCAGTAAAAAAGACTATAAAGCAACGAGTGGTTTACCAGACCACTAGAGAAGAACATGTGACAAGGAGCGTGTGTTCCTTTGCGTCCCAACTGCCAGGAGCTCAATGCACGTGACAGAGGCATGATGACTAGGTTTTGGCAAGACGGAGTGACCTCAATGAGAGCAGTTTCAGTAGAGGGGTGAGACAGATGTCTGATTAGCATGGGTTGAGACAAAACTGTGAGATGAAGAAATGGAGACAACAATGATAGAATACTTAAGTTTGGGGTAATGGAAAGTTGAAAAATGCAGCAGCAGTTGGAAAGGAAGCCAGGGTCAAGGGAAGGTTTTTGACACTTACGGGATTATGGCAGCTCCATATTTTTTGAGGGGAGTGATCCACTGGAGAGAGATTAAGTGATCTAGAGGAAAGAAGAGATCATTTCCAGGAGACTGACATGTGAAACACTTGAAAAGATAAGAGGGGCAGGGATCCAGAGCCCAAGTGTAGAGGTTGGCCTTTCCTAGGCACAGGGATGCTTCGTCCTGTCTGTATACATGAAGGTAGGTTGGTAGACTCGCCTAGCTGGGAAGATGTGGGAATTTGTGTCCTATTACTTCTGTTTTCACTGTGAGGCAATGGTATTAACTGAGAGTTAGGTGACGGTAGTGGGAGGAAGTAAATTAGGTAGATTAGTAAATTCAGATATTTGAGGAGAAAGGAAAGGATGTGATATGCTGAAGAAGGGACTAGGGAAATGTAGAGGCTAGCTAGCAGTGCTGAGAGTAGTTGGGAAGAATTTAAGAGACCTGTTAGCATGTGTATAAGTCAGGACAGAGTAAGCTTTTCCTGCAGCAATAAATGACTCTTATGTCTCAGTGACTGAACATAAAAACAATCTATTCCTGCCCAGATATGGTGATTCAAACCTGTAATCCCGGCACTTTAGGGAGGCCCAGGAAGGAGGATCACTTGAGGCCAGGAGTTCAAGACCAGCCTAGGCAACATAACGAGACCCCCCTCCCATCTCTACATTTAAAAGAAAAATCTATTTCTTGCTTGTGTAGCATGTCCAAAATAGGTTGGAGAGGGTCTCTCATCTTCTTAGTCTCTCAGGAACCCAGGTGTCAAGGATCACAAAGGGACAGATTTTACCCTACTTGTAATATCACAAGGTAGCTTAACTAGGTGATAGAGATGCTGGCAGAAGACACTTTTGGATTAGAAATGATGGATTTCATTACGCACAGCAGTAGCAGTAGGCAGAGTGTTAGCATTTGTGTCAGTTCTCCAAGCCCCAATTCCTACAGGGAAATGTAAAGAATGCCCAGTGACACCTGCCCACACAGTGGGTTGTGTTACAGAAAAATCCTGCATTTACGGAACCCAAAACTTTTGTAATAGTCAGTAAGCATGCTTATCATTGCTTTCTTCAAAGGCTGCAAGCAGACCTGCCCTTTGCTCCAGAGGAAGATATTATCTCTATTTTCAAAGGCTTTTCACTCTACAAACATCCTTGAAAAGATAGTAAAGAACAAAGCCAGTCAATGCTTTTGCTTAGGAGATGTGAAGAAATGTGACAAACCCAGGGAGAACTGTCTCCCAATACCAAGTTGATGGAGGTACCACTATCTCATGACCCCTTCATTTATACACATGACTTCCAGGGTTCAGGCAAGAAAAAGACACCTGGAGGGTGACACAGGCTTTTCACTGACTCAGCCTCAAAGTGACATGCCATCACTTCTGCTTTTAGTCCATTGGATAGATCTCATCTAGCTGTATCCAGGCTGGGATATGGGCTTACCCATGTGACCAGGTAGAAAAGAAGAAGCAGATATTGATGAACACTAGCAATGTCTACCACAGCATGTCTGTGCATTTTTCTCCAGAACCATTTAGCTGTTCAGATACAGAAATAAAGCAAGTAGCAGTTGGATTTGGTCTCAGAATTAGGATTCTGACGAACTAGTCTAATGGAAGAAAAGATTGGTGAGGGAGGTAAATGTTTGCATAGAAGTGATTTCATAGATGGACCATGTGGTATGGTCTGAATGTGTGAAGTAAATCTCTGTTCTTTTTTAATTACTCAGTCAGGTATTTTGTTATAGCAGCAAAAACAGTCTGGCACCATGAACTCTTAAACATGGTAAGGGGAGAAATAAGGATATGGGGATGAAGAATATGAAAAAGGGTTAGAACTGTGGATTGGAGGACTTAATAAGGTTGCAGAATTTCTGGACTTGGAGAACTAGAGCAGCTGAGCTGAATGGATGAGAAGTTGTGGTCAAGGAATCGGATTCTGGAAGTCAAGATTTCAGAGGTAGTGCGGTTTGAGTGATAATTAGTTCAGGAATGTGCCTCTGAAATTGGATGACTGAGGCCAGATCTGGTGAAGATGATCAGAGGTGACAGAGTCAGGAAACTAAGAGGCAAAGGTGTTGGATTAATCATCTATGAGGAGGTTAAAGTCACCTAGAATAGTGACAAGAGTCGGGGTAGGAAGGAAGAAAAGGATCCAAGTAATAGAAAGAATGAACATGTGAATCTGAGTCTGCTCAGGCTGTCATGACAAAGTACAGCAGACTGGATGGCTCAAACCACAGACACTTACTGTCTCACAGTTGGGGAGGCTGTAAGTCCAAGATCAAGATGTTGGGAAACTTGGTTTCTTCTTAGGCCTCTCTCTTTGGCTTGCAGATGGCCACCTTCTCCCTGCTTTCATGCGGTCTTCCCTCTGTGTGTGTGCGTGTGTGTGTGTGCGTGCGTGTGTGTGTGTGTGTGTGTGTGTGTTTCTAATCTCTCTTCTTACAGGGATGCCAATCATATCAGATTGGAGCCCCCTCGCATCACTTCATTTTACCTTAATTACCTCTTTAAAGGCTTTATCTCCAAATATGGGCAACATTTTGAGGTACTCATGAAGCAAGAAAAGTGAGACACAAACCTTTTGACCACCCAACTGGGGAAGGAAGTGGCTTTTTATTTGGCTGGGAGCTGTGGGGGGGCTAGAGCCTCATTTACCGAGCTCCCTGAGAAGCAGCTTCTTTCTCCTTTTATAGGCTTACAATGCTAAAGGAGAAACTGAGGTGAAACTATGTCATTGTCCATTGGCTGGACATCTGACCTTACAATCTTTGGGCTTCATTGATTTGCTAGTTCATATGCAGCGTGAGTAGGAACAAGCAGGGGAGGGATCTCCGCTCTCACTTGGGGTTAGGACTTCAACATAAGAATTTTGGAGAAACACGAATGTTCATTGCAGCACTGTTTACAATAGCAAAGACCTGGAACCAACCCAAATGCCCAACGATGATAGACTGGATAGGGAAAATGTGGTACATATACACCATGGAATATTATGCAGCCATCAAAAACGATGAGTTCACGTCCTTTGTAGGGACATGGATGAACCTGGAAACCATCATTCTCAGCAAACTGACACAAGAGCAGAAAATCAAACACTGTATATTCTTGCTCATAGGCGGGTGTTGAACAATGAGAACACATGGACACAGGGAGGGGAGCACTACACACTGGGGTCCGTTGGGGGGAAATGGGGGAGGGACAGGGGGGTGGGGAGGTGGGAAGAGATAGCATGGGGAGAAATGACAGATACAGGTGAGGGGACGGAAGGCAGCAAAGCACACTGCCATGTGTGTACCTATGCAACAATCTTGCATGTTCATCACATGTACCCCAAAACCTAAAATGCAATAAAAAAAAAGTAAAAAAAGAAAAATAAATAAAATAAAAAATAAATAAATAAATAAATAAAAGAATTTTGGAGAAACGCAATTCAGCCCATGACAATATTTCCCAAGAAGATACTCCTTGGTCTTTGATTGGACTTTGCAGTATTCTGAAGGGTCTTTGCTTCAGCAAAAATTTGGGGAACATTGAATGTCATGATGGTATCATTTAAAAAACAAACAAACCCTTGGGAAACTACTCAGCAGCACATCTACAAAAACCTCTCTTATGAGCCTTTCTTTTTGGAGATGGTCTGTGGTTGACTCCTACTTAACCTCAATTCTGGTCTTATCCCCTGATGCTTGGCTGTCCTATGAGAGCCCTCTACTCCCCTACATAACAAAAACCTCAAATCCTGTAATCTTCTCTATCATAGTTAATAAAGCCTACCATCTGAATGTGTATATGTGTGTGAAATGTGATGTTTATAGTAGATGTGAATCTACTTTTATGTCTTTTTATACAAATGAGAATAAAACATTCTCATCCCATTTACCTTTGTGTCTGTATGTATGACAGGCTGCATTTTGAAATTTTGTTCATGCAGGCCTGATGTCTGTATGGAGTTCAGAAGACAACAGTTTAATCTCTGTAAGCTGTATGGAGCATTTGGACCCCTCCCTGTCTAATCTTGTACAAGGCTTTTTATAAACAATACCCCCTGGGAATTCTATGGCCACCTTCTGACCTTCTAAGCCAGACACCACAATGCTGACTTCAGGGTGGTCCTCATGAATAATGTTTTGTTTGGGGCCAGGAACATTTTTAAGGGTGTGGAAACCCTTGCAGCATGAGGAGAAAGTGGAATCTTGATACTACAGTTTTATAAGATACCGAAGCAAAGTTCCCGTGTCCTAAATGAAATAGCAAAATGTGAAAGACTCAAGGCTGTTGTTTCATTTCAAGGCTGTTGTTGCAAGGTTTGTCCTATGAAATATGCTTTCTCTTTGGCCTCCTTCAATTCCCTCAGTCATGCTTTCTTGCTTTCTTTCAGTACTGCCAAATGAAAGAAGCTTTCAGAATGCTGCTAAAAGCAATAACTTGGATCTCATGGAGAAGCTGTTTGAAAAGAAGGTTAACATTAATGCTGTGAACAATGTGAGTAGAAGTCATAAATGTGGCAAGTGACTATTCCAGTGATGGCTTGGGTTACACGGGACACCTGAAATAATAGTAAAAATAAAAATCATGGTGCTGGCTGAGATAAGAGAGATCTTCCAGGGTGTTTAATCTAAAAAGTGGAGTCAAACAGTGGAAGAGGCTCTGGGTGTTTTAATTCCTCTTACAAGAGGGGGAGTGCACAGAATCTTCATGCATATCTATGCAAAGTCTGTGGGTGGGCAGTAAAGCCAGCTGTCAGGGTTACAGGCCTGGACTTGGTCCTGGATTGTCGCCTGTGGGTCAGTTTGGCCTCACACATTCTGGAAAGGCAGAACATTTTTTGCTATATAATCTGGGTTGTTTTCTTGCCAATTATGTCGTTTGTGGTTCTGTTTCTCCAAATTGAAAATCTAAAGGCATGTGTGGATTTTCATTGTACTGGTTTTGAAATGTAGTGCATTTACCTCTTGGGCAATGAGATGTTATCTAAAACCTGGCTCTTACTTGTTCTTTAACAAGATAGTCCTTTGAGGCCAGGTTTATCAAAGTGAAAGTTGAAGGCTGTGTCAATTGCTTAGGACAATTTGTGGAGTGGTTCAAGGTGGGTGTGGCAGAGGTGGATTTAATGGTAAATGAAGTATAAGCTTCAGGGCCCTTGTATGCACAGTCCCCTTGTAAGGCACTGAGAGGACTCTAGTAATATGTTCCTATGACTATATAACTTTGTAAAATCTGAAAAAGGTAGGGCATTTTAACTGCAATTAGTTAAGCTTTCTGACTCTGGCTTTAAAGAGGACTCCTAAATAGTCTAAACTCAGGTTCCACAAAACCTATGTCTGTCCCAGGCAGTAAGGTCCTAGAAACTGAAGCTGCAGAATCTGAAATCATGTAGCATGTGCAGTGGAAGAATGTTGTGCACGTGGGGGGCGGTTTGTGCTTCTGTGTGGGGATGAGTGTGGGGACTGGTATTTCTGTGTGTATAATGGCGTGTGTGTGATGTGTTATGGGTGTATATAGTGTTCATGTTCCATAGATATCCTAGAACAGGAAAACAGCAAAATTTTTTAGCATAACAATTTTAGGTACAAAAAGAAAAAAAAAATCAAGAAAGCAAGGAAGGGCAAAAAGGAGAAAAAATGCAAAGGAGGGAAAACAAAAGAAGTAAGTCTCTTTGAAGGGAATATTTGCATAGTTTCAAAATTTTTTGTGGATAGATATCCTTGAAGATTATTGTGACCATGGAAGGTTAATTGTGGGAGGAAGTGAAGCAAAAATCACTTTTCCAAGTAGCAGGAAATAGATTCTCCAGTATATTATTCAAACCATTTAACATTTTTCCATATATAACTTTGTTATTTTAAACATTTTTAAAAGTTGATTAAAGTACTTGGAGAGAGAGTACAATCTAATACACTTTAACTTACAGTGTGGCAAATTATTATGAACTAATGAACTGTATTATACTTTCTAATGATATCTGTTTACTGTTTACAGAAAATTGTTGACATGGTTACTTGTAGAGTTCCTTAAAATCTGTGATGATGGAGATTTTTAAATTATAAATAATTTTACTGAATTATTTTGGGTGCAATTTTGGCTTGCATCCTTATTCACAAATCAAGTTAATAGTGGAGCTTATAAGCCCAAAGTTGACATAGTGGAGCCATATACCTCATGGGTTTTTTTGTTTTTTGTATTTTGTTGTTTTTTGAGACATCGAGTCTTGCTCTGTTGCCAGGCTGGAGTGCTGTTGCGCAATCTTGGCTCCCTGCAACCTCCACCTCCCGGGTTCAAGCAATTTCTCCTGCCTCAGCCTCCCTAGTAACAGGGATTACAGATGTGCGCCACCATGCCTGGCTAATTTTTGTATTTATACTAGTTACGGGGTTTCACCATGTTGGCTAGGCTGTTCTCAAACTCCTGACCTCAGGTGGTCTGCCCACCTCGGCCTCCCAAAGTGCTGGGATTACAGGCATGAGCCACTGTGCCCAATCATAACTCATGTTTTGTCAAACTTATTTTATCACTGAGTTAGCAACTGTAAAAGTTTTCAGAATCAAAATGGGGTCACCGATACTAAGAAAACCTTGACAAACAGAGCTGGGGAAGGCCATGAAGCCAGGGTTCTCATGCTTGTATACTTGATAACAAAAACTATCACAAAAGCCTGCAAACCCACAACCTTGCACAAAGGCCATCACAGCCTTGCACAAAAAATACTTCTGCAAGGACATCTGCCCAGCAACTGCCTTTCTAATCTCAGACTGGCGTCAGCTGGTTATTGAACTTTGTAGCAAAGGATAATTATTTCAAAAACAATTATGTAGTCCTCTTCACTTTTTTCCTTTAAAAAGCTTTGTCTTCTTTTACTTTTCTAAATACACACAGAGTTTGCTATAATATGCATATTTCTGTTGCAATGCTTTATTCCCAAATAAATACCTTTCTTTTGAAAGTCTCTCTTATTACTTAGGTTGACACTATCAAAATAATCAAATATTTAAACAGTTCTCATTTTTTAAAATTACTTATGTGTAACAAAGAATAGTAAAGCCATGCCCAGGCATCTTCTTTGGGAGCAAAAACAGTGTCTAGAATATGAGAAATGTGGCACATATCACTTCCAAGCACAACTTCCATTTTCTGAAATGGATTAGACTGTCTGTGGGCATCCCGGGAGCACCATGTTGACTTTCCTTTGGAGCAAAAGATAGTCATAGCTTTCTTTCTCTGCCTTTCTCTTTCTTTCTTTCCTTCCTCTTTTCCTTGCTCCTTTTATTCCTTTCTCCCTTCCTTCTTCCTTTTAGAAGGACTTTATTTGCTTCAGTAAAATTTGCAGTCCAAACACTTACAGAAGAACGAACATGAATGGATTGAACTTCTGGGTAAATTTTTGCTATGCATTATTAATATATTCTAAGCAGAAACTTTTACCATTATTAATGATTGCATAAGGGGAGAATCCAACTTTTACTTTCTAGGCAAAACCCCTTATATTGCTACGACATAATGTTACAATATAATACAATATAAGCTGAAACAAGAATTTCAGCGTGAGGCGAGTCCTTCAGTGGATTGGCAAATTCTCTGATGTTATCTCATAATGAAGGCAGAATTCTGCTGGACACACTTCTCATAACTTTCAAAGGCAAAGAGTGGAGCCAAACTCTCAAAATAGAAACACTTGTTAGAAAAATATGGCCATTCAAGAAACAGGAAACCTAAAAAGGCTAAATAATGATCAGATGACTAAAAACATAAATTATGCTTCTGCAGATGAACCGCACAGCCCTGCATTTTGCAGTGGGGAGAAATCATTTATCTGCAGTGGATTTCTTGCTTAAACACAAGGCCAGAGTGGATGTTGCTGATAAGGTAAGCTCATATTGAGTAGGACAAGCTGGAGCATAACCAATGGACAGGGAGAATCTGATCACTCCAGACATCTTTTCTTCACATACACACAAAATATTTTAATTGGGAGTGCTCGTTTTGGAAAGGTCTCTTTAGAGAATATACACATATCTGCTCTTTGTATTTGGGAACTAAATTGTTTACCCATTACTTATGGGACTTGGGGTTTTGCTTATTTTCTCATTTTGACCTATGGCCAATAATATGCGTTTGTAAAAAGAAGATCATTGCCCAGAGTATAATCTGGGATGTGGAAGAAGCTAATTGGCTTCAGAGACATTAAATATTGACTTTGCCCTATGAACTCTCTGATAATAAATAAGGCTTATTAAACAGGTGCTAGGTGCCAGGCACAAGTTGGAAGACTTTGATAATAATCCTCCCCCTGTAAGAAAAGTATTATTATAGTAATGAATTATAGTAACTCATTTACAGATGAGTATCTGAAACAGAGAGATTAACTATATCCTGCCCAAAAAATTATGTCTAAGAAGGGTAGAGGCAGGATTTGGACCTAGCCTGTCTCATTCCAGAGACCATGCTGTTAGCGTAACTATTTATCTGCCTAGATTTCAAAACCCACACCAGGGATTTTTCACCTACTTTTCCCACCTTCATTTAATACTATACCATAGCACAAGGAAACCCACAGAAGAGACCCAACATCCTGTTCATCATCACGTTGCAGAACAAGATGATAGCATTGTTCTAAAGTTCTTGGTTCTTAATTAATACAATGGACCATGATTCTTAAATTGTTCAGAAGATTCCCACAGAGGTATTCTCTTTTCTTTCTGGACTGTGACTTCTTGGAGGATAAGGTTCAGCATTGCTTTACCTTCCTGTCTCACAAGGTCTGGGTTTAGTATGTACCTTGCACATTTCTGGAAGATAAATGATTGAGGTCATAATACCAAATGGTCATCTTGTTGGTCTTGTTGGCAATCATACACAACACCTAGACTCGACAGTGATGAGAGTTTCTCTTTGTGTCACCAATGGGGCACATCCCTTTCTAGTTTATTGCACTGGTATTGGTGGGCAAGTAGTTTGTTACATTGGCAAACCAGAATTAAAAATTGGCACTGAAAGAACTCTGACTGTGAGTGTAACTAGTTGTATTAATGGCTGTAGTAATTAAAGAACATATATTTTAGGATTTGCAACATTAGCCTACAAAAGACACATTGGTTAAGACACATTGGACAAGATTATCCAAGTGTATTCTTATTTCTACACTGAAAACTTGATACAGTATCCTTTTATTTTACTTTCACTTTTAGATTAATAAACTGTACAATTAACTTTCCTTTTTGGTACACAATTCTATGAGTTTTTAACACTTTGTATGTGGCCAGGTGCTATGGCTCATGCCTGTAATCCCAGCACTTGGCAGGCTGAGGCAGGTGGATCATTTGAGGTCAGGAGTTCAAGACTAGCCTGGCCAATGTGGTGAAACCCCGTCTCTACTAAAAATACAAAAATTAGCCAAATGTGGTGGTGGGTGCCCATAATCCCATTTACTCAGGAGGCTGCGGCAGGAGAATTGCTTGAACCTGGGAGGTGGAGGCTGCGGTGAGCCAAGATTGTACCACTGCACTTCAGCCTGGGAGACATAGAGAGACTCTGTCTTAGAAAAACAAACAAACAAAAATATTTGTATAAATTTGTGTAACTATAAATAATCAAAATGCACAACAATTGCATCACCCAAAATATTCCCTCATGACGCTTCTTTGTAACCATCTCCCACACTAGCAACCACTGGTCTGTTTTCTGTCTCTGTAGTTTTGCCTTCCTGAGAATAACACATAAATGACCTTTTGAGACTGGCTTCTGTTACTCAGCGAAATGCTTCTGAAGTTCATCCATATTTTTGTATGTATCAATAACTCCTCCCTTTTTATTGTTAAAATTATTCCAGTTTATGGATGTACCATCATTTATTGATCCATTCACCAATTGAAGAACGTTAAGGTGTTTCTTTTTCCGGATTTTGATTATTACAAATACAGCTGCTATAGACATTCATGTATAAGTATTTGTGTAAGCATAAGTTTTCATTTCTCTAGTGTAAATACCTAGGAGTGAGACTACTGGGTCATATAGTAAGTGTATGTGTAACTTTTACAAGGAGCTGCCAGACTGTTTTTGAGAGTAACTATGTATAGAGAGCCAGAGTAGCCCACCCCCTCTGGGGGATCAGCAGCAAGGCTGCTGGGAACTTTCAGTAAACTTCAGAAAAGTAAAACCATAGTAGGAAAATGTGTATGTCTCAGAGAAAAACAGAGAGGCCTAGAAAAAGATAACCAGCTCTCACTAACCTTGCTGCAAAATAGTTGTTAGCTAAAGTATGTTAACCGAAGTGTAAGAATTATAATCACAGGCTGTTCTAAGTAACTGCATCCTCCCTCTGCTATATGCTTTGTAAACATAAAATAAAATACTCTAAGGCAGGTCGGGGCTGAAAAGACTAACATCATCAGCTTTTCAGACCCCCCTCTGGCCCAGCTTTCTCTGTGTCTGTGTGTGTGTCTTTCTTTATCCCCCCGCTGTTCCCTCTTAGGTCTTTAAACCCTCGTGCGGCGTAAAACGCAGCACACGCCAGAACTATGCCATTTTCCTTTCCACCAGCAATGGCGTTCCGCTTGTCCATATTCTCATCAGCACCTGGTATTGTTGTTTTCTCCCCCTTCATTTCAACCGTTCAAACAGGTGTGTTGGCATCTCATTGTGGTTTTAATTTTCATTTCTCTAATAGCTAATGACATTGAACATCTTTTCATGTGGTATTTATCATTTGCAGATCTTCTTTGGTGATGTGTTTGTTCACAAATCTGAGCATTTAAAAAAAATTGATTTTTTGTTTTCTTACTGTTGAGTCCTTTATATATTCTGGATTCAAGTCCTTTGTTAGATACAAATATTTTTTGGCTTGCAAATATGTCTCACAGTCTGTACTCTGTCTTTTCAGTGTTTTTCAAACAGCAAAAGTTTTAAATTTGGATGAAGTACAGTTTACCTATTTGAAAAAAAATGAATCCTGTTTTGGTGTTATATCTAAAAATGATTGCCAAACTCAAGGTCTGAGATTTCTCATATTCTTCTTCTAACGTTTTAAACCCTTGTGTTTTATATTTGTATCTATGGTCCACTTTGAGTTAATTGTAGTACATATAAGGTAGAAATAAAGTAGGTTGAGATTCTCTATTCTTTTTCTTTTTTTGCCTATGGATGACCTGATCAATTGTTTCAACACCATTTGACACCAATGTCACTTCAGTTTTCTTTTCCTTTTCTTTTTCATTTTTATTTTTTGAGACAGGGTCTCGCTCTGTTGCCTAGGCTGGAATGCAGTGGCATGATCACGGCTCACTGCAGACTTGACCTCCTGGGCTCAGGCGATCCTCTCACCTCAGCCTCCCGAGTAGCACGGATTATAAGCATGTGCCAACACGCTCAGCTAATTTTTTTATTTTTTATTTTTGTAGAGACAGGGTCTTGTTATGTTGTCCAAGCTGTTATTGAACTCCTGGCTGCAAGCAATTCTCCCACTTTAACCTCTCAAAGTGCTGGGATTACAGCTATGAGTCACTGCGCCTAGCCCTTACTTCAGTTTTCAAAACCTGCGTAGTTCTATTCAGATTTGTCCCATGTGTGTACCATCCAGGGACCAGTCTGAAACCTAGGTAGTGTGTATTCCATAGCTCAGTTCTCCAAGCCTTCATCATGCTGTTTAGCGTCTGTCCCTGTATAGCTCAGGGGTAAGCCTAGGAGCACACACACAACTTTATGCCATCCCTTTCTCAAGCTCCATCCTGTCCATGATCAGCTCCCCTTCATTTTCCAGCTCCCGGCCTTCTTTTCCTGGTCGTCTGGCTGGAAAGTCAAGGTTGTAGTCTCCCAGCTCTGCTGTGTACTTTCTACAAGAAAGTCTGCCTCCAGGACCACGTCGAGGAGGGTAACGAGAGAAAAAAAGAGACATGGATTCTCCCTGCACCCTGCTTTATGACCACAGTTCCTCTGGCCAGAGAGAAAGATTCTCCTCTGTCAGAGTTGAAGGTGCTTGCCCAGCCACTGTTGCTACCCTACCACTGTCAAATTGTAGCTTTGAGAGTAGGGCTTGGCTCGGAGGAGGGGGCAGGGCCAGTGGAGAAAAATGAAGCAGAGAATTTCCCCTACTTTCTCTGTTCTATAGGGGCTCCCTTCTCCTCCTTAGAACAAGAGCTTCTCTTGGAAACCTTTCTGAGTGTGCCCAGGGCACAGTTCCATGATGTGTACTGCCTTGAGTCCAAGTTGGAAGGTATGGGAGGAAAAAAAAAAAAATCAGGAAAGCCACTGCAGGATTGTTCTTACTTTGAGTTCTGATTTTTCCCCCCAATCCGCCTGTTACTATTTACAAAGTCCTCAGCTGTTCCATGCCTTCTTTTAAAAAAATTTTTAATGTAAAATGTGTGTGACATAGTAGGTGTACGTTCCATGCATTCTTTCCAGAGATTTTGTTTCCGTGGGAGACACAGAGTGGACTGTGTTTACTTCGTTTCAGCCAGAACCATAACCCCAAATCTTTAACATATCAAAGTAGAGGGAACCATACAGCAAATACCTATGTATCCAGGTTAGATATGTGCCCAGATCAGATTGCATCTTTTCTTTTAAACAGTATTATCTGAAGATTGCCATGTTTCTAATATATTAAATATAGGATAGGTTTGTGTCAGAGTACAAGCCAATTATTCCTGAAATGATGGAGAGAGATTTCACCAACCTGTCTTCCCTGAGGTTTTTCTAAACATATATTTGTATTACCTTGTCTCTCAAGCATGATTCAGTTTCTCTTAACTTTGCTTGAAGATTGAAATAATGTCAGGTGAGAAATATAGTAATTCCTGCTGTGTCTCTTTTTCCTGCTTTGAAGGTTTACTAAGTTACATATGTTTATAACTGATTAAATCATCTACAGTGGCATTACTCCACAACTAGTAAAATGTTTTTCATAATTCAAGCAAAGTCCTGTTTGACCCAATCTGGCAGTTTCTTTATCTGAATTATGAGCCTTGAGTTTGACGTCTTCTAACACCATTTGCAAAGAGCCAACAGTTGATCCCCTTCACTATCAGTATTTATTCAGTGGCCATTGTGGGTAAGTCTCAGTGTCAATTACTGAGGATTCAACTAGACAGAAGTTCTTGCTGTTTAAAGTGTGGTCTCAGGACTTGAAGCATGCACATCACCTCCAAGCTTGTTAGAAATGCAGGATCTCGGGCCCCGCCCCTGGCTTGCATCAGAATCTGCAATTTAAAAAAAATTTCCAGGTGATTGTTTTTGGGACGCACTGATATGAGACAGAGTCGTGGCTTTGCAGGGCCTACAGTCTCTCTGGGGCGCAAGGACAAAGACTGTACCAGCTGAGTACCATTCAAGGCACTGCATGCTAGGGACCAAAGTGAGTGGCACCCCTGAGTCCTGGGAAGAGGCAGACTAGATAAATGGAGGCTCTTACTCCCGACAGGAGTAAAGGATCCCAGGTTGGGGTGCAAGTGATGCTCAGAGGATAAAAACATCTGTTCACAGAGCTTCTTATCTCTGGGAAGCTCCTAATACGTAAGTGTTCCCCAGAGGAAATTATTGACCTCACTTAGGATGAGACTGGCAACGAGGACAGACTGTCACTGATCGGTGGGGAATGTATACTTTACAAAGCTTCATGAGCCAACCGTGAGTGTAATTGATGACACATAGTCTTAAGTAGTCTCAGGCATGCCAGTTTCATATCAGAAGAATTTGTTTTATGGAAGTGCTTCTCGGGGAGTTTGCATCTGTGAGCTGTGATTCATTGCCTCTGAGGAACAATGGCTCCACTCTGAATTTGTGGTGTTAGTTGTTTGCAGCTTGAATTCCCAGGTTTTAGATTTTGTGATCAGAGCTTGGAATTTTAACATGTAGTCTGCTTTGAAATCAGGAATGACCTCTTAGGGAAAAAATAGATCTCCTGTCAAAGTGTGATTTGTCACCTGTTTCAAATGTTTCTGGTCTCCTTTATATGTGAAAGCAGATTTAGTATTGCTGAATATAAAGCATTGACTTGTAGGGAAGGCCAAATTAAGAGGTGGAATTGTATTTAGGAAACATGTTTTGAAGAACATCAAGTAGTTAGTCATTGTACATCATTGCTCTTTGGGTCAAAGAGTCCAGAAATGAAGAGCTTTCTTCGTGTTAGAATTGGAAATCTACAGATGGACCAACTCACCATCTAGTGTGTATAAATATAAACTTGATAGGATAAGCACATTAAGAGATTTCTCAACAGCGGTGCTCTTGACATTTTGGGCCAGATAATTCTTTGTGGTTGGGGCTGCCCCGTGTATTGTTAGGACGTTTGGCAGCATCCCTGGCCTCTATCACTAGGTACCAAATTAACCTGCCCCCACCCCAGCATGGCAGTAAAACATATCTCCATACATTTTTCCAAATGTTTCCTGGGGACAAATCACCCCCAGTTGAAAATCACCAATTTAGAGTTAAGCCTCAATAATTTGGACTTGCTGTTTTATTTTCCCAACATGAATTCTACTGAGAATAAGAGAATACATTAATGCAACTTGGTGGGGGAGCCAAAATAAATGCCAAAAGGCTGATGCATTTCACAAATAGAAGTGTACCGCAGGCCCTCATTCCTTATGTATTTACTCATACTGTGTACATCTCACAAACTGTTTCCTAGATCACAAACAAAACTGATTTGAACAGGCAAATAAAATGCAGTGTGAGAGCTTACTTTGGATAGGCACTTGTACTGAGGAAATGGATTACTTTTTCATGAGGCCAAAGGAAACAGAAAAGCAGACGCGCGAGTTTGCAGACAAGGAAGCTGAAGCTGAGAGGTAGAACTAAGTTCACCAAGGTTCCCGTACTTGAAAGTGACAGAAAGTGGCCAGAATTTGAGATCAGTTCTGTTTGATCCTGAAGATCAGGCTCATAGTGTCTGCCCTACACTGCTTCTGTAACTTAGGGCCCGGGGTGCAGATGCATTTTTATGCTTATTTCCCTCAAGTCTCACCTTCCTAAAATAGCCAATGTTAACTGCTGGCTGTGCTTCCTTCCACACTCACTTTTCTTTCTGCTTCTTTGGTATACACCTGCCCACAGCGTCCCTACAGGTCAGTAAGTCCTGGTCTCTTTCAGTCTAACAACTTTGTGCACACGTGTTTACACACACATAAATGTATATAATTTTGCATAAATGAAATCTTTTAAGTAGTGTCTATGTAAGTGAGATCCTTTTAATAACTTTTTTTTTCACCTTTATGTACCTCTCTTCCTCTGGTAACTGAGACATGTGTGTTTATTTCTGTACTTTTCTGCTGTTCACGTAGTCATATCTATATTAATCAATCTACCTACCTACCCACCAGCCCACCTATAGATAAGATATAGATACATACATATACATGTACAGGGTTTTGTTAATCACTCCTTTTTAACAAATGGGATTATGTCACATTTATTCTCCATATTATTTTCCATATTTAGTAAAGCTCATGGAAATCTTTCCAAGTCAATTGTTGTAGCACTAATTCATTATTTTTATGCTTGCATTATATAGGCTGATTATTCTTATTCAGCATTCTCAATGTTCATAGGCTTTTATCTTGCTCCCAGTTTTTATTACAATTAATATCCTTGTAAATATAACATTAGGTACGGAAATCTTTATTTTCATGGGATAGATTCACAGGGGTGGGATTGCTGGTTGTATTTTCAGTTTTGATTGATATTGGCAGATACTTAAACAATAATCATTTTCATTTCCTTTCTCTGTCCATTTTTCCATGAGTTTGTCTTTTCCTTCTCCATGTGTAAATATGCTTCATGCATTGTAGCATAGCCGTTCATCTTTATTAAAGATACATTAAAGACCAGGTGCGGTGGCTCATGCCTGTAATCCCCACACTTTGGGAGGCCAAGGCAGGCGAATCATGAGGTCAAGAGATCGAGACCATACTGGCCAACATGATGAAAACCTGACCTGTCTCTACTAAAAATACAAAAATTAGCTGGACATAGTGGCACGCACCTGTAGTCCTAGCTACTCAGGAGGCTGAGGCAGGAGAATCGCTTGAACCCAGGAGGCAGAGGTTGCGGTGATCTGAAATTGCACCATTGTACTCCAGCCTAGTGACAGAGTGAGACTCCATCTCAAAAAAAAGGATACATTTAAAAAAATCTGTCATTTGTAATTGACTTTGTTTATTATCTATCTATTCTAACTGTGGATTAAGAGACTGTACATTATAGTCTGGATTTTATTCTAATCGCTTATTGTTTGTGAATGTGGTGTAATATAGTGTTTCATTTCATTTTCTTTCAGATGGAGAACCACATGTGCCTTGCACCACTTATTAAATATACCCATGTTTCCCCATAGAACCAAAATATCACCTTTGATGCGTATTAAATTCTCTGTCTTAGTTTTCAACAGTCTAGCATTAATTTGGCCTTTGTTGATGAGACAGTATGCTGCAGCTCATCAGAGTAACAGATTCTCTTTTTCTGTCTTCTTGGGGAAGCACGGCTTGACAGTAATTCACCTTGCAGCCTGGTCTGGGAGCCTTGAGATCATGCTCATGCTGGTTAAAGCTGGAGCAGATCAGAGAGCTAAGAGTCAAGTAGGTATGTTGGTCACACCTGGACAAAAGCTCTTGCCTCTCTCCCTTTGCAGGAGAGAGGAAGTTCTGAGGTCACTGTGTATCTCTCTTCAGGATAGAATGAATGCCCTCCACTTTGCCGCTCAGAGCAATCATGTGCGCACCGTGGAGTATCTTATTCAAGAGCTGCACCTCAAGGACCTGAACCAGCCTGATGAGGTGTGTTTGCTTTGGTTGTACAGGTCTTACATAACACCCCTATCAAAGTCCACTTTCTTCCTGCCTCTGGTAGACCTAAAGCAACCAGCACAGACAGACCTGGCCCTGTAGCCAGCTCCTCTATCACCATGGCCAACCACAGAACCAAAGGGGAGTGTTATATTAGCGGTGCTCCTGGCCCCTGGTCATAGGGAGAACAGGAAGTATTGAGAAAGTACCCAGATTCCTTCTTCCCATTCTACTCCCTCATCCTGGCCAGGGTGTAGACAGTATGCTATCCCCTTTAGTAATCGGAATGTGTACCTAAATTTTATTACGCTTGGCCTTTTGGAAATATATTTGACCCAAAGCGATACAGAAATGAACCATGACATACAATGCAGTTTTATTGCATTTATCAATATTCCTTTTCTTTACCTAAGGGGATACATAACAATACTAGCTACTATTTAATGAGTATCTATTAATATGCCAGGTACAGAGGAAAGCTATTTACATATATTATTTCATTAAGAGGTTTTGGGCCTGGCACCTACCAATGCTCAACAAATCATCTCTGAATGAATGAATGATCTCATTAACCCCTACAATAATCCTATAAGGTAGAAAATATTTTGCTCATCTGTAGAGGAAAGGAAGTTGAGGCTCAGAGAAGCCAAGCAACCTGATCAAGTCTTACAACTAAAAAGTAACGGAGCCAGGACTTGAAGCTAGGTCTGGCTGAATCCAGCCTTCACACTGTGCTGTCTCCCTCCTCAGATTGACAGTGGGCATTGCTCATGTCAGGGACTGTCCTTTCCCTGGATATCTCCCTGTAGGTATGTTGCTTTTTTTTTTTTTTTAATAGAGTGGTAGCCTTTTCTTTCTTTTTTTTTTTTTTTAATAGAGTAGTAGGCTTTGTGCAATTGGCATTTTGATTTCTCAGCAGGAGCGTATACTTTGTGAATGGGACTTCTTTTTCCCTGTGCCACCAGAATACTATACCATAAAACTTTCTTTAGAAGCTCATCAGTAATATTCACTTCATTTCATCTCTTTTTAAAAACTTTTACATTTTTTTCTGACCTTATTTTTGAAAACAATATCAACAACCAAAAGTATTTCTTCAAGTCAGGTCTGTAAACTTCTTTGACTTCCTCTATATATGACTAAACAACTATACATTTATAGCTTAGAGGAAGACAGACTTGGGCTGTGGTCTTGTCAGTACCACCGTGCACTAGTCGTGTGGTTTTAATAAATTTTTCAACTGCTGAAAGCCTCAGTTTCTTCATCTTTACAATGAAAACAATAAAATCTACTTTGGTAACAAGAAGGGTTGATAGAAGTCTTGTCCCATATACAATTTTTTTTTTAAATCAGCAAACCTCCATTCTTTGATGTATAATGATTGACATTTCCTCAATCTTATGTAAAAGTACCTATGCAAATGAGTTCATGATGAGCCATTCCACAACCCCCTTCCACCCCCTGCCATTCCTATGTAGCAATATTTAAGAGTAGCCACTGCTAAGAGGCTTAAATGAGCTAATGACTATAAAGCACTTAGCAACAAGCCAGGCACGTTGTAAGTGCTCACTGTTGTAACAATTGTTATAGGATAGAATATCCTATCTTATTTTCTCAAAGTGACAATCATAGTCACATGCCATTTAGTATTCAGGTGAGGAAGTTGGATCTTTCTGATTTTATCTATGCCAACTAGAGATATGGCCAATGAATTAATTCCATTCAGTTCAGTTCAGCAGATATTTGCTGACGGCCCATTATGGATGAGACACAGTTATCTCCCCATTCAGTGTGCTCTGATTGCTTCCATGAAAGACAGCAGTGTGTGGGAAGGATCAGGCAGGCTGATGGGGTTCAGAAACCATAGTAGGTTTGCAGGGAGCCTTCCCTACTTCTTGAGTTCCTGCTGGCCGGCAGCCATCCTGTCCATAACTCTTTTCAGCTGATTCTGAGCATATTGTCTCCCCTCACCTTCTTCCTCTTCCATCTGTTGGGAAAAGGAGTTTAGGAACTGGCAGCAAACTGCAGAGCGGTATGTCCTGCTGCGAGGTCTTAAACTGAGTTCAGAGACACACAAGGAAAGAGCAAATAATGAATCCACTGGGTCATCTAGGGATAGAAGACTCTGAGCTGGAGTCCAACTTTAGTCTTTTAAGAAAACTAAATAGATGAATAGAAAAGACAAAAAAAAAAAATCTACTTTTTTCCCTAAAATCTGTGAGTGGGTCACATATGTTGGCAAAAGCCAGTTGGAATAGTCGTTGCTAGGAACTAGGAGGAAGGGAAAGTGGGGAATTGTTGTTTGATGAGTACAGAATTCCAGTTTTGCAAGATGAAAAGGGTGATGGAGATGGATGGTAGTGATGGCTACACAACCACATGAGTATACTTAATACCACTGAACTCTACACTTAATAATGGTTAAGATGATAAATTTTGTTGTGACTACTTTACCATAATAAAAAAAATGCAGGGTCGGGGGAGGGTACGGAGGGAAAGCCAGTTGCACCTGGGATCAGAAGCTTAAGGTCCATTGATTTAGTGCTGGGTTTCCCATTTGCATCTGCTTAAAGGTATTGTGAAGCTGGTGAAATACGTTTGATATTAAAGATGTCTTCACCTTCACAGTGTTACTCTCTTGCCTAGTTTCTCATAAACAGATAGTGACTGAGAGCCTGTGTACTTGCCAGGTTTGGTAAAATCCATCTCTTTGGTCTGGAGGGAACTCCAAAATCTAACAAGGAAAGCTTTCCTGGGAGGGGGCCCTTTAAACAAACTGGATTTAACTAAGCCAGGTGGAGTTTGGGTGGGGAGAGATGGAGGATGCTGGGAAACCTTTTGAGATTTCCCCCAGCTCCACACCCATAGAAATCATTAAGGCCTCTCCAAGGAAGAGAGATTAGAGCAGCCAGGAGTTATGAGTAAAGCATAGATATTTCTAATCCACATGTAAATGTCCGTATGGTGATCAAAAATAAATGCTCAGACTAACATATTTGGAGAGGGAGGGAAATAGGAAGGCCTTACATACCATTCATATATTTGTTGGATATTTACAAGAATTTGGTGTGGTATAATGTTAGGTTGGTTTCAGCTATGCATATGGTGGACTTCCATGGTTTAAATTCTCCGGAAGTCAAAAGGCAAAGAAGCTTCTTTTTCTGGAAGGGGTGGGAATAGTGAGTAGAAGGAGACTTGAGAAGACACCTGTTTTCTTATATAGACACAGGCAACATTTAACAGCTTTGGATTTAATCAAATCTATTATTTCCTTTATGTAAGGGGAAAACTAGCCCAGTGTCTCCCACCCTACCAGTGCCACTTTTTCAAATTTAACACACTGCTTTCTTTTTTGACCTCATGACACATATTTTTTTTAACCTCTGAAGTTTCTAGTTATTCAGGGTTTTCCCCTGGCTCAAGTGCCTGATCCCGGGGTGATGGGAAGTGTTGTGGGGTGGGACCGTGCACTGGAGGCCCACCCAGTGCCCTCTCCTCAGGGGATCCTCAGAGATCTCAGAGATCCCTGTGGTAAAGGAAGGTCAGGTTGAACTTTGAATACCCACTTAATGGCTATTGATGAAATTTTTGCTGAATTTGATGACATCAAATTTGGTAACTTCATCTTCTCAGCAAACTTAAAAATTGTTTATAATGAACAATCCCAATCCCTCAGACTTACATGCAAACAAAAAATTAAATGCATTGCATTAAAACATATCAGGTTAGTCAGGTACAGTGGCTCACACTTCTAATCCCAGCACTTTGGGAGGCAGAGGTGGGAGGATCTCTTGAGCTCAGGATTTCAAGACCAGCCTGGGAAGCATGGTGAAAACCTGTCTCTACAAAAAATTAGCCAGTGTGGGGTGGTGCACACTGGTGGTCCCAGCTACTTGGGAGGCTGAGGTGGGAGGATCACCAGATCTCAGGAGGTGGAAGTTGCAGTGAGCTGAGATCATGCCACTGCATTCCAGCCTGAGTGACAAAGTAAGACCCTATTATAATCAGGTTAAATATGCATTGAGTTAATAGAGGAAAAATGGAACAGGAATCCTGGACTCACATTATTTTAGTACTTACAGGGACAGGATCTTGAGCCAGGGAGTCATTGTGATTTGCCCTAGAGCCCAGAGCTCTGACACCAAGCTCCACCATCTACCTGGCTAGAAAAGCTTCCTGCCTTCCAAGTAAGGGAGGTCCTGTGAGACTGCCCTGGATAGAGGCCTACTTGAATGTGATGAAAAAGGATTGATTGAGTGGTTAAAAAAAATAAAGGACATGATAAGAAACTATATTTTTTACAAACCACATATATCTTTGAAATTCCTATTGTCATTTTGTCTAATATTGTGGCAGAAGGCAGGCAGGTAAGGCCTGAAAATGAACAGCACTAAATGCACTAAACGGTAGGGTGTGTACGTGTATGCGTGGTTGCTCTCCACAGTAAAACGAAAGTGCTGTTACTAGAAAAAAGGTAAATATAAAGCCAAAAGCAACAAATGCCACACTAGGCCACAACACCTTCATGTATAATTTGTGGTCTCTGGGTAAAAAGCTAACAAAACCCCTTTCCTTCTTTATGAGAATTTAAATTTTGGTTTAACTTTTTGCCTCTGTGTCCTTGCAAACTAGATAGATTATTAACGATGTTACTAAGCAGCATAGATTATGATAAAATGACCCCTAACTGGAAATTCCATCTTCTGGGAAGAACTACAGAGCAACTACAAATACCAGTTTGAGGATGAGCAATGTATTTCTCAGCTTGGTCACTTTATTGCTTAGCACATTGTTGAACAAATGAATAAATGATTTATGAGGATATGTGACCAGATGTTTTCATCTAGTATATAATCACTGTTTTTTGTTCCCTCTTTTGTGATTTGTTTACATGAAACTTTACCTGTAGTCACTATTTGCAGATATTTATATATCAGACACAATGATTTTTGGTTTGTTATTTATGAAGAGTTGCTCATGGCTCAAGATTAAATTTTACCCTTCAATTAATGCTTACCTTGAAAGCAGCAAACTGTGGTTCCAAGCAGTCTCTGTTTCTTCCCTTTGCCATTTCTTACTGATTTTCTGAGAAGAAATCACTAAACCCTTTGAAGGGTTGAGGACGTAGATCTCATTGGTGACATATATGGCCCAAGAATGATGAATTAGATGAACTTTTTGGAGCAAACTGTTTTCTCCAGCTTCCATGCATGCATAAATACAGACCTCTGTAGGACTGATTTTATAGATTTGTTTTTGTTTTTGCCTTTATTATTTTAGCATTTTTTTTCTTCCTTTTTTTCTCCAGTTACTGGGGGCTCCTGAGTTGTTATCTCAGGTTAACAGTGACCATGATCATTACCCTATTTTATCAAGTCTTAGATAACTAATCTCAGATTTAGGACCTTTTTATAAAGAGGCTTGTGTCCATTTTTTCACATTAAGACACCTTGCTAAGCTTTCAGTAACACACTAAGCCAATTTGTGAGCGTTTTCTTCTCTTTAATTGAAGAAAATACTTCTGCTATCATATTGCCACCACAACTTTCTTTCGCTTCTTTTAATTATCTCAAGTTACAACATTACACTTTCTGTGGATCTGCTATAGTTTGGCTATGGTTTGTCCCCATCAGAATTCATGTTGAAATTTGATCCCCAATCTGGTTGTGTTAGGAGGTGGGACCTATTGGGAAATGTTTGGTCATGAGGGTGGAACTTTCATGAATGGCTTGGTGCCATTCTTCAGGTAGTGAGTTCTCACTTTGGTGGGACTAGATTCATTCTCATAGGAATAAATCTGTTCCCACAAGAGTGGGAGCTAGGATGCCCCTTGAGTTTTGTCTCTTCATACATGTTCACATCCCTCTGATCTTCTCTCTCATGTTATGGAACAGTGTGAAAAGCCTTGTGGGAAGCCAAGACCATGCCCTTGAACTTCCCAGCCTGCAGAACTATGAGCTAAATAAATCTCTTTTCTTTTTAAGTTACCCAGCCTGAGATATTCTGTTATAGCAACACAAAGCAGACTAAGATATGTCTTTCACTTTTCTTGATGACATTTTGGCTATGGCAAATGCAGTCGCCAATGGCAACATGAAAAGTAGGAGGAATTCCATAATCAGAAAATTCTATATTTGAGCTTATCTTCTAAAAAAAATCAAACCTAAACGTTTCTCTACATCTATAGTCTCTGGATAAAGCCCCATTTCTTATTTCCATTTCATATTGACCTATTCTCAAGAGCTTTCCTATTGATTCTTAGTAGATATTGTAGATAAGTCTGTGAGGAAGCAGGGAGGGCCTAAGGAGAAGTAGTTCATCAAATGTCATGTCAGAATGAGCCACATAAATAATTAGCCCCAGAAAATTTCTGTTTCAAACATTGTTATGAGTAAGGGAAGGCTTAGTATGATGTGCAGGTGCCTGAGACAGGGTCTGGCACATAGTAGCTTCTCAGTAAATGGTGAAAGAACTATTGAATAAATAAAGTTCATAATATTACTATATTTGAAAGGGAATCTTGTCATCTGACTGTGATGTTGCTTGATCCTCCCCTGATACTCGAGAGGAGCTTTTCTGAACAGTATTTGCTTTCCCCCGTAAAACAGATTTCATGCTGATGTAGAGTCTCCCACAGTCTTGAGTGAAAACTCAGAACTGGATCTGGTTTGGAGTCAGAGACAGCATCATCTTTCTCCCATAGGAAGGGCCACCTTGGACTCCCCATCATCCTTAAAATGCCACTAGCTTTGTCCATTGTTTGGCTTGTTCACTAAGAGTGTCATAAATGCTTGAAGTTTGTGATTGATTTTTAGAAAGGAAGAAAACCATTTCTTTTGGCAGCTGAGAGGGGCCATGCTGAAATGATAGAAAAACTTACCTTCCTAAACCTGCATACTTCAGAAAAGGACAAGGTGAGTTGGAGTTTTATTTCTTTGCTGAGAACAAGAGAAAGGGGAGTAACAATTGATGTAGAGGAGTAACAATTGGCATGTAGATTTGGTGAGGGCATTTCAGGCAGCAGGAGAGTTGTTAAATTGTTACTGTACTCAGAGAGAATCATGAAATATCCAGGCAAAAATCCTTCCACTATTTCTGTGGGTTGTCCAGATTGGTATTTTTTGCTTCATAAATGTTTGTGAAGTCAACAGACCACATGAATTCTTCCATGATCAACTCCACCCCTCTCCTCCCCTCCCGTGAGGTCTCCTGGAGGCTCAGCCCTATATGAAAGGGGAGGAAAAAATCCTGGGGTAGACGTCTATATTTATATATACATCTTTGATGACTTTCTTAGGAGAAATTCCTAGATGTAGAATAGTGGGTCAAAGGCTTCTGCACATTTTTAAAAAGTTTTGATATATGATATTGCTAGTGAGCTCATGGAACTTGTTCACCATTTTAGCCTTACAGAGGTTAAATGGGATTTCTTTTGTTGCTCCACGTGTTGCCAGCAATTGGTGGCAAAGTTAGGACAAGGCACGTGATGTCCAACATCACAGTCAGATGACAAGGCATGGATGGCTTTTTTCCCACTGGTTCAAAAAGCTATGCCTTTTTATTTAAAATGTAAAAATACATAAATTTCACTTAAAACAGCAGATGCTGTCGTCCACACTCTAGACTGCAACTTTAACCAAAATGGAAGCTTCCAGAAACTCCACTGCAGCCTTGCTATTGAAGGAGCCTGCTCTCCCGGCACAGGGGATTCTACCTCCAGTATGTCTCTGTTGCAGGAGGGAAACACTGCCCTGCACCTCGCTGCGAAGCATGGTCACAGTCCTGCAGTGCGGGTGCTGCTAACCCAGTGGCAAGACATAAATGAGATGAATGAGGTATGTGGAAATGCTCACGATGGGCACAGGACTTAAACAGGGAAGGGTTGGAGGAATGGCTTTCAAAAAAAGAGTGGGAGGAAAACAAAAGTGTTAGTGCCATAGGGTGGACGATGTGATACTGAAAGATTCTTACTTTGTTCTTCAAAGTATCTCACAGCACTTCATTTGTTAAGCCATTCATTTATTTACCCATTCATTCAAAAAAAAAATTTATGTATGCCAGATGAAGTATGTATTCTTATTCTAAAAGCCCACAGGGCAAAAAGGACATGCAAAACAAATAATATACTGGGTTACATGCAATAATAGAGGTCTACAGAGAATGCCATAAGAACACGTTTTTCAGAAATTTCAGTTTTTACAGAAGAGGTAATATATTATCTGGGTCTTGGCGTTGCAATGAACATTAGCAGGAGGGATTTTGGGGATGGCACAATTATAAAGTATTTCAGACAGACGGAAGGGTCCAAGTAAAAGAACCAAGGCAAGAGTATGGTGTGTTCTGGGACTGACAAGTTCAAGGTGGCAGAAACCGAGGATAGCCTGGGAAAGCCAGAAGCTTAGTGGGCCAAGGCAGACAGACGATGAAAGGCCATGCTTTACAGGAGGGAGGGTTTGGCTTTGATGTGCTTGCCAGAAGAGACCTTGAAGGGTTTTAAGCAGTGAAAAGGGATCAGATTCATCTTAGGTGTGGGCAGGTAACTGCCACAGCCATTTGAAAAGTAGACTGGTGCCAGGAGAGCCCAGAACAGGGGAGGACCAATCAGGTCACTGCCAAAATGGAGGAAACAAGACCTCTAGAAGGCCTCTCACTGAGACGGTCGTGAGCAGCAGACAGGACGAAGTGGTAGGAGGAGGCAGAGTCCTCAGGACTTGTCACCAGGACTTAGGGAGAGGAAGGACTTTCTGCCCCCAGCTGTCTGGCTTGGGCTGTTGCTGGGGGGTGCAGGGGAGGAGTAGGTGAGTGGCCTGGGTCATGAGGGCATGAATGGGTTTTGTTTGAGGCCCCTGGGAGGTGGGTACAGTCAGGTGGAGTGTTAACCAGCTAGAAACTGGTTCTGGAGCCGGGCGCGGTGGCTCACACCTGTAATCCCAACAGTTTCAGCAGCTGAGGTGGGCGGGTCACCTGAGGTCAGGAGTTTGAGACCAGCCTGGCCAGCATGGCAAAGCCCCATCTCTACAAAAAACTTAAAAAATTAGCTGGACATGGTGGCAGATGCCTATAGTCCCAGCTACTCAGGAGGCTGAGGTGAGAGGATCGTTTGAACCTGGGAGGCAGAGGTTGTAGTGAGCCGAGATCACGCCATTGCACTCCAGCCTGGGCGACAGAGCAAGACTCCATCTATTAAAAAAAAAAAAGACACTGGTTCTGGATTTGGTGGAGGAGATATGGCTGTGGCTGTGCAGGCAGATTTGTCAGTCAGTTGCCCCTTGATGGTCATTTCTTAACCTATGGTACAGTGACTTTTTGTCCGGCTCTTTGGAAACTCAGGTCAGTGGAATCCTCTTGTATTTCACAGTTTAATGTTCTGATAATTTCTAAACTTGATGCCTCTCCTGAGAGCTACCAAAATAACTAATATCATAAGCATTTACCTTAAGATACCATTTATTGTAAGGCATATTATTATTTTATGTAACACTCAGAAAAATCATGCTGCCATTTAACTATGACAAAAAACTTTATTATCACTTAAAATATTTATTTTTTGCTGCCCATTTGAAGATGTTTTTAGACTTTTAGTTTTTTTCCATGCATGTATAAAGGAAAAAAATAAGCAAGATAACTCAGTTAATTGTTTCTAAACTTCATGCTGAATTAGATTCTTCTAAATCACTATCCTAATCAGTCTTGATGATTTCTTTCTTTTTTCTTTTTCTTTCTTTTCTTTTTTTTTTTTGAGACAAAGTTTCACTCTTGTTACCCAGGCTGGAGTGCAATGGTGCAATCTCGGCTCACCGCAACCTCCGCCTCCTGGGTTCAGGCAATTCTCCTGCCTCAGCCTCCTGAGTAGCTGGGATTACAGACACGTGTCACCATGCCCAGCTAATTTTTTGTATTTTTAGTAGAGATGGGGTTTCACAATGTTGACCAGGATGGTCTCGATCTCTTGACCTCGTGATCCACCCGCCTCGGCCTCCCAAAGTGCTGGGATTACAGGCGTGAGCCATCGCGCCGCAATGTCTTGCTTTGTCACCCAGGCTGGAGTACAGTGGCATGAGAGATGCAGCATTTCTTAAAGAGTGCCCCACTATTGTTTCTAAGATGTTCTTCTAAGCCACTGATACCCATTCCAATGTAATGCATGTGCTCAAACAATGACAATTCTATCAGCCTGGTTGACTGAGCTAACCTTCATGACCTAATCACTTCATAAAGGCGATCTCTTAATCTTATTGCATTGGGGATTTAAGTTTCAACATGAATTTTGAAGGGACATGAACATTCCAACCAGAGCAGAGATCAAGTCCTGTAGTCACAGGATTGACAGTCTTAGTTATGCTTTCCCTGTTCTATTAAAACGTATTAAAACCACTGCAGGCCGGGTGTGGTGGCTCACATCTGTAATCCCAGCACTTTGGGAGGCCGAGGCAGGGGGATCACAAAGTCAGGAGTTAGAGACCATTCTGGCTGACACAGTGAAACCCTGTCTCTACTAAAAATACAGAAAATTTGCCTAGCATGGTGGCACACGCCTGTAGTCCCAGCTACTGGGTAAGCTGAGGCAGGAGAATAGCTTGAATTCCGGGAGGCGGAGGTTGCAGTGAGCCGATTTCGCGCCATTGCACTCCAGCCTGGGTGATGGAGCAAGACTCCATCTCAAAGCAAACACTGAAATGTGTGCATGCATGTGGATTTCATCTATCTTTTAGCTATTTTGGAGTCAAGGCACATTGGGGAAAACTCATAAAGCCCAAGAAACTTTAATTTCAGATTATGATAGTTTCATTTGCACCAAATTAAGGGCACAGTGATGTTATCTTTTTGGATATGATTGATAATGTTTGGGGCTTCCTCGGCCTCCTGATAGAAGATATTGCCAGACCCGAATGCTGGGAAGATGGCCACCTAAGAACAGCTCAGGACTTCAGCTCCCAGTGAAGGTGCAGAGGGTGAGTGGACGCTGCATTTCCAGACGAACTCTTATTGCCCACAGACCAGGAGATACCCAGGCAGAGGGGTCGCCAGCATCGCAGTCCCAGCCGGTGCGGCTGATTTGGCCCCTGTGGGGCTGATTCCGCCTGCGCGGCTGCTGTGACCACGCCCTGCAGCTGCGGTTCTCCGTACAAAAGCCACTGGTCTGGGAGCCCTCTTAGCTGGCGAGCGGAGCCCTGAGACGGCAGAGTTGCCCATTCATCTGAAATAGCGAGTCAGGCCAGGAGATTCCTAGGCAAAAAATCCGCCAGGAGCTGGCGCCACAGTTCGAGCCGACTCCGTGAGTCGCAGCACGGGAGATCCCGGCGCCTTTTCAACAAGCGACCAGAACGCGGGGTCTTCAACTTAAAAGAAAAGACTCTGAGTCAGGGAGCCAGGTGATCAGGCTCGGTTGGTCCCACCCCTCCACCCCCAACAACAACGAAAACAGAAACAGTAATTGGAAACCCTCTGGGTTGAGCCCTTCAAACCAAGCACAGCTGAACCGGGACGGTCCGGCTCCATGGGGGAGGGGCTTCCGCCATTACTGAGACTCTCCACCGCTACGGAGGCAGGCTGCCGTTGCCGAGGCAACCCGCCGTTGCCGAGGCAACCTGCCACAACAGAGAGAGTCCACCATAACAGAGGCGGGGCCACCGTTGCCCAGACAGTTCTAACTACGCCCATATAAAAAGGACTACAGGGAAGAGCTCAGGGCAGCTGGGCGGAGCCCACAGCAGCTCAGCAAAGCCCCTGCGGGCAGGCAGTGGCTAGGCCTGCTGCTAGCTGGGCAGGTCAGACCTGAAAGAAAAATCAAAAAAGGCAGTAGTGCAACGGAAACTCATAAAGCTCCAACTCCCTGGGACAGAGGCAGACAACAGGTGGATAAACCCACAAAAATGGGAAGAAACCAGCACAAAAAGGATGAAAACTCCCGAAACCAGAACACCTCTCCTCCTAAAAGTGATCACAACTCCTCACCAGCAAGGGAACCAGACTGGATGGAGAAGGAGGGTGATGAAATGACAGAATCAGACTTCAGAAGGTGGGTAGTAAGAAACTACAATGAGTTAAAAGAACATGTTCTAACCCAACGCAAAGAAAATAGGAACCTTGAAAAAAGATTGGACGAACTGCTGACGAGAATGGGCAGCATAGAGAGGAGTATAAGTGAATTGATGGAGCTGAAAAACGCAACACGAGAACTTCGTGAAGCATGCACAAGCTTCAACAGCCAAATTGACCAAGCAGAAGAAAGGATATCAGAGGTCGAAGATCAACTCAATGAAATAAAAAGAGAAGGCAAGAACAGAGAAAAAAGCACAAAAAGGAATGAACAAAATCTTCAAGAAATGTGGGACTATGTGAAAAGACCTAATCTACGTCTGATAGGTGTACCTGAATGTGATGAAGAGAATGAATCCAAGCTGGAAAATACTCTTCAGGATATTATCCAGGAAAACTTCCCCAACCTAGCAAGGCAGACCAATATTCAAATCCAGGAAATACAGAGAACACCACAAAGATATTCCTCAAGAAGAGCAACCCCAAGGCACATAATCGTGAGATTCACCAGGGTTGAAATGAAAGAGAAAATGCTAAGGGCAGCCAGAGAGAAAGGTCGGGTTACCCACAAAGGGAAGCCCATTAGACTCACAGCAGATCTCTCAGCAGAAACCCTACAAGCCAGAAGAGATTGGGGGCCAATATTCAACATCCTTAAAGAAAAGAACTTTCAACCCAGAATCTCCTATCCAGCCAAACTAAGCTTCATAAGTGAAGGAAAAATAAAATCCTTTGTGAACAAGCAAGCACTCAGTGATTTCATCACCACCAAACCTGCTCTACAAGAACTCCTAAAAGAGGCTCTACACATATAAAGGAACAACCAGTACCAGCCACTCCAAAAACACACCAAATGGTAAAAGAGCATCAACACAATCAAGAATCTGCATCAACTAACCAGCAAAACAGCCAGGTAGCATCAAAATGACAGTATCAAATTCACACATAAAAATACTATCCCTAAATGTCAATGGACTAAATGCCCCAATCAAAAGACACAGACTGGCAAATTGGATAAAAAGCCAAAACCCATCAGTGTGCTGTATCCAGGAAACCCATCTTACATGCAAGGATACACAAAGGCTCAAAATAAAGAGATGGAGGAAGGTCTACGAAGCAAATGGAGAGCAAAAAAAAGGCAGGAGTTGCAATTCTCATCTCTGATAAAATAGACTTTAAAGATAAATCATTCTACTACAAGGACACGTGCACACGAATGTTCATTGCAGCACTGTTTACAATAGCAAAGACCTGGAACCAACCCAAATACCCAACAATGATAGACTGGATAGGGAAAATGTGGTACATATACACCATGGAATATTATGCAGCCATCAAAAACGATGAGTTCACGTCCTTTGTAGGGACATGGATGAACCTGGAAACCATCATTCTCAGCAAACTGACACAAGAGCAGAAAATCAAACACCGTATATTCTCACTCATAGGCGGGTGTTGAACAATGAGAACACATGGACACAGGGAGGGGAGCACTACACACTGGGGTCCGTTGGGGGGAAATGGGGGAGGGGCGGGGGGGTGGGGAGGTGGGAAGAGATAGCATGGGGAGAAATGACAGATACAGGTGAGGGGACGGAAGGCAGCAAACCACACTGCCAAGTGTGTACCTATGCAACAATCTTGCATGTTCATCACATGTACCCCAAAACCTAAAATGCAATAATAAAAAAAAAAATTCAGATGGGATCTTCTTTCAAAAAAAAAAAAAAAAAAAAAGAAGATATTGCCAGACCCATATGAATGTGCTCTAGAGCAGTGGTCTCTAGACCTTCTTGGTAGCAAACTCACGTTGGTAAAGAAAGTTTGAGCTATCATATATACATTTATAATTCAATTAATTCATTATAAAGCTTATGCTAGAAATACACATTTTAAAAATGCAAGATAAAAAATAAATAGCAGTATTGTATTTTCTCTAAACTCAAATAATTATTATTATTAGAAATAGGGTCTCATTATGTTGCTCAGGCTGGTCTCAAACTCCTGGCTTCAAGTGATCTTCCCATCTCAGCCTCCCATGCAACTGAGATTACATGTGTGAGCCGCCATGCCCAGCTCAGAGGATGATCTTATACACATCTGATGTATTTTACTTCCAGTTTTCTTTGTGTTCCTATACATTCGTGTACAATATATTTTTGTAGCTGCCCCAAATTCATTTACTATTGTTTAGCGCTTCGATATTTAGTTTCAGTTTTTGTTTATTACAGGTAGTGCTTTCACAAACCTCCTTGTATATCAACTGTAGTCTGAATTCCTCACAATTGCCTTTGGGTATATCCTTAGAGGTAGATTGTAAGATCCAAGATATGAAACCTTATCAGGCTCTTGATATATTAAGGACATCAATTATTTCCTTTACACATTTTTTACAAATATTTCTCCGCTGGGATTTGTCTTTTTGCATCTATTTTCCCAGAAAAATGAAAAGAAAGATTATAGGAAGAAATTCCTTTGTAAGCAGATAGCTGTTCCAGGCACCCAGGTAAAGCAGCCTGGAATATGATTTTCCCACCTTGCTGGAATGGAACCACTGATTTCTGTGCTCTTGTGTTCCTGCTAACATGATTGTTCACACCTAGTTAGCTGCGAGTAAAGCCTTCTGAATTTATCCTAAGGAGGGAAATTGTTAGGGAATGGGGAAGGAATTCTGCATTTCTTCCCAATATTTTTAGGAAAGAGTCTGCGTGAGGGAAGGGAAACAGCCAAGTAGCTACTATGTGGGAACAGCTCCTTCTTTCTCCTCTATGTTTTGGCCTGTATTAAACTTTTACTTTGTTCTCCTAATATTTATCTTGAGTTTCAGGAAACTGAAGTACTGAGTTTTTTTTAAAATTAATGTAATTTTAAAAAAAGTCATGTCATATTTAATCAGTTGTAAAGATTAAAGCTATACTTAGTACAAATGTACTTCTAATTTTGTGTTTCATACTGCACTATAATTCCTTATTTTTGAGATTATTTTTCTTTTCTTTTTTTTGGAGACAGGGTCTCACTCTGTTGCCCAGGCTGGAGTGCAGTGATACAATCCTGTCTCACTGCAGCCACAACCTCCTGGGCTCAGGTGATCCTCTTGCCTCAGCCTCCTGAGTAGCTGGGACTATAGGCATCTGCCATCATGTCTGCCTGAGTCTCTGGAAGTGCTAGGATTACAGGCTGAGCTGCTGAGCCACTGAGCCCAGCCACTTTGACACTTTTCAGCTGAGGTTTAGTTTTCTTATCTGTATCATGCAGATAATATTAACCCTGCTCTTATAGCATTGTGTGATTTAACTGTGCTGAAGCATATAGTCTTGGCAGTGCAAGTTGACACATAGTTGTTCAGTAAATGCTATCCGTTATTAAGAGGAATGCACAAAAAACAAAGAAAAAGCATGTTGTTTGTCAAGTAATTTCGTTCCATGACAAGAGGCAATTAAATTTAACTTATTTCTCTTTTTGTTAGAGTGGAGAAACACCATTCTTTCTGACTGTTGAAGGAGGTCATGAGGAGTGCAGTAAAGTGCTGCTGGCAGCAGGAAGTGACATCAACATTCCAAATAAAGTATGTGTTCCAGACCATGTTCACCCACGCTGTGGGAGGGAGACTTAAAATGCTTTTTGGAAACTCTTGTCCTACATGATCCATTCACTAGTACTTTAGAATTAATATTTATAATATGCTTTATTTTTGGTAAGAATTAATGATTTACCTCCAATATTCCTCAGTTACTGCGTCCTCAAAAGCAATGCCATTCTTTTTATTCTTTGGGGGAAGGAATAATTGAAAATGGAGCAAAAGGAGCAAGTACTTGTCAGTTCTTAGAAACAGACACTCTGTTCTACTGTGTTTTCTCGTAGCAACTAGTGCGCACCTGGGTTATACAGAGAAGATGCTGAAAAAAAAGTTTATTGTGTGAAAGCTCAAGTGGTCAGCCTGGAGAATGAAGAAGGAAGGATGGTCCCTTCCTCTAAATAGGGAATACTCATGTATATAGTCATCATGCTGAGAGCCTTTGCAACTTTTGAGACTGTGTTATTATTTTCATTTTTTTTAGATAACAAAAATAGAATTTAAAAGTTAAGGAAACTCATTCAGGATCATACTAGTCAATGGCACTGCAAGGATTCAAACTCATGTCTGTCACCAGTGCCTTAGCTTTTAACCCCTGCAGTGACTTTGTCTTTAGATGGTTTAGTTTCTTTTTCTATTTTTCTAATTAATTATAATAAAAACTCATGACAAAAAATTTGAATAGCACCAAAGCGTATATGATACAAAAGTGTCTTACTCCAACTCCACGTTGCAATTTTACTCCCTAGAACTAACATCCTTAATAGTATACTTAGTCCAGGAATTGTCCATGAATCCACATGGAAAATGTGATGAAATGCACACACATATGTACACCAACACCAAACAAACAGTGGTGCACTGTAAAAACAATTCCTTTTCAAACAAGTGCAAAGTTAAGCACTCAAGAATAAAGTCCCAATCAAGAATAAAGTCCAAAACTGGCATGTTTGATACCCTGTATTCTGCTGGTGGGAGTGTATGGTTGCATAATCTTTCGAAAAGCAATTTGTCACTTTCCTTTTACTCACATGTGGCAAATTGTGTTAAGGAAATAATTTAAAAGGCAGCAAAAGCTAGCTGCATGCATTCAGATAGATGATAAAGTTAGCTCCAGTGGTCAATGATTAGATACAACATATATGTGGAATGAATGGTAGGAGAAGGCGGAAAGAAAGTTTGGTGCATCTACTTGGAAAATTACGTAGCTGTTAAAAATTATGTGATAAATACTAAAAATATATTGCGATATTGAACGTATTAATCATAGAAAAACACTAATTGAAAAAATATAGTCAATATTAATATGATATTGGATTTATATATACATGGACAAGGATTGTGAGAGAGGAAGGTCAAAATAGTGTGAGTTAATTCCCGCTGAAGTTGCAAGGTTATTGATGCAATAAATAAACACAAAGTTAAGAATTCATGGGAGCCATGAAATATTCAGAATGTGGACAGCCGGGCTGCTGGTCGGTCATTACACAGGTGCCTCCTTGTCCCCAGTCTGTATCCCCCTTCAAGATCCTGGGAAGGCTTCCCAGACGAGCAAGACCCTGTCAGACTTATTCCATTATTTTGTATCCTGCCTCATTCTTGTTCTTAATTATTTTGCCCTTAAGTATTTTGCTTTGTAAGGATTTTCAGTTGCTCACGTTCTCTCTATCCGACTAAGACTGCAGGCTCCATATTGTCCCCATGCTTACAGCCAGTGGCCTCAGCTGCTCTAGGCAGCCTGGAAATTATTGTGAATCTGTTTCTTAGCTTTTACTTCTCGAGTTTTTCCCAAGTTCATCAGCACACTTCTCCATCAGCAACCTCAGCCCCCTACCTGCCATCCACACTGATCTGTCCACCCCAGTGACAACCCTGGGGAGGAAAGCAGTGTGAAGAAAAGGCTAACAGCAAGGACACGCATGATCCCGGGATGGGTTGGACTTCGTTTTGCTTTCACATTTGTAGGTGATTGCTGTGTTCGATCGTGGACATTCTTCACCTGCCTACACTGATGAGCCTTGGTGTCCACGAGATTCCTTTTGTGCTCCCTCCCACCTTCCCATCAGCAAGGGGAGAGGGTAAAGGGTTGAGTCATTTCTAAGGAGGATGTTGGAGGGAGATTATGAATTGAGTTGACAGCTAGCTTCCTCCATTTGCGTTGGGTGGAGGTGCTGCCCAGGGTTAGGGCAACAGGCTCTCTTTAGGGCCTTATTAACTGCCCTGGGTTCAATGAAGACTTTTGTACATCCTAAGAACTCATATTCCTGGAGGTCCTACCTCACATTTTATCATACATATTTAAATGCTCCCACGTTCTTCTTTACTTTTTTTTTTTTTTTTTTTTTTTTGCTGTTAATTACTCTAAAAGCCTTTTTTGTTTTTGCTTTTTTTGCAATTATTTGGCTATGACAAACTCACCTAATTTATGATTGACTCTGATTTCTTAGAACTCTGTGTACATAATTGGGAATTTGAGGGAGGTGAAAAATACTAGCTACAAATTGTTTATAAATATAATGAATATTTTATGAATATTACATTTAACAATCAATGAAGTATGAATGTCAATTAAATATTTATTCACTTCAATTTTGTGGTTTTTTTTCGGTATCGTGGAGCCAATAAATTTTTTCTTTTTTTACATTTTAACGATTTCTTTGGCTCATAAAAAGTCTGTAGGCCCCATACACAGAGCCCACGATGCCTAGAGGTAAATGCTGCGGACTCTCGTGGCTCTTCCTACTACAGGATTCCTGCTTTGAGTTTCTCGTAAATTTGTTTCTGCTTTAGGTGGCTTCTGATCGTCCCAGTGAGAGCACTTCTGACCATTTTGATCTCAGTTTAAATGTCACCTTATCCAACAAGGCTTTGTTGATCAGCCATGAGAAAGTAGCCAACCAGTCATGTTATGTCTTTTATGTCTTGTAGAACTTACAACTAGATAATGTTATTCTTCTAACAACATCTAGAATCTAACAAGCAGATTTAATTTAAGCCCACTGATTTAACTGATCTACCAGTCTACCAATCTATGGATCGATTGATTGTCCACCACCACCGAAATGTAATGTCAGGTATCTTGTCAGTTTTGTTTACCAGCATATCTCTTCACTATCATAGTGCCTGGCACAAAATAGGTGCTCAGTATTTTGTGTGTGTGTGTAATGGATAAAATAATAGTTATGGTTGCCATACACATTTAGTGGCTCATATATCCTCCCAGTAGTACTGTGATTTCAGAGAAAGAGGTAGGATGATGTGGTAGGTAGAATCAGGCTCCCCACCTCCAGAGAAGTTCACATCCCAGTTCCTGGAACCCGTGAATATGTTATGTTACATGGCAAAGGAGAATTTAAATTGCAGATGGAATTAAGGTTGCTAACTGGCTGATCTTAAAATGAGATTCTCTGGGATTACTAGTTGGACCCAGTGTAATCTTGAGGGTTCTTTAAAATGAAAGAGGGAGGCAGACGAGGATGTCACTGATGCAATGTGGGAAGGACTCAGCTAACTATTGCTGGTTTTGAAAATGGAGCAAGACGATATGAGCCAAAGAACATAGGAGGCTTCTAAAACCTAGAAGAGAAAAGGATGTGGAGCCTTCAGAAAGAAAACACAGGCCTGTGAACATTTTTTTTTTTTTTAGTTGCCCAGTCGGATCCATTTCAGACTTCTGACCTCCCAAACGATAAGATAATTCATTTTTATTAAGCCACTCATTTTGTGGCAATGTTTTATAATAGAAAACTAATATAGGGGGTTATGCCATTTTTACAGATGAAGATAAAGAGGTCCGTACTTGATAGGCCACTTATCCAAGGTCATATAAGCATTTAGCATCATGCAAGCTAGATTTCAGTTGGTCAGAGATAGGTCATTCCTGTTGGCATCTGTTCCATTATCTATTGGTTCATAACAATCCAACCCAAAGTCCAGGGGCTTAAAATAACAGTGTATTATTATTTTCATGGCTCTGTGGGTTGACTGGGCTCAGTTGAGAGGATTCTTACTTTGAGTTTCTTACGTGATTACAGTCGGAAGTTGGCCAGCATTTTGAAGGCCTACCTGAGCTAGACATCCAAGAGAGCGCCCTCACATGCCTGACAGTTCATGCTGGCTGTCAGCTGGGAGCTCACCTGGGCCTCACCATGTGCCTTAGCCTACAGCCTGGAAACTGTCCTCTAAGAGGAAGGATTCCAAGAGCAGGCATGACAAAAGGCAGAGAGCAGCAGCTGCCAGGTTAGTTAGGGGCCTCACCTGGAACTGGCACATTGGAACTTCTGCTATATTCTATCGGTCAAAGCAGTTACAGGGTCGACCCAGATTCAGTGAGGTGGAAAACCCCACCTCTTGATGAAGGGAGTGGCAAGATCACTTTGGAGACACGCTTGTGGGACAGGAGATGCAGCCATTTTGGGAGAACAGTTTCGAACAGCATCCTTACTTGGAAGATGTAAAAATACTTCATAGCAGTCTTACAGTTAATCAGTCAACAACCAATTCATTGACCTTGTATTATTGTAAGGCACCATGCTGGGCCATTTGGAGTATGGCAGGAGCGCCCAGAGCTGACCATCCCCTCAAGCAGTGTGCCATCTAGCTACAAGGTGTCTTCACATAGTGAAGGGGCTGAATAAGAAGATGAAGGGGGAATGCTGCACATAGAAGCTATGCTGAGCGTTGAATGTCTGCCTAGCACAGGGGACACTGGCAGTAAACAGACAGGCCTGCAGGAAATGGAGGCCTTTCCTGGGGCCGATACTAAGTCACCTATTTTGGTTCGAAGAGGGGTTTTGCTGAGGTGCCCAGAGAGAAGACTTGGTTCTAGTCCACTTCATACCTCCTGGGAGAAGGGAAATGAGGATTTAACTCACATTTGCCCTAGGCATAGTATCCTAGTCAGCTCAGGCTGCTGTAAAAAAATACCTTAAAACTGGGGGACTTAACAAACATTTATTTCTCAGCGTTCTGGAGGTTTGAAGTCTGAGATCAGCGTGCTAGCAGATCAGGTTCTGATGAGGCCCTCTTCCTGGTTTACAGACAGCTGTCTTCTTCTTGTAGCCTTGCATGGCACAAAGAGAACTAGCCAGCTCTCTGACCTCTTTTTGCAAGGGCACGAATCTCATTCCTGAGGGCTCCACCCAGGGTTCACCTAGATTCAAAGGAGTGAAGAAATAAACCCCTCCTCTTAATGAGGGGAGTGGCAAGGTCATACTGCCAAGAGCCTGTGGGACAGGAGATACTGATGCAGCCATTTTGGGAAAACAGTTTCCAACAGCATCCTTATTTGAAAGACCTGAAAATACTTTGTAGCAATCTTACAATTAATCAGTCAACAGTGTTAGGTAATTCGACCTCTGAAAGGCCCCGCCTCCTATCATCTGCACACTGCGATTAGAGTTTCAACATACGAATTGTGGAAGGTACGCAAACATTCAGTCTGTTGCACATATGTTCCCTGGGGCTCTGACACTTTTATGGGAAATACTTAGAAAAAAACAGACAATTAGGTAAAACCACAATTGCTTTTCCACCAACCTATTAATAGCCCCCCCAACTCCAATAATTGAAAACACAATGGATTTTGTGTTTATTTATTTCAAGACTGGGTCTCACTCTATTGCTCAGGCTGAAGTGCAGTGGCAGGATCTCGGCTCACTACAATCTGCCTCCCAGGCTCAAACCATCTTCCTACCTCAGTCTCAGCCTCCTGAGTACCTGGAACCACAGGCGCACACCACCAAGTCCAGCTAATTTTTGTAGAGACAGGGTTTTGCCATGTTGCCAGGACTGATCTCAAACTCCTGGGCTCAAGCGATCTACCTACTTTGGCCTTCCAAAGTGCTAGAAATACATGCATGAGCCACTGTGCCCAGCCAGATTTTCTTTTTTAAATATAGCCATGCATCTCTGAATGACAGGAAAATGTTATGAGGAATGCCTGATTTTATTTTGCAAACCTAGTAGAGTGTACTTACGCAAATCTAGATGGTACAGCCTGCTATTACTCGTAGGCTCCTATGGTATAGCTATTGCTCCTGTACAACATAGTTAACACAATGGTTAAGTATTTGTGCCATAGGAATTTTTCAGCTCCATTGTAATCTTATGGGACCACTGCGGGTCTGTCATTGACCAAATCACTGTTACGTGATGCATGACTGTAGTTGTACTGTTTCATTGTATTAACTGATTACTGTGTGATAAACTCCAGAAAGCATGCTGAATTATAATGGGAGTTCCTCCCTGCCCTCTCCATTGTCTCTTGCAGCTCAATAGCAGTAGTTCGCAGGTAGCAACGAGGAACGGCCATGCATCCCTTGTTAACTTTCTTCTCTGTGAGAATGTTGATCTACACCCGAAAGTGGAAGTGAGTTTATTTTAATGACACAAAGGTTTGGTCCTGGCGCCATGAGGTTGGCTGTGCCAGGGAGATGCCCCTTGCAGATACATGTAGGAGATGAGATGTTTCACAAGGGAGGAATTCTTTCTGGGAAGGCTGGCTGACTTCTTTTGGAGGCTGAGTCTTAATCTTGAGAAATAAAATCCGAGGGATGAATTTTAGAAAGTCATTGAAGTTCCTGAACAAAATGAAATCTTTGTGTTTTAAATATTTGTATTTGCTGCAGTAAAGCTTTCTCATATGTCTAGAGATGCCATTATGCTTGTATTAATTTTATCAGCCTGGGAAAATAATGAAGCAGCTATACATATCAAGAAGAGTGATAATTTTTCTCCCTTCACTGAATAATCTTGCTTTTCTTTTGAAAGCCAATTCTTTTTACTGATTCAGGTTTTCTGACGTTTGAATTGGCTTTGGCAGAATTAACAAAAGGCTCTCTGTGTTGGAATTAAACAAAAAACATGCTTCTATTTTTCCATACTATTTTCATTTCTCCGTTGAGAATATGATTTCCTCTGATCTTGCTGAGCCATTACTATTTATTGTATTAACTCGAGAGGAGGGATGTGATTTAAACCATGTCTGATAGTTTTCGGAGCATGGTGTTGGTGGAATTGGCTCTGAACTTACCTGGTTCAGTCCAAGGACGCTTCCTGTTTCCCAGGAGGAGCTGGGCCACTGCAAGGCGGGTGGCCCCGGCAAGGACAATGCCCACTTCTTTGCAATGTGGATGTTTTCTCGGTTTTCATGCTTAGTGCCTCAAGGAGGTTATTCCCGGGCAGAAGGGATCTATACAGAAATTCTTCCCTTCATGCTGCCTTCATGGCCCTGCTCACACCATCTGTCTGCTTTGACCTTTGTTGGCCTCTGACCATCTCTGACTTACTCAGCTGTGGTCTTCTATCTGTCTCCTTGTCTCCCCTCCCTCCATCTGCTGGTGACACTCTTGCCAACTCACTATGGTCTCTCTTCCATCCACCTACCCCCATCTCCTGAGACGGAGCCTGGTACAGATGGCAGAGTCAGAAGGGTCTGGGTTCAAGTCCTGTGTCTGCCACTTCCTTGCTGCATGGCCTTGTGGAAGTTACTGATCCTCCTTGCGTCTCATAAATGAAGTGGGGAATATGAGATCAAACTTCTAGGGTTATTAACATGGTTTCTGAAAAACTGTCAGGCTGGTGCTTAAAACAGAGTATAAACTGTTAGGGCAGCCTGGGCAACATGGCAAGACCCTATCTCTCCAAAAATTTAAAGATTATCCAGGCACAGTGGTGCACACCTGCAGTCCCAGCTACTTGGGAGGCTGAGGTGGGAGGTTCACTTGAACCCAGGAGTTTCAGGTTATAGTGAACTATGATGGCTCCACTGCCCTCCAGCCTGGGCAACAGAGCGAGACCCCATCTCTAGAAAAAAAAAAAAACTGTTGGGGAAATGAGTGTGTAGCATGCACCACAATGAGAATGTGCTGAGTGTGTCTGACGCGTATCGTTAATATCAGCTATTCCACTGGAGCAACGCTGAACTCGACCTAATCACTCTCCCTTGCAGGTACCTGTTCCCTCTCTCCGCTTACTCCACACGCAGCTCGGCTCCTGATCTGCACAATGTCGCTGGATCTTCAGCCCTTGCTATCACACCCCTTCCCACTTTCCCCTGGCATCCCCCTCCCTCCCTCGTCATCATGCTGGATGATGCCTCCTTCTCTCTCATATCTTAATTGCTTTTGCCCTCACTTCCCTTCATTGCTTCTTCCCTCCCTTTTTCCCCCTCTCAGCTGCAGTCTCTACTGGAGGCATGTCTTCTCTCCACAGGCCAGTGGCAGCTGGGTGGGATTGCAGCAGCAAGGGAGCCTAGAGATGAAGGGCCGGGGAAGAAGCCAGTGGTGGGAATCAGTGAGTAAGAGGGTCCGGGGGCTCCATGAAGAGCTGTGGCTGGGAAGGCAGGTGGTTTAGCCACAAAGGAAGGGAACAGAAGAGCAGGCTGCAGAGGGCTTGGTGAACACCCTGTGGCTGGACTCTATGCGGGGAGGGTTGAGCATGAGGATGGTGCCCTTGAGCAAGGGGGACATGCTAAGGAGTCAGGGCTCCAGAGCAGATCAATACGGGAAATTCCAAATGTGCAGTGGTTTTACCCTTGTGGCTACTCTCATTGCCCTTTAGCTCTTTGAAGGCTCTGAGAAGTCCTGTGGTTCAGCCTACTTAACACTTATTTATCCTTCATATCTGAGCTTAAATGTCAGTTCTTCAGAAAAGTCTTTCCTGATCTCCTGAAAGGTCAGTCTTCCCCTTACCCCACACTGGCTCTTCTACCTCCAAAGCACTTAATTGTATTCTGTATTTATGTGACTTTAAAAAAAAAAAATCAATATTTCGTTCCCCCATTAGATTGGAAGATTCCTGAGAATGAGCTTTGTTCACACGAAATCCCTGACAACCTGAAAAGAGCTTGGCCCATAGTAGGTGCTTAGTATGTAGTTCCAGAAAGAACAAAGTGGATGAGCCATTTGCTGGGGAGCAAGTTTGCATCAGAGCCTTGGGATGACAATAAATGCTGAACACTTACTGGGGGTCGCCACTGGGATGGGCAGTTTCAGTACTTGGGAGATCATCAGGAAATAGCTGCTGAAATGAGTTGGTTTTTGATTTGAGTAATAAAGCCAGAACCTTTTGCATTTGACATTTTTATTTATCTCTTGCAGCCTAAGGAGTCCCCTCTTCATTTAGCTGTTATCAACAACCACATCACAGTTGTAAACAGCTTATTAAGTGCACAGCATGATATTGATGTCTTAAATCAGGTAAGCCAGGCAAATCAGAACTAGGAGGGTCTGTTTTCTCATGTTTCAACACAATGTGTGTTTATGGGGAGTTTTGATCAAGTTCCAGGTACCTAAAAATTCCTGGGAGGAACATGTGCATCCTTTTAATCCTTCTCCTTCTCCTTCTCCTTCTGTAAGTCCCACTGCATCCCCATGCCCACACACATACTTTTGTCTTTCTCAGCCACACAACTGGAGTTCAGCCAGTGCATGACTAAATCCTTCATTTTTAACAGACCCAGCACTTTCGATAGAAAAGCAGTAGCTTAGAGCTAAATGGCCGGAGGCTCTTTAAATCAAAAACCACTCCTCCAGAGTGAAATATTGTAATTGGCAGGGAGCCTTTCCCCCACAAGAAGGAAGCTTTGTTTCTATATTAAATACAGTAAATGTGTCTTCTCTTTGCCTAAAGGCAAAAGAGATCTCTTGCAATAAAAGAAAAATCACCACAAGTTCAGTCAACTGGAGCAGAGTCAAATGACTCATTAAAGCAATCCATCACTGGCTGAAAGCGGGAAAGCCACAGTGGAATCACGAAGAGAATGGGGGTGGGCACTGGATGAGCCTGCTCTCTGGGGCTCTTCTGGGGCTGGCCTGCCTTCTTCCAGGAGATGTAGGGGAGTGGGAAGAGGAGCCTTTCTGGGGTCCTGAGGCCGGATGAGTTCTTACGGCTGCCTCTGCCCAGAGAAGCCTCTGCGGTGCCCCTTCGGCTTAGGAAGGAGCCACAATGCAGTGGGCATGCCTGCATGTCCTCCTGATGCACTGTGAAACCAGAGCATTGACTCCTGTCTCTACGGTCTTCTCCAGTTCCCACCTATAAGCTAAGTTTTGCTCTGAGCTGAATGAAGATTTACGTGGAATTCGGTCCCTTCCCTTCTCCAGAGAATCTAGCCTCCTCCCCTGCCTTTACCTATCCCAAAAGTTTTTTGAGGAAAAAAACAATCTCCTCTTGTTATTAAATATACTTATGTATTCAACTGTATTAATATCTAAAATCTTTTCCAATGGGCAAAATCTTTGCTAAATAAACAAGCCTTGTGCTCTCATGTGATACTGGTTTTGACAGAACTGGCTAGGTGCACTCTAGGGAAGGAGTGTTTATTAGGCTTGTTATCCTTTTACAGAACCAGACTTTATCACTTCAGTTTTTTTATTAGACCAATAATACACATAGAAACTAGGAGCATTTATATTTTAAATATAAAATATGTATGTAAAATTTTTAAAAATATAAGCTAAAAAAACACTGAATGTGTTTGAAGTCCCCAGCAAAGAGAGATAACTCTTGTTAATGTTTTAGTGCATTCCCTGCCTTCTAGGCTTGTAGCAGTGTTGTTAAAATGGGTTTTGTTGGACTTGATAGATTCCGTTTCCGCCTTTGTTCCATGGCGGTACAGATCTTTGATAGGGTTGTCAGTATAAGTGGAATGCCTTGAATGACAAACACCTAGACACACTGCCACTTGAAGGTGAGCCTTTAGGAAATGCTTTTTGGAGGCCAGGTGTGTTGGGTCATGCCTGGAATCTCAACACTTTGTGAGGCCAAAATAGGGGGATCACCTGAGGCTAGGAGTTTGAAACTAGCCTGGGCAATATAGTGAGACCACATCTCTAAAAAAAGAAAGAAAGAAAGAAAGAAAAATTAGCAAAGCCTATAGTCCTAGCTCCTCAGGAAACTGAGAAGGGAGGATTGCGTGAGCCCAGGGGTTTGAGGTTACAGTGAGCTATCATCACGCTACTGCACTCCAGTCTGAGTGACAGAGTAAGAAACTGTCTCTAAGAAAATAAATAAATAAATAAATAAATAAATAAACAAATAAATCCCGTTTCGTAGCATCTCCAGCATGTTGGCCCTGTGCTCTGGTGGGAAGAGTAGTGGCCCACATGCCATTGCCCACCTCTGTGACCCTGGGGAAGCTGCTTTCCTTTTCTGGTTCAGGAGTTGGGCTAGATCACATCTAAGGCTCCTCTCTGCCCGAATATTTTAGAAATGTCTTCACATCTGCATTCCTTTTGGTGAGAGGTTAAGATAGGTGATTTTCGTGTGATTTCAGATATTTCTTTTGAAACTCTTATCCTCTTGATAGGAAAATGATTACTCCAGAAGGAAATTAGAAGGCTTGTACTCCTTTATACATTATAATGTAGAACATTTAGAGAGCAGAGAAACGCATTAAGAAGGCAATAAAAATAAACTCTAATCCATTCGTCTAGACCTTAGCATTAACATTTTTATGTACTGTATTTTCTTCTTTCTCTATATGTATTTTAATTAAATCAAGCGCAACCAGATAGTATTATTTCCTAAAGTTTCAAACATTATATCAAAAGTATTTTTTTATTTTCAAAAAAACTTTGAAATAATTTTTATTGTAGTAAAGCACACATAACAAAATCTACCACTTTAACCATCTTAAGTGTCCAGTTCAGTGGCATTAATCACATTCATTGTGGTATAACATCACCACCATCCATCTACAGAACACTTTTCATCTTCCCAAACTGAAATTTGGCATCTATTAAACAGCAACTTCCCATTTCCTCCTTCTCCAACTCCTGGTCACCACCATTCTGCTTTCTGTCTCTCTACACTTGACTACTTTAGGCACCTAGTATTGAAATCATTTTTTAAAGATAATTTTTTTATGGTTGTCTATTATTCTAGTATGTAGATGTATCATAATTTATCTAATGAGTCTCCATGTTAAACATGTAATTTCCTTTCCGTTTTTCACTATTGCAAATAATACTGCAATGACTGCCCCCATATCCATTTAAAAACATACGACCTCTGTTTTCCCTTGAGCCTAAATAGGATGGCTCTACTTTCGCCTTGTCTTTTAACCATCCAAGTTGGTTCCCTTCCTTAATTTCGTGGCAGAGGCAGCAAACCCCTCTGCATGTAGCTGCTGATCGAGGAAATGTGGAACTGGTGGAAACCCTGCTGAAGGCAGGCTGTGACTTGAAGGCTGTTGACAAGGTAAGTGAATGGACTTCATTCAGCTGAGATGGTTGCTGAGACCTTCCTGTTGGCTGTCAGCCTTGAGCAGTGACATTGGAATAGCCTTTGTGAAATGGGCACAAACTGGAGAAACCATGTATCTTCATAGTCAGTACAATATCCCAATTTTGAGCTATGACAGTAAGAATTTTTATTTTGAATAACAATTACATGGTTTTAAAATTCAAATTCTTCATTAAATTTTTGAAAAGATTATAGATTCTGCCAGACACAGTGGCTCACGCCTGTAATCTCAGGACTTTGGGAGGCCGAGGCAGGTGGATCACCTGAGGTCAGGAGTTCAAGATCAGCCTGACCAACATGGAGAAACTCCGTCTCTACTAAAAATACAAAAAATTAGCTGGGTGTGGTGGCGCGTGCCTCGAAACCCAGCTACTTGGGAGGCTGAGGTGGGAGAATTGCTGAACCCGGGAGGCAGAGATTGCAGTGAGCTGAGATCGTGCCATCGTACTCCAGCCTGGGCAACAAGAGGAAAACTCCGTCTCAAAAAAAAGAAAAAAAAAATTATAGATTCATATGGTCCAAAAATAAAAGAATATAACTAGCAAGTGCTTAGCAGTAAAAAATTCCCACCCACCCCGTTCCTACTTGTCTGGTTACCAAACTACCTTGCCATATGTATCCATTACTATAAATTATTTCTGTTCCTTTTAGAGTTCTTTATGCATATGCCAGCAACCATAAACACATTATACTCTTACTGCCTTCCTCCGTCCTTTTTAGACACTGATGGCTTACCCATAACGAGTATACTGTTCTGCATTTAGCTTTTTTAGCATTATTAAGTGGAGATCTTTCATATTAGTACATGGAGAGTTTCTTCTTTTTTTACAGCTGCATAGTGTAGCATGGCACAGACGTATCACACTTTGTTCAACTACTCCTCAATTTATGGACATTTAAGTTGTTCCTAAAGTTTTGCTCTTACAAACAGAGCTGCAATGAATGACTTCACATACGTCTAAACTTGTTTTATAAATTAAAAAATTTGCGGTACAGATACATGAAATGCACTGTCTTAACCATTTTTAAGTTCAGTATGATTAAGTATATTTACATTGTTATGCAATCAGCCTCCAAAACATTTTCATCTTGCAAAAGTGAAACTTTATACGTGTTCTGTAACTCCCTATTTCTTCCTTCTCCCAGTCCCTGGGAACCACCATTCTACCTTCTGTTTCTGTGAATTGGACCACTCTTAAGTATCTCATATAATTGGAATCACCTGGTATTTGCCTTTTTGTGACTGGCTCAGTTCACTTAGCGTAACGTCTTCAAGGTTTATCTATGTTGTAGCATGTGTCAGAATTTCATTTCTTCCCAAGGCTGAATAACATTTCATTGTGTGTCTATGCTACATTTTGTTTGTTCATTCAGCCATGGATGGACGTTGCGTCATACGCATAGTAAGAGGCAGAGCTGGCTTCAAACCCAAGTAGTGTCTGCTCTGTCATCTGGTGCTTTGCTACAACTGTCAGCAAAGATGACCACTTCTGAAACTTGCAGTTTTCCCTTCCTTATTTTTACCCACACTGTTCAGCGGAAGCCTGAGTCCATCCTACTCTGGTTCAGAATCATCCATGTTACATGCGTAGAATCTAAAAAGTATTTATATGTTATTTTACTTTTCTCTGTGTGTCAGTTTCTAAAATTAACTTTTTTTTTTCTTATCATAAAAGTAACACAGGCCCACCGTGGACAATTTAGAACATGTAGAAAAGCATAAGGAAGGAAAACACAAGCACCCATGTTTTATCACTTCTGTAGCATTCCACCCCTTTCACTGCCTGGTTAACTTGGTTTCACACTTAGCATTAGTATTTTCTAATGTTGTCTTTTTGTAATTTATTCTAGTTTTTCATGAACACTTAATACCCTGAAGACCATTCTGTGGGTAGAAAATCTATAGCATTAGGCAGGAATTGGTGTTGGGCCCCTCGTGCTCAGTGCAGTAGATATTCCAGTAAACACAGTCAATGCTACCAGTTGACTTTGTTTTCAAAACAAGAGCTCACAGTTTGTGGGGCCTCATAATTTGATTTCCCCAGATTTCCCTTCTCCTGTCTTTTTGGGGTCTGGAACTTAGTTGGCACCCAATATATAATTAATGACTAAAAAGTATCTTTTCTATTGGATCCCACAAGTTTTGTTGTCAAAGAAAAGTGTTTCTAGGACCATGTTAGGGTCTGCTTAGGAAATAAGGAGCCAAAATTTGGTGTAAATTTGACTCTCCCAGCAGCTTTTTCTCTGCTGGTCCTTTTGGCCTGAAGTGTTGCAAAGCTCCCAGAGGATTTTCTATCCCTGCTACCTCCCAATTCCTAAGGGCAGAAGTGTTTGGATTTTTACTCCAGCGTGTATTCCCTAGGAAGATTTTCCTATGAATTTGAAAACTCCGGCTCTCGGAATGCTGCCTTCTCAAAGCAGGCTAATTATAGTGATTCAAATGGCTTTACAAGCCAGAATGTAGACAGCATGCAATTAGAGGCTTGCTAAATGCCTGCAAAATGCAGTTCTTCCTAATTTCATTACTGTCTCTTTTGATTAGAGGCTGATTACTTTCAGCCCTAATTTTTCTGCTCGCCTGGGTCTTAGTGCCTAGACTAAGAACCAAATCATTTACATTGGTGGGATTTGCACTTGTTGCAAATATCTAACCATGTAAGATAATACTTGGGATGTATTTCTGGATCCATAAGGGTAGAAACACAGGTTCCTAAGATTGGAACTTCTTCTTGGGTCATTTCTGACCATTAATTTTAATTGTTTTCTGAGCAAATTCTTCATGGGTCACTTGAAAAGCAAATGAGAACCACCATCCTTTGCTCAGGGAAAAATGTTTAGATGTAGAATTTGTACACTGTATGAACTCCAGGGGATTCTGCTTACCAAGCTGTGTGCCCTGGCTTTAACCTCTGTCCGTCTTGAGAAAGGTGTACCTTTTTGTAATTTGTCTACAATACCATGTGGGCTCCAGGCAGAGCATTCCCAAAATTATGTCCAGAACAGCCCTTGTTGATCATTCCATTTGGTTAAGATTCAAACCTCTCACCCATGGTTGGAGGCAGTATGGTATAATAGAAAAAAATTCTAGATGGGGGTCCAGTGAGCTATGAATGACCAGTGTTGCCATTACTGATATTATTCATAATAAAATCCAGCCCTTTTCTGTCTTACTACTCAATGCTCCTCAAAACATGGCTTCTACTTCCTGGTCTAAAGAGGCTGTTCAGGCTCCTGCCATCATGTCAGCATTCCACTCAGGAGGAAGGAGAAAGGAAGGAAAATGCCATTCATCCCTCTTCTGCTTAAAGATACTTCCCAGAAGTTGCATGTCCCACTTCTATTTACAGACCATTGGCCAGAACTTAGGTCACATCCCTAACTGCAGAAGAGGCTAGGAAATATTCAGGGTTATTAGCGTATGTTCTAAAGGCTTTATATGCGTGATCACGTTTACTCCTGACCACTCCACTATGCGGTAGTTATAAAAACCCAAAGAGAAAAGGACTGGCCTAAGTTAACACAGCATGGGGTCGTAGAATCAAGATTTGAACTCAGTTCCCCTTGTTCCAAAACCAGAGCTCCTAATCGCTAATCGCTGGGCCATACCGCCTGATTTTTTTTTTTTTTTTTTTTTTTTTTTTACATTTTAGCAAGGAAAGACTGCCCTGGCTGTGGCCTCCAGGAGCAACCATAGCCTTGTGGTGGACATGCTCATTAAAGCAGAGAGATACTACGCCTGGAGACAGGTAAGGAAGGACGAGCCCAGCACAGCACAGACTCTCCAGGCAACACCCATCTTCTTGAGGGGTCATGTGGGGGCTGTGTCATACTTTGCTCTAATGAGCAGAGCCCTGGTCAGTACAGTTAAAACTGTCCCTTCTGTTTTGTGTTGCCCCCATTCATGGAATGAATAGCTGCCTCTTCCTTTGCCGACATCAGATGTCAGAACTGAGAGTGCGTAGACTTCACTTGGGTCAAGTGGCGTTGTCCATGCCAACTCTAATGGACCTGGCATGTGAACTCCTGATGGGCGACACCCTGGTTGTGCCCTCTGTCCACAGTCTGGCCATAAGCTATTCCCAGGAGCGCTAATGAGTGATTCAGAAAAACTTCTTTCGGTGGCTTGGCAGTTTTCAACACACCCCTGTGCTGACTTTCCGGCACTCAAGTATTCTGCGAGAGTCACGAAAACTTTATTCACTTGAGAACACACACAAAAAACTGTTGTCTGGAAGTCATTCTTTTTGGTGTTCTTTCATTTTTATTTCCTCTGATATCTGCTCCCCGTGCAGCTTCTCAATAGACTGCCCTCCCCTGCAAGACTCAGGTCTATGCCTTCAGGCAAGAACGGCACTGCCAGACACCGTTCTGGACTTATAGTGACGTGTTGTTTCCATTCTAGGCTGCTTGGCGATCCTGGGCCCAATGTGTTAGCGCTGGAATTCCGGCCCTAACCATGTGGGGGCTCACCCTGAGTTTCTGTGAAGCTGGATTGCTGTCCATCTGGCCAATCCTGGGAAATTTCTCTTAAATCCTTAAAGCAGAAAGCATTGACTCATCTTCTCTCTCACAATTCTGTTTAATTAGCTTGCTAGTCTTGACCTATATGGATTCTTTTAAAGGTCACACCAACCTCCTTGCGGCTTTTCTTGCCTGTAAAACCAAAAATGAAAGTGCTTTGCTTGTACAACTTTTTTTAAAAAAACTTTAACAATTGGAATTCTCTCTTTCTTCTCCCCCATTCCTCATCTTTCTATGTTCTTTCATCTCCTGCCTCTACCTCCTCCTCTTTTCTTATCCTAAGGCTTATTTTCTTAAATTATCATTTTTTTTTTAATTGAAGACAACTTTACCAAGTGCCATCTTTTCTCTTTCTCTTTAACTTGCTTTCACATTTTCTTTGGAAATAGAAATATTCATTGGTTCTATTTTTAATTCCTGGAAGCTTTAAAAACATTCTTTTGGGTAGATAAGAATAAATTATTTTCCCACCAAATGAATATGCCCTCTTTCCTGACGAATCTTCAAGACATAAGAGTTAGGTAAACTTTGAAAGCCACATGTAATACATAAATATAGCTAAAGGAGACCCCCCCAGAAATGGTAAGAGTTGTTTACTCTGGTGACAACTGGGGTCCTGGGGGCTGGAGTTGGAGAAATAGTTGTCTTTTAAGATACATTTTTCAATTTTTTAAAACTAAATGCATTTATTATTTTAAATTCTCTTTGTTCATTGAACAAGTTTATATCCTGCCTGATATAAAATGGTTCCTAGTAAAAGGATTAAAGAGGTGATTTAAACTTCCTCTCTTATATCCATTTATCCATTAACATAACCACCCAGTCATCCATCATTAAATTCAGTGGTTCAGAGGCAAATGGGAGCTTCCTAAAATCTGGCTTACGTTATTTTAATTTCCACCAGTTCTGGCTCATGTTATTCCTGCAAATAGTTCAGTGCTTTGGCAGGCAAGCTATTTAATGCTTTCACTGACTGCTGAAAAAGACCTAGGCTTTCCAAGTCTCCTGCCCTTTTTGATGGAAGCCTGAGGGACCACCCAGCCCAATCCTGAAATGCAAAACCATGTTAAGTTTCTTGAAGAACTAAAAATGTTACCGCACAAAGATAAATGCGGAAGCATTTTGTGTTCTTCCCTTTCCCTTGTGACGTTTAGGCTTTTGATCTTGCTGGATTCATCATTGTTTCAGAAGATGGAATGAGGAGAAAAGGACAAAGAGAAGTGGCCCACAGTACCCAAGTTTGTTGATCTCCCCATCCTCAACCTTACTTCCTTTGGAATTCCTGGGAGCTAGGCACTGTGGAAGTAAAGCTGAGGCTGGGTTGGAGAAGACCCTGCCTTTTAGTCTCTGAAACGATTGTGGGTATTTCATGCCTCCCATTCCTCTTCCAACTTCTGTACACAAAGTTCAGACAGTAGAGGAGGGTTTTGCCCTTCTTGGCCAAGCTTCCCAGGAGGAGCTTATTGTGCTTCCCCTGTCAAGCTTTCTGGAGGAGGTTGCTGGTGCCGTGCAGGGTGCAGGCTGATCCATGGTGGGGATGAGCCTGTCCCATCAAGTTCTCATTAGTTTTGAAATCCAGGGTCCCGTTCCCTTTTGATCCATTTCCTGCCCCAGCCTTGACTCTCATCTTGTTGCGAAGAATATTTTCATTAAGATACACCTTTATTTAAGTGAAAGACAAAAATAGAAGTCGCTATACATGAAAAAGGAGAGGTAGACAGGAAGCCCCAGACTTCTTGGTGGGCCACGCGTCCTGGATGTCCTTAACTGATTTGCAGCTTTCTGCAGGAAGATTACCTGGAGCCTGAGTGGTGTAAGCACAAGAGGCAGTTCTAGGAAGAGGTGCTCCTGCTTTCACTCAGGGATTTTTCTCCAGTGTTTTTGTTTTAATTCTGTAGGACTCTGGTGAATTCTGTGGAACCTTTACACAGACAGAAAACAAGACGCCAATCTAGGCATAGTGCTGTTGGGCTGAGCCTGGCTGCAGTGACTTTAAATGATATCCACTCCTGTCCTCTCCACCCCCTTGGTCACCTGTTCCCCAAGTCCCACCCGGAGTTAGGCTCCTGGTTTCCTCTCCTCATGCTTACTAGACAGCAGGATGAATGAGGGACCAGCTATGTGATCTTATAAGGGATACACCCAATCTGGGCCCACTGAAGCTTTGATATGAGAACATCAACTAAACAAAAGAAGAAAGGGGGTATGGATTCAAACGAAGTCCATTAGTGATGGTTTTGTTGTTGTGACACACCCTTCTCCAAGACAGCCTCTCTGTTCTCATTCTCTGTTCTAAGCAGCATGGAACACAATAGGCAAAATCCCTCCCATTTTCTATGTCGGACGGACGATACCCAAACTTTTGATTTCAAGCATTTGTTTCCATTTTGGATGGCAAAACCATGATCCAGTGACAGATGGCATCGAAAACATAGTCTTGGTTACTGCCTTACCAGTTATGTTTGAAAAACATATATACTATGAAATAAGGTAGTAAGTAGAACATGTCTGAAATCTTCTGATACAATTATTTTCACTTTAGGAGCATCACGAGAGTATCAGGGACCCATCAACAGGCTTTACTCTGACATTCAAGCAAGATCACAGTTTGGAGACCAGACATATTCGCACGCTCCTTTGGGACCTGGCTTATCATCAGCTGAAGGCCAATGAGTGGCAGAGGCTGGCCCGTTCATGGAACTTTACAGATGACCAGATTAGAGCCATAGAGGAGCAGTGGTCGGGTGAGTACAGACTGGATGATGTGGGCAGGAGGAATTCACTGTTAGGAACAGCAATGCCTCCTGGTGTGAGGTCTTCCAAGAAAGTACATGGCACTCACAGTAAGCCGCAGTCTTTGAGGGCCCAGGAATAGGGGCTGCTAGCTTAGGTCCACACCAGTGATTGGACGTTAAGATTTGCAGAAAAGTGAACACCATGGTTTGCAGTAAACTGGTTTGCAAGGGATGATTATGTTTACTGAGCCATATCAAACGTGGCATTTAGAAAGAAATTAGGGTTCCCACTGGACAGTCACTAAGGAAGCAAGGATTTAACAGTTGGTGTGCCAGTGGGAAGCCAATCTGATTTCTAGTGTTCCTTGAGACTGTCCTGGGGTGAATGGATTTATTCTGTAATCAGTAAGCTCACTGTTTAAGTTTGCACTCCAGAAAGAGGAATTCCTTAAACCAGGTGGGTGTGGGGGAAGGGGTTCTTGTAGGACTCGGCCTTATGGGAGCCTTGGCTGTCTCATAAGAGATGAGACCCAGGGCTGTCTTGCCTAGATGATTCAAACAATAGAATCATTTCAGCTGGACTCAAGCTGTCAGAATTGGTTAGGTCAGATCAGCTGGATTCCTTAGTTTTGCTTTTTTTGTGGTTAGACCGAAACCTAGGAAATACAGAAATTTGCCTGGCATTAATAAACTAATTCAACAATGAAGCAGCCGGGCACGGTGGCTCACACCTGTAATCCCAGTACTTCGAGGTAGGCAGATCACGAGGTCAAGAGGTCCAGACCTGGCCCACATGGTAAAACTCCATGTCTACTAAAAATAGAAAAATTAGCTGGGCATAGTGGCGTGAACCTGTAGTCCCAGCTCCTGGGGAGGCTGAGGTCGGAGAATTGCTTGAACCAGGAGGTGGAGGTTGCAGTGAGCCGAGATCACGCCACTGCACTCCAACCTGGCGACAGAGGCAGACTCCGTCTCAAACATAAAAAAAAAAAATAAAATAAAATAACCAATGAAGCAAATACGTTTCTTGGCAAAGTTTTCTATTCAGAGCACTGCCCTCTCGTGGACATCCTAAGACGAGACGGTGTCCCTGCTCAGGGATAGATTTGTATTAGTGATTGCTGGGAACTGGGGATGGCAGAAGCACAGCCCTTGAGCACATGCTGTTTATACCACATACAAGTAAATTATGGGACTGTGTATTGCTCATTCTTAGGATACATTTTCACATGAGAGATAGAAGATAAGGTATTGAAAACATGGAATACTAGCTAGTTTCTAACTAGAAAAGATTTTTTATTGTTAAGATTTCTTTTTCATCATGAATAAGGCTTATAGTGAAGTCTTTAGGAAAATTGAGTTGCCTCCTGGAACTCTGTCTTGACCTAAAGAGATGACTTGTAAATACAGTGTACCCTCAGAGTACTTGCCAACAGGATAAGGGGGATTTTAAGGTGTTTCGATGAAACCTTTACGGAGGGCCTGGAGTGTTTATCTCTGCCGGATGAGGGATACATACATCAGCTCTCTAAGCCATACATGTTTCAGGGAGTTTATAATCTAGTTGGCACAATAACAATGACATTTACAATTCAATTATGTTGTGATCTAGGGTAAGGTTACTAGCACCAGGGAGTTTGTGGGCTTTTGAGCAAAGAAGTGACAGATTCATGATGGTATTTAAGAAAAATTAGTGTATCAAGAGCAAGATTAGGAAAGGAACAGAGGACCTGCCCAGGAGTACATTCTGTAAGCATGCAGGTCCTCTCCCTGAAATGCCCGCCTCTCTAACAGTCTGTCCAGTGAACTTCTCCCTTGCGCCCCCAGAGCTAAGCTTCTTTCCTTGCACAGCATGTCTGCTCCTGCACACTCTCCCTCACAGCAAGGAGCATGTAGTGTGTTGGTAACTGAACTCCTGTTGGGAACCACAGTGGCTTTGTGGCTTCCAATCCCAGTACTTACCCCGACACCTCTCCAGGCTGAGTTATCCAGTGAGTATTTGTCAAATGAATAATCCTGGCCCAGGGATGCAAACTTCCATCAGAGTAGCTCCCTTGGAACTGGAGTGGCAGAATGAACCGTGCGTGCTTGCAGCTCAGAGTGGTGAACATAGAGCAGCATTAGCGGCAGCACCCGAGAGTTGGCGAATGCATGGATTCTTACCCCGGATCTACTGAATCTGAACCTGCATTTTAGTAAGATACTCGGGTGAAAGAGGCACTGTGAGTTTGAGGAGCATTGGTCTATGAGAAGTTGCACATCTCATCAAAATTGTTACCACTGGGCAGGCACTACAACTGTCCTCTCTCTTGTACACTCCTTTGGGTGTGTGTCAAGCACAGCAGGTGCATCATGGCAAGGGCTGGAGGGCATGCAAATGCTGGTCACCATAAGGCAGTCCAGTGAGGGCACTGGGAAGGGCTTTATGCGAAGAAGAACGGACTTGCAACCACAGTCATTCAGAAAGTTTAGTTGGAATTGAAATTACAATGGAAAGAGATAGCAGCTCATGGTGTTTTACCTCGGACCTCTTGTGCTTGGTGCAGGAAATGAAAGCTTCCGGGAACATGGCCACAGGGCTCTACTTATCTGGCTACACGGGACCCTGATGACTCAGGCTGATCCGGCCAAGCACCTGTATGAAGAGCTGGTACGCGCAGGTTTCTCCAAACTAGCTGGTAAGTGACAGTTTCAACAGAAATTCTATCTCCCTTAAAATGTCAGGGAGCAGTCTACAGAAACACCATCCTGACCAGCTGCAGTCCCAGCGTGGTGTTAGCTGTGGTTCACACGGAGTATGGAACTATGCAAGGGGCTTGTAAGCTGTCAGCAGCTTCTTCTTTGGGGAATGACCCAGTGAATACTGGTCACCTGTTAGCCTGGCAGTTCTACGTCTCCCCCTGCCGGGCATTTGAAGAACTGTGGGAGTGTTTTTGCTTCTGTGTACGTGTGGTGGGGGAGGAGGGATGGGGCAGAAGTGCTAAACCATCCCGTGCAGTTATAGGATTGTTCTCCACCAATAAGAGTTGTCTTGCTCAAAATGCCATTTTGCCCCTGTTAAGAAACTGCACGTTAGTGGATCTGAAAATGTTTTCTCTAGGTGGAACAAAAGGAGCAGACAGGCCACCTGAGGTTATTGCTAAAAATCACTCTGCCAAAATGACTGACTATATTGTCAGGAAAGATGCTTTAAAAACTTATAAATTAGGAGGTGTTGTAACTCTCATATAATAACAAGCATTCAAACAAAGTGTAGGAACATCTGCCATTATTTTTACGAAGCAGTTTTACCTGGAGCAAGGAGATAAATGACTGAACACCGAGTGATCTAGTAGTTCCCAGCAGTAGCAGGTACAAGGAACAGTGTGTGGATACCTACTTTTCATCACATTATATCTTAAGATTGGAAATTTTCTCTTAACCCTGTTCCCATTTGCCCCGAGAATACTCACCAGCGGTGCTTGCAGCATTTCCCCTGAGGAAACTGTGCCATGAATTATCTTACTTTTATTATTATTTTTGCATCGCTCTAGTACATTGACTTTGGAAACAAAAGACATCATTCTACTTATAGCATTCTGTTTTTAGTAGTGGCATTTCCATGTACAAAATATGGAAACTCTTGATTGTTGAAAAATGTTAAGTCCTAGAAAATATAGCATTCCTACATGCGATGTTAACATCATTCTCAAATGACTGTCGGCTGAAGATTCATTCAGTGAATCCAATTTTGCAGAAATTGACAATTCGGATGATTCAGACTATTCTGATGTTAGTTCTGTTTAGAAATAACTCCAAGAACAGTTTTTATATTTTTCACATTGAAAATCAGTCAGATTTACTTCTGCCTCAAAGAGCGTGTTTATGTAAAGCTGAAGCCCTGGCAGTGAGCTGCACTTTTTTTCTAAATGGGAAAAGGATTAAATGTATTCTTCCTCTGAAAGAGGTTTCAAAAGAACTCTCAGAGAAGACGATGATGCAGCCCACTGAACTGGCTAAGGGTATGTGTCCTGATGCAAGGCTGTGTGGGTTCACTCTTGAACTCCAAAGCTGACTGGTAGTAAATCTTGAGCAAGCTCTGTGACCTCCCTGTGACAACCTTCTCATTTATTAACTAGGAAAGAAATAAAAATGTTTACTTCAAAGGACTGTTGTGGGATTTAATGAGCAATAGTGCCTGGTACAAAGTAAGTGCTTTAAAAATGTTAGGTATTAATATATGTCATCTTATTTTTTCCAGAAAAGACTCGTCATTTCAAAAGCAAAACTGACTCAAACTCCAAGAAATGTGCAGTTTCATAAATGTCTAAAGAAATTGTATTTACATGATTGTCCACTCAGCATTCAGTTCTTTTAATGCCATAAATTTCTTCCAGCAGTAGGGAGTAGCATTGATTTCCAGCTCTGAGGATGGTGGTGATAGGGTGCTCTGACAGATGAAAGAAGAGTAATCCCATGATACTTTTCAACCACTGAAAAGTCAAATAGCTTTTTTTGCTGAGGGAAAGTTGTGTATGATTTTCCCATTTCTGTCATTTGATGGAACACATGTAATAAGATAATCTAGGAGGGTTTTGCTGTCTTTTTTTTTTTTTTTTTAACTCATGGGAGCAGCATCATGGTACAGCAAAAAACCAACGGTTTTTACAATCGACAGATGTGGTTGTGAACTTGGTTTTGCCACTTATTAGATGTGAATCTTTGAGCATGTTCATGTTATCTAAGTTCTTAGATCTTCAGTTTCCTATAAAGTGGGACAAATGTCTATCCAATCCATAGGGCTGGAGTGAGGATGAAGGGAAAATGCCTAGCTAGCCTCATGCCCACAGTATGGAGATCCACTGTTTCAGTAAGAGAAACTGGGTTTGGAAATTTACAGTCATTGCTGACTTTAAATCACACATAATGTGTAATATGTTACTTAGAAAAGACCAGAAGTATGTACACCAATTTTTAAAAACATCTCTTGGTGTTGTAATTACAGATTATTATTTTTCTTGTACTTTTGGGCACATTCCAATTTCTTTACAACAAACAAGCATTATTTTTGAAACCTGAGAGTTATGAAATAAATGTAAAATCAAGTATGAATTTGTGTCAGTTTATGTCACCTATTCATTAGAATTTAAGACTCCATTCTCAGATTCTGACTCTAAATTTACAAGGCACATAATAAAATCATGAACAATTTCAATGCAGTTATTCTATCATGAATTTGTAGTTTTATGTCTTTGTCTCATACTGATTGTAAATGGACAACTTAATATTAGGAATGTTTAAAACAGGTAATCGATTCACATGCCTCCAAAACATTTTTCAAAAATTTATTGAGAAGTCTTGTCCCATCTGTTCTTCAGTATGGTCAGTTTCCACTGACCTCTCTATTGCTGCTCCCCACCAGATTGGGGCAACCTCTTTATGTGAAAATAAACAAATATGAATACATACTATAACTGTGTAAAGTGTTTGTTGAATTTACGTTAACTTAGGCCAACATTAATTGCTTGGTGCTTTAGACAACATACATTTCCAGAGCTTAAAGCTTAAAAAGATGTTTATAATATTCTTAATCACAGCATTCATAATATTCACTTTAGTTTGTCCATACTGTTTTGGCTTGAATACTGAAAACCATTCCTAGTTGTAGTCTAGATTCCTCAAAAAGTGGAGCTTAAGGCCGACGTTTACGTGCAACAACCTTTTCAGAAGTGTACATATAGGGAAGCAGGAGTGGAGGGAAAGGGGAGTTGTCCAGGGAAGGAGAGAGAATGAGGAGGACAAAGTGAATTACCAAAGTTGCCACCACCACTTGGTACTTGGTACAAGCATAACTGATTATTTAATCGTGGGCTACTTTATTCTGAGAGACACGATGTACTAATACATTTCAGGACAATTCACACAGGGGAGAAGGAAGGAAGAATTGGTCTGTTTACCACAATGTGGGTGTTAATTCCCGGCTGCATGAGTGGGCTCCCCAGTGGAGCCTGTACTCTCCCAAATCAATTGGGAGTGAATGGAGAAGCCCGGGAAGAGCACGCACGAGATGAGGTGCTGGTGGTTTGTGTTCATGAAAAGCTTGCTGAAGCCCATGATGGGTGGAGCCGTTTGCCACAATGGTAGCTGGGCCAGAACCCGGAACAAGTGTTGTGTAAGTATCTAATACTCTTTAAGAAACAGCCTGATAATAATTCAGAAAGGCCTTAGTGGGCCCCATTAGAAAATGGGATACTATTTGCCTGTATCGCATTTATTTTCCGATGTCCTGTGAACATGTGAGGCAGCAAGAAAACCTCTTTCCTATAATAAAAGTTAGTGCAGAGAACTTATATTCAAATTAGAAGAGGCTACAGGTGATTAAGTCCATCCACTCTGTTAAGGATATGGAAATTGAGGTCCTGGACAGACTCTTTAGAACCTGCTCATTTTTATGTATTACGTAAGTACTTGTGAAATAGTAGGTAGATTTTACTCTTATTTCACAGATGAGGATCCAGAGGTTCATTTAAATTGTGTGACCCACACAATCAGTCAGCAATAAAACCATTAGAATCCAGGTTTCATTCACCTAAATCAGTTCTGCCCAGATGGTTTCTTTGTATTGGCCAGCCATTGAACAATTTCTGCCCAGGCCTAGGTTTGCTGAGTTGCACAAGGCTGTATCATCACAGGACAGTGTTTAGATTTTTTGGGGGAACAATGTCAGTTCAGTGCTGCAGAGTTTCAAATAAGGTGAGAAAGAATAATAGAAACAGGATCATTCTAACAGGAAACTTCTGATACTTCAGTAACTCTGTTCTAGCATTAAAAATGTTTTCCCTTTTGGCATTAAACATAGGTGTTGCCATTTCCATCTATTGTCAACTGTCAGAGTTCCGAAAAAATGAAGACTAATAGACAAAAGCTACAGAAAACTTGAGGCTGGGTATAGTGGCTCATGGCTGTAATGAGAACTTTGGGAGGCTCAGCACTTTGGGAGGCTAGGGCGGGCGGATCACTTGAGGTCAGGAGTTCGGAACCAGCCTGGCCAACATGGTGAAACCTCAACTCTACTGAAACAGATACAAAAATTAGCCAGGTGTCGTGGCTGGCGCTTGTAATCCCAGCTACTCGGGAGGCTGAGGCAGGAGAATCACTTGACCATGGGAGAAGGAGGCAGTGAGCTGAGGTCACACCACTACATTCCAGCCTGGGTGACAAGCAAGACTCTGTCAGAAAAAAAAAAAAATCCTTATTACACTTGGTCTTTAACTTTTTAAATTAAAAATAAAAATATCACAGTTTCTACTAGTTCTAATAGTTTTCTAATAGTTTAAGTAAGGTTCCCTCTCAACACTTTGAGTTAATTACAGCTGTGTAACATTGGAAATGATTTAGTGTTTTATAAATAGTGAAAATGAATTTATATACTTTGATGATATAATCAGCAACAGGCTAAACATATTAAAAAATAAAGTCCAGTTTCTTTTTTAATTTAAAAAAGTTTTACTTAATTACTTAAATAAAAAATAACATTAAAATAATTTCTACATATAGTTACAAAGCATGGTAGAGCTTGAAAAAGCCTCTTGTAATTTTGAACAGATGAACATGATGCAGCCATGATGTTCTAACAATATGGAAAGTTAAAAACAAAAGACTTCTAACCCTTAGTAAGTCCAGAGGAATGAAAAGACCCCACTATGGGCATATTCACTTCAGTCAACCACTTTTATGGACTGAACACTTGTGAGAGACTGGGCGTGAGCTGATCTGGTTCCAAGTGATCTAGAAGCTGAGGTACTACTTTCAGGATGAATGGTCCGGGGATATTTTGCTGCAGTTGCTTGAGGAATGGTTTGCTGAAAAGAAAAAAATCTGCTTTAATAATACCACACGACTATGTATACTAAGTATCATTTCATCATCTATGATCTATAATTTAATCCAACAAACATGTGTTAAGATCCAGTAGAGAGAAGCAATGAGCGGAGCGAAGCAGCCGTTAAATGAGACAAGGCCGTTCTCTGTAAGGAACCCAAACCCAGTCTGACGGATGTGTTGAACACCCACAATGTAATAGCAGAGCTGTATCTGCAAGGATCATAAGAAAAGCCGTGACAGCCATTCCTCCAGGTAGAATCTTGTAATGTGTATAGAGGTTCTGTATATAGGGAGGAACTCGGTGGTGTGTGGAAGAGGGGTCAGTCCTGAGTCCTCCCTTTCATTCCATCCAGCTTCCTTCTCTCCGCTTGACTGTTACTATGTGGAGACCAATCCCAGGGACACAGGGAAGCCCTCAGATGTAGTATGATCCTTGCTTTACATCAGAGCCCTCATATTTAACCTGTTTCACCCAAGAGCTGACGAAAATTTTCATGCACATCACCTCAGAGCTCAAAGGAACACCTTAGACATGAGCACTGAAGTAAAGTCAGGACACACATGACTCAGTCCACACATGTGATATGCATGTAATATGTATAAGTACACACTATGTACACAAGTACACATTACATGCAAACATATGCACAATATGTATCAGTACAAGGCTTTTCCCCATTAAACCTGATAAAGCTTCTTAGCAGCTAGCAGTGGGATTTGTTACTAAGGTAAGTTCTCACTCCATGTCACTGACTAGGACATGTCGAGTTCTACCAGGGTCTTCCACTTAGAAAAGTCATTGTTAAAACACTCGAAGTAAAATTACATATATTTGGTCAGAACATTCACTACATATTTAAAAAACTTCAAGCTGTAGTTTTTGCTTAAAAAAAAAGAATGAAACCTCTTAGAAACAAAAGATCCTGTCAGATTCCACTTTAAAAAGAACAGAACTGTTTTTTTTGAGACAGAGTCTCTGTTGCCCAGGCTGGAGTGCAATGGCACGATCTTGGCTCACTGTAACCTCCACCTCCCAGGTTCCAGTGATTCTACTGCCTCAGCCTCCCGAGTAGCTGGAACTACAGGTACGTGCTACCACGCCCAGCTAATTTTCATATTTTTTAGTAGAGAGTGGGTTTCACCATATTGGCCAGGCTGGTTTTGAACTCCTGACCTCATGATCCTCCCACCTTGGCCTCCCAAAGTGCTGGGATTACAGGCATGAGCCACTGTGTCTGGCCAGAACCCCTTTTTAAAGAAACAGAAAAATAACTTAATTTCTTAAAGTACTTTATATAAATGTGACTTTGTACATAAATAACTGAATAACCATTATAAATAGGAGATACTCTTCCAACAGATAGGAAATTTTAGTTGCCAGCCACCTAAACTGAGCCTACCGAAAAGGCTTTCTCACTGGGGAGGATGAGCAAGAGGAACCGTAGAAATAAAGCTGTCACTGAAATTATGATACACAAAATATGACAAAGAATGAAATAGCTCTAGAAGCATGGAATCATCCAGTAGATGGGGCTACGATGTCACAAATTGTATCCTTGGTTTTTTAGTAATAACCATTTCTGGTAGTTTTAGATCTTGATTCCCGAGGTAAAATGAAATACAGTACAGACGACTGCCACTGTGTCTGTCACATAATCCAAATTCAGTGAGAATGGAAGCAGCTGATGGCTATCTGATTCATATGCAATTAGTGGGGAGGAAATGCATATACTGAATAAAGGGAGGGCAGCACAGGAGGTAAGTATCAGAAACAGGGGTTTGAAATTTTTAGTTCTTTATTTTTTCTTCTGTAAAATATGAATTCCTATCATTATTACAAAACAAAAGGTTGTGCTCTCTTTATGCCTTCTTTACCTCACAAATGGACAGTCTCTCACCATCTCTATACATTTTTATGCCTGAAAAAACAGAAATGGGTTTCTTCTCACTTTTGATAACTTGTCTTCCATATTCAAAAATATATAGAAAAGTCTTCTATGAACTTTCAGAGCCTGTCCAATTTATAAAACATGAATCTTAAGATCATCCTAAAGCAAATCCTCCATCATCTCCAAGAAGACTTGGACAGGTGCTTCTATCCCTAGCCTTCCACTTCACTAAGGTACGACTTCACCTGAAGTTCAGTTCCAATCAGTCTAGCTTGTCTTCATTTAATCATCTAGTAATCATCTAGTATTCAGGAAAAAAAGGATTTAAAATCATTCCATATACTTTTGTTAATAGTAAGTACACAGGAATGCTGTCTAATGCTGAGAATTTATAGAGAGCACTCTCTTTTAAAATCAGTTCTTGAAATTAGCAGGTGTGGTGGTGGGTTCCTGTAATCCCAGCTACTTGGGAGGCTGAGGCAGGAGAATTGCTTGAATCTATCAGTGACCCAAGATTGAGCCACTGCACTCCAGCCAGGGTGATAAGGGCAAACCTTTGCGCCCCCCTCCCCTAAAAAAATCCTTCTTTCTCTTTAGGGATGTTCTTAGCACACTTATGATACTTTTTGAGATAACTGTTGATTTGTATGCATGTGTAGAAAATAATTCAGAGATATCCCATGTATCTTTTTCTAGTAACTTTTAGTAAATTTGCTTATGGTTTTACAGTTTAAAAAATGCCTTAATACGTCTCATTTAATTTTTACATTATCTCAGTTAATCTTGAATCCTAACAATAACCCTAGGAGCTAACTATTCTTATTAACCCCATTCTACAGAAGAGAAAGTGGAGGCTCAAATATTTTATTTGATTTGTATCTATTACAAAGGCAATAAGTAGCAGAGTTGAAGCACTAACTTAGGTTTTAAAATTTTTGCTTCAAATTCAATGCACCTTCATTATATCAGGTGCATTGGTTGCAACTTAAATTTTGTTTAACTAAAAACATGCTGACAATTGTATTGAAAAAAGGAGAAGACTTTTTTATAAAAGAAACAAAAATTAAAAACGATAAAATGTAGGTAAATTTACTGACAATCAAGTATCTGCTACATGAGCAGCTAGTGAGTGAACAATTTTTGTCTCTTTTTTTTTTTTGGAGACGGAGTTTCGCTCTTGTTACCCAGGCTGGAGTGCAATGGGGCAATCTCGGCTCACAGCAACCTCTGCTTCCTGGGTTCAGGCAATTCTCCTGCCTCAGCCTCCCGAGTAACTGGGATTACAGGCACGCGCCACCATGCCCAGCTAATTTTTTGTATTTTTAATAGAGACGGGGTTTCACCATGTTGACCAGGATGGTCTCGATCTCCTGACCTCGTGATCCACCCGCCTCGGCCTCCCAAAGTGCTGGGATTACAGGCTTGAGCCACCGCGCCCGGCCCTTCTGTCTCTTTTTAAACTGATAATAAATCATTTACATATTTTACCCTTTTGACCACAAACACACTGGATTCCTTTTAGTATTTTATAATTTTTACACTGTTTGGAAGAAACAATGTTTCTGAAATTAATTTCCCAATGGCGGAAAGGTAGATTTATAGCAGGTCTCATAAATACAAGTATTAAAAAAACTAACAGGAAAAGGCAGAACAAGTACCAGTCATCATGAATTTTTATCTTCTCAACATGCTATGTAAGTGTTTACTAGTTTATGAACTCTCAGGAAAAAGACTTTTTGACAAAAGGTCATCAAATGTGAACTCACCACTGTGACTGGATGATGTTTTTCCACAACAACAGAGCTCATGGGAGGAGAAACTCCCATTATAGCTAAACTGCTGCTAATTCTATTTTTTGAAGCAAAATCACATCTTCCTGTGATCCGGGCTGTAATAGTTCTTCCTGCTTTCTGTTGTGCAGAGGTTACAACTCTTGGTACATACTAAGAAGAAGAAAAAAAATAAAACAAGTGACAAGGTGGCAGAAAATCTGCAGCAACATTTTGGTTACTTTTGATTCCATAAATTATGAAGACAATACACAGACACTTAAAATAACTGTATGTTCAACAACTTTGACATGGAAAAAATAAACCAAATCACATGCCAACAATTTTATAAGATTTTAGTAACTTAAAAAACTACCTTTTTATTTTGAAATAATGATAGATTTATAGGAAGGCGCACGGATCATACTGAAAAGCCCTGTGTGCTCTTCACTCAGTTTCCTGCCATGGTTATATCTGACATAATTAAAATAAAACAAAGTCAAAACCACAAAGCTCACCATGAGATAATGCCTGTGTATAGTTTTCTGTCATTTTATCACCTAAGTTCCCGTTAACTATCACTCAATCAAGATACAGAATACTCATCACCATGAAGATCTCCCTCGGGTCGGCCTTGACACTCATACCCATCTCTCCATTCCTTCCCCAACCATCCTTAACCCCTGGGAACCATTAATCTGTTTTATAGACTTTTTGATCCTTATTAATTAATGATAATTAATAATATCATTACACACATGCTTCTGTGTTCTGCCTTTTCTCTTCTCGTTAATGAACTTCTTTTCATGAGGTAGTACACAGACCAGTATAGTTCTTAATGAGATGGTTTTTATGCCAACAAACTACATTGTCTTTTTCTATTACATTTAGCACATTTTGCAAAAGAAAAATCCTATTCTGAGAGTTATTTCTGTATAATATATTGCAAAAGATGGGTCGATCATATAAAAAGGTATTATCACAACTCTTATAGCTTTTGTTGCTTACTGCTGAATGATACTCCAGAAAAATATTTACAGCAGGAATAACGCCTAAGTGGACTATTTTTCCACTGTCAATCAATTACACAGCTGCTCACTGAAGTCTGAGGTAAAGGCTATTATTCAATTTGTGGTTCTTCATTAATGTTTCATATTTGTATTCCATTTTGTCAACTATCCTCTTTATTTGCCAAGAATTGAAAGGGTATTAATATTTAAAATTTTTTGATAGTTCCTGATGAATAGTAAGCTCATTTAATAATTACAGATACTTATCTAAGAGTGTAAACATTTTCCCTATTTGATTTGTTTTATTTTTCAATGCACATACACTTTTTTTAAGTTATGGTTAAACCTGTCGTTCATTTCCTCTTGCTTCCATGATGAAACCAAAACAACCAGCTTTGGACAGCTGGGGCAGTTATATTCTTATAACATTTACTTATTTTGGCTTAATTTATTAAAACACTTGAAATTTCAGTGTGAAGTATTAATCTAAATTCATTTTTTCTCGAAACAGTTTTTTACAAAAGCATTTATTAAGTACTGATCTTTTCCCAATATGTTGTAGTTCATCTCTGATTCTCCATATAGCTGCATCTAGCTACATGTAGTCACAGCTGTATACAGAAATGGGAAGACAGTGGGCTTCAGGAGAGATGTTTCTGGGAAAATTAAAATGACGGAGTATTGATATTTTTGGAAGACCCTGTGGAAAACAGCATTCAGTGGGGTTTTATAATCTCTTGGAGAGTTTGGAAATAATTCACTATAGTTGGATAAAAAAACCAAAGATAAAAATGAAGCAATTAATTCTAAGAACAAACCATTATACTAGAAAGGAAATGTGGTCATAGTATACATTCATGGCTTAGCTATATTAGTCATCATAAATGATTTAATCTGAAATTGGAATATCTATAAATATTTACATACAGGGAGGATGAGGAAAGTGAAGAGAGAGAGAAGGAATAAGGTGGTATCAGGAGGCCAAATCCTTTTACCTGTAATAAGTTAACAAATAATGTCTGAAATTAACAAATGTAGAAATAATGATATAAACATATTATTTAGGAAAAAACGGAAAACAGAAGAAACATCTAACAGGGAGAGGGATTTAGAGGAGCGTTTCTCACTATAGTCCTTGTAAAAATGATTTGACTTTTTAAGCCATAAACTTTTATGGATCATATAAATTTGATAAACTAAATCTCAGATTTAAAAATGTTTACAAATGTGTTTTTGTGGACTAAATTTATGCTTCCGGCCTGAGGGAATCTTTAACCCATTACTTATAACAATAAGGGACAAAAAAGATTGTATAGACTCCTAAAGATGCTTAAATGCTATTTTAAAATAGAAAACTAATTGCTGGTAGGAATATTCATTGCCAAAATGTGGAAAATGAAGTACAATTGAGTTTATAACTTTCGCCCTGCACAATCAAGCCTAAAGAGTGTCTCCTCAGTAGCTGAGATTCTCACCTGAAGCTTCAGGTCTGAATGAAAAACTAGAGAAGTCTGGATTGAAGAAAGTTAGAGTAGCGGGAAAAATACTCATAGATGAGAAGCTTCATTCAACCCAGCTCAGAATTGCTTTAGAATACCTTCAATAATTTGAAAATACATACTCCTGTCAATAAAATGACTTTATTTATTTATTTTGAGATGGAGTCTCGCTCTGTCACTGGGATGGAGTACAGTGGCCCGATCTTAGCGCACTGAAACCTCCGCCTCCCGGGTTCAAGCGATTCTCCTGCCTCAGCGTCCCTAGCTGGGACTACAGGCATGTGCCACCACGCTCGGCTAATTTGGTTGCCCTGGATAGTTGGCCAGGATAGTCTTGATCTCTTGACCCCGTGATCTGCCTGTGTCGGCCTCCCAAGTGCTGGGATTACTGGCGTGAGCCACCGCACCCGGCCATAAAATGCCCTTTAAAAGAAACCTCAATACACTCATTTGAATTAAACAGAAGTTGTCAAATGGTTTGTTATTTGTACTTGTTAATGATACTTACGTAATGTATTAAACATTTTATAAATTGAAAAAGTTGTTTTGAAAATGCATAAGGACATTTTAGAAAGAATTCATATAGATAAGTTAGAAAAAAGCTGCTGCTAAATTAGGGGGAGGAAAGAAAAACCTAGAAGGATTCTATAATCAGATTGGAAAGTTTTGTTAGGTTCATGCTTTATAGAAACTGAAACTAGAAATCATAGAAAATATATTGGGTGTGGTTTATATTTAAAAAGATGACAATTACAATATTTGAACCCACATCCAGTTTGGCTCCACATTAAAAACTAGCAAGCTGGTATTTATGATTTAGGATAAAATAATGTATTAGGTATGTATCATTCTCTGCTTTAACATACATTTTAAATTAAATGATCACTTACTGATACCAATAATGTTAGAGTTCATTAAATTTATCAGCTTAGCAGACTTTAAAAAATACTATAAAAATAAAAATTCTAGCATTTTTAGCCATATTAACATAAGCAACAAAATTGAAAGGAATAAGAAAAAAAGAAAATGACATTAAAAAGAGTTTATCTTAATGTTTGACAAGAGACAGTAGAGATTATTGGTTAAAAGTAAGAGGTCTAAATCAGATTGTCAAAGTCTGAATTCCAACTCAGTTACTAATTGTGTGCGTAGGCAAGCTGCAAACTCTCTAAGCCTCAATTTCCTCATTTATAAAATGGAGAAAGCAGGACCAACTCCCTAATGATACCCTTTCACTTTCTATTCGAATGAAGAGGAAAGTTAGAAGACAAACCTCACTAAAGGGCTTTACCAAATAACTTTAAAATTCAAAAAATATTTCCCCTCAATTATTCCAATTAGAGTTAGAAAAAGAATAAAATGCCATCTACTGTTCAACTTTATGAACTGCAATATGCTTGCTTGTATTAACTGCCTTTTTTCAAAAATGGTTTCCACCATGAAATCCTGATATTGTCTTTAACATACTGAGGATGACTGCATTAAAGAAAACCATTTTAAATATGAAATATATTATTTTATTAGCATGGTAATCTTCCTTCCTCCAGTTATTTGATTGCTAATTCTCTGTACTTTCTGCACCTATCTCCTGTTAGCTACTGGAAACACCAAGAAAACCTGAAAAAACAAAAACAAAAACAAAAACAAAAAAAACAAAAAACCCTTGACTGTTCATAGGAAGACTCTGTGATTAAAATAAAAAGAAAGATAACTGAGCCAGGATTGCAAATCTCTCTCTTCTTTTCCTATTCCCAACAATGACGATTTCACAGTAAGTTAGCCAACTACTGGATTTGTTCCTACTTTTGTTACCAAGATTCTTTTAAAAACAAAAAGACATATTCGAGGCCAATCTGAGTATTTTAATTATATAAGGAAGGAAGAAAACTAAGATTATACTTAGATTTAACTGTGATTCTCTTTTCTCCCTGGCCCTAAAGGCCACTTACTTATGTGAGTGAAATAGAGTGTGTATCTGCTTTTGAAGAAGTGGATATAGTGGGGTGGGACAGATGTAGAAGGGCTGTCTACAAAATATCATGTTTTTAAGATTTCAAAAACTTCAACATTATCTCCAACGACCAGATTAGTCGAAAAATTAGCAATAAAAAGGGTGCTAAGCAAATTCATTCATTCAGTTCTTTCCACACATATTCAGGTTTACATATAAATGCAGAGGTACCCATGTAGTCACATTTTAGGAAGAGAATTTTGACAAATCTAGCTCTGCATGTGTTATCTGCATATGCAAGATGAATGAGAAACCAGAACATAAACACAATGAGTGAGTGTTTAAATGAGGTCATCTGTACAGGATCACACTTCAAAATGTGTAATCATGGAAAATAAACACAGCTGAAAATATGTCACAGTTGAATTTTAGTGTCTTTTTTTTGGGTGGGGGGTGGGCGATGGGAGTCTTGCTCTCTCACCGAGACTGGAGTGCAGTAGCATGATCTTGGCTCACTGTAACCTCTACCTCCTGGGTTTAAGTGATTCTTCTGCCTCAGCCTCCCAAGTAGCTGGGACTACAGGCGCATGGCACGACGCTAGGCTAATTTTTTTGTATTTTTGTATAGACAGGGTTTCACCATGTTGGCCAGGCTGGTCTTGATTCTCCTGCCTCAGCCTCCCTAGCTGGGACTACAGGCATGTGCCACCACGCCCAGCTTGTGATTCATTGCCTTGGCTTCCCAAAGTGCTAGGATTACAGGTGTAAGCCACTACGCCTGGCCAGTGTCTTATTTTCTAAGTCAAAACTCCCCCACACAAATTTCTCTTAGCCATGCGCTAGATATTTTTCAACCTCTTTGTGTCAATAATTGACAAATAATTGATTTCAATGTATTTTCCTCCAGTAATTGTTGAATAACTGATTTCAACATATTTCTCCCCAAAGTTAGAGCTCTTGAAAGGTAAAAATTCAAATCTTCTAGGATGCTAAAGATGACCACTTGTCTGTCTCAATGTCCTTTAGCTACAGACAGCTGCCCAGGGCAATAGCACCTTCTGATGGCCTGCCAAGGGAACTTTAAGACCTAAAACTTATTCTGCCTCTTCTTTCCTCTTATGTAAGTGGTTAGGAGTTGGGGAGAAGAGGAAGACAAGCAAATCGGAATCATCTCAGGAACTTTATAAAACTATACATGCCTTTATGCCACAGCAGGAAAGAAGTTCATAGTGTTTTTTTGGGCAGGGGAGGGGGAAAAAACCTCTGCACAGGTGAGTCTGATAAGCTTGGCTTGCATCCATACTCCACCCTTATGTGAGAAATATGATTTCTAGAATATAAGTTTAACAACAGGAGGCTAAGGAGTTAGAGCCACGGTGTGTTTCATCTGAAACTATAGTTAAAAAAAAAATTTTAAAGACAGGGTCTCGTTCGTTGCCTAGGCTGGAGTGTAGTGGTACAATTGTAACTCGTAGTAACCTTGAACTCTTGGGCTCAAGTGATGCTCCTGCCTCAGCCTCCTCAGTAGCTGGGACTACAAATTCACAGCAACACACCTAATTTTCTACTTTTTTGTAAAGATAGGGTCTCACTATGTTGCCCAGCCTGGTCTCAAACTTCTGGCCTCAGGCAAACCTTTCACCTCAGCCTCCCAAACTACTGGGATTACAGGTGTGAGCCACCATGTCCAGTCTCTTACCATATTAATAGCTTGATCGAGTTCGCTTCAGGCAAATTCGTACACAAATCTTCCATCCCCATTCGACACTATCCTCTTGGCACTTCTCTAATAGAAGCTCACAGATTCTAGGAAAAACTATTTCTATCTCCATTCCAATTACCAACTAGAAATTAAAACTCAATCAAGATGTAGTTACTATAGAGCAGTGTTAGTGATATATCTGCTTTCAGGAAAAAGGTTAGCTGAACCGAAAATGTAAAATAAAATTAAATCTACATTAACCTTCCATGCCTTTGAAAACACCCACTAGTGTTCTTCAAACTTAAAGTCTGTCATTAGTTCTTTCTCAAATTAAATCTACTTTTCCTACATAATTTTTGAAAAATATAAAAATGTTCTTAGTCTTAATTATCACTACTATGATAGCACTTTCAGGTATTTTCATTACAATTTAATGTTCTAGTTACTTTGTATATTAAATATTTTCTGTGACTTTGCCTAAACACCACACAGATTTTTTTTTCCCTCCATAGGAAACTATTTTATGAGTTCAAAATATTCAATTTACAAACAAGCTTTTGAGCCCTTTTTAGGTGCGACCTGTATAAACTGTACTAACCATTTCTTCTGGTGCAGCAGTAGCTGCAGATCCTGCACCAAGAACAGAAACAGGAACGTGAACAGAAGATGCGGAAGCAGCCCTGGTAGCAGTCATCGAAGCAGCAGAGGGAACGGCATTTGCGCTGGCTCCTCCCACCGCAGCTTGTGGGGATGGCAGCAGTGGTGACGTAACCGGTAATGGGATCGGAGGAGCTGAAGTATCCAAATGAGCAGAATGTTCTTTTCCTTGACCACCAGGACCATATTCTTCATTTTTATTATTTGTGGAGTCTATCCCTATAAATCACAAGTTAATTCCATTCACATTATTCCAGGTTAGGACTACCATTATCCTTCAAACAACGAAAATGCATACTGGCTAAAGTTTGGTCCTAACAAAAATTTAGATATTTCTTTACAGTACATTAGATACAATGTTTAGTTAATACAGTTTGTCAGTATTAACTGGTTAATGTCAGCATTAACTACTAAAAACTTCAGACTACTTCCTTCCACATGTTAGTACATAAACTGTACTCACCATTTCATTCTTTTATATAAAAGGTGAAAATAAATTATGTACTCAGCTGGGACTTTAGCTAAGTAGAGTGTGTACTGCTATCACAACTGTCACAAAAATATGGTCACAGTGAGCCTAGAGGTCTAGGTCCTTTTGTATTAGTTCATACAAATATCCTGATAAATGGCCAAAATGGCCTGGAATAGACCTTTGGAACCACTTTCTGGTATCACTATACTCCCTCATGTTCATAAATTGCGCCTATCCTAAAAATTTGTTTTTGTTCTTGAGTCATCAGAAAACAAAAACAAATCAATAAAACTAAAATCTTCACTTTTTACACTGTAAAAGAAATGGGTTCTTGCAGATAAATTATATAAATATAAATCAAGAGCATATTTGTGCACTGATTTGTAGTGACACCTCAATCAGTAACCTTCCTTCAAAACTGAAACTTAATCTTGATCTAAGGAGCTAATAATGTCAAATTCCAGAGGCAAGTACAAAGGGCTTCTTCCAATTTTAGATGTTTTCTCTCTAGAATTATAATTTGGTTAGTTTCTGCTTAAGACTGTATCTGTGTGGTACCAAACAGTATGGTGAGGGTTTAGAAATTCAGTCAATGAGCTGTTTCAGAACATCTCAACAGAGGGCATTATGTAAGTCCTATGTTTAAACAGTTTTCTATGCAGTTTTCTTTCCATCCAGAAATCTGGACTTCTGCATAAGTCTTTACCTTAGACTATCTGTATAGAAAATTTGTAGAGTAATAGTTACCTTAAGAAGTTTAACAATGATTGCAGTGCCTACCTAGATCTTCTGAACTGAACTCCTCTGATGAAAGGGACTAATTCGATATAAAATACTTTCAACTTGAAAACAAAACACACATTGAGTTTTAACATGTTTTGATAGAGATTCTGAGTGTCTATCTTTAGATGGTGGCAGACATTAAGAGACGTAGAAACAGTATGAAGGTCAGGTCTGGCCATGGGATATTTTGGAAGAGAAGCGGGTGACCAACTCTTGCTATTATGGGCTGATTTATGCAGTTCCTGTTTATCAGATAACTCAAGTTTAATAATTAATCTCATTTTAGCTGGGATAAATTTTTCAGTTGTCAAGTATTTTTTTTACTGTGCCTAAAATTGCTTTTAAAATTGGCAGACATCATTTTAAGGACGTTTTTACTGTCATGTTCTAACTTCTTCATTAAAAACCTCTAATTTATGATAAGATTTAAGATACTGCACAACATGAGAGGCTTTACAAATTACAGACATCAAATAATAGGGACAAATCAAAAACCAAATATTTAGCTTGCTTTAACAAGACAGGTGCATTAGGAACTTTGTATTATTAAAAACTGCATTATAAAAAACAATTGTTTTAATAGAAGTGGGCCAGAAGTAATTTTTTTCTTATGAGAATTAAAAAAAAAAAGGTGTCATTAAAATGTCATAAAACCTAAATATCACAAAGGAGATCCGCTGAATTATACTGAGCTTTGCTTTTGGTAGCTCTACCAACATTATTGCTCATGCACGTTTCACTATTCTTCTCATCTTTCTCATCATTTTAAAAGTAACAGGAGCAAAACAAATCATGTTGTGTAATTAGCAGAAGACATTTTCTTCAAATCCTGTTATGGATATTGGCCTTAGGAGACACAGCTGTATTTCAATTTTAATTTTAAGATGGTAAATTTATTAAGGTGGGAAACACTCTCCTAAGTCAATTCAAAATCTTCTTAGGTAGATTATAAGAAACAGGTTTCTTGTAATTTAATGTAAGAAGTTCTAATAAGAATTTGTCACTTTACTTGTGAAACCCATTATTTCTTTCGAGTAAACAATTAATTTCTCAATTTGCAACATACAACTTGCTAATACTTAGAACTGAAACAAACTATTCTATCATTGAAGGTGGTGAGTTGGTTTTCAACATTGATACTCAAATAAATTACCATTTACTGACGAAATCAAGTACTCATCTAGGCATTAGCAAGATAAACTATTCAGCCTTGAGATTCCATGATTCTCAGCTAAATTAAATATGGACCACACAGCACAACCACTTCATATAGAAAGCAATTTGCCTAAACTTACTACTATCCACACACAACACGCATGCTTTAAATAATAAATGTTTGTTGATGTTTTAAAATAAGGGCACCACAAGCACAAGAAGTTATTCATTGGATTGAAGTCATGTTAATGATTTACAAAATCTTGAGAGGTTAACTTGAATTAAAACTACAATAATTACATCATGACTATCATCTTACATGTTAAAGTGGATTTTATCTTTCAGAGTGCTTTCAGATGTTTTACTGCATCCCACAAGAAGCCCCTAGGAAGCAGGTAAGGAAGGTTTATGTTATCTCCTTTGCTCAGAGAAGAAATCTAAGGCCCAGTGAAGAAAATAGGCCCCTAGGTAAATTGGTGGCAAAGGACTCTAGTTATGGGCTTTTCTACACCATGCTGACAAAACTACTACACAAACTACTCTTATGTCAGGCAATATGTGGATTTAAAAAAAAAATAAAATAAAATTACTTCTATGGATAGGCCTGTATTTACGTTTGCTGCAATGAGTTTGAGGCCTTCCTTCAACTCGAAGACTAGGAATTTTTAAAATAAGAAACCATGACTAGATAGCAAATGCTTACCTTAATAGTCCAAGAAATTTGGCTACTTAAGAAAAGACAAAATTAGAAATTTTGTACTTAAAAAGACATTATTATTCTTAGTTAAAAGAGCCTTAAAATCAGGTTATACATTAAAATATTACTTTAACATTTAGCTTAAATACTTAAGAGTGACAGTTTATTTGATCAGCCCTAAGATACCATAAGTAAACATGACTGAGCTGATTTTCAGGGCAGATTTAAGGCTGGATATGACATGGAACTAAGAATATCAGCACCTGGATGAAACATATTTACTGCAGATTATTAGTACTGCAGACCACATCAATCAACAAAATCTCCTCAAATCCTTTCTTGAAAGTAGGCAGAGAATCTTCAGTGAAACACTAACCTGTATCATTTCTGTTCTGAAATATTGTCATGGCTTCAAGATTTAATGCACATACACCCCTCATGAAAGCTTTTTTCATGGAATCTTCAAAGTGCTCTTTTTCATGTTGCATTCTTTGAATCTCAGCTTTTGCATTTTCCAAAGCTCCGGATAACTACAATAAAAATTTTAAAAAACAAAACAACTTGAGATACAAGGAAGAATACTGTCAAAAAAAAAAAAATAGATATATACTCTAAGATTATTTGCATGTGAAATATTAAGAAGTCTGCCACTTACCTCTTCTGCTGTGTTCAATCTATTTTAAAAGGTACATCCTTGCTGTACTTTATTCAGTTATAGCCAAAAAAAAAAAAAAAAGAAAGAAAAAAAGAGATAAAAAGAGGTACATCTTACCTCTATTATCTCCATCAACAAACTGCTTTCATTCCTAACCTTAAAATCAAGGCTCAAACAAGGGGAATTTTATCTAGTCCCATTGAAGATTGCTGATGTATTTTTCATTTTACAAAAAGATACGCTATTTTTTTTTACCATAAAACTTTTATGTAGGATGTTAAACAAAATACATTAAGAGCCACAGATAGCCCTCTCAGAAAAAAAATTACTACATATCTGCAATACTAACAATTTTTATAAAGTAAATGTTACCTTCTGTACTTGAAATGCAGAGTGACACAACTTTCCCCTAGGCCAAACCTCAGGGAACTGCATTTTTTTGCATGTCATTTTGAATTGCAGAAAATTATTTGTATTATGGAATTTATTTTTAATCTTAATAATCTAATAGTATAATGATGAGCTATTTTTTTCACTTTAATATTTAACTTCACGAGGCCTATTGCATTCTTTAGAATTGTTTTTATTTCATTTGGGTTCCAAATGTTTACCCTTGAAAACAGTGTTAATTTTATTATTAAAAGCCAATGGGAAAAAATAATTTCAATTTCTTTTTTTTTTTTGAGACAGAGTTTCACTCTCATCACCCAGGCTGGAGTGCAATGGCGCAATCTTGGCTTACTGGAACTTCTGCCTCCCAGGTTCAAATGAATCTCCTGCCTCAGTCTCCCAAGTAGCTGGGATTATAGGCATGTGCCACCACACCCAGCTAATTTTGTATTTTTAATAGAGATGGTGTATCACCATGTTGACCAGGCTGGTCTTGAATTCCTGACCTCAGGTGATCCACCCGCCTTGACCTCAGGTGAGCCACTGCGCCCAGCCAATAATTTCAATTTCGATACAACTATTTATATTAATCTTTTAAGAATATACAATAAACATTAATGTAAGAATAAACATTTTATATTTCTGTTTTCATTCTTGATTAAAGATCAAAAGAAGTCTATTCATTAATAGTGAGTCTACCCATCTTTTTATTCTATTAGAAGAAAATGAAAATCCAAAAAAAGATGCTTACCATAGCAAATTTGGCTTCATAATCATTGGAAATCTGGACACAAACTTCTTCAGCTCTTGCTTGACAAGCTCTTTCTACCACATCTTTCCACTGCTTTTGGACTATGGAATGCCAGCCTTTCCAGACTTTCTTAAGTAAAGCTCTCTGGTAGTACTGGTCAGCTAGCTTACCTTCATAAACCTAAATAAAAGTAAAAGATAACTTCAAAACACAGTGGGCTGCTGAATATATTGGTAGTAATAATAAATATAACATGGTGATAAGTATACATATATACATTATTTAATCCTGTACTATTTAATCCTGTACTATTCTCATCTTGCACACAGGAGAACAGGCTTAGAGAGGTTCAGAAACCTACACAGGTCACACAAAGAGGATGAGTAAAGCCAGACCTGCGTGACTCCAGAGACTGAGCTCTTATCCATTATATCATTGTTTTACACAACTAATCAAGTTAGGGGAAAAAAACCAAATGAAAGAAAATGAGCATATCACCACTTGCCATCTTAGTTATGAATTTAGTAGGACCAGGAGAATGACAGAGTGACCAGAAGGTAGGAAAAGGTGGTGGCTGTGGCTTCCGATGACACTGCTTTCTCTTCAGCTTGATGGCCACCACAAGCAAGATTAATTTATAATCTTGCCATCCTATATGGTGCCAATCCAAATAAGAATATACGCTATTCTTTTCATCAATGAGTTTAAATTCCTTTCAACAAGTAGTTCCAATTTTCAATTTCTTAAGTTTGAAAAACTATCCAAAAAGTGACGGTAGCCTCAACTATTCTGGCTAACGTTTAAAAATAAACATATATTCGCATTATTTTACTTGACAAGTTTCAGAAGAGAGTATATTCATTTTAACCAGCTTATGTAATGTGGATTTAATCTTTTGGGATTAATTTAAAAAATGAAAAAAACAATGTATTCTTAAAGGAGAAATCTTATTTCAGGATAAAGTAGGGCATCCCTAATCCAAAAATCTGAAACTTTTTGAGTTCCAGCATGACACCACAAGTGAAAAATTCCACAAAGAAGTATTTAACACAAACTTTGTTTCATGGACAAAATTATTAAAAATATTGTATACGATTACCTTAGGCTATGTGTATAAGGTGAAATATGAAACATAAATGAATTTTGTGTATAAGGTGTGATATGAAATATAATCTAAAATCCAAAATTCTCCTGGTGCCAAACATTTTGGATAAGGGACACACAACCTGTACTAGCTTTTTCCTTAAATACTAATCTCTTGGAAACTAAATACACAGAGATTACTCCATAGCTCACATGAATATACATGTAAAACATATATATTCATCTCCTATACTTACGTGTCTCTAAACTCTGTCTTCTTGTGGGATATAGATATACTCTCATACTTTTCCACTTTTGATACAATTTATTATTCTCTTTCAGTTCACTATTTACTGATATACCAAAACTCAGCTCTTAATTAAAAGATGTCCAAGTTTAACTGATATACTATAAGCTAAAGATAACTTTTAAAATGTTATACAGGCATGGCTTTCTCTAATTCTCACTCTATAATGAACTTTTATACTGTGATTTAATGTATAAATATAGTAAAGCCTCTGTATTCAGGCATTTAAAAAGTAGAAACAATACAGGAAGCATTTGATATGTTAAAGACTGTAATTTCTTTCTCCACATAACCATAACTGAGGGCCCATTTATTAAAAGGGTTCTATTACCAGGGCATTTACAATTTAGGAACAATCCTTATTAACCTACTATGAAACAGCAAATGATATATCTATTGTAATATATATTATATGTCTGTAAAATCTAAAATGTATTTTTCAAACCATATCGAAATCAAACTTCTTTGAAATAAGAGGAATATTAAATCGCAAATTCATTTTGAATTATTAGAAAACAATTATAATTAGTGATCCTGAACACTTTTGAATTCATCAGTGATCTTCTGCTTTTACACTTACGTCCTGTCTGGCTCTGACATGGCCGATTCGCCAGTGAAAGAATGTTCTCATCAATTCTATCTTTTCCTTTTGCTTGCCTATGGCATGAGACAAGCTAGAAATCACCTGTAAATAGTAATTAACCCAATTATTGTGATATTACAAAAACAGTAATTGGTAAAGTAATTTTTTCATGTATCAAAAAATGGTAGAGAGGATAGCTATGGATCACTACTATATTCATCAGTTAACCTCATAATTATCTTAAAAAATATGATAAAACTTTCTCACATGAATACACTAGCTATTAACTAATGAAAGGGAACAAAAGAAAGAAATCTTCATTATGTGTATATCTTGGTAATCACCAATAAAAAGTTTATGTATATGCAAATTAGATATTGACATTCAATTCAGGTAAAATAATTATACATTTGAAATTTCTGCTATATACACCATGTCTTTATTCACTAGATTTGAGGGCAGGGGCCAGAATATTTAGATATTTAAATATCTTTCTAGTCCCTATTGGATATAGAAGTTCCCCAAAAACTGTTCAATGATTTTCTGGATTAAACCTTTAAAAGCAAATAATAATTATATTATTTGCTTGTTAGTTATATGTTATACATATATAACTAACATGTTATACATATAACATTAATAACATATGACATGTTGTATATCATGTTATTAATAGTTACATGTTGACTCACTTCTTTAGTGACATTATTCTTGTTCTTAAAAAACAATTTAGAAGGCTTTAAAATCCTAACATTCTCTCTTATAAAGAACTGAATAACTGAAATACATTTCTAAAAATAGTTACATTAAAAAGAGATTTTGTAAATTGGGCACATTTACCAAGAGATATTTATACCTGTTCTTTAAATAATTTCCAAAGAGGAAAAGGGCATACATTCTAAGATACTGAAAATATTCTATGTATCAAGCTGAATGGTAGTACCTGTCTATCCACTGTATTCATTCTCATAAACTGAACACGATATCTACATTCTTTGTAATATTTCAAAATTTAAAAATTAAAAGTTAAAAACCATAGAACAGAATATTTAATATAACAAAGAAAATGACTGACATTAAAATCCATTGTTTCAAAAAAATCAAATTATATAAAATGTTCAATTTTATATGAAATCAAGATATATTTAAAAAAATTATAATCTTTAATTCATGAAAACAGTTAAGTGCTGCTTCTGCAGACAAGCAGCTGAGGCGTCTGCCCAAGTCCTCCTCCGCTGACCACCACCACCCTCCTATCTGTAAGTGGATGCCCTTCCAGACACCCATTTATATAGCAGGGCACAGACCTTTGCCTATCTGCTTTGTTCCAGGTACCGTGTCAGGAGGCAAAAAATTAGCACAGACTTGAATCTTACCCTCAAATTCTTACGAAGCTAATGGAAAGTGAAATAAAAAAAGTTTTCTGTGTTTATCAATAAAATGAAGAAAGCCTTCATTAATGAAAACACACCCATCACAGATAGAATTTGAGATGCTTGTAGCCAGTCATGGTGGTATGCATCTGTAGTCCCTGGAAGGGGCGAGGGCAGGAGGATCACTTTAGCCCAGGAGTTTGAGGTTGCAGTGAGCTATGATTATGCCTATGAATAGCCACTGCTCTCCAGTCTGGGCAACATAGTAAGACTCTGTTTCAGAAAGAAAAAGAAAAAAAAGAGTATGAAATGCTTAAAATGACCCCTAAAAGGATGGTTTAAAATGTAGATAATGCTGGTTCCCTGATGGTCTCTTAAGGTCAGTTTTAAGAAAGAAAAGATCTAGTTGTTTTTTTTTTTTTTTTGAGATGGAGTCTTGCTCTGTTACCTAGGCTGGAGTGCAGTGGCGCAATCTTGGCTCACTGTAACCTCCACCTCCCGTGTTCAAGCAATTCTCCTGCCTCAGCCTCCTGAGTACCTGGGACTACAGGCACACACCACCACACCCGGCTAATTTTTGTATTTTTAGTAGAGAGGGGGTTTCACCATGTCGGCCAGGATGGTCTTGATCTCCTGACCTCATGATCCACCTGCCTCGGCCTCCCAAACTGCTGGGATTACAGGTGTGAGCCACCACACCCAGCCAAGGAAGGAAAGATCTAAGGAAGATTAGAAAGAAAAAATTAGTGTATTTACAGTTAGCATATGCTCTTTTTAAAACAATTGTTTTAAATTGACAAATCACAGTTTTATACATTTATGGGTTACAAGGTGATGTTTTAATATAGTTTACAAAGCAAACACCCTTAAAACATCAAGAACATTGAAGTCAATGGTGAGGGTAAAATGACATTATGCTAGTATGTTTAATAGGAAGAATAAACCCAATGGCTATGAATTTTTTTTATCAGTTTCTTATAGAAACTGTATCTTGTATGAGCTAAATAATCATTTCTTGGAATTTTTTAGCAAGAGATTTAGTGAATCTCAGTTAAAAAGAAATATAAAAAAGAAGACCTCATCTTTTCTCTCAATGGAGATTTCAAAGGTTTTTTGCAGCTCCTTCAAGTCATTGATCTGATTACACAGTTGTTTTACATGTGCTGTGTGTTTTTCTTTCTCTTTTTTCATTTCCATTCGGTGCCAGTCAATAAAATTAAGTCTCCATTTACTTAGTTCAGATATGATGTTTGTCTGAAAAATATTGTGACAAAATTCATTAATATAACTTCTTAAAACTACACTGAAATTAAGAAACATTAAAAAAATCAGAATAAGCAATCAACACAAAAGCCATAAAACAATCAGAACACTCTAATAAAAATCATATGTAAGTTCAACAGTCACAGGTCTTTGCACTTTACATTCATACTACAGAAGCTAATTTTTCCCTATTTTAAGTAATTTTGTGTGAAATCGTGTTGTCATTTAAAAAAAATTCCAGGCCTCATTCACTATGTTCCTTTGTTTATTCAAGGATTAAATGTCCATATGAAGATGGATCAGGAATAAAGGGAAACACAGAACTACAGCATAGGCTAAGCCATACTGACCGGGAAGTTATTTAAATACAGGTGACAGTGGAAACCATGGGAGTTGATACTTTTTTCCCAAGCCATTTATCACAGATTGTTATCTGTTATAATAGACTAAGTTCTTTTACCCTACTGACTGGCATAAATAAAAAAGACCAAATAATCATTTGTTATTAAAAAAAAAAACCCAACAACATATTAACTAAACTATAAAAATTTAAATGGCTGGTGGTATAATAAATACTCCAACTGACTTACACAAGTATGTAACCTGTTCCAAGGTGGAAATGGTAAGAACTATGCTGAAGAATTATTTCTAGAATTTAAGGTTCCAAATGAGAAAAATATAAATGCCACAGAACTCATATGGTTATAATTTCTCTATGTATGTGAATATGCAACTTAGTTTTCTCAAATTATATGTTTCAGAAAAACAGTCATTTTCTCCAGTTTTTTAATAATAGCAAAAACAAAAACAAAAACAAAAACAAAAAAACTTGCCATTTCTGTAATACTTTGTTTTACTTAAAAAACAGTACTATCAAAATAAAAATCAACTTTTATAGATTTATCACTTATATATCATGGTTGCTGTAAGAGTAGCTATAAAATGAATATCCATTACAAAAATTGGATCTTTTGTTTAACATAAAAGGAGACATTGCCATTATCCACAACTATGATATGGTAAAGGCTCAGTATGTCTGTTACACACAGGCTTAGCCATTCAAAGCATCTTTGAAATTCAGTGGAGCATGTAGAACTGTTGCAGCAACCACTTAAAACCTGGCAACTCAAAGTACAGTTTCTGAACCAGTAGCATCACCTGGGAGCCTGACAGAAATGAGATCACATGGACACAGGGAAAGGAACATCACACACTGGGGCCTGTCAGAGGATGGGAGAAAAGGGAGGGAGAGCATTAGGATGAATACCTAATGTGGGGCTTAAAACCTAGATGACGGGTTGATAGGTGCAGCAAACCACCATGGCACATGTATACCTATGTGTAACAAACCTGCAAGTTCAGCACATGTATCCCAGAACTTAAAGTAAAATAAAAAAACAAACAAGAGTAAAAACAAAAAAAGAGAAAAGCATAATCTTAGGCCCTGCTGAAGACCTACTGTGTATGAAGCTATAGTTTAACAGGCTCCCTCATGATTCATAAGTACATTAAAGATTGAGAAGCAAGACTTAAGACACTGAACTGATCTCAGGAAACAAAAGATAGAAAAAGTTTAATTCAAAAAAAAAAATCAACATATAAACGAGAGTAAAACAATTACATTACATATTAAACAACTGTAATTGAACAACTGCAGTACCTTAAGACCTGAACTCCAAAGATCAAGTACGTTTTCCATCTTCTGAAGGTTTTCATCAGAAACAAGAAAATCGCTCACAACTATTTCAGGGACATCTGTATGACTAGAACTTGTTGCTGGTGAGGAAGAGTCAGCTAAAAGGTGTGAACTGAAAAAATCCATGACTGGGTGAGAAGGCTTCCTTGGTGATAATACTGGTGACGACTCTAGAATAAAAGAAAAGTTGTAGCCGTGAAGCCAAATTGAAAATAACTCAAGTTGGTAAGGAACGATACTGGAAGGCTAAAAGACGTCTGCTACCTATGGAGGCTGAGAAAAATGTAGAGAAAACTACCTTTCAGGTGTACCTTAATCTATTTTTAATTTCAGTATTGCCACTGATTTAGCATGGACTGGCATGAGATACCTCCTATATTCCCAATCCCTTCTCCCCCAGCAAATGACCTCTATCCCAAATACAGATCCTTCATATATCCAGGTCCAGCCGGAGCTGAAACTATCATCATCTGTATCATATCACCATTAATGAAGTGCTGTTTCTGTAATAAAAACATTATAAAGATTAATTCTCATAATACATGCTACCCCAAAAAAATAGGTATTATTATCTCCATTTTACTGATGAGAAACTGAGGTTCAGAAACAGTTAAGTAATTGGCCAAGGTCAGTGTGGTTGTATATAGGTCAATATTACTCTATAAGTTCATCACTGTAATTGGTTTTAATACTACTAAAATTCAACAATGTAAGTAGAAAAAGACTCATAATTTAGTTTTTCAGATACTCTGTTGTAAGTACTCTGTTAGGCTTCAATATATAGGTGAGAAATATACACATCTCTATATGTATGTACAAATATATAACTCAAATGCCCTGGCCACATACAGGGAGGTGGGGGAGAGTCAGGGCCCTAAAGAGGACTGGAATCTATTTCTAAAAAAAGTACTGAAAGGCTGGGCGTGCGGCTGACACCTGTAATCCCAGCACTTTCGGAGGCCGAGGTGGGCGAATCACAAGATCAGGAGTTCGGGACCAGTCTGGCCAACATGGTGAAACCCCATCTTTACTAAAAATACAAAAAATTAGCTGGATGTGGTGGCTCATGCCTGTAGTACCAACTACTCTGGAGGTTGATGCAAAAGAATTGCTTGAAGAATTCTTTTGTTCGAGCCAGAGGTTTCAGTGAGCTGAGATCACACCACTGCACTCTAGCCTGGGTGACAGAGCGAGACTCTGTCTCAAAAAAAAAAAAAAAAAAAAAAGCACTGGAACACAAAAAAGGTAATATTTTCTCACACATTTATGCTGGAATTACACTGTCATCATTTGTCACATATCTCACATTTGCTATGAGCATCCCAATAACAAAAGATGGAAGAGCTTTCTTCTTACTTGAATGAAAGATGAGTCTATAACTTGTTACTTATAAGTAAATCTTTCAAGAACTGTTTTTAAACATTTTTAAGATTTTAATTTTTTTTGCAAACATATTTCTGCTTATGTAAAGGCTTTTCTGCAAAGGGGAAAATAATTCCTTAATATTTGTGTTGTGTATAAAAAATGTAACACAAGGTTTGGGGTAGTCACACTAGGACTACATGTTCTGAGGATGGTTAAGAAACCCAAAGGACAGGTGAAATGACAAAGTACATGAATATTCTCTTTTACTCAATTTTGCCAACTAGATCTGTACTCACAAAGAAAGTAATATACTCAATAGACTGAAAATGCTTTTCAATGAAAAAAAAATCTCAACACTCACCTTTTAAGAAATGCAATCATGTAACTTCAAAACTTGTCATGAAAGGTTGTACATGAAAGGTTGTCAGAGATTATGCTGCCTAAGACTTCTACTTACAAGTGAGGAAACTAAGGGATACAGGCATTACTTAAGTGGTGGCAAAAATGGTTACCACATTAAAATAACATTAAATAGAAAAATATTAAACAATATTACATTTTTATTATTTTAATTATTCTGACTAGTCAAGAAAAAAGTTTCAGTGCAGTTCTAGTATGCTTTTCAAAGCTCTTTAAGGCCAGGCATGGTGGCTCATGCTTGTAATCCCAGCACTTTGAGAAGCCAACAAAGGTGGATCACTTGAGCTTAGGAGTTTGAGACCAGCCTGGGCAACATAGTGAGATCCCATCTCTACAGAAAATTTAAAAATTAGCTGGGTGTGGTGGCATGTGCCTGTAGTCCCAGTTACTGGGGGAGGGGGTACTGAGGCAGGAAGATTGTCTGAGTCCAGGAGGTTGAGGCTGCAGGGAACTCTCCACTCAAGCCTGGGTGACAGAGTAAGATTCTGTCTCAAAAACAAAACAAAATAACAAAAACAACAACAAAAAATCCCCCTCCACAAACCTCTTTAAGGCTTGTTAATCTTTCTTTTCAACAAAGACAAAGCAGACTTTAAAAAAAAACACTAAATGATAGAACAGGTGGCATAAAGATAGGATGAAAATCCTTACATTGGTACGCAAATGCCTGAAAACTGGGAAACAGTGCATTGGTTTACATAAAAACTTGAATTGGCCAGACCATCTAATATCCCATTAAATCTTTTAAAAGTTAGATTTGTAACTTAGCAATTTTAAGAAAGGATATTACTCTAACTTAGCAATTTTAAGAAAGGACACTACACACTATAATGCATTAACCTGTCTTAATTGTACTATTGTCAGATCTTATAAAATTATTTAAAATATTATCATTTAAATTAGCAACAACAGCATTTTAAAATCCTGCCAATAAGTAATATGCTGAAATTATTTCTCTTACTACATAGAAAATAATCATTAAACCACAAAATGTTGTATATTAATACAAATAAGCTAAGGAAAAATCATACCATCTGTTTTTGAATTACTTGAAATATTAAAATCACATCCTTTTCCAACTTCCATTGCAGGTTCTCTTACTTCAGAGTTACTTCCTGCCAAAAGGAAAGCTTTTTACAATTAAACTGAACCACTCTTAAATAAGAGGTCTAATCATACATAATTTAAGAAGGTGGCAATACAAAAGTAAGATTTTAGAACAAATAAAGTACAACATGCTGTGGATGTAGGACCACTAAAACAAAGAACAAGAAGAGATAAAAATCTGAGACTAGAAAAAGACTTAACTGTATCACCGATAAGCTCCATCTTACACACCAAATATAGATGAGAGATAATGTAGTCTACTATAGCACTCAGTTCACACTAAGAGCATAAGTGGGTGAATGACATTAGAACTTAGAAAAGGATCTGCTCTTTTATGACACTGAGTATTTCCAGGGTCCTGCTCCTTTTCACTAGCTGCAGTCAAACTAAAGTGGCAGGGCTGTCTTGCTTCCACTTCAGGAACCTGTAGTCAACAGATAGCAAAAAGGAAACTGGGAAAAACCTCTCAAGAATAGCTGTTACAGGCTTGTATTTACTTTGCCAGTTTCCACATAACATGCCTTATACCAAGCAACTGAGATACCGAGAATAAAGAGAAGGTGTGATGATGAATTTACATAGCAGAGTTGAACAAAGTCTACTTGTGAATCAAAACGACTAAAGGATATCTAAACTTACTATATATTGTTATGTTTTAATCTCAAATCCTTTTTGGAAATGTTAAAGAATAAATAAATGAATAGTAACTTACATAGCGGTCTTAAATCCCAGGTGATTACCTTGAATTGCTGAAAATTTGGAGCAAGGGAAGGCCCCCGTGCTGGGTCACTGGGAACAACAGTACAGTAGTACTGTTGGTAGTGGAAAAGGAAACAAGCTTTTGGTAACCCCCTTAGATACAGGGTTACAATGCTGATTTCCCTATTTAAATTTATAGAAGAGTACACAGTGCTTTGAGTTTGCTCAGCAGGAATTGTATGCTGAGGGATGTAATCAAACTCAAGATCACTGATGTAGAATGAATTATATCTAAGGTTCATATCTCTTGAAGATCACTACAATTTGCGTAGCGTTGAAGTAAATACTTTTATTTTCAATTACAGTATCATGAGAGTTTTTTTTTTTTTTTAAACAGAGTCTTGCTCTGTCACCCATGCTGAAGTGTAGTGGCATAATCATGGCACACTGCAGGCTTGAACTCCTGAGCTCAGGCAATTCTCCCACCCCAGCCTCCCAAGATGCTAAGACTATAGGCTGCTATGCCTGGCTAATTTTTTGGTTAATTTTTTTGTAGAGGTGGAGTCTTGTTATATTTTCCAGGCTTGTCTCAAACTTCCGGGCTCAAGCAGTCCTCCTGCCTCAGCCTCTCAAAGTGCTGGCATTATAAGCATTAGCCACTGCCTGGCCTATACTTTTAAGGCTTTCATCCTGTGGTCCCATTTGTTCTTCCACTGCAATAGGCCAAAGACCGAGGAGCAGTGAAAAATCCAGTCTACAAAGAGTGAGACAACAGACACTAGGGCTATGACTTTGCAGAAACCCAGGAGCCTTTGGCCTGAGTAGCCTGTGTCATGTGCCTTCAAGGACAGGGATCCTTGGAGTTATGCCTATAGTGTGATGACTGCTCCTTATCAGGGCTGTTTTAGGAAGGCTTTCTGTACCCTTTGAAAGAACATTTATTTAGAGTTTGGGATGCTGTCTTTACCTGAATAAGGAATGGAGGAAAAAGGAGCTTCATCCTCCTTTCTCCACTGTTCACTTATCTGTCAACACACATCCTGGTTTGTAGTAGCTTTCAGTTCTGTTGCTAACATGGTCCATAGATGGGTTCACCTTTGTGATAATTATCCAAACAGTCCTCCATGCCCACATAAACACTGCTGATAAAGTAGCATGTGGTTTGTAATTTAAGGGACTCTCGGGGCTACCATCTTTAATTTTAGGCTTGGGCATTTAGTTTTCAAGTTAATCCTGATATAAAACTGTTGGAACAAGTACTGAGATATGACATACCTAAAAGCCATGCAGTTGCTATAGTGTTGCTTCAACTTTATTATTCTTCATAAAAGTAACAGTCAAATGAATTTCAAAGAAAAATCAAGCTGTCATACAAGAGTCAGGAATAACATATTAAAATGTGAGAAGCTCCCCTAGATGATATTAATACACATAAATGGTTGAGAAGAATCACTGACCTTAGCATTTTCACAATCCTAAGTATCATTAATAAACTCAATATCTTAAATTAAGATATAACTTGAAAAATATATATAACCTTGACCATGAAGAATATCATGAACTGAAGAAATTCTGACATCTGGCACCACTTCTGCCTTAGGATGAGCTGACTGTGAAGCACCGGAATCAACATTTGGAGTCATTATAGCATAACGAAGCAGTTCTTCATATTCTTCCTAAGAGAGGCAGATAAACAATAATGTAGCATAACAGTTACAATGTTATAATATATTCAACCGAATTTTTTAAAGAAATTTAATTACCATAATAGAGTCACATGCTGATTATATCACAAGGTTTTAGCACTTATTCCAAGCTTGAGTTCTTTGAGTGCTGCTTGTGTGATTTTTACGTTTATGATTAACAATTTGAAGAGGGCTATGCACAGTGGCTCATGCATGTAAACTCAACACTTTGAGAGGCTGAGGCAGGAGGATGGCTTGAAGCCTTAGCAACAAAGTGAGGCCTCATCTCTATAAAAAAATTAAAAAAAAAATTGCTAGGTGTGGTGGTGTGCCTATAGTTCCAGCTACTCAGGAGGCTGAGGTAGGAGGACTACTTAAGCCTAGGAATTGGAGGCTGCAGTAAGCGATGATCATGCTGCTGCACCCCAGCCTGGGTGACAGAGCAATATCCCATCTCTGGGGAAATAACAACAAAAAAGCCTGAAGAGGTGATAAGATTTGGTGAATCAAAAATTTTCTATCACTTATTTTCCTGTCAGAACAGTTCAATTGAAGATGAGACATGCTACTAAAAAGATACCATTTTCAGAATTTTAAAAATAATATGTAACCCAAACAAAATATAGAAGCAAATTGGATATTTAAGCTCATAAAACTGCAATGGCCTTCTATCACCCCCCAGTTTCAAATGAGCATTTATTAAGACAGCTTAATTGTTTTTATTAACTGACGCTATAAGAAGCAAATGTCACATATTTGAATTAATTTACAAAATAAACCTATACAATTGTAGTTGTTTTTATCTGCTTTTTATATTGGAATTTTAAGTAAAATTGTTTAAAAAGAGGTTTATGCTTTTACATATTTGAAAACTGCTAGCTTTTATGGCAATTACATGTACAAGAGTGACCTGGTTTGCACTTCAACCTTAATTTACCTTTTTTTTTTGAGACTGAGTCTTGCTCTGTTTCCCAGGCTGGAGTGCGGTGGCACGATCTCAGCTCACTGCAACCTCTGCCTCCTACGTTCAAGCAATTCTCCTGTTTCAGCCCCCTGAGTAGCTGGGATTATAGGTACATGCCACCATGCCCGGTTAATTTTTGTATTTTAAGTAGAGACAGGGTTTCACCATGTTGGTCAGGCTGGTCTCGAACTCCTGACCTCTTGACCTGCCCACCTTGGCCTCCCAAAGTGCTGGGATTACAGGTGTGAGCCACCGTGCCCAGCCTGATTTACAAATTTAACATAGATACTTACACAGTAAACATTAGGTATAGCAAATACTGATATTTATATATTTTAAGGCTAATGACAGAAGAGGAAGAGAGAAGTATTTAGAAAATTCAACCAGAGGCTGGGCCAGGTGGCTCATGCCTGTAATCCCAGCACTTTGGGAGGCCAAGGTGGGCAGATTGCTTGAGCTCAGGAGTTCAATACCAGCCTGGGCAACACGGTGAAAGCCCATCTCTACTAAAATACAAAAAAATTAGCCGGGTGTGGTGGCATGTGCCTGTAGTCCCAGCTACTTGGGAGGCTGAGGCAGGAGAACTGCAAGTACCTGCGGGGGGCAGCGGTTGCAGTGAGCTGAGACTGCGCCACTGCACTCCAGCCTGGGTGACAGAGCGAGACTCCATCTCAAAAAAAAAAAAAAAAAAGAAAGAAAGAAAGACAATTCAACCAGAATTTCCTTCATATTGTTAGTGATGTCACCTTCATGAGAATAAACATCTCAGTTTTTAACTTACATTTTCTAGCAGCAAGTAAAAATCAGTATTTACATAATGGTTTCACTAAGGCAGAAGGCTCTTATTAGGAAACAAATCATTTAGGATATCACAATACAGTGTTTATTTATAAAACTTAAAAAAATTCTTAAAAAATTATGGAATGCTTCATGAATCTGTGTGTCCTCCTAGCACAGGGGCCACACTAATCTTCTCTGTGTAGTTCTAATCTCAGTATATGTGACACCAAAGCGAGCACCGACACTGAGCTTTTACATTGACGAAAGTAACTATGATTATTTAAATAGATGTAAATATTCTTAAGTTAAAAAAAATACACTCCCTAAAGCATATTGGTTTTCCAGTTGTTAAAATAAAAGGAAATTCCCAAAGAGTTTGACAAATTGGGGCCATAGAGAAGACATTTACTAGTTCCCATAAACCTGAATATGTGAGTTGGTCCTAATACACTAATACATAAAATTTCAAGTGCATAGAGACTGTAACGAATCCAGCAGCATCCATTTCTTTTTTATTTCTTTAAGTTAATAAAGCCCCAGGGTTTGATTTGGGCAAATGGCTACTCGGCTACATTTCCCAGCCTCCTCTGCAGCTAGGTGTGGCCAAGAGACTGGTCTCTGGGATTCAAATGGAAATGATGTGTACCGCTTTAGGTGAAGTACTTAAAAAGGAAGCTACTTCCTTCTAGTCCCCTCTTCCCATGGGCTAGAGGTGGTGCACTGTCAGTGCACCAGCACCTGACAATGCAAACACTGTCAACAGCTCATGGCACAGCAACAAGAGAGAAGGGATTGGGTCCTCAGATGACCTCAGGACTATGTATCAACTCAGAATTTACAAGAGAGAATCAAACTCTAAGGCACCCACTTGAGTCACCCTTATTTGGCTTCTGTTAAAGCACTATTATACATCCCAAACAGCCTAAGTAAATGTTTGATTTTGGCTAAGAATATATAAAAGTGTGGCTGTTATGGAGTTTTGGACGCTGAATGTTAGTGTCCCTCCAAAATTCATATGCTGAAGTCCTAATACCCAGTGTGGCTGCATTAGGAGATGAGGCCTCTAAGAAAGTAGATGAGGTTAAGTAAGGTCATTGGCTGGGGCCCTGACCTGATAGAATTAATGTACTTATCAGAAGAGACACCAGGAAGCTTGTGCTTTCTCCTTCCCCCTATACATACTGTACTAAGGAAAGGCCATGTGAAGACACACAGCAAGAAGGCAGCTGTCTGTAATCCACGAAGAGAGCCCTCACCAGAAACCGACCCTACTGGACTGTGATTTGGGACTTCTAGCCTCTAGAACTGTGAAAAAATAAATGTCTGTTATTTAAGTCTATGAATTTATGGTATTTTGTTATGGTAGCCTGAGCCGATTAATATGATGGTGATCTTATATTGTGAGGTTCATAAACTTTTTATAGAGTGTCCCCACTGTGGTGGCAGTTCCAACTAGATTTAGCCAAGTTAGCTCTGCTCAGAGTTAGCCTATCACCACCTCAGGCCTGTAGGAATGGAGAAAGAAGTGGAAGTCAGTGGCTTTCGCTTATGGCTTCCCTAGTCTAACTCTGCTCTGGATAAGAGAAGGAAAAAAAGACACAAATGTACATTTCAAATCATATATTTTATACATATTAACATTTTTCGTGTATTTTTCCACAATTGCTATGGCTTAAAGGGGAAATAAATAAGTATATGTCAACAGTATTCCATGACCATATATTTCAACTTATTTCAAGAAAAGCATTTAAAAAAATCAGTTACTTAAATGACTGTTTTAGAGTTTCATATATGTAGATACAGGCCAAATGAGTTATTTAAAAATAAGAATTTAAAATTAAGAATTAAAATAAATAACATTGCTTTTCTTGATTGCCAAACATAACCTGTGTTAAGATAAAGAATTCTGGAATAACATTCAAAACTTGTAATTTTGTCCCCCTTTCTAACCCCCAAGAGCTGAACTTATAAGACTCTGAAATATTGCTCCATCCATGCCTCAACCATTATAGTCAGGGCAACTTGGCTGACAGGAACTGCGGTTCGAGGAAATCTTTGGTGTGTAAGCACTATGCATGCTGCCCATCCCTCAGCATTTACCATCTTCTGGCTTGTGAAGCATTTGCACAACAGAATGTCCCTTAAGAGGAATATTGATTTATGAGGGGCTTTGGTATTAAATATTTGGATTTACTTATTTACTACATATGTAAAAATATATATTTTATGTTATTTTTAAGATTATTTTTTGTATTTATATTTTGAAATGTTTTCGGTAGTGAAACCCAAACTAATGACACTGTATCTACAGGGAATATGGAGAGGCTTTCAACTTCAGTCCAAGAACAAGCAGGATCATAAGCTGAGGGTTACTAATAGACTCTCAGTTGGGCTTACGTTATAAGCGGGTAATCAATAACACAAAGTGATTTCTGGCAGGGTCTTCTTCCATCTCTCTAAAATTCCACTCTAGAGATTTATTCTTTTGATTTAAAGCTTTGTCTCTTGACACAATGACAATCTGAGTGCTCACAAGGTGTTTACATTTTAGTATAAATGAGTTAATCAGTTCTATCTTGAAGTTTTAATCAGACAGCTATGAAGGGTGGAGGGAGTACCGGCACCTGAAGAGAGGACTACATGGGAGAGGTACCATCAAAAGGAAAGGCTAGGGTGCAACAGCTATGTCACAACTCCAGACTACTTTTATCCTAGTAAATATTCAGATATTTCCCAATACCTTCCCCATTTCAAGATCCACAATTTCAATTAAAGGAACAAATTTGATTCGTAAAATATTTTCCTAAAGCTTTTCTCATTTTATACAGAATCAATAAGAATTTCCCATGCTTAGGCATAAATAGCCTTTTCCCCTTGAGTAATACAACTATAAAATTTAAGATATACCATGTCATTATTTTCTCATTTAAAATCTACTCCAGAAATCTAAATCCATATTTTTGATGATGAAATATTTAGAAATAAAAGACATTTAAAACTCTTCATGTAAATACCATACCTTCTATAGTCAACTGACCCATTTCATTTTATCTGTCAATGTCCAGATCCTGGGCAGCAGACTGTACTGAATGTTGTGGCAACAGAGACTAGACCTCAGCAAGTAGAACACAAGGGAATCCTGAGCTCTAGAACTGGATGGCCTGATACTGTATTAATTTGCATTAGAAGTGAAAGTAGCATTCACAAGAGGTAGCTAAAATGAAAAAAATTTAAAGAAAAAAATGTTTCTTGAACATTTCAGTTTCGCCTCTTAACTGTGTTGGTCAAAGCCTTTGTATAGAGTGTTTGAAGAGTTCATCAATATTTTCTGACAAGTTAAAACAATGTAAAGTAACTCCTAATATTGGTACAGTAATTCCTAAAGTTTGATATTATTACAAATTGAAAAACTCCTTTATAAATGGAATAAAAAGATAAATAAAAATTCCTAGTTTTCCCTTACATTCATTTGTTTAAAATAAGAAAAAGTCATGACAAATTTAGAAATTTTTTCCTACCTGAAGATCCAGAGAGACAACACTGCCTTGATGGGAGTCACTTTGTACAACTGGAAGTGAGTATTTCTCCTCATCTGTTGACATTCTGCACAAATACTCTAAAACAAAAGAAGCTGTTAGCTTTTTTCCTTGACATTTAAACTAAGATAAAATGCTTTCTAGATATATATAAGTGCAACAGTATCCAAATCTGCAAACAATCTTAATGTGATATATTAAAATCATTCATTCAACACATTGAGTGTCTATTGGCAAAAATCACTGTGAAAAAAAATAAAGAACCAATTCCAATATTGGTGAGTTTATAATATAGTCAGGGAGATGAGACAAATACATGAAAGGTTAAAGAAAAACAGAGGGAAAATCCCCAGTGGGGCCTGTTGAGGATAATAGATGGTGATCACTGTCCTTAAGCAATGTGTGACAACCTGGGTGTTGTGTACTTTCCTGTAAGATACTGAATCAAGAGAGAACAAACAACTTGTGCAAATTTCCTTCTAGGGAAACTTACATTTAGAAATATTATTTTAAGAAAAGTGAGCTTATACAGAACAGAATCAAATACAAGCATAGAAAATTTGTTGACAGCCCTAAGCAAAATATTATTGAAAGTACTTTTAGTAGTAAGTAACCAAATAATTTAAAAAACAAATAGTGACTATTTGAATTATCTGTATATGTAATATGTAAGACATAGGTCAGGAATGTAAAATAAGTCCTTATTCTTAAGGAGTTTACAATCTGTAAAGAGGGCCAGACTTGTACATTATGTAAGTGATCAACTGATGACTAAACTGCTGATAGGCCCTAAAATAACAGAGGTACAGAGTAGAGAGGTAGGTGTATCTATTTTTCATGGGGTAGGATTGCATGACTGTAAATAAGCAGGAAAGGAGGAAGAGAAAGCTTTTAGAGACGATGACCCAGGTATTGAGACCTAAAAGATGAGCAGGTCTCATCCTGAAAGATGGAGAAAAGGTATAAACAGAAGTGAAGATATTCTAGGCAGTAGAGTAATGTAAGCAAAGACACAGAGTCATGGACACATATGTCAGGAATAGCAAGGAGTTTGATAAGGCTAAACCAATGGGTGCAAAGCAAAGACTGGCTAAAGATGAAACAAAAAGTAAAGAGCAGCCAGTTGGAAGGTCAAGATTTATCATATTAAAAATCGGGGTGTTTATTCTATACAAGTTATTAAAATATTTTTTTAAAAGTTACATGATAAGAAAGATCATTCCAGCAGCACTGAGGGTTAATTTGGACATGAAGAAAGAGAGATCAGGCCGGGTGCAGTTGCTCGCACCTGTAATCTTAGCACTTTGGGAGACTGAGGCGGGTGGCTCACCTGAGGTCAGGAGTTTGAGACCAGCCTGGCCAACGTGGCAAAACTCCGTCTCTACTAAAAATACAAAAAAAATTAGCCAGGTCTGGTGGCAGCCACCTGTAATCCCAGCTACTCAGGAGGCTGAGGCAGGAGAATTGCTTGAACTCTGCGGGTAGAGGTTGCAGTGAGCCAAGATCACACCACTGCACTCCAGCCTGGGTGACAGAGCTTGACTCTGTATCAAAAAAAAAAAAAAAAAAAAAAAAAAAAAAAAGAGAGCTCTTTTTTTTTTGGATCAATTGAGAGCTGACTGCAATAGTCCAAGAGATAAATGTTCTCTTTGATAGTACTTAAGGAAATAAATGACCTAAGTCTAGGAAGATCAATGGGAAGGTGGTGGAGGGTGTGACTACAAGACAGCTGTGCTATGGTAAGAGAAAATGATCAATGATTGATCAAGGGGTTAAAAAGAACTGTTGATGGCTTCTAGATCTCTGGTTTGGGTAACTAGATGGATAGTGTCACTTACCAAGGCAAGGAAGGTAGGAAGATGAGCAGGTTGGGAGGAAGGACAATGAGTTCCATATCAGATGAGTTAGGTGTGAGGTTGCCTCTGAGGCACCACGGTAAAGCTGCAGGTATGTAGTCTGTGGTCACACTGGCTATACAGTAACCCACTCCAAGGACTGCCATTCACAATAGCTACACTGTGAATGGTGTTTCCTGGAGTTAAGCATTGTGGGAGCCCTGCATTGGAGGTATAAGTTAGAGATCCAGTTTGAGGAATTATCAGCATAATAGGAACTGCTGAAAAAAGGGAATGGATGAGATCACCTACAAAAAGAAGTGTGAGAAAAAGTTTTTAGCCTGAGGTCCTGTATTAGTATGTTCTCACACTGCTATGAAGAACTGCCCCAAACTGCATAATTTATAAAGAAAAGAGTTTTAATTGACTCACGTTCTGCATCTCTGGGGAGGCCTCAGGAAACTGACAATCATGGCAGAAGGGGAAGCAGGCAAGAGGACTGCCCTTATAATCCAATCACTTCCCTCCCTCTACACGTGGGGATTACAATTCAAGATGAGATTTGGGTGGGAACACAAAACTAACCATATCATGTCCATACACCTGACTTGTATGCAATATTTTATCATAAATGCTTATGTATATTTTTCTAGAAAGAAGATCTTTAGCTTTCAATATATCTTCAGAGGGGACCACAGCCCTAATACAGTTAAGGACTACTACTGTGAATGAGAAGAGGGTTAAAGCCAGAACCATTAACATCTAAAGGGCAAGAGAAGAAGAGCAGTCAGCAAAGGAAGTCAGAACATTAGAACTATGGGAGCAGGATCATAAAAACTTTGAGAACAGAGTTAGTTAGATGCCAAAGAACCATGAGGACTGGATAGAATTTGGCAATTTGGAGGTTGCTGAAACATGTGCTTGAACAATTTCAGTGAAAAGTAAAACCATTTTAGGTCTCAGTCACAGTGGGCTGAAAAATAAATAAGAAATCTCTTTGTAGGTCTCTAAGAACTTGCTTTATGAATGTGGGTGCTCCTGTATTGGGTGTATGTATATTTAGGATAGTTAGCTCTTCTTGTTGCATTGATCCCTTTACCATTATGTAATAGCCTTCTCTGTCTTTTTTGATCTTTGCTGGTTTAAAGTCTGTTTTATCAGAGACTAGGATTGCAATCCCTTTTCTTTTTTGTTTGTTTTGTTTTTTTGCTTTCCATGTGCTTCGTAAATCTTCGTCCATCCCTCTACTTGGAGCCTAAGTGTGTCTTTGCACATGAGATGAGTCTCCTGAATACAGCATACTGATGGGTCTTGATTCTTTATCCAATTTGCCAGTCTACGTCTCTTAACTAGGGCATTCAGTTCATTTACATTTAAGGTAAATATAGTTATACATGAATGATCCTATCATTATGATGCTAGCTGGTTATTTTGCCCATTAATTGATGCAGTTTCTTCATAGTGTGGATGGTCTTTGCAATTTGGTATGTTTTTGCAGTGGCTGATACTGGTTTTTCCTTTCCATAGTCAGTGCCTCCTTCAGGAAGTCTTATGAGGCAGGCCTGGTGGTGACAAAATCTCTCAGCATTTGCTTGTCTGTAAAGAATTTTATTTCTCCTTTGCTTATGAAGCTTAGCTGGGTATGAAATTCTGGGTTGAAAATTCTTTTAGGAATGTTGAATATTGGCCCCCACTCTCTTCTGGCTTGCAGGGTTTCTGCAGAAAGGTCTATTATTAGTCTGATGGGCTTCCCTTTGTGGGTAACCCAACCTTTCTCTCTGGCTGCCATTAACATTCTTTCCTTCATTTCAACTTTGGTGAATCTGACAATTATGCATCTTGGGGTTGCCCTTCTTAAGGAGTATCTTTACGGTGTTCTCTGCATTTCCTGAATTTGAATGTTGGCCTGTCTTGCTAGGTTGGGGAAGTTCTCCTGGATAATATCCTAAAGAGTGTTTTCCAGCTTGGTTTCATTCTCCCTGTCACTTTCAGGTACACCAATCAAACATAGGTTTGGTCTTTCAATATAATCCCATATTTCTTGAAGGCTTTTTTTGTTCCTTTTCATTCTTTTTTCTCCAATTTTGTCTTCATACTTTACAAAAGCAATGGCAACAAAAGCCAAAATTGACAAATGGGATCAAATTAAACTAAAGAGCTTCTGCACATCAAAAGAAATGATCATCAGAGTGAACAGGCAACCTACAAAATTGGAGAAAATTTTTGCAATCTATCCATCTCACAAAGGGCTAATATCCAGAACCTACAAAGAACTTGAACAAATTTACAAGAAAAAAACAACCCCATCAAAAAGTGGGCAAAGGATATGAACAGACACTTCTCAAAAGAAGACATTTATGCGGCCAAGAAACATATGAAACAAAGCTCATTATCACTGGTCATTAGAGAAATACAAATCAAAATCTCATTGAGATACCATCTCATGCCAGTTAGAACAGCGATCATTAAAAAATCAGGAAACAACAGATGCTGGAGAGGATGTGGAGAAATAGGAATGCTTTTAATACGGTTGGTGGAAGTGTAAATTGGTTTAACCATTGTGGAAGACAGTGTGGCAATTCCTCAAGGATCTAGAACCAGAAATGCCATTTGACCCAGCAATCCCATTACTGGGTATATAGCCAAAAGATTATAAATCATTCTACTATATTGACACATGCACACATGTTTATTTGCAGCACTGTTCACAATAGCAAAGACTTGGAATCAATCCAAATGCCCATCAGTGATAGATTGAATAAAGAAAATTGGCACATATACACCATGGAATACTATGCAGCCATAAAACAGAATGAGTTCATGTCCTTTGCAGGGACGTGGATGAAGCTAGAAACCATCATTCTCAGCAAACTAACACAGGAACAGAAAACCAAAGACCACATGTTCTCACTCACAAGTGGGAGCTGAACAATGAGAACACATGGACACAGGGAGGGGAACATCACACAGAGGGGTCTGTTGTTAGGGGTATAGGGGCTACGGGAGGCATAGCATTAGAAGAAATACCTAATTTAGATGACGGGTTAATGGGTGCAGTAAACCACCATGGCACATGTATACCTATCTAACAAATCTGCACATTCTGCACATGCATCCCAGAACTTAACAATATAATAAAAAAATAAATGAGATATAAGGAAACTGAAACAGAAAAGGAAGACACAGGGAAAAGTGTAAAATTAGAATGGAAACACAGGCTGGAACTAGATTGTGCAAAGGAAATTTCAACTTTTTCCGGTGAGTATCGCTGTGCATACACATGCTAAGTAAACTAAATCTCAGCTTGACTGTCTTTAGTTAAGCCAATTAGGGAGGATAAAATAAGCACATGTATCTGCAGCAAGGAATGGCTGCTTCACTGACTTCAAATCTACCACTGTGATAACTTGATCCATTTATATTTTTATTCACTTCTTCCTTCAGGATTTGAGACCAGGCAGGAAACAGGAGTGGGGAGCAGGGTGGTGCTGATTATTTTAAAAATGAGCTGGTAAGTATGGTCAGACTTCAAAAATTGTTTCTTAATATGGACACTGCAGACACAAAAAAACCCACCGCACTTTTGAAAATATGCCTTGCTTTATGCCAATAAGGTATGAGTTATTTGAAACTCTGGAACAGTAGCATTTTCCTTACTGTTTTTAGGTTCAGAAACAAAGGAGAAAAATGAAAACTGCTTTAATGGGTGGCAGATGTACATTAGCTCACTACATTTTCAGTTGTCTCTAACCCAAAGTATCAGAAAACAAGATCAAAACTTTTGTGTGCTTTTCTGTTGCCAGAGACATAAAATAACATCTTGGTAATTACCTGGCTGGCAGGAAAACAGGGGTATGGGAATTCAAATGGAACCCCCAAGAGGCAAAGGAAGAGTGAATTAACATGCAAACTAGGAGCAGGGTGACGTCCCCTGTGCCCTTCGCCAGGCCTAGCTGCACATAAGGAGGGGGGTGCGCCAGTCCCTCCAAAGGCAGGGACTGGAAGCAGAGGGGAAAAGCCGTTGCGGTAAGCAAATGCCAAAAGTTTTCTTTCATCATCTTCCGACCCAGCCTGTTTCAGCAAAAATCTTACTTAAGCACACAGAACTTTATACATGGTTATTCTTTTCCTACGTTTAAGTGACCAGAGCCTCTGGTGACAGTAATTGGTCAGCATCCCTCACTCCTGCCCTCTTCCCAGACGCTTCGGAGGGGAACCTTTGGGACCTTACAGCACAACCGCAGAATCACCGGTGTCTGAGAAAGAGCCCCAGGGGAGGAAGCCCGCGCCAAAGAACTTTAAATCTCACTCCACTACTTCCGCCAGGGACGCAAGGTCTGCTCGGAGCTCTGCTACCCACCGTCGCCAACCGCTACCAAATCCCGACTCTTCACTCTGCGCCTCCCAGCCGCCTGGCAGCCGCAGCCTCAGCAAGTACAGCCGCTACCTAGGAAGCAATCTGACAGTTTCAAACTGCAGGGAGGAATTAAGTACAGCCCTGTGCATTGGGCTTTTGCTTTAGCAATGTGTCATTTGATTGGTCCGCGATCTGGGGGGCGGAGCGTTGGGCCGCTCTCAGGGGAAGCCGGAATTACTTTGGAGAGCCCCGCCCCCTGGCTCCGCAGGTTGCGAGGGGGTGGGGTCCTAGGGAGCCACACCCAGCGCCCATGGGGTTTAAATACTGCGCGTGCTCGGATCTGTTGAGCGATTGCAGGCTGCTAAGCGGTTCCTGGAGCAGGTTTGGTTAGAGAATGTTGAGCAGGGCTGAAGTTTGCTGATGCTGTGTGCTGCTGGCTTTCAAGAATTCTTGTATCCTACGCGTGAGTCCTCATGCTTAAGTCTGCATAAGAACAATCCAGAATTTTGGGCCAGGTTTGGTGGTTCATGCCAGTAATACCAGCACTTTGGGTGGGTGGATCGTTTTAGCTCAAGAGTTCGAGACCAGCCTGGGGAACATATGGATACCCTTTCTGTATAAAAAATGAAAAGCAAAAACATCATCTGCATCCACAGATCCCCTGCAACAGAATCTCCTGGAGGTGCTTTTTAAACATAAAGATTCCTGATCGTTCTTTGTTGATTCCTTCCGTCGTGGGTACTGTCAGGAAATCTGAGTTGTTAATACACACTGCCAGTGATTCTGATGCAGGAGTCTGCAGGCTACGCTTTGAGAAATTGCTAGTGTGGGCCGGGTGCGATGGCTCATCCCTGTAATCCCAACACTTTGAGAAAACGAGACAGGCAGATCACTTGAGGTCAGGAGTTTAAGACTAGGCTGGCCAACATGGGGAAACCCCAGCTCTACTAAAAATACAAAAATTAGCCCGGCGTGGTGGCTCATGCCTGAAGGCTGAGGCAGGAGGATCTCCTGAACCCAGGAGGTGGAAGTTGCAGTGAGCTGAGATTGCACCACAGCACTTCTGCCTGGGCGACACAGTGAAACTCTGTCTTTAAAAAAAATCGCTAGTCTAGTTTTAACTAATTTCAAACGTGTCAGACTTCAAGGTGGCCCTTCTGGCAAAGTATTGACCTTAGACTCAGATCGTAATTATAATCTAGCTCTACCATCTACTCACTCACCTCGGATAATGCTACTCACATACTAAGGTGGTAGGAGATTAAAGGCATTAATACTAAAATACCTAACACACAAACATATAGTCTTTCAACTTATATTGGCAACAGATAGGCTAGAGGACATGAGGACCCAGATGGCAAATGTACCTAATTAGCCCAGACTGTGGTTCTCCAATCTGAAGAATAGATACTGGGATCTGGGTGAGTTTCCAGACTTTCTTGTGTTACCTCCAGGATGAGGTTTCTTTTTCTATGGATAGAAATGGCATAACCTGGGTCTCACTTATTTCATGTTGACAGAACCAGACTTCTACTTATACAAACAATGAAGTAAGAAGAACACCAGAAGTTTCTTTGGTGTAAATTATGTTTGTTACCTCCCACTTTTTTCATGCTTATTATAAAGGACAAATTCCTACTAATAGCTGCAAATTCATACTTGGTTCTAATACTTGTTTTTTAACTGAATTGCCTTTTGGTGCCCCCCAACACTATAATTGTTATGGAATCAACTTCTGGTGCCCTCCTGCCACTAGGTTCCAAGTTTCTATTTCCTGTCTTCCTTTTGGGGGAGGGAGGATATTTATTAAAAACAGTTTAGTGAGCAATTCCCATTCTTCTGTAAAACTATAGAGAGAAAGAGACAGAACCTGGTCTGGATGTTATGAATTTATAACTGATATCTTTCCCCAAAGTTCCTAGAGAGGGAGGGAAAGAGAGAGAGAATTTTAACCCCCCACCCATAATAACTTATTTGCCAGCTTGAACCCTTCATAATTATTTATTCATTCAACAAATATTTAACATCCATCATAGGCAAGGCAAATTTTTGTTGGTGCTAGGGATAGAGTGATGAACAAAACACAGTCTGCCCTCGTAGAAGAGTCTAATGGGAAAAACTGATATCAAACCAACAAATCCATCACACATATGAAAAAATACTTAACAGCTGTGTGAACCTGGGCAAGCTGCATAACCTCTCTGCACTTCAGTTTCTGTATCTGAAAAATGAGGATAGGAATTAGCTCACTGAGAATTAAATTAACGTAGGTGCTGTTTCTATCCTAATTTTTCAGATGGAGAAACTGAAGCACAGAGAGGTTATGCAGCTTGCCCAGGTTCATGCAGCTGGTAAGAATAGCATCGGTGTCCATGTTCTTGTCACTCAAGATGTTCTGTTGGGACAGCATGCCATGGGTCTTGAGGTAAGAAGGGGCTTGTATCTGGATAATAGCAAAGGCTAGTAAGATTGGAACTTAGTGATTGAGGAGAAAGTGGCACAAGATGAGGTTGCAGTTGGAGGTGGGGGCCCAACTATGCAGGACTTGTTAAGGATTTGAGATTTTAAGTTAATGGGAAGTATTTTAGATGTTCAGGAGAGAGATGAGGGGCTTTTGCATATAGATATTGTGGGGGATTGCAAAAATGGTTCCAATTCTGTATCTCTCCAGGAATTTATGTCCCGTTTCACATAACTTCACTCATAGTGCTTCTCTGCTAATGACCAACAGAATGTTAACAAATATGATGCAAGCAGAAGTTTCAAAATACTTATATGCTTGGCTTAGCTTGCTCTTGCTTTCTATTACAACCATGAAAATACGCCTGGGCTAGCCTGCTGGAAGTTGAAAGACACGTATAGTAGAGCCAAGTTGCTCCAGTCATCCGAGTCAAGGCCATCCTGGATCAGCCTGTAGCCATTTGATTCCCCAAAAGGGAATCAAAGAACCACCCACACAACCTACAGAGTCATGAACTCAATTAATGTTGATTGTTTAAAGTCACTGTGTTTAGGGTGGTTTGTTATGTAAACTTATGACAGTAGACTACTGTTACAGATGCAATTTAAAGCCAAATAACTAGATGAGACAATCTAGTTGGGGAGAGCAAAGTGAGTAGAGAAGATGATTTGGAATTGAACCCTGATGTCCTCTAATGTTTAGAGGTCGGGTAACAATGGAGGAGCCAGCAAAGGAGTCTGAGAAGGAGCTGCTGGAGAAGTGGGAGAAAAACCAGCAGAGGCTTCAGTAAAATGCTAGTGAAGTGACATTGTGTTTGACAATATGGAGGTCCCCCACGTCTTGGCCCTTCCATGGGCCCCAAGTTCTGAACCGCCTCTAGTCTGTCCTTTTCTCCATCTCTAATGTTTTTGGTTAAGCCACTGCTGAATTTGGCTTGGGCTGTTTCTTGATTGTATACCTTCATTTCTTCTCTCTACAATTCACTCTTCACAATGCTGATAAATGATCTTCTTAAAATATCACGAGATTGCATCATCTATCCAAAAGCCTTTCATGGTATTGAATAGCATTCAAACTCTCCTAAACTAAGCCCCAGCAAACACCAAAAGGTCCATGCTGGAGTCCGCAAAGGTACTGCTTATCAGGTAGGAAGCTTTGGGGCAGGTGTATGACATTCTTTACATGGTTGAGTTTCATCTCTTTAAAACTGAGAAAACATTAGAGCATATAAAATCTAAATCTACCTCTAGACCAGGACCAAAACCTAAATCTGTTCTCTCTCTCTTCTCTTTCTGTCAATATCAGTTCCCTCCTGCTTTAGTAAAATTATTAAAACTGAGCACATGGCTGCATAGCAAGACTACATTTTCTACCTACCAATCAGTTAAGTGAGGCCAGAGGTCATCGAATGTGAGTGGAAGTGAAGTGTACCACTTTCTGAACTGGGATTTAAGACATTAGGTATGCTTTCTCCAAGTCATCTTCACTTTTCCCACTATGTTGTGCTGCATGACCATGTGGAATATAATTCCCCTTCCAGTTCTGTAGTATGAAAAAACATCTTTTTAAAAAAGTCCTTCTATTGGGGGGTCAATTTGTTATGCCTTTTAACTAACACCTCATCTACACCTGTAAAGTTGTTGAGAAGTAATTTATGTGAAAGCACTTTGCAGAATTTTAAAGTAAGGCAGGCAAGTGAGGTAGCAAGAACAAGCGATTTGGATTCCTAAGATCTGGGGTCCAACCTTTCCAAAGATTTAGGCATGAAGTTAAGATGACTTTAGGAACCTGTTTGGAAGCATCCATTAATTCCCACTGATATGATTATTAGTGGAAATTATTATTACTATATTAATAATAATATTAGTGGAAAGAGTTGATACCTATGTTATTTTTGCTGAATGTGTGTTAGGGCACTGATTTGAAACCTGTTTCTTTTTAAGGTCATCCATGACTCACCTAAAAATCCTTTACCCTATTATTTCTTCACCCCATTATCTCTTTACCCTATTATTTGTTTAACTGGGATTATAAGAGAACATTCCTCACTCTAGGGATCTTTAACACTGATGACTCTTGTCCAGGGTAGCAATCACAGTCTAGTCTATTACTTCCATTGTATGAAGAAGGAATTTAGACAAAGAGAGATCTATGTTGGCTTTCTTTGAATTGCAGATCTGGAGAGAGAGAAAGAGAGAGAGAGAGAGAGAGAGAGAGAGAGAGAGAGGAAGAGAAGAGAGAGAAGAGAAGAGAAGTGGAAGTGGAGATAGGTGCAGATTTTAGGACAGGGCTCTTACTAGGGCCTACATCTAGGTAGAGGCTGCCATGATGTCCCCTAATAATTTTATTTTTTAAAAATATTATTTCAACTTTAATTTTGGATTTAGGAGGTACATATGAAGGTTTGTTATATGAGTATACTACATGATGCAGATATTTGGGATATGAATTATCCTATATGCAGGTAGTGAGCATAGTAACCATTAGTACTCAATAGCCTTTCAGCCCTTTTTCCCCATCCTGCCAGTAGTCCATCAGTGTCTATTGTTGCATCTTTATGCCCACGAACACCCAATGTTTAGCTCACACTTGTAAGTAAGAACACACAGTATTTGGTTTTCTGTTCCTCTGTTAATTTGCCTTGGATAATGGCTTCCAGCTCCATCAATGTTGCTGCAAAGGACACATTTTCATTATTATTATTATTATGATTATTTTAACAGATGGAATCTTGCTATGTTGACTAGGCTGATCTTGAACTCCTGGCCTCAAGTGATCCTCCCATCTCGGCCTCCCAAAGTCCTGGGATTACAGGCATGAGCCCACCATGCTGACATGATTTATTCTTTTTTATGGCTATATAGTATTCCATGGTGTATATGTATCACATTTTCTTTATTCAACCCAACATTGATGGACACCTGGATTGATTCCATGTCTTTGCTATTGTGAATAGTGCTGTGATGAACATATGAGTTCAGGTGTCTTTTGGAGGAATGATTTTTTTTTCTTTTGGATATATACCCAGTTATGGGATTGCTGGGTCAAGCAGTAGTTCTGTTTTAAGAACTTGATTCTTTACAAGCTAGCCCCATAGCTGCTTTTCTACTAGATTTCTAGACTCACAGATTATCTTTCCTTCTTTTTCATCTTACCTATGCATCAATTCAAATATACCTGCCTTTGTTATAGCCTCCCAGGCTGGACTTTGTTCCTTCAGGATACAAGCGGCTGACATAATAACTTAACCTCCACAGACAAGAGATGTGAAAGCCTCCAGAGCTTTCCATTCCTTGTGAATTTTTTAACATTGGCATACTGGAAACAATGCTCTCGTTTTTTTCTAAGTTAGAAAAGTGACTTGATGGTGAACTCTGAGTTCAAGAAGGAAGGTGTGCAAAGATAGTGGTAAATTAATTTTGACCAAGGGCTCACAAAACAGGTCCCAAATAGAACTTCTGTAGTTAGACTACACAGTCTATTTATAACCTTTTCACACTCTGAGAGCCATTAAACTGAGGCAGAGCAGAAGGAGAAAGACCCTATTACTTAGGCAAAAACACAGGGCAAATGATGGTTATTACGGACACAGTGGTCTACATATAAGGCAGTTCACCACTTTGCTGTGGATTAGGGGCTTATTCAGAGTATTTTGATTCTCTGGATTCTACAGCCTGGGCTCTGTTGTTGCAGAAGGGAATTCATTTCTTGGCCCTCATTGTCAACCTTCTGCTCTTCCTAATTACAAACACTCATTCTTGAATCTCTCTAGTAGCATCTTCTAGCCATATAAAAACTTTCTTACCCTTGCCATTTCTTTCTCCTGATAAAACAATCTAGCACTAGCTGTGAGAAGCAGGATAAATTTGCTTTTCAGAGAACAATATTACTGAGTTTGAGTGCTATACAGATGCTGTATTCTTGGATCTTTAGGGCTTCTGAGAGTGAGTTTGCAGATCAGGGTCTTCCATTCATTCTTCTTTCTTACCTTTCTCTTTTTCCTTTCTTCTTTTTTTTTTTTTTTTTAAGTGGAAGGAAGAGGAGAGAGGCTAGATCTAGCCTCTCAAAGCAGATTTCAAATGTTGTGGAAGAACTTGCTTCCTGTCTTTGAAAGCACCATTCTAATTGATTGTTTTACAGTTGCCTTTTGTTTGTGAGGGGTCATGCCAATCGATCCACTTCGTGTTTATAAACACATCCCAAAGCTTAATTGTAGATCTATTGTCTGTAACTTGAAATGCATTTTCCTACAGAAAAATGAAAATGTTATAATTCCAAGGTCAGCTCAATTATGAGTCCATAGTTGTTTGCAAGCAATAAAAATGTGTAGAAAACCATACTGTTGCAAGTCTAGTAGACTTAATGAACAGGAGCAATAATGCTCAATGAGAAAAAGCTTACTGTATTTTTATCTTGAATGGTGATGAAAAAGAAAAATAACAATATGGTCGGAGTGGGGATACACTTAGAGGAGGCTACAGAAGATGTATTGAACTTAAGAAATGAATGGGGAGGTGGCAGGAGAGGAATAGATAGGATGAGCTTAGTGGGAAACAGATAGGTGTTTTCTGCTCTGAGATGTATCCTGTGGCTGCCATGCTCCCAGCCCTTCTGGAGCATCTGTACCTCCAATCTCACATAAGTTGCCATATGAGTTGAAATATCAGCCTCCCTATACACAGCCTGCACGTGTCTTAATATGTCTCTCATTTCAGAGTCTGTGGGAGGATAGGTAAAAGGAGATTGGGTATCCCAGGTTATAGTCTCCATCCTGTAGCCCACAAGTTGGGGTCCATTTTAAGTCAGATTAATGGAGACTCTTGGTTAACAAATAACTCTTTTAGTTATTTTTAAATGTACAATTAAGTTATTTTTGACCACAGTCACCCTGTTGTTCTATCAAACAGTAGGTCTTACTCATTCTATTTTTTTGTACCCATTAATTGTCCCCATCTCCCTCGACAGCCTGCCAATACCCTTCCGAGCTTCTGGTAATCATCCTTCCCCTCTCTATGTCCATGAGTTCAATTGTTTTGATTTTTAGAGCCCACAGATAAGATAAGTGAGAACATGCAATGTTTGTCTTTCTGTGCCTGGCTTATTTCACTTAGCATAATAATCTTCAGTTCCATCCATGTTGTTGCAAATGATAGAATCTCATTCTATTTCTGGCTGAATAGTACTCCATTATGTGTATGTACCACGTTTCCCTTATTCATTCATCTGCTGTTGGACACTTAGGTTGCTCCCCAATCCCAGCTATAGTGAGCAGTGCTGCCGGAAACGTGGGAGTGCAGATATGTCTTCGATATAATGATTTCTTTTATTTGGGGTATAAACCCAGCAGTGGGATTGCTGGATCATATGGTAGCTCTAGTTTTAGTTTTTTTTGAGGAACTTCCAAACTCTTCTCCATATTAGTTGTACTAATTTGCATTCCCACCAACAGTGTACAAGGTTTCCCTTTTTTCCACATCCTCACCAGCATTCGTTATTGTCTATCTTCTGGATATAAGCCATTTTAACTGGAGTGAGATGATATCTCTTTGTGGTTTTGATTTGCATTTCTCTGATCAGTGATGTTGAGCACCTTTTCATATACCTGTTTGCCATCCGTATGTCTTCTTTTGAGAGATGTCTATTAAAATCTTTTGCCCATTTTTGATTAGATTATTAGATTTTTTTTCCTATAGGGTTGTTTGAGCTCCTTATATATGCTGGTTATTGATCTCATGTCAGAGATTAATTCTGGTTAGTTTGCAAATATTTTCTTCCATTCTGTGGGCTTTCTCTTCACTTTGTTGATTGTTTCCTTTACTTTGCAGAAACGTTTTAACTTGATGTGATCCATTTGTCCATTTTTATTTGTAAATCTTTTTGTTAAACTCTGATGAAGAAATGTGCTATTTTATGTAAATCTTTATATTTAACTCTGATGGAGAAATGTGCTATTTTACATAAATCTTTATGTTTAACTCTGATGAAGAAATGTGCAATTTTACATAAAACTTTATGTTTAACTCTGATGAAGAAATGTGCTATTTTATGTTGCAGAAGCACAGCCTTCTGTTGAACAGATCTTTTAGAAGGAAGTCCCTTTCCAGTCTTGAGTCTTCATAGAATTAGTTTGCTCTCTTCTAAAAATATCTGCCCATCACTCTTATTTAGAATTCTTCTTTTCCTGAGACTGTTCATGTATTAGGATGTTCTTTCCCCAGACTCTCTGTTTTTCCCTTTACTCCTCAAAAAGAACAGACTGTCTTTCATTTTAAGGTTTAAAAACAAAACATAAATAAATCATGATAAATTGATTGGATTATAAAAACCAGTCAATTTGTACAAGTTTCAAAACTTCCTGAAATGTTAAAAAAACTCTCATAGTAATTGTCCGGCCTGCCTGGACCACTTGTTTGCTGAGACCCCAGGAATTAAGCCAATTGAGCCAGATAGAGCCGAATGGACAGGATGTTCAGGCTTTATTGGAAAATCCCCGGGCGGACTGACTGGACCCGTCCAGCAGGGGAGGGTCAGCAGTCTCGCGCTGGTTTTCTTTGTTCCGTGATTTTTATAGAGGTGGGGGAACCGGGAAGTGGAGGAGCTGATGCGACAGATGGTGATTGGTCAGTTTGACCATCAGGCGGGAAGTCAGTGAAGGGCTGATGAGGTGGTTTGTGATTGGTCTGATCGGTTGCTGGGCAGAAAGTTGCTGAGTTACCTAGGGTCGTTTGTGCTTGGGGCTAGGACGCTGGGCAGCGCGAGACAAAGGATGTCCACGTGGTGAGGTTAGGTATTTTCCACGTGGCCGGGGGCTGGGTGGGAGCAAGAGGGGATCCAAGGGTCCTCTACCAGACAGTAATTATTTACCATTTTCAATTTCCTGAGTTCTCTTCTGAGGTGGTAAGTACTGACTCCAGTTTTTAGTTTGGGAATCAGCGTATTTGTTTGGTATAGGTGCCAAACTAAACTAGTCTTACTATAGCCTGGAGTTGATATAAGATAGTTTTATGGACAGGCCTGAGCAATGGTCCCTTTGAGATGTGCTTTCAGCTTCTACTTTCAGAGAATAGGTTATTCTTATCCCCATGCGTTTCACTCCATTTCCTCCCTAGGTAAACTCCCCCCCCCCCCACCCATCATTGCTTGGGTCTCCTGTGTTCCTTAGTGTGCATCAAAATAACCTGTGTTGACCTAAAAGGAAGACGCTGAAGCAGAATTAATATAAGTAGTGAGTTAATTTGGGCCAAATTTGAGGATTGCAACCTGGGAGCACAGATTCCATTTCTCCTGACTATACACTCCATTTAGTAGCACTTACAAGTAGATTTTTGAAGGCAGAAAGAAGGGGCAGGGAGTGGGCTGATACAAAGTCATCTGCCAGGAATTCTTATTGGTTTACAGAAATAACATTGATTAGTGATTGGCTAGACATTTTAAACTATAGGGTGTTGGTTATAGTGTCTGGTGTGGCATTAGGTTAATTTATAGCAAGCAATAGCAGGTAGTTTCAAGATATGAATATATAGCTCAAAGAAGGGAGTAGGGTGTGATTGCTATCTCATTTCAATGCCTCTCTGGGCCTAATAATTTGAAAGGGCTCACATTCCTTAGATGAATCTTTTTTTCTTTCCTCACCTAGTAAGGACATGGGTTGCTGGGTTTCACTTTGGGAGTTTCTGATTAAGTAGGCTTGAAGTTGGGCCCAGGAATGTGTATTTTGAACAAGTTCCCATGTAATATTGATACTTCTGGCCACAGAACCACTTTGCCCTAGGTCAATCAGGCTCCTAGCTTCTAGCAAGGGCAGTTTTCTCTCTGGCTCTAAGCTTCAGTCTTATTCACCCTATCACAATCAGGCCTCTCTATAGCTCTGCTCTAGACACTCCAAGCTTCATAGCTGGTTCCTTGGAGGTTGAAGTCAATTTCCTACCTAAACCCCAAAGACGCTTTTCCTGACTTCAGACTGTAGAGTCCAGTTCTGACAGCTGTGCATGTTGCAAGTCTCCAGGGTTCTGGGCTTTTCAAGTCTCATCCTCTCTTCATTCCAGTTTCCTGTTCTTTTCAGTTGTCAGCAAATCCACCCTGCTGAAGTTCAGCTTTTCACCTCCTCTTCTAAGTAACACGTTAATTCTAATTCCTTCATGATGGGTGTGTGATCCTGAGAGCCATTTTGTGTTTCATCTTTTCCCTCCATAGCTTATCTTAGTCCATTTTGTGTTGCTGCAACAGAATACAACAGCCTGGATATTTTTTAAAGAAAACAAATTTATTTCTTACGGTTCTGGAGGCCGGGAAGTCCGAGATTGAGAGGCTGGCGTTTGGTAAAAGCCTTCTTGCTGCAGTTAGCCCATGGTGGAAAGTGACAGGGCAAGAGAGTGAAGGAGAGCAAGAGGGGGCCAAACTCACCTGTATAACGAGCCTGTTCTCTTGATAACTGTTCTCTTGATAACGAACCCACATCTGCAATAACAACATCAATCCATTCTTGAGGGCAGCGCCGTCATGACTTAATCACTTCTTAATAGGCCCCCCCTCGAAACACTGCTGCATTGGGAGATTAAGTTTTCAACACTTGAACTTCAGGGACACATTCAAACCAGAGCATAGCTTTTAGCAGATGTTCATTGCCTGCCTCAAAGCTGCTGTAATTGAAGGTGGGAACTGGGTTCCAGGGCTTACTGTGGCTCCTAGATCTGTAAGTTATTTCCCACATGCTATTCCATTACTCAGACATTGATATTTCTGCCAGGGAAATGGTTTTGCAGAATTGCAGTTTCAGGCTGATAGCAGCTTTGGAGTAAAGCCAAGGTCTCAATAATATTTCTTTTATTTGATTCCCACTAGTCTGACAACAAAGCCTTTGTTCTCTAGATGAACTGTATGTGTGTGTGTGTTTATTATAAAGAATTGGCTCATTGGGTCATGCAATTATGGAGGCTGAGAAACTTTACAATCTGTCATCTGCAAGCTGGAGACCCAGGAGATCTTGTGGTGTCCAGTCCAAGTACAGGATAAGACTGGTGTTCCAGCTTGAAAGCAGGCAGACAGAATGAATTCTCTCTTTTGTTCTATTCAGGCTTCCGAAAGATCGGATAAGGCCCATCCATGATGGGAGGGGCAGTCTGAGACTAAGTCTGCTGACTCAAATATTAACTCTTCCAGAAACCTTCACAGACTCATTGCAGAATAATGTTTAACCAAATATCTGGGCGCTCTGTGTCCCAGTCAAGTTGACACATAAAATTAATGATCACAGCCTTACCCCTAACTAACTCCTGTTAATCACAGGGGTTCATATAAATGAACAATCACACAGAGCATCTTCTCAGGTACCATGAGAAGCTTGCCATATTTTTCCTCTCCTTCAGGATTGCCCTCTTCTTAGATGACCTGCTGTTGACCTCAGATACCTACAGAGACTCTGTTGCTGCCTGTCAAAGATGCTGTCACCTTCCACTCACCAAAAGCGCCTCTGTTCTCTCTCATCTACTAGGTAGCAGTGCTGGAAGTCTTGTATGGAAGTGGAAGGTCTGATATCTTTGCTGAATATATTGGCACCTCTGGTTGGCAAGGTTGCTAGTGTTCCACTCTGTTGATGCAGGCCCTGGTGGTAGCACTGATGTGATAAAGATTTCAAAGCACCAACAGGTTCTCTACTGAAGTAGAAAGGATCTTTTTATGTCTTTTGTCTTATATTTCTACCTGGGCTCCAAAGTCATGCTTCCTGGTGTTGCCAGTGAGCAGAGAGAATTGAGGGAAGAAGCTTTTTGCAGAGATGGCTAGCTGTTTGCTAAAATTCCACTATGTAGAATGAGTGCCAAGAAGTAGCCACACACATATTAAAAAAAAATTCTGAGGCCCTGTACTCCACCTTTGCATTTGGTGGAGTCATAGGACTCGCTCACACTGATGTGAACAGAGCTGATGTGTCTGGTTTCTGGGCCATAGAGTTTAAGAAGTGGTGTGTGTCTCCTTCACATTCTCTCTTTCCTCTTCTGCCAGCTCTAATACCTCAAGGAATGTCAGAATACAGGACAGAAGGAGCAGTACATCCATCTTGGACTGTTCTGGGAGCAAGAAATACATTTTCTGGGCTGGGCGCAGTGGCTCATGCCTGTAATCCCAGCACTTTGGGAGGCTGAGGTGGGCGGATTACCTGAGTTCAGGAGTTCGTGACCAGCCTGGGCAACACGGTGAAACCCCGTCTCTACTAAAATACAAAAAATTAGCCGGGTGTGGTAGTGTGCACCTGTAGTCCCTGCTACTCAGGAGGCTAAGGCAGGAGAATTGCTTGAACCCAGAAGGCAGAGGTTGCAATGAGCTGAGATTATGCCACTGCACTCCAGCCTGGGTGACAAAGCGAGATTCCATCTAAAAAAATATATATATGTTTTCTGTATATTTAAAAATAATTAAAATGATAAATTGTATCCTTGTGTCCTTGTGTTATGTGTATTTTACAATTTTAAAAATTACATTTCTACTATGACAAGTTGCTGAAAATTTGAGGTCTATTTGTTACAGCTGCTAACTAATGGTACCCTAACTGATTCTCAGCTGCTTACATTTGTTCTCATTTAGGATTCATTTACCAGGATATTGGCACGAGCCACACACGGAGTGCACTAAGAGCAATTCTCAGAATTTTCTTTCTGTTTTCAACTTGGCCCTATGCCCTTGGCAAGTGTTGCTTTCTTTTTTTTTTTGAGACGATGTTTGCCTCCTGACCTCAAGTGATCTGCCCTGTCTCAGCCTTCCAAAGTGCTGGGATTACCAGTGTGAGCCACCACACCAAGGCTGCTTTACAAGTTTTAGCTCTGTTACTGTTGATGATGTACCTCACAGACCCTCCAGTCATGCCACATGTGAATCTTTAGTGAACAATTTAAGTTTGAGTTTCTTCCAAGAAAATAATAAAATACTATAGGAACAACAGATGTAATTTCCAGAGAAAGGGCAGAGGATAGATCCTTACATTTTTTTGGGTACTTAGTCCAAAGAGTATTTGGATACTTGCTATACGTCAAGCAATGTGCTAGCCCATTTTATATTTTACTACTATAATAGTTGTTACAAAGTTCTGCATAATTAAACCATAGGACAAAAAAGAATATATTCATAATAAAAATTTGGTTTGAAACTACATGGAGAATTGTGATGCAATTATTAACTGTTATTTATTTATTTTTTTGCTGCTCTTATGGTGGAAATTTGTTCATTATATTAACTGTTATATTATAATACAATTTTGTACATGCATCTCTAAATTTAAGTATTATTTTATACAATGTTGTTTGTCCTTTAGAATTTTTACTAATAAGGAAAAAAGTAAATACACAAAACCAAATTAAATGAAGGTTACTCATATTTTAGAAGTGCACCAAAAGAAAAATGACATTTAAAAATGAGATTTTGCATTCCTCCTGTCACTTTTATTCATCAAGATACAAAGATAAAGAATTTTAACGCTATACAAAACAAGCTTGATCATGTCCCCTTAACACTAAATAGATTTTGATAATATAAAAAAAGCAAATGTTTTAGAAGTTATGGCTTGAGCTGGGTGCAGTGGCTCCACCTATAATCCCAGCACTTTGGGAGGCCAGTATTGACACATAGCTTGAGCCAAGGAGTTTGAGACCAACCTGGGCAACATGGTGAAACTCTGTCTCTTCAAAGAAAAAAAAAAAATTAGCTGGGCATTGTGACATGTGTCTGTAGTCTCTGTTACTTGGGTAGCTGAGGCAGAAGGATCCCTGGAGCCTGTGAAGTTGAGGCCATAGTGAGCCATGATGGCATCACTGCACTCCAGCCTGGGTGACAGAGCGAGACCCCATTTCAAAAATAAATGAATAAATAAATAAATAATAAAGTTATAGGTTGATAGTTTTATATTTAAAAATCATTTTGCATAGGTAGTTATTCAACTTACATAAATCATTATTTTCCCAAGATGAATGTGTATGTGTTTATTCCATCCAGGCTGCTTTAACCAAATATAAACTCAATGGCTTATAAACAACAGAAATTTATTACTCCCAGTTCTGGAGGTTGGGAAGTCCAAGGTACTGCTGGATTCAGTGTTGGGCAAGGGCTTTCTGATTCACAGATCATTCCTTTCAGCTGTATCCTCACATGGTGGAAAGGGCAGCCAAGCTCCCTCAGGTCTCTTTGATAGGGCACTAATCCTGTTCCCGAGGGCTCCATCCTTATGACCTTATCACTTTCCAAAGACCCCACCTGCTAATACCATCACCTTGGGCATTAAGATTTCAAAATATATATTTTGGGGAGACAAATATTCAGACCACAGCAGTATGTATTCAAAGACTATTCTAATAAAAATTCAAAGGTTATTGCTTTCTTACTACATTGAACATTTATAAAATTTTTGTAAATACCCTGAAGTCTAAGAAAAATATGCCGGGAACATATTTGACAAAATCAAAATTTATACTCAAGAGTACGTGATAGCCCTATCTAGACCAGGATTTAAATAATTGAAATCACCACTGAAGATAGAAAAATGTACAATATCTAAGCATTAATTTTACCATAAGAATAAAAGAGAGGATGATGCTGATTTGCTGAATTTCTAAGAATCAGGAGTCTCATAGATTATCTGAACTTTTTTTAAAAAAAGCTTGAAAAGTGAACAACTACTAATTTTGCTGAATTTCTAAAAATCAGGAGTCACACAGATTATCTGAACATTTTTTATAAAAAGCTTGAAAAGTGAACAACTATTAATTCTTTTATGTCCTATGAATATTTAATATATATTAATATAATATGAATTATGTGATAATGATAATATGAATATTTAATATAACTTATTTAAAACTATACATAATCCTATCTTAATAAAACTTTGTAAAATATATTTGGGTGAGCTTTTTCATCTTTTGCTTTTTTTTCAGGCAAAAAAGATTTGAAGAAAACTTAGTAGCAGAATTGCTATTAAACTTCGTCATTTAGGATTTACTTTTTAAGGAAAGAAAATTAATTGTTAGTATTGCAAATTAAATATCTTTCACCTTTCTAATAATCAAATCCTAATCACATATGACTCGTGAAAACTATAAATTTTCTCTTGTACACTTTGCTGATAAAATAATGAGAAAAATAAAATAAGACTCTTTTTTAAACTAGAGGTTTTAATTTATTATTATTGGTATATATTTTTCCCGCTCCTCCTCACTTCCCTTATCTCTGCCTACAAAGTTCCAAACTTCCTTTAAGGTCTATCCCAAATGCCACTTTCCCTAAGAAGTCAAGCACATTGCATGCTTAGCTCGTGTTGTATTCTGCCTTTAATTACTAGATACTCTGGGGCAGAGATTGTCCCTTCCTCATTCTTGTGTCACCAATGGCACAAAGCACAGTCCTTAAGTTTGATGAGACCTAAGTAAACATTTGCTGAATTAAAATGCTAAAGACTTATGATTTCCCCTTCCTCTATAAAATAATTTGGGTGTGCTGTTGATCCAAACCTCTCTCCTCATTTTACATAGGCATGCAAATTCTTCAAGAACAAAAGTCAGCCTGGGCGTGACTCAGCAATGCTGGGTCAGTGTGTCGACCCTGCTCTGGTAGCTTCCAGAGAGCTGAAGAAAGTTTGTTCCAGCCACACCAGGTGGCAGTGTGAACCGTGTCTGCATGGCTGGAGTATGAGCAAAAACATTGTAGACATTCTACCAAAAAAGACATTTAAAAACAGTTTAACACAAAACAGATAAATAAAGTCAATCTTCTATATTTTAGGGAGAGATTCAAAGACTCACATGATTTATACAACTGCTGTTGACACAGAAAAGTGAAGAAATAAGTTTTATTATTTGCACTGGCAAGAGGTCCAGAGAGAAATAAGTATGTATCCTGGCAGACAAGAATAAATCTTGGCATTTATATAAAGGAATGGAAGTGATCATAATGAAAGTTAACATTATTATACTATTTTGCAAATATGAGAATAACTGTAAAAGTCACAATTATTCCTTGAAACTCAACTGGTCAGACTATTTCACTTATTAAAAAAATCAAGAGATTAATCTGATTTTAAAATATAACTGATTTTGGCATTATGGTTGAATTTTGGTGCAGGTAAATGATTTGTGCGAAGTATTTTTCATGTATATGAGTACCCTTACTGTCTTAAAGTTGGGATTCTGGGTTAAGTCCTACTGAATTTGGGATATGGAGAAATAAGAAACAATTGCATTATTCTGGTATCAGTAACGTATTCCTCCATGAAGTACTCTGCAGTACTTGATAGATATCAGCACTTCCACCTTTGAGTTGATCTTCTGAGTATTTTCTGCAGCTATAAGGTAGTGGGGAGCACTAACAAACAGAGAGAAATCTCTCCTTTAGACACTTATTATTATGGACACTCCTGATTACTCAGCACTCCTTGAATGCTCTTTTAATGCTTGGAAAATTTCCTGTCGTAGGAGTCTCTCTTTCCTAGGTTGCAGCAGGAAACTTGCTTCCCTTGGGGTCATGGGTGTGCGTCCTGGATTCTACCAATTCCCAGCTTCCCTGGGGTCGTAGGTGTGTGTCCTGGATTCTACCAATCAGATGCACTCTCATGTGGCTTTAACTCAGAAGTGAGCAATGGGAGAAAGGAGGCATGTAGAATTTGTCCTTGAGCAAGGGTGGCAACAAAGATGTTGGGGCTCTTTAGGATCTTCGATGCCGGAGTTTCTGGCATCTGATTCCGAGAAAACCCCCGTGAGCTGAGCAGCATTTGTGCAACTCTTGGTAAGATGCTGACCGTACATCAGGGATGCTTTGGTTGTAGTAGCTCCTGCAGAGGAATTGGACATTGTTCCTGACTGCCCAGCATCCAAGCCTTGTTCTCAACCCCTCTCAGAGCATCTGTGAGCTACCTACCAGTCTTCAATTCCTTTTTCACTTAAGCCGCTTAAAACCCTGACTGAAACAGGAAGAAGAAGAGACACTCTTTTTTTTTTAGACACAGCTTTTGGGATAATTTATAACATTTTTGTTGTGTTATAAACCTAGGGAAATTTTCATATGAAATTCCTGGCCTCAAGAAAGGAAGAATGAATACAATATAATGGCTGTAATCTGGAATTGATTAAAGATCCAGTAAATGAGGTAAAGCAATAGCGATTGAGTAAAGGTAAAGTGATTTCAATATTTATAAGTAGATGCTTTCTATAAAAAAAGAAATAATTTTAATGTTTAAAACTAGAGCAATATTAAGAAACACCTAAATTTGATATTAAGGAATAATTGAGCAAAGTCACACTTTAAAAACAAGCAGAATAGAAGACTATTGTTTTTGTCTAACTAGTATGCTATTTCCCTTTGTTAAATGGAATCCTTCTTTATTATGGGGAACCCTTAGCATGGGACTAGCATCAGGCTGTTCCACTGTTTCCCCATTACCCCAAGGAAGGAAGGTGACCTAGCTCTGGCTAATCAGAATACTCCCCTCCCTGTCCCATGTTCACGTATGGGCAAATGATCCAAGCAGGGTGCATCAGAATCTTACCTGGGATTTTGTATGTGGACTCTGGGACAGTCTCTAGTCCACTGGAATTGCAAGCTCTAAAGACAATGTAACAATTCTCCCTAGCCATTTGGAAGAATTTGCTTATTGTGGGAGGGAAGGAGGCAACAAACGAAGAGAATGGGCATGGAGGAGAGCTGGAGGGCCTAAGACCCTAATAGCATTTTTTGAGCTTTTAGTCCAGTTATGCCTGGGCAATTTCACTTAAGCTTATTTGATTGAGTTTCTGACACTTGGCAATCAAAAGAATCCTGGTAACATGATGAAATCTGTTATTCTCTATTTCTTTTTAACTTCTTTCTTTTCTTTTTTTTTTTTCGTAGAGATGGGCTCTAAGTATGTTCACGAGGATGGTTTTGAACTCCTGGCTTCAAGCGTTTCTCCCACCTTGACCTCCCAAAGTGCTGAGATCACAGGTGTGAGCCCCTGCACCTGGACTTATTCTCTATTTTTTCTTTGCTTTTCTTATCATTATGCATAGTAGGAACAAAACCAAAGACAGAAAAAAAAACTGCTTCTAGCTTTTTTTCTGATTATAAAAGTAATAAATGCCTTTTCTAAAGAAATTGAAAGACATTAAAGAGTGCATGGGCACAAGCACACAGAGAAAAGCTAGACAAGTCAACCCATAAGCCCATCGCCCAGAGAAAAAGCACTTTTATTTATATCATCCCACATACCTATGTATATGAGTCACTGGGAGCATACTGTACTTTCATAATCTGTTCTTTTAATTTAATAAGACATTGTGAACATTTTCTTGCATCATTAACTTTTTTTCTCCTGCATCATTCAATTGCTAAACCATTCTGGAGAGCCATGGTTAAAAACTGTCACTTGACAAGCACCAGGAGAGTGAGTGTGTGGTAGACAAGTTTTCCAGCATGATACAAGAACAAACTTACTGAATCTGTCTCCCATCACTCATCAGTCTTGTCCTAACAACTCTCACTCATTAAATACATTTTAGGGCTTCAGAGAGTAGAGCAGACATGTTGTTGAGCCTCCCGTTTACCTGACTACAGGGCATCAAACAGATATGATGGCCTCATGTGGTAGAATGGAGATGATGGAATGGGGTTTGGGGAGAGAGAGGAGCCTGTGGAAAGACAGTTCAAGTGCTAGTGGGCCTAGTAGTGGGGGCTTCTGTGTAGCCTTAGAAGAAGACAATAAACCTTCCATGATATGTTGAAATTCAGTACTAGCTCAGAAGACATAAGTTAGCTCAGAGGCTAGCTCAGAGATGTACTAGCTCAGATGCTACACTGTCTAAGGAGGATTTGATTGCATTTCCCAGTTTTGACATATCCAAGGTAAGTCTAGATGCCCCATTCACTGGTGTCAGTGAGTACCAGAGTAGCTATCAAAAATACATTTAAGAAATATAAATGTGTGTGTGTATGTATATATATGTTTATACAGTCATGTGTCAATGATTGGGATGAATCCTGTGAAATGTGTCATTAGGTGATTTTGTTTTTGGTGAGCATCATAGAATGTACTAGATAGTACTAGACTAGACTACATAGCATACTCTAGTATAGTCTGCACACCTAGGATATATAATATAGCATTGCTCCTAGGCCACAAACCTGTTCAGCACATGATTGTGGTAAGTACTGCAGGCAATTGTAGCATAATGGTAAAACATATCTAAACATGGAAAAGGTATACTAAAAATATGGTATCATAATCTTATGGGACCACCATCATATATGCTGTCCATCACTGACCAAAATGCTATAATACAGGGCATGACTCTATGTATGTGTATGTATGTGTGTATCTATATATGAGATTCTTGCAGGTTTAAGAGGTATAGACTGATGATAACCTCCTCACACTAGATCTTGTTAGTACTAAGTTGGATGCTCTAGGGTAGCTCTGGTTTGCTATTCTGATAGACCATAATTTCAGGGCTTGTTATTAGTAGGGGGTCAGCAGCAGAGATGTAGATGCTCTGATCTATTCAAGCACTGCCCAGGTCACTGACAACATAGTAAGTGCAGAGGCTTTGGAAAAAGGGTTATATTCCCTGAAGGGAAGGATATAGTTCACAGACCTAGGTTTTCTCCGTGGCTACGGTGAGTACAGTCATTAATCCAGAGAAGGATAGAGGATTGGTTTGATTTAGATCTCATGGGAAGATTTCTTTTGCCATTGTGGGAAGGGGGGGAGAAATTTCCCTGTGGGAATGGTGCAAAGTTTCTCCAAAGATATGTGAGTTCTGATCCAGAATTTGAAAAATTTCCCTCAAATTCAACAAATATTTATTGAGTAGCTATTATGAGCCAAGTGCTCTCTTGGTGCCAGGAATTTCAGCTGTGGATAAAAACAAAGTCCCTGCTCTTATGCAGCTTACATTTTAGTTGGTGGAGACAAACAATACACTGACCATCACATAAACATTTTATTGTGGCTAATGCAGAGTGATACAAAGGATAAAGCAGAGAAAGGGGATAGTGATGGAGGCAAAATTGTGTTTTCTATGGAGTGATAAGACAGTACCTGAGCATAAGCCTGAAGGAAATGAGAGAGCACATCACATGGGCCCCATGAGAGGAAGAGCATTCCAGGCAGAAGACTACATAGAGGCAAAGGCTCTGAGGTTAAAGAGTCTTGGTGTGTGTGAAAAACAGCAAGAAGGTGAATGTGGCTTAAGTGGATTGGGCAAGGGGGGATTAGCAGAAGATGAATTCACAAAGACTATAGGAGCAACAGATCATACAGGGCCTTTCAAAACAATGTAAGGGGCTGGGTGCAGTGGCTCATGCCTGTAATCTCAGCACTTTGGGAGGCCGAGGTGGGTGGATCACCTGAGAGCAGGAGGTCAAGACCAGCCTGGGCAACATGGTGGAACCCTGTCTCTGCTAAAAATACACAAATCAGCTGGGTGCAGGGACACATGCCTGTGATCCCAGCTGCTGGGGAGGCTGAGGTGGAAGACTCACTTGAACCCAGGAGGCAGAGGTTGCATTGAGTCAAGGTTGTATCACTGCACTCCAGACTGGGCGACAGAGGGAGACCCCATCTCAAAAAAAAAAAAAAAAAAAAAAAAAAAGAAATGTAAAAAAGAATGTAAGGACTTTGGCTTTTACCCTGATTGGGATGGGAAGCCATAGGATCATTCTGGGCCAAGGAGTGACATAATAGGATTAGACATTACTTTGATTGCTTTGTTAAGAATAAATAGTGGGTGGAAAAACAAGGAAGCAGGGAGACCAGTTAGGAGGAAAAAATGCAGTTGTAATCTAGGTGAGAGGTTGTGATAGCTCAGACCAGAATGTGGTGGTAAAGATGGTAAGAGCTGACTGAATGATGGATATATTTTGAAGGTGGAGTCCAGATTATTAACTGAGACAATGTAAGGGAAAAAGAGGAGCTAAAGATAATATGGCAGATACTTCTAGATGCATCTTTTTTCCCCCTTACTGTTAGAATCCTGAATTTGTTGGGAGTGGCAAGTTAAACATGACATTTCCCAATTGAATATGGATGCTATCTTGTAACCGTGAGGAGAAAGCCAAAATAATTACACAGACTTTAGTCTTAATGTTCTTGGGCCACTGGAAAAGATTCCAGGAACTGTCTACTTACAACAGCTTGAGAAAAGCAATATGATTGTTCGAGTGATTTGGGTTTTCTGATCTCAACTGAAATCACTTCCTATCTGAGACAACATCAAGGTTTTTGGCTTGAAAAGCTGATATAATGGAATCATCCTGTCCTAATATGGGGAAAACTGGGAGAGAAGTGAGTTTGGGTGGGAACTTCAAGTTCTGACTGTAGACGTGTTAGTGTGTGTGGATGTCCATTATGCAGTTGACTCTACAGTCTGGTTGTTTGGAGACTGGAGAGAAACATAAAAGTAAACAGTGTCCACAGGAATAGAAAGCCATGGGGTGGGAGGAGATCTTCTAGTGGATTAATAAAGAGAAAACAGTAGGTCCCATGGCTGAGCCCAGGAACACTCCCAAGTTCAGAGGTTGAGAAATTTTTTAAAAAGTAGATAGGGAAACTGGAAAACAGTGGCTGTAGAAGTAGGAGAAGAGCTGAGAGAGAGATTCAGGAGGCCAAAGAAAGTGATCAGTTGTGACTTTGAAGTCGAGAAAAAGCCCTAGGAGTTGGCTATGTGAAAGGCACTGTGACCTTGATGAGAGCAATTTTAGCGTACTGATGTAAAAGGGACCTCACTGGTGTGGGTCAAGAGAGAAAAGGAGGTGAGGAAAATAGAGATGGCAATTACAGAAAATTATTTTGATGAGTGTTTCTATGAAGGGAAATATGGAAATGCAATGGAATCTGAAGGCCAGGGAGGGTTTTTTTCCTAATGATATTGAAGTGTGTTTATATGCAATTGGAGATATTTAGAAGAGGTGGAAAGTCTGATGTTGATGTTGAAGGATAGAGGACAATTGCTGGAGTGATGTCTTTGGTAGGTCCACAAGGAAAGGGGTGGGCATTAAGGAGGTGCATAGACAATCAGTTGCATGTAGCAGGTGTGCGAAGGCAGAGACACAGGCAGATTTCATGTTGGGAGTGTGCTTAGAAATTCTCCTCTGATATCATCTACTTAAGCAATAAGTAGCAAAATTTCGTTGAAAGTGAGGAGGTAGAGATTTGAGTTTGGAATATCCAAAGAGCGATGACATTGTTGTTGAGAAAAGCAGGGCAGAGCATTAAATGGAGCAATGTTGGCAGCAGTGGGGACCTCCTGGGGCTGGTGATTGTGCATTTAGAATGAGTCTTGTCAGCCTGGTTGTATGGTTTTCTTCAACCACATTCAGCTGAGGAGGTGCAGATGGAGTAAGTAGAGCAATTTAATGTGGGAAACGGTCTATCCAATTGAAATGTAGAGCAAGAACAGTGAAGGATGCAAGAGAGTGATTTATAGACCATGAAATCTAAGTGGAATAAGGGATAAAAGGAGGTAGGTCAGGGAGAGTAAAAAGCTGGTGAGCTCACTGGGGACAAAGAGTTGTTGTATTGGTAATGTAAGGAGTGAGTAGGAAAGAAAGAAGATGGTCAGAGAGTGGAATCATGGAAATTGAGATAAAAAACCTTTCTGTAAAAAAGATATTGTGTATTTTTCACTTTTAAATAATATTCTTTCTTTAAATATGTTTCTTAAGGCACAATATATAGTAAAATTCACATATTTTAAGTACATAGGTTGATGGCTTTTGACAAAACTATACACCTATGTCATTGCCATCAAAATGAAGATATGGGAGAGTGCCCTCTCTCCAAAATTCACTTTTGCCACTTCGCAGTCTCCTTCACTCTACACCCGACTGAAACACTGTTTTGTTTTTTTTTTTTTTGAGATCGAGACTTGCTCTGTCATCCAGGCTGGTGTGCAATGGTGCGATCTCCACTCACTGCAACCTCTGCCTCCTGGGTTCAAGCGATCCTTCTTCCTCAGCCTCCCGAGTAGCTGGGATTACAGGGATATGCCACCATACCTGGCTAATTTTTGTACTTTTAGTAGAGACAGGGTTTTGCCATGTTTGCCAGGATGGTCTCAAACTTCTGACCTAGGGTGATCTGCCCGCCTCAGCCTCCCAAAGTGCTGGGATTATAGGTGTGAGCCACTGTGACTGGCTGACACTGGTCTTTAAAACAAAAAAAATCTCCGTAAATGTGTTTTAACTATTCTAGAATTTCACATAAATGGAATCATACAATATGTACTTTTAAAATGCCAGTCCACTTTTGCCCAGAAAAATGTCTGTGAAATTCATCCATGTTTATTTTGTGTATTTGTATTTTGTTCCTTTTTATTGCTGAGTGATATTCCATTGTGTAAATAATACAATTTGGGTATCCATTCACCTGTGGGTAGATATTGGTTTATTTCCACTTAGGGCTATTATAATATTAACGTTCATGTACAAGTCTTTTTATGAGCATATGTTTTCACTCTTTTAGATAGATACCTAAGACTGTAATTGCTGCTATATATTATCTGTTTTCGCATATTGTTGGATTGGACTCACTAACATTTTGTTTAGGATTTTCAGGTCTGTATTCATAGAACTGAGAGAAGTCACCACAATTAGTCTAAGAGGGAAACATTTAGTCCTTTATTGGGAGATGGGGGCAAAATTCACCCTTTGGCTCTTCCTTTACTTGTGTTGGAGTCAACGTAGCAAGAGTCTCTTGATCCTATAAATAATGGTAAACTGAACCAGAATGCATATAAATCAGATGAATTCATCTGCCACAAAACAAAAAGCATAAAAATGCATAATGGAGTCACGGCAATGAGGGATCATGTAGAATTTCAGAAGGTGCAACAGCTCATCCTTATAACTAAGTAATGTTGCCCTATACTCCTTCCAATCTCTGTTTTTATAGGGGGGTCTCTTTAATTATATTCTTAGACAACTAGTCCTTAAGTTTATTACCATCTGATGGAAATACAGTCAGAGAAGATCCATGGGACACTGTTTTAGGGGGACGAATGGTATGATTTGAAATGTGGTTATGTGGCAAATTGTTTTCAGCTGTGTTGTAGCAATGTAACTACTAAACCATAACACCTAAAGCTGTGTCCCGAGAGAAGCACAGGTGCCCCGGGTCCTTGATGTTACAGCTCTTGACACTTGGGTGAAATATCCTCTTCCTTAAGTGTGAAGTGTCTCTGGAGTATCACAGTTTTGAAGACTGTCAAGTTCCTGAAAAGTAAAAAATACTTATTTCGTAGTATATAATTCAATTTGCAGGTTAAGATTTATAATGAATTTGCTGAAACTGCTCTTTCCTACATACTCCTTAAATACCCCATAGAACCTCTGGCAGGTATTGAGGCAATCAGTAGATTTTGAAGAAAGCAATATTGCAAAATGTCTCATCACAAAATAAGGAATTACGTGAAGATAATTGAAGTAAATGAAAAATAACACATTGTCCTCTTGACTCATTTTGGTTCTTCCCTGGCAATGAATTTGTATGAGCTGCTTGGACTATTAAGGTAAATTGATATTTTAAAGTCTGTGATTATGTGTGACAGGAGTACAATATTTGTAGGCTTTTATTTGTGTATTTATATATACAAAATATCTATGACCAATGCGAGTAAAATACCCTCTGTATTTAAATTGCTTACTTAGTAGAATACTTGCCAAACATCACTTAAATGAATACTTATTATATGTGAAACACAAGTGCTTTATAACTTGCTTTAAAAATATTTAATTAAGAAATGGAAAGGAAGGCTGGGCATGATGGCTCGAGCCTATAATCCTAGCACTTTGGGAGGCCAAGGCAGGCGGATCACCTGTGGTTGTGAGTTTGAGACTAGCCTGGAAAAGATGGTGAAATCGTGTCTGTACTAAAAACACAAAAATTAGCCGGGCAGGGTGGTACACACCTGTAATTCCAGCTACTCAGGAGGCTGAGGCAGGAGAATCGCTTAAACCCAGGAGGTGGAGATTGCAGTGAGCCAAGATTGTGCAACTGCCCTCCAGCCTGGGCAACAGAGCGAGACTCTGAGAAAAAAAAGAGATGGAAGGGAAAGTATCTTAGAGCACAATATATGTCAATAGGGTATATGACTTACATAGTCAAGGGGTTATATGACTTTGGGGCAACAATCTGTTAGAATAAGTCTTCTGAACACCTAGGGCTTATGCTGTTAAAAGCTTTTTTTCTTTTAACCAGTTAAGTAATATGTATTTTTAAAAGTATTGTTGGATTTCCTGCCATCTCAGGCAGACCATATCGAATATAACCTATGATTTCTGTAGGTGATGATTATGTGTGTCAGTTCACCAACGGTGCACACCTTGAGGTTGATTAAAGTGCATAGACACATAGGAAGAGATCGGGAAATGAAGTAGCGTAGTAGTTTGAGGCCATGGATTTAATGATGTGTCTGCCTCCTCTCTCCTTCCTTTCCCCTCCCTCCCACACCCATTTGCTTCCAATCATCTACTCATTTAAACTTAGCAAGATGGAGGATGGTTACAAGAGGTTGGTTGACCTTGGTTATTCCATCACTAACTTCATTTTATGTTTTTACATTTTGGTTTTGGAGGAGGTCCCAAGGCTGACTAAATACGTCCATGTGGGACTCAGGTGCATATGTTTATAGGCCTTTATCTCTCATTTTTGTGCACTTAGGTCCTCTACTTTCTTAGTTAGCAAAAGAATGATTTCTGGTTACATGGCACCTTGCTGGAATAAGCTCTGTGTACTTCAAAGTGCAGGAAAAGCATGACTGGCCTGCTCAATACACGTCTTTCCAATTCTTTTCTCTCTCTTTTCTTAGAAGCAGACCCTGAGACAAAGATTCAAATAAAAGCAGTTTGCTTGGCAGGTGAAGGAAACACCAGCAGGTGAGTGGGATGTGAGAGAAGATGAAGGCAGTCGGTAAAGAGAGTGTTACAAGCCAGCCTCCACCATGGGCAACTGGAGCTGAAGCCTGCTTTGACAAACAGTGGCAAACACTCCCGAGTCACCACAACCAATTCCTGTAAGTCAATAGTTGAACATTGATGGGCTGTTAAAATTTTCGCGCTTTCAGCCTGCCTGCGTGGGTCAACAAAGTGTGCTTAGGTGGCTAAAGAAAGTGGAAATCGGGCACCACGAGCTGACGTGGTGATGGCAAGGAGATATGAGTGGGGCACTTACAGTGCCGCTGGAGTTGGTGACATGAGAATGACCCCTACTCCCAGCTCATTGATTTACAGACTTGCATTGCGAGAATGAATTAAGAGACCGCTATGACTTTCCTTTACCTATAGTAGTATCTAGAAACACTGGTTTCCAATGTTAGTGGAAGAAAAATATAATTGCTACTAAGTAGAACCACATTCTACCTATTTATGCAGCATTTCTGGTTTATATCCTGCATATGTTATCCCATGAATTGCCTGACTCAGCCTTACTCTTATAATAACTTGTCTACTGACAATTTGAGTTTCTTTCTTCTCTCTTGAATGGTCAGATAGGGGCGTGTGAGTAAGAAGTGATTGATTTCCTAGTGTCAGTTTACTTCACTCCCTCAAACCAGACATTTCTTGAAATTATAGAGTAGTGATTTTGAAAAATACAAGTCAAGCACTGCCTATTTATAAAAATTCTCTATTGTCCTTATAAGGTTCTTAGCTGTGGGAGCAGGGTGTACAAATACACAGGGATTCTGTCTCATGTCGTAGTGGAGCACTGTTTTTTTTCTGCCAACATCTTTTTCTTGTAGAAACGTTTTTCCTCAAATCCATTTGGCTGTGCATGTATGTGTGTGTGTTTGCATATACGTGCACGTGTGCATAATGAGTCTCATAAATATACATCCCACTTCCAGGGTTAACATGTCGCTGGGGCTGGACCCATCTTACTAGTATTTGACTGGGCATACAGAGGTGGAAACATGATCCAATTATGGCCAGAGTATACAGTGTGTGTAAGAGAGAGAAAGAGAGAGGAACTATGGATACTGCGGGACTGAAGCTCTCCTTCTTCCTTGTTTGCTCATCCAGGATCACGTAAGGCTGGGGATGATTCTGGGCACTTTAGTGACTCCCTTAGGTGGAGAGGCATAACATGCTGAATGCGGCCAAGTGGAGACAAATAATAGAGATGAAAAGTCCTGGCAGTTTAGACCCTGGAGCTGGCTTGATTGAACTTGACCTTGGGGCCTTCTGAACCAATTTTTCTACTATCTAATAGTTCTTCTTCTCTTTTTTGCTTAAGCTAATTTAAATTAGGGTGCTAGCACCTGCAATAGAAAGGCTTCTAACTAAAACAGTCAGAGCTGGCAAGAAACTGAGAATGAAAGAGAAAATGTATCAGAAAAAAGTTTTGAGATACTTAGCTTAATAATGAAAAATCTTAAACACAATAAAATGCATTCAATATCAATAATGAGATTTTTTATGAAACCAGAGTATGTATAAAATTATGACACAATGGCTGGGCATGGCGGCTCATGTCTGTAATCCCAGCACTTTCAGAGGCCGAGGTGGTCAGATCCCTAGAGGCCAGGAGTTCAAGACCAGCTTGGCCAACATGGCAAAACCTGTCTCTTCTAAAAATACAAAAATTAGCTGGACTTGGTAGTGCATGCCTGTAATCCTGGCTCTCGCAATGCTGAGGCAGGAGAATCTCTTGAACCTGGGAGGTGGAGGTTGCTGTGAGCTGAGATCGTGCCATTGCACTCCAGCCTGGGCAACAAGAGCAAAACTCTATCTCAAAAAAAAAAAAAAAAATTATGACACAACTGGCAACAAACACTGTCCATTGTTTTCCTTAAAGTGACTGGAATAATGGAATACAAAGTTAAATGTCCGTCAATATCCACATCTGAATAACCATACTTTTGCCAGTCAGTATTTTTTCAAGAAAATATGGTGTTAGATGAAAAAAGTGTCTAGTTCAGCGTGCAACTCCAATACTCACACAAATTGTTTGCCTCAAGTCAATCAGTACTTTGGCATGCAACAAAAGGGCTTTACAAAAACTTTCCATTTTGTAACAGAATATTAAAAAACAGTACACTCAAAGGTTTACAACTAACAATTTTTAGTGCTTTATCAAGGGCATTCCTAAGTGAAACTCTTTTTTCTTAAAAATTTTTATTTTCTATAACCTTGTATTAGAAGACACATTCTTTTCCTTTTAAATCATGAGTGGCATGGCAGTGAAGAATATGACTATCTGGCCAGTGCATTGTTTCATGCCTGTAATCCCAGCACTTTGGGAAGCGAGGTGGGCAGATCACCTTAGGTCGCGAGTTTGAAACCAGCCTGGCCAACATGGCGAACCCCCATCTTTACTAAAAATACAAAAATTAGCTGGGCATGGTGGCACATGCCTGTAGTCCAAGCTACTTAGGGGACTAAAGCGGGAGAATCGCTTGAACCTGGGAGGTGGTTATGGTAAGTGGACATTGCACCATTATATGTCGGCCTGGGCAAAAGAGTGAGACTCCATCTCAAAAAAAGAAAAAAAAAAAAAAAAGAATATGACTATTAGAATAGTTTGGCACCACTGCCTTGGGTGTGAGGATTCCAACAGTTTTACCCACCAGTGCTTTTGTACCTTCAGTGCAAATGTCAACACAGACAGTGATATAGTTTGGATATTTGTCCTCACCCAACTCTCATGCTGAAATGCAATCTCCAGTGCTGGAGGTGGGGCCTGGTGGGAGGCATTTAGGTCATTAGAGTGGATCCCGCATGGTTTGGTGCTGTCCTTGCAATAATGAGTGACTTCTTGTGAGATCTGGTTGTTGTAAAGTATGGCACCTTCCCCTCCTTCTCTCTCTTGCTCCTGCTTTGGCCATGTGATGTGCCTGCTCCTGCTTCAGCTTTTGCCATGAGTAAAAGTTTCCTGAGGCCTCCCCAGAAGCAGATGCTGGTGCCATGCTTCGTGCACAGCTGACAGAACCTACAGAACTGTGAGCCAATTTAACCCCTTTTCTTATCAATTACCCAGTCTTGGGTATTTCTTTATAGTAATGCAGGAACTTCCTAATTCAGAGCAAGACATAGCTATCTGAATATTATTATGAAAATAGTGTTACTGGCAATTTCCTTGAAAGAATTTGGGGAGAAACCCACAGGAGTGGGTGGACCATACTTTGCAAATCACTGGTAAAAAATGTGCTATTATTCTATCATTGAAAAAAAGACTTATCCAGTACCTATGATTGCCAGGCACTTTTGAGAACATGGAATATGCCAGTGAACAAAACAGGGAACTCTGCTTTCATGGGGGCTATTTTCTAGCAGGGTAGCAATAGACAATAAGACAGCAAATATACTATGTTGGCAAATTAGGAAATACATTAGGAGATGATGGTGCTATGGACAAAATAAAAATAGCAGAGCAAGGTAAGAGTGACTGGGAGTGCTGGCGGATGACAGGTAGCAGGTTGAAAGTTTCGAGTGGTCGGCGTAGACCTCATTGCAAAGGTGATAATTATGAATAAAGTCTTAAGGTGAAGGAGTTAGTCATGTGGCTTTCTGGTGGAGGAGCATTTCAGTTAAGGGAACAGCCAGTACAAAAGATATAAAGTAGGGGTATGACTGGTATGGTTAAAAACATGAGGACACTAGTAGGGAGGGAGTGGAGAGATTGAATGTAAAGTACTAGAATATACGGTCAGAGAAGTAAGGGAGGGAGCACATCATGTAGATAAATGGGAGACACCGGAGGGCAGAAAAGTGATCCAGTTTCTCTTATGCCTTAAAAATGGTCAAGTTTGGCCAGGCATGTGGCTCATGCCGGTAATCCCAGCACTTTGGGAGGCTAAGGCAGGAATATGGCTTGAGCCCAGGAGTTTGAGGCTGCAGTGAGCAATGGTAGCACCACTGCACTCCAACCTGGGTAACAGAGTGAGATGTTGTCTCTGAAAATAAGGAAGGAAGGAATGAAGGAAGGAAAGAAGGAAGGAAGGAGGGGAGGAAGGAACAAAAGAAGGAAGGAAGGAAGGAGGAAAGGAGGTAAAGAGGATGGGAGGAAGGAAGGAAAGAAGAAGGGAGGGAAGGAAAGAAGAAGGGAGGGAAGGAGGAAGGAAGGAAGAAGGGAGGGTGGATGGGAGGGAGGGAGGGAAGGAAAGAAGGAAAGAAGGAGGGAAGGAAGGGAAGAAAGGAAGGGAGGAGGAAGGGAGGGAAGGGAAGGAAGGAAGGAGAAATGGGAAGGGAAGGAAAGGGAAGGGAAGGAAAAGGAAGGCAGGGAAGGGAAGGAAGGAGGAAGGAAAGAAAAAAGGTCAATTTTGTAGCTGTGTTGAGGATAGAGGACAAGGATAGAAAATGAATGTATGATAATAATGGGCCAGGCCAGAGTGGTAGGTATGGAACTGGTGAGAAGGTAGACTTAGTAGAAATTCCTAATGGTTTTGATGTGGGGTGTAGGAATAAGAGAGAATTCAAAGATAACTTCAAAGCTATTGACCTGAGTAACTGAGAATATAGTGAATCTCTTATTCAAAACCAATTCAAAATTGGCCATAAATCAAAGTGTAAAATTATAAAACTTTAAAAAGAAAATACTGAAGAAAATCTTTATGACTTATAGATAAGCAAAGAATTCTTAAACATGGGCCAGACATGGTGGCTCATGCTTGTAATATCAGCACTTTGGGAGGCCAAGGCAGGCGGATCATGAGGTCAGGAGTTCAAGACCAGCCTGATCAATATGGTGAAACCCTGTCTCTACTGAAAACATAAAAATTTTCCAGGTGTGGTGGTGCATGCCTGTAGTCCTAGGTACTTGGGAGGCTGAGGCAGGAGAATTGCTTGAACCTGGGAGGTGGAGGTTGCAGTGAGCCAAGATTACCACTGCACTTCAGCCTGGGTGACAGAGTGAGACTCTGTCTCAAAGCAACCAAACAAACAAAACCCCCCAAAACCCAAACAAACAAACAACAAACAACAAACAAAACAAATAATTCTTAAACATGACAACAAAAACATGATCCATAAAAGAAAACAATGTACTAGACTTGTCAAAATTAAAAATTTTTGCTCTGTTTAAATATTCTGTTAAGAAAATAAAGTCCTTCTTTGTCTCTTGATCTTTGTTGGTTTGAAGTCCACTTTATTAGAGACTAGGATTGCAACCCCTGTTTTTTTTTTTTTTGTTCTTCATTTGCTTGGTAAATCTTCTTCCATCCCTTATTTTGAGTCTGTGTGTGCCTTTGTATGTGAGATGGGTTTCCTGAATACAGCACACCGATGGATTTTGACTTTTTATCCAGTTTGCCAGTCTGTGTCTTTTGATTGGGGCATTTAGGCCATTTACATTCAATATTAATATTGTTATGTGTGAATTTGATCCTGCCATTTTGTTACTGGCTGGTTGTCTTTCCCATTAGTTGACTCATTTTCTTCATTGCATTTTTGGTCTTTGCCAACTGGTTTGCTTTTGCAGTGACTGGTACTTGTTCCTTTCTGTGCTTAGTGTTTCTTTCAGGAGCTCTTGTAGGGCAGGTCTGGTGGTGATAAAATCTCTCAGTAATTGCTTCTTTGTAAAGAATTTTATTTCTCCTTCACTTATGAAGCTTAGTTTGGCTGAATATGAGATTCTGGGTTGAAAGTTCTTTTCTTTAAGGATGTTGAATATTGGCCCCCTCTCTCTTCTGGCTTGTAGGGTTTCTGCCAAGAGATCCACTGTGGGTCTGATTGGCTTCCCTCTGTGGGTGACCTGACCTTTCTCTCTGGCTGCCCTTTGCATTTTTTCCTTCATTTCAACGCTGGTGCATCTGATGATTATGTGCCCTGGGATTGCTCTTCTTGAGGAATATCTTTGTGGAATTCTCTGTATTTCTTGAATTTGAATGTTGGACTGCCTTGCTAGGCTTGGGAAGTTCTCCTGGATAATATCCTGGAGCGTGTTTTCCAGCTTGGATGGTAAAAGGATCAATCCAACAAGAAGAGCTAACTATCCTAAATATATACGCCCCAACACAGGAGCACCCAGATACATAAAGCAAGTTCTTAATGACCTAAAATGACAGTTAGACTCCCACGCAATAATAATGGGAGACTTCAACACTTCACTGTCAGTATTAAGACAGATGAATGAGACAGAAAATGAACTAGGATATCCAGGACTTGAATGCAGAGCTGGACCAAGTGGATCTAATAGACATATACAGAAAGCTCCAACCAAATCCACAGAATATGCCTTTTTCTCAGCACCACATTGCACTTACTCTAAAATTGACCACATCATTGGAAGCAAATTACTCCTCAGCAAATGCAAAAGAATGGAAATCATAACAAATGGTCTATCAGACCACAGTGCAATCAGAATAGAACTCAGGATTAAGAAACACTCTCAAACCCACCCAACCACTTGGAAACTGAACAACTTGCTTCTGAGTGTCGACTGGATAAACAAAGAAATGAAGGCAGAAATAAAGATGTTCTTTGAAACCAATCAGAATGAAGACACAACTTACCAGAATCTCTGGGACACCTTTAAAGCCGTGTTGAGAGGGAAATTTATAGCAATAAATGCCCACATGAGAAACAAGGAAAGATCTAAAGTTGACACCCTGTCCTCAAAATTGAAAGAGCTAGAGGAGGAAGATCAAAATTCAAAAGCTAGCAGAAGATAAGAAATAACTAAGATCAGAGCAGAACTGAAGGAGTTAGACACACAAAAAACCCTTCAAAAATCAATAAATCCAGGAGCTGCTTTATTGAAAAGATCAATAAAATAGACCACTAGCCAGATTAATAAAAAAGAAAAGGGAGAAGAATCAAATAGATGCAATAAAAAGTGATAAAGGGAATATCACCACTGATCCCACAGAAATACAAACTACTATCAAAGATTACTACAAACAGCTCTATGCACATAAATCAGTAAACCAGGAAGCAATGGGTAAATTCCTAGACACCTGTACTCTACCAAGACTAAACCAGGAGAAAGTTGAAACCCTGAATAGACCAATAATAAGGGCTGAAAGAAGCAGCAATAAATAGCGTACCAACCAAAAAAAGTACAAGTCCAGACAGTTCACAGCCAAGTTCTACCAGACATACAAAGAGGAGCTGGTTCCATTCCTTCTGAAATTGTATCAAACCATACAAAAGGAGGAATTCCTCCCAAACTCATTTTATGAGTCCAACATCATCCTGATACCAAAAACCAGCAGAGACTCAATGAAAAAAGAAAACTTCAGGCCAATATCCATCATGAACATAGATGAAAAATCTTCAATAAAATTACTGGTAAACAGATTGCAACAGTACATCAAGAAGCTTATCCATCACGATCAAATAGGCTTCATCCCAGGGATGCAAGGCTGGTTCAACATGCACAAATCCATAAATGTAATCCAACACATAAATGGAACCTAAGACAAAAACCACATGATTATCTCAATAGATGCAGAGAAGGTCTTCAACAAAATTCTACAGCCCTTCATGCTAAAAACTCCCAATAAGCTAGGTATTGACAGAATGTATCACAAAATTATAAAAGCTATATATTACATACCTACAGCCAATATCATACTGAAATGGCAAAAGCTGGAAGAATTCCCTTTGAAATCAGGCACTAGACAGGGATGCCCTCTCTCACCACTCCTATTCAATATAGTATTAGAAGTTCTAGTCAGAGCAATCAGGCAAGAAAAAGAAATAAAGGGTATTCAGTTAGGAAAGGAGGAAGTCAAACTGTCTCTATTTGCAGATGACATGATTGTATATCTGGAAGACCCCATCGTCTCAGCCCAAAATCTTCTCAAACTAATAAGCAAATTCAGCAAAGTCTCAGGATACAAAATCAATGTGCAGAAATCACAAGCATTCTGATATACCAGTAACAGACAAACAGAGAGCCAAATCATGAGCAAACTCCCATTCACAATTGCTACAAAGAGAATAAAACACCTAGGATTACAATAACGAAGGATATAAAGAACCTCTTCAAGGAGAACTACAAAACTGCTCAACGAAATAAGAGAGGACACAAACAGATGGAAAAATTTTCCATGCTCATGGTTAGGAGGAATTAATATCATGAAAATGTCCACACTGCCCAAAGTAATCTATAGATTCAATGCTATTCCCATCAAGTTACCAATGACCTTATTCACAGAACTGGAAAAAGCCACTTTAAATTTCATGTGGAATCACCAGAGAGCCCGCATAGCCAAGACATTTCTAAGCAAAAACAACAGAGCTGGAGGCATCACACTGCCAGACTTCAAACTATACTACAAGGCTACAGTAATCAAAACAGCATGGTACTGGTACCAAAGCAGAGACGTAGAACAGAACAGAGGCCCTGGAAGCACCACCACACATCTACAACCATCTGATCTTTGACAAACCTGACAAAAACAAGCAATAGGGAAAGGACTCCATGTTAATAAATGGTGTTGGGAAAACTGGCTAGCAATGTGCAGAAAGCAGAAACTGGACCCTTACCTGTCACCTTACATTAAAATTAACTCCAGATGGATTAAAGATTTAAACATAAAACCTAACACCATAAAAATACTAGAAGAAAACATAGGCAAAACCATCCTGGACATAGGTGTAGGCAAGGACTTCATGACTAAAACACCAAAAGCAATGGCAATAAAAGCCAAGATAGACAAATGGGATCTAATTAAAATTCAGAGCTTCTGTACAGCAAAAGAAACCATCATTAGAGCAATCAGCAACTAACAAAATGGGAAAAAATTTTTGCAATCTACCCATCTGACAAAGGAATAATATGCAGAATCTACAAAGAACTAAAACAGATATACAAGAAAAAAACAACCCCATTCAAAAGTGGACACAGAATATGAACAGACACTTTTCAAAAGAAGACATATATGAGGCCAACAAACATATGAAAAAATGCTCATCCTCACTGGTCATTAGAGAAATGCAAATCAAAACCACATTGAGATACCATCTCATGCCAGTTATAGTGGTGATCATTAAAATATCTGGAGACAACAGATGCTAGAGAGGATGTGGAGAAATAGGAACGCTCTTACACAGTTGGTGGGAGTGTAAATTAGTTCAACCATTGTGGAAGACAGTGTGGTGATTTCTCAAGGATCTAGAAATAGAAATCCATTTGACCCAGCAATCTCATTACTGGGTATATACCCAAAGAACTATAAATCGTTCTACTATAGAGACACACGCACAGGTATGTTCATTGCAGCCCTGTGCACAATAGCAAAGACCTGGAACCAACCCAAATGCCCATCAATGATAGACTGGACAAAGAAAATGTGGTACATAAACACCATGGAATACTATGTAGGAATAAAAAACGATGAGTTCGTGTCCTTTGTAGGAACTTGGACGAATCTGGAAACCATCATTCTCAGTAAACTGACACAAGAACAGAAAGCCAAACACTGCATGTTCTCACTCATAGGTGGGTGTTGAACAATGAGAACACGTGGACTCAGGGAGAGGAGCATCACACACAGGGAACAGTTGGTGGGGGTAGAGGAGAGACAATGTGGGGTGGGGAGGGAGGGAAGGGTGGGGAGGGATAACATGGGGAGAAATGCCAGATATAGAATGCACCTAAAGTAAAATTAAAAAAAAAAAAAAAGAACAGCCTGGAAAACATTAAAAATTAAAAAAAGAAAGTCATAGCCTTGGAAAAATTACATGCAAATCACATAACCCATAAAGGCTTTGTCTCTAGGATCTATCTACCTATTGATGTATCTGCTTATCTTTCTTTTATCTATCACCTCTCTCTCTATCTATCTCTCTATGTGCCTATCTTTCTTTTTATCTATCTGCCTATCTTTCTTCTATCTATCATCTATCTATCCATCTATTTATCTATCTATCTATCTATCTCTCTACCTATGAGTATAAGTACATACTCTTTAAACTAAACAAGAAAATAATCCCATTTGAAAATGGGAAATGATCTGAACAAATACATATCCAAAGGATGGCAGAGAAGCACATGAAAAGATGTTTAACGTTATTAAACCCGTGGGGAAATGCAAATAAAGCCACCATGAGATATTCCAGCATACTTTTAAAAAGGCCTAAAGTGAAAAATACAATACCAAGTGCTAACAAGGATATGGAACAACTAGGTCTCAGATATTGTTGACAGAAATGTAAAGTGGTGTGGCTGGTCAGGAATACAGTTTAGAATTTCTTATAAAGTTAAATATATATTTCCCATATGATCCAGCAACCCCACTCCTGGATATTTATCCTAGAGAAATGAGAACTTATGTTAAACAAAATCCAGTACATAAATTATTCATAACAGCTTTATTTCTAATAGGCAAAAAGTAGAAACAAAACAAATGTCCTTCAACAAGTGAATGAAAAAACCAACTGTGATGTATCTATATAAGCAATACGCTGAGAAAAAAAAAATAAAAAGAATGCATGTAACAACTTAAATGAATGTCAAGGGTATCAGGGTGAGAGAAAAAAATCAGTCTTAAAAAGCTACCTATCATATGATTCAATTTATATAACATTCTCAATATTACACAATTATAGAGATGAGGAGTGGATCAGTGGTTGCTAGGGGTTAGGGTTGGAGGGGAGAGGGCATGAGAGAACTTCTTTGGGATAAAGCAGTAATTTTACATACTGATTGTATCTACTGCTGGGTTCAAACATCTCAACATGTAACAACATTTCATAGAACATTGCATACATCAATTAAAAAGTGCATATAAAAACCAGTAAAATCGAAAATGGTCTATAGTTTAGTCAATAGTATTGTATCAATGCCAATTTCTTTGTTTTTGTTACTTGTACTGTAGTTATGTAAGATGTTATTTTGGGGGGAATCAGTGAAGGATTTGCAGGAACTCTGTACTATTTTTGCAACTTATCTGTGAATCTAAAATTAATTCAGAATAAAAAGAAAAAAGCTAGAGTTTCCATTAACCAGGATTGAAAAGGCTGCATATAGAGCAAGTTTTAGAGGAGGAGATGAAGGGTTCAGTTTTTGACATTCTAAATTTCAGATGTCCAGTACAAATACTTATGTACATGTCTGGAGTATGGAAAGGGAATCTGACTGAACTATGCATTTGGGAGATTATATTTAAAACAATGAGACTGGATAGGCTCATCCAGGGCAGGAATGTAGATCAAGAAAAAAAGAGCAAGGACTGGCCTAGAGGTATTCCGCTACCAGACAGCAGGAGAAAACAGAGTGAACTCTTGGGAGGTAATAGATCCACATTTACAATTTTCCTTTTTGTTAAAGCTCATTAGGGTGAATTTGAGTGTGAGTGTGTGTGTGTGTGTGTGTGTGTGTGTTGACAGAGCTCTATTCCATTCTACCAGATTTAATGGTAAATTTGAATGTCTTTCAGTTACTGTGAATTTCTTTCTACCTTAGATATTTTTATTTGTTCGTATTTGTTACCTATCAGGAATGATGGAAATAAAAAATGTAAGAGTCCCATAATTATCATCATCACCATCATGATCATAGAAATGGCTTTAAGTGAGAACTGGTCATATGAATATTATTGCTTCTGAGTTTCAACAGTAAATGGTTGCCATTAATAACTGCACAACCAGAATCAATCAATAAGGCTCAAGATTTTGTATAATATAACATGCCTGTTCACAGGGGGGAAAAAAAACAGGAAATAACTAACGTGTACCTCTTTATGTCATCATATAAGACAAGCACAAAAGCACCACCCATGCCTCTGAGAACATTGGCCCATGCATCTTTGAGAAAAGCTTCCTCTCCTTCATCACAAGCAATTTTCCTCCAGCAGTTAAGGATGTCTGTGTACAGAGTATCAGTTTCTTCGCACCCTGACTGCGTCATCATGTGGTGGCAAACAGTGTCAAATGGATAAGAATGAGTTTCTATTCTAGTAATGGCAGTGACAGATTGTGCAATCATTCAGCTGATGAAGATGTCAGCATTCTTGGGATCTGGAAGAATTCCGTTTTGCCATGTCACAGATACAAAAGTAGGAAGCTTGGTAGATGATGATACCCCTCACAGACACATTAAAGCCTTGACGCAGCCTCTTAATTCCATCGGATTTGTAGATCTTAACCAGGCGGTTACTGAGGCTTCTGGATTCCCTTTCACCTCCAGCTTTACCCATAATAGTTGCTAGACAGGTACAAAGTCAAGCAGCTGCAAAAATCAAGAGGGTACATCATACACAAGGATGTAGCCCAGTGGCATCACTGGGGGCCAGATTGCCTGCAATGTAGTGCCACAACTGGGGCCTTTTGCCCACCCCACCTGGGAAGATTTGCTTCTATGTACCTTGGGCAAAGTTAACAGCGTAGGTGGGTAAGTGTCTGATGACACTGGTCCAGGTTACTGGGCCAGAATGACAGGACTCCCTGCTCCATGGGGGTATGAACCACAGAGTCTGTAACGCCCTTGCATTGCTTATCTGTGGAGGTCTGTTTGCTGGCATGCTGCATCTGCAGCAGCAGCTTGACCCACTTGATGGATACTGCTGTGGTCTTGGATATGGCCTCAGCCACCCATCTGCCAGAAAGTCCTTAGTGAACATCATGGTGGCATCTGTCATATTGAAAGGAAAGAGGAGGCTAGCAACTGTGGGATGGAACTGGGCTGGGAACCAACTTTGATTCTGGGGCTCTGGGAAGACTTCTTTCTCTTTTCCTCTGTATTTTGTCAATTCTGGTAAAAATTTACAGGAGATCAGTAGGAATACCCCTCTCTTTCCCTCATCTATTTAACTTGACTCAATGATTTTACAAACTGTGTGTGTGTGTCTTTTTATTCCCTGCTACCACTAGGGATCATGTGTGGTAATATCAAAGCTTCGGGAAAAATAGACATCGGTTCCATTAAAAGAATATGGAACATCTGTTGTGAGACTACTTTACCTAAACGAAAGATAAACACAAAAGCTGATTCACATTTAGGAAGTTTTTTTTACTTTCCTGAAATCATTGTTCATTTATGATCAGTATCTACTCTTACCATTTTATTTTTAACCAACAGTTCTATCTCCTTTGCCACCATTTTTCCATTATCATTGCCGTTAAAAAATTAATCCACCTAATTATTTAACTTCCACTTAATGAACAGGCAAATCACAATAATTGCTTTATAAGTTTAGGGATGTAGGCTTGCTTAGAGGTAAGTTTATAATGACTAATGCGTACTTTAGGAAACAAGAAGGGGTTGAAAATCAATGATCTTAGCATCCATCTCAAGAAGTCAGAAAAAAAAAAACGGCAAATTAAAACCAAACAAGGGGAAGAAAAGGAATAATAACAATGAAAGCAGAAAATAATGAGATATAGAACTAACATATAATGTAATGGAAAGTTTCAACCTAAAGTTATTTCTGTACAAGAAAGTTTGACAAAGATATAAGAGAAAAGCTACAAATTGCCAATATCAGGAATTAAGAATGGAACATCACTTTAGATCCTATAGACATTAAATTATGCATAAGGATATTATAAAAATTAATTCCAATGAATTAAAAAGGGCACTACTTAATTACTAATAAAAAAACAATTTATCAAACTGACATCTATTTCTGACATGAGTAAGAGTAGAATATATAAGCAGTCCTTTTGTAAGTCGCCTATTCATATTCTCAGTCTATTCAACTGGGATGTTTTTTTTTTTTTAAATTGATTCATGGAACTTTTTAATATATTAATATGTTAACTCTTTGTCATATACATTGTATTTCCCTCAGTGTTTTTACCTTAACATTTTTTTCATAGAATATACAAATTTGAAATTTTATTTTATACTTAAGTTTGTTGCAGTTTTTCTAAAATTTTTGCTATTATTCTCAGGCTATTCTTAAATGTTTTCTTGCAGTTTATGATGATGATGTGTTTTTAAAATTAATTCTTGAAAACTTCTGGAACTTAATTTGATGTGTGATGTGAAGCAAAGGATTGTTTCCCCCCACTCCCATAGCTGATTTTCTCACCATCATTTAAAATATAATCAATATTTTTTTCCTATTGGTTTGCAGTGCTCCCTTGGTCAAATACTTAAAGTTTGTGTACACTAGTTTCTGTTTCTCCTTTTACTCTTTTGTGAATTCTTCTGTAAAATTACTCTTTAAATTTTTTTTTGTGCTCTTCACACCTTTTAGAAGAACATTAATTTTACCATGTTAAAAGAAAATCCTATGGAATTTATTCAGGGTTTTTTTAAACTATATGCTTTGGAGGTAGAAATCCAGATATTTTAACCAAGTTAATGTATCAAACTGAATAAAAGATCAGATTTTGTGCTCTGACATGCATTATCTCTAAAATATCAATAGTAATATTTTATAGATTTATTGGAAATATACAATAAGATATAAAATATATAAAATATCTTGAACAATCCTTGGTATAGCTGGGTAATAATAACTCCCAATATTTATTGTCTTCAATGAATGCTGACTATTGGCTCATATTTCTGTTGATAAAATTAAAATAAAATTTGCCTTTTATTAGCATTAGAAGTATTGGGTCTTTACATCCTTTTATGCAGCATCTCTCTCCTTTTATATAAATATTTTATTCCCTTAGCAAAATGCCATCATTTTCTTTATATTAATCATGCATTTTTTGGTTAGGTTTATTCACAAATATTTTATGTTTTATATTGTTGTTTTGTATAAATTTGGTTTCCTCTCATTTTGTCTTTTTGGTTATTGATGCTATGTTAGGCAAGACTGAAAATGTGTATTTATCTTGGATTACTTTGCTGAAGTCTAAAAAATTAATTTGAGACATTTTCAATTAATTGTCATATGGGCTATAAAAGTTGATCTTGTGTCCTTATTTGGAATAAAGTGTTTATTTTTTGTTTCTATTCCTTAAGTTTTGAAATTGAATTCAAAAGAAGAATGAGAGTAATATATTCTCTTGTTTTGATCCTTAATTTTAATGGGAGTGCCTCTATCATTTTACTCTTAAGTTACTGTGTTAGCTGTTGGTTTACAGTAGGTATTTGTTACCATGTCGAGAAAGTACCAGCTATGACCCTCAGGCTGCAAACTCAGGTATGCAAGAAAAGTGACTGAAGTAAATTTGTATTTCGAGCCTTTCTTCTGCCAGATGGCAAGACATTAATCTCAGTTAATTAAGGATTTGTCCTCTCTTTTTCCAGAAAACTTACATTGGGCCAAGGCATGGGGGGAGAGTGGGCATCAGATCCTGTGCAGTCTCCTCTGTCTCTCATCTATCCCTCTATTTCTCTCCTCCCAATTCTTGCTAAATCAGTCAGCAAAGAAGGGGGAGTCTGGGTAGGGAGGAACAGCAGAGGTTGGGATATTCTTTCTTGTCTCTTTCTCTCACAGATTGCACTGGGGTATGGTAGAAAGCAAGAAACATTCAGAGAAGTTTTCCTTGCCCTGATTCCTCTTCTTTTTCTTTATTTTATTTTATTGCATTTTAGGTTTTGGGGTACATGTGAAGAACATGCAAGATTGTTGCATAGGTACACACTTGGCAGTGTGATTTGCTGCCTTCCTTCCCCTCACCTATATCTGGCATTTCTCCCCATGCTATCTCTCCCCACCTCCCCACCTCCCCATCCCTCCCCCATTTCCCCCCAATGGACCCCACTGTGTAGTGCTCCCCTCCCTGTGTCCATGTGTTCTCATTGTTCAACACCCACCTATGAGTGAGAACATGCGGTATTTTATTTTCTGCTCTTGCATCAGTTTGCTGAGAATGATGGTTTCCAGGTTCATCCATGTCCCTACAAAGGACACGAACTCATCATTTTTGATGGCTGTGTAATATTCCATGGTGTATATGTACCACATTTTCCCTGTCCAGTCTATCCTTGTCCCCTACCATAAGTTTCACAACTCTCTGTCTGTGGGGTGAAGTCAAAAGTGGAGCATGGAATGTGGAATGGTGGGAATGAGAAGGTGGGGGAGGATCCAGCCAACTGTGGGAAGAGAGGGAAAGATAAGAAGGAAGGACAATTCCAGTAGCAATTAGAAAGAGGGAGTAGGCCTAGGTCAGCATAGGCTGGCTACTGTTCTGTTGATAAAATTAGAAAAATAAAATAAATTTTGCCTTTTATTAGCATTTCACATAAAGAAATTTACTGGCTATTCCAAGTGTGGGACATCCTTGAATTCAATCAGAAATTATAAAAAAGGAAAAAATAGGTGTAACTTAAATAACTTTCTCTTTTAAATATTTCATATATATGTAAATATAGATTCCATATACATATAAACACATACATATGTAAATATAGATTTCATGAATTATATATATATATATATGTTCTGTAAATATCCTGAAAAAATATGTAATATTTGTATTTTGGGCCCTCATTCTGTATGAGCCTTCATATATATGTGTGAAGCTTTTGTATAAAGGGCAGCTTTGATGTATGCCATTGATTTTGATACAACATGTCACTTGGAAGAACAGAGATAAATGATTTATTTTGTGAGAATGTATTTAAACAACAGACTGTTTTGATTTCCTTTGCAAGAAAAGCCTGCTGTTCATTCTACCTGTCTTGGAGAATGCAGAAGGCAGGGCGACTGCACTGGGGGCCACGTTCAGCAATGCAGTCTCCTTTCTCCAGATCACACATTGCCACTTATTTTTGAAGCCGCAGTTTTGTGCTGTTATTTTTTCCTCTCCATCTGATTCATTGTGAGTCATGGGAAGCACGTTCTCATTGCTATGGGGTACGCTGCAGAGAGGGCTCACTTGCTCGTTCTGCACCATTAAATTCTTGCTTGTGTCTATCAGAAATGGTTTGAGGAGTCACAGCACAGAAAAAAAGGGAGTATGAGGATTGTACTTGGGAAGATTCAGACTAGAAGAAATAAGATTAGAAAAGTGTGTGTGTGTTTTTTTTTTCTGTGAATTAATGTGCTTTATGGACAACTAAATCTCTTTGTCTTTCATGGTTCTCAAGCAAACAAGGAGCCACTCAACAATGGCATTCTCTGCTGATAAAGGATTTCATTTGAACATGTCACTTTCTCAGGCAAGGGGTAAGGTGGGATCTTCTTAGTGTCAGAACAGCATTATCAAATGTCAAATGTCCTTGGTCATCATCTTCCCCAAATATGTTAGCTTATCATCTGTCATCAAGGAATTGAAGGCTATCATTCCAATCATACTGAAGGGACATGATTTTCCAGAATATAGGAGGTTTCGGTTTATTAAGAATCCACTTGAGCTTCTCATAGCTTGAAAATTTTAATTTGAACAAAACTGGTCCTGTACTCAATGAGAGTTACTGCCAAGGAGATAGAACAAGGGCAATATACTTTGAGGATATTAAAAGCTAGGATAGAGTGAAAGTGTGGTGTGGTTCTCTCCTTTTTTCCTTTTTCTCTGTGCTTACTACAATCATTTAAAACACAAATATGGTGCATTTTAGAACACAGAGACAGTGGATAAAAACTCATTCTTTGACCTCTCTTTTGCCTCAAAATATTTAAATCTAATTGATTTGCTGTAGTAGTAATAATTCCATTCACAAGAGAGAAGAACCGTCGCATCAGTAAAATGATAGACAAATGCAATTTGTTATATTAGGGGCAAGCAATTGGAACAAAATATATTAGTAATTTAGAAAGCATTCTGTATTTATGTACATGCTTTCTATTAAAAAGAAATGCACAGAATGGAAGAACGTAGGGGATAATGTATTTTCCCATTGGGATGAGTCCTTTTGAGATTTCTTCTATTGTTGTAAGTTACAAAAAAGCATATTTGCCCCTGTAACTGCAGCTTGCATTAAAATCTATTTTCAGCATTTTTGAATTCAGCTCACATAGCCTTCTTGTAGGCTATGAGGAGGTTCAAGCTGTTCTAAAATAGTCATCACGATCCATTACACTCTGTTCCCTGTAGCTTTTGTTCCCAGTTGTGTGTGATACTGTAATTGTGAAAGAAAATTTAAAATACATGCTGACTTTACACATGGAAAGGTTATAGTTTCATTTTTTCAAAGCATTCTTGCATATACTATCCCATATCTAGTATGAATTACTTTGGAAAAGGTAACATCTCAAAACAGGACATATCAAATAAAGATTTATTTATGTTAAAAGAAACACCTGAGAAAAATATCAAGTTTACATGTGGCATTTTGTCTTGGTTTACATGTGGGAAATAGAAAATTCAAGCCACTAATTTAAACCCTGAGGATTTACGACAAATATCTATATCACCAAAACAAAAGCATTTTGCCTAAGAACACATTTAAAAATTCTTTAAAAATTGTATTCTTGGCCAGGCGTGGTGGCTCACACCTGTAATCCCAGCATTCTGGAAGGCTGAGATGGGTGGATCACTTGAGGTCAGGAGTTGGGGACTAGCCTGGCCAATATGAAGTGCTGTCTCTACTAAAAATACACGAAATAGCTGGGCATGGTGGCAGGTGTCTGTAATCCCAGCTAGTGGGGAGCCTGAGGCAGGAGAATCACTTGAACCAGAGTGTCGAAGGTTGCAGTGAGCTGGGATCACGCAACTGTACATGCCAGCCTGGGTGACAAAGTGAGACTGTCTCAAAACAAAACAAACAAAAAAAAGATTGTATTCTTGGAGATTGTATTTATTCCATTTGTAAATAATAGTGAAAGACAATGTATGATATTTTAGATTATATTTGGAATAAAATTATCCTCTTTTTGGATGTTTTAGTTTATAGGGAAAGACTTTGAAAGTATTGAAAAACAACATAGAGAAAACACTTCCATTCTAGTTTCTGACCTCACACACATTGTAGGGAAAGCTTAACATTTTCTCCCAGGAGCAGTCCCCTATTCCTTATGCCCATTTTTTGCTTCATTTCTTCCAGTCATCCAGTCTTCCCTGACATCCTTCACTTTTCCCTTCTCTATCCAGTTATCAAGTCCTATCACATCTTCTCTTGCAAAACTGCTCTCCTTTAGAGAATCCCAGAGTTTTATGTCTTTGAAGGAGACTCCTATAGTCCATTTTTTTCCTGCAAAACTTTTTAAGTAGCAGGAACTTCCCCCAAATATTACACAGAAGTCCCCAAATTGATAGTAATTATAAAATAAAACAGATAAAAGAAAATTCAGTTTGGTTGAAGCAAGACTGTGGGGGCACGGACTCATACCTATTTTGTCCATTCGTGCTGCCTTGCTATTGTCTCCAAAGATGCCTTCTCTAACCCCAAGGGATCCTTGGAATGAAGAAAATAAAGGTCCAAAGAGATTAAGTGACTTGTCCAGGATCATGAAGCCAGTTAGTGCAGAGCTGGTCCCAGAAGTCTAGGTAACGTTTAGTGCTCTTTTGGCTACATCAGGCAAACTCACTATCACCACCACCACCTGACCCAGCTTATTGTAGTCTCTAGTCTCTCCTGTTAAATGTCTCCATTTACAGAACATAAGCTGTTTTCCATCATTTGTATCTGTCCCCTGTGCAATAGGCTCCCAGGGCTCTCCACTGCCCCTGAGATCAAGCACAAGTCTTTATGGGTTCATTTCAGGCTCTTTGTAATTTGCTCATTTTCTTACATTGCTCTCCAATTCAAAGCCACTGTGCCAGCCTGGTTGATTTCTTCACTGACCCTTGAAGCACTTCGAAGTCTTTCTTTCACTGTTCTCTTGCTGCAATGCTGTCTTTCTGTCTAAGGTGCCCTTCAAGGCTCAGATCAAGATTTTTGTAGCCTTTTCTGAGTATACCAGTTAAGTTACCCCTTTTGTCTTTTGACAAACTGTAATTCTGCAGTTCTTTTACTTTTTACTTTTAAATTTCACATGGGTAAGAATATGTAAAAATGTAAGTTCTTCCAGAATTGTGTCGTATTTTGTACATACTACTGGCATGCTACTTTGTGAATACCACCTGTGTTTTGTGGGTTAATTACGGTGGACTGCGTGATGAAAAATAATACCCCTTTCTTGGTCACCGCGGAAGAATCCACTGCAGTCTTTTCTATGTAGCTGATAGTTACTTGAGTTTACTATTGTGTATTTTTCTTTCCCATCATAGGAAATAGGGTCTAAACAGGTTTTCTATTTGATCTTACTCTGTAACTAACTATGCCATCAGCCTAATTATTAAATAATTCTAATTGAGTATAAATAAATGTCAATAATATTTTTAATGTTCTATGCAGTTACCTATTTCTATATGTTTTCAATAAAAGTTTTAAGTTTTACAGTGCAGTGATTATAATTGCTTTTCAGAATATAAAGATCACACCAAAAACCATATTTGTTCTTGCTATCCATACTTCATTCTTATCTGGATGACAAACTCAGGCAGGACTCCATTCCTTATTACCTATATAACTATAATTAGAACTAGAGAGGAGTTGCTGTCACAGGGTTATTTGAAATAAAAAACGAAGTCAGAATTCTGATTGGTTATTTAGTTTGACAATGATGAATAGCTTTACTAATTAGATTTCTATAATAGGTATTTTTAATGTGCATTAATACATTTAATAAAATTTCAAGCTACAGATTTAACTCAATTTATTAAAAGCATGTTAACAATATTCGATATTCTTAACAATATTTTAGTTTTCCCAACCATTTCTGAGTATATTAGGTTAACGAGGATGCCTCTCAGTGAGAGACTGAGAGGTGTAATTAATAGTCTTTTGATCAGTCTTGGAAAAGTCTTTTTGATATATTTCTCAGAAATTGTGAAATTGATGTCTCTAATGATGGGTAACAAATCTCTTTACAATTTAGGATGATTTCCATTTCTTTGCTTTCAACAAAATTGAGGAAGACCAAATTGAGTTGTCAGCTGATGGATCACAAAAATAATATTTGAAGATGTGCCACTGTGTAGTTTTGGCATGTAAAGTGGAAGACGTTCAAGGAATTGAATGACATTTCTATAGAAAATCTTGCCCCAATTACATCTATTTTTAATTGTGAACAAAGATTCTCAGAGCTTACAAAAAACACGTTAGAACTGATACTAAACCCGTTCTCATTATAGCAATAAATAATATTCATCCACCAAAACATAAGTGAAATTAAAAATCTTCATCTGTCCCATGAAGAGAAATAATTTCTCAGTTTTTTATGTTTAAAATGTAAAATACATTTATATCATAACAGTAATAATTATTATTATAACTTAATACTGAAGGAAAATATTCTTAAATTTTATTTTAAGTTCCAGGATACACGTGCAGGATGTGTAGGTTTGTTACACAGGTAAATGTGTGCCATGGTGGTTTGCTGTACCTATCAACCCATCACCTAGGTATTAAGCCCTGCATGCATTAGCTATTTTTCCTGATGTTTTCCCTCCTTCTGCCCCACCAAGAGGCCCTAGAGCATGTTGTTCCTCTCCCTGTGTCCATGTGCTCTCATCGTTCAGCTTTTGTTTTTGCTTTTAAATTTCACATTGGTAAGAATATGTAAAAATGTAAGTGAGAACATGAGGTGTTTGGTTTTCTGTTCCTGTATTAGTTTGCTGAGGATAACAGCTTCCAGCTCCATCCACGTCCCTGCAAAGGACATGATCTCATTCCTTTTTATGGCTGCATAGCATTCCATGGTGTATATGTACCACATTTTCTTTATCCAGTCTATAATTGATGGACATTTGGGTTGATTCCATGTCTTTGCTAATTTGAATAGTGCTGCAATGAACATACATATGCATATATCTTTATAACATAATAATTTATATTCCTTTGGGTATATGGTCAGTAATGGGATTGCTGGGTCAAATTTATTTCTGGTTCTAGGACTTTGAGGAATCGCTACACTGTCTTCCACAATGGTTGAACTGATTCATATTCCCACCAATAGGTTAAAAGCATTCCTATTTCTCCAAAGTCTCGCCAGCATCTGTTATTTCTTGACTTTTTAATAATCGCTATGTTGACTGGTGTGAGATGGTCTCTCATTGTGGTTTTGATTTGCATTCCTCTAATGATCAGTGATGTTGAGCTTTTCTTTGGTATGTTTGTCGGCCACATGAATGTCTTCTTTTGTGAAGTTTCTGTTCATATCCTTTGCCTACTTTTTTAAGGGGCTGTTTTTGCCTTGTAAATTTGTTTGAATTTCTTACAGATTCTGGATATTAGAACTTTGTCAGATGGAGCAACTGCAAAACTTATATCATTCTGTATGTTGTCCATTCACCCTGATGATAGTTTCTTTTGCTGGGCAGAACCTCTTTAGTTTAATTAGATCCCATTTGTCAATTTTTGCTTTTATTGCAATTGCTTTTGATGTTTCTGCCATGAAATCTTTGCCTGTGCCTATGTCCTGAATGACATTGCCTATCTTGTCTTCTAGGGTTTTTATAGTTTGAGTTTTACATTTAAACCTTTAATCCAACTCGAGTTAATTTTTGTATAATATATAAGGAAGGGGTCCAGTTTCAATTTTCTGCATATGGCTAGCTAGTTTTCCCAGCACTTTAAATAGAGAATCCTTTTCCCATTGCTTGTTTTTTGTCAGGTTTGTCAAAGATCAGATGTTTGTAGATGTGTGATCTTATTTCTGAGATCTCTATTCTGTTCCATTGGTCTATGTGTCTATTTTTGTACCAGTACCATAACGTTTTGGTTACTGTAGACTTGTAGTATAGTTTGAAGTCAGATAGCATGATGCCTCTGAAGGAAAAATTTTCATCCTCAAAAGCTTTATGGGTTAATAAATTTATACATTAATACATATATTTGGTTGCAGAGAAAGACGAAAGATGATCAATAAAATATTTTCAAGTATAAAATATTTTACATGAAGATATTCTGTGGGGAAAGCAGAATGGAAACACAAATTCAAGGAGAAAAAATGATGTAAAATATATGGGCATTAAAGAAGAGCTTTTTATAATATACTTTTTCTTTTTTCTTTAGTATTTTATTATTATTATTTGAATAGGTTTTTGGGGAACAGGTGGTGTTTCATTACATGGTTAAGTTTTTTAGGAGTAGTTTCTGAGATTTTGGTGCACCCATCATCTGAGCAGTGTAGTGTACCCAATATGTAGTCCTTTATCCCCACTCCCCTCCCACCCTTTCCCCTGATTCCCAAAGTTCATTGTATCATTCTCATGCATTTATGTCCTCATAGCTTAGCTCCCACTTACAAGTGAGAACATACAATATTTGGTTTTTTATTCCTGACTTACTTCATCTAGAATAATGGCCTCCAACTCCATCCAGGTGGCTGTGAATGCCACTATTTTTTTTTAATGGCTGAATAGTATTCCAGAGTATGTACATATAATTTCTTTAGCCACTTGTTGATTGATGGGCATTTGGGCTCATTCTGTATTTTTGCAATTGTGAATTGTGCTGCTATAAACATGCATGTGCAAATGTCTTTTTTGTAAAATGACTTCTTTTCCTCTGGGTAAATATCCAGTAGTAGTGGGATTACTGGATCAAATGGTAGCTCTACTTTGGTAGCGCTTTAAGGAATTTCCACACTGTTTTACGTAATGGTTGTACTAGTTTATATTCTCACCAGCAGTGTAAAAGTGTTTCCGTTTCACCACATCCATGCTAACATCTATTATTTTTTTGATTAAGGATATTCTTGCAGGAGTAAGGTGATATCTCATCATGGTTTTGATTTGTATTTCCTTGATAATTAGTGATGTTGAGCATTTTTTTCATATGTTTGTTGGCAGTTTTTATATCTTCTTTTGAGAATTGTCTCTTCATGTCATTAGCCCACTTTTTGATGTGATTTTTTTTCCTGCTAATTTGTTTGATATTTTCAAGCTATGCAAATTCAATGCATAGTTTAAAAATATTAAATTATGTCCTTTGTTGGATGCATACTTTGCAAATATTTTCTTTCATTCCGTGGGTTATCTGTTTACTCTGCCGACTATTTCTTTTGCTGCTCAAAAGCTTTTAAGTTTAATTAATTCCTATGTATCCTTTTTTTTGTTGTTTGCTTTTGGGTTCTTGGTCATAAAGTCTTGGTCTAAGCCAGTGTCTAGAAAGGGTTTTCTGGTGTTATTTTCTAGAATTTTTATGGTTTCAGGTCTTAGGTTTAAGTCTTTGATTCATATTGAGTTGATTTTTGTATAGGGTGACAGATGAGAATCTAGTTTCATTCTTCTATATTGGCTTTCCGATATCCCAGCACCAATTGTTGAATAGGGTGTGCTTTCCACACTTTATGTTTTTATTTGCTTTGTCAAAAAACAGTTGGCTGTAAGTATTTTGCTTTATTTCTGGGTTCTCTACTCTGTTTCCTTGTTCTATGTGCCTACTGTTATACCAGCACCATGCTGTTTTGGTGCCTATAGCCTTATGGTATAGTTTGAAGTTGGGTAATGTGATCCCTCCAGATTTGTTCTTTTGCTTGGTCTTCTTTGGCTATGTGAGCTCTTTTTGGTTCCATATTAATTTTAGGAGTATTTTTCTAGCTATCTGAGGAATGGTGGTGGTATTTTGATATGGTTTGGCTGTGTCCTCACCCAAATCTCATCTTGAATTTTATTTCCCTTAATTCCTAGTGCTATGGGAGGGACCTGGTTAGAGATAATGGCATTATGGGAGTGGTTTCCCCATACTGTTCTCGTGGTAATGAATAAACCTCATGAGAGCTGATGATTTTATAAGGGGAAACCCCTTTCACTTGGCTCTCATTCTCTCTCTTGCCTGCTGCCCTGTAAACATGGCTTTCACCTTTCACCTTCCTGCCATGAGTGTGCAGCCTCTCCAGCCATGTGGAACTGTGAGTCCATTACACCTTTTTTTTCTTTATAAATTACCCAATTTCAGGTATGTCTTTATCAGCAGCATGAAAATGGACTAATACACATTTTAATGGGAATTTCATTGAATTTTTAGATGTGTTTGGCAGTATGGTCATTTTCATAATATTGATTCTATCCATCTATGAGCATGGGATGTGTTTCCATTTATTTGTGTCATCTGTCATTTCTTTCAGCAGTGTTTTGTAGTTTTCCTTTTAGAAGTCTTCTACCTCCTTGGTTAGGTATATTCCTTAGTATTTTATTTTATTTTCACAGCTATTGTGAGAGGGCTTGAGTTATTGATTTGATTCTCAGCCTTGTTGTCATTGGTGTACCGCAGTACTACTACTTTGTGTACATTAATTTTGTATCCTGAAACTTCACTGAATTCACTTATCAGTTCTAGGAGCTTTTTGGATGAGTTTTTAGAATTTTCTAGGTATAAAATGATATCATCAATTAAAAGCAACAGTTTTCAGTTTTACTTCCTGTTTACTGATTTGGATACACTTGATTTCTTTCTCTTGTCTGATTGCTCTGGCTAGGAATTTCAGTACTATGTTGAATAAAAGTGGTGACAGTGGGCATTCTTGTCACATTTTGGTTTTCAAAAGGAATGCTTTCAACTTTTCCCCATTCAGCATTATGTTGGCTGTGGGTTTGTAATAAATGGCTTTTTATTACTTTAAGATATGTCCCTTGTATGCTGATTTTGCTGCAAGTTTTAATCATAAAGGAATGCTGGATTTTTGTCAATGCTTTTTCTGCTTCTATTGAGATGATCATGCAAATTTTGTTTTTAATTCTGTTTATGTGGTGTATCACACTTATTGACTTGTGTATGTTGAACCTGCATTCCTGGTATAAAACCTGCTTGATCATGGTAGGTTGTCTTTTAATATGCTGTTGGATTTATTTTAGCATCTATGTTCATTAGGGATATTGGTCTGTGGTTTCTTTTTTGGTTATGTCCTTTCCTGGTTTTGGTATTAGGGTGACATTGATTTCATAGAATGATTTAAGGAGGATTCCCTCTTTCTCTGTCTTGTGGAATAGTGTCAGTAGGATTGGTACCAATTCTTCTTTGAATATCTCACAGAATTCAGCTGTGAATCAATCTGGTCCTAGACTTTATTGTTGGCAATTTTAAAAATATCATGTCAATCTCACTACTTGTTATTTGTCTGTTCAGAGTTTCTATTTCTTCCTGGTTTAATCTAGGAGGGTCGTATATTTCCAGGAATTTATCCCTCTCCTCCAGGTTTTCTAGTTTGTGTGCAAAGGTGTTTATAGTAGTCTTGAATGATCCTTTGTATTTCTGTGGTATTGGTTGTACTATCTCCTGTTTCATTTCAAATCGAACTTATTTGGATCTTCTCTCTTCTTTTTTTGAATAATCTCACTGCTCTGATCTTGGTTATTTCTTTTCTTCTGCTGCGTTTGGGTTTCGTTTGTTCTTATTTGTCTAGCTCCTTGAGGTGTGACCTTGAATTATCTATTAGTGTTCTTTCAGATTTTCTGATGTAGACATTTAATGCTATGTACTTTCCTTTTAGCACCACTTTTGCTGTATCCCAGAAATTTTGATAGGTTGTGTCACTATTACTGTTCAGTTCAAATAAAAAAAAAAATTCGTCTTGTTTTTATTTTCCCAATGATTATTCAGAAGCAGTTTGTTTAATTTCCATACATTTGCAGGGTTTTGAGGGTTCCTTTTGGAGTTGATTTCCAGTTTTATTCCACTGTGGTCTGAGAGAGTACTTGATATAATTATGATTTTCTTAAATTTATTGAGACTTGTTTTTTGGCCTATCATATGGTGTATCTTGGAGAATGTTTTGTGTGCTGATGAGTGGAATGTATATTCTGCAGTTGTGGGTAGAATGTTTTTTAAGTATCTGTTAAGTTCATTTGTTCTAGGGGGTAGTTTAAGTCCATTGTTTCTTTGTCGACTTTCTCTCTTGATTACCTGTATAATGCTATCAGTGGAATATTATTATTATTATTATAACTATTACTATGTTGCTGTTTTATTAGGCCTAAAGTAGTAATTGTTTTGTAAATTTGGGAGCTCCAGTGTTAAGTGCACATATATTTAGAATTGTGATGTTTTCTTGTTGGATTAGTCCTCTTATCATTATAAAATGTCCCTTTTTGTCTTTAAAAATTTTTTTTTAATAAACCAGTCAATATTATAACTACTTTGTATATAAAATTTGGAAGGTGATCCTGGAAACCTTATTCCCATCTTGCTGTTGCTACTAATTAACTGGAGTGTATCCATTAAATTTCTTCCACATGCAATTAATAATATGGTACTAAATTACCTTTGCCTCTCTTCCATCTTTAAATGACATGAATCTAGTCCATCTCTAATATTGTTTATAAAACAAACCAAGAAAATATCTGGGGATGGGGGAGCAGAGGAAAAAAATGATCATACCAAAGAAAAGTTATAATTGAGAGATACAGCATACAGTTAATCTGACTCAATAATCTTCCTACTTTCTCTTAAAATTTGCTACAATGAGAAACTCTTAGCAATAAACACGTCCCAAAGCATGGAGAAGAAACTTACCCAGATAAACAGACAGCTAGCTGGAACAGAGAGATAATAGATAAAACAGCTCTTTCCTGCCAGATTTTGGATTTGGAAAGAGATGAATGAATAACTAAGTGTCTTTCATCATCTGCCCTTAACTATTTATCTTCCTGAATTTTCTTAAAATCTGAGCTGATCCTAGAATGATGCTACAGACCTTGCCCCTAGAGAGGCCATTACCTTTCTGAGATTTGACCTTACTTTGTGGGAGAAAGATATCTATTGCTTAAAAGCACATAGCAAGAAGCACTCAGTTACGTCATTAGAAGGTATTTCCAAGGAATAGGGACCAGGAAATATCAAATCATGGGATCATTGGAGTGTGGGAAAAATTTCTGAGAAATAGAGAATTTGTAAACTGGAAATGCAGAAGACAGTTATTTGGTCAACTTTCTGGCCAATGGTCAGGCTTATAATGTAAGGAAACAAAACATTACATTTTATGTTTGCAAAAATAATGATACTACAGTTGCAACTCATATAGCTACAACTACTACTATTACTGTTAATACCACATTTTAAAAAAAAATTTAAGTTCTGGGGTACACGTGCAGAGCTTGCAGGGGTGTTACATAGGTATACACATGTCATGGTGGTTTGCTGCCTCCATCCCCTTGTCACCTACATTAGGTATTTCTCCTAATGTTATCCCTCCCTAATCTCCCCAGCCCTCAGCTATCACTCCCCTAGCTTCCCACCCACCAGCAGACCCCAGTGTGTGATATTCCTCTCCCTGTGTGCTGAAATGTCTTTTTAAAATTCATTGTCGTATTGTTTTATCAGTCCTGTGAGATTTATGCTTTAAGGAGATTCTATTTTGGTGTATTTTGAGGATTTCTTTCAAGATTTAGAACTCCTTTTAGCAGTTCTTATGGTATTGATTTGGTAGTGATGAATTCCCTGTGTATTTGTTTGTCTGAAAAAGACTGTATATTTCTTTTATTTTTGAAGTCTAGTTTTGCTGAATGCAAAATTCTTGGTTCGTAATTGTTTTGTTTAAGGAGGCTAAAGACAGATTCCCAATTCCTTCTAGCTTGTAGGGTTTCTGCTGAGAAATCTGCTATTAATCTGACAGATTTTCCTTTGTGGGTTACCTGATGCTTTTGCCTCACAGCTCTAAGGATTTTTTCTTTGTCTTGACTTTAGATAATCTGATGACAATGTTCCTAGGCAATGATCTTTTTGCAATGAATTTCCTAGATGATCTTTGAACTTCTTGTTTTCGGGTGTCTCGATCTCTAGCAAGGCCGGGGAAATTTTACTTGATTATTCCCTCAAATACATTTTCCAAACTTTTAGATTTCTCTTCTTCCTCAAGAACACCAGTTATTCTTAGGTTTGGTATTTTAACATAATCCCAAGCTTCTTGGAGGCTTTGTTATTTTTTTGTTTTCATGATATTTTTTACTTTGTCTTTGTTGGATTGGTTAACTTGAAAGTCTTGTCTTCAGACTCTGAAGTTCTTTCTTCTACTTGTTTAGTTATATTGCTGAGACTTTCCAGTGCATTTTGCATTTCTCTAAGTGTGTCCTTCATTTTTAGAAGTTGTGATTGTTTTTATTTATCCTATGTCTTTCACCAAAGATTTTCCCTTTATATACTGTATTATGCTTTTATTTCTTTAACTTGTACTTCAGCTTTGTCTGATGCCTCCTTGATTAGCTTAATAATCAATCTTCTGAATTCTTTTTCTGACAATTAATAGATTTCTTCTTGGTTTGGATCTATTGCTGGTGAGCTAGTGTGATCTTTTAGGGGTGTTAAATAACTTTGTTTTGTCATATTACCAGAATTGTTTTTCTGTTTACTTCTCATTTGGGCAAATCATGTCAGAGGGAAGATTTGGGGCTCAAGGGCTACTGATCAGATTCTTTTGTCCCATGGGATTCTCCCTTGATGTGGTGCTCTCTTCCTCCCCAGGGATGGGGCTTCCTGAGAGCCAAACTGCAGTGATTGTTATTTCTCTTCCGGGTGTAGCCACCCAGCAGAGCTACTGGGCTCCAGGCTGGTACTGGGGAGTGTCTGCAAAGAGTCCTGTGATGTGATCCATCTTCAGGTGTCCCAGCTGTGAATACCAGCACCTGCTCCAGTGGAGTTAGCAGGGGAGTGAAGTGGATTCTGTGAGGGTTCTTGGCTGTAGTTTTGTTTAGTGTGCTGGTTTTGCATTGTTTGGCTTCCAGCCAGGAGGTGGCACTTTCAAGAGAGCATTAGCTGTGGTCGTATAGAGAGCATACAAGCTTGCCCTAAGGTCTCCAGGGTAAGTATTTGGGTTTCTCAGGTGGTGGAAGGGGCCATAGAGCTCCCATGAGATTATTTTTTTTGTATTCAGCTACTAGGATGGGTAGTGAAAGACCATCAGGTAGAGGCAGGATTAGGTCTTTCTGAGCTCAGACTTTGCTTGGATGAGGCTTGCTGAGGCCACTGTTGGGGATGGGGCTGTGGTTCTCAGGCCAATGGAGTTCTGTTCCTCAAGGGATTATGGCTGCCTCTGCTGCTTTGTACAGGTCACCAGGGAAGTGGGGGAAAGCCAGTAGTGACAGGCCTCACCCAGCTCCCACACAGTCCAAAAATCCAGTCTCATTCTCAGCATGCCTCCTCAACAGCGCTGAGTTTATTTCTAGGCAACTGGATTGCAGGACTGAGAACTTACCCCAGGCTACAAACCTCCCTGCTGAGAAAGCAAGCAGGGCTGTCAGGTTTCATGCCTTCCTGTCTACCATACTTTCTGTGCTGGTATTTGCACTTCTGGTTTGCCCCGTACCCCAGATTCTGTTCAGGAAATTTTGCATTGGGTCAAAATTGTTAGAAAGTTTAGCTGGAAGTTCCCTTTTCCCTGTGGCCTTTCCCCAGTTCCACTGGCAGCCCTGTCCAAGGACTCCCATGAGACAAAGTCAGAAATTGTAGGGCTGAGGGCCCCACAGGGTCATAGGGTGTCCCTTGTGCTGTGCTAAGGTGCAGGATGCGAGAAATAAAGAGACACAGAAATACATGAAAAACGCAGGTGGGCTCAGGGGGACTATGCCACCTATAAGCAGAGTCAGGCAAGGCCCCAAATGTTCAGAAGCATAAGTATTTATTGTGTATAGGTTAAGGGGCAGGGCAGTGAGTGAAGTCATCTTTAAGGATAGTGATATAGTCATGAGCAATGAAACAAGGGGTCCATCCCCATTAGGTCACGTAGGCTAGGAGGTGGACAGTGCACAGCAAAGGGCCCATTCTCATTATGTCATCGAGGCAAGGAAGTCGGCCATGTGCAGTAAGGGGTCCACCCCCATTAGGTCACGGAGGCATGGAGGTAGGCCATGCTCAATGAAGAGGGTGCAGTATGCAATACCGCTATCTATGGGCATGCTGCTTCTAAGAAGATTTATAGGAGGATGCTTTAAGTCACACGGCAGTGAAAGAACTGTCAGCGTTACCGCCACCTACTGGCAGCTTCTAATGAGTTCTGTAGGAAGATGCTTTTTGAGTGGCACAGGAACAAGAGTTGATAAAGTTCATTTACAAAGAACTAAAACAGATCTACAAGAAAAAAAAACAAGCCCATTCAAAAGTGGGCAAAGGATATGAACAGACACTTTACAGAAGAAGACATACAGGAGGCCAATAAACATGAAAAAATGCTCATCATCACTGGTGATTAGAGAAATGCAAATCAAAACTACATTGAGATACCATCTCACACCAGTTAGAATGGCGATCATTAAAAAATCTGGAGACAACAGATGCTGGAGAGGGTGTGGAGAAATAGGAACACTTTTACACTGTTGGTGGGAGTGTAAATTAGTTCAACCATTATGGAAGACTGTGTGGTGATTCCTCAATGACCTAAAAATAGAAATCCCATTTGACCTGGCGATCCCATTACTGGGCATATATCCAAAGGATTATAAATCATTCTACTATAAGGACACATGCACACGAATGTTCATTGCAGCACAGTTTACAATAGCAAAGACCTGGAACCAACCCAAATGCCCATCAATGATAGACTGGACAGAGAAAATGTGGTACATATACACCATGGAATATTACACAGCCATCAAAAATGATGAGTTCGTGTCCTTTGTAGGGACATGGATGAACCTGGAAACCATCAATCTCAGCAAACTGATGCAAGAGCAGAAAATCAAACACTGCATGTTCTCACTCATAGGTGGGTATTGAACAATGAGAACACATGGACACAGGGAGGGGAGCACTACACACTGGGGTCCGTTGGGGGGAAATTGGGGAGGGATGGGGGTGGGGAGGTGGGGAGAGATAGCATGGGGAAAAATGACAGATATAGCTGAAGGGAAGGAAGGCAGCAAATCACACTGCCACGTGTGTACCTATGCAACAATCTTGCATGTTCTTCACATGTACCCCAAAACCTAAAATGCAATAAAAAAAAAAGTTCAGTCACCAAGGTGTGATTATCCAGAGGGGTTTTGAGCACTCAGATGCTCCAGGGATTGCTGGTCTGAGAGTAGCCCTCCACAAGAACTGGAGCAAGGTCCTACAACTCCTTTATCAAGAGGAGTGGCTCTTGCCCCAAGCCTGCCATACAGTGGGTATCTTTACAATACTGAATGCTGCCGCCTGGGCCATGGATTCTTGTCCTGGTATAACTGTTTTCCCTTAAATCATGCTCTGCTTTGTGTCTGCTCCAGACATTCTTCCAACTATAAGCTGCTTATTCCTTAATTCATGCTCTGTCTACTCATGCTCATGAGTACTAATTCATGCTCATTCCATGTCTACTCTTAGGCATTCCTCTGAATATGAACTAAGATATAGTAATATATATATATATATATATATATATATATATGGAAATAACTGAATGGTAAGATATTGTTTAGGCACTCATTCTATGAACTAATATATGAATATATATAGAGGATTATATAAAGGGAAGTAACTGAGTAGTAACACTATAAACTGAGATAATCTTCAAGCCCTAATTTTATAAACTAATATATGATTATATATAGAGGATTATATAAAGAGAAATAACTGAGTAGTAACACTGTAAACTGAGATAGTCTTCAAGCCCTAATTTTATAAACTAATATATGATTATATAAAGGATTATATAGAAGGAAATAACTGAGTGGTAATACAATAAACTGAGATATTCTTCAGATCTTAATTGTGCCAGGTTTCTGCTTAGCTCTCTTTCCTAGGTGCCTATATGAGGGTTACCCACAAAAAATGGCTTCCCTGAGGACCCAGAGTGCCACAGGGCTCTTCCCACTGCTTCCTCTACCCCTATATTTTGCTTGGTTCTTTAAATTCAGCTGCAGGTGAGGTCTAACTTCTTCTATTATTTTGAGCTGCAGGTTCCCCAGTGAGGATGTCTGTCCAGGGCAGATGTTCCCCCTCACACTTTGGGCACTCACAGTTTTTCAGCTGTCTAGCAGAGCCTGCAGAGGCAAGCTGCTTTTTTCAAGGGATTTGTGGAATATCTTGGCTTTCCTGGTATGTTCTTGTGGTATTTCTTGGAGTGAAAGTTTATGATGTGAGTCTCCGCATGCTGCTCTGTTTGTCCAAGGGGAGCTGCAAGTTAGTCCTGCCACCTATCTGTCGTTTTCCTGCTTCTTTCCACAATATATGCTTTCAAGGGATGGTATTAAATATCAATAGCATTGGTATTTATATATTTCTGGGATACATTATTCCATTATTTGTGTTTTATTAATTTTTAATATTATTTTAAAATATCAATACTTTTACCAGAAATCAAATCCTCTGCAACTGTGTATTCAAATTTAAAATGGGAGAATTTAGGTGTGAATTACCAATATATAAGTGGGCACATAGTTTTTCATAATTATTTTAGAGGGATACAGAAGCGAAATATTGGAAACTCCTCTGGTCTAGAATTACTGAGTGACACAGCCTCTATCTGCCTGGCCAGCCTTATCTGGTGCCTTCTACTCATCTGATGATTTATATTAACACCTAGTTCACTAACAGTCTGTTTCCTCCTTTTTTTTCTTTTTTTATTTAATCAGGAGAAATGTGGAATTTTATAAAAAGTTTACTTTCCTCTTTAAATTTTTCAGGCATATAATTCTGTTTCTTGTTTTAGGTAAATCTTCAGGATTTATTGGTGGTTTTAAGAAAATGGTAGTCCCTTTATTTTTTGTTCTCTGCTTTGTGACAGGAGACTACATGTTGGCTGTCCTTTGTTTGTCCCTCGTATTTTTTATTGTCATTAGGTTGTTTTTGTCTCTGTCTTTTATCTCTTCCCTTGTATGATTTTCCCCAAAGCTGTCTTACAAATCAATGACTTGGATTTTTGCCATGTTGATTATATTCCTTTCTGCATTTAGCTTATTGCTTTTTTCCCCCTTAATTCTGCAATCTCGCTTTTAAAAATTAAATTCTGCCATTTATCATCTAATTGTGATCCTTTAAAACACACACTTAATATTTTCTTAAGTGTGGAGAATTTATTTAAGATCAGGAAAGATTTGTGTTCCTGAAATTTGTTCTGTTTCTTGAATATGTCTTCTCTCTGAGTGTATTATATGCCTGTTTTTTTTTTTTTTTATGCTATGTTCAGTTCCATCCCATTTTCTCTTCCACCCCATTGCCTTATTTTATCAATTGCTTCATGTACTTTCTTTTCAGCTCACTCAAATTTGTTGGGGGCAGCCATCATTAGGACTTCAATTCACTCACTAACATATGGGTGAGTTCTTTTTAATTCACTTCCCACTTAAGGTAGAGAATATGTTGTCCCTCAATATTCATTTCTCTTTCTCCCTCTGTAATAGAAACCCTGAATTTGAGTTGCACATGTGGTGACTTCTTTCTAGAATGACTGACAAAGAGAATGTTTACTGTCTTTAGGGGGAAGCCCACACTACAAAAGTGTGGCCAGGGTTCCATGACCCTATAAAGCAATATTTCTTATGGGGATGCTACAATATAACTTAGACACAACTTTGTTAGTCTTATTGCAAGAGGAATACATGTTCATTCAGCTAGGATCTATTCCTGTGAAATTTTTAATAATATAAAGAGGCAAAAAGAAATATATTAAAGTCATCATAATCTCACCACTCATAGATAACCCCTGTCAATATGTTATTGGATATCATTTCGGTATTCTTGCTAAATATACACATGGCTTTTCCAAGGTAAAAATGAGATAATACCATTTTACAGCTTCGTATTTTTTACTTAACAGTACAAGTACATTTGCTTTTCATGTATTAATACTTTTATACAATTATTTTTAATAACAATAGTTGATATTTATTGAAAACTTACCTGATGCCACATATTACTGTAGGTTTTTACAAATAGTAGCTCATTTAATCCTTACAACAACTTCATAAGGTAGTACTGTCAGTATCTCCACTTAATTAACCAGGAAACTGAGGTACTGACAAGTTAAGTAACTTCATTTACAAAAACTTTGAGCAATGCCTGGCACAGAATGAGTGCTCAATTTGAACTCATTGAATGAATAAGTAGACTGAATCAGGGTAGCACAGCTTGGATTCGAACCTAGTTAGTCTGGCTCCAGACCCACTAGTCTTTGCTACTAGCTTTACTATAACTTTCTATCCATCTTCACATTTCCTCTTCTCTCCCTTTTCTTCTCTCCTTCTCTCTAAATATCTTAGCTTTTAAAATTATTTAATTAACTAATTAATTTGAGATGGAGTCTCACTGTGTCACCCAGGCTGGAGTGCACTGGCATGATCTGGGCCTACTGCAGCCTCTGCCTCCAAGGTTCAACCTCTGCTCTGAGGTAGCTGGGATTACAGGTGCCCACCACCACACGGCTGTTTTTTGTATTTTCAGTAGAGATGGGGTTTCATCACATTGGCTAGGCTGTATCAAAACTCCTGACCTCAAGTGATCCTCCTGCTTTGGCCTCCCAAAGTGCTGGGATTACAGGTGTGAGCCACTGCAGCCCGGTCAATATCTTAGCTTTTAAGAAATAATAGATTTTCATAAACAAAGTAAGAAAAATAAAAACAGAGATCTCAGTTACTCCTTGTATCAGGTAGGAATTTGTTTATAATTGTGTATGATACAACTGGCTACAGTTGGCTTCAACAAACAAGGATTTACATTGTAAACCTAACAAGAAGTCTTGAGGTTGGCAGTCCAAGGAAGGTAAGTAATGCTCCATCATACTTCATAGATGCAGGTTGTACAATTTGTAAACTTCATTTTTTGTTGCCTTTGAATTGTAAGATGGCTGTCTTTCCTGTGGCATCATCTCTGAATTCCAGGTAGAAATAAGAAGAGAGCAAAGGCTTGCTAGCTGAGTCTACCCTCTTTACAGAGGGTTCCTGGAAGCTCCACCCGATGACTTGTGCTTTCATCTCATTGGTCAGAGCTCAGTCACACAGACACTGCTAGCTTCAAGGAAGGCTGGGAAATGTAGCTTATCAGCTGGGCACATTCAAAATTAGGATTCTGTTGGTAAGGAAGAAGAATGAATATTGACAGACACTCGGCAGTTTCTGCCACATTCCTGTTCTTAGCCATTTTCTGTTTGTAATGATGTGATCAGAAACATCTGATTTTCTTATTCAGTGTAATATTAAGGTACGTTCACACTCTTCAGTTCAATGCCATCCATTTTGATAGGAACCAGTTTATATGCAAATGTGTGAGCTGAAACATAAGATTCCAAAAACCATTACATCTATTGTCTTTTCATGTGAACCATCATTGGGAAACACTAACCTTTTCTGCTTTGTTCACGTTACCCAGTGCCATTCATGGCATATGTCTATTATTCTACTTACCGAACATGAATTGAAGATTATAAATTTGAAAGAAAGAGGAAAGTGGCAAAGAAAATGGGAACAATAAGGGAAGTTTCTCAAGGCTGTATATCCACACTTAATTGTTAAATAGCACTGGTTAGAACTTTACTGCACAATGCATTGACTATAAAATATGGTTGAAAGAATAAAATGAATGTATAAATGACGTTAAATCAGAAATGTTAATAATTTGTCTAGAGAATATTGTGCTGCTAGCACAGACCGCAGCAGCATGCACTAATATTCAGGAGAATGCTGGGTTATTTTCCTCTACGAACATTCCCTGAGAATGTATGATTTTCTTACTACAAGCATTTCTGTCTTGAAAGACACTCTAGCCATTATAGACCTCTAATACAATAATAAGAGTTTACACATCTCTTTTCAAAGTGTGGCTCTCATGGGTGGATCTAGATTTTGTAGTGCATGAAGATCAGTAAAATGTTTAGGCCATCTTTCAGAAGATAATGTACAATCAGATACAAATGTGATACTTTATTTGGAATAATGGAAGATATCAAAGCAAATTATAGATGATAAAACCTGACAAATACACAAGCATCACAAAAATCTAGAAAATATCATAGTTTAATTAATTAACTGCTTGAAATACTTCTATAACACTTTTTTCCCTTGGGTTTTTTTGGCTGCATAATCTTTGATCACATTTTTTATGTGAAAATAATTTTGTAATATTTTCTCTAGAGAGAATAGATCATTTAATTTTTTTTCTATCACAGTTGATTAAAATTTATCTGATGGTAGCTTAGTAAAGATTTGTTCCATTTCATTACTCATTGTTGGTAATGTCATGTACTATCTAGAATTGTTGCTAAATTTGGGGAAATCTGGGAATTTTCTTTTACATATGAACTATAAGATTTTAGGGCATTTCAAATTTTCTTGTGTATTAACTAATCTTAAATACTTTTTGAACTGATGACACTTATTTGCCAACTTATCATCAGTTGTCTTCATTGTCCTGGCATATTATGAGTTTCATGTTATCTGACAGAAGTGAAATTCCATTTCGACTAGGCATTGATGAGAATCATATCTTTTATTTGTTATTTTATATGTCTGATGCTGAAAGATTTTCCACAGATGCTTTTGGCTCCCTACATATCAACCTTCCTCAACACTACCCACAAAATTCCAGTGCCAAACACCATAGAACATATTCACATCTCAATATGACATCTGTGCTTGCACCACTGTGTCATAACAGCATTCCCAGATGGAATAGCTATCCATAACTTACAGAAAGTCTGTACAGGAAGTGCCTGTGATAAAAGTAACCCATCAACCCAGATAAAATATATTCCTTCCTCATCTTATACTGAACTGAATCCTCAAATGCCCATAGCTTCTCTACCACCACACAGCATGATGAGAAGCATGAAAGAGAAGATGTTGCGATAGAAAGAGAGAGCAATATTAACCAAATCCAGTTAAAATAGCTTACTTTTGTAATTTTGCTGAACGAGTAGGTATAAGATTAGTGCCCCAGGTTGGCTCCCCTGGGAAGTGTATTCTGAGAAAAAATGCAGTAGTTTTATTAGCAGGTGCCCTCAAAGGATGAAATTTCAACAAATTTAAAGTTCTAATTTTCTTGAATTACTTGCTTTATTAATAAAAATTGTATGTATCTATCATCTATGAAATGTTGTTTTGCAATTGTGGAATGGCTAAATTGAACTAATTATTACATCCATTACTGCATGTGCTTATTTTTATTTTGGTGTAGTGAGAACATTTAAAATTTACTCTCCTAGCAACATGTACAAACACAATGTATTGTTATTAAATATAGTCACCATATTGTAGAATATTATCTCTTGAACTTACTTCTTTCTTTTATATATATATGTATATTATTGCACTTTATGTTCTGGGGTACATGTGCAGAACATGCAGGATTGTTGCATAGGTACCTACATGGCAATGTGGTTTGCTGCCTCCATCCCCCCGTCACCTATATCTGGCATTTCTCCCCATGTTATCTCTCCCCAACCTCCCTACCCCACACTGTCCCTCCCCTATTCCCCGCCCAACAGACCCCAGTGTGTGACACTCCCCTCCCTGTGTCCATGTGTCCTTATTGTTCAACACCCACCTATGAGTGAAAACATGTGGTGTTTGATTTTCTGTACTTGTGTCCGTTTGCTGAGAATGATGGTTTCCAGATTCATCCATGTCCCTACAAGGACACAAACTCATCATTTTTTATGGCTGCATAGTATTCCATGGCGTGTATCTACCACATTTTCCTTGTCCAGTCTATCATCGATGAGCATTTGGGTTGGTTCCAGGTCTTTGCTATTGTAAACAGTGCTGCAATGAACCTTCGTGTGCATGTGTCTTTATGACAGAATGATTTATAATCCTTTGGATATATACCTAGTAATGGGATTGCTGGGTCAAATGGAATTTCTATTTCTAGGTCCTTGAGGAATCGCCACACTGTCTTCCACAATGGTTGAACTAATTTACACTCCCACCAACAAGATAAAAGTGTTCCTATTTCTCTGCATCCTCTCCAGCATCTGTTGTCTCCAGATTTTTTAATGATCGTCATTCTAACTGGTGTGAGATGGTATCTCAGTGTGGTTTTGATTTGCATTTCTCTAATGACCAGAGATGATGAGCATTTTTTCATATGTTTGTTGGCCTCATAAATGTCTTCTTTTAAAGAGTGTCTGTTCATATCCTTCGTCTACTTTTGAATGGGTTTTTTTGCTTGTAAATCTGTTTTCGTTCTTTATAAATTCTGGATATTATCCCTTTGTCAGATGAGTAGATTGCAAAAATTTTTTCCAATTCTATTGGTTGCTGGTTCACTCTAATGATTGTTTCTTTTGCTGTGCAGAAGCTCTGGAGTTACATTAGATCCCATTTGTCTATTTTGGTGTTTGTTGCCAATGTTTTTGGTGTTTTGGTCATGAAGTCCTTGCCTATGCCTGTATCCTGAATGGTTTTGTCTACGTTTTCTTCTAGGATTTTCATGGTGTTAGGTCTGGTTTCTTCCCATCTTTGTGGATTTATTTACCTGTGGTCTTTGTAGTTGGTGACTTTTCAGATGGGGTCTCTGAGTGGATGTCCTGTTTGTTGATGATGAAGTTATTTCTTTCTGTTTCTTAGTTTTCCTTCTAACAGTCAGGCCCCTCTGCTGTAGGGCTGCTGAGGTCCACTCCAGACCCTGCTTGCCTGGGGATCACCTGCAGCAGCTGCAGAACAGTAAGGGTTGCTGCCAGTTTCTTCTTCTGCTATCTTTGTCCCGCCGGATGTCAATCTGAGCTCTCCTTTACGAGGTGACTCTTTGGACATACAGGGGTCAGGGAGCTGTTTGAGGAGACGGTCTGTCCTTTATAGGAGCTCAAGTGCTAAGCTATGAGCTCTGTTGTTCCATTCAGAGCTGCTGGGCAGGTACGTTTAAGTCTGCTGCAGCAGAAGTCATAACAGCCTTTTTATCCCAAGTGCTCTGTCCCAGGAAGCTAGGACTTTATTTATAAGTTTCTGTCATGCTGCTGCCTTTTTTCAGGGATGCCCTACCCAGCAAGGAGGCAGTCTAGTCATGGTCTGACAGCAGAGGCATTGCTGAGCTACTGTGGGCTCTGCCCAGCTGCCATGTGAACTTCCCTGCAGTCCTGTTTATAGGGGTATAGATAGAACCGCCTCGGTAATGGCAGCCTGCCTCGGCAATGGCGGGCTGTCTCAGCAATGGCAGGCTGCCTCAGTAATGGCAGATGGCCTTGACAATGGCAGACCACCTCAGTAATGGCTGACCGCCTCAGTAATGGCAGACTACCTCGGTAGTGGTGAACACCTCTCCCCCACAGAGCTGGACCATCCCGGGTTCAGCTGTGCTTGCTGTGAAACTCTCAATCCAGAGCGTTTCAGATTGCTGATTGTTGTGGGGGTGGGACTGGCTGAGCCTGATCACCTGACTCCCTGCCTCAGACCTCTTTTGTTTCAATTAAATGGGTGACTCTGTTTCCCAGGTGTTCCAGTCACCAGTTGAAACGGTGCCTAGATTTGTGTGAGTTCTTGTGCGGCGACCCACTGTGCTGGCTGAAATAGCTGCACTGGAGACTTTTGGCACTTTTTTGCCTGGGAATCTCCTGGCCTGGCTCCCTGTTTCAGTCCCCTTTTTATCAGTTGAATAGGCAACTGTCTCTCAGGAGCTCTAGTCACCAGCTGAAATGGCACCTGGGCCTGTGTGAGTTTTTTGAGGAGACCTGCCACGCTGGCCAAAAGAGCTGTGCTGGAGACCTGTGGTGCTCCTGTACCCAGGAATCTCCTGGTCTGTGGGCAATAAAAATCTGTCTGGAATTGCAGTGACCACTCACCCTCTGTGCTCTCACTGAGAGCTGCAATGCAGAGCTGCTCCTACTCGGCCATTTTGGATCCCTCCCAAATAGAATTTTATTAATATTTCAGGGATTCATTCTAGAAATCTGAGTTAATGGCGTTATATTTGTTCTTTACTCCAGAACTGTTATAATGGCCATTATGCTGGCTGCAGCTGGGTAGCCCATCCCTTAATGCAGTTCTGGGATATCCAAATTCTAACAATGTGATCAGAATTACACTTGAAGAAATAGGATGGAAAGAGATAGTAATTCTCAGTTTAACTGTACTGAAATCTGTCTGAAGAAAAATTGTGTTAACAGAATATGAGATGAAGAGGCTAGAGAGTCAGCAGTTACTGAGTAAGAATTTATTTAGTGCCCAGCAGCAGTGCTGAAGAACTTGAAGTTACTGTACTTCTGAGTGTTTACACTTTTGCCTCTATGGTTTTGATAGCTCTCATTTTCTCTGTAATAGGAATAATGAGTCAATGTGGGGTGAGGGGAGAATGTGTTGATTTCTTCAGATCAAATGAACAGCTTCATTTTCAAGCTCATTAAGCATTCTCCCACTCCCTTATGAGTTTTCTTTAGCTCAATAATGAAGGAAACCCATCCTGAAGTGTACCAGAACTATGAGTATTGATTTGTTGTCTAATCACTAAAGCCAATTTTACTTATTTGTAGGTGAGATTCAAAATGACCAATAGTGAGGAAAAATATCTGCTAGTTTTCTCACTATTCAAAGTACATTCAATAACAACAGCAAAATAATAGCATTCAGCTTATCTCCATTTCTCTCCCACTCTTCTCCAGATATTTGACAGGCTAAGTAATTGGTCACTTTTATATTCCAACGTGATTTATAATAGCAATATAGTTTCTGACTTGGGAAAAGTAGGTATTGATTTATGACTTTAAAAAATGTTAAAACGTTGATGTGCTGAAAACATATGAATAACAAGTGAATCATTAAGACTGACTAGGAATTCTGGATATATTTAATTGGATGTGAAATACTGTGAAGCCTTTGGTAGTGACCAGAAGACAACAATGAGAAGGAAGAGGTCCAAGTCTCACTGTTCACTCTCGGTTCTAATGAATGAGGTTGGATGAAGCACTTCACCTTTTTTACATCTTGGTCTTTTCATCAATAAAACACAATGTAAACACCGTCTCTGACCTTCTGAGTAAGGATTTCTTGGCAGTGCTGAACCCAAAATGTTCCTAGGGCTTAATTCAAGAAAGCTGGTCTCAGATAGCCTGGGAATATGGCACATTATTAACAGTGGTGGCATCATGGATGATTTTTATTTCCTGTAGTTGCCAAAATTTCTGCCATGAACAAATTGATATTATAATTAGGAAAAAGTTAATACATAGAATTCAAATAAGAAAAATGGATTTAAGCCTCACCAGTGAGCATTGTTATGTCTAGAAGGGCATGTGTGCGCACAGCATTACAGAGAGGACAATCTGAGGTGCACAGGAAGGGATCTGATGTTGTTTGCTCTTTGCAGCCCTTCCAGACCCAATAGCAGGCTGATTTCCCCCCTTGTCTTGGTACCCTTCCTTCTTTGCTTTCCTGTGTTCTCCCTTCCCCCACCTGCCCACTTTTATTTCCCTAGTGGGTAAAGGGAGGAGTCATGGTTCTTGGCTGAGATATGCTGAATAATGGCTCCCGAAGATATCCAGATCTTAATTTGTAGAAACTATAAATATAACTATGTAGGGAAAAATGGATTTTGCAGCTATGATTGCAGATATTGAGAGGGGGAAGATTATCCTGGATTCTCTGGGTGGGCCCTAAATGTAATGATAAGTATTCTTAGAAGAGGGAGGCAAAAAGAAATTGGACTCCAGAAGTAGACAACGTGAAGGCTGAAGGAGGATGCTTCTCTGCTGGCTTTGAAGATGGATAAAGGGGCCTTGAGCTAAGGAATGCAAGGAATGCAAGGCATGCAAGGAATACAGATCTAGAAGCTGGAAAGGGATTATTTTCTAAAGCCTCTGGAGAGAGTGCAGCCCCACTAACACATTGATTTTTCAGCCCAATGAAATCAATTTTGGACTCCCGACTTCCAGAAGTGTAAACTACAAGAGAATGTACGTGTGTTGCCTTATGCCATCAAGTTTGGAATGGGCAATACAGGTTCTTGGAGTCAGCCGCTTCTTCATGTCCCCCATTGTAACTAGAACACCCATAACACAAGCAAACCTTTCTATTGCTAGTAGAATCAATTTTCCTGGCTTACCAGTTTTATTAGTCTTCTAACTATGTAGGAAGGAATGAGACATCTGAAGAGGACTGAAAACTCTACCAGGCTACATCATAGGTTGGACACTTCTCACCCAGTGCCTCGTTTCTATATGTTAATGCTGGTTCTGGCCCCATTTCTCTGCCTGGTTAGGGAGATGTCATAACTGTCCAATCTGCTCTAGTTGGCAGGCTGGCAGCATAGAGAGATTGTCAGTTCCTGGACAGTCCTCTCTAGTAGAACTTCTTAGGGCAAGTTTGTTGTCAAGTGTTTGTCCTGATTCTCTGTCTGTTCAAGATGTTATAATTGATCACATTATTTCCCCCCTGGAAATGAATGCCTCTCTCTACAAAGCTCTCAGTGGTTCTGCCACCTGAAGGAGGATCAGGAGGTTTTGCTTCCTAGCTTGAGGGCCGGCCAGTGTTAACAGCACTCAGGACAGTTCCAGGCGGACCACATTCCTTCCACCAGGCAGTGGACTGAAATGACCTGATTTTATTTGTAAATGTTTTTTCCCTTTTAAAAAAGATTCCTTTGGTGTCCCGTCTATGACTCATGAATAGCATCCCTGGAATATCTTAATTATACAAAACCTCAAACTGTGAGGACTAATTAGCTGTGAGTGTTAATTGTTTTGCACTCATCAGAGAAAGAGGTGTTATAGAAATAAAGATTTTTAGCTATTTTTCTTTAAAGTTGCAAACAAATTATCTAACATTCATTCTCTTCGTTGGTTAGTTTTTCCATGTTGGATATCAAATATTATTGTGTGCTGCTCTGTGTGTACTCTGTTAGAGTACTTCCCCTTTCAACTTTGAGTCACATCAAATTCTGATTTTGTTTCTACCTAAGGTATCCAGTGTCCTTCCTGTGTCTCTGATGGCCTTCAGCTCAGCATTGCCTCTCCTCAGCCAGTTGTGTCACGATCCCCACTGGCTTTCAAGGTCATGGGACATTCATTATCTCTACTAGGTCCCCAGAAGCCCAGAAAATGAACTCTTTGGAGTCCCTGGTTGCCTGTAGCCATGCCTTCTTGATTTCTACAGAGGAACTTAAACTTAGCTAAAATAGGTTTGATTTACTTGAAGGAAAGATACAATTTATAAACTAGGCTTTCTGTTTTCGTAAATTCAAGGTTAGCAGAGCTGGCTTAATTGAATTTGTTTTCTGTCTCTACACTTTAATGCATTTCCTTTGTACGTAAGTAGTTTAAACAAAAGCATATTTTGTAAGGACCTATGAGACAAAAATTTTAAATGGGAGCATGCTTTCTACATTTGCAATTGGTTCACTGCAATTGGTATATTCCTAGAAGTCACAGAATGGCATTCATTTCTTTTGGACAACTTTTCTCAGTACCTACTATTTGCTCCATAATAGCCATTATTCCAGAAAACTAGAGTAATTCTAGAAACTGCAGTCATCAGATAATTAAAGCTGTCTGCATAAAGGAGAAGCTGACATCTTAGTTTTAAAGAGAAAAATTTCTTGACAGGTTGACTGCTACTGTTGAGACCCATTTTATTACTGTTCTTAAAGATTCAAGTTTTAACTTGATAGGAAGAGTGAACACATATGGTTTCAGGAGAAATGCATAAAACAGGATGGCTATGTGTAAATTTACTAAAAATATCCCTGAATGTTTTTAAAGGAAGCACGTCATGTTCTGTATATTTGCATATAGAGAATATATGTATATTCTCTAAAATGTTTCATGGAAGCAACTGGCTTTTCTTGGCAAGGAAAAGAAATTGTTGACCTTTGACATTTAACAACACAATTTCCTCTCTGTATGATCTGGTAGGACCCCAGTGCCATTAGGTTCATTTTTGTTTCCTGCTCCAGATTACTATCGTTCCGAGGCATGGATCCTATTCTGAACTTTTGTTGTGGATCCTGGGTGTGTGCAAATCAATGCAGCTCTGAAATCCCACTCTTCCGGATAATATTATGAAATCTATATTTGCATAACCAGCTTTCAGGCATATCTACTTTTCTGGTAATGGGCTTGTTTCTGATACATTGCCTGCTGTAACTAAACATCCTTCAAATTTCACTTTTTTTCTTTTCTGAGACGTATTCTCACTCTGTTGCCCAGGCTGAAGTGCAGTGGTGTGATCTCAGCTCACCGCAACCTCCGCCTCTCACATTCAAGTGATACTCCGCCTTAGCCTCCCAAGTAGCTGGAATTACAGGTGCATACCATCATGCCTGGCTATTTTTTTTCTATTTTTAGTAGAGATGGGGTGTCAACATGTTGGCCATGCTGGTCTTGAACTCCTGACCTCAAGTGAACTGCCTGCCTCAGCCTCCCAGAGTGCTGGGATTATAGGCGTAAGCCACCATGCCTATCCAAATTTCACTTTTGATTCTATTCTATTGATTTAGCCTAGGCTGCACTGGGGAACGTTCATCAATTCAAGGTCTCTTTTCTGATGTCTTGGTTCATCCTTGCCCATCATCCTCCATCATCTCTAGCTGCGCTGAGAAGATCGACACTTTAGGTTGGGTTGATGAATGCAAGTGGTTTATCACTTTGGGGAGTGTGAGTCTGTCTGTAGGGTGGTCCTTCAAATGAAGAACTGAGGGGTGTATATTGTATATATGCACGTGTGCACACAGCCATGAATCTTGTGTGCATCTCGGACCTTGGAACAAACAGCAACAATAATAATAGTGATTACGATGGGAATGCTAGCTGCCTTAGGTCAGATTTCCCAAGATGGAGATGTGCATGCAGAGGGCTTATGAGGATGAGTTCTTGGGAACAATATTTATAAGGGAATGAGGGAAGCAAGATTGGGCAGAAGAAGAAGTTGGAATAAGATGCCATTGCAAGAGGAATCTGCCAATCCCATTGGGAGCTCAGGAGTTTTCTTGGTTAAAGCAAGGGAATGGAGCACTGATAGTCATTGTTTACTGGTTGGTTCCAACTATTCTGTGAGAAGAGTATTATTATTATTATTATTCCTATTTTACAGTTGGAGAGCCAGGTCCAAATGAAATTAAGAAATGTGCCTAGTGGCAAATGACTAGTAAGTAGCAAAGGCAGATAGATTTTGAATACCGATCTCCGGTAAACGGCCCATAATTTTAACACCTTTCTCTACTTGTCTTGTATTTAGTCTCCTGGAGACAGTCACTTTGTTTTAAAAAATTCTGTATATTTGAAGTGGTGATTTTTTAAAATTAAATTTCTTAAAATCTCCATGGGTTATTGGCGGAACAGGTGGTGTTTGGTTACATGGGTAAGTTCTGTAGTTGTGATTTGTGAGATTTTGGTTCACCCATCGTCCGAGCAGTATCTGCGCTACCCTATTTATAGTCTTTTATCCCTCACCCCGTTCCCACCCTTTCTTCCTGAGTTTCCAGAGTCCATTGTGTCATTCTTATGCCTTTTCATTCTCATAGCTTAGCTCCCATTTATAAGTGAGAACATACGATGTTTGGTTTTTCATTCCGAGTTACTTCACTTAGAATAATAGTCTCCAATCTCATACAGGTCACTGTGAATGACATTAATTCATTCCTTTTTATGGCTGAGTAGTATTCTATCATCTCTCTCTCTCTCTCTCTCTCTCTCTCTATATATATATATATATATATATATATAGGTATATATGTATATATATAATCTATCTATCTATATATCTATATCTGTATCTATATCTATATCTATATCTATATCTATATCTATATCTATATCACAGTTCCTTTATCCACTTTTTGGGCATTTGGGTTGGTTCCACATTTTTGCAATTGCGAATTGTATAAACATTCATGTGCAAGTATCTTTTTCATATAATGACTTCTTTTCCTCTGGGTAGATACCCAGTAGTGGGATTGCCAGATCAAATGGTAGTTCTGCCTTTAGTTCTTAAAAGAATCTCCACACTGTTTTCCATAGCGATTGTAATAGTTTACATTCCCACAAACAATGTAAAAGTGTTCCCTTTCCACCACAACTTTGCCAACATCTACTTTTGAGTTTTTGATTATGGTTATTCTTGCAGGAGTCAGGTGATACTGCATTATGGTTTTGATTTGCATTTCCCTGATCATTAGGGATGTTGAGCATTTTTTTCAGAGGTTTGCTGGGCATTTGTATATCTTCTTTTGAGAACTGTCTCTTCATATTGTTAGCCCCCTTTTCGATGGGATTGTTTAGTTTTTTTTGTTTGGTTTGTTTTTGCTAAGTTGTTTCAGTTTGTTATAGATTTCAGATATTAGTACCTTGTCAGATGTATAAATTGTGAAGATTTTCTCCCACTCAGTGGGTTGCCTGTTTACTGACTGTTCCTTTGGCTGTGCAAAAGCTCTTTAGTTTAATCAAGTCCCAGCTATTTATTTTTGTTTTTATTGCATTTGTTTTTGGGTTTTTGGTCATGAAATCTTCTCCTAAGCCTAAGCCAATGTCTAGAAGGGTTTTTCTAATGTTATCTTCCAGAATTTTTAGTTTTAGGTCTTAGATTTGAGTCCTTGATCCATCTTGAGTTGATATTTGTATAAATTGAGAGATGAGGATCCAGTTTCAATTCTCCTACATGTGACTTGCCAATTATTCCAGCACCATTTGTTGAATAGGGCATCCTTTTCACACTTTATGTTTTTGTTTGCTTTGTTGAAGATCAGTGACCTGTAAGTATTTGGGTATATTTCTAGGTTCTCCGTTCTGTTCCATTGGTCTTTGTGCCTGTTTTTATACCAGTCCCATGCTGTTTTGGTGGCTATGGCTTTATAGTTTGAAATCAGGTAATGCGATGCCTCCAGATTTGTTCTTTTTGTTTAGTCTTGCTTTGGCTATATGGGCTCTTTTTGGGTTACATATTAATTTTAGCATTGTTTTTTCTAATTCTGTGAAGAATGATGGTGGTATTTTGATGAGAATTGCATTGAATTTGTAGATTTATTTTAGTATGGTCATTTTCACAATATTAATTCTACCTATCCATGAGCATGGGATGTGTTTCCATTTGTTTGTGTCATCTGTGATTTCTTTGAGCAGTATTTTGTAGTTTTCCTTGTAGAGGTATTTCCCTTCCTTGGTTAGGTGTATTCGTAAGTATTTTATTCTTTTTGCAGCTATTGTAAAATGGGTTGTGGGTTGTGTTCTTCATCTGATTTTCAGCTTGGTTGCTATTGGTTTATAGAAGAGCTACTGAATTGTGTACCTTAATTTTGTGTCCAGAAACTTTGCTGAATTCTTTTATCAGATCTGGGAGCTTTCTGGAAGAGTCTCTAGGATTTTCTAGGTAAACAATCATATCATCAACAAACAATGACAGTTTGATTTTCTCTTTACCTATTTGAATGCCCTTTATTTCTTTCTCTTGTATGATCATTCTGGCTAGGAATTCCAGTACTATGTTGAAGAGGAGTGGTGAGAGTGGGCATCCTTGTCTTGTTCCAGTTTTCAGAAGGAATGCTTTCAACTTTTCCCATGTTGGCTGTGGGTTTGTCTTAGATGGCTTTGATTATTACATTGAGGTATGTCCCTTGTATATTGATTTTACTGAGAGTTTTAATCATAAAGCGATCCTGGATTTTGTCAAATGCTTTTTCTTCATCTATTGAGATAATTATATGATTTATGTTCTTAATTCTGTTTATGTGTTGTATCACATTTATTGACTTGCAGATGTTAAACCATCCCTGCATCCCTGGTATGCAACCCACTTGATATGATGGATTATCTTTTTGAGATGTTATTGGATTTGGTTAGTTAGTATTTTGTTAAGGATTTTAGCATCTATGTTCATCAGGGATATTGGTCTGTAGTTCTCTTTTTTGGTTATGTTCTTTCCTGGTTTTGGTATTAGGATGATACTGGCTTCATAGAATGACTTAGGGGGGTTCCCTCTTTCTCTGTCTTGTGGAATAGTATCAGTAGGATTGGTTCCAATTCTTCTTTGAATGTCTGGTGGAATTCTGCTGTGAATCCATCTGGTCCTGGATGGATTTTGTTGTTGTTGGTAATTTTTAAATTACCTTTTCAGTCTTGCTGCTTGTTATTTTTCTGTTTAGGATTTCTAATTCTTACTGATTTAAGCTAGGAGGGTTGTATCTCTCCAGGAATTTATTCTTCTCCCCTAGATTTTCTAGTTTATATGCATAAAGGTGTTCATAGTAGCTTTGAATGATCTTTTGTATTTCTGTAGTATCAGTTGTAATATTTCCTATTTTGTTTCTAATTGAGCTTATTTGGATTTTCTCTCTTCTTTTGTTGGTTAATGTTGCTAATGGTCTATCTATCAATTTTATTTATCTTTTCAAAGAATCAGCTTTTTAAAATTTTATTTTTTTATTTTTATTTTTTGTTTATTTATTTATTTATTTATTTTTTGGCAGAGTTTTACTCTGTTGCCCAGGCTGGAGTGCAGTGGCATGATCTCAGCTCACTGCAACCTCCACCTCTTGGAGAACCAGCTTTTAATTTCATTTATCTTTTGTATTTTTTGTTTGTTTGTTTCAATTTAATCTATGTCTGCTCTGATTTTGGTTATTTCCTTTTTTCTGCTGGGTTTGGGGTTGGTTTCTTCTCATTTCTCTAGTTTCTTGAGGTGTAACCTGACACTATCTGTGCTCTTTCAGACATTTTGCTGTAGGCATTTAGGCTATGAACTTTCCTTTTGGCACCACCTTTGCTGTATCCGAGAGGTTTTTCTACATTGTCATTCAGTTTGAAGAATTTCTTAATTGCCATCTGGATTTCGTTTTTGATCCAATGATCATTCACAGGAGCAGATTACTTAATTTCCATGTATTTGCATGGTTTTGAAGGTTCCTTTTGGAGTTGATTTCCAGTTTTATTCCACTGTGGTCTGAGAGAATGCTTGATATAATTACAATTTTCTTAAATTTATTGAGGCTCATTTTGTGGCCTATCATATGGTCTGTCACCGATAAAGTTCCATGTGCTGTTGAAGAGAATGTATATTTTGTGGTCGTCAGGTAGAATGTTCTGTAAATATCTGTCAAGTCCATTTGTCCCAGGGTATAGTTTAAATCCATTGTTTCTTTGTTGACTCTCTGTCTTTTTTTTTTTTTTTTTTTTTTTTGAGACGGAGTTTCGCTCTTGTTACCCAGGCTGGAGGGCAATGGCGCGATCTCGGCTCACCGCAACCTCCGCCTCCTGGGTTCAGGCAATTCTCCTGCCTCAACCTCCTGAGTAGCTGGGATTACAGGCACGCGCCACCATGCCCAGCTAATTTTTTGTATTTTTAGTAGAGACGGGGTTTCACCATGTTGACCAGGATGGTCTCGATCTCTTGACCTCGTGATCCGCCCGCCTCGGCCTCCCAAGTGCTAGGATTACAGGCTTGAGCCACCGCGCCCGGCCCGACTCTCTGTCTTAATGGCCTATTGAGTGCTCTCAGTGGAGTACTGAAGTCTCTCACTATTATTGTGCTGCTGTCTATCTCATTTCTTAGGTCTGTTAGTAATTGTTTTATAAATTTGGGAGCTCCATTGTTAGGCGCATAAAAATTTAGGACTGTGGTATTTTCCTGTTGGACAAGGCCTTTTATCATTATATAATATCCCTGTTGTCTTTTTAAACTGATGTTGCTATAAAATTTGTTTTGTCTGATATAAGAATAGCTACTCTTGCTTGCTGTTGGTGTCCATTTGCATGAATGTCTTTTCTACCCCATTACCTTAAGTTTTTGTGAGTCCTTATGTGTTAGGTGAGTCTCTTGAAGGCACCAGATGGTTGGTGAGTTCTTATCCATCTGCAATTCTATATCTTTTAAGTGAAGCATTGAGGCCATTTTCATTCAACGTTAGTATTGAGATGTAAGATACCATTGCATTCATTGTCCTATTTCTTTCCTGTACATCTTGGAATTTGATTTTTCAATTGTATTTTTGTTTTATAGTTCCTGTGAGATTTATGCTTTAAAGAGGTTCTGTTTTGATGTGTTTCCAGGATTTATTTCAAGGGTTAGAGCTCCTTTTAGCAATTCTTATAGTGGTGGCTTGGTAGTGGCTAATTCTCTCAGCATTTGTTTGTTTAAAAAGACTGTGTCTTTCTTTCATTTGAGAAGCTTAGTTGCACTGTTTACAAAATTGGCTGATAATTGTTTTGTTTGAGGAGGCTTAGGATAGGGCCCTAATCCCTTCTAGCTTATAGGGTTTCTCTTGAGAAAGCTGCTGTTAAACTGATAGCATTTCCTTTATAGGTTATCTCATGCTTTTTCCTCACAGCTTTTAAGATTCTTTCCTTTGTCTTAACTTTAGATAACCTGTTGACAGCATGCCTAGGTGATGATCGTTTTGTGATGAACTTTCCAGGTATTCTTTGAGATTCTTGTATTTAGATGTCTAGATCTCTAGTAAGGCTGGGAAAGTTTCCTTAATCACTCAAATATGTTTTTCAAACTTTTAGATTGGTTTTCTTCCTCTGGAATGCTAATTATTCTTAGGTTTGGTCATCTAAAACAATCCCAGACTTCTTCAAGGCATTGTTCTTTGTTTCCTTTCTCTTTTTTGTCTTTGTTATATTGAGTTAATTCAAAGACCTTGTCTTTGATCTCTGAGGTTCTTTCTTCTGTTTATTTGATTCTATTACTGAGATTTTCCAGAGCATTTTGCATTTCTGTAAATGCATCCATTGTTTCCTGAAATTTTGATTGTTTATTTATGCTATATATTCCATTGAATATTTTTCTGTTCACTTGTATTATTTTGTTGATTTCTTTTTTATTTTTATTTTTATTTTATTTTAAGTGCATGCTATATCTGGCATTTCTCCCCATGTTATCCCTCCCCACCCTCCCCATTCCTGCTGTCTCTCCCTTACCCCCACCAACTGCCCCCAATGTGTGATGCTCCTCTCCCTGAGTCCACATGTTCTCATTGTTCAACACTCACCTATGAGTGAGAACATGCGGTGTTTGGCTTTCTGTTCTTGTGTCAGTTTGCTGAGATGATGGTTTCCAGATTCATCCAAGTCCCTACAAAGGACATGAACTCATCATTTTTTATGGCTGGGTAGTATTCCATGGTATATGTATAACATTTTCTTTGTCCAGTCTATCACTGATGGGCATTTGGGTTGGTTCCAGGTCTTTGCTATTGTACAGAGGGCTGCAACAAACATACGTGTGCATGTGCCTTTATAGTAGAATGATTTATGGTTATTTGGGTATATACCCAGTAATGGGATTTCTGGGTCAAATGGAATTTCTGTTTCTAGATCATTGAGAAATCACCACACTGTCTTCCATAATGATTGAACTAATTTACACTCCCACCAACTGTGTAAGAGTGTTCCTATTTCTCCACATCCTCTCTAGCATCTGTTGCCTCCAGATTTTTTAATGATCGCCATTCTAACTGTCATGGGATGGTATGCCAATGTGGTTTTGATTTGCATTTCTCTAATGACCAGTGATGATGAGCATTTTTTCATATGTTTGTTGGCCTCATAAATGTCTTCTTTTGAAAAGTGTCTGTTCATATCCTTTGCCCACTTCTGAAATGGGTTTTTTTTCTTGTATATTTGTTTTAGTTCTTTGTAGATTCTGGATATTTTCCTTTTGTCAGATGGGTAGATTGCAAGAATTTTTTCCCATTCTGTTGGTTGCTGGTTCACTGTAATGATGGTTTCTTTTACTGTACAGAAGCTCTGAATTTTAATTAGATCCCATTTGTCTATCTTGGACATTGCTTTTGGTGTTTTAGTCATGAAGTCCTTGCCTATGCCTATGACCCGATGGTTTTGCCCACATTTTCTTCTAGTGTTTTCATGGTGTTAGGTTTTATGTTTAAATCTTTAATCCATCTGGAGTTAATTTTAGTGTAAGGTGACAGGTAGGGGTCCAGTTTCTGCCTTCTGCACATTGCTAGTCAGTTTTCCCAACACCATTTATTAAACAGGGACTCCTTTCTCCATTGCTTGTTTTTGTCAGGTTTGTCAAAGATCAGATGGTTGTAGATGCGTGGTATTGCTTCTGGGCCTTTGTTCTGTTCCATTGGTCTATGTCTCTGTTTTGGTACCAGTACCATGTTGTTTTGATTACTGTAGCCTTGTAGTATAGTTTGAAGTCTGGCAGTGTAATGCTTCCAGCTTTGTTCTTTTTGCTTAAGATTGTCTTGGCTATGTGGGCTCTCTTGTGATTCCATATGAAGTTTAAAGTGTTTTTTTTTCCAGCTCTATGAAGAAGGCAATTGGTAGCTTGATGGGAATAGTGTTGAATCTATCAATTACATTGGGCAGTATGGCCATTTTCATGATATCGATTCTTCCTAACCATGAGCATGGAATGTTTTTTTCATCTGTTTGTGTCCTCTCTTATTTTGTTGAGCAGTGGTTTGTACTTCTCCTTGAAGAGGTCCTTTACATCCTTTGTTAGTTTGTTAGTTGTATTCCTAGGTATTTTATTCTCTTTGTAGCAATTGTAAATGGGAGTTTGCTCTTGATTTGGCTCTCTGTTTGTCTGTTATTGGTATATAGGAATGCTTGTGATTTCTGCACATTGATTTTGTATCATGAGATTTTGCTGAAGTTGCTTATCAGTTTGGGCTGAGATGATGGAACCTTCTAGATATACAATCATGTCATCTGCAAATAGTGATAGTTTGACTTCTTCCTTTCTTAATTGAATATGCTTTATTTCTTTTTCTTGCCTGATTGCTCTGGCTAGAACTTCCAATACTGTATTCAATAGGAGTGGTGAGAGAGGGCATCCTTATCTAGTGCCTGATTTCAAAGGGAATGCTTCCAGCTTTTGTCCATTCAGTATGATATTGGCTGTAGGTTTGTCATATATAGCTTTTATCATTGTATGATGCATTCAGTCAATATCTAGTTTATTGAGAGTTTTTAGCATGAAGGGCTGTAGAATTTTGTCAAATGCCTTCTCTACATCTATTGAGATAATCATGTGGTTTTTGTCTTAGGTTCCATTTATGTGATAGGTTACATTTATGGATTTATGTATGTTGAACCAGCCTTGCATCCCTGGAATGAAGCCTACTTGATTGTGATGGATAAGCTTCATGATGTGCTGTTGCAATCTGTTTGCCAGTATTTTATTGAAGATTTTTGCATCCATGTTCATCATGGATATTGGCCTGAAGTTTTCTTTTCTTGCTGAGTATCTGTGGGGTTTTGGTATCAGGATGATGTTGGTCTCATAAAGTGAGTTAGGGAGGATTCCCTCTTTTTGTATTGTTTGATACAGTTTCAGAAGGAATGGAACCAGCTTCTCTTTGTACGTCTGGTAGAATTTGGCTGTGAACTCACCTGGACCTAGCCTTTTTTTGGTTGGTAGCCTATTGATTGCTGCCTCTACTTCAGCCCTTATTATTGATCTATTCAGGGTTTCAACTTTCTCTTGGTTTAGTCTTGGTAGAGTACAAGTGTCTAGGAATTTACCCATTGCTTCCTGGTTTACTGGTTTATGTGCATAGAGCTGTTTGTAGTAATCTTTGATAGTAGTTTGTATTTCTGTGGGATCAGTGGTGATATTCCCTTTATCATTTTTTATTGCATCTATTTGATTCTTCTACCTTTTCTTTTTTTATTAATCTGGCTAGTGGTCTATTTTGTTGATCTTTTCAAAAAAACAGCTCATCAATTTATTGATTTTTTGTGTCTCTATCTCCTTCAGTTCTGCTCTGATCTTAGTTATTTCTCGTCTTCTGCTAGCTTTTGAATTTTTTTGATCTTCCTCCTCTAGCTCTTTCAATTTTGAGGACAGGGTGTCAACTTTAGATCTTTCCTTGTTTCTCATGTGGGCATTTATTGCTATAAATTTGCCTCTCGACACTGCTTTAAAGGTGTCCCAGAGATTTTGGTAAGTTGTGTCTTCATTCTGATTGGTTTCGAAGAACATCTTTATTTCTGCCTTCATTTCTTTGTTTATCCAGTCAACACTCAGAAACAAAGTTGTTCAGTTTCCAAGTGGTTGTGTGGGTTTGAGTGCGATTCTTAATTCTGAATTCTAGCCTCATTGCACCATGGCCTGATAGATGGTTTATGATTTCCATTCTTTTGCATTTCCTGAGGAGTGCTTTGCTTCCAATGATGTGGTCTGTTTTAGAGTAAGTGCAATGTGGTGCTGAGAAAAATGTATATTCTGTGGATTTGGTGTGAAGTGTTCTGTATATGTATATTAGGTCTGCTTGGTCCAGCTCTGCATTCAAGTCCTGGATGTCCTTGTTAACTTTCTGTGTCGTTGATCTGTCTAATATTGACAGTGGAGTGTTGAAGTCTCCCACTGTTATTGTGTGGGAGTGTAAATCTTATTTTAGGTCATTAAGAACTTCCTTTATGTGTGTGGGTGCTCCTGTGTTGGTGGCATATATATTTAAGACAGTTTGGTCTTCTTGCTGGACTCATCTTTTTACCATTATATAGTGTTCTTCTTTGTCTCTTTTGATCTTTGTTGGTTTGAAATCCATTTTATCAGAGATTAGGATTGCAACTCCTGTCTTCCATTTGTTTGGTAAATCTTCTTCCATCCTTTTATATTGAGTCTATGTGTGTTTTTGTATGTGAGATGGGTTTCCTGAATACAGCACACTGATGGGTTTTGACTTTTTATCCAGTTTGCCAGTCTGTGTCTTTTGATTGGGGCATTTAGGCTATTTACATTCAACGTTAATATTGTTATGTGTGAATTTGATCCTGCCATTTTGTTATCAGCTGGTTTTCTTTCCTGTTAGTTGACTAATTTTCTTCATTGCATTTTTGGTCTTTGCCAACTGGTTTGCTTTTGCAGTGACCGGTACTTGTTCCTTTCCGTGCTTCATGTTTCTTTCTGAAGCTCTTGTAGGGTATGTCTGGTGATGATGAAATCTCTCAGTAATTCCTTGTCCATAAAGGATTTTATTTCTCCTTCACTTACGAATCTTAGTTTGGCTAGATATGAGATTCTGGGTTGAAAGTTCTTTCCTTTAAGCATGTTGAATATTGGCCCCCACACTCTTCTGGCTTGTAGAGTTTCACTGTTGAGATCCACTATGTGTTTGATTGGCTTCCTTCTGTGGGTGAACCTGATCTTTCTCTCTGGCTGCCCTTAGCATTTTTTCCTTCGTTTCAACCCTGGTGAATCTGACAATTATGTGCCTTGGGGGTGCCCTTCTTGAGGAATATCTTTGTGGAGTTCTCTGTATTTCTTGAATTTGAATGTTGGACTGCCTTGCTAGGCTTGGGAAGTTCTCCTGGATGATATCCTGGAGCATGTTTTCCAGCTTAGATTCATCCTCCCCATCATATTCAGGTACACTGATCAAGTGTAGATTAGGTCTTTTCACATAATCCCATATTTCTTGGAGGCTTTGTTAATTTCTTTTCACTTTTTTTTCTCTTGTCTTGCCTTCTCTTTTTATTTCATTGAGTTGATCTTCAATTTCTGATATCCTTTCTTCTGCTTGATGGATTTGGCTATTAAAACTTGTGTTTGCTTCGTGTAGTTCTCATGCTGTGTTTTTCAACTCCATCAAGTTCTTTATGTTCTTCTCTAAGCTTGTTATTCTAGTTAGCATTTCGTCTAACATTTTTTCAAGGTTTTTGGTTTCTTTGCATCGAGTTAGATGTGTTCCTTTAGCTCAGACAAGTTAGTTATTATCCACCTTCTGAAGGCTGTTTCTGTTCATTCGTCACACTCCTTCTTGGTCATGTCATGTTCCCATGTTGTTGAGGAGTTGTGATCCCTTGAAGGAGAAGAGGTGTTCTGGTCTTTGATGGTTTCATCTTTTTTGCACTGTTTTCTTCCGATCTTTGTGGATTTATCTAGCTGTGGTCTCGGGGAGCTGCTTGATGAGGTTGCTTGTCTGCCTGTTGAGGCACTACTGGGTTTCTAGGGACTCCTTCCAGTTACTAGGGAAGCTTCCTGTGTTTTTTTTTTGTTTGTTTACACTGGGGGTTTAGGCCCGCCTCTTCTGCTGACCTGGCGGGGCTGCTGGTTGGTCAAGAATGCAGTCCCATTACTACATAGTCTTCCTGTGTTTTTTACTAAAACATGTTAGCCCAGTCCTACACCTCTAATGGTGGTTTGTGCCCTTCCTCTACTGGGCTGTATCACTCAGGATTCGGCTGGGACCATGGCACTGGCTGCACAACCTGCTAGAATCAGAGCTTCAGCCTCCTGGGGTTTGTGGGGGAGGGTAGGGACCTGCCCAGCTGCACCTGGCTGTTGCCCCCTTTCAGCTTCCTCTCTCTCCGGTCATGGGGTAGGAGCCTGTCCAGCTGCTCCCTCTTACAGCTCCCTCTCTCTCTGGGTGGGGGGAGGGGGTGATAGCTTGGTCCACAGGCTCTCCTGGCTGCCTTTGGTGCTTATTCATCTGTTTAGGTCTGTGTGCCAATCTGGGACACCGTCCTGGATTATTATTCAACTCTGCACCTATAATTCCTGGGGCTTGACTGGCAAAGATCCCCTGTTCTGTGTATTTCTGAGGCTTTGGGGGAAGTGCTGTATCTGGACCAGAGTGCCAGAGGGAGAACCTCTGACTTGCCAGTCAGATGCACTTTCTGGGTGAAGTAGCACCCCTCCCTATCTCAGTCTGCCCTGCGTGGGCTTTGCTCGCCGTTGGACCAGATCCATTGAAATGTACCTGGTACCTCGGTTGGAGCTAGGAGATCTCTGGATTTCTGCGTCTCAAGATCTTGCTGGGTGTTGTGTGCTGGAGTTGTGTCTATTTGACCATCTTGAAGAGTCTCTCATTTTGTTGATTTCTTTAGATTGAGCTTTGCCTTTCTCTGTTGCCTCTCTAATTAGCTTAACAACTAAGGTTCTGAATCATTTTCCGGTAAATCAGGGATTACTTCTTGGTTTGGATCTATTGCTGGTGAGCTAGCCTGATTTTTGGGGGGTAAGAATCTTGTTTGTCATATTATCAGAGTTGGTTTTCTGGTTCCTTCTCATTTGGGTAGGTGCTATCAGAGGGAAGGTGTAAGGCTCAAGGCTGTTGTTTAGATTTCTTTGTCCCATTGGGTGTTCCCTTGATGTAGTACTCTCCTCCTTCTCCTAGGGATGTGGCTTCCTAAGAGCTGAGCTGTAAGTGATTGTTGTCTCTCTTCTGGATCTAACCACCCAGCAAGTCTACCGGCTCTGGGCTGGTACTAGGAGTTATGGGCACAACGTCCTGGGATGTGAACCATCTGTGGGTCTCTCAGCTGTGGATACCAGCACCTGCTGCAATGGAGGTGGCAGCAGGGTGAAATGAACTCTGTGAGAGTTCTTAGCTTTCATTGTTTAATGCTCTATTTTTATGCTGGTTGGCCTCTTGCTGGGAGGTGATGCTTTTAAGAGAGCATTAGCTATGGCAGTATGGGGAGGAACAGGTGGTAGGCAGGGCCCTAGAACTCTCAAGAATATATCCCCTTTGTCTTCAGTTCCTAAGTTGGTAGGGAAGGACCATTAGGTGGGGGCAGGGCTAGGCTTGTCTGAGCTCAGACTCTCCTTGGGCGGGTCTTGTTGCAGCTGCTGTTGGGGATGGAAGTGAGGTTTCCAGGTCAATGGAGTTATGTTCCTAGGAAGATTATGGCTGCCACTACTGTGGCATGCAGGTTGTCAGGGAAGTGGGGGAAAGCCAGCAGTTACAGGCCTTACCCAGCTCCCACATAACCCAAAGGGCCAGCCTCACTCCCACTGTGCCCCACCACCAACAGCAGAGTCTGTTTTCAGGCAGTGAGTGAGCAGGGCTGAGAACTTGCCCCAGGCTACCAGCCTCCCAGCTGTGAAAGCAAGTAGGGCTTTCATTTTTCCCCAACCTGTGGAGTCTGCACACTGGATTCGTGCCCTCTTCCAAATTCTGGTCAGGAGACTTCTTGATTGGTTTGAATTGTTACAAAGTTCAGCTGGAGGTTTTCTTCTCTCTGTGGCCTTTTCCCAGTGCCTCCAGCCATTCCCCTACCCCCACAAGGACCCCTGTGAGGCAGGGCAGAAAGGACTGCTAGGAACCCATTGAGCCCACAGAACTGTTCCTGTTGCTGCTTCTACTCCTGTATTTTACTTTCTCTCTAAATTGATTCAGCTGCAGGTAAGGTCAGAATCTTCTCCTGTAATCTTTACCTCAGGTTCCCCAGTGAGGGTGTGTGTTCCGGGGCAGGTGGTCTCTTTCTTACTTCCACAGTTTGGGCACTCAGAGTATTTGAGTGTCTCCTGAGTCTTGCAGGACCAATCTGCTTCCTTAAATGATCTGTGGGTTCTTTTAGCTTCTTAATGTATTCCTGCAGTCATTCTGGAGCAATAGTTCACAATGTGAGCCTCCATACACTGCTCTGTCTGTATGAGTGGGAGCTGCAATCTAATCCTGCCTCCTGTCCACCATGATCCCACTAAAGTGGTGATATTAATGATGCATCCTCTTCTTCCCTGATAAAATATTGGTATATATAGGATTAAGTATAGATTTATTTGCTTAATTCTCCCAGTAGCCTTTTACAGTTAGAGGCTTCCCAGTACATGCTGCTGTGGTGTATTAGCTGTGCAGGGGAGAAAAAGAATTACATTTTTGTGTTCCCTCAAAGATAAGTGCTGTCTCCACACAATTACAGAAGATCATTGTTCATTTTCAAGAAGGCATAAACCATGGAAACTGAATGTCTACCTAATCCCCACAATGGAGCTGTTCTATAGCAGTAAGATTCAGTGTTGAAGGCTTGCCTTTTCTCAAAGTTAGAAAAATGTCATTGGAACTTTTATTTATAGCTGGTGGAAAAATGTTATAGCCTCCTTGGAAGATAGTTTGGCAGTTCTTATAAAGCTGAACATAGTCTTACCACATGATGCAGAAACAATGCTCTCAGGTATTTACCCAAATTAGTTGAAAACTTGTGTCTGTACAAAAACCTTCACACGAATGTTTATAACAGCTTTATTCATAATCTCTAAAATACCTGGCACAACTAAGATGTTCTTCAACAGGTGAATGCATAAACAAATTGGTACATTCATACAGTCAAATATTATCTAGTGAAAAACAGAAATGAGCTCTCAAGCCACAAAAAGACATGGAAGAAACTTAAATATTTATTGCTATTTATTTATTGCTTCTGAATCTTGCAGTAGCAATCTGCTTCCTTCTTTGTGAAAGAAGTCAATCGGAAAAGGCTACATGCTTTGTGATTCCAATAACATGATACTCTGGAAAGGCAAAAGTATATATATAGTAAAAAGATCAGTGGTTGCCAGGGATTTGAGGGGAGAGAGGAAGGATGAATAGGTCAAGTACAGGTGATTTTAGGATGTTGCAAATATACTGTATGATACTGTAATAGTGTATCTTATACATTTGTCAAAACAAATAGAACTTTAGAGCAAAAAGAAAAAACTTTAATATACATAAATTGAAAAAATCATTTAGGAGATCAAGGAGACTCAGCATGGAATGCAGCCTGTGACAAGAGAATCTAAATGTATCACAAATGTTTAAAATAACTTTACTAGAATGGGAAGGGTTGGGGGAAAGTGCAGACCTAATTTTGGAAGTGAGAGGAAGCGATAAGACTAAAGGCAATAGGAACTGTATATAAACACTGTACTCTAGTTGATAAAGTTGTGTCTCAGGGTGGTATAGGTTAACAGTTTTGTTGCTTCTATACTTGTATTTAACAATTTAACAATTAAGTATCTCCTATGCAGAAGAATTCCAAATAATTTATATAGGTACTTTGCCCTAAAAGAGAGGAAGCATAACACCCCAATCCTTAAGTGTGGGCTGTGCATGGCAATTTGCTTCCAAAGAATGCAGAACAAAAGGGGGTGGGGCTAATGAGAAACTTGACAGTGGAGAAACCTGACAGACACGACTTCAGGAAGGTGATGAAGGTCAACATCAATGGTCATAAATCATGTTGATAGTATATACCCTTGATATCATGTGGTGAGAATGGCATTTCACCTCTATGACCTTTCTTCCCAAAAGTATACTCATGAATAAAACATCAGACAAATAACAGGAAATCTTGCAATTTACCTTATCAGTACTCCTCAAAACTGTCAAGGACGTCAAAAACAAGGAAAATCTCAGAAACTGTTATAGCTAAGAGGGTCTAAGGAGACATGACTACCACTAAATATAATGTAGTATCTTGGATGGGATTCTGGAACAAAAAGAGGACATTAAGTAAAACTAATGAAATCTAAATAAACCCTGGATTTTAGTTAATAATAATATATCAATATATGCTCATTGATTGTAACAAATATATCATGCTAATGTAACTTTTTTTTTGTTTTTTGAGATGGAGTTTTGGTCTTGTTATCCAGGCTAGAGTGCAGTGGCGTGATCTCGGCTCACTGCAACTCTGCCTTCTGGGTTCAAGCGAGTCTCTTGCCTCAGCCTCCTGAGTAGCTGGGATTATAGGCATGTGCTACCACGCCCAGCTAATTTTTGTATTTTTAGTAGAGATGGGGTTTCACCCTGTTGGCTAGGCTGGTCTCAAATTCCTGACCTCAGGTAATCTGCCCACCTTGGCCTCACTTTACAGGCATGAGCCACCACATCAGAAACTGGGTACCCAGGTGTATAGGAACTCCTTGTACTATCTTTCCAATTTTTCTGTAAAACTAAACTGTTCTAAGAAATAAGTTTACTTTTAAAAAGATCTGTTGTCCAACAAAACACATGTTCAGGTTAACTGAAGTTGGAAAATCGTGAAACAGCTAACAGGGTTAGTCTACTCTCATGACCTGCTAGTAAATAATCGAATACAATCTCCAGCCTAAGTGGTAGTTCGGGGACAGGTAAAAGTGTTTTGTGTCAGCCTTTTTGTGTGTGTGAGTTATAGGTTTATTCTATTTTGAAGCAGTCAAAATAGATTATAAAGAGACTCATGTGCTTCTCCTGCTAGCCTTTGATGCCCAAACATAAGCCTTAGAAAGATCTCTGTTGTACCTGTTTGTTTAGGACGAAGACATGAACAGGTTTGCTTTTCATCATTATCATGAGATTTACATTTCACTATTAGAATAAATGGTGGTGAAGGTACAGTACTTACATTGCTGTCTCAAATGTCCATTTTGGAAACTAAAATTTTGTAATAATAGAACACCATTAAACTGGTAATTTTTCATATGCAAAACATAAGACAGCCAGGTTATGAGGGAGTTCTGCCAATAGTATGGGAAACCTTCACAGTAACAGCCTATGTCACCAAAATGATTCACTGAATCCACTCTATTCTTTTTCGTATGTCTTGACTACAGTATTTCTTGACCAAGACAATGCTATTGTTCATAAATTGGTTTCTTGTGAAAAATATAATGATGGTATTGTCAGCAACTGTCAGCCATAGCTCCCTGATTGTTCAGGGCTGCCAATCATTCTATGAGGGGAAAGATGATGACTCTGGAATTGTTGGATTCATAATACAAATTAATAGATCTACTTGGTAAGTGAAAAATAGAACACTAAGAAGGATGTCATATAAAATGGCAGAAAACACCAAATCCTGCTGGAAAATGTGAAAATACTGAAAGTGAGATGGCAACCCATTTAAGCAATTTATTAAATGATAACCCCTGAAAAAAAATTTGCATGTTGAGCATGGAAGTTTTCCAGTAGCATCTTTTACTACTTTGCCAAATTTGACATGTATAGTGTTTCAACAAAAATTCATGGCCTGTAATTCTAGCACTTTGAAATGCTGAGGTGGGTGGATCACTTGAGATCACATAAGACCAGCCTGGCCAACATAGTGAAAACCCAGCTCTACTAAAAATACAAAAATTGGCCAGGCATGGTGGTGGGCACCTGTAATCCCAGCTACTTGGGAGGCTGAGGCAAGAGAATCACTTGAACCCGGAATGTGGAGGTTGTGGTGAGCTGAGATCAAGCCACTGCACTTCAGCCTTGGTGACAAACAAGACTCCATCTCAAGAAAAAAAAATTTATGGTCAGTCAGACTGCTGTAACATATACAGTGGGGCAAATTAAACTCGGTCTCTACCCCCATAGTTAGGGAGGAAATAAAGAGATTAGAATTTGTGCATGGCAGAACTTATAGTCAGTTAACATAGAATGCTTTGTTATGTAATCCAGGACCAGAAGGATCAAATATTATCATTTTAACAATGCCATGATATTTGTTAGTGTAAAATAAGATCAAAGTTATGCTATCAATTTATTGTGTGGAATTGAGGTTGAAAATTAATCCTATGGTGATGAAATATGTTCAATTGTTTTGATCCTTTAAGAGAGGATCAACTTAAGCGCAGAGTAGAAGTTTCCTTCTATCTTCCAGTGCAGCCCCCTCAGCTCAGAACTAACAGAACTCACCCTTGCCCTTTGCAGAGCAGTGGTAAATGGATGCAATAGAAACTCTCTGGCATTAAGAAACATTTGAGGTTGTGGAATCTGCAAGACTTGAGGGGAAATGATGGTGATTGAGATAAGACTATTTCTCAGGAGTTGTGGTGAACCCCAGGGGAGAAGCTTGTGGAACAGGGATACCAGAGGAGAAAAGAATTAAAGGAAGAGGGCTCTGGGAGGAGGAGGAGGAAGAGGGAGAATTAGGAAAGAGGAAATGTTCAATGAGACACTCCCCTAACACCCTCACTCCCAACCTGAGCTTGGGCCCATCTTCAAGGTCTCTTCACCTGAAGGCCAATGTCACAGACACAGCTCTCTCTGGAGGACAATTCAAGGTATTCCTGGTCAGGGGGCCCACTTCAATGCAGAGAGCAGATCCAAGGAGCTGCTTCTCACAGAAATGTGGCCCACAATATTCACACACCCACTGTAGCCATAAAGACAGAGTAGTATTTTGCCTTTTGGATTTGGTTAGGCTATTCTGACATGGGAGACATTTGATGATGCCATAATTTGGAAGCACAGACTACAAATGACTGAATCTAATACAAGCAACCAAAAAACATATGAAAAAATGCTTGGCATCACCAATCATCACAGAGATGCAAATCAAAACCACAGTGAGGAAACCGTCTCACACCAGTCAGAATGGTAAAGTCAAAAAAACAACAAATACTGGCAAGGCTGCAGAGAAAAGAATGCTTATAGACTGTTAATGGGAATATAAATTAGTTCAGCCTCTGTGGAAAGTAGTTTGGAGATTTCTCAAAGAACTTAAAAACAGAACTACCATTCAATGAAGCAATCCCATTACTGGGTATACACCCAAAGGAAAATAAATTATTCTACCAAAAGGACAGAAGCACTTGTATGTTCATTGCAGCACAACTCATAATAGAAAAGACATGGAATCATCCTGGGTGCCCATCGATGGTGTATTGGATAAAGAAAATGTGCTACATATACACCATGGAACACTATTGCCGTAAAAAAATATCATGCCCTTTGCGGTAACATAAATCCAGTTTAAGGCCATTATCCTCAAGTGAATTAATGAAGGAACAGAAAATCCAGTAATTAATGCAGTAACATAAATCCAGTTTGAGGCCATTATCCTAAGTGAATTATTGCAGGAACAGAAAATCAAATACCACATGTTCTCACTTACAATGGGAACTGAATGCTGGGTACTCATGGACAAAGATGGGAGCAATAGACACTGAGGGCTACTAGAGTGAAAGGAAAGAGAGGAGGGAATGGGTTGAAAAACAAATCATTGGGTACTAGGCTCACTAGCTGGGTGACGGGATCATTAGTACTCCAAACCTCAGCATCACGCAATGCATGCATGTTACACACCTGCACATATACCCCCTAAATCTAAAATAAAAGTTGATTTTTTTTCAAAAAAACAAAAACAAAAACCAACCAACCAAGCAAAAAAAGACCCAAATGGCTGAGTCTAAATGTAAAAATTTTGCCTCTTATTACATAGTATTGAACTATTTTAAGTAGACACCTTATACCCTAACCCTGAGTTGCAGATATATTTGAACATAGGAGACAGGCTAGGAGTGGAGAAACAATATGTTTTCTTCCTAATAAGATGAACGGTGGGCCTTTAGTTCCACCCTTGTACCAGTACTTATCGATTCTTCCAGAAGCTACGGTGCTAAAGAAGCATAGAACATGGCTATGAACAGCTTCCATAAGAATGTTCCATGCAGCAGATTCCATACATAGAAACATGGAACTATGGAAAGATTTTAAAATTGCTTATTTAGAGGCAGAACTGTGGGAGTGGGATTCAGAGGAGCTAGGTTGCAGCCAACAATTATTCCAGGAGGAATGTGAGAGACTTCTAGGACTCAGAGCTTAAATTCTGGGCCAGCTTATATTCTTAGTAAAGTACTTTCTTTGCAGTATAAAAAGTTTCATTTAGCTTTCAGAAAAAATGGATTCTATGTTGCTAAATTACTATTCTTCAATCAAGTGATCTCTTTTTTTTTCTCTTAAACTGCATGTAGTTTGCTGTTAGCATTTCTGCTTATCTGGTGGATGTGATATGGCATCACATCATAGTTCTTATTTTTCTCTCTTCGATGTAAACCTTAGGTGCCTACTTTTTGGCAGTAACATATATCAATTCTAGGCAAGATTATTTGGAGGCCTCACAAAGGACTCTACAACAGAGTTAGACTAGCGTTTCTTTGCAGCGTTCACTGGGCCTGGATATTAGAGCATGTTATCGTGACTGACACTAGAAAAATTTTATCCCTGCCCTATTTCTTTGCATCCCTAGCTATACATCTAAAATTTTAGTTTCTATATGTGATTACTTTCCCCTGGGTCAAATGCCCTAGGTCATGTGCTACCACTAAGACTTATCAGGAAGGAGACACAGACTGTTAGACAGCTCCAAATCCCAACACATTCCCACTGTAGTCCACAGTATTTGACTACCTGACATCAAAGCACATCTTACTTCACATGCTCAGTTTCTGAAAAAAGAATGAAAGAAAGAAAAAAACTGCCTTCCTTACATCATGCAATTTTTTCTGCATACATCTGAAAGTACACTTGTTCCTTTCTAGAGGTAGGCAGGACAAATTTCACCAGTTACCACATTTCCAAATCCAGCACCATCTAGCCCTGCACAACTCACATTAGTGTTCTACAGTTTCTATTCAGTAATGTGAAGTTCACCACCATTAACAGGTTGTATAAGATACTGAGTCCCATTGCCTCTCCCCTCTTGTAAATGGAGCCCATGACCAGAAACAATATTTTATGGGCAACCATTATGGGGAACGAGCCATTCAATAAGACCAGGGATAGTTTTGCTGGCAGAAGCATAGCAGGCAGGGACAGCAAACCTAGATCCAGAAGATCCAGAGTAAGTATCAATTATAGTAATTTTAAATGGCTACCCCTTTCATGACAGAGGAGATCCAATGTAATCAATCTGCCATCAGGTCAGTCTTGGGCTCTTTGGGGATACTGGTATCGCTTTTCATTTTTGTGATTCAACCCGAGATTTAAATTCCCAGGAAATAGAGATTGAATTCTGTACCCATCCACTGGTCAGGAATGGAGGCTTAAAGGGATTATGATAGACAGAAACAAAAGGTTTGATTAACAAATAAAGGGATAGGGATGCTTGGCAGGCAGAAAAACAGATCCACATTCAACGACTCTGAGGCTCAGTTACCCTCCCCCTCCCTCACAGATGGATTTTCGTGCACTTAGGTTTTTAAATGTCTCATTCTAACATAAGGAAATCTATCTTATGCACAGCTAAGAATACTTTAGCCATTATTGTATCTAGCTTCAAGTTCAGGCTCTTGGGGTGAAGTCTGGCCCTCTTCTAGTTTCACTGTGATTCTGCCTTAATATTCTGAAATCTGAAACTTGATTTAAAAAACACTTAATGTATTAGAGAGTCATCTATACTGACACATGTAACTCAAAATCATCCTTTTTTGCTACTATATGAATAGTCTATGATTTACCCATATTTCTATTGGAGAGCATTTGAATTTTTCTATTGTTGACTGTTATAAATAATAGAGCAGTAAACATTCTGTGTCTCTCTGTTAATACATGTAAGAGTTTTTCTCAGGGAAAAGTTTATCCAGGAGAAGAATAGCTGAATTAGAGTGTGTGCATTTCTAACTTGTTTGGTTTTAAAATTACTTTTCACATTATAATGCTATTAACATTCTATGAGAATTATATTTCCTGACCTCCCCAGCAACACATGTTGTTATCAAATTTTTAAACATTTTTGTTTATCTGATGTGTGTGACATGGCACCACATTATAGTTCTTATTTTCTTCTCTCTAATGTCAACCTTAGGTGGAGAGTATTCTTACTAAGCCCATTTTACAAATGGGAACTCTACGGCTGAGGAAATAATCTGTCCGAGGCCTTACAGTTAGTAGGATACTGGAAGTCAGGAATGGTCCTGGAGCAACCTAACTCCAAAATTCATGCTGTTAATCTCTTGCTGTAACTTTTTAGCTTACACTTCACTGTTAGGCCAGGGTGCATCCTTATGGTGAAGAAACAGAGCCTGGGGTTGTGTTTTTCTTCTCATTCTGTACCCTTCCTGTAGTCTCCCCTCTATGCATTTTGTCTGCACCTTTTCCCATTCATTTTTTCTATCCTTTCCTCATTTCCTTTCACTCATCTTTTCTCTTCCCTCTCTCCCACTATGTTCATATTTTATTTTATTATTTATTTATTTCCACGTTAATATTTTAAAAAGTGATTTTAGCTTGGTTGTTCTGCACAGCTATTCATAGGACTGAGAAAACGAGGAGAATAGACACAATGAATCTTGAGATATTAACTTATTTTTCTTTACATCGTATGTGAAAAAATTACAAACCTACTCATACCAAGGTTGAAGTGGAAAGAAACAATGCTGAATGTCTTCACGTATGTGTAATTTGGAAATGACTGTTAGCAAAAACTCTCTCTGGGGCAGCTGATTCTGATCATATCACTTGTCTCTTATAATTAGTAAAAAATTTAAGCTTTTTTTCTTTTTTTCTTTTCTTTTTGAGTTGGAATCTCACTCTGTTGCCTAGCCTGGAGTGCAATGGCGCGACCTCGGCTGACTGCAACCTCCACCTCCCAGGTTCAAGCGATTTTCCTACCTCAGACTCCTGATTAGCTGAGATTACAAGTGCCCACTACCATGCCTGGCTAATTTTTGTATTTTTAGTAGAGACATGTTGGCCAGTCTGGTCTTGAGCTCATGACCTCAGGTGATCTGCCCACCTCAGCCTCCCAAAATGCTAGGATTACAGGCATGAGCCACTGCACCCAGCCAATTTTAACTTCTTTAGGAACTGAAATTATGCAGCAAATTTATAATTAACAATAAAATGTTGAATGGAGAATTATCCCACCATTTATTCCTGCATTAATTTCTTTTACATTTCTTTGGTAAATTCTATTATTAGCTAATAAGAATTAACCACCTAAGCAGGTAATATGAGAAATATGGTTGCAAAACAAAATTGCAAACTCAGGATGCTCTAAACTTTGTGGTTGAAGAGCTGTGAAGCAAGTTAGATTCAGTCACAAAGCATCAGCAAATTTCTAGCCCTCAGTGTTTGTTAGAAAGAAGATACAGAAGTTAAATCAACATTATGATACAGAATGTTAAAATTGTATCTTTCTCATGTTGCTCTTTTTCTTACCTAAATAGGAACTCTTTCCTCTGTGCCCACACAGACTCTCTGTGTACTCAGGACATTCTGCCTTTTGTGAAACATTTGCTTTATATGGTTGCCATTGCCATAGTATGAAAAAATTCATGAGAACAGAGCTGTGACTTCTTCATCTTTGACTCCTCATAGAAATTAGCACCTTGGCTGACACATCGTAGGTGTACAATGTATAATTCTCAAATTAAGATGAACTCAATTCAATCAAGGTAGCAAACACCTGCTTTCTAATTCTGATCGTGACTGTAAAGAGCTAGCACTGAGCACATGTTGTGAGTGCTGGTATGAATACAGCAAATTGTGCAATCGCTAACACCCCAAATTCTGGAATAAAACTCTGTTACTAGAAAAATTAAAGTGCCACGGATGGAATATTGAGAGTGAAGTTGTGGTATAGATGAGCAGATAGCCAGTAAAAGCAAATCTATTTCTTGTGGTATGCCTTAACAAGTGGAGATGATACCTTATTGCTGTACAGGTAAATTCAATCTTGTACAAGATGTATTCTCTTTAAATTAATACTCATAAGAGTTTTAGTGGTGGGGAGGAGATTGAAACGATTATTCACAAGTTACTTTGGAATGCAGGAATTCACCAAAACTATTAGGAAAAAGTAGAAAACATTGTAGACTGGCTAGGCAAGGTATTAACACATAATATAAAGTGTAGTTGCTAAGACCTGGTGGTACTGCTGCAGGACTAGATCAACTTGTTTATCCATTCCCGTTTGATAGACACTTGGATTGTTTCCAGTTTTCAGCTATTATGGATAGAGCTTCTGTCAACATTCTTGTACAATTCTTTGTGTGGACAAAGAATCAAGTAAATACCTAAGGGTAAAATTCTAGGTCTTGTGATAAGAGTATGTTTAATCTTATAAGAGATGGTTACACTGTTTTCCAAAGTGATTGCACAATTTTGCATTTTCACCAGCAATGAATGGAATTTTAGTTGTTCCACATATGCCCAATGTTTGGTAATGTCAATATTTCTATTTTTAACTGTTTTTGTGGGAGCATAGTGAATCTCAATGTAGTTTTAATTTGCATTTACTTGATGACTAGTAATGTTGAGCATATTTTCAGGAGATTATTGGCTATTTGTATATCTTCTATTGTGAAGAATCTTTTTAAACGTTTTGCCCAATGTTGACTTGAGTTGTCTTCTTGTAATTGAGTTGAAGAGTTCTTTATATATTCTGGAAACAAATGCTCTGTCAGATGTATGTATTGTGAATTTATTCTTCCAGTCCATGGTTTACCACTTTGTTTTCTTAATGGCTTCTTTAGAAAAACAGAATTTTGAGGTTGGGTAGCATGATACTTTCAGCTTTGTTTTTTTACTTAGGATGTTCTTGGCTATACAAGCTCTTTTTTGTTCCCTATGGGGTTTTAAGTAGTTTTTTTTTTTTTCTATTGCTGTGAAGAATATAAACCTTAGTTTGGTGGGAATAGCATTGAATCTATAAATTCTTTTGGGCAGTATGGCCATTTTCACAATATTGACTCTTTCAATCCATGAGCATGGAATGTTTTTCCATTTGTTTCATTCTCTCTTATTTCCTTGAACAGTGGTTTGTAGTTCTCCTTGAAGAGGTTTGTAATTCTCCTTGAAGAGGTTCTCCACATCCCTTGTGAGCTGTATTCCTAGGTATTTTATTCTCTTTGTAGCAATTGTGAATGGGAGTTCACTCATGATTTGGCTCTCTGCTTGTCTGTTCTTAGTGTATAGAAATGCTTGTGATTTTGGCACATTTATTTTGTACCATGAGACTTTGCTGAAGTTGCTTATCAGCTTAAGGAGATTTGGGGCTAAGATGATGGGATTTTCTAGATACAGGATCATATCATCTGCAAACAGAGACGATTTGACCTTCTCTCTTCCTTTTGGATACCCTTTATTTCTTTCTCTTTTCTGATTGCCCTGGCCAGAACTTCCAATACTGTGTTGAATAGGAGTGGTGAGAGAGGGCATCCTTGTCTTGTGCCAGTTTTCAAAGGCGATGCTTCCAGCTTTTGCCCATTAAATATGATGTTGGCTGTATAAATGGCTCTTACTGTTTTGAGATATGTTTATTCAGAGTTTTTAGCATGAAGGGGTATGGAATTTTACTGAAGGCCTTTTCTGCATCTATTGCAGATAGTGTTTTTTTTTTTTTTTAAAGTATTGAACATTTTATTAATGTTAAATTTTGAAAGCTTTACATTTAGGATACACTAAGATATAGGACTGCTGCTTCTTAAAGAATTTATCCTTTAGTGTTGGGTTGTTGGTTTAGGAGTTATGGAACTTGGCTGTTTTTTGCTAAGCATTCGTAATATATGATTTCACAATGTTGGTCTAGGACTTGGCTCAGTAAAATTAGGCTCTCATCTTCTTCCTCACTAAAGTGCTTCTCGATGATGTTCAAAGCAGACCAGCAAATCTGACAGTTCTCATGCAGTTGTAAAACCTCAATTCTATTGATTCCACTGAGTTCTATAAGAAGACACAGGATTTCCTTCTCAGCCTCTTTTATGCCACTTGGAGGATGCAAGAGATGACATCTAGGATGATAACAATTTTAACACCTGGGACAGTAAGCAGATTCACCAGTGGTTTCAGGACCCCGGAATGGAGGAGCTAGATCAGCTGATTCATGGTGGCCCCCATTGCAAAGTTAGCCACCATCCAGACAGCCTCTTTGTGGACTTTAAATTCCATTTTTTAACAGAGCCACTAAAGTAGGCAAAACGTCATAGATAAACAGCTACAGGATGTAGTGAGAGGTCTCTGCCACCACATTGATTAGAGCCCAGGCCCCCTACTTTTGGGTGGAGGGCTTTTTGTGCTACAGGAGTGGGGGCAGCACGTTCAACATGCTCATGTCAATGGCCATCTGCTTCTGCTCACCTGTGCTGTGACAATGTTCCCCATGGTGGGACAGAAGGGATCAAGACATTGAGTTCTGAGCTGGTCATCAGTGCTACCAGCCTGGGCAGAACCCCCGTGTCAACCACTTGGCTGATGTGCTTGTTGAAGCCATCAGTGAGATAGGACAGTGGCCAGTAGGCTTCCAAGAGAAGCTTACTATTGTGGTGCTGCAGGAGGTGGAAGAGGGCTGGCAGCATCTGCTTCACTGTAAGGGTACGGGTTCTTCTTTGGGCACAGGTTCTACAAGGTCTACGTGATGTTCTGCAGAAATGTGATCAGTAGGGTGGGTGAAATCAAGGACAGCAGATATGGGATGGCATTGCTTGAGATGACGTTACCTCTGAACTCTGGGTCATCACTGGCTATATTGCCAAGAACCCACACTGCCTGTTCACACACAGCCATGTTGGGGAAAGACAGGAGCTGCATCAGGGCTGGATGCATCCCCCTTCTACCATCACTCGAATCTGCTCAGAAGTCCCTCAAGCAATGTTGGTCAGGGTCCAGGCAGTGTCAAACTGCAAGCAGGGGTAAAGTGATAACTTCAGAATCTCCACCATCCTGGGAATGAGGCCCACTTCAGTGATAAATTTCAGAGGGGATTCTTTTCATGGGATAGCATTTTCCTGGCTGTCTGGGTGGTCTGGAAACATAGGACCAAATCTGAGCTATTTATACCTTTGATTATTTCACCCAGAATGAGGCTGACTGCTACCCCTTTGGCTGTTTTTTCAGAAGCTGTGTCAGGGCAGAAGCTGGTGATATTCCTTCTCTTTAAGGTCTGTTCATCTTTCTTGGCCTTTCGGGACTCCAGGCTGATTGCCATCCTCTGCTGTTGGCTCAGAAATGCATCTTTGTCTCAGTACTTAAATTTTCTCAGCCTGTCTTCTGGAGCATCTAAGGTCAGTTTTTGTCATTAGTTCTGTTTATGATGAATTAGGTTTATTGATTAGTGTATGTTGAACCAGTCTTGCTTCCTGGGGATGATAGCTGACTTGATTGTGGTGAATACGGTTTTTGATGTGTTGCTTTTTGTTTGCCAGTATTTTATTGAGAAATTTCACAGTGGTGTTCCTCAGGGATATTGGCTTTAAGTGTCCTTTTTTTTTTTGTCGTATCTCTGCCAGGTTTTGGTATCAGCATAATACTGGCTTCATAAAATTAGTTAGGGAGAAGTCCTTCCTTTTAAATTATATGGAATAGTTTCACAAGGAATGGTACCAGCTCCTCTTTGTGCTTCTGGTAGAATTCATCTGTAAATCCTTCTGGTCCTGGGCTTTTTTTTTTGGTTGGTAGGCTGTTAATTACTGTTTCAATTTCAGAACTTATTATTGATTTATTCAGGGATTTGACTTCTTCCTGGTTTAGTCTTGAGAGGGTGTGTGTGTGCAGGAATTTATCCATTTCTTCTAGATTTTCTAGTTTATTTGTGTAGAAGTATTTATAATATTATTCGATGGTTGTTTGCATTTCTGTGGGGTCAGACAGACTAGTGGAACAGAACAGAGATCTCAGAAATAAGGCCACACATGTACAACCATCTGATCTTTGACAAACCTGACAAAAACAAACAATGGGAAAAGGATTGATTTCCTATTCAATAAATGGTGCTGGGAAAACTGGCTAGCCATATGCAGAAAATTGAAACTGGACCCCTTCCTTACACCTCATACAAAAATTACTCAAGATGGATTAAAGACTTAAATGTAAAACCCAAAACTATAAAAACTCTAGAAGAAAATCTAGGCAATACCCTCCAGAATACAGGCATGGGCAAAGACTTCATGACTAAAACATCAAAAGCCATTGCAACAAAGGCAAAAATTGACAAATGAGATCTAATTAAACCAAAGAGCTTCTGCACAGCAAAAGAAACTATCATCAGAGTAAGCAGGCAGCCTACAAAATGGGAGAAAAGTTTTGTAATCTAGCTATTTGACAAAGGTCTAATATCCAGAATTTACAAGGAACTCAAACAAATTTATGAGAGAAAACAAACAACCCCATCAAAAAGTAGGCAAAGGATATGAAAAGACACTTCTCAAAAAGAAGACCTTTATATAGCCAACAAACATGGAAAAAACCTCAACATCACCGACCATTAGAGAAATGCAAATCAAAGCCACAATGAGATACCATCTCACACCAGTCAGAATGGCAATTATTAAAAAGTCAAGAAACAACAGATGCTGGCAAGGCTGTGGAGAAACAGAAACAGTTTGCACTGTTGGTAGGAATGTAAATTAGTTCAACCATTGTGGAAGACAGTGTGGCAATTCCTCAAAGACCTAGAACTAGAAATACCATTTGACCCAGCAATCCTATTACTGGGTATATACCCAAGTAAATATGAATCATTCTATTATAAAGATACATGCATGTGTATGCTCATTGCAGTACTATTCACAATATCAAAGACATAGAATCAACCCAAATGCCCATCAATGATAGACTGGATGAAGGAAATATGGAACATATACACCATGGAATACTATGCAGCCATACAAAGGAATGAGATCATGTCCTTTGCAGGGATGTGGATGGAGCTGGAGGCCATTATCCTCAGCAAACTAACACAGAAACAGAAAACCAGGCACCTCATGTTCTCACCTGTAAGTGGGAGCTGAACAATGATAACACATGGGCACAGTGAGGAGAACAACACACACTGGGGCCTGTCCAGGAGTGAGGGAAGGCAGAGCATCAGGATAAATAGCTAGTGAATGCAGGGCTTAATACCTAGGTGATGGGTTGATAGATGCAGCAAACCACCATGGCACCCATTTACGTATGTAACAAACCTGTATGTCCTATACATGTATCCCAGAACTTAAAATCAAATCAAATTAAATTTTAAAAAAGCAGAATTTAAAAATTTTTTTGAAGTCTAACTTGTTAAATAGTTCACGCTGCTTCTTTCCTACCTAGAAATTTTTGCTATATCAAGAGTGTATAGATTTTCCTCCATGTTTCCTCCTGGAAATTTTATAATTTTTGCTTGTTTAGGTCTTCTCTAATATAAGTACTTAAGGCTATACATAATGCTCTAAGCTCTGCTTTAGTCTTATCTCACACATTTTGATGCTATCATCACCATTCCACTTAAAATGTTTTCTAATTTTCTTTCTGATGTTTTCTTTGACCCATGCATTATTAAGAAGTATATTGCTGAATTTCTAAATATTTGGGAATTTTCCTTATATCTTCCTGTTATTGATTTCTAATTTAATTTTCTTGTAAGAGAACATACTGTATATGATTTCAACCTGATTAAATTTCCTATGGCCCAGAAAATGGTCTATTTTGGTGACTGTTGTGAATGCACTTGAAAAGCATGTTTGTTCTATTTTTGAGTGATGTATTTTATACATTTATCATTTGGGTCAAGTTGTTTGTATTTTTCAAGTCTTCTGTGTCTGTACTGATTTTTTTGCCTGCTTGTTTTATTAATTAATGAAAACAAAACTGTTGAAATTTCCGATTGTATTTGTGGATTTGTCTATTTTTCTTTTCAGTTCTATCAGCTTTTTTCTCAGATATTTGGAATCTCTGTTATAGGATACGTACAGATTTAGGATAGCTATATCTTTTTGATAAGTTTACTCTGTTATCATTATGTAATTTATCTCCTATTCCTGGTAATATTCTTTGTTCCAAACTATACTTTGTCTGTTAATATCCATTCCAGTTTTTTTACAGTGCATTTTTGCAGTCTTATTTTTTTAATCTGTAATCCACTTCTTGTAGTCCACTCAGATAACCTCTGCCTTTTAATTAGAAAGTTCAGGCCATTTACATTTAATGTGATTATTGATATGGTTGAATTTAAAACTACTATTTTGACACCTGTTTTTATTTGCCCTACCTGTTCTTTGTTCCTTTTTTTCTTCTTTTTTGGGGTCAGCTGAGCATTTTATAATATTTCAGTTTATTTCCACTATTACTTATTAGTTATACTTATATTTTTGCTTTTGCATTTTTAAAGATTATTTCTGATTTTTGAATGTGCATCCTTTGCTTATCAATTTCTGTGGGTGACAGGGTTTGCTATCTTTCCCCCAGTGACTTAAGGCCTTTGTTCCACAGAAGAGGAGGAGCCAGATGGATTTTGTGCCTTTCTCACTCTACTGATGGAGGCCCTCTTCTCCCACCCTGCCCCAAATCTTTCTCATGTCCACTTGTAGTTCTTCTCCACACACCCCCATTGGAGGTATGCGGAGAAGAACTGCAAGTGGGCATAAACTTCCCTTATGTCTGAAACTCCCAGAGGCTCTATGATGTCCCAGTAGCCCAAATGAGGCCTAGCAACTTAAAAATTTTAACCGAATTCTTCTTACCCACTTTTAAGATGCTTAGTATCTCTTCCTCCAGTACTCTGCCACAATTAAGCCAGTGCTTGTATCATCACGAGGCTCCTGTCTTTCCTTGGCTTTCAATCTATTTGGTTGCTCTTTATATTAGCTCTCTAATGAGATTAAGAAATATTCTGATTCTGTAGTTCATGTTTTTATTGTACTTGCAGCAGGAAGGATACCTTCATAACTAAATACTAGGCAGAAACGAAACTCTTGGAATAAGCTTTAATGCAGGCATTAGTCGTGGAAAAGTTGAGAAGCCAAACGGGTTGGTGAGTGACTCAGAGACTAGCAACATTAGATAGATTAGGCTGGAGGGAAAAATAGAAGAGGTACTGTAAGCCCAGTAGCTAGATTAATCCTGCAGAACCTAGGACCCTGGAAGCTTGTCTGTCAGGAGCTGGAGCTATGGAAGAAACATAGACATTACTTAAGATGTCACCTGAAGCATAGAAGGAAGGAGGAAATTATTCCATCTTTTCTCTTCCTTTTCCCATTCAGTTTCCTGACAGTGTTTCCCATTAGTCAAACTAGCTATTTCTAACAGACATGGCAACTTGGAGAATATAGCATGCAGATGACAGATAACTCCCTTATTAAAAGAGAGCAGGTAAAGGATAAAACATAGAGCTGAGGCCAATCACACTAAGACTAGCACAGGTGTTTATCCTCTATTTCTAAATCATGTGTTTATTTTACCTCATATTGATTTCCCAATTTTAGACATTATCTATTATTGACTTCCTGACACAGAAAATTTGGTTCCTTGCACTACTCGTCTCTTCCCCCACTCTAAACTTCCTTTGTCTTGCAAATATTATTTATATCACAAATTTTTGTCTAAAAATAATGAGTGCTACATTATTATAAGTACATATGCAGATGTTGTCCACAGCTGAATCATGTAATGTAGTATATTAAAAAGTTGTTTTAGCTAGGTGCAGTGGCTCATGCCTGTAATCCCAGTACTTTGGGAGGCCAAGGAAGGAGGACTGCTTGAGCCTAAAAGTTTGAGACCAGACTGGGCAACATAGTGAGATCCTGTTTCTTAAAAAAAAAAAAAAAAAAAAATTAGCCAGGTATGATGACATGTGCCCATGGTCCCAGCTGCTTGGGAGGTTGATGTAGGAGGCTTACATGAGCCTGGGAGGTCAAGGCTGCAGTGAGTCATGATCATGCTACTTGCACTTCAGCCTGGGTGACAGAGTGAGACCTTATCTCAAAATAAAAGTTGCTTTAATGTGGTAAAATACACATAAAGCTTACCATCTTAATCATTTTTAAGTGTTTACTTCAGTAGGTTAAGTATATTCAGTTTGTTGTCCAACCAATCTCTATAATTTTTTCAGACCTATTAAATGACTTCCCATTTTCCCCTCCCCCCAGTCCCTGGAAACCACCATTCTACTTTCTATTTTTTTGAGTTTGACTTCCCTACAGATATCTCATATAAGTTGAGTCATACAGTTTTTGCCTTTTTGTGACTGGCTTATTTCACTTAATTAATGTCCTCAAGATTCATCCACCTTGTAGCATGCATCAGAATTTCCTTCCTCTCTAAGAGTTAATATTCCATTGTATCATATGCCATATTTTGTTTATCCATTCATCCATCAATGGATGTTTGGGTTGGTTTTACTTTTTGGTTTTCATGAGTATGCTGTTGTGAACATGGATGTGTAAATATCTCTTTGAGACCCTAATTGCAAATCTTTTCATTAAATATCTGGAATTAGTTTCTGATTTATATGGTATTTCTATTTTTAATTTTTTGAGGAATCATTATTCTGTCTTTCATAGCAGCTATATGATTTTACCACCAGAAGTGCACAAGAGTTCAAATGTCTCCACATCCTCATCTATCTATCTATCTATATCTATCTATCTATCTATATCTATATCTCTCTATCTATCATCTATCTATCTATCTATATATTTCAATAGCAGCCATTCTAATGGGTAGGAGGTGATACCTCATTGTGGCTTTGATTTTAATTTCCAAAATTATTCGTGATTTTGAGCATCTTTTCCTATGCTTATTGGCCATTTGTGTATCTTATTTGGAGAAATGTCTATTCAATTCCTTTGCCTATTTTTAATTGGGTTATTTTGTTTTTGAGCTGTATGAGTTCTCCTTATATTCTGGATATTAACCTCTTATCAGATATATGATTCGCAAATATTTTTCCACGTTACATAGGTTGCCTTTTCAGTCTATTGATTGTTTTCTTTGATGCTCAGAAAAGTTTAGTTTTTATGTAGTTAAATTTATCTATTTTTACTTTTGTTACCTATCTTTCTGGTGTCATGTCTAAGAAATCGTTGCCAAATTCAATTCACTGAAGCTTTGTCCCTGTGTTTTCTTCTAAGAATTTATGGTTTTAGGCCTTAATTACGTTTATGTCTCTGATCCATTTTGAGTTAATTTTTGTATATAGCATAAGGATCCAACTTCATTCTTTTGCTTGTGGATTTCCAGTTTTGCCAACACTATGAGTTGAAAAGACTGTCTTTTTATCACTGGTAGAGGGTCATGATGACAAGTTGTCCAGGTTCTTGGTATTTTGAACAAAGAATTGGCCCAAACACCTAGCAATGCAAAGAAAGAATGAAGCAACGAAAGAACGGAAGCAGGGATTTATTGATAATGAAAGTACACTCCTCAGTGTGGGAGCAGACTGAGCAGTAGCTCAAGTGCCTGGATACAGAATCTTCTTGGGTCCAAATACCCCCTTAGAATTTTCCACTGGCCACTTCATGCTTACCTCATGTAATGAAGTGGTAGCCCACAATCAATCTGATTGGTTGCAGAAAGCAGTCAACCAGAGGCTGAAGTGAAGTTACAAAGGTCTCAGTACTGTGCAAACATCCACAGCAAAAATGCTTTTTGCAACCAATCAGAGGCTAAGGTGAAGTTACAAAGTTATACTTCTATGCAAAGGGAGACTCCACCCACAATCAGTCTGATTGGTTGTGGAGAGCAACCATTCAGCAGCTGGAGTGAAGTTACAGAGTTGCAAACGAAGACCCCACTGCCAATCGGTCTGATTTGTTGCAGACAACCCATCTCCCATCTGCCATGCAGAGAAGGTCAAAGGGAGTAGCCTCTGGTCCTTTTGTTACTTAGACTGAAAAGTTAGAATTTTCCTTTCAGTTTAGTTCTAGGAAGTCAGCATGAAACAGCCTTCGGTTCCCTGCCTCCAGATCCTATTCTCCTGCCTCACTTTCCCCATTGAATTGTCTTATTGTCTTTGTCAAAAGTCATTTGATCATATATGTATGGGTTTATTTCAGGACTCTCTATTCTGTTCCAGAATAGAGAGTCTCTATTCTGTCTCTGTCATTATGCCAATATCATACTTCTTTTTTTTCATGTATAATTACTCATTTATTATTGTACTTTAAGTTCTAGGCTACATGTATAGATCTTGCAGGATTGTTGCATAGGTACACACATGCCATGGTGGTTTTCTGCCTCCATCTCCAGTATCATACTTCTTTGATGACTGTGTCTTTGAAGTTTTGAAACCAGGACATATGAGACCTCCAAACTTCTTCTTTTTAAAGATTGGCTATTTAGGATCTCTTGAGATTCTATATGCATTTTGGGCTGGGCTTTTCTATTTCTGTGAAAAAACGTCATTGGGATTTTGATAGGAATTGCTTTGAATCCTAGGATCACTTTGTAGAATATTGACATCTTACATTAAGTTTTCCAATTCATAAACACAGGATATCTTTCCATTTATTTGTGTCTGCCTTAATTTCTTTCAGTGACATTTTGTAATTTTCAATGTGCAAGTCTTTTGCCTTGCTTATTTCTGAATATTTTATTCTTTTTGATTCTATCATAGACTTATTTTCTTAATTTTCTTTTCAGATTATTCATTGTTAGTGTGTAGAAATATAGCTGATTTTTTTTCTTGTTTTGATTTTGAATATGGTAACTTTGTTGAATTTATTAGTTCTAACAGGTTTGTGTGTGTGTGTGTGTGTGTGTGTGTGTGTGTGTGTGTGTGTGTGTAATCCTTAAGGCCTTCTACATACAAAATTCTGTTGTTTATGAATAGAGATCATTTAAATTCTTCTTTTTGGATGCCTTTCCTTTCTTTTTATTGACTGATTTTTCTGGCTAAGACTTCTAGTACTATGTTTATTAGAAGTGTTGAAAGTGAGCATTCTTGCCTAGTTCCTGATCTTGTAGGAAAGCTTTCAGTCTTTCACCTCTACTATGATAGCCGTGGACTTTTCCTACACGACCTTTATTGTGTTAAGGTAGTTTTCTTGTATTCCTGCTTTGTTGAGTGATTTTTTCATCGTTAAATGGTATTGAATTTCACTAAATACACATTCCCATTTTTTAAAGACAATTTTTTTTGCTTTGAAGTTTGAAATTGTTTGCTTGATTTTCTATGTATCTATTACCAATTTTTAATCCCTAAATGCTCCAACCAATCAATGAATTACTTACTAAAACAGTCAAACACATCAGATAATCTATCAGTTAATTTTTTCCCCTGGAGCCTTTGCCTCTGATGGCTTCTATTCTCTAAGCAGAACTGGTTGCTCTGAAGGCTGAGACCTCAGCTGTTTTACTGGGACTTCACTTTAGCACCATCTGGGAATATTTTGCCTGTCACCTATTGAATCTCCTGTTTCCTCTCTCCTCTACCTTATTCCTGATTTTAATAGAGCATAATTTACAGTAACTTTCTTTATTATTATCCATGATGGATAGCTTGGCTGGGTACAGAATTTCAGGTTGAAAATAATTTTTTCCTCAATATTTTGACGACATCAGTCCCTTTCTAGCTTCTTTTTCAAAGAAGAGTCTTAGACACTGATGTTGGGGCAGTTTATTCTGGAAGTGCTCTTACAAGACAGATAGTGGGAGCAGACTGGTGGTATGGGCCAGATAGAGTCAGGAGTCAGATGACTGGTAGAGTGTCCACCTGGAGTCCATTATCAGAGTTTGGGGGATTCTTTCTCCTTTTTTATGCCTGTATTCAGTCCAGGTCAGTTACCACGTGTTCTTTTCATAAAGTAAATGTTAGCTATTCTTGCGAGGGTAAGCATTGTTTTAAGATTGCATCTATGTTAAGTGGTCTTGTCTCTAGGGCAACCAGCATTTTTAGGTCTCGTTGTCATAGAGACCCAGTCATTCCCAGGCCATGGTTGGAAATCTTAGGCCAGGTTGCACCATACTGCTAAGTGAACATGTAGTGTAGACCCTGTGAAGTACTTGAGAGGGCCTTTTGGCCATCATTAATCTTATAGCTATAATATGTCTCTTATAGTATACTACACAATGTAACTTTGAGATGTCTAATGATACACTGATAAAAACTATTTTTTTTTCTGTCTGAAAATTTTAGGTCTTTTCTTTCTCCCTTGCATGCCTGAAGTGTTAACATGTACCTTGGTGAGAGTCATTTTTACTCATTCTTCTGTATACTGTGTGGACCTTTCAAACTGGAACTCATGCCCTTCAGGTCTGGGATTTTTTTAAATGCATGCATTTTTTGAAGATATTTTCTTGCCCATTTCCTCTATTTTCTCTTTCTGGAACTCTTACTAATTAAATTAAATGCTGAACTTTCTCTAACTTTCTTTTTTTCCTACCACTATTTTCCTTTTTTTTTGCTTTTACTTCCTAGATTTCCTTAACTTTATCTTCTAATTGTGGGATTTAATCTAAAAAGTATATATCCATATTTTAAAGAGCTTTTTTTCTTGAAATATCCCTTTTTAATAGACTTCTGTTTTTATGAAGATAATGCTTTCTATTATCTCACTGATTTTTGCTCCAGTCTATTGCCTTATATTTATTTTTTTATTATTTTTATTTATAAACATAATGTTTATTATTATTATTTTTATTAATAATATGTTTTATTATTAATTTTCAATTAACAAGTAAAATGTTTTTATTATTATTAATGTTTTTATTAATGTTAATTATTTTAAATGTTTTTATTATTATTAATTTTCAATTAACAAGTAAAATTATATATATGTATGTATACAATATGATGTTTTGAAATACATATACATTGTAGAATGGCTAAATTGAGATAATTAACATGTACATTTCTCACATATATTTTTGTGTGTAATGAGAACACTTAAAATATGCTTAAAATAGCTGAGTATGGTGGCTCACACTTGTAATCCCAGTACTTTGGGAGGCCGAGGCGGGCGGATCACTTGAGGTCAGGAGTTTGAGACCAGCCTGACCAACATGGAGAAACCCTGTCTCTACATAAAATACAAAATTAGCCGGGCATGGTGTCGGGTGCCTGTAATTCCAGCTACTCAGGAGGCTGAGGCGGGAGAATTGCTTGAACCCAGGAGGTGGAGGTTGCAGCGAGCTGAGATGGCGCTACTGCACTCCAGCGTGGTACCTGGCAATGGAGCGAGACTCTGTCTCAAAATAATAATAATAATATGTTTAAAATTAGTAATTAAGCATACATTGTTATTTATTATAGTCACAATGTTGTACGATAGAGCTCTTGAACTCATTCTTCCTGTCTAACTGAAACGTTATATTCTTTGACCAATACTCTCTAACCCTTATCTCTCCACACTCCTAGCCCCTGGTAACTACTACTCTACTCTCTACTTCTATGAGCTCAACTTTTTAAGATTCCTGTAAGTAAAATCATGTGGTATTTGTCATTCTGGGACTGGTTTAGAATCGTGCCCTCCAGGTTCATCCGTATTCAGGCACGTGTTCTTCAGGCTGTGGCTGAATGGGCTGGTGGAGTTCATTAGGGTCCTATCTATGCCTTATAAAAATTGTCCAGGAAAATAATTTGAACCCGGGAGGCAGAGGTTGCAGTGAGCTGAGATCGCACCACTGCACTCCAAACTGGGCAACAGAGCGAGACTCTGTTTCAAAAAAAATACATAAATAAATAAAAAATAAGTTTGTCAAACAATCCTCTTGCTTTCAGCCCAACTTAAACTATTGGACTCAGTGATATCTGGTTTATTCAATTCTTGAGAATTTTCAAGGTTCTGTAACTTCTGAACTGTTTGACATATAATTAGCTTACTTCTTATTAGATATCCTACTACAGAATCAGGCTTCATCTCTCTTTGGTCTATTAGGCTGCTTCTCATTTACTGCATTTCAGTTTCTAGATTTTGTTGACATCTCTCATATGGTGTCATTATTTCTCTTTTTCTTGTGGATTTATAGCTTTAAATTCCTTTTCCTTCTATTTTAGTGGGATTTCGGAAGGTAACAAGAAAAAACAATTATACTCAGTCCACCAAGCTTATCCACAACTTTATTTTAATTAAAAATTCTATTTTAATTAATAAAAATTGAAATAAAAGATTAGTAAAGTTATAATTGGGTTAATTTATTTGCTGGCTAATTCAACTTAAAAATAAAATATTTTATTAATAGTAAAGTGATAAGAAAAAATGAACATATTGCTTAAATTATTAGATATGTCACTTAATATTTTCTCTTCATTTGACACATTTTTTGTCAAAGAATATAAACAGAGAAACATGATTTTAAAGATTATAATGACAAAAAATGGATACTAGGGAAAAATGCAGACTACAAATTTGTAAATACTGCTTGATCACAAATATGTAAATCTTGAGTTTCAGAATGAAAAGATAGATTTTTACTTCCCTTTGTACTCCAGTAAAAAGTTATAAATATTCTTTACTTTTCCTTTGTTGTATTCAGGGTGCTTTGATGTTTACCAGTGGTCATTTTGAGCCCATAAAATGGTAAGAAATAACTCTGAATGGAAGCACAATAAAATAACAAAGAAACATGCTAAACACCACAGAAAACTCTGGACTCTGAGATAGGCAAGCAGCTTTTAAAGTGGTCCTTGACATTTTTTGGAGCTATAACTTTGGAATGTCTATTAGCAGAAGATGAACATATTTGTAGTTGTAAATGTCAGACAGGCCATGTTGGGAATGGGCATCTCTGCAACTGTGTATGTAGGAGGAAGGGTATTTTTTCTCCTTGTAGTTTTTTGCATTTTCTAAATTTTCTACAAAAATCATCTATTAACTACCAATGGAGAGTTCAAGAGATGTTCAGTAGATGGGGTCGACAGGACGCAGATGTGTGCAGGGCATAAGGAAGAGGAATAAGGACCCTGGGTTCTTCTGGGCAGGGATGTAGTGCTCTGAACTGGCCAATGTAGTTCCTTCTAAGGAAGCTATCCCTGCTTCCAGCCCCAACAGAAGAGAGGCCATAGGTAAACCTCTGACCCCACCAGCCTTGGGCATAGCTGATTAGAATAGGTATGAGCTTTGGCCCAGAACTGAACTTTGGCAAATTTCTTTGACACACCTCTCTATCTCCCCCAACTCCTTGAATCTAAGCTGAGTTTAGTGACCAGCTGACTGGTAAAAGTATGGTGGAAAGGATGCTGCATGACTTACAATGCTAGAACAAAAAAGGCAATGCACCTTTTGCTTGGATCACCGGAACAGTCATATTGGAACTTTGAGCCACCATGTAAGAATTTCTTTCGTCTGAGGCCGCCATCCTGAGATGAAGCCCAAAGTAGCGTACATGTAGAGACTCTGCCGAGAGCCCTTGAAACCTGAGAGGAAAGAAGGTGCCTAGCCAGCCCCCAGCTTCTTCAGCAGTGATAGTCTTCCAGCTCCAGCCTTTGGCTGTAGCTGTGTGGCTGACTCTGAACCAGAACTCCCTGGCTGAATGCTTCTCAAATCCTTGACCCCCAGAAACAGGAAAGAAAACAAAACAAACATTGTTTTAAACCACTGAAGTGTGTAGTTTTGTGACATAGCTATAGGTAATTGACTTATGGTACCAAAATATTTTCCATTTATCTACTATTATGGAACAAACTATCCCAGAACTTAGGGTACAAAGCATGCATTTTGTTATGCTCATACATGCTGTATATCACGAATTCGGACAGGCACAGAGAACATGGCTTATTGCTGCTCCACGATATCTGATGCATCAGCTGGAAAGACTCAGAGTGATTGACTTGGAACTGGTGTCCCCTGCAGATAGCTTTACTCACACATGTCTGGTGGTTGATGCTGGCTGTTTTCTGGGATCTCAGCTTCAACTGTCAGCCACAACCCCTACATGGCCTCTTTGTGTGTCCTGGGCTTCTTTGCAGCTGGTGGTTGGATTCCAAGAGCAAGTTGCTGGTGTCTTAAGGCCTAATTCTGGAAACCTACACACTGCTACTTCTACTATATTCACATAGTCCAGATTCAAGGGGAGGAGACATGAATGCTGTCTCTGGATGGAAGAAGTGTCAAAGATTTTTGTGTACATTTTAAAAACTGTCACACAACCCATAGGCTAGGCAGTGATCTATAACTTGATTATTACAGGCTGGGAAGAGGTGTAGGAAGTAGGAGCAAGAAGAGAAAATACTTTATTATTTGTGAAGATGTATTGTTTTATAATGCACATTGAAATGGAAGTGGATAACAGTAGAGATAGGGTTTTATACAACCATAGGAATTATTTTCATAAATAAAAGAATGAACAAAATTTGAAAATACATTTGGTCAATAGGTTTTTTCTGAAATTTGAGAACCTTATCTGGTAGACATTAGCCACATGATTACTAAATTTAGTGGCATACTCTATTTTTTTTTTTTGGAAATGGAGTCTTGTTCTGTCGCCCAGGCTGGAGTGCAGTGGTGCTATCTGGGCTTGCTGCAACCTCCAGCTCCCAGGTTCAAGCATTTCCCCAGCCTCACCCTCATGAGTAGTTGGGTCTATAGGCACGTGTAGTGGCATACGTTTTTAATAGAAATGTCTGTTACTCAAGAAACTAGGGCCAAGCATGGTGGCTTATGCTCATAATCCTAGCACTTTGGGAGGTCCAGGTGGAAGGATTGCTTGGGCTCAGGAGATTGAGAATGTAGTGAGCTGTGATTACACCACTGCACTCCAGCCTGGGTGATAGAGCAAGACCCTGTTGAATAAATGAAGAAAAGGAAGGAAGGGAGGGAGGGAGGAAGGAGGGAAGGAAGGAAGGAAGGAAGGAAGGAAGGAAGGAAGGAAGGAATTTCTTTAACACTCTCTTTGAAAGGTGGATCTATCTCCCCCAGCTCCTTGAATCTAAGCTGAATTTAGTGACCAGCTGACCAGTAAGAGTAAGGTGGAAATGATGCCACATGAGTTACAAGGCTAGATCAAAAAAGGCAATACATCTTTCACTTGGTTCACTGGAACAGTCACGTTGGGACCTGGAGCCAACAAGTAAGAATTTCTATCATCTGAGGCTACCATCCTGAGATGAAGCCCAATGTAGGGTACATGGAGAGACCCTGCAGAGGTCTTAAATAGGGGCATTTTGATTTTATCTACTGCTATATACTGATTTTTTCTTCTAAAGAAATAGTAGGCAGTCATTAAAGTACCACTATCAAAAAAGTGTTGATGCCAAAGATATCATTGTTTTATTAGAACAGAGAATTCTGGGTTGTGAATAATACTGATATGCATATTTTTCTTACAGAGCTTCCTTCCTTCCTTCCTTCCTTCCTTCCTTCCTTCCTTCCTTCCTTTCTTCCTTCCTTCCTTCCTTCTTCTCCTTCTCCTTCTCCTCCTTCTTCTTCCTCTTACCAAAGACTCACTTAAAATTCTGCCAATAAAGTAGTGTTTTGAGCTGCTCATGCTATGACAGAGAAGATACAATGTGAAGTCAAGTCAGGGGAGGGTTGTACCTGCTTACAAGGGTCATTCTTTGAAAAAATCCTGGGTTTTAACTCTTTTATACCATAACACACTAACATTTAATACCTATTGTAGTTATTTAACCTAATAATCGTACCAAAGATATAGTTGCTCTTTCTCCTGTAGGAGGAACATAGAATAATAATGCTTTAATTTTGTATGTCTGTGTTCTCTAATGGCAGGCTGTCATTTTCTATAATTTACCAGAGATTATGAACTATGTGTGTAGGCTGAGTATAGTTGCTTAGTAACCACCTTTTAAAACTTTCTTAAATGTAATTGCCTCTCTGCCAGGGAAACGTTGATTCAACAAATTTGCATTGAACCACTTCCTAAGTAACTCAGCATATTAAATACCCCTCTGCTTTTTATTTCAAATTATTTGCTTTCTAAATTCTGTTAAGGTAAGCCACCTTTGTTATGATCATTATTTCTCTTTGAACAAAGTGAGACCTCCAAATGATTATCTGCACATTGTCATATTCCCTACTGTTTTTCTGTATCTCTTTTCTTACTGATTTTTAGAGTTGAGAATAGAAACTTGCAAAAAATCTTGAAAATCCCGTTTCCCTCTGAATAATTCTAAATGCTTTTAAACACCACCAGTTTGGGGTTTGTTTAAACCTGTATTTCAAAATTTGCATCATATGAATGTTCTCTTGGCTTCTGTCTCTGATGTCACCTCTTTCTGTTAATCAAGCATCTATATTGCTCTTAAGAAAACGTGAACTGCATGTGGACACCTTGCCCATAACTTCACTTCTTATGATTTTGTCTACCCATGTACACTGACTTGATGGAGGAAAGGGTTAAAAGCTAGACTTCAGTGGAATAGCTATTGTTAGTGTTTCAAATCATTAATTGCTTTGCCATTTCAAGTCCAACTTCTATGGCTGCCCACAGTTTCTCATTTGGCAGAAAGTTCTGTTGATGTAGGGATAGTTCACAGCTGATAACAAATTTGACTTTCTCTTTGATTCTAAGTGTGAGGTGGGTGTGAGATAGAAGAGATCAGAATGGGTTTGAGGAACTGAAAATCCTGTTTGTATTTCTGACCCCAACTCCCAGACTTAGTAAATGACCTCCAAGCTAGAGGAGAGGAGAGTTTAGAGAAAGGAAAAAAGGAAATGAGAAGCAGTGTAATGATCGCACTCCCTGAACTCCACTATGCCTCTGTCTCCACCCTATAAAATCTTCCTTAAGTCTCAGGATCCTAGAGAGGAAAGCCCCAGGTACAATCTAGAACAACAGCAAGATGTAGAGAAAAGCCCCTGCTCCATGCCAGCTTAGCAAAATGGGAGATGGTATATATGAAAAAAAGTGAACTAGAAACAACATCCTCACCTCAACTTTTCCCATGGGTCTGGAATCCAGTTTTTCCTGGGGATTCAGTATGGGGACACAGAAGTTGTCAAAGCATAAGAGCTGGAAAGCCTTCCAGGAGGTCACCAACTAGACTGAGAAGGTCTTCACCAAAAGAATGCTGCATGCACTTCCAGCCGTGGTCCAGATGGAGTGCAGAAGAGAATCCAGAGGACTAGCAGCACCAGAGGGCAAAGAAGAGCTTGTGGTCAAGAGCTCTGGGCCCTGCTTGAGAAAGGTCACATTGCATACCACTCAAACCAAGAGGACAGGCAAGTTATATCAGTAGTAGACACTAGCAGAGACGGGACCTTAGAGCCTTGGAGTAGTTACATATATTCTGCCAAGCTCATAATGCTCCTGAAACTTCCCTAGGACTTAGTTACTGCCCTGGGGAGAAGGATGGAGGAAGACAGAACATTCACCTCACTAAAATTTAACCCGGTAAGTGACTTGATTACAAGTCAGAATTGATTGAGATGAGACTTGCTGCTGGACTGAGAAATCTCAAAAGTACTTTTGAAAAGTCATCCGCCATTAGAAAGTCCAAGGAGATAACTTTGGGTTAAACAAATAAAGAAATTGAACATGTTTGCACTGCTTCATTCATAACTGTGTGGCTTAGCCTGGTTGTACGTCTCAAGACAGGAGGGGCTGGGGTGTGTGTGTGGGAGGGGACAGAGGAGGTGGTAAGTCTGAGTGTATTGGAATACATATCCTATATAGTGTCTCTTGATATGATCAAGAGTAGGCTACCTGGACACAGGCAGCTGTCTTTTGAATTCTGGCTCTATCAATGACCAGTTTTGTGTTTTGGGGCAAATTCTTCAATCTGCTGAATCTGATTTTCCTCATCTGCAGAAATATGATAATATTCAACTCCATAAGGTGGTCATGAGTTTTTTCTTTTTTTATTATACTTTAAGTTCTGGGGTACATGTGCAGAACGTGCAGATTTGTTACATAGGTTTACACGTGCCATGGTGGTTTGCCGCATCCATCACCCCATCATCTACATTAGATATTTCTCCTAATCCTATCCCTTCCCTATCCCCTCACCCTCTGCTATCCCTCCCCTAGCTTCCCACCTCCCGATAGGCCCTGGTGTGTGATGTTCCCCTCCTTGTGTCCATGTGTTCTCATTGTTCAACTCCCACTTATGAGTGAGAACATGCAATGTGTGGTTTCCTGTTCTTGTGTCAGTTTGCTGAGAATGATGGTTTCCAGCTTCATCCATGTCCCTGCAAAGGACATGAACTCATTCTTTTTTATGGCTGCATAGTATTCCATGGTATATATGTGCCACATTTTCTTTATCCAGTCTATCATTGATGGGCATTTGGGTTGGTTCCAAGTCTTTGCTATTGTGAACAGTGCCACAATGAACATATGTGTGCATGCGTCTTTATAATAGAGTGATTTATAATTCTTTGGATATATACCCAGTAATAGGATTGCTGGGTCAAATGGTACTGTTAGTTCTAGATCCTGGAGAAATTGCCACACTGTCTTCCACAATGGTTGAACTAATTTACACTCCCACCAACAATGTAAAAGCATTCCTATTTCTCCAAATCCTCTCCAGCATCTGTTGTCTCCTGATTTTTTAATGATCGCCATTCTAACTAGTATGAGGTGGTATCTCAAGGTGGTTTTGATTTGCACTTCTCTAGACCAGTGATGATGAGCTTTTTTTTCATGTGTTTGTTGGCTGCATAAATGTCTTCTTTTGAGAAGTGTCTGTTTATATCCTTTGCCTACTTTTTGTTGGGGTTGTTTTTTTCTTGTAAATTTGTATAAGTTCTTTGTAGATTCTGGATATTAGCCCTTTGTCAGACGGGTAGATTGGAAAAATTTTTTTCCCATTCTGTAGGTTGCCAGTTCACTCTGATGATAGTTTCTTTTGTTGTGCAGAAGCTCTTTAGTTTAATTAGATCCCATTTGTCTATTGTGACTTTTGTTGCCATTGCTTTTGGTGTTTTAGACCTGAAGTCCTTGCCCATCCCTATGTCCTTAATAGATTAAACCTTTGGCACATAGTGCCTGAAATCTAATGACAATGTATCATATCCTTGACCTCCCGTGCTCTGCCCTCCTCCCTATTTCTACCAGCTCCTTCTACCTCCTCACTTGCATGAAAGAAGTCTCCAAGTGGACAGAACTTCATTTTATTCGCTTCTGTTATCATAGTGTCTAGCAAATAGTAGGTGCCCAATAAATAGTTGTTGAGTGAATAAATTGGGGTAGAATTCTAGGAAGACAGCTGGGAGTATTAAAGCAGGTTCTGCCTGTGAGGTAAGTCCCAAATGGAAGGATAAAGCTTAGACTCCAGTAAAAAGAACTGCCAGTAGAAAGAACTGAAGAGCAGGTGGTTACAAATGGAAGCTTCAGGCAAGCAGGTTTTGATCAGAGTGAGAGAAACAGAACACAATTACACATATACGTATTTACAATAGAAGAGGAAGAGAAACTATGGTCTATATACACAAAAATATCCTGCACTAGGAAGTAATACCTTTATTGACCACTGGTTGTGTTTTCCAACAGTGTGGTATACATTTGTGGGGAAGTGCCCGTGTGTAAGTTACAGTGTATTTCTGAATGTGTACAAAATACTTGGCCTAGATTTTTCAATCTTACCTGATTTTTTTGGATCAATCTTTCTATCATCTATCATAAGCAAACTGAGTTTTTCTGTATTAAAAATGTAAATAGAATTTAACTACATCGCAAGGTCAGTACTAATGCTTTATGGTTCTTTAAGAGCTTGTAAAGATGAAGAAAATGTTAAAAGATTTGAATTTGAACTTTCAAGACCACTGTAGGTTTTTGGAATACAATTAACCCTTAGACCTGGCTCATTTATAAAATGAAAAACAGACTTGACCTTGGAATAAGAGCAAACTCTTAAAGGATAATGGGATTAGGACATAGTATGCCTTTCCTCTTTTTCTCCTTTTTTTTTTTAATAAGAAACCTTTAAAATTTTATGTTTATAGTTTTTATTATGTTTATCATAACTGTTTAGAATGATAGCTAATGGTTTTCTGAAGGAATAATTTTGTATTTTTAATATTTGAAGAGATTTAATATCTTTGACATGGTAAATGATGATGTTTAATTCTGTTTCCTTTAAAAATCTTAATCATTTGATTTCATAGTTTTAAGTATATAAGGAATGTCTATGTACAAAATAATCTTCCTTAATATTATGACATTCTCATCAAACCATTCATAACCAGATTTAGTAGATAAAAATTGGATATTAGACCAACAAATGTCTATTAAATACTTCTTTCTGTGTATAATTATTTACTAAATCATAGATGCTCTGAATTAAAATGTATACACACACCGTTCTAGTGATTGGTATGATCACGTTTTTCATTTCTGGGGCAAGTTAATTTTCTATCAATTTGTGTTATATATTTGCAAAAAGGCGACACTTTCTGGAATGTGTCTCTTTGGTTTTAAAAATCACAAAATACTTATGTTTTTATTAGGATTTTAAGCTTTGAAACTACAGCTTTTTTTTTTTTTTTTTTTTTTTTTTTTGAGACGGAGTTTCACTCTTGTTACCCAGGCTGGAGTGCAATGGCGCGATCTCGGCTCACCGCAACCTCCGCCTCCTGGGTTCAAGCAATTCTCCTGCCTCAGCCTCCTGAGTAACTGGGATTACAGGCACGCGCCACCATGCCCAGCTAATTTTTTGTATTTTTAGTAGAGACGGGGTTTCACCATGTTGACCAGGATGGTCTCGATCTCTCGACCTCGTGATCCACCCGCCTTGGCCTCCCAAAGTGCTGGGATTACAGGCTTGAGCCACCGCGCCTGGCCGAAACTATAGCTTTTTATAAACAATGTGAAATTAGGTTTGTGAGTGGACCATTGCTTTTCATTTTTAAGAACAAAATGACAAATTTGTTACTCTGACTACCTAATGTCATAGGTAGGTAGAGACTATCTAGGTCAGTGGCATGGGTGGTAAGAAGAATTTATCAAGACAGTTTTAGGTTAGGAAAAGCAGCTTTATTAGAAAAAGTAGGAAAATACATTGTAAGGGTGCAACGAACAGGTCAGCAAGAAAGGAGCTGACTGCAAGGAGACAAAGGCTTGTTGCAGATTTTATAGAATGGTGCTTGTGCTGTGTGCTCAAGAGGGCTTTGTGCAGTACTAATAATGCCAGCGTTGCAGTGAGCTAACTTGGATTTTTCAATTAGCCGAGGGGCTAGTAATAAGTCAGGCACAGGAAGATGGTGAGTTATGTGTACAGGAGGGCTATGTGTCCTGAGTTATGAAGAAAGGCCGACTCATAGCTTATTTGCTTTCTCTTTTTGCTTTCCCCTGCTTCCACCAGCCTACCTCCTTTTCCCCAATTAGGACTCCACACCTAACACTGATCAGAATTTAATTGTTAAATCCCAGGATTGCACACAAATTAGTATTCAGTTTTGATGGAGTCATTGGCTCCACCTCCAGGTACACAGGATGACCCAACAAAATTCAGCAGAAATTATCATCTAACAGTAGTTCATTCTTTGTTAGTGGAATCTCTTAAAAGGTTTTCATCAGCTAGATTATATTTTCAATATTAGTCGCTAACAGAACTGTTTTGCTAGTAAGCACAGTTCTGCTATCTTCATAGCTGAACTATGTTCTGCTAGTAAATACAGAGTTCAATTTTTGAGTTCATGTATGTCTGAATCCAAAAGACCATATTCTTTTCATAAGACCACTTCAGGAAATAGCTGGTGTAGGCAGTTCCACTTCAGGCTAGGATGTGAAAAGATGTGGAAGGTTTTTTCTCCCATGGTAACACCATGAAAAATCCAGACAACATACAACTCATGCTTACCTGTGAGATTTTTGAAGAGTGTTGGATGTAGGTAAGCCTTTACAAAGTAATTACAAGAGAGAAAAGTCCTTCATAATTGATCACTATGCTGTGGCCACTTCTGGGTGGAAACATTAGTTCTTTTTTTTTTTTTTTTTGAGACGGAGTTTCGCTCTTGTTACCCAGGCTGGAGTGCAATGGCACGATCTTGGCTCACCTCAACCTCCGCCTCCTGGGTTCAGGCAATTCTCCTGCCTCAGCCTCCTGAGTAGCTGGGATTACAGGCACGTGCCACCATGCCCAGCTAATTTTTTGTATTTTTAGTAGAGACGGGGTTTCACCATGTTGACCAGGATGGTCTCGATCTCTCGACCTTGTGATCCACTCGCCTCGGCCTCCCAAAGTGCTGGGATTACAGGCTTGAACCACCGCGCCCGGCCGAAACATTAGATCTTAATACAGGCAGGAGGAGGAGAAAGTGTCTAAACCCAAGGGACTTGACTGATTCCAACAGAAGCACTGGTGAAGGAGTGGGCAAGTAAAAGTCAATTTACTCTAAGTGAAATAAATACACAAACAATTATAAAGTGATAAGAACAAAGATAAATAAAAAGTCCTAAAGGCTACCGGAGGGGGTGAGAAGATGGAACACATACAGATGAGAATTATGAAGAACTTAACATGGGAAACAATGCAAGGTAAAAAGATAATGGAAGGACATATTTAAAACACTACAGAAACACTTTTCATTCTATAATTTCATATGTAGTAAAAATATTCTTCAAAAATAGAGGCAAAATGAAGACATTAATTTTTCACCTATACATCTTCACTATAAGAAGTGCCTAAGGCAGATTTTCAGTTGAAGAGTAAAACCTTTCAGTTGGTATTGGTAGTAATGGTATTGGTAGAAAGCACTCCTCAATAATGAGTGAGGAGTGCTGTAAAAATAAAATAAGTAATAAATACACAAAAATTTAAACTTATTTTTTGAAAGATATTTGACTGTTCAAGACAAAATTAGCATAAATACATAATAAATATATCAATAAGAAAGGAAGTGATAAATAGAAATATACATACTGTTGCAAGTTCTTAATGCTATATGTGGAGAGATGTAATATTAATTCCATGTAAGCTGTGATAAGTTAAGGACGCATAGAGCAACAACTAGAAATAAACCAAAGAGGTATAGGCAAAGTCAAGAAAGGGCATAACACTGAATACTAGAAAATATTTGAATATGAAGTACACATCCCTACCTAATCTATCAAGAATTAAACAAATTTTAATTCAAAATTCAAAAAATACCAGTTTTTAAATTCTTGATAAACTACTAAAGAAAAAGTTGTTTTTCTATTTTTGAAAATTTTACAAATTGATTATCAAATGAAGAGGCAATCAATGATTAAGTAGCTGAAAATGTAGGGCAAAAAGTATTATAGAAATGTGTCAGCAAATTAATTCACATTAGGTTCTTTTCCTGAATTTTGTGAAGACTAGTCTTTGAGATCCTTTATCAGTCTTTAAAAATTTTTTAAACTCTACTTTATTCCAGGAAAATGTACATAAAGTGAAAATGAACTCTTAAAATTGCATGTTTTAAATGTACAGTTTGATGAGTTTTGACAGATATATATCCTGAATAATCACTACTACAATCAAAATATAGAATGTATCTACCAAAAAAAAAAAAATTCCTCTTTTGTTTATTTTCAGTCAGTCCCCATTCAACCTTGGCAACTGTAGATCTGCATTCTTTCACAATAGGTTTGATCCTCCTTTAAAAAATTTCATATAAACTACACAATGGTGTATTTTCTCTTTGTTCAGCACAATGTTTTGAGATTCATAGACATGTTTACACATATATGTACTTCATTTCATTTCTTTTCTTTTTTCTTTTTCTTTTTTTTTTTTTTTTTTTTGAGACAGAGATTTTGCTCTTTTTGCCCAGCCTGGAGCGCGATGGCATGATCTCAACTCACCGCAACCTCTGCCTCCTGGGTTCAAACAATTATCCTGCCTCAGCCTCCCGAGTAGCTGGGAATGCAGACGTGCACCACCACACCCAACTATTTTTGTATTTTTAGTAAGACGGAGTTTCTCCATGTTGGTCAGGCTGCACTCTGTCCCAAACTCCCCACCTCAGGTGATCCGCCTGCCTCGGTCTCCCAAAGTGCTGGGATTACAGGCGTGAACCACTGTGCCTGGCTTGAACTTCATTTCTTTTTATTGCTGCGTAGCATTCTATGATATCAATTTAGCTATTGATGGACATTTGGATTGTTTCCTGTTTGGGAATCTTGTGAATGAATCCAAAAAGAACATTCATGTGCAAGTCATTTTGTGGACAAATATTTTCATTTTTTTGTTGCATTATGATTTAATCTAATTGCACAAAAATTTGAAATTACAACTCCTCCCATTTTCTAAGAGGAAGGTTATGCATGCCTCCATATTCAATTCTGCACTGTTAGATTTGAACCATATTGTGAACTTTACATCATGATGGATCAGCTTAGAATTCCCATGCAACACCTCAAATTATAAAATGGAAGCAATTTTTAGAGCTGTGGAAAGTTTTCATGCTAAAGATAAAAGCCATTTTTAATGGGCAACTTACTTTGTGTTACAACGTACCAGGTTGCTGCTATACTTTAAAATGTTGGTCACTAAATATCATGGACTCTGAACTGGCTTCTACTCCTAAAATGGGTTAACTATCACTTAGGTGACAACTGTATTTCCTTCACTTACAAAGACTAATCCATAGTGCATCTCAGCTGTGTTTCTTATAAAATAAGAATCGTGTAACCAACTGCTTCCCATGGGATAAGAACACTGGTAACAGTGGGTTAAACTATTATACAATTATGCTAATATTTTATTAATTCAAAAGCACTTTACAAGAAAATATAAGTATGGCTTCCAATAGGAATGTTATACCTGGACTTGGTACCAAGCTCACAGATTTGAGTTTGCAAGGAAAAACAGGCTTTCAAGTTAAACAACAATTTGTAACCAAAACTTTAATCCCAAGGATTCTCACAAAACGTATTACAAATGACAGCATGAAAAAAATCTTGCACAGTAACTCAAAGTTCAGCTCTACAATGTACCCTTAAACTGGCAGGTCATTGCTGAAATCTCAAATTTGCACATAATGTCATGAACAGCCATGTAGTCATATACAGTAATCAAATAAGGAACTTATGACCTAAAGCAAAGATAAACTTTCTTGAAACTTAACAGATTCCTATACCAACTAGGCAAACTCTGCCCAGGATAAGTGTGAGTGGCTTTTTCAAAAACCTCTAATTTAATAGTGCAGCGTTTTTTACCCAATGGCTTGTGTTTCACAGCAACTTTTAAAGACTGCTTATTCAACTACAGCTGCATCCTATATCCCAAAAAAGTAAATCTTAGTTCAATTTTTGCCAATTGTTTCCGTATTAAAAAAAAAAAATTCACACTTCTGCTGGGCGGGTTTAGAGGTTTATTATCAGTCTATGCGTAACTAAAATTCAAAGCAAATTCAATTTTGCTTAAGGGAACATTGTAAAGTAACAATTCTTGGTATTACATGCCTCATATGATCCATTTCAAACCATAGAGAATTACACCTTTGTGTCACTGTTTCAAAAGACAAACAAATTTGAACAGCTAAAACATCTTAATTTTTGAAAGGTAAATACCTAGGAATGAAATGCATGATTGTATGGTAAATGTATGTTTTTGTATAAAAACTATCAAACTATTTTGTTGTGTATTTCTTTAAACTTGCATTTCCCTAATGACATCTTTTCATGTTGGGCATTTAAATCTCTTCTTTTGTGATGTGCCTGTTTAAATATTTTGCCCGTCTTTCCTTGATTTATAGCTCTTCTAACTTTTGAGTTGTGAGAGTTTTTATATTTTCTGCATATAAGTTCTTTGTCATATATATATATATATATATATATATATATATATATATATGCCTATTTCATCTTAAGAAGGCTTCGGTAACTCAAAGTGGCAAGGATGTTTTTCCTGTGCTCTCTTCTAGATGTTTTATAGTTTTAGCTTTTGTATTTAGGACTGTTATTTATTATGAGTTAATTTTTTAGTAGGATGAAAAGTAAGGATTGAGATTCTTCCTCCCCTGTCCCCAGGTAGATAGCAAGTTGTGCCTGAACCATTTGTTTAGAAGACTATCATTTCTCTCATAAGATTATCTTGGGTTTTAAAAAAAACAACAATTCACATATATATATGTGTAGGTCTGTTTGTGAAATTGCTATTCCAGTCCACCGATCTATATGTCCATGCTTAAACCAGTTCTACCCTGTCTTTGTTCTTGTAGATTTATAGTAAGTTTTGAAATTAGTTGCCCTAAGTCCTTTAACTTTGTTTTTTTTTTTAAATGGAGTATTCTATATATTTTGCATTTTTAAATAATTTTAGGGCTCACCTCAATTTCTATAAAAAATCTTGCTGGTCACACCTCCCATGCATGTGGTTAATGAGTGAGTGTCTGTATTCTGTGCATGCAAGTTAGCTCTTAAAAGGAAGGCAAGAAGAATGGAGGAGCTGCCCATGCTCCTTTTTCTGTCTCAAACTTATCAATCAGATCTTGTTTTGTCACCAAGACTAGAGTGCAGCGGTGCAATTAAGGCTCATTACAGCCTTGAATTTCTGGGCTCAAGTAATCCTCCCTCTTCAGCCTCCCTAGTAGCTGAAACTACAGTGGTTCCAACTTTGTCTTATATGAAGTTCCTGAATACACGTAGTACCACTTCTAAGACCTCTGTTCTTCCCCAATGGTCCAGACTCAGCACCACGCTATTTTTATGGCTCCATTATGGCTCCATTATGCCTCAATGTCCGGTGAACGAGCTACAGAGCTGGAGTTCTAAGGGGCTCAGTAATAAGCTCGAAGTGAGGGGAAGAAGCTGGAAGCCACTATGAATAATGAGAAAACCAGATGGGAGGAAGGAACAGTGACAACAGATAGCATTGTCTTGTGTAAATTAGGCTTGTCCAGAATCAACAGAAGCTTGGATAAATTCAAAGTGAAATGCAAAAAAAAAAGAAATCCTGCTGGAATTTTGAATTGCATTGAATCTATAGGTAAATTTGATTTGGGAATTCATTGATCTTACACACATTTTGATAGATTAGTCGCTAAATACCTATTTTTTCCTATTATAATGGCATTGGATTTTAATTTCAATTTTCAATTTTTAATGTTAGAAGAGATAAATACAATTCATTGTTACACAGTGATTATTACCCTGTGATCTTGCTGAGTTACAAATTAGTTCTACTGACTTTTGTTGTAAATTCCTAAGGATTTTCTACATACAGGTATACCTCATTTGTGCTTTGTTTTATTGTGCTTTGCAAATTTATTTATTTATTAATTACAAATAGAAGGTTTGTGGCAACCCTGCATTAAACAAGTGTATCGATGCTATTTTTTCCAGCAGCATGTGCTCACTTAATGTTTGTGTCACATTTTGGTAATTCTCACAATATTTCAAACTTTATTATTATCATATCTGTTATGGTGATCTGTGATTGGTGATCTTTTAAAATTTTTAATTTTTGTGGGTACATAGTATTTATGGGGTATATGAGCTATTTTGATACAGGCATGTGATGCATAATAATTACGTCATATAAAATGGGGTATCCATCTCCTCAAGTATTTATCCTTTGAATTTCAAACAATCCAATTATACTGTTAATCATTGTAAAATGTACAATTAAATTATTATTCTCTCGAGGCACTCTGCTGTGCTGTTGAATAGTAGGTCTTATTCATTCTGAGTATATTTTTGTTCCCATTAACCATCCCCATTTCCCTCCCTCCCCACTTCCCTTTTCAGCCCCAGATCATTGTACTCTCTATGTCCATGAGTTCAATTGTTTTAATTTTAGCTCCCACAAAGGAGTGTGAACATCTAAGTTTGTCTTCCTGTGCTTAGTTTATTTTACTTAACATAATGACCTCCAGTTCCATCCGTGTTGTTGCAAATGACAGGAACTCATTCTTTTTTGGGCTGAATAGTAGTACTCCATTGTGTATATGTATCACATTTTCCTTAACCTTTCTTCTGTTGATGGAACTTGGGTTGCTTCCAAATCTTAGCTATTGTAAACAGTGCTGCAACAGACATAGTAGTGCAGATATTTCTTCCATATACCAATTTCCTTTCTTTCCAGAATATACCCAGCAGTGGGATTGCTGGGTCCTATGGTAACTCAATTTTTAGTTTTTTGAGGAAGCTCCAAATTCTTCTTCATAGTGGTTGTACTAATTTACATTCCCACCAATAGTGTACAAGGGTTTCCTTTCCTCCACATCTTCACCAACATTTGCTATATAATAATGCTTGCTACTTTTTTGGATACAAGCCATTTTAATGGGTGAGGTAACATCTCATTGTAATTTTGATTTGCATTTCTCTGATGATCCATGATGTTGAGCACCTTTCCATATGCCTGTTTGCCATTTGTATGTCTTCTTTCGAGAAATGTCTATTCAGATCTTTTGTTTACTTTAAAATCAGATTATTACATTTTTTTCCTATAGAGTTGTAGGTATGTATGTATGTATATACATATATATATATGGAGAGAGAGAGAATATATATAGAGAGTGTCTTATATCTTCTGGTTATTAATCCCTTGTCAAATGGACAGTTTGCAAACATTTCCTTCCATTCTGTGGGTTGTCTCTTTGCTTTGTTGTTTCTTTCCTTTGCTGTGTGGAAGCTTTTTAACCTGATATGATCCCATTTATCAATTTTTGCTTTTGTTGCCTGTGGTTGTGGAATATTACTCAAAAATGTTTTCCCAGATCAATGTCCTGGAGAGTTTTTCCCAATGTTTTCTTGTAGCAGTTTCATAGTTTGAGGTCTTTAACTTAACTCTTTAATCCATTTTGATTTGATTTTTTTATAAGGTGAGAGATAGGGGCCTAGTTTCTTTCTTCTTCATATGAATTTCCAGTTTTCTCTACATTATTTATTGGATTTTCCTCTCTCCATTGTTTGTTCTTGGCATTTTTGTCAAAAATGAGTTCACTGTAAATGTTTGTTTTTATTTCTGGGTTCTCTATTCTGTACCATTGGTCTATGTGTCTGTTTATATGCCAGTATCATGTTGTTTTGCTTACTGTAGCTCTGTAGTATAATTTGAAGTCAGGTAACATGATTCTTTCAGTTTTCTTCCTTTTGCTCAGGATGGCTTTGGTTACTTTGAGTCTTTTGTGGTTCCTAAGTTTTAGAATTATTTTTCCTATTTATGCAAAGGATGTCATTGGTATTTTGGTAGGGATTGCATTGAGTCTGTAGATTGCCTTGGATAGTATGAACATTTTAACAATACTGATTCTTCCAATTCATTAGCGTGAAATATCTTTCATTTTCTGTGTCCTCTTCAATTGCTTGCATCTGGGTTTTATAGTTTTCATTGTAGGGATCTTTCACTTCTTTGCCTTAGTTAATTCCTAGGCATCTTATTTTATCTGCAGCTATTATAAATGTGATTGCCTTCTTGATTTATTTTCCTAATTGTTCACTGTTGGCATATAGAAATACGGCTCATTTTTGTATGTTGATTTTTTTATACTGCAATTTATTTTTAAATTATTTCTAAATAGTTATTTGGTGGATTTTTTTAGTTGTTTCCAAATACAAGATTTAATCATCTGCAAACAAGGATAATTTGACTTCTTCCTTTCTAATGTGGATACCCTTTATTTTTTTCTCTTGTCCAACTGCTCCAGCTAGGAATCCTAGTCCTATGTTGAATAACAGTGGTGAAAGTGGGCATCCTTGTCTTATTCCAGGTCTTGCTGCAAAGGCTTTCAGTTTCTCTCATTCCACGTGATACTAGCCGTGGGTCTTTAGTATATGGCATTTTTTTTGTGTGTGTATTGAGGTATGTTCCATCTATACCCAGTTTTTTGAGGGTTTTCATCATGAAAAGATGTTGAATTTTGTCACATGGTTGTTCAGCATTGATTGAAATAATCATATGGTTTTTGTCCTTCATTCTGTTGAAATTAATGATCACTTGGTTGATTTGTCTATGTTGAACCATCCTTGCATCCCAGGGATAAGTCCCACTTGGTCATGATGAATGACCTTTTTAATGTGTTGTTGAATTTGGTTTGCTAGTTTGCTGTTGAGGATCTTTGTATCAAAGTTCTTCAGGGATATTGGGCTATATTCCTCTTTTTCTCTGATGTATCTTTGGTTTTGGTATCAAGGTCATACTCAGCTCATAGAATGAGTTTGGAAGTATTTTCTCCTCTTCTAATTTTTGAGATGGTTTGAGTGGGATTGGTATTAGTTCTTCATTAAATGTTTGGTTGAATTCAGAAGTGAAACTATTGAGTCCCAACTTTTCTTTGCTGAGAGACCTTTTTTTATGGCTTCAATCTCATTACTTGTTATTGGTCTTCCAGGTTTTGGATTTCTTCATGGTTCACTCTTGGTAGGTTGTATGTGTGTTGTTGAGAAATGTTAATTGTTGGGAAATGCAAGGTGTAGGAATATTGAGAAATACTGAGTGTATGATAGAATATATTGTTTGCTAGGAAGACCAATGGCAAGGAAAACTGAGCTGGCCCCCACCCAAGTAGAAAACTAGGGCATTCCAAAGTGTCAGGACAATATATAAATATCATACACTGGTTAAAACAATTCTTTAAGCATGGGATTTCTGCCCCTGCCCCATGGCTCCCTTGTGGAGAATACTTTTTAGTTTGTCTGTGATCAGTGGTAAGCAGGCACCAGCTGCCTACTTGGCATATTTTGTGTGAGGAGAAAATACTGAACATCTGTTAATAATAATCACCTGTTCAGAGAGAATAAATGCGTGAGTCAGAGTCTGCTCGAGGTCCTCAGCTCAGAATGCTGTCAGCCACCTGAGGCTCTCAGCTTGGAAGGCCAATGGCCCCTTGGATAGTCCCACTTTGTTGTTCTATCTGGGTGTCATATCTGGATATCTCCCTCTCAATTCCTTCAGTGACGACTGTGTGGGGGGTCTCTACAGCTGAGCTGGTCTTAGTAGTATCTAGCAATGTACTTTTTCTTTTCCCAGTTTTTGGCATTCAGTTGCTCATAGTAGTCTCTAGTGATCCTTTGAATTTTTGTGATATCACTTGTAATGTCTTCTTTTTCATCCCTGGTTTTATTTATTTGAGTTTTCTCTCTCTCTCTCTCTCTCTCTCTCTCTTTTTTTGAGTCTGGCTAAAGGTTTGTCAATTTTGTTTGTCTTTCCAAAGAACCAATTTTTCTTTTCATTGATCTTTTGTATCATTATTTTGTTTCAGTTTTATTTCTTCCCTGATCTTTATAATTTTTTTCTACTAATGTTTGTTTTGGTTTGCTCTTGATCTGATTTTTTTTCTATGTTCACTAAAGGGAAAATAGCAATTTATTGACTGAGCACGTAAAACTAAGGATATAATATTTTTTATTGAATCAATGAAATAACTCTCTATCATTTGAATGATACCAGATTAAATAATTAGGATCTTGATATCTCTCAACCTCTGTCTCTTGCCTCTTCACACATGAAGGCACTTACATTCTGAAAGTTTAAAGTCTCTGGGAGAAAAAGCAAAACATTCTCTTCTGAATACACCTCAGCATTCTCATAAATTCTTTTATATGTTGGCTCTGAAAAGTTCTAGTCAGGCAAGAGAAACAAAGATATAAAATTCAAATAGGAAAATAAGTTTAACTGTCTCTCTTTGTTGATGTTATTATTCCATATTTAGAAAATTCTAAGGACTCTGTCAAAAGGCTCCTGGAACTGAAAAATGAGTTCAGGAAAGTTTTGGGATACAAAATCAATGTACAACAATCAGTAGCATTTCTATATACCAATAATATTCAAGCTGAGAATTAAATGAATAACACCATCCCATTTACAATAACCGTTAGCATTTCTATATAACAACAATCAGTAGCATCTCTATATACCAATAATATTCAAGCTGAGAATCAAATGAATAACACCATCCCATTTACAATAACCACACACAAATAATACCTATTAGGTTGGTGCAAAAGTAATTGCAATTTTTGCCATTACTTTAAGTGGCAAAGTTTAAAGTAATGGCAAATTAAAGTAATGGTAAAACCTAATCTAACCTAATAGAATTACATCTAACAGAGGAGATGAAAGGTTACTGCAATGAGAACTACAGAATACTGCTAAAAATATAATAAATGACACAAATAAATGGAAAAACATTTTGTGTTTATAGATTGGAAGAATCAATATCATTAAAGTGGTCATAGTGCCCAAAGCAATCTGCAGATTCAGTGCTATTCCTATCCAACTACCAATGACATTTTTCACATAACTAGAAAAAAATATTCTGAAATTCATATGGAAACGTAAAAGAGCCTAAATAACCAGAGCAATCCTAAGCAAAAAGAGCAAAGCTGGAGGCACCACATTACCTGACTTCAAACTGTATTATAAAGGCTACAGTAACCAAAAGAACATGGTACGAGTACAAAAACACATAGACTACTGGAACAGAATAGAGAACACAGAAATAAAACCACACACCTACAGCCATCTTATCTTTGACAAAGCTGACAAAATTAAGCAATGAGGAAAGGACTCCCTATTCAACAAATGGTGCTGGTATAGCTGACTAGCCATATGCAGAAGACTGAAACTGAATCCCTACGTTTCACCATACACACAAATTAACTCAAGATTGATTAAAGATTTAAATGTAAGACTTCAAACTATAAGAATCTTAGAAGAAAACAATTCTGAGCATTGGCCTTAGTAAAGAACAGACAACCTACAGAATGGGAGAAAATATTTACAAACTGTGCATCTAACAAAGGTATAATATCCAGAATCTGTAAGGAACTTAAACAAATGAACAAGTAAAAACAAGTAACCCCATAAAAAAGTAGACAAGAAACATGAATATGAACAGGGACTTCTCAAAAGAAGACATACAAGTGGCTAACAAACATGAAAAAAATGCTCATCATCATCAGAGACATTCAAATAAAAACCACTATGATATACTATATCACACCAATCAGCATAGCTATTATGAAAAAGTAAAAAACAAAAACAAAAACAAAACAAAACAAAAAACAGATGCTGGTGAGGCTTTGGAGAAAAGAAAATGCTGATATACCATTGATGGAAATGTAAATTAGTTCAACCACTGTGGAAAGCAGTTCAGAGATTTCTCAAAGAACTTAAAACAGAACTACCATTCAACTCAGCAGTCCCAATACTGGGTATATATCCAAAGGATAATAAATTATTCTACCAAAAAGACACATGCACTTGTATGTTCATCGTTGCACTATTCACAATAGCAAAGACATGGAATCAACCTATGTGCCCATCAGTGGTGGATTGGATAAAGAAAACATGGTACATACACACCATAGAATACCACGGGGGTGGCCATAAAAAGAATGAAATTACGTCCTTTGTGGCAACATGGATGCAGCTGGATGCCATTACCCTAAGTGAATTAATGCAAGAACACAAAACCAAATACTGCATGTTCTCACTTATAAGTGGGAGCTAAACATTGGGTACTCATGCCCGTAAAGATGAGAATAATATACACTAACGAATACTAGAAGGGGAAAAGAGAGAGAGGCGGGCAAGGGTAGAAAAACCACCTATTGGGTACTGTGCTCACTACCTGGGTGATGAGTTCAGTCACACCCCAAACCTCAGCATCATGCAATATACCCATATAACAAACCTGAATATGTATCTTCTGAACCTAAAATAAAAGTTGAAATTAATTAAAAAAGAGTGTGATTGAATAATTTACTTTCATCTCTATAGAACTTGTGTACATTTTGCCTATTACATCATAAATAAGTTCCCATTACTTGAAGCAACATGATCATTTCCCAGTTCATGATATCTGAAAGAGCCTACTTACATCTAAAATTAGAATTAAGAATAAATGAGTAATTTCATACTCCTTCCTCTGACAAGGAACTTAATGCACTTCACATACTTCTACTCTGCTTTCTCTGCCCAGCCATTCCCTTAACCACCATTGTTCATTTAACATGAGGCTATAGGCCTGTCTTGCTGGTGGGAAGAACTGAACCAGTCATCAGTTTTATTGGGAAAGCAGCTTGGGTTTAGAAGGAAACTTTGTGAACCTGATGCCATTTGCCTAGAACCTATATGGATGCCCAGGCAGCTTTAGGAAAAACAATGATTTAGTATGGGAAATTTTGGAAGGAGAAAAAATACATCAAAAACACAGATCAGAAAAGAGCTGAATATCCTTTAGTCTATTAAGGCAGGGAGATTATTTGACAAACAGTAAAATAAAATAAGCCTTCCAGAAATAAAGAAACTAGGACATTTTTTCATGCAATCTGAACCAGCTGGACTTCACAAGGGAAAAATCTCTTGCTGTGGCAAATTCTTATCTTTGGGTATTTTCAGGACTAGCTACTTAGTGCTGGAGAAGATGGAACTATGGCTGAGGGATCCTGCACTCATCCTTTCTCTGCCCTTTCTTGGAGGACTGATCTTCCCAAGATGAAAGACATCTTTATCCATCCCTCTGCTTCTTCTTGTATTGCACAGTGATATCCAAATCTTTGAGCAGATACTGAAAGAGAAGATATGATAATAGGAGTAGGATGTGGCACAAAACTGGTTCTTGCCGATCAGAGCAGTTTTCATGCTGTACAATGGTGGTGCAGTGCAGAGCTTGGTTTCAGGAATCACAGAAAGGGGAGCATATCTAACACTGTTGGTGTAAACTCAGGCATCATCTGTTACCTGGTGTGGATTCCAAAATATTTAGTATTTCAGTGCTTGGTCAGAGAGGACCAACACCTTTCTCAAATGTTTATAGTCAGGAAGAGCGTTGCCAGGGGAAACTGGTAAATGTTTAATGACAAGGTCTTTGAGCAAAGAAAAAGCCTTGACGTATAGCATTTGCCAATTTCTCCCAGGCTGACTGATTTCAAACTACCAAGATGATGTCCCTAAACTTGGGCTTGGGAAAAGATACACTGTGCCCTTCTCAGGTGATGGGTGCACCAAAATCTCAGAAATTACCACTAAAGAACTTATCCATGTAACAAAAAACCACCTGTTCCCCAAAAACTGTTGAACTAAAACTAAAGAAGATACATTTTGCCAAACATCATATAACATTCCTACCATACAAAGACAACAAATACAATCTAAAGACCACAAAGATAATGCCAAATTGTAGTACAATTAGAAAGTGATGAATTTTGAGGATTTATTACTTTCACTTTTAATATTGGAAATGTAAATATCTTATTACTTGCAAATAATCTGATTATCCATGTGGAACGATTAAGAGATTTCTTTGGCAGTTTTTGCTCACTTGTGGCTTTTCCACATGGCCCTTTTATATTCAGCTGCTCTGGTTCAGAAGGGTTTGTGTGCAGTAGCTTGGCTTCAGATTTTGTTGTTTTACTCAACTATTTGGTTCTAACTTGCTTTGTGACATTAATTGCTTGAGATGTTTTTCAAGACTGATGTTCTGATAGTGAAACGTTTACTAAAACAAGATTTTGTGTCCAAATATCATTTTGAGAAGATTAGATGTCACTCTTTCCTACTGTTTTCCATAACCCCAACCTATATTCTTCTGTTGATTTATTCTGCTGAATAAGTTTGTTTACTAATGCAGCTTTAAGGTATATCAAGCTTTCAATTTTCAACAAATGACAAATATAAATGTGAGGCATATTCAACTTTCTGCTTATTATGTAAAGAAAGCAGCTTATAGCTAGACCTGGAAGTTTGAATCTCTCCGTTATTTTATTTTATGCAACGTAATTTTAGTGTAATATTCTTTACATCATGGTTATAGTTTCTTGTTTTATAAAAGACATGAGAAACAACATAAAGAAATGTTTCATTGCATAATTCATGGTTATGATTTATTAGATAAGCAGACACAGTAAAGAGCAAAAAAGTTTCTTTTCTTATACAAAAACCGAGCCTGATTTTCTCTTATCTTCTCATCTGCATTTCCTGCCTTGTTCAGAAATAATATAAAACTAAGATTTTAAAATAAGTTCTATGGTTTTCCAAACCACTGCTTGTCCAGTGCCATCCATCCATCCATCCATCCATCCATCCATCCATCCATCTATCCATCCATCCAATAAATAGTACCTAATATGTACCAGGCCTCTATCTCCTGTAGTGAAAAGCTGACATAGCCAAGGGGCAGACACAGAGCTTGACAGAATCACAGATCCCCAGAGACAGAAATTTTCTGCCAAGGTAGACTTGTTAGATCTGTTACACTCCTTTTCCTTGACTGGGCAACCTGGGGCCCTGAAACAAGGATGAGGACATCTGGGTAGATGTCCCTGCAGAATCTGGCTCTGTGGTTACCATGAAGCTTCAAAGCTGCAGTAGCTACAGCCATGACCCTATTGAGAGCTGGTACTTCTCCATGCATGGAGATGCTATGGGGGTCCCTCCTAGCATGGGAGCATGTATTCAGAGGTGTGCCAGAATAATCCCTTTAAAGTAAAAGACATCTTGCTGCATTCTGCATCATTACTACAAAGAAGTAAGCAGACTGGCTGATAGACCTTTTGGGTTTTGAGGCAACAGATTTCACACCAAGGACAAATTCTCCAGCACATGTGATGACTGACATGGAAAGCTACCGGGACAAGAGGGAGTGGAACAGAAAGGGCTCTGCAGCAGATCCTGACTGCTATACAAGCAACCCTACCACTGAAATGTTGGCGGTGTTGGTGGTGGAAAAAGATTCATTATAAAGTTTATAGAAAGCTCCAGAGGAAGACTCACAGCACAGACCCCTGGGGTTCTGGAACAAGACTGTGCCATCTGCAGCAGAGACTTACACACTTTCTGAGAAACAGCTCCTGGCATGTTACTGAGCTCTTATAGAGAAACAGCAATTGAATATGAGACACTGAGTGACCAAATATCTGGAATTGCCTATTATAAGCTGGGCCTATCAGAGCAACTGAGGAATAAAGTCAGAAAGTCTGGCTGCATTAAAAAGATTGAACAGTCCATCTGGGATTATGTCTTAGTAGGGCCAAAGGCTATAAGAAAGTTTATGAGCAAATCAGTCCAGATCCCCATGTGGTCCTCCAGGGGTGCATCAGTGCCACTCCTGTCAGTGGTCATACAAAGGGTCCCATGTGACCAGGAAGAGAAGTGAAAAAACCCATGCTTTGTTTACAGATGGGCTATCTTGGTATGTGGGAATAGGCTGAAAAAGGACATCAGTTGCATTAGAGCCACATCCAGAAGTGATTCTTGAAAGATTGTGTAGAAGAATCTTCCCATGGAAGAGCTGCGAGCAGTACATCTGGTTATCTACTTTGCGTGGAAGGAGAAGTGACCGGATGTGAGAATACATACAGATTTCTAAGCAGTGGCCAATAGCCTTGCCAACTGTTCAGGAGTCCAGGAAGAAAAGAATTGGAAGATCAGAGACAAGGATGTTCTGGGGGAGAAGCATGTGGACCAACATATGGGAGTCAGTCAAAGTGTGAAGATTTCTGTAGCATGTTAATGCCCCATAGAAAGCATCTTCTATGGGAGAGGCCCTGGTTAAACAAATAGACAAATCACTTGGGTTAGCCAGCCTTCGTCACCAGCCACTCGGGAACTGGCACAATGGGTGCATGAATGGAGTGGCCTTGGAGACAGAGATGGAGCCTACACATGTGCCCTACAGGTTGGATTGCCACTGACCAAACCTGTTGCAACACCTGCCATTGGGAGGAGTTTCCTGCATCTAGAAACTATCAAAAATGCATTCCCTGCAGTAAGTTCTCTCCTGAAGGGAGTTCTGAGCTGCACCCTTCCCTGGCTGCCACTTATGAAGGATTCAGTGAAGGTGAGAGTGAAAAGAAAGAGAAGATCACTTTTTTACCAATTTTTCATAACACATTTACTTCAACTGCCATGTCCACATGCATCAGTTCATCCTCCAATGCATTATCTTTTTTTGTTTGTTTAAAAAGACTCAATTTGATCTTTTCTTATGCTAAATATGTAGTTTTATTATTCTTAAAAATCAATAGTTAAGCAATTTGATACTGATGTTAGTTGTAAGGGATTCCTGTGCATTGAGTACTTACAGTGCTCTGGGTACTGCACTGATGCAGCAAAGATATTACTTTTAATAAATATTCACAATAAACCTATGGCTGAGGGACAACTATCCCCTATTTTATCAATGAAGAAACTGAAGCTCAAAGAAGATGGTGAATATTTCCACAATTACAGAGTTAGAAAGTGACAGAACTAAAATTTGGGTCTACCATGCTGACTTTCTAGGATTATCATTGGGTAAGGCTGTGCCATTGGCCAATGATAATCAGCAGCCTTCTTTTATGTTCTTAAAGACGATTGAAGTGGCTTTCTCCCCATATCATTAGCAACGGAAAACAGCATTTCCCTAAGTACAGGTTAGAAAGGAATTAAGAAATTCCTGGAGCAGCTAATGAAATGCAGACAAGAAATCCACCACTTCCCTAGATTTTCATTTAATGATTGTAAAATATTCAAAAAAAATTACAGAAACTGATAAGAGAAAATATATGAGTGGCACCTACGTTCCCAGAAACGTTGTCAGCTGTAGTGCAGAAGGGACTGAATTGCACAGGCTAATATGAATCAAGACTCTCCACTTGCAGACTGAGAAATCGTGGACCTTAGTTACTGGAAGAACCACCTCCTCATTTGGGGGCTTAGTGGTGTGATGGCCTGGCAAGGGATGACAAAGTGAAGAGCATGTGCCCCTGGGACATCCCATACTTAATGGGACAAAAGATGATTTTATTTATGGTTTACAGTAAACACAGGCATCTGTTGCAGAGAGAGTCTCATCTGACTCCTCATGAAAACAAGCACGCCAAACAAAGAATTGGGGCATTGATGCAGCTAATTTCTGACTGCTCAAGAAACAAAAGAGCTCAGCTTCAGCCTGAGAACCATTCTTTTTGTGGTCACCATGCTGGCTTTAGCTCTGGCTTAGAAATCCATATATGCTCAAGTTCCTGATATATAATGGCATAGTATTTGCATATAACCTACACATGTCCTCCTGCATACTTTAAATAATCTCTAAATTACTCATAATAGCTAATATAATGTAAAGGCTATATAAATATTTGTTATGCATACTTTCTTTCACTTGTATTATTTTTTTATTGTTGTGTTGGTTTTCTTTATTTTTTTTTGCCGGTTATTTTCTATCTGCAGTTGGTTGTATCAGTGGATGTGGAAGGCATGGATACAGAGGGCTGACTGTACTTTGAATGGAAAATTACACTAAATCCAAACCTTTAACTTCACTTTTTAGCTGAGTTTGGAAGATTTGACTAAGATCCAAATACCCTTTGTCAGAATCCACCTCAGTTCCCAGACCTGAACAAGTATAGATGCCTCTTTAAAAATGAGTAAACAGACAAAATCCATTAGACAATGTGGAAAGATATTGCTGTTTAAAAAGAAGGGGTCATGATGAAGAATCAGAGCAAAGGTCTTCTTATGAACTATGGCTACTCTTAAGAAACTATTTCAAGTTTATTTTAAAATTTGTGATCTTAACAATATAGAGAAAAGGTTATAAAGTCTCCAGAAATAAAGTGTTCATGAAGAACAACCCAAGGTCAGAAAATAAAAAGTAAAAGAAAAACAATTGATTACCATGTTTGGAACCTAAATGAGAGAAAGAGCAAGATGGCAGAATAAAGGCTTCACTGATTGCCCACTCTACAAGGACAGCAACTTAACAACTATATTCTACACATACAAAATCACCTTCATATGAATGAGAAATCAGGTGAGCACCAACAGTACCTGGTTTTAACTTAATATAGTGGAAAGAGGAACTGAAGAGGTAGGAAAAACAGTCTTGAATCACAGATGCCTCCCCTGTCACCCTGTCCCTGAAGCCATAGTGTAGTATGAAGAAAGAATCTGAGTCCCTGGGAGAGCAAGAGTGCAGCGATTGTGACACTGCATTGAACTCAGTGCTGTCCTGTTATAGCAGAAAACAAAACCGGAATGAACTCAGCTGATACCCAAGCATAGAGGAATCATGTAGCCCAGCCCTAGCCAGAGGGGAATTGCCCATCACAGTGGTTGGAACTTGAGTTCCTGAGAGCCTTGTCATCATGGACTGAAGTGCTCTGGGACCCTCAAAAAACTTGAAAGGCAGCTTAGTCCACAAAGACTGCAACTCCTAGGTCCTGGTGCTAAACTGGGCTCAGAGCCAGGGGACTTAGGCAGAACATGACCTATTGAGACACAAGCCAGGGTGGCTAAGGGAGATCTGGCATCACCCCTCCCCTAACTCCAGGCTGCACAACTTGTGACTCCAAAGGGGACGGAGGGGGAAGTACAAGGAGGACTTTGTCTTGCATCTTGAATGCCAGCTCAGCCACAGCAGAATAGGGCACCAATCAGAGTCCTAAGGCCCCCTTTCAAGGTCCTAGCTCTCAGATGACATTTCTATACACACCCTGGGCCAGAAGGTAACTCACTGCCTTGAAGGGAAGAACACAACCCTGGAAGAATTTATCACCTGCTAACTGAAAAGCCTTTAGGCCCTGAATGACCAGCAATGATACCCAGGTAGTATGTTGTGGACCCGGGGGAGACTCTGAGACTTGCTGGCTTCAGGGTGAGACTCAGCACATTCCCAGATGTGATGTGTGGTGTCTGTGGGGAGAAGCTCCTGCTTGAGAAAAGCAGAGAGAAGAGTAAATAAATGAGACTTTGTCTTGCACTTTAGGTACCCACTTGGCCACAGGTGGATATCACACCAAGTGGGCTCTTGGGGTCCTGATTGGCTCTTGGATGGCAATTCTGGGCTTACCCTGGACCAGAGAGGAGCCCACTCCCCCGAAGGGGGAGGTTTCACTTAGCAGGTGATAAATTCTTCAAGGTAAGGCAGCATTCACCTTAAGCTGATTGAAGAGCCCTTGAGCCTTGTGGAAACATCAGTGATAGTCTGGCAGTATTCCTCATGGGCCTGTGGTGGTAATAGCCACAGGGTGGGGCTCATCTGCCTTTGGAAAGGGGAGAGAAGAGTTGGAAGAACTGCATCTTTCGGTTTAAATGCCAGCACATCTGCAGTAAAATAGAACACCAGGTAGACCTCTAAGGTCTTTGACTCTAGTGTCTGGCTCCTGAATGGCACCTCTGAACCTGCCCTGGCCTTGGAAGAACTCACCACCCTGAAGAGAAGGACAAAGGCCTGGCTGGCTTTGTCACCTGCTGATGGTAGATTCTCGGGGTCTTGAGTAAACATAGGTGATAGCTGGAGATTGGTTGTAGCAGGCCTTGGGTGAGACCCAGGGCTGGGCTGGCTTCATATCTGACCTGCCACAGTCCTAGCATTGTTGGCCACACGGGTCCTTGTGTCACTCCACCCCAGGTTCAGGCAGCTCAGAATGGAGAGACTCTGTTTGGGAGAACATAAGGGGAGAGAGCAAGTGTCTCTGCCTGGTAATCCAGATTATGCCAGATCTTGTCCAAGACCATCAAGGTGGTACGTCTAGTCTGCAAAACCACATTTCTGGGCTTGGGGTTCCCCCCAAATGCAGATACAGCCTATGTTACAACACCCAACACCCAAGTGCTTTCAAATACCTGGAAAACCTTTTCAAAACGACAGGTACACACAAGCCCAGACTGTGAAGACTACAATGAATACGTACCTCTTTCATCCCCAGACATGGACTAACATCCACAAGTATTAGTACCATCCAGGAAAACATGACATCACCAGATAAACTAAATAAGGCACAAGGGACCAATTCTAAAGAAACAAAGATATGTGACCTTTCAGAAAGAGAATTCGAAATAGCTGTTTTGGGAAACTCAAAGAAATTCAATATCACACAGAGAAGGAAATCAGAATTCTACCAGGTAAATTTAACAAAAAGATTGAAATAAAAAGAATCAAGCAGAAATCTGGAGCTGGGAAATGCAATTGGCATACTAAAAAATGCATCAGAGTCTTTTAATAGAAGAATTGATGAAGCAGAAGAAAGAATTTATGAGCTTGAAGACAGGCTATTTGAAAATACACAGAGGGCCGGGCGCGGTGGCTCACGCCTGTAATCCAAACACTTTGGGAGGCCGAGGCGGGTGGATCATGAAGTCAAGAGATCGAGACCATCCTGGTCAACATGGTGAAACCCCATCTCTACTAAAAATACAAAAAATTAGCTGGGCATGGTGGCGCATGCCTGTAATCCCAGCTACTCAGGAGGCTGAAGCAGGAGAATTGCCTGAACCCAGGAGGCGGAGGTTGCGGTGAACCGAGATCGCGCCATTGCACTCCAGCCTGGGTAACAAGAGCAAAACTCCGTCTCAAAAAAAAAAAAAAAAAAAAAAAAAAAAAAGGAAAATACACAGAGGACAAAAGTAAACAGAATAAAAAAAACAATGAAGCATGCCTACAGAATCTAGAAAATAATCTCCAAAGGGCAAATCTAAGAGTTATTAGCCTTAAAGAGGTGATAGAAAAAGAAATAGGGGTAAGAAGTTTATTCAAAGGGATAATAATGGAGAACTTCCCAAACATAGAGAAAGATATCAATATCCAAGTACAAGAAGGTTATAGAACACTAAGCAGTTTTAGCTCAGAGAAGACTACCTCAAAGCATTTAATAATCAAACTCCAAACTGGTCTAGGATAAAATAAGGATCCTAAAAACTGCAAGAGAAGAGAAACAAATAACATACAATGAAGCCCCAATACATCTGGCAGCAGTCTTTTTAGTGGAAACGTTACAGACCAGGAAAGAGTGAGTTGACATATTTAAACTGCTAAAGAAATATTTTCCATTTACTTAAACAAGGTTAGTGTAAGCCTAATGCCAAAATCTGATGGAAGTAGCAAAAGAAATGACAGAATAACTTCACATAAATGCAGATTTAGAAATCTGAGTAAAATATTCAGTAGATTGTTTCAGTAGCTTAATATGAGAACAATATGCCAAGATTAGATGGGATTTATTTCAGAATTGAAAGAATGGTTTGATATTAAGAAATCTATTTATATAATATGCCAATAGATGCCAAAGGGAAAAAAGGTATATGATCATCTAGAGAGAGCCAAAAAAGGCATTTCATATAATTCAATGCCTATTTCTGGTTTAAAAATGTTTTTAATGGAAGTAGAAATGGAATGAGCTGTTTTTAAAAAGCATAACACCCAAAGCGAACATTGTGCCCAACACTTAGGCAATGAAAGGATTGCAATCAGTAAGGAGACACACAAACACTGATAATTTTGGGAAATAGTTGTTACTGTATTTAGATGGGAAAAAGAATTGAGAAGTATCAATAGTGGAAAATAAAAATTATTTTCACTTGCAAGTGATGACTGTTTATGTAGAAAACCCCCAAAAGCAAGGAAAAACTATTAAGTTTGACCATTAAAAAATAAATATAGGCCAGGCGTGGTGGCTCATGCCTGTAATTCCAGCACTTTGGGAGGTTCAGGTGGTCAGATCAAGAGGTCAGGAGATCGAGACCATCTTGGCAAACATGGTGAAACACTGTCTCCACTAAAAATACAAAATTTAGCCTGGCATGGTGGCTTATGCCTGTAATCCCAGCTACCCAGGAGGCTGAGGCAGAATTGCTTGAACCAGGGAGTTGGAGGTTGCAGTGAGCTGAGATTGTACCACTGCACCCCAGCCTGGCAACAGAGTGAGACTCTATCGCATATACATATATATGAATGATAGTTTTGATATATATTGGCAGCAAGTAATTAGAAATTATAATAGGGAAAATTTATTAATGGCAGGACAAAAACACTACATAACTTGGAATAATCTTAACAAGAAATATATAGGGCCAATATGAGAAAAATTGCTAAATTTATTAGGTCATATGAAAAAAGGCCCTGAATAAAGATTTACCAATGTTTAGTACTGAGAGAAATAAAAATTATAAAAAGTCTTCCCAAGTTAATTTATACCTTCTTGAAATTAATTCCAATTTAGTTCTTCTTACATGAGGCAAAATGATTCTGAAATTCCCTGGAGTGGTATTTTTGGGGAAAAACAGTAGAAACAGCATAGTGGTGAAAGAAACAGATATTACAATACAATTTTAAGATAAAATAATTAAAACAGTAAGATATTGGCACAAGAATGTATAGAGAGATTAATAGAGGGGAATTGGCAAACTAGAAAAAGATCCTAGTGAATAGAATAATATATTTTATACAAGTGTTGAAAACCATGCTTATTAGAGAAAATGTACTTATTAAAGAAATGTAAATAACTGGCTATTTAGAAAGAAGAATGATCACATTAGGTTCCTACTTTATAATTTATCATGAAATAAATTCCAGATAGTTTGAATATTTAAACATGAATATTTAAATATGAAAAATAGTAGTCATTTAAAAGGTAGAAAAATGTAAATATGTAGAAATATATAGCAGCTCTAGGTAAGGCCTTTTAAATCCTAGTACCAAAGCCAGAAACCAAAGGAGAACATTGCTAGATTATATACATAAAATTAAAAATATCTGTACATCACAATCATTATGTACAAAGTATAAAATGAAATGAAAAAGAGATATGTTGGTAATCTATGTAATAAAGGTTACAAAAAGTGGTCTGAAGTATGTGTTATTAATAGATGTTTGTTTAATGAAATACATTCATGAATATATGAATCAATAGGTGAAATTAAAAGCACTCTTATAAAACAATGAGAAAGACATTTAAGTCCCAGTGAAAATGTAGACAAAGGAATGAATAGGGAATTCACAAAAGAGATAACAAATTTTTAACATACATATAAAAATTTAATTTCATCAGAATAAAACACATCTAATAAAAATTAGTCATCATTTTCTCACTAATTAAATTGGAAAAGTTTAGAAATAATTGTAATAATGTAATAACAGATTTACATGTTCTCATATCTCAGATACTAATGTAAGTAGCATATTCTTTCTAGACATCAATTTGGAAATTTACATTAAAAGTCTCAAAATATTTGCATTATTTGAAGAAGACATTTTGCCTTTGGGATTTTATCCTAAGGGGAAAAATATCAGAAGATGACATAATGATGTATTTATGAGAACATTCATTGTAGGGGGGGCAGTGGATTATGCCTGTAATCCCAGCACTTTGGGAGGCCGAGGCAGGTGGATTATGAGATCAGGAGATCAAGAACATTCCTTATAGCATACTTAAAATTTTAAAAAATTATGGGAAACATTAAGTCCCTGATACACTTTAAAAATTGTTTTTGTGCAATTAGAAACGATGAAATGAATGTTACTACTGTTACTCTTTTTCTTTAAAAAAGAAAAAATCAGAAACTACTATGAACACCTGTATGCACACAAACTAGAAAACCTGGAAGAGATGTATAAATTCCTGAACATATACACCCTCACAAGACTGAGCCAGAAAGAAACTGATTCCCTGAACAGATCAATATCAAGCTCTGAAAATGAATCAGTAATAAATAGCCTACCAACCAAAAAAGACTTAGACCTGATGGATTCACAGCCAAATTCTACCAGACATACAAAGAAGAGTTGGTGTCATTTCTATTAAAAGTATTCCAAAAAATTGAGGAGCAGGGTCTCCTTCCTAATTCATTCTATGAGGTCAACATCATCCTGATACCAAAACCTGCCAGATCAACATCCTCGATGAAAATCATGCAAAAGTTTTTAACAAAATACTTGGAATCTGAATTCAGCAACCTATCAAAAAGCTAATTCACTGTGATCAAGTAGGCGTCATCCCTGGGATGCAAGGTTGGTTCAACATATGCAAATCAATAAATGTGATTCATCACATAAAAAGAACTAAAGACAAAAACCACATGATTATTTCAATAGATGCAGAAAAAACTGTGGATAATGTTCAACACCATGTCATGTTAAGAACTCTCAATAAACTATGTATTGAAGGAACATACCTCAAAATAATAACAACCATCCATGACAAACCCACAGCCAACATTACACTGAATGGGCAAAAGATGGAAGCATTCCCCTTGAAGAATGGCACAAAGCTAGAATGCCCTCTCTCACTACTTCTATTCAACACAAGATTGAAAGTCCCAACTAGAACAATCAGGCAAGGGAAAGAAAGCACATCCAAATAGGAAGGGAGGAAGTCAAATAATCTCTATTTTCAGATGACATGACTTAATATCTAGAACACTCCATAGTCTTGGCCCAAAAGCTCCTCCAGCTTATAAACAACTCCAGCAAAGTCACAAGATACAAAATCAATTTCCAAAATCACTAGTGTTTCTATACACCAACAACAGCCAAACCAAGAGCCAAATCATAAAGGCAATCCCATTCATAATTGCTGCAAAAAGAATAAAATTCCTAGGAATACAGCTAACCAGAAAGGTGAAATAACTCTGCAATGGGAATTACAAAACACTGCTCAAAGAAATCAGAGAAGATACAAACAGATGGAAAAACATTCCATGCTCATGGATAGGAAGAACCAGTATCATTAAAATGGCTATACTGCCCAAAGCAATTTACAGATTCAATGCTATTCCTATTAAACTACCAATCACATCCTTCAAATAACAAACAAACAAACAAATTTAGCAACACTATTTTAAAATTCACAAAAAAGAGCATGAATAGCAAAGGCAATCCTAAGCAAAAAGAACAAAGCTGGAGCCATCACATTACCTGATTTCAAACTATAATACAAGCTGACAGTAATCAAAACAGCATGGTACTGGTACAAAAACAGGCACATAGACCAATGAAACATAATAGAGAGCCCCCAAATAAAGCCACACATCTATGACCATCTGATCCTCAACAAAGCTGACAAAAACAAATAGGGAAAAGACTCCCAACTCAATAAATGGTGCTGGGATAACAGGCTAGCCATATGCAGAAGATTGAAACTGAATCCCTTTTTTACACTATACACAAAAATCAACTCAAGATGAATTAAAGACTTAAATGTAAAACCCAAAACTATAAAAACCCTGGAAGACAACCTAGGCAATACTTTTCAGGACATAGGCACAGGCAAATATTTCATGACAAAAAACACCAAAAGCAATTACAACAAAAGCAAAAATTGACAAGTGGGACTTACTTAAATTTAAGAGCTTCTGCATAGCAAAAGAAACTATCAACAGAGTAAACAGACAGCCTACAGAATGGGAGAACATTTTTGCAAACTATGCATCTGATGAAGGTCTAATATTTAGCATTTATAAGGAGATTAAACAAATTTACAAGAAAAACAGACAACTCCATTAAAAAGTGGGCCAAGGGCATGAACAGACAATTCTCAAAAGAAGATATACATGTGGCCAACAAGCATATTAAAAAAAGCTCAATATCACTGATTATTATATAAATGCCAATAAAAACCACAAGGAGATACCATTGCATACCAGTCAGAATAACTATTACTAAAAAGTCAAAAAATAACATGCTGATGAGGTTGCAGAGAAAAGGGAACCCTTATACATTGTTGGTGGGAGTGTAAATTAATTTAACCATTGTGGAAAGCAGTATGACAACTCCTCAAAGAGCTAAAAATAGAACTACCATTCAACCCAGCAATCCCATTACTGGGTATATACCCAAAGGAATATAAATCATTCTACTATAAAGACACATGTATGTGAATATTCACTACAATGTGGTTCACAATAGCAAAGACATGGAATCAACTTAAATGACCTTCAATGACAGATTGCATAAAGAAAACATGATACATATACATCATGGAATACTATGCAGCCATAAAAAAATGAGAACATGTCTTTTGTGGGAACATGGATGGAGCTGGAGGCTATTATCCTTAGCAAACTAATGCAGGAACAGAAAACAAAATCTGCATGTTCTCACTTACAGGTGGGAGCTAAATGATAAGAAATTATGAACACAAAGAAGGAAATAATAGACACTAGGTTCTATTTGAGGGAATAGGGTGGGAGGAGAGAGAGGAGCAGAAAAGATAACTATTGGGTGATGAAATAATATGCATAATAAATTTCTGTGACAGGTGTTTACTCATGTAACAAACCTTCATGTGTACCCTCAAACCTAAAACAAAAGTTAAAAAAGGAAATTACTAGAGTTGATAAAGTAATAATAATAACAAGGTATAGTTGGGTTTGTAAAATTAATAGGTATAATACATATAATGATAATATAAAGAGGGAGAAAATGGAATAGAGCTATATAGGAGTAACGTTTCTATGTATCACTGAAATTAAAGTGGTTTCTGATAACTTAAGATGTGTATGGTAAATCCTAGAGAAACCACTAAAAATTAGTTAAAATTATTAGACATAAAATGCTACATTTGAAAATAGTTACCCAAGAAAAAAGAAAGACATAAAAGAGAAATGGAGGAGGAAAAAATGACATGAAACATACAGCAAACAAAAAGTAAACTAGCAGACATAAGTCTATGTCAATAACAACATTAAATGTGAATGGATTAAATCAGCCAATCAAAAGGCAGAGATCGTCACACTGCATTAAAACCTCATCTAACTCTGTGCTATCTACAGAAGACACACTTTAGATTAAAAGATACCATAGATTGAAAGCAAAAGAATGGAAAAAGACATTGTGCAAAAAGCACCTACAAGAATGCTGGAGGGGCTATGCTGATACAAGACAAAATAGATTTTTAAAACCAAAAATACTAACAGATAAATAATGATATTTTATAATAATAAAGGTCATCTATCAGCAATATAAAAGAATTATAAACATGTATGCACCTAGCAATGGAGCGCCAACATATATGAAGCAAATAGAGAAATATATAATTCAGCAACAAGAATTGAAAACTTCATTTATTTTCAGTAGTAGATAGAACAATTAGATAGGTCAACATAAAAACAGAAGACCTGAATAACTCTATAAACCAACTAGACCTACAACACTTCATGCAACAACAGAATGTGACCATCTTCTCTGATGCACACAAATCATTCTCCAGGATATACCATATATTAAATCATTTTTTAAAAAAACTTAGTAAATTTAAAACAAATGGTACAAAGTATGTTGTCTGATCACAATGAAATGAAATTTAAAATCAACATTAAAAAACAATTTGGAGAACTCACAAATAGGTGGAAATTAAACAACACACTTCTAAATATTCAATGCATCCAAGATGGATCAAAAGGAGAATAAGAAAATAATTTGAGATGCATGAAAATAAAGACACAACTTACCAAAACTTACAGAATGCAGGTAATGATAACAAAAAATGGGGTTCTCTTTGAGGTGATAAAAATGTACTAAAATTGACTGTGGCAATGCTGGAATGTATCTGTGAATATAACAAAACAACTGAATGGTACACTTCAAAAGGGTGAATTGTATGGCATGCAAATTATACCTCAATAAAGCTATTAAAAGTTTAAAAATTGTCGGGCGCGGTGGCTCAAGCCTGTAATCCCAGCACTTTGGGAGGCCGAGGTGGGTGGATCACGAGGTGAACAGATCGAGACCATCCTGGTCAACATGGTGAAACCCCGTCTCTATTAAAAATACAAAAAATTAGCTGGGCATGGTGGTGCGTGCCTGTAATCCCAGCTACTCGGGAGGCTGAGGCAGGAGAATTGCCTGAACCTAGGAGGCGGAGGTTGCGGTAAGCTGAGATCCTGCCATTGCACTCCAGCCCGGGTAACAAGAGTGAAACTCTGTCTCAAAAAAAAAAAAAAAAAAAGTTTAAAAATTGTTTTTAAAGAATATTTAATAAAATGAGAAAATGCTCTCAATCTAGACTGGTGGGAAAGGCAGTTGAAAATGCTGTGGATAATTGATACTAGTACCAATATCTAACTTTCGTAGAGTGCTTCCTATGTGCCAAGCATCATACTTAATATTTTCTATGAAATATCTTCCTATGCTTCAGTGAGTGTAAGTTCTAGTCCTATATCCATTTTGCAGTTGAGGAAGTTGAAGTCTAGAGCTATTAGGTTTAAAGGTCTGTTTCTTTTTCAGAATCTGCTTAACTATTTTATTATAAACTGTCTTTAATTTTTTAATGCATCTATACTGTGTAGTAAAAGACTGACAAAACATCTGTTAAACTGTTATTAATGGTAGAAATAATTGGCAATTTTTATTCTTTCTTCTTCATACTTTTATTAAAAATGCCAAAATAAACTGAGTTCAAACCCTGAATGACTTTTTCCACTACCCCAGCTTATACCCTTTACCCATCCTCTCACAGCTATTTTCTTTATACTTTTATTCAATGGAAATTAATGTCTGTAGTGGTAGTCCTGATATAAGATATTAATCATTAAGGAGCTATTATACATAAATATATACCCTACTCTGGCCATACCGTATACCATAGTGATTACCTGAGTGGTTCCAGAGTGCTGAGTTCCAATCCTCCCTTGAATTTACCATTTGTAATAGGCAGTTTTTGCATTGCTATAAAAAATATCTGAGGTTGGGTTTTTTTATATATATATATATATATATGTATACACACACACACACTCACACACATATATATGTATATTGTATATATATGTTTATTATATATTAAATACATATATAAAACATATATGTTTATATACCTATTAAACATATATGTTTATATACCTATTAAACATATATATGTTTATATATCTATATGTTTGTGTATATATATACTACCCTGTTTTTTATATCTATGTATCTATATCTATATATCTATATATAGATATATATGTTTATATGGCTCATGGTTCTGAAAGCTGTACAAGCATGGCTCCAGCATCTACTTCTGTACTTCTGGTGAAGGCCTCAGTAAGCTTACAATCATGGTAGAAGGTGAAGGAGGAGCAGGCAGCATCTCACATGTTGAGAATAGGAGCAAGAAAGAGTGATGATGGAGGTGTCACACACTTTTAAACAACCAGATCTCACTTGAACTCAGAATGAGTACTCTCATCACCAAGGGGATGGCACTAAGGCATTTGTGAAGGAAGAATGATTCAAACACCTCCCACCAGGCCCCACCTTCAACACTGGGAATTACATTTCAACATGAGATTTGGAGTGGACAAATATTCAAATGATATCATTCTTCCCCAGACCCATCCCAAAATCTGATGTCCTTCTCATATTGCAGAATGCAATAATCTCTTCCCAACTGTCCCCTAATGTCTCAACTCATTCCAGCATCGAGTCCAAGGTTCAGTTTCATCTGATACTCATCTCCTTCCACCCATGAGCCTTTAAAATCAAAACAAGTTATTTATTTCCAAGATACAGTAGGAGTACAGGCATTGGTTAAACATACTTGTTCTGAAAGACAAAGAGTGGCCAAAAGAAGAGAGTTGTAGGGCCCATGCAAGTCTGAAACCCAGAAGGGTGGTCATTAAATTTTAAAGCTCCAAAGTAATTTCCATTGATTCCGTGTTCCATATTCAGGGCACAGTGGTGAAACTGATGGGCTCCCAAGGCCTTGGGCAGTTTGCCTTTGTGGCTTTGAAGAATGCCAATCACGTGTCTGCTTTCTTGAGATGGAGCTGAGTGTCTGTAGCTTTTCCAGGCTCAAGATGCAAGCTGCCAGTGGATTTATCATTCTGGGTTCTGGAGGGCAGCAGCCCTCTTCCCATAGCTCCACTAGGCAATGCCCTTGTGGGGACTCTGTGTAGGGACCTCAATTCCACATTTCTCCTCCACATTGCCCTAGTAGAGTTTCTCTATGAAGGCTCTGCCTCTGTGGCTGGCTCCTATCTGGGCACACACCCAGGCTTTTTGATACACCCTCTGAAATCTAGATGGAAGTCACCAAGTCTACATCACTATCGCATTGAGTGTGCCTGCAGGTTTAACACCATATGGAAGCTACCAAAGCTTATGGCTTGCATTCTCCAAAGTGGTAACCTGAGCTGTATCTAGGGCCCTTAGAGCCACAGCTGGAGTTGAAGTAGTAAGGGTATGGGAAGCAGTGTTCTGGGCTGACACAGGGCTTTGGCATTCAGGGGGCTGGTCCACGAAATCATTCTTTTCCCCCAGGCCTCTGGGCCTGTTATGGGAGGGGCTGCCTCGGAAGTATCTGAAAAATGCCTTCAAGGCCTTTTTTTCTATTGTCTTGGCTATCAGCACCTGACTTTCTTTTAGACACGCAAATATCTCTAGCAAGATCCACTTGGATTCTTTTCCTGAAAATGAGTTTTTCCTTTATGGTACTTGGCTAGGCTGCAAATTTTCCAAACTTTTACACTCTGCCTCCTTTTAAAATATGAGTTCCAACTTTAAGTCATTTCTTTGCTCCCACGTCTAAGCATAGGTTATTAGAAGCAGCCAGGTCACATCTTGAATGATTTGCTACTTAGAAATTTCTTCACCAGATTCCCTAAATTGTCACTCTTAAGTTTAAATTTCCAGATCCCTAGAGCATGAACACGATACAGCCAAGTTCTTTGCTATGGCACATAGCAAAGGATGACCTTTGCTCCAGTTCCCAATAAGTTCCTCATTTCCATCTGAAACCTTATCAGCCTGGACTTCACTGTCCATATCACTATCAGCATTTTGGTCAAAACCATTTAACCAGTCTCTAAGAAGTTCCAAATTTTCCCTCATCTTCTTTTCTTCTTCTGAGCCCTCCAAACTCTTCCAATCTGTGCCCACTATCCAGTTCAAAAGCTGCTTCCAAATTTTCAGGTATCTTTATAGCAGTGCCCCACTTCTTGGTACCAATTTTTCATACTAGGCCATTTTTGCATTGCTATAAAGACATGAGGCTGAGTAATTTATAAAGAACAGAGGTTTAATTGGCTCATGATTCTATAAGACATACAGGTATGGGTCCAGCATCTGGTTCTGGTGGAGATCTCAGGGAGCTGACACTCATGGAAGAAGGTGAAGGGGCAGCAGATCTCACATGGTGAGAGGAGAGAGAGAGAGTGAGTAGAGAGGTGCCACACACTTTTAGACAACTGGATCCATGTGAACTTAGGGCAAATACTCTCATCACCAAGAGGATGGTGTGAAGTCATTCATGAGGAGTCTGCCGCCATGATCCAATCATCACCCACCAGGCCCCACATCTGATACTGGGGATTACGTTTCAACATGAGATTTGGGAGGGACAAATATCCAAACTATATCACCATTCATTTCACCTAATTCCTCACTTAATCTGAGGAAATTAATAATTTTGTCAGTAAAATGAAGAGAAAAATAGTAGCTACCTAATTGGTTTGGTGTGAAGATTAAATAATATATATAAAGACAGTGACTGGCCCATGGTAAATAATACATAGTGTTAGCTATTATTTTTACTAGCATACTTATTAAATCTTTAAAGTACATTATATGTTTATAAAGGTTTTAAACAATTATTTCTTTCAGATATATTTCTGGTTTATCCTGTTAACTAGAAGTAGAACTAACTGAAGCAGACAGTTATCTGAGCACTCTATTTAATTGAATTTTCACAATGGTTTAATTTATTAGTCAGTCTGATAATTCAAGGATATGTAAGAAATTGCAAATTCTGATTAATAAAAATTAATAAAGACTGAGGATCAACAAAAGTAATTTTGGATGCTAGTGAACTTTGGGAAGATAAATCCTAGTCTTGGGAGATTTTCTTCAGGAGGGTAAACTGAAAAAATAACACTATGAATTAATCATGCTCCCTGGGTGTGAACATCAACTTTTGAGAAACACCAAAGGGGACCATGCAAATGGACTATTTGATTGGCTTTGCAGTAGCACTAATAAATGCTTGACTTTTGCCAATGTGGCAATCTAGAAATATTAAGTGGAACCTGCCAACAATGCCATTTTGCTTGATTGCACCATAATTGCTTTTATATCATTGATATCAAACTGTGCATAATTAGAGACTATTTTAACTCCAATAACAAATAATATACTTTGTTTTTACATAGCTAAATAATACCCTACAGAAGCAACATCATTACATCAAAGGATAATGGCTCAATGTGTCCATTAAAGGAAAGACTTGCCTTTTCTAACTACTGGGTATTGTTCACAGTGTTGATGGACTCGGTCATTTTTGTTTTACAGTGTAAAATGGGATTGATATATGCTTGCTGACTGTGCAACAACTTACCTAAATGATGCACTTGAAAAATATTGTACAAGAAGAGAAGGTTTTGAATCTTACCACCATAAATAAATAATACATTTTAAAAGTGATGGATATTGTAATTACCTGGATTTGATCATTATACAATGTATACATGTACTGAAACATCACATTGCACCCCATAAATATAACTATTATGTGTCTATTATAAATTAAAACAAATTAATAATGAAAAACAAAAATAGAAAACCGTATTGTACAGAACTTAGCAACAATGTACTTCATTCTAGTGTACAGAAATATTGAATCTTCATAGTACAATTAATAATGATAAAAGAAACCTTTGCAACATTTAAGATGCTAAATAACACTTGAAACTCAAGGAAACAAAAGAAACTTAAGAATAGAACAAAGGTTATTTTGAGCATCTGTAATGCATTCGTGACTGAACAAGTGAAAATTATTACATAACCAGCTTAAGCTGTGACACATACAAGAAATTTAATGCTCATTGTTTTAAAATTGGCTCTTCATGCAAAACAAATGCTAGAGATTTCCAAGTAAATACTCCTCCTATTGTCATCCTCCCATCCCCAAACCCTAATTAGAGTCCAGCTGATGGGACATTTATCAATTTCTTTGTGTGTCAGCTTACTCAACTATAACATAATATTTTATTAACCTCTGTACTGAACTATCTATTTAAGAACGTTTATATGGCAAAGAGGTGCAGAAAATAGAGACAGTATCTGCCTCCAAGACCAGTTTCCTGACCAGTATAATAAATGTCACATCTCCGTCTGGGGCCAAGAATAGGCAGATTTGCTGGCAGTCCTCCTTAAAAGATTGAGATTTTCTAAGCCCAGGGTTTCTCAGCTGTGATGCAAACCCACTGTGAAATGTGCATCACCTGTGGGATTTGGGAAGCAGGGAAAATCAGTTTAAGCAGAAGTTCATGCTAGCTACTATGCTACTAGCAATAACATTCTTTTTTAAAAAAATTCACAGGCAAAAATTGTAGTGCACTACAGCCTGGAACTCCTAGGCACAGCCTGGAACTTTCAGGCTCAAGAAATCCTCCCACCTCATCCTCCCAAGTAGCTAGGACTACAGGGTTCTGCCACCATGTCAGCTAACATTTTTTCTTGAATCAGGAGTCGTGTGTCTTATTCTGGCATCTTGAATTGGGAGTCGTGTGTCTTCTTCTGGCATCTATGACCTTGTTAGCTTACAAGTAGGTTAAACATCTTAGCTCCTTCCCAGTTTTTGACACTACAAGGCAGACTCAGAAGGAGGTTTGCATGTCCCGTATCAATGGGAAATTCTTTTGGATCAACACCATTGTGGCAATGAGGAAAAGAGGGTTGCTGCAGGACAAGCTCTTGGACTTCAGTACAATCAAACAAAAGCCTCACTCAATTCAGTGGGGAGCTCTGAAGTCAGGATGGCCTTTCAGAGCTGTCTTCAATGGGTCTGAGGGGCTTGGACTTCTACAATGTCCTCAGACCCATTCAAAGGCTTGGACAAACCTTTGAAGGCAGGCTTCTCTCAAGATAGGGGCTTGACCTTGGGTGAGTCAGCCCCTTTTAGCTGAGGGCTAGCCCAGAAGATGAGACTCTACTGAGAGCTGTAATTTGCCATCACCCCTAGGAGCTCATCATCCTGTGAATATAGATAAGGCAGCCTTTAATTTCCTTTGATTCAGCTCTTTAATTCTTACTAAGAAAGTTACCAGAAATCAGATTCTGTCTCTTTTTGCTAAGGAATATCTCTTGTGGCTGTCTTTAACATTCCCCTTCCCCATCTCCTATCCTAGCACAGACTCCTAAGTGGCACACCGCCTTCCCCTCTGAGCCACCAGAGGAGGCTAGAGACCTCTTCAGAGTCTCTCTGACCCTGCTTGGGGCAACTTCTTCCTTGTCCCTTTGAGAAGAAAGATTCTTCCAGACCTTTAGTTTCACTGGACTAATTTTTCTCATTTTCAGTCTTTCATCTGGACTCCTTAAGTCTCCCTTTTGCTTGCTAAGATCTTGAAGCCATTCTGGCTTTAAGCAGATATTTGCCAAACACCATCTATGGTCTAGGGATTGTGCTAGACATTTAGGGTATAACTGATGGAGATGCCCTTCTTTTTAACTCTGTAACAGCTAATTCAACTCAGAGCTCAATTCAATCCACAGACATTTACAGAGTTACTACTTGGTGTTAAGGGGTCTCTCTGAGTCTTTGAAATAGTATAAGTCAGAATATTTTCAACAGCAAGAAACAGACTGTAAGAGGCTTTTAAAAAATAAGATGTCTCCTAGGATGACTAACCAGACAAGTTTTCCTGGAACTGTTGCAGCTTTAGCACTGGAAATCCTGAGTCCCAGAAATACCCCTGATCTAAGCAAACTAGGATGGTTGTTCAACCTAAGCCTACTAGGCACTACACTTCCTTCGTAGCGGTAGGAGATACAAGATGTAATAATTTGTCCTTCACTCTTTGTTTATTTTAAAAATATTTAACAATTTATTTTTAATTGACTAATAAAATTATATTTATAATGTATAACACGATGTTTTGATGATATGTACACATAGTGAAATGGTTGAATTGAGCTAAATTATCACATGTATTACCTCACAGATTTATCTTTTTTGTGTGTGTTAAGAACACTTAAAATCTACTCTTTTAGCTATTTTCAAGCATACAGTACATTGTTGTTGGCTGTGGTTACCGTGTTGTATAATAGATCGCCTGGACTTATTCCTCCTGTCCAACTGAAATCTTGAACCATTTGACTAATATCTCCCCAGCCTCCCCATCCCAGACCCCCATAGCCAATTTTCTACTCCCTGCCTCTATGAGCTCAACTTGTTTAGATTCCTCATATAAGTGAGACTTGCAGTATTTGTCTTATCCTCCACTTTAAAGATGTCCTCGCATGCCTCAGACCACTGGATCTTTAAAATCCTTCTGGATGAGGTAAGGCCTTGAGTTTCCTCAGGGTTTATGTTTTGTCCTCTGGAACGCACCTTAAGAAGGCTTCCAGTGGACTTGCTGCTTCTTGCTCAGTCAGTCAAATTGGTGTATCATTAATATAGTGCATGAATATGATGCTCTGGACAATGTATATATAGTAGGACTTAGGGCCTTCCTACAGCTTTCTCCAAGAATTCTAAAACAAACAAACAAACAAACAAAACCAACCAAAAACAACAGAAACAAGAATAAGCTATCTTTTAAAGTCTCCAAATCCTGATTTTAGGTACTCAGTGTGGGAGCAGATTTTAGGTGTCCTCTAGCAGTTTTTAAAATATCCCTTTGAAATATCGGCGTGGACGTAATTTCAAAAACAGTGACTATTGTTTTTATGCTGCAGCCAAATCTGAGACTGTGGGAACCGTATTTTACTTTCTATTACACATAAATATCAATTTCCTGCTTAAAAGTGCTCCACTGTTTTTAAAAAATGAGAATAAATTTTTATTATATCATTATTGAAAATAGGATCTCACAAGTTGTGTTCAAGTTTAAACAATTTTAGAAGTAATGTTCTGTTCATCTCAGTCCATTTTATAAATTTTAAACCTGAAAAAGGAGGCTCATACACCTCTCAAAAGAACAAAAGATGGTGAGGTACACTGCAACCAGGTGGGGGCAATGCTTTGGTCACAACCTTGTGATTTAAATAAAAAGATAGTACTGTTAGATATGGTTTATCTGAAGCTGAGCTTAAAGCCTCTTTGGCTTTAGAAAAATTTTCTTTTAATAAGAAATTGTTTTGGAATAAAATCCTAACTCTTTACCATGAATTTCAACAGACTGGCTCCTTTCCTACTTATCCAACCTCATTTCACGTCACTCCCTTTATCACTCACTCCATTTTGGCCACACAGGCATTTCACTTCCCCAAATATGCACATCTTCTTTTTACCAAAGTAAAAAGAAAAGTAAAATAAGGTCTTTGCCTCTGCCGCTTCTCTGAGTGGAAGGCGCTTCCCTTCACTATCACATGGCTGTTTCATTCTCAGCCTTTAGGTCTCAACTCAACAGCTTTTAATAAATACCACTTCTTCAGAGAGTCCTTTTCTGCTGACCTCATCTAATGTAAGCAAACTACCACCTGTCTTGGCATTCTCTGTTATAGTATCTTGTATTCAGTGTTCCCATGGCTTAGCACAATTTGTAATTTTTTTTTATCTGATCCTCACTAAACTGTAAATTCCATGGAGGTGGACTATTTCCGTGTTTTGCCCTATGCTACACCCAGAATCTTGCATATTATCTTTTATATTAGTTTTCTAGGGCTACTATAACAAAGTATCACGGACTGGGTGGCTTAAACAACAGAAATTCCTTTCCTCACAGTTCTAGAGGCCGGAAATCTGAGGTCAGGATGTCAGCAAGGTTGTTTTCTTCTGAGGCCTCTCTCCTTGGCTTGTAGATGGCTGTGTTCTTCCTATGTCTTCACATGGCCTTCTGTTGTGTACTCTCTTCTTAAGGAAACAAGTAGCATTAAATTAGTTCTACCCTAGTGACCACATTTTATTTTATTTTACTTTAAGTTCTGGGATACATGTGCAGAATGTGCAGGTTTATTACATAGGCATACATGTGCCATGGTGGTTTGCTGCATCCATCAACCCATCATTTAAGTTTTAAGCCTCATATGCATTGGGTATTTGTCTTAATGTTCTCCCTCCCCTTGCCCCCCACACCCTGACAGGCCCTGGTGTTTGATGTTCCCCTCCCTATGTCCATGTGTTCTCATTGTTCAACTCCCACATAAGAGTGATATCATGCAATGTTTGGTTTTCTGTTTCTGTGTTAGTTTGCTAAGAATGATGGCTTCCAGCTTCATCCATGTCCCTGCATAGAACATGATCTCATTCTTTTTTTATGGCTGCATAGTAATCCATGGTGTATATGTGCCACATTTTCTCTATTCAGTCTACAATTGATGGGCATTTGGGTTGGTTCCAAGTCTTTGCTATTATAAATAGTGCTGCAAAAAACATATGTGTGCAGGCGTCTTTATAGTAGAATGTTTTAGTGACCACATTTTATTTAATTCTTTAAAGATTATCTCCAAATACAATACAGTCACATTCTGAGGCACTGGGGTCAGGACTTCAGTATATGAATTAGGGGAGGAGGGCTCAATTCACCTCATATATAGGAGGCAGTGCGTACATATACATTGAATGGATAAATGCTTTCAAAATTATTATTGAGTTCAAGGATTGTGAAACAAAAAAGGAAAGGAAGCTTAAAGCTTGTCCAGGGTGCACACTCTAGAGATGTGTACTGTAGGTCGTTTGGATTGAGCAGTGGTGTCTGTGAGTTTTCTAACTTTCACAGGTGATTCTAATGCATAGTCAGTCTTGATCATCACTAATCCATTTCAGCCACCCTAATTTTGAAGAAAAAAAGGCCAAGAAAGTTTAGAGACATGACCAAGATAATACAATTAAAGAGTTAACACAAAGCGTTACAGACTTAGTACATAAACATCAACACCTGGCCTCCTACGCTATTTTCAATGCATTATATTTAAAGGTAGGCACATTTTCCTGACTTACGCTAAAATTATCCACAATGTAGAGTTTAAATTGTGAAGGAAAACGAAGTCAGCACTCCAGGAGTATGCCACTGTTCTTGCATTTGCCTAGGTCTATGTTTTGCAAAGCAGGTGCACTTGTTCATCGAAGCAGCAAGTGTTAGCAAACCTCCTCCCATTGTAGTAAATCTTTATCATACATAGAATACAGTTATAGTCTACAGGATAGTGTGTCAATCACCTTGTAGGTCAGGCAGAGTGGGGACAAAGCCTAGCTCTTGTTTTTGAATGTAGCAACAGCCTAGAAGCCTTCAAAGCTGATCCTTACCTGCCTACAACCCCAAATACCTATACTCTTTATTTCTATAAATTTTCATTATCCCACCAACTGATAAAAGAAAGGAGAAAGAACATCAGAAGTTGAAGGCATGATGGCAACACCCACACAGATGCCACCAGGTCTATCTCCTGCTTAGAGGAGGACATTTACGCAGTTCTCTGAATTAGGGGTCTGCAGAGTCCTGTACATCTTTGTTTAGTCTCCCATTGCTAGGCCCTGTGATGTCTAATGAAGCAAGCATAGGAATTGCCCTGAGCTAGAATGCTACAGTTAGTCATTTGTTGACTTTGGGACTTGCTCACTCCATGGGTGGGTCTAGGTCTGCAGTGGAGGTGGGTGACAGGGCTTCTACGTCAGTGTCAGCAAAGGTGACTGAGGACAGACCACTCAATGGCTGCCTTCTAACTATCATGTTAGGGAAAGTCTTACCCTACCATTTGTTTCTAGTTGGCCATATGTCTATATTAGAGTCAAGATATTACTGAAATCTCATTTTCTCCTCTGAGCAACATTGTTGTGTTGATTATGTAGGGAGGCTGATGGTAGATCTCTGGTCCTAATTTTTTGTTTGAGTCTTGTTCTTAACCACACCATGTGGTTGACTGAATGCCTTGATTCCTTCTGATTCTGAGATACTTGTGCAAGCCCTAATTTAGGAAATCCTAATTGTTTTCTGATACAAATCAGCAGTCAGTACTGGTTGTGTTTGAAACTAGGGACTTTGAGACCTTTGCTATGATCGTATTAGAACACTAGGATTAACCGCACCTGCAGAGGGGAGACAGAGAGATAACCAGGAACTGGGTCTCCTAATCTTTGGTCAGCTGCCTTTGTCTATCATGTCAGATAGAAAGGAATCTGCAAGGTAGAACCCTCGGGTAAATGCCCACACTTTAGTAATAGTGGAAGGAGATTTGTAAAATAGATAAAATGTTCACTTATATTTCTAAGTTTATTTGAGGAAAAGGCTTAATATCTCATCATTTTGGTCTATCCAAGTACAGTGACGTGTAATCAATATGTGTAAGTTTTAAGAGAAAAAAATATATCGAGTCAATACTTTTAAATTATCTTATATTTTTGAATATCTTTCTGTCCAATAACATACTTTTGATCTCAAAAATTTTTTCATCATTTCTGATGAATAATCCATTAGCTGGAAAAACTTGAGTTATAACAGATGGCATGAAATAAAAATGTTACCTCTGCAATTTAAAATCCATTTTCTTTCATTTGAGAAGTTTATTTTTGAGATATCTGCCTTGCAATCTCAGACTATGTAAATGTGTTTGTGACTTGGGAAAGACATGTACCACTGACTAGCATAATTGAATTGTAGAGTCAATTTTTTCCTTCCTTTTTGTCTGTGTTAAGGCCTCATCTAGTCTGTAAGCCAACACCACCCATTTGTGCTGCAGAGATCTATCGGATGCCAGAGGGGCCTGCAGTAAGTCACAGGCCAAGACTGGCTTGAGCATCCTGGTCCATTAAAAACAGCTTAGGGTTTATTTATTTATAAATGAATAAACCCCAACCTCCACAGCAAAATTGGATCACCTCTTTCCTATTACTCTCTTGATTCCTAGGTTCCTAAACTTTAATGTTTATCTCCAAGTTAGAACCTTTTTACCTGCTTTTCATAGGATTTGGTAATCCTCATTCCATTTCCTCAGAATTGATTTTTTTTATTGCATTTTAGGTTTTGGGGTACATGTGATGAACATGCAAGATTGTTGCATAGGTACACACATGGCAGTGTGCTTTGCTTCCTTCCATCCCCTCGCCTGTATCTGTCATTTCTCCCCATGCTATCTTTTCCCACCTCCCCACCCCCCGCCCTTCCCCCATTTCCCCCCAACGGATCCCAGTGTGTAGTGCTCCCCTCCCTGTGTCCATGTGTTCTCATTGTTCAACACCCGCCTATGAGCGAGAATATACGGTGTTTGATTTTCTGCTCTTGTGTCAGTGTGCTGAGAATAATGGTTTCCAGGTTCATCCATGTCCCTACAGAGGACGTGAACTCATCATTTTTGATGGCTGCATAATATTCCATGGTGTATATGTACCACATTTTCCCTATCCAGTCTATCATCGTTGGGCATTTGGGTTGGTTCCAGGTCTTTGCTATTGTAAACAGTGCTGCAATGAACATTCGTGTGCATGTGTCCTTGTAGTAGAATGATTTATAATCCTTTGGATATATACCCAGTAATGGGATTGCTGGGTCAAATGGGATTTCTATTTTTAGGTCCTTGAGGAATCGCCACACTGTCTTCCACAATGGTTGAATTAATTTACATTCCCACCAACAGTGTAAAAGTGTTCCTATTTCTCCACATCCTCTCCAGCATCTGTCGTTTCCCGATTTTTTAATGATCGCCATTCTAACTGGTGTGAGATGGTATCTCAATGTGGTTTTGATTTGCATTTCTCTGATGACCAGTGATGATGAGCATTTTTTCATATGTTTGTTGGCCTCCCATATGTCTTCTTTTGTAAAGTATCTGTTCATATCCTTTGCCCATTTTTGAATGGGCTTGTTTGCTTTTTTCTTGTAGATCTGCTTTAGTTCTTTGTAAATTCTGGATATTAGCCCCTTGTCATCAAGCTACCAATGACCTTCTTCACAGAACTAGAAAAAAACACCTTAAACTTCATATGGAACCAAAAGAGAGCCTGCATAACCAAGTCAATTCTAAGCAAAAAGAACAAAGCAGGAGGCATCACACTACCGGACTTCAAAATATACTACAAGGCTACAGTAATCAAAACAGCATGGTACTGGTACCAAAACAGAGATATAGACCAATGGAACAGAACAGAGGCCTCACAGGAAATACAACATACCCACAACCATCTGATCTTCGACAAACCTGACAAAAACAAGCAATGGGGAAAGGATTCCCTGTTTAATAAATGGTGTTGGGAAAACTGGCTAGCCATGTGCAGAAAGCAGAAACAGGACCCCTTCCTGACACCTTACACCAAAATTAACTCCAGATGGATTAAAGACTTACACATCAGACCTAATACCATAAAAACCTTAGAAGAAAATCTAGGCAAAACCATTCAGGACATAGGTGTAGGCAAGGACTTCATGACCAAAACGCCAAAAGCAATGGCAACAAAAGCCAAAATAGACAAATGGGACCTAATCAAACTCCACAGCTTCTGCACGGCAAAAGAAACAGTCAGTAGAGTGAATCGGCAACCAACAGAATGGGAAAAAATTTTTGCAGTCTACCCTCAGAATTGATTTTGGCATTGCACTAAAACTCCAACTCTTACCTCAGAGACCAAAGGAATCCATTTCTTCTCTGATGTTGTATGTCTTCATGTGCCCCTGGTTTGGGTCTTTCATCTGCCCCTGGTTTGGGTTTTCCTTTGTTCCATGTCACGTTAGTTACTACCTTGTTTGCATAATCAAAATTTTATTTTTGTATTTGTATAAATTTATGAGGCAAATGTGAAATATTTTACATGTATATAATGCACAGGGTCAAGTCAGGGCGTCTAGGGTGTTTGTCACCTGAGTGTAACACTTTTTTTTTTTTTTTTTTTGAGACGGAGTTTCGCTCTCGTTACCCAGGCTGGAGTGCAATGGCGCGATCTTGGCTCACTGCAACCTCCGCCTCCTGGGTTCAGGCTATTCTCCTGCCTCAGCCTCCTGAGTAGCTGGGATTACAGGCACGTGCCACCATGCCCAGCTCATTTTTTGTATTTTTAGTAGAGACGGGGTTTCACTATGTTGACCAGGATGGTCTCGATCTCTTAACCTTATGATCCACCCGCCTCGGCCTCCCAAAGTGCTGGGATTACAGGCTTGAGCCACCGCACCCGGCACTTTTTTTTTTAAAGTATAGTCATCCTATCTGCTATGAAACATTGAATATACCCCTTCTATATATAAATATTTTCAATTTCAACTTTTAGTTTAGATTCGGGAGCACACTTGCAGGTTTGTTACATGGATATATTGTGTGATGCTGAAGTTTGGGGTATGATTGAACCTGTCACCTAGGTAGTGAGCATAGTACCCAATAGGCAGGATTTCAGCACTTGGCTCCGTTCCTCATCTTCCCTCTTGTAGTCCCCAGTGTCTCTTACTCCCAGCTTCCATTGTTTAGGTCCCACCTATTAGCAAGTATATGTGGTATTTGGTTTTCTGTTTCTGTGTTAATTCACATAGGTTAAAGGCCCCTAGCTGCATCCGTATTTCTATAAAAGACATGATTTTATTCTTTTTATGGCTGCATAGTATTCCACATATCACATGTCTTTGTCCAACCCAACATTCATAAACACCTAGGTTGATTCCATGTCTTGGCTACTGTTAATAGTGCTATGATGAACATATGAGTGCATGTGTTTTTTTTGGTAGAATGGTTTATTTTTCTTTGGGTATATACCCGGTAATGGAATTGCTGGGTTGATTGGTAGTTCTATTTTTAGTTCTTGGTAACTCTCCAAACTGCTTTCCACAGCGATTGAACTTATTTACATTCCTACCAACAGTGTATAAGCATCCCCTTTCCTCTGCAGCCTCACCAACATCTGTTATTTTTTCATATTTTAGTGATAGCTTTTCTGATTGGTATGAGATCGTATCTCATTGTGGTTTTTATTTGCATTTCTCTGATGATTAGTGATGTTGAACATTGTTTGATATATTTGTTGGCCACTTGTATGTTTTCTTCTGAGAATTGTCTATTCATGTCCTTTGCCTACTTTTTAATGGCATTATTTGTTTTTTGCTTGTTGATTTTCTTAACATCATTAGAGATTCTGGATATATACAAATGTACCATCATGAGATCTCTAAAGTAGTCTAGATTCTATGGATACAGCAAACTTTTAACATTGTTGATTTGCAGTCATAGAAAAGAACAGAATCATGTCCTCTGCAGCAACACGGAAGCAGCCGGAGGCCATTATCCTAAGCAAATCAAAGCAGGAACAGAAAACCAAATACTGCATGTTGTCATAGGTGGGAGATAAACATTGGGTACTCATGGGCATAAAGATGGCAACAATAGACACTGGAAACTACTGAATCAGGGAGGTAAGAAGGAGGCCAAGAGTTGAAAAACTGCCTATTGGACACAGTACTCGCTACCTGGGTAATGAGTTTAATCATATCCCAAACCTCAGTGTCATATAATATACCCATGTAACAAATGTGCACATGTACCCTCTGAGTCTAAAATAAAAGTTGAAATTATAGAAAAAAAAATTGGATTTTGAGCCAACAAATGTACTTTACCCCTGCCATGTGAAAGCACAGTGGAAAGGCACTGGAAGTAAAGATGGTGGGAGAAGAGAGACCTTCTTGCTGAAAAGATCAGATGTGCCACCAAGGAGGCCAGGGATTTTGATCTGTGAATAACAGCCAGTCCAGCTAAATGGAAGTTAAAGTGAATTGTGGGAGATGAAGCCAGCAACATAGGTGGGTACCAGATCATGGAGAATTTTTGTTCCACAATAAAATATCTCAATTTTAGTGTAGGGAATGGGAAATCACTGTAGGTTTTTAAGTAAGGGAGGGCATCATTAGAATTGTTTATTACTTTGGCAGCATTATACAGAAAGATTGTAGAGAAGACAGACTGGTGGCATTAGGACCAATTAGATGGCTCTGGCAGTGCTCTAGGCCTGAGGGATATCAATGAGAATGTCAGAGTAAGGACTTTCAAAAATCCTCTTCTTTGTAAAAGCAATTAAACACTGGCATACTTGTCAGGATTAACTTCCCCAGACCTCTGTAAATTAACTAAAAGTTTGCAGCAATCCAGAGAATGATTTTTTGAAGAAAACTGGATACATATTTATAAAATCATGGACTTTGTGGCATTTAATTTGTCCTATTCTGAGCCTGCTCTCTCTATCTCTGGTAGTTTCAAAAAACAACTGCTCATGATGCCAGTGAAAACCAGCAGCAGGACAGTCTCTGGTGGGAGCAAAATGGGGTTGGAGTTCCTTCAAAGCTCCATTTACAGAGAATTGTCATTATTTGACTTGTCTGATAGTTTCTTGGAAGATCCCACTCATGAGGTTTGTTTTTATTTAACCGGAATCAGAGCCTGCCTACTTTCTCTCAGAGAATTTGTCAGAAACAATCAATGGCAATTGTTTCATATCTTAGCTACCTGAGATGACAGATAACACTTTGACCAAACAGTAGCCCAATCAAAAAGCTTAAAAGGAAAATCTGGGAAATGAAATGACCAAAAGCCATTTTAAAAAAGGTCCTAGACATTCCTGGGAATCTAGAAGGCCATGCTCATGCATAGGGCTTTGCACATGCCCTGAAGAGACTTGAGAAGGACTTGTGCTGTCACCTCTAATTGACTTTAGGCTTTGCATAGGCAAGAAGTAAGTGCTAAGACAGAGTTGTAAACTGACTGACAGAACGTTGAAGGCGTCTCTCAAGATGCATACAGAGTTCCTTGGCGAAGACTTATTGATTTCATACATAAAAGAAAATATCCGTCTAATTAGTTGGTGATCACCACACTTACAAAAGAGATATTTCAGCAGCTACACATGACAATGAATGCAGTATTTATAGAATTACTTCAGAAAAATTACTGAATAACCAAACAGCAGCAGCAACAAAATCCTGGGGAGGAAAAAATATCTGATTTTCAGAGTTCCCATGTTATGTTATTTAAAATGTCCAATTTCCAACAAAAAATATATATAACATTGAAATAAATAAGAAAGTGTGGCTCACACACAAGAGAAAAAGCAATCGATAGAAATTGTTCCTGAGGAAGGTTGGATATCAGACTTATGAGACAAAGACTTTATATCAGCTTTTTAAATATGTTAAAAGAACTGAAGAAAATCATGTCTAAAGAGCCAGAAATCATGTCAAAGGAAAACATGAGAATGATCTTTTAACAAATAGAGAATATCAAGAAAGTGACATAAATTAGTTAAATTAAAAACCAAATAGAAATTCTGGGGAGGAAGCATGATGGCTCTTGAATGTTGACTGGATAAACATTGAAATGAAGGCAGAAATAAAGATGCTTTTCAAATACAATGAGAATGAATACACAATGTACCAGAATCTCTGGGACAGATTTAAAGCAGTGTCTAGAGGAAAATTTATAGCAATAAATACCCACATGAGAAGCAAGAAAAGATCTAAAATCAACACCCTATCATCAAAACTGAAAGGGCTAGAGAAGCAAGATCAGAAAAACTCAAAAGCTAGCAGAGGACAAAAAATAACTAAGATCAGAGCAGAACTGAAGGAGATAGAGACACACAAAAAAAACTCTTCAAAAGATTAATAAATCCAGGAGCTGTTTTTTTAAAAAAGATCAACACAATAGACTACTAGCCAGATTAGTTAAAAAGAAGGGAGAGAAGAATCAAATATATGCAAACAAACAAACAATAAAGGGGATATCACCACCAATTCCACAGAAATACAAGCTACCATCAGAGATTACCACAAACAACTATATGCACATAAACCAGTAAACCTGGAAGAAATGGATAAATTCTGGACACTTGCACCCTCTCAAGCCTAAACCAGGAGGAAGTCAAAATACTGAATAGACCAATAACAAGGTCTGAAGTTGAGGCAGCAATTAATAGCCTACCAATCAAAAAAAGCCCAGGTCCAGATGGGTTCACAGCTGAATTCTACCAGACACACAAAGAGGAGCTGGTACCACTCCTTCTGAAACCATTCTAAACAATCCAAAAAGAAGGAATCATTTCCAAATCATTTTATGAGACCAACATCATCCTTGTATTAACCCAGCAGAGACTCAACAAGAAAAGAAAACTTCAGGCCAATAACAATGGTGAACATAGATGTAAAAATCTTCAATAAAATACTGTCAAATGTATTGCAACAGCACATTGGAAAGCTTATCCATCACGATCAAGTAGGCTTCATTCTGTGGATGCAAGGCTGGTTCAACATATGCAAGTCTATAAACGTAAATCAACACATAAACAGAACCAAAGACAAAACCACATGATTATCTCAATAGATGCAGAGAAGTCCTTCAACAAAATTCAACAGCCCTTTATGCTAAAAACCCTCAACAAACTAGGTATCGACAGAATGTATCTCAAAATAATAAAAGCTATTTATGACAAACCCACAGCTAATTCATGCTGAATGGGCAAAAACTGCAAGCACTCCCTTTGAAATCTGGCACTAGACAAGGATGCCCTCTCTCACCACTCCTATTTAATATAGTATTGGAAGTTCTAGCCAGAGCAATCAGGCAAGACAAAGAAATAAAGGATATTCAATTAGGAAAGGAGGAAGTAAAACTGTCTTTATTTGCAGACTACATGATTCTATATTTAGAAGACCCCATTGTCTCAGCTCAAAATCTCCTGAAACTGATAAGCAACTTCAGCAAAGTCTCAAGATACAAAATAAATGTGCAGAAATCACAAGCATTCCTAAACACCAATAACAGACTTAAAGAGAGCCAAATGAAGAATGAACTGCCATTCACAGTTCCTACAAAGAGAATAAAATACCTAGGAATACAACTAATAAAGGATATAAAGGACCTCTTCAAGGAGAACTACAAACCACTGCTCAAGGAAATAAGAGAGAACACTTATGGAAAAGTGGAAAAACAGATGGAAAAACATTCCATGCTCATGGTTAGGAAGAATCATTTTTGTGAAAATGGCCATACTGCCCAAAGGAATTTATAGATTCAACTCTATCCCCATCAAGCTACCTATGACCCTCTTCACAGAACTGCAATAAAACCACCTTAAACTTCATATGGAACCACATAGCCAAGTCAATTCTAAGCAAAAAGAATAAAGCTGGAGGCATCACACTACCTGACTTCAAATTATGCTACAAGGCCACAGTAATCAAAACAGCATGGTACTGGTACCAAAACAGATATGTAGACGAATGGAATAGAACAGAGGCCTTGGTGACAATACCACACATCTACAACCATCTGATCTTTGACAAACCTCACAAAAACAAGCAATGGGGAAAAGATTCCCCGGTTCATAAATGGTGTTGGGAAAACTGGCTAGCAGTGTGCAGATAGCAGAAACTGGACGCCTTCCTGACACCTTACACTAAAATTAACTCCAGATAGATTAAAGATTTAAACATAAGACCTAACACCATAAAACCCCTAGAAGAAAACCTAGGCAAAACCATTCAGGACATAGGCATAGGCAAGGACTTCGTGACTAAAACACTATGAGCATTAGCAACAAATGCCAAAACAGACAAATGAGATCTAATTAAACTCCAGAGCTTCTGCACAGCAAAAGAAATCATTAGAGTGAATCAGCAACCAACAGAATGGGAAAAAATTTTTGCAATCTACTCATCTTACAAAGGGCTTATATCCAGAATCTACAAAGAACTAACACAGATATACAAGAAAAAACAAACAAGCCTATTCAAAAGTGGGCAAAGGATATGAATGCTTTTCAAAAGAAGACATTTATAAGGCCAAGAAACATATGAAAAATGCTCATCATCACTGGTCATTAGAAAAATGCAAATCAAAACTACATTAAGATACCATCTCATGCCAGTTAGAATGGCAATCATTAAAAAATTTGGAGACAACAGATGCTGGAGACGATGTGAGAAATAGGAACACTTTCACAGTGTTAGTGGGAGTGTAAATTAGATCAACCATTGTGGAAGACAGTGTGGTGATTCTTCAAGGACCTAGTAATAGAAATTCCATTTGACCCAGCAATCCCATTACTGGGTGTATATCCAAAGGATTATAAATCGTTCTACTATAAAGACACATGCACACATGTTCATTGAAGCACGGTTTACAATAGCAAAGACCTGGAACCAACCCAAATGCCCATCAATGATAGACTGGGCAAGGAAAATGTGGCAGATATACACCATGGAATACTATGATGCCATAAAAACTGATGAGTTTGTGTCCTTTGTAGGGACATGAATGAATCTGGAAACTGTCATTCTCAGCAAACTGACACAAGAACAGAAAATTAAACACTGCATGTTCTCACTTGTAGGTGGGTGTTGAACAATGAGAACACATGGACACAGGGAGGGGAGCATCACACACTGGGGTCTGTTGCCGGGGGGACAAGTGGAGGGACAGCAGGGGGTAGGGAGTTGGGGAGGGATAACATGGGGAGAAATGCCAGATACAGGTAATAAGGATGGAGGCAGCAAACCTCATTGCCATGTAGGTACCTATGCAACAATCCTGCATGTTCTGCACATGTACCTCAGAACCTAAAATGCAATAAAAAGTATATATACAAAACAAAAAAGATAGAACTGTTAATTATATATTAAATACGTTTGTCCTATATACACACACACAAAATGTGCATATATAATATATGTATGAATGTATTATATAAACTGTTGCTAATTGGATAGTTCTTAACCACTTGCTTTTGAACAGTAATCTGGATCTTCTGACTTAATAAGATGGTAGACACCCACACCAACACATAGGAAATCTTATGTACATGTGTGCAAGAAATTCAGGCTACTGTGACTTCATAGAAGGTGTTGTATGGGGCTAAGAAAGAGTGGGCAAGCAATTTCTCCATCTACAGAATAAGGAATCTGGATTAGCTGTCATCCCTTTCAGCTCTAGGTTTCTGTGCTTCAAACCGGGTAAAATGAACCTTTGGATCTGGCCGTTTGTTGTAGTTACCCCCTTTTTCCTTTCCTTCTTATTTCTTTGAGGTTGAAATCCTTTTCCCAGAGCTCAGATGGTCTACTCTGCCTCTGGTAATTTCCAAACTGTGAAATCCGTTTCCAGTGTAGTTTGCCATAGCCACGGAAGTCAACATTAGCCTTTGGTTTTAGTACAGAATTTTATGTCTTCCCTTCCCTTTGGATCTCTGACGTTGTGAAACTGGCTCATAATTTGCTGTGCATTTGTTTTGGGATTTGCATAAAGCTGATTAACTAAAAAAGGGCTAACAAAATGATTACAAAGTTAGCATGATGAAAATTTGAGCTCGATGAACTTATATAGTTTTGGACAATTTAGTGGTTGTTCAAAAGTGAACAGCTATTAGGGAAGAGAACTAGGATTTAAATACTTGTCTCTCTTATTCCAGGGTCTATCATTGTTCCACTATTCCAAAATGATTCTAAAGAATAAGAGCATAGACTGTCAGGGCTCAAAGGGCCCTTAGAGATTATTCAACCTTTCATTTTGTACACATGCAGATCTGAAATCCATCTGGATAAACTGATTTGTCCAAGATTATGAAAGGTGATAGGACTCCTGAGTGTTGTGTGTAGAAGTCAGAAGCACCACAAAAAAAATTTTTTTTAAATAAAAGAAAGTTATATCATATTCTGTTGAACCCATGGTTTATTCTTCACAAGTTTTTGTCTTTGCAAATGACAGTCTTTTCACACCAAATTCTCAAAACAAGTGTGACCCATACTTTCTCCCAGCCATCCCAAACATTTCTTTCATTCCACTGTAGAACTCTCAGTATCCTGCATGTTAACCTGAAGCTTAACTGTATTAAATCTGTTTAGAATTTCAGCCTGTACATTCCTGTTAAAATCTTCCATTTGTTTGAGAACTGCCAACGATGAAGATGATGAGATCCTTGTTCTCACAGCTCAGATTGTGGTAAATGAGTGCATGTCAACCTTCTTCATTTATTTCACGGTATTACAAATGTTGACATGGCACATCTTTTAGACTTCACCTTGGTAAATTTTTGACTCACACTCTGTTCTTGCATGGGAGTCTCTACATTTCCTCATCACCCAAATCATTGACAATTACAAATTATTCTCGTGGGAGAATTACCAACTTTGTCTTCAAAATTCATTCTGAGATTTAAAATTTTGTTTACAACTCAGTTTTCTACTTGCATTCCTCTTTTATTCAAAGAAAAAAAAAGATATGAATTAACACAGTGCTATGATAGGTGTACTCATGGCATAAAATCTTCTGGAGGGTGGTTATAGAGTTTTATATAAGCACACGTGTGTTTAAAGCTTGAATTACACATTACAACTCAAAACCAAATATGTGCTCTTCACATCTCAGTAATGAATGTTTGGTAGTTTTGATATAGTTTGGTGGGTTTTTAGAAGGTTAAGGAGAGAGAAACTTTTTTTTCCCCCTGATTCAGGTAATTAAAGGCCTGCCTATAAAAATATTGTTTATTTTGGCTAGGGTATTTTGTTTGCTGACAACAGGTCTTTGGAAGGCAAAAAGAACCAGCTCACTGACTGGGGGCTCTTAAGATGTTTCTGATATGGATTACTTGGAATCAGGAATCTCAGAAGCCACGGTCCTCAAAAGAGAGAGAGAAAGAAAAGGGGCTGGTATAGGTGGTCTTAGGCCAATGAAATAGCCCAGCAACTCTGAGTGTCTTGTGACTTCTCACCTTTTTGGTGCAAATTCTTGCTCAGAGCTGTGAGGATGGACTGCCTTTCTCCAGAATGTCAAGGACAAAGTTATCTTTCCAATGGAGGAATAAAATGTAAAATGAAGCCCTGAATCTCAACAAATGATTCATCTGTCTGTACAATTCAGTGGGCTTGACTTCATGTCTTCCTCCCAAGCTCAAGCCATAACTTCTGGGACTAGATCCTGGGGAAAATACGGTTCTCATCTGTCATCCTAACCCTAGGTAGACATCGACATAGGCAGAGCTAATATCTGTGATGCGAGAACTGATTTTAGTAAATCCTCACTTAAAGTGCTATTTGTAGTCTTGCTTTGATTAATAACTGCTACCTAAGGACAGTATATCTTAGTGAGAATTAACACTCTCAGATTCTTCAGTTGGCTATATACTTACTGATAGTAAGTAGATAGAACACAGAGTCTCTTCTTACAAATGAAATTCAAGTCCTATTTTTTACTGGTAGGCAAGAATGATTGGAGATAATCCAACACTTCAAATGACTATCATTGATAACTGGAGGTAAGGATGACCTTGCTTCAAAATGTATTCCTAGAGTTCTACCTTTAGCTCCAGTTTAGGTTTTAGTCCTGCCATATGATATTATGATCATGAAGTAATGAGTTATTTTATTTTTAAAAAACTCTTGAGTGTTCCAAGATTCTCTAGTGATGCTGAACTTTGTCACCCAGGTTTTGGCCATGAAGCGCAGCAAGTTACCCCTATTTTCTCATCTTCTTCCATCCAGGAGCCACTGCTAGTGATCATATGAGAACAAGGACCTTTAATATGTAATAACCATCAGATGCAAAGCTTCTGGCTGCCCTTGCCAGTGACTTGCTGGAGTCTCTGAACTTAGCCTCTGGATCAAAGCATCTAGAAAGCAGTTTGATTAATATGTGCATTAAAAATGTATACCGATGTTGCAAAATAAACTAGAAAAATAAACAGCAACTCTTTTGGCTGGCTTTGGTGGTATATTGCTTTGGATAAAATTCCAAATGGAAATTCAGATGGCTCTTAAAATAAAGACAGTGAGCATTTGGATCCCTGTGCTGAGGCTGCAGATAAAATTTGAGGCAGAGTCCAGAAGAGAGGGATAGTGGTCTGCAGTCGGACTGTCCAGCTCATTTCCAGTCTCCCAGCTGGCAGTGTCAAGTCATTCTCTAGCTCCCTCTGTGGAGCTCAGTGTTCTTCACTCATCATCAGGCCATCCCTGAAAAAATGGGACTTGCAAAACTGTCTGCCCTATTTCTTTTCTTAAAAATACATTAGAAACTATAAATTTCTCTACAAATATAAGGTATTGTTCTGCCATCTGCATAGGGTTTAATAGCATCCTCCCAACCTCACATTCACTTGGAACCTCAGAATGCAAACTTATTTGGAAATAGGGTCTTTGTGTATGTAATTAGTTAAGATGAAGTTATACTGGATAGGGTGAGTCCTAAATCCAATGTCTGATGTTCTCATAAGAGGAGAGGACTCTCATATACAGAGATACAAAGGAAGGAAGGTTGTGTGATGCTGAAAGCAGAGATGGAACAGTGCAGCTACAAGCTAAAGAACACCAAGGACTGCTGGCAACTAGCAGAAGCTAAGATAGGCACGAAGCACAGGCATTCCCAGTAGATGCCAGCCTCAGTTGTGACAACCAAAAAAATGCCTCTCTCAGAGTCTCCAGAGAAAAATAATCCTGCTCACACATTGATTTCAGACTTCTGGCCTCCCTAACTGTGAGAGAATACATTTCTGCTGCTTTAAGTCACTTGATTGGTGATAATTTGTTAAGGCAGTGCCAGGAAATTATCTTTCCTCTTTTGGATGATAGCTACTTTTTGTCCCACACTATGCTAAAACAGATATGAAGAATGCAAAGTTGATCAAGATGCATCCAAGGACTGGCAGGAGGTTTTCATGTCTGCTTGGTTTTGCCTGATCATGAACATTTTTGACCAGCTCATATTTGGTTAGAAGAGGCAAGTGGATTTCTAGAAAACAACTTGGGTATAATGGATTATAGTGATGGATGGATTATATATGCCAGAAGCCTACTTTAGTTGCAAGAAACCCCCAAAATCAAATTTAAGTGAAATTTAACTGATATCATTAGGTCTTTTTCTCCACCTCTCAACTTTCTTTCTTTTTATCTGTTGACTTCAACTTCTCTTGTAGCAGATGGCTTCTCCATGGAAGCTTCCTTCTAGTGAGCCCCAAGGAGCACAGATGTAGGCAAGTCCAGTTTATTTGGTCTTCACAGGCACATCTTACAGCAGTGATTCCTAACTAGGGTTAATTTTTTTTAGATTTCTTTAAAAAATTTAATATTATTTTTTATTATACTTTAAGTTCTTGGGTACACATGCAGATTGTGCAGGTTTGTTACATAGGTGTACATGTGCCATGGTGGTTTGCTGCTTTCATCTCCCCGTCATCTACATTAGGTATTTCTCCTAATGTTATCCCTCTCCAACCCCTCCACCCACTGTTAACTCTCCCTTAGCCCCTCCACCACCCCAACAGGCCCCAGTGTGTGATGTTCCTCTCCCTGTATCCATGTGTTCTCATTGTTCAACACCCACTTATGAGTGAGAACATGTGGTGTTTGGCTTTCTGTTCTTGTGGTAGTTTGCTGAGAATGATGGTTTCCAGCTTTATCCATGTTCCTGCAAAGGACATGAACCCATCCTTTTTTATGGCTGCATAGCATTCCATGTTGTATATGTGCCTCATTTTTGTTAATTTTGCACCCCACCCCCATGGAAATTTTGGCAATGTCTGGAAACATTTTTGGTTGTTGTAACTGTGTTCCTGGCATCTATTTGGAATGTTCCTGAACATCCTAGAATGTACAAGACAGACCCCATAACAGACAATTATCCAGAACAAAATGTCAAGAGGGCCAATATTGAAAAACCTTGTGTTAGAGCATCTTTCCTGAAAGTGCTGGTGGAGATATTTCAAGAGGACTTCAATCTGCCAAGTTTTGGTCATGTGCCCAACCTTTAGCCAATCAAAGTGGCCGAAATCACAGCCACTGGCCATGTCATTGACCAGATGTGGGGCCAAATGACCAACCCCTCAAGACCCCATAAAAGATGGGTGGTCTCCAAAGGGAAGAATACTTGGGAGAAAATGTGTGCTTGCTACAAATTAGGTTTAAGGACAGATGGAGGAGCTCAGACTCTTTTGAGAAAAATATTACTTCTTATTTAAAGGAAATGAGGCAATCTTGATCATGGCTCACCTCCAAACCAGCACTCTGAGGGCTCTATTATGTCTTCAGTAAATGTTTATGAGAGATCTTGTCTGTGCCAGGTTCTGGGGCTAGGAAGGTGAAGTACTTCACTGTCAGAGCTGCTACACTATGATAACCCTTGCAGGCTATGGAGGAGTAGGATGGGGATATAAGCAAACACCCACACAAAACTGAGATAAGTGCAAAGAAGGAGAAAAGCCCATGAGAGAGAGTAATAAGAATGACCTTTTTTGGGTAAATGGGAAATACCATAAGGCATAAGTAAGAGCAAAGGTGATAACTGTGAGTTGGAGTAGAAATGTCAGCTAGGGGCTACTGGTTGGGACCAAGGCTGTCTGTCCCTAACCTAGACAGACCCACTTTAAATAGTCATTGGTTTTGAACACAGAGAGTTGGTTTATTTTTGTCTCTCTAATCTGATTCTGAAAAGACCATGAAAGAAAACAGAGAAAACAAAATACCTAAATTGTTCTCATTTAATAGAGGCTTGAAGGAAGCCTATTAAAAGTGCCCTCAGGAAGCCTTGCCTAAGAACTACAGTGGGGGTCTGTGATAAGGTTTCAGAGCCCTGTCCCTGCATGCACAGCCATCTCTTAGTAGGAGCACTGATGGGAGAGAGTAGATTTAACTGCTTGGTGCTGTGGCCTTGGCCGGAGAATGCCAATGTTAGGAATGGTTCAGAGAAGCAACATGACTTAAAAAAATTACAAGTTGCCCATTTAAAGTATACAATTCAGTGGTTTTTAGTATATTCACAGATATGTGCAACGATCACCACCATCAAATTTTAGATCATTCCCAACACCCCCTATTGGCAATTGCTCGTCTTTTCTCCCAACTCCCCAGCATTAGGTGACACCAATCTGCATTCTGTCTCTAGGATTTGCCTGTTCTGGATGTTACATACAGATGGAATCACCTAATATGTGGCCCTTTGTGTCACACATTATGTGTCTTACCAGTCACATAACACCTGACTTCTTTCACTTAGCATGTATTTTCAAGATCTATCCACACTGTAGTATACATCAGTATGTCATTCCTTTTTTATGGCTGAATAATATTCCATTATAGAGATGTACCACATTTTACTCATCCATTTATCAGTCAATGGGACATTTGGTTTGTTTCCAGCAGTGATTTTTATTAATTAGTTTTTTGTGCCAGGAGAGCAAGGGAAGCGATGAGGCCAAGTCTGCCCCATGGTTGAGCTACCTGTGAGCTACTCTGGCCACATGGTAGGTAGGGGAGAGATATCTTTCACTTGATGATGGCTTGGGGCTTGTTTGTACATTTCAATTGTCAGAAATGCCCCCTACCCTTCTTCCACGGACATCTGGATTTGGTTATGTCAACTACTCAGCCACTTTTGCAAACCATTAATTCCTGTGTTGTCCTTTCCTCTGACATTGTAGATTTATCATTGTCAGTGGTTTTTGGCTCCACCAGCCTCAGACAGTACCTCTTCAAGTGGTACATTACCTCTCCAGCAGTGCAGTGATCTGCAGCATAATCTTGTATAATAAACTCCTACGTAGTTGCCTCATTTTGCATTTAAAAACCTTTGATATTCAACAATGTCATTCAGTGTTAATGATTCCTATAGGCATCATGACTTACAATTTGAAAAATCACTTTGACGTATTATCCCATTTAATTTTCATCTCTGTGCTGAGAGGTAGGAAATCAAATATTATTGTCCTCACTTGGCAGAAAAGCTGAGACTTAGAAGCCTCGGGGAAACCACAGCATTGGCTCCAGAATCCAGGTTTCCTGACAGATCCTCCTTTCCTCTTTCCTAAGGGACCATACTGATTTCCACGGTGCCATGCAAACCACAGCAAAGTGTGGCCAAATTGGTCTGCAAAAGACAACACCTGTTCTGTTCTAAACACACATACACACACCTGTGCTTGTGTGTCAGGGTCCTGAATCCTCTCCCTATCCCAATGGCAGGACACTGAAGCCTTGTTCTTATTTGGAGACAGTACTGGCATCTTTGTTCCTGCCTGCTTTTCCTCTAGTACCACAGATGTATTCAAAATGCCACTTAGTCTAAACCAAGGAGTTGAATGGGTTTTCACAATCTCGGTGACTAGCTAATTGCAGCTGCTGGGCACACGCTCTTATTTCTGCTGATGAACTGTAGGGGTGTGGGGACTGGCAAGTGCTGTCTGTGGGAGAGAGACGCCAGCAAGAGGAAAGGCAAGGGGGCTCAAGGTAGCCGGGCAGGGAGGGGGGAGGGTTTTGTTCTTGGTAGTGTTTTCTTTGTTTAACCTTATTGTACAGTGGTAAAATTGTTTCTGATTTTAGTCTCTGTCCATTAACCGGCTGTCGGAAAACCAGGAGAGCATGCATAGCATCAATACATGTTTGTCTTTAATTCTCATTTTGACTTCGTTTTAACTCTTTTTTTCCTGTAAGCTACTGTTAAATATGCAAATCAATTAATCTATCTTTCATCTCTTTCATTTATCCTCCCAACTTCCAAAATAATAGATGGTAAAATCATACCTATTTTCCCATCCTCCTCACAAAAGACAGAAAAATCACAAAAATTATACAGTCACCACTCAGCAACTGAAATACCAAGATGTCAGGATGATCCATCCACAGACACAGTAATAGCCAGTGTTTGACATGTTTGTCCTGCCTAGTAAACTCCCTGACAGTACTATTATGCTCTATTAGTTTCTGCATCCTCAGGTGGGGCCCACCCAGCATGGGGACTTCACAGAGCAGGCACTCCATAAACACTTGTGGAATGAGTGAATCGGTATGCATAGTAGGCTCAACAAACATTTGATTGATTCTATCCCCTTCTTTCAAGCTTAAAATGGTTTTATCACCAGGCACAGTGGCTCAAGCCTGTAATCCCAGCACTTTGAGTGGCCAAAGCAGGTAGATTACATGAGTTTGAGACCAGCTTGGCCAACATGGCGAAACCCTGTCTCTACCAAAAAATACAAAAATTAGCTAGGTGTGGTGGCAGGTGCCTGTAGTTTCAGCTACTCAGGACACTGAGGAGGGAGAATTGCTTGAGCCTGAGAGGTTGAGTCTGCAGTGGAGTGGAGCATTGTGCTCTAGCCTGGGCGACAGAGTCAGACCCTGTCTCAAAAAATAAAAATAAAATAAAATAAAACAGTTGTTTTCCTCCTTATTGAAATAGAAAAAAATCTACATCTCTTAGCTGTAAAAACTGTCAAAAAATGCAACTATTGGAGCAAGGATGACTAGTATGTAGGATAGGATCAGACATGACCCCATTCTTGCTCTGACCTCATACCATTTCTTTAAACTTTACTTGGTGCAAGGGTAGGGGGCCCTTACATGAAAAATCTGGAAAGCATTGTTATGTTTCTTCTTATCCTTTGGTAATAGCTCATGAGGTAGAGGAGAGAAAACAAACTAAAACAGGTGATTGTTTTAAAGTTTTCTACAGAAAATTTCTGCAGAATTATTTCAGGATAAAGCCAAAGTAAGATAGTTTTGCTTAACAGATTTTGGTCTACACCCGAAAATTACATTGCCCAAGAAGAAGATCAAGCCGGATGAGTTGGAATAAACCCAGAATAGGCTAAACTCTTTGTTTTCCCAAATGGCAGGAGAGCGCATTTGATTTAGAAGATGGTGGATGCCATGAAGGCAAGAATGACCCTGATTCATGGCATAGTCAATCCATACTAGGTTTCCTGTGAGGTAAACTGTACCACAGGAATGGACCAGTGAGGGAGAAGGAGTCAGAGGCTTGGACCCAGCCTAAGAATCTAGTCCAGTAGGGCTCTCCAAATAATAGTGTCCTAACCAGTAGGGTGAAAGGGGGTTTGACCCGTGTGGAGGTCCCCAGGATCTGATCTAGTGAGTAGGATATAAATAAGGAGTCTCTGACATGGACTACACTTGAAATTAGGAAGATAAGTGTATCATGCTTCTGAATATTCCATTACATCTGGGGGGAAAGGTCCAATTCACACAGCTTGCTATATAAATTAGAGCAAGATTAGCCTCAGGGTCCCAGGCAGGTGAGCTCATAGAGGGTTTCAGTCCAGGTGCTGGAAAGTGGGGAAATAATTAGAAAGCCTTGAAAGGATTCGCGATTAGGTAGATGTAGACAGCTTTGGAGTGGAGGGGGGCTTTATTTCTGAAAGTATGCTGATGTCCAAGTTCACTGAATTGTGTGTAAGATGTTTAAGACTAATTGTGTATAACATGTTCACCGTATTGTGTTAAGATGTATAAGGCTAAAGTATATTGTGTATAAGATGATAAGATTAATTCCAGACCTCATCTTGGAATGGGGATGATTCTACTGAACTTTCTGGAGACTTCCTGGCTCCCAGAGTACATTGGTAGTGTTGGAAAGTAATTGAGTAGACCACGACTGGTGAACTATCTCTTGGCCCTGTTTCAGTAATGGAGCTGTCAAAATGCAGCTCCTACGGTGAACATTTGCAAAAGAGTCTGGATTCTTCTCAAAAAGCTAGACTATTTGTACAGGGCTTGTAGCCTACAAGTGAGGCTAGGCTACATTTCAGCCTTTGTACTGAAATGCAAAGTAGGGAAGAAATATTTTTCTTGTGATAAAGATCTATTGCTAGTCAGTAATCAAATAAATCATAAGTGAGAATTGTTAAAAAAACACACACCTTAAACATTATATTTTTTACTTGAAATCTCTACATATACATTTATTCACCCATTTGACAGTGTGGGGCTAAGGTCTTTTCTTTGAGCATGAATTGGCTAATCATAGTTCTGCATCATTTTCATGTGTAAACTAACCCCATATTGTTCTCTCTATGATTCCCAGTTTCATCTGTAAAGTACAGTGAATATTTAAAGCCTTCTGCAAAAAAAAAAAAAAAAATTGAGTGCAGAACTCTTCTAGAGGTCTTTTATTGTTACCTTCCCCCACCTCATTCATGTAAACATTAACCAAATTTATTTTTCCTCCTAAAATAATCAATTTATATTTTTATTAACATAATTACTACTTTTTCACACCCATATTTTGTCAGTTTGAGTAATAATATTCAATCAAATTATATACTTATGATGAAGAGACTAGCATTACCAAGTTTGGGAGCAAACCCAGCTGAATCTTTAGTGAAAATACAGCTCCACAGGTGGAAACAGAAGTACTAGGTTGTGTCCAGAAGTGTGGCCTCCTGATCTGGAGAATTCAGCCTCCCACAAGTGTCAGTCAGCATTCGTTACAGAGGGAATGGAGAGTGGTTGTTAATTTTGTGAATTGATTCAGTGGAGGTATATTAAGAGATTTCCAGCTGTACTCCTTAATAGGGGAGAGTGCAACTAGCTGAAATTTTTGCTAATGTATATTCAAATCTAAATTTAATTTTGGGTACATATTATAATATAAAATTAATCTATCTTATAATGACAGTCAACATGAAATGAGTGGTTTCTATTATTATAGCCTGAGCTAAATGCTTCACATGCAAACTTTTGGATGTAATAATGTTATCCCCATTTGTATTATTCTGTTCTCACACCACTGATAAAGACCTACCAGAGACTGGGCAATTTACAAAAGAAAGAGATTTAATGGACTTACAGTTCCACATAGCTGGGGAGGCCTTACAATCATGGCGGAAGGTGAAAGGCACATCTCATGTGGTGGCAGACAAGAGAAGAAAAGCTTGTGCAGCGCAATTCCCCTTTTAAAAGCCATCAGATCTCTTGGGGCTTATTCACTATCAGGAGAATAGCATGGGAAAGCCCCACCCCCATGATTCAGTTACCTCCTACCAAGTTCCTCTTACAACACATAGGAATTGTGGGAAGTTACAATTCAAGATGAGATTTGGGTGGGGACACAGCCAAACTATATCACCATTTCACAAGTGAACACACTGAGGCATAGAGAGGCTATGTCCCTTGCTCAAGGCCACACTATCAATGTGCCTGTGCTCTTCACCCACATCTAGCTGGTGCACAAATTCATACTCCTAATCATGACACCATGCTTCATGTTACAGCAATAAATGCAAAGGGAGCTGATATGCAGAACCTGCCAAACAATGAAGTAAGTAGGATTCCTTAAGACATTTTTTAGTAATTTATCTTAAAGTTCAAGGTAATTGTTGAATGAGTCAAGCTTTCTGGTCCTCAGAAACCTGGATTCGACTTCAGGGAGACTTCATTGCACTTAGACAGGTATGACTGCCTAATATATAGTTAGATAGGAGGCAGCAACACAGGTCATTGTAACAACTCAAGATTCGTTAAGCACTTGATTATTGGAAGCGTGAAAATAAAAAGGATGTGGCTATTTCCAGAAGGAACATGCAGTCTCCCTACTCATGAGAATAGGATTTGTGGTCCACTTGGAGGGACAGGATTGTTCACTTGGTGATAAGCCATGGTGGGCAAGGGAGTAAAAAGTCCTCAGTGAGTGATGCAGAGAAGAGGCTCTCAGAATGGGCAGATTAAAGCCAGGAAAGTGGTCAAGTTGCTTAGTGAAGGACTTGGGGCTTGATGTGGGCCTTGAAGAGTGGCAACTGGTCAAGGTGGGGGGACATACTGAGCAGGAGAAAGAGAATGAACATAATCCCTGGGGTAGGAATATGCATCTGGGGCTCTTGTGTGCTTGTAAAAGGGGTCTTATCAAGGAGTGGAGAGAGACGGGTAGTATAGAGCCAGCTCATGGAATAACTGGAATGCCAGGCTAAGGAATAGAAATATCTTTCAGGCAATGGAGAATTACTTACATCAGGGTCTTTGGTATTGTGTTTTTAAGAGTGAGCTTATTTTACTCCTAAGAATAGAACAACCACCAGTCAACACAATCATTTGGTGGCAAGTCAAAACATTTTGAACATTGCAGAAGATGCTTCTTTTTATCCTCCTCCTCCTCATCATCTCCTCCTCCTCCTCCTCCTCCTCATTGTTGTTGTTGTTGTTCTTCTTCTTCTTTTTCTTCTTCTTCTTCTTCTTCTTCTTCTTCTTCTTCTTCTTCTTCTTCTTCTTCTTCTTCTTCTTCTTCTTCTTCTTCTTTCTCCTTCTCCTTCTCCTTCTCCTTTCTCTTCTTCTTCTTCTTGTTTTTTTTTTTTTTTTTTTTTTTTGAGACCCAGTCTCACTCTGTTGCCCAGGCTGGAGTGCAGTGGCACAATCTTGGCTCACTGTAACCTCTGCCTCCCAGGTTCAAGTATTCTCCTGCCTCAGCCTCCAAGTAGTTGGGATTACAGGTGCCCACCAGATTTTTAGTACAGACAGGGTTTCACCAGGCTGGTCAGGCTGGTCTCGAATTCCTGATCTCAGGTGATCCACCTATCTCAGCCTCCCAAAGTGCTGGGATGACAGGTGTGAGCCACTGTGCCTGGCCCCCCTCTTCTTCTTTACCTCTAGCACTTACACCTTTCTGGGAGATCTTCCAGCCAGGGGGTATGCTGTTCCCTCAGCACCAACCTTGAGCAGGACGAAAGTACCTATGAGTGATGACAGGGAGTAGCTCTCAGCCAACAGAGGCTGGCAGGTGCCTGGACAAATACCCCCACTCCTCAGTGGAAGGAACTCTGAGTTGTGGATTCTCCACTGTCTCCAAGTGTTCCCCAGAGAACTGAACTCTAGTGGCCAAAAACAGGCCTTGCTTAGTAACACATCCTTTATTCACTGCTTTTCCTTCCCATCTTCCTTCCCACTCCTCTACAGAGTTTTCCTGGGATCACCTCCCAGTGAAACTATTTGTACTTTAATCTTTGTCGTGGAGTCTGCTTCTGGGAGAATCCAAATTAAGATAGCTATTTTTAAAAAATAACAGACTCTGGGCCAGGTGTGGTGGCTCACGACTGTTATCCTAGCACTTTGGGAGGCTGAGGCAGGCGGATCACGAGGTTAGGAGTTAGAGACCAGCCTGAACAACATGGTAAAACCTTATCTCTACCAAAAATACAAAAATTAGCCAGGCGTGGTGGCTCATGCCTGTAATTCCAGCTACTCAGGAGGCTGAGGCAGGAGAATCGTTGAATCCAGGAGGCAGAGATTGCAGTGAGTCGAGATCGCACCACAGCCTGGGTGAGAGAGCAAGACTTCGTCTCAAAAAATAAAATAAAATAAAATAGACTGTTTTTTAACCTGCCTGCCACCAAACCTTTAAAAAACCCAAATGGCGAATTGGGCCACTGGAAGCAGCCTGAGTACCTGACAGGCATGTGCAGTATTTTTATCTTCTCCCCCTGTGTATAACTTCTGACATGTACAAGTTAGGTTTAGCACTGTATCAGAATGAATTATGCTTGACACTCTGCTAAAGGAAGAAAGAGAAGAGAAATAACAGTAGAAAGTATTGACCACAGAGCTGGCACAGAATCGGGCACTTTTGACATGTAATAATCTCATTAAAATTGCATAACCTTACAACATGGATGGAACTGGAGGTCATTATGTTAAGTGAAATAAACCCAGGCACAGAAAGGCAAATACTCATTGACATAGAGAGTTGAAGGATGGTTACCAGAGGCTAGGAAGGGTAGTGGGAGGGCTGGGAGGAGGTGGGAATGGTTAATAGGTTAGAAGAAATGGATAACACCTACTATTTGATAGTACAACAGGGTCACTCTAGTCAATAATAACTTAATTGCATATTTTAAAATAACTTAAAGAGTGTAATTGGATTGTTTGTTACTCAAAGGATAAATGCTTGAGAAGACAGATACCTCATTCTCCATGACATTATTTCACATTGCATTTCTGTATCAAAAATCTCATGTACCTTATAAATATTTACACTTACTATGTACTTAAAAATCTCATAACTTCTGAAGTAGAAGGTATTACCTATTTTTTAGCTGAAGATATTATTATACTGTAAAGCCATGGAGGATCAGGATTGTATTTTACCTGCCATTTTATCTAGTTTTTAGCACAGAGCCTAGAAAATAGTTAAACCCCAAGAAATATTTATTTGGTAAATAAACAAATAATATTGTAAGTAGCTGTCTAAGGTCACAGAACCAGTAATTTGCAGAGCTGGGATTGCACTCCCTTGTGATACTCAAGGAAAAGTAACCTTTTACTGATTGTCTCAGGCAACACTATGACACTTCAGTAAATACAACAATTGCAGACAAATTTCTTTTCAGTGTGTCCAAAAGAAATAAGCTGGGACTTTTTATTCTTTCTCCTATATATTATGTAATTTATAGGCAACTGAGCAGAATGACAGTTGCATATGTATTGTGATTTCAATGACAATTTGCTATGACTTTTTAATTTAGCAAATGTTATATCTTCATGAAAGATGTGGGTGCTAAGGGGGGAAAAGGCTCCAAGGTTGAGAAATATGAGGAAGAACTTACTCCTCACAAAGGTTTCTGGCACAAAACATACCTGATCGTTTTCCTACTCTATGGTCTATGCCGCTTGGGTGTGTGAGAAACTATAGTCTGTCCATCATGAGTGTCTCTTCTTGCACATTGCCTACCACTCAGACTGTTGCTATTAATAAAAACAAAAGGACTAACTCTTGAATGATGGAATTTTGGGAGCTTGTAGTGGATAACAGGAGCGATAGATGTCCCAAGTAGAAGCAGATGTCAGATAACAAGAGGGAAGAAGAGCTACTCCAGACAGTAGTTATGCAGAAGGACAAGCATAATTCCCAAATTCATCAAACCAGCACATTTTTGTAACTAGAAACAAATGTGCTTCCACTATGAACGTGTTTCAATTCATAGGGTAGCACATATACAAAGCAAGCTGTGAGATCTGATATTTATTGCATAATGATCTTATCCTGCCTGCCTCATGCCTTGAAAGTATTAAACATGCCAGCAGAATTTGTGATTTCTTGACTTGGTAATTTTTTCTCTCATATCCAAATGGGATTCTCTCCAACTCCAAAGATGTTGAATGGAACTGTAAGTGAGAATTTACACTTGTGAGCCCAAGGCTTAGCATGGAATACTGTATTTGGACTGGTTTATTCTTTTTGCTCAACATGAGAAAAGTGTATAAGTTACTGACTGGATTGCATGATGGTCCAGATTGTCTAGGGCAAGAAAGTCTGGATCAGAGAGAAAAAAAACATCCTTTCTTCAGCACAGGTCGGTCATCGGGCGCTTACCTATTGGTGTGTTTCAGATCCTCTGTGGTTCTGCCCTGAACAGTTTTTTTCTACCTGAAGCTTCTTTTGCTTTGTGATCAGAATCAAAATTGTCCATGCAGCTGACTGTCTTCATCAATATAACTTTACTATTGAACACAATTCTTCTCCAGGAAGATAAAAATTGCAAATAATATTATTGCTTGTTCTAGTAGCTTCCCCAAAGATCAATGAACTCTTCCATAGAATACATCCTAAACCAGTTCATATCCAAGACTCTTTGAGCTCATTCTCTTAAAATTCTCACCTAGCTGTCTGTAATAATCCTAAATTATTTTATCATAACCCTGATCTCATCCTAATTAAGCTCCTCTACCTCATCACAAGAATCCATCTTAAACCAGACTTGCAAATGTCAATCAGTGTCCTGGCCTTGTTAATAAGACTTTCTTAATGTTCTTTATAAGTAGGTAAACAATACTACTCAGCTTTACCTTATCAACAGTTGTTGCAGTGATATTTTGGAGAGCAAGCATTTGACTTTGACAATTGTGTGCTGCATTCTCATTGTCTTTCTGCTTCGGCATCCATTACTCTCTGCCCAGTTCTATATTTCAAAGCCCAAATTCCCAAAGTGTAAGAGTTTGATAAGTTTTGCTTAACTGCTATCATACCTGTTGGACAAAGCTGAAGTACATGGCCTCTTTCTGGACTAATGATCCCCTCAGGGATTCATAGCCTTTGGGTCTGGTCTCTCCACTAGACCAAAACATAGGTGGGTGGTAGAGATATGTAGTAGAACACATGGCCATAGAAGTTAAAGGAATTGACTATGTCTACTTTCTTTAGCAAGAATCTATGGACGAGAACTCTTAGAAGGGGGCTAAGGGCATAGCAGGCATTCTGAGAGTAAACTCTGTGAAGCTATATTGCTGGAGAGCGTTATCTAGGAGCTGAGAACAAGGATGTGGTACTGACGTCATGGTTTAAAGGTTGCCCCCCCTTTTATCCATAGGTAAACAGCAATGGATACCCAGCAAAGAACAGAGGGTATAAAATATTTGAGGCTCTCTAGCATTTTGTTTCAGAAGCTCAAGGTATCTACCATGCTTGTGCCAAGGATTGTTTTGAAAATTCCGTAAATAAATGTATAGCAGTTTTTTAAAGTCCGTAAAGTCTAAAATGGATCCAATATCATCAATTTGTTTATTCACTCACTTAAGAAACAATTATCTAAAGTTTACTGTATGCTAGAAATTTTGGTAGGCTCCAGGAATACAGACACAAATGCTATCCCTTTAAAAAGCTTATGATCTAGTGGAAGAAATAGAAGAAATTATTGAAAATGGAATATGTGGCTCAGTAAAGGAATATATGAAGTTTTATAAGAACACAGATAAATGATATGTATTTAAAATATGTATACTTTACATATATTTTACTAACTCCTATGTTGTCCTGTGAAATACATATTATTTTCCCTCTTTTACGTTTAAATAACTGAAGTTAAGGAGGGCCAAATGATGTGGGCAACAAGTGATAGATCTGGTACTCAAAGCTAAATATTTTAACTCAAATCTAGTCCTTTCCCCAACTCTATCAAGCTGCTTAATTATCAGCTGTTATTATGCTTAATGGATAGGAAATTTATAAAACAAGTAAGTGTAAGTGGCTAATTTTAATTTTAAAATTAATAACATCAAATTAAAAAATTGAAGTTGACTTTTTTTTCAGTTTGTAAAATGATAAAAAGTAAAGTAAGAAATATAACAACTGTTATAGACAACAGTGAATAGAAGTAAGCAGTCTTGTTTACTAAAGGTGAGAATGTAAATCAGTATGACCTTTCTGGAAGGCAAATAGTCAATGTGGCAGAGATTGCACTTTGTGTTAATCAAAACATTTTCTCTCCCTGGGAATAAAAGAAGACTGTTTTTCCCAGGTTCCTTAGCAGTTTGGTTGGAAATGATGTGACTCTAATCAATAAATAGAGGTAAAAGTAACATAATCTACTGATAGACTTAAGTCCAAAGATCACTCAGAGTGACACTTCAGCTCTATCTTCTCTTCCATGGCAATTTGAAGCCATATGTTTGAAGCAACCCAGATCCCAGAGTCATCACATGGAGAAGAGCCACCAAAGAGAGCCACTTGGTCCACATTGGACAATGACTAGAGCAAGAAATAAACCTTTGATGTGTTAAGCATTGAGCATAGGGAATTGAATTGTTACCATGGCAGAACATATTTAAACAAGAGACAGTAAGAGTCTGTAAAATTATTGAACGTTGAAACATTAAACATCTGAACTTTTTAAAGTTTCAGGTTGAAATGGCTTCTGTAAAGATCTCATCTAACTGTGGTTGTTAGAAAATAGCCATATTCAATCAAAGTTGTATGTAAGTTAGGAAAAGAATTATAAGGCAGGGTAGCTTGACACAAATATAAATTCTCACTGAGCTTACCCAAATTCTCAACTGCTCCATGGCTTCCAGCTATAAGTTTCTTTCAGAGCTATTTCAGTTCATCTCAATGAAAAAATTATCAAATATAATAAGACATGTTTGGAAAGACAGGAGGGTTTCAGGACTTTACAATTAGTATTAAAAGAACTAATGAGCTTTGGTTCTGATAAAGTATTTTTTGCATTCTTTTTTGCTTCAAAGAATGATACCCAATTATAAATTCTTAAGCATATAAATCTTTTCCATTTTTGTTTTTCCTGCTTGGTGCCCCAAATTTTCTTGGCTACTACTGAAATATATTGTATAGGCTACTTTTTATATGCATATTCTATGAATCTAGTGGCTCTGTATCCAAGACACTTGAATAATGATGAGCATATAACCAGATATTGCTGACAAATAGAAAGAAAAACAAACAAAAAAAAAAACAGGCTGATGGGGGCCAGAGCAGTGCAGCAGTGCATATGGTCTGCATTCCTGACATGCTGCATGTATGCACAGCCACACAAAGACAAAATCCTTTAGTAAACGTTCCTTACAGTTGAGGAATAGCATACAACACTTTAATATATTAACCATTTAGAGAAATTCCTGTTCGTTCCTTTTAATCTCTGGTACACTCTCACTATTCAAACTAGACTAGAGGTATCAATTTCCTCTGGAAGGAATAGTATAGCAGAGAAAACAAATAAGAAACCAGGTCTCAAGTTTGAGATTCAAATGGATTATTGAGCCTCTTTACTATTTGCCAGAGGAAGATTTGATTGCAGAAGCCTGAAATTTGAATATCAAGATCTAAGATTCTAGAGGATTCAAGGCATATATTTTTCCATTAAAGTACTAGATTAGATGTAGTGCAGGTGGATATGAGAGCATGATTTTCCTGTTGAAGAGGAACTATGGATCTTATAGATTGGGGAATGGGAGGAGAGTTGGAAGGGACTATGGTTTCAATGTGTTCCCTACCTCACCTTCATACCAGCATTATTCATAATAGCCAAAATATGGAAACAACCCAGATGTCCATCAACAGATGAATGGATACAGAAAGTGTGATATATACATACAATGGAATATTATTCAGCCCTAACAAATGCAAGGAAATCCTGACATTTGTGATAACATGTGTGAAATGAACCTAGAGGACATTATGCTAAGTGAAATAAGCCAGTCTCAGGAGGACAAATACTATATGAATCCAGTTATATGAGGTATCTAAAATGATCAAACCTATAGAGGCAGAGATTAGAATGGTGATTCTAATCCCAGCTAGGGGCTGGGATGAGGGGTAAATGGGAGATTATTTTTCAATGGGTATGAAGTTTCTACTATGCAAGATGAGAAAGTGCTAGATACCTGCTGTACAACATAGTACCTAGGTTTAACAATATGTATGGTATACTTTTAAATGTAAGAGGATAATCTCACATTGTGTTCTTACCAAACAAACAATAACAACAAACCCCCCAAACCTCACAAAAGAACATAAAAACATTTTTGAAGGTTATGGATATGTTTAGTGCCTTGGTTGTGGTGATGGTTTCATTTGTGTTGTCACATTTTCAAACTCGTCAAGAGGTACACATGAAATGTGCACAATTTTTGGTACATCAATTATACCTCAATAAAGCTAAAAAAAATTCAAAACAAAAGAGAGCAAGGGAAGGGACCCTCGACAGATAATCCTAAGCAAAAAACAAACAAACAAGACAAAACAAAAAACAAAGCTGGAGGCATACTACCTGACTTCAAACTATACTATAAGGCTATAGTAATCAAAACAGCATGGTGCTGGTACCAAAACAGAGATATAGACCAATAGAACAGAACAGAGGCCTCGGAAGTAACACCACACAACTACAACCATTTGATTTTTGACAAACCTGACAAAAACAAGCAATGGGAAAAGGATTCCCTACTTAATAGTGTTAGGAAAACTGGCTAGCCATATGCAGACAGCTGAAACTGTATCTCTTCCTTATACCTTACACAAAAATTAACTCCAGATGGATTAAAGATCTAAACATAAGACCTAACACCATAAAAACTCTAGAAGAAAACATAGGCCTCAGGACATATGCATAGGCAAGGACTTTATAACTAAAAAACCAAAAGCAATGGCAACAAAAGTCAAAATAGACAAATGGGATCTAATTAAACTTAAGAGCTTCTGCACAGCAAAAGAAACTATCATTATAGTGAACTACTAGCCAACAGAATGGGAAAAAAATTTTGCAATCTACCCATATTACTAAGAGCTAATATCCAGAATCTACAAAGAACCAAAGCAGATTTACAAGAAAACAAACAAACAAATCCATTCAAAAGTGGGCAAAGGATGTGAACAGACACTTTTCAAAAGAAGACATTGATGCAGCCAACAAACATATGAAAAAAAGCTCATCATCACTGGTCATAAGAGAAATGCAAGTCAAAACCACATTGAGATACCATCTCACAGCAGTTAGAATGTCGATCACTATAAAATCTGGAGACAGAGATGCTGGAGAGAATGTGGAGAAATAGGAACACTTTTGCACTGTTGGTGGGAGTGTAAATTAGTTCAACCATTGTGGAAGACAGTGTGGCAATTCCTCAAGGATCTAGAACCCGAAATACTATTTGACCCAGCAATCCCATTACTGGGTATATACCCAAAAGACTATAAATTATTCCATTATAAAGACACATGCACACATATGTTCATTGCGACACTGCTTACAATAGCGAAGACTTGGAACTAACCCAAATAGCCATCATTGATAGACTGGATAAAGAAAATGTGGCACATATATACCATAGAATACTATGCAGCCATACAAAAAGATGAGTTCATGTCCTCTGCAGGGTCATGGATGAAGCTAGAGACCATTATTCTCAGCAAACTGACACAAGAACAGAAAACCAAGCATTGCATGTTCTCACTCTTAAGTGGGTGTTGAACAATGAGAACATATGAACACAGGGAGGGGAACATTACACACCAGGGCCTGCTGGTAGGTGGGGGGCTAGGTGAGGAATAGCAGGGGGTGAGGGGATTGAAGAGGGCTAACATTAGGAGAAATACCTAATGTAGATGACAGGGGAATGGATGCAGTAAGCCACCATGGCAGGTATATACATATGTAATAATCCTGCACAATCTGCACATGTACCCCAGATCTTAAAGTAAAAAAAAAAAAAAAAAAAAAAAAAAATTTGAAAAAAAAAGTTTTGGACCTCCTTACTCCCATTTGGCACCCTACAAAGCCAACTACAAAGAGTCCCAGGTTAGGCAAGATACAGGCTAATCCCTTGAGCTGATCTTTCAGAGAACCACCAGGGAAGCCAAAACAAACATCATTTTTTTTTTTTTTAAAAATCATCCATGGATGGATGAGTAGATAAAGAAACTGTAATATGGGGGGCGGATCCAAGATGGCCAAATAGGAACAGCTCTGGAATGCAGTTCCCAGCAAGAACAACACAGAGGGTAAGCGATCATGCATTTCCAAACAAGTTATTACTGCCCAGAGACCAGGAGATTCCCTGGCTGAAAAATGTGATGAATTTCCAGCATGGCTGTTTCCGCAGGCACAGTGTGTCTCTGCACAGAAACTCACACAAATCTGGTTGGCCATTTCAACTGGCACCTGGAATGCCTGGGAGGCAGAGCTGCCCATTCAACTGAACAAAAGGGGGCTGAAACAGGGAGCCAGGTGATCTGGCTTAGTGGGTCCCGTGCCCACAAAGATGAACAATCTGAAATGCTCTGGGTTGAGAGTTTCACAGCAAGTGTAGCTGGATCCAGGACAGTCTAGCTATGTGGGGGGAAGGGCATCCACCATTAGCAAGGCTGTCTGCCATTACCAAGGCAGCCCACCATTACCAAGGCAGTCCGCCATTACAGAGGCAGTCTGCCATTACTGATGTAAACCACCATTACTGAGGCAGTTCTAACTATACCTCTATGAACAAAACAGTAAAGAAGTTCACATAGCAGCTGGGCAGAGCCCATGGCAGCTCTGCAACACCTCTGCTGGCAGACTGTGACTAGGCTACCTCCTAGCTGGGCAGGGCATCGCTGAAGAAAAGGTAGCAGCATGTCAGGAAATTATAAATAAAACCCCACCTTCCCAGAACAGAGAACTTGGGAAAAGAGGCAGTTACGAGTTCTGCTGCAGCAGACTTAAACGTACCTGCCCAGCAGCTATGAATGGAAAAACAGAGCTCACATATCAACACTTGAGCTCCAATAAGGGACAGACTGTTTCCACAAACAGCTCCCTGACCCCCATATATCCAAAGAGACATCTCATAAAGGAGAGCTCAGGCTGACATTTGGTGGGTACACTTCTGGGACAAAAATAGCAGAAGAAGAAACTGGCAGCAACCCTTACAGTGCTGCAGCCCCATGAGTGATCCCCAGGCAAGCAGGGTCTGGAGTGGACTTCCAGCAGTCGTACGGCAAAGGGGCCTGACTGTTAGAAGGAAAATTTAAAAAATGAAAACAAATAACTTCATCAACAAAAAGGATGTCCACTCAGAGACCCCATCTGAAAGTCACTGACTACAAAGACCACAGGTAGATAAATCCACAAAGATAGGAAGCAACCAGTGCAAAAACGATGAAAACACCCAAAATCAGAATGCCTCTCCTCCTCCAAGAGATCAAAACTCCTCATCAGCAAGGGAGCAAAGCTGGATGGAGAATGAGTCTGATGGATTGACAGAACCAGGCTTCAGAAGGTGGGTAATAACAAAATTCTCTGAGCTAAAAGAACATGTTCTAACCCAATAAGAAGAAACTAAGAACCTTGAAAAAAGGTGAGAAGAAATACTAATGAAAATAAATAGCTTAGAGAAGAATATAAATGAACTGATGGAGCTGAAAAACACAACACAAGAACACCATGAAAAATACATACATTTCAATAACTGAAATGACCAAGCAGAAGAAAGGATATCAGAGATTGAAGATCAACTCAATGAAATAAAATGAGAAGGCAAGATTAGAGAAAAAAGAGTAAAAAGAAATGAACAAATCCTCCAAGAAATATGGGATTATGCGAAAAGATCTAATCTACATTTGATAGTTGTACCTGAATATTAAGGAGAGAATGAATCCAAGCTGGAAAACACTGTTCAGGATATTATCCAGAACTTCCCCAACCTAGTAAGGCAGGCCAAAATTCAAGTCCAGGAAATACAGAGGACACCACAAAGATATACCTCAAGAAGAGCAACCCCAAGGCACATAATTGTCAGATTGACCAGGGTTGAAATGAAGGAAAAAATGCTAAGAGCAGATAAATAGAAAGGTCGGGTTAACCTCAAAGAGCAGCCCATCAAGTCACAGCAGATCTCTCAGCAGAAACCCTACAAGCCAGAAGAAAGTGGGGGCCAATATTCAACATCCTTACAGAAAAGAACTTTCAACCTAGAATTTCATATCCAGTCAAACTAAGCTTCATGAGTGAAGGAGAAATAAAATCCTTTATGAACAAGCAATTGCTGAGAGATTTTGTCACCACCAGGCCTGCCTTACAAGAGCTCCTAAAAGAAGCACTAAACATAGAAAGGAACGACCAGTATCAGCCACTCCAAAAACATACAAATCGTAAACAGCATTGACACAACGAAGAAACTGCGTCAATGATTGGGCAAAACAACCAGCTAGCATCAAAATGTCAGGATCAAATTCACACATAACAATATTAATCTTAAATGTAAATGGGTTAAATGCCCCAATCAAAAGACACAGACTATCAAATTGAATAAAAAGTCAAAACCCATTGGTGTGCTATATCCAGGAAACCCATCTCATGTGCAAGGACACATGGGCTCAAAATTCAGGGGTGGAGGAAGATTTACCAAGCAAATGGAGAACAACAACAAAAAAAGCAGGAGTTACAATCCTAGCCTCTGATAAAATAGTCTTTAAACCAACAAAGTCAAAAGAGACAAAGAAGGGCATTATATAAAGGTAAAAGGATCAATGCAACAAGAAGAGCAAATGATCCTAAATATATACACACCCAATACAGGAGCACCCAGATACATTAAGTAAGTGCTTAACCACCTACAAAGAGACTTAGACTCCCACACAATAATAGTGGGAGACTTTAACATTCCACTGTCAATATTAGACAGAACAATGAGACAGAAAATTAACAAGGGTATCCAGGACTTGAATTCAGATCTGGAACAAGCAAACCTAATAGAAATCTACAAAACTCTCCACCCCAAATCAACAGAATATACATTCTTCTCAGCACCACATCACACCTACTGTAAAACTGACCACATAATTGGAAGTAAATCACTCCTCAGCAAATGCACAAGAATGGAAATCATAACAAACAGTCTCTCAGACCACAAGGCAATCAAATTAGAACTCAGGATTAAGAAACTAACTCAGAACCACACAACTTCATGAAAACTTGAACAAGTGACTCTTGGATGTTGACTGGATAAACAATGAAATGAAGACAGAAATAAAAATGTTCTTTGAAACCAATGAGAACGAAGATGGAACATACCGGAATCTCTGGGACAGATTTAAAGCAGTGTCTAGAGGAAAATTTATAACAATAAATACCCACATGAGAAGCAAGGAAAGATCTAAAATCAACACCCTATCATCAAAATTGAAAGAGCTAGAGGAGCAAGATGAAAGAAAATGAAAAGCTAGCAGAAGACAAGCACTAACTAAGATCAGAGCAGAACTGAAGGAGATAGAGACAAAAAACCCTTCAAGAAATCAATAAATCCAGGAGCTGGTATTTTGAAAAGATCAACAAAATAGACTGCTAGTCAGATTAATAAAAAATAAAAGAGAGAAGAATCAAATAGAAGCTATAAAAAAAAACTATAAAGGGAATATCACCAGCGAGTCCACAGAATACAAACTACCATCAGAGATTACTGCAAAGAACTCTATGCACATAAACTAGGAAACCTGGAAGAAATGGATAAATTCCTGGACACTTGCACCCTCTCAAGCCTAAACCAGGAAGAAGTCAAAATACTGAATAGACCAATAACAAGGTCTGAAGTTGAGGCAGCAGTTAATAGCCTACCAACCAAAAAAAGCCCAGGTCCAGATGGGTTCACAGCTGAATTATACCAGACACACAAAGAGGAGCTGGTACCAATCCTTCTGACACTATTCCAAAAAATCCAAAAAGAAGGAATCACTTCCAAATCATTTTATGAGATGAACATCATTCTGATACCAAAACACAGCAGAGACTCAACAAGAAAAGAAAACTTCCGGCCAATATCCATGATGAACACAGATGCAAAAATCTTAAATAAAATACTGGCAAACAGATTGCAAAAGCACGTCAAAAACTTATCCATCACAATCACGTAGGCTTCATCCTGGGGATGCAAGGCTGATTCGACATATGCAAGTCTATAAATGTAATTCACCACATAAACAGAACCAAAGACAAAAACCACATGATTATCTCAATTGATGCAGAGAAGGCCTTTGACAAAATTCAACAGCCCTTTATGCTAAAAACTCTCAATAAACTAGGTGTCGATGGAACATATCTCAAAATAATAAAAGCTATTTATGACAAACCCACAGCCAATATCACTGAATGGGCAAAAACTGAAAACATTTCCTTTGAAATCTGGCACTAGACAAGAATGCCCTCTCTCACCACTCCTATTCAATATAGGATTGGAAGTACTAGCCACAGCAATCAGGCAAGAAAAAGAAATGAAGGGTATTCAATTAGGAAATGAGGAAGTCAATTTGTCTCTATTTGCAGATGACTTGATTGTACATTTAGAACATTGTCTCAGACCAAAATCTCCTTAATCTGGTAAGCAACTTCAGCAAAGTCCCAGGATACAAAATTAATGTGCAAAAATCACAAGCATTCCTATACACCAATAACAGACTTAAAGAGAGCCAAATCAAGAATGAACTGCCATTCACAATTGCTACAAAGAGAAGAAATGCCTAGGAATACAACTAACAAAGGATGTAAAGGACCTCTTCAAGGAGAACTACAAACCACTGCCCAAGGAAATAAGACAGGACACAAACAGATGGAATAACATTCCATGCTCATGGTTAGGAAGAATCAATATTGTGAAAATGGCCATACTGCCCAAAGTGATCTATAGATTCAATGCTATCCCCATCAAGCTACCAATGACCCTCTTCACAGGCCTGGAAAAAACCACCTTAAACTTCATATGGAACCAAAAGAGAGATTGCATAGCCAAGTCAATCTAAGCAAAAAGAACAAAGCTGGAGGCATCATGCTACCTGACTTCAAACTATACTACAAGGTTACAGTAATCAAAACAGCATGGTACTGGTACCAAAACAGAGATATAGACCAGTGGAACAGAACAGAGGCCTCGGAGGCACCACCACACATCTACAACCATCTGATCTTTGACAAACATGACAAAAACAAGCAATGGGGAAAGGATTCTCTGTTTCATAAATGGTGTTAGGAAAACTGGCTCACAGTGTCCAGAAAGCAGAAACTGGACCCCTTCCTGTCACTGTACACTAAAATTAACTCTAGATGGATTAAAGACTTAACCTTAAGGCCTAACACCATAAAAACCCTAGAAGAAAACCTAGGCAAAACCATTCAGAACATAGGCATAGGCAAGGACTTCATGACTAAAACACCAAAATCATTGGCAACGAAAGCATAATAGACACATAGGATCTAATTAAACTCCAGAACTTCTGCATAGCAAAAGAAACAATTATTAGAGTGAACTGGCAACCAACAGAATGGGAAAAAATTTTTTGCAATCTACCCATCTGACAAAGGGCTAATACACAGAATCTACGAAGAACTAAAACGGATTTACAAGAAAAAAACAAATTCATTCACAAGTGGGCAACGGATATGAACAGAGACTTTTCAAAAGGAGACATTTATGAGGCCAACAAACATATGATAAAATGCACATCATCACTGGTCATTAGAGAAATGCAAATCAAAACTACATTGAGATACCATCTCACGCCAGTTAGAATGGCAATCATTAAAAAATCTGGAGACAAGAGGTGCTAGAGAGGATGTGGAGAAATAGGAACACTTTTTACAGTGTTGGTGAGAGTGTAAATTAGTTCAACCATTGTGGAAGACAGTGTGGTGATTTCTCAAGGACCTAGAAATAGAAATTCCATTTGACCCAGAAATCCCATTACTGGGTATATATCCAAAGGATTATAAACCATTCTATTGTAAAGACCCATGCACATGTATGTTCATTGTGGCACTGTTTACAATAGCAAAGACCTAGAACCAACCCAAATGCCTATCAATGATAGACTGGACAAGGAAAATGTGGCACATATACACCATGGAATACTATGCAGCCATAAAAATGATGAGTTTGTGTCCTTTGTAGGGACATGTATAAATCAGGAAACCATCATTCTCAGCAAGCTGACACAAGAACGGAAAATCAAATACCACATATTCTCACTCATAGGTGGCTGTTGAACAATGAGAACACATGGACACAGGAACGGGGGCATGACACACTGGGGTCTCTTGAGGGGAATAGGGGAGAAGCATTGGGGGGTAGAGAGGTTGGGGAGGGATAACATGGGGAGAAATGCCAGATATAGGTGACGAGCAGATGGAGGCAGCAAACCTCATTGCCATGTAGGTATCTATTGCAACAATCCTGCATGTTCTTCACATGTACCCTAGAACCTAAAGTGCAATAATATATACATATATCATATATATATTATATGATATATAATATGTATTTATTACATATATTTATTATATATATTATACATCATAATTATATATATATAATTAAAAACCACCTTAAATTTCATATGGAACATATATATATATATATATAAAGATTTGCCATTTTAAACAATTTAAGTGTATATTCAGTGGCATTAATGAAATTCACAGTGATATTCAACTATCACCACTATCTACTTCCAAAATTTTTCATCACTCCAAGGACTGATACTTTGTATCCATTAACAAATGCTTTCTTCTTGTCATTAATTTCATTTCATTTCAAACACTGTGAGAAATGACCACAAAGCAAGTTTTGTTTTCATTGTTTAGGTCTCTCACTTGCTCCCCTGGAAACTGCAGAAATGTTGGGAGTTTGGGCCCTGAAAACTCCAGGGAGCTGATGTTCAGTTCCTTATGTTGCTGCATGTATTTGGTTAGTATTAGGACCTGATTCACAGTAAACATGGAAAGGTAATAACGATTTGTAACTTGTGGTCCCTGGACTTGATCCAGGGGGTCTATGAACTCCCTGCAATTATAATCATAATTTTGGATGCAGATGCATTTGCTTTGGAAATTATTATTTAGCTTTATTCCCCTCAACTTTATAAGAACATATCATCCCCAAAATGATTGCAGTCACCATTTTTGAAGGTAGAAGCTGAGGAGTAGGCACTGAACCCTCAAAATTTGGTGATGGAGTCACAGAGTTGAAGTGCTCTTACTCTCTCTGTGTGTCCCCTCTGTGGTTAATTTGGTTTAAGACAGCTTGGAAGAAATTCTGTTCCTAGTCTCCTCTCTCCACCTCCCACTCCCCAGCCCCTACCTCAGCTTATCAACTTCTATCTATAGTCTGCATCCCTAAGCCTAAAGAGATGGGAGAACTGAAGGAAATGCGTGGATAGTAGAATTGGAATATTAATAAGAGAACAAGTGCATGAGATAGGACAGGAAGGGGAGAGTAACTGCCTTCTTTTCTCTATCTGTATAGAGAAGTACACCTGTTTTCTTTTGATCTTATCTCTGCCATTTTGCACTAACTATGGCTAGGTTTCAAAATCTCTCAGCTTAGAGACCTCCCCAAAATGATTAAAAAGTTCCCTGGTGTCCCCTGCCCTACCTGAATCCAATCCTGGCCCAACTAGATCTCACTCACCCAACCTACCAGTCACTTTGCTCCACACCCTGTGTCCAGGGTTGACCATCACTCTGTCTTCTTTCCCAAACACATCAACCACCTTGCTCCGAGTCTCCCTGTGTCCAGCCTGTCCCCTCATACCTGTCCTTTCTCTGGGGTATGCTGCATAGTTCACACTCCACAGTCATGATGCTTGAGCTCTTCTACCCTCAGGTTCCCTGGCCAGCCCCTTCCAGATGAGCCCAGGGACTGTTGGCCTAAAGCATGGTGGGGAAGCTGGGGCATCTGCTTGGGGGAACTCACCTGGCCTCTATGGCCTCTAAGAATGGGATTATCATGGATGCTCAAAGAGGATTAAACTGCACTTAGGGAAAACATAAACAATGGTGCATTATAAAGATGCAGAGCTCTAAAACAGAAAAAGAGAAAAACTAGGTCTGGTTCTATAAAGGTAATATTAATTATAAGAATTTATGAGAACTTATGGTTAATTACCACTTGCACTACATTGATGTATATGTACCCAGCAAATTTTATTTTAAGTTTTTTTGGGTTGCAGTATCACACAAATAATGATAAATTATTGTTTGCTGAACTTCTATATGCCAGCTACCATCTTAATCACTTTATATAAATTATTTTATGTAGTCTCATACTCTGTGTTTTCAGTCTTCAGTTGCTAATTGAGCATGATTATTATCTAATTCATTTTAAGAAAAGAAAACTACATTTTGTAAAACATTGGCTGTATCTTAAAAGCTCTGAAAGTTCTGGATATAGACTGTTAGTATACATTTGGATAATTATTAGAACTTTTGCTGTCAAAATCCTATCTATTGTACCTACAAAAATAAATTTTTATGGAAATGTCTTCAAATTCCTCTTAGCTACTAGGAGAAAAGAATGAAAGGAAAAATTCAATGAGAGCTAATTCATAAGATTTCCCTCCTTTCTGCTTTCTTCCCTGATCTGCTCCCTTTTCTTCTAGCCCCTTTTATTTTTTTCCTCCCCTTCCTCCCCCTTAACTTTTCTTCTCTCCCTTCTCCCCTTGCTTTCGCCTCCTCTTTTCTACCCCTTTCCTTACTCCCTTCTTGTCTCCTCCCCTCTCCTCTGTCTCCCTCCTGTCTCCCTGCTAAATCTGGCATTGTCCATTGACATATTATCCTCAGGTGAGGTATGCAGACATTTGGGAAAGGGACCAGGAATAAATGCAAGCAGAAAAGTTTCATGCTTCCTCACATTATTCTGGAAAAAGAGAGAAGTTACCAATTTTAAATTTTAAGTTATCCTAGAGGAGTGCATGTATTTTTCCTTGAGCATCCAGCAGTGGTGTCTGGAAATTTAAGATTGAATTCAGTTGAAGCTCACTGGCTCTATTAAAAAGATTCATACAAAAGGTCTCAGTGACATATTACTTCTTTCATGGGTCAGGAATTGGCTTCACAGTGTGTGCGATGACTAGAACATTAGGCAGATTCTCTAGATGGTCTATAATCCAGGAGATTGCATCTCAGAATGCAATTTTTGTTCACTGACATTTATGAAAAAGAATAAAGGCATTGAAAATTGATATGAAAGCTGGAAATCCATGGATGTGAGCACTGTCCTAATGGCACATTTAAAGCTTTAGGGAACTTTCAAGAAAACCTGAAAAAGTCCATATTCAAAAGTTAAGACAAATTAGAGAATAATATGTTAGATCTTTTATGGACAATTTATGTTGATTTGATCATCAGTTTCTTTGGTGAAGAGTTGTAATGAGCAGGCTGGGCATAGTGGCTCATGCCTGTAATTCTAGCACTTTGGGAGGCTGAGGTGGGTGGATTGCTTGAGCCCAGGAGTTCAAGACCAGCCTGGCCAACATGGTGAAACCCCATCTTTACTGAAAATATAAAAATCAGCCAGGCACAGTTGCATATGCTTGTAATCCCAGCTACTAGGGAGGCTGAGGCACCAGAATAGCTTAAACTTGGGAGATGAGATTGCAGTGAGCTGACATGGTGCCACTGCACTCCAGCCTGGGTGACAGAGCCAAACTTAGTCTTTTTTTTTTTTTTTTTTTTTTTAAAGGGCAATAATGAGCAAACCTTCTTTGTCCTGTCTTGTGAGATAGAATTCTAGTTTTAGGAATAACTGGCTAAGGAGCTTCAGTTCTGCAGCTTTCCCCCCACATCTAACCATTTGAAGGGATGTGAGCCATGGTGGGAAATGCTCCAGAGAAAAAAGCTGAATTCTAGTTTACACTTGGTCACAAATCTTCTATGTGTTCATAAGTCAATTGTCTGCCATGAGTCTCAGTCTTCCTGTCTATAAATGGGATATGCTGCTCCAGAATGCTATGCTTCAAGGTGGTGATCAATCAAAATGCCTTTATAATCGCATGTAACTTTGTTCTTACTTTTGTCCACTGTACACTAATCTTTGTCTGGCAGTTTGTTCCAAAAGAGATGCTGGATTTTTTCACAAATGTTGTCATAGCCACTTGTTTGGGGGCCAATCCGCTGCTGACCCTTTATGTTTATGTCATGTGAAAGGCTAAGGCCACATTAAACCTCACTGGTTGAAAGAGAGCAAGTTCAAAGCTATGTCCCAAAGTAATCAGATTCTCTTTGCAATATCCTACAAAAGCCACTTAGATAAATAAAATTTGTTTTTAAGAATATCGATTGAGTTCTTTTGCATAGCCTTTGATTTTCACATTTTTCTCTCATGTTATAGATTTCATATTGCTGGAAATAAGCCCTCACTAATTCCTTTCTTTGCTTCTTCCGTATATCTTGAATCTCTCCACTTCTCTCCATCTCCACTCCTTTCTTCCTAGCCACAGCATCTGTTATCTCTTACCTGAACAGCAGCTTCTTGACTGGTTTATCTGTTTCCAAGCTGTAACCTCTGATCCAGTCTCCATATGGCAGCCATATTGGGTCACTTACTTCATTCCCATCATTTGAAGGCTTCCCACTGCATTTGAATAAATCTCAACCATCCCACATCATGGCTATGGTGAACACAGTGGGCAGTCTGGCTGCTGGGAATGCTGTTGGTAGATGTCTTCAACAGTCAGCCCTTGCATGCTGGCCTTAGTCACAGGGAGTCACCACATTCTTCCTGGGATGCTCTGCATCCAGGGACCACTCACTGAGGGAGTAAAAAGGCTTGGCCATTTTGGCCCCACTCTGGGCAACTCTGGATAGCCATGCTAGCTGCAGAGCTTCACGTGGGATTGGCTGTGGCTATCATCTGGGTCTGTCACTCAGTTAATGTCTTGCTCTGCACCATCTTTCTTACATCCTTCCCCTCTTCCACAGGGGCTGGTACAGAGGGAATTCCTTTTTTTATTATTACATTTTAGGTTTTGGGGTACGTGTGAAGAACATGCAGAATTATTGCATAGGCACACATGTGGCAGTGTGATTTGCTGCCTTCCTCCCCCTCACCCATATCTGGCATTTCTCCCCATGCTGTAACTCTCCATCCCACACCCTGCTGTCCCTCCCCTATTTCCCTCCAACAGACCTCAGTTTGTAGTGCTCCCCTCCCTGTGTCCATGTGTTCTCCTTGTTCAACACCCACCTATGAGTGAGAACATGCAGTGTTTGATTTTCTGCTCCTGTGTCAGTTTGCTGAGAATGATGGCTTCCAGGTTCATCCATGTCCCTACAAAAGACATGAACTCCTTTTTGATGGCTGCGTAATACTCCATGGTGTATATGTACCACACAGGTGTTTTTTTCCAGTGCTTTGAAGAAGGTCATTGGTAGCTTGATGGGGATAGCATTGAATCTGTAAATTACTTTAGGCAGTATGGCCATTTTAACGATATTGATTCTTCCTAACCATGATCATGGAATGTTTTTCCATCTGTTTGTGTGCTGTCTTATTTCGTTGAGCAGTGTTTTGTAGTTTTCCTTGAAGAGGTCCTCTATGTTCCTTGTTAGCTGTATTCCTAGGTATTTTATTCTCTTTGCAGCAATTGTGAATGGCAGTTCGTCTTTGTATGTCTGGTAGAGTTCAGCTGTGAACCTATCTGAACCTGGACTTCTTTGGGTGGTAGGCCGTTAATTGCTACCTCAATTTCAGACCTTGTTGTTGGTCTATTCAGGGTTTTGACTTCTTCTTGGTTTAGGCTTGGGAGGAAGCAAGTGTCCAGGAATTTATCCATTTCTTCCATGTTTACTAGTTTATATGCATAGAGTTGTTTGTAATAATCTCTGATGATGGATTGAAGTTATGTGGAATCTGTGGTTATATCCCCTTTATCGTTTTTATTGCATCTATTTGATTATTCTCTTTTCTTTTTTGTTAATCTGGCTAGTGGTCTGTCTATTTTCTTGATCTTTTTGAAAAACCAGCTCCTGGATTGATTGATTTTTTGAAGGGTTTTTTTTTTGTGTCTCCATCTCCTTCAGGTCTGTTCTGATCTTAATTATTTCTTGTCTTCTGCTAGGTTTTGAGTTTTTTTTATCTTGCTCCTCTAGCTCTTTCAATTTCGATGATAGGGTGTTGATTTTAGATCTCTCTTTGCGTCTCATATGGGCATTTTTTGCTATGCATTTTCCTCTAGAGACTGCTTTAAATCTGTCCTGGAGGTTCTGGTATGTTGTGCTTTCATTCTCGGTTTCTAAGAACATCTTTATTTCTGCCTTCATTTCATTGTTTATCCAGTCAACATTCAAGAGCCAGTTGTTCAGTTTCCATGAAGCTGTGCGGTTCTGAGTTAGTTTCTGAATTCTGAGTTCTAACTTGATTGCACTGTGGTCTGAGAGGCTGTTTGTTATGATTTCCGTTCTTTTGCATTTGCTGAGGAATGATTTACTTCCAATTATGTGGTCAGTGTTAGAGTAGGTGTGATGTCGTGCTGAGAAGAATGTATATTCTGTGGATTTGGGGTGAAGCATTCTGTAAATGTCTATTAGATTTCCTTGGTCCAGGTCTGAGTTCAAGTCCTGGATATCCTTGTTAATTTTCTGTCTGGTTGATCAGTCTAATATTGACAATGGGGTGTTAAAGTCTCCCACTATTACTGTGTGGGAGTCTAAGTCTCTTTGTAAGTCATTAAGAATTTGCCTTATGTATCTGGGTGGTCCTGTATTGGATGCGTATATATTTGGAATCGTTAGCTCTTTTCTTGCATTATCCTTTTACCATTTTGTAATGTCCGTCTTTGTCTCTTTTGATCTTTGTTGGTTTAAAGTCTATTTTTTATCAGAGATGAGAATTGCAACTCCTGCTTTTTTTTGGTGTCCATTTGCTTGGTAAATCTTCCTCCATCCCTTTATTTTGAGCCTTTGTGTATCCTTGCATGTGAGACTGGTTTCCTGGATATAGCACACTGATGCGTTTTGGCTTTTTATCCAATTTGCCAGTCTGTGTCTTTTGATTGGGGCATTTAGCCCATTTACATTTAGGGTTAATATTGTTATGTGTGAATTTCATCCTGCCATTTTGATGCTCACTGGCTGTTTTGCCCGTTAGTTGATGCAGTTTCTTCATTGTGTTTATGCTCTTTACCATTTCGTGTATTTTTGGAGTGACTGGTACTGGTTGTTCCTTTCTATGTTTAGTACCTCTTTCAGGAGGTCTTGTAAAGCAGGCCTAGTGGTGATGAAATATCTGAGTACTTGCTTGTTCATAAAGGGTTTTATTTTTCCTTCACTTATGAAGCTTAGTTTGGTTGGATATGAAATTCTGGGTTGAAAGTTCTTTCCTTTAAGGATGTTGAATATTGGCCCGACTCTCTTCTGCCTTGTAGAGTTTCTGCTGAGAGATCTGATATGAGTCTGATGGGCTTCCATTTGTGGGTAACCCGACCTTACTCTCTGGCTGCCCTTAAAATTTTCTCTTTCATTTAAACCCTGGTGAATCTGACAATTATGTGCCTTGGGGTTGCTCTTCTTTAGGAATATCTTTGCGGTGTTCTCAATATCTTTGAATATTGGCCTGCCTTGCTAGGTTGGGGAAGTTTTCCTGGATAATATCTGGAAGCGTATTTTCCAACTTGGATTCATTCTCTTCGTCACATTCAGGTACACGTATCAAATGTAGATTAGGTCTTTTCACATAGTCCCATATTTCTTGGAGACTTTGTTTATTCCTTTTTCCCTTTTCTCTCTAATCTTGCCTTCTCATTTTATTTCATTGAGTTGATCTTTGACGTCTGATATCCTTTCTTCTGCGTGGTCATTTCATCTGTTGAAACTTGTGTATGCTTCATGAAGTTCTCGTGTTGCGGTTTTCAGCTACATCACTTCACTTCTATTCCTCTCTAAGTTGTTTATTCTCGTTAGCATTTCATCAAATCTTTTTTTAAGGTTCTTCGTTTCTTTGCATTGGGTTAGAACATGTTCTTTTAGCTCACAAACCTTTCTTATTCCCCACCTTCTGAAGCCTGATTCTGTCAATTCATCACACTCATTCTCCATTCAGCCTTGTTTCCTTGCTGGTGAGGAGTTGTGATCCCTTGTAGGAGGAGAGGCATTCTGGTTTCAGGAGTTTTCATCCTTTTTGCACAGGTTTCTTCCCATCTTTGTGGATTTATCCACCTGTTGTCTTTGTAGTTGTTGACTTTCAGATTGGGTCTCTGAGTGGATGTCCAGTTTGTTGATGATGAAGTTATTTCTTTCTGTTTCTTAGTTTTCCTTCTAAAAGTCTGGCCTCTCTGCTTTAGGACTGCTGAGGTCCCCTCCAGGCCCTGCTTGCCTGGGGATCACCTGCAGTGACTGCAGAACAGTAAAGGTTGCTGCCAGTTTCTTTTGCTGCTATCTTTGTCCCAGAAGGATACCTGCCAGAGGTCAGTCTGAGCTCTCCTTTATGAGGTGTCTCTTTGGATATATGGGGGCCAGAGGGCTGCTTGAGGAGACAGTCTGTCCTTTATAGGGGCTCAAGTGCTGAGCTATGAACTCTGTTGTTCCTTCAGAACTGCTGGGCAGGTACGTTTAAGTCTGCTGCAGCAGAACTCATAAACCTCCCCCTCTTTTTTTCCCCAGGTGCTCTGTACAGGGAGGTTAGGGCTTCATTTATGAGTTTCTGTTGTTCTCCTGCCTTTTTTTCAGGGCTGCCCTGCCCAGCAAGGAGGCAGCCTAGTCACTGTCTGCCTGGAGAGGCTTTGCTGAGCTGCTGTGGGCTCCACCCAGCTGCGCTGTGAACTTCCTGCAGTCCTGTTTATATGGGTTTAGTTAGAACTGCCTCAGCAATGGCGGCCCACATCTATAATGGCAGAATCTCTCTGTAATGGCGAGCTGCCTCAGCAATGGTGGGCTGCCTCAGCAATGGCAAACTACCTCCATAGTGGTAGACTGCCTCAGTAATGGCAGACACCCCTCCCCCACAGAGCTGGACAGTCCCGGGTTCAGCTGTGCTTGCTATGAAACTCGCAGTCCAGTGTATTTCAGCTTGCTGTTTTTTTGTGGGGGTGAGACCAGCTGAGCCTGATCACCTAGCTCCCTGCCTTGGAGCCTTTTTTTTTCTTTTTTTTTTAGTTGAATTGTCGACTGTCTCCCAGGTGTTCCAGTCACCAGTTGAAAAGTTGCCAGGATCTGTGTGATTTCCTGTGCAGCAACCCACTGTGCCAGCTGAGACAGTGGCACTGAGATTTGTGGTGCTTTTTTGCCCAGGAATCTCCTGTCCTTGCTCCCTGTTTCAGTCCCCTTTTTAATCAGATGATTGGGCAACTCCGCCTTCCCAGAGCTCCAACAGCCACCTAAAACGGAGCCTGGACCCATGTATTTTGTACGGAGAATCGCCATGCCGGGGTTCCGGCCAAAACAGCTGCGCCGGTCAAAACAGCCACCCTGGTGCCCCATGGGGCTCCTCCGCCTGGGAATCTCCTGGTCTGTGGGCAATAAAAATCAGTCTGGAAATGCAGTGTCCACTCACCCTCTGCACTTTCACTAGGAGCTGCAATCCTGAGCTGCTCCTAATCGGCCATCATGGAAATGTGTTTTCTTACACAATGAGGTAGGAGGGTAAATAGGTGCATGCTTTTGAAGGTAACTTGGAATTAGCTCTGCAGGTTCACTCAGTAATTCCATTTCTAGGAGTCTATCTTCCAGAAATAGCCATGTGTATAACAATTTATTTACACATCATTGCAGTATAATTTTAAACAGTACAAAACTAAAAATGACCATCAATAGGGAAAGGGTAAAAGGTTATGGGTATAATTAAGGGCATAATTATCAATACTATAGATACTATAGAGCTGATGAAAAGCATCAGGAAGATAGAAATGTACTGATAAGAACTCTGAGACACATGAATGATTGAAAAAGCAAATTGCAAAAGAATAAATATAGTATTATACTGCTTGTGTTAAGAAATATATAACATTTATATAGGTAGAGGCATGCAGAAGATCAGAGAGATTGTTATTAGTGTTTACCTCTTTAGAGGGGATGGGATGGGCCAGTCTGTGGTGAGGAAGTAAAAGGATTTATAGCCACAGTTTTTCTGTACATTTCTGTATCATTTAGATTTTGTACACTGACTATTCATACATAAGTTATTGTTGTAATTTTAAAACAGAAATAAAGTTATAAATACAAAACTATAAATTTTTGTTAGATTAAAATTATAGATTTGTACTTTAAGCCTATGTGTGCTTCATGTAGCATCAAGTTATGCTAAATTATTGAGATATTACTGGGATGTGACCTTAGGGTGTATTTTGTTACATGAAACAGATACTCATTTAAAAAGCATGAGTGTAAGTAAAGGAGCTTATTGAAAGGATGTAGGAGAATTTTAGGAAACTCATGCAATCTAGCCTCAAGGGAGCAGAGAAGTTTAGAAGCTATTTACTCCCTCTGTCTCTCTCCACGGCCCAGGTTCTTTGACATCTGTTTCTCCTGACACATCTGCACATTTCTCCTCTGGGAACTGTCCTCCTCTGCTTTTGGTTTGCTTGTTTTAAATCATCCTTGGATCTATGACTCTACAGGTTCTCTACCATCTTGGGCTGAGGAAATTCTGGAAAATACTTTGGATAAAGACTTTGATTGGGTCAGCTTACTCCATATAATATTTTATTTTTGAATAGTGCAATTAATTTCCAACTATTAATAGTACATAAAGATTCACCCATAAATAGTCACGGTTTCTGGTTCAGATACTGCTACTAAAATGCAGCCAAATTTTACATCAAAAGGCCTGATGTTTGTGGGCAGTGATATATGGGGTGGACCACAGCTAAAGGATGTATTACTTTGACAAAGCTTGAGTTGATATGGCTAAAGGCAGTCATCATATGTTATGAACAGAGAAAAAGGCTCGCTGTTATTGAGATATTCTTGAGCCAGTATCTAATTATTATTCACTTTTCATTTTGCTTTATACCTTATGAGGACTAAAGTTGACTTACTGGTCTATCGATTCTCATTGGAACATCGTCTTTAAGGCTAACCCAATGGACAGAGGTTTATGAAAGGAACTGATTGCCAGTTGAGCAGTGTGTCAGATGTTCGTTACCTTAACCTAGCAATTACACTGTCAACACAAGCAGTCCTTGCTTTGCACAATAGTAAGAGACATAAAAATGACAGCACAAGCTGAAACCATGCAAAACCATCTTAATAATCAATGGGAAAATTGCAATTGTCTCATGATCTTTAGAGAACTTTGTCAAAAACCTTAAAACCTCTCTTTCTGTCACACTGGCATAAAGAAATGAAAAAAGATAGTAACACTAACCTGTATTTAGCAGTCTAAGACATTAAAAACATTGAGAATTAAAGTGTTTAATTTCTTTGTAAAAAAATTGTCAAACAGTTTAAACAGTAATTACCTTCTTCTCATATTATTACATACCATTGGGAATGAGCATCTTTTCTATGCCTTAGTGAATTGTCATACTGTTTTGAAGTTTATATCAGCTTTCAACATTTTATCTGCTGTGCTTTCAATGTTGTGAGATATCTTAGAGTTTATTGTGAAGATTTTTTCTCAGTGTCACTTCCTCTTTTACATCTTCATCCTTTTTATTATAATTGTTTTTGTCATTTATGTGAAAAAACAAGCGTTGGCTAGGCATCAGTGGCTCATGCTTGGAATCCCAACACTTTGGGAGGCTGAGATGAGATTATCATTTAAGCCTAGGAGTTTCATATCAGCCTGAGAAACACAGAGAAACTCCATCTTTACTAAAAATAAATAAATTAGCTAGGCATTGTGGCATGCACCTGTGGTCTCACCTACACACAAGGCAGAAGTGGGAGGATTTCTTAAGCCCAGAATGTCAAGGCTATAGTGAACTGTGATAATGTCACCTCACTTCTACCTGGGCAACACAGGGAGACTCTGTCTTAAAAAAAAAAAAATCATGCCATCGCTAAGTTCCTCTAATTGCAAAGCTAGGGTCTTTCAATCAGTGGCAGTGTCAACATTCCTATGACCCAACTATATTTCTTCTGTAACTTCATTTATGTTTAATTCAAATTTCACCTCTAGCATTATGTGATTTTTTTTTGCATTTTCATCTTTGTTGGCCAATTTCTTCTTTATTAATTTTTATAAAACTTCACATGGATTTATCACTGGGAGACAAGGAGGCAACACAATTATAGGCTTTGCTGTCTGTGTGTTAACTGAATAACAGGTGTTTAGTACCCAAGTCTTTGAAAGAAGATATGTGATTGGTCTCTGACCATGATGCCCCTTTGTTATTTACATAATTATTTGTCGGCTGGATGGCTAGTTGCAAAGTTTGTACTTTCTGCAATTTCTCATTGTTTATATACAGTGGTAATTGAAATTTGAACCGTGTTGTTGGGGGACTGGTGTTACCTAACCACACTGTGGTAAATGAAATTTGTGCATTTTGGTACATGCAAGATGAGAACTGCCTGTATGTGCTCAATAGAAATGCATATATGTGTTAACTGAAAGACATGCACAAGAATGCTCATAGTGGTGCCATTCATAATACTGATAAAGTGGAAACAATTCAAATGCCCATAAGAGGCAGAATGGGTAAAAAAAATTTGTGGTTTAATCATAAAATGGAATATCTTCTGGCAATGGAGTTTTACAGACACAGCTACATGGAATAATGTGAATGAATATCACAAAATGTTGAGCTAAAAAAGCTAAACATCAAAGAATACAAACTATGTGTTTCCATTTATATGAAGTTTGAAAAACAGGCAAAATGAATTAGTTGTACCATAGCTCAGGGCAGTAATTGTCATTGGCAGAGGTCGTGACGAGAAGGGAGTGTAGCCGGGTCTGGGGTGCTGCTAATATTCTGTTTTTTGATCTGGTTATAAGTATGTCTTTCGTTTTGATAATTTAACAACCTGTACGCTTATGATTGGTGTCCTTTTCTATACGTATGTTATATTTCAGTACAACTGTTACCAAAAAGGTAACATGTTCCTAACTTCAGGACTAAAGTTTATAGTCTTTTGGTATAAATCACAGTGGATTCTGTGAGCTCTCTAGAGTAACAGTACTCGTGTCCTTTCTTGATTTGGGGGTGGTAAAAGGTGGAATTACAATGGTGAAATGGTTCATAACCCTGGGGAAAAGCAGAGAAATGTTTTGTACGAGTTAATATCATATGTCACTAGGTTGTCATTTAAAAAGGAAAGATGAGAGGGGCTCCAGAGCATGAAGTGCAAAAACATACTTCCAGACCCTTCACCACTATTGCCAGGGCCAGCAGTCAATATACCATGTACTCTAGCCCCAGCCTTTTGGTTTTTCAGCTTTTGATGTGTATTTGTCTGCTTGGGGTGCTGTAACGAAATGCCATAGGCTGGGTAGTTAAACAACAGATATTTATTTCTCATAGTTCTCGAGGCTGAGAAGTCCAGATTAAGGTGCCTGCAGATTGAGTTACTGGTAAGGGTCTGCTTCCTAGAGTATAGAGGGGTACTTTCTGTGTCCTCCCATGGTGGACAGATGGAGAGAGGGACAGAGGAATCTCTCTGATTTCAGTTCTTATAAGGACACCAATGTCATCAGACCAGAGCCCCGCCCTTAGGATCTAATCTAAACCTAATTACCTCCCAGAGGCTCCACTTCCAAATACCATCACAGGGTTATGGCTTCAAAGTATGAATTTTGTGAGGGGACACAATTCAGTTCACAGTAGACATTATCTATTGAACTTCCAACTGGGGAAACTGACGATTGTGCATTCCTCAACCTCACCACGCAGTCACACTTTCCAACCCCCTCCTCTCCATATAATTGTGCAATAATGTTAGTCAGGTCAGGTGAAACAAGAACCCAGAAACATCACATGACTTGAAATGCAGTTGATTCCTAAATCTGTCCCTTCCAACCCTGCCCTCTGCCCTGCTCTGGCAATCCCACACAGCATGTACAATGTTTATTCCAGTGCTTTGCCTTCAACCACCGTTCTTTCCCCCTAGAACCTCTCTCCTTCCCATCTTCACCTGGCTTCCGTTGTTGGTTAGTTCAAGTCTGGCTCAGTTCCATCTTTTCCAGCAACCCTTCCCTTCCCTGGCCCCTGACTGCAGTTCACCCAAGGTCTTCTTCTTCTGTCGTGAGAACTGAACTTCATTCCTGCAACTATCAGTCCATGTTGAAATTATGTGTGCAGGAGTGTTTCCACCCCAAGACTTTCAGCTCCCTGAAGAGAGAAACCTGTTTTTTAATCTGTGTAATTCCCAGTACAAGCACTATGCTTAGTATACAATAGGCATTTCATGCTTATTTAACAAATGAAATTTAGCCTAGGCAACATGACAAAACCTTGTCTCTACAAAAAATACAAAAATTAGCTGGGCATGATGACATGCACTTGTAGTCCAGGCTACTTGGGAGGCTAATGTGAGAGGATCACTTGAGTATGGGAAGAAGAGGTTGCAGTTGAGCTGAGATTGTGCCATTGTACTTCAGCCTGGTTGACAGAGCCAGATTCTATCTCAAACAAAAAAAAAAAAGAATTGAAGAGATAATTGGAGTTTTCACTCACCTGTGCAGTCAGGTTTTGTTTTTCTTAATATTTGGTACCTTTTCTTTGATGGGAATAAAACTGTTTCCCACTGGTTAATGGTTCTCTTGGTTTACAAGAAAATTTGCAGGCCAGGCACAATTCACAGACTCTAATATCCTGTAGACAGGAGTCTCTGTCACACCTGATTTACTTCTTAATGGGTGTGTTGCTTACTCCAGAGTATGACTGTCCTATTAGAGTTGACTTGTACCAAATTGATAAAAGAGAATTAGGGTAAAGGGCAAATAATCCTAATAGTAGTTACAACACTATTTCATGATAAGAAAACAAGATTGGAAGGTTAACGGTTAGATGGACTTAAAGTGCAAGAGATTTTTAATCTTTGGTTACTTTATAAATGAAGTAGATAACACTTAGGTCATAAGAATATATTATTTAAACTGTAATTTTGTGTTTGCTTCACCATTTTCCTAGGATCTTAAAGCTTTTTATAAGGTTATTTACCCACATGTAAAACTTAATTTATTTGTTTGATAAATTAAGGGAAATAATTTATTTTTCAGCAGGTTTTCCTAGGATATTAGCTGCTAAAAGTTATAAGTTAAAGAGCTCAGTGGCTTTTTCTTGGAATTTCATACATCGTGCAAATTTTCTTATAAATGATCACTCTGGAAGTGATGTTTCAGGCTGCTTTGAACCCAGAGAGCCTTTCAGTTGGTGCAGTGCCAGCTTTGGTTTTATTAGAGAAAATGAAGAAAAAAGAAGCTCATCTCCTCTCTCATCATTATTTATTGCTCACTAAAATCCAAATAAACAAAAATTGGTTGCTTCTTTAATAAACTGAAAATACGGCCATTCATGGTTTAAGATAGAATTCTTAATCAAAAGCTCCATTTATCTGCAACTTCTGAAACAGATATTGGCTTAAATGTTACTTTAAACATCTTCTATAGCCAATATCTGTGTTATAATATAAAGCCCAGTGCCTTTCTAGTCAACAAATGCGTTATAAAAGAACCACTAAGTATATTTGAGGAAAAAAGATATTGTTTAAAGGGTGTAAGAAAAAAATCTCCCTTATCAAAATTACTGTAAGAGACTCTGCCAGTTTTAGCCCTTTTAGCTGTTCTCATTTTTAATTGTCCAGCTAAAAATACCTGTGATATTATGATATATATATTGGTTTTTGTTCACGGTTCCTGACAACTCCTGTAACCTTTGTTATAGTCTTTTGTTATAACGTTGGGGCACTTTGGGCCTCAGAGGCAGGCCTCAAGAATCAGAATCTCACTGACCTTCTCCTGCCCTCCTTTACCTTCTTTCTTTCCCCAAGGTAGGAATCTTTCTGGGACTTTCTACCTTGGAGAGGGTTATAAAGAAATTCTCTGACCTACCTTGTCTGATTGTAGGTCTTCAGACCTTCATTTCAGAAGGGGTCCTGCCCATACCCTGGAGGAAGGAAGGCTGCACAGAGAAGCCAGGAAGAATCTGAACACATAGGCTTTGGTGAGTTCCCCATTTAGCATATAGTTAGCTCTATCCTTTCTGTCCAGTCACATTTCTACACGGTTGTCAATCATGCCTATCCAGTGAATTCTCCATAAAAGGCCCAAGAGGACAAGGTTAAGAGAGCTTCTGGACAAATGAACACATGGAGGTTTGCAGGAGGGTGAACAAGAACTTATCCATGTACTGGGAGGGTGCCAACTCCATGGGGACCAAAGCTCTTGTGTCTGGGACTCTTCCAGATCTCACCTTATGTATCTCTTCATCCAGCTTTTTATTTGTATTCTTTAAAATATCCTTTGTAGTAAATTGGTAAACATGAATAAATGTTTCCCTGAGTTCTATAAGCTGCTCTAGAAAATTAACTGAACTCAAAGAGAGGGTCATCGAAACCATAACCTATAGGTGGTTGACCGTTGATGTTCCAGACATCCAGCTGGTTATAGATGGTTGATGTTCCAGAGGCTCAGACTTGACTGGTGGGAAGGGGGGTGTGGTCTTATGGAACTGAGCCCTCAACCTGCGGTATCTGAGGCTATCTTCAGGGAGACTGCATCAAAATTAAAGTGGATTGGAGGACATCTAACTGGTGTCTTCTGCAGAATTAAATGATAGCTTGGTGTATGAAGAGAAAGCCCCACACATTTGGTCACAGAAGTCTTCCGTATTGATTGTTGTTGTGATGTGAGTACAGGGGGAAACACAGTTTGAGTTTGTTTTTCTACAGATAATTCCCTTTACAGGTTTCCATTATAGCCTCTATGACCATATTTCAGTCAACTGATATGACCATCTGCAATATATGCAACTGTTGGGTTGTTCCTTTAAAAGGAAAAAAAAAAAGTAATCTCTCTCCTCTCCCCTACTTACAAGGTAGAATTCAGATGCGATGGCTAGAGCTGGAGCCATGTTAGACCGTGAGACAGAAACTGTGCTGAGAGTGGTGGAACCATGAGACAGAAAAGTCTGGGGTCTCCAGCACTGTGGAGCAGTTCTATCAGTCAGCCTAGACTGCCTGCCTAAGTCAGTTATATGAGAGAAAAACAAACTAACTTGTGTAACCTATTGTTCCTTTGGCCTTTTCTACAGCTAGACCCAAATCTGTGTCCCAAATGATATACAATATGCAGACATTCCTACCATTCATAATTTATTCCTAGGGATTAAATCATTATATCATCTTGAGTTCCCTGTTAAAACTCAACTACCTTGGGAAAAGTGCTTAGGTCAGTAACTCCTTAACATGAATTAGTTTATCCATTTACTTTTATTCCTTCACTACTTTTAGGGTTTTGGATTAAAGGAAGATTCAATTGTTAAGGTTGACTCTGTGTTAATCAAATTAAGAAACCTGATTTGGAGCCACATATGGTAGTGCATGCCTGTAATTCCAACTACTAGTAGGGCTGAGTCTGGAGGATTGCTGAGCCTAGAAGTTGGAGACCAGCCTGACCAACATAGTGAGACCCCATCTCATTAAAACAAAAACAAACAAACAAATAAATAAACAAATGCCTGACTTGGGACAGAGAACTCAGCTGTGTCTGACAGGGCTGGGTCAGCCAATTAGTATAGCATTAGCACTCTTGGCATAAGCAATATCATATTCTAAAGTGAAAGATAACAAAGAATGGGATCCTTCAAGGACAAGGTCTAACTAATAATTCATGAGAGTGTGGGTGAACAGGTCTGAAGCTCAGGCTATTGCCTGGAGAGAAATAAATTAGATACTGTTTAAATTGGCAACTGGCTTTTAAGTAGGTACAAGTATTGATGGATATTAGTCTTATGTAATTTTTCTCCTGAATGGCAAACACTTTTTTCCCAATAACATTGGCCATGAAACTTAAAATAATGCTGCCATGAAGACATATCTTTTCTGCTTTTCTGTGTCTCTTCCTCCTCATTTTCTCAGAATATAATATTCTCTCCTTCAACTTATTCTTTAACTTTTTCTTCTAGCCCTAGTATTTTCTATCTTTGATTTCTCTATCCTGTTTTCTCAACCAGATTTATAATCTATTGAGGAATCCCTCTTTTTCTGTTGTTTGGAATAGTTTCAGAAGGAACAGTACCAGCTCCTCTTTGTACCTCTGGTAGAATGCAGTTGTGAATCCATCTGGTCCTAGGCTTTTTTTTGGTTGCTAGGCTATTAATTACTGCCTCGATTTCAGAACTTGTTATTGGTCTACTCAGGGATTCAACTTCTTCCTGATTTAGTCTTGGGAGGGTGTATATATCCAGGAATTTATCTGTTTCTCCTAGATTTTCTAGTTTTTTTTTTTTTCATGGAGGTATTTATAGTATTTTCTGATGATAGTTTGTATTTCTGTGGGATTGATGGTGATATCCCCTTTGTAATTTTTTATTGTGTCTATTTGATTCTTCTCTCTTTTATTCTTTATTAGTCTGACTAGCAGTCTATCTATTTTGTTGATCTTTTCAAAAACCCAGCTCCTGGATTCATTGATTTTTATGAAGTGTCTTTCATGTCTCTATCTCCTTCAGTTTTGCTCTGATCATAGTTACATCTCATTTTCTGATAGCTTTTGAATGTGTTTGCTCTTGCTACTTCAAGTTTGTTGAATTGTGATGTTAGAGTGTTGATTTTAGATTTTTTTTTGCTTTTACTTGTGGGCATTTATTGCTATAAATTTCCCTCTAAACACTGCTTTGGCTGTGTTCCAGAGACACTGGTACATTGTGTCTTTGTTCTCATTGGTTTCAAAAGAACTTACTTATTTCTGCCATAATTTCATTATTTACCCAGTATTCATTCAGGAGCAGGTTGTTCAGTTTCCATGTAGTTGTGTGGTTTTGAGTGAGTTTCTTAATCCTGAGTACTAATTTTTCTCATCTATTGAGATAATCATGGGGTTTTTGTCATTGGTTCTGTTATGTGGATTGATTTGTATATGTTGAACCAGCCTTGCATCCCAAGGATGAAGCCAACTTGATCATGGTGGATAAGCTTCTTAATGTGCTGCCATATTCCATTTGTCAGTATTTTACTAAGGATTTTCACATTTCAGATCGATGTTCAATAGGGATACATTCTGAGAGATTGTTTCTTATGATTTCCATTCTTTTGCATTTGCCGAGGAGTGTTTTACTTCCAATTACGTGGTCAATTTTAGAATAAGTGCAATGTGATGCTGAGAAGAATGTATATTCTGTTTATCTGGGGTGGAGAGGAGTTCTGTAGATGTCTATTAAGTCCGCTTGGTCCAGAGCTGAGTTCAAGTCCTGAATATCCTTGTTAATTTTTTGTCTCATTGATCTAATATTGACAGTGGAGTGTTAAAGTTTCCCACTATTATTGTGTGGGAGTCAAAGTCTCTTTGTAGGTCTCTAAGAACTTGCTTCATGAATCTGGGTGCTCCTGTATTGGGAGCATATATATTTAGGATCACTAGCTCTTCTTGTTGCATTGATCCCTTTACCATTATGTAATACCCTTTTTTGTCTTTTTTGATCCTTGTTGGTTTAGAGATTGTTTCATCAGAGACTAGGATTGCAACCCCTGCTTTTTATTGCTTTCCATTTGCTTGGTAAATATTCCTCCATCCATTTATTTTGAGCCTGTGTGTTTTTGCATGTGAGATGGGTCTCCTGAATACAGCACAATGATGGGTCTTGATTCTTTATCCAATCATTCTGATACCAAAACCTGGCAGAGACTAAGAGAGAGAGAGAGAGAGAGAGAGAGAGAGAGAGAGAGAGAGAGAATAAAGACAAAAAGAGAAAATTTCAGGCCAATATTCCTGATAAACATAGATGTGAAAATCCTTAATAAAATATGACAAACTGAATTCAGCAGCACATCAAGAAGCTTATCCACCATGATCAACTTGGCTTCATCCCTGGGATGCAAGGCTGCTTCAACTTATGCAAATCAGTCCACACAATTCATCACATAAACAGAACCAATGACAAAAACCCAATGATTATCTCAATAGATGCAGAAAAGGCCTTCCTTATCCAATCATCCTGATACCAAAACCTGGAAGAGACAAAACAAAAAAAGAAAATTTCAGGCCAATATCCCTGATGAACATTGATATGAAAATCCTTAATAAAATACTGGCAAACCAAATCCAGCAGCACATTGAAAAGCTTATCCATCACAATCAAGTTGACTTCATCCCTGGGATTCAAGACTGATTCAACGTACACAAATCAATAAATGTAATCCATCACATAAACAGAACCAATGACAAAAACCACAGGATTATCTCAATAGGTGCAGAAAAGGCCTTCAATAAAATTTAATACCTCTTCATGCTAAAAACTCTCAATAAACTAGGTATTGATGAAATGTGTCTCAAAATAATAGGAACTATTTATGACAAACCCATGGCCAGTATCATACTGAATGGGCGAAAGCTGGAAGCATTCCCTTTGAAAACTGGCACAAGACAAGGATGCCCTCTCTCACCACTCCTATTCAACATAATACTGGAAGTTCTGGCCAGGGCAATCAGGCAAGAGAAATAAATAAAGGGTATTCAAATAGGAAGAGAGGAAGTCAAATTGTCTTTGTTTGCAGATGACATGATTGTATATTTAGAAGACCCATCATCTCAGTCCCAAATCTCTTTAGTCTGATAAGCAACTTCAGCAAAGTCTCAGGATACAAAATCAACGTGCAAAAATCGCAAGCATTCCTATACACCAATAATACACAAACAGAGAGCCAAATCATGAGTGAACTCCATTCACAATTGCTACAAAGAGAATAAAGTCCCTAGGAATACACCTTACAAGATATGTGAAGGACCTCTTCAAGGAGAACTACAAACCACTACTCAGGAAAATAAGAGGGGATATAAACAATTGGAAAAACATGCTCATGGATAGGAAGAATCAATATCAGGAAAATGGCCATACTGCCCAAAGTAATTTATAGATTCAACACTATCCCCATCAAGCTACTATTGAGTTTCTTCACAGAATTAGAAAAACTATTTTAATTTTCATATGGAACAAACAAAGCCTGTATAGCCAAAACAATCCTAAGCAAAAAGAAAAAACATGGAGGCATCAAGCTACCTGACTTCAAACTATGCTACAAGGCTACAGTAACCAAAACAGCATGGTACTGGTACCAAAACAGAGTTGTAGACCAATGGAACAGAACAGAGGCCTCAGAAGTAACACCACACATCTACAAACATCTGATCTTTGACAAACTTGACACAACCAAGCAATGAGGAAAGGATTCCTTATTTAATAAATGGTGTTGGGGAAACTGGCTAGTCATATTCAGAAAACTGAAACTGGACTCCTTCCATACACCTTATACAAATATTAACTCAAGATGGATTAAAGACTTAAACTTAAGACCTAAAACCATAAAAACCCTAGAAGAACACCTAGGCAATACCATTTAGGACATAGGCATGGGCAAAGACTTCATGACTGAAACACCAAATGAAAGGGGAACAAAAGCCAAAATTGAAAATTAAACTAAAGAGCTTCTGCACAGAATATATATATTTATATATATATATATATATATATATATATATATATATATATATATATATAATCAGAGTGAACAGGCAACCAAGGGAATGGGAGAAAATTTTTTCAATCTTCCCATCTGACAAAGGGCTAATATCCAGAATCTACAAAGAACATCAAACAAATATACAAGAAAAATACAATCCCATCAAAAGTGGGTGAAGGATATGAACAGACACTTCTCAAAAGAAGACATTTATGCTGTCAACAAACATTAGAAAGAAAGTTCATCATCACTGGTCATTAGAGAAATGCAAATCAAAGCCACAGTGAATACCATCTCATGACAGTTAGAATGGTGATTATTAAAAAGTCAGGAAACAACAGATGCTGGAGAAGATGTGGAGAAATAGGAACACTTTTACACTGTTGTGAGAGTGTAAATTAGTTCAACCATTGTGGAAAACAGTGTGGCAATTCCTCAGGATCTAGAACCAGAAATACCATTTGACCCAGCAATCCTATTACTGGGTATATATACACCCAAAGGATTATAGATCATTCTACTATAAAGACATGTGCGCATGTATGTTTATTGCAGAATGATTCACTATAGCAAAGACTTAGAATCAACCCAAATGCCCATCAATGATAGACTGGATAAAGAAAATGCAGCACATATACACCATAGAATACTATGCAGACACTAAAAAGGATAAATTCATGTCTTTTTCCGGGACATGGATGAAGCTGGATGCCATCATTCTCAGCAAACTAACACAAGAACATTAATAAAGCATTAATAAACTCTGGTCAACAGAGATCTTCCTCAAAATGCTAGATACTGAAGTGTTAAGTGTATGTGAAAATACATATCAAAGCAGTAATAGCTCAAATCCAAGGGGCAAATAAGCAAAATATTTTATTAGAAGAGTAACACAAGAGTGTGTGCCCAGAGAGGAAATTATCATCTAGGGGACCATGACAGAGTCAATTAAAACAAGTTTCCATCCAGGGTTCTCTTAGGCTGGAGGGTACTTCAGGCACAGATGGCTCCTAAGAGAAGGTGAATTTGCTGCAGGATAAGCAAAAGAATAGGACCCTTTATCTATTGTATACACACACACACACACACACACACACACACACAAACCAGAAACTCAAACACTGCATGTTCTCACTCATAAGTGGGAGTTGAACAATGAGAACACATGGACACAGGGAGGGGAACATCACATACCAGGGCCTATTGAGGGTGAGGGGCTAGGGGATGGATAGCATTAGTAGAAATACCTAACGTAGATGACAGGTGCAGCAAACCACCATGGCACGTGTATACCTATGCAACAAACCTGCATGTTCTGCACATGTATACCGGAACTTCAAGTATACTAATAATAAAATAAAATTTTAAAAAGATTTATAATCTATGAGCTCCCAAATCACAAAGCAATGTTTCTCAAAATGAACTGCTTCAGTTGTAACTGCTATGCTAAATTCTGAAATGTGAGCAATAAGGTGATTGACATGGAACAAAACACTTTACCTCTGTTGATTTTAGCTTTATTGTCCTAAAATATGGAAACAAGTGAGCTCTGGATAGTCTTTTTCCTCTCTAACAGCACTCTCAGGACCTCCTTTTTTCTTAAGCACTCACTTGGAGGTGCCAGTACTCTATTGATATGTATTAGATGCTTTCTCCATCCCTCTCCTGACGTGTACCCTCACGCTTCCCTATTTGCTTTGGCAACAAAACTTCTTATTACTGCCAGACTGGTCTGTGGAGTTGGAAGAATTAATTTATTTGAGCAGAAGAGTATCAATGTTTTTGTACACTAAAAAAGGTACAAGGGATGAATTATTGCAAAACAAAAATAAAAAAACAAGAGAGCTAATTCTATTTTTTAAAGAGACAGGGTCTTCTGACTCCCAGGCTGCAGTGCAGTGGCACAACCATAGCTCACTATAACATCAAAATCCTGGGCTCAGAGGATCCTCCCACCTCAGCCACCTGAGTAGCTAGGACTATAGGAGAGTGTCACCATGCCTGCTTAAGAGAACCAATTCTATGATTTTGACAAGGAACTTGAAAACTGCTTATCTACTTACTTCAATGGTTTGCCCACATCCACTTTTGTGGCTTTATGAATGTAGCATAACTTACTTCATGTTGTCTTTGTGGCCAAAATATCCTAGAAAATTAGTATTCAGTAATCAAGTCATTACTAATTTCTTGATTGATCTATGCATGTTACCAAGCTACTTAAATTAATTCTATGCATTGGGTAAAAAATTTTTATTACAAAAATTCCTGTGCTAGGCAAGATGGAGTACATAGACTACAGCCTGTCTCTCCCCTAGTTACAACTAAAGCTCTGGACAGAATAAAAAGAGCAACTACCTGAGGACTGTGAAAAGCAAACAATAATACAAGAACTGGAAATTAAAGTAAAAACTTGATTAACATGCTGTAGTGGGGAAGGGTTTCATGGGTTTTGTTCTCCTTTGACTCCTCGGTTTGAATTAAGGACAGACTAACATAGGCTAACTGTCAGCAAATGCTGACAGAAAAATTCTGGCAGAAATCATTTCTCTCTAGCAGAGAACAGGAAAGGGACTCTTGCTTTCCAAAGAGTGTTGCAGGAGAAAAATACCCTTTTTTTTTTTTTTTTTTTTTTTTTTTTACAGTTTTTATGTTTTTTCTCTCCCAGCCCTGACCTAGGGCCAGCCCCAGCTGTGACATTACACTTCTACCACTTTGGTGCAGACACCTAAAACCCCAAGAAAAGACTGAATCTGTTGACTAAAAGAACTGGAAAAATGGATCCCATTGCTCAAAAACCATGGGGATAATCAAAACACATCACCAATGTGTGAAAAGATTTAAAAACCCACAAAAACCCAGGAAACAATAATCAACAGAATTAACAGAGAGCAACACTGACATACCCCAGATGTTGGAATGATCAGAAACAGACTTAAAGCAGCTGTAATAACCATGCTACATAAAGCCATGATGAACGCTTTTAAAATGGATAAGAAGATGAAAGTTCCCAGTAGAGAGGTAGAAGTTACATAAAAGAAACAAATGGAAATTTTAGAACTGAAAAACATAGTATCTAAAGACCTGAACAAGACTGTCAATCAATTTGACATAATTAACATTTATAGAAAGTTTCACAGAATTACCATAAAATATACGTTATTTTTTTGTTCTGTGTTTTATGAGACAGAGTCTCAATTTGTCATTCAGGCTGGAGTGCAATAACACAATCATTGCTCACTGCAACCTCTGCCTCCCAGGCTCAAGTGATCCTCCCTTCTCAGCCTCCCAAGTAGTTGGGGCTACAGGTGCATGCCACCACACTCGGCTGATTTTTTTTTATGTTGTTGTTGCTTTGTTTTGGTAGACACAGGGTTTCATTATGTTGCTCAGGCTGGTCTCAAGCTCCTTAGCTCAAGCAATCTGCCCACCTCAGCCTCCCAAAGTGCTGGGATTACAGACATGTACCACCACACTGGCCAAAATATATATTATTTTTAAGTGCACATGGAACATTCACCAAGATAGACTATATCTTAGACCATAGAACAAATCTTGAATTAAAGAATTAAAATCACACAAAATATGTTCTCTAGCCTTAATGAAATTATATTTGAAAACCAATAATGAAAAGATACCTAGAAAAATCACTAGATATTTGGAAATTAAGTAACATACTTCTGAATAATCAATGGATCAGAAGAATGTAATAGGGGAAAAATTAGAGTGTATTTTGAATAAAGTGAAAAGGAAAGCAGAACATATCAAAATTTATGGGAGGCAGGAAAAGCAGTGCTTATAATGAATTTATAGCATTAAAGTCTTATGTTAGAAAAAAGAATGATCTCAAATTAATAACTGAAGCTTCCACGTAAAGAAGTTAGAGAAAATAAAATTCAAAGCAAGGAGAAAAATGCAAATCAAGAAGAGAAATAAAAATTGCAAACAATAAAATCAGTGAAACTGAAACCTGATTCTGTGTAGATGAAAGAATTGATGAATCTGTACTTGTATTGACCAAGAAAAGAAATAGAAAACACAGATTGCAAACATCGGGAATGAAAGTGGAAATCCCTACAGACCCTACATATATTAGAAGAATAAAATGTGACATATAGGTAAGAAGTTTATGTTTCTGCATATGAATATCCAATTCATTTTCCATTGAATTGACCTTTGCAGTTTTGTCAAAAATCCATTGACCATATTTTTGTGTGTTAATTTCTGAACTCTCTAGCAGGTTCCATGGGTTTACATGACTATCTTTTCACCAGTTCCACACTGTTTTTATTACTGTAGCTTTATAGTATGTCTTGAAGTCAGGTCACGCAAATCTTCCAACTTTGTTCTTCTTTTCTGAAATTGTTTTAACTACTCTAGGTCCTTTGCATTTCTATATGAATAACAGTGAAATATAGCACAGTAATAACACTATTGAAACATCTAGCAAAATAGGTGAATCTCAAATGTATTATCCTAGGCAAAACTGGGTACCTATTTTATGATTTTATTTGTATAACAAAACTAAAAAACAAACAGACAAAACTGGAAAAACAAACCTGTAAGGACAGAGAACACATCTGTGGCTGCCAGGGGGAGGGTTTGACTACAAAGGTACAACACAAAAAAGTTTTGGGAGTCAAAGGAAATGTTTTATCATATTTGTGTTCATAGGTACATGACTCTATCAATTCATGAGAATTACAGAAACTGTGCTAAAAAAGGAATAAAATTTACTAGATGCCAAATAAAAATATAATTTAAAACAGTGTTTGTTACTCTTCTTTCATTTTTACGTTCCTTGATAAAAACCGAAAGATTCAAGTGTCAGAATCTGATTGGCTGAGTCTGATCAGTGACCGTGCCTTCACTTCTGAAAGCAGGTAGAGCTTGTCTTGGGTTGCTCTTGGCTTCTTTAATTGCACTTTCACAAAGTTTCGTACAATTGGGAAGTTTTTCAAAATGAGAAGAGTTTGGAGGTGTCAATGGGAATAAAGATAAATGTCTCTTAGAATATCGTAATCAGTATAGAGGATGAAGATCGGGAGTTGTATCTTGATTTGGTTAACTTATTCCCTTTGCGAGTGATGTTAAGAAGAAGAGAAGCCTCCAAGTTATGTTTTTGGAAGTTGTTCAATGATCACTCACTCCATATTCCTTTTTATTTTATTTTTTCTTTCTCTTCCTGCACCCTTCATTCAGCACACACTCCCTCCTATCTATTTTCTCTATCCCCTCCCTTGGAAAACTCCATCCCTTTCCATATTAGGAAGACATAATAGGCCTAAGACTCTTCCTTTGTCTTGAAAATTCTGGTCCCTCAGATTCTGGATGCTGAGAGATTTCTTCTACGCAGGCTTTGCTGGATAAGTGTGTGGGAGGGGCAGACAAGGACATGTGTTCTGGTATGCAGAGTGAAAGGAAGATGAGGGATATCCTACTTTCACCAGTGGCAGCCACAGCTCTTTTCTTTCTGTGTTACCCAAGGGCAGAGTGTACCTGATTACAGCAAATGTAATTTTTTTCCTAGAGACAAAAACATCATGTATAACCCCTTATTAATGTATAACCCCTTGTTAACATTTCTTTGAACTTCTTCTTACAAAATAATCACCCTTGGCATTATTGCACTAAATAACATTGCTCTTCTCCTTGATCTTGCTTTTATCAAAAGGGCTCCCAAATTATGATTTTTCCAATTTTTTAAAATCAAGAGAAGGGAGTCTTATTTTACTCCATAAAATATCAGTGAATGCTCTTAATTTCAAATGACTGGCAGATTTATATAATGGTCAAAATTACAAAAGCATATTTCGTAGTAGCACAATCAGAAATTTCCTCTGGGAAGCTGCCTTCCCAGAGGCCCTTGATTAGATAAAATGTCCTTACCTAGCATCCCTCATAGACATCTATTTTTATCACTTATCAAGTTATATTGAATTATCTGTTTATGTTTCTCCCCAACAAGGCTGGAAGTGCATGTAAGTCAGGACTGCCCCTTACATCCATGGGATTCCAAAATGTATTCAGTGAGGTGTTACTAAGAATTATGTTTTAAATTGTGGTTTTGTAGATATACATGTTTGGGAATGATAATTAAACCACTGCGTGGTTGCCCAGAAGTGCGCATACATTTATTTATCCAACAAATATTTATTGAGTACTCCCTATGCCAGTCACTATTCTGACACTGGAAAGTCAGGTGAAGGCAATAATAAACTCTGCTTTCATAGACATATCCGAGACTGAGTATAAAGAAAAAGAGGTTTAATGGACTCACAGTTCCATGTGACTTGGGGAGGCCTCACAATCACGGTGGAAGGTGGAAGGGACATCTTACATGGTGGCAGACAACAGAAAATGAGAGCCAAGCAAAAGGCAAAACCCTTTATAAAATCATCAGATCTCGTGAGACTTGTTCACCACCATGAGAACAGTATGGGGGAAATCCCCACCAATGATCCAATTATTATAGGAGAGAGACAAGAAATGAGTAGGTAAATAAATTTCTTTTTTTGGGGTGTTGGGTGGTGATAGTGTCATGAGGAGAAACAAAGCAGGATAAGGAAATATAATGAAGGTATGCATGGTATGTTCCAGGAAGTAGCAAGAAAGCTTGTATAATTAGAGTGGACTAATCTGAGAGTGTAGCAGGGGAGGAGATAGGAAAGGAGATAAGAACAATGGTATAGAGAAAGGAGGCAAGGTCTGAGAGCTAAAAAAGAGATCACATGTGGTTTTGAAGGCTTTGATTAGGACTTTGGCTTTCATGATGACTGATATAGTTTGGATATCTGTCCCTGCCCAAATCTCATGTTCCACTGTAATCCCCAGTGTTGGAGGTGGGGTCTGGTGGGAGGTCTTTGGGTCATGAGGTGGATCCCTAATGGTTGGTGCTATTTGCACCATAGTGAGTGAGTTTACATGAGAACTGATCCTATAGAGTATGTGGCACCTCCTCTCCATCTTGCTCCTGCTTTAGCCTTGTGATATGCCTGCTTCTGTTTCAATTTCTGCCATGAGGAAAAGCTCCACGAGGCTCCCTAGAAGCCAAGGAGATGCCAGTGCCATGCTTCCTGTATAGCTTACAGAAGTGTTAGCCAATTAAACCTATTTTCTTAAAAGTTACCCAGTCTCAGATACTTCGTTTAGCAATGCAAGAATGGACCAATATACTGACTTAGGGACCTCTTGGTGGGGCCTGGGCAGAGGAATGACCTACTCAAGCTGTTATATTAACAGTAGACTAAAGGGGAATAGGAGCAAAAGTAGAGAAACCAGTTGGAGACTGGTGTAAGTAATTTAAAAGAGAGATGGTGCTATGGTTTGGCTGTGTCCCAACCCAAATCTCATCTTGAATTGTACCTCCCATATTCCCATGTGTTATGGGAGGGACCTGGTGGGAGATAATTGGATCATTGTGTGTGGGGGGAGAGTTTCCCCATGCTGTTCTCATGGTGGTGAATAAGTCTCACGAGATCTTACAATTTATAAGGGGTTTTTGCTTTTCACTGGCTCTCATTCTCTCTTATCTGCCACCATGTAAGATGTCCCTTCTACTTTCCACCATGATTGTGAGGCCTCCCCAAGCCACGTGGAACTGTGAGTCCATTAAACCTCTTTTTCTTTATAAATTACCCAGTCTCAGATATGTCTTTATCTGCAGTGTGAAAACCAACTAATACAGATGGTGATAGCTGAACCAAAGTGATTGTGGTGGACGTGAAAAGAAGTGACACAATTTTATTTTTAAATTATAGCCCACAGGATTTCTTGAGGGATTGGATTTAGTTGTAAGAAAAAGGGGGAGTCAAGGATGACTCCAAGGCTTTTAGCTAGAACAACTGCAAAGATAAAGTCATTAACTGAGATGGGCAGAACCGGGAGAGGAAAGGGTTGTGGGAAAAAAGCCTGAGTCTTGATGTAGCTGCCAGGAAGTGGGTTCAGCTAGTACTGAGCCCTGGGGAACTGCTGGTGTCTATATGCTTTGTGAAAATCCAAGAGGAAATATAGTAGGTTACATTTCTTAAATGTATTCCATTACAGAACTTACGTTTGATCTCATGGACCTAGTGCTTCAAGGAGCACACTTTAGTAATAAACATAACTGAAAGAAATTAAACCAGAAGATGTTATGAAGAGAGCACATCTGAGAAATAGGCCATCACAAATGAATTTAATCATTATCAACACACAATATTCTATGGTTGACAAAACGATCCCACATGGAAGGGATGAATTACAAAGTTACTGTCCATCTTGTTAAATTTATAAAATGATGAATATTATAAAGTAATATAACTAATTTTTAACAAACATATGAAAACTTCTGTATCCAAAAGAGTACTGTCTTTTTAAAAGTTGTTCCTTGAGGTGGCTAAATACTTATGGTTATGATACTACAATTGGTCAAAATATGCTTGGAAATAATATCTGGATTACCTTTTATAGATGTATGGTGTTGCGAATCCTTATATATAAAAACATGTCTTTTGGGATGGATTTAAATTTCTAAAATTGCCATAAGTCATTCAGAGTCAAGCTAGATATAAGTGAATGAATAAGTTGAGAAATATTTTACTGTTAAATATGGCTCAAGTCTAGGAAGACTGAGTTTCCTAATGGCCTTAAGAGTTACTCCAAAGAAGGATTTTTTAGAAACTGTTTAAGCAATAGTAATATTCCTGGAATAATTCTTTCTTCCATAGTGTCTACTTACATTTAGATACATAAGCTTTGCTGTTATCATCTCTTTATATTCTAGTCACATGATCAAAGTCAATGAATGATTCCAATTATCTTTAAAATAAGGGAAATTAGTAAAGAGGTGAAAATGAATTCCCCTATGCTGACTACTACACACATCCTCTCTCTCTTTATTCTATAAGTGGTCTATAGTTTTTAATACAAAAATGCCAAAGAATATTAGAACTATCTTGATTATTATAAGCTGGGTTTGAGCTAGTTCTAGATATTAAGAAGAAAGGGATAAACATTTATGTGGTCTTCCAGAGGGATAAGAGTTAAAAAAAAATTGCTTCTAAGATCTATTTTAGAGGAAGAAATTAATATACCAAATGGGTCTGGCCTCATGTCTGATGTTTACTGTTTTCCAATCGAGTGCAAACATGTCTGTGAATTTTTGGTGGTGTGCCAGCTGCTCTGTATTCATTCTGGTTGATTAAAATGCTCTCAGTAGAGATGCTGTTCAGAATTGATCACTCTGCTCTTGCCTGCTGGGAAACGGGAACTGCCAGGGCTTCTTAAACTAAATGAAGAAATTATTTCACCTCAGTAAGGCTCTCTCACATCCAAGGTTTCAAACTTTCTCAAGGTTGGAGAGCCTTTCTCCACTGTCTCCCATGCCAAGGAACTCCAATCCATGTTTCAAGGGGTGCTCTGGCCAAGCCAGAAGATAATAAAAGATTCCAATTAAATGTAACTGTGTCAATCTAGGGATTTACTTAAACATGTAGAAATGCTTCAGACAGAAGAAATTCTGGGAAACAGAAAGCCCTGTAAGTTCTGTCTTGCCTCTTCTTTCAATCAAAGTGTGACATGGTTGTGTTGGATCATTTTCACCAAGGACTGTGCAGTAACTTGTCACTGAAATAGATGCTTATTCTGGATATGGCTATGAATTTGCCTTCTCTGTTCACCACGCTTCTTCCAACAACACTATTTGTGGACTGGAAGACAATTTTATTCAGCATTATGGTATCCCATATAACAGCTCTTTTCACTAAGGAACTTACGTTACAGTGAAGGGAATAAGGATATATAAAGGACTGATTGTTGTCTCTTCTGTTCCCCTCTCAAGCAAGGAAATCTTTTCAAGTGATTAGCAATAGTAACAATAAAGAATAATAAGCATGTAGCCCAAAGAACTTGAGTCTTTATCATATTCTGAGGAGTTCAGTTAAATACAGCAGTAAAAATGAAATAAAGATTGACCCAACTTACTTTTAATGGACTGAAACAAAAAAACGAAACAACCCTGATTAAAAAAAAAATCATGACACTGTTGGATTTCAATCACTTAACTTATTCTGACTTCCAATATATTATTCTCCTGCATTTTCCTGCCTTTTTCCCTTCCCTCCTTCCCTCCTTCCCTCCCTCCCTCCTTCCCTTCCTCCCTCCCTCCATCCCTCCTTCTCTTCCTCCTTCCCTCCTTCCCTCCTTCCCTCCCTCCCTCCTTCCTTCCTTCCTTTCTTCCTTCCTTTTTTCCTCTCTTCTTTTCTCCCTCTCTTCCTTCCTTTCAACTTCCTTTCTTCCAACTCCCTTCCTTTCATCGGCTTCTCCTTTATCTACTTCAAATAGAGACGTTTCTCAACATTCCATCTTCTGCCATTCTGAATTTCTTAATCCCTTTCATTATTGTGGTGATATGGTTTGAACATGTGCTCCCTCCAAATCTCAGGTTGAAATGTAATCCCCAGTGTTGGAGGTGGAGCGAGGTGGGAGGCATTGGATCATAGGGGCAGATACCCTCATGAATGGCTTAGTGCCATCCCCTTGGTGATGAGTGGGTTCTCACTCAGTTAGTTCACACATGATCTGGTTGTTTAAGAGTCTGGGACCTCTTCCTTCTCTCTCTTGCTCCTGCTCTTGCCATGTGATATACTGGCTCCTGCTTCACCTTCTACCATGGGTAAACACCCCTGAGGCCTCACCAGAAGTCAAACAGACGGCAACAACATGTTTCCGGTACAGCCTGCAGAGCCATGAGCCAATTAAATCTTTTCTTTATAATGACCCAGCCTCAGGTATTTCTTTATAGCAATGCAAAACAAGCTAATACATGTGGTTTCAAGCATCTATTATTATAACACCTCACAAATTTCCACATATCTCCAAAGCTTATTTCTCCCTTCTAAGATCCAAACACAAATACTCAAGTGCTTCTAGATGTATCCCCTTGTATATCACTGTCTTAACCCGTTTGTGTTGCTATAAAAGAATACCTGATGTGGGTAATTTATTTAAAAAAAAAAAAGGTTTGTTTGGCTCATGATTCTGCTGACTGGAAGATTAGCATCTGGCAATGGCCTTACACTGCTTCTACTCATGGCAGAAGGTGAAGAGAAGCTGGCATGTACAGAGAGCACATGGTGAGAGGGGAAGTAAGAGCGGGTAGGGGCCAGGATCCTTTTAACAACCAGCTCTTGTGGGAACTAATAGAGTAATGACTCACTCTCCTCCCTCCCAAGGAGGGGATTTATCTATTCATGAGAAACCTGCTTCTATGACCCAAATACCTCCCATTAAGCCCTCACCCAAATTGGGGATCAAATTTCAACATGAAGTTTGGGGAGATGAACATCCAAACTGTAGCAATCCTATAGCAAGTACCTCAAAATTAATATATCAAAAACGTTTATTTTATTTTCTATAAAACCTGCTTCTTTCATGAGTTCATTCTCAGCCTCACTATTTTTAGTAGATGTTTCAGGGTCCCACAAATTTATAATAAAGCTCTTCAAATTTGTAATCTAATGTGCTTAAATCAACTTCAGACTTTCCATACCTGTGCCTCCATGCTTGAGTACTTTATCCAGAAACCCAGAGGCATTTCCTGTGTATGCTACCAGACCAGAAAGTGCCAGAGTGGGCATCCTGAAGCAGTCACTGATGGCAACTGATACATGAATGCCTCAGCTCCTTTGTTCCTTAAGTGGGATAAATCTGAGTTGTGTTTTACAGCATTTCTCAGATTTCTCTGCCCCCTTTCCCCTCCTCTTTTTCATGAAATTAAGCTTCAGTTTTCCATGATGGAAGTTGTCTACAACTTGGCTGCTTTCTCTTTTCTGTATCACTTCCTACTCCCCACTCCTATACCAGTGTTTCCTGCACCTCCAAATAAACTGTTTGCTTTTGAATCCTTATTCTGGAGTCTGCTTCCAGAAACATTCAAACCAAGACAGTTGATGCCAAAGTAATTCAAAGGAGTAGATTCTCAGGATAGGATTCTGTAATTAGATTACTTACTGACACTAAGGGGCCTACTGCTAGGTGTAAGTGAGATGGTGATTGGTCCTGGAGTACTGGAACATAATAGTTACGAAGAATCTCATTGATGGTTGGTTAGGATGGGATGCGGTGAAAGGGCACTGCCTTATGCATTCTCCCTAGCGTTTGTGGCAACGTTAACTGTAAGGGCTATGGAGTTGCACTCTTAATTCTTACTTTAGCGCACTAAAAGAAGAAAATGACAGGCTAAGTTGTTTCAGGGGAAGATATGAAAGCTGAAAGAGCTTCAAGGCAGGATTTAAAGAGCCTACCATCTTTAGTAGATGGAGGACGGCTCGGATTGAAAATTAAGACCAGAATCTGATTATGAGAGAAGTCTCATTGTAAATAAGGTTCAAGTCACCATCCCAGCTAGTATTCTACACTAAAGTCAGGTAGTAGAATCCTTAACTTTCTAAGAACAGAAATGTTGATGTTCATGCAGATGCCCTTGAGAACACTGAAGCCCCAGATTCTCCTCTGGGAACCCTCTGGGCTTACAGAAGTGGCCCAGTTCCCACTGGTAGAGATAGCAGCCTTTCAATGACTTCAAAACATACAGAGTTTCACATGATGTAGCTGTCTCTCAAGTTAATACTTACCCTTGATAGATTTGCACCTACCTTCTTTATTATTGTTATTATTATTATACTTTAAGTTCTGGGGTACATGTGCAGATCTTACGAGATTGTTACATAGGTATACACCTGCCATGGTGGTTTGCTGCCTTCATCCCCCCTTTACCTACAACAAGTATTCCTCCTAATGTTATCCCTCCCCAGCCTCCCACCGCCTGCTATCGCTCCCCTATCCACCTATCCCCCAACTGACCTCAGTGTGTGATGTTTCCCTCCCTGTGTCCATATGTTCTCATTGTTCAACATCCGCTTATGAGTGAGAACATGTGGTGTTTGGTTTTCTGTTCTTGTGTCAGTTTGCTGAGAATGATGGTTTCCAGATTCATCCACGTCCTGGCAAAGGACGTGAACTCATCCTTTTTTATGGCTGCATAGTGTTCCATGTTGTATATGTGCCATATTTTCTTTATCCAGTCTATCATTGATGGCCATTTGGGTTGGCTCCAAGTCTTTGCTATTGTGAACAGTGCCACAATGAACATACATATGCATGTGTCTTTATAACAGAACGATTTATAATCCTTTGGGTGTATACCCAGTAATGGGATTGCTGGGCCAAATGGTATTTCTATTTCTAGATCCTTGAGGAACTGCCACACTGTCTTCCACAATGGTTGCACTAACTTCCACTCCCACCAGCAGTGTAAAAGTGTTCCTATTTCTCCACATCCTCTCCAGCATCTGTTGTCTCCAGATTTTTTTATGATCACCATTCTGACTGGCGTGAGATGGTACTCAATGTGGTTTTGATTTGCATTTCTCTAATGACCAGTGATGATGAGTATTTTTTCATGTTTGTTGGCAGCATAAATGTCTTCTTTTGAAGTGTCAGTTCATATCCACAGCCCACTTTTTGATGGGGTTGTTTGTTTTGTTTTTGTAAATTTATTTTAGTTCTTTGTAGATTCTGGATATTAACCCTTTGTCATATGGGAAGATTGTAAAAAATTTTTTCCATTCTATTGGTTGCCAGTTCACTCTAATGATTGTTTCTTTTGCTGTACAGAAGCTCTTAAGTTCGATTAGATCCCGCTTGCCTATTTTGGCTTTTGTTGCCATTGCTTTTGGTGTTTCAGTCATGAAACATAGTCTTGCCTATGCCTATGCCCTGAATGGTATTGCCTAGGTTTTCTTCTAGGGTTTTTATGCTGTTAGGTCTTATGTTTAAATCTTTAATCCATCTGGAGTTAATTTTTGTATAAGGGTAAGGAAGGGGTCCAGTTTCAGCTTTCTGCACATGGTTAGCCAGTTTTCCCAACACCATTTACTAAACAGGGAATAGTCTTTCTATTGCTTGTTTTTGTCAGGTTTGTCAAAGATCAGATGGTTGTAGTTGTGTGGTGTTACTTCCAAGGCCTCTGTTCTGTTCCATTGGTTTATATCTCTGTTTTGATATCAGTACCATGCTGTTTTGATTACTGTAGCCTTATAGTATAGTTTGAAGTCAGGTAGCATGATGCCTCCAGCTTTGTTCTTTTTGCTTAGGATTGTCTTGGCTATGTGGGCTCTTTTTTGGTTCCATATGAAATTTAAGGTGTTTTTCTCCAGTTCTGTGAAGAAGGTCAATGGTAGCTTGATGGGGATAGTGTTGAATCTATAAATAACTTTGGCCAATATGGCCATTTTCACAGTATTGATTCCTCCTAACCATAAGCATGGAATGTTTTTCCATCTGTGTCTCCTCTTATTTCCTTAGAAGTGGTTTGTAGTTCTCCTTGAAGTGGTCTTTCACATCCTTTGTGAGTTGTATTCCTAGGTATTTTCTTTTCTTTTTTTTATTTTTTATTTATTTATTTTTATTGCATTTTAGGTTTTGGGGTACATGTGAAGAACATGCAAGATTGTTGCATAGGTACACACATGGCAGTGTGGTTTTCTGCCTTCCGTCCCCTCACCTGTATCTGTCATTTCTTCCCATGCCAAAAGAGATGGTATTTTATTTTCTTTGTAGCAGTTGTGAATGGCAGTTCACTCGTGGTTTGGCTCTCTATTTGTCTGTTATCGGTGTATAGGAACGCTTGTGATTTTTGCACATTGATTTTATATTCTGAGACTTTGCTGAAGTTGCTTATCAGTTTCAGGATATTTAGAAGACAATGGGGTCTTCCAAATATACAATCATGTCATCTGCAAACAAAGAGAAAGTGACTTTCTCTTTTACTAATTGAACACCATTTATTTCCTCTTCTTGCCTGATTGCTCTGGCTAGAAATTCAATACTATGTTGAATAGGAATTGTAAGAGAGGGCACCCTTGTCTAGTGCCAGTTTTCAAAGGGAATGCTTCCAGTTTTTGCCCATTCAGTATGATATTGGCTGTTGGATTGTCATAGATAGCTTTTATTATTTTGAGATACATTCCATTGATACCTAGTTTATTGAGGATTTTTAGCATAAAGGGATGTTGAATTTTGTCAAAGGCCTTTACTGCATCTATTGAGATAATCATGTGCTTTTTTTGTTTGTTTGTTTTTCATTCTGTTTATGTGATGTATTATGTTTGTAGATTTGTGTATGTTGAACCAGCCTTACATCTCCAGGATGAAGTCTACTTGATCGTGATGAATAAGCTTTTTGATGCAGTGTTGCATTCAGTTTGCCCATATTTATTGAAGATTTTTGCATCAATGTTCATCATGGATATTTGCCTGAAAATTTCTTTTCTAGTTATGTCTCTGCCAGGTTTTGTTATCAGAATAATGTTGGTCTCATAAAATGAGATAGGAAGGATTCCTTCTTTTTGTATTGTTTGGAATATTTTCAGAAGGATTGGTACCAGCTCTTCTTTGTACGTCTGGTAGAATTCGGTTGTGAACCTGTCTGCTCCAGAACTTTTTTTGGTTGGTAGGCTAATAATTGCACCTCAACTTCAGATCTTGTTATTAGTTTCTTCAGGGATTCAATTTCTTTCTGGTTTAGCCTTGGGAGGGTGTAAGTCTCCAAGAATTTATCCATTTCTTCTAGATTTACTGGTTTATGTGCATAGAGTTGTTTGTAGTAATCTCTGATGGTAGTTTGTATTTCTGTGGAACTGATGGTGATATCCCCTTTATTGCTTTTCATTGCATCTATTTGATTATTCTCTCTTTTCTTTTTTTTATTAATCTGGCGAGTGGACTGTTTATTCTGTTGATCTTTTAAAAAACCAGCTCCTTGATTTATTGATATTTTGAAGTTTTTTTGTGTGTTTCTATCTCCTTTAGTTCTGTTCTGATCTGGTGTCAATTTTAGAGCTTTCCTCACTTCTCATGTGGACATTCAGTGCTATAAATTTCCCTGTAGACACTGCTTTAAATGTGTCCCAGAGATTCTGGTACAATTGTATCTTTGTTCTCATTGGTTTCAAATAACATCTTTATTTCTGCCTTTATTTCATGATTTATCCAGCAGTCATTCAGGAGCAGATAGTCCAGTTTCCATGTAATTGTGCAGTTTTGCATGAGTTTCTTAGTCCTGAGTTTGAGTTTGTGGTTTGAGAGATTGTTGTGATGATTTCCATTCTTTTGCATTTGCTGAGGAGTGATTTAAATCTAATTATGTGGTCTATTTTAGAGTAAGTGTGATGTGGTGCTGAGACGAATGTATATTGTGTGGATTTGGAGTGGAAAGTTCTGTAACTATCTATTAGGTCTGCTTGGTCTAGATCTGAGTTCAAGTCTTGGATATACTTGTTAATTTTCTGTCTCATTGATCTGTCTAATATTGACAATTGAGTGTTAAAGTCTCCCACTATTATTGTTTGGGAGTCTAAGTCTCTTTGCAGGTCATTAAGAACTTGCTTTTGGCATCTGAGTGCTCCTCTATTGGATGCACATATATTTAGGATAGGTAACTCTTCTTGTTGCATTTATTCCTTTACCTTTATGTAGTGCCCTTCTTTGTCTCTTTTGATCTTTGTTGGTTTAAAGTCAATTTTATCAGAGACTAGGAGTGCAACTCCTGCTTTGTTTTGCTCTCCATTTGCTTGGTACATCTTCCTCTATCCCTTTATTTTAAATCTATGTGTGTCTTTGCACGTGCAATGGGTCTCCTGAATACAGCACACTGATGGGTCTTGACTTTTTATCCAATTTGCCAGTCTGTGTCTCTTGATTGGGACTTTCAGCCCATTTACATTTAAGGTTAATATTGTTATATGTGAATTTGATCCTGCCATTTTGATACTAGCTGGTAGTTTTGCCCGTTAGTTGATGCAGTTTCTTCATTGTGTCAATTCTTTACCATTTGGTTTTTGTTTGTTTGTTTGTTTGTTTGTTTTTTTAGAGGCTGGCACTGGTTGTTTTTTCCCATGTTTAGTGCTTCCTTCAGGAGCTCTTGTGAGGCAAGCCTGGTGGTGACAAAATCTCTCAGCAATTGCTTGTCTGTAAAGGATTTTATTTCTCCTTCTCTTATGAAGCTTAGTTTGGCTAGATATGAAATTCTGGGTTGAAAGTTCTTTTCTTTAAGGATGTCGAATTTTGGTCCCCACTCTCTTCTAGCTTGTAGGGTTTCTGCTGAGAGATCTGCTGTGAGTTTGATGGGCTTCCCTTTGTGGGTGACCCGAGCTTTCTCTCTGGCTGCCCTTAGCACTTTTTCCTTCGTTTCAACCCTGGTGAACCTGACGATTATGTGCCTTGGGGTTGCTCTTCTTGAGGAGTATCTTTGTGGTGTTCTCTGTATTTCCTATAGGTTGGGGAAGTTCTCCTGGATAATATCCTGAAGAGTGTTTTCCAGCTTGGATTCATTCTCCATGTCACATTCAGGTACACCAATCAAACATAGATTATGTCTTTTCACATAATCCCATATTTCTTGGAGGCTTGGTTCATTTCTTTTCACTGTTTTTCTCTCATCTTGCCTTCTCATTTATTTCATTGAGTTGATCTTCAATTTCTGATATCCTTTCTTCTGCTTGATAATTCAGCTATTAAAACTTGTGTATGCTTCACGAAGTTCTCGTGCTGTGTTTTTCAGCTCCATCAAGTAATTTTTATTCTTCTCTAAGCTGTTTATTCTAGTTAGCATTTCTTCTTACCTTTTTTCAAGGTTCTTAGTTTCTTTGCATTGGGGTAGAACATGTTTCTTTAGCTCAGAGAAGTTTATTACCCACCTTATGGAGCCTGCTTATATCAATTTGTCATTTTCCATCCAGCTTTGTTCCCTTGCTGGTGAGGAGTTGTGATCCCTTGGAGGAGGAGAGGTGTTCTGGTTTTTGGTGTTTTTATTCTTTTTGTGCTGGTTTCTTCCCAACTCCATGGATTTATCTATCTTTGCTCTTTGTAGTTGGTGACTTTTGGATGGGGTCTCTGAGTGGGCATCCTTTTTGTTGATGTTGAGGCTATTTCTTTCTGTTTTTTAGTTTTCCTTCTAACAATCATGCCCCTCTACTGCAGGCTGCTGGAGGTCCACTCCAGACCCTGCTTGCATGGGAATCACCCGTGGGGTATGCAGAACAGCAAAGATTGCTGCTCTTTTCTTCTTTTGTTGTCTTCATCCCAGAAGGTTACCCTCCAGATGTCAGCCTGAGCTGTCCTTTATGAGGTGACTCTTTGGTTATACAGGGATTAGGAAGCTGTTTGAGGAAGCAGTCTGTCCCTTGTCAGAGTTCAAGTGCTGTGCTGGGAGCTCTGTTGCTCTCTTCAGAGCTACTGGGTAGGATCATTTAAGTCTGCAGTGGCAGAACTCACAACCACCCCTTTTCCCAGGTGCTCTGTCCTGGGAAGGAAGGTGGGGTTTTATTTATAAGTTCCTGATATGCTGCTGCCTTTTTTCAGAGATGTTTTGCCTTGCAATGAGGGAGTCTAGTCGCAGTCTGCTTGCAGAGGCATTGTTGAGCTGCTGTGGGCTCCCCACAGCTGCTGTGTAAAATTCTTTCTGCTTTTGTTTACCCAGGTAAGGTTAGAGCTGCCTTGGTGATAGTGGACACCCCTCCTCGCATGGAGCTCGAGTGTCTAGGGTTGAACTCAAACGGCTGTGCTGGCTGCAAAAATCCCAAGCCAATGTGATTCAGTTTGCTGGTCTCCATGGGGGTGAAACCCACAGAGCCAGATCACCTGGCTCCCTGTCTTCAACCCTTTCCCTCAGGTGTATGGGCAACTCTGTCTTGCAGGAGCTCCAGGCACCAGTCAAAATGGCTCCTTGGATTTGTGCTGGGAACTCACTGTGCCGGCTGAATCAGCCACCCAGATTTGCCCTGGAAACACACAGTGCCTGTCGGCATGTGGGGATCTCCTGGTCTGTGGGCTGCAAAGACCACAGGAGAAGCACAGCATTGGAACCGGAGCTCTGGAGTGGCTGGACGTCCTGATGGCCTCCATTGGGTAGGAGGGAGTGCACTGTGGCTCACTGCACTTCCTAGGTAAGGCAGCACTCCACCCTGCCTCGGTGTGCCATCCTTGAGCTACACCCACTGTCCAGCCAGTCCCATTGAGATGAACCTGGTACCTCAGTTGAAAATGCAGAGATCACTTGCCTTCTGCATTGCTCTCTCTGGGAACTGCACTCCAGAGCTGTTCCTATTTGGTCATCTTGGCATAAGTCTACCTCACCTACCTTCTTTTATAACTTCTAAGTCATCTACTCTCCTCCTCCCTATTTCAGTCTGCAAAGGCAAGCTGATAGATTAAGTCCTGGCCCAGTCCATATCACGTAGTTGCAATTGATTCATGGACACACTTTGTCATTTTCTCATTCTCTGAGTATATAATCAAGAAAAATATACTTAGCAGCTGACAGAACCTTTATATTAATTTATTCACTTATTGAGGAAGAGCAATGATGATGGGAAAAGCCAAGAAGCTCCTAAAATTTTTTAACACTAGGTAAGATAGTAAATTAGAAGTAAGGTGACATTCTGAGTAGAATGGTAGAGATTAGTAATATCTATAAGACATAAATGATACAGAGATATTGGTTCCCAGTGTATCTTTGTTTAATTCATTAGTGTAATCCTTGCAATTAAAAGGTAGATCATAGCTAATAACTATGAGCTGCTGTAAACCTTACCATACCAATTGCTTCAATGGCAATTGCTCTGCTGGAATGCAATATCTTCACTAGAAGAGATTGACACAACCTTTTGACATGCAGCTATTAATCTGGTGACTGTATTATGTTCAGTCTACAATGGGAGGAAGGATCCCCTTGAATGGATAACAGTAGCAGTATGTATTCAAACTCTTGCCCCAGGGCTATACTAAATTTCTGCTCTGCCACAATGTAAATCCAAAGTTTATTTGATCAGCTTGACATTCCACATAATATCACGCTGATACCAAGGAAACCAGTGTACTTGCCATATGCAACTTACCATATTTAATTAACATGGTATCAGTGGTAAGATACTTGTGTGACACATCATAGGAAATAAATTCTACAAATATTTTAAAAGTCTGCCATATTGTTGACGTTTCTAAGCATCTGACAAAATGGGGCAGGCCCAGGCATCTCCTCCTAAGTAAAAGGCAAATCACTGTACATTGTACTTCCTAGATAGATAAGTCATTGTATCTTTGATTGTTTTGGGGAGGCATCTTTGGATTTTGGATATAGGACATACCTCCCTTGGGAATATTGTTCCATCCTATTTGCCAGATAACTTGGAAGCCTACCAGTTTTGAGTGGGTGCCCCCAACAAGAGAATACTCTAAAATAGGTTCAAAATGCCTTTTGAGCACAGCCCGTGGTGCTACAGGTAACCTTGACAGGACACAGCGCAGAGTCTCTGGAAAGCCCCATAGAGTTTTTAAGCAGAGTCATGCCGTCTGCATCAGAGAATTAGTTATCATTCCAAAACAAGCTCCTGGCATACTACTGGACTCTAATAGAAATTAAGTGCATGACCATGGGCCATGAATTGACTATGTGACCCAACATGCTTATTGTGATGATTAATGTTCGGTATCAACTTGACTGGGCCATGGGGTGCCCAGATATTTAGTTAAACATTATTTTTGGTTGTGTCTGTGAGGGAGTTTCTAGATGAAACTCTCATCACTAGTAATTTCTCATATGAAGTTCCCTAATTGTGGAGGAAACTGTATGTCTACAAAGTAGCCACTCTCCTCTCCTCAGCTTCTGGATCCACTGGTATTTTTCCCGCTTCCTTCTGCTGTGACAACATTGCCTCTAGCAATAGCAGATTACTTTAAGGCAGGACCAATTATACCACAGAAGACATTCTTGCATCCTTTGCCTTGACTCTGGGAATGTGGAGCATTTCCAACTTGGCCCTTTGGCTGCATTCTTAAACCTGAACAGTTTCTAGTCACTACTTCTGGCTTTGAAAGTTTCTCAAATATAGATCTCTATTGGTTTCCTTGGCTCAGGATACACATCATTTTCTCTCAGTTTCTTCTTGAAGCTCTATCATCATGCTTGAAATAAAGGAAGGCCTCTCCCTCTCTTGTAGTGGGGCTGGGGTGTGATGTGGAGGTGGGTCCACAGCATACCAGCATTTATCTCCAAGGAAATCCTCTCCTTAACCTTTTCAATCTCAACCCTTTCATACTCAGGAAGTGCTCACTGGGGTAAGAGTTCTTAAGCACTTTCTTTGCGCATCTGCGTAGGTGGTCTACTAGTTCACTTCAGCAAATGTGAGTGATTTCTACCCATGCCCCTCCAATCATTTTAAGACCTCGTGCTAAAACTGTGACAGAAAGAGTCCCTTATTAACATCATTTATCATCAATTTTTATTCATTTATGCATATATTTTTCATTTTTTATTAAGCAAGTGTTCTTTGCACTGCGGTAGCTGCTGGTGATATAAGGGTAAAAAAGACAAGGTTTCTGACCTGTGACAGTCCAGAGTTGAACAAATTGTACCTTGAAGACAGGCAGTTAAGTTTTCTAATTTTCTGGAGTTTGACAGGGCGAAGCCTGTTCTAGGAGAAGATCTTCTCTTTTTGTGTGCTGCCTGCGCAAAACATCTCCTTCTTTGGAGCTTCTGTCATTTATTCAGTGTTCCTTCTAAGAACATTTCAGATAAGATCAGAATTGCCTCAAAGCTTATCCTGTTTAACATCTCACATGGGTGTTAAGTAGTTAGAACTGATAATTCCTCTGTACCAAATGCTGCAGTTCTCATCTCTCTTTAATCTTTGGAATAGTGGACATGGCCCTGGTATTTACTGAAGGCTCCTCAAGTGAATTTAAAATGCAGCCAGGGTTGAGGTTTATCTGCAAAACACATGCACATGTGTGCACACATATATGCAAACGCAGTACCAAATTATACTTCTGCTCAAGGAATCTAATCTAGCTTCTATGGTAATTGGGAGAAATATCAATGATTAAATCCAGAGATGACATAAAGTACACTTCAGGCAACATTACTTCATTGTTATTTTGAGGGGTCCATTGCTCACATATTCATTCCACATTTATCTTCTGTCAGTCCAAGGTAGAAATACCCGATTTTGCAAATGCTTCTCTTTCCTGTAGAGGAAAAAGGAAAGATAGGACCAGTCCTATTCATGAAGCAATGAGAAAGCGTACTAAAAATCAATATTCTTTTAAAGTCCTAGAGCACCATTATTGCTTCCTCAGACAAAATTTGTAGTAATGTTTCTCATTCACATTTTTATTGCAGAGTAAATTTGCTGAAAAGAATATAGTGAAAAAAGATATAAAACTTGCTTAAGAGTGGCATCATAGCATTACAAAATATTTTAGCTAGCATGTCTTTTCGTAATTCTAATTTTTCCTGATGCTGTTTTAATTTGACCTTGAAGGTCAATGGAACTTTTAATGAAAAAGCCCTAGAAACTCAGAGTGTTTTATGTAATAACTATGGGTTTTTTTTGGTTATAACTCTATTAACTGATTTTTTTGGCAACCCTATTAACATAATAACTATGTCAACACAAGTGCCTGACACTATCTGTTGCTCTGCTCTTTTATGACATTTTACAATCTAATAGTCATTTACCACATAACGATGTTTCTGTCAATAATAGATCGCTTATACGATGGTGGTCTCATAAGATAATAATGGAGCTGAAAAATTCCTATCACCTAGTAATGTCATAGCTATTATAAGATTGTAGCACAATGCATTACTTTTTCTATGTTTAGATAGCCAAATTGTTACCAATGTGTTACAAACTGCCTACAGTATTCATATACAGTAACAGAATGTACAGATTTATAGCCAGAAAGCAATAGGCTATCCCATATAGCCTCAATCTTTCACTTTATATAGATATAAAGGAGTAAAAATTAAAGCTATGAAAATTAAAAACCAAGTATAGCATCTAGGTTTGTGTAACTATATTCTATGATGTTCACACAGTGACAAAAATCACCTAACAAAGCATGTCTCAGAATGTGTCCTTGTCATTAAAGGACACATGACTATGTTTGTTGCTTTGTTATTTATTGTATTTATAAGTATTTCATATCTGCCTGCATTCATTTATTTATTATTTCCTCATATATGTACAGACTATTTGTATTAGAGACACAAAGATGAATAGAATGTAATCCTTCCTTGTGCTCTACTACTACTTTGCACATACTTCTTTCATAGCCAAATAATGAGCTGTTCAAGTGAATTTATTTGATTCCTAGGAACTCTGTGTTATGTCTCTAGGAAGGCACACCCTAGAATTTGTGGGCCAAAGCAAGAATCCAAATGGAAGCCCATATACCATGTATCTAAATATTTTTAAATTATACACTAAGTTACCAGATCTTAAAATACCCTCTTTGCTTCTACCTTGCCAATATATTTTCAAAAAAAAAAAACTGATAAATACATGGTAAGCTATGGTTTTTGTATGACTAGAAGACAGACAGCAGATACCAAAGATGACTGGATTTTATTGTTTTGCATATATCTAGGTTTTCTGTCAATCGGCTGCTGCTGTTTGGATAAGTAATAGAGACATGTAATTCATAAATTATTGTCTATTCCATTAAATTAATTTTTCTTAACTTTAGCAAAATCACTAATTATGTTGTTATAATCAAGATTTCTAAGTAATTTATATTATCTTAAAAGGAATGATCTAAAGGAATAAAACTTACAGGTAAATGCGAAGTATAATTAGAATGCTTTTATAAAAATGTAATATATTTAAGAAAATAAAAATAAAATCATAATTATTTTTTCAAAAATGTTATTACATTATTAAAAATTATAAAATCTGATTCATAAATATCAGAATTTTAAATACAATTATTTTTAAAACCTGAAATTTAATTTCTGTTTTTAAATTTTAATTACATACCATTTAATATTTAAAAAAAAAAAATTTCAATTTTAGTGTTCAAGAGTCTATCTGCAATATAAAGAATTAGTATTAATTTTCACACATATTACATTTAGATCTACATATATGCAAATGTGAAAGAAATAGAAATTATTTAATATTAAAAAATTATTCTCAACTACCATATTCAGCTAAATAATATGTTGTAAATATTGTGCTAATTGACGAGTGTCTCTGGAACAACATTGTCACACACATAGAAAAGTAAGAAAGGGACACTCGGCACTACTGCGATCCAAAAGTATATTGTGTTCATGCTATCTGAAAGAAAGGAATTCATAATTTGTGCTAAGTGACGTTCAAATCCTCCCTGTGCTCTGAACTTGTGTTCCTCTCTGGCATTAGCAGTGGCAAAACCCACACTCCTACTTGACACTGGACACAATCACCTATTGTTTCAAGGACATAAGGCAAGAAATAGAAAATGAATTTCTCCTGGACCTGAAAGACTTGGTCATGAGAGTGGATATTTAAGGTTAAAAATCATTCTGAACCAGTGCTAAGCATCAGAGCTTGAGTGACAGACACCCAAGTATTCTTCAGTAAACTTGAATTTCCTTTTTAGTGTTTGTGATATGCAGCTATCTCTACAGCACAGGATCCAGGGGAAGGTCACGTGTTCTTCAGTTACATCTTTGTATAGTTAGAGCCTATCAGAGTGTCTGATGTATTTAAAAAAAAGGAGTATTAGAATATCAGTACCCATTTGGTTGCAATTCAAACTGATAAGCAAAATAAGCAATGTGTTGACTTAGAGAACTGGCAAAGTCTGAGGGTACATATTCAAGCACAGCCAGATTCAGAGCTTCAAGTAACATTGTCAGGATACTGTCTCTCTCTGTTTGCTTTCTTAAGTCCTGACTTCATTTTCATGAGGTGTCAGTGATAACCCATTGGTTTACATAATCAAGGCTTACATGCTACTAGGTTAGCAACTCCAAAAGCAAAATGTTTCAGAGCTAATTGTTCCTTGGCTCTGATATGACTAGTGCGGGTCACGTCCTCACCCCTAGCATCATTCACCCTGGACATGGGACGTATTGCTTTCATGAATGACTTTTGAGCCACATAGCTAAACCACCACTCAAAGCCAAGGCTTAGTGGTAGTCCCATCTAAACCATATAGACTGAGAATGAGAGGGGAGTGGTTCCCACAGGAAAATTGAAGTGCTATAGCCAGAAAAATGAGAAAACATGCTAAATAAGCAACATAAAAATTTTCGCTCAAAAGTACACCACAAATGTTTGTGAAACAAATACACGTGCAAGTTAATATCATCACCTGCTCAGGGAAAATGGAAAACAACTAATGACAACACACTGTGATGTGACTTACAATAAAAAATATGTACAAAATGCAGTGATAACTTGAAGAAAGGAGTGGGCACTCCTCCAAGCAAAATAAGGCAATGTATTGACTTAGAGAACTGGAAAAATCTGAGGGTACATATTCAAGCACAACCGGTTTCAGAGTTTCAAATAACATTGTCAGGACACTGTCTCTTTCTGTTTGCTATCTTTCTTCTACACTGACTTCATTTTCATGAGGTGTTAGTGATAACCCACTGGTTTACATCATCCAAGCTTACATGCTACTAGGTTAGCAATGCCAAGAGCAAAATGTTTCAGAGCTAATGTTCATTGGCTCTGCTATGACTAGTGTGCCCATGAGTGTGAGCAGGGAATGGGAAGGAAGGTCTGACTGACAGGGTCTAGACAGTGAATGTCTTTCATATCATCCAAAACATCCTACTCCTTCTACTGATCACCTTTGAAAAACTGAAAACCTCTGAGCTTTATTATACTGTGCTGTTAGGCTAGCCCCACCATTTCTTTATCCTGTATGTTACTCTTACTTGGTTTTACCTCCATTTGGCTTGAGTGCGCTCACAAGAAATTCCTAGAAAGCGTACGGAAGGTTACTGTTATGAGGCTCTGCACATCTAAACATGTATTCCAGCCTCTCTTATGATTCTAGTTTGTCTTTGTATATAAATCTGGGTTCAAAGAATCTTTTTACAGAATTTTGGACAGAGGTTTTGTCATTGTCTTCTAAAATCCAGTATCATTCATGAGATGTCTCATGTTGGTCTGATTCTTCTTCTTTTTAAGTCCTCTGGGTTCCTTTTTATTCTTCCTTTTGGAAGCTTTTTTGTATTTTTTCACTTGTACTTTAGGTTGCAACATTTTACCGTGATGTGCTTAGGTGTGAGTCTTTCCTCATTCATCCTACTCAGTACTTGATTGGTCCTTTCTAATATGAAAGATATGAGTATCTCTTCAGATTCAGGAAATAATTATGTTTTCTTTGGTACTTTTCTCACCTCCATTTTCTCTGTTCTCTCTTCCTGGAATGCCTGTAAGCCAAATGTTGGACGGTCTTAGAAAGATACTCTATGTCTCTTAGTGTTTCTCTCATATTTTTCTTCTCTTTTTTTCTTTTTGTTCTACTTTATAAAATTGCTATGGCTTCATGTTCCAATTCTTCTACTGAATTTTGATATAAAAATACATGTATTTTTATGTGTTATTTTATAAACATATAAAAATATGTTTATTCTGGCCAACATATTTTTAGTTTCTAGGAGGGTCTTTTTTTTCTCTTGTGCTTTTGCTTTTTCATAGCACATGGCTTTTTCTTTAGCAATGTAACAGAATTCCAAATCTCTTTGAGGACATTACAAGGGGCTTGGATTTTTTAAGGTCCTCCTGTCTCTTGGAGTATTTCTGTTTCCCTCGAGGACCTGTCTGTTCATGTTTTCTTTCTCCTTGATGTTGCTAATTTTTGTCATGTGTGTTATGGTCCTTGTTTGTAGTTTATATTCAATAACTGGGAAGTGAGAGGACTGGCTGGGAGCTCTGTTTACATTGACGAGGCTGTTCTATTAACAGATTTGCCTTGAGGATGAGAAAGAGGAACTACCTGCTCACCAGTAGTTTGTCACATCAAGGGGCTTTACTCTGGGTCATGATATTCATTTTAGTAAAGTAGTCTTTCTTAAGTACTTCTTTTACTTTATTTGGAATAAAGATATCAGATATCTTGCCTGATACAATGGGAGCTCAGCTAACTCCTTGCCACCTCTGCATGCAGAGATGGGGAGGAAAGCCACTTGCATAGTTCTTCTGTTGTCAGACTCTCCATAAGCTCCACTCCCTCCCTGGTTTTAGCCTCTTTCTTGCTCTTAGTCCTTATATCTGCTGGATCCAAGGCTGGAGGCTCTCTGGATATCCCCCTCCATCAAAGCTTCCACAAAATATTCTGGGTCAAGGGTTTCTTTACCAGATTCTACCAATCAACACCCTTCCTCCACTTTCTGTCTTTCAAAAATTTGTCAAAATCTCTCATCTACTCAAGTATCTCCTCACAGTCTCTACATTACTATGAGTTTATTCCTTCTTTATTCTTTTACTAGCATATTAATGGAGTCGTGGGGTACAGAAGGATGTTAAGAAACACATGTATGCAGTTGTCATCATGAAGCTTGTTACTTTTCCAACAACAACAGCAATATGTTAAACTAGTTAAGAGAAAAAAGATAACTGGAAGAGAATTTTAAAATGCTAGCATCCCAATACTAACAATTACAATAGTATATTCACTGGTAGAACCCAATATGATACATAAATAAAGACTCTCCTTTTTTATATTTAAGATGATAGTATTATGACCTGTACATGGGGTTATCTTCATGTAAAGATCCTAAATTTGAAGATGGTTTCACTTGCTCCTGCTTATGACCAGGAGTACATTCATTGTCAGAACTTCAGTTAAGGAGAAGGGGCACTATTTGTGGCTAGAAGAGACTGGGGCTTACAACCAACCTGAAGGTCAAACCACTTACTCTGGCCTCCAAGCCACTGGGCTCTCACAAAGTGAACTCATTAACAATAGTTCTTGGTTTAGAACTGCTGTGGGTTAAATGTTTTGGTTTCCCATGAATTTAAATGTTGAAATCTTGACTGTCAAGGTGATGGTTTTGGATGGTGGGGCCTCTGGGAGGTGATCAGGTCAGTAGGGCAGAGCCATTGTGAATAAGATTAGTGCTCTAGTAAAAGATGCTTAAGGGAACTTATGTGCCCATTCTGCCATGTGACATACAGCAAAAAGACACTCTATTAACCAGAGGACAGCTGCTCACCAGACACCAAATCTGCCAGTGTTTTGATCTTGTATTTCTCAGCCTCCAGAACTAAATTTCTGTGAGAAATAAATTTCTATTGTTTACAAGCCACCCCATTTACGGTAGTCTGTTATAGTAGCTTAGACAGACAAACAGCATTGAGGAGTAAGAAACTGGAGTGAATTTATTTCTCTCCTCTTTGCATGGTTTCAGCAAGTTTATTCTAGACTGTTTTTTTTATTCTACCTACTATGGCATTGTTGCTATGGATACAGGACGATACTTACCATAATGTCTCAAGTGCTGGAAGATTATCTCCAATTCTCCAGAAAAAAAAAAAAAAACAACTAGAAAAATGAAGTACATAGCATAGTTTTACTTGGCTATCAAAAGTGCCCACATATAAGGAAAGACAAAAATATTAACTTTCACATACAAATTCTTTTCAGTTTGTCAGCTTTGGAGCAGTAAGAGAAGAGGCTAAATTTGTCACTATCCTGAGCTTCTGCACAAAGTAATGTACAACTGTGGAAGCAAAGGCACTTTTACAATTGCATTCAGTCTGGCTTCCCACAGCCAGGAATTTTCAACATTATTGATTAGCTGCCTTCAAAACAAATTGTGGAGGGAGGTACTGTTTAAAAAAAAGGAAACTTTTCTAGTCGATAAGTAACTCAAGTAACTGCTGGGAGTTTTATATGATCCAATTTTAAGTTCTCTCTAAGTTAGTTATGATTGAAATTTATGCCTTAGCATTTCTTTTGAATATATTATTAAATATAATATATTCACTGAAGTGAGAAAGAAGCAAGTAAACTAAAGCTTTGTGCAGGAAATCATATTTTTAGTAGTCAAAATATGAAAACTACCAAACCCCAAATAAATTTTTATGCTACCCTACTAAAATTGGAGACTGCAGTTCTTATTTTCTCATCCCAACAGGATGAAATGAGGAAACTGGACAGAACCAGCACATGGCACCAAAGGCAACCTTTAGTTACCCTCGCCACTCATCAGCATAAGACACTCCCACCAGAGCCATGACAGTTTACAAATGCTATGGCAACACCCAGATATGTGTGTGTGTACACACACACACACACACACACACACACACATTCATACTTAATATGATTGTTGAGCATTGAATTAATAAGGTATATACACTATCATTAATTTTTTTGTATATTCTCCTTTTAGGCCAGGCACAGTTGCTCATGCCTGTAGTCCCAGTGCTTTGAGAGGCTGAAGTAAGAGGATTTCTTGAGGCCAGGAATTTGAGACCAGCATTAGTAACATAGTGAAACCCTGTCTCATCAAAAAAAATTTTAAAAATTAGCCTAGTGTGGTAGCATGTCCCTGTAGTCCTAGCTGCTTGGGAGGCTAAGGCAGGAGGATTGCTTGAGCCCCAAAGTTCAAGATTATAGTGAGTTATGATCATGCCACTGCACTCCAGCCTGAGTGACAGAGCAAGACTGTCTCAAAAACAAAAACGAAATGTGTTTTCCAGGAGGGTCAGCTTATCAATCGAAAGAGAGAAGAGGGGAGATTGATACATGTGTAACATTTTGAATGAGTGACATAATAATTACATTGTTCTGATTATTTAGTTTATATTTAGCCATAGACCAGCATTATGACAGACTATATGGAAGAGTAAGTACTGCAAAACAGGAAGCTGTTTTTTCTCTTTATCTGCACTCAGTAAATACTTGTTAAGAGAATGAATATATTTAATTTGAATGAAATAGTGTCTGATATACAGTATGAGCTCTCAGACTATTTGGTGACTATAGGTAAACTAACCTCACATTATATGAAATTGAGAGCATTTATGCCCCCCAAAATCTCTAGGAACATTGATTGTCTCTTATCTGCACTATTTTTTTAGAGAGAATTTTTTGGTTAAAGATGGGAACATGGTATTATTAAAGAGATTGAGAACCACAGTGAAAAAACGAGTATGACTGAAAATTTAATACTAATATCCAGGGAGATCAACTTAAAAATTCACTTTTTATATTCTTGTCATTATTTTATCATTACTATCATCATCATTATTATTATTTATTTTAAGAAGTTCTGCCTTCATTGAAACAATAGTGATCCTGAGTTAATGATGAGGTTTCTAATTTCTACATAAATGTTTGGGTTTCTCACATTCTTCAGCTTTATGACAGCAATCCAGGTTCAGTCAACAACTTTATTTGCTAATATTTTAAATAGAGCCATCAAATCTACCTTAGAAATGATTTGCTTTCACAATTATAAGCTTAAATACAACATTGTGATAACTTTTAATTTTCTAAAATATATGAGAACACACTCTTAGAAAGGTAAGGGAATTGTCAGTAATATCAGTTGGATTCTTCCAAGTTATTTTCATTTTCCCTTCAAAGATGTATCATTTGCTAATCCCATTATCTCAGGTTGTCATCAAATAGAATGACCATTCTTCTCATTTGGCTCTGAATGATAGTCATTCCCCATCAGTGCTCAGAGGTTTCTCTCTCTACTCTGTTTGGAATCCTTTTGCCAGAGTGATTTGTAGAAATATGAACAGTGATGGCATGTTGGGACAGTGAGAGTGGTCTCACACCTCCCATAACAAAAGCTGTGCTTTCATGTTTTTAAGCTAAATTCACATATATGGATACTAATAGATTACGTTTTAGATTTTATAAAATCTGAGTTTTGCATTTTGGCTTTCCACTAAGCAAAATACACCTGTAGTGTATAGGCTTAAAAATGTAAATCAATATGGCTCTTCTTTTTTCTTTTTCTTTTTTTCTTTTTTTTTTTTTTTGAGACGGAGTTTCGTTCTTGTTACCCAGGCTGGAGTGCAATGGCGCGATCTCGGCTCACCGCAACCTCCGCCTCCTGGGTTCAGGCAATTCTCCTGCCTCAGCCTCCTGAGTAGCTGGGATTACAGGCAAGCGCCACCATGCCCAGCTACTTTTTTGTATTTTTAGTAGAGACGGGGTTTCACCATGTTGACCAGGATGGTCTCGATCTCTCGACCTCGTGATCCACCCACCTCGGCCTCCCAAAGTGCTGGGATTACAGGCTTGAGCCATCGCGCTCGGCGGCTCTTATTTCTTGAGAGTTTACTTTGTGCCAGACATTTAGGTTTACTCCTCACAACCCGCTGAGGTACGTGCTATGATTATTGCCATTCTGCAGATTTAAACATAGAGGCTTTGAAGAAACATGCCAAAGTCACAGAGCAGGCAAGCAACAGAGGCAAGAATTCAAGCCATATAGTCTGCTCCTACAGCCTCTGCTCTTGACTGGTATAGCATGCTGATTCCCATAAACAGATAGAATTATCAATGACAGTTGAATTCATTACTCTGTCGTTATCCTAAGGGCAATTCTACTACGAAGCGTGCCATGTCTGACCTTGACGTGGCCACACTGAAGAGCCAAACTAGAAAACCAGAGCATTTCTGTGGTATCGCGGAACTGGTGATTTTAAAATACAGACACGTGAGGCTTACTAGAATATAAATTACAGCCAGATCACCAGAGTGCACCTAGTGAAACACTATTCGTATGTATTTTTGTGGTTTATAATATTTATTAAATGATGGGAGCAACTGTCACTCTTCAAGTCAGTTTGATGTCTGCCTAAAATGAAAGGATGGACTTGTAAATTAATCACCTGAACTTGGATGTAAATGACCGCATCTGTCAAAATCCTTGCTCCATGTCTATAGACATATTTTATTTCCAATTCATGTAGGAATTTACTTAAAACTTAGAGGATGCCTAAGACCTACTCTTGACACTTTCCTGTGTCTCATGTTGCATATAATAATGTGCACTGGGCGTGAATCTTTTAAGCTTTCCCAAGCTCCATATGGCAAGATATACACTTCAGAGAGGGATTAACATGCTGGAACCTCTCCTTCTGGTTCTACGAACTGGCAATAGGAAGGTCATTCTGGTTTCTAGGAGTAAAAGTCTGTTTTAATGATGCTTCATATGCAGAGCCTTGGGATTCATATATTGCAGGCATTGTAAAATAGAGATGGGATTGGAGTGGTGAGGCTCTGGGGAAAGCCTTGGAGCACAGCTGTCTTCACGCAGTGACACACACGAAGAGGAGCACCGAGGCTCCGGCAGCATTGGTCTCTCCATCACAGCTCTGCATGAAACTGTCCTCTCCAATAGACAAAGAGGGAAGAAGCAGAGATCATGCTTTCCTGTCCACAAAAGAGTTTTGTATCATTAGCTCGAATCCCAGGCCATTAACTATATCTACATGGCAGAAGAGCTGGGAGGTACACGTACTTACTGAGAACAGTGAAGGAACAACAGAGCAATGGCTCATTTGAAGACTGCCTTTGAATGGCAGGTATATGAATAGAAAATTGTATGCCAAAAAGGAAAATAGAATTAATATGTTTGCTTAATAATGACTTGTTTAAAAGCAATGGATCAATGCCAAGCCACTCATTTCCATGCCAGTCTGCTCATTTCATCTAATACCATTTTTTTAAAGAGATGTTTTCAGATTTCATATTCTCTCTCTCTCTCTCTCTCTCTCTCTCTCTCTCTCTCTCTCTCTGTCTCTTTCTCTCTCTCTCTCTTGCAGGAATAGTCATAAAATAAGAAATGTGAAGATCATTTACAGGCTACAGAGAAAGACCTATAGTTGTTTCATGCCTTAGAGCTGGTAAGGGGAAAAAAATGGAAGCCAAACTCTTCATCGACAATTAATTCATAATTTTCTCTGTAATGAGGTTGGAATGAGCTGTGCAGAGAGGATGCAGCCTGCATAACAATAACAGGCTTTCAGACAGAGTCCAGTCTCAATGGTTATATTCCTTCCTTGTACAGTCTTCCCAGAGAACTTGCACAACAAAAAGCAACATGACCAATTGAACAATACCATGCTTTTAATTTTAATGTCAAAAGCCATTACTAGATACATTTATAAAGCAGCATAAAGCAGCAACTCAATGGATGTTTCTAATATTTAAGTTCAATAAGTTCTTCACAGAATAAAAATATCTATTAATATAGCTTATCTGTAACTTAAATAAGAAAAGTGATATGATCAATTGTTACCTAGAAGGTATTTGATAAAAATCCTGTTTCCAACTTAAAACTTTAGAAATAGAATGCTTTTATAATTTGAAAAGCTAGCTCTATCCCAACATAGTAGCTGCAACCCCCTCAATAGGGAAACACTAGAAATATTGCCATTAATTTCAGAAACCAATCAAGGATGCTTATCACAAGTCATCAACATTTAACCTTATAGCTGTTTTGGACAATGCAATACAAATGAAACAGAAATTATAGGAATGGATATTGGAATGGAGAAAATTATTTATAATCTAAACATTTCTGCATAAATAAAAAATATAAATATAAATTATTTACCACTCCAAGAAAATCTACTATTAAGTAAAAATTATGAGGGGCCATTTTGTTTGGGACTGAGCTCATACACTATGTCCAACAGACCAGACCAATCCAGAATGGAGTCCCTTGTGTTAGATACCATGTAATCAAACTGAACTTTAAAATGGGCCAGTTCTCAAAAAAAAACAAAAAACAAAAAACAAAAAAAAAAACCCCAGAAAACAAAACACAAAAAAACAGGAGATTTACAGCAATCAATCAGAAAGGCCCGGTTTACCTGAGCTGACACAATAAGCAAGTCTTCTTTCCTTTAACCCGATATGGGAAGTAATTTTGTAACAACCAATCTGGTTTTGTTCCTCGTGTTTGTTTTCTTCAGCCTTTTCCTGCCTTTATAGAAAGCCTACTTCCTCTGCTTAATTCACCGAACTCCTGTTTTATGGACGAGATGCTGCCTGATTCATTAATCACTATTAAAAGCCAATTCGATCTTTAAATTAAATTTGTTGAAATTTTGTTTTTTAACACTACCAAGAAATCACTGGAGGCTCCAGACCATGTGTTCTGTTCCTGTCAAAGACGAGCCCTCTCCTCACCTGCAGTGGGCTGAAAGGGAGCCTCACTCAGAACAAAGAACCCATCAAAGGCAAACTTTCGTATACTCCCAGCAGTGCATCTGCCAATACATGCACAGTCTTCATGCCCACTCCGTGGAGACACTGCTCTTTCTCTTCGCCATAGCCTATCCCTTCCCTGTGCACTGGCTCAGATCCTCTCTCATCTAGTTGAGTACATCATTCTTACACTTATCCTCTCCTCTCACATTATCACATTTTCCAGCTCTACTAGACTATTCCCATTAACATGCAAACACTGTGCAGTAGTTTCCATCTCAAAAAGCCATTCCTGGCTCAGCATCCTCCTCCAGCTACTGGCCAGTTGCTTAGCACCCTTTCCAGGGAAACTCCTTCAAAAAGTTGTCTTTAACCGCCCTTTGTACATTTTGACTTCTCATTTCTTCTTGTGCCGTGCCTGTTAAGCATTTGCCCCCTCCCAATTCACCAAAATAGCTCTTGCTATTGGAAGCTAGCAAAGGTGAGAAAACATTGTCCCCTCAGAGCCTCCAGAAGGAATCAGCCCTGCCAGTGCCTTGACATTAGCCCAGTGCAATTTTGGACTTTTGCCCTCCAGAAATATGAGAGTAATTTGTGTTGTTTTTAAGCCACTAAGTTTGTGGTAATTTGTTACAGCAGCAGTAGAAAACTAATATATCAATAGAGAAAGTGTTTGGTTGTTAATTATTCTAGGCTTAGTTACAGGGCAGTCTTTGAAAGGCAGGTAACAAACACCACTGGTTCCATTCATAACCTCATTCTCACAAGCTGGAGATGGCCTTTGTTGTCTCCAGTCCTTTCATGTCTCCATGAGTCTCTTGCATTTCTTTGTGTCTTGTGTTTGTTCTGGATTATCTTTTCAAGGATGTTTGTATAGTCAAGAGCCTTTGCAGATAGAGATACTGTCTCCCTCTGACGCAGAAGCCTGATGCATTTGCTGGCCAGAGTATCCTGCTGTCCAGGGTAATAAAGATAATGTTTTCCTCTGGAGCATGAGTTAGGCATATTTGCTGGCAATGCCTTTAAAAGATATAAGCTTACTAAATTTAGCATTTCTCATTTGGGACATAAACCCACCATGCTCTCAGTATCAACCTGGACCTGGCTCTACGTTGTGTACATGGACTTCAGGGGATAAGGGCAAGGAGAAGCAATGCAAAATGAAGCTCACACTCTCACCATGTTATAAGTTATAAAGTCCATTGTTTCTGAACCAAGAGTCTTGTGCCTTCTGCCATCCATGAACCAGCAGCAGTCAAATTTGTTAGTCTGCAAGTAAGGCGAAATCTGAAGCTTAACAGTTCTTGATGCACTTCTGGCTGGAGGTAGCTGTGTAACATAGTATTGGCTTGTGAAATGCAGACAGAAGTCCAGTGAGGGTTCAACTGAAGGTACTTTCTTGATTAATCCAGCAATTTCCCCCTTCCTTTGACCTGTAACTTAGGATGAAGGGGCAGCATCTATCTTGCAATCATAAGGCCAAATGCCAAAATGCTAAAGATGATAGAGCAGCAAGTTGGAAAGTACCTGGATGCCTGAAGGCATCTTTGAGCAGGAAAACCAACTCTGGACTACCTACCTCCAGATTCCTTATTATGTGAAGCAAACAAAACCCCTGTTTGTTCACTGTAATTTTGAGTAGATATTGTTATTCATAGCTGAAGGCATTTCAGATCAAAATTTTAGAACAAGAGGATTTAGTTCTAAATCTCTGGTGTGTTCATTTATTTCTGAAAATAAAAGTAGTTTTGTTATTTTAAATGATAAAACAGGTGTATTCTTGAAAAGTTTTAATAATATTGCAAAGCATAAAAATAAAGCAATCACTACTGCCATCCACTACTAATGACCACCACTAATTGTCTTAGTTAACAGTTTCACAGAATAGTCAGAATAGGCTGGTTCTAGTGTTAGTGTTAGGGTGTTTGTGCTAGAATCTTAACTCCATCACTGATTAGCTATGACCTAAGGCAAGTTATTTAAATGTTACATGCATTAGATTTCTGATTTGTCAAATGAGTATAAAACACCTACCATTTGAAAATTATATTATATACTAGTCAACATATATAAAACGTTCAAAACATTCTTTACACAGAGTAGGCATACCTTAAACATGGTTATTTTCATCTTCCTAGAATTTCACTGTGAGTTCATGTGTATGTATGCATGCATACACATACACATTTAAGATAGGACATTGCTGTATATGTCACATTGTCACTTTTTTCTATTTAGCATTATTGCAGAGGCATGTTTTTGTGTCATTAAACATAATAAACATTGCCACTTCTAGTGGCTGTCAGGTATTTCAGTATGTAAATGCACATTCGCTTACTTTACCAGTCTCTTACTGATGACCAGTGAGGCTTTATAAAGTTTTCCTCTACTGTAAACAATGCTGTGTTGAACATCTTTATGTATCACTTTTAAATACTAAATAAATAAGAACTATTTATCATAGTACTTTCTTCTAATCATTTTCCAGAAATGTAAATGATTAGGACCTCAGCTGACCTGGAGGGAAATCTGAACTGTCAGGTGTTGAAGTCAATTAAAGCAAAATGAGCCCAAATGAAAGTAACAATCATGCCTCTCATCACTTTCTTCAATATTATAAGTAAAAGGCTGGAACTGGAGAAAGCCATTGACTCTCCCATTCTATTTTTCTGCATGGAATAGCACACTGGTCAAGCCTTAGGTGGATCAATGCATGAGGATGGTCTCTCTTTTGAGAAAACTCAGAACAAAAGGCCTGAAGGAAACCAGAATATGTCACACCAAGATATGCCTCTTTATTCTGAGCTAAAGGCAGTTAAGAAGCAGCAAATGGAGGAAAAGTCCTGCCTATCCTCCCCCTTTCACTCTACAGACAGGATATAAAATCTCCTCTACTGGAGTAACTCTAGAATGTTACCAGCCCAGAGACCAGACGGTACCAGAGGAATCTGCAAACAGACCTCACTGCATTAGTTTCCTCCCACATATTTACCTTCCCATGGTTTCCTGCCCTTAGAAATGTACAACCACTTTCCTTTGTCTTGTCATTTCTCTACAAGTTTATTGTTCTTCCTTAAATATACTACATAAATGGAGTTCTTTTTTCAAAATTTAAACAAAAAAGGAATTAACTTGTCAATAGGTAGAGTTGTCTTACTTTCCAATAAACCACCATTTTAAATTTAAATTTAAATTTTTATTTATTTTAAGTTCACGGGTATGTGTGCAGGAGGATGTACAGGTCGGTTAAATAAGTCAATGTGTGATATGGTGGTTTGCACACAGATCATTCCATCACCTAGGGATTAGTCCAACATCCATTAGCTATTCTTCCTGATGCTCTGCCTCCTCCCCTTGACTCTCTGACAGGCTCCATGTGTCCATGCGTTCTTATCATTCAGCTCCCACTTATAAGTAAGACCATGCAGTGCTTAGTTTTCTGTTCCTGTGTTAGTCTGCTGAGAATAATGGCCTCTAGCTCCATTTATGCAAAGGACATGATCTTGTTCCTTTTTGTGCCTGCATAGTATTTCACGGTGTATATCTACCACATTTTCTTTATCCAGTCTCTCACTGATGGGCATTCAGGTTGATTCCATGTCTTTGCTATTGTGAATAGTACTGCAATGAAAATACATGTGCATGTGTCTTTTTAGTAGAATGATTTCTGTTCTCTTGGGTGTACATCCAGTAATGGATTTGCTGGGTCAAATGGTATTTCTGCCTCTAGGTCTTTGAGAAATCACCACACTGTCTTCTACAATGGTTGAACTAATCTATACTGCTACCTATAGTGTAAAAGCATTCCTTTTTTTCCACAACCTTGCCAGCATCTGTTCTTTTTTGACTTACTAATAATAGCCATTCTGACAGATGAGTGGTAGTACCTCATTGTGGTTTGATTTGCATTTCTCCAATGCTCTTCGATGCTGAGCTTTTTTTTCATATGTTTGTTGGCCACATGTATGTCTTCTTTTGAGAATGTCTGTTGATGTCCTTGGCCCAGTTTTTAATGGGGTTGTTTATTTTTTTCTTGCAAATTTGTTTAAGTTCCTTGTAGATACTGGATATTAGGCCTTTGTCAGATGAATAGATTGCAAAAATTTTCTCTCATTCTGTAGGTTGTCCAGTTTACTCTGATGATAGTTTCTTTTGCTGTACAAAAGCTCTTTCATTTACTTTAGATCTTATTTGTCAACTTTTGCTTTTGTTGCAATTGCTTTTGGCATCTACATCATGAAATCTTTGCCCATGCCTATGTCCTGAATGGTGTTGCTTAGATTTCCTTCTAGGGTTTTTATAGCTTTGAATTGATATTTAAGTCTTCAGTTTATCTTGAGTTGGCTTTTTAATATGGTGTAAGAAAGGGGCCCAGTTTCAATCTTCTGCATCTGTCTAGCCAGTTCTCAAAAAATAAGCCACCGTTTTAAATTACTTTTCACTGACATTTCTCCTGCATGATGTATACTGCTGTTTGTTTTTCTCTGTTAATCTTTCTTTCATTACAGAGTTCTGTTCCAACTAAGAATCCATGAACATAAAGGAACAAATTATTTTTTCTCCCTTACAGGTTTCTGCAGTTTCTCTCTGAGGTTTCAGAGAATGTGAAGGGGAAGGACTAGGAGTAGAAAAGTCCTGAGTCAAAGTAAGACCTCTACTCAAGGTCTTAGACAACAAGTCCTGGGAATGAAGGTGCTAGGGCTGGAATATAAATATGTGAAGGGTATAGCTCAAGGCCAGAAGAGCTTGAGACCTTGACTGCAACTCCCTTCAGAGACTATAATGCATTAGCTGTGTATCCAGTCTGGTATGAGAAGGGCAGATTTCCCCCATGAGGCCTGCCAGGTAAAGCTTTTGTAATTGCCTATCATCAGGCCTGAAAAATCACACACAGACTTGTAACCAGGAGCCAGCCACCTCATAAATGCTGGGTCAAAGGATATATAGGTTTTTAAAGATTTATACATAACATCCTTGAGGAATGTTACAATTTGCAGTCTTACCACAACATTACCAATACCAGGAATTATTGTTGTTGTTGTTGTTTAATATTTAACAATATGTAGTTTAAAATTTCTCTCCTTAATTCAGTTTCTACTTATTGGTTTCCAGGAAACTAGAACACCTTTCTGTGTTAACTAACAATAGGCACATTGTAATATTTTACTTTTTGTTTATTGTCATATTTTTGCCGATTTCCTATTATTATCCCTTTTTATTTAATTATGAGTTATAAAAATTATATTAATCTTCTAGAAGTCATATAAACATCAAATATTTCTAGTTTTGCTTTTTTGTTTATAGTACAGTTTTTTAATATAGAAAATTTAAATATATTTATAAGCAATCTGTAATTTTTTCTTTATGGTTTCTGCCTTTAATGGTCATATTTAGAGAGTAAATAATCTAACCCAAGATTATACAATTATATACCTTTGTATGATTCCAGCAGTATCTTAGAAAGATACATATATAGATATATAGATATAGGCAAAACCATCAATTAATCTGGAGTTTATCTTTTGTCAGGTTTCTAAGAACAGTTCTTACTTTAGTATGATCCAAATAATTTAGCCAGCTATGCCAACACCATAAGCAACACCTACTAATTGGAAATGCCAGCAAAGTTTGTCTGCTTATTCTGGTGCTAGTTTCTTATTATTTTAATTATTATGGCTTTAAGCTTTTTTAAAAAATCTGATAGCAGCACCTGCTCCATTATTTTTGTTTTGCAATTTTTTTCTTGGCCTTTTTCATGCATTTATTTTTCCAGGAAAATTTTAGAATCATTTAATTAAGTCCTTCTTTCCCTGGGCCCCCTCCATTCCACCCTCCATTCAATTGGGTTTATGGTATATTATTAGATGAATTTCTTAAAAACTGACATATTTATAATATTGAGCTTTCCTATCCATATCATGGTTTACGTATCCAATTTATTTGTGCAAGTTTTTAATGAGATAGGGATAAAAATAAGTTTCTTACACTGAGGTCTGTGGGAGGAGGATTAGGGGAGGGGCAGTAGGGGGTAGGGAATTGGGGAGGGATAACATGGGGAGAAATGCCAGATATAGGTGATAGGGATGGAGGCAGCAAACCACATTGCCATGTATGTACCTATGTGACAATCCTGCATGTTCTTCACATGTACCCAAGAAACTGGAATGCAATTTTATATATATATATATATATATATATATAAGTTGCTTAATTGAACAAGAGCAAGAAGGCTCTGTTGAGATGATTTTCCATTTTGTCTAAGTGGAATCAGGGTAAGTCTTTTTATATCAGGACCATAAAACCATATACAATATGGTATACACATACTATATATGCATATCTGTATCTACATCTATATATGCAGTTCTTACTTTGCATAGTTTGGTATACATCAATTTCAACAATTATGGTTTAGTTAATATCAGTCCCTAACATGATTCAAATTTTAGTTGCTACTTTGTTAATACAATTACTGTGAGTAATTGTGTAAAGTATAAATTTTACTGCTGTGTCTTTAGTCTACAAATCACTACATAAATAACAGATTATTAAATTGGTTTGTGACCAGTCATGTTTCTTCTTTCAGTATCTGTCAACGATTGGTCACTGCACATCTGTCATTCACAGTTCATGCACAGACAGCAAGGTGTGTAGCTATGTTGCCTCCTTGTCTCCCAGTAGTAAATCCATGTGACATTTTACAAAAATGGATCATTGACAAAAATCAGCCAATAACGATTAAAGTGCAGCAAATAAACAAGAAGTGATAATGCTGAAAGTGAAATTTGTATTGAACATAAATGAAGTTATACATGGTGACAGTGAGAATGTTAGCACCACTGCTGTTTGAGAAATCTGCAGGCAGAAGAATAAATCAAACTTACTGACATATGTCCCAGAGGAAGTGATACTGGCAGAAAAACAAAAACTAAAACTAAACCTTACGTTAAAGGATCTCTCAGAGATATTTCATGACATTGAAAATATAGAGGAGAAAACCTTGGGAGCTGATCCCAAACTTAAAACAGAGTATGATGATTTGCCAAGGCATTGAAAGGATACCTGCTTTGTATCATAAATTATATAAGAAGAAGGGAATTGCTGTTTGAAGTACTTTTGAGAAATAGAGCATTTTAGAAAAATAAAGTAATTTAAATCTCAATATTTCTAATATTTTAAATTATAGTGTGCTAAATAAATAATAGTTTTACTATTTTTCATGTTTCAAAATATGTATAACCAAAAAAGTAAGAGAGTTTTTAATGTTTCAACAAAAATTTGTAGCACTCACAGAACACTGTAACATTTTTCCATTGATTAATAAGATTGTCTTGCATGGTTTCAGCTTGTGAAGTCATTTTTATGATCTCACGCTACTGTGCAAAGTGAGCACTGCCTGTACTCAAGGGAGCAGGGAGGCAAAGAGAGGCAAGAATGACAAGCTGAGTGAAAAATCCTCCAGCACAAAGCAGCTGGCAGAAAAAGAGAAAGACCAAGCTAATGCTTTCACCTTGGTAAGAAAAATAACTCCCATGCAACAGACACTGGCCCAAAGGATGAATGTATTGTTGTAGAGTTACGCAAGAACACTGCACTTAAGAAGGCATGTCCCCATAATTGCTTTATTTTAATGTAATATATTCCTCTGAACCTTTTGCTTATAGGAACAGAAGGAATTTCTGGCCCTGGATTACCTGAGTTTGCATCCTTGTTCTCTTTCCTTCAGGGAGGAGATTATCTAGGTCTGAAATACCTACTGTCTTGCCTTGCATTAGTTGCGGTGTCAGGGAGGGGGTTAGTGTTTATTCCAGCTTTTCATGGGAAGCCATCCTGGCCACTTAATCTTCTGGTGCAGTGATGCAATGAAATTCTCTCAGTCTAATGGGTTCAGGCACATCTTTCCTGGGCCAATAGCCAGAAATGGATTGATGTGCAGATTTAAAAGGAGACGAAACAAAAAGAATTTTTCAAGCCAAGGGAGAAACAAGAGAACAAAAGAAACACTGCTTCTGTAAATGGCCCTAAGTGAAAGTTTTTCCTTAAAATCCCGATGATACTCTACAATGTTTTGAAAGTGATTTATAAGGCTGACAAGGACTGGCTGGGCTTAATGGGGTCATTTGATTTTAATGCCTCAAATAGGACTGCTTCTATTTTTGTCTCAATAAAAGAGCCTGCACCAGTGCACATGAGCAAATTTAAAAACGTAAATCATGTCTATATGTGATCAATTTAGGAAGAAGGAGTCTTGAGGAGAAAGCTGGACAGCCAGTGAGATGGGAGACGTAATTTTAGACAAAGTACGCAACATTCCCATGTCCCTGGGGGTACACAAAAGGCAGAGAAAGCCTTATTTATAGACAATCCACCTCTGGCTCTGAGCTCTAATTTGAGGAACTCACAGATCTGTCTTACTAAATTTGTATCCTTGCTAAGTTCCTGTGTTTCCTGCCTTTATCCTAACTTCTTAAGAGTCTTTCTGAATCTGCCTTTGACTAGTAGTACACCCTTGAGCAAGTAAATGGACCCCAGCTTCTTTGGCATAAAGTGAGGGGTTTAAAGGAGAAGATCTCTCTCTAAACGCCTTTGTGACTCTCTCAAGTTCTGCATGAGAAATGCTTTTAATTGGAGAAACATTTAGTGTTAATAAATTAATATTTAAGAATAAATTAAAACTCTGATCTTGCTCCAGAAAGGATTTAAGGTGAGGTATTAGTCAAGGTTCTCCAGAGAAACAGAACCAGTAGGAAACATATAGATACATAAGAGGAGATTTATTATAGAATGATAATAAATGATGATATCCAGATGATAGAGGCCAACAAGTCTTACCCTAGGCCATCATCAAGCTGGACAACAAGGACAGCTATCGGTATAATTCAGTATGGGTTCAAAGCCCTCAGAATAAGGGGGTCATGGATGTAAATTCTAGACCAAGGCCAAAGGCCAGAGAGCCAGGAGAATCAATGTTGTCGCTGACCTGATAGCTGGGGATACTAGAGGGCCTGAGAACCAGGAGCTCCCATGTCTGAGGGCAGGAGAAAATGGATGTCCCTACTCATTGAGAGAGAGAAAATTTACCTCTCCTCTGCCTTTTTTGTTCTATTCAGGCCATCAAAGGACTGGATGATGCCTGCCTACATTAGAAAGGGCAGATCTTCTTTACACAGTCTCTCAACTCAAATGCTAATCTTTCCCAGAAACACCCTTACCCACACTTAGAAACAGTATTGACCCACTATCTGAGCATCCCTTAGCCCAGTCAAGTTAACACCTGAAATTAACTATTTGCAGGAAATGTGTCATCATGTTATTGTTCTTGCTTGCATGTATGAGAAGTTTCTTTCTTCTCCAGCCCTGCACCATGGCTACCTTCAATAAGCTGGGGCATGGGCTGAGATTTCAGAGGTTGTAAAGAGTACATCATATTGCTTCCTACATTGATTGGCAGCAAGATTAGCACCCTATGAAAGATTTCCCTATTAAAATGCAGTTATTAAAAATAAAACATCATTAATACAATAGTCAACTAGAAATGCTATCAAATAATTTGAAACAAAATATGAAGGAAGAAAAACAAATAAGATAACAACCATTATACTCATTTTAAGAACTATCCATCACTACCTGTGTAACTTTTATTTTCATCTCAGATGTAGGATAAATGCTTTGCCTCACTATAAATCTTTTCTTAGAGTCAGTCAATTGATTATATTCAGAGCTCATGTCTGGCTCCAACTCTTAGAAGCGTTAAGAAAACTTGACATTAGAAGCTCATTCAGGACTTCCAAATTCCCATAGAATAATGACAGAACTCCTAAATCCTAATTTTTCACATGTCTTCCAAGAACCATGCATATCAACAAGGAGAATATATAAAATAATCTGTAACTTAAGCCTACAACATAACTAGATGACAGAAAATAATCCTCTTCTCTCCAATGTACGTGTGGTAGAAAAGTGAAAACAGCAGAGCCAACTCAAGAGCTATATGAGAGTGAGGAGTTAGGCAGATCCTTCAGGCAGGCACTGGCAGTGGGAAAATGAAAGTAAAATCTCCTCCCATTAAAAAAGAAAGTCCCATGGGGAGTGGAGAAATACTGAGAACAATAGTATACTCATGCCATCACTAGAAATGGGTTACCTTTCATTCTGTGCTCCTTAAAGTCATGCAGTGGAAGGTACCCAACCTCAGCTGGGCATTCTAGCCATAAATGGATGAATCACAATTTAATTGATTTGAATAGCAAGGCAAATGTCAAGAGAATCCAGAACATGGAATGTTCTGTGGGGAAACTAGCTTGGAGTGTTCAGAACGTGTGTGTGTGTGTGTGTGTGTGTGTGTGTGTGTGTGTGTGTGTGTGTGTAAGAGAGGGAGAGAGAGGAGTGTGTGTGTGTGAGCTTGCATGTGTGTGTGAGAGAGTGTGTGTTTGTGTATTACACCACTGGTTGGCTTTCCAAGGTCTCCAGCTTGCAGCTGGAAGATCATGAGACTTCTCAGTCTCCATAATCACATGAACCAATTCCTTATAATAAATCCCACTCTCATTCTCTCTTTCTTTCTTGCTCTCTCTCTATTGTATATATACACACATATGTATATATAATACATCTCTATATTTGTGTACTAGTCCATTTTTATGCTGCTGATAAAGACATACCCAAGACTGAGCAATTTAGAAAAGAAAGAGGTTTAATTGAACTTAACAATTCCACTTGGCTGGGGAAGCCTCATGATCAGGGCAAAAGGCAAGGAGGAGCAAGTCACATCTTGCATAGTTAGTGACAGGCAAAAAGTGAGAGAACATATGCCAGGAGCTACTCTTTTTTAAAAACATTGGATCTCATAAGACTTATTCACTGTCCCAAGAACAGCATGGGAAATGATTAAATTACCTCCTACTGGGTCCCTCCCATGACACGTGGGAATTCAAGATGAGATTTGGGTGGGGACACAGTCAAACCGTATCCATTTGTGTGTGTGTGTGTGTGTGTGTGTGTGTGTGTGCATACACATATACAGTATAGATACACACATTGAGAGAGAGAGAGAGAGAGAGAGAGAGAGAGAGAGAGAGAGAGAATGGGTGGGAGAGAGAAAGAAAATGATTATGAGAAATTGGGTCCCATGATTATGGACACTGAGAAGCCTCAGGCTAGAGCCCCAGGAAAGCCCATGGTGTAATTCTGTCTGGGTTCAAAGACTGAGAAGCAGGGAAGCCAATGGTATAACTTCCAGTCTGAGGACAGGAAAAGGTAACATGTTCCAGCTCAAGAAGTAAGGTGAAATAATAAAATGGAAGGTGGGGTGAATTCCTCTCTTCTCTGCCTTTTTTTTTTCTACCCAGGCCTGTCTTAGTCCATTTGGGCTGCTATTTAAAAAAATACCACAGGCTGAATTTATATAATAAGTTTACTGCTCACAGTTCTGGAGGCTAGGAAGTCCAAGATCAAGGCACTGGCAGATTTGGTGTCTGGCGAGGGCTACTGTCTGCTTCCAAGATGGTGCCTTGTTGTTGAATCCTCTAGAGGGGATGAATGCTGAGTCTTACGTGGAGGAAGAGACAGAGAGGCAAGATTGTTTATAAGATGCTAACATTCATAAGGATGGAGCCCTCATGGGCTAATTGCCTTCTCAAGGCCCCACCTCTTAATATTGTTGCATTGGGGATTCAGCTTCAGTGTAAATTCGGGAAAGGACACAAATATTCAAACCATAGCAAGGCCTTCAACAAATTGGTTGATGTTGACCTATATAGTAGAGGGCCATCTACTTTACTGAAGCCACCAATGCTTATCTCATTCAGAAACACTCTCACAGACACACCTAGAAAGAATATTTAATCTAGGCATCTTTCATGAAGGCTTTGAGACATTTAACTTCAAGGGGCAAAGTTTCTGGTAACATTTCCAAGGTGTCCATTGCTCCATATATTTTTACCTTCCCCATGGCAAGCAAAGAGAAGAAACAAGAGGGAAACTTGTGCCATCTGTTAAGTTCCCAGTTTGCATTATATACCTGTTGTTATTCCTCTCTGGGATATTTTCCACATGATTTTTCTCAAAGCATGGCCTGGACCCACTGTGAGCTTGCATGATGCTGGGCCTGCCCCACACCCACTGAAACTCTGAAGGTGGGACCCAGGGTTCTGAATTTTAACAAGCTCCCCATGATTCTGTGCACACTCAAATTTGAGAAGCCCTGCTCTAGCATCTGACTCCACACTTAACACCACCAAAATTACCTATAAGCAGTGTTTACTATGAACACTAATTAGCATTGAAAATTACTTTCAACAGGTTACATTAGGATTTAAAAATCAAGACATGCAGAGAATAATACCACAGTACATTCAAAGAGCTAACACTCCTTGCTTGATGAGGGAGCTGTTTCTCCCACTGCTGGGTCACCAGATTTACAGTTCAGCCTCTGACACAGACCTCTGACTCAGCTGCATTTAATTTCTAGAAGAATCACACCTCCATTTTCTCCCCTTTTTCTACCCACTGTTGTTCTTTCACACAATTATTCAAAACACTGATTTTCATGCTTAAATACAGCTTTCAGAGTGCTTTTTTCACACCAGGTTAAGAGTTGATGTGAACTAGGAAAATGATGTTGTAATTTAGTACCACTCAGTAAAAAAACCTAACACCTGGAGTAAGAGATGCATTAAGAGATGACCAGTTGAGCTCCGATGGGAGATGAAGCAGGAACAGGCAGAAAGAACCCATTAGAAGTGTGGAATTATGTCTGAGTCTGGTGGTGCACCAAAGCTGGGGACCCTGGCTTGCTGGGGCCATAAGAAGGCCCAGAATTTCAAGAGTGCTTAGAGAAAGAAAGGGGGGTTGGGGGATGAGAGAGCAGGGGGTGGCTCAGAGGGCCAGGGGATAATTTTGCATACAGAATTTTGACAGAGAATTTTTAAAAATCTCTTTTCCAGTTCAGAAACAGTTCCTGGGAAAAAGGAACGTTGTAAATATTCTATTTACAAGGAGTTAGACCTGTGTGGAAAATTATTGGCTGTAGATGTTGGTAGTGACATTGAAATATCACCATTAGTCATCTGCATTTGAGTTCCTCTTAATAGAAGACCTCTTGAGCCTTTTGGGAGAGTGTACCACTTCCCCAGCCCAGTCATAAACCTTATTTTAGAAAATTTCAGCTGCTGGGAAGATGGCCAACTAAGAACAGCTCAGGACTTCAGCTCCCAGTGAAAGTGCAGAGGGTGAGTGCACGCCTCATTTCCAGATGAATTTTTATTGCCCACAGACCAGGAGATCCCCAGGCAGAGGGGTCGCCAGCACTGCTGTTTCGGCTGGTGAGGCTGTTTTGGCCCCTGTGGGGCTGATTTGGCCCACGTGGCTGCTTTGACCACACCCTGTTGTGGAGGTTCTCTGTACAAAAGCCACTGGTCTGGGAGCCCTCTTAGCTGGCGATTGGAGCCCTGAGACGGCAGAGTCGCCCATTCATCTGAAATAGCGAGCCAGACCAGGAGATTCCTAGGCAAAAAAACCCACAAGGAACATCAGCCCCACTGCTTCAGCTGGCTCAGTGGGTCGCGGCACGAGAGATCCCAGCGCCTTTTCAACAGGCGACTGGAACGCTGGGTCATTCAATTAAAAAAAAAAAAAGACTCTGAGTCAGGGAGCCAGGTGATCAGGCTCGGTTGGTCCCACCCCCCCAACAACAAAAACAATGACAACAAAAAGAGTAATTGAAAATGCTCTGGGTTGAGCGTTTCACAGCAAGCACAGATGAACCTGGAACTGTCTGGCCGTGTGGGGGAGGGGCATCTGCCATTACTGAGCCTCTCCACCATTACAGAGGCAGCCTGCCATCGCTGAGGCAGCCCTCTGTTGCTGAGGCAACCCACCGTTGCTGAGGCAACCTGCCATTACAGAGAGAGTCCACCATAACAGAGGCAGGGCCACCATTGCCGAGGCAGTTCTAACTACACTCATATAAGTAGGACTGCAGGGAAGATCACACAGCAGCTGGGCAGAGCCCACAGCAGCTCAGCAAAGCCTCTGCAGGCAGACAGGGACTAGGCAGACTCCTAACTGCAGGGAAGCCCTGAAAGAAGAAAAAAGGGGGCAGCAGCACAACGGAAACTCATAAAGTCCTAACTCCCTGGGACAGAGCACCTGGGAACAAAAAGCGGTTTATGAGTTCAGCTGCAGCAGACCTAAACTACCTGCCCAGCAGCTCTGAATGAACAACGGAGCTCACAGCTCAGGACTTGAGCCCCAATAAAAGGCAGACTGTCTCCTCAAGCAGCTCCCTGACCCCTACAGATCCAAAGAGTCACCTCATAAAGGAGAGAACGGACTGACATTTGGCGAGCATCCTTCTGGGACAAAGATAGCAGAAGAGGAAACTGGTAGCAACCCTTACTGTTCTGCAGCTGCTGCAGGTGATCCCCAGGCAAGCAGGGACTGGAGTGGACCTCAGCAGTCCTACAGCAGAGGGGCCAGACTGTTAGAAGGAAAGCTTTAAAAAAAAAGAAGTAACTTCAGCATCCACAAACCGGAAGCTCACTCAGAGACCCAATCTGAAAGACAGTAACTACGAAGACAACAGGTGGATAAACCCACAAAGATGGGAAGAAACCGGCACAAAAAGGATGAAAACTCCCGAAATCAGAACACCTCTCCTCCTAAAAGGGATCACAACTCCTCACCAGCAAGGGAACATGACTGGATGGAGAAGGAGTGTGATGAAATGACAGAATCAGACTTCAGAAGGTGGGTAGTAAGAAACTACAGTGAGCTAAAAGAACATGTTCTAACCCAATGCAAAGAAACTAAGAACTTGAAAAAAGACTGGATGAAATGCTAAAGAGAATGGACAACATAAAGAGGAATATAAGTGAATTGATGGAGCTGAAAAACACAACACGAGAACTTCGCGAAGCATGCACAAGTTTCAACAGCCCAGTTGACCAAGCAGAAGAAAGGATATCAGAGGTCGAAGATCAACTCAATGAAATAAAAGGAGAAGGCAAGAACAAAGAAAAAAGGGCAAAAAGGAATAAACAAAATCTTCAAGAAATGTGTGACTATGTGAAAAGATGTAATCTACGTTTGATAGGTGTACCTGAATGTGACAAAGAGAATGAATCCAAGCTGGAAAATACTCTTCAGGATATTATCCAGGAAAACTTCCCCAACCTAGCAAGGCAGGCCAATATTCAAGTCCAGGAAATACAGAGAACACCACAAAGATATTCCTCAAGAAGAGCAACCTGAAGGCACATAATCGTCAGATTCACCAGGGTTGAAATGAAAGAGAAAATGCTAAGGGAAGCCAGAGAGAAAGGTCGGGTTACCCACAAAGGGAAGCCCATTAGACTCACAGCAGATCTCTCAGCAGAAACCCTACAAGCCAGAAGAGATTGGGGGCCAATATTCAACATCCTTAAAGAAAAGAACTTTCAACCCAGAATCTCCTATCCAGCTAAACTAAGCTTCATAAGTGAAGGAAAAATAAAATCCTTTGCGGACAAGCAAGTACTCAGAGATTTCATCACCACCAAACCTGCTCTACAAGAACTCCTGAAAGAGGCTCTACACATATAAAGGAACAACCAGTACCAACCACTCCAAAAACATACCAAATGGTAAAGAGCATCAACACAATCAAGAATCTGCATTAACTAACCAACAAAACAGCCAGGTAGCATCAAAATGACAGTATCAAATTCACACATAACAATACTATTTCTAAATGTAAATGGAATAAATGCCCCAATCAAAAGACACAGACTGGCAAATTGGATAAACAGCCAAAACCCATCAGTGTGCTGTATCCAGGAAACCCATCTTACATGCAAGGATACAAAGCCTCAAAATAAAGGGTTGGAGGAAGATCTACCAAGCAAATGGAGAGTGAAATAAAGCAGGAGTTGCAGTTCTCATCTCTGATAAAATAGACTTTAAGCAACAAAGATCAAAAGAGACAAAGAAGGACATTACATAATGGTAAAAGGATCACTGCAACAAGAAGAGCTAACAATCCTAAATATATATGCACCCAATACAGGAGCACCCAGATACATAAGGCAAATTCTTAATGACTTACAAAGAGACTTAGACTCCTACACAATAATAGTGGGAGACTTTAACACCCCATTGTCAATATTAGACAGATCATCCAGACAGAAAATTAACAAGGATATCCAGGACCTGAACTCAGACCTGGAACAAGCAAACATAATAGACATTTACAGAACTCTCCACCCCAAACACACAGAATATACATTCTTCTCAGCACAACATCACACCTACTCTAACACTGACCACATAATTGGCAATAAATCACTCCTCAGCAAATGCAAAAGAACGGAAATCATAACAGTCTCTCAGACCACAGTGCAATCGAGTTAGAACTCAGAATGCAGAAACTAACTCAGAACCGCACAGCTTCATGGAAACTGAACAACTTGCTCTTGAATGTTGACTGGATAAACAATGAAATGAAGGCAGAAATAAAGATGTCTTAGAAACCAATGAGAATGAAGACACAACATACCAGAACCTCTGGGACACATTTAAAGCAGTCTCTAGAGGAAAATATATAGCAATGAGTGCCCACATGAGAAGAAAGGAGAGATCTAAATTTGACACCCTATGATCAAAATTGAAAGAGCTAGAGGAGCAAGATAAAAAAAACTCAAAACCTAGCAGAAGACAGAAAATAACTAAGATCAGAGCAGAACTGAAGGAAATAAAGACACAAAAAACTCTTCAAAAAATCAGTAAATCCAGGAGCTGGTTTTTTGAAAAGATCAACAAAATAGACAGACCACTAGCCAGATTAATAAAAAAGAAAAGAGAGAATAACGAAATTTGCTGCAATAAAAAATGATAAAGGGGATATCACCACAGATTCCACAGACATCCAAACCATCATCAGAGATTATTACAAACAACTCTATGCATATAAACTAATAAACCTGGAAGAAATTGATAAATTCCTGGACACCTGCATCCTCCCAAGCCTAAACCAGGAAAAAGTCAAAACCCTGAAAAGACCAATAACAAGGTCTGAAGTTGAGGCAGCAATTAAGAGCTTACCACCCAAAAACAGCCCAGGTCCAGATGGGTTCACAACCGAATTCTACAAGACATACAATGAGGAGCTGGTACCATTCCTTCTGAGACTATTCCAGATAATCCAAAAAGAGGGAATCCTTCCCAAATCATTTTATGAGACAAACATCATCCTGATACCAAAAACCCGGAAGAGACTCAACGAGAAAAGAAAATTTCAGGCCAATATCCATGATGAACATAGATGCAAAAATCTTCAATAAAATACTGGCAAGCCGATTGCAACAGCACATCAAAAAGCTTATCCACCATGATCAAGTAGGATTCATCCCAGGGATGCAAGGCTGGTTCAACATACACCAAGTCTATAAACGTAATTCACCACATAAACAGAAAGAAAGACAAAAACCACATGATTATTTCAATTGATGCAGAGAAGGCCTTTGACAAAATTCAACAGCCCTTTATGCTAAAAACCCTCAATAAACTAGGTATTCATGGAACGTATCTCAAAATAATAAAAGCTATTTACAACAAACCTACAGCCAATATCATACTGAATGGGCAAAAACTGGAAGCATTCCCTTTGAAACCTGGCACTAGACAAGGATGCCCTCTCTCACCACTCCTATTCAATATAATACTGGAGGTTGTAGCCAGAGCAATCAGGCAAGAAAAAGAAACAAAGGGTATTCAAATCAGAAAGGAGGAAATCAAACTGTCTCTATTTACAGATGACATGATTGTATATCTAGAAAACCCCATTGTCTCAGCCCAAAATCTCCTGAAACTGATAAACAACTTCAGCGAAGTCTCAGGATACAAAATCAATGTGCAAAATCCACAAGCATTCCTATACACCAGTAACAGACTTAATGCCATTCACAATTGCTACAAAGAGAATAAAATACCTAGGACTACAACTAACAAGGAACGTAAAGGACCTCTTCAAGGAGAACTACAAGCCACTGCTCAACAAAATAAGAGAGGACACAAACAGATGGAGAAACATTCCATGTTCATGGTTAGGAAGAATCAACATCGTGAAAATGGCCATACTGCCCAAAGTAATTTACAGATTCAACGCTATTCCCATCAAGCTACCAATGACCTTCTTCACAGCACTGGAAAAACACACCTTAAACTTCATATGGAACCAAAAGATAGCCCGCATAGCCAAGTCAATTCTAAGCAAAAAGAACAAAGCAGGAGGCATCACACTACCAGACTTCAAACTATACTACAAGGCTACAGTAATCAAAACAGCATGGTACTGGTACCAAAACAGAGATATAGACCAATGGAACAGAACAGAGGCCTCGGAGGCACCACAATGTATCTACAACCATCCAATCTTTGACAAATCTGACAAAAACAAGCAATGGGGAAAGGATTCCCTGTTTCATAAATGGTGTTGGGAAAACTGGCTAGCCATGTACAGAAAGCAGAAACTGGACCCCTTCCTGACACCTTACACTAAAATTAACTCCAGATTCAGTAAAGACTTAAACATAAGACCTAACACCATAAAAACCCTAGAAGAAAATCTAGGCAAAACCATTCAGGACATACGCGTAGGCAAGGACTTCATGATCAAAACGCCAAAAGCATTGGCAACAAAAGCCAAAATAGACAAATGGGACCTCATCAAACTCCACAGCTTCTGCACGGCAAAAGAAACAGTCAGTAGAGTGAATCAGCAACCAACAGAATGGGAAAAAAATTTTTGCAGTCTACCCATCTGACAAAAGGCTAATATCCAGAATTTACAAAGAACTAAAACAGATCCACAAGAAAAAAATAAACAAGCCCATTCAGAAGTGGGCAAAGGATACGAACAGACACTTTACAAAAGAAGACATACATGAGGCCAGCAAACATATGAAAAAATGCTCATCATCTCTGGTCATTTGAGAAATGCAAATCAAAACTACATTGAGATACCATCTCACACCAGTTAGAATGGTGATCATTAGAAAATCTGGAGACAACAGATGCTGGAGAGGGTGTGGAGAAATAGGAACACTTTTACACTGTTGGTGGGAGTATAAATTAGTTCAACCCCTGTGGAAGACAGTGTGGCAATTCCTCAATGACCTAAAAATAGAAATCCCATTTGACCCAGCAATCCTGTTACTGGGTATATATCCAAAGGATTATAAATCATTCTGCTATAAGGACACATGCACACGAATGTTCATAGCAGCACTGTTTACAATAGCAAAGACCTGGAACCAACCCAAATGCCCATCGATGATAGACTAGACAGGGAATATGTGGTACATATACACCATGGAATATTACGCAGCCATCAAAAATGAGTTCATGTCTTTTGTAGGGACATGGATGAAACTGGAAACCATCATTCTCAGCAAACTGGCACAGGAGCAGAAAATCAAACACAGCATGTTCTCACTCATAGGTGGGTATTGAACAATGAGAACACATGGACACAGGGAGGGGAGCACTACACACTGGGGTCCATTGGGGGGAAATGGGGGAGGGATGGGGGGTGGAGAGGTGGGGAGAGATAGCATGGGGAGAAATGACAGATATAGGTGAGGGGAAGGAAGGCAGCAAATCACACTGCCATGTGTGTACCTATGCAACAATCTTGGATGTTCTTCACATGTACCCCAAAACCTAAAATGCGATAACAAAAAAAAAGAAAAAAATTTCAATAGTTTTGGGGAAACAGGTAGTGTTCAGTTGCATGGATGGTTCTTTAGTGGTGATTTCTGAGATTTTGGTGCACCTGACACCTGAGCAGTGTACACTGTACTCAATATGTAGTCTTTTATCCCTCATCCCCCCCCCCACCATGCCCCCTGAGTTCCCAAAGTCCGTTATATCATTGTTATGCCTTTGTGTCCTCATAGCTTAGCTCCCACTTATAAGTGAGAACGTTAGCTGGTTTTCCATTCTTGAGTAACTTCACTTAGAATAATGGCCTCCAACTCCATCCAAGTTGCTGCCAAGGCCATTATTTTGTTTCATTTTATGGATGAGTAGTATTCCATGATGTATATATACCATATTTCCTTTATGCATTCGTTGGTTGATGGGCATTTAGGTTGGTTCTGTATTTTTGCAATTGTGAATTGTGTTGCTATAAATGTGTGTGCATGTGACTTTTTCATATACCAGTCATGAACCTTCAAGATTGAAATCTGAATGAAGAGCAAATTGAAGGTGCAACAGTATTTCCACAATCTCTGTTGCTCACTTGTGACAGGTGATGGGTCACTGTGGGGAAGAAGAGGAGGCAGTGACTGCTAATGGATATGGGGTTCCTTTGAGGGGTGATAAAGTAGCTCTAAAATTGGTTGTGGTAACAGCTGCACAACCCTGTGAACATACTAAAAATCATTACACTGTACCCTTTAATTGGGTAAATTGTAGGCTACGTGAATTAGATCTCAATAAGGTTGTTTATATGCATTTTAAAAATCACTGGAAACATATCTAGGAGCACAAAGAACAGAAAAGGGTGAATCCTCTTTGAAGCCTCTTTGTGAGCCAGTCTGACTCTCTGGCCAAGCATTGATAGTTACACAGCAGAAAAGCTGACGGAAAATTGCAAGAAATTTGTTGTTATCCAAGTTGGGTGAAGGTAATTATGAAACACTAAGAAGCATAGATAAAAAATGATAAAAATAAAAAGATCTGTTTTTTTTTTTTTTTTTTGCATCACCTACCCATTACTTCTGTTTTTAAAATATATATATAAGTAAAGTAACCAGAAGGAATGTGATATGGTTTGGCTGTGTCCCCACCCAAATCTCATCTTGAATTGTAGTTCCCATAACCCCCATGTGTCATGGGTGGGACCCAGTAAGAGGTAATTTAATCATGAAGGTGGTTACCCTCATGCGTTCTTGGGATAGTGAGTGAGTTCTCATGAGATCTGATGGTTTTATAAGGGGCTTTTCTCCCTTTTGCTCAGCACTTCTCCTTCCTGCCACCATGTGAATAAAGATGCATTTGCTTCCCCTTCTGCCATAATAAGTTTTCTGAGGCCTCCCCAGCCATGTAGAATTGTGAGTCAATTAAACCTTAAGCCTCTTTCCTTTATAAATTACCCTGTCTCTGGCATATCCTCATAGAAGCATGAGAATAGACTAACATAGAATGTAAAGATGAGGTAGGAGTGTGGGCTATGTTTCCGCCAAAACTTAATGTGTTGTTTATGTGTGACAGCACATCTCAAGAGCAGACACTTAGATGATGTGTGCTGGCTGATATGAGTAAGATCCTTCAATCTTGCATATTCTTCACATGTACCCCAAAACCTAAAATGCAATAAAAAAAATCCTTCATGTGCTGTCATTATAATAATTGCGTTTTCCAAAATAGGAATTTACAGATAGGCAATTATAGTTGCTAGCCTGTAACCTCTGTTGCCGCTTGATGCTTTGAGAACCTTAAAATCCTCTTCTTCAGTTTTGTTTTGTTTTGTATGCTTGTAAGGCTCAGTAACAGTAACATCTTTTCTTTAAGCAACATCACCCAAAACACTTTAGAGCTTTAGTGAGGGTGAGGAGTCAAAAAACAACAAAATACGATGATTAAGTAATGAGCCCTTCAAACCTCGGAAAATGGAACCAAGTGGTGAGCAAACCTAGTACCATTTAACTCACCTCTGTGAAAAGCAGGGACCATTTGGGTTAGGAGGTCTGGGCCTCTGAGTCAGGACGTTATACTGCCCAGGGCCATAGGGTGTGGAGCTGAGAGGGAGAAATCGAAGCAAACGTCAGGTAGGCTGTCTAAAGAAGTTGCCAATCAGAAGACACAAAGCCAAGGGACAGAACTAAATGACAGGCTCCAGAGAGAAACCAGAGGAGAAAGGAGGATCTGAAGCCAAGGGTAGCAATGGGGCTAAAGGTGGTTCCAGGGGCTTTTATAGAGAGCGGCAGGCTCTGACAAATGGAGCACAGAGAGACACGGGCAAAAAAGTGGATAAAGCTCGAACGCAGGGCCTCATTCCCTCTTCCTTGTTCCATCTTAACTTTTCCTAGCGCCAAATCAAGAAATTATGAAGTCCTGTGTGACGCCAAAGCCTCTGCCTAGAATAAGAGAAGCCACAGGAGCATGAAGTCAATGTTTTGCTTTCACAGTGACATGAGGGATACCTTGTCAGTGGGCCTGAGGAGCACAACCTAAATCCCATGATATATCAACCAATTTCCTCCACTTCCCTTATAATCCACCACAGATTTGTAGGCTCGTCCAGTGTTTTCTAAAGCTGTTCATATTTTCAGCTGGTAGGTTTTTAAATAGCCCCTAGGTTTCTCTGAAGTGTCTCGTAGCTGATACAATGTCACAGGAGGAGACCAAGTGGGTGCAGTTTCCAGCCTGACACCTCTCTTCCTCGTTCACAGTTGTTTTGTGTTTGTCTGTTTTATATTTATGGTTTACATAAAAAGATATCTATTAGGAGGGAACAAAGTTTGGTGACTAAAAATATAAATATTTCAAAAACCAAACCCTTAAACTGTTGTTGGTAACACTTGTATTTATCTTTCCAAAGTAGTTTATGCAAATACGCCTTCTTCTCATTTCTTACCCTCTAAAAGTTGAGGAATAATTGTCTGTTTCTGATCTACAGACACTTCAAGGTTTTTCAGTTTTCTCTGAAGAATGTTTTCCTTTGGAGAACCTCCGTCTAGTAATTTCATGTATGACTAGGAGGGCTCATTACTGAGACACAGCTGGTCGTGCATCTCATTCCACAGTCAAAATGACTGGTTCAGGAATGGATATGTGTCTGTAGCAGAACAAATTTGAGTCCCTTCCTAGTTCAACATGCTGTCATTGGGACAGAAAAACACTGCTGAAGTTGCTAAGCTGATACACTTCTTGCGCGTAATGTGCAAAAAGCAGCTGCTAACAAATGAAACCATGCTAGGATGAGTGGAACACAGAATGGAGGGGAAATCAGAGTCCTGGGGAAATCAGCCTCTGGATCTAGCTGCACCTGAAGCCATTTTCATACCTGAACTTTCCCTTTTAAGTAAGCCAAGATTTCACCGCTTCCTCAATGCCTTCCAAGATTAATCACGTTGATCTTGACTGTCTTATCTGCCATCTCCCCGCATTTGAGGTTTTGTGTAATACTCATGGGTGTATGTTGGTAATGCTATTGTGAAGAAACTTCTTTTACTTATTCTAAACACAGACCTCATCTGTTTCCTCAACCAGGAAACAGGTTCCTTGGGGAAGAGGTCATTGCCTTAATATCTGTAACCTCTCAGTGGTTCATAATGATTGAGCGTTTGACTTCTCTAGAGGACAGTAACATTTCTTGGTTACAGAAAACTGAACATTTTGCCTTTTTATAGTAGGAAGAGTCACTGTCCACTTCTTCTGGACATTCTGACCCAGTACCAGCTTCATGGACATGTGTGCTACGGCCATGTCCTCAGCTCTGGTCATGACCGCATGCCTTCCTTCATATATGTGAATTTCTGTGATCTCTGTTTGCCCATCCTCTGCTTTTCCACGCTTTCAGAAGGATACAGTATGTAAGAGGAAAAATGGTTTTTGTTTAGGTAATGTAGCTTCTCTGCAGTACACAATATGAGGGCAATTCATAAATTGTTTGGAATTGTTCTGCCTTGTTTCCCATGCAGGAACAACTCTAATTACAGTATTCCACTGTCAGAACTCTTCATTAGCAGAAAATGTGTGCAGAATATAAAGGCTAAGCCCTGAACCTGGCATTCGAGATTATAATCTGACCCAGTCTGCCCTCTTGCTTTCTCCTGCCTGCTTTCTCACTGGGATTGGAAGTGTAGGTCCCCTTACCTCCACTATCCTGGAGGTAGGGCTAAATCAGCATTTAGTCCTTGGGTCGTTATTAGACATAGCACTCCTGGAAAACTTTTGCACGCCACCCCATGGGTAATCGCTGGTCTCTGCTCCAGCCAAACTCTATTGTTGTTGTTCCTCTGATATTCTACAGCTTTCATGCCTTAAGTCACATTAGTTCCTGTGTTTGAAAGCTTTGCCTGAATTGCTATCTATCCAAATTTCACTTTTTTTTTTTTTTTTTTTTTTTAGATGGGGGCTCACTCTGTGGCCCAGGCTGGAGTGCAATCTCAGTTAACTGCAACTTCTGCCTGCCAGGTTCAAGCAATTCTCCTGCCTCAGCCTCCCAAGTAGCTGGGATTATAGGCACATACTACCATGCCCAGCTAATTTTTTGTATTTTTAGTACAGATGAGGTTTCACCATGCTGGCCAGGCTGGTCTTGAACTCTTGACCTCATGATCCTCCCACCTTGGCCTCCCGAAGTGCTGGGATTACAAGTGTGAGCCACTGTGCCTGGCCCACTCATTGAAGGACTTCCTGGACTTCATCTTCATCATCAACATGTACATGTCACTTGCTATGTGTATTTATATATACTCAATTCTCACAAAAACCACAGTGTAAGTTCTAAAATTATTCCTATTTTACAAATGAGGAAATAAAGGCACTGCAAGGTTGAATAGTTTCCCCAAGGAGAATGACACAGCCAGCGAGTGTCAGAGAAAGGATCTGAATTTAAGCTGTTTGGTTCTAGGGTCTATGCTCTGATTTTCTAGAATGTACTGCTAGAACTTCTCATGGTTCTTCTCGGCCTCGAATGTCTTCATTATTTGTGTATGCCTCCCTTCCCCTAGCCTGCAAGCTCCCTGTAGACTAGGGAGGCATACACAAATAATGAAGACATAAGGGTACAGTGAAATAAGCATGGCATTTGAAAGCAAACAGACTGGGCTTGAACAGATGACTGAAATTATGTGAGTCTCAGTTTCTTCATTTGTAAAAAGAGAGTGATAACATGTAACTTACAGTGTAACTATGAGAAGTGAATGAAATAATAGGCGAAAGGTTCTTCGCTGGGGCTCTGGCATATTATGAGTATTCAATAAACATTGTCACTCTTCCCTTTTGTGTTTACATCACTGAAACTCCTAGTAGAGTTCCTTTTAGCTTATTAACTGTATAGTACTTAATCAGAGTAGACTAGCATATTTGAAAGGAGACTAGGGACATCCTCCCTTGTATTAATTTATTTAGCAAATATTTATACAGCATCTACTGTGTTGAAGACACTCTGAAAGATGCTGGGGACATGACAGTGATCAACAAAGTCTCTGTTCTCATCAAGCCTTTATTAATGAAACTTCTAGGAGACCCTCTTTATGTTTGTCTCAAGATGAATGAGAAGTCTTCCATCTCATGTGACTTGTGGAAATCAGCTGCAATACTTCAAAGCATAACTGTTAAGAGTAGTCATCTTTTGCTTTCCTCACCTGTTGTTAAAAAGGAGATTCTCTTAGAATTTGACTGCTGTCCATGGTAATGTGGGACCAAGGATCCCTGCCTGGGTGAAGACCAGTGAAGAAACCTAACACCAGGGGTAACAGTGCTGTCCTTTCCATTGGATTTTTCCCACAGCAATGATCAAGAGAAAATGCACCATCTTGCTTACATTCTCAAAGAATGACTAAATGGCTTCATTTACATATTCTACAGAAACAATGTCTGAACACAAATGTCCTTTTCAGGTGAGGTCATGAAGACAACTAAGGGTGAACTGAGGGCGAACACATGTCTGTCTCAGCAGGGGAACCTGTGAAATTCAAACACGTAGCATCCTATAGTGGCTAACATGGAATGTTACTTTGTGCTGATGTTGACCTCTTAACTCAGAGACTCTTTAAAAGGGATCAAAACCTCTAGGGATGAAGGAATGTATATATATATATATATATATATATATATATATATATATATATATATGTATATGTATATATATATGTGTATATATATATGTGTATATATATATATATATTTTTTTTTTTTTGAGATGGAGTCCCACTCTGTAGCCCAGGCTGGAGTGCAGTGGTGTGATCTCAGCTCACTTTAACCTCCGCCTCCCAGGTCCCGGTTCAAGCAATTCCCCTACCTCAGTCTCCCAAGTAGCTGGGATTATAGGCATGAGCCACCATGCCCAGCTAATTTTTGTATTTTTTTTAGTAGAGACAGGGTTTCACCATGTTGGCCAGTCTGGTCTCAAACTCCTGACCTCATGATCCACCCACCTCAGCCTCTCAAAGTGCTGGGTTTACAGGCATGAGCTACCGCGCCCAGGCTTGAAGGAATATTCTTAACCTGTATCTACAGAAACAAACACATTCCAGGAAGAGTACACAGTTAACTGTGAATTTGAGACCACTTTTTCCTCACAATGGGTCTAGATGATTCAAAACTCAAGTCTTAAAATTGTAGAGTCATCCTGGACTCTTCTTTTTCTATCACATTCCATCTCCATACTACAGGAAATCTTGCTGGCTTTACCATAAAAATATGTCCAGAATCCAACTATTGCTTATCTCCTCCCAGTTTTCACACTAGTCCAGGTGCCCAGAATCTCCCACTTGAGTTATGGCAGGAGCCTCCCATAAGATCATGTTCCTACCTTTGTCCCGAGGCAAGACATTCCCAATTCAGAGTTGTCTATTTAAAACTTATTTCTGATCATGTCACTTCTCCAACCTAAACCCTTCAATGACTTCCTGTCTCACTCAGAGTAAAAGTCAACATCCTGAGGATGGTCCACAGGCCTGATACCTCCTGTGACCTACCTGTCTCACCAGTACAGCCCTCTGCCTCACCTTCTTTGTCCACAGTAGACTCCAAGCCTGTTCTTTAAACAGACCCTTCAGTGAATTCTTTCCTCTGCTGGGAAGGCTGTTCCCCAGAAATCTCCATGGTGCACTTCCTCAGCTGCTTCTAGTCTACACTCAAATGTCACCTGCCCAGTGAGGCCCATCGTGTCCATTCTAAGAAAACTGCAGTCCACACTCTGGAATGCTCAATATCCTTCCTTGCTATTTCTATTAAGACTTACAAGCTTCTTGGCCAATAAACACATGTGAAAAAATGCTCCACATCATGTCATCAGAGAAAAGCAAATCGAAACCATGCAATGCAATACCATCTCATACCAGTAGAAAGGCTATTATAAAACGTCAAAAAACAACAGATGTTGGTGAGGCTGTTGAGAAAAAGGAATCTTGTGCACTGTTGATGAGAGTGAAATTGGTTCAGCCACTGTGGAAAGCAGTTCGGAGATTTCTCAGAGCACTTAAAACAGAATTACAATTTGACCCAGAAATCTCACTACTGGGTATATATCCGGAAGAAAACAAATAGTTCTGTCAAACACACACACACACACACACACATATACACACACACACACGCATACACATGCACACACACTCTTACATGTTCGTTGCAACACTATTTGCAATAGCCAAGACATGGAATCAACCCAGGTGTCTTCCAATGGTGGACTGGATAAAGAAAGTGTGTACATACACACCATGGAAAACTACACAGCCATTAAAAGAATGAAAAGCCTTTTGTAGCAACATGGATGCAGTTGGAGGCCATTTCCTAAGCAAATTAACACAGGAAAAGAAAACCAAATACCACATGTTCTCACTTATATGTGGGAGCTAAACATTGGGTACACATGGACATAAAGGTGGCAACAAGAGACAATGGGGACATTTAGAGCTTGGAGAGAGGGAGATGGGGAAGGGTTGAAAAACTATTGGGTACTATGCTCAGCACCTGGGTTATGGGATCATTTGTATCCCAAACCACAGCATCACACAATATACCCAAGTAACAAACCTGAACATGTACCCCCTGAATCTCAAACAAAAGTGAAAAATAAAATAAAAGAATAAATAAATTGAAAAAACTTACGGGCTTCTCATGTCATATAAAATTTACCTATGTATTTTGTTTTTTGTCTGTTTTCTCCCAATAACCTGCAAACTCTACCCAGGCAGGGATTTGTTTTGTTTTCTTTTGTTTTTTGCTGTTGTATCCTTATCACCTACAATAGCACCTGTTCCACGGGAGGAGTTAAATACCTATTTGTTGAATTAGTATGTCATTTTTCTGGAAGGGCACAGTTGCAGTCCAGGATGTACAGTGAACAGGCATTGGGCCTTCTCTCCCTAGGCTTTTCCAGGATGCAGAGAAATTCATAATTACTGGGAGCCCAGCTGTGGTTCAATCAAGCCTTCACGCCTGCTCATCAGGGTGGGGGATCACTCACTGCTAATTACCCAGGGAAAAGACGGTTGAATTATGTATTGTATGCTTGCAAAATGCAGCAATTCACTTAAAATTGGTTAATGTGCGTGTTCAAGGGTATGGATCCTACAAAATTTTAGACTTCATTCTTGTGGGAGTTTATAGGAAAATAGCTTTCAGATAGAAAGAAAAATGAGCTCCAAAATTCTCTCAAGAAATTATCTTTCTCCTCCCGCTTTCCGTTTGTTAACCCTTTAGTGTGCCAATCAACTTTTGGGGAAAAAAGAAATCAAGATAAGAGATCAGTTTAAGTTATTCCAATGACATTAAAATTACCTCGGACTCTTTCTAACTTTAAAATTGGGTGGAGGCTTAGAAACTTCAGCTTCAATGTATTTTCTGTAGCATCATACAATTTTTTAGGTGATCTAAAAAAAAAAAGGGTCCGGGCTGTATGTATTAAGTCTGTATAGGTCCAAGGTAAGAGTTGAAAATGTCTCTTTTTGGGCAATTAGCACTTGTACTATGAAACTAAACTTAGAAAGAGGAAGATAATTCTAAAAAGAATTTCACAATTTGGTGTAGATTGCTAATCTCATTAAACACATTTTACTGGTAGGCTCATTAGAACCTTGTTTTGATTATCCTAAAGCAAAGCAAGGGAAACACATTGCTAGCCTGTGAAGGAAAGCTGCCTGTTTTCAAAGAGCATGCTTTTGAAGGCAGGTAGAGTCCCTCTTCCACACCCACCAATGTGGCAATTGGTGTGGGTGGACAGTGCACTGTTGGTTGATAAAGTGATCATTTTTAAAAAGAAAACAAGGCAGAAAGATACTGACAAATTCAGAGGTTCTATCTAGATACACCAAAACTTTACTTCTCACAGCTGACTTGACATAATTTGAGGAAATAGATCTCCCTACCACTGAAAGACAGAGAGAGAGAGAGAGAGAGAGAGAGAGAGAGAGAGAGAGAGAGAGAGAATGAACTAGCCATTACCAGGTAAGATCTCTAAGATTCTGAGACTCTGGCTTCTATATGTTTTATGTTGAGTTTTAAGTTTCTTAAGTAATAGAAACTTTGAAATAATAGCCATAATTTATCTATTGCTTGTTAAGGGCCAGGCATCAAGCTAAACATCTATCTAATTTAACCCTCAAAATAGCTAGTATAGTAGGTCGTACTTCTATTCTGGAAACAAGAGAAATAAGATTTGGAGAAGTTAAATGATTTGCCTGAGGTTATATACTGAGCTCAGAACTATTTCCTCTGAACTCTGTGCTTTTTGCCTTTTTACATTATTGTTTTTTTCATTATTATTTTTTTCTTTTATCATACTTTAAGTTCCGGGATACATGTGCAGAGCATGCAGGTTTGTTACATAGGTATACATATGCCATGGTGGCTTGCTGCACCCGTCAACCTATCATCTATATTAGGTATTTCTCCTAATGCTATCCGTATCCTAGCCCCCCAACCCCTGACAGGCCCCAGTGTGTGATGTTCCCCTTCCTATATCCATGTGTTCTCATTGGTCAACTCCCAGTTATGAGAGAGAACAGGTGGTGTTTGTTTTTCTGTTCTTGTGTTAGTTTGTTGAGAATGATGGTTTCCAACATGGATGAAGTTGGAAACCACCATCCATGTCCCTGCAAAGGACATAAACTCATCCTTTTCATGGCTTGCGTAGTATTCCATGGTGTATATGTGCCATTATTTCTTTATCCAATCTATCATTAATGGCCATTTGGGTTGGTTCCAAGTCTTTGCTATTGTGAACAGTGCTGCAATAAACATACATGTGCATGTATATTAGAATGATTTATAATCCTTTGGGTGTATACTCAGTAATGGGATTGCTGGGTCAAATGGTATTTCTGCTTCTAGATCCTTGAATTGCCGCACTGCCTTCCACAATGGTTGCACTAATTTACAGTCCCACCAACAGTGTAAAAATGTTTTTATTTCTCCACATCCTCTCCAGCATCTGTGGTTTCCTGACTTTTTAATGATCGCCATTCTAACTGGCGATGGTACTTCATTATGGTTTTGATTTGCATTTATCTAATAACCAGTGATCATGAGCATTTTTTCATATGTTTGTTGGCCTCATATATGTCTTCTTTTGAAAAGTGTCTGTTCATATCCTTTGCCCATTTTTGAATGGGTTTGTTTGTTTGCTTTTTTCTTGTAAGTCTGTTTTAGTTCTTTGTAGATTCTGGATATTAGCCCTTTGTCAGATGGGTAAATTGCAAAATTTTTTCCCATTCTGTAGGTTGCTAGTTCACTCTAATGATTGTTTCTTTTGCTGTACAGAAGCTCTGGAGTTTAATTAGATACTATTTGTCTATTTTGGCTTTTTGCTGCTAATGCTTTTGGTGTTTTAATCATGAAGTCCTTGCCTATGCCTATGTCCTGAATGGTTTTGCCTACGTTTTCTTCTAGAGTTTTTGTGGTGTTAGGTCTTATGTTTACATCTTTAATCCAGCTGGAGTTAATTTTAGTATAAGCTGTCAGGAAGGGGTCCAGTTTCTGCTTTCTGCACATGGCTAGACAGTTTTCCCAAAACCATTTATGAAACAGGAAATCCTTTCCCCATTGCTTGTTTCTGTCAGCTTTGTGAAAGATCAGATGGTTGTAGATGTGTGGCATTGCCTCCAGGGCCTCTGTTCTGCTCCATTGGGCTATATCTCTGTTTTGGTACCAGTATCATGCTGTTTTGGTTACTGTAGCCTTGTAGTATAGTTTGAAGTCCAGTAGTGTGATGCCTCCAGCTTTGTTCTTTTTGCTTAGAATTGACTTGGCTATGTGGGCTCTTTTGGTTCCATATGAAGTTTAAGGTGTTTTTTTCCAGTTCTGTGAAGAGGGTCATAGGTAGCTTGATGAAGATAGCATTGAATCTATAAATTACTTTGGGTAGTATGGCCATTTTCACAGTATTCATTCTTCCTAACCATGAGCATGGAATGTTTTTCCATCTGTTTGTGTCCTCTCTTATTTTCCTGAGCAATGGTTTGTAGTTCTTCTTGAAGAGATCCTTTGTATCCTTTGTTAGTTGTATTCCTAGGTATTTTATTCTCTTTGTAGCAATTGTTAATGGCAGTTCATTCTTGATTTGGCTCTCTTTTAGTCTTTATTAGTGTCTAGGAATGCTTATGATTTCTGCACGTTGGTTTTGTATCCTGAGACTTTGCTGAAGAAGTTGCTTATCAGTTTCAGGAGATTTTGGGCTGAGATGATAGGGGTCTTCTAAATATACAATCACATCGTCTGCAAATAGAGACAATTTGACTCTCTCCTTTCCTAATTGAATACCCTTTATTTCCTTTTCTTGCCTGGTTTCTCTGGCTAGAACTTCCAATACTATATTGAATAGGAGTGGTAACAGAGAGCATCCTTGTCTAGTGCCAGATTTCAAATGGAATGCTTCTAGTTTTTGCTTATTCAGTATGATATTGGCTGTTGGTTTTCTCATAAATAGCTTTTGTTGTTTTGAGATACATTCCATTGGTACCTAGTTTATTGAGAGTTTTTAGCATAAAGCACTGTTGAATTTTGTTGAAGGTCTTCTCTGCATCTATTGAGATAATCATGTGGGTTTTGTCTTTGGTTCTGTTCATGGGGTGCATTATTTTATAGACTTGTGTATGTTGAACCAGCCTTGCATCCCAGGGATGAAGCCTACTTGATGGTAATGGATAAGCTTTTTGAGGTGCTGTTGCAATCTGTTTGCCAGTATTTTATTGAAGATTTTTGCATCTATGTTCATCATGGATATTGGCCTGAAGTTTTCTTTTCTTGTTGAGTCTCTGCCAGGTTTTGATTTCAGGATGATGTTGGTCTCATAAAATGATTTAGGAAGGATTCCCTCTTTCTGTATTGTTTGGAATAGTTTCAGGAGTGGTATCAGCTCCTCTTTGTATGTCTGGTAGAATTCGGCTGTGAACCCATCTGGACCTGGGCTTTCTTTGGTTGGTAGGCTATTAATTGCTGCCTCAAAGTCAGCTCTTGTTATTGGTCTATTCAGGGTTTCAACTTCTTCCTGGTTTAGGCTTGGGATCGTGCAAGTGTCCAGGAATTTATGCATTTCTTCCAGGTTTACTGGTTTATGTGCATATAGTTGTTTGTAGTATTCTCTGATGGTAGTTTATATTTCTGTGAAATTGATGATGATATCCCCTTTATCATTTTTTATTGCATCTATTTGATTCTTCTCTCTTTTCTTTTTTATTAATCTGGCTTGTGGTCTATTTTCTTCATCTTTTCAAAAAACCAGCTCCTGGATTTATTGATTTTTTTAAAGGATATTTTGTGTATCAATATTCTTCAGTTCTGCTTTGATCTTAGTTATTTCTTGTCTTCTGCCAGCTTTTGAGTTCTTTTGATCTTATTCCTCTAGTTCTTTCAATTTTTTTTAATTGCATTTTAGGTTTTGGGGTACATGTGAAGAACATGCAAGATTGTTGCATAGGTACACACATGGCAGTGTGGTTTGCTGTCTTCCGTCCCCTCACCTGTATCTGTCATTTCTCCCCATGCTAGTTCTTTCAATTTTGATGATAGGGTGTCGATTTTAGATCTTTCCTCACTTCTCCTATGGGCATTTATTGCTATAAATTTCCCTCTAGACACTGCTTTAAATGTGTCCCACAGTTTCTGGTACATTGTTTCTTCATTTTCATTGTGTTTTGAAGAACATCTTTGTTTCTCCCTTCATTTCGTTGTTTATCCAGTCATCATTAAGGAGCAAGTTGTTCAGTTTCCATGTAGTTGTGCAGTTTTGAGTTAGTTTCTTAATCCTGAGTTCTAATTTGATGGCACTTGGTCTGAGAGACTGTTATGAGTTCCATTCTTTTGCATTTGTTGAGGAGTGATTTACTTCCAATTATGTGGTCAATTTTAGAATAAGTGTGATGTGGTGCTGAGAAGAATGTATATTGTATGGATTGGGGGTGGAGAGTTCTGTAAATGTCTATTAGGTTTGCTTGGTCCAGATCTGAGTTCATGTCTAGGATATCCTTGTTAATTTTCTGTCTCATTGATCTGTCTAATATTGATGGTGGAATGTTAAAGTCTCCCACTATTATTGTGCAGGAGTCAAAGTCTCCTTCTAGGTTGTTAAGAACTTGCTTTATGTATCTGGGTGCTCCTCTATTGGGTGCATATATATTTAGGTTAGTTAGCTCTTCTTGTTGCATTGATCTTCTTACCATAATGGAATGCCCTTCTTTGTCTCTTTTGATCTTTGTTGGTTTAAAGTCTGTTTTATCAGAGACTAGGATTGCAATCCCTGCTTTTTTTTTCCCCCCTCTCCATTTTCTTGGTAAGTCGTCTTCTGTCCCTTTATTTTGAGTCTATGTGTGTCTTTGCACATGAGATATGTTGCCTGAAGACAGCACACTGATGGGTCTTGAATTTTTATGCAGTTTGCCAGTCTGTGTATTTTGAAATGAGCCATTTAGGCTGTTTACATTTAATGTTTATATTGTTATATGTGAATTTGATCCTGCCATTTTGTTACTGGCCTGTTGTTTTGCCCGTTAATTGATGCAGTTTCTTCATTGTGTTATTGGTCTTTACCGTTTGGTACATTTTTGCAGTGGCTGGTACTGGTTGTTTCTTTCTGTGTTTAGTGCTTCCTTCAGGAGCTTTCATAAGGCAGGTCTGGTGGTGATGAAATTTCTCAGTAATTGCTTGTCCGTAAAGGATTTTATATCTCCTTCACTTGTGAAGCTTAGCTTGGCTGGTTATGTAATTCTGGATTGAAAGTTCTTTTCTTTAAAAATGTTGAATATTGGTTCCCCACTGTCTTCTAGCTTGTAGGGTTTCTACTGAGAGATCCGCTGTGTGTCTGATGGACTTTCCTTTATGGGTGACCCCACCTTTCTCTCTGGCTGCTCTTAGCACTTTTTCCTTTATTTTGACCCTGGTGAATCTGACGATTATGTACCTTGGGGTTGCTTTTCTTGTGGAGCATCTATGTGGTGTTTTCTGTATTTCCTGTATTTGAATTTTGGCCTGCCTTGCTAGGTTGGGGAAGTTCTCCTGGATAATATCCTGAAGAGTGTTTTCCAGCTTGGATTCATTTTCCCCAACACATTCAGGTATACCGATCAAACATAGATTATGTCTTTCCACATAATCCCATATTTCTTAGTGGCTTTGTTCATTTCTTTTCACTCTTTTTTCTCTAATCTTGCCTTCCTATTTTATTTCATTGAGTTGATCTTCAATCTTTGATATCCTTTCTGCCGCTTGATCGATTATGGTGTTGAAACTTTTGTATGCTTTGTGAAGTTCTCATGCTATGTTTTTCAGCTCCATCAAATCATTTTTGTTCTTCTCTAAGCTGGTTATTCTAGTTAGCATTTTGTATAACCTTTTATAAAGGTTTTTAGTTTCCTTGCACTGGGTTAGAACATGTTCCTTTAGCTCAGAGAAATTTGTGATTACCCACCTTCTGAAGCCTGCTTCTGTCAATCTGTCAAACTCATTCTCCATCCAGTTTTGTTCCCTTGCTGGTAAGGAGTTGTGATCCCCTGGAGTAGGAGAGGTGTTCTGGACTTTGAGGACTTCATCCTTGGGCTGGTTTCTTCCTATCTTTGTGGATTTGTCTACCTTTGATCTTTGAAGTTGGTGATTTTGGATGGAGTCTCTGAGTGGACGTCCTTTTGGTTGATGCTGAAGCTATTTCTTTTTGTTTTATATTTTTCCTTCTAACAGTCAGGCTCCTCTGCTGTATGAGGCATTTTTATTTTTTATTTTTGGTTATACAGTGTCAGGGAGCCACTTGAGGAGGCATTCTATCCCTTGTCTGCCTGCAAAGATGCTGCTGGGCTACCTCAGACTCAGCCCAGCTGCTGTGTAGGCTTCCTCTGGCTTTTGTTTACACAGGTTAGAACCACCTTCACAATGGCAGATGCCCTTCCCCACACTGAGTTCAATCATCCTGGGTTGAGCTTGAACTGATGTGCTGGCTGCAAAACTCTCAAGTGAGAGGGCTTCAGTTTACTGGTCTTTGTGGTGATGGGAACTGCCAAGCTGTATCACTTGTCTCCCTGCTTTCAACTCTCCGTCTTTCTGGGTGGTGGATAGATCCATCCCCCTGCTAGTCAGAACTTCTGCCCATTTTGTGCCAGCGACTCTCAGCACCAGGCCAGCTGGAGCTGTTGCTAAGATCTGTGTTGGTAACTCACGGTGCTTTTCAGCCCTGCAGTGTTCTTCTGGACTGTGGGTTGCAATGGCCATGGGAGAAGCACAGTATCTGAACTCAAGTGCTGAGGGGGTAAAGTCCCCAATTCTCTGGTCAGTTGCACTTCCCAGGTGAGACAGTGCCCCACCTTGCCTCAGTTCAACCTCCTTTGGATATACCCACTGTCCAACCAGTCCATTGAAATGAACCTGGTACCTCAGTTGGAAATGTGAAGGTCACTGACCTTCCGTGTCTCTCTCACTGGGAACTGCACTCCAGAGCTGTTCCTATTTGGCCATCTTGGCAGAAGTCACACCACATTTTCTTTATCCAGTCTCATTGATAGGCATTTAGGTTGGTTTCAAGTCTTTGCTGTTGTGAACAGTGCCACAGTAAACATACATGTGCATGTGTCTTTATAATAGAATGACTTATAATCCTTTGGGTATATACCCAGTAATGGAATTGCTTGTTCAAATGGTATTTCTATTTCTAAATCCTTGAAGAATCACTACACTGTCTTCCACAATGGTTGAATTAATTTATACTCCCACCAACAGTGTGAAAGTATTCCTATTTCTCCACAACCTCTCCAGCATCTGTTGTCTCCTAATTTTTTAATGATCACCATTCTAACTGGCATGAGGTGGTATCTCAATGCGGTTTTGATTTGTGTTTCTCTAATGACCAGTGATGATGAGCTCTTCTTCATGTTTGCTGGCTGCTAAATGTCTTCCTTTGAAAAGTGTCTGTTCATATCCTTTGCCCACTTTTTTGTCTACATTTACTACCACCCTTCTGATTGATGTAGAAATTTCCTTTTTAAAAAGCCTACATGAAGTAACTTAGAAACAAAGATATACCTATAAACTTATGTAGTTATAGCCTAGTTAAGGGAGCACAGTGAAATCCATTCCATTCTTTGCTCTTGGACACCGTAGAAGACATAATCATTGCTCATCAAATATTCCATGTGATTCATACAATTCTCCAGGTTTCCTTGTAGTTAAGATTGGCACTGTGTAATGCATTTGGCTAAGGCTGTGTAGAGAAATTTATATGTCACTTCTAGCATGAGTATTTAACAAAAGTGTGAGTTCCTCATTCTCTGCTTTACTCTGTCACAGCAGATTAGAGAGCTGTTTCCTAGATGGCACAAGTTTGTAAAGTCTCTATCTCTAAGTAACGTTCACTAAATCACATCACAAAATGACTCATATGGAGCAGAGTCCCCGCTAACCCACACTGGACATGTAGCATGAACAAAAAATAAAGTCAAACAAAAATAAAGCCCACTGAAAATTGGGAATTAACTACCTAGCCTAGCCTGACTGATAGATGCACTTTGTTAACAATTTAATGAGTAAGAAGGTGCTAGTGTCCTGGATCCTCATTTCCCCATGTACCTTGCCTATTTTTTAGTATAACCTATGCTTTTGAGTTAAATTCTGTGGGCAAACATTACAATGACCAATAAATCTGATTCTTGGAAATAATCTTAGATATGTTTTATATTTATAGACTAATTGTTTTCTCTGTTTTAAAAATCCTCTTAATTCATGTCATTTATCATTAGCTTATGATGAAGGACAAAAACACAATGAAACTATAAGAGAGGCAAGCTATTATTCATGTATAACTGACTGCCTCGAGAAATTTCCCAGTAAGATTTAACAACATGTTCAGCTAATTTACCCTGTGGCAAAATCATTTAAATATTTTTTTTAACTCAACTTTTAAAATGTTTTGATTATCGCTTTTACAGAAAAGCTAGAGTATATATCATAAACAAACTATGTATATAATTATTATATTAAATCTTATTTTTATTTCCCTTTGAAGGTTGTTTTATCTCTGGTATATAAGACAGTGTGATCCAATGGAAAGAACATGGGTTTTGGAGTCAGTATTAAATGGGCTTTAGAAAGTAATGGAATTAATTTTTTTGTATACCTGAAAAAAATCCATGAATTCTCTGAGTTCAGAGATGTCTGTATATTTAATTATAAAAGATATAATTAAGACTAGTCTCTCTTCATCTCTTTTCTCCACTTTCCACTGTGTGGGTGGCCGCATTCTTAGCAGGCTCTCTTTGCTCTCAGAAGCAAAATGTTGCCGGTCATGATTGAAATTACACCTTCGAAATTCCAGTGCAGCAGAAAAAAGAGGAAAGTCTCCCTTTTTAATTTTCTCCAAAAAAAGAATAGAATAGAATAGAATAGAATAGAATAGAATAGAATAGAATAGAATAGAATAGAAAAGCTATGCAATTCTTTCTATAGGCTGTGGTTGTATCACTTAACACTCCTGACCACTGTGCCCACCAGCACACAACGACCTGATGGACCCTGTTCAGGTCCCAGACCAACCTAGAGAGGGGAAGTCCACCAGCCAAACCACACTGAGTGAGAATGAGGAAGGAATTGCTCCCCAAGGGGGCTCTCACCATTAGAAGGGGGAGAATGCAGGAGAGAAAAAACGTTTCCACTATAGATTCAGATACATGTGAACTTGAAACCTCTCAGTATCTTACAATCTCTGTGACCTTCTGTAAATTATTTATCCTTCCTGAGGCTGACATTTTTCATCTGTAAAATGGTATAAATGGTAAGTAATACCGGCTCTCCAGGGTTTTTGTGATGATGTAATGAGTAAAACAACATAAAGCATCTTATTCAGTGTGGACTGCAGAAAGTACTGAATAAATAGTAGTGTGAATCCAGTTCTATTGGTGTACAAGAACTGCACGAAACATTGTCCTTTCATAATTGCCCTTGTAGAAAACCTGGAGACATGACTTTCTTTCTGCCACACTTCACTCAAAGGGGAATCTCCTTGCCTGGCTTAGCTGGCAGGCAAAGGTGGCACATGTCATTAATATCATTAAAATGCCACCTGCATTATGCATCAAAGCAGCTGTGTTTATTGTCATAATTCACTAGCACTTCCACAGTAATTTCTCACTCATTATCAAAAAATGAAGAGTTATATTTTACTTGATTATAAATATACCTTGTATAATTTCATCATGAAAAAATAAACTTGACATTTGCCCTGGGCAACATTCATTGCCTCTTTTTTCCTGGCTCCACTCAAAACTCCATCAGCTCATAGGTTTACCTTCAGCATTGTTTTACTTTTCTACAGAATATGTACTCAGAGACCTAATGAGAAACTGTCATTTCACAGTGTCTAATATTTTATTAATAATAATGGGTTAATTTTTGTGGTCTGTCACAGGGGGGAGGGAGGGTGGTGTTATTGTTGTTGTTGAGATGAAATCTTGCTCTGTCACCCAGGCTGGAGTGCAATGGCATTATCTTGGCTCACTGCAACCTCCTCCTCCTGGGTTCAAGAGATTCTCATACCTCAGCCTCCTAAGTAGCTGGGACTACAGATGTGTGCCACCACAGCCAGCTAACTTTTTGTATTTTTAATAGAGATGGGGATTCACCAGGCTGGTCTCAAACTCCTGACCTCAAGTGATCCACCCACTTCTGCCTCCCATAGTGCTGGGATTACGGGCATGAGCCACTGTACCTGGCCATCATTGGGATTTAAAAACTGGCATTTTAGCATTTCCTCATTAATCTTCATAGCGTAGGTTAGTGTTTCTCCTGAAACTCCATTATTTAACCAATACAAAAATCATTTTACAGCCATTTGTTTTTAGGAGTGTGTTTCCAACTTTTCATGTTGGGGCGGATAAGCAGATAGGGAAAAGCTAAAATCTACTTCCCTCAAATTGACTTGCTGCTAAGTTTCTATGTCTGACTGAGGTGTCAGTAAGATGTACTTGTGCAAGATTTGGGAAGCGGTGATAAGAGGAAAAACTTTGTTAATGTCACTTCCACTATTTTTGCTACAAACAGTTTAGGGAGATCATGATCCCGCTGTCCTGTCCCAGGCTTCAGGGGTTTTGAGAGGTGAAGCATGAAACATCTGTTTTGCTCATGCATGTGGCCACGGCACCACAGCCTTATGATTTTAGAGTCCTGGCTGTGACCGTGGCAGTGTTATTCTGGAGCTGATGGCTTTCTGACTGTACAAGAGGCAGCAGATCCCCAGGTGGACTGATTCTATAGTGTGGAAACTGATCCAAGAGGCTCTTTCTTCAGCCAGCCCTGTGATTCTGAAGCCATTTAGTAGATTGTAATAAATTTCATCTTGATTAAATTCGTAATGGTGGACACTGTTCTCTGCAGCTTAACCCTCAAATTTTATTAAAAATATGTCTTCAGTTCTCTATTTATTTCATATACCAAATTTCAACTTGAGGTAGGAATTGACCTCTCTCTTTTCTAAAAAGTAAAAAAAAAAAAATGTATCATATAATCATAATCAGAGGACCTATGTTTCCATTCTAATTTCAAAAAGTCTTTTCTCTGTAGACTTTTTAATTATACATGAATAAATATAAAGGGTTTTCTCAAGGGAAAAAATAATAGAAGCATCAGCATATTTTTGAAAATGTGTTTTATAATGGCATTGCTGAAAACAGTGATATGTGTACGATATTGCTAAGATATTTGGATTTTTAAGCCCAAATTTCACAACATGTAAATCATAGAGAATGAGTCTAGCATTTTTCAGGCCAATAGTTGATTTTTCAATAATATATCAGTGCTAGTAGGATACCTCCCTAAATGTGGCTATTTTAATGACGTAGTTAGGTATGGCAAAGATCAGAAGGAGGAGGCTGGGGAAGAACATTAAAGAAAAATGTTATGTGTTTGTTTAGGCAGGAACTCCACGCATTTGTTCAAGGAAAAAGGCCTATGAGTACATGAAGCCTAAGAGATTTTAAAGGCGGACCATTGATTCCCTGAAGATTGGCTTAAGTTTCACAAGTAAATTGGAGAAGTAAAACTACAGTTATTCTTTATACAGTGCTGGGTCGATAGAAAACTCAACCTGAAATGGAAAAAGGATAAGAACTGTAGAGGCTCTTATGGATTTCCAATCTGCAGTAGGGATCCTTTTAAGTGTGGCATTAGGAGATCACCCTTTCACCCACCTTCTGGGGAATTGTCCCAACTTTCTTGAGGAAAGGAGACTGTGATAAAAAGAGAGAGGGGAAAAAAACCCTGTATCATTGGAAAATCTAATCAACAGCTAGATCACTGTTTCGGCTGTGGTATAGGAGGCAGAAAGAGAGGCACATACGGAGTTCTGGAAGCCAAGAGAAAAGTTTCCAGGAGGTAGTACAAATGTACGGTATTTTCCAGAGAGATCACTGGATACAACAATTTGCTGACCATTTGGTGATCTCAGAATAATTTCAATAGACTTGTGAGGGCAGAAACCAGATTTCAGTAGGTTGAGAAGTAAATGGAATGTGAGAATTGGAGACACTAGATATACATCATCACGTTCCTTTTGGGAAGAGGAATAAAAGAAAGACTGATGGGGCAGCAGCTTGAGTATTGTATTGAGCACATTTGAGTATGTTCAGTAAAGAACAAATAACGAACATTCAAACGGGGGGAAGGTCAAAAGCATCTCTACAAGAGTATTGTTCACTTCTTTTCCTTCTCTCTACCTGCAGTGTCAAAATTGGATATTTCTTGCTTCATAGCTTCACCACTGCCACATTTCTTGTCCTTATTTTATAAATTGGGCTAATTGGTGGAAAAAAAAACATCTCTCAGATGAGAGATTTGTGTCTTGTATGCATAGATGAGGGAAAAAACATTAAAGAGGTCGACGGGAAGACAAGAAGGCCATACAAATGGGGAAATCTAATAAAATATTGGTGGAGGGGCAAGGGTAAGGAAAAAAGTTTAAAGCAGTATAATATGAATGAAAGGGACTTTAATAAACATCGTCATGGATAATGAATTGGATGTTTTTGCAAATTCTTTGATGGATACAAGTAAATAGTGGAATTGCTCTAAGTGTTGAGTGATATTCATACTTGCCATGTTATTAGATGAAGTCTCTGGTAGTTGTCCAGTTACTAAGGTTATGTAGCATCCCAAAACTTAGTGACGTAAAACAATCGGGAGCCCACTGAAGTTATGTGGGAATTATATTGTCAAAAAAAAAATTCCTATGAGCTCAGGTTTAAAAACTTTTCACTGTTAGAGCTTTAAAATAGCCTTTGAGTCCCCGCACTTTAGCTTAAAGTGGGCCATATGGCTTTCTAGGCCTATTTTGGATGTGACCATTGAAGAAGATAGTTACGGAAGAACTTCCTGAAAGGAAGAGCAGGGGCTGTGAAGAATAAGGGACAAAGCAGTTCCTTGCAGAGTGTAGAGTCTGTGTCAAATCCATCTACACTGGTCACAAGATACTCTACAAATGTCTACAGAATTTCATCATTGCTGTGGACAAATGGCCATTGTGTGTTTGCCATTGTTCACTTTCCTGGATGAGAGTTCTATTATAATTATTCTGTCCCTGCTCTACTATTATAGAGAATGGGGGCATAAAGTGGCAGAAAACTTGACTTTTTTGTTCATAGGTCACATGATCATTAGAAGCCACAGATAGATCTAATGGCAAGGGTAGCTCATCACCTGGAAATCCTGGGCTTAGCACTGAAATCAGTGACTGAGCAGAACTTTTGATTGTCTCCCTTGCAGAGGTAGTGAATATGTTCCCTTTGTGAGGACCCAGTGGGTGGAGTGTGACTGTTCAACCCATTCTTCTTTCTCCTGGGAACAGGCTCGGCTGTATTTCTCAGCCTGCCTTGCGAGTGGGTACTGCCAGGTGACTGCTTTTTTCCAGTGGAACGTAAGTGGAAGTGCTGGGTGTCTCCTCTGGGACAAGATGGGTAAAGAAAGCAGGTGTACTTTTTCCACACACCCCCCTCTTTCCACGTTGCCTGCAAGATTCTGACACCCTAGGGAAGGCCGAGTCACATGATGAAGAGAGCCTGATCTTTGAATGACTTTGTTGAAGGCAATCACCAACTAGGAGCGCTAACACTGGACTAACAAGGGAGCAAGAAATGAAATTTTATTGCATCAGGTCACTAAAATTTGAAGACTTATATGTGCAGCAGTTAGTTAATACACAGGCAGATACACACATAAATCACCAGTTTATCTAGTGGTTGTTTTGGTTTTCCACCTAATTGAAGTCTGAGGCCATTGATTGGGTGTCTGCCAAAAAGGAGATAAGGTATCAGTGTTTTTTTATAAGATTAATATGCAGATTAATCAGATTTATTTGTCTGGAAACTTTACCCTAATAAACAATAATGCAAATTATGTTAAATTGTTCAATTTTTTGAATTCATATATTGACCATCAATACTCAGTGACTTGATTTGTTCTATTTGAATATGAGCATTGTGTAAGTTTAAAGCAACATTCCCAAGCATTGAAAGAAAAAATATCTGGGTAAAATAAATGAATGTTTATTCTGTCATTAATAGCATCAGGTTCCTACTCAATTACCATGATACAGATCAATGTTTATCAATCCCTTCAGCTGCCTTGGTGACAACTCTGATATCGCAGCTTCGTCTCATTTCACATTTATCTCTATTTTCAGTACCCAGCAATATGCCTCACACATACTAAGGGCCTAATTAATATTGGGGAACTGAACTTAATTTGAAAATACAAAATCACAAGTGATACAGGACAGGTCTAAAGATCCTTTAGGTATTTATTCGTATAGTAACATCAGCTTTATTCCTTCAACATCAGTTTTACTCCTAGGAAAGTCATTTTATGATTGAAAGAACGTTTTTTTATGATGATGCATTTGAAATGTCTCTACCTTTCATTTCATCCCATTAAATTTTAAGGAAGTTTTTTGTTTCATAATTTAAAAACTTAAAAGTTCCTGGGATATTGAGTCACTGTGGAAGCTTTTAACTGGCATTTCATTATATTAGGATCTTGTAGGTGAGTAAAAATTACTTAAAGTAATTACTCAAATTACTTAAAAGTTACTCAAAATCACTGAAGTTATTAATGTTGTGTTGTGTCTTCTTAAACTATTCTTGGATCCTTTCTAGTCCTCATTCTCAAAATATGGCATTAAAAATCCTATAATGAACAGAACAAGGAGCCAAGGTTAAAATGATTTGTCCCAACCATTCTGCAGCCATGACAAGGCTAGGGTGAGAAATAGGAGCTCACAGCACTCTGCTGCCTCTCACTCTTTCTCTGGTGCCTGATGCCTCACATCGGCATTAACTCGCTGGTGTCGTTTAGCGCACTGAAGGATGATTTGCTTTTCTCAGCATGTCTGGTGCATCAGTAGATGCCCTCTTGGCCTTAAAATATCAAAGTACCTTCCCAAGTACCTGACTGCCCATGAGTGACAGGTGCCAGGGGAACAGAACAGTACACACTTCAGAATCATCAGGCTCAGCCTCTGACCCGTGATGCTCTGTATTTTCTTTGGCCCAGGTCTTCCCATGCATTAAAACAAATTGCATTAGCATTGAGGAGTGTTTTTCACCCTATCACTTGCTTAGCCTATCCTGTATTAATCCCTCTCTCTCTCCTTTACACCAGCAAAAATATAATCCTCCCCTGGGAAACTTTGTCTTCCTTCAGAAGGCAAAGGCATGAAGTAATCGGCCAAAGCAGGGCCATAAATACACATAATGGCTGACGTTCTGTACCAGGTGTGATAATAGGGATAATTTGGGGGAACCACTCTGTCCAGTCATTCCCAAAGCTGTCTGCACCTAAAAGTCCTCTTGTAAGCTTTTTGGGTTTGTAGATAGTTTATTAATTTGGTTGATAGACATGCTTAGAATCACATATAAAATAATGCATTAATTTAGAAATACTTTTTGTCTTCTATTTCATGAAATCACTTTACGTCTTTCTACTACATCAGCATCTTTGTTGTATTTTGAATTATTAATGCAGTTTTCCAATGCATATTATTTTTACAACCAAGTTGTTTGAGATTCACATAGCAATTTTCATAATATTTGTATAGGATATGTTGGCACTGGAAAATTTATGTTCCAAGCCACCTGTCCCAATTTACACATTAGAATACTTTGTTGTGGCAGCAGTGGTTTCTGCCCCTGTAAATGTATATCCACATTTCACAGTGAAACCACTAGCTGTATTTGTACAGCCATTTTTTAAAAGACTGATTAACAGTGACACCCAGTATTTGCAGATGTGAAGTTCTATTTTTGAAATAGTTACTAAATTTGAGTTACATTTCTTTCCTACTTTTTAAATATTAATTTTTGTTCAGCTGATTCTGTCAGGTGACCTCTACAAGTATTGTTCCCAGCTTTCAAGCTACTGTATTTCCCTGAAACAGGGCATAGCTGTCAAAATAAAGTCGTCAAGAGAGACCCCGTGGGATGAGATGCTTTGTAAGGACTTAAATAGGAAGCCACTCCTTCTTTTCCAAAGGATAATTCTGTGGAGGACTTAAAAGCTTTTAAAATGTTTAGGTCAATGATATTTGATCTAAGAGCTCTGAAATATTGCCAGGATATATAAATTTTTCAAATGTAGCCATCCCAGAACAGGAGTATAGGAGCCTGTGTATGATGTGTGTGTCCTGGGTGAGGGGAGGGTATTTCTCCTCATGCCACTTCCCCTAGCCCTTCCCAAAGTAAGCAATGTTATCAGTTTGGTATGAATACTTTCATACTTTCCTTCCATCCTTCAGCACGTGTGTGTGTGTGTATGTATACATATAAATTTATGTGTGTATGTGTATATATGTGTGTGTGTGTGTGTATACACACACACACACACACACAGTTTATACATATATATAGGCATACTTGTTTGGAGTTGTTTTTCTACATTTTAAGAAAATGAAATATTGTGAATTACTCTGTAACTTTTTCTTTAACTTAGTATTTTCTCAGGGACTGGCCTTCAGAATACATATGCCCGTGTATGCATGGGTTTTGGCCACGGCATTGTTGATAGTTTGGGCTGGATAATTCTTTGGTGTGGGTCTCCTGTGCATTATGTTTAATGATATCCTTGACCTCTGCACACTAGATACCAGTGCTCCCATTGTGACAATAAAAAATATCTTCAAATATTGCCAAATATTCCCCGGGGTGGGAGAGACAAAAATCACTCCTAGCTGAGAATCGCTGATATAGAGTAACTTATTCAACCATTTCTTTCATAATGGAGATTCGGGTTATTTTCTGTTTCTTAAATCCTCTTTGCCATAAATATCTCCATATATGTATCTTTAAATAATGTTGCTTCTGTTGCTACAGGAGAGATTACCAAAATGAGATTTCTGGGGAGTTCTATATGCATTGTTAGATTACCTTCCTAACAGCTTGTAGCAATTCACATACCCATCAGCATGTCAAAGAGTGTCCCTGCACTCTCACAAGCACTGAATGGTAACTATCTTAAATATATATATATATATATATATATATATATATATATATATATATATAACATGCCGTCACTTATTTATTGCTCATTTGCTTTTCATGTTCCCTGAAACCTATTCATATCCTTTGCCTATTTTTATGGGTTGTTCGTGTTTTTTATCTTCACTGATTTGTAGGAGCTTTCTGCTATGGATAGTAACCCTTTTCCATAAACATTACAAACCATTTTTTTTTCTCCAGTCAATCATTTTTGTTTTGGATTTTATTTTAGATGCAATAATCTTTTCCCCATTTTATAGGATCAATCATGTGGGAAAACTCTTCATTTAAAATAAATTTTGCCCCAGTGCATTTGAGAGATTAGTTCCAGGACATCCATGTAGACCAAAATCCACACATAATTCTAGACCTGCACTTGGCCCTGTGGAACTCACTTATGAGAAAACTTGACCCTTCCTATAAGCAGGTTTTTAATTCAAGGAATATTGTATCTCCACCTGTGATTGGTTGAAAAAAATCTGCTTATAAGTGGGCCCACGTTGTTCAACTCTCTGTTGTTCTAGGACCAACCATATGGAAGCTAAAAGGACGAAGTGGCCTGCTCCAAGTTGCATGTTCAGTCAAATGCAGAGCAGAGATAGACACAGTTCCTCACCTAGGTCCTCCTTCCTTACCCAACGCTGCCTTCCAGGAGCTGCTCTTCCCACTCTGCCCTCATTTCTCCATACTCCATCTGTGTGTGTTCACAGCAAATGGAATCAATTTGAAAACACAGGACAGCAAAGTATAATAAAATATCATAACATAAAAACAGCTCACATGCCTTGAGCACGTATTTTTTTATGCTGCCCTTTTATAGTAGCCCAAACACCTAAGCAGTGCTTGGGGAAGAGATTGCCATCCCCCTGGAGCATAGGCAGAGTACCAGAGACAGAGCAGATGGCTGAGGGGCATTCCTGGCTGGGAATTCTGCCAACAAACATTGGCGAGGAGGTGCAGAGATAGTCTGAGTAAGACAGCCAGGAGACTAATATGTTCAGATGGCATAATGCTTTTTCACAAACTGCTGGGCTGTTTATATTCGCAGCAGAAGGAAATAAGGCTTTTAAAAGCTCTAACACCTTAGACATCACATTACAGTGGAAATCACTTCCCTGTAAGAGAGTGAATGTATTAGGATAACATTTCCTGAAATATCATCGCATGTGCTAAAATTATGTTTTTGAAAACATCCAAGTTTTTATTCTCTGTATTGAGACATTGAGCCCATTAATTTTTATATGCATCATTTGCAACACTGTTCAATACATTCCTGCAGCTGGAAACCAAGAGAAATGCAGTATGGTGACCATGAGTTTGTGTGTTTAATAGCACATTGAGAAAAATGGAAGTCAGATGGCCCATTTCTGTTGTATCATTCTATTCAGTTTAACCAATTAAAGCATGAATGTTTGCTCATGCCTGACCATTCCAAACACATATTGATACAAAATGAACAATAAACACTGGGAAATTTTAGCTTAGATGAGACACGTTTTTCAGAAGTTTGTCTGGATGACTAAGCCAGTGATTTTCAACCACGGTGGTGGGAGGTGGGTGGAGAAGATCTCTTAAAATTACACTTTTCACCCAGGATTCTGATAATCCTTTTATAAGGCATCCCATCTACCACCTCCACACAAGTGACAATCAGGTAAGCCAATTACAATTGGAAATAGAAAATGCATCTCAGGTGAATTGGGTGTGGAAAAGGATTGAGAACTACTGTTCTAAAAAAGAAATTTCTTCAAGTAGAAACCAGCCTGGCAAATTTACACACACACAAACACACACACACACACACAGACACACACAGACATGCACTTCAATGCTGTTAATATTAATAGGCAAGACTGAGCTGGCAGTGAAGTATACAAATGAAGACTTTTTCTATGTACTTTTATTTAACCTTCATCCCAAATCCTAAGCCCAACACAATACTATTGACCACACAAATAATTATGGAAGATCTATTGGGGGGAGATTGTACTTTAAAATATCTAATGGTTGATCCTTACCCTCTGGAGGCTCACAGTCTAATTGATATATTCAGGCAAGTACACAAAGAGAAACAAAACAAAACAAGGTCTGCCATCCTTATCCTCCCACTGCAAACACATAGAAATAATTCCCACTGGAGAAACCCATAATTACCAAAATGAAGATCAAGAATACAAGGAATGCTGATAACGTTGAGAAATCAATCACTAGAGAGCTAGACGCAGGAAGCCAGATTACAGGTATTCCAAGAATCAGAGTGGGGTTAATAAAAAGGGATAATGAGCCTAAGTAAGGTGTTTATTGTGAAAGTTTACAATTAAGAGAACAAATAAAGATGATCCTAGGAGATACCTGAAGATTATTCACAGAAAAAGCAGATGGTGTTACAATGGGAAAGATTAAGGATGGCACTGGGGAAGTGGAAGCTCCTGAGGATGGAGGCGGATGGGGTGCAAATGGACAAGCTCCTCAGTTGGAGGGCAGGCATCCAGACACTCTCATCCAACCCCCACTTTTTAGGCTTTTTCTATTTTTTTTCCTAAGGGAATTACCCTGCCAGCTTTTTAGCTTGGATGAAGTCAATGTTGATAAACTTTATTTTTCTAAAAAAGTATTCTTTTCAGTTTTTGTTGTTGTCTGTTTGTTTCTAGATGGAGTTTCTCTCTTGTTGCCCAGGCTGGAGTACAATGGTACAATTTTGGCTCACTTGAACCTCCACCTCCCAGGTTCAAGCAATTCTCTTGCCTCAGCCTCCTGGGGACCTGAGCTTATAGGCAACCATCACCATGCCTGGCTAATTTTGTTCTGTTTTGTTTTGGGTTTTTTTTTTTTTTTGTATTTTTAGTAGAGACAGCGTTTCACTATGTTGGCCAGGCTGCTCTCAAACTCCTGACCTCGGGTGATCCACCCACTTTAGCCTCCTACAGTGCTGGGATTATAGGTGACCTTTTTTCAGTTTTTATTATCCATTTTTTGGTCATTTCTTATTTTATATCTTGTCCATTCTCACTAATTCATTGAATGAATTAGGAAGCAGTTGCTCTTTCTGTTATTCAAAAGGAATAAAAGAACATTTATTTATATTTTAATTGACAGTCTCAAAAACAGGTTATTATAGTCTTCCAACTTTTCTTTTTTGAAATTGTTTTAGCATTGATATAATCTGTAGTGCTACTTAACTTTTTGAACATATGGAATACAATTATAATCAGTCTTTTCTACTAATTATCACATCTATATCTGTAAATATTCTTGAGTTTTATCTTGGGACGCCGTTAGGTTACTTAGAAACAGTTTGATCCTTTCTGGATCTTGCTTAAGATGCGTTAAGTGAGACTGGACCAATGCTCAGTCCAGAGTTAAATATTCTTCATCACTGAGTCAACACCCTGTGCATACCCTGATCTGTACCCTATGAATTGCGAGGCTTTCCATTCTGGCTGGTGGGAACAGATACTGTTCCATGTCCTGCATGAGTATGATCACCTCTAATTCTGTTAGGTTGTTCTTCTCTTTGGTAGTTTCTTCAAGTGCGTGTGTTATCAATACTCTTTGGATACTTGAGGGGATCCCTATACAGATCTCTGTAGTTATCTCCCTGTGCCGTATTCTCCTTTTTGGTACTCTGTTCTGCAAAATGTAGGCGACAGACTCCTTGAACTCTCATCAGTGTTTCCTCAATTCAGAAAGTTTATTGCCCCTCCCTGCATCGTAGCTTGGAAACTCTGTCTTCCAGCTTCAGTTTGGAAGCAACCATAGGGTCTACCGTATTTGTTTTCGTCTCTCTGGATTACTGTCCTTCATTCAGTGTATTGAAAACTGCTTTTATTTATGTATTTTGTCTCGAGTTTTTGTTGTTATTTGTCTGTGTTGTTTCCAATTGGAGGGTAACCCAATCCTTGTTTTACCATCTTGGCTGGAAATAGAAGTCCATAGTATTTTTTAAGGATAGTAAATTATTCATTAAACGTTTCCTGGAATTTTAGTTAATTGAACAAATGTATAGATATAGCAAAACCAGTCTGGCTGTAGGGTTTTAAAAATCCTGTGAGTAGAGTAATTATGTCATGTTACTGGAGGTTTCTTATAGCATGAATGAAAACGTCTTCTCTTGTTTACACTGTGGCAACAAATGATCATGGCCTGGAGATTCACATTTCAGCCCTGCTTTTGAATATAGATGCACATTTTCCAGACAATAATCTGGAAGGTGTAGTATTGGCAAAGCTTCTGTGTGATTCTGATGATTGATCTGGCTGAATGAATCAGTACAGTGCCAATCAGGATTCTCAGCCTTAGCACTGCAGACACTTTAGGATGGATAATTTTTGTTGGGCCAGGAAGGGAATTGTCCTGTGCATTGGGGATGTATAGCAGCATCCTGGCCTCTACCCACTAGATACCACCTTCACCCCCAGTTGTTACAACTACAAATGTTTTCACAAATTGCCAAATGTCTCCTGAGGGGCAGTAGTGTCTCCAGCTGAGAAGCACTGGTGCAAATTAAATCTAGACCTTGAGCTGCTAGAGAACAGAAGCTGTACTGTATTCACGCCTATAACCCTAGTACTCAGGAGAATGGTCAGTAAATGGCTGTGGAGTGAACGAAGGAATGAGTAACATGAATGATTGAATACCATCAGTCCTGTCTTATAGAACAAGTGTCCTCAAACTTCATGGTTTTTTAATTGCCAGATAAAACTGTATGTCGTTGTTATGCACAATTTGATATTTTAAGGCATATGTACATTGTAAATTGACTAAATGTAACTAACTAACACATACACTACCTTATACCATTATTTTTCTGGTGAGAACACTGAGCATCTATTCTCTTACCACTTTTCAAAAATACAATATATTGTTGTTAACTATAGTCACCATGTCGTACAATAGATCTCTTGAACATATTTCTTCTACCTAATTGAAAATTTTCTGTTCATTGACCATCTCTCCAAGCCCCTAACCTCCCTGTTTTTAATGATCAGTAGAGTTCTTGTTAAAACACAGAATCTCAATCCCACTCCTAGAGAATCCTTGCATAGACATGAGGTGAGATACAGTCATCTGCATTTTAACAAGCACCACAGTGATTGCTCAACCAAAATCTGAGAAAGCCCTAAGCCAGACTACAGTACTAAAAAGTACTGTAGAGGCAAAAACTTATGCTTATTATTTTTACGCCAATTAGAAAGTCTCTAGCCATTTTTACCCATCCTATTCATCCAGCATGTATAATTTCAGGGACAAGTAAACAAATATTTGGCTCTTCTACAGATCCAAGAAGAATTTGCTTTGCAAACATTCAGCTTAACCTGCAGCTGTTCATTATAATACCATTTACTATGGTGATGTTTACTTCAGGATAAAAATCAGCAGAATGTCAGCTTGGACCTCAATCTGGGATCTTTTAGTAAGAGCTCTGAGTAGAGCCATCGGCCAGATTCTGTAATCAGAGCAAGTTCTTGAAATGGGTTCTGTCTCTGCTTCAGTCGCCTCTTTTCAGAACTTGATTGAATGGAGCCTTTCAATTTCAGAGGCAGATTTTGATCCAGGTGACCACAGACCCCAGTTTCTATAGTGGGTATTTCATAGCGTTGAACAGTCAGGAAAACCACTTTAAATAGAAGAAAAATTAAATTCTAAGTAACTAAAAAATGTTTTATTTCTTAATATATGCCACTGTCAAGTTGACAGTATAATTGTTAGAAATGATATTTACACATTTTGGTTTGGTTTAATAATTTTCCTGCAAGACAGAATGCTTTGGTCAGAGGCTTGGTTTTCTTTATTTCTGTAAAGTTATTTTTGGAAAAGTTTCAATCTCATTTGTCTATGGAATAAGAATTGTTTGCCCACACTCGGAAAGCTTTTGGAGAAGAAAGGGCCTATGGAGCACTTCACAGACTCACTGGCCACAGCATTCTAAAAGTAACAGATGAAGGATTCACAGAGGTAGATTCCATCTGGGAACTATTACCCTAGCAATGAAAGGGACCTATAGAAGTAAGTACTGTTGATTTACTCTGAGAGTTATATCATCCATATTAAGAAAAGATGGGTTCATGATATGTGTATGGTTTGGAGCTATCACTTTGCACAATTCTAAGGAGCACCAACCATGTGATTGGCAGCCATATTCTGTCTCTCTCAGAGCAGTCTAGCTTAGAAATGTGCCTCCCCGGAGGTTTTAGTGAGCTGAGCTCATGCCACTGCACTCCAACCTGGGCAGCAGAGTGAGACTCTGTCTCAAAAAAAAAGAAAAAAGAAAGGTACCTCTCTCTGGAGCGGTGATTAGCCACTGAATCTTTTGCTGGCTCCAATCTGGGGTGATATTCAAAATACTTAACAATACTTAATAATAAGTATGATAATATAAATTAATACATAAATCAAATATTTCAACAACTTTTTTCTGTTCTTGAAATCAACTAAACAATAGAGCATACTATGGCTTACCAAGCAATATAAATCATGCAAAATATTCATCAGTGTATCATGGTATTTTTGAAAAGATTTGATGAATTTTAAATATTGCAGGTATGATCTTTTGTTTGACCTGTCACAGGTGAAACAATGCCTCTAAGTCACAATTGGGTGAAGGGACTGCCTCAGACTCTTCCAAAACTTCCCACCAAACTGATCATCATTTGGTCTCTGGCTTCTGACTCTCATTACAGCCAGAGTGTCACTGGGCATGTTGCCCACTCATCACAGCCAGCTACACACCTGATGCCAGTGCTTTCCACATGATGTGCCCTCAGAGGGCCAGTATCCCAGACCCTGCCAATAATGGTGCCCACTGCCCATATCACCAAACTTGGCTGTCACAAGGCAATGCTGGCTGTCGCTGGAGCAGCAGGTAAGCACTGCACTCCCCTTCTTGCTGCTGTTACTTTGATCCATGCAGTGGCTGCCAGAGGCTGCTCCCAGGCCCAGTTACCTGATTCTGCAGTTGGACAGCATCATCAAGTGTCTTATAGGTTCCATATCTAAGATATTGCACTTCCTGTTGACGGTACCGAATCCTCTCAAAACTTCTATTTATCAAATAGCAATTAGGTTAAGAATTATTATGCCCATAAAAGACTGCCTGAGACTTTAATATATTTGATATCTTTATTATTACCTAGGTCACAATGCAACAGGAGGCCCATTTATTAAAGGGCAGAGTGATATTCTAAAACGATCAGCTTGAATTAATTAGTTACCATTAGAAATTATATTACTAAGAATATTTCTGGCTGGGCATGGTGGCTCACATCTGTAATCCCAGCACTTAGGGATCTCCTGACCTCGAGTCCAAGGCAGGTGGATCTCAAGGTCAGGAGATCAAGACAATCCTGGCCAACATGGTGAAACCCTGTCTCTACTAAAAATGCAAAAATTAGCTGGGCATGGTGGTGTGTGCCTGTAGTCCCAGCTACTCAGGAGGCTGAGGCAGGAGAATTGCTTGAACCTGGGAGGCGGAGGTTGCAGTAAGCCAAGATCGTGCCACTGCACTCCAGCCTGGCTACAGAGCGAGACTCCTATCTAAAAAACAAAATAGAATATTTCTGCTACTGTTATATTATTTACAACTAGTACAGAACTGATTTAAGAGTTCAGCAACTCATTCAGGGACTTTCCAAAATGTGATTTTCAGCCTTCCAAAAGCTGATTGGCTGCCTTGAGTTTCCTAACGTAGTATATGGATCCCATTCTCATAGCCCAGCCTGAGTAAGATGGAAATGTGGTTTAGTCATTAGTTCATAAGACCCAAAGCAAATCTACTGTAGTGGTTGAAATTGGAAGACTTTACGTATATTTGCTTCTAGTTTTGAAAGGAACCTTTTAAAATTTTTCCTTTTGAGTGAGATGGAGTATAAACACAGATTATTAAGTGATAACTAATGAATATTCAAAGAACAGAGTTACTTTATTGTTATTGATTAACTGATACATGGAATAAAATAATATGATTTCTCTAGAGACAGCAACCATACCTTATTATTTATTCTTCTTCCAGTGAGTACATAGGACTCAGTACACTGAAACGTAAACAAAAGTTTAAATGAGTAAATCAATGAGTGAATGAATAAATGAAAGGCCTCTCCTTAAGCTAGAAGTAGGGAGTTGAGGGTTGGGGAAAATGCTCTAAAATGGGAATAGGATGGCTTTTGAAGCCAGACAGATCTTGGCCAGAATGCCAGGTTTCTCTGGCACTTCCCTATCATGTAGCCTTGGATGTATCACTTAACTTCTATGGGCCTTGGTTTCAAAACCTAGAAAATGAAGGCTGTGGGGCAGAAGCAATACTGTAATACTTATATTGCAGAGTTTTCATATAAATGTTAATAAGGTTCATAAAGCTTCAGGCATATAATAAGTGATAAAAATGTGGAAACTTTATCACATTACTGGCCACTCATTATTCACTGAAAATATTAATCCTAAAGCATAATTGAACTTATCTTAGTATATAAAGTTCAATTATATTATATTAATCGTTGCTTCTTTGCATTAATGAACAACTCTGGAATAGCTGAGAGGAATCACATAATCAAGTCAATATGCAGATTTACTTTGTAAATACTCAGATAAGCACATGGCAAACTTCAATCAGGTCTCCTCCTTTCCAGAAGAAACAGTAGAACAGCACAAGATAACATACAAAGCTTCATTTTAAAAGGGTTCTAATTTGGATGTTTCCAAAAATATATTGGTTATTCTTTTCTTTAGCAATTACTTTTTTTTTTTTTTTTGGAGTTTCACTCTTGTTACCCAGGCTGGAGTGCAATGGCGTGATCTCGGCTCACCGCAACCTCCGCCTCCTGGGTTCAAGCAATTCTCCTGCCTCAGCCTCCTGAGTAGCTGGGATTACAGGCACGTGCCACCATGCCCAGCTAATTTTGTGTATTTTTAGTAGAAACGAGGTTTCACCATGTTGACCAGGATGGTCTCAATCTCTCGACCTCATGATCCACCCCCCTCAGCCTCCCAAAGTGCTGGGATTACAGGCTTGAGCCACTGCACCCGGCCAGCAATTACTTTATACAGGACTAGACATTCAAGTTGTGTTAGCAGAAGAAATGGACACACTTTGGAGAAAGAACTGGAACTGATGAGGCCCCAAGTCTACTGCTCAAGCGTGGTCAGAATGGGCTTCTATGCTGTCCTTTATTTCCTGATTAGCCTTCAACAATGAGGATAATTGGTTGTCTAGGACCTGGCTCAGTTCTTGACCTTTTGCTGTCCAATCTTGGAGATATGGTTCATATTGCCTTCATCTAGAGGATAACCCTACTGGAGCATGCCAGGTGACCAAGTAAGAAAACTAGGGATTATCTCATTTGGTTATAGTTTGCTACCTTCAGTTGGTTAAGCTTCAGTGCATAGAATAGAAAACATTAAAGTTAGAAGGGATCTTAACTAGCCCAACACCCGCCTTGTGGCCAGATGTGGTGGCTCGTGCCTGTAATCTCAGCACTTTGGGAGGCTGAGGCCGACAGATCACCTGAGGTCAGGAGTTCAAGGCCAGCCTGGAGAACATGGTGAAGCCCCATCTCTACTAAAAATATAAAAATTAGATGGGTGTGGAGGCAGGTACCTATATAATTCCAGCTACTCGGGATGCTGAGGCAAGAGAATCGCTAGAACCCAAGAAGCAGAGATTGTGGTGAGCTGAGATCACACCATTGCACTCCAACCTGGGGAACAAGCATAAAACTCCACCTCAAAAAAAAAAAAAAAAAAAAGAAAAGAAAAGAAAAAGAAAGAGAGAAAGGAACAGAAATTGAGTCGCCTAAAGGGTGGTAACTAATTATGGAGAATTGCATCAGTGATTAGAACAGCCAATGCCCTTTCCATGTCATGTGGATAGATGCCCACTCTTCTGTAGATTCCTATAGTTTAAAGCAAGCGTCCCCAAACTACAACCCATGGGCCACATGCGGCCCCCTGAGGCCATTTATCTGCCCCCCACCCGCCGCACTTCAGGAAGGGGCACCTCTTTCACTGGTGGTCAGTGAGAGGAGCACAGTATGTGGTGGCCCTCCAACGGTCTGAGGGACAGTGAACTGGCCCCCTGTGTAAAAAGTTTGGGGACACCTGGTTTAAAGGATGCTGAAAAAGAGAAAATGGGTGTCATTGTTTAGGTCATTTACACCAAAATTGAAGCTACATATTCCCATAAGAGGTTAGTAAGAGTAATGGCATCTTTTATACAAAGGACAGCATAACAAGATATAATACATGTACTTATAAATATATTAATTTATAATAAGTTACATATATCTACCTGTTTCTAAGAACGAATTAACTCTTTTCACTTTAACTTTTAACAGTAAAACACATATAAGATAGAATAGTTAAAAAAATAAAGATCAATAAGAGAGACTAGTAGCGTATCAACTGAGGAAGACAGGAGATAATTAAGTCCGAAAATTAGCATTAGATAATCAGAATGAGCATTAAATTTAACTCTGAGATTCTTAGCAGCCAATGCGAAAAGAAAGATAATGGGTTAAAAAGTCATCTGCTATCTGTTAAAGGGCCCATTCCAGTTCTTCCAGTGAAAGTTTCCTGGTGAGTAATTACAAGAGGACTTTCTTGCATGGTTTTTTCTTCAAAGGATACTGAATAATGCAACAGACAATGCCTTTGATACCATCATATAGAAGATGCAAAAATGCTCTTCATGTGCCAAATTAAAATATTCACTTCAATAGCAGTACAATATTAAATTCTGTGAAGGCTTTTTTGAGTTATATGTGTACGTTGGTATAAGGGAGTTGTCACAAAGCAGGCAAACATGGAGAGGAAAATGATGTGATCAGGAGGTAATATTTTAGACCCCGGGTGCTTCTTTTGAAGCAAATGGGCTGAATATGAACAGTTGCACAACTAAGTGTGTAAGTTCAAGCCTGCTTTAGAAGCCTCTAGTGAGTTGATATTGATAGAAACTGAGCCCTCATTTACAACTTTGTAACCTCACAGTACTGGCTACCTTGAGTAGTCATAGGAATTTTGAATGCTACTCTTCTTGACATGTTTTCAAACTGAGAAACTAGGGATACAGCACAGTTAAAAAGCATCTGTTTTAAGAAGTGGAGGAAGTTGCAGTACCATAGCTTACCAAAACAGGCAACTTATCACTTGTCTCAAGGTCTGTGGTTAAAAGCCACCACTTGCAAGTCTGAGGAACTGGAGTGTGGGGTATTGTCTGGCAGAGTAACCAGTGAGTTGAGCTATCTGGGAGGAGCAGAGGGGAGATGGCAGTTCTAGGGAAGCCTCTTCAAGCTCGTGCCAGCGCTGATTCACAGGCCCAACCTTGTGGGGCTTGAGGAAGAATGCAAATGAAAGCCCACGTTCTGTTTGTGAAACTATTTAAAAGTTATAAATCAAGCTAACCAATGATAGATAAAATACCTCCTATCCTTTTACTTTCATAAATGTACCTTAAGAATGGACTAGAAGGCCAGGTTCAAATTTGAAACCTCAAATTCTGTGAATAGCACAATCAGCCCCTTCTCTTCTCAGCTTGACCTTAACCCTCATTGCAAAGGTCCTCATGCACATGTGTGTGAACCTCCTAGCCTGAATGCCCAAGAAATTTTGCTACCCCCTCTCCAGACAGCTAGAAAGCTACCCCTTAGGCCTGCACATCCCTGGAGATGCACAGAGCAGAGCATAGTTCACCCAAGAGAAGAAGGACCCAGGTGGCAGGACTGCAGAGAGCCTGAAAGCAAGCTCAGGACATCTGGTCAAGGAATTCTGGGATCCCAGGTATTTAGAGACAGGAAATGGGCTCCACATGGACACACACATCTCTTAGGCCTGGCAGACTCCTCATCTTATGAAGAACGTGCAGCCAGAAGTGGGTCATAAAAAAGCCCTCTAGCCTTGGTCTGAAGGTGGTGGTGAGGAACAACTAAACACTGGTTGTAAGAACAATCTAAGGGCAAAATCTGCCCACCAACATTCCCCTCCTCAGCTCCGTTGTGCATCAGAGTTGATTCAGCCAATCTGGCTCCCTGATAAGGACCTTGTCGTTGAATTGCATTACTCTATACAAGTCCTTCCTAAAGCTGCACCATAGGACTTAGAGATTCTTCACTGATGGAAGAGAATCTAGCATCCTCCCCTACAAGAACTCCCCCAAAATCCAGAATGCTCCTCCCTGCTCTGCCTTCTCTCCCACAGCAGCTCCTCTGGCTCCATGTTTCAGGTCCAATGTTTGCCCAGGCTCCTCCATCCCACCTGTGTAGCCTGCCACCCACCATTCAGACGGACAGCACTTGGATCTGTCCAGGGTGCTGCTCACAGGGTCTGGTTACTCTGGATGTTGTAGCAGTCCTCACTACAAGTCAGTCCCTTGGGTCTGCCTCATTCAGACCCCTCTTCTTAATAACACCTAAAATATTTCTTTATCTTGGGAATTTAAAATGACAAAAAAAATGAATGAGTTAAGGGCACAGGCTTTCAACTAGACTTGAGTTTGAAACCCAGGTCTTCCACTTACTAGCTTTGTAAACTGCAACAAGTTACTTAAACTTCCTAAGCTTCAATTTCACCACCTAAAAAATAAAGAGATAATACTCACTCTGTATATTTGCCATAAGAATTAGATAAACTGTCTGGGCGTAGTGGCTCATGCCTGTAAACCCAGCACTTTGGGAGGCCAAGGCGGGTGAATAACGAGGTCAGGAGATTGAGACCATCTGGCTAACATGGTGAAAACCCATCTCTACTAAAAATACGAAAGATTAGCCAAGTGCAGTGGCATGCACCTGTAGTTCTAGCTGCTCAGGAGGCTGAGACAGGAGAATCACTTGAACCAGAGAGGCAGAGGTTGCAGTGAGATGAGATAGCACCACTGCACTCCAGCCTGGGTAACAGAGAGAGACTCTATTTCAAAAAAAAAAAAAAGAATTAGATAAACCAATGTACGTAAAATACTTAGTTCAGTAGTACCTGGCACATCGGAAATGTTTCATAAACATTGAGGCCCTTCCTTCAAAACTATTTTTAAGGAGGTCATTTCCTCCAAAATCTATAGATCTTCCTTCTAAGTCTGGGTTTTCAGTTTAGCATTCAGGGCCCTTTGGTAGTTGCCTCTGTCCTCATCTCTTGTCTGTCCCTGAGATGACTTTCTTGTTTCTGCCAAGTAATTTTCATACAAGTGACTCACACTTTCTGTCTTCCATGGCTCTGCTCCTGTTATTCCAACTGCAGTGTGTTCAGCCCCTGGGCTGTTCTTGCCATTGGACCTCCTCTCTCCAATACCAGGTCTCATCCATCTCAAGCCCTACCTCAGTACTCACCTCTTCCAAAGAGCCTATGGCTGCCTTCTCTTTGCATTTTCCTTTCCGCAAGTGGTAGACTGTATTTCTGACAATAGCTGCTGCTGACCTCTCTGATCCCACATCCTCTGTAGCAATGTGACCTTGCCAAGAAGTGAAGTTTATTTCTTCTCCCCCTGAACCTAGATGGACTCGGATTGCTTTGTCCAATAGAATGGTGGTCAAGTGTGGCTTCCAGGATTTCTGAGCCCAGGCCTTAGGACTGTCAGCTTCCGTGTTATACCTTAGAATGCTAACTCGGTGTTAGGCAAACTGCTTTGTTAGAAACCCAACCACCCTTAAACTGCCATACACTAAGGAAGTTCAAGCTAGCCATGTGGAAAGCCATTTGGAGAGAGAAGGATGCCTGCCAGCCCCCAGCTGTGTTAGCCATCAGCAGCAGCCAACCTCCAACATGGTGTCAGTGATCCCCATCTCCTGGTATTCATATGCTTGTCTAGTCTCCTCTGATATAGTACCAGGATTGGTCTGTGTGACCAATAACATATGACTGAAGTATTTGTTGGTATATCACTTCTAAGGTTAAGGTATAAAATACTGCTCTCTCTTTTTCTCTCCTCACTTGCTCTGGAACACTCTAGCTCTTATGAAAGTTAAGTAAGTTGTCAAAACTCACTCATAGCTAGCAACCCAGATTCAAGTTCAGGCTTCAGGGTTTCAAAGCCCAGATAATTAACCACTGCATTCTCTACCTCTTTTAGGAAAATTTAGGAGACCTAAAAATATACTTCTCTTAATGCTTAGTAATAATGGAATCTTTGCCCCCTGCCTATGTCCTGAATGAAATTGCCTAGATTTTTTTCTAGGGTTATGGTTTTGTGTTTTACATTTAAGTTTTTAGTCCATCTTGAGTTAATTTTTGTATAAGGTGTAAGAAAGGGGGCCAGTTTCAATTTTCGGCATTTGGCTAACCAGTTTTCCCAGCACCATTTATTAAACAAGGAATCCTTTCCACATCGTTTGTTTTTGTCAGGTTTGTCAAAGATCAAATGGTTTTAGATGTGTGGTCTTATTTCTGAGATCCCTATTCCATTCCATTGGTCGATGTGTCTGTTTTTGTATCAGTACTGTGCTGTTTTGGTTACTGTGGTCTTGCAGTATAGTTTGAAGTTGGGTAGTATGATGCCTCTAGCTTTGTTCTTTTTGCTTAGGATTGTCGTGCTATATGAGATCTTTTTTTGGTTTCTTATGAATTTTAAAGTAGTTTTTTCCAATTCTGTGAAGAATGTCAATGGTAGTTTGATGGGAATAGCATTGAATCTATAAATTACTTTGGGTAGTCTGGCCATTTTCGTAATATTGATCCTTCTTATCAATGAGCCTCATTTCATTTTTCTTTGCTGATATGCATTGAGCAAATTAGCTGCAGTCTTAAGTCAATCAAAGAAATTAATGTATTATGACCCAGAATGCTGCTTTTGGGCTAAGATGTTTGTCCTCCTTTATGCTGCTAATGCCAAGGTTTGGTTGCTTTGAACTTTATTATTTAAATCTATTTATTTTGCTTCCGGGTATGAGTGTTAATAGCATGGTAACTTGCTGTTAGCTTCTCAATTGACTCTTATTTGCAAGGCCTCCTGTGCCACATTGTGTGGGGGTTAAATAAGCTGTGTTGAAGAGAGTTCCTGCCTCCAAAAAGCTTAAATCTAGTGATGCTTAATGGGTTTAGCTGGCTCTCTGGGTGGAACAAGGGGAGGGGTAAGAAGGAATTCATTCATTCTCCAAATACTTTTAGAGCATCTATGATGTTGGAGGTGCTAGGCATTTGGAAATCATCAGTGAACAAAATAGACAATGAGTCTGTAGAGCTTATTATAGTTGGAGGAGACAGGCATTAAATCACAAGGTCAATGTATGAGTGTTATCTCCCACTGGAAGGTGACATGTATTCACAAAAAATTAGACTTGGGTGAGGGGGAAGGAAGTGTCTTCATAAGTCAGGCTCTTCACAGGCACTCTTGATTATCAAAATAATCCAACCCTGTAATTGGAAAAACAAGAAAATTCAGGTTTAGGGAAACTAAGACACTTTGATCTTTATAATCCAAAAGCCACCCTATCACTATACCATGTGATATGGTACAGTTCTAAAATAAAGGCAAGTTCAATGGAAGCAAATAAGAAAGCAGTGAATTCTAAAGGGGCTTTTCAGAGTCTTGAAAGAGGAGAGGGAAGATGATCCAAGAGAGAACTCGGAATACATTTGTATATGTCTATTTCAAAACATTGACTTTTCAGCTCAAATCCACACAATTGTGTGAAAGTCTGACTATCTCCAACCTGAGAACACAAAAGGTTTTCCTACTAAATGGGAACTTATTTGCTAAAAGCCAACTGAATTCCACAGCACTGCAACATTCAGATAAAATGCCAAGACATAAAGTGGTGCTCTCATAGTAAGGAACAGAGCTTCCAGGTCAGCATTTTCAAAAGAAAAAAAAAAAAGGCCTGTGGCTCTGAGCCAGAAAGACCTCCTTCCAAGAAGGAGTCGGCTGGGGCTCAAGTCCCTACTGGGGTAGGAGCTCAACAGCGGTAACTCCTCTCAGATGGCCTCTCCACAGCAGTAACTCCTCAGGCCTTGGGGGAGGTTGCAGCATGACTGCCCTTGCTCATTCATTGTCTGTCACAGAGCTCTGCCCATGGCTTCACCCATTACGGAAATTGAGGCTATTTTTTTTCAGGCCTGTCTTTATTAATTGTAATGCTTTGGCTATCTTCCAAACCATCTTCTTAACTGAGTACTTATATGCATTTCCTGAAGAATGTGAATTGAATTTTTTCCATTATCTGATTCATGTTCTTAAGTTGGATGGCCTTTTTTCCGATGTGTTTAATAATGGTTTTCTTTTTGTATGGTTTCGGTTGAAATGTAATGTACATCCAGAGAAGTACAAAAATCATAAGAGTACAGAAAGCTTGATGAATGTTCACAGAGTGAGCATACTTAGACAACCAGCACCTAAATTAAGAAACAGAACCTCCCCAGCTCCCCAGAAGCCCTCTTCTCCCTCTCCCAGTCACCGTTTTCCACCCAGGGTAACCTATGATTTAACTTCTAATAACAGTGATTAGTTTCACCTGATTAGAAATTTACATAAATGTAAGTGGAATTATATAGTATGTATTCCTTGTGTTCGGCTTATTTTACTCAACATGATATTTGGCTATGCAGTTGCCAGTGCCTGCAGTTTGTGCATTGTCAGATTGTATAATGTCTCCATAGTGTGAATAGACCACAGGTATCTATTTATTCTGCTGCTGATGGCATTTGGGTTGTTCCCAGTTTGGGGCTAAACCATTTAGCTGGTTGCTTTAAATTAGTGAAACTTATATGTGATTGAGAAGAAAAAAAATATGCTATTAATGGATAGTCGATCATTATGAGCAGAATTCTAACTTCAGAAATTTATGCTAGACAGTAAGCTCCTTGAAAACAAGGTCTAGATAGAAGAAATAAGTTCAAGAAATCTATTGTATAACACAGGGATTATAGTTAACAATATATTGTATTCTTGAAAAATTGAAGAGAATGGATGTGAAGTGTTCTCGCCACAAAAGTGGTAACTAATTGAGGTAATGCACATATTAATTAGTGACATTTTGTCATTTCATTGTATATATATATATATATATATATATATATATATATATACTTCAAAATGTCGTGTTATACACAAGAAACACACATAATTTTTTCTGCTGATTGAATTTTTTAAAAGAACTACTGGAGAGAGAGAGGAGAGAGGGAGATTACGGGAATTGGTTCATGTGATTATGAAAGCTAAGAAGTCCCGTAATCTGCCATCTGCAAACTAGAGACTCAGAAAAGCCAGTGGCATAATTTAGTTCAAGCTGTAACGATTCAGAATTGGCCAGAAAATAGGGTAAAGCCACGATGAATCTTTAGTTTGGAAATATGTGATTTTCTTCCTGTTCATCAAATATAGATAAGTTGCTTCTCTTAGGGAAAACTGCAGGAAGAAATGCCTCCAAAATTCCTTGTTATTGACTAGAATAAAAAATAATGATAAGCAAGCTAGATTACAAGTAAGGTATTAATACATATAAAAATTTAAATTGTTTTTAGTTTTCAAAATTAAATGTATAGTCAACACAAAGAGAAATTAAACAAGGAAAATGTGCAGCAAATATAACAGGTAAAAAGTTTCATTATAAAATATTTGTAGAAAACATTAACAAAAATGTAGACCTCAATAATCTATAAATAAAATATCCACAGAAAATGTTATGTAACTGCTTAGCTAATATTTAAAAAGTTCAACTACAATAGTAATAAAGAAATACTAATAAAAACAACAGAAAAACATTTATTTGATCAAGTCAGCAAATGTATTTAGGTGATAATACTCAGAGATGTTGAAGATGGACACTGTAACAGTGTAGATGAGACTAAATTAGTATAATCTTGGGATTCATTTTAAAAGTATGTGTCAAATAGATGTTTATTACTTTATACAATAATTCTACTTCTGTAAATCTATTGTAAGTGTTCAAAAATTTAGCAAAACTTAATCAACAAAAAATCATCAGTGTTACTTAGACAGTGAAACAGTAAAAACCACTCAAAATTAGAAGAATTATTATGTATTCTATTCAATACAACTATGAAAAATAATGTTTACATAATTTGCAGTGTAACAGAAGAGCTTTATAATAATGTTAAGTAGGAGGGGCAGGTCATAAAAATACAGCATGGTTGCAATAATGCGAAAACTTTGTTAAAAACTTATATAAATTCATAAAAATCTAACCATCACACACCCAAAAAACAAATAAAATATATCAAAATAGCAAATAAACGGTGGTTTCTGAGTGGTAGGAGTAGGAATGAGGTTTTCCTCCTTTCAACTTATCCATGATTGTATGCATTCTTTGTGTGATAATAAGGATATTTACTTTTCATATTAGAACAAATTGAGGGTAATAATTGAAATAGTAAACTGGTGAGGAAAGGATGAGGAAGAGATTTTTTGGAGTCAGGACTTCCACACATTCCATATCACACTCTGTATTCTGGCTTAGCCTGAAGGGCTTGCAATATCTCTTAATTCCTAATTTTTCAATATGGGCCAAAAAGTAGAACACTCAAGAACATCAGAGAGCTACTGTGGATCTAAAATCTGTAACAAGCATCCATGCCTGAAGAAAGGTGACCTTTTTGTTTCAAGTGTCATTTGTCTTTTCAGCTCAACAAACACTTCAGGTCACAAGTCTATGTCACTTTGCTCATCAAAACTCCCAACTGACACAGCTCTGTGATACAATGCTAGTCTCTGGAATTGACATAAGAGAAATATATTTTTAGTCCAGAACGTTTGAGCCATTGGACCAAATATCAGGTACTTTGATCCTATGGTTCTGGAGGTCTATATCATTCAGATTTTAGTCATGGACTGCGAGAAAGTGAATTGATTAATGTGTGACAATTCATGGTCTGTTTTTATCACAGCTAAACTAGTCAGAGATCAAGTGTGAATTTTCATTGTCCATAATCACTTTGTAGGAAATGATAGTATGATGGCTTTCTCCTTTACAATTACATTAAAAAAAGATTCTATCACTAGTTTTGGTTTGGAGCTACCATTTTTTCAAACATCCATGGTGTTTTTTGTTTGGATTGGTTTGGTTTTTAGGCAGTTCAATTGTGCTTCCTTAATAGTAGTTCTCTCTTAATGTTGAGATAAGCTTTAAGGAGGCAGTATCAGTGTGTATCTCGAAGAGATCACTGGATTCTGGGTTCACACAGCTTTGTGACCAGCAAGCCAAAACTACTACTGTCAGTTTCTCTTGTCCATAAGAAAGTCCATATATCTGCCCTACAAATCTTGTAGGATGTGGTGAAGATCAAATGTAATATTATATATTAGGATACTACATAAATGAAAATTAATATTAATTTATGATTTTGTAAAGGTTGAAATAAATTTGTTGTTGTTGTTTTACTTTAAGTTCCAGGACACATGTGCAGAACATGCAGGTTTGTTACATAGGTATACACGTGACATGGTGGTTTGCTGCTGCCATCAAGCCAGTCATCTTGGTTTTAAGCCCTGCATGCATTAGGTATTTGTCCTAATGCTCTCCCTCCCTTTACCCCCAACCCCTTGATAGGCCCCAGTGTATGTTGTTCCCCCACTGTGTCCAAGTGTTCTCATTGTTCAACTCCCACTTATGAGTGAGAACATGTGGTGTTTCGTTTTCTGTTCCTGTGTTAGTTTGCTGAGGATGATGGCTTCCAGCTCCATCATCCTTGCAAAGGACATGATCTCATTTTTTTTTATGGCTACATAGTGTTCCATGGTGTATATGTGCCACATTTTCTTTATCCATTCTATCATTGATGGGCATTTGAGTTGGTTCCAAGTCATTGCTATTGTAAATAGTGCTGCAGTAAACATACGTGTGCATGTATCTTTATAGCAGAATGATTTATATTTCTTTGGGTATATATGGTATTTCTGGTTCTAGATTCTTGAGGAATCACCACACTGTCTTCCACAATGATTTAACTAATTTACATCTCCACCAATAGGGTAAAAGCATTCCTATTTCTCCAAATCCTCGCCAGAATCTATCGTTTCTTGACTTTTTAATAATCACCATTCTGACTGGCATGAGGTGGTACCTCATTGTGATTTTGGTTTGCATTTCTCTAATGAGCAATGATGTTGAGTTTTTCCATACGTTTGTTGGCCGCATAAATGTCTTTTTTTTTTGAGACGTGCCTGTTTATATCCTTCACCCATTTTTTAATGGGGTTTTTTTCTTGTAAATTTGTTGAGTTTCTTGTAGATTCTGGATATTAGACCTTTGTCAGATGAGTAGATTGCAAAACTTTTCACCCATTCTGTAGGTTTCCTGTTCACTCCAATGACAGTTTCTTTTGCTGTGCAGAAGTTCTTTAGTTTAATTAGATCCCATTTGTCAATTTTTTCCTTTGTTGCCATTGCTCTTGGTGTTTTAGTCACGGTCTTTGCCCATGCCTATGTCCTGAATGGTATGCCTAGATTTTCTTCTGGGATTTTTATGGTTTTGGGTTTCACATTTAAGTCTCTAATCCATCTTGAGTTAATTTTTGTATAAGGTGTAAGGAAAGGGTCTAGTTTCAATTTTCTGCATATGGCTAGCCAGTTTTCCCAACACCATTTATTAAATAGGGAATCATTTCCCCGTTGCTTGTTTTTGTCAGGTTTGTTGAAGATCAGATGGTTGGAGATGTGTGGTTTTATTTATGAGGCCTCTTTTCTGTTCCATTGGTCTATGTATCTGTTTTGGTACCAGTATGGTGCTGTTTTGGTTACTGTAGACTTGTAGTATAGTTTTATGTCAGGTAGCATTATACCTTCAGCTTTGTTCTTTTTGCTTAGGATTGTATTGGCTATATATGCTCTTTTTTTTGGTTCCGCATAAAAGTTAAAGTAGTTTTTTCTAATTCTGTGAAGAATATCAATGGTAGTTTGAATCTATAAATTACTTTGGGCAGTATGGTCATTTTCATGATATTGATTCTTCCTATCCATGAGGATGGAATGTTTGTTTGTGTCTCTTCTTATTTCCTTGAGCAGTGTTTTATAGTTCTCTTTAAAAAAATCCTTCACATCCCTTGTAAGCTGTATTCCTAGATATTTTATTCTCTTTGTAGCAGTTGTGAATGGGAGTTTACTCATGATTTGGCTCTCTGCTTGTCTATTGTTGGTGTATAGGAATGTTTGTGATTTTGGCACACTGATTTTATATACTGAGACTGCTGAAATTGCTTATTAGCTTGAAGAGCTTTGGGGCTGAGACAATGGGGTTTGTAAAATATAGAATCATGTCATCTACAAACAGAGACAATTTGACTTCCTCTCTTCCTATTTGAATATCCTTTATTTCTTTCTCTTGCCTGATTGCCCTGGCCAGAACTTCCAATACTGTGTTAAATGGGAGTGGTCAGAGAGGGCAACCTTGTCTTGTGCCGGTTTTCAAAGGGAATGCTTCGAGCTTTTGCTCATTCATTATGATATTGACTATGGGTTTCTCAAAAATACCTCTTATTATTTTGAGATAGGTTCCATCAATACCTAGTTTATTAAGAATTTTTAACATAAAGTAATGTCAAATTTTATCTAAGGCCTTTCTGCATCTATTGCGATAACCATGTAGTTTTTGTCATTGGTTCTGTTTATGTGATGGATTATGTTTATTGATATGTGTATGTTAAACCAGCTTTGCATCTCACGGATGAAGCTGACCTGATTGTGGTGGATAAGCTTTTGACGTGCTGCTGGATTCCATTTGCCAGTATTTTATTGAGGATTTTGGCATGAATGTTCATCAGGAGTATTGGCCTGAAGTTTTCTTTTTTGTTGTGTCTCTGCCAGGTTTTGGTATCAGGATGATGCTGGCCTCATAAAATGAGTTAGGGAAGAGTCTCACTTTTTCAATTGTTTGGAATAGTTTCAGAAAGAATGGTACCAGGTCCTCTTTGTAACTCTGGTAGAATTCGACTGTCAATACATCTGGTCCTGGGCTTTTTTTTTTTTTTTTTTTTTTTGGTTGGTAGGCTATTAATTACTGCTTCAATTTCAGAACTTGTTATTGGTCTATTCAGAGATTCGACTTCTTCCTTGTTTAGTCTTGGGAGGGTGTTTGTGTCCAGGAATTTATCTATTTCTTCTAGATTTTCTAGTTTATTTGCATAGAGGTGGTTATAGTATTTTCTGATGGTAGTTTGTATTTCTGTGGGATCAGTGGTGATATTCTTTTTATCATTTTTTATTGTGTCTATTCGATTCTTCTCTCTTTTCTTCTTTATTAGTCTGGTGGTCTATCTCTTTTGTTGATCTTTCCAAAAACCAGCCACTGGATTCATTGATATTTTGAAGGTTTTTTTGTGTGTGTGTGTGTCTCTGTCTCCTTCAGTTCTGCTCTGATCTCAGTTATTTCTTGTCTTCTGCTAGCCTTTGGATTTGTTTGCTCTTGCTTCCCTAGTTCTTTTAATTATGATCTTACAGTGTTGATTTGAGATCTTTCCAGCTTTCCGATGTGGGCATTTAGTGCTATAAATTTCCCTCTTAACATTGCTTTAGCTGTGTCCCAGAGATTCTGGTACGTTGTCTCTTGGTCCTCATTGGTTTCAAAGAATGAAGTAAATTTTAAATAAAATTAGCTTTGTAATATAACTGGAGCTACAGTTCTTTGTTCATATGCTCAATATCCTAAGTTTGGATTTTGGTTCTGCTGTTAACTAGATATGTGACCTTAAACAATCTATTTAAATGTTTTTGTTTTCTCACCTCTAATGTATATCAATGCCTATTATCCATGGGGTTTGTGAGCATTGTAGATTATATTCGTTGTAAAAGCACAGAGAAATGTGACTGACTACAATTATTGTTATCATAATTATTCTGGGTTAAATGAAGTTAAGGCTTCACCAATTGGAATAATAATTTTTGTCAAGATTTATGGCCAACTTGAAAAATAATGGCAAACAGAAAATCTTTTTCTTTGAAACAGGGTTAGCATTTATGAAATATTTGAATTATTCAGTAATTTTCTTTTCCTGTATCCTTTATTTAACAATGATGTACTTCATAGGGACTATGTAATGTCCATTTCTTTATTTTAGAGGGAACTTTTTTTAAAGGTGTAGTTAAAACTTGTTTAACACAGAGATACTATTATGGCATATTTGATTTCTTCTCTCATTTGCATTTATGTATTTAATAAATCTACTTTGAACTGAGCATTATGTCTGGATTAATGCCAGAGGTGAAGGTACAGACAAAAAATTGGCTATGATGAGAGGAAAGATACCCGAGGAGAGTCCTAAAACTGTATCTACACCTGAGCTACCTTAATTGAAATGACCATGAATAACATAGGCAGGGTCTGGATCTGAGGTGAGAATTATGCCCTGTTCCAAAGGAAATCCATTTCAGATCTTTGATCTACCTTGGAATGCACCAAATTCCCCCCTCAACCCTGGAACAAACTTGTCGCAACACTTCGGTATTCTACTGCCAGAGCAACTCCGAGTTCACTGTCTTCTATCCAATCCTGACTTATATTCCTGAAGCCAGCTCAGAACAAAATAAGGTTTATTTGCTCCAACTATCACACCTGATTAAATTCTCATTTCTATGGAGCAACAGCTTAGAGTGAAGAGAAATAAATGTTGGTAAAGACGTACTTATACTATTTATTAGAGTAGAGACATAGACTAAGAATCTCTTAAGATCTGAAGGAGAATATTCCAGGTGCTGAACATTCTATCTTTTAATTATTACAAAATTCAATTTGGAACAGAATAAATTGGGAGATAATTTGCCTTATAATAAGAATGTGACTAGGAGTTAGATTTTGAAATTATTGAAAAGCAAATCTAATCACAGTTTACAATATAAATAAGAATAGTTCATGATTCCTTCAGAGTATGAAGTACATGTAGATTTTATAAAACTCTATTATAATAGCATTTTATAATACTTTACCATGATCTTTCACATTTATTCAAATTTGGAATGCTTTAGAATGAACGTATACATATCTTTAGAGATATTGGACACTTGATTCCAGACCACTAAAATAAAGCAAATAATGTAATAAGAGTCATGTACATTTTTTTGTTTCCCAGTAGATATGAAAGTTATATTTATACTATAATCTAGTCTATTAAGTATGCAATAGCATTATGTCTAAAAAGTACTTTAATTAAAAGATATTTTATTACTAAAAAATGCTAAAAATCATCTGAGCCTTCAGGGAGTTGTAATCTTTTTGCTGGGGAGGGGTCTTGCCTCAATGTTAATGGCAGCTGGCTGATGACGGTGGTGATTGCTGAAAGCTGGGGTATCTGTGACAATTTCTTAAAATAAAATAACAGCAAATGTTGCTGCATCAGTGGACTCTTCCTTTCACAAAGGATTTCTCTGTAGCATGTGATGATGTTTGATAGCATTTTACCCACAACAGAACTTCTTTCAAAACTGAGGCCAATTCTCTCAAACCTTGCTTTATCAACTAAGTTTACATCCCATTGTAAATCCTTTGCTGTCATTTCAACAATGTTCACAGCATCTTCACCAGGAGGAGATACCATCTTAAGATTTTTTTTTTCTCATCCATGAGAAGCAATTCCTCATCCATTCAAGTTTTATCATGACATTACAGCAATTAAGTCACATCTTCTGGCTGCTCCACTTCTAATTCTAATTCTTTTGCTATTTCCATCACATCTGCAGTTACTTCCTCCACTGAAATCTTGAACCCCTCAAAATCATCCATGAGAGTGGGTATCAATTTCTTCCAAAGTCCTGTTCATCTTGATATTTTGACTTCCTCCCATAAATCATAAATATTCTTTAATGGCATCTAAAATGAAAAATTCTTTCTACAAGATTTTCAATTTACTTTGCTTAGAACTCTCAGAGGAATCACTATCTATGGCATCTATAGCTTTATAAAATACGTTTCTTAAAGAGTAAGACTTGAAAATTGAAGTGACTCTTTGATTTATGGGCTGCAGAATGGATGTTGTGTGCAGGCAAGAAAACAACATTAATCTCCTTGTATATCTCCATCAGAGCTCTTGGGTAACTAGGTGCATTGTCAACAAGAAGTAAAATTTTGAAAGAAAAACATTTTTCTGAGCAGTAGGCCTCAACAGTGCACTGGAAACATTCAGTAAACCATGCTGTAAACAGATGTGCTGTCGTTCATTGTTATTCCATTTATAGAGCACAGGAAGAGTAGATTAAGCATAATTCTTAAGGACTCGATGATTTTTGAATAGTTAATGAGCATTGGCTTCAGCTTAAAGTCACTAGCTGCATTAGCCTCTAATGAGAGAATCAAATTCTCCTTTGAGCCAAGCATTGACTTCCCCTTTCTAACTGGGCAAGTCCTAGATGGTGTCCTCTTCCAAGAGTTGTTTAGTGTAGCTAACTTCATCAATGATCATGATCTTGGCTAGATCTTCTGGATAATTTGCTGCAGCTTCTACATCAACACTTTTACTAGCACTTTTGTGTAAGTGCAGCGTCATCTTGCACTTTTCAATTTTGGAAGCAGCTTCTTAAACCTCTTGAACAAACAACTTCTGCTGACTTCAAACTTTACTTCTGCAGCTTCTTCACTTCTCTCAGCTTTCAAAGGATTGAAGAGAGTTAGGGCTTTGTTCCAGGTTGGGTTTTGACTTAAAGCAATGTTGTGGCTGGTTTGATTTTTTTCTCTAGACCACAGAATCTTTCTGCATATCAGCAATAAGTCTGCTTTGCTTTCTTATCATTTGTGTGTTCCCTGGAGTAGCACTTTTAATTTCCTTCAATAATTTTTCCTTTGCATTCAAAACTTGATTGACTGTGTGGTGTGAGAGGCCTAGCTTTTAGCCTATATCTCAGCTTTCAACATGCCTTCCTCATAAAGCTTAATAATTTCTAGCTTTTGAGTTCAAGTGAAAAGTGTGCAACTCTTTCCTTCACTTAAACATTTAAGGGCCACTGTAGCATTATTAATTGGCTTAATTTCAATATTGTCATCTCCTGGAAATAGGGAGGCCTAAGGAGAGGAAGAGAGACTTAGAGATGGCTGGCTGGTGGAGCAAACACAACATTTATTGATTAAATTTGACATCTTATATGTGCAGAGTTTGTGGTGCCCCGAAACAATTACCGTACTAACATCAAAGACCACTAACCACAGATTACTATAACGAATGTAATAATAATGAAAAAGTTTAAAATATTTTGAGAATTGCCAAAATGTGACTTAGAGACAAAATGTGCACATGCTGTTGGAAAAATGGTCCCCATAGACTTACTCGATGCAAGATTGCCACAAACCTTCAATTCGTAAAAAATGAAATATCTACAAAATGCAATAATGCCAAGTGCAATTTAAAAAATGAAGTTTGCTTGTATTAAATCATTTCCAAAGTTCTGAAAGGATCACAAATACTTTGATTCATAATAAACAATGAAACACTGGGTTATCTTTATTACTAAAGTCAAATAACTAAGATCATTTCCCCATGTTAATTTCTAATGATTTCTCAACATCTGGATTTGTTACCTTTATTCTAGCAAGGAACCCTGTTGATTCAGAGATAGCTATGTCAGATAAAGATAAAATTCTGTCCTCCCCCGGATTATATTCTGGGTAACAGTTATACCTAAGAGTGTTATATCTAAGTGGAATAAAACCAGACCTTTTCATTTTTGTGCTTTGATTGGGGGATAGAGGATCAAACATTATTATCCTTATCTGCTTATATGAACTGAAGCCCTGTCACATGCAGAATTATAGAGTATTCAGAGATGCATAGAAACCTGCCTCATAAACTTCAGGCTGCTGTGTTCATTCATTTGAAATTTTCTTCCTAAAATGGACAGTTTGAAGTAAATGTAATCAAGAGAATTACAAAAAGGGATCAAGTAATCACAATGGTATTCATGCTGAGTGCAAAACAAAGATACAATATTTTCTTCACAGAGAATGATGTAAATTTTGGCTCATTTTTTACCTATTAGTATACAAAACCAGGAAGGAGTGTTTAGCTTAAATGATTCCATTGTTCCTGAAGTTTCTTTATCCCTGGGTATAGTAGCTTAGTGACCCCTAAAACCTTTATTAAACCTGCTGCCGTTTTTATGTAGTAGACATCAGGTTGTTTTTTTTATCTGATGTAATTTTTAGTGTATGGGAAGGAGGGAATGAGGAGGAGACTGGTAGACGGTGCTGTGGTTTGAATGTCTGTGTCCCCTCCAAAGTTCATGTTGAAATTTGATTGTCAGGGCCGGGCGCGGTGGCTCAAGCCTGTAATCCCAGCACTTTGGGAGGCCGAGGCGGGTGGATCACAAGGTCGAGAGATCGAGACCATCCTGGTCAACATGGTGAAACCCCGTCTCTACTAAAAATACAAAAAAGTAGCTGGGCATGGTGGCGCTTGCCTGTAATCTCAGGAGGCTGAGGCAGGAGAATTGCCTGAACCCAGGAGGCAGAGGTTGCGGTGAGCCGAGATCGCGCCATTGCACTCCAGCCTGGGTAACAAGAGCGAAACTCCGTCTCAAAAAAAAAAGAAAGAAATTTGATTGTCAACGTAACAATATTAAGGGGCGGGGCCTTCAGAAGGTGATTTCATCATGAAGATAGAGCCTTTGTGAATGGGATTAGGTGCTCTTATAAAAGGGCTTGATGGAAAAAGTTTTTCTTTTGCCCTTCCATCTTCTGCCATGTGACAGACAGCTTTCTTCCCCTCCAGTGGATGCAATAGTCAAGGCACCATCTTGGAGGAAGAGAACGAATCCACAACAGACAATGAAACTGCTGGCGCCTTGATGTTCAATTTTCCAGAGTCCAGAACTGTAAGAAATCAATTTCTGTTCTTTAGAAATTACTCAGGTTGTAGTACTTTGGTTTGTGGCAGCACAAATGGACTAAGACAGATGTTTACATGAACTTCGATATCAGAATTTGGTCATGTCTGGAAAAACAAAACTATGTAATTTTGTAATGTTTAATTTCTATTATTGCTTTATGGCTGTCTATCCTGGTGACTTGGTAAAAACATCTGTAAATTAAGAAAGACTCTTTATTGGCTGGGTGTGGTGGTTCACAGCTGTAATCCCAGCATTTGGGAGACTGAGATGGGTGGATCACCTGAGGTTGGGAGTTCAAGACCCACCTGACCAATATGGAGAAACCCCATCTCTACTAAAAATACAAAAATTAGCCAGTCCTGATGGTGCATGCCTGTAATCCCAACTACTTGGGAGGCTGAGACAGGAGAATTATTTAAACCCAGGAGGCAGAGGCTGTGGTGAGCTGATATTGCACCATTGCATTCCAGCCTGGGCAACAAGAACAAAACACTATCTCAAAAAAAAGAAAAAGAAAGGAAGAAAAAAGAAAGGCTTTTTACTGTGACCATGTCATAGGCCTGGGTCAGTCTGAAGATAAAAGTATCAAAAATAATATTATATTTCTTACCATGGCAGCCAGCCAACTCATTGGTGTTGCTTTTAATTAAACCCACATGAGCTCTTACAGCAGCACAGAGAACAAAGCAATGCCTCTTTTGAATTTGCATTGGCTTTTCTGACCACAAAGCAGGCATTCAAATTTGCCTGTTATGAAAAATGGTGGAGTGTCATCCCATTTATCTGCCATGTTGCCCTGCCCCCTGAGATGGTTAAGTGCTTCCTTCATACTTTGATTTAACTCTGTAAACACCCTACTCAGTCTATTAAAATGACCTGCTTTACACTGGAAGATGAAATTAGTTTAGGTGTTCATGATACATGATCGTCTTTACCCGGTCAGAAGGCAATTGTCCCCTTCATTGGACTCCTCTCCCTCCTGGAGCTGATGAATTGTCCACCCCTACTGAGAACATATTTGTCTTATTCTGTTGCCCCACGTGTTTGGAGATGTCCTATGGTTTTGTCCCATCTTCTAGAGGGAAGCTAGGAATTCTTTCCTCATTTTCCTTACAGCAAATATGTAGGTATGGGTCCTAGGTTAAGCCAATCCTAGGTCACCCTTGTGAAGGCTTAACTTCAGAAAAAGAATGTGGCAAAACACACACTCTTCGGCAGCTGTTAACTGGTAAAAGTGGCAATGAAGGTGTCTGGCTGTTTGAGGGCAGCAGGAAGGCTCTGGCCTTCCATCGGGGGTGGAATCATGGTAGTAGTGCCCAGTACTGATGGCCAGGAGATCTCCACTTGAGCAGCCCATAATATGATTTGGACATTCACTCCTAGCTTGTAGGCTTTAAGCCTGAGCCTATGGTCCTCCCAGAGAACTTCCCAAAAGACCCACTATCCTTTGAGCAGCTTAATATCATTTAATAGATTCCTTTTCTAATTGAATTGTCTCCTGCTCTTTGGTTTATAAGAACCCTGAGAGAAATACAGATGGAATTTTTTTATACATATAAAAAGAGTTTGTAATTCAACACCACAGTTCTATAACCTTGCCTCTCCAAGAAACTTGCATTTTATTCCTAAAGGGCTTATTATTTTTTTTTTAGTGAGTGTTTTTAAAATACATTTGAGGATACATAAACAACATTTAAACAATTTTACATGATATCCTTCGAATTATTCAGAAAGGCAGATGTACCCTGGATGCCTATGAGTTTTGTCAATCACAACTTACAAAAACTTTTTTTTTTTTTGGAACAAAGAATAAAATACATAGTGTTAACAATGTGGTGGGGGACACAGGAGGAAAAGAACAGCATAGCATGAGGAATGCTGCGGCATAAAAATGAGACTACCCTACTACTCCACACAAATATTTTGAGTATTTCATAATAAGCCCTCACTGCTGCAAAATGCAGAGAGAGATTAAAGCTAAACTAGATTTCAGGACAGGTGATGAGAGTGTGGAACGGAAATCTGAGAAAGGACTGGAGGAGAAATATTCCAAATCTCCAGGTAAAGGCTTTCTTCAGGGAAACCACAGAGCTCAGGCCCTGGACGTGAGAGGAGATGTGAGCCTTCATCAAGGGCTCCTCCCACCAGGCAGGAGTCTTCCCTGAAGCATGAATGTGGCAAACAAACAAGCAAAAGCAACGCAAGAAAAAAGAACAAACAACGTGTGCATCACACTTGTTACGTGAATAGCTGTTTCTACTTGGAGGGAAGCCCTTAGCTTAAGAGTCTCTCTTTAAGTTTTGCATATTGCATCTCACTTGCTCCATCATCATCCCCAAAAGCATTTATTAAAGGCTCCTCTTTGTGGAGTACTGTTCGGGTCCTACTCAGAACAAAGCGGGAAGAGATGGCTCCTGACTGCTAGGAGTCTATAATTCAAGTACCGAGGAAAGGCCTCCGTCTTTTTCCTCCTTCTCTGGATACCTTGTAGCAGAAATCCAGTTTATGTCTTGGCAGGAACTGGATTGAGATGGTCAGAAGGCTAAGATCAACCTTTCTCTAACTTTTCCTCTTTTAAATATCATGTGTTGAGAACATCAAAATGCTATATTAACTGTTAATATTTTTTCTATTGTTAAAGTGATTTTAAGATCAAACATATCTAAATTCTAACAAAAATGTATTTATGATCAAAGGAACAATAGAGAAAGCTATTTTCCTGTTTTCCTTTCTCTCATAAGTATTAGATCTAAAAGAATCTTAAAAGGAAAACAAACCTTGTAATTTATTACTGCCTTTGTTATGTGAGTGGTCAGTTTTTATGTTGTTGGTAGGCTCATTTAATATCACACTTTTAACTTTGCTGGAAAAAATTATCTGAACGTTTGGTTCCCCAAAATAATATAAAAACAGGATTTCAAGTAAGAACAAAATACTGATCTGAATCTCCAGTGCATGTAGGGTCAGCAAATAGGAACATTTGTGGTTTTAAAAACATAATTGTATTCCTTGCCTGATAAAATTTTCTTATAATGCATTATGCAACAGCAATCTGTGACTAAAAATATAAAATGGAATATATATTTTAAAGTAAAATATTTCTTTTTAAACATCTTGCATCAACACCTTGAGGCCAGAAGACTAAATATCTGCCAGAAGGCGGCAAACCAGAAATCTGAAAGATCAAAGACATAGGAAAAACATTTATCTTAGCTTCCTCTGCATGGGGATCAAAGTTCACACTAAGCACAGTAATTACAGCTATTTAGTAAGCCATCAACCTATGATGAACTTCAAAATTTATTCTTTCCAGTTAAAAAGAAATACCTCATTTTTATGAACAATATAGAGAAATATAAAATAATTGTTAACATTTTGAATACGTCCTTCATGTGTTTCTATTAGATATAGTATATGTAGTTGAGATCATACTGCACATCCGTGTTTACACCCTAGATTTTTCTTTTAATATAATTTAATTCTTTACATTATTAGAAACTGTCCATTGGTATCATTTGAATGACTACTTAATATTTTATCAAGCAGATACACCATAATATGCTAAGCCAGTCTTCTATTGTTAGATAGTTAGGATGTTTCCAGTTTGTGCTGTTATAAATAACACCACATTGAACAGCTTTGCCAGCAAGGTTTCCCTTTAGGGTTCCACTTTAAGATAGACTCTGAAAGGGGGGTTATTGCACTAAATAGCAGGAATGGTTTTAGAGCTCTTGGCATGTGCTGCAAATTTTTTCCTTAATCACTCAAATAGTAGCACCAGTTTAAACTACTGTCAAGGGTCTATCAGAAAGGACATTTCCTGACATTTTATAACCAGCATTCTGTGTTGTTCGTTTCACCTTCATATGCTCCTCCCTGTTTTAAAAAGCAACTGAATCGAGGTTCACATGAAGGGATGGTGTGAGAAAGAACCATACAAAACTGTCTTTGTACAGATGTTGTCAAAGACATGGTCCTTTCAAATGACCCTGAAAAAAAAACAACAACAACAACAAAGAAAGAAACAAAAAAACATGATAGAGAAACTGCTCTAAGATTTCATTGCAAAGAAAAAGTGAACAACTGGTATCTACTGTCATTTGAAGTCTTACAGCTCTGTATGTTTATGTTGCCGTTGGACAGTAGGGAGTTTAAAAGCCAGGCTGTAGTTCACGTTCCAGTATGATAGAAGGCTTACTGTTTCACTTTATTTTAGCTTCAGCCTGAATTTCTTACCTTAAAAACAATTTTTTTTATTAATTGATCTTTTAACTGCTTTAGTTCTTAAAGAAAAAAAGATGTGATCTAAATTAACTAATACATAATTTACCGTTAAAATGTTTTGTGAAAAAGATATTGTTACTTTGAGCTGTATTTTACTGAGTATCAGTAACATTGAGTATTTCTTTATTACTCGTTTATAGTTCCTCCTTGATGGTTTGCAATTTATTTTCTGTGTCCATTTACCTACTGAGGTCTTTTTTTCCTTTATAGTTTGTGTTTTGTGTGGTAAACCTTTCAAGTCTCTCAGTCTTTTTCGTATTTGTGGCAAATACTTTCCAGTTTCTTTCTGACTGTGAATTTTTTGACTTAAAAAAAGGTATAGTATAATTTTCCACAGTATCTTTGGAAGCATTAAGTCAATGAATTATTATTATTGTTATTTGTAATTTCTTCCATTGCTTATAAGCTTAGAAATTCTCCATTAAGTGAGAGGTTTGACAAACATAAACTTCAATTTTATCTAGTATTTAACTACCTTAATAATTGTATAATAACTCTTTATTTGAAATTAATTTTGGTAAAGTTCACAAGCTTAGGATCTAAACTCATTTTTCCCAATCCCCTAAAATTCCTTTAAGATGATGTATGTTGTTAAATCTATACATTGACTTTGAAAAAATAGATATCTTTAAAATATTCAGATTTTCCATTCAAGAGTATATGTCTCTATGTATTCAACATTTCTTGTAAATCTTTTAGTAAAATGCTGTGATTTTATTCATGTGATTGCCACAATTTTCTTGCTAAGTTTATTCTAGGTATTTTATGTTTTCTCTTCCTTTTAAATGGTATCTTTTCCAATTATACCCTATAATGGATTATTGGCAATATGTAGAGTAGTTATGACTTTTTACATGTATATATGTATATATGTAAAAAGTATATATATAATATATATAATATATATATATTCAACCATTTTACTAAATTGACTTTTGCTTGAGGTTTATCCATTTACAAATCTAACAACTATCTACGATGATAGTTTCTTCTACTTTTTTCTTATTCTTATGTCTCAAATCTTTGGTCCAGATTTGTATTCTATTAGCCAGAGCTTGTAAAACCAAGCTAAATAATATTGATGACAACAGACCTCTTTATTTCATTCCTGATTTTAATGGGAATGCCCCCAAATGTTTGCTTCATAAGGATACCATGGTCATCAGTTTGACATAAATATTATCTTCTTCAGACTGTATTTCCTTATACCTAGATTTCTAAAGAGTCAGGAGTGGGTGTGAAATTTTAAGAATTAACATTTCAACATATATTGAGATACAACCATTGGATTTTCTTATGTGATCATATGATTATTATTAATGTATTTCCTAACATGAGCATATGCCTTCATCCTGATGAAACCTATGAGGTCATGTTTACTCTTTTTACAAAAATATATAATGCCAAATCCAGTTTGCTGGGATTTTATTCAGGATTTTAACATCTTTATCCACACTTGAGATTGTTTCATTGTGTGTGTGTGTGTGTGTGTGTGTGCATGTGTGTGTGTTTGTATTATCACTGTAAGGTTTTTTCATATCATGGTTTTCCAGTTTCGTAATTGACTGGAAAGTTTTTGATATCTTTGTACTCTTCAAAATAATTAGCACAGTAGCAATTATTTGATCTAAAAAAGGTTAAAAAATAAGTTTGTCTATATTCTTATTTATTTATATATTGAAATATTTCAAGAAGAATGAAAAAGATTTTACCAAAAGCTATATAAGAGGACAAAGTGAAACTAGGACAAAATAAACTATTTGCATACATGTATCACAAACTCATATTAAGAATTGAAAGAAAAGTTCTTCAGGTCACCTTAAAGGATACACTGCCCAACCTAGTGAACAAAGCCCTTGCCACCATCCCCACACTGGTAAAATGCTTCTTATAATATGTTATATACAGGTTCGTGGCATAATACAAACGTATCAGTATAATTAATACCATCTGCAAAGTAGATGAAGTGCAAAGAAAAAAAGAATAACATCTCAGGTATGAGCTCACCCAGATGGTCTCACATAATATGGAGGTAACATTCAAAGTATCAAATGGATGTACTGCATGGTCTTCAGGTCCTTCCTAAATATTTTTTAGTTACAACTAATCTTTTGATAAGAAATGAGCAGAAGAGGGTTTGAATTTATAATCGCTCTGCCAAGAATCTGGGGTGCAGATTTTCTATATCAACACCATATGCTTCGAGAATCCACCAAACAGGGGCTGCCTCCCCTTCCAGGCCATCTGTCTGGCTTTATGGCCGCTCCATCTGTCTGAGCAACTCCATTCATGGCTTCATCCTCACGCCTCGATGGAGCTGTGGGAGTGCTGAGTTACCCTTGCCTTGGGCATCTCGTTACACTCTCTACCTTTCAGTCAAGCCTCTGACATCCCTGATCATCATTCTGCTGCCCTGTAGTGTAGGTCTCTTGTTTTGTCCTGCACAGGACACCTCCACTCTGGGCTCACTTTCCCTGTGGTCCTGGTGAGTATGTCAGTCAGGCAGCCTATCCCTCCACTTGTCATGTGCCCCACGTTGGGCCTTTCAGACTCTCCTGGGAATCCCAGGCTAGTCGCCCAAGGATGAAATGCAGAGGCAGCTGAATCATTCCAAAGGCAGAGCCCTAAAAGATGCTACTGAGAGTTCAGCCATCTCCTGGCTCCTGTCTTTCCCAAACCTGGTTCTTAAATTCTTTTTGGGATTCTCTTTGCTTCTACTCTCTTTGGTTTTCTTCCAACCTCTCTCCTCTCTCTCTTTCTCTCTGTCTTCTCCCCCACCACCCCAATACTCTCTCTCTCTCTTTCTCCCTCTTACACACACACACACACACACACGCACACACACACCCTTTAGTGGCCTTCATCAGTTTAAGGTTAATTTTCTGTTGTTTGAAGACTCTACCCTGATAACAGGACACATAATTAGATTCCAGGTCTGTGCAGCCCCTTTGGACTGACACCTCAGTTGTACTGTCTGTTGGCTTATCGCTTATTTCTGGAAACTGTCTCTGTGGTCATCTTCCACAATCTGAAGCTTGGAATCCAATCCTACCCCACACCTGAGACCAGCCCAGGTCTCCAGGGCCCTAGCCCACAACCATAATGTTCAGCTTCTCTTATCCTGGAGAGGAGACTGAGTTCGTGGGGAATTTCACTAGCCTAAACCCTCAGCAGATTTCCGTTGCTTACCTGCCCATGATCCAAGCAGAGTTCTGTTCATTTGCTCCTTTACTCTAGAGATGCTTATCAAGTGTTCTGTTTATATGCATGTGTTTCCAGGTAAGAGGAGATCTCCCACCAGAGAGACAACTTTGCCTTGAGTCTTGTGCCCAGACCTTGTTCTGTCAAGCAGATTGCTACTGTCCCTGAGGTCAAGGCACTCTGCAAGGATATAGAGAGCAACTTGTGGTGTCACTTCAGTCTCTTCTCCCCTGAGGCAAATTTGGATGTACTTTGTAAATAAGAATGCATAGCTCTGCCTTCTTTGGGACTCTGAGGCTCAGCACAATCACCTCTAAGAGCACTGCTCATTCCCACTTATCTTTAAACTCTGTCTGGACTTTGTCTCCTTCTGGAAGGGCGGTATGTAGAAGGTGGCTGTAAAAATTGTATGGTACCAAAATGAGATTGGCCTGCGTGTCAAGTTCTAGCCAACTTCTGGTAGTTTGTGAACACTGTGCTCTATGCTTTTCTGGTCTTAACCTCTCAAGGAAATCTCTTCACTGAACATTCTGAGAAGTGATGATCTGGAATATCTTCTATCCACTGTGCTACTTCTGCATTCCCTCTGGGACAATTTGGAGAAATGTGATTTGAGATCTCTTTGATGGAAATTCTAGACCAACTTCTGTTCTTCCAAGGACTCCCTACGCCTACATTTTCAGGAAGCCTTCAGAGATGAGCTGCCTCTTCTGGATGCAGGAGTTGAACAGCCTTAAGGTAATATCTGAGGCAGTGAGGCAGAGGGACAAGATGGAGCCCACCATACTTTTAGGGCACCCATTAGTAATGTGACTCCACCTGCCGTGGGATGAATGAGAAGGGCGTGGAAAAAGGGTATAAGCTTCTTTCTCAGTTTTTTTGAGAAAGCGGGCAAGGGCTCCACAGTCCCCAAATACAGAGCTTTCATAAACCATAGCTTAGACCTAATGCCAAAATGAGGCTTCCTTGTCCTTCCCATGGAACTGACAGTAGCCTAAGATAAGCTTGATTTGAGTTTATGTCAGTCATAAAAGTGCAATTTGCAGAGAATCCCTGGAAAGTATGTGAGGAAGAAGCACCAAGCAGCAGTTATAAAAGAACCTGCAGTTCTGAGCTGCCGAAGCATGTAGAAGTGGGCACAAATTGCATCACAGGAGATTTAATGTTGGTATAGGATGCACTGTCATGGAGGAAATGGCTAATAGAGTACCCAGAAACCAAACTTGGGACTGGGAGTCCAGTGGAGCAATAGTTTTAAAAATATCTTTATTATCAAGAAACAGCTTTAGTCTAAGTGTAGAGAAAGGGAAAACAAATTAGGCAGACTATTAATACCAAATGATTCCATCATTAACATTCACTGCATTGCCTCTTCTCAAAATAAAAAGCCATTTGTGACCCAAAAGTTGGTCAGCACTAATACCTTTAGATCATGCTAAAAATAGAAGTGAACCTAACTTCCTGAGAGCTTACTACATGCATTTTTAATAGCTAGATCATGTAGGGCAATCAGCATGTCTATTATTAAAACAGAAAAGCTGAGTGTTAGAACACTAATTTGGAGCAGGAAGATTCTACAAGACAAATTCTGAACATGAAGATGATAATTTTCCCTTGAGCAGTAAAATAATTTAATAGAACTTAATGCATTAACAGACCTGTAGTAGAATGTTAAAAAGAAATTCTAGCCAGTGAGAATGGGAAGGACCAGTGTGAATATTCAGAGTTGAGCTGTAAATCACCTGGATACAGAGTATCCAAAACATTTGCTACAGAGCTTAGTGCATCAGTAGAGGTCACTGAATGAAAAGGAGAGAGAAAAAATTCAAAGAGATTACTCTTGTCACAAAAGGGGCACATGTGGTTTTTTAAACTAAATTTCAGAAAAACTATATGCAGGTATCTCCGGATATTGTTATGCCATTACCCCTCCAAAGAAGGCACTGCAGAATTTAAAGCCATGAGTTCCTCATTAAAAAAAAAAAAAAAAAAAAAAAAAAAAAAAAAAAAAAAAAAAAAAAAAACCTCTGAATAATCCTTATTTTGGAAAGCAAAGTTCAAGAAAAATGTGAAATATTAATTAAATGTGTGAACAATTATTTAAAATGTGTTTAGCACTTCTCATATAAAAAGCACTGTATTGGGGAGTTTGTGGGATTTAATGTTGTACAAAATGTAACATCTTTGCCCTCAAAAAGCTGTTGTACTACAGGAAGTGAAATGGAATTATTTATAATCCAACTGGTAAGTAATGAGGGCCATATATGCAGTTGAACCTAAGAGTTAACAAGTGTGAAGCTGGGCAGGAAGCTTTGCCTGTGCTGGCTGGCAGAGGTACCAGTAGAGAAAGTGGTATTTGGTGTCTCAGGTGGTGGGTATAATGTGAGTAACTTTACACAGAAGTAGAGAAACTTCTTTTCCTCTGGATAGATACCCAGGAGTGGTATTGCTGGATCAAATAGTAGTTCTACTTTTAGTCCTTTAAGGAATCTCCACACCGTTTTCCATAGGAGTTGTACAAGTTTACATTCCCACCAATAGTGTAAAAGTGTTCCCTTTTCACCATCCACACCAATGCCTATTATTTTGATTTTGATTATGGCCATTTTGCAGGAGTAAGGTGGTATTTCATTGTGGTTTTGCTTTGCATTTCCCTGATAATTAGTAATGTTAAGCATTTTTCCATTTGCTTGTTGGCCATTTGTATATCTTCTTTTGAGAAGTGTCTATTCATGTCCTTAGCCCACTTTCTGATGGGATTTTTTTTTTCTTGCTGATTTGTTTGAGCTCCTTGTAGATTGTGGATATTAGTCCTTTGTCAGATGTGTAGATTGTGAAAATCGTCTCCCGTTCTGTGGGCTGTCAACTCTGCTGATTATTTCTTTTGCTGTGCAGAAGTTTTTTAGTTTAAGTCCCATCTATTTATCTTTGTTTTTGTTGCATTTGCTTTCAGTTTCTTGGTCATAAAATCTTTGCTTAAGTCAATGTCTAGAATGGTTTTCCAGTGTTATCTTCTAGAATTTTCATAGTTTCAGGTCTTAGATTTAATTCTTTGATCCATCTTGAGTTGATTTTTATGTAAGGTAAGAGATGAAGTTCCAGTTTTATTCTTCTACACGTGGCTTGGCAATTATCCCAGCACCGTTTGTTGAAAAGCATGTTATTTCCCCACTTTATGTATTTGTTTGCTTTGTTGAAGATTAATTGGCTGTAAGGATGTTTATAGCATCACAATTTGCAATTGCAAAAATAGGGATCCAGCCCAAATGCCCATCAATCAGTGACTGGATAAAGAAAATGTGGTATATCCAGATAGATAGATAGATGCCATGGAATACTATTCAGCCATAAAAAGGAACGAATTAATGTCATTTGCAGCAACCTGGATGTAACTGGAGACTATTATTCTAAGTGAAGTAACTCAGGAATGGAAAACCAAACATTGTATATTCTCACTTATAAGTGGAAGGTAAGCTAGGAGTACACAAAGATATAAGAATGATACGATGGACTTTGGGGACTCGGGGAAAGGGTGGGAGGGCAGTGAGAGATAGAAGACTACACATTGGGTAGAGTGTACACTGCTCGGGTGATGGGTGCACCAAAATCTCAGAAATTACCATTAAAGAACTTATTCATGTAAGCAAACACCACCTCCCCACCAAAAACCTATCAAAATTAAAAATAAATTAATTTTTAAAAAGTAGAGAAACTTGATGACCCTATGGGTATGGCAGTTAGCCCAGAATGTCCATGTACTCTCTTCCCTCATTGGTTGAGGGTTCAGAGGCCTACTGTGCAAGCACTGGGGTGGTCAAGGTCAGAGACAGGTCAAACCATCCTGGCCTGTGGTCATTCACAACTTCCCCTGCAGTGAAGGCTCTGGCTCTCTGGTGGACATTAACTTGAGACACATGGACAGGCAAAGGAGTTTGCACTTTAAATCACTGGGTAATCATGGAGTGCTTAAAGCAGGTGTGTTGTGCTTCTTCTGGGAAGCTGTATTTCTTTTGGGAGTCGCCAAACCAATCACTAGAGCCCCACAATGCTGTGTGATGTGGTCCCAATCTTCTCAGCCACCATTTAGGTAATGGGAGCTCCTCTTCTGGAACTGAGACGTCAGGAACATCCCCCTTCCTTGTGTCTTACCAGTTGCCACATTTATTGAGACCATTTTCTGAGAAACAAAAATTACCTTCTCCTAGATGTGGAGATAATACAGCAACAAACAACATAGAGAGGCAATTATGGGCCCATGAAGCAAACCCAGGGTACAGCCCTGAATGGCCTAGAATTTCCTTTAATTCATCTCTCTCCATCTTAACAAGAATGTTTTCCAGATGTCAAAATCTGCCTTTTTCAGCAACAACAACAAAATCTCTGTGGGCACTTTTAGCTTCTTTCCCCATCTCTACCCTACCACACACTTCTAAGTGGCACACTGCCTTCCCCTTTGAGCCACCAGAGGAGGCTAGAGACCTCTTCAGAGGTTCTTTCTCTGACCCTGCCTGGGGCAGCTTCTTCCCTAGCAGTGTGAGCAGAAAAATGCTCCCAGAACTTAAGTTTTCATTGAGTATTAATGAATAAAAAACATAAAAAATAAATAATTTGTAAATTCTGGTTTCAGGTGTTACAAATTATTTATTTTTTATGTTTTTTATTCATTAATACTCAATGGAAACTTAAGTTCTGGGAGCATTTTTCTGAATTTTTAAAAAAATGTCCAGCCTTCCAGCTGGACTCCTAAATGTTCCCTTCTGCTTGCTAAGATCCTGAAGCCATTCTAACTTCAGGAAATTATTTGTTTAACACCTTCCATGATGTAGTAACTGTGTTAGAAACTTGGAATACAACAGATGGAGATATCCTTCTTGTTTTTCCAACAGAAATGAACTTGACTCACAGTTCAACTAAAATCAGTAGACATTTGTGAGGTATCTGCTGTGTGCCAGGTGCTCTTTTAGAGCTGGAGAGAGTATAGCAATGCTTTCAGCTGTGAGCAAAGGTCTCTAACTTAAAGTGGCTCTAAGAAAATAAAAAGAGGACATTTATACTACACAACAGAGGTAGGGCTGTTCCAGACATGGCACAACAGGGCTCTGGCTCCACTTCTCTGAAATTCACTTGACTCTTACATCCTTCATGTGTTATGTCATTAGACTCCCTCCCCTCCATGATTCCAGGATATTTGCAAAGTTCTGTATGTCACATTCAAGCAAATAATGTCTAAAGACACAAATAGGACTTCTTTGCTTCATTTTTATTTTCAGGAGTAAGGAAAGCTTTCCCAAAAGCTGTCTAGAAATCTTCCCTACAAATGTCATTGAGCAGAATTGCATAACAAGTTCATGCCCAAATCAGTAACTAGGAAAAAGAGGGGAATTAACATGACTGACTCGGACTGATTAGAATGTAATTAGCCCATTCCCTAAAGCACATGACCATGTGAAAAGTGGTAGATCCCAGTTTGCTGAGGGGGTTGGAGATCTGGGCAGAAATCTCAAGAAGAAAATGGTGATGGAGTCATGAGTTACACTGGAAGAAATTAAGAAAGAGGTGGAGAAGCCCACCGATCAAGAGGAGGCACGCCTGAGTTGTCCTGTGGTCCAGGGAGCAGCAGATCTACAGTTAGATGGATGCAACCCTGAAGTAACCGACTAGGAAAAGAAGTCTACCCAGAAGCTAGAAAGAAGAGCACACACTTCAATTTTGCAGTTGTTTTATGGATCTTAAAAGACTTTACTGTCAAGCAAGGGAAATTGGCAGTGCCATGTCTGGTAGAAAAGGGGTGGATGGTGAATAACCCTGAAGTGGCAGCAGTTCCAAACAAGAGATTATTTTCACAAAGCAATCACTCTTCCAATCAGGTACCACTTCCTTCAGGGTACATGAAACCACATTAAATTTTATTTACTAAATTTTGAATTTATTTGTCAATTAGTTGTGTAAAATACCTTATATAGTCTTCTTCACCTTATTTCCATTGAGCCTTTAAACTCTAAACATATTGTAATGCATGTACGACGGAGTTATATTTGGCTGTGTTATGGTATGAATATTAATAGAAGGTCCATATTGTTTCAAGCCGTTCTGTAAAATATAAAAAGTGCTCTTAGCATTCTGCATAAAACTGTATTGTTAAATATATGTGTGTAGGTTTTTTAAAAGGTAAAGCCCTAAACAAAATCTGGATTCTTTAAGGCAAGCATAAAATGTGCGTACGTGTTTGGAAGTCGGACTGGATGTTGGTAGGGCAACCAGCAGAGTTGGATAGAAGATTGATCTGGTGCCTTTTAAAATATGATTGGTTATTCCTTATAAATTCCTATTGCCTGCAAATATTTTTCTTCAAGTAAAGTAAAAATTATAACCAATACTTCTAACATCTGAAGTCTTTTGTCAGGAAAAGATTGAAGTTTCTTCTGTTACATATGCTGGTGCTTCTTCATGGTATTGTGCTTCCTTGTGTGTTGTTATTTTGCAAGCTTCGTTATTTTCTAACTTTCATTTATTTGTGTGATTTTTTTTAAAAGTTCAGGATGAAGGAGGGCTCCTCCACGTAGGATTTGCATTTCTTTCTATCAGGCACCTAGGAAATTACCAACCCAATATTGAACTGAATTCATAGTTTATTGAGAATCTGGGGCTACACCTCTCTGACTTGCATTCAGTTGAAATTTCTCACTAAGTATATTCTACTTCTACTCCATAGCCACATTCTCTTGTTTTACTAAGCATCAAGGCAGCATTTTCGGCAGTCCCTCATGTTGGTAGTGGTAGGGAGCATTGACTTCTGGTTTCCCTTACACTGGAAATGTAAACCTTCAGATTGCTTGTAATGGGGGGTGGACTGTGCCTCACTATTAGATTCAGTAACTTGTGCAAGTCATAGGTATTGTCTTGTATCTCCCTCACATTAAAAAGACTATGAAAACCTACCCCACCATATTGCTATCACCATTTAATAAAAGGACAGGAGGATGGCCATTCAAGAAATATTAATTAGAATTTTACCAGTTAGCAAAACCCAAATGAAATCGTTGCTAAATAGCAATAATCATTAATAACTGCTAACATCACGAAAGAGACAGTTAGTATATGCCTCCTAATTAAATGACACATATATAGTAGTTTCATTTTTTTAAAAAACCTGCCTCTGGTAAGCCTCTAGATCTATTTTCTGAATTACAGAAAATACATGGAGCAGCAGAGCCTGTTAAATAGCATAACGGGAACAAAATCAGTAAAATCCAGCCAAGAGCCCTATAGGACATACGGTTTCTTCATCAACAGTAAATTATGAAGAGAAAAGAAAGGAAGGCTGAACCAATAGATAAATACAGATTTAAGAGGCATATCAACCAACTGCAATGTGTGGTAGACCTTGTTTGAATCTTGATTCAAACAAACTAATTTTTAAAAACATAAAATAAGAGGGAGAGTAGGTGGGTAGGAGACAGGGGCGTCTATGGAAACAATGTGAGTTACCCAAACTCAATGTGGCAGCACCCTTCTGGTTCTGGTTGCTGATCTTCCACAGTTTTGGAAAGCAAATAGGAACACCAGCCACCGAAGCAGTCCACTTGCCAAACTGCCTTCCTAGAAACAGGACCTGCCCACATATCCACGGCCAACTTCATAAGCGGGGCTCTGCAGCTTGGGGCACTTGGTCAAGCCTACAGTGAGTTTTTGGATGAGAAGACAGCTGAAGAGTGCAGGGAAGGGGAGAAACAGGGATAGGGCCCAACTGGATCTGGGTGTGGGCTTAAACGACCCCAGCAATAGAACCTAGCCACCAGAGATGGACCTAAGCTTTAGAGTTGTTGAAGGCATGGAGTATGGGGACTGAGTCCTTGTTTGCCCAGGTCTCAGGGTTGTACTGGTTGGGATGAATATCTGTGTATATATTAAATTGCCAAGGATTAAGGCAGGATTAGTGTTCAGGAAGTGAATTGGACTTGGGAGTCAATCGGGAAAGTTGTAGAGTGACCCGGAGGTCTGAGCATGCCAGCCATATCTAAAAGTAGTGGGTGAAATCACCTGATAAAAGGAGATTGAAAGCAGTAGGTTTCAGGAAGGAGGGATGAAGAATGTTCTGGAAGCAGTAATACAGAACAAAGACACCACCTTCCTATCTCTAGACACAAGTCATGCAGGCACTGGAGGGAAAAAGTCAGCCGTCACTTGAGAGGGTTGTTCGGGAGCAGCCTCTTAGGAGGGAAAACGTACTTCCATGAGAACAAAAAGGTGAAGAGAACACTTAGAGGTGAGGTTGTTGATACTGGGCATTTTGCTAATGGTGAACTTCAAAGTCCAGGAGGCACAGTCAGAGGGTTTCAGGAGTTGGATAGGGAGAAAGGGACAGCATACTGGATGTACTGGGCCCTATGAGCGTTAGAATGTAGGAGATGAGAAAAGCACTTGAGATTTTGGGGCTTCTTGTGGTCACTGATACGAGTAGGCACTAAAGGATTAAAAAGATGAACATTGGTAGACTCAAAATATACTCTCTTGACTCCTGTGAGCCACAGCCTGACATGGGCACAACCCCACCCACCCAGGCTCCCTCAGCCACCTCCCCAGGTATGGCACAGGGAGGGCCTCGCCTCACTATGACAGCAGCATGGCACAACAAGATCAACTTCATGCTCAGAGCCAAAGCTAATGGAAAGGCAATTCTAAAAGCTCTCCAGTCTATTTTCCAGGAGCAGGGGATGGCGGAGCTGGTGCACACCTGGCAGGACCATGGCTATTCAGCAACCTACACAAATGGAAACACAAAAACAGCAGCTTTGCTAATTGGAGAATTTGCCCACATGGACTGGTGTTGCTGGACCCTCAGAGTTACAATGATGACCCGCAGAGCAAAGAAGAGATCGTCAGCCTTTCGAACAAAGTAGAAAAAAGAATAAAAGAATTGAGTCAAGACAGTACTGGGCTGGTGACGTGATTACTACCCATAGTTTGAAGAGGGGCCATCAACAGACATTGATCCACCGCCAATGCGCACCTGGTTGAATAGATGAAGTGGTGTACAATAAAGATTCACCTTTTCAGAACATTAAAATTCTACACTAGAAGCAATTTGGAAATATTCACATCCTTAGTGGAGATGTTAATTTGGCAGTGATTTGGTATATTCCCGGCCCATCATGGGCAGCAGCGAAGAAGATTACACTGGCAAAGATGTACTGATTGATTCTCAGAGGCTGAGATGGGGACTTATTGTGTGAAACGGTCAAACGAAAATCAAAGATGGTCACTATGGTAGAGATTGACCTAATGATGATTGATGGATGTAAGAAATATATGCAAAAAACATGTGGTGATGTCATAGACAATCTTAAAGGAGACTGCTCTCAGGTTCTGAGAGAAGACTGTATTCCAATACTGAAGAAGCACACGGAGGAAGGGAGAGAATTTGATTATATGACTAATGATTTGACAGCTGTTCCAATCTCCGTATCTCTGGAACAAGATTCCACATGGAAGTTTCTCAGACTGATTCTTGACCCCTCAATGAACATATCGAAACAGAATAGGAAATATTACAGGGAAATTGTGTCAATCTGACAGGAGCCCTGCCACTATATGAAGAATAGCTCGGGTGCCAGTATTGCCTTGTGGAATTCTCAAAGATCATCTGTGTCCCTTCAAACTTCGAATTGTGGGTATTTTACCCTGTCTGGAAGAAAGCTAAACCTTAAAGATGAATATCCTTTAATCGCATGTGCTGCAAATAGCCTTTTTGGATCTCTATATGCTGTATATGACATTGAAACAAGTCAGGCAATTGATCGTGAATTCCTTGAAGTTTTCTTTTTTAATTATTATTTTTAATTTTAAAAAGCAAATGGCAGACCAGGTGCAGTGGCTCACGCCTGTAATCCCAGCACTTTGGGAGGCTGAGGTGGGCAGATCACCTGAGGTCAGGAGTTCGAGACTAGCCTGATCAACATGGGGAAACCCTGTCTCTACTAAAAACACAAAAAAATAGCTGGACATGGTGGTGGCCACCTGTAATCCCAGCTACTGGAGAGGCTGAGGCAGGAGAATCATTTGAACCCAGAAGGCAGAGGTTGCAGTGAGCTGAGATCCTGCCATTGCACTCCAGCCTGGGCAACAGAGTGAGACTTTGTCTCCAAAAAAAAAAGCAAATGGCAAATGTATATTTTGATGAGCTGAGGGTGTTATTTTTTGAAAGTCAGCTGAAAGATGGTTGGACAGCACAGCAAAGACTGCCAGATGCACTAACCCCCTAGAATGTGATTTTTGTTACTTTTTGTTTCTCCGTGGGCTTATTTTGTTTTGGTTGTGGTAGACTTTCAATTTGGATGTTTGGAAGAATGAACATCATTTTTCTGTCCGAAGGGAAGTTCTTGATAGTGTTTCTTTTGCACAAAATGGACTTAGATATTAAAATCGGTGTTTATGAGAAAGAGTTTTTTTTTTAAAAAAAAATAAATAGTAATACTTTAATTAAACTGACAAAAGAGAAAAATAGTGTTGAGTGTTGTGGAAGCTGAGTGTTGGGGTAAGAAGGGTAGGTGTCTGCATTTTGCAATAGACGCCTGATAACGGTGAGGAGAAGTGGAGAGGTGCAGACTTGGTCTGAGAATATGGGGCTCCCTTCAGACCTCTGCTGTGAAGCCAGGTGTAACTCTGACTTTCCAGGGCATCTTACAAAACCAGTGTTCTCCAAAGCACAGCCTTTGGCAAACTTTGCTCCAACTACTAAAAGAGGAAGAACGACTAACATTTACTGTATACCCATTATGTTCTAGGCACATGCTTCTTGTGTAAATACAATCACTATAGCATCTGTACTTAGTGTGAATTATTTTGTCAAAACTACTTTGCAGATGTGAAAACAGACCTCTCTTACTCATTACATGTCTTTCATAGCTTGTTTTTTAGCATCACAAGAAGACATTGCCTTGAGGAAGAAAACTCCTGATGTGTAGGGCAATGACTTTAGAGCACTGGGATTCTGTGGGGACAGGGCAGGTGTACCCACTTTTCCTCCATCTGCTTCTACAAGACAAGTGTTTTCAGAAGAGAGAAAACATTTCCTTATAATGAAGGTGTGAATAAGACTAGTCTGAGTGCTGTATCCAAGGGGCCTGGGGCCAAGGTGTGTGCCAGGAAGGACCCTAGAACAGAACTGCTTTAGAGGGCAAGTCCAGGAACCATGGCACAACATCATCATGACAAAGTATTTCCTGTGGTCCAAAGATACAATGTTAAAATAGCCTTTTCCAGTACAACCTGGTCTTAAATGGGATGTTTCCTGCAAACACACAATCAGAAGCACACAAAAAAGGAAATGCTACCTTCAAATGCATCAAGACAAGAAAGTCCAGTGGTAGAAAAATCAATCCACGTTAAAAAATATCTTCCACGGACAACATAGGAGAAAGATTTAAGGAAGACAAGCATAGCATAAAGCACACTGATTGTTTTTAAGGTTTGTTTCACGGTTTTCTGAACTTCCATAACTTGGAGAAACAATACATTATTCTGCAACAGTTTGGAAAAGGTTCTCAAAAAGGTACCCATGTGAGAACTCTGTGAAATGCCAGCACATTTTGCAGTTGGAAGCTCAAATTTTTATAAACATCGTGTGGGAAATCCCAATTTGTTATTTTTTAATTTTACAATTGCATTTCCAATGCAGGATTCATAGGCACTTCCTTGTCATAGTAGCAGCACGTTAATTGTTGCCTAAATGATTATTTATTTAAATTCTTTAACTATTTAAATAATTATTTTACAAGAAGAATCCATGAAATGAAAATGAGCACTTCAATAATTTTCATGTTGCCTGATCATCTCATAGCACCGCCTACAGTCACAGACAACAAAGTCTCTCACCAGAACAAGAAAGACCAGCTCAGGAAGTGTAGGCTCAACAGGACATGAGAATCTTAAAGTTCCAGAGTGTCTGAACCAGAGAGGAGGGAAAATGAAAGGCCAACAGTTGTCTTCATTTTCTTCTCTTCACAGTATCCTGCATAGTGGCACAAATAAAATCGGAAAGCCCAAGTTATAACAACACCGCCCTGGGCACACTGCCTGGTCCCACAGGATCCTCTGGGCGGGAGGCTCCAGCCTGGGGGTGCCTGATAGCTTTCCTTCCCGGGCGCCTGTATTATACATGTAGCATTTATATTTCTATCCACACAGCATTCATTCAGCCATCCGTTCAATCACCTATTTACACAGATAGAACACACTCGCGGAGAGATGTATGCGTGTTTAAGCTCCAACCACTGCAGCCCGTACTGGCGCCGCGCTTTGTCTCGCTTTGGGTCCGCACCACAGGAGCAACGATTTTGGAGAAGGCACACGCCTGAGTGACCGCTTCCCACTCCACATGGGTTCCGTGAGTGCGCAGAGCTAGAGGAGTCAGGGACGTGGGAATGCAGTGTTTCCCGCAGGATCTAGTTCCGGATGGCAGGGTCCCCGTCGAATGGCCCGGGAGGGTAACGCCCTCCGATGCTGTTGCGGGATGGGTGCGCCAAGCTTGGGTGTGGCAATCTCCCTCTCTCTCTCTCTCTCTCGCTCTCTCTCTCTCTCTCTCTCTCACACACACACACACACACACACACACACACTCGGTTGTTTCCTCCTAAGGGACCACTGTCAATGTCTTCCTGTGATCCCAGCTGTCTGGCCCGACCTAGCACCGGGGAGACACTGGACTTAACCCAGCGAAGTTTTCTTCCGTTTGTTCTTGCTGTGCCCAAGTTTCCTCTGGACTTGTCTGCCAGCGTTGGGGTGGGGGCTGGGGGAAATGGGCAACCTAGCTCTGCCTGGTTGCTCCCTGAAAGCCAAGACAAAGTGAGCAAGTCAGTCCCGGCCCAGAAATAGAATACAAACCCTCTTTGGCCCGGTGCTAACAGGGCCCAGCAGTCAGAATTCCCTTGCGTCTGGCTGGACCTGACCCAGGGCGCCGCCAAGTGCGCAACGCACAGTCACAGTCTGTGACTAATTGAGCACCGGCGCCCCTCTCCTTCACCTGCTACAAACTCGAAGCCCCGACTTCTCCAGAAGTACCTACCATTTGGAGGCGGCTCTGCCTCCCTGCCCCCGTCCCCCGTCCCCCGTCCCCCGTCCCCCGCCCCAGGCCCGCACAGCAGCAGAGCCTCAGCACCGCGACTTCCCCAAGCACCGCGAGTGGTGCGCTGCGCCCGCCTCCCGCGCGCGCCGTGACTCCCTGCGCACCGCTCGTACTCTCGCCACGCCGCCGCCCGGCACTGCAGCACCGGGGGGAGGGGGCGGGCGGAGGAGGGGAGGAGGACCGCAGCGTGCAAGCCGGGTACCACTTTCCCGCCCCTCCTCTCGCCGCTGACACGCACAGAGGAGTCACCACTACCACTCCGCGCGCTGCAGGAGAGAGTGGCAGACGGAGGCGGCCCGGGGAAGCGAGCCGGAGCGGCGCCCGCACGGAGGCGGCTGCAGTGCTGACACCACTCAGAGCAAGGGTCTCCGACGGCTGGAGCGGTGAGTCGGTGAGGCGAGGCGGGCATCCGCGGGGAGACTTTCCCCCACTGCTGGATTTCTCTTCCCGACTGCTGGCCGGGCGCTGCAGCCTGGGGAAGTTTTTGCTGCCTTTCAGAAGCGCAACTTTGCCCCGACTGCCCCCGGAGAAGCGGCTGCAGGTGCCTGCTGCTGGGTAGGCGCCTTTGTTGGGGAGGGACCGGGAAAGTCGGGGTACAATAGATACAGTGACTCCTGGTTCGCTAGGGTAGGTCTGGGGACTGGGTCACACTTTATCCCAGATTTTCAGGGAAGGTGGGTGGGCAGCAGCGGGGATGCAGGGGCGCGTCTGCCAGGCTCTTTTTTGCTTGTGTGGTTCGACAAGAAGGGGTAGGTAGATTCCCATCCAGCATCCTGTAGCTCCGGGCTGGGTACTGGGACCTCTATCTTCATAGCAGCCTTAGGTTCAACTTTTCGACGGGGATTCCTCTGCAGACGTGCGGATGGTGGGAGAGCAGAGGCAGCGGCAGTAAGTGCTGAGGGAGCCTGAAAGAAACACCACGAATGTTCAAACTCTCCCACAGGCATTCCTGAAGCGCCTGTGTAGCGTCTAAGCGGGAGCTAGAGAGGGCTGGAGAGCAGGGGTGCCCGCGGGGCTGAGGCTCTTTGTCAGCGCCTGCACTGCCTACACAACGCCTTCATTCAGCAAAAACACACTGGGCGCCTACTGGGCGCCAGGCGAGGCGCAGCCGACCGAAGGCTGTGAAGCCCGGAGGGAAGAGGGAGCGTTCCCGGTAAATAAACTACCGAGGTGATCTCAGATGGGGATGAGGGCAGTGCAGGCCATCAGCCGACCCTTTCTCTGACTCTTTCTCTTAGTGGGCTTTTTCCCCTCCGCCTGGGTTCTAGAACCGGGAAGAGTTTCCTCCAGAGCTTCGCGGGGAGCGCCCCGGGCTGGGCCCAGGGGGACTGCAGAATCCGGGGATGAACTTGGCTTGGGGCAGCCAGTACCCCGTGGCAGATGAACAATCGGGAGATCTGTGGGCTTGCGAGGACCTTCGGCGGCGCGCGGGGGCGGAGGGGGAGGGGCTGAGTCACAGGGGCTGGAGGTGCCGCCTGGACGGCCTGAGAGGGGGGCGCTCGCGTCACCCGCTACGTGTCCCAGTGATGCAAATGCAGACCCGCGAGGGGCGGGCCGGCGGGCGTGAGGGGGTGGCGGGTGGGCGCAGGCGGCGGAGTCTCCGTCTGGGAGCGCGCATGTGTGCGTCAAAGGCTCTCGGTTGATGGATGCCCCGCGGCGCGCCCGGCGCGGATTGTGGCGACCCGGCGGGGCCGCGGGGGGCGGGCAGATTGCGGCGGCGTGGGGCGGCGAGGAAAGCCCCGCACGGCCCAGGCGGGCAGGCGGCTCCGCAGTGCGCCGCAGTGCCGGGAAGGCGCCGCAGCGACCGGGCGCTCCCCGGGGAACCGAGGAGATGGGGAGCCTTTTAAGGCTCCAAGACAGGGTTGCCCTGATGGTCTCCTCTCCTGCTGAAACTACTCCCTTCATACTTAGCTGATAGCGCGGTAGTTTCCGTTTGATTCTTATCCTTAATTCTGAAGAATGTGGCGCTAATCTCTTAGGCGTTCACTCATTTTCTATAGCAAGTTACGAAAGGCCTCGTGCTCGTGGCAAGTTTTCATGTGAACGCCTAGGTATTGAGGTTCGTGAGGTTCTATAATGCCAACCCATTGCGCCACCATTCTTCAGCATTTTTGGCAGGAGGCCTGGCCTCTAAGTGGGGTTGAAGAATGTCTTACAAAACAATGTGCCGCATTCCTCTTTCATGGCATAAAAACACGCGTTAAAAACACCCCTGATAATGCATTCTCCGGTGGAAAATAGTAAACCGAATCCACGATCCAGATCCATTCTATTCTTATTTTAAAGGCCACTTTCTGGAAACCCAATGACAAAGTTTTTCTACTGGCTTTACTGAAGGAGCCCAAATCTGCAGTATACAGGCAAAATGAATGAAAGGGGGCTGGGCTGGGAAAGAAGAAAGAGAGGGAGGGAGGAAGAAAAGCAGTTATCAAGGAACCCAGAGACACAGATGCTCGTCACCATTTTCTTAAATATTGTGTTATGTCACCTTGTGCAGGTTACTCAGCCTCTTGGGTTTATCTTCCACCTTTGAGAAATGTGAAAAATAGCTTATACTAGCTCTTATGTACCTTACAGGGTTGTTTTGAAGACAAAAGAGGTAATCTAAGAGAGCTTTGGCTTTGGAAATACAAATTCTCTATGAGTGGAAAATATTAGCAAATATGGCCCCTACACACACACACACACGCGCGCGCACGCACACACACACACACACACACACACACACACAATTTTCTGTTTTGAAAAATTCTATAGACTTTTCCCAGCATTGTTTCTTTAATAAAATTTGGACCTCAATGTCAGCAAATGCAGACAATAGACTTTTCCTAACAGTCTAATATGCAGTCTAATGCCATTCGCTGCTGACTGTCTAGAGAAGGAAAAAAAGAACCTCTGGATCCGTTTGAGTGCTTTGTTGATGTATTGGAGAAATCAGATTTATTTTTCATGACTCAATGACAGTGAAAGTAGCTTCTCTGATCTGAGAAGCAGACTGGCCTAAGAACTTGTAGTAAAAATCCTATTCATTTTTAACCCTATCATATTCCTTAATTGTGGAAATGCTTCAAATAGTAGGATGCAGTTCCCAATCTCCAGATTACAGCAAAAGCATCATAATGTGCAATATATCACATGAGGACAAGTACCAGAAAACCCATTTCCTATAATTAGGAGTGTTAAGCAAACTTGATGACATATTGTATGAATAAAAGCATGTAATTTGTCAAAATGCCTCCGTAACCAGCCCACTGTTGTTATTCATATTACTCCATATAATGGTAGATTTCTGTGAGTAGTGAAAGCAAAATGCCTCATTCTGTGCCGCTACAGGGGAAAACCTACAATTCACCAGCGTACTTCTTGGTCCCGTGTTGGTGAGGTTCCTGTTTGACCGTGGTTCACAGCATACATTTTATTCTCCATTTAAACACAAACTCATCATTTCAATGAAGTCTATTTGTAAACCCAGGAAAGGCACCCTGGCAGGTGTGATGTAGTTGTGATGCAACATTGCCACATTATTTTTGTTTTTGTTTTGCTTTTTCAGTCTGCACAGTTGAGCAACCAGTGTAAAATGTTGCAGTGGTTTGAATTTGGAGACTGTTTCTTTATTTGAGACAGCTGAGAATAACAATGGGAATGAAGCTACTATTTTAATTTTTGCTGGAAATATGCCTTAATGGAATACTGAGACACATTTCATTTTACACAAACAACCACTCCTCATTAGGGACAGCAGTAGTATTTGCATTTCAGGATGGCTTCCCCATTGAGTAAAATTGAACAAAAGGACATAAATGGACAGGATGGATTGGATGGTTTGGTCCTTTCTAGTTCTAATAATCTTTCTCTCCAGGAAACAGAGAAATGTATGATGAGTTATATTTTGAGTTTGAACTTTGCTTATAAGTAGTATAGAAAAAGTGTGTTTTTTTTGTTTTTGTTTGTTTGTTTGTTTTTTTAAATTAGCTCATGCTGAAATTTTACATGAAGCTACAGGCTCTGTTTTTGTAGATAAATGGTCTATTAGATTTTGTATTATGTCATTAGATGTATGAATTAAAACAATTTTAGGGATCAAATTTGAAAAGTAATTCCTGCTTAATATAAAGAAGATAGATAAATTTGATATGACATTTAAAACATTTTCTGTTGACAACCTAATGCACTATATGCTTGCTACATCTTTTCCCAGAGATAGTATATAGTACAAATGATTAAGACTGGATGCTATCAGATAGGCTTCAGTCTTCTGACAGTCTTGAACCCTCTTACATGTCAAGAGTACAGTGAGATTTATAACAAATGAAATAGGAGCTTTCTCTTGTTTTCTACTATTTGGAAAGCCTATGAATTAGAATCCAGAGTAGCCAAATAGACCAGTGATTCTCAAATAGTTGTATATATCATACTTCCATGGGGAGCTTTTTAAAGTCAGAATTTCTGAGCCCCATTCTAGACATTCTAACTTAATGGTTCCATGGTTGAGACCAGGATGTGCTGTTTATCAAGCTGTACTGAGTGAGTTAGATGTTATCACTAGAGAAACCACGTGCCGATGCACTTGAATTAGTACTAGATAGCTTAAACCAGAGTGCATGGACTTTCTAAGCTGTGTTTTCCCCTTTAATATTTACCAAGTATCTGCTGGAAGCCCTCAGTGAAATACCATTCTGTTTGGCAAGACAGACGTAAAGAAGAAGTTATTCTTTGGTAAAAAGTCATAGGAGTGAGTGACATGGGTGGTTCATGGAGACAGTTACATATTTGGTGTCAAGGAAAGGAAGGGCATTTGCGGAAGGAACATTGTAATGACAGGTTAGTTGAATGCAATAAAGACTGAAAACCTTTGCATGGCCTTCAGAGCCCTAGGTGGTCTGGCCTCTGCTCACTTCTGCAGCCTCATTTTGCATAAGCCCCAAACCACATCCATGCCCAGCAAACTTTAATCATCAGTCTCCTTCGGCAACCTGCCCCAACTTATCTCTACCACATTAACTCATTATGCTCTTCAGATTTCAGTCTAGCTTCTAAGCCTCTGTTGTGAGGTTACTTTTAATACAGTGTACTTTTCCTCATAAAGTTGTCAGAGAAAATTTAATAGTCTCAGTTAAATTTGAATTTAGATAAACAATAAATTATTTTTAATATAAATTATCTCAAATATTGCATGGGACATTGTCCTAGTCTGTTCCAGCTGCTAAAACAAAATATTTTAGACTGGGTAATTCATAAACAGTGAAAATGTATTGCTCACAGTTCCGAAGGCTGGGAATTTCCAAGATCAGGGCCTCAGAAGATTTGCTGTCTGGTCAAGGCCTGTTCTTCATAGATGTTCTCACATGGGCATGGCAAGGAACCTCCCTTCAACCTCTTTGATAAGGGCACTAGTCCTATTCATGAGGGTGAAACCCTCATGACTTACTTATTTCCCAAAAGGCCTCACCTCTTAATACTATCACATTGGAAATTCAGTTCCAACATATGAATTTGAGAGGGATATTCGCTTTCAGACCATAGCAGACATACTTACACTAAAACATTATTTGTTGCATATCAAAAACTTAAAATTATTTGAGTGTTCTATATTTTTATTTGTCAAATCTAGCCATCCTGTTTATGAAGCTCACTACTTTTACAATTTCCTTTTTTTAAAAAAAAAAAAGAGAGAGAGAGAGAGATTTTTTTATTAATGCCAGTCTCCCTTCACCAATTTACAAACCCTAAGAGACCGAGGACAGGATTAGGGATAAATTGGTCTTCTGTTAATCTTGGTGATTGTCCCTTATGTTTGAAATAGCATCTGGAGCATAGTAGGAGCTCAATAAATATTGTCAAATGAATTGATGACCTGTTATAGAAAAACAGTATAACCATGAACAAGTTTCTTTTTTTTTTTTTATTCTAATGTTTATTTTTATTTTACATTCCAGGATATATGTGCAGTATGTACAGGTTCATTACATAGGTAAACGTGTTCTGTGGTGGTTTGCTGCACCTGTCAACCCATCACCTAGGTATTAAACCCAGTATGCATTAGCTATTTTTCCAAATGCTCTCACTCCCCTCAACCCCAGTGCGTATTGTTCCCCTCCCTTGTCCATGTATTCTCTTTGTTCAGCTCCCACGTATAAGTGAGAACATGCAGTGTTTGGTTTTCTATTCCTGCATTAGTTTGCTGAGGATAATGACTTCCAGCTACATCCATGTCCCTGCAAAGGACATGATCTCATTGCTTTTTATGGCTGCATAGTATTCTATAGTGTATATGTACCACATTTTCTTTATCTACCCTATGATTGATGGGCATTTAGGTTGATTCCGTGTCATTGCTATTGTGAATAGTACTGCAATGAACGTAACTATGCATGTGTCTTTGTAATACAATGATTTATATGATTTATATTCCTTTGGTTATATACCCAGAATGGGATTGCTAGATCATATGGTATTTCTGGTTTTAGATCTTTGAAGAATCACCACACTGTCTTCCACAATGGTAAAACTAATTTACATTCCCACCAACGTGGAAAAGCATTCCTATTTCTCTGCAACCTTGACAACATCTGTTGTTTTTTAACTTTTTAATACTCACCATTCTGACTGGTGTTTAAAGGTATCTCATTGTGGTTTCTATTTGCATTTCTCTAATGATCAGATACGTCGAGCATTTTTAACCATGAACAAGTTTCTTAACCTCTCTAAGCCTAAATGTTTTTAGCTGTGAAAAGATGATTTTGTAATCTACTTTTTAGGATTTTATGTAGCAATTACATAAGGAAAATATACACAAAGCTCCCAGCATGTTACTTCATAGACACTGTACTTTAAAAGGTGTCTTTTCTTTTGTCTCTATATTTGTCTTATAAAATGAGAGGATACCTTTTTGATGTATAAAATTCCATTTTCTTTTCATTATACTGCAATTTCAGAAGGAATCAATGTTTCCTGAGTATTTACCAAATGCAAGGTAGTCTGAAGGATTCAGCTATGCAGTTATAAAAGTCCTGTTCTCAAGGAGCATCTATCTGTGGATTGGTGACACCTAGGGCCAGCTTCATGAGTCTTTAGCCTGGACAGTCACACTAAGCTTCACATTTAGAAGAGCCCTATGTTTGGTTTAGTGTTCTGCTGTCACTAACAAGGGGGTCCATGTTTTCCTTTTGCATTGGGCCCTGCCAATTGTGTAGCTGGTCTTGTTAAGTTATGCATATTTGTATCCAGCACATGCATGCAGAGCATTGTATTTAGTCTTTACGGTAACCCTGGGCCTCTCATTACTCAGAGAACTTGTAATTTTCCTGAGATACATGGCTTATAATTAACTAAACCAAGCAAGCAGACACCTAGTTCAGTATTCTTTCCAATACACCCTGCCTGTCTTCACCTGATTACAACCATCCAGTGTGTCCAGACCTTTGAATGAGCATCTGGAGCTTTTAGAGACACCTTAGTTCTCCTATTCTGTGGTGACTGCAGTGAATCCTCACTGCCATCACTGCTCCTGCAATTGCTGAACAATTGGAACTTGAAGTTCTAGTTCTGCCTTTGTAGAAACACCAGGAACACCAGCATCCTTATTTCTAAGATGCTATCTCTTCAAATATTTAGGTTTTAAAATCTGCAGATTTGTGCAGGATAAATAGTAAACTTGGGGTGCTAAAATTTATCTAAGAGAAATATCAGAGATATTTTATTCTTTGCTTTAAATTACGCAGCTGAGTCACGCAGCACAGGAGCTTCTGCAGCAAGGAACAGCCATGCGTTTTGGCAGTGGGTAGAGAAGGTGACCCACTTTGTCATTTCAAGCTCTGACTAGCCTCTTTTAAAATACACATATTTTAATATCACTTTTTATTAGTTCTAAGAATGCCCATTTTATTGCATTTTTGTGCTTCATATCTAAGAAGTCATATTCTAATAAATCCATGGAGCCATTGTCATGTTTGCCCTCACACCATTCTTTTTAACACATGACAGCATGTTCCAGCTAATGCATATTAAACACATCACTAGCTGCATTGAACGCACAACAATTTAAGTGTAAGGATTATTACTTTTTGAAGCATCTAATTAAATTTGCAACCTGTGTTTCCTGTTGGCCATATCCATGTGGAGGTAGAAATTATAGACTCACAATAGCAACTGTAATCACTTCTCTGGTTCTCTTCTGACTCCAATTGTGGCATTCCCAGCCTGCTTCAAAGATCCCTCACTATTCTTTAAGTCCTTGGGGATTGCTCCTGTAGTCTTTGTCCCCTGCTCTTGTCCCTGCAGCAACATTACCACAGTGTTGTCCAGCCTGCCTCTCACTGCCCAGAACACCTTGGCTCCAGTGTTGTGGAATCTGCTGATGCTGCCCTGTGCTCTCAATGTCCCTGGAGAGTTTAGACAATATGGGAATGTATGAGGGCTGGTGTATGGACACTCTAAGTGATACAGTGCCCTGTATTTATAATCAGTTCTCCCCCTCTGATGCAAGGCCGTTGTCCTAGGACCATAAATAATGGGCCTCAAATTGCCTTTCACTCAGAATAAGCTTTCTAGGAGACTTTTTTTTTTTTCTGAAGCCTACAACAGCTCATATTCCCAGGTGGTCTCCCAACTAAGTACTAATCAGGCCTGACCCTGCTCGGCTTCCAAGATGAGATAAAATCCAGAGACTTCTTGGCCCTTCCCCTTCTAGACATGCACAGAGGGATCAGAATACTAAGATAAATCATCAGAATTTTGTATGTTTATTGCATCATTATTTGTAGTGGTGAAAAAATGGAAGAAGCTGTATGTCTGTCAGAGCCTGATCACGTTAATTATGGTTAATCCAAATAGTGAAATACTACACAGCAACTGAAATGAATCAAGTGAACCTACATAGTAAAATGGAAGTATTTTGAAGATGTTCTTAATATAGGAATTTATGACCAGAATATATAGTATGATTCTACTAAAAAGAATTTCAGGTATATTACAGAGTCTGGAAGAATAAAGACCAAACTTTCTTTTGGGGATATGGAAAGGACCTTACATAGTTTACTTTACATATTTCTGAATTGAGTTTTCAACAATACGCACATATAACTTTTGTAATTAAGGCACTAGTAGAGGTGGTAAATATTAATTTCAATATACACCTGCAATGCTATTTTTCTAACATGTATACATATTGGTGTTCTTGTGGCTTAGAAAGCAGTACCAGTTTTTCCTCATGGATATTATTCCAGGCAATAATGTAAGTCTAAGTTGTGAGGACATAAATTGCTTTGGTACTCAGTAAAACTATTTTCATTTTTAATGAAAAAGGAACATAGCTGTAAACATTCAATACAGTGGCCTTTGAGCAGGGGCTGCTTATTGCTGACTTAGGTCATTAGAGCTGAGGATAGACCCCCATTCCTCCACTCTCATCCTCAATAAATCTTATTTGTCCAATAGCTGTCAAAAGCCTGTATTAATACTTGAAATATTTTGCTTTTAGGCACACTTTTTGCTGTACTATGACTGTGTGTTTGATGGGATTGGAGATTGGCAATTTTTTATCTTCTCTTTCTGAGGGCTGGGAATGTTCTCCCTCCTCCCATCTCTTCTTCCCCAACTCCCACCATACAGATGTTTATCTATGGAAAAGTCTCCTAATCATCCTTCAATCCTCAGCTCAAAGAGGATTGAGACTCCACAGCTCTCTCTCAGTCTCTCCTTGGCCCCTTGCAGCTCCAGCCTTGGAGTGCTTCTCATATTGTGTCATGGTGGCTGCTTTATGAGTATTTTCCTGCTAGACTGTTATAACTTGAGGAAGAGGCCAAACCACTGAGATCTTTGTAACTCCTGGCACTGGACACACAGGGCTGGAAGTATTGTAAATTATTTTTAAACCTTTTTGTTAAAGCATATTATATAGAAAGAAAAGTGCGTGTTTGATAAAGGTACAGCTGAGTTGATTTTCACAAACTGAACACATCTCTTTATAAAACACCCATCAAAAAACAGAGATAATATTTCTAATGTGCCAGAGGCCCCTTGCCTGCTCCTTCTAGTAATAACTATTTCCCACTGTCCTGACTTCAGTCCTTTGGATGTGCTTATCAAGTTCTCCCTCTCCTGCTCTGAGTTCCATTGCTCCATGCACAAGGTCTGAGAAGCTGCTTGGCAGTGCCTTGCTACTGCCAATGGACATGCAGGTGGTGTGACTGTGTCCAAAATACTGTTCGGGTTCCTAGAACTTCCAGTCCACAAGGTATCCAGTCCACAAGGTAGAGGCAGAGAAAACAGCCCCTAATTAATTGCACACATAGCTGTCTGCACTGCAATGCAGCTTGGCTTGTGACCTAATTCTAAGCCCCTCATGAGCAATTCTGTCATTTGACCCCACCTCTTGTCCAGAATTTCACAAACCTGTTCCTGCACAGTCCTTTAGACTCAGGCCTTATTCATCTTGCCCTCCAAACTGGAACCAGCTCCATTGAGTCGTAATGCAACAAACTGACTTCCAGACTCTTCAAATTTCTCTTCTGTCAGCTGGCTTCTGAGCAGCAGTCGTCTGAATAAAACTCATTGCATTCATCCCTCTCTCTGTACTAAATATTCTGAATTCTTATTGCCAGACCAAGAAAACTCAACTGGCGAACCCTGGACTCTCATGAAATTATATTTTCCCCCTTGTAGACTTGCTTCTAATGTCTTCTTTCTCTTTGGCATCACTATTCCAAGGAACAGTTTTAAGAAACTTCTCATATTTATTTTAAGGATGTTGCCCATTATAATACCCATTGCCATATTCATTACTGTCTATTTAAGAAATGTTTTTGGAGCTGGGTGCAGTAGCACACACACTTGTAGTCCCTGCGAGGCCAAAGCAGGATTACTTGAGCCTAGAGTTCAAGACCAGCCTAGGCAACATTGTGAGACCCTGTAAATAAACAAACAAGTAAATAAATAAATAAATATCTTTGGAGTTTCAGCACTATAAGAAACTGAGAGTCTCCTGAGCACTGATTTTGTTTTATCAATTAAATCCATGATGGTATAATTTTTATCCACAGAAAACATAGATCATGAATATATAGCTGGATCAGTTTGACAAGTGTATACATCTATGTAGCCAAAAGCGTATCTTCATTACCTTAGAAAGTTCCCTGTATCCCTTTTCATTCATTTCCTCCTTTCCCAGAGACACTGTCCTAATTTTTATCACCAAAGATTAGTTTTGTGTTTACTTGAAATTTAAATAAAAGGAACCATACAGTGTTCTCTTTAACATAGTATTTTTGAAAAGATTCATGTTTTTATGTGTATCAATAGTCAAATCTTTTTATTACTGAAGGCATAGTATTACATTATGTGAATATACCACAATTTGTTTCTCTGTTTATCTGTTGATAGATATTGGAGTTGTTTACAGCTTGGAGCTGGTAAAAATAAACTATCTATGAACATTTTTGTGCATGTTTTGCTATGTAAGGTAATATTCACAGGTTATGGGGATCAAGAAATGAATATATCTTTGCGGAACAATTTTTCTGCATACCACATCTTCTGTATATCTTTTATGATGAGGTGTCTATATATTTTGCCATTTTTCAATTGGGTTGTTTTCTTATTGTTGAGTTTTAAGAGTTATTTGTATATTCTGGATACCAGATATGTGTTTAATAAGATGTGTGTTTGCAAATATTTCCTCCTAATGTGGCTTGTCTTTTTATACTATTGACAATGTCTTTTGATAAAAAAGATTTTTAAATTTTAATAAAGTCAAATTTTTGTTTTTTTTTCTTTTCATGGATCATGCTGTTGGTGTGGTGTCTAAAAATCTCACCAACACAAGGTTATGTAGATTTCCTTCAATGCTTTCTTATAGAGACTTTATAGTTTTACATTTTATTATTTGGTCTGTTATCCCTTTTGAGTTAATTTTTGTTTAAAATGAAATATACAGTTTCAGAGGCTTTTAAATTAATAGACTTTATATTTTTGGGTGGTTTATAGAAAAATTAAAATAAAGTACAGGGTTCCCAGTTACTCCTCCCCTGCTAGTTCCCAGTTCTTGCCTTAGTGTAGTCGATTTGTTACAATTGATGAGCCATTGCTGATACATTATTGCTAACTGAAGTTGTAGAATTTCATCAATATGCCTCTGATTAATTAACAAATTAGTGTCTTTAATAAAGGCTATCCAGAGTTTTAGTTTTTTCTTATGTCAGCTTTAGTATGCTACCTTTCAAAAAAGAAATTTGTCAATTTTATCTGGGCTGTCAAACTTATTGCATAGTTATTTATCATCACTAGTTTGTTTTTATCTTGTAGACTCTGTGATTCTTGTATCTAATTATATTTACCTCATTGCTTTGACTTCTCAGGTCAGTCAAGTTTTTGTAGTCTTACAAAGTCATATAGCATTGTCCAAAGACCTTTAAAAATATATATGAATTATTTAAGAATAATTTCTATTTCATTAGAACATGAAAGATCAGTTGCCTGTGGTTATATACAAGGTTTTTTAAAACTCATAATTTATTTTCTTTGTCATTGAATAAAAGCCCTAAAAATATCAGAACATTAATAACTAGATAGAATAGTATATTTAGTTAATTTTTAAAATAGCTAAGTGATAGAAGCCAAGTTTGTGGAAGATACCAATCCTTTTGAAAGCACAACTGTTGATAAAAAAATGAATTACTCATGGGTTTTCTTTGGGTCTACTCATGACTTAATGCTATATATGTTTAAAATCTAAAAGGATAAATGACTTCTGATTTGAATTTTGATAACAAAGGCTTTATTTTGTGAAAACTATGGGCCTTAATCCTTATTGCATCTCTGTCTGCTTTTGCATTAATCTGTCAGGATACAGGAAACTTTGCATATACTATCTTTCCAAGTGATTGTAGGGTAGTGAATTCATGAAATACACATTGGTATGATTTGTTGAAAGGTTTTTCTAATACCCAGCAACTCATATGGCTTGGATTAAGCATTTATGTTTCTATTACACTGGTTAACTTCTATCTGTTCCCTAGATTTTACCCATTACTTCTTTTTCCTAATATCTATCCATTTCACATCCAATATCATAAATTTCTTATTGGCTTTTCCTATTCTTCTTTTAACAATACTTGCATTCTTTATGCTGAAAAAACAGAACAGTCTCATGTGATATATCAGACATTTATTGCCACATCATGCTGCTTAATCAACCACTTTAAAAGTTAGTGACATAAAGGAACAGTCATTTGTTTTCATCCACAAATTTGTAAATTGTCCAAGGGCTAGGTGGTCTAGACTGAGCATGGCTGGAGTTTTTTCACGTTGCATGTTGAAATCAGGTCTTTTATCCTCCTGGGTTAATAGATAACCCAGTTCATATTTTCTGTGTGGAGGTAGCAGAAGTATGTGAAAAGTGAGCAGAAATATGCCATGGCTTGTGATGGTTAGTTTTATGCATCAACTAAACTGGGCCATGGGATGCCCAAATATTTGGTTAAACATTATTTCTGGGTTTGTCTGTGAAGATATTTCTATAGATTACTTTTTGAGTTGGCAGACTGAGCAAAGCAGATTCCTAGCCTCACCCAATCTGTTGAAGGCTTGAATTGAATAAAAGGCTGAGTAAGAAAAAATTCTTTCTCTCTGCCTGTTTTTCAGCTGGGACATTGATCTTCTACCTTTGGATTCAGGCTTTGATTTAAATTATACCATTGGCCCCCCTGGGTCTGCACTTCCCAGCCTCTATTATTGCATGAGCCTATTTCTTACAACAAGTTTCTTTATTATATCTCTCTATATTTATATCCATAAGTGTCCTTTAGGTTGTATTTCTCTGAAGCTACTATCTGCCTCTTAACCCTAGACTCATAGCTGGTGCACTGCCACTCAGCCCACATTCCATTGACCAAAGACCTGCAGTGCACAGGACGGTTCCACATAAACCAAGCCTTGCCTTGCATATCGCACCATTTTCCAATGTCCCACCAGATATCTACTTAGATAAAAAATCTAAATCCCAGCACTTTGGGAGGCCGAGGCGGGTGGATCACGAGGTCAAGAGATCGAGACCATCTTGGTCAAAATGGTGAAACCCCGTCTCTAGTATAAATACAAAAAAAAATTAGCTGGGCATGGTGGCGCGTGCCTGTAATCCCAGCTACTCAGGAGGCTGAGGCAGGAGAATTGCCTGAACCCAGGAGGCAGAGGTTGCGGTGAGCCAAGATTGCGCCATTGCACTCCAGCCTGGGTAACAAGAGCGAAACTCCGTCTCAAAAAAAAAAAAAAAAATCTAATAACTTGGGCCTACAATTGAATTGTTGTATATATAAACACAGTATCTTTCGATATGTTGTAAATTTGATACGTTGTAAATTTTCCAGGTGTTTAACTACTTGTAAACCAAGAGAAGACTATATATTATTTTGTTTAAAGTCTCACTGAGAATTGTTCCTCATTTCTGCAAATCACATCACCACTGGTAACAAGCCCTACTTGTGACATTAAGTTGCTAATAAGCCCACCTGTATTTGCCTACATTGGTATTTGTTGCATTTGTGATGATTCTACACTTAGGTATTAGCATCCCATGTCTTCATTTTGTGTTTGAGAGCTGTTACACTGGAACATGTACATATTTTAAAACGTAATTTATTATTTCTTCTGTTTCCCCTTAAGGCATTATGTTGATACTTTAAATTTATGTGTAGAGGTAGATTACCTATGAATATTATTTAATAAGGCATTGCTAAATATATGTTATTACTAGGTGCTTTTGAACATCTGTAAATCCTCTGTTTTAGACTACATTGTAGTAACCTGACATATTTGGAGGTGGGAAAGGAGCAGGCTGTAATACAGAGAGCTCTTCTATCTTAGCATGTGTCTGAAGGGAACATGTTCCTTCCATGAAGACAGTCCCATTATTCTCTCTCTGGCAGTAGTTGAGAGAGGGTAGTGTGTGTGCTGGACCTACCTAAAGAAATGGGTGGTCTGGAGAAAATGTGCAAGCCAATACCATAATTCTGCCTCTGAGACTCACCTGAAATCCAGGGAGTCTGAAGACTTGTCCTGTGAAGACCCTGAGTTTTTACTGGGCATTTCTGATTTTCATTAGTAATGAGTAGGAAAAAGGGAAGCTTAGGGAGAAAGGAAACAGGTGTTCAAAGATGGCTGCTCCAACAAGTTCGGGAGATGCCCAGTAGGAATCTGGTCGTTTCTTTCTAATACTATTCTTTAAATTCTGTTATTCTTTGAGGTCACTCTGCCAGTGTTTCTTGTGGGAATCCCTGCCAGAGTCTTCTGTGTATGGGAGTGGGAGCCTCCTGACTTGCTTCCTGAAGAGACTCTTACAAAAGAGGGGCTAAAGGCCTGGTGACTGATCTTTGTCCATAAGCTCCAGGATATTTTACTTACCTATTAATTGAAACTGATTTAAGAATGATCCAAAGGGAATAAATCAGAAGACATTGAAAGAGTGACCAAGGACTAAATAACAGATGCTGCTCTGTGTGCCTTTTTATCTAAAGCTGGAGTATTGATAAGGGCATCGCATTCTATCTGTGGCATGCAGAAGATGTTATTGTTGAAGCAGAGCTATCCTCATTTATTGATAAATACATTACAGCTAATTGTTTCTCCAAACATTCCTTACTCTGAACCTGATACGTAATGATCATGCCTGCCTTTGGCATACAGATGTGTGTGCACAAAGTTTGATTATATTCAAAGGCAGTAAATGCAAAACAAAACAAAGCAAAACAAAAACAAAAACAATAAACTGTAAAGGTTAACATCCACTTCCCAGAAAGCCTAAGGAGAAAAGCCAGTGATTAATATAATTGTGAGACATGAATCGAGGCCATCTTATACCTGCAGCTTTATTTAATATCAGGATAATTATGTGATTTTTTTTTAGTGGCAATTGGTTTTTATTACAATTATATACAGTCCTATCTTCCGTTCTGAGGTCTCTACATGATTGCACAAATGAAAATGTGTTTCTTGGGGGGAAGGGCAGAGCTGGCTGTAGTTCAGGAAGGCCCAGGTGCCTGGCTTCTCCGAGGGAGCGAGCGCCCGTCTCGCCACGGGATTAGCTGAACCATTAAACGGCAAGCGAGGGCATCAGAAGCGCAGCATGGTTTCATTGGTCTGGGAGGACGACGGGGCACGGGTGGGATTGGGGCTGGGGACAGGCGCCTGAGGGGTCCAGGGCTGAGCCCAGGGAAGGAGGGGGACAGCAGACACCAGGGGGACCGCAGCTCCTCCACGGAGGAGTCGGGAGGCAGTAGGAATGCTAGCGCTGGCCACGCGTGGTAGTCAAGACCCTCCGCAAACACACCCTGGACAAGGCGTCTGTCCTGGAGAGGGGGCTGGATAGGGGCTTGAGCCCCGAGGCTTCACTGCCTTCAGCCGGACTTGAGATCAAAGCTGAAGGCCGCTGTGCCTGGGCCTGGGGCTGGGGGCCCGGCGAGAGGAGGCCGGGTGGACAGAAATGTCAGTTTCCAGGCTGCCGCCAGGCCGCAATACAACTGAGAACAGTTCTGTCCCCTACCTGGGCTCCAAGCTGCCCTCCCAGGGCCAGAGCGGGAGGCCGGGCGTGGGCACCACCGGCACCCCGGACGCCGTCCTCCTGGCTGGAGGCGGGCGCGGCCCTAGTCCCACTCTCTCTCGTCGCTGGCGCCCTGGGGCCGCAGCAGCTTCTCCACCTGCTTCTTGATCTGCCAGTCCTCGCCCCGACGGTCGGACCTCTGCACCCCCAGGCAGCCCTCTTCGTTGTCCTCCTCGTGTCTTCCCCTCCTCGCCCTGCACGTCCATCTGCACCTGGCCCTTGACGCCCACCCCCTCCTCGCCTTCCTCCTGGGGGCCCAGCAGATGGTAGGTGGCCGCGGAGCCCTCGGGGCCGTGGCCCTCCCTCCCAGGCGAGGACGACATAGACTCGTCCTCTGACAGGTGAGATCCCGCTGCTGCTGTGCTGCTTCAGGGCTGCGCGGCTGGAGGGAGACGGTGGCTTGACCGGGATCTGCCAGGAGGAGATCTTCGGGGCTGACTGGGATGAAGGGAACTGCCTCTGATTTAAAAGAAGTGCTTTCAAGGAGTTAATTTCAGACTTGAGTTCCATGATATTCTGGGCCTCTAGAATCCAACTGGTGAATGTGGTGGCCTTGGCAGTGGCCAGCTCATGGGCGAGCTCCTGGATCGTCTGCTGCTGCAGAATCAGCAGCTGCTGGACGGAGGTGAGGGTCGTCTGGAACTGAGTCACTGTCTGGGCCACGCTGCCACTCAGCTCAGAGAGAACGACCTCCATCCTCTCCAGCTGCTTCCTGTCCTCTTGTCCGCCCAGGATGAGGGGGAGCAGGTATTTCTTATAGAGTTGGTGGAAGCCAAATGCGATGCCTGCTGTGATGATGGCCAGGGCTCCATGCCATCGGGAGCCTGCAGGGCTGTATGGCTGAGATACGAGGTGACAGGGCTGGACATGAACTACCTGTGTGGCTGGGCCCCAGGATGAAGGCTCATGCGCAGCAGTGCCTGACTGCTGGAAGGCCATATCAATCTCTTTATCTGTCAGCCCTTTCTTCTTAAGGAATGCTCTCCTGGTTGCAAGTGGGCTCTGGCGGAACCGGGAATTCTGGAGAAACTTCACTGCCCTGGCAGTCAGCACTCTCGAGGCAGCACATTTTCACTTCCTGGAGCAGAGCTTGGCTGGCTCAGCTGTTCTGCCTGCTCCGAGGACGCCATCTTCCTGAGGCTTGCGATTCTTCTTATGGGCTGACATCAGCAAAACCTGCTGGCCCTAGAAGATGTGGAGGCATTTGAGCTCTACCTAAATTGTCCACTGATGGGGATAATTTGAGCCAAGATTAAAGGGATGCTTTGCAATGAAGAACTAATTTATTTGCTCCCAGCTTTGGGGCATTACGTACTTTCTTATTACCACATTATATATTATTACCTTATTATTACCTCGTGAGTTACTATGCTGATTATCATGTCAGACAGTTGGTGTAATGTCATATTTCACTTATCAGAAGTCCCAATATGATGGAAAATAACCGTTCATACTGTATCTGATCTGCTGGCTTAGAATTTTTTTTTCTTATTAGATGATTTTGAAATTGGGTACTACAAAATTTAAAAATTGTATGATGATCTATCTTTGCCGAAGATTGAAGTGCTATGAAATGTATACCTGAGGTCTTGAGACTTCTACTGATGTTTTTGAAGTTAATTTTACTGTACCTCCTGTTTGCCATCACAGTGCTTTCTTTTGCTAGTGTGTGTGTCTTATCTTCATGTCCTGTTGCTGCTAGTGATGCGTTATAACATCTTCACTCAGGAAGTCATGACATCATTAAATGCCTTCTCAGGGTTCTCTGATCACACTGTACTTTTCTGCCTTGAAGGGTTTCCTTCTTCTCTTCCAGGATAACCAACCACTGATTTTCAGTCTGGCTGACGTATGACAACAGAGAAGTCTCTTTCATAGCAGTTTTCACTGTGTCTTTGACTGACAGCATTGGGAATCGGGATCTCTAGCTTCTCAGTGTAACAGCTTCTCAGACAACTATTGCTCTCATTCTCAGCCTGCAGGCCATTTGGGTTAATATTCACGATAGTTCAGCTTAACCCTCTATTAATGATAAGAAGGATTCATATTCTATTTTCTGATCATACCACCAAGGTTTCCTTCTTTTCATCCAAGCTGAGTATCTCATCCAAAATTTCAAGTTTAATTCTAAAAACTAATATGTGTCTGTGCATGTATATTTCTTAAGCTAACAGATTTCTTGTGTCTCAGAAGTAGTAACATTGAGGGTTGTGGTTAGATGTAAATTCTGGCTCTTATTTGAATTTTTAGAATGTGCCCAAAGTCTCTGAATGTACAACTTTGTCAGTAAATTGGCCAAAATCTTTGTAAGATGCTCAGTAAACATTTACTATATCAATTAGCCATAAAATTAGTAAATTCCTTTTAGCTTTGTTAAATATTAGGATAATAGGAAAAGGAGGCATTTTAGATAAATCATGACTCTTTTTTTTAGTTCTGGTGCATGTAAAACTGACTTTGGGTCAACTGGAGGTCAAGTTTGGCTATTTATTTGCTTATTAGCTCATAAGCTACAGGTGTGTTAAATAAAATAAATGCAGCTTCACAGTATGTAAGAAAACTAGCAACAAAACTATGTTTAATTCAACTTGGCATCAGTTATTGCCCTTAAAGAGCACTCTTTCCTATGGGATCATAAAAGGTGCTAGAGTTTCTCTGGAGATAAGAAGTCACACAAATAGTTTAATAACAGTCTTTAACTATTTAAAGGGCATATGCCAAAAGATAATGCCTACTTTCTCTTCTTAACAGGATTGAAGAAAATAGACATTAGGAGATAATTGAAATATTTTAAAAAGTGAAATAGAAGTTTTATCAATTTCAGCTAACAAATCGGCCATCTCCCTTGTGCAAGGGATATGCTATGCTAATTACAAGAACTGAGGCGGGTGGGATACAGCCCGTGATCTCAGAAGCATGCACACCTGTGAGGGAGACCTCAGCCATGTTGTCTATCAGTACTCCGCAACAGAGTGCATGCGGATTTGCAGATTCAGTAAAAGAAGTCAAGAATGCCACGGTGGTTTGAAGGCGGCAGTCTGGTGTTTGCTCAAGGTACGGTTTCTCAACCTCAACCCTACTGACATTTTGGGCCAGATAATTCTTTGTTGATGGAGGCTGTCCTGTGCATTGTAAGATGGCTTATGACAGCCTTGGCCTCTACCTACTAGATAACAGTAGCGTTTTCCCCTGCATTGTCACAACCAAAAATGTTTCCAAATATTTCCACATATCTCCAAAGTTGAGGATTTTGGGGAGTACAAAACTGCCCTCATTTGAGAACCACTGATTTAGAAAATGCCTTTTGACATTCTCCCTAAAGTGCAGGTAAGTTTTATCGTGCCAAAAGAGGGAGATGCAGGATGTATGAGGAGAGGGAATCTTGTGACTAGGGTGCAGAGGTGGAGCACCCTGGGTGATTTGGGAGGTGACAAGTGTCCTGTTGGTCTGGGAGAGAGGACAAAAACACAGGCAGTGGGGAGAGATTTAGCTGAAGGGTGGGTGAGACTCTGTAAAGGTCAGGTGTAGCCATTTGGGCTCAATTTCAGTAGAAATTACCTTTATCAGAATCACACATTTAGAAAGTTTAATTTGAAATCAGTGTACAGTGGCTTAGGGCAGAAACAGCCTTGGGGTACAGATAGCAGTTAAGAGTGGCTAATTTTCATTACTTCATAGAGAAGAAATTCTGTTCATTTGTTCTGTGAAGTGGTTAGCCCATATGTGTTTATCACATCTCTTAAGTGCTAGGCACTGCCTCAGCTGTGGGAGGTTGGACCTAGAGGACAAAGTGCCTGTTCTCAAGGAATTTACAGTCTAGAGGGGTTGAGATGGTCAATTAGAAAATAAAAATCAAAATATCAGAAGAGCTTTCAAATCATACTTAAATTCTATGAAGACAGTGCACCAGTTGATGTCAGAGACAGTAAATGTGAATAATTATGATAAAATTCATTGTAAGAAACTGAGATACAGTTTTGTTGCAAGGAAATTGCATTTATATCAACACTTATTAGAAATTCCTCCATAGGTGGCCAAAATTAGAATATATGTTCTCCTATTGACACATGACAGTCTCTGCTATGAAGAACATTTCTTTGTAAATTTATTCATTGTAGAGAGGCTTTACTGCATGACTATAGGGTCATTGAGACAGAGCAGAAGGGAAAGAAGAAAGAAGGCAACTAACATTTGCAAGGTTTCCAACACATGCTGGCTGTGCTGCTGGCCACTGGTATTTAGTTTTTATCACACCCTCAGTCCAGGCCACTGTCATCTCTCACATGGAATGATATAACAATTTCCTTACAGAATCTTTGGACTTCAGCTTTGTCCATCTTCACACTATTACCCTACCTAAATGACCTTTGTAAAACACAAAAACACCTTGTCTGTTCTTGTGTTGAAAATCACCAATGGCTGTCTCTTCGCTTAATATAAATTAGCAATTCTTTACCAGAACCACAGTGCACTCCCTGTGTGATGGCATCGTGTTCTCCCCTGCCTGCCTGGAGACTCTCCACCTCACCCTCTACCCACCCACCAGATCACCTAACTAACTCTCACTCACCCTTCAAGACTCAAGACCTTATCTTCTAAGGTGCAACTTAGGCACCCTTCCAATATGCACACTCCCAATGGGTTGTGTTATCCAGTAACAATTACTCTATGTTGTGAATGTTCATTCCCTTGTCTGTATTTTGAAAGTTCACTCTGGTGAACCCAGGAGGTGACGCAGGGCTTGGCACAATCACTATAGATGGAATGAATCAGCATTTTAGAAAGGAAAGGGCAAAATCCCAGAGAATATATATTACTTGCTCAAGGTCACAGAGCTTTAAATAGAGGTTTTATACTTGTCTGGCTTAAAAACCCAGGTTCTGCACATATACCAAGGGAATCTGTGTGTTCTGCAGAGCCATGTGAGAGCATTATAAAGACTCATTTGGCTTAGATGGTTTACTTGTAGCCTTGTTGGGAGATGTTGAATAAATATACATTATTAATTACTTAGAAAAACATGACCCTGACTTTAGCAGTCATTTTCATTGATGTGCTTCTGTGATTAACACCAATCTAGAACTGCCAAGGCTTGAGGCCTCTCTGTTTGTATCCAGAGGCAGCCTTAACATTTGGAAGAGCTAGATTTTTTACGTTTGTTTTGTTTGTTAATATTCTATTGAACATTGACACAAGTGCTTTTTCTTACAGAACCTGTTATGTGTCACTGCTTCCTCTTCCCATTCTGTTAGAGGATCAGTCCATAAGGCAGTATAGGAATGTGTAAAGGAATGCAATAATGCATAATTAAAACTGCTGAAATATTTAGTATTTTGTTTAATGGATCTCTAAAGTTGTAGCACCTTTGATTCATTATTTACCATTCTGTATTTAGTCCTCATACCTTGTCGTTGTCACTGAAATGCAAAGCAGAGAGAGAAAGGGGGAGAGAAAGGAATTTTGATATATTAGTCACCTGCATCTGAGCTTATTCCTAGTTTAAAGACTCTAGTAAATAGCATCATGTTTTTCCTGAGCACATAGAAATTTAGAGAATAATTCATAAAACAAAGTATTTCAAGTAGTATAATACTGAAATTGTCTTAAATATTAATGCCCCTTAACTATGTGTCTTAAAAGGATATATAAGGATTATAGCAAAGAAACCTAAAATTCGTCTCCTTTGGATTCTGTTAATCTCTGGAGTTTTCACCATTACCACTTCTGGCCAACCTAGATGGGTTTGCATGTCAGCCTATGGCACATAAAGACAGCCATAACTTCACCGGGCAGTTGTATGCTCTTCTAGCAATATGCTAGTTACGTATATTAAGTTTGATTAATAGACTAATAATAGCAAATATTTATTGAATGCCTGTATGCTGTTAGGACACCTAGGCTGTTTATATACATTATCTTATTTAAACCTCACAGTTCTATGAGATTGGTACAATTAAATTTTAAAGTGTTTTCTCATGAATTCCATTAAACATTTAAAGGTGAAATAACATCTAATTTAAACAAGTTCTTTTAGAATATAGCAAAAGAGGATACACTTTCCAACTCATTTTATGAGGACAATGTTACCCTAATACAAAACCATACGAAGATATTTCAAGAAAACAAAGCTACAGAAAAATATCCCTCATGAAACATAGACACAGATACCCTCAGGAAAATACTAGCAAGTTGAATCCAGAAGTGTATTAAAAGTATATACATCGTGATCAACTTTATGTAGTCAATGGAAGGCCCTAGAAATACGTTCATTTCTTAGGCGACTTTAACTCATTTGCAAACATCAGAATACAAGTCAGCAGAGAGGCGTGACAGAGTATGTGATAGCTGTGGGTAGCACTATGAGCATTTTGTAGATGGGTGCCTGTATGTGTCAGTTGTTAGCTGTTCTAATGGCAGTATTGGCCAAGCCCTACAGGAAGGGAGCTGGCCAAAGTGCTGAAATGTCTGGCGAGTCCAACAAAAAGCACAACGAAATTTCCTCAACTTACTTGATCAGAAAACAATTGAAGCTAAATTCAGGGGACAATTCACAGTTCTTATATTTCTATATTTATCAGCAACGTTTTTAAGAGACCAGGTCTTGCTATGTTGCCCAGGCTGGAGTGCAGTGGCTACTCAGAGGCCTGATAACGGCACACAGAAGCCTCAAATTCCTGGGCTCAAGTAATCCTCCTGCCTTGGTCTCCCAAGCAGCTGGGACTACAGGTGTGTGCTACTGTGCCTGGCTCCAAAAACATTTCTTCAATAGATACTAGTGAATAGGGCTTTATCAGCAACTTCTGACATAGATAATCACATCCTTCTTGTGCTAAGTATTAAGATACTCTCTAGCTCCAAACCTACCTTCCTACATTCTGTTTGCAATGCTGGAGATGGAACTCTGCAGACTATATTCCTGAGATGGCTCCATGATAGGCTCTGCAAATAGAAAATACTAGAGGGAGATTAGAGAGACTGGGAAGCTGGAGGAAGAAGAACGGGCCTGCTCTTTCTCATTCCCTTCTCATATGCATGTGGTTCTTGTGGGTGTCATATCTTAGAAAAACTTATTCACCCCAGAAGAGGCAGTTTCTTCCTATTTCAGCAGATGATTTCAGTTTGCAGTTTTTCCCACAGTTGCAGAAGCTGTCTCTCTGTGGGTTGAATAATGTCCTCCAAAAAGTCATGTTCTCCCAGAACCTCAGATGTGACCTTATTTGGAAATAGGATCTTTGCAGATGAAATTAGTTAAGATGAGGTCATACTGGATGAAGGTGGGCCCTAAATCCAAGGTGTCCTTAGAATAAGGTTATTTGATGACAGAGGCAGAGATTGGAATGACACATCTTCAAGTCTAGAAATGCCAGGGATTGCTGGCAACCACCAGAAGTTAGGAGAGGCAGGCAACAGATTCCTCCTTAAGGTCTCCAGAGGGAGCGTGGCCCTGCCACCACCAATGCCTTGATTTCAGGCTTCTAGCTTCCACACTATGAGAGGACACATTTCTGTTACTTTAAGTCATGATGATTGTGGTAATTTGTAGGGCAGCCTTAGGAAATGGATACAAGGCCTCATCATAGCCTTCTCACAGACACAAGCCCCAGGTAGCTGGCACCCTTTTTTAAACAAAGGAACCCAGGGGTTCTCTCTCAGTCTCTTGAACCAGTTGACCAGAACCTGCTTCTCAGAAGTCTGAGTTTCAGATCTGTAGGGCCCTTTCTCTAAGCTTATTTAATAATTAAAATTCATACCTTTGCTCCCCAACCCTAGAGCTTATAGTTTTTCTTCCTTGCAGTTACTACCTTTGTGATACTTCATAGTTCTCTTTTTGCCCTTTTTGTTACCTTGCTAGTAACTTCATGCTTAATAATTATTTACATTAAATTTTCTGCAGTCTCCCAGTTGGATGCTGACTTATTCACACCCTCCCTGATGCCCTTTCACCACTAATTTCAAGTGAAATTGCAGTCTCTTGGTCATGTCTTCCTTCTGCCACTTAGGTACCTCCTCAATCTTCTTTGCTGGTTTATTTTCTTCTTCCCAACCTCTTAGCCTTACTGTGATCCAGGGAGCAATCTTCTCTTTACCTCTCCTCCCTTCTCATCTTACACTGACCGTCTTGGTGATCTCATCTATCCTTGAGGCTTTAAAATCCATCTATATGATGTTGACTCCCAAATGGTTTGGTCCAGACCTCTATCCCCTGAACTTCAGCTACCTACTCAGCATCTCCATTGGATGTCTTATCAATAGCTTAAATTTAGTATGTTCAAAATCTGAACTCTTGATGCCTTCCCTGCACCTGCCCCCACCAAAACCTGCCCCATCACAGTTGATGGAAAATGCACCCTTGCCCTTTCCCTCTTCCTCTCATGCTTCACATCAGGAAGTGCTTGTGCCTCTGCCTTCAAATTACAACCAAAATGTAACCACTTCTTGCCACTCCCACTGCTGTTTTCTATCCCCTGCCCCCTCCCATCTGAACCACCTGAATTACTGAGGTAGCCTCCCACCTATCTCTTTGCTTTTACTTTTGTCCTTCTGGAGTTCATCCTCAGCATCACAACCAGAACAATCTCTTAAAAAAACATCAGATCATGTGCCTTCTCTGCGCAGATCCCTGCAGTGGCCCCTCTGCATACTCAGAGTAAAAGCTTACATCCTTACAGATGTCCACAGGGCTTTCTGTCATCTGACCCCTTCTTACCTTTCTGGACTCATCTTCTGCTCTTCTCTTTTATTACTCTGTTCCGTCTGCACTGACCTCCTTCCTGTTCCTTTAATGCACCAAACATGCCCCTGACTTAGGGATTTTGTTCTGTCTTTGGCTGGATCATTCCTACTCCATAGATCGTCTTGGATGTCTCTTTCCTCCTTTAAGTCATTGCCTGAATCTCATCTCTATGAGGCCTACCTGAATTCCCTAATTATCACAGCAACCTGCCCCCTCCCTACTCACCATCCTCCTTGCCTTACTCTTTTTTTCATAGCATGGATCATATTCTAATAAACATATGGGTAATTTTAGTACGTTTATTGTCTTTCTCCCCATGCTAGCATGTACACTCCACAAGGCAGGGTCTTGTTTGTCATTGCTGCATCTCAAGTGCCTAGAATAGTGCCTAACACATAGCAGTTTATATCTCATGAGTGTTAAAGAATGAATGTATTCACAGATCAATAGAAACTCAAAAGATGCACTTCAGGTAAAGTAGACAACAAAACTAAGTGTACAAAGGAATTAAAGACTACCAGAAGTAACCAAATAAGCCAATGGCAAAATATGCAATTGCAATATTAGAAAGAAAATCAGTCAGTAATCCAAAAATGAAGTGATTAACAAGTTTTAAAATATTCTAATTTAGGAGCAACAGAGCATTTCCAAATATGAGGATTATAAACGTTTTGTTTAATTCCAGCAATTTGAGAGTGATGAGACCTTGTTCCTTTTGTGAATTCTAAATGTTTAGTATAAAATAACACCTGTTAATATTTCTCTGACCTGTAATATACTTCAAATGGTTTAGGAAATGCTGCCATGAAATACTGACTGGCACAAGAGTCAGATTTTGCATATACAAATTTATATATAATAAGAAATAATGCAGTACACTTTTCAGATTATTCCTAATTACATTTTCATTTGATGCTGTGACAGTTAATAATTGATTACATAAGTTACACAGAGAATCTTTGAAGACCTACCCTAAGAAAGCAATTTTCTTGGCTGGGCATGGTGGCTCACACCTGTAATCCTAGCACTTTGGGAGGCCAAGGCAAGCGGATCGCTTGCAGTCCGGAGTTCGAGAACAACATGGTGAAACCCTGTCTCTACTAAAAATACAAATAATTAGCTGGGCATGGTGGTATGTGTCTGTAGTCCCAGCTACTCAGGAGGCTGAGGCAGGAGAATGACTAAAACCCAGGAGTCGAGGTTGCAGTGAGCCAAGATCGGACTACTGCACTCCAGCCTGGGCAACAGAGCAAGATCCTGTCTCAAAAAAAAAAGCAATTTTCTTTGTTATTGTTATTATCATACTTGAAGTTCTTGGGTACATGTGCATCATGTGCAGGTTTGTTACACAGGTATACACATGCCATGGTGGTTTGCTGCATCCATCACCTTGCGATCTACATTAGGTATTTCTCCTAATGCTATCACTCCCCTGTCTCCCCCACCCTTTGCTATCCTTCCCCTAGTTCCCCACCCCTGACAGGCCCCCGTGTGTGATGTTCCCTTTCCTGTGTCCATGTGTTCTTCTTGTTCAACACCCACTTATAAGTGAGAACATGTGGTGTTTGGTTTTCTGTTCTTGTGTCAGTTTGCTGAGAATGATGGTTTCCAGCTTTATCCATGTCCCTGCAAAGGATGTAAACTCATCCTTTTCATGGCTGCATATTATTCCATGGTGTATATGTGCCACATTTTCTTTCTTCTAGTCTATCATTGATGGGCATTTGTGTTAGTTCCAAGTCTTTGCTATTGTGAACAGTGCCACAGTAAACATACATGTGCACGTGTCTTTATAATAGAATGATTTATAACCCTTTGGGTATATACCCAGTAATGAGATTGCTGGGTCAAATGCTATTTCTGGTTCTAGATCCTTGAGAATAGCCACACTGTATTCCACAATGGTTGAACTAATTTATACTCCCACCAATGGCATAAAAGCATTCTTATAGCTCCATATCCTCTCCAGCATCTGTTGTCTCCTGATTTTTTAATGATCGCCATTCTAACTGGCATGAGATAGTATCTCAATGTGGTTTTGATTTGCATTTCTCTAATGACCAGTGGTGATGAGCTTTTTTTTATGTTTTTTGGCTGCATAAATGTCTTCTTTTAAGAAGTGCCTGTTCATATCCTTTGCCCACTTTTTGACGGAGTTGTCTTTTTTTTCTTGTAAATTTGTTTAAGTGCCTTGTAGGTTCTGGATATTATCCCTTTGTCAGATGGGTAGATTGCAAAAATTTTTTCCCATGCTGGTTTACTCTAATGATAATTTCTTTTGCTGTGCAGAAGCTCTTAAGTTTAATTAGATCCCATTTGTCTATTTTGGCTTTTGTTGCCATTGCCTTTGGTGTTTTAGTCATGAAGTCCTTGCCCATACCTTTGTCCTGAATGGTATTGCCTAGGTTTTCTTCTAGGTTTTTTATGGTGTTAGGTCTTACGTTTAAATCTTTAATCCATTTGTAGTTAATTTTTGTATAAGGTATAAGAAAGGGGTCCAGTTTCAGCTTTCTGCATATGGCTAGCCAGTTTTCCCAGCACCATTTATTAAATAGGGAATCTTTCACCATTGGGGAAAAAAAGCAATTTTCTTAACAGAATTTATTTTCATGGGGTTTTGTTAAAATTAGTCATTTAAAAATAATATTTAATTCTTGACATTGGTAAAATATCTACAGGTTCTCTTAAACTTTGCATTACACCTAAGTATGTAAAAATCACATTTCAGGAAAAGGTCACTTACATTTTGTCCATACAGCACAGTAGGCAAATGTTGCATATATTTGTTTTTCAGGATACTTTTTTGGATGTTGGTCTACATGGAGCACAGGGAACCTTATTTTAGGACCACTGACCTGTGATTGACAGAGAGTGGAGAATCAACAAAAGATTATGTGATGTGAACGCAATTTAAGGATTTTTTTGAGTATTTAGAAAGCATTTTTTAAAGTTATAACTTTTCAAAATGTAATAGCAAAGATATGTAGTTAAACAATAATGTGAAATAGTAAAGTTAACTTACATAATGCGGCCAGTTAAAAGAGATAAAATTGGAGTGATGTTCATTCTGTAGGGATAAAAGAGGACAGAAAAAAGGGATGAGACAAAAGAATTTGGAAGAATCACACAGAAAGGCAAAGATAGAAATATGGGATTAGAGAGTCTGTGGATCAGAAACATAGACAACTTTTGCAGAACTTGTTCTAAAGAAGTCTTTAAATTTCTATATTTTAACATAAAATAAGTACAGGTGTTCTTAAAATTGTATAATTCACCATATTAGAGGGGAGAATGTCTTTCTCTTATGCAAAAAATAAATATCTGTATTCCATGGAGGCCAAACATTTATTTTTCAATGGATAACTTTAACATCATTTAACCTTTTAGGATATAAAAGATCATGTTTTATGTTTTGGTTTCAAGCTAAAGCCTTAAATGATTGCTAATTGACCTAAGGATCAGATCAACCAAATGTGAGTCCCACCCTAAAGCAAATGGAGATAACTTGTTAGTTTCATTAATTGTGGTGAAAAAAAATTAAATTTGTTGTTTGGCATTGTGTAGACAAAGAAGTTGACTAACTTATGAGTTATCTGCTGGTGGTGCCATTTGCTATGTCAAATGAGCAGTGTCCATCTGAGATTTGAAATATCTGCCAACCTCATTTAAAGATTTGAGAGGGAATGATTACAGGGAAAACACCAATGGAATATGTTATAATTCTTCTTAAGTATAATCAAATATGGTTCATTTCACATACAGCAGGTTCTTTAGTAGGATGGGTGTTAACAGGTTAAATTGTGTCCTTGAAAAGATACGTTTAAGTCCTAACTTCCCATACGTGTGGTGTGGCCTTGTTTGCAAGTAAGGTTTTTGTTGATGCAATCAAGTTAAGGTCATTGGGGTGGGCCCTAATATGACTGGTCTCCTTATGAAAAGAGGGAAATTTGGCACAGACACATAGGGAGAAACTGAGGCAGAGGCTGGAAAGATGCACCTACAAGCCAAGGAACGCCAAGGGTTGCTGACCACTGTAGGAAACTGGGAAGAGGCAAGGAAGGGTCCTCTACAGGTGCCAGAGGGAACATGGCTCTGCTGACACCTTCCTTTCAGACTTTTAGCCTCCCGAATGGGTGAGACGATCAATTTCTATTGTTTCAGGCCATCCACTTTGTGGTATATTTTTACTTGGAAAAGTTATACTGGGGAACTAATACAGTGGTTTGTGTCTAGAAAAAATCATTTAAAACCACAGTGACTTAAGTCAACTCTGACTTTCTGTAGAAACAGAATAACAGTTAGCAGCTACATTTCATTATGACCTGTCTAGTTCTTCAGAGGTATGGCCGTCCACAGTCCTTTCAGTCACCTAACAACTGTAAGTGGTGTTCCTCTGAACCAAATTGTGTTTTCTAGCATGCATGTCCCAAAGGACTAACCTATATATTTTTGAAATCTTTAGGAAAGGAACCCTACTGAATAGGAGAGAAGATGTGGGGTTATGTCAGAACAATGAGAAGGGCTGGCTGGTGGTAGAGGCAGCAGAGAAGGAAACTGAGGAGGCACCTTTTACTTGAAGTCAAGGGTATGGAGTGTGATTTGTTGTGCTCATTGGGAAGTGGAAAGCTTGGATGGTGGATAGTATCCCTTGGTGCCTCTTCTATGACTGCAGGAAGAAGAGGCATGAATATCTTTGGCAGGAATCTACTTGGGTGGAATTGCTGCATTTTCATATGAAGTTAGCAGGCAGGGCACTCTCTCCAGCAAAGGCATGTTCCTGAAAGAGCTATTCATCTAATTCAGCAGACCCTCAGGGTTTCTGGAGTTAACATTTGCAGTTGGACAATCAAGCGCAGTCTCACGAGTCACTGACTTGTAGTAATTGTGCTGAGGCATGCATTTCATCACAGAGGCTGCAAGATTGGTGTGCACACATGAGTTCTGGGCATGGGAACCAGGCTGGCAGCCCGTCGGCACCAGCCTCACAGTGCAGCTCTGTTGTTCTCAATTTGTCTCTTATGTACATTTTATGGAGAAATTAGAAGCTGAATTCTGAAGCCAGGAGTGGGATGAAACACCTTGGAAAGCCCACGCAGTTTTGCCCACATGCCACAATGGTGCTAAGAACATGAGTGTTGGGAGTTCCACAGGGCTCAGCAGCTGAGAGAAAACAAGATTCAGAGCCAGAAGTCTTAGACATGTGTTCATATTTACTAGAACCGTCTCTGTGTGACTCTAGGCCAGTCCCAACGCATCTCTCTATCTCAATTTTTTTTTCTGTAAGATCTGCCCTAAGTATGAGGATCAAGTGAGATAACACATGTGAAATTACTTTATAAGTGTAAATGTGCAATGCAGATGATACCCCATAAATGCATATCACTGAACACCCAAGGGCTGGGAGTTGCATATTGCCTATGTTAGAATCTCTGTGTTATGTACCAGGCGAGGAACCTTTTTTGTGGGGGAGGAGAGGTGGGAAGGGATCCTAAAAGATCCTCTAAATGGAAGCAGAGTCCGTCAGATCTGTCTGCTTTGGAAGTTATTTTTTTAATGTCCTTTGAATGATAAGTTTCTTCACTAACTCTTTCTTTCTTTTGTATCTAGACCTGTCTGCCTTAAGGAATCACATATGATTTTCTTATGACAAAAGCAAAGGTGTTTATTAATGATGAATATTTTTAAATAATTCATGTGCATTATGTGAGAGAAATTGAGAGAGGGTAAAGTAAGGCACTTTTCCAGTGAGGAAATGTATTTTTGTCCTCTCCCTCCACCCTGAATATTTTCAGCAGTGTATTTCCATTTAGAGAGTGACCTATGGGACTGTTATAATTAGATTCCATTGCTGCTGATGGAGACTGGAAGACAAAGGCAGGCATCTTTCACGGCAGAAACAGTTCACTCCTCGGTGATAGCATCAAGCTAATTTGCCTCCCCAGGATTAGACCAGGAAATATCAAAGTTAATTTGCCTTCTTGGTATTATACTGAGAGGCAGTGGCATTTCTCCTGTTCCTGTACTGTGTGAGTCATGTTTGCTAGCAAGAGAAGGCCTTGGTTTTTCTTGATTGAACCTTCTCCTGTTGGCAACACCAGAAAAATGTTTTCACTCCTGATGTGTGTCATTCCGGACACTTGTCCTGGGAATGCTTGTTCTGTAAGATGCTTTGTCAAAGAGGTGCTTTCAGGTCAGATAAATTTGGGTGATGCCACCCATTTCCTTTCTTAGAAGATTTCCATTCTTCTAGGTATTAGAATTTAGCTGATAACAAAATAGGAAAAGTTCTTTTTCTCATGGAGTTTATAGCTGGCAAGAAGAGTCAGACAATGAACAAATGCAAAACATGGCATATGTTGTCAGATGGTGAGAG